>NC_060123.1:132470196-137390196 GCF_021461395.2 Schistocerca americana
AAAAAATTTTAGACAAATTTAGATGTATTTGGAGCAGTATGCTACAATAAAAATAAAAATGAATGTTTCATATGTAAATGTGTGTCTTAAATTAAGATACTAACAGCAACACATTGTCTTCAGATTTGCATTTCACTGAATAATAGCCAAAAGATATTGAGGAATTATACCATCATCTTATTGTTTTTATCCTCTTATCATCATAATTGAACTGCATATTTTTCCCTTTGACTATATTTGCATTTTCAACTCTCAAAGTTAGTATTGCCAGCTGATTTCCAGTAATAAACTGCTGCCATCCACCTCATTCACTGGTGAATAAAGCCATCTACTGGACTTCTCCATATATTATAACCTTCCACCTCAGGCATCTAATTTGTCCCAGACTGGAAAGACTCAACTACATTCCAAGTGGTTACCTTTACTCCTTGTGTTATTTGTGTTACATCTAGACCTTTCGAATATTGCATCGGCTTTATGTGAGTTAGGTAACATAGTTTGTTTGGAAAGCTGCAAACATTTACACTCCCAGCTTTCATCAGTGTGTATCACAATTAAATAAAAGGGTGCCAAGACCAGTAGCAAAATCTTTGTAAATTTGCATAAAGTTGGCAGCAGCATAGCTTCTGGTAGGTCCTCCAAGTCAGCCAGATACCAGCAGAAAAACCAGATAAAATGAGAATGAACTAATTTTAGCTACAGGATTTAAAGTTACTCATATTTCCATTCATCATATTGATTGGAGACATCAGTTTCAAGTACTGTGGCCAATGGTTGTTTGATTGAAATCAAACACTTTGACTGCATGAGTGGCTGGTATTCTAGGAATTACCTTATAGGATGGAAATCCTCTTTATTGGTGTTATTATGTTTGTAGATTTTAATGGCTTTATGGAACAATGCTGTCATAATACCTTCATACAGGTGGATCTTAAATTTCAAAGAATTTTATATCAACCTCTCTGCTTGTCCCTGTTCGCACTTCTCTTTGTATTTCATGATCCTAATGTTAACAGATCATCCCATTATTCCAATATACACTTTGTTGTGAGTGTATGGTTTATGGTAGTCAGTAAAACCCAGACACTATGAGTGGATGCAGATGTTTTTCTTGGTAGGGCGGTGCACTGTCTTTATGTTTTTGAAATTCGGTACATTACAATGAGAATGTATGACAGAAAAGCCAGGTCTAGAATTTCTTTTTTACATGCCATTTCTCCTGGTTTTGTGCTGTGCCAGACTTTTTATGCACATCAATAAACATCCATTGCTCCTCAGAATACATTTTAGTGATGTCTTGTGTTTGAAGAGTCACAGCTCAAATATTCGTCTCACACAGGTTTTGCAAGGGTAATTACCACCCTTGGGCTCTTGTGTGCATGATGATTTGAGAACTTATATAGTAAACAGTATATTCCAAAATGCCTCACATAAGAATGGGATTTCTCTGGGGTTCATACTTCAAGTTATGTTGGTGATATAAATGCAAAATCGTATGTTTTGAATAGTTCTTGCACTAGGGACCATTTCTATATCCAGCAGAATGATCATTTTCCTGTAACTATCTGACAGTACAGGGTCAAAGTTTGAATGTTACACACTTCCTCCATCTTAGGCGAATGGAACAATTCAATTGGTTCTTTATACATTAGATGTGGTTTATGGTCTGCCTTATGGAGGCACCATTTGATTCATGGGTGGTTCATGAGAAAATCTGAAAATAGTGTTTTTCAGCACTTTTTGCCATCAGTGAATATCTAAATAACTAACTACAGTAGGTTGCTCTAATTGTAATGGCATGTTGTCTAGGCACTTATCTAGAAGTGCCATCTTCCTGTTTTCGAAAATCTGTTTTTGGGAGGAAATTTTTAAAAGTACTTAAGAAGGCAGAATGAGACAGCTGGAATCCCACTTTTCAGTCAGAGCTTTTATAAACGGTACCATATTTATCTATCTTTGCTTCCGGAGGAGCATTTTTCTGCTGATGTAAGTACTGAACCATGTTCATAGGTTTTCTAGACGTAGTGTGGCAGAGGTCTTTGTCATTCTTTGTGACTAGCACATTAAGGAAGGGCAGCTGTTTCTTCTATACTTCCACAGTACATTGAATACTGGCACAAAGGCTGTTTAGGTGTTTAAGTAAGTTGCCAAGCTTTTCCTCACCATGACTCCAAACAACAAAGGTATCGTCCACTGACAGGTATCACAATATAGGCTCTCCCCACAAGCTTGACTCAGTCCACCATGATAAGTGGAGGATAATTCTTTGAAAAGGCCAGCCACTTGTGTTGGAAGAACATCACATTATCAATTAAACAGTTGTTGACCAAAGAACCCTACGCAGACACCTCCAGGCAATATGCCAAGGCTGCAGAAGAGTCTCAAGTTAAGACCCTTAACGAAAGTCTGTAACAGATCACCTTCACCTTTTTACTTCTGTTGTAAAATTTATGCCATTCAGACAAACTCCTATTAATTTTTATAAATATCCTAATAATGTAGACAGTCATTTCATTAAACTAGTTATTTAGTTTGGTATGATTCTAGTATTTACTCTCATAAAAATACTAATTTGTGAATTGCATTGTAATGATGACACCATTTTAGCACAAGCTGTCATAAATGTTGTTTGTGTGAAAGTGTTGTTTCATTTGAAAGTGGCATGAGGAGTAGTGCACAGATTAGTGTGTAGTGTGGCTGCTTCTTCCCAGGCTGCAAGGGGACTTGCTTGGGGTGCCAGAGATTCGTGTCCTTGCTCCCAGTTTGGAGAGGGGCTTGGATTCAGAGGGCGGCAGGTAATCCGTCACAAACTATTGTCTTTCAGCTTGTGTCACTGCAGTTCGTGCATGATTTCTTTCTAAATGGTTGTTCTGATTGGTGGGAGTATCTACAGCTCAGTTTCTGTGCTTTGGCTATGGGACATTTATCATTCTCCTTTTCCATTGCTTTGAATAGTGTACTGTTACACTGTGTTGTTGCGTGAGCTTTGTGAGAGTTTGAAGAGTTGTCTGACTGTCTCTGCTGCTTTTGCAATAGCTTTTATGAATAACATTCTTAACGGGCATACTTCATTTCCAAGAGATTTTTACTCTTTGTCACTGCTGTATATCGCTGTGAAAGTATTCTTCCTCTGTGTTTTAATTGTATTGGTGTGCAAATTAGTTTTATTTTACAACTGTTTCCTTTTCTTGATGTTAGAGTGCCCAGTTAAATGGAGAACTGCAAATTACATGTTTCTGTGTGCTTCAAAACCGTTACTGTTTCCAAAACCTTGTTCTCATTGATGAGAAACAATTTTCACATTAACCCTTGCCTCTTCTGCTTCTATTTGATGGATATTTAACCCTGTCATTCCTGTTAGTATGGAATTGTGTGTGATAGCCTTTTGCTATGAAGTAACATTTATATTGATTGTAAAAATAACGTATCGTTCTTCACTGTGTCTGTTTGTCTGTCTGTCTGTCTTTCTTTCTTTCATTCCCCATTCCATTTTCTGCATGATAAATTGGTAGTGTATTAGACATGCAATGATTTATTCAGGTTTATACTCTCTTAATATACAATTCCAATGCCATATAATTGGAGAGAAACTATAGAGCTGCATGTTGCAAGCCACATGTTAAACTTAAAGTGCTGCGACTTTGTCTCTCAGTGAACATCATGGTGGCATGCTGCCTCAAGAGTAACTAATGAGTAGGGGAGTGGTTGCCTTGAAAGGTGTGAAAATCAGTGCCAACACACTGGCCAATGTAATGACAATACAGTACAGTGATAGTGTGGCTTTTCAATAGTGCATTTCTACATTAGATGGCCACAGTCACAGTTACCAATCTTATAAACAAAGTGAAGTGAAGTGACTTCTATCAGGAGTGGCTCCTGTTAACACAGGGGCATCACTAACATTTCCACTGTTCTCCTCCCATATAATTGGAATACTTTCCACTAATTAAAATCTTGGTAAACCTTGAGACTGTCAAATAATGTGGAACTGTGCGAAGGCTAATATAGGTTATTTACAGTGGCAAAATATGTTCCTAGTGAAAAATATTCTGTTTGCATTAGATAATGTTCAATGCCAGGAAAAATCGCACATTTCAATCAATCCAATTAAATAAATATGGTATTTGTTACTTAGTTTTCCCACAGCACATGCTGCTTGTGATATATTGGTTTCCTTCTTTATGAGAAAGCCTACATACACTTTTTTCTGCATTTACTCTATGGGCTTGTTGTTTTACACAGAATAAGCAGACATTTTGAGACAATAAAATCCTCTTGTCTTGAAATTATAACACACAAAAACACAACCACTAGCTAAAATTTTTGTAATACATAACACCAAAGGTGATATGCGCAACAATGCAAATGTAGATGTTGTGGAATACCTAAAGGTAAGAGTGTATTATATATATATATATATATATATATGTGTGAATATAGACAAATGCTATAAATTCGTATAAATCAGAAAATAGCCTTGATCTACAAACTTTTGGTTTGACTCCATTGACCTTTTTTTATGTTTCTTATCAACCAGAGAAAGCTGCACATCTTTCCTATTTGTATTTTGCATTTCATCCAGTCAGATATGTTATGTTGTGGTTGATGATGAATCTGACAATAACAGCTCCGTGCTGCAATAGTGAAAAAAAATTGATAGACAAAACATATTGACCTGAAAAGCAGCTCTCAACAACAAAGGATTTTTGTCTGTGATCTTGCTTTTGTAGATGATAACTGCAATGGATGTTGGTAGATAGCAGTTAATATGAGAAACAAGGTGACAGTGGCATGATTGAAAAATCAAATATTGGTAAGCTAATTAAAAATTGAGTGAATTCACCCACTTCCAAGATATGTGGGACTAGATCTAATCTTACCATATGTAATTGTAAAAGATAAAAACATTCAAATTCACAACTTGTATCATGAAACCTCATTAAAAACTAAAGCTTACTCAACAAGAAAACTGTTGTCAGTGATAGACTCTCATTTTCAATCAGGTTCTCAGAAATGTCCTTTGGGCTCCACACTCCCAAATTTTTTAAAAATCTTTCTTAGCTCAACTGCTGTAAATGCGAAAGTGACAGACAGTTTAATTATTACCGACTGCTGCCTTCTTAATAAGCTCAGAAATGCTTTATTTGAAGAAGAAGAAGAAGAAGAAGAAGAAGAAGAAGAAAGAAAAAAAAATCACACACACAGATTACTTTCATCTTGAACTCAGAAAAATTATCAACAGAATGTTTGATACCTTGATCAGCTAGGGATGGCTATGGAAACACTGAAGGATCTGCTGTAAGAGAAAGTTTCACTGATTACTTTATTGGTAGCACTGCCCTAGTACTGTGGTAAGTAAAACAGTAATCAGAACTAATCCAAAGGAATGAAAACAAAGCATTTTTTCTTGAAAGTTCCAATTTTAATAAATCATAATTAAGTTATCATAATAAATAAGTGTTGTAATCATATGATAGGTTCAACAATTTTATAACTTCCATTCATATATAATCCCCGACAGAAACTTTGTATTGATAGTGTTTAGAGCAGTATAGGCTTAGATGTTCTCACACTAACAATTCACCAAACAGTAGAGGCACTGATCATCAAAAAACACATAAAAAGGCTCAGAACTTTATTAGCTTTTGGATGAATGCTTTTTCTGAGCTATTTGGTATGTGCACAAAAGGTTTCATCCGAAAGCTATCATACTTCTCAGTCAATATAATGGAAGGAAACATTCCACGTGGGAAAAATTATATATAAAAACAAAGATGAGGTGACTTACCGAACAAAAGAGCTGGCAGGTCGATAGACACACAAACAAACACAAACATACACACAAAATTCAAGCTTTCGCAACAAACTGTTGCCTCATCAGGAAAGAGGGAAGGAGAGGGGAAGACGAAAGAAAGTGGGTTTTAAAGGAGAGGGTAAGGAGTCATTCCAATCCCGGGAGCGGAAAGACTTACCTTAGGGGGAAAAAAGGACAGGTATACACTCGCACACACGCACATATCCATCCACACATACAGACACAAGCAGACATATTTAAAGACCAAGGCATGTTTGCGGAGGGAATGTAAATAAAACTTAATGGGGTCATTGTGGGGGTGTTGTGAGGGTGACATGGTATTAGAAGGTGGAAAGTGTAACATGAGGTGAAATGAAAATGAAAATAAAAATATATGGGGAGAGATAAAGGTGAACCGGAAAGAAACTGGAGATCTGGAATGAAAAAAGGCGAATAGGTGTTGGTTACAGCTGGGCTATGTTGGACTTGGGTTGGTAGACAACGATGTGCATAAAGGTTAGGTGGTTGTGTTGCCGCCAAAATACGTTAAAGGAAGGAGAAATTCGGGAAAATTTCGAAAAAACTGCGTGTAGTATATTAAAAGGAGTGGTATTGTGGTGGCAGATTATGAAAATGAGGCTAACAATTGTCTGACGAAGAAATAATCGCGTTAAAACCTGTGGGAAGCGGCTAAAAATGATCAGTGGTGTGGGAAAAACGGAAATGGAAATGAAGCGAAAGTTATTAGAACTGGCCGAAATGGTTGTTTAAAAGGTGAAAGGAGCTGTTTGTGAACTAGAAACGGTGGATATTATAGCGGCGGTAGTGCTGAAAGCGGCAAAAAAATTTTTTTGGTTATGGTTTGGAAGTGGGTTACGTATTATTGAGTATATATATAGGCGGGATAAAATAGTATAGCAGATTACGGTAAAAAGGAGAAGGTGAATACAAAGTGAAACTACTGGCAAAAACAGAAAGAGGAAAATAAGACGACAGAAAAGATTTCGAAATGCAACAGTGACCATAACAAACGTAATTGTTGGATTCAAATTAATGATATCAATATAATGGAAGGAAACATTCCACGTGGGAAAAATTATATATAAAAACAAAGATGAGGTGACTTACCGAACAAAAGCGCTGGCAGGTCGATAGACACACAAACAAACACAAACATACACACAAAATTCAAGCTTTCGCAACAAACTGTTGCCTCATCAGGAAAGAGGGAAGGAGAGGGGAAGACGAAAGGAAGTGGGTTTTAAAGGAGAGGGTAAGGAGTCATTCCAATCCCGGGAGCGGAAAGACTTACCTTAGGGGGAAAAAAGGACAGGTATACACTCGCACACACGCACATATCCATCCACACATACAGACACAAGCAGACATATTTAAAGACCAAGTCTCCTTCCCTCTTTCCTCATGAGGCAACAGTTTGTTGCGAAAGCTTGAATTTTGTGTGTATGTTTGTGTGTCTATCGACCTGCCAGCGCTTTTGTTCGGTAAGTCACCTCATCTTTGTTTTTATATATAATACTTCTCAGTCATGTTTATGTGCTTTTTGATGACTCATTGCCCCCAATATTCAGTGACTCACCTTTACTCCTTATATTATTTATGTTCCACCAAGACTTTTCGACCATATTTTGGATTAATATTTCTTTCATTTGTTAATTTATTAGAGAATATTAAACTATGTATAAGAATGTAATCAAGAATTTGAGCCATCATCACTTCTAATTAACTGTTAATTAGATAAGGAAATATCAGGGATTATATTTTTTGTATCTGGGGGCATGAGTCAAGACAATCGGGCATCCATGTAAATTAGAAAGTACATGTAGTATGCAGTGCCTTCTAATATTCTGCCAGCATGAAGACGTGTGCAAGCTTTATGGAATAAAAATTGCACTACTTGCATTTTTGGCTGTGGTTTATGAAAGGTAACTCATATGTAAATGAAGGATGCAGAAACATAATTCAAGAAGTTGGATAAATCCATTAAAAAGGGATGTTTAAAGTGGGTACCCTTTGTTCCTCATTATAGCATCCTTTGATAACTACATAAGTTTCTAATTACTTCATCCCTTTGGAAAAGTAGGTTGTATCAAACTCTGAAAAATAACCTACTATGGAAAAAGCACATGATTGTTTCATAAAATTTTCAAGTTAACGTTGATTCACTGATGTGTGGTCTGGAACAGTGTCCTAGTGAAAGAGCACTTTTTTGCTTCAAATAATCCAACATCTGTCATTATATCAATCCAGAAATACATGATTTGCCATGCCATTCCAGTGTTCCCATGAAATTCATCCCATCAACTGAAAATTTTGAATAATGCCACAAAGCTTGTTTTTCTCATTTTTCTATGCTATATATATTGCTTAGCATTTCAAAAGGGTGCCAGAAAATTACAGGGGGTTGACATCCATTACACTAAAAAAAAATAGATGCAGCACAAGAATTGGGTGGCCAAAAGTGAGGTAGATTTAATAGAATAGAATATTTTTATTAGCCTTTCAGTAATTTTCATACAATTGGCTTCGTCAAAGTTTACAGAGGGTTTTAGTTTCAGTACGATATTCAAATAGTTACAGAAAGGGGAGAAAAGGAACTAAAGACCTTTTCTTCAGCATTATGTAGAACAATGTTTTATACAGTAATTAAATACACACATAAGAAAAGAATCACAGTAAATAACTAGCTTATATAATATCAAAACTTAGGTAAAACATATATTTTGATGATTAGTTTCTAAGAATTCTTCGGTTGTATAGAATTCGTTGTTTTTTTAGCCAGGTTTGCGATGTATTCTTATATTTATTTAGTGGTACTGTACGAGCTGAGCATGGTAACTTATTGAAAAATTTTGTGCTTAAGTACTTATAGTTATTATGGACTACAGCAAGTCTTGTGGAAGTTAAGTCCAGCAGGTGACTGTTTCTTGTACTGTGTGCATGCACATCACATCTCATGTTCAATTTTTTTAGATTTTTGCTGGCATATATTAGACAGCTATATATGTACATGCTTGGCACTGTCATTACGCCAAGATATTTAAAATAATTTCTGCAGGACTCTCTGGGTGCTAACCCCTTCATGCACCTGATTGCTTTCTTCTGCCATCTGAAAATACATTCAGCCCCTGGGGAGTTACCCCAAAGCAATATTCCATATTGCAGTTGGGAATGAAAAAAAGCATAGTATGAGTGAAGTAGCAATTGCTTGCTCACACTGTTTCTTAATTTATACAATAAGAAAAGTACTTGTGCTAGTTTATTACATAGATAATTGGTGTGTCCTTCCCATGAGAGCTTTTGGTCTATAATTAGTCCAAGTAATTTCACTGTTTTGTTTTAATTTTTAGTTATTTTGAGATTAAATATTATTTCTTCTGTTTTTGTTTGATTTATGAACAGTTGGTTAGCCTGACACCAGTAATTATCCATTTGCATAATTTCTCTAAGGACAGAGCCTTGGCGTATTCCTCTTTCTATAGGGAGTATTTCTGATCTCTGTTTATTTGCATATACAAGTTGTAACCTATTGCTTGGATAAGATCTGAATAGTCGGAATGTGTCATCTTCAATGCCATTGTATTTTAACTTTTTGATGAGTATATCATGTGGCACAGAGTCAAAAGCTTTACTTAGGTCAATAAGTGTTCCAGACATAGATACCCTTTTTTCATACCCTTCACAAACATTGCTTACCAAAGCTTCTACTGCTTTTACAGTTGATAGGTGTGACCTGAAGCCAAACTGTTGTTCATTTAAAATGTTGTTGGTTTCAAAATACCTGTATATCTGCTTATGCACACAATTTTCTACTAACTCGGATATGATTGGTACTATTGAAATGGGTCTGTAGTTATTTGGGAGGTTTCTTTCACCTTTTTTATACACAGGCAATGTAACTGTGAGCTTAAGACAGTCGGGGAATATTCCTTCATGAAGTACTCTGATAGCGAGAGAAGTGTAGATTGTAGATTGTATTTTATTGGTCCTGTTGTCTACATAGCAGCTTATGCATAAGACATTGGACAAGTCAAGTTATAAATATACAGGCTGAAAGTAATTTCAAGGCATACATATTTAAGCTTACAATAATACATATTTAAGCTTACAATAATACACTTTACACGCAAGTATTTATATAACACATTTCATAAATTTAAATATTCTTCAATGGAATAAAAGCAGTGATGCTGTAAATATGACTTTAGAGATTTTCCAAATGTATTGACCTCAGTGATAGCTGTTATGTTTTCAGGAAGTTTGTTATAAAGCTTAACTCCCATGTGAAAAGTACCTTTTTGGCACAGTGCTGTGCTGATTTGAGTCATATGTAAGTTCCTGTATTGTCTGGTAAAGTGCTCATGTATATCACAGTTTTTTGTAGCCTCTTGTCCTTGCCTATTACATTTAATTTAAAGAACAAAAGGGTTTCCATAATGTATACACACGGTAATGGGGGAATACCAGATTTCTTAAACAGGGGTTTACAAGAGTCTCTAGGCTTGCACCCAAACAAGATTCTAATGGCCCTTTTTTGTAGTTTAAAAGTGCTATTAGCTTTTTTAGAGTTTCCCCAGAAGGTGACCCCATATCTAAGACGAGAATGAAAGTACGCATGATATGCATTCATTACTGTTTTCTCACTACAGCATGATTTTAATGAACAAAGAAGATAACATGTTTTGCTCAGTTCTGTATTGAGACATTCAATATGCTTATTCCATCTGATGTTACTCTGCAGCCAAAGTCCTAAGAATTTGGTTTCAGTACTGTTACCAACTGGTCCGCCATTGATAGAGACTGATGGGATAAACATGTCCTTGATAGGAACATTGTGGAATTTTAGAGCAACGGTTTTCTTACTGTTTATTACAAGCTGGTTACTCTGTGCCCAGCTGCTAAGTTGTTTCGTGACCGTGTTTACTGTCTGCTGTAACTGTTCATCGTCGTCTCCTTTTAATAGAATCGTGGTGTCATCTGCAAATGTGATTGATTTGTGTGCATCAATATTTAAGCTTAGATCATTTATGTACAGAAGAAACAGAAGGGGTCCCAATACGGATCCTTGGGGTACACCACATTTTATTTGTTTATAGTCAGATAAGTGATTAGATACAGTTTTTAGTTCAATATCTGTGTGCTTGACGCACACTGCCTGCATACGATTTGTCAGGAAGGAACTGATCCACTTGTTGGACAGACCTCGAATACCATATCTTTCTAGCTTTGATAGCAGAATTTTATGGTCCACCATGTCAAATGCTTTTGACAAGTCAATAAAGACTCCTATTGTTTCCTGTTTTTTGTCCATCAGGTTTAGGATGGAATTGATGCACTCATAGACAGCAGTTGTCGTTGACCTCTTATTTCTGAATCCATGTTGTTCATTACATAGGATGCTATTTTTATTTATAAATTTCATAAGTTTCTCATACATAACTTTTTCCAGTACTTTAGAGATGCAGGAGGAAATTGTGATGGGTCTGTAGTTATTTACATTGTCTTTATCCCCTTTTTTATATACAGGAATAACTTTTGATGTTTTTAACACATCAGGGAAAGTGCCTGCCTGAAGTGAGCAGTCGCATAAATGTGTGAGTACTTCAATTAGGTTTGATGCGCTTTTCTTTAACATTGTTGCAGGTATACCATCAATACCTGCCGATTTGGAATTTTTTAGTCCTTTTATTGCTTTAGCTACTTCATCTTGTGAAACAGAACTGATGTACATTGATCCTCTACTTGTACTTATTTTATATTCATTTGCCTGGATGCTCTTAAAGTTTGATTGTAACATATTTTCAGCAACACCTGTGAAAAAGTTGTTAAATGTGTTAGCTACTTCTAATGGGTTTATTACTTTCGTTTCAATTTCTTTTGCTATACATTTAATGATGAGATTACTGAGTCCATAATAATCTTCTGTTTTGGAACTACTTAATTTGTTTATTGACTTATGAATATCATTTAATGTGATTCGGGTCCAAGTGAACTTCTCACTTCTTGTCTGTTTTGCACAAGTGAGCAATGCTTCTGCATCAGAGGCAGAATTGATGGGTGGGTTGGTGATGCTATTTACAAAATATTCATTGAGAATATTGCAGTCAATAGGGATACTCCTTTCTTTATAGGTATTATTAATTTCCCTTTTAATGACAGTCCAGGCAGCTTTACATTTATTTTTAGAATTTAAAATATATTCATCATTTGCACAGCACTTAGCATTTTTTTATTTCTAATCTGTAAAGGTTTCTCATTTTAGTGTAATTTTCCTTGTCCCTATCACTGTTATGAGATTTGTCTTTCATAATCATCAGTAGTATTCTGAGTTTGTTAAGTTGTGGGGTGTACCACTTGTTAGTATTTTGTTGCTTATGAGTAATATTACTCTGGTACCTTTTGGTTACCAAGGGGCATGTCATTTCTACTATATGCTTGATCTCTGTCAGGAAAATGGAAAAACATTTATTAATCGTTTTCTTGTTATCCATTACATGAGTCCGATTCATTTCTTTTAACTGGTTTATCATTTTGTTTACATTGGATTCACCTAGAATTCTATATGTCACTTCTCTCTCTGTAGAACTGAAGGCTGACTTTTCTATTTGATGCCATAGCCCTGCATGATCTGATATACCTAATTCAATTACATCACATTGTATGGAGTCTCTTTGTACATTGCTAATTATGTTATCAAGGCATGCGTTCAGTCTAGTGGTTTTTTCATTGAGACAGTAATAGTTTAATGACTTCAGAGTGTTAATCATTTGAATTACATTTTTTCTCTTTGCCCTTATATCGATGTTAATATCACCTACAATTACAATTCTATGCTGTTTATGTTTTGACAACAACAATATTAAAGTATTAATTTATTCTATAAATACTATCTCATCAGAGCCTGGGATTCGATAGAGTGAGACAATTACAGTTTTCTGTTCGTGCATTTCCACACCGGCTACTTCTATTGTAGCTTCAAGGCATATTCTACTAAGGCCTATAACTGAGTAATGCAATTCAAGGTTACTTTTGACATATATTCAGACCGCACCATGTGTAATACTTTTTCTGCAGTAGCTTGTAACCAACGAATATCCAAGAGGAACACACAAGTCTATTTCAGTGTCTTTCATCCAATGTTCATTGATGCATAGAACACTGTGGTTGATTTTTATCGAGCCAGTGTTGTAATTCATTGATTTTACACCTAAGAGATTGTACATTTATATGAAGGAGGAGGAAACTGTCAGTGCTACATAATGGTATTCTATTTTCACAGAACCTTCTGTATTCATTTATTTTCGCTACATGATCCAGGGTTGCACAATTATCTGAATGAATTAGACTGCTCCAGTTTCCACTTAATGTGGTTTCTAACTTTCCTTCGTCGTCTGCAATCTCGTTTTCTCTAAAAAAAAAAAAAAAAAAAAAAAGGAGGTGTACAGTCATGCTCTGTGGGACTGTCTTTTAAGACAAGGCTGCTGCATGCTCATATTTCATTTACAACTTTGTTTATCTCCTGACACAAAAATGTTTTCCCATGGTAATATAATAGAGGGAAACGTAACTTAGATGCTCACCATGTTCAGTGTGCAAATTTCTTTCAAGTCTGCTAATATCCACTACATTGCATTTAGCATAAATGGAACATAGTTGTTTGATTTTAATATTTGTTTTACGAATCTCTTTGTTAACACATTAATTATAGATCAAGTCATGTCTATGAGGTATCGTCACAACAATAGTGTTTTCCACCTTACTTACATATAAAAAAATTTTCAAACCTGTTACACACTTTTTTGCTTCATTATGTGCTACATCATTTGCACCAGTCACACAAACAGCAAAGTCACTGTCCCTTGTTGTATTCTGAGATGCCTTCAACAATATTTTCTGTCCTCGCACCAGGTTTTACGATGCCAGTTGCACGAAGATCCGTATTCACATCCTGTACAATATTTGCTAGCTTTCTTCCATGGCTGTCCGCTAGAAAAAGCACATTGTGTTTCTTTGTTCGCTGTTTCTGGCTGTTGGCGATGTTTTTGCATCTCCTTACAATGTTTTTATTTTCACGTTGGGTGGCTTGTTCACTTTCAACGTTTATGGAGTTGCTGCTGCTTTCGGATAACACACTGAACTTATTTGTGCACACGAGATTAGGTTTATTCCATGTATTTCGTTGTGAGCAAAGCACTTTTGTAGTCACTTTGATTGGCATTACACGAGAAATAGTTTTTGAATTGTTAACACACTTTAGGCCACTGTTTTCACTTTGAAGGGCATTTGAGTTAGGCGTATTTATGCAGTTTTGGCCGTTACTTTCACTGGCATTTGAGTTCGTCCTATTTACGCAATTTTGACCATTACTTTCACTGGAATGCATGTTTAAGTTGTTTACGCTCTTTTGGCGTTTACTGCTCGCAACCAATGGTTTTAACTCATGGTTTTCGTTCTCAAGTGTAGTGATATCTCGTCTCAGTATATCAGCAACTATCTGAAGACTTTTTAATCGTTCATTTAACTTATCAATTTCTGCTTTACCGTTATTACAAACACTATTTTTTACAACGTGGCTGTAGCTTTTTGTCTCGTTAATATTACTCACTTCTGCACTTGACGCGCTTTCCCTTAAATATTGTACAGCTTCCCAATCCATTGTAGTTCCTACCTCTTTCGTCAGCTGAACATGTAAGGCAGACTCGCATGCTTCACAACAAAATTTAATTCGCTCTTTCGAATTTCTCACGAGACGTATTTCACTGTTGCTTAGACCAACACAATTACTGTGAAACTGTTTTCTACACCATAATCCGCAGATCACAAATATTTCCATGGTTTTTATTAATTTATTGCACTTAAGACATGATTTACTCTTTTCACTAGCCACCATCTTGAGCCAACTTTGTCACATATTCCTAAATTTTGGTTGTACTATTCTTGTAGATCTCTCATAACAGTTATTTGATTGAAATGATAATGGTGATTGCAACTTATGGTGATAGAGTAGGTGATGTGTATCGCATTACTGCATGTGTCATAGCTGAGATGAGCTTGTGCAAATGTGTTTGCTGTTAATAGCTGGACAGATTCTGAAAGCTGATACCATATATCACTAAAGCAAGTAATGATTCTATAAGATGCCACATAATCTTTCTCTCTTCGAAATACCGATCAGTTAAAACTGTCTACATTGCTTGCTGGGATTTAAATAGGCATTATCACTAGTTCCTACCATTTGAGTCTTTCCGTCTGTGGGATATGGAACAAATTTTAGATGTCCTGTTCAGAAAACAAACAAATTGATTAGAGAACATAGAAGGTACAAGTATGATTTATAAAAATGAAGTGGAAGTGGGTGGGGCTTGTAGGCAGTGCATGACATATGGACCAAGGCAGTACTTCTTTTTGTGGATTACAATACTAATGGATTACATACTAATGGGAGACAAGTAGATGAGATTGGAAATCTCACAGGAGCCATAGAATTACATATTGCTGAGTCTGAAATGTATCAGAAAGTCTGTACGATACCTTTATTGGGCAGTGGATGTCAAATGGCTGATAATGATCATCATTAGGTAAAGTTTTGTGTACTGTAAATGCATGGAAATTGTATGACCTTGACACAATGAGGGACATGAGAAATGTTGAACGTTATAGGTTGTCAGTACTTCCAACAAATAGAGAAGTTGAGCTGACAGTTCGGAGAAACAACAGATTTACTTATGGGATTGGGAAACAGATTTATGTGTGCCATTAACTGAAAGACATAAGCTTTTTTTTTTTTTTTCTATTGACAGATTACAGTACTTAGACCAATGACAATGAAACTGGTACAACAAACATATTAGGAAGTTGCTGAGAAAGCAGAGAATTTTGCACAGTCATTTTAAACGTAATCATTGCCCCGCTGACAAATAGAAATTATGCGAAATGAAAGCAGCTGTCAGGAGGACAATGAGAGACTCTTTTTAACGAATTTGAAAGCAATATTTTATCTGCAGATTCTAAAAATAACCCCAAAAAATTTTGGTCATACATAAAATCTATGAATGCTACAAATAATTCAATACCTTCTGTTGTTGACAGTACAGGTAATGGAACTGATGATGATAAACAGAAGGCCAAAATTGTAAACTTGGCTTTCAAAAACTCATTTACAATAGAGGTCTGCAGCACCATTCCCCCTTTCAATTATCGGACAAACAAAAGGATGGCTGACATAGTGTTTAGTGTATCCGGGATTGTAAAACAGTTCAGATCCTTAGACGCCAGAAAGGCATCTGGCCCAGACAGTATCCCCGTAAGATTTTATGTTGACTATGCTACAAATATAGCACCATTCTTATCCGTCATCTATCAGAGGTCATTGGAACGGCGGAAAGTTCCACAGGACTGGAAGAAGGCCCAGGTCATAGCAATCTGTAAAAAGGGTAGAAAATCGGATGTACATAATTACCGGCCAATTTCACTGACATTGATTTGTTGTAGAATCATGGAACATATTTTGTGTTCAGACATAATGACCTTTCTAGACTCTGAGAAGCTCATCTGCAGAAACCAGCAAGGTTTTAGGAAACAGCAGTGATCCGAGACACAGCTGGCCCTCTTTTACATGATATACAACAGGCTCTAGATACCGGCTCCCAGGTTGATGCCATATTTCTCGACTTTTGAAAGACGTTCGACTCAGTTCCACACTGTTGCTTGCTACAAAAAGTGTGCGCTTACGGTCTATCCAATGACATATGCAGTTGGATAGAAAGTGTTCTAACAGACAGGGAGCAGTATGTTGTCCTGAACAGGGTAACTTCAACAGAAACAAGAGTAACTTCAGGTGTGCCCCAGGGCAGCGTAATAGGTCCTCTGCTTTTTACAATTTACATAAACGATCAGGTTGATGGTATTGACAGCGGCCTTAGACTGTTTGCCGATGATGCTGTAGTCTACAGGAAAGTAGTATCACACAAAAGTTGTGAACAAATCAATGAGGATTTGCAGAAAATAAATGCATGGTATTATGACTGGCATATATCTCTCAATATTAGTAAGTGTAACCTACTGCGTATAGCAAGGCAAAAATCCCCATTAATGTATGAGTACAAAATAAATGATCAGCCTTTGGAAGCGCCAACATCAGTCAAGTATCTGGGTGTGACTATTCAAAATGATCTCAAATGGAATGGTCAGATTACCCAAGTAATGGGTAAGGCGAACTCTAGATTGCGGTTTATTGGTAGAATCCTGCAGCGACGCAGTCCTTCAACAAAGGAGATGGCTTACAATACGTTAGTTTGTCCAGTCTTAGAGTATTGTTTGTGTGTATGGGACCCTTACCAGTTGGGTCTGGTTCAAGAGATTGAGAAGGTCCAAAGACGAGTGGCAAGATTCGTGACTGGTACATTTAATCATCGCGAGAGCATTACAAATCTCATAGAAAGTTTGAAGAGGGACACACTTGCAGATAGACGACGCGCTAAACAGAAGGGGCTGCTCAGTAAATTCCGAAATCCAATCATTGCTGAGGATGTAGAGCACATATTATTACCACCAACTTTCAAACTGCTTAATTATTATCATTCCAAGATAAGGGAAATAAGCGCTCGTACTGAGGCGTTCCGTCGTTTTTCCCTCGCGCGATCCGTGAGTGGAACAGAGGGGGGAAACATGACTTTGGCGCGGATTCTGCCCTCCACCACACACCGCTTGGTGGCTAGCGGAGTATATATGTACATGTAAATGTAGACTAGTTGTCTTTAACATTCATAGACCTTTGTATGTGTTCATACCAATTCTGAAAACGTTTTTCTGCTCTGAAATTGATACCTAAAAATACATTTTTGAGAGGATTCAACAGCTTCATTAAGTGATGGGAATCACTGTCCACACATTTTTCAATTGACTTTACAAACAAAAGAATAAAATCATTAGGCTGCAAGTCAAGTGAATAGGGGCAATGAGAGACCAAGTCAATGTTTTTCTTCATCAGATAAGTAATTGTTTGACATGCTGTGTGTGACACAGTGAAGAATGATGTGATGTTTTTAGTAGCTTTCTCTTACTGAATGGATGGTTTGTGCCAAAGAAACAATTGAATATCAACTATTTTTTATCTTCTGAAGCAGTGACTGTGAGACATTCTGTGTAACCGAAGAAACGAGCGATCATTTTGTTGGAGGTGCTTCATGAGGAAGCCTCTGTTCATTGAGGAACACTCAAGACGGTTAATTGCTGCTTAGTTTCTGGCTTGTACTAATTTATCCAAATTTTTTCTCCTGCTGCGGTGTTGTACACAGATTCTGCATTTTGTCACTTGAATTTTTGGAACATTTCTTTACACTAATGGAAACAAGCTGATTTTTTTATCATTGGTCAAATTGTATAGAACTGGTTGGGACCAGATATTTTATACATTAAGTGAATGCCCTGCAGTCTATGGAGTCCCCTGTCTCATGGAAAACCATATGACAATCCTCTTCAGTTGTATGATAATTTTTCTTCAGTTAGGGTTTTCGCTCATAATATCCTCTTCAGACAAAATTGTTTCTGCAATGTGACTAAGATTTTATCATTTACTTATTTGATGGTTGTGATTTTGGCTTTAGAGCCATGTTATAAAGTTCAGTCCCGTAAAAAGACAGTAAATATGAAATGTGTCTGAATGACATATCATCATCAAAATACTGTTTGTAATATTTTAATGACAACATGTCAGTCAGACAAGTTTGACATTTACTAACCATTTTTCACAGTTACATGAAAAACTCAAAAGTTGAAATCATGATTGCGAAATAAATGTCTAGTAAAATTTTACAGTCAATTGGCGGCAATGATGTCATTAAAAAACTCTTCAATCATTCTGCACACAGCATAATTTTTTTTAAAAATGATAATAGATTCTTGTTGTTCTTCACAATATTGAACACTGACAGAAGCACAACTGCGACAAAATTCTGCAAAAACAACCTTACACAATTTTTTCAGAAGGTGATTGATTACCATATGCTGAACAAGTTGGTTCAAGGCATTATTGTTAGGCTTTTATGAAAATCATAAAACATCATCCAATGAATACCATCACATGACACTTCTATTTTTGTCACAACACTGTTTCTTCAGATGCTTATTGTGAAGAATCTACTTGGCCTGTTTCTGAGCTGCAATTAGTTTAACAATAACGAATGACAAATTTTAAAACAATAACGACATCACATCTCAGTAGCACCATGCAATGATTGTTTGTAGATACATAAAAGGCAGTCTTCATATTTCCTGTCACAGTAGTCCAAGGTATACACTTTCAGCGCGTCAGGAAGTGTCACATTCCATTGTGGGAATCTGTCTAATAAGCCTGAACTATTCTGTTGTGTGCAGTACAAAATCATATGAATGTGTTTGTTTTTAACATGACCTTCTCCTCTTCATGAAATTTAACGTTCCACAGATGTGGTGTAATGAAGTCATTTCATACCTTTTAACTCAACGCAGAAGGAATAGAAGTGGAAGAAAGTATGTCCACATAACTTTTCTAGTTAAGTAATAGTCTTCATAGAAAAGAATTGACTGTAATAGTTGAGGAAGCTTAAAATAAATCATACTAACACTACATATTGCCATTTTTATGTCTGTTTATTATGTCTTTTTGTCTCCAAATTCAAAACCTCAATCCTCATATGCCAAACCAATTAAATTCTCACAAATAACTACTTCTCCTTTGAGGAAAAGGTATAGAGATAAATCCATGCCACAGCCATGGGCATCCAGCAGCCATCCTCCTGTGCCACTCTGTTTATAGGCTGTCTAGAGGAAATGCTCCAAGTCTCCCAAAACTCCAAACCCCTTGTCTGGTTCATGTTCATTGATAATATCTTCATGATCTGCACCCAGGGCCAAAATAACCTATCCTCACACCCCCACAACCTCCATACCTTCTCCCCCATTTCCTTCACATGGTCCTTCGCAGCCCAATTGCTCCCTTCCTGGACATTGACTTCCACCTCTCTGATGGCTCCATCCATACTTCCATCCATATCAAGCCCATAAAACATCAACAGTACTTGAATTTTGACAGCTGTCTTCCTTTCCACACCCAAAAATTTCTCCCATATAGTCTGTCTACCCACAGATGGTAAACGTGCATTGTCGAGAAATTCCTTGCTCGGTATCTACATCTACATCCACACTCCGCAAGCCACCTGATGGTGTGTGCTGAAAGTCTCATGAAGACCTTCACAGACAGACACTATCCCTCAAATTTGTTCCATAGACAAATTTCCCACACCATATGCTCACACACCCCTAATCCTCCTGCCACCCCCAAGAACCAGCTGCAAATAAGCACCACCTCATCACCCAACACCATCCCAGATTGGAACTGAACCACATCCTTTGCTGGGACTTCAACTCTCTATCACCCCTCTATTTGGCTCGTACACTGTGGAAGACCCAAGTGCAAGATCTGTTAAGTTCATCCATCCAGCACATCCTGCTTCAGTCACATCACAGGTTTATCTTATCCTGTCAGAGACAGGGCCACGCATGAGAGCAGCCGTGTCATACTGGAGTTCTGAAATTTCTGCTCAGCACTCTACGTTATCTGGTCAAAAGTGTCTGGACACACATTAATGGATGTCAGTATGGAGTGTGTCCACCCTTTGCCTTTATGACAGTTTGGTGGGGGTATGGCAGCCCATTCTTCATCAAGAGCCAAAACAAGAGAAGGTAGTGATGTTGGATGCTGATATCTAGAGCAAAAATAGATGTTCGAGCTTGTGCCAAAGATATTGTATTGGATGCAGATCTAGACTCTGGGCAGGCCAGTGTATTTCAGGAATTTTATTGGCCAAAAGTGATTGCCTGACAGATGTTGCTTTATGACAGGATGCATTGTCATGCTGATACAATCAATCAATGACTCCTAGCTGTTCCTCTACTGTTCTCTGCACAGAATCTGTAAAATGTGTTCATATTCTTCTGCATTTAATGTTCTTGTAAGTTCACTAAGAGGAAGCCTAAACAAGCCAAGCCCAAATCGTTCTATCAGATTGTCACAGGATTTAGCAAGATTCATCACTCCAGTCACCCACTGCCAAATGGTATAGCTCTTTACACCACTTCAGGCAGCACATAGCATAGACTACAAAAATGTATGGCTTATGAGAATCTGCTCAACCACTGTACCCCATATTAACTTACTGTACACAATCATTGTGTTAGTTGGACTGCTGGTAGCACTTTGGAACACACAAGTGATTCCTTCTCCTGATTTTGTGTGACTTTTTACAACCAAACCTCCACAATGCTCGATGGTCCCTGTTGATGAGTGCACGAGGTCTGCCTGGTTTTGGTTTAACTGTGGTTCCTCCTTGACATTTCCAATCCGGGATTACATAACCAACAGTCAACTTCAGCAATTGTATAAGGGCTGAAATGTCACTGATGGATTTATTATCTATGTGACATCCAATGACTAGCCCACATTTGAACACACTGAGTTCTCTTGAGTGATTCATTCTGCTGTTACTGCTTGTCTACTGCCAAGACAATACTCCCCGCCATCTTTTAAACTGTCATGTTTGTTTTTTGTGACATCTAGGAGTCAGTCCACATTACATGGGGATGTCAGAATCCTTTTGATCAGGTAGTGTATGTGGGCATGACATCAACCAACTGTCCACCTGAATGAAGTGCCACCATCTGTGGCCAAGAGCAGAGTTGACCACCCAGTGGTGGAGCATGCTGCTGAGCAGAACAAGCTAGACTTCAGTGGTGGCGTCAAAGCCTGTATCTTCTTGATCCATCACCAACCCCCCTCCCTACACTCCCACCAACGCAGCATCTCTGAACTACAACCACATAGATGGGAGTTGTCCTTGCAATACATTTTTTATTCTTGTAATGCTACTGCCCTCAGTCTCCACTAGCCCCCTGCCCCACATCCACTTCCATCCTATCCTGGGTCTCTAACTTCATTTAACCCTTCATCTGTTGTGTCAACTCCTCCCATTCCACTTACTGACATCATCATCATCATCATTGGCAGTGAATGAATTTGAGTGCCAGTACCCACACATTGCATTCCTGTTCTATACAACTGCTGCCTCTCACTCATGCAGTCCTATACCTTTCACATCCCTCCAAGCCACCTGCCACCCTTCTCCAGCTCTCCCTCATGCTCTCTGCTTCCTTTACCCCCTTGCCTACTCCAGCCGAAAATCCCTCACCCCAGTCCACTTGTAGAGCTGCTGTCCCGCCCTTGTGTGTTCAGCCAGCACACTGTGGCTGTACAAACGTGCACAGGCGTATGCGCACACATTTTGTGTGTGTGTGTGTGTGTGTGTGTGTGTGTGTGTGGGTGCACGCGCGCGCGCATACTCTAGCTAAGAAAAGGATTCATCCAAAGATTTTAAGTGTGTGTTGACGACTCAACACCTCAACTACACAGTGAGTTGTTACGTTTACCAGTAAATTGTTTGATTTAGAGAAACCATAGAAATCATAAATCTAGATGGTTGAATGAGGATTTGAACTGCCATTCTCCTGAAAACAGGTCCAGTGTCTTACCACTGTGCCACCTCACTTTATGTGTATTTTAAGTGGAGGTAGGAAAAACTTACAGAATTTGAGCAGTCCCTATAATTTGCATATTGTTTTGTAGACATTATACGGAAGACTGTGACATACACTAATATTGATACATCATACATCACCTAGGTATGGCATTGTCCACCACTTCCTGCAAACAGTGGAGGGTGCAGCAGATGGTGCATTCCCATGTCCAAAGAAGGTTTCAAAGAAGAGTTAAATACGACAAAAATTTATTGCCTCAACCAATGCTACAATCCTGTCTTATTGACCAGATCTTGCATAGGTAGCAAAATTTGAAAATTATGTCCTTCCTCTATGCCACGTCTGCTGCCCCTTCCGCTGTGTACAGGAAGTGGTGTAAAATACCATATCTGGGAGATGTATCACAAATTGTAGCAAAAACACTGAAATCTTGCAACTATAGGACTTCCTACTATATGAAGAACACCATAGCCCAGTCTATTTTCAATATCAAGGATAAGACCTCATTACTAGCCAACAATGGAGTAAACAAAATTGCTTGTTCTGCTTGTGATAAGTTTTATATTGGTCAGTCAGGAAGAGACATAGAACTAGGCTGGATGAACATGAATGAATCTAGCAGCTGCAGAATTATGACTCCAGATTTTTATAAATGAAATATACAATGTTAGAGACTTTATTGGTCTCGTACAGATATGATTTTATGTATGTGGATTGAAGCTGTGAGTGAAAATTTGTACCAAGACAAGGAATTGAACCCAGGTCTTCTGCTTACTAGGCAGGTGCTTTAACCACTAAGCCACTTTGACACTACAGTTCACACACCTGCACCGATTACCATGGCACACCTTCCTCCTCGATCCAAATTCTCACTGCCACCCCAGTCTACTTTAAATACCCCCTCACACATGAACAGAATTACCTAGGCTCTCCATGTTTCGGAATAGCATTTCAGCAATGAACATAAATGGGGGAACCTGCCAGCAACTCAGCTGCAGGTACTTATAGAATACCTCAGCAATGAACATAAATGGGAGATCCAGCCTGAAACCCAGGTTAAGATACGTATACACAGATGGGGTCATTTTATTTGTATAAGTACCTGCGCCTGGGTTACAGGCTGGATCCCCCATTTATGTTCAATGTGAAGGTGCTATTCCATAACATAGAGAGCCTAAGCAATTCTGTTCGTGTGTAAGGGGGAATTTAAAGTAGACTGGACAGCAATGAGAATTTGGATCAAGGAGGGAGGCATGCCAGGGTAATCCATGCAGTTGTGTGAATTGCTGTGCCAAAGTGGCATAGTGGTTAACACACCTGTCTAGTAAGCAGGAGACCCGGGTTTGATTCCCAGCCTTGGTACAAATTTTCGTTTCATGCTTCAGTCTACATACATAAAGAATCCAAATTTGCTGAACATGTACTGGGTGAGGGACAAAACTGCCAGCACAGTCCCATGTCTTTCACTTATCAAATGGAGGCTAAAACTCAATCTGTTGGAAGTCCTCGAATTCAACAAACACCCTGATGTAATCGTAAATGACTGAATACAGCTTAATACTTCCCCTCTTCTAAACTTCACATAATCCTCCCAGTTTTCTATCACTTCCCACACTGCCTATGACTACAAATCCTTCCATTTCCCTGTATTTATTGATTTAATTTTACTTTATTTAGATTGCCTATGTACTCCATATCTTCTGGTGTTAAAATTGTTAATTATTTCTTTTAATTGGTTTCTGTATCACTTTCCACGTTTAATAGCTCATGAAGTAGCCTTGTCAACTACTAATTTTATTTTATTTTATTGGGTTTGTTTATGTAGGCACAGTTTTAGAGTTTATTGTTAATGTGTTTCCTCTTTGCTCCCATTATATTCATTTACTATACAAACTTTTACTCTTAAAATTACATTACCAGCTCACTGTCAAAGATGTCATTTACTGTGTGTTTTTGACTCAGTCTAGATGTTTAACGTCTTTTTCAATGTTGTTTAACTTGTTTCCAAACACTAGTCAGCTAAAGTCTGAAGATGGCCTTGTAAGTCGAAAACCAGTTGACCCAATAAATTAATGCTGTAGCCCATTACAAAAAGTGAAAATCACTATATTGGTTCTGTTGTTCTACCAAGTACCGACGGAAGAAGCGGTTAACATGATATAAAAATGGAGATTTTAAAACACAGTAAGTTAGAAAGTTGGATGTAACTCTCCTTCTGAATATTTGCTTCAACATGCATTGTATAACATTTGGTAATGAATGCCTGAAATTATGTTCGTTTTACATTATGGATAATAGCTGAGACAACAGCAATAATAATGATGATGAAGAGTTCACTTGATTCTGTATGTCACCTACTTCCTGTGATTTTATTGTTCTTTCTTTGTATGCTGTGTCATGCATGTGGGAGGGCTAATATATTGATCTACTTATCTCTCAGTTTGAGTAATCTCAATTAGTTTATCTTGTAACTGAGCATATATCTCTGACGGGGCTGTCAATGTCTTTGATTTCTTATGAGTGTATTTAGTCAGTGTACTCAGCTGTTCTGAAAGTTTTCCTCTCACTTCATTCAGTTCAACTTGAAAACGAAGAAGAAAAGATTGTAATAATTTATGAATTCGTCATATAAGTAGTCTGTAAGTGGTGTCTTTTGAAGATAGGCTGCCTGTCATCGTAACTCTTTCACTGGAGTGCAGTCTGCCTGATGCTATCCTCATTGTAAGTTACAGCTGCTTGAATAGTTTTTCTGTTGTTAATCCAAAACATTAAGCTATGTTTTGCAACAATTATGAGGCTCTATCAGAAAATAAACGATGACACTGAATGCAGATCCTATCCCACCCTACAGACTTGCCAGTTATGTCTCCTTCCTGCCATAGTCTGAGCTATGCGTCTTTATTGTAGAGGCATAAATGCCATAATAGAAAGTCCCTGCATAAATAAAATCATCATATTAGTTGGATTTTGAATGCACAAAATTTATCACTGAAGTATTTTAAAATGCAGTAATGAATCTTCTGTGATAAAACTGGTGTCATGTTCAGTGCCTACAAATGTGTACAAAAATGTGAGGGCAATTCTTAAGTTGCTTTATAGTGCTTAACTTGGTCAGTTGATTCATTCTCTCTTTTTTTATGTGGCATGACTGCTGAGGTTACACAATGAACTGACTCGAAAGGGTGATTGATGACCTCAGCAATAATGTAGTCAAATACCAACGCATTAAACAACTCCCCCAGTATGCATCATAGCTTTTGATACAATAGGGGGTGAAGTTAACTACTGTAGCTGAACACATCTACATATCAGCTTCATCTCCTTTTCAGAGAATGAGATGAATAATGTTCTTGAATATGCAACATATGAGTGGCATGCACCATGGAAGATCACAGAATTGCCCTTAACACCATTTGCATAAAAAACTAATTAATCCTTGGAATAAAACAGATTGCTTCCTGACATTTGTCAAGGATGGTAAACTAATGGCATACACTGTAATAATGACAAGGTAAAAGGTATACAAGTAACTTCTTTTATCAAAGGATGTCAGAAAAGAAGGTCTAAATTAAGGCCTTCCTCACCTTGGTACACACATGCCGATTGAACAACTGATATGATTTTAAAAACATTAATGGACTTTACAAATAACAGACATATTTATTGATAATTTCTGATGAGTCCACAAATAGCCTTCAGATTTTTTTACAACATTCAGGCTGGGGAGAAAAGTGATTTGAGATGTATGCTACACTTAATAATGAAACAAAGAGGGGCTTCTTTCTTGCAAGAACACTATTTTTGTTTTGTTTAATCACCAAACATGTTTTGTCATGGTTGTGACATCTACAGTGTTTTTTTTTTCTTTCATTGTTTCTGAAAACATACATACAAATTTTATCTATGCTAGGAAAATACTGACATCAGATTTTCTTGTTTAGTTTAAATATGTAGTTTACTTTTTTAAAAATTGTGTGTGATATATGCTTGCAAACAAAAATCCATAAGTCTACGTTAATACAGCATGTCATCTGCAACACGTGGTTATAAGACCAGCATCTAAATTGAATTTTTGTTTAGAACATAACTTCTAGACTCTGTATTGTGGTAAAATTGTGGCATATGCATCTTTTTGATGTTTACCATTGCAATAGTTGACCTGTTCTGTTACTTGGTTATTAGTTGCCTGCTAAATGTGTTGTTTTTACTTTTTTATGTTTGAATTTTGTGAGGTTCTCTTTAAACTATTTGATGTGGTTTGCAATTTATAGATTGTGTTACAGATGTAGATCAACAACAACTGAAGTGTACTCATGCTCATTGGCAAATTCTGGATGCTACTACATTGCTATGAATTACACATACTTTTCACTGCACTTGTAAATGTCAGATAAAGTGTTGACAGTCATTTGCTTTACTGTTTTGTTTTTGTTGATGACCGTGAAGTTTGAATTTGTTCGTGTGTGTGTGTGTGTGTGTGTGTGTGAGAGAGAGAGAGAGGGGGGGGGGGGGGGTTGGCGAACACGTGCGCATGTGTGTTGTTTAACAGTTTGCTTTGGATGTTGGGTAATGTTCTGCTGCAGAGTACTGTTTGATCATTGCTGACTTTTCTGCTCATTATGGTAGCTTCTTGGCGTTGTAATTTTCTTCTGTTGGTAACAAATGGTGCAGATGATTAAACAACGGAAAATCCAAGATAGAATAGCAATATTATGAAAAGGATAGATAATTACTCACCATGTAGAGGAGATACTGAGTCACAGACAGGTACAACAAAAAGATTGCTATAAATATGAGATTTCGGCCAAAAGACCATTGTCTAACATAGAAAACACACGCACATTCATGCAAGCACAACTCATACACACGTGACCTCTGTCTCTGGCCACTGAGGCCAGGCCTGTTTTTTAACTTACTTTACTTACTTTTTCATGTCCAGTACTGCCAATGTTTCGGCCCAATACTGGTCTAAATCAAAAGTTTCAGGCTTGCTTAGCCAGAGGTCATCTAGGGACCAATGTGCAGGATAGTTTCAGCACATTAAATGTGCAATGTTTTGTATTTCTCCACAGTTACGCTTTTGCCATCAGGTTCTAATAGGCTCCATTTTATCAGATTGATTTTTACAGAGGCTACACTATTTCTGACACAGTTTATCATTTTCTGCTACTTGTAGATCAATTCATCATCACTTGGTGGATGTTCTGAAGTAGGGTAGCCGACAGGAAGTTCATCCAGGGTGTAATTGAGGGACCATTATCTTGATTGTAGGCATTTTAATCTATAAAGGCTACCATGTAACGGATGGTGTTCATCAAATGTCTCTTTAAACTGTTCATTATGTTCATGAGCTATCCTATGAGACTTGGGACTGCTGAAACCTGAAGCTTGGTAGAGCTTTTCCAGTGGAGGGGGCTTTATGCTTCCTGTGACCAGTATACAGGTTTCGGTAAGGCTTACATTGATCTTCTTTTCATGTGCTGATCTAGACAAAACAGGACATGCAGACTCAGCTGTGGGAAAGCAAAGTTCTGAAGCAGAACGCAATAGGTGTGGTGCCCCACTTACTGCCAGTTTGTTTTTTAAGGATATTGTTCTTTGCAGTTACCATCAATCATAACAAGACAACCACAGAGCAGAGAACAGCCAAAGACACACACAACGGATTAAAGACACACAGAACATCAATCACAAAAGCAGACAAGGGGAGAATGTTGATTATCTTGTATGAGAGGGACGTTACTGAGAAGCCACTGAAGTGCACAAAAAACCAGATGATGAGACTAGAAAGTGACACTTCACAAAGATTGCAAAGAGACATACAAAAACTACTAAAAAATACTAAATCGACACACTCTTAAAGCCAAATGAAAAAGACACAGAAAATTCATAGAGCACTCACATTAAGCAGTTCATCAAAAATTTACAAGCCTGGTGTGCCAATCAGATGACTGACAAATTTCAGAACTGTACACAACACATATACAAACAACAGGAGCTTAGAAAATACCAGTTACCTAATACACAAAACCAGTGTACTCAACACATCTACACTAATCTCATTTGTCACCACATTAATGTACACCCACATACCAATTGGAGAAACAAACAATAATTAAGACAGCTAAGGCACACACACACACACACACACACACACACACACACACACACACACACACACACACATTTTGGAAGTAATTACATGGCAAAATTATTTCAAGTTTTAGGATGAATTCTTCTTTCAACAGGAAGGAATGCCAGTGGGTAGCTTATTGACCAATATCTTCCTCAGTCACACTGAAAACAAAATCTCTGATTGAATCCTAATACCTAATCAATATAATATAATATATTGAATTACTATGTTGATGACTTAATATGCTAGGTACATGAAACACATGAGCTGCTACTACTGTTACACAGACAACAATACTGCCCACCCAAAAACCCATGTCACTATTGAAACCAAAATAAACAAGTAAAATCACTTTCTCGACATCACAGTAGAAAGCAGAAACCGCCAATAACAATTCAAAATATACAAAACACCTACAGCAACCATAACAATAATACACAATGGATCTATCCATACCATAGCACACAATCAGGCCAGACTCAGATACTTCCTACACAGATTGAACAGAATTCCAGTAGATACAGATAGCTACATGTAAGGACTAACTATAATCAGACAGATTCCCACAGAAAACGGTTACAAACTACATTATCATACAGCAGAGGACACACAAAGTACACAAGATAAAGAAACCACAAACAACAGGAAAGTATGTCACAAACTGACATTAGACAACAAAATAACCCACAGAACTGGAAGCACCATTAAACCCCTAATTCCATAAGTAATCAAATTCCTATGTATAAAACACCTTGAAACTTGTGATTACTTTACAAATGAATTTTAAAGTGTTAAATATTTGACAGTGCTCATCTAAGCAAGAAAAAGTTTAGAAAAGA
Source organism: Schistocerca americana (assembly GCF_021461395.2). Classification (NCBI taxonomy): domain Eukaryota; kingdom Metazoa; phylum Arthropoda; class Insecta; order Orthoptera; family Acrididae; genus Schistocerca; species Schistocerca americana. The sequence continues at coordinate 132,499,553 of NC_060123.1, forward strand.
TTCGAAATTATGTTTATACTCATTCTGAGGGACTGGATGAATGTCATCGGGGTACTTTGCCCCCTGTTTTAAGCAGAAACTAGTTTTCATACATCTGAATGTGTGCGACATCTTATCTTCTGAACTGCATGTCATAAAGTGATATAATTTTTCAGCTACATTAAGTGGTATACATGGATACTGTCTGCAAAATGTATTGTGAGTAGATTAAATAGTAAACAAGTTATAAATTAAAATGCTGTGCCTGATGCTGAAGTTTTAATTCATGAACAGCCAAAGTATAGTGGCTATAAACTTTCTTCCTTTCATCTTTTGTGTGGAGTATCAGTGAGAAACAGTTTATCAAAAGTTTGACATTTTGTGTAAGGTTTGTTGGAAGTTGCTAAATGCTCTCAATCTCAGATATTGGATAAATACAACCTAGGTAATTTGCACACTTTAAGATACAGTGCCTCACGCTGTATGCACTGTTTTTTTACTGCAATACTTGTCTTATTGCGTTAAACTTTTAACATAAAATTATACCTCATAAAGAATAGATTATGTGTGCATTATAAATTTTTAAATTCAATCAATAATTAATTGAAATAATGAAAATCAAATATTTGTTACCCCTGGAAATGGCTAGATAGGTAATGTGCAAAATGGCTCATGAACTTCAAACCATGAAGAGGTTAGCCATGTAATAATGTAGATTATAAGAAAACGAGGAATGCATGTGGCATACAGAAAAACAATATACTACACAAGAGATTAAAATGTCCATAATTGCCTAAGATAAACTGATCAAAGCAGGTATACACTGAGATGACAAAGGTTATGGGATGCCTCCTAATATTCTGTTGGACCATCTTTAGCCTGGCGTTGCACTGTCATCCATAATTCCATCGTTGTTTGACAACATGACTCCCATAAATGGCTGGAAGTGGTCACCAAGTAGCCGAAAATAACCATTTCCAGTCAGTGATCCCAACCCCCTCCCTCACCCATCCCCCACCCATCCCCCACTCATCCCACCCCCACAAACTGCCCCTCGACATTCCCTCACCCTCCAACAACCTCCCTCCCCATCCCACATCCTCCCTCCCACCCTCACCCTCCAACAACCTCCCTCCCCGTTCCACATCCTCCCTCCCACCCTCACCCTCCCTCTTCCCTCCCACCCTCACCCTCCCACTTCCCAGACACCCTGACACTCTCCCCACCACCCCACCCTCTCCCAACATCTCCCTCCGTCCTCTCCCCTACACTATAACTCTCCCTCTGCCCCAACACCCTCAACCACATTAACTACTCCCTTCCCCTACCTACCCTCCCCCGTCACCCCTCCCCCGTCACCTCTCCGCCTCCGTTGCCCCTCCCCCCCCCATCGCCCCCCCTCCGTGTCGCCGCGCGCCCCCCTCCGTGTCGCCGCGCGCCCCCCTCCGTGTCGCCGCGCGCCCCCCTCCGTGTCGCCGCGCGCCCCCCTCCGTGTCGCCGCGCGCCCCCCTCCGTGTCGCCGCGCGCCCCCCTCCGTGTCGCCGCGCGCCCCCCTCCGTGTCGCCGCGCGCCCCCCTCCGTGTCGCCGCGCGCCCCCCCTCCGTGTCGCCGCGCGCCCCCCCTCCGTGTCGCCGCGCGCCCCCCTCCGTGTCGCCGCGCGCCCCCCTCCGTGTCGCCGCGCGCCCCCCTCCGTGTCGCCGCGCGCCCCCCTCCGTGTCGCCGCGCGCCCCCCTCCGTGTCGCCGCGCGCCCCCCTCCGTGTCGCCGCGCGCCCCCCTCCGTGTCGCCGCGCGCCCCCCTCCGTGTCGCCGCGCGCCCCCCCTCCGTGTCGCCGCGCGCCCCCCCCTCCCTGTCGCCGCCCCCCCCTCCTCTCCCAGTCGCCGCGCCCCCCCCCACCCTGTCGCCGCGCCCCCCCCCACCCTGTCGCCGCGCCCCCCCCCCCCACCCTGTCGCCGCGCCCCCTCCCTGTCGCCGCGCCCCCCCTCCCCCCCCCCCCCCCCCCGGCCGCCGTCACCGTGTTCTCCGATTCCCATCACCACCTCTCATCTGCTCATGCTCTCACGCCTTGTCCTCTCCCCCAGCCCTGCCCCTTCCTCTCATTCTCCCCCTCTCCCTCTCCCTCTCTCCTAATCTCTCCCTCACCTGGCCCTGTCTCTAGCCCCACCACTGCCACCCCTCTCTCCGTCAGCACCATCTGCCCCTCCCCTTACCCCTCTCTCCCTCAGCACCATCTGCCCCTCCCCTTACCCCTCTCTCCCTCAGCACCATCTGCCCCTCCCCTTACCCCTCTCTCCCTCAGCACCATCTGCCCCTCCCCTTACCCCTCTCTCCCTCAGCACCATCTGCCCCTCAGCACCATCTGCCCCTCCCCTTACCACTCTCTCCCTCAGCACCATCTGCCCCTCCCCTTACCACTCTCTCTCTTCTTCTCCCCTCACCCTCCTTTCCCTGTCACTGCTCCTCGCCCTGCATTGTCATTTTGCACCCCTCGCTCTCCCTCCTCCCTTACCCCCAATTACAATGAAAACCTATCCAAGCAACTTTGAACTTTGCAGTCATCACCGAAAACAAATGCGTGCGAGAAATGGTTGTTGACACTGCATCCGACACGTAAATGTGCAGCAGAAAGTGCATGTAAGCCACAGCAAGATAGTAATTTATAGAATTTCTGAATAAACAACATAATTTATAAATAACAAACCACACATAACAGTTTTCCAAAACAGAACTTCACAAAATTTTACTGAACCCCACAGGTCACTTTACACACAAAAATAACCACCGCAACACATTTAGCAGGCAAATAATAACCACATACTATTGAGGACAGGTCAATTACAGCAATAGTAAGCATCAAAAAGGGGTGTATGCTGCTATTCTCTCAGAATACATTGTTTAGAAATTATATTCGAAACGAAAATTCTGTTCAGACATTGCAGATGTCATGCTATATTAACATAGATTTGCGGCTGAATTATATTTGCTTTGTTAGTGCAATCAAAATGCAAAAAAATGGGGTTCAAATGAAGCACAGTTGTAATCTAAACAACAACAAAACCTGATGTCTATGAATTTCTGAACGAATGAAAGAAAAAATCTCACAGTAGATCTCACAACTGTGATGAAAAACATTTGAAGATTAAACAAAATAAAAATTGTGATCTTTAATTCATGATTATTACCTGCAAGCATGGGAGCAGTTCTTGAAATTCCATGATGACAGTATTCTATACTTACCTTCATTTTTTTTTCTATTTTTTTTTTTTTTTTAAAGAGATAATCACAGAACCCGTGTAGTCATGTTTAGTTTCCACCACCCTTTTTTGTATTACATAACATAATAGGTGCTTTTTTCACTAGTTGCTGCATATAATGTATGGATTCTGTAGATGCTCAGTAAATCCTGAACATATTTAGGGCTGCAAATGTACCCTGTCAGTGTGTTTCAAGAAGCGTATGTAACTGTTTTTAGCTTTTATTTGTCAGATACATCAAGACATATACTACATTGATCGTGTCATTCAATATCCTCAGTTAGTGTTAAGGGAGACATGCACAAGATGGTTCCCCATCCTGGAAGTGCTAATATTTTAAGATTTTTAGAAACATTTCTGGCCAAATTACTGAAGGTAGACCTTGGCGTGTGTGCTGACTAAGGCAGATTCAGACATGCTGGAATTGTAGGTAACTGTTGACATTTGTTTGCAGAACTTGTATTACAATTTTTTTTTCAGTTAATGATGCTTTTTTTTCTGAATCGAAAGTAGAACCCTCACAGAGTCAAATGCATAAGGCAAGTTTAATGAAAATGAAACAGATGGGAAAAAAATAAATACACTGCTATGAGAGAAGGATAGTCAATTCCTTTACGGAAAAATGTTTGCAGTTGCCTAAAGAACCACAATTGTACATAGGTGTGCACCTCTTTGTCCAAAGCAAATCAGTGGCCATGAATGTCTTCCTTCAGGGTTCCAAAAATACAGTTATCACCTTGAGAGAGATCAGAACTTATGGAGGATGTGTAAAGGCTTCCCAGTGAAACTTATGCACTGTAGCAGAAAACAACCTTAAGGTTTATAATTTATATAAAAAACAGCTACCAGCAACATGTATGGTTTAAAAAGGTTTATTCTCTTCAGACCATGACCGGTTTCGGATTTTTCTTTACAAATCCATCTTCAGATGGCAGATTACAAGCATTCTTGGTTGGACCTAGTTTTGTTTGTGTTATTCGTTTGCTGCACTAGGAAAGAAAAGAATACAAAAATATTTCTTTTCTCTCCTAGAATACAAAAATATTTCTTTTCTCTCCTAGTGCAGCAAACGAATAACACAAACAAAACTAGGTCCAACCAAGAATGCTTGTAATCTGCCATCTGAAGATGGATTTGTAAAGAAAAATCCGAAACCGGTCATGGTCTGAAGAGAATAAACCTTTTTAAACCATACATGTGGCTGGTAGCTGTTTTTTATATAAATTATAAACCTTAAGTACAACAGCCACGTTTCTCAACATGTCGACGTTCGACAAAATAGAGAAAACAACCTGTCAACAAAGCAAGTGCCCAGATGTTGCCGAGGTTGTTTCAAGAATGCTGCAAAAGTTACATTGGGAAGCCCTTACACATTCACCATACACCCATTCTCCCCATGGAATTCCCATATTTTTGGAGCCCAGATAAAAGACATTCATAGCTTTCAGTTTACTACAGACAATGATGTGCATGTCTGGGTACAATCATGGTTCCATACACAACTGCTAACATTTTTACGTGAAAGCAATGACTGTCTTGTCTCTCAGTAGGATAAATGTTTTAACAGTTATTGCAATTAGTTTTGAAATAATAAACAGTTAATTTACTTTCTCTCTCTCTCTCTCTCTCTCTCTCTCTCTCTCTCTCTCTCTCTGGCTCATTTTCATTTGACTGCCCCCTTATATACACTATGTGATCAAAAGTATCTGGACACCTGGCTGAAAATGACTTACAAGTTCGTGGTGCCCTCCATCGGTATTGCTGGAATTCAATATGCTGTTGGCCCAGCCTTAGTCTTGATGACAGCTACCACTCTCACAGACATACATCTAGTCAGATGCTGGGTTTCTTGGGGAATGGCAGCCCATTCTTCATGGAGTGCTGCACTGACGAGAGGTATCGATGTTGGTGGCACAAAGTCAGCATTCCAAAACATCCCAAAGGTTTTGTATAGGATTCAGGTCAGAACTCTGTGCAGGCCAGTTCATTACAGGGATGTTACTGTTTTATAACCCCTCCACAGAGGCCGTGCATTGTGAACAGTTGCTCAATCATGTTGAAAGATGCAGTCATCATCCCTGAATTGCTCTTCAACAGTGGGAAGCAAGAAGGTTTTTAATACATCAGTGTAGGCCTGTGCTGTGATAGTGCCATGTAAAACAACAAGGGGTGCTAACCCCCTCCATGAAAAACATGACCAGTACACATCCTGGCAGATGACATTCACCAGACATTTGTCATACCGACAACCTGCCATCAGATTGCCACATTGTGTACTGTGATTCATCACTCCACACAACATTTTTCCACTGTTCAATCATCCAATGTTTACACTCCTTACACCAAGCGATGTGTTGTTTGGCATTTACTGGCACGATGAGTGGCTTATGAGCAGCTGCTCGATCATGAAATCCAAATTTTCTCACCTCCCGCCTAACTGTTGTAGTGCTTGCAGTGGATCCTGATACAGTCTGGAATTTCTGTGTGTTGCTCTGGATAGATGTCTGCCTATTACACATTACGACCCTCTCCAACTGTCGGCAGTCTCTGTCAGTCAACAGACAAGGTTGGACTGTACACTATTGTGCTATACGTGTTGTTTAAAGTTTCCACTTCACTATCACATTGGAAACAGTGGACCTAGTGATGTTTAGGGGTGTGGAAATCTTGCATACAGATGTATGACACAATTGACACTCAATCACCTGACCACATTCGAAGTCCATGAGTTCCGCAGAGCACCCCATTCTGCTCTCTCACGATGTCTAATGACTACTGAGGTTGCTGATACGGAGTACCTGGCAGCAGATGGCAGCACAATGCACCTAATATGAAAAACTAATGTTTCTGGGGGTGTCAGAATACTTTTGATCACATAGTGTAGATGTTTATTCATTACTGACCTAGGAAGATTGCAGAAAATCTGAAGCACTTGTATGGTTCTAGAAGCATAGTTCTGGAAATAAAGTCTGAACCATGAAATATCCAGTTTGGAAGAGCAATAGTATTATGAAAAGAACAGATTAGTACTCACCATAAAGATGACACATTGAGTTGCAGACAGACATGGTGACAAGAATGTCACATATGAGCTTTCAGCCAAAGCCTCCTTTAGAAAAGGAAACCGCACACATGTTCACACAGATAAACACACCTTATGAATGGTATCGCTTCATCCAAAAAGTAACTGAATCTCATCGAATGGCAGCAACAATCTGGAGTTTGACAGGGAAGGGGGAGGTCTAGCAGGGTATGGGTGAGGAAGAGGAATCGATGCTGCCTGGCAGTGTGTGCAGGGACTAGAGATGAGAGGACAAGGCTGCCATGTGCAGTGTTGGGACAAGGTGTGGGGGTGGGGTGGTTGGAGGGGGGATGGGGAGCAAAAAGAAGATGAGCAGGGAAGAAGAAGAGACCAGTGAGTGCACTGGCAGAGAGCAGCACATAATGAGAATGACAGGACCTGTACTGGGAGGAGGTGATAGGACAGACAGGGTGGAAACTATTGGATGGTGGGTATGGAGACAGTAAGTTACCGTAGGCTGAGACCAGGACTATTTTAGGAGCAGAGAATATGTTGCAAGAATAGCTTTCAGTTGCACAGGTCAAAAAAGATAGTGGTGAAGGAGAGAATCCAGATGGCCCAGTTTGTGAAGCAGCCATTGAAATCAAGCATGTTATGTTCAATTGCATATCACAAGGTGGTCTGCTATGCTCTTTGCCACAGTTTGGCACTGGCCATTCATCCTGATGGACCGCTGTGTGGTAGTCATACCAATTTAAAAAGCTCTTCGATGATTGCTGCAGATCTGACGTGGCTGCTTTCATTGATTGCCTGGCCTCTGATGGGGTAGGACAAGCCTGTGACAGGACTGGAACAATAAGTGCTGGTTTGGGCAGGTATTATGCCTGGGTTCAGTCTCACGTGCTGTTCCATAAACAAACAAAACAAGCAGCTGAACCTTAAAAATTCCTTGCACATTGACTTTCACATTTTACAATTCTTGGTACTGTAAAAACACACCTCTGTCACAGTGGCATCACAGAATCACCTCTGCTCCCTCTGCAGGATACTGGTGTTGTGCGTTCCACACTACATAAATGACATCTCTGAAATTGAATCCCCTGCACTCCAGCACCTGGAGGAGCATTCCAGAAACTGTGTCCATAAGCTATCCAACCAGCTGATGTCCTACTGCCTTCTAGGGGCACTACCATCCAACCCCTACCCTACCCACAGTGTTCCTCCTTATAGTGCCCAGGCCCTGCCTAGTTGACCTTTTCAACTTGTCACATCCCCCCAAACTCCCTACCAATACTCGATTAAACCCAGAGTGTAAACAATCCCAGAAAGCTCTTGTTAACCTTCCTGTGGAAGTCTTCAGATCTACAGAAGTTTCAGTCCTATCCATAGGCTTCATCTTCAGCTCTGCACCAAAATTTAATCATGGTGGGCTTGTCAAAGACCTACTCTTCTTCTCCTAGTCCCTGAGTTGACACCCTTCTTTTCACCAATCCCTCCAACCAAATCCAACCCCATCCCAACAGTGAACTCTTCCTCTCCCAGTTGATACCACCATCCAACCATGATCCTCCTCCCCCCCTTTTGCCCCTCCAAACTAACCCCCCTTTGGTCACCTTCCTGGCTTTCCTTACCTCCAACTTTGCCTCACTGTCATGGCCCAGGTCCCATCCTAAGAATACTAACCTTTCAGCAGAACAAAAGGACAGCCATAAATTATCTCAAAACAGATCCTGACCTAATCGTCCAACCTGCAGGCAGAGATTCAACAACTGTCATTTTGAATCACAGTGCCTACCTCATGGATAGCTGCTGCCAGTTATCTGACTCCTCCACGTATAAACTCTGCCAGAGTGATCCCATCCCAGAACTCCAACATAATTTCCAAATACCTGGTTGAAGCTTGAAGCCCTTACGAGAACCTGTCCCCTGAATCTGTTTGCCTCCTCACACATATGGCACCCTGAACAGCCACCTTCTAAGTCCTTCCTAAAGTCCACAGATCCAACAATCCTGGACGCCTCATTGTAGCTGGATATTTTGCTCCCACTGAAAGAATTTTGATCCTCATTGGCCAATATCTCCAACCTATTACCCAAAATCTAGCCTCTCACATCAAAGATACCAACCACTTTCTTCATCAGCTCTACACCATTCCCACCTCTTTACCTCCTGGAACCCTGTTACTCATTGTTGACTTCAAACCCGCTAACTCTTTTGTCTTACAACTTACTAACTATATCCTAACACACAACTACTTCCCCTTTGAAAGGAAGATATACAACCAAATCAGCAGCACAGCCTTCGGCACCTCTGTGGCACCCTCCTATGTTAACCTGTTTATGGGTCATGTAGGGGAAGCATTCCTAGCCTCCCAAAACTTCAAACTCCAGGTTCAGGGTCATTGCTGATATCTTCATGTGAGAACACCTGCATGTGCTTCTGCTTGTGTGAATGTGTTTTTTTTCCCCTCTTCAGAAGAAGGCTTTGGCTGAAATTTCATATGTAACACTCTTTTCATCATGCTTGTCTGCAGCTGAATGTGTCATCTTAACAGTGAGTAACAATGTATGTTTTTCATAATATTGTTGAAGTTAAAGTTTCGTTTGCTTCTGACTTACTTTCCATGTGCAGTAGAGTGTATGTGTAACAAACTCTGGAAAAATTGATATTTGTATTTGCATCGTGGTTGAGTTCCAGTCTTCAGGCCTTAGTATCATTAAAATATAAACCAGCTTCTAAAACACCAAATATCAACGTTTCGTAATACAGAACCACTGTGGTGGTACACAGTTGCAAATAACTGAGTTCAAACTATCCTCGATTTCTTGAGTTTTATTATGTGACCACTTCTTTCTAACTTGCCTAACAGGTTTTATTGTGTATGCAACTGCCACTGGTAGAGGGTGATCATGATCATAATTTTTGGCAGAACATATTTTATTTATCACTCGCATTGCAAATACAAATTTGATGATTTATTCTGAATCTTCCTTAGGGGAAACTTCCACATTCTTGGGATTTGCTGTACAGAAATGATGGAAACTGTCACATCACTCATTTGTGCAAAGAGACAAATGAAACATATGAGCCTTATCTCAGCATATCTTAATTCATTTGTCAATTAGGGATCAGGCTGGTTGAAATATAAATCAAGGACACTTATACCTCTTAGGCTTTAGAGCATAGATGAAGTAATATACCTGAAAATGTACAGTTACACAAGAGTGGGTGTGATGCTTGTAGTTCAACATATTGGAAGATAGATAGTGTCTCAGACAATATTGATCATATTTGTATGAAACAAAATTCATTTTACAGAGAGAAATACAGAGCATTTCAAATTAAAAAAGACAAGATTTCAGTTCTTCATGTTGATTTTGTGCAAGTTTCAAAGTTTCCTCTCAAGCTGAACTGTATTTTTAATACTAACGTGTGTCGTTCTTATTTAATAAACTTTTTTTTTAAAAAGTAAACTATAATTGGTCCTCTTTCAACTATATCATTTACTGCCAAATAATCCAAGGTAATACCCCAGATGTGTTTTGTGACGTCTGCAGGTTGATATTTCATTATTTAGCAGGCAGGACTCCGTAGCTTTTCCCTTTCTATTTTGTTATGAATGACTGTGGTAGTGTAATAGATACACAGTGCTAGCCATTAAAACTGCAACACCATGAAGACAGTGTGCAACAAACATCAAATTGGCATGAAATGCACAATGTGTTTGGGTATGCAAGTAATTAACATTTCAGCACAACTGCAGAAGTCAGGATGTTGTGCGCATAAGAAAAGATTACACAATGTGTCTCATTCAGAAATAACATTTGATTGTTAGTTCTCTGCTACAATTTCATGTTATGTTTCATGTAAGAAGGAGAAAAGTATACCAGCCTTTTTCAGAATTCAGTAGCATTAAGATCTTGGCCTAACAAGACAGCGGTTTATCATCCCATGATACAGCTGCTCGTGTTGGTCAGGATCCAATGGATTTTGTGAATTGTGTTTCATTTGTCTCATAATGTACATAATTTAAATCATTTGATTCAGGTACAGGATCTTGTGTAAATGTGGAATAGATGGGTTCAAGAGACCACACTCAATGCCATGCAGTATTCCATCTGCCATACACAATCATTATCCATTGATATACTGCTTGCTCAGCCATCCAGGATCACAACCAAATTACATGCCATGACGCAGGAAATGGGCTTTTATCTTCCAAGCCAAGTATCCACCTGGACAGTGCAATGATATCTTGAGTACCACAAACTGTCAGCATGGTGACTGTTCATGCAGCTTTCCTTGACAGGCAGCAGAGTGTAGTGTACCAAAACTCATACGCACAGTAGCAACACAGGATGTGGGAATGGCATGACCTCATCGTTCCTTTTTTTCTGGTTCTGTGTACAACATTGTGATGGATATACCTATAGGTTGAGACCCTAAAGCGAAAAAAACAGTTCCAGTAATCCATCATCATTGTTACATGTGCCCAGCACCTGGTGTGATGGATGAGGTGCCACTGATTGCACAACGTGACTATTTATGGTTTGTAGCACCAGTAATTTGAACAGCAGCCATTACTTTTCTGATGCGTTAAGACCAGAAGTTGTGCCCTTTGTTTAAAGTCTTCGTGACATTATCTTTCAACAAGATAACGTACGACACATAGTGCTCATGGTGGCATTACCTACCTCAATGCAGATGGTAGTGACTATTGCCCTGGCCAACATGTTCTCAATCTCTCTCACCTGCTGTAAACAGCTAATTTTGCTGCAAAGAGACTGGCTCACCACCATTTGCCAGCCACTACAAACAATGAACTCTAGCAAACATATGCAGCAGCACTGCATGACATTGTGGTATCTGTCATCCAACCAGAGTTCGGCTTACTGCACAGCCAGGTTATAGCCACTGTTGGTTGCATAGGTGGCAACTCTGTGTACTAAATTTTGCATCCTGTATACTGCTGGATCACAAACAGATTTAACATTTTTTATCCTACTGTACTATATATATGCACAATAAGTAAAATTCTGGTATGTGCTATTCTTCTTGGTGTGGAGTTTTAATGGCCAGCAGAATCTCTTACTCATCTCAGAGTATATACTTTTACATGCCTGTGACAACTCTGGTATACTCTCATAAATAAAAATATGTTTTTATTTTTTTTATTTACTCCACATCCGTGGGCACTGTTTCACGTAAAAACTGTGGAAGAAGCATTATCATAACCCCTTTTTAAGATATATTATGAATTCACATTTTGTAAAATCTTTTACATCCTTGAGGATCCCCTTACTGTAGACCCGTGAAACAAAAAATCAGTCTATTCTAATCTCAGTGATAGAACTGAATTTAAAATAAGTGGTGTTTCTCAGTTTCTGATAGCTGTACTGACATGAATTATACCACATTCTGAACTTTCTAATGCATTTGAAGAGTGGCTTGAGTTCTCTTGTTTTGAATGTCTGCCTAATTTAACTTTGTCTGTCCTGTTTTCCTAAGCTAGAGTTAAAAGAAAGCAAAATAGAAGTCACATGTTTTACTATTTTGGTGTAATGTTTTGTCTCACTGTCTTATTTTATGGTGGATGAATGAAGTTAAGTCACTGTATTGCAGTTTTCTGGAAGGTAAGTGGTTGATAAACTTTTTATGGTGGTGGAAAATTGGATATCTTGAGTTGAAATAAATGTTACACTGGTATTCTTCAAATTTTTCATCAAGCATAAAGAAATACATAAAAATATACAAAAGGGAAATGATAAATTTAAAAAGTACAAAAACAAATTAAAATAATGGATACTAAAAGAATACTGGTCGAGGAGGAGGAGGAAACGAATGGCACTAGCAGAGAATGACTAAACTGATAGCGAAGAAAGCATTCTCTGTCAGTAGGACATTTTCTTGGCTTTCAGTGAATAGCAGCTTACCTTTTAGAATAAAAGTGTTACGTATCACCTTGAGAAAGCTGCTGTGATATGGACTATGTAATGTGCACTGCGAACAGTATTTGCTTGATCTGTAGTAAATGTCGCCAGTTGATGTGCTGCTTCTTTCTATGGGTGTAAATTTAACAGCACGAAAGGTAGCCGTCCCTCCAAATTCTGAATCTGGCCATCTATATTATCTGGCAGTAGTGTAAGATGCAGAAGTGTCTGGAGAAAGTACTGTCTTATGCTTGAGTTGTTACAATGCTGTTTTTGCTCATGGTCTAGCGGGAAATGCCACACAAAGTAGACGCAACGTCACAAGTTCGAGTCCACTCATTCTGCTATTTTTACAGTTGTGTTTTGGCTTTGTACTAAAGATATCAGTCTGATGAAACCTCAAAGATAATTTGCTTCATTTCCTAACCCACCAGTAATAGCAAAACGTTCTGTGAAAGAGCTCATAGCTGCACCAAGATAAGATCTGTTTATGCTTGAGAGTTTCTCACCCAACGGTGGATACTGACCACTGGCAACTGGCCACTTGGCACCACCTATTTGATGCATGCCGCCATCTGACAATGTGAATGCAGTGCGGCACACCTTGGCCACATTTCTGGTCTTTCATTGATAATCATAAAATTGTTTTGATTGTAGTTTGATTTTGCACATTGAATAACTTTTATTAATGGAGTGAAACTGTGCAGTTACACAATGTGCATAGGTTACTGTGGATGTATTTATTATTTGTTATTTCCTTATTTGAAGTTTTAGTATTTGTCTTGTAGTTACGAATTGGATTTTGTATATTTGAATCTTAAAAACTTTTGTTGTAATAATCATCAACAGTTTATTCTCTGACAGTGCCCAGGTAGTTTACGAATTCCATACTTGTAGAAATTTACTTGTTTGGAGCTGAAGGTGTTGTCAAGTCAGGTTTGACATGAATTTTCATCCAGAGATGAATGTTCTTGATGGTTGTTGGATAAGGTGTGGCAAAATGAAGCTTTCATAGCATGAGAACAGAAGAATGAGTGCATGAGGAATTACTTCTATGGATTTGTGAAACCAGCAGAGTGCATTGTCGTGTAGTAGTAACACTTGGTGCAGTTGTGTTGGTAGTTTTTCTTACATTTTGACTGAAAAATGCGCCACAGTTGTTGGCAAGAAATGCTAGCCGCAATGGATATACCCTTGGGCAGGATTACTTTTTTTTTCCTTTTTGTATTTTTTTTTCCTTTTTGTATTTTTTTTAGCTATTTATTTATTTTTGTGTGTGCAATATGCTTTTTGTGCCACCAGATGCAAAATACTCTATTCACAGTGCCCTTTGCTCAGTTAGATGTCTTTTTGTTAAGGCTCAGCCATTAATTTCTTTGTAAGAAGTTAACATAAAAGCATCATAACTCACCACTAGTGATAATATTACATAGGAATGCTCAATGAGCAAATTGATGAAATTCAAATAGAAATGCAGTAATAGCTGCCCCTTTGATTTTTGTTGCTTTGAATTAGAGCATGCAGTTACCTTACACTCTATTTCTGAACCTTGCCTGTTGGATGCAGATGTCATGTGAAGGTTAAATGGTTGCAGCTGATTGCTTGAGACCCCTTAAATGGAGAGAATCATTCATGCCAGAATGATCTCTCTTGAAAGAGGAACACCTTTTTGTGATGTCATTTCTTGATAGTACTCGCCCCACACACAACACAAACATTTCAAGCTTCCCTTATTACCTTCAGCCCTCTATTAAGGGGAGTTGGAATGCCCTATCTCGCCAATGTTAAATTTGCTAACTTTGTGTACCTTTTTCTTTGGAACTATTATCTTCAGAACTTTGAAATTCTGGCAGAGGTTTTCAGCATATATTGTGAGCCCACTGAACTAGAACCAATGTTTTCTTTTTGTTGGTATAGTATTTATGAATTTTTTACCATTAAGCCATTTTTTATTGGAAAAAGTATAACATAAACTTCCCTAGTTCAGAGAATAAGCCAGTTCTTGTCATGATTCTAGTTCAGTGGCCTCTTTGAACTGTTTTGCAGCATTTCTGAAAATTTGAATGTTGTTGGTTGAGTGGTTTATGAGATAAAGGTACATGTAACACTAAAAATGTCAAATGCCAGAAAATGCGATTAAAGTAATTTATTATGAAAATTCACAAATACCTTTTATTCTATTATCAAAAGTGTCCAGCAGAGTAATCAGGGTCATCTTCTAGTTCTTCTTCTTCACCTAGAAGCTTTCTTCTCCTTGCTGCCCTTGCTTTTTTTGTATTAAATTCAGCTGCATACTGAGCCTTCCTTACTCGCACGCTGTCCAGAAGCTGAAGACCTCTGATGGTGTTGATACCAGGAGCAATGCCGAGCCTTGCCATGACCTTTAGCCTACCCATATGACCATCATTGAATGAAATAACAGCATCACTGACTCCCCATTTCAATGTTTTTATCCCAACAAATACATTCTTAGGTACACGAGTCCAAATGAGGTTGTTGAACGACTCGTTTTGATTCTGGGTACAACCATGAAGACATTTTCGCAGAAGATCAGGATGCCCCAAGTCTCTATATATTGGTTTAATTACTTCCATAACAGCCAATGGAATATAATTTTTATGGTGATAAGGATCCCCAGTAGCTTGAGATTTTCTATAATTGCACCATGACTGAGGACCATCTGGACAAGCAAAATGTTGAGGATTATCATCAGTTGATGATCGATGTAAATATGTGGCCCATACAGCTTGTCTCATTTCCTGCAAATTATTTGCATTATTTCTTATTGCCATACCATAGTATTGTTGTAATTCATTTATAATTTTATCTGACAGGCGACCTCTAATGGTTTTACCATCTGACAAAATTTTGTCCTTCAGATTCTGTTTCAGTTTCCTTAGACGAGTGCCCATTCGTTTCTGAACATGACCGACACATTCTAGTTTAGTTATTGTCTTATTGACATATGGCATGGATTCTGTAACACTTTTGTATGCCTTGGAGTCCCCATCTCCAAGGAATTTTGTGTAAAATACTCCCCGTTCTTTTTCTGATCTGCTAAACATTTTCACAGCAGCGGCAGCCTCCATGCCTCCACTCGTACCTTCATAATTCTTGCTACATATGTGAGCTGCTTCTATCTTACCAGATGCACAATGGTAACAATGTTTAGTGAGCACTTCATAGTCCAAAACTTTACCGCTGTCCACACTAGTAACAGTAGCAACAGCATTTTTGGATGTGTGACCCCTTTTCTGCCAGGTTCCATCAAAAGCAACAGGGATATCTGGGTTTCCTTCATTTATATATTTTGCTTCACTGGCAGCAGCTTTCATTGATAAATCTGCTACAGACTGAACAGCATCTCCTATCACTTCAGTGTAATTGTCAATTTTAGCAGGTGGAGGTGGAAGATTCATTATGGCACAAAATGTTTGAGCAGCAGTATGTCCTTTACCAATTGCTCTCATTGCATACATTAGCCTGATATTACTCTCAAACAAATTGCTACTGCATGTTTTAGAGCTCCAAAAACAGGTCTCATTTTCACAACTGGCACAAACTATAGCAATTTTGCAGGAAAGTCCTATAGATTTTGTTATGTTCATATCAAAAGAACCTCCACAAAGATTACAACACAAACATTTCTTCATAAACTCAGTAAAAACAGGAAAGTCGACTAAAACATATTGTTCATTAGAAGCTTCATCTGTAATTTCACTTGCACAGTTTGATAACTTCTTTTTTGATGCACTGGTGGGCGTGTCTCCTTCACACATCTCAGCTGTACAAACGTCAGAACTTTCACCAGCATCAACAGGTGCTGAAGCAGAATCACTTGAACAAACGTTATTTGTAAATCTATTACCGCGAAACTTTCGCTTTTTAAATAATGATGCACTCCTAGGCATCGTAGAAACTACGCACTCACCACTGAAAGTCAAAACAAGACAGATAACAAACTCCAAATGAGCGACAAACTAAACTCGAGGCTCAAAACAAACACTCACAGATCAAAAACTGAACAATAAACACAGCTAGTCGTAAAAACAATGGTACCTATGGAAGGATCAAAGATTCTACAACTGAAGAGTGAAATCCACAGCCTTCTATATGTAATGTTTTCGGAAATGCGAAGATTTAAATGTGTACAAATCACAAGATGGGTAACTTTGCTGGGCGCACATGTAATTTTGAAAAATTAAATAAAAATACTTCCAATTGGAATTTCTTAACAAATTTTGCACCATTTTAAGCAGAAAATTTCAAATTAAGTTATAAGGTTAAAAACTGAAAATGTGAATTTTTTCCATTTTCCGGCATTCCAACTCCCCTTAAACTCAAAGTGAACAATATGTTGCAAATGCCAAAACTTTTTCACTCATGGATCTATTTTACAATGTTCATGAAATTCAAGTATGCAAATTAATTCGTAACTGCAAGACAAATACTAGAACTTAAAATACATGCGCTGTGTTACAGTATGGTTTTCACTTGCTTACTGAAGTTATTGCACACAGAAAATGAAACTACAATAGGAAATATTTTATGCTTACGCATACAAGAGTGTAAACGTGCCCAAGATTCACTGCACTATGTTCACCTGGTCAAATGGCAGACAGCAAGAGGTAGGTGGCATGTGGCTGGCTGCCAGTGGCCACTGTGGGGGGAAGGAAGCTTTTGAGCATAAACTTTTCTGATCTGGATGCTGCCATGAGATCTTTTGTGGAAGGTTTTGCTATTATTGGTGGGCTAGAAACTAAAGCAACTTATCTTTGATGTTTCGTCAGTCTTATGCTTTTAGCTGAAAGCCAAAATCCACCTGAAAAATAAAGGAATGAGTGGACTTGAACTCACAACTTTGCTGCTACATTGTGCAACGTTTACCACTAGACCACGAGCAGATACAGCAGTGTAATAGCTCGAGCAAAAGGGAACACTTCCTCCAGGCAATTACATGATAAATAGTGTTGCCATATCATGCAGATGGCTGGACTTGACAATTCTCAGGAGTGGCCAGTTTTTGTGCTTCATGTGTACATAAGAGAGCTTCCTCTGCATTTGCTTTTAGGCAACTGGAGTTTGTATAAACACTATGATTTCACTTCTCCCAAACAATTACAAAAAATATAGTTTGAAAATGTCAGACAAAATGTAAATAATTTAGGAGTAAAGGAGACAACTCACTAAATAGCAGAAGCATTGATTATCAACAGGTAGACAAAAAAGAATGAAAATTTAATGCACATGTGCATGCCCTGTATTTCATGTGCCTTTCCATGACCCCCTCCACAACTTCCCCCCCCCCCCCCCCACACACACACACATGGTGTCTTCAGTTGACACTGTGTGTGTGGGGGGGGGGGGGGGGCAAGGAGGAGGGGTGCACGTATGTGCATATGTATGTATGCACTAGCTTGTTAAAGGGATCTGTCCGAAAACTAATGAAGTTTCATTCTTTTTTGTTTGCCAGTTGACCATGCAACACGTCTATTAGTTAGTAAGTTGTTTCCTTTACTCCTTAATACTCACAAGTCATTTTTTGTGTTTCAGTTTGTGTTGACCCATTATGTATTTTTCCTAAAATTATTTTGTTTGCCCCCTAGAATGAACTAATATTTTGTGGCAGGTTAAAATTAATAAATTGATAATTTTTTCTTAATGATTAAACTTTCAACTCTTAAGTTATATAAATACAGTCCCCTGTTGTTAACCTTATTCAGACATACTCTAAAGTTGTTTCAGTCTTATTTTGTATGTATAAAGTCAAATAGCTTAGCCTCATGCTGAATGCTGATATTTTAGAAATTGTGAGACCTAGATCTTAAAAAAAAAAAAATTCTGGTCAGTTATTTGTGTCCATAGGCACTTTCTTACACATAAGTTCTTGCTTTAGTTGTAGTTATCTCGGATTGTTGCATTGCAAGGACTGTAGAACTTTTTTTAGTAACAAGCCATGTGAGCCCATAGAACTGATGATTAAAGCTAGGCTGCCATTTCTTTTTGTCCGGAATCGCAAGATAATTTTTATAACCTCTCTTCATTTTATTTTTTGTATTTGGCATGGGTACTATTTGATAACAATTGATTCATACATCTTTATTGTCAGCTCAATGAACTTTAGTATTTAAAACACATTTGTGTATTTCTCTCTCATATGTTTTTATAGTAATCCTTTTGCTTTCTTTGCAGTGGATTGGAACCACCAAGTGTGGAAGAAATGGATCAGCAAGAATTGAGTCCTTCTGATCAACCACCTATTGTTCGGTTATTCCTGGCACTTTGGTTTGCAATAATCTCACACTCGGAACTAGTTTGTTACTTTGTTGTCTTTTTGCAACAAGTGAAGTCACCTACAATTCTTTCATTGCCATTGCCATTAATGGTCTTCTTGTGGGGAACACTGAGTGTCCCAAGGCCTACAAAAACATTCTGGGTCACCTTGATTGCATACACCGAGGTAACTTCTAGCTGTAATATGACCATATTGTAAATATTTATGACAAATGGGTTTTGTTTATGCATGTATGAATTTTCTAGTTGCTACTTCTTTAAACCTGAGGTAGATCATGCGGGACAGCGCTAACTCAATACTGGGTTTTCAGACACTTGTATATGTTAACCCAGTTTGGGATAGTGCATTTGTCCAAAGTTATAGTTAATAGTATGTGCTGTCAGAAACTTTTAGCAGCAGTGGTTTCTGAAGTGGGTTCTGAGATCATGAAACTCATGTTATGCTAAGGTATATTCTATTATGGTCACAAAAATTGGTGTGTGTACTTGATATGGCTGGAGAAAATGATTTTGCAATTTCTTCATGTGACACCAACGAACCCAGAGTTTACTCCCATCACGGAAAGTAGTATTCCATTGGTAGGTCAACTTATGTGGTATCGTAGTCCATCCCTATTCAAGCCCTCCTTCCAGTCCTCCTCTTCATGATGAAGGTTCATGACCTGTCCTAAACATTCACCCTTAACTCGTACTGCAGTCGAATCACATAGAAATTCCACATCTTATGAAGAAGAGGCAAAAATGCCACGTTATACAGGGTGTCCTGAGAGACTCGCTTGAATTCTTTACTGTTTGTTGCACCATTGCATTTAAAAAAATTACTATTTGTTAAATTGTTGTACGATGCATTATAAGCAAGAAAAACTCTGATAAAATATGCATTGTGGGAGTGCTTCAGGAGTAAAGCCACATGCAATGAAGACAGAACTAATACTCTTATCCTTATTGAATGATGAACGTAAGATGTCCGTGTTTAACAGTGCTTGTCAGGCTATGACTGGAACCAGACTGATAACACAGCTTGGAAATGAAATTACTAATTTGAGATAGAAACAGCTAAATTATAATTGTTATTGTAAATCACATCAACATTGACAGTCACATAATAATCCAAATTTTATTTGCTATTTATTACTGTCATATATTTAGATAATTGTCCAAATGTTACCAGGAGCTTTTTGGCATGTAATAAGGAATCGAGTCGTTTTAACCCCTTAGCATAAAGTTCCAAGTTATTTTTTATTTTCTTGACAGAAACTTAAAATCCCAAATATACTCAGGCAGCTGATCATTAGGGCTTATTTCAAAGAGGTATCATCACTGAAGACATTTCTACTCCAGTCAGTGACATTCCAGGCTGAAGACATGTCTGGAGACACTCCAGTCAGCAGTGGGATAACAACCTGCCATACACCCCTACAGCCAGGAGTGATGGTCCGGAGTGCCATGCCTTTTGATAGCAGGAACCCAGTGATTGTCATTCCCAATACCCTTACAGCACAGTGGTACGTGGACATTATTCTATACCCTGTTCCATTGCCCTTCATGGGAAGCCATCCTTGGCTTACATTTCAGTAAGATTATGACCACCTGCACACAGTGGGAGATTCTACTGCTTGTCTTTGTGCTTGCCATACCCTGCCAGCAAGGTCGCCAGATCTCTCTCCAATTGAGAATGTTTGGAGCATTATTGGCAGGACCCTCCAACCAGCTCAGGATTTTGACAATTTAACACACCAGTTGGACAGAATTTGGCATGATATTCCAGAGGTGGACCAGTATGTTATTGACTTGCGCCATTTGTGAAGCTCTTTTTCTTGAATAAATTGTCAATTTTTGTGAAATCTTAATAGTTTGTTTGTCCGTACATGAACATCACATCTACCAATCTCAATCTCATTCGGATAAGTCCTTTGTGGTTTGTTCTCCCCCACCCCCCAGCCCTCCCTCTTCCTCTCTCCATCCAACTCCTCCAAGATTTCTTCTGATCACAAGAAACCACTGTGAAGTACTTAGTTCAAATTCATATCTACATACAAACTAAAAAATGATGTTAAGTTTCAGGATACTGCAGTCAAAGTCATGAGTATACTTGGGATCTTATTAATGATGGTCTTCAGAAATTTGTAACTCATTCTTTTGAGTTTTAAAAGCTGTCTTTATAAGTCAGTACACATAGACATTCATTAGAGGACATTTTCATTGATAAAAAATACAATTTTTTGGACTGTAATTTGTAAATAAATTAACATGGTATGGGGTTAAAATATGATATATGAAAACATAGGAGTTACATTCATTCATATGAATATGCTATACACAAGAGATAAATATATTTTGTAAGATATTTTATCATATATAGTGCAGGTACTGCAATGATGGGCATTTGTGCCCAATACTTATTTGACAATAAATAAATAAATAATTTGGATTGGGAAGGGAAGGATATTCCTCGTTAAATTTCAGAAGCATGTGAGAGGTATCATCCCCGCTTTCCAACTTCCCCCCCCCTCCCCCTCCACACACACACACACACACACACACACACACACACACACACACAAAAACAGTGATATTTTGCCACCCACCCAACCTACACAATATCCATTTCAGTCTCTTCTCCACTCCTGCTACCAACCCGTTGCCTCATGGCTTGTATCGTTGCAATACACACATAATCAAGACCCATCCCATACATCTTCCTGCTATCACCTATTCCAGTCCTGTCACTGGCATAGCTTACCACATGTCCTCTGTGAAAGCAGCCACGTCATCTACAGACATGATCAGTGCAGCTTCTATTAGGTCGGAGTTCTGCACGTTTGTCTGAGATTGATACCAATATTTTGGGGGTCAGTCTGTTACATAGAAGTCTCTTGAGGAGCCTACATATGACATGTGAGAAGCTGCTCAGCTTCAATCAGTCACACAAAATGTGGACAACTGCACTACCCATGGAAGAAGTGCTGACACCGTCTGCAAATGGGGAGAGATAACAACTCCAAATTGCGAATGCAGTGCTGCAAAAACAAACAATCCAGCACATAGTAGAAGACTACCCAGTCCAAACTTACAAGGGAACCATCATCAATTTGCTAGCTGCAACAGAGGAGGTTATCAATTATATTCAATGTCTGGTTGTTAGTTTGTAATTAAATTGTATATAAAGTGCACAAGAATGTCAGTATTTGGTAAGAAGCATTAATCAGCATTCAGAATAGCACAAATTCTGGTTAGGTAATTTTGATTACATGGGAGGAATATGACACAAACTTCCAACTTCTGGAAGCCCACACATTGGCAGTGCTGAAGCCACTATCACTGGACAGCAGATGATTTGGTTTAAACACCAAGTTTTTCTGGGTGCTGTACAGTAAACAATTTGAAGATGTTGTGGAGTCCCTTCCTGTATCCGCAAGGGGGCATTCATTAAATAATGCAACACAATTTTTTCTAAAAGCAGGTTGTTTTATTCAGAATCCCAATAAACCATATTCTTCCACACTCCTTTGGATGCGAAAGCCAATTTTCCAACTACTCCATTCAGTGCGACGGTCTTATGCCACCTTACTAGCAGGGCATGTATGTCTGTATGGTATGACTCTACTGGTCGACATTGGTGCCGAAGTCTTGTTGCTCAATAACCTGTCGATCATCCATGTACTGCTTCCTATGGAAGCCAAACAGATGGAAGTCAGAAGGTGCAAGATGGTCTTAGTGTTGATGAGGAAGAATAATCCAATGTAGTTTTGTAAGCTCCCCTTCGGTCTGCAAACTTAGGTAAGGCCTTGCATTGCTGTGGAGCAGGAGAAGTTTGCATTTTTGTGGTGGTGAAATCGCTTTTTCAGTTTCCTGGAGATGTGTACAGCCGGGCAGTACGCAGGAGAGCAGACAGGTGTACATAACCTAGTTGCAATGATTCCAGATTCCTTGCCCAATGACTCACTGTGCTTTTGTTCATTGCTAGGTGTCTATAGACATTCTGCAAGTGCTTGTGTATATCTGCAATGCTGTGGTTTTCCACAAAAAAAAAAAAAAAGAAAGAGACAGTGATGGCTTTCTGCTTGGAACACAGCACTGTGGCAGGAGCCATTTTGAAGATTATGTATAGTGACATCACCAATTAGCACTTTGTGAAACTGTAGGGGTTGAATTGGGAATAAACCACGATGTCCCACAACACATTCCACATTTTGTCGATTGAAGTTGGTTAAGAATAAATGTTTTGAATTACTTATTGAACGTCCCTTATATTATAGCACTTCACAAGTTGCTGTGCAGTATGTGATTGATGATGTGTAGTTCCAGATAATATTTTTTACAGCATTGCTGACGAGTAAAATGAAAAGAGCCTGCGGAGGTATGCAACTCTTTTACAGGCTGTAAGTAATGTGAAAATGTTCACATATCACATATAAATAGAGCGCATGCTCGGTCGAGCCAAAGCACCACAGTGCTATCCCTGTAGTAATGTGGTTTCTGAATATTCAGAGGCATCATTGGCATAATTTTCTGTCCAGGACAAATCCAAGGAAAATATAAAGAATAGCAAGATCATCTCTTCTTAGTCTTCAGTGACCCAGAGAAAACATTTAATTCAATTCCAAAGACTATATTCAGAATGTATTGCTGTACACTGTCTTCTTGCACTCATTAAATGTTGTGACTGCCATACAACCGCAAAATGTTGGACAATTTTTGCAGATCATTGGTTGTGTCAGTAGAAAAGGCAAAATTTTAGTTAAATCTTTGAGTATAGCATGTGGTGTAAGTTGTGGGACATCAGTGTACGACGCAAGTTGTACAGGAGCAAAATACAAGTATAAACTTTTTTTTTTTCAGTCTGGTTTTGATGCAGCTCTCTTTGGTACTCTATTCCAAGCAAGCCTCTCCATTTCCAGTAACTACTACAACCTACATCCATTTGAATCTGCTTACTGAATTCTTCTCTCAATCTTCCTTAACAATTTTTACTCCTCACACAGCCCTCCAATGCTAAACTAATGACTCCTTGCTGTTAGAGAAAGTTTCTATCCCAATCCCCTCTTTTAATCACCTCTTTTAATTAAGTTGTGCCAAAAATTTCTTTTCTTCCCAATTTTCTTCTCCTCATTAGCTACCTTATGAAGATTTCTTTTCTCTTCTTGTCTGAACTGCTTATTGTCCACATTCATTTCGATACAAGGCTGCACTGTGGACAAGTGCCTTCAGAAAAGACTTCCTAACACTTAAATTTATATTCAGTGTTAACAAATTTCTCTTTTTTAGAAGCACTTTTCTTGCCATTGCCAGTCTGTGATTTATATCCTCTGTACTTTGGCTATTATCAGTTATTTTAATGCGCAAATAGCAAAACTCATCTACTACTGTTTGGTGTCTCATTTTCTAATCTAATCCCTCCAGCTTTGCCTGATTTAAGTAGACTACATCCCATTAGCCTTGTTTTTCTTTTGTTGGTTTTCATGTTACAACCTGCTCTCAAGAGACTGCCCATTCTATTCAACTGATCTTCCAAATCCGTAGATGTTTTTATTTCTTGTCTCAGCACTTTAATTTCTTCTCCAAATTTATCTTTGGTTTCATTTGCTGTTGACTCAATGTGAAGATTGAATATCATGGGAAGGCTAAAACTTTGTCTCATTCCCTTCTCAACCACTGATAGCCCCTTGTCTCTTACAACTCCAGTGAGGTTTCTGTATGTGTTGGAAAGAATATTTAAAAAGTTATTATAATTTTGTTTAGGCATCATAAGCAATTTTTGTTGTTTGTTTTGTGGGTCAGACTGGTGTGAGAACTGTGGTCTCAAAAGCAGATTTGTTACATATCAGCTAGAACAGGTTTGTTACCCAGTTGTAGCACTTATGGCTGTGACATTTTTCATGACAGCACCCAAGAATAACATCTTTTTCATCATGACCAGTGAAACAAGATGAATATATCTGGGAGACAGGAACATTCAATAAGTAGCAGCTTTACATGGAATAAATGGCTGGTATCTAAATGGATGCTTTGCTCTTTATTCCTGTTTTTGTGCTGTAACTACGAAAGTACAGAGTAATAGTATTGAGAAAGGTGAAAGCCCCTCATATTTGACAAGTTTATGAACATCTTTATATTTTTTCTGGATATTCTGCAATTCATTCAGGATTATGTGAAACACCACAAATGAAATGAAATTAATATCATAAGATAAACAGGGAGAATAAACTCACCAGACAAAATATGTCCTACCCTTAAAAAAGCGCATTGTGAAATGTGAATGTGGCATCAGTTGTATGGAATTACTGAAAAGGTGAATAAACATAGAGATGAGACAGAAAATCAGAAAGGAACTATAGTATTTGGACGTGCCCATGATTGCACTGTGAATAGAGTTGCCTGACTGCTTTCAGTGTATCAGTCCAGACTCTCCAACATGTTTACAAGGGATGGTGTACCACTTGCAGCCAAGTCACATGGTGCAATAACAGTGGCTGTGGAAAGATCATGACCAACCGAGAACAGAGATGATATTCATGGCTTGTCAATGACAAAAAGTTTCAAACCTGGTGGGAATTGAATACAATGGACATTCTTCATTGCATGCCTTGTAAAATGCAGTTGCTTGCAGCAGCCCATCAAGCCGTGTATCTTTGATGGACATTCTTCATTGCATGCCTTGTAAAATGCAGTTGCTTGCAGCAGCCCATCAAGCTGTGTATCTTTGATGGGTCAAACTACACAAAAACTGAGCAGTTGCTGACTGGAGATGTGCACAAGGCATACCCCAAAAGTTTCAAGAATAATTAGTTTTTAAGAGGTTTATTTCTTTTTAAAGCACAAAACGTTAAAAATCTTCAAAGTATGTTCCTTCCACATCTACACTTAACTGTCACAGGTTTGCCCAGTCTACATAGGCTTCCTAGAAGGCATCATCAGAGCTATCCTAAGGCAACACACCAAAGCTTCTTTTACACCCTCTAGCGACTTGTAGTGGTGACCCTTCAACTTCCTCTTTGTTCCTGAACACAAAAAGATGTCTGGGATGCATGGTGACTGAGGCAGTGTGGCTCAGAACATTGTTGTTATACAAAATCCTGTTGTTCACAATGTCTCTTCTGATGTATTTTGTAACATGTGAGGACACAAGTGTAAAATTGGCTATTAACCTTTTCTCCTTGAGGCACAAATTCACTATGAATCACACCTTTGGATTGAAAAAAGGTGATGAGTGTTCGGAGTGGACAAGAAATCTATCTGATACAAATCACAGTGACTGAGGGGTCACAGCTTTCACAGGAACAACTTTACAGTATCTGGCTGCAATTTCAGTCACAACTAGATATCACAAATAGAAAATAGCAAGTAAAAGTAGCATTTAAGCATTATAACATTTAGTGCTATGTGTCATCTATTTACTGACATTTGTGATTCGTTCTAAGAGCCTTGTGCCTAATACTATAATGTATAACATGCATGTCATAGAAATGAATCAAGAAGATAATTTTCTCTGGAAAATTCTGCTCTTGGTGCTTTACCTGGCAGCAGCACTGATGTGTTTGGTTAGTGTGTGATATTGTAACCCCCGCTCCTGGAATCTCATTGTGTAGTGTAGCCTGAGGTCAAGGTTAGGTTGGAAGGTGATAATTCGGTTGAGAGTATGTGAAGCCAGTAAATGTGATTGCCAAATAAAGATTATGGAAACAAATTGATCTATCATGTGGCCTAATGTTTAAGTTCATGCCATATTTATACACACTTCATAAAAAAACTAAAACAGCAAGGTAAATTCAGAAAACATGTATTAGATAGTGGACAAGGCTCTGATGAGTATTTTGATGTGTGTTACACACACATATATATCATACATAAACTACAAAAAAGTCAAGGGGGAGGGGGTGGGCTGGTGGGTGAGGAGTACATTACATAACTTTTATCAAATGTTTAACTGTGGTGTATTCACAAGATGGATATTTTTTTGACATTATAATAAACAGGTAAACTTTTTGCATATCTTTAAGAGTTGCACTTACTGTTTCCAGTGTCAGCTTTTAACTGAAAGATCTGTACTTCCTACACTTCTCACTTGCACATCACAACTTTAAAACAAAGTCTGTATCAATAACTAGGTGGCAGAAAATTTAGGGTTAATGGAAGGCTTTAACAAGGCAGAATGGAATTTTCACTATTCACTCACAGTATGTATCACATTTGTTTATCATCCCTATTAAATAATATAACAACTTCAATGACATACCGTTGAGATACTTAGTGTGCACACCTTAGAGATGAGAGCAAATCCCTTCCATTGTATTGTCATTGTTCACCTGGTCTATACAATTTGGCAGATATGCTTGCTGGTGGCTCTTATGTTTTACTTGTGACTTATCACAATGTAATATATATGGTTATAAATTGCAGGAGTCGTATTTTAATGTTGGTGGTGTGCAGAGGGATACAAGATGTGAATTCATAAAATGTGGGCTTATACTATTACAAATTGCAAAAAAAATTGCATTTATCAAAAAGTAGCATTCATGGAAATCACTGATACTGGAAAAGTCTCAGACAAACCCATCCTAAAAGCACTGCCTAGGGCTTGCTCATGCAGGCCTTCTTCAGGTGAGGTGAAATTTTCATGTGCCCCTCACTGCTTTGTCATTTTGATTCAGGACGATACTCAGAAACCCATGTCTCATCACCTGTCACTACTCTGTCCATGAAGTCAGAATCACTTTCATGGTATTCCAACAGCTCACAACACTTCAGCACATATATTTACTTCTGTTCATCGGGCAGCACTTTTGGGACCATCTTTGTGCGCCCCTTTCTCATTCACAATTTTTATCTCAAAATGTAGTAAACATTCAATTTTGGCTTACTGCAATCTCCTCAGTATTGTACACTTAGGCATCAATACCCATTAAAAAACTTTTTACAATTGCTCTACGTTTCGTTGCATTCAGGATGTTGACAGATACCCCAAATGCTCATTGTTGATGTTTTCTCAGCCATTCCAGAACATCTTGAGTCACTTGGAAGTTCTCGATTTGGACATGGCTTCATCCTTTAAGGCTTCCCTTATGAGGACCACTACCTCAGAGCCCAATTTTTTTGAGTTGAATGCAAAATTTGATTGCATAGTGCTCCTTGATTAACCACTGCATCTCAAATCGTGATGCACCACCAAAACACACTATGTGCAAAGTGCAGTCCTCATGCTGTCATTGCCCAAAGGCAACTGAGCCAAGTCATGTTCATTAGCAAAGACATCTCACCTGCCAAAAACAGCACCGCCATAACCCTTCTGGTTCACTGGAGAATTTTTGAAACCCTGTAGTGTAGTCCAGTGAGTTACTAATTTATTAGAATGTGTACTCAAGAATGTAATTCTGTGTACTCTTTGCATTATATAGATCCTTCCTTTTCCGGTATATAGATAACTGATAGTAATCTGTGTAAAGTTACACATATGTTTTTTTAAGTATTTGAAAAAAAAAAAAAAGAAAAGAAAAATCAGCAGCTGAGTGGTGTATGAGAAGGATCAATTTTGTTGTTGTTGTTGTTGTTGTTGTTTTTCAGAGTAGCTGTTTTTCTCCTAATGTACATGAATAAAGTAATCTAGAAGTAATTGCCATAATTGTCAGCTTGAGAAGATTATTGCTAGTCATAATATGTTGTTAGTATTCTTTACAGAAGTGGCCAGCATTTGTTGCTTTTGTCTGGTAATGTATAATATCACTCATTCCGCATTCCTGAAGACTCTCCTTGATGATGGGTTTTATGAACATGGTAAATGAATGAATCAGTGAATGCTATTTTACCTCTTTTTCTAATGGTCAAGATGTTAAGTGCTCTGAGGGCCAAATGAGTTATTTAACCACAGTGTGTGAAGAGTGCAGTTCAGGATGGAGGTGGTTCTGTGATGCTTAGGATTGTTGTGTTTTTGTCCCCATACAGTAATTTGGACCCACTCATTCAAATAATGTGAACACTAATCAGGATGTGTATACAACAGTTTTGGTGACTGTCACACACTCTTGTACATCTTCTTTGTGAGTGTGCTGTGGATAGTCTTATATTTCAAGTTACCAACAGTCATATTTACAGACTTGCACACATACATTCCAGGTTTTACAAACACTCAGGCACCCTATCAAGCCTCAAATGGTCCACCAAATCACCCATCTTAGTTTTATAGAAATTGTTTGGGGTAATTTGGAGCAGTAGATAAAACATGGGTAGTAATATCCCCACAAACTGGTAGCTCTGTGTAAGGCTGTTCTAGCTTGAGTGCCCACCCACAGGCAACCAGGCAGTTACAGGAAGAAGTGGTCAAAGAGCTGACATGCAGTCAGTCAGTCAGTCAGTCAGTCAGTCAACATATCTGAAGAAACTCTTGCTTACAAATTCAAGACCATAACTAAGGGTAGAGCTGGTGGTATATTGTATTAGCACAGTGTCTTCTGGGAGTAACTCATTTTCTTGTCAGTTGTGCTTATGATATATTTCTTTCTTCTGTCCTCCTCTCTAGATGTTAATTATTTTACAATGCCAAAATTACCTCCTTATAGCAGAAAAAGCTTTTCTATTCGCCATGAAATCATATTTGACTATGCAAGGTGTCATAGTGTGCTGATTAACACTTGTTTTTAGCAGGTTAAAGAACAACATAACGTGCTGGTTACTTTTTCTTTTCATATGAAATTGTTGCCTTATTTTAACAGCTAGAGTTGGGAAATTGTGACCACAGAGCAGAAGGATAGTATGAGAACTTTGTGACTCAGTGTTCATTGATGAGTCTAGAAGTTACTTGCGGCTGTAGTAACACTGAGTGCAGGAAATAGACAGAACTTCAAATAGGACAATGTCAAGATTTTTTCTGCAGCTAGTCTTTTGTGAAAAGAAAATGTTTCCGTTGTCATGACTCTTTTTAAATGATGTAGTGTAATGAAAATTATCTGTCTCTTCTTGTTGCAGGTAATAGTTGTCCTCAAGTGTATGTTCCAGTTTGAATTGTTACCCTGGAACCAGCAAGCTGTGCCAGACAATGCACCCTTTTTTCCTCCAAGAATTCTAGGTATTGAACGTAAAAGTCATTATGCAGTTTATGACTTATTGTTGTTGCTTGTGGCATTTTTTCACAGGTAAAAATCCTGCATTTCATATTATGTTGTATTTGGTATAGGAGACATACAAGAAATTTATCAACTATGTGTATTCTTCACAGATTCATGCTGAAGTCCCTTGGACTGTGGAAAAGTTCATACCAAGATACAGAAGAATTTGTGAAAGGTGAAGAGGTTTATGAACTTCTGGAAGATGAAGATTCACAGTCTGTTGATCAAAGGAAGACTGCCTCAGAGAGATCAGGTTCAACGGCAGATGACAGAAGTATTCATTCACAAATGAGGCCCAGAGATGGTATGGGATCCTTCCGTAGGAGAAGAAGTACAAATTATGATATTATGACGACAGGTGGTCGTAAGCTTGCATTTTCAAGAGGATTTCCAGATGAAGTCATTCCAAGAGAAGCAGGAAGCCGGAGAGCTACCCTTATTGTTGTCAAAACGGAGGATGCTGAGCCATTTCAACATATTACTCAAGTTATGCTTGAAGCGTAAGTATTACATTAAGTTGTAATAAGCTTCATACTCTTATGACACAGTTTGTGCTGAATACTGAGAATGATCCAGGAATACAGTGAAAATAATTCTTAGTTTTCATATTAAATATACATTGCAACAAACCCCCTCCCCTGCCTATTTTCAAAGTTCATATGTGCACTGTGTGATCAAAAGTATCTGGACACCTGACTGAAAATGACTTGAAAGTTCGTGGCACCCACCATCGGTAATGCTGGAATTCAGTATGGTGTTGGCCCACCCTTAGCCTTGATGACAGCTTCCACTCCCACAGGCGTATGTTCAACCAGTTCTGGAAGGTTTCTTGGGGAATGGCAGCCCATTCTTCACGGAGTGCTGCACTGAGAAGAGGTATCGATGTCAGTCGGTAAGGCCTGGCACGAAGTCAGCGTTCCAAAACATCCCAAAGGTGTTGTATAGGATTCAGGTCAGGACTCTGTGCAGGCCAGTCCAGTACAGGAATGTTATTGTCATGTAACCACGCCGCTATAGGCTTTATGAACAGGTGCTCGATCGTGTTGAAAGACGCAATCACCATCCCCGAATTGCTCTTCAACAGTGAGAAGCAAGAATGTGCTTAAAACATCAATGTAGGCCTGTGCTGTGATAGTGCCACGCAAAACAACAAGGGGTGCAAGTCCCCTCCATGAAAAACAAGACCACACCATAACACCAGCACCTCCGAATTTTACTGTTGGCACTCCACATGCTGGCAGATGATGTTCACCGGGCATTCATCATACCCACACGCTGCCATCAGATCACCACATTGTGTACCATGAATCATCACTCCACACAACTTTTTTTCCACTGTTCAGTCGTCCAATGTTTACATGCCTTACACCAAGTGAGGCATCATTTGGCATTTTCTGGTGTCATGTGTGGCTTATGAGCAGCCACTCGACCATGAAATCCAAGTTTTCTCACCTCCCGCCTAACTGTCATAGTACTTGCAGCGAATCCTTATGCAGTTTGGAATTCCTGTGTGACAGTCTGGATAGATGTCTGCCTATTACACATTACGACCCTCTTCAACTGTTGGCGGTCTCTGTCAGTTAACAGACTAGGTCGGCCTGTATACTTTTGTTCTGTACATGTCCCTTCACATTTCCACTTCACTATCACATCAGAAACAGTGGACTTAGGTATGTTTAGGAGTGTGGAAATCTTGGATACAGACGTATGACGCAAGTGACACGCAATCACCTGTCAATGTTCGAAGTCCGTGAGTTCCACGGAGTGCCCTGTTCTGCTCTCCCATGATGTCTAATGACTACTGAGGTCCCTGATATGGAGTACTTGGCAGTAGGTGGCAGCACAATGCACCTAATATGAAAAATGAATGTTTTTGGGAGTGTCCAGATACTTTTGATCACATAGTGTAGCTTGAGCTGAGCATTTTTAATATTATTCTACTTTCCATTGTTTGATTTTGGAAGTATCAGATATAGACCTCTTCACTGTATTATGCAGTATCTGATGGAAGAGACAGCTTTAGCACAATGTTCATTTTTGTAAATAAATTCCACTCTTCTCTGATGTGTGTATGTGTGTAATGATTCTGAATCAAAATCAGGAGTGCTTCTTCAGTATACTCTTCTGATACCTTCCAAAGTCAATCCTATCATTCTACAGCTTTGGAGTTTATTCCTGAACCTACGTGTTGCTCTGACCTTTGGCTGGTGAAACACACAACATATACAAATGCATTTATAGGTTCTTCCACTCCCACAGTTACTGCAATCACCGTCCCATCTCAAAGACACTTGTTGCCCCTTGAAAATAATAAATCTGCACAGTAGTTGCATTATCCAGTATAATAATTTCTTATGCAGTTGTACTATTAATGAGTTTCATTAATCGGAAAGGCAAAGGCATTGTTATACATCACTCTTCTGGAGTGGTAAGTAATACCACATATTTCGTCACTTAGATGAATCAACTTAGGACAAGTTCATTCATTGTATTTTAGACATGTATTAATTTGTGCAAATAAGTAATGAGTTTCACAATTGCTGTTGATCCCGTACATGGAAAAATCTCTGCCTACTGCTACCTTATAGAAGTAATACTTCAAACAATGAAAATTCGGGATGGAATGTAACAATATTAGAGAATGAAAGTTGCTACTCACCATATAGCTGAGATACTGAGTCGTGATAGGCACAACAAAAAGATTCACGCAAAATTTAGCTTTTGGCCATTAAGGTCTTTGGTTTCAGTTGTCTGAGACTGCAGACGTGTGTGCAAGTTGCGTTTGCATGAGTGCACGTGTGTCTATCGGTCTTAATGGCCAAAAGCTACAATTGTGTGAATCTTTTTGTTGTGCCTATCGTGACTCAGTGTCTCCACTATATGGTGAGTAGCAACTTTCCTTCTCTATTATTGTTACAAAAGTAATACTTCCCTTTTTAAGAATACAGCAATAAGATCTGCTTTCCTTTCCTAGCTGTTTTGCTATTTTTCTTAATACAATAATGCATGAGTGATTAAGTATAGTGCTTCTATATACGCACACATTATTTTCGTAACTGAAATTACATCCTTATTTAAGAACTACCACTTCATTTATTTTCTCGGTATCTGTATATCATTTCGTATCCACTGTGTTTTCCTCTCTGAGCAACTGCAGCACAGTTTTCTTAATGTTCCTTTAAAAATCTAATTATAAGATCATCTTTGTTTTTAGGTATAATTATAAGATATTGTGTAGATGCTGAGTCGTGATAGGCACAGTAAAAAGGTTCACACAATTAAAGCTTTCAGCCATTAAGGCCTTTGTCAGCAGTAGACGCACATACACACACGCAAACACACACACTCACATAAACACAACTTTCACACACATCTGCAGTCTCAGAGAGCTGAGACCACACTGCGAACAGCCAGCAGCACCAGTGCATGATGGGAGTGGTGACTGGGTGGAGGGGGGGGGGGGGAGGGGGGGGGGTGTAAGGAGGAGGCTGGGGCAGGGAGGAGGAGAGATAGTATGGTGGGAATGGCGGATAGTCAAGTGTTGCAGTTTAGATGGAGGGCAGGAGAGAAGATGCGGAGGGGGGAGGGGGTAAGAAGGGGAAAGGAGAGAAAATAAAAGATTGGGTGTAGCGGTGAAATGACGGCAGTGTAGTGCTAGAATGGGAACAGGGAGGGGGATGGATGGGTGAGGACAGTGACTAACGACAGTTGAGGCCAGGAGGGCTACGGGAATGTATTGCAGGCTAAGTTACAACCTGCACAATTCAGATAAGCTGGTGTTGGTGGGAAGGATCCGTGTGGCACAGGCTGTGAAGCAGACATTAAGGTGAGGGATATCATGTTTGGCAGCATGTTCAGCAACAGGGTGGTTCACTTGTGTCTTGGCCACAGTTTGTCGGTGACCGTTTATACGGACTGACAGCTTGTTGGTTGTCATGCCTACATAGAATGCAGCACAGAGGTTGCAGCTTAGCTTGTACATCACACGGCTGGTTTCACAGGTAGTCCTGCCTTTAATGAGATAGGTGATGTTAGATACTGGACTGGAATAAGTGGTGGTAGGAGGAAACCCTTGCCCTGCAGGAACTTGAGCAACATGCACAACACCACCTCAAAAAGCTCTCCATCCTACTCACTTCCTACTCCCACCTTGGAGTACCACTGTCCACCACTTCTACGACGACCTCCAAACCTCCCCCACGCCCCCTCATAGCTGACAAACCCTGTCTTGTAGACCTACTACATTTACCCCACCCTCCAAAACTCCCTCCCACCACCATACAGAACACAGAACCTAAACAGACCCGCAACACAGTTATGAACCTTTCCTCCAGAAACCTTTGTCCCACAGAAATATCAGTCCTTTCCAAAGGCCTCACCTTTTGCGCCACTCCCAAATTCAACCATGCTGGACTAGTTAAAGACCTCAGCATCATTCCCCAAATCCCTCAAAATGCAAACTTACCTTACATTTGCAGAAAGAACCGCAGTCCACCATCTAAAAACTGATCCCGACCTTATAATCCTACCTGCAGACAAAGACTCCACCACCGTTGTTTTGAACCACAAGGATTACGTAGCAAAAGGACTACAACTGTACTGCTCCATCCCAATACTCATATCGGGCTAGACCTATCGACTACTTACTGCCTTTTGCTTAAAAGAGGCCTGAGACATCCTTCCTTCTACCACAAATCTCCCTTTTCATTTCTTCTTTCCTCTCAAAAAATATCTCCCATCATTAGTAATGTACAATTTAAATTTAAAAGTATAACTGAATCTTGCTCTTTTTCTTACCATCAGTACTTCTCTCACTTTTTTTATTGCTAATTTGAAGTCATTAGTACACAATCTTAAAACAAAATCAGGCATTTCAGCTAAGTCAACCTTAAATACTATTTGGTACCTAAAGTCGTTGCGATCAAACAATTTTTAAAAAAATTTTCTTTTTAAAATTCAGTCTTGATCGCACCACGTATGCTACAAGAACATAGGTGACCAGTTTCGGTCATATCAATGACCATCATCAGACCTGTAATTTAATTTAGAAAGTAATAGAAACTTTACTAGATTGACAATAAAATATGACAAAATGCTTATAAGGATAAAATACAATAAGATTAGTTGTACCCATGGCATCCTTCGAAGATGGTAGGTGGAGCACTCTTCTCAGCTGCTGTGATGTCAGCTGGTGCCAGCAAGTGACGGGCATACGCTTAAATACAAAGATACTCCGCCTACCTCTTCTCCCTCTACCTCACGTCAACCATTCAGTGTAAAATGGGTTCACATAATTGTCAAAACGTAAAAAAAAAGTTATGTATAAAATATCTCTTTACAACCATGGAAATACTTAAATATTGTATAAAATATCAGTTAAAAGCTTTAAAATAATTATACAGACATCTACTCAGTGTGCCCTCTATGGGCTAAGATGCTACTACCACAATGGTTTCAAAGTCAACGATGTTGTAAAGGTCTTTGGCATTGCGGCATCATATCGATATGTGAGTTGTGGAATGATCAGCTGCAGAGTGCTATGATATTACATACACTTTTTAAAATGTCATAAAACTGATTTATTAAAAATGGAGTCGTATTTCATAATATTTCTAGTTGGAAGTTTAAGATTGTGATATAAATATTTATGTACTGTTCTAAGGTACATTTCTGCCATGGATACAACTGGGTCCTATTATTTTCTGAACAAAAGAGTACATGCGTGTTCATAGAATTTTGTCAAAGAGATCATAAAAATGTTTTTCACGAAAATCCAACTGTTCATTGAGAAGCAATGATGGTTCATCTCCATAATGGGCATATATCTCGATCTCCTAAAATATTCATTCCATTATTACAATTATCACCAGTGGCAAATAAAGTTAATATGAGACAGACAGACTGAATCTGGCATAGGTGTATACTTGCAGTCGAGATATCTTAAAGACTAATTAGTCCATATGCATGTCCCACTTAAAGTTGTCCTGAATTATGATTCCCAAGAAATACATCTATTTTCCTTTTTTACAATTACATTTCCTATGAATAACTTCATACCATGGTGTTAAATTCCATTACTGCAGTCTTTGAAGCACTAACATTCAGATGGATTGTATTGAAATACTTGATTATTTCATTCATAACACTGTTGCACAACACCCCTAAACTATTGTAAGCTTTGTGTATGCTCACAATTGGTGTATCGTCTTCAAACAGTACTTCGTATCATTAACATAAATTAAGAAAAGTAGGGGTTCTAACATGAAACCTTGTGACAGTCCATATTTGATACCAATTACTTAGCATACGAATGACCCACTCTGTGCATTGAGCAATGTATATTGTTCTGTTGCTCCTATATGATTATATTAATTCATAGGCTGTTCCTTAACACTAAGGATCCACAGCTTGTCAAGTAATTTAGTGATGTTGACATAACCAACAGCTTTTCCAAGACCAAGGAATTTCTTTGTTCTCTATGCCAGTTGTTATTTTGTCTGCTAACTGTGCTATGGCTATTCAAGTTGGCTTGTTTTTCATAAAGCCATTCAGATTTTCAAATGTTAGATTGTGTTGACTCAGGTATGTCATTAGTCTGGTGTAAATAACTTTCTTAATTACCTAAGAAAATCCATGTAAAGTTGAAACGAGTTGATAGTTTTCAGTTTTAGATTTAGCACTTTTCTTGTAAATTGGGGTTATTTGTGCTATTTTTAGATTGTGTGGGAAACTACCTGATGTAATTCATTATTTACTGCTGTTGCCATGATATCAGACATTTTGTCATGCACCTTTTGAATGTGGTGATAGACAACCCATCATAACCTTTGATATTGTATTGTTTAATTACCTTATTATTTATTTTACCTCCTTGCTGCTAGTTGCACCATGTATGTGCTTTGTTTAACTGGATTGCCCGTATTTCCATCCTACAGTGTCACTGATGGGTTTTCCAGCAGAACAAAATACTCATTAAAAACACTTGTGATTGACGTATGTCCCATCAGTTTAGTTGTAATGGTGTACTAAACTTAAGTAATTCCTCCCACAGAGATCTTTCACAGACAGTACATGATGATAAAGGTGTATTAACAGATAACCCATTATTTTGCTGAACCTTTTTTCAATTAAATTATTCAAATGTTCTTCCTACGTTGCAAATGTGGATCCTTTCAGGGAAAGGAAAAAATAGTGTAGTTTGGTGTTTTTCCATGAATTCCTAGGCTTAGGCCATAGAATTGAAAACTGTAGAGTTTGTCTAAATGGGTCAGTGGACCACTATGTCTCAGAGGCTGCTGCCTAGGTAACTTGTGTGGGTTGCACAGAAAAGTAATTAGAATAGGCGACTCTCAATCCATTCCAGGTAATGGTAGCTGTAGGAGACACCAAACTATACATCACAGATAAGAATTCTTAAAACCCTAGCAACAGACTTTCAAAGCATTCTCAATAAAGTACCAAAATTTAAAGCTCTCCTAAAAAGCTATGGAATGCACATAATACGAGGTTCAGAAAGCTGCCTCAAACTATTAGAATGACTGCAGTGAGACTTTTGGGATGGATCTTAATGTATATCAAAAGGATAGACTAATGGGAAATGTAGGTGATGTAGTTATAACAGTACACAAGAAATTCAGATCCACTGAAAAGCCCAGCAAAAGCTTTGTATCTTGGGACTATAACATTGATGCATTTCAATTTAAATCAGTCAGCTCTTGCAAATGTTTGTGTTAGGATGCTATCAGTATACAAGGAAGACTCATTTCAAAACATTTGTGTATCATATCTCAGATCATATTCAACTGTATGGGAGCCATGCCAGATAGGACTAATAGGCGATATTGAACATAAACAGAAGAGGACAGCACAAATGGTTAAGGTTTGTTTGACTATGAGAAGAGCCTCCTGTAAATGCTGGAAACTTCATTTAGTACACACTTGAAGATCAGAACTATCTTGCAGAAGCCTATTTATTTTACTATGTTTCAAGAATGAGTATTAAGTGAAGAATCTAGGAATATATCGCAGCCCCTATAGTGCTTCTGAAGGGATTGTGACAATGAGATTAGACTAATCACAGCATGCGCAGAGGCAGTTAAACAGACTTTCCTCTTGCACTTCATGCTTAAATGGAATGCAAAGAAATTCTTTTACGTGTTGCATTGGGAGATAGCTGTTGACAATCTGGTATTAAACACTTTAAAAAAAATTACAATCCTCATTATACACATTCAGCTTGGCAAAATGGCTGAAGTATTGTCATGTAACCACATAATGACTGCTGTGGCATGACTTCATCAAAACATTATGGAAGTCTACAATCATGTGACATATTAAAACCCACCAGGAAGTTTCAAATCGGCACACACTCCACTCTAGAGTGAAAATTTCATTCTACGTGGTATATTGTTGTTACTGTTTATTGTGCTAAAATTAATATCATAGCTTTGAATTTCAATAATCTCTTTGTACAATGTGGTGTTGTAGTGATCTGATTTTTTAAAAAATAGTACTCACTTAAATTTGCTACCCAGTCAGAATCATTCTCGTGTTTCTTTAACCAGGTACTGTTGCTATCAAAATGTATGTTGTATTCCCCTATTTTCAAAGCATTTATTGTTAGAGACTTGGCCAGTTATATTATAGCATTTCAAGATATCTTCAGATGTAAAAGATCAAATACCAGGCAGAAAAAATAATCCTTTGATTTCAACACTGTAATTGTCAAAGATGGCAGCTTTACCAGATTGTCTCAGGATGTATGCTTCTGGTGTTCTTATGGTTATCCACCTAAGCATTAGGCCGCACTCTCAAGGAGACCAGTTGCTCATAGCCAGAGAGATGATCATCATCTTTTGCTGTCCTTAGGAGCTATCTAATTTCTTTGCTGTTAGGTAGAATTTACATTGGATATTTGTAATTATTGATAAATCAGTGTTGTAATATACAGAAAATAGGCAGAAAAACAATAACAGTGGCCTCCCCACTTACTTGAACTGTGAAGCTGCAATCAAGCAGCTGTTTATTTTTAATGTTTCCTCATCATTTTCAGATCATATTTCACCTTTGCCACATCATTTATACAATTTTTTCTCATGTTATATTGTTATATTATTGTAAATATTACTTATTGCTGTAGGTAGTGCCAAATTCGTGTAGTAAAAAATGTTTAATTTCTTGCTTTAGGGGCAAAAGATACGTGAATGCTGTTCAAGAATTCTTCCATCAGCTTTTGCATCCAAGCCTTCAAGTCACTGCTGATGTTTATGCATACATGTTCATGTGCGATTTCTTCAATTTTATAATTGTCATCATGGGATTTGCTTCATTTGGGGTGAGTAGTCATAGATGATCATGTACGCTGGTGCCATTGTTATAAATGTAGAATATAGCATTATGTTGATGACCCATAGTTCCTGAGATTTCTTGTATTTTTCTTATGTGATAGGCTGGGTTGGAAGTTCCATTCTTCTTGAGATGTAGAACAGTGGTTCTCGTTAATCCTGGGTCAGTATTGTACAGAAGGAAAAAGCATCAACCCAACTGGGTGGCTGGAGTTTTATATATAATTTTTTTCCCAGTTTGAATGGTTAAAGCCACTTCACAAACAGCAGATATGTCACATGATTAATATAGCACACCTATCTTCACTGTGCTATTTAAAACCAACAGTCTACACTGAAATACTCAGCTATGTTAACACTTGCATGGCAAAGTTCTGGTCACAAAGTTGATATTTCTGTTGTGGCATTTCATTTTATTGATACAGTAATGCAATCACTGTGGCTTTTGATGTCGGGCTACTACAGTGCATCAGTCACCCTTGTAAAGTCTACGTACTGTACCATTCTGCTCTGCCTTAATCAGTTCATTGTCATTCTACATTTGCACTTTGCAAGGGAATAAGGGAAGGATATATCACAGCACAGCAACGCGGAAAATTGACTCTGTAAGTACTGCATGTGTTAACATATTGTGTTTCAAGCAGATGTTCAGCTGTTTTTGCCAAATAATACCTCATTTATAACTCTTCCTTCAGTGCTACTATGTCTTTAATATTTAGATCTGGTAATCTTCAAATATCAGTTGCACACAAATCAACTTGGTGGGTGGCAGATCACACAGCTACATATTCTAAAATGTTTTTAACTTGGTTTTAGCTGTTCAAGCTAAGGCAGTTGAGTAGATCTTCATATTTTACCCAAGAATTAATCTGTTTAGATTTAATATTCATTCTGTGTATACTAAACAAAGAGGTTTTGTAATTTGAAGTAATTAAAAATATTATGATAATAATAATAATAATAATAATTAAAATTATAAATTTATCCAAGGGCTGTTCAGTAAGCAACCTTCCAAGGAATAAAGGTATGTTTTTCTTTAAAAAAAAAAATTTCGAATATAGTCCCTTTTTTGGAGTGAACATTCTTTCCAACATCTCAGCCTTTCTTTTTAAGCTCTGAAAAAAATAGGAATTGCTATGCTTTTCAGAATATGCCTGAATCGAAGAATACCATCTCATATGAGCACTTTTTTAACTGCAAGTCATTTCTTCATATAAGGGGACAAAAACAAATCACAGTAAGACAGTTTGGGTGGATATGGGGACTGCAGTTCATGCAGTTTTGTGACAACTTCAGATGAATGTGCTGGCACATTGTTGCAGGAAAACAATATTTAATTCATCAAATGGGGTCATGTTGCCTTCAGTTTCTTGCTTAAGTGCTTCAGTATCTCTCTGTTTTATATTCTCGATTAATCATTTTTTGGTTATCAGAGGAGCTTATGTTTGTAACACCTTTTGCATCCCACTAATTTTATGCTCAGTGGAGCTGTCCTTGTCATTTTTTGAAACAGATTCACTGGAAGCAACCCATTATTTTGATTACTGCTTAGTTTTAGGAATGTAATGATGAATGCAGCTCATATCATTGATGGCAACTCAATGCAAAAAGTCTTTTGATCTCGATTAGATTGCTTCAAACCCAGCTCCAGAGTTGAAAACCACACTCACTTGTTGTCAGCAACTGTGGCAAACTATGACCTCTGCTACAATCAAGCAGCAAGAATCATGTTGTGTTGGTAATGTGTTTCTTTTCGTTGTGCCTGTCTGCAACTTAACATGTCTTCTTTACAATAAGTAGCAATCTGTCTTTTCCTGATAATGTTGCTATTCCAACCTGGAGTTCCCACTGTTAGATTTTCCTAACTGTATTCCTTGATAGTGAAGGATCAACAGAAAGTACATCGAATATTGCTTTCATTTCAGCATACATTTTCCCATTAAAAGAAAAAGTGAATCACAAAGAAACCAAATATTTTCACTGGTTGATTATGCTAATCATTTTACTGCATGTATGCTGCAGATGAGTCAAATGTTATCCAGTACTCAGATTATGAATATTTTTAAGAAGATATAAATCAGCGAGTTTTGCCAAGAAATTTTCTTGTGGAGCAGGAGCCCTTGAAAATTCTTCAGATTCTCTTAAACTGTACTTTGTATGATTCTCAGAAAATTATTGAAAAGAAGTATTCCTGAACAATAGAGATGCACAGGTGCCAAAGGAAACACATTTTGCTTTTGTGAAACTTTCATTCTTGTAGTGTTGATACTAAAATGTGAACTGTTTATTAAATAAAAACAGTATGGAGTTTATAGCAAGTTTTGATGAGGAATAATAAATCAATAAGAAATTGCTCATATACCAAATTCTATCAACATGTTCCCGTAGCACGTTCTTAATGTACTAAGAAGAAACTGTTTGTATAACCAATTCTGTGAACATCTTCCTGCAGCATGTTCTTGAATTAAAACTGCAAATATCATCATTTTGATCTCAGAAAACTGTAGAATGGCTCAAGGTGTTAACCCAAAAAATGGTCTGTTTGATGTTCTGGAAGGAAGGTAAGCAAAATATACCCTTTTTGGTAAAAATTTTCATTGTCTATGTACATTAGACAATATCTGCATTGCAAATAAAGATTGAATGAAAAAATATTTACTTAGACATTTCATCAATTCAGGAAATGCTCCTCCCATTGTTTTTGTTGTCAAATCATAATATCAAAAATTTACAGCTGTCAAACTCTTCTGTTAACAGTCCCCACGTGTTCCACAAGTCCACTGGAGCAATGCATTTTACATTATTTGAGTTGCATATTGGGAGTTTTCTCAATGTTACATGAGAATGGATTGCCTAAAAATGATTTAGCAATTAATTAATTTAATTTGATGCGCTTTATAAATCGCACAGTGGGAAGTCAAGGACAGAATAACAGCAATACGGAAAGGCTGGATTGCTACTGTGGCTTTGTGGCTCATTGGTATAGTACCAGACTACAAATCCAAAGGTCTTGGATTCATCTCCAGTCAGTCCTAGGATTTTTATCTGTCACTTGGCACTTCTTTCACCCTGGCGATGTATGTGATTGTGAGTTGCACCGTGGTTCAGAAGCCACATTAAACTGTAGGTCTTTCTCTAACTGGCTAGGTAAATCAGCTCAAAGGTTGGAGGAACGCAATAGCATACCACCTTTAATAGGACCATACCTAGTAAATCATTGTGGAGTTCAAAACAATCTATGGATTGATGACTGCTCTATTCAGATTTCTACGCACCACATAGAAGAGGTATTGAGTCACTGATAGGCACAATGAAAAAGAAGGCTAGACATATTTTGCTTTTGGACGAAGTGCTTCTTTAGAAGTAGAGAACTCCAGCACATTCACACAAGAATAAATCATACACACTTAGCCACTGCCTCATGGCACTAAGGCCTGAATGTGGCTGCATCTGGTGTGAGCAGCAATCTTGTGGGGAGGATAGTAGTGATAAGGATGAACTGTGGGGTGGGGAGGGGGAGGAATAGCAGGTTAAGGATGGGAGGAAGATGCTAGTGTTGCCTTTAGGAATGCAGAAGAATGTGAGGCTGCTGTGTGCAAAATCATAAGGCTGTGCCTAGAGGAAACAGGGGAAAAAGGGGGGGGGGGGGGGGGAGAAGAAATAGAAAAGTGGAAAGGACCATGTAAGTGCTTCGCTGGTGTAGGAGCCATGTGTAGTACTGAAGTGGGAGCAGGGAAAGGAATGGGTAGGTTGAGGACAGTGACTAACAAAGATTGAGGCCAGGGAGGAGTGGTTACGGGAATGAAGTGCTGTTCAGAAAAGCTAGTGTTAGTGGAAAATCCAGATGCATAGGCTGTGAAGCAGTCATTAAAGTGAAGAACATGATGTTGGGCAGAATGCTTAGCAACTGGGTGGTTGAGCTGTCTCCTGACCACAGTTTTCCAATTGCTGCTTGCATGACATTGTTAGTAATCATGCCCAAGTAGAATGTGGCACAACAGTTGCAACTTATTTGGAAGATCAGTGGCTGCTTTAACAAGTGGCCATGCCTTTGACGGAGTAGGAGATCTTGTTATAGCATTGGGGTTGGTGGTAGTGGGAGGATTTTTGGGACAGGACTTAGATCTAGGTCTATTACAGGGATAGGAGGCTTGAGGTAAGGGGTATGGAGTTGGAATGGACAAGGATATTTCAGAGATTGGGTGAGTGGAAGAATACCTTTGTGGGAGGGGTGGAGAGGATATTAGGGAGGATATTTCTCATTTCAGGACAAGATGAGGGTGACCGAAATCTTGGCACTCCTTG
The DNA here is from genome assembly GCF_021461395.2 of Schistocerca americana. NCBI lineage: Eukaryota > Metazoa > Arthropoda > Insecta > Orthoptera > Acrididae > Schistocerca > Schistocerca americana. Next base: position 132,542,779 of record NC_060123.1, read on the forward strand.
CAGTCCTACCTTCTATATGCTTGTTAAAGTTAACAAACCCAATTACCCAGAATACCCCATTGTGGCTGGTTGCTGTGACACCACAGAGAGAGTTTCTGCCTGTACGGATCAACACCTTCATTCTGACTGACTCCAGACCAACATCCTCATTCCTGGTTTCCAAGACAAACTATATCCTCATCCATAATTACTTCTCTGTTGATGGCATAAGCTATGAACAAATCCATGGCACAGTGTGGGCGCTTCCATGATACTATACTATAGTAAATCTATTCAGGGGCCACCTAGAGGATCTTCTTCCTAACCACCTAGAATTCTAAAGCCGTAACCTCCCTCCCCCCCCCCCCCACTCCCTCTCCCCCTGCTGCTAGGTCACCAGCACAGTAGCCAGTCTGTATGATGGGGCTGTTATGTACCCCTACGGCTGAGCCCCCAGACAACATGAGGGGGCACCAGAACTGTCAGCAATCACTGCTGTTCCAGGTGGCTCTTGTGGTGGCTGGGTGGTTACCACAGGGTTAGCCCCTGATCAGAGTGGGTGGTGCGAAGGCATATGCTCTACACATGAAGTGTGCTAAGCCCACACTTCTAGCTGCTCTTCTGTGGCTGTCTCATTAGAAAGTAACAGTTCTCTGTCTGCTCCCACTCTTGCTTCCTTGGTGTTCCCCTTCCCGGCCACCACCTGGGAGAAGGGTGAGGTTGACTAGCATGGGGGCAAAACTCTTAGCCCATTACTTAGTTTGTTCTAGGACAGACGGTTTCACTGCTACCAAACCACGTCTTTTTCTCAAACATATAGAAGATAAATTTAGTGAAGTAGAGTCACTCAGTAAGGGGCAATCTGGTTCCCTATTGATTAAAACCTCTTCTGCCGGTCAGTCAGCCTCTCTTTGTGCTTGCGATCGCTTAGCAGATGTCTCAGTGAGCATCACTCCTCACCAGTTCTTTAATGTGGTCCACACATTATCGTTCTTAGGGATCTCCTCCTTCAATTTGATGATGAAGTAAATACCAACCTAACATGGTGCTGCATTTATTATTTCATCCGGCAAGTTCAGAGAGGTCCTAAGGATAATCGTGTTGATACCGGCACTTTAATTCTGACTTTTGAGGGGATAACCACCCTCATCCCCCCCCCCTCCCCTCCCTCCAGCATCTCCATTTTGATCAAAAGTTTTCCCAAAGTGATGTGAATCCTATTTGTGGTGACTGTGGCTACCCTCTCCATGTGGGGAGTCCTTTCATTGTACTATCCAAGTGTGTGAACTTTTCTGGCTTACACTCTCCTTGCTCTCTGGATTGTCCAGTCTATAAAATGGAAAGAAAGATTCAGGAATTCGAAACTCTTGGCCGTCTATCCTTCTGTGAGGGACAGGAATTCAATGGTCTCCAACCAGCACTGTCAACCTTCACTACTGGTGCATCCTTTCCTTGTCCCCCTCCCCCTCCCCCCCTCCTCCTCCTCCTCCTCCTCCTCCTCCTCCTCCACTACCTCCCTTACCTCCATCCTGTCTCTCTTCCCTTCTCTCCTCCTGCACAGTTCCCATTCCCTTTCCCAACAGAACATCTCCTTCTCCTCACCCAGAGAAGAAACCCTCTTCTCTGGCACCATCCAGGGATGGGGCTTCCTCGAGGACCCCGTCCCTGTTGTCTTAAGGAGAAGAAGCCCGTTACTTTGAGTCAGACGAGGGACCCATTGTCTGTGGGCCTTGTGGCCCTTGTTCTTTCTAGGATCAAGATATTTCTGTGACTTGCTGCCTTCCTGATCGTACCTCCTCTCACCCTCCAAAGTAGAAGAAGATGTGTAAAGCACAAGATGAGGTCCCCCCTGATGTCCCAGGGGATGTCACCCCTTACCTCTCAATTGGAGTCTGATCTTACATTCATGGACATCACTTGTCCTTACTGGTGATGGACACTGACTCAGCACAATGATCGATTCTGACCCATTCAATGTTCATCCAGGCTCTTGCACTGCTCTCCTCCAATGGAACTGCAATGATTACTATCCTCACTTCTGAAATTGCAGTTTCTTCTTTTTGTCTACTGTGTAGCTTGTGTTGTATTGGAGGAATCTCATTTCGTGGATACTCATTCGCTAATTCTTCATGGTTTCCAAACCTTCTGCTGAATCTGGGTTGGCCTTCTGCAAGCCTCCAGTGGTGTCTGTACATTGGTCCACATGGACATCATTAGTCCCTGGGTTCCTCTTCAAACTGCACTGACAGTGATGGCCGTTTGGATCTATTTAGACTCTGCGGTAACAATATGCAGTCTTTATCTCCTCTCAGACTGACCTATGCGTCCTGTTCTTCTTGCCCTCCTTCAACAGCTCCCTCCTCCCTTCCCTCTCCTTAGGGACTTAAACACCCATAACCCTCTGTGGGGTGATACTGTGGCCCCTGAGCAGAACAGGGTTGTTGAAGACCTGCTGGTGGGGTTAGATCTCTGCCTCCTCAACACTGGAGTTCCCACTTACTCTAATGTGGCACATGACACTTTTTTGACGATTGATCTCTACATCTCTAGTGCTGAATTCCTCCCCTCCATTCAATGGGGAGTTCATGATGATTTGTGCGACAGCGATCTTTGCTGATTGTCTTATCTTTTATTCAGCACCACTCACCTCAATGCCCTTCCAGGTGAGCCTTTACTAATGCTGATTGGAATGCCTTTTCGTTGGCAGCCGTCCCAACCACTCCACCATATGATGGCAGTGTTGAGTCTGTACAGAATTTGACTAACGCCATCCTTTCGGCAGCCACTTCAGCAATTCCCCCTCCCTCAGTCCCGAGCATGGGGTCCCAGGTTCGATTCCCAGAGGGGTCAGGGATTTTCACCTGCCTCGAGATGACTGGGTGTTCATGTTGTCCTCATCATTTCATTATCATTCCTGAAAGTGGTGACATTGGAATGAGCACAGATTGGGAATTTGTACGGGCACTGATAACAGCGCAGTTGAGCGCCCTACAAACCAAACATCATCACCATCATCATCATCATCATCATCATCATCATCATCATCATCAACCTCTCCCTTGGGGTCTCCTGATGAAAGACTGTCCCTTGGTGAACCTCCAAAATTGGTACAGCTATCAAAAACCACTGTTGTGGCCCCCAATGCCACAATCGGCATCCATCTTGTGAGCACCTCCTGGCTTTCAAATGGCTTTGTGGCCGGGTTCACTATGTAATCAAATGCCAGAAACAGATTTGTTGGGAGCAATATGTTGCTGCCATAGGGCAGCATACTCCTTCCTCTCAGGTATGGGCAAAGATCAGATGCATTTTTGACCACCATCATCCTACAGGAGCTCCGGAAACTTTCCTGATTGTGTCAATCTTACCAGCCCGCACTTATTGCTGAACTTATTTCTTGGCATTTTTCCCAGGCCTCAGTGTCAACCTACTATCTGCCCACGTTCCATCTTCACAGATGGCATCTGGAGTGAGTCCCTTTATCTTTCATTCCCCATTGCCTGGAGCCATATGATGCCCCATTTAGCAAGTGGAAATACACAGTGCCCTTGCTCTCTGCCCTGACACAGCTGCTGGACCGGACTGAGTGCATGACTAAATGCTTCAACATTTATTGGTGGCTAACTAATACCATCTGCTTGCCCTTTTCAATCATCTCTGGAACAATGGAGGAACTCCCTTACTAGTGGTGAGAAGGTATCCTTATTCCTGTTTTGAAATCAAATTAACAGCCTCTTCGGATGGACAGCTATCGCACAATCAGTTTTACTAATGCCATCTACAAGTTACTTGAATATAGGGTGAGTCGAAGGCTGTATTTGATATGTGGATCATGGAACCTGTGTGTTTCACGTCAATTCACACCTCCTGAAATTGTTTACAATTGAACATTACTTTGTTCTGGATGGTTCTGAAACTTACTTGGAGTCTTGTAATTTACTAGGTCATTGTGTGTATGCATAAATATGGGGGCACACTGCTGAGGCAGGCAGTTCACACATGTGTACTTCTTCGTGTGTGAACAGTAAACGTGCTTTCAGTGTAGACTGTGCTCTTCTAAATTGTACTCAGTTCTGGTTTCTAAGTGATTAGACTTAGTGGGTATTGTGAATCAGACATTCAGAGACTTCATGGAACGTGTACATTTTTTCCATTTATGTCTTTGAGCAGTCTCCTAAAATACTCAGTTCTTATCTTATTATCTACCCTAGTACACACATAAACAATAAATGTTATATCCTAATCTCTGATTTTATACATTTCACATTAGGAATTGGAACTCCTTCTCTAACAAGATGATCACCCCTACTCACCATCACCAGTTTCATCCTAACTTACGGTTTATGCAAGGCTTGGGCAGGAATGAAAGTGACGGAAGTGAGTGGTCCAGATGGCCAAGCATTTAGGAGAAGAAAAAAAAAGTTTGGCAGTGGTCGGGCAAGGTTTTGAGCTGTTTATGGCACCATAGTTTCTGGGCAGCAGTTGGCACAGTGAAATGAGTACAGAACAGCAAGTCCAGATCTGTGGAGTCGATCTTCAGAATTTTTTTTTATTTTATTTTTTTATTTTTTTTTATTATACTTGCACTGCAGATGAACTGAACATGAATGAAGTAACAGCTCATATACAGCACAATTTGCTATAACTCGTTCTGGAAAATTATTGCCTATCGTCTGCCAATGCCTACAGGAGAACACTGGCTATTTTGGGCTGTGGATGAGACATGGTAGAATACAAGAATGACATCACTTACTTACTTACTGCATTGGGCACACAAACTGCAGTTGATCTTTGCCTCACCAATCAGCCTCCTCCAGTGTTCTCGGTCCATGTATTATTCTTCAGACAGCCCCAGTGCACTCATATCCTCTCTGACCTGATCAGTCCATTAAAGTTGTGGTCTTCCCCGTGGTCTTTTGCCTCTAATATCTTCCTCCACTAACTGCCTGATGATCTGCCCTTCTTGACGCATTAAGTGTCCATACCACTTCAGTCTTCTTTCTGTGATCATTTCCATGATGTCCATCGGCTTATATAGCCCCTGCAATTCACAGTTCTTTCTTTTCCTCCATTCATCTCCATCCTTCACTGGCCCAAAAATCTGTCAGGATGGCATTCTCAAATGTCAGGAGTTTTCAGGAGTTTTCTTTCCATCTTTTGGGGGATGGTCCAGGTCTCTGCTCCATATAAGAGTACAGGTTGTATTATTGTCTTCTAGATCTTGGTCTTTGAGGATCTCGATAGAAGCCAGGACTTTAACAGCTTTCACAGAGCAAACATTTACATGTTTCCTGCTTGTATTCATGCATTAATTTCCTGGTCTATCTCATTCCTTTCATTGAGTATAGCCCCAAGATATTTAAAGTCTTTTACCATTTCAAAGACTATGTCCTCCACCTTCAGGGGTCTGTCGCCATTTTCTCTGCTGACTACAAGGTATTTTGTTACATCCATATTCAACTTCAGGTCTGCTCTCATTGCGTCTTCCATTAATGTTCTTGTCATCTGAATTAGGTCTTGCTCTTTCTCTGTTATTAAAACTACATCATCTGCATAGGCCAGGTTGTTGATCCTTCTTCCCAGCTGTATTCCTGTCTCTAGACTTTCTTCCTTTCTCAGGGCTCTCTCCAGTACCAGGTTAAACAGGAGAGGGGAGAGGCAGTCTCCTCGTTGCACTCCAGTCCTCACCTTGAACTTCTTTGATATGTTTCCATTTACTTTCACCATGCGTGTTGTCTCCTGGGTGCATATCTGTCAGTTTTATGAGTTTTCTGGGAACATTTCATGTCATATTGCTTGTATATTCACATTATCATATGCTATTTGGAAGTCCACAAAAAGGCAGCGAACAGTTTTGTGGAATTCCTAGCTCTTTGCTAGCACTTGCCATATTGTGTGTAAATGGTCTACAGTTGACTTTCCCTTTCTGAAATTTGCTTGTTGGAATCCCAGTACTTTCTCAACATTTGGTGTTAGTCTCTTCAGTAACAACAGGCTCAAGATCTTACAAGCTGTATGTAGTAGTGTGATTCCCCTATAGTTGCTACATATCATTGGGTCTCCTTTCTTTAGTATAGGGCAGATGACAGACTCATTCAATTCTTCTGGGGTTCTTTCCTTCTTCCAAATTAATCAGATTGTAGAGTAGCTCTTTCTCCTTCAGCATCTCTGCAGGTATGCCATCTATTTCTGGTGTCTTCCCCCTCTTGAGCAGTTTTATGGGCACTCTTACCTCTTCCATGCTTGGTAGTTCATACTTCCCCAATGGTACAGTATGTCTGTTTTCTCTATATGATTCTTCTTCTTCATTGTCTGTTGTAGCACTCATGGTGTTTACATCCACATTCAGGAGGTTTTTGAAGTAGTTTTTCCATTCCTCCATAGCTTTCATTTCATCTATGATTATCTGTCCTTCTTGACCTCTGAGCACATCAATCCTTGGATTGTATCCTTTCTTGAAGAACCTGACTGTCCTGTAAGACTTTTACAGGACTTCTTCAAAAATGTTTCAAATGGCTTTGAGTACTATGGGACTTAACATCTGAACAACTAGAACGTAGAACTACTTAAACCTAACTAACCTAAGGACGTCACACGCATCCGTGCCCGAGGCAGGATTCGAACCTGCGACCGTAGCGGTCGCGGGGTTCCAGACTGAAGCACCTAGAACCGCTCGGCCACACCGGCCGGCTACAGGACTTCTTCTGCCATTTTTATTTTACTGTTTATGAACTCTCGCTTTTCTGTTCAGAGGACTAGTCTTGCTTCTCTAGCTGCTTCCATGTACTGCAACCTTGTTCTTTCATCCTGTTCATTTGTCAGCCATAACAGTTTTGCCGCTTTTCTCTTGGTGACTGCATCTCTACAACACTGCTTCATCAAAACCTGAGAAACTTAAAATAACCCTGTACAAAAATACTTGACTGATGTGATGAAGCCATATCTGCCAGAGAACAAATTTCTTTTATTAATTGACTAGTGGGAAAAAGAAACAAATCCGCAGTTATACACTAAGATTTTTCAAGATGGAGGGGGATTGCCATTGTGCTGTATTAAAATGATTCCTCCAATTACACTCCGCTAGTGCAACCACACAATATCTGTTTTTATTGTCAGGTAAAAAGTTTGATCAAAAAGACTCAAAACTGCTCTTGTCTGGTTGAGAGAGAAAAAGAAATCACATCCCAACAAGAGTGCATCAAAATGCATTCCACTGTATGTCACTTGGTATCCTCACCAATATTTAGTGAAATGATGCATTATGCATGGTTTGTTTCAAACAATGTTATGATAATGAATCTTTTATAAATGTAAACCAAGTTTCTTTTTATATAGAAACTTTAAAGCATACATGTAATTGTAAAAATGCGACGTTTATAACACGTGCAACATGCAGAGAAAATAACTACTTCCCTTGATTTTATGATAAATATCATCCCAGCACCTGTGAATCATCAACTGTAAAATAATAAAAGTAACTAATTTTATATGAGAAGTTCTCATGGAAAACTTACAATCCCTTCTGGAAATTTATTTCCAATTCCAGGTTTCCCTTTGCCTTTTCTTTTCAAGACTTTTATGAAAGTATTAATAAATACGATATATTGGACATTACTTCACTTCATTTGCAGTGTAAGAAAGATAAAAATTGAAAATATAAAGTGTTTCCTCACAGGGACTCGACCATCCCACAACCCTCATATTACCATTCTATACTCTTTCAGTGGTGCCAACTGTTGCCTGTAAACTACACTAACGTAAATGGCTTGTGCCTCACTGACCTGCATAGAAAATGCAATTTTTCTACTAAATGCTTAGGCATCTGGAGCTCCCGGATCTGACACTTCCTTTTCTGGCAAAGCCTTGCACGCACCATAAATCTGATCAAAGTCAATGACGACGAGTACAGTGCTTGCAAAATGCCATAGCCACTAGATGCGCCATCAGCTGGGAGAAGCATGGTGAGAGCAGCAGAGGTGGGGGATCACTCAGAGTGCTGTATGAAAAATGCCAAGCACTGGAGGTGAAGTGCCATCCTAAACTGAAGCCTACACTTGTAAATATTACGTGGGGCCCCTCCATGCCCACAGTTGCATTGTGACCATTCAGAGAGATCTGTGACCTCTTCTTTGGTTAGTATATAAAAAGAATTCCACTGAAAATGCAGAAATTTATTGATTCCTGGTTTATTAATCACTTGTAACTTTTAGAGAAGAGCCACGAATGGGGAATTTTAAGTAAAATCTACACATTTCTCTTGTTGCCATGTTAAAAATTTTCTTCTTTTGCCAAAACTCAGTGAAGTTTACACAGTCTCATCTCACTAACATGCCGTGCAGGTGTAATTGTGAGAGAATTCTGAAATAGTGGTTTATTAAGTTTTTAACTGAGAAAAAATTAAGGTCAGCAACTTATGAAAAGAACATACTCAGTACTAAATAAATGTGTAATTACGTCACTTATGTTGTTTCAAAACACATTACATTCCTCAGTTCACCAGCTATCAATGGCTCTTAAATATTACATTCTCTCATTGGAAAAATCTGTAGTTAGTGGTCTTGCAGTAACATTCTCACTTCCAGCACGTGGGGTCCTGGGTTCAATTCCCGGCAGGGTCAGGGATTTTCACTCACTCAAGATCACTGGGTGTTGTTGTGTCATCTTCATCATCATCGCTCATGTCTTACTTCCACATAAATATAGCAGTAACTGTGACCATTAATGAAATGATGGGCACATCGTAGTGAACCTGACATATAAAGCTACAATTAAACCATAAATGAAATTTTTGTACCGAATAGGTTGTGTAAAATTCTTTGAGGAGGATTACAGGACATGCATGTCAATTCTGTCATCACCAGCCAGCCCAAAGGTGGCAAATACTTGTTGGCCTCCCCTCCTGAACGTAAGAATGAACTTTCCCAGCTCTTTTGATGGTTGCCCAGCTCTCTGAATGGAAACTGGTTACTGCACATTGGCCACTGTATCCTGCACGGCCTATAGATGTGACCCCCTTGTGAAAGGTCATTCACTATTGGTTATATAATGTAGATTTGCTAATTATACTTGTTAACAATGTTACCAGTGCAATGCTCCAGCATTGTTTCAATTCTGTTGCTGAATTTATAGAGACCAAATTACCCCACATGTAACTATGAGGTGTGTTTTGTAAGTAAGGTCCGTTTTGTTGTAGACACTAGTAATTCGCGAGCTTACCGCAATGAGCATGTGCGTCGTGTACCAGCATGCCTCGGGAACAACTGTGCTCAGTTTCAGCACTGTAGCTAACCTGTACGGTTCTTTTCTGTGCTTTCAAAATGTTTAAGACTATCAACTCCCTCGCCGCGTGTGAGGTTCGCTCAGTGATACGGTTTTTGACAGCAAGGAACCTGTCTCCTGCAGAAATTCATCAACAGATTTGTGAAGTGTACGGTGATACTGTTATGAGTGAAAGCAAAGTGCGTAAGTGGGTATGAGAATTCAAAGATGGCCATGACAATGTCCATGATGAGGACCACTGTGGTCACCCTTCTTTGATTACAGATGATTTGGTGCCCTCAGTTGAAGCGAGGATTCGTGATAACAGGTGCTTCACAATAACAGGTCTCTCAAATGAATTTCCTGATGTGTCGAGATCAGTGCTTTACAGCATTGTTACTGGACACCTAAAGTTTAGGAAACTGTGCTCCCATTGGGTCCCGAAACACTCTAACAGAGGACCACAACTACCAAAGATTTGAGTGTGCTGTGAAGTGCTTGACTTGTTATCATGAAGAAGGTGACGGCTTCATGAGTCAGATTGTAACTGGAGACTAAACATGGGTTTCACATATCGTGCCTGAAACAAAGCAACAGAGCATGGAATGGAAACACACACACTCGCCTGTAAAGGTGAAGGCCAGACAGACTCTGTCCCAGTGCAAAATCATGGCGTCGGTGTTTTGGGATAGGCATGGTGTTTGGTCGACCTCATGCAACGAGGAACCACTATCAATGCAGAAGCATACTGCCAAACCCTGAGAAAGCTACGCAGAGCAATTCAAAACAAAAGAGGTGGCATGCTGACAAAGGGAATTGTCATTCTCCATGACAATGCAAGACCTCACACTGCAGGTCAGACCCGCGATTTATCGGACAGTTTTGGCTGGGAAGTTTTAGACCACCCACCCTACAGTCCTGATCTTGTGCCGAGCGATTACCATCTGTTCCTCAAACTCAAACAACACCTCAGTGGTAATCGTTACAATGATGACGACAATGTGACAATGGCAATGAACTCTTGGTTATCGGAGCTGGCAGCAAGTTTTTATCAGAAGAATGGGGAAAGGGAATACTAATTCCAGTGTTCAATAGTGGAGACAGAGAAGTATGTGATAAGTGGTGAGGGATCACACTTGTATCACAATTAGCAAAAATAATGAAGATTATAGTGGAAAGAAGATGAGAAAAACAGTGAAAGGTTACTTGGAGTAGGTTTTCAATGTGGTAGATCAACAGTAGACCCAATCTTTAGTATGAGACAGTTGATGGACAGGCCTTGGGAGTATGGGAAAGATCTTCTAATGATATTTCTTGACTTAGTGAAGGCTTACGATAGTGTCCTGGAGAAAAGGTTTGGGAAAATTGGAGAGAAAGGGAGTTGGAAAATAAACAAGTGAAATTCTTCAAGGAGTGTATGACAAAAGATATTCATATAGCATGGGAGATGACCTTATTGCTATCTACCAATGATATTGTAATGTAGGGAACCAACAGTACAAGAACCAAGAGACATCTTAAATGAAAAGCTGAGAAATATGGAATGAAATGCTGTGTGGAGGAAAGCAAGACTACAGCAGAGATGTAGAAGGCAAGGGACAAATTAATAGTCAAAGCCAGAATGTTGAAATTGTGGATAACTTTAAATAATTAGAAAAGAATGCAAGAATGGAGGCAGAAGTTAGCAAAAGGATACAACAGAGAAGTGCTTTTTACCAGTGTGGGAGGGTCGTAGTCTCTGAAGGGAGGTGCCAATAAGTGTAAGGAAGTCCTGTACAAGACATACTTTATGCCCATGCTGCTGTATGAGTCAAAGACCTGGCCAAGGAGAAGAAAAGAGGAGAGTAGAATCCAAGCCAGCGATGTGAAATTTCTAAGAAATACTTTACGAAAAACTAGGAGAGACAATGAGAAATGAAGATGTTATGAATGAAACTGGAGTAGAAAATTTGAAAAAGAGAATGGAGAAAAACAGGTTAAATGATTTTGGTATGTAAAGAGAAAAAGAAGGTGGAAGAATACCAAAAAAGATGATGGAGGCCAAGTTTCAGAGCAAGAGGGAAACCTAAAGCAGATGAATTGACCAGTTTTAGAAGAAGGAATCTGGAATGGAACAAAACAGTTACAGAAGAAGAATGCTTGAAATATGGGAAATAGGAGAAGTACCTTAAATGTTACAACCCAGCCTGATGCTGAATAAAGCGAAAACCAAGACGATGATGATGATGATAAATACACATTTATTTGAAAATAGGAATAATTGTTTAAAACCTGTCATCACAAAAAGATAGATGTATTTTGTCCTTCAAGGTGTATGTCTTTAAAAAAAATGTCATTGCAACTACAAGCTACAGGCTTTATTGACAATTGCTACAGTTTGTATCCCATTTCATAAACAAGGTTTTATGGATTAATAAATATGCAAATATATAACAGATACATTATCAGTGTTCATTTAAGAGGGTGTAAGCACTGTGGTTGGGCTACTTATTATAGAGATTAAAAATGTTTTAACAAAACTGATTATTAATAGCACCTGCAACCACTATTTTAATGTTTTTTTCTACTTTTAAATAATTGAATAGATGCTAAAGGTAAATACACTCTGAAGGTGGTCAGTATGCATTTCCTGCTATTTACCATTCATTATGACATCTCACTCTGTTGAGCATACATTGAAATGCTCCTCACAGTTTAGTTTATTAACATCAGTGTTTCTTGTGCATATGCATGATGTGTATAGCAGGTCCTTCTTTCTCTGTATGTTTTGAAGAATTTAGATGCCAATATAAATTGTGTACACTTATCATGCGACCATTGGTATAACTAGATTAAGGGAGTCAAATTACATCATTAGTGTTTAATGAATGTCTGCAAGATTTGTGACCATGGAACTAATATTCTGAGGCATTTTACCACAGTAAGAAGTATTAAATGATGTAATGTAAGCCATGAATTCACCTCAGCTCTGAAATTTGTTGGACATATTTCTTAGTGTTTGAAACTGTATTGTTCACATCACTTTTTGTACATAATTTTACTTAAAATCATTGTTTTATTTATTTGGTTATATGTGTATACAGTCTGAGGCATTTTTGTACAAATATGTTTATGTTTCATAGTCACTTAGTTGTGATATCCAAACTGTATCACTTAATAATTTGAGTCTAAACTGTACCACTTTCTCTCTTTACAGACCCAGCAGGGTGATGGTGGTGTCTCATCATATCTACAAGAAAACAAAGTACCTGTTCCTTTCCTAGTTATGATGATACTTCAGTTTGCACTTATAATTATTGATCGGTCACTATTCTTGCGGAAATTTATTCTTGGGAAGATAATTTTTCAGTTTTTCTTAGTTATTGGAGTCCACATATGGATGTTCTTTGTACTGCCTGCGGTCACAGAAAGGTTTATATTTTTCTAATTATTATTCTGCTGTCTATGAATAAGAAATTATTGGATAGTCTTAATATCTGTGGAAATCCTGGTACATTCAATTTCACAACCCTTATCCCCTCCTCACCATATTAACCATAAAAATAGTGAATTGTACATATCTTTTGATGTTGGTCTTCGTACCTCCCTCTTTTTCTCCTCATCTCCTATTCCTGCATTTCCTATTCATTTTTTTCTCATTTTCCACCTTTCCAACTCCCCTCTCCTCCTTTCCTCCACAAACTGTTCTCTTCCTTACCTCATCTGACCTCTTTTTCACACTTCTCTCCTCATTCTTTCTTCATGTTCTTTACCTCCAGTTCACATCATGCTCTCATCCTTTTCCTTCCTCCTCTCCTTTTCCTATTTACCCTCATATTTTCTTGCTCATGTCCTGGACCTCCTGCTCCCCTGCTGTTCCTCCTGCTCCCCTTCTTTTTCCTCCTACCCTTTCTTTCCATCCTCCTCCTACTTATTTCTCCTCTTGCCCCTTCCTTCTCCTCTATCCCCTCTCCCTCCTCAACCCCCTTCCTGCTCCACGTGGGAAAAATATATCTAAAAACACAGATGGTGTGACTTACCGAACGACAGTGCTGGCGGGTCGATAGACACACAAACAAACACAAACATACATATGAAATTCAAGCTTTTGCAACAAACTGTTGCCTCATCAGGAAAGAGGGAAGGAGAGGGAAAGACGAAAGGATGTGGGTTTTAAGGGAGAGGGTAAGGAGTCATTCCAATCCCGGGAGCGGAAAGACTTACCTTAGGGGGAAAAAAGGACGGGTATACACTCGCACACACACACATATGCATCCACACATATACAGACACGTGTCTGTATATGTGTGGATGGATATGTGTGTGTGTGCGAGTGTAAGTCTTTCCGCTCCCGGGATTGGAATGACTCCTTACCCTCTCCCTTAAAACCCACATCCTTTCGTCTTTCCCTCTCCTTCTCTCTTTCCTGATGAGGCAACAGTTTGTTGCGAAAGCTTGAATTTTGTGTGTATGTTTGTGTGTCTATCGACCTGCCAGTGCTTTTTTTTTATATATATGGCGTTATAAAACTGCCATTAAAGATAAGAGTTCATGTTATTGTGCTTGTTTACTAAGATTGGCCGTCCTAAAAGTATATGTGGTCTTGAAGGGTGTCCTGGCATCTATTATGTTAAATTATGATGATCTTCATTACTCTTTAATAATTATTTATTCTTAATGGCTGACCTTGTGCAGCTTGTAGTGTTCCAGCCTTTAAGTGTGTTGTCCACAGTAAAGGCTTTCATAAATAATGCTGGCACTGTTCAGCACAGACATATTCAACAAATAGCACATTAGTGGATGACTGCCTTTTCTGTGCCAAAGCTAGATTCATTAGATGAGTGGTCTGTAATTCCTTGTAATTTTGCCTTCTCTACTCTTGTGAAGTACTTACATTGTATTAGTGGTCAGCCTCAGGAATAGGAGACCTCTGATGCACAACAAATTGCCCAAAAATCGTTGAGTACCATAAAATTTCAAGGGGGAAAAAAAAAATTGGTTGCAGAAAAACACTTCAGTTACACTGCACAAAACTCTTGAGTGTCAGCTGTGAATAATATGTATTCATTTATATGTATTGCATGATTTTTGCCTGTTTATTCAATTTTATTATAATCATCAGTGTTTCTTTCATGTATGTGTTTATCTTGACTGGCATCTTTTTTAAAAGAGTAAGTGAACTTATTCAGAATCAATAAATCTGTATAAATTCCAGGCCTTTTAATGCTTCTCTGCCACCCCAGATGTGGTACATGGTGAAATGCTTCTACTTACTATTATCTGCATACCAAATAAGGAGTGGTTATCCAACTAGGATATTACGGAACTTCTTGTGCAAGAAATATAATATCATCAATCTCTGTCTCTTCAAGCTGTAAGTAAACAAACTTGAAGTGGGAATTTATTTTTTGAAGTGTTATCTTTTTTAAGAGTAAGTAGCTTATCATTAGAAATCAGCAACAAGTAATGCCTTGGGATGACCATTTTAAAGGCAGTTTTGTAAGAAATTGTTACACTGCCAGTGATGCCCTAATGAAGGTACTGACTTGGATTCTGCCATTGTGGATACTTACTCATTTCACTGTGTGTGTGTTCTGCTGCTCATTTCATTAGCATATTGAAAACAAAAAATTCCAAGAATGAGAGAGAGATGTAATAACATATCAACAGAACTCACCACAACGTTAAAAGTTTGGCATTTCTGGCTTAATGTCTTAGTAGATATGATTTTATTTGCACTAGTTTGTAAATTGTATGGTGTGCTTTATGTAAGTAGTATCATAATTTATGTTATCAGGACCAACAAAGCACTTGGCCTCAGTGCTGAAAATTCAGTTGTATATGTGGAGAGAGAATGGAAACTCCTGGAGCCAATAAATGTAGCTCCTTAAACAATAGATCACACCCTGTTTCTACAGTAAACTGAAACTGGCATTTCCAAAAGGGGGAGTCATAAAAAATAAAGTACTTGTTCTCCATTCTCTCCCCTTCCATCAGTCTGTAAGCTCCCTTGCAGAAAATCTGTTACAGTTTATCTAGGTTAGCACCCACTGCTTTGCTCGCATAGACTGTATGATCTACACAGATTTTTGTTTTCTCTAATCGAATTTTTATGTTGTCTATAAATTGCAACACCTTCTGAACTTTTCAGATTAATTAAGGACGTGGTCTTTTTCGAATGTTTTTCTAACCAAAAAGTGATTCTCATAGGTGGAGCCCAAGGTTTTTGTTAATCATACCTTTTGCATTTTTTGGTGATATTTCTGTAGGATATTTCATCCTTAACACATATTTCTGTGTATCTAACCAGTAACTGAAAAATCAGTTTTCATAGATTTAGCGTTAAAAAATTTTTAATATAACAAAATATTTTCCTAAAAATCTTCATCTCTTACTTCACCTCCCTTAGGGGCGGAATTACCAAAAACAATGAAACACATTTCTATTTTCTTTCTATTAAAAAAAAAAAAAAAAAAAAAAAGAGAGAGAGAGAGAGAGAGAGAGAGAGAAGACAAATGTCAGTTTTCATAGATGTAGCTTTAAAAATGCTTTAGTAGTTCTTTAATAGTGATTTATTTTCAAAAAAACTTTCGGCCACTGGTTTAGCTGCTTAGAGGCTGAAATTTCAAAACTACTTAAATATGTATTTTATTATTTCTGACTGAGACCGGATTACAGTTTTTGTAGGTCTAGCTTCAATGTTGCCTTAATATTTCACCCCTTAGGGCTCGATTTTCCAGAATCAGTGAAACACATAATTTTTCATTTCTAATCAAGAAGCCAAAACCCAATTTTCATAGATGCAGCTTTAAAAACACTTTCACAATGAAATATTTTCCTAAAACAAAATTGGAAATATCTCCAAAAACAATAAAACATTTATTTTTTATTTGTAACAGGTAAGCCAAATACAGAGTGAGATTTTCACTCTTCAGAGGAGTGTGCACTGATATGAAAGTCCCTGGCAGATTAAAACTACTCTGGGGGACCTTTGCCTTTCGCAGGCAAGTGCTCTACTACGTGAGCTACCCAAGCACGACTCACAACCCGTCATCACATCTTCAGTTCTGCCAGTACCTTGTCTCTTACCTCCCAAACTTCACAGAAGCCCTTCTGTGAAACTTGCAGAATAGCACTCATGGAAGAAAGGATATTGTGGAGACATGGCTGAGCCACAGCCTGGGGGTTGTTTCCAGAATGAGATTTTCACTCTGCAGCGGAGTCTGTGCTGATATGAAACTTCCTGGCAGATTAAAACTGTGTGCTGGACCGAGACTCGTACTCAGGACCTTTGCGTTTCGCAGGCAAGTGCTCTACCATCTGAGCTACCCAAGCATGACTCACGACCCTTCCTCACAATGGTAGAGCACTTGCCTGTGAAAGGCAAAACTCCCGAGTTAGAGTCTAAGTCTGGTACACAATTTTAATCTGCCAGGAAGTTTCAAGCCAAATACAGATATTCATAGATTTAGCTTCAAAAATGCTTGCATAATGAAATACGTCTGTAAAAACTCTCGTTCCCTTTCTCAACCCGGGTGGTTGAATTTCCAAAAACAGTGAAACTCATTTTTTTTTTTAATTTCCAACTGAGAAGCCAAATTCAAATTTTCATAGATTTATCTAAAAATGCTTTCATAATGAAGTAATTCATAAAATATTTCATCCTCTATTTCACTCCATTAGGGGCTCAGTTTCCAAAAACACCGAAACACACAATTTATTTATTTGTCACCAAGAAGCCAGATACGAATTTTCATAGATGTAGGTTTAAAAATGCATTAGTAGTTCTTAATTATAATTTATTTTCTCAGAAACTCTCACATGCCTATTTCCCCCCATAGGAGTTAAATTTTCAAAAATATGTAAACATATATTTCTTTATTTCTGACTGAGAAACTAAATATCATCATCTCTTAATTGACTCCCTTAATTGTGGAATTTGGAACAATCCCTTCCTAAATGATGCCTACATTATAAGACCAACACGCTCATAAACACACACAATCAAGGTTGAAATCCCAGAACAGAATACTGTCCTGTACAGTATTACCGAGAGATTTGAAATAAGAGAAGTTATTAAGTTAAATTTCACTATTTTAATTTCATTCTCAAAATCAAACTAATACTTCTAATAAGTTAATGCCATACAAGTTCCATTTAAATTTCACAATTCTAATCTTTTACAAAAATTAGTCCATTACTAGATGTATGAATTTAGGTGTTTCTTTTTTGGGCTGGTCAAAGTAAAGTGTGGCACCATAAATGATGTGGACTCTCTTCCAAATTTTGCTTGTAAATGTTGAACAGTCAGGTTTATTTTCATTATGTATACATGCAACAATGAAATCCCCAATAATGGCAATAAAATTCTCTCTTCACAATAACTCACAATACTTATCAATAAAATTTTCGTCAGATTGATTTGATTTTATCAAGGAAACAGACAAAGCAGTTTCAGCTCACTACTGCCTGCACTGAGACAGATTTTATTGTGTGGGTTCACTCTCTGTGATTCTAGTACCCTTAAAACATAGTAGAAGGCCCTTTACTAGTTCTTTATTAGCATGATTTCCTCATGAATTGATTACCTGTACATATTGTGTCTTTTGATCTGTAACATTTCACACTGGGATATTAGCTGTGGGGCACCTCCATCACCCCTCACCACACAATCTACACTTAGGGCTTCTTTCTCTATAGCCATCATGTGTAGGTGTTCTTAAAGTACCCATGACCTGTCATTAGTCCAGCCTCAAGTTTAGTCTGTCTCTTCAAGCCAAGTATTACAGAACGTCTCTTAAAACATCACTTTGGTAACATTAGCTTCCATTAGTTTTGTTTCTGGATCATAGTCTAATATTCTATGTGCTGCCTTCTGATTCAGCTTCACAGTTTTTATTTAACTATCACCTTAGTGATGATTAGGGCAGGATCCAATCGAATAAATGGAACTGTCACACCTGTCCTGGTCGGTCTATCAGCTTGTTCATTGCAGCTGATTCCTGGGTGACCAAGACCCACAGCAAGTTTACCCTGTTGGTTTCCCCCCAGTCTGACAAGGTCTTTGTGGCATTTTGCAGCAGTCTTTGATCTTGTTGCAGGGTCTGATAGAGATTTCAGAACCGCTTGGCTTTGTGAATATACAGAGTCTAGCTGTTATTATCTTTGTAGTGCCTACACAAATTCTCCTCCACAAGTATCCTGATAGCGGATATTTCTGCCTGGAATTCTGTGTCCAGCAGAGAGATTGCTGTCTCTAGTCTAGCTGTACACCATAAACGCTGGTCACAGCACCTTCATCTGTTTTTGACCTGTTGCCAAACCAGACTGTCTCCCCTGCATGATGTCATGTTTCATTCTTCCAGTGCTCCCTACTTCCATTTCTTACACTAAAAGATTTATTGAAGCAGCTGGAAGTTGTTAAATAGTCAGTCAGCATTTCCCTGACCATTCCTATATTTATTGTATTCCATTTATTGGCATGAGATTCAGGATATCCTAAAGATATCCAATTATTTCCATTTTTTAGCCAGTATGCCCCTACTGCTGCTGCCAGGCAAGTCTGTGCACCTTACATAGCTCCTTAGCAGCCACCTTCTCCTCCACTATACTGCAGCCCAATGAATTACCACTGCTCTTATTACAGTGGTTTTTTCAAGAACAAACTCTTGCAGTGTAGCCCCAGCTGAAACCCGCCAGAGTCAAACAAGAATATCTGAATGGCTCAAGCAAGCCAAGAATCTGTGGAAGGTTATAAACATTCTTGTCAATTATCAATGTACACAACACTGGAAATGATTATGAAAGTGTGTGATGTGATTCACAAAGACCAAAGGCGGACAATTCACAACGTTTGTAGCAGACTTGGGCTGTCATACACTAGCTGTCAGTGGATTCTAACCAATGAACTGTACACGAGACAAATTGCAGGAAAGTTTGTTTCTCGCCTTCTCAGCATCGACCAGTAAAACCTCAGGATTCAGACATGCACTCAGCAGTAACAAAGAGTTCAAAAGTGTCCAAAATTCTTATCCAGAGTCATAAAAGGTGATGAATCTTGGTTCTACAGTTAGGACCGTGAAACAAAGCAGCAGTCATCATAATGGAAAATGCTGCCTCCTTGAAGGCAAAAAATGCTCAACAAGTTCACAGAAACATGAAGTCATTTCTGATCAGACTATCAACAGGCAGTTTTACTTTAAAATTTTGAAGTGACTGAGGGAAAATGTTCACCTTAAATGACCAGAGTTGTGGAGGAAAGACTGGTTGGTACACCATGACAATGCACCCATGCACAGCTCACTCGTTGTGAAGGGATACCTGACCACAAACAACATGGCAATGGTCCCCCACCCTCCCTACTCATCAGACCTAACCCAATGTGACTTCTTCCTGTTCATGAAGATGAAAATTGCATTGAAAGGGCGAAGTGTTGACTCAGTTGAAAACATCCAAGTGCGATCACAGTAGATCCAACCTGCATATTTCCAGGTGTCCTCTCAAAAATAGGACCGACTCTGGGACTATTGCATACATGTCCAAGGTGATTACTTTAAAGGTGACAGAGGAAATTAGGACTTAAGTATAGTTTTATGATTTTTACGATGAAATTTTGGATATTTTGAGTTGCAATTCATATCAGCAAAAAAAGAAATATCTGATATCAATTTTGATTCCGTGAGGCAAGGAATTACTTCACCTTGTATGTCTAGAAGCAAAGTAATTTCCTCACAAATTGCAAAAAGTCATCATGAATCTTACTGCTGCTGATCCACTGCACACTGCAGTGATAAGGTATTGTATATCTCCATACTCAGATTCA
Organism: Schistocerca americana; assembly: GCF_021461395.2. Classification (NCBI taxonomy): domain Eukaryota; kingdom Metazoa; phylum Arthropoda; class Insecta; order Orthoptera; family Acrididae; genus Schistocerca; species Schistocerca americana. The sequence goes on from NC_060123.1 coordinate 132,562,817, forward strand.
GTATCTTGAAAAAACCTCTTGAACTGGTGGTGGTTGATGCTATGCCTTTGTACAACATTGACATTCTTCACCACAATGTCCACTACATGACAACATTCCGCAGTTTCAGCACACAGTACCTCCTGATGAATGAAACAGTGTATACCACAGACATCCTTTCCATAGTCACTCTTCAGTTTATTTTGTAAGTGATAGCAAAAACCTTGCTGACATCCAACCATTTTTAGCCCACTGTCTGTGGCCACAGAATGTAGATTTTTGCACAAGTTCATTGAAGTCCATAGACCCACATATTACTTCAAAAATACATTCTTCTTGTACAATCCAGTGATACCATATTTAGCAGCTCCACTGCAACTTGCATTTGGATATGCACACTACATACAAACATAACAAGTTGAGCACAATTGGATATATCTGTGCTCTCATCTCATAGTGTGAAAGAAAAAACTGTAAAACTCTGGGCATTATTCCTGAGTTGTGCCTCCATATCAGCTCTCATATCCAGGATTTGATGGAACACCATTTGCTTGGAGAGACAAATGCCTTTAAATGTTGCTAATACCCTTGGGACTGTGCATTCCGCTACTGCTACTGGATGTGATTTAACAAGAGGCTCCAAAGAGAGTGGTTTGGCAGCCAATGCTATAATGTGAGCTACTTTGTAACTTGCTTGAGTTACGGCTTCATGCAGGATTTCTTCAGAAGCATTCAGCTGAAATAAATAAACTTATTACAATAGTACAAGAAGTTATTTTACAATTGTCAATCACAATATTTTTAACTTACATTTTCCTTCATGTTGAGCTTCAAATTGGAAACAACTTCCTTGCAAGCTTTCTCTTCTATTTGATCATCATTGTGTGTATCTTTTTGTTGTACCTATTGCGACTCAGCATCTCCGCTATATGGTGAGTAGCTACTTTCCTTCTCTGGTATTGTAACTAAAGAGAGATGTTTCTTCTAATGAAGTAGACTGTGGGCTTTCATGACTAGACATTATTGTTGCTGCACATGTGAAAGAACTGAACAGGCATGGGTGCATCTGTTACTTGTACCAACAGAGTACTAGCATGCGTAACATCAGCTCCCCTCACTGCCGCATCTCTGAGCTGAGGCCATGAGCTGTCATCTCCATAAAGCACTCACTGGAACAGCCTTACTTAGGCTCGGGCTAACCCATGTCTCCACAATATCCTCCCCTCCGTTAGTGATATTCCTACAAGTTTTGCAGGAGAACTTTTGTAAAGTTTGGAAAGTAGGAGATAAAGTACTGGCAGAAGTAAAGATATGAGGATGGATTGTGAGTCATGCTAGGGTTGTTCACTTGGTAGAGCCATAATCCGCGAAAGGCAAAAGTCCTGGGTTTGAGTTCCAGTCTGACACAAAGTTTTAATCTGCCAGGATGTTCCAAAGCAGTACATACTCCACTGCAGAGTGAAAATTCACTTTGGATCTATAGCACAACTTTAAAAACTTATCAAAATTTGCTTGGATATTTGTGCACGTGTTTTCGAATAGTGCTTCATTATATAAGTAAGTGCATCCTGTAAAAAAGTCAGAGGTTACTGTTAATATTTCATGCAAGATCATTTATATACAACATGAATTGCAAGGGTCCCAATACATTTTCCTGCAACATACCTAAAGTGACTTCTAGTTATGTCGATGCCTCTCCATTGAGGATGACGTAATGCATTCTCCCTGCCAAATAAATCCTCAGTTTGGTCACCTTCTTTATTGGACACCCAATATAAATGTAAATGTTTGTGTGTTCAAATGTTGCTTGAAAGTCCAGAAATACTACATCCAACTGATCGTCTTGATCCATGGCTGTAAGGATATCATAAGAGAAAAGCACTAGTTTCGTTTCATGAGATGGACGGTTTTGGAATTAATGCTGGTTGTCATGAAGGAAGTCAAACTGTTCAAGATAATTCATTATGTCTGAGCCCATAATATGTTCAATGATATTTACTGGTGGTTTTGTGTGTCACTCCTGTTACTCTTCTTACAGATGGGTGTGATTTTTTAGTTCAAGTGATCTAATATATATTATGAGAATGAGCAGGACCAACTCAGTTGCAAATTCTTTGTGGTTTTTTTATATATATATATATATATATATATATATATATATATATATATATATATGTGTGTGTGTATATATATATATATAATAGAAGGAAACATTCCACGTGGGAAAAATTATATATAAAATCAAAGATGAGGTGACTCACCGAACGAAAGCGCTGGCAGGTCGATAGACACACAAACAAACACAAACATACACACAAAATTCAAGCTTTCGCAACAAACTGTTGCCTCATCAGGAAAGAGGGAAGGAGAGGGGAAGACGAAAGGAAGTGGGTTTTAAGGGAGAGGGTGAGGAGTCATTCCAATCCCGGGAGCGGAAAGACTTACCTTAGGGGGAAAAAAGGACAGGTATACACTCGCACACACACATATCCCCTCTCCTTCCCTCTTTCCTGATGAGGCAACAGTTTGTTGCGAAAGCTTGAATTTTGTGTGTATGTTTGTGTTTGTTTGTGTGTCTATCGACCTGCCAGCGCTTTCGTTCGGTAAGTCACCTCATCTTTGATTTTTTATATATATATATATATATATATATATAATAGAGGGAAACATTCCACGTAGGAAAAATATATCTAAAAACAAAGATGATGTGACTTACCAAATGAAAATGCTGGCAGGTCGACAGACACAAAAAACAAACACAAACATACACACAAAATTCAACACTCGCGCGCACACACACACACACACACACACACACACACACACACACACACACACACATCCATCCACACATATACCATATATGTGTGGATGGATATGTGTGTGTGTGTGTGTGTGTGTGTGTGTGTGTGTGTGTGTGCGTGCGTGCGAGTGTATACCCGTCCTTTTTTCCCCCTAAGGTAAGTCTTTCCGCTCCCGGGATTGGAATGCCTCCATACCCTCTCCCTTAAAACCCACATCCTTTCGTCTTTCCCTCTCCTTCCTTCTTTCCTGATGAGGCAATGTGGAATGTTTCCCTCTATTATATATATACACAAAGATGATGTGACTTACCATACGAAAGCGCTGGCAGGTCGATAGAAACACAAACAGACACATACATACACACTAAATTCAAGCTTTCGCAACAAACTGTTGCCTCATCAGGAAAGAGGGAAGGAGAGGGAAAGACGAAAGGAAGTGGGTTTTAAGGGAGAGGGTAAGGAGTCATTCCAATCCCGGGAGCGGAAAGACTTACCTTAGGGGGAAAAAAGGACGGGTATACACTCTCTCTCTCTCTCTCTCTCTCTCTCTCTCTCTCTCGCGCGCCCACACACACACACACATACACATATCCATCCATGGAGATATATACACTCCTGGAAATGGAAAAAAGAACACATTGACACCGGTGTGTCAGACCCACCATACTTGCTCCGGACACTGCGAGAGGGCTGTACAAGCAATGATCACGCGCACGGCACAGCGGACACACCAGGAACCGTGGTGTTGGCCGTCGAATGGCGCTAGCTGCGCAGCATTTGTGCACCGCCGCCGTCAGTGTCAGCCAGTTTGCCGTGGCATACGGAGCTCCATCGCAGTCTTTAACACTGGTAGCATGCCACGACAGCGTGGACGTGAACCGTATGTACAGTTGACGGACTTTGAGCGAGGGCGTATAGTGGGCATGCGGGAGGCCGGGTGGACGTACCGCCGAATTGCTCAACACGTGGGGCGTGAGGTCTCCACAGTACATCGATGTTGTCGCCAGTGGTCGGCGGAAGGTGCACGTGCCCGTCGACCTGGGACCGGACCGCAGCGACGCACGGATGCATGCCAAGACCGTAGGATCCTACGCAGTGCCGTAGGGGACCGCACCGCCACTTCCCAGCAAATTAGGGACACTGTTGCTCCTGGGGTATCGGCGAGGACCATTCGCAACCGTCTCCATGAAGCTGGGCTACGGTCCCGCACACCGTTAGGCCGTCTTCCGCTCACGCCCCTACATCGTGCAGCCCGCCTCCAGTGGTGTCGCGACAGGCGTGAATGGAGGGACAAATGGAGACGTGTCGTCTTCCGCGATGAGAGTCGCTTCTGCCTTGGTGCCAATGATGGTCGTATGCGTGTTTGGCGCCGTGCAGGTGAGCGCCACAATCAGGACTGCATACGACCGAGGCACACAGGGCCAACACCCGGCATCATGGTGTGGGGAGCGATCTCCTACACTGGTCGTACACCACTGGTGATCGTCGAGGGGACACTGAATAGTGCACGGTACATCCAAACCGTCATCGAACCCATCGTTCTACCATTCCTAGACCGGCAAGGGAACTTGCTGTTCCAACAGGACAATGCACGTCCGCATGTATCCCGTGCCACCCAACGTGCTCTAGAACGTGTAAGTCAACTACCCTGGCCAGCAAGATCTCCGGATCTGTCCCCCCATTGAGCATGTTTGGGACTGGATGAAGCGTCGTCTCACGCGGTCTGCATGTCCAGCACGAACGCTGGCCCAACTGAGGCGCCAGGTGGAAATGGCATGGCAAGCCGTTCCACAGGACTACATCCAGCATCTCTACGATCGTCTCCATGGGAGAATAGCAGCCTGCATTGCTGCGAAAGGTGGATATACACTGTACTAGTGCCGACATTGTGCATGCTCTGTTGCCTGTGTCTATGTGCCTGTGGTTCTGTCAGTGTGATCATGTGATGTATCTGACCCCAGGAATGTGTCAATAAAGTTTCCCCTTCCTGGGACAATGAATTCACGGTGTTCTTATTTCAATTTCCAGGAGTGTGTGTGTGTGTGTGTGTGTGTGTGTGTGTGTGTGTGTGTGTGTGTGTGTGTGTGTGTGTGCGCGAGTGTATACCCGTCCTTTTTTCCCCCTAAGGTAAGTCTTTCCGCTCCCGGGATTGGAATGACTCCTTACCCTCTCCCTTAAAACCCACTTCCTTCCGTCTTCCCCTCTCCTTCCCTCTTTCCTGATGAGGCAACAGTTTGTTGCGAAAGCTTGAATTTTGTGTGTATGTTTGTGTTTGTTTGTGTGTCTATCGACCTGCCAGCGCTTTTGTTCGGTAAGTCACCTCATCTTTGTTTTTATATATATATATATATATATATATATATATATATATATATATATATATATATATAAAATTTGTTGGTAGTTTACTTTACAGATGTAACCTGTAATAGCTGCCTTTGTTAATGAATAACTATATTTATTCAACAACATTTAAGGCTCTTTTTCATAATGGGACATATGATAATCAATGCCCTGAAAATGGATATTACTAAAATTCAAGAAAGAAAAACCGAAGTGAACATGCCACGTTTTCTGCAAGATATTTCGACAGTTTCCGAAAAGTGGACAAAGGTGAAGTGCAGCAGCCACAAACAAAAAGTACAAGATCAAGAGAATTGTGAAATAAATGTAAGCTTCGTGCACGACAACTTATTTCAAGTACTTTCACAACAGATTGTGGAAGTGCAGTGTTTAGTGATAGTGCTCATGAACCATGTGAAAAGCAAAAGGATCTTGTAAATAAGCCAGAACAAAAGAATTCGTTGACACAAAAAAGTAAGAAATCCGACGTAAATTTAGGAAACAAACATCTGCCGGCCTTATATAGTTCCGATGGATTATCGTCTTGTGTGAAAAAGAAAGAGGAAATAAACACCTCAGTTAGGCCTACATTTTGTAGCTCCAAAACAATTACAAAAATCGAAATATATTCAGATAGCCAAGGGCGAAACATAGCTACGGACTTTCGTAATAAAAGCAATGTGAACTTGACTTCCATGGTGAAACCAGGTGCGAATTTCTGCACAGCAACTGCAGTAAGCCACGAAAAAATTCCCACATTAAGCAACAAAGACTTTGCCGTTTTCCTGGCAGGAACAAACAACGTTGCAAGAAACGAAAAACAAGATCTGTTGCTTTCACTAAAAAGGCGACTGTATGAACTAAGATGTACTAATGTCATTGTATTTTCAGTACCACATCGTCATGACCTAGCGGAATGGTCCTGCGTTAACAAAGAAGTGGAAAGTGCAAATAGTGAGATGAAACAGATATGCAAACGATTCGAAAATGTGACTTTCATTGATATAAGCAAACTAGGAAGGAGATTCCATACTAGACATACTAGACATTTCGTAATTGCAAAAATAATAGAAATAGTAAATTCCAAAATGAAAGTAAGTTGTGACACTTCAAACATAATTCCCCTCAAGGACAAGACCCACAAACTACTTGGTGCATCTGAAAATGAAGCACCACCACTACAAGACAAGTGTGATGTTCTGACATTGCAAGAAAACACCCCAAGTGCTAGCAGTTCACAAGGAAGCATATCAATAACAACAGAACCAACACCTGAAGTATCAGAAACAGCTACATCATCATCATCGTCAACAACAACAACAACAACAACAACAACAACAGAAATGACAGCATCAATGACACCGGGAGCTACACCAGCACCAGCAGCAAGCAACTCACCATATCCCAGTGAACGACCTACAAGGTGCAGAAAACCTGTCCTTCTGGAGGATTTTTGGTACCTCGCCAGGGCAAGGAAAGGAGTATGACACCACAGAATGTAAATACAAATGTAACCAGTTCTCATCCTCATCACCTGCAGATTCTAAGCTTAAACATTCAGTGTCTTAGAAATAAATCATTAAAACTTGAGGTAGCTATGAACAGTGCAAATATTGACTGCATGTGCATTGTGGAGCATTGGTGCAGAAGTTTTGAACTAAGTATCATTAATATTCATCCGTTTAAGTTGGCAAGCCAATATTGTAGAAAAAATACCAAAAATGGAGGTGTATGTATATTTACCAAACCAAGTATCAGCTATAAAAGAAGGTGTGAAGCTGAATCATTGAGTGTGGAAAATCATTTTGAAGCTGCAGCTGTGCAGTTCAATGGAACACAGGGAAAAGTCATAGTCATAGCAATATACAGACCACCTACTGGTGATGCAGACATATTCTTTAACCAATTAGAAATATTGCTTAACACTCTGTTCACCGATAGAGCCACTGTAGTTGTGTGTGGGGACTTCAATATTAATCTTATGAGTGAAAGTAGGCTGAAAGACCAGTTCCTAAATCTGTTATGTAGTTTCAACCTGCTTCCACACATACACACACCCACAAGAATAACAAATAATACAGTCAGTCTTATTGATAATATATTTTCAAATGTAGGACGCACAGAAGTTGAAGTAACAAATACTGATTTGGGATTATCAGACCACAATACTCTTGTCCTCAAAATCCCTTCAAGGCCACTGAAAGAGAAAAAGACACACTTCATGTATAAAAGAAATTTTTCTACAGAGAACTGTGTAGAATTCATAAATATGCTAAACAATGAGGCTTGGGCAGAAGTACTATCCCTAACAAATACAAATGATGCATATAACACATTTTCTTCCATTTTCATGGGATATTTTGAAATGTGTTTTCCAAAAAAGCTGTCAAAAATCAGGTCACATGGCAATACAAAGCCAAGTTCTTGGATCACAGCTGGCATCAAAACTTCCTATGGAACTCTAAAGAGACTAATTTCTAAAATGAAAACATCCACAGACCCACAATTCATAGAATATGTCAGGAATTACAAGAGGGTATATAGAAAATTAATTGCTAAAGCAAAATTCATGAGTAATGATAGTTTTATAAGACAGTCTGAAAACAAATCAAAAGCCATATGGGGTATTGTGAAGACTGAAACGGGGAAGAGTTGTGAAAGCCAGGACATTAGCCTCAAAAATTTAAAAAATGTCAATATTAATAAACAAGATTTGCCAAATTATATTAACAATTATTTCATAAATGCAACAACTTCATTAAACTTAAAATTTACAAACGAAGAAAAACCTGAATATGGAAAAACAGCTTGTAGTATGAGGGTAGAGCCAACAAATGAGGGTGAAGTGTTGAAAGTGATACAAAGCTTGAAACCCAAAATGTCTGCTGGCATAGATGAGGTGCCTGTGTCAATCATAACAAGGACAGCACCACAAATTGCAAAGCCCTTTGCACACACAGCCAATTTATCATTCAGTGAAGGAGCCTTTCCAGAAAGGCTGAAAGTTTTGAAAGTGAAGCCATTATTTAAAAACGGCGACAAGTATAAGGTAGCATTTTCAAAAATATTAAAAAAACTGCTGAAGCACCGAATCAACACATATCTAAATGACCATAATTTACTTAACAGAAATCAGCATGGCTTCCAAGCACGTAAAAATACCGAAACAGCAGTAATGTGCTACACTGAACAAATAATCAAAAATCTAGAAAAAGATTATAGTGTAGTAGGAGTAAATTTAGACCTCTCCAAAGCTTTTGACACTGTGAACCAGGACATTCTCTTAGAAAAATTGGAATCATTGGGTATACATGGGATAGGAAAAAAATGGTTTGAATCATACCTAAAAAGCAGAACACAGGTTGTAGGACTGACATCAACTTACTCCAACCACAAAATAAATTCAGTATCAGAGGCAAAAAATGTAGAAATAGGAGTACCACAAGGCAGCATCCTAGGGCCCATACTGTTTCTTGTCTATATAAATGATTTTCACACCTCAGATGATGCAGCCAAAGCAATAATATTTGCAGATGATACTAGTGTGATAATAAGTGCACCAAAGCAATTGCTACCAACAACTGCTGATAAAGTACTAAATTACATCCACTCTTGGCTCAATGCAAACAGGTTGATATTGAATGTAAATAAAACAAATTATATGCAGTTTGGGAAAAGATGTCAAAATGTAAATCTCGATCTGGTGTGGGGTGACAAAGCCTTAGACAGAGTGACATCCACAAAATTGCTGGGGATTCATGTGGATGAAAACTTAAATTTTAATGACCACGTAATAAAACTTGCACAGAAACTTAAATCAGCCTGTTTTGCTCCCAGAATTATTGCAAATGTTTGTACCTCAGAGGGTGCCAGAATGGCATATTTTGGCTATTTTCAATCTCTTGCCACATACGGAATAATATTTTAGGGTTCCACAACAGGGCGCCTAAAATAAATTTTTTTTGTTGCAGAAGAGGCCCATCCAAATAATAACTCACAGTCATCCACAGACGCACTGCAAACCCATATTCAAAAAGCTTAGAATACTTACTGTACCATCCATTATACATATACAAATGTGTATTGTATGTCAGGACCCACATTGCAGATTTTCAGACAAATGCAGACTTTCATAACTACAATACCCGAAATAGCGCAGCACTCCATACTCAGCAAACAAAAAGGACGAATACACAAAGGCATGTGAGCCATATTGGTGCAAAACTGTACAACGTACTGCCAGTCAACATCAGGCAGTTAGAAGATGATGACAAATTTAAAACAGAATTTAAAAAATTTCTAGTAGAACAATGTTTTTATTGTGTAAATGACTATGTAGGTCAATAAATTTTTTTCTGATGATATTTATAAAGGCAAAATGGAAAATATTCAATATGTACCTAATCATTCATTACCTAATCATTCATTACATTTACATACTTAAAGGACAGCTGTTGTGTGATGTAAATATATACTTAAGCAGTGTTGTGTATATAAGGACTTGCCGTTTAGGGAGGACAAAACTAAAGCCTTATGAAAAACAGACTATGCATTTAAAATAACAAGCAGGGGTGTATATAGGCTATATTACTTTCATTGTATTATTATTAACCTCTTTGTATTATTTTGTTTCATACTTTTTTATGTATATATTGTTTGTGTCCATTTCTTTGAAATGGCTTGACAACATCCATACAATATTTATTGTCAATGGATGGATAAATATAATAAATAAATAAATTATCAGATACAAAATCACTTGTTTGTTAGCAGAAACAGAAATCAATGGTATCAACAGCTGCTTCAAAATGTGTGTGTCTTTTGATCCACAGTGTGTATGATTAACATAAAATGTGAGAGATCATCACCACCCACAGATATGTTCCAGTTTTCCCTGTCTACACTTGTAATTTTGTCTATTTCTTATGGTTACTCTCACTTTTTATTGACCAGTGGAATGACAAAAGAACATATAATGTTTCAGAGGCTGGTTCCAACTGTAATTGGCCATTATTTATTTTGTGTGTGTGTGTGTGTGAGAGAGAGAGAAAGAGAGAGAGAGGTCATTTATTTTTTGTGTGGGTCCATGCACTCTGTACTGAGAGCTAGAACAAGTTCTGATTTTAGCAGATAGTGATATATGAATAATTATTTTCATAAATATCGCAGCTACAGTAAATGATAATGAGTTTGCACTCACCATCGACCCCCCTCTCCCCCCCCGTCTCTCTCTCTCTCTCTCTCTCTCTCTCTCTCTCTATCTCTCTCTCTCTCTCTCTAAAGCCATCGGCACACGGACTGTGCATCCGAACGTTGAGCATTGAGCATGCCGAATTTCTGAAGTCATGGCATGGAATAGCACATTGGGGAGTCTTTCCAAACATGCAGAGCAATATCTAGCATGTCAGATATTCTGAACGTGCATATGAGCATTGACCAATGAGGTGGCACAATGCCACCTATGTCACATGCACGCCATTTCTGAGCACCAGCAAATTGTGAATCACTCTAAAACCCATTGTTAACTGTGTGATTCATTAAAATAAAATAATGAAAAACATCATATTCATGGCAAAAGAATTATTGTAACTTGTGTATTATCAGAGTATGCCATTTTAAGGCAACGCCACACTGAGGATCTACCAAAAACGTATTTTTCTTGATACAGTTTGTTATAATTCAATTTCAGTTACTAACATAGCTATGATTAAAGAGTTTAGCATGTGGCATCATGCTAGGGCTGGCCATCAATGGTTTGTCGTCAGTTTAGTGTAGTCAGTAGAGTCAACGATTCACTATGAGGTGCGTGATATGGCAATGGTTTGCATGTCACCACATCTAAATTTTTTTCCTAACACTCATGTTTTTAGTAGGTTCTAATGCTTTATTATTAGTTTAATATAAGTATGTACTATAATATTTGATGTTGTGTAAATGTAAGTTCACCTTTTGTTGCGGGGTGAGTTTGTTAAATTGGCTTAATCTACAGGAAAGCTTGCACTACATGTATAAAAATATTTTGCTCATTTTTCTTTTAAGTTTCATAGCTCATAGTCTGCTACTAGATAGGAACAGTGATCAAATAAGAATAACCTTGGGATTTTACTAAAATGTGGGAATGATGAAATAATGTTTATTTTATGTGTAGAACTATTGCAAATTTGTATTGAACTGTTTGTAATGGAACTTTTATAAGTATGTGTCCTTGTTGATTGGATGCGGTAATTTCCTTTTTGTCTTAAAACATGTACATGGATATTGAAGTTTTTATTTGTGTATATTACATGTAGAATAACATGACTAACTTCTGAATAGTGGAGGAAATGTGAATTTTAATAGAGCTAACATGGGGATTTTATGGGTGCCTGTCAAGTAAACTGTGTAATTTACGAACTGGAAACATCCCACAAAAGCCACTGGAATGCGTTGCAATGGCGTATACCATGTTGGGGCCCACATACCGTATGCACAAGTTGCATCGTTTCTGAGCGTTAAGCAGCACGTTGAACTCAGCATGCTCAACATTGATGCTCAACAGCACAGTCCATGTGCCAACAGCTCACCAAGGCTGTCTGTCCTGTTGTCATATAATTCTCGTCTATGCTTTTCTGAATCCAGTCAGTTCTAATTTCCTCTCTTTTTGCGAGTTGTCTGTTGCCAGAATAATGGTATTCCTTTTTGTTGGATTCATTCACACCACTAATTTTCTTCCATTTCTTTGTTCATGTATATTATATTTCTAATTTGCAGGTTTATGGTTACACCATTTCTTTTTGAGCTAAGAGCTCTCATGGATTGGGTATGGACTGACACTTCGATGACACTGTTTGACTGGCTCAAAATGGAAGACATATTTGCAAATATATTTGAACTGAAATGTGGGAGAAGAATGGAATCAGAGTATCCACAGCCAAGAGGACAAAAGAAGTCTCCTACTACCAAATACCTGATGGGTGGAGGATTTCTATTTCTTATAATAGCTATTATATGGTTCCCACTAGTGTTCTTCGCACTAGGTAACACAGTGGGAGAACCTAGTGTTCCATATGAATTTACCTTGGAGGTTAGAATTGGAGCATATCAGCCAATTTTTAAAATGTCTGCTGGAAACTCTACTATCCACAGGTACGTATGAGCCAGTGTGGTCTAATTATCTTAATACTTTGCATGACTTTTTATTCTTAATTCTAAACAGTTCAGAATGTATTTTAAATTGCAGATGAGCGTTAAAATATGAGGTTTATTGTCAAATTAAAACTGTGGCCTGGAGTGGGACTAGAGCGACATTGGTTGCCTTTCACTGGCATTGCTCATAGTTTCTTTGATGATTGCTCGAGATTTATTCAGTAATGGGGAAATAGTTAATATTAATTGCTTGTTAAGTCTTCAGGTTCATTTGAAATCTTTGGCCATACTGTTAAACAATTGGGCATGTAATAGTTGCAAGCCTTGTAAAGTGGCTGGTAAAATGCAGCAGAACCTCTTTGCCTCTCCACTGTTTCACAGCAGGATAACTGACACCCTGGCACTGATACCTGTGAATGGACTGCCTGACTTGTTCTGTGGTTTGCCTTCTTCCCAAGTTATCAAAACACCGACTTGGCACACATTAATCCCTGAAATCAAGCTACTGTACCACTGGAAGTGATAATACAATGTTATTCACCTGAGGGACATTGAATAAAAATTCTCATGATAGTTACTTTACAGTTCTTACTCTGGAGAACTGCTATCCCTTCCAATCTTTTTTCATCAGTTCTGAGTTATTAATACTGTTTGCGTGTTATTCACCAATGAAAAGAGAACAAGTTTTATGTACTACATGAAGAACACATTGAAACTACTGAAATAAATTACAAAAAGGGACACGATAAGTAGAATCAAGAAAGAGATGTAAATGAAGACACAGCAGGTAATGCACCATGTAGCATATGGTGCCCTCATTAAAAACAAATAACCAAAGAATTACACACATATACATGGATATTTTAAATTAGTAGTTATTGTTAAATAAACTGAACATAATTGTATACTTTGATTGGATAAACTGCAAAAATGGCAAAAGAGGATGCATACTGTAATGTGTAATGTTTGTATGAGTTTATTTTTACATTATGTGCAATCAGATTCCAGGATTTTATATACTCTGATCGGCCACAACATTATGACCAACTACCTAATAGCTGGTGTGTCCACCTTTGGCATCGATAACAGTGTTGATACATTGTGGTATGGAAGCAGTGAGATCTTGATAAGTTGCTAGAGGGAGTTGGCACTCATCTGCACTCATATGTCACGTAATTTCCATAAATTTCAGGGAGGGGGCCAATTCAGTCACATACCATATGTATGATAGATAGATAGATACTGCCTACAGGAAAATTAAAGAGACCTTTGGAGAAAGGAGAACCACTTGCATGAATATCAAGAGCTTTGATGGAAACCCAGTTCTAAGCAAAGAAGGGAAAGCAGAAAGGTGGAAGGAGGATATAGAGGGTCTATACAAGGGCGACGTACTTGAGGACAGTATTATGGAAATGGAAGAGGATGTAGATGAAGATGAAATGGGAGATATGATACTGCATGAAGAGTTTGACAGAGCACTGAGAGACCTGAGTCGAAACAAGGCCCCGGGAGTAGACAACATTCCATTAGAACTACTGACAGCCTTGGGAGAGCCAGTCCTGACAAAACTCTACCATCTGGTGAGCAAGATGTATGAGAAAGGCGAAATACCCTCAGACTTCAAGAGGAATATAATAATTCCAATCCCAAAGAAAGCAGGTGTTGACAGATGTGAAAATTACCGAACTATCAGTTTAATAAGTCAAAGTAGAGAGGATATAAAATGTAGACTGGCAATGGCAAGGAAAGCGTTTCTGAAGAAGAAAAATTTGTTAACATAGAGTATAGATTTAAATGTCAGGAAGTCATTTCTGAAAGTATTTGTATGGAGTGTAGCCACATATGGAAGTGAAACGTGGATGATAAATAGTTTAGACAGGAAGAAAATAGAAGCTTTTGAAATGTGGTGCTACAGAAGAATGCTGAAGATCAGATGGGTAGATCACATAAATAATGAGGAGGTATTGAATAGGATTGGGGAGAAGAGGAGCTTGTGGCACAACTTGACTAGAAGAAGGGATCGGTTGGTAGGACATGTTCTGAGACATCGAGGGATCATCAATTTAGTATTGGAGGGCAGCGTGGAGGGTAAAAATGGTAGAGGGAGAGCAAGAGATGAATACACTAAGCAGATTCAGAAGGATGTAGGCTGCAGTAGGTACTGGGAGATGAAGCATCTTGCACAGGATAGAGTATAATGGAGAGCTGCATCAAACCAGTCTCAGGACTGAAGACAACAACAACAACAACAACAACAAAGCCTTGCAGACAAACAAAAATTACGCGAAGCGAAATGTAGTGTGAGGAGGGCTATGCGAGAGGCGTTCAATGAATTCGAAATTAAAGTTCTATGTAATGACTTGGCAGAAAATCCTAAGAAATTTTGCTCTTATGTCAAAGTGGTGGGTGGATCAAAACAAAATGTCCAGACACTCTGTGACCAAAATGGTACTGAAACAGAGGAAGACAGACTAAAGGCCGAAATACTAAATGTCTTTTTCCAAAGCTGTTTCACACAGGAAGACTTCACTGTAGTACCTTTTCTAGATTGTCGCACAGATGACAAAATGGTAGATATCGAAATAGACAACAGAGGGATAGAGAAACAATTAAAATCGCTCAAAAGAGGAAAGGCCGCTGGACCTGATGGGATACCAGTTCAATTTTACACAGAGTACGCGAAGGAACTTGCCCCCCTTCTTGCAGCGGTGTACCGTAGGTCTCTAGAAGAGCGTAGCGTTCCAAAGGAGTGGAAAAGGGTGCAGGTCATCCCCGTTTTCAAGAAGGGACGTCGAACAGATGTGCAGAACTATAGACCTATATCTCTAACGTCTATCAGTTGTAGAATTTTGGAACACGTATTGTGTTCGAGTATAATGACTTTTCTGGAGACTAGAAATCTACTCTGTAGGAATCAGCATGGGTTTCGAAAAAGACGGTCATGTGAAACCCAGCTCGCGCTATTCGTCCACGAGACTCAGAGGGCCAAGACACGGGTTCACTGGTAGATGCCGTGTTTCTTGACTTCCACAAGGCGTTCGATACAGTTCCCCACAGTTGTTTAATGAACAAAGTAAGAGCATATGGACTATCAGACCAATTGTGTGATTGGATTGAAGAGTTCCTAGATAACAGAATGCAGCATGTCATTCTCAATGGAGAGAAGTCTTCCGAAGGAAGAGTGATTTCAGGTGTGCCGCAGGGGAGTGTCATAGGACCGTTGCTATTCACAGTACACATAAATGACCTTGCGGATGACATCGGAAGTTCACTGAGGCTTTTTTCGGATGATGCTGTAGTATATCGAGAGGTTTTAACAATGGAAAATTGTATTGAAATGCAAGAGGATCTGCAACGAATTGACGCATGGTGCAGGGAATGGCAATTCAATCTCAATGTAGAAAAGTGTAATGTGCTGCGAATATGTAGAAAGATAGATCCCTTATCATTTAGCTACAAAATAGCAGGTCAGCAACTGGAAGCAGTTAATTCCATAAATTATCTGGGAGTACGCATTAGGAGTGATTTAAAATGGAATGATCATACAAAGTTGATCGTCGGTAAAGCAGATGCCAGACTGAGATTCATTGGAAGAATCCTAAGGAAATGCAACCTGAAAACAAAGGAAGTGGGTTACAGTACACTTGTTCGCCCACTGCTTGAATACTGCTCAGCAGTGTGGGATCCGTACCAGATAGGGTTGATAGAAGAGATAGAGAAGATTCAACGGAGAGCAGCACGCTTCGTTACAGGATCATTTAGTAATTGCGAAAGTGTTATGGAGATGATAGATAAACTCCAGTGGAAGACTCTGTAGGAGAGATGCTCAGTAGCTCGGTACGGGCTTTTGTTGAAGTTTCGAGAACATACCTTGACCGAAGAGTCAAGCAGTATATTGCTCCCTCCTATGTATATCTGGCAAAGAGACCATGAGGATAAAATCAGAGATATTAGAGCCCACACAGAAGCATACCGACAATCCTTCTTTCCACGAACAATACGAGACTGGGATAGATGGGAGAACCGATAGAGGTACTCTGGGTACCCTCCGCCACACACCGTCAGGTGGCTTGCAGAGTATGGATGTAGATGTAGATGAACAACAACCATGTACACGTTTTGCAACCACTGTATGATACTCCTTGGCCATTGTGGTGCATTGAAGGAGTTCCACTGGACCCATGGATGTCCACATGAATGTCACCCAGAGCCGCTGCTAGCTTGCCTCCATCCCACAGTACATGTTTCAAGGAGCTGTTCCCCTGGAAGATGACGCGACCTCCCATCAGCATGATGAAGAATATATTGAGATTCATCAGATCATGCGATGCTGTGCCACTGTGCCAATGTCTAGTGCTGATGGTCATGTGGCCATTTCAGTCATAGTTGCTGGTGTCATGATCTTAATATTGACACACTCATGGATTGTCGGCTGCGGAGGCCCATCGTTAGTAGTGTTCGGTGCACCTGGTGCTCAGACACTTTACACTTTTGTACTCCATCCAGCATTAAAGTTTGATGTTAGGTTCACCACAATTCACTGCCTGTCCTGTTTTACGTCTGCCCAGCGTATGATATCCGACGTCTGTAATGAGAAATGGCTGCCCAATCCCCACGACATCTTGACATGGTTTCACCTAGGTTTCACAATGTGTTGAAGACACTCAGCTCAGCACTTCTCGAACACTTGACAAGTTGTGTAGTTTTCCAAATGCTCATGCCGAGCCTCCGGACCATTACAGTCTACCTTCAGTCAGACTCAGATAGATCATGTGTTTTCCTCATCCTGCACATGGACAGCATGCTCACTGATACTACATCCACTGTGTCTGTGTCTGACTAGCAGTCATTCCTCGCCAGGTGACACTGCTATCGCCTGGACAGACTTATATTGATACATAGGTCAGTAGTCACAATGTCCTGGATGATCTGTGTAGTATTTCACTGTATAGTTTGTTTGTTTGTGTGTGTGAGGTATCTTGAACAGAATGACCTCCTCAATAGCATTCTGCACAGATTCCAAAAATATCGATCATGTGAAACCTAACTTGCACTTTTCTCACTTGACATACTGAAAGCTTTGGATCGAGGCAGTCAGGTGGGTGCAGTATTTCTTGATTTCGGAAAAGCATTTGACTCAGTATCACACCTATGTTTATTGTCAAAAGTACCATCACATAGGGTGTCAAGTGAAATTTGTGACTGGGTTGAAGACATTTTGGTAGAGAGGACACAGCATGTTATCTTGGGCGGAGAGTCATCATCAGATGTAGCAGTAACTTTGAGAGTGCCCCAGGGAAGTGTGTTGTCTCTGTTGCTGTTCATGTTGTAATTAATGACCTTGAAGACAATTTTACTAGTAACCTCAGACTTTTTGCAGGTGATGTAGTTATCTACAATGGAGTACTATGGTAACTTGCTTTAAATTTTCAGAAATGTAAAATTATATACTTCACAAAACAAAAAAATGTAGTATTCTATGACTGTAATATCAGTGAGTCACCGTTGAAATCGGCCAACTTGTACAAATACCTGGGTGTAAATATTTGTAGGGATATGAAATGAAATGATCACATATGCTCAGCTATGGGTAAAGCAGGTGCTAGACTTCAGTTTAGTGGTAGAATACTGGGGAACTTCATTCAGTCTACATAGGAGATTGCTTATAAATCACTCGTGCAACTGGTTGTAGAATATTGCTGAAGGCTGTGGAACCCACACAGAGGCATTCAGAAAGTCATTCTTCCTGCACTCCATACATGAATGGAATGGGAAGAAATCCTAATAACTGGTAAATGGGACATACTCCTTGCCATGCACATCAGGGTAGTTTGCAGAGTACAGACGTAGAAGTAAATGTAGCATAGGATGTGCTCAGTGAAAACAAAAAAACCAGGGAAGTACATTTTCTATGTGTTGCTATCCAGTAGACTGCTTTATTGATAAGTACTGAAATGGGTGGCTTTTGTTTTAAAAACAAAATTTTAGTTCCAGAAGAAAGAAAGATGAAAGCTTAATGTCCCATTGAGGAACAGTTCAATAAGGATGTGGCACAAGCTCTGATAGCAAAGGATATGACAGGAAATCAGCCCTTGCCTTCTCAAAGTTATGACCTCTGAATATGTGTTAAATTTGTTGGGGAAATGAAAAAACATAATTTGGATAGCCCATACATATGTGAAACTCACTAAGAAAAACAGACTGGTAAATTTATGTTGAAAACACTTTTTTTTTCAGAATTTGTAGAAGTTTTCTTAATATCATCTGTATGCTAATTTCTAGGGTTATAATAATACAATAATTATAGTACAGGTATTATCACTGAAGCTGTTTAGATATGATTCTGATGGAACTTGCATCAACTGGAGTATCACAAACTGTGTACAGTTGTTAATGTGGTAACCTTCACCTTTTAGTGTAACGTCAGTCATGACAAGAGGGAGGAATTATGTGCTGAAATTCAGGAGACTAAGGAGGGTAACGTCATAGAGGAATTGCCTTTCATGTTGAACTGTACTTCAAGCTGTAGGGATAGGTGTATTTTCCCAGAACAGAAGATAGTTTCTCAATACGTCATTTAGTTTTATCTCACTGGATTCTGTCACAGGTGCTCGAGGACGCCTTACAAGTAAGCAGCAATCACTGACTGTACTTCTAAAAAAATCTGTGAATTATGCCTCCTTTATTGAATGTGATATTTATGATTCTTGTTTGGATTTGTCTCCTCTGCTTTAGTGGCTCTCAGCACACAAGTGCAGAATCACTTAGTCATTTCACCATATGCCCATTTGAAGGTGGAAGAGTTTTAAGCTGTGATTCAGTCATTCATTTCTGTGTCTGGTCAGTATTGTCAGAACACAGCAACTTTAGTGACTTCATTATTTACCTCAGTCAAGTCCTGTGTTGCGCAAGGTTGTTCCAGTAGAGAGCATATGAGCAAGTGATTGGATCTTGGGTTGTTCCACACTCATGGAACATGGCCCATCATCTGGAAGAATGCCCCATTTTTGCATGTTGTTGTTGCAGTGGGAGCATCCTCCCTAAGATGATTTAATGATGGGTAGGCCATTTCATTTCCTGGGGATCTCTCTTGTTTTGCAGGGATATCTGGCAGCAGTTTATTCTTCATCTGGTGATGTGATTAGAGTCTTGTTATTGAATCCAAACGATGAAGTTCTTTCTACATTTCACTCGACAAGCTGCAGCTTGATGATCATGCAGTGGCTGATGGGGGATCATTGATCTGTTTTGCCCTCCCTGCCTTGGTAGCAATAGCCCTTTTGACAGTGGGTGGAACTATTGCTGCTATCATGGAGAGTTTTTCAACTGGAGTTCACTAAAAACATCCTTGCAAGATTTGGGCAGTCTAATTTACTGTGGCGTCAACCTCCTTATTGTGAGTATATGCACTCCACAGAAGGGAAGTGAACTGTGCAGCTGACACACACAGAGAAAGAGCAGAAGTTCACGGGACATGAAAACTATATCTCCAGCTGGTGGCTGTGAGCTTCCTCAAAATATTTTCTTTGCACTGGCCTTCAGCCTGATGTTGTGGCAATGTTTCTTGACTTGCAGAGTACTGTCAAGAGAAACATCCAGATACACCAGTGTTGGACAATGTTGGAATCATTTGCTTTGCCACATTTTCCAGTTCATGCCAAGCTTCTCTATTCCGTAAGTGTAGTGTGCACACATTTTGGGATTTGGCTTTAGATGATTGACCTCATAGTAAAGACCAAGCAACCTAATGAAGTAGGCAACTTTTCTTCCACCTCTCCATATGTCTTCCCTTGGGCAGCCACTGCTGTGTTAACAGCATAGATGAAATGCCAGGAGTGTTCTGTAATGGGCTGATCATTATAGTAGATATTAAACAGCATGGGAACAAACAAACTGTATTTATGTCAGCCATTGTGTTTTATGAGCCCTTTGCTCTCCTTACCATGTAGAAAGTAGAATTCTCATGAGGGGTATTAGCTAGTAATCAGTGGTGAACTGTAAATATTCTTAAGAATTTTCTATGGGTGGTAATGTCTTAAGCAGCTGTTAAGTTGACAAAGGCAACTTCAGTAATAATACCCTGTTTGAAACCATCCTCAATGTGTTGTGAGAGGTTCAGTATCAGATTGTAGCATGATTTTCCAGACTGAAAACCAGCTTTCCTTCAATTATGCTGTTAATTCCATTAAGAATGAGATGTTCGAAGTCTGTGATACAGTGGCACAACAATGATAAGGCACAAAAGCTTTTAGGACCATTTGTCTCCTTACCATCCTAAATCAGTGCAGTCTCTCAACCTTTCCTGTAGAACATGGAATATAAAGCTTAGCTGTGCACTCATTTATCAGCTTAAGCAGCTGTTGCAGGATGGTCCACTGAACTTCTTCATCTGTTCTACTCAGAGGTGATGGATATCCGGAGCTTTATTCTGTTTCAAAGTGGAGATGGCAGACTCAGTTCATTCGAGGTGGAGGATAATCAGAGATAATGGTTCTCTCATCCTGGGATTTGTTCCAATTATTCACATGTACTCCAACCTCTAGTCTTCCCATATGTGAGTAATTGAGCTGCAGTTTGATGTGCTATTACTGTGGTGAAGTTTCTAGATTTTGATGGGTCACTGCTAAGATTTTTCGGGATATTGTTGGCCTACATACTATTTAATTTTACATCAAGATTCTGTACCAGTGAGATCCACTTAGTAGTTCAGTGTGATGGGATGTTTTGCAACAACTCCTCACCAGCCTGGATAGTGTCATCAGCAAATGGATCTGTCTCAAAAATATTGTTGTAGTAGTATATGAGCTGTTTGCTATCATCAGTCAGCTATTGTATATAGCGTGTTCTGCAAAATCTTGGGATGGTCCTTCTTAAAACACTGTTTATGTATCTAATGAGTGTCTCATACATCACAGGTTGCAGTGGGATCTTGGCAACTTCTATATCGAGTTCACTAATGAACTTTTCCCAGTTGACCTTCTGAAAATTAAAATTTTGCATGTAAGGCACCGCCTCTTGCTCTGTAGTGGCATTTGCTCTGCAGATCACAAGCCTACACTGGATAGAGGGGCTTAGCCATCACCTTCAACCAACTGCCAGCAGCTTTGTATGGTGCAAAAATGTTTTCTGCATTGTTGCTTGTAGCCTCTCTTTGACTGACCACTACTGAATAATGCTGGAAGCTTTAGGTTATGGATTAGTTGCAGATCATGAGTCTCTTCACAGGTTTCCAGTTTTCCCAAGGTATACTTTTACAATTTTATTCACCACGGGTGAAGTTTATGTCCTGGTAGCTGAAGTTTGTGGCTTCTTTATAAATGAACCATGGACCTTGCTGTTGGTGGGGAGGCTTGCGTGCCTCAGCGATACAGATAGCCGTACCGTAGGTACAACCACAATGGAGGGGTATCTGTTGAGAGGCCAGACAAATGTATGGTTCCTGAAGAGGGGCAGCAGCCTTTTCAGTAGTTGCAATGGCAACAGTCTGGATGATTGACTGATCTGGCCTTGTAACAATAACCAAAACGGCCTTGCTGTGCTGGTACTGCGAACGGCTGAAAGCAAGGGGAAACTACGGCCGTAATTTTTCCCGAGGGCATGCAGCTTTACTGTATGATTAAATTATGATGGCGTCCTCTTGGGTAAAATATTCTGGAGGTAAAATAGTCCCCCATTCAGATCTCCGGGCGGGGACTACTCAAGAGGATGTCGTTATCAGGAGAAAAAAAACTGGCGTTCTACGGATCGGAGCGTGGAATGTCAGATCCCTTAATCGGGCAGGTAGGTTAGAAAATTTAAAAAGGGAAATGGATAGGTTAAAGTTAGATATAGTGGGAATTAGTGAAGTTCGGTGGCAGGAGAAACAAGACTTCTGGTCAGGTGACTACAGGGTTATAAACACAAAATAAAATAGGGGTAATGCAGGAGTAGGTTTAATGATGAATAGGAAAATAGGAATGCGGGTAAGCTACCACAAACAGCATAGTGAACGCATTATTGTGGCCAAGATAGATACGAAGCCCACACCTACTACAGTAGTACATGTTTATATGCCAACTAGCTCTGCAGATGACGAAGAAATTGAAGAAATGTATGATGAAATAAAAGAAATTATTCAGGTAGTGAAGGGAGATGAAAATTTAATAGTCATGGGTGACTGGAATTCGAGTGCAGGAAAAGGGAGAGAAGGAAACGTAGTAGGTGGATGTGGATTGGGGGTAAGAAATGAAAGAGGAAGCCGCCTTGTAGAATTTTGCACAGAGCAGAACTTAATCATAGCTTACACTTGGTTTAAGAATCATGAAAGAAGCTTGTATACATGGAAGAATCCTGGAGATACTAAAAGGTATCAGATAGATTATATAATGGTAAGACACAGATTTAGGAACCAGGTTTTAAATTGTAAGACATTTCCAGGGGCAGATGTGGACTGTGACCACTATCTATTGGTTATAACCTGTAGATCAAAACTGAAGAAACTGCAAAAAGGTGGGAATTTAAGGAGATGGGACCTGGATAAACTGAAAGAACCAGAGGTTGTACAGAGTTTCAGGGAGAGCATAAGGGAACAATTGACAGGAATGGAGGAGAGAAATACAGTACAAGAAGAATGGGTAGCTTTGAGGGATGAAGTAGTGAGGGCAGCAGAGGATCAAGTAGGTAAAAAGACGAGGGCTAGTAGAAATCCTTGGGTAACACAAGAAATATTGAATTTAATTGATGAAAGGAGAAAATATAAAAATGCAATAAATGAAGCAGGCAAAAAGGAATACAAACGTCTCAAAAATGAGATCGACAGGAAGTGCAAAATGGCTAAGCAGGGATGGCTAGAGGACAAATGTAAGGATGTAGAGGCTTATCTCACTAGGGGTAAGATAGATACTGCCTACAGGAAAATTAAAGAGACCTTTGGAGATAAGAGAACCACATGTATGAACATCAAGAGCTCAGATGGAAACCCAGTTCCAAGCAAAGAAGGGAAAGCAGAAAGGTGGAAGGAGTATATAGAGGATCTATACAAGGGCGATGTACTTGAGGACAATATCATGGAAATGGAAGAGGATGTAGATGAAGATGAAATGGGAGATACGATACTGCGTGAAGAGTTTGACAGAGCACTGAAAGACCTGAGTCGAAACAAAGCCCCCGGAGTAGACAACATTCCATTGGAACTACTGATGGCCTTGGGAGAGCCAGTCCTGACAAAACTCTACCTTCTGGTGAGCAAGATGTATGAAACATCCGAAATACCCTCAGACTTCAAGAAGAATATAATAATTCCAATCCCAAAGAAAGCAGGTGTTCACAGATGTGAAAATTACCGAACTATCAGTTTAATAAGCCACAGCTGCAAAATACTAACACGAATTCTTTACAGACGAACGGAAAAACTGATAGAAGCCAACCTCAGGGAAGATCAGTTTGTATTCCGTAGAAATGTTGGAACACGTGAGGCAATACTGCCCCTATGACTTATCTTAGAAGGAAGATTAAGGGAAGGCAAACCTACATTTCTAGCATTTGTAGACTTAAAGAAAGCTTCTGACAATGTTGATTGGAATACTCTCTTTCAAATTCTGAAGGTGGCAGGGGTAAAATACAGGGAGTGAAAGCCTATTTACAATTTGTACAGAAACCAGATGGCAGGTGTAAGAGTCGAGGTGCATGAAAGGGAAGCAGTGGTTGGGAAGGGAGTAAGACAGGGTTGTAGCCTCTCCCCGATGTTATTCAATCTGTATATTGAGCAAGCAGTGAAGGAAACAAAAGCAAAGTTCCGAGTAGGCATTAAAATCCATGGAGAAGAAATAAAAACTTTGAGGTTCGCCGATGACATTGTTATTCTTTCAGAGACAACAAAGGACTTGGAAGAGCAGTTGAACGGAATGGACAGTGTCTTGAAAGGAGGATATAAGATGAACATCAACAAAAGCAAAACGAGGATAATGGAATGTAGTCAAATTAAGTCGGGTGATGCTGAGGGAATTAGATTAGGAAATGAGACACTTAAAGTAGTAAATGAGTTTTGCTATTTGGGGAGCAAAATAACTGATGATGGTCGAAGTAGAGAGGATATAAAATGTAGACTGGCAATGGCAAGGAAAGCGTTTCTGAAGAAGAAAAATTTGTTAACATAGAGTATAGATTTAAATGTCAGGAAGTCGTTTCTGAAAGTATTTGTATGGAGTGTAGCCACATATGGAATGAAATGTGGATGATAAATAGTTTAGACAAGAAGAAAATAGAAGCTTTTGAAATGTGGTGCTACAGAAGAATGCTGAAAATCAGATGTGTAGATCACATAACTAATGAGGAGGTATTGAATAAAATTGGGGAGAAGAGGAGCTTGTGGCACAACTTGACTAGAAGAAGGGATCGGTTGGTAGGACATGTTCTGAGACATTGAGGGATCACCAATTTAGTATTGGAGGGCAGCGTGGAGGGTAAAAATCGTAGAGGGAGACCAAGAGATGAATACACTAAGCAGATTCAGAAGGATGTAGGCTGCAGTAGGTACTGGGAGATGAAGAAGCTTGCACAGGATAGAGTAGCATGGAGAGCTGCATCAAACCAGTCTCAGGACTGAAGACAACAACAACAATATAAATGAAGTTGACACTGGAAGCCTCATATATAAAAGTTGCACAGAATACTGGCATACATACTGAAAGAATCTCGATCTTAGCCGTTTCAGTCATTGAGGTTGATGTGATAGCCAAGTTTGCTGTCCCTCAACATTTATTGAGATAACAAGTGGTTGTCAACAGTACTATTTAGATTATATTACTACTTCTGTGGTGATCAGTGTTAGAAGAATCAACCACTGCTAATAAGCAGTGTTGACCAGTCTTAATTGTACTGATTTTTCATGTTGTAATGTAAACAATCATCCCAGAGGCTGCCTCTGTGCACCCCCAAGCTGCGATAATTTTTTGAAACAGCAATTAATTGATAGATCTGCACGTTTCAAACTGGATGTATGTATACCCATAGGGGTGGTGCAGATGAATGAAGAGGTTCACAGCCCTACATCACTCTTTGCGAGACACATTGGGAAATGTATAAGGGTTCCATTCTATCATTCATAGTCATCATATATTCATTAAAAATTATTCCATTCCATTGTGGCAGTATGCTGCAGCAACCAGTATCAAATTATTTCAGAATAAAAACGGTCTTAGTGCAAAATTATTTAATGTCAATGACATGTTTTATCCTCTTAGGGAATCATCAGATTCTTTGTAAAAACAAGAAACCAATCAGTTAGTAACAAAAGAAGGAAGGGGCTTGGTCCTATCTTGCATGACTATGCAAGTAAAATGGACAAAAAGTAATTGAAAATCATGCAAAAGTGTCATAGCTGGATGTGAAACCCATCCGTCATATAGCCATATAAAAGGGAAAATGGATGCAACAGTAACTGGATGTGTAATCCATTTGTCATGAAAACACATAAAATGTATGGTGTACCTAGTCAAAAGAAAATAAAACTGCCAGTGTATCATCGAGAAGGTACAGGAAGGTGGTGGAATAATTTCACAGACTAATGCATGTTACCTTGAACACACTAACTGACATCACCATAGTAGTGCATACAAAGTTTGAGCCACATGCAGCATAGTGTCCCTTTGGTGTGCACACAACTGCTACTGTGACTGATCAACATGCAAATACTGTGTTTAATGTGGCAAGAGGTGCCCAGGTAGCGTGCATGACTGGCATAGGGCACATTTACGAATTGTAAAAACTACATAAACCTAATAATTAAGATAATATAAGCAAACCATTGCAACCTCATGAAGCCGAAAGTATTTCAAGGTACTCCTATATAAAACAGAATAATTAAGTAAAATGAAGACATAAAATAGCAAGTCAGAATATGTCATTAAAACTGTCATACAGAGTAAAATAGCTAAATTTTAGAATAGTTGCACAGTGTATGTATACGATACCAACAATCCAAACATCAGGACATCAGGAATAAGGGCAGTCATGAGCATTGCAGACTATTGACAAAGACATATTTCTAATCATTAGAAGAAAAAGGTAAGTTAAAGAATATAAAAAAGTAGTCAACTATGATAAAATTAGGTCATTAATAAGCCCCCCTTCGAAATATAATACCCCTGATGTCATACACAACAAAACAAACAAGTTAAAAATTAGGTTGTCAACAAAATAAAAGGTATTGTAGCAGTATTGACATTAAAAAATTCTGCAATCAAGACTGTGAAATATATTCATTACATTGTAGGTTCAGCATTTCTGAATGATTTGCACTGATATAACTTCATGTCACTGGATTTTTATCAATTGCATTCTTAGAGACTCCATTCATTTAATTTCAGGGAGTTCAGTTCTGTTGGTATATAGCCTACAGCAGGGTAAGCCATAGTCCTCCATCAAATCTCTTACATATTTGTGTGTGTGTGTGTGTGTGTGTGGGTGTGTGTGTGTGTGAATGGGTGCTGGGGGGGGGGGGGGGGGGGGGTAGTGGTGATCAGTCTTCTGACTTGTTAGATGACTTCCTCTCCTCTCCTGTACCGAATTCTTCTACATGCGTAATTTTCAAGCTGCTGTGAAGTGCATGGCTGAAGGTTTTTACCATTGTACCACATGGTAAGGTTCACATGTGCTCTTGGTGGAGGTGTACTGTTTAAAAGCCTATTTGCATACTATAATTACTCTAATCTTGTCTTCACAGTCCAAATGGGCCCACACTTGGGGGGCTGTAGTATATTCCTAAATCCTTCACTTACTACTGGTTCTTGAAACTTCGTAAGTAGACTTTTGAGGTATAATTTGTGTCCCTCTACAAGCATGTGCCAGTGCAGGATTTTCAAGATTTCCATGACACACTCCCACGAGTCATATAAAATTGTGGGTATTTTCGCGTCTTTCTTTCTGTATGTGCAGTATTGCTTATTAGTACTATTTAATATTTGATATTGAGGAATATTCTGAGATAAGATGGACAAGTATTTTGTAAGCAATCGTAGTTGTGAACAATCTGTATTTTACCAGTATCCTACCAATGAACCAAAGCCTGCAACCTACTTTAACTACAATTGAGCCTGTGTGATATTCAGTTTTGTATCTGCAAAAATTGCTTCACCCAGGTATTTGTACAAGTTGACTGATTCCAATCATGAATCATCATTTCTGTACATTTGAACCAAGTGGTCAATATTTTGACAACTTTAAAATAATATTCTACTTCTGTTGACGACCCTCCATATGAAATATATGCTTTGTTCTCCCTCCCAATTAAACCTCAATCCAGTAATAAATTTCATATGTAACTCCATTTGATTGTTGTCATGTTAATAAGAGTGTTGGTGTAATATTGTGTTGAATGAATGCTTTTCAAAGGTGAAGATACACTACTTCTACCCAACTGCCTAGATCCATGACTTTCAGTGTGTCATATGAGAAATTTGTAAGCCGGGTTTTGTACTGTCGATTTTTTCAAAATCCTTGCTGGTTGGCATGGAATAGGTAAATCTGTTTTGGGCAACTCCTCATGTTTGAGCTTAGAATATGTTCTAAGGTTCTACAACAGATGGTTATCACTGAAACCAGACAGCAGTTTCCTCCCTCTAGAGGGATCCTTCCTAACCACCCAGAATCCCAAATCCTTCACCCTGTTCAGATTCAGTGATGCTGTCTTCTAAATCTGGATCGAGAATGGGGACAGCCTCTTCACATTCCTCCAGAACCTTAACACATTCTCTCCCATTTGCTTCACCTAGATGTCCTCAACCCAGCAAGCTACTTTCCTCAGTGTTGATCTCCACCTCAAGGATGGCTACTTCAGAACCTCTGTCCATATCAAACCTGTCAACCACCAGCAATACTGTTGACAGATGCCAGGCATTCCAAACAAAGGAGTCTGTTCCATACAGCCTAGCCACCCATAACTGTCACATCTGCAGTGAGAGCAGTCCCCCTCCAAATATTTCAAGAGTCTCGCTGAGGACTTCACAAGCCAAAATTACTCACTCAACCTTGTTCAGAAACAGATCTCCCATGCCTTGTTTCTCCAGTCACCTACCATCTCCCACATATCCACGATCTGGCCACAAATGACCACTCCCCTTCTGACCCAGTACCACATTATACAGGATCAACTGAATCATGTGGAGGGTACAAATAGTACTCAAACTCTTGTCTAACAAAGAGATAGAGGGGCTGGCCAGTACATACCTCAGCTCAGTACAGCTGATAGATACACATAAAACAGAACTGAAAATTTACGTTCCTAGCTTTCGGAACAAATGTTCCTTCATCGGGGAGGAGAGAGGGGAAAGAAAGGGAAGAAGGTAAAGGAGATTCAGTTACTCACAACCCAGGTTATGAAGCAACAGGGAAAGGAAAATAGGTAGGGTAGCAAGGATGGAGGCATGGTTGTCAGAGGGAAGCCAAAGATATTCTACTGTAAGTACTGTGCCAGCTTCAAACCAAAGAGGATGCATACAGAAGTAAAGAGGTATATAGTATAAAGATAAACACAACTATGTAGGATGAAAAGATGCGTGAATGGCTAAAGAGGAAAGGGAAAGAGGATAAGACCGAAGAGTAAATGGGAGTGAGGTTGTTTAACGTAGGTTCAGTCCAGGGGGATGGCGGGATGAAAGGATGTGTTGGAGTGCAAGTTCCCATCTCCGCAGTTCAGAGGGACTGGTGTTGGGTGGGAGAAGCCAAATTGCACATACGGTGTAGCAGGTTCCTAGGTCCCTAGAATTATGCCGGAGGGCATGCTCCGCCACTGGGTATTGGGCATCTCCTAGGCGGACAGTTCATCTGTGTCTGTTCATGCGCTCAGCCAGTTTAGTTGTTGTCATGGCGATGTAAAAGGCTGTGCAGTGCAGGCATGTCAGTTGATAAATGACATGTGTAGTTTCACATGTGGCCCTGCCTTGAATTGTGTATGTTTTACCAGCAGCGGGGCTGGAGTAGGTGGTTGTGGCGGGATGCATGGGGCAGGTTTTGCAGCGGGGTCGGTTACAGGGGTAGGAACCGCTGGGTAGAGAAGGTAGTCTGGGAATATTGTAGGGTTTAACAAGGATGTTACAGAGGTTAGGGGGGCGACGAAGGGCAACTCTGGGTGGTGTGGGGAGAATTTTGTCAAGGGATGATCTCATTTCAGGGGTTTACTTGAGAAAGTCATATACCTGGCGGAGTAATTTGTTGATGTTTTCGAGGCCAGGATAATATTGGGTGACAAGGGGGTGCTTCTCTGTGGTCTGGGGGTAGGAACATTGTTGTTGGACGGGGAGGAATGTATTGCTCGGGAAATCTGTTTGTGGACAAGGTCTGCAGGATAGTTGTGGGAGAGGAAAGCACTGGTAAGGTTATTGGTGTAATTGTTGAGGGATTCGTGACTGGAGCAGATACGTTTGCCACGAATACCTAGGCTGTAGGGAAGGGAGCGTTTGATGTGGAAAGGATGGCAGCTATCAAAGTGAAGGTACTGTTGTTTGTTTGTGGGTTTGATATGGACAGAGGTGTGGATGTGAGCTTCAACAAGATGAAGGTCAACATCCAGGAAGGTGGCTTGGGCTTTGGAGAAGGTCCAGGTGAAATTCAGATTCGAAAAGGAGTTGAGGTTATGGAGGAAATTAAGGAGTGTTTCTTCACCATGAGTCCAGACCACAAAGATGTCATCTATAAACCTATACCAGGCCAGGGGAAGCAGCTGTTGGGTCTTCAGGAAAGCCTCCTCCATGCAGCCCATGAAGAGGTTGGCATAGGACGGAGCCATCCTGGTTCCCATGGCCGTTCCCCTGATTTGTTTGTAGGTCTGGCCTTCAAAAGTGAAGTAATTATGGGTGAGGATGAAGTTGGTAAGTGTGATAAGGAACGAGGTTTTTGGAAGATCTTCGGGTGGGTGTTGGGAGAGGCAGTGCTCAAGGGCAGAGAGACCATGGGTATGTGGGATGTTTGTGTAAAGGGATGTAGTATCTATGGTGACAAGAAAGGTTTCAGGTGGGAGAGGGGTGGGAATGGATTTGAGACGTTCTAGGAAGATTTAAGATAATGGAAATGAGATGGGTGGGACATGTAGCCAGGTGACTAGATAGAAGACAGACCAAGAAAATTTTTGTTTAATTCCAGGAGATAAGAAAAGACCAAGACGACAACCTGATGCAAACTGAGTTAATGACGTTAGAAAACATGCAGGAAGAACATGGGTGTGTAGAGTAAAAGATCATAATGTGCGAAAGAGTCTCTTGAGAAGATCTCCATTCAGCGACATATGTAAAATGGCTGATGATGACACTGATGAGTACGATCTTGAGACTACAGATGTTAATGATTGTGTATTTAATACTGATGCAGCATAATAATCTAGGATGAATGAAAACTGAGGAAAACTAGAGATGTTAAGCACGGGAAACGTGGCATTCCTTGTCACCCCAGTGGGTGCAATTTCTGTCTGTGTTCTTTCATGACTATTGTATAGTGTGTAAAATTTTTTCCAGTAATTTACATCAGAAAAAAACAGTGCTCAATAAGGAGAAGTGGCTGTCAACAATAAATAAGTGTGCTGAATAGTCTCTTATGATGCGTGTAGTTCCCAGTGTAATCTGTGTACTCAAATTATTTGGAGCTTTGTGGCTCTAGCTAATAAATCTCTGTTTCCAACTGTGTAATGCCTCGGGTGATAAGGCTATTAAATTTGAAACCAGAAACTTTGGTCAGTAATTCTTTGCTTGCTGTACTGAGTCATTTAACTGAACAGAAGTTGTTAACTGCCTATAAATTTGATCTTCGTAAAACATCCTCCACAGAGAAAGCAATGTAAGACCTCAAACATGAAGTGCTGGCAGAGCTAAATAATAAAAACTGTAGTGTTGGTATATTTTGTGCCCTTGCCAAAGCGTTATATTGTGTGAATCACAAAATTCTGCTTACAAACTGAAGTGTTGTGGCATTAATTGCATAGCACCCATCATGTATGGATAATAGAAGGCAGAAGGCCTCACTGACAGACTATCAAGGAATGAAACTGATGTGAGAATGGGATAACATTTAGTTGTCTGCCTGTGTGCTGTGCACTCAAGTTTAATGAGCTACTGTTCATAAAACAGTTTGTGCTTGTCGTTTTGCATTGTTTGTCACCATCAGCTTCAGTGTCATCTAAAAGTCACCGGAGTCAAATGAAAATTTTAAAAGCGTAATTAAAAATCAAAATTTTGCACCATTGTTCTGTGAGTTGGCAGTACCGTTACCAGTGATACAAGGAATGCTCTACACGCAGCAGACTACTACAGACCGGGGAAACACTGCCTCAATACCGGTTCAAAATAGCTGACCTACCTGCGACATGCATCAAGGAAGAACAGCATTCGAACCTATTGAAATCCATCGGTGAATGAAGGTCCAATATGGTGATGCACATTTATTACTGCAGCAAGTGGATGAGTGGAGAAGAATGTTCAGAAGTGGTGTGACTTCCGTGACAGATGTTCAGTACCCAGGTCGGGCAAACTGCATTGAGACAACAGGATCTAATGCAGCATTTGAAGTGATTGTGATGGAAAATCACCATGCAACCATGGATGAAATAACCACAAATGTGAACATTATGTGTGGTTCAGCACATCAGGTCATTCGTGAAGTGTTCAAGTTTCACAAAGTGTATGTAAGATGGGTACTGCAGCAGCTCATTCGAGAACTGAAACGGCAACATGTTGATGTCTGGGAAGAGTTTTTGCAGCGTTTTGAAGCAGGTGATGGCTTGTTTGCAAGAACTGTTACAAGCAATGAAACCTGTGTACTATCACCAACCCGAAACAATGAGAGCAAGCCAGGAATGGTGTCATTCCTTATCACCAAGACACAAGAAGTTCTGGCTGTAGCTATCTGCAGGGGTGGTTTTGTTGACTCTCTTTTGGGATGAAAGGTGTATTGTCTTAGAACACCATTACCAGTGTGTTATATTCCAATATGTTAAAAAGTCTGTTTCGGCCCGGAATAAAATCAAACTGACATGGACTTCAGATTACAGATGTCATTTTGCAACACGACATTGCTCAACTTCGTGCTATCTATGCAACACCTGCAACCGTCGATGACCTGCACTTTGGTACTCTGTATTCACTAGATCTCACACCAAGTGATTGTCACATGTTTGGACCACTCAAAGAGCGATGGAAGGAAATAAATTTCATCCCAATGAAGAAGTGCAGCAGATGGTGCATACTTGGCTGCACACAAAACCAAAAGAATTTCCTCCCTCCCTCCCTCCCTCCCTCCTCCAACAAATCTGTGCGCTTCCTGTGTGTTGCAGGAAGTGTGTTGAACAACAGAAAGACTGTTGAAAAATGATTCACTTGTCTTCCAATTTTGTTCAATAAAAAATGTAAAAAATACTTAAGGTCTTCATTTAACCTCCCTCTTATTTTGAGTGTATCGTAGTTTTAGTAGTATGGATTTGTGCCATCTGAAATGACACATTCAGGCCATTTGAAAGTTGTAGACCAACCAGCTGGTAGACATCAGGGTTTGTTTTCATCTGTATTGTTTACCTTTTGTTTTCATTTGAATTGTATTAATAGGATGGATAGGTAGCATGCACGCTATGTATGGATCCAGAAGGAGATGGCCATAGTTCGCAAATAGCTGAAGATGCTGTTGGTGACTGTCAGCTCTCTGCAAGCTGTTGCTTCAGGGTGTAATAGCATCTGAGGAACTGGAACATCAAATGGGACACCTCAGGTGTTACCCATTTCAGCCGCAGGCTCAGCTGCTGAGGCACTTTCCAGCATTTCCAACATTTGGCAACGTTGCTTGCCATAGAGTGAATGATAGGTTATAGTGCTTTTGTGTTGCTCATGGTGGAGAGTCAGTGCATGAACTGGCCAACTGGCTTCACTCATTCACTCTGTGAGTGGACAAGTGGCTACACTTCAGCAAGATCTGAGCAGGCATGTGGGAGGGGGAGGGGGGTTGTTAGTTATCGGGAACTCCCAATGTTAAGCAAGTTATGGAACTCCTTAGGGAAATAGTGTCCAGGATTGGAAAGAATTCCATTGTATGCTCATATGTCTGCCAGGTGGCCTCATCTGAGATGCAGAGGTAGCCCCCCTATTTGGAGTGTGGGGTTCAGTGATGGCTCACATTGTGGTTAGTGATCCCTGTCGCTTTGGTTCTGAGATCATCCTCAGTTTTTATGGACAACTGGGGAGGTGATGAAGACTGCTGGCCTTGCTCACAGAATGTGAACAGAGTTTACAATATGCAGTATAGTACCCGGAACTGATTCGGTCCTTTGGTTTGGAGCTGACTGGAGAGACTGAGCCAGAGGCTCCATCGATTCGTTGTCAGTCTTGGCTGCAGATTTCTGGGCCTACATGATGGGATAGAGCACTGAAGGACTCCTTTTGATAGGTCAGTGGTGCACTACACTGAAGAAGCAGCTATTCGGTTAGCAGCGTATTTGGGCAGTGCAATTATGGGCTTTTTAGGCTAGACAGTTTGAGGTCATCTGATGAACACTCTCCAATTGATACACAGAGAATGAAATCAGATCTCATACAAAGTAAAGACACTATGAATGTTAAAATTTTGGCAATAAATTGTTGAAGCATTTGTAATAAAGTCCTGAATTTACAACTGCTCAGGAAACCTATCATATTCAGTTATACTAGAGTGAGTCAGATATAAGCCAGATTTTTTTTTATATGACTGTATTTAACCTTCAGAAAAATTCATACACAGGAACTTATTTTTCTATATAGTCTCCTGCATGGGAAACACATTTTTCCCATGGATAAACAATTTCTTGATCCTGTTTTTGTGAACTGAATGTGGCTGTGACAGCAGCCTGTTGCACACAAACACTTTAATAACATCATGAAATCTATGTCCTCCAAGTGCTTCCTTTAGAGGTTCAAACAAATGAAAATTGTGGGGTGATAAGCCTGGGCTACAGGTAGGATGTTTTAGTGAGGTCCAGAACAATTCTTGAAAATTTTGTGCTCTGCAGTGAAAAGAGGCATCCATCATGTGAAAACTTTTCAAAACCCAAGATTATCAGTAATGATTGCCTGAGCACTACCATAGCTTATGGTACCTCAGTAGCAATTTCAGCAACTGTTATTCAGCAATTATCTTCAGTAAGCTGGCTCACAGCATGAATATTCTCCTCAGTCCTGCTGATCCTCAGACTCCGTCAGCAAGTTGAAGTCACAAGAGTTTTTTTTCCTCAGAAAAACTGTTTGTGCCATCCGTACACTTGAGTCTTTCTCAGGGTGTTACTCCCAAACTGTGCTACAAGCCTTTTCTAAATTTCAGGTGCTTTTTATGCATGAAACTTAATTACATAATATGTTGTGCAGCAAGTGATGCTACCTCTTGCTCTGACACTGTGCTTCTGTCTAAAGAAATGTTATGAAAATGTTTTAGCTGCGTAGGACAATCACTGGGAACAAAAGCAACAGTGAACAGAGATCATACTGCTCTCCAATTACGACAAAACATGTGAAACAAAAAGTCCAGTTTATATTTGGTTCACCCTTGTGCTTGGAACTGAAAGTGGTTGAAACCTGAAGTACAAAGGTCTGAAATATTTAATGAAGGATGGAAAGTACATTCGAAAGATGAGTTAAACACAGATGGGCGAGTGTTTTTTTCCTATTGACGAAAATATTGTGTCTGTTGAAGTCAAAATAGGGCCAGATTGTAAATTTATCGGGATGCGCCTAACTGACCTAGGTGAACTCAAGTTAATCAGTTACAGAATCATTCAAAGAAAGTCTACACTCAGTTGTGCAGAAGCACCCCAGCCATGCAATATTATTTGGCTGGCAACATTAACCTATCAAGTATAGACTAGGACATCTATGGATTCATTAGAGGTGGTACAGTTAATCTTGTGAAGTAGACCTGAACACATTTTCTAAGAACTAACTTGAGCTACCAAAATATTTAGACCTTGTAGCTACAAACATGTCTGACCATAACCAACCATGTTAGTACAGAGACAGGGACTAGTGATCATGATGTCATCATAGAGATGTCTGTTACTAACATTAATAAATCCATGAAGAAGGCTAGGAAAGTTTTTATGCTGGAAAGAGTAGATAAGCAGTTATTAGCATCCTACTTAGGCAATCATCTAGTTCCATTATGACAGATGTAGAGGAATTTATGCAAAAGTTTAAACTGATTGTAAATTGTGCTCCGGAGAAGACTGTGCCAATTAATTGTGTTAAGGATGGAAAAGACCTATCGTGGTTTAATAACAAAATTCATGAAATGCTGAGGAAGCAGACGTTGTTGCACATTTAGTTCAAAATGCAGAAATTCCGACGAACAAAAGTTGGTAGAGATTTGTTCATAAATAAACAGATCAATGTGCGAAGCACACTACTACCTCCACCACCAGACATGAGTGGAAGATCTTGCTGAGAACCTGAGAAAATTCTGGCCCGTCGTAAAACCTCTGAGCAGTCTCAAGGCTTCTAATCAATCAGTTATCAGACAGTCTGCTGTGGCAACAGAAGACAGTAAAAGGGATGAAGTTTTCAGTTTTGCATTTTAAAAAATCAATTCATGCAACAGCAAGAGAATTGTACAGTCATACCATTGTTTAACTGTTGCACAGACTCCTGTATGTGGGATACAGAAATAGGCAACCTTGGTGTTGAGAAGCAGCTGAGAGGTGGAAACAAATATTTCGTCAAGTCAAAATGGAATCTGAATTCGGTTTTACAGAGAGGACTTTTCAGATTTTTCTCTCTTCTTGCCTTTTATTTGTAATGAATAATATTTTGTTCCAAAGCCCCCAAGTGAATGGAAAGGAACACAGGTGTGTCCTGGTGAAAGAAGGGTAAAAGAGCAGACCCGCAAAATTACAGACCAGTATAATTAACATCAGTTTGCTGCAGAATTGTTAGACATGTCCTAAATTTGAATATAATTTCCTTTGCACAGAGAAGCTTCCATCCATAAATCTGCATGGATTGGGAAAGCATCACTCGTGGGGAAACTTGGTTTGCCATATGATGTCCTGCAAATCGTAGACAAAGGGCAAGAAGCAGTTTCCATATTCCTAGATTTCCAGAAAGAATTTGACACAGTGCCTCATTACAGACTCTTAACGAAGCTCAGAGTTTAAGGAATAGGATTCCAGAAATGTGAGTGGCTTGAAGACTTCTTAAGCAACAAAAACTAGTATGTTGTCTTAGATGGCAAGTGTTCATCAGGGATGAGTGTGTCATCGAGAGTACCCCAAACAAACGTGATAGGATCACTTGTTTATTATATACATAAATTATCTGATATACTGAGTAAGCAGCAATCTGTGACTGTTCGCTGATGACACTGTAGTGTATGGGAAATTATCATCATGGTGCGACTGTAGGAGGATACATGATGACTTAAGACAGAATTTATATTTGATGTGATGAATGGCAGCTTGCTCTAAATGTAGAAAAATGTAAGTTAATTGAGGTGAGTAGCAAAAATAAACCTTTAATTTTCAAATATATTATCAGTGGTGTGGTCCTTTACTCAGTCACAGAAATTAAATATCTAAGTGTAATCAATTAAAACCTACTCGGTTTACAAGCCACATCATTTTGAATAAAACACTCGAGCTTTCGAAGGCTGTCTCTGCTATCATCATCAGGAGTTGAAATCACTGACCGTCATGACGGGCATGGTGTTCTGTGTACATAGAAGTAATGGCAACGTCTGGAACCTTCCAGATAGGGCCAGAGTAGAACATGTGCGGAAGGCAAGTTGGGCAGCTCCTAGCAGCTCTGCCGTACCACGGAATTGAATGACATTCCTTGTCCATGTGGCTGGTGCCACATTGGAAAATGCCACTCCCATGTCCCTACAACATCAAGTGTTTATCTTTGCTGTTGCTCAATGTCCAAAGCCGGACCCCATGCCCTGCTAAGTGTGTCACCCTGGTCTCTGTTAAAATTGTTGCTGTTTATTCTGACTTTGGCTGCTTCTTTGATAAAAGACTACCACTGCAATGTTGTTTGAGCCAAAACTCTCATTTATTCAAACTTAGTTTTATGCCTGTTTTCTAGGCAATGTTCAGCCATGGCCAACTTCTCAAGTTCCCTTTGTTTGATATTTTATGAGTAGAATGCTCTGCACAACACTTAGCAACATTGTGAATGGTTTGACCTATGTAAATGCCACCACATTCACACAGAACACCATACGTGCCAGAAATTCAGAGTCCTGTGTTATCTTTAACGAGGCCTAATGTACCCCTTATCTTCCAGGCAGACCGGAACACTGGTTTCAGTCCATGCCTCTTCTGCACATGCCCTGTCTTGCCAATAGTGAATCAGCGGAAGAGGCCAAGCTGGCTGCATTTCTTCCATGCCATGGAACTCTCATTAGTAACTTGTTCTACTTATTATCAGACTATCTAGATTAAGGAATAGAAAAGTTCTGCTAACTACATAGTAGGTAGGAGTGTTTGCTGTAAAGCTGTGTGACAAGTAGTAATGTACTGTAAATAGGATTCAGCATTGACAGACATAGGTAAACATTTTCTTGAAAAAATACCATTGTAAATATTAATCTAACAGTAGGATACACAAAGCTGCCACTTAGTGTAGTTAAGGCTGCAGTAGTTTCTTTCAAAGTGATAGCTTTCTTTCAGATTTACTTGACTGAATTTAGCTGGCATAAACACGAATAACATTAAGTAGTAAGCCCTAGAGTGGTAGATTACTGTCAATACAGGTAAGTTTCCATGATTACTTTGTCTGTTTTTTATGTATACTATGACTTGTTCCACATTCCTGAGGGCTCTCCTGGGAACTACAAAATATGATGGATGGATGGATGGATGAATGAATTAATTAATTTCTAAATTGGTTGTAGCTTATGCTCATAAATATGGTTCCATACAATTAAATATTAAATCATGTAATGTGTCTTATCTCCTAGGTTGCAAGAAAAAGAGTACATGCAGATTGTAAACATATACAAGAAAGATCGTTCGGCTCAGACATTTTTATCAGCTTACAATTACGATGATATTGCAGTTGCTGTATTAAACAGAAATTCTACAAGTGTATGGGGAATTTCGCCTCCAGATCAGCAGCGACTCATTGATGAAGTTTCAGAAGGTGAGCTTCAGACTTTTTTCCAATATATCTGCAGTTTTCATTTTAAAATTGTTGTCATGATATTTGATTACTTACATGTAATTTATAGGTCATTGCTCAACAAATTATTTATTTGTCTTTGTGGCATGTGACTGTTTTCACTTAAATGTTGCTAGTAGAAAGCTTAAGAAGTTTTGGAACTGAGAGTCCTTCATGAGTCATTCGGAAATAAGGTGGTGAGATTTGGTTAAATTCCCAGTTCATTGTTAAGTTTTAATATGTCAGTGAGTTTAATCTCTTAGTAGTTGTTTGTAAGATTTCTGTGAATTTATTTGGACGTGCACTGTAAATATGGTGAGGTGATGTCCTTAGTAAAATATAGATAATGGAAGGAATGAAGGTAGCAACTCAGTGTATAGCTGATGCATCAAATTATCGATAAGTGTATAAATGAGACCAAGAATGTTGCAGACCTTTCTTAAAAATTATTCTACACAGTTAACAGGATACACATACACATACATACATACACACATACACACTCACATCTGCACGGCTAGGTTTTTCTGACATTGCAGTTTCACTAGGGTGACAGGTATGACAGGTGAAATGGGTGAGGGGAGAAAATAATTGCAGATCAGGAGGGAGTGCTGGGGTAGGTGTACAACAGCTCAAAGAAAGCAGCGGCAACTGCAGAGGACAGGAATGTGATACCTGCAGAGTCACTTTTGTGAATTGTTGGTATTGTGCACAATGAAATGGAGGAGCGAACTGGCATTGGAAAATATAATAAAGGAAGGAGGAGACTGTGGAGAGGAGGGTGTGGTTGAAGGATGAGTCAAGTAAGCAAGTAAGGGTCATGAGATCAGGCATGGAAATGGGTGTGGGAGATGTGGTAGCAGAGATAGAGAGGCCAGGGAGATTGCAGGATTGTTTGATGTTTTGTGAGGAAAATTCCCATCTATACTTCAGAGAAGCTGATGTTAGGGTGGGAGACGTAGATCTAAATGGCATAGATTGCGAAGCACCCAATGAGATCAGCACGACGTGCTCAGAGCAGCACATTCTGCCACTTGGTCATAGTTTGGAATTGCTCATTTATTTGGGTGGCATTATAGGATAGACTAGAATGTTTTTTTAGATTGGATGGGCAATA
Organism: Schistocerca americana; assembly: GCF_021461395.2. Classification (NCBI taxonomy): domain Eukaryota; kingdom Metazoa; phylum Arthropoda; class Insecta; order Orthoptera; family Acrididae; genus Schistocerca; species Schistocerca americana. Next base: position 132,602,314 of record NC_060123.1, read on the forward strand.
GAATACCATTTTGGGAGGGGTGAGAAGGCTTTTATGTAGAGTATTCCTCATTTTCAGATGCAATTATACATAGTCAAAGTCCTGACAAAAGGTACGGCTGTTCCAGGCCAGGGTGATGAGGAGGGTGGACCTTTGCAGCTAGTTTGATTTATTAATACAGATCACAATTTTATACAAACAGTTTTCATATAGTCATCATTTCATAGAGAAAATATATTATCTTTGACGTGTTTCACCTGCTAGTGTATCACCAAGTTCAAGATACATGTAACATGCAAAAAAAAAAAAAAAACAACTTTAAATGCAAACATTTTGGCTTAGGCTTTGCCTTGAGTGCTACTGATATCAAGTGAAACAACAAGCTTACTGTTACCAGTCACTATTAATTTAGTTCTGCAATGCACTTCAAAGATTTAAAACTCCATCACCAGGTGGATTTATGTTAATTAGTTATGTTTCCATGAATTTCCCATATGAACAATGGAATGGTCCTACTCACAAAAATGCCATCAGTTTTGTACCCTCCTTCAGCTTGAGAGTATATATATCAGTTTATATTACAAATTGTATTTTATCTGCATATTATTTTAAAGCAGTATCAATTAGTATTTCAACCTATACCTACTTACAACATATAACAGTTGTAATCTTAACAACACGCAGCTCTGGCATAACTCGCAAAACTCAACAGATCTACCCAAAAGCCAACAGTTTGTACCCCATGTCGGCCTGATAATACGTAATTTGTATCTGTTTATATTATTAAGAGTTTATTTACCTGACTATCCTTAATTCCTCATCATTGTATTATTTCAACATTTACTTAGACAATGTAATAGATGTAAGTCTAACAGACCCACAGCTTTGGCACAACCAGAGCTTTGCGCTCCTTCTATCACTCCTTTCATCCTCTCTCTCTGAATCCCAACGTAAATTGTTAAACGTGTAACTTTATCACTGTGGACAGCAGAATTATTACACTTAATGTTTTCAATATGTCACCTGATTACATAAATGAGTACAAAGTTTATATAGCTTAAGCTTCACAGAAAAGGATTCATGTACCAATTGAAATATTTATTCAAATATATCTATTCATCTACTCAACCAAAGATCTCCACAATACTTTAAGACTTACTCTGAAATAATGGTTTTGTTTTGTTATATGTTCTTTGTATAATATTTCTGTTTTTCATATGTTCTTAACATCTCTCAGCTTTTAGACTCTGTCTTTGTTTACAAACTGTGTCAGTTTTCATGTGATGTATTACGACAGAGAAATGAGTGTGACCACTGGAGGCATTCTATTTTAGTTATTTTATTTGCACATTTGCAGTCAAATAATTCCATATAGCCGTGTTCTGAAATAGTGTTTTTGTTTTTGTCTACTAGACAGTGCCAAAGGTTTACAAAACCCTTTATATACATTAGAAAAATATCATGTGTACATGCAGAATAAGAAGTGCTTTGGAGGAAAAAATGTAAATAGCATTCAGAAAACCATATATTTGTGATCTTGTCACATGATAGTCAGTGATGTATTCAGAATAATGTATTGTTGTGTTATGTATCAAGAATTGTAAACTTCGCTGTTTTTGTATATTTCCAACAACTCATTTGATGTTTATTATTATTATACACCAAAGTTGTAACACATCTCACATATCATATTAATCCACAGAGATCCGCCTCATTATGAAGGTTTAAGTCTTCGAATCATATCATGGAGATAAGTTAAATAGTGACTGACTGAACTTATTGTTTCATTTTAAAAACCAACTTCTTAAGTATCTAACTTTAGGTAAAGACTTTGGAAATACATTTCATTTATTGAATGTATCCTCACACTAACTAGGACATCAGAATGAATTTAACAATATGGTTAATGCTTTATATACATAGGTCTGTGTGTTCAAAGTTGGCATTGCAAAGTTAATATATATTATTCCTAAAACAGAGTCTGGCATGGCTGGCACAAAGAAGATCATCTTTTTTAGCATGCATTTAAGATCCAATACTTTTTTAAAGAATCACTATAACAGAAACCTTCTTTTTACGTGGCTACAAAAGATGTGTTTTCTCATGCCAATACTCTTTATTTCATCTTAATATATTGTTTGAAAGGTCATCTTCAGTGTCAGTTTGCTGCATTTAACTAATTATCAACTCCACTAGTGAGCTTCTAATCGTTTCTGACGACACGAGACAGTGTGGTACTGGGGTGCAAGACTCTCACGTCTCTCGCAGTTGACTTACGTATTGTGTGCAGCCGATCTTCTCCTCGGGTCAGATGGCTACGTCGATCTTCACAAACTCTTCTTCCCCAAAGACTATAGCTGGTTAAAGGAATTTCAAAATAGACTTGTTTTCTACTCTTGAATTATTCTGTACTCTCAGGATACTTTTTGTTCAACTCTGTTATATTTTCATCTCCACAACAAAATAACTTCACAAGTTTCACATAATCATTCAACTCTCACACGTCAACTCCATCTTGGACCATTAGATACTAACAGATACAATTACAATATGCTTGGTTTAATAACCACTATAAAACCAGTTCTTGCTTCTAGCAAGTCCAACACCAGAAAATCAAAATGTAAGTGTCTTTAGTTCAATACATAATTCATTTGTTCACAACAAATATAGTCATTACACCATCAAGGAATAAAGCATGCTTGCTCCTTGTACTGGACATACAGTTTCTATGGCACGAGCAGCAAACACTTGCCCATGCCAATCAACCGTCACTATTGCAATATTCTCCCGATACACGTCCATCCTGCACACACACAGAAACCGGCAATGAGGTAGACACACCTCCACTCTCTCACCCTCGTACTTAAAATATCAGGTGTTCGAGATGGTGGAAACTCAGTGTCTCTAGAACTTACACCGAAATTCTCAAGGCACTACATGCTCAAGTTTGACTTTTCTGTAGAGCATTCTAAATTACTAACAAATCATTATTCAGAAAGTGTACCTACACTCTTCCAGAACTAACAGTTTTGTTAGTATTTCATTTTCACTCTTTGTAATCAGCAAAATTTTTGTTCCTGCTGCATCATGATCCAAAACTGATTGTAATCTCAAGGATCGGGACACATTTGAGTATGCCTGCTGACTACAAATTCAGAAACTGTTGACACTGAAAAACCCACCGATGTGTTTATATTTTTGCTGTCAGTTTACTTCAAATTTCTTCAATTTCCATTGTGATTCAATCCATTAACAAAAGTCCCAAGAGAGAAGATATTATTGTAATTATTCGTAAAGTAATGAGGACCCAAAATATGGAAATATATTTCCCTTGCTGTCATTTTCAGTGAAGTTTTTAATTTACTCAAAATGGCAACAACCATTACAGACTCTTCAAATTTTAAATGATTCTTTCCTCTTATAACACAATGAGGACTACTTTCTGACACTTGAGACTGAATCAGAATATGTAACTTCTGTTGGTAAAAGCCAGGTCTGTTTCTAGCAAAAGATGTGGTCTGTTTCCTATGTCACAGCAGGTAGGCTTTGCCCCTACCCCTTCATGTAAGTTGGCAACAGTCCTATTTTTTGTAGTCAAAAGGTAGAGGGGTCACCTTTGAACCCTTAAATGCTCAGAGTGCCACCATGTCATCCCCCAGGTAGTTTGAGATTTGATAAGGATGAACAGATTCAGCTCCGTTAACATTGTAGAGTCACTTTGTTATGGGCACTTACTACCTCGCACTTATAGTGACAGCTAACTGCTGTCACCTCGAACAGAACATACAGATGTCATTCACAAACAGGCAATGCCTCATTCGGTTTGGTGGGTGCCACTATCTTGCACTATAGCCACAAAATGGCGATACCAGCCATGTAAAAAGGGTTCGCTGTGACCTGTCCCTTTTGTCCCATGGGCTGGTACCTTGTGGTTCAGTACACTCTGTGTAATTGAATTCCTTCATTCAGTCTTCACCTAGCACATTACTGGCATCTGTATAGTCCAAAGAACTTTGTATCAGGTTATGTGGTTTCTGTGCTCTTTTGCTAAGGTGTCTGTACATGTAGTCTGTGGCCTTTAGTGTTGCTTAATGTCAGTGAAGGTGGCCTTCAGCTGAATGCTGTCTAACTATATCTTCACCACCTCTGCAAACTGGGACACATTTCTTTAATGCTAGTTGCCTGGAGTGGGAGTACTGTTAACAGCCAGTGAGGAGGGCAGTACAGTATCATCTTCAGTCCAGTGAGATTAATTAAAGTGCATGTAGTCTTGGGAATTTGGAAAATTTGTGGAGAAATTTTCACCATAGACAGAAAAAGCTTTATTTTATAGAAATTACTGCAGTTTGCATCTAGAGCATTATTAAATTTATTTATTTACAATCATAATTTTGTTTATTGTACCATAGTCAATTTGTAGCTCTTATGAAGTGTGTCAGATGCATATTTGTTCATCTCCAGTTGTGGAAAATTAGAAAGGAAGGTCTGGCCATTCAGACAGCTGGATGAAAGGGACACCCCCCTCATGTGAGGATGAATGGAGACAAAATGATGGTGAAGCCATCAGAGTACAATAGTACATAGTTAAGCATGGTGGCAGCTTCAGTCCAGAGAGATTGAACAGTATGAGAAGTAAAGATGGGTTAAGGGATAGAGAAAAGAGAAGTGAAATGAACAGAGCAATTAAGAGATAGGAGGAAAGTGATAAAGAAGAAGGAGAAATCAAAAACAAAGAGAAATATTAAGATAAAAAAGTAGTAATGTAATAATTCTCCTTAAGAAAGCAGTAATAAGTCCACAAACTAGCATACTTTTTTTTACTGTTATACGTATTATGACAGGCACTTGGAACTTTGGCTACTGAGGCTAAGTATTGACTAACCATTCTGTCGCCTTGTAATTATGTCTTAGAATTGCTGTCTCTTTGTGTCTCGTAAGTGGCAGGAAGGTGAATAGAAACCCCCATTACAAAGCCTGAAAAGGATATAGGACAAATTTCTTTTGTAATTTCATGTTCTGCCCTTGACTGGAATCTGAAGACAAATCTCCACCTGCAGTTGGTTACTGTTGTTTCTGAAATATAATGTTTCATTAATTGTGAATAGGAACTAATTAGTTAATATAAACAACATATTTTTAAGCTGTAAATACTCCTTTTCTTGTTTCAGAGCGTGATATTGTTATAAAGTTACTGTGGACTGTGAAAAGAAACACAAATGATCCTTCAACAAGTGGAATTATCACTGACTCAAAGGATTGGGTTATTCAGGGGCGAGTAAATAATGTCAGAAATCCAGAACTTGATAAGTTGCTAAAGCTGCTGAAAGGAGACAAAGGAGAAAATTATGTTGTGTTGCATGATGTGCTTCCAAAATTTTTAAAAGTTACAAATAGGGAGACAGCTACGCCTGTGACGCAATTTATGTATGGGAATGGTATGTATAACTCTTAATATTTTTTCACCTTTCATAAATGTTTTTAATTTTTTTTTCAAGTACTATAACAGAAGGAAACATATCTGAACTGTGACAGTTATACTAATGATTGAAGTGTCAAAATTGTCAGTCACAAACTTACAATTTGTGAACCTGACAGACTTGTTCAAAAATTGAGATAATTAATTATGCAGCACAGTACTATGTACTACATTTTATAAGAAGTAATAATTGTGCTTGGATCTGTTTTGTGTACTTGAAAAGCCCAGATCTAAAACAGCTGAGTGTACTACTTACATTTTAGATATTTTGATACTTGTAACAACAAAGTGCGTATCTCACTAAGGCTATTACTGAATCATCTTACTTTCATTGGTCAGGCAACCCTATGCAACACATGCTGGACAAGGACAGAACACCCATAGGTAATGCTGTGTAATTACAACAAAATGGAAGGGATAGATTGTTACCCATCACATAAGGAGGCATTGAGTCAAAGATAGGCACAGTGGAAAAGAATTCTAGAAATGCTCAACTTTCATTCTTAGTCTATGATCAGATGTAAAAAACTCACACACAGTCTCACAAACACAACTCTTACACAGTATTTCTAGAATCCTTTTTCACTGTGTCTGTCTGTGACTCCATACCTTCTCTATGTGATGGGTAGATCTATCGTTTCCATTTTTTAATTATTCCATCCTGGATTTTCCATTATGTGTGCAATTATTGTGATAATATCAATACTACAAAAGTATACATTAGGACAAAGCAGGCTCATTGCTATTGTGATTGTTTTATATGAGATCGGTGTCTGAATGGCGCCCACACACCTTCTGATGTTTAGGGTATGAGATATAAGTTCAATATTAAGCATGAAAATCTGGATAAAGTTAGATTTGGCAATACTAAAATGTAACAGTAATGCACACCATCTTATGCTCTCCCCCTGCCCAATTCCTCCTCCAAATAAGCATCTAATTCCGTTTTATTCACAGAACAAATAGTTTATGAACATTCACTCTTCTATTCTATTCTTCTCTTCCATTACATCTTACTAGCCTCTGAAAGCTGCCCCACCTCCCGATATCGCTGTATACAACACATTATTTCCATTATCTGTACCAGAGGGATGGTGTGTTGTTTCCATCCGTATAGTGCAATCATCACCAGCTTGCATTTTTTCATTTGACCTAGCATTATGGGTCTGCCATTATAACAGCTGTTGTCTTGGTGTAGCTTTTTATGACATACTTTGTCATTTTCTGAAGCACAATTTGATTTCCCGAGGATCAATATTAATTACTTGCTCTTTCTGAGTGTCAAAAATTGTACTGTGTAGATTATAATTTGTAAAAAAGCTGTAGTTTTATATCTATACTTAAAAATGTTTCTCTGTGTGTCATAAATAAAGAAATTATTCATAGAACATGAAATGTTCTGGTGATCTTTTCCAAAACAAATGTCATCCTATCCCACAGATATCATTGTCTGAAAAAAAGGAATGTTGTACTTATTTTGAATCTTTCATGAGACTCAACTCGAGTAGCATATTTCAGGTACTGGAGTTTCAGAAAAAAATCATTTGCCACATGTTTACTGTGCTGGTAGAATATCGTGATCAAGGAAATTATGTCTGTTAACTAGAAGAATGGGTAGCTTTGAGGGATGAAGTAGTGAAGGCAGCAGAGGATCAAGTAGATAAAAAGACGAGGGCTAGTAGAAATCCTTGGGTAACACAAGAAATATTGAATTTAATTGATGAAAGGAGAAAATATAAAAATGCAGTAAATGAAGCAGGCAAAAAGGAATACAAACGTCTCAAAAGTGAGATCGACAGGAATTGCAAAATGGCTAAGCAGGGATGGCTAGAGGACAAATGTAAGGATGTAGAGGCTTAGATACTGCCTACAGGAAAATTAAAGAGACCTTTGGAGATAAGAGAACGACTTGTATGAATATCAAGAGCTCAGATGGAAACCCAGTTCTAAGCAAAGAAGGGAAAGCAGAAAGGTGGAAGGAGTATATAGAGGGTCTATACAAGGGCGATGTACTTGGGGACAATATTATGGAAATGGAAGAGGATGTAGATGAAGATGAAATGGGAGATACGATACTGCGTGAAGAGTTTGACAGAGCACTGAAAGACCTGAGTCGAAACAAGGCCCCCGGAGTAGACAACATTCCATTGGAACTACTGACGAAACTCTACCATCTGGTGAGCAAGATGTATGAAACAGGCGAAATACCCTCAGACTTCAAGAAGAATATAATAATTCCAATCCCAAAGAAAGCAGGTGTTGACAGATGTGAAAATTACCGAACAATCAGTTTAATAAGTCACAGCTGCAAAATACTAACACGAATTCTTTACAGACGAGTGGAAAAACTAGTAGAAGCCAACCTCGGGGAAGATCAGTTTGGATTCCGTAGAAACACTAGAACACGTGAGGCAATACTGACCTTACAACTTATCTTAGAAGAAAGATTAAGGAAAGGCAAACCTACATTTCTAGCATTTGTAGACTTAGAGAAAGCTTTTGACAATGTTGACTGGAATACTCTCTTTCAAATTATAAAGGTGGCAGGGGTAAAATACAGGGAGCGAAAGGCTATTTACAATTTGTACAGAAAGCAGATGGCAGTTTGCTTTTGAAATGTGGTGCTACAGAAGAATGCTGAAGATCAGATGGGTAGATCACATAGATAATGAGGAGGTATTGAATAAAATAGGGGAGAAGAGGAGCTTGTGGCACAACTTGACTAGAAGAAGGGATCGGTTGGTAGGACATGTTCTGAGACATCGAGGGATCACCAATTTGGTATTGGAGGGCAGCGTGGAGGGTAAAAATGGTAGAGGGAGACCAAGAGATGAATACACTAAGCAGATTCAGAAGGATGTAGGTTGCAGTAGGTACTGGGAGATGAAGAAGCTTGCACAGGAGAGAGTAGCATGGAGAGCTGCATCAAACCAGTCTCAGGACTGAAGACCACAACAACAACTACTATACTTTCTATTAATTTCTTAAAGTATAATCTTGTGAGGTATGGCTTCAGTTGCTCAGTGGATAAGTGGCAGATTATAACTCCAGAGGTCGAGGATTCGATACTTATGAGGAAAACACGACAAGTGCCATTATTCGATTTCCCTGGAACTTCATTCAGTGGAAGAGGAGTCAAAATAAATGAACATATGTCTCGGCTTACCCATACATACTCGACAATTTCTGAAAAAAATGATGGTCAAAGTTTTTGAGGTACTTTATGTGCCATTTACCATGCAATGTCCTCGGTGAAATGGTGGTTTGGTGGTTAGTGTCAAGGTTTTTAAATTTGCGCCACTTGTTCAAAACCTGATTATTGTTTTTATTTATTTTATTTTTATTGTGTTCATTCATCTACCCATGTCCATAGAAGGTTACTGCATGAATGTTTCTTATCAAATTAGGGGATACAAGGGAGTGATAGTAGTAGTAAAATTACAATTGGATTTCTCAATAAGAGTCATACGTTTATTGTACAGTACATATGTGTATAGTATATTGAGGAGTCACAATATTTTTAAATTATTGTATTGTAATACTTCATTCTCATAATAATTCTTACATTTTGCCGTGCAGTCTAAGGCATCTTGCCACGGTTTGCATGGCTTCCCCTGTTCGATGTTCGAGTCCTCCCTTGGACATGGGTGTGTGTGTTGTCCTTAGCATAAGTTAGTTTAAGTTAGATTAAGTATTGTGTAAGCCTAGGGACCGATGACCTCAGCAGTTTGGTTCCATGGAAGTTACCGCAAATTCCTTTTATTTTATTCATATGTTTATTCTTCAGGAAAATTTAGTGCATTCCCTGGATGGTACCAACTGTAGAAACATTCCAAAGATAGAACATATTGAACTGTAGGCTCTCTGTAATTGGTTGGTTATGCCAGTTCAAGGACCGGAAGAGGGCAAGAGCATATCACCTCCAGTTGGACCATTCTTAGCAAAGCATTTCAGTATTCGAAATAACCTTAAAGTTGAAGACAGTTTTACTTTAATCTTGCTCTACAAGAGACTGGAATTAATGAGGGCTAACGATTTAGACCATATTCACAATATGAAACAAAACAAAAAATTGTGCTTCCCATACTCCACCCAAAACTATGAGCTTAGCCTCCAGAACTTTCCATATTGTTTAGATCCAGTAAGAAAACTGTAGAATTTTCTGCTGTAAGAAAAGCTGCTTTCCATGGAAGTATTCATAAGGATCCATAATTTAGCACAGTATTAGATCAAGGAAGCACCTAATATTCAGCCAAACATCCATTACAGCCAGTTGGATTATGGTGTCTCATTACTTGTAATATTGTATATCGTGTGCAATAATTAAGTAATTTTTTTTGTTCTTTCCATTCAGGATATTCTTATTTTATCGCTTCAAATTTTGCAAATAATAACTTTGATAAAATTTAATTTGATTTTCATGAGCAGAGGACGAGCGATCGTACCGAACTGTTTTCATGAATCTCTACCACGGACAGTTTACGGACCTTCAGAGCACGCAGCAATGGTGGGAAATGACAGAGAACTGCAGTGATATCAACCACAAGCTATATCTCCAATATCTACCATATTCAGACTGTGACAGTCTTGTCATTTATACATTCAATGATAAAGTGTTTCCAAGGACACTTTCATTCCTTTCTGCAGGAGGGTGAGTAACTTACTACAAGTTTTTCTGCTCCAAATTTACAATCGTTCCCCTCTTACATAGTATCACCCTGTTCATGTGGTTAATAATATATAATAATTCGTGCTGATTTGGAGAACAAATAGAAATAAACAAATGTAATTAACAAAACATTTGATTTGGCCAACAATGGTAGTGTACGTAAAATCAGTACTTACTTATTTATTGTGAAATACTTTTTTTTATTTCCAATTAATTTGGCAGATAAGAGATGGTACTACTATTTAATCAGTCAACAATGCCAGTTGAAGTTTCGTTAACTTCCCCTTTCCCTTGTAACTAGACACAGTGTTTCTCCTACAACTGCAAAGGTATAAAAAAAAATTATGTCTATAGATTTATCATCAAAAACTTAAAAATTATGCTATCACAATAAATTTTGGTTTAGTATTTATCTGCTTTTATTATCCACATTCTCAGAGTTAACACTCAAATCTCTTCTTATGATTCCAGGAACTTATGTGAAGCATGCAAATATTTGAGAATTCAGATTTATGTAATATATTTGTAAATTGAAGTTTTTTTAATGATTTGTTTAATCCATTTTCCACTTTGCTGTCCAGCATTCACATAAAAATTGTTACAATTTCTTCTGCTCAAATAACTTTGCGATTTCTTTTCAAACTATTTCTATTAGCAGCTCTCCATGAGCACTGCCTAAGAACATGTACATGAAGCTGTAAACTTTGTTTATTTGTTTGTTGGTCCTGTGGATGGAGGACTGTACAGTTTACAAAATATATTGGACCATTCCTGAATTATGATAGACATTTCTTGAAATTTGTTACACACATCAGTTAAGTGAAAGGTAATGTTACGTAATATTTTGTTATTGTATACACTTTACAAAAACAATCTTATTTGGTGCTCCAATATTGTTTCTCTAGAGACTTTCTTACCATATGCAAGCAGTGCTTGACCAAGTATCTCTTCACTGATGATTTGAAATTGTTTCTGTCTATTATTATTTTTGTGGATTTTGGTTATGTATTATACCATGGACCTTGCCATTGGTGGGGAGGCCTGCGTGTCTCAGCGATACAGATAGCTGTACCGTAGTTGCAACCACAACACAGGGGTATCTGTTGAGAGGCCAGACAAACGTATGGTTCCTGAAGAGGGGCAGCAGCCTTTTCAGTAGTTGCAGGGGCAACAGTCTGGATGATTGACTCATCTGGCCCTGTAACACTAACCAAAACATTCTTGCTGTGCTGGTACTGCAAATGGCTGGAAGCAAGGGGAAACTACAGCCATAATTTTTCCCGAGGGCATGCAGCTTTACTGTATGGTTAAATGTTGATGGCGTCCTCTTGGGTAAAATAGTCCCCCATTTGGATCTCTGGGCAGGGACTACTCAGGAGGATGTTCTTATCATGAGAAAGAAAACTGGTGTTCTACGGATTGGAGCGTGGAATGTCGGATCCTTTAATCGAGCAGGTCGGTTAGAAAATTTAAAAAGGGAAATGGATCGGTTAAAGCTAGGTATAGTGGGAATTAGTGAAGTTCAGTGCCAGGAGGAACAAGACTTCTGGTCAGGTGAATTCAGGGTTGTCAATACAAAATCATATAGGGGTAATGCTGGAGTAGGTTTAATAATGGGTAAGCTACTACAAACAGCATAGTGAACGCATTATTGTGGCCAAGATAAGACATGATGCCCACACTCACCACAGTAGTAAAAGTTTATATGCCAACTAGCTCTGCAGATGACGAAGAGATTGATGAAATGTATGATGAGTTAAAAGAAATTATTCAGGTAGTGAAGGGAGATGAAAATTTAATAGTCATGGGTGACTGGAATTCGACAGTAGGAAAAGGAAGAGAAGGAAACATGGTAGGTGAATATGGAATGGGGGTAAGAAATGAAAGAGGAAGCTGCCTGGTAGAATTTTTCACAGAGCATAACTTAATCATAGCTAAAACTTGGTTCAAGAATCATGAAAGAAGGTTGTATACGTGGAAGAGGCCTGGAGATACTGGAAGGTTTCAGATAGATTATATAATGGTAAGACAGAAATGTAGGAACCAGGTTTTAAATTGTAAGACATTCCCAGGGGCAGATGTGGACTCTGACTGTAGATTAAAACTGAAGAAACTGCATAAAGGTGGGAATTTAAGGAGATGGGACCTGGATAAACTGACAGAACTGGAGGTTGGAGGGAGTTTCAGCAGGAGCATAAGGGAACGATTGACAGGAACGGGGGAAAGAAATACAGTAGAAGATGAATGGGTAGCTTTGAGTGATGAAGTAGTGAAGGCAGCAGAGGATCAAGTAGGTAAAAAGACGAGGGCTAGTAGAAATCCTTGGGTAACACAAGAAATATTGAATTTAATTGATGAAAGGAGAAAATATAAAAAAGCAGTAAATGAAGCAGGCAAAAAGGAATACAAACGTCTCAAACATGAGATCGACAGGAAGTGCAAAATGTTTAAGCAGGGATGGCTAGAGGACAAATGTTACGGTGTAGAGGCATATCTCACTAGGGGTAAGATAGATACAGCCTACAGGAAAATTAAAGAGACCTTTGGAGAAAAGAGAACTACTTGTATGAATATCAAGAGCTCAGATGGAAACCCAGTTCTAAGCAAAGAAGGGAAAGCAGAAAGGTGGAAGGAGTATATAGAGGGTCTATACAAGGGCGATGTACTTGAGGACAATATTATCGAAAAGGAAGAGGGTGTAGATGAAGATGAAATGGGAGATATGATACTGCATGAAGAGTTTGACAGAGCACTGAAAGACCTGAGTCGAAACAAGGCCCCGGGAATAGACAACATTCCATTAGAACTACTGACAGCCTTAGGAGAGCCAGTCCTGACAAAACTCTACCATCTGGTGAGCAAGATGTATGAGACAGGTGAAATACCCTCAGACTTCAAAAAGAATATAATAATTACAATCCCAAAGAAAACAGGTGTTGACAGATGTGAAAATTACCGAACTATCTGTTTAATAAGTCACAGCTGAAAATACTAACACAAATTCTTTACAGACGGATGGAAAAACTGGTAGAAGCTGACCTCAGGGAAGATCAGTTTGGATTACATAGAAATATGGGAACACGTGAGGCAATATTGACCCTATGACTTATCTTAGAAGATAGATTAAGGAAAGACAAACCTACATTTCTAGCATTTGTAGACTTAGAGAAAGCATTTGACAATGTTGACTGGAATACTCTCTTTCAAATTCTGAAGGTGGCAGGGGTAAAACACCGGGAGTGAAAGCCTATTTACAATTTGTACAGAAACCAGATGGCGGTTATAAGAGTCGAGGGGCATGAGAGGGAAGCAGTGATTGGGAAGGGAGTGAGACAAGGTTATAGCCTACCCCCATGTTATTCAATCTGTATATTGAGCAAGCAGTAAAGGAAACAAAAGAAAAATCAGAGTAGGTATTAAAATCCATGGAGAAGAAATAAAAACTTTGAGGTTTCTCTGCTGACATTGTAATTCTGTTAGAGACAGCAAAGGACTTGGAATAGCAGTTGAACGGAATGGACAGTGTCTTGAAAGGAGGGTATAAGATGAACATGAACAAAAGCAAAATGAGGATAATGTAATGTAGTCAAATTAAGTCGGGTGATGCTGAAGGAATTAGATTAGGAAAGGCGACACTTAAAGTAGTAAATGAGTTTTGCTACTTGGGGAGAAAAATAACTGATGATGGCCGAAGTAGAGAGGATATAAAATGTAGACTGGTAATGGCAAGGAAAGTGTTTCTGAAGAAGAGAAATTTGTTAACATCAAGTATAGATTTAAGTGTCAGGAAGTCGTTTCTGAAAGTATTTGTATGGAGTGTAGCCATGTATGGAAGTGAAACGTGGGCAATAAATAGGTTGGACAAGAAGACAATAGAAGCTTTCGAAATGTGGTGCTACAGAAGAATGCTGAAGATTAGATGGGTAGATCGCATGACTAATGAGGAGGTATTGAATAGAATTGAGGAGAAGAGAAATTTGTGGCACAACTTGACTAGAAGAAGGGATCGGTTGGTAGGACATCTTCTGAGACATCAAGGGATCACCAATTTAGTACTGGAGGGCAGCATGGAGGGTAAAAATCATAGAGGGAGACCAAGAGATGAATACACTAAGCAGCTTCAGAAGGATGTAGGTTCTAGTAGGTACTGGGAGATGAAGAACCTTGCACAGGATAGAGTAGCATGAAGAGCTCCATCAAACCAGTCTCTGGACTGAAGACATCAACAACAACAACAACAACAACAACAACAACAACAACATTATACAGTTTGATGCCAGTAGGGAGTTCACACTGATCTCTACTCAAGAACTACTCTTCAGAGACATGTGTCTCAGCAGTGTTGGTGCCCAAACAAAGAAAAAAAATGCAAAAGTATGACTTTATATAATATCATCACGAAGTGCAACAGCTAGATAACGTAAAATAACTGTTGTTGAAAGAAACACATTTGAAAAATTCTCAGAATTTTAAATTTTCACTGTTCACAAAGTGTTACAAATAATTGTGATATGATGTGTTCATTTAGTTTGAAAATGTTAGTACTTTTAAGTTTGTACTGATTTTCCTTTCAAAAGCAATTTCTTATTACTAAAAATGAGATCTCTACTTCTTGCACTGGCAGTGATGGTGAGTTACCTACTTCTGATTGCCAAAATAAGTCAACTGCTAGCGTACACACTTTTGTTTGTGAAGAAATACATACTAATGTTGAAACATACGAGAATTGTTTCAATCATTGACTACAAAGTGAAATCATCTGAAAAACCCTGTTATTCATGGATGCTGTTTTGTGAAGTTCAGCCAGCATATCCTCTGCTGTCCAGTTGACTTCCTGTTCTCATCTTCTTTCCTAATAGTGAAGTGGTGAATTAGATGATACTCCCAATCAATATCCTTCTCATGGGTTATTTCATTAACAACATAAGGTTTGTCACCCTTTCTTCTTGTGCATCTGACAATAGTCTTTTGGTCTGTAGTAATTGCCGAATTGAGTTGCCTTCCATTTCACTGTAACCAACAACCATGCATTTTATATCAATGGTTTCTAGGTTAGGTATTAAGTAAACAGCAGCCAAGCACATTGAGGTAACAAATTTGTTATTTGTTTCTACTGTGTTCTTCATAGCGATCACTAAAACAGGAAATTTTGTTTACCATTGCAGGGAGAAATTTGAAATTTTTGCACAAACAACTTGCCATCTTGTATCTCTATTTCTGACCACAGGAAACAGTCCTGAAGCAGCCAAAGCCCACATTTACAGGAAGGTATATTCAGAAATGTACAGTCTCAGTTTCCCACATCCTAAAGAAGTCCACTGTCATCTATGCATGGCCTGAGTACCATTGGGTCAATAAAGATGAACTTAAACCTAATTATAATGCTCAACTTTTAGCAAAAGATAGCACTCAAGAGGAGAAGAAACTAGACGAGAAACAAGCAGATGCAACATTTGTAAGTTCAGCTTTAATCTCCAGCAAGTTTTGTTAGCACCAACTGATCCCACCAATTATTCTTTCTCTAATAAGCAATGATATAAATCTTTCAATTTTACATTGTATGACCTAAAATCAAAATAAGGAGATTGTTTCACATGGTTGGAAAATGAGGAAGCTGTGAGATAGCAAGCTGTTTGTAAGAATATTTCAAATCCCTTCCTGCATTGGTAAACCACATTTCCTGTTTTAGTGATTACAGTGGAGGACGCAATCCAAACAAATTTGTTGCTGCAATGTGCTGTTCAGGAAATACCTAACCTAGAAGCCATTGATTCAAAATTCATGGTTGTTGATCATAGTGAACCTGAATGCTGCTCAATAATTCAGTAATCCCTACAGAGCAATCTTCACTCTTTACAGCATAAACTGGACAAGAGCAATGTTCACCAAACATTGTTGGCAGTTTAGACAGTATTATTAATGAACAGTCTGCAGCTCGTGGTCTCACGGTAGTGTTCTCGCTTCCCGAGCACGGAATCCTGCGTTCGATTCCCAGCGGGGTCAGAGGTTTTCACTCGTGTCAAGATGACTGGGTGTTGTTGTGTTATCTTCATCATCATCATTCATCCCCATTATGGTCAGAGGAAGACAGTGGCAAACCACCTCCACTAGGACCTTGCCTAGTATGGCGATGCAGGTCTTCCGCATCTCTCCCCACTCTGCGTCAAGGAGTATGGGACTTCATCATCATCATTAATGAACAGGCTATGACATTGAAGTATTACAACTACATAACTCAGTATATCAAGTTCTAGCATTATAGTTATCTCCTCATTGGCAGCCCATATTGTGGCACAACTGGGCAGCTCAAGATATCTATTTTTTGTTGAAATGTGTATTGTGTCACTACAGTAAATCCTGAGTAGTATCCAGTTGTAGCATTAAATTGCCTAGTTGTAGCATTAAACATGGCACATCAAGTGGGCTAGAATCATACAGATAACTCAAAAGTCCAAAAAAATTAGTTACCTAGTTGGCGATACACTATCATAGCATAGTTGGTCATGACTCATCTACAGGAGGCGATATTTCAATACTGCCAATAGGCACACATAAAAGTGCCATACGCTGTCCTAGTTTTCGGAACAAATAGTAACTACTAGTAACTTGCTTTTCCCTCTTAACTTTCCCCAACCTACCTGTCTTGCTCCTCAAGTATGTAATCGTACTGTTGATTTATAACAACAAATTTTAAATCTATTATTTTTTCTTTTGTAACAGATTTTCTGGGTAGTATGGATATGGATTTTAATTTTGCTAACACCGTAATTCAGAATTTCAGTGTAATAGTTACAAAATATTACTGTATCCTCATTAATTGACAAATAACAAAATTAGTGTTTGTTTTCACTGTTTTATTACATAACTGTTTAATTACATAACTTTATTTCATTTGTAGCAGAACTGTTCCTTTAAATTTGCACACAAGATAGTTTACTTTAAACACTTATGGTGCAGAAATAAAGTATTCTGTGTAAGTAACAGTTTCTATAAACTTCACCCATGAGTTATCAAAACGTTGACACTCCTTTCTTTGACACTCCTGTGTGTGTTTTTTCTGATTCTGTATGAGTCTCAAAAGCCCTGACAAGTTTTAGCCCAAGTGATTGAAAATTCATATTTCAAATTTTATTACTCATGCAATTCATTATTTTAAATTGAATAGCATTTATTATATATAAATTGCTCAGTGATAGTCGTAACTTATTGCACATTGTAATCTTACCCTCCCTCATATCACCTGTTGATTTTCATTCCTTTTGTAATTAGCTTCAAGAGGAGTAAGATTTACAAATAACTTTTTTACTTGTCTTCTTTTCTTTTAGTTGGCCCCAGTTCATCACATCTAGAGGTTGATTCTTGAGGTTGAAATTTTTGACATTGTAGGTTCCAAGTGACATGATAATGTTGAAGTAAGCGTGTTCCACAATTTCTGTTTCTGAAATTTTATTATATCACATTTTTCTATATCAGACTGTCTTTACAATCTTCACTTTTAAATCAAGAATTAAATTGTTATTGCCAAAATTGAAAAACACATCTGATCACATCAGAGGCATACCCACTACTACTAACTCATTCTGCGGTAATATCAATATTCCAAAGAGTTTTCAAACTTTCTGCCAAATGACTCTCTACAAATCCATACCACTACTCTATAAATGATTCCAGAAATAAATTTCATAATTAGCATCAGATTGTGCAATTAATAATAGGAATCTTAAGTGTGCCAAAAATTTCGTAATTTCAGATGTTTCTAAAAGTAGAGTAATTTTAACTGTACATATAGTGCTCATACATATTGATTGTGATAAAGAAAATAAAATAATTTCCTTTTATTCATTTTAGCCTGAAATATAATAAACACCTGAGATAATATTGACCTGTTTAAAAGTTAGAAAGTATTTTTGGTATCGATAACTTCTTTTGAATAAAGTTAATGTTAGAGGAGGGTGTCCTTTTACAATGTAGGTGCTCATAACTTACAAACAGTTGGATTAGACATGGCTGCCTAGTAACGCATAGCCAATCCTCTTGTCCTAAAGAGATTTCGAGACATGACCCCAGAAAACATCAGAAGCATGGCCCAACAACCACTTCCCACAACACTTGGAGGTCCACACATCTCACTCAGTGGCATTACAGTTCTACATCTACATCTAAATATATATTCTGCAAACCTCTGTGAAGCACATGTCAGAGGGTACTTCCCTTTGTACTATATATTAAGGTATCTTCTTGTTCCATTTGTGTATGAAGAAGGGGAAGAAAGACTGCTTAAATGCATGTGCATGTTGTAGTTAGTTGAATCTTGTCTTTGCAGCCCTTACATAAGCAATAAGTACAATACTATTCCTAGATTCTTGGTCTTCAAACTTTGCCAATAGGCTTTCACAGGATATGGGATGTGTCTACAAGCATCTATCAATTCAGGTTTTCCACCATTCCCACAGCACACTTAACAGTTGAACAAACCTGTGATCATTTGTGCTGTACTTCTTCATACACATTTAATATCCCTCATTAGTCTTAGTTGGTTTGGATCCTTCTCACTGTAGTGATATTCTAAGATGAGACATAAATAAATAAAAATAAATAACATGAGTGAAGTAGTTTTAAAGTTCTTGCATAACATTTTTTTTTTTTAAATTATGCACAGGTTCTTACATATTTCAATAGGGTTTAAAGATTTCATGGCTTGATGTGCAGCACTTCGTTTCTTGGCACATAGTTCTTGTTTGCCTCTTTGTTCACAAAATTCACTTATGTTTTTCCTACTTTTGTTGTTCTCAGTTTGACAGGCTGGAGTAAACTTGTTTCCAGTAACAAACTTCACAGAATGTGGTTGCTTGTTTTCACTTACTGGTCTGCTTTTGGGATAAATTATTTCACAGGCCAGAATTACCTTTGTACTGAGAACTACTTTCAAAGCCTGTGTTTTCTTTTTGTTTACAAATGAATTTCTGTATGTGCTCTGCTCAATCACAGCTTATGATTTTCTTTCATGAGCTACGCAATTTATTACACATAACTTCAACAATTTTCTGCAGACTCTTAATATGTTCATTTAGCTTTTTTGTAACGTCACTGTAGTGCACACACTGATAGTTTTCAACCACAAAACTGTGACACTCACACACAGGAGTATTACAGACAGTCAAACTCACACCATATTGTATACCACTATGTTGTATACATTCATAGAATAGTGTTAAGTAGCACAATATTAGAAATCTCACAAATTTATCAAAATATTAATTTGTTTTTGTGCATCAACATCAACTAAACACTCAGTCTTGTCTCAGCTGACTTGAATAAAGCTCATTTCCTCTTGTGTACAGAAGTATTGACATTCTACAAAATGTACAGCCACTCAGCTTTTAAGCTAAAAATAATGTAATAATACTGTAGGCATCACTTACATTTTGCTAGAAATAGCTATGGACAGACAAGATAACTATCAAGACACAAACTTTATGGTCATTAACTCATTGGGGTGAAGTGAGATGATGTCGTGTCTAAAATTACCCTCTGTGACACACTTAACAGTATATCCAAAATGTTGATGTAGACAGAGTTTGCCAGAGTTTTAAGGGGTAGAGCCATGTAGCAGCTGACCCTCGCAGCCAGTGGCATTATATCAGGGAAGCTTGACCGTCTGTGAAGGTTCAGTGCTTCAACATGGACGATCTCACAGTCATCTCAAAATACTAGTTCTTTGTACATAACTTGGTTATAGAGATCTGAAGTTTTAACTTTATACTTGTCAGATAAGAGCATATTTTCTCATTATGTGTATGCTCATAGCAAATGAAAACCCCTCGATATTGGCCATTCACTTTTGGTAGAATGTCATGTAAGCTTCTGGAAAGGTGTGACTAATTATATTTGTAGTGTTTCAGGTTGAGGACAACATGCATTATGTCAGCAGGAGGTTACAGAGACATTAGGAGGTTACTGAGACATTGTGACTGTTCTCTTCCAACAGTGAAAGCTATAGACATAGGCTTTGTCAGCAATAAATTGGGGTGTGTGTGTGTGTGTGTGTGTGTGTGTGTGTGTGTGTGTGTGTGTGTGAGTGAGAGAGAGAGAGAGAGATAATATAGACACGCACTGAGAGAAAAAAAACTGCAACACCAAAAAATAATTACTATAGAGTAATGAAATTTTGGGAATAAATTTGTCTGGGTAACATATGTAGATGATTAACACTGCAAGATCACAGGTTATTGTAATTGTGAGGTATCCCATTGCAAATGTGAAATGCCGGTACATTAATAAATAGTGTAACCACCAGAATGTAGAATGGAAGCATGTGAACATGCATGCATTGTGTTATACAGGTGCCAGATGCCTGTTTGTGGGGTGGAGTTCCATGCCTGTTGCATTTTGTTGGTTAATACAGGTATGGGTAATGCTGGTTGTGAATGATGCTGGAATTGTCATCCAGTGATGTCCCAATTGTGCTTAATTCAAGACAGATCCGGTGATCGAGCAGGCCTAGCCAACATGTTGGCATTTTGTAGAGCATATTGGGTTACAAGAGCAGTGTGTGGGTAAGCATTATCCTGTTGCAAAACACCTCCTGGAATGCCGTTCATGAATGGCAGCACAACAGGACGAATTACCCGATCAATGTAGAGATTTGTAGTCAGGGTGTGGGATAACCACAGGCGTGCTCCTGCTGAGTCTAGGATGTAGATAGGCTGGTTGCAGGCCCTCAGCTGGCCTCCTCTGAGCCAACACACAGTCATCACTGGCACTGAGGCAGAACCAGCTTTAGTTCTCACTTGAAACCACTGAAGTTGCAAATGGCAGTGGCTTGAGGTCAGTGGAATGCAGGCTACAGGGCATCTGGCTTGGAGCTGTCCTTTGAAGTACATGATTTGGAATAGTTCATTGTGTCACTGTGGTGCCCAGTGCTGCTCAAGTTGCTGCTGGGGATGCAGTACAATGTGCCAGAGCCGTATGCCAAACACAATGGTCTTCCCTTTCGGTAGTGCCATGTGGCCGTCGAGACCCCATTCTTCTTGCGACCAAATGTTCCTGTGACGAATGCTGCCAGCAGTTGCGTACAGTGGCTACATTCCTGCTAAGTCTTCCTGCAGTACTGCAGATGGGACATCCAGCTTCTTGAAGCCATATTACACAACCTCATTTAAATTCATTAAGGTGTTGATAATGGTGTCTTTGTCACCTTAAAAAGACATTCTTGACTAACATCAACTCACCGTATTGAATCTCAAAGGTAACTAATGCTCATGACCTTTACTGTGTGTATTTAAAGCAAACTTGATTTGTGTCCTCATAGTGGCACTATTAGCGCCACTCGTATGTGACTGGTGTGAAAATTGAATAAACATCATCTTTCTCATGTAGAAACACACCTACCACCTTTGTTTATGTTGCACAAATTCTTTTTTGTGCAGCGATTTTTGTTACATAATTTTGTAGTTTCTGGTACTCCACTGAAGAAAGATTTTTGTTAAGAAACTGTCTAGCAGGCTGGTCAACTTTATCACAGAAGCATGTCTTACTGACTAGCTCTCCTAAAAATTAACTGAAACTTTTTTGTGTGTGTCTTTTGTTCACATTAATGACTAGAACAGATACAGTGATGCAAACATGGATCACCACGCTCACAGTCTAGGTGCAGAGTTCATAGCCTGATAAATCAAAATACATGCTCTTTTAGGGGGTTAGTTCGTTTTGTTCTTGCATCACTCCGAGGAGCTACCGTGTTTGTAGTTTTAGAGGTCTATATTGAGTAACCATCTTGCTTTGGAGAAGAATGAGTATTGATACCTCAGTTAGCATATGTTTTGAGTTTGTATGTACCATGCAACATATAATTTGAAAGTCCATTGTTAAGTCATTTTCTCAAATAAATTTAAATTAATGTACCCTTGTACCTACTATTTGTCCACGTATAGATGCTGAATGATCCAAAAAGTTTGATAAAGAATATTGACTGAAGCTTACATCTAATGATAAAGTTGCATCTCATAGCTCTTGACCGTATAGAATTCCCCTCTCCCCCTCCTCAACGTGATATGCATTCTGCACATATTGCTCCTTTAAACCAATTAATGAGACATTTTTGTATAAAATATGCATACAGTTTGTGTGTATGAAATAGGAAAAGATCTGTGCTAAGAGTAGGGCTAGTCATTAATGTGAACAAAAGACACACACAAAAAAGTTTCAGTTAATTTGTAGGAGAGCTAGTCAGTAAGACATACTTCCGTGATATGTATTTCAGCTGAAAAGTATTTTGCTGTGTATTAGAAGAAATTGACATGAAATGTTCTTTTATTTCCCGAGACTCTCATAAGCAATGTTATATCCTTGAGAAAAGATGTAATTGTTTTTTCTTTATTTTTGTAAATTTCTTGTTTATTGAAACAGAACACTGAGATAAAATGTTTTTTTACTAGAATCATCGGCTTATATACAACATTGGTATTGGTAGCCGGTAGAGTGATTCGCGGCTTCATCTCTGGAGCATCCTATAAGATAATGTTTACTGAACTTCCTAATGTGGATCGTGTTCTACAGGTAAATTATAGACTTATCAATGGTCCAGAATACTGTTATTTATTAATGTGTATGTTTACGTTGTCAGAATCATCGGTCTGTACACCACTTTGGTGTTGGTTGCAAGTAGCTTGTTGAGGAATCACTTCACTGGACTTTGCTTCAAGATCATGTTTGATGACATGCCTAATGTGGATAGGATTCTTCAGGTAAGAGGAGTTCCCTGAATTGCTGAAGTAGCGGCTTCAGTGGATGCTCCAGTTAGCTGGCTGAACAGTGTGCTTGGAGGAATGCCAGTTACCATCTTAGAAGTGCTATATCTGCTTTCATTTTTATGTCCATGTCATTCACATCTGACTTAGATTCAGCAGGAAGAAGCTGGAATTTTAGCTTTCTGTGCCATGTACTTGATGAGACAATAGGATTCAATAAATGTACAAATATTTTCAAAGAACAGGTTATGTCCCATTATGTTTCACTGCTCTGCTGTATGTTGTAACATATCACAAATGAAATCAATCGGCATCTGTAAATACATCCAAATAAACATACATTTGTTTCTTTTTCTTAATAGGTCCACATTTAGTTTGGATCTTTTCCTTTAGAAAAATTCTAAATATATCATGCATAATGTGTACATAGCATAAAATTTCATCGTGTACATAATCATTATCATCAGTCTTTTTTTATTTTGCGTTTACATATTTCATTGCTAAAGCATCAGACAAGCACTTGTATAAGCACATTCTTCTTCTTCTTCTTCCTCCTTACATTCCATAGAAAAAGCGTCGTTGCAAATTTCAGTATTATTGTAGGTGCAATAAATATATGTATATTTTAAGTTTTTTTCAGATACACCATTTTAATGTATCTCATCTGGAGTTTGACTATATCTCTCTCTCTCTCTCTCTCTCTCTCTCTCTCTCTCTCTCTCTCTCTCTCTAGATGTCAGTATTGGCCTGTGTCAGCTTCCTCCACCCTTTAATTCTCTTTCAGTTCTGCAATTTAAAGCACAGGTATCTAAGGCTGAATGTTGTAAAGCACTTCAATGTTTTACCATTTAGTCATAAGTTATATTACTAGTGTAAATATTGTTATACATTTCTTACATACATTTGTTTACAAGTAAGAAAAGATAAATATATAATAAATAAATATATAATAAATAAATATATGATAAATAAGTATATACAATGTTAATCTATAAATTATATTTCAGCTATGTCACGACATATACCTTGTGAGAGAAAGTGGTGAACTTGCCTTAGAAGAAGATTTGTTTGCTAAGCTTGTCTTCCTCTACCGGTCACCAGAAACACTTATCAAATGGACCAGACCGAGAGAGGAAGGGGAACTTGAAGGCGATGAAGCAGGAGATGTTCGATCAGCTGCTATGCAGTAATCATAGTGCAGTGTTTATTAATTTGAAGATAGGATGCATTGTGCTGTGTGTCCATACAATATGAAACAGTTTCATTTTGCTTTGAGAAAAAAGTGGATTATGGACAACATTGCTGTTTCAGAAAAGGTCAGATTACTTAATGAAGTAATTTCCAGTTCCTCGAGTATCAGTCTGTTACATGACAAAGAAACATTTTCAGGGGGTTTATTCTTATGTGAAACATGGTTGACATTAATCCACA
Source organism: Schistocerca americana (assembly GCF_021461395.2). Classification (NCBI taxonomy): domain Eukaryota; kingdom Metazoa; phylum Arthropoda; class Insecta; order Orthoptera; family Acrididae; genus Schistocerca; species Schistocerca americana. The sequence continues at coordinate 132,626,618 of NC_060123.1, forward strand.
AGATGTAGCTGTGCTGTTTTAAGCATCTGTACCATATTGCAAAAAAGGGAGCTGAACTCCACAAATAATCCATAAAAATTAAAAGATTGAAGTTTGACTTCCTCAGTGACATTGGACAATATTCAGATGATGTGGCATGTGTTGCTTGCAAGGCTGAAGTATTTCAAATACTATTTTATTTACATTGCCTAAATGAACATAGTAATGCTGTATTTATATATTCTTTATATTTAATATGATACTGTTGGGTAGTGCTTTTTAACATAATTGTAACTGATACAAATATTTAGTGAACTTTTATATACTTTTATATGCTAGTGTGAACATGATCATATAACTGCTGAATGATAAATGCTATTTTGTGGAATTTAGCACATTACTTTACAATACAGTCCTGTTTGATGAATGATTTATACTAATGAGATTTGTAGTGGTTGTTTTGTATGGTGCAGTGAAAATGACTGGAGATTGTGATTATATTTCATCCAGTGGCTTATATATAAAACAATTTTGTATATCTATGTTTCAATTAATAATGTTTATTTTTAATTACTGGCATGCAAGAACTTCCACACATCCACAAACTGTTGCAAAAATATGCTGTTCATATGCAAATGAATAAAAGAGCTTTTTTTACATACATGAACAATTAGTATTTTTGTTGTTATTTATCAGTAAGTAATGAAAAGTTGTACACATTTATATATTGACAGTCGGTAACACTATCGTTCAATTTAGCTCCTGTTGTGAACTTTGCTACTAGGATATGTAAATGCTCTGAGACTGCTATTGATAATATCTTTGTAGACAAATCTAGGGAAAAAAAGTCATATCACAAAACCAATAGTGAATGGGCTATCTGATCATGATATCTTGTGTTAAATGTTGAAACCTGTCAGGATAAAAAAAATCTATTAAATCTGAGTACAAGAGGGTAATAAATAATTCAAAATTGAGAAATTCAGGAAGTTGCTCAAAGACATGAACTGGATAGATGTTTACAATACTTCTGACTCAAATGGAAAATACAATCCATTCATTAATAAAGTTATCTCCACTTTTGAAAATTGTTTTGCCCTAAAGGTAAAACACATCACACAGAAGTCAAAAAATAAACTGTAGAGTACACAAGGAATAAATATATCATGTGGGACAAAAAGGAGACTGTATCGACTATCTAGGAACAGCTCTGACATTAGAATTGTAATACATTACAAATAATACAGCAAAATATTGAAGCAAGTAATCCAGAAATCGAAGCAGCTTTATTATGAGAAAAAGATAATTACATCAGGCAATAAAATAAACACTGTATGGGATATAGTGAAGACAGATACAGGTGGGGCCAGAAAGGAAGAGGAACAGATAGCTCTAAAAATAAATGACACTTTGGTAACAAGTACATGTAGCATTGCAAACCTCTTAAACAAGTACTTCATTTCTGTTACTGACAGCTTGGGGTTATCAGGTTCAGTGAACAGTGCAATGGAATATCTGAGACCAGTCTTTAAAAATAGCTTCAGTAAAATGGAAATGACACACTCATCTCCCAAAGAAGTAGCATCCATTATAAAATTGTTAAAGTCTAAGCAATCCTGTGGGTATGATAACATATCAACGAAGTTAATCAAAGAGCGCTCATGTTAAATTATATGTGTAATCAATCTCTTATCAGCAGAACATTTCCAGACTGACTTAAATATGCTGAAGTTAAGCCTCTTTCCAAGAAGGGGAATAAAGAGATACCATCAAACTATTGACCAATTTCACTTTTGTTGGCTTTCTCAAAAATATTTGAAAAGGTTGTGTTCAAGTGTCTCCTTAAGCATTTGACTGCAAATAATCTATATCTACATCTACATGGATACTCTGCAAATCACATTTAAGTGCCTGGTAGAGGGTTCATTGAACCATCTTCACAATTCCCTATTATTCCAATCTCGTATAGCACGCAAAAAGAACAAACACCTATATCTTTCCGTACAAGCTCTGATTTCCCTTATTTTATCATGGTGATCATTTCTTCCTATGTAGGTTGGTGTCAACAAAGTATTTTGGCATTCAAAGTAGGAAGTTGGGGATTGGAATTTGGTGAGAAAATTCTGTCCCAACGAAAAATGCCTTTCTGTTAATAATGTCCAGCCCAAATCGTATATCATTTCAGTGACTCTCTCTCCCATATTTTGTGATAATACAAAACACACTGCCCTTCTTTGAACTTTTTTGATGTACTCCTTCAGTCCTATATGGTAAGGATCCCACATCGTGCAGCAGTATTCTAAAAGAGGGCGGACGAGTGTAGTGTAGGCAGTCTCCTTAGTAGATCTGTTACATTTTCTAAGTGTCATGCCAATGAAACGGATTCTTTGGTTAGCCTTCCCCACAACGTTTTCTGTGTATTCCTTCCAATTTAAGTTGTTCGTAATTGTAATTCCCGTGTATTTAGTTGAATGTAAGGCCTTTAGATTTCACTAATTTATTGTGTAACCGAAGTTTAATGAATTCCTTTTAGAACTCATGTGGATGACCTCACACTTTTCTTTATTTAGGGTCAACTGCCAATTTTCACACCATTCAGATATCTTTTCTAAATCATTTTGCAATTTTTTTTGATCTTCTGATCACTTTATTAGTCGATAAACAACAGCATCGTCTGCAAACAACCTATATAGATAAGAAACAGCAAAGGGCCTATAACACTACCTTGGAGAACACCAGAAATCACTTCTGTTTTACTCGAAGACTTTCCATCAATTACTATGAACTGTGACTTCTCTGACAGGAAATCACAAATCCAGTCACATAACTGAGATGATATGCCATAAGCAAGCAATTTCAATAAAAGCCGCTTGTGTAGTACAGTGTCAAAAGCTTCTGGAAATCCAGAAATATGGAATTGATCTGAAATCCCGTGTCAATAGCACTCAACACTTCATGTGAATAAAGAGCTAGTTGTGTTTCACAAGAAAGATATTTTTTAAATCCATGTTGACTGTGTGTCAGTAGTCCATTTCCTTATAGGTAATTCACAATGTTCAAACACAACACAATACATGTTCCAGAATCTTGCTGCATGTCGATGTTAATGATATGAGCCGGTAATTAAGAGGGTTACTCCTACTACCTTTCTTGAATATTGCTGTGACCTGTGCAACTCTCCAGTCTTTGGGTACGGATTTTTTGTCGAGCGAATGGTTGTATATTATTGTTAAGTGTGGAGCTAATGCATCGGCATACTCTGAAAGGAACCTAATTGGTATACAGTCTGGACCAGAAGACTTGCTTTTATTAAGTGATTTAAGTTGCTTCACTACTCTGAGGATATTTACTTCTACGTTACTCATGTTGGCAGCTGTTCTTGATTCAAATTCTGGAATATTTACATCGTCTTCTTTTGTGAAGGCATTTCGGAAGGCTGTGTTTAGTAACTCTGCTTTGGCAGCACTGTCTTCAATAGTATCTCCATTGCTATCGCGCAGAGAAGGCATTGATTGTTTCTTGCCGCTAACATATTTCACATACAACCAGAATCTCTTTGGATTTTCTGCCAGGTTTCAAGACAAAGTGTCGTTGTGGAAACTGTTATAAGCATCTTGCATTGAAGTCTGTGCTGACTTTTGAGCTTCTGTAAAAGATCGCCAATCTTGGGGATTTTACATCTGTTTAAATTTGGCATGTTTGTTTCTTTGCTTCTGCAACAGTGTTCTGACCCATTTTGTGTACCAAGGAGGATCGGCTCCATCATTTGTTAATTTATTTGGTATAAATCTCTCAATTGCTGCTGATACTATTTCTTTGAATTCAAGCCACATCTGGTCTACACTTACATTATTGATTTGGAATGAGTGGAGATTGTCTTTCAGGAAGGTGTCAAGCGAATTTTTATCTGCTTTTTTGAATATGTATATTTTTCGTTTATTTTTATAGGATTTAGGGGTTACAATATTCAATCTTGTTAGGACAACTCTGTGTTCACTAACCCCCATATCCATTTTGATGCTCGTTATTAACTCAGGATTATGTGTTTCTAAGAGGTCAAGTCTGTTTTCACCTTTTACTATTTGCATGAGCTGATGAACTAAATGCTTAAAATAATTTTCAGAGAATGCATTTAGCACAATTTCGGATGATGTTTTATGTGAACCTCCAGAATTAAACATGTATTTTCGCCAACATATCGAGGTAAATTAAAGTCGCCACCAACTATAATTGTACGAGTCTTGTACGTGTTTGAAATCAAACTCAAGTTTTCTTTGAACCTTTCAGCAACTGTATAATTTCAATTGGGAGGTCGGTAAAAGGATCCAATTATTATCCTATTCCGGTTGTCAACAATGATCTCTGCCCATACAAACTCACAGAAACTATCTACTTTAATTTCGCGACTAGATAACTACATCTAACAGCAGCAAACATGCCACAGCCAACTGTGTTTAGCCTATCCTTTCAGACACCATTAGGTTCTTCGCAAAAATTTCAGCTGAGCTTATCTCCAGCTTTAGCCAGCTTTCGGTGCCTATAACAATTTGAGCATCAGTGCTTTCTATTAGCACTTGGAGCTCTGGTACTTTCCCAACACAACTAAGACAATTTACAGCTGTTATATTGATGGTTCCTGTATCTATTTTCTTCCTGTGTTCGATCTGCACTCTTTGTGACTGAAGTCCTAAGTCCTTCTTGTGTTTTCCCGATACCCTCTAACCTAAAAAACCGCCCAGTCCACACCACACAGCCCCTGCTATCCCTGTAGCGACCTCCTGCATATAGTGGACACCTGACCTATTCAGCGGAACCTGAAATCCAACCGCCCTTTGGCACAAGTCAAGGAATCTGCAGCCTACATTGTCGCAGAACCATCTGAGCCGCTAATTCAGACCCTCCATTCAGCTCTGTACCAGAGGTCTGCAATCGGTCCTGTTGACTATGCTGCAAATGGTCAGCTCTGGTTTCATCTTGCAAGCAAGACTGACAGCCTTTACCACTCCTGTTAGCCACTCGAAACCAGAGAGAATCTCTTCTGATCCAAAGTGATACACATCATTGGTACTGATGTGAGCAACCACCTGCAGTTGGCTGCACTCTGTGCTCTTCATGGCGTCCGGGAGGACCTGTTCCACGTCTGGAGTGACTCCACCTGGAGTGCACATTAGTTCTCTTTCCCTTCTTGGCAGCCATGCCCCTAAGAGGCCCCATAACACGCCTAACGGGGCTCCCAACTGTCAGTAATCCCACCCTCTGTGATTGTCTGGATCTTGCAGGCTGAGAGGTTTCCTCTGAAACATGACAGGTGACAGCACCTGGCTCAGTGACAGTGTCAGCCACAGACAGCACCTGGAACCTGTTTGTCAGACAAACTGGGGAGGCCTTACATACAGCCACCTGCTATGCCCCTTACATGTGGCCACCCGCTACGCCCCGGGGCGACCTCCCACTTCACCACAGGTGAGCGGTCAACTTCAGTGTGAGCACTAACTGGGATGGCCACCGGTCATGACTGATTGGAGGACTCAGACGTGCTGGACGTTCGTTGGATCCCCACGGCCGGTCCACAACAATGGTGCCCATCCACTGCAGCCTCAAGTTATGTAATCAAAGCCAGCTGAGAGCAAAATGTCACCAACCTGGCTCACATCCGCAGACAACAATTGCTGTGTGTCCATACTAATGACCATGGAAAACTAAACTATGCAGATAAACAGACTATTGGCACATGCTGCGCAACTCGACTGTAGACCCTGATGAAAACACAGGAACTGTTTCTAATAAATTAGATTAATTTGCAGAGATTCAAAAACCTAACTGCCAAAGCACTCAGGTGAAACTAAATAACTCGCCCCTTATTAGGGACTTTTAATATGTCACAAAGTCAGTTTACTTTCCGACACAAACAGAAACTTGAGAACTGTGGCTATTAGATATTAAATAAAAATGTAGAAACTAAAGCAACTACACTGTTAAAGCACACAGACGATATACAATTTGCTCCTGGTCAGGAACTTGTAAAAGTCACAAAATCGGTTTTCTTCCCTGTTGCTGCTTGTGTCTCGGCCGGCTACTGCTGCCTGACAATAATATATTGTCCAAGTCACAGTTTGGATTTCTTAAGGGTTCTGATGTAGAGAAAGCTATTTACACTTACAATAGAATGTACTTAATTCATTAGATAATAAATTATAGGCTTCTGGCATTTTCTGTGACCTGTCAAAAATCTTTGGCTGTGTGAACCACAACATTCTCTTAAGTAAATTAGAATATTACGGTGTCACCGGCAATACTGCAAAATGGTTTGAGTCTTATCTATCTAACAGAAAACAAAGGATGTTGTTGCAAAATACCTGTGCAGTAAGCAGTCAGTCTTCATGTAACAGTGTTCCTCAAGGTTCCATCTTGGGTTTATTGCTTTTTCTTGTGTACATTAATGACCTCTCATCTGTTACATTGCCAGATGCTAAGTTTGTTTTGTTTGCAGATAAAACAAACATTCCAATAAGTAGCAAGTCAAGTACAGATTTAAAAATAGCTGCTAATCAAATTTTCACAGACATTAATAAGTGGTTTAAAGCTAATTCACTGTCATTAAACTTTCAGAAGACCCACTATATGTAGTTCAGAAACTGTAAGAGGTTTCCTTCCAGCATGTCTATAACAGAGGAAGACATGCAGATTGAAGAGGTTGACAGTGTCAAATTTCTGGGATTACAACTTGATAATAAATTCAGTTGGGAACGGCATACCACAGAATTGCTTAAGTACCTAAACAAGTATGTATTTGCAGTGAGAATGGTGTCAGATTTAGGACATATAAATATAAAAAAACTTGTATACTTTGTTTACTTTCATTCTATTGCGTCATATGGGATCATATTCTGGGGCAACTCATCAAACCAAGCAAATGTTTTTAGGGTGCAAAAGCATGTAGTAAGAATCATTTGTGGCATAAATTCAAGAACTTCATGTAGAAACCTGTTCTAGGAACTTGGTATTCTAATCACTACTTCTATGTATATTTATTCCTTAATGAAATTTGTTGCAAGTATTACATCTCTATTTCCAACCAATAGCTCAATACATTGTATCAATACTAGGAATAAGAACAATCTAGATAAAGACCTAAAATCACTTAACTTTGTCCAAAAAGGAGTCCAATATTCAGGAACACACATTTTCAATAAATTGCCAGCAATTATTAAAAACTTGGTTTCAGATAAAACACAGTTTGAACAGAGTTTGAAAGACTTTTTGATAGGCAACTCCTTCTACTCCATAGATGAATATCTTAACAGAGACTGCTAAGCCAGCTTAAGTAAAAATATCTGTTAGATTTCAGTTTTGACAGCTCTTGGTCACGACAGTCAAGATTAGGTATTTTGTGTACGATAAATTTATTAATAGTGCATAACAATGTTTCATTCTGACAGCATGTTGCATCTCGTGGTCGTGCGGTAGCGTTCTCGCTTCCCACGCCCGGGTTCCCGGGTTCGATTCCCGGCGGGGTCAGGGATTTTCTCTGCCTCGTGATGGCTGGGTGTTGCGTGCTGTCCTTAGGTTAGTTAGGTTTAAGTAGTTCTAAGTTCTAGGGGACTTATGACCACAGCAGTTGAGTCCCATAGTGCTCAGAGCCATTTGAACCATTTTTTTGACAGCATGTTAATTCTGCAAATATTAGCTGTTCCATTTTACTGATCAGGGTAGTAAGTATTATATTCAAATGTTTTGTTTTTATGTTCTACTTTCTGACATGTTCCACACCCACGAGAATCATCTGATTTTTTGGGACTATGGAATGAAAACTGAATCTAATCTAATCTGTGACAAAATATATCAAGTGTTTCTGAAACCTCTAGTTTGAGACTCTTTGGTTGGATATTTAGTTGGTATCTATGTTAATTTTGTGGCCTCTATCAAGCAGACAATAAGTGGCTGATTACTCATTATTTTATTTTATAATATACCTCTGTGTCCTTCAAATCCTGTGGAAAAATCACTTCCAATCTTGCCTACATAAATGTGGGCACAGAATGTTTGAACTTGTCCTTGCGATTTTATTTATAGATTAGCTAGCCAATTCCCTGTAGTGTCACCCATGTCATTATGTCTTCCACCTGACTCTGGCATTTCCACCTCTTCCTTTCCATCTCCACATTCCTATCTCTCTGATGATCTCTACCTCTCCCCCGTCTCTGTACATCACCACCTACTCTCTAGCTCCATCCCCTCATTGCCCTCTCTCTGTCCATCTTTTCATCATCCTCTTCCTCCCTCCCACCTCATCCCCCTCCTTGTTTAAGAGTAACAGATTGGTGGCCATTAATATTTCAAAACCATGATAGCAACATTGAACATAGGTCAAATTGACATTAAACTGTACTACATACTTGTACTTTCAAATGATTGACATTACTGCACAAAGTCAGTCAGAGTAACGCCATCTACAGTCTGGGTATAGGGAAAGATTAAACATCTACATTACATCCACATATGCATCCATACTCTGGAAACCACCTCAAGTGCATGACAGAGGCTATTTTCCATTGTGCCAGTTATTGTGGTTTCTTCCCATTCCATTCAGGTATGGAACACAAGAAGAACAGTCGTAAGAATATTTTTCCTACGTGGAATGTTTCCCTCTATTATAACCATATATATATATATATATATATATATATATATATATATATATATATATGTACACTCCTGGAAATTGAAATAAGAACACCGTGAATTCATTGTCCCAGGAAGGGGAAACTTTATTGACACATTCCTGGGGTCAGATACATCACATGATCACACTGACAGAACCACAGGCACATAGACACAGGCAACAGAGCATGCACAATGTCGGCACTAGTACAGTGTATATCCACCTTTCGCAGCAATGCAGGCTGCTATTCTCCCATGGAGACGATCGTAGAGATGCTGGATGTAGTCCTGTGGAACGGCTTGCCATGCCATTTCCACCTGGCGCCTCAGTTGGACCAGCGTTCGTGCTGGACGTGCAGACCGCGTGAGACGACGCTTCATCCAGTCCCAAACATGCTCAATGGGGGACAGATCCGGAGATCTTGCTGGCCAGGGTAGTTGACTTACACCTTCTAGAGCACGTTGGGTGGCACAGGATACATGCGGACGTGCATTGTCCTGTTGGAACAGCAAGTTCCCTTGCCGGTCTAGGAATGGTAGAACGATGGGGTCGATGACGGTTTGGATGTACCGTGCACTATTCAGTGTCCCCTCGACGATCACCAGTGATGTACGGCCAGTGTAGGAGATCGCTCCCCACACCATGATGCCAGGTGTTGGCCCTGTGTGCCTCGGTCGTATGCAGTCCTGATTGTGGCGCTCACCTGCACGGCGCCAAACACGCATACGACCATCATTGGCACCAAGGCAGAAGCGACTCTCATCGCTGAAGACGACACGTCTCCATTCGTCCCTCCATTCACGCCTGTCGCGACACCACTGGAGGCGGGCTGCACGATGTTGGGGCGTGACCGGAAGACGGCCTAACGGTGTGCGGGACCGTAGCCCAGCTTCATGGAGACGGTTGCGAATGGTCCTCGCCGATACCCCAGGAGCAACAGTGTCCCTAATTTGCTGGGAAGTGGCGGTGCGGTCCCCTACGGCACTGCGTAGGATCCTACGGTCTTGGCGTGCATCCGTGCGTCGCTGCGGTCCGGTCCCAGGTCGACGGGCACGTGCACCTTCCGCCGACCACTAGCGACAACATCGATGTACTGTGGAGACCTCACGCCCCATGTGTTGAGCAATTCGGCGGTACGTCCACCCGGCCTCCCGCATGCCCACTATACGCCCTCGCTCAAAGTCCGTCAACTGCACATACGGTTCACGTCCACGCTGTCGCAGCATGCTACCAGTGTTAAAGACTGCGATGGAGCTCCGTATGCCACGGCAAACTGGCTGACACTGAGGGCGGCGGTGCACAAATGCTGCGCAGCTAGCGCCATTCGACGGCCAACACCGCGGTTCCTGGTGTGTCCGCTGTGCCGTGCGTGTGATCATTGCTTGTACAGCCCTCTCGCAGTGTCCGGAGCAAGTATGGTGGGTCTGACACACCGGTGTCAATGTGTTCTTTTTTCCATTAATAGAGGGAAACATTCCATGTAGGAAATATATATCTAAAAACAAAGATGATGTGCTTACCAAATGAAAGTGCTGGCAGGTCGACAGACACACAAACAAACGCAAACATACGCACAAAATTCAAGCTTTCGCAACAAACTGTTGCCTCATCAGGAAAGAGGGAAGGAGAGGGAAAGACGAAAGGATGTGGGTTTTAAGGGAGAGGGTAAGGAGTCATTCCAATCCCGGGAGCGGAAAGACTTACCTTAGGGGGAAAAAAGGGCAGGTATACACCTGCGTGCGTACACACACATATCCATCCACACATATACAGACACAAGCAGACATATTTAAAGACAAAGAGTTTGGGCAGAGATGTCAGTCAAGGCGGAAGTGCAGAGGCAAAGATGTTGTTGAATGACAGGTGAGGTATGAGTGGCGGCAACTTGAAATTAGAGGAGATTGAGGCCTGGTGGGTAATGGGAAGAGAGGATGTATTGAAGAGCAAGTTCCCATCTCCGGAGTTCGGATAGGTTGGTGTTGGTGGGAAGTATCCAGATAACCCGGACGGTGTAACACTGTGCCAAGATGTGCTGGCCTTGCACCAAGGCATGTTTAGCCACAGGGTGATCCTCATTACCAACAAACACTGTCTGCCTGTGTCCATTCATGCGAATGGACAGTTTGTTGCTGGTCATTCCCACATAGAATGCATCACAGTGTAGGCAGGTCAGTTGGTAAATCACGTGTGTGCTTTCACACGTGGCTCTGCCTTTGATCGTGTACACCTTCCGGTTTACAGGACTGGAGTAGGTGGTGGTGGGAGGGTGCATGGGACAGGTTTTACACCGGGGGCAGTTACAAGGGTAGGAGCCAGAGGGTAGGGAAGGTGGTTTGGGGATTTCATAGGGATGAACCAAGAGGTTCCGAAGGTTAGGTGGATGGCGGAAAGACACTCTTGGTGGAGTGGGGAGGATTTCATGAAGGATGGATCTCATTTCAGGGCAGGATTTGAGGAAGTCATGTCCCTGCTGGAGAGCCACATTCAGAGTCTGGTCCAGTCCCGGAAAGTATCCTGTCACAAGTGGGGCACTTTTGTGGTTCTTGTGTGGGAGGTTCTGGGTTTGAGGGGATGAGGAAGTGGCTCTGGTTATTTGCTTCTGTACCAGGTCGGGAGGGTAGTTACGGGATGCGAAAGCTGTTGTCAAGTTGTTGGTGTAATGGTTCAGGGATTCTGGACTGGAGCACATTCATTTGCCACGAAGACCTAGGCTGTAGGGAAGGGACCGTTTGATGTGGAATGGGTGGCAGCTGTCATAATGCAGGTACTGTTGCTTGTTGGTGGGTTTGATGTGGACGGATGTGTGAAGCTGGCCATTGGACAGATGGAGGTCAACGTCATGGAAAGTGGCGTGGGATTTGGAGTAGGGCCATGTGAATCTGATGGAACCAAAGGAGTTGAGGTTGGAGAGGAAATTCTGGAGTTCTTCTTCACTGTGAGTCCAGATCATGAAGATGTCATCAATAAATCTGTACCAAACTTTGGGTTGGCAGACCTGGGTAACCAAGAAGGCTTCCTCTAGGCGACCCATGAATAGGTTGGCCTACGAGGGGGCCATCCTGGCACCCATGGCTGTTCCCTTTAATTGTTGGTATGTCTGGCCTTCAAAAGTGAAGAAGTTGTGGGTCAGGATGAAGCTGGCTAAGATAATGAGGAAAGAGGTTTTAGGTAGGGTGGCAGGTGATCGGCGTGAAAGGAAATGCTCCATCGCAGCGAGGCTCTGGACGTGCGGAATATTTGTGTATAAGGAAGTGGCATCGATGGTTACAAGGATGGTTTCCCGGGGTAACAGATTGGGTAAGGATTCCAGGCGTTCGAGAAAGTGGTTGGTGTCTTTGATGAAGGATCTGAGACTGCATGTAATAGGTTGAAGGTGTTGATCTACGTAGGCAGAGATACTTTCTGTGGGGGCTTGGTAACCAGCTACAATGGGGCGGCCGGGATGATTGGGTTTGTGAATTTTAGGAAGAAGGTAGAAGGTAGGGGTGCGGGGTGTCGGTGGGGTCAGGAGGTTGATGGAGTCAGGTGAAAGGTTTTGCAGGGGGCCTAAGGTTCTGAGGATTCCTTGAAGCTCCGCCTGGACATCGGGAATGGGATTACCTTGGCAAACTTTGTATGTGGTGTTGTCTGAAAGCTGACGCAGTCCCTCAGCCACATACTCCCGACGATCAAGTACCACAGTCGTCGAACCCTTGTCCGCCGGAAGAATGACGATGGATCGGTCAGCTTTCAGATCACGGATAGCCTGGGCTTCAGCAGTGGTGATATTGGGAGTAGGATTAAGGTTTTTTAAGAAGGATTGAGATGCAAGGCTGGAAGTCAGAAATTCCTGGAAGGTTTGGAGAGGGTGATTTTGAGGAAGAGGAGGTGGGTCCCGCTGCGACGGAGGATGGAACTGTTCCAGGCAGGGCTCAATTTGGATAGTGTCTTGGGGAGCTGGATCATTGGGAGTAGGATTAGGATCATTTTTCTTCATGGCAAAGTGATATTTCCAGCAGAGAGTAGGACAGTAAATCTTTGATGAGGGCTGTTTGGTTGAATCTGGGAGTGGGGCTGAAGGTGAGGCCTTTGGATAGGACAGAGGTTTCGGATTTGGAGAGAGGTTTGGAGGAAAGGTTAACTACTGAATTAGGGTGTTGTGGTTCCAGAATGGGTTGATTTGAATTTTGAGGTTTTGGAGGGAGTGGAGCTGGAAGTGGGAGAGTGAGTAGATGGGAGAGACTGGGTTTGTGTGCAATGAGAGGAGGTTGAGGTTTGCTGGAAAGGTTGTGAATGGTGAGTGAGTTGCCTTTCCGGAGGTGGGAAACCAGGAGATTGGATAGTTTTTTGAGGTGGAGGGTGGCATGCTGTTCTAATTTGCGGTTGGCCTGTAGGAGCATGCTCTGAACAGCCAGTGTGGATGTGGGAGAGGAAAGATTAAGGACTTTTATTAAGGATAGAAGTTGACGGGTGTGTTCATTGGCTAAGTTGATGTGTAGGTGAAGGATTAGGTGGGTGATGGCAATGGATTGTTCAGTTTGGAACTGGTGTAGGGACTGATGGAAAGAAGGGTTGCAGACAGAGATGGGAACTTCAAGTGTGATGCTTTTGGGGGTAATGCCAAATGTTAGACAAGCCTGAGAAAATAGAATATGAGAGCGTAATCTGGCTAGGGCGAAGGCATGTTTGCAGAGGGAATGTAAATAAAACTTAATGGGGTCATTGTGGGGGTGTTGTGAGGGTGACATGGTATTGGAAGGTGGAAAGTGTAACATGAGGCTGAAATGAAAATGAAAGTAAAAATATATGGGGAGAGATAAAGGTGAACTGGAAAGTAACTGGAGATCTGGTGTGAAAAACGCGAAAAGGTGTTGGTAACAGCTGGGCTATGTTGGACTTGGGTTGGTAGACAACGATGTGCACAAAGGTTAGGTGGTTGTGTTGCCTCCAAAACACACTAAATGACGGAGAAATTCGGGAAAATTTCGAAAAAACTTCGTGTAATGTATGAAAAGGAGTGGTTTTGTGGTGGCAGATTATGAAAATGAGGCTAACAATTGTCTGACGAAGAAATAATGACGTTAAAACCTGTGGGAAGCGGCTGAAAATTATCAGTGATGTGGGAAAAATGGAAATGGAAATAAAGCGAAAGTTATTAGAAATAGCCGAATTGGTTGTTTAAAAGGTGAAAGGAACTGTTTGTGAACTAGAAACGGTGGATTTTATAGCAGTTGTAGTGTTGAAAGCGACAAAAAAATTTTTTGGTTATGTTTTGGAAGTGGGTTACCTCAACTCCTTTGGTTCCACCAGATTCACCTGGTCCTACTCCAAATCCCACGCCACTTTCCTTGACTTTGACCTCCATCTGTCCAATGGCCAGCTTCACATGTCCGTCCACATCAAACCCACCAACAAGCAACAGTACCTGCATTATGACAGCTGCCACCCATTCCACATCAAACGGTCCCTTCCCTACAGCCTAGGTCTTCGTGGCAAACGAATCTGCTCCAGTCCGGAATCCCTGAACCATTACACCAACAACCTGACAACAGCTTTCGCATCCCGTAACTACCCTCCCGACCTGGTACAGAAGCAAATAACCAGAGCCACTTCCTCATCCCCTCAAACCCAGAATCCCCCAGAGAAGAATCACAAAAGTGCCCCACTTGTGACAGGATACTTTCCGGGACTGGACCAGACTCTGAATGTGGCTCTCCAGCAGGGATACGACTTCCTCAAATCCTGCCCTGAAATGAGATCCATCCTTCATGAAATCCTCCCCACTCCACCAAGAGTGTCTTTCCGCCGTCCACCTAACCTTCGTAACCTGTTAGTTCATCCCTATGAAATCCCCAAACCACTTCCCTACCCTCTGGCTCCTATCCTTGTAACCGCCCCCAGTGTAAAACTTGTCCCATGCACCCTCCCACCACCACCTACTCCAGTCCTGTAACCAGGAAGGTGTACACGATCAAAGGCAGAGCCACGTGTGAAAGCACACACGTGATTTACCAACTGACCTGCCTACACTGTGATGCATTCTATGTGGGAATGACCAGCAACAAACTGTCCATTCGCATGAATGGACACAGGCAGACAGTGTTTGTTGGTAATGAGGATCACCTTGTGGCTAAACATGCCTTGGTGCACGCCCAGCACATCTTGGCACAGTGTTACACCGTCCGGGTTATCTGGATACTTCCCACCAACACCAACCTGTCAGATCTCCGGAGATGGGAACTTGCCCTTCAGTATATCCTCTCTTCTCGTTATCCGCCAGGCCTCAACCTCCGCTAATTTCAAGTTGCCGCCGCTCATACCTCACCTGTCTTTCAACAACATCTTTGCCTCTTTACTTCCGCCTCGACTGACATCTCTGCCCAAACTCTTTGCCTTTACAAATGTCTGCTTGTGTCTGTGTATGTGCGGATGGATATGTGTGTGTGTGTGCGCGAGTGTATACCCGTCCTTCTTTCCCCCTAATGTAAGTCTTTCCGCTCCCTGGATTGGAATGACACCTTACCCTCTCCCTTGAAAAACACATCCTTTCGTCTTTCCCTCTCATTCCCTCTTTCCTGACGAAGCAACAGTTGGTTGCGAAAGCTAGAATTTTGTGGATATGTTTGTGTTTGTTCGTGCGTCTATCGACCTGCCAGCGCTTTTGTTTGGTAAGTCTCATCATCTTTGTTTTTAGATATATTTTTCCCACGTGGAATGTTTCCCTCTGTTATATTCATATCATTAATTTGAACCCAACAATTACGTTTGTTATTGTCGCTGTTGCATTTCTAAATCTTTTCTGTCATCTTATTTTCTCTTTCTGTTTTTGCCAGTAGTTTCACTTTGTATTCACCTTCTCCTTTTTACTGTAATCTACTATACAATTTTATCCCGCCGATATATACTCAATAATACGTAATATGTAACCCACTTCCAAACCATAAAAAAAAAGAAGGAAAGAAAAATTTCCACTTTCAACACTACCGCTGCTATAAAATCCACCGTTTCTAGTTCACAGACAGTTCCTTTCACCTATTAAACAACCATTTCGGCTAGTTCTAATAACTTTTGCTTTATTTCCATTTCCGTTTTTCTCACTTCACTGATCATTTTTAGCCACTTCCCACAGATTTTAACGTCATTATTTCTTCGTCAGACTATTGTTAACCTCATCTTCATAATCTGCCACCATAAAACCACTCCCTTTAATACATTTACACGTAGTTGTTTCGAAATTTTCCCGAATTTCTCCACCCTTTAACATGTTTTGGCGGCAACACAACCACCTAACCTTTATACACATCATTGTCTACCAACCCAAGTTCACCACAGGATCAACATAGCCCAGCTTTAACCAACACGTTTTCGCCTTTTTTCACACCAGATCTCCAGTTGCTTTCTAGTTCACCTTTATCTCTCCCCATATATTTTTATTTTCATTTTCATTTCAGCCTCATGTTACACTTTCCACCTTCTAATACCATGTCACCCTCACAACACCCCCACAACGACCCCATTAAGTTTTATTTACATTCCCTTCGCAAACATGCCTTCGCCCTAACCAGATTACACTCCCATATTTTATTTTCTCAGGCTTGTCTGACATTTGGCATTACCCCCAAAGGCCTCACACTTAAAGTTCCCATCTCTGGCTGCAACCCTTCTTTCCATCAGTCCCTATACCAGTTCCAAACTGAACAATACATTGCCCTCACCCACCTAATCCTTCACCTACACATCAACTCAGCCAATGAACGCACCCGTCAACTTCTATCCTTAATAAAAGTCCTCAATCTTTCCTCTCCCACATCCACACCGGCTGTTCAGAGCATCCTCCTACAGGCCAACCGCAAATTAGAACAGCATGCTCCCTCCACCTTAAAAAACTATCCAATCTCCTGGTTTCCCACCTCCGGAAAGGCAACTCACTCACCCTTCACAACCTTTCCAGCAAACCTCAACCTCCTCTCATTGCACACAGACCCAGTGTCTCGTATCTACTCAATCTCCCACTTCCAGCTCCACTCCCCCAAAAACCTCAAAATTCTAATCAACCCAATCTGGAACCACAACACCCTAATTTAGTAGTTAACCTTTCCTCCAAACCTCTCTCCCAATCCGAAACCTCTGTCCTATCCAAAGGCCTCACCTTCAGCCCCCACTCCCAGATTCAACCAGACAGCACTCGTCAAAGATTTACTGTCCTACACTCGTACTCTCTTCTGGAAATATCACTTTGCCACGAAGAAAAATAATCCTAATCCTACTCCTAATGATCCAACTTCCCAAGACACTATCCAAATTGAACTGTGCCTCGAACAGTTCCATCCTTCGTCACAGCGGGACCCACCTCCTCTTCCTCAAAATCACCCTCTCAACCTTCCAGCCTTGCCTCTCAATCCTTCTTGAAAAACCTTAATCCTACTCCCAACATCACCACAGCTGAAGCCCAGGCTATCTGTGATCTGCATGATGACTGGTCCATTGTCATTCTTCCAGCTGACAAGGGTTCAACGACCGTGGTACTTGATGGTCGGGAGTATGTGGCTGGGGGACTGCGTCAGTTTTCAGACAACACTACATACAAAATTTGCCAAGGTAATCCCATTCCTGATGTCCAGGCGGAGCTTCATGGAATCCTCAGAACCTTAGGCTCCCTACAAAACCTTTCACCTGACTCCATCAACCTCCTGACCCCACCGACACCCCACACCCCTACCTTCTACGTACTTCCTAAAATTCACAAACCCAAACATCCCGGCCACCCCATTGTAGCTGGTTACCAACCCCCCAAAGAAC
This sequence comes from Schistocerca americana, assembly GCF_021461395.2. Taxonomy (NCBI): domain Eukaryota; kingdom Metazoa; phylum Arthropoda; class Insecta; order Orthoptera; family Acrididae; genus Schistocerca; species Schistocerca americana. Next base: position 132,644,037 of record NC_060123.1, read on the forward strand.
GTATCTCTGCCTACGTAGATCAACACCTTAAACCCATTACATGCAGTCTCAGATCCTTCATCAAAGACACCAACCACTTTCCCGAATGCCCGCAATCCTTACCCAATCTGTTACCCCCGGAAACCATCCTTGTAACCATTGATGCCACTTCCTTACACACAAATATTCCGCATGTCCAGGGCCTCGCTGCGATGGAGCACTTCCTTTCATGCTGATCACCTGCCACCCTACCTAAAACCTCTTAGCCAGCTTCATCCTGACTCACAACTTCGTCACTTTCGAAGGCCAGACATACCAACAATTAAAGGGAACAGCCATGGGTACCAGGATGGTCTCCTCGTACGCCAACCTATTTATGGCTTGCTTAGAGGAAGCCTTCTTGGTTACCCAGGTCTGCCAACCCAAAGTTTGGTACAGATTTATTGATGACATCTTAAAGATCTTGACTCACAGTGAAGAAGAACTCCAGAATTTCCTCTCCAACCTTAACTCCTTTGTTTCCATCAGATTCACCTGGTCCTACTCCAAATCCCATGCCACTTTCCTTGACGTTGACCTCCATCTGTCCAATGGCCAGCTTCACACATCCGTCCACATCAAACCCACCAACAAGCAACAGTACCTGCATTATGACAGCTGCCACCCATTCCACGTCAAACGGTCCCTTCCCTACAGCCTAGGTCTTCGTGGCAAATGAATGTGCTCCAGTCCGGAATCCCAGAACCATTAGACCAGCAACCTGAAAACAGCTTCGCATCCCGCGACTACCCTCCCGACCTGGTACAGAAGCAAATAACCAGAGCCACTTCCTCATCCCCCCAAAGCCGGAACCTCCCACAGAAGAACCCCAAAAGTGCCCCACTTGTGACAGGATGCTTTCTGGGACTGGATCAGACTCTGAATGTGGCTCTCCAGCAGGGATATGGCTTCCTCAAATCCTGCCCTGAAATGAGATCCATCCTTCATGAAATCCTCCCCACTCCACCAAGAGTGTCTTTCCGCCATCCACCTAACCTTCGGAACCTCTTGGTTCATCCCAATGAAATCCTCATACCACCTTCCCTACCCTCTGGCTCCTACCCTTGTAACTGCCCCCGGTGTAAAACGTGTCCCATGCACCCTCCCACCACCACCACCTACTCCAGTCCTGTAAACCGGAAGGTGTACACGATCAAAGGCAGAGCCACGTGTGAAAGCACCCACGTGATTTACCAACTGACCTGCCCACACTGTGAAGCTTTCTATGTGGGAATGACCAGCAACAAACTGTTCATTCACAGGAATGGACACAGGCAGACAGTGTTTGTTGGTAATGAGGATCCCCCTGTGGCTACACATGCCTTTGTGCACGGCCAGCACATCTTGGCACAGTTACACCGTCCGGGTTATCTGGATACTTCCCACTAACACCAACTTATTGGTACTTTGGAGATGGGAACTTGCCCTTCAATATATTCTCTCTTCCCGTTACCCACCAGGCCTCAACCTCCACTAATTTCAAGTTGCCGCCACTCATACCTCACCTGTCATTCAACAACATCTTTGCCTCTGCACTTCCGCCTTGACTGACACCTCTGCCCAAACTCCTTGCCTTTACAAATGTGTGTTTGTGTCTGTATATGTGCAGATGGATATATATATGTGTGTGTGTGTGTGTGTGTGTGTGTGTGTGTGTGTGTATACGCCCGCAGGTGTATACCTGTCCTTTTTTCACCCTAAGGCAAGTCTTTCCTCTCCCAGGATTGGAATGACTCCTTATCCTCTCCTTTAAAACCCACATCCTTTCGTCTTTCCCTCTCCTTCCGCTCCTGGGATTGGAATGACTCTGTGGTGTCACTGCCAGACACCACGCTTGCTAGGTGGTAGCTTAAATCGGCCGCGGTCCATTTAGTACATGTCGGACCCGCGTGTCGCCACTGTGTGATCGCAGACCGAGCGCCACCACAAGGCAGGTCTCGAGATACGGGATAGCACTCGCCCCAGTTGTACGACGACTTTGCTAGCGACTACATTGACGAAGCCTTCTCTCATTTGCCGAGAGACAGTTAGAATAGCCCTCAGCTAAGTCCATGGCTACGACCTAGCAAGGCGCCATTAGCCTTACATAGTTTGATAGTGATCGTATGAAATGTCTCATCAAGAATGATGTACCACAAGGATGGAATAAAGATAAGTATTCGAGGAGCTGCATACTTTTCTTATTAGAATTCACTACTTATCCTGTTCCAGAATTCACGCCCGTCTGCGTTAGATAGCGTGCATTTCGGCCCCATATATATATATATATATATATATATATATATATATATATATATATATATATATATAAAAATCTTATCAAGATCTGACTGAATATTTATACAACTTCCTTCAGACAGCACTTCATTACAGATAACTGCATCATTTGCAAAAAGTCTGAGGTTACTATTAATATTGTCCACAAGGTCATTAATATACAACATGAACATCAAGGGTTCCAACACGCTTCTGTGGGGCATGTCCAAAGTTACTTCTGGATCTGAAAATGATTCTCCATCCAAGGTAACATTCTGTGTCCTCCCTACCAAAAAGTCCTCGACCCAATCACAAATTTCACTGATACCGATCGAACTTTTGACAATAAGCGTAGGTGTGGTACTGAGTCCAATGCTTTTTGGAAATCAAGAAATATATCTACCTGACTGCCTTGACCCAAAGTTTTCAGTACGTCATGTGAGAAAAGTGAGAGCTGGGTTTCACATGATTGCTGTCTTTGGAGTTTATGCTGATTGGTCATGAGTAAGTCATTCTGTTCAAGGAACCTCATTACATTTGAGTTCAGAATATGGCTAAGATTCTGCAACAAACTGATGTCAAGTTAATTGGATGGTAGTTTTGTGGATCACTTCTACTACCATTCTTGCAGATGGGTGTGACCTGTGCTACTGTCCAGCTATTGAGTACAGTTTTTTGTTCGAGGGACATGCGTTAGATTACAGTTAGAAGAGGGACCACCTCATCTGCAGTTCAATATAGAATATAATAGTGATTCCGTCAGACCTTGGAAAATTTTTCAGTTTTAACAATTTCAGCTGTTTCTCAACAACAGTAACATAAACACTGATTTCACTCATCTTTTCAATGGTACGGGGATTAAATTGGGGCAGTTCCCCTGGGTTTTCCTTTGTAAAAGAACATTTGAAAACAAAGTTAAGCATTTCGGCTTTTGCTTTTCTACCATTAATTTCAGTTTCTTTCTCATTCACTAGGGACTGGATACTAACTTTGGTGCCACTAACAGCCTCTACATATGATGAGCATGTCTTTGTGTTTTATGTAAAATCAACTGGCAGTAGTCACAGAAGGCTTCACACAGTGCCCTCTTGACAGCCAAATGCATTTAATCCAGCATTCCCCCCCCCCCCCCCCTCTCTCTCTCTCTCTCTCTCTCTCTCTCTCTAGTCCTATGCTTAGTTTTACACTTGTTATGCAGTAGTCTCTGTTTCTTTAGAAGCTTCTTTACAGTGACTGTATACTATGGAATGTCCCACCCACCCACCCACTATGAACTGTTCTGCTGGGTACATACTACCCAGTGCACAGACAACTATTCTTTTAATTTTGAGCCATGATACCTCTACATACTCCTACCCAACAGCAGGTTTCTCATTCATAAATCAAATCTGAGTATTGGCTGTTTGTGGAAAGATAGTGTTATGCCTCATGTAAGGAGAGGATACGTTTACTAGCAAATGTCAGTTATTCGACAGCAGTGGAATCATTATGTATCATGACTGGGGTTCATGAGGGTGGTTTGATAAGTCTGGTAAATCTCCATGATAGAATGGAACATTTTTGTTACGCCTTCACGGTTGGTAAGCTTGATTATTCTAGTGTTTGTACCAAGAATTTCAACAATGTACAGTATGCAGTATTTGTTGACAGCTGTCTGAGTTTATTAGTGTCTCAACTGCAACTGAAACTGGAGAAAACACAGTTTTGTGCTGTTATTAAATATTTTCATTTGAAGGGATTGACTGCCGCACAAATCAGAACGGAACTGGATGAAGTCCATGCAGACTTAATAACGTCATTGAAGACCATTTATTTATGGATTACTATATTTAAACATGGTTTGATAAGCACCAAAGACAAAGTGCACTCTGGCCATTCAGTTGAAGTCACCACAAAGGAAACCATTGACAAAATCCATGATATGGTAATACAAGACCACCAAAAAAAATTGTGAGATGCTGAGACCGTTGGCATCTCAACTGAGCAAGTGCATAATATCCTGCATGGAGAATTGTCTATAAAGAAGCTCTGTGCAAGATGCTTGCCGTGATTTCTCAGAGTCTAACAAAAGTGTATCTGGTACAACATTTCAACACAATGTCTGGCATTGTTTAATCACAATCTGCAAGATTGACTGTTGATGAAACCTGGATCCATCATTATGCATCAGAGTCAAAACATCAATCAAAACAATGGACAGAGATTGGTGAAAGTGCACCAAAGAAGGGAAAGAACATTTTGTTAGCTGGTAAGGTGATGTTCACTGTTTTTTGGTATTCCCAAGCAATAATCATCGTAGATTGGTTGGAAAAAGGCAGAAGCGTAACTGGACCCTATTATGCTGTGTTGTTGGATCATTTGGAACTTGCATTGGCTGTATAAAACATCAAGGTTGGCTCACAGAAAAGTACTCTTTCACCAAGACAATGCACCATACCACACATCAGCAATAACCGTGACAAAAGTGCATAAATTGGGCTTGGAATTGGTTGCTCATCCACCCTATTCATGAGACTTAGAACCAAGTGATTTCTTCCTGTTCTCTAACTTGAAACTTTGGCTTGCTGGGAAGAAATAATCATCAGATGAGGAAGTGATAGTGCAGTCAATTAATATTTTGCATAATTTGACAGAATGTATTTTTCCACTGGGATGAAAAAGCTGAGGATCACTCAACCAAGTGTATATCCCTCAAAGGAGACTATGTCCAGAAGTAAGGTGAATTGTATATGAAACAAACTTTTTCCTTGCTTTTTTACCAGGTTTATCAAACTATCCTCGTATTGTCCAACAATACCACTGTTCATGTCAGCCATGACTCCACATTTGTCATGCGAATATGGAATGGATGGACCATACTTGATGCCACACAGGATCTCATAGGGGACAGACACTCAGAAGTTCAGGATCATACAGTCATAGCACATACCTTGATGCAGGAAATGGGCTTGCTTTCAGCAAAACAAGTATTTACGTTGAGAGCACAATGACATCTTGAGCTTCACAGACCGTCTGAACAGAAACCATTCTTGTGGCTTTCTATGAGAATGAATATTTCAGCAAAACAAGTATAGTACGTCAAGAGCACAATGACATCTGAGCATCACAGACTGTCTGAACAGAAACCATTCTTGTGGCTTTCTATGAGAATGAATATTGACAGATTGCATTCATCATCGTCTTATTGGACCAGCAGTTGGCCTGATAATATGACGTGTCATTGGGTATATGCTGTGATCATCTTTGGTTCACAAACCCATTAATTTGGACAGAAGGCATTGCATTTCTGACTTGTTAAGGAAGATGACTGTAGCCAGTCTTCAAGGTCTCTGTGATGTTTTCTGTTAACTAGTTAACACAAGACTGGGTGTTATCTATATTGTCCAGACTTAACGTGATACGAGGGTGTTCAACTGATGCCCTGGCCAGTACATTCGCCAGATCCTCGTGCATTGAAAACATTTGGTGATAGGTTGCAAAGAGACTCAAATACTGCCATTTGTCAGATTGATGAATTTTGGCACAGAGTTGCTGAAACACAGAATGACATGCTGATATCTGTCATCCATGATTAGGTCCACTTGATGCCATACAAGGTTAGAGCCATTGTTGCTGCCAGAGAGGGCAGCTTTGCCTACCAAATTCCACATTTTGTATACCACCAAATCACATACAAATTTAATCATGTATTCTACTTACTCTACTGTGTATGGACAGCAAATAAAATTTCATTCTTTGCTATTATTCCCTGTGTTGCTATATTAATGGCCAGCAGTGTATATCATTTCTCAGATTGTCCATGAAGATTTTGAAGAAAAGTTGTACTGGAGAAAGTGTACTGCTGAGGTGCTCAAATAAGTAAGTTTGTTCTTAGTACTGCCATCAGCTGTGATGTACGCAGTGTGATACAGGGGTTAGCATCACTAGCTGGCATTCTGGGGGTTACCAATTCAAACCCGACCACCAGCAATGACTTGTTATTTAGTATTTATCAGTTCTCGAAGGTTCTTGAAATACCTTATGTTTGTAATGCTTGTATATTCTGTGCACGTGTAAATACCTACATTCTGGAATATTGGATGTATGTGTAAATAGCTGCACTCTCCATCAGGGAGGTCAGTTGTGTTCTGACAGTACACTGGTGTTCAGGATGAATGTGATTTCAGTTTTATATAATTAATTGCACACAAGCACAATTAAAAGACACTTACACATTAGCTTTCAGCCACAGCCTTTGTCAGAAAAAGAAAGAAACACACACCTCAAACACACATGATCACAGTATCCAGCAGCTCAGACCAGAAAGCATTCTGGTCGGAGATGCCGTGGATGGTGGTCATGTGTGCTTGAGATGTGCTTGCTTGTTGAATGAATGTGTGTGCATTTCTCTCTTTTTTCTGACAGAAGCTGTGCCCTAAGGCTAATGTGTGAGTGTCTTTCAATTGTGCCTGTCTGCAACTTAACGACTCGTGTTTATGGAAGGAGCAGTCTATCTGCAACTTAACGAGTCATCTTTATGGAAGGAGCAGTCTATCTTTTCCTAACAGGATTTTCTTGAAAGAAACAAGCAATCCAAGTGAGAAATACTAATATTTTATTCTCTTGTGAAACAAGACATTTATTTTTATTGTAAGAGAATGAAATATTATGATACTTCTTGCTCCTGCAATATGCACAATGCTCTTCAGTGTTGGGTCATGGATCAGGGGCCTTTCTGCAGTTTTTATCCTCTTCATTATGGAAAACAATTTTTAACAACAATGAGTTGAGCTAAAAACATAGAAATAATGTTAGCTTAATTCCGGTATAGCTTTGGAACTCTTCTTCATGAGTATGACTGTACCATCTTAGCAAATTGATTGTATTGTAATACTTGTCACTGAGATGAGTGCAGTTTTGCAAATCAATTAATTCCACTTGCATGTCTGAAGGCACAGTATCCGGTGCAGCGGAGTGGAGTACTAAATAATTTGGATTCATTTTGTGGGCTACATTGGTTCTTAAACCTTTTCTCAAAAGACTGACATGGTTGCACAATATTTTCTTGATAAGCCACAAAATGTGAGTCTTAAGCTAATTGTAACATGAAATGCTTTTGAAAAACGTTAGGACCCTTGTAGCAAGTTGTTTTCAAACAGACAGATGTGAGATTTCTTGGTGGAGGCACTGGGTACTTAGAAATGTCTACAAACCTGTGGTTCCAATTAGGCAACATAAAAGCCATGGCCTACACGGACAGGAACTAGACTACAAGCAGTACATTGTTCCAAAGGTCTGTATAATGAGGAGACTAATGGATTCCAAACAGCAGTAAGTCAGCTGCACATGAGGCACACATCAGTGTTTTCCGGATATGCTAGTCAGGACCCAATGCAATGGCTGAAAAACTTGAAACAAGTCACCAAATACAACAGATGGGATGAGAGGCTGTGCTTGGAAAATGTTTGTTTACTTTTTTTAGGACAGCACAACTCAACAATGGTTCAAGAGCAATGAGAAACTCAGTATCTGGAACAAATACCAGGGCAAACTGAAGAAAACATTTGATCAATACCACTGTCAACAATCTCCAAATCTCCTGCATGTCTCCTCATAGCTGACAAACCCTGTCCTCGCAGACCTGCTACATTTACCCCACCTTCCAAAAGCCCCTCCCACCACTACACAGAATCCAGAGCCTAAACAGACCTGAAACACTGTCACAAACCTTTCCTCCAGAAGCCTTAGCCCCTCAGAAATATCAGTCCTTTCCAAAGGCTTCACCTTTTGCCCCACTCCCAAATTCAAGCATGCAGGACTTGTTAAAGACCTTTTCTCCTTCTCTCAGTCCCTATAGTGGAAACACTTTTTCGCCACCAACCCTACCAATCAGACTCTACCAAAGACCAATGTTGAACCTTGTCTAACTCAGTTCACTCCTCCATACAACCGTGATCGATCCCCAGTGCCCCCCAAATCATCCCCTGTTAACTTTCCAGAATTTCCTAACCTCAAACCTTGCTCACCATCATTCCCCAAGTCCCTCAACAAGCAAACTAATCTTACATCTGCAGAAAGAACTACTGTCCAACACCTGATCCTGACCTTATAAACCTACCTGCAGACAAAGGATCCACCACTGTTGGTTTGAACCGCAAGGATTACCTGACAGAAGAACTCTGTCAACTGTCAGATTCATCCATCTAACATCCTTGTCACAGTGACCCCATTCCAGAAATCCAGCAGGATCTCCAATCACTCCTCAAATTCTTAGACCCATCCCAGGGCCCATCTCTCTGCTCACCCCTACCACTCTCCACATTCCTACCTTCTACATGCTTCCTAAAGTTCATAAACCCAACCATCCAGGACACCTAATTGTTGCTGGTTACTGGGCCCCCACTGAGAGAATCTCTGTTCTCATAGACCAACACCTTTGGCCTATTACCCAGAACCTATCCTCCTGTATAAAAGATACCAACCGTTTCCCCCACCGACTCTCCACAGTTCCTGTCCCTTTACCACAGGATGCCCTGCTCGTCACTATTGATACCATCTCCCTTTACACTAACATCCCCAATGCCCATGGCCTTACCGCTATTGAACATTACCTTTCCCAATGTCCAACAGATTCCAAACCAACAACCTCCTTCCTAGTCACCATGATCTACTATACCCTCACCCATCATTTCTCTTTTGAAGGCATCACTTACAAACAAATCCACGGTACCGCTATGGGCAGCCACACAGCACCATCCTAGAGGAATCCTTCCTAAACACCCAGAATCCTGAACCCCTCACCTGGTTCAGATTCATTGATGACATCTTTGCAATCTGGATTGAGGGCGAGGACACCCTATCCACATTCCTCCAAAACCTCAATAAGTTCTCCCCCATTTGCCTGGTCCTCCTCAACCCAACAAGCCACTCTCCTAGATGTTGAGCTTGTCTGTGACTGTGTTGTGGATCCTTTCCTTTAAGCGACACATTTAAGTAACTTAAGTGTCCTGCAGTATCAGTGAGAAATCCCAAGTCCACAACCCATTTCTCATCACTGCTACTTTTCTCTGTGTTTCTCCTTTCACTTTCATAAAAAGGATGATTTCCTTCTGAAATGCAAAGAATACGAGGGGGGACCCAAAAGTAACCGGAATAGTAATGCTGCACATCGTGTACTTGTAGTAGCAGGTTGTGCCGCTAGAGGGTTGTAGCAGGAGCTCTGCTGAGTCATTCTGCCACATGGTATCACTGAACAGTGAGAAGTGTGGTTTCTTTGGCAGTTCTTTGAGTGTGCGTACAGTGCAGACATGAAATGAGGAAATGGCTAGTTCTTACGAACAACGTGTGGCAGTGAAGTTTTGTTTCTTGCTCGGCAAGAATGCAGCAGAAACTGTTGCGATAATTCAGACAGCCTACAAAGACCATGCTCTTAGTAAAATGCATGTGTTCGAATGGTTTTCTCAGTTTAAAAAGGGAGAAATGGTGGTTGAAGATCAGCCCCGTTCCGGTCGACCTTCAACTGCTCGAAGCGAAGACAACATCGACAAAATCTGTGATCTCATTAGTGAAGACTGACGCAGGGCAATCGACCAACTTGAGAACTTGTCCGGGTTGTCCTGGAGCTCAATTCAGTGCATCTTGACCATCAATTTGGGGATGCAAAGAGTGGCAGCAAAATTCGTGCCGAAGCTTCTTACCGGAGATCAAAGGGATCGTCGCGTTCAAGCCTGTCATGAAATGAAGGACGCGTTCAAAGATGATCCACATTGTTTCAACAAAATCATTACAGGTGATGAGTCACGGTGCTATGGGTACGATCCAGAAAGTAAACAACAGTCATCACAATGGAAGTCACCTGGCTCACTTCGACCAAAAAAAGCTTGACAAGTGAAATTGAATGTGAAAATGATGTTGATCTGTTTTTTTGACATCAGAGGGATTGCACACTCTGAATTTGCCCCTGAAAACAAGACAGTAGACCAACAATTCTATTTGGAGGTTATGAAACGGCTTCACAGAAGTTTGTTGTGAAAACGTTCGCCTTTGTGGGATGCCAGAGCATGTTTGTGGGATGTTTGTGGGAACCACATGCCAGAGCATGTGGTTCCTGCATCACGACAACACTCCTACGCAGACGGCTCTCAGTGTTCGCCAATTCTTGGCCTCAACGAAGATGACTACCTTGACCCACACACCCTATTCACCTGATGTAGCACCCTTGGACTTCTTCCTATTCCCAAAGATGAAAAGAGACTTGAGAGGGAAGTGTTTCGCAGATGTGGAAGACGTAAAATGCAATGTCATGAAAGTGCTAGCAGGTATCAAAGAGGACAAATTTAAATGGTGCTTCGAACACTGGATTGAACATTTGGACAAGTGTATTAATGCTAATGGAGAGTAAGGTTGTATTTGAAAACAATAAAGTATATGCTTTCTAGAAAGAAATTCCAGTTATATTTGGGTCCCCCCTCGTACATTGGGAACTCTGCCTCTACAAAGCTGTCATACCCTTACACAATTCACATATTATATCCCACATCTTGCGCACACAGCCTTCTTGTGGATAAAACAGTGTGTACTTAATACATCTTTCCCAAATTTGGTCTTAGTTTTTTATGAGAGACAAAACCTTGCTGACTACCAACCATCTGTGGTGCTCCACCTCACACAACAGAACAAAACCTGTCCCATGGCAAACACATTTTCAATTAATTCACACATCACCTCAAATACATCACGACCTGTGGTTCTGTAATCCATAGATCTAACAGCTCCTTGGAAACCTGTGGTTCAGAGTTAACTCCAAGCACAAATATTGCAAGCTGTGCAGCTCTGTTACATCGGTGGTTTCATCAAGTACTAATGAATAAACAAACGTCTGATCTTTTGTCACCAGGCGGTTTTCAAGATTCACACCTATGTCTCAGATCCGATGAGAAACTGTCTGGTTGGAGAGGTAAACTTCTTTAAATTTCTTAATGTCCCCTGGCATTAAGCACTCAACTATGGTCAAAAAACCATGATTTGAACATGGGCCCAATAGAAAATAGTGCACCACTTGCAGTGATATGTGCAACTTTGTAGCTTACTCATAAAGCTGCATCAGTTGAATGCTGCTCCTCATTACTGGTCTAAAATCATTGCATGAAATGCATGTAATAACTTAAACTGATGCATATGAAGAACATGCAGAAGGTTTGCGTTATGACCCTTGTTGTCTGTCTCAGAGTTATCTGTTTGTGTTGTTTGTCCTTCAGTGTGGCAACAAATTGCTTCCTTGCATCACCATCCAGCTCATCAAACAATACAACATGATGCTGAATATTATACTTCTTCTCTGCATTAAGCACCTTATGAAACACTAGGCACTGAGGCATCCCATCTGTTTCAAAAAATAACAATTGTTCATCCCAGAAAAAGGAAAAAATTAGCAACAGGCTATTTCAAGTAGCCATCATTTATCTGCATTCATTATGAAGTGTGAAGCATTAATAAAACATATGATGGCAGGTGTCAAGAACATCTTATTGTGTACGCAACAGAGCAGTGGGCAAATGCAGTGCAATAGGACTGCTTGTGTTTCGCTTAACCAACCTTCACCTAAGGGCACTCATAGGCTCTCTTGCTTGATGGGTCAGCATTGGAACAGCCTGGCCTAGCGGAAGAGGAACTGAAGAACAAGGTCCAATATCATGGTGAAATGATACAGTTTTACATTGAGAATGTTTAGGTTCTTTGCAACTTTGTAAATAAGAATGTGACAGAAGCTGATGAAATCTCACATTTGATGAAAGGAGTTGCAGAAGACACATACAGCTCATTTGATGTAGGGAGTCACAACAGAAGAATTCATCAGGTGGTGCCAGCATATTGAGGAAATGCAACAGAAACATGTCAGATGAAAAAGGTATGATCTACTCCCAAATATGGTCCCTACGGCTGTTGTGGAAGACCACTAAAACCTTGCATTTCTCCTATGCCAGGTCATAAGAGAAGAGATACAGCATTTCCTGGCAGCCAGAATGGTCAGACCTAAAACAAAAAATATCACCCATGAGCACCTATCCCATATGTCAGGAGGTACGCACCAATTTATAGGACCATTTGAACAAGGCATTAAGAATGGACTCAATCAACTCAAACCTACACCACCATTGTCAAATGACACCTAAGCGTCTGACCAACGTGTTTACAATCAACTCCTCTGCCAAATATAACATCCCACAGAAGAACAGATGTTTGGAGGAAGAGGACAATACCCTGGTCTTTTTTCACAGCAGACACCCTGGAAACATTGTTCGTTACTGCAAGAAAAGGAGATGAGTGTTCAATGACTATAATGCCACAAGGCACTGCAACATTTCCCTTCATACGAAAACTTCATAAAAGTTTCTCTGTCATGCCACGAATCTGTGGACAGTTGTATGGGCAACGCAGTACAACCAGTCATTTTACTGCAAAACGTAAGTTAACCTATTCCTGGATAAACTTAGTGGATTGACACTTACAACTCCTCCCCACCTGTTCTATGCAAGTCTCCCATTGATGTAATCCTTTGAAATAGTTCTTATAGTTCTGCTGGATTCTATCAGAGTTGCAAGGGGGAGCAGGGTACAGGTGGGGATAGTGAAGTGCTGTTTGTGGAAGCATAGAGGAGATGAGGTGGAGAAAGAGTACGGCAACTAGGTGCAATCTGGAGGTTAGACAGAGGACAGGGTGGGGACAGAAAAAAAGAAATGCAAACTGACAGCGGATGCTCTTGTGGAGTAGAAGGCTGTGGAATATGAACAGGGAAGAGGATAGGTCAGCAAAGGACAATGACTAATGAAGGCAGAGGCCAGGAGAGATATGGGAATGATATATTGCAAGGAGAGTTCCTACTTCGACACTTCAGAAAAGCTGGCATTGGTAGGAAGGATCCAGAAGCACAGGCTGTGAAGCAGACATTAAAAAGAAGAATTTTGTGTTGGGCATCATGCTCAGCAGCTGAGTGGTCCAGATGTTTCTTGGCCACAGTTTCTCGGTGGCCATTCATGTGAACAGATAGCTTGCTAGTTGTCATGACCAAGTAAAATGAAACACAGTGGTTGCAGCTTAGCTCGTAGATCGCATGGCTGGTTTCAACGTAGCCCTGCCATTGCTGCAATGGGCGACACTTGTAATGGACTTGAGTAGGTGGTGGTGGTGGTGGTGGTGGTGGTGGTGGTGGTGGTTGTCGTCATCGTCGTGGTCATGGTGGTGGGAGGATTTATGGGACAGATCTCACATCTAGGTCTATTACAGGGATATGACCCATGATGCAAGGTGTTGGGAGTAGGGGGTGTGTAAGGATGGACGAGGATACTGTGAAGGTTCGGTGGGTGGTGGAATACCACTGTGGAAGGGGTGGGGAGAATAACAGGTAGGACATTCCTGATTTCAGGGCGTGATGAGAGGTAGTTGAAACTCTTGTGGAGAATGTAATTCAGTTGCTCCAGTCTGAGTGCTACTAAGTCACAAGGGGAATGCTACTCTTTGGCCAGACAGTGAGACTTTGAGAGGTGGTAAGTGATTTGAGAGATAACGTATGGGAGGTCTGTTTCTGTCTAAGGTTGTAAGAGTATTTACCTTTTGTGATCAGTATTTGCCTTTTGAGAAGGTCTCACTGAGACCCTTGGTATATTTCGAGGGGGCCTGCTTGTCACTACGGATACGACAGCCACGGGTGCCCGGGCTGTATGGGAGAAACTGTTTGGTATGGAATGGATGGCAGCTGTTGAAGTGGAGGTATTGCTGGTGGTTGGTAGGTATGATATGGATGGAGGTCCTGGTGTAGCCATCTTTGAGGTGGGTGTCTACATCAAGGAAGGTGCTTGTTGGGTTGAACAGGAATGGGGGAGGAGGTGTTGAGGTTATGGAGGAATGTAGATAGAGTGTTCTCACCCTCAATCCAGATCGTGAATATGTCATCAATGAAGCTGAACCAGGTGATGGATTTGGGTATTTAGGAAGAATTCCCCTAGATGGCCCACGAATAGGTTGGCATAGGATGGTGCTGTGCAGGTGACCATTGCCATATCCCAGATTTGTTTTTAGGTGATACCTTCAAAGGAGAAATAATTGTGAGTGAGGATGTAGTTGATCATGATGACCAGGAAGGAGGTTGTAGGTTTGGAATCTGTAGGGTGTTGCAAAAGATAGTGCTTGATAGCAGCTAGTCCATGGGAATTAGGGATGGACGCTCACTATATGGCCCCGGCAACCTGAGACAATGGTCATTTGTATGTGTCAGGTCTGTTTGTGTGAATCTGTGTATGTGTGTTGTCTATTTCAAAAGAAGGCCTTCTGGCTGAAAGTTTGTGTGTTTAGTAGTCTTTTTGTTGTGCCTGTCTGTAACTCAACATTCCATTATATGGTGAGTAACCATAAATAAATTTCAGGATGCCATAACATTGCATTTATTGACAAACAGTATAGAACAGTTAACAATCAAACACTTAGTAAAAATTAACTTAAAAATTATGTAAAATTAGGAGCATGGCTTGCACAGAGATCAGGCTTAGATTGCATCCTAACACCAGCGGACTAGATTAGTGTGCAACAGAAATCTTGAGTATATATTTATAACTTAAGATCTAATTGGATATTGTTGACAGATAAATAATTCTCAATCACTTCTTGGTATAAATAGTTTACTGCATATAGGAACAGTAGCAGAAAAGCTTTAATAACACTCAGCCCCCCCCCCCCTCCCCCAGCATTTAATGTGCTCAAGGTGTTTTTAATAATTAATATTTTAAAAATAAAATTTCTTCACTTTGCATCTAAATCTTGGCTGATCCCCAGCATTCAGAATCTCTGACCAGGATTCACTCTTTTGGCTTGCTCATTGCTCCTCATACCACTGGTGTACTTCATTGCAATACCTTCATTTACATGGCATGGCCAGTACCACTGCTTGCTTTCTAGATGTTGGATTGTCTTCTTACTCTTCATTATAGCATCTTACATTATTGCTGAAGGTTGCCACGTATGCTCACTGATTGTTGTGTCCCAATACAGTGTTAAAATTAACAAATAAAAAATGGTGCAATATAAGAGCAATATCACTTATTCCTTTTGGTGCCTTCTTTTTCTGGATTGGGTTTCTTTAAAACAAAATTCCAATTTTGAAAACAAGTAGGGTCATGGTATCACATTGCATAGGAATAGCCATTACATTTTGTCATTTTTCTCTACACAGTAAACTTACACATTTCCTAACAGTAAATATAAAAAACGAATTTCAATGAAGCTTTTTGATTGCTTATTTTACGTTAGTAATTACAAAATGGATTTTCATTACAAACTTCACTAAAAGCAAATTCTCCATTAACTGATTTCTTTAGTGTTTCAACAAAGCATGTGTAGGCTGTGTGAGAGGGAGGGGAAAAGCAGACTGGCAGAGAAGGGGAAAAAGGCCGATGGGGGCATGGCAGAGAGCAGTGCACAATGACAATGAAGGGGTGTGAATTGGGAGGAAGTGTGAGACAGAGGGTGTGGAAACTATTGGGTGGAGGGTGGAGCACAGCAGGCTACTGTTGGTGGAGGCTGAGATAATTTGGCGAGCAGAGAAAGTGTTGTAAGGATAACTCCCATCTGCGCAGTTCAGATAAACTGGTGACAGAGGGAAGGATCTAGATCACCCAAGTTGTGAAGCAGTCATTGAAATCAAGCATCTTATTTTCAGCTGCATATTGTGTGACAGGATGGTCAAGTTTTCTCTTGACCACAGTGTGGCAGTCGTCATTGATTCCGGCAGTGTACAGTTGGTTGGTAGTCATACCAATTTAGCTGTGTAATGATTACAATAGAGCTGGTATATGACATGGCTGCTTTCACAGGTGGTCCAGCCTCTGATGGGGTTGTATAAGCCTGTGACAGGACTGGAATAGGAAGTGCTGGGTGGGTGTGCACCTGGGTCTTCCTCAGGGATATAATCCCTGTGGCAAGGGGTTTGGTAGGGGCGCAGGGATAGACTAGGATGTTGTGGAGGTAGGATGGGTGACTGAGTGATGGAACACCAGTTCAGGGGGGGTGGAAAAGATCTTGGGTAGGATGTCCCTCATTTCAGGGCATGATGATAAATAATAAAAGCCCTGACAAAGGCTATGTTTCAGTTGTTTCAGTCCATGATGGTACTGAGTGACAAAGGGGCATTCCTTTGTGCCTGGTTCTTGGTTTTGGTGGGAGGATTGGAGGTGCTTGGGCATATGGCATGGGAAATTTGTTTTGTGTACTGGGTCCAGGGGATAGTGCCTGTCTGTGAAAGACTTTGTGACATCTTCAGCTTACTGGGAAAATGAGTTGTTGTTATTGCAGGTACACTGTCCCTGGGTGGCCAGGCTGTGTGGGAAGGATTTTTTGGTGTGGAAAGCTGCAAATGCAGGTATGGTCAGTGCCTGCTTAAAGGTGTAGGCCATTCTCAGAACCTCTCAGCTGAATCCAGTTCCCTCCTCATCCCTATGATACTTTGCATACCCACCTTCTACAAACTGCCCAAAACGCACAAACCGAACAATCCTGGATGCCCCATTGTAGCTGCTTATTGAGACCCCCACTGAAAGAATTTCAGCCCTCATTGAACAATACCTCTAACCAATTGCCCAATATCTCCTACCTCCCACATCAAAGATACCAACCACTTCCTTCACTGTTGACACCAGTTCCATATACATCAACATCCCTCATGCCCATGTTCTCGCTGCTATTGAATACTGCCTTTCCCAACGTCCTTCAGACTCCAAATCAACTGTCTCACTTCTCATACATCTTACTTAACTTTATCCTAACTCACAACTACTTCTTCTTTGAAGAGAATGTATACAATCAAATCTATGGTGCAGTCATGGGCACCTGCATTGCACACTCCTATGCCAACCTCTTTGTGGGCCATCTAGAGGAAACATTCTTAGCCTCCCACAACCCCAATCTCCTGGTCTGGTACAGGTTCATTGATGATATCTTCTTGTCCTGGACACATTATCCTCATTCCTTCACAACCTCAATACCTTCTCTCCCATCTGCTTCACCTGGTCCTTCTCAAGCCACCTTCTGGATGTTGACCTGCTCTTCCCTGTTGGCTCTGTCCACACCTTTGTCCACATTAAAGCCACCTGCATTTCGACAGCTGATAACACTTCCACACCAAAAAATCCCTCCCATATAGTTAGCCCATTTGGGGACAGTGTATCTGCAGCAATAAGAACTCCCTTGCTCGGTATGTTGAAGGTCTCACAAAGGCCTCCACAGACAAGTGCTATCCCCCCCAGACATAGTCTGCAAACAAATTTCTCATGCCATATCCCCAAGCACCCTCAATCCTCCCACCACACCAATAACCAGGTACAAAGGAGCAGCCCGTTCATTACCCAGTATAACGCTGGACTGGAAAACAGAACCGTACCTTCAGCAGTGCTCTGATTATTTATCATCATGCCCTGAAATGAGGGATGTCCTACTCAAGATCCTTCCCACTCCTTCCTGAATTGGTGTTGTGTTGCCTATGCAACCTCCATAATATATGAGGCCATCCCTATGCCACTCTCAATCCCAGTCTTTTGCCACAGGGATCATAGAAGACCCAGGTGCAAGACTTGCCCAATCCACCCATGTACAGCACTTCCTATTCCAGTACTGTCACAGGCTTATACTACCCCATCAGAAGCAATCATTGCATAGCTTTTTATGTTAATATGACAACCAACCAACTGTCCACCAGGATGAACGGCCAGTTTCCGCCCCGTATGCCCCACACTTCCTCTCAGTTGATGTCCCCTCAACCTCATTATGCACTGCTATCTATCATGCAACCACCAGTCATTTCCCCTCCTCTGTCCCCTCTCCTTTTCTGCTCCCCATGTCTCCCCTCCCCTCCCCTCTTCTCCCTCCAGCATAGCCTCCCGATGCTATACATGACAGCCTTGTCTTGTCTCGTCTCTTTACACTCCCTGCACCTCTGCCAGACAGCACTCTTTTCTAACCCCTCCCCCCTGTACCCTGCTACACCTCTCCCTTCCCCATCCCACTCCGGATTGCTGCTTTCATTGAACATAACAGCTGCAGTCTGGCACAAGTGGCCAGAGGTAGTGGCCATATTTACATGATGTGTGTTTGCTTGTGTGTGTGTGTGTGTGTGTGTGTGTGTGTGTGTGTGTAACACTTTTTTTATTGTGCCTGTCTGCCTCTCAACCTCTCATCTTTACTGTGATCAGCAAGCTGTCCTTTTTATAATATTCTTCATATTCCAGTCTGGACTTCCCATTGTTAGAAGTACATAAAATTCATGCTAACTTTCTTTACCTTCAGATTAATACAAGATTCAGATCAATTCTGCTTGCTCGCATAATGCTTATATTCACTGATATTTTTCATTTAGTAAACAACAACCGTTATGAGGTTAACATAAACAAACAATGAAACTGTGTACCAAAATGAGCTGGTTTTTCCATGAGAACAAAACCAAATAATTATTTATAATAACCTTCTTTTGAAATTGTACATTACAGAAAATTTCAATTACTCTCACCACAAAGTTTTAAAAATAATATTATACAAATCCCAGGTTCTATACTACTCTGTACAGACAAAAACAAAAAACACTTAAATATTCTGTGGCTTGGGTACCATATGATAGTATGCCAGATGAGGACTCTTTAGTATCCTATCATTACACAAACTCAAAATATGATTTATGATGCCTATAAACTGTGACTCACCATCACTCATGATGCACATATTCAGTATATACTGGATATTTATGTTCTTTCCACTTAACTACAGCTCATTGCCATCCACTGTAACTCCTTTATTACGCTCTAATGACTCTACTATCCTCTACTATTGTGAATTTTTCTTTTCGATCCCTTTGTACTCATTCGTTGAATATAGTGATCATTGGTACTGCAATGCTGTCTGACCCAGTGTTGGCTGTCATTATCTTGCAGCTCTCAACCATGTCATTTCCCTTTGGTCACCTGGTCATAATGGTGTCAGTTTTTACCATTACTCCAGGCATTACTGATTATACAAGGGCAGATGAGAAAGTAATGCACAATAATTTTATTACCAAAAGGTTTAATAGGTAATGAAACAACAAAAATTGCAAATGGACTTACATCTTTTATCTGATTTTCTACAGTCACCAACATTTCCAGTATGTTTCTCCGATCATGGTACCAGTTGCAATAAGCCATGTTTATAGAAGTCCTTTTGGCTGAAGTACAACTATCTTCTGACTCTACATCTGTCACGAAGCATTGGTCACCCCGGAATTTCTTTATGGGCCCAAACAGATGAAAGTCCAATGGTGCAAGATCTGGACTGTATGGGGGATGCTGGAGCTCCTACCACACAAATCTCGTGATTTTCTCACAAACAGATCCAGCAACGTGGGGGCGAGCATTATCATGAAGTTCAACATTGTCAGCATTAATGTTGTGGCATTTGTCACAAAGAGCACAATGCAACTTAACCTAAGCTAATGCTGCAGCATTCACAGTGGTCCTGTGTTCAGCAAAGTCCACCTATAAAACACTATGCATATTCTAGAATACTACCACAGGCGCTTTCCTAACAGATTAAGTCACTTTGATTTTTTTTTTGTGCTCTTCTGTGGTGTAATACATTAAGCAATCCAAACCTGCCATCATTCACTGGTGCATGTGGTTGTCTGTCAGGTTCTTAGGCACCCAGTGAGCACAAACTTTATGAAATTTCACCTTGTTCATGAACAATATAGTACACTGCATGATAAGAAATGTTGAACTGCTGGGATAAGGTTCACAGCTGAACAAGCTGATTTTTCACAATTGCTGCCTCAATGGCTCTGACTTACTGTGAGGTTGCAGCTGTTACCAGCTGCCTGGGGCATGGCAAATCACTAAGGTTCACATGGCCCACTTGGAAGAATGCACGCCACCTGGAGACCTTGCTATGGTCCATTCAATCACCCCCATACACATCATGCATGTAGCCATGAATATGACTTGGTATATGCCCTTTGGTCCACAAATATTGAACTGCACTTCACTGCTCTTCAGAAGTTGATGAGAGTACCACGCGCACAGTGTTAGTTTCATAGTTCAGACTTCTCTCACTACAGCTGCACATGAAAATAAATTCCCTCTGTAGTGGAAACTTCAAACTATATTGTCTTGAAATTTTAACATTCCAGCTGCAATACTATGGGAGAAAAACATTATTATGTTACTTTCTGGTCCTCTCTCGTATTAGAATTACATGCAACAAAAGATGTATTTTAGATGAAAATACAAAATATCCTTATATTTTCCATAATTTCTTAATTATAATTTAACTCTTCTTGCCCAGGTGGCATATAAATATTATTAAAATCCCTAAGAAATTAGTTATGGAATTTACATTCATTACAGTAATATCATATAGTTAAGTTTTCTTATAAGGAGATTAATCTATCCACAATAAACTTTATGTTTATATCATTTGTTTATTGTGATGTGTACATCCTAATATCATTATGACATTACTGCCTGCTCCACTACCGACAGCTAGTCAGCACATTCCACAAAGGTCATTAGCAGCAAGACCCATCTCTGTCCGCCACTCTTTAAATGTACAGCCAGGCAATAATCCACCCTTCTCTTCATCATAATGTACCCATTGTGTACTGGCAGTCTCTTCTGTGTTGATAAACATCAAGCAGAACACACATTATTTACAATAACTACCATTAACATTGTTGTCTCCCAATAATCACATTTCAATCAGTATATGTCCCTTAATAATTTCTTTTGTGTACAGTTTTGTTCTTGGGGTAGTCCACAGTCTCAACACGTTTTAAGAAAGAAAACATGGTCCAAACAGGCTGTAATATATTTATTGTCCATGCTATTAACTAATTTCAACTGTTAGTCATTTTCAAGCATCTGAAATACATCCACAAAATGGTGACATTGGTTGATACATTGTCTGTCTACATGAAGCATCTCATGTAAATATTACAAGCCTCAAGCTTCACATCACATTTGATTAAATAGGCAGTAAATATACAAAGGCACATATCACTTTCACGTGCTTGTGTAGCACAACATGATCGAATAGAGTACTACGTTACATCCATTAGTAACATATATATAAAAACAAAGATGCTGTAAGTTACCAAACGAAAGCATTGGTATGTTGATAAAGACAATAAAAAACACACAAACACACACACAAATTTCAAGCTTTCACAACCCAAGGTTGCTTCATCAGGAAAGAGGGAAGGAGAGTGAAAGACGAAAGGATGTGGGTTTTAAGGAAGAGGGTAAGGAGTCATTCCAATCCCAGGAGCGGAAAGACTTACCTTAGGGGGAAAAAAGGACAGGTATACACTTGCACACACACACATATCCATCCACACATATACAGACACAGGCAGACATATGTAAATGCAAAGAGGTTGGGCAGAGATGTCAGTCGAGGCGGAAGTACAGAGGCAGAGATGATGTTGAATGACAGGTGAGGTACGAGCGGCGGCAACTTGAAATTAGCGGAGTTTGAGGCCTGGTGGGTAACGGGAAGAGAGAATGTATTGAAGGGCAAGTTCCCATCTACAAAGTTCCAATAGGTTGGTGTCAGTGGGAAGTATCCAGATAACCCGGACAGTGTAACACTGTGCCAAGATGTGCTGGCCTTGCAACAAGGAATGTTTAGCCACAGGGTGATCCTCATTACCAACAAATACTGTCTGCCTGTGTCTGTTCATGTGAATGGACAGTTTGTTGCTGGTCATTCCCACATAGAAGGCTTCACAGTGTAGGCATGTCAGTTGGTAAATCACGTGGGTGCTTTCACACGTGGCTCTGCCTTTGATCGTGCACACCTTCCGGGTTACAGGACTGGAGTAGGTGGTGGTGGGAGGGTATATGGGACATGTCTTACACTGGGGGCCGGTTACAAGGGTAGGAGCCAGAGGGTGGGGAAGGTGGTTTGTGTATTTCATGGGGATGAACCAAAGCTGCTTCCCACAGGTTTTAAGGTTATTATTTCTTCGTCAGACAATTGTTACCCTCATTTTCATAATCTGCCACCACAAAATCACTCCTTTTAATACATTTACACGCAGTTTTTTCGAAATTTACCCAAATTTCTCTACCCTTTAACATGTTTTGGAGGCAACACAACCACCTAACCTTTGTGCACATCATAGCTTACCAACCTCAGTTCACCACAGGATCAACATAGCTCATCTTTAACCAACACTTTTTCGACTGGTCTGGTGAAATGTGTTTCCCTCCCACCCAACATCAACCTGGACTCGCTTCATGTGTTCGCCATGCCCACCAGAGACATCATCGTCATCGCTCCGTTCCACCCGCAAACCTCCGGCCCACCTGTCGCCGCACGACCAGCACGCCCAATACGACCCCTGGCTCGCTTCAACGACTTCCAGGTTCAGTGGCCGAACCTTCCTTCAAGACATCTACCCACACAGCTCCACGACGACGCTGTCGAGCTGACCACAGTCAGACACCCTCCCCCCCCCCCCCCCCCCGCCTCTCAAGGGTACTCCGCACTGCTGGGGAGGGGAGGGGGGGGGGGGGGGAGGCACTATGTGGCGCCAATGAAATCAATGCCAACATCGATGCATCCATCTTTCAACTAAGCTAAGATTATCTTTGCTCTCTTCCGCCATGTCCAGTTCTTTGTGAGCCTAGCCTGTGTTTGGGTGAATAAATGAACTACTGCTAAATGGGGGTTGTTTGGTGTAACTAACCCGAACATTCCCCTCAATCGCATGACGTACATTTGCAATCCATTTGCATACAGGAGACATGTCAAAAATTTATAATACAGTTAAAATGATATTTACATTAATAAATAATAGCACTACAATAAATAATAACACTATAAGGATATTTCTTGGAATGTGTAACACATTGTATCCAGCTCAAATTTCCAGTTTGTCCTTCATGAATTCATTCACTGAGTAAAAACATAGTGAACGCATTATTGTGGCCAAGATAGATACGAAGCCCACACCTACTACAGTGGTACAAGTTTATTTGCCAACTACCTCTGCAGATGAAGAAGAAATTGAAGAAATGTATGATGAAATAAAAGAAATTATTCAGATAGTGAAGGGTGACGAAAATTTAATAGTCATGGGTGACTGGAATTTGGTAGTAGGAAAAGGGAGAGAAGGAAATGTAGTAGGTGAATATGGATTGGGGCTAAGAAATGAAAGAGGAAGTTGCCTTGTAGAATTTTGCACAGAGCATAACTTAATCATAGCTAACACTTGGTTCAAGAATCATAAAAGAAGGTTGAATACATGGAAGAATCCTGGAGATATTAGTAGGTATCAGATAGATTATATAATGGTAAGACAGAGATTTAGGAACCAGGTTTTAAATTGTAAGACATTTCCAGGGACAGATGTGGACTCTGACCACAATCTATTGGTTACGACCTGTAGATTAAAACTGAAGAAACTGCAAAAAGGTGGGAATTTAAGGAGATGGGACATGGATAAATTGAAAGAACCAGAGGTTGTACAGAGTTTCAGGGAGAGCATAAGGGAACAATTGACAGGAATGGGGGGAAAGAAGTACAGTAGAAGAAGAATGGGTAGCTCTGAGGGATGAAGTAGTGAATGCAGTAGAGGATCAAGTAGGTAAAAAGACGAGGGCTAGTAGAAATCCTTGGGTAACAGAAGAAATATTGAATTTAATTGATGAAAGGAGAAAATATAAAAATGCAGTAAATGAAGCAGGCAAAAAGGAATACAAACGTCTCAAAAATGAGATCGACAGGAAATGCAAAATGGCTAAGCAGGGATGGCTAGAGGACAAATGTAAGGATGTAGAGGCTTATCTCACTAGGGGTAAGACAGATACTGCATACAGGTAAATTAAAGAGAACTTTGGAGATAAGAGAAACACTTGTATGAACATCAAGAGCTCAGATGGAAACCCAGTTCTAAGCAAAGAAGGGAAAGCAGAGAGGTGGAAGGAGTATATAGAGGGTCTATACAAGGGCGATGTACTTGAGGACAATATTATGGAAATGGAAGAGGATGTAGATGAAGATGAAATGGGAGATACAATACTGCGTGAAGAGTTTGACAGAGCACTGAAAGACCTCAGTCGAAACAAGGCCCCTGGAGTAGACAACATTCCATTGGAACTACTGACGGCCTTGGGAGAGCCAGTCCTGACAAAACTCTACCATCTGGTGAGCAAGATGTATGAAACAAGCGAAATACCCTCAGACTTCAAGAAGAATATAATAATTCCAATCCCAAAGAAAGCAGGTGTTGACAGATGTGAAAATTACCGAACAATCAGTTTAATAAGTCACAGCTGCAACAACAACAACAACAACAACAACAACAAGTGAACCTTACTCATCTGCCTCAACTTGTTCCCTTTTAATTTATTACAAATTTTTGTTCCCATGTATTGAGGTCCCTGGGCATACAGTCTGAGGCTGTGGGTTGGGAGCATAAAGTTTTCTTCGTTTCTGTTATCATGTGAATGGACAAAAAGGTTTCCCTCAAATGCCGGCCGCGGTGGTCTCGCGGTTCTAAGCGCGCAGTCCGGAACCGTGTGACTGCTATGGTCGCAGGTTCGAATCCGGCCTCGGGCATGGATGTGTGTGATGTCCTTTGGTTAGTTAGGTTTAAGTAGTTCTAAGTTCTAGGGGACTGATGACCACAGCAGTTGAGTCCCATAGTGCTCAGAGCCATTTGAACCATTTTTTCCCTCAAATAATTCACGTCTGGTGTACAAAAATATAATAATCTCATATGTATAAGGATGGCAGAGTTAATATTTTAAGTTTTCTAAATAATGGTCAACATAGTTCTTTGCGATTTTCAATGAACATATTTCGAATGATTTTCTTCTGTATTTTTAGTATCCGCACTATGTTTCTCGATTTACCCCAGGGGGGTATGTCTGCTTGTGTCTGTATGTGTGGATGGATATGTGTGTGTGTGCGAGTGTATACCTGTCCTTTTTTCCCCCTAATGTAAGTCTTTCCGCTCCCGGGATTGGAATGACTCCTTACCCTCACCCTTAAAACCCACTTCCTTCCGTCTTTTCCTCTCCTTCCCTCTTTCCTGATGAGGCAACAGTTTGTTGCGAAAGCTTGAATTTAGTGTGTGTGTTTGTTTGTGTGTCTATCGACCTGCCAGTGCTTTCGTTCGGTAAGTCACCTCATCTTTGTTTTTATATATCACTATGTAGAAGTATACATAAGCCTCCATGTGACTTGTTTCTTCTGCAGAAGCTACTCGCTAATTTGAAGTTCCCTATTTTGTTTAGAATTTTAATTGTGTCCTTGGTAAACCAGTGCTCATTTAAATAAACAACTCTAATATTTGTACATTCTGACACAATGATTTCCAATTCATCTATTTTGGAGCTTTTATTGTTTGAACCATCAGTGTTTAAACCATTTATATTCCAGTGGATAAGATACCTACTTTGGCTATTAGTTATGGCCTTTAGTACAGTTATTGCCAGATAATGGTTTGGTTTTGTCTTTCTTAATGCTACACAAGTTTTTTCACCCCCATCACTACTTTCAGTTTCCCTTACTTTTTATGACCTGGCAAGTATCTATGAACGTCTTACTGAATATTTTTGTGTCCAACCTATTCAGATGTAGACTTTGACACTTTGCACTTAGAAATTTGTTGGGATCAATTAAAACCACTCCTAGTTTACTGCACTGTTCTTTAATATTGCCGTTTATTCTCTGCACATAGCTGTCATTGACCGATCTCCTGTACACAGTACCATTTATTATTATTCTGGAATTCAAGTAAAGTATTCTGGCTGTTCGGATGAGGTTTCTTGTATGGTTTATAATTTCTTCCTTGCTGTTGTTTCAAAGTGAATTGTTCTCACATGGATAAACACACCTTTTGGATTTTTGCTATGCTTATCTGCTGCATTGAGTTTAAGACGTTGTTTAGGAGTGTATGCTATTGATGTGTCCTGATTCCAGGTTAAAGGTCAATTTCGGAGTTTGGAATGACAATGTTTTTCAACAATGAGTTACCTATAATAAAGAATTCACTTTCTGTCTTATTATTATGCTTCTTTCTGCCTTTTTGTATGTTACACTAGTCAACTTATATTAGTTCGGTTCTTCCATATCTTCAATTTCTTTTTCTTTTGTAATGGTGGCTGAATTTTTTTGTGGTTTGACAGCTGTATCACTTGGCGTATTTGCCAAAGTAGGTCCATCTAATACTGAAGTTTTTTCACATACACAACACTTTTCATGTTTCAATGCAATATTTTTTTGCCTTAGGAACGTCAGTTCTGATTTCACACCATCAATGTCACTTTGAAGAAGACGAATAATTTCATCCTTAGAACTTGGTGCAGATGTTAATTGCACATTTTCATCATCTATACAGTCGAGGCATGTCCACTGAATATCATCATTTATAAATTTCAGACACATGTTTGCGCACTTCTTGTGTAACCAAAAGTTGCACGTAATGCACTGAATTCCTTTTCCTACATGTTTTTTACACTTTCTGCATGAAGAACCATTTAATTTCAACTGAATTTGGAGCATCCTATCACTACACAATCCTACCAGCACCATCTGGCCGGTCATTGTTCAAGAAGTTTCCAACCTTACATTTTTTTGTTGAAAGAAACAATGGCATTGGGCATGCAGGCTCTAAGTGTGCATGGGAATACATAGTGCACAAGCCTGATTTTTTTTTCTATGACTGCAGAAACAACCAGTTACTGCCTAGCTGTTGAAAGGTGAACACTTGTAAGTGGCAGGCCTAGTCATTGAATTTTGTGATGTAGCCAAAATGGCAGAAAAATTGGAGTAACACAGTTGCATTAAATTTTCTACTAAGCAGTGGGTACCTTACACATAAAGTTGTGGTACAACCAATTCATTTATCCAAAATGAGATTTTCACTCTGCAGCAGAGTGTGCACTGATATGAAACTTCCTGACAGTTTAAAACTGTGTGTCGGGCTGAGACTCGAACTTGGGACCTTTGCCTTTCACGGGCAAGTGCTCTACCAACTGAGCTACCCAAGCATGACTCATGCCCCCATCGTCACAGTTTTACTTCTGCCAGTACCTCGTCTCCTACCTTCCAAACCTTACAGAAGCTCTCCTGCGAACCTTGCAGAATTAGCACTCCTGAAAGAAAGGATATTGCTGAGACATGGCTTAGCCACAGCCTGGGGAATGTTTCCAGAGTGAGATTTTCACTCTGCAGCGGAGTGTGCACTGATATGAAAGTATGATATGAAGTTTCACTTCATAGATGTTTACTTATCTGTGTAGAGTGAAGCACGTGCAGATAGGTCATCGAGATCCACAAGTGTGGTGTTATTGATCATGAACCATGGACCTAGCCACTGGTGGGGTGCCTTGCATGCCTCAGCAATACAGATAGCCATATCCCAGGTAAAACCACACTGGAGGGGCCCTGTTGAGAGGCCAGACAAATGTGTGTTTCCTGAAGAAGAGCAGCAGCCTTTTCAGTAGTTAGGCTACAGGGGCAACAGTCTGGATGATTGACTGATCTGGCCTTGTAACATCAACCAAAACTGCCTTGCTGTGCAGGTACTGCAAATGGCTGAAAACAAGGAGAAACAACAGCTGTAATATTTCCCATGGACATGCAGCACTATTGTATGATTAAATGATGATGGCATCCTCTTGGGTAAAATAATCCCCCATTTGGATCTTCAAGCAGGGATTGCTCAGGAGGATGTTGTTATCAGGAGAAACAGAACTGGCATTCTTCAAATCGGAGTGTTGAATGTTAGATTCCATATTGGGGCAGGTAGCTTAGAAAATCTAAAACAGGAAATGGATAGATTGAAGTTAGATATAGTGGGAATTAGAAAAGTTTGGTGGGAGGAGTAACAGGACATCTGGTCAGGTGAATAAAGCATTATAAATACAAAGTCAAATAGGGGTAATGCAAGAGTGGGTTTAATAATGAAAAAGAAAATAGGAGTGTAGGTAAGCTACTATGAACAGCATAGTGAACACATTATCATAGCCGAGATAGACACAAAGCCCACAGCTACCACAGGAGTTCAAATTTACGTGCCAACTAGTTCCACAGTTGATGAAGCTATTGAAGGAATGTATCATGAGATAAAATAAATTATTCAGGTAGTTAAAAGATATTAAAATTTAATTGTGAAAGGGGACTGGAACTCAATAGTAGGAATGGGGAGGTGAGGAAAAATAGTAGGTAAATATGGACTGAGGGAAAGGATTGAAAGAGGAAGCCACCTGGTAGAATTTTGCACAGAGCGTAATTTAATCATTGCTAATACTTGGTTTAAGAATCATGAAAAAAGGTCATATTCTTGGAAGGGACTCGGAGATACTGGAAAGTTTCAGATTGATTATATAACGGTCAGACACAGATTTAGGAACCAGATTTTAGATTGTAAGCATAGGCTTCTGCGGCCATTGTCACAGCCAATAAAATTCTTCTGGGTTTGAGGCCGCATTGTCATCTGTAAAATTCCGATGTTTTGGCGACTGTTGCAAGACGCCTTCCTCAGGGTATATTGCTGACTGCTGAATGAGCACTAGTTTGGATACTTATATTCTATGGAGGAGTGCTGTCATTGGATGTGAGGGTGAGCAGGAAGGGTATTAGGAGTTCATTTTATTGGTCTTTGCATTGCATGTTGTCATTGGCAGAAATGGGCTTTTTCCATTGGAGTTTCCTTTACTGCTTGCCATTGGTGGAAATCGATGAATAGCAGACTGAGTGGTGACTATAGTGTAGCATTGTTTACTAATTGCCTAGTATTGACTATGCCGCTTCAGCACTCTGTGTTCCCTCCGCTGCTGTGGCTTGCCGCGCGCCTGTTGCTCTGTGAGAGCTGTCCTTCCGCAAAGCTGTCACTGCTGGCAGCCAAGCCACTGGAAGTCGGTACCTGTCTTCTCTATTCATATTGTTGGGTCTCTTGGCTATTTCTATAGCCTCTCTAACCTTCCTCCTCAAACTAAATGCCTGTTTCACCAATACACGAGCCTCTTGAAATTCGATCTCCATCCTGCATTGTTCCTGATATTCTGCCACTGCTGATTTGTTGTATTATCTGAGGCAGATATATCTGTCATGTTCAGTTAACCTTGTGCTTGTTGGGCTCCCAGTCTCACCTACACACTCCAGTCCTCATTCGCACCTGATTTCATAAACTCCGGCGACATGAAACTTGTCAATTGTATCTTTTGTCGAGCCCAGAATGTCTTTTAGTTTGTTGTTGCTATGAAAAATTGGCTTAATGCCTGCCCAACAGAGAATTTTGCCCAGACGTTCAGTAATCCCTTGTATATATGGTAGTACAATGGTTTTCTGTGCTTTGTTCTGCATTTCCCTGTTCCCTCCTTCTTCGGTGCCATGGTTTTGTGTACCATTCTCATGTCGTAGCTGTTAGCTCCAAAAATGGACCTGTAGTTCAGCTTGCAGGTATGGTGTACTCTTTCAACACCTGTGTCAGACACTCGGGGATGGCCTGGCGATTTGCCTTTACACAGACAACCTGTTTCTCAGAATTGTTCATGCCATTGTCTAAAGTTCTGTGCTGTGGGAGGATCCACACCATATGTACTATGAAACTCACTCTGAACAGTTATTACTGACCAGCACTGTGCAAAACATAGAACACAAAATACTTTCTGTTGTCCCAACACCATGTTTACTAGAACTGTTGTGGGAACACACTGCTGCTACCTAGTGGGAACCATGTAAAACTCGAGAGTTTGCTCTTTCCAACAGTATGTTGTTCACACACACATCTCAAATAACATAATGGCTATGATTTTTTTTAAACCAGATGATTCTTTTTGATACACTCAGTATTTCCACTATTATTATTTAGTGTAACCCTACTTTTCAGTTTTGAATTTAATTTTTTCTTTACATTTTCTGCAGAAAGTTTAATGTAAATATTATTAAAATCACTGATCTCATGCTGAATACCATTTATCTCATCAAACAGCTGCTTTGCATTACTTAGATCAAATTTTCTACAAGAACCTATGTTAACAGATAGTGGTGAATGAACTTGTTTCATCTATCGCTAACCTATTGTTATCAGAGGATGCCCTCTCCCATTCCTCAGTCTCTTCACTAACAGTAGTTTGCAAACTATTACCGATCCTGTAATTTTCATTGGCATCTTTACTAAATTTGACATGAAGGGTTTCACTTGTACTCACTTGCTTTGTGCACCTCCCCCATATCAATTTTTATTGTGCTATGAAATCAGTAAGACTATTACAAAAGGGATAGCTGCTACTCACCATATAGTGGAGATGTTGGATCACAGATAGGCACAACACAAAATAAGCTTTTGCGCACACACACACACACACACACACACACACACACACACACACACACACACACACACAAATGCAACTCAAACACACATTACCACAGTCTCTGGCAGCTGAAGCCAGACTACAAGCAGCAACAGCAGTAGTGCGTGATGAGAGAGGCAACTGGGTGGGAGTAGAGAGGAGGCTGGGGCAGGGAGGGGGATAGTGGTGGCAGATGGTGAAGTGCTGCTGGGGAACATGCTGGGATGAGATGGAGAGAGGGTAGGGCAGTTAGGTGCAGTTGGGAGGTTAGACAGCACGCGGGGGAGGGAGGGGGGGGCACCAGAAAAGGAGAAAGATAAAAAGACTGGGTGTATTGGTGGAATAGAGGTTTGTGTAGTGCTGGTGTGGGAACAGGGAAGGGGCTGATGGGTGAGGACAATGACTAACGAGGGTTGAGGCCAGGAGGGTTACAGAAATGTAGGATATATTGCAGGAAGAGTTCCCACCTGCACAATTCAGAAAAGCTGGTGTTGTTGGGAAGGGTCCATATGGCACAGGCAGTGAAGCAGTGATTGAAATGAAGAATGTCATGTTGGGCAGCGTGTTCAGCAACATGGTGGCCCAGTTTTTTCTTGGCCACAGTTTGTCGGTGGTTCATGCGGACAGACAGCTTGTTGGTTGTCATGCCCACGTAGAATGCAGCACAGTGGTTGCACCTTAGCTTCTAGATCATGTGACTGGTTTCACAGGTAGCCCTGCCTTTGATGGGATCTGTTATGTTTGTGACTGGACTGGATTGGATTGAATTGAGTGGT
The DNA here is from genome assembly GCF_021461395.2 of Schistocerca americana. Lineage (NCBI taxonomy): Eukaryota > Metazoa > Arthropoda > Insecta > Orthoptera > Acrididae > Schistocerca > Schistocerca americana. The sequence goes on from NC_060123.1 coordinate 132,675,442, forward strand.
GGTGGGAGGATGTATGTGACAGGTCTTACATCTAGGTCTATTACAGGGGTATGAGCCATTAGGTAAGAGACTGGGAGCACATGTTGTGTAGGAATGGATGAGCATATTGTCTAGGTTCAGTGGACAGCAGAATACCACTGTGGGTGGGGTGGGAAGGTTAGTGGCCAGGGCATTTCTCATTTCAGGGCATGGTGAGGGGTAGTCAAAACCCTGATGGAGAATGTAATTCAGTTGCTCCATTCCGGGGAGGTACTGAGTTATGAGCAGAATGCTCCTCTGTCACCGGACAGTGAGACTTTCGGATTTGGTGGGTGACTGGAAAGATAAGGCACAGGAAATTTGTTTTTGAACAAGGTTGGGAGGATAATTATGGTCTCTAAAGGCCTTAGTGAGAGCCTTAGTATATTTCGAGAGAGATTGCTTGTCACTGTAGATGGAACAGCCATGGGTAGTTAGGCTGTATCGAAGGGACTTATTGGTATGTAATGGGGGGTAGCTATCAAAGTAGAGGTGTTGCTAGTGGTTAGTAGGTTTGATATGGATGGAGGTACTGATGTACCCATCTTTGAGATGGAAGTCAGCATCTAGGAAGGTTGCTTGTTGGGTTGAGTAAGACCAGGTGAAGGAAATGGGGGAGTAGGTGTTGAGGTTCTGGAAGAATGCGGATAGGGTGTCCTCATTCTCGATCCAGATTGCAAAGATGTCATTAATGAGTCGGAACCAAGTGAGGGGTTTAGGATTCTGGATGTTTAGGAAGGATTCCTCTAGATTGCCTATGAATAGGTTGGCATAGGATGGTGCTATGCGGGTGCCCATAACCATGCCCCAGATTTGTTTGTAGGTGATGCCTTCAGATGAGAAATGATGGGTGAGGGTATAGTTGATCATGGTGACTAGGAAGGAGGTTGTTGGTATGGAATCCGTTGGGCATTGGGGATGTTAGTGTAAAGGGAGGTGGCATCAATAGTGATGAGCAGGGCACCGTGTGCTAAAGGAACAGGAACTGTGGAGAGTCGGTGGAGGAAATAGGCAGTAGCTGCTATGTAGGAGGATAGTTTTCAGGTAATAGGCTGAAGTTGTTGGTCTATGAGAGCAGAGATCCACTCTGTGGGGCCACAGTAACCAGCCACAGTGGGGCATCCTGGGTGGCTGGGTTTATGGTCTTTAGGAAACATGTAGAAGGCAGGAATGCGTGGAGTGGTAGGGCTGAGGAGAGAGATGGATTCCAAGGAGAAGTTCTGGGATGGGCCTAAGGATTTAAGGAGAGACTGGGGATCCTGCTGGATTTTGGGAATGTGATCACTGTGGCAAGGTTTGTAGATATCTGACTGCTGACAGAGTCCTTCTGCCAGGTGATCCTTGTGGTTCAAAACAACGGTGGTGGAGTCTTTATCCACAGGTAGGATTATAAGTTCAGGATCAGGTTTTAGGTGGTGGACTGTGGTTCTTTCTGCAGCTGTAGGTTAGTTTGCTTGTTGAGGGATTTGGGGAATGATGGTGAGACAAGATTAGAGATTAAGAAATTCTGGAAGGTTTACAGGAGGTGATTTGGGACAGTGAGGGTGGATCACGGTTGGATGGAGGAGTGAATTGAGTCAGGCCAGCTTCAACATTGGTCTTTAGTTGAGTCTGATTGGTAGGGTTGGTGGCAAAAAAGTATTTCCACTGTAGGGACCAGGAGAAAGAGAGAATATCTTTACCAAGTCTTGCATGGTTGAATTTGGGAGTGTGGCAAAAGGTGAGGTCTTTGGATAGGACTGAACATCATGTGACCACTGGTATAGAACTTTTAAGTGTTACAGGGTTTAGGTTAGCATCTCACTATTGTAGATCAGAAATGGAGAAAGGAGGAGTTGCCACATTCATCAGGAACTGTCATAAATTTAAGAACATAGACATTCATAAATTTTGCCTAGAACAGCATATGGAAGCATGTGCAACAGAATTAGAATTTCACAAAAAATCTTTCATAATATTAAGTGTATATCGAGCACCTGCAGGTAACTTTAATCTGTTTGTAAACCACCTTGAAGCTGTACTGGCCCATTTAACAACCAAAAACAAAGAAATAGTGGTTGCTGGTGATTTCAATGTAGATTTCCTTAAAGACTCTCCCAATAAGAACCTATTTGAGTTAGTAACACTATCATTCAACTTAATTCCCACAGTAAAGTTCCCCACTAGGATAACCACTTGCTCACAAACAGCCATTGATAATATCTTTATAGAAAAGTCAAATGAACAAAATTATATTACAAAACCAATAGTCAATGGCCTCTCAGACCATGACATGCAGTTCCTTCTGTTAAATGTTAATACTGAACAAGATATAAAATCTGTTAAATCTGAGCTCAAGAGGGTAATCAGTAAGCCAAAAATTGATTATTTTAGGACACTCCTCAGAGACATTCACTGGACTGATGTTTACAGTGCTCATGGCATGAATGAAAAATATAACATTTTTGCTAATAAAGTGCTTACCTTATTTGAACACTGCTTTCCCCCAAAACTTACCAAGGTTAGAGCAAAGTCTACAAAGAAGCCATGGATTACTCGAGGAATAGGGGTATCTTGTAAAACAAAAAGAAAACTGTATCTGTCAATCCGAAACATTTCCAATGTTGATGCTATAGCACATTATAAGAAATACTGCAAAATATTAAAGACTGTAATACGGATGTCAAAGCAAATATATTACAAGGAAAAGATAGTCATATCAGATAACAAAATAAAGACAATATGGGATATAGTGAAGGAGGAGACCGGTAGAACTAGACATGAAGAGGAACAAATAGCATTAAGAGTAAATGATGCATTGGTGACAGACGTGTATAGTGTTGCAGAACTTTTTAACAAACATTTTATAACTGTTACTGAAAAGATGGGGTTGTCAGGTTCGGTAGATGCTGCTATGGATTACCTTAGACCAGACATTTCAAGTAACTTCCATAATATGAATTTGACCCTCACTACCCCAACAGAAATAATGTCCATCATAAAATCTTTAAAATCAAAAACATCTAGTGGGTATGATGAAATATCAACAAAGTTAATTAAAGAATGTGATTCTGAGCTAAGTAACATATTAAGCTATCTGTGTAACCAGTCGTTTATCAGTGGAATATTTCCCGAATGGCTGAAATATGCTGAAGTTAAGCCACTGTTTAAGAAGGGAGATAAAGAAATAGCATCAAATTTCCGTCCAATTTCACTGTTGCCAGCATTCTCAAAAATTTTCGAAAAAGTAATGTACAGTCGTCTTTATAACCATCTTATCTCAAATAACATACTGTCAAAGTCACAGTTTGGATTTCTAAAAGGTTCTGATATTGAGAAGGCTATCTACACTTACAGTGAAAATGTACTTAATTCATTAGACAAAAAATTGCAGGCAACTGGTATATTTTGTGATCTGTCAAAGGCATTTGACTGTGTAAATCACAATATCCTTTTAAGTAAACTAGAATATTATAGTGTAACAGGAAATGCTGCAAAATGGTTCAAATCTTATATCTCTGGCAGGAAACAAAGGGTGTTATTAGGAAAGAGACATGTATCAAGCTATCAGGCATCATCCAACTGGGAACTAATTACATGTGGGGTCCCACAAGGTTCCATTTTGGGGCCCTTACTTTTTCTTGTGTATATCAATGACCTTTCATCAGTAACATTACCAGATGCCAAGTTTGTTTTGTTTGCTGATGATACAAACATTGCAATAAATAGCAAATCAAGTGTAGTCTTAGAAAGATCAGCCAATAAAATATTTGTAGACATTAATCACTGGTTCCTAGCCAATTCTTTGTCACTAAACTTTGAAAAAACACACTACATGCAGTTCAGAACTTGTAAGGGGTGTCCCAAGAGTATATGTCTAACATATGATGACAAGAAGATAGAAGAAGTGGACGGTGTTAAATTCTTGGGATTACAGCTTGATAATAAATTCAACTGGGAGGAGCACACCACAGAACTGCTGAAGCGTCTTAACAAATCTCTGTTTGCAATGCGAATTTTGTCAGACATAGGGGATATAAAAATGAAAAAGCTGGCATACTATGCTTACTTTCATTCCATAATGTCATATGGGATTATTTTCTGGGGTAATTCATCAAGCCAAGCTAAAGTTTTCCGGGCACAAAAACGTGCAGTAAGAATTATATGTGGTGTGAACTCAAGAACATCCTGCAGAAGCCTGTTTAGGGAACTAGGGATACTAACTACAGCTTCCCAATATATTTATTCCTTAATGAAATTTGTCATTAAAAATATATCACTTTTTCAAACCAATAGCTCAATTCATGGAATCAATACTAGAAATAAGAATAATCTTCACAAGGATTTAAAGTCACTTAGTCTTGTACAAAAAGGTGTGCATTATTCAGGAACACACATTTTCAATAACTTGCCAGCAGCCATAAAAAGCTTAACAACCAATGAAATTCAGTTTAAGAGAAGCCTAAAGGATTTATTGGTGGCCAACTCCTTCTACTCCATTGATGAATTTCTGAGGAAAACCAACTGATTTGTATATAAGTACAACATATCTTCTGCACAATTTCAGTGCAGTAATGTGTTCACTGAAAATTTGTGTGTGTGTGTGTGTGTGTGTGTGTGTGTGTGTGTGTGTGTGTGTGTGTAAGTATAATCTAACTTCTGCACCATTTCAGTGCAGTAATGTGTTCATTGTAAATAAGTATTACAGTAGTTGTATTACATGTTTCTTACCTTATAAATAAATAAAAAACTTTTTTATTTTAAATTCAGTGCAATAGTATTTGTAAAATGACTCTTAGTGTTCATTAAAAAATGACGATCATTCCACTTGGGACCTGTGGAATGGTACATTAGCTTATTTGTTTTAGTTTAAATATTTGTCATGTATTGTTGTTTTTCTGACATGTTCCACATCCTGGAGGACCTCCTCACTACGGATCAATTGGAATGAAAGTAAATCTAATCTAATCTAATCTGTTGTGCCTATCTGCAACTCACATCTCCGGTATATGGTGTGTGGAAACTATCCTTTTCATAATGTTATTTCATCCCATCCTGGATTTTCCATCCTTTAAAGTAGTAAGATTTTTATTTAATTCCTTAAAATTTTGTTTAGTATTCCCAGCATATGCACATATTCTTTCAGAGGCACATTCCAACATTTTGTTGAATTTTTGTTAGTATCTTCTATTTTACAGTTTGTATCCATAGAAGATTTGTCTGATTTACTGTTAATATCCCTACCAGATGCTTCTACTGTTTTATTTATTTACACCAGCAACAGTTTGTTAGTATTCTCCTTGGACTTGTCTATTCTTTCATTGAAAGAATCTAGTTTTTCCCATGTATCATATACAGTTTTGTTAGTCTTCCTATTGAATTTTCTTATTTTTTCATTCAGAACTTCCATATCTTCATCCATAAGATTTTATCTATTGCAAATATTTATACTGACTTCATGTAATTTTCCAGTATTAGATTCCTTGAGATAGTTCTCCATAACTTATGCTCCTACTTTTTCAACTAATAGTTGCATCATATCCATCACCCAATCTATTCTTATTCCATCAAATTAATTCAGAATAGCTTGAAACATTTCCCACATTTCTTGCATAGCTTACTGCTCTTTCAGTTTTCCTTTAATTACTCAACTTGTCTACCCTTATTTATTCTAACTTGTCTCAAGGATAACTACTACTTAACACCTTCTTATGAATGATGTAATCTTTGACTCAATTCCAGTAAGCTCTCAACCTCTCTGGATTCTGTAGCTGGTTGAAGAATATGCCAGAGTTGCTTCCATGCACAGAGCTCCGGACTTCTCCTTATGCAACCCCAGTGCAACCCTTATAGCCTCAGTGAGGACTTGTACTGCTTTTCATGTTCTCTCTGTGTGTAGTGATGCTTCCTCCTGATAGCTGATTGGCCTTGTCATGTTTGCTGCCACAGTCTTCCATCTTCCTCCTCGTGTTGCCTCTGTAAAACTATTTATGATATTTCACTCCACAAATGGTTCATAATACTGTGACACAAATTCAATTTTTCATTGATGGAATTTTATTCCATTCTGCAACCCGCACATTTCAAACTCTGTGATGGTCACATTATAACTTTGTGTTGCTGCCAACAAATCACATATTACATTCACTTGTAGTTCACAGTTAATTTCCTGCACAATTCTAAATCTCCAATAAATTGTGCACTACTCATATTACTTATCTGCAGCACTATCATTTTAAAATTTTATCTCCTCTGTCTCACAGGATGCTAAATTGCATCTTCTATACTCAATATGATTTTTTTACACACACACAAATTATCCCCAGCATAGGGATACCATGTTGCAAGATCCCCTCATGGTACTAAGCCTCTATCAAAGTTTCTTAATCTAGCCATGAGCATCCAGAAAGCAGTGTAGGCAATGAACAGTACAATTGGTTGTTCCTTCCCACTCAAGACTGCAAAAGTTAAGTTACCCCTTTCCTGGATCAACTTGGTGAGCCAATGCATAGAACTCATCCCTACCTATTCTGTGCACCTCTTGCACTGATTTAGTCTCAAAGCAGTTCTTGTATTGCTGTTGGGTTCTTTTGGAGATGCAAACAGTATATCTATGTGGCTATAAGTGGAAATGTGGGAAGCTAATCTACTTTAAGCAAATTTTAGGATGCTGTTATGATGCAGTTACTGACAAACAGTTTAAAACAATTAACATTCACACTGTTGGGCACAAATAACTTCAAAATTATGTAAAATTGAGAGTATAGCTTGCACAGAGATCAGGTCTGTATTACATCCTAATGCTAACTGGTTAGACTGACATGCAGTAGAAATTTTTAGCACACTTGTGTAACTTTGGAACTATTTGGATGTTGTCAAGAGATTGATAATTTTTAATTTTTTCCTGTTATAAATAACTGTTATGTATCTGTACAGGTGTGACAATGCTGCAGAACTGTCACTGTCAGCAAACAATATTTATATACTAGCTGACCATGGCTCGAGCATAAGCCCGTGAAACTGAACTCTGGAAGAGGAAACTTGATGTGCAAATCAATCAACGAGAGCCCAACACAGCATACACAGGTCAGGTCTGATGTAGTTGATACCCACATAAGAAATGATGGGCAATGCCTATTGCTACTGGCAGGCAAACTCCTGGGTCAGTGGCTCTGACCATGCAACACTTCGCACATGCCCTCCATGACAGCATCTTGCACTATTCCACTGTGACACCCCTGAAAAGGTCTCATTGGGCTGAAAATGGCCAGGTTTGTGGCATGGTCTCTGGCAGAAAACCAGAGAGGGTGTGAGATTGCATGGCAATGGATCGACCATTGGAGGGACAGCAACAACACAATTGGTTCTGCCAGAGGGGTGGAAAAATTGTGGTGGACAGGGTAAAGGTTGGTCTGCTGGCATCAGCGGGGGCTAGGGGAAGGAGAATGCCAGTTCAGACTGTACGGGCTACACATCAGCAATTAAGGGAGCTATCCCCATCAGTGCCTTTTCCACTGTCGAAGGTATGACGGCAGACGGAGAAGTATGGATGGCAATGGGTGAGCATGCTGCTGCAGTTGGGGACCTTCCCACTGGAAGAAACTCTGTGACTAACCCCATCATCCAGCTGCCTCAGAGATGGCACCTTGGAGAATCCGATAGGCCATGGACACAACTGATTGTGTTATCAGTTAGGAAAATAATACATATTTATAGTTAGAAATATGATGAAACTCTGTTCTTAAACAATTTTGACATGTATGTTAACTTTCACAAATAGAGCAGTGGGGGGATGCTCTTGGTTCTATCATCCCAGGTTGGAGATACAATGATATTGTCATCTGAAAATTACTGGAGAAAGCAGTGGCTCTGTCTAATTTCCCTTTCTGGAGACACTTTCAGGTGTTTTCTCTGAAACACAACTCCTCTGTTACACTGCAGTGATTGAGATACTTTTAGGGAAGAGTCAACTGCCTACAATGGAGGAAATATACACTGTAGAACATTAAATATATTCTACCCTCGTGCTCAAAATTAATGATAGTTGCAGAATGTGGTGCCACACAACATGGCACTACACACAACTGGCACTAATAGCATAGGCACGTAGTGAACACACACGACACATATCTGTAAGTCCACAGCATTGGTGATAAGTTGAGAAAACCATCCTGAAACACATGTGCTACAAAATGCCACTGTTTTCTGTGCATGTACCCCGACATAAATATGGGATATGACCACCATGCACACGTACACAGGCTGCACAATGGATTGGCATACTCTGGATCAGGTGGTTCGAGCAGCTACTGGGGTATAGCCTCCCATTCTTGCAACAGTGCCTGTCAGAGCTCCTGAAGTATCGTAGGGGTTTGAAGACGGGCAGCGATACATCGACCAAGAGCATCCCAGACGTGCTCCATGGGGTTTAGGTCTGGAGCCATGGGGTTTAGGTCTGGAGAACAGGCAAGCCACTCCATTCACCTGATTCTTCTGTTTCAAGGTACTCCTCCATGATGGCAACTCGGTGGGGCTGTGCGTTATCATCCATCAGGAGGAAGGTGGGACCCACTGCACCCTGAAAAGGCAGACATACTGATGCCAAATGATGTCCCATTACACCTGACCTGTTACAGTTCCTCTGTCAAAGACATGCAGGGGTGTACGTGCACCAATCATAGTCCCACCCCACACCTTTCAAGGACACTAAGGGGTTGGTATCTGGTTCCTGGTTCATGCCAGATGAAAACCCAGTGAGAATCACTGTTCAGACTATACCTGGACTTGTCTGTGAACATAACCTGGGACCACTGTACCAATGACCATGTACTGTGTTCTTCACACCAGGCTTTACGGACTCTCCTGTGACCAGGGGTCAGTGGAATGCACCTGCATCTTGGAGGTCTCCAGGTGAATAAACCATGTCTGTTCAGTCGTCTGTAGACTGTGTGTGTCTGGAGACAACTGTTCCAGTGGCTGCAGTAAGGTCCTAATCAAGGCTACCTGCAGTACTCTGTGGCTGTCTGCGGGCACTGATGGTGAGATATCGGTCTTCTTGTGGTGTTGTACAATGTGGATGTCTTATACTGTAGTGCCCGGACACATTTCCTGTCTGTTGGAATCGTTGCCATAATCTTGAGATCACACTTTGTGGCACATGGAGGGCCCGTGCTATGACCTGCTGTGTTTGACCAGCCTCCAGTCGCCCTAGTATTCTATCCCTCATAATGTCATCAATATGTGTTCTTTGAGCCATTTTCAACACACAGTCCCCATTAGCACATCTGAAAATGTCTGCACACTTACTCGCTGCACCGTACTCTGACATGCACCAACACACCTCTGTATATGTGGACTGCTTCCAGCACCACCGTGCGACGACCGCAGGTCAAATGCACCACATGGTCATATCCTAAGGTGATTCAAACCCGCAAACTGCCCACCAGAGCATTGTTTCACCATGTATCAGCATTATCCTTAATTTATGAGCATGAGTGTAGAAAAAGCTACAGTTACAATGAAAATCATTAAGCCCTTTACAAAAGATGAGTACCCACAAATAGTTCCTACTTCTCCCCTCACTGTTTACTCTCGGAGCCTACTCACCATTAGTTTAGAAACTGTTCACAACTTTGCAAGTTGTGTAACAAAATCCATTTAATAGCTTACCTTACAGCAGTGGCACATGAAGAGGGGGAGGCAGTGGGGGCAGCTGTTCCTAGTGAAATTTCATCAGCGCTATTATGGATGCCATAAAAGATAAATGGAAATCACAGGTTGTATGGTGACTATTTTCTTTCATTACATGTTTCAATTTATGCATCACCACTAGATTAATCTGAAAAAATCCATAAGGAACCACAAATAATACATAGTGCATAAGAGTAGCTACTGACCACTGAAAACAAACAGGAAATGTATCGAAGTACAATGTGGGAACATACCAAGGTTTGGGTGCCTACTATGCAGATATGGAGTCATCTATCTTATCCCTAACACAATGCAAATGTGAATCATTATAAGAGATGAACTGTTAAGGATGACAACTAGGCCATCAGATTGCAGAACTGGTGACCACTAATACTTAAGACTTAAATACAATTGTTATAATCCCATGAAAATGATGAAGAGGTGATGGTTATGTAAAACTACAAAACAAATATAAAGTATATCAAAAACTGTAAAAAACAATTATATTAGACTCAAAATCAAATCTCATGTTGTACAGGAGGGAAGCCAATAGTGGATTACCAAGTGTAGGTGGTAGGCTCAATCCATGGGTCGGCACAACGAATAAACTTTTTATTACAAAACACTTACAATTAACAAAACTATGAAAAGGGAAGTTGCTACTCACCATATAGTGGAGATGCTGAGTCACAGATAGGCACAACAAAAAGGCTGTCACAATATAAGCTTTCAGGCAACAAGGCCTTTGTTGAATCAGGCAGACACACACACACACAAATGCAGCTCATGCACACATGAAATAGATATATTAAAACACTTACATTAACCGCCTGTAATAACATCATGCACAGAAAATATTTTTTTATATTTATTTATTTAATTATTTTTATACATGGTTAGCCAAGTTATATAAACTTACAGACATCAAAGGAAGTTGACAAATGATAGAAATCAAGTAAAACCTAAAGACAGTAACATATGTAGATACAATTTCTGAAAACATTGCCATAATTTCACCTACAGAAAGTAATCTCATGGTGCAAAGTTAATTTGGTTAAATGAATACACAGAGATCTTACCAATAGGCAAAATTAGTCATTAGTGTAAAATAGCAACAATGAAATGACCAATGTTGCCAATGGAACCTATCTGGTTCTATCTTTATGTAATTTTTTAACCCAATGGTCTTTAGGCCATGGGGCTACCTCCTATGCATGAAATGATAGTCATGTTTCTGGAATCATACCTACGTATGTTACTAACTTTGTTTTATTAATCGGACAGATAAAACAAACTATTCACCAAGAGACGGCAGGAAAACTCACACATAAAAGAAGGTTATACTTATGCAAGCTTTCGGAGCCAGCACCTCCTTCTTCCAGCAGAAAGCTTGAAGGGGAATGAAGAAGAGTGTAGGAAAAGGACTGGAGAGATTTAGAAAAAGGGGAGAATTTTGGAAAAGTCAACCAGAACTGCATTTTAGGGTAGACTTACCAGACAGGATGAGAAGGAAAGCAGAACCATGGGTCAGGAGAGACTTACTGGATGGTATGAGAAGGAAAGTCTTTCCTTTTTTTTATGCGTGTGTTCTCCTGCCAAGCTTGCTGAGTAGTTTTTCATCTATCCAGTTACATTATATTGTCATAAATTGATTATTTTTGTCAGTATATTATCCCATGTGGCCATTGTTCCTTCTTATGTAACCCTCTTGTTAGTCTTTGTTGTCATCTCTCTTGTTCAAACTGTCATCTGTTTTCTATGTTAATCCTAGTTCACTCATTTATTTATCTGTCACACCAAGATTAATCAACACTTTCCCCTACATCTTTTCCAGCAATGATTTCCATGAACCTAGATGGGCCCATTGTTATTTATGAATCTGCATATTATTCCATTGTCATTTAAGAATTAACCTATAACAATTTGTTAACAGTTCACTGCCTGCAGAGACTTCTCCCAATCGTCTTTTGTCGATTTATTCACAGATTTGACAGCTGTTTTCTTTTCTATGATTCACTTACCTTGTTTATGCATAATTCTTTCACGTTTTTGTGTGTGTGTTTTTTTCCCAAACCCTTCTAGTCGACTTTTACTGCTGTCTCCTACATTACTTTATTTGCTAAGCCAAGAACTTTATATTTTCTCCCATGACTTCCTCTTTCTGTTTACCCAGTTTTTAAAATTTTGTCTCTTTTCACTACTTTTCCTATCAAGTTTTTCTTTTCCAATTATTTGCTCATATTGTATAGACCACTTTTCTGGCACAAAATTCTCCCCCACTCATTATCTCTTGTTTACCATTGTCTGTTCTCACAATTTTTGTACGAATTTTTCTAATTTTTTCCTTGCTTTTCTTCTGGATTTCTATATTTCTCCATCCTCTGCTTCTCTTTTTGGACGCTATCACCATTTCTAACAATCCAAACCGTCCTCCCTTGCCATGATGAATCCCATCACATATTACATTCATTCTTTTCAAAAATATGCTTTTGCACTATCAAAAATAAGGTCCCACATTCTATTTCTTGAACCCTGGTTGTGCCTTGGAGTTACTCCTAAAGGCCTATCAATACCAGACTCTTTTACAGTTTCAAATACAGCAATCTCTTGCCCTTACCTGGCTAATCTGTGATCTAAATGCCTCATCTGCCAATTTCTACTCCCTCCAGACTTCTCTCCTTCTACAAACCCATCTGCCTAGCCAACTTCAAACTGCAACAACATGCCAGGCTTCAACCAGAAAGCTACCCACCTTCTCCTAAACTACATTAACAGTGGAGTCTTTCCTTCTCATCCCATTCGGTAAGTCTCCACTAACCCATGGTTCTGGGTGACTTTTTCGAAATCTATCCCTTTTCCTAAACCTTTCCAATCCTTCTTCTTCATCACTTCTGCCGGAAGGAGCCATTGGCTTCAAAAGTTTGCGTAAGTATAACATTCTTTAAAATGTGTGTTTTTCTGCCATTGCTTGGTGAGTAGTTTTTTAACTGTCTAGGTACATTATTGTCATAAACTGATTATTTTCGTTGTTCTAACATTAGATTTTACATGATTTCTGCCATTTGTCAACTTCCTTCAATGGCTGTTAGTTCAGGTAACTTGGCTAATCATATATAGAGAGATTAATAAATAAACAAATATTTCCTGTGCATGATGATATATGCATGTCGTTAATGCATGTGTGTTTTAATATACCTATTACAATCATAAGCGTTTTTTAGCAAAAAGTTTATTCATCATGCTGACCCTCGAATTGGTCCTTTCCGCCTTCATCTGGCGCTCCACTATTGGCTTCCCTCCACTACAACATGAGATTTGATTTTGAGTTTAAAACAACCGTTATTTTGTGGTTTTTGATATGATGCATATTTGTTTTATAATCACACATGACCTCCAGGTCATATCTTCAACATTTTTATGTTGTTGTTGTTGTGGTCTTCAGTCCAGAGACTGGTTTGATACAGCTCTCCATGCTACTCTATCCTGTGCAAGCTTCTTCATCTCCCATTACTTACTGCAACCTACATAATTCTGAATCTGTTTAGTGTATTCATCTCTTGGTATCCCTCTACGATTTTTACCCTCCACGCTGCCCTCCAATACTAAATTGGTGATCCCTTGATGCCTCAGAATATGCCCTACCAACCGATCCCTTCTTCTAGTCAAGTTGTGCCTTCAGTTCTATTCAATATCTCCCCATTAGTTATGTGATCTACCATCTAATCTTCAGCATTCTTCTGTAGCACCACATTTCAAAAGCTTCTATTCTCTTCTTGTCTAAACTGTTTATTGTCCACATTTCACTTCGATACATGGCTACCCTCCATACAAATACTTTCAGAAACGACTTCCTGAGACTTAAATCTATACTCGATGTCAACAAATTTCTCTTCTTCGGAAACACTTTCCTTGCCATTGCCAGTCTACATTTTATATTCTCTCTACTTCGACCATCATCAGTTATTTTGCTCCCCAAATAGCAAAACTCATTTACTACTTTAAGTGTCTCATTTCCTAATCTAATTCCCACAGCATCATCCGATTTAATTCAATTACATTCCATTATCCTCGTTTTGCTTTTGTTGATGTTTCATCTTATATCCTCCTTACAAGACACTGTCCATTCAATTCAGCTGCTCTTCCATGTCCTTTGCTGTCTCTGACAGAATTACAGTGTCATTGGTGAACCTCAAAGTTTTTATTTCTTCTCAATGGATTTTAATACCTACTCCGTATTTTTCTTTTGTTTCCTTTACTGCTTGCTCAATATACAGATTGAATAACATCGGGGATAGGCTACAACTCTGTCTCATTCCCTTCCCAACCACTGCTTCCGTTTCATGCCCCTCTGCCATCTGGTTTCTGTACAAATTGTAAATAGCCCTTCGCTCCCTGTATTTTACCCCTGCCACCTTCAGAATTTGAGAGAGAGTATTCCGGTCAACATTGTCAAAAGCTTTCTCTAAGTCTACCACTGCTAGAAATGTAGGTTTGCCTTTCCTTAATCTAGCTTCTAAGATAAGTCATAGGGTCAGTATTGCCTCACATGTTCCAACATTTCTACGGAATCCAAACTGATCTTCCCTGAGGTCGGCCTCTACCAGTTTTTCCATTTGTCTGTAAAGAATTCGTGTTAGTATTTTGCAGCTGTGGCTTATTAAACTGATAGTTTGGTAATTTTCACATCTGTCAACACCTGCTTTCTTCGGGATTGGAATTATTATATTCTTCTTGAAGTCTGAGGGTATTTCGCCTGTCTCATACATATTGCTCACCAGATGGTAGAGTTTTGTCAGGACTGGCTCTCCCAAGGCTGTCAGTAGTTCTAATGGAATGTTGTCTACTCCTGGGACCTTGTTTCAACTTAGGTCTTTCAGTGCTGCGTCAAACTCTTTATACAGTATCCTATCTCCCATTTCATCTTCATCTACATCCTCTTCCATTTCCATAATATTGTCCTCAAGTACATAGCCCTTGTACAGACCCCCTTTATACTCCTTCCACCTTTCTGCTTTCCCTTCTTTGCTTAGAACTGGGTTTCCATCTGAGCTCTTGATATTCATACAAGTCGTTCTCTTTTCCTGCAGGCAGTATCTATCTTACCCCCAGTGATATACGCCTCTACATCCTTACATTTGTCCTCTATCCATCCCTGCTTAGCCATTTTGCACTTCCTGACGATCTCATTTTTGAGATGTTTGAATTCCTTTTTACCTGCTTCATTGACTGCATTTTTATATTTACTCCTTTCATCAATGAAATTCAGTATCTCTTCTGTTACCCAAGGATTTCTATTAGCCCTTGTCTTTTTACCTACTTGATCCTCTGCTACCTTCACTATTTCATTTCTCAAAGCTACCTATCCTTCTACTACTGTATTTCTTTCCCCCATTCTTGTCAATCATTCCCTAATGCTCTATTTGAAGCTCTCTACAACCTCTGGTTCTTTCTGTTTATCCAGGTCCCATCTCTTCAAATTCCCACATTTTTGCAGTTTCTTCAGTTTTAATCTACAGTTCATCACCAATAGATTGTGTTCAGAGTCCACATCGTCCCCTGGAAGTGCATTACAATTTAAAACCTGGTTCCTGAACCTCTGTCTTATCTTTATATAATCTATCTGAGACCTTCCAGTATCTCCAGGCTTCTTCCATGTATACCACTTTCTTTTATGATTCTTAAACCAAGTGTTAGCTAAGATTAAGTTATGCTCTGTGCAAATTTCTACCAGGCAGCTTCCTCTTTCATTCCTTACTCCCATTCCATATTCACCTACTATGTTTCCTTCTCTTCCTTTTCCTACTATCGAGTTCCAGTCACATATGACTATTTAATTTTCGTCTCCCTTCACTATCTGAATAATTTCTTGTATCTCCTCATACATTTCATCAATCTCTTCGTCATCTGTGGAGCTAGTTGGCATATAAACTTGTACTACTGTGGTAGGCATGGGCTTCATATGTATCTTGGCCACAATAGTGCATTCACTATGCTGTTTGTAGTATCTTATCCGCATTCCTATTTTCCTATTCATTATTAAACCTACTCCTGCATTACCCCTATTTTATTTTGTATTTATAATCCTGTATTCACCTGATCAGAAGTCTTGATCTTCCTGCCACTGAACTTCACTAGTTCCCACTACATCTAACTTAACCTATCCATTTCCCTTTTTAAATTTTCTAACCTACCTGTCCGTTAAGGAATCTGACATTCCACGCTCCGATCCGTAGAACGCCAGTTTTCTCTTTTCCTGATAACAATGTCCTACTGAGTAGTCCCCAACTGGAGACCTGAATGGGGGACTATTTTACCTCCAGAATATTTTACACAAGAGGATGCAATCATCATTTAACCATACAGTAAAGCTGCATGCCTTTGGGAAAAATTACAGCTGTAGTTTCCCCTTGCTTTCAGCTGTCCGCAGTACCAGCACAGCAAGGCCGTTTTGGTTAGTGTTACAAAGTCAGATCAGTCAATCATCCAGACTGTTAACCGTGCAACTACTGAAAAGGCTGCTGCCCCTCTTCAGGAACCACACATTTGTCTGTCCTCTCCTTCCATTACCCTTCCATTGTGGTTGCGCCTACGATGCAGCTGTCTGTATTTCTGAGGCACACAAGCCTCCCCACCAACGGCAAGGTCTATGGTTCATGGAGGTGGGGGAGGGGGAAGATTATCACAGAATTATAATAACTGTATTTAAGTCTTTAATATTAATCCTCAGCAGTACGGCCACCTGGTGGCCTAGTACTATCAATGGATTCATAGGAAATACAAAACAGTGCAATGAATAACAGTAGTCGTAATTTGTATTGGGCGAATTTATTAAGCAACAGTGAACTCTTGTAGAATGATGGTGTGTTTTAGTGAATTAGGTGGATGAAACAGATAGCACTTATTCAAAAAGTGAGAAACCAAGTTTCGTAGTGACATTAAGAAGGGCATCAGAGAGTGATTTGGCAGTAGAGAATCAGAGTCAAAATATAGTAAAGAAAGTGTAAGTAATAAAGTAGCTTCAATGCAAAACTGTTTGTTGGAGAGAAATAAAAATATAACAGAAAATTCTGATATGAAAGCTCAAGCTTGTGGCAATGTCAGGTTGTCAAATGGAGATGTAATTGAAAACAAATGTATGGGAATGGGATACGATTATCGGTCGAATGCAATAACTATCCCCACTAAATTCCACATAGAGATATATTTGGTAGTCAGTCATAAACGTGTACACAGCTTGAGATACAGAACAGAACTAAAAACTAACATGAAGGCTCGGCAGATTAATAAGCGTCCAAAGATGGTGTTAACCATGGTCGAGACAACCTATCAACATCACACAGCCCCTCCCCCCCTTGCAGTACAGAGTGCCACCTGTGAGGCTCGAGTGGAGGTCATGTGGGCATCGGCATCATTAGTAGGCATGTGAGGTGGCAGGTGCATGATCGGGATTTCCATCTCGGTTGAGGCGGAGTGTGGAGGCAGAGTGATTGGTGGCAGGTCCACCTCGTAGTCAGTCAACCAGCGGGGGCAAACGATGCGTCAGCCGGCCCAAGAGCAGGTGTGTGGAACAGTCTGCGGCAAGGTGCAGGTGTGCCTGCTCCAAATGCAGATCGAGCCGTCCAAGGAGATGAACCCACGAATTTCTTACGGGTCACACTCGCTGGCGAGGGACAGGCTATGCACTACACTGACATTTAACTGCCTCTTGGTGGGCGAGGCCGCGGTGTCTGTTAGGAGCACATGGTCTTCGAAGGTGACAATCAACATGTTGTCCATGCAGCGTGGTGGCACGTTGTAGCACAGGTTGAATGTGGGAGAGCGAGTCTCGACAGTCAGTGAAGTGGCGGTGAAACTCACACATGGGGTGGATGGCAACGTGCCTGGAAAACCTGCGAATGGTGATGACGAACCATGGGTTGGAGAAAACAGCGCTGTGGGATGAGACAAAGTATTTTCAGGCTCCGCAACAGAAAAGAAGTCAGGAGGGTCTGACTGAGACAGCAGAGGCGCGTCAGAGTCCACAAAAGCAGGTTTGAGCCTGTGATATGAAACAGTTTGAGGACGATATTTAACCACAATGTCGAATGTTGTCTTGTTCCGCCGGAGTACTTTAAAGGGGCTGAGGTAGGGTGATTGCAGGTGTTGTCTAATGGAATCATCCCTAATCATAACATGGGAGCAAGTGTTGAATGTGACTGGCAAGTAAGTGTCTGGTGGGGAATGGCTGATAGGCGGGTGTAACTGTGCATGTTTGAAGTGAGTGCACATGCGACTAATGAAATCTGGGGAGGGGGCAAATCCTTGGGCGCTTGAGGCAGGATACGTTCCCCTGGTAGGACTTGGTCCTCCCCAAAAACGAATTCAGAGATGGTTCCTTGTAAGTCTGGTTTAAAGGTCGAACAGAGACCGAGTAACACCCATGAAAGTACCTCAGACCAGAGGTAGTCATGGCACCTGAGGGCAGTTTCGTGGGTGCGGTGCCATCGTTCAACTAACCGTTGCTTTGTGAGTGGTAGGCGGTCGTATGAATTTTTTTTAATACCGCAGACGTTACATAAAATGGTGAACAGGACAGACTCAAACTGCTGACCTTGGTCGGTGGTGATTGTGGTCGGGCAACCAAACCTGGCAATCTAAGAGGAGACGAAACCCTTGGCCACGGTTTCAGCGGTGATGTTGGGTAAAGGAACAGCTTCCACCCAGCTAGACATGTGGTTGATTGTGGAGAGAATATATCTGTGGCCCTCCGATGGTGGTAGTGAACCGATAAGGTCAATATGTACGTGACGAAATTTTCCTTGCGGAATGTCGAACTTGCCTAGTGGAGGGGAGCTCTGGTGGCCGATTTTGTTGCGTTGACAGAAGACACAGCTGCATGCCCAGGTCTGACAGTCCCATTTAATATTTTTCTAAATGAAATGCTCGGACACAAGGCATGTGGTGGTGCGGATGCCAGGGTGAGCGTGGTTATGCAAGGCGTCGAAGGCTTGCTGCTGCAATGTAGGTGGGAGCAATGGCCGCAGGGTGCCAGTAGAAGAATCACACGACACCTTGTCCAAAACGCCAGGGAACTTGGCTTTGGTAAACACTAGATACATTTAAGGATCTGCGAGGAGAGCTTGAGATTCCTCGTCAGAGGCCTGGAGAGTGACCAGATTGGATAAGTTGATGATGCGTGGGACAGTATTGATCCACAAGAAAAAATCAGCGGGGATGTTTTCTGTGCCTTTGATTATGTCTGTTATGAATTGAGAGACTAAATCAAAGTGGTGGAAATGCCGAGGGGGTGGCTCCTCGGGAGGGTTGCAGAAAGCGGCTGCTAGTGGTTTGTGATCAGTAAGGATGAGGAAAGAATGGCCCTCGACATCAGGGCGAAAGTGTTTGATGGCTTCAAAGACCGTCTCAAATTCCCTATCAAAAGCAGAATATTTCTCCTGAGCAGTAAACAGTATCTTAGAGAAGAAATGATTTGGAGAAACCATGTCACCTTTGTGTTGCTGTAGTACTCCCCCCACTGCGATGTCACTGGCGTCCGTAGTGATGAACAATTCGGCCCATGGGTCAGGATGGGCAAGTGTCACGGCGTGAGCTAAGGAAGTTTTTAGAGCCTTGAAGGCCTCCAGCATAGGTTCAGTCCAGCAAACTGGTTTAAGGCCTGAAGTCTGTCTGCCCGACAGCAAGTCTGTCAGCGAGGCCTGCACGGTGGCAGCAGAAGGCAAATGCCGACGGTTGTAATTTATTGTACCCAAGAAATGTTGGAGTTCTTTGTGAGTAGCCAGAGGCGGCAGTGACATGATGGCCTGCACACGGAATTTTGGGAGGCTATATTCCGTCCGTGGAGATGGTGTAACCCAAATGTGACAGAAGAATGGCGCAGTTGGAATTTGTCCTTGTTGACCTCGACACTGTTGGAGTTCAAGGTCTGGAGGACCTTGGATAAATGATGTTCCTCAGCCGAGTTGCTGAAAATGAGTATGTCATCCAGATATGCAAAGCAAAACTTGAACTGTCGTAAGATCGAGTCAATGAAACGTTGCCATGTTCGTGCCACGTTTTTCAGGTTGAACGGCATGAAGTTGTATTGGAACAAACCAAGCGGCGTGGTAATAACTGTCTTTCAAATGTCTTGCGGTGTTACAGGAATCTGGTGATAGGCGTGTTTACAGTAAATAACACTGAAGGTTGTGACGCCCGATAACATATGAGTGATATCGTTTATGTTCGGCACTGGGTAATTGTCCTTGATGGTACAAGCGTTTGAGCGTCTGTAGTCACTGCACATTCAGAAAGAACCATCATGTTTGGTGACGAGGTGAATCGGTGAAGACCAGTTGCTGACCAACGGTTGCAGGATACCTGCCTCCAAAAGTTTGTTAATTTGCTGCTGGGCCAAGTACAACTTAATGGGGTTGAGGCGTCTAACCTTGTGCCTAATAGGAGGGCTGGCAGTGGTAATGTTCTTGTATGTAATTCCATCACTGACAGAAGAAACTGAGAACTGCACGTGAGACCGAGAAATGTCTTGACGTGAAGTTTTTGGACAAGTGGGGTGTGACGAGGCGTAACCGTTAGTGCGAATGGGAAAAGACAGCACAAAAGTCACATGCTTATTACGTGAGCGGGGTGTGTGCTTGTTTGGAGAGGTCGGCTGCGCTCACAGCGCGGAGCAGGTCAGGACGCGCAGCAACTGTCTGTTGTCTGCCTTGCCTTGGGTAACGGGCGCTGGCGAGATAGGCACTGGCGTCGCACGGTGAACAGCAATGGCCGCCGAGTTACGTGGCTGGTGTGCAAGAGAGGAGGAATGTTTATCAACAAGTGGGGCGGCTGCCTGCATGGTGGGTGTGGTCATATGGCACGTGAGACTGTCATTACAAGCACTGTTTGAAACACATGGCACTGAACGTGACGAGCGCGTCGGGGGTGCGCTGTCTACCAGACGCGAATCGTCACACACAAATTAATGTTTTTGGACAAACTTGTTGAGTGTCTGAGCTGGTGTCTACTGGAGAAATACGATTAGGTGGCAGCACTGTGGACTGCAGTTTCAGCAGCGAGGTACGAGCCATGACGAGCTCACTGTAAGTGTGTGCTATTCATTGTTTCAGCTCGTTGTTTTCCCAATGGAGTTGTGCCACCGAGTCGTATTCTGACAGTAGGTTAGTGATGCATGTCACAATGTCACCCGCGGGGGTGGAGCACTCATGTACTAACTCACATGTCGCAAGAGAAACCGAACGTGGAACATAAGTGCGGGAGCACAGTATCTGAATGTTAGTGGGATGATGTAGCACTGAGCCCTGAACCACGTTTGGAGAGATTTTATAATGGGACAATAAATCCATACTGAGAATTGGTTCATTGATGTTGGCAATGTAGAAAGTCCATGGAAAACACAGAGATGGAGATAGGTGCACCGTAACTTTGACAGAGCCTGAGGTTTGTAACGTTGGTACGTTGACAGCTCGTAGAAGTGACCTCGTCAGTGAAAAGGCGGGAGGAGCCAACGACGTGGGTATGATAGACATGTCAGTGCCTGTGTCGACTAGAAAGACGAGCCGTGATGAAATGTCAGTGACATACAAACGACTGCTCAGCCGGGTGGACGAGTGGACGGAGTGCAATGTTTGAGGACACCTGTGAGGTTCCTCGCAGGTCTCAGTGTCTTCTAGATCCCGCAGTCGGCGTTTGGGTGCTGGCAAGGTAATCGACACTTCTTGGCATCATCGCCAAAAATCTTGTGGTTCCAACAATACGGATGAGCCAGATGTGGTGGGGGCGGCAACTGTGGCAGCAGAGGACGCTTGTACCGGGATGTATATTGGCATGTATGGTGCATGGGTGATTCTTGAGTGCTTGGATGGATGAGAGAGTGAGCAGATATTGCCAGGTGGTGTAGACAGTGCGGAGGTGGAGCAGTCCACTCACCCCACCGACACCCCACACCGAACCCAGGGTTATTGCGTGGTTCGGCCCTCAGTGGACCCTCCTGGGAACATGTCATACCAGATGAGTGTAATTATGGTGTATGTGTGTACATGAAGACAGTGTTTGTGCAGCAATCACTAACATAGTGTAACTGAGGTGGAATAAAGGAAACCAGCCCACATTCGCTGAGGCAGATTGAAAACTGCCTTAAAAACCATCCACAGGCTGGCCGGCACATTGGACCATGACACTAATCCACCGGGCAGATTCGTGCTGGGGATCAGCACGCCTTCCCGCTCGGGAAGCAGCATGTTAGACTGCGCGGCTAGCCGGATGGGCTGCCACTGCTATAGTTTACATATGACAAGAATCTCTTTAGGTTTCCTGCCAGACACTGAGAAAGAGTTTCACTTTGGAAATTATTAAAAGCATTTCACATTGAAGTTTGCACTAAATTTTGATCTCCTATGAAACTTCATCAATCTTGGGGATTTTCTATTCTTTTAAAGTTGGCATGCTTTTTTAATTGCTTCTGCAGCAGTATTCTGACCCGTTTTGTGTACCATGGGAGTTCACTACTATCTCTTATTAATTTATGTATTATATATCTCTCAATTGCCATCAACACTATTTCTCTGAATTCAAATGACAGCTGGCCTACACTTACAGAGTCAGAATGGAAGGAGTGGAAACTCTCTCATAGAAAATGATTAAGTGAATTTTTATCAGCTTGTTTTAATAGATGAACTTTGTCTTTATTTTTGGTGGGTTTCAATGTTGCAGTATTCAGTCTTGCTATAAATGCCTTGTTGTCACTAATCCCTGTATCCATCATAATGCTCCCTAGTTGTTCAGGATTATTTATTGGCAAGAGATCAAGTACGTTTTCCCAACCATTTACATTTTGAGTGGGCCCCTGAACTAACTGTTTGAAATAAATTTTCTGAGAAAGCATTCAGTACAGTTTTGGATTATGTTTTGTGCCTACCACTGCCTTAAATATATATTGTTGCCAAAATGTCAAGGATAGATTGAAGTCACTGTGAACTTTAACTGTACGAGTGTTGTACCTGTTTGAAATTACACTTAAGTTTTCTTTGAACTGTTCAGCAACTGTATCATCTGAGTCAGGAGATTGATAAAACAAACCAATTATTAATTTATTCTGGTTGTGAAGTATAACATTTACCTGTACTATGTCACAGGAACTATTCACTTCAATCCACTACTAGGTAAACTACTTCTGAGGGCAAAAAACACTCCACCACCAATCATATTTAACCTATCTTTTCTGAAAATGGTTATATCCTTTGGAAATTTCTCAAGTAATGAGCTAATAAGTGGTGTCAACAGGAATTCATGCAACAGCAAAAACAAAGAAAGACAGAACACCTTGAATACATGGTGAGTGCTATTTGTGGTCACATACATTTTGCTCAGTGCAATTATTTACGGAAAAGTTCATCTGCTGTGAAGTGCATCATGTTATAGACCTTCAGGTATCATAAAATCAAATAAAGCTAAAATGCAGTTGCTTATGGTGATATTTGAAACAATAAAGAAAGGCTGAAAGCAAGGGGAAACTACAGCCGTAATTTTTCCCGAGGGTATGCAGCTTTACTGTATGGTTAAATGATGATGGCGTCCTCTTGGGTAAAATATTCCGGAGGTAAAATAGCCCCCATTCGGATCTCCGGGCGGGGACTACTCAAGAGGACGTCGTTATCAGGAGAAAGAAAACTGGCATTCTACGGATCGGAGTGTGGAATGTCAGATCCCTTAATCGGGCAGGTAGGTTAGAAAATTTAAAAAGGGAAATGGATAGGTTAAAGTTAGATATAGTGGGAATTAGTGAAGTTCGGTGGCAGGAGGAACAAGACTTCTGGTCAGGTGAATACAGGGTTATATATACAAAATCAAATAGGGGTAATGCAGGAGTAGGTTTAATAATGAATAAAAAAATAGGAGTGAGGGTAAGCTACTACAAACAGCACAGTGAACGTATTATAGTGGCCAAGATAGACATGAAGCCCATGCCTACTACAGTAGTACAAGTTTATATGCCAACTAGCTCTGCAGATGACGAAGAAATTGAAGAAATGTATGATGAAATAAAAGAAATTATTCAGGTAGTGAAGGGAGACGAAAATTTAATAGTCATGGCTGACTGTAATTCGACAGTAGGAAAAGGGAGAGAAGGAAACATAGTAGGTGATTATGGATTGGGGCTAAGAAATGAAAGAGGAAGCCGTCTGGTAGAATTTTGCACAGAGCATAACTTAATCATAGCTAACACTTGGTTCAAGAATCATAAAAGAAGGTTGAATACATGGAAGAATCCTGGAGATATTAGTAGGTATCAGATAGATTATATAATGGTAAGACAGAGATTTAGGAACCAGGTTTTTAATTGTAGGACATTTCCAGGGGCAGATGTGGACTCTGACCACAATCTATTGGTTATGAACTGTAGATTAAAACTGAAGAAATTGCAAAGAGGTGGGAATTTAAGGAGATGGGACCTGGATAAACTGACTAAACCGGAGGTTGTTCAGAGTTTCAGGGACAGGATAAGGGAACAATTGACAGGAATGGGGGAAAGAAATACAGTAGAAGACGAATGGGTAGCTCTGAGGGATGAAGTAGTGAAGGCAGTAGAGGATCAAGTAGGTAAAAAGACGTGGGCTAGTAGAAATCCTTGGAAAACAGAAAAAATATTGAATTTAATTGATGAAAGGAGAAAATATAAAAATGCAGTAAATGAAGCAGGCAAAAAGGAATACAAACGTCTCAAAAATGAGATCGACAGAAAGTGCAAAATGGCTAAGCAGGCATGACTAGAGGACAAATGCAAGGATGTAGAGGCTTATCTCACTAGGTGTAAGATAGATACTTCCTACAGGAAAATTAAAGAGACCTTTGGAGAAAAGAGAACCACTTGTATGAATATCAAGAGCTCAGATGGAAACCCAGTTCTAAGCAAAGAAGGGAAAGCAGAAAGGTGGAAGGAGTATATAGAGGGTCTATACAAGGGTGATGTACTTGAGGACAATATTATGGAAATGGAACAGGATGTAGATGAAGATGAAATGGGAGATACAATACTGCATGAAGAGTTTGACAGAGCACTGAAAGACCTGAGTCGAAACAAGGCCCCAGGAGTAGACAACATTCCATTAGAACTACTGACGGCCTTGGGAGAGCCAGTCCTGACAAAACTCTACCATCTGGTGAGCAAGATGTACGGGACAGGCGAAATACCCTCAGACTTCAAGAAGAATATAATAATTCCAATCCCAAAGAAAGCAGGTATTGACAGATGTGAAAATTACCGAACAATCAGTTTAATAAGCCACAGCTGCATAATACTAACACGAATTCTTTACAGACGAATGGAAAAACTGGTAGAAGCCGACCCCGGGAAAGATCAATTTGGATTCCGGAGAAATGTTGGAACACGTGAGGCAATACTGACCTTACGACTTACTTAGAAGAAAGATTAAGGAAAGGCAAACCTACGTTTCTAGCATTTGTAGACTTAGAGAAAGCTTTTGACAATGTTGACTGGAATACTCTCTTTCAAATTCTAAAGGTGGCAGGGGTAAAATACAGGGAGCGAAAGGCTATTTACAATTTGTACAGAAAGCAGATGGTAGTTATAAGAGTCGAGGGGCATGAAAGGGAAGTAGTGGTTGGGAAGGGAGTGAGACAAGGTTGTAGCCTCTCCCCGATGTTATTCAATCTGTATATTGAGCAAGCAGTAAAGGAAACAAAAGAGAAGTTTGGAGTAGGTATTAAAATCCAGGGAGAAGAAATAAAAACTTTGAGGTTCACAGATGACATTGTAATTCTGTCAGAGACAGCAAAGGACTTGGAAGAGCAGTTGAACGGAATGGACAGTATCTTGAAAGGAGGATATAAGATGAACATCAACAAAAGCAAAACGAGGATAATGGAATGTAGTTGAATGAAGTCGGGTGATGCTGAGGGAATTAGATTAGGAAATGAGACACTTACAGTAGTAAAGGAGTTTTGCTATTTGGGGAGCAAAATAACTGATGATGGTCGAAGTAGAGAGGATATAAAATGTAGACTGGCAATGGCAAGGAAAGTGTTTCTGAAGAAGAGAAATTTGTTAACATCGAGTATAGATTTAAGTGCCAGGAAGTCATTTCTGAAAGTATTTGTATGGAGTGTAGCCATGTATGGAAGTGAAACATGGACAATAAATAGTTTGGACAAGAAGTGAATAGAAGCTTTCGAAATGTGGTCTTACAGAAGAATGTTGAAGATTAGGTGGGTAGATCACATAACTAATGAGGAGGTATTGAATAGGATTGGGGAGAAGAGAAGTTTGTGGCACAACTTGACTAGAAGAAGGGATCGGTTGGTAGGACATGTCCTGAGGCATCAAGGGATCACAAATTTAGCATTGGAGGGCAGCATGGAGGGTAAAAATCATAGAGGGAGACCAAGAGATGAATACACTAAG
Source organism: Schistocerca americana (assembly GCF_021461395.2). Taxonomy (NCBI): domain Eukaryota; kingdom Metazoa; phylum Arthropoda; class Insecta; order Orthoptera; family Acrididae; genus Schistocerca; species Schistocerca americana. The sequence goes on from NC_060123.1 coordinate 132,701,546, forward strand.
CAGATTCAGAAGGATGTAGGTTGCAGTAGGTACTGGGAGATGAAGGAGCTTGCACAGGATAGATTAGCATGGAGAGCTGCATCAAACCAGTCTCAGGACTGAAGACCACAACAACAACAACAAAGAAAGTTTGTATCTGTATTGCCCTCCAGGCCTGAGTTTAAAGTAATATGATGGTATATAGTAATGAAATAAAGTTAATATGTGATATGTTGTCTGTTACATTACAAAGAGTATGTTTTATTAAGCTTACACCAAATTGATAGGTTAGAGTCAATACCACTTAGTTTTAAGAAAATTATTTGTTAAAGGTAACACAGGAGGCATGTGTCTAGAAAGTTTACCCAGATTCATACTGGAGTACTAGCTTAAAGGTAAGCACAGTTTCACAAATATCTGTACTAGGCAAATGAGGGTGAACAGGGAAAATATCAAAGGTTAGAACCAAATTAGCGTTAGGAATTTGATGCACAGTTGAATGTGTGTCATGGTTCAGTCTGAAGTTAGACATTGTTTTGAAAAAAATAGCAGGAATAATGAAACTTCCTGGCAGATTAAAACTGTGTGCCGGACCGAGACTCGAACTCAGGACCTTTGCCTTTCGCGGGCAAGTGCTCTACCATCTGAGCTACCCAAGCATGACTCACGTCCCATCCTCACAGTTTTACTTCAGCCAGTACATCATGCTCCTACCTTCCAAACTTTACAGAAGCTCTCCTGCGAACCTTGCAGAACTAGCACTCCTGAAAGAAAGGATATTGTGGAGACATGGCTTAGCCACACTTGCCCGCGAAAGGCAAAGGTCCCGAGTTCAAGTCTCAGTCCAGCACACAGTTTTAATCTGCCAGAAAGTTTCATATCAGCGCACACTCCACTGCAAAGTGAAAATCTCATTCTGGAAGCAGGAATAATGATTGCTCCTATAATACAACTTATTCATCAACTTTTTGGAATATCAACCATGTAAGGAAAAAATAGATTGCTACTTACCATGAACATACATAAGACATTAAGTTGCAGACTGGCACAATTAAAAGACACTCACACATTAAGCAGCCAGAGTTGGCATCCTGTATGCATGAGGTGTGCTTGCTTGTGTGAATGAATGGTATGTGTTTCTCTTTCTTTTTCTGATGAAGGCTGCAGCTGAAATCTAATGTGTAAGTGTCTTTTAATTGTGACTGTCTGCAACATAACATGGCATCTTTACAGGAAGTAGTAATCTATCTTTTCTTTACATTATTCATCAACTTTATCATTTTAGATAGGCTATCTCAGTGTTGAAGGTATGAGAAGAAAACACAAATTTTTAAATGATTTTGCAAATGAGAATATTCTTAATTCATTATGTGAGGGAAATGATATTTCTTTTTCTGTATTAAACGGTTTCCATTAGTTAATAGTTTCAGCAGAGAGCAGCATATCCAAGGGGTGTGTCATGTTATATTACATGTATGGTAATAGTGGATCAGGTCTAAGTTCCTCTGTAGTGAGTTGCACTTTATAGCCACAGCTATATATTTTGAGCATTTAAAAATTGTTATTGTATCACTTTACAAGTCACCCAATGGTGATCCACTAATCTTTTTAGAAAAACTTAAGAATTTATTAAATCTCTTCATAGTTCTCAGTGAAGAAAGTACAGTGACTTGTGGTGACATAAATGCTGCATTTGATGTAACAAAAGACACACAAAATGTAAATGGATTTGTGGCGCCAACAAGTACGAACGACATCAAGTTCTTTGACTCTGTTAACCTAACAGCCCATGCCATCTTCCTTGTTCAGTTGGCTGTACAATTTATTGTAATGTGGACATCTGTAATGAAATATACTGAATCTTACAGAAATGAGTGTGTTTCCTCAGGCTAGAACCCAACAGAAATCCCACAGTGGTGATCCCGAGTAAGAATTCACATGTCATTTCCTCATTGTGCAAGTATTTTAGCGTCTACCACACTGGCTTTGTTTATGCCTGCATTCGTTCCACTTGGACATGTATCCTGCCGTGCAGCACAAGGATATCAAAGCTCCTACACCTGCAATGGAACATTTTGTCGCTTCACCATCGCCTGGATTCCACAACATGTTTCCTGCAGTTTTGTCGCCTCAACAAATTTGCTGCTTGACAGTGCAACACGTGATTGCAGACTCAGGCTTTGCCCCTCCAGCGAGTGTGCATCGATACGTGCATTCCAAAAATGATCCTGAGGAGAGCAAAGTTCCTGCATTTCATCATGCTAATGTGGATTCAGCATTTTGTGCACAAACTATGTATCCGACGTTGGCCATGCTGGCAACCGTTACAACAGTGCTGTGTGCAACCCAGCCTTTGTTAGGACAGACCACATGTACTGATCATGCTCCCACAATGTCCAAGTGCTTTACCACTTCATTGGTTTACATGAACATTTCCAGGCCAGTTTCCGCCCCTAGTGACTGTTTGGCTCCTCAGTGCACTTTACAGGCCCCTATCTGATGTGAACAATGTGCCGCTAGTGATACTAACTGTGGTTTCTGACTCTAGGAACACGCCCTGGCTCGTCATGTCAACAGCTCGGTGAGAACCTTTTATTGTCCTGCTCCACACACGTCTGCTCTTCCACATGCTCCTCCAAGCTACTGTAACCCCCTAGGTAGAGATACAGTTCAAATGCTGCCACCTGATCACGCGGGGGACACAATCCCTCCCCACACCGCTCCACCCTCACACGTGGGCCAACAGCTCGTCTGTCCACACCACCTACAGGAGGTCCACATTGATCTGCCACAAAAACCTCTGGAGATGGACAGCCCCATCACATCACTGATCACTGCCATCTCCCTCACTGCTGGACACACCCTCTTACACTGCACTCAAACCGTGCTCCACAATGGGGGGAGGGGGGGGGGCTGTGTGGCGTCAACAACATATCTCTACCATCGCAAGTTCTATGACTGTGTTAACCTAAGGGCCCACGCCATCTTACTTTTTCAGTTGGCAGTACGACTTCTTGTAACATGGTAATGTGGGAGTCTATAATGAAATATACTGAGTCTTACAGAAATGAGTGTGTTTCCTTGGACTACAACCCAACAGAAATCCCACAGATTAAAAAGACAAATTAAGTTTAGTTTTACTAAATTTAATCATACTAGGTAGACTGCTTGTCTTGACAATATGCTTACAAATGTTAGTAGAGATTTAATGTGTGCTGATGTAGCTGTGTTTGCCTTCTCATATCGTGATTCAGTTTGGGTAGAAATACGTAGGCTTAATATGAAGTCTAATGAGCTCAAAGAACCTAATGTGGCAATCACACAACCAATAACACAGTAGAAAATTTCTAATACTATGGTTGCACTCAAAAATTCTGATTGGAAAGATTTGTTTAATAATAATAGTCATTGTTAAGATTTTTTCATACTTTCTTAAATATTTTTGAGATCAACTTTCCTCGGTGAAAATGTAAAGTCAGTCCTGACACGCGTAACACAAATATGCATGGTATACTTATCAGCTAGCCAATATGAAAAACAGAATGTCGGTGGTAGATCACCTGCACACACAAGGCAAAGGAATCGAATTCAAATTTCAGTCTGGCACCACTGGCACACAGTTTTAATCTACCAGGAAGTTGCAGATTCTTAATGTATTTAGATTTTTATAGACCATACAAAATTGGTATAGCTAAGCTAAAATAATAAGAGCCAAAAGGCTTATAAACATGAATTCAATGAGACTAAGAAACAACATATAGCAGAGATGCTGAGTCACAGACGGGCACAGCAAAATGGCTGTCACGATATAAACTTCCAGCCATCTGTTTTCAACAAAGCCAAAATATTATATTGTGACAGTCTTTAAGAAACAACATAACTTGTTTAGTATAGAATAAAATACTAAAATTTGTCCAAAGAGGCCTTGGAAGGCCCAATGGTACCGAGTGACTCCCGTGTCATCCTCAGCTCATTGGCGTCACTGAATGCAGATATGGAGGGGCATGTGATCAGCACACCACTCTCCTGGCTGTTTTCAGTATTTGTGACTGCAGCTGCTACGTCTCAGTCAAGTAGCCCCTCAATTGGGCTGAGAAGGGCTGAGTGCGCCCAGCTTGCCAACAACACTCGGCAAACTCAGATGGTCACCCATCCAAGTGCCAGCCAAGCCCGACAGTGCTTAACTTCTGTGAGCTGATGGAAACCAGTGTTTCCACAGTGGCAGACTGTTGGCTGTTTCATGTAGTGACATCTAAAAATAAATGTAAGAAGGCATGGAGTGCAACAAAATCAGTGGCCAAAACCAAACAAGAAGGGACCATAGTAATGTCACCTGTTGAATTTTATAAGTTTTGTACACAGTCTCTTAACGGAATTTGTGAAAGCAATGTTAGGCCACATGAAACTATATCTGCTCTCATAAAATGCCATAATGTAAGCTATAATAATCAGCCAGAAGATTATGACCACCACCCTACTATCAATACAAAGCCGACCAGGCGATAGCAGCGTCACATTGCAAGGAATGTCTGCTGGTCAGACACATGCACGGTGTGTGTAGTATCAGTCAGTGCGCTGTCCCTGTGTAGAACGGGGAAGGCACACAATCTGAGTCTGACCAAGGGCAGATTGTGACTGTTTGGAGGCTCAGCACAAGCATTTTGGAAACTGCACAACGTGTAAGGTGTTCGAGGAGTGCTGTGGTAAGTGTCTTCAACACGTGGAATGACGTCCAGAAGTCATTACAGCTGTTGGATGTCATAGGCTAGGCAGATGAGAGAAACAGGACAAGCAGTGAACTGTGGCAGAACTAACATCAGACTTTAATGCTTGGCAGAGTACAAGCGTATCTGAACACACAGCGCACCAAACACTCCCAACAATGGGCCTCCACAGCTGATGGCCCATGCATATGACAATGTCAACACCACAATATCGGCAACTATGACTGAAATGGGTAAGTGACCATTGCCACTGGATGTTGGTGCAATGGCAGGGCATTGCATGGTCTGATGAGTCTCAATACCTTTTTCATCATGCTCATGGGAGGGCACGAATCCGTCATCTTCCAGGGGAACAGCTCCTTCACATCTGTACTGCTGAACAGCGACAATCTGGCAGTTGTATTCAAACATTATGAATCACCTCGAAGGGAACTATCTATTGATAGATAATCAGCATGGTTTCAGAAAACATCGTTCTTGTGCAACGCAGCTAGTGCTTTATTCGCACAAAGTAATGGCCGCTATCGACAGGGGATCTCAAGTTGATTCTGTATTTCCAGATTTCCAGAAAGCTTTTGACACCGTTCCTCACAAGCGACTTCTAATCAAGCTGCGGGCCTATGGGGGTATCGTCTCAGTTGTGCGACTGGATTCGTGGTTTCCTGTCAGGAAGGTCGCAGTTCGTAGTAATAGACAGCAAATCATCGAGTAAAATTGAAGTGATATCAAGTGTTACCCAGGGAAGCGTCCTGAGACCTCTGCTGTTCCTGATCTATATAAATGACCTGGCTGACAATCTGAGCAGTTCTCTTAGGTTGTTCGCAGATGATGCTGTAATTTACCGCCTAGTAAGGTCATCCGAAGACCAGTATCAGTTGCAAAGCGATTTAGAAAAGATTGCTGTATGGTGTGGCAGGTGGCAGTTGACACTAAATAACGAAAAGTGTGAGGTGATCCACATGAGTTCCAAAAGAAATCCATCGGCATTCGATTACTCGATAAATAGTACAATTCTCAAGGCTGTCAATTCAACTAAGTACCTGGGTGTTAAAATTACGAACAACTTCAGTTGGAAAGACCACATAGATAATATTGTGGGGAAGGCGAGCCAAAGGTCGCATTTCATTGGCAGGACACTTAGAAGATGCAACAAGTCTACTAAAGAGACAGCTTACGCTACACTTGTTCGTCCTCTGTTACAATATTGCTGCGCGGTGTGGGATCCTTACCAGGTGGGATTGATAGGGGACATCGAAAGGGTGCAAAAAAGGGCAGCTCATTTTGTATTATCACGTAACAGGAGAGAGAGTGTGGCAGATATGATACACGAGTTGGGATGGAAGTCATTAAAGCAAAGATGTTTTTCGGCACGGCGGGATCTATTTACGAAATTTCAGTCACCAACTTTCTCTTCCGAATGCGAAAATATTTTGTTGAGCCCAACCTACATAGGTAGGAATGATCATCAAAATAAAATAAGAGAAATCAGAGCTTGAACAGAAAGGTTTAGGTGTTCGTTCTTCCCGCGCGCTGTTCGGGAGTGGAATGGCAGAGAGATAGTATGATTGTGGTTTGATGAACCTTCTGCCTAGAACTTAAATATGAATTGCAGAGTAATCATGTAGATGTAGATGCTCTGGGGAACGCATACGTGTGCATTCATGGGTCCAGTGGAGCTCGTGTATGGCACCATGACAGTCAAGGAGTATCATACATCGGTTGCAGACTATGTACACCAATTCATGGCAATCATGTTTCCTGATGGTAGTGGCGTTTTTTAACAAGATAATACGCCACATCACAAGGGCAGGAGTGTAATGAATTGGTTCAAGGAACACAGCAGTGAGTTCCAATTGATGTGCTAGCCTGCCAACTCACCAAATCTGAAACCGGTCAAACACATGTGGGATCTGATTGAACAGGACATCAGAGCTCATTGCTTCACTCCCTGGAATTTAAGGGAATTGTGTGACTTGAGTGTGAAGATATGGTGCCAACTCCCTTCAGTGACCTACCAAGGCCTCATTCCTTCCATGCCTTGATGCGCCATTGCTGTTACAAGCTATTAAGTGGGTGGTCATAACATTATGGCTGATCTGTGTAACAGGGAAGGATAATTTTTTCGTTAGAGGTAACACCAGATAATATTTTAAGCATTGTAAATAATTTTAGGCCTTCTGATAGTGTAGATATATGTTATCTTTTTAGTAATATGTTAAAAAAGACAATTGGTTGTATAGTATTTCCTCTTACTTATTACACAAATAAATGTTTAAATGGGGGTTTATTTCCAGAGGTGTTAAAACTATCTAGAGTCCTGCTCATTTGTAAGAATGGAGAGAGAAATTGCCCATCCTGTTATCACCAAGTATCTCTGACACCAGTTTTATCTAAAGTTTATTACCAGTTAAACGATTGTTTCGAACTTAATAACATTATTTCTGCTGCACAGTTTTCGATTTAGGAAGAGCACATCTACTATTCATGCTATTGATTCTTTGATTAAAAAGGTGATTAGTGCTTATGAAGGTAAAAACTTTGCTCAGGTTATTTTCGCAACCTTAGAAAGGCCTTGGAGTATGTAGAGCATGATTTGCTTCTCAACAAATTAGTTTATTATGGAATCATTAACAACAAGTTAGGTAACATTTTTGGATCATTGATTAATGGCCATAAACAAATCATGTAGACTGAAAAGGAAAGATCACAGAGAGCTAGAATTAAGAGCTAATGGATCTTTGCTCAATGAGAGTAAAGTTCAACAGACTGTATGAAGTCTAAGAGATTTGCCAGCAGAAGACTGTCTAGGTAGCGTTAAGTTTTTACGTACTGTTGCTATAGTAAATTTTCTTGGGATCCACACTTTAAATATGTTAGTGCAAGGTTATCTAGAGTGGCATACTTGTTAAGAAAGTTAAAAAACTGTGTACTTTTGGCTTATGTAAATCAGCCTATTTTGCTTTTTTTCATAGAATTGTAGCCTATGGGCTGTAGGGCAATATCACACATGTTCAGGACATTTTGGTATTTGAAAAGAAACTTACCCATTGCAGACCATTATTTATTGACTTAAAAATATGTGGAGAAGTAGCTCCATGGAGTCACCCGGAACAATATCGTTGCTCTGGGGTAACTCAACTAACACCTCTGGACCTGCAGTTAGTTTGCTCTGACCGATGTTTGTGACAACACACTTTGTACTTTGTAGGACAATAAAATACATTTGTATGGAATCATACGACCTGTTAGTTGTTATGATACATAACTACTATCTCGAGTACCGTACTTCCTACAGGGTTGACCTCGAAATTTCAAGCACACCACATTTAAAAATGTGAAATCTCCCATGCTGGTCCATTGTCCTACGATGCCACAGCTACTTCCAGGTCAACCATTTCCTGCTCCGAGGGGTGTCAATCTCACCTCTTCACCAACGCCTGTAATTTCACAAACTTTCCATGCCTGAGTTTGGTATAATTTTGCCAGAAGCTCGATGAAGTGTCCGATTTGGCAGTGTGTATTGTTTCCACGTCTACCCTGCCACATTCATGCCAAATTGGCCAACGACGTGTCAAATTCTCAGAGTGATCTTACCAGTGACAGCACCGTAATGGTGCCAGGTGACTTTGCCTAGCAATTCTGCTACGACAACAAATGTGATTCCGGGTGAACAACGGCTTCCTGCCATCCCGTTCATCAGTACACATAGTGCTCCGAGCTTCCACACAAGAAATAATGACATTTATTTCTGTAGATACTCCTTTAGTGCCAGTGAATCTACGTGCATTAACATTCCCAGTGTTTTTGCAAAGCTGTACGTACATCCAGAGTGCCGCAATAGTTGGTTAACAATGGCCCCCCCTAAACAATCCTCAAACCTTTTCCAACTATTTACTGACTCACAGACAAAATAACATGGGTTCAAGTGATCTTCATGACAAAAGTGAACTACTCTTCATGGACTATGTCATCAGTATTCTCCCGCTTCATGCGTGTCACGTTCGCCTGCAGCTGCGAGCACTACACATGACACACGCACACAGAAACTACTCCATGTGTGTATTATGCCTGGATTCAGCACAACTGCCTTACCAGATTCATTACCTCATGAGCATACTATCTCCTCCCAGCATCCGGTAGCACCCGTGGACCAGCACTTGCACCCCATACTGCTGGTCACACCCATCTTTGTGCTTGGGTAGCATCTGACATGCTGCACATACCTTCATCTCATCATGACATACTCCATCCCAATGATTCTGCACCTATTATGCTGCATTTCTCTTTATTGTTTTATGACACGGCATTCTCCAATGCTTCTGCAGCTGTACAGTCTACCGTGCTGCGTATCTCTTTACCGCTTTACGACGCACCACTCCGTGACGCCTCTGCTCTGGCCACGCTGGGTCATGCCCACCTCACGATGGTGCCAGCCCCACATAACAATGTCCCTTAGCATTCTGCACATCCTTGGCCAAAGCTCCCTCCATTGAACGTGGACTCAGATACACTGTGGTTCTCTCTTAATGAGTGCATAATGCAGTCCACAGGCAACACTGAGTACAATGACAAATTTGCAGTACTTCTCGACCACCTTGATGATAAAACCGATCTCATTAGTGACTTTCTGCTTGCTGTTCACACAAAAACAAACAAGTATGAGACTGTCAAGGCTCTTCTGCTTCAATGCCTATCCCACTCACCAAAGCAAAAACTTCATCTAGTGATAAGTGAAACCTCACTCGGTCAGAGTACGCCTTCGGTGCTGTGGCGCAAGCTTTGCCTGCAAATTGATAGATGCTTACTCCTGGATCATCCCTGTGGACTTTGCAGCTATTAAAACTGCTGGAGAGCATTCAAAAGGCGATGCTAGTACTCGCACAGCACCACTCGTTGATTAATTCTCACTGTGACCACGCTACAGCTGATGGCATCCCCACCTATGTTGCCAACAAACAAGCTCAGCTGAGCCTAGCCAATGTGCCACCTGAACTCCCGTCCACTACTACACACCTCCTACCGCACAAATGCCAGCCAACCAACATCTACCTCAGGACTCACTGAACCTTGCTGTGCTGGCACCTGCTACTGCTCCATGTGCTCTATCGGGAGATGAACATAAACAAACACCTACAGTGCAGACTACCACCGGTGTGCCTCTGCCCAGTCACCAACCTGTGCCTGCCAGTAAAAGCAATGCAAGTCAGCTGGGCACTATGCCTGCCCATATGTACTGCTTTGATGGTTCCATATTCGCTTTGGTACCAACACGCTATGTTGCAGACAGCCTTGGTCGTACCCAAACTGCTCTTGCGGCCTGATACCAGTGTCACTCATCCTCTTCCAGTTGCCGCAAATCACTACTTCATGATAGCATTTGCAGGTCTTATCTACAACTGGATGGCTCTCACCTTTTCATTTACAATGAACAAGTCAATTCTTATCTTCTAGTCAACACCAGAGCCAACATCAGCACGATTCCATCATCTCTCACTCCCACTACACTTTCACCTTCACCCATGCAACTGTGCACAAGTAATGACTCCATGATGCCAGCAGCTGGTGCCGCCTCCACCACTATCTCGCCAACCGTGCTCCTATGCCCTGGACATTTGCAGTGGCTGAAATGGTGGAACCCGCCTTGGGAGCCAAATTCCTCAGGCACTACTGTTTACTGCCAGACCTGAAACACACTCTGCTCCTGCACCACAATGGCCAATGGCTAATCAGTGGCAAGATCTTCAACTCTCTTTATGCCAATGATACGCCGCTGTCTCCTACTTCGCAGTTGGAGATGCTTCTCAGTCTTATCTCGAAATGTCAAATGCTTCTGGATGAGGTCTGCACGACATCTGATGACCACTCCAAACTTCAGCATTCCAACTCAGATATGCGAGCAACCAATCACCTCTTTGCCCACACATCACTGAGACATCTAGCAAGCTTCATACATCTCAACAGAAACTCACCGTTCTGCAACATCTACACCCACTGCCCGACAATGAAGACATTACGTCGGCCTCAAACAGATCAGTCAAGAGCCATTACCCAATTGTGCTCGCCCAAACATACCCAGTGTTATTGACAGTTCCTCTGTGACCATGTTGTCCATTGATGATGGCGTTACAATAACACCCATTGCTATGCTCTCGGCCCTCACTTCGTGCCATCTCATATAGCTGCAGACCATTTGCATTGTCCGTGATGGGACAGTTCAATGCATCATCACCACCACTGGCCATCTGATCTGGTGTTGCCCCCCATCGCCTACCTTCCTTCAAACTCAAAGCAGCAAAAGCTGCCATGGATGAACTCTTGCATGCTGGTATTGTACACCCATCCGACACTATCTGAGCTTCTCCTATCAATCTCGTCCTCAAAAAGGATAATACTTGACAATGTGTGGTGATTATCAGTACCTCAACCCCAAGACTATACCAGACACTATCCTATACCAAACTTACAAGACTTCGCATACAAACTTGCATGTGTCACTGTATTCAGTGTTGTTGACTGTGAAAGGGCCCATTTACAGACATCTAAGACTGACAAGGGTATACCAGAATCTGCAATAATCATGCCATTCAGTATGTTCGAGTTTTTTTTTACGCCGTATGGGTTAAAAAACGCAACCCAGACCTGGCCTCCAATGTAACATGTCCTTCTGCTATGCTTACCTAGATGATGTGATAATTTTCTCATAGTCCCCCAGTGAGCATGAGATTTATTTATGCTCCGTGTGGCACATAGCATCATAATCAATAATAGTAAATGCCAATTACAACAACTGTGTGTCACCTTCATTGGACACTGGTTGATCCTTCAGGGATATGCCCCATGTCGGAGAAAAGGATACAAATCTGCTTCTACCCTCCCCACTTGGACTATCAAGAACTACAATGTTTCCTTGGAGTCATCAATGTTTACAGGTGTTATCTCTCATAAACTGCTGACACACTCTTGCCTCTCACTGAGACTCTGCACAGCAAGAACCACCACCTGCGAATGACAGCTGACATGGATGGCTGAAATGCAAGCAGCCTTCAACAAGATTAAATCCGACCTCGCACAGGCTGGCACCCTGGCCCTTCAGTCACCAGAAGGACACCTCATGATACCCGCAGACACCATCAACCACCAACAAGAGATTGCTGGCATAGCACAGGCGCTGTTTTTCTTCTCTCAAAAGTTAACCAGTACTCAGACAAAGTGGTCGACTTCTATGAGGCAGTCCACTATTTCCAGGACAACACTAAGGACACCCTCTAACCATTTACACTGACCACAAGCCTCTTGCAAATGTGATCGGAAACACTTTTGTTGACACCACACCAAGGTACTTTTGCCACCTTGACCTGGTCTCGCAATTTACCACCGACATCAGCCACGTCTGAGGTGCCGAAAATGTAGTCGTGGACTACCTGTCTCACTTGGTGGTCACCTACTCAGCTGGACTTTGATCTACTCACTGATGCAAAGGCACAGATCCTGACCTATAACTACTACTCACTGGACGAGACACTGACCTACAACTACAACTGTACACAGTGCCAGGATCCACCAGACCCGTTTGGTGTGATGTGCTATGTGAGAGGAAATGATGCCATCCCACAATCCTATCATAAAACTGTATTCAACTTGCTTCACAATCTCGTGCATCCAAGCATATGCTCCACACTGAAATTAATAATGGAACACTTCATCTGGCCCAACATCAAGTGTTATTGCATTGCACAGATGAGGGCCTGCATCTCTTGTCAACAGGCAAAGGTAAGACGCCACGCTCAGCCCCTGTTTGGGAAATTCCCTATCCCAAAGGGGCATTTTCAACACATCCAAACTGATTTAGTCCCCAAGTCACAGGTTTCAAAGTACATCTTATCCATCACTGACTGTATGATGGGTAGGGTTAAGGTCGCACCATTTCTGGATACATCAGCCAACACAATTGCCAAGGTCTTTGTTTGCAACTCAATTGCCAGGCTGGGCTGTCCTACATCACTGATGACAGACCAAGGCCAGCAATTTGACTCCATGTTGTTCAATGAACTGCGCCGACTTTGCATGTGCCATCGTTCTCACAAAACTGCTACCACCCCTAGTCAAACGCCCTTGTGGAAAGACGGCACTGCACACTCAAGGCAGCATTAATCCACCACTCACAGTCGTGGACACACGCCATGCCCTGGGTGCTTTTTGGAATTAGGACCGCTAATAAAGAAGATTTGAACATCTCACTTGCTGTGGTCCTATATGGTGCGCCTCCCTGCAGAATTTGCCACTCACTGTGCGGCTACACCGGACCGTGATCATATGGAACCAGTGCAGCAAGTGCATGACCATCTGTACAATATCCACATGCCGTCACCTACCCATCATGCATAGCCTACAATATTTCCCTGCATCTGTGTCTATGCAGCCAACAGACACTCACTTCAACGTACAACTTACTGCCAGAGGACTTTGATGTACCCTATGTGATTCACTATTAGTCATCTCCGTCAGTTTAGCAAATAGGCAGCAGGCCTCAATATAGTCTCCAAGTCAATCCTACATGCTACGGCCCTGCCCTTCTCCATCGATATAGCAGGTTTAACATCTTGCTTCACAACGGATGGAGCACTCATCATTACTGCCCCTTTATTTACCACTTCTGCCACCACCAGGGATGATGTCGCCTCTACTGACACCTTGCCAGCCTCTAATCATCATGCTGGGTACGCAGCCCCCTCCTCCGTCGCTGATGATGAAATCATGCGTCCTGCTGCCTCATCAGGTGCAGACCTCCATACCACCTACATCGCACCACCATACCCCTCTCCTCAGCCTCCACTGGCTCCTCTCACTTCAGACTTTGGCCAGGCACTGTGCCCACCGGCACACCTCGCCAAGTATGACATTTCAGCAATTAACGCCTCCATTGCACCAACATCCTGCAGGTGAACCCAGCTTTTTCCCATGTGCTCCACACTGTTGGGGGGGGGGGGGGGGGGTGGAGCAGGAAGAGGCCTCTTTGGGGATGTAATCTGTAGTGTTGCCCGGAACAATATTAATGCCCTGAGGTAGCTCACCTAACACCTCTGGGCCTGCAGTTAGTTCACTCTGATCGATGTTTATGACAACATGCTTTGTACCTTGTATGACAATAAAATATATTTGTACGGAATTGTACAACCTGGTAGCTGTTATTATACGTAACTACTATCCCAAGTACTGTACTTCCTACAAATATTAACTGTAATAAACTTGTACATTTACATGGTTATCTTGTCCACAAAGAATAACTTATCAGAATACCAGCTTACACAGGATTTACACTCTCGTGGTACTAGAAAAAAATAGGCGTATTGGCATACCTTACTGCAGACTATCCAAATCACTGAACAGCTATGATGTTATGGGTATGAAAATATTCATCAAACTGCCTTTACAATGGGTAGAAGCTCCATTTGACTTATTTCAGCAGAAACAGTACAGTTCTGTATTCATTAATCCTCCTTAGTCAGATAACGAATATTGTGATTGTGAAAATGTGACGCATAGTGGTAACTGTTTGGAAAGTGTACCATAATTTCTTTTGAGTTGTTAACGTAAGGCGCTAACTGTTTTAGCTTAAATTTTATACTTTATTGAAAATAAATACTTATTGTAGTTTCATCTTTTACAAACAAATCTTTTTTGTGTGTACTGTATATTTATATGCATTGTAACATGATGTTATCTATTGCTGTAACAGCTGAATGACAATAAAATTTCATTTACTTATTTGTTGGAATGTTATTCTACAGGATTGTTTTGTAAAATGCAGGGCAGCTGTTTGTGTTGTTTATTTGTGGGCATGAAATGATATGATGAAGTATAATGATTAGATAAGAGTTAATTATGCATCAGTGAAACAAGTAATAACGAAAAGTAATGAGAAATGTATTAGGGATGAGGTACCAATGGTCAGGAAGCCTGGATTTGCATTGAGGTAATTTTTTTTTTAATTGATAATGCACTCCTCTAGACAATAAGGTTGGAACTGAAAAGAAAGGTTGGAAATAACAAGCATGGGTAAATATGAAATATTAATTGTGTACTAATTTACACAGAGGTCATGGATTGCCCCTTATATCGTGTCGGACCTTATTTTGCTCACCATAGTACAGCAACTTGACATGGCAGTGACTCAACAAGTCACCAGAAGAACCCTGCAAACATATTGGGCCATGCTGCTTCTATAACCGCACATAGCTGCGAATGTGTGGCTGGTGCACAATTTTATGCACGAACTGATCTCTCAATTCTGTCCCCCAAATGTTCGATGGGATTTATGTCAGGTGATCTGCGTGGCCAAATCATTCATCCGGATTGTCCAGAATGTTCTCCAAATGAATTGTGAACAACTGTGGCCTGGTGAATTGGCGTATTGTCATTTATAAAAATTCCATAATTGTTTTGGGTGCAAATGCTCTCCCAGCAGCTGAGTATAACCATTTCCAATCAATGATCGTTTCAGTTGGACCAGAGGATCCAATCCATTCCCTATAAACACAGTCCACACCATTATGCAGCCACCACAAGCTTTCACAGTGCCTTGCTGGCAACTTGGGTGGACCTATGTGGGGTTTGTGCCACACTCGAACCTTACCATCAGCTCTTACCAACTGAAATCAGAACTCATTTGACCAGACCACAGTTTTCCATGTCTAGTGTCCAATCAGTATGATCACAAGCCCAGGAGAGGCGCTGCAGGTGATGTACAGTTAGCAAAGGCACTCCTGTCAGCGCCAAATATCACCACGCTGTCTTGACAGACACATTTGTTGTACATCCCACATTGATTTCTGTGGTTATTTCATGCAGGGTTGCTTGTCTGCTGGCACTGATAACTCTACGCAAATGTTGCTGCTCTCGGTTGTTAAGTGAAGGCCGCCGGCCACTTCATGGTGAGTGGTAATGAATGAAATTTGGTATTCTTGGCACACTCTTGACACTGTGGATCCTACAATACTGAATTCCCTAACAATTACCAACGTGGAATGTCCCAGGTGTCTCGCTCGAACTACTATTCCCCATTCAAAATCTGTTACTTGATGTCATGCAGACATAATCACATCACACTTTTTCACATGAATCAACTGAGCTCAAATGGCAGCTCTGCTTGTGTGCTGCCCTTTTATACTTTGTGTACGTGATACTGTTGTCATCTGTGTCATGCAGTATAACCGGACTTTTGTCCTTTCGGAGTACATGGTTTTTGTGTAAAAAATACCTTTGTGAATTAGGCAACATGTAAGTATTTGGTTTGTGAAGTATGACACCGAAAATGGAAAGCTGACTGAAAGAGTAATCTTTTTATAAAGTGCTGATATTATACACTGCTGCATATTTCGCTTTACACACTATTGAAATTTGCTTTTTTAATTGGTGGCTTAAGGTACTGATGACACATTAAAAAATATATTTTGCTAAGCAGCTGATCGCAGTAACTTAAAAGTAATGTAAATATTCTGACAATAGTTAATGATTAGTGGCTGATGGGAATTTCCTGAGAATTTATTGAAGATAGTAATTCAGTCTGAGTGAAGTAACGTAATGATTTGAAACAAATTCCAACACAATTTACTTAACACAACTAGTAATGATGTTATGCTAACAGTTCTATTCTCTCTGTGGTATGTAAAAATATTTGGCTGTTGTTACAGGGATACAGCTTTTTCTGTGTCATTTTGAGAAGTAAATTTGTAAATGTATAATATTGTTAGGCCTTATGAAGTGTTTTCTGGTAAGTTTAGGTATGATACTTACTATCAGGCTAAAGGAGGGTGCTTTGTATTTCTTTTCTTGTATAATGCTGGAGGGTGATCACTTCCAAGGACACTGATGTTAGTGATGTGACATGGAACAGCCAGTTGGATCTATGAAAGTTGTGGGACCCATGTGTGAAAAGGATATCATACATGTGATGCCTGCAAGGTAAATACAAGATCTTTTCCCAAGAAGTTTTCAATCAAAACCTGGTAAGTGTCAATATTTGATGCTGTTATCCCCAAAACTAATGATTTACCATAGGACTCAAGACACCATTCAGTAAAAGTGTCATAGACACCTGTTTCCTGTTGTTTTCCAGTTCCAGATTGCAATGCACTTGCGACATAACCAACTTGATTTCATAGTGTCAACCTCAGTTTAAATGAGAGAGGCATGGTGTTTGTTAAATAATTTACATGGCAACATAATTTAGATAATATGAACACACACATTTTATTCTCTCAAATATCTGAAAAGGTTTCAGAAACTCCTTTAATGAAAAGCTGGGCTGTAGAAGCGCATGCCTGACTAAACTAATGTTGGAATAAATTTCAATATGCTTGGTCTGTTATCAGTCATAATAAATTCCACACTACACTGGAATTCAGTACAGAAAGGCCAAGGACACGTACACCAAGTCATGGAACATGAATCACAGGTTTTGTTTGAGAGACTTTGGGAGGGTTATAGAGAATTTGATAATTAACTGTGCTCTTCCTTGACAACCCATCATGTCTCAGTGGCTATCATGTAAAACTGATGAGGGGGAAAAATTTACTTGGGAATGTGTATGTTCATGATAATTTCAATAATCACCACAAAAAATGTAATTTGTGGTATCTGTATTTTCCTTCAGAGACTGTATGCCTAAGTATGGTTCTGGCCCCTCCTACAGCAAAAGCACTGCATTACATAGCACTATTCTTTAAAAACTCAATCCAATCACGAGAGATGGAAGTTCATGGGAGACTACAATAAATTATTTACAGAGATAAGAAACAGAAGTGGTATGTACTGTACTTCAGACTATCTCAGTGTATCACAATAAATATCAAGAGTGTAGAAAGAGAGACTTCCTCATTCAATATGGATTTTTGAAAGAACGTTTGATTTTGACAACATGTTTACTTCACAAATACTGTGTGTATACTTCAATTCAAATAACTTTGTGGGGAACATTACAACAACTCAAGTGGGAGGGTCCAGTCAATCTCAGTTGCTCGCTATGTTCTCGATTTTGTAGATACACATGAGCCTTGTCAAGTGTTGCTGGCAACACTGCCACCTACGGTTTCATTTCAGCTATAACAGTGTTACAGACAGCATTACTAAACTTAAGACTGTAATATTAATAACCAAGTTTAAGGTAATAGCATTTCAGTTAATGCACTATTTTTGTGTGCTCTACTCTAAAGATACTTATGGAAATTTTTGTCTCCACCCTCCCAAGTTGTAAGAGGCCAAGGGGTACCCTTTCCACGTTTCCTATTTAGATGTGACGACACACAACTCATTTTCTCATGCCACAGAACCAAAATGGCAATGGCAGATATTTGAGAGAATAAAATGTGTGTGTTCATATTATCTAAATAATGTTGCCATGTAAATTATTTAGCAAACACCATAGCCACTGAGACATGATGGGTTGTCAAGGAAGAGCACAGTTAATTATAAAATTCTCTATAATCCTCCCAAAGTCTCTCAAACAAAACCTGTGATTCATGTTCCATGACTTGGTGTACGTGTCCTTGGCCTTTCTGTACTGAATTCCAGTGTAGTGTGGAATTTATTATGACTGATAACAGACCAAGCATGGAAGTTCCATGCGGCTTTTCGCGGATGATGCTGTAGTATACAGAGAAGTTGCAGCATTAGAAAATTGTAGCGAAATGCAGGAAGATCTGCAGCGGATAGGCACTTGGTGCAGGGAGTGGCAACTGTCCCTTAACATAGACAAATGTAATGTATTGCGAATACATAGAAAGAAGGATCCTTTATTGTATGATTATACGACAGCGGAACAAACACTGGTAGCAGTTACTTCCGTAAAATATCTGGGAGTATGCGTGCGGAACGATTTGAAGTGGAATGATCATATAAAATTAATTGTTGGTAAGGCGGGTACCAGATTGAGATTCATTGGGAGAGTGCTTAGAAAATGTAGTCCATCAACAAAGGAGGTGGCTTACAAAACACTCGTTCGACCTATACTTGAGTATTGCTCATCAGTGTGGGATCCGTACCAGATCGGTTTGACGGAGGAGATAGAGAAGGTCCAAAGAAGAGCGACGCGTTTCGTCACGGGGTTATTTGGTAACCGTGATAGCGTTACGGAGATGTTTAATAAACTCAAGTGGCAGACTCTGCAAGAGAGGCGCTCTGCATCGCGGTGTAGATTGCTCGCCAGGTTTCGAGGGGGTGCGTTTCTGGATGAGGTATCGAATATATTGCTTCCCCCTACTTATACCTCCTGAGGAGATCACGAATGTAAAATTAGAGAGATTAGAGCGCGCACGGAGGCTTTCAGACAGTCGTTCTTCCCGCGAACCATACGCGACTGGAACAGGAAAGGGAGGTAATGACAGTGGCACATAAAGTGCCCTCTGCCACACACCGTTGGGTGGCTTGCGGAGTATAAATGTAGATGTAGATGTAGAAACAGCTTAAGAATACCATTATTGATTGTTGGGCTTTAGCTACAAATTTTCACAATAAGAACTATGTTAAACAGAAAACAGCTTCACTCGCATTTTCAACACAGTAAACATTTTTCTTTCTACTTTCTCCTTGAAGAGTTTATGACTATTAGTATTGACAGCCTTGTAAGCTATACCAACCTTATACCTAACAGTCTGCCCCATTAGATGAGTGGTCAGCATGGCGGAATGCCACAACAAGGGGCCCAGGTTCAATTCCAGGCTGAGGCAGGAGATTTTCTCAGCTCAGGGACTGGGTGTTGTGTTGTTCTCATAAGGATTTCATCCCCATCTCTGATGTGCAAGTCGCCCTATGTGGCGTCAAATGCAATAAGTACTTGCCATCGGTGGCGAACTTCCCCAAATGGGGGACTCCTGGCCCATAATGCCTAGGCTCATTTTATTCACCTCCTAGCACTTCCTAAAGAAACATCTAAAGTACTATCATTACATGCTACAAAAGAAAGTATTGATGTCAAAAAAGTTTAGAACAACCACATTACAAAAATGTATTTTAATTATTCTTAACAAAATAAAACACTTGACTTAACATGACCAAGAACCAAAGTAGACAATAATCAAACAAACAGAAATAATTTATGTACAGCGTCTAACATCTATTTTCCTAAATGGAAAAAATAAATTAATTGAATAAATTATCTGAGTCAGAGTTAAGAGCACTTACATTTACTTATATACACTTTCTAGTTTATGTTCAGAAACCTTCACAGTGTATTAGAGATCAAATACTTGTACATGAGCTTCAGAGGAACTTAATACTGATTCTGCACAAACAAAATCTGAGGAACGATATCTGACAATGCTCGCCATACTGCGGATGTGTAAAGTACATTATTTTATTTCTATAATGTAGTGCAAATTAATCTACAAGATTGGTAACATTTCATATTAAAACCTTCATCCAGATATGAAAAGCATTATGGGATTATGAGATTTTCTAATAGACACAGAGATAAAAAGATAACAACTGATCACTTGATTTATAAACGAACAATACAAGTACTACATCATACTAAAAATAACTTTAAACTCATTATTTAATGTGTAGCACAAAACAAAAATTACAGTTTTAAATTTCATGTTATTGTCACAAAAGAGGCAGGTGCTCATTTGATTTAAATAAAATTCCACACAATTTGTATTTAACTTCCATCTTTTCTCCATTTACACAAAATTTCATTGCTTCCTAATGTTTTTGCAAGGGCAGTATCATTTTTTGTGTGGTAAAGGAGCCTCCACCTGACTGGCATGAATTACAGTACGCCAACAGTTTAATAAACATCCTGAAAATAATTTTATGCATGGTGAACAAATCATATACTAAAGTTTATCTGCAGTTCTACAGCTTTTATAATCTGCTTCCTCACATCTACTTTACAACACAGCCTTAGCATGACATGCCGTACCACGAATATTGAGCAAAAGAAACCCAATAATTACAAAATTTATATACACACACTTACTCATAAAGTGAAAGTACCTGAATTATATTTAAGTTTAAAGAAAAATATTTAGCATTTATTAACTATCCACTTTCCTACACAGACATAACTTGATTCTTATTCAAACACACACACAATATGAACTACCATCGCACATCTGGTTTTTGACATAAAAGTCACAAAATAAGTAGTGGAAAGTGTTGGAATTCACAGCAAAAAACTTCTGAAACTTTCTGGCAGATTAAAACTGTGTGCCACACCAGGACGCAAACCCAGGACCTTTGCCTTTTCAGAGTAAGTGCTCTACCAACTGAGTTACTAAAGCACAACTCACGGTCTGTCCACACAGCTTTTCTTCTAACCATACCTCGTCTACCTTCTAAATTTCACAGAAGTGTTCCCTCATAACCAGAAAGATTATTGCAGAGCTGTGAGGACATGTCTTGAACTATGTTCGGGTAGCTCAGCTGGTAGAGTACTTGTCCACAAAAGGCAAAGATCCATGGTTCAAGTCCCAGTCTGGCACACAATTGTAACCTGTCAGGAAGTTTCATATCACTCTGCTGCAGAGTGAAAATTCATTCTGGAACAAACTTTTATCTCGTGAAATTTCATCGATCAGTCCTCAGTACCAAATATAGAAAAATTCTGTAGCCCAGAACCAGCTCTGTAGTTGCTATATGTATGGTTAGGCGAAGTGTTGGATGCTCACAGAAATAAAAGCCTTCATTTTATTTCCTCACTTTGTGTCTGATTCAAATGGGAGAAAACCATAATATTTGGTACAATTAAAAAAATACCCTCCGTGATGCACTTTACAATGACTTGAAAAGTCTGGAGTTGGATGATTCAAAAATTACAATAAGTATATCAAAGTCTGAGAGCTCATCAGAAGTATTTCCATTTAATGATAAAGATTATCATGAGTGAACTCTCTATAATGTACTCATACCTTAATTTAGTACAGAACTAGAATGTAACTAAATATCACTGGAATCCACATGCAATACATACAAAACGAATATAGATCTATTTCTGTCTCCACCGACAAACACAATATTTTATCACATGCATGTTACTTCACAGTTTTCAAAATATGAATAAAAATATCATTTACAATCAGCAGCTAAGAAAATATATCAGAGCCATGACTTATCAGCATGATGTAATTTTATATTGGTTGGTTTCAAAATCATCTTTACATTTTCTCCAAGGAACTTTCAAGACAAGGGTTATCCAAAAATTAACATGTATGAATAATGAAGGATCTTCTTTCTGAAGAACACTTCGAAGCATATAATCAAATGCTGTTGCAAAAAAAAAAAAAAAAAATACTATACAAAAAGCAGTCAACATGTGAGATGTAATATCTGCCTCAACACATTACTGCCTAGGGAAGTACATAAAAGTAACAGAATATTCAGTCTTCTTTTTGCCTTTGGTTGTCTTAATTTTGCCGTCTGCTACGATCAGCTGTTGCTCTTCAAAAACTTCATATAAGAAAGAAATAAAGAAATTCTATAATTAAACATGCAGTAACCAGAAAATAATACACTTCCAGTCACCATGCAATGAAACATCAGTTTCAAAAATGGTCTGTAAGTAACCGTGTCTCCCAAAAACTCATTTTCATAATATTAGGTTGGTACACAAGTTCATTGCACTTTTGTTTTGCAGGTTGGTATACAGTTTGCTATGGGTTTGTTTAGTTTACACATTCTCATTTTGCATTTGGAGATAGTGAGTAAAGCTGTGGATGCTAGAGAATGGATTGCCAAGTGGAGAAATCTGAACATTTCCAACATATTCTTCTGTTTGAGTTCAGTTGAGGAGTGATAGCAGTGGAGGCAGCCAGAAATACTTGCACCATGTATGGATATAATGCCATCGGAAAGAGCACAGCAAGAATATCGTTTTCTCAAAAACCATTGTTTTGACATTAATGACTCTCCACATTGAGGAAGAACTTTGGGGTTTGATGAAGCTCATTTAAGCAAATTAAATGATTCACTTCAGTGTTCTTAAGAACCTGGCAAATGTGATGAGCTGTGATCATTCCACCATCGTATGACAGCTGCATGCAATGGGGAAGGTTCACAAATTGGATGTATGAGTACCACATGCTCTAAGCCAAATTCACAAAAATTAGCAGGTGACCATATATGCATCTCTGGGTGCTCATCATCAATTGGTTCATGAACAACACCATTCCTATTCTGCATCATTACTGGTGACTAGAAATGATGTCTTTATGCTAAAATAAGGAAACAGCACCTTCCTGCACAAAGACCTGCATGCATCCACAAAAGGTATTGCTAAGCATTTGATGGAATAACGATGGTGTGGTGTACTATGAATTACTTCCCCGAGGTGTAACCATTACTGCTGACATTTATTGTCAACAATTAAGACATCTTGCAGATACAATTCAATAACAATGACCAGGAAGACTATGAGAGGTAATCCTACTCCATGATAATGCCCACCAGTATTCTGCTACATTGATAAAAAATCAGTATACAGGAGACGGGTTGGGAAGCCATTCCAGACCCGCCATATTCACCTGATTTCATGCCCTCAGATTTCCACCTTTACCACTCTCTATCGAACAGCCTTCAGCCTTCAAGGAATTTCCTTTCCAGATGAAAATGCGCTCAAACCATGGCTCAATGAGTTCTTTGCCTCAAAATCACATTTTTTTTAAAGTCGCAGAACCTGAAAGTAACCTTCAGTGTGGACATACTCTTGGAAATAGTGAAGGACAAAATATTATTGATGACCAAAGTGTCTATTATGTGTATCTGATGCATTCATTAAACAAATGGAAAAATGTTGTGAACTTATGCACCAACCCGATAATTACAGAGAAATACACAGGAATCACTTAAACAGTAAATACACCACACTGTAAAGTAGTAGCACCTTAAGATATGCAGCATCGTAAGTCATGATAAAATATTTTTTAATTGTGGTTTAGTTCCAATCTTGGAATCTTCTTCAGTGTAGTTCATTTTACAATGATGTACTTTGGGAAGACACAAATAATGTACCTACTACTTCAGTTGTCTGTGAGGCTATCACTGCCCCAGTCCCCCAGTTTTAAATGGAAGAAAAAGTCAGTGTAGAGGGTGGACTGCAGTACCTTTGATAAGATTTACTTGAGATATGTGGAATTATACAGGAGAGGGCTACGGGGAGGGTGATGGGGGAAGGGGGAGGGAGGGGGAAGGGGGAGGGAGGGGGAGAGGGAGGGGGGAGGGGGAGGGAGGGAGGGAGGGAGGGAGAGAGAGAGAGAGAGAGAGAGAGAGAACACGACTGACATCTGCACCAGATTCTTCTTAGAAAGCTGGTAGTTGCTGAAAGGCAAAGAGAGTGAGGCCAGGAGATAGATCATAAAACCCAAATTTCAACCAGGTGGTTCAACATTCACCACATCAAAGTCCAGGATACACTGCATAAATAGCTACATATAACTTTTCTGACAGGGATCATTGTATCTGGGTGGTATGACTCCATCTTGAAAGGAGAGTGGGAGGAATTAAAAAGAGTGGTTTGGCTTCATACTACTATGTGTAGCACATAGGAACAGGGAAAACAGATAATGGATTTTAACAGAGAAATTGTAATTCTCAGCTGCAAAAACATAAATTCAAAATATGAATTACCAAATATTCAGCCTCATTGTGTATTAATCTATTTTCAACACAATCAAACGATATGTCAAAGCTACACTTTCAGAAGACCAGTCTCTATTCCAAAAAATATAAGAAAACTAGATCAACATTATTAGCTTTATAAGTGGATCTGGCCTGAAAGTGATAACACGCGGAGAAATCTGTACGATAGGAATTTTATTTAAAGGTCAAATTATTATACCACTCAGGCTTCCTTGATAATGACCTCAAATATCTTTGTGTGTATAATAGCCAGACTTTTTAAATTATGCTATGACACTGTTTTAAGCATGTGATAACATCCTAAGTGTTGAAATTGCAATCATATATTGAAAAATAAAAATAATAGTCAATGGCAGGAAGCCAAAGGTGTTCTTCACAGAAAAGAAAGATATATAATTACATACATAGCTTTCAAACATACGTTACTGATAAAATAAGATAAGGAAAATGAAGGCGAAAGCAATGCTGGTCATTTGGATTCTGGGGGACCAGGACATCATGCAGGGAAGAGTCACAGCTTCCCAAAACTCCTCAAACCAAAGCGAAATCAATTCATTGGTACACTGAACATACAGACACTGACTAAAACAGAAAAACTCAAGATACTGACAGATACTTGAGATAGATTTGAGATTCGTATACTTGCAGTACAAGAAACACATTTTCGTGATTGTGAACACTTTGATTCTGGTAGCTATCGAGTCTACAAGGGAAAGCCTGCAATCAAACTGAAAAATAGTTACATAAATTTGTTGGGAACGGCATTCCTCGTGCATAACAGTATCCAGGACTCTATGGTAGACTTCTCATCACCCTCTGAATGCCTCTCTCTAGTCACAGTTAAATGTGCCAATGAGGCCGGTACACTGATAAATGCTCATGCTCCAGTCAATAACGATTCTGACAAAAACAAAGAGGAGAAGTTCTGGTCACAACTCGAGCGTGTACTCACCAAGATACCTCAACATCATGTCAAAGTTCTGTTGGGAGATTTCAATATGCAAATTGGCAGAGAACGTGAACACAGTCATATAATTGGGAATTTTTCAGCACACAAAAAGACTAACACAAATGGACATCACTTAACCAACATATGTGGGGTAGCCAACCTCCACATAATGTCCGCTCACTTTAAGAAACCACCGAGGAAAATGACTGCACGGAAATCTCCAAACAATCACATTGGGGAATATCAAATTGACCATGTAACGATAACCAGAAAATTCTCTCCAGAAATCATGAACGTGAGGGCACGCAAAGCTCAATAACATTAAATTTAGTAATTACAATTTGTACAGTTTACATTAACATAGAACAAGTTCAAGTGTTTATCATGTGTGTTTATGTATTGAGAAACGATTTCAGGCTATGGTATTGTTTTAAATGAATAATGTCCTCCTGCTAGGCAATATCAAATATACAGAATTAAGTGCTCCCTGTTCATTCACTTCAAAGAGATTATCAGTGCTACTAATAATCAAATATAGACGTAAAAATAAGTTTGTTAAGCACCATTATCATTATTTATTCCAAAAATTCCGTGTAGTAGTTGGATCACCATCGGGTGTCTATTCAAACTTATTACACGCGAGAGCCGCTTTCCGGAAGTCCGATGCCGCATGGTCTAATAATAATGTACTAACAATCAAAACATTCAAATGCCTCCATAATGTAAATTGGAGTCACATATATTCTGAAACAGATGTAAATTCCAAGTATAACCTGTTTAGTAAAGAAATTGCATCAATATTTGAAACCTCCTTCCCAAAAAAAGTTTATAGGAATGTACCAAAAGAAAACACAAAAAAACTATGGATAACAAATGGGATTAGGACATCTTGCAAGCAAAAAAGAACTTTGTACATAACAGCAAAAGAATCAGGAAACCCCAGTCAAATAAATCATTATAAAAAGTATTGTAAAACTTTGAGTAAGTTCGGTGGCAGGAGGAACGTGACTTCTGGTCAGGTGAATACAGGGTTATAAATACAAAATCAAATAGGGCTAATGCAGGAGTCGGTTTAATAATGAATTAAAAAAATAGGAGTGCTGGTAAGCTACTACAAACAGCATAGTGAACGCATTATTGTGGCCAAGATAGATAAGAAGCCCACACCTACTACAGTAGTACAAGTTTATATGCCAACTAGCTCTGCAGATGACGAAGTAATTGAAGAAATGTATGATGAAATAAAAGAAATTATTCAGAGAGTGAAGGGAGATGAAATTTTAATAGTCATGGGTGACTGGAATTTGGTAGTAGGAAAAGGGAGAGAAGGAAATGTAGTAGGTGAATATGGATTGGAGCTAAGAAATGAAAAAGGAAGCCGCCTGATAGAATTTTGCACAGAGCACAACTTAATCGTAGCCAACACTTGGTTCAAGAATCATAAAAGAAGGTTGTATACATGGAAGAAGCCGGGAGATACTGACAGGTCTCAGATAGATTACATAATGGTAAGACAGAGATGTAGGAACCAGGTTCTAAATTGTAAGAAATTTCCAGGGGCAGATGTGGACTCTGATCACAATATATTGGTTATGAACTGTAGATTAAAACTGAAGAAACTGCAAAAAGGTGGGAATTTAAGGAGATGGGACCTGGATAAACTGAAAGAACCAGAGGTTGTACAGAGTTTCAGGGAGTGCATAAGGGAACAATTGACAGGAATGGGGGAAAGAAATACAGTAGAAGAAGAATGGGTAGCTATGAGAGATGAAGTAGTGAGGGCAGCAGAGGACGTAGTAGGTAAAAAGACGAGGGCTAGTAGAAATCCTTGGGTAACATAAAAAATACTGAATTTAATTTATGAAAGGAGAAAATATAAAAATGCAGTAAATGAAGCAGGCAAAAAGGAATACAAACGTCTCAAAACAAGATCGACAGGAAATGCAAAATGGCTAAGCAGGGATGGCTAGAGGACAAATGTAAGGATGTAGAGGATTATCTCACTAGGGGTAAGGTAGATACTGCCTACAGGAAAATTAAAGACACCTTTGGAGAAAAGAGAACCACTTGTATGAATATCAAGAGCTCAGATGGAAACCCTGTTCTAAGCAAAGAAGAGAAAGCAGGAAGGTGGAGGCAGTATATAGAGGGCCTATACAAGGGCAATGTACTTGAGGACAATATTATGGAAATGGAAGAGGATGTAAATGAAGATGAAATGGGAGATACAATACTGCATGAAGAGTTTGACAGAGCACTGAAAGACCTGAGTCGAAACAAGGCCCCGGGAGTAGACAACATTCCATTAGAACTACTGACGGCCTTGGGAGAGCCAGTCCTGACAAAACTCTACCATCTGGTGAGCAAGATGTATAAGAGAGGTGAAATACCCTCAGACTTCAAGAAGAATATAATAATTCCGATCCCAAAGAAAGCAGGTGCTGACAGATGTGAAAATTACCGAACAATCAGTTTAATAAGTCACGGATGCAAAATACTAACGCGTATTCTCTACAGACGAATGGAAAAACTGGTAGAAGCTGACCTCGGGGAAGATCAGTTTGGATTCCGTAGAAATATTGGAACACGTGAGGCAATACTGACCCTACGACTTATCTTAGAAGCTAGATTAAAGAAAGGCAAACCTACGTTTCTAGCATTTGTAGACTTAGAGAAAGCTTTTGACAATGTTGACTGGAATACTCTCTTTCAAATTCTGAAGGTGGCAGGGGTAAAATACGGGGAGCGAAAGGCTATTTACAATTTGTACAGAAACCAGATGGCAGTTATAAGAGTCGAGGGACATGAAAGGGAATCAGTGGTTGGAAAGGGAGTGAGACAAGGTTGTAGCCTCTCCCTGACGTTATTCAATCTGTATATTGAGCAAGCAGTGAAGGAAACAAAGGAAAAATTTGGAGTAGGTATTAAAATCCATGGAGAAGAAATCAAAACTTTGAGATTCGCCGATGACATTGTAATTCTGTCTGAGACAGCAAAGGACTTGGAAGAGCAGTTGAACGGAATGGACAGTATCTTGAAAGGAGGATATAAGATGAACATCAACAAAAGCAAAACGAGGATAATGGAATGTAGTCGCATTATGTCTGGGGATGCTGAGGGAATTAGATTAGGAAATGAGACACTTAAAGTAGTAAAGGAACTTTGCTATTTGGGGAGCAAAATAACTGATGATGGTCAAAGTAGAGAGGATATAAAATGTAGACTGGCAATGGCAAGGAAAGCGTTTCTGAAGAAGAGAAATTTGTTAACATCTACTATTGATTTAAGTGTCAGGAAGTTGTTTCTGAAAGTAATTGTATGGAGCGTAGCCATGTATGGAAGTGAAACATGGACGATAACTAGTTTGGACAAGAAGAGAATAGAAGGTTTCGAAATGTGGTGCTACAGAAGAATGCTGAAGATTAGATGGGTATATCATATAACTAATGAGGAGGTATTGAATAGGATTGGGGAGAAGAGAAGTTTGTGGCACAACTTAACTAGAAGAAGGGATCGGTTGGTAGGACATGTCCTGAGGCATCAAGGGATCACCAATTTAGCATTGGAGGGCAGCGTGGAGGGTAAAAATCGTAGAGGGATACCAAGAGATGAATACACTAAGCAGATTCAGAAGGATGTAGGTTGCAGTAGGTACTGGGAGATGAAGAAGCTTGCACAGGATAGAGTAGAATGGAGAGCTGCATCAAACCAGTCTCAGGACTGAAGACCACAACAACAACATCAAACTTTCAAAAAGCATATATTTTAGATCCAAAATCAACCAATCCAGTAATAAAATTAATGCAATCTGGGACATAATAAGGAGCGAGACTGGTACGAACAGTGCCAGTAAACCAGTAGACATTGTACTAAACATTGATGACAATACTGTAAGCAACCAAGAGACTATTGCGAATGCATTCAATGACTACTTCATAAGTGCTGCAGAGCAAATAGGTTGCAATGGATCCTTAGAAAGTGCCATGGATCTACTGAAGCACAGTTTTCCCATTCCAGTGAGCGAGATAAGGACATCCCCCATAACCAGATATGGGGGATCATCTGGTGTAGATAATATCTCCAGTAAGCTGCTAAAAACCTGCTCTGACCAATTAAGCAAAGTAGTAGCCCACATATTTAATGCCTCTATGTACCAGGGTGTTTTCCCAGAGGGCATGAAACTTGCTATAGTGAAGCCTCTCCACAAAAAGTGAGACACAACGCAAGTCTCAAACTATCGTCCAATCTCCCTCCTGTCCACTTTCGCTAAAGTCCTTGAGAAACTACTGCACTCCAGAATTGTAAGGCACCTAAAAAACTTTGGCATCATAAGTGATAGACAGTTTGGTTTCCGGAAAAGTATGTCCACAACTGAGGCCACATTTTCTTTCACAAATGATATACTGGAATCCCTAAATAATAAAATGAAGGCAGTTGGAATATTTTGTGATCTGTCCAAAGCCTTCGACTGTGTGGACCACAAAATACTCCTCAACAAAGCACGCCACTATGGGATCACTGGGGCACTGGGAAGCTGGCTAAAATCCTACCTCCAAAACAGGAAGCAGAAGGTAATTCTCAATGGGAGCAATAAAGAGGTAGAGGTAGTAGAGTCAGACTGGAGCACTGTACTCCATGGAGTACCCCAGGGATCCGTCCTTGGTCCGTTGCTGTTTCTGATATACGTAAATGATCTACCTTTTTCATGCAATACATGTAAGTTCACCATGTTTGCTGACAACACCAGCATTTTGATTACTAACAAACATCTCACTGATATAGAGGTTGATGCCAACAAATTACTTACAACACTATTAACCTGGTTCCAAGTGAACTCGCTCACAGTAAACCTGAGCAAAACAAATTATATCCATTTCAGCCTTGACCACAAACTCCCCCAGGAGATTACTGTTTTAAATAACAATAATCAGATAGAAAGGGTACACTGCACCAAATTCTTAGGCTTCCACATAGACAGTAGGCTCAACTGGGACCACCATGTCCTCGAGAATGTAAAAAGGCCGTCCTCAGCAATTTTTGCCATTAGGACAATCTCACAATTTGGAGACATAAATGTCACGAAGTCCACATACTTTGCATACTTCCACTCCATTATGTGTTACGACATCATCTTCTGGGGCAATTCACCCTCATCTAAAAAAATCTTCCTCATGCAGAAAAAAGTAGTCCGTATAATGTGCAGAGTACCCCTGAGAACCTCCTGCCGAACGCTCTTTAAAAAACTTGGAATACTTTCCACAACCTGCCAGTATATTTTTTCCCTAATGAGTTTCTTGGTTGACAATCCTGCCCACTATGAAACCAATGAAAGCTTCCATTATCACAATACAAGGAAGAAGGCTGACCTCCACTTTGAACTAAAAAGTTTAACTTGGGTACAGACAGGAGTGCATTACTCCAGTGCCAAAATATTTAACTTATTACCGAGCTATATGAAAAGTCTACGTAGTAACAGTGCATCATTCAAAAACAATCTAAAGACATATTTAATCGAGAAAACGTTTTACTCACTTGATGAATACTCCAACAGAGAATAGTAGTCTTTGTATGTATTTATATTTACTGTTGTTTGTTTATGTTCTTTTTGTTCCTATTTGTAACCATATACTTACTGTGACAAATAGGCTTTTGCAATGTGATAAACTTTGCATAATGTATTATTCCTACGACTTTATTTTAGTTCATTATTATTTTTGCAAGTCTTATGTAATTTATGTCTAATTCTGCTCTTGTAAACTAATTGAGACCATGGTCTGTGAACATATATTACTCAAGATGTTCTACATCCTAGCGTCATACGCATAACAGGATCTATGGAATTTGTAGATAAATAAAGACTAAATAAATACAGTAAATTCGGGTAGTGGCATCGCAATCTGCTTCAATTCTTATAGTGAATTGGCAACTTTTTGGCTCAACAAATTAAAAGGTAATCGACAGGTTTAATCTAGTGATTTGTTAACTGCCTTGTAATACATTGCACCAGCTAAAATGCAGTCCCACTGTGGATGCTGTTCTCGAACACAGGATGAGTTGGTTGACATTCATAAGCAGCTGGAATCGCTCTGACTACAGTAAAACAACTGGCAGCTGGCGCGAATCGGAGTCTTGTACCTTTGATACCTGTAACAGAGGTACCTCGAGTAATATCGACTCCCGTGAATCCCGTCTCCTCTGCAGAAAGTGCGTGATCTGTCATTACTCATCCATTTGACTGCAAGTGGCATTTCAATGGTAGATCTGGGTGTCTTGTACTGGGTGGATGGGGGCCAGGGAGGACTCATGGTGTTACACTGATTTCCCTAACCAACTATTTTGAGGTGCCGTCTTTCACGTCACCTCTGTTGGGGAAACCTGTTTTGTTTGATGGCACAAGGAAGCACATGCAAAAGGGTATGGATCTATTAATCGTCGGCAGTTCAAACATACGGCAAATAATGGTATCCCTTAGTGAAATGGCAGCAAGGACAGGTAAGGACACCAGGTGTATTCAGCATGTGTGACTGGTGGCCTCATTCAACATGCTGAAGAGGCTATCCCAGCAGCCACAGAGGGAACAGGGTGCAATCAACTGCAGATTGTGGTGCTTGTTGGAACAAATGCTGTCTGTCACCTATGCTTTAAGGTCATTCTTGGGTCACTCCAGGGACTGGCAGAGAAGCTTGAGAAGACCAGCCTTGTGCATGGAGTTTCAATGAAGCTCACAATTAGGAGCATTGTTCCCCAAACCGATCATGGCCCTTTGGTTCTGAGTGGAACGACTGACCCACAGACTTCGAAAGTTCTGTGACAAGCTAGGCTGCAACTTCCCGCACTTGCACCAAAGCCTGAGAACTGTACGGTCCCCCTAAACAGGACAGGTGTACACCACACATCAGAGGCTGCTACTCAGGCAGCTGACTCTGTGTGGGGTGCACACAAAGGTTTTTTTAGGTTAGGTGACTCTCCAACCAATCCAGATAACAATAGCTGTAGGAAACCCAGAAGTATCAGAGTAAGATCTCACAGGTGAGAGTATTAAAATCCTAATGGTAAACTGCTGAGGCATTCGCAACAAAGTGCCAGAATTTGAAGCGCTCATGAAAAGCAGTGAAGCTCACATAATAGTAGGTACAGAAAGCTAGTGGAAACCTGAAACTGATAGCAATGAGACTTTTGGGTAAAATTTAAGAGTATATTGACAGGATGGGCAAATTGGAAATAGAGGTGGTGTATTTGTTACAATAGACAAGAAACTCAAATTCACCGAGATAGAAATTGAAGCTGCATGTGACATTGTTTGGGCAAGGGTCAGTATCAGGGGTGGGCATAAAATGATAATTGCATCCTTCTATCGCCCATCAGACTCATCTCCTGATATAACCAAAAACTTTAGAGAAAACCTTAGTTTGCTGCCACAAAAGTTCCCCAATCATACCATAATCATCAGTGGAGACTTTAATCATCCAACAATTAACTGGGAAAATTACAGTTTTGTTTGTGGTGGGTGTGATAAGACATCCTGTGAAACATTACTAAATGCCTTCTCTGAATACTATCTAGAACAGATAGTTAGGAGCCCCACTCACGATGGAAATATATTGTACCTAATGGCAACAAATAGACCTGACCTCTTTGAAGATGTCCACATCGAAACTGGTATCAGTGACTATGATTTGTTGTGGCAATAATGATTACCAAAGTAGAAAGGACAAGTAAACCAAGCAGAAAAATACATATACATTCAGTAAACTAGATAAAAAATCAGTAGTGTCATATTTCAGCGAGGGACTTGAAACTTTCAGCACAGGGCAGGAGCATGTAGAGGATCTCTGGCTCAAGTTTAAAAGAATAGTTGAATGGGAGGGAATCTCTGTGGTACACAGTCATGGTAAAGAAACTTCAAAGAAACAGAGATTACTGAATAACAGGTGTGAAACAAAGTGCAGGGCTATACATGCAGAGATGCTGAATCAAATGTGTTTAGCTGTCAAGAGGGCAATCCGTGATGCCTTCAATGGCTACTGTAGCAGAATACTGACAAGTGATCTTTCACAGAATGCAAAGAAATTCTGGTCATATGTAGAGGCTGTTAGTGGCACCAAAGTTAGTGTCCAGTCCCTAGTAAAAGACTCAAACTGAAATTGAGGGTAGTAAAGCAAAATCCGAAATGCTTAACTCTGTTTTCAAATGTTCCTTTACAAAGAAAACCCTAGAATTGTCCCTATTTAATCCTCGTACAACTGAAAATATGAATTAAGTAAGTATTAGAATCAGTGGTGTTGAGAAACAGCTGAAATCATTACAATTTAACAAAGTTCCAGGCCCCGATGGAATCCTTGTTAGACTGTATACTGAATTTGCGGTTGAGTTATCCCCTCTTCTAACTATAATTTATAATAGAGCCCTCATACGAAAAACAATGCCCAATTCTTGGAAAAAGGCCCAGGTCACTCCCGTCTACAAGCAGGGTAGTAAAGATGATCCACAAAACTACAATCAATTTGTTGTAGAATTTTAGAATGTATTCTAAGCTCAAACATAACAACGTATCTTTAACACAATGATTTCCTCACAGCCAACCAGCATATATTCCGAAAACATCGATCACATGAAACCCAACACACAATTTTCTCACATGACATACTGAAAGCTTTGGATCAAGGCAGTCAGGTAGACATATTACTTATTGATTTCCGAAAAGCATTTGACTCAGTACCACACCTACAATTATTGTTAAAAGTTCGATAATATGGGGTATCAAGTGAAATTTGTACTGGATTGAGAAGTTTTTGGTAGGGAGGAAACACCATGTTATCTTGGATGGAGAGTCATTGTCAGATGTAGTAATAAATTTGAGTGTGCCCTAGGGAAGTGTATTGGGACCCTTGCTGTTTGTGCTGTATATTAATGACCTTGCAGACAGTATCAATAGTAACCTCAGACTTTTATACAGGTGATCCAGTTATCTATAATGAAATGCTGTCTGAAAGAAGCTGCATAATTATTCAGTCAGATGTTGATAAGATTTTAAAGTGGTGCAGAGATTGGTAACTTGACTTAAGGTGTTCAGGAATGTAAAATTTTGCACTTCACAAAATGAAAAAATGCAGTATCCTATGGCTACAATATCAATGAGTCACAGCTGAAATCGGCCAACTCATAGAAATATCCATTTGAAGGGATATGAAATGGAATGATCCCATAGACTCTGTTGTGGTAGACTTCAGTTTATTAGGAGAATATTGGGGAAGCACAATCAGTCTATAGAGGAGTTTGCTTACAAATCACTTGTGTAACCAATTCTAGAACATTGCTCAAGTGTTTAGGATCCATAGCAAACACGAATGAATGGAGATAGGGTTGGGTTGTTTGAGGAAGGAGACCAAACAGCGAGGTCATCGGTCTCATCGTATTAGGGAAGGACGGGGAAGGAAGTTGGCCATGCCCTTTCAAAGGAACCATCCTAGCATTTGCCTGGAGCAATTTACAAAAATCACAGAAAACGTAAATCAGGATGGCCGGACGCGGGATTGAACCATCGTCCTCCCGAATGTGAGTCCAGTGTGCCAGCCACTGTGCCACCTTGCTCGGTAAATGGGGATACTGAATGTATACAGAGAAGGGCACCACGAATGTTCACAGGTTTCTTTAATACATGAGAGAGTGTCCACTAACAACCGGCTTTAAATGATTACTCTAGGAATACACGAGGGGCAGTCAAAAAGTTTCTAGCCTGAGACAGTTACTGGAATGTCTCACACAAATGACACCATCCAATTTTATGGTGACCCTTTGTGGAAATCCAAGTCAAATTTCGCAGCTCCAGCTTCATTAGTTTTGCTGCTAGGGTGCATTGTATACCGCAGTGTAAGCAAAATGGCGAATATCGAGAAAATCAAGAATCGTGCTGTGACTAAGTATCTTCGTTTGAAGGGAATGACAACCAAGGAAATTGTGGAGGACATGTGGAATACACTTATGGGCAGTGCTCCGTCTTATACAACAGTGAAAAACTGGGTGTCCAGCTTAGAATGCGGAAGAACGAGTGTGGAAGATGTGCCAAGGAGCGGAAGGCCTGTCACAGTTGGTACTAGTGAAACAGTGACTGCAATTCATGATACAATTTTGCAGGATGGTCGAAAAATGTTGGAGCACATTGAAACCACATTTGGAATCTCCCATCAGACTCTTATCAGTAATGAGTTCTTGATAGAGGTGCTCAGCCATCTGGGGTATGGAGACCCCTTGCAACCATTCTTCGTGGTCTCTAAGAGGGGCATTCTCCAAAATTTCAGTTAATGGACACCTGATGAAATCTTTCCTAGTTGGATGATTTATTCACCAAGACCGCCTTCTCTCTATGGCCC
This sequence comes from Schistocerca americana, assembly GCF_021461395.2. Classification (NCBI taxonomy): domain Eukaryota; kingdom Metazoa; phylum Arthropoda; class Insecta; order Orthoptera; family Acrididae; genus Schistocerca; species Schistocerca americana. The sequence goes on from NC_060123.1 coordinate 132,737,200, forward strand.
TATATGCCACAGTGACTGCTGTTGCACCTTACTGAACTCAAAATTCAATGAATCTCGATACTGAATAAAAGGATTTGCTGTACGGTATATGCCAATGGTGCATCTGTTGCTGCAATTTCTTCTTAAAGAAGCAATCAATACCTACATGAGGATGTCTAGCGCACAAAAAATAGGAGAAGTGAATGATAGAACTGAAGCAGATTTGTCTCAATACCAGAACTCGCATCTTTCTCTAGAAATATACTCCTGAACATACAAGGTGTTGTAACAACCGGCAAAAGCCAAGCCTAAATAAAGTCTATCTCAGGTAGCATGACAGAAATAGTACGTAAACAGTAGGCGAGTTAAAATGTAAAGCTGGACGCAAAGTGTGGCAGAGAGGTCACGAAGAAACAGGACGCAGATGTACAGCCGAGGCGGAAGTCCAAACTGCTGGACAGATGCAAGTGATAAGAAAGCAAACAGCGCAAGCTATAAACAGACAAAAGATGCCCTGTGTAGGGGACCCTTGATAAGCAGTCAATTAAATGTATCGGCAGAGGACACTTCTGGTTAGAGAGAGAAGTCTGGGAGCGGAGAGTGAAAGAAAGAGGGCCCTTGGTGGGGACAGCACTACGTCATGAGGAGCCAATGGAGAGCTCAGGACACAGTGCGTGACCATATAGAGAGAGGCACTCTATCCCTCCACCCAACTTCTGAAAGAAAAGAATGAAGTTAATATGTAAACAAAACCAAATAAGGACAAGTTGCCTTTGACATTACGTCATGCCAAGTGCTGGCGGGTCGAAGGGGAAAGCTAACAAAACTCGGGAGCACGCCGCTTCATCTCTGTGAAAGACTTGGCCATTCCAAGGGTAATTTTACCAACACAGTTAGGTTGATCTGTACTCTCATTGACTAAACTAGAACTTGCGTAAAATTCAGAAGAGTCTTGCCATTCTGCAGAAGGAAATCCAGGACTTAACTTTCGAGGCAAAACTTGAAGAACTAGAAGAATTTGAACAGAGTGAAATTATAGAAATAAACTTAATGCCAATAGATGTTCATGAGGGGCAGCAAATGGAAACAGAAAATGTTTTTATTTTAAGAGAAAACTGGGGGACACCTTCAACATTTAATGTGAAAATTTGTAAGTAAAAATGAATATTCAATAAATTAATAACTTGTATTTCACCAAGTCTCATTTCGGTATATTCACTGTGGCATACGGCACATGTGGCTAACAATCATACGGCACTGCGGAGAGACTTTTTGAACACCCCCTATAAAGATTTAGCAAATAGTAACCAACAAAATGCAGAGTGTCTTGCAGATGAATTCGATAAACTGTAACATTGTGATGACACACTGGAAACGTTCCATGTCAATGGTGAAACACCAATTGGAACCACCGCTAATCAGATAGCTCCTTGAACCCCTCCAACTATCAACAAAGTAGCAATCTCACTAAAGAATTACAAGGCAGGAGGTGAAGACCTCATCTGTGCAGAAATCTGAAGGAAACTCTGAGCTTATAAACCTCGACCAACACCTAATTTTAAAAAGGAAACAAAAGCAATCTATAATAATTGTAAAGTGTAGCCCTTCCAAGACTGCACACAGGAAATTATCTCCCACGTTTTACAACAGAATCAAAATCAAACATAGTCTGGAACCATTACTCGGTGGCTTCTTGCCCACACAGGAGGAGCCCCGATCAAATTCTCAGCCTATAACACTGGGCAACAACCAAAAAAACGTCATGGGTTTCTCAGCTGATTTAGACTAATTTTGGTGTTCTGAGTCCGAATATCACATTGATTTTGCTCTATCAGGTCAACTTTTTGAGATACAGCCATAGGCCTACATGACCATTTTTCCCTGAAATGTAAGCCTTTTTATAGGCTTCAATATGCTAATATTAGGGGTTTTAAGGGGATTATTCAGGACATATGAAAACAAAAGAAGCCTTTAAGATTGTAACAGTTAATCATTCCAATAGATGCCTTTTTTTCTTACTATAGTATAAAATTTATTCTAATTTTTATTGTCTGACAGTCAACTGCATATTTCTATTACTATTTCAGATTGATACGGCTTCTGCGCGACGTTCATGCATGAATAATCCAGACGTTTTCTGCTACCTCTGCGGAGAATACACGCTTTCAGTGGACAGGAAGAACATCACGGGATTTGTGAAGAACGCCTACCAGGCTTACTTTCAAGTCAAGCTGGGTGACCAAGATAAGCCCTGGGCACCGCACACGGTCTGCAAGAAGTGCGTGGAATACCTCCGGCGGTGGACGAAGGGCACGAAAACTTCACTGAAGTTTGGGATTCCGATGGTTTGGAGGGACCCCTTGGACCATGCATCGGATTGTTACTTCTGCGCCATCAATACTACTGGCATCAACCGGAAGAATCGGCACAGCCTCCAGTACCCCGACCTTCCATCTGCACGCCGTCCAGTTGCTCACTGCGAAGAAATTCCTGTACCAGCGTTCACAGAGCTTCCTAACATCGACGACGAGGCCACCACTGCAGACGAGGGAGGATATATAGCAGACGAGGAGTATGAAGCACAAGATGGTCGGCAGCTCTTTTCACAATGTGAGCTTAATGATCTTGTTCGGGATCTCAGCTTGTCGAAGACTTCATCCGAGCTGTTGGCCTCCAGACTCAAAGAGAAAAATCTACTTGGCGAGGACGCGCGTATCACTTTCTTTCGTAGAAGGCATGAGGACTACATGGGCTACTTCTGCCAGGAGGAAGACCTAGTGTACTGCCGAGATGTCGCCGGTCTTCTTGTTAAACTCGGGGCTCCTACATACGATCCGAGAGATTGGCGACTCTTTATTGACAGCTGCAAGCGCTCTTTGAAGTGTGTGCTCCTCCACAACGGGAACGAGTTCGCCTCAATCCCTCTTGCTCACTCCACAACTCTCGTAGAGAAATATGAAGCAGTGAAGTACGTGCTCGACAAAATCCAATATGAGCAGCACCAATGGACCATCTGCGTCGACTTCAAGATGGTAAACTTTCTACTTGGTCAGCAGTCCGGGTTCACGAAATACCCATGCTTTATATGTATGTGGGACAGTCGAGACAGAGCCCAGCACTATGTAAAGAAAGTGTGGCCGCCACGAGAGCAGTTAGTACCTGGTGCGAGAAACATCATAAACGAACCTCTTGTTGACCGGGAGAAGATATTGATCCCACCGCTACACATGAAGCTTGGGTTAATGAAACAGTTCACGCGTGCTCTGGACAAGGATGGGAGGTGCTTCCACTACCTGTGCCGAGCCTTTCCGCGACTGACCATTGAGAAGCTGAAGGCCGGCATTTTCGATGGGCCACAGATACGGCAGCTCATAAAGGACACAGAGTTCGAAAACTCCATGAACACGTTAGAGTGCGCCGCGTGGAAATCGTTTGTGCAGGTGGTGAACAACTTCCTGGGGAACACGAAGGCAGCAAACCACGCCAGACTCATCAGCAGCATGATAGACGCCTTTCAAAAGCTCGGGTGTTTGATGAGTATAAAGATGCACTTCCTGTACTCACACATGGAGAAGTTTCCTGAAAACCTTGGGGCGATGAGCGACGAGCAGGGAGAAAGGTTCCATCAGGACATGCGCCAAATGGAGGATAGGTACCAGGGGAGGTGGGACGCAGTCATGATGGTGGACTACTGCTGGATGCTGAAGAGAGACAACCCAGCAGCTGCTCACAAACGGGAATCGAAGAAACGCCGATTCATGCCGTGAACTCTGAACTTTTGTGTCACGTAACGCTCATTGTTATACTAATATTATGATAAATATGCTTATTTAATTTGATGGAGTAAATAAAAACTTAATGAATTTGCATACGTTGACTTTTATTTCTTGAGGAAAACGGAAAAAATCTTCCGGGGTTTCTCAGCAGATGATACAAAGAAATTTGTTTTTTTACGAAAAATCCATTTTTAAAAATTTCTGTAGCAAAAAATCCTGACCTGATAGAACAAAACCAAGGTCATTTTCGGACTCAGGGCATCAAAATTAGTCTAATTCAGCAGGAAAACCCTAGACTTTTTTAAAAAAATCTTTTTTTGTTGCCCAGTGTAATTAATAATAGTATATGAATATGTGGTGTCTAGCCTTTCAGACATGCCCAAAAGAACTGACACCACACTTTCATGTAACTGATTTGCCTCAATGGGCATAGGATCCACCACATTCAGTGTGAATGCATAAGCAGTGAGCATGGAGAACACAGACAGACTACACATAGATGGCACTAGGTGGGAATGTGGGTGTCTGTCAAGAGGCACGTCACAACAGTTTGCACAGTTGTGATAAACACTTGTCCAGGTGACACAGTGGTTAATGCAACTGCCTAGTAAGTAGGAGATCCCAGGTTCAAATCTCGGTTCGGCATGCATTTTCACTCATCGGCGCTGATGCCGCACAAAATCCCAATGCAGCTGATAACAATAATACCTTCTCTTTCTTTTCCTTTCTACCCCCTCTCCGCCTTCAATGCACATAATAATAATAGCATATAAAAATTACAGAAATAAACAGCTCTTTTTCTCATTCACAGATTACAACAAAATACATTATCCATAGACCAATACTAAAAAAATCCTCAGGCCACACTGTACTCAATCCAAATTTTAAAAAAAAGACTAATTTTGGTGAGTACACTATCCCTAGTGAAGAGAAGAAGAGTCGAAGCTTTCGCAATGAAGACTAGCATCAGACAAGATGATGGGTTATCCACAATTTCTTCAATGTGGCTTTTGATTACATCATGAACATTTGGCGAAATGATGAAGCACTTGAATAAAACTTGGAGAATAAGATCAAACTGCCTGGGGTTTGCACATGATTTAATTCTCTTAGCTCTCAATATGCAAGAAATTCATGCCCAGATCAGCAGTCTACAAAAATAGGATTACATGTGTCATTCTAGAAAAACTAAGGTTATGGCTATGGCCCTGAGGATAAATGCAGTATCCAGAAATGATCGTAAAACTAACACAGTGCTGCAATTTAAATACCTGGTAGAAATCATTGTGCTCAAACTAAGTGAGAAAACAAAAGGAAAAACAGAACTATCAAAGTAAAAAGTAACTAATTTTTAACCTGGTCAACATATAATAAGAAATAATCTTGTTGAGCACCACATCTGATAATGTTAATGATTAATTGAAAAGGAAAACATCTCAGCTCTATTATTACACATTTATTGTGTTACAACCGGTTTCGTTCATTGAAAATCTTCAGGTCACCTCCAGATAAACAAAACAGGAAATTAAGCTAAAGCTACAGCAGTTTGAGTTGTGCTAAAAGCATGACATAAGTGGTCTGGTTGTCATATGTGATGTCAATGACCACATCCAAAAACACTGATCATAAACATTCTGCCAACTGCCTGGCAGAAGTATGGAGAGCAGACACAACATGCTGCGAACAGTAAAATTGCCAGACGAGGCCGCTTCGTGACTGAGGTAAACACATAAACATAGCATTTGGGTTCCAGCAAGTGTAACAGTCAACTGTGTGATTACAATTGCTATAAGAAACGGCAAAACCTTCAGCACAGGACTGATGTTAAAGATTGCACAATGAATCCAAATACTGAAAAGCAGAACTGAACTTGTGCACAATGAATCCAAATATTGTAAAGTAGAACCAAACTAAAGTTAGCAACCCAATTGTGCAAGTTAGCAACCCAATTGTGCAAGTTAGCAACACAATTGTGCACGATAACAAGGGAACAGGGAACAGTGCTTACACCAAACTATATCGTCATTTGGCAGCTACGACAGTATGTGAATGATTATAGACACAGTTGCAAACTAATTGAATCACTGATTGGAAAAAGGAAGAAAGTCCATTTTTTTTCGAAAATAAGCTGAGATATACATTTAATTTTGGAGCTGTCCACTCATCAATGGGTGGAAATGGGAAGAAAAACCCAGTAATAATACGGACAGTACAGCCTTTTAAGGTTTGTAATTACTGGAATCGAGAAGAGGGTCCAGACATTCTTCTGTTTACCACTCACTAGTGTAAGCAGCATCACCAGATGTCAGACAAAGAATGTTACAACAATGCTATTAAGTGGCATTTAAACATATTGTTTCAGTTTTATCGTCCCACATTATTGTCAGTGTATTTACATAAGTTGATATTTGTAGACTCTTAGCAAAATGAGAGAAAATGACTCTGAAATTGAAAAAGCGCATGGAAGAAGAAAAGGTATAAGAAATGTAGATACTATGTCAAAGAAAGAAGCAAGAAAGCTACACTATGTGATCAAAAGTATCCACACACACCTCAAAACAGACATTTTTCATATTAGGTGCATTTTGCTGCCACCTACTGCCAGGTACTCCATATCGGCGACCTCACTCTGAGAAAGCAGAATGGGGCACTCCACGGAACTCACGGACTTTGAATGTGGTCAGGTGATTGGGTGTCACTTGTGTCATATGGCTGTACACGAGATATCCGCACTCCTAAACATCCCTAGGTCCACTGTTTCTGATGTGATAGTGAAGTGGAAATGTGAAGGGACATGTACAGTACAAAAGCGTAGAGGCCGACCTTGTCTGTTGACTGACAGAGACTGCCGACAGTTAAAGAGGGTCGTAATGTGTAATAGGCAGACATCTATCCAGACCATCACAAAGGAATTCCAAACTGCATCAGAATCCACTGCAAGTACTATGACAGTTAGGCGGGAGGTGAGAAAACTTGGACTTCATGGTCGAGCAGCTCCTCATAAGGCACACATCATGCCGGTAAATGCCAAACGACGCTTCGCTTGGTGTAAGGAGCATAAACATTGGACGACTGAACAGTGGAAAAACATGTGGAGTGATGAATCACGGTACAGAATGAGGCGATCCGGTGGCAGGGTGTAGGTATGGCGAATGCCCGGTGAACATTGTCTGCCAGCGTGTGTAGCACCAACAGTAAAATTCATGGAGGTGGCTTGCATCCCTTGTTGTTTTGTGTGGCACTATCACAGCACAGGCCTACATTGATGTTTTAAGCACCTTCTTGCTTCCCACTGTTGAAGAGCAATTCAGGGATGGCGACTGCATCATTCAACACGATGGAGCACCTGTTCATAATGCACGGCCTGTGCCAGAGTGGTTACACGACAATAAAATCCCTGCAATGGACTGGCCTGCACAAAGCCCTGACCTGAATCCCACAGAACACATTTGGGATGTTTGGGATTGCCGAATTCATGCCAGGCTTCACCGACCACCATCGATACCTCTCCTCAGTGCAGCACTCCGTGACGAATGGGCTCCCATTCCCCAAGAAACCTACCTGCAAGAGTGTAAGCTGTCATCAAGGCTAAGGGTGGGGCGACGCCATACTGAATTCCAGAATTACCGATGGAGGGCACCACAAACTTGTAAGTAACTTTCAGCCAGGTGTCCTGATACTTTTGATCACATAGTGTAGATCACTAGAACAGGAATACATAACCTCAAAAGGATTAGTTGTGCCAGCAAAATGGTCTGGTCCACCATGCAGCAAGTTTATATAAAGGTTTTCATGTGATATTTGTCTTCTATTTAGTGATAAATACTTAAGTGAAGTATATTGTATCTTGCTCCAACATTCTGTTTTATTGCAGTTGTTCCAAAATGTGTTTTGAACATTCCAAAGATGAGGATCAAATGGAAATAATTAGGAGATTGTATGATGGTTAAACTAAAAGGCAGAAAGACCTGCATTTAATGGGACTGATAAGAGTATTCACCTGTACAAAGGAGAAGGAGCAGAAAAGAAAATCTGACATTTGTGAAGAAAGGTACATACAGATTCTTTGTTATGAAACAGACTGAAAGGACACAGGTATGTCGCAAAGCATTTTGCAGTCTGCATGTTGTGAGTGATAAGGTTGTTGTACACTTAAAATTGCTCCTTGTTAATGGCCAGTCTCCAGATGACTGTAGAGGAAAGTATATTAACAGGGGATATACAGTTGGATTTGATGTCATTGACAAGATTGATGCTCATATTCAATCTTTCCCAACCCACTACAGTGGCACAAGTATTGTATATTTGTATTCCAACTTAAATTTGAAAAAGATGCATCACTTGTTTTGTGATAAAAACCCTGAATTACCACAAATACTTCAATGAAAATTTTCACTATAGATTTGGTCACCCACAAGTAGATGTACGTTCTGCCTGTGAAGAGCTTCTAGCCAAAACTAAATCTTCGTTAACGAATGAAGTTTCAAAACGAGTGGCTGTCGCAGAATTGATGGTTCACAAGTGACAAGCTTCTAAGTTCTATCAAAAACAACAAGAGGTGATAAAACTGTGTGCCAAAAGGAATGATGTAATCGGCCTGGTGTTTGATCATATGCAAAATGTTCCCCTTCCTTGTGTTCCTGTACAGGAAATGTTCTACGTACGAAAACTGTGGCTTTTTGTATTTGGAATCCATAACCTCAAAGATAATACAGCACAGTTCTACTGCTACCATAAAGGACAAGGCAATCGAGGTCCCAATGAAATGTGCACATTTCTCAGTGACTACGTAAGTGGACTACCTGACTCAGTGAAAGAACATGTGTCCGTGATTCTTGTGGTGGGCAAAATAAAAACAACACAGTTGTACAGTACCTGATGTATCTCGCAATGACTGTGAAATTTCAAATAACTCAGCATTATTTTGCTGTTAAGAGGCCACTCCCTCCTCCCATTTGATGGGGATTTTGCCATAATCAAGAGAGGCATACGACAAGAAGGTAGAATCTACTCTGTCAAACAGTACACTGAAATGATAGTGAATTTAAGAAAAACACTCGATTCGTTTCAAGTCAAGATTATTCAACATAAAGATACTATTGACTTTAAGGAACGGTGGCCACACCACTTTAAAAAAACTTCAATTGCCATAAATTGTCAAGAAAAGGAAAGATTTTTGCTTGCTAAATTTCAGCATTTGACCTATAAACATCAGAATCCATGGTATGTCATTTTTTCGGAATGGACAGATGGACTGCTTCACAATACATACAGGCTTTTTAAAGGAAAACAAATACTTGATTATCTCAGAACAATAGCATACAACAATAAGATTCCTATAAATATGAAGAAGCTGCAAGATCTTAATAAATCAATTAAGTACATTCCATTAGAGTATCAAGAGTTTTTTTAACAGCATTCTTTAGTGGCCCACAGGAAATAATGATTTCCAGTCTGATGGAGAAGACAACATAGTACAATCTGATGAAGAAGATTAAAAAGTGTTAAAGAACATTGTTAATTAAAAAAAATTATATGTATCACAGTGCACTGTTGTTCTTCAGATATTTTACTCAATAAATATCCATATTTTCAAATGGTTAGTAACATAAATAAAAATAAATAGCTGTGTAAATCTATGTCATTGTGACATTCTTTGCGAACTCCCCACGAGAGGATCAGTTATTGGAAAAGGGACGAATATCCACCAACTTCCAAACAGGATAGCTTCAAAAATATTTATCGAATGGGCTGGAATGACTCATCACTGTGTACAGATAACCTAGTTCTACAAGTTTGTAATGGATCACAAAACTCTAAGAACAATATTGTAAGTGTTAACAAGTTTTTTTTTTTTTTAGTTTCCTCTACACAGAGGTGATTGGACTTTCTTCCTTTTTCCAATCAGTGATTCAACAATGTAAAATACATCATGAATGATAATTATGATCTCACAGAACTAACGTAAGTTATTAATAATGTAGTTATAAAGGATGCAATGTCTATGAAAATGTAAAATAGCTAAGGCAACCAAACTAGTGGATAACATACGCTCTTAATAACATTACAAGAAAGCTGTGTTAAGTTAGCTACAATGGAAGAGAACATACACTAACGGTTGCACAAAGCTGCATCATCATTAGGAGAATCCATAATTGCGATCACACAAAGTGATCATGACTACTGAATAAAAGTGGTTACAACATTGCTTGTAATAATTTGGATCACACAGTCGACTATCGTACTCGATGGAGGCCAAATACTATGTTTAAATGTCTACCTCAGTCATGGAGTGGCCCTGCCTGGCCAGTTTACTGTACACAGCATGCCGTGTCTGCTCGCCACACTCCTGCCAGATGACTGGAAGAGTGTTTATGATCACTGTTTTTGGATTTAGTCTTTAATATTACCTATGACAACCAGACCATTTATTTCATGAATTTAGCAGAACTTGGTGAGGACTTAGTATAAGTTTGAATTGTCTATTTTATTAAGATGCTGTAGCTTTAGTCTAATTTCTTGTTTTGTTTAACTGCAGTAACCTGAAGATGTTCAACGAACAAAATTGGTTATAACATAATAAATGCATAATAAAACAGCTGAAGTGGCTTTTATTAATCAATAATAAGAAATGTTTATCAGTATATAGTAAGATTTAATATCATAAAATCGTAACTCCCAGAACTCAGTTACAATTGCAGCACTCTATTCCAACATGAAACAGGACCATACAGCAACCACTAGTGAGAAATCTGGGGAAAAAGATTGGAGGACAATGGGTGCGATGAATCTAGCAAGATTTTGCAGATCTTGAACGTGAATTAACAGATGCAGAAACATAAGATAAAACTAACACCATTCTTAAGCCACACAAATTTTCAGCAGCAATGACACACATAAAGGTTTTCAGACAAACTGAGAGAGTCATAAACTAAAACTCCATCCAAACAGGCCTTGGAAGGCCCAACAGTACAGACCGGCCACCATGTCATCCTCAGCCCACGGGCGTCACTGGATGCGGATATGGAGGGGTATGTGGTCAGCACACCACTCTCCCGACTGTATGTCAGTTTACGAGACTGGAGCCACTACTTCTCAATCAAGTAGCTCCTCAGTTTGCCTCACAGGGGCTGAGTGCACCCCGCTTGCCAACAGCGCTCAGAAGACCAGATGGTTGAGGGAGTCATCATTGAATCAAATGAAAAGGCACTAGGCCAGTTGCCAGAGCCAAACATTATAATCTTCAATGATAGACAATTTTATACAGACATTTATTTGTTTATTGGTTCTGTTGAAGACATTGATATATTCTGTGTCTGTAATAAAAATATATGTGCCTCACATAGTGGTTAAAATCATGTTAATTACATTTCTCCAAAAATGTAGTGTGACAGGGCTACTCCTTTGGGTACGATTGTCATGATTTTTTGCTATGTGGAGCAATATTTATTGTGATTGGATGGATGATTTGAGAATGGGTTATGAATACAAACCTGAAACTATTCATCAAGTAATAAAAAGAGCTATTTCTGCAACTTGGCTGTTTGTCATACTGAAATAGTATCATAAGTTGCTGACCCTTTAACTTACCAGCAGGCTGAAAATCTGTAAAAATAATTAAGCTTTACTCATACAACAAAAGCTCCATCACCTACTGATACTCCTGTTGAGAAAGTATTCTTTTGTATGGCTTTTTATAATTTTTTTCTACAAACATCAACTAAAAATTTGCTTCTTTTTTTTTTTTTTAAAAAAAAATTACAGTATTTCCCCTGATCAGGTTGACTTAGGAAGTGAAACAAAAGAAAAAAGGTGCAACTAGCAGAGCCGATCCCCCCTCCCCCCCAATCCCTATCCCTATCCCTATCCCTATCTCTCTCTCTCTCTCTCTCTCTTTCTGTGTGTGTGTGTGTGTGTGTGTGTGTGTGTGTGTGTGTGTGCGCGTGCGTGTGCGTATGCGTGCATGTGTGAGAGAGAGTGCGCGCACACACTTGTCTAGTTCTTTTCACCCTGCATCCTGTCTACTAATTTAAGCAACTTTCCCACATCAATTTTTTTCACTTAAGTTCCTTCACTTAAAATAAAGAAACTGATGTTTTGAAAGGTCAAGATTCAACATCTTTGGCTTTTCATATTTCTGCCAGGTGCATCCAAATTATGACAGTTTCCACAATAGGTGAGTGAGTATTATTTTCCATTTTACTGCATTTTGAGTTTACAACTAATGCTATCTGTGGCCTCCAAAAGAAAACAAGACAGTAAGCTCTAGATCTTAAAAAAACTAGTATGCCAAATGAGAGAAAAAAATTATTGTGATAAATATGGAAGACTTATTCACGCAACTGGAGTAATGTGGAGTGTCTCAAGCCTGCATTTTTTCTTACTGCCACAATTACAAACGACATGACGCTTCTGTAACAGTACTGCACATCAGCACTGTAACACGTGCACTGAAGAAAGATCATCTTTTCCAGTTCTGATGCAAACAACAACATTAACTGCTGTATTTCCAATCACTGATCATCTGATTTCCAAATTGTGCACACACGAACATTATTACTTATGTACTCCAAGAAGATTCTCTGCAAGGTGGATAATGGGAGCATTTGAATCAATAAAAAAAATGAAATTTTCTAAACACTTTTGAGTGCTTTTCAGTTGATACCAATTTCAGCTAGCAGTCAAACCAAGAATTTTGTGTTTGACATGTCAATAATTAACATGACAAGGAGACAGAATGGCTTTAACTTCAAGAGGTAGTACTACTGATGGACACACACAGAAGTACGAAAATACACAGAAATATAATAAATAGCATTACTTCAAACTCAATTACATGCAGTATTTCGGTGATCATTAGCTCCATATATTGCTTCTGCTTGTAAGTGTACACCCACTGAAAAGTATTTTCTGCTAGTTAGCTTTAGCAATACCATTGAATTTTTATAAATTCAGTTACTCCCACCAGCAACCTCACTGAGAGACTTCCTAGTGTGCACATGATGTAGCTAAACCATCCAAAATGAGTCACAGGAAATGACACACAAAAAGGAAGTAATTTGTGATCTCAGAAAGAGAAGGAGCCTGAGAAATGCAGAGTTCCTGCAGCCTCAAAAAGTAAGGGAGTACGATTCTCACTGCTGACTCTGCTGTGCTATGGGTGGCGTGCCCGCTACCCTGCGGCACTCCACTGCTGAAGGAGACACCAAATCGGCGCAAGGTGCGGAGGGACCAGGCGACGGCGAGGGCACGGGGGACACTTTGCACACTATCTGCTCACAGGCCGTCTCCTGTCGTCGCTGCTGTGGAGAGTGATGATGGTGCAGAGGGGCGAGCAGTGGCACCGGTAGCGGCAGCTGGACGGAGCGTTCCTCGGGTGGCAGCGGCAGCAGCTGCTGTGAGGACTGGTGTGAATGCTGCACGTGGAGGAGCACTGTTCGCATCGGAGTGTCTTCCTGAGCCTGTGACTGTGAGGTTGACTGTTGCTGCTGGTGGTGATGCTGATGGGATGACTGTTGCTGCTGCTGTTCTTGCTGCTGCTGCTGTTGCGGCGGCGGCGGCTGCTGCTGCTGCTGCTGCTGCTGCTGCTGCTGCTGCTGCTGTTGGTGATGGGGATGGTGGTGTTGCCCCTAGAGTCATTAACATTTTATATTACAGGCAAAAGCAATATAAGCAATTGATCTGATGGAATTACACTTTCCTTGAGACATATGCATCTCAATTCAATAATGACAGAAGCTGAAGAAATGAATTAAAATTTGTGCCAGAGCTGGGACTTGAATCCAGGACTCCTGCTTACTAGGCAGATGTGCTTACCATTACACCAATGTAGCTAACACAGCTCCGAGGACTACTCTCGTCCGGTGCCTTCCCTAATACAAACTCCAATTCAGCCTTCAGCCCATTTTCCCATTCTTAAATCATCAGTATTGCCAAGGCTCTCCAGTTCTGGAATAGCACCCCCGCAACAGGGGGTACAGGTAGGATTTTCCCATCATGTACAAAGCTGGGGTGCTATTCCAATACCGGAGAGCCTCGGCAATACTGACAATTTAAAAAGGGGAAAATGGGCTGAAGATGTGAACTAAAGTTTGTGTTATGGGGACAATGGACTAGGATAGTCCGTGCAGCTGTATCAGCTACACTGCTACATTGGTGTAAGGGCTAGCACATCTGCCTCGTAAGCAGGAGACCCAGGTTCACATCCCACCTGTGGCAGAAATTGTAATTCATTGCTTCAGCTTCTATCATTATCAACAATAACAGGTTATTTAAGCTCTTTGCTCTAGGCCTACTGATCAGTGACTACTATATCAAGTGGGCTTACAAAATACAACTTTAAAATGCATTTTGTTTGTAATGAGAAACAAACCAATACTTTTCCGACAAAAATTGGGCATCACAAGAAACAGCAGAAATGAAACTGCAAATATCTGTCAAAACAGAAATGAAAATGTGTCCGACAATGCCCTTTACTACTTTGTTCCCCTGCTCTCCACTGAAAAGGTCCTTCAATGTTCCAAAAATTTTAAGCATTTTATGCAATATCTTCCTCTCCAGTATCCTGACAGTTTCATCAACTATTTTGTTACTGTGCAGGTTTCACATGCATGGATATGTTAGACCTGGTTGTATAAATGACTTATAAATGCATGTGGTTTTGAATTCTAATTTTAATTTCATTGTTCACATTAATCATTCTATCAAAAAAAGGTCCTGGATATTTCAATACATTTACTTCTTCAAATGTTTCCACTTGGACTTTAACAATATCTTTGAGAATACATATAAGCACATAATGTTTTGTTGGGTTGAGGTTTAATTGCAAACCAGTTCTTCTGCGGTAACTAATTATCTGCTTTGAGAGAGCTATAATTTATTTTTGATTATCTCCTAAAAGAACTATTTCACTAACATAATTGTGTGCCTTTATTTAGATGTCCAATGGATCACTTTTTCTATTACTAGGATGAACAGATTTTGCTTTAGGAAATCTCCACATTTCGTATGAGAATGGATACTAAATACACCTGTAGTGAAATTTTTAATTTTGATTCTCAGTGTTGCATTTTTGATACACATTATGTTAGATTTATAAGCTTATTTTCCCATACACAATTAATACTGTTATATCTACACGTGAAGTTCAGCAGTGAAGTGTAAGAAAACTGCAGCATATTAACAGTGTTGTGTGGAAGAAAACAATCTGCAAAAACTAAAAGCTGATTTAATGCAATAAGCTGCATCTCAGATCACCACTGCGTAGTGATTTGTAATCAATACAGGAATACAGTGTATACAAATTGTATTTGTATAACTTGTATAAGTAAAGACGGAGACAGATCTCCCCCATCACAAAAAGAGAAAGATTTATAAGACAGGAGACAAATTGTCAATTTATACAAAAAAAAACCATTACACAAAAATAGATATTAAAAGCGTTAAGAAAGAGGCTAAGATAAGAGGCAGCTTCAGAAAAAACTGCTTTCTTGCTCTATACCTACTTAATTTGCATATGGAAGTTGCAACATAGAGAATCGAAATTAACAGAAAAAGCATAAAAAATAACAGTACAAAGATACTGTGGTTTTAGATTGAAATGATGCTACTATAATTTTAGAAGACTCAGAAAAGCATATGAATTACATGTCACAGATTTTCGTGGATGCTATAGCCAACCACACACTAAAGACAAAAATAAACAAAAGAAAATACATGTTGACAGAAAAACTAAGAAATCTTTTGAGAAGCAACACCAGACCACACAACTGAAGAGGATGAGGAAATAATACTTCTGGGCAGTACAGTACAGGATGGCTACAGAAGCCTAACAGATTTTAAAAGAAGAATCACAATGAGCAAACAAGCCTTCAAAAATAAGTGTAAATGATTAACAGTCATCTAGGTACAAAAACTTGGAAGAAATCTGTCAAGTCATTTCTTAGTAGTGTTTTATTTGTGAACTCTTGGAAAGCACATGATTCTTTATTCTGCCGTTGACCACATACATAAAAATAGGCTCTCTCAGATGCAATTAAAATATTAAAGTTAATGTTCACATTACATGTCCAACAGAACAGACACCAATCGTATCTATAATGTATTGTGTGAACTCCTATGGGAATCAGAAATTTGTGAGTAGGGGGTTAATGAACGGGTCTCATTGCAGTGCACCAAGTGGGAAGTTAGGAATTTGAGTCCGACAGTAAGTGTGTCAAGATGGCCGAGGTGGTTAAGGCAACCATTCTGGAGAAGCAGAGCATTTGAGACTACTGGTCTGGCACAAATTTTCAACTCTCACCGTTGTATTTTCGCAAAGCCATACAAATTCTGAACTCTCGCTGTTGCATTGTTGCAATGCCCTGTGCAGCTGGAGGTTATTGTTTCCTTGCTATCTCTTTCCCATCCGGTTTCCTTTCCATTCCTTTCACCTCAATTATTCAAGCAGGAAAGGAACCACTCAGAAACAGCAAAGGTGAGGGTATGCATGGGAGTAACGAAAAATCCTGGGTAGGAAGGAGAAAACTAATGAGACAGTGTGAAAAGAAATCAATACAGAAGGCAGGTGATTGGCCCCATACAATAAAGAAACACCTAAGTGATTGGCTATAAGATTTGGGGCAGTGATCTCTGAAAAAATATCACTGACTCAAAAATCCAGAGAAGAAAACAAGGAGCAAGCTCAGAACATGAATACTGAAGTGAACTGGAAAAACTACAAATACTGTGTATTCACCCAGCACAAAGCAAGTGTGTGTGTGTGTGTGTGTGTGTGTGTGTGTGTGTGTGTGTGTGTGTGTGTGAGAGAGAGAGAGAGAGAGAGAGAGAGAGAGAGAGAGAGAGAGAGAGAGCTCAAAAAACTAAGTTGTCTAGAATCTAGTTTATGGGCCTGTTGATGACTCACCGCCTCTACTACTTGGTGAGGTGTTACTCCTAAATTATTTACATTCTGTCAGAACTTCCTATATCTTATTGATACACATATGGATCAACTCTTTAAAATATTTTTAAGAGAAGTGGATTTCCCATTGTGGAACCACATCCATCTAATAAAATATACATTTTTGACAACTGGTCACATAACAAAGTCAGAAAAGTCTGTAATTAGACAACTCAAAACTCCTTGTTTGAACAGAATGACAGATAATGTAATATATTCGTAAATATTCATACAGAGTATAGTCCACAACTGCCCAGATTAAGAAATAACAAATTTAAAATTAGAGATGTATGAATTTGGATTGTTTGTTTGTTTAAAATGAAAATCATCCGGTATGTAACACTGCTCACGATACAGCTACAATGGATTAATTGGAGTATGGATAGAGTATGCACACACACACGCACGCACTCTCTCCCTCTCTCACACACACACACACACACACACACACACACACACACATATTTTGACCACCTGATTAACAGCATGTTGGTCCACCTTTGGAAAGCAATACGGCCGTGATTCTGTGTTGCATGGCTCGATAGAAAGTTGCACCAGATGTCTACGCGCAGGTAATGCAATTCCTGTAAATTACGAGCTGATGGTTTGCAGGTGCTGAGCTGGCACCCGATAGTATCCCACCCATGTTCCGTCGGGTACAGATCAGACAAATCTTATGGCCATTACATCAACATGAGTTCACTATGACACCCCTCAACGTAATGTGGCTTGATTCTGGCCTTGTGACACAGTTATCCTGCTGGAAGGAGCCATCATTATCAGTGAAGACATACAGCATGACACTAAATGAAGCTTGGTGTGTAAAATTCCTTGGGATCCAGTTGCATAACAAGTTAAAATGGAGTCAACATGTGGATAAACTAATCAAGAAACTCAGTTCAGCTTGTTATGCCCTTAGAAGGATCATACACAGTTTTGTCCTAAAGAAAAGAGTGTTGGCTTACTTGCATATTTTCACTCCTTTGGCTTATGTAGCTATCTTCTGGAGCAGCGCACCTAATGTAAATGAAGTGTTTATTCAGCAGAAATGAGCAGTAAGAATACTGTGCAATGCAGATAACTTTACATATTGCACAAGCCTGTTTAAGGAGTTTCAAATTCTTACACGAATTTCCCAATATGCTTACTCCTTAATGGTTTTGTGTTGATAATAAAAATCAGTCTGAACTGAACTGTGATAGGCAGTGTTACAATACAAGACAAAATGTAATTTTCACGTAAACTTTGCCTCTTTGTCCAGGGTTCAGAAAGGAGTTGTATACTCTGGTAGTAAGATATTCAACAAGCACCTGTTTAACATTAAATAAAAAACTGAGAATTCCCACTAATTCAAAAGAAAATTAAAAACATACCTCATTAACCATTCTATCTACAAATTATATGAACATCTAGATTCAGAGATTTGAAAAGTCCAATGGAATCCATCTGAATGTCCCCCACAACATAAAACTGTCCCCCCTGCCATTTGCCCATGGCAAGGTGCACGTTTTGAGCACCATTCATCTGGATGACTGCCCATCCAGATATGACCATCAACATGGCTAGGTATGGAGCTGGTTATCAACACACACAATTCTGACAGCAGTGAGTGCTCTATCAACATATTCGACACCTCCGTGCCATACTGATACAGTTACAGCTCTATTTTTTGCATGGGAATGTCTTTTCTGTGAGCTTACCTCCATGTTTTCAATGGCCAGATGGCACTGTATCATACGAAGGGGCTTCATAATTCATGTATTTGATGTTATGAAGAAGGCAGTATAACAAAATTAGTAATCAGGACATATATCAAATGCAATCTGAGCAATAAAACTTCTATTTTGGAAGCTTTTTTGCATAAATTAAAATATTTATTAACTGAAAGATGTCTGTCTTCACATAAGGATTTCTATATACAATTATTTAAGGTACTTTTTTCCAATGTACACAGTTCCAGTATTTTAGAGGAAAAAACATTTATTTATTATATCTGAAGTATAATATTTAATTTTTATATAACTATTGTTTTTGTGGTGTGGTTTCATTAACATGAGGTTTTGGGAAGATAAAATATTCTGGAGGTAACACTGATGTGTAGCAAGGGGAAAAAACACACACACACACACACACACACACACACACACACACAAAAGCAGTGAAGAGGTGCACAAAATATGATTCCTATTGAAAACACTATTAATATCAAAATAAATTATGACTGCTGAAAGTAGTTCTGTCCTACGCACAGGGCAACTGGAGCAAGACCTGTCTCATACACTCACCCAGTGCATCCTATTTCCATCGTAGGCATGTTCTACCCCGTCAGAAGTAGATCCACATGTGAAAGCTGCAATGTCATGTTTCAGGGATTGGTTTTTTTACGTGGTACCATGTCAGGGCATGGACCACGAGTACCTTGATTTGGGGAAAATTATCACTAGCATAAATGTATGATGACAGACTTCTCAGAAGTAAAACAAACTCCAACAGTGAACAGACAGGTCACACTCAAAAACTTCATGCTCAAAAGCAATCATGGAGTGTCCATACCATCCAGAGCTAGCACTTCATCAAGAGGGTACAGAAGCTATTACCCCATGTTTACATCTGATCACCATACGTCACAAAAGACAGTATGCAAGAATGCTCAAAGCACAGAAAAAAGGTTGTCTGGAGTGACGATTTGTGTCACGTGTGAATGTCAGGGTACGGTGAAAGTCAAAAACAACATAAGGAATGCATTCTAGCTGTCAACAAAACACTATTTGGACCGATATTGGAGGTATACAAGGTATATCAAAAAGAATCATCCCATTTGGCATGTCTATATTTCGGAAACTAATAAACATTTGCAATGAATTTTGTTTTTTGATGAACGGGAATCTCAAAAAGTTGTATTTTTTTCATATCTTTTCATAGGTGTTCAATATAGCCCCCTTGAGATGCACGGCATATGTCAATGCAGTATTCAAATTGTCCCCACAATGTAGCGAGGATGTCTTGAGTTACAGCTTCCACAGCTGCTGTTAAGCGATGTCTCAATTCATTCATTGTTGTTGGTAATGGGCCACATAAACAGAGTTTTTATAAACCCCCACAAGACATAATCACATACAGTTAGGTCCAGTGACCTTTGAGGCCAGTAATGTAAGGTGAATCATTTGGTCCAGTGCAACTGATCCATCATTCAGTAATCCTCTGATTTAAAAATTCCAGCACTTCCAGGTGCCAGTGTAGTGGTGCCCCATTCTGTTGGTAAATGAAGTCATTCGAAGCAGTCTCCAACTGTGGGAAAAGAAAGTTCTCAAGCATATTGAGAAATGTGCTTCCTGTAACAGTGTTCTCAGCAAAGAAAAATGGACTCTACACCTTTTCCCATGAAACTGTACAAAACACATTAAATTTTGAAAAGTTCCTTTCATGTTGTACAATTTCATGTGGTTGTTCCATACCCCATATTCTCAGATTATGACAGATCACCTTCCCATTTAAATGGAATGTTGCCTTGTTACTAAACTCTGAGCATGGAAGGAAACTGTCATACTCCACCTTGCCAAGAACAAAAACCACAATGAACTCCACACAATGTTGTTTGTTACCTTCACGAAGAGCTTGCAGTAGCTGAATTTTGTATGGTTTCATGTGTAAACGTCAACGCAACACATGCCAGATGGACATTGGAGGCATGTTGAGCTGTCAAGCTGCATGGCGAATGGATTTCTGTGGACTGCTTGTGAAGCTGTGGCGGATGCATTCGACATCTGCATTAGACACTCAGCGACTGCCCAGCGATTTGCCTTTACAAAAACAACCTGTTTCTCAGAATTGTTCATGTCATCATCTAATGCTCTGTGCTGTAGGAGGACCCACACCATACATAGTACGAAAGTATTACTGACCCGCACTGCGCAAGACATAAAACATAAAACGCTTTCTGTTGTCCCAACACCATTTTTACTAGAACTGAAGTGGGCACACCACTGCTACGTCCTAGCAGGAACCATGTAGACCTTCCCAACAGTACAATGTTCACGCATGTATCTCAAATAACATAATAGTTACGACTTTTCTGATACATCCTGTATTTACAGAGAATACATTGGGCCTCGATTTGTCTACCATAGGCTTTCACTGCAAAACACTGCATTGGCTGACTATGAGATCACGTGCATCTGTTTACTTGCTATGGCACTCTGCAGACAACATGTAACAACAACAAGACATTATATTAACCTGTCACTCTGAACTGAGTTATAATGGTTTGAGTAATGTTCCACAAAGACTAAGGAACCTGCCTGCAATAATGATTAGTTTAAATTTCCAAATTATCCACTTGACTTTATGCTGTACATTGCCTGCTTTACGCCCTGATACAGCAGCGACTAGTCAATCCACTAATTTGGTGGTCCTGTGGTCAAATTGTTGATGGCAGCCATGTAATGCAAGTAAAAGATCATTAAACACGTAAGACCAGGGAAATCAAAGTAATACGGTATGCTAAAATACAGACTTATATTTTATGTAATTGGTTTATTCAGCAAGATTTAGTTCATCTGGTAAGAATGTCCCATTTCCAACCTAACTAGCAGTACACAAGTCATGGTAGTCTCCACTTTGCTCAAATTACTAAATGCTTTTATACAGCAGTTCTTTTAACCCAAAGCTCTGATGCATATACCAAAGTCCATATAGTACAACAAAAAATAGCCTCATGCTCTGACAGCCAAAGTCACAATCACAGGTATCTACTCATAATCCCTCACTTGGCTGCACTCCAGATAACGAATAACATAAGTCTCCAATGGTCATAACCGAACATCCATTCTCACATTAAAAACCCAAAATCAGCCATCTCTCTCCAACAGGCATAACATCACTCTTTGCCTTTCGTTTTCCAGCAGCTCCCAAGAGCACATCTGCACCACCATGTCCACCATTGTCACCCCAACTTTAGTTAACGGTATCTCAAGTAGCTCCCCGTCACACAACGTACTTCTTACAACACTTTGAAACATCATGTGCAATTGAAATGGAATGAAGGTGAACTGAAAAGTAAATATGTATAGAATTGGTGCACCAATCCTACACTAACAATGCTCCAATTAATTTACATATGTTGCATGAAACATTATTTGAGACCGTACCTACTGACACTAATTACTATTCCTTTAAACACAGGTGTATGATTTGTAGAGACAAAGATACACATTCATTACACTTTCAAAGATGTACTGTAACAAGTCAATTTGTTAAACTAATTTGTTACACTATCAACTACATACAACTTCATTTATAAGTGCATGTGTGGAGTACTTTCTTGTATGACACAATGTAAACACTTATCATAATAACACATTTAATAATGGTATAATTTACATGCTACTCATGATAATGGCTACTAGGCAATGCCATTATCTATCATTATGTCTGCCTTGTAAGACAGCCTTGTTTGTCATTTACAGTGTGTGAATGTTTATAGTGTAGAGTCCAGTTAAGATTGTAATTATAGTTCATGCTAATGTACATAGGACTGCATTTCTTGGACTCACATATAACCCTTAAGCTTACAGCAATATTCCTTGTCTCATTCTAAGTTATTAGAGTATTCGTTCTGTTCAGAGTCTTGGTATTTCCAAAGAATACAGCTTCACACACAGTTGTTAGCAGTCCTCTCAATATTCACCTGTTGGTGCTTACCACTTAAGGCCGGTCCTCATTCCTGTTGATCCTTCCTTTGTTTGTAGGCCCTCGTAATGCCGACCTTGATGGAACCCATTACTGTCTGCCAACCCCCTGTCCATATACACGCCGCACAATTAACAGTTTTCTACAGTTATTTTGTGTTGGATGTGTTTACTGAAAGGAAACCATCCCTGGTGTTCTTCAGCAGCTTAAAATAATGGTTATGCTCCTTTAAAACTCTGGTCTTTCCACAGTACCTGGTATGGACTGTCTCTTATTATTTATGGTTCTGCGCCTTACCACAGCAGTGGAACCTTTCCTGATTTCCCCAGCTTTAACAAATAACTGTTAACAGGAGGCTAAGGCTCTCTCTCCAGCCTTGTCATGTTACATTCTCTGGCACCTTTGTGCCTGTGTCAGTTCTTACACCTTCTCTGCTTACCTCATCCTCTCATTGAATTGTTTTATTGTATTTTTCAACCCTATAAAATAATTTATTTTCAATCTCTTGGAATTTTTCTACCTTACATTGCTCTTTATCCCAATTTATTCCTTATTGTTTCTGAAACTTGTCTCCTAACCTTTGATCTAAGACTTGCTTTCAGTATTATTGATCTAAGACTTGCTTTCAGTATTATTGATCTAAGACTTGCTTTCAGTATTATCCATTTTATCAACTGTGAAGAATTTATGTTCCCTTGGTCCCCTAACATTATGTACACTTTGTCTGCCTTGCACTACTGACAACATTTGGTGAGAATTTCTAAATGGCTTAAATGCAGCAGTCTTCTTTTACTGTCAATTCTTAAATAAGGGTTCTGAACTTGAACAGTTCACAATAATTGAGTAGTTATGTTTGAAATACTACCTTTCATTAGGACATATACCTCACCATAACTAATGCACTACCATTTCTGATCACGACAGTTAAGAAGTGACTGCAAATGAGCAGATGATTTGTGATTAGAAAGATTTTAGAAAAACAGTTACCACTGGCTCATTATTTGTAAAATTAGGTTTTATTACTTCACAATTACAGCAAAAATTGTACCCCCTAATAAACAACCAAATACAGTTGCATTACACTCATTTGTGTGGACACTACATGTACCACCACCAGACTTTTTTAAAAGATCCTGGTGAAACTGTGGAATTCATCTGACTGCTAAAAAGCAGTAATTCTGCAAACTATGATGGCCTTTCAAGCAGAATCCTTGCCTGATCGGTTCTTGTGTATTGCTCGTCAGTCTGGATCCATTACCAGATTGGATCACTAGAAAAAAGAGAATTGCATGTTTCATTAACGGATTGTTTAGCAAAGGCATGAGTGTTAAGGAGATGTTAAACTAACTCCAATAGGACATACTACAAGACAGGTGGTGTCCATCATGAAGAGGTTTGCTGGTCTTCCCACATACATTTCACAAAATTATGGATCGGAGCATGGAATGTCAGATCCCTTAATTGGGCAGGTAGGTTAGAAGGCATCAAGGGATCACTAATTTAGAATTGGAGGGCAGCGTGGAGGGTAAAAACCGTAGAGGGAGACCAAGAGATGAATACACTAAGCAAATTCAGAAGGATGTAGGTTGCAGTAAGTACTGGGAGATGAAGAAGCTTGCACAGGATAGAGTAGCATGGAGAGCTGCATCAAACCAGTCTCAGGACTGAAGACCACAACAACAACAACAACAACAACAACCCTGAGGAGAAAACAAAATAAATGACAGTTCATACAGAGGCCTCTCAACAGTTGTTCTTGCCATTGTTCTTGTTGTGCCATTCACAAATGGCACACTGATGGGGGAAATGATAGTGGTAGCATAAGGAACCTTTGCCAACACACCACACAGTGACTTGAAGAGTATAGATGCATAAAATCTTATGGAGACTTGTTAGGATTACTTGTAATCATGACACACAAACATGTTGCAGTATAAGCCACCTATGGAAATGGAGATAAATGAACCATCTCCAATTGCAGACAATTTTTCTTCTTCCAACTTTTTCAACAGTATTTCAGAAAGTCAGCTACAATACAACACTGACTCATTTTTCTGAGCAGAAAATGGTAACATCCTCTCATTTTGGTTTTCATGTGGGATTCTCCAAAGAGAAAGTAATGCAAGACTTCACAAATTAAATTCTAGAAGAAGAACAAATGCAAGGAAAATTATCTTGTTGCTATATTTTCTAAAGTTTGATTATATGGAACACACAATTCTATTTGGCAAACTAAGGTTTTATTGGATTAGTGGTACCCTCTTGCATGGATGAAATCTTACCTCCACAACAGAAATCACAGAGTTACAATGACATATTGCAGCACATGAAGCGTCAAACTAACCACAAAATGGGAAAAGTGTAGGGTTCCACTAGGATTGGCGTTGGATTTATTCAAACATCCGTAGATGGTCTAGCATGTGTGCTATAACACAACCGCATTTTCTTGGGTCCAAACTCAGCTTTATCCAGACATGGCTCATGTGACAGTTGAACAAGATTGCAACTTGTTCTGGTTCACAGCTAACAGTAAAAATCCTATCTTGCAAAGACTCATATTGTACCAAATCATACATAGAAGACAGACCTGTTAGTCTAAAGTAATTGTCAAATACTAAGTGAAAAACTGTGTAAAATTCGTTGGGGGTTCAGCTGGATAACAAATTCAAATGGAGTCAACAGTACTCAAGATCAATTCACCATGTTTTGCTCTTATAACTTGGATAAAATAACTTCATGATTGACAGACTGTAGTGGAAGGACAATGTTACTGGTGTACTGCCTGTCATGCTAAATAAGAGCCCCCATGTGTCTACAAAATAGGCAACACAGCAAGTACACGGCACTCAAGAAAGAGCTACAATTGGTTGCCGGCCAACCCCCATCACTAGTCTTGATGAAACACTGATCACAATGTTATTTTAATCAAAGTATAAAAGTTTCTGACGTAATGTTGCTCTATGAACAAGAGTATTAACTTACTTTTAACATTGTCAGTCCTTGTTGTCTTATGGGATTACCTTTTGGGACAGTGCATCTGTAGTAAATACAATGTTTCTCTACTAGAAGGGAGCTGCAGAATATTGTGTCAAGTATATGCTACTAACCCCATATGTAACACTTGGATATGTACCACAACACCAGGCCAATGGTGCATGACACTATGAATATTCCACCAATGGCATCTGTGGCAGGCTCACACACCGCCCTGCCCGTTCCTGACAATGTGGCCGAAGACTGGGAGATTTATGAGTAGCGGCATCGGCAATACATCCTTTGGTGTCACTGATGAAAACAGGCATAAGGCTTTGTTCCTTTCTTGGATTTCTCCTCAGTTCTACCAGCTGTTGCTTCAATTAGCCCTGCTCCAGAAACCTGTGTTGCTTTCACTCAATGAAATGTGTGGATTGTTGTCAAATTACAATTGTAGATGCACACGTCATTGCACTGCGTGTAGCATTCTATCATTCTCATAAACAGCTCCAATAGTTCTACTGGGCTTGGGCAGTTGAACTGCCTCAGTCACAAATGTCAGTTTGTTAATGCTGCTCATCATGATTCCTATGCTGGTCCTATGGTCCATGATGCCATAGCTTGGTTGGTTCCTGACAAGAAGGTGCGTCAATGTGCATGACAAGAAGGTGCGTCAATGTGCATAACAGTCCGACAATTCACCTTTAGCTGAAGTGTTAAATATTCGTTAATCTTTTTGAGTATCTTGTGCTGCAAGTGATCAGATTGAAGCTTGGTGTGGCATTAGCACAGTGCCTCCTGTTTACGGTCATCAGGCATCCATCAATTCTCGGGGGGATGACGACATGGCACCCATACAATTGCAGCCTCCATGCTGCACAGGACAGTAATGTGAAAAACAAAAACAAAACAACAACCACAGCAGTGGCACTACTCTGCACTCCCATCTTGCCCATACTGTTTCGTGCAACATGACAGGGCTGCGTGCCTAAGCGCGGAATGACTTGCAACAACTGTAGTTAAAAAGGATATATAGCATCTGTGTGTTGTTCTAACAACAACACTCAGATGCTCATGCGGGCATGAACACGGATGTTAATTGTGTGTGTCTCCAGTGCTTCCACATCATAACAAACAATTTATCAATGAGCGAGTGATGGACAAAATTCTCAGACTGCAAGTGGACATGGGTTCAACATGACTTTCTGAACTCACAAACCTATGTGGATTTGAGATCTCCAGTATTGTCTCTGGTTACTCAATGTTTGATGGGTTACAACAAGGAGCAAATTCCAATTTTGGGGCAATTTATGTCTTCCACTATGTATACAGCCGTTGTTCATTCCTTGACATTTTTGGTAGTTGATGATGCTGACTCCGCAACACTGATTGGTCTGCATGCTTTCAATGCTTTTGGTTTTTCCATTTCAGAAACATGCACCTCATTTCCGACCAGGTCCCTTACCAGCAGTTAGATTCTCTGTGTTCTGAGTTCTCATCTCTTTTACCAGTTGCGTTACCCTGAAATCTATGCCACAGCCATGCTGTTTGTTTGCACACCCTGTTCCAGAGGCTTTGTTTGATCAAGTTAAAGCAGAATTGGACAGGCTGACATTGTCTGGGGGTCATACATCCTCTTACATCAAGTTTCTTTAAAGTTTCAGTTAATGCTCCATGCTCCATCTATCATTGACACCTACCCGAACGAGTTACTGACTAAACTCGCAAAGAGGGGGGGGGGGGGGGGGGGGGCAGCTTTTCACGAAAATTGATTTATCTGAAGCCTACTTACAGGTTCCAGCGGATGAGGATTCTAAATGGCTACTTCTAATTAACACACCCTTCAAGTTGTACCAATATCAGTACCACACTTTCTGAGTGGCTAGCTCCCAGTGATTTTTACAACTGACGATGTCTGTTCTGGGAGGTATCAGCTATCTCGATGACATTGTCATGACGGGGGTGAATCTATGAAAGAGCATTTATGCATAGGGCATACACGTGGACAAGGAGAGGAAAAAGAGAGAGAGAGAGAGAGAGAGAGAGAGAGAGAGAGAGAGAGAGAGAGAGAGAGATTCCCAGATTTCACAATTAAAAATACACTTTTTCCTGAGTGAAAGTACATTTATTTTCATGTTAAGTGATAATATATTTTCCCTTGGAGCTAAAAAACTCCCCTACCCTTTGAATGGGAAATGTTTTATACACCATTGTGGAACTTCCTGGAACTTTAGGAAAATCCAGCAAAAAACAATGCACTTTGGAAAGATCTTTGATAGCGGCACAATATGTACGATGCAAACTTTCATATTGTGACTAGGGCCTCCCTTTGGGTAGACCGTTCATTGGGTGCAAGTCTTTCGATTTGATGCCACTGTGGCGACTTGTGCGTCGATGGGGATGAAATTATGATGATGATGATTAGGACAACACAACACCCAGTCCCTGAGTGGAGAAAATCTCCCCAGCCGGGAATCGAACACGGGCCCTTAGGATTGACATTCTGTCACTCTAACCACTTAGCTACTGGGGGCGGACATTTTCATATTAAGAAAGTATAAAAATTAATTTTGCCAAATACAGCATGGTAGCTTCTGAAGCATTGAAATTGAGTTTGGGTCACGTGATGTGCTTCTGTCAGCCAATCACAGGTAATGTAACATAATCTCACCAGCCAATGACAACAGATATTCAGAGCAATATTCAGAGCATAGGACATGTGATGTAGTAAGCTAAAAGCAACATCATTGTTAAGAAGTGTGAACACACAAATAGGAAAAGTTAATGGCTTAAATTAATATATGTAAAGTATAGCTACAAGAAACTTTCACATATAATACTGGTCGTCATTTTTGCCATGTTTTTTGAAGGGTATGGTTAGGCAGGGTCCTAGAGCACAGTTTAAATTGCAGCAGCTGAATACTTCTAGCAACCACGTTTCTATATTTCACTGATGCACACCAATCATTTTATAGGTTACCTGGCTGAATACATGTTCCGCTACGCACTTTGACTTTTCCATAAAAAAGCCAATTATGTGTGAAATTCCTCAAGAAATCACTTCGCACTTTTTTTTAAATGGATAATTATATTTTTTGCCATTGTTATGGCATAATTTGTAAACTATGAAAGAACTAAAATAAATATGAAAAACTAATTCTGTAGCTCAAATCCTTTTTTAGCAAGAGTTACCCAAGATATATCAAACATAAATAAGTAAGTAAAATTTTAAATAATGGCAGAAATGGATGGTCTTCTGGGCCCAAAATTTTTCTAAATGGCTCGTCCTCAGTGTCAAGTTTTGAACGAGAGTGTAACGCTCTGTGATTTAATAAATCCATCACGCGTTCTCATACATAATTCATCTTGTGTAAAATGAAATTTACTTTGAAAGTAACGTTTTTCAAACTACCCTTCGCAATATTTTCCTGCGACCAGTAAACAATTGTGATGTCACACTCATCGAAGCGAGGCCCACAAGAAAGATGCATCAAAAGCAATTTGTTGTTATAAGGTATTGCATAGTCTTCGACAAATTTTGCTGTTGGCAGATGGTTGTGTATGTGATTTGTTGTGTTATAAATGGCACGTTTTCTCGGCAACTACAGTTTTATTTTCATGTTAGTCCCTTTCTCATGTTTTCTTGCTGCAGTAGTGTGCTAAAGCAAATGATAAATAAAACAATGAAAATTCCTGGAATTATACTAAATTCCCAATTTCTCCCGGATGAAAAAATTTCTATGTTTTTCCCGAATTTCCGGGGGCATATCTGCCCTGATGTAACTTACGCATCTTGTTCACTGTCTTATATACTGCAGGACTGAAATGCAACTTTTTCAAGCCACAATTTTTTCAGCCATCCAAGGTGCATTTGGGGTTCGAGGTTTCTCAGAATACTGTTAAGCCTTTATTCCATCATGTCACCATGGTCAGAACTCTGCCTCAGCCTACAAATGTCAAACAACTCCAAGCACTTTTACGTAAAATTGCATACTATTACAAATTCCACGAGCAGCCCCACTGGTCCATACTCTCCCCAAGTTGCTCCACAAGAATGTTCCTTTTCAGTGGACAACAGCCTGCAAGCACAGGTTCATGATTTTGAAATCTAAATTACATCTGACTCCTTGTTTGGCTACTTTCTACCTTGGCCACCACCTGGTTTTGGCTACAGACGCCTCTCAGTATAGCCTCAGCCATTCTTACGCACCAATATGAGGATGGTTCTGAATGTCCCATAGCTTACGCATCAAAAATGCTCAAATCCGCTCAGCAGCACTACTCCCAAGTTGAAAAGGAAGTGTTTCCTCGAAAAGTTTTATGCATTCTTGCACGGGTCTATGTTCCACCTCATTACGATCACAAGGCCTTGTTTTCACTGTTTAATCCTTCTTCTTCATTGCCTGACTAAGCAACAGAGCGCCTCCAGCATTCTTGTACGGATCTACGTTCCACCTCATTACTGATCACAAGGCCTTGTTTTCACTGTTTAATCCTTCTTCTTCATTGCCTGACTAAGCAACAGATTGCCTCCAGCAGTGTTGATTCTTGTTTCTGTCTTGCTACAACTATGAAATACATTTCTGGCCCACTGCACAGCATACCAATGCCAATGCTCCATCCCCAGCTGGCCAGATCCTACATTTGATCAGAATGAACTCCTTTGTATTCACTCAGATGTTGAGGTACAACATAGAGTGGAAGGGTTTCCTATTCATCACTCCCTTTCAGTATTTGACAGCATTGTTCTCTTAGCGACAGATGGGCCTGTCAGGTAGGGTGGTGATCCCGGCCGCCCTACAGCAGGATGCACTTCATCTCCTACATCAGGGGCATTGGGGTCTCACGTACCAAGTTATTGGGCTGTTGGCACTTGTTTTGACCAAGGATCATTGGTGACATTGTACATCTTGTCACTGCTTGCTCTCAGTGTGCTACCCAACAGGCGGCACCACACGTGTTGCTCTCTCTATGACCCACATTGCAGGATCCGTGGCAACACATCCTTGTTGATTTCACAGGACCGTTCCTACATTCTTTCTGGTTTCTGGTTGTTGCTATTGATACTTTCTCTGAAATTTCCATAGGTTATCCGTTGCCCTTTGACATCAGCTGTGGCTACAATTCAGGTCCTCTCCAAAATTTTTCCTACTGACGGATTGTCTTACACACTTGGTGATGCACCCTGGAACCGACATTATCAACTGCTCTAATAACGGTCCACAGTCTCAGACCTTCCACAATTTTTGGACCGATCCAGGCATTTGCCACTTTACTGATCCCGCTACCCTCCTCCAATCCAATGGCAAGGCAGAACATCTCGTTTGCACAGGGACACACTTCTCGAGTTCCTACAGTTTTATGCCAGTAGGGCATCTGAGGCCAGCCACAAAGCTCCATGGTCGCCAGTCGTGCAATATTCTGCATCTCCTCATGCACCCCACAAACGACCATCGGCACATTCCTCGTCATGGTTTGCTCCTGACTCAGCAGTTTGGGCCAGGGGGACTGGCTGCCGAATTAAGTGGATTCTGGCCACAGTCCACAGGTGCTGAGGCTGCCACTTCCGTATAGTGCACACGAATGATGAGCTGGTGGTGCACCACCACGACCGACTGTATGCTCATGCCACAGTGAGGGCTGCAGATCCCCCACCCATGCCCCCTCCCTCAGCACCTTTTCCAGCCTCACAGAATGTCCCTGCTGCAGGGGCAGAGCTGCCCTCCCTGTGGATGTTGCTCCCTCCTGTCTCTCCTCTGGGGTCCAGCCACCTGGCACCTGCTACCAGGCATTGCTGCAATGCTTCACTGCCACTGGTGATTCCACCTCTGGCTCGGTTGATGCCTTCGGGTCCTTCCACACTGCCGTCCCTGGCACCTCTGACCAAGCTGCTAGTGCCTTCACCATTGGCACATTTCCACCATGTTGAGGAAACAGAAACAGAGATAAGACCAGTGCCCTTGTCCCTGGGCCCCACTTAACCCATTCAGACCTGAATTTTTTCTGGAGGATGGAAAATTTTTCTTTATGTGAGAATAATCTTAAGTGATTTTGTTAATGATTTTAGATGCAAGTTTTATACAAAAATTTGTCCTCATTTTCAAAACATATTTTGTACACTTGACTTCATTTTATGGACTAAAATAACTAATCACAAAATATTCTCTGTTGTAATAAGTAGTATAATGAACATTATGTAATTACAAAGCAAAATAAGAATTGCATATTCAGTTACACAGTGGAATATAATGAATCAACCACATCCGTGTATTCCGGTAGTCACAAGCTATTGCGCACTGCTGCATTGGCTTGCTGATATTTTAATAGTGGGGCCCAATAGTTGGCAGCACTTGTGCCCGATGAAAAGGCTGAACATTCACAAATGTGTATCTCAGGTTTCCATTGGGAAAAAATACTTTTGTTGCAGCTAAGAAACAGTACAAATTACTGTACACAATTGTAACCAGAGGGTCTGAAAGAGTTAAGGTTCTTCGTGGATATGCCAAGTCGCGATAGGCACAATAAAAAGATTCACACAATCACAGCTTTCGGCCATTAACGCCTTTGTCAGCAGTACACACACACACACACACACACACACACAAACACACACACACACGCAAGCGCAACTTGCACACACGTCGGCAGTCTCAGAGAGCTGAAACTACACTGCGAGCATCAGCACCAGTGCATGATGGGAGTGGCGACTGGGTGGGGGTAAGGAGGAGGCTGGGACAGGGAGGGGGAGGGATAGTATGGTGGGAGTGGCGGACAGTGAAGTGTTGCAGTTTAGGCAGAGGGCAGGAGAGGTGGTGAGGAGGGGGGAGGGGATAAGTAGTGGAAAGGAGAGAAATAAAAATAAAAATAAATTAAAAGACTGGGTGTGGCAGTGAAATGAAGGCTGTGTAGTGCTGGAATGGGAACAGGGAGGGGGCTGGATGGGTGAGGACAGTGACTAACGAAGGTTGAGGCCAGGAGGGTTATGGGAACGTAGCACGTATTGCAGGGAAAGTTCCCACCTGCGCAATTCAGAAAAGCTGGTGTTCGTGCGAAGGATCCATATGGCATAGGCTGTGAAGCGGTCATTGAGGTAAGGGGTATCATGTTTGGAGGTAAGGGGTATCATGTTTGGCAGGATGTTCAGCTACAGGGTGGTCCAATTGTTTTTTGGCCACAGTTTGTTGGTGGCCGTTCATGCGGACAGACAGCTTGTTGGTTGTCATGCCTACATAGAATGCAGCACAGTGGTTGCAGCTTAGCTTGTAAATCACATGATTGTTTTACAGGTAGCCCTGCCTTTGATGAGATAGGTGATGTTAGTGACCGGACTGGAGTAGGTGGTGGTAGGAGGATGTATGGGACAGGTCTTACAGCTAGGTCTATTACAGGGGTATGAGACCTGAAGTAAGGGATTGGGAGCAGGGGTTGTGTAAGGATGGATGAGTATATTTTGTAGGTTCAGTGGACGGCGGAATACCATGGTAGGAGGGGTGGGAAGGATAGTGGGTAGGACATTTCACATTTGAGGGCAGGACGAGAGGTAATCGAAACCCTGGCAGAGAATGTAATTCAGTTGCTCCAGTCCCAGATGGTACTGAGATACGAGGGGAATGCTCCTCTGTGGCCGGAATGTGGGACTTTGGGAGGTGGTGGGAGCCTGGAAAGATAAGGCACGGGAGATTTTTTTTTTTTTTTTTTTTTGTTCAAGGATGGGAGGATAATTACGGTCAGTGAAGGCTTCACTGAGACCCCTCGGTATATTTAGAGAGGGACTGCTGATCACTACATATGCGACTACCACAGGTGGCAGCTGTCGAAGTGCAGGTATTGCTGGTGGTTAGTAGGTTTGATATGGATGGAGGTACTGATGTAGCCATCTCTGAGGTGGAGGTCAACATCTAGGAAGGTGGCTTGTTGGGTTGAGTAGGGCCAGGTGAAGCAAATGGGGGAGAAGTTGTTGAGGTTCTGGAGGAATGTGAATAAGGTGTCCTCACCTTCAATCCAGATAGCAAAGATGTCATAAATGAATCTGAACCAGGTGAGGGGTTTAGGATTTTGCATTTTTAGGAAGGATTCCTCTAGATGGCCCATGAATAGGTTAGCATAGGATGGTGCCATGCAGGTGCCCATAGCCGTACTGTGGATTTGTTTGTAGGTAATGCCTTCAAAGGAGAAGTAACTGTGGGTGAGGATATAGTTGGTCATGGAGACTAGGAAGGAGGTTGTTGGCTTGGAATCCATATGGCGTCTGGAAAGGTAGTGTTCGATAGCAGTAAGGCCATGGGCATTAGTAATGTTAGTGTACAGGGATGTGGCATCAATAGTGACGAACAGGGCACCGTGTGGTAAAGGGAAAGGAACTGTGGAGAGTCAGTCAAGGAAATGGTTGGTATCTTTTATAAAGGAGGATAGGTTCCGGGTAAAAGGTTGAAGGTGTTGGTCTACAAGAGCAGAGATTCTCTCAGTGGGGGCACAGTAACCGGCCACAATGGGGCGTCCAGGGTGGTTGGGTTTATGGACTTTAGGAAGCATGTAGAAGGTGGGAGTGCAGGGAGTGGTAGGGGAAAGTAGAGAGATGGACTCTGGGGAGAGGTTCTGGGATGGGCCTAAGGAATTGAGTAGTGACTGGAGATCCTGCTGGATTGCTGGAATGGGATCACTGTGGCATGGTTTGTAGGTGGAAGTATTTGACAGTTGACGGAGTCCTTCTGCCATGTAATCCTTGTGGTTCAAAACTACAGTGGTGGAGCCTTTGTCTGCAGCTAGGATTATAAGATTGGGATCAGTTTTTAGATGGTGGACTGCGGTTCTTTCTGCGGATGTAAGGTTAGTATGCATGTTGAGGGATTTTGGGAATGATGGTGGGGCAAGATTCGAGGCTAAGAAATTCTGTAAAGTTAACAGGGGGTGGTTTGGAAGCAGTGGGGATGGATCATGGTTGGATGGAGGAGTGAACTGAGTTAGGCAAAGTTCATTATTGGTCTTTGGTTGAGTCTGATTGGTCGGGTTGGTGGCGAAAAAGTGTTTCCACTGTGGGGATCAGGAGAAGAAGAGAATGTCTTGAACTAGTCCTGCATGGTTGAATTTGGGAGTGGGGTAAAAGGTGATTCCTTTGGATAGGACTGATATTTCTGTTGGACTAAGGCTTCTGGAGGAAAGGTTCATGACTGCGTTGCGGGTCTGTTTAGGTTTTGAGTTCTGTGTGGTGGTGGGAGGGAGTTTTGGAGGGTGGAGTAAGTGTAGTAGGGCTGTGAGACAGGGTTTGTCAGCTATGAGGGGTCGTGGGGGAGGTTTGGAGGTGGTTGTAGAAGTGGTGGACAGTGGTACTCCAAGGTGGGAGTAGGAAGTGAGCAGGATGGAGAGCTTTTTGAGGTGGCATTGTGTATGTTGCCCAAGTTCCTGCAGGGCAAGAGTTTCAATGTGTGTCATGGGTTACAGGAATTTGGGATTACATAGCAGGAGAATTTTGCGGATGGAGAGAAGGTACTGCAACGACGATTGGGCTTGGTTGATAGGGTTTTGCAGAACTATGTTGGTGAGGGTTAAGGATTGGCAGAATCTGAACAGGTGGAGGTCATTGTGGAAGGAGGGGTGGCAACCAGAGATGGGTAATTTGATGGTAAGGCCATTAGGGGGGATTTCATGAGCCAAATAACAATGCAGGAACAGTATGTGGGACTGGGATCTGGCTAGGGATAAGGAAACTTTTCTGTATTGATGCAGATTGAAGCAGCAAGGATCCATGGTGGTGCAAAAAACCGAAAAGTACATAATAAAGTAGAATTACATCCGAAAAAATTACGCAAAAATACACCCAAATATGTGTGAAAAGTACGAGATGGATGCACAGGGGAGAAATGATAGTGGAAGGTGAAAAACTCACTAAATTTGGCGAGAAGTCACAAAGGTCAAAGTAGAGCCTAGCCACCCGTGGTTGTCGCATCTGCAGTAACGAGCAGTCCCTCTCCAAAAGGGTCTCACTGAAGCCTTCACTGACCGTAATTATCCTCCCATCCTTGTACAAAAACAAATATCCCATGCCTTATCTTTCCAGTCTCCCACCACCTCCCAAAGACCCAAAGTCCCACCGTCCGGCCACAGAGGAGCATTCCCCTCTTAACTCAGTACCAGTGAAACCAGTCATGTGATTTACAAGCTAAGCTGCAACCACTGTGCTGCATTCTATGTAGGCATGACAACCAACAAGCTGTCTGTCCACATGAACGGCCACCGACAAACTGTGGCCAAAAAACAAGTGGACCACCCTGTAGCTGAACACTCTGCCAAACATGATACCCCTCACCTCAATGACTGCTTCACAGCCTGTGTCATATGGATCCTTCCCACCAACACCAGCTTTTCTGAATTGCACAGGTGGGAACTTTTACCGCAACACATGATACGTTCCCGCAACCCTCCTGGCCTCAACCTTCATTAGTCACTGTCCTCACCCATCCCCAGCCCCCTCTCTGTTCCCATTGCAGCACTACACAGCCGTCATTTCACTGCCACACCCAGTCTTTTAATTTATTTTTATTTTTATTTCTCTCCTTTCCGCTACTTACCCTCTCCCCCTTCCGCACCTTCTCTCCTGCGACTCAGCATCTCCGCTATATGGTGAGGAGCCACTTTCCTTCTCTCATATTATTTAAACTGAAGGATTGAAAATTTCTGTTACCTACACGTCAAGCTGAAGTTTCCGTTGTAGAACTGCACAACAAGTAATAGTGCACTGCAAACATACCTCAGTAAGTACAGATGTAGGTACACACTTCCTATCAAAAATACTAATTTAAGGAAATTAATATTAAACTACCAATAAGAGTTAAACAGCAGCTATTTAGTTTAACTGAGGAAGCAGCAGATTAGAGCCATTCCTTCTAAATTTCTAGCAGTATAGAGGCATTTCTCTGTTGATGAAGTGCACAGATTAACTTCCATCGATTTCCTTGTCTTTTGTTAAAATATACCCCGATTCCCAGACCACTGAAATTTCTCACACCACTGAAATTTCTCCTTCTTGAAATTTCTAGTTCTTGATAGTAACTATGCAATACAATGAGTGAGTGAATGAATTAATTTCTGCCTGGTGACACACAACACACAGTACATTTACTTACAAGGGAAATCAGCTGCCAACCCTTGCAACAGTTGTCAATTCTCTGCAGGTCTCCTGCATTTCTTATTTCTAACATTGCAATTTTCCTGTGTACCAGATGGTTATAATTAAACTTACAGTGCTCCAAGAGGTGCAGTGTGTGCTATACATGTGTGTTGAAGGATTGGAGGATGCTGAAACATTGTAGATATGTACATTAATCTGTACTCTTGCTGAGTAAGCTGGGGAGGGGGGGGGGAAGGTGGAAATATGGCACTGTAAGAGGTCAGGATGCAGTGTGGGTGCAGGAGAAGGTGAAAAATGATCAAACATATGATAATGGTGGTCCCAGCATGTTTATTAGGATGTGATCACAAGTTATAACCTTTTTTGAATATGGTCTCCTAACTCAGTAACATGTTGCATCCATATGGCACAGTCAACAGTTGCTTGCAACATATCCGGTGTAAGCAAAGTGATATGTCGTTGTATACTATACTACAGGTCAGGAAGGGTCCACATGCATCCCTGACATATACGATCTTTCAGATATGCCCATAACCAGAAGCCACATTAGGTCAGGGGATCTGGAAGTCCACAATGTTTACATTGCCTAGAGACAATGCAGTCATTACAAAAAGGTTTCTTGAAGCATACGTGTCACTTGGCAAGTGACATAACGTATCGCCCCATCTTTCATGAAAATAGTGGTGTGGACACAATTGTGTTTTTGCAAAGCTTGAATCACATGTTGCAAAAGGGTGTCCTCATAATGTGTAGATGTCACTCTACCCCTAACAGGCCCACAGGGTGCCGTGTCCTCGATGAAAAACAGACAGATATGAAGGAGCTTGCAAAACCACACCACACAGTCACATAAGCTGAGTGCAGTGGATGTTCCTGCACAACGTGTGGTGAAGTAATACCGCATACGTGTCAGTTCTGTGCATTCATGGCACTGTGTGGAGTAAAATGTGCCTTGTCCATCCAAAGAATATTCCCCAGCCAGTTGCCATCCATTTCCATGGATCCCAAAAAATGAAAGGCAAAGTCACGGCATTGTATCCTATCTGGGGGCTTCATATGGTGCACATTCTGAATCGTGTAGGAATAGCAGTGTAAAATGCGCTACAAAATCACTTGAAT
Source organism: Schistocerca americana (assembly GCF_021461395.2). Lineage (NCBI taxonomy): Eukaryota > Metazoa > Arthropoda > Insecta > Orthoptera > Acrididae > Schistocerca > Schistocerca americana. The sequence continues at coordinate 132,774,800 of NC_060123.1, forward strand.
TGTTGGCCAGGGGAGAGAGAATTTCCAAGACACTACTCGAGCACTGGCTGCACAATTTGAGGCACGCACTGCACAGTCGGCTGCAGCTACAGCAACTTCATCAACAACTGCCATGGGAATGGGTCATCTCCTTCTCCCTGCTGCACTACCTAATTTGTCTGTTTTTTCAAATTTCTTGATCATGTTCTTTCGCCCATTTAATGACATGGGATCATTTTCACAGCTACTTCTGTTGGTGATATCCCCACAATGCTGCCACTTTACCAGAATTGCACGGTCTTCCTTGTCAATAGCCACTGTGTTTCGTACAGAAAACTTCAACCTTCTTAATCTTTACATCAACAGTCACTTCACAAAATAAATCAGTATATGTTGTCACATGACAAACAGCAAACCAATGTCAGAACAGGAAACATTTCACATTATGACTGCTTACAGCACCATGTTTTCACCTGGCAGCAAAAAGTAGAGCTCTTATTTTTTGCAGCATACTCCATGAGCACACCAATTAACAAACATACCTATGATGTTTCAGTGTCCTGTGATGTACTGCAGCACTTTGAACACTGTCAGTTTAATTGCAACCACCATGTTCAACATCATCAACAAACAGCCCGATGGAGCTTCCAGTATTATCAGTTCGATTGAGTAATGGCCTTCCAACATTCCACTGGGGTATCCTGAAAGTTGCTTTCACAGCTGACAATTTCTTTCCATTAGCAACAATGTGTAAAGTTATGGTGGTATTCTGATATTTGGAAAACACATTTTTTATTCAATGTAAGACAGCTTGATGATGCAGATAATGCCTTCCAAAAGTCAAAGAACTGTACACCATTCCAAATGTACCTGCAGAGACAGTGGTCGCAGTGGGCTGGAAGGACGGCCAGGCTGGGGCAGTGCTACGGGCAGGAGTGATGCAAACGTAGCGGGCTGCTGCAGCTGCACTTCAGGCTCGAGGGCAGATGGCTGCTGGGAGTAGGCTGCTCCTACCCCAACACCGACACCTGGACCCCCTCCGGGACCAACCGACATGCGGTACTTGCAGCTCGTCAGCAGGTGCCGTCGCAGGTTGCGTGCCTGGCGCAGCAGTGCTCCACACAGTGGGCAAGCGCCCGGCTGGTCTGAAGCCCCTCGGATCTTCGTGCCACCACTTCCCGACGCAGGCGACACTCCTCGGAAATTATGTGTTATTGTCAATACAATACTACACTGTCTCGAGTGAAATACAAACAGCGTCAGGAGTAAAGGTGAAGTGAAGTCACTCAGGTCTTTTGGAAGAGATGTGTACTCAATGTGGAAATAATTATTTTCAGGGAATGAAATTCCAAGTACAGCCAATAGATACACTAAAATACATATCAGAAAAAATAATTAGCTTTCAGAACTGTAAATTCCTGGCTCAGAGAAGAAAGAGGGGTATGTTGGTAAAGGTTAGAAAAGAGGGGCACGTCCCTCAAATCACCATATGAAAGCTTGTTTTAAACAAGTAACATTCTGGTCAAAATCCGACTACTCATTGTGGATGTGCATCACAGCTTATATATAAATTAACAGTCAACCAAGATTAGAGTTCTAAAAGCTTGAGTATGCTGCAGACTGCACACATAGGAACAGAGGACTGTCATGTCAATTGCTAGCATCGGAAGTTAACCTATTATTTCCAAGCGTCTATTCGTTATAATAATGTATTTTGTGCTTTTGTGTCTGCTCAAATTTTATTTTGTATTCGTTTTGTTTCCGTGACACATTTCAAAAGTTGTACAAGGGGCTGGTATCTTTCATAATAGTGTTCTGTGACAAGCTAGACGATATATCTGAAAGCAAACTGGTATTTTTGGTTAACAATACCTAGACAAACAAAAACCCTACATTATGCATAAATAAGAATGTATAAGAATGTAAACAACAGACTGAATTCTCTTAATGAAAATTGACTCAACAGTGAAAAAGTCAGGTTTATTTAATTAGGAAAATAATTTTTAATGTTATTTCACACTTAGAACAAAAATAAATAAAGTATAAACTAAAAACATATTAGTTATTGCTTTCTAAATAATTTATGGTGCATTTGTGAGTATATATTTTTTCAAGAAATTGCATGTAGACTTCTGAAATATTGGGATGACACTTTTTCTACCCTTTTGGTTCCCAGCAGTGTGAAATTTTATCGAACTATCTTTGTCAAGAACATCCACTACAAACTTTACTTCTGGCCATTAATAAACTCTGTTATCTGTTATCACTGCTTGTTCCTAATGTTCTATTACTATGTTTTGATTTTTTCTTTTTTTAAAAAAAGGGCAGTGCCCCATAATCTCACTTTCACCCTACAGGTGATATTGTACAACATAAAGCTCCCGTGACACACACACACACACACACACACACACACACACACACACACACACACACACTTTTGGCACTGATCTGTAAATGAAAACAAACACCTGTGACAGATAATACTGAGTACAGAAATAAAATGACAGGGGCACAGCAGTAGACTCACTTGCCACAAGTTGTCGACTGAGACAAGAAAGTCAGAAAGTCATTCAAGTGGAAGGGGCTTTGGATTCAGACTCATCACAATGTATGGCCTAAGCAACTTGTGTCTCCTTTCCAACCTTTTCCCACATACTCCTCTTTCCTCCCTCAGGAAGGAACCGATAGTTTTGAAAGATACGTAATAATTCATCAACATCAAGGATTTTACTATCTCTGATTTGTTACACCTTCAAGAATTTTCTCTGTCCATATTTTCTTTGACCAACAGATCTCTCTTCTCCTTGTTTTGGTTTATATTTACACACTGACTATGGTGTATTGTTTTCTTGCATTCTTGTTATGCACCCTGTCTGTCTATACCTGCATATACCTGTATTCAAGTGGCCTGTAACTCCATCAAAAGCTGTGCCAGAATCATCACTGTGCTGTATGAAGCTGTCCCGAATGTGTTGTACTAGTCCAGTGTTGACAACCTCACTGTGTACTTGAACTTTGTGGATTTCTCTTTGGGCAGCTCATACTCTGCTGGCGATAAACTTTGTTGTGTTGAAGGAGTGATTGGTCACAACTTCTCCTGTGAAGCCACTTTCCCCTATCTCAGAGCACGTATGAACTCTGAAAGTCACTTTTTTGTGCTCCAGCTAATCCACTGGCATTTAGTGGTTTTGGACTCAAACCTATACACTGTTTTGTGGGACTCTCATTCTGTTGATTGTGGAGATGAACCCACGTACTGCTTCGTTGTAGTTCAGTGCATGTAATAGACAGTGACTGACTGAACCTTGCAGTGCATGTAATACACAGTGACTGACTGAACCTTGCAGAATACAAAAATAGTAATGAGGGTTAAGCAACAGTTTGAAAAGTTTAAAAACCTATCTTTCAGTTTTGTTATGCAAACATAAGCAATTCAGGAATAATTTCATCACACACTGATTCTTTTTCCTTTCTTAGTGTTAATAAAGCTAAATTTAATTTATATTTATTATTGGATCTACATAAATAATTACATGTATCGCACGCATGCAGTTTCTGTTTGTTTGTATGGGGAGGGGGAGAGTGGGAGCAGGAGGGAAAAGACCCCTAGTTATGGCAGTTATTTAGTTAGTTTCATATTTTGTCTTTAATGACAGCTTCAGTGTTGTCGTAACAATATAAAATGATTGATGGACAATGGTTGCTGTATGGCAATTTGTTGTGTGGACGGCTCTCCCTTTGAGGCCTTTAACTGTCAAGAAAGACACATATTTGTCATAAGAATCTGTGTGACGAAGCAAGCTGGGATCTCTTTACTTCCTCTCTTTTGCCACCTGCCTCAATAAATTCATTTTATTTTCATTTTTGCCTGATTACCATCAAAATGCATGAGTATAATATGCATTTCCATAAAAGAGAAAGGTTCGCCCTCGCTCTTAAGGGATATACCTGTAGCACAAGGTCTAATTTAGTGCTTAGTTTTGTGTATGTAATTAATTTCCTAATTTATTTTGATCATCCCTTGTTAATACTTCTGTTATATAGTGAAATCAGTAGTTGTTTCGTGACTTAGATTCTATTGTTGACTCATAAACAAATATAAATTCTGTACTAATTATAAACATTTGGATGAACTACTAGGATTCTTAAAGAATTTATTTGACTCTATTCGAAAACATATCAGCAAAGCCAGCCCTTAATTAATTCCAAAAAAATTACCAGGTTTGTCAAAAAGTATCGTTTGTGTAACTATATCTGTTAATTTCATTATTTAAACAAATAATTCGGCCACCTTTGTCATAGGAGGAACAGTTAAAAAGAAAGAATTTTTTGAGGTACTCAGTTAATTGAATGAGTTATGTTTCAATTGTAATTTCTGTAACTTAAACATTGAACCATGTATAGTTTCAGGGCCTATTATTGTGATGATATACAAAGGACCAATTTTTTGTACCAAGACAGTCAGTCCATGGCCAATTTTCAGACAGGTATTATGTATTGGTTAGATTAGCAACAATGCACCAACTTAACAATGGACTAAGTGTACACAAATAGGCTGTATGTTAGAACAATTAATGAGAATGTCTGTTTAATTTATTTGAAAAATAGTGTTGCACATACCGTATTATTCTGCAAGAACTGTGTACTGTGTGGTTTGGTTTTTACTGCTCATAGATATTCAACAGCAACTATTGTAGCAGTATGCTGATATTGCCTGAAACCTATTAATGAGGCTTATCAACACTTACCAATAGTGAATTGGCAATATAATTGTGTAATATTGGGGGTTGTGAAAAGTAAAGAAATGTGAAATGCAATTGTGCAACTGTCAGCTACATCATTTACTGTAGTCAGTGTTTAACTTCAACCCCCCACCCCGAATTTTTCAGCCAGTACAACAATGCTGTACATTGACATCGAGGACTATCAACGAAGAAATAAAGCAAGCAACCGTCACACCTACTTAGAAAATTTCAGTCTTCACCTCTTATAACAGAAACTACAAATATTCTTCAGTTGCTAAATTTCATTTCGAACACCACTCACCAGGGATTAGGTGCTTTCAATGACAATGTCACGCAAATGAGTTGAATATAATCCTCAAGAAATTACAAAAATCTGAAAGTTGAGAAAATTACCTGTTTCATCCGCTGATTGATTACTGCTTTCACCGTCGTCATTCTTACGTGTATCCGGATTAGAGAGGACATCAGACTCTGGTATGTGAGATGAATGCGATGAATTCTGATGGTGATTAGCTGGCTGATTTTCTGAATCTGCAGAGAGGCTATCATGACGGGCCCACTTCGAGCCACTAGACCCTGTGCTTGAGGCATTTCCTTGAAACACAAAAACACCACAAAATCACCGCATGAATTGGGATCTTGATAGTTAAGCTAAGAAATTTGCTGGCATGCAAGAAATGTATTGAGACTCAAAGCATAAAAATTTATTAGTTAATATGTAAAACAAATTTTAGACAAGGAAAGTGCATGCCAAACCTGTAGATTCTCTTCGTTTTGTTTTTCTCTTCCTCCTTATTGGTAAAAAGGAGTTAATGACATCTCTCGACAGAGCTTCATGAGATGCAGGAGAAGGATGCATATCATCAAGTTTATGCAAGCTGTACATAGTCTGTAACAGTACAACATTTATGAATGTGCTATGTAAAGCTGACATCAGTAGTACAGAAGGTAATAATCCAAGTTGTCGTAGTAAGTTCAAGTGTTACAGTTTATTTAAGGGTTTCCTAAAACCATTTCAGCCTCTAACAGAAAAAACAGACTGGGTGACTGCTGAGCTGCAGCATCCTGTAGGTTGACTCATTATTCATGATTCCTCTGCGATGTGATTGGTGTCCTTTCTGCCCACAATAACATGTAAGAAATAAGCTCACCAGGCAAAATGTTAGTCACCTGGGATGTAAGTGGCATCAAATTGGGTAGTTAAGAAAACCACTCCACAAGAAATGTAGGGTTTTCGGTGTCCATAGAGGCCTTTGTGAAAAAGTGGTAAAAGAGGCCATCCGCTTTCACGTGTATCAAGTAGAAGACACGGAGTACTAATGTGTATTGTCCTGCAGAGATACTGGCAGTAGCTGAGATGATAACATTCTGGTAAGGAAGGAATTGCTATCAGAGTTGCAGCTGCAAGAAGAAGAAGAAAAGGATGAAGAAGAAGAAAAAGAAGAGGAAGAAGATGAAGATGATGATTATTTGAAACCACCAGAGATTGTCTCTGTTCATGGCTGAAAACTTTTCACGAAGTAAGAATTGATGCTGGGCAATAACACTGGTTCTACCTGACCTGTTTCCAACACAACAGTTAGTGGAGGGAATCACATCACATGTCTGTACAGAAGAGACACTTGAATACAAAGCAGCCTAATTACAGCGGTCAAAGAGACACTTACTACAGAATGTGGAATACTGATTTAACATTACTAAGATACCATCCCCAGTGGCTGACATGACAGTAATCCATTTTACTCTCAGCACTAGTATATATTAGCCTTTAGCTAGTATGCTTAGCATTTAGTATGTTAAGCCCTTTTTTTCTCTTTATGACTCAAATTAAAGATCAATTCTGTTTTGCATACTGCGTAGTACCCACTGGAGGTACAGTCATTCAGATGTCGTGTACAGGGTTATTCAAAAAGAAAGAACAGATTTCAGTTGTTTATTACAGGCAAACTATGGAAGACAGAAACAATTGCACATGTCATTGGATGGAGGAAGGTTCAAAGTTTTATGTTTGCACAGACACTAACCAACACACTCAACATGAGCACTGGACGTTGCTACAGAAACACCAAAACGGTAACCCATTTCATTTTACACACGAATCAACAGGTCCCTGTTTATTGAATTGACAGTTTCAACAATTTGATTTCTCAGATCTTGAAGAGTAGCTGCCGGAAGTGGGATAAAGACACGTCTTTTATGTACCCCAACAGAAAAAAAATCACACAGTGCATAGGTCTGGTGACGTGGGAGGCCAAAATCAATCACCATGAGTTGGTTGTCCATCTCTTCCAATCCAGTGTAGTGGGGTGGTGGTGTTAAGATAATGCTACACACCAAGGTGAAAGTGAGGCGAGGCGCTGTCATGCATAAAAACAAAATCATTGGAATCTTTGTGAATTTGAGGAAACAACCAATTTTGCAATATGCCTAGCTGTAACAAGTCTGTCAGTTTTCTTCACAAAAAAGAAAGATCCATAAACTGTGTGAACAGAAATGGCCCAAAACACATTCTGTTTCGTCGAGTCTCTTTCACGTTTGATGATGACACCAAGATTTTGTGAACCCCAAATTCTTACATTATGGTGGTTTACTTTACCCGATAGATGAAACACTGATTTGTCTGAAAAGAAAAGAGTTCAGAAAAAGTGTCCTCTGGCACATCCGGAAGAACTGCAATACAAAATTTGTACCTTCTGCTGTGGTTGCAGTTGCTTTAGTAACTGCAACTTGTCAGGCTTCATATGCAGTCATCATTTCAGAATACACCACAGGTTTGTTCAAGGAAGTTGAAGTCCCTGGTCTACCCATCTTGTGGACTTCCAAGGACTCTGTGTGAACGCATCTCATCTCAGACATGCTCCACATTTTCATCAGACGTGTGGCCAACCAGTGGTCTTTTCTTTGCATATACAACCAACTTCCAAGAATTCTGTATGCCAGTCATAAATCTACTTGTGCTGAGATGGCTTCTTGCTGAATCGATCGTGGAATGCATATTGCACCTGAAGATTGGACTGACTTTGCGCAAATTCCAAAACACAAAATGATTTCTCTTGTGCTGTAGTCATAATGTTGCCACAAACAAGCAACAGCACAGCTGTGTCAAAATTTTGAAACTTCCTCCAGCCAGTGAAAAAATTCAACAATGGAAAACCAGAATGGAATGGAATGATTTAATGAAAAGGATAGTTGCTACTCACCACACAGCTCATAGGCAGGGTCGCACATAGGAACAACAAAAACACTGTCAAAAAATAAGATTTTGGTCAACAAGGCCTTTGTCAGAAATAGACAAAAAAAACACACACACACACACACACACACACACACTGATGAAGACATTGTTGGCCGAAAGTTCACATTCTGACAGTCCTTTTGTTGTGCCTATCTGTGACTCAGCATCTCCGCTTTATGGTGAGTAGCAACTATCCTTTTTGTAATATTGTTACCTCCATCCAGTGACATGTGCAATGTGTTTCTAACCTTTACAGTTTGTCTGTAATAAACAAATGAAATCCGTTTTTTCTTTAGGAATCACTCCTCCTATAACAATGCATCTCGTGAGTTGTTCAACGCAGTTGCCCGATCCAGACTGGCAGCATGCGCTGGTATCAAGTGCTACTTATAGCCTAGCACAACCACATAACAGCCTGATCACTACCACACACATCTGGCTTCAGCGAACAATCGCTCCCAGTGGCAAGTAAAGCTACTGGTGCTGCGTGGGCAACCGAACATAAGCAATCCCCGCAACCAGACTACGGCATATAGCTCTGTGCTGCGCTGCGCAATCGATATGTGACTCTCAGAAATGCACAGAGAGCATCCCAGAGTGCCTTAAGAGCTACAAGGCAGGCATAATAGTTAATTGTACCTCATATTGTGCCAAATGCTGCAAAGATACTTGGTAAGTGGCTAAAAATGTTTGTATTTGAATATTTAACTATTTTCATTACCAATCAATCTTCCAATGACTATGACAGTCTGGCCCAATCAAACAAGTTAGAATGAAGGCTGTATAATTGAGAACATATTATTTAGCCAGAAAAATTATGTTTTGCAGACTTTAAAATGTTCCTGAAGTATGTGCAGAGAGCAGTGCACACTGGAAGATGCCCCTGTTTCTGAGTCTGCTTTAGTTCCTCAGAGTTGGGGCCTTTGGTTTATGCAAGTTAACAATATTTACCCCTCTATGAGGCGCATTCTTCAAATTGGTCATTCCAAAATACAGAGTCATCTTAGATTTGCAGACTAAACTTTGATTGCTGAGGTTAACATGTTTATATCATTTAGCAACTTAATATTAAAATCATTTCACATTCATAGGTAAAACTTTGATAGCTGAGCTCACATGCAGATTTTTGAAGAGCAGGAGGGAGAGTGGAGGCAGCATTTCAGCCATGCACTAGAGCTAACTGAGGAGATGGAGAAGTAGGAGGAAAAGGAGGGGGTGGGGCGGAGAGCAGCAAGCATGCAGCAAAAGTCGTTATGTTGCCAACTATAGGATTGTATATCATATTTCTTGGTTTTAACAAATATCTACTACACTTAAGATCAATTCACACACAACTGTAACATGACAGTGCCATGACCAGCCAGTGACTCATTCTGTCAGCCATTTGACTTTTAATTTGAGTGTGCAAAATACTGGTATTTATGGTAGATGAACTATCAATGATTGCTGTGAGACCAGCTCGCTGTTTGTTTGAGATATGTATGTAATCTTATTTGTTCTTTGAAAGGCATACAACACAAAACATACTTTATTTTTGGCATCATGATCAAAAACTTGAGATTTTACAATAGGCAAATACAGGCTTTCATAGGGCACATAGGTTGCATTGTAATAACACGATCCACGTTTCCGTCGCACTTCACCTAGTGTAGACCGGGAACTGTCTGCTAGACCTGCCCGATGTGAACTGACTGGGCCCAGCCGTGCTGCCGGAGTTGTTGTTGTTGTTGTTGTTATGCCGGCAGAGGTCGCGTCCGAATTCTCGCGTGCCCTCTGGTGGACGGGACTCTACTTGCAGCAACTACCGTCCGTAACGCGCCGTGCCAATGTGCGCCTCCCGCGATCTTTCTGGTGGCTACAGCACTCCTCCTCCTTCGGGGGGTGCAGCCACTGTGATCCACTGGGTCGGAAGGTGGAGCGTCGGGCCGGAGCGATGACCTCCACATCCATTGGATGACCAGAGTCGAGGGGATCTGCCAACCCTCGAGCCGGAACCTTCGAATACGGCTGGAAGTGACCCACACGAAGAGGCCCCAGTCGCCCCACAACCGGAGCCCGGGACAGAACGGGCGACAAGCTGTCGAACGCCGGATCCTGTTCCACCTCGGGAGGGTCAAGACCCAGTGGTGGGGACGAAGGGGAAGGGACGACCCCAGGTGAACCAGCCTCCTGAGAAACCGGGCCTGCTAGGGGGGCCGGCTCTCGGTGTGGCATCTCGAACGATGGTGATGCCGGTGCTGGAGCTACTGGAGGCTGCCAAGGCTGAGAACCATCGCAGTGCGGCAGAGTCACAGCGGGGAGAGGAGGTAACGTCCCCTGTGAAACCAACACAGGTGCCGGCAATGGGGAAGCCGGTGTCCGAGAGGTCGGAGGGTGGGTGCCCGTACGTGGACGTAGCTGATTTTGGTGACGACGTACCACCCGGTCCCCCCGCCTGCACCGAGCGAGGTGGCGCAGTGGTTAGACACTGGACTCGCATTCGGGAGGACGACGGTTCAATCCCACGTCCGGCCATCCTGATTTAGGTTTTCCGTGATTTCCCTAAATCGCTCCAGGCAAATGCCGGGATGGTTCCTCTGAAAGGGCACGGCCGACTTCCTTCCCCATCCTTCCCTAATCCGATGAGACCGATGACCACGCTGTCTGGTCTCCTTCCCCAAAACAACCAACCAACCAACCAACCCCCGCCTGCAAGGTATAGAGCCGGCGGCCATGTCGGCGCAGGACCACCGCCGGTATCCAACGTGGATTGCGAACAAACCCATGGGCCCAGACTGACGTACCCAGTGGAAAGCCAGGCACTCCGTTTTGTGAAGACTGGCGAGGACCAGGCCGGAGGAGGTGCAGCAGAGTCCGAGGTTGACGCCCATGGAGGAGCTCTGCGGGGCTGCATTCTCCCATTGGTGTGGTCCAGTATGCCGTCAAGAAAAACGTCAATGCTTCCTCCGCAGGATATTCGTGCACATACTTTTTCATCTGCATCTTAAACGTGCGCACCATGCGCTCGGCTTCCCCATTCGATTGTGGATGGAAGGGGGGGAGAGCAAACGTGCCGAATACCGAAGCGCCTACAAAAATCCTGGAAGGTCTGCGAAATAAACTGCGGTCCATTGTCCGAGACCAGGGCGATTGGCAGACCTTCCACAGAAAAGATTTTTGCTAGTGCCTGGATTGCAACTTCTGAAGTGGTTGAGGAGCAGCGAACCACATATGGGAATCGGGAATAAGCATCAATGACAATGAGCCAAAAGCCATTGAGAAACGGGCCCGCAAAATCGATGTGAACACGTTCCCATGCTTGGGTTGCTGGCGGCCATGAAGAGAACGCTGCCCTGGGAGATGGTTGTTGGCTCTTTCAGCGAAGCGGGCCGAGGAAGGTTGATGATACCTTGGACCAAACTTCCTAGTGGCTGGATGCCGTGCCGAGATATGGTGTAGCCCACATACTCAATGGACGGTTGGAAGAAGGTTGACTTATGCAGGTTGCAACGCAAGCCCACAGACCGGAATTTGAGAAAGAGGGTGCGAAGGTTGTGCAAGTGTTCCTTCGTGCTGCGGCCTGTGACAATTATGTCATCCAGGTAATTAATACAATGAGGGATTGTCGACGTGACATGCTCAAGATAACGCTGGAATATCGCCGGGGCACTGGATATTCCAAAGGCCAACCGCTGGTATTGGTAAAGGCCAAACGGAGTGTTGATGACCGCCAGCCGTTTGGAGTCCTCATGAAGTGGTATCTGATGATAAGCCTCCGACAGATCGATTTTCGAAAAATATTGGCCTCCCGCCACAGCGGAGAACAATTCATCAGCACGAGGCAAAGGATAGGTGTCCACCACCAATTGTGAATTAATGGTGGCCTTGAAATCGCCACAAAGACGTACTTTTCCCGAGGGCTTCCTTACAATAACGAGGGGCGAAGCCCACTCACTGGAAGAAATGGGAAGAACGACCCCTAGGGCTGTCAGCCGGTATAGCTCTTCCTTTACCTGAGGGCAGAGAGCCAAGGGGATCTGCCTCGCGCGTAGAAAACATGGGCGAGGCGACACCTTCAACGTTAAGTGAGCTTCAAAATCTGAAACACGCCCCAGGCCCTCCTCAAAAATATCTGGAAAGTCTGAGATCAAAGATTCCAATGATTGATAGGGAACGTCTTCGGAGACCAACTGTATGGTGTCAGCGATAGAAAAACCGTAAGCTTGAAAGGCATCCAGGCCAAAAAGGTTAGCGGAGCTCGCATCACTGACAACAATAAAAGTAATAGGCCGAGTGACTGATTTGTAAGTCACGTCGGTAGTGAATTGACCCAACAGGGGAATTAACTGTTTACCATAACTGCGTAGACGCCGGTAAACTGGTGCCAACGGGGGCGATCCAAGGTCGGAATAAGTTTGTGCATTCAACAACGAAACTGCCGCGCCCGTATCTACTTGCAGTTGTAACCGGCGCGACCGAACCGACACCTTGATAAAGAGTTTGCGTGCCGATGCGTCGGGAGCCTGGCCCGATGAAACTTCCTGAATGTCAACGTCAATGTCCGCTGTACCTGCTTCCTTCGATTCTTTTGAGGCTGAGCGGCAAACTTTAGCAATGTGGCCTTTTTTATTACAATTGCGACAAACGGCCCAACGCTGGGGGCACTCTGACTGATCATGATGTATATAGCACGACGCACAGGACGGCAACAGGGGCCGGCGGCCGGAATTTTGTTTACGCGCCGTGCGGGAGCGGCCGTAACGGCCAGACTGTACCGCTCGCACGTCGTCGACCCCGAACACAGTGGACGCGGCCGCGCCGCCCTGAACCTCCGCGACGTCGCACCACGCTTCCAGCTGTTGACCTGCTGCGTGAGAGACTTCATACGATTGAGCAATGGCCAGGACTTCCTCGAGGGAAGGGTCTTCTAACTGCAGGGCCCGTTGCCGGACCTCCCTATCAGGGGCCGAACGAACAATGACGTCGCGTACCATAACGTGGGCATACGACTCTTGCGACTGTTCCGTGACAAAATGACACTTGCGACTAAGACTGTGCAGGGTAGCTGCCCACGCCCAGTAAGACTGATGGGGCTGTTTCTTGCACTGATAGAACTCGACCCTAGCCGCCACAACATGTGTGCGGCGGCGATAATATGAAGACAGCAAGGAACAGAATGCGTCAAAAGACAAGGACGAGGGTTCCTGCAATGGTGCTAGCTGCCGCAAAACGTGATACAGCGAGGGAGATATCCAAGACAAGAAGAGAGCACGACATACCTCCGCATCGGCAACATGAAACGCCTGGAAATGCTGCCGAAGGCGATGTTCATATGCGTCCCAATCCTCCGCCGTCTCGTCATACAGGGGAAAGGGAGGAGGGAACTGCGCCGGAGCAGACGGCGTGGAGAGCAACGCCGGAAGCACTTGTTTCATGGTGGCCATGAGCTCCGTCTGGTGCGCAACAAAAACCCGCACCAAATCCTCCATGCCGTGGAGAAGCTGCGAAACTGGAACAACGACGCAACACGCGAAACTCGTCGCCAAATTGTGTAGTAACACGATTCACGTTTCCGTCGCACTTCACCTAGTGTAGACCGGGAACTGTCTGCTAGACCTGCCCGATGTGAACTGACTGGGCCCGGCCGTGCTGCCGGAGTTGTTGTTGTTGTTGTTATCCCGGCAGAGGTCACGTCCGAATTCTCGCGTGCCCTCTGGTGGACGGGACTCTACTTGCAGCAACTACCGTCCGTGACGCGCCATGCCAATGTGCGCCTCCCGCGATCTTTCTGGTGGCTACAGCATGCATAATCTTATTAAAAAAATAAGGTATAAATACAAAAAATCCATTACTCAGCAAGCGGATAACAGATTAGGTGTGGCATTTGACAAAATTTATTTTTGCGAGGAAGGAATGCATGGACAGACACATTTTGTGTAGAAGAATTAATCACTGAATACTTCAAATACGATGCTGTGTCTCCACCTTGGTAATGGAATACCTAAATATGAGGAAATGTAAGTTTGAAATATACTGTCTGAAACTGATGAGCAACCTACAAAAAAGGATTTACAATCTAAGCTCATAAGATGTGTCCGTTAATAATGTAGTATAAAAAATTAAAGTTAACATGAATTTCATACCATTTCTTTCCTCTTCCATTCGAAGAATGACAATTTTTACACCTGTACAGCTACATTGTGACCACAAAAAGAGAAAGAGAGAGAGAGAGAGAGAGAGAGAGAGAGAGTGTAAAGGGATTTATCAAAAAGCTAGTGAGGTTTATTCACTGAGTTGTTACCTTTACTCTTACATCATTTATATTCTGCCACAACTTTCCATACCATAGTAGCAACAAGTTTTTTCCCTCATTCATATCCCCAGTGATAAATGAGACAGCAAACTACGAAAAGGAAAATCAGAAAGTACAAACATTCCACCAGTTGCAAGGCATTATTACAAAACTAAGGACTGCAAAAAATCTGACAGTCACTGAACAGTCAGTGCTACAGCACTGTTAGTGCCAGCACAGTCAGGTATTGTATGAGTGCAAATACACACAAGTCAGTGTCTAAAAAGACTATTATTAACTTGTCATAACATGGGTCCTCAGCCTGCATGGTTTGTTTAAAGGATGTAATTTTCCATTTATGGCTGTAGAACTTCTTAGCTAAGGAAAGAAGAATAAAATCTTCACCAGCACAAGTGGAAAACCAGGTACTGAAATGTAACAGATGATTTCACAGAAGTGACATATTACCCCCTTTGTCCTTCCAGCCAACAAAAGCTGATCAGGACTTATAGTAAGTTTTTGTAACAGCAGTTAAGAAATCAGTATCAAGCCTTATACACTGCAGCAAATTTTCCGTGTTCTTGTGAGTGTGACACGAGTGGGGCTGAACACAGTGCATCTGCAAGATGAGACGACGAATGGCCAGTCGACTTCCCTTTGGGAACTTTGCAACTTAGAAATTATTCTGTGCCACTGGCATTCCACCTAGGAGATTTGCTATTGTCTTTGGTGCCTTGCAGCTCATGGCAGCATCACTGTCATCACAAGAGAAAAAGTAGTTCAGTTCGGCTAACACACAACTAGCAGCTGAGACAGATGGAACTGTATCCAAAATGAGTGTAATATCTGACTCTGAGCTGGATTTAATACAACAGTAGTGCTGCATCATTAGGCAAGCATCTAATTCCCTCTCTCGCAGGCAAGTGAACAAGGACAGTACACATAGAAATAAGAGAGTGCCCAGAGGTTCTTTAGGTAAAGCTTGACATGTGAAGTCTTGGGACAGTGAGTCAGCCTACAATAAGCATTTTTTCTCTTGAAGGATGAGTCTTGGGTACATGACATATTCTAAAAAGCACAAAACGAATACCAAAACTGCTGTTAACACAATGGATCAATAAGAATCAATGAAGAGACGATAAACTTCTCACAGTATTCAGTACACACGGTAAAGATGACAGATATACAACACATATAGATTAAAATTATACTGTGCATTCGAGAGTGAGTTATTGCAGACAGATGTATGAGCCAGATGTTAGCATACCACATTTAATGAGGGGAAGAGAAGATTTAGTGCCCACTAGGTGGGTTATGTGATGTACTAACATCCACACAAGCACCTGAGGGTAAGGCATAGGTACACGATTTCTAGAGCAAAGGAGCACAGTAGTTGTTAGCAATGAGTAAACGCCATAGCTCAGAGTAGGTTCTACCTAAAGGAGATATTACCTCAAGAACATAAATGGAAAAACTTTATTTTGGACTGTATATTGTACTTCTTAGAAAGTAAAGTGTGTGAGGAAAGGATTAGGTGGAGCAATAAAGGAATGATGTATATCAGCCTATGAGTGAAGGAAAATGTGGGAGGGATAGTTGATGATGATGATGATGATGATGATGATTGGTTTGTGGGGCACTCAACTGCACGGTTGTCAGCACCCATACAAATTCCCAACCTTTGCTCAGCCCAATCTCCCCACTTTCATGAATGATGATGAAATGATGAGGACAACAAACACCCAGTCATCTCGAGGCAGGTGGGAGGGATAGTATCACCATAATGATTTGTGACTGATTAGGAAGTACTTGTATATTTCTGCAGAACACCATGTTAGAATGGGACAGGATCATAGCTATGTAAAACTGCAAAAGGGTAGAGCAGTCCGCACCCTAGCTGGTGTTACTGAGGCAGCAAATAGTATTAAGATGTGACCAGCATGTTTGCTTAAGTTTGCAAAGATGGGGAAACAATGCCAATTGGTCATCAAAGACCAGTCCCAAAGAGTGACAAGACTCCACAAAATTGAGCAACTGGGTGTCAAGGCAGAGTTCTTGTTGTGGACGGATGGTACAAATGTGACAGAAGTGCATGACGAATA
This sequence comes from Schistocerca americana, assembly GCF_021461395.2. Lineage (NCBI taxonomy): Eukaryota > Metazoa > Arthropoda > Insecta > Orthoptera > Acrididae > Schistocerca > Schistocerca americana. The sequence continues at coordinate 132,791,135 of NC_060123.1, forward strand.
TCTTGACAGCTGAAAACAGTTAAGCCGTGGGTGAGAGCTCAGGAGTGCAGTAGGTGTTCAGCAATACTCACAGGGGAGGAGCAATAATATACGCAAAATCATGAGCATGCAGGAGGGCGACACCATATATCCCACATCTGCAGCTAGATCATAGACAGCCACTAGAAAAATGGACACACACAATACAGGGTCCTGCAGGATGCAGGACCCCATTCTCTTGAATATGAGGGGGAGGGGGGGGGGATTGTAGTGTGGGAAGCATCAGCTTGAGCCTGGAAAGTGCAGTGTTACAGGAAGTTCCAGACAAAAATCGGGAGTGGGCCCCAGAGATCCCATTCATATAGGGCAATGTGGATGTTATGATGCCGCGTCATGTCATAAGTCTTTTGCAAGTTGAAGAAGATGGAGAAAACGTATTGACTCTGGGCAAAAGCGGACCAGGTAGCAGACTCCAAGCAGACCAAACTGTCAGCAGCAGAACGGCCCTGCCAAAAACTGCTCTACAATGGAGCCAGACTCCAGGTACCAACACAACTGCCAGTTCGCCATATGTTCAAGCAACTCACAGAGAACAATAGTGAGATTAACTGGCAGCTGTCAATCTCAAAGGGGTGTTTACCCAGTTTCATTACCAGAATAATGTGCTTTCTTGTCATTGAGATGGGAACTCACCCTCTTTCCATATACGGTTCAAAATGACAATGGCATGACATAGGCAATCCACTGATATACTGATGTGTGTTTCAGGGTTTCGCTGTGGGTGCTGTCTGGCCTTGGAGCAGTATCAGTACAAAGGGCTAGGCTCAGAGGAATTACCACTCACTAAATGGAGCACATTATACACTTGATTCAAAATTCCTATTACAGGATTCTAGGGTCTGTATAGGGAACTTAGTAGATTAAGTTTTGATAAGGAACCCATGTCCATACATGTACAATTTTGATGTAAAATCAGTTTGAGGATCACTTTCAAATCTCCTGCTTCACAGTCAGCACACAACGGAGACAATGATTGGTTCGTTGGTTGGTTGGTTGTTTGGGGAAGGAGACCAGACAGCGAGGTCATCGGTCTCATCGGATTAGGGAAGGACGGGGAAGGAAGTCGGCCGTGCCCTTTGAAAGGAACCATCCCGGCATTTGCCTGGAGCGATTTAGGGAAATCACGGAAAACCTAAATCAGGATGGCCGGACACGGGATTGAACCGTCGTCCTCCCGAATGCGAGTCCAGTGTCTAACCACTGCGCCACCTCGCTCGGTAGGAGACAATGAGTTCTGACCTAAGCGCTGTAGGAGCACATGGCATGGGCAATGTTTAGATTATTTGTCCTTGGAATCTTTTCTAAACGACAAAGTTAAGAGTGCATAGCGTCCATGGAGCACCAAAGCTAACCCTCCAAGTTTCAAACGTATCAATTTCTCGCAACCATTGTTGGAGTCAGATGAAGGCGTTATGTGATGTCATAATTACAACAGGGACTGACGACACCACCATCTTCTCAGCTTGTCTGCATACTGTGAAGCAATCTTCAAACTTATTTTATATCCAAATGGTATATTTCTGGACATGGGTTCCTTATCAAATCATCATCTAGTAAGTCCCCTCTACAATCCCTAGAAACCTTCAATAGAAATTTTAAATCATTCTCTATGGCCTCAAGTGACATGTAGTGAAAGGTAGTGAATTCACTCCACCTGCTGTATGAGATCATGAAATGCAGGGTGATCACTCTCAGACACATAGACTCAAGCATAATGCAGAGCAAAATGTCTGGCAACAGCACATGGATCGGAGTACACAACACCATTCATGGAGACAACGGGAACACCTGTGGGGGACCGCTGCACATATAGGTATGGAACCTTTACCCAAACCTGCAAAGGAGGGGTACACAGTCCAATGGCCGTAACAAAACATTCCCAGAATTCTTGTTTCTGTCGTTTTTATTAGGTGGCGGACCCCAACATGGAGCCTTTTGGAGGCAATGAGGTGCTCCATCAATGGGTGTCACATTATGGCACTGTTGAGCCCATTTGTGACTTCTAATGGCCACAGCAATTTCTGAAGTTCACCACAGTACTGCCTTCCAATGAAGGGACTCCAAGGAATAGGGAATCGCTAACTCTGCTACTGACTGAATGGCTGTGGTTCTGCTCTGGACAGCTGCATTGATACCTCCATGTGGCAATGTTCTAAGGGTAATGGCAGAGGCAAAGGCATCCCAGTCAGCTTTGTTAAGAGCCCATCTGGGTGGGCACTCAGGCGAGTGATGCTGAGAGAGGGACAGTATAATTGGAAAACGATCATTGTCACACAGGTCATCAACGGCTCTCCAACTGATGGAGGGGAACAGCAGTGCTGCTAATGGAAATATCAATTGCCAAATACAATACATATGCCACAGCCAAAGGGGCGGGAGGCACTGATACTCAAGAGACAATGACTGAGCTCTGTGGGCAAATTTTCAATAGCTTCGCCATGGCCAATGGTCATAGTTCCATCCTACAATGTGTTGTGGGCATTGAAGTCACCCAAAATGAGGAAGAGTGGGGGAGCTGAGAAATCAAGCAGACAGCACGTTCTGATACCCTTCACCATCCCAGGGGGGGGGAGGGGGGGGGGGGGAGATACATATTACAGATGGTAAAGCCAGACATGTCCTCACACAAACAGCCAAAGCCTTCCAAGTTCTATTAAGTGGCACGTATTCAGTGTAAACAGAGTCCAGAATGTAAGTGGAAACTCAGCCTGACACTCTGTCATAGTCAGCTCAATTCCTAAAATAGCCCTAGTATCTGAGGAGTGTAGGGGCTTGCATTGCTGGGAACCATGTTTCCTGGAGGGCAATAAAGAAAGCAGGGGAAATGCACAAGATACTTCACAGCTCAGCCAGGTGGACAAAACTGGAACAGTTCCACTGAAGAATCATGCTATCTGTATCCTGTGGGGTCATGAAGGGTCCAAGGAGGCAGGTCATGCCCTAGGATTGCATGCTGCTACTGGTTATGAGGATACAGAATCAATATGCATCAGTTCTGAATAAGGTTGTGTGGAGGGATCCAGCACCACAGGGCCACCAGACCTCGGGTATAATGTCAGAACATGCAAGGGCTGGTGGCATGGGGACCACCAGAGCCCCCTTCGTCTTGGAGGTCTTCTTTTTGTTGTTGTTCTCCTGGGATGACTTCGATGCCCATGAGGGCTTGTCTGCCCTAGTGTCAGGGACAGAGGAAGAATGTGAAGCCCTACGACCAATAACCTGTGGCTCCTTCAGCCTCTGGCTAGTATCTGGTTGCAGATCAGCAGAATCCTGGGAAGGGAGTGTTCTGATGGTCCCTTTCATGGTGTGAGATCTGGAGGAGGGTTATTCCTCTCCTGCTGGGGCGGAGATCAACATCCTTGGTGGGTGGGGAGGTCAACATTCCCAATGCGGGTGTGAGGGAAATAATAGGACAGCTCCCAACCATCAGGGGAGCGGGTGTGGTTGAGCAGCCCCAAGGGCCCGATGTAGAAGGCATGGAAGTCAAAGGTATTGTCACTAGACAATATGACATCACAGTAGCCAAAGCAAATGATGCTATCATATATAAAGGATGATCATACTTTTTCTTGGCCCTTTATAAGTGGATTGGCCATGAGTCTTGTATTCTTGGATTTTCTTTTCTCTTTGGAAGACGGTGCAGTCTGGTGAGCAGTGTGAATGGTGCTCTCTGCAGTTGACACAGACAGCGGGAAGTGCACAAGGTGCGTTTGTGTGCAACTGATGTCCACAATCCCTAAAGACAGTACTGGCATTATAATTCGAAGACATGTGACTGAATCTCGAGCACCAGATGAGAAGGGGGAACAGAGCATTTCACATCGAATCAATACACCATCACCTTGACCTTTTCAGGCAATAAGTCTTCTTCATAGACCAAGATGAACGCCCCAGTATCAACCCTACCATCCTAAGGTACCCTATGGACTCAACAGATAAAATACACACCCTGTCACTCCAAATTGGCACATAAATCATCATCTGTCTGTAAAAGGTAGTTGTGGTGGGAGATGATATCCTGTACCACATCCAGCATTATGGGGCTGATAGTTGCAGTAATATCACCCAGCTTGTCACTGGCAAGCAGCATCCACGTCTGAGCAGGAGAAGCCATTTTAATCAGAAATGAACCACTTTGCATTTTTTAAATCGCTGCTACTCTCCGAACCTGTCCTCAAAGTGTTCAACAAAGAGTAATGGCTTTGTGGCAAAAAAGGAATCCCCCACTTCGAATGGGAGCTCTCTCCATGGGCACCACCCAGCCATAGCAATGTTTACATGGCTGGAAAGCCTTTGCTTGGAGAACTCATGCCCCAGCCATGACAGGCATGTCATATGTGGGTAGTTTGCAGCAAATACATCAATAGTGAGATCCCTGCATGATCATGGGGCTATCATGTTGCAGGTGCTTGACGAGCCCCCCCCCCCCCCACAACGAGATGACTATCATGTTGGGTTTTGGGTGTATTACTTTTACCGAAAAGCTCAGCAGACGCCACCAAGGGGGAGCTGCACCAGATGCAAAAATCATCAACGTACAATGCTAGGGTAACCAGAGGCCCAACAGAGGTCACAAGCCCATTTATGGCAATGAGGAAGAGTGTGACACTTAGCATAGAACCCTGTGGGATACCATTCTCCCGAATCTGAGGGGTGCTGAGTGAAATGCCAACTCGAACCCAGAAGAGCCAGTAAGATAAAAACTCACAGATAAAAATCAGAAGGGTACCACGGAAGCCCCAGTCATGGAGTGTAACTAAAATTCGATGGTGCCAAGCCATAACATACACCTTATGTAGGTCAAAGAAAACTGCGACAAGGTGCCAGCAGTGAGTAAAAGCTGATTCCAATCGGAGTACATGGTCAGTTGGAGATCGCCCTGCCCAGAAGCCACTCTGATACGGTGACAAAAGGCCCCAAGATTCGAGTACCCAACATAATCTGGAGTTGAACATCCTTTCGAGCAGTTTACAAAGTACAATCATTAGGCTAATGGGGAGATAGCTGTCTAGAGACGTTGGTTTTTTCCTGGGCTTAAGGACGGGTATAACTATACTGTCGCGCCATTGTGACGGAAATGCACCAGTGAACCAGATGTGATTGAAGACCCTGAGGAGCTGTTGCCTCTGGGGAACGTCCAAGTGTTGAATCATCTGACTGTGAATGGAATCTGGCCCTGTGACTGTGCCTCATGAAGAGCTAAGAGCCTGCACCAATTCCCTTTCAGCAAAAAGGTGCGTGGTGCGGGATGAAATGGAGTGGGGGAGGAGGGGGGGGGGGGGGTCTGTTCAACTCTGTGTTTCTATTGGAGAAAGGTAGGAGGGTAGGAAGCAGACAACAATGCCATCACAAAGTGTGTTGCAAAGTGTTCCACGAGGACCAATGGATCAGTGCACAGAGCTACTTGGAGGTTCAGACCCTGGACAGTTGACTGTTGCTGGCATCTCAGAAAGCTACGGAGCTTTGACCAAACCTGCGACAAAGAGGCATACGCCCCCAGGGAGGAAACATAGTGCTCCCAGCATTCCTCTTTACTCTGCTTAATAAGGTAACCAGCCTTAGCTCGGAGACGCTTAAAATTGAAGAGGAGTGTCGCTTAAATTGCTGCAGTGCCCGTCGGCAGTCCTGGACAGCAACTGTGACGTCCTTGGTCCACCATGGTACCGGCCAATGAAGAGGGGGCCCTGTGGATAGGGGGACAGCAGTGCCAGCAGCATGAAGAAAAGAGGCACAGATGCCTTGCACGACTACATCAATGGAATTCGAGGGAACGATAGGGTCACTGAAAGTGGTCACAAAGGTCACCATGGGAAGACTAATGTGGGGAAGCCACAAGGACAGGGGAGGAGATTGTGAGATTGATAGCAGAGAAGGTGCCATGAGCGGCACTGAAGTGGGTAGGGGAACCATCATTGAGGAGACACGAATCCAAGTACGTGATACGTTGGTCGATTCGGATACCCCAACCTGTTGAAGTGACAATTCCCCACAGTGGATGGTGGGCATTGAAATCCCCAAGGACGAGAAACGGGTGCAGGAGTTGCTGGATTAAGGTAGATAGTGCAACATAAGCAAGTGGCCGACCTGGAAGGAGGTAGGCATTGCAAAGGGAGATTGCTGGAGTCGTTTGCACTCTAACCGCTTTCACTTCCAAGGTGGTACGTAGGGGGATCCAGTCACTAAGGACATCGGAGCGAACCAAAGTACAGACCCCACCAGATGCTATACCAGGGCCAGCATGATTCTGACAGAACGCCTGATAACCAGTGAAAGTTGGAGAGTGGTCATCACAGAAATGAGTTTCTTGGAGAACAAGACAGAACACAGAATAAGAGGAGACAAGATGTTGCATTTCCAGTAGGTGACGATAGTATCCGTTGCAGTTCCACTGGATGATCATGTCTCATGGGTCCAAAGTAAGCATGAAGGGGCCGAGGAGGAGGTCAGGTCACTTTGTCAGTAGTTGTCACCGACAAGGATAGGGTGCCATCCATAAATAAGATGTCATGCTCAGGTTGCAAGAGGGGAGTTGGCTCCTCCGGAGGCACCTTTTTGTGGGATTTATGTTTCTTCTTCTTCTCTTTCTGAGGTGGAGGAGGGCAGGACACAGGGGAGAGTACAGGTGTCTGGAAGATCAGGGACTGAAAAAGAGCGGGTGACCTTGTGGGGCACAGATGGTGCACCTCGTGGCCAAGTGGTGGTGAGTCTTCTGGCCTGAGAGACGCAGGGGAGAGAGGGTTCCTGGGAGGGAGCCCGATCACCGGCAGAAGCCAAAGAAGGGGGACACTTCTTCGGCCGGGGAGGGGGAGTGATTCCCTCACAGGAGATCTACATCTACATCTACATTTATACTCCGCAAGCCACCCAACGGTGTGTGGCGGAGGGCACTTTATGTGCCACTGTCATTACCTCCCTTTCCTGTTCCAGTCGCGTATGGTTCGCGGGAAGAACGACTGTCTGAAAGCCTCCGTGCGCACTCTAATCTCTCTAATTTTACATTCGTGATCTCCTCGGGAGGTATAAGTAGGGGGAAGCAATATATTCGATACCTCATCCAGAAACGCACCCTCTCGAAACCTGGCGAGCAAGCTACACCGCGATGCAGAGCGCCTCTCTTGCAGAGTCTGCCACTTGAGTTTGTTAAACATCTCCGTAACGCTACCACGGTTACCAAATAACCCTGTGACGAAACGCGCCGCTCTTCTTTGGACCTTCTCTATCTCCTCCGTCAACCCGATCTGGTACAGATCCCACACTGATGAGCAATACTCAAGTATAGGTCGAATGAGTGCTTTGTAAGCCACCTCCTTTGTTGATGGACTACATTTTCTAAGGACTCTCCCAATGAATCTCAACCTGGCACCCGCCTTACCAACAATTAATTTTATATGATCATTCCACTTCAAATCGTTCCCCACGCATACTCCCAGATATTTTACAGAAGTAACTGCTACCAGTGTTTGTTCCGCTATCATATAATCATACAATAAAGGATCCTTCTTTCTCTGTATTCGCAATACATTACATTTGTCTATGTTAAGGGTCAGTTGCCACTCCCTGCACCAAGTGCCTATCCGCTGCAGATCTTCCTGCATTTCGCTACAATTTTCTAATGCTGCAACTTCTTTGTATACCACAGCATCATCCGCAAAAAACCGCATGGAACTTCCAACACTATCTACTAGGTCATTTATATATATTGTGAAAAGCAATGGTCCCATAACACTCCCCTGTGGCACGCCAGAGGTAACTTTTAACGTCTGTAGACGTCTCTCCATTGATAACAACATGCTGTGTTCTGTTTGCTAAAAACTCTTCAATCCAGCCACACAGCTGGTCTGATATTCCGTAGGCTCTTACTTTGTTTATCAGGCGACAGTGCGGAACTGTATCGAACGCCTTCCGGATGTCAAGAAAAGTGAGGTGGAGGGGAGAGTGGGTCGGGGCTGGGATAAGGATGAGGCAGGAGGAGGAGGAGGAGGAGCAGGAGGAGGAAAGGAAGTAAGAGAGGCAAAAGTTGAAGATAGTGACACTGGATGGAGTCTCTCATACTTCTGACGAGCCTCAGAGTAAGACAAGCGATCCAGGGACTTTTACTCTTGTATCTTCTTTCTCTCTTGCAGGCCGGGCAATCCGGCAAGCGAGGGGAGTGGTGGTCAGCACAGTTGGTACACACAGGCGGCAGAACACAAGGGCTTCCCTCATGGACTGGGTGGCCACAGTCATCACACAAAGGGTCCATCGTACAGCGGGAAGACATATGCCCAAAACGTAAGCACCGAAAGCAATGCATAGGTGGAGAGATGTACGGCTTCACGTCACATCTGTAGCAGATAACCTTGACCTTCTCTGAGAGGGTATCCGCCTCAAAAGCCAGAATGAGGTCGCCAGTATCAGTGCGGTTCTCATTGCGACCCTTCTGCACACATCGAACAAAATGAACCCCACGCTGCTCCAGATCAGCCCAGAGTTCCTCATCACTATGAGGTCCCTATGAAAAATGACACCCTGGACTGCATTCAGAAGTTGGTGAGGAGTGATAGACACTGGGACATTGCCAAGGCGATCACAGGCACGAAGAGCTGCGCATTGGATGGCAGAAGAAGCTTTGATCAACAGGGAGCCTGACCGCATCTTACTAACAGACTCCACTTCACCAAACTTGTCCTCGATACTTTCCATGAAAAACAATGGCTTTGTGGTGGAGAAAGTGTCCCCATCCGTCCTAATACAGACGAGGTAACAGGGAAAGGGTTTCAGCCCAAGATGGTGAGCCTGCCCCTCCTCCCATGGGGCAGCCAGGGAAGGGAAGGCTGCCAGGTACTACGAGGAAGCATTTAAGGATCCTTCACCATTCGAAGAGATGCCCATGTGAGAACGGACAGATTTTTGCAGCTTGATACACTTCATGCGCCAAGCATCCGCCCTGATACCACCCACTCTGACTAGGGGCTCTCCCCATCGGTGCCACCCAGCCACAGCAAGGGCTGTCTGGCACGGCAGCCGTTGCCGCGAGTTCTGATGCTCCAAGAAGACAAGCAACCACTCCTTGGCATACACGGGGAGGGAACAGCTCATGTATCAGTAGTATGATCCCTGTGTTGTCAGGGGGCTCAGCCATATGGGTACATAACAGCCCCAACACACGGACTGGCTACACGTGCTGGTAAACTAGCAGGGTGGAAGGGGGCTACCGTGGGGAAGCGAGGGGAGGGGGGAGAGGAATCCACACTGTAGATACAGCAATCATGAGAAATTAGAGCAGACAAGGATAAGCTCTCTGCCCTGAAGCAGTTCAGCATCAAGGATTTATTTCAACGTAGATTAGAAAATGAACTCAAAGCGATTCCAGAAGATGACAATATTAAAAGAGCACTTACAAAACCTTCTCTAGAGGTACTATGGACTGAGAGTGAGTGTCTAGGTAAATAGGATCCTCCATGGATGTCTGATGACCTGAAGATGTTGATTAGTGAAAAGAAAAATCTCTACAAAAAATGGTTATCACTTAAATCACTACAGGACAGGCAAAACTGCCAGACAACAAATTACAAATTAAGAAACAGAATTAAATTAGAAAAGAACAAGATGTGGGAACAGAAATGTATTGAAATTGAGAGTCTAATAGGTGGATCAGAAACAACAGAAGTATGGAGGACAATTACCAGTATGAAGAAAACAAGTAAACAAAGCAGTAGACAACCTAATTCCCTTAAAGGAATGGAAAAAGCACTTTGCAGACCTTTTAACTGAAGATAGGCCATATTACATGCAAAGGAATGAAGAGAAGATGGAAGTAACTGATCATAATATAAACATTACAATAGAGGAAGTGAATTGTGCATTAATTAAAATGAAGAACGGCCGATCACCTGGTCCAGGAAACATTCCTGTTGAATTATTGAAGGCTGGAGGAAGATATCTGAAGAAACAAATAACCTGTCTGACAAACAACTGTTGTGAAAGGACTGAAATTCCCTCAGAATGTAAAAAGTCATATATGGTTTCTGTTTTCAAGAAAGGGAACAGAAAAGACACAAACTGCTACAGAGGCATTACTGTCAACTGTACAATGAGCCGCTTATTTGGCAAGATAATGTTTGAAGAAATTAGACAAAATGTTGACCACCGTATTGGGGAAGACCGGAGTGGGTTTAGGCAGAACAGATCATGTACAGATGGCCTATTTATTTTACAACAACTAATGGAGAAATTTATAGCAGTAGGGAAGGAGCTACACATTGTCTTTGTAGATTTAGCAAAAGCTTATGATAGTCTCTAGATCTTAGCTGTGGGAAGCTATGAAAGATATAGGTATGGATGATCACCTAGTACAAATTATTATTGCAATGTACAGAGATAATGTGGTACAGATTAAACAAGGTTCAAAGTTATGAGAACCTATTAATGTCACTAAAGGTTTGCGACAAGGTTGCAGTATGTCACCCATCTTGTTCAACTTATATGTAGAAGTGGCTCTCCGAAATTGGACGAACAGCTGCAGAGGAATTGGAATCACTGTCAACACTGTACAGATATTTTCATTAAGTTTTGCTGATGATCAAGCTATTATAGCACAAGATGATTATGACCTTGAGTTCATGATAAGACGATTATATCAGGTATACAACAGATGGGGACTACAAATGAGTCTAACAAAAACAGAGTATCTGGTGGTGAATAGTGATGCTAAATTTGAAGTAAACATGAAGGACAAAGCAGTTATAAGATACGTAGAGAAATTTAAATATCTCGGGACTCATATTGATAAAAACGTATTGGGCCATACAGAAGCAAAATACAGAATACAGCAAAGCAGAAAAGTGTTAGGGTGTATGAATTCTTTTTGGTGGGATAAGAATACTTCCAACAGCAATAAGAAAAGAGTAGGTAAGATAATGTTTGAATCAGTGCTATGCTATAGATTAGGGATCTTAAATGCGGATCTCAAAAGAAGACTAATAGTTGTGGAAATAGATTATTTGAGTAGGAGTGCCAGAATAACAAGAATTGAAAGGAAAACTAATGACGAAGTAAGGCAAATGATACAGTGATAGATAAAATTGAAAGAAAATGATTAAAATGGTATGGACATATGATGAGAATGCCAGATCATCGGTGGCCAAAGAAGGTTTATGAATGGAAACCACCTGGTAGGCATAACCACGGAAGACCACTACGTTCTTGGACAGACCACATAAATGGAGTAATGGAACATCGCAGCATCGACAAGGGAGATGCACTGGATAGAGAGACTTGGTGGAGGATAAAAGGAAATACAACAATATGTTGTTATTAATTAATCTTTGTATTGATTGATCCTGTAATAATAATAATAATAATAGATACATTAACATAAATATTTACAATGAAGGTATGGAAATTTAATTACATTAATGAGAATTATTTAATTTCTGTAAAAAAAAAAAAAAAAATTATGCAAATACTCTCGGATTAAAGGAAGCCACTCACCGAAAAGCTGAAGCATTGAATTGTCGATAGGCACGAGATAAAACTTGCTAGATTTCGGAGTTATTGTTAGACAAGCTAAATTAAAAGAAAAACACACACAGTGCTGGCTGGATTAAGAGTTCGAACGCTTTCTTTCTTGGCATGTGGACTGGATGTGATGGGGGAAGTGTTGGTTGGGATGGGTAAAGGGAGAGGCAGGCGGGAGGCAGTGATAGGGACTAGGGGTGGGCAGCTAGTGGCTTAGAAGAAGGCAGTCGACTTGCCAGCTAGGAGTACAGGATGGAGGGGTGTCAGGTATACGGGCTATGCACATAATGCACGATTGTACGGATCGGTGGGGAGCAGTGCACACTGAAAGTAATGTGGGGATGTGAACTGTGAGTGAGTGACAGGATGGAGGGGGGAATTGTGAGCGGAGGGTGCAGGGACATGGGACACCTAAGATTGAGACCTGAACAATTAGGGTAGCAGTGAATGTGTCATAAGAATAACGCCCATCTGCATAGTTCAGAGAAGTTGGTGGTGGAGGGAAGGATCTAGATGGCACAGGTTGTGAAGCATCCATTGAAACTGAGCTCGATGTGCTCAGCTCCATGTTGTCGTCAACTTTGTTCTTGACAACAGTTTGACAGTGGCTGCTCATCCTGGTGGACAGCTGGTTGGTAGTCATACCAACACAAAAACCTGTGCAGTGTTTGTAGCAGAGCCCATCCTCTAATGGGGCAGGATAAGTCTGTGACAGCATGTGCCACTCCACATTGCTCCATAAAATTGTGTGCTTTATGCCTAAACCCATATACCTGTCACCCAACACTCCCATATTCCTAACCAGCAAAATGACTGCCTCCCTACGATCCACTAGCCACCCACCCCCGTTACTTTTCCCTGTCTCAAACCTGCCTATTCCTCCACCACCCCAACCGACACTATTGCCACAACATCCAGTCCATCTGCTGAGGAACAAAACAATGGCACTGTTAGTTCAGCACGCACCATGCAGGGGCAGAGGCACACGTGCGCACATTTGTGTGTGTGTGTGTGTGTGTGTGTGTGTGTGTGTGTGTGTGTGTGTGTGTGTGCGCACACTCTCCTTTAATCCAAAAGCATTTACACTCCACAAAAACTTTCCTACAACATTTATAAACAACTATGTGTTGTTTGTAGGGTATAGTTTGAGAATGGACACTGTAGTCTGAAACTAGTCATCACAAACAAAAATTTTTGAATGCGACTGTGATAGAAACTGGGAAAATTTAAATTTAGTAATCCAAATTGTTGGTCCTCACTCCTACATTATGTTGGAACTTCACAAATACGTGACTTGTCAGCTTTGCAGGACACTTATGCCTACACAATGAACAAACTGTATTTTACAAGAACTTGTGCCAGAATTAATTTAATCGTTAGTGTTCACAGTACAATGTCACACCAGTGTATGTAAGAGTTAATATACATAACAGATCATGAAATGCAGTAAACGTAAATCGCAAAGCTGAGGTACATTGGACAAAATATGAGATAATGGAGACATATGGACTCACAGACATGCTTACTCATTGTATATATCAGCTGCCGTTGAGACTGCTTACTATTATGATCTTTTTATGGTTTTGAATTTTAGCAAAAAGGTGGCTGATGTTGTTACTTTAAATAAGAAGTCACACAGGAAATGTGACTGTGAAGTTAAACTTTTATGTACGAAAAATTATGTTGAAAAATGTACTGATATGAATGGTGCAAACTCACAGCTTTGCTGATAAGGTTGTAAATCCAACTAACACAGAATTTTCAATGAGGAAACAGCATTACTGAACAAAGGTTTAAAATATATTCCTGCAGTTCCAGTGTCTAGTAACAATGTAGCGGACATACTGGCTGAAGTCAAAACTGATTGTACACAATAAAACTGAATAGCATACAAGAAGCCAGGGTTGCTGCTAAGACAGAAACATCACTTTTTAATGAAACAATGGAAGAGGGGATGTCAGTAATGAAAACAGAGACTTAAGATTTATTGCCAGCGTTAACAGAAAGTTACAGGAAAATGAAAATTTGATGATGAAAGCAGATAAAGGAAATAGTTTGGTTGTAACACAGGGAAGGGAAAACAGGGAGAACGTTTTGCAGTTTTTTTAGTGAAAAATGACATAAATGAATTGATATGGATCCAACAATTTTTTTTTCAGACCACTCTGAAAAAGAAAACTGAAAATACTCTTACAAAAAATCTAGACTTAAAGACATGAACCTCAAGTTGAGACCTTTTAATGCATCAATTAAAATTCACAAAGAAAACAAAAGCATGCACATAATTGTAAATGGGAGGAATGCTCCTATGGCATATCTGAACAGCCTCTCGTTAAAAAAAAACTAAATTCTGCACATATATTTCCTGTTAACTATGATGTGTCAAGCAGTGTAGTTCTTGTGAATGAAATTAAAGAAATTTCAGTCACTGATAACATTATATCTTTGAACATAATGAAATTATACATGACTGTGCCGAATGTCGATACTTGAAAAATTATTTTGGATAATCCGATACACAACAACATAATGGGAAAGGGTGAAATGTTTTGTTTTTACAAAATTTTTAAAACTTTGTTTAAATTTTAACTACTTTCAATCTCATGGTAAAGTTTAGCAGCAAAAGAAGGATTTGGAATGGGCAGTCGCCTATCAGAGCTACTTGCAGAGAATTTCAACAAATAACTTATAAACATGTGTGTTCATAAGTACCCCTGTGTTGACACAGAAACCATTGTTTATGAACATAGTGTTGATAATATGTTTATGAGAATCATGGGAGGAGAAAGAGATTTAGCAACCCTCAATCTGTATTGAATCAACAACAATGCAATATAAAGCATACACTAGTGAAGGAAGCAGATAAAATGATAAATTTCTTGGATTAAATGGTCACTACAAATGAGATAAAGTAGTTTTTTCCATCTTCTGTAAACAAAGCAGTCAGATGTGGCAATAAGGGCAGATTTCAGTCATCCTTCCCAGCACAGAAAAATCATTCTTCCGTGCAGTGGTAGCACACTGCTGTAAATTACCACTTGAAAAAGCAGAGGTATAGCGAGAATTTAGTAAAGTAAAACAGCTGGCAGGAGCTAATGGTTAGAGACGTAAAATATTTACACAGATTCTTCAAAAACTCAAACATACCATCACCAAAACAGAAAAATTTTTTACTCGGCAGTACCACAGTCTGCTTATCAATAAATTACCACCTGCCCTTCCTAACAATTTCACGTAGCTTTTCACACATTTGGGATACAGGTTTAAACATAATATTAGTAAAAAGAATAAAATAAATAATTTTAAAAAATATGATGCATCAGATATATACAAACTGAAATGTTGTTCACGTGATTGGTTCAGTTCTACAGTGGCCAAACAGGGAATAACTTCTGTGACAATGTTTAGAGAGCATTGGCCCTGACAACAGAACTGCTTTTAAAAACAACCACAAACAATCTTGACCGAAAAAAACTGAAACCAGTTACCACAAAATAAAAGCTATTTTGCAGTTGAGACTGTTTGTGTTCATTTATAAAGCACTTTTCGCCAGACAGCTGTTATCTGCGAGCAATGTTCTAAAAATTAACTGCTTCTCATCAGCACCTACGCAACACGAATCATGTTGTCGACAGCATCGAAAGTTCTATGAAAATACTACACATAGCTCACAAAGAACTGAAGCATGATATTCTTGAGGATTTAATAATTTATAAAAATAAAGTTAAGGAAACTGATAAAATAATAAATGAGCGGTCAGAGTTTAAATATAATAGTTATTTTCCCCTTTTCAAAAAAGAAATTTAACCTAATCTACATTTTTATGAATGCACGTGATTTACTTATGGTGAACTATTACCCTGGTATACAGGAAGTACACTGTGCATTTTTATATCATAATTTTTATAGCGCTCTAAGTTTTGAATACAGTAATTTTTAAATAGGAAATACAAATCAGTTATCCTTCCCACAAGAGTAATGTATCATTAGCAAGGTGTATTGCAATGCATCAGTTATCCATGACTGATCATGTGCAGAATTGCATTTGCTATTTTATATTTTTCAAATTAGGGTTTGACCACAGCTTATAGCTACTCTGAATGTTGGATCACACCTTATAATGGCATTGTAATGTTACTGCTTCCTGACTTTGGACAGTTTTATTGGTACAGTAACTACTGAATGGAGTGTAACACCATGAAATCTGAACTTGTATTTGATTCACCAGATGATTACCACTGTAGAAGTATGAAGCACGTAAAGCTTTATAGCACGTAACAATGTCGTACTGCCGCTAGCGATTTCTCAAGTTCAGTTCGACATGATCATAACATGGGTCTACAATATAACACAGGCAGTTGGAGAGAGCTACCATTTCTGGTCTTTGTGGCATTACTGGATCATGCAGAAGCAATACTTTTTTATATACATATAACAATACCAGTTATGGTTATGGCGTATAAGTGCACTTGTGGAAATGTATGTTAATGTTTACAAGAAAAGTAGTAGTAGTAGTAGTTGTTGTTGTTATTGTGGTCTTCAGTCCTGAGACTGGTTTGATGCAGCTCTCCACGCTACTCTATCCTGTGCAAGCTTCTTCATCCCCCAGTACCTACTGCAACCTACATCCTTCTGAATCTGCTTAGTGTATTCATCTCTTGGTCTCCCTCTACGATTTTTACCCTCCACACTGCCCTTCAATACTAAATTTGTGATTCCTTGATGCCTCAGAACATGTCCTACCAACCGATCCCTTCTTCTAGTCAAGTTGTGCCACAAACTCCTCTTCTCCCCAATCCTATTCAGTACCTCCTCATTAGTTATGTGATCTACCCATCTAATCTTCAGCATTCTTCTGTAGCACCACATTTCGAAAGCTTCTATTCTCTTCTAGTCCAAACTAGGTATCGTCCATGTTTCACTTCCATACATGGCTACACTCCATACATATACTTTCAGAAACAACTTCCTGACACTTAAATCTATACCCGATGTCAACAAATTTTCTTCTTCAGAAACGATTTCCTTGCTATTGCCAGTCTACATTTTATATCCTCTCTACTTCGACCATCATCAGTTATTTTGCTCCCCGAACAGCAAAACTCCTTTACTACTTTAAGTGTCTCATTTCCTAATCTAATTCCCTCAGCATCCCCAGACATAATGCGACTACATTCCATTATCCTCATTTTGCTTTTGTTGATGTTCATCTTATATCCTCCTTTCACGACACTGTCCATTCCTTTCAACTGCTCTTCCAGGTCCTTTGCTGTCTCTGGCAGAATTACAATGTCATCGGCGAACCTTAAAGTTTTCATTTCTTCTCCATGGATTTTAATACCTACTCCGAATTTTTCTTTTGTTTCCTTTACTGCTTGCTCAATGTACAGATTTAATAACATCGGGGAGAGGCTACACCCCTGTCTCACTCCCTTACCAACCACAGCTTCCCTTTCATACCCCTCGACTCTTATAACTGCCATCTGGTTTCTGTACAAATTGTAACTAGCCTTTCGCTCCCTTATTTTACTCCTGCCACCCTCAGAATTTGAAAGAGTGTATTCCAGTCAACATTGTCAAAAGCTTTCTCTAAGTCTACAAATGCTAGAAACGTAGGTTTGCCTTTTCTTAATCTAGCTTCTAAAATAAGTCGTAGGGTCAGTATTGCCTCATGTGTCCCCATATTTCTACGGAATCCAAACTGATCTCCCGCGAGGTCGGGTTCTACCAGTTTTTTCCATTCGTCTGTAAAGAATTCGTGTTAGTATTTTGCAGCCGTGACTTATTAAACTGATAGTTCGGTAATTTTCACATCTGTCAACGTCTGCTTTCTTTGGGATTGGAATTATTATATGAAAAGTATGTAATGTTAATTACATTAATGAGAGTTGTTTAATTTTCCAGAATATGAAATTTTTAAAATAATTTTAAAAAAATTATACTAACAACTATGTATTGTTTGTAGGCTATGGTTTGAGTATGAACTCTATAGTCTGAAATTAGTGACTAAAAATAAAAATTTTTGAATGCAACTGTGACAGAAATGGGAAAAAAATGAACTTAGTAATCCAAGTAGCTTGGCCTCGCTCCTACATTATGTTGGAACTTCATAAATATTTTTATTTATTTATAAAATGTTTGTATGCACACTCACCTCTGCATTTAAGGTCCCTGGCGCCAGGCCCTGAATATTCAGACAATGAGCTGCCTGAAGCAAAGACGGCAACTGGTTCGGATCCACACTAACCTCTCCCCGATACACAAATTCTAGCAGAGCTTCCAGATCGTGCGCTGTCACTCCAGCAAGCATGACCACAGGATGCTGACAAGGTGTGCTCTATTTTAGAAAAATGATCTTGTCAGATACAAAAGATAAGAATATTATATTTACAGTTTATACAGAGTCAAAAAGTAATAATAAGTTCATGAGTTTCAGATCGAGAACTTTTATTGGAAGAAACATAAATATACTGTATAGTATGAGTATGAGACAGAACAAGGAGTAACTTACAGTTTGCTGTGAAGAAAGTTAAGAGACTCAGGGGGAACAAAAATTAAATGTGGTTGTAGGGAACAAAGTGTAATTCAAGCATAAAGAGATGTGTTCAATCCATCACTTACAAGGAATCTATTCTCCCTTTAAAACTTTTTCCCTGTCTCTTTTTACATCCATTTTTGTTTGCAACATAACACATAAATCTTTCCTTCTTGACATTCTGGAAGCAACACTTCTGTGTGTGTGTGTGTGTGTGTGTGTGTGTGTGTGTGTGTGTGTGTGAGAGAGAGAGAGAGAGAGAGAGAGAGAGAGAGAGAGAGAGAGAGAGAGAGAGAGAGAATGCATTTGATACAGGCTAGACCATGTTAAATATTTATGTCACATCCTAAGGTCTGTGGTCCTTTGGCGATGTGAAAAATTTAAGCTTCTAAGTCAATGCAATGAAAAGATACAGTCATATATGTCAAATAATCTGATACTCACAAACTCACTCATCAAAACCTATAGTGTACTTCCCGTTGACTTAGAATCATGAAATATCATATGAAAAAAACTTCTCACAGTATAAGTAAAGGAAAAAAAATAAAAATTATTAATCAGTAATTCTACCACACCAAATATATTTTTTGCCATTTGTCAGCTGTCTGTTAAAGGCCCTTTCTTCTCAGAAATGGGTGAAATATCATGTTGAAACTTATGTCAAATACTAAGCTCTATGGTCTCTTGGCAGTGTAAAAAATTTAAGATTCTAAGTCAATGCAATCAAAAGATAAGGCAG
Source organism: Schistocerca americana (assembly GCF_021461395.2). Classification (NCBI taxonomy): domain Eukaryota; kingdom Metazoa; phylum Arthropoda; class Insecta; order Orthoptera; family Acrididae; genus Schistocerca; species Schistocerca americana. The sequence continues at coordinate 132,809,947 of NC_060123.1, forward strand.
TGTATGTCAAATATTTTGATACTCACAAATAGACTCACCAAAACCTATAGATAAGCTACTGATATACTTGTTGGTCCTGGTGGTCTAGCATAAATCGTGTACCTGAAAAACCAGAAGGTCGTGGGATAGAGTCTCAGTCAGACCACAGATTTTTCAATCTTCATTTTAACCTAGCTTTCTTCTCTCAACAATATGAGGAGTTTCCAGAAACAACATGTAGTTTGGATTCAATGTTAAACTGTAGATCCACTTTCCCTGCACTAGGTTAGGGACACACAATACGCAGTTACTGGTGTCCAATAGAAAGACTTGCACTAAGCCACTGAGACACACAAAATTATCATCATCATTATCATCATCATCATCATCATTATATACAGGATGTCTCATTTATCTTGACCACCCTAAATAACTGTTTGACCAGATGCAAATTACAAAATGTTTCAAGCAGATGATCTTTAGCCATCAGGGGGACATCAATCAGTATGATTGCCTTCGTTGTAGCTTTGTTTTTTACAAAGATATGAACAGCGGTATGACTTTTTTAAATGGCACCCTGCATTTTTTGTTTGGTAATTCATTTCCTCTCCTAAAGAACTACTCAAAACTGTATCACAGTGTACCATTCACTGAAACACAATGTTATTAATTACATAACACAACAATGACATTGACGCTCCCAGCGCTTAGTGCGGGTACTCGGGGTAATTGAACACATCCACATGCTGACGTTGACAGAAGACAAATGTAAACATAAGTAGAATGCACACCCGTCATTCTGTCAACCATCGTCATTTGAATAGTTGTGCGAGTAGAATGTACACCAACAAAGAGAAGGTAGAAATGCTACTCATCTATGAGGAATGTAAGGTAGCAGAACAATAATTGCAATGCTGTTTTCTTATGTACGGGTACATTTAGTACAGTAGTTTAGTCCTTTTAAATACTGTTGCGTAGAGTAGGCATACAGTAAAGGCTGTCCTTCCTGTTTCTTTTATTGTTGTTGTTGAAGACAGGCGAAATGCTACGCAGGCAGAGGAACTGTATAGAGAGCGATATCCTGACAAGAACCCACCTTCCCGACAGTTGTTTTGTCATCTTGTTGTGACACTTCAAGAAACGGGAAGTTTCAACCCACGACAACACATGTCATAGCACTCGCACAGACGAAGCTGCCAAAGTTACTGTTCTCGCTTCTGTTGCTATGAATCCACATGTAAGCACACGACACCTTGAACACAAGATTAGCATTCTTAAAACCAGTGTACATAGTATTCTTACATGTCCCCGGTTCCATCCTCACCACGTACACCTACATCAAGAATTGCATGGGAATGATACAACCCGAACTTCTTCTCCAATGTTCTATTTACCGATGAATGTTCCTTCTCAAACAAAGGACAGGTAAATACAAGGAACATGCATTATTGGTCCAGCGACAACTCATGATGGCTTAGACAGGTGGAACATCAGCATCAATGGAGAGTTAACGCCTGGTGTGGGATGCTTGGTACTATAATTATTGGCCCTTATTTCATCAATGGTAGTCTAAAAGGCACAGCGTATGCCAACTTCCTCAGACAAATTCTTCCTCCTCTTCTGGATGAAGTGCCGCTAAGAAGCAGAATGCTTTAATGTGGTATCAACACAATAGATGTCCAGCACTTAATGCCTTACGTGCACGTCATGCTCTGAACTGAAGTATCGTACCTGATGGATTGATGGAGGAGGGACAGTTACTTGGCCTCCTAGGTCTCCTGATTTAAATCCTCTTGACTTTTTTCTTTGGGGATGCATTAAAGACGTTGTCTATCATGATATTCCAACAACTCCAGAGGACATGCAGGAACATAACGTGCTTGCTTGTAATTCTCTTCAGCAGGCAACACTGGAAGCAGTAAATAATTCTTTCATTCAACGAGTGCACCAGTATATCGGTGTCCATAGTCACCACTTTGACCACCTTTGAATGTTCTACCTCTGGGAAATGGTAAAGGAAAGTCAAAGTCAATTTTGTGTTATGTTTTTACTTGGTTTTTATTTGTTTTCTGACAACTCCAGCAACTGGATGAGTTTGTGATCCCGGGCTCAAAGTCAATGTTGTGTTAATAATGTTGTGTTTCAGTGAATAGTACACTGTGATACATTTTTGAATATGTCTTTAGGAAAGGAAATGAATTACTGAATAAAAAGTACAGTGTGCCATTTAAAAAAGTCATACCACTGTTCATATCTTTGTACAAAACAAAGCTACAATGAAGGCAGTCATGCTGATTGATGTCCCCCTGATGGCTAAAGAACATTTGCTTGAAACGTTTTTTAATTTGTATCTGGACAACATTTATTTAAGGTGGTCAAGATAAATGGGACACTCTGCATATTACATAATTAAGATTGTACAGAAACCTGGAGTGTGAATCCTACTCATACTTGTGCAGTTTTTTTTTTTTCCCCTGAAACTCTCACTTTCCGCACAGACATGAAAATCCATACCTTCTCCTGGGCTGTATCTAAATGGCCAGTGTCTGGTGTTATAATGCTCTCAGTCTTCCTCCTGAGTGTCCAGGATGCATAAGTGAGCCAGCTATGTTGCTTCTTCAGTCCAGGTGATGAGGCTTTTCGCTTTGTCATCTTAAATATTGTCGCTGAAAGAGGAACAGTGTTCCATAGTCATTTTGGGCTCATGACCAGGGAGCCTTTAGTGCATTGGTTCGCTGTTTTGTATGCCAATGTCACAACAGGCAATACTGTATCCTGATCTCTGTGTTTGAAATCAATGTATGTCTATAGGATACCTACTAACAGCTTACTGAAGTGTTCTATGACGCCATTCATGTGTCAATGGTAGGCAGCTGTCAACCTGTGGATGATGTTGCTACTTGAAAGTACCTCTGCTACCTGTCTCAACTGAAAAACTTCTGCACGATCAGAGGCCATCATAAGGGGTGCTCCATGCTTCAAAATGGTACCTTTTACAAGGAACTTTGTAATTACTGGAGCTTCGACAGTTAGCACAGCTTTGGCGACAGGGTAGTCAATGCAGACTATTATCCGTTGATTCCTGTTTGCCAACTTTGGGAAACTCCCAAAGACGCCGATTCCAGTTCTGTGGAATGGCACCACTGCAGGTGGAATTGGTTCCACGTGCCCCGAGGTAATTCTAATATATGTTTCCATCACTGACATTCCTTACTGTGGTTCACATAGTGTCTTACCAGATAGGTAGAGATCTGTACAGTGATACCAATGTCTGATTCTGTCTAGATTCTTCAAAAATCCCAGGTGACCAAATGTTGGGGCATCATGGAAATACTTCAGGATAACTGGCCACATATGAGTTGGGATGATGAACAACCATTACCATCCCACTGGAACACAGTTACTCCTATATGATGCTCCATTTACTAGTTGAAATTTTCCTGTTTCTCCTCCTTCAAGGCTTCTATGGTTTTCAGCAGTGTTTTATCTTCCCTCTGTTCAGTAGCAATGTAATTTAATGTGGTGAAGACCCAGATTTCATCCATGATGCTAGGTTCCACTATATGATTCCCTGAAAGGCAGTCAGTGTGCTGAGTTTCCATCCACTTTTGTTTATCACTGTGATGTTTTGCTCCTGAAGCCTCAGTGTCCATTCAACAGTTGTCTCAATGGATCCTTCAGGCTAGTCAGCTAGCAGAGAGAATGGTGGTCCATCACAACAATGAATACTTTGCCAAATAAATATAGTCATAACATGTTGATGGCCCAAACAATTGCAAGACATTCTTTCTCGGTTGTAGTTCAGTTCATCTCAGATTCGGAGAGTACTCTGAAAGAATTAGTTATTACCTTTTTAGCACCTTTCTGACTCTGCACTAGAACTGCATCTACCCCATAACTGCTAGTGTGGGCGGAAGTTCTGTCCTATATTTCTTGTCATACAATGCTAGGACTGGAGAAGATTTCAGTGTTGTCTTAAGAACAAGAAAGGATCCATATTGCAATGACTTCAAGGAAAATTTGACATCCTCTGCAGTATTTCTTGCAAGAGACATGCCTCAGTACAGAATTCCTTTATGAATTGCCAGTAGTATGAGCACATCCTGAGAAAACTTCTCACATCATGAATGTGATAAGGAACTAGAAAATCTGTGACCGCTCTTATTTTCTGTGGATCAGGATGGACTCCATCACCAATCACTAGATGCCCTAAGTTCTTTACTTTTTTGGTAACAAAAAGATGCTTTTTCATATTCATACAGAGTCCTGCTGTCCAAAATCAGTTCAACACTGTTGTCAGGTGGCCTAGATGTTCTTCAAACACCTTCAAAGAAATGACAATGTCATCTAGACAGTGAAAACACATCATCTATTTAAGGTGTCGAACGAGGTTGTTCAAAGGTGGTCGGAGCATTGTGCACGCCAAATGGCATAACTTTAAAACCAAAGAGGCCATTAGTAGTTTTGAAGGTGTCTCTTCCTCATCAACTTCGATTTGCCAGTAGCCTTTCCATGGCTGAGAAATAAGTTGGTCCTTTCAAGCAGTCTACGCAGTTCTCTCTGTGTGGCACTGGGCAGACACCTTTCTTTACAATTTGGTCCACTTGATGGTAGTCGACACAGAAAAGCCATGTGCCATTCTTCTTCTTCAGAAGGCCCGTAAGGACAGGACCGACCAACGACTCTCTGAAGATTCAGTGATGTCATCTTGCAGCATCTTCTCCATTTCCTCCATCATTCAGCCGGCGACATTCTATGTGAGAACTGGCTAAATGGTGGATGATCACCAATGTTGATACAGTGGGCTGCTTTGTCTGTCTTTTCTCCAACCCAGATCTGAAAGCATCCAACAATTGACACAAAACAAATATCACTCACTGACATTCCACGCACACCTTTACAGATGAGTAGTGGCTGTTCACGACAATTAGTGATCCAAAGTCATCCTTGACAAACTACAATGCTTATGATTGGTGCTGACATGTCAGTTTCTTTTGTGAGCCTGAGTAGCTTCAGTTGAAAAAAGCTCACAGTTTAACTGAGCATCTCAACTGATGACTGGAACTCAACTTGTTGATGGCAGCGGGTTAAAAACATCTTCAACAGCAAACAACCAACAACAGCAATATTTGTTGCTTGTGCTTGTGATAATAGCTTAAGCTCTAAGCTTCCACAGTTTATGACTGTTTGTGATACCTGCAAGAAGTCTCATCCACAAACAGCATCATGGCTACATTCTGTTAAAACAACAAACTTTAAGGACTGTCACTGATAGTTATTCTTGTAATATATGTTCCTATGCGCTGGACCTATCTGCCATTTGCGACCTTCAGCACAATCGCTTTCACATCACACAACTTATATTTTTTATTTGGCGACGATAATCACTCAACATTAAAGAAAAAGAAGCCCCTGAATCAACTAGTATGGTGGCCTCACCTCAATCGATGGTCAATTCGCATAGTTTTCCTGAAATCGGTGACTAAGAGAGTGGCTGGTATCTCTATGCAGCAATGGGAATGGCCACAGTGTGTTCATAAACGACCCTGTCCCAGGTACAGCAATGAGCTCTGCCCCCCAGGTCAACTATGATCATCTACAGTTGATGATGATTAAGGGCTTAAAAGGACTACGCTACTTGGTTAACGCTCTCCTGATTCACAGAAAAATGAACCAAAAAGATATGAAACAAGAAAAGGAGAATTTTCAGTTCCAGGGTCTGTCACCATGTCATTGAGGTTGAAAGTGTGCATGACAGTATCTTTACCAGAATAATTAAAAGTGACATAAAACCCAGGAGCTAAGAACTGTACCTATCATTCATAAATGCCCAGGATCAGCTAACAGTGACACTCAGTGAGAATATAGGCGATTGTGAGAGGACTACCACAGCTCCACTGAGGGGAGTCCTTTTTACCCATAAGGGACTCGTGGGTAAATCTGGTGTGACTGACACAGTCAGCACAGTACGATTGCATCTTTCCAAGAGGCCTGAAAAAAAGTATGCCGTGCCTTGGTGGCATGACTTGCTTGCATTGATAAGGTTGTGATAGCCTGACATTCCATATCCCAAGTTTTCAAAATGCAGTGTCACAGCTGCAATAAGTAGTCTGTGACTGTTACTCTGAATTTGACTTTGTCCCCTGTGGTTGTCTTTTAGCTTATTTGCCAGCGAGTTCATTTCCCAGAATACCCACATAGTTTGGTGTTCAGATGAATGTTACTGTGGTACTGGAGCTGTGGAGATTAACTGGAAAGTCTTTGATGTTAAGTGACTCAAACATCTTGATGTAGCTCTGAGATACGCCTTGAAAGCAGTTCATGGCGTTGCTACAAACCAGGAAGACTTTTGTGCCAAGAGTTCTAATGTTCTGCAGAGCCAATAATACCGTGACCACCTCTGTAGTGTATACACTGCAAGCATTCGACTGAGAATACCTCTCATGGCCACTTACATGTGCAAAAGCACAACTGACTGTCACTCATACATGTCAAATTTGGGTACGGAGAACCGAATTGTACAGGTGTCTGAGAATAGTAGAATCAGCATTTTTCATAGGGCCACAAGAGACATCCATCTGAATCATAGGACAGGGTACATACCTTGAGGGATGCTGGGTGGGAACCCTATGAACACAGAGAAGAGGGGCAGTGTGGGGTCCTTGCATGGAGGTTCAAATTGTATCTCAGCTGCTTAAGCCATTTTTGGAAACAGTCTGAACTGATAGTTGTGAATTAAAGTCAAGTAACACGGATGGGTAGGTATCTGACAGATTGTGACGGCACAGTTTGCCAATAGTTGCTGGTAGCTGACCCTTCGTAGAGAGAGATCAGCTTTCACCAGTAAGCCTTCTACAGGGCTTGTATGGAAAGCTCTAGCTGCCAACTGCACACCACTGTGATGGACAGGGTCTAACCAGTTCAGTATTGATTATGCTGCTTACCTGTAAGCAACACACCCATAATCCAAGCAAAATAAAATAAAGAGCTTTGTAGAATCACAGAAGAACTGTGCATTCTGTGACCCAGGAAGTGCTGCTGAGAAATCAGAGGGTATTAAGTTTCCTCAGGCATTTTTCCTTGATATGTTTTTAATTTTCATACTGATTTGTTGTGTTCCCAATTTCTCATTTATTTTAGCTGGGAACTTGTTAAGTAACTGCACTAGAGCACGTGAATGCACTATGAAGCATGGAGAAATTGGCAAAAGGTTTCATGAAAATTATTTTTGAGACTTAATTGATATTATACAACTCACAATATATCTGAAATTGATTTTTATTATCAGCAACAAAAACACATTAGGTATAACTGCATTAAAAATGTAAATGTCTTGTGACTAGGGCCTCCCATCGGGTAGACCGTTCACCAGGTGCAAGTCTTTCGATTTGACGCCACTTCGGCGACTTGCACATCGATGGGGATGATTTGATGATGATTAGGACAACACAACACCCAGTCCCCGAGCGGAGAAAATCTCCTACCCAGCCAGGAATCAAACCCGGGCCCTTAGGATTTACACACTGTCGCGCTGACCATTCAGCTAGCAGGGGCGGACATAACTGTATTGAGAGTCAGTGTAAGAATTACAACACACTTACACCTCTTCAAGAAATGTGGTTACTTATTTGACACAACATTCTTACAACTTGCTTTTGTTGGATAAATACTTTATTTGCTTTAGGTGCATTGGCCAGAAGATAATCCCATAAAATGGTAATTTACACTGAAGAGCCAAAGAAACTGCTACACCTGCCAAATATTGTGTAGGGCTCCTGTGAACACACAGAAGTGCCACAACACAACATGGCATGGGGTCGACTAATGTCTGAAATAGTGCTGGTGGGAACTGACACCATGAATCCTGCGAGATTGTCCATAAATGCATAAGAGTGTGAGGGGGTGGAGATGTCTTTTAAACAGCACATTGCAAAGCAACCATATATACTCAATAATGTTCATGTCTGGGGAGTTTGGTGGCTAGTGGAAGCGTTTAGACTCAGAAGAGTGTTCCTTGAGCCACTCTGTAGCAATTCTGGACATGTGGGATGTCTCACTGTCCTGCAGAAATTGCCCAAGTCTGTCAGAACGCAAAATGGACATGAACAGATGCAGGTGAACAGACAGGATGCTTACGTATGTGTCACCTGTCAGAATCGTATCTACATATTAGGGGTCCCATATTACTCCAACTGCAGATGCCCCACACCATTACACAGCCTCCACCAGCTTGAACAGTCCCCTGGTGTCTCCATACCCATACACGTCCATCCGCTCGATATAAGTTGAAACGAAACTCGTCCGACGAGGCACCATGTTTACATTTGTCAAAAGATCAATGGTGGGGTTGACAGGCCTAGGCATGTGTAAAGCTTTGTGTCGTGCAGTCATCAAGGGTACACGAGTGGGCATTGAGCTCCGAAAGCCCATATTGATGATGTTTTGTTGAATGGTTCGCACGCTGATTCTTGTTGATGGCCTAGCATAGAAATCTGCAGCAATATGCAGAAGGATTACACTTCTGTCACATTGAGCAATTCTCTTCAGTGTTCATTGGTCCCATTCTTGCAGGATCTTTTTCTGGCTGCAGCAATGTCGGAGATTTGATGTTGTACCAGATTCCTGATATGGTCGTATGGAAAATCCCCACTTCATCGCTACCTTGGAGATGCCTTAAATCTTGATAACATGCCATCTAGCAGCAGTAACCTATCTAACCAGACACTTATTGTCTTATGTAGGCACTGCTGACTGCAGCACCGCATTCTGCCCATTCACATATCTCTGTATTTGGATGTGTGTGCCTATACCAGTTTCTATGACACTTCAGTGTAGTACTGGCACCTAGCAGAAAGACTTTTAACCTAATTTGCAAACAAATGAACACAGTTACTGTGACATCTCACCTTTGTACACTGGTAAGGACAAGGGCTGCCACTAAAACTCCAGCAAAGCATTCACTGTGATTTACTTTGTGTAGGTATGGGGAAAATTTCTTCCACCAGTCAAAGGTTATTCGTAAATGGAGTACCCCAGCAGATCCCAATTCATTTGGAACATCCAAAAATCTAGCTCAGATATCACGCATGTCAGTGACAACTCAGAACAATGAAGCCCAGAAATCTGAGGCATAGAACCTCATACAGTCAGTGGGTAACACTAAGGAGAGATCTGCAAAGCAAATCTTACACCACATTCTAGTGTGGCCAAGTCTAAAGCTTTTCTCCAGCATTTAGTGTCCCTATCACAAAGAGATAACAGCAGGTAACTAATGAATTTAGAGACATGCTACTAGTATCATATCAAGTTGGTACAGCCCAAACGAAACTGTAAGACACATTCTCATGGAAATTAAGTGGGAAAGCTGACACTGTTCTTGTAAAACATTGTTGTTGTCATGATCTTCACTCTTAAGACTGGTTTGATGTAGTTCTACATGCCAGTATATCATGTGCAAGCTGCTTCATCTCTAAATAACTATTGCATCCTACATCCATTTGCACATGGTTACTGTAGTCAAGCCTAGGTCTTCATCAATAATTTTAACCCCTCCATACTTCCATCCAATATCAAACTGGCATATCTTTGATGCCTAAAGTTGTGCACTACCAACCCATCCCTTATTTGGTCAAGTTGTCCCATAAATTTCTTTCTTCCTCAATTTGATCCAGTAATGCCTCGTTACTTATACAAACCACCCGTCTAATCCAACATTCTTCTGCAGCACCACATTTCAAAAGCTTCTATTCTCATTTTGTCTAAACTGTTAACATTATTTCACTTCCATACAACACTACACTCCACACAGTTATCTTCAGAAAAGATTTCCCCAACATTTCAACTTGTATTTTATGTTACAAAATTTCTCTCTTGCTGAAAATGTTTTATTCCTATTGCCGATCTGCACTATACCCCCTCCACTTTGATTCAGCAACACTCCATTAGGATGTTTTACTTTTGTTGATATTCATCTTATAGTCCCTCTTCATGACACTATCAATTCCATTCAACTGATCTTCAAAGCCCTTTGCTGATGTCATCTTCCTAAATTTGAAAAGTTACATTTCCCTTATTTTTCATATTACAAACTTCTCCTTTGTTTCCTTCTGATTTTCCATGAGGTTATCTTCGAGTCATATCTTCTGTTCCTCTGAACAAATTTGCATCAGTGTTTTTCAACTATGGTCTGTAAGTCACACCAGTCAGCACCTATTTCTTTCAAACAGGGATTAACACATTTTTTCTGTTTAGCTTGATTAGTTTTTATATTTCCTCCTTTCCAAGGATCTCTACAGGATCTGTAATGATAATGCTACACCTCACATATTTTTTTAAATATATTCAGTGTCAAAGCATCATTCAGTCTTATGACACTTGAGTGGAGTGACACGGTGATGTCTTTCTCGTGCCCATCGAAGGTCACATTTCGTCGTACTTTAAGACTGGTGGAGAAAGTGTGGAGGCCTTTCAAATTTTGAAACCATTAAATGTAGTTGAGAAATCTAAGGAATGGGTGAATGTACAAACCAGTAAGGAAGGGACAATCATTATAAATAATTGTTTGTATTAATGAACATTACGGATGCCTCACTTTTTCTCACCGCAAATGATTAATAGTATATTTCTGCGTATTCTGCCGAGTTGTTGTTTCCATTTTATACATCATATTTTCATGACCGAACCAGCTGTTTTCTTCTGGTCCTGCAACTTTTGTAGTTATGTGCACTTGCTGCCTAGAATCCAACCAGACGATGAAGTACTGTTGGTCCCACTACACTATTTATATCAAAGTTTGATTCTTGACACCCACCACATCCTTTGATGTTTTTTTGTTTTTCAGAACTCGTAATGAAATTTTGTTAAATGTATTCTCTCAGTGTTTTTTAACTGAGGTGATGTGATGCCTGATGAGATTTTCATAAATTAAGTGCTGGACTCCAAACACTATTTAAAGTCAAACTGCCATCCCTGTTTACTAGGTTTCTTACATATTTATTTCGACAGAGTCCTTACTTATGGTGCACAACAAATTTGATGTTTGCGCCCCATTACTGGTCTCATCTTATTTCATTTCAAGATCACATTCAAGGCTGTGCTTGCATACAGCTGATCTGCTTGGTAGTTTTAGTCAAGTTTGTCACTGTTGTACTTAGCATCTCTCCTTGAGCCACAAAAGACAAGCTGCATTCGCATGGAGTGTGACACACACCTGGCTTTTGGAGAACATTGCAAAGAATACTTTTTATGCTAGCTTAAGGGAGCAAAATACAATGGATGCTATGTTTTCATAGGACTACCAATCTTTCCAGCATAAGGTGAGAATCTATGTTTGGCTTATCTTCCTCAGTTTCAATCTCTGCCTCTTTCTCACATTTTCTTAATTTTGAACACCATCCATTCAGTTTGCTGATCTGAGAATCCATTCCTTCAGAATACTACTCTTAGGTGCAAATTTTCTGGAGAGGCTCTCCTTGTCTGAAAGTGCTTGAGCTCTATGTTCCAGAGTTCTTACCGACAATGTCAGTAAAGAAATGGGGACTAGCGATTATGATTCATTATAGCAATTATGGTTACAAAAGTTAATACATCAATCAATAAGGCTAGGAGAGTGTTCGTGCTACGTAGAGCAGATAAGCAGTTATTAACATCTCACTTAGACAGTGAATTGGCATCACCTGGTTCCAGTAAGATGGATGTAGAGGAATTATGGGCACAGTATAATCAGATTGTAAATAGTGGTCTGGAGAGTTATGTGCTTAGTAAGTGGATGAAAGATGGAAAAGACCCACCATGGTTCAATAATGAAATTCAGCAGATGCTGAGAAAGCAGAGGCTGTTGCACTCTACATTCAAAAGGGGATGCACAAATGACACCAAGCGAAGGTTAGCAGAGATTCACATGTCTGTGAAAAGATCTATGCGTGAAGCATACAACAACTACCACTGTCACACCTTAGCAAAAGGTAGCAGAGACAACGAGAAAATTCTGGTCATATGTAAATCACTAAGCGGGTCTAAGGCATCCATTTAGTCACTTGTTGACCAGTCCGATGTGCCAGTTGAAGATAGCAAAACAAAAGCCAAAGTTTTAAATTTCACATTCAAGAAATTGTTCACACTGGAGAACCGTAGAAACATACCATCATTTGACCATCAGACAGACTCCCGTACGGACGACACAGAAATAAGCATACCTGGCATAGAGAAACAACTGAATGATTTGAAAACAAATAAATCACCAGGTCCAGATGGTATTCCAGTTTGATTTTACAAAGAGAACCTTACGGCATTGGCCCCTGACCTAGCTTGCATTTACTGTGAATCTCTCGCCCACCACAATGTCCCAAGTGACTGCAGAAAAAGCGGAAGTGACAAAATCATATAAGAAAGGCAAAAGAACGTAACTGCAAAATTACAGACCAATATCCCTAATTTCCGTCGATAAAATTTTTTCTGGGTTTGCGAACGCATTGCCAATATGTAAAACAACCAATGTTTTGGCCACTGCTGCAGGTGACCTCCTTCAGGGTGTTTTGTTTACTGTAAACAAAACACCCTGAACATCATCACTTGCAACAGTGACCGAAACACAGTTTTTTTTTTTTTTTTTTTCCATACTGACAATGCAGTCACAAATGCAGAAAAATTTTATTGACTGTTACAATGGCCGCAGAAGCCTACGTTTATATCCCTAACTTCTGTTTGCTGCAGAATCCTTGAACATATTCTCATTCGAATATAATAAACTTTCTTGGTTTTAGACAGCATCACTCGTGCGAAACTCAACAGGCTCTTTTCTCACACGATATACTGAGAACTATTGATGAAGGGCAACAGGCAGATTCAATATTTCTACATTTCCGGAAAGCATTTGACATTGTGCCCCATTGCAGACTGTTAATGAAGGTTCAAGCACATGGAATAAGTTCACAGATATGTGAGTAGCTCGAAGACATCTTAAATAATAGAAACCAGTATGTTGTCCTCGACAGTGACTGTTCATCAGAGACAGGGGTATCATCAGGAGTGCCCCAGTGAAGTGTTCTCTATATACATAAATGATTTTCTGGACAGGTTGGGCAGCAATCTGCGGTTGTTTGCTGATGATGTTGTGGTGCATGGTAAGGTGTCGAAGTTGAGTGAGTATAGGAAGATACAAGGTGACTTGGACAAAATTTCCAGTTCGTATGGTGAATGGCATCTAGTCCTAAATGTGGAAAAATGTAAGTTAATGCGGATGAGTAGGAAGAACAAACCTGTAATGTTCGGATTCAGTATTACTAGTGTCCTGCTTGACACAATCAAGTCATTTAAATATCTGGGCATAACACTGCAAAGCGATACGAGGTGGAACAAGCATGTGAAAACGGTGGTAGGGAAGGGTGAATGGTAGACTTCGGTTTATTGGGAGAATTTTTGGAAAGATTGGTTCATTTGAAAAGGAGATCACATATAGGACATTGTGCAACCTATTCTTGAGTACCATTTAAGCGATTGGGATACATACCAGGTAGGATTGAAAGAAGACATCAAAGCAATTCAGAGGCGGACGGCTAGATTTGTTACCAGTAGGTTCGAACAACACGTAAGTGTTATGGAGGTACTTCAGGAACTCAAATAGGAATCCTTGGAGTGAAGGTGATGTTCTTTTTGAGGAACACTATCGAGAAAAGTTAGACAACCGGCATTTGAAGCTGACTGCCAAACAATTCTACTGCTGCCAACATACATCACATGTAAGGACCACAAAGATAAGATATGAGAAATTAGGGTTCGTATAGAGGCACACAGACAGTCATTTTTCCCTCGCTCTATTTTCGAGTAGAACAGGAAGGGAAATGACTACTAGTGGCACACGGTAACCTCCACCATGCACTGTATGGTGGCTTGCAAAGTATCTACATAGATATAGATATTCTGGCACTGAATTTCTTTGTGATGGATGGTGATGGCTTGAGGTGTGAAGATAGAGGTCAGTGTGTGTAGATTTTCTATATACACTGTTGTCCAGGGAACTGTCCATTTTTCTCTTAGCTAAAACATCTAGGAAAGATAATTGGCCCTCTTTTTCAAGTTCCATTGTGTATTTTACTGGTGCTGACATAAAATCTTTATACCAGGTGATCTATTATCAAAGGAAATTCATCCAAAGTTGGAGAAGGTTTAAAGGGAATTTGTTATTTGTTTTCAACAGTTATGAAATAAATATGCATAGATCTGTAGTTATGCTTCCTAGTTCACACAAAAAGTCATACAGCAGCATACTTTATTGATTACAAAGTATGCACAATGCATTTTGGAATTATTTCCATCTTCAGGAATCTGAGTGCACAGTTAGGACACGGACAAGAGCGTTACCAGTTGTGAGAGTACTGTAATTTGAGATGACACACTACTTGGGACTCTTATGTGACTTTATGTCACACCTTTATTTGTTAAGAAATAGCTGACTTTTTTCAAAATGTCATCCCATTCTTGAAGAAAGTCACAAACTGTAACCAAAGATGAACACATTGAGAACTTGCATCATGCGATAGTAAGACAAATGGAAACTAAAGTTGTGGCTAACAACTGATGCCACAGGTGAATCAAAAGAAATAGTATGGTACACACTAGCTTAAGAATTAAGAATGATACAGTTTTATGCAAAATAGGTGCTCCATTTGTTGAATGTTGACTGTATAAACCTTCTCCAATATTGGATGAATTTACATTGATGATAAGTTACCTGTCACACAAAGATTTTATGTCAGCATGGTATTCCAGTTTAACCTCAAAACACAAAACATGACTATTTCAAAAAAGAAACTGCACCAAAGATTAAGTTTATTTTTGATTTGTTTAATGTACAACAAGTACCAAAATAAGACTGAAAAAAATCTCCCCTTGTCGTCGTATGTCTGTAATTAGAATATGTTTTGCAATTCTACTATAACGTAAGTTTCAGAAGAGAAACAGATTTCAAACTATGAGAATAATGGGGACTATGAGGAGTAATGAGAAAGATCTAGGTTGGACCTCTGCTACTGCATCAACCATTCACATTACCATGATTACTATAGTCCAGGTGGGTAGATCACGTAACTAATGAGAAGGTATTGAATAGGATTGGGGAGAAGAGAAGTTTGTGGCACAACTTGACTAGAAGAAGGGATCGGTTGGTAGGACATGTTTTGAGGCACCAAGAGATCACAAATTTAGCATTGGAGGGCAGCGTGGAGGGTAAAAATCGTAGAGGGAGACCAAGAGATCAATACACTAAGCAGATTCAGAAGGATGTAGGTTGCAGTAGGTACTGGGAGATGAAGAAGCTTGCACAGGATAGAGTAGCATGGAGAGCTGCATCAAACCAGTCTCAGGACTGAAGATCAGAACAACAACAACAACAACAACAACAACAACAACAACAACAACATAGTCCAGCCTTCATCTACTCTACAATTTTTACCTCCCACACTTCGCTACATTTGCAAATTAACTCCTCCCTGGCATCTCTGGATGTCCGACCAACCTACTAATTCTTTTAATCAAGTTGCACCATACATTTCTTTTCTCCCTCATTAAATTCAGTATTTCTTCACTAGTTATCCAACTTACCCCTCTTTCCACAGCAACACATTACAAAGTTTTATCCAATTGGATAAAAAGTTAAAATGGATACAAATAGATATGTTTATCAAGACACTCAGTTCAATAAGTTTTGCTCTCAGGAACTGTGATGACATAAACCTAAGTGTGAGGATTATTCTGTATATTTTCACTCCCTATTGTCTTCTGGAATTATCTTTTGGTGCAAGGCACCAAAAGTAAATAAGGTATTTATTCAGCATGAATGAGCAGTTATTTAAAGTAGACTACTGCAACCTTGCAGAAGCTTTCTTAAGGATCTTGGCATTCTTATGCATGCTTCACAGTTTATTTACTCCCTAATGCTTTATGATGCTGATGATAAAATCTGTTTCTGCTGAACTGCGATCTATACAACCACAATACAAAACAAAACAAAAAATGATCATAAAAAGCAGCCTTTAACAGCTAGCATTTGCACCCTTGGGGAACTTCGTTTTACGGACATTACACTGTGTTACAAGGCATATTACTGTGCCTAAAGCCTCAGTTCCTAAGGCAATCCTACGCAGTGATCTGATGACACCACGACCGTACCACTGAGTGGATAAAAGTAAACAGTTCAGTTTGATGATCTCGTTTAAGTTTAAAAGTGCTAGCTGAGTCTTCGTAGCCTTTGATGTTGCCAGCATTAGGAAACAACACATAAGATTCAGAAATAGGCATCTGAGTACGGCATAATATCCATAAAACAAAAATCATCCACTGCGGCCTATTGTAGTTTCAGAGAGGAATTTCTTCTCATGTAAAAGTATTCAATAAGCTCTCATTAGCACAAAGCAAAGAATTAGACCTTACCAATTCAAAAGAAAAAGAAAAACATACTTCATTAGCAATTCCTTCTACACATTATTTGATTATCTAGAATCAAGGAATGGAAATTCCTGTTAGCTACATAGCAAGTTGGAGTGTTCATTTTAAAGCTGCACAACGGATAGTAATATACCCCAAACTGTTCTATGTTACAGAAGTAGGAAACTACTTTCTTTGAAGAACTTAAATGTAACCAAGAAAATATTTAGCTACCAACAGAAGATTTACAGCAGCTGTTTAATATAACTGAGGAAGCAACCGCTTTATTCACAGCAGCAGTTTCACTGCTAATCTTGAAAGTTACGCTTAGCGGCATCAGCATATATAGTATTAAGTAGCATCATGACAATGATTAAGTTTATATGATGTGCCTGTCCTTTGTTATTGCATACCTTGGCTCGTTCCATGTCCCTGCAGATTTTCCTTTATGGGATTTATGGAACACAATGAATAAATGAGAATTAACAATTAGAGTGAGGAGCATCTGTGATGACGATGATGATGATAGGTTTGTGGGGCGCTCAACTGCGTGGGTTCACCAGCGCCCAAAGTCCCAATTTTTACACAATCCAAATTAGTCACGGTTACAAACGATGATGATGCTGCTGCTGATGTTGATGAAATGATGAGGACAACACAAACACCCAGACCCTGAGCGAGGAGGAGCATCTATATCACCCACAGCGACTCTTCAGAGTAAAACAAGTGTTCACAGCAGCTAGCGAGTGAATGGACACAAAAAGCATACTGATACAAAAAGGGTTTATCATTACAACACAAATTTACCACGAGGAGGCTTCCAAGCTGCCTTCACCAGCTTTACCAGCATCTTGTCACTACTCCAATGAGATGACCTCTCTTCTATTTCCTTTACTTCATTTTACATAGTTAAATGTAATACACCACTGAAAAAAAAAAAAAAAAAAGTGCAGCATCCACAGGGTCAAAGTCAAGTGATCCGACAGGGATCTCAACAAATTCAGACCAAATGAAACACACATCACATTAAAGGATGTCCAAACAGGCGCTTCAATGTATAGTGCACTTCCTTCTCTAACAGCAACGCAGGCATGTATTCTCGTGTGCAGAAAATCTTATGGTGCTAAATGGCATCCTGCAACAGACTGTCTCAAGCATCTTGCTCCTTTTGTTGCAATTCGGCAACACTTCTGACAGGCTCTGGAGAACAAGGAAGTTCCTGCTTCATCAAGTGCCATACATTTTCAAGTGGAAATAGATCTGTTTTTCTTGCTGGCCATGGCAGTAGTTGTACACCAAAAAGATCATGTTGCATAGCAGCAGCTGTATGTGAACATACAGTGTCCTGCTGAAAAAGCACTTCACTTCCTGTCAAATGAATGCATTAATTTAGCATGGGAATAACAACCTGTGCAATGTAGTGGGTGATTGTTACTTTACCTTGCAATAACACCAGATGTGATCACAAGTTGTAACTGACGCCCTGCCCCCCTCCTCTCCGCCCACACACAATGAAGCCTGAGGTGGGACCTGTGTGTCATGAGCATACGCTCTCCAGAATAGGCCGCTCACCAGGTATACACCATATGCATGTATGTCCATCACTCACACACAGACAGCTCCCACGATCATCACTGAAGACAACACAGCACCATTCCAATCTTCAGTTGACTCTTTTCCAGTAAAGGCATTCGCGATCTTAGTCCTTCTGCAAGTAGACAGTTCCTAATGATAATCTGGTGACAGCCACTGCAATATGTGCCCAAATTTCTTTCCTGGACGATGATTAGTCAGCCATTGTGGCTCGGACACTGTGCTGATCTTGACATGTGTCTGTCCTATACAGCCATCAAGAACCTGGTCTACAGGTAAAGGAATGTTCCAGAGAGCACTACTGAAAGCAATGACACACCACAGATCCATTGTGTCTAACGTGCAGCTTTCCGTCGATGCATCCATCCAGTTTCCCGCAGGCCCACAAAGTGACTCTGTTCAACAAGATTACTTGCTTGTTGTTGGAGCATGGTCATACCCTAGAATGAATGTTGCACTCACTGTTCATGTCCAAATTCAGTACAGGTACTGTGTGGAAAGAGAGGGGGGAGGGAGCACAGATAAGCTTGAGCACCAACTGATCGATGACGAATATGACAAATCAATCACTAACACCATAGCCCCTCAGTATGCACGTATTATACCCTGTGTCGCTGAGTACAGTCCTCACGGGCACTGCCTTCTACCCTCCACGACAGTTTACACGGCTAGATTTCCCCCAATTCTCTCAGCTCGGCCATTTCATGGCAACTTTGCACAATAAATGCCACTTGCCTATACATTTGTGGAAGTTGCAACACCAAGGAGGAATAACAAAAGTGACATGGCTTGCAGTGATATACACTGATCAGACAGAATATTATGACCACCTACCTAATAGCTGTTATGGCCACCTTTGGCACAGATAACAGTGGCGATGCATTGTGGCATGAAAGCAATGAGGCCTTGGTAAGTCGCTGGAGGGAGTTGGCACCACATCTGCACACACAAGTCACCTAATTCCCATAAATTCCAGTGAGGGGGCAATGAACTCTGACGCCATGTTCAATCACACCCCAGATTTGTTTGATAGGGTTCAAGTCTAGCTAGTTGGGGGGGCCAGCAAATCAACTGCAACTCACCACTGTGATCCTCAAACCACTCCATCACACTCTTGGCTTTGTGACATGGTGCATTATCTGGTTGAAAAATGACACTGAAACACGATCATCATGGAGAGGCGTATGTGGTCTGCAACCAGAGTACTATACTCCTTGACCATCAAGGAGCCTTGCACGAGTGCCACTGGACCCATGGATGCCCACATGAATGTTCCCTAGAGAATAATGGAGCCACCGTCAGCTTGTCTCCATTACCACAGCACAGGTGTCAAGGAGCTGTTCCCCTGGAAGACGACGGATTCACGCCCTTACATTGGCACGATGAAGAAGGTCTTGAGATTAATTAGACCATGCAACGCACTGCCACTGCATAACGTCCAGTGCCAATGGTCATTTGTATTTCAGTCGCAGTTGCCGATGTCACAGTGTTAACGTTGGCACGTGCATGGGTCCCCAGCAGCGGAGGCCCGTCATCAGGAGTGTTCGGTGTACTGTGTGTTCAGACACACTTTTACTCTGCCCAACATTAAAGTCTGATGTTGGTTCCGCCACAGTTCATCACCCGTCCTGTTTTACCACTCTGCCCAGCCTACAACATCTGACATCTGTAATGAGGGGTGGGCACCAAACCCCACGACATCTGGATGTGGTTTCACCTCAGTTTCGCTACATGTTGAAGGTACTGACCACTTGAACACCCGACAAGTCACACAGTTTCCAAAATGCTCATGCTGATCCTCCAGGCCATCACAATCTGTCCTCGGTCAAACTCAGATTGTGTACCTTCCCCATTCTACATATGGACAGCACACTCACTGATACTACATGCACTAGCAGTCGTTCCTTACCAGGTGCTGATGCTGCTACTGCCTAGCTGGGTTTATATCAATAGTAGGTCGGCGGTCGTAATGTTCTGGCTGATCAGTGTAAATAAAGCATCAACAGTACAGAGCAATAAAATAACATTAAATGCCCAAAATCAAGAACCAGAGAAGATACTGAGGGCTGCAATGAAGAGGCTGTATATGTGATAACCTGGATTGTAAAAAAATTGAAATGTGTGTCTGTGAAGTGGTAATGACAATGGCTCCTAACACTGACCAAATTTCAGCTGTGTTAACTAAAAGAAATTCGACTCACTTCATCCCATCAAAAGAATTCCTACCACAGTATATGAACACCCTCCAACTGACTGTCCAGTCACACTTCTAATCAAATACTTGAACAAGTACCTGTTTTAGTCTAAAGTTGTGAATTATTACTTTGCCTCCTTCCTTTGCCAGTAGGCAGAATAAATAAATTACTACTATAGACTAAAACATGTACTTTTTCAGTACCAGTATTGTATTGGTCACTGTAACAACAGTGTGTCAGGATTATACAGTGTGAGTCAGGAGGAAAAGAACATGCTTTGAGGGGTGGTAGTATTAGTGATTCTGAACAAAAAACTTCATATGGACGTATATCCTATTCCGAATGGTTTCTGAGATAGAACACATTTAATATCACTTTTGTAAGTTTTTTTTTAATAACTCGAAAACTGCGCCCTCCTGTGAAAACGTGCTGCAATACAAAATTAAACTATATTAAATTTGCTACAAAAAAGGTCTTATTCATATTTTTAGGCCAATTTGAGGAAGTTTCCTGACTTGATAGACCACAAGTGTCCCATATCAAACTGTTCGTCCAACTTGTTACCTCGAATTGGCCTATAAAAACTACATAAGCTACAGCACATGAGCGTCGAGCGAGATTTTCAAAATTCTTGTGCTCTCTTCACACAAACCATTAGTTCTAGAGAAAAAAATGAATAGGACCTTTTTTGTAGGAAATTTAATATAGTTTAATTTTGCATTGCAACATTTTTCACTGGAGACCGCAGTTTTCGAGTTATTCAAGAAAAATGTACAAAAGTGATATTAAATGTGTTCTATCTCGGAAACCATTTGGAATAGGGCATATGTTCATATGAAGTTTTCTGTTCGCAATCACTATCACCTCTTAGAGCATGTAGCTTTCCTCCAGGCTCACCCTGTATAAAGACTTGAACCACCTGATTAAATCGATTCTTCACCACCCCTACCCCATTATCACCACACTCCCAGTTTCTCCCCATCAACACCCCATCCCTATACACTAACATCCACCATGTCCATGCCTTTACTGCCACAAACCACTACTTCCCTCAATGTCCTGGCAACTATAAAACCAACACCTCACTTCTTATACAAATGACCAACAATATCTTTACCCGGTCGACCAAAGCTTCCGATCCACGGCTTTGACCCATGACGTAGCTTGTGAGAGTGGCATGTTTGTAGGTGTCATTTTGATGTGATCGGTGGTACTCTCTGGTGGTGTGTTTATGTGTTGTGTGTTAGGTGATGTTTTTGGTTTAGTTTGCGTGTGAGGCATGTTTATAGGTGGCGTATTGTTGCGGTCGGTGGTTCTCTCTGGTGGTGTGTTTATGGGTAGCGTGTTACGTGCCGTATGAGGTTCACTTGCATGGTAGCACTGCATGTGTGTGGTATCGGTAGTGACTGTGCTTTCAGCAGAATATTTTTCAGTGAGTTAACGATTTTGGTTTTGTTATGTCGACGTTATTGTAGTTTTTTTCTATTCGTCATGTGTGAATTTTGGTAAACTGCTTTTTTTATGTCTTTGGTAGGTATGGATATGACTGACAAGGTCAACAGTTTTCGGTTGTCAGCAATGATGGGGGACACTGCGCTGTCTCTAATAAAATATCTTCAACTATTCAGATTTTTGGATGAAGTCGTGAAGTGTTCAGTATGTCGTGAAGAAATGAGGCTTACTAAAGTTCCAGCGTCTCGGACCAGGGACGGCTATATGTGGAGATATCGTAAGGATAACAGATCAAGGGAAGTGTTCGATTCCAATTTTGCTGGTTTGTTGTGTTTTTTGAGGCAGTGATGATTGTGGAAGTGGTTGTAGTTTTGGGTTTTATGATTTGGTATCAGTAGTTTCTGTTGACCTAAATAGGTCAAGGGAAGTGTTCGATTCCAATTTGTGGAATCAGGAACTGCTGCTGAGCTATATAGGTCAAGGGAAGTGTCCAATTCCAGAGGATATTGTGTTTAGTGGAATTTAGGCAGTTTTGTGTTGTCGGGTTTTTTTTGTCGTTTTGTGTGGTTTGGTATGGTGGTGTGTGACTAAATTTGTTTATATTTACTTTGTCCCAACCCAAAAACCCCAGATTTCCCATGCTTGTCCCGTTAGTTTCATTATGTTTTTTGTGGAACAAGTGTGTGTTGGTTTTTCAATGTATTTTCATGTTTGTGGTCATGTTTACATAATGACGTCATGGGGGCCGTATTGGAGTCATAGTGTATGGTCGTTTCCGCCATATTTGTGATGTCATGGGTCAAAGCAGACGCGTGGAATCGGACGCTTCTGTATTTCCCTTTACCCTTTACTATTCCCCCTTCAGGCGAAGATACGCAAATAAACCTACATCACAGCCATGAGCAGGCACATACACCAAACTGTTTTCAGGAAACCTGGAGGAAACTGTCACAGCCACCCAATATCCTAAATCAACTCTATTGTTCAGGTAAACTGGTGTTCTCTTCATATTCTGGACTAGGTTGAGGTACACTATCTTTGGTCTTCCACAGTCTCAACAATATTTCTCCTGTTTGCCACACTTGGTCCTTTTCACAGATCAGCATGCCATCCAGCTGGTGTGAGAAGTGTGTTTTATCACTAGTTGCATTTGATGAAAATAAAATGGATCAAGGCACTTGCTAGACTACAGAAACAGTGAATATACAGCTTTAACAATAAGTGGCAAGTGGGACAGCCAATGCAATTTCTGAAAGCAGGTTATCTACATTACGAAGTTTAAGAACTGAGATAGGAACCAGGGTTTACACTACAGAAATGTGTCCATTCTGCAACATCTTAAAATACTGAGGTGGCCAAACTGTATGCCTGATGCCGCGTGCCTGACCTTGCAGTGAAACATCAATCAGTAAGTGTGCAGCAGTCAACACATTGTGAAACAGAAATGCAAGAAGACCAGCTCCCATACACAGCAAAGATGACAAAGACAAACGGAAATTAATCTCATTGACAAGGTCATTAAAGAGGGAGCACAAGCTCAGATAGGACAAGGATAGGGAAGTCGGCTATGGCTTTTTCAAAGGAACTGTCCTAGAACTCACCTTAATCAAGTCAGGGGAAATCACAGAAAGCCTAAATCTGGATGGCAAGACAGATTTGAACCTAGTTTCTGCTGCATGCAAGTCCAGCATTTTACCACTGCACCATCTCGGTCCTATGAAATTTGGAAAAATATGACAACTATAGCCACAGTCTTATACAAAGAGAAGGTGTAGGGGCAATGTACCACAAAGGTGTACAGAGAAAATTTTAATACACGTTAAAGTAGCACGTCAAACTATGTTTTGGACATAAGATTGAGAACTTAAATGATAAGTTACTCTCTAAAATTCTCCCCCTCCACCCACAACAATTTAAAACGAATTGTCCAGGTCTACATTTCACGCACCTTTAAATTATTGGTTTTGTGTGTGTGTGTGTGTGTGTGTGTGTGTGTGTGTGTGTTTTGATGGTGATTTTTTTTTAATCAGCTAAGCTACAGATTAGCATGTGTCACCACGACCAGGATTTTGCACCAGGCGTGCCCCAGAGAAGTGCGATAGGACTGCAGTTGTTCTCCATACATATAAATAATTTGGCGAACAGGGTGGGCAGCAATCTGTGTTTGTTTGCCGATGATTCTGTGGTGTACGGTAAGGTGTCGAAGTTGAGTGACTGTAGGAAGATACAAGACGACTTAGACAAAATTTCCAGTTGCTGTGATGAATGGCTGTTAGCCCTAAATGTGCAAAAATGTAAGTTAATGCCTACTTTTGAGTACTTCTTGAGTGTTTGGGACCCATACCGCGTCAGACTGAAGAAGACATCGGAACAATTCAGAGGTAGGTTGCTATATTTGTTACCGGTATGTTTGAACAACATGTTAGTGCTATGGAGATGCTCTGGGAACTCAAATGGGAGTTCCAGAAGGGAAGGCAGCTTTCTTTTCGAGTAAAACTACTGAGAAAGTTTAGAGTTAACTCTTATTTGAAGGTGACTGCAGAATGATTCTACTGCAGCCAACATATGTTCTGCTTAAGGACCACAAAGATAAGATACAAGAAATTAGGGCTCATACAGAGACATACAGACAGTTGTTTTTTCCCTTGCTCTATTCGCAAATGGAACAGAACAGGAAATACTAACAGTGGTACAGGGTACCCTCCGCCACACACCATACAGTGGTTTGCGGAGTATCTATGTAGATCTCAACCAAACTGTCACTTTCCAGCTTAACCTAGACCTCAGGCTATGCTACAGATCAGTCTGTCACCACAACCAAGTTCTTTTGCTTTCAGGTCAGCTTTGTCAACTAACCACTGTGAAAATACACAACAAAAATATCACAGCAGCCATTAAACATTACATCACTCATTAAGGATGACAACTAAAATCAAATGTTCCTCTTGACTGAAGTATAGTAGCAATGCTCTTAAAGAGTGCACTCTGGTGGGCCTCAAATAGTTTCATGACAACGTGTGAACCTGGAATTCCAAAAAAAATGGCAAAAGAAACCATTTCTCCATAATGGCATGTAAGCAGTCCCCATCCACCTACCTACTCTTTACTTATGACCACTAGAACACTACTCATATACAGTAACACTTTACAAAGGGCCGTCTGGCAAATCTAAGATGGTGGAATAGGTGAACTGTGAATCAATATTTCATATGATTTGTTACATTAAATCATGGGACTAGGGAGGTGGGGGAGTGAATATAAGTGATCTGTTTTTATTGTCGAAAGTAATAACACATTCACCTGTTGATCATACATGCATAGGCATTGCCAAGGTCTGCGCATGGGTGGCCCATTGTAAACTTTAGCCATCGTTCTCTTGGTTACAGAGTTTTCATATCAACTGTTCCACATTTAATCAAAGATGATATTTCCCTTAGTAACAGAATATTCTTTCAACAGGTTGACTTCCAAAAGCTCTTTAGACTAATATGTTACTGGGGTTTGCTTCAGAATGCCGTTTTCAGTGCCTACCACACTTGAGGTTGGTAATTTTTTTAAATGTTGGACAAAGCATGGGTAAATTAACAGGAAATATTAATTATTTGCATGGTAGGTTAGTAACAACTATGATGTGCAATCTATCAACTGATTTGCAAGTATTATGCATTTTTCAGCTAATATGTGGCTACATATCACTATTTCAGCAGAGGTTTTATTTTGTATGTGTAGTTTCACATCACAAAAAATGAGGAAGTATGATAAAAAAGAATGACTGAGTAACACTTTTGTTTAAATATAAAAGTTCAGCAAGAGAAAAGATCTTTCATTTACTCCGATAAAGGAAATTGTCATCATGTCAGTTTTTTAGAGCAACAGAACTGTAGTAAAAAAACGTAATGACATTTCAGCACAGAGCAATACTATTTTTAACTGGGGAAATGACTGTGCTGATTCCAATTGCTTTAATGTCTAGGAATTCAATCCAAATTGCTAGAATACAGAAGTAGGCCTGTATATAAAACATAATCGCTTACTAGGGCAATATATGAGATTACCATGCAGTCAATTTTGTCAAATTACTAATAATTTCCAGTAATTAAATTTCCACATCGATAAGATGAATGTGCATAAAGGGTGTGAACTTCTGCTATCATCCAAAAATAAACATTTTTTGTTAATATCACTACAATGGAGAAGCATTACAACCTTCAGAAGGTCCAGAAGAAATGGGCTTGCTGCGCTGAGGACTATTTTATGTGCGGGAAAACTGCGGCCACCAGCTGCCAGCGTCACATCAACAAGATCTCCATGGCATCTCAGAAGCTGAACGGCAGATACAAGCGACGTACCAAACTCTCCCCAAGACAAACTGTACAGCTGACTGCTCCCCATATTTTGTCACTGCACGTTTGAAATGTTGCGTTGGTGAACAATGTATGGCTACTGTCTTTACTATTCCACAAAAATTATTCTATCTTGTCGCACACACGCAAAATACTTATTTTTGCCTCTTAACAAAAATGACACACAACACCTACGAAATAAAATACTGAATAAGCAGCATAATCAGAACTATTCAACGCCTCAGGCTATTGCAGTTTCAGACAAGGGCACTGATGCATATCAATTTGGCTGTTTGACTTAGTTCATCAGTATATTCGAAGACAGTACAAATATTACTGTCATCTGACAGCTGAACCGCAACTTATATCGCCAGTCCTGCATACACATGTAATACAGAACGTTAATTACTGCGACATAATATCCATATGATAACGTTTGTTAATTAGCTGTGAACTACTTAGCGTACAGCACGAAGTAAATTACACTGGTTACGCGCTTAATCGATTACTCCAATTCGTACACAAAAATTATGAAAGTATAACAACTTGATTTAGTAAACTAACATTGCTGCCAACATACAACAATAATTAGGACAACAATTTTCCATGTCTTTGTTATTTTCAACAAACCGAAACTGCTGTGTGCGATTATTTATAACATACATGTATAATTCTAAAAATTAAGTCTTAGGTCCCCAAAATTTATACAGAGCTATTTTTTTCCATCAACGACAATCATGCAAAAAGATAAGCCTGCCAATCACAGTTGCCATAGTGGAGAGGGAATTTCAAATGTTCCCTGCTGAAACACAGAATTATAAGGGACGATCAAAAAAGTTGCCGTTTGAGTGCACTGCTGCAGCGGACATGCAACGTAGCGTGACTTCGATGCGCGTGTATAAGCATAGACATGGTATTAGTGTGGCCTTTGTGTCTTCCGACATGCGTGCGGTAAATGCGGAAACGTTAACTAGGCGACATTATTATCAAACAGGACAAATGTGCTGTTGTTCTGTTCTTAGTTACCGAATGACAGATATCGGTAGACATCCATCGGAGAATGAAGATTGCGCATGGGGCAGCATGTCTGCCCAAAACCACGGTTATGGAATGCGGTGCTGCTGCTTTCTAATCAAAAAAATGCCCCCATATCACAAAGTAAACGTAACTCCGTATTGAAATTAAGGAATGTGAGATTTCGAGTGTTCGATGAAATTTCGAAAGTAATATTCCAACAGCCGTTATTTTTATAGCTTTTTATTTGAGACAAAAGA
This sequence comes from Schistocerca americana, assembly GCF_021461395.2. NCBI lineage: Eukaryota > Metazoa > Arthropoda > Insecta > Orthoptera > Acrididae > Schistocerca > Schistocerca americana. The sequence goes on from NC_060123.1 coordinate 132,837,202, forward strand.
ATTCTTGGTTCTGAGTGTTTAGTCTGAGAATTGTTGTTACGTTTGTGAAGGGCACACATTGCTCGAGAAGTCTTCTACGAAAACCACGAGCAAATACTGGTTCCCTTAGATACATGTACGACTGGGAGATTTTTGTCATTCATGCTACAGGGCTTGAAGATGGCTCTATTGCGGACTGTTCTGTTATAGTAAAACCTAAATAACTTTTCGCTTTCAGAAATTTGACTTCGCTTGTGGGAACACGCAATGGACAAAATATATCCAAGTCACCTTAAACATTTGTAATTTGTCACGAAAACAAAGCATAATAATTAAATAAATTTTAAGAAGATACAAGAACACAAAATACCTTCCGAACTTTCTCCCAACGAACCTTGCCATACCGTGACGGTCCGTTGATTCCGCTATTCGAAACGCGTTGTGAAGTATTTTGAAGTGCCGTGAAATAACGGCCAGTGTGAATTATCAATGTTGCCTCAGATTAGTTTGTGGTGGTGGTGACCACGAGATGCAATGTTAAGTGTTGTGTGAAGTGATATCTTTCTGGCAGTTCGCTTTTGCTTGTTCTCTTGTAAAACCATACGTTACTCGCGACTGATGATAATAAATCACCTGTAAAGTGCAAAAAGCCAGTTAAAGCATGGAAATAGTTTTAGTTTGTCGATTGTGGTGTAGAGAACCATTCAGAAATGATTGTGTAGGCCTCAGTAACAGTGCGCTCGTGAACAAGACAAGAACACGAACTAACACAGCTATTCAAAGGTTGTAAGCTATAATACACTGTGAGCATACCATTAAAATCTAGTGGCCTTACTTAATATTATTCCACTGCTGATAGAGCCAGCAATACCTAAAGACGGCGAGCAAATTTTTCATTTGAACATGATAGATAATATGAGGTACAACAATTATATTGTCAGCGTTGGTTTGCTGTAAGACAATAACTTGATTATTTATAACGTGATAAGGACAACATGTTATGGAAGTGGAAGAGGATGTAGATGAAGATGAAATGGGAGATACGATACTGCGTGAAGAGTTTGGCAGAGCACTGAAAGACCTGAGTTGAAACAAGGCCCCCGGAGTAGATAACATTCCATTGGAACTACTGACGGCCTTGGGAGAGCCAGTCCTGACAAAACTCTACCATCTGGTGAGCAAGATGTATGAAAGAGGCGAAATACACTCAGACTTCAAGAAGAATATAGTAATTCCAATCCCAAAGAAAGCAGGTGTTGACAGATGTGAAAATTACCGAACAATCAGTTTAATAAGTCACGGCTGCAAAATACTAACACGAATTCTTTACAGACAAATGGAAAAACTAGTAGAAGCCGACCTCGGGGAAGATCAGTTTGGATTGCGTAGAAATACTGGAGCACGTGAGGCAATACTGACCTTACGACTTATCTTAGAAGAAAGATTAAGGAAAGGCAAACCTACGTTTCTAGCATTTGTAGACTTAGAGAAAGCTTTTGACAATGTTGACTGGAATACTCTCTTTCAAATTCTAAAGGTGGCAGGGGTAGAATACAGGGAGCGAAAGGCTATTTACAGTTTGTACAGAAACCAGATGGCAGTTATAAGAGACGAGGGACATGAAAGGGAAGCAGTGGTTGGGAAGGGAGTAAGACAGGGTTGTAGCCTCTCCCCGATGTTATTCAATCTGCATATTGAGCAAGCAGTAAAGGAAACAAAAGAAAAATTCGGAGTAGGTATTAAAATCCATGGAGAAGAAATAAAAACTTTGAGGTTCGCCGATGACGTTGTAATTCTGTCAGAGACAGCAAACGACTTGGAAGAGCAGATGAACGGAATGGACAGTGTGTTGAAACAAGGATATAAGATGAACATCAACAAAAGCAAAACGAGGATCATGGAATGTAGTCGAATTAAGTCGGGTGATGCTGAGGGAATTAGATTAGGAAATGAGACACTTAAAGCAGTAAAGGAGTTTTGCTATTTGGGGAGCAAAATAACTTATGATGGTCGAAGTAGAGAGGATATAAAATGTAGACTGGCAATGGCAAGGAAAGCGTATCTGAAGAAGAGAAATTTGTTAACATCGAGTATAGATTTAAGTGTCAGGAAGTCATTCCTGAAAGTATTTGTATGGAGTGTGGAAGTGAAACATGGACGATAAATAGTTTGGACAAAAGAATGCTGAAGATTAGATGGGTAGATCACATAACTAATGAGGAAGTATTGAATAGGATTGGGGAGAAGAGAAGTTTGTGGCACAACTTGACCAGAAGAAGGGATCGGTTGGTAGGACATGTTCTGAGGCATCAAGGGATCACCAATGTAGCACTGGAGGGCAGCATGGAGGGAAAAAATCGTAGAGGGAGACCATGAGATGAATACACTAATCAGATTCAGAAGGATGTAGGTTGCCGTAGGTACTGGGAGATGAAGAAGCTTGCACAGGATAGAGTAGCATGAAGAGCTGCATCAAACCAGTCTCAGGACTGAAGGCCGTAACAACAACAAGGACAACATTTTCGAAAAATGAAAACATTATATTAACGCACTTCATTATGCCACCTTCCAGACTTACACGTCACACCACATCTCACTATTTTCATCTATTGTATCCTGCTTTTACATACCTCAGAGAACATAATGTTGCACACTGTTTATGTTCACAAGACTTGACAGGTTCTAATTTTTATTATTTATCTTGAGCTGTATGTTAACTACAACTCATCTGGTACCGTTATTTCTTTCAATATATTACGTTTTGTGTTTTGCTTTATACACTGATTCTTATCTCTGTAAAATAGTTACACACCAAATATGCTTTCTCTAGTTTTATTTGTAACTTTGTAAAATTTTGTTTGATCTTATGGCTGGAATACCACTATACCGACTCTAACGTTCTTATGTATGGATTAATGGATACTAAATTATACGTATGCATTTATTTTGTAATCTATTATTTCTTTAAACAGCAAGAAGTCCACTTCTTTTAGTTAGATTTTTATATTCTGAGGCCTTCGTGTGGCGAAAATTTTTGCCAATCTCCTTATGCCAGATTGATATTTGTTAGCTAATAAAGTTTTATTTGTAATGTAAGACTATATTGACCAATCAATTCTGTCAGTAATTCTTTATTTCAAAACATCAAATTTTCATTAATGCTGTATAGTACTGCCATCTGACAGTCTTCTTCACCTAATACTTTGATGTGTAAAATGAGTCAGCTTGCAATCAGATGTCATCAAATATGTAAGCCAGATACTTTGTATCCATGTATGACAAATTCAGTTTTGTTTTTACCTCATTTTGTTTTTTATTGTGCGTATTTCATGTATTTTATCAATGTTTTTCACTGAGTGCTTAGCACTTCCTTTTGTGTGAAGTATGTTTTACGTAATTTTATTGTACCAGTGTATTTTCAGTAATACCATTTCATGTATTTCTATTATAGAGCCTTTGTGAATGGTGTACAGCCGAAATGCATAAGGCAGTAAAAAATTAATAAATACAGTGGTCAAACCTAACATGTTTTTTACAACAATTTATCAAGTTTTGCAGTGTCAAAAGTACCCTATCTCCCACTGCCCTAGTATACCAACAACAAATAATGAACAGGGTAAAAAATTATAAGTTCTAAAATGTGCATGTGGAAGAAAGCTAAAACTAGAAAAATGATACAGTAGATCTGTTAAAATGGTGACATAAGTTTAATTGCAAACTTTGGGAATATAGAAGCCAGTAAGTTAATATTTTGTGGGCACTTTCATTCATTGGTATCATGGGATCATATTCTGGGATAACTCCTCACTTAGGCAGCAAGTATTCATTGCACAGAAGAAAGCAATTACAACCATGTACACCTTGCAGGTATCTCTTTAACCATATTGGAATTTTAACTGCAGCCTCACAGTACATCCATTTATGAAGTTCATCATCAGCAATCCATCTAATTTGAGAGTAAAAGAAATATTCACAAGTACAACATTAGAAGCAAAAATGGTCTGCATTACTCTTTAATGAATTTAATTTCGTTGTGGAAAGGGGTAAACTATACAGCTATAAAACTCTTTGACGATCTACTCATAGATGTTTTCAAATGTAGATTAAAGATGTTTCTCCTTGACAACTTGTTCCATGCCACACTCTTGAGTAGAGCTGATTAGTTATTAAAATTGTAAATAGTGAACATCTTGCTATATAAATATTTTATGTTTCTTGGTTGTAAGCCACATATTCCATATTCATTCTGTTGAATTAGTTTGTTAGTCAGTTAATTTCGCGTTCCATGGATCATTTGCATGATAAATCATAATGATGTCAAATGAGTTATTTTATATTCACATTATAAAGTAGTGTGTAAATATGCCTACATGCTCATCATTTACAAGTGTTTTGTTTTTTAATAAAAAAAATCATACAGCCATGAGTTAGTAATTCCAACTGACTACCTTTTACACATCACAATAACATAAAATCTTTTATGGGATAGGAGAACTTGTCAAGGAGAAACTTTTTCAGTCTGTTTTCAAATTTTACTGCGCTGACATTATCGACTGAAAATATGCAAAATATGTCAACTTACTGATTTGTCTCTCCCCAGGATCTGCAATGATTCTAAGTGCAAATATGGCTGAACTAAGTTATTTTAGGAGTTCCAGACCATAACTTTAATCTAAAAAAACAATTACCTAACTAGCTAACAAATCTGTGAGTATACTTAGCGTCTTTCTGTCAGCTGACAGCTATATTTAGTAGGGTTCTTACACACTTGAGAAATACTCATAACCTGGTTCATATAGACGTTTTGTGAACAGTCTTCGTTGTATAGGACTGCTGATGGCATTTTTTAGTATCACACCAATTAATCGAAGTCTTTCATCTTCTTTACCGACAACTGAGTCTATATCCCTGCAGATAGGTAACTCAGGTTCTTGCTATGAGTTCACTGATTCCAATTGTGACTCATTGATATTGTAGTCATAGTATACTATGTTTTCTCACTGTGAACTGCACAATTTTACATTCCAAACTGGTAGAGTTAGCTGCCAATATTTGTGATACGTTGAAATCTTATCAGTTTCTGACTGAATTTTATGCAGTTTCATCACGGGTAACTACATCATCTGAAAGAAATCTTAAGTTATTATAAATATTCTCTACCAGGTCATTAATATACACAAATAGCTCCAACAGCCAAGGTCTCTATAGTATCCCTGGGGCCCATCTAAATTTACTGCTACAACTGTCAATGGTGATTCATACCTGCATGCTGCATTCTCCCTATGAAGAAACCCTCAACCCAGATGAAACACAGCAAGATGACACTATCCCATCTGCTACCATTCTTCTCTTTAAAAATAAGCCACCAGTTCATAGATATCTATGTCCGCCCCAGTCGCTGAGTGGTCAGCGTGACGGATTGCCGTCCTCTGGGCCCGGGTTCGATTCCCGGCTGGGTCGGAGATTTTCTCCGCTCAGGGACTGGGTGTTGTGTTGTGTTCATCATCATTTCATCCCCATCCGGCGTGCAGGTCGCCCAATGTGGCGCCGAATGTAATAAGACCTGCGCTATGGCGGCCGGACCTGCCCCGCGAGGGGCCTCCCGGCCAATGACGCCAAACGCTCCTTTCCATTTCATTTCCATAGATATCTATGTGAAATTGTTGTACATATCTTTTCGTGTGGACTTAATTGGATAGTATATTAGTGTTGTGTGGAAATATGATGAGGAGAGGCATGTATGTTGACCTTATGAGAAAACTATTGATGAGTTATTCTGTCACAGTCAAGTAAGATCACCAATTTGGCTAATAAATATTTGTATATATCTTCTCGTGTGGACTTCATTGGACAGTATATTAGTGTTGTGTGGAAGCATGATGAGGAGTGACATGTATGGTGACCTTATGAGAAAACTAATGATGAGTTATTCTGTCACAGTCAAGTACTCATTATGTAAGGTCACCAATTTGCCTAATAAATATTATCATCTGGAGAAAAAATGGACTGACCAAAAATACTGTTAATGATAGTATTGTTAATGAACTGTTGATTAAAAGAGAAAGTGTTTAAAAAACAAATGAGATTTACTCAGAATAAATGTGCAAGATTATGAAACTTAAATCAATGGTGTTGCATTTGTTATTGAACTGTGAGACCATCAGCTATAAATAATTTTCAGAATATGAAACACCAGTAATAGGTGAGCCACTGAGGATTTACAGTAATACTAACAGGCACAGACTTTCGTTAGAAGGATCTATCATGTGTAATGGTTAAAACAGAGACTAACTCAGTTGCAATTCTGTAAAGAAAATGATATAGATTTCACCAGTTCTTGGGGTTTTGTTCAGTTTTCATCTATTTCTCCATGCCAGTAACACTAATATCTACATTTTTTGCAACACTATCTGAAAAGCATTTTATAATGTTAATATACGTTTTGACTAGCCAGTGATCATCATCAGACTGTCAGTTTCACCCCTGAAAGAACACAAAAACCCTATGGGCTCGAGATGTCTTATACTTCATGTGCATGTATAACAGGTAGCGGACACAAAACGTTTCTTTAAGATTTTATCAACAGCTTTGTTAATTTTGTATCAAAGACGTTCAACATGAATTGATCCATTCTTAATATGTGATTTTATTTGCAACTACGATGTTGAAGTAAATAAATATGTCATTTTTAATTGAATTTTGCCTTTTTTGGCAAAAAAATTATTTGAGCTCTTGATTCTCTTACTAATTTTTTTGGGGAGTTTCTTAGCCATCTCCTTTTTTACTTCACTGATACAAATTGTATTCAATTCATTTCAACAAGAAAGCAGCATATTTCTGAAAATTGATTTTACAACAGTACTAAAAGACACAAGGGTAAATTAATTTTCAAGACCTCACTGTGTGTAAGAAATCGTCTTCTGCTGTTGATTATCTGAAATTATATCCTTATAGGATTTAATCTGATATTATCCAACAAAATCGTTAATTAGTTACAAAATAAAACTATAAAACATTCACAACAAATGTTTTTATTTATATGGCAGTAATGTTAGGTAGATAAAAAATAAAAATCTGAATAAGAAAAAGTTAGAATACAGAAAGCCTGTTAGATATCAACAAAACATCTAGTAATAAAGTACTTTGACTAATATTTCTCAAAAGTAGCATAAAGAAATTTTTAATATGTGTTATTAAATTTTGCTAAATTTATGACACACCTTAAGAAATTAAGTTATTTTCATTTAGGTTGATGTTTTGTATTGTTTCTATGTCTTGTGTTTTTTATATCAACTGGCATAAGTAAGGCTTCACAAACATATGTAGGAAGAAAACTTTTAGTGGCAGCTTTGGTGCTTGTATAACATGTAACCCAGGTTCAGTATTTGCTTGGGCGTATGCAATAAATCTCCGAAAACCATATTGAAACAGACAACAGAAATGACATATATGATCTAACCACAACAGTTTTTCTCAGCAGTTTAATGTATTATTGTGAAGCCATGCCAATACAAACACATTTGCATGTATGTTACGCAATATGCAAAGGTTCAGCATAAACAGTTTGCAGTTTTTAGGAAAATGAGAGCCCTGTTTATCATGGAAGGTAAGACTTCATACATAATGCTGGAAATCTTTTATTATGGCAGTGCATATAGGAACTGATTTCCGTATTTAGAGAATACATACACAAGAGTCACTAGGACAGGCTTGGCCTACTCCAAAGGGAACAGACATCATACATTTAATAAATACATGTATTTTTTGAGTGTAAATGTCATAAGGCGAGTTTTTTAATTACATAAAGTTTTTCTCTTTCTTACGCCCATTCATTTGCTGAGTCTCTTTTTACGCCTTCTGTCTATTACGTATTGTCAAGTAGGCTGCTCAGCATATTAGTGTTTATGAATTAGGGATCTAGATTTCATTCTACTTTGAATGGTGTCGTCATGAATGCCAGTTTCATTCAGGTCTTCATCACCTTATCTGAGCCAGTTGATGTGGTTTTTCATTTTTAAGGCCAAGTTTAGAATTTTCTTTGCCATTTTCTTGTTACCCATTTTATATGTGATTATAAAACTTTGAAGGTGTTTCTAATGGTATCTCTGACCTTTATTGCTTTTACTGTAACTTAATCATTACACTGTGACAAAGTTTTGGTCCTAACTATGGTTTTGCCTTTGAAGTTCTAAGATATTTCTAAGAATTTTCCTTAATTAGTTTCCAATGTTTATTTATCATGATTTCAATATGATCATTGTAGTTTTGAATTTTTCCTTTGTTAGCTTCTCAATTTAGCCCTACTGGGTTGATAATTTCTCCCAGATAGATGAGAAACTTAAATTTTGCCTGCTTGGACCATTTTGAAATGCAATTTTAATTTATCAAAGTTTCAATAATTGGACAAAGAATATCATATTCTCTGTTCTGGAGTGTAAATCTTATTCCTTTGTGAGTCATTCTCCCTTTCATGCTTTCGAGCCAACTGCTGTACAAGAGAAAAAAGAAAGGTGGGGATAAGGCCGCTCATTTGTGCTGCACCAATTTCCTTTACTGTACTGCCTCCTTGCAAGTAAAAGATGTCGCCACTGAAAAGTGCAGTGACACAATGCTCGTAAATAGGCAAAAGGGAAATAGTGCAACGTGTAAAAAGTGTCAGAAACTGGTTGTTAAAGAAATTCTGTGCATGTAGTGTAACTTCTGGCTGCATGAAAGGTGTGTGAAAACATGCTTAAAGTTTACTAGCGACAGTATTCACTATGCACGCCTAATCTGTTTACAGGACGAAAACATAAGTTCCATGGTGAGCCTACAGGAAGAAATTATTAAAGTACTTTGTAGCAATACCTACACTTTATATGCAGACTAAACACATCTGAATCAAGAAAATCTCGATTTGAAATATGGGAAAGATATTTTTGCAAATAAATACACCTGGACAAGTGTAACACAGAGTAGAAAGAATGCAAAAAGTCTCTGCAATGAAAAACGGAATGGACAAAATAAATTCCTTGTTATAGGCGATTCTATGCTCAAAAATGTGGTAGTGTCAAATTCCATAACAGACATTTGTCCAAAAATCAAGACCCCCAGTTGAAAAAACATTTTAACAACACATGTAGCTCACAGGATGGTTCGGAAGAGGCATCTTGGAAGAATCATCTTCATAGGTACAAACTCTCTTAGATGCAACACTGAAGAGGAGTTTACAAGTGAAACAATAAATTTAATTCGATCTGCCAGTAAGCTCACAAAAGTCTAGAATCGTGTTGATCTACATAGAGAGAATAAATCGTGTTTTAAACAAAGCTGTAACGATCTAGGAGCTAAATTCATAAATCCGAATAAGTTCTTAAGCAATAAATGCTTGGGTAAAGATCGTCTTCATTTAAATGCATTAGGAACCCAGATTCTTAGTAAATTGTATGCTGATATGTGTAAAACTCTGAAAAATATAGGAGACTTATAAGAAACGATGTGGATGAGAAACAGTGTTTAATAACAAAAATGGCAAGATCGAAATGATACCCATTAAGAAATACGCTTGAGTCCAGAAATAGGCGAGAATGTCCCTACATAATCCACTTTAATATAACTGGTCTAAGTGCAGACTTTTCAAACAAAAGTCATAAAGTGGACGAATTACTAATTATTGTTTCTGGATGTATAAATATCAAAGTTATTTGTCTCAATAAACATTGACTTACACTCGATAATATTAAACTTCTTAATAAAATTGAAAATTTCGAAGTAGCCATCAGCCTTTGTAGTTGAGAGGTAACACATGGAGGCTCATACATACTTACTCATTCTGATACAATATGAAATAAGAAATGATTTTAATATTAGAATGAAAAGTGTTTATTTGGCAGCTGCTGTATCAAACTGAGGCATCTTAAATGTCATAGCAGTCTCTATTTACAGATTACCAGAGAAAACTATAACTGAAGCTTTCTTGGTGAAATTCCATTGCCTGCTTGAAACTGTAAGTAAATAAAAAAGAAAAAAATTGTAATGGCTACTGTCTTCAATATTAATCATAGCTGAAAATAATTATGTGTCCAAATCGATTGACGTAATAAAAATCCTTGGCTTCAAAGTAAACTTCATGCAACCCTCTGGAGTAAATGCACAGTCAGCGATGTGTATTGACAGTATTTTAACAAATTATGTATTTTTTGCATAGGAATCTCTGACCAATCTGTAATATCGATTAAACTACCAAAAGTTAACAAAGTAATCTCTTGTAACAAAAGCCATATGAAATAGAACTTTGTTGAAAAAATTCAGCTATATTTAGCAATGCATTAAGAGAAGCCGAATGGCTTTACAACAGCTGGATTTCAAATAGCGGTAACTCTGACAAATTTTAAGTAATTTTCATGAATTGTTTAATGAAACTGTTCAACATATAGCCATATGCAACGAAACAACTAATAAAGGTAATTGGATAACGTAGGGTATAAAACTTCCTAGTGCCAGGATGAGGCAACTCCTTAATGAACTGAAATATAATAAAAACATACATTTTACTGTGTATATTCGACAATATAAAGCCATATTTTTTAAAAAAGTTGTGAAGGCAGCCAAACAAAAGACAAACAATAAGATTATTGAACAATAGAATAGTAAGACAAAGACATTGTGGTCCATTTTCAAATTAGAGTTAGTCATTAGAGTGAGTAGTACTGAAACATCAAGTCTTAAAGTAGATGATAGTTTCATTGTAAACTCAGCTGAAATATCAGAATGTTTAAATGAATTCTTCATAAATATTGCAAAGTCAAATGTTGATGTAGCAGAATATCATAGTAAAGTGAACCTCTTTTGACTCCATGAAGAAGGTGAGCCTCTCATGGATTTAAAAATAGTCACAACAAAGGATGTGGAAAATGTTATCATTGAAAATAAAAAACTTTACTGGGGGGGGGCTAGAATACCCACTAAAGGTATTGATGCAGTCTGTGACATAATAGCACCTTCCCTAACTAAAATAATCAGTCAATCTTTTGAACTGGGATGCTCACCCATTATTTCATAAATAACAAATCCTAACTGTTTCCTCGATATGCATTTATGAAATTACGATCTCCATACCCAGCATGTAATGTAGCATGCTATTACAAGATGACATTCGTTGCAGTAAGTCACGCAGCTATTTGGTACGGTGGCTGCAGGATGGCTATGCGTTTTTTTTAATTATTTTTTCGCTTTGCTCAAAGTGCAGCTGATGCTGCCTGCCATGAAAACTGATTAGAGTAACATTCAATTGGTATGAAAATTCATACCCTTCACGAATCTAAATAATCCATATTAGTTATTATTAGAATTTGTTCAAATTTGGTTCACAGCCTTTTGTTTTTAATGGAATGGTTCAAATGGCTCTGAGCACTATGGGACTCAACTGCTGTGGTCATAAGTCCCCTAGAACTTAGAACCACTTAAACGTAACTAACCTAAGGACATCACTCACATCCATGCCTGAGGCAGGATTCGAACCTGCGAGCGTAGCGGTCGTGCGGTTCCAGACTGTAGCGCCTTTAACCACTTGGCCACTCCAGCCGGCTAATTAATAGAATGATCCTGTAAAAATTTCAGATTTTTATTTATTATAGTTCTGGAGGTAATGAAAATTACCTAAAGTCCTAAAACTGACGCTAATGTTTTAAAACCCAGCTAGGAACAATAACAAATTGACTTTCATTATCATTTGAAGCCATTACAAAGTTATCAGCGCATAAAATCAATTAATTAGAATTTTCTTTTCAAAACTTTACTTATTTTATATTATGTAATACAAACATTTCTCAAAATTATTGTTTGCTTATAATTTTGCTGTGTGAGTGCATAAGACTGATTGAGAGAGTGTATGTGGGATGTATGTTAAAAGCTTACTATGTCTTTTTATGTAAGAGCTTGTACAAATGAACCATGGGAAAATTATGGTGCAACCACGATTCAGATGACATATGTCAGTGTGAGCTTGCTTTTGTATAAAAGCAGCCAGAATGAAAGTTACAGGCAGAATAGGTTTATTTATCAGTTTGGAGAATATTTTGAACTTCACTTCTTTTGATTAAACAATATACGAGAAATTGAAGTTTTAATGACAATAATTACTATCAGATTAGTGATTGGATAAGACAAGTTTTGGCACGAGAATGATCTGGAAGGAATATTCTGATTGACCATATAGATCAACAGCCAATGAGTATTAAGCTGTTATCATGTGAATATAGTGATGTGGACAGAGAGTAGAGAAGCTCAAGATAGTTGCTTGCTAACCAGGATAACACCATATTAGATAGCTCTGTAAAAGTAGTCTGAAAGATGAAGAACTAGTGAGTTCATTTTAGTTAGAGCGTCTCATGACTGAAGCGACTGGAGTTACGAACATTTCAAATAAATTTAAGGGGTTCCAAATTAAATAGTTGGAGATTTATGAGATTGTGAACTTTCTGGTCGTAGTAACAATTCCGTGTAGCACATTTCATGCTCTGTACCTAATCAACGCTGCTTTACACAGCCTAGCACGTATCTGCAACTACAAAGTGAAGGGACGTCGGAAAGAAGCATTCGAGGTAGGTGGACTATCAATAAGTCAGAGAGAATGCAGACGAACGACCCCGCCCCGCCGCAATTGGTGCATTTAGCGTCTGGGAAATGTGAACTTCAAGTGAGTGTGAACTTTAAAAGCAGCAGTGTAGTTAACCCGATTAAAGAAAGACCCACACACGCATAAATGGATTTTAATAGAAAGACAGAGGAACCACATGATGCAGGGAAAGGTGATTCAGAAAGGACAGGAATAGCGAGTGGAAGATTTAGCGGCTAGAACAACTGATGGAGAAGGTGGCTGACGACGTCAGCAACAGTTGAACATCGGCCGACAACGAGCAACATCAGCCGGGCGTCTTCGGCAGTTGGCAGCAGTGGACGGAGTGTGAACCCAGACTCTACACCAGCAGGGGCAGAGCTTGGCGAATGGACCCATTGTAACATCTCGCCGTGCTGACAACGACCGTGAAAAGATAAGTTGTATTCTACTTCGTTTGGTGTATGTGTGTGTGCAAAGAAAATTGTGAACATAGTGGAAAATAATAACCATGCTATAGTAGACGAGAATGTGGGGATAAATTTGGGTACAGTAATATATGCAGATGATGCAGTGGCTGGTGAATTTAGTTTTGATACATCACAAACGAATGATAAGGGCTTGCCAGATTCATTGTAGGCTAATTATGGGACAGATAATGAACAGAACATGGTGGAAACCGATGTCGAGTTTATACCTGTCACTGTTTCAGAAATAAAGCAGGAACCATAGTTAATTGCTTGTGAGCATAAGGATAGTGTTTCAGAAATGTTAGCAAATATTTTGAAACATATGGGGGACATGAATAGCAAACTGAATGGATTGGGTTCCGAACTTAAAATTTCATTAAGCTCTGATATGAACACTAAAATGAGGGAAACAGGTTCTGATATTGACATTAAAATGAGGGAAATGGATTCTGATATAAATAATTCTCTAAGTTCTGAAATAAATGAGTGGCATACTGAAGCTGATGAGGGGTTTACTAACTTGTCAATAGAAATGGATTCCAGAATGGAAAACAAAATTTCTAAATTAAGAGATTGATGGAAGAACGATATGACTGTGTTTAGTGACAGTGTAAAAAAGAGGTTAGTAAAGTAAAACAAGAATGTAGTAATGCTGTTGAACAGTAAAAAATGAATTGACCTCTCAGATTAAGCAAGTTGCTGATTACAGCAAACAGTTAGGGAAACAAGTAAATGCAGATTTAAATGAAATGCAGGAACAAATAAATAATGTGGTAAAACAATGTGAGGATAGTCACACTATAATGGGAGATCAAATCAAAGAAGGAAAGGATGTGTGTGCGATATTTGGTGTGCAAGTGTCTGCTAAATTTACTAACCTGGAAACTAAAATAAATCAGTTTAGTACAGCTGTAAATGAACAACTCTGTAACTATGATGGTAGACTAAAAAGAGAAGAACAAAGTGTTACTGACAATAGTGGATATGTAACATCTAATGGTGTGGTAGAATCTTCAGAAATTGCATATGTGATGCATTGGCAGTTTTTGCGATTCGATCCAAGTAAAAATGCATGTCCTAAAGAATTTTGCGTTGGTTTTGAGGACGTCTTGCCCATATCATGGAATGATAAACAAAAAATTGGTTTCATTTCGTCAAATTTGATGGGGGAAGCTCGAGTTTGGGGAAATTGGGCAGGAGATAAATATGACAAGATAACGCTTTTAAACAGGCATTTTCCGAGGAATATTGGGGCAAACGAAACCAGATGGAAGTTTTAAGCAAATTCTGGTCAGGTGAAAAATATGATCTGAAGAAACAGACTATTAAGTGGTTTGTACAAAAATGGCTCACAACGTTATCGTATTTGAACTCTAAAGTGGAGACAGAACATACCATTATGGGGACAGAGAATAAGTTGCCTTTGTACTGGTGGAATAAAATAATCCTGGCACTTAGGGATGATATTGATAAATTTATTCATTATCTTGAGAGGTTAGAAAATATTTTAAAAGAGGAGGATAATGCTAGAAGGGATTATAGGCTTCTCGTTAGGCCAAATGAAAACAGAGCCGAGGCACATATAAATAGATTGTTGTTGTTGTTGTTGTTGTTGTAGGAATGCAAATATCCAGTAATTGCAGAGGTAGGTACTGAGGGCGAGGGGGTCCTGTTGGAAGTAGATATAATGATAGAGACTAAAACACTGAATATAGACAGCAGCAGTCCGTTGACTGAGTGGTGTGGCGTAAATCGCCAGCCGAAAGGAATGTCAGTGGCAATGACCAAGTAGGAGAGGTGGAAAACTAATGGCAGTCCGTAACGGTGCTAGCGTTTGCAGGCTGCGGTAGCATAGCTTAAAGCCGCTAGCAAAACCTTTTGTAAGGCAGCCACCAGCTGAACATCTTAGGGGTGATTTGCAGAAACAAATATTGCAGACGAGAGGGACACTGTTAACAATTGTGTTTTTCATTGAAGTGTAGTAGATATTTGCGAAAGTCAAAACAGCGGTTCCAGGAACCCTGTTAATGAGGAACAGTTATTAGAAAGTAACAATTCAGAACAGGATGTTAGTGTGAGTGAGCACGGCAAAGCAGATGAGGGGCTTACAGTGAACTGTGGAATTAGAACGATAGTAGGGGAAACGGTATTAGAAGTACCTGAGAAAGAATATAGAAGAGCAGAGGAAGTTTTACGAAAATTAGAAGGAATAGTATCTGATAATTACGAAGAAAGAAGTGGAGGAAGCAGGGGGTTATTTTGATAATTATAGCAACACGATAGAAGGGTTGCAGAATCTGGTATTATTATTAAGGAAGGATTGTATTTGGAGAAGTGTTTTGAATTGCCAGTAGTGGACAGACTAATTAAAGCTGCCACATTTAAAGAGGAAGAAGACCTAGTGAATATGTGCGTAATTTCCACAGAAGGTGTAGGATTGAATAGACATGATGTAGTGCAAGGTTTGTTAGATGAACCTGATTCTGAATTCAGAGAGTAAACTGCCATACAGCCTATAATAGAAGTGACTATTTTTAATGAGAAGGTTCCTTTTTTATTGGATAGTGGTTCTGATTTATGTGCTGTGTGTGTGAGAAAGAAAATTGTTATACCCCAGTGTTGCTACAGAAAGTCAGTGTTTTTTTTTAACATATAAAAAGGACTCTCCCCATAGCTGTTAAAATAATATATTAACACTTCTTTACATGCCTAGCACATATCTGCAACTATACAGTGAAGGGACGTCAGAAAGAAGCATTTGAGGTAGGAGGACTATCAATGAGTGATGGAGAGAATGCAGATGACTGACCCCACTCCGCAACAAGCAGACAAAAATTGTTTGAGGAGAATCATTTTAACCATGCATATAATTTTATGCTACTCACACGCCAACTGAAATTAAATGTATGGACTCCACAGTATACAGGGATGACAACATATAACAGTTTACTGGGCAAAAACATATTTAATCCACGATTCAGTAGAAGAATTCATAGAGGATGAAATGATAATTTGAGCAAGGGGCAATTAAGAGATAGAGTTCGTTTTATGTATATGCTACAAAATTGTATTATTATTATTACGCTGTTTGCTAACATCAGCTGATCTGTGTTTATGGTGAAATTCTACAACAGTTGTGATGTGTCTAAATCAAACTCCAAGAAAATAGACGAAAGCGACATCGATGAGATAATAAACCACAATTCACAATTCGACATACTGTAATCAAATTAATTATGTGGTATAGTTTGACTGTTCAGGAAATCAAATTTCCATTACTACACTTCAACAAATCATACTATGGTATATAGTGTGAGTGCTGCATACACATTTATGAACTGTGAAACGTTTGTGTGTACATGTGCACTATAAAGGTAAGACCACGTGAGCACAACTGAAGTGTACCAGAGAGGTACACCATGACATAGTTGTATTTAGTATACCACATCTGAACTACAGTGGTTCGACAATATGTAGAAATTTTGTATGTAAATCATTGGCAAACTTTGAGAAAAATGGACAAAAGTGATGTAATAATTTCTCCATTATATGAGGAAGAAGAAAGTTCGAAACAAAAGCAAGGGATTAAAGAGGTGAAGAATATGGTTGCATGACATTTCGAATTGACGATCTGAAGAAGGAGAATATCACACGCTTTTGTACAGTTTGCAAAGGCTCCAAAGAGCTTTAAACATACTTTAGAATGTCTCAAGATAAATTCAATGAGTCAGTACAAACTGTAGAGTCTTATATGACAAAAGCAGATACAATATAACGAAAACTGATAGAAGTGAAGAAAAGCTCATGGTGGCTACTAGAGAAGTATTTTTTTAATTACATAGTTACAGATTATTGTACATCATATGTAACATTTAGTGGCTGTAGAAAGCCACCCAAGGTTATGATCTATGTGGTTTGTTTAATCAGGTCTATCTCAGGAGTGCCTGAAGAACCATTGTCCGTTCCTTTGGAATAGTCAGAGGTAGCTCTATCAAAAATATTGCATTGAAGCTTACTAGAAGCAGTCTGAACTTTCTGAATTTCAGTATTCTAAGGTTGTGAAATCTTTGTATTTTATGTTTTGGAGAACTATTTATTTAAATCAGATGTAGATGGAATTGTTTTAAGAACTTATGTATTCAAATCATAAGATGTAGATGGAAATGTTTTTTCTTTGTAACTGTTTTGGCTTGTCTTATGGAAGAATTCTAGTTCCTCAGTAGATTCTCATATTCTAAATGTGATACTGTAGTATAGGTTTCATCTTTTTTGCCTACAGTTGTAAATCTGCAGGCAAGGTTTTGACATAGTCAGCCATGGCACCGAAAAGGGATGTATAGGGTCTTCACTTTCTGTTGTTGATGATGTAGCTGTGGCTGGTCATAAATTCGAATAATTCTGTAGAACACTGGTTACTGACATGTTCAGCTTCTTTTCCTTGCAGTAATATTTCTGAACATCAATAATGTTGCTGACAAAGAAGGTAGGGCTGACTTTACTGGTTCAGGAGAAACTGTCAATACATCCAGAAGAGAATTGTCTTTAATAATACTGTCATCACTAGTAACTGACTCACCGTCTTTGCTGTTACTTCCATAATTCTTTCCCAAAGATACGGCCTTCAGAACTGCATTTAGCTCTCGTATTTCCATTTTCTACTTGTATTTGCATTTCTTTATACTTGTATGACAGCTGTCTCTCAAAACTTTCCACTTCTCTTTGCAGTGAATTTCTGGCAATAAAAATATTAATTTTGTTTTATGTTCCTTGCTACTGGCGATTCATTCAAGACTATCACAGAATGTTTTCGTTTCAGATATACAACTGTACAAGAAATTGTACACACTAAATGTGCAGAGCTGTGGGAAGTGTTATCTAAAACAGTAATGCCCACACCAAATGAAGAGAAGTGGCAGAAAATTAAAAAAGAATTTCCTGAGAAATGGAATTATCCCAACAGTATTGGTATACTAGATGAGAGACACATAGAAATTTTCTCGCCATCAAACAGTGGCTATATTTTAATTAGAAGTTTTTCTCTAGTGCTACTTACTTTTGTAAATGCAGACTATAATTTTACAGGTAAGAATGTTGATTGATCTCAGATAGAATGACAATGCGGGGATTTTTCAACAGTCAGATTTACCAACAAAAGTGGAAACAATTACCTTGAATATACTAGGCCTAATAGAATTACCAAGAACGAGAGTTCAACTGCCTCATGTGATTGTTGAGATGAAGCTTTTCCATTAAAAACTTGTTTGATGAGACCTCACAGATACACTATTAGATGATCTACCGAAAAAATATATGGTTGAATACATAAGACAGCTTAAAGGGTTTCAGAAAAAGATTTTGGAATATTGTGCCAAAAATTTAGGCTTTACTATTGCAAGATCTGTCTCAGTCCAGAACATATAGGCAATGTGATTTCTTAACATCTGTGTCTTATACAGTTTTGTCAGATAAGATACAGAGTTGTTTGACAATGAAGGGACTTGAAGGTCATTTCAATTCCCTCCAAGTCGTTTGGTTTGGCCAAACAACATGGTAAACAGGGGTTGTTGACAAAGAGAAAATGAGTAGTAAAAATGTAATAATAAGTACACAACCATAAAAAACAAATACCTAATTGTCTATTTCACAAAATAACAAAAATATAATTTGCAGGTATTTGTACATTATTCATCATTTGGATTTGCAGCTCCTTGAGTCTGTTTGCAGTTAAAATTGTAGGAACAACAATCACAGTATGTTTTGGTGAACTGAAAAGTGTTTTTGCGATCTTATATGTGGAAAATATGTGTTATATTTATGTGTGCATAATGACACCTCACCACGATGCGGAGAATAAAAGGGCTTGCCACATGAAAACATGACAAGCTACCTGTACTAAATAATACACAAGTGATCCGGAAAAATCATGCACACCAAGTGTAAAGAAGAAATAAAATGGAAACCCACTGATGATGGCACAGTGGTGCTGAAACATGTTTGGTTACTGAGAAAAATGGTGTTTTGCATAACTGGCGGACCTCACATCCTACAATTTGTACATTATGTTCGACAAAAAGTAAATGTCTTGCACCTACATAGAAAAAATACCAATTTACTTACACTTGCTGGGTTCACATAGCTAATGGGATACTGCAGTTGCATGTGTGATCACCCAGCTTTCTGTAGTGTTACTCGAGTGCCGCAACTTTTGTCATGGCACAAAAAGTTCATCTCGGTTGTGCTTTGTGCCACCACTTGCCTTCCACTACTGCTATCTGGTGGCTGTATTCAGAAACACAAGCACTCTGTAGCAGTTATCGCAGTTATTGCTGCTGTTCTCCATTTGATATTGGTGAGTTTTAATTTTATTACTGAAAAAAGTGAAAATAGTGGTTGGCAGATACACTTTTGCAGCTTCTGGAAATAAAAGAACAACCTAATATTACTGTTAAATTTTCTGTAGCAGTGTGTGCCTGCCACAGTATTTGCAAATGAATTATGTACCCTGAAATCTTGAAAGATCTTTAGATGAATAAATAAGTAACCAAGCACTGTATTAATTGCGGATTATATCCAGGAAATAGCCTCCAAGTGTGATGTTGCAACTACTAAACTAAAAATTAGTTATTCTTTACACCTACATCAAGAGTGCCGTGTCTTTAGATGATATTTACATGCCAACTGTTGGTTCGTTTGCCATAGCACACAGCATTTTCTTCTTTGAGTATTATTTCTTTAAAAATGTGTTCGTGGGCCCTGATTTATACCTGAACGAAGTCTATTTAGGTAACATACATTTGGGTTTCTGATCCTTTGTATTCAACTCTTGTCACAGGTCTAGAGCCATAACCTGCATTATAACACTAACACCTCCCTATACGGTTTCTGTGGACGCCATACTGAGACTTGTGCATCCTGTGTGGAAGGTATTTCACAGTGGCGTCACATTTGTTACGTGTGTGAATCTGGCTTTACTCCAGTTTCCTTGGCATTTGCTTTCCAAAAGTTGTTTCTCCTGGTCCTACACATACTACATACATTTTGAATGACATTTAACATTGGATATTAACTGAAACATACAAGTAACTTTTCCTTGTCTAATGGGATTTTGAATAAACAAGCTTTCGTTTTGCAAGTCAAAAAAGTTATGATTTGAACAATGTGCAGTGTTGTGGCACTTACTATGTCGCACTACCGACAACAGAACTACATGGCATCGCACAGCATTTCGCAGCTGGACAGCTGGTCAACTTAACTTCAAAGAGTTGCACTGGGCAGTTTTTCAGGTCCATGTACAAGTCTTCAAAACTACAAGTCTACAAAAACTATTAACAAATATATGGACAGTAATGAAACTAGGCGGTTACTGGGACAGCTTCCACCATTTCGAGATTCATCCAAGATGGCGACCAAAGATGTGGCAATGTACCACTGATGTCATCGCAGGAAATATAAATTTTGGGGCGCTGCAGTCATGGACTATGCGGCTGATCCCAGCAGAGGATCGAGTCCTCCCTTGGGCATGGGTGTGTGTGTTTGTCCTCAGGATAATTTAGGTTCAGCAGTGTGTAAGCTTAGTGACTGATGACCTTAGCAGTTAAGTCCCATAATATTTCACACACATTTGAACATAAATTTTGGAGGAAAATAGTGCAATTGGGGTACCTCCACTAACCTAACTCCCCCCACCCCTGCCATTACTTCTATTTTGTCACCCACCTCCCACAACCCCATCTCCCCTGGCTGGAAATGCCGGGAAACGGTCAGCTTCTGTTCAGCTGCCGGAGAGGATAGGTAGGCTAGAGAACTTTATTTTCTTTTAATTGGGAAACTGAAGTAAAGATGGCTCCTAATTACACATGCACATGCAAAATGCTACACAATGCATGCCTAAAATCGCAACAAGGTTCAAAATTGACGACGTCACATGACTGATATTATCCTGCTGGTAACAAATGCACTATATCAATCGAAACTGGTAGCAGATAGACCTAAAATAAATGGTAACCTTGCCTTCATATACAAGTAGGATTGTGTCCATAGTTCCCTTCATGTGGGTTGGAAGACAAGGACAATGGTGCAGTGTAAGAAGAACAAGAAGAATACGGGCTACGCACACACGGGAAAATCAGAACAATCACATTTGTAAAAGTTCACATGTTTCAAAACCCACAACAGATAATGAAAAAAAAAACACACACACACACACAGACACGTAACAGTTCAGACATATAAGAGATTCTCCTAGAATTCGAAACACTGCCCTATAGACGAAAAAAACAGCTGAAATTTTCGGTGAATTTTCAGTGTTGGTCTGGAGATGCTATAAAGTCAGAATGGTGGGTGGGGGACAGCATCCCACCTGACCGAACCAGTCTGGTCTGCTTAGAGTCGTCTCTGAATACCCAAACAAAGAAGATGTCTTGTGACTCTCTGATATCATGGAACTTTCTCTGGATGCCTTGTTCTGCCCCTGTCCTGTCTGAACCAGTCTTTAGACACTCCTATGTCCCCAACAAAATACGTCTGCTGACTCTCTGACGTCATGGATCTCCCTGTGAATGGAGCATCCTGACTGTTTCTTACTGAATTTACCCAGCAAAACCCTTCTGCTGGTGTGGGAACACTGTCGGCCACATTCTACACACGGACGAATTAGGAGAACTTCAGCAGACAACTATTTTTGTACAGACCGAAAAAAAAACATAGCAGTCATATTATACTGACAGTTAAACCCTGCAAAACTGGTCTACAGATTATGAAATACGGGAATATTGCCAAAGACACTTAGTCAATTACACTACTGTGCTACAGTCGAGGAAGGCTTGAATTTTTCGACATGAAACCGATCTCTAACCAGGCTACATGCTAAATATCTCCTGCTAGTTCGGTCGCTCATAACCTAACCAGCGCGGCCAACGGTCACGAAGCAACTGCCCCCCGCACGCGGTGGCCTAATGCGCGATGCTGGCGCCCTTCTCAGATAGCGGCCACTCTCCGAACTACTTTGTACTGTTCCTATGGCACGAAGGCATCAGCCAACGGTATTGTTTCTGCGCGGGCCTGTTTGCTGCCATGGTTACTGCAACAAGTTGCGACAACCTCCAGACTCTGGAATTAAAAGACTATTTACTTTCTGAGCTCTGTCGATGCGAAATGCTTCATTAATCGCGAATTAATTTACCGATCTCGAATCCGATATCAGCGCAATATCCGATTTTACACGCCAAATGGTTCAAATGGCTCTGAGCACTATGGGACTCTACATCTTAGGTCATAAGTCCCCTAGACCTTAGAACTACTTAAACCTAACTAACCTAAGGACATCACACACACCCATGCCCGAGGCAGGATTCGAACCTGCGACCGTAGCAGTCCCACTTTACACGCCAAAAAACGATTATATTTGCGACACTTTTATGCTGAAATCGTCGAGTAGCGTACAAAAATTTCCAGAATTTCATGTATTTTCATACGAAATGCCGGAATACTATACCATTTACGCGAATGTCCTCGATATCAACCGCTCAGTAGTACGCTGCTGCCAATCGCCTGCGCAGTATAATTCTGAAGATAAAGAGTGGAAATTATATCTTTAGATAGCCGAAGCTTTAGTGTGCGACCTGGTGCAAACGATTGAGTAACTAGAAACTTTTGTCGTATGTGAAGATTTTTACGTCAAAAGTCGATAATTGGGAAACTCATAGTTGCACTCACTTTTTTTTTTTGTGTAAGGAATACCGGTTTCAATGACGCAACAGATTCCATATCATCCTTGCACTTTAAAAAGTCAACTAAGGTTTTAACACTCATAATCATAAGTGTTTCTCACGTCTAGAGAACCAGCAAATGTCTCTTCCACCGATATTTCATCATCTCGATGCAAAAACGCGCAACAAACGATGTTTATTCAACAAAATTAAGACGGGGAATATGTAGAACGACAGTGTACCTCACAGTCGAACAAGAGGCTTCTGTTTCGGGTCTGCAGAAATCAAACACAGATGGACAAAAGACTACAAGCTGTCAAACGTATTTCTAGGTACGACTGGTTCCCTGGAACGATAGCGAAATACCTGGCTATTCGTCAGGGATGTACTCGTAGAGCTGAATGGTTAACAGTGGCGTGCTTTCAAACGTTCTGGGTGTGCAGCACTGTCTGAAAGTGGTCCTCGGCTAAGTAAAATGAAGCTCATTGAGGAAAAACATTAGACTGGTCAAATTTACTCCTTGCTGCTCTCACTACTAATACCGCTATTCCTCTCTCATGCCTATACCACCTGGAAACTTTTAGAACTGAAATATGGTCTCCTGTGCGCATCCTCGTTCGCCACATTTGGCATTACTCATTAAATGACTGTTATTTCGTGTTAAGGTTTTCCAGAACAATTTCCCTGCATCCCTTCAGATAGTGTGTTAGACTGGTGAAAGGTACTCTTTGGCGCTTCTCACTGCTGATACCTACATACCTACACCCACTGGAAACTTTTAATGTCTCTCGTTCATATATATATATATATATATATATATATATATATATATATATATAGAAACGAAACGTTTTCCAGATCGTGGGCAACGATTGCACAGCGGCCAGATGCGTAGCTCCCGGACCCGAATGGCCAGCGTGGCCACAAATGCCAGGTGAGGCGGCATGCGAAGTTTAGTTATGATTTCAACCGATCCATTCTGCAGGATCTAAACACAAATATGCACTCGGCCTCACATGTGCAGATGGACAAGAGCATACAGAAGCTGTCTCCTAACCAGAAAATTAACATACGTTTGCAACACCTGTTGATGTGTGTGTGTGTGTGTGTGTGTGTGTGAGAGAGAGAGAGAGAGAGAGTGAGTGAGTGCTATGCAGCCAGTAGTCCTCTCCGTTCATAAACAACGGACTCTGTCGATCATTTTCACAGACAGCGTCCTTCCTGAGATCCAGCTCTCTAACCTCCCCATTGACGAAACTTCCAACAGCAGAATCAAATAATATGGCTATTTCCAGAGCGTTCTGCTGCTAACCCTAAAAGCTTTCTCAGCAGAGAGAGGGAGAGAGAGGTAAGATCTGTCGAAACCAAACAGTTCTTCATAAACAAAATTCCTATCTAGAATATCTCACATACCGTTAAACATTCTGGCTTCAAAGATATTCCAGAGCGTTGAGGGGAAATGCTGATCACCTCATCCCAAATGTACGTCCCTACCTTGTATTTGTAGCGACTGAGCAATCACACGTTTTGACATCGCTAAAGTATCTTGAAAATCATGTACATCAGTATATCATAGACTATATGTTATTTCTATGATTACTACTTTAGATATACGACAGTGTAATGGTCTCAGAGTCTTCACTGACAGCATAAAGTTTTTTTTATAAGAAATACATCACCTTTTTTCAAATGGAACGTTCCTCCTTAATGCGAATCTCACAGTATCATAGAATTTCCAATACGCTATCCATTAAACCATTCACATAGGTGCAGCAACCTCACTCCACCATGCAAATTCGGAGCTACTGCATGGGTAGGGGGAGATTCGGGACTCAGTCATAGTACTGCTCATTTTTTTACCCCACACACTGTTTGATAGTGAAGCAATTATGATACTATGTTCTAACTAGAGCAGAGTATATTCACATGGGTTGTACACATAGGTGTAGCGGTAATTATTTGTCCAGAATTAAGTCAGTATTTGCATGCTTATCAAACTATCATGCATGGAGAGCCAGTTAACAAACAAGTAGAAGCTGGAACAAACCAATGTCAATGTTTCCAATAGCAACATCAATCATCTCCCTATCTCTTACACTTTGATCCGAATTGTAGCACCACAGTCTCTAGGTGACATAGCGTTGGGATCTGCTGTCACTCGCCTCCTAGACTGTCACTCCTTAGAGGATAGATCACAGTCTCCTTAAAAATCTATGCAAATTAATTTGAGCCAGGCATATTCTTCTTCCTTAGCTCACCTACTTGTCAGTTCCTAGTGCTTGGTTTGGTTTCCTTAATATTTCAGAAAATGAATCCAATCCTGACATATGCATTCTACTTCTGCTCACTCTAGATGCTTATTGCTGGGCGTTATACGGCAATCACCGCTTCCAATGACAGTGTATAGGATGTCTAGTCCTATTAATGTGCAATAGATTTAGAAACAACCATCTCTATCACAGGTCTTCCCACATACTTGCAGATAACTCCATCATCTATGAAGATCCCACGTCTGAAGCAAATACATTGCAAGCAGCTGTAAAGTGCATGGTCATGGGTACAACACACCAGTATTATCAATTACCCTTCAATCCCACTCTCACGCAGGTCAAGTAAAAAATTGCCTATATACTTCCATACATACCCTAATCTACCCCCGTGTTTCCGGGAGAAATACGTCGTCTTTCTCAGATTTTTTTTCCGTCACGTATTCAAATGGCTTGTGCCAACCTAAACGATCCTAGCAGCATCTGTATTATGCTTTTGCTTCACAGATTAGTCACATAACACAAGCAGATGTGGGCTCACGGGATTGGTAGACAGCGCCTATGCCGTGTTGAGCTACCATATCGATGTTACTGTTCACCAGTAAGTATCATTTAACCACTAACAGATCCCTGCACATTAATGTCAGGATAGCAGCTGACAATGACTTCAAAGTTATAGTGCAAATTGACACTGTATAGTGAGGTGCGAAGGTGGGGCTTGTTCAAATCGAGTGGGGGAAGCTGTGTGGCAAACTGACACATATATCGAGGGTTAGGTGGTGGCTAAGTACGACACATTCTGTCTCCGTATTCCTGTCTTCGACAGCAGTGATGTTGGTGCAGCAATTACTCACTGTGCTTGGTGTTGCTAAGTTAAAATTAACAGCTAAAGAGGCATCACAGGACATATTTCTAAAGCAACAATTTGCCTTTAACACACATGGTCTGTGGGAGTTGGTACACTCTGCAGTGGAGTGAGAGAAGATCTGTGATATTGTTTTGCTTAAGATGGTGGGAGAATTGAGATGGAGCTGTACCGTTCGTGACTTCAGCCACTCAATCATTCTAAGATCAACGAAAGTTCAATGCAAGATGGTGTACCTACTCCAACAGGTGTTTCATTCACTAAATGTGGAATTCAAAGCATACAGAGAAAGTTATCCCGACATTAACGTGGGTTAAATGATACTTACTGGAGAACAGTAACATCAATATGACAGCTCAACACTGCATAGGCGCTGTCTACCAATCCTGTGAACCTACATCTACTTGTGTTACGTGACTAATCTGCGAAGCAAAAGCATAATATGGATGCTGCTAGGGTCGTATAGGTTGGCACCCTCAATATGAATATACGACTGGAAAAAAAATTCTGGGAAAGACGATGTATTTCTCCCAGAAATGTGGGAGTGGATTAAGGTATGTACAGATGTAGATAGGCAATTTTTTAGTCGATCAGCATGTGAGGTTGGGATAGAAGGGTAATTGATAATACTGGTGCGATTTACCCACCACCATACACTTTACAGCCACTTGCAGTATATTTATTTCAGATGTGGGATGTTCATAAGCGATGGAGTTGTCTGCAAGTATGTGGGAAGACCTGTGATAGAATTGGTTGTTGACCTGAACTTATCTAAATCTACTGCACATTAATAGGACTAGAAATCCCACACACTGTCATCAGAAGCGCTGACTGGCCTAGCACTAAGCATCTAGAGTGAGCTGTAATGGAATGCATATGTTGGGATTGGATTAATTTGCTGAAGTGTTAAAGAAATCAACCCAAGCAATAGGAACTGACAAGATGGTGAGTTAAGGTAGAAGAATATGCCAGTCTCAAATTAATTAACTTGGATATTTAAGAGGGGTGTGATACATCCACTAATAAGTGACTGTGCAGGATGTGGGTGACAGCAAATCCCATTGGTATGTCACCTAGACACTGTGGTGCTACAATTCGGATCAAACTGTAAGAAGCAGTAAGGTGACTGCTGTTGCTAGAGGAAACAATGACATTAATTTGTTCCGGTTTGCAGATGTATGTTAACTGGCACTCGATATATGATAGGTGGAGAAGTGTTTAAGTAATGGGTTTGCTTCTAAATAAATAATTACCACTACACATATGCATACAACCCACATGGAGATACTCTGCTCTTGACAGAATGCAGTATCATGATCGGTTCACCATCGAATAGTGTGTGTGGGTAAAAAATGAGCAATATCGTGAATACGTCCCGAATCTCCCCCTAATCTTGCAGTATCTCCGAATTATGCTGGAGATAAATGATTCAATGGATAGTGTATTGGAAACTCCACGATACTGTGGGATTTGTAATAAGGAGGTATGCTATGTTTGAAAAAAAAAAGTTGATATATTTCTCAAAGAAAATATTATGCTGTCAGCGAAGACCCTGACACCATTACATTGTCATATTTCTAGCGTAGCACTCATAAGAATAATATATAGCCTATGGCACAGTTGTACATGAGTTTCACGGTACTTAAGTGATGTCAAAAAGTGTGTTTCCTCGGTGCTTATGAGAATAAGGGCAGGTATACATTTGGTAATGGGTGGTCAACAGATAATTATTTTGCTATTGTTCTCAAGGCAGATATGTTTCAGCTTCAAGAAAGCATTACCCTCAGCACTGTGGAATGTCTTTGAAGTCAGAACGCTTTAAACTTTGTTAGATATTCTAGACACGAATTTTGTTTACGAAGAACTGTTTGATTTCAACAGGTATTAACCTCTCTCTCTCTCACAGACACACTCTCTCTCTCTCTCTCTGCTGAAGAAGCTTTTACAGTTAACAGCAGAATGCTCTAGAAATAGCCACGTTATTGGAGACTGCTGTTGAAAGTTTTGACAATAGAGAGGTTAGAGAGCTGGATCTCAGAAGTATTCTGTATGTGAAAATGATCGACACAGTCCATTATTTACAAATGGAGAGGATCACTGGCTGCATACCACTCTCTCTCTCTCTCTCTCTCTCTCTCTCTCTCTCTCTCACACACACACACACACAGGTGCTGCCAACATATGTTGTTGTTCTGGACTGGCGACAGCTTCCATTTGCTCTTGTCCATCTATACACGTGAGGCCAAGTGCATATTTATTTTTTCGAACATGCAAAGTGGACCGCGTCATTCTTGTGAAATTATAAGTGGAATCCATATCCCATCTCACCTGACAGTTTCCAGCCGCCGCCATTGACTCGGGCGAGTAGCTCCACACGCATATGCCGTGCAGTCGTTGCGTGTAATCTGTAAGCTCGTTTAGGAAGGATTTTTGAGTGAACTCCGTCAAAAAATTCATGTGGGCTGCGCTGTACAGCAATGCAGTGTTCCCATAATTTTTTTCGAAAGCGGTTTCATTTCTCATGCGATGTAAATCCAATGAACGAGATACCATAAAGGTTTCCAGTGGGTGTAGGTATGTAGGTATCAGCAGCGAGAAGGGTCAAAGTGCAGCTTTTACCAGTTCAACGCATTAGCTGAAGGCTTGCAGAGAAATTTTTCTGGTAAACCTTATCACAAAGTAATACTCATTTAACGTAAAATACTAAATCTGACGTACTGGAATATGCACAGGAGACCGTACTTCAGTACTAAAAGTTTCCGGCAGGTATAGTTATGAAAGGAATGAAGAGGTATCAGCAGCGAGAAGCGACAAAGAGTAGCTTTCACCAGCCTAATGTTTTTCCTTCATGAACCTGATTTTACTTAGCCATGGACCGCTTCCGGACAGTGCCGACACACCCATAACATTTGAAAGCACACTGCTGTTGACGATTCAGCTCTTCATCCACGACGAACAGTGAGGTATTTCGCTGTTGTTCCAGGGGGGAAATCTTTCCCAGAAATACGTTCAACGTCTTGCGGGAAGTGTCCTGTTCTTGAGATCTTTTGCCCACCTTCGGCTGATTTCTGCAGACTGGAAACAGAAGTCTCTTGATGGTTTCTCGGGTCTCCAGCCGGGTGGTAGCGTTGATATCTCTCACCGTTTCGCGAAGTGTCATACTACCCAGCTTCTGGCGAAGTCTCTTGTTCGACTGTGAGGTACCCTCCCATTCTAGACATTTCCTGTCATTATTTGGTTGAGAGGACATCGATTGGCCGGCCACGTGGCCGAGCGGTTCTAGGCGCTTCAGTCTACGGTCGCAGGTTCGAATCCTACCTCAGGCATGCATGTGTGTGATGTCCTTAGGTTAGTTAGGTTTAAGTAGTTCTAAGTTCTAGGGGACTGACGGCCTTAGATGTTAAGTCCCATAGTGCTCAGAGCCATTTGAACCATTTGACCATCGATTGTGATGTGATGTTTGCATCGAGATGGTGAAATATCGGTGGAAGAGACATTTGCTGGTTCTCTAGACATGAGAAACATATATGATATATTAAAACCGCAATTGACTTTTAATAATACAAGGATGATCTGGAATCTGTTGTGTCATTGATAGCGGCATTCCTTCAAAAAAAACGAGTGAAGTTATCAGTTTCCTCTATTTTCGAGTTTTCACGTAAACATCTTCACACACAAGATAAGTTTCTAGTTACTCAACCGTTTGCAGCTCGTCCCAAGCTAAAGTTTTGGTAATCTATAGATACACTTGACACTCTTTTTTTTTCAGAATCATAATGTACAGGCGACCGGTTGCGTACTGATATGCGGTTGATATCGAGAACATTCGCGAAAATGGTATGATCTTCCGGCAAACCATGTGAAAATACATGAGATTCAGGAAATTTTCGTATGCTACTCGATGATTACAGCATAAAAGTTTCGGAAATGTCATCGTTTTTTGGCGCGTAGAATCGGATGCTGCAGCTGACATCGGTATTGAATCAGTAAATTAATTCGCGATTGATGAAGCATTTCTCATCGACAGAGCTCAGAAAGTAAGTAGTCTTGTAATCCCAGAGCCAGGAGATGGTCGCATCTAGTTGCAGTAACCACGGCAGCAAGCAGGCCCGCCCAGAAACAAAACTGTCAGCGGACGCCTTCGTGCCGGATGAAGCAGCCCAGCTTTCGTACACCAGTTCGGAGAGCGGCCATGTCTGTGGAGGACGTCACGATCACGTATCAGGTCAGCGCGTGTGGGGGGCAGTTGACTCATGACCGTTGGCCGTGGCGGATGACCAACGACCTCGCAGGGGATATCTAACATATAGCCTCGTTGAAAATCGGTTTCAAGCCAAATAATTCAAGCTTTCCTCGACAGCAGCACAGTAGTGTAGCTGATTAAGTGTATTTGGCGGTAGTTCTCATATTTCATAATCTGTTGACCAGTTTTGCAGAGCTTAACTATCAGTGCAATATGACTGCTGCACGTTTTTTTTTTTTTTTTTTTTATCCATACAAAAATAGTTTTCTGCTGAAATTCTCGTAATTTTTCCATGTGTGGAAAGTGGCTGACATTGTTCCCACACCAGCAACAGCATTTTGGCGGGTAAATTCAGTAAGAAACAGACAGGATGCTCCATTCACAGGAAGTTCCATGACGTCAAAGAGTCACACATCTTTGTTATTGGCATAAGAGTTTCTAAAGACTGATTCAAACAAGAGAGAGCAGAACAAGGCATTTGCAGAAATTTCCATGATATCAGAGAGTCATGTGATGTCTTCTTTGTTTGGGTGTTCAGAGACAAGTCCAAGCCGACCAACCTCTTCTGGTTCGGACAGGTGGGATGCTGTCTCCCACCTGCCAATTTGGCTTTAGAGCATCTCCAGACCAACAGTTGTAGGATACCGAAAATTCACAGAAAAATTCATCCATTTTTCTCGACTATAGGACAGTCTTTCGAATTCTAGGAGAACCTTTTAGTCGTCTGATCTGCAGTGTGTCTGCATTTTTTTTTCATGATCTGTTGTGGGATTTGAAATATGTCATGAACTTTTACATATGTAATTGTTCTGAATTTCCCATCTGTGCTTAGACACTATTCTTCTTCTTTTTCTTACACCATTGTCTTTGCCTTCCAACCCACATGAAGGGAGCTGTAGACGAGCCCTACTTATATGCCAAGGAAGAGTCTTATGTAGAGTTACTGTTTACTTTAAGTCTACCTGCTACTAGATTCGAGTGATGTTGTGAATTTTTTCCAGCAGGATAACACCAGTCATAGGACATCGTCAGTTTTAAGCCATTTTGAGATTTTAGGCACTCACGGTGTAGCACTATGGATATGGATGTCTAATTAGGAGCCATCTTTACTTCAGTTTGCTACTAGAAAAAATAAAGTACACTAACCTAACATTCCTGTCTGGTAGCTGGATGCCGGCCACTGTGGTCGAGCGGTTCTAGGCGCTTCAGTAGGGAACCACGTGGCTGCTACTGTCGCAGGTTCGAATCCTGCCTCGGGCATGGATGTGTGTGATGTCCTTAGGTTAGATAGGTTTAAGTAGCTCTAAGTCTAGGGGACTGATGACCTCAGATGTTAAGTCCCATTGAACCATTTGGTAGCTGGATGGAGACTGACCGTTTCCAGGGGAGGTGTGGTGGTGGGAGGGTGTATGGCGTAATACAAGTGGGGCAGAGGCGGGGAGAATTAGGTTAGTGGAGGTACCCCAAATGCCCCATTTCCCACTAAAATTTGAATTTCCCGCCATGGCATCAACCGCCATCTTGGATCTGCCATCTTGGATAAATTTGGCAACAATGCAGGTTTACGAGATTTCCGTTTCATCGCAACACTTGCTTCTTTTTTGATTGATAAACAGTGTAAACACCTGTGTTGTAACATATTGTGTGTGCTGTGACATACTGCGTATTGTTGCCTAATGTTGTCTCCGCAACGGAATTCTCACGCCAACAAATGATTAAAACGACCCTGCCTTTGACAGCCTACATCTAGGGATTTCCATAAAACGAAGTATTGCGTTGTGGTTTTATTTCACTTCAGATTAGCAAATCAAACCAGTTATTCCTGTTGGGATGGTACTAGAATCAATCACAACCTGGATACCGTAAACGATTTATTCTCAAAAAATATTTATAGTGCGAAGATTGCATAAATATGAAGCACACAATGTCACATTCTACCCTAAATGTAATTTCTAGATTGGCAGAACGTATGGTTGACTTTCTTTAGACCGCATCCCCGTTTATTAGATGGACACAAAGTTGAATGACATTGATTAGCAGTGAGAAACACAAGACCCACACCCTGACTGGTACTTTCAGAAAAAGCTCAATGGACAAGCAAATGGAACTCCCCTATTCCCGAAACCAAAGTGCACGTATCAGCTATTGAAGTACAGGCAGCAGTTACACTACACTGATGGTCTGCTCATTGTGGCGTTGGCCGCTGTTCAGATGACGTACATGGCCTGTCTGTAATTCTCTGCACACACAGTGGACGCAATACGTCGTTTACAGCTCCTAGGGGTGAAATTACCTTAGTACAGGACAGAACACGAGTGAAGATTTCTGTTTACTCACTAGCCAGAAACAGACATTCGACTCTAGCATTCTTCCGTAAAGAAGCACTTCAGTGTCCATCAGATTCCACATAAAGGTAAAGGATCGTCACTTGAGTAAACAAAATAGCAACTCTGGTCACAGAGAAACGACTTCAGGGCTCCTTGAGGCGAAATTACTTCCCAAGACCTAACCGCCAGATTCTCCACTATGGGTCTCACCAGCAAGGCCACTAGGTCGATTCCCACGGGAAGTGTCTCTGATCGATCCCCACAGGGAAGTGTCTCCACTCCATATGCCTTCTGGACATGCGGCATTTTCGTTTGCAGTGAGGCGACGAATCCCAGCGGCTGGTACAAAAACGTTACCTCCCGTTACTTGGGTCATGAATCTGCGAGGCAATCGCTGAAGCTCACACTCCTTTCAGAAGATTTGCCAGGAGTTGCCATTGCCCCTCCTAAATCCTTAGCACCCCACCAAAGAAATACGTGTCTCTGCTTTTCGGTGGGCAGCATGTTCCAGTGCACTCCATGAGAAGATTCCTCAGAGGTCAGCTCGCGACCTACGTTTGTGACACCGAGTATTTCTTCTCACTAAAAGGATGTCGTTTTGCCATGTTCTGCCACCTGCACTCTTCCGCCAGGTACGCTATTCTAACATTTTTTTCGGCCCACCAGACTGCAACCTCCCACCCGCACTGACAGTACTACAGGGGTTCTGCAGCATCCAGCGATGAAAACCGGAGCCTATTCGCTCTGTTCTCTCTCAGGGCAGTAAATATCCACCCCTGCAGAACAATACCACTCTCTTTCCAGCCCCTTTTCAGCCAATAGTGGCTTCTGAGGAAAACATTGTCCATGTCGCTCTTACTGTCAGCACTCGGTTCTAACTAACTCCTGACATGCAGTACTACAGATATTAATAAATGTAATCATGTAAACATGGCCCGTAGTAGGCTGTAATGCGATGTTTATGTAATCGTGCACATTACAGCCTAATAGGGACCGTGTTTATGTTTATTAAGCATCTGGAGTCTGTGGATCCCCACACATACAAAATGTTCGTGGTGCTAGCCCGAATCAGCCAATGAAATGATCACTAATCAGATTGTGCAACGTCAACAATGATCTAAGATAAATATAAATAAAAAAATTTACAGAATATTAAATGTTGTTGTTGTTGTTGTTGTCTTCAGTCCTGAGACTGGTTTGATGCAGCTCTCCATGCTACTCTATCCTGTGCAAGCTTCTTCATCTCCCAGTACCTACTGCAACCTACATCCTTTTGAATCTGCTTAGTGTATTCATCTCTTGGTCTTCCTCTATGATTTTTACCCTGCACGCTGCCCTCCAATGATAAATTTGTGATCCCTTGATGCCTCAAAACATGTCCTACCAACCGATACCTTCTTCTAGTCAAGTTGTGCCACGAACTTCTCTTCTCCCCAATCCTATTCAATACCTCCTCATTAGTTATGTGATGTACCCACCTTATCTTCAGCATTCTTCTGTAGCACCACATTTCGAAAGCTTCTATTCTCTTCTTGTCCATACTAGTTATCGTCCATGTTTCACTTCCATACATGGCTACACTCCATACAAATACTTTCAGAAACGACTTCCTGACACTTAAATCTATACTCGATGTTAACAAATTTCTCTTCTTCAGAAACGATTTCCTTGCCATTGCCAGTCTACATTTTATATCCTCTCTACTTCGACCATCATCAGTTATTTTACTCCCTAAATAGCAAAACTCCTTTACTACTTTAAGTGTATGGTGGCAAAATTTTGTTACTTTACAAAAGAAAGCAGTTCTTGAGTATACTGAACAACAACCTGGTAAGGCTGCTTCACTGTCTGTTGTGAGGAGGCTGAATGCTGCTCAGTGTGAGTAACCATTGGATTTGAGTGGATGGCAAAGTACCAAATATGATTCTGATTGCTTGGCTCAGCTCGATATCAACCAGTCGAGTGTGGATGTTTTTCAGTTGCAGTGTACCAACATTCAGCTGATGAATATTTACTACCTACTACATCAGTTGCTCATAATGAACCACATTTCTCATAATAAAGTTTTAGCTAGTTCTACTAGTAAATTATTATAGCTTTTTAGTTTATTAATCAGTTTTTGAAGACGGTTCTGGTATAATAAGGATCTGTCTGGGTTACACTCTAGTACTTGTTGGTGAGACTGCACGTGATTACTGAATCTGACCGTAGGCTAGTAATTTGTCTTCCTATTACTTAGATGGAACTGAGTTATTTCTACTCTTAGCATGGATTACGTTGTGGCGTCATTTTATGAAATAATCATCGATCTTCTGAAAGTCTTGAGACAGCACGTCCTGTAACTCTTTGAAATCTCTTCCTTATGTGGTGAGACTTAAGTCATAAGCAAAGATTAGACTATGAGATGCTGTTTCTGGAAGGTTGTGGAAGAACAAGTTGAACATAAGTGGCCACTGGACAGAACACTATGGCGAGTGATTGTTAAGTTTGTGGAATCTGTTATGGGCAATTACTGCATGAAGTTGAAAAAATCTATCACAAAGTATTATTTATGTCAGAATGAAGATCTTACGATATAGTACAACCTTGACCAATTTCAGAAGCAGGCCCATTTTTTCAAAATGTTC
Source organism: Schistocerca americana (assembly GCF_021461395.2). NCBI lineage: Eukaryota > Metazoa > Arthropoda > Insecta > Orthoptera > Acrididae > Schistocerca > Schistocerca americana. The sequence continues at coordinate 132,872,282 of NC_060123.1, forward strand.
TCATACTCAGTTCAGAAATCAAGTAAAACACTTTTCATTTTCCTCTCAAATCCATTTTCCAGAAGGTCACGGCAGGTAGCTAATCTCAATAGTCTGTACTGTGTCAAAAGCCAGCTAGTTCAACTGGGTTAAGAAGTTGAGTCATAGGGGCTACTCTGTGAATTATTAGTCTTTTCTAGAAACTTGAAAGGCACACTTAATGTGGCTATGAATCTGATGCTTTGGATAAGGTGCTTCCCTGGTTTCAAGTTAGCGATAAGTGCAGATTTCGACACCGGTAATAAAAGAGCAGGGTGCCTGATTGCAACACATTGTTGAAGAAAGAAACAAGTCAACATTTGGTGCCTGGGCCACAAAACAGTGAAAAGTTAGGATTCTGTCGTATAGTTCAGAAGCTGAAAATGTGTCAATAGAAATTCTTAAAGCTGGAGGAAAACTAATACAAAAAGAACCTGCAAAACTATATACAGAATGTCTGCGAACGAAAACAGGATGAGATTCACTGAAAGAATCCTGAGGAAATTAATTCACCCACAGAACAGACAGCTTACAAATCCCTTGTTCGACAGACCCTAGAGTACTGCTGGTTAATCTGGGATCCTTAGCAGGTAAGGTTAATAGAGGAGATAGAGTGATCCAAAGAAGCGCGGTGCATTTCGTCAGAAGGGAGAGCTTCACAGATATATCACCAAACTACAATGCCAGACCCTACAAGAGGAGCGTTCTACATTTACATACTCTGCAAACAAGTGCGAAGCGGAAGCCACATGTTTCTTCCCTTCGAAGCGCATATGGTGTATGTGTGCTGTAATTAGTGTATGAGGGTTGGAACTTAAATAGTGGCAACTATTTATTCACAACCGATACAAAAAAGTTACATGTGTGCACCTGTTACTGTCCTTCAAAGTGGTCACCAGCGTTGTGTAGAACCCGTTACCAGCGATGCCGAAGGCGTAGTATATCGTTACCAGAGCCTGTTCTGTTGATGGTGCGAATGCAGCGGTCTAACGTTACGGAGATTCTCGTTTACAACTGTGACGGTGTTATCCTAACGCATTACGTTCCTCCACGGCTTGAGCATCACCTGCGACCAGCTTTGCGAAAGAAGCGGCGACGCTTTCTACGCAACCCACCCATCATTTTGCTCGACAATGCGGGGGCGCATACAACGCAAGCTGTGGCTGCTCTGTTCGGTCGATGGGATTGGGAAACACAGTACCATCCATCATACACCCGGACTTAAGTCCTTGTGACTTTGATTTGATTCCGAAGATGAAGGAACCACTTCGTGGCATTTGCTTCAGAACTGTAGCAGGGATATGATAGGCAGTAGACCGCTCCATTCGCACCATCAACAGAACAGGCTCTGCTAACGGTATACTACGCCTTCCACATTGCTGGCAACGGGTTCTGCACAATGCTGGTGACTACTTTGAAGGACAGTAAAAGGTGCACACGTGTAACTCTTTTGTATCGGTTGTGAATAAATAGTTGCCACGATTTTAAGTTCTAACCCCGTATATTTGTCTTCAGGGTCCCTATGGGAGAGTTAAATAAGGGTCTCAAGAATGTCTCTCGACTCATGACTCAATACTGGTTCTCGAAATTTTGTAAATAGATTTTCATGGGATAATTTGCGTCTATCTTCAAGAGTCTGCCAATCCGGCTTTTTTTTTTTTTCAACATTTCTGTGACGCTTTCCTGCTGAGTCAAAAAAAACCTGTGAACATTCGTGCCAGCCTTCTCTGTTAAATTCAACATCCCCTGTTATTCTTATTTGGTATGGGTGTCACGTGCTTGAGCAGCATTCTAAAATCGGATGTGTAATTGGTTTGCAAGCAGTCTTACACTTGTAGACATGAATCCACCGAATAATGAATTCTTACTCCACTTCAAGTCTATGCAACCACTGAACACGACGCATATACCAACATCAGAAACCATCCCTCACTCTGTATAAAGAGTGAATCCACTTAAAATTAACATGTTGACTCTACACATTAAATGAGGTCATTATGTTTGTCAAACGTGTCCCAGCATTTAATTTAGCTTTTTCGTAGCAGCCTCGTATTTTAGATTTTTGCTGAAAGAATTAGTCTGTCAAACAAGACAAGTGAGATGAAGTGTACAGTTACCAGGGCAGAGTTATTTTCTTGCAAAACCGCAAAAGACAGTTGAATGAACTGAATTGCTGATGATGGTCACCTGCCATAGTTCGGATTCAGTACTTGTAATGGCTTCTTACACCATTCTCGTCATACGGAAGGCAGCTGAAATGCTATGTTAGCTCTCATCAGTGACAGAAACACCAGAACAGGCTGGAGAGAAACAGCGAAGACTGAAGAAAGTCACTGACAATTTGTTTAATACGAACATGGGACTACAGGGTGAGTCACTAACTATTGCCACCAAGAGTAACTCTGAAAGTATGATAGGAGCTGAAAAGTTTGTGGGACAGAAGTTCATGGGCCAACTGGGGCCATAATATGACGTTGTTTTTTTGTTGCTAGGTGGAGTCGCGTCAGATATACAGGGTGTTACAAAAAAGTACGGCCAAACTTTCAGGAAACATTCCTCACACACAAAGAAAGAAAATATGTTATGTGGACATGTGTCCGGAAACGCTTACTTTCCATGTTAGAGCTCATTTTATTACTTCTCTTCAAATCACATTAATCATGGAATGGAAACACACCGCAACAGAACGTACCAGCGTGACTTCAAACACTTTGTTACAGGAAATATTCAAAATGTCCTCTGTTAGCGAGGATACATGCATCCACCCTCCGTCGCATGGAATCCCTGATGCGCTGATGCAGCCCTGGAGAATGGCGTATTGTATCACAGCCGTCCACAATACGAGCACGAAGAGTCTCTACACTTGGTACCGGGGTTGCGTAGACAAGAGCTTTCAAATGCCCCCATAAATGAAAGTCAAGAGGGTTGAGGTCAGGAGAGGGTGGAGGCCATGGAATTGGTCCGCCTCTACCAATCCATCGGTCACCGAATCTGTTGTTGTGAACCGTACGAACACTTCGACTGAAATGTGCAGGAGCTCCATCGTGCATGAACCACATGTTGTGTCGTACTTGTAAAGGCACATGTTCTAGCAGCACAGGTAGTGTGTCCCGTATGAAATCATGATAACGTGCTCCATTGAGCGTAGGTGGAAGAACATACTGACGAAACTAAAATGAGCTCTAACATGGAAATTAAGCGTTTCGGACAAATGTCCACGTAACATCTTTTCTTTATTTGTGTGTGAGGAATGTTTCCTGAAAGTTTTGCCGTACCTTTTTGTAACTCCCTGTATATGAAGGTCAAATTTGTACTTTTAAATGGGATGCTATAATTTGGTACTTATTTTCTGATAGCGGCTATCGAGACGAATCCAATGATGTGTAACTTTAAGGTTTTTGAAGGTCAACTACGGTCACAAACGTGGCATGAACGTTCATTAACAGAAGGTATTAGAAGTGATGACCATTGATATCAATGGTCTTGTCATGGATTGAGTGGTATTCCTTACCACATCAGCACCTATCGAAGCACATACTCTGACAATTCTTTCTCGCATATCTTCAGATGTAGTTGGAAAGTCTTTATAAATAATGTCTTTTACGAATCCCCACAAGATAAAATCCAGAGGTGTCACGTCTGGCGAACGAGCCGGCCACGATACATCTCTTCCGCGTCCATTCCAACGATTTGGGAATTGTCTCTGCAACTCATTTCTAGCCATCAGCGGAAAAAAATGTGCCAGACATCCATCGCGTTGATACCACATTCTGTTCCTTGTTCCTAAAGGTATTTCTTCCAATAACAGACCTAATGTTTCTTGCAGGGATGTGGTGTACTTCCTACCATTAAGATTTCTTTCGATGAAATAGGGACCTATGATTCAGTCATCCAGAATCCCGCACCATACATTCACCAAACACGGTTTTTAGTGTGCAACTTACCGCAGCCAACATCGATTTTTAAGTTACCCAGCAATGCATGTTATGCAAATTACCATTTACATTGTTGGTGAATGTAGTATCGCCAGAAAAATAAAATCAAATTAATAAATGTGCCATCCCTCTGAATATGAAGTTGAGCCCATCGGCATAATTCAGTGCGATGCATACAATCCGTACAGTTAATTCTTGGTGGAGACTGATACGGTAAGGATGATATTTATGGCGATGCAGAACACGAACAACGCTACTCTCGAACATGCCAGATTCCCTTGCGATTTGACGCGAACTAACACACGGATCTCGAACCACAGTGACAAGAGTAACAATTTCCGTTCCGTCGTTAGTAGCTTTCCTTTGCCGGATGTGTTCCGATGCGGTGAAGAGCAACTTGTTCTCAGTTTATAATACACATATTTAAATGTACGACTTGTAGGTTGAGAATGTTGAGGATATCTTTTAGTGTATAAGTCTCTAGCTCTCACTGAATTTCGTTGGCATTCTCCACAAATAAGAAGCATATCGACCTGTTCTTCGAAGGAATACATCATTCACATTCGCTTGATTCAATGATACTAGTCCTACCCTTCCTATTAGTGTTGTTTTGCAAAACCGTCGAATGGTGTTTACATGTCAATTGCACGTTAGATGCATACTCTGTATTCGGCGAATATTTACTATTTGCGCGATATACGAGGGAGAAGTGTCAGAGCATGTGCTTTGATAAGTGCCGAAGTGATAAGTAATACCACTCAATCCATGATAAGAAGATTGCAGCACTGAATTGATACCAATGGTCATCACTTCGAACACCTTCGGTAAATGGACGTTCATGCCACGTTTGTGACCTTCGTTGATCTTCAAAGACCTTACCGTTACACATCGTTGTATTCGTCTCGATAGCCGCTATCAGAAAATAAGTACCAAACTACAACATCCCATTTAAAAAAACAAAGTTGACCTTCATATGCCCGACGCGACTCCACCTAGCAACAGAAAACCAACGCCATATTATGGCCCCCATTGTCCCATGCAATATTTGTCCCACAAACTTTTCAGCCACTATGATACTTTCGGAGTTATTCTAGGTGGCAATAGTTAGTGACTCACCCTGTATATTCAGCAGTGTTTAAAGCTGGCATCAATCAATCCATGAACTACTGCATACTTGACTACGAGTAGCTATTAATTTATGTTTAATGTTGAACCACCACAACTTGAACTGTGGCGGCATCGAAGGTTTCCGCGTTGTTGCTATTACATGAGCGGCATCCGTCTTTCACTTCGACGCAGATACCTTTAGGTGCGACCATCTCTCTTCCAGAACGGCCATTAACTAGGCGTTACTCGACTACAGCCGTGTCCCTCCATTGTGTCAAATTTCCCCCACCTTCCGATGAGAAGCGACTCCCGTGGCGACATTTCCATCTCCCCTAAGTGGCAAGATATTCGCATATTACTTCCGAGCTACTTGTTTTATTAAGTAAAATTACCTCTCGTGTGTTTCATGGCAACATCACAAAGTAGCGCAATAATTCTTTCTGTATTTCCGCGTTTACTCTTGTATCTAATTTAACTCCCCACTGGTTTATACAATTGAGAAAAGTCTAAAAGGCTTATCTTTTAAAGCTCCCTCCCAACGTCTACACTAATTTAGTGTTTCTACGTCCATGTTTATACTCCGCACGCTACCATAGGTGTGCGGTGGAAGGTACTTGTGGTAACACAATTAATTTCCCTCTTTTCTGTTCCATTTGCGAGTGGTACATGGGTCGAACGACAATCGACAAACTTTTTTATGAGCTCCAATTTCTCTGACTTTTTTGTCATCGTCATTTTACGAGACACTACCCATCCTTTTTCCCTGTATATGCTCTCGGAATTTCTTCGTGTTACAAAACGCCTCTACAGTAGTGAATACCACTGGAGTTTGTTGAGCATATACTCACACTCTGCTGTGGAGAAAAGCGTCGCTCTTCTTGGTCCTGCTGTTAATCCTTCCTGGTAAGGATCCCAGACTGATGAACAGTATTCAAGAATCGGTCGGTCCTTTTTTTTGTAAGCCACTGCTTTCGTGGTTGAATTACATTTTCTTAAAATTTCTCCAGTGAACCCAGCTGCTCATTTGCTTTTTCTACAACTGGTTTTATGAGGCCATTCTGCTGTAATAGCTTCAGGCGGTTACTTCTAGGTGTGTTCCGGTTGTTATTGTCTCCAGTGATTTTCACAAATAGGATAATCGAACAGCAGTGGATCTCTTCGCCAATTTAGGCGCAACACATTCCTTTTATTTACGTTTGGGTCAACTACCAGTGCCTGCATCAATCATCGATCCTCTATAGGTCTTTCTGCATTTCGCTTGAATCTTCTGCCGTTGCATCCTTCCTATAGACAACGGCATCGTCTGCAAAAAGCCTCATATAACTTCCGATTTTATCCACTGCATCATTTAGATATTCTGCAAAACAGTTTATTGTCCGTTTGAGCGAAGCTGTCCCCATTACCTTGGCATGTCACGTTTAAGAAGGCCCATCTCCGTAGCGCAGTGGTCACCACAGCTGTCTACCATATGGGGGACCCAGGTTTGAAACTCGGTACTACCAGGATTTTTCTTACATGGGAGGAACGGTACACACTGCACTCAGCCTCTTGAGCCCAGCTGAAGAGCTCTCGCCCAATTAGTTGCTGATCACAAGCCCCTCCATAGTGCACCCAATGATGCTATTGTGTGAGGATGACACGGCGGTCGGTCGGGCTCAACTGGCCCGTCTAGGTCAGGAACACAGAATTTTACCTATCTTAACGTTACACATAAGAAGACTTACGGTATCCACCTTTCAACCCTTTTTCACAATGTTAAACAATATTTGATAAATGAAATTTAAAAAAAAAAATACATGTTCTGTATCAGAGTCAGTACACATTAGGCATAGTTTCCTGTTCAAGATATATATCGTATATTATGGTTAAAACAGGAGTTAACTGTACACTGTATGATTCCATAATGATGTGACAAAGTTTCAGGGATGATGGAAAAGGGCAAATCTATCAATTTCAGGTAAGGCATCGACTGAGTCGAAAGTTATAGGCAAAATCGTTCTGATAGCTCTGACGGTGGAATACATGTGCCGGTACTTCTGTTGCTAAGCTTGTAAGGCAGGCGACTTTCAAGGGTGGTAATATGGAAGTAAGGAAGCAGTATTTTGCCTCCATACAGGTAATACAATACCAGTTCGTTTGCAAATTTTATTCAATATGAAATCGCCAATGACGATGGCTGATAATTGATCATTTCCTTGGTTGATACTGGGTAGCACCAAGCATTGACTTTTTTTCTGTAGTGTTACATGCCTGGGAATCAATTTGAGCCGGACACTGACAGCATGGATTAGTGACAGTTACTCGTATCTGAGCAGGCGGCAACTGGCACAAAAGCAGTTTGCAAAAGTAGACGTGTCGTCTTCGACCGAGAGGGATGTTTTTACTGCTCAATAGAAAACAGTGTGGAGGCAGCGGGTTTGTAACCCTATAGGGAATCTTCCTGTGCGGGGTTGGTGAAGTGAGGCTAACGCACTCCTGCCGCTAAAAAACAGCGATAACATCTTACAAGAGAAGAAGCCATCCTTTTAGTATGGTAGGGGGACGCAGGCGGCGGACACGGGTTAACCTTTCGCAGATGTTTCTCGTGAGAAACAACTACTGACGTTTCCTGCCAGAAAAACAGACAGTGAATTTGATTGGCGATGTCCTTAGTCGTAGGCGAAGTTTTAGAATTTCTAGGACAGTGTGGAGTACAAACTGCAGGCGAGTGGCTGACAGCTTCAAGATCCATGTAGTGGGAAGCACTGCTTTTATAACGAAAAATGTTGAAATGTGTGTGAAATCTTATGGGACTTAACTGCTAAGGTAATCAGTCCCTAAGCTTACACACTACTTAACCTAAATTATCCTAAGGTCAAACACACACACCCATGCCCGAGGGAGGACTCTTCTAACCTCCGCCAGGACCAGCCGCACAGCCCGTGACTGCAGCGCCTTAGACTGGCTTTTGTAACAGGTGCGAGGACTCGTTGCAGGGAAACCACACACGATACCACTAGCCCTGTCAGAAAGTGACGTCCGGCGTGAAGACCGACTCTCCTGTGAGTGTCGAAAAAGGACACATCGCGAGGGAGTGGCCTAGATATTTCACTGGCAAGAGTGTCAGTGAAGAGTCTCACTTTTAGAATTTGCAAAGCATCGATTTCGCCACTGGGAGCGAGATAAGTTGTTTCCCTGTAAGTAGGGTGACGATTCTTTGCTTCTTTGTGGTGTCTGAGGCATATTGAAGTAATTTTTTATAAACGAATACTTGAGTTGAGTTTCTGCTCCTGGCTTATGAATAAACAGAAATCTCGTGTTCTGTGTCGTACTGAAGCAGTTTAGGTCAGTTTTCAGACAGTATATGACCTCCAATGTGCAGACAGAATTCATAAGTATAGTGCGCGTGCGTGCAGAATACCGTAGCCGTTAGATGTGCAGATAGCAGGGCACGTGTGGGGAGGGCGGTAGTGGTCGGGGTCGCAGGCAGGCGCTGTAGGGGAAATGCCAAGCGCTGGAGGAGAAGTGAAGCTTACACTCACATTTTTTGTAAATATTAAGTGGGGCCCCTTCATGCCCACACTTGCAGGGTGAACATTCAAAAAGATCTGTCACCTCTGCTTTGCTTAGTATATAATAAGAATTCCGCCGAAAATGTAGTCATTTATTTTCGCCTGGCTTGTTGACCATTTTCAACTTTCAGCTAAGTATCACAAGTGGCGAATTTTGAGTAAAACCTACACATTTCTCTTGTTGACAAGTTAAAAGTTGCTTCTTATGCCAAAACTCAGCAGAGCTTACCACACAGTCTCACCTCACTAACATGTTGTACAGACGCAATTGCGAGAGAGAACCTATAGCATTTCTCATTTCACCAGCTACCGACTGCACTTAAAAATTACATTGTTTCATCGAAAGAGAGTCTTTAGTTAGTGGAATAACATGGTAGATAATGAAGTTTTGCATAATAACCATACAGCAGAATACTCTTCTCTTTGCATGCTATCATTTGCAAAAAATGTCATTTCGATATCTCAAATCATTTATGAAATATGAGGAATGTTGTGGATATTTCACTATGGTTTTATCGCTGGTGCAGTGCGATTGTAAATGAACCCACTATGTTGGATTGGTGATGGATATATAAGCTAAACTTCATATGCAGCAACATACACTCCTGCTCATAAATTAAGGACAATTGCAGAATGTGGTGCCACACAACGTGGCACTACACAAAACTGGCGCTAATAGCATAGGCATATAGGGAACACACACGACACATACTGTAAGTCCACGGTATTGGTGATAAGTTGGCAAAACCGTCCCGAAACACATCTCTACAAAACGGCACTTTTTCCTGCGCATGTACCCGACATCTGAATGGGATATAATCACCATGCACACGTACGCAGGTCGCACAACGGGTTGGCATGCACTGGATCAGGTGGTCGAGCAGCTGCTGGGGTATAGCCTCCCATTCTTGCAACAGTACCTGTCGGAGCTCCTGAAGTGTCGTAGGGGTTTGAAGATGTGCAGCAATACGTCGTCCAGGAGCATCCCAGACTTGCTTGATGGGGTTTAGGTCTGGAGAACAGGCAGGCCACTCCATTCACCTGATATCTTCTGCTTCAAGGTACTCCTCCATGATGGCAGCATGGTGGGGCCGTGCGTTATCATCCATCAGGGGGAAGGTGGGACCCACTGCACCCCTAAAAAGGCGGACATACTGGTGCAAAATGACACCCCGATACACCTGACCTGTTACAGTTCTTCTGTCAAAGACATGCAGGGGTGTACGTACACCAGTCATATCCCACCCCGCACCATCAAACCACGACCTCCATAGAGGGCCCTTTTAAGGACATTAAAGGGCTAGTATCTGGTTCCTGGTTCACGCCAAATAAAAACCCTGCGAGAATCACTGTTCAGACTATACCTGGACTCGTCCATGAACATAACCTAGGACCACTGTTCCAATGACCATGTACTGTGTGAAATTGGCATCAAAAATCTACTCTTGGACAGTAAGAGAAATTCTCACAGTTGCAGTACTAAACGGAAAAAAATATCTACACTTGCCTCTATTGAATCAAATTTTGGCACATAAAGGAAAGAAGTACACAGATTTAAAATTTTTGAGAATCTGCCTATGGAAAAAAAGTCCCCAAATTTCGATTAAAGTCGTTTCTCCTTAATAACTCCCTCTACACTATTAGAAATTATTGGAGAGAAACAAATAGTAAATTACAACTGAAAAATGGCCACCATGTTGCTTTATAAATATATATTCTTACTGCCCATGGGATGTTTTGAATAACTGCCCCCTTCTGCACATATGATGTTTATTTTCAGTATGATTTACAATACTTGAAATGACACTAAAACACACACACACATGCATGTACATATTAAGTTACACTATCCATATGATATGGGTGAACTATGGCAGCTCCATTCAGTAATTCAAAACTACCCTCCAAAGTTGTGCGTTCAATTAATGAATCAACAATTATAAATTTCAGAGAAAATCTTCAGCAGTTAGACTGGGATGAGGTGTACAAGGAACCCGATGCTAATTTAAAATATAACTTATTTCATGATACACTTGTAAGAGAATTTGAAAACTGTTTCCCCAAGAAAGTAGTTAAATCTAATTATAAGAAACCATGCAAAAACCTTGGCTTACTAAAGAAATAAAAATATCTTGTAACCATAAAAGGAAACTGTATCTAACAACAAGAAAGAGTAATGACCCAGAAACAGCCAAATATTATAAAAACTACTGTGCTACATTAATAAAGGTTATTAAAAAGTCCAGAAGCATGTGCATCATGTCTGAGATTAATATATCTGATAACAAAATCAAAACAATTTGGAATATTATTAGTAGGGAGACAGGGCAACCAAGAATACATGATGATGGCATCACCATCGAAGCAAATGGAAACTTGATAAACAATGAGCCAGAAGTCGAAAACATTTTGAATAATCATTTTTTAAATGTTGTAGAGAAAATAGGATCTAAATGTTCATTAGAAGAAGCAAGGCAGTTAATGGAAAAGGCCATACCCACACCATTTGATACAATTGAAATTCCAACCACCCCTCCCTCTGAAATTAGGAAGATAATAAACTCTCTCAAGAATAAAAGCTCACATGGAATTGATGGCATTTCCAGCAGGATAATAAAAGATTGTTCCCAAGACATAAGTGGGATTCTTAGCCACATATGTAATAGCTCTCTGAGGCAGGGAATTTTCCCAGATAGACTGAAGTATGCCATTGTTAAACCATTGCATAAAAAAAAGATACAACTGATGTCAACAACTACTGCCCAATCTCTCTTCTGACTGCCTTATCCAAAATTCTTGAAAAACTAATGTATTGTAGAGTAGCTTCACACCTTTGTAAAAATAAAGCTTTAACAAAATGTCAGTTTGGTTTCCAGAAGGGTTTCTCAATGGAAAATGCTATATATACTTTCACTAATGAAATATTAAATGCTCTGAGTAAACAGAAGTCAACTGTTGGGATTTTTTGTGATCTATCAAAGGCTTTTGATTGTGTAAATCATGGAATACTTCTAGATAAGCTCAAGTACTTTGGTATGAATGGGACAGTGCTCAAACAGTTTAAATCATACCTAACATTAATATACATTAATGACTTGCCATTCTATATTCACGAAGATGCAAAGCTGGTACTTTTTCCCAATGATACAAGTATAGCTATCACAAGCGACAGACAAGAATTAACTGGTGAAATTGCAAACGACGTTTTTCAGAAAATCATTAAGTGGTTCTCTGCAAATGCGCTCTCATTAAACTTTGAAAAAACACAGTATATACAGTTCCACACAGTAAATGGAATGACCCCATTAATAAATATAGACTTCGATCAGAAATCGGTAGCTAAGGTAGAATATTCAAAATTTTTAGGTGTATGCATTGATGAGGGGTTGAACTGGAAAAAACACACTGAGGATCTGCTGAAACGTTTGAGTTCAGATTATTATGCTATTAGGGTCATTGCAAATTCTGGCGATATACATCTGAGTAAATTAGCTTACCATGCCTATTTTCATTCTCTGCTTTCGTATGGCATCATATTCTGGGGTAACTCATCATTGAGTAAAAGAGTGTTCATTTCACAAAAGCGTGTTGTTGTTGTTTTTGTGGTCTTCAGTCCTGAGACTGGTTTGATGCAGCTCTCCATGCTACTCTATCCTGTGCAAGCTTCTTCATCTCCCAGTACCTACTGCAACCTACATCCTTCTGAATCTGCTTAGTGAATTGATCTCTTGGTCTCCCTCTACGATTTTTACCCTCCACGCTGCCCTCCAATGCTAAATTTGTGATCCCTTGATGCCTCAAAACATGTCCTACCAACCGATCCCTTCTTCTAGTCAAGTTGTGCCACGAACTTCTCTTCTCACCAATCCTATTCAATACCTCCTCATTAGTTATGTGATGTACCCACCTTATCTTCAGCATTCTTCTGTAGCACCACATTTCGAAAGCTTCTATTCTCTTCTTGTCCAAACTGGTTATCGTCCATGTTTCACTTCCATACATGGCTACACTCCATACAAATACTTTCAGAAACGACTTCCTGACACTTAAATCTATACTCGATGTTAACAAATTTCTCTTCTTCAGAAACGATTTCCTTGCCATTGCCAGTCTACATTTTATATCCTCTCTACTTCGACCATCATCAGTTATTTTACTCCCTAAATAGCAAAACTCCTTTACTATTATAAGTGTCTCATTTCCTAATCTAATCCCCTCAGCATCACCCGATTTAATTTGACTACATTCCATTATCCTCGTTTTGCTTTTGTTGATGTTCATCTTATATCCTCCTTTCAAGACACTGTCCATTCCGTTCAACTGCTCTTCCAGGTCCTTTGCTGTCTCTGGCAGAATTACAATGTCATCGGCGAACCTTAAAGTTTTTATTTCTTCTCCATGGATTTTAATACCTACTTCGAATTTTTCTTTTGTTTCCTTTACTGCTTGCTCAATATACAGATTTAATAACATCGGGGAGAGGCTACACCCCTGTCTCACTCCCTTCCCAACCACTGCTTCCCTTTCATGTCCCTCGACTCTTATAACTGCAATCTGGTTTCTGTACAAATTGTAAATAGCCTTTCGCTCCCTGTATTTTACCCCTGGCACCTTCAGAATTTGAAAGAGAGTATCCCAGTTAACGTTGTCAAATGCTTTCTCTTAGTCTACAAATGCTAGAAACGTAGGTTTGCCTTTTCTTAATCTTTCTTCTAAGATAAGTCGTAAGGTTAGTATTGCCTCACGTGTTCCAACATTTCTACGGAATCCAAACTGATCTTCCCCGAGGTCCGCTTCTACCAGTTTTTCCATTCGTCTGTAAAGAATTCGCGTTAGTATTTTGCAGCTGTGACTTATTAAAATGATAGTTCGGTAATTTTCACATCTGTCAACACCTGCTTTCTTTGGGATTTGAATTATTATATTCTTCTTGAAGTCTGAGGGTATTTCGCCTGTCTCATACATCTTGCTCACCACATGGTAGACTTTTGTCAGGACTGACTCTCCCAAGGCCATCAGTAGTTCTAATGGAATGTTGTCTACTCCCGGGGCCTTGTTTCGACTCAGGTCTTTCAGTGCTCTGTCAAACTCTTCACGCAGTATCTTATTTCCCATTTCATCTTCATCTACATCCTCTTCCATTTCCATAAAATTGTCCTCAAGTAAATCGCCCTTGTATAAACCCTCTATATACTCCTTCCACCTTTCTGCCTTCCCTTCTTTGCTTAGAACTGGGTTGCCATCTGAGCTCTTGATATTCATACAAGTGGTTCTCTTCTCTCCAAAGGTCTCTTTAATTTTCCTGTAGGCAGTATCTATCTTACCCCTAGTGAGACAAGCCTCTACATCCTTACATTTGTCCTCTAGCCATCCCTGCTTAGCCATTTTGCACTTCCTGTCGATCTCATTTTTGAGACGTTTGTATTCCTTTTTGCCTGCTTCATTTACTGCATTTTTATATTTTCTCCTTTCTCAATTAAATTCAATATTTCTTCTGTTACCCAAGGATTTCTACTAGCCCTCGTCTTTTTACCTACTTGATCCTCTGTTGCCTTCACTACTTCATCCCTCAGAGCTACCCATTCTTCTTCTACTGTATTTCTTTCCCCCATTCCTGTCAACTGTTCCCTTATGCTCTCCCTGAAACCCTGTACAACCTCTGGTTCTTTCAGTTTATCCAGGTCCCATCTCCTTACATTCCCGCCTTTTTGCAGTTTCTTCAGTTTCAATCTGCAGTTCATAACCAGAATCCACATCTGCCCCTGGAAATGTCTTACAATTTAAAACCTGGTTCCTAAATCTCTGACTTACCATTATGTAATCTATCTGATACCTTTTAGTATCTCCAGGCTTCTTCCATGTATACAACCTTCTTTTATGATTCTTGAACCAAGTGTTAGCTATGATTAAGTTATGCTCTGTGCAAAATTCTACAAGGCGGCTTCCTCTTTCATTTCTTCCCCCCAATCCATATTCATCTACTATGTTTCCTTCTCTCCCTTTTCCTACTGACAAATTCCAGTCACCAATGACTATTAAATTTTCGTCTCCCTTCACTACCTGAATAATTTCTTTTATCTCGTCATACATTTCATCAATTTCTTCATCATCTGCAGAGCTAGTTGGCATTTATACTTGTACTACTGTAGTAGGCATGGGCTTTGTGTCTATCTTGGCCACAATAATGCGTTCACTATGCTGTTTGTAGTAGCTTAGCCGCATTCCTATTTTCCTATTCATTATTAAACCTACTCCTGCATTACCTCTATTTGATTTTGTATTTATAACCCTGTAGTCACCTGACCAGAAGTCTTGTTCCTCCTGCCACCGAACTTCACTAATTCCCACTATATCTAACTTTAACCTATCCATTTCCCTTTTTAAATTTTCTAACCTACCTGCCCGATTAAGGGATCTGACATTCCACACTCCGATCCATAGAATGCCAGTTTTCTTTCTCCTGATAACGACGTCCTCTTGAGTAGTCCCCGCCCGGAGATCCGAATGGGGGACTATTTTACCTCCGGAATATTTTACCCAAGAGGACGCCAGCATCATGTAATCATACAGTAAAGTTGCATGTCCTCGGGAAAAATTACGGCTGTAGTTTCCCCTTGCTTTCAGCCGTTCGCAGTACCAGCACAGCAAGGCTGTTTTGGTTAATGTTACAAGGCCAGATCAGTCAATCATCCAGACTGTTGCCCCTGCAACTACTGAGAAGGCTGCTGCCCCTCTTCAGGAACCACATGTTTGTCTGGCCTCTCAACAGATACCCCTCCGTTGTGGTTGCACCTACGGTACGGCCATCTGTATCGCTGAGGCACGCAACCCTCCCCACCAACGGCAAGGTCCATGGTTCATGCTATTAGGGTCATTGCAAATTTTGGCGATATACATCTGAGTAAATTAGCTTACCATGCCTATTTTCATTCTCTGCTTTCGTATGGCATCATATTCTGGGGTAACTCATCATTGAGTAAAAGAGTGTTCATTTCACAAAAGCGTGTAATCAGAATAATTGCTGGAGCTCATCCAAGTTCATCCTGCAGACACTTACTTAAAGAGCTAAAAATCTTCACTGTAGCCTCACAAAATATATATATATATATATATATATATATATATATATATATATATATATATATATATATATATATATATATATATATTTTCACTTCTGAAATTTTTTATTAACAATCCGAACGAATTCAAAAGTAATAGCAGTGTACATGGCTACAACACTAGGAAAAAGGATCATCTTCACTACTCAAGGTTAAATATAACTTTGGCTCAGAAGGGGGTAAATTATGCTGCCACAAAAGTCTTTGGTCACTTACCTTATAGTATCAAAAGTCTGACAGATAGCCATATAGCATTTAAAAGGAAATTAAAAGAATTTCTTAATGGCAACTCCTTCTACTCATTAGATGAATTTTGGACATAGTAAGTGGGTAATTTCCCAACCCACACAAAAAAAAAATATTGGCTGTCATGTAATATTTTGTCTAATGTAATATCTTGTATAGACAACTTTTATTAACCTGACATGTTCCCCATCATTACAAAGTGTCGTATTCATGATCTATGGAACAAGTACTAATCAAATCTAATCTAGTAGAATGTGTTGAGCTTAAAAGAAGTCAATTCAGTGTTTCCAGATTCAAAAAGCTTTTGTTTCAGTACCACTTACTAATAGAAATGTATCCCTATGAAACATCTGTCATATGTAATTATATTGGAAATTTCGCAACAGATAGAACACACCTTATTATATTGGATGTATGTGCATACACAAAAACAATGTCTGATATGCATCAGGAAAAGGTAATAGGGTAATTACTACTCAAATTATATACTAATGATATATAGTATTAGATGCAATTTTGAATTTTGTAGATGATGAAGCCATCTAGGCAGACGTTTTGCCCAATGAAAACTGTAGCAATGTCCAGTAGATATGCTTTGTGGATTTTGCCTTGAGCAAAATATAAATATTGTTTTTCATTCTTTATGCATGTGTTTTGGTGACATTTCAAAAAAATGGCTCTGAGCACTATGGGGAACTGCTCAGATCATCAGTCCCCTAGAACTTAGAACTACTTAAACCTAACTAACCTAAGGGCATCACACACATCTATGCCCGAGGCAGGATTCGAACCTGTGACTGTAGCGGTCGCGCAGTGCCAGACTGTAGCGCCTAGAACCACTCGGCCACTCCGGCCAGCTGGTGACATTTCACCATCAACAGTTGGATTCCTTTTATTTTACTCTAATAATTGATGTGGTATTGTGCTCTTCCACAACCAAATAATTTCAGAAGACCGAATTCAGTATTTTGAGTTTCTCTCTGTCACCTGCCTTTTCAATGACAATGTGGCCACTGAGCAAATGACTAGATAATTTTGATCTGCTTATTGCCTTTACATAAAGAAAACTTTTTAGGAGTTTTATATTAGATCTGTCGGCAAAATTTTGCTTTCAGAGAAACTGAATGGTTTTTGCACAGTTCTCCTTATGTTCCTTCTTGCTTTTTCAGCTCTGTTTGCCAAAAATGCTTCTATGTCACTTAAATCTTTTGATGAAGCCCTTTTTGCATTTGCAGCTACAGAACCATGGAGGGCCTTCCCATCCATCATAGTCTTGCTTAGCACATACTGGTATAAGTTGTATTGTGCAATGCTTTGGAACTTTATCCATTTGTGCTCCATATTTTTAACCCCAGAGTTGAATTTTTTATGTTTACAACTTGGAATCTCTGCAGTTTGATTCATGTCACTCGAACTATCCAAGAATATCTTCCAATTTGTTGTTAGATTAACTGGTTACCTGAAATCATTGATGATATAACAGTCCCATGATCACTAATTCCTTCCCCTATGACTCAAAAACTTCAGGTCTATCATGTATCGCTCAAGAGTCTCTCATGCATCTCTGTCTCTAATACGACATTTAACTGTGCAGTATCTCTCTTCTGTAGGCAGAGGTGAAGTTACGAGGTAGGTTCAGGAGATGTGCCCAGACAACTCACATGGTAAGAGTGTTGCACATGAAAGGCCCAAGTCCCTCATTATAGTCTTAATCCAACAAAAAATTTTAATCAACCACAAAGTTTCATCATGACCCCAGGGGCCATAGTTGCAGTATCAGTACAACTAAAACAGATTGATTATATGTGAGAATATTGATGTGAGAATGTTGATGTGATGGTCACTTTCTTCATCACTATTCTCAAGACCAATCGGGATTCTTTTAAATTTTTTTCACTTGCTGCTTGGTTTAAGACCCACCACCTTGGAGGCAGGTCATATCTTTTCCTCTCTTTTTCTTTCTTTTTTGTTGAAGGGGCTTTTAACTTATTTACATCACAACAATGGTTTCGCAGAATGGAAATATAAATAAATTATTTGATAATTCAGAAGTGTAAAAAAAAAAAAACAACAGAAGATAGAACAGGTGATAAATGTTAGAGCTTTCTCGTTGATCTCTGCAGGTGAACACATAACATTTGTGATGAAGCCTTTGACCCCAAGACACCATAAAACCAACGTATATTCCAAATATTTCCAGTTCCCGCCACATTAGAGCATCATGGAGCCAACATTACTTCTAAATACCTTTTACACACTATGTGTTTGTTAGGTACTGATTCTTGTGCAACATGTCTTCAAAATATTTGACAAGACTAAAAAATTCAGATTCTTTAAAATGTTGCATCATTATGATGCCATGTTTTACGCGATCTTGAGTAGCTTGAGATCAATATGCTGAGGGGAAGGCATGATAAAATTCTACTTCACTGTGACAATCGTGAATGACCGATCGCAATCTTACAGCTCGTTCATTCTCTAAATAGCCACACATCAATTCTAACCTGTGCTCCAATGACCATTTGGGAGGAAAACAATGAGAGAATCGATGAAGCCATGCTTGTGGATGAATGTCGTTGCCAGAATTCTTAAATGTTTTGAATTTACGTGTAGTAATGAACAGCTTATAGTCAAAATCATCATGATGGCGAGTCGCATATCGGCCATTGTTACGTCGTGTCGGCGGTTCCATCTCAAAATTCGGTGCACCTTGCCAATTTCTTTCATAATTTCCGAAATGCCCTGTGTTATTATATTGTGGCTTTTCCGTATTTCCAAGTCCCTCTTCCAGTGTTGGAGTGCGAGTCTTCTCTGAAATAGGTAATTCTTGTATTACTTGTGCCAACTGATCTTTTACTTCCCGGATTTCTCTTTTGTGTTGCATATTAATTTGAATCTGATTTTGTTTGAATTTCCTAATTTGTTCGTACTCTTCTCTGTGAGTAAAGACTACCGGTCTTGTGTCATTCAGATTATCATCTACCTTCGTAGATAAATTATTTAGCTGATCAAAAAGTTCGACTACTTTCTCTGATAAAAAAAACTAATTTCCTCCATGTGTCTTTCTGAACCAATTTTCAGAGTATCTACTGTGTCCTTTAAGTTTTCCTGAGTTTTGCAAGTTGCATAACCGAACGGTAGATGCAACTGAGTCAATTTTAGCCCGCAAGGTCTCGTGATTTTCATGAACAATAGTTTGCAGCTCTTTTATGGCTGCTTCGTGATTCTGTAATGCATTTTCATGACGCAATTAAAATCAGTTGAAAATGCTCACAAATTTGTGTTTTAACGTCATTATTTGTTTAGCTAATAAGATTTATGTTTTACAATATTTCTAATACTAAGCTACATTCACTATGTAGAGGAATGCTGTTATCCTCAAATATAATTTGCATTAATAATATGTTATTTACTTTGTAAAGATGTTTAGAGATTATTACTTCTGTTCTGTTTCAATGCTCATGTGTGAAATTAATGTTTTGTAAACTATTCTCATTATTTTATTTATTTACTTATGTCATAATTCCTATAACACTGCTGTATATGTTTATTTCTATTCTTTTGGAAAGCCTGTATTACTACAAAAGTTATCCGCATTATTATGTTTTAATGGTGTTATCTGTACTTTTTTAATTGTATTCTCATGTTATAAAATTGTAATTGACACCAGTTCATCAAATTAAGTAACTTGTAAACATTCATTTCAGTGCACACATTTCTGTTGGTCATAGTATATGCACAATATGTGAGAAGTTGGAACTGTTAGTGTTTGCACATGTGTTAATAATTCAGCAAGGGACTGGTTAACAGCACTGCTGGTTCTAAGGACAATTCCAAAAATTTTGGGAGTGCATAAATGGTGGTTTATGGACTTGCTACATTGTCCGCAAGACTCTTCGATGGTGATTGTGCACCTGCACAGTCACAACAGATGGCTGCTGGCCGTCTCTACAAGGACTGCAGTGGGTCTGCATTTTTGATGGCCCACCAATACCATACTCTCTGCCAGGACGACAGTGGGTCTGCTCTGTGATGACCTACCTACCAATATTCTTCAAAACTTCGAATGACTCTGTTGTGGGTTTGCTCTGTTGTGGCCCATTACCTGTCGGCATCTCAAGAGACAGCATTGTCTTTCCGTTGGAAGGACAACACTACTTCTTTCAGACTGAATGGAAATTCACTACTTCCGTGTGCTTTTTCTTTTACTGCTCAGACTTCGAGAAAAAAAACTGCAGTTACTACTGTGATGAATGATCAGGACTGTCTTTATGGACTTTGAGAAAATCTTTGCTTTTGACCAACAGTGTATAAACAACTGTGTGCATTTGATATCTTTGTTATTGTAATTATGAAAAATTTTAATTATGAAAAATTTTTTCAAATCTGTATTGGCCACTGCCCAAAACAATTTGTAAAATTTTTGTGATGAGCATGGGGCTATGTAACTAGGCTGTTCAGGTTTTTGTGTTGGTAACGTCACGTAGCACTCTGTATGAAAATCACTGACTGTGCTGTGTCAGTCTGTGGCTGGCTGACATTGTTGGAATATTCGCTATTGTTGTGTTGGGCAGTTGGTTGTGAACAGTGCGTAGCGTTGCGCAGTTGGGGGTGAGCCACCAGCAGTGGTGGATGTGGGGAGAGAGATGGCAGAGTTTTGAGAGCGGAGATCTGGACGTGTGTCCATCAGAAAGAGTAAATTTGTAATACTGTATATCATGAATTAATATATATATATATACCGCGTCACGTGCCCACAGCACCACCAGGCGGCATCCGATGTCGTGGTTAGCAGTGTCCATAATGTGTATGCATACATTCCTTCAGCAAGTCCTGTACATTTGCATCGTTTTAGTTGTGTTGTGTCAGTCACTTCAGTGTAAGAATCGTAAATGTTTCTTGATGACTTATTTTGTTTGGTTATGTTCAAAATCAGTTCAACTGTATTTAGGTTGTAGCTGTAAGGAGGCCATATTAGAACAGAAAACATTTCTTGATCTCATTTTATATATATATATATATATATATATATATATATATATATATATATATATATATATATATATATATATATATCTGATGACTTTTGAATATTATTAAGGTAAATACATTGTTTGTTCTCTGCCAAAATCTTTCATTTGCTAACTATACCTATCAGTAGTTAGAGCCTTCAGTAGTTAGAATATTTTATTTAGCTGGCAGTATTGGTGCTCGCTATATTGCAGTAGTTCGAGTAACGAAGATTTTTGTGAGGTAACTGATTCATGAAAGGTATAGGTTATTGCTAGTCAGGGCCATTCTTTTGTAGGGATTATTGAAAGTCAGATTGCGTTGCGCTAAAAATATTTTGTGTCAGTTTAGTGTTGATCAGAATTAGTAAATAGAGAAATGTCTGAGTACGTTCGGTTCTGCTCAGCTGTTTGAAAATCAAATGACGTAAGAGGTTTATCAGCACTGTAATTCATAAATTTTTCTAAGGGGGAGTTTCAACAATGATGAGCACAAACATTATGATCACCTGCTTAGTATCTTGTCTGTACATCTTTGGAACGAAATACATCCCTGATTCTGCGATCAGGGATCCGACAGTATGTTGGTAGGTTTGTGGAGGTATGTGTCATTAGATGTCTGCCCACAGGTCATGTAATTGGAGTAAATAACGGTCTGCTGATTTAGGTACGCAGTGATGGCGCCTGATAGCGACCCATATGGGTCCCACAGGATTTATGCTAGGCGAATTTGCTCGCCCAGACATCAACGTGAGTTCACTATAATGCTCCTCAAACCACTTTAGCTTATTTCTGGCTATAAGACGTGGACAATTACATTGCTGAAAGATGACAGCTGTCAGCATGTCTTCGATTACCACAGGTCCCATGCAAGCCCAGGAGAATGTCTTCCACAACATAATTACTGCTCACACCAGCCTGCGTCCTTGGCGCACTGCACATTTGGACCGCCGGTCACCTCGATGATGGCGTTTGTGGAGATGGCCAGAGAACTAGTGTAGCAAAAATGTGAGTCACCCGAAGAGCCGATACGTTTTCATTGCTCGACGTTCGAATCCCGGTAGTCCGATGCCCACTACAATCATAACAGACGATGGCGTTGCATCAACATCTGAAGACGTAGGGGTGGTCTGTTGCGGAGCTCCATCTTCAAGAATGTACAATCAACGGTGTGTTCCAAAACACTTGAGTGTGCACCAGCATTGTGCACTTTCGGCAGAGATGCCACAGATCAGCACCTATCCTACTTTAAAGAGCAGACAAACCACCGACCCCACGTTCTGTGAAGAGTTGTGGGTGTCCAAAAGCACCTAGTGGTAGTTTCACTGTCCTTCTACCTCCTTCCGTAAATGCTGACGACACTTGCACATGAACATTCGACCAGCTTCGCCGGTTTCGAGATACTCGTTCACAGGCTCTGCATAATAATAAACCGGCCTTTGTAACAGTCACTTATCTCAATTGATTTCCCCACCTTTGCTAGGGCGATCCAAGTCCATGTCTGCTCCACTTACATACTTTTCATACCGCGTCACGTGCCCACAGCACCACCAGGCGGCATCCGATGTCGTGGTTAGCAGTGTCCATAATGTGTATGCATACATTCCTTCAGCAAGTCCTGTACATTTGCATCGTTTTAGTTGTGTTGTGTCAGTCACTTCAGTGTAAGAATCGTAAATGTTTCTTGATGACTTATTTTGTTTGGTTATGTTCAAAATCAGTTCAACTGTATTTAGGTTGTAGCTGTAAGGAGGCCATATTAGAACAGAAAACATTTCTTGATCAGATCTTACATTACTAAGTTGTTGATTTTCTCAAGCACTGCAATATGTTTCTTTGTGGAAAGCAAAACAGTTCTATTTTCTAGCACTATGTGGTATGGAGCATTGTTAAGTACAACAATGTATCTATGTTGCAAATTGTGATATGTCATTCCCTCTTCCACTTGTCATTATTTGCAATGTTTATCTCATAAGCTCTTTGCAGGGGAATAACAAGGTGTTTCCTTTTCTATTCTGTACATGTGTGTCCTGCTAAGAGATTGTAACCTTAGCAGCGATTTCCTTGGAGGCACCCCGTTTGTTATTAATAGTAAGGGAAAAATCAGTCTGCGGTGCATGATAATAGCTGCACTACAAACTGTATCTACTGCTTATGGGGGGGTCACGATTCTCACACAGCGCCTCTTTGCAGTTGCATCGCCAGTTCCAGCATTTTCAGCCAGTAAAATTATTTCAGACAGGCAACAAATATAAGATCAATGCACTTTTCCTGCATTCTGTAGCTCCAGAGTCTTCAAGACACACAGGTAATATGTGCTGCTGTAATAGTCTGTGCCAAACAATATGATGAAAAATAAACTATCAAAGGAACAGCAATTCTAATACAAAATAATTTTATTGCAACATAACATTATGTTCATGATTGAAATTTATGACATTCCAGACATTTAAACAATGTACACCTCAAGTTTGCACCACTTGTTCCAGAACCACAGAACTGTGAGTGTCATGAGGAACATGTGGGACTGTTTTCAGTCATGAAGTGACTAGACAGCATATGACTATTACCTATATTTACCTAAAGTCCAGATCAAATTGTAACAAACTGATCAAGGAGTAAAACCTACATTACTTCTATTATTTCTAAAATTCTCAAATCCAACCAGTTTTCAAGATGCAACTGCTATACTTCCAATTTATTTACAATCGTAATAAATACATAAATTATAGTTCTTCTGTTTATTACAATGTTATCATCATTTGTATATGCAGCAAAATAGTCAATACTGTAAACACTAAAATAATATTTTAATGTTCCAGTTACTGAAATTACAAGAAAAGGATTACTGATAAGCTTCAAACACAAAATCTTATCGTAACATTGGGCAAGCATTTAGCAGTTTTACACATCCCTGAGTTCATCCAGACAGGACCTTGATAGGCACATGAAGCAGTGGAATGTATCTGTAGGAACAGTCTTTACCATCCATTTGCTAAGACAGACAAAGTACAGTGAAGCTGTGAAGTATTGTCTGGAGGTATAATCTCTGCATAATATATATTTCAATATACGCAAGAGGCAAAAACGAAGAAAGAAAACTTAACTTCATGTTAATTAATAACATCTTTCATCTTCTCTCTTACAGCAGTTTATGAATCAAATTCGATGATGAGAGAACTTTTTTTTTTTTGGCTGATGATACCGAGCAAATATTATATCTATATTTAGCAGATACTTGCAGTACATCCTTATTTGAAACAGTTTAGAGGTAAAGAAAGTAACAAATATTATTTGGGAATTTGCACTTGTATGTTATTGTTACTTAACACAAGTTCACAAGAATATTTCAGTGATATCTTATGAGACTTTCTTATCATTACATTATATGAGTATCTTTTCTGAAAGGACAATAAATTTCAAATTAAACAAGAATGGAATAAAAAAAGACACACACTTGTATGCTGTACAAAAACAAAGTAGATATCACTTCTTATAACAGATCCACTGGGAAACATGAGGTAACGTTAACATCTATGTTTGCCCACGTTAACCTCTGGATTTTTCAATTTTTTAATTGAGTTTATGTTGTAATTTTCCCACAATATTTCAACAGCTTCCGTACTTGTTTTCTATAAGATTATAAAGTGACTATGTTGGTGTCTCGTTTCCACTTCTCTTTATTGACAAAATATATTTCCTAGTAATAACTGCATACTTAATGACCATGTATTCACATATGATAGAGTTTAGTGACTGACTTTGATTATGTTTGAATAGATATTCATCAGGAACAGGGCTGTCAAAGGGAAATTAATTTTTTAACTAAAGAAAGAAAATAACACAGCTAAGCACCTCCAATCCATCTTTCAATGGAATCTTATACTACTGCCAGCTCACTGTTTGAATTTTTGACAAAACTAAAAGGATAACAGGCAGCGAAAAACTGGGATTTGCATTTGATAACCTGAAGAAAACAAGAAGGAAAGGTGTCGATGTATTATGGAGAATGACAATACTATCTTTGTTGCAAGTTAGAAATTATGCAGACTAACAATTTGACTGAGAAAGCCTGAAAGATCGCATTTATTCGTCAGTTATTTGAAAGACTTTGGCAGATGGCACCTACATCAGACATGTCCACCATAACTTTCACCCTTCTGTTAATTAGTGTTTCCACACTCTTCAAGCAATAAATAATTGAAGAATGGAAATGGAAAATATTCTAAGTGCCAAATCTGACATTTGTCAGGAAAATGAAACGGCTATTTATCTCTTTTGTACATAACTGATCTGTATCCATAAATTTGAAAAGGTGCTGTGATACCACAGAAGTATGCTGCTCATCACATCACAGAAAAAATAAGGAAACAAATTAGAAAATAAATACTTCGTTAGGAAAATTGTAAGTGATACAAGGGAAACTGATCAATTCTAAGATGGGTGCCTGCAGCAGTTTATTCAAGTGGAAGCAAGATTCTAAAGTTACTATTTTTATACACAAGTGATTCGGTGAGTTTGGTTAGTGCCCCCACAAATAAATTTAAAGGGAATGATGCAATATGTTTTGTATCTCATAGGACTGATAGGTAGCCACTCGACGTGTATACGGTATATTAATACGATGCCAATATAGTGAGCCTATTCCATTAGTATTTTTATAGTAATAAACAAATTATTTTAAGATTTTACACAAAATGAAAAAAATGAAGTAGGAAAAAATCAGACCAGCTGCAACAACCAAGGAAAAATTCGGACTTAATACTCAAAGTGGAGAAAGAGGAACAAACTTTTTAAAAAGCACAGAATTTCCTATAGCGCTCAATAATGCAAAATCGGTGATTTAGTATAATCTAAGAATTATTGCTGGAAATGTGCGAGAACTTTTTAATACCCCATATTTTGGGAGCCACAAGTCCCCCTGTTGCCCCCAACAGCCAATAACTAATATAAACAACAACAAATATAATATAAGCGTGAACAGCTGTCTCAAGATGCACCTGGCAGTTCGAAACTGGTAACGGCACAATTTGTGTAAATAAACAGCTTTGTTAACAGTGGCTGGTTGCTGTTACCTTCTCTGCAAGAATCGGCTTGTATTTTGTACGCAGCCACGGTCTCAAAAACGTCAGTTTTCGATATAATAGAAGGACGAAAGTTTTTGCTCCAAGCGTCATTAAGACAGAGGCAGCACTTTTTGCGGTAATATAAGTACAGAATAAAGCATTAGGTTTATAACTAGTGGAACTGCGATCGACAAAAATCAGAGACTATACGCCATCTACAAAGGCATGTTTGAATTACTTTCTCCGTGGGTGGGCACCTGGATCAAGTCTAGGGACACGCAACATAGTACAGAGATCACAACAGCTGCGAAACGCATTTTGTGGTATTTAGAAAGTTTTACATTTCCATTCTTCGATTGATTTGTATTAGGCCTACACTGCATTTACAGCAGAAGTAAACTCCGCAAGGATAAGAGAACTTCGACAGTAACCCCATCTCAGAGTGGCATAAATAATTTCAAGATGGTACGGCTGCACTTGTGGACAGGCCATACGATGACAAGATGTATTCTTGCGTGGAAAAAATTGTTTTCCTCTAAAGTGTTCGAAATGTGCAGCATCCATTTGTTGTTTGCAAGAACAAATACCTCAACCTCGTTCAATGCATTTTTCTTTGCATATGCGAGGTCTGCACAGACTATGAAACGAGACAAAAAGGCCAAGTGGTCTAAAATTACCACTACTGGTCAGTACAAAGTGCCACTAGCACCTCTGGCAGAGAGAGGTAGACTCCCGGGTGTCTGGTAAAATGTCACACGGATCCAGTCTTCTGAGAGCAGAGATCTTCCACACACCACGCGGGCGACGTGGAGGAATGCGGGGTGATGTGGAGAGCGGCAGCCACCTCCCTGGGAGGCGGCGCGGCCTGCGTTACGACACCTGGTACACCTTGTACGTGGCGAACAGCTCCTCGGCAGACAGCTTGGCGGGCTGGTCCGACTGGGTCAGCTGCAGCCGCGTGCGCCGCAGCTGGTCCAGGGCCTCGTCGTACGAGGGCAGTCCGGACACGAGCGTGTAGCTGGGCAGCGACTCCAGCTCGCCCGCCGGCGCGCCCGCCTCCGCCCCCGGCGCCGCCCCCGCCGCGCCCCGCCCCACCGCCGACGCCGCCTCCGCCAGGCCGCGTGCCTGCACTGCTGAAAAAAAGAGGCGGCATTTCAATTACAATGCACAGCACCGTCACCACCACATCATTAGCAGTACTGGGTAACAGGTCATCTGTATCACTAAACGGCTATCCCGTCTCACGAACGAGATTATCTGTCAGGCTGCATTTGTGGTTCTTACAAGGGAACCTCCCCACCGCACCCCCGTCAGATTTATTTATAAGCTGGCACAGTGGATAGGCCTTGAAAAACTGAACAGAGATCAATCGAGAAAACAGGAAGAGGTTGTGTGGAACTATGAAAAAAATAAGCAGAATATACAAACTGAGTAGTCCATGCGCAAGATGGGCAACATCAAGGATGGTGTAAGCTCAGGAGCGCCGTGGTCCCGAGGTTAGCGTGAGCAACTGCGTAACGAGAGGTCTACATCTACAACTACATTTATATTCCGCAAGCCACCCAACGGTGTGTGGCGAAGGGCACTTTACGTGCCACTGTCATTACCTCCCTTTTCTGTTCCAGTCGCGTAAGGCTCGCGGGAAGAACGACTGTCTGAATGCCTCCGTGCGCGCTCGGATCTCTCTAATTTTACATTCGTGATCTCCTCGGGAGGTATAAGTAGGGGGAAGCAATATATTCGATACCTCATCCAGAAACGCACCCTCTCGAAACCTGGCGAGCAAGCTACACCGCGATGCAGAGCGCCTCTCTTGCAGAGTCTGCCACTTGAGTTTGCTAAACATCTCCGTAACTCTATCACGGTTACCAAATAAACCTGTGACGAAACGCGCCGCTCTTCTTTGGACCTTCTCTATCTCCTTCGTCAACCCGATCTGGTACGGATCCCACACTGATGAGCAATACTCAAGTGTAGGTCGAACGAGGGTTTTGTAAGCCACCTCCTTTGTTGATGGACTACTTTTTCTAAGGACTCTCCCAATGAATCTCAACCTGGTACCCGCCTTACCAACAATTAATTTTATATGATCATACCACTTCAAATCGTTCCGCAGGCATACTCCCAGATATTTTACAGAAGTAACTGCTACCAGTGTTTGTTCCGCTATCATATAATCATACAATAAAGGACCCTTCTTTCTATGTATTCGCAATACATTACATTTGTCTATGTGAAGGGTCAGTTGCCACTCCCTGCACCAAGTGCCTATCCGCTGCAGATCTTCCTGCATTTCGCTACAATTTTCTAATGCTGCAACTTCTCTGTATACTACAGCATCATCCGCGAAAAGCCGCATGGAACTTCCAACACTATCTACTAGGTCATTTATATATATTGTGAAAAGCAGTGGTCCCATAACACTCCCCTGTGGCACGCCAGAGGTTACTTTAACGTCTGTAGACGTCTCTCCATTGATAACAACATGCTGTGTTCTGTTTGCTAAAAACTCTTCAATCCAGCCACACAACTGGTCTGATATTCCGTAGGCTCTTAT
Organism: Schistocerca americana; assembly: GCF_021461395.2. Classification (NCBI taxonomy): domain Eukaryota; kingdom Metazoa; phylum Arthropoda; class Insecta; order Orthoptera; family Acrididae; genus Schistocerca; species Schistocerca americana. The sequence goes on from NC_060123.1 coordinate 132,900,892, forward strand.
TTTGTTTATCAGGCGACAGTGCGGAACTGTATCGAACGCCTTCCGGAAGTCAAGGACAATAGCATCTACCTGCGAGCCTGTATCTACCTGGGTCCTTTGTTCAAGTCTTCCCTCGAGTGGAAAGTTTAATTTTTTATTTTCAGACAATTATCAAAGTTCAGGCACTCACACATAATCAACTTCGCTCTCCAAAATTCCAGGACATGTTCAGATTTGCTTGGACATATGCAGGATTTGACAGTCTACACACGGAAAAAATTGAAAACGTTAAAAACATATGTTTTGACAGAGCACAGGGCACACTGTGCGACTGTGAAACTGTTGCATTTATTTGTTGCAGTTTATGCGACAAACTCTTATGTTTTCATCACTTTTTTGGGAGTGATAATCACATCCACAAGAAAACCTAAATCTTGCAAGGTAGAAGAATCTTTTCACCCATTCGCCAAGTGTATAAGTTAGGTGGGTCGACGACATATTCCTGTCATGTGACGCGCATGCCGTCACGAGTGTCGTATAGAATATATCAGACGCGTTTTCCTGTGGAGGAATCTGTTGACCTATGACCTTGCGATCAAATGTTTTCGGTTCCCATTGGAGAGGCACGTCCTTTCGTCTACTAATCGCACGGTTTTGCGTTGCGGTCGCAAAACACAGACGCTAAACTTATTACAGTGAACAGAGACGTTAATGAACAAACGGACAGATCATAACTTTGCGAAAATAAACAAAGTAAACTTTTCACTCGAGGGAAGGCTTGAACCAAGGACCTCTCGTTTCGCAGCTGCTCACGCTAACCACGGGACCACGGCGCTCCTGAGCTCATACTATCCTTGTTGTTGTCTACCTTGTGCATGGACTACTCAGTTAGTATATTTTGCTTATTTTTTTCATAGTTCCACACAACTTCTTCCTGTTTTCTCGATTGATCTGTGTTCAGTTTTTCAATGCCTATCCACTGTGCCAACCCATAACTATATCTGAGGGGGGTGCGATGGGGAGGTTCCCTTGTTAGCAAAGCATTTGACTCCGTCAGCCATACAATTCTACTAGAAAAACTGCACTGCTATGGTTTTAGAGGCTCAGAACGATCTCTGATCAGATCCTACCTGAGTGACAGAAAACAAATCGTGGAGTTCGGCAGGTCAAATGTCACGAATATCACGCACGGAGTCCCACAGGTTTCTGTGTTTGGCTCTTTAATCTTAACAGTACATAGGGTAATTCAGTTGCCCCTACATATTGGTTTTAAGCAACCCACAACACCTTCAAATACCACATGAAAAACTTTTATATTCTCCCGCCCGCTACACGCAAACTATACGACCTAAAGAAAAAAATGAACAGGACATCTTTGTGCGACATTCGATGTAGTTAAATTTTGTTATGGCATACGTTTTCGCTAGAGGCCATAGTTTTAGAATTATTCAAGAAAAACTTACAAATGTGACCTCCAAACGCGTTTTTCTTGAATAACTCTACAATCGTGGCCTCCAGCGGAAACGTAGCCCAGTACATAATTAACTACATTAAATTTCCTACAAAAAGGTTATTTCTTCTATAGGACTAATAGTTTGCGCTTAGCAAGCGATAGAATATAAAAATTTCGCTCTTGTTTTTTTTTTAAGATGTTGCAGGTTGCGTAAAACCTATCATTAGGGGCAGCTGAATCACCCTATATGTAAACTGATTTGCCCAGTATTATGTTGTGTAAATCCACTCTATGTAGATGACACCAATTTCGTTACAGTTGGCAAAGACTTGAAGCACTGAAGGAGGGAAGTAGGTCTCGACTCAGAACAGCCAGTTAAGTAGTTCCAAATCAATGAATTGCGTATTAATCATGAAAAAACTGTAAATATTCACCTCAGCTTATGTATGAACATTGATGCAACGACTGTGCTTCAGCTAAACTTCTTTTGGTCCATCTTGCCTCATATTTAACATGGAAGAGTCATACCGTTTATTTCTATACTAAATAAGGATTTGTTACATATTTGTTAGGTAAACTATGGTCATATGTTAGTGATAAGCTATTTTTCAAGACATATTATGATTTTTCCACATCCACACGGCATATGCCGTTTTGTTGCGAAGGAATTCCCCTGGAGGAAAAACAGTTCTCATTTGGCGAAAGAAGGCAATCAGATGCATCTACGGAGTCCTAAATAATGAGTCTTGTAGACCATATTTTAAAAAACTAAAATAACATCAACTCAGTCACAAATTACGACAATTTTTTGTCCAACATAACACACGCCTCAAACAACAGATCGACATCACAGTCGCTAGACTTAAGAAAACTCAAATCAGTTACAAATACATGGGATAAAACCATTTAAAATGTTACCAGTACAGGAACACAAGACTGAACTTATATATGTATACTATGTTAAGTATCTCATGTGCAGCATGATGGTCACTTGTGTACCTTGGTAGACAATACGAATCTAAAATATCTTTTACACCAACTATGTGATTTATGCAACTATACCCAATATTTAAGTACGCATGTACACAAAATACGACGCTGATTGCATTTTCAATGCTTAAAGATAGATAGTAAAAAAGTAAATAAATATATAACTTCATGATTCACAGTCCTAGTTACAGGTTGCCAATCCAACAGCAACAGGGGCAAAAAAATTCATTTACAAATTAATTAATGTGTTAAATATGTGACTCTAAGCATGTATATCCCGTAATTACTGACTGAATTTAAAATGCTGCCATAATCTACTCATTAAGAGGAATAATACGATTTCAAAGTTTTAAAACAGAAAGGTAAATATTAAAGTTAGAAACCATGTACATGTCTTGAGTCAGCGTAACTCAGCGCTTACAAACTACACAGAATAAATTGATACAGTATACAAGAATGAAAATCATTCGTAACTTTCAACAAACTTTACGCTTAACTGCAAATCTTTACAAGACTTTTTCTCGCATGCATCGCCCACAAAATGATGAAAAAACTTTATAGCTTATTACATTTTCGCTGTCTGTATGCAGTAAAATTGCCGCATTTATTAGTTCTTGACTACTAGCTCTATTCGCAACACATTTTGCGGACAGTATCCACTTATACCGCTGAGCGTTACCTGCAAAAGTATATTATTGTACGACACATAATTCACGCGATATGGCGTCATAAACATTGAGATCCGCGAAAACTTGCTTTTAATTAAAAAGGAGCGCAAGATATCCACACCACGGCCATCTGCTGCTTGATAGTTAGAGCGCTTAGCAACTTTCAACATACTTTAAACATAATTTCGAACATTTTTAAATCTTTTGTCGCTTACATGCTTAGAGTCAAATACTTAACACATCAATTCATTTTTAAAGTATGTTAAGTTTAAGGTTCTATTATACAAGGGAGTTCGATACTTCAAAGAATGGGGGTTTACTCGTATTAAATGTCTGGCAACGTGGTGGAATATCTGACTGAATTAAAGAACTCTCTGTTGGCAACCACTTGTACTCCATATCTTCACATCAATTCTTAAAGTTAAAGATTTCGGTTATTTTATAACTGTCATTAGCACTAATAAGATAGTCTTTCGTAATACCACATCATTAATTGTGGTAATAGATAGTGTTTCGTAATCCCACATCATTAACAATGGTCCACTAAAATAATGTGTAAAATTAGAAGGCTTTCAATGCAGTAGAAATAAGGAATCGGGAACAACGTGGACAGAAGATGAAGCAGCACTGGAAAAATATAAAACAACAAGTAAAGAAGGGAATTGCAGTTGTTTCGTGCTCTTAGTTGCTCGATAGAAAATTTTTAAAAAAATCTGTATATTTGACTCGTTTCCATATCCCAGAGAGCAACGATGAACCGCTACGCATGTTCTATGCAGTAGATAAGCATCAGCAAAGGCGAATGGCTGAGAGGAGCAACGAATGCTTAGATCACTGCAGAAAACGCCATTGATCTTGCGGAAAGTTTTATTGAATGGTGACTCAGTGAACGCCGCCATCAATAAGATATTCCTCAGCATTGGAATCGGACCTTTCCTTAACAGGCGAAAAGTGAACCATAAACTCAGTGTAAGAAATTGGTGACACGCATTCCTCTCACATTTAACTTGACAACCTCTGACGTCTCTGATATGTACGTCCGGACTCCGGAGCGTTTTGGCCATACTGCGTATGTGTTGCCTGCTTCTGCGAGGAAGCTGCTGTGGCGCTCCTGACCTCGTGCAGCCGGAGGAAAATTAAGTAAGCCCGTGGACACGGATTTGTGGGCCACTGGCTACGCGGAAGCGTAGGGAATTTCCACGATGCGTCTGCCACTACTTGTTCGCCTTGGAGCCGGATGACGTACATACGCAGAGCAGGAGGGGTGCAGTAGCGCTGCATAGCAGAAACAGCAGCTGTCAACACACAGCCCCGGTGTCTGCGTTCGTCTGGATGTGGAGCACCGCTGGCTGTGCTCCAGGGAAGCGCCGTGCGACTGACACTTCTTCCTGCTCCATACAGTCCGCTCCAGATGTACGCGACTGGCCATTAAAATTGCTACACCAAGATGAAATGCAGATGATAAACGGGTATTCATTGGACAAATATATTATACTAGAACTGACATGCGCTTACATTTTCACGCAATTTGGGTGCATAGATCCTGAGGAATCAGTACCCAGAACAACCACCTCTGGCCGTAATAACGGGCTATATACGCCTGGGCATTGAGTCAAACAGAGCTTGGATGGCGTGTACAGGTACAGCTGCCCATGCAGCTTCAACACGATACCACAGTTCCTCAAGAGTAGTGGCTGGCGTATTGTGACGAGCCAGTTGCTCGGCCACCATTGACCAGACGTTTTCAATTGGTGAGAGATCTGGAGAATGTGCTGGCCAGGGCAGCAGTCGACAATTTCTGTATCCAGAAAGGCCCGTACAGGACCTGCAACATTCGGTCGTGCATTATCCTGCTGAAATATAGGGTTTAGCAGGGATCGAATGAAGGGTGGAGCCACGGGTCATAACACATCTAAAATGTAAAGTCCACTGTTCAAAGTGCCGTCAATGCGAACAAGAGGTGACCGAGACGTGTAACCAATGGCACCCCATACCATCACGCCGGGTGATACGCCAGTATGGCGATGACAGATACACGCTTCCAACGTGCGTTCACCGCGATGTCGCCAAACACGGATGCGACCATCATGATGCTGTAAACAGAACCTGGATTCATCCGAAAAAATGACGTTTTGCCATTCGTGCACCCAGGTTCGTCGTTGAGTACACCATCGCAGGTGCTCCTGTCTCTGATGCAGCGTCAAGGGTAACCGCAGCCATGGTCTCCGAGCTTATAGTCCGTGCTGCTGCAAACATCGTCGAACTATTTGTGTAGATGGTTGTTGTCTTGCAAACGTCCCCATCTATTGACTCAGGGATCGAGACGTGGTTGCACGATCCGTTACAGCCATGCGGATAAGATGCCTGTTATCTCGACTGCTAGTGATACGAGGCCGTTGGGATCCAGCACGGCGTCCCGTATGATCCTCCTAAACCCACCGATTCTATATTCTGCTAACAGTCATTGGATCTCGACCAACGCGAGCAGCAATGTCGCGGTACGATTAACCGCAATCGCGATAGGCTACAATCCGACCTTTATCAAAGTCGGAAACGTGATGGTACCCATTTCTCCTCCTTACACGAGGCATCACAACAACGTTTCACCAGGCAACGCCGGTCAACTGCTGTTTGTGTATGAGAAATCAGTTGGGAACTTTCCTCATGTCAGCACGTTGTAGGTGTCGCCACCGGCGCCAACCTTGTGTGAATGCTCTGAAAAGCTAATCATTTGCGTATCACAGCGTCTTCTTCCTGTCGGTTAAATTCTGTAGCGCGTCATTTTCGTGGTGTAGCAATTTTAATGGCCAGTAATGTATAATGCACCCAAGTATAAAAACAACTGTGCTTCCTGCACTTCCAAATATGCGGGGTTGTTCTCCAGTGTGTCACTTGTCGCTTCTTTCACCTTTGCAATGACTTGATTATGTTAAATTATTCCAAGCTACACTGTGGTGCATCTTAAACTGTATGACCCCTATCAATGGCTGAATACGAGAGTTCAAACGTCAGAAGAGAGCAAGGACACTACTATCACATCTAATAGGACGACACAGAGTACATGCACTGTGGTGGTCAAACCAATCTGCACGTCGAGCACAGTTTTACCTTTAACAGTAAAAGATCTCAGACGATTCAGCAAGTTGATCTTTAAGTGCGCAAATAAGTTGTACACATAACACCTTCCGAAAGAAATTGGTCCAGGCTTTCCAGAGTTATACTGGAACACGAACACACTCACAATACTGCACTAAAAGTTTTCGGCTTGGGCATTCACCACATATTTACATAAACTACGACATGAGATTTGTAAAAAGATTAAAAAAATCAACTACTGTGTGCTGCAGAGCTGCATATTCTGCAATGAAATTCCATTGGCGAAATACGCGAACTGGTGTTTAACATTTCTTTTTGATTAAAATTACCGAGCTTGAAGTTTGTCACTGAGTAGTTTAAGTTTCCTTTAATTTACGTCTATGGTCACAAACTTTTTGTTAACAGATTACCGGTTTCGGTCTATAATGACCATCATCAGATCTGTTTTATAAAAACAAAGTCCTAATGTAATGCAGCCATAATGGCATCGTCAAATGTTAAATGCAAAATCAGCACTAACATCGTCAAATATATATAAATAACATCATATGCACATACATTAGGACTTTGTTTTTATAAAACAGATCTGATGATGGTCATTATAGACCGAAACCGGTAATCTGTTAACAAAAAGTTTGTGACCATAGAGGTAAATTAAAGGAAACTTGTTGCATATACGGGTCACTGTTTTATTCTCGACAATGTCGCAGCTTGTGAGATTGAGTAGTTTGTTCTTCATAGATTGCGGTTAGTGTAGCTCACCTATCCAAATAATGAAATAATTTATGACCCGGTGCATGAGCAGGCGTCTCCAAAATACGAGGGGCGTTCAATAAGTGATGCAACACATTTTTTTTCTAGAACCAGGTTGATTTTATTCAGGATTACAATACACCTTATTATTCCCCCACTCTTTTGGCTACAAACTTCTATTTTTCAAAATAATCTCCGTTCAATGCGATGACCTATCGCCAGCTTGCTGGGAGGGCCCGTATGCCCGCGTGGTACCACTCTATTTGTCGAGGTAGCAGACAAAGTCTTGCTACATCAATAACCTCCCCATCATCCACTTACTACTTCCGGCAGAGTGTATCCTTCATGGTTCGCAGGAGAGCTACTGTAAAGCTTGGGAGGTAGGAGACGAGGTACTGGCAGAATTAAAGCTGTGAGGACGGGGCGTGAGTCGTGCTTGGGTAGCTCAGTTGGTGGAGCACTTGCCCGCGAAAGGCAAAGGTCCCGAGTTCGAGTCTCGGTCCGGCACACAATTTTGATCTGCCACGAAGTTTCATATCAGCGCACACTCCGCTGCAGAGTGAAAATCTCATTCTGTATCCTTCATTGGTCCAAAAACACGGACGTGGGAAGGTGCGTGATACAGACTGTGGGGTAACAACTGATCGGTGCAGTTTTGTGAGCTCCTCCCGGGTGCGCAGACGTGTGTGAGGCCTGAGGAAAACAAGTTCGTTTGCAAGATTTTAAACATGGCTGCAACAGCAACTGTTGAATGATAAAGGATGACAGCCAAAAACAGTTGCAGGATAAAAGTTTATTAAAATTCTTGACCAAGGTTTCGGTACATGTAATTTTAGCTTTTTTACTTCTGATGAAGGTATATTTATATCATGCAATGGAGATTAATAAAACTATTGTGCCAAAGGCGTCGTCAATAATTAAGACATCTTCTCCATTTGTACAACATGACTATATGCACACGGTCAAAGCGAACAGTTTAGCACCATTACTTCGCCTATGAACTATCGAGACAAGAGTGGCTGTCATCCTTTATCGTGTAGACACTCTTGTCTCGATAGATCATAGGCGAAGTAATGGTGCTAAACTGTTCGCTTTGACCGTGTGCCTATAGTCATGTTGTACAAATGGAGAAGATGTCTTAATTATTGACGACGCCTTTGGCACAATTGTTTTATTAATCTCCATTGCATGATGTAATTTTAGATTTTTTACTTCTGATGAAGGTATATTTATATGTACCGAAACCTTGGTCAAGAATTTTAATAAATTTTTATCCTGCAACTGTTTTTGGCTGTCATCCTTTATCGTGAAGTTCGTTTGCTCTTTTTTATTTTATTTTATTTTGTGTGCGTGTGTGTGTGTGTGTGTGTGTGTGTGTGTGTGTGATCTCGAATGAGAATGTCTGCACGTTCCAACATTTCAGGATTCACAGCTGCTTACCACCGGTCAGCACGCAGAAGATCGGACAGATTTCCACGACCTTGTTGTGATGATGACAGATGCCTCACCCAATATCCCACTGTGCTTTTGTTCCCTGTCAAGTCTCCGAACACATTTTTCAAGCGCCTATGAATATCTGCGATGCTCTGGTTTTGCACCAAAAGACATGCAGTGAAAACTCTCTGCATGGAATGCAGCATCCTCGTTACACACGCCATTTTGGAGGCTACGTATAGAGCTGCCACCTGTCGGAACTTCGTGAAACTACAGAGGCTACTATCCCAAGGTGTCCCACAACAAATCCACATTTTTATCACCCGAAATTGGCAGAGAAAAAGCGTGCTGCATTACTTATTGATACGTCACCTCGTACCCCCCCCCCCCCCCCCCCCCTTGTAATATAATTTGGCATCACCTCCACATTTAAGGTTTCACAGATGCCTAGTATATAAATATATAAAATGTTTCAATGTAATCATAATAATTTGTTCACATTAGTGCTTTTGCTTTTTCTCACGACTGTCATGATACCAACTTGTACCGGTGCCTGGTGAATTGGGAACAAATTAGCGCTTTCTAGCCCAAGTACCTCTTAAACTTTCAATTACAAAATTACGAAAAAGGTGCATGCTTGTACAGTTTACCGCCATTACAGAACACACTGGTTTGCAGAAACAGTGTCTTATTTAAAATTTCTATTCGTTTTTTCCATACAACCTCAAGTTGTAATTTCTGTATGTAAATATAACCGATGAAGCGTCTGTCTTGAAATTAACGGAACACTGATAAACTAGTTGCCACTGGGCGACAAACAGCATGGAGGTTGCAATGTTCTCACAGAGTCAGGGGTGCAGCAGTTACATTTGAAAAGTTTCCCATTGGGCTCCCGCCCAGATGTGCTGTTCAATGTAAACAGCTCGCAACCACTGCTATTGAGGACTGTGGCGCATTTCAGACGACTGCTAGACCTGTTGCTAGACTCAAATTATTGTTGTTTTGTGTAATTTTTGTATTACTAACTGGTGGGTGTATACAGGGTGAAAAGTATTTAAACCGACAAACTCTGGGAGGTTGTATGGGACATCAAAACAAATATTTTTCCCCAATGTCATTTTTTCCTATGAGGATTATTTAAACCAGTGGAGGTCATATTACGCTCTTCGGTTGTTAGAGGCCGTATTACGGTTCTTAGAGGGCGTATTACGCTCTTCAGTTGTAGGCAACTGCTGTCCACCAGTGTAGTAGTGCATTGTCTCTGTTTACTAATGGATCGATACACCTGGAGTGAGTACACTGACATGGTTGGTGACTTCTACGTAGCACACCACAACGGACGAGCTGTACAGCGGGTTTATCAACAACAATATCCTAATCGTCGTATCCCGCATCATACGACCTTTGCTGCTGTGTACCAACGTCTGCGTGAGACCGGGTCATTTAGCAGATTACCTGGATAGGGAAGCCGTCGCACAACAAGAAAGCTGCAATTTGAGGAAGCTGCTGGAAGACGTCCCGCTCGCTACAAGACAACACATGTGGTTCCAACATGACGGGGCGCCGGCACATTTCAGTCGTCGTGTGCGTCGATTCCTGGACCGACGGTTCCCAGAAACGTGGATTGGCAGAGGTGGTCCTGTATCATGGCCTGTTCGATCCCCAGGTATGTCCCCTCTGGACTTTTTTTGTGTGGGAAGACATGCGCAACCTTGTTTAGGCAATTCCTGCTGCATCAGAAGAGGATCTGGTTGCCCGGATAGTAGCAGTAGCAGGAACAATTCAGGATACTCCTGGGATTTTTTGTCCGTGTCTGACAGAACATGATCCGACGGTTTAACCTTTGTTTATGTGTCAATGGAGGCATTTTTGAAAATCTACTGTAATTGAAATTGGGTTGTGTTAATGTGTTGTCTCTTGGTCATAAAAAAATGGAAAAGTGTTTGTTGGTTTAATTAATTTGCCGCCAGATAAATCTTCCTCTTCCGGTTTAAATACTCCTCATAGGAAAAAATGACACTAGGGAAAAATATTTGTTTTGATGTCCCCTACAACCTCCCAGAGTTTGTCGGTTTAAATACTTTTCACCCTGTATATACTGTAGACTCAAACTAACTTGAATAGAACATTGTAAGAATAGACTTGTACGCAAGTAATTCAATCAGCATAAGTGTTGGTTATTCCCAAAGCTAAGCTTACTCCATCATTTTACTTTAACTCAAAAAGTTTTAATGTGAACTCTGTACTATTGCTGACTGTATGGTCCGTGTTGCTTAAGCCTAAAATTAATAAATAAATACAAATATTTATACCCACTCTCCAACTGGTTTGTTGACAGATACGGACAAATATGTTAGTGCACAATCCAAAGTCAAACACTGTGATCTTCCTGTATGCTCACACGTTATGTCTGATAGAAATTTTGGTCATTATTACTTATCTATTATTTATTTTGACAATATGGCTAGCTATCACCGTCGATTCCTGTATTTGTACTAATTTGCCAGATAACGTGTGACAACTGGAAGAAATAGTACTACAACGCCGACAATGGGTTGTGGTATGGTAGTGTTGAGCTCTGCACGTGCTGAAGCACGCAGGAGTCGCTCGTAGGAATCATTAGTAAGAATTGCTCGAGGGTCATTGATAAAGACGGCAGCGTATGCATTCCGTGCACATTTCGGACATACTATAATTTAATAAATTTAATATTTGCTTTAATTCACAGCTCCATGCCAGGAAACGAGTAGCTTCCTACAGGCTCGGTAAGGAAGGCCCCCTTTCCGGTGCAGTGGCATGCAGTACTGGTATTTGCAGTTTTTGATTATTGGTTCTCGTCCAACAAACACGCTGATAAAAATTTGTTAAAAATCATAGAATGAAGGCTTTCACGGCAGGTGTTGTCATCACTTAACACTTCCGGGCTGAGGTGCCGTGTTCCATACATAGAACTCTCCCGTGACGTTTCGCCTTCGACTGCGGAAGACATCCTCCGAGGACAATCGGCGAACTGCAGTCGAAGGCGAAAAGTCAGGGGAGAGTTCTATATGTGGACAACGGCATTTCAGCCCGGAAGTGTTAAGTGATGATTTGTTAAAAAGTTTGTTAAAATATTTTATAACTTTTAATGTTCATTTCTATTCTGTGCAACTGAATTTCCAAACTAAAGGATGACATTAATGGCCAGGCAGAATGTAATTAACACTGGAACAATACTCTGGGGTACTGGTACGCCCCATGCAAATTCGTAAAAGGCTGTGTTAGAAATTTGCAGCTCTCTGTAGTTTCAGTTCACAACATAAGCGAGCATCACGTGGCATATGTTTTACGTAAAGAACTGTTTAAGGTACATCAGCAGTAGCCCAGTGTAGCGGTTGTGTCAAGTAAATTTATTTTTCTAGCATCTGTTTTTTGACATTATCATTTGCTTTTCAACAAATTAGTTACAAAGTGTGATACAAGATGTTTCTTGGGTATATTTCGTGAATGGAAGGGAGAGGCGGGCTTACTGCGAGTATTGACTCTTTCTTTCATTTCGTCGTAACGAAAACACAACCATCTCTCCAGAGCACCTGAGGGAGATAACACAAACTTATTCAAGCTTTCTGAAAAACTGAAATGTACAATACCACCAAATTCGTCGTCGACATTTTCGAACAATTATGTCATATACGGGGTGGTCCACTTAATCGTTTCAATGCAAATATTTCTGGAACAGCAATAGATATTGAAAACCGGCTTTCACAAGCGTGAATGTAAGGCAGGGCCTCATGAAAATAAATGCTATGAGGCATTCTAAAACGTAATAAAATATTACTTTCAACACAAACCCACGTTCTTTTTTTATTTGGACACCCCGTATTACTTCCTACGCAATCAATAACAACAAAAAATTCCAAAGTGAAATCGATGCCTGAAATAAACGAACCGCGCCGCTGTTGTACATCCCCATGTTCCTCGTAATCGCGGTGTGATTGACGTAATACGATGCAACAAACGCTGCACTTACTGGTATGCCCGCATCTCGTGGTCGTGCGGTAGCGTTCTCGCTTCCCACGCCCGGGTTCCCGGGTTCGATTCCCGGCGGGGTCAGGGATTTTCTCTGCCTCGTGATGGCTGGGTGTTGTGTGCTGTCCTTAGGTTAGTTAGGTTTGAGTAGTTCTAAGTTCTAGGGACTGATGACCATAGATGTTAAGTCCCATAGTGCTCAGAGCCATTTGAACTTACTGGTATTTACACTGTTGTTAGGCGGACTGAAAACAATACAGATGTGCAGCCACACACTATGCAAATAAGGGAAGGGTTTACTCATTGGCTATGAGGACTATGGGGCTTAACATCTGTGGTCATCAGTCCCCTAGAACTTATAACTACTTAAACCTAACTAACCTAAGGACATCACACACATCCATTCCCGAGGCAGGATTCGAACCTGAGACCGTAGCGGTCACGCGGTTCCAGACTGAAGCACCTAGAACCGCACGGCCACACCGGCCGGCCGTTTACTCATTCTTGCTATGATCTTTACTACTCTACGAGAGTAAACTAATGGTAACGAAAATCCGAAAGTCTCCGGCCAGAGTAAACATAATTAACGTCTGACCAAGGATCTAACACAGGGGCAAATGGTAGTTATAAGTAATTGTAATTGACGTATTGTGACGAAACCAACGCCGTTCTTTTTGTGATTTTTCATGTTATTGATTTCGTAAGAAATAATATGGGCTGTAAATTTAAAAATCAGGTTTGTGTTGAAAATAATATTTGTTTACGTTTTAGAATGTGTCATAGTATTTACTTGCATGAGCCCCTGCCTTACACATAGACTTACTAAATAAAAACTAGACCGCGCATTGGCGCTAGTGTCGCGTCCCCACATTGAACGAGATAGAAGCCGCCATTTGCAGGGAAACAGTGCGTAAACATGGTACGTTCGTGTGCTGCTTTTAATTGTAACAGTATAATGGAAGCAAAGACGAAGACGGAAACAATGTTACATTTCACAGGTCAGTCATTTCTGGTTGTTTGTTACTTTCTATTACTTGTATATAGTATTTTCAAGGAGAAATAATACATCATGAGCGTTTGTTTTTGTTTAGGTTTCCCCTTACAAATGATTTTCTAAATCGGAAATTGGATAGTTGCTACTCGGAGAGAGAACTTCCAACCGATAGCAAATTATTTGCTGTGCTCTCTTCATTTTGAAGAGAATTGTTACATGAAAAATTATGTAAATGGATGTCAACTGAAGGACGATGCTATACCGACAGTATTTGGATTTCCAACTCATTTGGAAAAGGTATAATGTCCTGGAAATCGTGCAATATAGGCCTAGGTTAAATAGTGTGGAAATACTGTCAGTGTGCATAATTTTGAACGTTCGTATTCCAGGTTACCAAGGCAATCAAATATATATTAAGTATGAATCAGAGATAGGTCGAATAACTGCGTTTAGATACTTAACATGTGTTGTCAGGTGGTGATTATACTTCGTAAATGGTCAAATATTTGATCAAATGTTGCAAACTGAACCACTTTCAGAGGTGCTGTCAGTGTTAAAAACTAATATGCGAATGAAATTCCTACGGTATTTAAAGTGATATGGGTTATTACAATTAATCATACCAAAATTCGAGTGTAGGCAATACTGTGCTAAACAATAGTAAGCGTGCAAAATGCACACAGGAATCGGCAAAAAGCAAAGAGGACCTGACAGGAAAATTACGTGAATTAAATAATAATCGTACTGTCTGCTACTTTAAAAGTTTCATGTAATTATCAAATGCAAATAGCTCGATGTAAACTCTCTCCACCTTGTCAGGACAGAGCCTTACATTCTTAAATTTCGCGTCTCTATGCAGACGTATTTCGGAAATTAGGAAACTTCATTCATTTAAGTATACTTTTAAAATAGACTCGAATACTCAGTACTTTTTTAAACAAACATGTGTTTAATTTGTGCTTCAATTTGCTCTTGTTGCGTCTCATATATTTCAAATCACAACCCAAGTACTAAGGATTCATCCCTGCAAATGGCGGCGATCAGCTGCTTCAATTGGGGGACAGTTGCCTCGCTTCTTCGCTACGGCGTGGTAGGGGCTTGGCCTTACATTCATACCCGTGAAAATCGTTTTTCAATATCTGTTGTTATTCCAGAGATACTCAGCACTGACACCTCTACACAAACGCCGCTGCTTTCCGTCGTTACATGAAGACCGTCGGCCACTGAGATGCCCGTGGTGAGAGGTAGCGTCCGAAGTTTGGTATTCGCGGCACTCTCTTTGTACTGTGAATCTCGGAATATTGAAATTCCCTAACGTTTTTCCGAAATGGAATGTTCCATGCGTGTAGCTCCAACTATCATTTCGCGTTCAAAGTCTGTTCACTCCCGTCATGTGGCCATAAACCTTTTCACACGAATCACCTGAGTATAAATGACAGCTCCGCCAATGCACTGACGTGTTATATAGCTTGTGTATCTACATTTACATCTACATCCGTACTCAGCAAGCCACCTGACGGTGTGTGGCGGAGGGTACCTTGAGTACCTCTAGCGGTTCTCCCTTCTATTCCACTCTCGTATTGTTCGTGGAAAGAAAGATTGTCGGTATGCCTCTATGTGGGCTCTAATCTCTCTGATTTTATCCTCATGGTCGCTTCGCGAGATATACGTAGGAGGGAGCAATATACTGCTTGACTCCTCTGTGAAGGTGTGCTCTCGAAACTTCAACAAAAGCCCGTACCGAGCTACTGAGCGTCTCTCTTGCAGAGTCTTCCACTGGAGTTTATCATCTCCGTAACGCTTACGCGATACTACCGCCATCTTTATAAATTCATATCGCTAACACATGACTTTAGTCACCTCTGTGTTGTCAAAACACACCAATCCGTTGATGATCGGTTTTAGCTCTTTGAATAGTTTTGATACATATGAGCTAATAGAGTTTTTCAACCGTTCGACACAGAATGGAGATTCTTCCGATTTTTTTTTTCTTTTTTTTTTTTGGTTAGGTAGAAGTCAGGGCTGGATCTTTTACCAAAGTTGACGCAAAGTTACGTCTTCAGTCACAAAGTATCCTCGCTTTACAGCACTCCAGTACTCCTGTGTAATACTGATGTAAATTTCTCATGAGTACCCTTCCAGAGTTAACTTTAAGGTCGATGGAGTACGTCTTAACAGCAAGGGACCTTCCGGCGACGTTATATAATGTATGTACTATACGCGGACAGTGAAGGTTTGAAGGGCGCCGCTGGCAATGAGAGTCCAGCACAGTTCCACTGCCTGTGGCCTCGTCGTTGGCTGCGGCTTCCGGTTCAGCCAAGGATCCACCGAACTGGACGCTGACCACACGGACACCCGGCAACAACTGGCCCCTCCCCGGGTCCGGTGGTCGACAGGATTTTGTTTCGTGAGCACGAACTATTCTGACGCGCGGATAACGTGTCTGCTAATTTTCGTAGCTTCACCCGTTCTGTCATTAGACGGCTGTCGCGCTAGACCAGTACCGTTCTCGGTAGATCGTCGTGTAATACCCATTAAGTCTGGATGCTCATCCAGTCTGAGAGGCATCGATGATATGCTTGTTCCATTCTCTATGTTCTGTAGGTTTCCGGTTCGGGATAATGCATTTGGTAGTTGTAATATCACCACCAGGCTGGGACAGAAGCTAAAGGACGTACGTTTCACGAAGAGTTTGACAACAAACGAGGTATGTCCACAAAGTAAGTTCTGTTTGGTTATATACAAAAAAAAGTGTACAGATACAGAAAAAATATTTATTGTACAAATGTTACAACTGTTAAACTACTTGTATACATAGCTTCCGAAATTTTGTAAGCACTTGTCATAGCGTAGCACAAGTTTTCGTATGCCTTCTTCATAGAAGGTTGCCGCCTGTGTATTCAACCATGTGGTAACATGTTCCTTCGGCTCGTCATCATCGTTGAAGTGTTATCCACCAAGGACAGATGTAATGTGTAAGAAGAGATAAAGTCGCTAGGAGCGAGGTCCGGGCTGTACAGAGGATGATCAAAGGCATCCCAGTGAAATTCCCTTAAGAGTTGTTTCGTCACATTCGCCCTGTGACGTCGGGCATTATCGTGGAAAACACAACACCTTTTGACCGCAATCCTCGGCGCTTGTTCTGTATTGCGCGGCGCAATTTCTTAATGGTCTCGCAGTGACCCTGTGCATTGACTGTATGGCCTCGTGGTAAGAAATCAATCAGCAAAATGCTTTTTCCGTCCCAAAAAACATTGCCTATGACTTTTCGAGGTGTCAAGATTTGCTTAGGCTTAACCTTCGATGGGGATCAAGTGTGCCTCCATTGCATTGATTGCCGTTTTGTTTCAGGGGTGTCGTACGATACCCAAGTTTCACTCCCCGTGACTATCCGAGAAAGAAAACCATCGCCTTCTTCGTTGCTGCGTGTCAAAACGTGAAGTGCACGGTCCATCTGTTGTTTTTTGTGTTGTTCAGCTTGAATTTTTGGTACCCAACGTGAGCAAAGTTTTCGAAATTTCAAGTTTTTCAGTAACAATTTCATGAATTAGTGATCGTGAGATTTGCGGAACTTCCATAGCAAGGGCACTAAGTGTAAACTTACGGTTGTGCTTAATCTTCTCTTCAATTGTGTGAATCAGCTCATCAGTAACCACAGACGGGCATCCACTTCGTTCTTCATCGTGCACTTGATCACGTCCTTCATTGAACAGTCTGACCCATCTTACGACCATTGAATCACTCACAGCATTTTGTCCGTAAACCTCGCAGATTTGCCGATGAATTTCCGTTGGTTTAACTTTGCATTTAGAAAACGAATCTGATTTCACACGCGGCGGTATTTTCAACTACGGCTGAGAATATGAAGAAGCACTACAAAGCACATGTCGGCAGTAGCGATCTGAAAATGGCGTACATGTCTTGTACTTGAGTCAGAGTAACTGCCGCGCACGCTCGGAACTGCGATCGTAGCGCTGCCGCGGACAGAAATAGAAACGGATCTTACTTTGTGGACGACCCTCGTATTTCTCCCTCCCACATACGTCTCGCAAAACGACCACGACAAGAAAATCAGAGAAATTAAACCACATACAGAGCTTTACCGACAATCATTCTTCCCAGGCGCCACTCGTGAACCTCAACGGGAAAGGGGAGGGTGATAAGATTTGTAGTAAAAGTCCCTTTCACCACATACCGTAAGGTGGATTGCGGAGAACAGATATAGATGTAGCATCTCGTTTAATTCCACGGTGATTATGCGTTTTAGGTACAAACTTATAACTGAAGTTATGGATTTGAAATTTTAACACTGTAGTTGTGTTATCCATAGAATCTGGTGTACCAAGTACGAAAAAGATCGATTAATGTTTAATAGTACTTCTTCAGATTCATAGAGAGTACACGGGTCGCTTGGTCCATTAGCCAGCGTGAGCTGTGCCAGCGTGAAGACCGAAGTCTGCACTCCTGTCGGCTCCACGGCAAGCTACACTTTCAATGCAAGACGACAACTCGTAATAATTTGCTACGTTACAAACCACATTTTCCTCTGAGCTTGAATATGTGCTCGACATACCGAACGTAGCCGAAACATTTTCGGATGCTACTAACAGTACTCCCAACTGTTAGACCGCTGAGATTAGCAACAGTCGCCTCGTAAGAACGCGATATGTTGCGACTTGTGCGGATATGAACCGAGCAGTACTTTGGAGACCGCCGGCAATTTTTCGTGAAATAAACAACTCACAGAGAACATGTTTACCTACAGCACAAATTCTGGCAGATTCATATGCGTTACTTACAAGTTGCAAAGAATATGAAATTAACCGATTCTCACTCTTTCTAAATTGAAACTTCAACATTGACATTTGCGTTTACGTCGTATTCGAAAACGCTTACTCAGTTCATGGTTCAGTCACTTCGCTGATCCGTTACAATTAAGCAAAACTATGATCAACTATAATGATTTATATAAAATGAATCCAAGAATCAAACTATGTGAAATAAAGTATTTTCACTTACTTTATTGATCACACAAAGTATAGAGAACAATTTCCCAAAATAATGTACAATACCTTATTAAAAACCCTAGACATGGGTAAGGAATGGTTAACAGAGAAAACACGCTTTATATGAAATCTAATCGTGCTGCTTATCGAAACGTGTCTCTTCTCTTTACATGTATTAAAGTCATCGGTTCTCCAATTTATGCAACAATCTTAGTTTCATAAGACAACCGTTCGTACTGTTTACTTCTTTTATTGAATTCACAAGTAGCACACTTCGTAACAGCGGCTAGGACTTGGGCGTTGTGGAATGAAACAGACGCGATAGTCGACCGACCACCGAGTCATCCTCATTCGTTATCACTGGATGCTATGTGGAGGGATATGGTGTCAACATCAATACAATTTTTGAACTTTTTTTCACATTTATTATTTTTTCCTTGTAGCATCTCTGTTACATAGTAGAAGGGCTATGACAATTCTCGGCTGGATTCCAAGACATAAAAGATCGAGACTATTGCGTGATGGAAGTTTGAAAAAAATCAGGAATAGCATTAATACGCATAGCCGTAGTATTGGCGCGTGACAGTTCACCTGGATATGTCTGGCAGGTACACAGATGAAAACAATTATCAGTAACTCTTCCAAAACATTATCAAGTATTAAGTGACCCACTGCTAGTGAACACTTTTATATTCAGATCTATATAATGGATAATTAAGTGCTGCATGTCCATTTGCAGCACGACGTGTCACGAACAAGCCTTGTGCGAGGTCATCTGTACGTTTGTGGGTGGAGACAGAACAGCAGATTGTTAACGCTAGGACCTTGCCTAGTACGGCGGTGCGGGTCTCCCGCATCGTCCCCTACGCTCCTCGAAGTATGGGACCTCATCATCAATGACGGAAAGTTACTTTCGGGGAAGTGTGTTTGGAAGATGCCGTACCTGTACGGCGAAATCGCGGAAGATCACAGCGGCATGGAAACGTACGGAAGAGCATGTGGAAAAGGCCTTTCTGTGGAGCAGTCATTTCTGCCGAGTCACCGCAACGCTGCGGCCAGGAAAAATACCGAGTGGTGTTTTCCAGTTTTATTTTATTTTTCCTGGACACACCGTCCATCCTCCCCCCCATGAACCATGGACCTTGCCGTTGGTGGGGAGGCTTGTTTGCCTCAGCGATACAGATAGCTGTACCGTAAGTGCAACCACAACGGAGGGGTATCTGTTGAGATGCCAGACAAACGTGTGGTTCCTGAAGAGGGACAGCAGCCTTTTCAGTAGTTGCAAGGGCAACAGTCTGGATGATTGACTGATCTGGCCTTGTAACAATAACCAAAACGGCCTTGCTGTGCTGGTACTGCGGACGGCTGAAAGCAAGGGGAAACTACGGCCGTAATTTTTCCCGAGGGCATGCAGCTTTACTGTATGATTAAATGATGATGGCATCCTCTTGGGTAAAATATTCCGGAGGTAAAATAGTCCCCCATTCTGATCTCCGGGCGGGGACTACTCAAGAGGATGTCGTTATCAGGAGAAAGAAAACTGGAGTTCTACGGATCGGAGCGTGGAATGTCAGATCATTTAATTGGGCAGGTAGGTTAGAAAATTTAAAAAGGGAAATGGATAGGTTAAAGTTAGATATAGTGGGAATTAGTGAAGTTCGGTGGCAGGAGGAACAAGACTTCTGGTCAGGTGCCTACAGGGTTATAAATACAAAATCAAACAGGGGTAATGCAGGAGTAGGTTTAATAATGAATAGGGAAATAGGAATGCGGGTAAGCTACTACAAACAGCATAGTGAACGCATTATTGTGCCCAAGATAGACACGAAGCCCACGCCTACTACAGTAGTACAAGTTTATATGCCAACTAGCTCTGCAGATGACGAAGAAATTGAAGAAATGTATGATGGAATAAAAGAAATTATTCAGGTAGTGAAGGGTGACGAAAAGTTAATAGTCATGGGTGACTGGAATTCGGTAGTAGGAAAAGGGAGAGAAGGAAACGTAGTAGGTGAATATGGATTGGGGCTAAGGAATGAAAGAGGAAGCCGCCTGGTAGAATTTTGCACAGAGCACAACTTAATCATGTCTAACACTTGGTTTAAGAATCAAGAAAGAAGGTTGTATACATGGAAGAACCCTGGAGATACTGACAGGTTTCAGATAGATTATATAATGGTAAGACAGAGATTTAGGAACCAGGATTTAAATTGTAAGACATTTCCAGGGGCAGATGTGGACTCTGACCACAATATATTGGTTATGACCTGTAGATTAAAACTGAAGAAACTGCAAAAAGGTGGGAACTTAAGGAGATGGGACCTGGATAAACTGAAAGAACCAGAGGTTGTACAGAGTTTCAGGGAGAGCATAAAGGAACAATTGACAGGAATGGGGGAAGGAAATACAGTAGAAGAAGAATGGGTAGCTTTGAGGGATGAAGTACTGAAGGCAGCAGAGGATCAAGTAGGTAAAAAGAGGAGGGCTAGTAGAAATCCTTGGGTAACAGAAGAAATACTGAATTTAATTGATGAAAGGAGAAAATATAAAAATGCAATAAATGAAGCAGGCAAAAAGGAATACAAACGTCTCAAAAATGAGATCGACAGGAAGTGCAAAATGGCTGAGCAGGGATGGCTAAAGGACAAATGTAAGGATGTAGAGGCTTATCTCACTAGGGGTAAGATAGATACATACAGGAAAATTATAGAGACCTTTGGAAATTAAAGAACCACTTGTATGAACATCAAGAGCTCAGATGGAAACCCAGTTCTAAGCGAAGAAGGGAAAGCAGAAAGGTGGAAGGAGTATATAGAGGGTCTATACAAGGGCGATGTACTTGAGGACAATATTATGGAAATGGAAGAGGATGTAGATGAAATGCGAGATATGATACTGCGTGAAGGGTTTGACAGAGCACTGAAAGACCTGAGTCGAAACAAGGCCCCCGGAGTAGACAACATTCCATTGGAACTACTGACGGCCTTAAGAGAGCCAGTCCCGACAAAACTCTACCATGTGGTGAGCAATATATATGAAACAGGCGAAATACCCTCAGACTTCAAGAAGAATATAATAATTCCAATCCCAAAGAAAGCAGGTGATGACAGATGTGAAAATTACCGAACAATCAGTTTAATAAGCCACAGCTGCAAAACACTAATTCTTTACAGACGAATGGAAAAACTAGTAGAAGCCGACCTCAGGGAAGATCAGTTTGGATTCCGTAGAAATACTGGAACACGTGAGGCAATAATGACCCTACGACTTATCTTAGAAGAAAGATTAAGGAAAGGCAAACCTACATTTCTAGCATTTGTAGACTAAGAGAAAGCTCTTGACAATGTTGACTGGAATACTCTCTTTCAAATTCTAAAGGTGGCAGGGGTAGAATACAGGGAGCGAAAGGCTATTTACAATTTGAACAGATGGCAGTTATAAGAGTCGCGGGGCATGAAGGGGAAGCAGTTGTTGGGAAGGGAGTAAGACAGGGTTGTAGCCTCTCCCCGATGTTATTCAATCTGTATATGGAGCAAGCAGTAAAGGAAACAAAAGAATAATTCGGAGTAGGTATTAAAATCCATGGAGAAGAAATAAAAACTTTAAGGTTCGCCGATGACATTGTAATTCTGTCAGAGACAGCAAAGGACTTGGAAGAGCAGTTGAACGGAATGGACAGTATCTTGAGAGGAGGGTACGAGATGAACATCAACAAAAGCAAATCGAAGATTATGGAATGTAGTCGAATTAAGTCGGGTGATGCTGAGGGAATTGGATTAGGAAGTGAGACACTTAAAGTAGTAAAGGAGTTTTGCTATTTGGGGAGCAAAATAACTGATGATGGTCGAAGTAGAGAGGATATAAAATGTAGACTGGCAATGGGAAGGAAAGCGTTTCTGAAGAAGAGAAATTTGTTAACATCGAGTATAGATTTAAGTGTCAGGAAGTAATTTCTGAAAGTATTTGTATGGAGTGTGGCCATGTGTGGAAGTGAAACATGGACGATAAATCGTTTGGACAAGAAGAGAATAGAAGGTTTCGAAATGTGGTGCTACAGAAGAATGCTGAAGATCAGAAGGGTAGATCACATAGCTAATGAGGAAGTATTGAATAGGATTGGGGTGAAGAGAAGTTTGTGGCACAACGTGACCAGAAGAAGGGATCGGTTGGTAGGACATGTTCTGAGGCATCAAGGGATCACCAATTTAGTATTGGAGGGCAGCGTGGAGGGTAAAAATCGTAGAGGAGACCGAGAGATGAATACACTAAGCAGATTCAGAAGGATGTAGGTTGCAGTAGGTACTGGGAGATGAAGAAGCTTGCACAGGAGAGAGGAGCATGGAGAGCTGCATCAAACCAGTCTCGGGACTGAAGACAACAACAACAACAACACCGTCCATTCAATAACAGAAATGGACCGCTTCAAAAATTGAAGTCGAAATTCGTGTGTTAGTCATAAAGTTTAAGATAAATGTATTCAGATACTGTATCCTCGTATCTGTAGGATGGACCCGAATTCAACACCGAAAAAATTTCAAAGGTTGATCAAGGATATTTTCAGAGTATTTTGATTAAAGGGACCCGTGGTCTCAGATGATCTGTTACAGAGCAATAATGTAATTATTGTTACGTCAGTTACCTTTTTTGTTAAAATGGCTTCACAGCAGTATAAAAGTCTGTAATATGGAATAAAAAGTCAGTAATATGCAATCACCAAAAAAAACTCAAAACACAGAGTAATGCTGCAATCTCAGTACTGTTGCCACTCAGCATTGCTGGTTGTGCCGCTGTTCAAATGGCTCTGAGCACTATGGGACTTAACTTCTGAGGTCATCAGTCCCCTAGAACTTAGAACTACTTAAACCTAACTAACCTAAGGACATCACACACATCCATGCCCGAGGCAGGATTCGGACCTGCGACCGTAGCAGTCGCGCGGTTCCGGACTGAGCGCCTCAACCGCGAGACCACCGCGGCCGGCTGTGCCACTGTTCTATTGAATTCACTGAATACGTAAACCGGGAACATCGGTAAACTCAGACCTGCCCGTACTGTGGTGCATCACTGTTAACGTACCACTAACATTGTCTGAAGACCAAAGCAGACACAGATCCGAGCGCCATGGAATGCTATCTTGTGGGTGAAGAGTAAAGTGGGCATTGCCATTGTGCCGTGTGTTCGTGGAGCATCTTTGTTTTCAGACAAGTCATACATTGCACACACCGCCAAGACATCTGAACTGTTGTGCAAATATTTTAAGTGATATTTAGATAGACAGGAAAATGGGAGTAAGAGACCAAACGAAACGTAACGAGGCACGACAGACCACGAGTCCCTCGTATCTGAATTCTCTCAAAAGATCTCTGAACAACCTCCGAAACTATGTCGGCGAATGTGTGTGTGTGTGTGTGTGTGTGTGTGTGTGTGTGTGTGTGTGAGAGAGAGAGAGAGAGAGAGAGAGAGAGAGAGAGAGAGAGAGAGGGAGAGCTCGAACAATTCCAAGTAAGCGTGGTACATGTACGACTTTCTAGTTGCGAAATACCATTGTTAGTGGTGGCGTGGAGGCTGAAGGAAGTGTCATGCAAAATTAATCGAAAACAAACGATGTTACAGCAGCGACAAGTCCATATTTTTGAGTTTGGTGCACTGATTGATGAGTCTCGAAAACATTTTGCTCTTAGGGGTGGGGCAAGCGCCAGATATTTGTGACGTGTAGAGCATAACCCTAGTATATTCATAGCAATTTCAACCAAACTTGCTATATCTGTGTATGATTACTATCTGGAAAAAATAATACTCCGTGACTAGGATACCTGTAGCACTTCTAGGATTAGGGGAGATGCGTTAATTTAAGGTGTGATATATACGCATAACACTGGGACACTTGTGATATATGGACTGCACTGAGTGTGTGAATGTACCAAGTGTACCATGAAGCAATTTCTAATGCTTATTTTTGTACATACACTATTTTGCATCAAATCTGCAATTATTCATTTCTTTGGCTAAATGATTAACGCCAAAGGGCAATTTAAAAATATAATAATGAAAAACACATCTGGGACATCTGGAAAAATTTAATCCAAATTTAGTACAGACATGGCTTACTATCTAGGATAAAATACAGTGCCAGGAAGACACCCATAACATCACTGGGGAGGGATGGAAAGATTGGGGGGGGGGGGGGGAGGGGGTAGTGTGTAAAACTAATCGATAACGACTGCTATTCGTGTGCCATCCCTAGCTTCCGGTGTTGCTAGGCTGACTGGTGATTGCCCCGATGGTATTTCACTACTTGGAACGGAAGCAGAGTGGCATAATATAATGTAATATAAGCTTCCGGTAAGTTGGAGACCGAACAAAGCTGGTTAATCAGCTAGTACGCCAGATAAGGCTCACGAATGTCACTCCTAACACGCTGTGGTCGCTGCGTAAATGGTATCGAAAGATTCTGTAATCAGAGCGTGTCAATCTCAAGCTTTCTAACGACACTAGAGTGGATTGGACATCAACTTCATCTGTCGAAGATCAAGAGAAATCAGCTATGCTTTTACGTACGAGTGTACTAACAAAGCGCTGCTATAGAGCTTCAGTAGTGTGGAACTAATTTAAACAACTGCGTCATCATCTGTCAGACGTTAAAGCTTAAAACGGTACACAACAAATGTCCGCTATTGCACAATAAATCGCATATATTGTTGTTGCTGTGGAATCAAGTGAGCCCGGTATGCGGCACATAATGTGTTGTGCTTGCAGGTTCGATGATGTTTCGTACAGCATTTTGTACTTAGCTATGAAAAGTAAATTTTCCTTTCAGGTACTACTTCCAACAGTACTCGTGGCAGCTGCAGTTATTCACCATTGCTGTCACTGATAAACAAATGTGTGAAAAACAGGAAAATATATGTTTTTTGCGCGAAATTTAAACAACAGCGTTACAGCAGAAGTCACGTGGCATTTCTCTTTCATGTCGGCGTATGCGCAGTACGCAATGCTCATTCCATGGATATACCCGCATTGTGGTTAGGAATCATCCAAAAAGGTGCGAGGCTGATTTTAATCTTGGCGGACACGCGACGTCGGCGCAAGTAATTACATGGCAGCTTGAACTAACACCTGTAAACAACAGACGTGCATTCGACCAGTTAGTTGCGAGCACGAGCAGGCTGTTTAAAAAAAGTAATGGAAATGTGGCCGTAGTTGTGTCAGCATTGTGTAACAAAAAGTAATGGAGCAACATCCTCTATATCAAGCTTTCAAGAAGGTTTTCCAGTCAGTTTTGAAGCAGAGAAAAGTGTATGGAAAGTTTGTTCCACAAACCCTGACTCCCTAACAAAAACGACAGGTTGGTGACTTGAATGAAATGCGAAAAGCGGAAAATTCTTTTCCGGAAAACATCATCAGAGGGACGAGACTTTTTGTTATAACGAAACAACCACGAAAAAACGCCAAAGCACAGATATTTGTGTGAAGGATCGGCGCTTTGACGACATAACCGGCTATAGAAAGGAAATGATGGTATGGCATTTATTGGCCGGGATATCCCCTTCGGGGTTAGGCCTCCGTATTGCATGTCCTTTTAGTTGACACCACTACGGCGACTTGCGTGTCATTGATGACGATTGTGGTGATGAAGGATACACGACACCCGGTCCCCTGCCGGGAATCGAACCCGGGTCCCATTGGTTGGCGGTAACGCTATCGCTGCGCTACGTAGGCTGACACCGACTATAGAGCCATTGTAAATCTTCTGCGTTGCCTGGTTTTAAACCAGACAGACCGGTTTTTAAATGGAAACTATGGTCTCCAGTCGAACGTCCCAACCGGATGTCAGAAGTTCGGTTTTCGGGCCCCTTAAATTAGGCTAAATTCATATTTACTAAATTCATTTTTAAAATTTTTTACAGAAGCCAAATAATGAAAATGGACTTAGTTAAACTTTTCAATTTGATTATTCTTTGGTTTCAATATTTTGTATCAGACTGCATCTCAAGCATTGTGGACTTGTCGCAACGAATTCCAGAGTATTGTAATATGTCGGCGCATTCATTTGTTCGAAAATCCGTGTCAAAGAGATCAAAGAGGCTTTGTATTTTGATTACACCGCGGTGTTCATTCAAAAATGGTTCAAATGGCTCTGAGCACTATGGGACTTGACATCGGAGGTCATCAGTCCCCTAGAACTTAGAACTACTTAAACCTAACTAACCTAAGGACATCACACACATCCATGCCCGAGGCAGGATTCGAACCTGCGACCGTAGCAGTCCCGCGGTTCCGGACTGCGCGCCTAGAACCACTAGACCACCGCGACCGGCACGCGGTGTTCATTGTCGACAAGTCATTCCAATAAGAACGAACTCGGAAAGTCAGGCCAATAATAGTGGTATTTTCTCACAACAGCTGCATGTCACTTCCACGTAGAGAATAAATCAGAGCTACAAATCAGTTTATGTCTATTTAATCTTCTGCACAGTTACATTATATAGCGGCAAAAAACAACAAACGAAACAAGCAGTGACAATGTCGCATCATAATTTTAGTATCGGTGCTTGCAATAAAGACCGTCTAATTTTAAAAGGAATACCGCTGTCGAACAAATGAACGCAAGTATACCCATTGCTGCGCGCAGCCGATTGATTTAGTGAAATACCGTGCTGTATTTTGTCGTGGATGTGTTTGGTGAACCGAACACGGCATGCGTTTAGTTTAAAACTGAAGTGTTTAAGAATGGCATTGTAGTGACTGAGTGATACGTGTGTTATAGTGAGCTTCTCAAATACAGCAGGCTACAAACAGGGAAGGGAAGGAGGTAATTTATTAGTCGTTTTCTGAACATGCCCCTATCTTGTGCAAGGTTTGAAAAAATAAATAAAGAAATGTCCGACGCTCTATACAAAACTGCCAAAGTTTCTATGAAGAAAGCACTGGAGGAATTGGTGGCAATAAACCAAAAAGAAATAGATCCTGGGGTAGATATTCATGACAGTGAATTTCCTATAAATATTACTAACGTGTGTGCCTGTAGATGGGAACTGGATGAAAAGGGGTCACACATCTCTTTATGGAGTTGCATCTGTAATTGGTATTGACTCATGTTAAGTTTTAGATGTAGAAATTATGTCTAAATACTGCCACCAGTGTGCAACAAGGAAAATGCCCAGTAATGAAGACAGTGAGAAACTGTGGCAAGAAAAGCATGCAGTAACATGCTCTAAAAATTATAGTGGCTCAAGTGGGGGCATGGAGGCTGCTGCGGTTGTGAGGACGTTCTCCAGATCTGAGGACCAGTATGGTGTTAGATATACTAAATACCTTGGCGATGGGGACTCCTCTTCGTTCAGAACTGCAACAGATAAAAATCCGTTCAATACAACAATAGAAAAGTTGGAATGTGTTGGCTACATCCAAAAGAGGCTTGGTGATTGGCTTCGTCGCTTACTGAAAGAGAAGAAGGGTGAAGCACTTGAGGATGGAGAACCACTAGGAGGAAAAGGCAGGCTTACCCTGAAAGAAATTGATTCTCTTCATTATTTTATGGATGAGTTATCACGAAAAACACATAATTTAGAGGCAATGAGGCGTGCTGTGCGGGCAGTTTTCTTCTACAAACTATCCACTGACCAAAAACCAATGCACAATCTGTGTCCGAAAGACGATTGGGGTAAGTTCAACAACAGAAATGAGACATATTCACATAAACTCTCATTACCAGAACCTGATATGAATGCAATTAAGCCCACATTCAGGTCTCTTGCAAACCCTGATTTATTGAGAAAGTGTCCTCACGGAAATACACAAAATGCAAATGAAAGCCTCAATAATTTAATTTAGATTAGATGCTCAAAAAAAAATATTCTGTGTACTTAAAAGTACTCAAAATACGTGTCGTTTTATGTTGCAATAACGGAAATAATGGCAGAATATATGTGCTGAAAGCAGATGGTATAGATCCTAGTGTGTTCACAACAACAGCGTGTTACACCATCGACGAGAGCAGGGTCAAGAAAGCCAACAGATCACTGTCTTACCTGCAAATACAGGTCAGGCAGATTCGAAGAGGAGAGAAGAGAAACCTGGAGGATGAGCAGTATCAGTATGGAGGATTTTAAAATTGACGTAAGCTTATTACATGTAGAAGTATGAGAAGAAAATCTTTGAACCTCATTTTCTCTGGTTTAGATTTGTTACGTTATTAGAAGCCTTTTCTCAAGAAGTATATGCGCTAATGCTATGAAATTTTCAGGAACCGTTCACAACGTGTTGCTGTCTGCCTAGAACTACAAAATACGAGATCCTGCGATTACATTCTGACTTTTAGATGATTGTATGTAGAAAAAAAGTTAATTTTGGATGTGCAAAATTAAAACTCTGTTGTTGTTGTTGTTGTGGTCTTCAGTCCTGAGACTGGTTTGATGCAGCTCTCCATGCTACCCTATCCTGTGCAAGCTTCTTCATCTCCCAGTACCTACTGTAACCTACATCCTTCTGAATCTGCTTAGTGTATTCATCTCTTGGTCTCCCTCTACGATTTTTACCCTCCACGCTGCCCTCCAATGCTAAATTTGTGATCCCTTGATGCCTCAAAACATGTCCTACCAACCGATCCCTTCTTCTAGTCAAGTTGTGCCACAAGCTTCTCTTCTCCCCAATCCTATTCAATACCTCCTCATTAGTTACGTGATCTACCCACCTTATCTTCAGCATTCTTCTGTGGCACCACATTTCGAAAGCTTCTATTCTCTTCTTGTCCAAACTGGTTATCGTCCATGTTTCACTTCCATACATGGCTACACTCCATACAAATACTTTCAGAAACGACTTCCTGACACTTAAACCTATACTCGATGTTAACAAATTTCTCTTCTTCAGAAACGATTTCCTTGCCATTGCCAGTCTACATTTTATATCCTCTCTACTTCGACCATCATCAGTTATTTTACTCCCTAAATAGCAAAACTCCTTTACTACTTTAAGTGTCTCATTTCCTAATCTAATCCCCTCAGCATCACCCGATTTAATTTGACTACATTCCATTATCCTCGTTTTGCTTTTGTTGATGTTCATATTATATACTCCTTTCAAGACACTGTCCATTCCGTTTAACTGCTCTTCCAAGTCCTTTCCTGTCTCTGACAGAATTACAATGTCATCGGCGAACCTCAAAGTTTTTACTTCTTCTCCATGAATTTTAATACCTACTCCGAATTTTTCTTTTGTTTCCTTTACTGCTTGCTCAATATACAGATTGAATAACATCGGGGAGAGGCTAGAACCCTGTTTCACTCCTTTCCCAACCACTGCTTCCCTTTCGTGCCCCTCGACTCTTATAACTGCCATCTGGTTTCTGTACAAATTGTAAATAGCCTTTCCCTCCCTGTATTTTACCCCTGCCACCTTTAGAATTTGAAAGAGAGTATTCCAGTTAACGTTGTCAAAAGCTTTCTCTAAGTCTACAAATGCTAGAAACGCAGGTTTGCCTTTTCTTAATCTTTCTTCTAAGATAAGTCGTAAGGTCAGTATTGCCTCACGTGTTCCAACATTTCTACGGAATCCAAACTGATCTTCCCCGAGGTCCGCTTCTACCAGTTTTTCCATTCGTCTGTAAAGAATTCGCATTAGTATTTTGCAGCTGTGGCTTATTAAACTGATTGTTCGGTAATTTTCACATCTGTCAATACCTGCTTTCTTTGGGATTGGAATTATTATATTCTTCTTGAAGTCTGGGGGTATTTCGCCTGTCCCGTACATCTTGCTCACCAGATGGTAGAGTTTTGTCAGGACTGGCTCTCCCAAGGCCATCAGTAGTTCTAATGGAATGTTGTCTACTCCTGGGGCCTTGTTTCGACTCAGGTCTTTCAGTGCTCTGTCAAACTCTTCACGCAGTATCTTATCTCCCATTTCTACTTCATCTACATCCTCCTCCATTTCCATAATATTGTCCTCAAGTACATCGCCCTTGTATAAACCCTCTATATACTCCTTCCACCTTTCTGCCTTCCCTTCTTTGCAAAACTCTGTTAATGATACAATAAATTAATAACTGTAGTTCAGTGGTCTTATAATCTTCTAAGGACACTATGATAAAATTTTAAGATTAGAATTTAATTTACGGATTTTTATAAAAAAAGGCAATAAAAAATTAACAAAACAAATTTCTGGCAAAATATTAATCCTCCACATTTGATTATATTTTTCCGTTAATACACAGCTCTTTTGCTTTACACATGCAAAATTTTAGATTTGTACATTAATAAATATGGCTGTAATGATTTTCTAAATAAATGTTTACATTTTCCGTTACAGCCCCCCTTTTTTTAAGTGAGTTTGAACGCGGTCTTATAGTTGGCGCACGAGCGATGGGACACGGCATCACCGAGCTAGCGATGAAGTGGGGATTTTCCCGTACGACTATTTCATGAGTGCTCCGTGAATATCAGGAATCTGGTAAAACATCAAATCTCCGCCTTCGCTGCGGCCGGAAAAAGATCCTGCAACAACGCGACCAACGACGACCTTCAGTCGTTCAACGTGACAGAAGTGCAACGCTTCCGCAAATTGCTGCAGATTTCAGTGCTGGGCCATCAAAAAGCGTCAGCGTGCAAACCATTCAACGAAACATCATCGATATGGGCTTTCGGAGCCGAAGGTCCACTCGTGTACCCTTGATGAGTGCACGACACAAAGTTTAACGCCACGTCTAGGCCCATCAACACCGACATTGGAGTTTTGATGGGTGGAAACATGTTGCCTGGTTGGACGAGTCTCATTTCAAAATGTATCGAACGGATGGACGTGTATGGGTATGGAGACGACCTCATCAATCCACGACCCTGCATGTTAGCAGGGGACTGTTCAAGCTGGTGGAGACTCTGTAATGGTGCAGGGCGTGTGCAGTTGGAGTGATATGGGACCCCTGATAACGTCTAGATATGACTCTGACAAGTGACACGTACGTAAGTATCCTGTCTGATCACCTGCATCCATTGTTGTCCATTGTGCACTCAGATGGACTTGGGCGACTCCAGCAGAACAATGCGACACCCCACACGTCCAGAATTGCTACAGAGTGGCTCCAGGAACACTCTTCCGAGTTTAAACGCTTCCGCTGGCCACCAAACTTCCCAGACATGAACAGTATTGAGCACATATGTGTTTGCTTTGCAACGTGCTTTTCAGAAGAGATTTCCACCGCCTCGTACTATGAACTGCCCTGGAGGATTCATGGTGTCGATTCCCTCTAGAACTACTTCAGACATTAGTCGAGTCCATGTCACGTCGTGTTGCGGCACTTCTGCGTGCTAGCGGGGGCCCTACACGACATTAGGCAGGTGTACCAGTTTCTTTGGCTCTTCAGTGTAGATTATTTCAACATAAATATAAACGGTGACGAACTATTTTCTGAAGCATGTACACTGAATGGCATCTTGCCATTCATTAAGGACTTACAAGACTCAAACATTTCAAACAAATGGGTGACATTTTTAAAGAGATGCTAAGCACATAATTTGCTGATATTTGTTCAACATGTGATACCAGTGCCACCATCCAATGTGTCTGTAGAGTTGATTTTCAGTGTGATGTTAAATATGTGGAGCAATGAAAGAAACAGATTGAAAGTGAAAATGGTGAAAGCCGAACTATTTATGAATTTTAACTACAGTATGAAATGTGCTGATTTTGCTAAATTTATCAAATTCGACAACGGGAAAGAACTTGTTAAAGCTGTGAAGTAAGAAAAGTTGTATAACTTCAAAATGTAACTAACAAAGAAACTAGAGGCCGGCAGCAATGGCTGGAGTCGCAGTATTAACAATGAATGTCGTGTTAAATGAATGCATGCTTCCTGTTGTAGCAGCTGTAACGCACGTATTGTGAAGTGAGTTGTGAGTAATAATAATAATAGTAACAGTAATATAATAATAATACATTTTTGAGTTGTCCGGTTTTTGCTCCAGCTATAGGTGGCAATCCTATGCGTTGCTGACTTGTTAAGAACGCTACGAATAATGTACAACAAACCATATTACAGAATTTTTGATATATATTCAAATTATTTTTCAAAGTGCCATTACACGCAAGTGATAGGTCGCACGACTAACTTGAAATTTCCAACAGGGTGAGATCTGGTCACACGTAGTTGTAGTGTGCGCGCCTCCATTGCAACGTTTGTATTGGTAGGCCCTGGGCCCGATGGTTCCAAGTCTGTGGCGCAATTAAAGGTGTACGGTGTCGTGCGTGTGCACTATGATGATTGGCTCGGCAAGAGGCGCTGGGCGGCCAGTTGACTGGCGAGTGCGCATGTCTAAACAATCAGATCGTGACGTCAGAAGCGGGCGCCCGCTAATGGTGACAACGAGCTGCTTTAAATACACTCCGCCGGCGCCTCCACTTGCAGGCACTCTGTAAACATTCGCTGGGAGACAAGGCAGACACTACACGCTGGGGCTTTATGCATTCTCTCGGAGGGAGGGGTATGTTTCCGGTGATGGTCTTTGCTGTACTCGTATCTTTGACAAGTTGGGAGACGCCATGCTGACTTATGGGCTGTTAGAAAGGCTCCAGCGTCTACTAGTATGCTGTTTCGAGGCAACGCCGCACACAAGGTTTATCACAAACACGTCAGCCTTATAATTAAACGTCAGTCAATGACGCATCACCGATATATGCCATCGACAGATACTATGATGGCCGATACAAATGACAAAAAAAAAAAAAAAAAAAAAAAAAAAAAAAAAACACGTCGTGGGCATAGCATAATGGATAAAGACGAGAATTACAGAATCGAAGAAAACAGGTTCGCGTCCCGCTGTACGCTAAGTTTTTATTTTTTTTATTTTTGTCTTAGCTCTGGGAATTTTTTACGAACGCAATATAAGTATGTGCTGCAATATTCGATGTTATTTACACTTCCTTGTGCTTGGAAACGAAGGCATAAGTAAATATTTGCCTGCTTGTTTCCGAATATGTGACGATTCCCGAATGTGCGGTTAGGCAGGGACTAAAGCAGTAAGATTAAATTTCTGCAAATGAAACGAGCAGCAATAAAATTCCTATTATTTCTTGTCACAAGTGTTTGGCTGTTTATTTTCAAATATGTGACGATTTTCCAGTATGTGGTTGGACAGGAACCTAAGAAGGCAGCTTCAGTTGCTGCGAGTGAATAAAAATTCATGCTCTTCCTTATCATGGCGACTCTAAAGTTACCGAAGATTCGAGGACAGCGCAGACCATCATCAGCAGAAATATATTCCTCTTTGTGAGAGGAGTGCTGCAGGTCCCGAGGTCTTGTTAGACAAACTGGCTTCCTTCTCGTTGCCTCGAGATGCCCTGCTGAGTCACGGCACTGCGCGTGTCCCGACGCTTCCCACAAGTTAGGGGCTATTACACTATCAAATTGATTGGACAAAGAAATTTGATCAAATATTGGACAAGATCTTTGACGTGACACTAGAAGGTGGTATTATACTGTCATCCAATATTTCGTCGAATTTTCCGAATGGTGGACAACAATTTGTTACTACGATCTGTTGTGGCCGAACGGTTCTAGGTGCTTCAGTCTGGAAACGCGCGACCACTACGGTCGCAGGTTCGAATCCTGCCTCGGGCATGGATGTGTGAGATGTCCTTAGGTTAGTTAGGTTTAAGTAGTTCTAAGTTCTAGGGGACTGATGACCTCAGATGTTAACTCCCATAGTGCTCAGAGCCATTTGAATAATTTGTTGCGGCGTACGCCACAATTGCAGTGTGTTTGCTTTTGGAAGAGGGACGGAGAAAAAGGAAAAGGAAACGTACTTGGGTGATCTGTGGGTTTCACGGCGAGATACTGAGAGCATACATCAAAATTTATCACGGGCGCTGGAAATCGAGGACGTAAAGTCGTATGAAAAGTACTTGCGAATGGACAAGAGCACATTTCAATACGTGCTCAGTAAAGTGGCTCCTCATATTACGAAGCAGGGCACGCCCCTCAGAAATACCATATTCGCAAAAGACAGACCTACCACTCTACGATTTCTTGCAACAGGAAAAAGCTACTCTAGTTGACGGTATAGTACTCGAATACCGCAGTGCACATCGACGAAAATGAAACCAGAAACGTATGCAGCTACTTATAAAGAACAGAAGGGGGAATATCTGAAGGCAAACAAGCATTTAGTGCGTATTACAGCCCTGAACAAATATTTTTATTTCTACAAAAGTTGTAGATTTTCCCCTTTATATCCTCGGAGTTACAGCCTGGTCGCACTTGACGGCTAATGGCATCCGCATTTTATCTCGCTTCTTCTTATGTTTCTGTACTCGCGATGTTGCAAGTTATACAGTGCTTCATCTGCCTCGTACATTCCTAACAGTTTCGTTGTAGATGGGACGCAACGTGTAAGTTTCGAAGCCGTGTTGCTAAACATTGTATGTCAGACAGCTCTTAGTGGTTACATTTCTCATTGCAGTAAACAGAAGACGAACAATTTCTCTGATAAAAATCGAATGCGAGGCGCTAGATTTGATCAAATAAATTGGAAGAAAGACAACCTTTGACGAAACTCCTCTATTACACTACAGTGTGTAAACTTTTAGATGGCAGACTTCTCCCTAGTCCTGAATCGGTAGAAGTCGGTAAACGTCGGAAGGCTTCGGTAGGCAGGCAGTTCCGACTGCTGCCAACATTACGTAGCTGACTGTGTAGTACAAGGTAGCCATTGTCGTCTGCTTCGTTATTGTTTTGCGCTGTACTGTTCTGCGTGTTTTTATGGTGCAGTTGTGCTAAAGATTATCAAAATGAGTGAAGAGGCAGCTGCTGGCCATCTAGGGAGTCGCCAACAACCCCTACCGGTAGGCCTACGGTTAGAAGGAAGCGATGTTCGCAAAATTATATTGTGTGTGATTGAATGCTGCGAAAGGGAAAGGGAGCAGAAAAAAACATACATACATTCATTTATATATATATATATATATAGAGATTTTAATGTACACGATTTCAATTTCGTTTACGAACAACATTTAAAGCGAGTTTTACTTCCAACCCTTTCGTCTGCTTTCGTGGAAGCATGACGCGCAATTTGTAGTGCCAGCACTGCAACTGGTAGGCATGCCTTGTCATCCCTCCCCCCCAACTGCTCCTCTCCAATCGCCAGCCAACGCTTTCTTCCTCCTCTCCCCGCACTCCCCTCTCAACTCTGCCGTCTTACAGTTAACTCACTGTACGTCTAATATATTGGACAAATCAACTTCGTCCAATAAATTTGATAGTATAATGTCGGCCTTACCTCAGTTTTAGTCGCCAAAGCAATCTGAAGACCTGATCAGGGTGGCAGCACCGATAAACGCAGGCGAGGCAGTAACAAAACATACAATCTAGTATTCTTATAAGCAGAGAGTTGCCTATGAGGCATTGACCCGCATAGTACAACAATTAAATATTGACTGGTAGTTCTGACAGCCCTCCTCGGACACTATGGACAACGTTTATTAACATGGTGATGTTTATGAATCCACGCTTTAATCCTTATGTTTCATTTTTTCGTAAAAAGTTAATGTAGTATGCCTCTGTATTTTTAAGCTACATCGTCTCCTTCGCACACAAGACGTCTCTCTTATTCTGACACCTTTCAAACTCAAATTCTTCTCAAGAGTTTCCTTGCTAATCTCGAAGTCCAGTAACTCTGTACTGCTCGTAATATGGCAGAAATAGCTGTCTAACACATTTTTCTATGCCGTTCTGGAATACGTTCTGCGGACACTTTTCTTCTTTGGGCAGGAACTTGAGTCTCACTACACTCGCTACGAGGGACGATGTATGACCCGCAGCCTCTTAGCACAGCGTAAGAACAGTGGGCGTAAAAACATCCTAACCGGCAGACACCACACGCGAGTGTGACAATCGGTTTCAATCACAATAGGAATCGCTGTAGTTAGTTAATGCAGGTCCATCTCATCCATCCGATAGAACATTGCGAAGTGCGACTGCATGCCATGAACACAGTCGGCTAACCCAAAGAAGGCCACAGCTCACGGAAGCACAAGAGGCTCCTCATCTTCAAGACAGAACTCACAAACGTGGACAGTAGCTGGCTGCAGACCTGTAGTGTCGTCCGACGAGACGCGATTACGCCGAAGTGAAGTGGGCTGGCAGCGTTGAACGCCGCTTCCCCCGTAGCGTGCAACAGAAACCTATTTGACGATACGGTAGTGTCCTGAAGGCCAAAGCATCTAGGGCCGAGCGTGTAGCTGGGGGGGGGGGGGGGGGGGAGGGGTGCTCAGGCTAGGCGCAAATTGAGGCGCGTGTTGCGCGGCGCAGCTCGCATTTTTGTAACATCACAGGTTTTCAAATAGGACCGACACGCGCCTGCGCCAAGTCGCGCGGCGTTGTAGTTGCCGTACAGTTTCTCGCGCCGCGCGCCACGCGAGTACTGCGGGAGGGGTGAGGTGGGAAGAGGGAAGGCAGTCCTGCCATTGCCCATCCGAAAAATACGGCCCGTAATGTATACTGAATCTTGTTATCCCTGAGTAGTCTTTCGTTTTTCGCCGTTTAAGCGCTCCATCTCTTTTCGTTAGTACATAGTAGTCTGTACAGTTCGTTTGTTTTGTTTATTCTGTTGTCACAGTTCAATAACTGGTGAGCCATTAGCCACTGGGATTATATCTTCTGCCACCACAATGTTTTCAGATCGTAAGAAGGGACAGACGATTCATCGTGAGGGTAGTGGATACGCAAGTAAGGAATATTATAAAATCACGTGATCTAGAAGCAAGGCAGGAAAGTAAAACACGCTTATTACTTGCTGCCTGTTATGCTGTCGTATCTCTACGATCTGTCGCAAAACGTCGAAAAGGCGTAATTTCCACAGATATGACCCTTTTGCTTCTGGTAAAAAGCGTCGAAGATATGAAGTACATAAGTTTCACTGTCGTTACTTGGATATGGATGCAATAAGAGGCATTATACTATGTACAAGTGGACATAACGTTTCCACTGCAAGCTAGAAACAGTCGAAAAGCCCTCACAAATAACAATGTTTTAATTGGCTCGCCGTAACGAGAAAAAGCATTTGAATGGTTTCATACACATTATCAGCATTAATAAGCTAATTATACAACAGCCGGGCGGTGTGGCCGAAAGGTTCTAGGCGCTACAGTCTGGAACCGCATGACCGCTTCGGTCGCAGTTTCGAATCCTGCCTCGGGCATGGATGTATGTGATGTCCTTAGGTTAGTTAGGTTTAAGTGGTTCTAAGTTCTAGGGGACTGATGACCTCAGCAGTTAAGTCCCATAGTGCTCAGAGCCATTTTTTTTTTAATTATACGACAGGCTACACAAATGGAAAAAAATGGTCGGTGTTTTACCAAAACATGAGCATCACGAAAGAGTGTGATGATTAGATATATTTAATTTGTTGAAATGTATTGGTGACAAAGGCAGATCTACTTTCATGACAATGTCTTTCGAATACGTGAACTCCAGCTCTCAAGGCACACATGCCTAGCTTCCGCATTCCTGTTGCGCGCATTATTCTCTGCTGCTGACAGTACACTGACCATTGTGTTGTGCGACAGATCAGTTGTTTATTTTTCTCAATAACAAATATTTTATTCATGAATCACACATTGTCGGTCTGGCAAGCCGCAGGTGAGTAACCAGCATCTGGCATGTGCCTATCATTCCCCCATAAAGGAACATTCGTCATTATTTTAACACTGCTCAGAACAAGAGAAGGAATAAAATCCTCCATTCCAGTCGCTCATAGTTATAAATACGATGGGTTACGGGGATTCAACAAAAATTCCAACAGAATTGGCTATTTATTTTGTGTGAATTGTTAACCTTTTCTCACTCGAAGAAGCACCACCATTTACGAGTAGCGGCCACATTTCTCTTGTTGACAGGTTTAACTGTACTTCCTTTGCCAAAACACAGTGTAATTTGCACGAACTCATCTCACAGCAGATGCTGCGATAGAATTCTGAAACAGAGTGCCTCGTTAAACAAGTAATTGGCAATCGGAGAGATCAATAGCTTATGAAAAACGTCATAGTGTCGGTTTGCGGTAACATACGGGAAGAAATTTCGTGTTTATTTTCATACTAGGAAACTCTTCTTTCACTACCTGTCGATAGCTCTTAAAAAATTACAATCACTGGGGTGAAAAAAATAAAAAAGGACGTATAACTAATGATATATCGCTATAGATAAAAAAGTACTGCGTGTTTACGAATTGGCAAAATACTCTTCTCCTTGTGTGCTGTCATTCGCCAAAATTTGGTTCGACGTCTCGAGCGGTTTAGGAGGACTGCTGTGAATATTTCATTCTCGCGGGCATAAGATCGGAAGTGAGCGCGCTACATGGGATCCATAACAGCGTGCAGCGGACCGTGCACGTGCAACGCAAACCAGTTTGTGTTTCTCTCGACCGTGCAGCGAGCGGCGAGCCACGTCCTTTGATGAAATTATCACAGCGCTACAAGAAACACCAGAAATTTGGCAATCTAGTCATTCTCAGTATAAAAATAAGTCGATTGGAAGCAGGATATGGAGTGAAATGGCAGTGAGGCTTAATATTGACGATAAGTATTTTTTTTTGTGTCATTCTGTTCTGACAAACGTAATTCACAAAAGAACTTCGCACATTTCTTGCCACTAGCGGCGTTACATGCAACTGTTTAAACTGCGTGACACTATTTTCATTTAAAATAAAATTTGGAAAAAAGTTGAATTCACTTTTAATTACGTCAAGGTAACTATACTTTTTCCTCCGGCGATATAGTTGAATGGAAACTGGTGCAGGGTACCCTCAAGCAGTGATATTTCTGGTTTTACAGCCATCATATTTAGCTACAAGAAGCTCGTCTTAGAACAGTTGAAAAGGCTGCGGTGAGAAGATGACGTAATGTTGTTTGAGATACATTATGTGATCAAAAGTATCCGGACACCTGGCTGAAAATGACTTACAAGTTCGTGGCGCTCTCCATCGGTAATGCTCAAAGTCAATATGGTGTTGGCCCACTCTTAGCTTTGATGACAGCTTCCACTCTCGCAGACATACGGTCAGTCAGGTGCTGGAATGTTTCTTGGAGAATGGCACCCCATTCTTCACGGAGTGCTGCACTGAGGAGAGGTATCGATGTCGGTCGGTGAGGCCTGGCGCGAAATCGGCGTTCCAAAATATCCCAAACGTGTTCTATAAGATTCAGGTCAGAATTCTGTGCAGGCCAGTCCATTACAGGGATGTTATTGTCGTAACCACACAGGCCGTGCATTATGAACAGGTGTTCCATCGTGTTTAAAGATGCAATCGCCATCCCCGAATTGCTCTTCAACAGTGGGAAGCAAGAAGGTGCTTAAAACATCAATGTCGGTCTGTGCTGTGATAGTGACACGCAAAACAAGAGGTGCAAGCCCCCTCCATGAAAAACACGACCACACCACAATACCAACGCCTCCGAATTTTACTGTTGGCACTACACACGTTGGAAGATGACATTCACCAGGCATTAGCCCACACCCTGCCACCGGATCGCCACATTGTGTACTGTGATTCGTCACTGCACAAAACGTTTTTTATTGCTCAATCGTCCAATGTTTACGCTCCTTACACCAAGCGAGGCGTCATTTGGCTTTTACAGGCATGATGTGTAGCTTTTGAGCAGCCGCTCTACCATGAAATCAAAGTTTTCTCACCTGCCTCCTAACTGTCGTAGTGCTTGCAGTGGATCCTGATACAATTTGGAATGCCGGTGTGATGCTCTGGATAGATGTCTGCCTATTACACATTACGGCCTTCTTCAACTGGCGGTCTCTGTCAGTCAACAGACGAGGCGGCCTGTACGCTTTTCTGCTCTACGTGTCCCTTGACGCTTCCACTTCACTATCACATCGGAAACAGTGGACCTAGGGATGTTTAGGTGTGTGGAAATCTCGCGTACGGACGTATGACACAAGTGACACCCAATCACCTGACCACGTTCGAAGTCCGTGATTTCCGCGGAGCGCCCCATTCTGCTCTCTGACGATGTCTAATGACTACTGAGGTCGCGGATATGAAGTACCTGGCAGTAGGTGGCAACACAATGCACCTAATACGAAAAACGTTATGTTTTTGGAGGCGTCCGGATGCTAATGATCACACAGTGTACGTGTGACAAATTGTTTATAAGGTACGCGTATCGTGAGAAAGACAGCGTAAATTGTAGTGCCTCTCCGCGATTGGCTGCTGTGTTCGGAAGTAGCGCGCCAAATTGATAAATTTGTGCTATTATTAGAAAAATTAAACAGTAAATTTACTTGCATTTCGTATAAAAAAGTATGTCTCTATAGCAAGCTATCATTCCATTATTTCAAAAGTGTTAAATTACCAGTAGAATAATAAAGAATTGCTAAACGAAAAGGCAGACGAAGCACTTCGGAGATCTCCGGATCGAGCCTAACTTGGATAAGCGGAGGAGATGATTCGGCAGTAAGGTCAGAGCTGGATTGGCAGTCTCAAAGGCCAGACACGACTTCCGCAGTCGGTATCAGTTAAGGCTTAATTAGCAATCTCAGGTTTGTAAACATTGGAGCTGGTTCGGCAGTCTCGAAGGACAGACATGTTGTCTGCAGTGGTCGGAATCGATTAAGAACTTCATTAGCAGTCTGGTTTTCTGGATATGTAATTGAAAACTAGTTTGATAGTAGAATGAAATTTTCACTCTGCAGCGGAGTGTGCGTTGGTAACAAACTTTCTGGCAGATTAAAACTGTGTGCCGGACCGAGACTCGAACTCGGGACCTTTGCCTGCAGAAGGCAAAGGTCGCGAGTTCGAGTCTCGGTTCGGCACACAGTTTTAATCTGCTAGGAAGTTTCTAGTTTGATAGTAATTACGCAGTCTTGCAGTTAATTATTTTGTTTATTCTCTGTGAATGTTTGAAGAATGGAAATATTTGAGATTCATAAAGTGGGCTATAATTGTGCAGTTTCTCGTATTCTGAAAGTAAAAAAGTGACTGACATCCCTTTTAAACAAACCGATCAAAATTTAATAACTTTTGCAATAACAGAACCTCGCTAGCAGTTTATTACAGCCTGAAGATAACGGACTCACGACCTACTTGTTTTCTGCGCAGGGGACAACAACTATAGAAGACTGCAGGTTGGTGAACATTCTTCAGAACTTGACACATCCGCTCAGGGCGGCGGAAGCAACTAGGCACCTCGCGTGTACTGCAGTCTTACTACAAATGAGATAAGTGACACGTAACCTTTCGTAACACAGAGGAAGTATGAAGAGAGTAAATTTTCGAGGGAAGGGGTTTATCGTACACAAGTAAATTCCTATCGCCATATCTCTCTCTCTCTCTCTCTATTTCTTTTTTTACTTGCTGTAAAGCGTGCATCGATCTTTTTCAAAACGTAATCAAATGTGGACACATGCATTCTCGTGCATTCACAATGTATTAAACGCTCCAAACGATTCTGTGTGTTTCAGTAGAATACCTGGACCTTTCCTTGTACAGAATAAATCTAATTTCAGAAACGTATTTCCTCACAGTATCGAACAGGACAGCAACGCGTCCAAGTCTCTCGTTTGTCTGATCTTTGCAAAACGCTGCTACACACTGGTGAACAAAGAACTGCTACTCAGGACACTACAGCGTTGGCTTGCGACTTGTCGGCTCTCCCCCTCGTCAAACTGACGCCATCATCAAAGCTACGGCACTCGCGTGATGTCCCCAGGAGGTGCCTAATTTTCTCACCCAGTGTGCTTGTTTGACAAACACACAAACTTACAGCACCAATTTCTTTTATTTTGTATCAGACTTCGCAAGAACACGACTGAAGTAAATTTCTCGATCAGTGCCACCGTGTTGATCGTTTTTTGATAAAACCTGTCCCAGCAGGAACCGCACAGTCATGCACTAACACGAGACGAGAAATGTTCCTTAGTAATGCCAGCTGCCACTTTTTTTTTTTTTTTTGCTCAGATACGTCTTACGATCTTATATTACCTTCCTAATGGCTTCGCTCCCTATTGAATGCAGAAATATTAAAAAAAAAAAAAAAAGATGGCTCGTACTCCCTGATTTCCGCAGTACCGGATACTAAACACGAAGTAAATCTGAGGTGAGCTGTTAAAGTGTGGTTCTTGCTTTCTGCCGGTAAGCACGTTAAGTTGCTGCCGTCTTGATTTCGCCACACACCGCTAGTTCCTGTTGTCACTCTCGATTTACAGAGGGTGCAATTAAGGCCATAGTCCGAAGGGCATTGTTTGTTCACGGTAAATTTGTTCGCGGGAGGCAAAAAAATGGCCATTTGCTTCACTGTCGTAACAGACGGCTCTTAACAAGTTTTTCTTCACTGACGTGAGTGTACGGTGATGCAGTTCTACAAAGTGCTGCCCGCTGGGAAACGATACGTGTGAATGAACCTGCAGAATATTTATCAGAAATCTACTCGACGAAACTAACAATTAGCCGTCTCGGACGATATGTTAAAGTGTTTCAGGAGAGAGCATTTCTGTGCCTGCTCCCTGTCCACAAAATTCGATCCGACTGTGAAATGGTTGATCCATCAAACTTCCTCAGCCTGGTCGCTGTACCTGTGATAGTATTGTGGTGTCTTGCTCTGTATATTTCTACATTATTTTACAACACACTTTGGGAGTAGACTCA
Organism: Schistocerca americana; assembly: GCF_021461395.2. NCBI lineage: Eukaryota > Metazoa > Arthropoda > Insecta > Orthoptera > Acrididae > Schistocerca > Schistocerca americana. The sequence goes on from NC_060123.1 coordinate 132,943,914, forward strand.
TTTCTTGATTTTAACGACCATTCACCCGTTCATCAGTACTCGCGTTCGATTATTTTATTAATTTAGAGCGTGCGCAAGCGCTTGTGTGAGAGTTTGTTTTAGTTACTACCTGCGTATTTTGGTGAAAATTTTTGGTTATTTATTTCAACGAGGGCGTTTTCGAGTATTTATTTCAACCTCATTCGCGTCTTACTATTGCAGTAAGAGCGGTAAATACTTCCTATGTGGTGCTTAGCACATACAATGGGACGTCTTGTACACTGCTGGCCACCGTAAATGCAACACCAAGAAAGACAAGAGGTAGCACAACAAAATTTATTTTGTAGATAAGATGTTGACCAAGCATCAAATGATTACGTTTACAGACGTCTGTGACATGTGGTTCCTGCCAGAATCAGGAGCCAGAGTAGCCACCATTGTTGGAGATCACCGCTGCCACATGTCTCGGCATTGGGTCAAAGAGACGTTGGATGTGTTCCTGGGGTACAGCAGCCCACGCAGCTTCCACACGTTGCCAAATATCATCTGGTGTGGCAGCTGGGGATGTAATCTGGGTCACTCGTTGAGCAACCATGGACCACATGTTTTCTATCGGCGAAAGATCCGGAGAGCGAGCCGGCCAGGGAAGCAATTCAATCTGGTTATTGACGAAGAACCTTTGGACAATGCGTGCCACGTGTGGTCGCGCATTATCCTGTTGAAATATGGCTGTGGCCGAGCCCTGAAGGTAAGGAAGGACAACTGGCTCCAGCACCTCGGATATGTAGCGCCGGCTATTTAATGTACCGGCAATGCGTACTAGAGGCGTGCGAGAGTAATATCCAATACCGCCCCATACCATAATACCCGGTGCAGACCAGTGTGGCGGTGCATAATGCAGCTGTCCAGCATCCTCTCTCCACGGTGTCTCCACACTCGAATCCGACCATCGTGGTGCTGCAGACAGAAGCGTGCCTCGTCAGGAGACAACGTCATTCCATTCTGCCGTCCACATCCGTCTGTCATCACACCATTGCCGACGGAGACGTCTGTGGTTCTGCGTCAATGGTAGACGAAGCAATGGACGTCTTGCGGACAGACCACTCTGCTGTAAACGGCGTCGAATGGTACGCGCAGACACTGGATGATGCGTTACAGACGCAATGTGCTGTGCTATGGTTCGGGATGTCACTGAGCGATCCGTCACTGCCATGCGCACAATTTGCCTATCAGCACGTGCAGTGGTGCACCGAGGTGAATGCGATCGACCACGTCGGTCCGTCGTACCCTCCTGCATCCAACGGTCACATATCCGCATTACAGTTGTTTGGTTTCGTCCAACACGACTAGCGATTTCTCTGTGTGATAATCCACAATCTCGGTAAGCCACTATCCTTCCTCTGTCGAACTCGGATACTTGATCAAAAGATGTTCGCTGTTGTCTACGAGGCATAACTGATCGTCTTGTGAAACAACCACAAGGTAAACACACGTGCCGAACGTACACTCGTCGAAATCGCCAAGCCTTAAATGGCGCTATGAGGTGGCGCCACAGGCGCGCGTGATGTGCGTCTACGCTGAAATTCTAATCAGTTGCATATCTCATCGCTGCAAACCCATGGTGTAAATTTCACTTGATTCGGATGCTTCCTTCAGGGTGTTGCATTTACGGTGGCCAGCAGTGTATAAAAGTAACGGATATTTACGCAACGAATACGAACATTACTAACATGTCGGAAACCTTTAATTCGCCAGTTCCTAGAATATAATTTTCCACTCCACACCACCTTCAGTACAAAAAAAAACTCCAATTACGACACTTTAATTTCGGAACTATGAAATGAGATACGGCATGTGTTACAGTTGTGGAACCATGTTGCCACAGATCTCCCGGTCGTGCACCGAAATTTGGGTATCACATGGCGTGAGGTCAGTGTGAGTATGGAGCCAAATACGTTGTCCTCGCAACACAAAGCTAAGAGCAATACCAAACTCCTGGGCTACACTCTTCACACTCCGTCCTTCTAACAGTTTCCCGATGAGTACTGCCTGTGTGAAGTCATACAAATGTTGTCTGCGGGCCATGTTGCACTGAAGAACACCGCCCCCAAAGTTCACGGCAACATCTCGCTGATTGACACCTGCTGTTTCTTCCAGTTCCTTCACACACCGTACTAAGAACCGTGTCCCCGTTTGTAATGTCCAAGGCACCATCAAAAATCGCGGTGACTTCAGTCTTTGAATAAAAGTGTCATTTCTGTTCGTCTCATTACGTATTACTTTCAACTGCCTTCTGCACTGTACTAAAGCAGTTCAGTTCTTCCAAGTGTTATCGAGATATGGCAGTGACAAGTCATGCAGAAGTTTTGCACACCAGTGTACTTCGTAACGGCTAGATGGTGCGGCGGTATCGAATACATAGGATCTGAATTTAAGTCGTCAGTAGCTGATGTCACGTAAGGCTATTTACGCAGTTTACATAGAAATTAATAAGGAATAACACTTTTTCATGCTAGTTCTGCGAAACGGTACGAACAACAGACGGTTGGATGTGTGACATCAAAGTCAAAAGAGAAAAATTAATGGGGCAGGGCTTCAGAAGTCTTCCGGGCCGCTGTGTGTAAATTCGCTTCCACATCGCTCGTAAATAAAACATTACAATAAGTACAATGAATACCGGCAAGAATGATGCCACTGACATATTGCGCCCCAGCAAGAAAAGTACCCCAAGTCAAACAGCGGCAATTTTTTGTTAATGTCACTGAAAAATACGTGTGATGTGGTGTTACATTTTTGAGTCGTTTCACTGTTCTTGCCGGGTTGCGGTATTTCTAATCCGCGATCGTTTCCAAAGTTGTGCACGTGATGGCCGGTCCGAGAGTTTGACTTCTCCACACATTTCTGATCATATTTAAATCGCTTAAATGACTCAACTCTGGCTTGTCTCAAGGCTTGTTCACCAAAAGCCTCGTCTAGCATGTAGCGGCTTTCACCTACAGTGTTGCGGAGCTTATAACGAACTTGATGCAGACCCTTTGTTCCTTCAAGTCAGCAATTGGGGAAAAAAAATTGACAGTATGGCATTGCTGGCCGGGAGGCCCTATCCGGGAAGTTCGGTCGTCGAGTGCGAATCTTATTTCAGTCGACGCCACATAGGGCGACTCGTGTGCCGGTGATGTGGATAACGCGGTACCCAGTCCACAAGCGGAGAAAATCTCCGACCTGTCCGGTAATCGAACCCGGACCCGCTGTATGGGAGGCAAGCACGTTACCATTCAGCTTAGCAGGCGGACAGATATTTCGAACTTCACAGACACAGTAGCAAACATTGTAAAGAGATCAGTGAGCGTTCACACCGATGTATTTACAGTGACGCCATGTTGCAGACTGACAGGTAAAAGCAAGGGAGAGGAGATGAGGCCAGTGCCACTTGAAGCTTAGTGTGAAGTGACGCAGAATAACGTGTTTTCCACAAAAATCAATGCGGGCATGAAACCCAACAGCAGTAGACAAATGAAGATCTCATTGAGATAATGTAATGGATTTCGTCGTTTTCACTTTCGTCCTATGAATACATGAGGTCAGAAACATGTCACTCTTGTTACGATTTGTTGTAATTAAATGTCAGTAAATGACACACAGGTGGCAAAAGCCTTCAGGAGATCGTAAGATGTGTAACATGAAATCCTAAGATGAGAACCCAAAGTTCTATGAGTTCACTGTGCTGCAGCGGATACAGTCGTGGAGTTACGGAGTCGATAGGAGTAGGTTCGGGTCCAGCTGCATTCAAATAATGTATAACATTCATTATCACGTTATCTCCGCAATATTCGAGTTACTGTGGATGTGATGTGATCCACACGACTATTCTTGCAATTTATTCTTCCATATTCCCTGGTATGTTCACAAAATCGAACTCAGGCCTAAGAGAGAGCACTCTTATTTCTAGTACATCGAATATTGTAGAATACACTTTGTAAGTAGGCTGTTTAGGTTTTTATATTGGTAACGCCACGTAGCGCTCTGTATGAAAATCACTGACTGTGCTGTGTGCAGTCTGTGGCTGGTTGGACTCATTGTTGGAATATTCGCTATTGTAGTGTTGGGCAGTTGGATGTGAACAGCGCGTAGAGTTGCGCAGTTGGAGGTGAGCCGCCAGCAGTGGTGGATGTGGAGAGAGAGATGCCAGTCTTGAGAAGTTACTATAAGCGGACGATCTGGACGTGTGTCCGTCAGAAAAAGGAAATTTGTAAAGATGGTTGTCATGAATTGGTAGATATATATGATGTTTTTTGAGCATTATTAAAGCAAATACATTGTTTGTTCTGTATCAAAATCTTTCATTTGCTAACTATGCCTATCATAGTTAGTGTCTTCAGTAGTTAGAATCTTTCATTTAACTGGCAGTATTGGCGCTCCATGTATTGCAGTAGTTTGAGTAACGAAGATTTTTGTGAGGTAAGTGATTCATGAAAGGTATAGATTATTGGTAGTCGGGGCCATTCTTTTGTATGGATCATTGAAAGTCAGATTGCGTTGCGCTAAAAATGTTGTGTCAGTTTAGTGATGATCAGAATAAGTAAAGAGGAAACTGTTTGAGTACGTTAAGTTTTGCTTAGCTGTTTGAAAAACAAATAACGTAAGAAGTTTACTAGCACAGTAATTCATAATTTTTCTAAGGGGACGTTTCATAACTTCAACTAACGCAATAAGAAAGCCTCAGAAACTTTTACAAACGCGAAGATGTATAAAAACTATTTGAAAGTATAGTAGGACGCGAACCTGCTCGTTTCGATTTCGTAACTCCACGCCTTTATCCACTACACCACGGTGAACTAATACAACTGCTGACAGTGCCTTTCGTGTTACGATACCCTGACGACTTTTACCACGGATGGGTCATTAACTGATATTTAATTATGAGCTGTTTGTGAGACTAGCTTCTCCCTTACAAAAAGGTTCCCTCTGTCATGGGGTTGATCAGACGAGTACAGTGTCCATATCGTTAGAGATGAGATCTCGTTAAGTGCTTAAATCAGCTAGAGGTGAAACCTCTCCACCCCTCGTCTAACCTAAATTCCTTAACACCCGATGCAAGCACGAAACTCGATAGCAGTCAACAAATATGCTGGAGAAGTCCACGCCATTTTTGACGTCACTTCCCAGTAAGCTCCGAGTGGAACTAGGGTCTCCTTTGAATATTTTAACCCCTTGGTTGAAAGACACAACTAGAAGCTCATACTGGCGGCAGTTTGTACTGCTAATTGTTTTTTCGCAATAGTCAAATTTTCTGAAATCTTGGGCAGCAACTCGTATGCTGAGGCCGTTTACACTGATGACCAAGCTAAGCGTGAATCGCGCGTGGCATGTGAGTTTGTTTTATACCATTTAGAAGGACAATGTATCCACATCTATTGCACTGTTGACAATGAGTGAAGCTCGAAGTAGTTGACAGTATTTAATAAAGTGTTATTTTGAAACAACAGCCTGACGGAAACGACCTGATTCTTCAAAATTATCTTTTGTATCTTGTTTTCTTTTCTAATATTGTAAGTGCCAAATAACTCTGAAAATGTATCTCTTCCAACATCTTTTCCATTATTGAAACAATTTCTATCAAAAGACGTTTAGCCACTTCTGTTCTTATTTATGCAAAGCGTAGGCGTTTTCATTTTCCAACCGCCACGGTCGCAGGTTCGAATCCTGCCTCGGGCATGGATGTTTGTGATGTCCTTAGGTTTAAGTAGTTCTACGTTCTAGGGGACTGATGACCTCAGAAGTTAAGTCCCATAGTGCTCAGAGCCATTTGAACCATCTGATTTCATTTTCCAGTACTGCATAATGTAAATACCTTTTATTACTTTATTCATGGCTGTACTTTTTAGCAACTGTAATATTATTATTTCAGAATAAATTTTCAGACATCAGTTGCAAATAAATTTTATTATGCTTCACCGGTTTCGACAAATTAATTTGTCGTCTTCAGAAGTTTAGTTTAGCTTAGAGTCAACATCTTCTTCATGGGAGGATAATGCCATGGTGTGTTCAGAAATTTACGTATTGTATGTGATTGTTTTGGCAACGGCCTTGCGGCAATGGCTACACCGGTTCCCGTGAGATCACCGCAGTTAAGCGCTGTCGGGCGTGGTCGGCACTTGGATGGGTGACCATCCTGGCCGCCATGCGCTGTTGCCGTTTTTCGGTGTGCACTCAGCCTCGTGATGCCAATTGAGGAACTACTCGACCGAATAGTACCGGCTTCGGTCAAGAACACCATCATAACGACCGGGAGAGCGGTGTGCTGACCCCACGCCCCTCCCATCCGCATCCTCCATGAGGATGACACGGCGGTCGGATGTTCCCGGTAGGCCACTCGTGGCCTGAAGACAGAGTGCTTTTTTATGTGATTATTTTAAACACTGTTTGACAATTTACGCAGAAGTTCCTTGCTGCTAACCCAACAGATACAAAGGTGTTATTCAGTTAGTGTAGTTGTCAAACCGACGTTTAAAATAATCACATACAATATGTACATTTCTGAACATACTACGGCATTATCCATCTATGAAGAAGATGTTGGTTGACTTTCTGCTTCTGAAGATGACAAATTAATTTGTCGAAACCGGTGAAGCATAACAAAATTTATTTGCAACTATGACTGAAAATTTATCCTGAAAATATATTTTACCTGTCTCCTGTTTCTGCGCATGCGCAGTCTCCAACCTACTCAGGCCTTGGAAGTCGACACTCCGCACAGTCAAACCGATCGCTGACGTCACTGGCCTATTCGCGACGTTAACGGAGGTCTATTTACACGCTGCCATGTGAGGCGCGAGTTGACCAGAAAGTCGCTCGTGCACAAGAAGCTTAATCTTCATTGGCTCCTTTCGTCGCGGCGGGAGAAGGCCGCCCGCCACGTCAGACGCGTGCTGTCTTGACCACTCAGCCTCCTCTGGCGGTCAGGCGGAAAGGCGGCTGAGACGCCGCCTCGGTCAGACTCGCTGACCTCGCGTTCGCCATCCTGTGGGCAGCTCTGCGCTGTACTGGACGACCAGTGACTGAAAGTCAGAAGAATGTCTGGCACTCCGTAGAAATCGGAAAGCGGTCATGTAACGTCCATTGTTCGTATGGCGCGATTTTTGTGTTGAGCGACAAATTTACGAAAGCGGTATTAAAGATTCGATCGCAGGTGTGCGGGGCTACAGACGCAAGATGGCCGCCCCACGCCCTGCAACGGCACGTGGCGTCGAGACGGACGCCCCACCCCCCCGCTCCCGCGAGGGTGGTGGATCGTGCCGCCGCGAAGCCGCCACGGACGACGCACTAGCCGCCTTCCACACCGCGCTCGCGGCCGAGAGGGCCGCCATGAGGGAGGAACTCGCGGCTGTTCACCGCCAGCTGCAACAGCTGCGTGAGGAGCTGCGGGTCCTTAGGAAGACGGCTACTCCCACCGCCAGCTCCACTGCGAGTCGGTCAGCGGGGGTTGACGCCTCCACTCAAACGGAGCCACCAGCGCCGCCAGTCAACGTGACGGGCGGACCGGAAGCACCCATGGACATTGAAGTGGAGCAGCCTGCTCTCCCTCCCGACGGGGAGGTCGAGCCGCGGGCACACGACGAGGAGACGCACACTGTGACAGCACCACTTGCCGCGACGGTAACTGAATGCCTGCCGCTCCCTACGGAGCACAGCGTTCGGCCTGTGCTGCAGAAGATCGCCGCGTCTCTTCGTGACGGGACATACCCACACCTTGACAACCCCTACCCATTTACTCCACCCGACAGGACGAAACCGGCTCTTCCTCACCAGCCTTACGGACCAGTGAGGAACAACAAGGGTCTTAGAGGACTGGTATCGAGGAAGGACCTGGCCATCATCAATCAACACCCTGTCTTCACGCCCGCGGACTGGGAACACATCTTTGTGGTCTCAGCCTGGGGCGCGGCGGCTGGGGATGTTCGCCCAGAAATACAACAGCATCCAGCATACCAGCAATTCCAAGAGCTCGAGAAGAACTTCACTATGGAAGGAATGAACCGATTCATTGAACAGAATCCAGACTTCATGCACGTATTATGCCAGAAACCGTCTACTTCGCCAGTCAAACCTGCGAAGTAGCAAGAGGCCCACCCCATCGAGAGGCCATCCTGACAACACCTGAGCAGTTTAAGGAGGAACAGCAGCATCGCTGCTTAGCCTCCGTCACCACCGGACCGAGGAAGTCCGTGAACTCCAAGACTGTGTGCGAGACTGAAAACATGTGTAACAACCGAGAGTGTAAATTTGATTGCTGTTCGTTTCATTTGCAGCTGTTTAAGTTGCACTCTTAGGTTCGTACTTAACCACACCTTCGAAAATCGCGATATATTCCGAATAAACAGCAAGGCATTGGTCACAAGCAAGGCTAGCAACATGACACCAGTTTAAGCTGTACTCTTACGAGGCGCGCTTGAAAGTCCGTGCAAAAATAAAAACTACTTAAGTGTTTGGGGTAAACCTTTTTTATTTTTCGACATTGTCTCCTTTTAGACTTATACACTTCGTCCAGCGCTGTTCTAATAATAGGAATTGTCCAAGTCTGCAAAATAGCTATTAGTTGCTGCAATCACCTCCTCGTTTGAATAAACTCTTTGCCCTGCCAGTCATTTCTTCAAATTGGGGAACAAATAGTAGTCCGAGGGAGCCAAGTCTGGAGAATAGGGGGATGTGGTCGCAAAATTAATGAAGTAGGATTCCAGCTCGTTTCACAACTGCTGAGGTGTGTTCTGGTGAAATGTCGTGATGGAAAAGGAGTTTTTTGCGGTACAAATGCGGGCGTTTTCCTTGCAGCTCGGTTTTCAAATGGTCCAATAACAATGACTAATATTCACCTGTAATAGCTTTACCCTTTTCCAGATAGTCGATGAGGATTATCCCTTGCGAATCCCAAAAGACAGTCGCCATAACCTTTCCGGCCGAAGGAATGGTCTTCGCCTTTTTTGGTGCACATTCTCCCTTGGTAACCCATTGTTTAGATTGTTGTTTGGTCTCAGGAATACAGTAATGTATCCATGTTTCATCTACGGTGACGATACGACGCTTAAAGTCCTGCGGATTCTTCCTGAACAGCTGCAAACCATCCTTGCAACACTTCACACGATTCCGTTTTTGGTCGAGCGTGAGCTATCGCGGAACCCATCTTGCGGATAGCTTTCTCATGTCCAAATGTTTACGCAAAATATTATTTACTCGTTCATTCTAGATGACCACAGCACTAGCAATCTCACGCACCTTAATTCTTCTGTCATCCATCACCATATCATGGGTTTTATCAATGAATCCTGGAGTCGTAACCGCCAACAGGGCGTCCAGAACGTTCAGCATCACTTGTGCCCATATGGCAACTCCGGAAATTTTGAAACCACTTATAAACTGTTCTACTCAAAGGTGCAGAGTCACCGTAATGTTTATCAACCTTCTCTTTAGTCTCCTGAGGCGGTTTGCCTTTCATAAAGTAATGTTTAATCAGTACACGAAAATATTTTTCGTCCGTTTTTTGACAATCACTCGACTTCCTTGATTCACACGAATGCCAAACACAAATAAATAGACCAATATGGCTGAAACTTGGTGTGCGTTCTTTCCAAAGTTGCTAATAACTAAACATGACCTCGATATGCGCCGATGGTGCCATCTCTCGGACTTTGCATGGACTTTTCAAACGCCCCTCGTATGTTCCTGCATATCATCGGAATTCAGGAACACTGGTAATTGTTTTAGAAGGTGATGACGTGGGCCAGCTGGAAAAAAATCAATGTAACATGTGTTCAGTTTGTACTGGTCACAGAAACAAGCTTTCATTTCATATGTTGGGACTCCAGTCGTCATGGGTTGTTTATCGACTGCCATTTTTGTTTAGAAATTGAAGTTCTGCTCTAGTTACATAACCGGGGTTTTTAACTGAGACTGTGGTTGAGATTTGTTGGCCAAATCAGCTGTATCGTTTAAGAATGCATTATGTACACTGATCTGTTCTGGCGCTTGCAGTTACGCCAGAACATGATCGGCCAGTGCATTACAACCACCGACTTACTATCGATACAAACTCGTCCATGCGATAGCAGCGTCACCTGTCGAGGAATGACTGCTTGTCGGACACACCACGGTGCATTTAGTACCAGTGGGCGTGCTGTCCGAGTGTAGAATGGGGAAGGCGAGCGATCTAGCTACGTTTGACCGAGGGCAGATTATGATAGCCCGGAAGCTCGACACGAGCATTTCGGAAACTGCAAGATTTGTCGGGTGTTCGAGGAGTGCTCTGGTGAATGTCTTGAGCACGTAGCGAAACCAAGGTGAAACCACGTCCAGACGTCGTGGGGTTGGGCGGCCATCCCTCATTACAGATGTCGGATGCCGTAGGGTGGGAAATGTTTTGGAAATTTGTCGTAAGGGACCAAACTGCTGAGGTCATCGGACCCTAAGTTTACACTCTACTTAATCTAACTTAAAACTAACTCATGCCAGGGACAACATCACACTCATGCCCGAGGGAGTACTCGAGGGGTGGGGGGGGGGGGGGGAGGGGGGGCACTCGGACCATGGCAAACCGTCCTAGGCCGCGCAGCCCGTAGGCTGGGCAGATTGGCGGCGAACTGTGGCGGAACTAGCGTCAGATTTTAATGCTGGGCGGCGTACAGGTGTGTCTGAACACTCATTGCACCAGACACTCCTAACAATGTGCCTCCGCAGCCGACGTCTCACGCATGTGCCAATGTTAACACCGCGGTATCGGCAACTACGACTGAAATGGGCACGTGACCATCGGCACTGGACGTTGGCGCGGTGACAAAGCGTTGCATGGTCTGATGAATCCCGATACTTTCTTCATCATGCCGATGAGAGGTCGTCAATCCGTCGACTTCCAGGGGAACAGTTGCTTGACACCTGTACTGTGGGGCGGAGACAAGCTGGCGGTGGCTCCATTATGCTCTGAGGAACATTCATATGGGCACCCACGGATCCAGTGGAGCTCGTACAAAGCACCATGAGGGTCTACAAGTATTATACACAGGTTGCAGACGCCGTGCCCTCCTTCATGAGATAATGTTTCGGCAGTGGAATTTTTCAGCAAGACATCGCGCCCTTCGAGGGACACTGGCGAAATCCAATTGGCGTACAGTCCCCCTCCCCCCCCCCCCCCCCCATCTCGCCAGATCTGAACCGGATCGAACACATCTGTGATGTCTTCGAATGTGGCATCAGAGGCCCCCCCCCCCCCTCCCCGGAATTTACGGGAATTAGGTGACTTGTGTAGGCAGATGTGGTGCCAACTCTCTCCAGCGACCTACAAAGGTCTTATTGCTTTCATGCCACGACACGTCGCCGCTGTTATCCGTCCCGACGGTAGACGTACCGGCTACTAGGTAGGAGGTCATAATGCTGCGGCTAATCTTGTCTCCGAACGTTTTGCACTTACGGGGTACAAAAGATTCAAAGAAGAGCTGCACGATTTCTCACTAATTATTTTCGTCAGTGTATGTGTATGCGTGTGTGTCACAGAAATCCCTTATGAGTCGCAGTGCGTGACGTTATAAAAAAGACGCGTATCGCAAAGAACCTTACTCAGAAAATTGCTGGAGCCGATGCTCCAAAGTGCGTCAAGAACCATACTTCTTTCTTCAACGTACGCGTCACTTAGTGAGTGACGACAGCGCAAAATCCAGATAAATTCTGCGCACCGTGGAACACGAAGGTGGAAGTGACAATGACGCACTGTGCAGCCGCCTGTAGAATTCAGACGCAACTGGCGACTAGAAAAAAGGCGCAACTCATTCCCGTTTGCAAGGAGGATCGAAGGACAGACGCACTTAATTACCGGTCTATATCGTTCACGTCGATCTGTTGCAGAACTGAAACATGTTTTAAGCTCAGAACGAAAATCTGCTCTATACAAATCAAGAAATCGGAGCTCTTGCGTAACTCAGCTCGCCCCGTTCGCCCTTGAGATCCAGAGTGCCTTAGATATCGATGGCCAGGTGGGTGCTGTGTTCCTTGATTCCACGAAGGTATCTGATACAGTTCTGGAATGACGTTTAGTGAAAAAAATACGAGCTTATACATTACTGGCCATTAAAAATACTACACCACGAAGATGACGTGCTACAGACGTGAAATTTAACCGACAGGAAAAAGATGCTGTGATATGCAAATGATTAGCTTTTCAGAGCATTCACACAAGGTTGACGCCGGTGGCGACACCTACAACATGCTGACATGAGGAAAGTTTCCAACCGATTTCTCATACACAAACAGCAGTTGACGGGCGTTGCCTGGTGAAACGTTGTTGTGATGCCTCGTGTAAGGAGGAGAAATGCATACCATCACGTTTCAGACTTTGATAAAGGTCGGATTGTAGCCTATCGCGATTGCGGTTTATCGTATCGCGACGTTGCTGCTCGCGTTGGTCGAGATCCAATGACTGTTAGCAGAATATGGAATCGGTGAGTTCAGGAGGGTAATACGGAACGCCGTGCTGGATCCCAACGGCCTCGTATCACTAGCAATCGCGATGACAGGCATCTTATCCGCACGGCTGTAACGGATTGTGAAGCCACGTCTCGATCCCTGAGTCAACAAATGGGGACGTTTGCAAGACGACAACCACCTGCACGAACAGTTCGACGACGTTTCCAGCAGCATGCACTATCAGCTCGGAGACCATGGCTGCGATTACCCTTGACGCTGCATCACAGACAGGAGCGCCTGCGATGGTGTTCTCAACGACGAACCTGGGTGCACGAATGGCAAAACGTCATTTTTTCGGGAGAATCCAGGTTCTGTTTACAGCATCATGATGGTCGCATCCGTCTTTGGCGACATCGTGGTGAACGCACATTGGAAGCGTGTATTCGTCATCGCCATACTGGCCTATCACCCGGCGTGATGGTATGGGGTGCCACTAGTTACACGTCTCGGTCACCTCTTGTTCGAATTGACGGCACTTTGAACAGTGGACGTTACATTTCAGATGTGTTACGACCCGTGGCTCTACACTTCATTCGATCCCTGCGAAACCCTACGTTTCAGCAGGATAATATACGACCGCATGTTGCAGGTCCTGTACAGGCCTTTCTGCATACAGAAAATGTTCGACTGCTGCCCTGGCTAGCACATTCTCCAGATCTCTCACCAACTGAAAACGTCTGGTCAATGGTGGCCGAGCAACTGGCTCGTCACAATACGCCAGTCACTACTCTTGATGAACTGTGGTATCGTGTTGAAGCTGCACGGGCAGCTTTACCTGTACACACCATCCAAGCTGTTTCACTCAATGCCCAGGCGTATCAAGGCCGTTATTACTGCCAGAAGTGGTTGTTCTGGGTACTGATTTCTCAGGATCTATGCACCCAAACTGCGTGAAAATGTAATCACATGTCAGTTCTAGTATAATATATTTATCCAATGAATACCCGTTTGTCATCTGCATTTCTTCTTCGTGTAGCAATTGTAATGGGCAGTAGTGTAGATTACAGGACCAGAATTGTGACTGGAGTCTGAACTTCTTGCAGATACAACTCAACACGTCGCTCTAAACGGAACAAAATTGACAGTAACGCCCGCAACGGCCTACAATCGAATGATCACATAAAACAGCTCGTAGGAAACATGGACGCCAGGCTGACATCCATTAGATGAATCTTAGGGAAATGTAACTCATCCACGAAAGAAGTGGCTTACAAGGCGTTTGTTCGATCGATTCTTAAGTACTGCTTATCAGTTTGGGACCCTTTATCAGGTTGTATAAATAGTCGAGATAGAAAAGATCCAACGAAGAGCAGCACGCTTCGTCACAGCATTCCTTGGTCGGCGCGAGAGCAGAGACGCTCGACAAATCCCAGTGGCAGAAGCTGCTAGAGAGGCGTTCCGAATCACGGAGAGGTTCTCTGTTGAAGTTACGAGGAAGTACGTCCCGGGAGGAGACGGCCAGCTCATACCCCTCACGAAGAGACCGCAACGAGAGAATCGGGGAAATATGAACTAACATGCGAATTTACCGACATTCATGAGAGCTTTAATGGAAAAATAATACAGCCGCTCCGCTGCAAATTAAAACGTTGACCAAGGTTTCGACACCTCTAAGGATGTCTTCATCAGACTGAAAATTTAAAGCCGTAAAGTTACATTGCAAGAAGGCAATAATCAAAGCTTAGAGCAGACCTGTTCCAGTCAAAAATTAAAAACATTCCAGCCTTTGATACGTACACCTTGCAAGAAACTGAGCTCAGTCTGATGTTGTTGCTTGCCAGGTGTACGTACCAAAGGCTGGAAAGTTTTTAATTTTTGAATGGAACAGGTCTCCTCTAAACTTTGACTATTGCCTTTCTCGCATTGTAGCTTGAAGGCTTTTAAATTTTCATTCTGATGAAGACACCCTTAGAGGTCAATGTATTAAGCAATTATTTGCAACCGCTTGATTGTGTTATTTCTCTGTTGATAGATACATACGATTGCCGAAAGACAGCTACGTACGAAACTGTAATCATACAAGCATTCTTCCCACGTACCATTCGCAAGTGGAACAGGGAAGGGTGCTCTGGTAGTGCTACCAGGGTAATGTGGCTTGCAGGATGTGGATGTAGATGTGCTGAAGTAGAATAGAAGGGGGCGTTGGGATCGGAACGAGAATGGCGCTTTTGAAGGGTAACACGCCGGCGGCAAGATGATGTACGCAAGGCTGGGGTTGCTCGTGGCCTCGTGACTATCCTTAAACATTTCAACGTAATATTTACGTTCAAATATTTACTAACTACACATCGTATTCAGCTACTATATTTTTATTATTAAGTTTCCGATGCGACACGTTTCGCGATTACCAATCAGTTGTGTGGGAGCACAAACTCTTCTCTTTTTTTTTTTTTTTTTTTCATGAGCAGCTGCTTCTGCTTCTCATTTCTGTTGCTGAAGGTTAGGTCTACAGCCGTGAAACAAGTCCGCATTTTCGCACACACAGACCAGTTTCACGTAGAACACTTCCCGGTCATCTTTACGAGGAATTTCTGCACAAGCATTACCAACGTGTATCACGGTACCACTCTTTTAAAGAGCTGTGTAATGCTACCGGAAAAAGTACAGAAGCATCTTCCTCTTCACTAACCATTAGCCACCCACTGCTGAAAGAAGGCGTCTACCATATCCTTCCATTTCACTCGGCTTTTGTGCCATCAGGTACAACCGTCATAATACTCCTTTGTGTGCTAGAGGTCCATAATGAAGGAACTAATTGCTCAGTCTGTTGGAGTCTTGCCTCGGTATGTCGCCAGCCGACCGGCATTTCAACCTGAAACTCCCACTTCCATGTCTGTTAGCCGTGTTCTCAAGGGCGTACCCAGCGAGCGGGACCAGGGGACAGGATAGCCACGTTCTTGATCTTGTCCCTGAGGCCATTTCCCAGCACCTACCTGCCCTCTGGTCTTTGTGCACACTACAACTTATGGAAACTCGCCTTTGTCAAAGCTAATGTTTCTAGACCATAAAACATTACTGTTGGGACACAGTTACTGTACACTTTTCATTTAGATTGATCAGAACATCCTTGTTCACTATGATGAACTGAAGCTTTCTGAATGCCTCCCTGCTCAAAAGTATTCTTCAAGAAATTTCTCCCTTTTGGTTGGCTTCGATAAGAGAATGTATGACCAACGTAGGTTTATAGAGATGACTTCAGTAGTCTCATGTTCAATTATAACTGGTTCCATTGCCGGCCGGAGTGGCCGAGCGGTTCTAGGCGCTTCAGTCTGGAACCGCGCAACCGCTACTGTCGCAGGTTCGAATCCTGCCTCGGGCATGGATGTGTGTGATGTCCTTAGGTTTGTTAGGTTTAAGTAGTTCTAAGTTCTAGGGGACTGATGACCTTAGATGTTAAGTCCCATAGTGCTCAGAGCCATTTGAACCATTTGAACTGGTTCCATTAATGTCATATTCATTTCCCAACAACCTGCTGCATAGAGAACTTCCTGTTCTTGAATAATAGTTGTTAAACAGAACATAAAAGACAGGTTTATGAATAGGATTAAAATTCAGGGAGGAATGGCATCAATGGTAAGATTCGCTGGTGGCTTTATTACTCGCAGTGAAAGTGAGGAAGAACTGCTGCCCCTGTTAATTGGAATGAACAGTCTAATACACTTTGGGCTGAGAGTAAACCGAAGGTGGACGAAAGTAGTGATAAAATTAATATCAAAACCGGGGACCGCGAAGTAGGCGAACTAAAGGAAGCAGAGTAGCACAGGCAGAGGGAGTTCCTGGTCACAAGAAGTCTGCTGGTATCAAACATCGGCCTCAATTTGAGAAAAAAAAATTTGAGGGTATGTGCTTTTGGTACAGAGCATTATCTTGAAGTGAATAATACGCTACATCTACATTACATGGTTCTTCTGCAATTCACACTTAAGTGCCTTGTAGAGGGTTCATCGAACCATTTTCATACTACTTCTCTACCATTCCACTCTCGAATGGCTCGTGGGAAAAAGGAACACCTAAATCTTTCCGTTCGAGTTCTGATTTCTCTTATTTTATTATGATGATCATTTCTCTCTACGTAGGTGGGTGACAACAAAATATTCTGGCATTCGGAAGAGAAAGTTGGTGATTGAAATTTCGTAAATAGATCTCCCCGCAAAGAAAACCGCCTTTGTTTCAGTGGCCGCCACCCCAACTTGCGTATAATATCAGTGACACTGTCACCCCTGTTGCGCGATAACACGAAACGAGCTGCCCTTCTTTGCACTTTTTCGACGTCTTCCGTCAATCCTACCTGGTAAGGATCCCACACCGAGCAGCAATAGTCCAGCAGAGGACGGACAAGTGTAATGTAGACTGTCTCTTTAGTGGGTTTGTCGCATCTTCTAAGTGTTCTGCCAACACAGCGCAGTCTTTGTTTCGCCTTCCCCACAATGTTATCTATGTGGTCTTTCCAATTTAACTTGCTCGTAATTGTAATTCCTAGGTATTTAGTCGAATTGATAGCCCTTACATTTGTGCGATTTATCGTATACCCCAAATTTATCGGATTTCTTTTAGTACCCATGTGGATGACCTCGCACTTTTCTTTGTTTAATGCCAATTGCCACTTTTCGCACGATACAGAAATTCTCTCTAGATCATTTTGTAATTGATCGTCGGATGATTTTACTAGACGGTAAATTACAGCGTCATCTGCAAACAATCTAAGGGGGCTGCTCAGATTATCACCTAGATCATTTGTAAATCAGGAACAGCAGAGGGCCTATGACACTACCTTGCGGAACGCCAGATATCACTTCTGTTCTACTCGATGACTTACCATCACTACGAACTGTGACCTCTCTGAGAGGAAATCACGAATCCAGTCACACAACTCAGACGATACTCCATATGCACGCAATTTGATTAATAGTCGCTTATGAGGAACGGTATCAAAAGCCTTCTGGAAATCTAGGGATATGGAATCGATCTGAGATCCCTTGTCGACAGCACTCATTACTTCATGGGAATAAAGAGCTAGCTGTGTTGCACAAGAACGATATTTTCTGAATCCGTGTTGGTAAAAATAGAAAATAAGAGGCTCGAAGAAGGATGTTGGAAATTAGGTGGACTAATAAGGAATGAGGAGGTTCTCCGCATAATCGGCGAGGAGAGGAACATGCGGAAACACTGCCAAGCAGAAGGGACCGGATGATGGAGCATGTGCTAAGACATCAACGAATAACTGCCACAGTTGTAGAGGGGTCTGTAGAGGGGAAGAGGGACACTGAGATATATCCAATGAATAAGAACTTTGGGTGCAAGAGGTAGTCTTAGATAAAGAGGGATTTGATACAGCAGAGGAATTGCCAGTGGGCTGCATCCAAGCAGAAAAAGAGTCAAATTATGCCAGGCTTTCACTTAACAGTACGACGTTGCCCGTTAATCGGAAGAGCTTCAAATACTTGTCATCATCGAGTTTGATCGCTGTACCGCCTCAAAAATCGTAACTGCTTCAACAATTTGATAGATAACACGTTCGCCAGTGTTAACCATTGCGTTTCGTCACGTCTAGTAAACCTTCGTTTGGGTGTGTAGGACCGCTTAAGAGTGTCGCCTTTACGAGGCAGCCACTGTGTAACCGGACGCGTCAAGAACACGGCGCGGCCCTGCCCACAGCCGCCTCGGCGAGGCCACCGCAGAAGGCGTCGGCACCGGCAGGGCACTCGTAGAGCAGCGTGCAGACCACTGGAGAGATTGTCCGCCGAAGGCGTTCATTCCGAGGTAAGTGCGCCGATCAAACCGCAACAACCTCTGCCACGAGCGCTCCACTGGCCTCTCTCAGTCCTGTAGTAGGAGGGAACTACAATAGCTTACACACAATGTGGGGGTGGGGGGGTGGAGAGAGAGAGAGAGAGTGGGGAGGGGAGGGGGAGGGAGGAAGAGAGAGAATCACATTTGCTTTGTGTATTATGCAATAGTACAGCAATGTCGCAGAAACAAATTCATTTTTTTATTTTGGTTTCACGACAAACTACAATGGCTTACCACACAGTAGAGAGAGAGAGAGAGAGAGTGAGAGAGAGAGAGACAGAGAGAGAGAGAGAGGGGGGGGAGGAAGAGAGAGAATCACATTAGCTTTGCGTGTTATGCAATAGTACAGCAATGTCGCAGAAACAAGTTCATTTATTTTTGTTCCGGGACAAACTACAATGGCTTACAAACGAGAGAGAGAGAGAGAGAGAGAGAGAGAGAGAGAGAGAGAGAGAGAGAGAGAGAGAGAGGGGGGGGGGGGAGAGGAAGAGAGAGAATCACATTAGCTTTGCGTGTTATGCAATAGTACAGCAATGTCGCATAAACAAGTTCCTTTTTTTTTTTTTGTTTCCGGAACAAACTACAATGGCTTACAAACAGGGGAGAGAGAGAGAGAGAGAGAGAGAGAGAGAGAGAGAGAGAGAGAGAGAGGAGGAGAGAGATAGAGGGGATAGAGGGGGGGAGGGAGGAAGAGAGAGAACCACATTAGCTTTGCGTGTTATGCAATAGTACAACAATGTCACAGAAACAAGTTCATTTTTTTTTTTGGTTCTGGAACAAACTATAATGGCTTACAAACAGGAGAGAGAGAGAGAGAGAGAGAGAGAGAGAGAGAGAGAGGGGGGGGGGGGAGGGCGGAAGAGAGAGAATCACATTTGCTTTGCGTGTTATGCAATAGGACAGCAATGTCGCAGAAACCAGTTCTTTTTTTTTTTTTTTTTGTTCCGGGACAAAATTCGCTCATTGGAAAAAATTTAGTGACCTAAAAAGGAACTATGTAGAAAATAAAGTGAATTATCAACACATTCCGTTAACTAGCAGGCAGAGAAATTTCCGCCTTGACCTATTCGTACTGACTGACGCTCCCCAAACAAGTGTCTGCTGGGAAGTTCAGCAGCACAGGACTCTGCTTTTTCCACGGAAACGTTTCATGCCGCCGTTACAGAAGTACCTGAATTGGAATTTCCGATTTTTTGCGCTTCAGTGGCTGACTTCACAGACCTCAAAAAATGGTTCAAATGGCTCTGAGCACTATGGGACTCAACTGCTGAGGTCATTAGTCCCCTAGAACTTAGAACTAGTTAAACCTAACTAACCTAAGGACATCACAAACATCCATGCCCGAGGCAGGATTCGAACCTGCGACCGTAGCGGTCTTGCGGTTCCAGACTGCAGCGCCTTTAACCGCACGGCCACTTCGGCCGGCCTCACAGACCTCAAATTAGAACAAATGTCACCTCACCATACTTTCCGAATAGGGGCCTCCCAGCCAACGATGCCATGCGCTAATTTCCATTTTACCATACTTTGAATCTTTTTCTTCACTTCATCTTAAGTTTCTACTATATTTATTGTGAAATTTACAAACTGTATAATACGAAATAACATGTCAAAGGAAGTACTGTCTCTCCTCCGCAAATATTTTCAATTTCCTTATTGCAATGTGTAGGTGTATACCTTGTCATAGTTACGTTTCTTACGACCACCAGTGTCAACAGAAAGCGTCCGTTTATTTCGCTTTAAAAACAAAATTATTTTTCAGACGCCAGCCCGTGTGGCCGAGCGGTTCTAGGCGCTTCAGTCTGGAACCGCACGACCGCTACGGTCACAGGTTCGAATCCTGCCTCGGGCATGGATGTGTGTGATGTCCTTAGGTTAGTTAGGTTTAAGTAGTTCTAAGTTCTAAGGGACTGATGCCTCAGATGTTGAGTCCCATAGTGCTCAGAGCCATTTGAACCGTTTTTCAGACAGAATGTCACGTCTCCAGTCGATAGAGCGGCCCCAGATTAGTATGGTGTAATATTCATTTTATCGATATGTATTTACAGAAGCTGAGAAATAACCAGTACTGCAGCACTAACTGGGTAGCGCGAGCCGCCCTAGCGAGTCGCTGCTGGAGTACTCATTTCTCTCTCTCTCTGAATTTACTAGCTTTCGGGTCGTGCCTATTCAGTCAGCTCAAGAGTAATGTCAATTACGACGATATGAAAGTACAGCCAACGCAACACCCATTCCCTAAGCAGAGAAAATTTCCGATCAGTCTGAGGATCGAACCCAGTTCCCTTCGCTTAGCTATCAGCTGCGCTGACCGCACAGCTACCGGGGCGGACAGAATACTGGCTAGCCTTCCTGTTTAACCGTCCGTATAATACACGTCGTTAAAACGAATATCGCGTCGATCTAATTTGGGATCGGTCTGCCGAATGGGCACGTGGAATTCCCCCTGGAAAAATGTTTTGTTTGTAATGGGAAACAAACAGAGGCTTTGCGTTGATACTGAGCGTCGCATGAAAGTGGTTAGGAGCAGAAGATTCCGAGTTTTCTTTTGAAGAGGGAGTTGTATTGAGACTTTCCGGGACTTCCAGGAATTCTCATCGACTTGTCGCCTTTGACCTTTTGTTCACATCTTGCCGATTAACGACATTGTATGAATCCGGTCTATATTCAGTGGGCACGGTCAGACCAAACATAAAGGGTTACCCGATATTTCGCGGAGAACAGATCCATTACAATGTGGAGAGTTTGTCTCTGCTATAGCAGGCTGTGCGTCTGTCATATAATACCGAGACAAGACGCTAGCGTCAGTTCCGGCGACTGCTCACAGTCTCAAAGCCGACAGAATAGTGCAAAAGAAAAGTAAAGATGGTAAATCATCTAAAAAAGAAGAGTTCCTGAGTTGTGTGCTGTAAGAGTATCTTACAGTAAGGAGCACAAGGATACAATGCATACAACGGAACACACGAAACGAACAGATAAGAAGTCTCGCTTGTAGTAACTGAAGAATGCTACGATGTTATCCATTTTTTGTTTGAAAAATTTTGTAGATGTTAGCTTTATTAAATCTCAATGAAGCTACATTAATGCTGGAATGAGATTTTCACTCTGCAGCGGAGTGTGTGCCGATATCAAACTTCCTGGCAGGTTAAAACTATGAGCCGGAACGAGACCCGAACTCGAGACCTTTGCCATTCGCGGGCAAGTGCTCTACCATCTGAGCTACCCAACCACAACTCACGGCCCGTCCTCACAGCTTTAATTCCGCCAGTAGAGCACTTGCCAGGGAAAGGCAAAGGTCCCGAGTTCGAGTCTCGTTCCGACACACAGTTTTAATCTGCCAGGAAGTTTCCAATGTTAGTGCTTATTCTATCTTTTTATCAGGTTTCACTCGCTTTCCTCATAAACGTGATTCTACGTCCAGACCAGATTACTCACTACATATTCAAGAAACAGTCTAACAGTCACTATAGTAATATAGATATAGGTCCACGCCCGGTAGCCGAGTGGTCAGCGCGACAGACTTGCCGGCACGGTAGCTCAGCGTGTTCGGTCAGAGGGTTAGCTGCCCTCTGTAATAAAAAAACTGAGTTACACGATCAACAACGAACTTAAACGGATGTCTTACGACGTTCGCCCCGAGCAGATGCACCGAACAAAAGAGAACAAAAAAGGCCGGCACGGTAACTCAGCGTGTTCGGTCAGAGGGTTAGTTGCCCTCTGTAATAAAAAAAACTGAGTTAATTGATCAACGACGAATTGAAGCGAGTGTCTTGCGACGTCCGCACCGATCAGATACAACGAACGAACACGAACACACTTCTCCGCTCAGGGACTAGGTGTTGTGTTGCCCTAATCATCATCATTTCATCCCCATCGACGCGCAAGTCGCCGAAGTGGCGTCAAATCGAAAGACTTGCACCAGGCGAGCGGTCTACCCGACTGCAGGCCCTCGTCACACGTCATTCTTGTCCGCAGCCCGTGGTCTTGCGGTAGCGTTCTCGCTTCCCGCGCACGGGGTCCAGGGTCCGATTCCCGGCGGGGTCAGGGATTTTCTCTACCTAGTGATGACTGGGTGTTTTGTGGCTTTCATCATCATTGACTCGCAAGTCGCCGAAGTGGCGTCAACTAAAAGGACTTGTAATACGGCGGCCGAACTTCCCCGCATGGGGCCTCCCGGCCAACAATGCCATACGATCATTTCACTTACTTGAAAATGTGACCACATGTCAGTTCTAGTATAATATATTTGTTCAATGAGTACCCGTTTATCATCTGCATTTCTTCTTGGTGTATCCATTTTAATGGCCTGTAGTGTAGTTAGAAAGCATTGCTTGTGCGAAACTCACCTTATCCATTTCTCACACAATATCCTGCGAACAATGGATGAACGACAACAGGCAGATTCCATATTAACCTGACACGTTCCACATCATTACGAAGTGTCGTATTCATGATATATGGAACAAGTATTAATCTAATCTGATCTAATCTAGGAATTAAAATCGATCGTGAGAGTACAGTGTGCAGTGTCTGTAGCTAGCAATCTGCTTGCAGGAGGAGGGGTGCCCTGGCAGCAGCCGGTGGACCGGTTTTTACGTAAGATCCTGGCTCGCCCGTGGCCTCTCCCGACCCTGCCAAGTCCGCACGGCTGGCGGCTTTTCGCGCTTCGCCGCCTCTTCTGCCCCTCACACACATACAAACACGGCAGCAGCTTCACCGCTCTGCACAGAGCGACGGCGTCGTAAGGGGTTCCGAACGCAGCTTTTGTGTGCGTCTGCTGTCGCTGTGCCCTCTACGGATGTACTGAACCTCTGGCTTCTGTCTGACATCAGGTCCCGTTCGCCATTTCTAGAGCAATGCCATTTCCGCTTACGTAAATCACCTCGGTCACACAATAACGTTAGATTCGATCAATGTGAGAGAGATACGGAAGTGTTCCCTAATGTTGGATAGGAATCCTTGGACGGAAGAAGACCATCTTTACACAAAACGCTACTGAGAAAGCGAAACTGCATTTGCCTAGAGCTTCAAGACTATTCTACTGCTTTGCTTCCAAGGTTAATCCCGCGTACGGATCGTAAGGACAAAATTGCGTTTAGGAATCGAAAGACATACAGACAATAGTATTTCTCTCGCCCCATTTTTGAGTAGCACAGGAAAGGGAAATATTAGCATCTACATCTACATCCATACTCCGCAAGCCACCTGACGGTGTGTGGTGGAGGGTACTTTGAGTACCTCTATCGGTTCTCCCTTCTATTCCAGTTCGAGGAAAGAGAGATCGTCTGTATGCCTCTGTGTGGACTCTAATCTCTCTGATTTTATCCTTATAGTCCCTTCGCGAGATATACGTAGGAGGGAGCAATATACTGCTTGACTCCTCGGTGAAGGTATCTTCTCGAAACTTCAACAAAAGCCCGTACCGAGCTACTGAGCGTCTCTCTTGCACAGTCTTCCACTGGAGTTTATCATCTCCGTAACGCTTTCGCGATTACTAAAAGATCCTGTAACGAAGCGCGCTGCTCTCCGTTGGATCTTCTCTATCTCTTCTATCAACCCTATTTGGTACGGATCCCACACCGGTGAGCAATACTCAAACAGTGGGCGAACAAGTGTACTGTATCCTACTTCCTTTGTTTTCGGACTGCACTTCCTTCGGATTTTTCCAATGAATCTCAGTCTGTCATCTGCTTTACCGACGGTTAATTTTATATGGTTATTACATTTTAAATCACTCCTAATGCCTACTCCCAGATAATTTATAGAATTAACTGCTTCCAGTTGCTGACCTGCTATATTGTAGCTAAATGATAAAGGATCTTTCTTTCTATGTATTCGCAGCACATTACACTTGTCTACATTGAGATGAGATTCAATTGCCATTCCCTGCACCATGCGTCAATTCGTTGCAGATCTTCCTGCATTTCAGTACAATTTTCCATTGTTACAACCTCTCGATATACCACAGCATCATCCGCAAAAAGCCTCAGTGAACTTTCGATGTTTTCCACAAGGTCATTTATATATATTGTGAATAGCAACGGTCCTACGACACTCCCCTGCGGCAGACCTGAAATCACTCTTACCTCGGAAGACTTCTATCCATTGAGAATGACATGCTGAGTTCTGTTATCTATGAACTCTTCAACCCAATCACACAATTGGTCTGATAGTCCATATGCACTTTGTTCATTAAACGACTGTGGGGAACTGTACAACGTACCCTTTACCATACACTGCGGACGGTGTCTGTACAATCAACCAGATTAATAATGTCTCTGGGTAGGAGCTTCTGGGGAGGTATCGCAAAAGGCAAGGAAAGGCAAGGCTGAGTACAAAGGTGAATGTAGAGGCACATGCCAGAAGCTTTATCATACATTCAAGAGTGTCACCTGGGTGCGAGCAAGGGGTGTGAAACAACTCTTTCTCATGAAAGTGGAGGGGTAAAGGAGACGAAGAACAATTTATTATAAAATAAAAGCCAAACTAATGGAAAACTGAGTTCACTACTTGTTAGTGATAACAATTTATAGAAGGTAAGTTACCTACTGCCTACAATGTTATCTGAGAGAGAATACTCGTAATTTTATGAGATTCAAATGTGTGTGAAATCTTATGGGACTTAACTGCTAAGGTCATCAATCCCTAAGCTTACACACTACTTAACCTAAATTATCCTAAGGACAAACACACACACACACCCATGCCCGAGGGAGGACTCGAACCTCCGCCGGGACCAGCCGCACAGTCCGTGACTGCGGCGCCTTTTGCCGTCGGCACACGGACCGTGCATCCGAGCGTTGAGCGTGCCGAGTTTCTGACGTCATAGCGTGGAATAGCACGTTTGGGAATCTTTCCAAACGTGCAGACCGATATCTGGCATGTCAGATATTCTGAGCGTGCGCCTGAGCGTTGACCAATGAGATGGCACAACACCACCTACGTCACACGCACGCCGTCTCCCTTCAGTACAGAGTTGTGAGACGCCATATTGGCATTCATTTCAAGCCTATATGTATATATGCCGTTTCTGAGCACCAGAAAATTGAGAATCACTGGAAAACCCGTTGTTAACTGTGCGATTCGTTCCAATAATGTAATGAGAAACATCATATTCGTGGGAAAAGAATTATTGTAACTTGCGTATTACGAGAGTAGGCTATTTGAAGGCAGCGACACACTGAAGATCCACCCAAAACGCATTGATCTTGGTACAATTTGTTATAATTAAATTTCAATTAGTAACATATCTACGATTAAGGTTTTCAGCAAAGGGTAACGTACTATGTTGGACGTTAAGGGTTAAGGGTGTGTGGTTGGTTTAGCGTAATGAGTAGCGCCACTGTCCTATGTAGAGTTGTTTGTTGGGGCGGTGGTTCACGTATTGACACTTGCAAATTTTCTTTCCTAACATTCACGTTTTTATTAGGTTCTGATACTTTATCATTAGTTTAATGTAAGTATATACTATAATATTTGATGTTATGTAAAGTTAAGTTCACCTTTTTTTGAGGATTGACTTTGTTCGTTTGGCTTAATCTACGGGACAGCTTGCGCTATTTGTATAAAGATATTTTGCTCCTTTTTCTTTTACGCTTCGTAATTCACATGTTGCAAGGATTCTGCTACTGGGTAGGAACAGTGATCAAGTAAGACTGACCTTGGGGCTTTACTAAAATGTGGGAATGATGAAATAATGTTTATCTTACGCGGAGAAGTATTCCAGATGTATACCGCACTGTTTGTAATGGAACTTTTATAAGCCTGTGTCCTTATTGATTGGACATGGTACTTTCCTTTTCGTGGACAATGGAGGAAATGTGCGTTTTAATAGAGCTAAGGAGGGAATTTTAAGCGCGCCCGTTGAGTAAACAGTGTGATTTACGAAGTAGAAACATCCATCAACTGCCGCTGGAGTGCGCTGTGATCGCGTATACTACGTTGGGGCCCACGTACTGTATGCACAAGTCGTATCGTTCTTGCGCGTTCAGCAGCACGTTGAACTTGACACGCTCAACGTTAACGTTCGGCAGCACGGCCCGTGTGCCGAAGGCTTTAGACCGCTCGGCTAATCCCGCGCGGCTATGAGATTCGTACACTGTCCAGTCACGGTACCTTTCAAAAGTTTGAGTAACCATCTTCTGCGGCGCGGATCGCTGCAAGACGAGCAGAGAGAGAGTCAGTGAGTTTCTGGAATGTAGCGACAGGGATGTGGAGCCATGCGGTGGCCAGCTGCGCTAAGTTTCTCGGTTTAGGATTCATGAGACAACATCCAGATCGAGGCGGTCCCACAGATTCTCGATATGGCTGGTGCTCTTCGAAGCACGCGCCCACACTGCGAGCTGTGTGACACGCTACACTGTCCTGCTCACGGAAGCCATCGTGCCGAGGAAGCGCAAACTGAATGTGCCGAAATCACCCAGGGAATGCCCTCCGCCTTTATTCTTCCGACGACTGTTGCACGATATGCTTTCAGACGTTTCGCGTCCTACATGTCAACGACCACCTGTCCGATGGCGGATACAACGTGATTCATCTGAAAAGACCGTCTGACGCTATTCACTGGACGTCCAGTTGTAGCATCGGCGTGCAAATTACAGTCGTCGACTACACAGGCGTCGCAAAACGGTCGTTGAGGAGACACTGGCCCCTTGTCCACGACAAGAATATTCGCCGGACCGGCGTTTCTGCCGGCATGTACAAAACCGGACGCCCTTGTCCACGGAGACGGCGCCGGAAATACTTCAGTCGAGTTGTGTGCAACGGAGCAGTAGGAAGGATAACAGCAACCTTTGCACTCTCGTTGCACTATATTATTTTTACAAAAAAAAAACAGTGTGGTCGTAGGAAGTATTGGGTGCATCCTGTGCTGCAAGATCGATTTAAATTTGGTGCCTTCAGTACGCTACATGAAAAACTGCGACAGGACGACAAAAGCACTTTAATTTTTACAGGATGTCAAAAACAACGTTTGACACATTACTGTAAATTTTACAAACTCATTTGCAACATGAAGACACCAATACGCCAAACTGCATATCTCCTACCGAAATGCTTGCAGTGACACTGAGGTAAGTACAGAACTGAAATTTACCTATTAGAAACTATTAATTTGCTGCATCAAAAATTAACACCACAATTTCAAAACTCTCTTGATAAACGAAGTAGAATGACAGGGAATAGGGTTTTCTTATTTCCATTAAGATGAAAGAAACAATGTTCGATTTAGAATTAGCTTCAAAAATCAAATGTTTCGGAAATGTTGGATACGGTGGATGCAGGACTTGCATACGTTTCCTGAGACATGTCTTCATTAGGTGGCCTTGTACAAGTTTATACTTGATAGTGCTCTGCAGAGGTGTACGCCGAATATTTGCTATCTTGATTTGGCCTTGCTGTATGGTACGATGATGTACCACCAAAAGTTTGGTATTCCTGTGAGGCATAGTTCCACGAATCTTGGACAGATTGCTGATGCATGTTTCTGTATTGTGGTTTCGACCTAATTCTCTTTATAAGTTTCATGACTTCGTACTGGAAGTCTACGATATCATCATCGTTAAATTCATCTACAGTTGGAGCTATCCCCCTAAAAAAAAGACATACTTCTACTGTGGCCCTGCTCAATAGAGGCGTCAATGATAGTCATCATTTTTCTATCCAACTCATTTGTAGCGGTTTTGTTTTTCTGCGGCATTTCTTTAACTTGGTGACACTGTTTTTCAGACTGATTGTCAGCGGGGTTTACGTCGTCACTATTATCCGGCATATTTGATGAAGTTCCTCGTCTCTCTGCTATTTTTTTTTTTTTTTTTTTTTTTTTTTACAAAATGTTGCTGCTCATAAAATACGTATTTCCGCTTCTTGCTTGCTCCAGAACCGCTCCTATTTCCTTCGTTTAATTTCCTGTGGCATTTCTTCAAGTTATCTCTTAATTTTGCCCATTTTTTTTACTACCATCTGTCCTGAAAAGAAAAGAAAGCCGGAGTAGAATCAAACCCATATGTTTTTCTCATTTCAGGTACCTTGCAACAGGAAATACTTTCACCGAGGAAATACTTTCACCGATCTCCATTACAGTTTCAAAAAAATGGTTCAAATGGCTCTGAGCACTATGGGACTCAACTGCTGAGGTCATTAGTCCCCTAGAACTTAGAACTAGTTAAACCTAACAAACCTAAGGACATCACAAACATCCATGCCCGAGGCAGGATTCGAACCTGCGACCGTAGCGGTCTCGCGGTTCCAGACTGCAGCGCCTTTAACCGCACGGCCACTTCGGCCGGCCATTACAGTTTCAGACTGGGAATAAAAATAATTACTAGAATTGTACGTGAGGTGTCTATGAAGATGTGGTTGTTATTGCATAACACATATACGCCCATTCTGGAGGAAAGTGACTGGCTGAATATAGCGCGTCAGTTTGAAAATACTGCAAAATTTCCAAATTGCGTAGGGACCATTGATGGTAAACATATCAAAGTTATCAAACCACAAGAAAGTGGATCAATGTTTTTCACTTATAAAGTCTATTATTCGTTAGTCCTGCTGGCGGTAGTGGATACAAATTATAATTTTATTTATGTGGATGTCGGTGCTTATGGTAAGGATTGTGACTCAAGTGTTTTGAACGAAACGTCTTTACGGAAAAAGTTGCAGACAAACACACTGAACGTACATCCTCCTAGGGTATTCCAAAATATTCCAGGGGAATTGCCTTATGTTTTCGTTGCAAATGAAGCGTTTGCATTGCGTAATAATTTACCTCGTCCGTATGGTGGACGAGATCTTGATATGATTAAGCGTATTTTTAACTATCGCTTAAGCAAAGCAAGACAAATTGTAGAGTGTGCTTTTGGCATAATGGCCAATAAATGGAGGATTTTTAACCGACCTTTAAATGTCTCCGCTGGTTTTTGCGACTGACATAGTGAAGCCTTGTACTGTTCTACAAAATTTCATCCATAAAGAAGAGGGTCTTAATACTCTGTGTGCGTATACGACTATATATGTGGACTCTGACCTACGAGAACTGCCACGTACACTAGCAGTACGAGGTGGCGCGTCAGCGAACATTATCAGAAATCAGTTGGCTAATTACTTTGTTTCTGGAAATGGGAAAATTCCATGGCAAGATAAGTTCTCCTAATGTATTCATATTTTATGTGAAACAAACAATAGTATAGATGTAAGGAATGTTGTGTGTAATGAAAATGAAACAAAATAAATTTGAGATGAAGTTAAACTACATACGTATATAATTTCTTTCCTTATCTCCAAGCGTTTTAAAATCTTTAAGTCGTGTACACACATCCTTCCACGCTTCCAAAGTCAGTCGTCTATCCCTATATTCTTCGGTTGTCTTATCCCACAGGACTAGTCATTCCTCCACCAACGCAATCAAAACTTCACAATCAATATTCAGTTCAGCATTCATCTTGAAACTCAACAGGTAGCATGTATGACGGCTTCAGGCGCGACTAAACTCTCCCGGCACCCGGAGAGCAGCCAGCTCGTGGGCACGCAGACATGTTCCAACATGTCCAACCGAGAACCCGGCGCACCGCCCGGCTGTCAGCTTTGCAGTGGGCAACCGCAGGTGCGTCCGGCAGCGGGGTCGGTCGTTCTGCCGAGTCGTCCCGTGGACAAGCCGTCGTAAGAAACACTGTGTCACTAGAAAACTGGCAGCCGGCGGATATTGTTGTCGTGGGCAAGGGCCCACTGTCGTCAAGCCCTTGGTTCGCCTGGGCCGTCAGTTGCTCTACAGCTGCACGTCTCTTCGCCTGCAGACATCTTCCCAGCCGTCGTTCACCCCTGTCATCTGTGGCCTGTGGTGCGTCATATTTACCTCGGCGCTGGTTTTAGAGGGCGCTATTTTGCCGTGCACGTTATACTCTAACCACAGCGGCATGCGGACCATTTACAAACTTAGCCATTTCGGAAATGCTTCCACCCTTGTCCCGAAAGCCAATTATCATGCCCTTTTGAACGTCAGATACATTGCTCCGTTTCCACATTAGGACAACTACTGCACTGTTTTCCACACAAGCAGCTCAAGGGTTATGCGAGGCCAGTAGCGCCGTGGTCCCGTGGTTAGCGTGCGCAGCTGCGGAACGAGAGGTACTTGGTTCAAGTCTTCCTTCGAGTGTAAAATTTTATTTTTTATTTTCAGACAATTATCAAAATTCAGGCATTCACACATAATCAAATTCGCTCTCCAAAATTCCAGGACATGTTCAGATTTGCTTGGACATATGCAGGATTTGACGGTCTACACACGGAAAAATTTGAAAACGTTAAAAACATGTTTTGACAGAGCACAGGGAAAATTGTGCGACTGTGAAACTGTTGGATTCATTTGTTGCAGTTTATGTGACAAACTCTTATGTTTTCATCACTTTTTTGGGAGTAATTCTAACATCCACAAGAAAACCTAAATCGGACAATGTAGAAGAATCTTTTTACCCATTCGCCAAGTGTACAAGTTGGGTGGGTCGACAACATATTCCTGTCATGTGACGCACATGCCCTCACCAGTGTCGTATAGAATATATCAGACGTGTTTTCCTGTGGAGGAATCGGTTGACCTATGACCTTGCGATCAAATGTTCTCGATTCCCATTGGAGAGGCACGTCGTTTCGTCTACTAATCGCACGGGTTTGCGGTGCGGTCGCAAAACACACACACTAAACTTATTACAGTGAACAGAGACGTCAATGAACGAATGGACGGATCATAATTTTGCGAAAATAAAGAAAAATTTTTCACTTGAGGGGAGACTTGAACCAAGGACCTCTCGTTTCGCAGCTGCACACGCTAACCACGGGACCACGGCGCTCTTACGTTCAGAGTATCCTCGATGTTGCCACCTATCTGCGCATGGACTACTCATTTTGTATATTTTGCTCATTTTTTCATAGTTCCACAAAACTTCTTCCTGTTTTCTCGATTGATCTGTGTTCAGTTTTTCAAGGCCTATCCACTGTGCCAACTTGTAACTAAATCTGAGGGGGGTGCGACGGGGAGGTTCCCTTGTTACCATAGGTTAGTTTACGTTAGTTTAAGTAGTGTGTAAGTCTAGGGACCGATGAGCTAAGCAGTTTGGTCCCTTATGAATTCACACCCATTTGAACATCTGAATGCCTGAAACAGTCAGCACGAAAAGTTCAACGATGAGCATCAATGGACAAAGTAACATTGTACAATACACTTTAGACAGGTATATGCCGAGCAAAGTTGTGTCGGATGGAAAACACCCGCCGTGGTGCAACAGCTATGTTAGAAAACTGCCACAAAAGCAAAGAGGGCTTTACTGCAAATTTAAACGTAGCCAAAGCCTCACAGACAAATAGAAACTACATGAAGCCGAAATCAGCGTAAGGAGAGCCGTACGTAAAGTGTTCAACGAATTATAAAAGTAAAATTATGACTCGACAGAAAATCCTAAGAAGTTAACGTCACATCAATAAACGGGTCGAAGCGATCTGTCCAAAAACTCTGTGACCGTAATGGCACTGAAGACGACAAAGAAAAGGCCGGAATACTAAAAGTCTTCCTCCAAAACTGTTTCTCAGTGGGAGGTCGCACTGTAGTGCCTACTTTAAATTGTCATACGAACGACAAAATAACTGATATCGAAGTAAGCGACCATGGGATGGAGAAGCATCTGAAATCGCTCAACAGAGGGAAAGTCACTGGACATGACGGGATTCCAGTACGGATCTTCATGGGGCACACGAGTGAAATTACCCCTCTTCTAGTAGCAGTGCACCATAGGTCTTTAGTGTAACGAAATGTTCCCGACGATTGGAAAGAATGCACAGTTATTTCCCGTTTCCAAGATGGGTCGTCGAACAGACGCCCGAAACTATAGGCCTACATCTCTGACGTCGGTCAGTTGTAGAATATTGGAACACGTATTATGCTCGCCTATTAGGGTGTTTCTGGAAACCGAAAATGTCCTCTGTAGGAACCGACATGGGTTCCTAAAACAACGATCGTGTGAAGCGCAGCTCGGTGTGTTCGTCCACGAGACCCAGAAAGCAGTGGATGCACTGTTCCTTGACTTGCGGAAGGCATTAGACACGTTCTGCCCTGCAGTGTAATTAACAGACTGCGAGCATACGGAATAGCAAACCAGTTGTGTGGTTGGATTGAAGAATTTCTACCAAACAGAACACAGCACGTCAATCTGAATAGAGAGAGATCTTCAGACTAAAAAGTAACTTTGGGCGTACCCCAGGGAGTGTTATAAGACCATTACTTCTCACAATACACATAAATGACATACTAGTTCCACGGAGCTTTTCGCAGATGATGCCGGTTGTATAGAGAGAAGTCGCGTCGCTAGAAAACTGTAGCGAAATGCAGAAAGACCTACAGAGAGTCGACGCTTGTTACAGGGAGTGGCAACTGACTCTCACCCTAACCAAATTAACGTATTGTGAATAAGAAGACACAAAGACCCGTTACTGTATTATTACAAGATTGCAACCGATCACCAGAAGCAGTTACTTCCACAAAATACAGAGTGATCAAAAAGCCAGTATAAATTTGAAAACTTAATAAACCACGGAATAATGTAGATAGAGCGGTAAAAATTGACACACATGCTTGGAATGACATGGGGTTTTATTAGAACAAAAAAAAGTTCACAAAATGTCCGACAGATGGCGCTGGACAGCAAAACTGCTACCGTGCCGGGTGACAGGTACGCCGATATGTTATAAAATCGCATCATCCCCAGCCTGGCTGATAAACACCTGAAGGAACGTACGATGTTTATGCAGGATGGCGCTCCACCCCATATTGCTAGACGCGTGGAAGGTCTCTTGCGCGCGTGGTTTGGTGATGATTGTGTGCTCAGCCGCCACTTTCGTCATGCTTGGCCTCCCAGGTCCCCAGACCTCAGTCTGTGCGATTATTGGCTTTGGGGTTACCTGAAGTCGCAAGTGTATCGTGATCGACCGACATCTCTAGGGATGCTGAAAGACAACATCCGACGCCAATGCCTCACCATAACTTCAGACATGCTTTACAGTGCTGTTCACAACATTATTCCTCGACTACAGCTATTGTTGACGAATGATGGTGGACATATTGAGCATTTCCTGTAAAGAACATCTTTGCTTTGTCTTACTTTGTTATGCTAATTATTGCTATTCTGATCAGATGAAGCGTCATCTGTCGGACATATTTTGAACGTTTGTATTTTTTCGGTTCTAATAAAACCCCATTTCATTCCAAGCGTGTGTGTCAATTTGTACCTCTCTATCTACATTGTTCCGTGATTTATTCAGTTTTCAAATCTGTACTGACTTTTTGATCACCCGGTACTTAGGAGTATGCATATGGAGCGATTTGAAGTGATATGATCACAAAAAATTCCAGGTATGGCAGATGCCAGGCTGAGATTCATTGGAAGTAACTTATAAAACACCCGTTTGAGCAACACCTGAATAGTTCTCGAAGTACGGAGTCTGTACCAGGTAGGACTGACAGAGCAAGTACAGAAAGTCCAAAAAAGAGCAGCACGTTTCGTTACTGGTTCATTTAGTAAGCACGAAAGCGTCACAGAGACGATCAACGAACTCCAGTGGCAGACGCTGCAACAGAGGCATTCTGCACCACGGTATGCTTTATTGCTAAAGTTCCGAGAGCGTACGTTCCTGGAAGGGTCAACAAATATACGGCTTCCTCCTAAGTATATCTCGTGGAAAGACCATGAAGACAAAATTAGAAATACTCGAGCCCACACGGAGGCCTACCGGCAATCGTTCTTCCTGGAAACAATTCGCAACCGGAACAACAAACGGGAGAAATTGACAGTAGTAAACAAAGTACCCTCCGCCACACACCGAAAGGCGGCTTGCGAGTATAGATGTAAATGTAGACTTAAATCACTGAAAAAACCATAACGGGTAAAATATATGCACAGTTTCTTATTCCCACGCCCGGGTTCCCGGGTTCGATTCCCGGCGGGGTCAGGGATTTTCTCTGCCTCGTGATGACTGGGTGTTGTGTGATGTCCTTAGGTTAGTTAGGTTTAAGTAGTTCTAAGTTCTAGGGGACTGATGACCATAGATGTTAAGTCCCATAGTGCTCAGAGCCATTTGACCCATTTGAACAGTTTCTTACTAAAGTGCTACGGGGTCTTCTAGAGGAAGTACCACTTTCAAATATGCACAGTATGTGGTGGCAGGATGATGGGTACCTCACTTACCAGTCGTTTGTGGCTGGGAAGCTGTTCATACAGCACATGATGAAGTGGAGGAGTGGGTTGCTTGTAGATTAATGGTGTGAAGTGGGAAGCATGGTGCCAAGGGTGGAGACTGAAAACAGGAGAATTGTTGATTGGTTGATTTGGGGAGGGGACCAAACAGCTATTAGCCATTAGCGCCAGTTTTGTGCAGTGCCACGTTGTGTGGCACCACATTCTGCAATTATCCTTAATTTATGAGCATGAGTGTCGGTTGGCTGGTTGGTTGGTTGGTTGTTGACAACCAGGCCAAGCAGCGGACCTCGTGCAGTGCCCTGCGCACGCTCTACAAGGATCCCGCGACACGCCTCCGTTCGCCCCCCCCCCCCCCCCCCCCCACACACACGTTGTCTGAGCCACGTGTCCTCTTCTCAACTCTGGCGCCACACTAACTGACAACGCCTACAAAGGTCTGTTACGACGTCCTTGGCGCGTCCCGTACTCTGCATTCACTGTACAGTGCGTGGCAAAGAATACTTTTTGTTATACCTACACAAAAGTTTCTTTCCGTTCCATTCACGAATGGAGCGTGTCAAGAATGGCTACTTAACACATCCGCGCGAACAGATTTCGCCCAATTGCATCTTCAGGATCTCTGCATGAGCGCAGTCTGCATCTACGTACTCTGTGTGGCAGAGAGAGCATTCTGTTGCACCATATAAAGAGACTTCTTCACGTTCTGTCTACGGCTGGAGTGAGTGGAATAATGATTGATTGTATGGCTTCATGCGATATGTAATTAAGTCTGATTCCCTCAAACAATGTTATTCCATAAATCTTAAGAAAAACAACTAATTTGTCGATAAGACTTAAAACATTCCTTGTTAATTATGAAAATAATATTCCAACAGCCGTTATTTTCATAGCTTTTTATTCCGGATACCAGTTTCGACTCCTCGACAAGTCATCTTCAGGCTCTGTAATACGAACGACAAAAAGTATTTAGTCGTACATGTATATAACAGGAAATCTATATCCGCGCCTGTTTTCCGTAGAGGACTTCACAAGCAACGTATGCTCTTCACACATGTAACAAGAACTGTTTACTGAACATTTCCTATCAAGGAAATTACTCCCCTAAGTACAATTACTGTGCTACGAGCATGAAAAAGAAAACTGGAAGTGGGGGATATCGACGTCAAGCAACGAAAAGGCAACGACAGCTACCATAAAGGAAGAATATAACACCAATTGAAAAGAAAAGGAGTTATTGCTGATGTGCAAGTAAGGTTTACATGTTGCTTTAAATACAGTGTGTGGAGAAATCTGGCTATGACTAGGGAATATAAAATATCTGCATTTACAGCAAACAGCGATGGAAATTGGTAGTGTGTCAGAGTACTGGCTGAAATAAATGGAATCTAAAACGTTTAGTACATCAAAGGATACACAAAAAATATTTTTATAAACCTCCAATCCCGTTTGGATAGGCTTAAAAACAATGGTTATATTTTATCTAAATGTGGGGAACTGCACGTTGTGCTTCTTGCAACAGAACAGACGTTCGCGGAGTTTAAAACTGATGGAATCACTACATTTAATTGACACTCGTTTGCACAAGTTGTAAACTTTAAGTTCTACACAAGAAGGGGGACAGCTGTTAGCGTATACACAGGAAGATGTAGAGCACTTTAACAATAGTGCCTTGGAGGAAATAAGACGTAAAATTAAAATCCCTGAATGCTCTCGCCTAGAATAACTGAACACAAGGAACAGAGCTAATTGTTAAAGCCATAAAGCAGATACTTTAAGGGAACAAAATTAGATGTGCATTAGACTACGAGAATATACCTTCTTTTTATTTGTCAAATTGTTGACTGGAGAAATATTCGAGTATATACCTTCTTTGTATTTGTCAAATTGCTGGCCGGAGAAAGAAATATCTGATTCAGATGTGGAATTAAGTTATAAGCTAAAAATTGGGCTGGATGTTATTAAAACTACACCAAACAAAAATAAAGAAAAAATTGTTTTCTGTGTCTAAATGTATTTGCAAATTCAATAAAAAATTTTGTACAAGAATATTTCTTGTTATTCGCTACTATGTCAAAAATCCTGCAGCTGGACCCATGCTATAGTAAAGGGTGGGGAGCGGAGAGATCGATTCCTATTGGTCGACTGTGTTTCGCGTCATTTCACTGTGCTCCCATTGGCAGAGAGAGATAGCAGTCTTTGTTCGTGAGTCTAATTCAGAAATTTTAGCGTTCCTATTACACTTTCTCGCCCGCTAAAGAAGTCGGGCCTTCCGTGACACACGCCGTATACGGTCAATGTCCCCAGTTAGTCTGGCTAACTGAGCAGTATTCAGATTTATTGTATGTAATATTTTTTGTACACAAAATACATTTTTATAGCACCCACTCTGATTCGAATCCTCCCCTACATCTCAGGCTATGGCGTGGTCGCACTTCACGTCTCTACCTATTTCTACTCCAAAATATTTGTGTGACAACAATGAGTCTTAACTGTGAATCATTTATCCTGTAGACAATGGATAGCACACTTTCCCAAGACACCTAAGCACTATTCCAGCATTGCTCATATGTGTGTGTTGAAAACAGACGAAATACATTTCCTTTGTTAAAGGACATTGCGTCTGTCAAACAGAACAGAAACATATACACAATTGTATAAGCTTACAATAAACCTATCCAGAATTAACATATTGAAGTCCCTTTTAATAGATGCCTGAAGGTAGGGGATTAATCTTCCCAAAAGCAGTAGCCTTTAACGAAGGAATTCTGGAAGAGGGGAATTTCGTTTACTGTGACTAAGAAGTGCCACAGACAAGTCACAGATGAATATATTTTGTAAGAAATCTCTTCTAAATTCCAAGTGCAGTGTCCTAGTATACCAATTAACTGACTTAACTGCAACTGAGATTACGGAGTCGCTACACCTCATATCTCTACACATTCTTGCTTCTGAAAAATGGTGAGACACGACTGACTACATGTGTGAATTGCGAAACAGAATGTGCTTAAAGGAAATTCATGAAAGCATAGTCAGTCAGTTAATGTCACATTGATACTTCAAGGTCGTTTTTGTTATTCCCGCCTCAGGGCAGCGCAGTTATTGTGCGACCGACAGATTCCAAGGTGACACCTCGCACCAACACACAAGAATTCTCTAGCAAGAAACTCGCCGGGATTTCCTGGACTCAACGGAAAACGCAATGACGCGGAGTTGAGAAAGGAAACCGCATAAGCAAACTGTCAAACGTTGGCGACGTTTCAGACTGGCTACAAGACAGGCAACTGGATAAACAGAGAGAATATGTGGAAGTGTGCGCTTCACAGAAAAAGTTAAATTGTTTATTATCTCTACAAAATATGAGACTAATTAACTCGTCTTAAATATCAACACAAACATTAACGTTTCCGATAAGTTACAGAGTAGGTTCGTGGCATGTACTAGATGTCACTATCTGGATACAGACATGTAAAAGAACCGGCTTGAAATTCGCGTGGGTGGAAGAATCAATCATTACTGAAATAAATTGTACTTCTTTAAGATACTACGTAGTTGCTCTAGAGCAAATTATGCAGTACCTTCGTAATAACTTATTGTAGTTTCAAAACTCCTGTAGGAACAATGTTTTTAAAAATAAGTGTAATCCATCGATTTAGCACACAGCTAGTCCATTGCGGTGTGGTGTGGAAATGTAGTTACTTGTGCTTAAACGTCTCTGCAATTGTTTTCGCCGTTCGTTAAGTATCTGGCTTGGCTCTCAATCATTTATTTTGAAGAGTAGCTTCATATTTGTTTGACTTCACATACTTCATCACGTTGGATCACTCTCTATGTCCAGCACTAAATTTCACACGATAAACTGTACACTCAGTATTCTCATTTTGTCCTTTGACGCCGTGAAGTATTACAATAATTAACCCTTTACTTTGCTCTTGGGTTTCAAATGACAAACGCACGTATAAAAAGCAATACTATAAATATTGGCAAAAACCATGTGTTGAAACTGAATCATGACGTAAAACACACAAACAGCAACACTGCTCACTTAGAAAGAAATAATTGATTGCACAAAAGCGAGCAGTAAGAATAATGCGTGGTGTTCACCCACGGAATCGTGTAGGTACCTCTTCAATCAGCTAGTCATTTTAATTGCTCCATCACAATACGTATTTTCGCTAATGAAATTCGTCATAAATAATCCATCACAATTTGAGAAGAGCACTGATGCACTAGCTACATCACTAGAGGAAAAAAAAACCTTTTTACGAATTGTCAAAGGTGTCATTGGCTCAGAATTGAGTTCAATATACAGCAATAAAAAGTTTTGATCATTTGCCCATTAACATAAAATGTCTGACAAGTAGCGGGGCAAGTTCTAAATCTAATTTAAAATCATTTGTCCTCGACAACTCCTTCTACTCCATGGATGAATTTCTACTTGAAGACTGGTAGCCAGTGAAAAATAATAATAATAATAATGTGTAGTTGCATGAGTAGGAATAAAATTATAAAGTGTTCGTCAAAGTTAACACTAATCACGTGTACATGTCCTGTGAAATGATTCGTTCCAAAGTATTTCGATAAAAGAATCGTTCAAATGATCTATGGAACATGAAACTAACTAACCAACTAGCTACCAGCCGGTGTGGCCAAGCGGTTCTAGGCGCTTCAGTCTGGAACCGCGCGACCGCTACTGTCGCAGGTTCGAATCCTTCCTCGGGCATGGATGTGTGTGATGTCCTAGGTTAGTTAGGTTTAAGTAGTTCTAAGTTCTAGGGGACTGATGACCTCAGCTGTTAAGCCCCATAGTGCTCAGAGCCATTTGAACCATTTAACCATCTAGCTATGGCAACCGAACACCCAAGTCCAAATGGGTCACATTGTTGATGGGAACGCATACTACAGGATGATTATAATTAAAGTTTCGCTTCAAAACGAAAAACAGTGCTCAGAAAGATTTGAAAGAAGTATTACAGAAGAAGTGGCAAACGTTATGGAGAAAAAAATTTACCACTAGATGGTGCACTAAGGGGCAGAACATGCACAATGAAAGACGTTCGGAACACGGCTGTTCCTCAGTTCCCGTTTGGGATGCTCGGCATGACTCTCAATGATGATGAGGTCCCATACTCCGAGGAGCGTAGGGGACGATGCGGGAGACCAGCACCGCTGTACTAGGCAAGGCCCTAGTGGAGGTGGTTTGCCGTTGCCTTCCTCCGACCTTAATGGGGGTGAATGATGACGATGAAGACGACACAACAACACCCAGTCATCTAGAGGCGGGAAAAATCCCTGACCCCGCCGGGAATCGAACCCGGGACCCCGTGCGCGGAAGCGAGAACGCTACCGCAAGACCACGAGCTGCGGACTGACTCTCAATGCAGCATCATTTTTTACAAGAACTGTGTCCGTCCGCCAGTAGCTCTCCAGAAGTTACGGAAACTGAAGGATTCGAAAAAAGGCGTTGGTCCGATGTCTGCCAACAATATGGGAAAAAATGATCCTGAAATTCGAAAAGATACGTTCTTTTGAACAGTAATGTTGCAGAGGGAGGAAAAGGAATTGGCCCAACACCTGTCGAAGATGTGGCCGACCACTGCAGGAGGGATCGAGCGGTGGTGTGCAAAAACGCAGTGCACGGAAATTGCCCGAACTTCTGCTTGCTGTGATCACGATGCATAAAATCCTACGAATCATTCTGCTCAAAAATGGTTCAAATGGCTCTGAGCACCATGGGACTTAACATCGGAGGTCATCAGTCCCCTAGAACTTAGAACTACTTAAACCTAACTAACCAAAGGACATCACACACATCCATACCCGAGGCAGGATTCGAACCTGCGACCGTAGCGGTCGCGCGGTTCCAGACTGAAGCGCCTTTAACCGCTTGGCCACAACGGCCGGTAATCATTCTGCATTGCTATCCGTACAAAATTACCAGTTTCAGGAGTTGCTTCTTGCTGACCTCAAAGTAAGACAAACGTTTGCCCTAGAATTTCTTATTCGCATGGAAGTGGACAATGAATATATCCATGTGACATTCTGTGGACAGAAGAAGCCTGTTTCCATCTATAAGGGCATGTCAATACACAGAATTGAAGAATATGGACAACAGAAAATCCGCTCGCATGTCAACTGGTAACGCTTCATTCTGGAAAGGTAACTGTGTGGTACGGGTTGACAGCATCGTTTATCGCAGGGCCATGGTAAAGTCCATGAGTCTTTCGCGCATTATCGACATTCCGAGTCTTTAACAACGTGGATTTGTGAATAGCATCATTTTTATGCAAGATGGCGTTCCTCCGCAAATTGGACAGCCAGTGAAGGAGCTGCTGCAGAAGCACAGATATTTTGGATATGCTAGAATTATCAGCCGTCATTTCCGTATAACCTAGCCGTCCAAATCACCTGATCTTAACCTGTGTGACTTGGGGCTGTGGGGTTATCTGAAAGACCGAGTGTTCGGTGCTCCGATTATAAACACAGCTGAATGAAGGCACTCACTTCGCATTTTGAACATGAGCCGTGAGACACGTCGATCTGTTGTGAAACATGCTGTTTCTCGATTTTAACTTGTGGCAGAAAACTATGGACAGCATACTGAACATGTCTTGCGTCAGTTTCACGATTTCATTGTTGCTTTTTATGCGGGTTTTGGCCTCAGGACAACTACAAACCGATTTTTCCTATCTAGTGTTGTTCGACCTTGCTGTGGTGGTTGGGTTACCCAACCAACAGTGCGACAACTGCTGAATGCCAGATGTATGCGGTCGTGCACATTACACGATACGGTCGGTTAAATCTGCGAAAGTGAGTTTGGTGGCATGGCATAACTGATATCGACTGAATGTGATGGTCGATTTTGGAAGTGGAAGGCTTAGAGAGGTTGGGAAAAGGAACCTGACCTAGTACACTGAAGGGAAGGAGTGGGTAGAAAGATTGCAGTCTGAAAGGAAGAACAGGTCTCTGGGTAGATGTCACGATCAGGAAGGGAAAGAGGGCGAGGGGGGGGGGGGGGAGGAGGTAAAGGTAGGATGTGCAGTGTGTAACGATGTGAGGGTCGGGAGCTATGATGATGTAAGCATGGCGGAGTACGGAGATTCGAGATGAAGAGAAAACGGCTGGGTGTTTGGTGTGAAGTTTGTGAGAAGTGTAAGAAATCTGCAAGTGTTAGATGTGGAACAGAAGAAAGGGGGAGTTGGGGGAGCAATTTGGGTGAGGGCAAGAGAGAAGCCAGCGGTGGCGAAAGGCGTTGAAGGGTTTGTTGCGAGTGATATAATTCAGTAACATTTGAACAGGCTACATCAAACAGCAGGAGATTTTTTTAAAGACTGTTCTGAAATTCAACAGTATACTTGTATTTTATTAAATGGCATCTCCATTTGCATAAAATTTGTGTAAAGGATGACCCAGGAAGAACGGTCAATATTCAGCGATATGGTAGGAACGATCATTCGAAGCAAACATGGGGTATAAAATGTATTCTTAAGAGCCATGAGCACTTCTTCCTTTTCTTCTTCTTCGAGACTGTGAATCCTATATTTTGAGAGCTGGTAGTATGGACGAAAACAAGAAAAAAGTGTCCGGTAAACAGGGCCTCTAAAGTGCGTAAGAGCCATAAGTTCTTCTTAATCTTCGATACTGTGAAAGACATCTCTCCTACAGAACAAGTGCTCATAGCTCTTAAGGTGTGCATTTTTGAGCCAGTTTTATACAAGATCTGTTTGTGTCGAATGATCGCTCCTGTCATATTCCTGAATATTGGCCGATCTCCCAGGGACATCCCCTGTATACACACGACCGGCTTCGGCCCGTGGATTATTAAGTGTTCAGCCGCAACAAATGGCTCTAAGCACTATGGGACGTAACAACATCTGAGCTCATCAGTCCACCAGACTTAGAACTACTTAAACCTAACTAACCTAAGGACATCACACACATCCATGCCCGAGGCAGGATTCGAACTTGCGACCGTAGCAGCAGCGCGGTTCCTGACTGAAGCGGCTAGAACCGCTCGGCCACAGCGGCCGGCCAGCCACAACAGCAGTCGTTTTGTGAGTAGGAGTACACTGGACACACTTCATTTGTTACTACATGGAATCCGCTTAGATATTCACATAATGATCAAGAGTTGTATAGCAAATGTTAACTGAGCGTGTATGCGTATGATGACTAGATTGGTGTGCAAGACACTTCATGCAGTCACATATGCGTCGATTAACTGTCGATTTTGGGAGCCAAGGTGGTTGATACAACAGCGCTGGTGTAGGTGCCATGATGAGTAAATATGCTCCATTTCTGGGTGTGTATGATATGATGAAACATATTATTGACCGCTAGAAAATTTTTTCGATTAAATCGAAAAAGTCGATGGGAAAAGGTAGTGCAGTCCCTCATCGAACGGAATATGGTTTGTTGGGCCGGTATTCACAGTTTCAAGAGACGCTGATGATGACGACGACTGTTTCGTCAGAAAAGTAGCTTCTCGGCTGCTTTATAAAGACGCAGTTGGCTGCCAACAGGTTGCGCCGAGATGCGCGAGCGAAACGTCTCTGCCAATGGGCCGACGGCTGTGCACGCGTATTCCGGGGTGGACGCTGGATTGGCTGGTCCGCGGCCGATGATTCGCTGCTCCATCGGCCGTCTATTTCGGAACACAACAGAATCGTTAGCCGGCTGACCCTGGCAGCCTCCAGCCACAAACAAGTTGCTCCTGGAGCCAAAAACTCTTGTGGAACTGGCGTGTGGCGCGGCAAGCGAGCGGTGTTACACTATGCTACGCATTAAACTGTTTCCTCGCTTTCCTTGTAGCGATCTACACAAGGCATTCTGTTTAAGGGTATTTTGAAGCTGCGGTCGACTTTACTACGCTGTGGAGAAGAGTAAATCGGCACTATTACGGAGCGGGATCTGCTGGCAACTAAATAGCTGGGTCGCATCTGGCCTGCGTTCCTTGTTTTGTCCCATCCTGTTTCGACGGCACTGTTGTTAGGAGTAGTGAGAGGTGGCCCACACAATTACTATGAAAAATTCGGTCTCATACGGGTCACAATTGAACTGTTCGTGTAGCGAGATTCGGATTGGGCCAGACCATGACAGAATCCGCATGGCAGATTAACTGCCGTTGTTCTGGTCCACATGACCGATTTATTGGAGGTTTTCCATGTTGGACTGGTTGCCAATCACCGCCCCAGAAAACACGATAACAACTGAACAAAATTTACATTGTTCATAGTCAGATGTTGTACACGACTTCTACTTGTACGTCTATATGACTACTCCACCGCAGTTCACGCTTGAGTGCCCGGAAGAAGGTTTATCGAACTCTAACTGCGCGTGGGAAAAATGAAAACTTAAATATTTCCGTAGGAGCTCTGATTTCTCTTATTTTATTTCGATGATCGCTTCTCCCAATATATACTGGCGACAGCAAAAATATTTTCACATTAGGGAAAAATTTGATAGTTGAAATTTCTTGAAAAGATGTCGCCGCAACGAAAAACGCCTTTGCTTCAATGACTGACACCCCAATTCGCTTATCATATCCGTGACACTTTCTCCCCTATTTCGCGGTAATGCAAAAAAGAGCTTCCCATCTCTGGATCTTTTCGATGTCCTCCGTCAATCATATCTGATAAGGATCACATACCGCGCAGAAATACTCTAACAGAGGACGGACAAGAGTAGCGTCGGCAGTCTCTTAACGGACAAGCGTAGTGCAGGCAATCTCTTTAGTAGGCCTGTTGCACCTACTGCCAATAAAACACTGTCTTTGGTTTGATAGTTCCAGTTTAAGTTGTTCGTAATTGTAATTCGTAGGTATTTAGTTGAATTGTCAGCCTCTGGATTTGTGTGGTTTATCGAGTAGCAGGAATGTTTCTTTTAGTATTCAAGTGGATGACCTCACACTTTTTCTTATTTAGAGTCAATTGCCACTTTTCGCACAATACACATGTCTAAATCATTATGTAATTAGATTTTATCTCCTGATGACTTTAATGCACCGTAAAGAACAGCATCGTCTGCGTACAGTCTAAGGTATCATTTCCTTCCCGTGGGTTAACTGACAAGTTTGGCGACAGGAAGAGTATCCGGCCTCAAAGTTAAATAAAGATACATTCGCGGAAACATGAAACGAGCGGTCCCAGTAC
This sequence comes from Schistocerca americana, assembly GCF_021461395.2. NCBI lineage: Eukaryota > Metazoa > Arthropoda > Insecta > Orthoptera > Acrididae > Schistocerca > Schistocerca americana. The sequence continues at coordinate 132,988,567 of NC_060123.1, forward strand.
GACGCGATAAAGGCCAGGAAAGAAAGAGAGCATCCGACGATATTTCTGACAACACTGATTTCAGCCACAGGTTGGGCAACAGTTGCGATAACTCATTACTAGGCCAGGTTTTGACACATGCCAGCCCGCATCTCGTGGTCGTGCGGTAGCGTTCTCGCTTCCCACGCCCGGGTTCCCGGGTTCGATTCCCGGCGGGGTCAGGGATTTTCTCTGCCTCGTGATGGCTGGGTGTTGTGTGCTGTCCTTAGGTTAGTTAGGTTTAAGTAGTTCTAAGTTCTAGGGGACTTATGACCACAGCAGTTGAGTCCCATAGTGCTCAGAGCCATTTGAACCATTTTGAACCAATTTGACACATGCCACAACAGAGCCAAGAGAATGGACGAAAGTAAAGTAGCGAAAGTAAGTGCAGCTCTCCAACTTTTGCTGTCAAGAATGAAAATAAACAAATTAACAAAAAGAGCCGGCCGCTGTGGCCGAGCTGTGGCCGGTCCTAGGCGCTTCAGTCCGGAACCGCACTGCTGCTGCGGTCGCAGTTTCGAACCCTGCCTCGGGCATGGATGTGTGTGATGTCCTTAGGTTGGTTAGGTTTAAGTAGTTCTTAGTCTAGTGGGCTGATGAGTTCAAATGTTAAGTCCCATAGTCCTTAGAGCCACTTCAACCATTTGAACAAAAAGAGAAAGGGAATCGCTTTTCGTGGATGCGCTCGTTCATAAGTAAGCGAACAGTTTCCTAAAAATGTAACTTTTCATATAAGTTTTACGACTTGTATACTTCTTGTACGTTCGCGCTGGTGTGATGACATGCTCAACACCAACACCTTTCGGCTGTCCCTCTTTCGGATACAGATTTTCTGTTAATGGTATGCTACGTCCCGTTACCCACGTTTTCTGATTTGTCCACATACCTTCCATTAGCAAACAATATTGCTTATCTATGGTGTTTTGTTTTCAGCAGACTGCAAAGATGCGACGCGCAAAACTTCTCAACGGAACTACTGCCATCGAAACAAACTCGTATTTCCATCGCCCAGGTAGCTCACAAGTAACAGGTTCTCTCCAAAGCGCTGCTCGATAAGAGTTCGGGAGAGAGGAGGGGAGGGGGGGAGGTACAAGGGTGAGAGGGTGGCATGTAAACACAAGAGTCGTGTTGGGCACGGCCGTATCCTACATTTTCCAGTGGGCAAGACCTAAGACCCCTCGGCAGCTACCTGCTCTCTGGGAAATACGGCCGGAGGAAAAGACATCCCATTTGAGGAGACCAGTGATTGACTTATTATGAAGTTTCGCTTATTTTTGACACACATTTCATGGCGCAATCCTAACAGGTTTCGAGCTACAATGCCCACCTTCAGACACTGTGGGTCATGGGCGTGCCTTATCAGAGCTGATTCGCGGCGTCTGATGATGACCATTGTAAGCCGAACATGATTGCGTCATAAAAAGTAATATTGCGTCAAAAATTAAAAAAAATCAAAATATGACGGGGCCATTCACACATGCTGACCAGTATTTGTGATTATTGTAGCGGTATTGGACCAATTATGGCGACAAGATCACTACAACAACAAATTACCGTAGAATACGGGCTGCGGTGACACCTGCAGAAGACGAAATTTCCTCAGAATTACTGTGATTATTGATAGCCAGTTCTCTTGGTATGCGAGACACATCTCACAGTCGAAATCCACCCAGATTTCAAGAAGAACGTAATAATTCAAATCCAAAGATGGCAGGTCCTTACAAATGTGAATACTACCGAATTAGTTTAATAAACATCAGTTTATTACGCCATGGTTCTAAAATACTAATGCGGATTATTTGCAGAAGAATGGAAAGACTAGCACGAGCCGAACGCGGGGAAGATCGCTTTGAAGTCCAGGGAAATGTGGGGACACTCCAGGCAATACTGACAGGTTGTCTTACATTAACAGAGGCAATACTGGCAATTTGCGTTACATTAAGCGACAGACTTTTTATTTATAGCGTTTGAAAGAGAAGCAAAAATTGAGAAGGGAGTGAGACACAGTTGTAGGCTATCCCTGACGTTATTCAATCCGTACATTGAGGAAGCAGTAAAGGAAATCAAAGAAAATTTTGGAAAAGGAATTAAAGTTCACGGAGAAGACACAAAAGCTTTGAGGTTTGACGATGGTACTGTAATTCTGTCAGAGACAATAAAGGATATGGGATAGTAGTTGAACGAAATTGATAATGTCTTAAGAACAGGTTGTAAGATCCTTATTATGAACAAAAGCAAAACAAGATATAGTCTACCATGCATTAAACGAACAAAATATGTTTATTGCTATATGCTGTTCGTTCGATCTGATGTAACTGCAGTTTAACAAATATGAATTTGAATACAGACGAAGTTAATACTTGAATTGGACTCGTATCAAAAGAGCAGGTTCAACTATCACTAAACGAAAGGCTAATTAAGGATCATGAAAGCTAGCTAACACTAGATAGGATTTTAATACAGAACACACTATAACATTTAACTTTTGTTTCAAGTCAGTGGTAATGGTATTGAATCTTTCTATAAAGTCTCTCATATATTTCATAACTCAGCGTTAGGGAACTAGGTATGGATAATCTTTACGAATACAGGGCTATTACAAATGATTGAAGCGATTTCATAAATTCACTGTAACTCCATTCATTGACATATGGTCACGACACACTACAGATACGCAGAAAAACTCATAAAGTTTTGTTCGGCTGAAGCCGCACTTCAGGTTTCTGCCGCCAGAGCGCTCGAGAGCGCAGTGAGACAAAATGGCAACAGGAGACGAGAAAGTGTATGTCGTGCTTGAAATGCACTCACATCAGTCAGTCATAACAGTGCAACGACACTTCAGGACGAAGTTCAACAAAGATCCACCAACTGCTAACTCCATTCGGCGATGGTATGCGCAGTTTAAAGCTTCTGGATGCCTCTGTGAGGGGAAATCAACGGGTCGGCCTGCAGTGAGCGAAGAAACGGTTGAACGCGTGCGGGCAAGTTTCACGCGTAGCCCGCGGAAGTCGACGAATAAAGCAAGCAGGGACCTAAACGTACCACAGCCGACGGTTTGGAAAATCTTACGGAAAAGACTAAAGCAGAAGCCTTACCGTTTACAATTTCTACAAGCCCTGACACCCGATGACAAAGTCAAACGCTTTGAATTTTCGGCGCGGTTGCAACAGCTCATGGAAGAGGATGCGTTCAGTGCGAAACTTGTTTTCAGTGATGAAGCAACATTTTTTCTTAATGGTGAAGTGAACAGACACAATGTGCGAATCTGGGCGGTAGAGAATCTTCACGCATTCGTGCAGCAAATTCGCAATTCACCAAAAGTTAACGTGTTTTGTGCAATCTCACGGTTTAAAGTTTACGGCCCCTTTTTCTTCTGCGAAAAAAACGTTACAGGACACGTGTATCTGGACATGCTGGAAAATTGGCTCATGCCACAACTGGAGACCGACAGCGCCGACTTCATCTTTCAACAGGATGGTGCTCCACCGCACTTCCAACAGGAGATTGGAAAACCGATGGATCGGTCGTGGTGGAGATCATGATCAGCAATTCATGTCATGGCCTCCACGCTCTCCTGACTTAACCCCATGCGATTTCTTTCTGTGGGGTTATGTGAAAGATTCATTGTTTAAACCTCCTCTACCAAGAAACGTGCCAGAACTGCGAGCTCGCATCAACGATGCTTTCGAACTCATTGATGGGGACATGCTGCGCCGAGTGTGGGAGGAACTTGATTATCGGCTTGATGTCTGCCGAATCACTAAAGGGGCACATATCGAACATTTGTGAATGCCTAAAAAAACTTTTTGAGTTTTTGTATGTGTGTGCAAGCATTGTGAAAATATCTCAAATAATAAAGTTATTGTAGAGCTGTGAAATCGCTTCAATCATTTGTAATAACCCTGTACTTTATTACACAAGACAGCTACACCAGCCTACCTTTCCTCTTAGTCTGATCAGCACATATCAGAGACGAATGACAAAGTAAGTCTTACAAGGAACCCCTTGAGTTCGGGATCGCAAGTTCAGTCTTTAGCAAGGCTCATTTAAACGTGTTGTGTTAACAGTTATGACTGGAAAAATACTAGCTGCTAATGAACCACCATGCGCATCAGGTGGGCGACAGACAATGAGTGTCTGGGAGGTGCAGAGAATAATCTTCTGTGGACACCGTCGACACACAAGAAATATTCAAAGCAAATCATTTACTTACACCATGAGTACCGAATGAAAAATGGCGCGCCACAGTGATTAAAAAGGTCGAAGGCGAACTCCGTGGGAGTTACAAACCGTGCGGGACGTTCAGCTACGTACCCACTCTTAAAGAATGCATATAGAATCACGTTGGCGCAACGGGGGTGATAAGAACTGACGGAATATGATTTTGGCATGCTAATGAATGCGGAACAGGGTGTCGTGGAGATTATCGTGAAAGTGGCTGTCCTTTAAGGCGTAGCTGCAGATGATGTTTTGTAGGCACGGCTGAATTTGTCCAGTGGTTCAAGGTAATATGATACAACGTCACGTACTTTCAGGTGGGATAGTTTGCTCTAAAAGAGTATGATTTTTATACGTAGAGCAGGAATCAAGGGAAAGCAACTTATTTAGACCAGCCGTTGGCCAAATGCAGTACTCATACCATCGTCGTAGTTCTCTTAAGCCCATTTCCGCACTCTCGCTTGCTGTGACGTAAACCTTGCGAGATCACGCACATGAGAAAGAATTGTAGAGGGCAGAGCGCCTCCAACTTCTCGCAGCACAATAAATAGCTATCCAGCAAATTTACCACCCAGATTAACGGCGGGCATCATTGTATACGAATGCGTTAAGGAATCGATGTTAATTGATCTTGATAGAACTCTCTTGGTACCTCTAATTTCCAAGGTTCCTATCATATGCATTTCCTCTTCAAATCCCCATTGGTTGGAGTTGAAAACAGATTCGTTACCGAACGGTCGGATAAGTTTGCTTATCTCAATCTACAAATTTTCCGCAGTTTTCTTTGCATCGTCAAGTTGATGCTTTGTTTGACATTTCGTTATCTTAGTTCTTCCAATTCTGTAGCACTGTTTGAAGTTACACAACCATCCACTGCTTCCCTTGAAATCAGTGTAATCTCTATCACGCGCAGTATGACGTGCATAATACCTGTTCCAATACCACTTCAACTTGTTAAGCGGGTATCGTCGTCATTGGATTCCTCACGAGCTTGTCCGCACAGTCGCGCATATACGACACCACACATTCCACCGGCTCATCTTGCAAAACCCCAAAATTTCTTCTGCCACTTCTTTCACAGTCTGTGAAATTCGTGGCTTCCTTTCTGACGAAATGTGACCTTCGGTAACTATTGTTGCAGATATACTGCAACGTTTGCTTTGTATATCGTTGCCATTGCTCTGCTTTGTATCAACACCACTAGCACTGAAGCATTGTTGTGAGTTACTCGTCGACTGAGCAGTTCAACTATGCTCCGTAGCCTCATGCTGTGCTCACCACCGGATACCCCAGGCCCGCCCCCTGTTATCACTAGCAGGCAATATTGCGGTTGCATGGTAGACAGTATGTGGGGCGTCGAATGCCGTAAACATCATTGACCTTTTGCGACCTCGCACTCAAGGGGTTCGTGGATTAGACAGTTAGAGCTAGAAATTAGTGGTTCAAAATGGCTCTGAGTACTATGCGACTTAGCTTCTGAGGTCATCAGTCGCCTAGAACTTAGAACAAATTAAACCTAACTAACCTAAGGACATCACACACATCCATGCCCGAGGCAGGATTCGAACCTGCGACCGTAGCGGTCACGCGGTTCCAGACTGAAGCGCCTAGAACCGCACGGCCACATCGGCCGGCGAGAAATTAGTGGTAATGTATTTTGTTACTTCTTGATATTCAGCAAGTGGAACTGATTATCGCACGGAGCCCTAGATTATCACTGCAGTATATTTATTCTGGATTCGTCTGCTCTAAGCACAGACAATCGTCGCAAAGAGCGCACTCATAAAAGTAGCACTATAAATAGTAAAGGAGTTTATTCGCATTAAACCCTGTAATGATGACGGAATTAGGTTCGGAACTGAGACATTAAAAGTTTTAGATCACTACTGCTGTTTGAGCAAAGTAACTGATGATGTACGAAGTAGAGAGGATGTAAAATGAATGCTGACAAAAGCAAGGGGAAAAAATTGGCTCTGAGCACTATGGGACTCAACTTCTGAGGTCATTAGTCCCCTAGAACTTAGAACTAGTTAAACCTAACTAACCTAAGGACACCACACACATCCATGCCCGAGGCAGGATTCGAACTTGCGACCGTAGTGGTCTCGCGGTTCCAGACTGCAGCCCCTAGAACCGCGCGGCCACTTCGTCCGGCAAGAAAAACTTTTTCTGAAAAAGCAAAACATTTTAATATATAATATACATTTGAATGTGAGAGTCTCTTCTGAAGGTATTTGTCTAAAGAGTAGCCTCGTACGGAAGTGATACGTGGACGGTAAACAGTTCAGACAAGGGAGGGACATCATTTGAACTGTGGTGCTACAGAAGAATGCTGAAGATTAGATGGGTTGATGTAAAGACTAATGAAGAGGTACTGAAGCGAACTGGGGAGAAAAGAGCTTGATTTAAAATAAAGGGATCGGCTGAAAGGGCGCTTCCTCAGCAATGGAGGGAAATGTAGGTGGCAGGAGAAAAATTTTAGTACGAGATTTAGGTAGGTTAAAAAGATGTAGGTTGCGGTAGTTACGAACAGGCTAACACATGGTAGACTGATATGGAGAGCTGTATCAAACCAGTCTTCGAACTCGACACGACAGCAACGACAAACCCACCTTAACTCTACGACCACGGGGACAAGGCACTAGCAGAGAACGTCACACTGTGGTCCGTGCAGCGGTCCTCCTAGAGGCTCGCCTTGACCTGAAAGTCTCATCTCAGCTGACATTCACTGCTTCCGTTACACAACGGCCGGCAGTATGGTACGTGCCCAGCGTAAGCAGCTCCTTCTGCTCAGTTAGCGACCCGGCACGTTTGGGGGCTGTGTTTAGTAAACAGATGCACACCACAAAGTCCAGCTAACCGCTGAACCCAAGCCTAGGCGGACGAGAGCGAGCGACGGATAAGCACTCCGCAAAACAACAAGTGTTGGAAGAGAGGGAGAGAGAGAGAGAGAGAGAGAGAGAGAGAGAGAGAGAGAGAGAGAGGAAGAGAGAGAGAGTGAGAGAGAGGGGGGGGGGGGGGGAGAGACCTGTTCGCTAGATCCAAACCAAGCAGATAGCAATATTTTCAGTAACGAATGGGAGCTCCTTTCATTGTGGATAATTGCAAGACAATACGGATAACAAATTTTTTTTAAAAAAAGGTTAGTATCCGATTGCAAGACTAAAGCCTAACATCCTAAGCGCTTCACATAATACATATACAAGGGTTAAAACGACAACTATTTATTTACAGCTCGTACAAAATAGATACGTGTTTCAAGGTTTTACTGACCTTCAGAGTAGTCACCAGCATTGTGTATAACCCGTTGCCAGCGATGTGGAAGTCGTAGGATACTCTTAGCAGTGCCAGTTGTGTTGACAATTCGAGCGGCGAGGTCTATTGCCCGACGAATTTATAGCAGTACTGAAGCGAATGGCGTGAAGTGTTTCCTTCAGTTTAGAAATCGAGTTGAACTCACGAGGGCTTAAGTCAGGGGAGTGCAGTATGTGGTGTAGCACTTAGCAGCCCCATCAATCAAACAAATCAGTAACAGCTTGCACTGTACGTGCTTGAGCATTGTCCTGAAAAATGACGGTCAGATCCTGCAGAAAGTGTCATCACTTATGTCTCTATGCTGTTCATTTTTGGAACACAACCTACGACCAGCTTAGAGACAGAAGTGATGACACTTTCTGCAGGACCTGACCACCATTTTGCAGGACAATGCTCAAGCACGTAGAGTGCAAGCTGTTGGTTGGTTGGTTGGTTGGTTTGGGGAAGGAGACCAGACAGCGTGGTCATCGGTCTCATCGGATTAGGGAAGGATGGGGAAGGAAGTCGGCCGTGCCCTTTCAGAGGAACCATCCCGGCATTTGCCTGGAGTGATTTAGGGAAATCACGGAAAACCTAAATCAGGATGGCCGGACGCGGGATTGAACCGTCGTCCTTCCGAATGCGAGTCCAGTGTCTAACCACTGCGCCACCTCGCTCGGTGTGCAAGCTGTTACTGATTTGTTTGACTGATGGGGCTGCTAAGTGCTATACCACCTACTGCACTCCCCTGACTTAAGGCCTCGTGAGTTCAACTCGATTTCTAAACTGGAGGAAACACTTCACGGCATTCGCTTCAGAACTGCTACAAGTTCGTCGGGCAATAGACCGCGCCGCTCGAACTGTCAACACAGCTGGCACTGCTAAGAGTCTCCTACGACTTCCACCTCGCTGGCAACGGGTTATACGCAATGCTGGTGATTACTTTGAAGGTCAGTAAAACTTTGAGACACTTATCTATTTTGTACGAGCTGTAAATAAGTAGTTGCCACTATTAAAGTTCCAACCCTTGTATTTAGGGTAATACTACGAAGGGATTTGAAATGCGATGAAAACGTGAAATCATTAGTACGAAAGGAATGGAAGACTGGAATTTGTTGGAAGGGTTCTGGTTCTGGGTGCAGTGCAAAGCACCCATAAAGTTAGTCAAGGAAATAGCGTACAAGACGTCACTTCGGTCGGTTCTACGGTACTGCTTCAGTGTTTGGAATCCATATCAGGGAATCATAAATTCGGTCATGGAAGGGTCGGGGGGATGCTAAAGGAAGGCCAATGCTTGAATACAGGAAACAGGTTAAAATGGCTGCAGTAGCTATGCAGGATAGAGTAGCTTGGAGAGATGCAGATGTAGAACATTTTTGTGTCACAACTCTGCGTTGGTTCTTCACAGCTGAATGGAGAAAGGAAGGTTTGGCGACATGCAGTAATCATTGGGAACATGGAGGTGGTTGGCGATGAGTGAGTGGAGGGACGACCAGTTATGGTGCTTATGATGCGCCAAAGACACCTCTCGAAGAAGACTGGTATACCAGTTGTTAAAGAGAAAATAAGAAACGTTAACAACAAAGAGATCGATGTCTTTGAAACATTACAGTAATCATATTTAATATACTGACGAAAGGAAAAATCGGAGCACCAAGTAGGAGATGTGCGACATAAACGAAAGTTGGTAGGAGTGTTTCTACATCTGACAGATATGTCTATACAAATTTCGTGCCAGTCGCATAAGCGCCACTATGTGGTAGGAGTGTTTCTACATCTGACAGATATGTCTATACAAATTTCGTGCCAGTCGCATAAGCGCCACTATGTGGATGCAAATCAGATTTGCTTCTTTTAGCGTTAGTTACCCTTGACATTGGACACGGTGAGTTGATGTTGGTCAAGAACGCCGTTAAGGCGACAAAGACGACATTATCAGCATCTTACTGAGTTTCAGCGATGTGTTGCTGTGGTATCGATAGCTACGATGCCACGGCTTAGGTGCAAGTTCGTATGTTGGCACTACGACACCGACACCGACGACAACGCCCTTTTGCCGGCGCTGTTCAGCTCTACGAGCGCCGCTGCAAATTCTGCCCATTTTCGTCAAGAGCAGAGGGCCTGGAAACATCTCTTCAACCTCAGCTTGCTATTGAGACTATGTACTACTTACGACGGGTCTAAGGCTTCTCACCTCAGTGCAAAGTAATGTATTCAGTTAATATTGTGATATAGTAAAACCATTTCTAAGAGCAGTACCAAGAGATTTTCACCTTTTCCTGCTCCTACTCACTTCCCACATTCGGCCTACCCTTCAGTTTACAGGACCAGACCCACACGCCGCCTTCCAGGCGGGATACAGAACTTGCAATAGGGCCACTATAAACTGGATGTTAGTTCTGCGATATTACAGGAGTGTAGCCACTATACAAGACTGCTGGCAGCCCTGGTCATGAGAATGTACGGTTCTGAAAGACCAGGCTCCGCTAGGCCATGTGGCAACACTGAGTGGGAAGACCATCGTATTGGGCGTATGGCTCTGGCGCATCGTAATGCTCCAGCATCAGCAATTTGAGCAGCGGCTGGCATCACAGCGACTCAAAGCACTGTTACACCTCGTTTACATCGCCGAGCCAGACGCCCTGTAGCGTGCATCCCACTGACCCCAAACCACCGCCATTTGCGACTTGAGTGGTGTCAAGCGAGACCTCACTATAGTGGAGGGTGCAGGTCTGTTGTGTTTTCCGATGAGACCTGGTTTCTGCCTCGGTGCCAGTAATGGCCGTGTATGGGTTAGGGGGAGGCCAGTTAAGTGCCTGCAACCAACCTCTCTGCGTGCTCCACCCAGCTGACTTATACATGGAGTTATCGTATGTGGTGCGATTTCGTATAATACGACCACTCTGGTGGCAACCCCACGCACCCTGAGTGCAAATTTGTATGTCAGTCTGGTGATTCGCCCTGTTCTGCTGCCATTCATGGATAGCATTCCAGTGGGTGTTTTCGAACTGGACAACGCTCGCCCACATACCGCTGTTGTAACCCACATGCTCTACACCGTGTCGACAGGTTGCCTTGGCCTTCCGGATCTGTCTCCAGTCGAGCATATACGGGAAATCATAGGACGACAACTCCAACGTTACTCACAAACATCATTAACCGTGCCTGTATTGACCGAGCAAATGCAACAGGCTAAGGACTGAACTGAACTCCTCCCTTCTTCGAGTGCCAGTGGTTCCTGCCTGAAAACACATTTTTTTTTACAAGTTCCAGTGCTTTTTCATGAAACCACCGATGCTATTGCAAGACAGTCACATATATTGATATAGTGACGTAATTCTACGAGTGTAGTCTATTGTAGCAGTGAACGACAGCGTTCAATGCAACAGTCGGCGCGGAGGTCGTGCTGCGCGGTTGTTGGAAGGACATCATTGACAGCGAAAGTAAGTTATCTAAGGTTACTGTGTCGCAAGTTCGAGTTTGTACTACCGGGATTGCTGTTGTGACTGATTTCGAAATGAAACCATTGGAGAATGTGTACTTCTGATATAATTTTGGCCCATTTTTCTCTTTATTTAGGACTGTAATTTGTTTAGGCACTGTCCGCAGCTCGTGGTCGTGCGGTAGCGTTCTCGCTTCCCACGCCCGGGTTCCCGGGTTCGATTATCGGCGGGGTCAGCGATTTTCTCTGCCTCGTGATGACTGGGTGTTGTGTGCTGTCCTTAGGTTAGTTAGGTTTAAGTAGTTCTAAGTTCTAGGGGGCTGATGACCATAGACGTTAAGTCCCATAGTGCTCAGAGCCATTTGATCCATTTTTGGTTAGGCACTATGAGTTCATAAAAATTCCGAGATATGTGATTATCTCTGGGAACAATGCGAAATTGCTTTCAAATACATCTCATGAAATGATGGGTGGTTGGAAACTGTATATCCTAGTGGTTACAAAGTGAAACAACTTGAAAACAACTGGTTGTTTGATTTTTGGCAATTTCTTCTTTTGTTCGTTGCTTACTATTACGATAATTTTGTGAAAAATTTTAAAATTTATTTTATATTGTTGGGAAAAAATGTTAATGATATAAAAGGTACTCGCAGTGCAAAAAAGAAGCCCATATGTACCACAACAGTGCTGGTACAGAAAATGAACGTATGTTACTCACTCATCTCCTGTTCTCTGTAAATCTGTGGTGTATTTCTTTCGGCGTTTAAATATATTGGGTAACACTCGTTTCACACTACTTGCAAACGTTACGTCATTTTGACTTTATGCGCAATATCGACGAATATATGATTGTTACCACGAAATATTTGTCTCAGTGAAGAATATGAATGTTATTGCTCATTGATTCAGTTGCAGCAATTTAAGCTATCCTCTTAGGCTTCCGCCTAACCACACACTCAGATTTCGCCCCATATTCGTAAATAAACAGCAAAATATTTATTTAACCTTTCGTCCTCTAATCGGACGAAAATGTTAAATAACATGGAATATCGCAGAAATACTGGTATTAAATTTATAAGAAAGGCTCAGAATGTGTTAACAACACTACGATGAAAGAAATTAACGGTTTGTTAGATGCGAACCTGCGTCCTTCGACAGCACATACCACGACCTTATCTTTAGCGTTGCTGCCTCTGGATGGCGGGGTCCCGGGTTCGATTACCGGACGGTTTGGGGAGTTTCTCTGCCCGCGGACTGGGTGTTTGCGTTGTCCTCATCATTTCATCATCATCATCATCATTCGTGACAGTGGCTAGATTGGACTGTGTAAAAATTGGACTGCGTGAAATTGGGACTTTGTATGGGCGCTGATGACCGCGCAGTTGAGCGCCTCACAAACCAAACATCGTCATCATCACGACCTCATCCATTGCGCTACAGTCTATTCATGTGATGTTTGTTGTAAGACTCGGACATCATAGTATTTCTTGAAGGCCCGTATCGTTGATCCGTTATTAACTGACATTTATTGACAAAAAAAAAAACGTGTTCGTTATACATTTTCAATGTGCCTTTGCCTTGAGACGGCATATTGCAAGAAATAATAATAAAACAACAAAATATGTGAAAATAAATATGGGCCTGACGAATCGACGGTTGATATTGCAGTGCGCTTCGCCATATTGCGTGTGACGTCAAAAAGCAGGAAGTGTTGTGAGTGGAGTGTTACCCTTTAATTTAGTGTCAGATGAAAAATATAATACCCTTGCAAGACAACCACAACATTAGGTCACAGTGTAAAGCAAATGCGATTTTCCGTGTCAGAATGCAGCATGCTGCACATACACTGTTCTTCTTGCAATGTAAGTATCTTTCATATCGTTAAACTGTTTATTATGTCGAATTAATAGATGCTAAGGCTAATTTAATTAATTATTATCAGTGCAAGACGAAACTTAACATCATTGGTACCGTGCATGCTGCTGCAAGAAATCTCTACTGCTAGCCACTAAACAGTAATGCGAGAGATGGCTTGCATCTGCTCTGTAGTGGGTGAAATAAAAAAAAGATCCTGTCAGTGATGCATAATTATAAATTTTTCATCCCACTACGTTGTCACATGATTTGCAGCGTCACATTTCTGTCCTGTTTGGAGTGAGGGAGAGTGCATACGCGTAGACTGTACTGCTTGAGTCACAAGTGAAAATATTTTGGGAGCCGCAACACAATTGTCAGTCGATGATCAACAGAAATGCCTTCCTATTGACAGTTCTAAGTTTATGGAAAAGTCGGTTCTTGTTTTACTCTACTTATCATATCAAGCAGACTTATGTTCAAAGGGTTTTATCAAGTTGCGGAAGTGTACATTCTGAAACTAGACACTCGCCGTCGGTTTATCCTGTTCCCTAAAAGGAAAACACTTCTCCTCCGTATCCCATAACAACTAATGCACTTAAAATTTTTCTTGAGTTAACGACAGTCACAACCACGTGTATACTCGGCTATCTTTCACGTGTTCTGTCTTCAGCGCTAGCCTTACCAGAACATCCGTGACACGTCAACCCAGCCCCCCACCCCGACACCCTTCCCCTGAAGCTATGAATTACCGAGGAACAACCATTAAGTCGCTTTGCTAACGTCCGGAGCGTCCCAAAGTAGTTAAAGTCTCATTGGAATCACAGGCAAGTGGAACAAAGGTGTGTAAGAGCATTTTAAAAAGCAGAACACGTAATGTTGGCGTACAGATTGGCTCCTTCCACTTCGCGATGACAGACACACGGTGCACTGTACGAAGCACATCCTTCCTTCACTGTTCCGTGCCGCTACTCGTGGGGCCAGATTAGAGCTGGTTTGTGGCTAGACGCCTCTGACATTTGATGTAACGCCAACAGTAAGTCTGTAGCGACTGCTCCATCTGTTCCGTGCACCTGAGCCATGGTAGCTCTCGACATCTGTAGCCGTTCATTATTTTCAGACACCCTAGTTCGAACTTTAGTTTACCGCGTCTCAAACGCACTTATACTTTATAACATGGGCAAATTTAAATTTGCTCGTACTGCATTCAGCGACTGCCTTCTTAGAGCTGGAATGGATAACTGCAAAATTCTACATGATGTTTAGAGTAGAAAAAGTTTTCTGCCTCTCTTATCACATCTTATTTTTGTATTAACCCAGAGCTATATGTTTCTTTCCACACTAATTACTTACATAGGATGTAACTGAAAGGTACGGTAAACTTTCAAGACAAATCCCTCGCAGATAGTAAAGTTGCCCTCAAGCTGAGGACTGGTTTGAAAACTAGAGGCACTGGTCGTATTGGAGGTGTGCCCTTGCTTTCCTCCGATCATTGTAGTATCGTACCCAGCCTATCACAGGCGTACAGGTTTAACATGGGCTCTGCACCGCTTTAAAACTCTGCATTTTATAATAACAAGTCATTATCAAAGATGAAAAAGGCGTTAATTGAGAGGAAAAAATGCTAGAATCGACTGGAAATTCAATTCTGCCCCCTGAATTTGTATTCTGATACTTATACATGATATCACTATGCCACACTTCCTCACAAGTAAGAGCAGACGAGTGTTATCTGGACGACGGTCCGGAAGAGCTTACTTCCTTGTTTAGAACCCAGTTTCTAATACTCTTTATAGAACATTAATTGCGGGAAACACAGGTGAACGGAAGGTACCGGCAAAACACATGAAACTCTTTCTTACATGGAATTGTTCAATGCGTCTTGGTTACGTACGGCTAAATACCATCCCTTGTATTCAGCGCCATTGTTTTGTGACCATTTCACCCAAGGCAATGTTGAGACATGACTCACGGCACTGCCTGAGTTTCAGGCGACTCGCTTCAGCATTTCGCTTACAGCATCAACTCATAACCGATTACGACGGACCTCGCGAGGTTCTATATAATATAGTCGGTGATAAATGTATAAGAAGAGGTGAATCGATTCCTTGGGCTCCATGTCCTCGAGACCAAAACTCAACAGATTTTTATTTGTTGGGGTATTTGAATATCTTTTTGTATCGAACCCTGATACAAGATGCAGAGTGTCTTCATGCTCGCATTGTCAGGACCAAACCCAATATTCTACATCCGTGAGGGCCTTCTTAAAAGTAAGTTACACATTTTGTGCTACGCTAGACCATTGCGCAACAACAGTGGCACATAATCAGAAGAGAGAAAATGTCCTGGGTTTCGTGCAGACACAGCTCCGCTGCGGTACTAGTAACAGGTCGATCACAGTGTGCAACTGAATGGAGCGACAACTCGAGACGTACTCCAAAGTTGACGTACGCGGGACAGTAAGATTCTTGTGGGCAAAAGTCTCAACTGCACACAAATTTACGGTGGAAGTCAGCCAGTATGTGAACCAAATGCAGTGTCGCGTCCAGCCGTAGTGATACGGTGGCAACAACTTGACCACGGCCGCACAGACGCGAGCGATGCTGAACGGGAGGAAGGCCGTCGACATCGGCCACAGACGACAATGTCCGGGCCATCGAGAAACTGATTCGCAGCAATCGCAGATTTTCTAACGATGAGGACGTTCACTCAGCGGCTCTTTGACTAAGAAGCAGATTTCTATCGTCGTGGAACTGAACAAATCGTAGAGAGTTCCGACCGTTGTTTACAGGGACTTGGAGATTCTGCTGAAAAATAGGGCCATGCACATGTGTCTGTAAGTTAGTGGCAGCATTCAGTAAAAGATACTTGGCTCGCCATAATAATCTGAAGTCCCCTGATATACTAAACTTAACTCCCCCTGAACAGGTCATGAAGGCACAACGGTACCGACCTGCCGCCGAGTCATCCTCAGCCCACAGGCGTCACCGGATGCGGATGTGGAGGGGCATGTGGTCAGCACACCGCTCTCCCGGCCGTAGCTCTTCAGTTTTCGTCACAAGGGTTGAGTGCACCCCGCTTCCCAACAGCGCTCGGCATGCTAGATAGTCACCCATCCATGTGATAGCCCAGCCCGACAGCGCTTAACTTCGGTGATCTGACGGGAACCGGTGTTACCACTGCGCCAAGGCCGTTGACACCCCCCCCCCCCTCATACACACTAGTGGAAAAAAATGCAATACCCTCACGGACTGTGTTCAGCGTCAGCAGGGTACAACATGTGCATACTGAGGGGTTCTACTGTTAGTGATTCATTTGTCACCGTCATCGGCGATCAGATGGCGCTCAGACGGCGTGTATATGCACCATCTGTTTAGAGCTGTGATGATGATGATTGGTTTGTGGGGCGCTCAACTGTGCGGCCATCAGCGCCCGTAAAAAGTCCCAATTTTTGCACAGTCCAATTTTGGCAATGTCACGAATGATGATGATGATGATGATGATGAAATGACGAGGAAAACACAAACACCCAGTCCCCAGGCAGAGAAAATCCTCAAACCGGCCGCGAATCGAACCCGGGACCCCATGATCCAGAGGCAGCAACACTAGCCACTAGACCGCGAGCTGCGGACACTGTTTTGAGCCTGCAGGCAGTAAGTGTACTTAGTTTTCACGTGGACAATGCTTGTAACATTCATTCTAGGGTACAACCATGCTCCACCGACGGATACGTATTCGTTCTGAACAGCTTCAGCCATCTGAACAGGGTCGCACTTCTAGCCTGTGGGAAGCTGGATGGATGTATCGACGTATTTCTGCACATGTCGGGCACAATGTATCAATGCTTTGAACAGTTGGTTGTTGAGCACTCGCTACGGTCGCAGGTTCGAATCCTGCCTCTGGCATGGATGTGTGTGATGTCCTTAGGTTAGTTAGGTTTAAGTAGTTCTAAGTTCTAGGGGACTTACGACCTCCGCAGTTGAGTCCCATAGTGCTCAGAGCCATTTGAACCATTTTTTGTTGAGTTCTCCCACACTTATAGACCAGGTTCTGGACGTTTGCACAGTACAGACGAACGTCAAGATCGACATATTGTGCGAGCATCGGTGGCCGATCGATTATCACCCTGGGGCGAAATCCGGGTCATACTTCACCTGCAATGCCATCAGGAACCATTGGGAACCGTCTGCCTGCAGCAGGATTAAGATCACGTTTGCTTCTGCCCACGAGACCACTGACACCAGGACACAGGCAAGTATGGCTACTCTGGTGTGTTGAAAGAGTTGACTGGAGAGCAGAATGGCGCTCTGTTGTCTTCAGAGATGAGAGTACGCAGTGGCTGTATGCCAATGATGGACGTAACCGTGTATGAGTTAATTATTCCAGAGTGCACTCGTCCACGACGCACAGGTCTCTTCCTGGACTTCATGATGTGGTGGCCATCAGTTACAACTCGAGGTCACTTTTTCTGTTTCTGCAGGGTAAAATAACCAGTGCCCGCTTCACTCCACCGGCAGTTATCCGCATGGTACTGCCATTTCTTCGACAGGAAGGTGTTGTGCTTTCTCAGCAGGACACTGCACATGGCTGCAGCGAACGAAAATGCTCTTCGTGGTGCACAATAACCGCCCTGGCCTCCAGGGGCACTAGACCAACTGAACACGTATGGGACGCGATGAAGTGGGAACTTACTCGTCCTCCGAGGCCTGCAGGAACCGTTGCAGAATTGCAACAAAAGCGCAAGATGTTTGGGACAGTCTATGACAGGATGCCATTCAGCATCTGTATGATTGATAGCACGCGAGAGTGCATGTCTGCGTTGCCGCCAGATGAGGGTACATTATATACTGATGCCACTATTTGGGCACTCTCTACTATAACATGTGTGTTTCATTTTTTCTGAATTTGTTACCTTACACTCTTACATTAATGAACTATCTGTCACCTTACTTGTCAGTAAAATGACGTTGGCCATGAGGGTGATGCATTTTTTCGGCATTGTATTAATATTTTACGAAGTGCTTTAGTACATTGCAGAG
This sequence comes from Schistocerca americana, assembly GCF_021461395.2. Classification (NCBI taxonomy): domain Eukaryota; kingdom Metazoa; phylum Arthropoda; class Insecta; order Orthoptera; family Acrididae; genus Schistocerca; species Schistocerca americana. Next base: position 133,006,432 of record NC_060123.1, read on the forward strand.
GGTGCTTATTGTTATACCTCGTACGTATTAGGTTCTTTTCCCGCTCCTTTCGCGTATGGAGCTTCAGAATAATGGCGTTTCAAATGCTTCCTCTGTGCGCGCTGTAATTGTTCTAATCTCGTCTTTACGATCATATGGAGCAATTCGTAGAGGTAATAATATACTCTTAGGTTCCTCACTTAATACTGAGTCTCGAAACTTCGTAAGTAGGCTTTCGAGTGATGGTTGCCGTGTACCTTCAAACATATGCCAGTTCAGATTTTTCAGTATTTCCGAGACGCTCTTTCACCATACAACCAATCCTTTGACCATTTGTACAGCCCTTGTATAGATTAGATTAGATTCAGTTTTCGTTCCATAGACCCAAAAATTGAGATGATTCTCGTGTGTGTGAAACATGTCAGAAAATACAGCATAAAAACATAAAACTTTTGAATATAATACATACTACCCGGATCATTTGTCAGGAGAATAGGAAATAGGTGAATACAATGCGGTAAACTGGAACAGCTAATATTTGCATAATTAACACTCTGTCAGAATGAAACACTGTTATGCACCATTAATAAATTTATCATACACAAAATAACTAATCTTGACTGTTGTGACCAATTGCAGTCAAAACTGAAATCTAACAGATATTTTTACCTAACATGGCTTAACGGTCTCTGTTAGGACATGCATCTATGGAGTAGAAGGAGTTGCCTATCAAGAAGTCTTTCAAACTCTGTTTAAACCGTGCTTTAATGGAAACTACGTTTTTAATGGTTGCTGGCAATTTATTGAAAATGAGTGTTCCTGAATATTGGACCCCTTTTTGGACAAAGGTAAGTGATTTTTGGTCTTTATGTAGATTGTTCTTATTCCTAGTATTGATACTATGTATTGAGCTATTGGTTGGAAACAAAGATGTATTATTTGCAACAAATTTAATTAAGGAATAAATATACTGAGAAGCAGTCGTCAGAATATAAAGTTCCTTGAACAGGTTTCTACATGATGTTCTTGAATTTACGCCATAAATGATTCTTACTACACGCTTTTGCACGCTAAAAGGTTTTGCTCGGTTTGATGAGTTACCCCAGAATATGATCCCATATGACGTAATAGATTGAAAGTAAGCAAAGTATGCAAGTTTTTTTGTGTTTATATCTGCTACATCTGACATCATTCTCATGTCAAATACAGACTTCTTTAGGCGCTTAAGCAATTCTGTGGTATGCCCTTCCCAACTGAATTTGCTATCAAGTTGTAATCCTAGAAATTTTACACTGCCAACCTCTTCGATCTGCATGTCTTCATACGTTATACACATGCTGGAAGGAAATCTGTTACAGGTTCTTAACTACATATAGTGGGTCTTCTCAAAGTTTAATGACAGTGAATTAGCTTTAAACCACTTATTAATGTCAGTGAAAATTTGATTAGCAGCTATTTCCAAATCTGTACTTGACTTGCTACTTATTGCAATGTTTGTATCATCTGCAAACAAAACAAACTTAGCATCTGGCAATGTAACAGATGGGAGGTCGTTAATACACACAAGAAAAAGCAATGGACCCAAAATGGATCTTTGAGGAACACCACATGTAATTAATTCCCAGTCAGATGATGACTGACTGCTTACTGCACAGGTATTTCGCAACAACAGTCTTTGTTTCCTGTTAGATAGATAAGACTCAAACCATTTCACAGCATTGCCGGTGACACCATAATATTCTAATTTACTTAAAAGAATGCTGTGGTTCACACAAAGGCTTTTGACAGGTCACAGAAAATGCCAGTAGCCTCTAATTTATAATCTAATGAATTAAGTACATTCTCACTGTAAGTGTAAATAGCTTTCTCTACATCAGAACCCTTAAGAAATCCAAAATGTGACTTGGACAATATATTATTAGCAGTGAGATGCTTAAGGAGACGCTTGAACACAACCTTTTCAAATATTTTTGAGAAAGCCGGCAAAAGTGAAATTGGTCGATAGTTTGATGGTATCTCTTTATACCCCTTATTGTAAAGAGGCTTAACTTCAGCATATTTTAGCCAGTCTGGAAATGTTCTGCTGATAAGAGACTGATTGCACAAATAACTGAAGAGAGAATTGAACTCACATGAGCACTTTTTGATTAATTTCGTTGATATGTTATCATACCCGCTGGAATGCTTAGATTTTAAGGATTTTATGATGGATGCTACTTCTTTGGGAGTCGTGAGTGTCGTTTCCATTTTACTGAAGTTATTTTTACAGACTGGTCTCAGCTACTCCATTGCACTGTTCACCGAACGTTTTTTTTTTTTTTTTTTTTTTTTTTTTTTTTTTTTTTTTTTTTGTGGTTTTCGGGCGCACAACTTCAGTGGTCATTAGCGCCCTGACTACTCTAAGAATGCACCGCGAGGCACAAGTTGACAACAACAACTAAAAGGGAAAACACAATAAAAGACAGACTGACAGGCATAGGACTAAAAAACATCATCAAATGTCCTTAGCGAGGTTTGTCAAATTGATAAAACAAAGAACACGAGCAGCTGCTCGTGGGTCATCCGCTAAAATGGCATCTAAAGTATTAGGCAGGTTAAGATCGAGGCGCAGTGTGTTAAGATCTGGACAGGACATTAAAATGTGTCTAACCGTCAGCAAGTGCCCACATGGGCAGAACGGCGCCGGCGCAGCCGTCAGCAGATGGCGATGGCTGAACCGGCAGTGTCCAATTCTTAACCTTGCTAAAACGACCTCCTCCCGCCGAGAAGGGCGTGAGGGGGACGTCCAAGCCACGGGAAGAGGTTTTAAGGCCCGAAGCTTGTTGTCGGTAAGTGCAGCCCAATCGGCATGCCACAGCGACACAACGCGCCGACAAATGACCCTGCTAAAATCGGACGAAGGGACACAACAAGAAGCTGTCCGAGGCTGGAGGACCGCAGCCTTGGCCGCGGCATCTGCAGCTTCGTTCCCAGGGATACCGACATGGCCAGGAACCCACATAAAGCTAACCGGCGTACCGACGTCCACCAGCTGCTGAAGAGAGCGTTGGATCCGGTGTACGAAAGGGTGAACCGGGTACGGATCACTGAGGCTCTGGATGGCGCTCAGGGAATCTGAGCAGATGACATAAGCAGAATGTCGGTGGCGGCAGATGTAAAGAACAGCCTGGTAGAGGGCAAAGAGCTCAGCTGTGAAGACCGAACAATGGCCATGGAGCCGGTATTGGAAACTTTGTGCCCCAACAATAAAGGAACACCCGACCCCGTCATTGGTCTTAGAGCCATCTGTATAAATTAAAGTCATGTCGATGAACTTCGAACGAAGTTCCAAAAAACGGGAGTGGTAGACCGAACCGGGGGTGACCTCTTTTGGGAGCGAGCTGAGGTCGAGGTGAACGCGGACCTGAGCCTGGAGCCAAGGTGGCGTGCGGCTCTCGCCCACTCGAAAGGTTGCAGGGAGTGAAAAATGAAGGTGTTGAAGGAGGCGACGAAAGCGAACTCCAGGGGGTAGCAAGGCAGAGACATACAACCCGTATTGAAGGTCAAGAGAGTCGTCAAAAAAGGAACGATAAGACGGATGGTCGGGCATTGACAGTAGCCGACAGGCATACCGACAAAGCAGTATATCGCGCCGGTAGGTGAGTGGCAATTCGCCAGCGTCAGCATGAAGACTCTCTACGGGACTGGTATAAAATGCTCCGATCGCAAGTCGTAAACCCCGATGTTGTATGGAGTTGAGGCGGCGTAAGATGGATGGCCGTGCAGAGGAGTATACGAAGCTCCCATAATCCAGCTTGGAGCGGACGATCGACCGATATAGACGAAGTAGGACGGTTCGATCCGCTCCCCACGACATACCACTGAGAACACGGAGGACATTTAAAGAACGGGTACAACGGGCGGCCAAATATGACACATGTGGAGACCAGCTAAGTTTCCTGTCAAAGGTAAGGCCTAAAAATTTGATTGTCTCCACGATTGGGAGAGCAACGGGACCGAGTCGTAAGGACGGTGGGAGAAACTCTTTGTAGCGCCAGAAGTTAATACAGACCGTCTTCTCGGCAGCAAAACGGAAGCCATTGGCGACACTCCAGGAGTAAAGACGGTCAAGAGAACGCTGAAGACAGCGCTCCAGGACACGTGTACACTGCGCGCTGCAATAGATGGTAAAATCGTCCACGAAAAGGGAGCCTGATACATCAGCTGGGAGGCAATCCATTATTGGATTGATCGCGATGGCGAAGAGAGCGACGCTCAAAACTGAGCCCTGTGGCACCCCATTCTCCTGGCGAAAGGTGTCGGACAGGACAGAACCCACACGTACCCGAAACTGTCGATCCAGTAAAAAGGAACGAATAAAAAGAGGGAGGCGACCGCGAAGGCCCCATGTATGCATGGTGCGGAGAATGCCCGCCTTCCAACAGGTGTCATAAGCCTTCTCCAAATTAAAGAACACAGCCGCGGTCGGGCGCTTCCGCAAGAAGTTATTCATAATGAAGGTCGACAAGGTAACCAGATGGTCAACAGCAGAGCGGCGCCTACGAAATCCACATTGTACATTGGTAAGTAGGCGTCGAGACTCGAGCAGCCAAACCAATCGAGAGTTAACCATTCGCTCCATCACTTTACAGACACAGCTGGTAAGCGAGATAGGTCGATAACTGGAAGGCAAGTGCTTGTCCTTCCCCGGCTTAGGAATCGGGACAACGATAGACTCGCGCCAGCATGCGGGAACATGTCCCTCAATCCAGATGCGATTGTATGTACGAAGAAGAAAACCTTTACCCGCAGGAGAAAGGTTCTTCAGCATCTGAATATGAATAGAATCAGGCCCTGGAGCGGAGGACCGTGATCGGCCAAGTGCGGTTTCGAGTTCCCGCATGGTGAATGGGGCATTATAACTTTCACAATTCGAGGAGCGGAAGTCAGGTGGCCTAGCCTCCTCTGCCTGTTTGCGGGGGAGGAAGGCAGGGTGGTAATGAGCGGAGCTCGAAACCTCGGCGAAAAAGCGGCCGAAGGCATTGGAGACAGCCTAAGGGGCCACAAGGACTTCATTCGCGACCTTCAAGCCAGAAACTGGGGAGTGGACCTTAGTGCCAGATAGCCGGCGCAGGCTACCCCAGACAACAGAAGAAGGAGTAAAACTGTTGAAGGTGCTTGTGAAAGCAGCCCAGCTGGCTTTCTTGCTTTCTTTAATAATACGACGACACTGAGCACGTAATCGTTTATAATTAATACAATTCGCCACTGTAGGGTGGCGTTTAAAGGTGCGTAAAGCACGTCGACGAGCACGTAAAGCGTCTCTACATGCTGCGGTCCACCAGGGGACCGGTACGCGACGTGGAGAAGAAGTAGAGTGAGGGATGGAATATTCAGCAGCAGCGAGAATGACTTCCGTGAGGTGTGCGACCTGACGATCGCAGCTTGTGAAGGTTTGATCCTGAAAGGTCGCCCTGGAAGAGAAGAGCCCCCAGTCTGCCTTGGAGATGGTCCAACTAGAGGAGCACGGAGAGGGAGTACGCTGCAGGAGAAGGATAACACACGGGAAGTGGTCGCTCGAATATGTATCAGCAAGTGCATACCACTCAAACCGGCGTGCAAGTTGGGGAGTACATATAGAGAGGTCTAAATGGGAATAGGTATGAGATGTGTCCGAAAGAAAAGTAGGGGCGCCAGTATTGAGGCAGACAAGATTGAGCTGGGTGAAAAGGTCTGCTAACAAGGAGCCCCTCGGGCAGGATGCTGGAGAGTCCCAAAGGGGATGGTGGGCATTGAAGTCTCCAGTTAACAAAAATGGTGCAGGTAGCTGAGCAATAAGTTGCGTCATGTCTGCCCTGATAACGGCAGATGACGATGGAGCGTAAACGGTACAAAAGGAAAACGTAAAAGTGGGGAGAGTAATGCGGATGGCAACTGCCTGCAGGCCGGTGTGCAACGTGATGGGATCGTAGTAAATATCATCCCGGACCAGCAACATAACTCCTCCATGAGCTGGGATACCTACCACAGGGGGTAGGTCAAAACGCACAGAGGTGTAGTGTGCCAAGGCAATTTGATCGCATGGGCGTAGCTTCGTTTCCTGGAGGGCTACGACGAGCGGACGATGCAAGCGGAGCAGCAACCTCAAGTCCTCTCGGTTGGAGCGAATGCTGCGAATATTCCAGTTAATAAGTGCCATCGTAAGAAAAGGAAGATGAGAGAAGGGGTCACCTCGAAGGCCGCTTAGGGCCTGGCTTCGAGCGAGCACTGCCGCCGCTATCAGGAGGCGGACAGTCATCGTCCATGGGGTCTATAGGGTCATCGGCCATCTCGGGAGGATGGCCGGGAGGGGGAGCTTCCTCCAACGGTGAACGGCCAGATGTTCGGCTACCAGCGGTGCGGCCAGGCGAAACGGATGACGGCCTGGGGCGGCAACCGCTGGGTGGCGCAGGAGAAGAAAGGCGCCGCGGCGGAGAAGGAGAACTGTGCTTCCTATGCGCCTTTTTAGAAGGACGTTTGGTGGAAGTACCGGTCGAAGGCTGGGAGGTCGAGGGACGGAGGAAGTCTGCACGGGATGGTTCCTTCTTGAAGGCCCGTGCATCTGACTTCTGGGTCTTCGACTTAGCAGAAGCTGAGGAAGTGGCTGGTGTCTGTGGGGTGACGGGAGGAAGAGGAGACGTCGACCGCGCGATCTTAGCACTGGCCGAACGGACGACCGTGGTGCTGAAGGTCAGATCGCATGTCTGGGTTGCTACCTCCCGGGTAGTCCGAGGAGAGGCGAGGACAGTGCTGTATTTCCCCGCTGGGAGCAGCGTGGGCTTCCTACTAGCCAATAGCTTGCGAGCAGCCGAGGTGGACACTTTCTCTTTGACTCGAATTTCCTGGATACAGCGTTCTTCCTTATAGACAGGACAGTCGCGGGAGGATGCGGCATGGTCACCCTGACAGTTCACACAACGAGGAGACGGAGGTGGACAGTCGCCCTCATGGGCATCCCTGCCACAAGTGACACATTTAGCCGCATTGGAGCAAGACTGTCGAGTGTGATTGAAACGCTGACACTGGTAGCAGCGCGTAGGTGTCGGGACATAGGGGCGAACAGAAATAACCTCGTAGCCCGCCTTGATGCGCGATGGCAGCTTAACACTATCGAAGGTCAAGAAAAGTGTCCGGGTCGGTACAAGGTCATTGTTGACCTTTTTCATGACCCGATGGACAGCCGTCACACCCTGCTCAGCGAGGAAAGATTGAAGCTCCTCGTCAGTCAATCCGTCGAGGGAGCTACTATAGACTACACCACGAGACGAATTCAAAGTGCGGTGGGCCTCCACCCGGACAGGGAACGTGTACAAGAGTGTGGCCCGAAGCAGTTTTTGCGCCTGAAAGGCACTCTCAGTTTCTAGTAATAAGGCACCGTTACGCAACCTGGTACAAGATTTGACAGATCCGGCTAAGGCATCTACGCCCTTCTGAATAACGAAAGGGTTGACAGAGGAAAAATCCTTTCCGTCCTCAGATCGAGAAACTACGAGGAACTGTGGGGCAGGCGGTAGTACTTTTGTCACTGTTGGCTGGTCACGTTTCCGTTTTTGGGTCGAAGTCGAAAGCGATGGAGTAGAATCCATTGCGGAGGAATCCCCCATGATTGCCAGCGTCTCCGATGGCGCGCTCCTTCCTTGTGGGGACCCTCTCAGAGGGCACTCCCGCCTTAGGTGAATGTTTACACCTCAGGTCACACCTCCCGAGAAACAGACGGAGGGACCAATCGGCATGGTCAGAAGGTATCAGCTCAGGCAATCACCCCTCCCCGGGCCTGGCCTTTACCAGGGGGTACGCGCGTGCCTTACATGTCTACCCAGGGCGGGGACTTACGCGTTACCCCGTCACCGGCTACGCGTGCGAACGCGTGGGTCGGCCTTCAGACACGCACAGGGAGGAAGGAAGAAGAGGAAAAAGAAGAGAGAGAGGGAGAAAGAGGACAGACTGTCTCAAACGCCGAGGCGGAGACCAGAGAGGGCAAGGAGAAGAAGGCAATGAGAAGGCAAGGAGAAGAAGGCAATGAGAAGGCAAGGAGAAAAAGGCAATGAGAAGGCAAGGAGAAGTCAAGGGAAAGAGTAAGGAAGACAGTGAAGTGGAGAAGAGCAAAGAAAGGAACCAACAAAAGGAAGGAAGAAACGAGAAGTGAAAAACCAAAGAGACCACGATTATAGGTCGTGAAACCGTCCGTCTCCGGACGCAGGCGCTAACTACCCCCGTGAGGGGGATGGACTCCTTTTAGTCGCCTCTTACGACAGGCAGGAATACCTCGGGCCTATTCTAATCCCCGGACCCGCAGGGGGTGTCGGTCACCGAACGTGATAACCCCAAGCTGACAGTAACACAAATGAAGCACTTGTTTAAGAGGTTTGCAACACTACATGTACTTGTTACCAAAGTCTCATTTATTTTTAGAGGTATCTGTTCCTCTTCCTTTGTGGCTCCACCTGTCTCTGTCTTCACTGTATCCCGTACAGTTTTTATTTTGCTACCTGATGTAATTATCTTTTTCTCATACTGAGGTGACAAAAGTCATGGGACAGCGATATGCACATATACTGATGGCGGTGGTACTGCGCACACAAGGTACAAAAGGTCACTGCATTGGCGGACCTGTCAGTTGTACTCAGGTGATTCATGCGAAAAGGCTTCCGACGTGATAATGGCCGCACGACACGAATTAACAGACATTGAATGCAGAATGGTAGATGCATGGGACACTGCATTTCGGAAATCGTTAGGGAATTCAATATTCCGAGACCCACAGTGTCAAGACTGTGTCCAACACCCTTCACTTAACGTCCGAGAGCAGCGGTGTTTGCGTAGAGTTGTCAGTGCTAACAGACAAGCAACACCGAGTGAAATAAACGCAGAAATCAATCTGGGACGTGCACAAACTTATCCGTTTGGACAGTGCGGCGAAATTCGGCATTAAATGGCTATAGCAGCAGACGACCGACGCGAGTGCCTTCTCTAACAGCACGACATCGTCTGCAGCGCCTTTTCTGAGCTTGTGACCATACTGGTTGGACCCTAGACGACTGGAAACCCGTGGTCTGATCAAATGAGTCCCGATTTCAGGTGGTAAGAGCTGATGGTAGGGTAAGAGTGGCGCGGGCCCCACGAACCCGTGGACCCAAGTTGCCAACAAGGCACTGTGCAAGCAATTGGTGGCTTCTTAATGGTGTGGGAGGTGTTTACAAGGCATTGACTGAGTCCTCAAGTCCCTCTGAACCGATTATTAACTGGAAATGGTTATGGTCGGCTACTTGGAGACCATCTGCAGCCATTTATGGACTTCATGTTCCCAAATAACGATGGAATTTTTATGGATGAAAGTGCGCCATCTCATAGGGCCAAGGCTACGGGCGGTCGGTTTGAAGAACATTCTGGACAATTCGAGCGAATGATCTGGCCACCCAGATCGCTTGACAGAATCCCATCGAACATTTATAGGGGATAATCGAGAGGTCAGTTCGACCACAAAATCCTACACCGGCCACACTTTCGCAATTATGGACGGCTATAGAGGCAGCATGGTTCATCATTTCTGCAGGAAACTTCCGACGATTTGTTGAGTCCATGCCAGGCCGAGTTGCTGCAGTACGCCGGACAAAAGGAGATCCGACACTGTATTAAGAGGTACCCCATGGCTTTTTTCACCTGAGTTTATGTTCGTTATCCTCTGTCAGTCGTACTTTGTGTGGACCCAACACACTTGTGCTACTTTCTAGGAGCGTGTTTTTAATCAATCTCTTTTTCACACTGATTGCATTTTCTCAGGAACTATAAGCGAGTCTCACTGCACTTCTTATCCCCTCAGTCTGTTGCATCGAGGTATGTGTGTGAGTTGACTGATTGCAATATTGTGACTCACTGGCATGTAATCATACGATTAATTTTTTTGCAACGCACAAATCTGCACTTTAAATATTTAAATAAAGTTGCCAATCATTGCAGACTTCCAAATCTTTTCGAGAATTGCCTGATTCTCTGTTCAGTTTTCCACATTGCCCTTCATTACAGAATGCTGCAACATCTGCAAACCGTCTTTGTTTGTTGTCCACATAATCTGCTAGGGCACTGCTCCAGGGACACATCAGCGCATCAGGGATTAGTTGCGACGGCGGGTATCAACGCTAAAGGGTGCTTTCTTGAATATTTAATGCGATAAAGTAATGAAGAACTGTGGAACATGAGGTCTAACTTGGAAATAAAAGTTTCCGAACACAACTGCGTATTACGCATTTTCTTCGTAAACAATGCATTTGAAAGTTGGGTTGTACCTTTGCGTTCCACTCTGGAAGGACGCAAGAAGACCTGTCGCGGACTGTCGGAGCATTGCCTGATACGTCACCAAATAATGACGCCAGGACCAGTTTCGGTCACGCAGTTATTGGGGTATCCCATACACTCTCCGACAGCTGCGGTCGCAGGTTCGAATCCTACCTCGGGATGGATGTGTGTGATGTCCTTAGGTTAGTTAGGTTTAAGTAGTTCTAAGTTCTAGGGGACTGATGACCCCAGAAGTTAAGTCCCATAGTGCTCAGAGCCATTTGAACCATAGACTTTCCGACGGCAGAATTCGTCAAATATCGGAAGCCTTCGGTCAAATAGCATATTATCTGCTTCTGCGCACTTTCGTCACTTTTGAGATGCTACAATACCGTAGCGAAGTGGCAGCAAGAAACCCATTATTGAACACGAGTTATGTAAGCGGCAGCTGTCTGGACCAAGAGCACTGTTACCACATAAACCATTTCAGCGATAGTATTCGGTAGTCGGCGTATCTTTATGATGATGCTACTTGGATTAAATGACGCTGCAGAAACGACTGGAAAGGGTGCGTTTGCAGTCACGGCTGGGATGAGACTTTGAAATATGAAGATTGATTTTCTATATAATCGAGTATCGCCAAGATAACTATCGATATCGATGAATAATCGAATGTAAAATACCGATATACTGATGTATCGATGCCAAAATTTTAGTTATAAAATGCAGGTGAATTGCGATTGCCCGTGTTATTTAAAACTGTGAAGAACGGGTTTTATTGATTAAAAAAATTAAGGAAAAGCAAATTTAACCACACATTATTATTAAATGGAGAAATCGTGTGAAAGAAAAGTTATACTAAAGCATATGAAAAAATAGACAGGAAAAAATCACACGAAATATAGTTAATATAAATGAAAAAGTTATTATTTTCAGAACTTATTTTTCTAAAGAACTTAAAAACATTGGTTTCCATGTTATGCTTTTAAACTACTTCTTTGAGAAGAAATCTCTTCACTAGCTTTAGAAAACCATATTCTTCTGAAAAAAAAAGTCCCTGCAAAAGATAATTCTTAGCAACCTGATACAGGTTAGAACTGGGTCGAGATATTTCCCTCCAGATTGTGAGTCTGGTATTCGTAAATTTACTGATCATTCTGGAGAATGTCCACGTCTTTTTTAGCTTTCACATTTCCAATACTTCTGCCAACCTTACTTTAGAATATAAGGAGGAGGTTATGAAAACACAATCGACATAAGTCAAAATTTCTAACAGTTACAGTTATAGCTCGGATGCGTAAAGCTAACAGTGGATGATAATCACCAGCTGATGATATATTCATTACGATTCTGTTATTGGCCTATCACAGTATAGACAAGTACCTGGTGATAGTTCAACTACAGACGAAACGATTTCTTGTAAATATGTAACTCTGGTACAAAATGCAATTTTGGCGTTTTTTTTACTCAGATGTAAAACAGTACTACCTTGAACTGAAGAAAACCTTTCCTATCCCAAACGGATGACGTGACCGTCGTCACAAACAGAAAAAAAAAGTCCGGCCCTACAAAATGAATAGGAAAACGCCTTAATGTTTATTCACATGTGCTTCCGGGAAACACGCGAGCAGATAAACAGTTAATCCGTATATTCTAGCGAAGACGGCACGAAACGTGCTAACGACTTTCAGCGCGTGTCACCAGATGCCTCTAACGTCAATAATTAGTGGTCCAGTATGTGAGTTGCTAGCCAACGTTAGTCGCTACCATTACATTCTTGCTTCAGGATATGACAGGTCGAATTTCTTCACTTAATGATGCCAAATGTGATAATACTGCATCCAAAGACTTCACAGAAATATATCATTTAGTGAAACCAGAATGCAACACATTCCACATTGCACCAATAAGACTGCATATAAACAGTTACAATATTAGTGTATGCAGCTGCAGAAATTCGTATATATCGCATCATTTTTGTATCTTCACTCGTTGTTTCAACTCTTTGCTTCTACAAACAAACAAAAATGATCGCCAACAATGAAGTTTCGTTTTCCACCGCAGTTTCGCTGATAATGTGTTCTCAGGAATCGTGAATGATGTCACCGCCTATGACACTGACTATTTTCCATTTCATAATGATTGACACCTGACTTTGAGCTCATTCTCTGGTCACATCTTATGACGAACATCGATGTGTTATATCTGGCCGGAATCGTGGAGATACTTAATTTTATTTGGTGTATGAATATTATATTTTGGTTAAAAGGGGGCAGCACACGCGGTAATATTTAAGAGAATGCGTGATTTTTCGATCATTTTTTGGGGTGTGTCTAATTTGAGGGGTCATAGAAGTCAGACCGCAACTAGGAGCAAAAGATACAACCATACTCAACTTCCACACGAATTGTCCTTGGTTTCCAATTAGTCGTTTTGTACTAATAAAGGTGGGCGTAGATTTCTGCAGTTCGGTTAACGATGATGCATATTAACAAGACGAAAAGTGTAAATGCAAGCTCTGTTGTTGCCTTTCACAGCTGTTATGTTTTTACGCACGTAAATCTACATAAAGCGCTAATATCACATCTTTAATTTATTTGCTTTTGCGTTTCTATGCGCCGCGTGCTCGCGTGCGCTATGTTGCCGGCCCTCTGAACAGTATTTCCACTTCATTGTTCATTGCTGCGGTGTTACATCGTGGCTTCCCGTCAGATAGGAAACGATCGTGCTCCCATTCGTTGTTGTGTATTCGTGTGAGAAAGTACTTGTAACACAATTAGTTGCCTTGTACTTATGTGAAACCATGCATCATTTACGGGGCTGTGAAAAGTCTATCGTAATCAGTGCGCGTGCTCACTTTGAGGCCGAAAAAGAACAGGGCGTGAGCAGTTCCGTCCCACAGCCATTAAAGAAAACTTCTGAATGTCTCGGTATTAGTTGCAAGTACAGTGAAGCGAATTTCGAGAGAATATAGAGAAACTTCATGTCTTCTAACAACAAAAAGACTTCTGGCAGGGGACAGAAGTCTGTATTGGATGAGTTTACACAGGGGGTCATTGGGAAAAAACCCACGACTTCCATGTTGAAAAACAATTTCCAACAGTGGCAGCAGTGTTGGGTACGTTGAAGACGAAGTGGAAGATTTTCCTGACATGAATGAAACAATCATTTGGCGCTCTGTTCGAAAATTGGGCTTCAGATACAAAAAGTTCAACAAAAAACCTGTGCCGATGGAAAATAACCAAGTAGCAGAAAAAGAGACGAGTTCTTGTGGGAAATAAGACACTTGCGTAACACTGGATGGACTATTTATTATACTGATGAGCGTTGGTGTGGTGCAAATCATTCCAGAAAGTTTGATTGGCAGGAAGAAAAAACGCCTTACGCATCAGAAAATGTATACGATTATCACAGAGGAAATGTTCGAGAGAGGAATGGCTGGAAAGGATGAATTCAAACACCGTCTGGGTCTGGAAAAAGGATTATAGCGTGCCACACTTGGAATGAAGATGGGTCGTGCTTATGTTTTATTGGGCAAAAAAGGAGATGCACACTGTTATTCTGAAATGAATGCCAGACACTACGAGGAGTGGTTTAGGAGCGTTCACGAAAAATTACCAAACCGATCTGCGATTACTTTAGATCAGGGTCCAAATCACACGGTGATATATCCAGTTTCACGAAATCCATCTACGAAATGGAGAAAGGATTGTAGTATTGAACAGATGGAAAGCAGTAATGCAGACGTCCATCTAATGTCGTGTCATATGAGGAATTTACTAGCCTACTGGAACACGCGCGAACGCACTTCGGGTCGCTGGAATACCTGCTGGGAAGTATATTGCGTGGGCAAGCAAATTAAACTTCTTTCATTGCCTGTAGCGCACTGCGTATTGAACGCCATTGAACTTATTTGGGCACTTGTCAAGAACAAGATAGCAAAGGAGAACAAGAACTTTAAAATAAATGATACTTCACAGTTGTGTCGCTCCGCTCTGGAAAGTGTTGTACAAAGTGTCTGGAGGAATTCAGTGAGTCTTGACGTAGCAATAGAACCGTTGCTGGTCCAAGAAGACGACTGTAATGGCAGCAGCGAGATCTCAGCCGCCAGCTGTGAAAGCCATTAGTGGCAGGTTTTACGTCAGTCATCGTTCTTTACTGCAAAATTTATTTGAGCTAATCGACTTTTCTATTTCTGTTGACATGTGCCTTAGAAATGTTAATTTATTGTGAGCTGCTTTTATATCGAGCATTTATTTGCTATTTCCCATATTATTTCCCTCTACTCGCAACAAAAACTAAACACGGCACCGCTGTAATGCATTGCGACTACGAAATTACCCTTCCCCGCTGTTGAAGGGGGGCTTATGGCGCATAACAGTGGCGGCTCGTTGGTGTGACAACTACGCTCCACCACAGCCTAGAACCGCTCGGCCACAGCGGCCGGCGAAACCATTCAAACTGGTGCTAGTGCACAAGCTCAATGACGACGACAAAGACAAGCGTTTTGAGTATTGTTCGCACTTGCAACAATTGAGTGAGGATGGGGATGGCATTGTTCAAACAAATTTCGGGCTTGCAGCCGGTCGTCGTTCAATACTTCGCACGATACTTCAACTGGGCACCTGTCAGTAATCTTCAGGTGAGCGTCGCTGACTGGCGAAAACGTCCTCCGTTCCTCAATATATAACGTACTGTAAGTATTCAGCGCATGCGTCGAAAACTTGATAGATGAACCACACTGCCCGCCGGCAGCGCCCTCGCTGGTGGAATAGCGGAACTCAGGCGCCCTCTGCGTTGCTGTTTGCCACGGCCGTCGACGCACTCTGTCGTCTTCACCGCCATCAGGCATGGGAGAACAAAATCTCTGCCATTGACCTGAGTGACCCGTCCGCTTGGCGGCTCACAAAAAGCCTTCTGAGACGAGAGCAACGGATTCCCCCACTCCAGGTCGGCAATGACTTTGTGTCCGAACCAGACGCCAAGGCTAACGCCTTGGCCGATGTCTTCGCGCACAACTTCACCCCGGTCAATGACCCCGTTGACCCCGACCATATTCGCCTGGTAACAGCACGCCTCCCTCAACTCCTTGCTGTCCAGGACCCTGAGGATGAAATCACCCCCATTAACGAAGAGGAGGTAGAACTGCAATTGCGGCACCTCCAATCCAAGAAAGCTGGCGGCCCCGACAAGCTGACGAATGCCCTCCTCAAGCAGCTACCCCCCAGCTACTATTCCCATCCTGACGGCCACTTTCAACAACATCCTCACAACCAGGCAATATCCCACCGCCTGGAAACATGCTGAAGTGGTCGCCATACCCAAGGCTGGGAAGGATCTTCGTTCCCCTGCCAGCTATCGCCCATCAGCCTCCTGCCCGCCATCTCCAAAGTGTTTGAGAGGCTGTACCTTAAACGACTGCTCATCCACATTGCCCGAGAACGAGTCCTTCCTGATGAGCAGTTTGGCTTCAGGCAGGGACACGCAACCACTCACCAACTCCTGCGCCTTGTGGAAGAGGCACTGGACGCCATAGAACGTAGGGAGTACTTCGGGGCCATACTCCTCGACGTGTCCAGAGCGTTTGACTCGGTCTGGCACGAAGGACTGCTCTACAAATTATTTTCCCTTGGCTTCTCAGTGTCCCATGTACGGCTAATAGCCACATACCTGGAAGGTCGCACCTTCCATGTCAGGATCCCAGACGGGAAATCTACACGACGACGAATCAGAGCAGGAGTACCACAAGGCAGCGTACTTGGACCGCTACTCTACTCCCTCTTTACAGCTGATCTGCCCTCTGTGCCGAGGGTACATTTAGCTCTCTACGCAGATGACACTGCACTCTTCTCTCGTTCTCGGAGTGCGGCAGTTCTTCAACAGCAGCTCCAGGGGGCTACAGATTCCCTAACCGTTTGGGCTAGGACCTGGCGTCTGGCATTTAATCCCTCCAAAACCCAAGCCCTTATCATCTGCTGACGCCGTATTCCCATTCGGCTCCCTCAGGTGACGATCCTTGGTACCCCAGTCCCCTGGACTCGTACTGCAAAGTACTTGGGTGTTACCCTGGACCAACGCCTCACCTGGCGCCCCCACATCGACGAGGTGCGTCGTAAGGCAATGGGGCGGCTATGCCTGCTCTACCCTCTCATCAACCCAACCTCTTCACTCCCCACACACCTTGCTGTTAGACTGTACACCTCACTTGTCCGCCCCATCCTTGAATACGCGGTGGTGGTGTGGGGCAATGCTGCCCCCACCCACCTCCGCCGACTCCAAACCGTCCAGAACCGGGCTCTCCGGCGTGCCCTCCGCCTCCCCTTCGACTTCCCAACCCAAGAGCTCCACATCCGGGCTGAAGTCCCGCTCCTTCGTACCCGCATCCTATCTGCAGCCAACTCCTTTTACCAACAAACCCGTCATTCTCCTAATCCCTTAATCCTTTCCCTGGGTACCCGTGTTCACCGTCTAGCCACCACTCGATGGCCTGACCTTTTATTTCGCCCCCCATGACTTCACATGCAATAGCCATCTCACCTCAAGACAATTACTCTCCCTCACACCATAGATCATCTCCCCCAACATGTCATGTCACTCACTCCCCAACACGCCACACCCACACTATCCCCAATGTTGGCCTAATCACGACAGGCCCTTCCTTTTTCCCTTCTTCATCTGTCACCCTCTGTCTTCTTGCTCTTTCCCCGACCCCCAACCCACCACTCCAAGACTGACTGCCACCACCATCAAGACGCCGCTACGAAGAAGAAGAAGAAGAAGAGGCCAGGACAATAGCCTTTCGCTTTCACTATCTCTCACTATCCCTCCTCCTCTCCTTTAATCTGTAACTTAGTCGTAATCCACGGCTAGTCAGCCGTTCGTTTTCCCCCACTCTTCTACTGTCCTGTCATCTTTCCTTATTTAAAAAAAAAAAAACCGGGCCAGTCAATTGGGCCATTCGTTTTCCCACTTCTTCCACTATCACTCTAACTATCCTTTCTACTTACAAAAAAAAAAAAAAAAAAAAAAAAAAAAAAAAAATTAAAGCCCAAAAGTCAATCAAGTAACAAAAACACCCACCATGACATCCCACATTTTCACCACATCATCTAAGAAGGTGAAGCGCACAAAGCGCTAGAACTTCGCCCCCAGCTGAGGATTCAGTCCTCGATCATGTGCGTCTGCGTCTGTCGTCTTCGATTTGAGCAAATCGTGGAGATGATGGGATTCCATGCACTGTCCGGCTGGTAGCCGCTGTCACGGTTTAAAAGATTTTCCGCCAGTCGTATTTCTACGTATTCTTTAATAATGGATCCCAGAAAGACGTTGCTGTGGACAAAATCATTGTTTTCTCATACTCCACTGAATGTCCAGTAGAAATACAATGTTCAGCAATAGCGGACGTGCTTGGCTGCAAAAGGGTGTAACGTTGATGTTCTGTGCAGCGTTCTTTCACCGTGCGTGTGGTTTGACCTGTGTAAGCCATACCACATTGGCACGGTATCTTGTAAATTCCGACCTCTCGTAGTAACAGATTGTCCTTAACTGATCCCAAAAGGTCCGCAATCTTCGATGGTGGGCGGAAAACCACTTTTACCTGAAATTTTCGGAGGATTCTTGTTATTTTAAAAGAAGTGTTGCCAACTAAAGGAAGAAAAGCTAAAGATTGTTCCGGCATGTTCTCCTCTTTATTCACTTCCTGCTTCTTAGTTTTAACTGTTAGTGCCCTGTTAATCCGCCGGATGGAATACCCATTTTCGCTGAATACTATCTTTAGATGGGCGAGTTCTTGAGGTAAGCTGTCTAGATCTGAGACAGTATGAGCTCTATGAACAAGTGTTTTAAGCAAACTCATGGTTTGCAATGGGTGATAGCAACTCGATGCTTGCATGTACAAATCGGTATGAGTGGGTTTCCGGTAAACTGAATGCCCTCGAGAGCCAGCATTCTTCCTTCGAACCAGGACATCCAAGAAAGGCAAACAACCATCTTTTTTTATTTCCATGGTGAACCGGATGTTGCTATGAATGGAGTTGAGGTGATGTAGAAACTCCATTAATTTATCTTCTCCATGAGGCCACACTATGAAAGTGTCATCCACATACCGCCAAAAAACTGTTGGTTTCAGGGCAGCAGATTCAAGCGCTCTCTCTTCAAAATCCTCCATAAAAAGGTTGGCCACCAAAGGAGACAGGGGGCTACTCATGGCAACACCGTCAGTCTGTTCAAAATAATCTTGATTAACAGAGTGCGTCGACAGCCGTGGCAAACAGCAACTCAGATGGCGACTGAGTTCCGCTATTCCACCACACTGCCGGCGGGCAGTGTGGTTCATCTATCAAGTTTTCGACGCATGCGCAGAATAGTTACATTACGTTATATATTGCGGAACGGAGGACGTTTTCGCCAGTCTGCGACGGCTCACCTGAAGATGACTGGCAGGTGCCCAGTTAAAGTATCGTGCGAAGTATTGAACGACGACCGGCTGCAAGCCCGAAATTTGTCTGAACAGTCAATTCGCCGGGAAAATTTTAAAATTCACAGGGGATGGCATAGTTTATCGCTTAATTTTTAGCAACGAAGCCACTTTTCACACTAATGGGAAAGTAACAGGCATAACTGTCGAACTGGGGTAAAAAGCATCCACACGAATGCATTGAATTTGAGCATGATTCCCTAAAGGTAAATGTTTTTTGGGCCTTGTCACGCCGAAAACTGTACAGTCCATTCTTTTTCACCGAGAGCACTGTCACTGGATATTCCTACTTTGACATGTTGCAGCAATGGCTGATACCTCAAATGCAATCGGACTCTCCGTTCATCTTTCAGCAGGATGGGTCTCCACCCCATTTTCATCGTGAAGTTCTTGGGTACCTCAACACGGAGCTGCCGCATCGACGGATCGGCCGTGCTACAGAAGGGGACAGCTGTTTCATGAAATGGCCTCGCCCATCACCAGATCTCACTCCGTGTGAGTTTTTTCTGTGGGGACACACTGAAGACCTGGTGTATGAACCGCCTCTACCACGTGATGTAGCAGAGCTCCAGACAGAATATGGGAAGCGACTGCCACAGTCGACGATGCCATGCTGGGATGGGTATGGCAAGAATTCGATTACCGTACTGACATCTGCTGGGTCAATCATGGCTCGCAAATCGAAAGTTTCTTAAAAAAAAAAAAGTTTCAGAGTTTCTCTTCAAAATTCAATGTGTATGGCATCTGTACAATGTTTAGTTCTTGTGCAATAAATAATTGAAATTGTTTCCAGACTTTATGTACACCCTGTATTCATGTACGAGGGCTATCCACAACGTACATTACGTTTTGGAATTAAAAATAAATAAAGTATTGGAAATTTTTTTTATTATATACAGATGAAAGCCACACTTAAATACTACTTTTTTACATAGTTGCCATTTAAATTAAGGCACTTATCGTAGCGATGGACGAGCTTGGAAATTCCTTCGTCGTAAAATTCGGCCGCCTGCGCCTTCAACCACGTGGTTACCATTTTGGGACAGAAAAGGTGTGATTTTTGTGGATTTCCTGGGGCTCAAAGATCTTGCTGATTCACGACAACGCCCGGGCCCACACGGCAAATGCCACTCGTGAAGTTCTCGAATCTTTTAAGTCGCCGTACAGTCCCGACCTGGCACCGAGCGACCTCCACTTATACCCAGCAATGAAGAAGTGGTTGGCTATGCAGCGTTTTGATGACGATGCACAGCTTCAAGAAGAGGTAACCACGTGGTTGAAGGCGCAGGCGGCCGAATTTTACGACGAAGGAATTTCCAAGCTCGTCCATCGCTACGATAAGTGCCTTAATTTAAATGGTAACTATGTAGAAAAGTAGTATTTAAGTGTGGCTTTCATCTGTATATAATAAAAAAATTCCAATACTTTATTTGTTTTTAATTCCAAAACGTAATGTACTTTGTGGATAGCCCTAGTAATACGTGCATTTCATTAAATGAATAGCATCTTCATGTAATTAAGTTGCAAATATAGTCTTTAGATCCGGATCACTTTCAAATGTCTTCATTTAAAAGCTTCCATAACAGTTTTTACTTAGCATCGAATTTTGGATGAGAATACCAATACCGATTGAGAAAGTACATGAGAGAGGTGAGTTAAAGTGAGCTTAGTACATTAAGGTGCAGTTTCATTCTAAAATATTTTCTTTTCAAGCAATTTCTCCAGGAAAAACTGAGGATTGGCTGTGGCCCTGGTGTACAGTTCGTGTGACAGTTTCAGAGGTGTACACTACTGAGGTTAACTCACTTGACGCCAGCGAGATGTCTGTAAATGTAGAAGCAAATTGGGAACTTGTCAGGAGTGTTTTATAACACTTCTTGTTTCCGTTGGCATTCAGCTCCAGAAGTATTCCCCGTATCGGCTTTCAGAAATGTCATTAGCACACTGAGCTCCAGATCCCACGCTTAACACTTTACTTTAACTGAATCTCTACTCATAAAATTATGCGACACTTTGATCGCAATTGTCGAGTGGGCGGCAAAGTCAAGATACAGGATTCGCATTTGGGAGGAGTGTAGTTTATAGCCCGTCCACTCCGTCCACATTTAGTTTTTCCGTAAATTGTGTGCAACGAATGCCAAGAAGGTTACATTGGAGAAGACTGCCGATTTGTTACTCCAACCCGATATTATGCTTCAATAACAAAATTAAACGCTAACCTTCCACTTCGTCGCGAATAATTGTAAGATCTGACTTTTAAGTTATGACAATCAGTTTGCGTTCTCTGACACTTATGGATGTGTTGTGGAAAGCGCTCCCGTTGATAGAGCGTGTATAATAATCGTCATTCTGCATCATGTTTCACTCTTAAAACGTCTATAATGAGCCATTATGAGTTCATCGTGAATTACATGTTATGAGATTTATACACCACCAAAGAAGCAGAAGGCAGGAGAAAAATTAAAGTACTGAGTTCAAAGCGCCTAGTACGCGCCGTTCCTTATTTGCTGGATCATCGGTTAAGTTTTGCGAAACTTTGAAAAATATTTCACATCATTCCGCAAAGCCTAGATCGTTCGACAAGTCTCAATCACCGCCTTTACTGAACTGTCCTCGTCCATCGCGCCTGACCTCAATCTAGTAAACCAATGGCCGCCTCGGTTAAGCCCACACACATCCTTTATGCCACCCAGTATCAAAGCACTAAAAGTGCATACATTGAAAGTGCAATCCACTTAAGCTGTCTTAATGGTTATGCTGTGGACACACGTAGTGTTCACAATAGTATTACTTTGGTGTGTACACTGACAGATCCAAAAAAAGAAAAGACTTCATCCTAAGATCCCGCGTAAGTTCACTTTATTCTTACGCCATTACAATTTCCCCAGACGCCACACAGTATTATTTAACGGCGGAATGGAGACACTGGATCCTCAAAGGTTTAACGGCCGACGGTAAACGTGGCTCTAGTGCGGCTGGTGCAGCGAGCGCCGGCAGACAATGAAAATTTGTGTGTATCTACGAAAGTACCGGTTTCGACACCGCCGGCGTTGCTTCTAGGCCACACAAGTGTTGCTCGCGCCGCAGTGTTTGTCTTGCATTACGGAAGATTACGGAGCAGAGCCCGTTGTTTGGCGTGGAACTGCGGAACGCCAAGGAAACTGCCTTCCCTAATCCGAGGGCTCAGCACGAACGCCTCTCGGTGCGACTGCAGACGCACGATACATTAACAGAGACGTCCTTGGCGCGCGTATCACTCTCAAAAGGAACTTAAGTTTTGTAAATAGCGATGCACTGCCAACAGCAGCATCTCTGGCAAATCACTGATGGACAGTGATCTCTACGTAAAATGCAGTTGTCTGAGCGTGACGACCAAAGATCATGGTACTCAGTGGCGCCATGTTGTTGTTAATCAAGGAATGAAATATCCGTAAAGCACAAAATAAAGTACTTTGGTTTGCCTGAGAGTGTCACAGGGATGCACAAGAAACTGTGGTAGGACACATTACGGGAAAGGGTCGAGTCAGGAAAGGCACGTGGCCACCACCTATGTAACAATGCCGATCACGTAGAGAAACTGGTAAAGGCAAAGAATAATAATAACAAGAAGAAGCTACGGGAAAGTGTAGTACAACGCAGGGAGCCTTACATAATTCCAAAGTACCAAGTTAAAAAACGAGACAAAAGAAAAAAAAGACTCGCCACGGATAAATTATCCTAATGTGGCGGAAACTGGTAGATATGATGCACATGTGCAGACAAACAAATGGTTACAGTTTCAGGATAATTGGAAAGTCAATAACATGTCGGTCCACCTCTGGTCCTTATGCTAGCAGTTATTCAACTTGGCATTCATTGCATGTCCTCCTGAGGGATTATGTACCAATTTCTGTCCAACTGGCGCGTTAGATCGTCAAAATCCTGAGAGGGCTGGAGGGTTCTGCGCATAACGCTCCAAAATATTGGTGGAATATCTGACGATCTTACTGGCCGAGGTAGGGCTTGGCAAGCACAAAGACAAGCAGTAGAAACTCTCGCCGAGTGCGGGCCGAGCTTTGTCGTGCTGAAATGTAAGCCCAGGATGTCTTGCATGAAGGGCAACAAAACGAGGCGTAAAATATTGTCGACGTACCGCTGTAGTGTAAGGGTGCAGTTGATGACAACCAAAGGGAGCCTATTACGACAAGACCATCAATCGTGGCTGTTGGGCCGTATGGCGGGCGAGGATCAGGTTGGTATCCCAACATTGTGCAGCGCGTCTCCAGACAGGTCTTCTGCCTGGAATCTCATTGACTGCAGTGGAATTGTCTTCAGTGACGAGGCCCGCTTCGAACTGAGCCCCAATTTCTAGCGAAGAAGTGTCTGCAGTCGCACCGGGCAGCGGTTGGATACTAACCTGACTGTCGCCTGCCATACGGCCCGAAAACCAAGAGAGACGGTCTAGCGCGTCTCTCTCTCTCTCTCTCTCTCTCTCTCTCTGGCTTAGTGTGTATCTCGAAAAAATGGCTCTGAGCACTATGGGACTTAATATCTGAGGTCATCAGTCCTCTATAACTTAGAACTACTTAAACCTAGCTAACCTAAGGACATCACATACGTCCATGCCCGAGGCAGGATTCGTACCTGCGACCGTAGCGGTCGCGCGGTTCCAGACTAAAGGGCCTAGAACCGCTCGGCCACACCGGCCGGCTGTGTACCTCGTTTGATGTCCACGACGATAACGATAGAGACATTCCAAATTATATAGAGGTGTGTCGACAACGCTTATTCACGCTAACAGTGGGTGGGGGGAGGGGGGGGGAGGTTCATCTGGTACAATATTAACCTCCCTCCAGGCATCGCACGGCGGCCAGTACAGTACAGATGCAGACGTAGAACGGGTGACGAATCCTTTCTCTTTTGGACGGAAAACGATGGCGGATTGGATATGGGCTGAACGTAGAGACGTTACTGGAAGTTTAAATTTTGGAGCTCTTAAGGGTCTTTACGTATTGAGTTCTTGGTCAGTCGGGCGGGAAGGATTCAGTCGCAACCTTAGCAAAGCACATTACGTGACCAAGGGAATGCATGACATATCTACAGGATGGAGAAAAATTGTTTCAGGAAATTTTAACCCTGTATAGCTGATGCCAGTAGGAACGAAAATTACTAATGTTGTATATGTCGACAATGAACAAGTTTTGAACTTTGGAAATTTGGCGCCAAGCGCTCCGATTGGCCGCGGAATTGCCCTGTTGCCGGATGCTCTGGACCTATTCGACACGTGTGCGTATCACGTTGGGGCAGTGACGGGGCGAGGGACGTTCGTATGTGTGAACCCGACAACCACAGCGCTGCCCGTTAACCGACGAACGGCATGCACTTATTTACATTTTGTTTGCATTTCACAACACATACTGACCTTTTTTTAGAATTGTTATTAAAAGCTTTCAGTAAATAACTTGTCACACATGTCAGTTGTATTTATTTCTGTTCTTAAAGGCTGGCCGGAGTGGCCGAGCGGTTCTAGGCGCTACAGTCTGGAACCGCGCGACCGCTACGGTCGCAGGTTCGAATCCTGCCTCGGGCATGGATGTGTGTGATGTCCTTAGGTTAGTTAGGTGTAAGTAGTTCTAAGTTCTGTGGGACTGATGACCTCAGAAGTTAAGTCACATAGTGCTCAGAGCCATTTGAACCATTTTGTTCTTAAAGGATTTCGATTATGTGAAATATTGACCAGCTATTCACAATTACATTTTTCTGTACATGTATTGTTGTAATGATATGTTCATAAATAAATGCAACAAATGCGCGTAACTTGGGCGCATAATTTTTGGTAATCGGGATTGCGTTCGCGCTGTCCCGAGAATTTAAAAAAGGAAAAAAAAGCGGCAATCCCATGGCAAATCGGAGCGCGTAGCACCAAGTTTCCGTAGTTTAAAAATGGTGCGATGTCGACCTACACAACATTAGTAATTTTGGTTCTTACTGGCATCAGTTATCCAGGGTTAAAATTTCGTGACACAATTTTTCTCCAGCCTGTATATCAGAGCAGGTGGGCAGGTTTAAACCGCTCTCCTCCTGGGAAATAGATTCAGCCTCCCAGTCACTGGGGCACCTTCAGCGCTACGAAGCCCACTTGTGTGGCTCTTTGAAAGCTGCAGCGTGTCTTTAGCTGGGTATGGAGGCACTGATCGCTGTCCAATTCTCTCAACTGGTACAGTTACAGAGCCTCTGGAAGCTATATGCAAGACTTCGTGCATTGTTTCTTCGTAGCCATCCCGCACATCTATCGCGTGTGTGCATGTCATTCAGAGTTCTGCTCTCCGCCGTCAGGCGGTAGTCCCACGTGATGCCATGTGCTTGTCTAACGCGTTGTAACCTAACCGTGTTCTCTACCAGTCAGTTCTATATAACGAACAATCTAAGAGCTGCACAACTTAAGCATCAATTTCCTTCTCACCGTTTCACTCCTCTTAGTTTCTATATTAAAATCAAAATTGAATTCTGCCTTCTGTGGCATAATAATCCAGTCTTTTCATTAAATGAACAACAACACAAAAAAACTTATCTATCTCGAAGTGAGGGAAGCTAGAAATAGTGATACACACGGCTATATTTAACTGGACCATTGTTACCATATCAAATATCAAAGAAAACGTGTATCTATAGATCTACCGATACATTTCTGACTGTACCTCGGACTTATTGACAGCCAGAGCGAAGTACGTTGTCCCTGAAGAAGACCCATTAAGAAAGGTACGGAAGTGGCTCGGTTGTGTAGTAATCGCTGCTGTTGACTCTCTGTTTGGTTAAGATAACAATAGAGGTGATCTGAGACTTCCTGCAATTGACACAGTTAACAGATCGAATAGATCCAGTCTTGAAAGATGATTCAGATATGGTGAAGCATTTGAGGTGGGATACGGCCAAAGAAACATATCAAACATTTAGTCAAACAATATGACAATCTGAGAACATATCGCCTTTTATTTACTGATGGCCGCCGGACATTATCCATTCATGCAGCCTCTATACATTATACTGCCAAACACTAAGAAAAGCGAAACTACGAAACTACTGTAGTACATAAAGACGTATCTAATGAGCGCCCGCACGCACACGCACACACACACACACACACACACACACACACACACACACACACACACACAACCAATCATCTGACAGAATTTTTAGAGCTAGGTTTTAGACGTATTAAGTTATATCGTTATTCGTATAGTCGCAAAAAGGCTGAACCTCTGATTATATGTGAACACATCAGTTGTTATAATCAGCATCTTTACCCTGATGGGCAGTTGTCTTCCACAAAGCACTCAGCAATGTAGCAGACTGAATGTCAAACAGTACGGCAGTGGACAGGCGAAAATGTTGCGAGCGTTCTCCTCCGCGCCGCAGTCACATAGGATTGTGGTAGTTAGGCTATAGACTATTAAGGTGCTTTCTGAACCTTCCACAGTTAAAGCAGAGACTAAACATTATCACGAGGAATTTCCAGTGATAGATAACAAAGAAGTACCACGATTGTGGACTAGGTCTGTATAATCTCTACTGCTACGTTGCTGTTCCATAAAGCTCTGATCTGCCGCCGCACATCTTTGAGAAGGTCTGAATAAGGAATACGGTCATACGTCTGCGATCCCTCCCAGCGAGAGTGTTGACTATTTCGTTGTATCAGATACCACAAAGACCTTTTACCGAAACCATAACCCTCTGCCGCGATGGTGTAGTTCTGCCACTTGTTATATCTAGTGCACCAAGTAGTTGTTTGTATTACTGAGTGCTTGCCATGTCAGATCACAAATGTGACTCATCCAAGTGTCTTGCAAGTCTTTAGTGCAGCAATGAGCTTCGGAGGAATCCAATTGCTGCCAACTACTATCAGAGTAGAGGCGGCGAGCAAGTTCCCATGTAGTTATCAAAAGCGTCATATTAATGTTAAGTTCGATTTATTGTGTTTTCGTGCGAATGTGAAAACTGTTGTTTTTTCGTGACTTATCACGAACAGTGATGGTGTAGAGCAGTTGAAATTCGATGATATTATGATGAGGCACCATACAAGATTTATGTCGCTAAGGGACAATTATTTAAGGAAAACAGGATCTACTGGTGAAGAATTTGTCATCTAGTTGTGGAATCCTGGAAAATATTGAGTCTTGCTTAAATTGGAATCTATGTATTCCTTTCTGAGGTAGAGGAGGCACTTGCTATTTCCGCCTTTCCCAACAGGCGCCTCCGTGCCTGAAAACCACAAAATAAGACTGCACTAAAACGTTTTAATACTTCAGCTGACTAGGATTGTCCCACCTGACAGTATGCTAACCTCGTAAACGAGGAAACCTTACTAAAATGTCCCTTTACATACTACAGTGACAATAATGTGACCAACGTATATGGTTGACATCAACGTGCAATAACCGCTCACAGACGGCAGCTGGCAACATTAGCACCGGAGGACATATAAAGCGTGTCGGGGGTGGGGGTACGGAGGCGAAAAACAGTGCAGTAGTTGTCGTAATGCGGAGTCGGAGCTATTTATCTGACGTGCAAAAGGGCATGATCAGTGGCTTTCGGACCGAGGGTGGAAGAATTTCCGGAACGGCTAAGTTTGTAAGTTGTTCGCGTGCCGCCGTGGTGAAAGTATACAGTCCATGGCAAAATGGCGCAGTTCAAAACCGGCACCGAGGCAATGTGGTTCGCCACGGGCCATAGATGACAGCGATGAATCACGGTTCTGAAGATGTGTACAGCCGGATAGACCTGCAACTGTTGAGCTACCGACCACCCAGATGAACCAAGGGGCTACCAACAATGTTGGGGTTCTGTGAACAATGTCTCCTCAACGACTGTTCAGTGATTGTTGCTGTGCATGGTTGTTAGCGGCGGGCGCCTGGCTATTGACCCACGCTGCCTGCTGCTCATCGGTTGGTTGGTTGTTTTTAGGGATGGAGACCAGACAGCGTGGTCATCGGTCCCATCGGATTAGGGAAGGAAGTCGGCCGTGCCCTTTCAGAGGAACCATCCCGGCATTTGCCTGGAATGATTTAGGGAAATCACAGAAAACCTAAATCAGGATGGCCGGACGCGGGATTGAACCGTCGTCCTCCCGATTGCGAGCTGCTCACCGGCGACGAAGTTTGGAGTTTGCACGCCAATACCGCAACTGGACGTCAACTGATTAGCAACAGGTGGCCTTTCCAGATGAAACACATTTTATGCTCCATAGGATAAATGGCTTTTGTCGTGTACGGCCCTGAGACAATCGCAGGGATGGTCCAGGCCGGAGGAGAGAGCGTCGTGGTCTGGAGAATGTTTTCGTGGCATTTCCTGGATTATTTCGTCAGTCTCGAAAGCGCAATGGATCAACACAAGTATGCATTTATCCTTGAGAACCATGTCCGCCCCCATATGGAGTTTGTCTTTCCTCCGCACGATGGCATCTACAGCAGGATAACGCAACACGCCACACCTCAGAGTGTACGTGCGTGGTTCGAAGAGCAGGAAAATGAGTTGATCGCTCTCCCTGGTCACCAAACTCCCCGTATTAACTGCAATCTTTGAGACTATCTCATCGATCTGTTCGCGTCATGGACCCTCAACCAAGAAACCTGGCGCAGCTGTCCACGTAGTGTAGTCGGAGTGGCGCCATGTCCCTGTCGGTACCTTCCAGAACTGCACTGACTCTCTTGCTGCACATCTCTCAGCGGTTCGGGCTGCAAAAGGCGGCTCTTCAGCTTCTTGACAGCTGGGCTCATTAATGCTGCTGGACAGTGTGGTTTTCTTATTTTAATTTCGTGATTTCAAAGTGTGACTCCGCGCGTGTGCGACATCACCTCAAAGAGATGTTTTACAGCCAGAATGGAAACTGTTCCAGCAACAAAACATAGTAGTTACATCTGGCTCATTGATGAGGTCACTACATTTCACGATGAGCAGCGTCGAACAGGGCTACCTTCCGCAAAACGTAAGTAGAACTTACCGTGAAATCTTCCTTCGTTTTACACTCTCGTGTGCAATAAAATCACATAATTTAAGAGAGGAGTGAAGATTTGAGCCGGCCGGAGTAGCCGTGCGGTTCTAGGCGCTACAGTCTGGAACCGAACGACCGCTACGGTCGCAGGTTCGAATCCTGCCTCGGGCATGGATGTGTGTGATGTCCTTAGGTTAGTTAGGTTTAATTAGTTCTAAGTTCTAGACGACTGATGACCTCAGAAGTTAAGTCGTATAGTGCTCAGAGCCATTTGAACCATTTGAAGATTTGATTTGATCCTGGGAATTTTAACATTTCATACTGTGAACCAAGCTATTTAGTGGCTTAAGCTGATAAAGGAATTTTGAGTTTCTTCCGCTTCTGCTTTTCTTTTATGTGGACCCAACATTTAAATTTTCCTTACTTGTAGAATTAAGTCATTGTTTTCCTATAGTTGATTTTATTAAGGAGTCCGAAAGAATAAAATTGGTTTGGTTGTTTTATAAAAACCAAGATTTTTTAGTTGAAAAATTTCAGTTTTTTTACAAACATAAGTTTTTATCTTGTAAATAATAGATTTCAGCTATCAGTCATCCTTTTTAAATGTTATTGGCAGATCTAGATTTCAGCTAGAAGCTAGCCATTCTCAATGCACTATCATTTTCGATCAATGCATGTAATGCCTGTTGGTCGAGCTTCATCCACAGTTCATGGAATATGAATGGCTAGTTTCTAGCTGAAATCTAGATCTGCCAATAAAATTTGTAAAGGACGACTGATAGCTGAAATCTATTATTTACAAGTCAATATAACAGTCGCTGCATCCAACAGCCTTCTGAATGGAAGGTAACCTGATGATAGAATTTTATATTGAGAATATTCGCTAAGGAATGATGAGGAATGCCAATCCAAGAGGAAAATAGACGGTAAAAGGGAGGAAGGACTCTAGCACATTTTCCTGTCGCTTACCGCTGCTGTAATCTGTGTGAGTTAAACAAATATTAAAAAACACCGACCTGCAACGTGGTTCGGAGTGCACGTTAAATTGAAGTTCCCTTATAACTGGCTGGCTAAGTCAGTTCAGACGTCGGAGAAAGCAAGGGCACACAATCTCCAGAAGCCGGCCGAAGTGGCCGTACGGTTAAAGGCGCTGCAGTCTGGAACCGCAAGACCGCTACGGTCGCAGGTTCGAATCCTGCCTCGGGCATGGATGTTTGTGATGTCCTTAGGTTAGTTAGGTTTAACTAGTTCTAAGTTCTAGGGGACTAATGACCTCAGAAGTTGAGTCCCATAGTGCTCAGAGCCATTTTTGAACAATCTCCAGAAACGCCGCGCACTGTAAGGCGCTTTGCGTTCAAGTTGACGATAGCTTCACTCTACTGCACTCTGCGTAAGTACATCAGCTTCATTCTGTTCCGGCGTTGAGACTGTTTACAGTTTCCAGTAAATCTGTCAGATTGGCCATTTCCAATAAAACGTCAGCATTCTTGGGATTGTCATGTGGTCCAGGAACCCACTCGGAACGCAGAGTAGATTTCGGCGGCGCAGCGTAAAATAAACATCCGGTGTGAGCTGGCCACTCTGCCCCGAATTCTTCCCGCCGCTATAAAAGTTGAGACTTACAGAGCGACCGCTTTCGATGCGACGGGCTCCACCTCCGCCCTCGCTGTTATTCTGTTCACGAAGCGCGCTCACTGCTGGCGGGCTGTTTGTCGTTCATCTTGTAAGTAGGCTGTTTAGGTTTTTATGTTGGGAACGCCACGTGGCGCTCTGTATGAAAGTCACTGACTGTGCTGCATGCAGTCTGTGGCTGGTTTGCATTGTTGGAATTTACTATTGTAGTGTTGGGCAGTTGGCTGTTAACAGCGCGTAGTGTTGCGCAGTTGGAGGTGAGCCGCCAGCAGTGGTGGATGTCGGGAGAGAGATGGCAGAATTTTAAGAGCGGATGATCTGGACGTGTGTGCACCAGAAAGAGTAAATTTGTAATACTAGATATTATGAACTGATATATATATTATGACTTTTGAACACTATTAATCTAATTACATTGTTTGTTCTTTATCAAAATCGTTCATTTGCTAACTATGCCTATCAGTAGTTAGTGCCTTCAGTAGTTAGAATCTTTTATTCGGCTGCCAGTATTGGCGCACGCTGTATTGCAGTAGTTCGAGTACCGAAGATTTTTGTGAGGTAAGTCATTCATGAAAGGTACACGTTATTGTTAGTCAGGGCCATTCTTTTGTAGGTATTTTTGAAAGTCAGATTGCGTTGCGCTAAAAATATTGTGTGTCAGTTTAAGCGCAGTCATTTATAATTTTTCTAAGGGGACGTTTCATAATCTGAGCGCCATCTACCAAGGATTCAGTCACCATCTCAACTACAAACGTGAACCGAAATATACAGTATTACACCATGGCATTACCAACACTAGCCAATTCACGTAGGCGAAGTAAAGCAGTCAACAAACTAACACTGGAGCGGCGAGGTGCGTTGCTGAGAACCGTTCTGTCTGCGAGTGTTATGCCCTTGCTCTTCTACCCGCCTGCGTTCCAAGTCATCCAGCCAACGACGTGTAAACCAAACGAATGGAATATGAAGTCGCGACAATAGCTTTAGAATACTGTGTACCCTCCTCTGCACACCGTACAGCATAGATAAGTACGATAGATGCTATCGAAGGATGAGTGCCAACACTCAACACAGGCAAAACGTTTGGTCACAGCAGCGCGGAGAGAGATCAGATTACAGTACTTTTTTCTCTCTCTTTATTGAGGCGTGACATTCTGTCGAGGCGAAGTGCCGCGACAACTTAATTAGTGAAATGTCTTTCATAACACTTTAATGTACATTTTTTTCCCAATAACCTTAGTGGCTCACGGACGCTGTACACAGCATCAAAAACTAACTGGTTTCTCTACACTTAGCGTCATCTGATGATGTTCTGTAACTGAACGAAACCGGATATCACGTATAAAGGCCGTACATTAAACTAATGGAAGGCACTTCACAGGGGCTCCGGCTGCCACGTTCATTGTGCGGTCGCACCTGCACTATGACCAGCAAGAAAACAGCTCGCATTACGCATGCACCGGGCGCAAAATATAAAAACGATTTTTTTTACAAATGTTGCGATAACTTATCTCCATCCTGTCCCTTACGATCTCATCGTAGATGGCACTTTATCTCTTTTCTTATGACTGCAGCAGGTTCGCGAGTGCGTTATTTCGTTGCGTATGTTCTGCTTCCCGAGGCAAGGGCGACTGCACTTCTACTATTCACTGCGCCACTGAACCCACAGAGGTCGTTGAGGCCGTGGTGGTAAGGCGGTGGAGCACGGCGCCTCAAATACCCGTCCGGACAGCCGCTTTTAGGTTTAAAAATTGCCTGTTGGCTTCTGTCTCGGGTTCTTCAGACGACATTTGTTTGATGATTTTTCTGACGTTTCGCCAGCATGAGTGGCTTTGGCGGGCTGCAGTCGAGCTTTGTCCGTGACTCCGAGAATCTATGGGAGACAGAATCGACACATCGGAAGAAGAAATGTCGGGTATGGCCTTTCTGCCATACATTCCCAGAATGAAGGACAGAATCGGCCGTATATTGTGCAAACACGGCGCAAAGATCAAAGAGTATCTCAGATCAACAAAGGAGAAAAGGGGCCCACCTGCAATGTCGGGAATATACCGGATACCGTCTGCATGTGGAAAAGTCAGTCAACATCAGGATCACCGAACATAAGCGGCATTGCAGGTTGGAGCAGGTGGAGAGATCGGCTGTGGTGTGGTACTCACTGTGTGAGATCGACAACATAATAAAATTCGCCGACACGGATGTTTTTGCTATAGAGAAAAGTTACCACACCTGTTTGTTCACGGAAGGTACAGAAATCCACATAAACATGACTCTAGGTTCGACAAGAAACAGAAAAACTCCATGGTACAGATCCTCGATTCCCGTACTGCAGCGAACGACCGATGCACCGGCAATGGCTACGGAAATGCCCTCGGACGCTGGCGAGCCAGGTACATACACTGCAGCGTATTCAAATACAGAGATATGTAAACAGGCAGAATACGGCGCTGCGGCCGGCAACGCCTATAGAATGCAGCAAATGTCTGGCGCAGTTGTTTGATCGGTCGCTGCTGCTACAATGGCAGGTTATCAAGAATTAAGTGAGTACGAACGTGGTGTGTAGTCGGCGCACGACCGATGGGACACAGCAGCTCCGAGGTAGCTATGAAGTGTGGATTTTCCCGTACGACCATTTCACTAGTGTACCGTGAATATCAGGAATCGCGTAAAACATCAAAACTCCGACATCGCTGCGACCGGGAAAACATCCTGCAAGAACGGGACCAATGACGACTGTAGAGAACCGTTCAACGTGACAGAAGTGCAACCCTTCCGCAAAGTGCTGCAGTGCTCAATGCTGGGCCATCAACAACTGTCAGCGTGCGTGCGGACCATTCAACAAAAATCATCGATGTGGGCTTTCGGAGCTGAGGGACCACTCACGTACCCTTGATGACGACTGTAGAGAACCGTTCAACGTGACAGAAGTGCAACCCTTCCGCAAAGTGCTGCAGTGCTCAATGCTGGGCCATCAACAACTGTCAGCGTGCGTGCGGACCATTCAACAAAAATCATCGATGTGGGCTTTCGGAGCTGAGGGACCACTCACGTACCCTTGATGACTGCACACACAAAGCTTTACGCCTCGCCTGGGCCCTTCAACACCGACATTGGACTGTTGATGGCTGGAAACATGTTGCCTGGTCGGACGAGTCTCGCTTCGAATTGTAACTAGCAGGTGGACGTGTGCGGGTATGGAGACAACCTAATGAAACCATGGACCCTGCATGTCAGCAGGGGACTGTTCGAGATGGTGGAGGCTATGTGATGGTGTGGGGCATGGGCAGTTGGAGTGATATGGAACCCCTGATACGTCTAGATACGACTCTGACAGGTGACACGTACGTAAGCATCCTGTCTTATGACCTGCATCCATTCATATCCATTGTGCATTCCGAAGAATTGACCAATGCCAGCAGGAGAATGCGACACCCCACACGTCCAGAATTGCTACAGAGTGGCTCCAGGAACATTCTTCTGAGTTGAAACACTTCCTCTGGCCACCAACATCCCCCCCCCCCTACATACACACACACACACACACACACACACACACACACACACACACACACACACATGAACATTATTGAGCATATCTGGGAAGCCTTGCAACGTGCAGTTCAAAAGAGATCTTCACCCCTCGTACTCTTACGAATTTATGGACAGCTTTGCAGGATTCATAGTGTCAGTTCTCTCCAGCACTATTTCAGACATTAGTCGAGTCCATGCC
This sequence comes from Schistocerca americana, assembly GCF_021461395.2. Taxonomy (NCBI): domain Eukaryota; kingdom Metazoa; phylum Arthropoda; class Insecta; order Orthoptera; family Acrididae; genus Schistocerca; species Schistocerca americana. The sequence continues at coordinate 133,040,506 of NC_060123.1, forward strand.
GTGTCGTGTTGCGGCGCTTCTGGGTGCTCGTGGGGGCCCTACACGATATTACGCAGGTGTACCAGTTTCTTTGGCCCTTCAGTGTATGATATGCGGCCGCGAGGTTCGCTCCAGTCCACCAGCAATGGGCGGTGAAACTATGAGATTGTAAGCCACTCGTTCTCGCGAAGCGTCAGAAAAATCATCAAACAAACGTCGGTTGAAGAACCCTGAACAAAACCCAATAAGCAATTTGTCCACAAGTGGCCACGAAAGCCTCAACAGTTTAGGTTTCCCGTTGTTTCCCTAAATGGCTTAAGACATTTCCTTTTAAAAGAACACGACCGATTGTCTTCCCTACCCTTTCTACGACCCAATTCTTTACTGTACCGACGTGCCGTTAAGACCTAATTTTCCTCCCATTCCGTTAAAGAGTTTCGAGGGAGAACCAGTTCATGTACTCGTATATGCCATGTATTACTAACAATAGTGTTTTAGTAAGGTATGCGTGATATTTGACTTTTGCACATCTTTATTGTACGTATTTGCAGTATACGTAAACGCCAACACTTTTCTGTTGACGCTTTTCTAGTATAACCTAGCAATTATTCCATTATTCATTCGCATACCCTTCTTTACCAACTTCATCTGTCCACTTTCCATCAGCCACCTATCTACATGCACCGCCCATTTCCATTCCATTATCACTACAGTGACAGTTCCGTCTTTCACTCCAGCCTGTTGTCTTATCCACTTGCCTCTTTCTTGCTACGAGCATTTCTGTATTGCTAGCAGTGCGACTACAAATTTCTACAGGGTTTTCACATCTAAGGATTCAATCCCGTTAGTCATAACTGATTATGCACACTCAATGTAAGATTTCTTTTACAGACACATTGGAAACATATATCCGAATACATTATTTAGTTTACCAAATGCACACCAGGCTCATATATCCTTCTGTTTATTTCTTTTCAATACTTTAAAAGAAGAGACGAGGGAAGTTTAGTTGTTTAACGTCCCGCCGACGATGTCTACACCAACGTCTATACTCCTCAGGTCATCTTACGGTGTTACTGTCTTGTCCTTCTTATCTGTCCCATCCACGAATTGTACATGGGAAGAATGATTATCTGTAAAGCTGTGTGTGGCCTCTCACTCTTCTGATTTTCTCATCGTGATCATTTCGCGAGGGAGGAAGTTTCGTGTCGTCTTGGAACTTAACTCTCTCATAATTTCAACAGAAACATTTTCCAGACGCACAGCACCTCTCTTGTAACTTGATATTTTCACATCTAGTATTAGTCTGAACGGACATTACTACTGAAAACAGGCGTTTCATTAAATTTCAATATTGCATCGCAACTTCTTCTGTCAGTATGTGACACAATTTTGCAATTAGCCAAATTGGTAGGTCCCCCATGAAACCTGTTATCCTATTGCAATCTTTGTTGTAGACCCACAATTCACGACAGCAACGTACTGGGTACTAGATTTAACTGGTTTCAACATTCAGATTATAGATTTCTTACATGAAACCCAAAATTCAATTTCAGAAGGATTGTATGGCATCTATGGATTCAGCAACCGAAAAGCGATGTTTTTCTAACATGTTGTTGTGTAGGGCGGGCAACCACAGCCAAACTTCGACATTTTTTCAAAGAAAATGCCACACTGGCTGTATGAATGACTTATTAAATCTGCGACCGGTTTCGCACCACTTATCGGTGCATCCTGAGGCAATATACGCTATTTACAACATAGTAACACTGAATATTGCCCTGTAACTACTCCCCACCACTCACGTCCAATATACTGTCATCTGGTCAAATGGGTAGTTAAAATTTAAAAATCTATTTAAAGTTTTTTTTATGATGGAAGCGGCGATCACCGTGCAAGTTGAGAGGAGCCGCGCGCAGTGGACACAGCCTGACTGGCTGGCCGAAACCCGTTTCCAGGTTTCGGCCAGTCAGTCAGCAAATATATATGCTAAAGTAATGGGAGGTTGTGCATAGGGTGTTCCAATGAATTAACCGCTTAGGATACCAACATCGTGACCGCTAAGACCACACGTTAAAAAACATGAATTACAAAAGTTATATCACAGTGGATTGCATCCAGAGGAAAAAAAAAAATCTCCTAGGTGAATAACGGCGTCAGCTGGCGAAGAATCTAACAAAGCAATCAACGCACTACCAGGAGCAATGAACGTCTTTAGTCATTTACAAAGTGCTAACATTCATCGAATCGACAAAGGACACGTCAGGAAACCAGCCGCACGTTGTTGTTGGTTTTTTTCCGGGGATTCTCTCGCTTGCTAGCTGTGCGCCGCGAATAATATCACCCTCATGCGGTATCTCTAGTTGTATTTCGATAATAGGGGCTCGTGGAGTTCATCAAGCGACGCTCCGCGCAATCCGTGGTTTGTTCAAAGAAGGCATATTCAGAAACAAATTTATTTAACCGGGACAAAAATGTGCGGCGCTTACTGATTGCAATATCATTCGACATTACTTCGATTCTTCATCTGATGTTCGATACATTAAGTATCTGAGTAATTTGTTGCTATCTGTTCTGGCGCAATTAATGATTGAGGAGAATTTTTTTTTAGGTCTTACGTTATTATCTACGGTTTTTCCCAGGTGTCTCCGTAACTTCAACTTCTGTTTCCGTCAATCATAAAACTCTTATTTGCATTTCCATCAGTTATTTCTTCTCCGTTTTTCGAGTTTAATCAATATACGAAGACAACTTTAGATATTCATCAGGTCACGAGAGCTGTCAATGGGAATTATATTATGTAATTGCGAGAAATACTAATCGATTTTTACGTCAAGTCATATCGCTGGTTACGTGAAACAAGATTGCTGCTTAAGACAGAACAGCTGACTGCCTTTTCCACTTCAAACACACGCCACTGCGCTTAAAATACGTTAACTGCGTACTGAAGCACTTTGGGTCTTTCCACAGACGTGACGAATTGTTGAGGACAAGGACACTACAGCATTCTTTGTTAGACCTCTATCTGTTATTATCAACTGCACTTGGGTGAGTTTACCCAATTTTTAGAAATAAGAGCAGCTTTGAAAACCTCTAACTTGCCCAGCAAGGGCACAACATTTGTCTCCCTTTGAGCACCAATGATCTACCAAGTATTCGCAAACCCCTGTACACTGCGGTACTGTATAAGAGCGTAAGCTTCTGAGGCCCGAGTCTATTTTAGTAAAATAGCTCTGTGTGTATGACAGGGTCATATGTGGTACAAAACTACCAACATTTCGGCTTCTTCGCTCTGATGAAGGCTGCCTGCAACAGCAGTCGAAACGGGCAGACTCGATCTCGGTAACTTTTAATGACGATGAGAAGGGTACTGTGAAAGGGTCCTTAATCCCACACTCGAACTCCACAAACCTGTCGCAGGTAGGAGGACGGACCGACGGTAGATATGAGTCAACAGGGATGGTGTTGCTGGTCCTTACGGAACTCCTCAGTCCTGTGAAGTGCGAACGAAAGCAACTCGCTAACATCTATACAGAATCATATAGTGTTTCGTTGTGTAGTAACAATTAGTCATCGAAGCGATAAACATGTTAGAAAGGCGCCGGCTGCGCTGGCCGAGCGGTTATAGGCACTTCAGTCCGGAACCACGCGGCTGCTACGGTCGCCGGTTCGAATCCTGCCTCGGGCATGGATGTGTGTGATGTCTTTAGGTTAGTAAGGTTTAAGTAGTTCCAAGTCTAGGCGACTGATGACCTCAGATGTTAAGTCCCATAGTGCTCAGAGCCATTTGATTTGTCAGAAACGCACGTTTTGCAATCTATAATTAGTGATCGTGATAATAAAGGGTGTTCAGAAATTTCCGTTAAAAACTTCTACGACTTTTAGAAGGAAGTGATTACGTAATATTTTGAACTGGAACCCATATCTCGGAACGTACCGTTTCCGTGCTACAACCATTTGGAAAAATGTTGGTAACGCGACCACTTTTACAAGTAATTGATTAAGAGTGACACACAGTGCCTCACCTGTTTTACAGTTCCACTCATTAAAAGCCAAAGAAATTTCTCATGTACTCGTTGACGTGATCTCTTCAACGTGGCGCATACAGCCTCGTACAATTCGGGTGTACGGTGTCTCCTTGGAGTATCTGTCACCCCTACTGGGTGAAGATACCCTATATCGAAGCCGTTGCGTAATTGTGACGAATAGGGTATGCGATGGAGTCGGACGTTGTGTCGACGAGCAGTTCTTCTATTACCATTAGTTTCACCATTTAGAAGGTTCATGTCGGTTTATTCTGCAAACATGTACTCAGCCATATTGTTCTAACACTCATAGACACCAGAATGTGGCTCGAGCCAGGTCAGAGAGGTAGGGTAGACGTCAAATGACACAGCCGTTCCGACGCAACCACGTCCCACCGCCACTGCCCTGTTCCATACCTATGTCGCAAACAGTTTTTAAATGGCTCAAAGTATTATACACTCATTGCCTTCTACAAGTCCAGGAAGTCTGTAACGGGAATTTCCGAACAACATGTGTACGTTAGCCTGTGATGGTTATCCGAGCGGTTCTAGGCGCTACAGTCTGGAACCACGCGGCTGCTACGGTCGCCGGTTCGAATCCTGCCTCGGGCATGGATGTGTGTGATGTCTTTAGGTTAGTAAGGTTTAAGTAGTTCCAAGTCTAGGCGACTGATGACCTCCGCAGTTAAGTCCCATAGTGCTCAGAGCCATTTGAACCTGTGATGGTTATAAATTCATACCTTACAGAGGAGCTCTAGCAATTGAAGAACGTGGATGGCGACACTGGTAAAAATCCGCGGTGTTCTGTTGAATTTCTTACAGCAGGCAGCCAAAAGGTATTTTCCTACTTGGAACGTACTCTTGACCACACACCAATTCCAAAACGCATGTTAAGCAGGAGAATATAATCGAATTCTGTTGAAACAGAAGGCGAAGGTTGGATGGGAGACCATCAAAGCTTATACACGAGGAAGTAGCTGACAATCCGACAGCTGTGAACACATTAACTAGGAAAGATGTAAGATATATTCGCAACATTATAGCTCGCACTCGTTTGAACAGTATACCGAAACTGCCAAAATCCGCAATGGAAATTCGGATTTCCTTCTCGCAGATGTAGGTGACAACTACAAAAGTCGAAGCCTTTGTTATTAATATTGATATGGAAAATGGTCTTGTTGTTTTTCAGCCGACTCCAATATACAGCACCTGTGTTGACAGGAAATTATACTGATGGGTGGTATTTTTCAATACGCTCCGAAACACTTTCTCCAGTTACCCAAGAGGCACAGTTATTCTGGAAGTTCTTACATACCATTAGCGCTCAGCCATATGAAAGAGAAGAAAGAGGACACTTATTATAAATTATACAGTGTGTTCAAGTTGAATGTAGGAAGAGGCGCCGCGTGGGGTAGCCGCTCGGTCTCAGGCGTCCTGTCACGGTTCGCGCGGCTCCCGCCCCCCCCACCCCCCCCCCCCCTCCACCGTCGGAGGTTTGTGCCCCCTCCTCGAGCATGGGTGTGTGTCTTGTCCTTAGCGTAAGTTAGTTTAAGTAGTGTGTAAGCTTAGGGACCGATGACCTCAGCAGTTTGATCCCGTAAGATCTTACCACAAATTAAAAAAAAAAAAAAAAAAGGGAGAGGTACCTGTCTTTAAATTCAAAAACAGTGGCAACTGACTTCGAACACTCCACCCATGTGAGTATAAAGGTAGCCTTCCCATAAGTCAAGATTACTGTTTGTCGGTTTCGTTAAGAAAACCGTTTTACTGTTGAACGATAAACAGCCATAATTAGTATAGAATAGACTACTATTTGCCTTTTTAAAAGCAACATAGTAGAACACAATTATTCCTAAAATCAGATGTACATCATTCACGCTACAAAGGGTTTTGTACATTGCTTAAGCCGCGGACCTTAAAAAAACTTTTGCCTTTTAAATATCTACAAATGTTATTTTTTCTACAGATTTGAGGTGGTGAAAAATACAAACACTTAATTTGGCTCTGATGTACAAAGACCAGAAAAGTAAAAAACGCAGTGGCTACCTTAAATCTTTGGGCTTAGTTGCTTAAATTCTCAAGGTGTACAGAATGTTTTTGCTGACCTGGCCAGCATACGACTACAAGACCAAAAACTCGCCAAATTCGCCGATTATCCAACATAAAAGTTCTTTGATGGCGAAGAAGCTGCGCTGTTTCATCCTCAATTTTGGGCAGCTGATTGCTCTTCCTTACGGAGAACTACTAACGCTTGTTAAAGCTTTCATTGCCGTTTCAATGCTTCGTGTGAATCTCCTCACCCAAACATCGTCAAGTTTGTGAAAAGTCTGAAGCTCGAACAAACTGATACCCTACTTAAGTATTAACTCTGGTAAAAAATGGCCACATCATCAAAACGGATTCAAAAACCAGGAAGAGGAAAGCTTTCATACAACGTAAATTAGATTTACTCAGAAATGGTGCAACTGGCAAATCAGAATTTGTAAAGTACATTTCATGCAAAGCAGCCGTGAGCTGAAATTTGTAATAATATATTTGCCTAATGGAATTAGTTATCTTGAGACTTATGAGTTTCAACTTTATATCTTCGATCATGATAGAAGCCGAAGAAATGTACTAAAATTTGTGCCACCTGAAATGAAGTTTGTTTTAGGGAGGGCAATGGGCTGGAATATTCTATGCAGCTACCTTTGCTACACTGCTATGGAGACGTAATGGTCAGCACATGTGCCTACTAAGTCCTGTCCATGGCACAAATTTTAATTCATTTCTTCGGCTTCTATCATAATCGAAGATAAAATATATGTGTTGGTATATCAGTTGCGTCGGCCGTTGTAGCCGAGCGGTTCTAGGCGCTTCAGTCTGGAACCGCGCTACCTCTACGGTCGCAGGTTCGAACCCTGCCTCGGGCATGGATGTGTGTGGTGTCCTTAGGTTAGTTAGGTTTAAGTAGTTCTAAGTTCTAGGGAACTGATGACCTCAGATGTTAAATCCCATAGTACTCAGAGCAATTTGAACCATTTTGTATCAGTTGTTTTCTTTTATATCTTGTTCATTGATCTAGTATTGATAGTAGTCGATAAAAAACATTACAATATTAGCGGAGGTCGTGCACTTTCTCTGTTCAGATCTGGAACAGTGTTCCGAGTTTGGGCTGCCACGATGAGGTACATGTTGCCCAGTTCGTACGTGCTGCTTAGGAGGCGCTTTGGACAGACTTGCTGAATTCGTGGATCCCGTTGTCCACCAGCAGCTAGCAGTTGTCGAGTTCGGGCGAGCCGGCCGAAATGTTGGCACGTTTGTATCAGATAACGGCGCGGTCACACTCGTCAACAGGGTTTTACAGAGACTCCCAGTATAGTGCCTGGCTCAGGGAACTCCGCTAATAGTTGTGGAGAGTGTCTGTGTCCTGTGTCCTCTCACTTACCATCGCGATGGCTGCGTGAGTGAGGTGTACGATGGTGGAAGTAGAATTTTCATGCAGACTCCTCCCAGTACCAGACTGCGGGGGCGCGGTTACGGTTGTCTATTACGTGCACCAACCTGTCAACTCGCTGCAGCAGACCACCGGTAGGAAAGCTGAGCAGAAACCTACCGTACTGCAAGTCGCACCAGGCTGCATTCAACCTAACTATTCTAAGAATCGGGAAAAGGTCTTAATTTTTAATGAAAGGTGGAAATGTCGGCAGAACTTCGGTGTATTCTGAACCTTAGATGTACACGTTCACTGCCAAGCCCGTGCTAATCTTAACCCAGTCCTGCACAAACCCTTTCATTCACGTTAGCAAGTTTATGGTAACGTGCTTCCCGAAATCTGAACAGCCAATAAGCATGGATTGTTCTTAAATGAAAATGCTCCCATACCATTAAGTTTATCGGTGTCTAATGCACTCAAGTTTTTAGTCACCGATCTGCTCAATATGCCAAGCGGAGTTACTCTCTTTTCTCATACACAAAATTACTTTAAAAAGCCGTACTTTCTAAAAAAAAAACACATAGGAATAAATATACCTTCACTTTAAAACACTTTTGAAGTATGTAGCACACCTAAAACATGCAAATTATAACTTCTTCGGGGCTCACACTAACACGACCGTAGAATTGAAAGGTTGGGCTCCGACTCCCTTGGACTGCGGTAAGCATTCTGTATCTCCAAGAGCAAAGACACGCGAAGAATACTCCGTTATGATTGGTCAGTTTTCTTTAAGGCCAATACAAAAACATTAGTCTCCCGCGTTAGTCTGCGCTTTTTATGACTAACCAATCAACAAACAACACACTTCCGAACAGTACTTTCTCCCGAAATATATATTTAACATTTTGATATTTTGTTTATACTTTACGTTATTAACTATTTTCGTTTGCACTCGAATTATATTTCCTTTTATGGTAAACTTACTTAACGTATTATGATACAAAATTCCCCATCGTCTGCATTCACACTGTCTTAGAACTTTCTCACACTAGTTCGTACAGCGTTCATCAGTAGAACAATGATCTACATATTTACTTTAAACTACATTCACACGCGTCATTCACACAACTAAAAGCATATACAAAACTGTACAAACATAAATAAACAAAAAAGCCTTCAAGAAATGGACAGAGCAATTCACAAAAACACTCTTTCAATCAGTTTCTTGAATGTCTCTGTGCGCTGCTGGACTCGGGTGGTCAAAATTCTTAACTTCAATAAGTTTCCTTTAATTTACGTCTATGGTCACAAACTTTTTGTTGACAGATAACCGGTTTCGGTCTATAATGACCATCATCAGATCTGTTTTATAAAAACAAAGTACTAATGTACTGCAGCCATAATGGCATCGTCAAATGTTAAATGCAGAATCAGCACCAGCATCGTCAACATCGCATTTAACATTTGACGATTGCATTATGGTTGCAGTACATTAGGACTTTGTTTTTATAAAACATATCTGATGATGGTCATTATAGACCGAAACCGGTAATCTGTCAACAAAAAGTTTGTGACCATAGACGTAAATTAAAGGAAACTTATTGTATATACGGGTCGCTGTTTTATTCGCGACAGTGTCGCAGCTTGTGAAATTCTTAACTACATTATAGTTCTTTCTGTTGAGTCCTGTCCGCTACTGTCCTCTAGCAGATGAAAATCAGAACTACGTACTGGGCTGAACCCGCTTCAGACCATCTGTCACTGTGCACGCATGAGTCCTTCTCCCGATACACAGGCTCTAGACAGGAGCGATATACGCCGCCACGGCTCAAAACCTCTCAATTTACACAACACCAACCTGTTAGAACTCAGTAGCGCGTCAGTTCCTTCTATTTGTACTATGAGGCCTACTTGTTCCGGCTAGTAATATCGTTTGACCAGTGCTTACAACACGTGTAACGTATGTCTGAAAACAAAATTGGCGTCCAAAATTAAAGCAACAAACCGCTATTTCTCCTTCCTGTGTCTAATTCACCATATAAACTTTCAACAGATGTCCGTAAGATCGTTTTCTGCACGAAAGATGGTATTCCGGCCGACGGACAACCACACCAGCGATGACGTCAGGGCACTTATGAAACGAGGTAGTCTTTGTTGGGTCGTCCCACATCCACATCACAGACGGTGCAGTATGGCACAGAGAAGACGCCTGCCAGACTATCCGCAGTGGAGAGGCGTAGGAAGAATGGAAGCAGGATAGGCGCAAAATGATGTTGCCCAATGGCTTAAAGTGAATCGTTGTGTTGTTCCTCGGATGTGGTGACAATTTACAGAAACCGAAACTGTATCTCAAAGACAAGGGCAGGGCCGACCACGTGTGGCATCAGAAAGAGAAGACCATTGTTTCGCTGTAAAGGCAGGACAGTAGCGCCTTACTACTGCACAGCCACTGGCATCTGACCTCGCAGCATCCACTGGACGTGTTGTGTTGTGGCAAGCCGTCCACAGATGGCTTCGGCAGAGTGGCCTTCATCGTCTGAGACATGCTGTATGTGTACCTGTGACGCTTCTTCACACAAGGGAACGTCTAGAGTGAAGTCGTCAACGTGCCACCTAGACGGTCGAACAGTGAGTCAATGTTCTTTTCAAACATGAGTGCCGAATTGGTCTGGAGAGTGATTCTCGACGGATTCGCATCAGGAGGGAACGTGGAACACGATTTCGGGACCCAAACTTTGTGGAAAGGGACCAATATCGAAGAGTATCCGTAATAGTGTGGGCGGGATTATGTTGACCACGCGAACAGCTCTTCATGAAATTGTACGGGTGAATCGGCAGTTAACTGCTATCAGGTATCGTGAAGAGATCTTGGGACCTCATGTGCTTTTCTTGCGAGGTGCTGTAGGCCCAAACAATAATGCTCAACGTCATGGAGCACGTGTGGTTGGAAGATATTACACGCGTCAGAGGTACGCCTCCTCGCTTTGCCTCCTCGCTTTTCCGATTTCAATCCCACTGAACAGTGGTTCCCAACAGATAGTCCGCGAGCTATGCTAGAGGGGTCCGCAAGATGCTATTAGAATAAAAAATATATTAAATATATTTCGTATGATAACAGATTTTTTGTTTTGGCCGCTCAATATTTTTCAATAAGGAATATGTCAATGTTTTTTCTAAGCACCAAAAATAGAAAACGTATAAAAATATTCTTGATTTGGCTTTTTTAGGTACTTGATACTGTGATATGACAAGGTGCCAATCATGCTGGATGAGGGGGTCCCCCAGAAAATTTTGTTGGGAACCCCTGCCGTAGAGCATGTCTGGGATGCGCTGCGAAGACGGGTCGCATGACGTTAGCATCCCCCACCCACTTCCCAAGACTTGCTACCAGCTCTGCGGGAAGAGTGGGCGTTATTGCCTCAACACGACATTGATGTCATTGTTCCCTACATGTCCCGTCGCTGTCAGGCGAGTATTGGTGCCAGAGATAGCCACACTCCATTTTGAGCACATTAACCAGTTGTTGGAATGTGTGTGCAAATCCGTTAAGACGGAAAAAATGAAGAACGTTTTTGTCTACCGTCATGCATATTACAGTTAACGTTCTGTATTCTTTTCATTGTTTCTACTTTAGTACCACCTGTTTATGTTTTGTGGCAAAATAAATGCAACCTTGCAAAATTTCCGTTTGTTGCTTTAATTTTGGACACCAGTGTGTTTCCGAATGTAAGATCTGTTACCTCTGTGAGCGTATTTATGCATGATTACAGAAATGGTTTGTAACTAGAAACTGAAATTGTTATCGACGACAATCAAATGGTTCAAATGGATCTAAGCACTATGGGACTTAACATCTGAGGTCATCAGTCCCCTAGACTTAGAACTACTTAAACCTAACTAACATGAGGACATTACACATACATCCATGCCCGATGCAGGGTTCGAACCTGCGACCGTAGCAGCAGCGCGGTTCCGGACTGAAGCGCCTAGAACCGTTCGGCCACAACGGTCGGCCATGACAATCAGTGCAGATAATTAATCATGAGAAATGTACGAGTTGTGCTGGAAACGGGAGTAACGCATTAGTATCTGCATACTGTACTCTGCGATGCATGGTAAAGTGAGTGGTGGAGGGTATGTAACGTACGAGAACCATTTTTCTTCCTCACTGCGTCAACCGCGTATTGTGCGCGGGGAGAAAGACTGTTGGTACTCTTCTGTGTAGGCCGAAGTTACTCATATTTTGCTTTCGTGGTCATTACGCGAGAGATAAGATGGAAGAACTGACACGTTTGTTAACAGCTGCTGGAACGCGGGCTCTCGGCTTCTGACACTCCGTGGTGCAAAGCACCATTCTACTGGCGTCTCAGTCAGCATTTCTGTGACAGAGGTCTGCGCCGTTAACATAAATGAGATCCGCATCTTCAGGTCCTCCACCCGAATTCATTTTATCCACGTTTGTGGATACAAAACTAGAAACGTCCCCTTTGAAAAATTATAAATTACTGTGCTGGTAAACTTCTACGTTATTTGATACAAAGACAGCTGAGTAAAACTGAACGTACTCAAACATTTCTCTTCTTTACTTATTCTGATCATCACTAAACTGACACACAATATTTTTAGCGCAACGCAATCTGACTTTCAATGATCCATACAAAAGAATGGCCCTGACTAACAATAATCTATACCTTTCATGAATCACTTACCTCACAAAAATCTTCGTTACTCGAACTACTGCACTACAGCAAGCGCCAATACTGCCAGCTAAATAAAAGATTCTAGCTACTGAAGGCACTAACTACTGATAGGCATAGTTAGCAAATGAAAGATTTTGATAGAGAACAAACAATGTATTTACCTTAATAATGTTCAAAAGTCATCATATATATATATATATATATATATATATATATATATATATATATATATATATATATATATATATATATAATTTTGTGACACCCAATTAAACAAATTTCCTTTTTCTGACCGACACACGTCCAGATCGTCCGCTCAAAACTCTGGCATCTCTCTCTCCACATCCACCACTGCTGGCGGCTCACCTCCAACTGCTCAACGCTACGCGCTGTTCACATCCAACTGCCCAACACTACACAAGCGAATATTCCAATAATGAATCCAACCAGCCACAGACTGCACACAGCGCAGTCAGCGATTTTCGTACAGAGCGCTACGTGGCGTTACCAACATAAAAACCTAAACAGCTTACTTACAAACTTTGGTAAATCATTTCAGTCCGTGCAGTAGCTGGAGCTCTGGTGCTATGATATGGTTTTGCTCGAAATGGAGAAAAAGTTCACATTATTTCTTTCACAAATATTCATTTTTTTTAACAAATGTAATTACAACACTATTTTTACAGTAACACAGTTTAATTTGAAACAAGAAACTGCATTCATTTCACAACTACTTTGTTGTATAGCTCAGTTTATATCGTAGACGAACGCAAAAATAACTCTTGAATTGTCACTCATCAGCTGGTTCCTGCTTTTTGTTTCTTAATATTCATTATAGAAAGAGTTTGTTCACATATATTAGTTGACCCAAAGAGGTTGGCGCATTTTAATGCATTATCTAATGCATTACTTATAACAATTATTTCTATAGGCGCAACGATAGAGATTCAACAGACTTGGTTCATCGAATTTAATACGCAGCGACTCACTATTTTGCATGGCGATGAATCCCAGTGCACTGCTTATGGCGCATTTTCAGTCTCTAGCGCCCGCACCAGCTGAAATGGTTACAAGCTAACTTGTACGCCACTGACCTTGAACGAAAGTCGACACGGCGGAGCAGAACCTGACATGACAAACAAGCCGATCAACTCCTACGTTTAGAGAGTGGCGCGACCGCCTCACGCAATACATGGTTGGACAAGTACGTCATCCGCACAAAGGCTGGAGCCAAGAGCGAGGAGCAGATGGAAGATCACGAAAGACTGCGCGCGCACAGGACAAGTACCATTCGCGGGTGCGTTTTGTTACCGAAACCGATTGACTCAAGAAGCTGAGGAGCTTCGAATGTAGCTTAGGCCTTTCAGGGAATGATAGACAGGCAGGCATATATTTAGACTACAGTTCTCATCTGCGGACATCGGGAGCGCCAGGTGACGATGATGAAGTGCTTCGCAGAAATATTGTGCCCAAACGCTATTGTGCGATTAAAATTACTCGCTGTTTCGTTCCAGGAAGCAAGTTGAATATCAAGAGGAAACGAAAGCCAAATTTGTATCGATGCAGTTGTAATTTTCTCTTCTCCCAAATTCAAGAATATTAATCCTCTGACAATGCAGTGGAGGATAGTCGATATTTCTTTTAAATTCAGAGAAATATTTATCGGAGGAAGCTGGACGAGTTACGAATAAAGCGAAGTTAATGGAACCTCCTAAGCTGTAGAGGGTCCAGCAAGAAGACCTCCGGTGTTTCAAAACGTAGTTACAAACAAACAACGAAAGACGCATTCGTTTGTCAACAACAAGTACTAAGCCGTTTTACATTAGATGGTTTTAAAAATTATTTCCCGTAAACGGCGTCCACCATTGTTGACACAGTGATAAAGGCCGGCCGGAGTGGCCGAGCGGTTCTGGGCGCTACAGTCTGGAACCGCGCGACCGCTACGGTCGCAGGCTCGAATCCTGCCTCGGGCATGGATGTGCGTGATGTCCTTAGGTTAGTTAGGTTTAAGTAGTTCTAAGTTCTAGGGGACTGATGACCTCAGAAGTTGAGTCCCATAGTGCTCAGAGCCATTTGAACCATTTTTTTTATAAAGTCTTCCCGCAAGTTGCGCAAAGATCGTCGTATGATTTCCTGCGGAATTCTGTGTGGGTGAATTTGAAAATACCTGTGCAGGATTCTTCTAACGCTGCTATCAGACAGTCCTACGGCAGCTGCATGTTTGCATGCTGAACGCTTTGGAGACTGCTGGACGGACAGTCTAACATGTGCCACATTTTTCTGCGTTGTTACAGTCCGAGGTCGGCCGGTAGGTTTTCTTTGTAGTGCAGCACCTGGTGTTCTAAATTCTGATACCCAAACCCAAACAGTTTTTCTATTAGAAACATAATCACATCGGCCAAGTTCGAACAGAATGCGAAATGGTCGCTGAGTAGTAATCAAAGCTCACCAATTAGGAATATATTCCTCCACAACAAACGCACGACGCTCACCTAGACAAGCCACAGCGCCTGTTAATAATGGCATGTATACCGCTATCGGTCCACCTCTGTATCTCCACCACAGCTCAAACAGCCTCTCCAAATACAGGAGGTCTTTTTGCCGGACCCTGTACAAGTCATAATGACAAACCACGACGCCAGCTAACTGGCAGGGACCGATGACCGAAGCAGTCTGGTCCCTTTAATTCCACAAACCAACCAACCAACTAACTGGCTACAACGAACAGGCGTAGCGAAATTCCTGTGAATAGTTCTTTTCGCGAAGTGCGTTTCTGCTAAATTAAAGTAAACTGCTATCACAGCCGTCCCCCTGGCCGCGGATGATTTTCCAGCTACAAATTTCTGAAAACATGTGGATGGAGAGGAGTCAAAGGATGCACATCTGGCAACAGACAACCCAGTTTGTCCATCCTCAAAACATCTGTTTTATATACAAGTCTCCTCTCTCGCGTTTTTTTCGTCTACAATACCCCCCCCCCCCCCCTCTGCATTCCAGAAGACACTGAGTATAGCCTTCCCAGAAGATGCCCATAGCCTTCAGCTTTGATTGCTGTTTCATTTGTGACACCCACAACTTATCCACAGTGACAAATCAGCGTATAACATTAATTCGATTAGTGAAGTCATCTCGGCATATCAGCCGAGTGGCAGCGTCATCTTGTAGCATCCTTTCAGAGTGTTTTCCTACTAGTTATTTCCCTTTTTAAATTTTCTAACCTACCTGCCCGATTAAGGGATCTGACATTCCACGTTCCGACCCGTAGAATGCCAGTTTTCTTTCTCCTGATAACGACGTCCTCCTGAGTAGTCCCAGCCTGGCGATCCGACTGGGGGACTATCTTACCTCCGGAATATTTTACCCAAGAGGACGCCATCATCATTTAACCATACAGTAAGTTATAGGAGTCGAGGGGCATGAAAGGGAAGCAGTGGTTGGGAAGGGAGTGAGACAGGGTTGTAGCGTATCCCCTAAGTTATTCAATGTGCATATTGAGCAAGCAGAAAAGGAAACAAAAGAAAAATTCGGAGTAGGGATTAAAATCCACGGAGAAGAGATAAAAAACTTTGAGGTTCGCGGATGACGTTGTAATTCTATCATAGACAGCAAAGGACCTGGAAGAGCAGCTGAACGGAATGGACAGTGTCTTGAAAGGAGGATATAAGATGAACATCAACAAAAACAAAACGAGGATAATGGAATGTAGTCGAATTAAATCGAGTGATGCTGAGGTAGTTAGATTAGGAAATGAGACGCTTAAAGTAGTAAAAGAGTTTTGCTATTTGGAGAGCAAAATAACTGATGATGGTCGAAGTAGAGAGGATATGAAATGTAGACTGGCAATGGCAAGGAAAGCGTTTCTGAAGAAGAGAAATTTGTTAACATCGAGTATAGATTTAAGTGTCAATAATTCGTTTCTCAAAGTATTTGTATGGAGTGCAGCCGTGTATGGAAGTGAAACGTGGACGATAAATAGTTTAGACAAGAAGAGAATAGAAGCTTTTGAAATGTGGCGCTACAGAAGAATGCTGAAGATCAGGTGGGTAGATCACATAACTAATGAGGAGGTATTGAATAGAATTGGGGAGAAGAAAAATTTGTGGCACAACTTGACTAGAAGAAGGGATCGGTTGGTAGGACATATTCTGAGGCATCAAGGGATCACCAATTTAGTATTGGAGGGCAGCCTGGAGGGTAAAAATCGTAGAAGGAGACCAAGAGATGAATACACTAAACAGATTCAGAAGGATGTAGGTTGCAGAAGGTATTGGGAGGTGAAGAAGCTTGCACAGGCTAGAGTAGCAAGGAGAGCAGCGTCAGACCAGTCTCTGGACTGAAGACCACAACCACAACATCCTTAGGTGGAGATGAGTAGCATGAAATTCGGTGAAACGTTGTTAGGCTGATACCCTGAAAAGCTTCCATCAGTAAAATTCGCGGAGACAGTCTGCATTCCCATTGACTACATTACAGGCATTTTTAAAGCAATTCAGACATTCGTTTCTCCGTTTGCTTGCAGCAGGAATTCAACTAATAAGACACCAGGCAGCCTTACACAAAGCTTATTCGTATTCTGCTCTTTCTCCACGCCTTTATTTGCGGTAGCAGTTTTGGGACGGAAAGAGGCGTTACAGCAAATAAGCATCGGCTGCCTTACAATTTCCACTGCTCGCCTTCTCTCGCTGGCCTGCCTTGCTATACCACACCCACCCACCCACACACACACACACACACGCCATTTGCTGGCCGGCCGGCCGCGCTCAATGGAGGCCGCTGTTTACGCGCCGCCAGAATTAACACGGAGACGCTTTCGCCGTTGCTTGGGTGGAACGTCCGGCTGCACTGCTGGCGATACGGCCAGGCCGCCGCCACGGGAGAGAGCCCCGTCGCCGCAGCACGTGATGCACGCCTTGAAATAGCAGCTCTAACGCTCGTATGCGACCGAGAGCTACTCGGGGTGTCCTCATCACATGCAATTGCACGACAGGAGGTGGATAAAAATATGGAAACACCGAAAACACAACACTTTTCCACGCCTAATACGATGCAGGTAAACCGTTAGCATTTGAAAACGGCTCCCAGTCGTCTCGGAATGGATAAATACAGGTCCT
This sequence comes from Schistocerca americana, assembly GCF_021461395.2. Lineage (NCBI taxonomy): Eukaryota > Metazoa > Arthropoda > Insecta > Orthoptera > Acrididae > Schistocerca > Schistocerca americana. The sequence goes on from NC_060123.1 coordinate 133,057,736, forward strand.
GTGTGGTCTTCAAAGAAAGTTCTAGGCGCTTCAGTGTGGAACTGTGCAACCGCAACGGTCGCAGGTTCGAGTCCTACCTCGGGCATGGATGTGTATGATGTCCTTAGGTTAGTTAGGTTTAAGTAGTTCTAAGTTCTAGGGGACTGATGACCTCAGATGTTAAGTCCCATAGTGCTCAGAGCCATTTTCGATGGAGCGTCTATGCTAAAATCCACAAAACAAGCGTCGCGCAGCTCTTCTTATAAACTCGTATTTATCTGGGATGTAAGCGTTTCCGAACCCATGTTTAACGGACTTACTTTTCTTGTTTCGATGAGTACTACCGTCTCTCAAAATATTTGACACTATTTTTTTGAGCATCTTGTATATCGCTTATTTACTCGGGCCTGGAAAGAGGTATCACTCTCCTTCAACCGTTAAAAACAACTTGGATATGTTAGTCATATTTCGTACGCAACAACGTTTGTCCTAAAACCGACCGCACGAAAAATGACGAGCAACTTCATTGTTCGCTGCAACCTTATTTGGGAAGTATCACAACAAATATGGACACTAACGTCAATAAAACCTGGGGTGTCAGACTACACGACATCGATAAATATGTTATTTTTTCCGAATAGTTTCCTCAAAATCGAATGAGGAAGACTGCATAGCAAAGCACACATGCGTATCCCAAAACAGTGGATTTTAATTTTTTTACGTGGAAAGTAAAACTTTTACTGAGAAACTATCTACAAAGAAGGATGTAGCATTGCTTCACCTGCATAAAACAATGTTTTTAGGCACGTCGGATGATTTGCAACTAACGAAAACCGCAGCGCGCCACTTAGAAGTCTCCGCCACGTGTCTCTTCGGTACGCCACTCGTGGCGACAAACGGACGAGGCGCTGGCCAGGAAGCGACGCGTCCCCGCCCGCCACGCCATCTCCGCGTGAATTGCTCCATTTATTACACTACTGGCCATTAAAATTGCTACACCACGAAGATGACGTGCTACAGACGCGATATTTAACCGACAGGAAGAAGATGCTGTGATATGCAAATGAATAGCTTTTCAGAGCATTCACACAAGGTTGGCGCCGGTGGTGACACCTACAACTTGCTGACATGAGGAAAGTTTCCAACCGATTTCTCATACACAAACAGCAGTTGGCCGGCGTTGCCTGGTGAAACGTTGTTGTGATGCCTCGTGTAAGGAGGAGAAATGCGTACCGTCACGTTTCCGACTTTGATAAAGGTCGGATTATAGCCTATCGCCATTGCGGTTTATCGTATCGCGACATTGCTGCTCGCGTTGGTCGAGATCCAATGACTGTTAGCAGAATACGGAATCGGTGGGTTCAGAAGGCTAATACGGAACGCCGTGCTGGATCCCAACGGCCTCGCATCACTAGCAGTCGAGATGACAGGCATCTTATCCGCATAGCTGTAACGGATCTTGCAGCCACGTCTCGATCCATGAGTCGACAGATGGGGACGTTTGCAAGACAACAATCATCTGCACGAACAGTTCGACGACGTTTGCAGCAGCGTGGACTATCAGCTCTGAGACCACGGCTGCGGTTACCCACGACGCTGCATCACAGACAGGAGCCCCTGCGATGGTGTACTCGACGACGAACCTGGGTGCACGAATGGCAAAACGTCATTTTTTCGGATGAATCCAAGTTCTGTTTACAGCATCATGATGGTCGCATCCGTGTTTGGTAATATCGCGGTGAACGCACATTGGAAGCGTGTATTCGTCATTGCCATACTGGCGTATCACCCGGCGTGATGGTATGGTGTGCAATTGGTTACACGTCTCGGCCACCTCTTGTTCATATTGACGGCACTTTGAACAGTGGACGTTACATTTCAGATGTGTTACGACCCGTGGCTCTACCCTTTATTCGATCCCTCCGAAACCCTACATTTCAGCAGGATAATGCACGACCGCATGTTGCAGGTCCTGTACGGGCCTTTCTGGATACAGAAAATGTTCGACTGCTGCCCTGGCCAGCACATTCTCCAGATCTCTCTCGAATTGAAAACGTGTGGTCAATGGTGGCCGAGCAGCTGACTCGCCAGTCACTACTCTTGATGAACTGTGGTATCGTGTTGAAACTGCCATGGGAGCTGTACCTGTACACGCCATTCCAGCTGTGTTTGACTCAATGCCCAGGCGTATCAACGCCGTTATTACGGCCAGAGGTCCAGAATGAGATTTTCACTCTGCAGCGGAGTGTGCGCTGATATGAAACTTCCTGGCAGATTAAAACTGTGTGCCCGACCGAGACTCGAACTCGGGACCTTTGCCTTTCGCGGGCAAGTGCTCTACCAACTGAGGTACCGAAGCACGACTCACGCCCGGTACTCACAGCTTTACTTCTGCCAGTACCTCGTCTCCTACCTTCCAAACTTTACAGAAGCTCACCTGCGAACCTTGCAGAACTAGCACTCCTGAAAGAAAGGATATCGCCGGGACATGGCTTAGCCACAGCCTGGGGGATGTTTCCAGAATGAGGTTTTCACTCTGCAGCGGAGTGTGCGCTGATGTGAAACTTGTAAAGTTTGGAAGGTAGGAGACGAGGTACTGGCAGAAGTAAAGCTGTGAGTACCGGGCGTGAGTCGTGCTTCGGTAGCTCAGTTGGTAGAGCACTTGCCCGCGAAAGGCAAAGGTCCCGATTTCGAGTCTCGGTCGGGCACACAGTTTTAATCTGCCAGGAAGTTTCACGGCCAGAGGTGGTTGTTCTGGGTACTGATTTCTCAGGATCTATGCACCCAAACTGCGTGAAAATGTAATCACAAGTTATTTCTAGTATAATATATTTGTCCAATGAATACACGTTTATCATCTGCATTTCTTTTTGGTGTAGCAATTTTAATGGCCAGTAGTGTAACATGGTGGTGGCGTGAAACTGCGCCACGTCATTTCGATATGAGTTGGGGAAGGCGAGTTGTAAGACTTTTCGATAATCCTCCTCCCGCTGCTCTAGCACCCAGATCCCTGTGTCAGCTGTGGCCGTGGAGACGTGGCGGCGTCACCGCTGTCGCGGGCGGTGTTAGCGGGCGCCTCGGCTCTGCTGGAAGGGCGCCAGCCCACGTAGCAAACAGCCGCGCCTCGGCCGTGTCGGCGCGTTTATCTCGGGTGCGACCGCACGTCGGCCGCCAGCCGAGTGCCAGGTGCTGATAGCGCCGCTCCGGGCAGCTCCGGCGTCGCAAAACAAACAACCCGGCCGCAGTCACCGAAGTGCCCGCCGACGACGATAAGGTCATTAGAACCAGCACTGCACCTCCCCCACTGGCAATGACTGTCTCAGTATGCGGCAGATTTCCCGCAGAAGTCCAGAAAGAGAGAACTCCAGATGAAAACATTACAGATACGGCAAGACCGTGATTGCTATCAATATCAACTGAAGGACACGCTGTTGTTGTTGTGGTCTTCAGTCCTGAGACTGGTTCGATGCAGCTCTCCGAGCTACTCCTTTCTGTGCAAGCTTCTTCATCTCCCAGTACCTACTGCAATCTGCTTAGTGTATTCATCTCTTGGTCTCCCTCTACGATTTTTACCCTCCACGCTGCCCTCCAATACTAAATTGGTGATCCCTTGATGCCTCAGAACATGTCCTACCAACCGATCACGTCTCCTAGTCAAGTTGTGCCACAAACTTCTCTTCTCCTCAATCCTATTCAATACCTCCCCATTAGTTATGTGATCCACCCATCTAATATTCGTTCAAAATGGTTCAAATGGCTCTGAGCACTATGCGACTTAACTTCTGACGTCATCAGCCGCCTAGAACTTAGAACTAATTAAACCTAACTAACCTAAGGACATCACACACATCCATCCCCGAGGCAGGATGCGAACCTGCGACCGTAGCGGTCGCTCGGTTCCAGACTGTACCGCCTAGAACCGCACACCCACTCCGGCCGCCCATCTAATCTTCAGCTTTTCTGTAGCACTACGTTACGAAAGCTTCTATTCTCTTCTTGTCCAAACTATTTATCGTCTACGTTTCACTTCCATACATGGCTACACTCCATACAAATACTTTCAGAAACGACTTCCTGATACTTAAATATATACTTGATGTTAACAAATTTCTCTTCTTCAGAAACTCTTCCCTTGCCATTGCCAGTCTACATTTTATATCCTCTCTACTTCGACCATCATCAGTTACTTTGCTCCCCAAATAGCAAAACTCGTTTACTACTTTAAGGGTCTCATTTCCTAATCTAATTCCCGCAGCATCACCTGATTTAATTCGTCTACATTCCATTATCCTCGTTTTGGTTTTGTTGATGTTCATCTTATACCCTCCTTTCAAGACACTCTCCATTCCGTTCAACTGCTCTTCCAAATCCTTTGCTGTCTCTGACAGAATTACAATGTCATCGGCGAACCTCAAAGTTTTTATTTCTTCTCCATGGATTTTAATACCTACTCCGAACTTTTCTTTTGTTTCCTTTATTGTTTGCTCAATATACAGATTGAATAAGATCGGGGATAGGCTACAACCCTGTCTCACTCCCTTCCCAACCGCTGCTTCCCTTTCATATCCCTCGACTCTTATAACTGCCATCTGGTTTCTGTACAAATTGTAAATAGCCTTTCGCTCTCTGTATTTTACCCCTGCCACCTTTAGAATTTGAAAGAGAGTATTCCAATCAACATTGTCAAAAGCTTTCTCTAAGTCTACAAATGCTAGAAACTTAGGTTTGCCTTTTCTTAATCTTTCTTCTAAGATAAGTCGTAGGATCAGTATTGCCTCACGTGTTCCAATATTTCTACGGAATCCAAACTGATCTTCCCCGAGGTCGGCTTCTACCAGTTTTTCCATTGGTTTGCAAAGAATTCGCGTTAGTATTTTTCAGCTGTGACGTATTAAACTGATAGTTCGGTAATTTTCACATCTGTCAACACCTGCTTTCTTTGGCATTGGGATTATTATATTCTTCTTGAAGTCTGTGGGTATTTCGCCTGTCTCATATATCTCGCTCACCAGATGGTAGAGTTTTGTCATGACTGGCTCTCCCAAGACTGTCAGTAGTTCTAATGGAATGTTGTCTACTCCCGGGACCCTCTTTCGACGGAGGTCTTTCAGTGCTGTGTCAAACTCTTCACGCAGTATCATATCTCCCATTGCAGCTTCATGTACATCCTCTTCCATTTCCATAATATTGTCCTCAAGTACATTGCCCTTGTATAGACCCTCTATATACTCCTTCCACCTTTCTGCTTTCCCTTCTTTGCTTAGAACTGGGTTTCCATCTGAGCTCTTGATATTAGTACAAGTGGTTCTCTTTTCTCCAAAGGTCTCTTTAATTTTCCTGTAGGCGGTATCTATCTTACCCCTAGTGAGATAAGCCTCTACATCCTTACATTTGTCCTCTAAGCACTCACTTTTATTGACGTTTCGGACGATTCTACCTGATCGTCAGATGGACTTATTTAAATTTGAGGACACAGACGACTTTTAACGCACGAATTTTTTGTTCAACATTTGGCAGCCTCCCAGATGAGGACAAAAACACTGAAATAGTTCACGGCTCGAAACTATCTGGCTATTGGGATTGCTTAGGTGAACAGTCCAGTGATATTAATGTGAATAATCACTCAGACGGAAGGTGGCATCACTAGCAGTGGACGGTATATAACGCATGTCGGGATGCGGCGGAGGGACGCGGAAAACAGTGCAGTTGATGCCGTAATGCGGAAACAGAGCGATTAATCTTAAGTCCAAAAGGGTATGGTCATTGGATTTCGGTCCAAGAGTGGAAGCACTTGCGAATGTTTGTAAACTGTTCGCGTGCCTCCGTGCTTAAAGTATACCCTGGATGACAAAATGGCGCTGTCCAAAACGGAGGACGAGGCAACTGCGATGCACCACGGACCACAGATGCCATGGGTAAAGGACGACTGCAGAGATGTGTACGGGCGATTAGGCGTGCAGCTGTTGAACAACTGACCGCCCACATGGACCAAGCGGCCACCAACAGCGCCTGCTCAACGACCTTACATCAAACGTTGCTGCATAAGGGGCTCCGCGAGGAGGCGCCAAACCCCACAGAGGTAGGGGCAGACGCCGCCCTAGCAGTCTTCACCCGAAGAATACTCCGACCAGCAGACAGATGAAGCCACGCCGGGACATCGCAAAGGGCCACGAGACTTCTCGCGACAGCTACCGCGCCCTATTCTGGACGGTATCACCGAGAAGAACCGACTGTTTCGTGAATAGCTGCTCACTCGCCAACCAGACACGAAGCGCCGCTTAAACCGCATGAGACGGGAAATTAAGGCAGCAGTCGAGCGTCACCTGAACCAGGAATGGGCAGACCTTGTGTCTACCCTCAATCCTGAGGACGGTAGTGCATGGAGGGCGGTAAAATCCTTCCTACGCCGGCGACAGCGAATACCGCCCTTAAAGATCGGGAACGACTTCGCCAGCGATCCGGACGCGAAAGCCAGCGTTCTGGCTGACGCGTTCGCAGCGAACTTCACACAGTGGCCGACTTCATTGACGTGGAGTATGTACGGCGGGTTCACGAGCAACTACCAACCTTCCACGTCGCAAGGGAGGAAGGCGACGTTATCGAGCCGATAACGAAGGAAGAAGCTGCTGTGCAGCTTCACTCGCTGAACCCCAAGAAGGCTGGAGGCAGCGATGGCGTCACAAACCTGCTACTGAAGAACCTTCCGCCGGGCTTACACCGGCAACTTGCCTATGTTTTCAACGAGATCCTCCGATCAGGTGTCTACCTCTCTGCGTGGAAAAACGCGGAGGTCGTGGCCATTCTGAAATCCGGCAAGGACCCACGCCAAGCATCCAGCTACCGACCCATCAGCCTGCTCCCGTCCCTCTCGAAGGTTTTCGAGAGGCTGTACGCGAGAAGAGTGATGCGGCACGTCACCCAGGAGGGCATCATCCCAGAGGAGAAGTTCGGGTTTCGAGAAGAACATACCACTTCCCACCAGCTCCTGCGGGTAGTAGAACCGGCGATGAGGGCACTGGAAACAAGGGAATACCTTGGGGCAGTGTTCCTCGACGCCTCCCGAGCATTTGACTCGGTGTGGGACGACGGTCTCGAGTTCAGACTCTTTGAACAAGGGATACCGACGTCCCACATGACGCTACTGCGGTCGTACCTGTCTGAACGCACCTTTCACGTGAGGTCCGACGACGGTACGTCCACAGACCGGTAGATACGTGCAGGGATGCCGCAGGGGTCGGTCCTCGGCCCCTCGCTGTACTCCCTGTACACTGCCGACGCCCCGAAAGTGGCAGGAGTTCAACTGGCGCTGTACGCGGATGATACGGCCCTGCTCACTCGCAGCATGAACGCCCAAGTGCTGAGAAACCGCTTCCAACGAGGGTGCAACGCCTTGGGCACATGGGCAACAAAATGGCGGCTGAAATTCAACGCTACGAAGAGCCAGGCAGTTGTCTTCACCCGAAGACTTCTGCCACCAGGACTTACGCCAGTCGAAATCCTGGAGAACCTATCCCATGGAGTGGGACGGCGAAATACCTAGGGGTCACCCTACACCGCAGGCTCACCTGGAAGCATGACATCCGTGATGTCAAAGGGAGAGCAGTTGGACGTATCCGCTGCTAAACCCGCAGTCGTCATTGCCACCGCAACACGGCATCACGCTATACCTAACATTGGTCCGCCCACTGTTAGAGCATGCGGCTGTAGTTTGGGGGAAAGCCGCAGATGCTCACATCGTGACTCTGCAGCGGATACAGAACCGCGCCCTGAAGACAGCCATGCATCTTCCGAGGCGCTCCTCGACGCGCCAACTCCACGAGGACACCGAGATCCTGCCTCTCCGAGATAGGATTCGCGCCATCGCCAAGAAGTTCTACGAGAAAGCGGGCCACTTCCGTAACCAGCTCATCCGAGGACTGGGCCAAGAGCCTCAACACAGGTCAACCACGCGTTGGCCTGACCTGCTGAGAGATTAAGTTTTACTAATCCCCCATCAGAGTGCGTTTAGTTCTCTTACAGACTCCACCAGCAAGGGTAAATCAACAAGAATGGTAAGATCTATTCTCTCCCCCCCCCCCTCCTAGGAACCGCAGGAATGACAAATTTTTGTCTAAACTGCCCCATCTCGGGCCAAGGACAGGCTCGTCTTTTCAGCTTGAGCGTCAGCATGGGCCTCCGCAGCTGGCGCCTGGTTCGTGCATCCCTGCTGACTGCTGCTCATCGGCGACCAAGGCTAGAGTTTGTGCACCAGTAACAAACTGGAGGTCCACTGAGCGGCGAGGGCGTCCTTCCAGATGAAACATGTTTTATGTGTGTACTGCGTGAAGTGTCTGAATGCAAACACCCTGTAACAGTCGTCAGAAAGATCTAGGCCAGAGGAGGGAGCGTTATGGTCTGGGGAATCTTTTCGTGGCATTTCCTGGATGATTTCGTAATTCTGAAAGGCATATTGGACGAACCTTAGCGACCATGCCCACTCCTATATGCAGTTTGTTTTTCCACAGCACGATGGCATCTACCAGCAGGACAATAAAACTTGTTATACAACTCGAAGCGTATTTGCACGGTTCGAAGAGCACCAGAATGAGTCACCAAATTCTCCGGTTTTAAACCCAATCGAGACTCTGTGGGACTACCTCGATCGCGCTGTTCGCGCCACTGATCTTCAATCGAGAAATGTAGGGCACTAGAGTAGCCAGGGCTCCACATCCGTGCCGGTCACTTCCCGAACCTCTCTGACTCTGTTCCTGCACGTCTTGCGGCGTTCCGCACTGCAAAGTGTAGTTCTGCAGGCTTCTGATTGGTGATCGCATTAATGCGACTGGAGAGTGCAAGTAACTTGCAGTAGTCACAGGCTGCTTTTACGAATCGTATTACCGAGTGAGGGAAATAGCGAGAACACTGGACTCGTATTCGAGAGGATGGCGGTTAAATCCCCGTCCAGTCATCTACTAAGGTTATTTCCCCAGATCTTTTAAGGAAAGTTCCGGGATGAGTTACTCGGATTTGAGGAGGATGCGGTCGATTTCCTTCCCCGTCTCGGATGACCGCCTCGGCGACGGGGCGTTAAACTCTAATCTTCCCTCTTCCTTCACATTGCAGACACCTTCTAAACCATGGGTTCCCAAAATGGGGGGCGTGATGATGTTGCAAGGGGGGCGCGGGTGGAGTAAGCGGTATAAACCTAATATTTCTTTTTAATATCGATATTTTAATAAAAATGAATGTGCAGGTATTAATGATAGATTATGATGCTAAATGCAATCGTTTGGCGTCCCACTTCCCGCAATCCTATCTCAATAAGCTATCCTAGAACATATAGCTTTTGAAGATCACGTTTAGAATGTCACGTTTACAATGTCACACACAGAAACTCTCAAAATTACGATGGCTATATGCGTTAATTCTAATATATCAGATTTGTAAACAACTTACTTCTGACAATTGGAAAACAGAAAAGTCAGGTATTAACCACTCCTTACATTTGTACACATGAACTGAACGTAATCATGTTATAACTTTAAGCCGTAGTAGGCTATGTTCATCAGAGTAATAATCAATTATACTGCGTAACTGCAAAAATGCCGTTTTATTACCCCGTTAACCCGCGGATCCCCATGTGATGCGATTACAGTGACTTTAATAGACTGTATACGCTTCAAATGAACTGGCGATTTCGTAATTTGGACGCCAGGATTATGCCCCTTGTCACCAGAAAAATGTGCACGATGTGAATGCGAAACTATTACAAGTATTCGTTCTGAGCAGATTACTTCACGCCGTTCTGGGAACATTGTCGTGACTGCTAACAATGAAACATAACCCAGCTAGGTAGACAACGAAGTCCATTAGTGAGGCTTTTTTTTTTTTCGAACGGTCAGTACTACAGCTCTTTTATTCGGATTACTTATCTGACAAAACAGTTATTTTTCTTCTGCCTTTTTGAAATACGGCACAATTTCGTTTGAAATGCTGTGGCAATGGCTTCTTTTGGCACGAGTACAGAGATAACTGCTTGGCACTGTGCACAGTTTCCAGCGATGTGTGAGGTGTATCCATGACCTTACTTAATTACTGTGAAATTTGACAACCAATTCATTGATGTTAACTCAAAACTTATAAGGTTTCGTTTATAAGTAACGAAAGAAAGGGCACGAAAACGATTTTCGCATAAAACCCCAGGCTGCACTGCTCAGAACAGCACCGCAGAACAGGTAGCAAATTCTTAGGGTGCCTGTGGGCTGTTTCCGCCCTAATCCGGGAAAAGCCCGTTTCTCCCAGCAAGAGAACTGCTCGGCCACCAGGTCGCAGACAGACAGTGCACTGACTACCTGCGCTGCGGCTGGGCTTCCCCGTTCTTCGCCCCACTCCTGACAGGCAGTGAGTCATCTGAGGTGCGACAGACGACAGTAGCTTTCCTTTATTTCTGTTGGTTGCTTGCAGTTGTTGACACATCTTTGCTGAAATCGCATTCAATCTTTCACAGTTGTGCCTCAGTAAAATCAGTGTTAGTGCGAAATTATACTGTGAACTTCTTGTTTTCTTTTTACTTCACCATGAGTGTCGTGAAAAAACGTAAATATAATGATAATTATACCAAATACGGTTTAGCCGGCCGAAGTGGCCGCGCGGTTCTGGCGCTGCAGTCTGGAACCGCGAGACCGCTACGGTCGCAGGTTCGAATCCTGCCTCGGGCATGGATGTGTGTGATGTCCTTAGGTTAGTTAGGTTTAACTAGTTCTAAGTTCTAGGGGACTAATGACCACAGCAGTTGAGTCCCATAGTGCTCAGAGCCATTTGAACCCTTTTTTAGCCAAATACGGTTTTGCTTCTATACAAAAAAATGGTGTTGACCAGCCGGAATGTGTTATTTGCTATGAGGTATTGAGCAATGAGACCTTCTCGTCTGGAACGCCATTTGTGGGCAAAGCATGGTGCATTGAAAGAGAAGCCGAAAGAATATTTTGCTGCAAAATGTGACAATTTGAAACGAATGAAGTTGGACGCTGCTGGATCCTTCGCTCAGACATCAAAAGTACTACCAAGAAAAGTCATATTATCGGAGAGACACTAGTCAAACCCTGTTTGTTGAAAGCTGCTCATATTGTTCTTGGGTCAGAAAGTGAACAAAAACTTTCACAAATACCGCCATCTGACAATTCTGTGAAACGTCGGATTGATGATATGGCCGAAGACATACAAAATCAATCAAATGAATTCGAACGATACTTCCATAACAGTTGTGATGATAAAATTTATTATAGGTTAGCGACGGATCCATTTCACGTTGACGTGGATGTGTTGCCAGACAGACTACACAAGAGAAACTCTTAGAAATTAAAAATGATTCTGCAGCGAAGTATGACTTTGAGAAGATGGATAAGCCTTTATTTTGGGTAAAATATCTCACGGTGTAGCCCAGCACCGCATAAGCGCTGAAACTGTATTTACCATTTTCAAGCACTTATTTGTGCGAAAGAGCATTTTCAGCGGTAGTGGCGATAAAAAAATAAGCTTAGAAGCAAACTCAGTATTGCCAATGATTTACGTTGCGCAGTTTCTACTATTCAGCCAAGAATTCAAAATCTTGTAAAAAGTATGCAAGCTCATCCTTCACATTGATTTATTTGTTTGTTTCTCGCCATATGTGTGTGCAAATAATATTTTTATAATAAATACGTCACATTATAAGAGAACATGTTTTTTTCCTCCTAACTATCCTTACATGTAGGTAATACTGTAAAATTATAAAAAACTATTTCGAAGAAACAATATAAAATAAACATAATGAATCTGATTTAAATATAAATGCTGCATGTGATCCTTATGGATTCTGATGTTACGTGTGGTATGTTATTTCAACTAATAATAGTATTTCTTCTGGATGAAGACACAGCGAAACTTTATCCTAGATATGGCAAGCGAAGAGTAGTCCTAAAATCGTATACTGGTGAAGAATTAGTGTGCATCAAGGGAATGTAATGAAGGCAAGGAAGTTGCTTTATTCATATTTTTAAAGTTCTGTGTAGTCTGCAAAATTATTTCGTAAAACTTATTTTTCATTCTTTGTCTGGTTCTGGGAACTGGGCCTTTGTCGCCGTTCGGTAACTGTCGTCGTTGACATAAATGCCAACCTATGCGCAATGACAATGGGGAGCGCTATAGGCGTACAAATCAGTGATGTTCGTTAACAGCATGACTGAGTGACTATTTTTGATAATGAGTGAAAGTAATAAGCTACACTCAACTTAAAATAATGGCCCGCATCCACTAATCTGCAAAGGTCGCAAATATTTTTCATTGTTTACCAAGGACTTTCTGTACTTTAGGAGTGGCTAATAATCACTAGACTAGACTGATGATTCTAGGCGCTCAGTCCGGAGCCGCGCGACTGCTACGGTCGCAGGTTCGAATCCTGCCTCGGGCATGGATGTGTGTGATGTCCTTCGGTTAGTTAGGTTTAAGTAGTTCTAAGTTCTAGGGGACTGATGACCATAGATGTTAAGTCCCATAGTGCTCAGAGCCATTTGAACTAGACTGATGACGTAATAACTGCGACTCGATACATTAACAGCCCACCATGTTACACGACGTCACCATTACAAATTTTTCAATAGTTTCTTGATAATTAATAAAAATCTCTATATTTTTTTAGGGGGGGCACGGAAGTTTTCTTTTCGTCAGAAGGGGGGCGTGACAAACAAAAGTTTGGGAACCTCTGTTCTAAACACTGAAGTAAGCAAAAATTGGACATCAGGAGCCGAACCGCACAATAACCCTGGGTTCCGTGTGGGGCAGCGGTGGGGTGAGTGGACTGCTGCAGCCTGTTGTGGGGTTGTGAACCACTGCGGGCAACGGTGGGGACGCAGCCTCTCCGTCGTTTCTAGGTCCCCAGTTCCACACAATACAAAAGAAAGATTCAAGAATGCAATTAAAATTCAAGGTGAAAGGATATCAGTGATAAGATTCGCTGATGACTCTACTATCCTCAGTGAAAGTGAAGAGGAATTACAGGATCTGCCGAATAGAAAGAACAGTCTAATGAATGCAGAATATGGACTGAGAGTAAATCGGAGAAAGAGGAGAGTAATGTGAAGTAGCATAAATTGGAACAGCGAGAAACTTATCAGTATTGATGATCACGAAGTAGGTGAAGTTAAGGAATTCTGCCACCTACGCAGCAAAATAACGAATGACGGACGGAGCAAGGATTACATCAAAAGCAGACTAGCACAGGCAAAAAAGGCATTCTTGGCCAAGAGAAGTTTATTAGTATCAAACACAGGCCTTTATTTGAGTAAGAAATTTCTGAGGATGTACGTATGGAGCACAGCATTGTATGGTATTGTTGGCCGGGAGGCCTCATGGGGGGGAGGGGGGGGGGGAGTTCGACCGCCGTATTGCAAGTCCTTTTTGGTTGACGCCACTTCGGCGACTTGCGAGTCAATGATAGTGAAGTGATGATGAACGACACACAACACCCCGCCGGGGATCGAACTCGGGACCGCGTGCGCAGGAAGCGAGAACGCTACCGCAAGACAACTGCGGACATTGTATGGAAGTGAGACATAAGACTGTGGGAACCGGAACAGAAGAGAACAGAAGTATTTGAGATGTGGTGCTACTGAAGAATGTTGTCAATTCGGTAGACTGATAAGGTAAGGAATGAGGAGGAGGTTTTCTGCAGAATCGGCGAGGAAAGGAACATATGGAAAACACTAATAAGAAGAAGAGTCCTGATGGTAGGACATGTATTAAATAAAACATCAGGGAATAACTTCAATGGTACTAGAGGGTAAAAACTGTAGGGGAAGACAGAGACTGGAATACATACGAGGGCTGTTCAATAAAGAATGATCATAATTTTTTATGGTCATAATTTCTCGCGCTAAAATTTAATCTTATGATATTCCATTAGCTTGATGTGCAACCAACACGCTGCAGCAGTTTCATTGTTGGGACTCCTGGTTCCCGCCTGTGAGAGGCAGGCAAGGTCAGACGTGTTCAGTATCGCCTTAACACTACAATGGAGGTAACACGCGAGGAACAATATGCGGCTTTGAAATTCTGCTTTTGTCTCAACAAATCTTCAGCTGAAGCCTATACAGTGTTACAGGAGGCCTTGGGGAGTCTGTTCTTGCCTACAGCACAGCTCGAACGTAGATTAAAATGTTTATAAAGAGGGGAGACAATGAATTTCAAAGGAAGGTGGACCCAGTGCTCCAGTTACTGCTCTTATGGAAGAAAACATCGACACTGCTGCTGTCATTGTGAGAGAGGATTGACGAACTACCTTAAAATCACTTTCTGAAATACTGAACATTTCATTGGGTGCCACCCATACGTTAGTGACACAAAAATTACACATGACATGTGTTTGTGCGCGATGGGTTCTAAGACTGTTTTTTCCCGAACAAAAGGCCATTCGCGTGCAGGTCTGCTTGAAGTTAAAGTTGATTTTCGAGGAAGATCCGATGTTTCTTTCAAATGCAATCACTGCTGATGAAACTTGGCTACATTTTGATCCTGAGAGGAAACAGCAAAGCTCAGTGTGGAAATTTCCTTCATCACCAACCACCAAAAAAGCAAAAGTGGTTGCTTCTGCTGGGAAAGTTATGGTCATCTCATTCTTTGATATTCATGGAATGGTTCATCAGCATGTTTTACCTGCACACACATCAGTAACTGGACAATACTACAGGGATGTCCTGAAAACATTGCAAGTCTGTATCAGGGGCAAAAAACTACATTTCCGTGAAGCAGGCTGGATGCTGCACCACGATAATGCGCAGCTGCAAATTGCCAATATCGTTGCTGAATATCTTGCAAAAATCACCCTCCCTATAGTCCCGATTTAGCCCATGTGACTTTTTTCTATTCGCTAACATAAAGAAACGACTTCGTGGGAGGCATTATGAATCGTGAGAAGCAGTGGTGAAGGCTGCGGAGGCGATATGGAAGGACCTCTCAAAAAATTGTTTCCAGCGTGAATTAGACGACTGGCAGAAACGCTGGGACAAGTGCATCGCATTCATGGAAGACTACTTTGAGAAGGACCATCAAAATTACACTCCTGGAAATTGAAATAAGAACACCGTGAATTCATTGTCCCAGGAAGGGGAAACTTGATTGACACATTCCTGGGGTCAGATACATCACATGATCACACTGACAGAACCACAGGCACATAGACACAGGCAACAGAGCATGCACAATGTCGGCACTAGTACAGTGTATATCCACCTTTCGCAGCAATGCAGGCTGCTATTCTCCCATGGAGACGATCGTAGAGATGCTGGATGTAGTCCTGTGGAACGGCTTGCCATGCCATTTCCACCTGGCGCCTCAGTTGGACCAGCGTCCGTGCTGGACGTGCAGACCGCGTGAGACGACGCTTCATCCAGTCCCAAACATGCTCAATGGGGGACAGATCCGGAGATCTTGCTGGCCAGGGTAGTTGACTTACACCTTCTAGAGCACGTTGGGTGGCACGGGATTCATGCGGACGTGCATTGTCCTGTTGGAACAGCAAGTTCCCTTGCCGGTCTAGGAATGGTAGAACGATGGGTTCGATGACGGTTTGGATGTACCGTGCACTATTCAGTGTCCCCTCGACGATCACCAGTGGTGTACGGCCAGTGTAGGAGATCGCTCCCCACACCATGATGCCGGGTGTTGGCCCTGTGTGCCTCGGTCGTATGCAGTCCCGATTGTGGCGCTCACCTGCACGGCGCCAAACACGCATACGACCATCATTGGCACCAAGGCAGAAGCGACTCTCATCGCTGAAGACGACACGTCTCCATTCGTCCCTCCATTCACGCCTGTCGCGACACCACTGGAAGCGGGCTGCACGACGTTGGGGCGTGAGCGGAAGACGGCCTAACGGTGTGCGGGACCGTAGCCCAGCTTCATGGAGACGGTTGCGAATGGTCCTCGCCGATACCCCAGGAGCAACAGTGTCCCTAATTTGCTGGGAAGTGGCGGTGCGGTCCCCTACGGCACTGCGTAGGATCCTACGGTCTTGGCGTGCATCCGTGCGTCGCTGCGGTCCGGTCCCAGGTCGACGGGCACGTGCACCTTCCGCCGACCACTGGCGACAACATCGATGTACTGTGGAGACCTCACGCCCCACGTGTTGAGCAATTCGGCGGTACGTCCTCCCGGCCTCCCGCATGCCCACTATACGCCCTCGCTCAAAGTCCGTCAACTGCACATACGGTTCACGTCCACGCTGACGCGGCATGCTACTAGTGTTAAAGACTGCGATGGAGCTCCATATGCCACGGCAAACTGGCTGACACTGACGGCGGCGGTGCACAAATGCTGCGCAGCTAGCGCCATTCGACGGCCAACACCGCGGTTCCTGGGGTGTCCGCTGTGCCGTGCGTGTGATCATTGCTTGTACAGCCCTCTCGCAGTGTCCGGAGCAAGTATGGTGGGTCTGACACACCGGTGTCAATGTGTTCTTTTTTCCATTTCCAGGAGTGTATGAGGATGAGTAAAGGTATGTTGTCAAGAAAAAATCATGATCATTCCTTATTGAACAGCCCTCGTACATCAAATAACTGAGGACGTGGGCTGCAAGTGCTCACGTGCTACTCTGAGATGAAAGGGGTCGCACAGGAGGGGAATTCATGGCGGACCGCATTAAACCAATCAAAAGACTGATGACTCAAACAAAAGAAAGTGTTCGGATCTTTTGATCAGATAGTGTGGAGCCTAATAAACGATCATTGCTTATATAAATTTATGGGACCTGTGTATAATGTGTAAATAGGCTGTTTAGGTTTTTATGGTGGTAACGCCACGTAGCGCTCTGTATGAAAATCGCTGACTGCGCTGTGTGCAGTCTGTGGCTGGTTGGACTCATTGTTGGATTACTCGCTTGTGTACTGTTGGGCAGTTGGATGTAAACAGTGCGTAGCGTTGCGCAGTTGGCGGTGAGCCGCCAGCAGAGGTAGATGTGAGGAGAGAGGTATCAGAGTTTTGAGAGGTTACTATGAGCGGACGATCTGGACGTGTATCCGTCAGAAAAAGGAAATTTGTTTAATTGGATGTCACAAATACATTACGACTTTTGAACGCTTTTAAGATAAATACATTGTTTGTTCTCTATCAAAATCTTTCATTTTCTAACTATGCCTATCAGTAGTTAGTGTCTTCAATAGTTACAATCTTTTATTTAGCTGGCAGTATTGGCGCTCGCTGTATTGCAGTATTTCGAGTAACGAAGATATTTGTGAGGTAAGTGATTCATGAAAGGTATAAGTTATTGTTAGTCAGGGTCATTCTTTTGTAGGGATTATTGAAAGTCAGATTGCGTTGCGCAAAAAAATATTATGTGTCAGTTTTGTGATGATCATAATAAGTAAAGAGAGAACTGTCTGAGTACGTTCAGTTTTGCTCCGCTGTCCCAAAATCAAATAACGTAAGAGTTTTTCCAGCACTGTCATTCTTTACATACAAAGGGAAAGTTTCATAAATGTAAACACGCTTCGGAACAGCACCCTATTGAGCAGTTTATTCAGAATTCCTGCTTATCTGAGGATTTACTTTAGAATCTCTCTCTTCATCCTATCTCTGTCAAGGCAGTTGTTGACTCTAATCCGGCTGCTCATAAGAGAATACTTCTGCTTGTAACATTATTGCCTAGCGGTCGGTTTACCTGTTTGCTTAGTTTCCTGAAATAAAAAATAAGGGCAAGATAAAATAATAATAAAAACACACGTTGACTTAAAAGAATCTGGAGGTTGCGAGCAGCAACAGTGATCACGTTTTTTCCGGAACTCAGCATTTTGTGTACAATTTTTTTTCCACGTTGAATATTTGTCGTATTTTTCGCTGTTATTATTTCATGCAGAACAACAAGAGTACTTTGTGGAGTCCCCGAGTCTCCGCTTTTGCTTCAGCTACACGAACGAAACACAAACTACGACAAGCAAGACGTATACTATTGCAGAAGCGTTTAATTCCAACTTACGCTTTAGATCTGCTGCCTACGAAACGATATTTTAAAAATTTATAGTTTATTGGTACCATTAACACTTAAGATGGTTGAATAGTAATTCGTTTATTTATGAAATCTGCTCCGGATATTAGCTGAATAGCTGCGTCCTCTTGAAGCAAGTTTCAACTGGTTTCCAGTACGTCATCTTGGACGAGATGGAAACTCGTTCAAACGTTACTTCACGACGACGCTGCCGCTCGGTTGATTACCGGCGTAGATTTCCTGTCAGTGACAATCTCAATGTCTTACTCTACTGTTACTGTAAGGCTCGATATTTGAGAAGCTAGTTTTGGAAATAACAAAGTGCACAGAGGTACGGACAGAAGTTATTGAGAAATACAGGAAGCGTAGAGCAAGCAAGGACAGCCACATGTCAGAGAGACGCATGGTAAGCAAGTCTGTGTTTGGCGTGTGCAAAAGGAAGGAAGGAAGGAACGGAGCGTTATGTTCAGAACAGGTGTTTCTCAATAGAGACCTCGGTGTAGCTTACTTTCCTCGTGTGCTCGGGTACGTGTTGCCATCTAAAAATGTGCATGTAGAATGTTTTCAGTTCGGAGGCTCTAGACTCGTGTCCCTTACCTGTAAACCACGGTTATCGGGTAATTAGGATACTTTTTTTTTCTCAGGGTTTACCATTGGACGACAGGACGTCCGATAATTGCTATCTAAGCTGTCCTTTACGACTACTCTAACTAGTCTACCTTCGAAGGCCTCGAACGTAAAACAGTGCTTGCGCAACACTGCCACGTCCGCTGACAAGAGCGTTACAAATGGCATCGTCTCTTCCACTGCTGTGACCTCCGTACGGAAGAAAGTCCTCAACGTCATATCGACGTCTACGTCATCGGACTGAGTATCACTATCTCTACTTTTAGACAAGTTACTTACGATGCCGAGAGTCTTTTTCTTTTGGCTTGACAGTAAGAGACGGTTTTTTCTTTGTCAGATTGAACACATTTGTCGAAGGAATTCCGTTCAGTTCATCGCACTATTTTCACCTTTTTTCCGGAGAGTGCATTACAACTGAAGTACGTTTCTGGAAGGTCCACGAATTACGCGCTACGGATGCCATGAGCCCCTTATTCACCGCAAAATATTTCCCAGCTACGAATTTCTTTAGTTTTGGACTATTTGGGTGTTTGGGGGTGCTAAACTGGTGGAAAGGTTGGATGTACGAGCAGCTTATACTCCATGTCTTTCAATATTCTCACTTCCAAAGTATCTTTGCATGTGTACTGTGCTGAATATACAAGACCTTCCTTTTTTTAAAATCCAGGCCTCTTCTCGCGTTTTATTTTAACTTTTTCATGAACGTAGTCCAGCAGACTTGTAGTATTTGGCAACTATTGATTCACGCTTGCCACGATAACTGTTAAGAAGAATGCCTTCTGAATCACAGAAAACACTGCCCATATCCTTACTCACATGTGAAATGGATGTCGCACTTTTATGTTGGAGAGCTACTGACTTCCACTCGCCATTTTTTTTTGCTATATTGTGGTGAAGTGGTGGATTTATGTTCACTCTGTGCAAACAAATAGGCACAAAAAAATAAGCTGGCATCTGTTTAAAGTGGGCCAGACGGTGATAAAATGATCTTCGTATTTGTTTCTCGTAAAGCTTTCCAGAAATGCGGCCCAAGTCATCAACGAAATTTTCTCTTGGTTTCTTCGTTTCGTAAAACGTACCATAGTCTTGCTCAAGAGTCTTGTATGCAGGGGAAGCGAGTGTTAAAATTAAGTTTTTGAAAACAGCCACAAGTCCCATTTAGTATTTTTTTATTTGCCGGTTTCGCGCTTAAAATTAACAAGAGCAGCATCGGAATGTAAACTGTAAATGTTACAAATTGAGATAGTACGGAAAACTTAGTGTGACGTTACGTAGAGTACATACATTGGCCAAACTGGAAGTGCGTTTAAAATACGTTCGAAGGAACATTGCAATCTAAATTCAAATTGTACAGATTGGGTCGGCCGGTGTGGCCGAGCGGTTCTAGGCGCTTCAGTCTGGAACCGCGCAACCGCTACGGTCGCAGGTTCGAATCCTGCCTCGGGCATGGATGTGTGTGCTGTCCTTAGGTTAGTTAGGTTTAAGTAGTTCTAAGTTCTAGGGGACTGATGTGTGACGTTACGTAGAGTACATACATTGGCCAAACTGGCAGTGCGTTTAAAATACGTTCGAAGGAACATTGCAATCTAAATTCAAATTGTACAGATTGGGTCGGCCGGTGTGGCCGAGCGGTTCTAGGCGCTTCAGTCTGGAACCGCGCAACCGCTACGGTCGCAGGTTCGAATCCTGCCTCGGGCATGGATGTGTGTGCTGTCCTTAGGTTAGTTAGGTTTAAGTAGTTCTAAGTTCTAGGGGACTGATGACCTCAGCTGTTAAGTCCCATAGTGCCCACAGCCATTTGAACCATTTTGTACAGATTGGGTGAACGTTTGAGAAAAGCTCACATACGTTAAGGTGAGATTCAAGACAGTATGAAAATTGTCCACACCGCAGATAAAGACCCTATGTTAAATGTTTTGGAAGAAGTGGAAATTTTCGTATAAAAGAAGAAAAACCAACACAATTTATTAAGCGAGCAAAACGAGTTTAATTTGCATGCTTTCTTCCAGTTATTTAATTAAGTGCTGTAGGTAAACAACCAAAATCTAATACCTAATCTTCCAACACGAAAAAAGCCGAAAATGTTGATGTTAAATACATCTATCTGTCTGCTATGCCAACTAAGGTATTTTTCGTCCATTTTCACCTGTGATTTTCCCCCCATGCTGTGCCACTTTTTCACGAGCCACACACGAGTTCTTTCCAACGTCAGCTGAAAAAGAGACGTCACGTCACATAGTTGGACGCCGATACGTGTGCAGCCTGTCGCCTCCACAGCTTGTGCGGCAGACGTGTGTCCAGCATTCTGAGTGTTCTTGAGATTGGGACTGGCTTCCTGTATGGAAACAACTTTGGCCGCCAACTCAGACGTATGGATGTATTTACTACCTCGAAGAATTCACTGTGAGACTGGCCGTTGGTGGCCGGAATACTCGAGACTATAATTATCACCTAGGATGCGAAGGCAGGTCTCGAAGCTCAGTTTCTCGAGTTTCAGATACTTCCCACGCAAGAAATTCACTTCTTAACTTCCACTGTTCTGTCTTGCATTTTTCGAGACTGAACATATCGTGGGTAGGTCACACTATTGACATACGCCATTTTATTGTTCCACAGTCCGCCTCCGTAGCGTAGCGGTAGCGTTACTGCCTACCACGCAGGGGGCCCGGGTTCAATTCCCGGCAGGAGTGGGTGTTGTGTGTCGTTCATCATCATTGACTCGCAAGTCGTCGAAGTGGCGTGAACTAAAAAAGGACTTGCTATACGGCGGCTGAACTCCCCCGAAAGGGGCCTCCCAGCCAACAATGCCATCCGATCATTTCATTTCATTGTTACACAGCCTCGATCAGAGTTAACAATTTTGCCGCATTAGCAGTTTCGAATGTATAGTAGTCATAATCATTTCTGCATCAAGAAATAAAACTATACCTACCCCATAATGGCACAAGTGAAGGTGTCATGTATTACAATAAAAATAATTTAAAACTTTTTTTAAAGTATGAACTATTTATACATACTGTAAATTGAAAATGAGTGCACTCCCACCCCACTTATCTGGTCATAATAACAAAATGTTTGATGACTGTGTGTGTGTCAATGTTCCAGCTGATCTTATTCGTTTGTACAACTTTTATAACATTTTTATTATTAATATACACTCCAGCGTATTACAAGCTCGTAATTTTTGCTATACACTGTAGTGTTTTAAACGTTTGCAATTGATAACCATTCGTATTAGGCATGATATTGTTTTGTACATATGTATGAGTGACACTAGAAAATTACCGCTTACACTTCCTTTATTTGGAGGAATAGGTATGAAAAGAAGGGATAGATGATGTAATGGGTAACAATGACAAGGCACCTAGAAGGCAGTAGATTTAAGTCATCATAAGGGGGGGGGGGGGGGGGGGGAGGCTGCCGTAGTCTGTACAGCAGTGTTTGACGTGGATACTTTCAGTGAATAACGTGTACTAAATGCATGGCTATACTGACTGCGAACTGAAGTGCGCATCCGAATATGCATCAGTTATTTTAACACACGCTTTAAATCATGTTGATATGTTATCCTGTAGAAAGCAGAACTGTGCTTAATTGTAAGGTCTATAGTTTAAAACGGCAACCAGCCACAAGTATGATGGCTGTAGCACATCTTCAGTGCTGTTACATGTAATTTTTTTACCCATTTTGTATGTATACGAAGTAAAGTACATGTACTACGAAGACTATCCAGACAGTAACAGACGTGCTGGCGCCATACTCTGACAGGTCAGTACGCATCAAGGGGTGGTAGCGTGTGATGTGTGTCTCCGCTACTCTGCTTTCTGTGAGATGTTAAAATGTGCGCTGCAATAGAAATCCTACCACTTGTGAGGTGCATTCTGTGATTAGGTTTTTGTTGGCATAAAAACTGCAAACCAGCTGAAATTTATCACGACCTTTAAGATGTGTTTGGAAAATGAATAATTAGTGAAAGCCAACTGAGGCAATGGTGCATTGATTTTATAAATGGTCGTACCATCGTTCACGCTGAAGACCGCAGTGGTAGACCTAGCCTTGTGACTGACTAACTGTTGATGAAAATCAACGACAAAATTCATGGAAATCGTCGTCTCACGATTACGGTACATCCACAACTGCCACCTCTTCCCAGCAATGGAGAGATGACCTGCTACACAACGCGTAGAAACTGGCGCAGAACTGCATGGCGGCATTAACCGCTGATTGTAATCGCAGACGGCAGATTTCTACAGATACGGTATTAAAGAGCTTGTGCCACAGTATGATAAGTACCTCAGTTTGAATGGTGATTATGTAGAAAAAACAGCGTAAGACTGTACTTTTAAAAAGTTTATAATAAACTTTGGTTTATCTATATTGTTAATTTTTATTTCAAAATGTCTGTCATTTTCTGGCTAGCCCTCATATGATTGTAAAATTTACATTTATATGATATTCATAGTTTGATGTATAAATATATACACTATGGCTTATTTCTTATTTGATAACTGGACAGTCAGGAAGATATATCATATTACTATTTGTTTTGTGGGATGCAACTTCAGATTTGATGTTCAGTATCAGTTTTATCACTGTAACAAAAACGTATCTTGTAGTTCTGTGCTGCACACAGTGTGGTCAACCAATATTATCCATGTTCAATGCTTATTCATTTCATGTAGAACCATAACAGCTTATACCTTACATCGTAACTGACTAATAAGTAAAAAAATGATTATAAGGTAGAATGCAGCTTTAGATACGATGTTTACACTCAGCTGTAACAATAAAAGGGATGAGAACACGATTAGTGAAATCCAGGCGTATCGTTTCATTACCTGCAGGAGCACTATAATAGGACTTGTTTGGATTTAAAACTATGATTTCGTTTTTTGTTGGCAAAAGACTAGTAATTAAATTAATAAAGCTGTTATATTTACATTAGGGCGTATACCCCTGTGGAAATTAACACTCGTTGCGGAAAAGTGTACTTGAAAGTAATAAAAATGTTTGTGCTACTTACACGATGGGACCAGGCGTTCCTTGCTTTTTATGGTTTCTTTTACCACCAAACGTGAACAACGCACAAGGTCTTTTTGCCTTTTATTCACCGTATAGAACTGTCTCATTTGTCGCTGACTGTCGATCAGAGTCAACATGAAGACTCCGCGAGGTTCACAGAGCACATTTTGTATCATTTATAGGGAGAGGACAGAGATATGAAAATGCCAAAAACACATTACCATGCGTAATACGGTGTAGAAAAACCGTTGGCATTGAAAAGAGTTTCAAGTCGTCTCACAATGGATAAATGCAGGTCCTGCATGGTTTTCAGGGGAATATTATATCGTAAGTAGGCTGTTTATGTTTTCTCTATGTAAGTAGGCTGTTTATGTTTTCTTATTGGCAACGTTACGTACCGCTCAATATGAAAATCACTGGCTGTGCTGTGTGCAGTCTGTGGCTAGTTTGCATTGTTGTCTGCCATTGTAGTGTTGGGCAGCAGCAGCTGGCTGTGAACAGCGCGTAGCGTTGCGCAGTTGGAGGTGAGCCGCCAGCAGTGGTGGATGTGGGGAGAGAGATGGCGGAGATTTGTAATTTGTCATGAACTGCTATATTTATATATGATGATATCAAGGTAAATACATTGTTTGTTCTCTATTAATATCTTTCATTTGCTAACTATCCCTATCAGTAGTTAGTGCCTTTAGTAGTTTGAATCTTTTATTTAGCTGGCAGTAGTGGCGCTTGCTGTATTGCAGTAGTGGGAGAAACGAAGATTATTGTGAGGTAAGTGATTTAGTGATTTGTGAAAGGTATAGTTTAATGTTAGTCAGGGCCATTCTTTTGTAGGGATTTTTGAAAGTCAGATTGCGTTGCGCTAAAAATATTGTGTGTCAGTATAAGCACAGTCGTGTATAAATTGTTCAAAGGGGACGTTTCAATATCATTCTTCCTGCAGAATAGTGGGGTTGGGTTGGGTTGTTTTGGGGAAGAGACCAAACAGCTAGGTCATCGGTCTCATCGGATTAGGGAAGGAAGTCGGCCGTGCCCTTTCAGAGGAACCATCCCAGCATTTGCCTGAACCGATTTAGGGAAATCACGGAAAACCTAAATCAGGATGGCCGGACGCGGGATTGAACCGTCTTCCTCCCGAATGCGAGTCCAGAATAGTGGCAAGTCCACGTAACGATGATGGAGGTGGATAGCAATCACGCAGCGTTCTCTGCACAGTAGACCACAAAGAGATCTGAGATCTGGTGAGTGTGGTGGCCAGAGGAGAGGCGACGATGAATCCTTGTCCGGTCTTGGACGTTGCGAGCTGTGTGAAGAGGGGCCCTGTTGTTTTGGAACACAGCGTCACCTTTAGCGAACACACGTTGAACCTTGATTAGCCAAAATGGTCGCACAATCCTTGCCAGTAATTCGACTTTGCAGAGAAACCATGGAGCCCATGGACTGTCATGGTACGGTTGCCCAAATTATCACCGAACCTCCGCCATGTTTTACTTTTGGGCGTAAATTCGACCAGAAGTTGGAAATAATGCACAGCAACACTCATCCGACCAAATTACTTTTTCCATTGCTCCACAGTCCAGTTTTTAAGGCTTCGGCACCACGTTTTCCTGTTGCAGGCATTTGCATCACTGGTGAGTGGTTGCAGACTTCCAGATCGCCCTGCGATTCCCTGCTTATGCAGCTCCTTTAATGGTGTTTTGGTGCTGCAGGGTTCGTGAGTGCGACATGCAGTTGTGGACAGACTTTTGCAACTGTCAACCTCTTATTTCTGGTCATAATCCTCTTGAATGACCGTCTGTCACGATCACTCGACACACACTTCCGTCCGTGTTGTTACTTTGCGGACGATGCCTTACTGCTTGCTCTGTAGGCTGTATAAATCTTCGATACGGTGCCTCTTGAAACACCAAACACTTAAGTTGCCTTTGTTACGCGAGCATACACCACAAGAGCATCAACAATTTGCCAAACGTTCGAATTCATGTAGCTCCAACGCGACGCACTCACAACTGATCGGAACTGGCACTTAACAATGTACGATGATTGCCCAGAAAGTAATGCACCGCATATTTTTTTCTCAGCCGAAAACAATGCTACGAATGCGAAACGTTAAGTATATGAACTCTCCTGGATGAGCGCGCCAAGTTTCTATCACTTCCCACACAGCGTAGCTGCAGGACAGTTTCAAAATCGCATGTGTAGGTGATGTAAGTTACAAGCAACGTGCCGTCATTGAGTTTCTCACTGCAGGGAAAGAGAGTGTAGTGAATATTCACAAACGTTTGTGCAAAGTCTATGGAGCAACGGCAGACGCCAGATGTACAGTTAGTCGCTGGGCACGCATTGTGACGTCATCAAAAGGCGGTTCGGCGGAGCTCCACGATTTGCAGCGGTCGGGGAGACCATCCACGGCTGTCAGCTGATGTTGCAGAGAGCTGCTGATGTCATTCGCGAGGACAGGCGCATTACGACTCTACGGCTGGCGCTGCATCAGTCAATCAGCAAACGACGTTCACACAGTGAAGCACTGGCTCCGCCACCAGTTGTTGTTGTTGTTATGGTCTTCAGTCCTGAGACTGGTTTGATGCAGCTCTCCAATCTACATCCTTCTGAATCTGCTTAGTGTATTGATCTCTTGGTATCCCTCTACGATTTTTACCCTCCACGCTGCCCTCCAATACTAAATTGGTGATCCCTTGATGCCTCAGAACATGTACTACCAACCGATCCCTTCTTCTAGTCAAGTTGTGCCACAAACTCCTCTTCTCCCCAATCCTGTTCAATACCTCCTCATTAGTTACGTGATCTACCCACCTTATTTTCAGCATTCTTCTGTAGCACCACATTTCGAAAGCTTCTATTCTCTTCTTGTCCAAACTGGTTATCGTCCATGTTTCACTTCCATACATGGCTACACTCCATACAAATACTTTCAGAAACGACTTCCTGACACTTAAATCTATACTCGATGTTAACAAATTTCTCTTCTTCAGAAACGATTTCCTTACCATTGCCAGTCTACATTTTATATCCTCTCTACTTCGACCATCATCAGTTATTTTACTCCCTAAATAGCAAAACTCCTTTACTACTTTAAGTGTCTCATTTCCTAATCTAATCCCCTCAGCATCACCCGATTTAATTTGACTACATTCCATTATCCTCGTTTTGCTTTTGTTGATGTTCATCTTATATCCTCCTTTCAAGACACTGTCCATTCCGTTCAACTGCTCTTCCAAGTCCTTTGCTGTCTCTGACAGAATTACAATGTCATCGGCGAACCTCAAAGTTTTTATTTCTTCTCCATGGATTTTAATACCTACTCCGAATTTTTCTTTTGTTTCCTTTACTGCTTGCTCAATATACAGATTGAAAAACAACGAGGATAGGCTACAACCCTGTCTCACTCCCTTCCCAACCACTACTTCCCTTTCATGCCCCTCGACTCTTATAAATGCCATCTGGTTTCTGTACAAACTGTAAATAGCTTTTCGCTCCCTGCCACCTTCAGAATTTGAAAGAGAGTATTCCAGTTAACGTTGTCAAAAGCTTTCTCTAAGTCTACAAATGCTAGAAACGTAGGTTTGCCTTTTCTTAATCTTTCTTCTAAGATAAATCGTAAGGTTGGTATTGCCTCACGTGTTCCAACATTCCTACGGAATCCGAACTGATCTTCCCCGAGGTCCGCTTCTACCAGTTTTTCCATTCGTCTGTAAAGAATTCGCGTTAGTATTTTGCAGCTGTGACTTATTAAACTGATAGTTCGGTAATTTTCACATCTGTCAACACCTGCTTTCTTTGGGATTGGAATTATTATATTCTTCTTGAAGTCTGAGGGTATTTCGCCTGTCTCATACATCTTGCTCACCAGATGGTAGAGTTTTGTCATGACTGGCTCTCCCAAGGCCATCAGTAGTTCTAATGGAATGTTGTCTACTCCCGGGGCCTTGTTTCGACTCAGGTCTTTCAGTGCTCTGTCAAACTCTTCACGCAGTATATTATCTCCCATTTCATCATCATCTACATCCTCTTCCATTTCCATAATATTGTCCTCAAGTACATCGCCCTTGTATAAACCCTTTATATACTCCGCCACCAGGATAAGGATTAAATGATGATTAAATTAAGACCCTACGCTGCCGACAGGCGTTGATATACATCAACGGGGACAGTTGAAAATGTGTGCCCCGACAGGGACTCGAACCCGGGATCTCCTGCTTACATGGCAGACGCTCTATCCATCTGAGCCGCCGAGGGCACAGAGGATAGCGCGACTGCAGGGACTTATCCCTCGCACGCTCCCCGTGAGACCCACGTTCCCAACTTAATGTCCACACACTACACTCGTAGTGCCCCTGGCCATTA
Source organism: Schistocerca americana (assembly GCF_021461395.2). Lineage (NCBI taxonomy): Eukaryota > Metazoa > Arthropoda > Insecta > Orthoptera > Acrididae > Schistocerca > Schistocerca americana. The sequence continues at coordinate 133,085,718 of NC_060123.1, forward strand.
CACTCATTACTCGCGGCAGACAATCTTACCGAGTCCCGTAGGAGTTCGGGCAATACGTGTGCACCCGCACAGAAGAAGAAGGTCAATGGCCGGTTAGCCTGAACTATATGAAGATGGTATCTGTTCTTTCGGAGACACGCCCTTGTTTCTCGTTGGAGGAAGGCCACAGAACGGGCTAGAGATTACGTGGAAAAACAGACTGTATTTGGTAGAACACCGTTCTTTCGTGTGTGTAATCCTCATTATGTTCAATAAAGAATTGTTGATGAAAAAATGTGGTGCATTACTTTCTGGGCAACCCTCATAGTATTGAGGGCATTGCGCAGGTGTCGTTCGTGGCTAGACAGAACAGCTCAACCTGTAGGCTTGGCTAACATCTGCTGTTATGTTCAAGTGTGCATTTACTGCAGCGTTTCCGTAGTTTTGTCCAACCTTAATAAGGGGGGGTAGGACGTCAAACGGGCCGACTTGGAACAGGAGAGGTACCACAGGACGTTTTAATTCCCAGTGCCTATACTTTTACAAATAAATTCATAAAGCTTTGTCACCACGACCAGGAAGGATTCAAGATTCACAATCATAACAGTGGAAGCTGAAAAACATAACAAAATAATTTTTTTTATATATGAAATTTCATCATTTTTTCACATACTGTTGGCTGCATTTATTGCTATAGGTACATTTTTCTTCACAAGTATGAGAGATTCTTCGATGAATTTTGCACAGCATACAAACCATACTTACAGATGTATGACCTCTAGAATTTTCCAAATCTATTAAAAACTGTTGTAAAAATTGAGATAATTAAATACAAATTTTGATTTTTTTTCTCAGCATAAAGTTTAAAACGTAACAGCTCATTCATTTTTCATAAGTTAAATAGATTCTAGAGTTTCAGACACCTGTAAGTAAGGTTTGTATGCTGTGCAAAATTCATCGAACAGTCTCTCTTACTTATGAAATAAAGTGTACCTATAGCAACAAATGCAGCCAGTAGTAAGTGAAAAAATGATGAAATTTCACATGTAAAATAATTTATTTTGTTATGTTTTTGAACTTCCGCTGATATAAGTGTGAATCCTGAATCCTTCCTGGTCATGCTGACCAAGTTTTATGAATTTACTTGTAAAAGTATAGACAGTGGAAATTAAAATGTCCTGTGGTGCCTCTCCTGCTCTAAGCAAGCCCGTTTGACGTCCTACCCCCCTTAAGGCTTATTCATTCCACTTGTAGCTGAGCGAGGAAAAATTTATAGATGATAAACGAGGACTGTTCAAAAAATTCCTTAACTTTGTCCACAAAACTTTTCTACTCTTATCTTTTGCTTATAGTGCATGGTCTCCTTCGAAATGATCTCCTCCACAATTGATACACCGCCCCCAACGCCGTTTCCACTTCCGAAAAAGCAGTCTTGGTACGCCTCTTGCTGGATCGCGCGAAGCGCCGTTTCCGGATTTCCTTTTATCTCCTCTATCCTTGCAAATCTTCGTCCTTTCAACGGGGTTTTCGACTTTGCAAATAAAGAAAAAGTCCGCAGAGGTCAGATCCGGAGAGTACGGAGGATGAGACAGCAAAGTGAATTCGTTTTTTGTGCAGCAGTCACGCACCAACAGGGACGAATGTGCGGGTGCGTTATCGTGATGCAAGAGCCATGAATTGTCTCGCCACGTTTCAGGTCGCTCTCACATTTCTCACAGGCGTCGCAACACGTCCCGATAGTACCACCAAGGGCGTACCCAGGATCTGAACTAGGTGGGGGGGGGGGGGGGGGGGGCAGGTCATACTAGTCTCAGGAAACAAGGCCTCGTGACAACATACAGCACTTCTTACTAAATAAAACAGTAAACCAGTGAAAAACTGATTTTGATAAACATTTCAAATACAAGAATGCACTTGTACAATCCGAGAAAAGATGCAGCATTTCTTATTAAATAAAACAGTAAACTAGTAAAAAACTGCGAATATCTTCTGGGGAGGGGGGGGTACCCCTCGCTGGGTACGCCCATGAGTACCACCGATTAACAGTTTGTCCCTGTGGCACGATTTCATAATGAACTAATCCTTCACAGAAAAAAAAAAAAAAGCTATCAGCATGGTTTTGACATTTGACCTGACTTGACAAGATCCTTTTGTTGTTGGAGAACCTTTCTCGACCCATTGTGAAGACTGAACCAGTCTCAACATCATAACCATCGACCCATGTCTCATCACCAGTTAAGTAACATCTCGTTCTCATTTGCGCGATCCAAAAGCTCTTCGCAGAATCCCAGGCGAAGGTCTTTCTGGTCTTGACTCATGAGCCGTGGCACGAACTTGGCGGCAACACGATGTATTCCAACATACTGCGTCAGGATTTCATAAGATGATCCAACTGAAATGTTGCACTTTTGCAACCTCTCAGACGGCCAGTCTTCAATTGGCACGCCCAATTTCGTTGACGTTCCTAACATGAGCGTCGTCGGTCGAAGGCCATCCTGAACGAGGGTCATCTTTAACATCAGTCCAGCCATTTTTAAACTATGTGAACCATTCGTAACACCGAGTATGACTTACGCACTCGCCACCGTAGGCTTCCTGCATCTCTGTAAACGTTTTCTCGAGTTTCACGCAAAATTTAATGCAGACATGTTGCTCCTCTAACTCTACCATTTCGAAATTCGCAAACTGTGCGACAAAACATTGTGCTCGATACAGCACTGAACAATAACTAACACACATACAGTAATAAACTTCCGGCAGTTACACATTAAACGCAGGCGTGTGCAAGGATGTCAACTGTATTGCGCTCCAACACACCATTGGCGAGAAATTAAGAATGTTACGGAATTTTTTGGGCAGATCTCGTATCTGCTTCACGGTGTCTACCGTGGGTGATACCTTGGACGTCGAAATATATTCATTGCTTCTGCTGTGTGAAGAGCTCCTAACATGTTTCTAACTACACGTCTGCCTTCAAATGTCTGTCGGTAGAGATTTTTCAGCGTTTGTTACTCTCCTGGAAGGTAACCAAACGTATGACTAATTGTTCTAAACTTCTTTGTATGCAGAATGAGATTTTCACTCTGCAGCGGAGTGTGCGCTGATATGAAACATCCCCCAGGCTGTGGCTAAGCCATGTCTCCGCAATATCCTTTCTTTCAGGAGTGCTAGTTCTGCAAGTTTCGCAGGAGAGCTTCTGTAAAGTTTGGAAGGTAGGAGACGAGGTACTGGCAGAAGTAAAGCTGTGAGTACCGGGCGTGAGTCGTGCTTCGGTACCTCAGTTGGTAGAGCACTTGCCCGCGAAAGGCAAAGGTCCCGAGTTCGAGTCTCGGTCGGGCACACAGTTTTAATCTGCCAGGAAGTTTCATATCAGCGCACACTCCGCTGCAGAGTGAAAATCTCATTCTGGAAACATCCCCCAGGCTGTGGCTAAGCCATGTCTCCGCAATATCCTTTCTTTCAGGAGTGCTAGTTCTGCAAGTTTCGCAGGAGAGCTTCTGTAAAGTTTGGAAGGTAGGAGACGAGGTACTGGCAGAAGTAAAGCTGTGAGTACCGGGCGTGAGTCGTGCTTCGGTAGCTCAGTTGGTAGAGCACTTGCCCGCGAAAGGCAAAGGTCCCGAGTTCGAGTCTCGGTCGGGCACACAGTTTTAATCTGCCAGGAAGTTTCATATCAGCGCACACTCCGCTGCAGAGTGAAAATCTCATTCTGGAAACATCCCCCAGGCTGTGGCTAAGCCATGTCTCCGCAATATCCTTTCTTTCAGGAGTGCTAGTTCTGCAAGTTTCGCAGGAGAGCTTCTGTAAAGTTTGGAAGGTAGGAGACGAGGTACTGGCAGAAGTAAAGCTGTGAGTACCGGGCGTGAGTCGTGCTTCGGTAGCTCAGTTGGTAGAGCACTTGCCCGCGAAAGGCAAAGTTTCCGAGCTCGAGTCTCGGTCGGGCACACAGTTTTAATCTGCCAGGAAGTTTCTTTGTATGCACTCGGTGTTTCCATTTCGTTCAGCGTGACATGGACTCCAAACGTCGGAACAGTAGTTCAGTATGGACCACAAGCGCAGTAGGCACCTACACAATGGTTTGTTCAAATGCCTGCTTGTCCAATACAGTAGCAAAGTACAGAACGAGTTAGCGCGGTAGTAAGACACTGAACACTTATTCGGAAAGACTAGGGCTCAAATCCGGACATCTAGCTTTAGGTTTTACATGTTTCTCCTGGTTTCCCTAAATCGCTTAAGGCAAAGGCAAAAGCTGTTAGCGGACAATGTTTTCCAGACAACTGGGTCCTTAGGCGGTGACATGTTGCATCAATCGATAGAATAATGTTAGACGAGGAATTTACCACTGACATGTTTTTGTGCTCAGCCGGAAAACAAAAACGGCGGAACACCCACGCAGCCTCTCGGAAAACGACCTGCAGAAAAGTTTCGAGCTGTGGAGTGGACAAGCGCAGACTCGTGTGGCCTGTAATGCATCCTACTTTGAAGGCAAACACTACAACTACACTCGCGAACTAGGAAGGCTTCCGATAGGTGACCGATGGTAGTAGCTGAATCGATAAAAATCGAAATATGTTGCTAGTATTGGATGCTTTCTGACTACTACCACTCTTACCAGCAGACAACATAGTATTTAATGCGTCTAGCGTGTCAATAAACAAGACCGGCCGACCGCGGTGGCCGAGCGGTTCTAGGCGCTCAGTCCAGAACCGCGCGACTGCTACGGTCGCAGGTTCGAATCCTGCCTCGGGCATGGATGTGTGTGATGTCCGTAGGTTAGTTAGGTTTAAGTAGTTCTAAGTTCTAGGGGACTGATGACCACAGATGTTAAGTCCCATAGTGCTCAGAGCCATTTGAACCATTTGAATAAACAAGACCAATTCAAAGTGAATTACACATAACATTTCAGTGATCATCAAATCCACATGTCGTTCCTGCTTTCGTAGACGAAGGCGCACTAAATACATGGCTATTTGATCTGTGCTGCGTTGAGAAGACCGCGGCTGATTTAGGAAATGTCACTGAAGAATAAAAGTGCAATCCATCAACACTTTTGCAATGGTCTATTTATTTCATCGTTACCAATTTCGGTCTTATGCAAACGCATACAATGTAGAAGCTTTTACAAGCCACAAAATCATGAATCCTCTTTTATATTGTATGGCAAAGTAGCGAAATTTGTTCGAGAAACCCTCACAGCCGTCTGACTGTGGCCCCAGGCACGAAACTCGCCACAGTGAAGTAAATGTTGTTGTTGTTGTGGTCTTCAGTCCTGAGACTGGTTTGATGCAGCTCTCCATGCTACTCTATCCTGTGCAAGCTTTTTCATCTCCCAGTACCTACTGCAACCTACATCCTTCTGAATCTGCTTAGTGTATTCATCTCTTGGTCTCCCTCTACGATTTTTACCCTCCACGCTGCCCTCCAATACTAAATTGGTGATCCCTTGATGCCTCAGAACATGTCCTACCAACCGATCCCTTCTTCTGGTCAAGTTGTACCACAAACTTCTCTTCTCCCCAATCCTATTCAATACTTCCTCATTAGTTATGTGATCTACCCATCTAATCTTCAGCATTCTTCTATAGCACCACATTTCGAAAGCTTCTATTCTCTTCTTGTCCAAACTATTTATCGTCCATGTTTCACTTCCATACATGGCTACACTCCATACGAATACTTTCAGAAACGACTTCCTGACACTTAAATCAATACTGGATGTTAACAAATTTCTCTTCTTCAGAAACGCTTTCCTTGCCATTGCCAGCCTACATTTTATATCCTCTCTACTTCGACCATCATCAGTTATTTTGCTCCCCAAATAGCAAAACTCCTTTACTACTTTAAGTGCCTCATTTCCTAATCTAATTCCCTCAGCATCACCCGACTTAATTAGACTACATTCCATTATCCTTGTTTTGCTTTTGTTGATGTTCATCTTATATCCTCCTTTCAAGACACTGTCCATTCCATTCAACTGCTCTTCCAAGTCCTTTGCTGTCTCTGACAGAATTACAATGTCATCGGCGAACCTCAAAGTTTTTATTTCTTCTCCATGAATTTTAATACCTACTCCTAATTTTTCTTTTGTTTCCTTTACTGCTTGCTCAATATACAGATTGAACAACATCGGGGAGAGGCTACAACCTTGTCTTACTCCCTTCCCGACCACTGCTTCCCTTTCATGTCCCTCGACTCTTATAACTGCCATCTGGTTTCTGTACAAATTGTAAATAGCCTTTCGCTCCCTGTATTTTACCCCTGCCACCTTTAGAATTTGAAAGAGAGAATTCCAGTCAACATTGTCAAAAGCTTTCTCTAAGTCTACAAATTCTAGAAACGTAGGTTTGCCTTTCCTTAATCTTTCATTATTATTATTATTATTCATTCATTATTCATTATTATTCATTCAATTATTCATTCAAAAGTATGGCTGGTTGGAGTTTTCCGCATCAGTGACAAACGCAGTGTTATTCTTAGCCTTTTTCAGCGAAATAGGCGATTTACGAGTTTTTTTTCGTTTTGTCGAAGTATTGTGAAAAAAGAGAATAACAACTCGGCTGCGTATCTAAATTTTGTAGACCAAACACAGTATAGGCTGTTAGCTAAAGTTGGCAGCGACCAGAAAGCATTCAGTACAGGTCGATATCATTCGATTTCTATCGATTCTGTCACCCCCATCAGCCACCAAAACGAGAGTGTTCTCAGAGAGCGCGTATAGTAATTTGACAAAATAGTCAAATGCGCAAGTTAGCAGCAGCAGTCTCGTTTCTCTTCTGGCACAGTTTTTACACGATATTTTCCGATCGAGAGCGACAAGACGTCTGCAACAAAGTGCCAGTCCACAGCCGCTGCGTTGTCGCTTTTTGATGAAAAACTTGGCACGGCGGAAGGACACAGTTTGAAGTCGGAAAACAGTTGCTCACTAATGTCACCCAATAGGAAGCATTTCCATAGACACGCGAGCAGTTTAATTTCTCTTCCGACTGGGTAGTATACCGGTCGTACCCTTGTTGGACGAATCTACCGAACATTCGCTTACAGTTACTCAGGAAAACCTAAATCTGGATGGCTCCAAAGGGATCTGAACCCCGCTCCTCCGTAATAATCGGTACTGATTTTGTCTGGGCCCGTTCTGAGGAAATGGTGCACGAGATAACGTGTAGCGCCCCCCGCTGTCCTCTACAGGTTACCCTGGGAGAGCCCTTCTGCCGTCCGTGTGGGCAGCCAGCAGGCTCCGCCAGCTGTCCCCACAGCGTGTCGTGTGTTCGCACGCGGTGATTCCACTCGGTATTCAATACGCGAGAGACGGACCTGCCGACGTGATCAGCTCGCCAGAATAACGAAGAGGGGCGCGGAATCCCACAAAGCTGTTCTCGTCAAGGCTTTCCTGCTGACCAAGGACTGTTACACAACCTGTCGAGTAGTGCCGAACGTATACTGCGCTCACTTGCAAATGTAATATAATTCTGCAATTTGTTGCTATGAATTTACAATGGCTACAACGAACGCGGCTAGATACGAACTATATCACACGTTTTTTTTCTTTTTCTCCGTACTCGTTGCTATTACTGACGCAACTCTGCCCGCCATTCTATCTTGCGCAAATCTTTCAAATCCAAACATCCGCTTGAATCTGCGTCACACCCCCTCCCCCTCCCCCCACTTCCAACCATTACGATATTGACGATTCTTTGCTGCCTCAAGATTTGTCCTGTCAACTGATTCCTTCTTTTAGTCCAGCTGTCCCGTAAATTCTTTTTTCCCGAGTTCGAATCTGCCCATCTTCATTACTCACTCGATCTACCCGTCTGGTTCTCTCCATTATCCAGCAGAGCCACACTTCAAACCTCCGAATCCCTTCTTATGTGTATTGTTTGCAGTCCACATTTCACTTCCATATAATGCTACACTCAAAACAAATACTTTCAGGAAAGATTTCGGAATACTTAGATTTATATTCCATCTTAACTTGTTTCTCATTTCAAATAGGATTTTCTCGCTGTCGCTATCTGCAGTTTAGTTCGTCTTCTGCCGTCGCCCATTATTTTGCTGCCCATCTACATAAATAACAAAAATGTAAATGTTCGTATGTACAGAATCGTGTACCTCCGAAAGTGCTTCACCAATCGTTTTGACATTTTGACACAATGTTTCATACAATAGCATGTTTTTATATATTTACTGGAGAGCCACATACATATATTACAAATGATTGAAGCGATTTCATAAACTCACTGTAGCTCCGTTCATTGACATATGGTCACGACACACTGCAGATACGTAGAAAAACTCATAAAGTTTTGTTCGGCTGAAGCCGCACTTCAGGTTTCTGCTGCCAGAGCGCTCGAGAGCGCAGTGAGACAAAATGGCGACAGGAGCCGAGAAAGCGTATGTCGTGCTTGAAATGCACTCACATCAGTCAGTCATAACAGTGCAACGACACTTCAGGAAGAAGTTCAACAAAGATCCACCAATTGCTAACTCCATTCGGTGATGGTATGCGCAGTTTAAAGCTTCTGGATGCCTCTGTAAGGGGAAATTAACGGGTCGGCCTGCAGTGAGCGAAGAAACGGTTGAACGCGTGCGGGCAAGTTTCACGCGTAGCCCGCGGAAGTCGACGAATAAAGCAAGCAGGGAGCTAAACGTACCACAGCCGATGGTTTGGAAAATCTTAAGGAAAAGGCTAAAGCAGAAGCCTTACCGTTTACAATTCCTAGAAGCCCTGACACCCGATGACAAAGTCAAACGCTTTGAATTTTCGGCGCGGTTGCAACAGCTCATGGAAGAGGATGCGTTCGGTGCGAAACTTGTTTTCAGTGATGAAGCAACATTTTTTCTTAATGGTGAAGTGAACAGACACAATGTGCGAATCTGGGCGGTAGAGAATCCTCACGCATTCGTGCAGCAAATTCGCAATTCACCAAAAGTTAACGTGTTTTGTGCAATCTCACAGTTTAAAGTTTACGGCCCCTTTTTCTTCTGCGAAAAAAACGTTACAGGATACGTGTATCTGGACATGCTGGAAAATTGGCTCATGCCACAACTGGTGACCGACAGCGCCGACTTCATCTTTCAACAGGATGGTGCTCACCGCACTTCCATCATGATGTTCGGCATTTCTTAAACAGGAGATTGGAAAACCGATGGATCGGTCGTGGTGGACATCATGATCAGCAATTCATGTCATGGCCTCCACGCTCTCCCGACTTAACCCCATGCGATTTCTTTCTGTGGGGTTATGTGAAAGATTCAGTGTTTAAACCTCCTCTACCAAGAAACGTGCCAGAACTGCGAGCTCGCATCAACGATGCTTTCGAACTCATTGATGGGGACGTGCTGCGCCGAGTGTGGGAGGAACTTGATTATCGGCTTGATGTCTGCCGAATCACTAAAGGGGCACATATCGAACATTTGTGAATGCCTAAAAAAACTTTTTGAGTTTTTGTATGTGTGTGCAAAGCATTGTGAAAATATCTCAAATAATAAAGTTATTGTAGAGCTGTGAAATCGCTTCAATCATTTGTAATGCAGTAGGTGTAAAAAACACACGCGCGTATTCAAATGAAAAATTGCGTCAAAATTTCAAAGGAATCGGTGAAGAACTTTCGGATGTTTAAAGATTTTGAACTAAGGAACATTTACATCTATATAAATAAAAATGTATATGTTCGTTTGTTGAAAATCTTAAATCCCTGGAAGTTCTTCGCCGTTGAAATTTTGACACAACGTTGCACATTCGAATAAGCGCCTGTTTTTTTGTAGCTACTGAAACAGGAACGCCATACGGTATATATGTAGAAGATGGACAAATATGGACAGAGGGATGGGAGGAGATGCAATAGACAGCAGAACGGAGGAGATGCATAGAGAGAGCTCCAGGAGGAGATTAAGAGAGAGAGAGAGAGAGAGAGAGAGAGAGGAGGCGGAAAAGATGGGCAGGATAAAGGGAGGAGGTGACGGACGGAGACGGGTGGAAAGGGGGGGGGGGAGAGAAGAAGGGGATTATGACGTACATTCAGTTCCGACACATATTAGAAAAGTATGCTTTCTCTTTTCACACTTTCCATTTAACCAGACAAAACCACAGCAACGCGTGACGGGGTACAACCAGTTATATATTAAAACTTTTCTAATACTTTCGGCTCATTCCCTCAGCATCATCTGACTGACACCACATTTCATTATTCTTATTTTACTCTTATTACTCGTGTTCATTTTGACACTACTCATTCCTTTCTTCTGATCTTCCAAGTCGTTTGCCGTCTGTGTCAGAGTTACGAAGTCACTGTTGTCACGACGCGGAACTGCTTTCGATAGAGGAGCTGCAGTGTCCCGAGTTGTACACGTGTGCCGGACGTCCAGCCAGTCGTAATGCGACAGTTCAGGTAAGTGATTAGCCAGCTGTCAAGCGCAGCTCACTCAAAACCGACCGTCTGGAAAATTCCACACGTTAAGATGTCGGCTGACGGACGCAACACGTGTTAACATTACGCAGCCAACTGATCAAGTATGCGGTGACAAGAGGCTGCGGCTATTGTTGGATTTTTTTTTTCGAACTAATACTGTCGATGCTTTCTTTTCTTGCTTCACTCCGTTCTTTTGAAGTTCTCCCTTGGTATTTCCATTGCAGCAATACACATTAAGCTGGATAAATTAATCTGCTATTTCACTTTTAGAGGTGAGATTATGTAATGTTTTCCATGTCGGAGATCCATTAATGGGACATGAATACTGCTTGTTTTAAATGAGACAGAAACCAGTCGCTTTGTTATTCGTTTAACTTCTGGTTTCGAGCCAACCCGGATCACCTTCGGATCGAGTTTTTTATTAGCCATATTGCATCTGGTTTCTGTGCGTAACACGTGACATTATCTTTGCCTACTGTGAAATCGCAAAGTTAGAACATACTGTAAAGATATAGTTATTTTCCAAATTGAAAATTTCGCAGCTGGCAAAAAAAAAGAGAATTACAAAAAAATGGCTCTGAGCACTATGGGACTTAACATCTGAGGTCATCAGTCCCCTAGAACTTAGAACTAGTTAAACATAACTAACCTAAGGACATCACACACATCCATGCCCGAGGCAGGATTCGAACCTGCGACCGTAGCTGTCGCGCGGTTCCAGACTGAAGCGCCTTTAACCGCGTGGCCACACTGGCCGGCAGAGAATTACAAATTGTTACTTTAGGCTATGTTAAGTGCGCAGCAGCGAGCACATTTTTTTAACAATAATCTTTTACTACAGTCAAAACTCGAATGATATTTCTATGACTGTATTGGTTTCGACTGTACAGTCATTTTAGTAGTCCTATACAGAATATCAAGCGAAAAATGTGTCACAAGTAGACACGCCAAGAAACTACCCTGATTAACTACACAAATAGGTCGCCAAACCACAGTCCAATACAAAAAAGACGCACCACGAAGGAATTACCAACAGTCCAACACAAAAAAGATGCACCACGTAGGAATTACCCCAACGGACCGGAAATCAGTAGTTGTGGTCCATGTACAGACAAACAAATGATTACAATTTCAGAAAAATTTGACTATTTATTCAACAGCAGGAGCTTCAAAAATTGAGCCAGTCAATGACGCGTTGCGTCACCTCTTGCCCTTATGCAAGCAGTGATTCGGCTTGTCACTGATTGACACAGCTGGTGGATGTCTTCGTGAGGTATATAGCGCCAATTCCGTCCAAACAGTAGCAGTTTTCGCTGTGTGCGGGCGGGCATTATCTTGCTGAAATGTACACCCAGGGTTGCTTGCCATGAAGGGCAACAAAACGGGGCGTGGAATATCGTCGACAAACCGCTGTGCTGTGAGGTGGCGCGGATGACACCCAAAGGGGGTCCTGCTACAAAAAGAAATGGCACTCCTGGTAGTCGGACAGTATGGCGGGCGTCGGGCTCGCAAACTACCGCTGCCTAGGGCGTCACCAGACACGTCTTCAGCCTGGACCCTCACTGACTGGAGTGGAACTATCCTCAGTAATGAGTTCAGCTTCGGATTAGCCCCAATGACCAGAGCAGACCAGTCTGGGATACCAACCAGACTGCTGCCCACCATAAGGACCGACAACCTGGACTGAACTATCATTTCTATTCGTAACAGTTGTCACGCACGGCACCCTTACACTATCTCGACGATATTACAGGCACCGTTTCGGTGCCCTTTATGGCAAACCATCTTGGGCTTACATTTTGTCTTCGTGCTTGCCAAACCCTACTATGGCCAGCAAGATCGCTGGATCTCTTCCCAACTGAGGGCACTGGAGCACTATGGGCAGGGCCCTCCAACCAGCTCATGGTTATGACGATCTACCGCGCCAATTGGACAGAATTTGGCAGGATATCCCTCAGAAAGACATCCGACAACTCTATCATCATTGGCAGGATATCCCTCAGAAAGACATCCGACAACTCTATCATCAATGCCAAGTCGAATAGCTGCTTGCATAAGGGCCAGAGGTGGACCAATGCGTTATTCACTTGCTCAATTTGTCAAGCTCTTTCTCTTGAATAAATTGTCCAATTTTTCTGAAATTGGAATCATTTGTTTGTCTGTATATTGTAAGGGGTGTGTCAGAACTCTCCATTACATTGAAAACAATATAGCCAACTTAACGCTATTCTTTGCATTGCGTAAGACAGGAAGTAAATAAGCACTCAGATATCGATAGTAACAATCTGAGGGCGAAACATGGGAGCGCGATTCTAAGCATTGTTGTGAGAATAGTGACAAACTGAGGGCGAAACAGAGGAGAGCGGCAGTGTTGCCAATTTAGCGACTTTGTCGCTAGAAATGGCGACTTTTGCTTTCGTCTTAGCGACAAAAAAAACTTTTTAGCGACAAAAATTATTTAGCGACTTATCTGGCGACTTTTGGAGTACTGACGACTTTTGAAGTACAAATCAAAACTATTTTGGGCCAGTATTTTCATTAACAAAACTAAGATTTTAACTATAGAATGGGTACTACACTTACTTTGTTCTAGATTTACTAAGTTAAATTAAGTTCTTAGCAGATCATGTAGCATTGTTCAGCATTTAGTAAACCTGAATGTGGGAATTGCCTACAGAGTAAGAAAACCTTGACTATAGAACAACTCATTATTTATTACCCACTAGCCTGTTATCGTCGATAGCGTATCGATCTATAATTCTTCAACTTTTGAACTTCCTTTATTTTTCAAATTGACAAAAAACATACGTAATATGAAGTATAATAAAATACATTTCTGTCCAGCGACCTCTAATTTTTCGAAATGTTAACTTGCAGTCAAATTATTACCACATGCACAGTGGTAACGCAAGAACAATTCGGTGGGGGCATCTCAGACATTATTACGTTTTAAACAATGAACAATAGGACTGATATCGAGTTACCGAGTGAGTAGATTGTTTCATGACCTCTAGTTCGCCTGAGTTTTAATGTATTTTCAGTGATTATAAATTGGTGAAACTTATGTTGTGGTGGCGTACATAATCGATTTACCGTAGAAGAAGAAGCAGTACGCTCAAAAATATCGGGATGCGTGGGAAGCAGAACTTGAATTCAATGGGTGGCTGAAACCAGTCGTTGGAGACTTATCCAAGGCAAGATGTCAAGTATGTGCAACAGAATTTTATGCTAAGTTGTGTGATATTAGAAAGTATTCGTAAACTATTAAGCATAAACAAAAAATTGATTAAAAAAAAAAACACAAACCACCTTACCTGTGAAAATTGTTCCGAAAACTACAGTTAGAATAGCAAGCAGAGCTGAAGGTGCCCTTTCTTTATTTATTGCTGAACATTGTTCTATTTTAGCTGTAGATCATTTAGGAATACTGTGCAAGAAGGTGTTTTCAGGTGATGAGGGCGCTAAAAACATGCAATTACATCGTACGAAGTGCACTAACATTATGACTGAAGTTTTGGCTCCACATTTTACACAATCATTGGTTGAAGATATAGGTAACCAAAAATGCAGTGCACTAATAAATGAATCCACAGATGTATCAATATCTAAAATGCTAGGTATCGTTATACGATACTATAGTGTAAACAACCAAACCATTAGATCAGCATTTCTCAAACTCGCTGTAGTAGAAACTACAGATGCAAGAAATCTGGCTGCTGTTCTTGTGAATTCTTTGAAAGATCTCAAACTTCCATTCGCTAATATGGTAGGAATTGGCACAGACAATGTTTCTGCAATGGTTGGAATAAACAATGGACTTTTCGAACAACTCAAGAGAGAATATGGTTTGAAGCATTTGGTATTTATCCGTTGCATTTGTCACTCTCTTCAGCTTGCAGTTTCGCACACCTCAGTGAATACCATACCTAGAAACATAGAGTTTCTTGACCGCGAAACCTACAATTGGTTCTCCATTTCACCCAAAAGACAAGGGGGATGCAAAAAGGTTTATGAGACAAATTGTGGAAAACAGCCACTAAAAATTTTGAAGGTCTGTGCAACACGTTGGCTTTCAATTGAACCAGCAATTCTGGAGCAGTGGGAAGAACTAAATCTACATTTTTCACTTGCCATGGTTCAAGACAATTGTTACACTGCCGATCTTTTGTACAAGATGTATTGTGACGGCTCAAATCATCTTTACATTTTTTACTTTAAACATGCTATAAAAGACGTACAAATAGCAGTAAAAGCTTTTGAAGGAGAAGACAATGACCCCACTAGATTACTAGATACACTTGTATTTCTCATGCAGTAACTGGGACAAAACATAGTTTTTCCAACTGTTGATTTGTTGACAACACCAGTTCCAAGCGAATGTATGTACGCAAATCCGAACCTTGGCTTTATGTTTGAACAGAAATTGTCTTAGTCAAGTTTGTCTGAAGAAATTAAAGTTTATCTGAAGAAGAGATGCATTCAGTTTAATCTGAAACTCATAAAAGAAATTCAACAAAGGCTGCCAAGTAACGTTACGATCCTGAAAAAAATGTCAATGCTGAATGTTGAAAGAACACTTAAAGTGAATAAAAATAATGCTGTAGCGGATGTAGCCACAGAATTGGGTTTTAGTGGCGATTTCATAGACGGAATGCTGCAAGAATGGCATAATATCAACTTCATTAGGTGGAATAACACTACTAACACTGTTCGATTTTGGAGTGAGGTTTTGCAGTATAAAAATGCCGCAGGGGAGAATCCTTTTTCTTTGATTTCACAGCTACCAATGACTGTTCTATGCCTACTGCATTCAAATGCAGAAGTGGAAAGAATATTCAGTTCTACGAACATTATAAAAACTAAACAACGTAACAGATTATCGTTAAAGACAATTAATGCTTTGATCATATTGAGAGACCAGCTGAAGAAACAAAATAAAGATTGTGCGTCTTTTGACATACTGTCAGACGTATTGGAGCTTATTGGAATGAACAAAAGTTACTCTTTTGCGACAAGACCAGTCGAACTGCAACATCATCTTTTGAGCGACGTTCAACCCTCTACATTAACTATAGTTCTGTCAGAGCATGGAACAGAAGAGTTATTCGATCTTCTGAGTGACGACGATGAATAGCTCATATACCGGTATGTACATATCTTTTGTTACAAATATAGTTGTATATTTCTAGTATACTTGACTACTGTGATTGAAACAACAATTTATGTATTGTGTCAATTATGATAACATATTTAATTAAACTTTAGCGTATTTTATATGTATGTTGTTGCAAGCGATGCGTCATTTAATTAAGACAATATTGCAATTACATATGAGACAATTTTTATTAATATTTTATTACCCCCACTGGCTTATTTGCACCATCCACAGCACGAAATTTTCAGTACACCCCTAGTAAAATCAGTTTTAGCGACTTTCTAGCGACTTTTGATATTGAATCTAGCGACTCGGGTTTTTTAAAGATGGCAACACTGGAGAGCGGTTCTAAGTAGTGTCGGTCCAGAGCTCGGAGACAGAAGACGTGTCAGGCTGCCCTCACGTCGGTGATGGCAGTTCTTGCCACACTCAAGGCCTGATTTCATTTATATGGCCAGGAGAGACTTAGGTGGCTTAACTACGCTTGAAGATGGAATTCAACGTAAAATCCGCAAGCATAGCGTAAAGTGCAGTTGCAGGGTTAGGCTTGTGATTGTTAGTCCGAGTTTGCAATAATTGGTTCAAATGACTCTGAGTACTATGGGACTTAACATCGGAGGTCATCAGTCCCCTAGAACTTAGAACTATTTAAACCTAACTAACCTAAGGACATCACACACATCCATGCCCAAGGCAGGATTCGAACCTGCGACCGTAGCGGTCACGCAGTTCCAGACTGTAGCGCCTTGAACCGCTCGGCCACACCGGCCGGCTTGCAATAATTCCATGTTTTGCTTGTCAGTTGAACAAGCCTCCTTATCCTCCAAATAAATGTGCTGTGCTTATTAAATATTGATGTAACTTTGAAATTGAAATAATTTGTTGATCTGGCGCTCAGTCATTTTGGTATTTATGTCATTGTCAGGCATTTCGCCATTATTAACACTTGTCAAAGCATTATTGGTCATGGTGATTTCTGAAGTTTTAAATAGACTTAATTTATGAGATCCCTTCTTACAAGTTATTTAGTACTTAACACGACCAAAGCAAACCCTTTCTTGTTATATTTGCTCTTAGTAACAATAAGCTTTAGGCGCTGCTGCTGCATGCTGCTGCGAATTGCCGTAAACCACATGGAAAAAGGCAGTCATCTAAAGAGGTGAGTGCAAAACTTAGGGCGAAAACAGAGACACTGACACACCACAACATGTCGTGTACTCTAATCCAGTAAATTCCGTTGCACAGTCAGATTCAGTATCACTTGTAAATTCTTATTCAAAAACGCAGTTAGATATCTTAAGTATTAGTTGTTACAGGTTCATTTGTTCCTTTAGTTTTCCATATTCAAATACGCCATCAGATAGCTTATCCAAATGTTAGTTTTAAGTTTTTCATATTACAATCTCTTGAGGGCTTAAATGACAGTGAAGCTGGCACTCATACAATACATACACAGTGTTATGCAGGTTAGACTCCGATTACTGATAGCTCAGGTTGCTTATCGAGTCCATTTTCACAGACAACATAGGCATTATTTGTTGTAGCTACGTTACAACATTTGCGCCACGTCTACCGGTTTCCGTCCCATTCGGATAATTCCTTCGTAGTGCATCGTGGTTTTTTCCCCCTTCTTAGAGTATTTCAGAACGCTACTATGGGATGAGTCTTGTTCCAAACCAGCCTCACATGGGGAGCGTCACCATACACATGACGCTCCTACCTGTAGAATGACCGCTACGGGTTCTTCAATACGCAGACATGGCTATGTGAGCGCTTACAATTTGGCTTACATGTACGATTTGATGTTACGCCCTCGCGGTGCCATCATAACGGGCTCTAACTCAAAATCTCAGGAACGGCGACTTTTCGTTGAAAACTGCGAATCTGAAAGACGTACTGAAATGCTTTTTTCGACGGTATTTCCGTGGGGTCGCGCGGTCACAATGACTCGCGACCGAAGTCACAATGACTCGCGGTCGCGACGTGAACCCCCGCACTCCTCGTGCTGTGTGGCGTGCGAGACAAATTACGCAACTTACTGCTACACGGATTAATCGGAAACGTTTATTAGCGGGCACGAAATACTTCTCTGTTCTGCTATACTACCAAATCAGTCTAAATAAGGATCGCAGGCTTCGCTTTGACCCGCGAGACTGGGTTAAACTTCCCATTACTTCAACATCAATAATCAAAGCCCTATAGCTATCCAACTACTTTCTTAAAGATTCCACGACAGCATCTCTGGCCTGGAATATGTACACTACTTTCAGTTCCCCCAACGCCTCCAGTAGGCTCCTAACGATATGCGCCGATAATCTACACAATACAAAACAAGAATACACTTCAAGGATAACAAGGGAGAAACTCACACCAAAACAGTACTCTCAAAATAGACATAATTTTCTGGCTTCTAGTAAACCTTGCCAAGTCCGCCTCGTTCGCCAAAACACCACTGTCCAATCTTGGTCCAACCACCTACTGGCACCGTGGTCTTATCAGCGTGAGGAAATCACTAGACCTTGAGCCGGCCTCGTATGCCCTGACCACTAACCATTTAGGAGGATTAGGGAAATACCGTCTCATTTTCTCCGGTTGGAGGAAGCCTCTTTCTCTGGTGTACACAACAGCCATAGGCACGAACAAACAGACACGTTCCGGAAATGACAGGTTTCAAGGTTCCATGTGGTAAATAGCCTCAACACCACAAAGAAATCGACCAAAATCTAGTGGCGTATAGCTTTTCTATATCTATGTTTTAATGCATTCACATTCATTAAAATATTGTCATGTGTGGGAAACTAGGTGTCTGACCTGTTTATGAGATACTTCAGTTACTTGAATAAGCTGTTTCTGAAATACACCTAAAGCCAAGAAGTGCAGGTTTCTGGCTTCATAGATTTGATGGAGCTAGCTCATTGCAGCTATCAGGCATAAAAGCTAATCGGTATATCACAGTGAATAATACGCAATTCTGACTGTTAGCAATTTTAAGCGTATGAAAAGTGAACGCTTGAATCACACAATGACTACAGACTGATTAAATTCAAGTAAAGTAATTGTTTGAAAGAAAAGTAATTCATCATCTTTGTAGTCATAGTACAATAGTTGCTTTGCAATAGTTAAAGATAAGAGCGTTTGCTAAATAAGTACGGGAATTTGATGTACGTTCTACTCCCCTTATCCACCTTCTCTCGGTCAATCTCCTCCCCCCCCCCCCCTACCCCTTCTCTGTGTACATCTCCTTCTGCTTCCCTCTCTCTATCCACCACCTCCTCACTCTCTCTCTCGTTCCGTTTACTCCTCTCCCTTCTCTGTCCTAATCCTTACCCTCTCTCTGTTTATCTCCTCTTTCCTCCTCTCTCGTCCTAGTTAAAACTGGCAGCGGGAAAGAAAACGAAATCGTATATTTTCGCAGCAGAGCACAGCCTATGGTCAGATCTAGAAGCAAACTGAATTCGTAAATATGTTTCATTCTCGACTACTGACATTTTTGAACAAATGAAACGAAACGTGTACGATAAACTAAATTCACGTTTCAGGTAGTTGCAAAGATGGATTTCAAATAGCGCTAATATAAAGAGGAAATCTGAAGTAATTACGTTATAGTCGGGAGTGTACCATATTTTATGTTATGGTAGTCGGAAGTGTAACGAATAACATGTTATGCCATAACCAAATATTTACAATGCAGAATTTTTGTTCAAAAACCAAAGACCCTCTAGCCTGAAGGAATCGACCTGATATCTGTCGAGTATCTACTGTCAAACCTTCGATATAGAGAGCGGTACATTCGTGAGAAATACATCACACGTGGCGGGATGGAGCGATAGCGCGCGAACTGACTTGCTTCCATAACAGCACTTGCAGTGTGCGCTGCGTCCTGGTATCTTCGGGTCTAGCGCGGCGCCCGCTCTGTCAGTAGTCATTGACCTCAATCGTCAGCACGAGATTCCTGGCCACGGGCGCGCGCTGCTCCCCAACACTCGGGGGAGTGGTCCGGATCCCAGTCTACTTGAATACGGTCCCGCTCTCCTTTAGCATCCCACTAACAAGGCTGGGGTTCTTAGTTCAGTGTAGAGAGCTTATATAGGGAGAGAGTGGCCAATAGGCCCGTGGCCGCCATGTTTTTGCCTGATTGCGCGCGGGACGTGCAATTATGTAGCGACGCAAGAGGAAGCTAGTCACTTCATGAGTAAAATAAGGCATGTGTTTGACGCATGAGACTAAAGTAGATCTTCTAGCTTAATACGCGGTACATGATTAAAACAAATGCCATTCGTCTACGTTTATGCAGGCCTAATAAATTTGTGAGCAAATGGAAGTATCGTGTGTGTCTGACGAATTTCAACAGCAGTATTTTATGATGCTATATAAACATTGACAACTGATTAATAAGAAAAAGAAGGTTCATTTAATGTATCTCAGAGTACATGATGCTATTTCAGATTTTTCCGTGCGGGTATTCATCGCTGAAATTGGTAAACTCTTCTCTCTTTCCGTCCCCACATAATCCATTTTAAGTGTGTGTCGATCTTATCACATTTTCTTATGCTGGCAAAACACGTCATTCTGTACACACTTTCAGAAATCCTATATCACAAAAAATCGGAAAAATATCAATATTTAGGTACTCTACTGAAACAGCAGAAAGTAATTCAAAATAGGTAACTGAATATCCACACGATAATTATAATTTACAGGAATGTAAATAGCCAAGACTACAGAGCCAAGTGCGAGTCGCCAGTCGGAAGTGCGTAGACTTATGGTTCCGCATACATTTTAAAACACATGGTGTAGCATGAATTGTCACTCAAGAACCATTAAAAGTCTAGAAAATAACGTTTAAAAAACTTGTATTTGAACAGGATTCAAACTCATGACTTTCGCATTGCAAAGTTACAACTCTTCCCCGGAGCTACAAAGCCACATTAGCAATTGTTGTGTGTTCATGCACACCTATGGATATTTGCGTGTGTTTTTAGTGTATAATGTTGCATTTCAAAATGCTTATAATTATTATTACAGTTAAAAAGAAACAACTATTTACAGGCCAGTGCATTTTATAGCTCATATAGAAAGGTACATTTAACTAAACAGTCTGTGAACCTTCCAAGTAAAACACAATATTATTTCTTGGGCCTCACTAACGGCGTAAAACAGGAGAAAATTACTTACTTCACACAGAAAGGAATAATTTGTTGGTTTCCATTAAGTCGCCTTTACGATTCCCGCCTTCTCGGTTGAGTTTCACTGCCCACTGTTTACGCCTTTTTCATTTCTTGGGAAAACGAGCACTTTATATCCATCTTCACTTCGATTTTTCCACCCAACAGTAAAATAAACAGGCATTGCTCTTGACTGTCCTTGATGATTTTGTGATTCACATTATTAGTGACACTCAGTTAATCACTTTAAATAAAAATTTTGCCTCTAAAATTGCTGTGAAGTTCTAAAAGTATGGTCATAGATCTGACCAGCAGAGTGACTGTAAGGAAATTTACGTAAATAGAACCGACAGAGAACATGCAAAACTTCTTCAATACCTACCGTATTACAACCTGTACATAACTGTACAATGGAATTAGCGTTCGAAGTGTTGAAGAGAACAAATCGTACAGAATGACACACAGTATCTATTTATACTCGTACGCAGTCAGCGTCAGTTTGGTAAAAACATGGCGTCCTCGGCTCTCAGCCAATCAGCGACGCTATCACCATTGGCCACTCTCTCCCTCTATATAGGCTCTTAGTTCAGTGTAACGCGGATCACGATTGCACGAAATCTTCTTAACGGGGATTCCTGGCTGCCGTTCTTCCGAGAATTTAGAAATCCGGAATTCGAGGTAGACGCAGCAACAATTTTACTGACCGCATCCGATATCTTGCGAGAATAAAAAGGGATTAATGCTCGTACGAGGGCATATAGACAGTCGTTCTTCCCTCCGTCCAAATACAAACCAAAGAAAACTTGAAACTTTCTGGCAGATTAAAACCGTGTGCCGGATAGAGAGTCGAACTCGGGGACCTTTAGCTTTCGCGGGCAATTACTCTACCATCTGAGATACCCAAGCACGACTCACGACTCTTCCTCAGAGCTTCAATTCTGCCAGCACCTTGTTTCCTACCTTCCTAATTTCACAGAAGCTCTTCTGCGAACCTTGCAGAAATAGCACTCCCGGAAGAAAGGATATTGCGGAGACATGGCTTAGCCACAGCCTGGGGGTGTTTCCAGAATGAGTTTTTCACTCTGCAGCGGAGTGTGCGCTGATATGAAACTTCCTGGCAGATTAAAACTGTGTGCGGACCGAGTCTCGAAATCAGAACCTTTGCCTTTCGTGGGCAAGTGCTCTACCGTCTTCAAAGAAAACTTAGTTTTGTTAATACGGCCGGCCGCGGTGGTCTCGCGGTTAAGGCGCTCAGTCCGGAACCGCGCGACTGCTACGGTCGCAGGTTCGAATCCTGCCTCGGGCATGGATGTGTGTGATGTCCTTAGGTTAGTTAGGTTTAAGTAGTTCTAAGTTCTAGGGGACTGATGACCAAAGATGTTAAGTCCCATAGTGCTCAGAGCCATTTTTTGTTAATACGGTGTATCGTGCCGTGTGGAGTAGAACCATCTGATCCAGTTTATCCTGACACTCCTACATACTGCACAGTTGACCATTAGATGCCACGAGACAGTGTTCCACCAGTATACAAGGAGGCCGGAAGTATCGTGTTGTCAGTAGAGAAGCTCTAACAGCAGAATGGGCCGATCAGGAGAGCTCACTGACTTCCAACGTGGACTAGTCATTGGATGTCAACTGAGTAACAGATCCAACAGGGACACTTCAGCCTCTCTAGAGCTCACCAAGTCAACTGGTGGCGATGTGATTGTGAATTGGAAAACCGCAAAGGAACAATTGCAGCTACACTAATACCAGGGAGACTTCATGTATTTACGGAAAGGGACCGTCGAGCACTGAGAAGGGTGATTCTAAAGAATCGCTCGGAATCACGTAAGGAATCACTCGTGTGTTCCAAAGTGCTACCAGCAGTCCAACTGGTACAGTGACAAGTGGACTGGGCTTAAAAGAAATTTGGATAATTTGGTGGTCAGTGCTATGAAACACTCCAGGTGGCGTAAAGAGCGATGTCACTGAACAGTGGGTGACGAAACGAGTGATAAGGAGTGATGGTCGTGGATCCAGTGGAAGGGTTTGGGTTTGGTGAGTGCCAGCAGTGAAGTGCGGAGGAGGTGGTGTTCTGGTGTGGGGATCGTTTTCGTGCTTAGGGTGTGGTCTCCTTACTGTGCTTAAGAAAATGCCAAACGCGAAAGAATCTGGACTTACTTGACAGACTAGTGTACTGCGTACCCAATGGAGCACATCGGCGGTGAGTCAGAAAGTCGACTGCAGTCCAGGGCCCAGCATCTGTTACTAAATTCTCTGGCTTTGGCGCCTGAATGACTTTTATTCCTAAACACTTAAGTGTCCTCAGAAGAGTTCAAGAAATAATATTGTGTTTTACTTGGAAGGTTCACAGACTGTTTAGTTAAATGTGCCTTTCTATATGAGCTATAAAATGCACTGCTATAAAGGCGGGGGTGGACGCACTCAATATTAGTGCCCGCTAATAGATGTCAGATATTTTCGGTCAGATAGTCTAGTGTATTGTGTCGTAGACGTAGACTGCCGAAGAACGCGATCTTACATATAAAACAACGAAGGGAGGTTCAGGCTTTACGTCACATCGATGACGACATTTTTTTTGAAGACGGAGCACCAGATTTTTAAAAGAACCATCACGGTATTCTCCTCAAACGACGTAGGGAAATAAAGGAAAAGTTAAATCTGGAAGGCTGGACAGAACCGCTATCCTCCAGAATACGAGGCCAGTATCTTACCATTTACAAATGCGTCCCCTGTCGGTAAAACAGGTTATGTGCAAGACAGAAAGGGAAGAAAAAATTTTATTTACGTCAAGTCCTATGCAAGCTCAGGGCAGAAAATTCCGCTGCTGCAGTAACCGGTTTAAAGAATTATTCCTGTCCTTAACTCAGTACTACGGCCAATGTCCTTAGAGTGCACCATCGTTCGTGGCTGAACACTAGTCTGGATTGGTCAAGTACAAGGAAGGAAATCGGTGAAATCGCCGTTTTGTATTCAGTACAATTAAATTCGGTTTTACTGCCGAATGCACAAGTACTGCGCCACACATTTACCGCAGCTTGCTTTCTTAACGAAGATTAACCTCTTCATGCCCGCATCTCGTGGTCGTGCGGTAGCGTTCTCGCTTCCCACGCCCGGGTTCCCGGGTTCGATTCCCAGCGGGGTCAGGGATTTTCTCTGCCTCGTGATGGCTGGGTGTTGTGTGCTGTCCTTAGGTTAGTTAGGTTTAAGTAGTTCTAAGTTCTAGGGGACTTATGACCACAGCAGTTGAGTCCCATAGTGCTCAGAGCCATTTGAACCATTTTTTTAACCTCTTCATGATCACTAGGACGTGTTTCCCGCCGACATCTTTGCTTCTCAGTGCTCATATGGACAGGAGTGCCCCACTTGTGTGTGATGCTGCCTGGCGGCGTTGGTGAGGACAAGAGGCCCATTGTGTGGCGCCTGAAACGCGGGTTTTTCCGTTGTTGTCACTGTGGTTTATCAAGGCGGGTGGTGTGGTGTGTAGAGACAGATTACGCTACTTCACTTTGGTTTTTGTTACAGATAAGATCAGTGAAGATGTATTTCTACCTTCAGTCCATAATATACTACTTACGTCCATTGATAATTTACTCATGAAGTAGTCAGATGTGTAGTGGAATTCAGTTTTTAACTGTTCGCTTTGTATTTGAAGCTAAATTTATAGATTTTTACGTCGTATTTGTTTCTATGAACTGTTTTCTTTTATCTGAAAAGAACAACATGGGCGCTTTGCACAACAGTTTCCCGCTCTGCCATCTGTATACGCTTATATTATTGTAACCATACAGTTGTGTAATAGAAGTAGAAACAGTTTAAGGAATGCTGCATCCAAGCACGCACTTTGCTAAGAGTCGTTTCAGACCTCTCAACATCTTCTGTCTCTTATATGTAGTTACAAATCTGCAGTCATTTTGTTGGTTCCGTTTTAAATGATGTTCTTTACAGAACCCTGTTGTTCGAAATTAACAATGAAAATCATGTGATTTGAGACTTTCTCGGCGTATTCCATTCGTGAAATCTTCTCGGGTGATCAGCCGAGTAAAGGCGTCGTCTTCTCGCTAAGAGAAGACGACGCCTTTACTCGGCTGATCACCCGAGAAGATTTCATGAATGAAAATCATTTCGATGTCAAATACTGAATACAGCACATTCGTAGCTTCGCCTCTGCATTCGAACGCACACTGGCACAAAGTTTTTTAAAGATTGAGTATTAATTTCCATAGCCCTACTGATGTCATATTCAATTATCGAATATAATCAAAATCTATAATATTTTTAGCGTTCTTGATGTGTAATGCGACTCTGGTTGCAGTTCGCTACTAAAAGAAACGTGTAAGCCGACCAAATTGCGATTTCAGTGCTGTAAATGTATACAGATTTATGTAGCAATGCATATACTGTGTAAAAAAATTGTATGTAGAATGGACCTAACGATGGAACCAGGCATATTACCGACTGCAGCACGAAAACAAGTGCGTCATAACTGCAATTCGACGTTAATAATACATAAATTTGTTACTATGCGATTACAGAGTGCGCCGTTACTTTACAATTATTAAAGGTATTTAAAATCCGTCTGCACAACTATTAGAAAATACGTATTTAAATCAGAACAAACGTTTCGTATTTTTATTTGAAATATGGTCGTCTGGAATGAATCACATTTACAATTTTGATTTGCTGTCTAGGTTCAAAAGTCAGTTTACATGGATATTCAGGGGTGGCCTTTACTTACAGTAAACGGCATATTATGTCCGCTTTTTGCTTACATCGGCCAAGTGCCGTAGGCTTTCGCATTTATCAGGTATTCCTTCGTTTGACCAAAACCAACCAGAAAAGCCCCGATCCTTTAAAGAGTCGAACGCCCATGTAGAGAACTGTTTAAAACGTCTGATTACTTTACAAACGAGTTAATGTGTTAAATATTGGAGGACAAAAAGTTTTAAGTCCGGATTAAGCTGCCTCAAGAAAACACACTTTCTAACTGCAATATTTGTCTTCCTTCCTGAGTCAAACTTTTAACAAAAGATTATACCTCTTAATCAGTACATTATGACAGCATTTTAAAATTTTAAATTCCGTCAATAATTTCAAGAAATATTGAAAATTAAATTTTTGTTGCCTTTAGGAGTCGTTAGATAGATAACTTGCAACGAGTACAGAGTTCCAGCTTCCAGGATAATCACTTTCTAATACAGATAGTTTTTAAAAACTTGAATACACAATATTAATGTTTCACACTAATATTTATTTAATAGTTCGTTATGAACCGACTTTCGGCTTCCTCGGTCATCGTTATGTTTGTGTTTTGTGTCGATTTACTCATAAAATGTCACGTATCTTTGAAAAACAGTTTTTGTACTGCTACAGACTCTCGCTGAAGTTGTGTGGACTTTCTGTTTAGTATTAAGTTATCTAACGATGGCCTTGGAAGCCGAAAGCCGGTACGTAACGAACTATTAAATAAATATTATTGTGGAACATTAATAATATGTATTCCAAGCTTTTAATATGCCTATGTTCCTCCAAGACCCGACGGAATATTCCATAGATACATAGTTTTTGTTTGGGTACTCCTGGCTAAACGCCACTATGAAAAGCGCCTTTGTCTGAATGATTACCATCCTAAACTTGTTTCTCATATTCACGAAAGACTCTCCCTTATTGCTTAATACGCTGCCCTTCTTTGACCTTTTTCGATGTCTTCTGTCATTCCTATCAGTTAAGATTCCCATAATGAGCAGTAATACTCCAGAAGAGGACGTACAAAAGCACAATGTAAGCAATGCCTTTACTGTTCCACTTGTTCTGCAACGAAATGCACTCTGTGCTTCGCGTTCCCTACATTTTCTACACGATCATTCCAAGTTGAACTGATACTGTCTGTAATCTCCAGATATCTATTTGAAACAACAACTTGTAAATTTGTGTATTTATCATGTGAAGGACCTCACACTCCTTATTGCTTAGGAGCGTTTGTCGCTTTTTGCACCATTCAGATGTAGTGTGTAGATTATTTTGATCTTCTGCTGACTTTTCTGGATGGTAAATAACTTGGGATAAAAATACAACAATGAATTACAAAAGATTGCCTCCCCATATTAGGAACTACAAAGCAAGGTCGAAGAGGTCTATACAGATCGACAAAGCGGTGAGTATATTGAATAGATGCGTACGCTTTGTGATATAATCCACTTGAACTCTCCGTTTTTCTCGTAAATCTAAGATCGAATGCGACCATTCGATCTAATCCTAATTGAATGATTAAAAAGGGATGCCCTTTGTTCGCCAAAACCTAAATTTTCGCGCAATACAAGATGGTAGCGTTCTTGGAAAATGGATAGCTCCTCTATAAAAATCAACATGGATTCCACAACCAGAGATCCTAACTCAGCTCGCTCTGTTCCTCCATGAGATCCACAGTGCAGTGGACAACGGCGCTCAGGCTGGTGCCGTGTTTCTTGATTTCAGTAAGGCATTTGACACCGTCCCGCATTGCCGCTTAATGAAAAAAATACGAGCTTACGGAGTATCGGAGCAGACGTGCGATTGGATTCAAGATTTTCTTGCAGATATAACTCAACACGTCGCTCTTGACGGAACTAAATCGACAGATGTAAAGGTAATATCCGGAGTACCACAGGAAAGTGTGATAGGATCGTTGCTGTTCACAATATATGTAAATGAACTAGTAGAAAGCGTCGGATGCTCTTTAAGGCTATTCGCAGATGATGCAGTTGTTTATACCAAAGTAGCAACGCCAGAAGATATTAAGAATTTGCAGAACGAGCTGCAGAGAACTGGTGAATGGTGCAGACTCTGGCAGTTGACCCTGAACGTAAATAAATGTAACTTATTGCGCATTCATATAGGAAAAGAAATCCACTACTGTATAGCTACATTATTGATGACAAACAGCTGGAGACAGCGTCTGCCGTAAAATATCTAGGTGTAACTATCCAGAGCGACCTTAAGTGGAATGACCACATAAAACAGATAGTGGGAAAGCAGACACAAGACTCAGATTCATCGGAAGAATCTTAAGGAAATGTACTCAATCACGAAAGAAGTGGCTAATAAGTCACTTGTCCGCCCGATTCTTGAGTATTGTTCATCTACCTGGAATCCCTGTCAGGTAGGACTGATAGAGGATATAGAGAAGATCCAACGAAGAGCGGCGCGTTTCGTCACGGGACCGTTTAGCTGGCGAGAGAGCGTTGCGGAGATGCTAAACGAACTCCGCCGGCAGACGTTACAAGAAAGACGTTGTACATCACGAAAGATTTACTATTGAAATTTCTGGACAGCTCTTTTCAGGAGGTGTCGATCAACATATTACTTCACCCCACATATATCTCGCGTATTGACCACGAGGAGAAAATTCGAGAAATTAGAGCCAACACAGAGGCTTACCGACAATCATTCTTCCCACGCACTATTCGCGAGTGAAACAAGGTTAGAGGGTTCAGATAGCTCTACCGAAAGTAGCCTCCGCCACACACCATTAGGTGGCTTGCAGAGTATGATATAACAAACATTTTTGGCTACTACATAAAATTCCTTGAAATCATATGGCCCTTTTATATCAAACTTTATCCTTGTATCTGAGTTATCAGCTTTCTTCATGTGATTCAAGCTTTCGTATTTGACTTCTCTTTTAGAAATTTTTCTCAGCGTTAGTAACATGTACTGGGAATCAGAACCACTACTTATTCGCACATAAATGGATTTAGAGGACAGCTTCACGAACGATTTCTGCAAAGCCTGATATGAGAGCACTGCTCAGCTTACTTTTCGACAGATTCTTTAAAAAGCGTTCTGAAGTAACTGAAGTTCAAAAAAATGGTTCAAATGGCTCTGAGCACTATGGGACTCAACTGCTGAGGTCATTAGTCCCCTAGAACTTAGAACTAGTTAAACCTAACTAACCTAAGGACATCACAAACATCCATGCCCGAGGCAGGATTCGAACCTGCGACCGTAGCGGTCTTGCGGTTCCAGACTGCAGCGCCTTTAACCGCACGGCCACTTCGGCCGGCAAGTAACTGAAGTATCGCAGTTGATGTTCGATGTGGAAATGCCTTGATACAGGTAATTTGTTTAGTCCAAGCGACAATACTCTAAGAAATATTAATCAGTTAAGACACTGATACAAACAGCTACTTACGAAATACCTGTCCAAGCCTATGATTAGCTCCTATAAGTCACACTTTGATTCTGACAATTTGCAGTGATTTTCGTTTTTGACGTTTTTAACTCTTTTCTCCGCATATCAGCTCGGTTTAATCAGTGGATTATAAACATAATTTGCTGATTTGCATGGAAACATAGCTAGTAATCCGTGAGTGTCCATGAATACTATTCCGATACACCGTGTCATAAGGAACACTGGCCTTCCGCATCATTAGAAATAGTAGAAATATTCACTTGTTGCCTGAGACACTTAGTAATTTTGCGTAGGGCTTGTTTGACGCCATAGCACTCACGTAACATGTCGCCATAATAAATGAAGCCGCCTCTGATGAAGGTGGGCAGTTATGTGTGGCTCTAGAAAGTGCCCAGTTAGTAAGGTCAGTCGCTATCAGAGTGATTCTGACCAAGACACAAAAGAATTAAAGGCAGAAGCTGCCAGTGGGTACTTATTTCTATCAACGGGACAAGCTGAAAATTTGTGCCTGACCGGGATTCCAACCTGTGTCTCCAGCTTACTACGTCTACAACTTTGCTTCCGCCGTTTTTTCTCGAAGTTCGGGGCTTTATTGTGAAAAACTTACAAAAAAATTATGATTGATAGTATTGCCTGTCGCTGGCCACTATATTCTCCCATCTTTCGGATAGCATACGGATCCCGTGGCGGAAGAACTGGGCGTCTTTTGTAGGGATCCATGAATTGATTCAATTTTGCATGTGTATTTTGACGGGTTTTGCGACATGGGGTCGAGCTCTGACCTGCTGAAAAATTACCTTTACATGCTTATCGCTGTATTGTGGCCGTTTGTGTTTCAGTGCTGGGCTCGAACGCATCACTTGCTTTCGATAATGGTGTCCTGTGACTGTCTTCGTCTGTTTCAGTAGCTACGAAAACGTTCTATATTCCCCCGCCATGTCCGTCTTCGACATCAAAATCACCATTCTTAAGGCGTTGAAAACATTCTCTGCACGTTCTTCCACTAATAGTTCCCTCACCTTTGGTCTTACCCAGCATTTTAAGAGCGACAGCCGCAAATTCCTTCATGTTAAAGCAGAAAATTAAAACTTCCCGCAAATGGCGAGAAATGGGTACGTAAGTTGACATACTTAATCGAGAATAACCTTATGATGCAATCACATATCGACTAATATTGTTATGGCATTATGTTTACAGATGCCCAAGCTTATTTTATTACACGTATGATCAATCACCTGAACCCCACTTGCTGCTACTGCCGTCTATTGCAAAACGGCAGAAGCAAAGTTGTAGACCTAATATTAGGCGCATGTGCTGACCACTACGTCATCCAGACACAGCGGCTACCTCACTTGCTCAGGCTATCCTTGCACGCCTCCCGTCACACACAAATTCTCAACTTACACCATACACTACTGATGTAGTCCTCCTGTTCATTAGCCTCATCACTCGCGATGATCCTTCAGTGGGGATGTACACCAAGCTCGAAGTGTTACGGGAACCGGCGAGATGCCGCGAGTAATGAGGCTATTGAGCAGGGGCACTACATCAGTAGTGTATGGTGTAAGTTGACAATCTGGGTGTGATGGGAAGCGTGCTTCGGTAGCGGTGACCACTGTGTCCAAATGGCGCAGCACTCGTCACATCTGTCCAGTAAGCACGAGACCCAGTCTGGCACAAGTTTTCAACTCGTCCCTTTGGTATAAATCAAAGTCCACTCCCAGTTAATGTCTTTAATTCCTTTGTGACTTGATTCATAGCGGCTGCAGGATCAAAATGGTGTCCGTTCTATCCGACATGTCCGAAAGAACAAACACCACACACATACGATTCTGGTCATTCTGTTCTGTTAAATAGTATGCCGGCAATACTGGCTGCGCCAGGTAGAACTGGAGTAATGTACCTCCGTTTTGTACTGAATGAGAATAAACAAAACACGCGAATTTCACTTACAAATTTAAAATCACCTCAAACATAAAATGAAGCCGCGAAACTGCATCACCTGACAAAGCAACGACCACGAGATATTATGAAAAATCAACGGGAGTCGTGCATTTGAGAATCTGTTCGCCTTATAAACAAGACCACAATGTAAAGGCAGATGTCTCCCCCAAACCTACAGATGCCAGTCACTCAGATAGGGCCGGCCGGGGTGACCGAGCGGTTCTAGGCGCTACAGTCTGGAATCGTGCGACCGCTCCGGTCGCAGGTTCGAATCCTGCCTCGGGCATGGATGTGTGTGATGTCCTTAGGGTAGTTAGTTTTAAGTAGTTCTAAGTTCTAGGGGACAGATGACCTCAGCAGTTAAGTCCCATAGTGCTCAGAGCCGTTTGAACCATTTTGAACTCAGATCGGCAGCAAACGGTGTATGTCGATAGAGTATCAACCAAAACACCGATTCAGTTCGTGCTGTGTGCTGTCGTCCAGCAGAAACGTTAATTAAAAGGAACACCAGATTTACGGAGTACATCAAATGCATAATTGTGAGTCAGTAACGCGTTTGGTTTCCGTGGGAAAGTTGACACAGGGTAGGATCCTCGTGCAAAGGGTCCTCGGTTCAAACCCCAAAGATAATTTTTTTCTGTACTATGCGTGAAAGTATTATACGCGACGACTTGTTTATGACATGTAAAAGAGCTGTTTGGAGTTAACAACAATTTCCTCTTGGCAGTTTGCTTTCGCTTCGTTTCTTTGAAAGTAGTAACCTATACAGGACATTTGTCGTTTTACATAGTACACAATCAGCAGAGCAAAATAAACAACTACATTATACGTTCGCAAGTAATAATAATAGTAATAATAATAATAATAATAACAGCAATTAGAACACAAAGTAGCAGAATATCAAGCAGGATTCAGACCGAACAGATCATATCCAGAGCAAATTTTCAACCTCAAAACCATACTCAAGATGCGAGATCTCAGACAAAAACCTGTAGTATGCACATTTGAAGATTTCAAAAAAGCATACGATTCTTCCAGATTTTACAAGAGAGGGGTATACACAAATCAAGAGAAATCATAAAACAAACACTAACTGGCACCAAATCTAAAGTAAAATTTATGGGGGAGATCTCAGAACCCTTCGACAAATGGTTCAAATGGCTCTGAGCACAATGGGACTTAACATCTGAGGTCATCAGTCACCTAGAACTTAGAACTAAGTAAACCTAACTAACATAAGGACATCACACACATCCATGCCCGAGGCAGGATTCGAACCTGCGACCGTAGCGGTAGCGCGGTTTCAGACTGAAGCGCCTCGAACCGCTCGGCCACTCTGGCCGGCTGAACCCTTCGACATTCAAACAGGTGTGAGACAAGGTGATGGACTCTCCTATTCTGTTCAACATTGTTCTAGACAAAGTTATGGAAGAATGGGAGAAATAACTCAAGAAATGTGGGGTTTGGAAGCCAATCCGCCTGGGCGTTGCCAAAAACAACCTCTACATACCATATCTTGCATTTGCGGCCGACCTGGCGGTATTAACAGAGGACGAACAGACTGAAGTCAAACAGCTGGAAATACTCAAAGAATGTGCAGAAAAAGTAGGTTTACAAATTTCATTTGGGATAACTGAATTCTTTTGTTCAAAAACAGAAATTGTAAGCTTGAAAACAAAATTTGGTAAAATAATCAGGGTCCCATGCTTTAAATACCTTGGAGAATTCATCGAACCGACAGGTATTAAAAAAATCTCACAGCAACATCGTCTCCAAAAAATAAAAAAAAACCATTAGGGTTAACGCAAAACCTCTACAGCAAAAAATCAATGTCAACAGGGGCAAAAATTCGACACTACATTAGTGTTATAAAACCAGCAATCCTCCACGCAAGTGAAACACTAACCCTTAACAGAAAACAACTTGAAGACATCAAAAAAGAGAAGAGGAAGATCACCAGGAATAATTTAGGAGGAAGACGTGCCCAAGACGGTTATAGACTACAATCAATTAAAACAAGAGAAAAGTTTTCAAACATCGAAACTGATATTAGTAAAAGGCGAAGGAAATTCTTTGGTCATCTCAGCCGACTGCCAGAAATTCGATTGACGAAGAGAATAATAGGTTGTGTAACCCCACTTAAGAATTCCATACCTTGGCTAGATGAAATTCGAAAGGACCTAAATAATGCAAACGTAAGACCAGTCGACATTATAGAAAGAGACACCTTCAGACACTGAGTAGACAAATGGGAAGTTATATCAGAGCAGCCAAAAGAAAAACAGTACAGACCAAACTGGTCGGATGAACGTAAATAAGCCTTTTTAGAAAGAATGAAAGCCTACTGGAAGAACAAGAAGAACGCAAAGAAAAATTGATCGAGTTATTTGCTTATCGTCTTCCATTTCTAGGGAGAATTCTCCAGTAATAATAGTAGTAGCAGTAGTACTTTTGTGGTTTCACATAGTATACAGTCAGAAGAGAAAAATAAAGAAAGAACTGCATCACATGTGCGGATGTAGTAATAATAATAGTAGTAGTAAAAACAAACAAAATAATAAGGTCAATAATAAGTACATAACGTTCAACAAACGAAGCAAATGCAGAATACCGGAAGAACATTCTGCAAACTCCGGAAAATCGTTTTACATATCAGAAAGATGTTTTCCCTATAACAGTTTCACGCGTAAACACTTACAAAAATTGTCACCACTGGTGTTTCAAATCGGGACCATCGGCACGACAACTGCACGCTCTACCAAATCATCCACGAAAGATTTACGAAACGACACAGTTTTCCTGTAGTCCGTAGTTCTGGTGTTACTTTTAATTACCGTTTACGCATGTTCCGGTGGACGACAGCACATAGCACGAACTAAATCAGTGTTTTGGTTGATACGTACTCTTTCGACAACGTTTGGTACCGATCTGAGTGTCTGAAATCTGGAGGTTTGGGTGTCAGCGTCTTACCCACAGTGAAGAAGAAGGTGTAGCGACTGCGAGCACGTGATGTGTAACCTTAAGGCCCCATTAACGAGTAACGGATCGCGATCCGCCGCATAGGCGACTGATGGCTCGTTGTTGTCGTTGTGGGCTTCAGTCCTGAGACTGATTTGATGCAGCTCTCCATGCTACTCTCTCCTGTGCAACCTTCTTCATCTCCCAGTACCTACTGCAGCCTACATCCTCATCTCCCAGTACCTACTGCAGCCTACATCCTTCTGAATCTGTAGATCACATGAATGTGGGCAGATTGCAACGACCGGTCGCTGATCGAATGGAAATCCCTTGCAATCTGATGGATCGAATGCGACTCGTACGTGTAATACTGCTGCTTGGCTGGTTAGCAACGATATGGGATGCCACTTGTTCCTTTTCTTATTCAGCGTGATTGAGCGGTCTTGTTTCGTTTCGCCCACATTGAGTACGAAGTTCACGTCACAATTTGTAGTTATTCGGGGACCACGAACTACACCCTGCGATTTTTCAAAGATTGGCATTTTGAAGCTTGTGTTGTAGAAGTACAATTAATGGGAAGTTATAATAACAGCCTAGCCACATTGGGCTCCATCTGATCATTTCGAGTTATTCATGAAACAATTACATGCGTTATTGAAGATTTTAGTTCCTAACAGAATGACGTAAAATGATGTAATATTAAGTGAACATTTTAAATTAAATGTTCAGGGCAGATCCATTACACAGCCGTGTACCGAGCGAGGTGGCGCAGTGGTTAGCACACTGGACTCGCATTCGGGAGGACGACGGTTCAATCCCGTCTCCGGCCATCCTGATTTAGGTTTTCCGTGATTTCCCTAAATCGTTTCAGGCAAATGTCGGGATGGTTCCTTTGAAAGGGCACGGCCGATTTCCTTCCCAATCCTTCCCTAATCGAGCTTACGCTCCGTCTCTAATGACCTCGTTGTCGACGGGACGTTAAACACTAACCACCACCACCACACAGCCGTGTTCACGTGCCATATCACTTCATATAATCAAACTCTGCCTCGTTCAACCCACTTGCTTCAGTGAAAAATGTTACATATCTGTAAAGTAACCTACAGTTCCCAAGAAAACCATTTCAAAACATGTTTAATAAATCAAAATTTCTATTTTTTAAACTTATTAGTTTATAAATTCATTATTTTAAGTTAAATTCAGTTTTTGCAAGTATTTGTGCGTATACGGAGTTCAGCAGCGACTTCCGCTAAACACGGCAGTTAATTTTCCACAGCAGAACTTCTCGACACACTGGCGTTCATAATGCTGTTTGGAATTGCTAGGCATATCGCTCGTGTTTGTCGTGATCGAGGTGAGCGACTGAATGCAGGCGATATCGCATGTGATGGATTGCTGCGATCCGTGTGGGGGCCTTCAGTAACACTTCTCTGACGCATCATCACCCTCCATCCTAGGTGAGTGTTCAGAGACGCGACTGCTAAACGAACACAAAGGCCCTTTCCCTAGACTGGAAAATCCGCACAGCCTGCCCATCAACAGGTAGACGCCTTCTATTAGAGAGGAAGGGCAGCAAACTGCTCGCCTTAGCGGGCACTTGGGGAATTCCCCCAATCCGTCTGCTCTGACAGTAAAGGGTCTCGCACTCCGAACTACAGGATAAGCTCACACAGCCACTTAGGAAACGAACAAAAGCGTTGACGCAGAATTCGAATCACGTTAGGCCTTCATTCTTCACACGCATGCGGTGTTGCAATGGATAAAAATCTACACGTGTAAGAAACAAATCGAGGGTTTAATCTCTAACATAGAGCCTCTAAGCTACCAATTGAAAAAAAAAAAAAGATCAATTCGTTTGCTCACCCAGCTGTGTTCTTTAGCAATTTATGAAGTCATATGCAGTCGATTTATGCAAACTGATGTCCCATCCTCAGCATCCAGACGCCACCAACAAACGAACTCGTAAAAACAGGGGTCATTAAGAGTTGCGTTCGTAAACGACTTCCAGTTCACTTGCTGTTTGGTTCGTTGGCTGGTGGTTGTCGCGGTCTTGTAACCAATGCAGACTTGGGATCTCGATTGGCGCCGAGCTTTCGAGCACGATTGTTGGCAGTTTCTAAAAGGTGCCAGAGGATGGGATTTCATTATTTCGAAATCGATTGGTTTAGAGTTAATAGAGCTCCAAAAGATTCACCTATAGGATCAGAATTATCGAACTGAATAAACAGTATGTGACAATATGTATATAGCTAAATTTCAGGGTCCATAGGTTATGGGATTGAGAAATGTCAAATGGAAGCTAATCCCTGGGGTGGGCAATTCGAGAGTTGGTTTGTGTTTTTTTCTGTGGTGGGAAAGGGGTGGGGGGGGGGGGGGAGCTACAGACATTAATAACGGGCCCGTGCACTGAGTCTCAATTGTTTGTTTGTTTGTTTTATTTGGCCTCTGGAGTTTCTGCTCTGTTCAGCCATCGATAATACGTTTACATAGAGTACATAATTGTACAAAGAAAATACAAAAATGCGTTCAAGCTGTCAACTTTTTCCATGACATTTGTTTAACGAGTAGAGTATTAAACAAACTAGGCATATTTGTGGAATTAGTTCACACTACTTCTTAAATTTAATTATAAGTGATACAGATACATAAAAATAGGGGTCCTAGATATTTTTCCCTATAGTCCTAAGAAAATTGACTGTCACTTTATACAGACGAATGTCTTTAGAAACCAAAAGACAAGAGGGAGAACGTAACCCGTACTCATCAAGTCGTCAGAAATGTCGATCGTTCATTCTCAAATTTGGAACGCGAAAACAAGATGTGATTTACATCATCTTCTGACTCGGAATCACATTCACTTGAGAGGGGAATCGTAAACGTTGAATGTATACAGATGTAGGGGAAACGAGGCAAGGTTAAAGCAGCGTCGAATGATGGTGGAAATCGTAGATAGGTCCAAATGTGTCCTCGTAAACCACGGCCTTGTAGGAAATTTTTGGTTGTAATGGTGGAGTCTCAATTGGAAGAGAGCGTCTAATAGTAGCGTCACCCCCGTGCTATTCTAGAAGAGCATGCTGTGTACCAAGCAACGGGTTCATCCTCTACTTTTCCCCATCAACATAAACAACACCACGCTGCACAAACAAATTAGAGTTAAATATACAGCCTCACTAGCACCGAAAATTGAATTAAATTGCAGACCGGCTCACCAGAATTTATTTTCAGATTACCAGCAACAAAGCGAAACCTAATGTGACTAATACTACCGCCGCGCAAAATCTCCAAACAATCTACTTGAGCTTATGGAAAGAAAACTTACAATTATCGATGAAGCCACGTTTGGTCACAGTCTTAGGGTGGCATGAACACTGGCTAGCCCCCACTCCCCTGCTGGCAAAGGTATATCTCGTTCGCATAAACAAGATTTTGCCAGTGACATTTTACTTAAAATAAATTAAAGTGTGAACACGTTTGTAAAATTATAATAGTCATAGCACAAAAATGTATGGTTTAATTACACATAACACAGCTAGGTTTAAGTGACTGACAACGAATCGACAAGTCTGATCAGAGTTTGACCCCGGTCAGTCTTAGGATTTTTGCCAGTTACTAACCACGTATTTCACGTTTGAGAACGTTTGTTAATGAGAAAAACGGCGAATTGCGCGGTGCTTCGGACGCCACGTAGAACGGTACGGCGAAGGCGAGAGTATGTGACGTAAAGTAGGACCATTAAAAGCACTATGATATGCGTTGCTGCCAGCTTTACGTAAGACGGTGTAAAAACAATAACTTTCATCTGGCGTCCTCCTGTAATGTTGACATCAGCATGCAAAGGTTAATAAGCACGACTGTTTCCGTTGCTAGGTGACTCGCATAGCGTTTGCGCGGCTTTCTGAGTCGTCATCCATGCACAGGCAGAGGGCGACATCACTTCGTGCCTAACTGAGGGATTAAATGCCTGTTTCTACACGGTCTTATGTGTAGCTAAAACTATACATTTTTGTGTTATAGCTACTGTGTTTGGATACGCATTTATACTGTAAATTTCTCTTTCAAAAAGAATGGTTCAAATGGCTCTAAGCACTATGAGACTTAACATCTGAGGTCATCAGTCCCCTAGACTTAGAACTACTTAAACCTAACAAACCTAAGGACATCACACACATCCATGCCCGAGCCAGGATTCGAACCTGCGACCGTAGCAGCAGCGCGGTTCCGGACTGAAGCGCCTAGAACCGCTCGGCCACAGCTGCCGGCAAATTTATCTTTCAAAGAGTCATTTTTGAAGTCCTCGTATTGTGAACGACATACACTCGGGTAGAAGAGGTTTGCAGTGCCCCCAGTCTGTGACTACATGCTGGCTTCACCGATAACAGGAATGATGGGAACATAGTGAACCGTTCCAGAGCACATTGGCCGCAAGTGTATGTACACGCTCGCGAGCAAAGTCGTAACGTTCTCGCCGACTTCTGAACAAACTACTGTAACGCTTGCGAGCAATGTGTCTCACAGAACGTTCGGTGGAGTTTCGTCGCGGCAATTATTTCCCGAGCGGCTCATGAGCAGTTCGCCGCAAGCACATTGCTTGCAAATGAATACGCACTTTCAGCGTCACATAAGTTTTATTACAGCACTAGACTAGATGTTAACCCCCCCCCCCCCCCTCTAACAGTAAACTGATGATTCCTTCATGCTTCACGAGGTGTCCTATCAACCGATCCCCTCTTTTAGTCAAGTTCAGGCATAAATTACTTTTTCCCCAGTAAAATTAAATTGATAGAGCTACCCACCTAATCTTCAGCATTCTTCTGTAGCATCACACTTCCAAAACTTCTATTCTCTTCTTATTTGAACGGCTTATAGTCCATATTGTGCCGGCCGCGGTGGCCGCTCGGTTCTAGGCGCTTCAGTCCGGAACCGCGTGACTGCTACGGTCGCATGTTCAAATCCTGCCTCGGGCACGGATGTGTGTGATGTCCTTAGGTTAGTTAGGTTTAAGTAGTTCTAAGTTCTAGGGGACTGATGACCTCAGATGTTAAGTCCCATAGAGCTCAGAGCCATTTGAACCATTTTCCGTCCATATTGCACTTCCGTACAAGGCTACACTCCAGACAAATAACATCAGAAAAAGACTTCCTAACATTTAAATTTATATTAGATGTCAACGAATCTGCATTTCATATCCTCTCTACTTCGACCATCATCAGTTCTTTTTCTGCTCGAATAACAAGACTCACTGCCTACTTTTAGCGTTTAATTTCCTAGTCTAACTCCTTCAAAATCATCTCATTTAAATCAACTACATTCCACTGTCCTTGTTTTACTCTGATGATGTTCGCTTTATAACAATTTTCAAGAAACTATCCATTCCATTCAACTACTTTTCCAAGTCCTTTTTATAAAATAAAAAATGACTGATTCACATATTGCAATATTTTCATTGCAGTCAGGAATTGTAGTTTTGCTTAGGACAATGTACGAAAGCGGTTCGTGAAACGCGAACTAATGAATATTATGAGCTATGAATGGTGCTTTCGATTAAATAAGGTTGAGCTGTATACTTTTATACTGGCACCGTCGCAAACTGCTTGCTAATTTTCGACCATAGAAATTCTAGCTGTCTTCAAGCTTTCGGATATTGTCCGTGGAAAGACGAGTAACTGTTGCTGATGAGAGTATGGAAGATATGGCATTTGTATATATACAAAAGAACTTTAATACTGTCCTCGTACGTGGCAGTTTTCAGCCTTTGAAACTTCATATCATGATCCTTTCGTGAGATATAAGGCGCAGTCTTCTTCGTCTATCGGCTCCTTAAACACACTGAACAGCGTTTTGCCGGCACAGTATCGCCTGTCTGTATTAAGGTCCCTGAGCACCTCTGTCCCCAACCTATTACCATTCTACCAGATCGTCTCTAAATGTCAGGCGTGTTCACTTGATAAAGAGTCTTGGATCGATTGCATCAGTGTCTTCTGTGTAAAGATGCATGGCACATTCCAGACCTCTTCCGACAAATCTAATTCTTATGTTCACAGCTCACCTATGACGGATTTCATCGCCCCATTTCATTTAGCCTCTTAGTAACTACCCTAAATATTTAAAGGATGTGACCTGCTGCACATGCTCGCTACTAAACTTTCAATATTATATTAACGAATTCTCTCTCTTTCTTATCGCTATTTCCTTTCATCTACGTACATTTAAAGAGAGCTACCATTCGGTACTCGAAGTGGAAATTTTATATAAATCTTCCTGCATTTCCGTATCCATCGACGATACTTCCCAATACATAACGTCAACGTCAGCGAATAATTTAGTAATGCTGGTGATCATAGAAAAAAAATCGTATTGTATACTGAGAACATCAGAGTTCTTTTTACAATTCCTACTTGCAAACTTGCTTTTTCTTTCGTGTTTGTTGAACATTCGCCGTCCCTTATAGTTCACTAGACTCTATTACTGAAAAATTCGTCGAGCCAACACAAGCCTCGGAAGATACTCCGTCTGATCATTAGTCATGGGCATTAGTCGACGTCATGGTTCAGTGGCGGTCACCATTTCGTATCCATAGAGACTGAAACTACGTTTCTACTTTCATCTGTTGCTTGCAAGGTATTGTGCATGAACAAATCAAGCTTCGCACGAATGGTTTTTCCTGAACCCGCACCGATTTTTTTCAGAGAATTTTTTCTTGTAGGAGAGTCATAACACTGGGTTTACAATATGTTTTAGGATCTGGCATCAGACGAGCTATAATTGTCAGAATCTGTTCTTATACCCATTTTCTAAACAACAGTAACCTACGCTCTGTTCTACTCGCCCGGGACCACAGTTTGTTTCGGTTGGCTGTACGTATTTCGAATTACATTGCCTGCCTTTCAGTACGAATGATTTTCTTCCCGGAGAGCGTTACTCTACTGCAGAAAAAAACTCACGGCGGTGTACGACATCCGCAACCTTCTGACCTCTCCAAGCTGTCGCTACAGGCCAACATTTACCCTTCTGGCACAAACATGGCGGCCTAGAGGTAGACTTGCTGCCCGACCGCAAGCTACCGTATCAGTAGAACCGAGGCGGACACCTCCACCGGAGAGCCCTGTACCCGCTGACCTTTCCAAGTGTCCCGCGGAATTTCACCTGCAGAAATCTCTCGCTTAGCAGTTGACGCTACCCGTAGCTTCATCTTCCTCATTACGGAGCGGCATATGGCAAGGCGAGCACTGGGAGGAATGTACGTGCGACACTATTGACAAGTTTATTTGTTCATCGTCAAATGGTACTTAACACTGCTCTACTGTATCTTTCATTACAGGCAAACAACTGAATTACTTTACTGCAATGGCAGCTGAATACTGAAGGAAAGATATTTTTGATTGTTTCCACCAAACCTGCCATTTACATATTAAATATCGTTGACACGTGGATCACAACATGCTGGATAATGAAGCTAACACAAATGTATGCTATGCTCATACACTGACATACTACAGTAAAGTATAACTGCAATTGTGACATGCTCCAACGCAGGTCTGAGCTACATGTAAAGTGTGATAACATGAATAGATTGCCCAAATTAAGTATATCCCAAATACAAAATACTTCAGTAGTTACTACCTGGATCATATTATTATTGATACCTTCATTGTCCACATTCTACACATCCACTCACAAAATTTTGCTATCTGTAATAGGTGGCTTGTGAAAATGGGCAAAGCCTGAAACTAGTCAGCGAATAAATAAATAGCAGTTTTGGTTGCAAACAAAAATGTCTTTCGTTCAATATTTGAGAGCTACAAGACGCGACGAACTGAAAAGCTTTATACAGCTGAACATATTGCTACAGCTTTGTCTTGAAGAGCATACAACATAATTACTGAAGCACTTAAACAAATCTTTGTTTACAATGTTGTTAGACACCGGTAACGTAAAAATAATAAAAGCTGGCATACTTTTGTTTTCAGTCGATAATGTCATGCGGTAGGCGTATCACATCACTCACTTTTGGCGTGGAAGGTGTCAATTTTTCCGGGCTCTATATTTTCAC
Organism: Schistocerca americana; assembly: GCF_021461395.2. Taxonomy (NCBI): domain Eukaryota; kingdom Metazoa; phylum Arthropoda; class Insecta; order Orthoptera; family Acrididae; genus Schistocerca; species Schistocerca americana. The sequence goes on from NC_060123.1 coordinate 133,127,545, forward strand.
TAGCTTCCCAGGAATAATAAAAAATGTAGGTACTAAGGTACAAATGAAGTTCAGTTTAGGAGCTTAAAGGATTTATTAGTGGACAACTCCTTCAACTTCGTTGATGAATTTCTTTGCACAAACGACTGATGTACTTATTGTTAACTGTATTTCTTAATGTGCTTGCTATGTGACACTACTCTTGCATTGTTTCAATGGAGTAATGCTGTTTTCAAACTTTTTTGTGTGTGGTTGGCTTCAACAACTTTGGAATTATTGTATGCACTTTAGTGTGTATACTTTCAAACGTTTTTAGTGCGACTTTTTATATGAAAACAAAAAAGTATAATTTTGATGCTTTTAAATCAGCTTTTCGATATGCAGCTCATTTATTTTTTCCGTATTTGCAGTTATAACTATTGGACATAGGTTCCGCCTTTTATGCAAAAGACTGCTTTTTCTTGTTAGCCAAACATCTTTCGCTACCTCTGTTCCAGTGGGTTTCGTTTATCAAAAAACCGGATTTTACATTATATGGTTTTGTACGACTATCTGTATGGCGTCCTGCACTGATAGCTTGTCACGTTTTGTTGTAACTGATCCTGCTTCTTTCGCATTCTATGGGCACTGCACACACATACTAAATGTACTTTGTGTAATTTCGGTTATGTCTAGCGTTTTTCGAAGTAAAAAGGCGTTTATATAACGGAAATTACACAAAGTACATGTAATATATGTGTGAGTGCCCATAGAACGCGAAAGAAGCCACAACAAAACATGACGAGCTATCAGCGCAGGACACCACGCAGGTGGACCTGCAAAACCATATAATAGAAACCCACTTTTTCAATGAACAAAATCCACTGATGATGGCACAGAGGTGCCGAAACATATTTGGCTAAAAAGGAAAAAAAGGCGGATTCTATATCCAATACTTTTTAATCACGGCGAAAATGGAAAAGATGAATATTTTTTAGGATCTGTGGAAGGAAGGCTAACAAATCAGTTATTTTGCAAATATCTGTTGCATATTTTTTGTTTCACTGATACGTTCTAAGTTCTCGAGAAACGTGTTACCATGGGTCTACGCCCTGCGGGATGAACAGAGTATCGAATCCAGGCTACCTACACTGCTGTGCAGAACTTAGAACGAAAGTAACTCAGTGTCACTGCTAAGAAACGTAGCTCGATGAAACTTGGATCATACATAGAAAGAACTGTTACAGTACAGCACCGAAGCTAACTGAAAGAAATAGGCAAAGACAGGAACAGAAATGTCACTGTTATTCAAAGAGTTTTATTCAAAGGAGTACAGTGTAACAATAACGTTGACTTGTGTGTTAGCGTGTTCAGCGGCGCTGTTGACCTCGATGTTGAGCGCCCATAAGCCCCCCCTCTCCCCCCCCCCCCCCAGCGTGTTCAGCGATTTGAAGGCCATACTCCCACGCGACATTATACCTCCCCACGCCATGGCACCTGGACCACCCGAACGATTACGTTCGACAACGTTCCTGGCTGCATTACGTGTTGCCACCTCTCGTCCAGCATTGTTGAACACAATCGTTTTTGGTGGTCCTGGTGAGGGAAGGCATAATGTTGTATGGATGCACTTACCTCCAAATCTTTGAGCACGGTTCAGTCACCGGTCCTTCCCTATGTGCGTCCTATCAGGAAGGCATTCGGTCTTGACTTTATTTTTGCGCAACAGCATCGAACAGCGCATATGGAGGAGGTCTTGGAACAAGATGACAATTCCGGGAATGGAATGGCCTGCCCGTTCCTTCGACTTGTACCCCATCGAGCAGGTGAGGGGGGCGCTGGGAGACGTTTAGCAGCACTTCCACATGCGCCAACGGCCATCCAGCACTTGTGAAACGCGTTGCTGGAGGAATGGAATGCCCGACCACAAGAACTCGTTAACAAACTTGTGGCCAGTATGGGAGGGCGTTGTACAGCATGCAATTCCGTCCGTGGCGAACACGCGCCTTATTAAGAACCATGTTCCACCTTCTGTAATGTCCAGGGGACCATCACGAATCGCGGTGACTTCGTTGTAATTATCGTCTTTGAATAAAAGTGTCACATTTTTTTTTTTTTTTGTGGAGGACAATGGCTCTAATTCTAAAGGTGGCAGGGGTAAAATACAGGGAGCGAAAGGCTATTCGCAATTTGTACAGCAACCAGATGGCAGTTATAAGAGTTGAGTGGCATGAAAGGGAAGCAGTGGTAGGGAAGGGAGTGAGACAGGGTTGTAGCCTCTCCCGATGTTATTCAATCTGCATATTGAGCAACCAGTAAAGGAAACAAAAGAAAAATTCGGAGTAGGTATTAAAATCCATGGAGAAGAAATAAAAACTATAAGGTTCGCCGATGACATTGTGATTCTGTCAGAGACAGCAAAGGACTTGGAAGAGCAGTTGAACGGAATGGACAGTGTCTTGAAGGGAGGATATAAGATGAACATCAACAAAAGCAAAACGAGGATAATGGAATGTAGTCGAATTAAGTCGGGTGATGCTGACGGAATTAGATTAGGAAATGAGACTCTTAAAGTAGTAAAGGAGTTTTGCTATTTGGGGAGCAAAATAACTGATGATGGTCGAAGTAGAGAGGATATAAAATGTAGACTTGCAATGGCAAGGAAAGCGTTTCTAAAGAAGAGAAATTTGTTAACATCCAGTATAGATTTGTCAGGAAGTCGTTTCTGAAAGTATTTGTATGTAGTGTAGCCATGTATGGAAGTGAAACGTGGACGATAAATAGTTTGGACAAGAAGAGAATAGAAGCTTTCGAAATGTGGTGCTACAGAAGAATGCTGAAGATTAGATGGGTAGATCACATAACTAATGAGCAGGTATTGAACAGGGTTGGGGAGAAGAGGAGTTTGTGGCACAACTTGACCAGAAGAAGGGATCGGTTGGTAGGACATGTTCTGAGGCATTAAGGGATCACCAATTTAGTACTGGAGGGCAGCGTGGAGGGTAAAAATCGTAGAGGGAGACCAAGAGATGAATACACTAAGCAGATTCAGAAGGATGTAGGTTGCAGTAGGTACTGGTACATGAAGAACCTTGCACAGGATAGAGTAGCATGGAGAGTTGCGTCAAACCAGTCTCAGGACTGAAGACCACAACAACAACATTTATTGGTCTCATTGCGCATTTATCTCAGTTACCGTCTGTAGTACACTACAGCGGTTCCTGGTCCAAGTTTCATCGAGCTATGTTACTTGGCAGTGACTCATCATGCGAAAGTTACCTTCGTCCTTAAGGTTTTTGCCCACCGGTCTGTAATCACTATACAGAAACATAAAAAGAATATCGCGGTGCAGTTATTTGTCGACAAAAGAAAAGCATAAGGTGCCATTTAATAAAATGAAACTAAAAAATGGTTCAAATGGCTCTGTGCACTATGGGACTTAACAGCTGTGGTCATCAGTCCCTTAGAACTTAGAACTACTTAAACCTAACTAACCTAAGGACACCACACACATCCATGCCCGACGCAGGATTCGAACCTGCGACCGTTACCGCTCGGCCACTCCGGGCGGCGATGAAACTAAAAACGCGAATAGTGCGACTCCTGAGGTAAGGGGGCAGCAGTTTCCAAACATAGTCCACACAGACTTGCGTAAGTCACTAGAGCCAATGTATTACTGACTTAATAACCCCGCTAACTGAGCAATGTTCACAGACTTACATTGTACAAGAAACGGTAGTCCTTTATTAAGTTGTAATTCTGGTGTGACACAGACAGCCGTGCAATCAACTTAGATTGCATCTGCTGCTGTCTTAATTCGTATTGTTGGCATCGTTAAATATTCGGGGACGAATAGTAACGATGCTGTTATATTCAAGATGTCTGCCGTTGTTTCTATAGTCCGCAGCTCGTGGTCGTGTGGTAGCGTTCTCGCTTCCCGCGCCCGGGTTCGATTACCGGCGGGGTCAGGGATTTTCTCTGCCTCGTGATGACTGGGTGTTGTGTGCTGTCCTTAGGTTAGTTAGGTTTAAGTAGTTCTAAGTTCTAGGGGACTGATGACCATAGCTGTTAAGTCCCATAGTGCTCAGAGCCATTTGAACCATTTTTTTGTTTGTATAAATCTGTCGTCACGCAAGCTATTTGCCGAAAACAAAGCATACATTATAATTAAATAAAAATACATTACGACTATCGTATCACCATTGCTACCATTTAAAGGATGGAAATAACGAACACACGCTTAGAGCAATTCTTTGTTTTAACAAATGCGTCGATTAACATATATCTACCTGATCTTCACAGGCCATTACGCACCAGCGAGAAGAAATTCAAGGCAAAAATGGAATCTTTTTGAGTGTAAGCAGCAGGAAAATTAACGGGTCAGTCTGAATCGGGTGTGAATTGCTTACAGGGAAAAAAATTACGAGTGACGAAATGTATTAGGAAGTGCAGCACAGATTCCTCATATCTTCTGCAATAGCCGTTACTCAGTAACAAACAAACAAACACAAACGGTTCGCGTCAACGTTACTTCGCAGCTCGTCCATGACAACAAACTAGCAAACAAAACCGCCGCCGTGCTAAAAAAAAAAAAAAAAAAAAAAAAACACCCGCAAAGTTTGTTTGCAGAACATACATGTATTCATTCCTTCAGGGAACGGGGTAGAAGGACGTAGCCGTAATTTGGTTCGCTAATATTACTCTAATAAGCGAGTTGTTATCCGAACAGCGGCGGGAATATCTGTTCGCGTCATCACTACAGTAATATGTTCCAGTTCCAAGTTTTTTGTGTTGCAGGGCATACATTGTCTCTGCGGCGGTAAATATTTTCAAGTATTGACTCGACGGCTCGATGTTAATTTCATCCAATTTATTGACGTGTAATGGCTGATAAACATTACACTGCGGACGGGAAAGCCGATGGGCCATGCTTGCGGCGTGTTAAAGTTGAGTTATCCGATGGACCACGGACACGCTGCCAAGAGGCGTGGGATTCCAGCATTCCATCCTAAAGCTGCAGAAGTAAAATGACCACAACAAGTACTGCACTGACGATATTCTATAGGTAGAGGTTTCTGCGGCGCAGTCAAGAAAGTATGTAGGTAAAACTTCACAAAATTTGTCACGCAGAACTGAACTTCAAGGTAGCAATGATACACCCAAAAAATAAAACTATGGAGTGAATTCGGTTTTAAAAACTACAGTATTAAGCGAATGATCATGCACGGAATACAAACCATAGTTGCTACGTTTCACAACAGAGAAAACTGCACAAGCATTAAGAGACTTCTCTGAACATAATCACAGTTCCAGAGATGAATCATAAACATGTAACAGTAACGAAAATAGTCATTCCAGAAGTAATGCCAGACAATGTGCAAAAGGCTATTCGATGAAAGAAGAACGGAAATATTTCTGGAGATAACTGTGTTGCCACAGAAATGGGTAATGCTGCAGGCAAAGTAATATTAAAGAAACTTTTAAAAAATCGTTTACAGAAGAAAAAGGCAGTTCGTCAAAACAGCAAGAATCCTGTTGCCATTCAGAAGAAATTACAAATACAAGATATAAAATACTACAGACCTATTAGCCTCCTCTCTATAAGGTACAACATATGTTGTGAAAAATACCAAAAGTAAAGGAAAAAGAAAACATGTAACAGAAAAGTAACAACATAAGTTTGAGTCTGGATGCATGCCAATGTACCATTTACATACCTGAATGAAATTATAAAACGAAACAATGAATACAAATTACCACGTTGTAAGGGATTCGAAACAACAAACGTCTGTTTCGAAAAATCTCTGTTGACAGCTCCTTAGAATCAAAGCCTTAATTGTATCTTTGCTAGTGTACTGAAGAATATGTATGTCAATGTTATACAGTTAAATTCCATCAAACTTCAGGAGGATAGTGAGAAATTCAGACTTGGAAGAGGAGTTAGACAAGTGACACCGTACGGCCCCAAAGCTATTCTCATCATTTCTAGATGACGGGGAAAACTTGTTAAGTGAAATACCTGAAAGATATTCGTTTTATGTGTGACACTGTATTATTTGTCCCTAGTGAAGATACACCTCAACAATCAGTCAATTAAAGATATTAATAGAACAACTATTTAAACTCACATTTACGCCGTAGGATATCTTCACGATTTTCTTTGTTAAGGGCAGTTGAAGACAACGAAATGGATGGCCAGTGAAATAAACAGGAAAATAAAAAAGGCCAGGTGGGCTTTTGGTAATTAACAGTGCCTGCAAAATCATGTTTCCGATATGGTTGGAAACTGCATCTTGAAAACACTGCATAGTTTTTGTGGCTCCTGCGGAACGCGGCACCCGATCCTGAAAAATTGGACATCAGCAAAGACATCAATAGCTGAGTGTAAAGCAGCAACTGGTAATCGATTTCTGCAGTTATCACCTAATGTGATACCTTCTATCGTTGGTTGGTAAGATAAACGGTATGACTTACGTTGATAAAATTTCGGAAAACGAACATCACACTCTGCCAGTATTTTTCCCGTTTGAGCTCGCTAACCCTTTCAGTGAGCTCATCCGAGAAACATTTGCAGACTGCTAGAAACCTAATTTTATTTAATGGTTATGCTGAGATTCAGAAAAAAAACTGAACTCATCAAACTGCTGCATTTGTGAAATACAGACGCCAGCAGTGTGAAAAATGTGATGTAACTTTCCACGACATGAGGCAGTGTAACGATTCTCCGAAAACTGCAAGCACCGTCTTTCACTGAGCGAACGGGTCAGCGCTGATGTCAACCACTGGGGGTGACTCACGACATAATCTTCGCCGGCGCAGCCAGCAGGTAGCAGGATTGCAAGACCAGACCCACGTGTGGCCGCGCACACACCTTTGGTGTACTACAGACGGACAAACACGTGGTTAGTTAGCGCACGACCTGCAGTCACAAACAGCAAACTTAATCAGACGTCATCACGCAACCGTCTGCAAGGTCAACTCTGGAATGTCACTCTTCCACTCTAAGCGAGATCAGGTGCAAGGTCTTTTTCCCATTGACTTCCGCCTAAAGCCATGACACGAATAACCATGACAGATAGTCCCACGAGGAACAAGTATCACAGCAGTGTATTGTAGTAACTTCATACATAATCTGCACAGAAAAATGCACAAAACTCGACGTCAGTTGCTCGAGGTTGGGTTCTCCACGGCAATGCTCTCCCGCATATCGGCAACGTTGTAGCCCAAAAACTGCGCGAATACGGGTGGGAAGTGCACCGCATCCTCTCTACAGCCTGAACATGAGTCTACTAGACTACGACTTGTTGGCGATTTTTAAAATCCGTGTGTGTTCGGTCTTAATGTTTTCCATTGTGTTTTCTGAAGATGTGGTAGTAAAGAAAAAAGTTATTATTGCGTCCGACAGAAAATAAAAAAAATATATTCGCTTCAAGTTATAAAAATTTACTGGGCATTACAGTTCTCGTTCAGTCGTCTCCAGTCCTCTTCATCAGTCGCAGAGTTGTGGTGGACCCTTCGTCGACCTTTTCTGGGCGCAAATTTCACTGAGTAGTGATTCCTCTGGGTGCAATTTACGCGAGACCGTTTCAGCACATTCTCAGATACTTATAGGAAACGTTCCGACGGCAACATTAACAGGCGTTATATCGCTGTACACTTCTTTGCAATAGATTTCGGATGTCGTTTAATAAGGTTTACTAGTCCATTAAAAATCTTCTTGCTTTAGTATTTCTGTTGATATAACAAGTACGACTATTTTTATTACCCATGTAATAAAACTGAGTGCCCGTATGTGTACCATCATCTGCCGAAAACGTCGTTTTTATCTCTCGAACCATTCACGAAATAAAAGGGTTGTATATAATAACTGTTTCCAATGTGGCTACCGCACCTCGCAGATGGAAACAATATTGACACATCTTCCTACAAAGTAGAAAGTCTGGAATTCACCGTAATAGTTGCGGCGCTAGGTGCGAATAGGAGGAAGCTGTAGTTTATCTGCTTGCTTTTGAATGTCTCCTTTCACAGAACTGTCGCGCTGTCGCGTCTCTTATCTACTTCTTCAGTTAATCCAATTTGATAAGGGTGCCAGCTCAACGAACAATGTTAAGCGTGTTCCTGGCTCTCTCCGATTACTGCATGTCGCCATGCCGCGCTCCACTAGTCGTTACCTGCACAAGCTTCTTCGGCACGCTGAAAGCTTCACCTTGATTGAGACCGACCTGCTTACTGTCAAGGGGTAACAAACAGGTTGAAAGAAAAGTTTCCTAGTTTTCCAAACCAAATTCCACACACAGATTAGTTACATCAGTTTACCATTCTAGCAGCATTTATATTTTTACATACATCACCATTTTCAGATATTTTTTCGAGGATAAAGTAGCGCGAAAATGAAAGATGACGAAAAAGGCAAGACATTTTAGAAAATCACAAGTTATCTTTAACGTAAGTTACTTTTTAGGTGCTTGTCAGGGGGCTGGCCCACGTGGACGGACATGTATCGGTCATCTGAAGAAAACATTCCGACCAGGTGGTGGTGGTAACCGCACATATCACCAACAACAAAATATACAACGCCTATCATGAGTCCGTAGCTAGAACTGCCAAACCACCCGAAATTGATTAAGGCGAGGCAGAAGAGGAAAAGATTGTCCGCTAGTAAAGAAATAACAGAAAGAGTGATTAACCCCGTCCACCTACATCCTCGAATGGTCTGTCTACATACTTGTGCTCAGAACTGCTATACGGTAAGTTTACAGCTCTATTTTGAGTCTTGCAAGTCATGAAATGGTCAAAGACGCGATAGCTCATTCCTGTTGTAGTTCTTAAATCAACTTGTGTGACGTATATACTTCTCAAACTTCGAATGAGTGCTTTTCAAATGACGTATCCATCTGAACTACAGTTTTATTACGCTAAAGTGATGCATTCAGCACATATGTAAACAAATTATTATGTTAAAACATTTTATATTCTCTATTGTTGTTACTGAAATGCTTGTTATAGCCTGCCGGAGTGGCCGAGCGGCTCTAGGCGCTACAGTCTGGAACCGTGCGACCGCTACGGTCGCAGGTTCGAATCCTGCCTCGGGCATGGATGTGTGTGATGTCCTTAGGTTAGTTAGGTTTAAGTAGTTCTAAGTTCTAGGGGACTGATGATCACAGCAGTTAAGTCCCATAGTGCTCCGAGCCATTTGAACCATTTTTTGCTTGTTATATGTCACTCTAGACTAGCGGCCAGGAAAAGTTATATTTGTGTGGAAGGCGATGACAGTAATTATGGACATGGATAAACTGACTACCTTTCTTACTGAACTACAGCAAAAAATCTCCCTCTCATCAGAACAAAGACGCCGACGATAAAACATTTTATTCAGTGTGTACTGTACTACGTGAACACTTCGTTGTTGATGCAGCAATCAATTTGGATGGTTAACGTGAGATATTTGATGGTTTTAAGGAGATAAATGTTTGTTTACTTGGTCTCTGAGTCTTTCTGGTGTGTGTAGAAGTATTTACCCACCCTTGTCATCTACCTTTTTGTCTATGGCCATTAATTAACCGAATTTTTATTTCCACACACGCAGAAGAGAATAAGCACCAAGTAAACAAACAGCTCGTCCATCAATATCGAAACACTTACCGCGTTGACAACCTAAATTGATTTTGTTATTGAAATGTTTACATGATACAGTAATTACACAGCAAAGAGGGTCCGAACAGTAAGGAAATGCAAAGCAAACATGTATCGAAAATCTGTTAAGTGTAGTGGAAATTTGTCTCTCTAACTCTGATTCTACGAGAGCAAGCACACAGCCCTTCCGGACACCCAAAACGTCAAGTGTTTTAACTATGCAGGATGTTCAGAAATTCCCGTTTACAACTTTCTAGGACTTGTAGAGGGGAGGGAGTACATAATATTCTGAATAGGAACCTTGTTCGGAAACGTACCGTTTCATCCACTTCTACTTGAGGAGTGGAATTAGGCGTGGCGCTGTACAGTTCGATTCGAAAGGAATCATAACGAAACATCCATTTTTTACTTAAACAAATTTGTTGTATTAACACTTAAGCATTACGTTTTTATATTACCCCCAAAACGAAAAAGAACCCAGCATACTGTACGTACTGAACAGTATTAATGCATTACAACAGCGACTCTGTGTGGCGACCACGAAAGTTGTTACAGACATTCTCACTTACGAAGCATATTGTGGTACGCACTCTCCATTCCACCTGGTCCCTCTTCACTTTCTACTGCAGCGGCCAGAACTCGTGCCAGCAGATCTTGCAATGTTTCTACAGGAGCCTCGTAAATTAAAAAAATGGTTCAAATGGCTCTGAGCACTATGCGACTTAACTTCTGAGGTCATCGGTCGTCTAGAACTTAGAACTAATTAAACCTAACTAACCTAAGGATGTCACACACATCCATGCCCGAGGCAGGATTCGAACCTGCGACCGTAGCGGTCGCTCGGCTCCAGACTGCAGCGCCTAGAACCGCACGGCCACTCCGGCCGGCCTCGTAAATTAAACTTTGCACACGACCTCACAAGAAGTAGCCCATAGCAGTTAAATCCGGCATCCACCCGGTTGAAACACTACGGCCTGTCATCATTCACCATATTGTCTTTTGAGATGTGTATGAATTGCACGTGAGAAGTGAGGTGGTGCGCCATCATGCTGAAACCACATTTCCTAACGGACACTCAGTGGAACGGCTTCCAGTAACGCTATCCTCCCTACCCTATTGGTACCAGCAGAAGCAACTCTGATGCGAATTTTCTCTTTCTCTCAGCAGACGTGGACGCGTTACACATCTGAAATGAAACTGTCTTAGAATGGAGACGGCACGTCACCGGACATGGGTTCCTGTTCACAATATTATGTATTCACTCCCCTCTACACGTCCTAGGACACACTGTGTACTATTCCAAAGCATCCACTGACGATGCCATTAATGGATGACTAAACGCGTCCGGGAAACTGAAAATCAAAGTCGGTATATGATTTTTTTATAGAGTTGCTACGGTAAATTCGAACAAACTTGTAGTATGTTTGTTGTTGCTGTGGTCTTCAGTCCAGCGACTAGTTTGATGTAGCTCTCCATGCTACTCTATCCTGTGCACGCTTCTACATCTCCCAGTACCTACTGCAACCTACATCCTTCTGAATCTGCTTAGTGTATTTTATCTCTTGGTCTCCCTCTACGATTTTTACCCTCCACGCTGCCCTCCAATACTGAACTGGTGATCCCTTGATGCCTCAGAACATGTCCTACCAACCGTTCCCTTCTTCTAGTCAAGTTGTGCCACAAATTTCTCTTCTCCCCAATTCTATTCAATACCTCCTCATTAGTTATGTGATCTACCCATCTAATCTTCAGCATTCTTCTGTAGCACCACATTTCGAAAGCTTCTATTCTCTTCTTGTCCCAACTATTTATCGTCCACGTTTCACTTCCATACATGGGTACACTACATACAAATACTTTCAGAAACGACTTCCTGACACTTAAATCTATACTAGATGTTAACAAATTTCTCTTCTTCAGAAACGATTTCCTTGCCATTGCCAGTCTACGTTTTATATCCTCTCTACTTCAACCATCATCAGTTATTTTGCTTCCCAAATAGCAAAACTCCTTTACTACTTTAAGCGCCTCATTTCCTAATCTAATTCCCACAGCATCACCCGATTTAATTCGACTACATTCCATAATCCTCGTTTTGTTTTTGTTGATGTTCATCTTATATCCTGCTGTCAAGACACTATCCTTTCCGTTCAGCTGCTCTTCCAGGTCATTTGCTGTCTCTGACAGAATTACAATGTCATCGGCGAACCTCAAAGTTTGTATTTATGTTACTGTTATGGATCGAGTGCTTAGAAGCATTTTTGAGAAGTGTTGACGAACACGACAAGACGCACCAGCTCTGATCAGGGACGCTATCGTCCAGTCTGACGACTGTGACGTCATACAATGGAACATATTTCAACTACGAAAGTGTCACAGTATCGGAGTGTTTAGGCGGGGATGTTATCAAAGCCTTCAGACAGATTAGTAACCCGGAAACCATGGGCTGCGCGCGGCACACGTACCTCTGGTCTTCCACTGGCGGAACTTGTGGTAGAGCAGGCAGGAGCAGACGCAGCAGATGCAGCTGAAGATGAGCAGCGTCAGCACGGCGCCCACCCACACGTCCGCCATGATGCGCTCGTAGTCGTCGGCGGGGGCGTCGGGCTGCCCGTACGGCGGCTCCCCCGGCGCCCCGTCCACGTCGTCGTCGCCGGGCAGGGCCAGCTCCAGGCCGCCGGCGGCCGACGCCACCTCCGCCACCAGCACCGTGAAGTTGTGCGCGCCCGCCTCCAGCTCGCGGATCAGCATCTTCGGCTCCCTCTCGGAACTGTTCTATTAATACCGCACTGAAGCTCTCGCGCACGACTCGACGCACAGGCTGACACACTAGCTACTCGTCTGCGCCGCACCAGACGTAAACACTGCAACCACTATGCCCTACGGCGGAATCGTCCTCTGCTGTTTGTTTTCCTCAGTACCGGTAAGAGCGAGTGTCGGCACAAATTGCCGGCCGCGGAACTACCACAGCAGCTTGCTTGGTGACTGACCGCGACGCGACCCGCGTCACCGCTTTTATAATCCGTCACGGTCTCGTCGTATCTAGAGACGGCGATACCGCGGAAGCTGTTCACTCGCAGGTAGAAGTAAACAGTGTCGGAGCCGGTCCTTTAGCCGTAGCAGGAGAGAGAGAGAGAGAGAGACAGAGAGAGAGAGACCGTTAGTTAAGGACGCGCAGCTTGTCTCCTAATCGCGCAGAGTGTAGTGTCACAGAAGGCACTGGCTGCTGATGAGTGACGTCACGGCAGTGCTGTAGTGGTATGGGGCGCCGCCAATGCGCGCGGCGCTGCGAGCCATACTGGCAGGTGGCAACGAGTGAGCGTCTACTGTGCGTCGCGCACGGCGGCGGCGCTGCGACTGAGCGGAACCTGAGGCGCGCGCGCTTCATATAAAGCACACAACACAACAGACAGGGCCGGGCGCTGAGCGGCGCGCGGCTCACAGCGGCACCGCGTCACGCTGCGCAGCTTGCAGCTCCAGCGTCACACACAGTGGAACGGCCCCATTACACCCCGTACTGCAGAACTACGTAATGCCTTGTACACACTGGTATACGAAACTGAGAGATTTTTGCATCTAGCAGCTGAGCTATTTTGTATACAGGGTGGTCCATTGATCGTGACCAGGTCAAATATCTCACGAAATAAGGGTCAAACGAAAAAACTACAAAGAATGAAACTCGTCTAGCTTGAAGGGGGAAACCAAATTGCGCTTTGGTTGGCCCGCTAGATGCCGCTGCCATAGGTCAAACGGATATCAACTGCATGTTTTTAAAAATAGGAACCCCCATTTTTATTACATATTCGTGTAGCACGTAAAGAAATATGAATGTTTTAGTTGGACCACTTTTTTCGCTTTGTGGTAGTTGGCACTGTAATAGTCACAAACACACTGCTCACAATTTTAGACGAACAGTTGATAACAGGTAGGTTCTTTAAATTAAAATACAGAACGTAGGTACGTTTGAACATTTTATTTCGGTTGTTCCAATGTGATACATGTACCTTTGTGAACTTATCATTTCTGAGAACGCATGCTGTTAGAGCGTGATTACCTGTAAATACCACATTAATGCAATAAATGCTCAAAATTATGTCCGTCAACCTCAATGCATTTGGTAATACGTGTAACGACATTTCTCTCAACAGCGAGTAGTTCGCCTTCCGTAATGTTCGCACATGCATTGACAATCCGCTGACTCGTATTGTCAGGCGTTGTCGGTGGATCACGATAGCAAATATCCTTCAACTTTCCCCACAGAAAGAAATCCGGGGACGTCAGATCCGGTGAACGTGCGGCCATGGTATGGGTGCTTCGACGACCAATGCACCTGTCGTGAAATATGCTGTTCAATATCGCTTCAACGGCACGCGAGCTATGTGCCGAACATCCATCATGTTGGAAGTACATCGCCATTCTGTCATGCAGTGAAACATCTTGTAGTAACATCGGTAGAACATAACGTAGGAGCCGGCCGAAGTGGCCGTGCGGTTAAAGGCGCTGCAGTCTGGAACCGCAAGACCGCTACGGTCGCAGGTTCGAATCCTGCCTCGGGCATGGATGTTTGTGATGTCCTCAGGTTAGTTAGGTTTAACTAGTTCTAAGTTCTAGGGGACTAATGACCTCAGCAGTTGAGTCCCATAGTGCTCAGAGCCATAACGTAGGAAATCAGCATACATTGGACCATTGAGATTGCCATCGATAAAATGGGGGCCAATTATCCTTCCTCCCATAATGCCGCACCAGACATTAACCCGCCAAGTTCGCTGACGTTCCACTTGTCGCAGCCATCGTGGATTTCCCGTTGCCCAATAGTGCATATTATGCCGGTTTATGTTACCGCTGTTGGTGAATGACGCTTCGTCGCTAAATAGAACGAGTGCAACAAAATCGTCGTCCCGTAATTTCTCTTGTGCCCAGTGGCACAACTGTACACGATGTTCAAAGTCGTCGCCATGCAATTCCTGGTGCATAGAAATATGGTACGGGTGCAATCGATGTTGATGTAGCATTCTCGACACCGACCTTTTTGAAATTCCCGATTCTCGCGCAATTTGTCTGCTACTGATGTGCGGATTAGCCGCGACAGCAGCTGAAACACCTACTTGGGCATCATCATTTGTTGCAGGTCGTGGTTGACGTTTCACATGTGGCTGAACACTTCCTGTTTCCTTAAATAACGCAACTATCCGGCGAACGGTCCGGACACTTGGATGACGTCGTCCAGGATACCGAGCAGCATACATAGCACACGCCCGTTTGGCATTTTGATCACAATAGCCATACATCAACACGATATCAAGCTTTTCCGCTATTGGTAAACGGTTCATTTTAACACGGGTAACGTATCACGAAGCAAATACTGTCCGCAGTGGCGGAATGTTACGTGATACCACGTACTTATACGTTTGTGACTATTACAGCGCCATCTATCACAAAGCGACAAAATTGGTCCAACTAAAACATTCATATTTCTTTACGTACTACACGAATATGTAATAAAAAATGGGGGTTCATATTTTAAAAAAAACGCAGTTGATATCCGTTTGACCTATGGCAGCGCCATCTAGCGGGCCAACCATAGCGCCATCTGGTTTCCCCCTTCAAGCTTGACGAGTTTCGTTCTTTGTAGTTTTTTCGTTTGATGCTTATTTCGTGAGATATTTGACCCGGTCACTATCAATGGACCACCCTGTATAGACATCTGAGGGACACGCTTTGCTACAAAATCGCAGAACTTTTGACTCCCATCTAAAATGGGAGAAATGAGACAATTCTTAGATAATGTTGCACGACATTTCGTAGTGTAGACGACCTGATACACATGGCTTCCAGTTATTGTCTTTGAGACGTAGAAAAAAACCATCGTCGGGTTTTTATCACTTTCGTTTGTCTTATTGTTAAACATCACTTATCTAGAGGTGAAAAACTCAGAAATGGTTGCAGCTGACTGTAGATTTTTACGCAGCATCATGTTTGTGGGAAGTTATTGATTCCGAATATAAAAATCACAACAATTAAAAGTTGTTCGATAAGAGAGAGCGAAAAGAATACTAAAGTATCAGTGAGTGATGTAGAAAATAACACGCTCTCTTCTACTTTCAAAGTCGAAGGTAAATTACAGCCGAAACGAGGCCCTCCACAGACATTTTATGTTTCCACCGTCTCCTCCTTCGATTTCTTTCACTGTCCATCGTTATCACTGTACAATCCGCGACGCCAATAAGGTTAGCCGTATTTAGCAAATATCGAGGAGAAAAGGCATTCAAGTGTGTACACGAGACGCAGTATCTAGACTGTCCATACAGGGAGGTCCATTGACTGTGACCGGGCCAAATATCTCACGAAATAAGCATCAAACGAGAAAACTACAAAGAACGAAACTCGTCTGGTTTGAAGGGGGAAACCAGATGGCGCTATGGTTGACCCGCTACAGGGCGCTGCCATAGTGCAAACGGATATCAACTGCGTTTTTTAAAAATAGGAACCCCCATTTTTATTACATATTCGTGTAGTACGTAAACAAATATGAATGTTTCAGTTGGACCACGTTTTTCGCTTTGTGATAGATGGCGCTGTAATAGTCACAAACGTACAAGTACGTGGTATCACGTAACATTCCGCCAGTGCGGAAGGTATTTGCTTCGTGATACATTACCCGTGTTAAAATGGACCGTTTACCAATTGCGGAAAAGGTCGATATCGTGTTGATGTGTGGCTATTGTGATCAAAATGTATACATTGTCTAGCTACGTGCCTTTAGAAAGTCCCTCTACAGTGTCTTTAAACAGTCTCTTGATTTTGAATACAAGTGTGTACCTGCCTTAATGGGACTGCTGCTTCGGAGGCAAGATGAGTATTTTGCTCCCTGTGCATCCACCTGCGGCTCGCAGACAGTCGGTCGGAAATCAATGTAACTTCGTACACATACACGACGTCAGTGGGTGTGTAAATAATCAGAGCAGCAATTCTCTGTGAGAGAACGGCCACCTGTTTGCATTGTCGTTGTTCGTATTTACTGTTCGTACCAGGCCTAGTAGGGTATACAAGGAGCTTGAGCGGTATAAAGCTATCTCCTTCGGGACGTGAAAACGCACATCGACGAGGACATGGTGACGTCACAGCGTGGAATTCCACTTTCCACGACACTGCGGAACGTGAAATAAACAACCTAGCATGTTAGATTTTTGCCTCTTGTACAGGAACTTGGCCAGTGAAATGCGACATCGTTGTACGTCACAAGCAAAATGTAGCAGCCGCCATATTGTATGGCGTTAAGTATCGTATTTGGCGAGTTTCATTTCTCATAGAGTACATGGTACGAATATAAGCTGTTTCACAGCATCATCAGATTGAGGATAGACTTAAAACGCGTCGTTTTAGTTACGATTTATTATACACTGAAGTGTCAAAGAAACTGGTATAGGCATGCATATTCAGATACTGAGATATGTAAACAGGCAGTATATGGCGCTGCGATTGGCAACACCTATATAAGACAACAAGTGTTTGGCGCAGTTGTTAGGTAGGTTACTGCTGCTACAACCTCAGGTTATCCAGATTTAAGTGAGTTTGAACGTGGTGTTATAGTCGGCACACGAGCGATGGGACACAGCATCTCCGAGGTAGCGATGAAGTGGGGATTTTCCCGTACGACCATGTCACGAGTGTACCGTGGATATCAGGAATCCGGTAAAACATCAAAACTCCGACATCGCTACGACTGGAAAAAGATCCTGCAAGACCGGGACCAACGACGACTCAAGAGAACCGTTCAACGTGACAGAAGTGCAATCCTCCCGAAAATTGCTGCAGTTTTCAATGCTGGGCCATTAAAAACAATCGTCCCATTCAACAAAACATGATCGATTGGGCTTTCGGAGCCGAAGGCCCACTCATGTACCCTTGATGACTGCACGACACAAAGCTTTACGCCTCGCCTGTGCCTGTCAACAACGACATTGGCCTGTTGATGACTGGAAACATGTTGCCTGGTCGGACGAGTCTCGTTTCAGATTGTATCGAGCGGATGGTCGTGTACAGATATGGCGACAACCTCACGAATACATGGCCCCTGCATGTCAGCAGGGGACTGTTCAAGCTGGTGGAGGGTCTGTAATGGTGTGGGGCGTGTGCAGTTGGAGTGATATGGGACCCCTGATACGTCTAGATACGACTCTGACAGGTGACACGTTCGTAAGCATTCTGTCTGATCACCTGCATCCATTAATGTCCATTGTGCATGGGAAATTACAGCACGTCAATGCAACACCCCGCACGTCCAGAATTGCTACAGAGTGGCTCCAGGAGCACTCTCCTGAGTATAAATACCTCCGCTGGCCACCAGACTCCCCAGACATGAACATTATTGAGCATATCTGAGATACCTTGCAACGTGCTGTTCAGAAGAGATCTCCACCGCCTCGTACTCTTACGAATTCATGGACAGCCTTGCAGGATTTATGGTGTCAGTTTCCTGCAGCACTTCTTATTAGTCGAGTCCATGCCACCTCGTAATGCGGCGCATCTTTGTGCTCGCTGGGGCTCTACACGATGTTAGGCAGGTGTACCAGTTTCTTCGCTTCTTCAGTGTAATAAAAGACAGGAAACCATACATCTGTAGGTAATGGCTTCCTGTTGTTGTTTTTAGTGTTATAACTTGTGTGCTGCGAAAGTATAAAGTTCCAGTGCTACGGCACAATGATGACCTATCAAAAGCGTCTGTTTCTGATAAAATTTGCATATTAAACATCAGATAATGACATTTGTCGATAGAGTCTTTGCAACAGCGTACGCCATTTACGAAGCCCCATTACCGATGTAGAATCTGTAGCGCATTTGAAAGCATTGTGGGCTGAGAGCCAAGGCCGGCCACTGTGGCCGAGCGGTTCTAGGCGCTTCAGTCCGGAACCGCGCTGCTGCTACGGTCGCAGGTTCGAATACTGCCTCGGGCATGGGTGTGTGTGATGCCCTAGGTTAGTTAGGTTTAAGTAGTTCTAAGTTCTAGGGGACTGATGACCTCAGCTGTTAAGTCCCATAGTGCTCAGAGACATTTGAACCATTTTTTTTAGGCCACATCATAGTGATAAAGGGACTCATACTGGCAAATTCTTTGTAAATTTCTCTCGATTTTGTTAACACTACGTTAACATAGCATACCCTCTCAACTCGTGAAGTTAATTTTGTTCCTGTTCCCCTTCTGGATGCTTCACGCTCTTTGAAAAGCAGTATAGTTAGGTACCGACAGAAAGAAAACGGGTGGAAATCTCACAGTACCGCGTGACAACGAACTGGTTCGAACACATTGGTAATGGAGATTTCATGTACGATTTAAGACAGCATCATCACCAGTAGGATTCCCACATGGAATTGAGTTAGTGAGAATCAGACATTCTGATTTTCATCGAGAAAGGACTAAGAAAGACATTGTTCTTGTCAGGAGAGAGAGAATGCTTTATTTTTTTTTTTTTTTTTTTTGTTCTTGGCGGGGGAATTCTATGCCAAACACGAAAAATAGAGCGTGACAGCTCATGATAATTTTAATGTTTGTTGCGGCAGATGTCTTTAGCGTGCTACTTGCTTAAATTAAAAAAAATGTTTGTCACGGAAGAGGCTGCATTGGCTGTAGATGATGGTGCACAACAGTTGGTGGAGTAATCCAGCCAGATGTACCATTAGGTGCGCTAATCATATATCTCTTGGAAATCTTCCAGGACCACTCCTTCCTTTATTGTATACCTGTAGACCAATGTAAGTCAAGGTCTGTGCTTTGTATTTTCCACCTACAGCAGACGATAATGATGATGATATTTGGTATGTGGGGCACTCAACTACGTCGTTATCAGCGCCCGTAAAAACTCCCAATCTTTTCGCTGTCCAGTCTTGCCACGTTTTCCGGATGATGATGAAATGATGAGGACAACAGACACATTCAGTCCCCAGGCGGAGAAAATCACCGACCTGGCAGGGAATCGAACCCGGGACGCGGTGGTCCAGAGGCAGCAATACTAGCCACTAGACCACGAGCTGCGCACTACAGCAGAGGAAATGGACTTTCAAGATCTAAATAAACTGAAACAGCCATCAGTATCGAGAGCCAGTGGTCCGATAAATTAAAAAAATGGTTCAAATGGCTCTGAGCACTATAGGACTTAACATCTGTAGTCATCAGTCCCCTAGAACTTAGAACTACTTAAACCTAGCTTACCTAAGGACATCACACACATCCATGCCCGAGGCAGGATTCGAACCTGCGACCGTAGCGGTCACGCGGTTCCAGACTGAAGCGTCTAGAACCGCACGGTCACACCGGCCGGCGATAAATTCACTCGCAATGCTTCGGAGAAGTTATATATTTCATATTCCACAGGAAGTTATATGCCTAATGTTCATAAGACACAAACTAAGACAGTAAATTACCGAAAAGTTACCATCAATACTTCTCAAATGTGGGAAGGGTCCATCTGAAACGTTGGCTAGACACTTCCTGTTGTTATTTGGAAGCGTTTGAAAAATTCGCCAAAAGACCTTTACTCTGGCTCTCAGGAGAACTGTAGCATCTAAACCATAACGTATGTCGCGTGTTACATTGTTCCAAAACCAAGAATGGAAGTGTGGCTGGCTCTGAGCACTATGGGACTTCACATCTATGGTCATCAGTCCCCTAATGGAAGTGTGCAACAACAAGATACCATCATATGGAGTGGCAGATCGCGATGTTTTTTGTTGCGGAAACTCAATGGACAAGTGTGATGACGTATACCAGATAAGTTTCGCCTTCCTGTATTTTTTGTCTCCACTGTGGAATGAACTGGAGAATATGTTACGGCTATGATCCGTTTCTCATCGTTCACTCTTTGATCCACTGTGCGTGGACTCCCGGCTTAGGCATGCTTAATCCAGAACTTTGATCGCGTCCCAATTACTCATATGTTGGATGAGTTACAGTTATAGCTGACAGAAGCCAGACTGACTTTAAATGGATTCTGAACTGTTCACCATTTTTCTGGACGTAACACCAGCAACATGTATGGTTGCGTAACATCATATCATTTTACAAACATAGAAATTTAGAATAATCCAAAGGGTCCTCTGAATCATATTAATACCGTAACGCAACTTCTTACAGATGTCATGCATCATTACCAATGAAACGGTACAGTCGTTTCCGCTCCATAAGCAGTAGGCTTCGCTGCTCGCTCGCAACGGGAAATACGAGCAGAGGCGGCTCCGCCACCAATTTTATTGCACGACTCGGCCGGCCGCGGGTGCAACAGAACCTATGTGGACGGGTGGATAGAAATGTGTCCAGCTTCATAATACGTATTTATATGTGTCGTGTATTATGCATTTCTTGTACGTGAATGTGAATCTGCACTTGAACTTTCCTAATCCTCCTCACACCTTTCCATAAAGCGTGACCAAATCTTAGTTGGAAAGTAGTTCTGTAGAATAGTAGTGGCAACCTTGCTCCTGGGTAGGGGATCAGAGAGACAGCACAAGCAGGTATGAGTCAGAGACGTTCCAGTGTCACAAGATTTGGGGTGGAGAGGTTGGTCACGGCCAAGTGGTTCGACCATCCCCTCCACCGAGGCCCAGGAAGACCTGTGGGTGCCCGCCATATTCTGGGAGTGTTACAGAAGACGGGTAAGTGAGCAGACATGCCCTCAGTGCGTCTGGACCAGTGTTCAGGCATGGAAGAGAGGTATTTGAATATTTGTACTAATTATTTTATTTCCAGCTTTGGATTGTGTAAGGAAATGAATGTTCTCGTTTAATTTCGGATATTTGACCCCCTGTGTTAATGTATCTGATCCCCAGTTTGCCAGTTATCCTCTTCGCATAGTGGATGTCCTATGTAAAATATTGGGAGACTTTGGTGGCATACATTTGGCCAACGCAATTCCGTCTTGCCCGTAGAAATGTGCGTGCAGATTAGCATATAATATACCCGAGCTTTAAGTTGTAAAATTGTAATACCTGTAAACTGGAACAATTGCTGCAATCGCTGTAAAGTCGAGTGATAATGTTTAAAATAAACAGGTAATCAATTCTCATCAATCTTTAAATTGACCCAAAAATCACATAGGAGACAAGTTAAAGGAATTCATTTAAAATAAAAGATACAGAATGCAGGGACCCACACATCAGGGTGTGAGCCCTCCAGCCCCTTGCCTAGTATCGTACAGAAAGGGCACGCTCTCTAGGTAGCGCTCTCAAGCTCCCCTCCCCAGTTATCCGTTGCGCAATTTTCATTCACGGCTTGACGACATCAACTTTCATCTGGCGTCCCTAGGCAAGGAGATTTGATGGTAATCTTTCACCAATGCAGGTTACCTATTTTTGTTTAGTATGACGCTTGTATAGAATATAAACTGATGGAAAAACATGCAACACCAAAAAATAATTAATGTGGAGTAATTAAATTGTAGGAATAAATTTGTGTAGGTAACATATTTAAGTATTTGACATTGCAATATCACAGATTAATGCAAGCGCGAGATGAGCTATTGCAAACGTAAAATGCTGGTACATTAATGACCGGTGTAACAGCCAGAATGTTGAATGCAAGCATGCAGCCGTGCATACTTTGTATTGTACAGGTGCCGGTTGTCAGCTTGTGGTATGGAGTTTCGTGCCTGTTGCACTTGGTCGGTCAATATAAGGACGGTTAATGTTTCTTGTGGATCACGCTGGAGTTGTCGTCCGATTATGTCCCATATGTGCTTGACTGGAGACAGATCCGGTGATCGAGCAGGCAAAGGCAACATTTCGACTCTCTGGAGAGCATGTTTGGTTAAAAAAGAGGTCTACCGACGAGCGTTATCCAGTTGGAAAACACCTCTTGGAAAGCCGTTTATGAATGGCAGCACAAAAGGTCGAATCACTAGACTGATGTACAGATTTCGAGTCAGGGTGCATGAGACAACTACGAGAGTGTTCCTGCTGTCTCGCATCCCAGACCATAACTCGAGGTGTAGGTCCAGTGTGTCTACCACACAGACAGGTCGGTTAAAGGCCCTCAACTGGTCCCCTCCTAACAAACGGACAGCCAGCACTGGCTCCGAGGCAGAATCACCTTCCATCAGAAAACACAACCGACCTGCAACCTGCCCTCCAATGAGCTCTCGTTTGAGACAATGGAAGTCGCAGATGGCGGTGGTTTGGGGTCAGTGAAATGCACACTACAGGGCGTCTGGCTCGGAGCTGTCCTTGAAGTAATCGATGTGTAACAGTCCGTTAGGTCACTGTGGTGTAGAGATGGGCAAACTGAAACACTTAACTGTTTCGAAACAAATGAAACTGTACAATGTAATGTTTCGATACAGTGAAACAGTTTGTGATTTCTAATCTAATAAACCTACACATTTTATCATCTTTAATGTCTACTGTATAAGTATGTCCATATAAACACAAATGAAGTGCGAGAGCGTTAATCATTTCGCAGAAAGTATGAAACTATCACTTGGGCGTGTTGGCAGTTTCGTATTTCCTGCAGCAAATGCGCTGATTTCGTGTTGTGTGACTTTCATACTTTTCAATTGGCTGAGGACAGTCATAGCTGAAGACAGAAGAACCACCACGAACGGAACTGGAGGTGGGAGCAAACTGCAGAAACAACGGATATGCTACTGGGATTCCCACATTCCGTTAGTACGGGTAATATGCCCATCCTGCTAATTTCCATGCACACAAAGGGAATCACTGTGGGTAATAGGCACAGTGACTATGGACTCACAAATAAAGCCAAATAATTCGAATAAATAACAAAATATAACAGAAAAAATTTCAAGGTGTTTCGAACCGTTGCTATAAAGTCACCATGCTTCCCAGCACTTTCCGTTCACCATTACACTATCAGTGATATGTCAAACAGATTGCTTGCAATCATACCTAGATCAAATTTATGTATATGTCTAATAACTGTCACTCTGCGCCTTTTTTTATTCAAAATGTTGTAGGCTTACTTGCGTTTCTTAATACGATTACTGTACATGAAAAGAGAAGCGTATGTTATAAAAAAAGTGTAAGTTAATCGAATGATTTTCACATATTTATTATTTTGAATGTGAATAGTACGCGTTGATTTATTGTTTGGTTAGTGTTTATAAAGCAGATGTTACGCCATTTCGTAATAGGACAGTCAGCTAGAAACGAAGCTTTATTTTCGGATATCTTAAGCTTCATTCTATTGCTTGTCAAAAAGATTTCGACACTCTTGAAAGTGTTTCATGAAGTGTTACGTTGTGTTTCAGTATCTGTGCCGAGCCCGAATCTCGTACGACACAGACCGGAATGAAACATCACTGTTTCGATACAATTAGTCCGTTCCAAGCGTAGGTGGACTGAAACAGCCTTATTTTGAATCAACGATACAGTTTCTGTGTCTGTCTCGAGATCGAATCTGGTGCGGTTATCCGAGACAGGGGCGGAATGGAACACCACTGTTTCGAAACAGTGAACCACAGCCGTTCCGAAGCACTGAAGCAGTTCCACGTATCGATACACTGTATCGAAACATAGAAACAGTGGCCAAGTCTACTGTGGTGCCAACTGCTGCTCAAACAGCTGCTGTAAATGCAGTACGGTGCGCCAGAGCCAAACGCCGACCACGATGGTCTCCCCTCCCGGCAGCGCCACGTGCCGTCCGGTGGCCGGTCTTCTTGCGACCGCACGTTCCCGCAACCGCCACTGCGAGTAATGATGTCCACTGGCTACATTCCTGGCAAGTCACTTTGCAATATCGCAGAAGGAACATCCGGTTTCTCGTAGCCCCATTACACGATCTCGTTCAAACAAACCATGTCCAATCCCGAAGGTAGCTAACGCTAACGACTGTTGCAGCGTGCATTTAAAGCAAATGTCGTTTGCATCCTCATAGTTGCGCGAAATTTGAAAAGAATTCTTCTTTCAAATATAGAAATACGACTATCAACTTTCGTTTATGTGGCGGGCAACTCTCTTGGTGTTGCGATTTTTTTCCGTCAGTGTGTTAATGAATAGAAAGCCCATGTAACGGAAAGAAAGTCGAAGACAGTACCATGAAGACAGCAGAAAACTTGATGAGGATGTGGGTGGGGGGGAGGGGGAGGGGAGCTGCGAAATTGCGCGAAGAATTTGGCAGAGCATTGAAGGACTCAAGTCGAAACAAGGCAGCTGGAGTGGACGACATTCCTTTCGAATGTATTGAGATTATTTACAGGACCTGCAATATTTCTGGCTTTGCAGCCATCATATTCAGGTACGAGACCCACTTCTTTGAGCAGTTTAGAAGGCAGCAGTGGTAAGATGACGTTATGTGGTGTGAGGTGCCGATGCCAGATGGTTTGTTCGGTACGGGTATCGTGAGCAATATAGCCTAAACTGTGGTCCTTTTCCGCGATTGGCTGCTGCATTCGGAAGCTGCGCGCCAAAATAATTCTCCGTTATTAATATTAGACAAAATAAACAGCGTATTTAGTTGCACTTTAAATTAAAGCATCTCTCAATAGCGCGCTATCATTCCATTATGTCACAAGTATTAATAACCAACAGAATAATAAACAAGTGCTAAAAGAAAAGAAAGACGAAGCACTTCGGTGACGTTCGGATGGCCCTAACTTGGATGGTGGGCGAGGTGGTTCAGCTGTTAAGATGATAGCTGGTTCGACAGTGTTGGAGGACAGACATGTTGTCTCCCGCAGTCGGTGTCAGTTAATATTTTATTAACAAACTCTGGTTATTTGGACATGTAGTTGAGAACAGTGTGATACTACACACATCAAAAAAAGTTTTGCATCACCTCGGTTCCGAGAGTCCGGAACTTGTACAGAAAATTGAAAGACAGATCAACACAAATATCATTTCCGCCCTTTTTATTGCTCATGAAAACCACACACTGCATGTTGTACCACCATACAGCGAGACCTTCAGAGGTGATGTCCAGATTGCAGTACACACCAGTACCTCTAATACCCAGTAGCACGTCCTCTTAGACATTGATGCGTGCATGTATTCGTCGTGGCATACTATCCACAAGTTTTTCAAGGCACTGGTGCTCCAGATTGTCAAACTCCTCAACGGCGATTCGGCTTAGATCCCTCAGAGTGGTTGGTAGATCACGTCGGTCATAAACTGTCCTTTTCAATGTATCCCAGGCATATTCGATAGGGTTCATGTCTGGAGAACATGCTGGCCACTCTAGTCGAGCGATGTCTTTATCCTGAAGGAAGTCATACACAGGATCTGCACGATGGGGGCGTGAATTGTCGTCCATGTAGACGAATGCTCGCCAATATGCTGCCGATATGGTTGCACTATCAATCAGAGGATGGCATTCACGTATCGTACAGCTGTTACGGCGCCTTCCATGACCACCAGCGGCATACGTCGGCCCCACATAATACCATCCCAAAACAGCAGGGAACCTCCACCTTGCTGCACTCGCTGGACAGTGTGTCTAAGCCGTTCAGCCTGACCGGGTTGCCTCCAAACACGTCTCTGACGACTGTCTACATCTACATCTACATCTACATTTATACTCCGCAAGCCACCCAACGGTGTGTGGCGGAGGACACTTTACGTGCCACTGTCATTACCACCCTTTCCTGTTCCAGTCGCGTATGGTTTGCGGGAAGAACGACTGTCTGAAAGCCTCCGTGCGCGCTCTAATCTCTCTAATTTTACGTTCGTGATCTCCTCGGGAAGTATAAGTAGGGGGTAGCAATACATTCGATACCTCATCCAGAAACGCACCCTCTCGAAACCTGGCGAGCAAGCTACACCGCGATGCAGAGCGCCTCTCTTGCAGAGTCTGCCACTTGAGTTTGTTAAACATCTCCATAACGCTATCACGGTTACCAAATAACCCTGTGACGAAACGCGCCGCTCTTCTTTGGATCTTCTCTATCTCCTCCGTCAAACCGATCTGGTACGGATCCCACACTGATGAGCAATACTCAAGTATAGGTCGAACGAGTGTTTTGTAAGCCACCTCCTTTGTTGATGGACTACATTTTCTAAGGACTCTCCCAATGAATCTCAACCTGGTACCCGCCTTACCAACAATTAATTTTATATGATCATTCCACTTCAAATCGTTCCGCACGCATACTCCCAGATATTTTACAGAAGTAACTGCTACCAGTGTTTGTTCCGCTATCATATAATCATACAATAAAGGACCCTACTTTCTATGTATTCGCAATACATTACATTTGTCTATGTTAAGGGTCAGTTGCCACTCCCTGCACCAAGTGCCCATCCGCTGCAGATCTTCCTGCATTTCGCTACAATTTTCTAATGCTGCAACTTCTCTGTATACTACAGCATCATCCGCGAAAAGCCGCATGGAACTTCCGACACTATCTACTAGGTCATTTATATATGGTCCCATAACACTCCCCTGTGGCACGCCAGAGGTTACTTTAACGTCTGTAGACGTCTCTCCATTGATAACAACATGCTGTGTTCTGTTTGCTAAAAACTCTTCAATCCAGCCATGCAGCTGGTCTGATATTCCGTAGGCTCTTACTTTGTTTATCAGGCGACAGTGCGGAACTGTATCGAACGCCTTCCGGAAGTCAAGGAAAATAGCATCTACCTGGGAGCCTGTATCTAATATTTTCTGGGTCTCATGAACAAATAAAGCGAGTTGGGTCTCACACGATCGCTGTTTCCGGAATCCATGTTGATTCCTACATAGTAGATTCTGGGTTTCCAAAAACGACATGATACTCGAGCAAAAAACATGTTCTAAAATTCTACAACAGATCGACCTCAGAGATATAGGTCTAGAGTTTTGCGCATCTGCTCGACGACCCTTCTTGAAGACTGGGACTACATGTGCTCTTTTCCAATCATTTGGAACCTTCCGTTCCTCTAGAGACTTCCGGTACACGGCTGTTAGAAGGGGGGCAAGTTCTTTCGCGTACTCTGTATAGAATCGAATTGGTATCCCGTCAGGTCCAGTGGACTTTCCTCTGTTGAGTGATTCCAGTTGCTTTTCTATTCCTTGGACGCTTATTTCGATGTCAGCCATTTTTTCGTTTGTGCGAGGATTTAGAGAAGGAACTGCAGTGCAGTCTTCCTCTGTGAAACAGCTTTGGAAAAAAGTGTTTAGTATTTCAGCTTTACGCGTGTCATCCTCTGTTTCAATGCCATCATCATCCCGGAGTGTCTGGATATGCTGTTTCGAGCCAATTACTGATTTAACGTAAGATCAGAACTTCCTAGGATTTTCTGTCAAGTCGGTACATAGAATTTTACTTTCGAATTCACTGAACGCTTCACGCATAGCCCTCCTTACGCTAACTTTGACATCGTTTAGCTTCTGTTTGTCTGAGAGGTTTTGGCTGCGTTTAAACTTGGAGTGAAGCTCTCTTTGCTTTCGCAGTAGTTTCCTAACTTTGTTGTGTACCACGGTGGGTTTTTCCCGTCCCTCACAGTTTTACTCGGCACGTACCTGTCTAAAACGCATTTTACTATTGCCTTGAACTTTTTCCATAAACACTCAACATTGTCAGTGTCGGAACAGAAATTTTCGTTTTGATCTGTTAGGTAGTCTGAAATCTGCCTTCTACTACTCTTGCTAAACAGACAAACCTTCATCCCTTTTTTTATATCCCTATTAACTTCCATATTCAGGGATGCTGCAAAGGCCTTATGATCACTGATTCCCTGTTCTGCACTTACAGAGTCGAAAAGTTCAGGTCTGTTTGTTATCAGTAGGTCCAAGATGTTATCTCCACGAATCGGTTCTCTGTTTAATTGCTAGAGGTAATTTTCGGATAATGCACTCAGTATAATGTCACTCGATGCTCTGTCCCTACCACCCGTCCTAAACATCTGAGTGTCCCAGTCTATATCTGGTAAATTGAAATCTCCTCCTAAGACTATAACATGCTGAGAAAATTTATGTGAAATGTATTCCAAATTTTCTTTCAGTTGTTCTGCCACTTATGCTGCTGAGTCGGGAGGTCGGTAAAAGGAGCCAATTATTAACCTAGCTCGGTTGTTGAGTTGGCATATACGATACTCATCGGTGAAGAGAACTTGATGCGTATCTTGAGCTCTCCATTCGGCATGTTGTTGGGCCTATCTGTATCGCGCTGCATGGTGTCGTGGTTGCAAAGATGGACCTGGCCGTGGCCGTCGGGAGTGAAGTTGCGGATCATGCAGGCTGTTGCGCACAGTTTGAGGTGTAACACGGCGTCCTGTGGCTGCACGAAAAGAATTATTCAATATAGTGGCGTTGCTGTCAGATTTCCCCCGAGCCATAATCCGTAGGTAGCGGTCATTCACTGCAGTAGTAGCCCTTGGGCGGCCTGAGTGAAGCATGTAATCGACAGTTCCTGTCTCTCTGTATCTCCTCCATGTCCGAACAACATCACTCCCAGACCCCTGGTCACTTCTGCTGTTGAGAGCCCTTCCTGGCACATAGTAACAATGCGGACGCGATGGAACCGTGGTATTGACCGTCTAGGCATGGTTGAACTAAAGACAACAAGGACCGCGTACCTCCTCCCTAGTGGAATGACTGGAACTGATCGGCTGTCGGACCCCCTCCGTCTAAAATGTGCTGGTCATGCGTGATTGTTTACATCTCTGGGCGGGTTTAGTGACATCCCTGAACAGTCAAAGGGATTGTGTGTGTGATACAATGTCCACTGTCAACGTCTATCTTCAGGAGTTCTGGGAACCGGTGTGATGCTAAACTTTTTTTGAAGTGTGTAGACGTTGTCTTTGATTAATCCTAGAACAAACTCAAACTACCCAACACGTAGACGGAAAAATTCGGAGACCGTTTTGTTGCTATCACACAGATTGGTGATGGTGATCAATGTTTGATACAGTCCTTCTTCTCCACCGAGATCAAACATACCGTTTACTTTAGCTCTCTTCGTCCCATACATCGGGAAAAGTATTTCTTCGCCTTCCATCTCATCACTCAAAAGGCATTTAAGCTACACTCTTTTATGCTTAAACACAACGTTCTATGGCTGCTCGAAAAGCATTATTCAACATGGTGGCGTTGCTGTCAGGGTTCCTCCGAGCCATAATCCGTAGGTAGTGGTCATCCACTGCAGTAGTAGCCCCTGGGCAGCCTGAGCGAGGCATCATGTTCTGTTCCTGTCTGTCTGTGTCTCCTCCATGTCCGAACAACATCGCTTTGGTTCACTCCCAGACGCCTGGACATTCCCTTGTTGAGAACCCCTCCTGGTACAGAATAACAATGTGTACGCGATGGAACCGCGGTATTGACCGTCTAGGCACGGTTGAACTACAGACAACAAGAGCCGTGTATCTCCTTCCTTGTGGAATGACTGGAACTGATTGGCTGTCGGACCCCCTTCGTCTAATAGGCGCTGCTCATGCATGGTTGTGTACATCTTTGGGCGGGTTTAGTGACACCTCTGAACAGTCAAAGGGATTGTGTCTGTGATGCAATGTCCACAGTCAACGTCAATCTTCAGGAGTTCTGGGAACCGGGGTGATGCAAAACTTTTTTGATGTGTGGAGATATTGTCTTTGATTAATCCTAGAACGAACTCAAACTACCCAACAGGTAGACGGAAAAATCGTTTTGTTGCCACACAGTTGGGTAATGGTGATCAATGTTTGATACAGTCTTTATTCTCCACTGAGCTCAAACATACCATTTACTCTGGGTCTATTCGTCCCATACATGAGGAAAAGTATTTCGCCGCCTTCTATCTCATCACTCAAAAGGCATTTAAGTAACACTCTTTTATGCTTACTGAACTTTAAACTCATTTTACCAGCTTTCGCCAGAACTATGTGACTGCGAATGGAAACACGAGACTAGTGAAAAATCAACAAATCATAGGCGTTCTGAGTACAATGCTAACCAACGATTATCGTTCAAAATTTAATCGATCAATGATAATCGTTACACAATCGTCGCGACAGTCACGCCGAAGAAAACGTATGTTAAGATGGATTGGCGTGGAGACGTGACAGAATGGCAGAAAGAAAGGTTTTTTTTTTTTTTTTTCCATCCTCCGAAGGAGGAAGGCAGGCTGTTTGAGGGCATGCTCGCGTCCCTTTTCAGCCGTGGGGTTTTTACATAGTTATTTTTATTAGTAAAACGAAAACAACATAAACAAATATATTAACATAATAAAATTTAAGTATACAAAAGAAGGAAAAGTATGAAGTACACAATGTACAATGTATATAGCAATGAAAGAGAAGAGACATATGGAATACAAAACAATTAGAATACAAAACGACATATAGAATACAAGACTATGTTAATATTATAGGAATTTATTGGGTGATTGAGTTAAATATATGTATTGTGTGTGGTTTATATATATATATATATATATATATATATATATATATATATATAATTATTCTGTTGTGTATTTCGGATTCCGAGCGTAGCTGGCTCTAAATTTTTTTTTGTGAATAGTTTAATTTGAAATATATATAAATAATTAGGTATATGTATTACATTATTTATCCTGTTTTATCCTGAGTGGGGGTGAGCGGTGTTTGGTGTTGTTTAGATTGTTTATGTTTCCTGTGGTGGTTTGTTGTGTGTGTGTGTGTGTGTGTGTGTGTGTGTGTGTGTGTGCTTGTGTGTGTGCGTGTGTGTGTTTGTGGTTAATCTGTTATTCTTTCGTCAAGGGGAGTTGGTGTTGTTGTGTCTGCAGTTAAGGGTAGCAGGGTTGGGATGAGGTCAGGGAATGTTTTGGCTGTGTTTTGGGCTATTGTGCGTGATGGGGGAATGTATTTGTACTTAGGTTTCACTGTTTTCTCTTCCATTAATAGTGAGAATATCCTCCATGTCGGGTCTGTTGTGGAGAATGTGTTTTCCATATCTCGCCCTAAGTTTGGCCATTCTGGTTTGGAGTTGTTCTATGCCTGAGCTTGTATATACTTCATTGCTGGGGGTCGTAGGGGGTAGCTTGGTGATGCTGTGTATTAGTCTTCTTTCGGTTTTGTATAGTTTTTCCGCTATGTGGGTCTGTATTCCCCCGAGTAGGGCGACTGCGTATTCCAGTATTGGTCTTATAAATGTTTTATATGTATGTAGGGCTGTTTCGTCGCTGCAGCCGTGGAAGCGTCCTTGAACCTGTCTTATTAAGTTTTGTCTTAGTCGTGTTTTGTTCAGAAGGTGATTTAGGTGTGTTTTCCAGTTCAGGTGTCGGTCTAGATATACTCCAAGGTAGCTGGCTGAGTTGGTCAGTGAGAGTGGCGTGTTCCATAGTGTTAGTCGGATGTCGTTGTCGTCTTGTTGTCGTTTTTTGTCAGATGTTTGTGTTTGATGAGAACTGTCTGTGTGTTGTTGGGGTTAGGGCGAATTCGCCATTTGGTCATCCATTGCTCTAGTCGTGTGAGGTAGTCGTTCGTCTTCCGTTGTAGAGTGTTTGTTTTCAGTTCGGTGCGCCAGTATGCTGTATCGTCTGCATACAGACGTACGGTTTCGGTTCGTGTCCTGACAGTGGAGTATGTCGGCTGTATATAACGTGTAGAGTAAGGGCGATACTATTCCGCCTTGGGGTACCTCTGCTTGTGGGGTAAAAGCTTCAGATTTTTCTTTTCCTACATGTATGATGCAGGTTCTGTCAGTTAAGTAAGCTTTTATAATCCTTGTCATTTTCGTTGGGATTCCTGTTTCTGTTAATTTGTAATGTAGGCCGTTGTGCCATAGTTTGTCAAAGGCACGCTCGATGTCCAGAAGGACAGCGCGTGTGCAGTGTCCTTTGTTGAATCCTTTCGCTATGCTGTCAGTCAGTTTCAGTAGGGAGTCGATGGTGGAGTGCTTCTGTCGAAAACCTGCCTGTATAGGGGGGGGGGGGGAAATTAGTCCTTTGTCATCTGTGTATTTCCGTATCCTGTTCGTCAGTATCCGTTCGTATGTCTTTCCTATTACGTCTAGTAGTGATATTGGTCTATATGAACGGGGGTCAGTCCTGGGTTTGTCGGGTTTGGGGATCATTATTGTACTGCTGGTTTTCCAATTTGTCGGTATTATTTCGTGAGTCATGCGAAAGTTGTAGATGAGGGATAGTAGAGGGGTGAGGAGGATATGTAATGGGGCTTTTTGGAGGTGGAGTCGTTGAATACCGTTTTCGCCAGGGGGAGAGTTTCGTCCCGTGTAGATTGCGTCTGCTATTTCAGTCTCTGTTATGTCTCTAGTGAGAGTTAGTTGTTCTTCTGTTTCGGTTGTGGGGGTTTCTAGTATTTGTGGTAGTTGGGATTCTACGTGTTGTCTGAATTGCTCGTCAAATTTGTCGTCAGCTGGGAACGAATAAACTTCTTGCAGCACTTGTTTAAATGCTTCTGCCTGTTCTTTGTGGTCGGTCGTTGGGTCGTTGTTTTCCAGTAGGGTGGATTGAGTCGTCTTTCGTTGTCCTGTTAGGGTCTTGAATCTATTCCAAAATTTTCTGCCCTCCCTGTAATTTAGCTGAGCACAGGTGTCGTCCCATTACTGTTGTTTGTGTGTTGAGATGATCCTCTTGACCCTAGCATGTAGTCTATTCCACTGTCGTTTCAGGTCTGGGTTGTCTCCACGTCTCATTTGTCTTTGTAGTCTTTTTTCTATCTAATGAGGTTTAATGCTTCTGGGGGATGGAGGGTTTCCAGTTCTCTATTGTTTTTATTGGTATCGCTTCTTTTATGGCTGTTTGGAAGGCTGATTCAAGTCTGCAGGCAGCAAGTTGTAGGTCGTCTGGGTCTGTGATACTGAAGGGGGCAGTTAGTTCTTCTGTTAGTATGTCTCGATATTTGTCCCAGTCAGCGTTTCTGTGTAGTTTTATGGTTCTACTGGTCGGGTGAGGAGGAGATGGTTGTGTGGCTGTTGTTGTGAGTGTGATGGGGGGATGGCCACTTGTGATGGAGTCGCCTACTTTGGGTTCAGTTAAGGTGTGGTGGAGGTCTGGGCTGTAGAGGATGTGGTCTGGGTTGGATGTGCCCTGGAAGCCTATGAAAGTGGCTTCATGAATTGGTAGTCTGAGTATGGGTTCGATAGTTAAGAGGTCGAATAGTAGTCGGTCGTTTCCATTGTCTAGTCTGTCTCCTAGTAGGTGATGTCTGGCATTTAGGTCTGCAAGGAGGATGGTGCGGTTTTGTGTCATGATGTGTTGTTTGAATTGTGTTCGCAGTGCTGTGCCTGGCGGGTTATACATACAATTTGGAGAGTCCTTCTGTCCCTGTCTTTGATTTTAATTATTATGGCTTCAATGTTGTTGTATGCCTGTGGGAGTGCAATTTCCTGGGCTGCTATGGAGTTGTTTACATAGATTGCAACGCCTCCTCTTCCGTCTTGCCTGTCTTTGCGGAAGGTGTTATATTTTGTGAAGTCGCATTTGTCGTGATAGCGGAGCCAGGTATCTGCAATCGCAGTAATATGTATTCTCTCATGGTGAAGTGTGTGTGTGAGGACAGTCCGTTTACTTTTTATCCCTTGTGCATTTGCAAAGAGAAGTTTTAAGTGGTTTCTGTCGTCCGTGCTTTCCGTGTGTGTGTGTGTGTGTGTGTGTGTGTGTATGTGCGCGTTAGTGTTTACTGTTGTGCTTGTCTTTCGGCGCTGCTGTCTTGCTGTGGGTGGTGTGGAGTGGAGTGATGGATGGGGGAGGAGTGGGGTGAGGTGGAGTGGTGGGGTGTGTTTGTATTTAAGTATTCTGTGTCTATGTAGTTTTCTGGGTCCCATGCCTCTGTAATAGTAACATGTAGTGTGTTTCTGATTTGTGTTGCTATCATTCCCTTCTCAAGGATCTTTTTGGATGCACGGTCGATGGATTTCTTTACGTCCTCGCGTCGGTCCTGGAAGAGATCGATCAGGATGATGGTCATCAGACGTATCAGGACGTTCTTGAAGACGATGTGGTTTGCTGAGACCGACTCTCCGTTTTCGTCCTTTTTTGTGGGTGGGTGATCTGACCTGTCCATTGTTTTGGTCGGGGCGCGGACTTCAGGGTTGGATGGTTCCTTGGGTCTGCGGGGGCATTTGTAAGACAGGGCGGAGTGCGATCCTGAGCAGTTCGCGCATTTTTCCTCCTTCAGGTTGCACTGTGAGAGGTTGTGCAGCCCTCCGCACCTGGCGCTTTTGGCTTGTTGCTGTGTGCACTTTCTAGTGGGGTGCTCAAAAGACAAGCATCGGCCGCACTGTGCTGGTTGGGGTGGGGGGTCGTGTGGTGGTTCCGCCATTCTTCTTTTGAAGTCTATGTCGACGCCTTCTGTTAGCAGTTGGTCGACGGTCTGCTGGTCATGTGTTATGACCCTGAGCTGTTGGTTTTTTCTGGAGATGATGCGCCATGCTTTCTCCACACGTAGTTCTTGTTTTATCATTTGTTCTTTAACTTCCTCCTCGGGTGTGGTGACTGGGATCTTTTTGAGAATCACTGAGAGGGATGGCGTGATTTTGCGGTTGGGATTTGGTCTCGGTCCTCTTGCTTTTTGCCATTGGACCTTAGCTGTGGGGTAGCCGAATTTCGGAGATCTTTCTGTAGTTACCCTCCCATCCCTTTCACCCTGAGCTCCGAGAAGGCCTTTTGGAATCTTGTAGCTGTGAGGCTATTGACATTTTTTACGATTGCGCCTTTGCAGAATCGGCAAATGGTGGAGGCGAGGTCGTGTTGCGTGATATCGCTGGGCAAGCCCGTTATCACGTATGTGTGGCAGACAAGGCCCATGAAAAACTTTCTTTGGTGTATGTATTTACGGAAATACGCAGTTAATTATTTCGTTGAAGTATGGAAATTATTTGTGACTCTAAAGTGGAATGTAATCGTGCAGGTTCTCGTGTTCTGCTAATAAAAAACGAGTGGCGTGGCCTATAAACATTAATCATTGAAAATTTAATTGTTCACATAATATCAGTTCGTTGCTAAGAGTTTCTCACAGCCTCAAGATAACTGATTCACGATCTCTGTACTGTTTTCTGCGAAGGGGGCAACAACTATAGAAGACTGCACTTTGGTGAACATGTATTAGAACTTATGCATTACACTCAGGGCAGTGGAAGGAAATAGGCACCTTGCGTCTACTGCAGTCTTAGTATAAATGAGATCAGTGACGCATTATCAGTGGTAACACAGAGGAGGTATGGGGGAGAGAAGTTTTCGAGGGAAGGGGTTTATCATATGCACGTACATATATCTCGCCCTCTCTATCCCTCTCTTTTTCAACTTGCCAAAACCGACCATTAAAATGTACTTTCTGTCTAGGTGGGTCAGTTGAATTGGCGGAGAGGACCAAACAGCTAGGTCATCAGATTACAGAAGGATTGGGAAGAAAGTCGGCCGTGCCCTTTCGCAGGAACCATCCTGGCATTTAGCTGAAGCGATTTAGAGAAACCACGGAAAAGCGAAGTCAGGATGGTCAGAAGCGGGTTTGAACCATCGTCCTCCTGAATGCGTGTCCAGTGTGCTTGACATTGCACCACCTCGCTCGGTTTTCCGTCTAGTTCATAATATACATCTATTACGTGTTTCGATTCATTCCATTGCCTAAAGAAAAGCTTTGAAAATCACATCTATCGGTTTCTCATTGAAATTGTGCATGATTCCGAGCCAATCTATTGGTTTAGGACTCAGTGGATGCATTGCAGTGATCTAGAACGAAGAGAGAATTTAAAGAAAATAAAATTGTAGACAGGAAGACGTCTTTGATCGAGGCACAAAGTATCGTTTCCTGTACCCGATCAGTTTCATATTTTGTGAGGTCTCGGACAGCAAACTACGCGTTCTTACCCTTCTGAACGATTTGGAG
The DNA here is from genome assembly GCF_021461395.2 of Schistocerca americana. Lineage (NCBI taxonomy): Eukaryota > Metazoa > Arthropoda > Insecta > Orthoptera > Acrididae > Schistocerca > Schistocerca americana. The sequence continues at coordinate 133,163,860 of NC_060123.1, forward strand.
ATGGGACGATTCCACTACCTTGAAGAAAAATATGGAAAGTGAGGTTAAGAAATCAATTTCTAAGAAGACCTGGCGTGCTCTGATGGACAAGAATGTAAAGGAACTAAAATGAGATTTATTTAGTGTGGCCAGGACACCTTCTGGAGGCAGGGATATCGCTTAGCGTGCTATCATTTGCCGCAAAATTCTTTTCCCTATGTAGAACCGTTTAAGAAGAAGCAGATGTAAGTTACATGGTTGACCACATTTCACACTACAGCGTAAAGAAAATGAAATGTTATTTGAACTAATATCTCTCAGTTATTGTTTTACAATAAGCTACTGGAGTCAGTAATAACTGTGAAAAAATTGAGTTCATTTAGGAAACACTCAGAAACGCATTAATGATCTATAAATGTCGTATATGAAGAAAGAGATACGGTAGGCACGTGATCGCTTCCACAAACAAAACAGCTCTCTACTGGATGTGAACCGCTCGTGCGCGATGCCTATTCCCCAGAACTGCTGTCGAATTTTGCAGGTAGCGACCCGTAGGATACCACTGTTCAGACACGACAGACCGCATACAAGAAGAGAGGCTGAGAAACGCAGCATCAGAGACGAGCTGAGATAATCACGCCCATGTCGCGTCACACGTTTGCGCAACTTTTATCTTTGTCGTATTCGCATACACCAGTAAGCACTGTATAAGAGGCGGTGGACGCCTGGTAGGAGTGTGTAAAAAACGCAGTTCTATGGAGCTCATCGTCGAGGAATCTGACACGCCCACGTCGCAGTTCTTCGCCGAAACCAGGAACAGAGCTGCACGTAGCTCCCGCATATCAGGAGGCGGGTATTTAATTACGCAGCCTACTGGGAAGGTGAGGTATGAGGAAAAAACGCCAGATATCTTCACAAGCGGCGGTCTTCCTCCAAACCCACTCTGAGAGTTCCGTCTGATGTTAACTACTTCATTTACGACTGCAACCTCACCGATGGCCGTTATCAACAGAAATGCAGTTCATCATGATTAAGTTTTCATGTAAGTGCCTGCCGTAACATTGACGTTCACTGCACCTGAAACTGGTGCTAGGTTAACCGAGCGATCGTGGTAACTGTAAAGGGTAGGAGTGAACTGAGATGTCACAGTGGGGAGGGATGACGAGCAGAAAAGTTGCAGCTCGTTTATTTTTTGAAATTTCCTCGAACTATCCAAACGAGGTTTTCGTTATACACTACTGGCCATTAAAATTGTTACACCACGAAGATGACGTGCTACAGACGCGAAATTTAACCGACAGGAAGAAGATGCTGTGATATGCAAATGATTAACTTTTCAGAGCATTCACACAAGGTTGGCGCCGGTGGCGACACCTACAACGTGCTGACATGAGGAAAGTTTCCAACCGATTTCCCATACACAAACAGCAATTGACCGGCGTTGCCAGGTGAAACGTTGTTGTGATGCCTCGTGTAAGGAGGAGAAATGTGTACCATCACGTTTCCGACTTTGATATAGGTCGAATTGTAGCCTATCGCGATTGCGGTTTATCGTATCGCGACATTGCTGCTCGCGTTGGTCGAGATCCAATGACTGTTAGCAGAATACGGAATCGGTGGGCTCAGAAGGGTAATACGGAACGCCGTGCTGGATCCCAACGGCCTCGCATCACTAGCAGTCGAGATGACAGGCATCTTATCCGCATGGCTGTAACGGATCGTGCAGCCACGTCTCGATCCACGAGTCAACAGATGGGGGCGTTTGCAAGACAACAATCATCTGCACGAACAGTTCGACGACGTTTGCAGCAGCGTGGACTATCACCTCGGAGACCACGGCTGCGGTTACCCAGACGCTGCATCACAGACAGGAGCGCCTGTGATGGTGTACTCGACGACGAACCTGGGTGCACGAATGGCAAAACGTCATTTTTTCGGATGAATCCAAGTTCTGTTTACAGCATCATGATGGTCACATCCGTGTTTGGTAATATCGCGGTGAACGCACATTGGAAGCGTGTATTCGTCATCGCCATACTGGCGTATCACCCGGCGTGATGGTATGGGGTGCCATTGGTTACACGTCTCGACCACCTCTTGTTCATATTGACGGCACTTTGAACAGTGGACGTTACATTTCAGATCTGTAACGACCCGTGGCTCTACCCTTTATTAGATCCCTCCGAAACCCTACATTTCCGCAGGATAATGCACGACCGCATGTTGCAGGTCCTGTACGGGCCTTTCTGAATACAGAAAATGTTCGACTGCTGCCCTGGCCAGCACATTCTCCAGATCTCTCACCAATTGAAAACGTCTGGTGAATGGTGGGCGAGCAACTGGCTCGTCACAATACGCCAGTCACTACTCTTGATGGACTGTGGTATCGTGTTGAAGCTGCCATGGGAGCTGTACCTGTACACGCCATCAAAGCTCTTTTGGACTCAATGCCCAGGCGTATCAAGGCAGTTATTACGGCCAGACGTGGTTGTTCCGAGTACTGATTTCTCAGGATCTATGCACCCAAATTGCGTGAAAATGTACTCACATGTTAGTTCTAGTATAATATATTTGTCCAATGAATACCCGTTTATCATCTGCATATCTTCTTGGTGTAGCAATTTTAATGGCCAGTAGTGTATGATAGTACGAAGCGAGGCACACAATTTTGTTGCTGTAGGGCTCTCGTCAGGATAGTTATTTCAAATACCGGGTGTTTCACAAAAAGTTTATGCCACTGTAACTTACAAAACAATAGGTGACAGGAATATTTATTGAGATTCACATAAGAAACGTTACACTCTCTTTATAAACACACACTGACGGGAAAAAACAGCAACACCAAAAAATAATTAATGTAGAGTAATGAAAGTTTTTGGAATACATTTCTGTAGGTAACATATGTAAGTGATTAACATGGCAAGCTTACGGGTTAATGTAAGTGCGAAATATGCCATTGCAAATGTGAAATGCTGGTACACTAATAACCAGTGTAACCGCCAGAATGTTGAACCCAAGCGTGCGTTATGTTGTACAGGTGCCGGATGCCAGTTTGTGGGATAGAGTTCCGTGCCTGTAGCACTTGATCGGTCAATAAAGGGATGGGTAATGCTAGTTGTGGCTGACGATGGAGTTGCCCTATAATGTCCCATATGTGCTCGACTGCGGACAGATCTGGTGACCTACAGGCCAATGTTCAAATGTGTGTGAAATCTTATGGGCCTTAACTGCTAAGGTCATCAATCCCTAAGCTTATACACTTCTTAACATAAATTATCCTAAGGACAAACACACAAACTCATGCCCGGGGGAGGACTCGAACCTCCGCCGGGACCAGCAGCACAGTCCATGACCCAAGGCAACAAGTCGACACTATGTAGAGCATGTGGGTTACAACAGCGATATGTGGGCGAGCGTTATCCAGTTCGAAAACACCTACTGGAATGCTATCCATGAATGGCAGCAGAACAGGGCGAATCATAAGACCGACATACAAATTTGCACTCAGGGTGCGTGGGATAACCGCGATAATGCCCCTGTTTTAATACGAAGTCGCACCCCAGACCATAGCTCTAGGTGTAGGCCCATTGTGTCTAGCAGGCAGAGGGTTTTTTTAAAACTACCTCAACTGGCCCCCTTCTAACAAACACTCGGCTACCACCGGCACAGAGGCAGAATCCCCTATAATCAGAAAACATAACAGCCTGCCCTCTGCCCTCCAATAAGCTCTCGTTTCAGACAATTCAAGTCGCAAATGGCGGTGGTTTGGGGTCAGTGGAACGCACGCTGCAGGGCGTCTGGCTCGGAGCTGTCCTTGAAGTAAGAGATTCGTTGTGTCACTGCGGTGCCAGCCGCTGCTCAAACTGCTGCTGCAGATGCAGTACGATGCGGCAGAGACATATCTGTACGCAGAACACGACGCTCTTCCCTCTCGATAGTGTCACGTGGCCGTGCGGATTCCGGTCTTTTTGTCAGGTCCCGTGATCACCGCCGCCAGTATTCGTGTACAGTGCCTACATTACAGCCACGGTTTGTGCAGTATCGCGGAGCGAACATCGGGCTTGTCGTAGCCGTGTTACACCACCTCGTTCACACTCAGTGAGCTGTTGATAATGGCATTTTTGCCGCCTAAGTGCATCCTTGACTAACATTGATTCACCACGTCCAGTCTTTGAAATTTGAATAGACATCATCTTTCAGATGTAGAAACACGCCTACAACCTTTCGTTTATGTCGTACAAATCTTTCTTGGTGCTGCAATTTTTTCTGTTGGTGTAGTTTATTGCGTTATTTTCCAGGAAGTTACAGCAACAAGATATGTTTCTTGTTGTGGTCTTCAGTTCTGAGACTGGTTTGATGCAGCTCTCCATGCTACTCTATCCTATGCAAGCTTCTTCATCTCCTAGTACCAATTGCAGCCTACATCCTTCTGAATCTGCTTAGTGTATTTCATCTCTTGGTCTCCCTCTACGATTTTTACCCTCCATGCTGCCGTCCAATACTAAATTGGTGATCCCTTGATGCCTCAGAACACGTCCTACCAACCGATCCCTTTGTCTAGTCAAGTTGTGCCACAAATTCAGAAACGTCTTCCTGACACTTAAATCTATAGTCGATGTTAACAAAATGGCTCAAATGGCTCTGAGCACTATGGGACTCAACTACTGTGGTCATAAGTCCCCTACAACTTAGAACTACTTAAACCTAACTAACCTAAGGACAGCACACACATCCATGCCCGAGGCAGGATTCGAACCTGCGACCGTAGCAGTCCCGCGGTTCCGGACTGCAGCGCGTAGATCCGCACGGCCACCGCGGCCGGCTGCTCCCCAAATAGCAAAACTCCTTTACTACTTTAAGTGCCTCATCTCCTAATCCAATTCCCTCAGCATCACCCGACTTAATTCGACTACATTCCATTATCCTCGTTTTGCTTTTGTTGACGTTCATCTTATACCTTCCTTTCAAGACACTGTCCAATCCGTTCAACTGTTCTTGCAAGTGCTTTGCTGTCTCTGACAGAATTACAATGTCATCGGCGAACCCATAAGTTTTTATTTCTTCTCCATGGATTTTAATGCTTACTCCAAACTTTTCTTTTGTTTCCTCTACTGCTTGCTCAATGTACAGATTGAATAACATCGGGGAGAGGCTACAACCCTGTCTCACTCCCTTCCCAACCACTGCTTCCGTTTCATGTCCCTCCACTCTTATAACTACCATCTGGTTTCTGTACAAATTGAAAATAGCCTTTCGCTCCCTGTATTTTACCCCTGCCACCTTCAGAATTTAAAAGAGAGTATTCCTGTCAACATTGTCAAAAGCTTTCTCTAAGTCTACAAATACTAGAAACGTAGGTTTGCCTTTCCTTAATCTTTCTTCTAAGATAAATCGTAGGGTCAGTATTGCCTCACGTGTTCCAACATTTCTACGGAATCCAAACTGATCTTCCCCGAGGTCGGCTTCTACCAGTTTTTCCATTCGTCTGTAAGGAATTCGCCTTAGTATTTTGCAGCTGTGACTTATTAAACTGATAGTTCGGTAATTTTCACATCTGTCAACACCTGCTTTGTTTGGGATTGGAATTATTATATTCTTCTTGAAGTCTGAGGGAATTTCGCCTGTCTCAAACATCTTGCTCACCAGATGGTAGAGTTTTGTCATGGCTGGCTCTTTTTTAAAATAGAACATTAGTTTTTTTCTACCATGTAGGTGATGTGTGTAAACCAGCTGTCTACAAATCAATTTAAATCGCATTTCTATCACGTTTAGTTTGGGAGTGTTAGGGAGGGATGCAACACGATGTGCATAATACTTGGCTGTGTGCAGACAGATGTTCTGGTGACGGAATGTTGATATAAGTGAGCTGTTCCAATGTGTGGCCATGTTCCTGAATGTACAACGCACTGTGTCTTCCACATCACACGCGGACGAGACGTAGCGTCACTGTCGTTTGAAGTCGGCGGGAGTTTTAGGTTCAGTGACTTAAACACGTTTCCTTTAATTTCCCCACAACAAGAAATCTACTGGTGTTAAATCGGGCGACCGTGTGGGCCATTCCTGAGAACCACGGCGCCCAAATCACCTTGCAGGGAATCTGTTGTTCAGCTCTTCCACAACACCACAAGTAAAATTAACTGGGTGACAATTGTGCTGCATCCACATACAGTCTTAATGTTTAGACGGACGTTTTCGAGGAGAGCACCTCAATTATCGTCGATAAAAGCTCGATCTATCTCATCTATAGTGTATCTACAAAGTAATGTGGATCGGTGATTTCATCCCCAAGGATTACACACGACAAGTTAATGGACCGCCTCTGTTGACGATCGACATGACGTACCCAAGTAGAATTTTCTGTGGGCCAGTAATGCACCCTACAAAGGTTCATTGCGTCATAATTTGTGAAAGTGTATTCATTGGAGAACATAACATTTCGTAAGGAGTCCAGAGTGAAATTAGCCCATTCGCAGAAAAGAAGCTCTCTGACTGAAATCGTTCCAATACAACTCCTGTGTCAGTGACAGTCGGTGCGGGTGAAACCTGTGACCCTGTGCTGTACGTAATGTACTGAGTTATTTAAGGAATAATGCATTCAAGTAGCAATGAACTACATTCTGTTTCTACGAGCAAATTATAAACATAAATGTATTTCTCATGTAAAGCTAAAATTCATGTATTCCATGTATGAAGTGCTCATTCAGTATTTAATCTGTATAAACTGTGTAAACATACATAAGCACAAACCATTTCAGATGAGAATAGCTCAAGGTTCTACCGAGACCTCCTCATGATCAACCAACATGCTACTTAGACTATATTACACATCCAAATACAGTATATCACTTCTCTTTACGTACTGTAATTTATTTTCACCACACTCATTACATTCCTTTTTTATTTTTCATTGACATTTGCATTATATAAATTATATTCTCATCAACTAGGTAGTAACAACTTATATGGAATCATTTTAACAACTGTTAAGCATTCAACTCGCTGTAACCTCAGAGAAATCTTTATATAATATGTTCTTTATATTATTTATACGAAAAGGCATTAACAACTGCATACCATTAAGATTGTATCAATGAGAAGTTTTTGCTGTTAGATTCAGAAGCATCCGACCCATCTTACATTTCAAGGCGGTGGGTTACTCTGTACTGTTAATGAAATAAATAAATAAAATAAAATGTACGCCACTCACGTGTAAGGCTGATATCAGTGAATGCAACAACGTCTCGTAAGCTGACATGAGGATCACGGTGTATTGCAGCTAAAACAAACACCTCCATCTCCTCATTTCTTGCTAGTCTTCATCTGTTACTGCCGCGCCTTCTCAAACTACTTGTTTCCCGAAGTCGTTGCTAACAAAAGCACTTTCGAACGCAATGGCTGCCGGAACTTTTCGACCGGGATATGTCACGGAATACGCCATGGCTATTTGATTTACATCGTGTCGGAATTCGCCAAGTATCAGCAACATGTCAGTGTACATATTGGAAGTGTATGCCATGTTTATTCGACGTCATTATCCACGGCAAACTGAACTCCGTTTGTTTGTGCGGTCCGACGTGCCGTGTATATGGCGGTGTAAGCCGACGGTCGGCAGTATGATCGAATATGACATCTAGCAGCAGAACGAGGTAGATTGTCGCTCTGTGACCCTGGGGACATTGCATCCCGTCCACAAGTCGTTCAGATGGCGCACATCGTCGAACATTCAGCATCAGGAACACGCATTTGAACACCTCGCTTGCACCAGCATTCCGCCACCAGAACATTCGTCTGCACACAGCCAGGTATTATGTGCAGCACTGTAATTTTATACACAACGGCCAAGAGAGGTGAGCTACAGAGATATGGCAGCTGTCGTTGTAGAAAAGCTAGACAGGAGCAGAAATGATTAGAGAACACATTTATCACAGTAAACAGAAGATTCAATTAACTTGTGTTTCTCCAAGCATACATAATGCAGCTAAGATTAGAAAATGGTTCAAATGGCTCTGAGCACTATGGGACTTCTGATCACACACATCCATGCCCGAGGCAGGATTCGAACCTGCGACCGCAGCGGTCGCGCGGTTCCAGACTGTAGCGCCTAGAACCGCACGGCCACTCCGGCCGGCTAGGATTAGAGTCCAGCTCTCAATGTCCACAAGGAAGACACTCTCCCCAGAATGTACGAGGGTGCTATGGAAAGTTCTCGGAATCACCACGAGAGGTCAGCGCTAGTGCAACGAGTTGTTCACATGATATGCATTGGACTGTTGCCTTTAAACACGTGCCACGTCAGTGCTTTTGGAAGAGAGCTGTGCGGTGACGTGGCTTTGTTGTTCCCTCGTAGTGATTTGCGAAGATGGAAAAAATCTAGATTCGAGCAGTGATTAAGTACTTCGTAAAGAAAGGTGTGAAAGCAAAGGACATTCATGCCGATTTCCAGAATACACAGGGGGACTCTGCTCCTTCATATTAAACTGTTGCCAAGGGGCAAATGAATTTAAATTTATTCGGGAGAGCTTAGATGATGATCCGCGCAGTGGTCAGCCGAGATGTGTCACTACTCCAGAAATCATTGCAAAAGTGCTCAAGTCATTGAGGATCGTCGATGGAAAGTGCGTAAAAATGCTCATCCTTGCCAGATGTCATCTGAACGGGTACTTCACACTTTTAACTGAAGAATTAGAAATGAAAAAAATTGTCTGCAAGATAGGAGCCACGTCTTTATCCATCAAGACAATGCGTGCCTACACACATATGCCATCACCATGGCAAAATTACATGAACGAAGGTATGAATTGTTGCCACACCCACGTTATTCACCTGAAATGGCTCCGTCAGACTTCCATCTCATCCCAAAACTGAAAATTTTTCTTGGTGCACGAGGATTCACTTCAAACAATTGATAGACGGAGTTGACAACTATTTTGCAGGCCTGGAGGAAACTCATTTTCGAGATGGGATCAAGGTACTGGAACATCGCTGGACCAAGTGCATTAATCTGCAAGGATACTTCATTGAAAAATAGAAAAAAGTTTCAGTGATGTAAGTACTTTTTTCCTATTCCGTTCCGAGAACTTTTCATACCACCCTCGTACTATGGAGCCATGACTAAGCGGCGTCTGCTTGGCAATGGGTCGCAAAGTGGCTCCCAATGCGAGTGGGCTGTCACTACGTTGACCATCCTGTATCGCAGCGGTAGAAGGCTGCTATCAGCATGAGGCAGAAACTTTCGGTTCTGTTGCTATGACACCCGTGGGCTGGTATCGATACATGATACCACATACAGCATGTTGCATGAACCCCTAACACTTCAAAGGTTTCCAGCTCCCAGACTAAACGCTGTAGAAATGTGATTTAAACTGATTTGCACACAGTTGCTCTAAATACACAAGCTAAACGATAGAGAAAAACTAATGGTGTACTTAAAAAAATTGTATCTCGTTGCTGTAAATCCCTGGAAAATAATGAAAATTATAGGTGACAGGAGTATTTATTGAGATAGGCCTACATAAGAAACGTTACACTTACAACGTGGTTGTGAACATACGAGGGTCACCCCAAAAGAAATGCACATTAATTTTGTAAAAATACAGTTTTCATTCTACATGTGTGAAAGCTTTACAGTGTGTAGATACATCCTTCCTGCTTGTTTTCAAACTTAGCGCAAACTGTTCCCCTGAGTGGCACCATCACAGCATGTCTTCAAGATGGCTGCTACACTTGACGTTCGTCAGAAGCAACGTGCTGTCATAGAATTCCTGTACTGCGAAAACGAGACAGTAGGAAACACCCACAAGAGGTTGAAAAAGGTGTACGGAGATGCTGCTGTCGATCGCAGTACACGTAGTCGGTGGGCAAGCAGGTTTCGTGATGAAAGCGGGCACGGCAATATTGAGGATTGTCCTCGCAGCGGCAGGCCTCGTACTGCACACACTCCAGACAATGTGCAGAGAGTTAAAGAATTGGTGACTGCTGACAGACGCATCACAGTGAACGAATTGTCACGCCACGTTGGGATAGGGGAAGGAAGTGCTTGCAGAATACTGAAAGTGTTGGCGTTAATAAAGGTTTGTGTCTGGTGGGTTCTCAGGATGTTTACAGTGGCTCACAAAGAAACAAGAAAAACGGTATGCAGCGAACTTTTGGAACAGTACGAGAATGGTGGAGACGAATTTCTTGGAAGAATTGTGACAGGTGATGAAACATCGTCCCATCATTTTTCATCAGAGACGAAGAGGCAAGCAATGGAGTGGCATCATGCAAATTCACCCAAGAAAAAAAAATCGAAACCACACCTTCTGCTGATTAGGTTATGGCTACGGTGTTTTTTGATTCCGAACGACTCTTGCTTGTGGACATCATGCCAAGTGGAACCACCATAAATTCTGATGCATATGTGACGACACTGAAGAAACTTCAAGCTCGACTTAGTCTCGTGTTCGACCACATCGGCAAAAGCAGGATGTTTTACTGTTGCACGACAATGCGCGGCCACATGTCTGTCAAAGAACTATAGAAGCGATCACAAAACTCGGATGGACAACACTGAAACACCCGCCTTACAGTCCTGACCTGGCTCCACGTGACTATCATCTCATTGGGAAGCTGAAAGACTCTCTTCGTGGAACATGGTTTAAAGATGATGACTCCCTTGTGCACGCTGCCTTACAGTGGCTCCAGCAGGTTGGTCCAGAATTTTACCGTGCGGGTATACAGGCGCTGGTTCCAAGATGGCGTAAGGCAGTTGAGAGGGATGGAAATTATGTGGAGAAATGAAAATATTGTTCCTAAAGGATGTATCTACACACTGTAAAACTTTCAAACAAGTACAATAAAAGATGGATTCTAAAAAGAATTGTGTGCATTTCTTTTGGAGTGACCCTCGTATGTTCACAACCACGTTGTAAGTGTAACATTTCGCATGTAGGCCTGTCTCAATAAATACTCCTGTCACCCATAATTTTTTAAGTTACAGAGGCATACACTTTTTTTGAAACACTCTGTGGTTGGACGTACTCATATTTATGCGAGCAGCTTGTTGTTGTGAGCTTCAGTCCGGAGACTGGTTTGATGCAGCTCTCCATGCTACTCTATCCTGTGCAAGCTTCTTTATCTCCCAGTACCTACTGCAGCCTACATCCTTCTGAATCTGCTTAGTGTATTCATCTCTTGGTCTCCCTCTACGATTTTTACCCTCCACGCTGCCCTCCAATACTAAATTGGTGATCCCCCGATGTCTCAGAACATGTCCTACCAACCGATCCCTTCTTCTAGTCAAGTTGTGCCACAAGCTCCTCTTCCCCCCAATTCTATTCAATACCTCCTCATTAGTTATGTGATCTACCCATCTAATCTTCAGCATTCTTCTGTAGCACCACATTTCGAAAGCTTCTAGTCTCTGTTTGTCTAAACTATTTATCGTTCATGTTTCACATTCATACATGGCTACACTCCTTACAAACACTTTCAGAAATGACTTCCTGACATTTAAATCTATACTCGATGTTAACAAATTTCTCTTCTTCTGAAACGCTTCCCTTGCCATTGCCAGTCTACATTTTATATCCTCTCTACTTCGACCATCATCAGTTATTTTGCTCCCCAAATAGCAAAACTCCTTTACTACTTTAAGTGTCTCATTTCCTAATCTAATTCCCTCAGCATCACACGACTTGATTCGACTACATTCCATTACCCTCGTTTTGCTTTTGTTGATGTTCATCTCTCAAGAGACTGTCCATTCCGTTCAACTGCTCTTCCAAGTCCTTTGCTGCCTCTGACAGAATTACAATGTCATCGGCGAACCCATAAGTTTTTATTTCTCCTCCATGGATTTTAATACCTACTCCGAACTTTTCTTTTGTTTCCTTTATTGCTTGCTCAATATACAGATTGAATAACATCGGGGATAGGCTACAACCCTGTCTTACTCCCTTCCCAACCACTGCTTCCCTTTCATACCCCTCGACTCTTATAACTGCCATCTGCTTTCTGTACAAATTGAAAATAGCCTTTCGCTCACTGTATTTTACCCCTGCCACCTTCAGAATTTGAAAGAGAGTATTCCAGTCAACATTGTCAAAATCTTTCTCTAAGTCTACAAACGCTAGAAACGTAGGTTTACCTATCCTTAATTTTTCTTCTAAGATAAGTCGTAGGGTCAGTATTGCCTCACGTGTTCCAACATTCCTCCAGAAACCAAACTGATCACCCCGAGGTCGGCTTCTACCAGTTTTTCCATTCTTCGATAAAGAATTCGCGTTAGTATTTTGCAGCTGTGACTTATTAAACTGATGGTTCGGTAATTTTCACATCTGTCAACACCTGCTTTCTTTGGGATTGGAATTATTATATTCTTCTTGAAGTCTGAGGGTATTTCGCCTTTGTCTCATACATCTTGCTCACCAGATGGTAGAGTTTTGTCAGGACTGGCTCTCCCAAGGCTGTCAGCTTATGTGGAAACAATTAACAGTCGGAAACAGCGTTGTAGGACTGGCAATAACCGGCCATTAGACGTTCTTTTGCTGGTAAGTGACAACAGTGGAGTGGTGCGTGTACGCTAGTCCGTGTACAGAACCAGAGCAGTAAAGGTACGCTATCGTCGGTGCGACTGTCACGATTATCGTACGTGTGTATTATATTTCCTATGGAGCTGTGCTGCTTCGAGCGTATGCCGACACAGTCATTGACGACGATCGTACGTCTCGAATAATCGCGTGGGAGAAGGCTGACTGTAGTCGTCAGTCGGTAGCGAATTCTGTTCTGAAAGACCACGTGCTACACGTGATGGCTCTTTCGTTTTCTGGCGCAGATGACGAAAATCTTGTCGAGGAAGTAGCGAATCCTCCGTCATTGTGGCAGCTGTCAAATGTACCCTATAAAGATCAAAGGATCAAAAATATATATATGGGCTGAGATTGTTCTTTGTTATTTCAATACTTTTGTTTACTTCTAATAATTACTTGTATAATTTGCAACGTAAAATTTGTTGACGAAAAGGCACCACATAATGAACAAATGTTTTAATATACTCAGTAACTTTTTTATGTAATGTTGTACAATTCGTGTACAGAGTTGGTGAAAATAATAATGATAATAATAATAATAATAATAAGATGGTTTTAAAACGTTTGTGAGATTTTGTTCGAACTGAGACCAATGTAGTAAGTTTTCTCAGATAGCAGTAATGCGCGGAAGAAAATAATAATACCGTAATTAATTTCGGTCGGTTCTGTTGCCTTCCTTTATGACTAATAATACACTTTCACACCAAAAAATTTGAAGCTGACCGGTTTTCAAAATCAATGAAGTGGGACTCATATGTCACACGAACCAGCCGGCCGGTGTGGCCGTGCGGTTCTAGGCGCTTCAGTCTGGAACCGCGTGACCGCGACGGTCGCAGGTTCGAATCCTGCCCCGGGCATCGATGTGTGTGATGTCCTTAGGTTAGTTAGGTTTAAGTAGTTCTAAGTTCTAGGGGACTGATGACCACAGATGTTAAGTCCCATAGTGCTCAGAGCCATTTTGTCACTCGAACCTAATTGGATCTGTGTTTTAATGTTAACCTAGGATTTTCAGAATTTAATTTTTGATTTTAGAACGATTTAACCGGCATGAAAATCATGGAAAAAGTATAATGGATCACCAGTGAAACACACTCATTCTCCAGACAATGAACGACACGAAATATCGCATACAAGTTTTCAACATAACACTTGAAGATGGCTTCGAATACCATACACAAATGTTTTCTGCGTTCTTGAAGTCTTCTGGAGCATACACATCCTACAACATACAAATTATGTACAAACCAGCAGAATTATTGGGATGCGTATAATGTTTCAGAACAGTGTCTATGATGTATAAGGAAACACAATTAGTTTTTTCAGACATTCTTGGAATGGAAATGATAGTTACCTGATGCGATTATCTTGAAACAGACACACTATAAACACACGCCGCCACATTTGATCGCTCACAGCCTTCCATGTATCAACCTCATGGTCCATTATATTTTTCTCCAAGATCCGAAAGCATCACGCTACATACTAGCACTAGACAGATACGAGATATAGATGTCTCAAAGCTCAAAACTTCGTATTTCTTTAGCGCGACTTATGTATCCCATCAACCACGAAAGGGTTAACCAACTGATCTTGCCAGCCCTACTTCCCGTCGGTGCTGAAATATGCAGCAGATGAACCTATTACTTCAAACATTTCAACGTTAGCATACCCATGAGTTTTGGCCAACTAGTCAAATTGTCTCTGTGTGAATCTTGCGGTGGATCCCGTTCATGATAAGAAGCTCCATTTTTTGCTATACAGGTGTTTCTCTGATGTTGTGTAAGCAGCAGGAAACTTACAGCATGGTCGAGTTGCTGGGAGTAAATTTATTGGGTATATAAAATGCGAAAAATTTGTGCTAATAAACAAAACACGTTTTTTGAAGTTTGGCGAGCACGACGCACTCTGCAATTAAATACAGTTTTCGAATTGTCTCAGATCGCACTTGTTTCAACATGTTTTGATGCAAAAGAAAAGCAAAATCATCGACGAGCACGTGAACTAATACCACATCGGAGATAGGTAACTCCCTTGGGTATGGAAGTATCGCTCCATTGTAGAACATTCTTCCCATAGTAGACCGTTAGAATATTCGTGGATCACATTCTTTCCCATAGGATTCCATGTCGACATAATGAATTTACAGTTTGCGTCGACAATAGCCAGAAGCACTATTGAGAAAAACCTTCTGTAGTTATGAAAAAGAGAGGAGGAATTTTTCAGGCATGCGATTGGAATACGTTTTCCATCAATCGCTCCTGAACGGTTGAGGAAGTCCCATTTCAAATGAAATTCTTTTGCTTTCCTTTTAAAGTCTTCTTGAGTCAGTAACCTCAACATTAATGACACTAAAGTCTTCTTGAATGCTGCTAATTTGTGTTTTATGATTTTATTGATTTCACTTACATGTAATCGAAACTGAAATTGCAGCGAATGGAAGGATTCGCCAGTTGCGAAATACGTGGAAACAAGAACGAGCAGGGGTGGCCGAGCGGTTCTAAGCGCTGCAGTCTGGAACCGCGCGGCCGCTACGGTCGCAGGTTCGAATCCTGCCTCGGGCATCGATGTGTGTGATGTCCTTAGGTTAGTTAGGTTTAAGTAGTTCTAAGTTTTAGGGGACTGATGACCTCAGAAGTTAAGTCCCATAGTGCTCAGAGCCATTTGAACTATTTGAACCAAGAACGAGCAAATCATTATTACTTATTAATTTTTTATCAGTTATTACGTTCTACATTAGAAGTTTATGTTGGTTTCCTTATTATAAATTTGTTTGCAATTGATCAATGCAAATATAACGGAGAAACGTAAAAGACACTGTCAGAGAGAAAAAAAAAGATTACTTGCCCAGCAACTACTCCAAGGAAAAAAGGAAACAAATGGGCTCTTGAGGAAAAATTATCATTTCTAAGAAAAGCTGAAGAGCATTGTGGCTATGAAATAATTTTTCGAAATAAATAAATCATAAAACTTTTGTAGATGACTTTACTGTGTATGATTTCCTTTTAGGAGCTTCTCCGATCTGTCTTCTCACAAAAAAAGCAAGTAGCTTCACCTTCGCCATGTGATGATCAAATTTCACTGATGCAAACCGCAGCACCAACGCTAACCTTCCCGGCGCAAGCCTCAACAACGACGTCAAAACAATGCCGATTCCGTCTTCTCGTAATACCACAACACACACAGGAAAAAAATCAAACAATATAGAAAAAATTGCAGACAATCGAGAAAAGAGCCAATCTGGGCGAAATGAAATTGTGAGGGCATTGCTTGTAGAAGAAAGCGAGGATAATGTCGACCTCTTTCTCAGAAGTTTGGCGAAAGACGAGCAGAAACTCAAACGTTACACGTAATAATTACGAAATGAGGGAGTCAACACAAATTGGCGGCTACTGTATTTCCTACGTATACAGTAATTCTTCAGCTGTTGTTGCACCTCAGTCATTATCGCCAAATTTTGAAGCAGATTATTCATATCACACTAACAGAGCACATTTCTTTCTCTAAGCCTCACATTTTCTCTGAAGTACGAAAAAGTGTTGCCGTCGGAGATGAAACTCTTACGTAACTTAATGGATGTAGAATATTTTGGTTTCTAAAATTTGTAGATATGGAAATTTATCTTTCAATAAATTTGTTCGATGTACATTGCTTTTTATTATCGTTGTCTTTTATTGAATTTCAGAGTGTAAATAGCAGTAGCACTCAGCTGAAGGAAACAGCAATGTTTTCTTTTGGTTTCGTGATGTACAGGTTTCTGTTGTGTGATTCTTTGTACACAAATCAAAAAAAGTTTTGCGTCACCTTGGTTCCGAGAGTTCCGGATTAGAGATCAACGTAAACATAATTTCCGCCCATTTTATTGCTCATGAAAACTACACATTCATGTTGTACCACCATACAGCGAGGCCTTCGGAGGTGGTGGCCCAGATTGCAGTACGCAGCGGTACCTCTAATACCCAGTAGCACGTCCTCTTTCATTGACGCCTGCCGTTATTCGTCGTGGAATATATCCACAAGTTCATCAATGCACTATTGATTCAGAGTGTCCCACTCCTCAACGGCGATTCGGCGTAGATCCCTCAGAGTGATTGGTAGGTCACGTCGTCAATAAACAGCCCTTTTGTATCTATCCCAGGCGTATTCGATAGGGTTCATGTCTGGAGAACATCTGGCCACTCTAGTCGAGCGATGTCTTTATCCTGAAGGAAGTCATACACAAGATGTGCACGATGGGGGCGTGAATTGTCGTCCATGAAGACGAATGCCTCGCCAGTATGCTGCCGATATGGTTGCACTATCGGTTGGAGGGTGGCATTAACGTATCGTACAGCCGTTACGGCGCCTTCCATGATCACCAACGGCGTACGTCGGCCCCACATAATGCCACCCCAAAACAGCAGGGAACCTCCACCTTGCTGCACTCGCTGGACAGTGTGTCTCAGGCGTTCAGCCTGACCAGGTTGCCCCCAAACACGCCTCCGACGATTGTCTGGTTGAAGGCATATGCGACACTCATCGGTGAGGAGAACTTGATGCCAATCCTGAGCGGTCCATTAGGCATGTCACTGGGCCTATCTGTACCGCACTGCATGGTGTCGTGATTGAAAAGATTGACCTCGCCATGGCCGTCGGGAGTGAAGGTACGCATCATGCAGCCTATTGCGCACAGTTTGAGTCGTAACGCGACGTGCTGTGGCTGCACGAAAAGCATTATTCAACATGGTGGCGTTGTTGTCAGGGTTCCTCCGAGCCATAATCCGTAGGTAGCAGTCATCCATTGCAGTAGTAGCCTTTGGGCGGCCTGAGCGAGGCATATCATCGACAGTTTCTGTCTCTCTGTATCTCTTCAATGTCTGAACAACATCGATTTGGTTCACTCCGAGACGCCTGGACACTTCCGTTGTCGAGTCCTTTCTGGCACAAAGTAACAATGCGGACGCGATCGAACCGCGGTATTGACCGTCTACGCATGGTTGAACTAAAGACAACACAAGACGTGTACCTCGTCCCTGGTGGAATGACTGGAACTGATCGGCTGTCGGACCCGTCCGTCTAATAGGCGCTGCTCATGCTTGGTTGTTTACATCTTTGGGCGGGTTTAGTGACATCTCTGAACAGTCAAAGGGACTGTGTCTGTGATATAATATCCACAGGCAGCGTCTATCTTCAGGAGTTCCGGGAACCGGGATGACGCAAAACTTTTTGTGATGTGTGTAGGTATTGTCTTTGATTAATCCTAGAACGAAATCAAACTACCCAACAGGTAGTCGGAAAAATTCGGAGATCGTTTTGTTGTTGTCACACAGATGGGTGATGGTGATGAATGTTTGATACAGTCCTTCTTCTCCACTGAGCTCAAACATACTCTATTCGTCCTATACATCAGGAAAAGTATTTCGTCGCCGTCCATCTCATCACTCAAAAGACATTTAAGTAACACTCTTTTATGCTTTCTGAACTTTAAACTCATTTTACCAACCTCCGCCAGAACGATGTGACTGCAAATGGAAACACGAGACTAGTGAAAAATCAGCAAATCATAGGCGTTCTGAGTACAATGGTAACCAACGACAATCGTTCAACATTTAATCGTTCAATAATAATCGTTAAACAATCGTCGCGACAGTCACACCGAAGTAAGCGTATTTTAAGTTGGATTGGCGTGGATGTGCGACAGAATGGCAGAAAGCAAGTATCGTGTTTGCCCATGTCCATAGTAAGGGCCTGGGATAAGCCGCTTACGGTTGCAGGAAGGCGAAGCGTGGAGTTCGTTGGTGCAGGCCAGTTGGCGCAATGCGTGCTAATGAAATTGCACTAGCAAGAAATACATTTATTCGATTTAAGGGTTACAATTAAATCATCTTCTCTGCGGCCACGGCGAGGACAGTGAACTCAGCACACAGCCTTGGAATGCACTGGCTCATCCAGTTCTGCAGATTTTCAATGCTGTGTTCTCCGTTGCAGTTGCTCACTTAACAGCAGTGGGTGGCAGGCGTAGCCCCTACATTTGTGTCGACCACAAGACTGTCTGCTGCTATTTAGTAGGTCACTCTTGTGGGCACCAAAGGGGTATGCCTGAATAAACTCCAGCAGCTCTGCACAGGATGTAGGTGGTAGTGCAAAGTTTCAGCATTGTACCTCCGCTAGAGGTACTCCGTGGACGCTGGTGTCTGCTCATACGCAAGCCGGGGGCGGTAGCTTTTAGTATGGCCCCTGGACACAGTGACAAGTTCATGTTGCTCCAAACACCATCAATTCGGCTCTCAGCAAGCCAGAGGTAGAAGTCGATGTGATGTTGCCAGCTCACAACGACCAGGTTCGGCAGACCAGACAGGCAGCAATCTCGAAGGTTGAAGTCATCTGGTGAATGGTAGGCAGCACGTCACGGAGCTGCATCGCGTCTGGCTCACTGTAACTGAATCGTGTATGAGCTTGGCAGGCTGAACATTTATCAGTGTCCATCTGAGGCAATGACGTTACTTCTAACCAAGGATGAGCTCATAGATCCTCGTTTTCTGGACTCATCACCGTTCTTTGCCAAACCTTAGCGTTGCAACAGTGGCTTTCAGTACTTCACATTGTGCTCTTCCAACATGTCAGCGGGCTGATAGGTGTTTTGTGGAACATTTACTCGCTCTTGTAGCATCGTGCTGTGCTGTCAGACTAACGTCATGATGCCTCCTCAGAGAGGTCGTGTTGCTGAATAAACGAGTCAGACTTCTTGCTCGAGTGAGGTGAAGCAACAGCTTGTGGGGTGTGTCACATTATTTACGGAATTTGCTCTCTAAATTTGCTCTCTACCTGTTTGTCATTGTGACTGCACACTGGCCGGTTTTAACTTGGCTCAGAGCTGGCTGGGGGAAACTTTAAGAAAATTTTGCTTTTGCCGACGATATCTTTCTGAGGCGCAACATGACGGCATCGTAAATGAAGTTGCTCGATTTGTTAGTGTATCAACACAAACTGCTGAAAGTATTTACAAGGAAAAAGTGTAATACTTGCATTCGAGTAACACGGCACAAGAACGGTGGTTGTAAAAAAGGTGTAAGTGGCAGGTACTGGAGACGAGAGCCTCGTCTAGGCAATGATGATCATTTTCAAACGTGACAGGAATTGCTGCTGTCGGTGAATGCAGGTGAGCTCAATTAGTTTTCGACCGAAAATTGTGAAGGGAACTACACGCATTGGGCTTTTGGAGTCGGCTGTCTCGCAAAAGGAGATTGCTGAGAGTAGCACAGAAAGATGCAGGTCTTAAATGGGCTACACAATAGAGAAACTGGTCACTTCCATGACTAGCGACATGTAGTGTGGTCCAAAGAGTCGCACTTTCGCCTCTTTTTAAGGGGTGCAATGTGTCCGCTGCTGATAGCAATGAGCTGCCTTCAATACACTTATAATGTTTCACAGCTACGGGATCTGCATGCCGTCTGTTCTTCCGAAGGAAGAGGCACCGTACATTCAAATAACTGACAAGCATGGCTGGGCAATGGATCCACTTATTCAGTACGAATGCACAAATACGTCCGATCTGCGGGAATGTCTGAGTAGCGAACAGGAGTGTAATGGACAGGGACTGAGTATAGGTGGCGCTCGATGGGAGTGTGGGTCAGTTGTGAGGCGTTCCGAGACAGTCCGTGC
The DNA here is from genome assembly GCF_021461395.2 of Schistocerca americana. Lineage (NCBI taxonomy): Eukaryota > Metazoa > Arthropoda > Insecta > Orthoptera > Acrididae > Schistocerca > Schistocerca americana. The sequence goes on from NC_060123.1 coordinate 133,184,046, forward strand.
GGTAGCGATAACGCTGTGTCCCGGATGGCGCAGTGGTTACCGCACCTGCCTCGTAAGCAAGAGATCCTGCCTTCGAATCCCAGTCCGGTACACATTTTCACTCGCCACCGCTGACTCTGCGTAAGTCCCAATGCAGCTGACATCAGTGATCCCTTTCCTTTCCTTTCTTCCCCTCTCCACCTTCAGTTTACATACTCTCTCCTTGCGCTATCGTGCCATTCCTCAATGATTCTGCAATGTAACTTTTTTCGCTTCTCCACTCTTCACTCTAGTTGCGAACTGATGTTGTTCTTGGCCTTGAACTTTATTCGCCAACTGTTTTAATGTGCGATATGTAATGCACACCTGGCGGCCCGTCCGGATTTTAAAAATTCAAGCTCATATGCGTTTGTATGAACAATACGGCGTTTCCGAAGTGGTCCATTATACACAGTGAAAAAAACGGTGGACAAACGGTAGTTACTGTTATTCTGAAGAAGGTTGGGTTATCCCGATTGAAACCTAGGTAAATTCTAGGTAAACGGTGCAACTGAGGCTGTTGATTATTAAAATTAAAATTAATATTTATACAGTTGCTGACACGGCCGCAAAATGTTGAAGATATTTAACAACAATTATATTTTTCTGTTGCAGAACATTATCCACCATCATCTTATCCCCTAAAATTGTGATTAGTGAAATGAACGATAGCTGAAAAGCTTCTAGAAACGTCTGCTGATGATAGCTTTTTTTGTACTCACCATTCCTTGCCATTATTTGCAATAACAGATACAGCCTCCGCATCACAGACAACGGTTTCATCACAATTCCATCTGTTTTACTCGGAATATAGAGACTTAATACTCCAAAACTGTAGGACATAGTAAGTAAACAAACTGTTTTACATTTAGCTCACAAATGCTTTTAAAATTAGCATCATTTTCAACAAACAAACAAAAACAGATTTTTTATTTAGGTGTGAAAATGGCTGTAGCTTCAGATATTCTTTGTCTCACAAAATGTTAAGATGTGAAATAAAGCTAACTGGTGTAGTATGTGAGCAGCTGTTTGTGACGACCAGGAGGTCACACATACAATGTTTGGACATATACTGCACACAATAGCTGTGTTAAAAACAAGGATCTACAAAACTAAGCTCATAATGTCCAATAGAAAATGCTCATTGTATAATATTTCACTGTTTTAATCCCCTTGTGTATGGAAAACGAACTGCGTGTCACAAACATGCCCAACACAATGCTGATATTATGTAATTACCAACGCTACTGGACGAGAAAGGTGTTGTCCTGACCATACTTGCTATAGGAAGCTCTATGACTGGCTTATTTACAAGAAATAAAAAAAAAGTGGAGGGGTATGGCTTAAGAAGGAGTTGAGAAATGTGATTGGATGAACTGATATGGCAGTAAAACACTGAGCTATGTGTGATCGCTTAGAACCTGTTTGGGCGGCCTGTTTCCAAGAAAGGGTTGCGGTTTGGGAAAGGGAAGGGGAAAGGGAAGGAGTGTGGTGTAGGTATGAGTCGGTGGGAAGTGGGTGAGTGAGAAGGGAGGGATGGTGGTAGAGGGTGTTAGGTATGGGGAGGGGTGAACTGTCATGTAAATGGAGGAGAGGGGGTAGGGGAGAGGAAAGGGGGGAAGTTCAAGATCAAATTTACTTAGAATGTCTGTTGTTCTCCTACTAGAATGTGAAAGAAGACTTCGGAAGACGAATCAAATTGTATAGGGAACATGTAGAAATGTTATTGTTCGTCCAGACATGGAGCTATTTAAAAGGAACGGAACTGGTAGATGATGTAAGCTGCTGACTCGTTACTGACTGAGTAGCAGTGGATTGTTTCACACAGGTTTATTCTTGATGTTCGGGACCTGAATTTGACGTGACCGATCTTTGAGGCGTAACAAAAAGCGTCTTCCCTAATATTGCTTCTACCAGAAATGACTGCTCATACAAACAATTTATTAATAAAAATAATTGATCTTTCAAACTGAAGTAGAACTCGACTGAAAGAATATTAAAAGTTTAGGAAACCTGATGTGTTTGTAATGAAGTGAGGATGAGTTCTCATGTAAGTAATTTTGAAATAATTAAACACATAAAATTTCGGTTGTCCACAGAATTCCCTGAGTATTACACTCGCTTGGACTGAAACCAATTTAATGTTCACCAAACAAGTATCGAAGGTCCCATAATGGCCTTGGAATACCATAGTATGCCAACTGCTAGTATGTAAACAAATTCGAAACAACATACATCTGTCAGATTTAAAGACAATGAAAACATTCCTACAGTACTCTTCCCTGATTGGTCGAAGCAAACTGGCTTAAGGGATGACACTGTACAACACTCACATTTTATAGCACATTGCATTAAACAACACGTATTTTGATACACCATACAGTTAAGCATGGCAAAGAAAGGAGTGACACTGACTAACGCTGCAAATACACATATATATTTTGCAAAAGGTACAGAAAACGTAAAATAAAAATTTTATATCCCTACAGATCAGAATATAGCACAGCTACATGCTACAAGAATGAAGGTGATGTCAAAGAGAACGTGTGTGCAAAAAATTTATATTTTGCTATTAAAGAGCATTTAATAAAAGAAATTAATCTCAGTTTAACCTTTTTAAATTACTGAAAGTATGTTTTAAAGTGCCTGGAATGTAAGGTAAGTGAGACAGGTAATAACAATGAGCAGTTGTAAAAGTAACTTTTGCAAACGATTGTATATTTACTGCACAAGTCTTTATGGCACAAATATAAGAGAGAACAGCTCATTAAGAGTCATAACCAGTAAACACCCGATTCTTTAAAGAATCGAATTCCCGTGTGTAAAGCAACTTCAAACGTCCAATTGCTTTAGAAATGAGTTAATGTATGAAATATTTTTCTATTAAGTATGTACACGAGAAAGAGTTTAGGGAAGGTTGGAAATTATGCTTAAAGATTATTGGAAGTCGCTAAGTGCTCTCATTATGAAACGTTGGATTAATATAATCTGGGTAATTTGCGCTCCATTTTAAGCAAAAGCTAGTTTTGCACTCATCTAAATATTTAAGGCGTCATATCTCCTGAACTATGTGCTATACAATGGTAAAATTTTGTAGGTACATTCAGTGGTATATGTGGACACTGTCTGTAAACTGCGTTGCGACTAGAGTCGGTAGCAAAGAAATAATAATCTAAAACGTCGTTCCTGATGCTGAGGTCTGACTGCATGAAGAGCTAAAATATAGTAAGTGATAAATTTTTTCCTTTCATCATATTATGGTGAACATTTGACGTTATGTGTTCAAATTCGTTGGAGGACTTAAAGTGCTCTCATTCTCAAATAAAGGATGAATAACGTCCAGGTATTTGAGCGCTGTCAGTTATGTTGCCTCAAGACAAACACAGTTTCTAACTCTAATACTTGTTCTACTGTGTTAAACTTTTGACATAAGATTGTACTTCTTAAAGAGTAGATTGTGAAAACATTTTAAATTTTTAAATTCGGTCAGAAATTAGGATCACGCGTAATATTGATAACAAAATTTTTGTGCTCCTGAAAGCCGTTAGACAAGCAACCTGCAACTTCCACTGGAATATCGATTTTGTACAAGGTGTACAACTTTGCTTCTGCCGTTTTTCACCAACATTTGAGGCTTTAATGAAATAAATTGATTACACATGTATGATTCAAATTATTTTCCATCGCTGGCCACTACTTTCTCCCATCTTTCGCGCAATGTACGAATCCCGCATCGAAAAAAATGTTCATCTTTTGAAGCGTTCCACAAATCGATCCAATTGCCCTGCTTCTGTTCACATATCGAGCAGAGTGCTAACAGCGTCAGATGCAGCATTGCTGGAGTGATCTTGAGACAGTCAATCACAGCTCAGGTTTCAGGACATACGGCGATGGTAGCAGTGCGAAACACAAACCCGCTCCATATCATCGCCTGGGTGCCTATTCTGTATCTTTCCGCCCTTGTGCCGATCGTTTCGGTACTCAAGAGCACCGAACGGTCTAGTACTCGAATTAGAGCCCCCGTGTTATTCAGTATGCATTTCGGTAGCGATACCATTCGGGTCTAGAGAACCGAAGCGCTGTTGTCGGTTCGCGTCACGCAAGCCAATCAAAAGCAAGCGGCCGCAGATCCGCGCATGCGCACTGCAGCGAGCACGGCGCCACAAGCACAAAGCAGCTAGCAGACGACACACGCGCTATTCTTCCAAGTATCGAAAATTGCGTTTACGTTGCCATAACGCATGAAGCCGCATTCCATCGAGCCTTCATCGCTCTTGCCTCCTCCTTAACAGTATCAGGCGCAGTATATACATATCCATAATTCTCAGCTGAAATTCACGGAGATTTTTACAGTTTCCCTGACTGCATGTTTCCATGCATGCACAATAACAATACCGTATTTGACTGTATTCTGAAGATTGTTGTAAATGCCTCATTATGTCATCTTATTCTCATTCACACTGACGTCATATTTTGGATTTTACGTTTCAGAAAATGAGTTAGGAATAGCGTGTAGCACCACATTATACTAATACATCTATAAAAGCACCCAAAAAATTGATTCTGAGAGTTTCAAAGAATAAGAAGATAAACAGAATATCGTTTTAACTCGCTCCTAGAGATCCAAATGATTAAGTAGCCCACTTCCCTATATGATTCGTCAACGATTTGGGTCTTAAAAACAAAATGCAAAAAACGCATTTTCGAGAGTTCCTGCCTTTCGTCGAAGTTTATAACATGCATCTCATGAATGAAAATGTTTCGCATATGGTGCTACAGTCTAAAAATATTACGGCGGAGATCTTTCATCTCTGTCTACTGTTGTTGAGGATTCGATCGCACATAAACAGTTGTGACAAGCAAGATTATGAAGATGACCGCTGATAGTTACATTTCCAGTAATTTAAGCTGTGCTCTTAGATTCCTGTCTAACCGCAACTCGGAAATCGCTACATATTCGGAAAAAATGGAGAATTATTTCTGACAAGAAAAAATATAAAGGTCACTGTCGGTTGTTTCACTCACAGCAATTTTATCTCCATCAATTTCACATTTCATTTTTTAAACACACAGAAATCACGAAATCATTACTGAGGAAGTGCGCTCTTATATGTAAGTAATAACGAATAAAGCAGAAAAATCTTAACTTACGCGAATAACAATGTCTCAAAACGTGTTGCATATATGAAGAGGAAAAAAAAATTTTTTAACCCATCCATGCGCGAGCGTATGTCCGGAAGTATGGCATTCCCGCGCGCTAACCACATTTTTTATCTCATTTTTGTTCTATATATTGTTTGTTGAATTTGTTCATGGCGGACGTCCGATGACACTCGTTCAGGTTGTTCGTTGATCCGTTTACTCCGTTTTTTTATTACAGAGGGTAACTAAACCCTCTGACCGAACACGCTGAGGTACTGGGCCGGCGCCACTTGACCACGCCAAACAACAGAAATGTAGTGCTCCATTCTTGTACTATTGTGCTGAGGAACGTACGCTGACTTCGTTGCCAAACGGTGCTGCGTTAAGTCATAAATGCGTGATTGTTTGGAAGGTTTCCAACATCAGGCTTCACATAATTGCTTTCCATTGTTAGTTGAAAGTTGTAAACACGTTTCGATAGTTACTAACTAAACAATTTGTGGGGAAAAGTACACAAAGTCACTAGTAACGTCAGTTCACACTCACGTAATATATGTAAGCAGAGCCGATGCCTTGATATTTAATGATCTTTAAACTCTTATTTGCATAAAAATAACACGTATTTTGAGAGAATATTAGCCGAAAACTTTTTTTTTGTGTAATCGTTCACAGTAACAACCTAACGTAACCATATTTCTAGCAAAGGAAAATAGTCTATTATGAACTCACGTTCCAACCAGATGCGTCCTCTGGTGATTCTTTAGTAACACAATCACTAAATCCAAAGCTAAAACCGCTAAATATGTTTAAAATAACAAATTATAGGTGTACATAAACCACAGCTCACCGATCGACAGGGCCACACCGAAATACAAAACCTCTCGGTACAATTGTCGTAAAATCGGTGGGAGGACCGTTCGTTCAGAAGGTTACTGAATAGGATATTTCGATAAAGAACCGAAAATGACGTCACTACCGAGGCAAAACTACTACACCGATCGGTATGAAAGACACGGAATAGGGCCCCTGGCGAGTATTGTAGCGAGCAGCGATGGTGCAGGTTAAATGGGCCGGTAGGACGCTGTGCCATGCCAGCGAGCAGCGAGGTTGCAGCTTACATGCACCCTAAAGAATCGTTTCACACTACCCAGAAGAAAGGCGCTGGAAGCACGGCTGTCTGGTAGGTGCTATTCACCACACAGCTGAAGTGCAAAGGGCTCGCTAGTTTGCGCTGGCACAGCTTGAGAGAGCATAGCAACTGCATCACGTCAGATGTTTGCACTTGTACACATATTCCTAAATATTCACATAGAATTAGCAAATGGATCGCAACAAATAACTACTGTGGATGGTCTTGCTCACAAGTGTGAGGTTATTTTAAAGCGTAGTGTTAACAAACATGACAGGAAAAGTATTACCTGCTAATCACTCACCAAGTGCATCACGAGGGCGACAGAAAATCAGTGTCCAGGAGGTGCAAAGATCAACCTTCTGTGGGATGCATGTATTAAACGCACATAATGGGCGTCGTCGACATTCAAGAACTGTTCGAAACAAACCATTAACTTGCACCACGAACACCGAATGAAAAATGGGGAACCAGTGTGATCACAAAGGTTCGCACCATCAAGATTGAAGACAAATTCCTAGGGAGTTAAAAACCGTGCTGGACGATTAACTGGGTATGCACTCTTAAAGAATGCACATAGAATCATACTTGTGTGATGGGGTGACGAGAACTGCGTGAAGTGCGGGCGAATGCGAAACAGTCTGCCGTGGAGATTATCGTGAAACTAGCTGCAGGTAATGAGATAATATGTTTTATAGGCGTGGAAAAATACACCCAGAGGCTGAATTTGGCTACTGGTTCCAGGTAGTATGAATTGCAGTGTCATATACTTGCCAGGAGGGATAGTTTGCTTCAAAGGAGTATGATTTTTAAACACAGACCAGGAATCAAGCGAAAGCAAGTTATTTCGACCAGCTATTCGCCAAAAGCAGTTGTCATACCATAGTTGTAGCTTTGTTACGCCAATTTTGGCGCTCTTGCTTACAGTGACGTAAAGATTCCCTAGTGCCCTTGCAAGATTACGTACACGGTAAAGAATCGTAGGGGAAGAGCACCTCCAACTTCTTGCAGCACAATAAATAACTTTCCAGCCAATTTATCATACAAATTAACTGTCGGCATAATTGTATACTTGCGCTAAGGCATTGATGTTAGTCGATATTGAGACAACTCTAATTCCCGTGGTTCCTTCCATATGCCGGCCGCAGTGGCCGTGCGGTTCTAGGCGCTCCAGTCCGGAACCGCGCTGCTGCTACGGTCGCAGGTTCGAATCCTGCCTCGGGCATGAATGTGTGTGTGATGTCCTTAGGTTTAAGTAGTTCTAAGTCTAGGGGACTGATGACCTGAGATGTTGAGTTCCATAGTGCTCAGAGCCATTTGAACCATTTGAACCTTCCATATGCATTTCCTCTTCAAATATCGAGTCGTCGGAGTTGACAACAAATTCCTTACGTAACGACGGGGCTATTTTCTTCGTGTCACCTAAAATTTTTCGGGCAGATTCCGCAATTTCTTGTGCGTCGTCAAGTTGACACTTTGTTTGAAATTTCGTTATCTTACGTCTTACAGTTTGAAGTTGTGCAACCAACCACTGCTTCCCTCGAAATTGCTGTAATCTGTGTCGCGCTCAGTTTGGTGTGTGTAACTTAGTAGGTCACTATCATGCGCATCCTATACATTTTATCGAGCATCCTAGAAATGCGCAAACACCAGTTTTTGTAACAAGTGCGCCTTGTCCTCTCTTGAATACCTGTAGTTTTCTTATGCACTACACGGTCATATTGCATGGGAATTATTCAAAAACTTTTCGAAATAGTCTGTTTACTACATTGTGGAAGATCTTCCATGTACGTAATTACAGGGCTATTACAAACGATTGAAGCGATTTCATAAATTCACTGTAGCTCCATTCATTGACATATGGTCACGACACACTACAGATACGTAGAAAAAGTTTTGTTCGGCTGAAGCCGCACTTCAGGTTTTTGCAGCCAGAGCGCTCGAGAGCGCAGTGAGACAAAATGGCGACAGGAGCCGAGAAAGCGTATGTCGTGCTTGAAATGCACTCACATCAGTCAGTCATAACAGTGCAACGACACTTCAGGACGAAGTTCAACAAAGATCCACCAACTGCTAACTCCATTCGGCGATGGTATGCGCAGTTTAAAGCTTCTGGATGCCTCTGTAAGGGGAAATCAACGGGTCGGCCTGCAGTGAGCGAAGAAACGGTTGAACGCGTGCGGGCAAGTTTCACGCGCAGTGATGTGAAAGATTCAGTGTTTAAACCTCCTCTACCAAGAAACGTGCCAGAACTGCGAGCTAGCATCAACAATGCTTTCGAACTCATTGATGGGGACGTGCTATGCCGAGTGTGGGAGGAACTTGATTATCGGCTTGATGTCTGCCGAATCACTAAAGGGGCACATATGGAACATTTGTGAATGCCTAAAAAACTTTTTGAGTATTTGTATGTGTGTGCAAAGCATTGTGAAAATATCTCAAATAATAAAGTTATTGTAGAGCTGTGAAATCGCTTCAATCATTTGTAATAACCCTGTATATTTAGTACCCACTCCATGGACAACGATTGTCCTTCATTGTCCCTGTCCGACAAGGATGATGAACTACGTCACACCTGTTTCAATATCACTTTCACCTTTTAAGGACGTATCATCTTCATCATATTCATCATGTACATTCTACGTACAGTCGAGCGTATACAATACCAGAGATTCCGCTGACTCATCTTCCACAAACGCTAATATTTCATCTGCCACTTCTTTCTCACTGCGCATAATTCCTTGTGTTCCTTCCTGAAGAAATGTGTATTTTGGCAACTGTTATTGTAGATATAACGCAATGTTTGCTTTGTTTATCGTTGTCATTGACATGCTTTGTATCACCACCACTAGCACTGTAGCACTGTTGTGAGTTACTCTTCGACTAAAAAGTTCAACTATGCTCCGTAGCCTCACGCTGTGTTCACCATTAGATACGTCCAGCCCCATTCCATATTGCCCTTAGCAGCCGATATTGTGGTTGCATGGTAGAAATTACAGGTGGCGTCAAATGCTGTAACCGTTATTGGCCTTTTGCGACTTCACACACAAGGGGTTCCTTGAAAGAGTGTATTACCAAATTTGTTTAGACAACAATGCTTTGGTTACACTGAATGCTTCTGAAAATTAGTTTACCAAAAATATTCTCCATGCTGTGTCCAGTGTGACCATGTGAGGATATATATCACACATATGAACGATCTCTGTTGAGGGACTCTTGATGCCATGGATGGTGCGATAATATTTTTCCACACAAGTGCACCTCCTTCGCGCTTTTCCCTATAGCACTTTCACCTATCTCCGTTTCCGCTACAAATTGTGACACACAGTGTATAAAAATCTTGCACCCGCACTCCCCTGATGCCTCTCTCTGCATGGGGCGCCAAGTGGCCACTACCAATTGTGACCTGGGTCACCAGGTGCTCAGTACTGAAGACGCTGCGTCCAAAAGCTTAGGGCCAGAATTATGCAGTTGATAGAGGTGGGTATCTTGGAAAACTATAGACCATTGTCTGCTACGTGTCCATGACAGAGATTACCACTATTTACAGTTCTTGACTGGTTGTCGAAAATGGATAATAACCCAATAAGGAACTTGTTGACATGAATTTAATATATAGTACAATTACTAGGGCAACAAGGATATCAGCACAATTTGTTACTGTGGGTTGCCTCCATTCAGGGGCAAACCTATTCTTCTCCTTTGATGGACAGGCCCTTAACCTATTGTTCTGCTAGAGGGTTAAGACCCTCTAGGGATAATCCTCCTTTTGACTGACAGGCCCTTAACATATTGTTCCCCCACCCCTCCCCCTCCTCCTCCTCCTCAACCATTCCACTGGGAACTACCGTCACTGATACAAGCACTCTTTTGACAGGAATTTGATTGACTAATTAGTTAAATCGGTCAATTAATTAACCCCTCTGAGAAACCCCCCAGATTTCCCACTTCCCCTCCTACCCATAAATTGGCAGGAAAAAGACTTAGCTGATCGGCCATTTGGAGAGAAATATATGGCAGTGTATGGAATATTGGGTAAACAATTTAGACAATACACTTTATTTAAGGAATTTGGTGGGAAACCGGTTGCAGTCTATGGAATATTATTTAAACAGTTTAGACAATGTGTGGAATATTGTTTATTTAAACAATGTACAGAGTACAGGACCATGTATAGAATATAGTTTATTTATTTATGTAAAGAATTTGGTTGGGAATCGATTGCAGTCTATGGAATATTGTTTAAACACAAAATTGTTAAGGCTTTCGTGGCCTCTTCTTGACAAACTGCCAATTTGCTTCTATCTCGGGTTCTTCGGCCGACGTTCATCTCATGATTTTACTGACGTTTCGCCAGCACGAAGGCATTGTCAAAGCTTCACCCTCCATTGCCAGTGGTGAACTGGAGCCGAGCTCGCGGCCGCACACTATATGTACCTGGAGCGCCAACGTCCGAGGGCTTCTCCGCGGTCATTTCCGGTGCGGTTTCCCTCTTGCTACCTGCGACAGTACGGGAAGCCAGGATCCGTTTACCTTAAGGCTTTCTTCTTTCTTGCACCGAGCGAGGTGGCGCAGTGGTAGCACACTCGACTCGCATTCGGGAGGACGACGGTTCAATCCCGCGTCCGGCCATCCTGATTTAGGTTTTCCGTGATTTCCCTAGATCGCTCCAGGCAAATGCTGGGATGGTTCCTTTGAAAGGGCACGGCCGACTTCCTTCCCTAATCCGATGAGACAGATGACCTCGCTGTTTGGTCTCTTCCCCCAAACAATCCAATCCAATCCAATTTCTTCTTTCTTGTTGAAGCTATTCCCTTGTTTGCGTATTTCTACAGCTTCGGCCGACGTTCGTCTGATAATTTTACTGACGGACCTATACCTGCACAAACTATCAAACCACCACCCGAGCCAGAAATGAGGCATGATTCATACACTCGTAACGGGAGCAGGACGAATATGTGAGCCGCAGCACCTCAAACGCGAAATGCAAGACCTGGAATGTGTTCCGAGGAGCAGTGGGTACTCCACAAATTATATTAGAAGTGTAACAGAGTCAAACACTCGGCGAAGAAAGAAATCAGAAAAACAAATGTCGGGGACGGCCTTTCTGCCATACATTTCTAGACTGACGCACAGAATCGGCCGTATATTCCAAAAACATGGTGTAAAGACAATTTTCAAACCCACAAGGTAGATCAAAGAATGTTATAGATCGGCAAAGGATAAAAGGGACCCAGTTGCAATGTCGGGAATAAACCGCTTACCATGCAGATGTGGAAAAGTTTATGTCAGAATGACTGGACGATCAATCAACACCAGGATCAAAGAACATAAGCGACATTGCAGGTTGGGGCAGGTGGAGAAATCGGCCGTGGCAGAGCAGGCGCTGAGTGAGACCTACCACGTAATAAAATTCACCGACACGGAAGTTCTGGCTGTAGAGAAGCACTATCACACCCACTTGTTCGGAGAAGCTGTAGAAATACACAAACACGCCACGCGCCAGTGTACAAGAGATTGCCGCTGGGGCCCCGTGACTGACAGATCGGATGTCACGCTAATCCCCGAACAAAAGCACCCTAGAAATTCCTGTCAAAACACTCTCTCTCTATTTCTCCTCCTGCAGCGTCCATTGCCGGGCCTGCATGGGAGGCCAGCTGTGGTCAGATCGAACCATAAACAAAGCAGCGTTTACCCGGTAAACCCTTGCAGAATACCAACGCACACGAGCGAATGGCTGATTTGGAATGGATACCGCCATGGGCTCTAAATGCCCCAGACCTCCTGGTGCATTTCATGAACTGTTTCGGGAGTTATTGCATCTGGCGTTGTGCAATATTGTCATATACATAACTTGAAGATATTACAGAAACGAAATGTACAACTAAACAAAGAGAGAGATTCTATATCTACATCTACATGGATACTCTGCAAATGACATTTAAGTGCCTGGCGGACAAAGTTTCGTTGTGGAAACTGTTATAGGCGTCTCGCGTTGAACTCCGCACTAAATTTCGAGCTTCTGTAAAGGATCGCCAAACTTGGGGATTTTGCGTATGTTTAAATTTGGCATGTATGTTTCGTTGTTTCTGCAACAGTGTTCTAACCCGTCTTGTGTACCAAGGAGGATCAGCTCCGTCGTTTGTTAATTTATTTCGTATAAATCTCTCAATTTCTGCGGATAGTATTTCTTTGAATCTAAGCCACACTTAGTCTACACTTATATTATTAATTTGGAATGAGTGGAGATTGTCTCTCAGGAAGGTGTCAAGTGAATTTTTATCTGCTTGTTTGAGTAGGTATATTTTTCGCTTATTTTTCGAGGATGTGGGGATTACAATATTCAATCTCACCACGACAACCCTGTGTTCACTAATCCCTGTGCAGATGAAGCGAGAATATTAAAACAATTCCGAGGAATACCACCACTGCCATACTTGAACACAAACTCTAGAAAGATCACGACACAACTGTGAAAGCATCCCTGAGATACTTCGCGCGCTTTTGTGGGAAATACCCATGTCTTTGAGCAAAGCTGCTTCAGGAGTTACTAAATATGTCTCTGAACATACCTCAAAAAGATCGGTGCACAGTAATTTGCTGCAGTTTTGCGATGTATACCAACACTGACTCTAAAAAAAAAGATCGCGGTACACTTGTGAAACTGTTCCTGAGACACCTGGCGCGCTTAACGTGCCCCAGCCAGGCCTCCACGCGCCTTCAGTTCTGGCAGGACAAACAGCAAACAAAGCAGCATTTACCCAGCAAACACCTGCAGAATACCGAAGCATGCGAGAACTCCTTCCGAGAAGTGCCTGACTCAGAATGGATTCCGCCATGAGCTCTAAACCGCTGACTATGCAGCATAGGAAATACCGTTTATTTATAAAATTCAATTTACAGGGTCTGGATCTCACTTTTATTTGGTGGAAAAACCTCACATCCAGCGACTACATGTCCTAATTACGTAATTACACTGCTACAGATTGCTTATTGGAAAACTTTCATGTGTGCACTCACTGCGATATGCATGGGTCGACTGAGCTAGTACATAGTGCCACCACTAGAGGGTGTCCCACATACACTACCCCACGCCCCCTCCATCCCCACCCCTCGCAGAAAAAACTTACATTAATTAAACTTGGAACGAAGCTCAATTAAATTCGAAACGACTATAAAACAACCAAATGTTAGCAAACGTTAAACTAACGTTGGACGTTAAGCTAAACATAAACACTAACATAAATTTTAACATCCAACGTTCGTTAAACAAACGTTAAACGATAACATTAACATAAAAATAAACATGAAAACGTTAACATCGAATGTAGTAGTTGAAACTGGATAGTTAAAAGTAAAGTGTTTTTTTGCCTATAAGAATCTTTGGATAATAGTAGGAATGGACTGGATAAATTTGGCTGAGCTATTGGCATAGCCGGCCTGGGTGGCCGAACGGCTCTAGGCGCTAGAGTCTGGAACCGTGCGATCGCTACGGTCGCAGGTTCGAATCCTGCGTTGGGCATGGATGTGTGTGATGTCCTTAGGTTAGTTAGGTTTAAGTAGTTCTAAGTTCTAGGGGACTGATGACCACAGATGTTAAGTCCCATAGTACTCAGAGCCATTTGAACAATTTGGCTATTTATTTTCTTGCATTTTATTTTCTTAGAATGAGCCAGTGAACCAGTGAGCCAGTGAGCCAGAACCTACAGAATCATCCTACTGGCGTTTCATGACAGAATTCTGTGCGCTATCAGAACAAAAAAAGCGATCGATTTAATTACTTCTTTTCGATGGAATTTACAAGACCTGTAGCTTGCCAAACAGCTTAGTATGATGAGCAAGAGAGATCCATCCCCTACAAACTGAATTTCTTATAAATAAACAATATACCACACATTGTCCAAATTATTTAAACAATATTCCATACACTGCAATCGATTTCCTGCCAAATTCTTTACATAAATAAATAAACTATATTCGATACATGGTTTCATAGCCCATAAATTATTTAAACAAACAATATTTCACACATTGTCTAAATTGTTTAAACAATATTACATAGAAGGCATTCGATTTCCCACTATATTCTTTAAGTAAACTATATTGTCTAAATTGTTTAAACAATATTCCATACATTGCATTCGATTTCCCTCCAAATGGCTGATCAGCTGGGTCTATTTCCCACCAGTTTCCGGGTGGGAGGGGGTTAGCAGTAGGGCTGGGGGGTTTCCCAGAGGGGGTTAATTAATTGATCGATTTAATTTATTAGTCAATCATATTGATATCAAAAGTGTGCTTGTATTGACGAGGGGAGTTCCCAGAGGGATGGTAGAGGAGGGGGAGGGGTTCAGGAACAATAGTTCAAGGACGTGTCAATCAGTAGGATGGATTATTGCCAGAGGGTGTTAATCGTCTTAGCAGAACAATATGTTAAGGGCCTGTCAGTCAGAAGACAACAGTAGGTTTGCCTCTGAATGTAGGGAACCTGCACTAACAAATTGTGCTGATGTACTTGTTACCCTACTACTAGTGCAGCCGGTCCGCAGCTCGTTGTAGTGCGGTAGCGTTCTCGCTTCCCGCGCCCGGGTTCCCATGTTCGATCCCCGGCGGGGTCAGGGATTTTCTCTGCCTCGTGATGACTGAGTGTTGTGTGCTGTCCTTAGGTTAGTTAGGTTTAAGTAGTCCTAAGTTCTAGGGGACTGATGACCATAGCTGTTAAGTCCCATAGCGCTCAGAGCGATTTGAACCAACTAGTGCAGCCGTATAGCTGCAAAACCTAACGAATGTACAGAAAAGGAAGTATTACAATAGGTATCATCCCAACGAAAGAATTTCATCGATACATGTGACGCACGGGTCACTGAAGCCACATTGAGTTGTCCAAGATTCTCGAAAACTAATTTGTTCGCACAGTTACGTAAGAGGAGATGCTGTCGGAGCAGATGGTGTTTGAACAGATTCGTTAGTAAGAACCTGTCAGCTTGCCCGTGAAATGTAACAAATAACCCCCCGTCACAAAAAAGTAAAGGGATCAAATCATACTGAACCTGGAGTACGGCTTTGTCTGAACAGCTGTTATGAAGTTAATCTATTGCTACAGGGGTCAAGCTGTTCACAGCAATAAAAAATTATATATTCCCTTCTGTTCATTACATTTTCATCTCAAAATACTCAGTTGAGGTTCTACATCTACAAGCTGTACCCGGATTACGCCGCAGAGTTTCGGAGGTGTTCGAGGATTTTACTGAGTATTTTGGTTTAAGAGACCTGTCGGCCGCTGCCGGTCGTTATAGAGTAATAATGTAATTACGAGTTAATCGATTTGTTACTCCAGTTATCTATGTTCCTGTGGAAATAGCTTCACAACAGTGAAAAAGGCTGTGATACGCAAACACCAAAATGTGCTATACACAAATAGAGTAATGGATGAAGCCTTAGATGACGAGATGCATAAAGGCCAATTCTTCATTGGTAATCCTGTCTATCCTACTGTGTCGAGTGTTCACAAAAGAACGAGGGCAATAGGTGCACTATTGACAGAGTAAGCGTGGAGAGTGCGGTAGTGGGGCTACAGGCAGGCGCTGTAGGGGAAATGCGAGCGATACAGGGCTGTAGCCTCTCCCCGATGTTATTCAATCTGTATATTGAGCAAGCAGTAAAGGAAACAAAAGAAAAATTCGGAGTAGGTATTAAAATTCATGGAGAAGAAATAAAAACTTTGAGGTTCGCCGATGACATTGTAATTCTGTCAGAGACAGCAAAGGACTTGGAAGAGCAGTTGAATGGAATGGACAGTGTCTTGAAAGGAGGATATAAGATGAACATCAACAAAAGCAAAACAAGGATAATGGAATGTAGTCTAATTAAGTCGGGTGATGCAGAGGGAATTAGATTAGGAAACGAGGCACTTAAAGTAGTAAAGGAGTTTTGCTATTTGGGGAGCAAAATAACTGATGATGGTCGAAGTAGAGAGGATATAAAATGTAGGCTGGCAATGGCAAGGAAAGCGTTTCTGAAGAAGAGAAATTTGTTAACATCCAGTATTGATTTAAGTGTCAGGAAGTCATTTCTGAAAGTATTCGTATGGAGTGTAGCCATGTATGGAAGTGAAACATGGACGATAAATAGTTTGGACAAGAAGAGAATAGAAGCTTTCGAAATGTGGTGCTACAGAAGAATGCTGAAGATTAGATGGGTAGATCACATAACTAATGAGGAAGTATTGAATAGGATTGGAGAGAAGAGAAGTTTGTGGCACAACTTGACCAGAAGAAGGGATCGGTTGGTAGGACATGTTCTGAGGCATCAAGGGATCACCAATTTAGTATTGGAGGGCAGCGTGGAGGGTAAAAATCGTAGAGGGAGACCAAGAGATGAATACACTAAGCAGATTCAGAAGGATGTAGGTTGCAGTAGGTACTGGGAGATGAAAAAGCTTGCACAGGATAGAGTAGCATGGAGAGCTGCATCAAACCAGTCTCAGGACTGAAGACCACAACAACAACAACAACAGAGGGAAAGTGCTGTTGTAAACTGAAGCCTACACTCAAATTGTTCGTAAATAGTAAGTGGTGCCCCTCCACGCCCACACTTACATGGTGATTATTCAAAAAGGCCTGTCATGTCTGCTTTTGTTAGTATCTGGAAAGAATTCCGCTGAAAATGCAACAAAAGCAGCGATTTATTTTCACCTGGCTTGTTAACCATTTGTAACTTTCAGAGAAGCTTCATCAGTGGCAAATTTTTAGTAAAAGCTGGACATTTATCTCGATGCCATGTTAAAATTTGCTTCTTTTGCCAAATCTCAGCGGAGTTTACACAGCGTCACCTCACTAACATGTTGTACAGTCGTGATTGCGAGAGAATCCTGAAACAGTGGTTTATTAAGTTTATTAAGTAAGGAACTGGGGAAAGGTAAGGTCAGTAGCTTATGAGAAAGCATATCCCTGGTACAAAAACAGATGTGTAGTGTCTGCACTTACGACATTCCAAAACTCACAGCATTTCTCATTTCCACCAGTTACCGATGGCTCTTAAAATTTATCGAAAAAGTCTGTAGTTTGTGAAATAACACGGTAGATAACGAAGTTTTGCATAATAACCACGTAGCAAAATACTCTCCTCTTTGCGTGCTGTCAGTTACCAAAATCTTATTTTGATATCTTAAACCATATATGAAATACAAGGATTGTAGTGGATATTTCACGCTGACCTTATCGCTGGCGTGGGCGATCGAAAATGAGTGTGCTACATAAGATCAATTTTCTTGAGACTGGTGACAGATAGAGAGCTGTACCCAACTCGAAAGAAGAATGCAACATATTAGCTAAATTTCATACACAGCAGCATATTATGTAACATGCACCCAACGGAAAATCGTAGTTACCCCTATTTTGCATTGCAAACTTTTTAAAATTTCTCGCGTGTCTTACATGCAAATATCACAATAACTATGACCATTAACGAAATGATGGGTACATCATTATGAAGGTCATCTGCAGAACTATAAGTAATGTAAAATGATTTTTTTTACCGAATAGTGTCTGTAAAATCGTTGCAGAAAGATTTCAGGCCGTGAACCTCGATTCTGGCATCGCCGACCGGCTGAAAGGTGACAAACGCTGCCGACCTCCCCTTCGGAACAAACGAATGAGCTCGCCCAGCGCTTGGGAAGAAAACTGGTCGTCGTGCATCAGCCAGCGTACGCGGTGCGGACTCTATCACTGTTAAACTTCAACCAATACCTGAGGGGAAAAAAACGCCAAGATAGAATCGAATAGTACTAAATGCAAGAGCGCCTGGGGAAGAATAACGTTAGCGTTACTGTTGTCAGTAGTAAGCATTGTGAGCAAATGGAACAAATTTGTTTCCAAAAGAAGACATCTTCATCTGCATCTACATGGATATTCTGCAAATCACATTCAAGTGCCTGGCAGAGGGTTCATCGAACCACCTTCACAATTCTCTGTTATTCCAATCTCGTATAGCGCGCGGAAACTATGAACACCTATATATTTCCGTACGAGCTCTGATTTCCCTTATTTTATCGTGGTGATCGTTCCTCCCTATGTAGGTCGGTGTCAACAAAATATTTTCGCATTCGGAAGAGAAAGTTGGTGATTGCAATTTCGTGAGAAGATTCCGTCGCAACGAAAAACGCCTTTCTTTTAATGATGTCCAGCCTAAATCCTGTATCATTTCTGTGACTCTCTCTCCCATATTCCGCGAGAATACAAAACGTGCTGCCTTTCTTTGAACTTTTTCGATGCACTCCGTCAGTCCTATCTGGTAAGGATCCCACACCGCGCAGCATTATTCTAAAAAAGGACGGACAAGCGCAGTGTAGGCAGTTTCCTTAGTAGGTCTGTTACATTTTCTAAGTATCCTGCCAATAAAACGCAGTCTTTGGTTAGCCTTCCCCACATTTTCTATGCGTTCCTTCCAATTTAAGTTGTTCGTAATTGTGATACCTAGGTATTTAGTTGAATTTACGGCTTTTAGATTAGACTGATTTATCGTGTAACCGAAGTTTAACGAGTGCCTTTTAGCACTCATGTGGATGACCTCACACTTTTCGTTATTTAGGGTCAACTGCCATTTTTCGCACCATTCAGACACCTTTTCTAAATCGTTTTGCGGTTTGTTTTTATCTTCCGATGACTTTATTAGTCGATAAACAACAGCGTCATCTGCAAACAACCGAAGACGGCTGCTCAGATTGTCTCCCAAATCGTTTGTATAGATAAGGAACAGCAAAGGACCTATAACACTACCTTGAGAAACGCCAGAAATCGCTTCTGTTTTACTCGATGACTTTCTGTCAATTACTACGGACTGTGACCTCTCTGACAGGAAATCACAACTCCAGTCACATAATTGAGACGATATTCCATAAGCACGCAATTTCACTACGAGCAGCTTGTGTGGTACAGTGTCAAAAGCCTTCCGGAAATCCAGAAATACGGAATCGATTTGAGATCCCTTGTCAATAGTACTCAACACTTCATGTGAATAAAGAGCTAGTTGTGTTTCACAGGAACGATGTTTTCCAAACCCATGTTGACTGTGTGTCAACAGAACGTTTTCTTCGAGGTAATTCATAATGTTCGAACACAAATGTTGTAAAATCCTGCTGCATATCGACGTTAACGATATGGAGCTATAATTTAGTGGATTACTCCTACTACCTTTCTTGAATATTGGTGCGACCTGTGCAACTTTCCAGTCTTTGGGTACGGATCTTTCGTCGAGCGAACGGTTGTATACGATTGTTAAGCATGGAGCTAATGCATCAGCATACTGTTCTCGATTCGAATTCAGGAATATTTACTTCGTCTTCTTTTGTGAAGGCATTTCGGAAGGCTGTGTTTAGTAATTCTGCTTTGGCAGCACTGTCTTCGATAGTATCTCCATTGCTATCACGCAGAGAAGGCCTTGATTGTTTATTGCCGCTAACATGCTTCACATACGACTAGAATCTCTGCATTTTCTGCCAGGTTTCGATACAAAGTTTCGTTGCGGAAACTGTTATAGGCATCTCGCATTGAAGTACGCGCTAAATTTCGAGCTTCTGTAAAAGATCGGTAATCTTGGGAATTTTGCGTCTGTTTAAATTTGGCGTGTTTGTTTCGTTTTTTCTGCAACAGTGTTCTAACCCGTTTTGTGTACCAAGGAGGATCAGCTCTGTCGTTGGTATAAATCTCTCAGTTGCTGTCGACACTATTTCTTTGAATTCAAGCCACATCTGGTGTACACGTATAGTATTAATTTGGAATGAGTGGAGATTGTCTCTCAGGAAGGCGTCAAGTGATTTTTTATTTGCTTTTTGGAATAGGTATATTTTTGGCTTATTTTTCGAGGATTTGGGGATTACAATATTCAATCTCGCTACGACAATCCTGTGTTCACTAATCCCTGAATCGGTTTGATGCTCTTTATTAACTCAGGATTATTTGTTGCTAAGAGGTCTAGTGTGTATTCGCAACCGATTACTATTCGCGTGGGCTCATGAACTAACTGCTCGAAATAATTTTCAGAGAATGCGATTAGCACAATTTCGGATGATATTGTATACGTACCTCCGGAATTAAACTTGTAAATTGGCCAACATAGCGAGGGTAAATTAAAGTCACCACCAACTATTATTGAATTGGGAGGTGGGTAAAAGGATCCAATTATTATTTTATTCCGGTAGCCAACAATGACCTCTGCCCATACTAACTCACAGGAAGTATATACTTCAATTTCGCGACGAGTTAAACTACTTCTGACAGCAACAAACACGACAACCGTGTTTAGCCAATCCTTTCGGAACACCGTTAGGTTCTTCGCAAAAATTTCGGCTGAGCTTATATCCGGCTTTAGCCAGCTATCAGTGCCTATAACGATTTGAGCATCAGTGCTTTCTATTAGCGCTTGGAGCTCTGGTACTTTCCCAACAGAGCTACGATAACTTACAGCTGTTATACCGATGGTTCCTGTATCTACGTTCTTATTGTGTTCAGCCTGCTCCCTTTGTGGCTGAAGCCCTTCTTGTGATTTCCCGAGGCCCTCTAAACCTAAAAACCGGCCCAGTCCACGCCACACAGCGCAAACTGTCGACATTTGTTCTTCTGCACAGATATTTCCAGTGAAATACAGTTACAAAGATAAATAGAAATAGGAAATCAAATGAAATGCAATTTTTCGTATTACAAACCACAGACCACGGATTCCTTACATGAGAATACTCAGAAAATACCCCCCAACAAACATCCTCCGAAATTTTTGCGGTGGAGCTAGGGTTCATTCTGAACATGATTTTGGCCGGCCGCGGTGGCCGAGCGGTTCTAGGCGCTTCAGTCAGGAGCCGCGCGACTGCTACGGTCGCAGGTTCGAATCCTGCCTCGGGCATGGATGTGTGTGACGTACTTAGGTTAGTTAGGTTTAAGTAGTTCTAAGTTCTAGGGGACTGATGACCTTAGATGCTAAGTCGCATAGTGCTCAGAGCCATTTGAACCATATGAACATGATTTTGAACATAAACTGTGATGACTCTGTGTAGACAGCGTTAACAGAATCTCCTCAAAATCCTCACGCTGCCGTCGGAAAACATTTGATGTATGATCCAACGTGATTCGCGAGAGCACTGAACAATGTTTCACTGTTCATCAGTTCTGCGGCGTCGATCTAAATATCACATCCCCCATTGGTCCATTTACCTCTGGGGTTGCTGCTCGACATGGGAAACTTGAATTAGCCGTCTGTCGACAGGATACAACTTTGCTACTTTTGCTCATTTATCACCGAGAACGGACTCTACGCATTCCAGCACTGTATGATTTCGCGTCACTGCAGCGGTTTCCTTGAATCTGACGCCAGAGGTTCTGCGTTTACCTGCGTGATGAGCAACTGCTTCCTGCTGTTTCCAGTTTGAACATTCACCTGGGCGGAGTTCAAGGCCGAGCGCTGCATGGTGACACCTGCAAGCTGCGGTGGATGCAGTGACTCTGTTTAGTAAAGTATCTGTAGCAGAACAGCGCTGTTTCAGGGTTTGTTGAGTTGCGCCTTATGTGCCACTTTGCTCATCCATTTCTTGAGATAATTCCTGCAGGATACACCAACCTCGTGAATCCACATCGTTATGATACTTGTGGGAAAGTTTGACCTATCACTAAGGACAATCACAGATTGTAATTGTCGCATGGCGTTCTAATATCGCTTGTGCAAAGCGCGCAGCAAACTTACAGGAATGATAGAGAGGGGAAAATTAATCAGTTTGAGGCAAGAGACCTTGGTCTCTTAACGACCGAGTCGAAAGTTATAAGCAATAATCATTGTGATACCTCTGACAGCAACTAATGAGGAGGTATTGAATAGGATCTCAAGTTGATTCCGTATTTCTAGATTTCCGGAAAGCTTTTGACACCGTTCCTCACAAGCGACTTCTAATCAAGCTGCGGGCCTGTGGGGTGTCGTCTCAGTTGTGCGACTGGATTCGCGATTTCCTGTCAGGAAGGTCGCAGTTCGTAGTAATAGACGGCAAATCATCGAGTAAAACTGAAGTGATATCAGGTGTTCCCCAGGGAAGTGTCCTGGGACCTCTGCTGTTCCTGATCTATATAAATGACCTGGGTGACAATCTGACCAGTTCTCTTAGGTTGTTCGCAGATGATGCTGTAATTTACCGTCTAGTAAGGTCATCCGAAGACCAGTATCAGTTGCAAAGCGATTTAGAAAAGATTGCTGTATGGTGTGGCAGATGGCAGTTGACGCTAAATAACGAAAAGTGTGAGGTGATCCACACGAGTTCCAAAAGAAATCAGTTGGAATTCGATTACTCGATAAATAGTACAATTCTCAAGGCTGTCAATTCAACTAAGTACCTGGGTGTTAAAATCACAAACAACTTCAGTTGGAAAGACCACATAGATAATATTGTGGGGAAGGCGAGCCAAAGGTTGCGTTTCATTGACAGGACACTTAGAAGATGCAACAAGTCCACTAAAGAGACAGCTTACACTACACTCGTTCGTCCTCTGTTAGAATATTGCTTTACGGTGTGGGATCCTTACCAGGTGGGATTGACGGAGGACATCGAAAGGATGCAAAAAAGGGCAGCTCGTTTTGTATTATCACGTAATGGGGGGGAGAGTGTGGCAGATATGATAAGCGAGTTGGGAAGGAAGTCATTAAAGCAAAGACGTTTTTCGTCGCGGCGAGATCTATTTACGAAATTTCAGTCACCAACTTTCTCTTCCGAATGCGAAAATATTTCGTTGAGCCCAACCTACATAGGTAGGAATGATCATCAAAATAAAATAAGAGAAATCAGAGCTCGAACAGAAAGGTTTAGGTGTTCGTTTTTCCCGCGCGCTATTCGGGAGTGGAATGGTAGAGAGATAGTATGATTGTGGTTCGATGAACCCTCTGCCAAGCACTTAAATCTGAATTGCAGAGTAATCATGTAGATGTAGATGTAGGATTGGGGAGAAGAAAAGTTTGTGGCACAACTTGACTAGAAGAAGGGATCGGTTGGTAAGACATGTTCTGAGGTATCAAGGGATCACCAATTTAGTACTGGAGGGCAGCGTGGAGGGTAAAAATCGTAGAGGGAGACCAAGTGATGAATACACTAAGCTGATTCAGAAGGATGTAGGTTGGGAGATGAAGAAACTTGCACAGGATAGAGTAGCATGGAGAGCTGCATCAAACCAGTCTCAGGACTGAAGACCACAACAACAACAACACCTCTGACAGTGGAATACATGTAGCTGTACCGTTGTTGTTCTGAGATTGTAGAGTTGGCGACTTTCGTAAATGGTAGTACGGACCAAATCAAGAAAAAATGTGCAGCAAATATGGGCTCTAAAATGCATACATTAACAACTATGGGCACTAATTCAGTAGAGGAAATGTCGTTCACAGCAGCGAAGATGAACAAGTGCCATAACCCTGAAGATACTCATTTTAGAGTCCCTGTTTACCACACATATGTCCGCCCCGGTAGCTGAGTGGTCAGCGTGACAGACTGTCAATCCTAAGGGCTCGGGTTCGATTTCCGGCTGGGTCGGAAATTTTCTCCGCTCAGGGACTGGGTGTTGTGTTGTCCTAATCATCATCATTTCATCCCCATCGACGCGCAGGTCGCCGAAGTGGCGTCAAATCGAAAGACCTGCACCAGGCGAACGGCCTACCCGACGGGAGGCCCTAGCCACACGACATTTCCATTTCCATTTACCACACATATTTTCTTCCTCTTGTCCATACTACCACGTCTGAAAGCTGCCTCCCCTAAAATACTAGGAGCAACAGAACCGGTACATGTATTCCATTGTCAGAGGTGTCAGAACGATTTTCGCTTATAACTTTCGACTCAGTCGTTTCCGGACAGGGTCTCCTTATCTCAAATTCATATATTTACAAGATTTTAAACATGGCTGAAACAGGAACTTTTGAAATTCTTCACGGTAAATGATGACAGCCAAAACAGTTGCAGGATAAAGATTTATTAAAATTCTTGACCACGGTTTCGGTATATCTAAATATAGTTTCATCAGAAGTAAAATTCCCAGAGTATGACAGGCACAGAAACTTTTATTCACTTACTTTTCTGTGGGAGTAAGTGACTAAAAATTTCTGTGCCTATAATACTGTGGGTATTTTACTTCTGATGTAGGTATATTTAGATATACTGAAACCGTGGTCAAGAATTTTAATAAATGAAACTTCCTGGCAGATTAAAACTGTGTGCCGGACCGAGACTCCAACTCGGGACCTTTGGCTTTCGCGGGCAAGTGCTCTACCAACTGAGCTACCCAAGCACGACTCACGCCCCGTCCTCACAGCTTTACTTCTGCCAGTATCTCGTCTCCTACCTTCCAAACTTTACAGAAGCACTCCTGCGAAACCCTGCAGAACTAGCACTTCTGAAAGAAAGGATATTGCGGAGACATGGCTTAGCCATAGCCTGGGGGATGTTTCCAGAATGAGATTTTCACTCTGCAGCGGAGTGTGCGCTGATATGAAACTTCCTGGCAGTTTAAAACTGTGTACCGGACCGAGACTCGAACTCGGGACCTTTGCCTTTCGCGGGCAAGTGCTCTACCAACTGAGCTACCCAAGCACGACTCACGCCCCGTCCTCACAGCTTTACTTCTGCCAGTATCTCGTCTCCTACCTTCCAAACTTTACAGAACTCACCTGCGAAAACCTGCAGAACTAGCACTCCTGAAAGAAAGGATATTGCGGAGACATGGCTTAGCCATAGCCTGGGGGATGTTTCCAGAATGAGATTTTCACTCTGCAGCGGAGTGTGCGCTGATATGAAACTTCCTGGCAGATTAAAACTGTGTGCCGGACCGAGACTCGAACTCAGGACCTTTGCCTTTCGCGGGCAAGTGCTCTACCAACTGAGCTACCCAAGCACGACTCACGCCCCCTCCTCACAGCTTTACTTCTGCCAGTATCCCGTCTCCTACCTTCCAAACTTTACAGAACTCACCTGCGAAAACCTGCAGAACTAGCACTCCTGAAAGAAAGGATTTTGCGGAGACATGGCTTAGCCATAGCCTGGGGGATGTTTCCAGAATGAGATTTTCACTCTGCAGCGGAGTGTGCGCTGATATGAAACTTCCTGGCAGATTAAAACTGTGTGCCGGACCGAGACTCGAACTCGGGACCTTTGCCTTTCGCGGGCAAGTGCTCTACCAACTGAGCTACCCAAGCACGACTCACGCCCCGTCCTCACAGCTTTACTTCTGCCAGTATCTCGTCTCCTACCTTCCAAACTTTACAAAAGCACTCCTGCGAAACCCTGCAGAACTAGCACTCCTGAAAGAAAGGATATTGCGGAGACATGGCTTAGCCATAGCCTGGGGGATGTTTCCAGAATGAGATTTTCACTCTGCAGCGGAGTGTGCGCTGATATGAAACTTCCTGGCAGATTAAAACTGTGTGCCGGACCGAGACTCGAACTCGGGACCTTTGCCTTTCGCGGGCAAGTGGTAGAGCACTTAACTGAGTTAAAAGCTACATTTTATGAAAAGTAAACCCGCGTTTCACGACATCTACCTACATTTACATCTATACTCCGCGAGCCACCTTACGGTGTGTGGCGGAGGGTACTTATTGTACCACTATCTGATCCCCCCTTCCCTGTTCCATTCACGAATTGTGCGTGGGAAGAACGACTGCTTGTAAGTCTCCGTATTTGCTCTAATTTCTCGGATCTTTTCGTTGTGATCATTACGCGAGATATATGTGGGCGGTAGTAATATGTTGCCCATCTCTTCCCGGAATGTGCTCTCTCGTAATTTCGATAATAAACCTCTCCGTATTGCGTAACGCCTTTCTTGAAGTGTCCGCCACTGGAGCTTGTTCAGCATCTCCGTAACGCTCTCGCGCTGACTAAATGTCCCCATGACGAATCGCGCTGCTTTTCGCTGGATCATGTCTATCTCTTCTATTAATCCAACCTGGTAAGGGTCCCATACTGATGAGCAATACTCAAGAATCGGACGAACAAGCGTTTTGTAAGCTACTTCTTTCGTCGATGAGTCACATTTTCTTAGAATTCTTCCTATGAATCTCAACCTGGCGCCTGCTTTTCCCACTATTTGTTTTATGTGATCATTCCACTTCAGATCGCTCCGGATAGTAACTCCTAAGTATTTTACGGTCGTTACCGCTTCCAACGATTTACCACCTATGGCATAATCGTACTGGAATGGATTTCTGCCCGACGAACGAACTAGTGAATGATCTTCAAGATGATGCTAGGATATTACGTCCTCGTCTGTATATATGTACATTTATGATCTGCAGGCCGCCTTAGGGTGTGTAGTGGAGGATACCTCTGGTGCCTTTTCCCCCTTCCCTGTCCCATTCGCGAATGGTGCGTGGGGAGGCCGACTGCCGATAAACTTCCTTCTCTATTGACCAGTAATGCATATTATGCAAATTCACATTACCGTGGTTGGTGAAAGTCGCTTCATCAGTAAAAAGAAACCGTCGAAAAAACGTTGGATCATCTTGTAGGCGCTGCAGAGCAAACCGGCAAAATTCCTGGCGCCATTCGAAATCCACACTGGAGAGTGCTTGATGTAATGAGAGGTGAAACGAGTGAAATCTGTGCCGGTGCAATATGCGTAGAACACTTCTCTGACTTATACCACATCTCGGAGGCGATACGTCGCGACGAAACAGTAGGGTGTTATGCGCCAACGCTAGAACGCCCTCTTCAAATACCTCGCCAGGTGCAGTATTCTGCCTTGTCCTCTGTATGGCGTTCCATAATCCCGATTCAAGTAGTTTCTTGCAAACACGTGCAAGAAGCTGGCGCGTAGGACGCTCACGATCAGGATACAGCTCTCCATATCGCTTTACTGCTCTAACAGCATTTCTTCTGCTTTCACCATACACTAGAAGCATATCTAGCTTTTCTTCGTTGGTGTACATGTCTGCTCCAAGAAACTGTGACGGAAATGTGATGCCCCTTACACTAGAAGCACATTTATACTCTTCTCTCCAGCTACCTCGTGCGTCACCTTGCGGGGTTATCGAGAAGCAGGAAAACAACGCTTTCCCTGTTAAGTTCCTCAGTGGTCAACAGGAAGGGTCACATTGGACAACGCCGCTTCGAGAACATATCTGTCTCTCAAAAACTATTCGCCTAAATATTATGATATACACATATTTGAACCCGTCTTTTTACGCCCATCATGTTACGCTAAAATTTAACCTAGGGTTCCATTTAAAAGAAACCAGAGTTGGCCTCATATCTCTGTAACAAAAAATAGCACAAACATGAAATGTGATGTATTCAAGTAGCTCAGTCCCTGCAGTTCACTGCCCAAACGGCATCTTTGTATGTATTACGGTTGGAGATTTACCAAGGGTGTTATGACTTAAGGGGCTCCAGAACGCCCTATACTTGCAATGTTAAAATAACACTTATAAATTACATCTTTCCTCACAAAGTATTTGAGGTAGGAAGTTGAACTTTTTACAGATTATTTATTGGAATATGGGCTACAACTTAACACAGGGATTTTACAAAATTTTAGTTCAGTTATTAAAGATGATTTTTTTTTCAATTGTAATGAAAATTCACAACATTTTTTTTTTCAATTTTTTATTTATATATTCAAAAATATACAGTTTTTTGGAAAAAGGCTGTGTTAAATTATGCAGAAGGTACTGTGTAACATTTACTGAAAGTTTGAAACAAATATGTTTGGAAGATCCTTAGAAAACATGTAATTAGTATGAGAAAATAAAAGTTTTGGGAATCGAGCGACAAAGATTGGATTAACTTTTTAGTGCATTCCAGGTCCATAGGACGGATTATCTTCATCCTCTGCAAACTCCTCCTCCAGCTTCCTCTTGTTCCTCCTCCTGTTTACTCTTGCTTGTATTTCTAGACTCTTTACAGCCCTGTCTGCAGCCCGAAGGCGTTCCTTGTCTAAAGCAAGCATCGCTCGTTGCTGTGTTCGTAGATTTTGCTACCATTTTCTTCAGTTGCAGTTACTGCAACACTGTTCCAAAAGGTGGTCATGTATGAACACTTATCACATTTCAGTTGTATTTCTCTAGCAAGTCCTACGTGCTTTATTATGGAGAGTTCCAGACCAACTTCACTACAATGAATACATCTTACACAGTTTGAAAAAATTCCTTTGGGAACCGACATATCAAATATTTCATTCACATCCGATTCGCCCATAAAACATTCATAGTTTTCACTCATTGAACCAAATTTCTTCTGTGAAGTATTTTCTTTCCCACTTTGACTGCTATGGGCAGGTGTACTTGAGAGGTTAGGTTCACTCACTTGGTTATTGTCTTTATTGTTTACAGTAATAACACGTAGCTTTGGCTTTCCAACATTTCTCCTTTTCTTAAAAGCCTTCAGAGGATTTCTAATAACTTTACTTTTACTCATTATTATACTTCAACAAAACAGAGACTCAAGAAACAGAATTAATTTCGAATATTTTCGAGATAACGACAGAGTAAATAAACATGAAACAATCGACAATCACACCAGCGATATATATTGAACCATCACAGGTTAGCCACAACACATACTTTATCTCACGTCACTAAAATGTACCAGATGAACACGGACGTTAATAATAACACCATTTGACAGCAGTTTAACAGCGCCACAGTGGGTCACGCCCATGTAGAACACATTTCAAAAAAAATTTAAAAATAGTTGTAGTCCTCGGAATTGAATAAATTATATATCTATTAAAAGGTAATAGTCTGCAGATTCAGAAAACGCAAAAAAGTAAAAATTGAACTTTTCATGATTTTGAGCCTTTCCGGAGACCCTTAACTGCCTCGCTCATTATATTACGAAAAGTAGTAACGGTCCTCTAACTCCTCCTCGGGGTTCGCCAGAAGTTATTTTTACTTCTGTAGATTTATGTCCATTGAGAATGACGTTCTGTGTTCTGTTTCCTAAAACTCTCCAGTCCAATCACACAGCTGGTCTGATATCCCATATGCTTGTACTTTGTTCAGTAGGAGACAGCGCGAAATTGTTTCGAATGAACTACAGAAGTCAACGAACACGAAATCAACTTAGACGCTGCTATCTACTGGCTTCTGGGTCTTGTGGATGAACAGAGCGAGCTGGGTTTCACACGACCGTTGTCTTCAGAACCCTTGTTGATTCTTACAGAGGAGTTTTTCTGTCTCCAGAGACGTCATTATACGCGTGAATAAAATATGTTCCAAAATTCTGCAAAAGACTGACATCAAGATAAAGACATTTAGTTTATTTCCCGTTTTCGGAAACGGGAATGATCTACTTTTTTTTTCAATCACTAGTAATGCTTCACTCCTTCAGCGATCTACGGTACAGTGATGCTGGAAGTGAAGCAATTTCTTTTGCGTTCTGTTTGTAGAAGTGTATTAGTATCCCTCAGGTCCTGTTGTCTTTCCTCTGTTCATCGATTTCAGTTGCTTTTTTATCCCATGGAGACTTATTCCGAAATCTGCCGTTTTGGTGTTTGTGTGACGTTTTAAAGGATGAACCATATTCCTCAGTAAAATAGTTTTGGGCTTCTCTCTGTCAGTCTCCGTTTAGATGCCACTATGATCACAGAGTTTCCCACCGTCTTTCTGTGTTCACTCTGGTCCAGTGGTCGCCTCTTTTTCAACACACTCTTTCACACCCTTCAGCCATCTATCCCACTGCGTTTGTCATGGTCGTTTCCTTCGCATCTACATTTTGTGTATCTTCTTGGCAATCCTCTAGTTTTCTGTTCTCTTTAAATGCCCATACATGTTAGCTTTGATGTTTCTATCCTGCGCTGCAAGAGTTCCTCTTTCACTATTTCCCGTACTCTTTCATTCCTCATCCTATCTCTCCTTGTTACTCATAACCTACTTCTGAGAAACTTCATTTTACTTGCCTGTAATCTGCTTACATTTCTTTTCTTCATTACCCATGTTTCAGATGCATAGGTCAATACTGGGAAGTAGTACCTTCTATGTATCACTTCTTTGCCTTGTTGTGGGACGTCTATGTTCCAAACGAGGTTTTTAATACTTTGTAGAAATGCTTCTGCCTGTCTGCCACGTTCATTAATAACTTTCTAATTTTTTCCATTTTCCTCTATCACACTTCCCAAATACTTGACGCTTCCCACCTTCTTCAATTATTCTCCTCCAATTCTTATTTCACTAGTTGGCCTACCTTTCTTTCTAGTTGTAACAAGAATCTTACATTTGTTTACATTAAATTTCATGCCATACTGTCACACAGTTTTTTCCCAAGCATCCAGCTGTTCCTGGATCTACTCCTCCCAGTTTCCCCAGGTCATCAACTCATTGCTTTCACCTTGTCTTCGTCAGTTTTTTTCTGCCATCTTAGTCATTATCTCTTCCAAGAGAACAGTGAAGAGGAGAGGTGACAATGCACTGCCCTGTGTCAGACCACTTGTCTGCTGGAATCAAGCCGTCCTTTCATTTCCCACTTCCGCACAATTCAAACTCCCATAGCACATCTCCTCTACCCTGCTTGTTGCCTCTTTTCTCACTCCCTTCTCTTCTAGTGTCTCATACATCTTTCTTCTACTGATGCTATCAAATGACTTTTCTATATCGAGAAAGGCCATTACAAGGTCTTCGTCAAATTAATAGTGGTGTTCCTGCTGCTACCTCGCTACAAATATGAGGTCAACAGTTCACCTCCCAGGTTTAAGCCATGCTGTTCCTCTCTTGATTTGTTCTCGACCCTTGTTTGGGTTCTGCTCTCCAGGATCTTTTCATTTACCTTGGCACAATGTGGTTTCAATGTGATTCCCCTATAGCTTTTGCAATCCTTCCTGTTCCCTTTGTTGAATATGGGGACAATTAGTGCCCTCTTCAATCTTCTGGAGTCTTCTTCCCGTTCCATACCACCCTCATCACATGATACAGTGTGTGTTTCTCAACTTCCTGTACTGGCTTCACCATTTCGACACTTACTTTGTCAATACCTGGCACCTTTCCTCCTTTCATCTTGTCCAGTGCTACATGCGGTTCTTTCCATGTCAATTTCCTTTCACCCTCTCCCCCATCCCCAGAGTTCACTTCTATGTCGTTTAGTCCGTTATTATCTCCAAGTCTGGATGTAGAAAATGTCCAAATACTCCTTCCACACTATGTTCAGTGTCTCTTTCCTGTTAACTTCATTCCCGTTTCTCTCTCTCGTTGTTGCACCCTCTCTCAAGCATCTACTCTTACTTTTGACCTTCCCATGTAGTACTTTCTTATTGCCTCTGCTACCTTCCTCCATCAGCTTTGTCCATTCTTCCATGCATTTTCCTCTCCCCTCAGACATTTTCTTACTTGCTTCTTTCTTTTTTTTCTCATATGCCTATCCTGCTAATTCGATCCTTTCTCGGAAACACAGTCTGCAGGCCCTGTTGTTCCTTCCTTGACTCTTTCATTCCACCACAGTGTCTCCTTCCACCGTTTTCTGCCTCTTGGTCTTCCATATACTGCCACCGCCATATCACTTCAAATTGTCCCCATTCCTCTTTATCTCGTTTTGGTTCATCTCTTGGTAAACTTTTTCCCTTATAATTTTATATTCTTCCTTGACTTTCTTTACCTTCAGTTTCCATACCCTTAATTCTCCTTTCCTGTTTCTCTGTCTTCTTCTAATCCTTCACGATTCTCATGCTCATCACTAGTAGCCGGTGGACACTGTTCAGTGCCTCAGATGGTTGTTGTTGTTGTGGTCTTCAGTCCAGAGACTGGTTTGATGCAGCTCTCCATGCTACTCTATCCTGTGCAAGCTCCTTCATCTCCCAGTACCTACTGCAGCCTACATCCTTCTGAATCTGCTTAGTGAATTCATCTCTTGGTCTCTCTCTACGATTTTTATCCTCCACTCTGCCCTCCAGTACTAAATTGGTGATCCCTTGATGCCTCAGAACATGTCCTACCAACCGATCCCTTCTTATAGCCAAGTTGTGCCACAAACTCCTCTTCTCCCCAATTCTATTCAATACCTCCTCATTAGTTACGTCATCTACCCATCTAATCTTCAGCATTCTTCTGTAGCACCACATTTCGAAAGCATCTATTCTCTTCTTGTCTAAACTATTTATCGTCCATGTTTCACTTCAATACATGGTTACACTCCATACAAATACTTTCAGAAACGACTTACTGACACTTAAATCAATATTCGATGTTAACAGAAACGCTTTCCTTGCCATTGCCAGTCTACATTTTACATTCTCTCTACTTCGACCATCATCAGTTATTTTGCTCCCCAAACAACAAAACTCCTTTACTAGTTTAAGTGTCTCATTTTCTTATCTAATTCCCTCAGCATCACCCAACTTAATTCGACTACATTCCATTATCCTCGTTTTGCTTTTGTTGATGTTCATCTTATACCCTCCTTTCAAGACTCTGTCCATTCCGTTCAACTGCTCTTCCAAGTCCTTTGCTGTCTCTGACAGAATTACAATGTCATCGGCGAACCTCAAAGTTTTTATTTCTTCTCCATGGATTTTAATACCTACTCCGAACTTTTCTTTTGTTTCCTTTACTGCTTGCTCAATATACAGACTGAATAGCATCGGGGAGAGGCTACAACCCCGTCTCACTCCCTTCCCAACCACTGCTTCCATTTCATGCCCCTCGACTCTTATAACTGCTTTCTGGTTTCTGTAGAAATTGCAAATAGCCTTTCGCTCCCTGTATTTTACCCCTGCCACCTTCAGAATTTGAAAGAGAGTATTCCAGTCAACATTGTCAAAAGCTTTCTCTAAGTCTACAAACGCTAGGAACGTAGGTTTGCCTTTCCTTAATCCTTCTTCTAAGATAAGTCGTAGGGTCAGTATTGCCTAACGTGTTCCAACATTTCTACGGAATCCAAACTGATCTTCCCCGAGGTCGGCTTCTACCAGTTTTTCCATTCGTCTGTAAAGAATTCGCGTTAGTATTTTGCAGCTTTGATTTATTAAACTGATGTTTCGGTAATTTTGACATCTGTCAACACCTGCTTTCTTTGATATTGGAATTATTATATTCTTCTTGAAGTCTGAGGGAATTTCGCCTGTCTCATACATCTTGCTCACCAGATGGTAGAGTTTTGTCAGGACTAGCTCTCCCAAGGCTGTCAGTAGTTATAATGGAATGTTGTCTACTCCCAGGGCCTTGTTTCGACTTAGGTCTTTCAGTGCTCTGTCAAACTCTTCACGCAGTATCATATCTCCCATTTCATCCTCATCTACATTCTCTTCCATTTCCATAATATTGTCCTCAAGAACGTCTCCCCTGTATAGACGCTCTATATACTCCTTCCACCTTTCTGCTTTCCCTTCTTTGCTTAGAACTGGGTTTCCATCTGAACTCTTGATATTCATGCAAGTGGTTCTCTTTTCTCCAAAGGTCTCTTTATTTTCCTGTAGGCAGTATCTATCTTACCCCTAGTGAGATAAGCCTCTACATCCTTACATTTGTCCTCTAGCCATCCCTGCTTAGCCATTTTGCACTTCCTGTCGATATCAGATGGTAGTATCTTTATATCTGTTACAGTCCTCTTCATTTCCCAATCATAGAGCACTTAATCCACCAAACATCTCGGCGCTAGGTTCTTGCTGTACCACGTTACTTTGTGACTCTGTTTCTTCCGAAACCATGGCTTACCTTTCACTAACCATTTCTCTTCCAGAATTTTAGACATCTGTTTCTTCTTCATTTCTACTTCCCCAGCCTTCAGCTCCCAGTACATTTTCATACCCTTATGCTTCACTCCCTACATGTGCATTCAAGTCTCCTCTTACTATTATCATTTGCCCATTGAATTGCTTTTGTAGTTCTGTCTCAAAGTCCTCCTCATCTTGAAATGTGCAACCCATTCGAGGGATATACACCTGAACCATCTCCATACTTCTTCCCTTTTTCATTATTCTGATGTTCATTATCCCGTCGCTTATCCTCTGCACCTCTTCTTCAATCCGTTTATTATTATTATTATTATTATTATTTATTTTATGGCCTTCATTGGACCACTCTAGTCAAAAATACAAAGTTGTAAACAAATATTTACACAGGGATACAATTTGGCTGAACAATAACTTAATATGATATTTAGCAAATATAATTATTAGAGTCTATTGTTATACGAAAGGTGTTTTGCTCTTCTGTTTGCCCAATATTTCTTCATTCTTTCAGATATTTTCTTTCTTTCTTCATCTGAGACCACTCTTCATGTACTCCTTTTCTTGATTTTCATTTGTAGTCTGGTTTGCGGGTCTTGCAGTATTCTGGTTTTCTCTGTCTTGTTTTTTAGGTCACCTACTGTAATTTGGAGTTCTTTTATATCTTCCTTAATTTCTGTGATCCATTTAATGTCGCTCTTGCTATTCCACAATTTATGGATTATTTTTTTACTAATTCTGTTTTCTGGAGTTCTCATCAGATATCCAAAAAATGAGATGCGTTTCTTCCTGATCGTGCTCATGACTGGTTCTTTTTCTTATATACTGTTTCATTTGATGCTGTTCTCCAACGTCCATTTATTTTATACTGTTTATTTATACATGTCCTAATTATTCTTGTTTCTATTTTTAGTATTCTGTCAATCTCTGCTGTATTAGTTGTTTTGAAGTGAGTTTCAACTGCATACGTTATTCCTGGTTGTGTAAATGTTTTATAGTGTTCTAATTTTGCAGCTATAGATGGGCTTTTTTTGTTGTATGTAGTTTTGGTAATGTAATTTGCTTAATTCAGTTTTTTTATTCTATTCTCCCATGATGGCTTCTCATTTAGATTGTATGTTATTATTTCGCCTAAATATTTAAATTTATCAACAAATTAGATTTCCTGTTCTCCTATTGTAATTTTGTTTGCAAGTGGTGGATCAGTTAGCATAATCTCAGTTTTTTCAAATGATATTCTAAGGCCTACTTTCTCTGCTATTTCGTGTAGTGATTTCACTTGTTGCCTGGCTTCTTGAACGGTGTTGGCTAGGAGAGCAAGATCATCAGCGAATCCCAAGCAGTTTAAGCTAATATCATCTTTTGCACTTCCGGTTCTTATCATCTTTGGATTGTCTTTCTACCATTCTCTCATTATGTATTCCAGTGCACAGTTGAACAGTAATGGTGATAGGCAGTCACCTTGTCTTAAGCCTGTTTTTATGAGGAATGGTTCCTAAATTTCTCTTCTAAACTTCACTTTTGATTTGGTGTTGGTTAGAGTGAGTTGTATTATTTTAATTAGTTTTGGATGGAGTCCTAGATTTCTTAAAATGTTTAATACTGAAGGTCTGTGGAGACAGTCATATGCCTTCTTAAAATCTACAAATGTTATTGCCAGAAGTTTGTTCCGTTTATTGTAGTATGCCATAATCAATTTTAAACTAATTATCTGCTCTGCACAGCTTCTCCATGATCTGAAACCTCCCTGATATTCCCTTAACCCCTGTTCTAATTGCTCCTTGATTCTTTCATATAGGATCTTGGATAGAATTTTGTTTGTGCAATCTAGGAGAGAGATTCCTCTGTAGTTGTCTGGGTTGCTCTTATCTCCCTTTTTGTGTAGTGGGTGGATGATAGCTGTGGTCCAATATTCGGGGAATCGTTCTGTTACCCAAATTTTTGCTGATCTTCAATCCGTTTACTAATTTTACATGAAACAAAATTCTTAGGATTCCCACTCAAGTCGATAGATCGATTTATGCTTCTGAATTCGTTGAATGTTTCACGCATGACTCCCTACGCTCATTTTGTCTTCGTTCAGTATTTGTTTGCCTGTGAGGCTTCGGCTACGTTTAAATTTGCAGTGAAGCGCTCTTTGTTTTCGTAGCAGCTTTCTGGTATGGCTATCGAACCTTTATATCCATTACAGTCCTCTTCATTTCCCAACCACAGAGCACGTAATCTACCAAAGATTTCTGCTGCTGGATTCGTGCTGTACTACGCCACTTTGTGGCTCCGTTTCTTCCGAAACCCAACTCCACAAAACTTTGCTCAGGCGTGTTGTGCGATACTACTGAAATCTGTCCACTGGTGCTGAATACTTTCGATCCAGGAAATGAATTTCCCATATTGACCACTCAGATAACGTGATATTTGCTTCTTGTCGCTCTTGCTATGCAAAAATATTTCTCCACCTTTCTTAACATTTCTTATAACACCTGTAGTTAATGATGCAATAACAGCCTTATGATCACTAATACCCTCCACTACATTAACTGATTCGAAAAGAACGTATCTGTTAGTTACAAGGAGGCCTAAGCCTTTCGGGTCGGTTTTCTAACAATCAGCTCGAAGTAAGTTTCAGATAAGACATTAAAAACAACCTCAGACGATTTCCTGTCTTTGTCACAAATTTAATTGCATGATTCTACCATTCTGTAGTTGGTAAACTGAAATCGCCCCATATCGCAACAGTATGATCCAGAAATTCTCCAAGTCTTCCCTGAAGTGTCCGCTACCGCAGTTCCTGAGATAGGTGGCCTGTAAATGCATATGAATATCCTGTTTAATCCACCTAGATGTTTACCTTTATCCAGATTATTTCGCATTTGTTTTCTTTATAACCTCACTAGACATTATATAGAGTTGTTTATGGCAATAAATAAACAGTCACCATTGGCATATAGTTTATATTTTCGATATAGAGTATTTTCCCAGCTGAATTTAGAATTTAATTGACATTTAGTTTTGGTCCCAGCAAGCTTTTAGTTTCTAATACTGTGAGGGCCATATTAATTACTTATATTAACTCTGGAACTTGCCAAGGACATTTCTGCAGTTTATTAATATGATATTAATATTTCTCTTTCCGAGAAGAGAAGGAGAACTAAAGTAATGTGACTGATATGTCTTTGTTTTCGGCAGGCAACTCATTATCCAAAGGATCCGATCCTCTGAGCTAAGAAAAGACACAAGTGCACAACTCACGTATTCTGCTACCGTAGAAGTAGCTTCCTACGTGCAAAGCACGCATGAGCGGAGGTTGAGAAATTCACGTCTGAGATCGACGCAGAATCGTCTGAGCCTCTGGTTTAAGGTCTTCCACTTGGCCCCAATCGAGAGGACGGGATTGTATCCGGGTATGATGTTGCAAATAGAGAACCCCGCATCTACCCCACAGGCGAGGCTAGCGGTCATCACCAATTCAGCCACTCGTCTCAGAGAATGGTGGACGGCCTCAGAACCCAGGCACCATGCGTCATTTGCGCCGAAATGAGCTACCATCTGCAGCCAGTTGCACCTAGTGCGTTCTGTACCCGCCGGCAGAACCTTCTCGACATCTCGGGCGAGATTTTCAAGCTAGCGTATTGAGTACGTACTGGCAATCTTTCTCAAATTGCCTAGTATTTTACGAGGGGCTCTCTTTCATTTGCCTGACGTTGGAGCTCCCAACGACCGACAAAGCAATAGTCATCATTTCCTGGCTCGTATACACTGAGGTGGCAAGTCATGGGATAGCGATATGTACATATACAGCTGGCGCCAGTATCGCGAACATAAGGTATAATAGGGCAGTGAATGGGCGGAGCTGTCATTTTTGCTCCGCTGATTCATGTGAAAATACGAGGGTTGGAACTTTAACAGTGGCAACTATCAAATACAAAATAGATTCGTGTTTCAAAGTTTTACTGACCTTCAAAGTAGTCACCAGCATTGTGTATAACCCGTTGCCAGCGATGTGGAAGCCGTAGGATACTCTTAGCAGTGCCAGTTGTGTTGACAGTTCGAACGGCGTGGTCTACCGCGCTACGAATTTGTAGCAGTTCTGAAGCGAATGCCGTGAAGTGTTTCCTTCAGTTTAGAAATCGAGTTGGACCTACGAGGGCTTAGGTCAGAGGAGTGCAGTAGGTGGTATAGCACTTAGCAGTCCCAACAGTGAAACAAATCAGTAACAGCTTGCACTGTACGTGCTTGAGCATTGTCCTGCAAAATGATGGTCAGGTCCTGAAGAAAGTGTCATCACTTCTGTCTCTATGCTGTTCATTTTTGGAACACAATCTACGACCAGAGGTGTTGCAGTCTTCAGCACTGGTGGCCTAACGTCGCTGCAGCTTAGAGGAGCAGCCTGAAGCGTGTCGATCATGGCCAATACAGCTTCTACCTCTTTGTGGACAGAGGCCAATTCACCGTGGGTCTGCAGATAACAAAGTGCCTATACATTTCTAACTGCGAAACAAGAATACAATAACTACACTGCCTGACAAAAAAATTGAAGCACCCAGAACAGGAAGAGGAAAGGAAAGAAATTTTCTCGGGTTAAAATCATATATGATTTTATTTCAGTGATTAAAAATTTGAGTCGAGTTTACAAAGCTGTTTGTAGAGCTAACACTTCCTTCAGCTGGTAGTTGCCGGATAACCTGTGTATTTGAGAATCAGAGCAGGTGGTCTGTTCGAGATTCTAGCAGTACGTGCCCTTCTCAAAAAGTGACGAAGCAGCTTCAAAGACTGTGGCATAAGGAGTGTTGAAATTGTGCTGTAAATGAATGGAAGAACATTTTTATCACAGATTAATCACACTTCAATATGTAGAATAATTATCACATATCCATGAGGAAGGAAAGGTATAGCCAGTACAATCACTGGAATATTATGGAAAAATAGTAGTTCTCTTTAGGGGTGGAAGGAGAGTGTAAGAAAGCAACATGTTGAACTGTTGACACATTTGTTGTTGGTCAGATGTTCTGCAAAGAGGAATTGGTGCCAGTCAACCTCCACAGAGGAATCTTCTGTACAGCTCTTTCTAAAGAATAGGATTGGCTGCCAGCAGAGATCTTAAAATGCCACCTGAACTTGTGCCATATCACTATATCTGCTACCTAGTATCATCACCACCACCACCACCACCACCACAGAACTCACAACAGCGTTGTGTGAGGTATGAAACAATCAAGCTGGAGATATGGTTTGCTGCAGTACTCTTGTAATTAGTATATAAACTGATCTGAAGATAGCTGATTAGCAATTTACAGCAATCATAAAAAGGAGTTATTGCTACCAAGTAATAAATAAATATGGTACAAAATATATATACGATATATTTTCATTATGAAAAACTTAGGTTTCCCGCCAGTGTATTTCCTTGAAAATCCGTCCTTCTCATAATGTTTATCTATTTGTTGTCATTTCATTACATATAGATATTTCTACATTAATTCATTTCTTTCGTTGTCTTGAATGAGTTCATAAGTCTAAAGTATAGACTCCAATTAGAGAGACAAATCATAAAAAGAGATAACGAGGCTACAGTACATGTGACCAAAATGTGTGCTTGGAAAGCAGTGTTGCGTTCTGTATTACTTGAGACGCCACATTTAAATTTTTTCTTTGCCTGGGACCAAAAAAACAGATTGTAAAAAGATAGTTTTGGCCCCTACTTTTTGCCCACAGAAGTCCTATAAATAACTCTACCTTTTTCTCTCTGAAGCACTACAGTACAGTGATCATATCACTGGGAACACACTTTTACACGATTAGGTTATAAATTACTTGCATTCAATAATATTTCTATTCTGTCTTATTAACACAGCAGGACTATGAGCCACCTTGTCCTCTCCCCCCTCCCACCTCTCCTGCATAGATGCATACACTGATTTAGGTACGAAAGGGTGTCATGAAACTATTTTATCGTCTTCTGAGGTAAGGTGGCCTACAACTGTTGCAACTAGTCGTCGATGACCTGGATACTGGCACTAGTACAGAATTGGTGTCCGTGCTTGTCTCACACATGTTCTATTAGGGACAGATGTGGGGATCTTGATCGCCACAGGAGTACCTCAATAACACGTAGATAGTTCATAGAGACATGTGCCATGTGTGAACGAGCTTTGTCCTGTAGAAAAATGGCGCCTCAATGCTGTCACATCAGAGGTAACACATGAGGACGCTGGGTGTCTTTGATGTACCATTGTGCCGTAAGAGAAGACGTCCCTCTATCACTACAGTCACTACCAACCCCGACCATGACGCCAGGAATAACACCACGATGTCTCTCGTAAACACTGACAGAACTGGACCCCTTCACAAATCGTCTCCATGCTCACCGATGAGGTCGCCTGAGGCAGTGCAGAACCACGATCCATAATGAAGTCAATGCAATCCCATTCATCAGCAGCCCAAAAGTCCTGGTCACGGCACCACTCCAAACGCTGCCTAAATATGGGACGGTGACACCATAGTCCGGCTGCTGGTAGTCTCCTGTCAATTGGGTGGGATGACGCAGCATGTAACAGGGAGTCCATTACTTCTTCTCAGAGAGCAGGGGCAGATGTGAAATGGTTACGCTGTGGCCTGACACACAATACAGCGAACGTCCCTTGCAGTGGTCGGAACCTTTACGACGAACGTTCCTGCCCTCAAGTTCCCATGCAGTCTAACATTGGTCCATTGTCACATCCGAATGCTCTACAAATCGGGTTAACGCACGTTTAGACCAGCTGGCCAAATGGAGACCCATTTCAAACTACATCAAGTGCTGGTAACGCTGTACTACACGAGAACGCGGCATCTCCTTCGCAGTGACCACTCAACATCTGACGCTACTCACGCCCCTTGTACACGGTGGAGAAAAACTGTGTCACCAAATTTTAGCCCCGGACAGCTGATGCCAGTAGGAACGAAAATTACTAATGTTGTGTACGTCGACAAGGCACCATTTTTAAATTGCAGAAACTTGGCACCATGCGCTCCGATTGGCCGTTGGATTGCCCTGTTGCCGTTCGTCCGTTGACGGGCAGCGCTATGGTTGTCAGTTCACACATACTAACGTCCCTCGCCCTGTCATTGCCCCTACGTGATACGCACACGTGTCGAACAGGTCTAGCTCTTCGTATCCATCTCGCGTCAGAGGCATTCACACGCAAGCTTCGCTTCGGAGCACACACACGTCACCTGCGATTTAGTCTCTAGGCGC
Organism: Schistocerca americana; assembly: GCF_021461395.2. Classification (NCBI taxonomy): domain Eukaryota; kingdom Metazoa; phylum Arthropoda; class Insecta; order Orthoptera; family Acrididae; genus Schistocerca; species Schistocerca americana. Next base: position 133,225,228 of record NC_060123.1, read on the forward strand.
TCAGTCCGGAACCGCGCGACTGCTACAGTCGCAGGTTCGAATCCTGCCTCGGGCATGGATGTGTGTGATGTCCTTAGGTTAGTTAGGTTTAAGTAGTTCTAAGTTCTAGGGGACTGATGACCACAGATGTTAAGTCCCATAGTGCTCAGAGCCATTTGAACCATTTGTGATTTAGTCATACAGTAAGAATGGCGGCACACTATTTGTTTGAAGAACAACGAGATATGATTTTTGTTTATGTGTTTATGGAACAGCCGATGGCAACGCGCTTGAATCTCGACGGTTATATGAGGAACAGTACCCAGCAAGCCGCCACCCACACCCGTAAACGTTTACAGTAATTCACTAGCGACTTGGCGAAACAGGCTTATTAAGGGGATATCATGGTGATGCTGGAAGACCTCGAACACGACGGGACACTGCATTTGAAGAGACTGTTCTCGAACGCTTTGAGAAATCACCTACTCGAGAGGTTGGAGACGACATTGGGGGTCACTCATCGGTTAGTCTGGCAGGTTTTCAGAGATGAGGGCCAGCATCCATTTAGTTTCCACCCTGTCCCAGACCTAAATCCGGTGGCGGACTATGAACACAGGCTAGGGTTTTGCCAGTGGTTTCTGCGACGTGTTGCACGCGATCCCGACTTCCCCGCCATTGTGTTGTTTATCGACGAGTGCGCCTTCCATGGGGATTGCCTTTACTGGACAAGGGGAAATCCTCACGTCACGTACGTTCACGGACACCAGGAACGATTTTCGCTCAACATTTGGACAGGCATTGTAGGTGACCATCTGATTGGGCTGGTCCGTCTACCTCCTCGACTTATCGGGGCAAATTACCTTCTTTATTGCAAGAAACTCTACCCGGCCTGCTGGAATATGTTATCTTGGACATACGGCTACGCATATGGTTGGAGTATGGTGGGGCGCCCGCACATAACAGTGCTGTGCGCGGATATCTAAATGAACTCTTTGACGGCAGGGTAACTGGCAGAGGTGCTCATAGGACTTGGCCCCGCGATCACCAGACCTCACGCCACCGGAGTTTTTCCTGTGCGGATTCTTCAAAGTCCAACTTCACCCACCTGGACGCGGACCACCTAGAAACGAAGAGGACTTAATGGATTGCATTCAGCATGCCGCCAGTCACATCAGGGCAATGCCAGGAATCTTCGAAAGAGTTCGGCAAAACACCGTTCGACGTTACCAAGTTTGTGTCGCGTCAGAGGGTCGCCAGTTCGAGCACCTGCTTCAAGTAAACATTGTCCTAGCTACAAAAAAGGCCCTTTTCAGGGCCGACACAATTTGTAGAAGACTTTCTGTACACGAACTAACAGCTGTTGATGGGTTTGTTCCCGGTACGTCTTATCATGAAACTGCAATGGATGTGTCGGGACCCCGATGGAATCGCCCCCAGGCCCCCCAGAGTGGAAGGGAGGCTGGCGCGCTACCACCGAGCGCGCTGGCCGCCTTGGATACATAGCGACCTCCAGCAGACAAAGCGTTCGCGGTCATGCGTTTTCAGGAGCATGCGGCAGCAGGGCAATCCCACGGCAAATCGGAGCACGTGGCGCCAAGTTTCCGTAGTTTAAAAACTGTGCGTTGTCGACCTACACAACATTAGTAATTTTGGCTCCTACTGGCATCAACTAACCGGGGTTAAAATTTCGTGACACGATTTTTCTCCGCCCTGTTTACCCTATGTGGCCTGGCAATAAAAATAAACATGAACAAAACACTATTAAACTGTGATGGCCGTTCACCTGGTACAGTGAATTGTGACCGTAATCAGTTACACACATGTCGACGGTTTGTACATGTATGAAGTTATACTGACATCCGTCCAAGTCTTCTGGATGCTTCACTTTTTTTGTCAGTTGGTGTATCTCTGGCGATTTTTACACGATATTGAAGGCGATAATAATAAGCAATGTTGTACAATGAAAAACCAAGCTGCATTATGAATACTATCTCACTGAAAACAAGTCCTCAGCACACAGGAAGAAACAGAGGCAGACAACACGCACAGAATAAACAATGTTGCTCGTATCAATAAGAAGCTATTTTTGTTGACGTGTCAGGGCGTCATTGTTTCCTACTGAGCGAGGTGGCGCTGCACTAAGACAATGGATTGCTATTTGGGAGGATTGCGGTTTTGTTACCTGTCTGAGCATTAACATTTAGGGTTTCCGTGATTTCCTTAAATGGTGACCTTCTGCAGTTGACGTGAGTTTCTAGAGACGAACGTCGCGCACCTGTGGCTTAGCTAAATGCGTGGCAGAGACGGCGTAAAACCAGGAACTGCCGCACGGCGGGCCAGAGAGAGGGGCTGTCTCCGGACAGGCAGCGATGCTGAGTGACGTGGAGCGGCGATCGTCCGTCGATGCGTGCGCTATGGAGGCCGTGCTGGCACTCCTACCGACAGAGAGTCGCCTTGTTCTTTGTTCAGCGACCTAATTTCTCTTATTTACTCTTTACTGGGCTCCTCTAAATTCTTTATCTAATTGTACCGATTGCTGAAGCGGTACAATATTTACTGCCTTCTTGTGAAAACTTGCTTTAAAATAAATTTTAAAGGCACAGTCGTTCCTATCACTGGCCTAACCCTCTTCGGTAGCTGTGACGTCAGACCGACTGAAGGGGCCCAGGTTCGATTCCTGCTCCTGTCGGAGATTTTGTCTGCTCGTGGAGCGGATGTTGTGTTGTCCTCATCATCATTTCATCGCCACCAACGAGCAAATCGCCTAAATTCCACCCCATTAAAAGACTTGTACCCAGCAGAAAGCCCACCACAAGACCGAGAGACTGGATCACCTTTATTGGTCGAGTGCTTTCTTCCAAGAGAGATTTCGCTTATATTTTCTACGCAGTGCCTTCCCGTTGGCAGAAGTTTCCTTTTTTCTGTGTTGGAGAAGGAGATCATTAGTCTTCAGAATGGCTTGATGTTGTTTGATGGGGCCTCAACTGCCTCTCCTGGACCATCCTCTTCATGTCAGAGTAACACTTACACATAACGTCCTCAATTATTTGTTGTATATCTTCCAATCACTGCCCCCCCTCCCCCAACCTCCCCCCCCCCCACAACACACAGTTTTTGCTCCATTAAGTAGCGTGGTAAGTTATTCTTTGGTGCCTTAACACATGTCCTATCATCCAGCCCTTTCTTCTTGTCAGTGTTTCCCAGATGTTCCTCTCTTCGCCAGTTCTGTGGAGAAACATGTCATTTGTTATCCGTCCAAGTATTTTTGAACATCCTTCACCACGTCTTCAACTACGTCTCAAATGTTTCGAATCTCTTCTTTTTCGGATTTTTCCACAGTCCATGATTCACTTCCATAAAATGCTGTGCTCTAAACGTGCGTTCTCAGACATTTCTTCTTCAAACTGAGACCAATGTTTCACAGCAGCAGACTTCTTTTGACCAGAATGTTCTCTTTGCCTGTATTAGTCTGCCTTTCATGTCTTTCTTACTTGGTCTGTCATATGTTTACTTTGATTTTTAGCTAGAGAATTCTGCATGGGGGCTTAATTAAATAGAATGCAAATAATTTTAATTTTTTTGATTTAGTAGCTGTCTGTCCGATTACGAGGTCTCGTAAACGGTTGGCCCTGACTAGTTTTAGTACGCAATCTGACTGCATAGAATAACAACAAAGATAAAAGAAAATTTCCGTTACACAATTAATTAATTAAGTCCCCAGCAACTATAAAACGTACGAAACCAAAGCACAAGTGTAACTGTTCTGTGTGTGGAAGTGTGATTCAACGTACACATCTGGCACGGTTCTTGTTCAATAAGACCAGAAATTTTAAATACCATTTATACTGAAGTAATTAAAAAAATAGAAATACTATAATTGCGCAAGAAAACCAGAATTACACTCTAATACAAGAACACAAGCCAGATGCTTTGTTGACTGAACCTGTAATGGCACATTATTTAAGACATTGAAGTAATAAAAAGAATAGGGAATTTTTTTTTACCTTCATATATATTGACGAAAAGCACTCGGATCATTACAATATCTCCATTCGAACAACATCTGCTGTCTAGCCCATCAAACAACTGCATAAAACATGGAACAAGCACTCCCTACTACAACATATAAACACCGACTCGCTACTACCACATCTCAACAAGCACTCTCCACCACGACTTCTCGACAAGAACTCTTCACTACGACATCTCAGCAAACACTGACTACTACGAGTTCTCGACAAGCACTGCCAGTGGAGGCGGCGGAATAATACTCTTTGGCGCAATCTCTGGCGCTGTGGCTCAGTGTAGCCACCTTTCAATTCCTTCACTTCATCTACTTCGTGGTTCCCAGTTCCGATGTTCAGTCTATCGCTAATTTAGTTCTCTTCACCTCATTATTATTGTCTTTCTTTGGTTTACTCTCAGTCCATGTGCTGTGCTCTTCATTCAATTGTCGTTAAAATCTTTCTCACTTTCAAAAATGGTTCAAATGGCGCTGAGCACTATGGGACTTAACATCTGTGGTCATCAGTCCCCTAGAACTTAGAACTACTTAAACCTAAATAACCTAAGGACATCACACACATCCATGCCCGAGGCAGGATTCGAACCTGCGACCGTAGCAGTCGCGCGGTTCCGGACTGAGCGCCTAGAACCGAGAGACCACCGCGGCCGGCTTTCTCACTTTCACTGGCAGTGGCAGCAGCGAATATTATGATGATATGCTTTCATTTTTACTTTTATTCCTAATCCAGAACCTTTGTTTATTCCTGTCATCACTTCTTTGATATAAAAGTTGAGGAGAATGTGAGAATGACTCCATTCCTATTTTACGATCTTCATAATTCGAGCTCTAGTCGAGAAAAAAATAGTTGTGTAAGCAAGTAATGTTGTTTTATGTTCATAAAAACGTTTCCTATATTCTGAAGGTAATAGCTGTGCTCAGTTGACGATCTGTTGTTTATTTTTTGTTTTCGGCGTGAACATACGCAACGCATTTCACAGTGATCTGATTAGCATAGATAATGTTGTATTCAGATACAGCATTCATTTCAAAAACAAGCATTAGGTGATGGAATACGTGTATTTTGTGGTTATGTGGCTTTTTTTCAGTATATAGAGAATGAATCTCAAATCCAGCGCAAAATCTTCAGAGGTTGTTCACATATATTTTCTGACTTTTGATACAGTGGCCTCCTGATCACCGATAGCTCTTCGCAGAGTAATTTGATTTCTGACCTCCACTTACTTTGTATCAGAATGGCATTCCAAATATCAACCTAACAGTACCAGAAAAAGGCGTTTTCAAATTTTCCATTATATGATCAATAAAAGGAGAGGTTACATTTGAATAGTCTTAAAATCCCCCAGTTGCCCATGTACTTGTTGCTTCTCGGCACTCAGTACCGCTGCCTGGTCGTTTTGTTCTACTTGTCAGTTTTCTGTTCAGGCGCTGGTTGTAACCTAACGATCTACTCTATCATAGTTGTAACAGAATAATCCGTATCAGTATCATTCCACCAGCATCTTGCGTATTCCGCCACTACCCAAACAATAAACGAATATACAATACAAAACTAAATGGCTACGAGGTTCACACTATACAATATACAGTCCACAAAAAGTTACTCTAGTTCTTATGGCTTATCATAGCCCATCTACTTTCACTACAATCTCGTGGCAAATGACCCCAACGTTGACAAGTAAAATATAAACTTGGCACAGCCTTCGTGCACGGCAACGCGTGCCCAGAAAGACTGCAAAATTGCACACTTCACAGGTGTAAACTACGACTCCTGACGATTAATCCTAAAACCAGACAGGCAGCAGGTTTCAAATTATTATGAAAGTCCCTACGATCCACCATGGTCAATGAATTATGTAATGAAAATGGCTGGTTACAAGGTAAAAAAATACTTATCATTCATCGCACTGTGTAGTGTGGAGCATTGACTGCAAGCTCAGCGAAACTGCTGTGAGCATGATGTCAACATCGGAAACTGGCGGCAGTCGTATCAGCATGAAGACTACCTCTGAGAATCAGTTGTAGCTGTGTCAATGCTAGACACATTTCTGATCACCAGCTGTAGCAGTCACCCTTTGGGTCAGGGTTTTTAGTGGGAGATAGAGGCTGAAGATAGTGGGACAAAGTTCATTCGGGTACATTTGATTTGTGCAGGCTACATACATTCAGGGGCAAGCATAAATTCAGGGGTAAATTAAGTCTCCCTGCCCCTGGGGATAATCAGTCCTGAGAAACTCCCCACTCCTGCCCCTCCTCACCCACACACAAATCATCGATCCTTCCCCCTCACTGAGACAAGCACACTTTTGATAACAAATTAATTGACTAATTAATTAAATTGATCAATTAATTACCCCCTTTCCCTCTGGGAAATCTTCCAGCCCTCCCCTCCCCACACCACCTGGAAATTGGCGGGAAAATCGCTCAGTCTCTGCAGAGCTGTTGATGTGGAATGTGCAAGTATTACCCTGTCCAGCAACTAAAGTCATGATTACGTAATTACACTGCTGCAGATTCGAGGAGTTGTCTTGTTGGAAAATTTTCGTGTGTGTTTATGATGATGTATGGTTTCTGGGGCGCTCAACTGTGCGTTTTCAGCGCCTGTACAAAGTCCCAGTCGTTACTGAGTATAATTGCACCACATGTCATGAATGATGATGAAATGACGAGGACAGCACAAACACCCAGTCCCCAAGTAGAGAAAAATCCCTGACCCGGCCGGGAATCGAACCCAGGATCCTGTGATCCAGACGCAGCAACGCTATTCACTAGAATTTTGTGTGTGTGATCCTCTTGATGTACAGCAATCGACTGAAGTGACCCATCGCTTCGCTCCTCCCTCCCTACCCCTTACAAAAAGTGGCGGGAAAAACCGCTGTCTGTGCTGAGCTGGTGGACTGAAAGGATCCCATGACAGTAGTTGGAAAGTAGTGCCTGTGGATCAGAATGCTCCCCACGCTCGTCAGACAATGCTGTGTGCAATAGCAAATTTCTGGGCTACAGTCGTCATGCTTCGTCCTCCTCCCAGTTTCCCGATGATTCGTCACTGTGTGAAGTCACCAAATGTTGTTTCCTGGCCATTTTGTAATGAGGAACGCCACCACAGTGCACAGTAACTGTTCGCTGATCAAAAAAAGAAAACCACCTCATCTCTTTCTACTCCTGTAACTGATTCGTGTTGTGGATAGTACGCTGACTTTAAGCTGTGTGACGTCCCACTTTTTGGGCATGACTGAGAGATCCCTGGAAACTTGCTCCCGCACTTCATTCATTTCCACAGAATAATTAGTATTTACATTACTTCATCTATCTTGTCCTTCAGTTTTCCAGTGCAGTGTATTAAATTTTACTGTCAACACTGATTTGTCGTTTTATTCTATAACTCTCGTTTGTTAGGTTAAAGTGATAGTGTTTCAATGGTGTTGTGGGATTATGTTGATTATGGATGACTTTTGCAGACTGGTGAGTATTTGGGGGGGGGGGGGGGGTGCAGTGGGTATGTAAATATTTAAACTGTGATTTCTAATACACAGTGTTTAACAGATATTCACCTGTTCCGCCATGTGTTTTGGGTGAGAATTTCGAATTTTGTAATGATAGCTGGTTCTTTTCTTTTTGAGTGAGTGGGACTGTGTGTGTGGGTGTGTTTTTTCTACGTATTTGGATCTTCTGATAGTCCTTTTAGACCTGAGAATAGGTTTCCATTGAATAGTGCTGTGTATTCATTCGTTACTTCTTTTCCTTCTGCTATGTCTTTTTGTATGTGGATATTTCCTTCTAAAATAATTTATGTGGAGGGCTGTTGCTGAACTTAAGAATTTTTATGTCAATGTTCATGTCTGTTGGTCTGTGTTTCATACCAATAAGATGCTCTGCAAATGCACCATGACTGGTGTTACTCTTCAGTGCCTGTCTATGATCAGTTAACGTAATAGTGAAATGTCTATGTCTGTCTGATGTAAACTGAGTTATAGTCCTGACTATTGAGCCGAAAGATTTCAGAGGTGTTGTGTTTGTTTGTGCTAGCATTGGTTGTCCTTAGTTTCTTCTGTATAGAGCTATTTATTCTGTTGGCTATATGCAGTCCTTGGTTTTCGAATATGTGCCAGTCTTCTGAGCTGCTTTACTTTTTAAGTAAGTGTATGCCATTTAATTGTTGTTGTGAATGTTCTTGTCCAAATGTGTTGAGTGTGTGTTCTTTTCTGTGTGTTTAAATTCTGTGTGTCTTTGTTTCTATGTTGGTGTTGCTCTGTTTGTTGCTGTGTTGGATGTCTCTTTCATTTCCATTTTCATTTTGTGGTTTGGTCTATATGTTTGTTTTGAATGCGTTTTCAACAGCTGTTCCTTTGATGGTTTGCAATTCATTTTGTAGTTGTCCTTATTGACTAAAATTTCATTCAATTTTTGTCACATGTATCAGAAAATGATATGTTTGGTACAAGGTGATTTGAGTTTTTGTATAGGGTGCTATGCTGGTGTTGCTGGGTTTCCTGTATGTGTAAAATAGGTGATTGTTGTTGAGTTTCTGTATTGTTATGTCTAAGAAATCCACCTTCTTGTCGTTTTCTGACTTGATGATAAATTTTATCTTTCAGTGAGGTATGTTTATATCATTTTAGAATTGCTGTATGCTACTGGGTGTTTCATCTAGAAGACATATGATGTCTTCTACACAATGATACCAATGTGTTATTCTGTATTGTCTATGTTTCACTTTGATTTCAACATTTTCTTCCCAGTGTTATCTAAGATGATTTTTGCCAGAAGTCTACTGATCAGTGATCCCACAGGTAGTTCATCTTGTGTGAATAGAATTGGTTGTTAAATAAGAATTAATTTTGCTCTGTGATTATTTTTAAAACACTTGTTATATCTTCCATATGTTGTTTTTGAATTTTTTGTTTGTTCTAAGTGTAGCTTGATGATACCATTGGTTTCTGTAGTTGGGATGTTCATGTACATGGATTGGATATCGAATGGTGTGAGTGTTGCTGCTGTGGGTATATTGATAGGTCTGATCTGTTCTGTCATCTCCTTTGTGTTGCATAAGTTCCTGTTGTATGTAAATATAGTATTCTGTAGGTATGTCTCTAGCTCCAATGACCTGTGAATATACTGGGTTTGTATAAGTGCATCTCTAGCTAAATGATATACAGATGCTCTTATAAAATCTACATTTGGCCTGACTGAAATGTCCTGTTAATGAATTTTTTGAACAGTTGTTTAAATCTGGTGCCTTGGGATTATCTCGTTTTAGCTTTTCATTTTCTGCTTAGTGAATATGTGTGACATGTTTTTAAAAAGCTTCTATGTATTTTTCTGGTATCTTTGTGCTGGATCACCCATTTACCTTGCAATGTTGCTGTCCTTTAGAAATTTTAGAATCTTATGATTTTATTCTTCCTATTTCATTACGGCCATAATGTTCCCTTCTTTAGCTTTTGTGAGGAGGGCCCTGTTGTGTCCAAGTTTATACATTATTTTACTCCACAGGTTTTCTTCGTTACTTTTGTTTCCTCACTTGATGTTACTTTTTTGTTCCCTTATTATGCACGTAATTTTCTGTGTTGTTAGCTCTTTTCTTAGGTCTACATTAAAGTTTGAATTATCATTTGTTTCTTATTGTTGTATCCCGTAATTATTTTCTCTTATTAAGATTCTTCACTGCCTTGACTGTAACCTGTGTGATGTTGACATTGTATTTAGGCCCTCTATATGACAGATTTAGTTCTTGTTTTGTGAATTTATGTCAGTGAGGTCGACATGCGTTTATGGAATGTGTAGTTTGTTTATCTGCTGTTTCTAACTTTAGCTGATGTGTTCCTTTTAAAAAGTATGTGCAATTTTCATTGTTGTTTCTCCAATTTGTTCCAGTAGTGTTCCTGTACAGAGTTTGACTCTGTTTATGATGTCATTCAATATTTATAAATTTTTTATATGATTTAATACGTCAAGATGAAAGTTGGATAGTTCGACACTGTGTCCCTCTTGGAATGTAGATATTTGATTTCCTGTCTTGGCCAACCTATTTGTATATGCAATTAGCTACTACAGGTACAAAAAGTGAGCTTCAACCATGACTTTAAGAACAAAATTTTCAAATATGTGGGGTGTTAAACAGTCAAAGAAGTTGTACAAAGATTTTAAGATGGTAGCGCGGCCAATTCCAGAGTCCTGTTCCCGTGTCTGGATACCTTGTCAACTAAGCGGGGCAAAAAACATCGAATGAATTCAGAGACACACTCCTAGGTTTGCAGCAGGTCGTTATAGTGCATACAGGAGTATAACAGTTATGCTCAGGGAAATTTAATGTGAATCTGGGGAGGGAAGATGACCCTGTTCTGCAAATTTAGAGAATCTATGTTTGAAGAAGACTTTGGGATCATAATGCTGCCACCTTCGTTTATCTCGCTCGGGGATGATGAGAATAATATACGAGATTTTAGGGCACGTACAGAGATATATGAAAGTAATTTTACCCCCACTCGGTAAGTGAATGGAATAAATGAGAAAGTCAATAACACTAATAGGAAGTGCTCTCCACCATGCACTGTACAGTGGTTAATGGTGTATCTATGTTAAAGCAGAACTTGATATCTGTGTGTTTGGCTTGTTCATGTTTCTGCACTGTCCAGCCACATTAATGTGACTATTTGTCAGAAGCCAGAAAATCACGTTTTGCAAAGCAGTCCGCTGCGAGATCTGCAGGAAAAGAGTCAGTGAGGTTCTGGAAGGTTCTCACTGGGATGTGGAGCCATGCCGACTTCAATACCGTGGCCAACTACACTAGGTTTGTCGGAAGAGGGTCATTGGCATGAACAGCCCGACCGAGGTAGCCCCACGTATTCTCCATTGGAAGTTTGGTATCGAGAGTAGTATTGTAAATTCATCCTGGTGCTCTTCGAACCACCCACAAACACTGGGAACTGGGTGATATGTTGCATTATCCAGCTGGTAGATGCCATCGTGGCGAGGAAAAACAAACAGCATGTAGTGCTGGACATGATCTCAAAGGATAGATGCATACTTGTGTCAAGCCGTTGTGCCTTCCAGAATGGCGAGATCATCCAGGGATATCTACGAAAATATTCCCAGATGATAGTGCTCGCTCCTTGTTTAGTTTCAGACGTTTCACACCATACACTCCAACTGTTCCGATGTAGCATAAAACGTGTTTCATCTAAAAAGACCACCTGTGGCCACTCAGTGTGTAACACGCCCGGGGTACAAACGGCGGGATCCCTTAATTGGTATAAGTGCTTGCTGCTTCTTGACCGTGCGCCCTGTCCACACCACATACCTGATAATCCCGCGGTGGTCGTATTGTTCTGCTCCACACTCTGACCGACCTGCCTGAAATAATGTATGTAAATATGCAAGCAGGTTAGGGGAGCCACTCAACGTCAAACACAACACTGTCCTACGTCTGGTATCAACATCTGTATCCTGAGACAATATGAAAAGGACAGGTTGCTATAAAGACTCCTTTGAAAAAAAAAAAAGAAAAACTTTTTTGTTTACCACTACTACTACTAGGCTAATTACTGTTTAGCTCTACAGGGCCTTTATACTGAAATGTTTCCCCACACCACCTAGTATTGTCTTTCTATGTGTGTGAGTAACTGTATGTTCACTGTTGAGGGTAAATACATACAGCGTACACAGGGCGATGTGTGAAACTGATAGCGATTACACGCTTCCGCTGTTGTAGAAATCTGCTCCAGATGCTGCAGATACCGTGTTGAGCTGAAAGTGGTAACCAAAGTACGGAGAAATATTCTTCGGGGCTCTGTTGCATAGCAATCAGATTGCTTTCAGTTCTGAGAAATGTCCAGGTAGTATTGTGGATTTGAATGATCCATGAAGTGACTTCTTTTCCGAAGAAAACATGGAACTATTTCACTAGAACTGAACGCTCCCGTCGGAACTGTTCTCAAGCTGGTGTTTATTAGTAAATCACAACAGAAGTATATCGCTGGGTGTATAATAACACGTACCTTCTTGAAATGAAAAATATTTTGTTGTTCTATTAACTGATTTTCTTCCATATACACTTATATTTTACAATGTGAATCAAAAACTCGCAATGGCGTCGATTTTTACATCACAAGAATGGCTCTCCTCTCCTAAAATTTTTTTTTACTCTTAAGAAGAACAAAAGTTCTATCTCCTAAGAATTATTATGTGAGCGCTGACCGCCACAGAGTAATAAACAATACTTTTGTCTCTCTCTCTCTCTCTCGCACTGTCACAGCAAGTTACGCTGCATGATACATCATATTGCATGGACGAGCGTACACGTAACCTAACATAGCACGGATGATTGTTAATGATGCGGAAGCCGAATGATCGAACGAAAGGTCTTACGCTCACCAAGCATGCACAGATATCTTTTGGTACCAGTCCTCCTTGACACTAATAATAATATAACACTGCTCATAAAGTTAAATTACAGTTCACAGTTCACAATTGTACGAGCATGTGCGTAACATTCACAGTGCAGCTGATTGTTGATGCGGAACGCGACGACCGAACGCACGTCCTCACGCTCGCTACAAGATACTGGCACTTGATTGCACTCTTTTATGGTAACTAATTTTTACTGATTCACATTAGTTCACTCTCAGAGATCGAAGACGTCGAGGATAATTGATGATGTGCGACACGCAACGAGAGGATACACAAATACGTTATCGGCGGCATTGCTCCTTTTTCATCACATCATTACGCATTTCCTCTGAATCACTTCCATATTTCATTTCATTACCGAAATAGCACTTGTAGTAACACTTGAACTTCCGTAATAAGAATGCTTCTCACATGCAGAGCTACCCACAACATAGCAATTCCGTGTCCCTTGCTCGACTCAGCAAAAAACGCGGCCGCTCGCAAAGATACTCCGCAACCAAGCCAACGATATGACAATACGCTTACAAGTGGTCCTCCAGATGCGGTATTGGTGTGCAATTCTAACTTCGGTCGTCGATAAACAGCAGCGAGCATGGGTGCATGAAGCAGCAGCACGTTCGCTGAACAGTTGTTGATGAGACAGTGTTGGTAGTCCCTTGTTTCACCTGGACCTGCTCAACAGTTGCACGTGTATTGACCCGTACACGTCTCTGGAGCCGTAGTTCACCCCTGTCGTCTGCGTCCCTTGGTGCACCTTGTAATGCCGGAAATGCATGTCCTCCTATTTCCATCTATTGTACCATAAATTTTTTCCTTATGTTGTTATCTGAAGAAATGACATTTCTGTGTCTTTATATATTGTAATTGTTTTACAGTTTGTGTTTTGTAAATATTATTTGTATTTTTACGCTGGGTCTTGCCTAGGGAAAACTATGCTATCAAGCGATTACATCGATAGGTCGTGTGGAGAACCGAAGTGTTTAGGATCTTGGGTAGTGTTAACTCTGCCGCGTGGAGCGCGGGCAGACTGGAGTCTGGCTGGAGTAGGGCGGTGGAGCAGGTGTGTTGAGTGCCGCGCTTTCGGGCTCTGGCAGCATGTAATTGCGCTCTACTTGCTATGATAGTTTCTGGCACAGTGTCGCAGACGGGAAACATTAGCTGGAACACCTCAAGAGCCCGTTTCACCTGGTGACCGTGTCGAGAAGAAGGCGCGCCAACATCCAGCTTCTGCAACAGCGACGGCTGACAATAAGTGATTGTCACCACCTCCTCGATCGACGACTTCAAACCTTCAATCAATCAACAAGGAAGACTGAACACACGTAAAGTTTTAGAACTGTATGGCAGACCTCAGCTTTTGAAACTGTTCCATTTGCATCACTAAAATACAGCAACTTAGCATGAACCTTTGTTGCTCATTGTCCCAATTGCATTACCAAGGAGGGTCCCTTCATTTTCTGACATGAACCCGAGTGTCGTTGAAATTCAAACGCCAGCATTAAAGTAATATCATTCCATTTCACTGATTTAATTTCAAAGTTCAGTTAAAGTATTAATAGCTGACTACAATAACCAAACAGAACTATATTTAGATTACACAAGAACAAATTAAGAGTGCGAGTTTTGTCACCATATTTTAGCTTACCTGTGACTGAAGCTCAGCTTGGTACGTACCAAATTTGACTATTGTTAATTGTTCAAAATCATTTAATTCAAGTTCAAAGTTAAATGTCTTATTTTTAAATTGCGTAGGTTCAAGTCGCTTTTGAGATGATTGTTGAGGTAGCCCAAGACTAACCTTATTTTATTTAAATTCGTAGTGCTTCAGAAACAAAGTTCACTATTAATTTCAGTCACTAAATTAACTTTCAATTTTCCGGTTTTATTAATTCTTTTGCTAAATTAAGTCAGAGTGTAGCGAAATTTATTACTTCTGACAAACATTCAGTTTTCACACAACACGTGTCAACCTTCAGTTGCCACGCTTTTAGTGCTAATTATACGTGCATTAACTTTTCTTTTTCGGTTATTATAGTAGTTGTCCATAGGACTGGCGACCGTAATTTTCCCCAAATCTCAAATATTTAATTAACGCCAGTTATTTGTTAACGTAACGACAGCACATTTACTTTATTTATTAACTTTACCCTTTTTCAAAATTAATTTCCACCAATTTCATTTGCATTTTCCTTTCATTTAGATGTAACCCTTCCTCCCTCTTTACCGACAGATTAACTTCGGTGACGATTGTATTTCCCACATTTCCATTAGGTACGCGCGGTTTAGTTTTTCACTGTCATTAAGGTCGATAAGTGAGGGGGAAGTTACAGTCTCAGTTGCCTCGGCGCCGGTTTTGAATAGCGCCATTTTGCCATGGACGGTATACGGACAGCTTAGGAACTTGGCCGTTCCGCAAATGTTTCCACAGTTGGCCGGAAAGCTAATGACCATGCTCTTTTGGACTTCAGATAAATCGCTCCGCCTGTGCATGACGACAACGACTGCACTATTTTCCGCGTCTGCCCGACAAGCTTTATATACCCTCCACTGCTAGAACTGCCACCTGCAGTCTGTGAGTGGTTATCGTACGTTGACTTCGAACATAGGCGGTGGTCACATTAATACTCCTGTATCGTGGACTTCTGGCGTACAAAAGCTATGATTAGCATGTGTAAGTTTGTACACAACAGAATACTCAAAAACCGCAAATAAAATTTACTTTAACCTTTCCTACTATCTGTAGATAGCGAGAGATCATTATTGTGGTTTTTCATTACAGTGAAGTTTTCGGTTCAAATGGTTCAAATGGCTCTGAGCACTATGGGACTTAACAGCTGTGGTCATCAGTCCCCTAGAACTTAGAACTACTTAAACCTAACTAACCTAAGGACATCACACACATCCATGCCCGAAGCAGGATTCGAACCTGCGACCGTAGCAGTCCCGCGGTTCCAGACTGAGTGCCTAGAACCGCACAGCCACCACGGCCGGCAACGGCATAACAGCTCACACACAGCGAGCATTACATTTTAGGTATCTTAACGTAGAAATCAGAAAGAATAGTTTTAAAGTTTTACAATGGGAATGATTTCACGAAATGATTCGTTCACAAGGTAAATGGACCAAATGAAAAGCATGACTGACGTTTGCAATGATAATTGCTACTACAATCTACCGGCTATATTCGAACGACTAACATTAATTACTACTACGCGTTATCATTAAAGATATATACGCGGAAGCATTTGCGTGCGGAACGACACAGGGAGAAGGTAGAGCTCTGCTTCATTGAAATCCATGGACTCAAAGTAGTCCAGCGACTGTCCCACAACGCAGTCGTGAGGGCATCCCCCAGCTTGTTAACGGGTTTGCCCACTTAACGAACGCCTGCAGGACAAAGGCTCTTTGTTTCTCTAAGCGAGAAAGTACGGACAGCCAGCGAGCATCCTGCTGACACGTTGCAGGTGCTGTGCCCAGGCGAAGCCTCGCGGACAGCTTAGGCTCACAGCTACCTCAACAATTATCAAGAAGAGTTTTGGCTGTTCTTTATTTACTCATGGGTCGACAATGGTGGTCAATGTATTAACGATTTTTCCAGCATAGCTGTTTATTTCTAGCAAAAAAATTTGTACATCACGATTGGACAAGTTCGATACGATGTAAGGAAACTGGTCGAAATCCTCTCCTGACGTAAATTAGTTTCCCAATTGAATTACCATAGACAGTGCTGCAGTCATGCGAGAGGCACAGGAAATGCTGAAGAACCATTCAGTTGACTACTGGGATTCTATTTATACAGGGTGTTACAAAAAGGCACGGCCAAACTTTCAGGAAACATTCCTCACACACAAATAAAGAAAAGATGTTATGTGGACATGTGTCCGGAAACGCTTAATTTCCATGTTAGAGCTCATTTTAGTTTCGTCAGTATGTACTGTACTTCCTCGATTGACCGCCAGTTGGCCCAATTGAAGGAAGGTAATGTTGACTTCGGTGCTTGCGTTGACATGCGACTCATTACTCTACAGCACTAGCATCAAGCACATCAGTACGTAGCATTAACAGGTTTGTGTTCATCACGAACGTGGTTTTGCAGTCAGTGCAATGTTTACAAATGCGGAGTTGGCAGATGCCCATTTTATGTATGGATTAGCACGGGGCAATAGCCGTGGCGCAGTACGTTTGTATCGAGACAGATTTCCAGAACGAAGGTGTCCCGACAGGAAGATGTTCGAAGCAATTGATCGGCGTCTTAGGGAGCACGGAACATTCCAGCCTATAACTCGCGACTGGGGAAGACCTAGAACGACGAGGACACCTGTAATGGACGAGGCAATTCTTCGTGCAGTTGACTACAACCCTAATGTCAGCGTCAGAGAAGTTGCTGCTGTACAAGGTAACGTTGACCACGTCACTGTACGGAGAGTGCTACGGGAGAACCAGTTGTTTCCGTACCATGTACAGCGTGTGCAGGCACTGTCAGCAGCTGATTGGCCTCCACGGGTACACTTCTGCGAATGGTTCATCCGACAATGTGTCAATCCTCATTTCAGTGCAAATGTTCTCTTTACGGATGAGGCTTCATTCCAACGTGATCAAATTGTAAATTTTCACAATCAGCATGTGTGGGCTGACGAGAATCCACATGCAATTGTGCAATCACGTGATCAACAAAGATTTTCTGTGAACGTTTGGGCAGGCATTGTTGGTGATGTCTTGATAGGGCCCCATGTTCTTCCACCTACGCTCAATGGAGCACGTTATCATGATTTCATACGGGATACTCTACCTGTGCTGCTAGAACAATTCCATGGCCTCCACGATCTCCTGACCTCAACCCTCTTGACTTTCATTTATGGGGGCATTTGAAAGATCTTGTCTACGCAACCCCGGTACCAAATGTAGACACTCTTCGTGCTCGTATTGTGGACGGCTGTGATACAATACGCCATTCTCCAGGGCTGCATCAGCGCATCAGGGATTCCATGCGACGGAGGGTGGATGCATGTATCCTCGCTAACGGAGGACATTGAACATTTTCTGTAACAAAGTGTTTGAAGTTACGCTGGTACGTTCTGTTGCTGTGTGTTTCCAATCCACGATTAATGTGATTTGAAGAGAAGTAATAAAATGAGCTCTAACATGGAAAGTAAGCGTTTCCGGACACATGTCCACATAACATATTTTCTTTCTTTGTGTGAGGAATGTTTCCTGAAAGTTTGGCCGTACCTTTTTGTAACACCCTGTATAGCTTCCAATTTTTCAAAAATAGCTTTTATAGTAGCTTGCTACAGAGTTAATCAAGTTTAAAAGTTATATTGTTACCACATGGTAATTTTTCATGATTTATCATCTGAGGATTAGCTATTACTTCTTGAACATTGTGTTCCAATTGTGACAGGTGTTTGCCTGCAGTCGTTTCGTTAGCAGTAGTTATTAACAGAGTCCTAAATGCAACCGCTCAGAGATTCAGAAATCCGCCAAGGTGACATAATGTTTTTGTCTTGCGATATACAGGGTGTCCCATTTATCTTGACCACCATAAATAACTTTTTGTCCAGATGCAAATTACAAAATGTTTCAAGCAAATATTCTTTAGCCATCAGGGGGACACCAATCAGCATGACTGCCTTCGTTGTAGCTTTGTTTTTTACAAAGATATGGTCAGCGGTATGATTTTTTTATTTTTTTTATTCGGTATTTCATTTCCTCTCCTAAAGACCTATTCAAAAATGTATCACAGTGTACCGTTCACTGAAACACAACGTTATTAATTACATAACACAACATTGACAATGAGCTCGGGATCACAAACTCGTCCACTTGCTGGAGTTGTCAGAAAACAAATGAAAACCAAGCAAAAACATAACACAAAATTGACTTTCACTCTCCCGTACCATTGCCCAGGGGTAGAACATTCAAAGTGCTCAAAGTGGTGACTGTGGACACCGATACACTGGTGCACTCGTTGAATGAAAGAATTATTTACTGCTTCCAGTGTTGCCTGCTGAAGAGAATTACAAGCAAGCACGATACGTTCCTGCATGTCCTCTGGAGTTGTTGGAAAACCTCGTTAGACAACGGCTTTAGTGTATCCCTAAAGAAAAAAGTTCAGAGGATTTAAATCAGGGGACCTAGCAGTCCAAGTAACTGTTCCTCCTAGACCAGTCCATCTGGCAGGATACCTTCGGTTCAGAACACGACGTGCTCGCAAGGCATTATGTGCTGGGCATCCATCGTGTTGATATCACATAAACTTCCTGGTTCTTAGCGGTACTTCATCCAGAAGAGGAGGATGATTCCGTCTGAGGAAGACTACCATTGATGAAATAAGGGCCAATAATTGTAGTTCCAAGCATCCCACAACAGACGTTAACTCTCCATTGACGCTGATGTTCCACCTATCTAAGCCATCGTGAGTTGTAGCTGGACCAATATTGCATGTTGCTTGTATTTACCTGTCCTTTGTTTGAGAAGAAACGTTCATTGGTAAATAGAACATTGGAGAAGAGGTTCGGGTTGGCGAGGATTTGCTGCTGTGTCCACTGACAGAATTGTACAAGGTTCTGGAAATGATTCCCATGTAATTCTTGACGTAGGTGTACACGGTAAGGATGGAACCGGTGACGTGTAAGAATACGATGTACACTGGTTGTAGGAATGCCAATCTCGTGTTCAAGCTGTCGTGTGCTCACATGTGGATTCATAGCAACGGAAGCGAGAACAGTAACTTCGGCAGCTTCGTCTGTGCGAGTGCTATGACGACTGCGTTGACGTGGGTTGAAACTTTCCGTTTCCTGAAGCGTCGCAAGACGAGAAAACGCCCGTCGGGAAGGTGGGTTCTTGTCAGGATATCGCTCTCTGTATAGTTCCGCTGCCTGCGCACCATTTCGTCCACCTTCAACAACAACAATAAAAGAAACGTTATGTCGATGCACTTTGTAGGAAGGACAGCCTTTATTGTATGCCTACTCTACACAACAGTATTTAAAAGGACTAAACTACTGTGCTAATTGTACCCGTACGTAAGAAAACAGTATTGCAATACTGTTCTGCTAACTGACATTCTCCATAGATGAGTAGCATTTCTACCTTTGCTTCGGTGGTGTACATTCTACTCACACAATTCTTCAACTGGCGATGGTTGACAGAATAACTGTCTCTACTTATGTTTACATTTGTCCTCTGTCAACGTCAGCACGTGGATGTGTTCCATTATCCCGAGTACCTGCACTAAGCGCTGGGAGCGTCAAAGTCAGTGTTGTGTTACGTAATTAATAACGTTGTGTTTCAGTAAATGGTACACTGTGATACATTTTTGAATAGATCTTTAGGGGAGGAAATGAATTACCGAATAAAAAATACAGGGTGCCATTTAAAAAAGTCATACCGTTGTTCATATCTTTGTAAAAAACAAAGATACAACGAAGGCAACCATGCTGATTGATGTCCCTCTGACGGCTAAAGAACATTTGCTTGAAACATTTTGTAATTTGCATCTGGATAAACAGTTATTTACGGCGGTCAAGATAAATGGGACATCCTGTATTTTATTGTTTCCTGCTGACTTCGCCTTGTTGCTATTGATCATTCATCATAGAAGAATTACAAAGCTGTCAAAGCATGCTAGGGCATAACAAATGTAGATACCGCCTATTGGAAAACTTAAGAGAGACCTTCAGAGAAAAGACACGCTCCTATACGAATATTAAGAGCTTGGACTGCAATCTGATACTAAACAAAGAAGGGAAGGCTGAAAGATAGAAGGAATGTATGAAACGACTATTGAGTGGAAAAGCACTTGAAGACAGAATTATGGAAATACACTCCCGGAAATTGAAATAAGAACACCGTGAATTCATTGTCCCAGGAAGGGGAAACTTTATTGACACATTCCTGGGGTCAGATACATCACATGATCACACTGACAGAACCACAGGCACATAGACACAGGCAACAGAGCATGCACAATGTCGGCACTAGTACAGTGTATATCCACCTTTCGCAGCAATGCAGGCTGCTATTCTCCCATGGAGACGATCGTAGAGATGCTGGATGTAGTCCTGTGGAACGGCTTACCATGCCATTTCCACCTGGCGCCTCAGTTGCACCAGCGTTCGTGCTGGACGTGCAGACCGCGTGAGACGACGCTTCATCCAGTCCCGAACATGCTCAATGGGGGACAGATCAGGAGATCTTGCTGGCCAGGGTAGTTGACTTACACCTTCTAGAGCACGTTGGGTGGCACGGGATACATGCGGACGTGCATTGTCCTGTTGGAACAGCAAGTTCCCTTGCCGGTCTAGGAATGGTAGAACGATGGGTTCGATGACGGTTTGGATGTACCGTGCACTATTCAGTGTCCCCTCGACGATCACCAGTGGTGTACGGTCAGTGTAGGAGATCGCTCCCCACACCATGATGCCGGGTGTTGGCCCTGTGTGCCTTGGTCGTATGCAGTCCTGATTGTGGCGCTCACCTGCACGGCGCCAAACACGCATACGACCATCATTGGCACCAAGGCAGAAGCGACTCTCATCGCTGAAGACGACACGTCTCCATTCGTCCCTCCATTCACGCCTGTCGCGACACCACTGGAGGCGGGCTGCACGATGTTGGGGCGTGAGCGGAAGACGGCCTAACGGTGTGCGGGACCGTAGCCCAGCTTCATGGAGACGGTTGCGAATGGTCCTCGCCGATACCCCAGGAGCAACAGTGTCCCTAATTTGCTGGGAAGTGGCGGTGCGGTCCCCTACGGCACTGCGTAGGATCCTACGGTCTTGGCGTGCTTCCGTGCGTTGCTGCGGTCCGGTCCCAGGTCGACGGGTACGTGCACCTTCCGCCGACCACTGGCGACAACATCGATGTACTGTGGAGACCTCACGCCCCACGTGTTGAGCAATTCGGCGGTACGTCCACCCGGCCTCCCGCATGCCCACTATATGCCCTCGCTCAAAGTCCGTCAACTGCACATACGGTTCACGTCCACGCTGTCGCGGCATGCTACCAGTGTTAAAGACTGCGATGGAGCTCCGTATACCACGGCAAACTGGCTGACACTGACGGCGGCGGTGCACAAATGCTGCGCAGCTAGCGCCATTCGACGGCCAACACCGCGGTTCCTGGTGTGTCCGCTGTGCCGTGCGTGTGATCATTGCTTGTACAGCCCGCTCGTAGTGTCCGGAGCAAGTATGGTGGGTCTGACACACCGGTGTCAATGTGTTCTTTTTTCCATTTCCAGGAGTGTAGAAAAAAAAGTAGATGAAGTTGAGATGATGGACGTGATACTGAAAGAACAATTTGATGGAACACTGAAAGACTTAAGCCGAAACAAGGCACCTGGAGTGGACGACGTTCCATCAGTATTATTAAGATCCTTGGGAGAGCCAGAACTAACAAACCTATTTCACCTGATATGCAAGATATAGCTAAACTAAACCCCGCCCGAAGAGGCATCTTAAGAGCCAACGGTATCTACCAACCGCCGTGCCATGCTCATCCGATAGGCGTCACAGGAGGTCTGTGAGGAGGGGCATGTGGACAGCATACGGCTGCTCTCCCGACTGTTGTCAGGTTTCGAGGCCGGGGGAACTACTTCTCAGTCAGGTCACAGTCTAACATAGACTGTGGTCAGGTGGCTCCGCAATTGGCAGCACAGGGGCTGAGTGCAACCTGCCTGCCAACAATGCTCGGTAGATCTGGACGGACACCAATCCAAGTGCTAGCCAAGCCGGACAGCGCTTCAATTCGGTGATCTGACAGGAAGTGGCAGGATAAATGAGACAAGTGAAATACGCTCTGACTACAAGAAGAATATAATAATTCCAATTCCAAAAAAAGCAGATGCTTCCAGATGCAAATATTACCCAACAATTAGTGTAATAAATCATGGTTGCCAAATGCTGAGATGCACTGTTCACAGAAGAATGGAAGAACTGGTAGAAGCCAGTCTTGAGGAAGATCCGACTGGATTCTGGAGAAATGCAGAAACTTGCGAGGCTATAGTGATCCTATCACTTACCTTAGAAAATGGGTTTTAAAAAGGCAAATCTACGTTCACATTGCTTATAGATCGGAGAAAGCATTTGACAGTGCTGACTGGAATGCACTCTCTGAAATTTTAAAGGTAGCGGTGATAAAATACAGGGAGTGAAATGTTATCTAGAATTTACACAAAGACCAGACTGCAATTTCAATAGTCGAAGGACATGAAAGGGAAGCAGTGGTTGTAAAGGGAGTGATACCGGGCTGCAGACTATCCCTAATGTTATTTACTCTGTACACTGTGTTAGTTAAGTTATTCAGTCTATACATTCTACCTGCGTTGAAGGAAACCAGCGACATTGTAACTGTTTCAGAGACAATAAAGACTTGGAAAATCAGTTGAACGGAATGGGTAGTAGTGTTTTGAATAGAGGATAAAAGATGATTATCAGCAAAAATAAAAAAAAAAGGTTCAAATGACTCTGAGCACTATGGGACTTAACTTCTGAGGTCATCAGTCCCCTAGAACTTAGAACCATTTAAACCTAACTAACCAAAGGACATCACATACATCCATGCCCGAAGCAGGATTCGAACCTGCGACCGTAGCGGTCGCGCGGTTCCAGACTGTAGCGCCTAGAACCGCTCGGCCACCTCGGCTGGCAAGAAAGAAAACAAATTAATGCCGTGGAGTCGAATTAAAATTGGGTATTGCTGGAGGAAACAGATTAGAAAACGAGACAGCAGCAGTAATACGTAAGTCTTGCCATTTACGACACAAAATAACTGACAACAGCTTATGTGGAAAGGATATAAACTGCAAACTGGCAATATCAAAATGAGTTTTTAAAACAAGAAATTTATTAACATCAAATATAAATTTAAATGTTAAAATAATTTTCTGAAGGTATTTTTCCGGAGTTCAGCCTTATGCAGGAGTGAAATTGGGATGACAATCAGTTCAGAATGTGAGGAATCACCTAGAACAGGGATGGTCAGGAATTCTACACACTTGCGGTGCTGTCGCTCGCATACGCAGTCCTGCCACCTGGCTGCACACTTCCCCCACGATCACGCCACTCTGTCTGAGCGGGAACAGGATAAACTTTAAACATACAGTATTTAGATAGCAATAAAATCACGCAAGGACCACCGAAAGTCTTGATGCCGTTTGGTTTCGTATTCCATAACATGTAGATTGCAAGCAAAATATTTTCACTATTATTTAATTATTTTTGGAGCAATAATAAAATTTATACCTGGTACAAATTTTTGGCGTACGGAGAGATGCAGACAATCTTATTGGGTTTTGTCATTCAGGTCGCCACATAATCGGGACTCAGTTACTTTCATGATCGGAAACAGCCTTCCTTACATGCACGTATGTTGATCGAAATGTTGTATTAAGTTTGCAACCTCATTACGGAGACGTGGAAGCTCTTTCCAAGGAAAACAACGTAAAGCTCCAGGATAGTTTTATCGTAAAACAATTTTTTTTGGGCAGAAATTGCTTTGCATATCAATCGATTCCATCTGTACATGTGTAAGTAGGCTGTTTAGGTTCTTATATTGGTAACGCCACCGCCACGTAACGCTCTGTATGAAAATCACTGGCTGTGCTGTGTGCAGGCTGTGGCTGGGTGGCATTGTTGGAATTTTGCTATTGTAGTGTTGGGCAGTTGGCTGTTAACAGCGCGTAGCGTTGCGCAGTTGGAGGTGAGCCGCCAGCAGTGGTAGATGTGGGGAGTGAGATGGCGGAGTTTTGAGAGCGGATGATCTGGACAGAGACAGTAAATTTGTAAGACTAGATGTCATGAACTGATATATATATATATATATATATATATATATATATATATATATATATATAGAGGTGACAGGACAGACACAAACAATTATAGAGGAATTTCCCTGCTACCGGTCATCTACAAAATTCTATCAACCTGCCTTCTCACCAGAACGCAAGGACAACTGGAACCCGCCATCTCGGAATACCAAGCGGGTTTCAGACCCAACAGAGCCTGCCCCGAACAAATCTTCAACCTGAAATCAATCATAAAACCCCACATGACAAGCCCCAAAAAAATCATCTGCACTTTCGTCGACTTCAAAAAGGCTTACGACTCGATCGACAGAAAGTCCCTCATCCAAATCCTCAGAGAAAAAGGCCTAGACCAAATGACCCGAAGACTAATCGAACAGACACTAACCAATACAAAATCCAAAGTCAAATTCATGGGCGAAATCTCGGACCCCTTTGAAATCCACACTGGCCTAAGACAAGGAGATGGACTATCCCCGCTATTGTTCAACATCGTCCTGGACAAGGTAATGAGCGAATGGGAAGCTGAAGTCAGGAGACAAAACACCTGGAGACCAGTCACATTAGGAAGGAAAAGACTGGAAATCCCTTACCTAGCATTCGCAGACGACCTAGCGATACTGACCTTGAAACACGTATGTTGTGTGGCGGCGATGGCGAGGCATTGCAGAGTCTCTGACCAGAGAGCCATTTATCGTGGCTAGTCTGCGCTTGACCGCGCGAGAGTTGCGAGCGGTTCTCTGTCAGTAGTAGTCGTGCAGTACAGTTGCGAGCTGCAGTCAGTGGGCAGTCTGTCAGTAGCAGTAGGGCAGAGCAGTCTGTCGGTAGTAGCAGCCCAGTGCAGTTGTGTGTGAGGAGTCGGAGGGCGTCGACATGGCACTCTGGTCAAGATTCAGGATGAGGTATATTATTTTTAAATGCGCTCAGCTAATAATGTAAATTAACTGTAACTAATTTGTGCAATAATCGCCCCAATAATAATTTTGGTTTTCAAAGCAATATTTTTAGCAAAAGAACTATTTAATTGAACAAACGATTTCCTTCCATTTCCTTTAAAGAAAAGTTTCAATTAAATTTCAAAAAAAAAAAAAATTAAAAAAAATAATACTTGCAATGCATTTCCTCCAAGCTGTGGCCAACAATAAGAGCAGAACTTTGACATGCAGTTATACTGAGGTAAGAAATTAATTCTGATTTTTGCACAGGGCCAAAGACCGATATTTTGGTTTAATTGAGTTTACATTGTCAATGAAGTCTCATTAGCATTGAATTGTTTTTTTATCATTGTCGTGACAGCTTACACCTTGAGTCAGATTGCGATTCTCATTTTTATTGTCATTAAATTTAATTGCTAGGGAGGTTACGCTTGGCATCATTTCTATTAAATATTGTCTTTTAAAATTTTTGTGGGGAGGTTACACTTGGCGACATCCAGTCCAGGATCTATTTCGTTGAGAATCTTTTGAAAAACAGTCAGATATCTGCTCTTATTTGCTTAGATATAATTAGGATTTGGCGCAACGCTTTTACTAATCTTGTGACTTTCTTTCTACAGGTCAACGGCAATTCGTTGCTCTGTTGTTTGTGTGTGTTGCTTTTGCATTGTGCTTATTTATTTTGTGAATAATTTTGACTATTGTAAAAATGCCGCGAAAGACTGTGAATAGTGTATCGCGAAGTATTATGAACGAAATTACCGACTTAAATAACGTGACCGATAGTAATTGTGACACGCAGTGTAATGATGACAATCCTGGGTTCACTGACAATCAGTGCGTTCCAACCATTAATAATGATGTAGACCTTAATGATGAACAAACGAACTCGATTGTGTCTTGTGTTGATTTGACGACAATTGATGACGCGGGGCTCACTATTGTAATGAGCGCTGCCCAGCTTAACACAACCGGTTTACTAAATTCACGTGACGAACAGACAAATTTGTCTAATGAAAATGGACAGTGTTCTGAAAGTACGACGGATCCGTTTAATTCAGAAATAATGACCCACAGTGTACATTCGACTGACAAACCTTTTTGTAAATCTCAAAATAACCAAATGGTTACAGAAAGCGAAACAATTCCAGATCCACCATTAAACAGCACAGAGAATAGAAATGCTGACTTTGAGTCGAATCCAATTATGGCATTGTTGCTACAAATGACTAAGCAGTTTAATGAAAGATTTCATAACAATTCCAAACAACAGAGTGAACAGGCCAAACACTTAAATGAAAAACAGGACAAACTTAGTGAACAGGTGAAACAAGATAACGAAAAACTCAAACAACACTTAAATGAAAAATTAGACGACAATTCCAGACAGTTAAATGATAAATTAGACAACAGTTCCAGACAGCTTAGTGAACAAATTAGAGACGTTGCCGCACAATGTCATGACACTAAGGAACAGTTGCGCGTGGAAATTGAGGCTTGTTCAAAAAAAAGTAGCGAAGAAATTAGGTCTGTTGCTCAGGAATTAAGGGAAATGCAAACAGCCGCAACAGAAACACTTAGAGCGGAAATTAGTACAGTCGCTAAACAATGCTCTGAAAAAGCTACACAATTACGCGACGAGTTTAAAGCAATGACAGCAGAACTTTCGCGCACAATGGATGAAAAGATTGACGCGTAATTTGAACAGCAGAACACTCAAATTGACGAGCGATTTAGTCACCACATACAAAACAGTGATACGCGTTTCCGCAAATTTATTCAGGTTCAAAATAAAGTAAAACGTCAAGTCATGGAAACAATCACTGCTCAGAGACAAGAAGACAAAAGTAAAATGTTTGCGAAGGCAAAAACGTATGTAGACAATAATATTGCGACAGTGTCCGACGAAATTAACACCATCAAACAGTCGAACACAGAATTACGTGACGAAATTTCGGATCTTAAATCGAAAACAGACACATACACAACCGATTTTCAAACAGTGACCGACAGACTCCAACAATTAGAACTAACACAGGATTCAGATGTCGTCAAAGCTGACGTTAAAAAACTGAACGAAACTACACGTAAGTTGCAAAAACAGATTAATGCGTCCGATTCTAAAACCGATGATCAGGCAAAAATACTGACTGAAAAATATGATGAATTAGCCAGTCGTATTGATGCTATTGAAAGTAATAATGATAATAAATCAGACGATACTGCACCGATTTCATTTAACCAAACACCTGAATTTCAAAATTTACAGCAGACAATTAATGAGATCGATTCGTCTAATAACACGTTGCGTAGAAAGTTATCGAGTTTACAACAAGAAGTAACAGAGATGAAAAGTATTTCAGTTAATAACACATCACAGCAGACGCCACTTTGCGAACATCTGTCAGACTCGCACAACGCGTATAATTTGGGTAATCTACAGAGAGTACGGGACTTAGATTCCGAACAACCACAGTTCAATAGATTGTGTTACAATCCTGAACCTGTTCCATCACACAGAGACGATAATTTTGATTACAAACATTTTCTGTCAGTGAGAAAGTTTAAAGTGTTTAAAAACGACAGAACACAGATTCACCCACTGGATTGGATACAACAGTTTAGCTTTGCTTTTCCACCGACTTGGCCTGTTACGCATAAACTTGAATTTATTTGCAGCTTTTTGGAAGGCGAACCAGCAACTCGTATGAGACCGTGTAACCTCCCCCTCACTTACCGACCTTAATGACAGTGAAAAATTAAACCGCGTGTACCTAATGGTAATTTTGGAAAAGCAATCGTCACCGAAGTTAATCTATCGGTAAAGAGGGAGGAAAGGGTTACATCTAAATGAAAGGAAATGTGCTAATGAAACTGGTGGAAATTAATTTTGAAAAGGGGTAAAGTTAATAAAGAAGGTAAATGTGCAGCCGTTACGTTAACAATTAAGTAGCGGTAATTAGGTATTTGAGATTTGGGGGAAATCACGGTCGCCAGTCCTAAGGACAATTACTATAGTAACTGAAAAAGAAAGGTTATTACACATATAATTAGCACTAGAAGCGTGGCAACTGAAGGTTGACACGTGTAGTGTGAAAACTGAAAGTTTGTCAGAAGTAATAAATTTCGCTACACCCTGACTTAATTTAGCAAAAGAATTAATAACCGGAAAATCGAAAGTTAATTTAGTGACTGAAGTTAATAGTGAGCTTTCTTTCTGAAGCACATCGAAATTCAGTAAAATACGGTTAGTCTTGGACTACCTCAACAATCATTTCAAAAGCAACTTGACTCTACGCAATTTAGAAACAAGAGATTTAACTTTGAACTTGAATTAAATGATTCTGAACTATTAACAATAGTAAAATTTAGTACGTACCAAGCTGAGCTGCAGTCACAGGTAAGCTAAAATATGCTAACAAAACTCGCACTCTAAATTTGTGCTCGTGTAACCTAAATATTGTAGCCAGCTACTGAACTTTGAAATTAAAGCAGTGAAATCTAATTATATTATTTTAATGCTGGCGTTTGAATTTCAACGACACTCGGGTTCATTTCGGAAAAGGAAGGGACCCTGCTTGGCAATGCAATTGGGACAATGAGCAACAAAGGTTCACGCTAAGTTGCTGTAATTTTGCGAGGCAAATGGAACAATTTGAAAAGCTGAGGTCTGCCATACAGTTCTGAAACTTTACGTGCTTTTAGTCTTCCTTGTTGGTTGATTGAAGCCGTCGATCGAGGAGGTGGCGACAGTCACTCATTGTCGGCCGTCGCTGTTGCAGAAGCTGGATGTTGGCGCGCCTTCTTCTCGACACGGTCACCAGGCGAAACGGGCTCTTGATGTGCGCCAGCTAATGCTTCCCGTCCGCGACACCATGTCAGAAACTATCATCGCGAGTCGAGCGCAACTACATGCTGCCAAACCCCGAAAGCGCGGCAACTCGCGGGAGCGTCACACAACACCTGCTCCACTCGCTACTCCCGCCAGACTCTCACTGTTCTGCCCGCGCTCCACGCGGCAGAGTTAACACTACCAAAGATCCTACACACTTTGATTCTTCACACGACCTATCGACGTAATCGTTCGATAGCAGTTTTCCCTAGGCAAGACCCAGCGTAAAAATATAAATAATATTTACGAAACAAACCAATTATACATCGACATGAGTGCATAAATATATATATATACAAACAGTAAAACAATTACAATATATAAAGAGACAGAAATGTCATATCTTGAGGTAACAAAACAAGGAAAAAAAATAATAGTACAATAGATGGAAATAGGAGGATATGCATTTCCGGCGTTACACGTGCCCCACATTGTCTGAGGATGTTCGTGTAACGTAAACAGACTCAGAAAATGTCCCAAAAAAGAAACAGCGGAAATGCATATGCTCAAAACATCAACAAAATTTAGCATTCGTCTAATTAACCATAAATCAATTTTTAGACCATAATAACTGAGTGGAGACACTCCTAATCTTATTCCACTCTGTCATCTTGCACAAAATAAAACAGGTTGACAACATATCAAAATTCATAGAAAACATAGAAAATGGTTTAGCTATTCTAAAATCATTAAAATTCGTAACACTATAAGAAATGGAATACTATTTGCAAAATTGATCAGAGTGCATGGTCATAAAAAACAGGTATATCAAAATACGCAAACTAATAATTAATTACATAGAATACACATTTTTACATAAACCTTTCATAATTAATATTCTCGTCATGGGAGTCCATTAAACGCTAAACAAGAAAATAACACACATCAGATCGAAAAAAACATAAATATTGACAGTAGAATTCTTTCAGCTGTCCAGGAAGAGAAACAATTCCGCCTTCCGTACTCGCAAGTACAAAGAATGCCGACAGCGGCCCAAGAGCCAACAGCGGCACAAGAGCCGACAGCGGCTCGCCTCGCCAGTATTGTTGCGCCCGCGTGTGCGGCACGCTTGATCTCACTCGCCCTTGAGACGGCGTTTCCAGAACGTCCGTTCCACTGAATTCTTTCGGAAAAACTCACTCCCGAGTAATCTCAAGGAGTCCATAAACACTATCACAGTGGATAACTCAACACTGTCCATCATCACACATGTACAAGCCTGAAACTTAAAACAGCGTCTAAGTACATCGGCAATGACTAGTAAAACACATATTCATGAAATCCTACAGCTATTTACAAAATCATATTTACATTCCTTAATCTACTGTGACTCAGCTGAAAACTTAAACTAGCAGCTTGGATTTTTCAGTTGCTTAGATCATGATTAAATTGATTAAAATTAAATTGATTAATCAAAATTAATTACTTATTAATTACAACTTCTTTAATGACCTTGGTCAGTCAAAAGCATGGCAATCTAGCAAATCGTTAAATCTTACACTCTATATTTACATATTGTACAAATTACCCATTGTGTGGTATTAATCGATCCTAGGTTGGTACAATTTCAAATCTACTATATTTCGTATACCTAATAGCTTTCCAGAGCTTGGATACTCTAAGCAATAAGCATTTGTGTGAGGTATACCAATGACTTTATATGGTCCATTATAAACAAACTTAAATTTAGAGATTTCATTGTCTATCTCGCTCGATTTCTCATGAGCTTTTACAAGTACTAAGTCTCCGATCGCAAACTTAGCAAAACGCGCTTTAGCGTCATGACGACGTATGCGAGCATCGGCTTTTAACTTCATTACTTCTCGCAAACGATCTTTTTTCACACCAATACTAAAGTTAATCCGTGGAGGGAATTTGATTATCTCTTCCACTAAACTTTCTACACTTTTGTCAATGCCGAGATTCCTCACTTTACGGCAGTTCAAATTCATACCTACATCAATACCATCCGGCCAGTTAACAATGTGTATAGGCTGGTATTGCCTATGCACACCGTCTCCTGCCTCGTCAAAACTAACTACTATTGTTTTATCTTGGGACGTACATGTCAAAGTTTTGCTTTCGCAATTAATCACTGCACGGTACTTTAATAGCCAATCTAACCCGATAATTACTTCCGCAGTTAAGTCTGGCACGACGACAAACTCTTGTTCAAATCGTGCCCCACATATCTCGAAGTTGACAAAAATCTGTTTTGTGACCGGTTTACTGGCCTTCCCAGTAGCACCGATAATTTTCACTCCTGTTACTGGCATAACTACGATGCCAGGTCTGTCCTTTAGTAACTCAAATATTTTCCCAGATACAGCACTCAATTCTGCACCGGTGTCAATCAACACGTTTAGTTGTAGGTCGTGCATATTAACGGACACTACTATCTGTCTACACTTGTCCTCGACTGTTTCTTTATTTTCCCACAGTAAATCCTCGTCTATATCCAGGTCATTCCAGAAAAAACCATCCGGCTTTGATCCTAAATCCGATTTATCTGGCGGCTTTTTCAGTCTCTGTTCACATACAGTTTTAATTTCAACACGTTTGTCCTGAGGCTTAGTCTCTAGCTTCGCCTCCAATACCGAAACCTTTTCCTGTAACTCGTCAACTAGTGAGTGTTGCTTTGCTATCAATTCACTAATTGTCACCTTCGTTGATTCCACTTTGGTCAGATTGATCTCATCTGCCAATCTACCTGGAGGAATGTGCCCAGTAGCATCTGAAATTACTTCCTCTGGATCTGCGCAACCCACACTGCTATCGTCTGACTGTATAATGTCAGCTCTAACCTCATACACGCTGTAATCTATGTGCTTTTCTACCAATCGTGTCCGGCTATCACTAAAATTTTCGTAATCTTTCTCCTTAATACTCTCGCAATGTTTAAACTGGAGGTTTGCGTCGGATGGGTCGGCTACTTCTACCACTATAACTTTCGGTAAAGTCTGCCGGTTAGGGCCAGAACTTTCCGTTACTACTTCAACATCTAACTCCTGCGGGACGAAACACGACGAATCTTGCTCGTGCTCCCCATTAACATTAACTATTTCTGGTAAAGTCTGCCGGTTAGGGCCAGAACTTTCCATCACTTCACAAATACTATCTTCCTGTGGGACGAGACGCGGCAAATCCTGCCCGCGCTCCCTATAAACACTCCTCCCGTACAGGCCCCTATAATCTCTTAGTTCGTCGTATAAGCGACCGAACTGCCTTAACCAGACCTCATCCCTCTCTGCATCCCCTCGCTCGATGACGGACGTTTTATCCGACATCTGATCTTCTCTCAACAATTGCGAATCATTCTTAAACTCAATCTCCAGTTCCGCTGTGGGTATTACAGCTGCCACTTTATAATCGATTTCCGGAACACTACTTAAATTGTTCTCACTGACAGTGAATGTATTTTCTGCTGCCATGTATACAGCTGATTTACTACTTGTGGGCGCACTCCTTTCTCCTAACACTGGCACACTCTCCCGCCGTTGATTATTCCATACGGAATTTTCATAACGACGACACCTGGGTTTTCTCCTGTTATTGGGCCGCCAAAATTTCTCCACGCCCGCTCGGCCCCTCACCGGCGCGGCTAATGGTTTCCCTGTCTCGTCCCAGCAGATACGCTCCCCGGATGCTGCTGAGGCGGCTGATCACACCCTCTGGCGTTATTACTATTCTGCGCAGCCCGTATCACGCTAGTATGATACTGGTTTCCGTCATTCCGGTTATTATTTGCATTGTACCGATTGTTATTACGGTCCGAACCATTATTGTTGTTGCTGCCATGGTTGCGGTATGCATTATTCCCATGGTTATCGTTGGTGTGGTTGCTGTGGTACCCGTTGTTGTTACCACGGCCTCTACCACTGTCGCGATTATTGCGCCAATAGTCCTCGTCCTCAACTCTTTCCAGGAAATCATTGATTGTCCTGTAATTGCTTCCTACGTAGCGTTTTGTATCATCTGGAAGCTTCTTGTAGAGTTCCCAGACTATTTCGGATTCCGTGCGGCGATCACGCAAATATTCCAACTTGCGGATCCAGCCCTCACAAAACTCCTTCATCGAGCCGCGCGAATTCGCATCGAAAGGCCTCGATACGACAAATTCGCGCCAGACACTTTGCTGTTTTTGCTCTGACCAGTATTCAGCCAGAAACAAATTTTTAAACTCGTCAAAAGTCAGGTTCGTAATGTCGAGGTTTAAGCCCCAACGCTTGGCATCACCAGCCAGCACATCAATAACCGCATTAATTTTTCTCTCATTAGTCCATGATCTGGGTAAAACTCTTTCACAATTTTTAATGAAATCCGTCGCGTGTATACCGCCTTTTTTCAAGGGGTCGAACCGCTCCTCTTTCGTCAACAATTCCGAACTATGTGCACAGATTGGCACATAGCTCTGTTTTTCGTCAAGTTTCTTTTCTAATTCCGACACTCTCGTAATTACTTGGCAAGTGGTTGTCGCAAGCGTTTCCACTTCCCTCTTTTTCTCTTCGCAGGTATTAGCCTGCTCCCTCACTTTAGTGTCTACTTCGGACACTAAAGCCTTTAAAGTTTCCACCTTCTTTTGATCCTCTTTTTTCATTAATTGAATTTGTTCCGTCACCTTATTCTCGATGATCGGAGCAACTGCTTCTCCTACACTTTTCTCGATTCTGCTAATTTCGGAATCAAAACGAGTATTTATGCTCGCAATTTCCGCCTGAACGCCTATCATTTCCTGTTTAAGATTACCGATTTCGGTATTAATTACTACAATATCTTCTTTGATTTTATCAACTTTTGTATTAACAACTCCAACATTGTTGTTAACAACATTAACAGCTTTGTTCTGATTGTCTAGCTTTCGTTCAATCTTTTCAGACTGAGCTTCTTGCTTGGCAGACAGAGCTATAATTTCTGCCGATTGACTCTTGATTTCATTAATCAAAACATTCAATAAATCAGTTAAATTCCCGGAGATTACCGGTTTTACTTCCGTAGCCGATTCCTCTATACATGTTCCCCCGTATTCATCATCAAGGGGTACAGATTTGATTTTCGCTTCCGATTCCGAAACATTTTCTAAAGTTTGGAATTCCATTTCTGCTCTTTGTTGCGTTTCGGCGGTCGCGTCTTTCATGCTAGCCGCCTGCCCCTGAACAATGGGAACCGCCGTGCGCGTTTCCCACTGTTCGACCGATTGTTCCGTATCCAAGTCTACCAAATTTTGGTAATTGTTGCCTTCACTCATTTTAATAATTTTCAATATAAATGAAAAAATCTCAAATGTAATTAGGATTACTCCCACTACTTATTCTCGCTGACGTAACGGCCTGTACGTAACCAGTACTTTGTTACGACATTTGCACCAAAGAAAATTCGTGTCCAGAACAACCTCAAATCTGAAGATTGTCCTGTCACCAGGTCGCCACGTGTAACCTCCCCCTCACTTACCGACCTTAATGACAGTGAAAAATTAAACCGCGTGTACCTAATGGTAATTTTGGAAAAGCAATCGTCACCGAAGTTAATCTATCGGTAAAGAGGGAGGAAAGGGTTACATCTAAATGAAAGGAAATGTGCTAATGAAACTGGTGGAAATTAATTTTGAAAAGGGGTAAAGTTAATAAAGAAGGTAAATGTGCAGCCGTTACGTTAACAATTAAGTAGCGGTAATTAGGTATTTGAGATTTGGGGGAAATCACGGTCGCCAGTCCTAAGGACAATTACTATAGTAACTGAAAAAGAAAGGTTATTACACATATAATTAGCACTAGAAGCGTGGCAACTGAAGGTTGACACGTGTAGTGTGAAAACTGAAAGTTTGTCAGAAGTAATAAATTTCGCTACACCCTGACTTAATTTAGCAAAAGAATTAATAACCGGAAAATCGAAAGTTAATTTAGTGACTGAAGTTAATAGTGAGCTTTCTTTCTGAAGCACATCGAAATTCAGTAAAATACGGTTAGTCTTGGACTACCTCAACAATCATTTCAAAAGCAACTTGACTCTACGCAATTTAGAAACAAGAGATTTAACTTTGAACTTGAATTAAATGATTCTGAACTATTAACAATAGTAAAATTTAGTACGTACCAAGCTGAGCTGCAGTCACAGGTAAGCTAAAATATGCTAACAAAACTCGCACTCTAAATTTGTGCTCGTGTAACCTAAATATTGTAGCCAGCTACTGAACTTTGAAATTAAAGCAGTGAAATCTAATTATATTATTTTAATGCTGGCGTTTGAATTTCAACGACACTCGGGTTCATTTCGGAAAAGGAAGGGACCCTGCTTGGCAATGCAATTGGGACAATGAGCAACAAAGGTTCACGCTAAGTTGCTGTAATTTTGCGAGGCAAATGGAACAATTTGAAAAGCTGAGGTCTGCCATACAGTTCTGAAACTTTACGTGCTTTTAGTCTTCCTTGTTGGTTGATTGAAGCCGTCGATCGAGGAGGTGGCGACAGTCACTCATTGTCGGCCGTCGCTGTTGCAGAAGCTGGATGTTGGCGCGCCTTCTTCTCGACACGGTCACCAGGCGAAACGGGCTCTTGATGTGCGCCAGCTAATGCTTCCCGTCCGCGACACCATGTCAGAAACTATCATCGCGAGTCGAGCGCAACTACATGCTGCCAAACCCCGAAAGCGCGGCAACTCGCGGGAGCGTCACACAACACCTGCTCCACTCGCTACTCCCGCCAGACTCTCACTGTTCTGCCCGCGCTCCACGCGGCAGAGTTAACACTACCAAAGATCCTACACACTTTGATTCTTCACACGACCTATCGACGTAATCGTTCGATAGCAGTTTTCCCTAGGCAAGACCCAGCGTAAAAATATAAATAATATTTACGAAACAAACCAATTATACATCGACATGAGTGCATAAATATATATATATACAAACAGTAAAACAATTACAATATATAAAGAGACAGAAATGTCATATCTTGAGGTAACAAAACAAGGAAAAAAAATAATAGTACAATAGATGGAAATAGGAGGATATGCATTTCCGGCGTTACAACCGATCGCGAGACAGTGCTATTCGGTAGAAGAGTTTCAAAATGCTTTTCTATCAGCGTACTGGTCGAAGACGACACAGCGCGGAATTAAAGATCAACTAATTAGTTTGCCAAATTATGAGAACTCCAATTTTCCCAGTGTCACGCAATTTTTTGAGCATATGGTCCAACAAAACCAGTACCTAAGCGAACCGTACAGTGAATCCGCACTTATACAATTATGCATCTCTAAATTACCACGGTCATTAAGGGTGTCACTTCTAATGGGCCAGCAAAAAGAAAACATTTCAGCATTCAGAGATCTTTTACAGCTTTTAGAAGTGCAGCAATCAGACTATTCTTTCGTAAACAAAAACTTCACATATAACAACCAAGGCCAACAAACGTACAGCAATTATGATCAGACGCGTAATTTTAATAGAAAAGGTAACAGACGCTTTAGGAACGACAACTACCAAAACTTTAATAACAGCCAAAATTCTAAGTATCAATATCGTCAAAATTTTCAGCAACAGGAACCACACTTTAGTAACAATAGAGGTGTTTCACAACAACAACATCAAAACCAGCCGGTTAGCATACCTAACCAACAATGGAATGCACAAGGTCAACCTAACTTTAATGTTTCGCCGCGTGGACGTATAGTCCCAGATCCAACAAACAGTAACACACGGCAGCAAGGAAACAACTACGTACAGAGAAGACAGTATTTCAATTCCTATCGCCATACACCGTATAGGAATGACTATTACGACAGACGTAAGAATAATGAGAACAATTTTCAGCGTACATCTAACAACAGTCGGACATACCAACAGCAAAATTATACACAAGAACCTATTCTCATGAATGAACCCGACAGTAGGTATCATCCAGAGCGTAATACGTCTGGAAGAAGTAATAGAACTGTTCAAATAGTAGAAATGCCACAACATCCAGCTGAAAATAGTAACACATCAGATATAATCTGACTAGATACTGTACAGGTCGCATCTTCCAATAATACAAGCACTACTTTAGACACGCAAAATGTTGTTCATGAAAATGTAATTACTTTTGACGATATAAGAGATAGTCTTTTGCAGGAAAGACCATTTGTTCAGAAAACTATTTCACATCCTGTCATCGAAATTAAAATTGGTTCATCGAAATTTTCAGCGGTAACTGACTCTGGTTCACCTATGTCAGTAATAAATGAAGAAACTTTTAACGAGTGTAACAAAGAGAATACCTATCCGACATTACCTTTAGGCAAAACAAAAGTGAAAGGAGCGGTACCGAGTAAAGGAGTAGACGTTAAATTACAGACGCATTTATCATTCTGTATTGGAGGTCATACTTTCCACTCAAATTTTTGGATTGTTCCTTTATTGACAACAGACGTTATTTTAGGTACTAATTTTCTCATACAACACGACGCAGTAGTTGATTTTCAGAATTCTTATTTAATGTTGAAGGATGAAAATATACAATTTGCTATAGAATTTCAGCACTCACTATCTGCGGAAGAGCAAACAATTAATCGCACAGAGGTCATTTCCGCAACACGAAACATAGACTGTAATTCTGCATTGTTCACGGATACGTACGTACATAACTATAATACTCTAGACGAAGCTGACTACGACGTAATACAGATGATTTCCGATAAAGTTAAACAAAGCAGTGCAACTACAGACGACGAACGAACGCAATTACACAAAATTCTTTTACAGCAAGCTCCAGTTTTTGACAATGTTCCTGGTACTATGTCCGGCTTTATGTATGAATTTCAAGTCAAACAGCACGACACATTTAAAGCAAAGCATTATCCCATTCCATATATCCACAGAGAACAAGTTAAAAAAGAATTGCAGGATATGCTCGACCAAGGAATTATTGAACCGGCAGTTAGTCCGTACATAAACCCGCTACATATTGTTAAGAAAAAAGATGGTTCACTTCGCCTTGTACTTGATTCACGTCACATTAATGACATTATTATTAATGAAACAGATCGACCGCAGACACTAGAGGAACTTCTACAGAAATTTCATGGTACGGCTATTTATTCTACACTAGATTTGAAATCGGGATTTTGGCAAATTCAACTTCATCCGAATTGCAGAAAATATACAGCTTTTCTCTGTTTTGGCGACTGTTATCAATTTTGTAAATTACCATTCGGCTTAACTATTTCTTCAGCAGCTTTTATTCGCGGTTTGAACACAATACTTCCGACAGAACTTAAAGACTGAATTACGTAGACGATATTCTTATTGCAGAAGCTAACTGGTCTGAACACAATGTGATTTTAGAACAACTGTTGCAAACTTTTCATGCACAAGGACTCACAGTTAACCTCAGTAAATCGCACTTTGGCAAAACTTCCATAAAATTTCTTGGACACGTAATTTCAGCAGAAGGCATTGCGCCTGATCCGGAAAAACTTCAAGCTCTACGTGACATTACTATTCCTACAACGAAGAAGCAATTACGCAGTTTTTTGGGTTTAATTAATTTTTTTTCGTAAATTTATTCATCATTCCGCTTTAGACACGCCTAGATTATGTCAATTAACAGGTAAAAACAGTATTTGGTCTTGGGATAAGCAAGCACATTCTGAATTTGTGAACCTGAAACATGCTTTGTTGAATGCTCCACTTTTGTCGCACCCAGATCTTACTAGAAATTTTTCCATTGCCACCGACAGTTCCAACACCGCTTTAGGCGTACATATTTTTCAGGAAATTGAAGAAGATGGTTCAATAGTAATTAAAAACATCGCATTTGCAAGTCGCATTCTGTCACCTGCTGAACGAAATTATTCCGTTACAGAACTGGAAACATTATGTGTTGTATGGGCTTTCACGAGATTTCGGCACTTTCTTTATGAGAGACATACCACCGTCTACACAGACCACAGAGCGATACAATTTTTACTTTCGGCTAAATTCACTCACGACAGATTATGCAGATGGAAACTTTATTTACAGGAATTTAATTTTACAATAGTTCACATTCCCGGCACACAAAATGTTATAGCAGACGCACTATCGCGTTCTCTGAGCAACAATCAGCAAGACGTAGCAACCAACTTCTGCAAAGCAAATTTCAGTGTCATGTACATTCAACAAGTAGCATTTGAAAATTTTATTTCGTCGTCATTACAGGACATAGCACAAGAACAAAATAAAGACAACGTGTGGAAAGAAATTAAACACCTTTGGCAAGATAGGAATAATGTTACGATTAGAAACCATTACACTGTACGCAATGACATTCTGTTTCGCCGCTCTCATCCTGACAGCAACAACTGGTTATTATGCATTCCTGACGAACTGGTTAACAAATTAATCTGGTACACTCATTTAAGTTACGCACATTACGGACCCAGAAAATGTTTTCTTATACTGAGACAGAACTGTTATTTTACCAACATGGAGAAACGTATACGACGAGTTTTAGCGTCTTGTAAAATTTGCCAGAAAGCTAAGTCAGACACCACTTCACATATTCATCCATTACATCCCATTATACCTGTTAAATTAAGACACATAGCCGCTGTAGACATTTTTGGTCCAATTCCGAGAACTAACAGAGGTTTTTGCTACATATTTGTCGCTGTTGAGCTCACTTCAAAATTTGTTACTTTCACTCCGTTACGCAAAGCTACTGCTAAAGCCGTTTCGAAAGCATTTGTAAAACATTTTCTATTTCATGTAGGGCATGTGTTGAAAGTAATTTCTGACAATGGATCACAATTTCGTTCTGCTACATGGACACGTATGTTACGAGCTAGAAACATTTCTCCGATCTATATATCCAGGTACCATGCTTCTCCGAACCCCTGTGAAAGATTAATGAAAGAAATTGGTAAGCTGTGTCGAATATACTGCCACAAAAGACATATTGATTGGGACACACACATACTCTCATTCCAAGATGTAATTAATTCCATTCCAAATGAATCCACTATGCTATCTCCGTCTGTTATACTGAAAAACGTTGAACCACCAAACAAAATTAAAGAGTAAATAATTTTCCCTACCTGTCGTCGACTAAGACACCACGAAATAATTGACATTGCGCTGAACAACATCAAACGTGCCGCAGAGCGCCGGAGAAGACAGCAAAAACAGGTTTGTACACGCCGCGACTTTCACGTTGGACAGAAGATATTAGTACGTACACACTATTTATCCAGCAAATTAAAAGGTAAGTGCAGTAAATTTGAACTTCTATACGCAGGTCCATATCGGATTCGCAGCATCCCTCACCCCAATGTTGTACACGTCGAAACTTTGAGAACCAGAAAATCGAAAGGCAACCACCATTGGTCAAATATTAAACCCTTTATTGAATGAAGACACGTTATGATTCAACACACTATGATGCCATTTACGAATTTTTTATGATCACTTATGCAATTATATTCACATGACTAATTATTGATGACTATCGTATTTTTTCTTGGCAAGTGCCCGGCAAGGTAAGGTTAGCAGGTCGCTCTTCTTGTCGTTAAACATCAGACCGTGCACATTTTCCATTTTTTTTGTATGTATGATTGTATTCCAGTTTTGTTTGTATGCACTGTGAAATAGTTCAGATATAACACACACCAGTTGACTTTGACATTTTTGTTGCCCTATGACATCTCAAGATCGTGACTGTTTTACATTTTTTGCTGCTGCATTGTGATATTCTCTGTACATTTTGCCTTTGAACACTGTCTATGCTTTTGACATATTACGTTTTCTGTCATGTTATGCTGTATGGTTAATTGTGTCACCATTAACCAGTCATTATTTAATGGGTATATGATTTAAATGCAAGGCATTAATCTCTGTTCATCAATTTCAGAAAGAAATGATGCGTGTAAGAAATATATTCAACAGAAATGGGAATTTCACCTACGGAATAAACGAAAGAAGATGCAATAACTTTATGAGGAAGAGTAAATGGATCAGGATTAACAAGCATTAACAAGAATATACTATACTCATCGTAGAATAGCAGTCTTAACTAATTTTTCTTTCAGAATACAAGATGATTGATGCAGGCTGTCAGACTGAACTACACATCTTAGTTTTAGTGATGAAATATGCTAGAGATAAGGAATAGTTGTGTAATGAGTAATGAAGTGATTTTTTTGCAGATGATAATGAATGCCGATGAATAATGATGAAGAATATGCTGCTATGAATAATGAAGTTTTTCTTTACAGGTGATGATGATAATGGAGTTTTTGATGATATGGATAATGAAGTTTTTTTTCTTTGCAGATGAGGATAATGTTGAAGTTATATTTAGGCTATGTAGTTATTTAAGTATTTGTTGCAGTTCGTTTTGACAGCAAGTGTTATATTGCACAGTATAATGACTGAAGGTTTTGGAAAGGACAGCTATGGAACACATTTTTATACACATTTCACTACCTGTTAATTCGAAGTTCACTACTTTTCAGCATAAAATGCATTTCTCTTTTCAGCTTAATAATCCATTTTTATATATTTTTTGCAGGAGAAATTATTTATGAGATTAATGTGCTATAAGCAGTTGTTCATTAAATCTATGAATGTGGTTACATATACTCTACTTGTTTCATAATCTTGCCACAGCTGACTTATGACGAATGACGTTACACATTTTTCATTTATACCAATAACCCAGAAGCAAATTCTTCTCTCTTGCTTTCCCCTATAATTACCCTATGCAATGCATTGCTAACAAAAAAATGTATTACCAGTCCCAAATAATGTTACTAGTTTAAGAGAATTCTGAATAATACTGATCAGCTCTGAATAGTATGTCACTTCAGTAATGACTTCTTAATGATACAAAAAAAAAAAAAATAATGCTTTGTAACGGGCAAATAACTGCCACTGTTTATTGTAATGAGACTACTTATAATGCCCATGATTATTAATGCTATGACTGTAATTAACTGATTTTTAATCATGACTTCTTAATGGTGTGTATCACCAGTTTCAAATAATGCTACTCATTTAAGAAAGTTCTGAATAATACTGAATGATGAACAATGTTTTATACTATTCAATACTTACTGGCCACTGAGTGCCAATAATTAATCTAATTAAATGAATTATGACCTTTCATGTTTTGGTAACTGGCCAATGAGTGCCAATAATTAATGTCACTAAATGAATTACGTTAATAATTATGCCATTAATTAGCTCCTGTTTTCAGTTATGACTTTTCATGTTCTATAACTGGCCACTGAGTGCCAATAATTAATGTCACTAAATGATTTATGTTATTAATTATGCCATTAATTAGCTCTTGTTTTCAATGTTGACTTTTCATGTTTTGGTAAATGGCCAATGAGTGCCAATAATTTGTATCACTCAATGTATTATGTTAATGCTAGGCCAATAATTGACTCTCCTTTTCAATGAAGACTTCTGATGAACATTATTCTGTCATACTAAATATGCTTTGTAACTGGCCAAGGACTGCCACTGTTTATTGTAATACGATTACCCATGATGCCAATAATTTAATTTTATGAACATTATTCTCTAATACTACATACTTGGTACAGAAATGTTCAATAACTGGGCTATGAATGCCGCAAACGACTACTGTAATTCTCAATGAAGCCTATTATGTGACTTAATGTCCTTCTACTACTGAGCTAACTACCCTGAATTACTGTAATGTCCATTTGTCCTGTCCATCCTCATGATCATGGAGCACTATATTTGGTTTTGCACTAATTCTACGTTGGTGTGCCTTGTAAGAGTGTGGTGTTGACACGACATGCTGTCCACCACCGTGAGCGATGAAGACGTTATTATGGTCCCACTGTTTGGTGTACCTAATGTACTGCCAAAATGAAAACATGGAACATTACTACGACAGTTCAGTGTCTTGGCTACGCTGATAAATTCTGATGGGAAAAGAACTGCAATTGTGTCACTTGGTGTTGTACTTCTGTGGAAAGATATGGACTTCCAGAACAGCTGTGTGCAACCTAAAGTGCTACAACCCTGATGCAATCCTTCCCTTTCCTATCCTAATAGTGAAAATCATTTTTTTGTTAACATCATTTATGTTCATGGGCTATACATTTTTTCGATTTGCTGAACTCCAGTACGAGTACACTTATGTCACTTGTCGACATGATTTTTTGCCATTATGTTTATTTGTTGTGAAAATGCTAAAGACATTTTTTCGATTTGTTCTGAAGTACAGTATATATGCACTCTTGTCTTTTATATTGTATATACATTTTTATTTTGATGATATGTTCTGAACTACAGTGGATGTGCACTTATGTTATGTGTTAATATGTTTTCTACTGAACTTCAGTGCCTGTGCACTTTTCTCATTTTTCAATATGATTTGTACTCATTCTGTATGTTCAATACTTCAGTGCGTATGCACTTATGTCATTTGTTACTCATTGTATATACATTTCGTCATTTGCTGATATGTTCTCAACTGCAGTGCATGTGCACTCATGTCACTTGTCAACATGATTTTTTGCCATTCTGTTTATTTGTTCTGAAAATGCTAAAGAATTTTTTCAGTGCGTGTGCACTTTGTTATCTGTCAGATAATTTGTATATACATTTTTCTGATCTGTGAATATGTTTTGTACTCATATCTTGTCTTTGTCTGTAATGTTTTGTACTCGGTGCATG
Organism: Schistocerca americana; assembly: GCF_021461395.2. NCBI lineage: Eukaryota > Metazoa > Arthropoda > Insecta > Orthoptera > Acrididae > Schistocerca > Schistocerca americana. The sequence continues at coordinate 133,268,944 of NC_060123.1, forward strand.
TGCACAACATTTAATTCATGTACTACATCTAAATATTCGGTAAATTGTAAAAGTTCATTAATTAAAGAAAAAATTTTGCCGCGCTTGGCAAGTCCAAATGACTCACCATCGCTGCCAAATTTTTGCCCCCCCAGTGGAGGGTTATGAAACACGTATGTTGTGTGGCGGCGATGGGGAGGCATTGCAGAGTCTCTGACCAGAGAGCCATTTATCGTGGCTAGTCTGCGCTTGACCGAACGAGAGTTGCGAGCGGTTCTCTGTCAGTAGTAGTCGTGCAGTACAGTTGCGAGCAGTAGTCAGTGGGCAGTCTGTCAGTAGCAGTAGGGCAGAGCAGTCTGTCGATAGTAGCAGCCCAGTGCAGTTGTGTGTGAGGAGTCGGCGGGCATCGACATGGCACTCTGGTCAAGATTCAGGATGAGGTATATTATTTTTAAGTGTGCTCAGCTAATAATGTAAATTAACTGTAACTAATTTGTGCAATAATCGCCCCAATAATAATTTTGGTTTTCAAAGCAATATTTTTAACAAAAGAACTATTTAATTGAACAAACGATTTCCTTCCATTTCCTTTAAAGAAAAGTTTCAATTAAATTTAAAAAAAAATATTAAAAAAAATAATACTTGCAATGCATTTCCTCCAAGCCGTGGCCAACAATAAGAGCAGAACTTTGACATGCAGTTATACTGAGGTAAGAAATTAATTCTGATTTTTGCACAGGGCCAAAGACCGATATTTTGGTTTAATTGAGTTTACATTGTCAATGAAGTCTCATTAGCATTGAATAGTTTTTTTATCATTGTCGTGACAGCTTACACCTTGAGTCAGATTGCGATTCTCATTTTTATTGTCATTACATTTATTTGCTGGGAGCTTACGTTAGGTTGTATTCTTGTTAACATTCAACTATTGTGTTTCAAAATTTCTCAGGGGAGCTTACACTTAGCTCAATGTCCATTAGCATTTAAAATAATAGTCTTTTAAAATTTTTGTGGGGAGGTTACAACCTATGACCCAACATCAGCAAAAACACAGATCGAAATCCTGAAAGAATGCGCCGAGAAAGTCGGCCTACAAATCTCTTTTGAAAAAACGCAAGTCCTAACAAGAGAAGGCGACGACATCACAACCAAGTACGGCAAAATTAAAAGGGTCACACACGTTAGATACCTAGGCGAAATCATCGAACCGACCGGAACAGAGAAACTGGCTTACGAAGACAGACAACAGAAGACACGGAAATCACTAGGCATGGTACGAAACGTCTACAACAAACAATGCATTTCCAGAAACACCAAGATCAGACACTATAACACAGTGATCAAACCCGCCGTACTGTATGCCAGCGAAACATTAGCACTCAACAGGAAAATCAAAATTGAAGAAATCAGAGAAGAAGAACGCAAAATCACGAGGAAAATTTTAGGAGGAAGACCCACACCAGACGGCTACAGACTACAGAAGAACTCAACAGTAGAAGCATATTCGAACATCGAGAACGATATGAGAAAAAGGCGCCTTAAATTCTACGGACATTTAGATAGACTCCCTGAAACAAGACTCACCAAGAAAATTCTAGAACACATCAAGACACTTAAAGTCTCGACACACTGGATGGAAGGTGTCCGAAAAGACCTACAAGCAATTGGCACCACAAACACCACAGACAGAAGCACCTTCCGAAAACACATAGACAATTGGGAAGTAAAGTCAGAAGCGCTAAAACAGCGGACCAAACAAGAATGGTCTGAGGAGAGAAAAGAGGCCCTCTCCAAGAGAATGAAGGAGTACTGGAAGGACAAGAAGAACAAGCCTTCAAAGTCATAAGCTTAACGATTTCCTTTTAGGGAAAATTCGCCAACAATAATATATATATATATATATATATATATATATATATATATATATATATATATATAATGACTTTTGAACACTATTAAGGTAAATACATTGTTTGTTCTGTATCAGAATCTTTCATTTGCTAACTATGCCTATCAGTAGTTAGTGCCTTCAGTAGTTAGAATCTTTTATTTAGCTGGCAGTATTGGCGCTCTCTGTATTGCAGTAGTTCGAGTAACGAAGATTTTTGTGAGGTAAGTGATTCATGAAAGTTATAGGTTATTGTTAGTCAGGGCCATTCTTTTGTAGGGATTTTTGAAAGTCAGATTGCGTTGCGCTAAAAATATTGTGTGTCAGTTTAGTGTTGATCAGAGTAGGTAAAGAGCGAAATGTCTGAGTACGTTCAGTTCTGCTCAGCTGCTTGAAAATCAAATAATGTAAGAGGTTAATCAGCACAGTAATTCATTAATTTTTCTAAGGGGACGTTTCACTTGCACTGGGCCGTTTTCAGCTGAAACAGCTAACGATCTCAACAACAGCTCAAAAACAGATGTAAGACTGGCAGTATCCTTGAAACGTTTGGAAACCTGTTCCTGTAATTCTTTCAGCGCCACGGAGAATTCTTCATAATTCAAGTCTTCGTTAACAGCAGTAAGCTCAGGGGAGTGGACTTTTTTTTGCCAGAAGTTGCCCCTTCTAAAATGCGGTTTTCTTTTTGAGTGCAGCCGAAACAGATCAGAAAAAGTTGTTTCTCACGTTGCACCGTCTTATTGTGGGTAATGAGCAGTTACGTCAGCTTTGAGTGAGAGGTGGGCAGTCCATTCTGGACGTTCTGCAGGGTGTGAAAAGTAATGCCTCCGAATTATTTTATGTGAAAACTCTTGTAGCTTTTTAAATAAAGCGTACTTTATCACATACATCTTTACTCTTCAACGTAGTCATCCTGGCGACGACAACATTTCTCCCAATGGGAGACCAGTTTGTTAATACCGTCACAGCAAAATATTTGACTTTGTTGTCGGAACCACAACCGCACCTCTGCATGCAGCACTTCATCACTACCAAAGTGAAGTCCTTGAAGGTGTTCTTTAAGTTTGGAAACACTCCATTCTGTGTCAAACACGTTGAGGTTGGCACCACCGTTTCCTTCATTACGAACACAAACAACCCAACTTCGCACATATCTGATGTCGGTGTCATCATCATCATACACAGCATTCATTCTTCTGTGGATTTCAATTGGAGGCACGTTTTCTGCGGTTAGAAACTCAATTATAACACGCTGTTTCTTATGCGTCCACATAGTTACATTACACACCAGCTTGTTTACACGCTACGATTGGGAGCCATCCAATGGAAGAAGGTTACAACTTGCGTCAGCGAAGCGGGAAAGTCGACCCTGTAATATGTACCTTAAACCGATACTGAGAAACGACTAAAAAAGCTCAGAGGCATTACTTTTCAGCACGCTCGCCCTCGTAATTTTCGCTCCTGCTGTCCTTTTTCCTTTAGAAATTCAACAACAGCGAGTCTTAAAATTGATCAACCGTTCCTGGCATGTCAATTGACCTAACCAAAGTTTCTTGCACTTGCTTTTCGTTCTGTTCTTCGAAAAAGTGTTGCAATTGACCGTGTAATAATGCATTCGACTTCAGAAAGCTTACCATTCGTACCATCAGTTCCATCACGGGCCCCATGTCTGCTAAATTAGCAGAGAGTGCTTCTCAGTGTATAGACCAATGAATCCTGAGCATATCGTCTGTCGATCGTTACAATTTTTTGCTCTTTCATCATCAACTAAATCTTTAAATTGTTTCTGCATGGTATTGTAATGCCATCCCATAGAAAATTTACGGTACTCGTAGATTATGCGACTGGATAACAGATATTGAGTATTGTCATCCTTCACTTCTGTGTTTTCAATTCATTTTTAAGGGTTGATACGATAGATCGCTAAACTGTCTCTTCTTGAGCAAAAAAAAAAAAAAAAAAAAAAAAAAAAAAAAAAAAAAAAAAAAAACGCTGGAGCGATGAACTTTCTTCATGCCACAACTAAATAGCGGAGGAAACCAGCACTGACAACACGGTACTGCAGAACTGAAGAAAGTCGTATCGATCACAAAATGCCGCATGAAGTGCCTGAAGAAACAGTGTCGCTTCGCACTGCTAAACGAGGTGTCATGCTGTACCGAATAAAGTGGGAAATGATTCAAATGGCTCTGAGCACTATGGAACTTAACATCTCAGGTCATCAGTCCCCTAGAACTTAGAACTACTTAAACCTAACTAACCTAAGGACATCACACACATGCATGCCCGAGGCAGGATTCGAACCTGCGACCGTAACGGTCGCGCGGTTCCAGACTGAAGCGCCTAGAACCGAATAAAGTGGAACCACGCATAACGAGCATAATTCGTTTCAGAATCTTATCCGTAGTGTGAAACACTCGTTAAGCGAAACATTTCATCCCATTAAATTAATATAAAATACGACAATGCGTTCCATATAGAAAAAATACTAAAGTTTAATCTTATTCGTGCTAGTTTTATCTTATTCATGCCATTTATTCAGAGAAAATTATACGTACCGTATTATGTACTTTATTATTCACGATACATAACTAATTCTTTTTTACTAGGATGCTATCTACAGTCATTTGTTTTTGCCGACGCTTCAACGCTTGGCGGAAATGCGACACAGCATTGTCATCAAATAAATTTGTAGCGCGCGTAACCACTGCTTTATTGGTGTGATGATAATCAGTGTACGATGCAACCGATTCCCATTCTTTCAGCACTTCTCTTATTGCGCCGGAATAGTGCTGACTTGCTGCTACCTTCTCCTCCTCCTCCTCTGAAGAACTCCTCTCTACAACTTCCTGCTGTGCAACACACTGCAACTCCACAAGCTCTCCGGTAGTCATTTCTTGGCTGTCATCTTCCACAGCTCATCGCTATGACATTATCCACTTCTAGTCCCATGCTCTTGGCCAAAGACATAATCTCGTTGGTCACATGCTCCACAGCTATTGACTCAAATGCCTCAGAGTCACATTCGACAACGCACTCCGGCCAAAGCTTATTCCAAGCAGAAGTGGGAGTTCTCTTGGTAACCCCTTCCTACGTCTTTTCGATCATCTTGACGCAGGCAACAACGTTGAAGTGATATTTCCAAAACTATGTGAGGTGAGATTGGTAGCTTCGGTCAACTCAAAGCAATGCTCAAAGAGTGCTTTAGTGTAGAGCTTCTTAAAGTTAGAAATAATGTGCTGGTCCATAGGCTGGAGTAACGTAGTGGTGTTGGGAGGCGGAAATTGGATCTTGATAAAATGAAATTCTCCAAGGAGGTGGTCTTGTAGCCCTGGAGAATGGACAGCAGTGTTGTCCCATAACAAGCAAGACGTGGCAGGTTCATCTCAAGGAAATATTTTTTCGCCAAAGGACCGAACACTTCATTAAAAATGGCTCTGAGCACTATGGGACTTAACATCTATGGTCATCAGTCCCCTAGAACTTAGAACTACTTAAACCTAACTAACCTAAGGACAGCACACAACACCCAGCCATCACGAGGCAGAGAAAATCCCTGACCCCGCCGGGAATCGAACCCGGGAACCCGGGCGTGGGAAGCGAGAACGCTACCGCACGACCACGAGATGCGGGCGAACACTTCATTGATCCAAACACAAAAAAGATCACATGTCGCCAAAGCCTTGTTGTTGGACCTTCACGTTGAACTTGCTCTCCCAGACTTAACTCTTCTTAAAGGCTCTTGGGGTTTCTGAATGGTAAACAAGCAGCGGTTTAATATTCAAATCGCCACTTGCATTGGCAGAGAATATCAGTGTGGCTTGTGACCGGGCAATGCATTCTCTCCTGTTATAAAGGAATGCTTCGGCATCTTTTTCCAGAATACACTCGTCTCGTCACAATTAAAAACCTGTTGCGGCAGATAACCCTCAGAATCTACGAGCATCTTGAAGTTGCTGATGAAGTTATCTGCTGCCTTTGTGTCCGAGCTGACTGCTTCTCCGTGCCTTACAACGCTGTGGACGCCGGTTCTTCTCTTAAATTTCTCAAACCCAACACGGCTTCCCTCAAACACTTTGCAAGACGCTACTCCAGGCGAGTGTAAAATGAACGAGCGCAACGGAAAATAATAAACGCTAAAATGAAGATTTGGCCCTGTCTGACTACCCCCTGAAGCAGATCTTAGGATCTCTTAATTTTAGAAAATACAATGTAAACATAAACGAATGATGAAGGCAACTAATCCTACTAAATGATAAACGTTGTTCCTGCTTATATACTTATTGTAGATTTAAAAAAACTTTATATTACAAAGTTTACATTTCCTAAGTAAAATTACTAATCAATTGCCCAACTCTGCCCCTTATTATGACTGCGCGATCTAATATCAGTAACGCGAAATGACTGACATCATCCACGTACCAAACACTAGAAGACGCTCCTTTCAAAGATGATCTATGGTAGTGTGGAACCTCTGTGGAAATAAACTAACGTGATCACAGCTGTTTAGCTTTTATAGCCCAAATAAGCCGAAGCAATTTGCGATATCGCCATATGTACTGCGTCCGGTGCGTCGAAGTGATGGTTCTCGTACTCGTCTGCAACGATGGAAGAACTCCAGCCACAAATAAACTCTTTCAAACACTAGGACGGCAGAGGGCCGTCCTCTGACTAATATGCTCTAATACTGTCTTCTCCTCTCTGTGTTCTACAGACGAGAAACGCCAACTCTCTGCCACAAGGACGGAGTTCAGATAACGTCTCAACGTAAGCAGAGGAAGTGCTCTCAATTACTGAACGCTGCCTACTCCACGGCGACTTCCAACCCGGAGGTGAAGTCCAGAATCGTTTAAGTCCGCAACAGTACAGTGCCTAACTGTTCTAGCTATAAACCCTCCTGAGAGCAAAGGCAGCAAGTCTGTCTGTACCAACAAAAGCTGATACCGAGCAACCGTCACACACGGGCGCTCACCACGGAAGACTTCGTCTGTCCACCGCTGGCCTCCCACCAAGGCTCGGCTCCCCACCAACGTAATTCCGAAAACGAATCATATTCTCGAAACCACGCAATATTCTCCCTTTCTACAGATCCTTCCGAAAGACGACCAACCACATTTTAGTCTTTTGTCGTCCAGCGCGGAAAGCTTGCGAGGAAAAACCTATACTCGTACAATGGTACGCTTCTGAGTAAAAATCCTTGGAAATAACACAGCCTGCATGGTTTCCGAGGTGCTGCTTCTTCGTTCCTCTCACCTGCGTCCAAAATTTGCAGAGTTCGGAGGTATTGTCTGGTTATCTGGCTCTGAGCACTATGGGACTTAACATCTATGGTCATCAGTCCCCTAGAACTTAGAACTACTTAAACCTAACTAACCTAAGGACATCACACACATCCATGCCCGAGGTAGGATTCGAACCTGCGACCGGAGCGGTCACGCGGTTCCAGACTGAAGCGCCTAGAACCGCACGGCCACACCGGCCGGCTCTGGTTATCCTTCCGGCCCTACTACAATACCGGCTACCCGTCACCCTATTGTGCTCCAGAGCTCAGGTGCCATGACGTCCGTCTGGTTACTTCCTGTGCTTAAGCAGGACCAACGCCTGTGAGGGCCTTCTACCCAGAGCTTGAGTTCTGCCTGCCGTTTCATCTCCACTGGCGTTCCAACCTGTACTGATAGTATAGGCAATCATTCATTAAGCCGTTTTCATAATAAAGACACTCCATCACCTTTCATGCAATAAGCGTTAACAATTATTTACAAGGCGTACGTGACAATGTCAGTCTCCTTTAAATATAAGATGTACAACATATCAAATGATATCTAATTGTGATTGTAGTTCAGGGCAAAGTATGTGGATGAGTGCTTGTTAGGTGCGAAATTATAGCCACCTTCCAACTTCTTTGGCCGGTGGTGATCCTGGCGTCTTCTTAACGAGATCGGCGAAAATCATTCCCGCCTTCTAGTCCAGAAGGATTAAACCTAAAAATTAGATAAATGGTTCAAAATAGTTCAAATAGCTCTGAGCACTATGGGGCGTGGTTCCAGACTGAAGCGCCTAGAACCGCTCGGCCACACCAGCCGGCAATTAGATAAATCGGAAATAATTGCTACAAAAGGTTTTATTGTTTTAATGGCTTCATTTGTGGCCCAATATGACTATCCTAGGTCTTCTCCCTCGGCGGATTTGTGGAAAAGTTGTGGGGGGCAAAAATGTGCCAGAAAAAGGGGTATTTTTTCGGTCTTGTGATTATATCTCGTAAATGACTCACAATATCGAAAACATAGTGAAATTAAAAATTGTAGAGCATTAAATTCTGCATTGAATGACACTGTTCGCATATTTTTTGACCACCTGTTTCATTACTAGTGCTCTTAAAAATTGGACCAAGTTTACATGATCATGAAAAATTTTCGTTTTAACCTCTGTTTTTTGGTAATATCGTTGAAACTAACCCATCTATTAATAAAGTGGTTCATGCAAACGATATAGAGGAATAAATTCTGCGTTTGATGAGACCAGAAGTGAAATGGACCACACGTTTCTGTACAGCTAAGTTTCTACTTTCATTGCTATGCATGTAAGGTACTTCACATTTACAAATCTACGAGGGAAATTCAATAAGTAATGCAACACTTTTTTTTTTCTCGGCCAATTTTGGTTGAAAAAACCGGAAATTTCTTGTGGAATATTTTCAAACATTCCCGCTTCGTCTCGTGTAGTTTCATTGACTTCCGACAGGTGGCAGCGCTGTACGGAGCTGTTAAAATGGCGTCTGTAACGGATGTGCGTTGCAAACAACGGGCAGTGATCGAGTTTCTTTTGGCGGAAAACCAGGGCATCTCAAATATTCATAGGCGCTTGCAGAATGTCTACGGTGATCTGGCAGTGGACAAAAGCACGGTGAGTCGTTTGACAAAGCGTGTGTCATCATCGCCGCAAGGCCAAGCAAGACTGTCTGATCTCCTGCGTGCGGGCCGGCCGTGCACAGGTGTGACTCCTGCAATGGCGGAGCGTGCGAACACACTCGTTCGAGATGATCGACGGATCACCATCAAACAACTCAGTGCTCAACTTGACATCTCTGTTGGTAGTGCTGTCACAATTGTTCACCAGTTGGGATATTCAAAGGTTTGTTCCCGCTGGGTCCCTCGTTGCCTAACCAAACACCATAAAGAGCAAAGGAGAACCATCTGTGCGGAATTGCTTGCTCGTCATGTGGCTGAGGGTGACAATTTCTTGTCAAAGATTGTTACAGGCGATGAAACATGGGTTCATCACTTCGAACCTGAAACAAAACGCCAATCAATGGAGTGGCGCCACACCCACTCCCCTACCAAGAAAAAGTTTAAAGCCATACCCTCAGCCGGTAAAGTCATGGTTACAGTCTTCTGGGACGCTGAAGGGGTTATTCTGTTCGATGTCCTTCCCCATGGTGAAACGATCAACTCTGAACTGTATTGTGCTACTCTTCAGAAATTGAAGAAACGACTTCAGCGTGTTCGTAGGCACAAAAATCTGAACGAACTTCTCCTTCTTCATGACAACGCAAGACCTCACACAAGTCTTCGCACCCGAGTGGAGCTCACAAAACTTCAGTGGACTGTTCTTCCTCATGCACCCTACAGCCCCGATCTCGCACCGTCGGATTTCCATATGTTTGGCCCAATGAAGGACGCAATCCGTGGGAGGCACTACGCGGATGATGAAGAAGTTATTGATGCAGTACGACGTTGGCTCCGACATCGACCAGTGGAATGGTACCGTGCAGGCATACAGGCCCTCATTTCAAGATGGCGTAAGGCCGTAGCATTGAATGGAGATTACGTTGAAAAATAGTGTTGTGCAGCTAAAAGATTGGGGAATAACCTGGTGTATTTCAATGCTGAATAAAACAACCCCTATTTCAGAAAAAAAAATGTGTTGCATTACTTATTGAGCTGCCCTCGTAGGTCTCTACATCAGTTTTATGCAGAGAACTCAAAAATAACATTATTATGAATAAAGATTGAAAAAAATTAAAAAACTGTTCAAAATCAGGGGCAAATTCCGTGATAAGAAATTTAAGGTCAATTTTGGCAATCCGTTATTAAACGGCAAAGCCTTTTTGCTCCTTGTTATTCTGCCTTTGTGTATATGCTCCGCCTAGCAAGCCAGTGTAATAATAACAAAGGTGTATCTTTTGTAAGTCCTAAGGCAATCGTCCAGAAAGTTACCTTCAAAAAATCAGAACCTTACATTTGACCAAATTTGGAGGCAAATATATTTATGTGGGTCATCTCTGGTTTTAATTTAAAATGCACTGCCAAGTTATGGATTCTCTACTTCAACATGATTAGTCTGATGAAGCAGTACATTCAGGCTGAGAGAAATGGCGACTGGGAACTGCACCTCACCACTGTTAAGAAAATGTTACCCTATTTTCATGCCAGTGAACATTTTCTGTATGCTAAATCTACACAGCTGTATTTACAAGACATGATGGGCCTTGAAAAGAAAATATCAGAAGACTATACACAGCTTGCATTCAAAGGATGGTTTACTGTCAGAAGGTCTGATAAGTTTTGGAGTGGAATATGGTCTGACATAACGATTGAGCAAACACTAATGCGCTCGTTGAAAAGTACCGGAGGGCTAAATCATGGTCGCAGCATTTCAGACAGTACTCTGAGTAGATGGATTCTGACCATGCCAACTGTTACTACAGTGACCCAGCAGGTTGAAGAGTTTTGTTGGGTATCACTCACTACCTCAGAGCAACATGTTGATGCGAGGGTTGCTAGAGTTCAGCGTGACGATGCAGATGGATCCGCTCCTCTAGGGATGGCAGGCTTCAGAGTTTGGTTTTGGCCCCGTTCCTACCTCTAAAGAACCAGCTCCACAGTCTCTTCTCTCAACAATTTCCTGCAAATGCAACAAGGGCTGTGCTGGTAGTTGTGGGTGACGGAAGGCTGGTATTAAGTACTCATTAATTTGTGTCAACTGCAAGGGAAACTCGTGCACTAACTCTCTCCAACCAGATGAAACTGACGAAGCAGATGTTGACGAAAGTTACTGACTGGGGAGCCGAGTGACGGGGCGTCGGACTCGGAAATTTCAGACTTTGAGGACCCGAGTGGTGCTATGACAGTCAAACGTCGACGTATGTGAAATTTGTGTACATACTTACTTTTACCCTTTTCATCTCATACATTTATGTAAAATTTTGTAATTACGAAATATAATAACTACTACTTAATTTCAAGGAGCATGTCTCTCTTCCTTCCTCCTTCATATCAGTTGAATAGGTATCTCTATATTATATCGAGGGTTAAGAACGGAGACCACGTATCTGCCAAAAGACAAAGTTTACAGGGGAGCTAAAAAGCATAACTTTTAATAAAAATTTTAATAGCTTTGATTTTTTTATTTAGAGCATAATCATTTATTACTCTCAGGTTGTGCATTGTCTTTTTTGCATCATTCTGTTACAACATATATTTTTTTCACTTACAAGTTTTTTTGACCCAGGACTTTTTCTGACGTCTGTCAGATACAAGGTTCAGTTTTTAACCCTCGACATATGAAAAACTTTTTTAATATTATTTTTCAACTTTTACAAAATTTTAATACTTTATTCTATTACTATATTAAATAAATAATACTATATAAAATAGCCCCCCCCCCCATGAACCATGGACCTTGCCGTTGGTGGGGAGGCTTGTGTGCCTCAGTGATACAGATGGCCGTACCGTAGGTGCAACCACAACGGAGGGGTATCTGTTGAGAGGCCAGACAAACGTGTGGTTCCTGATGACGGGCAGCAGCCTTTTCGGTAGTTGCAAGAACAACAGTCTGGAGGATTGACTGACCTGGCCTTGTAACACTAACCAAAACGGCCTTGCTGTGCTGGTACTGTGAACGGCTGAAAGCAAAGGGAAACTAACGCCGTCATTTTTCCCGAGGGCATGCAGCTTTACTGTATGGTCAAATGATGATGGCGTCCTCTTGGGTAAAATATTCCGGAGGTAAAATAGTCTCCCATTCGGATCTCTGGGCGGGGACTACTCAGGAGGACGTTGTTATCAGGAGAAAGAAAACTGGCGTTCTACGGGTGGGAGCGTGGAATGTCAGATACCTTAATCGGGCAGGTAGGTTAGAAAATTTAAAAAGGGAAATGGATAGGTTGAAGTTAGATATAGTGGGAATTAGTGAAGTTCGGTGGCAGGAGGAACAAGACTTCTGGTCAGGTGAATACAGGGTTATAAATACAAAATCAAATAGGGGTTATGCAGGAGTAGGTTTAATAATGAATAAAAACTAGATGGGGGGGTAAGCTACTCTAAACAGCATAGTGAACGCATTATTGTGGCCAAGATAGATACGAAGCCCACACCTACCACAGTAGTACCGCTTTATATGCCGACTAGCTCCGCAGATGACGAAGAGATTGATGAAATGTATGATGAGATAAAAGAAAGTATTCAGATAGTGAAGGGAGACGAAAATTTAATAGTCATGTGTGACTGGAATTCGATAGTAGGAAAAGGGAGAAAAGGAAACGTAGTAGGTGAATACGGAATGGGGGTAAGGAATGAAAGAGGAAGCCGTGTGGTAGAATTTTGCACTGAGCATAACTTAATCATAGCTAACACTTGGTTCAAGAATCATAAAAGAAGGTTGTATACATGGAAGAAGTCTGGAGATACTGACAGGTTTCAGATAGATTATATAATGGAAAGACAGAGATTTAGGATCCAGGTTTTAAATTGTAAGACATTTCCAGGGGAATATGTGGGCTCTGACCACAATCTATTAGTTATGAACTGTAGATTAAAACTGAAGAAACTGCAAAAAGGTGGGCATTTAAGGAGATGGGACTTGGATAAACTGACAGAACCAGAGTTTGTTGAGAGTTTCAGAAAGAGCATTAGGGAACGACTGACAAGAATGGGGGAAGGAAATACAGTAGAAGAAGAATGGGTAGCTTTGAGAGATGAAATAGTGAAGGCAGCAGAGGATCAAGTAGGTAAAACAACGAGGGCTAATAGAAATCTTTGGGTAACAGAAGAGATACTGAATTTAATTGATGAAAGGAGGAAATACAAAAACGCAGTAGATGAAGCTGGCAAAAAGGAATACAAACGTCTCAAAAATGAGATCGACAGGAAGTGCAAAATGGCTAAGCAGGGATGGCTAGAGGACAAATGTAAGGATGTAGAGGCGTATATAACTAGAGGTAAGACAGATATTGCCTACAGAAAAATTAAAGAGACCTTTGGAGAAAAGAGAACCACATGCATGAATATCGAGAGCTCAGATGGAAATCCAGTTCTAAGCAAAGAAGGGAAAGCAGAAAGGTGGAAGGAGTATATAGAGGGCGATGTTCTTGAGGACAATATTGTGGAAATCGAAGAGGATATAGATGAAGATGAAATGGGAGATATGATACTGCGTGAAGAGTTTGACAGTTCCATTAGAACTACTGATAGCCTTGGGAGAGACAGCCCTGACAAAACTCTACTATCTGGTGAGCAAGATGTATAAGACAGGCGAAATACCCTCAGACTTCAAGAAGAATACAATAATTCCAATCCCAAAGAAAGCAGGGGTTAACAGATGTGAAAATTACCGAACTATCAGTTTAATAAGCCACGGCTGCAAAATACTAACACGAATTCTTTACAGACGAATGGAAAAACTGGTAGAAGCTGACCTCGGGGAAGATCAGTTTGGATTCCGTAGAAATGTTGGAACACGTGAGGCAATACTGACCCTAAGATTTATATTAGAAGATAGATTAAGGAAAGGCAAACCTACATTTCTAGCATTTGTTGACTTAGAGAAAGCTTTTGCCAATGTTGACTGGATACCCTCTTTCAAATTCTGAAGGTGGCAGGGGTAAAATACAGGGAGCGAAAGGCCATTTACAAATGGTACAGAAAGCAGATGGCTGTTATAAGAGTCGAGTGACATGAAAGGGAAGCAGTGGTTGGGAAGGGAGCGAGACAGGGTTGTAGCCTCTCCCCGATGTTATTTAATCTGTATATTGAGCAAGCAGTAAAGGAAACAAAAGAAAAATTCGGAGTAGGAATTAAAATCCATGGAGAAGAAATAAAAACTTTGAGGTTCGCCGATGACATTGTAATTCTGTCAGAGACAGCAAAGGACCTGGAAGAGCAGCTGAACGGAATGGACAGTGTCTTGAAAGGAGGATATAAGATGAACATCAACAAAAGCAAAACGAGGATAATGGTGTGGTGTCACCGCCAGACACCACACTTGCTAGGTGGTAGCTTTAAATCGGCCGCGGTCCATTAGTACATGTCGGACCCGCGTGTCGCCACTGTTAGTGATCGCAGACCGAGCGCCACCACACGGCAGGTCTCGAGAGACGGACTAGCACTCGCCCCAGTTGTACGGACGACGTAGCTAGCGATGCACACTGACGAAGCCTCGCTCATTTGCAGAGCAGGTAGTTAGAATAGCCTTCAGCTAAGTCAATGGCTACGACCTAGCAAGGCGCCATTAGTAGTTTATTGCCTGAATCTACAGAGTCTCAATTGTATCGTCAATACCGATGTACAACAATGATGGATTAAAGTTAAGTATTCCAGCAACTACGTACTTTTCTTTATAGCATTCATTACGTATCCTGTTTCAGACCTATCTCTAGCCTGCGTGAGTTAACGCGTGCCTTTCGGCTACTTCCGAGTAGCATGGCTGTTAACCTACACCACAACAAATGGAATGTAGTCGAATTAAATCTGGTGATATTGAGGGTATTAGATGAGGAAATGAGACGCTTAAAGTAGTAAATGAGTTATGCTATTTGGGGTGCAAAATAACTAATGATGGTCGAAGTAGAGAGGATATCAAATGTAGACTGGCAATGGCAAGGAAAGCGTTTCTGATGAAGAGAAATTTGTTAACATCGCGTATTGATTTAAGTGTCAGGAAGTCGTTTCTGAAAGTAATTGTATGGAGTGTAGCCATGTATGGAAGTGAATCATGGACGATAAATAGTTTAGACAAGAAGAGAATAGAAGCTTCCGAAATATGGTGCTATAGAAGAATGCTGAAGATTAGATGGGTAGATCACATAACTAATGAGGAGGTACTGAATAGAATTGGGGAGAAGAGAAATTTGTGGCACAACTTGACTAGAAGAAGGGATCGATTGGTAGGACATATTCTGAGGCATCAAGGGATCACCAATTTAGTATTGGAGGGCAGCGCAGAGGGTAAAAATCGTAGAGGGAGACCAAGAGATGAATACACTAAGCAGATTCAGAAGAATGTAGATTGCAGTTGGTACTGGGAGATGAAGAAGCTTTCACAGGATAGAGTAGCATGGAGAGCTGCATCAAACCAGTCTCTGGACTGAAGACCACAACAACAAATCACATTAAATAAGTACAAGAGAATGGGTTGCTATAGTTCTGTATTTAAAAGAGTGTACATAGGAATTACTGAAGAAGTACATTTGAAATGGTCTTCATTGATGATGATAAATGGTCCAACTTTAATGAGGAGCTGTATAGGAATGGGTGGTCCAATAAATTCACTTTTGGTTTAATCGAATGCAGAATTTATCGCTCCATATCTTTTTTATGAACGACATTATTGATGGGTGGGTTAGTTTCAACGCTATTAGCAAAAAACAGAGGTTAAAACGATTAAGGAGACGGATCCTTTTCATGAACATGTAAAATTGGTCCAATTTTTAAGAGCACTAGTATGGAAACGGGTGGTCCAAAAAAGTATGCGGATGGTCTCATCGAATGCCCTACAATTTTTAATTCCACCATGTTTTTGGTATTGTGAGTCATTTACAAGATATAATCACAAAACCGAAAAAATACCCCTTTTTCGGGTACATTTTTGCCCCCCACCACTTTTCCACAACTCCGCCGAGGGGGAAAACCTAGGATAGTCATACTGGGACACAAATGAAGTCATTAAAACAATAAAACCTTTTGTAGGAATTATTTCCGATTTGAATGCTAATTCTACTGGACTATTCTCACAAATAATTTTCTCGTTAATCGTGTCACGTTGCAATTGCTTTTCATTTATCCACATAAGGAGCAACCTTTCGATATCGTCCAGAAAACGAAACCGTTGTCTAAATACTCTTTGTCACTCGCTTTGAAGCATCCGTCTCCCTAATCTTGTCCTTGTTCTTAAGGGCAGTGTAAATAATTGATGTAGACCGATTGTATGTGGGTGCTAAACCAGCAACGCTCACACCACGTTCGCATTTTTCAACGATTTATGTGTCATTCCGAACTTCATTTTTGTTTGTGTTACGGTAGTCTTCTTGTAGCTTTATCTTCGGGGATATTTTTTACGAAAGTTATTAAAATTTGCACACAAGAAAACACTGTCAACACACATTTAGAAAAAAATGTGTGATCACAAGCTACATTAAGATGGTAGCAGAAGAGCGCTAAATCCAGACTGCAGTATGTACTAAAAGACATTGTTCATATGCCATTTTACAGTTTGTTTTGCTGCTCCTTATGCGAATTGCGCCTTATGGGAGCTGCTTGTTAAGCGACGTTCCACTGTACTTCCGAGAAGGAAGTGCAGCATGTTAATGCGTGTGTGAAGTTTTGCAACACTTGGCCGACCCTGAGCTAGAACGACTGTCACTAATTCATTTGATCTTCAAATATATCGTCAAGATAGGTGATTTTTAACAAACGGTACTGCTGAACGGCAAAGGGAAATACAAATGAGGCGATGTATTTGTACTAATATTTGTGGGAAATATGTTCCAGGAAGATATCTATTGCTAACGACATGCAGTATCCAGAGGAGCTGGAGGAGATGATAGCATCCAACCAAGGTTCGTGTGTGGTGACAGCTGGTCTACAATGCTTCAGCAGCCATGGAGTGCTGGGTGCCAATGCTGTGAGATAAAACCTTTGAATTGACGTTGTAATGTGCATTTCTTTAGCCTGTAAACATTTGGACTGATGTCATTGGTTTAGTGCCAGGACCAGATTTGTATTGATGCTAATACTGAATTGGAAGTTACCGAAATATTTGACATCAACTAGAGAAACACGAGGTGCGGAGGTGTAATATCTGTATAAAGAAATGCCAACCAGAGTTACAGCAGCATTTGTACTCTTGTGATTGGTATTTTGGTGTTACTAAAATGATAAAATTTGCAGTGATTATTGACGTGAAGTTAATGGTCTGCAGCAAAATATTTACGTGATTAAAAGTGTAGGTCAGTTACTCCGTAGAAAGCATACAAGGTGATCCAGCTGCCCCCACTGGTAAGCCCCAATGCCTTCACAAACAACGCGCAAAATTTTCGTATTCTCTCGCTCACTATCCGAAAACTATTAGTCCTACAGAAAAAATGAACAGAACCTTTTTGTAGGAAATTTAATATAGTTACATTTTATAATGCAATAAGTTTCCGGTGGAGGCCACGATTTTCGAGTCATTCAAGAAAAATGGGTTTGTAAGTCACTTTTGTACGTTTTTCTCGAATAATTCGAAAACCACAGCTTCTAGCGAAAACGTATCCTAGTACAAAATGTAACTATATTAAGTTTTCTACAAAAAGGTCCCGTTCATTTTTTCTGTAGGTCAAAGGTTGCACATAGTGAGCGAGAAAATACGAAAATTTAGTGCGTGGTATTTGAAGGTGTCGGTGGGGTGCATAAAATCCATTGGTAGGGGCAGTTGAGTCACCGTGTATTATCTCTTAGGGAACTGAGAATTCTTAGATAGCACGCTGTGATGCAGGTAAATCAATAATACACAGTTAGATCATGATTTTAATCAATTACAGCACCTTAGCTGAACATTGCACTTTTACTTGGGGTATATTTTACGCCCCTTTAGCTGGTAATCCCATCTGGTTCTTGTGCGTTTAGGATCAGGAAGGTGTTAAGTTGGGACATCCATCTAAGAATATTTTAATATTCACCTCGTGACAGCAGACCGGCAGATGACAAAAGGAGCAAAGAACAGGCCCATGCCTGACAAAGTGTTACAGTGTTGAATCCAGCCTTCTATTTTTTTCATCCGCATAGTGTTTCCAGTTTTTTTCCCGCATAGTGCTTGCGTGTTGCAGTTCTCATACCAGCCTGCTAGCGCCAAGGTTGATTCCGTCACGCAGGAGCTTCGGGAACAAGAATCAACTGATGCAGCAGTTGTTTCTTTGCCGTTACGTAAACCTAAGTCGTGCATTTCGCGCGATGCAGGATTTTTTTTTCCCCTCTCCATTCTGACGTCTTCCCTGCCAACCCGCAGACAGCTGTAAGAGCTTGTTATAACGGTAAACTGAAGCGTCGCAATGGTGCACCTAGGAATCTGCGAACGAGCGCTGTTCTATTCGTGAGATTACACAAAGGTGGGAAAATACTGAATGCATATTACCGAAGAAATAATTTTACCTTTCCCTTCATGGCAGTTAGCGTTGAAAACGTCATATAGTCGTGAAGCAGAGTTGACAATTTGCTTTGTGTCTTGTATTCTCGCTTAGCTGCGTAGAGGGTGGCTTTCCTAAAACTGCCACATTTTTCTGACGAAATTAATAGCGAAAAGACTGAATTATCGGTTGACCACTGCTGGGTGGATACCTTCTAAGGGGATGAAATAGTAGGTGGTGGAAGCTTTTTTAAAATAAATCATTATTATAAAGAAATACTAAAGCGACATCCATGAAACCAGGTATTTGACTTCTTGGTGATAAATATAAAAAATATGTACTTCTGTGTTTTTGGAAATTCTGTGCCTAAAAGGTAGAAACAGGGGATGGAAAACTGGATGAAAATATTTCAAGATGAAACCAGAATCGCTTTTTGGTTAGAAGCAAATTCGGAAACGACGCTGCTCCTATGGTCTTCGTTAGCACGAGAAGTTAGGATGACGTTGATATTTGTGTACCAAATCAAATAAAGTTTTTTAACAGTCACCACAACAAATCGGTTCTTATAATTGCATAGAAAAAGAAACGGATCTTTAATTTATTTATCTTTCAGTAGGCCTAATATATGTTTGTAAAATTATTTTTGTTGTAATGGGGTGTAAAGTTAATTCACCGCTTCCTGGGTAATGGTAAATTAACTAGCACACTTTGCAGTCAAACGATTTTGAAGATCCCCTAAAGAAGAAAGCAAATTACATGGACACAATGAAACCAGAGACCTTAAAATTTACCAGAGTACTAATAAAATACCATAACATGCACTGTAAGACTGCTCCAGTATGTGCTTGGTTAACATGTACCCCACAATTTGCATGCGGTATGAGAAAATGGTAAAGTTCCATAAAAAAATAAATGTACAATATAAAGTATTTTCTGAAGTGTCAAACAATAGTCGTTTGGTTATTCTGAAATTTCGTTCTTCTAATGCCCTCTATATTTTTTTTCACAAATTCGGGCGCTAGGTCCGATCTTTCTGGTCAGGCTGTCCTCAAAAGGACTGTTTAATTCCTTTCAGGTCTCTGATTTCATTGCGTCCATGTAATTTGTTCCCTTCTTCAGGGGATCTTGAAAATCGTTTGACTGCGAAATGTGCTAGTTCATTTGGCGTTACCCAGGATGTACTATGGGGAGGTGAACCAACTTTACACCCCAACACAACAAAAATAATTTTACAAACATATATTAGGCCTGCTGAAAGATTAGTATATTAAAGATCTGTTTCATTTTCCATGCAATTATTACAAATTCAGTTTATTGTGGTGACTGTTAAAAAACTTTATATGATTTAGTTCACAGATTGCAACATCTTCTAAACTTCTCACGCTAGTGAAGGCCATAGAAACAGGATTTTTTTTTTCTGAATTTACTTCTGACCAAAAAGCGATTCTGCTTTCATCTTGAAATGTTTTCGTAAAGCTTTTCATCCCCTATCTCTCCCCTTTAGGCATAGAATTTCCAAAAACACTGGCACACATATTTTTTTTAAATTTCTAACCAAGAACTTAAATATCAATGGTTATATTCGTACCTTTAAAAGTGTTTTAGCAGTTTTTTGATAAAAAAAACTTCCACCCACTATTGCACCCCCCTAGGCGTTAAATTTTCAAAAATGTTGAGGCATGTACCTTTATATTTGTGATCGAGAAACCAAGTACCAATTTTCATGGTTCTAGCTTCAAAATTGCCTTAATGGTGACATCGTTTCAAAAATCATTTCAGCCCCTATTTCATACCCTTAGGGGTGGCTTCCGAAAAATCGATTCTCAGACTACACCTAAAGTATAAGATCAACACTCTATGTGTCTTATTTCACCCCCTTAGCGGTTAAATTTTCAAAAACAGTGAAACAATTTTTTTCTTTCTAACAAGCAAAATACAAATTTTCATGGATTTGGCCTCAAAATGCTTTCACAATGAAATATTTCCGTAGATC
Organism: Schistocerca americana; assembly: GCF_021461395.2. Lineage (NCBI taxonomy): Eukaryota > Metazoa > Arthropoda > Insecta > Orthoptera > Acrididae > Schistocerca > Schistocerca americana. Next base: position 133,289,182 of record NC_060123.1, read on the forward strand.
TTTCATCCTCTATTTCACACCCTTGGGGGCTGAATTTCCAAAAAACTGAACATTTTTTTTTTAATTTCTAGCTGAGAAGTCAAATACCATTTTTCATAGATGCAGTTTTAAAAATGATTTAGTAGTTCTTTTATAATGATTTTTTCAAAAGAAACTATCATACACTATTTCAGCCCCTTAGAAGTTGAATTTGCAAAAATGCTGAAACGCGTATTTTTTTATTTGTGACCGAGAAGCCAAATACAAATTTTCGTAATTCTAGCTTCAAGACTGCGTAATAGCAAAATATTTCATCTCCTGTTTCACCCCCTTGGGGATGTAATTTGGAAATATCCCTTCTTAAGCGATGTCCACAGTGTAAGATTAACAGCCTGCAGAAATTTAATGTTTTTGTCCTAAGCGGTTTGTGCTGCGTCATGATGAGTCGGTCAGCAGGACGTTTCCTTTGATTCAGCTGCCCGTACCGACGTCGTTTTTCTTGCATCTAGGGGACGCCAAGGAATTGGCTTTGCTGATTGGCCACGTCGTGCCATGACGTCGTCTCCCACACCAGCCAATCCAGATCGTTGCTACTTTCTGAAACGTGCTGTTCTTTAAACGAGGCCATTCGTCTGTCGATACGTTGTGTGGCTAACTCGTTATAGTACTTCACTGTTGTGTGCTCTAGGCCTATGTTTATAATGGCTGATTCCAACACGAGTTTTATGTGCGATAAAGCATTTCAGCTTCGAAAAACTTTATACCCGCCCATCAGGAAAATGCATGATGTAGAACCAAATACAGAAGGTAAGATTAAGTGCCCACAAGACGACTGCAACTATTCCTTCAATACATTGGCTAGTTTGAGAGCACATGTGGAGGAAAAGCACATGGTTCGAACTGTGGATGAAAAGATTGTATTCCAGTCAATGGACGGTAAGAAACACCGCAAATAATAAGTTTTTACTATTCAATAGTAGGATCGTTTCTGGTAAAACTATAGAATTTTGTGCATTCACTAATCTGGTGCAATGTTGTACTGCAAAGTTTCTTTCAGTTCACATGAGAGGATTATTTGTATTAACGGCCTAGTCTTAGAAGACATTAAAGTCACAATCATTGTAATCCACAATGGGTAATTAACAAACTTTATTTTTACTGTCCATAAATTGTGAAGAAACTGTTTTAATTTTTTTCCTATCGCTCAACACATGGAACCTAGATTGGAATCCAGTTTCATGTGTAACATTTCTCTTAGCAAAAGGAACAATTTAGACATACCAGGAGATAGCGAGCAAATTCTGAAGCTGTGGGAAGAAATTGCTGTCACTTGTTAACTCTCGCTCCAAGAAAGAAGGTCAACACTGTGCCAGCAGTGAGAAGATGCCAGTTCAACGAACACCTAACAAACAGAACTTCAGTCCAAAAACTGTCTTTGGTAAACCAACCCTGGCTGAAAAGTCAAATGTTGCTAGTGCTTTGGTGCAACCTGACAGTGACGTTTTGAGTGTACATGTTGGCTTTGATCACACTACTCTAAGAATTAAATTTATCTGTCCCACAGTTGTGTGTGTATGTTTATCATGGTTTATAGGCCTACTGGGGAAATTCGCCATGTAAAAAAATGAGTAACGCATCATACTCGGTACCTCAGGGCGATGTGGAAATCCGAGTGTACTTAATAAAGAAAATGTCACTGTTTGTGTGTTTCTTTTGACTCATTTATCCTATTGCATATAGTTAACAAAATGTATCTGAAATATCTACTAATCTATAATATTAATTGGACTATGTACATAGTCATTTCAAATGGTTTTGCTATTTTTCACAGGTAAAGTATGAGTATTCACCAGAATCCTACAGTATGAATGTTTTCCAGTTGACAACTGAATGAAGTCAAAAAGCAAAGATTGCTTGGACAAGCTGAAAATGGTTTATTCAGTTCCAGTTATTATTTTTTATATTAAATCAGTCCCCAAGAATCAATTTTGCTGACTTTCTTGGTCTAATTTTCTATATTTAACATGTCTGTTACGACATGCTCGTTGATGGATGTTTTGTCACCATGCATATGGCATCAAGTGTTTGGCTTTTAGTGACAATACTGCAGTCGATGTGTTAACAGCTTTTTGGGACCTTGAGCATGAAGTATATGCATCTAGAAGTCTTGTTAAAAAGTGCAGCCAAAATTCTAATGTCTGTCTGAGGAATTTTCCTTTAATGGAATGTTTTTGCCCAATAATTCAGTTAATGTCTGGTAATTACTTAACATGGTAAGTGCTGTGAGGCCAACACCAGCCACAGCAGAGCCGTCTGCCATGGCTGCTGGCAACTTTGTGATATTTAAGGGATAAATACAAAAGTGGGCTGTGCAACAGGTTCAAACTAGTTTTCTTTGGTTAAAGCAATTAAAATCAAACTTGTGAAGCATGTTGAAAATCACATACTCCTCACCATAATTTAAATGTTTACATTGAAACGGCTCTGACATGTGCATAATATATGGGAATTTTATATTTTCTTGAAACCTTAAGAACCGAATCTGTCAGTTGAATTAACATATGAGTAAACCCATCTCAATAGCACTATGTTATGCATCAATTAGCTGTAGCTACAGGATAAGTAAACATCTACAGAAAACTTGTCATATAAATTTTATTATAAAGCTTGCAAAGGTTATAGAAAAGATGGACAACAAGATAAACTTGTGTAGGCATCATTGTAAATACATTTTTACTTCATGAAAGCTGAATAGGATAATAATCTCAAGATGCCTTAAATTGCATGACACACATCACCAATCAGGTATTTTCTGTTGGAGAAATAGTCTATTTTTTCAGAATTTTGTTCATTTGTTCTTGTGAAAAACCTTGTATCAAACAGCTGTTTTTCTACGATCAATCCATTGTTACATGCATGTAGTTTTGGTGACCCAGTGGCAGCCATCTTAAGGCTGTATACAAACCACCAGATAAACATGTCTACATAGTTGGTCTGCATTGTGCAGGTCCCAGCAGTTTTTTATTAGATTCTGTGAATGTCTCCTTCAGTTCCATGTGAATGCCTCTGACATAAAAGTATTATGATATTTTTGTTAAATGCTTTCTTGCTGTGTTGACCTATATCAATGATGAGACAAGAAAATTTTTCCTGGATCGGGATTTGAACCTGTCTCTCCTGCTCTCAAGGCAGTTGCACTGACTACTTCGCTACCCAGACACAGTGCCCATCACGACTATGTGGATTACCTCAGCAAGTCTCCCATCTGACACAAAATTCCATATGTCACTACTACTGCAGTAGGACCCTCACTACAGCAGTCCATCTCACTCGCCATATCCATGAGATATTCCTGCAAATGGCTCTCAGTGTATGAGTGCATCTGAACTGAAGAAAGTTCCCCAATGCCAAGCTAGGCTATGTATAGATACAATTGTATGCACGGTGACTGTTCTTTTGGCTGTCTGAAAGAATGGATACCATGCATATAATTGTAGAAATATAACTAGTTGTCTTATAACCATGGTGTCCACGTCAGTCTGAAGAAGTCCGTGGAATCTGGTAAAAAAAAAAACTGGTGGCACCTGCATAATGCAGACCAACTGTGTGATATATTTATCTGGTGGTTTATGTATAGCCTTAAGATTAGTGGGATGCCGAAACTAGTTGCATATAGTAAAGGATTTATAAAAAGTAAAACAGCTGTTTGGCACAAGGTTTTTCCCAAGAATTTGAAGCCAGCTGCAGTCCTACATCCCACCTCTGACGGATTCACAAAAAGAAGAAAAAATCATTCATTGCCCTAAGAATATCTCCAAAAATATTACCCATTACATGGAATGACCAGATACTGCATTCAGAACAAGAATTTTGGAGACCTATGCAGGACCAATGCCTGGTAAGTGCTAGATCAAAATATGACCTCTTCCAACACCTCTCCATTTCCTACCTCGTTTTCATTTTCTTCTTCTTCACCTAACTCTGAATTACTGTCATGGCTGCTATATAATCCAGGTAAAGGCCCGACTCGGCGTTGTAGCTGGTTACTTTCTGTAGAAGGGAGCAAAAGGAAGGCAGAAGTCCTAAATTTTGCATTTAATAACTCGTTCACACAGGGTGATCATACAGACACACTTGATTTTGCCCATCACACAGACTGGTATGTGATTGAACTTGAACGTGGCATCAGAGCTCACTCCCCAGAATTTACAAGAATTAGGAGACTTGTGTGCACAGATGTGGTGCCAACTCCCTCCAGCGACCTATCAAGGCTTCATTGATTCCGTGCAAAAATGCATCATCACTGTTATCCATGCTGAAGATAGACATACCGGCTATTAGGTAGATGGTCAAAATGTTCTGTTTAATCAGTGTGTGTAGCTGTACTTAGTCAAGGATAGACTGTAGCCATTCATCGAGTTGATCACTTATTTTCATTTCTTTACGAGAATATAACATTGTTTCAATCTATAGGAACAGGAAACAGTCCGCTAGAGAAATCCCACAAGCAATATGGTGGGGTCAGTCTGGCCCCAAACTTACCTGCTCTGAACACAACCACTTGGTTTTACAGTTCAGAGTGCAAAGTATGCAGACCTACAGCATTACAATTTTACAATCATTCAATCTAAACATAAACAAAATTCCCTGGCATCCATGTTACCCCACCACACTGGTTGTGGGTTAGATAGGCTACGCCTGATGACTTGGCAGACATTTCTAAAAGAAAGGAATGAAGGTAGTTACCTAAGGTGATGGAAAAAAAAGAGGCAAGTGAAAGTAAAGAGTAAGTATCATTGAAGTAAAGATGCACTTGAAAATTGCATAAAGGAATTAAATTTTGTGAATTAACTGGAAAATATTTCAAGATCTTGCAAGTAATGTATCTTATACAAATTCATCCCACAAAATACAGTAATAAATTGTAAAGTGAAAGAGTTAAAATGATTGTTTCGATAGTTTTCTGTAAAGTGATAGGAATAATGGTGTTAACCCATTCTACAGAAATTCTGGAAGTGCTTCTTAGTATTTCAGCAGGTTATATGATTAATGTGTTATGTGAACACACTGCAAACAGAAAAAATTCTAATAATTCAATTAAAAATAAATAAAATAAATACAAGCTGAAACACTAGCAGGACCATGAAACAAAAAATAAAGATTGAATTTCCATGTACAATGTACCATTATATCTGTATAGGAAGTTACTTTTATTTTTAAAATAAATGCAAATGGAAATAGTGTGCAAGGATTAAATAATTATGGGTAAATCACCAGAAAATGTTAAGCAAACAACAGTATATGTTTTAGCTACTTTTGATGACTAATTAGTAATGCATTTCAGACATTGCCCGTCATCAGAATATCTGTCCAGAAACATCACAAACTATGTATGACACATTAAGCGTACTTAGATTCATAGGCAAATAAGTTAACATACCAGAGAAAAAAAACTTTACTTCAGAGTAACATGCCAAGTGTTATCTATCATAACTTTGGAGCTCTCAACTCACAGCATTCTGCCATCACATAATTAGCTGTTATAACATACTACTAAATGACTTGGTTGTAGAAAAATGTTTGTCATATTTTGACAGATAATTAACAAAAATCAACTGAAAAACCATAAAAACAGTACATCATGCTAAATGATTTTTTATTCCTTTAGGGGAACTAATAATCACAATTGAGAGTGCAAAGATCACATTGGAACAAAAGTAAAGTATTAATACAGGTAGTATGGGCAAGAGACAGAGGGAAGGGAAGAGACAAGGGGGATGTGGTGAGAGGCTTCCAAATTAATCTCAGCTTATGTAAATGAGAACTAGCAATTTCTGGTATTAATAAACTTAAAATAGGGAATAGAGGCTTACTGTAAGTCCATTAGGTATTGCGCATACACATAATAAGTTGAAGGTGAAATTTCTTTAAAGTGCATAAACAGGTTATTAAATTATTCCAGCATAAGAACACACAATATATTCAATGTAATGTTATTCGAGTGGGGAGAAGCCACCAGCCTCTGTCAAACAGTAGTAAGTCACATATTTAGCTTTTTTTGTCTGTTTTCATAGTTTAATTCTTAAGTTAGAAATGGTAGGGTGGATAGGGTGTGTGTTTGACACAATAGGAGCTGGCTGCAGTTCATGATTGGCTGAAGGTGCTTTTAACTATGGTCAGCTGTCTTCAGGCTGCTGCATTCAGGTGTAATGGTGGCGGAGGAACTGGTGCATTGCTTGGAACAGCTCAGGTATCATTTGTTTCACCATAGGCTCTGCTGTTGGGGCACCTTCTAGTGTATCTGATGTGGTGGGTCTGCCCTGACCGTAGGGTGAGTGGCAGTCGGTAATACATTTGCATCACTTGAGGCAAAGGGTCAACATTCAGACAGATCATTGGGATGGGGGAGAGGGGGGGGGGAGTGGATTGCACATGTGCACATGGTAAAGTGAGCATTCGTGATCAAGGAAAGATGTAAGCAGAACAACACTGATTAAAGGGTCAGTGGAAGGAGGGTTGGGGCATGGATGTGTACAAAATAAGAGCAGAAGAGAGGAATATCTTTATTTGATTGTGGAACTACACTCCAGAAAATACCCTGTATATGTTTTGATGGCTATCAATGTCAACACTAATAGGTAAATTTGGATATCATCTTATAATGATTGGTATTGGCAGTCATTAGGTGTAGTACGATGGTCTTTGTGATACTAGTCTGCTCTGTGATTTTGGAATCAGCTGAAGGCATTTTTCCTTCTACACTTGTTTTTATGTATATATATAGTACAAACAATGTTTTTATCCTCATGATTATTATTGAATTGTTGTTTGTGTTTGCATATTCAGCAAAGCATGATATTGTTTATAATGTTTGAATTCTTTGCAGTATTAGGCATGTAATATATGTATTGGCTATCTATGCAAATTCCCAGTTTGAAGTAAGTTTGCTATTAATTCAGATAGAACATTACTGTATAAATTGGGATTGTGCCTATGACATGTAGTCTGTAGTCTTGTCATAATGCTGTGACATAATCTCTTCTGGATTTGTATTTATTACGACTCAAAACCACCCCCCTGCCCCCTTGTCACCACCATTTAGTCACTATTTATTTTACTTACACCCTTGACCATACCTCCTCATCTTCCCATTGCTCTTTCACAATCCACCCCTCCCCCTCCCTCCAAACAAACATTCTGTATATGAAAGTAGGTAAATCTGTTGAAGAAATCATCAGCCAAGTCATGAGAACAAAGACACAGCATGGCTTCCATTCTGTGGTGCAATGGGTAAGTTAGAGTGTAAACAGGCAAGGAATCAGATGAGTCCTTCTGTCACCAAAGAAAATTATGTACCAGGGATTTATAATATTGCTTGTGAGTATGGTGTCAGTTATGTGGGACAGCCTATACAAACTACTGCTAATTGCTGTGTTGATCATCATCTCAAGCATGAAAAAATGAAAATCAGCAGTTTCCGAGAACTGTTTAGTGAGTAAATGCAAGAAAGTCTTTAAGCAGATGAGGATCTGGCCTATATTTCTACCTTTTGGGTCTCTGTAATTACGGAAGCAACTGAAATTATACTTATGATCACAACAATATACACACTGGCTATGTAATTATCAGTTTATTTATTTGCTATTTTCTAATATAGGAACAGACCACATGTTGCACATGAGGCAGTATATATGAATACAACACAACATTTTCACACAATTTCAAATTAATTAGTATAATTAAGCAATGCATGGAAGCATGCATGTTGGAAAGAACATTCATCTAATTCCTCATTCAGCATTGTTTATCACAATGCCATATGAACATAACCTGGATTCTGAAAAACTAGACAAGGTGTAGGAAGATGCAGTTCGTGCATAACACTGACATATAGTTCCTTGTTTACATAACAACGACCAAAATTGAAGCATAGCACATACTTTGCCAGGAACACAATATTGGGACAACCCCCCCCACCCCCCCCCCCACCCCCCGGAAATCTATTCTATGGACTTCTCTGTAATGTTGTCTGAGGCCTAGGTTAGTTGAAGGGTGACAATTTCTTTTGGACAACTCCTTCTACTCCATGGACAAGTTTCTGTTTCAGAAATGGTAAAAAAAAAAAATTGTACCTCTAAATGTAGTTGCAGGTGTAGAACTAAAAATTTCAGTAATATTAATAATAGCACTATTCATGTGTGTATATATACACTCCTGGAAATTGAAATAAGAACACCGTGAATTCATTGTCCCAGGAAGGGGAAAGTTTATTGACACATTCCTGGGGTCAGATACATCACATGATCACACTGACAGAACCACAGGCACATAGACACAGGCAACAGAGCATGCACAATGTCGGCACTAGTACAGTGTATATCCACCTTTCGCAGCAATGCAGGCTGCTATTCTCCCATGGAGACGATCGTAGAGATGCTGGATGTAGTCCTGTGGAACGGCTTGCCATGCCATTTCCCCCTGGCGCCTCAGTTGGACCAGCGTTCGTGCTGGACGTGCAGACCGCGTGAGACGACGCTTCATCCAGTCCCAAACATGCTCAATGGGGGACAGATCCGGAGATCTTGCTGGCCAGGGTAGTTGACTTACACCTTCTAGAGCACGTTGGGTGGCACGGGATACATGCGGACGTGCATTGTCCTGTTGGAACAGCAAGTTCCCTTGCCGGTCTAGGAATGGTAGAACGATGGGTTCGATGACGGTTTGGATGTACCGTGCACTATTCAGTGTGCCCTCGACGATCACCAGTGGTGTACGGCCAGTGTAGGAGATCGCTCCCCACACCATGATGCCGGGTGTTGGCCCTGTGTGCCTCGGTCGTATGCAGTCCTGATTGTGGCGCTCTCCTGCACAGCGCCAAACACGCATACGACCATCATTGGCACCAAGGCAGAAGCGACTCTCATCGCTGAAGACGACACGTCTCCATTCGTCCCTCCATTCACGCCTGTCGCGACGCCACTGGAGGCGGGCTGCACGATGTTGGGGCGTGAGCGGAAGACGGCCTAACGGTGTGCGGGACCGTAGCCCAGCTTCATGGAGACGGTTGCGAATGGTCCTCGCCGATACCCCAGGAGCAACAGTGTCCCCAATTTTCTGGGAAGTGGCGGTGCGGTCCCCTACGGCAGTGCGTAGGATCCTACGGTCTTGGCGTGCATCCGTGCGTCGCTGCGGTCCTGTCCCAAGTCGACGGGCACGTGCACCTTCCGCCGACCACTGGCGACAACATCGATGTACTGTGGAGACCTCACTCCCCACGTGTTGAGCAATTCGGCGGTACGTCCACCCGGCCTCCCGCATGCCCACTATACGCCCTCGCTCAAAGTCCGTCAACTGCACATACGGTTCACGTCCACGCTGTCGCGGCATGCTACCAGTGTTAAAGACTGCGATGGAGCTCCGTATGCCACGGCAAACTGGCTGACACTGACGGCGGCGGTGCACAAATGCTGCGCAGCTAGCGCCATTCGACGGCCAACACCGCAGTTCCTGGTGTGTCCGCTGTGCCGTGCGTGTGATCATTGCTTGTACAGCCCTCTCGCAGTGTCCGGAGCAAGTATGGTGGGTCTGACACACCGGTGTCAATGTGTTCTTTTTTCCATTTCCAGGAGTGTATTTATCTTAATAATGTTCCAAAGTCATCATATATATATATCAGTTCATGATATCCAATATTACAAATTTACTTTTTCTGATGGACACACGTCCAGATCGTCCGCTCTCAAGATTCTGACCTCTCTCTCCACATCCGCCAATGCTGGCGTCTCACCTCCAGCTGCCCAACGCTACGCGCTGTTCACATCCAACAGCCCAACACTACAATGACGAATATTCCAGCAATGCCAACCAGCCACAGACTGCACACAGCACGGTCAGTGATTTCCATACAGAGCGCTACGTGGCGTTACCAACATAAAAACCTAAACAGCCTATTTACAATTTTTGCAGTTGTTGCAGTAACACTGCCCCATTAGACACGACGTTTTACTTCATTACTTCTTTACTATTAACTACACATTTTCCATACAGCATTCGCGTATACCACTGAACATAGCTGCAAAATAATGCCAATGTAAGACACACAGTTCAGGAGGAATGACGCCATAAACGTCAATATGTGTGAAAAAATAGATTTTTCTTAACACGGAGAGAAAATTTTGTATACTACCCTCATCCAGTGTTCGGTAATGACAGCAGTTAGTGACTTCCAAGAACCTTTAAACATAATTTCAAGCCTTTTCTAAACTTTCATTCGCTTGTATGCTTAACGTTAAATATTTAACACGGTAACTCATTCGTGAAATTGCCAGACGTTTAAAGCTGTTTTATACAAGGGAGTTCTATTCTTTAAAGAACTGAGGGGTGTACTAGTGTTCTAGAGATTAATAACGTTCGAAGCAACTAAGTCAAAATTCATATACTTTTTCTATGTTTCGGGTGAGGGAGAAGAAGGGTAAAAATACGGAACACACAGAGATGACAAAAGTCATGGTACAGTGATATGCACATATAGAGAAGGGAGCAGTATCGCGTTCATAAGTTATACGCTGAAGCGGCAAAGAAACTGGTATAGGCATGCATATTCAGATATAGATACATGTAAACAGGCAGAATAGGCGCTGCGGTCGGCAACGCCTATTTAAGACAACACGTGTCTGGCGCAGTTGTTAGATCGGTTACTGCTGCTACAATGGCAGGTTATCTAGATTTATGTGAGTTGGAAGGTGGTGTTACAGTCGGCGCACGAGCTATAGGATACAGCATATCCGAGGTAGCGATGAAGTGAGGATTTTCCCATGCGACCATTTGACGAGTGTGCCGTGAATATCAGGAATCCGGTAAAACATCAAATCTCCGACATCGCTGCAGCCGGGAAAAGATCCTGCAGAAACGGTCCAATGACGACTGAAGAGAATCGTTCAACGTCACACAAGTGCAACCCTCCCGCAGATTGCTGCAGATTTCGATGTTGGGCCACCAACAAGAGTCAGCGTGCGTGAGAACCGTTCAATGATACATCATAGATACGGGCTTTCGGAGCCGAAGGCCCAGTTGTGTACACAAAGCTTTACGTCTCGCCTGGGCCCGTCAACACCGCCTTGGGACTGTTGATGACTGGAAACACGTTGTCTGGTCGGACGAGGCTCGTTTCAAATTGTATCGAGCGGATGGACGTGTACGGGTATTGAGACAACCTCCTGGAGCCATGAACCCTGCATGTCAGCAGGGTCTCTTCAAGTTGGTGGAGGCTCTGTAACGGTGTGGGGCGTGTGCAGTTGGAGTGGTATGGGATCCTTGATACGTCTAAATACGATTCTGATAGGTGACACGTACGTAGTAAGCATCCTGTCTGATCACCTGCATCCATTCATGTCCATTCTGGATTCCGACGGCCTTGAGTAATTCCAGTAGGACAATGCGACACCCCACATGTCCAGAATTGCTATGGAGTGGCTGCAGAAAAACTCTTGTCACTTTAAACCCTTCCGCTGGCCACCGAACTCCCCAGACGTGAACATTATTGAGCATATCTGTGAGCTATACAACTATACAACTGCTCTCTAAGAGCGACCTGACCCAACCGCCCGACTGCGAGGTACTACAACTGCTGCTGCCGACACTGCTCTCTGGTCTGCGATTCTATTGCAGCTTACATATCGCAGGCAGCGCAGATGTTCGAAGATATCTCCAGCCCCTCGTACTCTTGCGGATTTACGGACAGCCCTGCGGGATTCGTGGTGTCATTTCCCTCCAGCACTACTTCAGACATTAGACGAGACCATGGCACGTCGCGTTGCGGTACTTCTGCGTGGTCGCGGGGGCGTTAAACGATATAAGACAGGTGTACCAGTTTCTTTGGCCTTTCAGTGTAAAAGGGCAATGTATTGGTAGGGCTGTCATTTGTACTGAGGTGATTCATGTGAAAAGTTTCCGACGTGTTGTAACCTCCCAACAGATTATGTCCGTAAACTCGGAATAAAAATCTGACTAACCTCCCAATAAAAATGTGACTCATATATAACTTTTCGATAATGAACTGCCGGCCGGAGTGGCCGAGCGGTTCTAGGCGCTTCAGTCTGAAACCGCGCGACCGCTACGGTCGCAGCTTCGAATCCTGCCTCGGGCATGGATGTACGTGATGTCCTTAGGCTAGTTAGGTTTAAGTAGTTCTAAGTTCTAGGGGACTGATGGACTCAGATGTCAAGTCCCATAGTGCTCAGAGCCATTAGAAGCAACAATTAACTTACAGTGAATCTAAGCTGGAAAATCTAGACGTCAGCAATGCCGCCTCATGGCCCTGAAAAGTCATTCCGAATAAACTGAAGATTCTTACCTCAATTATCTCTCCGGATAACGCCTATATATCTGCTCCTATAAGAAATTTTTCTGGCACAGCCCAATGCCTTGCTGGCCACTAGGTTTTTTTGTGTATTAAAAAGAACTGATTTTTCTTTACGATAGGAGAAATTAGTAAAAGCTTTAAATTCAGATGAATGACTGTCAAAAGTTATCTTTATAAGAAAGATTATTATTGAAAAAATATTGAAAATTATTTACATGTGACTTTGATATAAGAATAGTACAAAACGAGTTGCAAATTACATATGCGCGCGACAATAAATAATAATAATTTTTGCTTTTACCTTACAGTACATCGCTCAGGCACCGCCGTCGTTCTCCACGACCGGCCTTAGTAATTCCGTACAGGGCACAAGCGCTCTCTGTGAGCTATACAACTGCTCTCTAAGAGCGACCTGACCCAACCGCCCGACAGCGAGCTACTACAACTGCTGCTGCCGACACTGCTCTCTGGTCTGCGATTCTATTGCAGCTTACATATCGCAGGCAGCGCGTGAGCAATCCATCGAAGTTACATCTGCTCGAGTGCGCTAGCGATAAATTCCTTAGTCATGGACCTCGTACAGTGTTTATGGCCGCATGTCGGGAATTAAGAGACTTTGAACGCATGACGGTAGTTGGAGCCAAACGAATGGGACAATCCATTTCGGAAACCGGTAGGGAATTCGATATTCCGAGCTCCACAGTATCAAGAATGCCCCGAGAATACCAAATTTCGGGCAGTACCTCTCAGCATGTACAACGCAGTGGCCGACGGCCTTCACTTAATGATCAAAAGCGGCGGCGTTTGCGTAGAGTTGTCAGTGCTAACAGACAAGCAACACTGTGTGAAACAATTGCAGAAACGAATGTGACACGTACGACGAACCTAACCGTTAGGACAGTACGGCGAAATTTGACGTTAATGGGCTGTGGCAGCAGACGACCGACGCGAGTGCGTTTGCTAACGCCAAGACATAGCCTGCAGTATCTGTTGGGCTCGTGACCATTTCTGTTGGCCCATAGACGACTGCAAAACCGTGAATAGGTCACATAAATCCTAATTTCAGTTGGTAAGAGTTGACAGTAGGATTCGAGTATGGCATAGACCCCACGAAGCCTCGGACTCGCGTTGACAACAAGGCACTGTGCAAGCTGGTGGCGCCTCCATAATGGTGAGGCCTGTGTTTACATGGAATGAACTGGGTCGTCTGGTCTAACTGAAACGCTGATTGACGGGAAGTGATTATGTTTGCCTTCTCGGAGACTATTTGCAGCCATTCATGAACTTCGTGTTCCCGTACAACAGTGGAATTTTTATGGACGACAGTGCGTCACGTCACCAGACCACAATTGTTTTCAAGAACGTTCTAGAGAGTTCGAGCGAATGATTTGGCCACCCAGGTTGCTCGACATGAATCCCATCGAACATTTATGGGGCATAATCGAGAAGTCAGTTCGCGCACGAAATGCTGCACTGTCAGCACTTTTGCAGTTATGGACGGCTGTAGAGGCAGCGTGTGTCAACATTTCTGCAGGGGACTACGACCTGTTGAGGCCGCGCCACGTCGAGTTGCTCTACTGTGGGGGCGAAAGGAGGCCCGACATCATGTTGGAAGGTATCCTATGACTTTTGTCATTTCACTTTGTATGACTGGAATTGTTGTAATTGCGCATTCTGTCAAGTACCTGAAGAACTTAACTGTTGGTAAAGAATAGCCCCATTTGGGAAAGTATTTCTTAACGGTAAAAAGCCGGCCGCTGTGGGTGAACGGTTCTAGGCGCTTCGGTCTGGAACCGCGCTCCTGCTACGGTCGCAGGTTCGAATTCTGCCTCGGGCATGGCTGAGTGATGTCCTTAGGTTAGTTAGGTTTAAGTAGTTCTAAGTCCAGGGGACTGATGATTTCAGATGTTATGTCCTATAGTGCTTAGACCTACACTCCTGGAAATTGAAATAAGAACACCGTGAATTCATTGTCCCAGGAAGGGGAAACTTTATTGACACATTCCTGGGGTCAGATACATCACATGATCACACTAACAGAACCACAGGCACATAGACACAGGCAACAGAGCATGCACAATGTCGGCACTAGTACAGTGTATATCCACCTTTCGCAGCAATGCAGGCTGCTATTCTCCCATGGAGACGATCGTAGAGATGCTGGATGTAGTCCTGTGGAACGGCTTGCCATGCCATTTCCACCTGGCGCCTCAGTTGGACCAGCGTTCGTGCTGGACGTGCAGACCGCGTGAGACGACGCTTCATCCAGTCCCAAACATGCTCAATGGGGGACAGATCCGGAGATCTTGCTGGCCAGGGTAGTTGACTTACACCTTCTAGAGCACGTTGGGTGGCACGGGATACATGCGGACGTACATTGTCCTGTTGGAACAGCAAGTTCCCTTGCCGGTCTAGGAATGGTAGAACGATGGGTTCGATGACGGTTTGGATGTACCGTGCACTATTCAGTGTCCCCTCGACGATCACCAGTGGTGTACGGCCAGTGTAGGAGATCGCTCCCCACACCATGATGCCGGGTGTTGGCCCTGTGTGCCTCAATCGTATGCAGTCCTGATTGTGGCACTCACCTGCACGGCGCCAAACACGCATACGACCATCATTGGCACCAAGGCAGAAGCGACTCTCATCGCTGAAGACGACACGTCTCCATTCGTCCCTCCATTCACGCCTGTCGCGACACCACTGGAGGCGGGCTGCACGATGTTGGGGCGTGAGCGGAAGACGGCCTAACGGTGTGCGGGACCGTAGCCCAGCTTCATGGAGACGGTTGCGAATGGTCCTCGCCGATACCCCAGGAGCAACAGTGTCCCTAATTTGCTGGGAAGTGGCGGTGCGGTCCCCTACGGCACTGCGTAGGATCCTACGGTCTTGGCGTGCATCCGTGCGTCGCTGCGGTCCGGTCCCAGGTCGACGGGCACGTGCACCTTCCGCCAACCACTGGCGACAACATCGATGTACTGTGGAGACCTCACGCCCCACGTGTTGAGCAATTCGGCGGTACGTCCACCCGGCCTCCCGCATGCCCACTATACGCCCTCGCTCAAAGTCCGTCAACTGCACTTACGGTTCACGTCCACGCTGTCGCGGCATGCTACCAGTGTTAAAGACTGCGATGGAGCTGCGTAGGCCACGGCAAACTGGCTGACACTGACGGCGGCGGTGCACAAATGCTGCGCAGCTAGCGCCATTCGACGGCCAACACCGCGGTTCCTGGTGTGTCCGCTGTGCCGTGCGTGTGATCATTGCTTGTACAGCCCTCTCGCAGTGTCCGGAGCAAGTATGGTGGGTCTGACATACCGGTGTCAATGTGTTCTTTTTTCCATTTCCAGGAGTGTATTTCATTTATAACTGTAAAACGGAAAAATTAAAAGGAGGCGATTATGCCAGAAAACGATAGCAATTACCGACATTTGCGGTAAGCATTTCTTTTGTTTTTATGTTCACGTGGCACTGAACTAATAATAGTACAATAGTTAACAAATACAATTACCGCTGTCTCGCAATTTTGGTGCATGCTCCCGGGGAAAAAAGTATTATATTCTTTTGTTTCAACGGAATTTAAGAGTAAAGGACTGATTTTTTTTGCGTACGTAGTATTAATTAGCTAATGTGCGAGTATACTGGATCAGCGCAACACCATTTGCGTGATTAGGAGCTGCAGAACAAAAGCAAAACACTATGGGCAGGGTTTATTGCATTGCACCCGTACGTAAAATGACGGAGTGGGGCGCGAAAGATACGACAAAATTATCTGAACTGGAAAAGGGATAAGTAAAGGTGGTCACTAATTATGGAATAAGGCAAATGCCAATAACTTTCTGCATATTTGTGAACCTGTTAGTGTTACACGAGTAGGAAGGATGAAGACTGGTGAGATAGGAAGTGGCAACGTTTTGAAAACCTTATTGCCGCCGAACTTTGTGGTAAACTCTAAAAATATAACTCGGTAACAATGGACGAAAGACAAGCTCTCTATGAGGGTGTACTGAACAATTCGAACTGAAAACTGAAGCAGAAACAGTGACAGGTGCCGGGGCTGCGAGCGTAGGTTGCACAAGTACGCTTAACGAGGTCATGAGGTTACAGTCAGTACTGCAAGCCAGGAGCTTGAGGCAGTGACCGAGCCCACTACCGCTACAGCCAGAGGGCCCCAGCCTACCCGTCGCCGGGGTGCCAGCACTACTTCGGCGCCCACAGCTGTTGCTGAAGGCAGGCCGAGTAGCTAATCCCACCTAAGTACTCAAAAATTTACTCGGATATTAATTTTGTGTTAGGATTTATACAAAAACATATTTCATAGAACCTTCATTATTGTCACACGTACAACAGTAAAACATACAAGTAGTCGTTCAGTTTTAAAAATAAAAACAATAGTTACAGAAAATTTACTTTCCGTGCTTGAGTATTTACAAAGTCCTTTACAAGGTCACTAACTTTAATTTTAAAAAATATTTATTTTAACAGTCTCAATTGCAAATTTTCACAAATGATTACTAGGAGTCGATCAGTTAACAACTATCTTTAGAGCCAGCCAGAGTGGCC
Organism: Schistocerca americana; assembly: GCF_021461395.2. Lineage (NCBI taxonomy): Eukaryota > Metazoa > Arthropoda > Insecta > Orthoptera > Acrididae > Schistocerca > Schistocerca americana. The sequence continues at coordinate 133,306,085 of NC_060123.1, forward strand.
GAGTGGTTCTAGGCGCTTCAGTCACGAATCGCGCGTCCGCTACGGTCGCAGGTTCGAATCCTGCCTCGGGTATGGATGTGTGTGATGTCCTTAGGTCAGTTAGGTTTAAGTAGGTCTAAGTTCTAGGGGACTGATGACCTCAGATGTCAAGTCCCATAGTGCTCCGAGCCATTTGAACCATATGAACTGCCGGCCGAGATGGCCGAGCGGTTCTAGGCGCTACAGTCTGGAACCGCGCGACCGCTACGGTCGTAGGTTCGAATCCTGCCTCGGGCATGGATGTGTGTGATGTCTTTAGGTTAGTTAGGTTGAAGTAGTTCTATTCTAGGGGACTGATGACCTCATAAGTTAAGTCCCATAGTGCTCAGAGCCATTTTAACCACCTTTGAACCATATGAACTATCTTTAGATCTAATTAATCACTAGTTATAAAAAAGAAAAGTAAAAGAACTCAGTCATAAGCCGTTAAACGAGACGATTACTTGTATGCCCGACTTGTAACAGAATTCAGTAGTATCCAACATATTACTCTTATTTTACAACATATGTCTGAGTTCTTTTACAAAAAGTTTTGAATTTTCACAACTTGTTATAAGTTCCCTACTCCTTGGAGATTATATGGGTTAATTAATGATTATTATGTTATAATCCTCTTGTTGCAGTTGACTGTGTATATCGAGACTTCGTTCATTGTTAAATGCAATGAAGTGGTACTAACTGATGGAGACGCATTAAGAGCTGGTAAAATTTAATTTATTTCCTTTATCACACTGCACAAACGTAAACACACTATTATTCAAACTGTGTGCCACAACTATTAAACATAGAGATAAATCCGTCGCTACACAACCGCCTTTGGTTCACGCAGCCTACACCTTCCATAGCCTCTCAACAACTGCTTCTCCTTGCGACTCTCTGCGCCACTGGGCATTGTCGCCCTCCGAAGAACAACCATTTACAGATACAAAATTGTTAAGTCTTTCGTGGCCACTTGTTGACAAACTGCCTATTGGCTTCTGTCTCGGGTTCTTCGGCCGACGTTCATCTAATGATTTTTCTGACGTTTCGCCAGCACGTGTGGCTGGCATTGTCAAAGCTTCACCCTCCATTGCCGGTGGTGAACTGGAGCCGATCTCGCGGCCGCAGACTGTATGTACTTGGCGTGCCAACGTCCGAGTGCTTCTCTGCGGTCATTTCCGGTGCGGTTCTCCTCTTGCTACCTGCGACGGTCGTTCGCTGCAGTACGGGAAGCCAGGATCCGTTTACCTTAAGGCTTTCCTCTTTCTTGTTCAAACTGTTCGCGTGTTTTTGTATTTCTACAGCTTCTCTGAACAAGCGCGTGTGATAGTGCTTGTCTACAGCCAGAACTTCCGTGTCGGCGAATTTTATTATGTGGTCGGTCTCATTCAGTGCGTGCTCTGCCACGGCCGATTTCTCCACCTGCTCCAACCTGCAATGTCGCTTATGCTCTTTGATCCTGGTGTTAATGGATCGTCCAGTCATTCCGACATAAACTTTTCCGCATGTGCATGGTATACGGTATATTCATCTACATCTACATCTACATCTACATTTATACTCCGCAAGCCACCCAACGGTGTGTGGCGGAGGGCACTTTACGTGCCACTGTCATTACCTCCCTCTCCTGTTCCAGTCGCGTGTGGTTCGCGGGAAGAACGACTGTCTGAAAGCCTCCGTGCGCGCTCTAATCTCTCTAATTTTACATTCGTGATCTCCTCGGGAGGTATAAGTAGGGGGAAGCAATATATTCGATACCTCATCCAGAAACGCACCCTCTCGAAACCTGGCGAGCAAGCTACACCGCGATGCAGAGCGCCTCTCTTGCAGAGTATGCCACTTGAGTTTGCTAAACATCTCCGTAACGCTATCACGGTTACCAAATAACCCTGAGACGAAACGCGCCGTCTTCTTTGGATCTTCTCTATCTCCTCCGTCAACCCGATCTGGTACGGATCCCACACTGATGAACAATACTCAAGTATAGGTCGAACGAGTCCCGACATTGCAAGTGGGTCTCTTTTCTCCTTCGCCGATCTAAGACACTCTTTGATCTTCCTTGTCGGGAATATACCGTATACCATGCACATGCGGAAAAGTTTATGTCGGAATGACTGGACGATCCATTAACACCAGGATCAAAGAGCATAAGCGACATTGCAGGTTGGGGCAGATGAAGAAATCTGCCGTGGCAGAGCACGCACTGAATGAGACCGACCACGTAATAAAATTCGCCTACACGGAAGTTCTGGCTGTAGAGAAGTACTATCACACGAGCTTGTTCAGAGAAGCTGTAGACATACAAAAACACGCGAACAGTTTCAACAAGAAAGAGGAAAGCCTTAAGGTAAACGGATCCTGGCTTCCCGTACTGCAGCGAACGACCGTCGCAGGTAGCAAGAGGAGAACCGCACCGGAAATGACCGCGGAGAAGCCCTCGGACGTTGGCGCGCCAGGTACATATAGTCTGCGGCCGCGAGCTCGGCTCCAGTTCACCACCGGCAATGTAGGGTGAAGCTTTGACAATGCCAGCCACTCGTGCTGACGAAACGTCAGAAAAATCATTAGATGAACGTCGGCCGAAGAACCCGAGACAGAAGCCAATAGGCAGTTTGTCACTTACAGATACTGCACACCAGTACCCTCACATTGTGATTAATTACATCTGAAGATGAATCTTAAGCGATCGAAACTACCAATAATTTGTGGCAAATTGCAACTGAACTGTTAAAAAATTTTCTAATAAAACGTAGAGTTTCTGTATCTTTTATAACATGCCATCTGCTATCGACTTTAACTCCATTTAAAGGCGGGACCAGTTCAACAAGTGAGAGAAAAGTGTTTAGAAGCCTGTCACTTATATGAAACGGATATGTTGACCATGTTTACATGCGAAATAAAACTAGTAACACAGTAGCTTTGAGTGAAAACGAACAATTAGCAGTGGGAGCCCGCTGGAATTGGCTCCGGTGTATGGCACGCGTCTTGTAGCGCGGGTATGGCCGCCTCTACGATTAACAAGATATTTGGGGCTATTGTGCCGTGGTTCAAGGGATTTAAAGTGAAATCCCTTCGACCACGGCATAATAGCCCGGAAAATTTTATTAATTGTGACAATTCCGGCCTCGAAAGTATACGTTATACAGGGCCGCCTCTTTTTCTACCCGTTAGTTTTTGTGTGAAATATTGTATTTGAGTACTAAAGCCACTGGGACTTACTTCGCACATATAATTACGAATTAATAATGTTAAGTACCTGTAGATGCAGAGTCGAGGCTCGAAATGCATGGTGCTTTTGAATGAAAACCAAAATTTGTGATTAAAGCTTGATGTTTTTCCTCTAAGTTAAAAAACCCGACAAGTGCAAATAGGACTCGCGCTCTAAAGGTCCATACAAACTTTACTATTTGTATACGTAGTTCATCTATAGATTTTGATGAGTGAGTTTGGTCCTTAGGTTAGTTAGGTTTAAATAGTTCTAAGTTCTAGGGGACTGATGACCTCAGAAGTTAAGTCCCATAGTGCTCAGAGCCATTTGAACCGTTTTGAACTTAGACGCTTAACTTTTTTAACAGCGCAAAGGGACCGTGGACCTTTTTATTTGACATCCATTTAAACTCGATACCTCTTCCCGATCCCGAGAAAAAGGAGTCTCAACAGACGTATGGGCCATCAGACGGACAACAAATGGGAAAAAATATTGTATGGTATAACTGCAAAGATACAGTTTTCGGATTTTCCCCTTTACGCGTATTGTGAAACCTTGTTTCTTGCAAAATTTTATGATCCTAGGTTGGAGGGAAGTACTCTATAGGTTTTGATGAGCGAACTTGCGAGTACCAAAACATGTGACTTAAATGACCGTACGTTTTGACAAAGCAATCAATTACAAATTTCCCATCAAGAGACCATTGGCTTTCATATTTAACATAAATTTCGACTTGATACATCTACCCGTTCCTGAGAATAAGCGGCCTTAACAGACAGACAGACAGGAGGACAACAGGAAGTTTGGCGGTGTTCCGACGCCATTTAATATCCAGCTCTATCGATGACTGTGAGGTGCTGTTGGTTTGTACAGGCGAGGGCGTAGCCGTGGACATGACACAAGCAACAACAATCAGCGTTTCCCCTCAGACGCGTCCAGGATCCACCAGCGTCTTGGCTCTACCTATTTGTTTATCGATCGACAGGGATCGATTCATACATCGACCCACGTCTCTCCAAATTTACGATACGGTACCCTTCTGTGAACGTTTAACATCTCCGCCCGCCAAGAGGTAATCATCTAAAAAAATGGTTCAAATGGCTCTGAGCACTATGGGACTTAACATCTGTGGTCATCAGTCCCCTAGAACTTAGAACTACTTAAACCTATCTAACCTAAGGACATCACAAACATCCATGCCCGAGGCAGGATTCGAACCTGCGACCGTAGCGGTCGCGCGGTTCCGGACTGAAGCGCCTAGAACCGCACGGCCACCGCGGCCGGCAGGTAATCATCTGTGTGATGTAATCATCCGTGTAATGTTTTTGGTTCTTTTGTGTTAGAATAAACCAGTAAATCCCCCACCATCGATTCTTAAAGAATTGAACTCCCATGTATAAAACAGCTTCTAACGTCTAATTACTGTACAGGTGAGTTTATGTGTTAAGTTTTTGACGTTAATCATGTAACCGACAAAGTCTGAAATTATGTTTGAAACTTGTTCGAAGTCGTTAAGTGCTCTCATTATTAAACACTGGATGAGTACAATGTGGGTAAGTTATGCGTCGTTTGGGGAAAAAAAAACTGGTTTTTCTCGCATCTCAATGTTTATAACGTCGTCTCTCCTGACCCATGTATCGTGTAATGATATAATTTTGCAGATACATTCAATGGTATGTTTGGATACTTGGATACTGTCTGCAAAATGTGTTGCGAATACAGGTAGTAGAAAAGAAACAATAAATTAAAACTTCATGCCTGATGACGTATTTTTACTGCACGAACAGCGAAAATGCAAGAAGCGATAAACTTTCTTCCATATCAGGATGGTATCTGTTCTTTCGGACATGTTCGAAAGAACAGATACCGTCTTCATATAGTTAAGGCTAACTGGCCATTGACCTACTTCTTCTGTTGCCCGAACTCTAAGGGGACTCGATAAGATTGTCTGCCGCGAGTAATGAGTGTAATGAGCAGGAACACTACGAATGTAGTGTGAGGACATTAACTTGGGAATGTGGGTCTCACGGGGAGCGTGCAAGGGATAAATACCTGCAGTCACACTATCCTCTGTGCCCTCGGTGTCTCAGATGGATCAGTAATGAAAAAAACTGAGTGAAAAGATCAACAGCGAACTTTAATGGATGTCATGTGAGGTCCGCTTCGACCAAATGCAACAAACAAACAAAAAAAGAAGATGGATAGAGCGTCTGCCATGTAAGCAATAGATCCAGGGTTCGAGTCCCGGTCGGGGTACACATTTTCAACTGTCCCCGTTGATGTACATCAACGCCTGTCGGCGGCGTAGGGTCTTGATTTAATTATGATTTCAAAGTTTTTTCCATTGGTTATTTCGTGGGGATGTCGCCGTGAAAAAGTTTCGTAGTGGTTTGAAATTATTTGCAAATTTGTTCGAAGTCGTTAAGTACTGTCGCACTCGAATACTGGACGAACAGCTTTTGGGTAATTTGCGCGTCTGCCTCGAGGCATATACACCATACAGTTTCTAACTATAATGTCTGTCTTGCTGTTGTAAACAATTAATACAGGGTTGTACCTCTTAATGAGTAGATTCTGACAGCATTTTAAATTTTAAAATTAGGTCTGTAGCTATATGAAATACTCTTTTTTTTAAGCCCTGGAAGACGTTATATAGGCAAAATGCAACTCGGCCGGCCAGAGTGGCCGAGTGGTTCTAGGCGCTTCAGTCTGGAACCGCGCGACCGCTACGGTCGCAGGTTCGAATCCTGCTTCGGGGATGGATGTGTTTGATGTCGTTAGGTTAGTTAGGTTTAAGTAGTTCTAAGTTCTAGGGGACTGATGACCTCAGGTGTTAAGTCCCATAGTGCTCAGAGCCATTTGAACCATTCTGAAAGCAACTGGGGTTGTGCACTGTGATATTCGCTATTTTTGGCTTAATTAAAACAGCAAATTCAGCCAGAAGGCAAATACTTGTTTATAAAGAATGATTAATATATAATAAGGCGTCGCATGGCGACGGTGGAATTTTCTAGATAATGTAATTCGTCGTCTTTGGGCGGCAATAAAAACAGAAAAATACGGATAGATATACGATCCTTCACTATTTTGTTCGCTGGAGAACAAATGAAGCCTTGAGCGCTAAAAAGACTTTTACTGTTTTTCTCGAGTAGACGGACGCAGATTTGTGGCGGTCTGATCTAATTATTTTTACTAAATAAATAAAAACGTGTTCCGTCTAAGTTTTGAGTGAAGTGTAGGAAGAAGAACTGTTGTAACTTACCGTGACGAAGCACGAGCGACTCAAGAGGACAATGGCTATATAAAAGAGCGCTCAATGGACATGATATGGACATAAAAATCTACCGTCATTGTAGTATTAAGCTTAAGGTACGATATATGTTTTAGTTATAATAAATATTTGTTCTGGGAATACTGAATCATTTAGCAGTGCTCATTTCTATTATCTCCTCAGTATTATTTTCATTTTAATTATGCATTTTGCTAATATTACAGACTCCAAGATCAGCAGTCCAATGTGCGTGTTACATGGATAAAAAGAAAACTGTTTTATCGTCTTCTTGCATCAGCTTTAATATTGAATTTCTCTTTTGTGTGATGTTACAGTTGTTTTTGCGCCCTTAAGAACTTTCTGGTCCCTTAGGAAATTTTTTTGTCATAACAATAACTTCACAACCGGGTATGATCGTATCTACGATCATGAAGTAATTAGAAAGACGATAACGCAACTTCTTAATCAATAGCACGCTAGTTGTGACTGCCTCAAGCCACGCGAAACCGCAAGTAAAAACTATTCACATCTCATAATGCAATATTTTATGACAATGGTCAATCCATGATTCTTACGCCAATTGTGATTGATAAAACAGTTAGTTAAATCTCAATTTCCAACTTTGCATTGAATAGCAACATCACTTCTATTTTGTAACATCACACTTGGCGCCCGAACAGGGACTTGACCAAAAATTAGTTCAAATTCTTGGAAAATTTTCTATGTGCTTGTGTTAATAAATGTTCTGTCGTTTCATGTACACATCGTCTCTCTGTGAGAATAACGGTCAATAATGCAGTTTAATTACCGAGAGAAAAGAAAAGAAAAGAGACGTGAATTTGCTGAGACAACATAGCGGTATTCAAGCCATCAATAAGTAAGTCAGAATTTTGCATACGCAGTGTAGTGCTTCAGTAGCAACGTTGCTTTTCCAAGTCGATCCACATCCTTTCTATCTCCTTCCCGCTATAGAAAATCTGCTTTATTTTATCTTTCAAAGTAAAATTCTTCGTAGTCTGATAATAGAAATTATTTCTCCCCATTGTTAGTATACCTGTATTGCATTTTCAACATGGTGGATAGTGTGCGCAATTTGCAGTGAAGAGCATCTTCATTCATTTGTCTGAAACGGTTAGGTTCCATCTTGTCTTCTCGCCAGATAGAATTTCATTTGTTGCTCACGCGAGAGTGGTGCTCTTAGCGGACTCACCACGTCACTGACAAACGACGAAAGCCTTGCGTAGCACGTGGTTTACTGACGAAAATGGCAGATAGTAAACAGAGACAGGTGACAACAGGAGACGGGAGTGAAGACGTTAATAGTATTCCATACCCTTTACGATCGCGAACGGTAGGTTCCCGTGTGGAAACTGAACTAACCATGTCTGTAACAGGGGAAAGTGACCCTGAAGTCCAAACTCGTCCCGCTGCAGCTACAAATGACCTCGGTGCGTTAATGGAAATGCTGAAACAACAGTTTGACGCAGTAAATGAGAATATAAAAACACAAAATGAGACTATAAAAACACAAAATGAGACTGTTAACGCCCGACTAGATGCTGTAAGCGAATCATTAAAAACAGAGCTAGGCACAATCAAAACAGATCTGCATAAAGAAATTACGGCTGAATGAAATACCCATTTGGGTGAGGTGCAAACTAAGATCAGTGATCAAATTCAGAAAATGCAGAAACAGGTGAAAAGTGAAATAGCTGAAGTATCTGGAACATTAAACACAAAAATTCAGGCAGCTACCAAAGAAATAAACTCAGTTAGAAATGCAGTATCTGACATTGAAGGTGTAGTGGAGGATCTGTCGAGGCAGATAGACTCAATCAATATTGAAGAACAGGTTAAGAGCACCGTGAAAGCACACACGGAGGCATTGTCGGAACACTACAGTGAATGGATAAAGGGTAAAGATATTTTTATCGAAAAGAAGGTCAGGGAGGAGCTTAGGGAGACTGTCAAGGATGTAACTTATGAAATCTTAGCTGCTCCTGGTAAGTCGGGAGACACAGTGGTTTCTGAATTGGGACAGATTCGGAGGACACTTACACGGGATCTTCCCGAGTGGAAGCAGCAAGTAGTGGACGAAGTCAGAATGCTGAGAAACTGGGTAGAAAATCCGCACTCACATACGCAAACTATAGGGAACAACTCTTTAGACGGTGACGAATGTCAGTCAACTCCTTATCGTTCACCGCCTGATTACATGCAAAACAACAGTCCTGTTGAGTCCCGAGTAGGGAAACTAAATGATCCGACCACAATTGTGAGTTTAATGCAAGAGGAAAGTGTGATTAAGCATCGCACTTTTCCTGTTTTTCATCCGCAGAAGCGAGAAATACACCCCATCGTGTTCCTAAAGAATTTTTCCGGCATATTTCCCAGGAGCTGGACAGACAGACAGCGTATTCAGTTCGTCACTGGCTTTATTTCTGGTGATGCAGCATTATGGGGAACGGAAATGGTAGACACGTGTAGGAATTATGAAGAGTTTGAGAAAATGTTCTTGGCAAAATTTTGGAGTAATGGGGTACAGCAAAGATTAAGGAAGGAGGTGTATGGTGCGGAAATTTTCAATGAGAAGCATGGAAGTCTCCGGCGATACTTTGAGAAGTATCTAGCAAAAATTAAATTCTGGGATTCTCCGATTTCTTCCAAGGACGTAATTATGATTCTCAAAAGCAAACTCCCTGTGTCTATTAGAGAGAAATTAGTAAATGTGTCCGAAGAAGACACGGATGTATTCCTTTCTGTGCTGGATTCCTTAGATTTAATTAGCGAGGATGTGCGCTCCAAGGTTGGCAGCGGCAAATTCTTCCTTGGCAGCCAGCAGAATGCATCGCACGCGGACAACAATGCGCCCAAGGAGAGAGCGAGCTACTGCGACCGCTGTTACCAACCTGCCAGCGGTTATCAAAACGCAAACGGCAATAACTTTAAACGGAAGCAGAAAACCAATTACAGTAATCAGCAGAGATACCACCCAATTTACAACCACCAGGTACAACATCAGTACGGAAACCCACCCTTTAATTCTGCGCCTGAGCAGTATGGAAATTCTCCACAAACTAGTGGTAATTTTTCAAATGGGCCAGTGTACAATCAAAGTTATAGGTCGAAATATAGCAAGTGGCATGGCCAAGGCGGAGGCCACCCAGCACAACATAAGAACAACTATTCACAGGATAGAGGACCGCGGAACAATTTTCAAATGGCACCAAATGCGAACTTTCCTTCACAAGGAAATGGTTTTGCCGGCAACCAAAAGATTGGGCGACATCAGCCTTCTCAAGTATTCTATTCACAAGTGAATGCACCCAGTGGATTTGACCCCTTTACACCGGCATTTGTACCACATAACCAGCACCAATATGAAACGGAACAAACACTTAAGGCCATGAATGACAAACAGGTTAAACATCCTGCGGAAAATTAGAGGCAGCGCCTTTCAGCCTCCTAGAGGTCGCTGCCGGTTCCAGTGGGGGTACTAACGAATACTCTGATTCTGAGTATGTTAATGCGATACGGTACGACCATGAGACCGACTTACGAGATGACCTTGCACCTGACCTAGAAGCTCAAGACATTAATGACATTTATGATGAACAGGTCCAGGCTTCGATTAAGATTTCTATTACTAACATTCCTGTCACAGCCATTGTTGATACAGGAGCAAACATCAATGTGATGTCATCATGTCTTTTCAGACAGGTGTCTTCTGTTTCAAAAGTTTTATCATTGCCGATTCAGGGTTGCTCCATATCGGGAGCGATTGGTCCATTGAAACAGAGAGTTAGTTTACAGACGCAGCTTCAACTGCAGATAGAATCTGTTTTGGTTTTTTGCCACTTTCTAATAGTAAAGAACTTGTCAGTTCCATGTCTCTTGGGGATGGAGTTTCTTCGACAAACAAAAGCAGTGATAGATATTGAATCTGGAGTGTGTACCTTTATCGTAAATCAACAACAAGTTGTTGTTAACTTGTTAAGGAGTAAGGTGAAGGCAGTGTTGACATTGCATCAGGTTTGGAGACGACAGAGGACAGGCAAACCGTGCTTTGATCAGACAAATGACCTGACTAAATGGGATGACATAAATGACAATGAGTATGAAGACTTACTTCCTGACAAAGACGAGATCGATGCTAAAGCCAAGGAATCGACTGAACTCAGGGGGGAGCAGAAATATGAGTTGTTCCATTTATTAGTAAGTTACAAGAAAATCTTTTCAAAGAAACCAGGAGTAATAAAAGGGTTCGAGTATAAAATGGAAGTGCTTCCCCACTCAACGTTCTGCAAAGCAAGCTATTCAGTACCCTACGCCCGACGAGAAGCTGTAAAGCATGAGATTAGGAAAATGCTGTGTTGGGATGTTATCGAGTTATCGAATTCGCCGTACTCAAGTCCCTTGTTGTCCGTACTTAAACAGGACGGTAGTGTCAGACTAGTACTGGACGCCAGATCAATAAACAAAATAATTGTACCGATAAGGACTCGACCTGAAGCACTTGAGGAGCACTTGCAAAAATTTCATGGCGTTAGATTTTTGAGTACACTTGATTTAAGAAGTAGCTATTGGCAGGTGAAATTAGCCAAGGAATCCAGAAAATATACTGCTTTTATATTTGCCGGCCGCTCATATCAGTTTAAGGTCATGCCTTTTGGTTTAAATGTGAGCTCAGAAATATTTATTCCTGCTCTCGATTTTGTGTTAGGACCTGAACTTCTGGATGAGGTAACTGTTTATGTAGATGACGTGTTGATAGCCACTAAGAACTGGGAAGATCATTTAGCTATTCTACGAAGGGTGTTTCAGAGATTTCAAGAACATGGTGTTACAGCAAATCTGAAAAAGTCAAAATTTGGAAAAGGTGAGGTAAAGTTTTTAGGTCATGTGATTACACCTGAAGGGATTAAACCCGACGCGGAAAAGTTGTCTGCGATTAAGAATTTCCCTACACCGGTAACTAAGAGGCAACTAAGAGGATTTCTCGGTCTTTCGTCTTTCTTTCGACGATTTCTGTCTGGTCAAGTAATGAACAATCCCGCTTTGCACAATCTTCTCAAGAAAAGTACGCATTGGATTTGGACACCAGAGTGTCAGAAAGCTTTTCAGGCAATTAAAGATGGTCTTTTAAACAATAACATTCTCTGTCATCCACAAATGGACAAAGAATTTTGTATCACCTCAGACGCTTCGTTTGTTGGAATTGGATCTTGTTTGTTTCAGATTGAATTAGTAGACGCAACAGAGCAGATCAGAGTGATTAGTTTTGCGAGTAGGGTCTTAACAGAATGTGAAAAGTCCTATTCAGTTACTGAGCTGGAGGCACTTGCAGTTATTTGGGCCTTCAAGAGGTTTAATTATTACATTTTTGGCAGAAAGATAAAAGTATTTACGGACCATCAAGCACTTTCGTATCTTTTGACCTGTAAATTACAACATCCGCGCCTGACCAGGTGGTGTTTATTTTTGCAAGAATACGACTTTGATATTGTGTATACAAAGGGCAAGGATAACATTATTGCAGACGCACTTTCTCGTTCACCAGAAGGTCTGCCTGAGACAAGTGAGTTGGTAGAACAGATGTCGAATTACAAAGTTCTTCTTATGCAGGATCCCATTCATAGAAAATATTTCTTGGAACTGTGCAAGCAAATCCAGACACTACAGAGCACAGATCCTAAGTGGGGAAAAATAATCAGACTTCTTCAAGAAAATCCAAACCATAAGTTGTCCAAATTCTTCAAGATTCATAATCAGGTATTATTTCATCGTACCTCTGTGTCATCAGACAACTGGCTTGTTTGTATACCTAGCAGTTTTGTCGAACATCTTTTGTGGTATACCCACATTTCTTGGGGCCACTATGGTCCAGAGAAGTGTAAAAAGAAGATTGCTACTTACTGTTATGTGCCCAACCTACATCGTCGGATACACAAATTGCTAAAATTCTGTGTCATCTGCCAAAAGGCGAAAGCTCTGAATATTCCTACTTTAATTCCATTGAATCCGATCATCGCAGAAAGACCTAATCAGCTCATTAGCATTGACCTGGCTGGCCCTCTACCGATGGGTAGGGGAGGTGTCAAATACCTCGTTGCTGTTCTCGACAACTTCACAAAATACGTTCGAATGTATGTTATGAAGACATCTTGTGCTCCGCCTATTATACGCTGTCTTGAAAATGACTATTTCCCTCGATTCAGAGTCCCCGAATCTATACTTTCAGATAATGCATCCAACTTTACTTGCCGCAAATGGCGTGAGTTTTTGGCCCATCACAATGTCAAGCAGATCTTAATATCACGTTTTAGGCCTCAGTCGAATTTGACTGAGCGGATCTTCAAGGAGTTTAACAGATTTGTTCGGACGTACGTTCCAGACAAGCAAACACGTTGGGTTGATTTTGTGACACCTTTTGAGGAGATAGTTAATAATTTGCCACACACTTCCACAGGTTTTACTCCACACGAGCTGATATCTCGAAAGAAGGAACAGAATGAGTGGGTTGACCCTCTTCCCAAGATACCTAGCCCTGAGATAGATCTAGATGTCAAAATTCGAGAAGCTTTAAGTTCCATTACCACCAATGCTCAATTAAGGAAGAAAGTCTATGATAAAAAAGTAAACAAAGTTGTAAATTACCATGTAGGTGAAAAGGTATTACTTAAGACTCATTTCAAGCCATCCTTAATATGTAAAAAAAATCGCAAGTGGCAACACATGTACCAAGGTCCTTACCTTATTTTAAGGAAACCGCACATAGGGAGTTATTTATTAACTGACCCGGCTACGGGGAGAGTAAAAGGCTTATTTCACCACCAAGACTTAAAGAAATTTTATAATGGTAGTGGTTAAATACTGTCGTGGAAATGAATTCTTGCTTACTGGAAATTCCCTTGTGTGAACTGTTAATGATAAGTATTGTGTTGAACAGCGCACTGACTACATGGTAACGGCTACTACATGTCATCTTTAAGTATTAAATGCTATGTATGGAAAAATTGTTTATAGTGATGGACATGAACTGATATTTCTTCAACAAGCTGAAGCAGGAAATTGAGGTTGCACCAAGAATTTCAATTTAATTTTAAGTTAGTAATAAGAAAAAAAGTGCTTGCGAGGTGATTGCCCGGAGCTAAATAAAATATGTAAAGGTGAGAAATGGAGGAGGATGCGTAAATAAGCACTTCTCTCAAGGTACAAGAATATTTATAGATTTATTTTTAGTAATGTAAGTACTTGAAGTTCTGTAGTAAAAGCCCAAATTACCTGCTTTAAAAAAAAGGGTACATGTTCAAACAGTCCAGACAGTGGACAGGAGTAGAAGAAATAGCTTAAAGTTCAGTTAAAGCGTGCTGTTAAATGGAAAAACAAGTGGTAACCCACATGTGTTCACGCAAGGAGACAATAAGCTGTAGTAAACTAAGTTAGGTGAAATACAGTACAAATAGAGGCAAACCATGAAGCATCAATAATGTAGCGTAAGTACTCCACGAGGCCACTAATTGCTATGAAAGTAAACTATTTCCCTGTGATCTGAGCCCAATGTAAAGAGTATATGAGGAATGTTAGCTGACGAATTGATTTCAGTAGAATCGAGGTACTAAATAACCACACAGCAAGCCCCCTGTATCATAAATAAGTCCAAGTAAAGATCTTCAGAAGATCTGTAGTGTAATCTAGCGACCATTCAATACCCTAATTGAAGGCTAATCTAAAGAACAAGCAATGCAGTGATATTTAAACTTAATATTGACTATAACCTGAGTAAGACGTAGAAGTAGCAAAGCATGCTGTAAGGAAGGAGGTTGAAGTTTATATATGTGCCTATGTTTATTAAGGTAATTTTATTTACATGCAGATTTTATTGCAAAAATGTCTCCTAAGACACTCCTCTTATGAAATCCATTTTCCTTGTGCCCGTTCCTTTTGATCCTGGTTCATTAACCCAGACCAAGGGTCGACTTGTAAAAGGCACGTGTGCTTCGAAGCAAAGCAGTGCTTATGAGAAATGAGACACGTAGCGTGATGAACTTCGCTAGCTTTGGTAATGTTTGTTATGGACCGGTTGCGTAAACCCAGTGAACTGTCGGTAATTCCATTCAGGCAAAAAAAATAGTAGACACGCGTTACCCTATTTGTTTTAACAGAGAACGATTGCTGAGTACATGAAGCGAAGAGGGAGAACTATTGTTATCCAGTTTGCCCTCAAATATAAAAAAAATTTGGCAAGCACAAAGGAAAGCACAAAAAGAAAAAAAAAGATTCAGCGTTAAATGTGTACTCGTTAAGTAGTAGATATGCTGCGTGGCAGTAGAAAATGATCTTGGGTGCACTAAAGAATAAATGCAACGAGTGTTGCGAAACCTGTAGTTTTCATAATGAGGAGATGAGCACTTAAAAGAAAGTTTGAAAGAATATTTTTAGGTTCACTAGTGAAAGCAAATCTTGAGATATAAAGAGTCCATTCATAAAGCAGTTGTTCACTGGACTTAACAAAAGGAGTGACCATTAATTGCAAATATTAGCTCGTAAGTGATATTTTGTAAATAGTAGAATATAAGTCTTTCTATACCAGTGGAGGAAACGTGCAAAATTGATTGTTTTGTAAATGAAATCCATCGTCGAAGGAACTGAGCACGAATGCTGTGTGAAGATGCACACTAAAGTGCGACGTGCATAATAAAAATAACTGTTCACTGTATACTAGTGGTAGTGTTGTACTGCAAGTGTAAAAAAGAAGTCAAGGCTACGACAACAGGTGCAACGCAAAGTTCAGTGTTGTTCTAAGTGCAGCGACAGCTAAAACATTCGTCGTCACTTACCTGTGAGCCTCATGGGAGGCAGTTGACAGAAGTATGGAGGCAACTTCAGTGTCCGGCTCCTCCGATGGGAAACGCGAGCGAGGTGTTTGTATCGATGCACTCGTGTGATACGAAGTTCAAAAAAAAAAAAAAAAAAAAGGGAGCAATCGACGACCAGCAGCTCTGTTACAGCCTGAGCGCGAACGGATACTAAGTATTGGAGCTCACGCAACACTGTGCAGCCGCTGTGAGTGGCTGACGTGTGGGTGACGAAACAATCCAAACTTTAAACTGCTAACCGCTATGACTTCAATCGTACATACTGGAGGAAAGACATTTGCACACTTGTGTGACTACACTTTCATATGTAAATTAAGCAATTTTCTTGAGTTGAAGTTAAGATGAGTGAGAAGTAGATTGTTAGATTACTCAGGCCTTAAAGCCATTAATACCGGCACTCCTGAACACTGCTAAAATGAATCATAATCCTGTCTCTTGATGGACAAAGAAAATGAATGTGCACAATAGGAAGACCCTAAACTCCAGACCAGTCCCGATCCTTAACAAATGTATCCAGTAGCTTGTAAGTCATACTAATAATTTTCCACTTCTTCTGTTTCATATTGTAAATAAAAACCCGGGAAGCCACTTGAATTCCTGGCACCACAGTGGAAAGGACAGATGTACTGCATAATGAACGCCGTAGACAGCTAACACAGAAAGTGAAAGCATCACGAAGTGTAGTGCTACGTTATTAAACTGTAATTGAACCACAAGGAGTCAACAGATGCTCGAACATTGTCCACTCTAGTTTAGTGAAAATAAGCACTCACTGTACTCATGTATTAGTTGTTAAGCTCAAGAGAAAGTAATTCCTGAATTCTATCCCCTGAAGTGCGAAATGAACGTTCACTTATTGTTATAAGCAAATATGGACCAAACTTAAATATGCACATAAATGTTAATCTTGGTATTATGGAATGAAGTGACTGATGAACAAAGAATGAAAAACTTTATTTTGAAAAATGATAAATATCTGATATATGTTTATAAATGTGATTTCAATTTATGTACTTTGTACGCCAGTAACGTTATGTAAATGTCACACCAAAAATCACGAATATCTCATGAGGACATGAGGATCGAGAGGCATTCCCTCTCTCCTCATGGGAGGCAATGTGATATTCGCTATTTTTGGCTTAATTAAAACAGCAAATTCAGCCAGAAGGCAAATACTTGTTTATAAAGAATGATTAATATATAATAAGGCGTCGCATGGCGACGGTGGAATTTTCTAGATAATGTAATTCGTCGTCTTTGGGCGGCAATAAAAACAGAAAAATACGGATAGATATACGATCCTTCACTATTTTGTTCGCTGGAGAACAAATGAAGCCTTGAGCGCTAAAAAGACTTTTACTGTTTTTCTCGAGTAGACGGACGCAGATTTGTGGCGGTCTGATCTAATTATTTTTACTAAATAAATAAAAACGTGTTCCGTCTAAGTTTTGAGTGAAGTGTAGGAAGAAGAACTGTTGTAACTTACCGTGACGAAGCACGAGCGACTCAAGAGGACAATGGCTATATAAAAGAGCGCTCAATGGACATGATATGGACATAAAAATCTACCGTCATTGTAGTATTAAGCTTAAGGTACGATATATGTTTTAGTTATAATAAATATTTGTTCTGGGAATACTGAATCATTTAGCAGTGCTCATTTCTATTATCTCCTCAGTATTATTTTCATTTTAATTATGCATTTTGCTAATATTACAGACTCCAAGATCAGCAGTCCAATGTGCGTGTTACATGGATAAAAAGAAAACTGTTTTATCGTCTTCTTGCATCAGCTTTAATATTGAATTTCTCTTTTGTGTGATGTTACAGTTGTTTTTGCGCCCTTAAGAACTTTCTGGTCCCTTAGGAAATTTTTTTGTCATAACAATAACTTCACAACCGGGTATGATCGTATCTACGATCATGAAGTAATTAGAAAGACGATAACGCAACTTCTTAATCAATAGCACGCTAGTTGTGACTGCCTCAAGCCACGCGAAACCGCAAGTAAAAACTATTCACATCTCATAATGCAATATTTTATGACAATGGTCAATCCATGATTCTTACGCCAATTGTGATTGATAAAACAGTTAGTTAAATCTCAATTTCCAACTTTCCATTGAACAGCAACATCACTTCTATTTTGTAACATCACAGCACCATGAACCAGACGAGCGTTTTAGCGACACAGATTTTCCCCTGTTGCCTGTATCCAAATGTAGCTCATTCTGGCCCGAAAGATCCATGGAGTGGTTATAGGCCGTTAATGCATAACCGTAGTTCAAAACACAGTGTATCAGTCAGCCAGATTTCAGTAGAAGGCAGACTATATTCACCGTCCGCACCGACCATTGCCAACTACACGCTGAGGAAGCCGAGTTTCGAGTAACGCATGACAAATTCAAAAATACACTCGACCCATTTTGACAATGCGCCAATCAGATTAACCGATTGTACTGTACATGTAAGAATGATTATGCATGTATTTAGCCTAGTCGGACAGTTCATCCTTGCCTATCGAGCACGGGATCTCTGAATATTTGCGACTTGTTATCGAAATAACGTTTATACATATCGAAGTCGCGCTGTAAGTTAACACACTTCTACACCAGAGGCACTGTTCTAACTGCCAGTATTACGTAAGTTCCTCAGTTAGACCACCACCTGTGACTCGGTGGTTCACTGGTTAAACTTTATAAACTGTGGATCCAAAGCGGTCTGATCCCAGTCAGTCCCGGCACTTTACCTAACACTTAGCAATACTTTCACTTCTGATAATGTTTTATAATGAGAGAAATAATGAGATACACTGTGGTTGGAGGTTCCCGTTAGAATGGCTGGGATTATCAGTTCAAAGATTGGAGGGAAGCAAACCACTTCGAATATGGACGTGCCTAGTGAAACACAGTGGTGTTCAAACGAACCATCGGGTTGATATCAGTTGCACTATGACAGTACCCAAATCTCAATCAAAATTCATGATCGTGTAGACATTATCATTGCTGCTAAAAGCACTTTTTAGTTACTGCCCCATCCTGCACCCTTGTATAAAAATTCTTTCAGACGATTTTTCACGGTACGCAATTAACACTGTAAAAATCTTTTGATATTAGCAGAAGCGTTGCGACATTACTCACAACAGGTTGTACTTTTCTGTCCTGCACTGTTTCACTACAGACCTAGACTACAAACGACCGACTGGCATCCGTCCGTGGTGCCCACAAACATTAATTCTGGCAATAATGCCTCAATAAAAGTTAGCAGCACTGACACACTATGTTTATGATGATGATGATGATGATGATGATTATTATTATTATTATTATTATTATTATTATTATTATTATTATTATTCTTGTTTGACGGGCGCAAACTGCATGGTCATCGAGCTCTCTGAAGACTGAAGTTCGAAAGTAGTCGATAATACGACAGGAAACAGATCGTTGCTTCCCATTCCAGGAGACCAACTGTGATGGCGACAGTGGACCATGTCTGATGGCCAGGGTTGGCTATCAGAGGTGTTGCGGTAGTAGCACAGTGGTGTGCTAAGGGGCATTCATTGGTCGTGGATCTGGGCGGAAAATGTTGGGAGAGGATTCACCGTCCATGTCCGTACCAAAGATTAGCATACTAACAAGGGGACTTGGGAATTTTTTTTCCCTTTACTGTTATTTTCACGCGTGGTACAGGTACGCCAGCAGCGGCATACTATGCCACTCTTTGGCCAGAGATATGACAAATGATACAAAAGGAGACATTCGAAAAACAGACATGGTGGATACACAAACGTAGACATACAAAATTTAAACACTCAGAGCCGTCCACGGGCGCAGGGTCCAAAATAAAAACGTTTAGAAATGTGGATACGCACAGAGTTGACAGAGACGACAGACGCGAATGATGGAGCACAAACGATGAAACACTGGAACACGAACACGACGGCACACACAAACACTAGGCGATGATCTCCGGCGCGCGAAAGTTCACTATACGTGTACGAATCCGGGGACCTGTCAAAAAGGGGAAAAGGTGGGGGAGGAGGGAGAGGGAAGGGTGTAGATGCCAGTGGCAGAGGAGATGGGAAGGGGAGGAAAGAAGGTAGGGGGTAGGGGAAGCCCGGGGGGAGGAGGGAGGGAAGAAGGGAGGAAGGAGAGAAGGGAGAGACGGTGCCCTTGGGAAAAAACACAGGATGTGGTAGAGGAGGATCAAAGTTGGTAGGAGGGGTACGTGGAGGGAATGATGGCATCATCAGGGAGGGGGAGTTGGTGGAAGCCACCTTGGGCGAGGGTACGTAGGGTGGAGAGATGGAGAGCAGGTGGGATGTGGGAATACAGGCATGGAAGCGGACGGGGGTGAGAGGTGATGGGAGAGACAAGCGGGTAAGGGGGATCAAGTTTATGGGAGGTGTAGAGGATCTGTATCCGTTCGAGGAAAAGGAGGAGGTGCGGGAACGGAATGAGGTCAGGCAGGATCCGCGTGGGGGTGGGGAGGCAGATGCGATAGGTGAGACGGACCGCATGGCCTTCTAGGGTTAGGGACTTGGGAGTTACCTCTTATACATATAGCAATTATTGTCCCCCGCCACAGTTTCTGTCTGTAAGTTCGGGCTAATCTCATGAACTACTGTAGGGATTCTGATATGGTTTTCATTAACAGAGAAACTGTTTCACAAGGTAGGTTTGTATTTTGTGCACATAAATTGTAAGCATTTTGCGGAAACTGGGTCACCCATGATGAATTAATATCTCCCACCTCTGTGAAAATGATGCCATTGCCATCTAGTGATGAACGGCAGAGATTCTTGGAATCATTGATACATAAATTGCGGCGCCAGGCTGGCGCGAGCTTCTGCTACTGGGAGACTGTGCGAGCTACCGGCGACTTCCTAAATGACCTACGATGCAGGACACACCATGTTTTGAGCTCATAAGAAGAGAGACTTTGGTACAGAGTTAACATTTAAAGGGTGTGAATGGGAATGCGGGAAAAAGTCAAACAAAATGTGGCTTGTGCGGGATTGGTGCGATAGTTCTGCAGTTGGCAAGTGGCCCTAGCTCACACGAATCTGGTGCTGCAGTCGGGAAGACCAGGTGGTGTGGTAATCCAGAACTCCCGTCACTGCCGCGAGATGTCTCTCCATATGTACCAGGACACTTCCATGCCTCCTCATAATTATACTGGCATACACTGCTTGAATCGTTTGAATTACGTAGAAAATGATAATATTCAGTCATCTGGCGTTGTTTCCTGAATTTCAGTCCTAACTCCAAGCAGTGGTCTATAATCAAAATTACGGCTACGCTACGCAAGTTGTTAGGCCTTCGATACATGGTGCTGCCTGTGTAAAGCTCGGGCAGGAGTATTACTGTGAAATATAATGTTCGTTTGATGATTATTCATCGTTTGCAAGTAGGAAATGTAGGAAAATATCCAGTTTCACCAATCTGCACTTGCTGGCCAAAGTGGTGAATTCCACACGTCGGGGTACGTTTCTTTGGGAATGAAATCATGAGTACACCTGGATGGCCTACGAGTAGTCCGCGTAGCAACACTGATTCTTTTCGAGAGGCACTTCGAGAGATTCTTCATGCAGCTGTGGTTCCACTAATCAGTCCTAATTTGTTGAGTGAGTTACGGATTGCTATTCGTCTTCCCATGGTTAGGCGTCGTAGTAGGGATTGTACTTCAGTGGCGGGGTTTGCGAGGGGACAGCAGTTCTTTAGTCGTTGCTTGCTTGGCTTTTCGATCAACCACTTCATTTCCTGCAGTGAGTACGTAGACATTCCCGGCGTATTAACCGATAGTATTCTTCTCAGGTCTGTAGCCGCATCACACAATCATCTGTAAAAAATATTTCCGCCGTCCACATGGCCGCCATTTTCGGGTGAGAACGCAGCGTGTTGATCCCTCTGGAACTGATTGACTGCGACCGGGGGCCCTTTTATAAGCCACGGAAGACCTACAGGTCGCTGCTGCACCGTAGCGCAAGTGAAGATACAACGCTCCAGTGGCGAAAGCTGGCAAAAACCATACATCGCTATCGAGTACCATAGTCAATACATTCTCCCGGCCGAGTCGACGACCGTTGCTTTGTAATGTCAGATAAAACAGTGTTGCAAATCTTACTTAAGGAGTAGACCAGGGTGAAAGTCGATTTTCGAACCGATATTCACGACTGTTTCCAATAAAATAACCAACCAATTACAAACCTGACTTAAGACCTTTGTTGCATACTCTTAAGATATTACGAATTTTTTAAAGTAAAAAACTCGCACACAGAGGACACTTGAAACTTCCCCTTTGAACAATTTTGTATATGACTGTGCTTAAACTGACACACAATATTTTTTAGCGCAACGCAATCTGACTTTCAAAAAAATCCCTACGAAAGAATGGCCCTGACTAACATTAACCTACACGTTTCACAAATCACTTACCTCACAAAAATCTTCGCTGCTCAAGCTACTGCAATACAGCGAGCGCCCCTACTGCCAGCTAAATAAAAGATTCAAACTATGGAAGGCACTAACTACTGATAGGGATAGTTAGCAAATGAAAGATATTAATAGAGAACAAACAATGTATTTACCTTGATATCATCATATATAAATATAGCAGTTCATGACAAATTACAAAACTCCGCCATCTCTCTCCCCACATCCACCACTGCTGGCGGCTCACCTCCAACTGCGCAACGCTACGCGCTGTTCACAGCCAGCTGCCTAACACTACAATGGCGAGTATTACAACAATGCAAAGCAGCCACAGACTGCACACAGCACAGCCAGTGATTTTCATATTGAGCGCTATGTAACATTGCCAATAAGAAAACATAAACAGCCTACTTACATAGAGAAAACATAAACAGCCTACTTACATAGCCCCCATGCTCCCCACAAAAAATTTTACAAAATTTTTTTGGGCAGTGGCCAATAATGATTTGATAAAATTTTTCATAATTACAATAACAAAGAAATCAAATGCACACACTTATTGATACAATGTTCGTCAAAAGCTAAAATTTTCTCACAGTCCATAAAGATAGTCCTGATCATTCATTACAGTAGAATAGCAGTGTTTTTCTCAAAGTCTGAGCAGTAAAAGAAAATGCACACAGAAGTAGTGGATTTCCATGCAGTCTTGAAGAAGTAGTGTTGTCCTTCCAACGGAAAGACAGTGCTGACTCTCGACATGCAGACTAGTATTGGGTCACAACAGAGCAAACCCACTGCAGAGTCAGTCGAAGTTTTGATGAATATTGGTAGGTAGGTCATCACAGAGCAGACCCACCGTAGTCCTGGTAGAGATTACGATATTGGTGGGCCACCAGAGGTGCAGACCCACTGCAGTCCTTGTAGAAATAATGGTATTGATGGATCATCAAAGATGTAGACCCACTGTAGTCCTTGTAGAGATAATGGTATTGGTGGGCTACCAGAGGTGCAGACCCACTGTAGTCCTTGTAGAGATAATGGTATTGGTGGGCCACCAGAGGTGCAGACCCACTGTAGTCCTTGTAGAGATGGCCAGCAGCCATCTGTTGCGATTGTGCAGGTGCACATTCACCATTGAAGAGTCTTGCGGAGAAAATAGCAAGTCCATAAACCAGCACTTGTGCACTCACAAAGTTTTTGGAATTGTCCTTAGAACCAGCAATGCTGTTATCCAGTCCCTTGCTGAATCATTAACACACGTGCAAACACTATCAGTCCCTACTTCTCACATATTGTCCATATACTATGACCAACAGAAACGTGTGCAGTGAAATGGAACTTACAAGTTAATAATATGATGAACTGGTGTCAATTACAATTTTATAACATAAGAATACAATTACAAAGGTACAAAATACATCATTAAAAACATAACAATATAGATAACATTTGTAGTAATGGGGGCTTTACAAAAGAATCGAAATAACATATACATCAGTGTTACAGGAATTATGAGATAAGTACATACATAAAAGATCAGAATAGTTATTGAAACATCAATTTCACACGTGAGCATTGAACAGAACAGAATTAATAATGTCTAACATCTTTACAAAGTAAATAACATATTATTAATGCCAATTATATTTGAGGATAACAGTATTCCTCATCATAGTGAATGTAGCTTAATATTAAAAGAGAAAAAAATTCTATGAAACTACACAGAGACAGGAAGAAAACAAATACACAAGGGTACACAAACACGTACTGGGATAACACAAAAGGAAAGGACAGGGTTCGTTTTCAGTGTAACATTTGGTACTGCAGTCCATCCCAAAACTTCATTCCATAGATCTTTCGTCTTATTTCAACCTTTGCTTCCACCAAAAAAATCTTATCCAAGCATGCTTTCTGTATTCTGTTCATATTTCTTTCAAAATAATTATTTCTGATTGTACAATACTCATTTGGGCCCAAATCCTTTTTTATATAACTTCGCAATGCATTCTTTACCTATTCTCCATAGTCAGTTTCTCATATAGTCTACCCCCTCTTAAGCTAACTTAAATCTACTGAGCTCAGATGCTAAACTAAGGGACGAGGCAATGCAGCAGCACGTAAAACAATTATTATAAACAGCAATGAAAAAATGGAAAATTGCAAAGCAAGCTACAGTATAAATTAGCAAAAGTCAAATTCAATAACACTATGCCTGGCAAACAGCAGCAACTTATACCTAAACATGACGTAGCGCAAGCAGAAAAAATATTACACTAAAATGGCCATGTCTAATACCTATGTCACATCTCAACATTAGAGTGATGCATCACAATTTATTCTACAAAAGAAATTACCAAGTACTTGAAAAGAAAATTATGAATGCAGTTCCTGTGAAGGTAAATGTCGCTTTGTGCTCCCTCATTTTTTGAAAAAATTATTATATACTCGATCTGTAGACAGAAAATATTTATATTAGTACATCTATAAAATTTTATTTTAACCAATGCTGCAGTGCAGCTAGAAACTTGATATTAAACAAAATGTGTAAATAAATACATAAAGCAAGCCATATGGCATTTTTCTTAACTAGCAAGGCGATAGCTGTGAAATGTTTCTCATCGTTTCATTAGGCATTTCAGTAAATATCATAAATTACGAGCTCCATAGTATGCTTTCAACAAGGAGATGTCAGTAGCGCGGACAATGGCCTTCCCTTTCTTTTTTTTCTACCTGTGCTTCTGACGAGGCACTCACACTAATGGCTTGTTCTCCAGGCGTCTGACACACCTGGGTGCCCACGACGCATTATGTGCAGGTGGTCATTTAACTTTCGTACGGAAATATTTACGACAGCAGTTTCCGCTACAGTGACAGTCATATATACAAAATTTGACAGGTCGAGAATTTACTTTGCAAATGTGTAGAAACAAAATCCTATGAATATAACAGTGTCCAAAAAAATTTTCAGTGGCATTGTGATACATTCACACATGATTCACACATGTACACACATTTCATAATTCTAAAGTACGATTCTTGGTTTCCAACATCCTTTTCCATAAGTCATAGTCCCTAATCACTATTCATTACTCCTTACCTTATTACACATATTTATATTCGTCGACACGTCAACCTTGCGACGACACTTCAATATTTCATCATAATAAATACATAGCATAACCAAATTCCTCATATAGCACCAGATTATTAATCATAAACATACCTCAGCAGCATAATACACATCGTCGTCGTAAAAAAATAACATCATAACACCTCAGTCAAATCTCAAAATCGTCGTAGCTTCCTCCAAGAATTAAAAAATTCTCTGCTCATGTCAAAAGTGTCATCTGCCTCAAACGTACTTTAAAAATCATGAATCCATACCAAATACATCATTCAAAGCTCTCATAGTATCACAATGGTTCCGAAAAAATATGAGCATTTCACAAAGTACAGACAAAATACAATTTCATAAGTGTGAAGTTATCCAACTGTGTAATTGCGTAAACATGTGTCACTGACATAGTAAAAAGAATGTTTGTTTCTCTGTCAAATAATCAGATAGCTGTGTAATTCTGTGTTAGAGAAATATGGTACCGATGTGTAAAGTTGTATAAGCAAATACCATATTAGCTAGGGCTCCTTGTGCTTGCCAAACACATGGTATACAAAGCAAGCGTGTACCCCCCTGAGGATTAATGTAATTATACCCTCAGGTGTTACAGATTACAGCAATGCAATGAAATGTATCACGGAAAACTTTCTTTGTAATTCAAAAATCTTTAAAAATAAATGTTTTAAGTACAAAATTAATCACTCAAATACGTGTACTGTAGCGCTAAATGTGCGTCTTGTTGCAACATAATCTGTGTGGAAGTGTCGTAGTTATCGTCCTCCGAAAGCTAAGTTCTGCATAAGTCAATGTACTTACCTCATAATACACAAAAGTGAAATGCTTTGCGTATAGATATCGTAGTTATTACGCTTATTGTTGTAATGAAGAAAGTACTGTACAGTAACATATTGTTATGCCACGAAAAAGGCTGTCTCATTGTTGCTATACCACAAAAGTTACTACTAAAACATGTTTTTCTTCCTAGAAGAATTCAGAAAACTATGCAGATATAAAACAGATACACTGCAAAAGCAACATTGTGAATTGTCACTCATTAGTAGCGTCGTGATAACATCGTGTAGCTGTCACATAAACTAACCACTGTGTCCTCTGGTATCTCACAGAAAGTACTTTAAACCCAGAATGTATTTTCAAGTAAACCAAAAGTTGCATTAAAATCTCATTGGCAGTACCAGTATGTGTCCTAAGTACGTAAGCCTGATAGTCGTTACGTAATCGTGCAACTAACAAGCAAGAATGTACAATTAACAACACTGTGTCGTCTGTTCATTATAACAATGCATTCGTAATTTCTGTTTAAATAAGTTCTCTTGGTTCTTGACTGGATATTTCACTTCAAACATTGTTACATGTTAATAGATTCTAAATCTGACAAAGCATACTAGAAATGTGAAGTGAAAAGTTTGATGGCAAAGACAAAGTTAAAAAGCAGATTATCTTTCAATAAACGGTTTTACATGTGAAATGTGGTGTAAACCTTTACTCTTCCTAGTACGCAGAGTTTCAGCTTCAACGCAATTATCGTGCGGTATACGTCGTTAAACAATACTGGAATTTTTCTTAAGGTTAGCGTCTATGTCATTTTTCTCTGAGCCAGCCGGCGCAAGCGGCTGCCTGCGGTGCGAGTTATTGTCTGTCCCTTTGTTGGCGCGCGTCGTTATTGGGATTAGGAGACCTAACTTCTACAAATTCACGTTGTCGAAAGTGCCCTGCTCTGTTTGAATCCCGCCAGTTCTGATGCAATTCAGGTCTGTCGTTACGATCACATCGTCTGTCGTCATGTCGGTAGTTCCTGTAGTTCCTTTCTTGTCGGTTAAGTGGTGGAGAATTTCTCCCTGAATCGTAACTGCGCGTTGGACCGTTGCGTCTAAAGTTATTCTGTCTCCCTTGATAATAATTATTTTGGTTCCCAAATTGTCTGTTTCTCTGATTGTCTCTGTGATAGTCACTACCGCGGAGAGGTGATCTTTCCCTGTAATTATTACTACTCTGCCAACGGTTGTAATAAGGGTGGTGTCTGTTTTGGTCACGATTTGTGTTGTGAGAATAGCCTTGTCGTGTCCAGTTATTACTTCTGTCGTCACGGAATTGTGACGGATGTGACCTGTAGTGATTGTTTTCCCGGTTTCGCGTTCCGCGATTGTCAGTGTCACTTTCCAGTTCTTGTAACAGTCCCTGAAAAGCTTCAATGTCGTCTTTGCAACGTCCTGCCAAAATAATATGTCGTAAATGTTCAGGTAATTTGATTAAGCAAATGCGGATGAGTTCTGAGGGGCTGTATGGGTTTGACAGGTACTGATTCTTGTGCAACATGTCTTCAAAATATTTCACAAGACTGGAGAATTCAGATTGTTCGAAATGTTTCATCATTATGATGCCATGTTTTACGCGGTCTTGTGTGGCTTGAGACCAATATGCTGAGAGAAAGGCATGATAAAATTCTCCTTCACTGTGGCAATCGTGAATGACCGATCGCATTCTTACAGCTGGTTCATTCTCTAAGTAGCCACACATAAATTCTAATCTGTGCTCCAATGACCAGTTGGGAGGAAAACAATGAGAGAATTGATGGAGCCATGCTTGTGGATGAATGTCGTTGCCAGAATTCTTAAATGTTTTGAATTTACGTGTAGTAATGAACAGCTTATAGTCAAAATCATCATGTCGTCGAGTCGCATATCGGTCATTGTTAGGTCGTGTCGGCCGTTCCATCTCAAAATTCGGTGCACATTGCCAATTTCTTTCATAACTTCCGAAATGCCCTGTGTTACTATTTTGTGGCTATTCCGTATTTCTGTGTCCCTCTTCCCTTATTGGGGCGCGAGTATCCTCTGAAATACGTAATTCTTGTATTAACTGTGTCAGCTGATCTTGTACTTCCCGGATTTCTCTTTGGTGTTGCGTATTAATCTGATTCTGATTTTGTTTGAATTTCCTAATTTGTTCGCACTCTTCAGTGTCGGTGAAGGCTACAGGTCTTGTGTCATTCAGATCATCATCTACCTTTGTAGATAAGTTAGTGAACTGATCTGAAAGTTCAGCTACTTTATCCGATAGTGAAATTATTTCCTCTGTATGTTTTTCTGAACCAAGTTTCAGAGTATCTACTGTGTCCTTTAAGTTTTCCTGAGTTTTTGCAAGTTGCGTAACTGAATCGGTAGATGCAACTGAGTCAATTTTAGCTTGCAAGGTGTCGTGATTTTCATGAACAATGGTTTGCAGTTCTTTTATGGCTGCTTCGTGATTCTGTAATACATTTTCATGCCGCGAAAAAATAGGTTGAAAATGCTCACAAATTTGTGTTTTTACGTCATTACAGACTTTTTGACATTTCGATTCAATGTTATGTAACTCAGTAGTTAAATCTTCACGTGTTTGTTCAAGCGTGGTGTGAAGATTTTGTTCCATTGCGTCTAACTGTTGCTGTGTTTGTCTCTGGTGTTGTTCCATTGTGTCTAACTGTTGCTGTGTTTGTCTCTGGTGTTGTTCCATTGTGTCTAACTTTTTAAGATTTTGTCCCATTTGTCTCTGATTTTGTTCCATTTGTTGCATTAATTGCAATAATAATGTATTAGTGTCTGGAATCTGTTTCTCTACGCTTTTCGGCAGTGCATTTGCACCGGCAACATTCACATTTTGACAAGCAGAAAATGTGTCTTGACTTATTTGAGAAAACGGTGATGACCCAAAACCTGAATCTACAGTATTTGCGATATTGTGTTCTGTCATTCGCGATTCCTGAGGCGAGCTGTTGCCGACCAATCGATCGATAACGCTTCCCTGTTCACTACCTGTTTCACTGTCTACACCATTGTTTGCCGCCCGCTCCATTTCCCTATGCGCAATTACCAAATTACTACTTTGAACATTAGTTAATTCATTACTCTGCGGCGCTAACACACTGCTTTCATTTTCACTGTCATTTCTCAGTTTTTCTTTGGAGCCTAGTATTACGTTTTTCACACGCCATTATTGTCACAGTATTTCACATGACAACACAGAAAAACACAATTTGAAGATCAAAAATAAGAGAACACATTAACATAGCACTGAAAATAATATCTAGTTAATTGCAGCTGCGAAATACTTGGTGCAAATCTACATGCATGCCACAACTGTTTTACTGTACAACAATGAAAGTCTGTAACTACAAAGGAGATTTTCTCTACAATTACGCACTAGCAATAAACAAAATCTACACTAATTACACAAACTACAACAAAAAATCAGAAGATTCCAGTGAGGTATCCTTGGCTAAGTGTCGACATATGAAACTTCCCCTTTGAACAATTTTATATATGACTGTGCTTAAACTGACACACAATATTTTTTAGCGCAACGCAATCTGACTTTCAAAAAAATCCCTACGAAAGAATGGCCCTGACTAACATTAACCTATACGTTTCACAAATCACTTACCTCACAAAAATCTTCGCTGCTCAAGCTACTGCAATACAGCGAGCGCCACTACTGCCAGCTAAATAAAAGATTCAAACTATGGAAGGCACTAACTACTGATAGGGATAGTTAGCAAATGAAAGATATTAATAGAGAACAAACAATGTATTTACCTTGATATCATCGTATATAAATATAGCAGTTCATGACAAATTACAAAACTCCGCCATCTCTCTCCCCACATCCACCACTGCTGGCGGCTCACCTCCAACTGCGCAACGCTACGCGCTGTTCACAGCCAGCTGCCTAACACTACAATGGCGAGTATTACAACAATGGAAAGCAGCCACAGACTGCACACAGCACAGCCAGTGATTTTCATATTGAGCGCTACGTAACATTGCCAATAAGAAAACATAAACAGCCTACTTACATAGAGAAAACATAAACAGCCTACTTACACACTAAGCGACATTGACGAAGGGTTTCGCGGAATACGAGAGCTGTTGGTGTGAGTTCTGAAAGCCTCAATTTTCAGCCTAGAACAAAATTTCAAAATCAGCTTCGAAACTTATGATATTGTGTAACGTAGTACGTCGGGATACTAAAAGTAAGTTTTTAACAAAACGGCGGCACTTTGAAATAAAGCTCATCTTTTGCGACAAAATTGTCGTTATAAAAATGTGCCCCAAAAATCGCAGTTAAACTATATCGCAAAAATTCTAGGTACTACAGTAGAAAAAACGACGACTAGCAAGTTACAAAAAGGTGTAATGTAATAGCACGCAAATTTCATGAGTAATAGCTCCCACCAACTTGAACAAAAAATATTTTTAAAGCAAGCGTTTAAACTTTCAACTTAGGTTTTTCTAAGATTGACATTGAGCAAACCTAGCAGACCTATAGACGGCAAAGTCAGCACGTTACACTTTGCCTCTCTTTCGTCGATGTCGAAACATTCTCATTCTGACGAAATTATATCGTTTGTATGACTCCTGCTTACCAATAGAAGCGTTTATGTACAATTGGGATTACTATTCAAACCTTTTCTCTCTGTGCACATACGTCTTTTTGTGATTTTCGAGCACTCACGTTTCACTTCGTGTAAAAAACAAGTGAAATGACAAGTTAAGTAGACGCGAGAAAAGCACATGCTTTCAGACTGTTTAACATAAATGGGTCATGTTACGAAGAAAGATCTTGTTGAGCATAGTATTTTAGTTGACAGTAATGTCTCTGTGATACTATCCGAAGCTAACAGAACCCATATTTCGTCGGTAATTAATGTAGGCCGCGCGGTATTAGCCGAGCGGTCTTAGGCGCTACAGTCATGGACGGTGCGGCTGGTCCCGGCGGAGGTTCGAGTCCTCCCTCGGGCATGGGTGTGTGTGTTTGTCCTTAGGATAATTTAGGTAAGTAATGTGTAAGCTTAGGGACTGATGACCTTAACAGTTAAGTCCCGTAAGATTTCACACACACACACACACACACACACACACACACACACACACACAATTAATGTAGAATTATATCAGTAGCATTCGAACGCTCGGATGCGCCAGACCCCCATGCTGTAAATAGCCGTTTTAGCAAATTTTTAATATTTGTGGTATAGTTTATGTGAACGAATCTTTAAGGTAGAGTCTGTAAGGAACACTTTAATCCAATAAGAAATTAGGCTAAAAAAAGTCTATCCTGGTTCATTCCCTTAAATATGGCGGCCAGGTGGCTCGCGGTAATATTGTGTCCAGGTAATTGCATGGTCCGGCTGCAGACCCGAGAAGAATATCATCATTTCATTACCTGCAATGCCCACGTGGCTTAACATCCAAATGAATGTGAGGCGGGTGCCGGCCTCGTGTAGTTCTGCTAGCTGATCCTGAATGTTGTATGCAAGTACGTTAAGTGTGTAACACTGGTCAGTAGTTTGTAAAGGTATCATTGAACCACAGCTACTACGAAGCCCTTACTCTCCTAAGTTTTTGTGTGTCCCGTGGCTTGGGGGTTGTTGTAAGTTCAGTGGTAACTACACTTCAGAGCCGCCGTTGAAACCTAAAGCAAAACTCACTCGCTCAAATGCTGATCAAGATAGACTGGCAGTATGCTGGCAAAGACACTGAGTAAACAATGAAAATCAGTTTAAAGACTTGTCACATCATGATTATTTGAAACCTAAAGTGAATGAGGTAACTGCAGCTTGCCGCGCCCTGTTAGCACTGGTACTGACGCACGTCGTTCTGTCACTGAGACGCGAGACGGCAATAAATCACGTAGAACACCTTTCTTTTAAAATGGTTATCGGTTGTGACAGCGACTAAGTATTTTCTGATGTCGTGTACCTGTCAAAACATGTCATAATTTAACTAATTAGACTGGCGAAGTTTTTAAGAGGAGCCCAAGCTGATAGCAGGTAACGACAAACAAAATGAAGTGAGCTCATTTTCTGCAGTAGGACGTCGCATCGCGTATCTTCCTTACAAATTTGGTTGGATATTTGTAATATACATTAGTGTTCCGGTTACCTGTCCTGGTCGCTGACGTAAATTCGGGCAGTGTCCTTTCCTCACCTGTTGCCGCTGTCCAGCATGGTGTGTAGTTTTTGACAGCGTAATGTATTTTTGGTTGTGGGTCGCTATGTCTGTAACGTTTTGGCCTTCGAATTCTCGTATACTGGTCGGTGGTTAGCATGTCGTCTTGTCGGTGGGTCCCTGACTGTCTCTCGGTTGTGTTGCCGGCGGATCGAGTATAGTTGGGCCGACTTCTTATCTCATCTAACCGAACGTTGAGATTTCAAGGGCAGACCGAACCCCCTGGAAACTTCGAGCGCCGTTGTCTATACTGCCTTTCTTTTTTGCGTTTAACTGTGTATTTTTAATGGCTCATAGCCGATGGTTGGAATCTGTATGCCTGTAATTGTGTTTTTAAAATCAAGGGCCTTCAGCCGTTTTAAAAGTAAGTTTTTTTAAATTGGGCAAGTATTACATTGTCTGAAGATAAAGCTTAGGCCTTCTGCCTGTTGAAAATTTATTGTATTGTTTTAAAGTATCGGCCTTCAGCCGCTTTAAGTTTGAAGGATCCTACTTATCAAGTATTACCTTTTGGAAGATAAAGCTGTGGGCTTTCTGCCTGTTGAAAATTTATTGTAGTTGTATTGTTTTTTAAAAGCATGGGCCCTCAGCCGCTTTAAGTTTTAAGGTCCTTACTTATCGAATATTACATTCTTTCAAGATAAAGCTGGGGGCCTTCTGCCTGTTAAAAATTTATCGTAGTTGTATTGTTCTTAAAATGATGGGCCTTCAACCGCTTTCAAATGTTGGATTCTTACTTATCAAGTCTTACATTACTTGGGCTTAAATACTATTTAACGTTAAAAGCTTTGGACCTTTTGCCTTGGAAAATTGGTTGCAGTTTCTTTTTTTTTTCACAACGGTCTTCAGCCGTTCTGGAGTAAGGTTTCTTATTGGTTATAAAGCTTGGGCCTTTTGCCTATTAAAAGGTTATTCTAGTTATGTTCTTTTAAATTTATCGGCCTTCAGCCGCTTTTAAGAAACTTAATCTATCTGACTAGTCAAGTCTTACACGGTTAAAGCCTAGAAAATTCTGTTTCAATATATATATATATATATATATATATATATATATATATATATATATATATATATATATATATATTTGTTGCAGTTGTATTTAATTCATGGGCCTTCAGCCGTTTTAGAATCAAAGACGTTTTCTGTCGATGGTCAAGCTTAGAAGTTGCGCTGTAATGTTTGGACAACTAAATAAAGTGTTATGTTTCGAGTGTAACTGACAGCCGCTCATTCTGGCCCCCTTCCACAATTCCTACTACTTGCCCTGTCCTGCGGGTTTGGCAGGGTGTCTCACCTACACACGCGATTTTTGAACCTTGCCGATTGCACGCAAATGTCGCACGATGGTGGAATGATCACAGTTCATCACCTTTGCCAATTCTCGAGTTCGCTGACAAGGATCATTGTGGATTAATGCATTTAAACGATCTTTATCAAACCCAGAAGGTCTTCCTGAAAGTGGAGAGTGTCTAATGTCAAAACTATCCTCCTTAAAACGAGAAAACCATTTTTTTGCAGTGCTCTGTCCAGTGGCATTATCTCCGTACAGGGTGCAAGTGTTTCTGCCTACCTCCGCTGTTGTCACTCCTCTACTGAATCAAACGGGAGAATACGTCAGGATTGTACCGATTTCTCCACTTGTCACTCCATTTTCTAGCGTCGACAGCTCCACTCACTATCTGCAAATGACAAAATGAGAATATTTAAACTCCAATAGCAACAGTGAACTACAAATAAAAAATTACAATCGATAAATGAACCCTTATCAACCGGAACAGCAATATGCAAAACAAAAACGCTAAGAACTTATAACCAACCTCATACTTCTGTTTTTATTCTGTGCGATGTGCGATATGCATACGAATCATCTGAATATGGTTGTGTGCGTCGAAAATTTGTGCTCCAGTAAGGTCGTTTACTGTCAGTACTGTGACACCAATAGTTTGTGATTTACAGCTAGTCTACAGCAGTCCATTTGACTGCTGAGATATCAACTTTACCAATTACTTGTCACTAAGCTTTCAAAAGACACACTACATGCAGTTCAGAACTTTTAAGACGTTTGCTCCCAATGTATAACAAAAATATAATGACAAGCCGTTAGAAGAGGTTGATAGTGTTAAATTCTCGGTATTACAGCCTGCTAACAAAATCAGTCGGGAGAAGCATTCCATACATGTGCATATTCGCAAAGTGGATATTGTCAGATGTAGGTTTCATAAAAAAAAACATAGGCTATTTCGCTTACTCTCTTTCCATAATATCGCATGGGATCATGTTTTTAGGTAACTCACCAAGGCAACCTAAAGTTTTCAGAGTCCAAAAGCGCGTAACACGAATCATTTTCGCTGTCAACTCAAGGTCGTCTTCCAGAGGCCCGTCAAAGAACTATGGATTGTAACTGCTGCTTCCCAATAAACTTACTCCTTAGTCAAGATTGTAATAAGCAATATACCTCTTTTTAAACCCAACAGTTCAAGGAATCAATATTAGAAATAAGAAAAACCTCTGTAAAGCTTTAAAGTCGCTTAGTTTGGTCTAGAAATAAGTTCGTTATAGCAACACACATTTTTATTAACTTGCCAGCAGCCGAAAAGTGTACTAATAAGGTACAGTTGAAGAGGAGCGTAAGGATCCACAGGTTGACAACTCCTACTTCACTGACGAATTTTTGAGTAGAACTAACTGATGCAAATACTGTTAATGATAGGTTTAAGCTGACTTCAGCATATATGCAGTACAGTTATACACTTCTGTGCAAAAATTAAGATAAATTAACTTCATAAATTAAGTACTTTATGGAAATGAATGAATGATGGGAGGCCTTCCTTTGTGTCTAAATTTGTTTCATCCTTTCACAATGAAGTCTCTGTCTTTCATCAGACCACGGTGTTCCGGTCCGTTTTCTAATTTCTCTCTGACCAGCTTTCCAACCAAATGTCTTTTGTGTGAATGTTTTTCTATCTGTAACGTCTGCTGAGTTATACCGGCCACTTTAAAATCCTCCTTAGTCGCAGCGACCCATTTAATTGGCTCAGTTTTGGCATTACTTCTGTTTTCGTAGAA
Organism: Schistocerca americana; assembly: GCF_021461395.2. NCBI lineage: Eukaryota > Metazoa > Arthropoda > Insecta > Orthoptera > Acrididae > Schistocerca > Schistocerca americana. The sequence goes on from NC_060123.1 coordinate 133,341,086, forward strand.
CTCTACTATTTGTTTTGTCAACCTGGTGGGTCCCATTCTGTTAATGTACCCATAAAATTTAAGTTTTCGTTTTCTCATATCACCATGGACGTCTGTGTATTCTTCTATTTCCTTATTACTTCTCAATCTATAAGTTTCTCCATTAGTAATTTTTGGGCCTAATATTTTCCTCGTAATCTTTCTTTCTTTCTTTTGAATTTCTTCAATATCTCTCTATTTAAAATTAAAGTTTCTGCTTCCTAAACACATTCAGGTTTCATTACAGTTCTGTAATGCCTAAGTTTACTGAATTTAGAAAGTAATTTTTTATTATAAATATTTTATGTTAATCTGAATGAAGTTGCCATTTTTTGACAGCCATCTTCGTTTGCTGTTTTTCTAGACCTTCTTCTTGTATGATTTCCCCCAAGTATTTAAACTGAGAAACCTTTTTATTTTTCCATATTTTGTGTTCAAAAACTTTTTTTTGGTTTGTTGTATGTCAAATATTCCGCTTTTTTTTTCAAAATAATATTTGTAGTCCTACTTTTTCCGCAACTTCTTTAAGAATTTCAATTTTGTTTTTGAGCTGTGGTAATATCCCTAGTTAAATTTGCCAGATCATCTGAAAAGGCGAGGCAATCCTTCTACCTAACTTTTTATATGTCAGTAAAATTTAATTAATTGAAAAAATAAAAATACCAAAACATAAATAATGCAGCCTGACCATCATTTACGTTCCATTAGAACGCCATATTCGCGGTTCTCAGAGTAACACATTTATGACGTCTATGAATGTGGCGGATATTGATTTTTGTTTCGATTACGGAATACGCTTGAATCGTTAACATGTCTCAAGGCATTGGATCGCTTTTGAGAATTTTTTTATTTACAAGAACTGAGGTACTGTCTGATCGCCAAATCCAAGTCATCACGTTACCAGTTTTCTTCTCTGTAACTCTGCTGTGCCATTCATTATCTAGTAATAAGCTTTGTTTCTTTCTTTTATTTTCGGCACGTAGCCAATAGAGGATAATTCAGTGAATTACAGGTAAAATAATATAATCTCTCTAAGTAAAATTTAAATTTAAATTATACAGTTTCTTAACGCAGTACTTTTTTGTCGTAATGATAAATACACAAAATAGAACTTTACTGCTTCGTATTCTTTTGTAGTTTGCGACTTTATTAACACGTTATTGTGTTTATGTGTTAGGAAAATGAGGATTTAAAAGGGATAAAGATTACCATTCCGTCATTACATCTGTGATAATATCACAAGGTCATAATATATTACTGCAGCATTACCTCTGAATATTATCTTTGGCTCGTTTTACCACAGTATAAACATTTGCATATCAGGAATCAGATAGAAGTGACGGATGATTAAGAAACCACTTGCCAAACAAACGAACGCAGCGATAGTGCTTTATTTGCTGACTGGGCCGATCGTAAAGTTTAATAATCAATGTTAGTTGCATTGGTTTGGTCCCCTTTTGATGACGTTATTACATCTACTACGAAATACATCTCTTTCTCTTCTTCCTAGTTTTCGGTACACGGCGTCCAATTGCGTTGTTACAACTGCAACCACATTTAACAGGACTGCTAGGCACGCAACGTCACGCCCACAGTGGCACGGTGACTGTACGCTGGTGGTCTCTCTCCTGACGACCAGTACGATCTGTTCCATTGACACGTGCACGCTGATGGCACCATTTGCGATGGTACCAACAGCTTTGGGACTGGACCAACGAGAAGTGGTGTCGCTAGTGTTCTCGGATGAGAGCAGATTCAATTTCAGTCGTGATTCTGGACGTATCCTCAAATGGAGAGAAGTGGGAACACGCAATGCACCCAGGAACATGTGGTGTGTGGAGACAATCTTGCATGGGCGACTGACGTCCGAACCTTTGAACACTATATTCCTTCCCCATATGCATCTTTTCAGCGATGCATTCGGCTCTGACTTCATGTTTATGGATGACAGTGTGCGTCAGCATCGAACAACGTAGGCGGGGGAGCTCTTGGAATGAGAGGATACTGGGCGAGTGGACTGGCGTGCCCATTCCCCCAATGAGTGGGATGCGTTGGGGAGACGTATTTCATCAGGTCCACAGGCACCAGTTGTCAACCGCGCTGGTGGAGGAACGGAGTGCGCCACCACAAGAACTCCTTACCACCCTCGTGGCCAACTTGGGAGACACTGCAGAGCACCCATTGCCCTCCGTGGTGATTACACAGCCTATTAAGTATGATGTCCCGCCTTTGTAATGTGCAGGGGACCATCATAAATCGCGGTGTCTTCAGTGTAATTGTCGTGTTTGAATACAAGTGTAATTCCTGTTCGTCTCATTTCGTGTTTCTCATTGCCTATTTCTTTAGGTTACCTTCTGTACTGTACTGTACTTGTGGTGTCACCGCCAGACACCACAATTGCTAGGTGGTAGCCTTTAAATCGGCCGCGGTCCGTTAGTATACGTCGGACCCGCGTGTCGCCACTATCAGTGATTGCAGACCGAGCGCCGCCACACGGCAAGTCTAGTCTAGAGAGACTCCCTAGCACTAGCCCCAGTTGTACAGCCGACTTTGCTAGCGATGGTTCACTGCCAAATACGCTCTCATTTGCAGAGACGACGGTTTAGCATAGCCTTCAGCTACGTCATTTGTTACGACCTAGCAAGGCGCCATATTCAGTTACTATAATGACTATCTTCAAGATTCAAATGGCTCTGAGCACTATGCGACTTAACATCTATGGTCATCAGTCCCCTAGAACTTAGAACTACTTAAACCTAACTAACCTAAGGACATCACACAACACCTAGTCATCACGAGGCAGAGAAAATCCCTGACCCCGCCGGGAATCGAACCCGGGAACCCGGGCGCGGGAAGCGAGAACGCTACCGCACGACCACGAGCTGCGGACTATCTTCAAGGTTGTATTCTGAACAGATAATATTGTCAATCATGTACCGTCAAGAACGACGTTCATCATTAATGGATTAAAGTTAAGTGTCAAACTAATTATGTCCGCTTTCAGAATTCTCATTCCTTGTCATGTTCCAGACCTCACGTCAGTATAGTTCTTCCCTCTTCACACCAGCCTGCGTGACCTAAAACGCGTGCATTTCGGCCTCCACTCGTAACACGGTATTGGCTCTTCTGCTAACACAAAAGTACTATAGTAGTTCTTTCTATGTACGGTCCAAGTTTCACAGAGCTAAGACTGCTGGCAGTGACATTTCACGCGAAAGTTACTTCCGTCCCTAAGGCTTGCGCAGCGGTGTTATGTACAAAGGGCGTTCAAAAAGTTTTGCACAGTCGTCTCTATTTTTTTATTTTTTGCAGGAGGAGAATGAAATTTTTTGTGAACACACTTGGAACGTTTAGCTATACACTGAGCCTACTCAATGTAGCCTCAATCAGCTGTGACGCATCTGTCCCAATGTCCTTTCCATGATGTAAATGCACTTCGGTAAAATTCTGGGGACTGACTTTTGTACCATCGCTTGACACAGGAAAGAACGTCCTTCTCACCATCAAATGTTTTATCGCGCAGGTGGGCCTTCAGACGACCAAAGATGTAAAAATCAGATGGAGTCAAGTCCGGACTGTAGAGAGGATGAGGAACAATTTTCCAACCCATTTCCCTGATTTTCTTCTGCGTCATAAGCGCTGTATTGAGTTTGGCATTATCATGGTGTAGTCTGAAGAGCGGACCCTGAAGCTGTGGTCTGTGGTTCTTGATGGCACGTTGCAGCTTGTCCAATGTAACGGTCCCGTTTAATTGTGGAGCCAGGTTCAAAAAGTCAATGAAAATGGTATGACACTGATCCCAGAAGAAGGAGGCCGTCACCTTTCGGCCTGCTGTTCGTGAAAGTCTTGATTTCTTCTTCCGAGGGGAACCCAGATGAAGCCACTCCATGAAGTGGGTTTTGCTCTCACGTTCGGACAAGAACAACAACTCCACAACAAAATGCAGACAAAAAACCACAGATCCACTTTACAACAGTCACTTCAAGCCAAATCGTGTGCCACTGAAGCCAAACCTAAATATGCTACTCTCCCATACATAGGCCCACTTTCATACCAAATAGCAAACTTATTTAAAAAGAAGAAAAATATCACAATCAGCTTTTCCACAAATTATAAATTACAACAAAAAGTAATCCATAATGTAAATACCTCCAAGAGTCCCTACCGTAAATCAGGAATATACAAACTCAAATGTGATACATGCCCAAAATTTTATATTGGACAGACAGGCAGAAGTTTTGAAATTAGATACAAAGAACATATTGATGCTCTAAGACTTGGTAACTTGAACAAATCAGCATTTGCAGTCCATATTGCTGAAGAAAGCCATTCAGTGCGAAACACTGAGGACAACTCAAAAATTCTGCATCTAGCAGAAAAAGGAGCCACTATGAATATATTAGAAGAATTGGAAATACACACGCACAAAAACAGCACCCCAGACTATATCCTTAACGAACAGTTAGCTAACACCCCTTTCCTGAAAAATTTTCAAAAATTACTTTCCAGCCTCCAAAGCAAATAATATTAGTACACCTATCTGCAAATCAAGTAGCAAATATATATGTTACTATAATTCTCATGATGCTAAATGTAATTAAATAATATACTATTTTACCTATACAGTTCTAAATATATATATAAAAAACTTTATAGTTAATTTAGCAATATCAACTCAAAAATTCAATGTCTCTGTACTAATGTAAAAGGCATTACAGTTGTGTAAATGAATATATGATCCTTTGCAAACATAGGACATCATCGTCAAATGTTACGATATATCATAGCATCTGTGATACTCATATGTTTGTAAGCTCTTTGTATGTATCAAAACATGTCATGCGTGGTAGAAATCATCTCAGTGACAAATATAAAGTGTTCAGTGAGAACTATTTACGAGTGCAACAACAAGGATGCAGTGGGGATGCATTTACATCTGTTGGACGAATGTTATGAAAACAAACACTTGAAACCGACGTTTCACGTAAGTCACATGCAACGAAAATCTGTAACGCAATCATCTGTGTGTGACGTGTTTATAATTATGTATTATTTATATTTTAGGACAATTAATCTGTAAAAATACAACACATGTCATAAAGAAAGCGTGTAAACCGTCTGAGGATGAATGACAATGATTCGAAACCGGTAACGGTATCCTTTGAATAAAGGAACTGAAAGTAAATTTGTGGCTGGTTGCTGTCCTAACACCGTCAACATTTGTCTTCAAACAACAGCCACGGTCTCCATCATGTCACCATATGACAAAATTGCGCAAAGAACGCCGGCCGCGGTGGTCTAGCGGTTCTAGGCGCACAGTCCGGCACCGCGCGACTGCTACGGTCGCAGGTTCGAATCCTGCCTCGGGCATGGATGTGTGGGATGTCCTTAGGTTAGTTAGGTTTAAGTAGTTCTAAGTTCTAGGGAATGTTAAGTCCCATAGTGCTCAGAGCCATTTGAACCATTTTGCACAAAGAACAACCATGTTTCATCCTGGGTAATGACGCCGTCAAAACACTGGTTCCACTCTTCAGTAAAGGTCTTCACGAGACCCTCGCACACATTCTTCCTCATCGTTTTAATTTCTATTGTCAATAATTTAGGCAACCTACATGCACAGATTTTTTCTGTACCTTAGTGACTGTACCAGTGATACCATACTATCCAATGGCAAACGAGTCACTTCAGCAAGCTGTCGTGTCGTCACATATCTGTCATTTTGAATGATTTGATCAATGGTCTCCTTATCCACATCTCTCACTGCCGTCGATGGTCTAACGCATCGTGGATTGTCCAGTAGAGAGAAATCACCTTCTTTAAACCTCTGCAACCACCGCTGGATACTGCTGTAATCCACTGAGTCCTCCCCATAAACAGGGAGCAACTTCTGTGAATCGATGTGGCAGAGTCATCGCCGGTCTTGAAGAGGAACTCCATCACCGACCGTTGTCGCAACCTGACATTACTTCACGGACCATTTTGACTCACCTCTAAACAAAAGAAAATACTTCTATACACCAACTTACAGCTACGTTTCCCAAGTATAATCGCAAAAAATTTAGTTCTCTTCCTACAAAAAATAAAAAAAAAGATACAGACGACTGTGCAAAACTTTTTGAACGCTCTTTGTACACTACTTGCCATTAAAATTGCTACATCACGAAGACGACGTGCTACAGACGCGAAATTTAACCGACAGCAAGAAGATGCTGTGATATGCAAATGATTAGCTTTTCAGAGCATTTACACAAGGTTGGCGCCGGTGGCGACACCTACAACTTGCTGACATGAGGAAAGTTTCCAACTGATTTCTCATACACAAACAGCAGTTGACCGGCGTTGCCAGGTGAAACGTTGTTGTGATGCCTCGTGTAAGGAGGAGAAATGCGTACCATCACGTTTCCGACTTTGATAAAGGTCGGATTGTAGCCTATCGCGGTTGCGGTTAATCGTATCGCGACATTGCTGCTTGCGTTGGTCGAGATCCAATGACTGTTAGCAGAATATGGAATCGGTGGGTTCAGGAGGGTAATACGGAACGCCGAGCTGGATCCCAACGGCCTCGTATCACTAGCAGTCGAGATGACAGGCATGTTATCCACATGGCTGTAACGGATCGTGCAGCCACGTCTCGATCCCTGAGTCAACAGATGGGGAAGTTTGCAAGACAACAACCATCTGCACGAACAGCTCGACGACGTTTGCAGCAGCGTGGACTATCAGCTCGGAGACCATGGCTGCGGTTTGCATCACAGACAGTTGCGCCTCCGCTGGTGTACACAACGACGAACCTGGGAGCACGAATGGCAAAATGTCATTTTTTTCGGATAAATCCAGGTTCTGACACAGCATCATGATGGTCGCATCCGTGTTTGGCGACATCGCGGTGGACGCACACACTTTGAACAGTGGACGTTACATTTCAGATGTGTTACGACCCGTGTCTCTAACCTTCATTCGATCCCTGCGAAACCCTACATTTCAGCAGGATAATACACGACCGCATGTTGCAGGTTGTACGGGCCTTTCTGGATACAGAAAATGTTCGACTGCTGTCCTAGCCAGCACATTCTCCAGATCTCTCACCAACTGAAAACGTCTGGTCAATGGTGGCCGAGCAACTGGCTCGTCACAATACGCCAGTCACTGCTCTTGATGAACTGTGGTATCGTGTTGAAGCTGCATGGGCAGCTGTACCTGTACACGCCATCGACGCTCTGTTTGACTCAATGCCCAGACGTATCTAGGCCGTTATTACGGTCAGAGGTGGTTGTTCTGGGTACTGATTTCTCAGGGTCTATGCACCCAACTTGCGTGAAAATGTAATCACATGCCAGTTCTAGTATAATATATTTGTCCAATGAATACCCGTTTATCATCTGCATTTCTTCTTGGTGTAGCAATTTTAATGGCCAGTAGTGTATATGGTTCAAATGGCTCTGAGCACTATGGGACTTAACTTCTGAGGTCATCAGTCCCCTAGAACTTAGAACTACTTAAACCTAATGACATCACACACATCCATGCCCGAGGCAGGATTCGAACCTGCGACCGTAGCGGTCGCGCGGTTCCAGACTTTAGCGCCTAGAACCGCTGGGCCACACCGGCCGGCTGGGACTTAACATCTGAGGTCATCAGTCCCCTAGAACTTAGCACTACTTAAACCCAACTAACCTAAGGACATCACACACATCCATGCCCGAGGCAGGATTCGAACCTGCGACCGTAGCGGTCACGCGGTCCCAGACTGAAGCGCCTAGAACCGCTCGGCCACAAGGGCCGGCTCATAATATATGGAACTACTGTTGCTGGAGAGAAACCAACGTTTCGGCCACTGTTGCAGAGGCCTTCTTCTGGGTCTACTTCTCTTGCTTTTAAAACATCCAGATAGTCGAATCGTTAACAGTACGTAAACGCGTCATGTCACGGACTGTGCGGCCCCTCCCACCGGAGGTTCGAGTCCTCCCTCGGACATGAGTGTGTGTGTTGTTCTTAGCATAAGTAAGTTTCACTAGTGTGTAAGTCTAGGGACCGATGACCTAAGCAGTTTGGTCCCTTAGGAATTCACACACACGCGTAAACGGTCTTCAGGACAGGTGGTGAGGGATATAAATTCCAACTCATAAAATGATGTATTATGACTGAGCTTACCGATAAAAACTCTTGCTGGATCACAATTAGAAAGAATTTTTATCGGTAAGCTCAGTCATGGTGCAACATTTTATGAGTTGGAATTTATACCCCTCACCACTCCCTGCAACACAAATCCGGTGCTGTGGTCTACAGTCCAGTCGATGTTTCTCTTCCTTCTGTAATTTGTAGTTTATTCATTTAGTATTGTCTTTAATAGGAATTTACACTTAAACGAGTTTGTAATTTCCCGAGTCTGTCTGATGATGCCTGGAAAAAGCGAAACGCGTCACATGTGAAGAGTAAATAAACCTATCTTGTGCAGCGAAGACTGTTTTTTCTGTACCTCAAGATCTATTACGGTTGCCATACTGGTGTCAGCCACGGTATTTAAGGAGTGGAGTGATTTTAACTTGTACTCTCTTCTGACAACGCGTCATTCTTGTTACGCAATGGTCTTAGCACGGGGCGACGTTTGTAACTTAGTTTTTGAAGTCTCCTCGCAAAATAATAAATTTTATCCTGCAACTTCTAACAGTATTCTCACCAACAAATATTAGATACTCTAATGGACATCTGACACTTTGTTGGAGGATGTGGGAGGTGAAAAAGTTAATTGACTCATCATATTTCGGCGATACAACATTGTCTCTAATACAAAACATGTTTAAACCAATGTACAGTCTAACGCATAAGCAAGAAACTGCATCTTAACCCGGCGGTGCATGTTTTCTTGGAGAGTGGCGTGGACTTCTGGGTGCTGTCCATTCACCGGCCGCAACAGTTCATAAAATCATATTAAACGTATTTTTACTCCTTTATGTAACGGCGTGATTATTTTAATAGAAGCACCAAAGTAGCTGCTTATAATAACAAATCTTTATTTACGGCAGACTGCTCCGGCATTTATCGCCATTGTCAAGAACCTGCGAATACAGTTTTGGTGAGAACGTGCATAAATGTGAATGTCATTTATATTAAAGTGACTATATTGTACTCACGTCTACACTGATGTGACGACGTACATATTAATTCGTCAGTGAACTGTCTTATAACTGTCACTGTTTTAATAAGATGGTAAATGATGGAATATAGCGAAAATAAAACGTCAATTACGGTATGACAGTAGCTTGACAGTTACACTCTTACAACGCTATATGACTGGAACAGTTTAAATTATAAATCTTTTGGAAACGGCATTATCATAAAATTATTTTGAATTTAATAACATAATTTGTACCCAAGCAGATGAAGTGGCCGTGGGTAATACTAAAGCAGCCACATTAGCCTATTTTTCCTAAATTCTCTGCAAGAGAAATTCCTTAACTCAGATGGCCCTACTCCCAAACAAATCGTATACTATATTACGTATGTACTTTGCTAGCGCAGCCTTGGGCTTGTCTCACGGAGTGAGAAAAAGAGATCACGTTCCTAGAACAATGCATCAGAATACATTGACGGAAAATAAAAACGTTCACGCAGACGTAGCTCGTGTGAGCTGCGTTTGTGTGAATGTGTGTGTGGTGGTTTGGAGTCAGTGGAATGTACCGATTTGCAACAGTTGGCCGTGTCACTGTGGTGCCAGTTGCTGCTCAGACTGCCGTTACAGATGCAGTACTATGCGCCAGAGCCATATGCCGCACACCACCGTCTTCCCACTCGGTAATGCTACGTGGCCGGTCTTCATGCGACCTTACATTCTACACTGCCAGCAGTCATATACAGTGGCTGCATTCCTGCCATTTCTTTCTGCAGTATTGCAGAAGGGACATCCAGCTCGTTGCAGCCCTATTGCAAGACCTCGTCGAAAGTCAGTGAGGTGTTTGTAGCCTCTGAGGCACTCTGGACTGCCATCAACTCACGATGTCCAGTCTCAAATCTAACTAACGTTTACGACTTTTTTTTTTCTTTATTTTGATTTGAAAACCTGGAGAACAGGTAGGCTGGCAGCAGCACAATACGCCGCTCTTCAGCCAAAGATAGCACAATGATATAAACAGAGGAGATGCATGACTTGGATAAACGGCGGGAAAAAACAGTAGGCACATGAACATAAAAAAAAACATGAAGCCGTTCACACTCAATGACAATCCACACTACAAACTGTTGACACAAAGCACAAACACTGAAGATGACGATGGCACTGGTGAACGAAGGAGTGTGACGGTGAACACTGAACACTAAACACGACGGCACACACGAGACACTGATGGCGATGATCTCCGGCGCGCGAAGGTCCACTTAGCGTGTGCGAGTCCGGGGACCTGCCAAGAGGGGAAGAAGGGAGAGGTGGTGGAGAGGGAAGAACAAGGATGCCAATGGCTGAGGAGATGGGGGGAGGAGGAGAGAGACAGGGGAGGGGTAGCCCAGGGGAGGAGTGGGGAGAAATGGAGGAGGGAGGGAAGAGGGAGAGAAGGGAGGGAGGGTGCCCAGAGGAGCAAACACAGGAGGAGGGTGGGAGGATCAAAGTTGGTAGGAGGGGTAGATGAAGGGGACGAGGGCATTGTCAGGGAGAGGGAGCTGGCGGAAGCCAGCTTGGGAGAGGGTAAGGAGGGTTGAGAGATGGAGACCGGGTGGGACGTGGGAATATAGGCGCGGCAGCGGGCGGGGGTGGGAGATGATTGGGGAGACTAGCGGGTGAGGAGGATCGAGTTAGCAGGAGGTACGCTTACGACCGCCACAGTGTGTATTTAAAGCAAACCTGATTTACATCCTCTTAGTGGCGCTACTAGCGCCACTCTTACGCGAATGGCGCGAAATTCGAATAGACATCATATTTTAGATGCAGCAACATGCCTGCCAACTTTCATTTATGTCGCACAACTCCTCCTCGGTGTCGGGATTTTTCTCGACAATGTCCATTCCACTGCACTTTTTCAGGTGACTTCGCCAGTATTTGGATATATGATGGTTTAGCCGTGGTTTGCTGCAAAACAGTGCAATGGGAGAGAACCTTTTTCGAACGTAAAGCAAGTTTGTTTTTCTATGGAGACTTTAAAACAAGTGTGTAATTGTAAAAATGTGGCATTTATAACGTGTACAAGATTTCGAGAAAATTACTGCTCCCCTGTTCTTACAATGAATATTACCTCAGCTCGTGTATACCGTCAACTGTAGTATAATTAAAGTATCTTATTATATATATGAAATTTAGTGTACACCTCCTGGAAATTTATTTCAATCCCACATAGTCCTTTGCGTTTTCTTTCCATGCCTTTTATGAAAAAAAATTAATACATACAATATCCTGAGCATTATTTCTGTTTATGCAGTGTAATTATCGCAGAAACTGAAAATAAAGAAAGTTCTGCATATATCCTCGACCCTACAACTCTCGGATTACCGTTCTGTACTCTTGACAATTCTCTTTAAATAAATAAAAATATGTATAGTGAAAGTTGTCTTTTAAATAATTAAAAATAGGTCTGAAGTATTGTTTCTGATTGTAAGCTCTGATCTGTAATAACAAATAAGCTGTCGTAATGAAACTTGTACTGTAGTAATGTGAAGGCAAAGCTGCACTGTAATAATAATTAATTGTCATAACGAAAAGGGAAGTCTTTAATGCTGTAAAAGTTAGCAATATGACTGCACGAATTTTGAACAGTAAAAATTGCCTGAATAATAAACTTTGACATGAAAACTACAGTAATTACAAAACTGATCACAAAAACTGTCTCTTGGTCCTGATTGAAATAAGTAAAACAAAAATCAAAATATTTAGTACTTACCTCTATTCTGTGCAAATCTGGATAACGTGTTGTAAGGCGTCGGGATTTTATGGACCTTACATGAACTTGATCCATAACAACAGTACGATACAGTAATGACATCCTCAGAAAATAATAATTATATTATATCAACAAAAAGCAATTGCAGTACTCTCATGTACCGAAAACTAACAAAACAATATCTACCAGTATAAGGACAGGGGCATGCATAAGTAAGTTAAAGTGAAACGCATTTTGCAGACGAACCAAGCAGGTGGTTAATGGTATTGGAAAATCCCACTTAACAAGAGAACGGTGAGGAACGGTGAGCTTCAGCCCAGAAAGGGATAAGGCCAGAACAATACATCATTACTTTTGACGTAAATATAACCAAGACCGAGGGTAAGTGGCTGGATGGCTTTAACAGGACTAGGCAGCGACCTGGCAAGATAAATAAAACTCACCTCTAACGAGCCAGAGATTGGCTGAAGCCATACTGAGCAACGCAGACGCGACACGGTGGGGAGATCCCCATTATATAAAAGCATTTTGAGAACTAAAATTTCTAGAAATCTCCCTCACCTTGCGGCGGACTGTAGAAGTTTGTGGGAAATATCAAGGGCGTTGAGAGCTTTGCTTCTGTGAAGTGTGGACGATATGCTTCACGTATCTTGGCAGCAGATAGCAAAGAGGTAGTTTATTATTCTTGCAGAAATTTTTGCAGGCAAAGAAATTGTGCACATTGCTCCAGCCCTCAGCAAGTGTGCAATAGCCATTATTTTGATTAGGGAAAAATTAACATTCTACGGAACACAGGAAAGTTGAAACTGAGTGAATTCAGTCAAGGCCAGAGTAAGGACTTAGCGTTTCAGATCCACGAAGGAGAAAACACCATTGCAGATCCCGCTTGGTAAAGTACCATCATGCATTAGGCCACAGTAAATGTTGAGTCAAGATTTTGCTCACTCCAACTTGTGTACCCTTTGACCATTGAATATCAAAAGCTAGGATACTAAGCTAACCTCACATTGAGTACATGAGAGTTTTTCATTGCTTTAAAAAGTAAAATTATTCTCCACCAACGCAGTGCATTGACCAGCTACACCATTGTAGACATAAGTTAGCTGATGAAGGTTTTTAATCATTCTTGCCTGTGATAAAAATTTTCATATGTAGAGCAAATGAATTTAATAATCACCAATTCAGTATGTCCAAGAGTTAAATATTTTGTTATTGAGTGATGGAAGTAATTGAACATGATTGTTGTGTATCACTTGACCCCTGAAAGCACAGTGATAAATTATATGTAGAATGAAAAAGGGAACAGCTGTTTTGTCTCTCTAGAATAGATACTAAACTTTCACTTTTATTAATTTATGCATTCTATTAACATAACAGGAGCATTTCTAATTGCACCTCTTATTAGCTGCCTTACAGGGCCACGTTCATATTTATCTAGAATGTCTGTTTGACACCTGGGCTTGAGAAGACAGTTCAGATGCTTTGTCCATTTGCGCACTTTACAGCATTGCAGTACTGCTCTATCTTGCGCACTGCAATGCTGAAGCTGCAAATTACTGTATCTACACAGAGACACTCTAGAAGTGCAACGAGTTCTCTGTCAGCTGCAAATCGAACTATTTTTCTAACACACTTGATCCCAAGATCCATTAAAAATTGTAAGAGAAAGGTTGGTAAAATAAATGAAATACTTGCATAAAAGACAACACTACGTTTTTTGTATACTGTGAAAAAGTGCTCAAGGCTGATTTTAAATTTAATGAACATCTTAACATTCAAACAATACACTTTCCTATCTTTTTACCTAGCAACTCTCAGTACAATAACCAAGTTAGTCCAAAGCTGCAGCAATAGTGAAAAAAAATGTCATTCTAGTATTTACCTCTGACATTCCATTAGATTTCCTCCTTCACAAATCAGTTTCTGTTACAATCCTGATGTAATTATGTTGTGTTCAGGATAGGCCCTGTTAGGGGGGCTAAGGCGGTGGGCGGAAATAAATCATTTGGACAATTTTTGTGACAAAGCCATTTATTGGCAGGAAATGCGTTCAAATGGGCCACATGAGTCAGGCCTAGGGAGGCGAGGGTGAGCCAGAGCATAGTGGTAGACGTTGTATAGTTCGCCAACAACTTGGGTGAAGTTAATGAAAAGTGCTGTCTGCCATTCGAACAAGTCCGAATGTCGTGGCAGCTAGAGAAACAAAGTCCACGGCACCGTAGCACTGGGAGGGGCAGGTGGTGTCCACAGCTACAAGGCGCACAGCAGCGAGAGTGTCCCGCCGAGGGGTGGCAAGGTACATCCAGCATGGGCAAGCAGCTTCCTCCACCCTGATTGGTCAGAAGCCGAGAAACCCACTGGGACGGCACGGAAAGTTCCGAAGCAGGGCCTAGTCAGTGTCGCCTAGGCTGCATTACCTCGTCAGCACACGAAGGAGGCGCGTGATCGAAATTGTCCACCCCGACGCTGACTTGCTATTGCCAGACCATGGGACGAGAAAATGACAGGCAGCCGAAGCTGCTGGCTAATAATTGACCTTAATGATGAAATTAAATAAACCTTTCGAAATAAATTAACGATAGAATCCCCTACTATCTGGCTCAACCATACAGCTGATGGAACAAATTGATAAGTTGAGACTTTACATTTGAAACATAACATTGCCATTGCTTCCTCACTGTAACACAGCTTAACTTTGTCTGCCACACTGTGCCGTCATCCACATCAGAGACACTAACCTCACTTCTGCGATGCAGCTCTACCACAACGCTGCTCGCTCACAATCGATTCAGATACCAAAATTATATGTGATACCTGTCACTCTTCCAGCTACGCCAACCACTGCCTGGGGATTACCGTACCATAAATGGCTAATGCCTCACCCTAAGCGCGCCGAAAGTGCTTTTTATTCGAAACGCCTGGCCTTCCGGAGTTCCCACTTCTGTTACGTTCATTTCTGGTCTGGCCCTGCATATACCATAAATTCAAACACAGTCAGGGGTGACAAGCTGGCGTGTTCCCCTCGTACGTCTGCCATAAGCCGCTTCCTAAAACTGCTTTCACTGGCGCTTTCTAAGTCCACCATGGGATTATAATGTTCTTACGTCACACCTTTAGAAGTGGCCGTGTCTGCTTTTACACTGAAGTGTGACAGTTAAACTCACTATGTCAGTTACCATACTTGTATAGGTTATTTCTGTGACATTTCGTTAAGATGTTAAATGAGCAAGAAAAATGGCGTTTTGTACTGAGTAAATCACTGCTTATCGTTTTACAGCCTCTCCCATTCATAGGTGTCATCGGTAAAAGTTACGAGTTTTTACAGGTTCTTAGGTCATCTTCATAAAATTTAACGCAGTATTTTGTCTCTTATCTGCAGTGAAAAGGTGGAAATTTTTTTAATGCCCTTTTGTTATCTCCACATAATTTTACCTTCCGATGGACACACTCAGTCCTTTAGCAAACTATATGCAAATATTAATTTTTTACGACCCAGTCTCTCAGCTGCCATCTTGTAACCTCACCAAAAAAAAAAAATAAAAAAAAATAAATAAATTAATTAATTAAAATGAATATTATTGTGTTGATGATTCTAATTTAAGTGTAACACCCCCACAAAATTCATTCCTTTCACATTTGTAACCTCCCTACAGAAATTAATTCACATTTAACCTCCACACAAAATTTGTTTCCCATTTAATGTAAGCTCGAAACAGAAAAATTCCTAAACCTCGTAATAAAAAATAAATTCAGTAACCTGGTAGAATTTGGACGACAGCAGCTCTGCGTCATGGCCCTGTAAGATCATTCTGAATAAAAAAAGGAAAAATTCTTACCTTAATAAAAACGGCGAATATATCTGCTCTTATATAAAATTTTTCTGGGACAGCTCTGTGCAATGCTGGGCGATAGATTTGTCATTTATGAAAGGAAGCAATTGATTTTTCTTTTGTAACAATAGGAATGATCATGGATTGAAGAAATTAGTAAATTCTTTAAATTGAAATGAATGTTTCTTTTTTTTAAAAAAATTACTTTACATCACCAAGATTATTATTAGGACATTTTTAAAAGATTTACATGGGACTTGACATAACATTAGTAGATATGCGCGAGGCTGCTTTTTACCTTATACAATAATACTCAGGCTCTGACATCGCTGCACCGCGACCGGCCCAGCCAACATGATACACCAGACCAGAGCAGACAGGCGACTACTCGCTAGCAACAACTTACTGCTACTGCTACACAGTTCGTACTGCAGTCAACACTGCTGTTTGGTCTCAGATTCTCTTATAGCTTACATATCGCAGGCAGCACATACCTCTTACAATCTTAAAATACTCAAAATTAAACACACGACAAATGATCTGAAACGTTATCGTAAATGCGTTATGCAATTATCTAGGTATAGACGTATTTGGCAATCACAAATTTAGACACGCTATAACAGATTTGTTTTATATTTTTTCCAAGCCTATAAATTTGCGTGTAAGTAACGGAGAGGCGGGCTGCTAGATTTGTTACAGGTGGGTTTGAGCAACGTGAAAGTATTATGAGGATGCTTTGCGAACTGAAATGGGAATCCCTGGTGGGAAGGCGACGTTCTTTTCGAGGAACGCTAGTTAGCAAATTTAGAGAACCGGTATTTGAAGCTGACTGCAGAACAATTCTACTCCCGCAAACGTACATTTTGCGTAAGGACCACGAAGATAAGACACGAGAAATAGGGGCTCATACGGAGGCATATAGACAGTCATTTTTCTCTCGCTATATTTGTCAGTGGAACAGGAAAGAAAATAAGTGCTTGGTACAGGGTATCCTCCTCTACTCACTATACAGTGCTTGCGGAGTATGTGTGTAGATGTGTATGTACAAGGGCGTTCAATAAGTAAGGCAATTTTTTTTCTCTGACGATTTCGGCTGAAAACACATGGTATTTGTTGTGGGATATCATAGAATATCTCCGCTTCAGCCTCTATAGTTCTATAACGTTCCCATAGGCGGCTCTGTATGTACCGTTCAAAATGGCGTCTGTAACAGAGATGCGTTCCAAGCAGAGAGCTATCATTGAGTTTCTTTGGCGGAAAACTAGAGCGTCACAGACATTCATAGGCACTTGCAGATTACAGAGACCTGGCAGTGAACAAAAACACGGCGAGTCCTGGGCGAGGCGTCTGTCATCATCGCAACAAAGTCACACGAACCCCATCCGATCTCGTGCGTACCAGCCGGCCGCGCACAGCTGTGACTCGTGCAATGTTCGTGCGGACACTCTCATTCGAGGTGATTGATGGATCAAAATCAAACACCTGCTTCTCTATGATAACGCAAAGCCTGACATAAGTCTGTCCAACTGAGAGAAGCTCTCAAAATTTCAATGGACTATACATCCTCATCGACCTTACAGCCCGGATTTCGCACATTCCATCTGTTTGGCACATTGAAGATTGCACTATGCAGCAAGCAGGACTTGGGTGACGGGGAGGTTATTGATGCAACAAGACATTGCTCTGACGTTGACCAGTAGGGTGGTACCACGTGGGCATGCAGGCCTTTCCAGTAAGGTGGCGTGAGGGTGTGGCAATGAACGGAGATTACGACCAAAAGAGTGGGGCCTAACACGGTGCACTGGAAACCTGAATAAAACCAAGCTGCTTTCAGAAAAAAGTGTTTCATTACTTATTGAATCCCCCTCGTAGATGAACCTTTCCATGACCAGCAAAATATGGTCTTTTATTTTATTTCTGTTCTTTATCATTCCATCCCTAAACTAGTAACAAATAAGCAATATACACGCATTCGTCTGCAATGTAAAGGCAATTGGGCTCTAATATCTAACCCACACAGAGGCAACCTCGCCAGACGAAACGTTAGTAACCCCCTAAACAGAGCATGAAGCGTTGTAGATGGCGCAGAACTCAGACCATGCAGTCATGTTACCCTCCACCGTTGAAGTAAATCATGAGTATCAGTTAATGGTGTAAAATGCCAGCTGGATGTACAGAAACAACACAGTAAGATTGATCGAAGTGTAAGAGTGAGAAAAAAGCAGGGACGAGCTATCATATTTGGATATGACCTGACCACACCGTGAATGAAATAGCCCAATCTGTTGCTTTACCAACGTAGCCTGTCTAATGTGTCTACAAGAAATTGTGTACCATTCATGGCCGTGTAACAGTGGTCTTACGAACATCTGTCCGAAAGGTAAGGGAGACTAGTGTAACGCATTGTTAATCATAATCGATTTAAACTGCAATAGGATTTGATGCTGGCCGGCTGCGGTGGTCTCGCGGTTCTAGGCGCGCAGTCCGGAGCCGTGCGACTGCTACGGTCGCAGGTTCGAATCCTGCCTCGGGCATGGATGTGTGTGATGTCCTTAGGTTAGTTAGGTTTAAGTAGTTCTAAGTTCTAGGGGACTAATGACCACAGCAGTTGAGTCCCATAGTGCTCAGAGCCATTTGAACCATTTGATGCTGTCAGTGAATGCAAGCCCGTCTTAACGAGTTTTTGAGCGAACACCGTGTAGGGAGCTGCGTATAACGGACATTTGGGGCACTTCGCTAAAGGCCATTGTTCACAGCGGCACTTACAGCTGCAGGTCTTGAGTGAGACAAGCAACACCGAAACTGGTCAGTAGCTGACTAGAGGTGTCTGTTGTTGCTGGACGAGTAGCGATTTTTCTTTTTCAACCGATGCAAAGCGTCAAGAGCACCGACGGCACAATAAGGGGCTTAACCCGAACCGTATGAAGCGTGTAGCCTGCGCACGTTGTCGTTCTGTTATATTTTCGGCTTTTTTTAGGGATCCGTATCTCAATCTGTGGGGTGTGGGAAAAAGTTTTTGGTGTTTATTTGTTTTCTAATTTATAAGTTGACATGATTGGTAGTCTTGTGTGGTTTTTCGATATCACTGCCTTTCACAAGGGCCTGAAAACTTTTTGTACTGACAGCTAGAAAGCGATGGAGAACGTACTGTCCATAGTCTTCATTCCACAGGTCCACTTCTCAGATCATCTGAGAATAAAATATAAGAAAAAAATAATATATAAGAAATAAAAGAAATAATAAATAAAATGTTCTGACCCACACAGAACAATACAAAGGTGTTAGTTTTAGTTATGTCATGTTCCGTAGATCATTTCCCCGATCATTTTATCGATATGATGTGGAACAAGTCAGAATACAAGATATATATACACACATGAATAGTGCTATTATTAATATTACTGAAATTTTTAGTTCTACACCTGCAACTACATTTAGAGGTACAATTTTTTTTTTTTACCATTTCTGAAACAGAAACTTGTCCATGGAGTAGAAGGAGTTGTCCAAAAGAAATGACTTTAAGCTAGATTTAAAACTTCATCTGCTACCTGCCAGACACTTTATGTTGTTGGGCTAATGATCAAAGACTTTTGTTGCTGAATAATGTACTCCTTTTTGAGCAACTGACAGCTTCAATAACGGATAGGAAAAGTCATTTTTCCCTCTAGTGTTGTACGTGTGAACATCACTGTTCTTCACAAATTGAGATGGATTATTTGTAACGAATTTCATTAGGAATATATGTACTCTGATGGTGCTGTTAAAATACCTAACTCCTTGAAAAGGTGTCTACATGACGTCCTTGGGTGAACACCACCAATTTTCTCACTGCTCTCTTTTGTGCAATCAATACATTATGTCTAAGTGGTGAGTGTTAGGAACTGCGAAGATAAATAAAAGTCTATTGCTGTTTAACGAAACAATGTATATGATCAATGTTCGCACGCATAGGAACAAGTATGAAAATCTTTACAGCTTGTTGTATCATTCTGAGTACTCGAAACAGTTCAGAGAGATTTCTACTGTTTGTTTCCATTTACGAGAAGCTAATTACTCGGCTGAAAAGTGCAGAGTAATCTCGGAAACTTGCCACGCGGTTTTCTATAATATAGCGGGTGGCACACAAACAGAACACGGAGAATGAAACACGGGATTTACAGATAAAGTCATCACCCAAGTAAGTTCACTTTTGCAAAGTTTCATTTATTGTACGCCATATGTCATTCGACGGGAACTGAATAATGTCAGCCATCCGAGGCGTAAGCGGACGCAAACACATTCACAGTCAAGCATAGCACATTGGCGTAAGGCTGACAACGATCGAATAACTTCCTACGTGGCTGGCTGTCTGGATGGCTCAACATATCGAGCATCCTGAGCTCGTAGTGGGGCAGGATTAGCGAGACTGAGTCGCTGTGCCTGCAGTCCTAAGGTGGGTGGGTGGTATACGCCTGGCGGTTTGGTCTGGACCTGATGAACGCGAGGCGTCCAGAGTATTCCTATGGGGAGTTCGTGATGGATTCGAACAATGATTCTACTGCCTGCGGACTTAACATGTCTGGATGGTGGTCACGCGACGGAGATTGCCACAGATAGGGACCAGACTCCCCTGCCGACAAGCAAAAATATGTTCCCAGTGCAAGGGGGCTTAATTAAATAAAAAATGCAAATAATTTTTAGTAGCCGTATGTACGGTTACGAAGTCTCATAACCGGTTGGCCCTGAGTAGTATCAGTACGCAATCTGACTGCATAGAATCACAATAAAGAATGAAAGGAAATTTCCGTTAACACAATTGATTAATTAAGTCCCCAGCAACTATAAAACCTACGAAACAACAAAGCAAAAGTGTAACTGTTCTGTGTGTGGAAGTGTGATTCAACGTACACATCTGGCACGGTTCTTCCTCAATACGACAAGATATTTTAAACATCATTTACAATGAAGTAATTAATAAAACCGGAAATACTATAGCTGTATATAGAAACCAGAATTACAGTCTAATACATGAACACAAGCCAGATGCTTTGTTGACTGAACCTGTGACCAAGAGGCATTGTTATTTAGGAAATTTGAAATAAAAAAATTTTTTGTTACCTTCATATATATTGACGAAAGATACAGTATGAACATTGCAACATCCCCAATCAAACAGCATCTGCTGTCTCGCCCAACAGAACAACTGCACACGACATGCCCTCAACTAGTACTGCTATCGACATCCTCTCAACAAGCACTCCCACGGCAACTTCTGAACTACAACTGCCCCAGTGGAGGCGGCGGAATCGTACTCTTTGGCGCAATCTCTGGCGCTGTGACTTAGTGTAGCCACCTTTCACCAGTCAGAGGGCGTGAAGACAGGGTGACGACAGATGAGGTTCAGGTCCTTCCTCGGCACCAGAGAGTGCAGGACCGGGTGGTGTCTAACGGGGTCGTATGGCTCGTGGGGAGGAAGGGGTTTGGTCCAGAGGGAAGGGGTGAAAGGATATGGGTTTTCCAAGTGGGGGTAAGACCCACCTGGGAGGGACGCAGCAATCTTCCGCAACACAGGCTGAATGCTCCGGTCATCAGGGAGCGGCAAGCATTCATGCGGTATCGACACAGGCACCTCCTCGAGAAGAGGAGGGGGGGGGAGGGCGAGCATCTGTTGTTGATCCTCTCCATCAGAAGGGGGTGACGACGTGTCCATCTCCATTGTTAGTGAAGGCGCCTCGCGCTCTTTCGCGGGGGGGGGGGGGCGACGTTGGATCCGTCTGCGTGGAGGCGTCCACTCCCCGCACCCCCCCCCACCCCCCCCACCGGGCGCCTCACAGGGGAGGCGGTGGTGGGGACAGGCGTCTTCTTCTTCAAGACTCGCAGTTCCTCTCGCAGCTGCTGGATCTGGCGATGGAAAGCCGCTAGTTCGTCCTTCATTGCTGCCCTTTCGGCCAGGGTGCCGCGGGTGGCGGCTTCTAGGCGGCGCGGCCCACCACCCTCGCCAGATCAGGGGGTGGAGGGGGGGGGGCGTCTTGGCGCCAGACTCCGGACGCCTCGCGCTCGTCAGGTCCAAACCAAACCGCCAGGTCTATGCTACCCATCCACCTTAGGACTGCAGGCACAGCGACTCAGTCTCGCTAATCACAGGGCGTGTCGCGGCGCTCCGACGTCGGAACTCCTTAGGCAGCTGCAGCTACCGGCATGGACTCCGCGGCAGTTCGCGCACCTGGCAGCCCAGCACGTGGCTTGGGGTAACTGCGAGTGTCGTGGACTGCACTTGTAGCGCGCGCGGCGGCGAGCCACCTCTATGTTTCTGAAAGCTCGGCGCGGACGGCGGAGGGAGCTCTTGCTTCAAGACTGCTGCTAGTGTTGGTACCAGCGCCCAGTCAGCACCCATTATCACTACGAAGTTATTTATATCGTTGTTAGTCTACTTCTATACAATCCTTAGACCGATAGTTCTTAAATTTTGAACTCCAAAATTTTCCAAATGGAACCGACGGTAGGTGGTGGGTGGTCTCTGAAGTGTGTCTGTTTTTATCTCCCGTACCTTGAAGCTTTACAATATTATCTTGAAACTTGGTAGAGCTTCAGTATTACATATTACGAATGAAGTGCTGTAATTTTGGCTTTGTAGCCTAATAACAAAGGTTACTTAATCTAAATTGTTCTACAAAATTTAAGTACAAAACTTGGATTTCTTCTGTAAGATTCAAAAGCAGATGAGGTACCTTCCCGAAAATTTCTACCATGTCTTCTTGTGACAAAGTGAACCAAATTCCAGAAATTGAACTGTGTAACTTTAATATTATGCATTTATAATATTGGAATAACTCAAAAACTAAACTTATACCACGTGTTTTCATGACAAACTGCATCTAATTCGAAAAGAAGAACTTTCTAGCTTTAATATTGCGTCCCTGTTAGAATTACATGAAAAGTGCATTGCTCAAAGAACTAGTTAGTGAGTCATATTGAGAATCACAATTATTAACATTTCCGTAGTCTAAAATAATCTGACCAAGTCTTGAAACGATATTTAAACATTTAAGTTTTACATAAGTGTATGGTTCATTCTCTTTGTTAGCGGCTCACGACATATGTTTAGGCGCTCTGTTGGGCTGACCTTGCCAAGTGACTGGAAGAAAAATCAACACTTTACTCGTCGTACCAGCGTGGGCTTGCTTCCCTACAAACTTTTAAACACGGAACCCTTGTACGAGTAGGATCACTCTGTTGTCCATCCGTACTTCTCTCTGTCCGACTGTTGAGACCCCTTCATCTCAGGAACGGGTCGAAGTATCAAGTTGAAATCTACGTCACATACCAAGGTCTACTGTCCCTTGGCGGTGTAAAAAATTTAAGCTTCTGAGTTAATGAAGTCAATAGATACGATCATTTTTTAATACTAACTTTCATCCAAATCTGTAGGGTACTTCCCATTGACATAGAATCGTGAAATTTGACAAGAAAAAAGGTTTCAAGGTACAAACAAAGGAAAAAAATCGGAAAGTTGTTGATTTGTAATCACATCAGATAAAAAATTATTTTTTTGCCTTTACAAAACATTTCATTTGTGATCCGTCAGTAAACTTAGGAACTACTTTACGGATTTTGATCTGGTACTCAGTAATAAGTAGAGTGACTGACGAGGAAGGTTTCTGTGTATAATTTACAAACGTTTGGTGATAATTGGCTGAGGTACGATGAAGTGAAGTCCCCTGCCCCTGTGAAAACGATTCCTTTGTCACCTAGAGGCGATAGGCGTAGGGCTGCCCTCATACCGCACGACGCGAGCGGTAGCTTAGCAAGCCCTTTACGTACAAACATTCTGCGACAGTCTATGTCTACGACACGAACAGCATCTGTGAAGGTTCAAAGCAAGATAATGCTGGTAACCGATGCAGGTTTGCACATCCATTGTGTGGGATGAGGTTCCGAATCCATAAACTACCTATCAAAGCATTCTCCACAACAATTCGACATTTCCATAACAACAATAGCCCTACGGCGGCTGTGAAGCGGGATGTTCGTTTCAATATTCTCGGCGACCAAGTTTTGTCCCGTCCTCTACGTTTTCGTAATGAATACGCTGTGGGCACTTCCATCTTCCAAAATGACAACAGCCGAGTTGACTAGGCTGTTTGACGAATATTCATCCTGTCGCTCCTAGATTGACCCGCAATCTCACGGAAAATGTCTGAGACTATTTGGAACTGGGGGCAGAAAATAGCAGTCAACGTTTAGGTAGCTCTATAGCGTCTAATAATTAATTCCTGAAGAAATTTAAGGGTTTTTTTCTCGCCGAAGTGAACCCATATCAAGGTTGGAGGAAGTGTTACACGGTACTAGCGTCAAATGACCAGGGATGGTCTTTTTTGTCCGGTGTGCTTGTCACTAAGGAAATGTTATAAACCAGGTAGCTACATTTTAGAGCCTAATTTACCGTAAGGAAAATATCCTGATTTAGTAGCATTCTGGACCACACCAACCATTTTAAAAATGAAACGACAAACACGCTTTCTCCCACTTCTGCAACTCACTTGCTCTTTATAATTTGTGAGTAAGAAGTAGAAGGATATTTGCAAAAATGACGTCGAGCGAAGTGTGTGTATTAATCACGTAAATACAAAAGAACTACTACAAGTTACAGAATAAAAGATAACTACAGCCTATAAAACGCAGTCGACGAAAACGTAGTACACCAGTTGAATATTAGTGAAGAGGCGAAAAGTGTCTTGGCTTAGATAAAACTATATAAATGTGTCTGGTTACTGTGTTTCTTAGAGTAATCTGCGACGGGGCTTAACCACCATTATCATGGATAAGGTAAAGCTCATCTGTTGATGGACAACGTCTGCAGAAAATAATATTGCCATTATAAGTCTGTTCCGCATGAAAATCACTGCTGTTTGTCGCTATTCGAAAAGACTTTGGAACATCGTGCAGTCGTCATGGGATTTAATTTCTTTTTGCTTCGTGATTCAACTGTTTTTCTTTCCGATCATGGTTATTGTATGGGCTGGTTCTCTTGTTTTATATTCGGACTGTATATTCGCCCAAGGTTGACAATTTGTTGCAGAAATAGCTACTTACGTCTATTTTAATGTCATGTATTCTGACAATACCAAGTATCAGGTTTGTGCTCTTGTCAATATCTGCACACTTGAGACATTCGCGCGAATAGCTTGTTGATCGATGTTCGAAGCAGGAGGCAAAATCGTAAGCTCCAGACTTCGACGAAGCCTAGCAACACTTGTAGCACCAGTCACGAAATTTGCACAGGTGTCTGTTACGAAGGAAAACATGAGCCTCAGTTGCATCTGTTCTGATCTACGTGCTGTAGTTAAGTAACCCTATCTATGGCTCCAATTTCTGGCTGAAATATATATTCAGAATTTGTCAGTGAAAACTGATCGTAAAACCTCTCATGATATACTCGGCATTCTATACATATTATGGGCCAACTCACTGCCCGTCATATACCATAACATCGTGTGAACTGGGGAAGCTATTTGTTTTCCTGCTCTTATCACAGAATGAAGGCTTTCACGACAGGATGACATAGCTACTGGTAAACCTTTCAGGATGTAAAGTTTTAAAGTACCCTACGTCTCCTCCAAACAATGTCGCGTTGAACCAGAATCAAGTCCAATTCCGAAAACAGAGTCATCAATGAAGTACAACATTTAGCACTGAAAGCACATTTATTGTGGTGTCCTGCCCACTCATCTCTTATAGGGTGCCTAAAGGATGCTGCTTTCTCGGACAGCTATACAACAATTCAAGGAAATCACATTGTTGTTGTTGTTGTGGTCTTCAGTCCAGAAACTGGTTTGATGCAGCTCTCCATGCTACTCTATCCTGTGCAAGTTTCTAAATTTCCAAGTGACTACTGCACCCTACATCCTTCCGAATCTGCTTGGTGTATTCATCTCTTGGTCTCCCACTACTATTTTTACCCTCCACACTGCTCTCCAGTACTAAATTGGTGATCCCTTGGTGCCTCAGAATATGTCCTACCAATCGATCCCTTCTTCTCGTCAAGTTGTGTCACAAATTCCTCTTCTCCCCAATTCTATTCAGTACCTCCTCATTAGTTACATGATCTACCCATCTAATCTTCAACATTCTTCTGTAGCACCACGTTTTGAAAGCTTCTATTCTCTTCTTGTCTAAACTATTTATCGTCCATGTTTCACATCCATACATGGCTACACATTAATGGTTTTTATTCAAACAAAGTAAATTGACAATATTTAACTTTGAAATTACAATGAAATCCAGACCATTAGCTGCTTACAGGCGTTGATAAGTATCAACGGGGACAGTTGAAAATCTGTGCCCCGAATGGGACTCGAACTGGGGATCTCCGGCTTACAGGGCAGACACTATCCGACTGAGCCACTTTTTTTTATCTCATTTTGTTCGTTTTCGTTCGTTGCATCTGCTCGGGGCGGACGTCGCAAGACACCAGTTTCAGTTCGTCGTTGGTCCATTAACTCAGTTTTTTTTTGTATTACAGAGGGCAGCTAACCCTCTGACCGAACACGCTGAGTTACCGTGCCGGCTAATGTGTGCCCCGACCGGGCCTCGAACCCAAATGAGACCCACATTTCCAACCTCCTGTCCACACACTACATTTGTAGTGCCTCTGCCCACTATACTCATGACTCACGGCAGTCAATCTCCCGATTCCCGTAACAGTTTGAGCAACGTGAGTGCATCCGCACTGAAGAAGATCATTGCCCGGTAAGCGTTATTTATATATGAAGATGGTGTCTGTTCCTTCAGACAAGTCTGAAAGAATATATATATATATATATATATATATATATATATATATATATATATATATATATTCTTCAGTGCGGAAGCACTCACATTGCTCAAACTCTTACGGGAATCGGGAGATTGACTGCCGTGAGTAATGAGTATAGTGGGCAGAGGCACTACAAATGATATAGTGTTTGTTCAATAAGTTGGCAGTGTGGGTCTCACGGGGAGCGTGTCAGAGATAAGTTGCTGCAGTCGCAGTATCCTCTGTGTCCTCAGTGGCTCAGTCGGGCACAGTCGGCTTTCAGCCGTGATACTGTGCGGACGGGCTCGGCGCGCCGGGCAGCGCTCCACAGGTGGTGTGGGCAGAGGCACTACAAATAATGTAGTGTTTGTTCAATAAGTTGGTAGTGTGGGTCCTACGGGGAGCGTGTCAGAGATAAGTTGCTGCAGTCGCAGTATCCTCTGTGTCCTCAGTGGCTCAGTCGGGCACAGTCGGCTTTCAGCCGTGATACTGTGCGGACGGGCTCGGCGCGCCGGGCAGCGCTCCACAGGTGTTGTTTATCTGCTAGAGCGTGGTTGCGTCGTTGTATTGCCTTATAGTACCGGCACCGACCCGCCACGGGGTTCTCATATCGACAAGCTACAACGTTCAACGCATCGTACACGAGACCGAAGGCCTATGAAATTGAATGGTTTCTTCGAGACATCATACACATAGAACCACAAGAACTGGTAGGCATTCATTTGTCTATTGTATCCAGCACAGTGCATCTCAGCCGGCCGCGGTGTCCAAGCGGTTCTAGGCACTTCAGTCCGGAACCGCGCCCTGCTACGGTCGCAGGTTCGAATTCTGCTTCGGGCATGGATGTGTGTGATGTCCTTAGGTTAGTTAGGTTTAAGTAGTTCTATGTTCTAGGGGACTGATGACCTCAGATGTTAAGTCCCATAGTGCTCAGAGCCATTTGAACCATTTGAACAGTGTACCTCAAATTGACTGACGAAGCGACCTGTGACAGACTCCTCCAACGATCTGCAGACGGTGAAAGGTGGCTACACTGAGCCACTGCGCCAGAGATTGCGCCAAAGAGTATTATTAAGCCGCCTCCACAGTGCCTGTTAAGAACTCGTAGCGGTCAGTGCTTGGAGAGAGCTCGTGGTAGTCAGTGCCTGTCGAGGACTCGGGGTAGTCTGTGCTGAGATGTTGTAGCAGAGAGTGTTTGTTGAGATGTGCTATTAGGCAGTGCTTGCTGAGATGTGATATTGGAGAGTTCTGGTTGAGATATAATGTAAGGATTAGAGTGATTTTCATCAATATAAATGCGGTAACTAACTCCGTTTCTTTTTATTTCAGTGTCCTAAATAATGCGTCATTACAGGTTCAGTCAACAAAGCATCTGGCGTGTGTTCTTGTATTAGAGTTTAATTCTGCTTTCCTTACGCAGTTATAGTATTTGTAATTTTCTTTTATCACATCAGTAAAATTGGTATTTAAAAATTCCTGTCTTGTTGAAGAAGAACCGTGCCAGATGTGCGTTGAGTCATACTTCCACATACAGAACAGTTACATTTGTGCTTTGGTTTTGTAGGTTTTATAGTTGCTGGGGACTTAATTAATGAATTGTATTAACTGAAATTTTCATTTCATTATTTGTTGTTGTTCTATGCAGTCAGATTGCGTAATAATACGAGTCAGGGCCAACCGTTTACGAGACATAGCGTAATCGGACAGACAGCTACCAAAAATATTTGCATTTTATTTAATTAAGCCCCCATGCACGTGGCGACCGCTGCTTCGGATCGTCCCTTGGAATCGTCTGACTGTAAAAATAGTAGACAGTAGTATTGTTGTAGTAATTTGTAGTTTAGTAATTGTAGTCTATTTTACATGTGTAGATTTGGTGATTAGCATTCTTCTAATGGTATTTTTCAAAATTTAATTTTTATTGCCTTGTATACGCGTTTGACGATTTAGTGCAATTATTTCAATTGTTCGTTAATCGTGTTTGAAGGAAACTTTTCATGTAAATGGTATTGTTGGAGATAAAGAGTCATTGTGTGTAATTTTCGTACAGTGACGAGTTTTGTATGTTTGTAAATGATTACGCGATCGATGAAGAAGGCAAAAATGATGAATAGTGAGAATGACGAAATTGTTGACATGGCGAACTCGCCGACACAGGACAACAGTATGATGAATAACGAAGTGGAAAACAATTTAATAAGTCGGGAAGATAGTCCGGAACCATTTCAAAATTTTTCTCAATCAGAAAATTCACAGAATACGAGATTAACGATAGAAGATTCTGGAATAGTATCGAACACAGATAGATTTACAGCTATGACGAAGGAAACAGGTTTTGCGGGAAATGTTAGGGGCGAAAAGAATTTAGAACATGTTAGTACGGAGCAGTTGATGAGTGCAATATTAAATTTGGCATCACAGTTACGATCTGAATTAAAAACACGGTTAGACTCACAAATAGGAACAATTAAAACAGAGATGGGAACTTTACGATCTGAATTAAAAACTGATATGGGAACAATGGAAACACGGTTTGGATCTGAATTAAAAACAGAGATTGGAACAATTAAAACAGAGATGGGAACTTTGGAAACACGGTTAGATTCACGAATAGGGACATGTTTCAAAAATATGAAAGATGAATTAAAGAAAGAAATCAGAGAAGAAGTACAACCGATTTTGAATTCTCACAATAATAGATTAATTGCAGTAGAGATTAGACAAAGGGAACAGGATGGAGAACAGGAAGAAAGAGATCGCGTGATAGTACAAAAATTTTCAGAGTTAAATTTACAACGTGCACACGATAAGAAAGAAATATTTGAGAGAATCGAGGAATCCGTACCAAATGACAGATTAAATAATCTAACACAACAATATGAACAGTTAACTACCAAATGTGTCAATAATGAAACCCGAGTCGCGACACTTACGGAAGACGTAAATAAGCAGAAAGAAAAAATAGGTGACTTATCGGAAAGAGTTGAGGAGATTTCAGATAAATTGACAAATCTTAGTTTACATGGGGACAGAGATTCGGATGATACAGCACCATTGCCATTTGCAGAAACCGAAGAGTATCAGAACATAAATAAGCATGTTGAAAATCAGGGAAAATTTAATGAACGCGTGAAAAGGGAATTTGAGGCATTAAAAAAGCAAGTCAAACAAATTGAAGGCGAAATCGTAGAAAAAGACGGCAAAAGAAATTTAGAATCACAGATACCAGAGGGGTTTGAAGAAAATAATTTGTTTCATTTACGGGATGCAACAAGAGGGCGCCAGGCGCGTGAATTTAACAATAATCGTCATTGTGACTGGGACAGACGCGGTAGGTCTTTGTCGCCACGAGGCGAAAACTTTGACTATAAATACTTTTTGACTGTTCGAAAATTTAAGATCTTCCACAATTCTGAGAATGACACACATCCATGTTCATGGTTAGACCAATTTATGTACGCACTTCCGCCAAAGTTGCCATTAAGTCACAAACTAGAAATTATGTGCGGCTATTAATGTCCTCAGGGGATTCACTACTCATATGTGCCGTAGCGAGCATAGGGCCCCGAGCTGTAGTGGTGCTATTTCCCTTTTAGTTTTCTGCACCGCTGCCTACTCTTTTACTATTCTTTGCATCTGTCAAAAACAACTCTTCTACTATCAATCTATCTAGACAGTAGATAAACAATAACCGGATATGACTGTTTTACCCAAAAGTGACTTTGGAATTTACCGTTTGGACTTACCATATTTTCTGCAGCATTCATTCGTAGCTTAAATGAAATTTTACCTGTTTATCTTCGTGACAATATTACCTCATATGTTGACGATATTCTTATTGCTAAACATTCTTGGAGTGAGCACAACAAAATTTTGAATTCATTATTACGTATTTTTGCACGAGTTGGCATTACAGTGAACTTAGAAAAATCTGAATTTGGTCGTTCACAGGTGAAATTTCTCGGTCACATTATTTCTACAGAAGGTATTCTTCCTGATCCAGAAAAATTAGACGCTATTCGTAATTATGCTGTTCCTACTACAAAACGTGATGTTCGTAGTTTCCTTGGTGTCTGTAATTTTCTTCGACGCTTTGTTAAATTGGACGATTTGGCCACACCTCGTTTATGTGAACTATCTGGAAAGAAATCTAATTGGTGTTGGGATGAGGAAGCTCAGTCAGAATTTGAACAACTTCGTGATGCTTTAGTTGCTGCTCCACTTCTTTCACATCCGGATTTATCTGAAGATTTTTGTTTGGCGACGGACTCATCATACAAAGGCCTAGGGGCACACTTATTTCAAGAGATAGAAGAAGACGGCGTTGTAGTCCAGAAAACTATTGCATTTGGAAGTCGTGTTCTCTCTAAATTAGAAAAGAATTATTCGATTACGGAACTTGAAGCCTTGGCTGTTGTATGGGCTTTTACAAAATTTCGGACATTTTTGTTTGGCAGACATACTAAGGTTTACACCGATCATCGAGCTCTGGAATTTCTTATGTCGACAAAATTAACTCATGGCAGATTGTCACGATGGGCGTTGTACCCACAGGAATTTGATTTTAGTATTGTTTACATACAGGGTTCTTCAAATATTGTTGCTGATGCTTTATCACGTGCACCTATGGGTTTGAAACAAAGTGCTGAAGAGGACTGCAAGGAAAACAATTATTGTTTGATGTATATTCAAGGTGTTGTGTTTGAGAACTTTATTTCGTCTTCGCTCCAGGACATCGCTAAGGAGCAAAATAAGGATCCAATCTGGAAGGACATTAAGGAGAAGTGGAGGAGAAAGGAAAGCGTAGCGATTAGACAGCTTTATTTAGTTCGCAATGACATTCTTTTTAAACGAAAATCGGTCGACAACTCTGTTTGGTTAGTTTGTATTCCTGATGAGTGGGTCAATAAATTGATTTGGTATACGCATTTCAGTTATGCACACTTTGGTCCCAGAAAATGCTTTCACAAATTAAGAGATAATTGCTACTTCAGTAATATGGAAAAACATATTCGATCTGTTCTGGCCAAATGCAAATTATGTCAAAAGGCTAAGCCGCCAACAGTTTCTCACAGAGCACCGTTGTTTCCTATCATTCCAGCGAAATTAAAGGAGATGACTGCAGTCGATTTGTTCGGTCCAGTGGTTCGATCTACTAATGGTTTTGGGTACATTTTCGTAGCAGTGGAACTGACGTCAAAATATGTGTGTTTTACACCGTTACGCAAAGCAACAGCTCGTTCAGTATCGAATGCTTTCATCAAACATTTTCTTAAAGAAGTTGGTCATGTTGATAAGGTTATATCAGATAATGGATCACAGTTTCGTTCTAAAATTTGGCTTCGTACTCTACAGCGTCGTAAAATTAAACCAATCTTCATTTCACTTTTTCACCCTCAATCTAACGCTTCAGAGAAATGGATGAAGGAAATCAATAAATTGTGTCGACTTTATTGTCATCAGAATCACAGAACTTGGGATCAGTATCTTCATATTTTTCAAAACATTCTGAATGAACTCCCTAATGATTCAACATCTTTACCGCCTTTACTGATATTAAAAAACAAAGCTCCGACAAATCGCATATCTGAAATCGTTCCTTTTCCGCCTTCACGGAAACTGCGGCATTCTGAAGTTGTCAACCTGGCTCTACGAAATATTGCATCTGCGGCTGCTAGAAGAGAGAAATCAGCTAAGCGTCCTGGTCGTTCAAAAATCTTGTCAGTTGGTCAGAAGGTGTTAATTAATTCTCATCGTTTATCTCACAAAGGAAAAGGCTTGTGTCGCAAATTTTTTCTGCTTTATAACGGTCCATATAGAATTCGTAAAATTATTCATGATAACACTGTCGAAGTAGAAACTCTTAAATCTCGACGCTCTAAAGGAATACATCATATATCTAACGTAAAAAATTTTGTGGAATGATATACTTTTAAAAAATTTTTTGTAGAATGACATACTTGTGAGAAACTAACAGCTACATGTAAACATGCGGAGAGTACAAGTATACGGCGCTGTGTTTTGGCGGCGGCACATACTCAAAGCAACAGTCAAGTCTGCGCGTCGCACAAGGCAGTCGTTGACCGCGAACAATTGCTTCCTACGTCACGCGCCTACAGCTGATCGAGCGCTCAGTGCGAATGCACTGACAGCCGTAAACAAATACACAGTTTAATTTCTCCGACTAAATTCAGTATAAAGCTATAGTGACTTGATGAATTATGTTATTAACATTCAGTATTTTTCAGGATACGCTTCTATAAAATATTTAAGAACTTCAGGTAAATTCTGTGTGTCTCCGACGTTAAGAGGACTTGCTATCGAGAAATTTTCAGAAAGAATGTAATTTCCAAGAAGAAACTAATATACTAAAAAGGTAACTATTAATTGAGTTCATTTTTCATGTAACATATTTCCACTTAGGTACGTACTTTAGACGTAATTTGCTGCTCGCAATTACGTGATTCATACTTTGTGCTAAATTTCATGTTCTATGAAATTACTTGTGAAGCGACGTGCTTGCGTACGTTAACTGATTTTGACAATGATTATTAATGAACTGGGTTGTAACTTGTGTATATTATGCATCGCTTGGCTGCACTGCTTTTTCACTGATGTCATATTTTTTTTAATTATGTGCCTGCTGTTCTTATTTATTTAAATTATAATTGTCACCTGATTTATTGTGCTGATGTGGTTAGGTATGTAAGTTATACTTTGTGATTTATCTGCTTGCGCCTTCATGTTTACTTATTAGGATGACATATGAACATTTATTTGCTTATGCTGATATGATGCTAATGACCTGTTTGCTGCTATGCGTATGGATTGCATATTTATACATTTCCGTTTGTTGTCATAACTACTCTTTAATTTGGTGTATAGAAATGCTGATATACTGTGTATGAACATAGAGTTTAGGTCACACTATTGTATTAATTATAGATTGTTTGCTTGGCAGAGCCTCGTTGTAAGAATGGTGCTGCATACACTTGTTGACATTCTGTTCTCTACTGGTATATTTACTCGCTATTGCTTGTTTTGCTTACGCTCATTGCCTTATATTTTTAAGATAGGAAAATGAACTGCTATAATTCGACGAACGACATTAGTACAAGAAACTTCATAAAAGTTACATGAGCTGAGGTTTTATGGAAGCTGTATAACTTTATGCTAATAGGAAGGAAGCTAACGACATGACATACCATTACTAGGTTTAGACCATTAACAATTATTACACTGCATTTTTCGCGAGAAATTGAAATAGGAAGTGACACTTGACACAAGAAATACTCCACATGTTTGCTTCTGCCATAATTCTTGAAGTGGTGTACACACTGTGAAATATTATGATCATTCACATTCCGTAATCGTACTTAATTACTGAGAGTTATTCGAACTAAGTCTGTTAGAGGTCATGTATGCATTTCTTTTGTTTATAATTCATAATGAGTAGAAGATTTGGCTCAGATGGTTTACACAGAGGTTGTGTGTGTGTTGACAATGTGTCTTCGGATTGTATGGGATGATGAGGTTTGCATTAGGATTTTATCTGTACTTGTTCGAGGAGACTGACTAGAGGAAAGAGTTGTTATGGAAGTGAAATGATATTGGTAATAAGGTTTATATGTATGACGCATTGAAGAGGTATTATTGAGGTATTATTGAGATTGTGTGAAGTTGATGATTATTAGAGTTTTGGTGGATAAGAGGTAAAGTAAGTGAGTTGGTCTTATGGAACAAGGAGGATGAAGATAGCAGACTAGAACACTAAAGTAGAAGGAAGATAGTCTATACACACACTTTGTTAAATCACTAAGCAGTATATACTTTTTTTTGAAGAGAGGAAGTATTTGCATATCTTGGCTCACTGACAGTTGTTCAACAACAGTACATTTGATCTGGCTTGGCAAACATTGGTCTTGACATGATGACTATGACGTTGACCTAACTATTATTGACTGTTATACATTGCTGCCACTACTACTTGATACACATGATGAACATCAGATTTTGACAGAATTACATTTACACAGTTAACACTATTCAATTACACAGTAGTACTTAATGTGGACGAAAGATGAATGAGTGTGTTTTGTGTGTTTTCCTTTCCTAATCCTACCCACCTATCTCGTAAATATTATTTTATTTGTTTGTTGTGGCTTGCACTGACACCCATAAATATTATAGGTTTACTGATATTTGAGTATTTGTAATAGTTAATATGACAATTATCTGATATCATTTGAGTGTTTGTTATGATTTGTATGTTTAGTGTCAAAGCATTTGTATGTGCATTCAAACTATTGTTCATGCCTGAACTATCTGATCAGTGATAGTGAATATTATGGACTGTTACTTGTACTTTTTCTACATGATTGGTGCCACTAGGACATGTTTAATTTCTGCTGATGAACTGTGTGATCAGTGATAGTGAATATTATGGACTGTTACTTGCACTTTTTCTACATGATTGGTGCCACTAGGACATGTTTAATTTGTGCTTATATACTCTGATGAACAGTGTGATCAGTGATAGTGAATATCATGGACTGCTCTCTGCACCTGCTCATCATTGCTAGGTGCAACTGATGGACTACTTGTATGGAAATGAAGTCACTTCTTGCTGTCTGCACCTACTCAACATTACTGGGTGCACAGATGAAGCTACTTCTATGGAAATGATGTCACTTGCCGGTGTCTGCACCTACTCAACATTGCTGGGTGCCACTAATGGAACTGCTTCTACTGAAATGAAGTCACTTGTTAGTGTCTGCACCTGCTCAACATTGCTGGGTGCAACTGATGGACTGCTTCTACTGAAATGATGTCACTTGTTGGTGTCTGCACCTGCTCAACATTGCTGGGTGCAACTGATGGACTGCTTCTACTGAAATGATGTCACTTGTTGGTGTCTGCACCTGCTCTCAACATTGCTGGGTGCAACTGATGGACTGCTTCTACTGAAATGATGTCACTTGTTGGTGTCTGCACCTGCTCTCAACATTGCTGGGTGCAACTGATGGACTGCTTCTACTGAAATGATGTCACTTGTTGGTGTCTGCACCTGCTCAACATTGCTGGGTGCAACTGATGGACTGCTTCTACTGAAATGATGTCACTTGTTGGTGTCTGCACCTGCTCTCAACATTGCTGGGTGCAACTGATGGACTGCTTCTACTGAAATGATGTCACTTGTTGGTGTCTGCACCTGCTCAACATTGCTGGGTGCAACTGATGGACTGCTTCTACTGAAATGATGTCACTTGTTGGTGTCTGCACCTGCTCTCAACATTGGTGGGTGCAACTGATGGACTGTTTCTGCTGAAATGATGTCACTTGTTGGTGTTTGCACCTGTTGACCATTGCTGGGCTGGAATTATCAACTATTTGCTTTTTTTTTTTTTTTTTTTTTTTGAATAATTAAAAGAATTTTATGTGAACATTTGTATAAACTGATTTTTTATGTATTGTGTAAACTATTATGTAAAGCCACATGTATGAAAAGAATTTGTATTGCCTACTGTATTTTATATATTAGGTTATTGAAAGGTCAGTGCAAAGCCAAAATTTTAACTAATTATGTGATATTTAGGTACTAATATTATCTTTTATTTTTGTCTGTATTTTTTCTGGACGAATTTGGTGGTATTTTCACCACCAATGCTGGCAAAAATACCATCAAATTCTGGCCTGTGGAGGAGGGGCGTATGAAAGGTGGCTACACTGAGCCACTGCGCCAGAGATTGCGCCAAAGAGTATTATTAAGCCGCCTCCACAGTGCCTGTTAAGAACTCGTAGCGGTCAGTGCTTGGAGAGAGCTCGTGGTAGTCAGTGCCTGTCGAGGACTCGGGGTAGTCTGTGCTGAGATGTTGTAGCAGAGAGTGTTTGTTGAGATGTGCTATTAGGCAGTGCTTGCTGAGATGTGATATTGGAGAGTTCTGGTTGAGATATAATGTAAGGATTAGAGTGATTTTCATCAATATAAATGCGGTAACTAACTCCGTTTCTTTTTATTTCAGTGTCCTAAATAATGCGTCATTACAGGTTCAGTCAACAAAGCATCTGGCGTGTGTTCTTGTATTAGAGTTTAATTCTGCTTTCCTTACGCAGTTATAGTATTTGTAATTTTCTTTTATCACATCAGTAAAATTGGTATTTAAAAATTCTTGTCTTGTTGAAGAAGAACCGTGCCAGATGTGCGTTGAGTCATACTTCCACATACAGAACAGTTACATTTGTGCTTTGGTTTTGTAGGTTTTATAGTTGCTGGGGACTTAATTAATGAATTGTATTAACTGAAATTTTCATTTCATTCTTTGTTGTTGTTCTATGCAGTCAGATTGCGTAATAATACGAGTCAGGGCCAACCGTTTACGAGACATAGCGTAATCGGACAGACAGCTACCAAAAATATTTGCATTTTATTTAATTAAGCCCCCATGCAACGGCTCTCGCTTCTGTCACGCAGACGGTAATGTGAGCATGATAGGAGTTGACCATGCTGGTCTGGGGGAGCGTACCGTGTGTATCTTTGAACTACCATTCGAAGTTCCTGCCAACCTTGTCGTTGATGTGCTGTGGCCATATGGCCCAGTTCTGAGCCACACAGAGGAGAAATGTACCCTGCCCTTAACGGGGTATGACAAGTGCACAGAGAACTTAAGAAGCATGTTCCATCATATGTTTTCGTTGGTGGCTGCCGCGCAATTGTTATATATGGTGGCAAAACGAGGACCTGCTCAGGCTGCGGCCAGGAGGGCGATGTTAGAACTGTGTGTCTGCAGCGCCGTCTCGTTCAGGTGCCCCACAATGAACTTCCCCAGCGATCCACGATGACCTCTCTCCCACTAACGTATGTGGAGGCTGCACGACATGTTATGATGGATGATCAAAACCTGCTACCACCTCAAGCCGCTGCGAGCTCCATTGGAGAGTCAGCGCCGCCGTCGACGACGACGACAACGACGCAGCCAAATGGTGCAGAGGTTCCTGCAGCCTCTGCCCTCCGCAGCGTCTTGGGCACCCAGCCGCCATCACTGTCGGGATCGAACACAGGGATTCCTGATGACTGAGACCATGTCGAACCCCTCCCTCCAGTGGATCTCGAATCTTGGACCCGCAAGCAAAAATCGCCCAAGCGACACAAGAAGAGGCGATTGTCAATTGAAGGATGGGACGGGGATGTGAAGCCAGCGGAAGACATCGACTTCGTTGATGCATCTACAGTTGCAATGGATTCCAGTGGCCTCATTCACCAGAAGGCGCCTGAAGACAAGGAACACTCTCCTACATCTGGTGGCCCTGAAAATGAGGCGCATCACGTCGACTCCCAAAATGTGGGCTCCTGTGAAAGCGACCGGCCGCCACTGACCTCACAATCCTCTCTTGGTGATTGGACAGACGATATGGAGGCTGATGATGCACAGCATACATCGATACCTCCACCAGAGCCCATGGTTGACATTGAGCCCGGAGGGCTCTGCTAGTCAGGGTATCGTACTGCGCAGTAATGCACGACATGCGGCTGGATGGCTGTGTAGTGTGCGAGCTCACCGTGGGCTTGCACCAGCGCCATGCCTCTATCACTTGATATGTCTCAGTCATACCGTGTGGGAACAGTCAATGTCAATGGTGTCCCCTCCACTGTCAAGTCCTGCATGTTACACGATATGATCTGAGCGGCAGACTTGGACGTTGCCCTTCTCCAGGAGGTTCATCCCGAGCTGCGTTTAGACCTATATGGCTACACCACCTACAGCCTAACCTCTGGTGATGGCGCGGGAGGAAAGGCAATCCTACTCCGAGATGGCATAGAAGCAATGGACGTGACATACTTGCCGAACGGGCGAGGCATCGCTCTCACACTTGGCGCCTCATTAACGTCTACGCTCCCTCTGGTAATTCGCACCGTGGTGACAGCAAGTCTTCTATTCGGAGAAGGTAGCCCCACTTTTGCAAGGAAATATGGACCATTACATAGTGGGCGGCGATTTTGACAGTGTTCTGCGGCCCGAGGATCAGATACCGCATTACGCCCCATGCCCGGCTCTACAAGCACTGATATGTGACCTCGCGCTCCACGACACATGGCTCTTACATCATGGGACCCAGAGTGGATATACGCACTTTACCAGCCGTTCTGCCAGTCGTCTGGACCGGATATACGTCTCGCGTGCCCTCCGCACAGCAACCCGTGATGCAGAACTCTGGCCGACGGCCTTCACGGACCATCTCGCGTATATCTGCACTGTCACCTTACCCCGACAACTCACAAGAAGCAGCAGAGGCCCGTGGACGCTGAACGTCTCCCTCCTTCGCGAGGAAGCGTGTCGGCGAGCAGTTACTGACACGTGGCGTCGATGTATCAGGCGCCTGCCCATGTATGCTTCCACGTTGCTGTGGTGGCTGGGATGTGCCAAACCTGCACTCCGAAAGACCCTGATGGCCTACGGGCGTGGCAGATCAAACTGGCAAAGGACAACATCGGAATTTTACTATACATCGTTATGTGAGCTGGCGATGCAACCGCCGTCTCCCGAAAGTCCGCACAACGCATCAAAGCTCGTCTACTTTGCATCAGAGCAGAGCAGCTAGAAGGTGTCCGCATCAGTGCGCGAGTGCAAGACTGCATCCCCAACGAAACGGCATCAGTCTATCACATTGGCGCCACGGCAAACGTCAGCTCATTACTGCGGTAAACACGGTGGTAGGAGGCAGCGCAGTGACGCAAACGGACATGTGCACACGTCCGCCCGACACTTGGGACCTTGTACACGGAAGGCCTGCGAAACGTACGTTATTATGAGGAGCTCTTGCACGATTTTCCCGCCCCTAGGGACGTGGCACCCGATGATACTCTGCTGTTGCCCATTACATCCGACGAGCTGACATCGGCCTTGGCACGTGGAGCACCGAACAAATCGCCTGGGCCGGACGGTTTACCCCTGGAATTCTACCGCACGTTTTATGACCTTATGGGCGACAAGTGGCTCCAAATGTTTCAAGAACTGATCCGCCCTGATTTCACTGCCCCCACAGAATTTACAGACGGCATCTTGATCCCAGTACCGGGACCGAATGGTGCCAGGACTTTCACCCACTCACACTCCTCAACAACGACTACAAGATCTTCGCCCGCATCCTCCGCGCGCGTCTACACACCGCTATCGGGAATGCTATCCACACCGATCAGACATGTTTAGGTGGTGTCAGCAACATTCATCCAGCGTTAGGAGCATACCGCGACGTAATTGCTTTGACGGCGGCCTGCAAAATACGAGGCGCCCTTGTCGCCGTCGATTTTGACCACGCATTCGACCGCGTCGACCACGGCTTCCTACGGGCAGTTTTGCAACACATGGGCCTCTCTCCAGAGTCTGCACACGTGGTCCTTCGACTGGTCCACGAATCGCTCTCCCGCATGATGGTCAACGGTTACCAGTCTGGTCACATTGTTGTTGGACGGTCAGTGCGACAAGGGTACCCCTTGTCGGGTATATTATTTGCGGGAGCGCTTGAACCAGCTTTACATGGTCTACGGCAGCGATTAACAGGCGTTTCCATGCGGGATTTGACGTGGTGTTCCTGGTCAGATCAGAGGATGAATGCATATGGCGCTTCAGTGGCTACGCCAGTACGGGGCGGTCGCTGGGAGCGTCATCAACGAGAAGAAGACAAAATACATGGATGCTGGAGGAGGGGCTTTCCCACGCAACGGCGGTGCCCGTTGACAAGGTGCCCGTACTCAAATGTTTAGGAGTGCAATTCTATAGCAATGTCCGCCGCACGGCGGCGGCTACGTACCGCCGGCTCCTACACCGGACACGTGCTCTGCTGCAGGACAACAAACTGCGTCGCATGGATATGCTTATCAGAACACGTTATGTCAATACCTATCTTGTCTCAAAACTGAACAATTCTGAGCATGTCCTTCCCTTGACGGCTACGATGGCAGACAGATTTCAAGCAGCATATCGACATTTCGTAAGCACCGGCCTTGTTTTTAAAGTCTGATACGCCACCCTGACACTGCCGCAGCGGGCGGGCGGTATCGGTTTAATTCATGTATATAACCGTGCGCAATGCTTTATCTCAACACTACGCGTCGCACGTGGACCTGTACCCACGCCACTCTGACGGGCATCCTGATAGCGGAAGTGGCACCACACTCTCTGCATCCCCCGGTTTCTGTAGGACACATTTCACCGGCACTCGCCCACATCAGAGCGTTCTTGATTGACTTCAGCTACTTACGGTCTGGCCTTCCGACGACACGGATGCCCAGCACGAAAGACTATTCTCGCCTCTATCAACAGCAGCAACCTATAAATACGGTCGCCCACAGACATCCTGAAGCTGCCTGGAACAGTGTGGCGAGCGGTACACACGCCTTTTCTACCTACGACGGCGCGTTCATTGTGGTACGTGGTTGTGAATGGGAAGTTCGCTACTCGTCAGAGGCTACATTCCATACATCTGACGGACGACCCCCTGTGTCCGACATGCTCAGTCGTTGACTCGGATGCACACCGCCTGACTTCTGCCGCGACCAGCGAGTGCTGGCTACTGACGCAGCGCATGCTGGCGTTACTCTTGCGGCGAATGCCGGCGTCTATCTCCCCTGATGATATATTGGGCCCCGACGGTGTATACTTTCCATCAACCAGGACGAACGCCGTTAACTGGCTAAAAGGCACGGCCCTCTATTACATATTTTGCGGTGCTCACAAAGGCACACTCGACTTTTGGTCCCTACTGACGACGACACATGCAGCTTTCAGCCGCCACCCGAAGTACAGAAACCGTTTCGCGCAAGTTATTTAGGTTCATTACTTGCGGATCCACCTGCTCACTAGCGCGTTCCGGGTATGAGACGCTGAAAATGAAGAAGAATCCTCGAGCATATTGATCCTCTAAGGACGGAATACGGGGGAACCCCTGCAAACAGGCGAGAAGACGACTCGGATGCTCGGCTACAGCAGTTGTAGGATCTTCTTTTGTAACGAAACAAAAATAAATCCATAAATACAATCATCATCATCATAAACTAAAAACCATGCCTTGTCGACTTAGCCACTTCCCTCTCTCCGTGGTCATCCTCTTCAATTCTTCATACGATTTTATCCCCAAATCTTCTTTGATGTTAATAAAATCCGTTGCTCTTGGCCTGCCTCTTGGTTTTTTCCCCTAAAATTTTTCCTTCAAATACATTCTTTAGGAACTGGTTATGTCTCACTATTTGCCCTATCATTTTTGATTTTCTTCTTCCTATGTAATTTAGCAGCGTTCTGTTCTTATTCACTTCTCTTAAGACCTGTTCATTACTTTTTCTATCTACCCAGCTTCTTTTCGTCATTCTTCTCCATATACACATTTGCATTGCTTCCAGTCTCTTTTTCTCTGCCTTTCTCAGAGTCCACGCTTCACATCCGTATGTTAAGACACTCCAGACAAAGGTTTTGGC
This sequence comes from Schistocerca americana, assembly GCF_021461395.2. Taxonomy (NCBI): domain Eukaryota; kingdom Metazoa; phylum Arthropoda; class Insecta; order Orthoptera; family Acrididae; genus Schistocerca; species Schistocerca americana. The sequence goes on from NC_060123.1 coordinate 133,383,038, forward strand.
AAACTTTTTCCTACTTTCTAGGCTTATATGATTGTCTGTTAGTAAATTCCTTTTATTTTGGAGAGCTTGCTTTGCCAAGGTTATTCTTCTCTTTATATCTGTGATACGTTTATTGTCGTCAGTCATTGTGCTCCCCAAATAACAGAAGTTCTCAACCTGCTCTAGAACATCATCTTCTAGTTTAATATTAACTTTACCATTTTCTTTTGTCTTCCCTACTACCATAACTTTTGTTTTCTTCTTATTTATTTTTAGATTAAATTCTCTTAGAATTTTGGCAAATTTTAGCAACATAAACTCCATTTCCCTTACTGAGTCAACAAGTACTACTGCATCATCTGCAAAACGGATGCAGTGTATTCGTTCCCCGTTAATTTTAATTCCTTCGGTTATTTTTTCAATTTTTCAAAGGTTTTATCAATAAGTTGAACAAATATGGTGATAATGGGCATCCTCGCCTTACTCCCCTCCTTATTTTTGCTTTCTTCGTCACACCATTCACTTCTATCTCTGCTTCCTGCCTTTTACACAGGTTTCAGATAAATCTTCTGTCCCTCCAATCAAGATTTATTTCCTTCATTGTTCGGAATAACAATTTCCAATTAACCATGTCAAATGCTTTTCGTAAATCTATAAAGGTCAAGTAGGTTTTCCTATTAACTCCAATTCGTCTTTCTAATACCATCCTCAGAGCTAGTATTGCCTCTCTAGTTCCTTTCCCGGATCTGAAACCAAACTGGTCTTCTCCTAGGTTTGCTTCAATTTTCTTTTTTATTCGATTTTTATTATGTTTAACATTATTTTGGAAGTGTGGGACAGTAACGAGATAGCTCTATAGTTCTCACAGTCCAGAGCATTTCCTTTTTTTGGGATTATTACTGTTTTGCTGTCAAGCAAATCTGTAGTTGGTTCTTTTCCATCTTCATAGTACTCTTTAATAAGTTTATATAAGTACTCTTTCGTTAATTTTCCAATTTCCTTCAGTATTTCTGCTGTGATGTTATCTGTGCCTGTCGCTTTGCCATTACTTAGATCATTCAAGGCACTGTTGAATTCCTCTTCAGATATAGGTGGCCATATCATGTCGATATCCACACTGCTCTCTTCTTCCAGGATACAATACAAAACAAAAATTAAAAATGTTATAAAAATTAAAGAAATGAATAAATCCTCCATCCTCGTCCTGATCCTTTGATCCTCGAACACGTTGCTTGGGCATGGCGGCGGGATGGCCAGGCCTCGGGGTCGACCCCTGCCCTACCCATCGGTTAGAGTGTCTCCCATGTAAGCAGGAGATCGGGGGTTCGAGTCCCGGTCGGGGCACACATTTTCAGCTGTCCCCGTTGGTATATATAACGCCTGTAAGCAGCTAATGGTCTAGATTTCATTGTACTTTTATTCTTCGAGAGCTGCAAGATGTGCAAGACATGTCCAAAAGAACAGATACCGTATTCATATATACTTAACCTTGGTTTACAATGGTGCCACAAGTGATGGGCGACATGCAAATATTAATCAATGTACTTCACTATATACAATGTCCATGCAAATTAGTCACACAGTTCTAATGGATCACTAATAACGGCTAACGCAGTGCTCTCTTCTACTCCGGGTCTACTAAAGTGCGCGTCATATATCTTGGCGGCCGAGTTTAGGTTCGTTCTGCGCATCTGACGTCACAAAACACAGTCAGCCAATGAACAGAGAACGACGTTGCCAGATCTCGACTGCAGTGCAGAGCACGGACGAGTGTCTTCAGTTTTACAAACGTTCAGTCATAAATAAAGTAATAGAACAAAAGCAATGTCTTGATAGCAGACTTTCTTTTATAAAAGTTTGGAAAAAGCATTCTTTATACCAATTGCTTCATATTCTATTAATTAATTAAACCAAACAAGCAATAAGACTCCTAATTCAGGCGATAGCAAGGAAAGGTGTTTGTTTCAATCTCACGAACTGCTTTTTCGCAATAAAGAACAGCGGTAATTGTTTATTTCCTATTGTACTTCGACGAAGCGTGAGTAATTCATAGTCATACCAACAGTGTTTATAAGTAGTTCCGTGAGGTGTTACAGTCCTTATGGAGTTACACTGTCCGATGAGCTGAGATAGCGGAATGGTTAAGGTGTTGGGTCTTCATTAACTTTTTCGCTGCTGCAGACACGTGCTCCCCGCATTCCGCGCTGTGCGCGATTTTGTCATCACTGCACTTCTCGCCTGTGCAGTCACATGGTGTTCCCACTGCTTTGACACACTCATCATTCGATTTCACAAAAACTATTTGGCCAAAAAATTTGATTTTTACACGTCTTCTTGACTGATACCTTACCCCCATAAATGACTTTATTTTGTTTTGATGTGCAGCATTAAATGTAGTAAACCATTGCACGAAATTTTGAAGAGTTTGCAGAGGTAAAAGTTCATAGCGTATACTTTCCGTATGGTCGATTTTAGTTGCCACAATGTTCAGAATGAAATGCGGACAAGATACCTAAATTTCATATAATATTTACTGTATAACAATATCTCATTTAATTTAAGTACCACATAGGTGTCGTATGTAATATTGAGAAACATTCCGTCTTTCACGACTGTAATAAAAGTTTTATATACACACGGCGCGTTTGGCTTTATTTTAAAGCACTTCCATCAATGAAAGGTATGGCACATACACAATGGTATTCATGTTCTTGTTTTTGTTCCACAGTCGCAGTTTTACCAATGGTACTGAAATATATTCCTCTTCTGCAACTGTAATAAGCGACTTATTTAGACCAGACGCGTTTCTCTCTTTTGAAGCATCATAAGAGGACTGTATTTTGTGTCCTCCGTTGCCAAGTCACCTTTCGTAGTTTTGTGCTGCGGTAGCACAATATTTCAACGTTTGTGTTGGCTCATCAGTGTTTTAGAAAAATAAATGCTGTTTGTGTGTGCCACACACAAAATTATATTTGACATATCTCTGAGCACTTCACTGACAGACGGTATATTCAAGTCCTAATGTTTTTGTAAGTCCACAGTTTTGTTTAATGTATTTTGTCTACTTCCTTTTGATTGATTGAAGTGCTTTAAAATAAAGCCAAACGTGCCCAGTGTAAATAAAACTTTTGTTACAGTCGCGAAAGGTGGAATATTTCTCAATATTACATACGACACCTATGTGGTACTTAAATTAAATGAGATATATAGGTATCTTGTCCACATTTCATTCTCAACATTGTGGCAACTAAAATAGACCATCCGGAAAGTATACTCTATGGACTTTACCTCTGCAAACTCTTCAAAATTTCGTGCAATGGTTTACTATATTTAATGCTGCATAATAACTGCGTTGAACATCGAAACAAAATTAAGTCATTTATGGGGGGAAGGTATCACTCAAGAAGATAGGTAAAAATCTAATTTTTGAGCCAAATAGTTTTTGTGGAATCGAATGATAAAGAGTGTCAAAGCAGTCGGAACACAATGTGTCTGCACAGGCGAGCAGTGCAGTGACAAAATCGCCCACAGCGCGGAATGCAGGGAGCACGTCTTTGTAGCAGCGAAAGGGTTAATGCGGCCGTGGTGGCTTTACTTCATGAACTGCGCGCTCCCCCCTAAACGTAAGCTTGCGAACTGTGCCATTATGGCGCTGCTTCTCTTGGCGCGTGCGTCGTGTGCAACTGGCAACGCAGCAATCTCCCGCGTCTAGGCGGGCATGCGCCAGCCGCCAGGATAAAAGAATTGAACTATAGTGTCCATCTTCTACTGTGTGGCCTAGGCTGGCAGGAGCGGCGCTTAATTCTCTTCGTATAGAGGCCGCTCCTGTCGTGGTGCGGTCCTGGTCGGCGTAGTATTCGCTGACGTCGTCTCACAGCCTTCTCTGATCTTGCGTTTTTCATCTTCGTGCCGTCGCTTGTCGATACGCCGGAACATTTATTACGAACAGTAACGTACAGCCAGAACTCTTAGACAAACATCGAAAATTCCGGAATATACAATAATATACTTAAGAAATTTCGAGAACCTTCCAGATGTCATACATACTAAACGACAAACAATTGGTGCTAGTCGGGTCTGAACTGGCGACCCTCAGTATGCCAGCCAGTGACGCTAACCGCAGCTACGTAACACTGAGGGCAAGGCAGCTCGCCGCATTATTTTGTGAATATGTCGTACGCCTACCTGAATACTCGTGTTTTACGTTTTCATTTCCAATAGCTATATCGGAGCGAAAGCTCCATCATTAGGATTTACAACTTTCACTTGAGGCTTTTTGTCATGAGCTCGTGAACTAACCGCAGGCGAGGGACCCTGTGTTGTGTTGTGTAAGTGGGCTGTTTAGGTTTTTATGTTGGTAACGCCACGTAGCGCTCTGTATGAGAATCGCTGACTGCGCTGTGTGCAGTCTGTGGCTGATTGGACTCGTTGTTGGAATATTCGCTTTTGTAGTGTTGGGCAGTTGGATGTGAACAGCACGTAGCGTTGGGCAGTTGGAGGTGAGCCCCCAGCAGTGGTGCATGTGGTGACAGAGATTCCAGAATTTTGAGAGCGGACGATATGGACGTGTCTCCGCCAGAAAGAGGAAATTTGTAAGATGTGCAAGACATGTCCAAAAGAACAGATACCGTATTCATATATACTTAACCTTGGTTTACAATGGTGTAACAAGCGATGGGCGACATGCAAATATTAATCAATGTACTTCACTATATACAATGTCCATGCAAATTAGTCACACAGTTCGATGTACTCCGTCAGTCTTTCTGACGGACACATGTCCATATCGTTCGCTCTCAAAATTCTGGAATCTCTGTCCCCACATGCACCACTGCTGGGGGCTCACCTCCAACTGCCCAACGCTATATGATGACTTTTGAACATTATTAAGGTAAATACATTGTTTGTTCTCTATCAAAATCTTTCATTTGCTAACTATGCCTATCAGTAGTTAGTGCCTTCCGTAGTTAGAATCTTTTATTTAGCTGGCAGTATTGACGCTCGTTGTAATGCAGTAGTTCGAGTAACGAAGATTTTTGTGAGGTGAGTGATTCATGAAAGGTATAGGTTATTATCAGTCAGTGCCATTCTTTTGTAGGGATTATTGAAAGTCAGATTGCGTTGCGCTAAAAATATTGTGTGTCAGTTTATTGACGGTCAGAATAAGTAAAGAGAGAAATGTCTGATTACGTTCAGTTTTACTCAGCTGTCTCTGTATCAAATAACGTAGAAGTTTACCAGCACAGTAATTTATAATTTTACTAAGGGACGTTTCAGTTGTTATATGAAAGGAAAACTATTTCACCAGCGGCCATATGTTTTTTTCGGTTTATACAGGGTGGAGCGCAGCAAATAGTTGATTTGGGAATGAAATAAAAAGGTAATGAACACTTAGAAACCTACGTTTTTATTTTTCTCTTATTGGACAGCAATATAAGTTTCTAATTACCAGATAGGACTGACGGAGTACATCGAACAAGTTCAAAGAAAGACAGCACATTTTGTATTATCAAAGAAAGGCAGCACATTTTGTATTATCGCGAAATATGGGAGAGAGTGTCGCAGAAATGGTACAGGATTTGGGCTGGAAATCATTAAAAGAAAGGCGTTTTTCGTTGCGACGGAATCTTATCACGAAAATATTTTGTTGACACCGACCTACATAGGGAGCAACGATCACCACGATAAAATAAGGGAAATTAGACTCGTGCGGAAAGATATAGGTGTTCATTCTTTCCGCGGGCTATACGAGGTTGGAATAACAGACAATTGTGAAGGTGGTTCGGTGAGCCCTCTGTCGGGCACTTGAATGCGATTTGCAGAGTATCCATGTAGATGTAGATGAAGGTTTCAACAGTATATCCAGCAAATTTCTACCTTCACAATCCGCACACTACCGCAATCGTTTTCGGAAATCCTCATGCACTCTTTCTAGCATGTCTTCTGGTACTGTTCCAATTTCAGCCTCAATATTGTTCTGCTGGTCTTCCAGGGTCTTCAGGTAACCCCAAAGAAAAAAATCGCATGGGGCTACGTCCGGTGATCGTGCGGGCCAGTTGAGATCCCCCATCAGAGAAATAAGCCTTCCACGAAACGTTTGGCTCAAAAAATTCGTGGTAATGAACGCCCACTGTGTGTGCAGTCGCACTGGTTTGTTGAAACCAGATATCCTGTAACTGCAGTGCCTCGAAAGCTGGCTGGAAAAACTCTTGCAGCATAGTGAAGTAGCGATCCGTATTCACGGCTACAGCACGACGATTTTCGTCGAAAAAGTAAGGGCCACTGATGCCTACTTGTGATATGGCGCAGCACGCAGTGACGCGATCTGAGTGCAGGGGCCTCTGGTGAATTTGCCAGAGGTTCGTGTCTCTCCAGTACCACATATTCTGTTTGTTTACACACCCACTGAGGTGGAAATGTGCCTCATCATAAAAGAACACATTTACGTCAGGGGTATGTTTGCAAGCATGTCTTCACAAGATGTTCTTCGTGTTAAGTAATCCCGTTCTGACAATTGCTGGACCACGCACATTTTATACGGGTGAAAATACAGTTCATTATGAAGAATCCGGTGGAGAAAACATCTTGAAATGGCGAGATGAAGTGCGTGTTTCCGAGTTGACCCTTTCGGAGATTGCAGTACTGCTGCTCTGACTCGTTCGACATTTTGTGGTGTTGTAACACCTCTTTCAGGTCCTGTGCTTACAGATGACGCGTCCCCTGTTGTTATGAATAAATTTTTCAAATTTAAAATTGATTGCCGTCCAGGAAGACAACCGAGTGTTTTTCGCAAACGAAAAGCACGCCGCACTGCAATGATAGAGTGGGAATTCGAGAAATACACTTCAACACAAAATGAGCGCTCCTCACGTGTCCAGTGCATTATCGCAGCTGAACAGCAATTGAATACGAACCTCCCGTCGGTCACTATAAACCACGCCCACTCTCCCTTCTATTCGACCAACATTGCCACTACAACGTGATTTCTAAAAAAGCAATTTACCGCGCTCCGCCCTGTATAACAACATAATACACTACTGGCCATTAAAATTGCTACACCAAGAAGAAATGCACATGATAAGCGGGTATTCATTGGACAAATATATTATACTAGAACTGACATGTGATTACATTTTCCCGCAATTTGGGTGCATAGTTCCTGAGAAATCAGTACCCAGAACAACCACCTCTGGCCGTAATAACGGCCTTGATACGCCTGGGCATTGAGTCAAACAGAGCTTGGATGGCGTGTACAGGTACAGCTGCCCACGCAGCTTCAGCACGATACCACAGTTCATCAAGAGTAGTGACAGACGTATTGTGACGAGCCAGTTGCTGGGCCACCATTGACCAGAGGTTTTCAATTGGTGAGAGATCTGGAGAATGTGCTGGCCAGGGCAGCAGTCGAACATTTTCTGTATCCAGAAAGGCCCGTAAAGGACCTGCAACATGCGGTCGTGCATTAACCTGCTAAAATGTAGGGTTTCGCAGGTATCGGGTCGTAACACAGCTGAAATGTAACGTCCACTGTTCAAAGTGCTGTCAATGAGAACAAGAGGTGACCGAGACGTGTAACCAATGGCACCCCATACCATCACGCCGGGTGATACGCCAGTATGGCGATGACGAATACACGCTTCCAATGTGCGTTCACCGCGATGTCGCCAAATACGGATGCGACCATCATGATGCTGTAAACAGAACCTGGATTATCGACAGAAAAGTTTTCTGGGTTTGGTACCACGTCATAATGTAAAAACTACTACTACTATAGAAAAGCCAACGCTTCGGCCACGATTGCAGCGGCCTTCTTCTGGGTCCCAATAGCAGCAGTAGTTTTTATATTATGACGTGGTACCAAACCCAGAACACTTTTATGTTGACTGACTCTGGCCGCGGAAGCCTACGCAATTATAGAACCTGGATTCATCCGAAAAAATGACGTTTTGCCATTCGTGCACCCAGGTTCTTCGTTGAGTACACCATCGCAGGCGCTCCTGTCTGTGATGCAGCGTCAAGGGTAACCGCAGCCATGGTCTCCGAGCTGATAGTCCATGCTGCTGGTTCAAATGGTTCAAATGGCTCTGAGCACTATGGGACTTAACTCCTGAGGTCATCAGTCCCCTAGGACTTAGAACTACTAAAACCTAACTAACCTAGGGACATCACACACATCCATGCCCAAGGCAGGATTCGAACCTGCGACCGCACCGGACGCGCGGTTCCAGACTGTAGCGCCTAGAACCGCTCGGCCATGCCGGCCGGCCATGATGCTGTAAACGTCGTCGAACTGTTCTTGCAGATGGTTTTTGTCTTGCAAACGTCCCCATCTGTTGACTCAGGGATCGAGACGTGGCTGCACGATCCGTTACAGCCATGCGGATAAGATGCCTGACATCTCGACTGCTAGTGATACGAGGCCGTTGGGATTCAGCACGGCGTTCCGTATTTTGCTAACAGTCATTGGATCTCGACCAACGCGAGCAGCAATGTTGCGATACGATAAACCGCAGTTGCGATAGTCTACAGTCCGACCTGTATCAAAGTCGGAAACGTGATGGTACGCATTTCTCCTCCTTACACCAGGCATCACAACAACGTTTCACCAGGCAACGCTGGTCAACTGCTGTTTGTGTATGAGAAATCGGTTGGAAACTTTCCTCATGTCAGCTCGTTGTAGGTGTCGCGTCCGGCGCCAACCTTGTGTGAACGCTCTGAAGAGCTGATCATTTGCATATCACAGCATCTTCTTCCTTTACGTTAAATTTCGCGTCTGTAGCACGTCATCTTCGTGGTGTAGCAATTTTAATGTCCAGTAGTGTATCTCTAGAATTAGTCTTGCGAGGGTAAAATTTGAATAAAAATTTGAATAAAAATCAACAGCAATGGCGGCCGAAGACTTCTGGCAGAAGAAGTCACTCCCCATTCAGCCAATGGTGAAGGTGCGGACAGAGGTGCAGGGCATTCTCTTGCCCTTGGGGTGGGAAACAACTCCTAAAGGCGGATGAACCAGCAATGATCAACGGCGTAAGGATACAGATGACAATGAAACCACTGAATTAAAGACAAATAATGTGTATCCACAAGACATGTATCCCGTAAGTGAAAAAGTGTCACGATGATCTCTCCAGTGTCAAAAGGTTCCGGACTAATCCCTCATTTGGGTCCCCGGGAGGGGATCACGAGAAACACATTGAATAAGCAATGCAAGAATAATATTCTACGAGACGGGGCGTGGAATGCCAGAAGTTTGAATGTGGTAGGGAAGGTAGAAAATATGAAAAAGGAAATGCTAAGGCTCAATAAAGAAATAGTGGGGACCATGAAGTGAAATGGAAAGAAGACAAGTTTTTCTGGTCACATGAGTATAAGGAAGTAGCAACAGTAGCAGAAAATGGTGTAACTGGAGTAGTTTCGTTATGAATAGAAAGATAGGACAGGGAGTGAGTTACTATGAACAGTTCAATGACAGGGTTGTTCTCATTAGAAACGACAGCAAACAGACACCTACAACACTAGTTCAGGTATACAGGGTGAGGCAGCTAAGTCATAACACCCTTTGTAACTCTCCAACCGTAATAGATACAAAGATGCCGTTTGGACAGTGAATTTTAGGGACAGGGGCTACTTGAATACATCACATTTCATGTTTGTGCTATTTTTTGTTACAGAGATAAGAGGCCATCTTTGTTTTTTTTTATGGAACCCTATGTTAAATTTTAGCGTAACATGATGGGCTTAAAAAGACGGTTTCAAATATGTGAATATCTTAATATTAAGTCGAAGCCGGCCGGTGTGCCTGAGCTGTTCTAGGCGCTTCAGTCTGGAACCGCGTGACCGCTCCGGTCGCAGGTTCGAATCCTGCCTCGGGCATTGATGTGTGTGATGTCCTTAGGTTAGTTAGGTTTAAGCAGTTCTAAGTTCTAGGGGACTGATGACCTCAGATGTTAAGTCCCATAGTGCTCAGAGCCATTTAAAATTTAATTTTAATTAAGGCGAATGGTTTTTGAGACTCAGATATGTTCCCGTATCGTATGCGTCCTTCGAAGCGGCGTTGTCCAATGCGACCTTTCCCGTTGACCACTGAGGAACTTAACAGGGAAAGCGTTGTTTTCCTGCTTCTCGATAACGCCGCAAGGTGACGCACGAGGTAGCTGGAGGGAAGGGTATAAATGTGCTGCTGGGGTAATGAGACGTTGCATTTCCGGCACAGTTTCTTGGAGCAGACATGTTCACCAACGAAGAAAAGCTAGATATGCTTCTAGTGTATGGTGAAAGCAGAAGAAATGCTGTTAGAGCAATAAAGCGATGCGGAGAGCTGTATCCTGATCGTGAATGTCCTGCGCGCCAGCTTCTTGCACGTGTTTGCAAGAAACTACTTGAATCTGGATCATGGAACGCCATACAGAGGACAAGACAGAAAACTGCAACTGGCGAGGTACATTGAAGAGGACGTTCTAGAGTTGGCGCATAACGACCCTGCTGTTTCGTCCCGACGTATCGCCTCGGAATGTGGTATAAGTAAGAGAAGTGTTCTACGCAGATTGCACCCGCATAGATTTCACTCGTTTCGTCTCTCATTACATCAAGCACTCTCCGGTGTGGATTTCGAACGGCGCCAGGAATTTTGCCGGTTTGCTCTGCAGCGCCTACAAGATGATCCAACGTTTTTTCAACGGGTGCTATTTACTGATGAAGCAGCTTTCACCAACCACGGTAATGTGACTTTGCATAATATGCGTTACTGGTCAATAGAGAACCCTCACTCGCTTCGACAGGTACAGCATCAGCAACCGTGGAGTGTTAACGTGTGGTGCGGCATCGGCAGAAATGTCATTGTGGGGCCGTACGTCATTCCGGGTGTACTAAATGGCAATAATTACGCACAGTTCCTGCGAAACGTTCTGCCCATTTAGCTGAGTGCATATGGTTCCAACATGACGGCTGTCCTGCTCACTCTTCCCGTGTGGCTACAGAGCTGTTAAATGAAAAGTTCCGATCGTTGGATAGGACGAGGTGATGAAGTGAAGTGGCCAGTACGGTCTCCTGATTTGACCCCTATTGATTTTTTTCTGTGGGGAGCAATCAAACATAAAGTGTATGTCCAAATACCAACTACACCAGACGATATGAAGCAACGTATCATCGAAGCGTGCGCTCATATCTTTCGTGACACCCTCGCAGCCGTTCACAAATCATTCGAACGGCGACTACAAATGTGCATTGCAGCAGAGGGGGAAGCATTTGGGCACACGCTTCAATAAAGTTTGTATCATGTACAGTGTGTATTTTGCATAATAAGGGCCTCCTCATTTATATTTGTATTTCTGTTACTTAAGATGTATTAAAATCGTGTAGTATTTTAATACCGTATGTTGTCTACTATTTTGGTATCACAGTTGTCAAATAACTGAATAATATTTGCGCGACATCATCAGTTAATTTTTGGGCAAAATGTCGCAGTATGTATTACTATTGTCGGGTAAATGGGCGTGTCTGTGTAAGGACGGACTCGCGATGTTTACCATGTACTCTACGCAACAGGGAAGATCGCATTGGACAACGACGCTTCGAAGGACGAACACGATACGAGACCATATCTGTGTCTCAAAAACTATTCGCCTAAATATTAAGATACACACATGTTTGAAAAAGGCTTTTTAAGCCCATCATGTTACGCTAAAATTTAACATAGCGTTCCCTTAAAAAAACCAAAGTTGGCCTCATATCTCTGATATAAAAAATAGCACAAACATGAAATGTGATGTATTCAAGAGAGATACAAGGGGAGTTATGATTTAGCTGCCTCACCCTGTATATGCTGACGTCGCAAGTCGATGATGAAGAGATACAGAAAGTATATGAGGATATTGAACGAGTAATTCAGTCCGTAAAAGGAGATGAAAATCTAATAATCATGAAGCATTTGAATGCGGTTGTAGGGAAACAAGTAGGGGGTTACGAGAATATGGGCTAGGTACTCGGAATGAGAGAGGAGAAAGACTAATAAAGTTCTGCAATAAATTTCAGCTACTAATAGCGAATACTTTGTTCAAGAATCACAAGAGGAGGAAGTATACATGTAAAAGACCAGGGGATAGGGGAAGATTTCAGCTAGATTGCATTATGGCCAGGCAGAGATTCCGGAATCAGATACTGGATTGTAAGGCGTACCAAGGAGCAGATATAGATTCGGATCACAATTTAGTAGTGATCGAGATCGAGAAATCTCTTGATCTTCAACGGCCGACTTTGTGGTGTGCAATGTCCAGCTACGGAATAATCGGTGATGACACAGTGACTACCGAACGGTACGTGAAGGTTTTGGAAGATGATTTCATCCTCATCATCCAAAGTGACCCTGACTTCGACAAGATGTGGTTCATGCAAGACGGAGCTCGACCCCATAGAAGCAGGAGAGTTTGATGTCGTGGAGGAGTACTTTGGGGACCGCATTGTGGCTCTGGGGTACCAGAGGCACTGCCATGGACGTCGAGTGGCCACCATATTACCCGCATCTGAACACATGCGGCTCCTTTTTGTGGGGCTGTGTTAAGGATAAGGTGTAAAGCAATAACATTAAAACCATCGATGAGCTGAAAACAGTTATTCAGGAGGTCATCGACATCATCGATGTTCCGACAGTTCAGCGGGTCACGCAGAATTTCGCTATTCGTCTGCGCCACATCATTGTCAATGATGGATTGTCAATGATGGCAGGCATATCGAACACGTCAGAACCTAAATCCGAACACCTGCAGTGACGTTTACATGTTGAATAAAGTGTGTGCACGCCGTAGTATGTAACTAATTTACGTTTTATTCATACAGTTCAATAATTGTCGCCCTGTATGAATTAATTGTGGCTATGATAAACTGTACCTTTCTCTGGCTTCGTTAATTGTTTTAATGTAAGCTGTTCCGTCTTGTATTTTCATTCTAGTCCGACCATATAAAGCCTTAATAATTGCGATAATATCCTTGAGGATTCCACTTACTTCTGCTACTTCGCGTAAGGTAGTTCGACTCACATTATCGTTTCTTTCTTTGTTATTTTTTTAAGGTGAGTTTCTGGTTGGTATTCTCTCCTCTTTTCAGTCAATGCTGAAGAATAAAGACATTATCTACAATGGAGTGTCAAAAGCAAAACTGGGTAGAAATTCGTGTGGAGTGTTTCTCCCCTCTACACGGCACTGAGACTTTGTGGAGAGACATATCACTGAACGCAGTGGAGTGACTCAGTGCACTGTCTGACTGCCGCTATTGTTCCATTGTCCGTGGCCCCAGTTAACTGTGTGTTCCGGAAGACAACGTCAGCTCTAATCTCTGGCTGGTTGTCTTCAATAGGGAAACTTTTGTGCTACACGGGCCTCTTCAACACAGGGCGAAGGTAAACGGGCACATTAGGATTTGATATTGCATATTAGCAATATAAAAATGCCTGTAATAAAATTTCCTTCTATACACATATCGAGCAGTAAATGGTACATCAAGGAATGGCAATCTTAGTACACTTTGTTCACATGTATGACAAATCTCTTCGTTGCCCAGTTAGTACAAACGGGTGTGTCGTATTAAAATGATTAAGGTATGATTCTTTTTATTCTGCTTGTTTTGCTGCGCTAATTTCAGTTCCCATTGTGTGATATGTGGCTTCTTAAACGTTAGACAGCAGTTATAGAAGCACATTTTGTAAAACAGTTACTCAACAATAAAACAGGAATAAGAATACAACAATCCTGAAATTTAGTTTTGAATGGAACACAGGGATACCTCTACCCCTCGCTATTCGGTTCAAAATGGTTAAAATGGCTCTGAGCACTATGAGACTTAACATCTATGGTCATCAGTCCCCTAGGACTTAGAACAACTTAAACCTAACTAACCTAAGGACATCACACAACACCCAGTCGCTATTCGGAAATGGATAACTAGTGATGTAAAGTTGCTTGATGAGTAACTGATAGGCATTCACACTGACAATGCTGGAATTGTGTATAAGCAAAATATACGACGTTTTAGAGCGAATAGTGAGGAACACCAGAGGCAGCGTAAAATTTAAGTAGAATCATGGTTCCATTATCACAGTATCTACATCTACATCTACGTGATTACTCTGCTATTCACAATAAAGTGCCTGGCAAAGTGTTCAATGAACCACCTTCAAGCGGTCTCTCTACCGTTCCACTCTCGAACGAAAAATGAGCACTTAAATTTTTCTGTGCGAGCCATGATTTCTTTTTTTTTTTTTATCGTGATGATCTTTTCTCCCTATGTAGGAGGGTGCCAATAGAATGTTTTCACAATCGGAGGAGAAAAATGGTGATTGAAAATTCATGAGAAGATCCCGTCGCACCGAAAAACGCCTTTGTTTTAATGATTGCCACTCCACTTCACGTATCATGTCTGTGACAAAACGAGGTGCCCTTCTGTGTACTTTTTCGATGTCATCCGTCAGACACACCTGATGCGGATCCCACACCGCACAGCAGTACTCCAGATTAGGGCGGACAAGCGTGGTGTAAGCAGTCACTTTAGCAGACCTGTTGGACCGACTAAGTGTTCTGCCAATGAATCGCAGTCTTTGGTTTGCTCTACCCACAATATTATCTATGTGATCGTTCCAATTTAGGTTATTTGTAATTGTAATCCCTAAGTATTTAGTTGAATTTACAGCCTCCAGATTTGTGTGACTTATCGCGTAATTGAAATTTAGCTGATTTCTTTTAGTACTCATGTGAATAACTTCACACTTTTCCTTATTCAGGGTCAATTGCCACTTTTCGCACCATATAGATATCTTATCTAAATCATTTTGCAAGTCGTTTTGATCATCTGATGACTTTACAAGACGGTAAATGACAGCATCATCTGCAAACAATCTAAGACGGCTACTCAGATTGTCTCCTATGTCGTTAATATAGATCAGGAACAACAGAGAGCCTATAACACTTCCTTGGGGAACACCGGATATTACTTCTGTTTTACTCGATGACTTTCCGTCTTTTACTACGAACTGTGACCTTTCTGACAGCAAATCACGAATCCAGTCGCACAACTGAGGCGATACTCCGTAGGCACGCAGTTTGGTTAGAAGACACTTGTGAGGAACGGTGCCGAAAGTTATCTGGAAATCTAAAAATATGGAATCAATTAGACATCCCCTGTCGATAGCACTTATTACTTCAAGAGTCTAAAGAGCTAGTTGTGTTTCACAAGAACGATATTTTCTGAAACCGCGCTATGTGTCAATAAATCGTTTTCCTCGAGGTATTTCATAATGTTCGAATACAGTATATGTTCCTAAACCCTAGTGCAAATCGACGTTAGTGATATAGGCCTGTAATTCAGCGGATTACTCCTACTTCCCTTTTTGGGTATTGGTGCGACTTGAGCAATTTTCCAATCTTTAGGTACGGATCTTTCTGTGAGCGAGTGGTTGTATATATTATCAGCATATTCTGAGAGGAACCTGACTGGTATATAATCTGGACCGGAGGCCTTGCCTTTATTAAGTGGTTTAAGCTGCTTCGTTACTTCCGAGGATATCTACTTCTATGTTCCTCATCTTGGCAGTTGTTCTTGATTGGAATTCAGGAATATTTACTTCGTCTTCTTTGGTGAAGGAGTTTCGGAAAACCGTGGTTAATTACTTTGCTTTAGTGGCACTGCCATCAGTGTCTTCACCGTTTTTATCGCTCAATGAAGGGTATTGGAAGGTATCTATGACGTATGCAAGTCTTGGCTTGCGATGTATTGTTGGGTCTGTAATTCACCATTCGGGGTGCCATTCGAAGGCTAGAGAAACGCTGCGTTTATACCTGTATAGTTTACGTTATCAGAGAAGCGTGACCAGCAAAATTTTGGCGTGACAAGGTCAGTGACAACCGGATAGGTGAAGTAGAGTCACAAAAGGACATGCCCTCTTAAGAGTCTGTATGTGGTCATATGGCGTATGCACGTGTTGCACAAGCAAGTCAATAGAACACCTACAGAAAAATTGTGGCCATAGACGTCCTGTGCAATTTCCTATTGAAAAAAATCAACCATGAGCAATGACACACACAATTGTACCGTCAGGGTAGTGTGGCGCTACTATGGGTATATCAGTACCTGGAAGTTGGAGAATTGTGAATGAGGAAGTTACGAAATCGATCTCCGACTAGCAATAAAACTGATAATAAAAGTAAACCAACCGACCTGGAAGGAACCAGCGTCGGTGATGACACGTGTGATGAGGAACACCAGAATGTGTCTACGGAAGTGGAAGACATGGTGGGGATGGCAGCAAGCGTTAGTGGAACTATTGCCTAAGAGCAATGTGCCGGAATTTCGTAGCAAATACAGGGTGATTCAAAAAGAATACCACAACTTTTGGAATTTAAAACTCTGCAACGACAAAAGGCAGAGCTAAGCACTATCTGTCGGCGAATTAAGGGAGCTATAAAGTTTCATTTAGTTGTACATTTGTTCGCTTGAGGCGCTGTTGACTAGGTGTCAGCGTCAGTTGATGCTAAGATGGCGACCGCTCAACAGAAAGCTTTTTGTGTTATTGAGTACGGCAGAAGTGAATCGACGACGGTTGTTCAGCGTGCATTTCGAACGAAGTATGGTGTTAAACCTCCTGATAGGTGGTGTATTAAACGTTGGTATAAACAGTTTACAGAGAATGGGTGTTTGTGCAAAGGGAAAAGTTCTGGACGGCCAAGAACGAGTGATGAAAATGTAGCACGCATCCAGCAAGCATTTGTTCGCAGCCCAGGAAAATCGACTCGCAGAGCTAGCAGAGAGCTGCAAATTCCACAATCAACTGTATGGAGAGTCCTACGAAAGAGGTTAGTTATGAAACCTGAACGTCAACTACCCGAGGCGATGGATCGGCCGCCAGGCAGCCCGTGACAGAGCACTTCATCACTGGCCTCGAAGAAGCCCCGATCTTACCCCCTGCGATTTTTTCTTATGGGGGTATGTTAAGGATATGGTGTTTCGGCCACCTCTCCCAGCCACCATTGATGATTTGAAACGAGAAATAACAGCAGCTATCCAAACTGTTACGCCTGATATGCTACAGAGAGTGTGGAACGAGTTGGATTATCGGGTTGATATTGCTCGAGTGTCTGGAGGGGGCCATATTGAACATCTCTGAACTTGTTTTTGAATGAAAAAAACCTTTTTAAATACTCTTTGTAATGATGTATAACAGAAGGTTATATTATGTTTCTTTCATTAAATACACATTTTTAAAGTTGTGGTATTCTTTTTGAATCACCCTGTACTAAGAGTAAATCAGTTAATGAAAGAGAGAACAGCGGCATTGGAGAATAGTGCAAATAGATGTTGTGGAACTGCAGGAACCAAATGCGACTACGAATTTTGGACCGATTACGCCACCTTGCTGGAAAAACCAGTGGGAAGGGTGTAACACTATCGACCTTTCTAGAGTCGAGAGACTTTGCACTAATGAAGCAAAGACAGAGATTTGTAGAGTATGCAGGGTATAAGAGTGTCTGCAGAAGACAATGTTCTTTGACTATGTGGAGTTTAATCTTTATATGTAATTAACAAATGTTTATAATGTTATGTAAGTAACAATAAGTATCTTTTATTTAACTATGTATAATTGTTTGTAAAGTGAAGTCAGCACCAGCTCAGGGCTGAATTTCAATATAGGTGAAAACCAGTAGGGATTTACCGACGTTCTGGAAGGTCGCAAAAGGTGGAGAGTTTTTGCCGCTAACGGAAGCAGGTAGGAGAGGGGAGAAGTGGAGTGAGTCAGACAAGCGCAAGTCGCTGTTGAGGCAGGTGACGGGAGCTGATGCGCGCTGTACTTCGCAGTGTTGTTTAAACAAAGCAACCGCTTAATAGATGTGAGTGAAGGGTAAACGCTAAGGTACAAGTTTGCCACGCTTTAGAGGAGATATACAGTGATGAAAATATTTATTGCATCACCTCTTAACAATTAACAATTTTTGTTACAATCATTGAATAACTGAGCTAAATTTGCCTGATTTCTCTTGATTTCTATCAGAAATGAATATATACAATAATTTTTGTCAATTCGTTTTTATTCTTAAGTTTTGTTTGTATAAAAATGTTTGTTTTTTATATTTTAACACTTTCTTGAAAATTGGGTGTAAGTGGATATGTCAGTTATTCTGTTTGCTATTTTGAAATATGAATACTAATGTCGAAAGAAACACTGCATATTAATGTTGTAACATAACACTCATGGATTTTAGTGTTTGTATTGTCTCATACGAACACATTGAGCATGTTGCATTTAATACTTTGTTGCTCCACCATGTGCCTTCATCACCGCTTGGCATCGTGAAGGCATTGAAAGAGTTAACTTTTTAATGTACTCCTCATTCAGTTCATGAAACCACTTACGCACAAGGGTCTCCAACAGCTGCCGTTTATTCTGTGGCTTCTTTTTAGTGATAGCATTTCCCATAACCTTCCAACAGTTCTCAATAGGATTGAGAACAGGGCTGTTTCCAGGCCACTCTAACACTCGAACCCCAATTTGTGAAGGAAAGATTTTACTTGAACTGTAGAAGTACCTGATAATTAACCAAGAAGGTAATCTGCTTCGTGTTTCGTACAAATATTAGTCATAAGACTCACCTTCAAAGCTCTATGGCAAGGAGTCGAGTCATCCTGAAAAATGCAGTTGGAAACATCTCCCAACTTCCAGAATGAGCTTTTCACTCTGCAGCGGAGTGTGCACTGATATGAAACTTCCTGGCAGATTAAAACTGTGTGCCCGACCGAGACTCGAACTCGGGACCTTTGCCTTTCGCGGGCAAGTGCCCTATCAACTGAGCTACCGAAGCACGACTCACGCCCGGTACTCACAGCTTCACTTCTGCCAGTACCTCGTCTCCTACCTTCCAAACTTTACAGAAGCTCTCCTGCGAACCTTGCAGAACTAGCGATCCTGAAAGAAAGGATATTGCGGAGACATGGCTTAGCCACAGCCTGGGGGATGTTTCCAGAATGAGATTTTCACTCCGCAGCGGAGTGTGCGCTGATATGAAACTTCCTGGCAGATTAAAACTGTATGCCCGACCGAGACTCGAACTCGAACTCTGCAAGGTTCGCAGGAGAGCTTCTGTAAAGTTTGGAAGGTAGGAGACGAGGTACTGGCAGAAGTGAAGCTGTGAGTACCGGGCGTGAGTCGTGCTTCGGTAGTTCAGTTGGTAGAGCACATGCCCGCGAAAGGCAAAGGTCCCGAGTTCGAGTCTCGGTCGGGCACACAGTTTTAATCTGCCAGGAATTTTTATCTCCCAACTTGTCTCTAACGGTTGGCATAAGCTTCCTTCCAGGTACGCTTATGTAGGCATCTGTGTTGACGGTACCATTGATGAAGTCCAGACGACCTAGTCCGTGACTGGAAATGCACCCCCAGACCATCTGTCCTTGTGGGTGTTTGACTGTATGTGTTATGCATGATGGTTAAAACTCTTCACCTTTTCTTCGAAGCACGAACACTTTTCCATCTGAACCATGCAGATTAAATTTGGACTAGTCTGAAAAGATTACTTTGATCCACATCTCTGGTGTCCAAGTCGCATGTGCCTTTGCCTAATGTAGTCACTGTTGTCGCATTATCTTCGTCAATAAAGGCTTCCTTCTAGAACGACGGGGTGAGAGTCCAGCCTCCAGCAGTCTATTTTCTACAGTTCTACTGGCTACTGAGATGTCGCACATTTCTCCCCAGTCTTGCTTTAGTTCAGTTGATGACAGGCGACGATCGTTGAGTGAAAGCCTTTTCAATACCCTGTCCTGTTTGGCACTGGACGCCCTTTTCCAACCTCTTCCTTTCTCACGATCAACATTTCCTTTTTGCCTGTATTTTTTAGTTACCTCGAAATCGTAGACTGATTAAATCCTGTCTTAGAGGCCATCTCTCTGATGCTAAGACCAACAGACGAATAAGCAAGTATAGCAGTTTTCTTTTCTGGTGTTAATTCAACTGACCACCCATCTTCTCACTGCAAAGTCTCAACTCAAAATGGCAGTATAACACTGGTTTAATTGTAAAACCAAACGACAACTACAAAGAATTGTGTATTGTTGGAAAACATGCGTGAAGAAGTCAGATAATTAAGGCAAGAATATGTCAACAACGTTTAGCAACAATGGGACTAGTATAACCCGAAGCAAACTGCTGCAAAAGACAGAAAGACGAAGTAATTCATGGTGATGCAATAAATATTTCCACCACTGTAAAATTACGTCTGCAACGAGTGTTGGTTCCCGGATGTGAAATGGTCTAAGGAATCCATTACGTAGACTGACGCAGATCCCCAGGAAAGCCACACTCATATTTGCGATGGTATAAGTCGCATAAATCGACGCCACGAAGACAAATAATAATCTCCGTCGTTGCAAAACAGTACATGCCTTCAAAGCACCTAAATCTCCAGCAACTGTGCTCACAACGACACTACTGACAATAACCGTCCATAGTTCTGCATACGAGCTGTGTTGACATGCTTTTGCGTGTTTTGTTCAATAACCATTTAATGGCTTTCTTTACGCAAAACTACTTATTCTACCTAAAGTGTTCCAAGTAGGGTTCCTTTCCAATACCAAAGAGAATGGAACTGAGAATCCATTGGTGTGAAACATTATTGCGCAACTGAGTGTTTTCTTGCAAAGTAAATTTAAATTATCACTCAAGTGGAGCAATTGAAGTAAATGTGGATAGTTGTTGATTGCATTGAAAGTACGTAAAGTAAATAACAACTCTACCTAGTGTGTGAACTTGGTTATTGGGACCTTCTGTCCAAGAAATTACGTAAAGTAACTATATCAGTAAAACTGAGAAAAACCAAATATAAAAAAACCTTTTGCAATCATTTCGATACTAACAAAAGTAACGTAAAAGTATTACTTGTGTATAATACATGTTTTCAGAGGCAGTGTTGCTGATCTTACCTTCAGAAACGTAAGTAGGCATTATTGTCGTTCCGGCGTTGTTGTCATGGACCAAAACTTTCTAAGTGTGTGCGTGTGACCGATTCTGAAAGCAGTCATTATTCATCTATCTAAGCGCATTAGCCTGTTCCTTCAGTGATAGAAATTATTGAAAGAGAAAAAGTTTTAATAAGAACCAAAATATAGTAAAGACCAAATTGGGTGAATTTGTTGAATAACGTCAATCCATTCGTCATATTGGCTGGCGGCCGTGTTTTTCAGTATTATTATCACTTGCAAGAAGTAGTTTGACGAAAAAGAAAAGCTGCAACCAAGACTATACTATAACTTCACATTTGACCGAGCTTGATCCATTACGCGACTTCTGAGGTCACTAGCGTTTGTTAAGGAGGTAGTTGTGTTCAAGTGCTTCAATTATCGAAGCTAGATTAACGTCTGAAGTACTAAACGTAATTGCAAGAGTAGAAACCGTGAGTGTTGTAAGCGGCCGTTAGACAGAACAAATACTACGTGTACATACTATCGTTATACTCGTATATATTTGAATTTGACAGAACAGCACTTAGATCGCCATGCTACCGTTATAAGGGGATGCAATAATAAATTCTCTCCTGCACTGCGGCAGTCGTCAAAGTGTACGTTGTTGCCGCACGGGAGTAGCCGAGAGGTCTGTTAAAGGCGCTGCAGTCATGGGCTGTGCGGCTGGTCCCGGCGGAGGTTCGAGTCCTCCCTCGGCCATGAGTGTGTGTGTTTGTCCTTAGGATAATTTAGATTAAGTAGTGTGTAAGGTTAGGGGCTGATGACCTTAGCAGTTAAGTCCCGTAAGATTTCACACCGACACATACACACAAAGTGTACGTAGCAAAAGTACAAAACGAGGCAATCAACGAAGAAGCTGAGGAACGAAATGCAAAGTCCTGCCTAGAACATTAAATAAACATAAACGGGAAAAGAACGTGCCGATCTCTGTGCTGCATCTCACAGAATTCCATGTGCTGCAAATGTAACACTACGGTACTGCCACGATACTTATTAAAGCCTGTACTATCGTAAGTTGACGGGCTTCACCTTATAAGAAAGGATTTTGGTATATATGTTGACCGCGTGTACCTGAATGGAGGCAAAATCAGACTTACACCCACTCAGTAACAACAATGATACGTCAAACAAGTCTGAAGTGCAACTACACGTTAGGACGGACAAGAAACAACACAGCAGATGCTACCAATTGTTAATAATACGGTCGCCAGCCTAATTAGGCATTAACTGAGTTTCTTCCCTGTACAAGTGGATGTACGTTCGAGCATAACAACACGTAGTAACACTGCATTATATGGTAAATTTTAGAACCGGAAAATCTACTGAACTGATAATTTCACTTTCTGTACCAATATGGATAAACCATAAATACACAACATTACACCACAATGTTTACTACAAACTTCGTACTGTCTATTGATCTGATTAAATTCGGGCATAGGTTACCCTAGAAATAGCACTTTCGAAACACACATACAATGTCAATTTTGAAAAGGGTAAAACACTAATAAATTTTGGTTTTATATTGACTTTAACTTTGCTGGTCAAATCAGTTCAGTACACTTCAGAATTTAAATGAATAGAAATGGAAAAGGGGGGGGGGGACCTTGATACTGTTATGATCGCTGTACTGAAACTTTGATTATTGAAATCCTTAAGCACTCAAGATTTCAAATATATGAGTTATTACTCTTTTTTAGCTTATTTCCTGCTCATTTAACTACCATTATTTTTGTTGTGTCTAGACAAGACAGCCTAGACACAATGAGAGGAAGCCGAAAGGCACGCGCTAAGCTAAAGCAGGATGGCGTGAGGTCTGAAACAGGATACGTAATGAATGCTATAAAGAAAAGTACGTAGGTTCTGGAATACTTAACTTTAATCCATCCTTTTGGTACATCTGGAGATTGTGGCGATACAAGTGAGACTCTTTAGATACATGCAATGTTACTAATGGCGCCTTGCTAGGTCGTAGCCATTGACTTAGCTGAAGGCTATTCTAACTATCTGCTCTGCAAATGAGCGAGGCTTCGTCAGTGTGCATCGCTAGCTACGTCGTCCGTACAACTGGGGCGGGTGCTATTCCGTATCTCGAGACCTGCCTTGTGGTGGCGCTCGGTCTGCGATCACACAGTGGCGACACGCGGGTCCGACATGTACTAATGGACCGCGGCCGATTTAAAACTACCACCTAGCAAGTGTGGTGTCTGGCGGTGACACCACAATTTTTGTCTCAAATTAATTAAACTTCATTACTAAACCAATTTCAACATTATCTTCCAACTTTGTCAGACCTATATTATTTACCTATATATTCATTAACAACAAAGTTCTTTAAACATCATTCTAACATAGCTAGGTCTGCAGGTAATTATTATTAACATAAACTTTAATTCTTCATCTCGGGACACTCGGATTGCACAACATGTGGAAAGGACCCTGTCTAGGTTAGTGATGAAGATAATTAAATGATAGGACAGTTCTGGTAAAAGTTAAGTTGTTATTGAACAGTCAGAAACAAAAGTAACACTGGTCCACACGAATACAGTACTAAAAGTTTCAACCTGTTCGTATCGATGCGGCGGTTGGCGGGCGGCGAGATGGCGAGGCGCAGAGCACACATACAATCACAGCTATGGCTCTTGATGTATCGGCACTTTACTTCTTCATAGCGTCGCAATATTTTTCCATTTAGTGCCTATGGAATATTGCCATGCTGTATAGTCGTCGGAAACGGCACATCCGAGGCTCAACGAAATCACGTTTTCCAGGAGAGCCTCCTCGGTCCAGAACGTGTTTCTCAGACCGGCTACTACTACTGAGCCCGTTATGCCGTGCCGCGCCCGCGTGCATTGTCCCGCGCTCGCCTGCCATCCACCTATTACCGCTCCCCTACAGACAGGGTATTCACCCGAGGTTTTGCATTCTACATATCCTAATACATTGCCTACGTATGGACCAGGCGCACAATTACAACTTTAACATCTTACAACAGTTTCAACATTTCTTACATTTCAATTTTGTTATAATATTGCTTGCAATTTGACATAAACATTAATATTCACATCGAAAATTGTTTACAGTTTCTTTAACATAATGGCATGAAACAAAAAAGAAATGAAATCAGAACATCGATTACACTAATTTATCGAAAATCAGAAGAAAAAAATTATTATATGTACAATAGTATAGCGTTGGTGTTGTTGCACAAACAACAGCTGGGGCGCGAACCGTATCCAGAGCAGATGACCCACTGGACCCACTGGATGAAGCCTAACTTGGACTGTGGTGATACTGAGACGGATAATGATGGAAACGATAATAACATGTGTAGCAGATAGAAGCGCTACACTGATCTTGATACACACTGCAACTGAAACTGGTAATTTACGAAGGGTGTTCAGTAAGCAATGCAACACATTTTCTTTCTCGGCCAATTTCGGCTGAAGAAATACGGACTTTGTTGTGAGACGTCGAAGAATATTCCTGCTTCAGCTCCTGTAGTTTCATCACGTTCCCACGAGAGGCGACACTGTACGTAGCCTTCAAATTGGCGTATGTAGCGGAGCTGATTTCCAAGCAGAGAGCTGTCACTGCGTTTCTTTTGGCGACAAACCAGAGCATCGCAGATATTCGTAAGCCCTTGAAGAATGCCTATGGAGACTTGGTGGTGAACGAAAGCACGGCGAATCGTCTGTCAATGATCGGAACAAGATCGCGCCAACCTGTCCGATCTTCCGCACACAACTGTGACTCCTGCAATATTTGAGCGTGCAGAGACTCTCATTCGATATGATCGAGGGGTCACAATTAAACACCTTGAACCGTGAAGAAATGTCACGGTTGGTTCTCTGTGTTTCCTCCGTGTCTGTAGCGCGTTCCTTTTGAAATTCCCGCTTCGTGCTCTGCTGTTTCCTTACGCTAGCCAGAGGGCGCTGTGGCTGTGCTGCAGCCGGCTGCCCGCCGTGTTTGCGAGAGAGCGCCGGGACGCCGTTTTGTTGATGGTGGATCCAAGGGAATGAGGCCTGGTTGTCCATTGAAACTCCTATCCTACGGATGTCATCGGACTTAAAGTAAGACGTTTTGACCATTATTTGCGTCATTTGCAAGCAACTGGGGATTCCGGCGTCTGCAGTAATTCGGCGAAGATTATTTGTTTCGTCGGTGTGTAAATGATTGAACAAGGAGCAGTTTATTTAATGCTCACCTTACGTTCGTGTTCTCCGTGTGCTGCTTGCGAGTGTAAACTTGACTCTCACCTTTGTCTGTCTAATACTGAATACAAGCAGTGACTTTGAATTAATTAGCTGGATTCTTTCAGTCCTCGTCACGATGCGTGTTAAAATGGTAAAGTAGAACTGTAGACCTTAACTTGCTACCTCATTTGCGTGGCATCAACAACAGAGCCTAACCAAATTCAGATGGCTCTGAGCACTATGGGACTTAGCTTCTGAGGTCATCAGTCCCCTAGAATTTAGAACTACTTAAACCTAAGTAAACTAAGGACATGACACACATCCATGCCCGAAGCAGGATTCGAACCTGCGACCGTAGCGGTCGCGCGGTTCCAGACTGTAGCGCCTAGAACCGCCCGGCCACCCCGGCCGGCAGAGCCTAGCCTGTTAACTAATTAAGGCTTGTGGTAAACAAAGGTATTTAAGTATGTTATTTTAAAATATTATCTGAAACGTGTCAATGATTTATGTTGCGCTAGTTGATTTTGGGAGTCCTGGAAGTTGTGACTGTTTTGGAAACTTTGAGAGTGTGCTTTAGCCCTGCCTTGGGTTAAGTCTATATTCGGGCTCTGGTATTTGTACTGCAAGCTGCAATATCATCCTGTTGTTTCATGGTTGCTTTGTTCTCAAGCACGGTGTTTGCGCTAAACATCCTTTGGGCTGGGCGTTTCGCCCCTCAGCGCTATACTTGGGTTTCAGCTGAGTGTTCAGTCTATTGACTGTCCATCGTACGCCACATCGATAACCGTCAACCTGTCATCAGTTTATTTCAGTGATGGAGTTTGTTGTAAATTAGCACTGGTTCCATTACCTTCTGACCAGGTTCTTGCTCGACGCTTGTCTTTAAATACGCCGCTAACCTGGTTAGCGTATGTTCTGGCTAGCTTAAATTAATCACTGCTCATTAGTCCAATACAGTTTGTCGGCCGTCAGAAACCGTGTATGTGATATTTATTCCTTTATTCTAGTCAATCTATAAGCATGCTATTCTTAATTTGTTACTCTAGGTAGCCATTAAATTGCCATTTTTAGGGTGTTTATATGGAGTGCGGCTCCTTTGAGTACAGATTTGTCAATTTCCAATTTAGTGTTTTTGCACCAGTTTTTAATCGTGCTTATGCACATATATGTATTTATAAATGTATATATCGGTGGAATCTAATTTTTTTATTACTATTCAGTTGTACTTAATGCCATATTGTAAAGAAAGGAACTTATTGGAGGTTCACTGTCGCCTTAAGGTGTTGTGGACGGTGCACTTTCCTGTTGTTCACCTTAATGTTCTAGTCAGTGTGTAAACTTGCTAATTATTTTCCCTTCAGACGGAGTGTGCCTGTCTTGATGTTATAAGTGACTGTTTCATAACCAGTTCTTCAACGCGCCTACGCGCAATTTATATTTATGGGAGAACTTAAATAGTGTTCGCCTGTTGAACTTCAACTAAAGTGCAGAAAACTGAATCAGGCGTTTATCATTGTTCTAGTGCTATCATCTGTCAAGTGTAACACGTGATATTTCCTTGGTCTGTTATCAAGTGTTAAATAAATGCAAATTGCAGTGAAGTGATGCGTTATTTCAGTTGTTCCCGTGGTTTTCCTATCTCCGCATATAATGTTTAATTGTTTCATATAAGACTAATTAAGCCTTTGTTGAAGTATTGGAGGGAGGTGCGCGTGTCTCACACGTCGCTGCACAACTGGACACGAGGCCCCACACGAGTCTGCACACGTGGCAGGAACTCACGAAACTTCACTGGACTGCTCTCACCCATCCATCCAATCTCGCACCTTCCGACTTCCGTCTGTTTGGCCCAATGAAGGATGCATTCCGCGGGAAGCAGTGCGTGGGTGGTGGGGAGGTTACTGATGCACCAAGACGTTTGCTCCGCCGTCGATCAGTCGAGCGCTACCATGCGCACATAAAGACCCTCCCAGTATAAGGTAGCGTAAGGCGATCGCATTGAACGGAGATTAATTTGAATAGTGGAGTTTTGTATCAAAAAGTATGTGGAATAATATGGTGTATTGGAATATTCAATAAAACCAGCCTGCTTGCTGAAAAAAATCTGTTGCATTACTTATTGAAGGCCCCTCGTATATCCTGACTGACAAATCACATCACGTATGAACGTCGATAGAGTTGTTGCGATACTACCACTCAATATCTCAGTTATTGTCACCTCATCCAAGCAGGAAGCTTTACGTAAATTCTTAAAAACAAATGATATCGATGTAGCATTCCTGCAAGAAGTAGTATGTAACGACATTTGCCTTAGACCCGCGTACAACCTCTTATAATATGAGAGAAAACGGATGCACTTGTGCAATATTAACAAAGAGAGGTCTGGAAATCAGTAAACTTTAATTTCATATAGACATTAAGTGATGAAAGGACAAACTGCCTATTGGCTTCTGTCACGGGTTCTTCGGCCGACGTTCATCTAATGATTTTACTGACGTTTCACCGGCACGAGTGGCTGGCATTGTCAAAGCTTCACCCTCCATTGCCGGTGGTGAACTAGCAAGAGGAAAACCGCCCCGGAAATGACCGCGGAGAAGCCCTCGGACGTTGACGCGCGAAGTACACACAGTCTGCGGCCGCCAGCTCGGCTCCAGTTCACCATCGGCAATGGAGGGTGGAGCTTTGAGAATCCCAGACACTCGTGCTGGCGAAACGTCAGAAAAATCATTAGATGAACGTCGGCCGAAGAATCCGAGACAGAAGCCAATAGGCAGTTTGTCAACAAGTGGCCACGAAAGCTTTAACAATTTTGTAAACTATCACTTATTAAGAAACCCTCATAATGGACTAGTACTTGGAGGTGACTTTAATTGTGAACGAAGGGCCACGGAAACCAATGTAATAGTCCCCTGCAAGATGCAATAACTGCTGTCAGTGCAAAAGACGTAGTCGAAAGGGTTAACATCCAGACGATGCTTACGGCTACGACAGCTCCACTGCAGCATCCCGATCGGACACGTTTTGTGTTTCGGAAAATATCGACATTGACTGATCGCCTCACAGTTCTAACTGAAGTCAAGGGATTCCCGAGACTAATCCCTGATGGTAAGAGCTACTGATGACAAACGCATTGAAGATAACTTCAACGTTCAATTCTACAGCTGGAAAGGAGAGACACGATTTTATAGGAATCACAGTGAATAGTAGAAGATGATAATTAGACCAGGATATATCAGTTTTTTTAAAAATGGTTCGTATCGAGTACAGTGCCAGATTAAGCCAAGGCGGCGCACGTGGCAAATGTTAAAAAAAACTTTTCTCTATTTAACCCTTAAACGCATGATGTTTTATTTCAAGCTGTAAAAATTGCCACGTTTAGTTTACAGTGCTTACATTACGAAAAAAATATTTAAAACATTTTTTGGTTAAATTAACAAAGCATTATTGTTGACAATCGCTGCAAACACAAAAACAGGACTAATTTCAAATCTATCGTAAACACACGCGAATTAACTGTCTGCACCATATCTACATACGTTTTCAAAATAAAAAAGTAATTTTCAAACCCACAAATCAGTGCACAGACACAAAAAGGAGTCTATTCTTTCCGCCAACACACGCGCGGCAGCACACCCACAGAGCCGATTGTCGAAATGGTTGAGTTCATCATGCCATTTACGATCGCTATGAAGAACTAGTAGCAGCTTTGCAGCTGCAGTAGAGTGTATACACTTAACTGCATAACGAATTTGTTACAAAATGTTGCTCAGTATAGGATACATCGATGAAATGTAGTCTGTATCTGATCAGCTACACTATGCATTAAAGGGTTAATTTGGGCACATTCAGAGATAATACTATTCAAAGCAATATCTCTAAGCAAATCACATGTTATGTTCCTTAAGGTGAGTTCGTTTGGATGCCCTTGCCCCATGGTCTTCCTTAATTCATTTTTAATGCGCTTTAATGTTGAAAATGAATGTTCTTCACTGGAACTAGTGATCATCAAAGACAAGTAAATCCGTAAGACTATTTCTACATTTGCGAAACACGATTCTAATGAATTTTCCATTAAAGGTTTATAAAACTGCAGCTCCAGGGCCTCGTGCTTTTTGCTGTCACCAGCAGCAGCCACACCTGTTTCGAAGAGCTCGGGAAACTGTACCAGTTCGTCACGTAGGCTTTCTTCCACATATCTGGGCGAGTACTGACGATAATTCTTCCTTCTCTTGCGCTGTTAAAGGCTTAAATTGCCGAAGTATTACAAATACACTAGCACTCTATGGTACGCTCGCATGCGTTTAGCTAATGCAGACAGCACACTATCAGTTATGGCAACAGAAACCTGATTTTCAACATTTTTTCCAGGTATTTGATTTTCTCCAAATTTATCGAGGTAGTAGAGCCGCTGAAATGGTCGTGCTTTGTATTCCTTTTGCTCCATCTTGAAGTCTGTTGCTGATGTTCTTCACGGCCAATCAGCACTGTCACTTTTGTTTCAACTGCTTGAAAATATTGACGGCATTGCTTGGACGTACACTTGTAACGATTTACAAAAGGGCGTGCTTCGTGTTAAGGTGTTGATCAAACGGGTTCAGCGAAGCCCTAGTCGCTTGTAAGCCTTCTAGGATTTCGTTCCAAGCGGTATTCTTCACTCCCGTTCCCAGCTTACCCATCTTCTAAACTCAGATTACGACACTGTACCTCTTGATGTTGTTACGTATGTCATCCAAAATTTGCTTGATAGTGGGAAAACCTCGTACAACTGCTTTCGTAGCATTTGTTCGGTTCGGGCACCTAGCGACCGACAGCCCTTTAAAAATAGGAATTTCTGGACTAGTTTCTTTCAATGCTTTCAAAAGAAGGCCTCGTTGATAGGCAAAGCAGAAAAGAGTGAACAGAGAATTTCACCGAAATCGAATTAAAAGGATGTTTCTATGCTGCTTTCTGCAGCGCTCTTGGCAATCAAATGCAATGAATGTGCAAAGCAGGGAATGTATACTGCTTGTGTATTTATCTTCTTAAGTGTGCCGCCCACTAATGTGGCTGACAGTGTCATAGCTTTATCTAACGCCAATCTTCGATATCAATGTTGTTCTCATTTTGAAAATCTTGTCAGCTTTAGGTGAGTTGCTCAGCAGTATGGCCTTCCACTTCCAAGAACCTTACAAATCTTTCCGCTGGTACGCCACTGGTGTCTCAGTGTCAAATAAATCTTTACTGCTTTCGGCAGTAGGCCAACGGCCTTGCTGCGGTGGTACCACCGGTTCCCGTCAGATCGAAGTTCAGCGCTGTCAACCTTGGCTAGACCATCCAGATCTGCCGAGCGCTGTTGGCAAGCGGGGACCTACTTGATCGAGAAGTAGCGGCTCCGGCCTCGAAAGCTGACATTAGCCGAGAGAGCGGTGTGCTGACCACATGCCACTCCGACGTGGAGTGACGTCTATCGTCTGAGGATGTCACGGTTGTCAGTCGGTAACGTTGGGCTTCCGAGGCCTGTTCGGACGGAATAATCGGAAGTAAATGACTTATAACGATAACACAATTGATAGCTACATTGTTGTGTAAGTTGCGGGTAGACCCTACGTGATTGTCTTATAACCTAGTAGCATATACACAAAAAAAAGACTAGGTGTGAGGACTTACGCACTGAAGGTTCCGCGCAAACGTAAATGTGTATATAGACAATTCATCTATTTCGGGAATCGAGTATCTCGACCATTTTTGCCTATTATCGACATTGATACTGACAAGATATCGGTCCCATAGATTCCAAGATTTTAGAGAATGTTTTAATTTGATTAATATAACAGTGAAATAAAGTAATGCTGCGGGCAGGTGACCATTATAAGAATCAGTAGTTCTACGTCGAGGCTGACTGGACCGCTGTGGTAAAAAAGTAAAAAAGGCAAAGAATGTCTTTATTGCTCATATGACGTGTTTCGGTATTTATACATCATCAGACATCTGTTTTAATTACATGTTTGACGTCTGACAATAACTGACAGAATAAATATATGATATAGTTACAAATTAACAATGTTCTGATTTTTTTCCTTTACCTGCACTGTGAAACCTTACTTCCAGCCAAATTTCATCACTGTAGATCAACGGGAAGCACCCTACAGGTTTCGATGTGAGAGTTTGCGAGTATCAAAATATGTGACATAAATGGCCCTACCTCTTGGTTGCATTGACTTAGAAGCTAACGTTTATGATATCGGCACGGGACATAGACCTTAGTATGTGGCATAAATGTCAATTCGATACGTGTGCCCGTACCTGAGAAAAAGGGGCCTTAACGGGCGGGCGAACGGACGGAGAATCATTTAATAAAGGACAAAAAAAATTCGTGTGATGTAATTGCAGACTAACAGACTTCGGATGTTTTCATTTGGTTGTACTCTGAGACCTTTCTTTTTGCCAAATTTCATGATCCTAGGCCAACGGGAAGTACCCTATAGGCTTTAATGAGTGAGTTTGCGAGTATTAAAATATGTGACATAAATAGCCGTATCTTTTGATTGTCCTGATTCAGAAGCTTCCATTTTTTACACCACCAAGGGACCATAGACCTCAGTACGTGACATAAATTTCAACGTGATACGTGTACCCATTCCTGAGAAAAATGGTTTTTGACAGTCGGGCAGATAGACAAGCGGACATCAAGCGATCCTGTAAGGATTGCGTTTTTACTGGTTGAGGCACGGAACCCTAAAAACAAATTATATTACCTTTTTCTTCAGTGCTTCTCCTTTTTCTGCCACCAAATTTCCCAATCACTAGGTAAAATTATAGACTGACTGGTTGATATGGAGGAGGGGACGAATGAAGTTGGTCGTGCTCTTTCAAAGGAACCATCCCGGAATTTGTCTGAAGCGGTTTAGCAACATCACAGAAAACCTAAATCAGGATTGCCGGACGCGGGTTTGAACTTCAGTCCTCCCGAATGTGAGTCCAGTGTGCTAACCACTGCACCACCTAGCTCGGTCGTAAAATTATACTTCAATCCAATTAATATCTTATACTGTTGTTGAGCAGTAGTATTGTATCCTATTAGCCCACAACAACCGACAAAGAAACGACTCAAACGAAACGCAAGAACCGCGATATTACAACACTTTGTACAACAAAAGACCGCTAACAAGAAAGCAACATTCACTCTAGACCAGTGGTCAGCAATCTCATTAGCCAAATACCAACAGTGCAACTAAAACTTATTTTGAGAGAGGCAAATTTTATGAACTTTATTTGCATAGGTAGGTACATTGTTATTAAATTAATTAGGGTACGCCTAACCTAGCATTTGTTAAAAACGTCGTCTATCTGACTGAGCTACGTTTGTTGACATCAGCTTCTTCCAACTCTCCCATACAAACTCGTTTTGTATACTAGTCTAATTTCGTAATGTTTATAAGTACGAGGAATAAGTGATTGAAGTATACATCTTTACTATCATCAAAATAATGTGAATTGGATGTCCTATATTAGTTTCTCATATAATAGGCTGTAATTGCGAAGAATAAATGGATAAAACTTATAAATTATAGAGCGCAGCAATCAGTAGTCCTTTTTTTTAGATTTTATTACGCAAATCCAGATTTCGGCTAATAGCTAGCCATTCTCAATGCACTATTTTCTATTGTCAATGCATGTAAGTCCCTGTTGTTTGGTCGTCAGTCACAGTTCTTTGAATACTATTTTTCTTTATATACAATAGTATTCAAAGAACTGTGATTGACGCCCGAACAACAGGGACTTACACGCACTGGCAATAGAAAATAGTGCTA
The DNA here is from genome assembly GCF_021461395.2 of Schistocerca americana. Lineage (NCBI taxonomy): Eukaryota > Metazoa > Arthropoda > Insecta > Orthoptera > Acrididae > Schistocerca > Schistocerca americana. The sequence continues at coordinate 133,415,988 of NC_060123.1, forward strand.
ACTACTAGCCGAAATCTGGATATGCGTAATAAAATCTAAAAAAGGACGACTGATTGCTGCACTCTATAATTTATTAGTCACATGACACTTGCTGAGTGCACCCACTTTCCGAATGGAAGGTAACCTGATGAAATAGATAAAATAAATAATTACTTGTTTCGTCCACCTCCTTTCGTTCATCCTCTCTCCGTATGCAAAAGATCTCAACATACCATTTCTCAATACTCTACAGAACCTCCACATTCACTCCACAACGCTACCTAAAATTAACTAGATAAACTTTACTTAAAATATGAGTCTTAGTTAAACTATAGGTACGTTGAACGAATCTTGATATCACACTTAATTACAATATTATTTATTTTTGATAAAATTAAATTGTAAAGTATCCATAAAATTAAATCATGGCAATGAGTGACAAACACTGATGTGAATAATGGGCTGGTATACCCTTGGAAGGTTTCGGTAAGTCAAGTTCTATGGTTTTTCTTAGGCACGACTTGAAGTTCTCATCAGTAAGACGACATCTTAATTTTTGACGAGGTCACGTTTGAAAATGATTGATCGCATGAATACATAGACCCGTATAAGAAAAGCACAGCAAACGCTAGTTTTCTAAGCTGAATACATTAGTCAGGAATACTATCCTAGATGTTAAAAAAATCAACGCACTTTCTTCCCCCAGATCTTTCAAAACCGACCACTTCCGCCGTGAACTAAGTTCACATTATTTTCTATGTCAGCACAAAAAAATTCGCAATTTTTTTAAATACAGCAATTGCATTTCAAAGCTGCCAATGCTAAAGGGAGAGACACTTAATTCTGATACAATTTTTTAAACAAGGTCTTACGTCACTTTTTTGTTAGCGAATTCCTGAAATCTGTTGACAGAACCTTTCCTCATATTTAAAACTGTTGCTTTGAAACAGCAAATATCAATAACAGAACTGTTTTTTTGGCAATGTTTCAACAGGTTTGGAAAGTAAATCAAAGTTTCTCTTCAAAATCTTGAACAAAAAGAGATAATTCGTTTTCCAATGAAAATAATTCTTCTAACATCGAAACATTTGTTTCCTTTTCCCTGTAGTTGACGATTAAGCTGACATAACGTCTACCAGGAAATGAAATTTTTTGATCCACTGATCGTTCGATAGTTTGGATAGTGAACACTCTTCTGAAGGAGAAATGCTTTAAATTCTGTAAATAAGAAAGCGAAAGGTATCAGAACGTTTACTGTTGATAACCAACGTTCTTGTTTCGTAGCAGAAAATCTTCGGACACATTCTCCGTAAAAGTTTTTTTTTCTTTTTAAATGGCGAGGATTAAGAGCTTTAGCTAAATTGAGCTGATAATCTTAATCGCGAATTCCATAACCTTGCAAATTTCTTCTGCAAATGGCTGCACAGATAGCACCTCCTGATGGATGATGTAATGGCAGTTAAGTAACACGTTATTAATTGTTTCTCTCAAAATAGCAACAAATCCGTTCCTTACGCCTGCCATACGTTCCACCTCGTTTGTCGAAACTGAGATAATTTTATCGAGTGGAATATGATGTTTTTCAACGCACTCAATAAAGCATTTGCTATTTCCTCTGCACGTATTTACCTTTGAATGGCAATAAGCCTAAAGGTTCTTCAAAAAGTGAAAGTGGCACTATTTCTGAAACCGTTGTTCGATGTCGTGTTTACATGTTAAGGTCCGAGCGGATTTGCTAGCCCAGTTAATTATGCGTCTGGAAAACAGCTGTTCCAGTTTCTGATTTACTCAGCACAGTCGTTATTTCTCTTCCATTTAATCATTAGAGGTAGATAGTTTTGTGCTCAGACTAATATTTCTGATTATCCTTCACTGCACAGTGAGTCATAGTGTCCATATTAGTCGAACAAGACATAACTGACAATCCAAGTACGTTTCAAAGACAGTTGTGTGGTAACACGGGAACGAAAATCGATGGTGGAACTGGAAAACAGGCAGCTGGAAATGGATTACCAGAATCGACTTTGAAGTGTTTACATGACCAACAGAAACGGTATTGTGAAATCGGTTTTCGAAATCCGGTTTTGGGTACTCCATGTAAACGGGGTAATAGTGATCTGTGTCAAAAAACTGGTCAACTGCTATCGTTAAAGCTGAAACTCAGTTTTAATTTCTTGGAGTTGACTTTTCCTCCTTTCACTGGTTTAGCAAGCTACGGTAACTCTTTAATATTTTTAAGTATTTGCTTTCCTCTTAAACCCCGGAACTGCTCTTCGGATGCATTTATGAAAGAGCTTTTTACCAGGTGACTTCAGAAGTAAGTCACACATTATTATGGCACGCCAAGTAACTTTTGTTGAATGCTGCCCCACACTAAAAAGTAGCACAAATGCATGAGACTATTTTTGAACACCGTCTCTAAGTCTCTGTAAACAGCTGTTCGAACGTTCTACCAATCGCTCAATTCCTGGACGGTAGAAAATCTGCTCATTGTTCAAGAATCGCTCTGTGAATGTCTTAATTGTCGGAAAATCTGCGATTGCTGCGAATCAGTTCCTCGGTCGAGTAGACATTAGGAATAGGAAGTGCCGATCGCTTAAAATCGATACCGGTATTTTAGTTCTTAATAACCGGTATTTTTCGGTAGTGGGCTGACTCGGTTATAACAGGTATTTTTTTATATTTTATTTCTAATGACTGAGTTAAAAACCGAAATATCAATTAGCCCAACAGCAGTGCTTAAAATGTTTCGTTTTTAAAAAAAAGCAGACTAGAACCACGCGACCGCTACGGTCGCAGGTTCGAATCCTGCCTCGGGCATGGATGTGTGTGATGTCGTTAGGTTAGTTAGGTTTAAGTAGTTCTAAGTTCTAGGGGACTGATGACCACAGCAGTTAAGTCCCATAGTGCTCAGAGCCATTTGAACCATTTTTTTAAAAAAAAGGAGTAATTTTTATTCGTGAAAATGTGCATTGGTCTGAAATATTGGGTTACAGAAAACGGGGAAAGCGATCACTGCTATTTTAACAGCGACCAACAAACACATGGCATAAGAATTGGTGTGGCATAGCTGACACAATAAGGACCCTGTTGCGGTGTGTTCTGGCTAAGTTACGCATATAGGTGTATAGTGCATGGCTTGCTCCCACCTGGTCTATGCCCGTAGTTTCTCATTGTCGTCGCGAGACATCAGCTGCATTGTAGGATGGCACCAGCCCTAGTCTGGAAACATTTTTACGAAACACGGGAAGTCAGAGCTCAGCATCATGTTCATCATTTTCTTCCGTTTTGTTTCTTCTCTGACCAGTGCAAGGGAGAGACAACTTGAAATTGTCATCTCACTTTATCAATTTATCCACAATCAGTCTTACAAGAGGGCCGAGAAGGCCAGGAGTTGCAGAAATGCCCTGGATGACAAATAAAAACCATCAAATCCAGAAGATGGTTCATCTTCGTCATCAAATCCAGAAGATGGTTCATCTTCGTCATCACCTGAAGATGAATCGGAGAAAGAAAACGTACTTTGTAGTTTCTGCAGCATCAAATATATCTGTGAAGAAAGTGGGAAGTATCAGGTGTGATAACCGCAGGGTGTGGTATCGCGAAATCTGTGTAGGGGCTGTTGGTCATACACGATTCCGCGGTGGGATAGGCATGTAAAAACTACTGGAGTGTTAAAAGTGTAATCTTTCATACTGTGTATAATTGTATGACAGTTTACAAAGGTTCACGTAACCTCATTTCCGATTCAAACAGGCCCACAAATTTTTCATCTTTTTGTTGTTTCATCATTTTAAAATTTCCTATTTACTGTGAAGAAGAATAGATCTTGAAGCGATGCACCTTAATCTACTAGTAACTATTATCTATTTACGATTACAATTTAACGTGCTTAAATGAATATTTACTACCCCTTTGAGGCCCAAAAAGTTAAAATTATTCATTTACCCCCACCTTAGAACATGCAGGGTAGTTTAGTAACGTAGTCGACGCCAAGGAATCCACCGTTTTATTCACAATAATGGTGCGTAGGCAAGAGCGCGCCTTCCTTTGCGTCCGCTCTATTCCACGGGTACCACGAGAAGACGAGATACAGTTGCCTCCTCCTACCCTCATTTATTTTGCGACAAACGAAATTGAGCCGGCAGCAATGATGAAAATTGCTCGAGTGAGCGTCTGTCCACGAAAGAAATACTTCATGAGTGAAAAAAGAAAGATGAAAATGATACCCAACACCACAAAGCTAAGCAGAAAGAGTTATGAGGCGGCCTGGGTAGGTGTAATATATTAGAGGGCCATCAGGTACGGCACAGTTCAATGGTTTACAGATATACTCGTAATGACTGCCGTAGCTTGCTTTCACTTGACGTCCTTCATTGAGCTGACGTGTGTTTGTGTGATTGTCTATTATTTTTAACTTTAAAATGCAAGCAAAACTGCACTCTTTATATAAAGCTTTACGATATTAAAGTGAAAGGATCAAAACTTTAAGAAGAACCTCCATTCCTAACATACGTGAATACAACAGCAATTCTCCTTGCTTACATAAAAGAACATTTACATAGTGTAACTCTTAATGCATTTTGCTGGATCAGAAAACTTATTTATTCTGATGATTTTTTATGGGAGGCCCCCAGCACCTTCTTCATCCTGGCATTTGCCACTCTTAGATTCACCACTATTAACTCAAGGGGAAAGATCTTCTGGGGAAACCCTGAAGAGGATGCCATCGACCCAGCCAAAAATATTTAAAAAATTAGAATATTTTTCGTTTTTATTTTTAATACGAAGTCTATGTCTTCCAGACTGTTACTTCATCTTGAGTCATCAAACTAATAACATGAAACAGTTGCACAAGTGTATGAATATTCTACATAACTTGGAAGTTAATTTCCTCCCTGAAAATCGCAACTGCCATTTATGGATATTTAAGTCGATTCCCACACTCTCGTATGAAAACAAATATTTTTTAAACTTCAGTTCCGTATCATTACACAACAATTTTACACAAATTATGTTCTTAATCCAGAATGAGATTTTCACACTGCAGCGGAGTGTGCGCTGATATGAAACTTCCTGGCAGATTAAAACTGTGTGCCCGACCGAGACTCGAACTCGGGACCTTTGCCTTTCGCGGGCAAGTGCTCTACCAACTGAGCTACCGAAGCACGACTCACGCCTGCTACTCACAGCTTTACTTCTGCCAGTACCTCGTCTCCTACCTTCCAAACTTTACAGAAGCTCTCCTGCGAACCTTCCAGAACTAGCACTCCTGAAAGAAAGGATATTGCAGAGACATGGCTTAGTCACAGACTTGGGGATGTTTCCAGAATGAGTGAGTCGTGCTTCGGTAGCTCAGTTGGTAGAGCACTTGCCTGCGAAAGGCAAAGGTCCCGAGTTCGAGTCTCGGTCCGGCACACAGTTTTAATCTGCCAGGAAGTTTCATATCAGCGCACACTCCGCTGCAGAGTGAAAATCTCATTCTGGAAACATCCCCAAGGCTGTGGCTAAGCCATGTCTCCGCAATATCCTTTCTTGCAGGAGTGCTAGTTCTGCAAGGTTCGCAGGAGAGCTTCTGTAAAGTTTGGAAGGTAGGAGACGAGGTACTGGCAGAAGTAAAGCTGTGAGTAGCGGGCGTGAGTCGTGCTTCGGTAGCTCAGTTGGGAGAGCACTTGCCCACGAAAGGCAAAGGTCCCGAGTTCGAGTCTCGGTCGGGCACACAGTTTTAATCTGCCAGGAAGTTTCAGTTTTATATTCTTAATGTTGCTTATGAATCGCATCTTCGTGAGAGAATCCAGTGTTCATCATATTTCGCGCGCCAAGCGCAGCATACTATGTCGTACAGCTCCTACGAGTACGCTCCCCACTCAGAAGTCCGCATCATGTGGCTTAAAGCAAGCAGATTGTCTTGCATTGCATATCTGAATTAGTTCGAATGCCTAAAATCAATGGTTCTTTAATTTCAGCCACCAGTAAGGTCTGGATGTCACAAAATTTGAATCTCACTCAGTCATCGTAGAGAATGCACTGTAGATAACTGGCGCTCCTAATCCCACACTTGACAATCTGACTCGAATGCTTCACTGTTTAGTTTGTAACTGTCAGCAGTGCTCATTGTGTTGCAGCGTTATTCCGCTCTAAGTATTATCATTTGTTACTTGTGAACAACTCGCCGATCGTAGAGTTATGGCTGACGTTGCTGGTTGTTTAATGGTCAGTGCCTGCCACTGTTCTTTTTGCTACTGTTTTCAGCTCACCTAAGTTTAATTTTTTGTAGTGTTCAGTAGTTCTACATCTCCTTAGCAAGCACACATGCGTCACACATAATGTGTCCATTTTTCTCTCAGGATTTAAAATTCACTGTCCTAGCTAATATTACTCACTAAATAATATTTAAAGATAACATTAGCAGCTGCTGTCCATGAGTTTCACGCGTTCATATGCGAACCGCGAACACGAGTCATCATAACTAATGCTCTTCATACTGTTAACAATCTTACACATTACTGTTAAACAACAATCACAATTACAAGTCCATTTAAAAAATTTCCTAAACAGTACTTTAATCAAAGGTTATGTCTTTCCTACACTCATATAAATAGATTTCTTGAATAAATACGAACCTTCTGTTGCTTGAATCACAGTACTCGTTAATTCATTCAAATAAAAACATAACGTTCACACACATCTCAAATACAAATATGAAAAGTGACACAGTAATATATCACGTCTTTTCTTCTGCTCGCTGGTTCACTTTCATTGTCTCTTAGCCTAGCTATAAAAATACTTTTAAATCTTGGTGTGCATATAATTTTTTTTGTGAGACCTGGGTGTGGATAACATAAAAAACACACTCCAGCTTGAGGTATTCATTTCAGTACATTTAATACGTTTAACTGTCATTGGTTATTTAGGGTGATTAAGTACATAGACTACTTGCCACACCTTGCAGTCTCACTTGCAACTTATTTTCCCATTGAAATACATCTTCTGTTCCTTCGCTCGAGTTGACAGCATAATAACAGCTTCACTCAACATCTCTCCGCGTGGAATGTCAATGTATTAATGTTCAGGTATATGTTGTAACCAATCATTTGGTTCTTTTTCCCAAACATTCAGTCATGTAGAGTAAAATCTGTAAATGGGTGTGATAAACTGTTCATGATCTCCTCAAACTCATGTAGATAGTCAAACTATCTGTCTTGTCCCTTGGAACAGTACAGTCTCATAAATCGGTTCAAAACCTCGCTCTCCAGAGGTGACTTCTGGGTGGAATTTTGAAAAAGTATTTGCTTAATCTCTGAATCTGTTCGAAATTGTGCCATCGATCACAGGTAAACTGACTTCCGTTTATGATAATATTGCGTCTGATCTTCTAACTTTCACAAATAAATCATCATGAATTCTTTTAATAATCACTTTGCTGACTGCATTCTTTATTGCATATAATTTCAAATACATTGTAATCACATCGTACAAGGCAACAACGTATTTCACTCCCCCTCGTCCCTTCGGTAAACCAGCACGAGTATCCACAGCAACTGCTTCCAATGGTCCAGTGAAGATAATTTGATGTAATTCCCTTTTCTGCATTTATTACAGGGTATATATAAAGTCCGGAAACACTTTCAATTATTTATTGCACAAGAACTAAACATTGTGCAGATGTCATACATATTGCATTTTGAAGAGAAACTGTGAAAGTTTTTTTACAAACATTTGATATGCGAACCATGGTTGACCTGGCAGACGTCAATACGGTAATCGAATTCGTGCCATACCCATCCCAGCATGGCATCGTCGACTGTGGCAGTCGCTTCCATACTCTGGAGGTCTGCTACATCACGTGGTAGAGGCGGTACATACACCAGATCTTTATTCTGTCCCCGCAGAAAAAAGTCACACAGAGTGAAATCTGGTGATCGGGGAGGCCATTTCTTGAAACAGCTGTCCCCTTCTGTAGCACGGACGATCCATCGATGCGGCAGCTCCGTGTTTAGGTACCCACGAACTTCGCGATGAAAATAGGGTAGAGCCCCATCCTGCTGAAAGATGAATGGAGAGTCCGATTTCATTTGAGGCATCAGCCATTCCTGCAACATGTCTAAGTAGGAATATCTAGTAACAGTGCTCTCGGCGAAGAAGAATGGCCAGTTACAGTTTTCGACGTGACAAGGCACAAAAAACATTCGTGTGGATGCTTTGTGCCCCAGATTCGACAATTATAGCTGTTCACTTTCCCATTAGTGTGAAAAGTGGTTTCGTCGCTAAAAATTAAGCGATCAACAGTGCCATCCCCATCCTTATTCAATTGATGCAACTGTGAACAAAACTCAAAACGCTTGTCTTTGGCGTCGTCATTGAGCTTCTGCACGAGCTCCAATTTGAATGGTTTCATAGGCAGCTCCTGTCGCAAGACTTTCCACACTGTCATTGGAGCCATTTCGAGTTTACGAGATGCAAGACGCACATATTTCTTTGGACTCCTTGCACTTGTTTTTGTCGAACACAGAAACCGCGCTCCGCACCTGAACTCGCCATATTTGCGACTAGCGCTATCGGCAAATTACCAAACTACGCTGTGGCGGTATTTATATATATATATATATATATATATATATATATATATATATATATATATATATATATATAAACTTTCAGGGCTTCACTTCAAAATGACATATGTAGATGTCTGTTCAATGTCTGTTTCTTGAGTAATAAACAATTGAAAATGTTCCCGGACATTATGTACACCCTCTACTTGCTTTTGTTTTCTGACATAATACACTAGATTTAAAATCATTCTGTACCTTACTCCACAGGTCCTGGAGGTAACAGTATTCATTTAACTGCGTTGAACATTATATGATGTTTAAGTATCCCTACACATAGTGTATATGCCAAATAAATTTGTTTTTTGCCTCCGAAGGAACGCACACTAGCCAATGATCTGTTTCAGACTTTCTTCTATAAAATAATACTTCTTGGTCCAGGATGTAGTGAGCGGTAAGCCTGTTATTTGATTCAGTTTTCAGAATTTCTTTCACTATGATCTGATTCATATTTTTACGTTTCCAAAAAGTATTTTCGGTATTTTCTATCTTCTACAATAAAACTTTTACTTCACCGGTCTCTTACACAAAGAAGATTCTTCTAGTATTTTCAGTAAACATTATAATGCAACTGCAACGATCTTTTGTTTTCCTTTAATATAAATTATTTCAAAACTGTATTCCATTAGAGATGAAGTACAATGTGCTAAACCTGCATGTAGCAGTTTACAGCTGAGTAGAAAACATAGTGCTTCATAGTCACTGTGTATTTTGGAATGATGACCTCTAAATAAAAATGAAATCTGTTGCGTGCTTATACTACGCCTAAAGCTTCAAATTAGCTGGTGGAATATGACGTCTCAGAATCTGTTAACAGTCTTCTTGTGAATCTATTGGTGGAAAATGTCGGTCATCTGTTAATAGTTTAATTTCAAACAAATAATCTCCTACTCCAACACACAAAGCATCAGATGTTAATCCAAAACCAAGGCTTAAATCTGAGTAATATAACATCTTGGCTTGACTCAGTTCCTGTTTGATTATATCGAGAAAGCTGAATGCCTTTAAGCTGTCCATTCCCACATCATATCTTTCTTTAGCAGTCAGTTCGAAGCTTCACTATGCAATGCCTGCCTTGAAATAAATCTTCAGTAGAAGGAACATGAACTGAGGAGTGACTTTAATCTTTTTTTAATGGATGGTGTAAGAAAATTTTGTACTGCTTTGATCGGGGATTGTTCCTACTGATGAGATTATATGACCAAGAAATCTAATCTCCTTCCTTCCGAACTTACACTTTTTAATTTTTTCTATCACTCCAGCTCTTCGAAATGCTTGTAGTACCTGGTTTATTAATTCCGGACTTTCGTTCCATGTTGAAGTAGCTATTAACAAGTCGTCAATATACATGTGCACTCAGTCCAATAATTGTGGTCCCAATGCTTCCTCCAAGCCTGCAATAAATACATTTGCTCTTATATTCAAACCAAACGGTAGAACTTTAAATTGGTAACTTCTTTCAGCAAATCTGAATGTACCATACTCTTTGAAATCTCTGTAAATGCCCTTCCTAATATTCTGAAGATGTCGTTAATGGTGCTAAAATTTTACTGATGTTCTCTTGCATCCAAAAACTAATCGATTTCCTCCTCCTGATTTTGTTGCAACCAAAAATAGATTACAATATGGAATCTTCGAATTGTCAGTGGTTTGGGAATCTAACTTATGTGGGAAGACGAAATGGCTCAAGGGGTTTTACATTAAGATTACATTCGTATTCTTTAACTATATCAGGCCATTCCTCAAAAACAACTAAATAATCACACTCTACATCCTCAGCTTTGGCTCGTACATGGCATGCACAGTAAATAATGTGCTTCATTTATCTTTTCTCCAGTCACTTCCATCACATTCATTTCAATCGATTCCATCTCATATGCTTCACGTAGTGGCTTACTTTTAGTACCTACTACTCGTATTTTTATTTGATCACAGAACCTTCTGTATGTGGTGTTGGATCTTAGCAAATCAACCTCAATAAAATCCCTAATACACTGGTAAATTATTAACTTGCAGAGAAGTTGATCTTTGCATCCTTCTCCTGTAAAATATCAGTCCCTAAAATACAATCAACTAGCAAATCTCGAACCACCAAAACCGAATGTTGCACTTTCCTTTCATTCAACTCTAATTATAAAGAGACTTGCAGCTTAGTAAGCCTGGTTCTGTCCAACAGCACCTATCAGTTTTATGCTTCCGACTGGCAAAGTTAATATTTCTTGTTTTCATTCAGATTGCAAAGCACATCTGCAGAATCTGTTTTCACAACTGGTTTGACTCATTCCGTTTATATACAAGTTAACTGCTGACTACTTAATTTCTTGTTTAATTTCTTAATTCTTCAATCTGTTCCCTGTTGTTCTAATGTAATAGTTTTATTTCATTCGTACTGCTTCTTCCTATAGCTTTGGCCATAAATTCGGGGCTATGACTGACTGTCCTTAGTTTTCCCGTCCGCTCTTGTTCACTCTGGTTCGAATCTCCATTATTCTGTTCGTGTGTATTATTATTGTTACTATTATTACATCGCTGTTGTCCTCTGTTCCTCCAGTTGCGGTAATCAGGTTGGTACATGTGGTTGTTGTGCAACAGCCAACACCCTCTTATGTTATTTATGTCATGCGTGTGGTCATTTGTTTCTCATGGCAATCGATCGTCTTCTAACATTTCAATACCATCACGTACCACCGAAGTTCTTCTAAGTCATAATCTGATACTGTTAATAATTTTTGCCTATAAATTTTGTTCCTATTCTTGACATTTATTATCTAAACCTTGTTCTTGCTCTCTGAATGTATTTAATGACGTTTTTTCTATTACTTCCGTCAGAATATCAGGCTCGGACGAAGGCTCTATGAGTGTGGTTGATTTTTTTGTGAATTTGCGAATTACTTTCATGAATCTATCATAGTATTCACTTCTGTGGTTAATTTCTCTTACTAATCTACCATTTTTGTCATTGATAATGTCAGACTATTTAATTATTCAATTAGTTTAGAGATGTGTTCGCTTGAATCCATATTGAGCAGTTTTGCTTGATCAACACGACGTAGAAATAAATTTCACTATGTATATTACCTTGTTTGAATCAATACTTATGAATACTTATATTTACGAATACAAATTAGTATAAATTTGGCTAAAACGATGCCTGCAGTTGTGTTCGATTACGCTCACAATAATACCTTTTATGCAGCTCCGTTTCCTGAAATGTATCACCTACCTACGCGCAATCAGTCACCAAGAAAAAAAGACTTTCTGATTATGTTGCTGCTGTTAGAATTTCCCTTTCGTCTATTTTTAACATAAATGAAAAATGGTTATCGCAGAATAGTTTAATAATGTAGTCTACACCACTGATTCTTTGATACTCACCGTTTTGTTCACCATTATGGTACAAGGACACAAGCGCATAATTCTTCGCGTACGCTTCGTTCCACGCCTCTCAGGAGAAGATAGGATACTGTTGCTTTCACTTCCCCTCATTTATTTTGCAACAAATAAAAATTATCTGGCAGAAAAGATGAAAATTGCTCGAGTGAGCACCTATTTAAGCTAAAGAAATACTTCTAGAGTAAAAAGTAGACGAAAATGATATCTAATACCACAAAGCTACACAGATAGATTTATATTCCAGTCAGGTTAAGTGTGATATACACACATCAAAAAAGTTTTGCATCACCTCGGTTCCGAGAGTTCCGGAACCTGTGCAGAAAATTGGAATAGAGATCAACATAAACATCATTTACGTCCTTTTTATTGCTCATAAAACCACACATTGCATGCTGTACCACCATACAGCGAGACCTTCAGAGGTGGTGGTCCAGATAGCTGTACACACTGGTACGTCTAATACCCAGTAGTACGTCTCTTGCATTGATGCATGCTTGTATTTGTCGTGGCATACTATCCACAAGTTCATCAAGGCACTTTTGGTCCAGATTGTCCCACTCCTCAACGGCGATTCGGCGTAGATCCCCCAGAGTGGTTGGTGCGTCACGACATCCATAAATAGCCCTTTTCAATGTATCGGAGGCATGTTCGTTAGGGTTCATGTCTGGAGAACATAGTCGAGCGATGTCGATATCCTGAAGGAAGTCATACACAAGATGTGTACGATGGGGGCGCGAAATGTCATCCTTGAGGACGAATGCCTCGCCTATATGCTGCCAATATGGTTTCACTATCGATCGGAGGATGGCATTCACGTATCGTACAGCCGTTACGACGCTTTCCATGACCACCAGCGGCGTACGTCGGTCCCACATAATGCCACCCCTTTGTCTGGTTGGTGGCATGTGCGACACTCATCGGTGAAGCGAACGTGATGCCAATCCTGTGTGGTTCATTGGCCTTGTTGTTGGGCCCATCTGTACCGCGCTGCCCGGTGTCGTGGTTGCAAAGATGGACCTCGGCATGGATGTCGGGAGTGAAGTTGCACATCATGCAGCCTATTCCGCACAGTTTGAGTCATAACACGACGTCCTGTGGATGCGTGAAAAGCATTATTCAACATGGTGGCGTTACTCTCAGGGTTCCTCTGAGCCATAATCCGTAGGTAGAGGTCATCCATTGCAGTAGTAGCCCTTGGGCGGCCTGAGCGAGGCATGTCATCGACAGTTCCTGTCTCTCTGTATCTCCTCTATGTGAGAACAACATCGCTTTGGTTCACTCCGAGACGCCTGGACACTTCCCTCGTTGAGAGCCCTTCCTGGCACAAAGTAACAATACGGACGCGATCGAACGGCGGTACTGAGCGCCTAGGCATGGTTGAACTACAGACAACACGAGCTATGTACCTCCTTCCTGGTGGAATGACTGGCACTGATCGGCTGTCGGATCCCCTCCGTCTAATAGGCGCTGCTCATGCATGGTTGTTTACATCTTTGGGTGGGTTTATTGACATCTCTGAACAGTCAAAGGGACTGTGTCTGTGATACAACATCCACAGTCAACGTTTATCTCCAGGAGTTCTGGGAACTGAGGTGATGCAAAACTTTTTTTGATGTGTGTATTTTACACGTAGACTGTAAACGATCTGTATAAAATACTATGTTTTGCTGCGATATGAGTAAATTTGTTCGAAAGCAGAAACGGTTCACGTCATCCGATGTCCGTTTGCATGATCCGTGAGTCATTACACAAGATGACCTACTCATATTTTCGCATTTACTAAGCTGTTAGGTATTTTCGTTGCAAGGCGATATGATTTTATATTGGAACAAAGTTAGGAACAAAAGATAAATAAGATAGCGCAGTGTTTAGCGACTGATCCTTAGGCTCGAGTGGTTAGTCAACACGACCATGGTCCACCCGTCCACAGGAGAGTCTGGTCAGAAGCAATAAAACCAATTCCTTGTTGAGAAGTCAAACCTAGGCGCGTATTAAGAATCCCTGACCGTAATGTATACCAGGTATCGGTAAGGTGAGGCCAGCGACGAGGAAACGACAGGCAATGCGCGGGGAAGCACGGAGCCAGCCTGAGGCTGCTGGCGGCCTCAGGTGGGATTTCGCCGCTAGCGCGAACGCGTTTTCTCCAATGTCGTTCCGGAACGCGGCCAGCCGATCATTTGCCTGCCTTCAGCGTGATGCAACTCGGCCTCCCGGTTGAATGAGTCCCCATACCTACACGGCAGGTCCGTAGCCAGGAAGGCCAAATTCCGAGAACGCGCTCCTACGCGGCTTCTACTACGTCTTCGTCTGTACTCCGCAACCCGCCTTACGGTGTGTGGCAGAGGGCACATCTCGCACCACTGTCATTGCTCCCCTTCCGTTTTCATACACGCTTACTGCTAGCGAACAACGAGTGTCGGCAAGCATTCTTAGGAGATGTGATGCATGGTCGTTTCGTAAAATGTTCTAGCGCTGAACAAAAATATGGGAACACTGACAAATGCATGCTGGAACGTAAAAGTAGAAGCTAGTCTAACCTGCACGTTGCGCTGTTGTATTTGATCACAGACGGCACCTGTGCAGCGTCCTCAATACGTTTCAGATGTCAGTTGTGGTCAGAACAGTGTTTTGTGCAGCCCTGAGTGCGTTATGTCGGAACTAATAGAATTCGAACGCGGGCAAATTGTTGATGCTCGTATTGTGAGTGCTTCTGTAGTAGCTGAAGTATTTGGTGTACCAAGAGGCACAGTATCAAAGATACCGCATACACGAAAAGCGGATGATCATCATACGATAACCCACAACGCGGGAGGAAGTCTGTGCTTCGTGATTTTGACAGACGGTCATTACAGTAGATTGTCACAAAAAATTGTGGACGATTGCTGCAGAACTGAAAGTTGCACTCGCGAATGCTGTGAGCACCAAAAATACACAAAGGATGAGTTGGAATTCCAAAACCACTCATCGGTGACGCAAATGGCCGTAACACGGAAACTTGGCCGACGCCATAAAACCTGGACTACGAAGCAGTGGAAGAAAGTCATTTAGTCGGATGGGCCTTGCTTCACACTGTTTGCAACTTGTGGTCGAATTTACGTCCAAAGTGTGAAACTTGTCAGGGATTCTGTGATGATTTGGGCAGTAACAGCGTAGCATTCCGTTACTGAGACTTTGTGGTGTACTTTGGAGAGCCGGCCGCGGTGCCCGAGCGGTTCTAGGTGCTTTAGTCCGGAACCACGCGATTGCTACGGTCGCAGGTTCAAATCTTGCCTCGGGCATGGTTGTGTGTGATGTCCTTAGGTTAGTTAGGTTTAAGTAGTTCTGAGTTCTAGGGGACTGATGACCTCAGATGTTAAGTCCTATAGTGCTCAGAGCCATTTGAACCAATTTTTTACTTTGGAAACAAGGGTGGATGATCGCTGTCCATCTCGATCATCGGTACCTGAAGTTGCCATTATTTTGCGGGAAGAATGGCTTAATTTTTATTAAACGTAAATTTCACAACAATACAGGGCGATTCAAAAAGAATACCACAACTTTAGGAATTTAAAACTCTGCAACGACAAAAGGCAGAGCTAAGCACTATCTGTCGGCGAATTAAGGGAGCTATAAAATTTCATTTAGTTGTACATTTGTTCGCTTGAGGCGCTGTTGACTAGGCGTCAGCGTCTGTTGATGCTAAGATGGCGACCGCTCAACAGAAAGCTTTTTGTGTTATTGAGTACGGCAGAAGTGAATCGACGACAGTTGTGCAGCGTGCATTTCGAACGAAGTATGGTGTTAAACCTCCTGATAGGTGGTGTATTAAACGTTGGTGTAAACAGTTTACGTCAACTACCCGAGACGATGGATTGGCCGCCAGGCAGCCCGTGACAGAGCACTTCATCACTGGCCTCCAAGAAGCCCTGATCTTACCCCCTGCGATTTTTTTCTTATGGGGGTATGTGAAGGATATGGTGTTTCGGCCACCTCTCCCAGCCACCATTGATGATTTGAAACGAGAAATAACAGCAGCTATCCAAACTGTTACGCCTGATATGCTACAGAGAGTGTGGAACGAGTTGGACTATCGGGTTGATATTGCTCTAGTGTCTGGAGGGGGCCATATTGAACATCTCTGAACTTGTTTTTGACTGAAAAAAAAACCTTTTTAAATACTCTTTGTAATGATGTGTAACAGAAGGTTATATTATGTTTCTTTCATTAAATACACATTTTTAAAGTTGTGGTGTTCTTTTTGAATCACCCTGTATATTGTGTGCATGTATGTGTGTAAGTGTGATGAGTGAGTGTGCACGCTCAAATATTAACTTGTTTAATCTAATCCAGACGTCATCAAAAGTCTGGTTGAGTTCAATGACAATACAAGAAATGGAGCAGGACTCAAACCTGTCCAATTATTCCAGGCTTAGATGGTTCAAATGGCTCTAAGCACTGCGGGACTTAACATCTGAGGTCATTAGTCTCCTAGGCTTAGAACTACTTATGCCTAACTAACCTAAGGACATCGCACACACCCAAGCCTGAGGCAGGATTCGGACCTGCGACAGGAGCAGCAGCGCAGTTCCTGACTGAAGCGCCTAGAACCGCTCGGCCACAAAAGGCCGGCAGTTGTTCCAGGCACCGAACGCTACGTAGCGGAAGGCTGATCAATTTAGCGCAGTAGACACGACTTCTATAACACACAGATAAACTCTTTAAAAATCTTTATACAAAAATACCAATAATAAAAACAAAGGGAATTACAAAACATTTAAGCAAAGTGTTTAGCACCCCCACAGGCTGCAAATGCAAAAGCTTAGTTTATATAGGGCGGGGAAGGCATGGGGGTTGGGGGGAAGCCCATTTATCTGTTTATAATAATGTTTACGGTAAGACCGTCCTCCAGTGTACATTCAGATCTGAATTAGAGCATCACGGGTGTAATTAATCTTTAAAACAACACTTTATTAAAAACTGTCTGAATTCGTTATCTGTACGGACAAAATGTAGAACACCCACAAAGGTACATTTATCCCCTGAAACAACTTTGATCAAAAAGTCTTGCTACATACCCCTGAAGAAACAACTTAAGTTTTAAATGAGAACTCGGTTTAATCAACACCTGGGCTGTGCAGGACGTAGTTACGTACGGTGCAACTAATTTGGATCGACTTGCTGTAGCAACCATCGGTACAAGTGCACAGTCTCACGAGATATTTCCAATGGTAGGCAACAAACCAACTGTAACTGTTCTATCAGCCGAGTGCCCACATTCACCACAATACGAACGTTTCAAAATGCGCTGACCAAAGCAGGAACCCGGTACCTCAAGACAGAGGAGCTCCATAGGTCTTCCAGTGGCAGACTGCAGGTGAATGATACACTGCCGTCATGTAGCCGGTCGCCCACACTGGCCACAGAGGCCTTCCGAATGTAGTCGCGAATCTTTCTGTCTTCTATCTATCGCCGCTCGCTCGCAGAAAAGCCTTAAAATACGCCGCCCGTGTCTTCTGAACTACGTTCAGAGTCACAGAGACTACACATGCGACCTGTCGACAAAAGCTGCGACGGCTCACCCTGTATGTGCGATGAAGTAAATGATGTCAGACTCTTCTTGGAATGTACGCTTTCCTACATTTAACATCTTCATGACGTACTACGTGTCTCTTATGGCGTCTGCCACCGGAGTTTTGCGAGCATATGCATAACGCTCTCGAGCTCACTAAACTATACAGTGTCGACATGCGCGTATCTTCTTCGAATTTTACACAGAGTACGCGAAGGAACTTGCCCCCCTCCTTGCAGTGGTGTACCCTAGGTCTCTACAAGAGCGTAGCGTTCCAAAAGATTGGAAAAGGGCACAGGTCTTCCCCGTTTTCGAG
This sequence comes from Schistocerca americana, assembly GCF_021461395.2. Classification (NCBI taxonomy): domain Eukaryota; kingdom Metazoa; phylum Arthropoda; class Insecta; order Orthoptera; family Acrididae; genus Schistocerca; species Schistocerca americana. The sequence continues at coordinate 133,433,836 of NC_060123.1, forward strand.
AAGGGACGTCGAACAGATGTGCGGAACTATAAACCTATATCTCTAACGTCGATCAGTTGTAGAATTTTGGAACACGTATTATGTTCGAGTATAATGATTTTTCTGGAGACTAGAAATCTACTCTGTAGGAATCAGAATGGGTTTCGAAAAAGACGATCGTGTGAAACCCAGCTCGCGCTATTCGTCCGCGAGACTCAGAGGGCCATAGCACGGGTTCCCAGGTAGATGCCGTGTTTCTTGACTTCCGCAAGGCATTTGATACAGTTCCCACAGTCGTTTAATGAACAAAGTAAGAGCATATGGACTATCAGACCAGTTGTGTGACTGGAGTGAAGAGTTCCTAGATAACAGAACGCAGCATGCCATTCTTAATGTGTAAGTAGGCTGTTTAGGTTTTCCTGTTGGTAACGTCACGTAGCGCTCTGTATGAAAATCATTGACTGTGCGCTGTGCAGTCTGTGGCTGGTTGGCATTGTTGGAATATTCGCTGTTGTAGTGTTGGGCAGTTGGATGTGTTGGATGTGAACAGCGCGTAGTATTGCGCAGTTTTAGGTGAGCCGCCAGCTGTGGTAGATGTGGGGAGAGAGATGGCAGAATTTTAAGAGTGGACGATCTAGATGTGTGTCCACCAGAAAGAGTAAATTTGTAATACTGGATATCATGAACTGATATATATATATATGATGGCTTTGGAATATTATTAAGGTAGATAAATTGTTTGTTCTCTATCAAAATCTTTCATTTGCTAACTATGCCTATCAGTAGTTAGTGCCTTCAGTAGTTAGAATCTTTTATTTAGCTGTCAGTATTGACTCTCGCTGTATTGCAGTAGTTCAAGTAACGAAGGTATAGGTTATTGTTAGTCACGGCCATTCTTTTGTAGGGATTATTGAAAGCCAGATTGCGTTGCGCTAAAAATATTGTGTGTCAGTTTAGTGTTGATCAGAATAAGTAAAGAGAGTAATGTCTTGCTACGTTCAGTTTTGCTCAGCTGTTTGAAAATCAAACAACGTAGAGATTTATCAGCACAGTAATTCACAAATTTTTCAAAGGGGATGTTTGATATGTCGACACTTAGCCGAGGATACCTCACTGGAATCTTCTCATTTTTTCCTTGTAGTTTGTGTAATTAGTGTAGCTATTGTTTATTGCTAGCGCATAATTATATAGAGAATTTCCTTTGTAGTTGTAGTTTTTCATTGTTGTACAGTAAAACAGTTGTGGCATGCATGTGGATTTGCACCAAGTATTTCGCAGCTGCGCTTCCAATTAACGAGATATTATTTTCAGTGCTATGCTAATGTGTTTTCTTGTTTTTGCTCTTCAAATTGTGCTTTTCTTGTTATCGTGCGAAATACGTGATAATTATGACGTGTGAAAAACGTAACACTAGGCTCGAAAGTAAATTGAGAAATGATACTAACGATGATTGTAGCTTATCAGCACCACGGTGTAATGAATTAATGGACATTCAGCATAGTAATTTGGTAATTGTGCATAGGGAAATGGAGCAGGTGGCAAATAATGGTGTAGACAGTGAAACAATTAGTGAATAAGGAAGCATTATCGATCGATCGGTCGGAAACAGCTCGCCTCAGGAATCCGAAATGACAGGACACAATCTTGCAAATACTGTAGAGTCAGGTTTTGGGTCCTCACCGTTTTCTCAAATAAGTCAAGACACATTTTCTGCTTGTCAAAATTTGAATGTTGCCGGTGCAAATGCACTGCCGAAAAGCATAGAGGAACAGATTCCAGACACTAATACATTATGAAAGGTCTCTGTTGGATTCCTTTCATGTTAATTTTTTAAAGCTGTTGTCATTTACGGAATACATTCCACTTCTAAATTTACTGTGGTGTTTCTGGCTATCTGGGAGGAGACTGAGCAGTGGAACGTGTTACTTTTACACATAATCAAGAATGATCTGTCACACTACTACACTTTAAAACACAGTTTATATGTAATTCATGCCACACAGTCTCATACGGAACCTACATCCGCTTTCTTTTATATACTGTATATGATAAAATACTGTCATCCCCCTTCCCTTCTGTGTGAAAGGATGAATGAGCAAATGTATTTCTAGTTGCGTGCTTGATGGTAGCAGACAAGCCTGTCTGCTAGAGAACAATAGGACCAACGTCGGAACAGGTAGCTACGCTTTCTAAAAGCAGAGAGGTTTCTATTCTTAGTATGGTCCTGTCTGTCCCTTGTCATGTTGGTGTAGGAAGCTGCCACTCTGGTCACTTACGTTTGGTATCTGTTAAGCACCCTCGGTAGGCGCCCAGGCAGTTGGTCCGCGGCGAACGTCTGAAGTGGTAAGATCTCTCGCTAAGCGCCTCTCTGCTAAGTCCGTAGGACAATGGATTTCTTAAGTTCAGCCTAACTGAAAATTTAATCACCTTTATTTCAGGTTTATATCTAAAATATCTAATGTTATCTTAACGTTGCAACGCAGTGTAATTCGAGTGTGAAGTTCAGAATATCTTCCAGTAGTTGCTTTGTCACTACTTTGTGAGTAAAGTGGAACCACGTGTGGATGATCCGTAACTCTAACTAAGATCATCAATCTTAAATGCGAATGTGCGTGAGATTATAACGTCTCGTCTTGACAATATTTTTCAATATAGCAACTTTTCTTTATGCTCAACCCACGTGTGGTGTACTTTGTGAGACCAGTACCACGTGCTTATACAATTGTTTGACCCATCAGGTTAATAGTAAGACGATAGTAACCAGTTCGAAGTTTTTCTTTTGTAATTTGTGTTTCGATGTAATTTATTTTAATTATCAAAATTATTGTTGAGTTACACCCTTTGTGTAAATCAAGTTGACCATGTGAAGCATGTAGTGTAATCACAAAAGTAGCCCTCAGCTATTCTTTTCGGGAAGATTTCACAGAGAGTTTGTATGAATTTAGTATATCAGTGTGTGGTAATTTCATGATGGACAGGATTGCGCTACGAACGTAACTTCATTGGGTGAAAATTACATCGGTTGGTTGTGGTTAATTTACTCTTCATATATTTCAACGTTCTTTGTGTGTTATTTTATGAATGCAGTGTTGTATGCAGTCTCCCAATCTTGACTCCATATTTGATGTGTTCCATAAGATTAAAAACTCACATTTTCACAATCCTAAATAAGGCACCAGTTTAGATATGAATCGGTCCGCAGCTCGTGGTCGTGCGGTAGCGTTCTCGCTTCCCACGCCCGGGTTCCCGGGTTCGATTCCCGGCGGGGTCAGGGATTTCTCTGCCTCGTGATGACTGGGTGTTGTGTGATGTCCTTAGGTTAGTTAGGTTTAAGTAGTTCTACGTTCTAGGGGACTGATGACCATAGATGTTAAGTCCCATAGTGCTCAGAGCCATTTGAACCATTTTTTTAGTTATGAATCAAGTTTAATATGCTGAAATTTTAACAGAACAATGATCAATGTTAAAATAAATGTCCAAATATAAACTGATTTATTTCTTTTTATTTAAATTGTCTTTTCATATATATATCACCGGTTATCGTAAGATGACTACTAAAAGATTATAATTAATGTTAGTCTGGTTGGGAATTTGGTAAGTTAGACTGGATACCTGATGAAACAGTTGCTCAGTAATGCAAGGTTAACTTCCCCAGATAGCTCACAGCTTTTAACCCGCTTTTATTGCCTTGAATATCAGCACTGCTTTCAGAACAAATTAATGCATCAACATTACAATTATTATTGCAATTAATGCAACAAATGAAACAAAATCAGAGACAAACATAGCAACAGTTAGACACAATGGAACAAAATCTTCAAAAGTTAGACACAATGGAGTAAAATCTTCAAAAGTTAGACACCACACTTGAACAAACACGTGAAGGTTTAATTGCTGATGATGATGAGCGTTTGGCGTCATTGGCCGGGAGGCCCCTTGCGGGGCAGGTCCGGCCGCCATGGCGCAGGTCTTATTACATTCGGCGCCACATTGGGCGACCTGCACGCTGGATGGGGATGAAATGATGATGAACACAACACAACACCCAGTCCCTGAGCGGAGAAAATCTCCGACCCAGCCGGGAATCGAACCCGGGCCCAGAGGACGGCAATCCGTCACGCTGACCACTCAGCTACTGGGGCGGACGGTTTAATTGCTGAGTTACTTAAAATCGAATCGAAATGTCAAAAAGTCTGTAATGACGTAAAAACACAAATTTGTGAGCATTTTCAACCTATTTTTTCACGTCATGAAAATGCATTACAGAATCACGAAGCAGCCATAAAAAGAAATGCAAACTATTGTCCATAAAAATCACGACACCTTGCACGTTAAAATTGACTCAATTGCATCTACCGATTCGGTTATGCAACTTGCAAAAACTCAAGGAAACTTAAAGGGCATAGTAGATACGTTTTCAACACAAATGGACACTCTGAAACTTGGTTCAGAGAAACACACTGAGGAAATCAGTTCATTATCGGAGAAAGTAGCCGAACTTTCAGATCATTTCACTAACTTATCTACCAAGGTAGATGGTGATCTGAATGACACAAGACTGGTAGCCTTCACTGACACAGAAGAGTATGAACAAATTAAGAAATTCAAACAAAATCAGAATCAAATCAATACACAGTACAAAAGAGAGATCCGGGACGTACAAGATCAGTTGTCACAGGTAATACAAGAATTGCATATTGCAGAGGACACTCGCACTCCAATACGGGAAGAGGGACATAGAAATACGGAACAGCCACAAAATAATAACACAGGGCGTTTCGGAAATTATGGAAGAAATTGGCAAGGTACACCGAATCTTGAGATGGAACCACCGAAACCACGTAACAATGACCGACATGCGACTCGCCGACATGATGATTTTGACTATAAGCTGTTTATTACTACACGTAAATTCAAAACATTTAAGGATTCCGGCAACGACATTCATCCACAAGCGTGGCTTCATCAATTCTCTCATTATTTTCCCCCCAACTGGTCATTAGAACACAGATTAGAATTTATGTGTGGCTATTTAGAGAATGAACCAGTTGTAAGAATGCGATCGGTCATTAACGATTGTCACAGTGAAGGAGAATTTTATCATGCCTTCCTCTCAGCATATTGGTCTCAAGCTACACAAGACCAAGTAAAACATAGCATCGTAATGACGAAACATTTCGAACAATCTGAATTTTCCAGTCTTGTGAAATATTTTGAAGACATTTTACATAATAATCAGTATCTGTCAAACCCATATAGCACCTCAGAACTCATCCACATTTCCTTAATCAAATTGCCTGAACATTTACGACATATTATTTTGGCAGGATGTTGCAAATATGACACTGAAGCTTTTCAGGGACTGTTAGAAGAATTGGAAATTGACACTGACAATCGCAGGACGCGAAAACAGGAACACAACAATTACGGGTCACATCCGTCACAATTCCGCGATGAAAGAAATAATAACTGGACACGACAAGGCTGTTCTTACAATGCAAACCGTGACCAAAACAGACACCACCCGTGTGATAACCGTTGGCAGAATAGTAATAATTACAGGGAAAGCACCTATCTGCGGTAATGACTATGGCAGAGACAATCAGAGAAACAGACAATATGGAAACCAAAATAATTATTATCAACGGAGACAGAATAACTTCAGACGCAACGGTCCACCGCGAAGTTACGATTCCGGGAGAAATTCTCCACCACATGACCAACAAAAGAGAAACTATGGAAACTACCAACATAACGACAGACCTGAATGTCATCAGACCTGGCGGGATTCAAACAGGGCAGGGCCCTCTCGACAAGGTGAATTTGTAGAAGTTAGGTCTCCAAATCCCAATGACGACGCGCGCCAACAAAGAGACAATAGGAAATGACTCACACTGCTGGCAGCCACAAAACGTACTTATGAAGCTGACGACGTAGCTGCCGTGGCTAGTAATTACGTAAAAATGGAAGACGTTAGGGACATCTTACTTCAGGAACATGACGTAAAACATAACAACATTGCATATCCTGTAATTCACATTACGGTAAATGACGTAAAATTTACTGCAGTACTTGACTCTGGCAGTCCCATTTCAGTAATTAGTGAAACAGCCTTTAGCAAATGCAACAAATCGAATGATTGCCCCACACTTTCGTTACGTAAGATTAAATTACAAGGTGCAATCGTTGGAAAAAGTGTAGATGTACGCCAACAAACCAACTTAGGATTCTTTTGTCAAAGCCATAGTTTCTCTAAGAACTTTCTTGTTGTTCCATTACTGACGACGGAAATTATATTGGGAGTAGACTTTTTGAATGAATAGAAAGCAATCTTAAACTTTCTCAATGCTGAAATAAGTTTAGAGAAAGAAGGTAAGTCAATAGCTTTGAAATTTGAAGATTGGCTCTCAAACCATGACGAGGAAAATAATCGGCTTTACCTTCTGTTAGACAACAGTTCGGAATTTTCGACGGAACTTGACATTAACAATCACTCTGCAAGTACTGACAGGGATGATATCGACAGCGTATTTGATACTAATGAGTTAATTCAGAATAAAATTCAAACAATTGAGAATTGTAATGACACTGATAGGCAGGACCTTATTGAGATTTTACAAGCACATTCCACAGTTTTTACTCACAAAACAGGAACAATCACGGGATTTCAATACCAATTTCGTGTTCGTGAGCATACTAAATTTTGTGTTAGACCATACGTAATTCCGGCACATTATAGGGACCGTGTTAGAACAGAAATACAATCTATGAGTGACGAGGGAATTATTGAGCCTGCAGTAAGCTGATACAACAATCCATTACATGTTGTTGAGAAGAAAAATGGATCGATCAGGCTTGTCTTAGATTCGAGACAAATCAATACTATCATCATTCCTGAAACAGACAGGCTGCAAACGTTGGAAGAAATTCTTCAAAATTTTAATGGTGTAAAAGTGTTGTCTTCCATTGATCTCAGATTCAGATTTTATCAGATCGAACTTCATCCAGAATGTAGAAAATACACAGCTTTTCTTTGTTTCGGAGTTTGTTATCAATTTCGGAAAATTCCTTTTTGTTTGAACATTTCTTTGGTAGCATCCATTCGTGGGCTAAATTCCATATTAGCTGAGTTCTTAAAACGTCACATAACCTTATATGTGGACGATATTCTGATAGCAGAAGCCTCATGGGAACAACGTAATCGCATCCTCAACAGTGTGTTACATATTTTTGCAGAATCTGGAACTACAGTTAACTTGGAAAAGTCTGAATTCGGTAGGACTAAGGTGAAATTTTTGGGACATATTATTTCTTCTGAAGGCATTGAGCCGGATCCTGAAAAGTTAGAAGCAATCAGAGCCATTCCAGTTCCATCTACAAAAAAACAAGTCTGCGGTTTTCTAGGTCTCGTAAATGTTTACCGTCGTTTTCTGAGTATGCAAATTTTAGTTACACCAAAACTTTTTCTCTCACGGGAAAAAATACTATTTGGAACTGGAACAAGCAGGCACAGTTGGAATTCAATTCTTTGAAAGGATCGCTACTTAACGCGTCATTATTAGCTCACCCAGTTCTGTCACAAGATTTCTGCCTTAGAACGGATTCTTCTGAAGTCGGTCTTGGTGCCCATTTATTTCAAGAAGCCATAGAAAATGACACTACTGTTCAGAAAACCATTGCTTTTGCTAGCTGAGTCCTAACAAAATCTGAAAAAATTATTCCGTTACTGAATTAGAAGCTTTAGCTATCGTTTGGGCATTTAACAAATTCCGTTTCTTTCTTTCTGGTAAGAACGTAAAAGTATACAGTGATCATCGTGCATTACAATTTCTTATGTCTTAAAAATTAAATCATGACAGGTTAAAACGTTGGGCATTGTTTCTGCAAGAATTCCACTTCACAATAGTCTACATTCCCGGCAAGGAGAACATTGTTGCGGACGCACTGTCACGCACACCGGCTGGGTTTGAGAAAAGTAACACAGAAGGCAACCTTGAGGAAAATTTCAGTATGCTTTACGTTCAGAAAGTCGCCTTTGAAAACTTCATCACCACATCTTTAAAGGACATTGCTCATGAGCAAGATAAAGATCCGATTTGGAAAGACATCAAAAGTAAATTGCATGAAAAGACACACACAGATTCGGCATTATTATCTGGTTAGAAACAACATACTCTTCAAATGCTGCACTCTGGATGACAAGCTAAGGGTACTTTGCATTCCTGACGATTTTGTTAATAAGCTCATTTGGTACATTCATTTCAGCTATGCAAATTTTGGTCCACGAAAACGTTATCATATTCTTCGGACGACTTGTTATTTTAACAATATGGAAAAGAGAATTCGAAGAGTCGTGTCTATTAGTGAACTTTGTCAAAAGGCTAAACCATCTACTATCTCTCATAGTGCTCCATTGTTTCCTATCATTCCTTCTAAAATAAAAGAATTTGCTGCTGTTGATCTCTTGGGACCCCTTGTCAGAACATCGAATGGATTTTCGTACGTTTTAGTCGCTGTTGAACTTACTTCAAAATTTGTGTCTTTCACACCGTTACGTAAAGCCACTCGACGATCTGTATCCAACGCCTTTGTTAAAAGTTTCTTACGTGAAGTTGTCCACGTTACTAAAGTCATTTCAGATAACGGACCGCAATTCAGATCTGCTGTTTGGTCACGCAAGCTCTGGAATCATAAAATCAAACCTGTTTATATTTCATTGTACTCACCACATTGTAACCCATGTGAACGGGTTATGAAAGAAATCAATGAGCTTTGCAGACTTTATTGTCACAGAAAACATCAGTATTGGGACAGATATTTACACTTATTTCAAAACGTGCTGAATGAGATGCCCCATGACTACATTGCTTTACCACCTATTCTTGTACTGAAGAATGAAGAACCACCGAACAGAATCAGAGAGCTTGTACCTTTTCCAAATACATGTAAACTTTGACACAAAGACATCATAGATTTGGCTATTGAAAATATAAATTCTGCAGCAGACAAAAGGAGAAAACTACACGGTAAAGCAAATACAAAGAAATTATACATTGGTCAGAAAGTTCTCATTAAAGCTCATTCATTGTCACATAAGAAGAAACACTTGAGTCACAAATTCTTTCTGATTTACAATGGACCTTACAGAATCCAATGTATACCATATGATAATTGCGTTGAAGTTGAAACTCTGCGTACTAGGAAGAGTAAAGGATTGCACCACATTTCACATGTACAACCGTTTATTGAGAGAAAATCTGCTTTTTAACTTAGTCTCTGCTATAAAATTTTTCAATTCACGTTACTAGTACGCTTTGTCACACTTAGAAACTGTTAACATGCAACAATGTTTTTAAGTTAACTATCCAGTCTAGAACCTAAGGAACATATTTAGACAGTAATTACGAATGCATTGTTATAGTGAACCGACGACACAGTGTTATTGTGTGTGTACATTCTTGCTCGTTAGTTGCAGGATTACGTAATGAGTATAAGGCTCACATACTTAGAACGTATACCAGTACTGCTACTGAGATTTTAATGCAACATTGTGGTTTATTTGAAAATATATTCTGGATTTAAGTACTTTCTGAGAGATACCAGATGACACAGTGGTTAGTTTATTTGACAGCTACACGATTGTATCATGACGCTACTAATGAGTGACACAATTTATATTATTGCGTTTGCGTGTATCTGTTTTATATCTGCACAGTTTTTCTGAATTCTTCTGGAAAGTAAAACATGTTTTAGTAGTAACTTTTGTGGTATAGGTACAATGAGACAGCCTATTTCGTAGCACAACAATACATTACAGTATAGTACTTTCTTGATCACGCATAGCATTTGACTTTGTTTATTACAAGGTAAGTACATTGGCTTCTACAGAACTTTGCTTACGGACTACAATAATTACGACACTTGGCACAATTTTTAACCTTAAGTAATGACAGAGATTATCTTAAAACAAGACGCAATGTTTAGCACTACAGTGCACGTATTTGAGTGATTAATTTTATACCTAAAACATTTATTTTTAAAGATTTTTGTAATACGCTATCTGATTATTTAACAGAGAAACAAACATTTTTTTACTACATCAGTGACACATGTTTACACAATTACACAGTTGGATAACTTCACACTTATGAAATTGTAGTTTGTCTGTACTTTGTGAACTCTTCATATTTTTTTGGAACCATTGTGATACTATGAGAGCTTTGAATGAGTATTTGGTAAGTGATCATGATTTTTGAAGTACGTTTGAGGTAGATGGCTTTATAGAAGGTTTTGAAAATATTGAAAGAAGCTGCGACGATTTTGAGATGTGATTGATCTGTTATGATGTTATTATTACAATGACGATGTGTATTATGCTGTTGAGGTATGTTTATGATCAATAAGTTGATGCTATATGAGGAATTTGATTGTGCTATGTATTTATTATGATGAAATATTGAAGAAGTGTCGATGAATATGTATATGTGTAATAAGGTAAGGAGTAATGAGTAGTGGTTAGGGACTCTGATTTGTGAAAAAGAATGTTGGAAACCAAGAATCATACTTTAAGAGTTATGAAACGTGTGTACATGCGTGAATGCATCACAACACTGCTATTCATGAGATTTCGTTTCTACGCATTTCTGCTGTAATTTTTCGATCTGTGAATTTTTTTAAAATGAGACTGTCACTGCAGTGGAAACTGCTGTATTTTGGTGAGAAAGCTACGTGACCTTGACGTAATGCATTGTGGGCGCCCAGCTGCCCCAGTCGCCTGGACAAAAAGCCATTAGGTGGAGAAAAAAGAGTCCATTAACTTTGCTATTGACATTCCTTTGTAGAAAGCATCGCAAATATGACACGCTATTACTTGGAAACATATGATTATACTGTGGAGCTCGTACTTTGTGATACTTACTGAAATGCTTATGAATTGATGGGAAATATTCTTACATCTGATTATGACAAGTGTCTATCTACGAGAGTTGAGATAATTTCTACTGACTTATGAAATGCCACATGGCTATTGAATGATGTTTTTATGCTTGCACCACTTTAATGACATAGACATTAAGATGTGAATAGGCATTTCCCTTATCTGCATTGTTGTCTTCAGTGTACTATTTTTCTGGTTGTGGGTTTATTATGTTTAGATATAAGTTTGCATTTGCCACTGCTGTTTGCCAGGCATAGTGCTACTGAATTTCACTTTGTATTACTCCGTTAAGTCAGTTTCACTACTGATATATTTTTCTTGTTTGCCTCACATTGCCTTATATTAGTTGTAATATTGCATCTGCTTTGCTAATTTAGATATACTGCTGCTTGCTTTGCCAATTTGTAATTTTTGTCATTGCTGTTTGTGTTAATTTTTTTGCTGCTCCATTGCATTGTCCCTTAGTATATATATATATATATATATATATATATATATATATATATATATATATATATATCTGAGCTCAGTAGATTTAAGTTACCTTAAGAGGGAGTAGGCTATATAAGAGAATGAGTTATGAAGAATAGGAAAAAAATGCATGGAGAAGTTATATGAAAGAGATTTGGGCCAAAATGAGTATTTTACAATGGGAAATAATTATTTTGAAAGAGGTGAAAGGTTACAGTACCGCCCGACGTTGAAAATAGGTACAACATTCTTCGTTAGTCTTTTCAGAACAACATCTTCTCTGTAATAATAACTCAATTTCACTTAATACACCGAAGCCAGATACCAGTGTAGGAAAGACAATTTATTTATTTAATTGATCACATGTGCACTCTCACAAAACAAATCCCTACATCCAATTTGGTGAGATCTGTGAAATGAATGAATGTATGGTCGTCTCCTAGGTGCAGATAGTGAATGTGCAATATAAGATCACCTTTGAGACGGTCCTTTGGTCACCTTTGGTGGAGCCAAATAGATGAAATTTTCCTGAGCTTTGAGCGCCTAAAATGTGGCTGACCAATACGGTAGAATGGTCTTCTCCCACCTCGACGGAGGTGCGAGATGACCTGAAGAACGGCCATGTTTCAGCACTCTGGCGCTGGGTCTTGTGTTGGTAAGACCTGTCTTATGTGTGCTCCGTAAAGACAAAAGAGTGGAGAAAATGGTATGCATGTGAAATACTTAAGAGTAGTTTGGAATAATAATTTCTCTATTGCAGGAACTTTTGGGGGGGGGGGGGGGGAGAATTAAATGACAGGCAGGTAATATTAAGGGGATTGTAGTAATCTTCGGAAGTGACCAACGGTCACAGTGAAACCACGTGTAGCAGTAAGATGAAATACTTGCGAGTGCTAGTAATAAGTTGGAATACTTGCGAGTGCTAGTACTAACTTGAAATACTTCCGAGTGCTAAAGTTAAGCTGAATTACTGGCGAGTGTACTATAAGTTGGAAATATTTAATAAATGGCGTGTGCAGGAATTGAAATTAGAGACGAGTACTTCCACGTGGTGAGTACTGTGTGAGTCTCAATCTGTGTATCAGACAAAGGATAAAGAGAAGTACTCGTCCATGGTATCAGTTGAGGACTCGCATGTGTGACGAATATGTTCTTAATATTGATGTTGTATGTGTAGAAAACTAGGGTGTATGATTTTATGTTTTTTAGAACAAAGATTCTTTTATTACCAATGTATCTAGTAGATCATACATGCAATAAATGAGTATTTAAATACTGTAAGAATATCCTTTTGTCTGTAATGTTGCGAGATGCACGGATGGGTCTGACTGATTGGGTGTCGTAGCTCTGAGGGGCCCATGCAGAACACGCCCATACCTACATAAAAATGTGGGAGGCCAAGTTGACGTTGGCATGGGAGAGGCGACAGAGCCGCTGCGCTCCCCATTCCACTGTCAATCGGGGTACACTCCACGTGCCCGCTACAACAGGTCAACGGCCTGGGGCGACACGCACCTACCACTGGCCATTCATAAGTTGCGCCACCCTTACGACTGGAGACAGTATCCCGCAGAGGCAACAACGGGTGGTTTTTCTGCTCAACGGCTGGCACGGCGGCGCGACAGTAGAATGAACGACGTGCGGCAGAGTCCGGCGGGGATTTTTAAACCGTAGCTATTAACTAGTACTGGACTGTGGAGCCGTGAAAACAAGATGACTGCTCGTATGTCTCAATAAGTTGGAAAGTGAAGGACTGGTGTTTCCACGTTGTGAGTGGTGGAAAAGATTTTGTCTTTAGCAGACAGGACGATTGTTTTGTTTTGTCTTGACCACTGAACAGTGGGATCCATAAACTTTTGGGAGTGACTTGTTAAGTGTGCTTTGTAAAATGTATGTGGGACGCTTGATATACTTAAAGAGGACAGTTGTCGTTTGGTGACTAATTATTGTCTGAACACAAGAAACTAAAGTGGGACATCGACATTTGCATTTGTAGTAAGAGACATTTCTTTAATTGGTGCAGTAATAAGTGCTGTTTGTTGGAACTTAAGACTTTTAATTACACCATGAACTGAAAGGACAGGACCGTGGGTAATAGTAGTTGTAGGACCATTTCTGGACGACCAGATTCGTGTGGATGGTAATCTGAGAGTGACTATGACATTTGTGTTTAATGTGAGATACAGTTTATTGTTCAGTTCGTGTTCAAAATGCCGATTTGAGTGACTAAAGACTTTCGTCTGGGTAACCATGGGAGAGCTTGGACACCGAGACAGTGTTTCCAGGAAAACTGTCAGCAACTTTTTGACCCCAAGAAAATCACAGAATGAAATGATTCCGTGTGACTCGCAAGATAGGGAATAATGCATTTGTAATAGTGTAAATTTTTTAATATGTTTTATTCATGAAGCGACACCAAGTGTAATTGTATTTCATTAACATATGTGTTTAGAATAGTTAGTGTGTTTTGTTTGTTTGTTCTGGGTTATCAATTTCACATAGCATGTTTATTAGAATATTTGGGACAAGTATGCTTTAATTATTAGCCAGTGTTGCAATACTAATGTAGCGGCTCTTGTTGCATTGGTCAGTAAGGTTGTCAAAGGGGACAAGAGTTTGCATTGCACAACAAATATCGGAATTAACTGATGTATTTTGATGTCGTGGACAGTAATAATCTTGTTGGTGTGTTGACTGAAGCCACTTATTTGCATTATCACAGTGGTGATAGTTCACATTGAAGTGTAATGGAGGCTAGTCGAAATGCAAGTTCTTGTCGTCTAAATATGTAACAACAGAGAAATGAGCAGTAGAGTAAAATACGAGAGTTACTGATGGATTCAAGCAATTATTGATAACTATTTACTGCGTGTATTGATGAAAGTTGATGGACTGACTAGCTCAGCAGCAGTTATTTGTACTGGTGGGCAAGGATAAGGTTAAAATCACAGTCGAGTAGTGGTGGCAATTGCTTAAGTAATGATAGTTAATGAGGTATGACATGATGTCTTAGATTGACTAAATTACGTAACCAGTATGTAACTTGTTTCTTTTTTTTCCTCAGTTTAATTTCTCTGTAAGTTTGACGTACATTTTAGAGTAATGGTATGGAGCCTAACGTTCTACACGTAACTAGTGTACGTAATTTTTTTCTTTTGTTGATTTCGTTTTGTATTTAGACATCACTGTGTAAAGATTATTACCCTGCAATTTATGAATGTCAGATTACTTCCTCAGTGTTTGGACGGTGAGCTACTTAAAATTTCATGAGTACAATTAGTATTTTTTTTATTTGTTATAGAATTACTGAAGTTTGGATTACTCCTAAAAAAAGTAACGGAGATCCGGGTAAATAAGCAAATTTTTCTTTGTTTCAGTTTGTATGATGTAATGTTTTATTTGTCATTTGGACTGATGTAAGTTGGTATGTGTACGTTACTCCGGATTGTGGAGAGTACAATAATGAAATAACTGTGTCAATAATTTGGTAAAGTAACAGTATTTGGTCGTCTATTTGAGGTCACCTGGGGCTAAGTTCTCCTCCTGGTTATTATGATGACTTGCTACGTTTGTTCGAATACAGCTGTCTTAAAGAAAAAAAAATGTTCATAACTACCCTCGCAATGCAAGGATAGTACCGTACCATTTATTTTCTGCATGGGTAGCCGGTGGTGAAAGGGTACAGTACCGCCCGACGTTGAAAATAGGTACAACATTCTTCATTAGTCTTTTCAGAACAACATATTTTTTGTAATAGTAACTCAATTTCACCGAAGCCGGATACCAGTGTAGGAAAGACTGACAATTTATTTATTTAATTGATCACATGTGCACTCTCACAAAATAAATCCCTACATCCAGTTTGGTGAGATCTGTGAAATGAATGAATGTATGGTCGTCTCCTAAGTGCAGATAGTGAATGTGCAATATATGATCATCTTTGAGACGGTCCGTTGGTCACCTTTGGTGGAGCCAAAGAGATGAAATTTACCTGAGCTTTGAGCGGCTGAAATGTGGCTGACCAGTACGGTAGTATGGTCTTCCCCCACCTCGACGGAGGTGCGAGATGACCTGAAGAACGGCCATGTTTCAGTACTCTGGCGCTGGGTCTTGTGTTGGTAAGACCTGTCTTATGTGTGCTCCGTAAAGACAAAAGAGTGGAGAAAATGGTATGCATGTGAAATACTTAAGAGTAGTTTGGAATAATCATTTCTCTATTTCAGGAACTTCTGGGTGGAGAATTAAATGACAGGCAGGTAATATTAAGGGGATCGTAGTAATCTTCGGAAGTGACCAACAGTCACAGTGAAACCACGTGTAGTAATAAGTTGAAATACTTGCGAGTGCTAGTACTAAGTTGGAATACTTGCGAGTGCTAGTACTAACTTGAAATACTTCCGAGTGCTAAAGTTAAGCTGAATTACTGGCGTGTGTACTATAAGTTGGAAATATTTAATAAATGGCGTGTGCAGGACTTGAAATTAGAGACGAGTACTTCCACGTGGTGAGTACTGTGTGAGTATCAATCTGTGTATGAGACAAAGGATAAAGCGAAGTACTCGTCCATGGTATCAGTTTAGGACTCGTGTATGTGACGAATATGTTCTTAATATTACTTTGCGTGTTATGTTTCCGTGTGACGCTGGATTCAAACTCTAATACTCTGAGGATGAAGCAAGGTGAGTCAGCCGTCTATCCAGCAACGCCACTTGACTTGCATTTCACAGGAAGACGTGCATATATCCTCCAGAGTTCGTAGTAGGAAAGAAAAGTTACGAACTAATTGAAGTGGGAAAGCTGAAAGTGATGTGATTATAACGTTGTGACTATTCTTTGTGTTGTATTGTATGTTGCCAGTGTGATGTATTTCATGTAATTTAAGTATGTGTGGGTTGCATGGGACAGTAGCAAGATAGGTTCAGAGGC
This sequence comes from Schistocerca americana, assembly GCF_021461395.2. Taxonomy (NCBI): domain Eukaryota; kingdom Metazoa; phylum Arthropoda; class Insecta; order Orthoptera; family Acrididae; genus Schistocerca; species Schistocerca americana. The sequence goes on from NC_060123.1 coordinate 133,450,148, forward strand.
AATGGGTTATGCATGTTCCCTTTTGTACCACTCGGTCTGGAATAAATTTTCGTGGTGATGGGTGTGAGAGTCGAAGTGTGAGAAACAGCAAAAGATCCACCATCCTATCCAGAAAGTGCACTGTAGCGTTAGATAATTACGAGACCATAAGATAGAGAATTACCAGTGTAAAGCCATGCCCTGTGGGCGGAGTTTATCATGTGTAATTATTGTATAAAAATGTAATAATAGAATAATAGAATTTATCAGAATAAAAAAAGATAGTGAAAAGAAAAAGAGTGGTGGCCTTGTTCTTCGAATAGTGTGTAGTCATGATATCCAGAATTTATAATGTGTGCGCCATTCCCATTCAGTGCGATGGCCACGTGTTGATCAAAGCCGTTGAGTAAGAAAGAAAATGTGGTATTGCCAGTGCGTAGTGAACAATCAGAGTTGTGTAAATTACTAATAGTCAGATGTGCGTAATCCGTTTCCGTTGCATAATATTCAAACACGAGAATAATTTGTAGCTTAATTGTGAGTACTAGAGCTCATAATCAGACATTGATGTTTTGCGATAAATAAGAATAAATCCACTTGCTTGGCAGACCACTCATCTTGCAGGCGTGACTGCTTGATGCCACAGTATGAGCAAGGCATGTGGGTGCGTCTCAGAGGATATGAACAAAACAGTAGGGCTTAGGGACAACAGGTATAGATGGGACTTTTCGGGAATCATGATGAACGAAGAGAGATCTCCAAGAAGTAAGAGATAGTTTTGTTTGCAAAACACTGCAGTAAAACAAACCTTGTCCTTTCCTTTTGTGTTATCCCGCTGTTTGTTTGTGTACCCTTGTGTATTTGTGTTCTACCTGTCTTTATATGTTTGTAGAATTTTCCTAATACTATGTTATTTACTTTGTAAAGATGTTCAGACATTCTGTTCTGTTTCTATGCTTATGTGTGAAATTAATGTTTTGAAAACTATTCTTATTATTTTATTTATTTACTTAGGTCATAATTCCTGTAACACTGATGTATATGTTATTTCGATTTTTTTGTAAAGCCCATATTACTACAAATGTTATCTGCATTGTTATGTTCTTTAATGATGTATTTTGTACCTTTGTAACTCTATTCTCATGTCATAAATTTATAATTGTATAGACACCAGTTCTTCAAATTAAGTTTCATTTCACTGCACACGTTTCTGTTGGTCATCATATATGCACAATATGTGAGAAGTTGGGACTGTTAGTGTTTGCACGTGTGTTAATAATTCAGCAAGGTACTGGTTAACAGCATTGCTGGTTCTAAGGACAATTCCAAAAACTTTGTGAGTGTATAAGTGGTGGTTTATGGACTCTTTGAAGGTGTTTGTGCACCTACACAAATGGTTCAAATGGCTCTGAGCACTATGGGACTTAACAGCTGTGGTCATCAGTCCCCTAGAACTTAGAACTACTTAAACCTAACTAACCTAAGGACATCACACACATCCATGCCCGAGGCAGGATTCGAATCTGCGACCGTAGCAGTCGCGCGGTTCCGGACTGCGCGCCTAGAACCGCGAGACCACCGCGGCCGGCTGCACCTACACAGTCGCAACAGATGGCTGCTGGCCGTCTCTACACGGACTACAGTGGGTCTACACCTTTGATGGTGCACCAATACCATTATTTCTACAAGGAGTGCAGTGGGTTTGCAGCTCTGGTGGCACAACAGTACCATAATCTCTACCAGGACTACAGTGAGTCTGCTCTGTGATGACCTGCCTACCAATATTCTTCAAAACTTCGACTGACTCTGCGATGGGTTTGCTCTGTTGTGGCCCCATAAACTGTGTGCATGTCAAGAGTCAGCATTGTCTTCAAGACTGCATGGAAATCCACTACTTCCTTGTGCATTTTCTTTTACTGCTCAGACTTTGAGAAAATAAAGAAAACTGTAATTACTATTGTGATGAATGATCAGGACTGTCTTTATGACAACAATTTTTGCTTTTGACCAACATTGTATCAATAAGTGCGTGCATTTGATATCTTTGTTATTGTAATTATGAAAATTTTTTTCAAATCTGTATTGGCCACTGCCCAAAATAATTTGTAAATTTTTTTTTTGGGAGCATGGGGGTATGTAAGTAGGTTGTTTAGGTTTTCATGTTGGTAACGTCATGTAGCGCTCTGTATGAAAATCACTGGCTGTCCTGTGTGTAGTCTGTGGCTGGTTGGCATTGTTGGAATATTCGCTATTGTAGTGTTGGGCAGTTGGATGTGTTGTATGTGAACAGCGCGTAGTATTGCGCAGTTGGAGGTGAGCCGCCAGCTGTGGTGGATGTGGGGAGAGAGATGGCAGAATTTTAAGAGTGGACGATCTGGATGTGTGTCCACCAGAAAGAGTAAATTTGTAATACTGGATATCATGAACTGATATATATATATATATATGATGACTTTGCAATATTATTAAGGTAAATACATTGTTTGTTCTCTATCAAAATCTTTCATTTGCTAACTATGCCTATCAGTAGTTAGTGCCTTCAGCAGCTAGAATCTTTTATTTAGCTGTCAGTATTGGCTCTCGCTGTATTGCAGTAGTTCAAGTAACGAAGATTTTTGTGAGGTAAGTGAATCATGAAAGGTATAGGTTATTGTTAGTAAGTGCCATTCTTTTGTAGGGATTATTGAAAGTCAGATTGCGTTGCGCTAAAAATATTGTGTGTCAGTTTAGTGTTGATCAGAATAAGTGAAGAGAGTAATGTCTGAGCAAGTTCAGATTTGCTCAGCTGTTTGAAAATCAAATAACGTAGAGGTTTCTCAGAACAGAAATTCATTAATTTTTCAAAGGGGATGGTTCAAATGGAGAGAAGTCTTCCGAAGTAAGAGTGATTTGAGGTGTGCCGCAGGGGAGTGTCGTACGACCGTTGCTATTCACAATATATGTAAATGACCTTGTGGATAACATCGGAAGTTCACTGAGGCTTTTTGAGGATGATACTGTGGTATATTGAGAGGTTGTAACAATGGAAAATTGTACTGAAATGCAGGAGGATCTGCAACAAATTGACACATGGTGCAGAGAATGGCAATTGAATCTCAATGTAGACAAGTGTAATGTGCTGCAAATACATAGAAAGAAAGATCCTTTATCATTTAGCTACAATATAGCACGTCAGCAACTGGAAGCAGTTAATTCCATAAATTATCTGGGAGTAGGCATCAGGAGTGATTTAAAATGGAATGACCATATAAAATTAATCGTCGGTAAAGCAGATGCCAGACTGAGCTTCATTGGATGAATCCTAAGGAAATGCAGTCCGAAAACAAAGGAAGTAGGTTACAGTACACTTGTTCGCCCACTGCTCGAATACTGCTCACCGGTGTGGGATCTGTGCCAGGTGGGGTTGACAGAGGAGATAGAGAAGATCCAACGGAGAGCAGAGCGCTTCGTTACAGGATCATTTAGTAATCGTGAAAGCATTATGGAGACGATGGATAAACTCCAGTAGAAGACTCTGCAAGAGAGCTCAGTATAGGCTTTTGTTGAAATTTCGAGAACATATCCTCACCAAGGAGTCAAGCAATATATTGCTCCCTCCTACGTAGAACTCGCGAAGAGACCATGAGGATAAAATCAGAGAGATTAGAGCCCACACAGAGGCATACCGACAATCTTTCTTTCCACGAACAATACGAGATTGTAATAGAAGGGGGAACCGATAGAGATACTCAAGATACCCTCCGCCACACACCGTCAGGTGGCTTGCGGAGTATGGATGTAGATGTAGATCTTGTTTATTAATCATATCTGGTAAAGTGAAGAACAATGGTACTCAGAATTACAGTTCCTTAGGAATATTCAAGTGCACCTCAGCTCAGCACCTGCTTCCCCTACAACTCCTATGGCTTCGTTGCTGGATTTAAGGTCGTCCGCCAACTATGCAGAGGAATCAGGTTCGAGCCCTGGTACTGCCAAGGATTTTTCCTTGTAGGAGGGCTGGTATCGGGTGTCCTCAGCCTTGTGAGGCCAACCGAGGTGCTACTTGACCAATTAGTAGCGGTTGCAAGGTCAAGAAAGCCCATAACAACCATGAGAGCTGGGCGCTGACCACATGCCCCTCAATACCGCATCCATTGCAGAGGATGACATGGGGGTCGGTTGGGGCCGACTGGAATTCTAGGGCCAGAACACGGAGATTTAGGTTGTTCCAGGCGGTTGTTCCCACATATTTTTACATATATTACTGTTCCTAGACATTTACCACCTGCAATGTAATCGGAAAGTAATGGATCTTTCCACTAATTTATGAACAGTACTTCACATTCATGTTCATGGTCAACTCTCTGTTCCTGCAATTAGCGTGGATGTTCTGTTTCCAGTGATCGGGAAATTACTTTTATATCTAACGATTTCGCTCCGTAAGGACGATGTGTGGTGTTGGGGTCCTGAGTCCAGTCATAAACATTTGACAACCTCGAATTTAGTTCAATAAGCGAATGTGCGCAACTAAATGCGACGCTTTCCGGAAGCCAAAGAACACGTAAGCAATCTGGACGTCGCCAAGTGCTGCTCTCGCAACTCATAGGCGAACGGAGCGATCTTATTTTGACAACGGTTCTGCTTTTGATAAGGAGATTTTCATTATCTAAAGACGTCGTACGTATCGACTGCAGAATGTCCAGTGAACGTGATCATCAGTCACACGATTACTCCACATGTGAACTTCTGCACCTGCATCTGTACTCTACAAACCACTATGAAGTGCATGGCAAAGGGTGCGCATCATCGTGCCAGCTATTAGGATTTTTCCCGCTCCATTCACATACGGAGCGCGGGAACAATGCTTTATCCTGTGAAGTTGGGTCCGTAAGGGAAGACATCTAAACGAATACTTTTCATATTTTGTCATCCTCAGACATATGTTACAACAGGTCTTGTACGCATTTAAAAATCATAATGTCGGTAACAGCTGTAATATCAATTACCACGATTTACATTTGTTTGCGAACAGGAGAACAGTTGGGACAATTATACGAGGTTTGTTCAGTAAGTAATGCAACACTTTTTTTCTCGGCCACTTTCCGTTGCACAAATGCGGAATTTGTTATGGCACGTCGTGAAATGTTCCTGCCTCAGCCCTTGTAGTTTATAGTTCCATAAATTTCCCATAGGTGGTGGCGCTGTATGTAGCCTTCAAAACGGCGTCTGCCACGGGGCTGCGTTCGAAGCAGAGAGCTTCTATTGGCGGAAAACCGGGAGCTCGCTGATGTTCATAGTAGCTCGCAGAATGTCTACGGAGACCTGGCAGTGAACAAAAGCACGGTGAATCGTTGGGCGAGGCGTCTGTCATTATCGCAACAAGGTCGCGCAAACGTGTCTGATCTCTCGCGTACCGGTCCGCCGCACACAGCTGTGACTCCTGCAATACTGGAGCGTGCAGAGACTCTCATTCAAACACCTCGCTTCTCAGCTGGACTTCTCTTTTGGCAGTCCTGACACACTTGTCCACCATTTGGGATACTGAAAGGTGGGTGCCCACTGGGGTCATCGCCGCCTAACTGAAGACCACAAAGAACAACGAAAGACCATGCCTGCGAAGTTGGTTGCACACTATGAGGCTGATCGTGACAATTATTTGTCGAATATCGTCAAAGGCGATGAAACATGGGTTCATCACTTCGAACCGGAAACAAAACGACAGTCCACGGAGTGGCGCCAAACCACTCCTCCTCCGAATAAAAAGTTCAAAACCACACCCTCACGCAGCAAAATCATGGCGGCGACAGTCTTCTGGGGCTCCGATGGTGTTATTTTTTTGATGTACTCCCTCATGGTGAAACGTCCCCTTGGAAAAATTATGAATGACTGTGCTACTAAAAAAGACAGCTGAGTAAAACTGAACGTACTCAGACAGTTCTCTCTTTACTTATTGTGACCATCACTAAACTGACACACAATATTTTTTAGCGCAACGCAATCTGACTTTCAATAATCCCTACAAAAGAATGGCCCTGACTAACAATACGCATTCGGGAGGACGACGGTTCAATCCCGCGTCCGGCCATCCTGATTTAGGTTTTTCGTGATTTCCCTAAATCCAGGCAAATGCCGGGATGGTTCCTTTGAAAGGGCACGGCCGACTTCCTTCCCCATCCTTCCCTAATCCGATGAGACCGATGACCTCGCTGTCTGGTCTCCTTCCCCAAACAACCCAACCCCAACTAACAATAACCTATACCTTTCATGAATCACTCACCTCACAAAAATCTTCGTTACTCGAACTACAGCAATACAGTGAGCGCCAATACTGTCAGCTAAATAAAAGATTCTAACTACTGAAGGCACTAGCTACTGATAAGCATTGTCAGCAAATGAAAGATTTTAATAGAGAACAAACAACGTATTTACCTTAATAATGTTCAAAAGTCATCAAATATATCTATCAATTCATGACAATCATCTTTACAAATTTTCTTTTTCTGGCAGACAACCTCTCAAAACTCTGGCATCTCTCTCTCCACATCCACCACTGCTGGCGGCTCATCTCCAACTGCCCAACGCTACGCGCTGTTCACCTCCAACTGCCCGACACTACACAAGCGAATATTCCAACAATGAGTCCAACCAGCCACAGACTGCACACAGCATAGTCAGTGATTTTCATACAGAGCGCTACGTGGCGTTACAAACATAGAAACCTAAACAGCCTACTTACAATGGTTCAACGATCAACTCTGAAGTGTACTCTGCTACCGTCAGGAAATTTAAGAAACGACTTCAGCATGTTCATTGCCACGAAAATGCAAATGAACTTCCCCTTCTCCAAGACAAAGCAAAGCCTCACACAAGTCTACGAACCTGAGAGGAGCTCACAGAACTGATTGGACTATTCTTCCTCATCCACCCTGCAGGCTGGATCTCGCACCTTCCGATTTACATCTGTTTGGCCCAATGAAGGATGCATCCCGCGGATAGCAATACGTGGATGATGAGGAGGTTATTGATGCAGCAAGGCGTTGGCTCCAGCGTCGATCAGTTGACTGGTACCATGCGGGCATACAGCCCCTAATAGTAACGCGGTGTAAGGACGTCGCACTGAACGGAGACTATGTTGCAAAATAGAGTTCTGTAGCAAAAAGAAAGTAGGATAAAGGGGATGTATTGGAATCGCGAGGAAAACCGACCTGCTTTCAGAAAAAAATGCATTACTTACTGAAGGGCCGTCGTACATGCAGACAGATGTATACTGTAGGCTTTGACAACAATAGAATTCAGCGAAGACATAGTGATGGAAAGGGCGGAGTAACGAGTGAAAGTGATGGAATACAAGGAGTGAACATAATGTCATAAGGAAGACTGCACTGTAGTTCCTTCTCTAGATGACAAAATGGTAGATATCGAAATAGACGACAGAGGGATAGAGAAACAATTAAAATCGCTCAAAAGAGGAAAGGCCTCTGGACCTGATGGGATACCAGTTCGATTTTACACAGAGTACGCGAAGGAACTTGCCCCCCTTCTTGCAGCTGTGTACCGTAGGTCTATAGAAGAGCGTAGCGTTCCAAAGGATTGGAAAAGGGCGCAGGTCATCCCCGTTTTCAAGAAGGGACGTCGAACAGATGTGCAGAACTATAGACGTATATCTCTAACGTCGATCAGTTGTAGAATTTTGGAACACGTATTGTGTTCGAATATAATGACTTTTCTGGAGACTAGAAACCTGCTCTGTAGGAATCAGCATGGGTTTCGAAAAAGACGGTCATGTGAAACCCAGCTCGCGCTATTCGTCCACGAGACTCAGAGGGCCATATACACGGGTTCCCAGGTAGATGCCGTGTTTCTTGACTTCCGCAAGGCGTTCGATACAGTTCCCAACAGTCGTTTAATGAACAAAGTAAGAGCATATGGACTATCAGACCAATTGTTTGATTGGATTGAGGAGTTCCTAGATAACAGGACGCAGCATGTCATTCTCAGTGGAGAGAAGTCTTCCGAAGTAAGAGTGATTTCAGGTGTGCCGCAGGGGAGTGTCATAGGACCGTTGCCATTCACAATATACATAAATGACCTGGTGGATGACATCGGAAGTTCACTGAGGCTTTTTGCAGATGATGCTGTGGTGTATCGAGAGGTTGTAACAATGGAAAATTGTACTGAAATGCAGGAGGATCTGCAACGAATTGACGCATGGTGCAGGGAATGGCAATTGAATCTTAATGTAGACAAGTGTAATGCGCTGCGAATACACAGAAAGATAGATCCTTTATCATTTAGCTACAAAATAGCAGGTCAGCAACTGGAAGCAGTTAATACCACAAATTATATGTGAGTACGTATTAGGAGTGATTTAAAATGGAATTGATCGTCGGTAAAGCAGATGCCAGACTGAGATTCATTGGAAGAATCCTAAGGAAATTCAATCCGAAAACAAAGGAAGTAGGTTACAGTACGTTTGTTCGCCCACTGCTTGAGTACTGCTCAGCAGTGTGGGATCCGTACCAGATAGGGTTGATAGAAGGTATACAGAAGATCCAACGGAGAGCAGCGCGCTTCGTTACAGGATCATTTAGTAATCGCGAAAGCGTTACGGAGATGATAGATAAACTCCAGTGGAAGACTCTGCAGGAGAGACGCTCAGTAGCTCGGTACGGGCTTTTGTTGAAGTTTCGAGAACATACCTTCACCGAAGAGTCAAGCAGTATATTGCTCCCTCCTACGTGTATCTCGCGAAGAGACCATGAGGATAAAATGAGAGAGATTAGAGCCCACACAGAGGCATACCGACAATCCTTCTTTCCACGAACAATTTGAGACTGGAATAGAAGGGAGAACCGATAGAGGTACTCAAGGTATCCTCCGCCACACACCGTCAGGTGGCTTGCGGAGTATGGATGTAGATGCAGATGTAGATGAACCTGTGGTTGGGGAATGTCGTAGATGCAGGAAGTGTCACTGATACATTTTGCAGCTCATGTAAGACGATATCTGGCTCTCCAGTGCGGTCTAAGGTGGAAAAATTGAGCAGTACTTGTACCTTCGGCTTCAACATCATCTGACGTGGAGCGCCGAAGTGAGCAGTCTTACCAAGATTTACGACATGATCAGGGGTTGTTCGAAAGAGAGACGAGTGCAGTATTGCATCCAAATGCGAGGACGACACGTGGAACACGGTGGACCCTCGTGCAAATGTGCTACAATCTTACAAAAACAAATAGGGTGTGTTTCACTATGTCGTCGTGATCGGTGCGACTTAACATTGTTGCGATGTTGGCTTTACCGAAGGCACTAAGATCAAGTATGTTGTTTATATATTTATGATTTCTGCTACGTTTTTTATTAAACCATGAATATATCCTAGATCTTTAACTCCCCCTGTATCCCACGCATGAACAACGAACATGGAAAGCGAAAAAGTGCATTGCGGACATGATACCCGCAGATCCAACTCTTTTCGTAAACTTTCATACCAAGTTTCCTCGTATACTCTCTTCTTTTACCACCACAAGCGTAGTAATCTTAACGAAGTTCTGCTCGTAAATATTTAGTGTGTGTCTTACCTTTTCCTACGTCCCACTCAGACGGAATATTCCAAGAAGCTGCTTCTACCCGTATACTTTGCACCTAATCAGTGAGCCCCACCCCACGCCTTGTCCTCGTTAGATTTAAGTTTGGAATAGATCTACTTGACTCTGTAACCCTCACTTTCTCCTCCAAAGATCTACTGGAAAAGGGCCTCTTTAGCCTATCATCAGCCAGCCGGTGTGACCGAGCGGTTCTAGGCGCTTCAGTCGGGAACCGCGTGACCGCTACGGTCGCAGGTTCGACTCCTGCCTGGGGCATGGATGTGTGTGATGTCCTTAGGTCAGATAGGTTTAAGTAGTTCTAAGTTCTAGGGGACTCATGACCTCCGATGTTAAGTCCCGTTGTGCTCAGAGCCATTTGAACCATTTTAGCATATCATCTACAGATTGTGCCAAATTGCTTGCACATACTTTATATGCACTTTCAAAGCAAACTACTGAGCTGCAGCTGTGAGTAATATGGCACCCTTAGTGCCGGCAGGAATGACGTCACATCAAAGCATGCACTTCGAAAGCAGACAGCTGCGTTCCATCTCTGAATTGATAGCAGCACAGCTGACCACCATTTCACTATTTGACAAATGTTTTTAGTTATCGTGGAGAGAGCACTAAAAAACTTGTTTTAGTCCGTTTCTATTTGCATACCAGCACGCATTCAAAGAGAAATGGCGTAACTTTAGTCCCATTTCCAACTCGTATTCGAAGAGAAATGGTAGAAGTTTAGTGCGATGTTTACAATGTGTTGTGCTATAGCGGGTTGTAGTACATTAGCAGATGATTCATCACCACTGCTTAAAAGGTAACTAGCGTACAGTAAATGTGCTGAAGTCGTATGTATTTATTATTGATGTAAACTATCGTCATTTTAGCACTGTTAGGTGATAACCCAATCGAAAAGTTTACATTTCGGATACATTTGTATTTAATACAACAATAATTCGTCCTAAAGTCAGTGTTGGGTTGCAACCACACAAATATCTCGCAAAAGGCTCGTTTACAGACCCGTGTTTGCTGCAACGTTTTTGTTTCTTTCATTCACGTACTTTCACCCCCCTTAGTTTACGCTATTTACCGTGATACATTCTGTATCTTGCGACATCAATGCCAGTCCAGAAATTGTCAATAGAAACCTTTCAAGCGGAAAAAAGGAAGTATATTTGTAGAATTCGATGCAAAAACATGATATTACAGATAATGAAATCAAAATTCTGCAGTAGAAAACCATTCCACCATCTTATGACGCACGAATTATTATGTATCCAAACAATATTCCTATCTCATATTAACTAAAGAGTGCCAGGCTTTACCTCACTTATGTATTAAATTTGGATTCCTTTTTTATATAAACTCAGAAACGCAGTGGTCTAAGGATATTGTGGACGCACAGGGTTTCAGTTACTGCGCCTGCCCCCCCCCCCCCCTCCCACCTTTTTTTTCTTTTTTTTCGATGTAGTTCGTTGTGTTTGGTCTGGGCGGACGTCACAAGACATCTGTTCAAGTTGATCGTTGATTCCTTGACTCAGTTTTTTTTTATTATAGAGAGCACGCAGCCCTCTGACCGAACACGCTGAGCTACCGTGCCGGCTTGTTGCTGCAGGTGAAGCACAACCGTTCCGCTAGCGCTCGCCTCGAGTCATTTGTCTGTGTGCGTCACTGACAGGCCGGCGATAAAGACTTCTCTCTCTCTCTTTCCCTCAGTAGGCGATTAACGGTTCCAAAAACTTTCCACGCACCGTCCCTCCGAGGATTACCGAACAGGATGAGCCCCCCTAATACCACGGCGCTTTGCTCTCGCTTAATTTGGGACGGACTGAAGCAACCGGGTTGAATCGAGACGTGTAGTTCTTACGGCTCCGCAGTCACGGAGAAGGAGAAGTTGGTCTTAAAACTCGGAGCTGATCTGGCGGTAGCAAAGACGGAATTAGAGAAGTTGAAAGATGAAGCTGGCAGAAGTTACGTTAGGAATAGTGTAGATGACTCATGACGATGAGGTCCCATACTCCGAGGAGCGTAGGGGACGATGCGGGAGACCCGACCGCCGTACTAGGCAAGGTCCTAGCGGAGGTGGTTTGCATTGCCTTCCTCCGACCGTAATGGGGATTAATGATGATGACGATGATAAAGAAGACGACACAACAACACCCAGTCATCTCGAGGCAGGAAAAATTCCTAACCGCTCCAGGAATCGAACCGGCGACCGCGTGCGCGGGAAGCGAGAACGCTACCGGAAGACCACGGGTAATGACTGGACAGTGGTTAAACTTACCAAATCGGGCAGAGGTTCAAAAGATGCTAAAAGTCTTCTAGCAACAGCTTTGTTGCTCTGGAGACTGTAGACAAAAGACTGAAAGCAACCCAAGCAGATCAGGAACACTTTCACACATCAGAGAAAAAGGTCCAAGTTACTGCTATAAAAAGACCAAAAGAAGGTCAATCTGCCAGGGAACAGTAGTGGCATGAGAATTTCAGGACAAGTACAAATGTCCCGTTGTAATGAATACCAGACAACTTGTACTTTTCAGGCAACTGTAGGGGTTAGTAGTGTCACTTCTCTCGCATCATATCCCACATGTGCTCGATTGGAGAGAAGTCCGGGGATCGTACTGGCCATGGAAGTCGTTACACGTCTTGCAGAGCATACTGAGTTTCACAGGCAGAGTGTGGGCGATCGTTGTCCACAACAAATCACCTCCCTGTTGCAAGAACGGCAAAAGAACGCGTCTAACAAAGCTCTGCACGTACCGAGCGCTGGTTAACGTCCCATGCAGAAAACCCAAATGTTAACGAGAATTGTAGCTTATCGCACCCCAGACCATAAGGCCAGTATGTCTTGGACCAATGCACTCTGTGAGAAAGTGCTCACCAGGTCTGCGTCGTACGCGCAAACAACCATCACTTGCGTGGAGGCAGAATTTGCTTTAATCGCTGAAGATAACGACGCGCTGAAGACCGTAGCGCGCCATTCCAAGTGACCATCTGACGACACCTGTCCAGCTGAGCACGTCGATGCTGCGGCGTAAGAGGAAGACGGGCCAGAGGTGTGCGTGCCCCGTAGACCCACTGTAATAACTCGTCTTTTCACGTCTGGGCTCACAATCCCTCGTTTCTGTGCAGTGGCAGCTGTACGATCTGCCAACGCTGCCTTTACATTACGACGATCCTAGCGGCCGTCTGTGCTGCATGGACGTCCAGAACTTGGTCTACGGATGTGAGAATGTTCACATGACCTCCGACATCAGCATGACTGCACAGATGATGCAGCACGTCCAACTTGTGCGGCAGTTCTCCGAAAGGACCACCCGCCACTGGGAAGGCCACAATTGGACCCTTTTCAAGCTCGCTCAATTGGCTGTCGGAAGCACGAGTGCGTCTGCCCGGCGTGGTTGCCTCCGAGATGAGATTAGATTAGATTAGTACTTGTGTCCATAGATCATGAATACGACAATTCGTAATGATCTGGAATGTGTCAGGTTAATAAAAGGTGTCTATAAGATATTACATTACTCAAAATATTACATGACACTCAATATTTTTAATTTTTTTGTGGGGGTTTGGAAATTGCCCACTTACTACATCCAAAAATTCATATAATGAGTAGAAGGAGTTGCCATTAAGAAATTCTTTTAATTTCCTTTTAAATGCTATATGGCTATCTGTCAGACTTTTGATGCTATTAGGTAAGTGAGCAAAGATTTTTGTGGCAGCATAATTTACCCTCTTCTGAGCCAAAGTAAGATTTAACCTTGAGTAGTGAATATCATCCTTTATCCTAGTGTTGTAGCCATGCACACTGCTATTACTTTGGAATTCGTTCGGATTGTTAATAACAAATTTCACACGTGAGTATATATATATTTTGTGAGGCTACAGTGAAGATCCCCAGCTCTTTAAATAAGCGTCTGCAGGATGATCTTGGATGAGCTCCAGCAATTATTCTGATTACACACTTTTGTGCAATGAACAATCTTTTACTCAATGATGAGTTACCCCAGAATATGATGCCATACGAAAGCGGAGAATGAAAATAGGCGTGGTAAGCTAATTTACGCAGATGTATATCGCCAAAATTTGCAATGACCCTAATAGCATAAGTAGCTAAACTCAATGATGAGTTACCCCAGAATATGATGCCATACGAAAGCGGAGAATGAAAATAGGCGTGGTAAGCTAATTTACGCAGATGTATATCGCCAAAATTTGCAATGACCCTAATAGCATAAGTAGCTAAACTCAAACATTTCAGCAGATCCTCAGTGTGTTTTTTTCAGTTCAACCCCTCATCAATGCATACACCTAGAAGTTTTGAATATTCTACCTTAGCTACCGATTTCTAATCGAAGTTTGTATTTATAATGGGGTCATTCCATTTACTGTGTAGAACTGTATATACTGTGTTTTGTCAAAGTTTAATGAGAGCCCATTTGCAGAGAACCACTTAATGAATTTCTGAAAAACATCATTTACAATTTCACCAGTTAATTCTTGTCTGTCGGATGTGATAGCTATACTTGTATCACCGGCAAAAAGTACCAGCTTTGCATCTTCGTGAATATAGAATGGCAAGTCATTAATATATATTAAGAACAGCAGAGGACCCAAGACCGAACCTTGCGGCGCCCCATTCTTGATTGTTCCCCAGTTTGAGAAATCACCAGTTTTTGCATATTATGTGAACTGCTTATTTCAACTTTCTGCACTCTTCCAGTTAGGTATGATTTAAACCATTTGAGCACTGTCCCATTCATACCACAGTACTTGAGGTTATCTAGAAGTATTCCATGATTTACACAATCAAAAGCCTTTGATAGATCACAAAAAATCCCAATGGGTGACTTCTGGTTACTCGAGCTTTTAATATTTCATTAGTGAAAGTATATATAGCATTTTCCGTTGAAAAACCCTTCTGGAAACCAAACTGACATTTTGTTAAAACTTTATTTTTACAAAGGTGTGAAGCTACTATACAATACATTACTTTTTCAAGAATTTTGGATAAGGCAGTCAGAAGACATTGGGCAGTAGTTGTTGACATCAGACGTATCCCTTTTTTTATGCAGTGGTTTAACAATGGCATACTTCAGTCTATCTGGGAAAATACCCTGCTTCGGAGAGCTATTACATATGTGGCTAAGAATCCTACTTATTTCTTGGGAACAAGCTTTTATTATCCTGCTGGAAATGGCATCAATTCCATGTGAGCTTTTATTCTTGAGAGAGTTTATTATCTTCCTAATATCAGATGGAGAGGTGGGTGGAATTTCAATTGTATCAAATGGTGTGGGTAAGGCCTCTTCCATTAACTGCCTTGCTTCTTCTAATGAACATTTAGATCCTATTTTATCTACAACATTTAAAAAATGATTATTCAAAATGTTTTCGACTTCCGGCTTGTTGTTTATCAAGTTTCCATTCGCTTTGATGGTGATGCCGTCATCCTGTACTCTTGGTTGTCCTGTCTCCCTCATAATAATATTACAAATTGTTTTGATTTTGTTATCAGATGTATTAATCTCAGACATGATGCACATGCTTCTAGACTTCTTAATAAGCTTTCTTAATATAGCACAGTAGATTTTACAATTTTTGGCTGTTTCTGGGTCATTACTCTTTCTTGTTGTTAGATACAGTTCCCTTTTGTGGTTACAATATATTTTTATTCCTTTAGTAAGCCAAGGTTTTTCGCATGGTTTCTTATAATTAGATTTAACTACTTTCTTGGGGAAACAGTTTTCAAATTCTCTTACAAGTGTATCACGAAATAAGTTATATATTAAATTAGCATCGGGTTCCTTGTACACCTCATCCCAGTCTAACTGCTGAAGATTTTCTCTGAAATTTCTAATAGTTGAGTCATTAATTGAATGCACAACTTTGGAGGGTAGTTTTGAATTACTTTATGGAGCTATGTCATATACTGTAACTAGCTGAGCATCATGATCAAAAAGCCCATTCTCAACAGGACATAATTTATGTTTTTAAACCTATCTTGGTCTATAAAAGCGTTATCTATCAATGTGCTGCTGTCCTTTACTACCCAAGTGGGAAAATTAATGACAGATTTCAAATTGAAAGAACCAAGCAAGACTTCCAGGTCATTCTTCCTATTACACACTTTCAGTGAATCAACATTGAAGTCCCCACAAATAATAATTTTCTTTCCCCTATCCGACAGATAGCACAACAAGGCATCCAAGTTTTCCAGGAATAAATGAAAGTTTCCTGAAGGGGACCTATATACTGTTATAGTTATAAAAGAGCCCTCCTTCAGTTTAAGCTGACAGGCACATGCTTCTATATGTTGCTCTAGACAAAACATTTTTGTATCTAAGCTTTCTACACAGTGATAACTTTTGACATATATGGCAACTCCTCCTCCCACCTTATTCTCTCTACCCATATGTGCAGCTAGTTTATAACCACTGATATTTACCTTTTCCATATCAGACACAATGTGATGCTCAGACAGGCATAGTATATCTATTACATTATCAGATTCAATGTTATCTAAACAAACCAGGAGCTCATCTACTTTATTCTTCAATCCCAGAATATTTTGGTGAAAAATGGTAACATTATTTTTTATTTTACTTTTGTGAGAATCTACTTTTTTCTTTAATCCACCAATATTTTGGTTAAATATGGTAACATTATTATTTATTTTCCTGCTGTGAGAATTTTGTGAGTATTGGACCTCTTTGGCACCTGCCTGCCTGAACTTCTCATTACACACTGATATTAGTCTAAAAAAGAGGTACATCCATGAGTACTAGTGTCCCCCCTTATGGATTTCGCTAACAACCCTGCCAGTTTACCCTTCCCTTTCCTATTGAGATGTAGGCCATGCCTTGTGAAATCCCCCCTGTCAATAGCCTCGACAGGAACCAATCCAATATCTGACAGAGTGGCCGCATTGCGCAACTGATTCAACTCCATATTTACCCTCCTGACAGAGCAGTTCAACTGGGGCTGACCATGCCGCATGAAAGCAGGCACCAGCCCAACATTGGTATGGGTCGTTGCCGACGCTATTTTCACCAGGTCACACTCAATGCTGTAGCCCTGATCCCTATCAATACTGTTTCCCACTCCAGCCACTATCATCGCATGATCCTGCTTTGTGAATCCCTTGCACAAGGAACCTGTATCCTCTACCACCTGGCTAAGACTTGCACTTGGCTTGAAAAAGTTTGTGACCTGGTACTTGTCCACTATTTTATCCTGTAAAATATGGCCCACACCTCTTCCATGACTGCTACCTAGAAACAGAACTTTCCTCTTACTTTTACTTTTTTTGAAACAGTTGTTTTCCTAGTGAGATTCTGTTGCATCGTAACTACATCTACTTCTACTGGAGCCTCTTCCTTTCTTTACTGTGGTAGCAAGGCAAATCTATTGGTTGTGCCAATTGGGAAACTGTCAGACACTGTCCTCTTTCTGTGGCCCCTGTTCCCAGCCACCACTTCCCACCGCTGCTTGCCCTCCTTCCCCCTTAACCTCTTCAGTTCCTCCCTCGCTCTGTCCAAATCAGCCTGAAGGGCTCTAATTTTCTCCTTCTGTTCAGCTATAATTCTATCTCTTGAGCAAACCCTGCAAGAGAATGGAAGAGTCTCGTTTGCTTCCCCAATTCCCACGCCGCTACAATTTCCGCAATGAAACCACCTGTCACAACAGCTGCACAAAACCCCTGAACTAACTTTCCTACTGCAGCTCACACACTTAGTATCCATGGTAGTTTGGAAATTAGTTAAAGAGATTTACTAAGTGATAACGATAATATGTTAAATACAGATGCAAAAGGACACTAAATATGTTTTGGAAACTAATATGTAAGTAAACTATTACTAAATGCACTTAAATTTGTGGTATAACGCTAAATATACACGATCAAAAATTAGGCCTAAACAGCCGAATGTAACCAAAACGAACTTTTTGCGATAAGTAGAAGAATACGTAAATAAAAGAAAAATCTTTAATGGCAAGCTTGAAGAGCACACTAATGAAGGTATTTAATAAGTTAATCTATACCAAATGCTCTTAAGATTGCGGTATAACGATAAGAATGCACACACGGAAAGTAAGGCAAAGCCGCAAAATATAAACAAAATGAACTTTTCGCGATTACTGGAACAATAAGCCAATAAAAGAAAAACCTTTAATGGTGAGCTTGAAAGGCACCCTAATTAACGTATTTAATCAGTTAAACTACAGCAAATGCACTTCCAATTGCGGTATAACGCTAAATATGCACACTCGAAAACTTAGGCCTAAGCAGCAATAAGTAAACAAACGAACTTTTCGCGATTACTAGAACACTGCGCAAATAAGAGAAAAAAACTTTTAATGGTGAGCTTGAAGAATACACTAAAGAACGTATTTACTTAGTTAAAAGTGTTCAACTACAATTAATTACAACGTAAGTAACTTATCTTTCACGAGAGTTCTGTCTCCGTACGTGCAGCCTTGTGCAGGGCTACCAACTTGCTTCACAAGTTTGCTCCACGCTGAGCCTTTTGGCTGTGAGCATCCCCTATTAAAGGATTGACACAGACAGCACTCTGATAGCTATTCCACTACGCTATCTGTTGGCGGACGACGTTGAAACCATTATCAGTATATCTAATATCGCTCCCAGGTGGCACTACGGTCGCAGGTTCGAATCCTGCCTTGGGCATGGATGTGTGTGATGTCCTTAGGTTAGTTAAGTTTACGTAGTTCTAAGTTCTAGGGGACTGATGTCCTCAGAAGTTAAGTCCCATAGTGCTCAGAGCCATTTGAACCATTTGAACCCAGGTGGCTTATACTATCATCGGATCAGAATCGAAGTCGTCTTCCCAGGTATACTAATTTTCTTTTGCGGCAGTATATTGCGTGACTCTTTGCGTAACAGTTGGAGCTTTCCACTGAACATCTAAATGCAGAGCTTCAGGAGTCACCCAGTGTAGCGCGGCGATCACACGTGGATGTGATTGATGCATCACCTCTCACACGGTCGAACCACGCACGGCGTGGTTTACATCTGAATGTTCCCGGTAAGAGGTTGTTTGCACTATTAATTTCCAGAAAAACTCACTGTCCAATCCCTATGATTTCCAATATTGCCACTAGACGTTTCTTAGGGTAAATGTTTCCGATGGACATAGCTGCCGAATAACCAGAAACAGCTACAGTAACCAGTAGAGACTTTAAAAAAAGAGGGGAACGGCAGCTCTGATGCCACA
The DNA here is from genome assembly GCF_021461395.2 of Schistocerca americana. Lineage (NCBI taxonomy): Eukaryota > Metazoa > Arthropoda > Insecta > Orthoptera > Acrididae > Schistocerca > Schistocerca americana. Next base: position 133,468,926 of record NC_060123.1, read on the forward strand.
AAGGAAAGTGGTGTTGTGATCTTCAGTTCGAACACTGGTTTTATGCAGCTGTCCACACTAGTCTATCCTGTGCAAGTCTCTTCATCTCTACATAACTACCTCAACCTACATCAATTTGAATCTGACTACAGTATACAGTCTTGAACTCATCTACGATTTTTACCCATCAACATTCAATCCAGCACCAAACTGACCCGAGCGGTCTAAGGTGCTGCAGTCATCGGCTGTGCGGCTGGTCCCGGCGGAGGTTCGAGTCCTCCCTCGGGCATGGGTGTGTGTGTTTGTCCTTAGTATAATTTGGGTTAAGTAGTGTGTAAGCTTAGGGGCTGATGACCTTAGCAGTTAAGTCCCATAACGTCTCACACACATTTGAACATTTTTGAACCAAATTGACAAGCTTCAGGATGTGTGCTGTCGACGAGTCCTCTCTTTTAATGCAGTTGCGACATAAATTTCATTTTTCTTCAGTTCGATTCACTTCCCCATTATTACCTATTAGATCTACCCATCTAATCTTCAGCATTATTCTGTACTACCACTTTTCAAAAGTTTCTACTTTCTTCTTGCCTGAACTGTTGATCGTTTCGCTTACATACAAGCCTACACTCCAGACAAATACCTTCAGAAAATACTTCCTAACACTTAAATTTATATTCGCTGAAATAAATTCCTCTTTCTCGGAAATGTTTTGTTGTTGTTTCCGGTTTGCATTTTATATCGCCCTCGTTCTGCCATCATCAATTAAACACAAAGGATAAGAGTTATACTGCATTTTGATTCTCCCACCAAAACATGAGAATCTTATTACGAAGGGTGTCCAGGAGGTAAGTTTCAGTCGGTCGCGAGATGGAGACCACAGCGAAAATCCGATGAAGTTTTTCACAGACGTATTGGGAAGTGTCTCTAGTGTGTCTGCCGATCCCGTCACGTTGTACTTTGCAATTCTGAGAACGCAGTGACCACGTAAAGATGCCTAGAAGAATAGTGTCTCCCGCCAACTATGGGTGCCTTCCGAGAGATTTCACCTGATTTGATGCAACGACGAAGACGCTCCTGCAGCGTTCTCGATATGAAGTGTCTAATCACCCACCATACAGCCGGGACTTGCCTCCCTTTGATTTTCATCTCTACTCACACGAATCGCCGGCTATGAAGACAACGTTTTAGCACAGACAGCAAACTGTAGACCAGCATAGAGAATTGGTGGAAAGCGGAGGCGATTGTCTTTTATGACGAAGGTATTGGAAAGTCGGTACAACGCCATGACAAATGACTAAGTCGTAGTGGCGACTGCGTAGAAAAATAGCTGGAAGGTGTAGTTAACTGTTGCAAATAAAACATTTCTGATTTTCACTGTGGTTTCCATTTCGCGACCGATCGGAACTTAATTTCTGGACAACCCTCGCATTTCAGAAGGATGAGCTTTTCTGATCACTGCAGAAAGCTGTAAAAACTGAAAGTATTTCTACGAATATGCCATACATAACAGAACATTTGGAAGTCACCGAAGAAAGGTCAATAAAGTCTAAGGTCATAGACTTAAACCAGTATTGCACCGAACAGGTAACCTCGGTAACAGACTTGGAACGTGCAAGGTATCGGTTCCGACAGTCCACAGGCCCCCAACAGCAATTTTTAATACGTGATGAAGTAGTTAGAGTGGGTCCTAATAAGAAGTATAAGAAGTAACTGGGAAGCCATTTTATATGGAGATTTCAGTATTGGTTTCATACCGGAAAGTAATGATTGAAAGCACTTCGAGTTATTACTGTCCAGCTGTAGTTTGTTCCTTGCCGTATCGTTCCCAACAAGGGTATGGTGCAGCAACGATTGACAATTTATTTATCAATCTCTTTTTCATGAAACAGATATGATTACCATTACGAATAAGTGATCTGAACATCATGGTCACAACCCAACAACAGATCATCCTCATCAATCAGCATTATTTAAGAAGGGAAACATTGACTTTCACAAAATCAGAAATGCTGATTTTATCACACAGTTCAGAGCGTATTTGCAGGATGGGCATTGAGAAGTTTTCCAAGGACACTCAATAGATGAAAAAGGCAATTTTTTCCTTATTTCCTTATAAATCTATGATTCAAATTTTCCTTTACCAGTGTTTGTAACAGAGATTTTCTGCGCCGCTAATCACTACAGTATATTTTAGTGAAACCTGTGTGCCATTAAAATTTTCGTTTTTCATACTTTTGTGTGTGATCCATTTATATGTAAAGAAAACATCATATCAATCAGCGTATGTCATGTCTTATGTGATTCCTGCCTCACGTATATGCAAAAGAGGGTGCTTTGCTCCCGTGGATGACACTACACCACTGAAGTTTTCTCTAAGACGGCAGCGGCAGATGAATGGTTGAAGTTGAAACACGTGGATGAAGTGTGAAGTCGGACAAAAGGAACGTGTATGTTTATTAATGAAAAAGGTGTGTCATTTTCACGGGAACAATTAATTTTCTTTGTGATAATAGTCAGATGTTGTAAAATGGAAAAGTGAGTTAAAAATATTGAGAGGTAGCGGAAGCAGTGTTCTGGAGTTCAGAGATGCGCAGGACAAAAATGTTGCCAGAAGCTTCTAGGAATGCCTTGTAATAAAACACGAGATTTTAGGAAGAGGCAATGAGATTTAAAAATATCAGAAAAGAAGAAACAAGAGAGCAGATTGCAAGAGATAAGACTTGAGATTAAATTTTTAGTGAAAAGAAGACAACTAAAAGCTGAAAATAGCGAGTATACGCTGCATTAATAGAGACTGCGTACGAAGTAGAGAGAGGCATTATTTTGACTAAGGGAGAGACTGTGAACTACAGTCGTGGTGCGCACGTTTACTGGTTTTCGTGTTTCAGGGTGTGGATAATAAAGCAACCAGCTACTGTAGAATGTTATCTGTATGCACTGTATATGTACATTACATATTTTTTGGGACGTCTTCGGAAATGCCATTTTCGAGATTTATAGTAGTATTTTTGGAAAAAATTACCTTTTTCATCTATTGAGTGTCCTTGGTAAACTTCTCATTGCCCATCCTGCAGATATTCTCTGAATTGTGTGATTGGATCAACATTTCTGATTTTGTGAAAGCCAATGTTTCCCTTCATAACTAATTCTGATTGATGAGGATGATCTGTTGTTCGGTTTTGACCACGATCTTCAGATCACTTATTCGCAATGGTGATCATATCTGTTTCACGAAAAAGAGATTGAGAAATAAATTGTCAATCGTTATTGCACCACACCCTTGTTGAGAACGATATGGCAAGGAAAAAAATAAAGTGAACATTAATAACTCGAAGTGCTCATAATCAGTACTTTGTGATATGAAACCAAAATTGAAATCTCCATATAAAATAGCTTCCCAATTCTTTCTTGTAAGTCATATTACGACCCTCTCTAACTGATTAATCACGTATTAAAAATTGCTTTTGGGGGCCTACGGACTGTCAGAATGTTATCTTGGGCGTTCCAAGTCTGTTACCGAGGTATGGCATTTAAAGACCTGCTCGGTGCAGTTCTGATTTAAAACTATGACCTTAGACTTTATTGCACTTTTTTCGGTGACTTCCAAATGATGTTCTGTTATGCACAGCATATTTGTAGAAAATACCTTCAGTATTTACAACTTCCTGCAGTGATCAGAAAAGCTCATCCTTCCGAAATGCGACGGTTGTCCAGAAAGTAGGTTTTGATCAGTCGCGAAATGGAAACCACAGTGAAAATCAGAAATTTTTTTATTTGCAACAGAGAAGTAGAGTCATAAGCAGATTTACCAAAGTCTTTATTAGCAATTTCAAACATATGATAAGTGCGAAACGAAAAAACACCTTCCAGCTATTTTTCTACATAGTCGCCACTATGACTTAGGCATTTGTCGTAGCGTTATACCGACTTTCCAATAGGTTAGTCATACAAGGCAACCGCCTGCGCTTTCCACCAATTATCTATGCTGGTCTTCAGTTTGCTGTCTGTGCTAAAACGTCGTCTTCATAGCCAGCGATTCGTGTGAGTAGAAATGAAAATCAAAGGGAGGCATGTCCCGGCTGTATGGTGGGTGATCAGACACTTCATACCGAAAACGCTGCAGGAGCTTCTTGGTCGCCCCTGCAGTGTGCGGCAGAGAAGTGTCATGAATAGGGAAATGCATGACAGTTACGTTTCATGAAATCAGGAGAAATCTCTCGGAAGGCACCCATAGTTGGCGGGAGACACTATTCTTCTCAGAACTGCAAAGTACAACGTGACGGGATCTGCAGACACACTAGAGACACTTCCCAATACGTCTGTGAAAAACTTCATCGGATTTTCGCTGTGGTCTCCATTTCGTGACGGATTGGAACTAACTTCCTGGACACCCTTCGTAATAAGATTCTCGTGTTCGGGTGAGAGAGTCAGAATGCATTATAACTCTTACCCTTTTTGTTTAATTGATGATGGCAGAACGAGGGGGATATAAAATGAAGACCGGAAACAACAACAAAACATTTCCGAGAAAGAGTAATTTGTTTCAGCGAATATAAATTTAAATGTTAGGAAGTATTTTCTGAAGGTATTTGTCTGAAGTGTAGCCTTGTATGTAAGCGAAACGATCAACACTTCAGGCAAGAAGAAAATAGAAATGTTTGAAAGGTGGTGGTATATAATGATGCTGACGATTAGATGGGTAGATCTAATAGGTAATAAGGAAGATATGAATCAAATTGAAGATAAAAGAAATTTATGTCGCAACAGCATTAAAAGAGAGGACTCGTCGACAGCACACATCCTGAAGCGTGTCAGTTTGGTGCTGAACTGAATATTGATGGGTAAAAATCGTAGATGAGATCAAGACTGTATACTATAGTCAGATTCAAATTGATGTAGGTTGAGGTAGTTATTCAGATACGAAAAGACTTGCACAGGACAGACTAGTGTGGACAGCTGCATAAAACCAGTGTTCGAACTGAAGATCACAACACCACTTCTCTTTGTGGCACCGAAGCTGCCGTTTCTTTCTGTTTTTTTAATTATCTACTAGTTACTGTACTGTTTCTGGTTATTCGGCAGCTATGTCTTTCTGAAACATTTACACTAAGAAAGGTCTAGTGACAATATTGGAAATCATAGGGATAGGACAGAGAGTGCTCTGGTCACATTGGATGTTCATGGAAATTAATAGTGCAAATAACCTCTTACCAGGAACATTCAGATGTAAACCACGCCGTGCGTGGTTCGACCGTGTGAGAGGTGGTGCATCAATCACATCCACGTGTGATCGCCGCGCTACGCTCGGTGACTCCTGCAGCTCTGCATTTAGATGGGCTGATCATGGTTTTAGCGTCATCCGTCCCAACAGCTAGCGTAGTGGAATAGCCACCAGAGTGCTGTCTGTGTCTACCCTGTAATAGGGGATGCTCACAGCCAAAAGGCTCAGTGTGGCGGAAACGTTTGAAGCAAGGAGGCAACCACGCCGCGCAGACGCACTCGTGCTTCCGACAGCCAATTGAGCGAGCTTGAAAAGGGTCCAATTGTGGCCTTCCCAGTGGCGGGTGGTCCTTTCGGAGAACTGCCGCACAAGTTGGACGTGCTGCATCATCTGTGCAATCATGCTGATGTCGGAGGTTATGTGAACATTCTCACATCCGTAGACCAAGTTCTGGACGTCCATGCAGCACAGACGGCCGCTAGGATCATCATAATGTAAAGGCAGCGTTGGCAGATCGTACAGCTGCCACGGCACAGAAATGAGGGCTTGTGAGCCCAGACGTGACAACACGAACTGTTGGGAAGCAGTTATTACAGTTGGACTACGGGCACGCACACATTTAGACCGTCTTCCTCTCACGCCGTAGTATCGATGTGCTCAGCTGGACAGGTGCCGTCAGATGTTCACTTGGAATGGCGCGCTACGGTCTTCAGCGCGTCGTTACCTTGAGCGATGAAAGCAAATTCTGCCTCCGCGCAAGTGATGGTTGTTTGCGCGTACGACGTAGACCTGGTGAGCACTTTCTCACAGAGTGCATTCGTCCAAGACACACTGGCCTTATTGTCTGGGGTGCGATAAGCTACAATTCTCGTTAACATTTGGGTTTTCTGCATGAGACGCTAACCAGCGCTCGGTACTTGCAGAGTCTTGTTAGACGCGTTCTTTTGCCGTTCTTGCAACAGGAAGGTGATTTGTTGTGTGGATAACGATCGCCCACACACTGCCTTTGAAAGTCAGTATGCTCTGCAAGACGTGTAGCGACTTCCATGGCCAGTGCGAACTCCGGACTTCTCTCCAATCGAGCACATGTGGGATATGATGAGACGAGAAGTGGCACTGCTAAGCCCTACATTTGCCTGAGAAGTATAAGCTGTCTGGTATTCATTATAACGGGCCCTTTGTACTTGCCGCGAAATTCTCTTGCCACTACTGTTCCATGGCAGATGGACCTTCTTTTGGTCTTTTTGTACCTCTGTCTACCATTAGCAGTAACTTGCACCTTTTTCTCTGATGTGCGGAAGTGTTCCTGATCTGCTTGGGTTGCTTTCAGTCTCTTGTCTACAGTCTTCAGAGCAACAAAGCTGTTGCTAGAAGACTTAGCATCCTTTGAACCCCTGCCTAATTTTGTAGGTTTAACCATTGTCCAGTCATCTACACTATTCCTAACTTAACTTCTGCCAGCTTCATCTTTCAACTGCTCTAATTCCGTATTTGCTACTGCCAGATCAGCTTCGAGTTTTAAGACCAGCTTCTGACAGGAAATTTGACGAGAAAGTACTGTTGTCTTTTATATTTCGGGAAAAGCATTACACCAATCTATGTTTGTAGCAGCGGGTATCACTTTGCCTGTACTACTTGGGATGGATTAGTTAAAGGCATGCACAGTAGCTTTAGAGTTGCAAACAGAAGAAATGTGCATCAAGGCTAACAATGTACAAAGATGAGTAAGATTCAAGAAGAGCAACGAGGAAGAGCAGGGAGTCTGTAACGGTTGAAAGACCCAAATAGATAAACGTTCTGCGGTATAAAGGAAGAAGATATGGATGAAGAAAATGAGATTAAAGAGGAAACAAATTGGGATGACCAGGTTAATGTAAAATGCTGAGAATCGTCAGGTTTAACGTATGAGCAAAGGTGTGAACTAAAAATGATATTGATGAGAAATGAAGTAGCATTTAGCGAAAGACCTGGAGTTATTGAAGGGTAAGAGTGTAAGTTAAAATTAAGAAACATGAAATATTTTTAAAATCCCCTTATCCCATAGCATTAAGTGTGCATGAAGCTGTGAGAAATGATTCGGATTTAATGTGTGTCAGTAGCGGAATTTATACGTGATTTGGATTTAGCACTAGGAGAGGAGTTGTTACAAAAAGTTTTTATCCACGTCGACGATATTTCAATGATTTCCAAAGCCTGGGAAGAACATATATTAAGGAGACTTGCTGCTAAATGTATTACAGTTAAATTCTCTAAGTGGCATTTTCGTTGTAGCGAGATAAAATTTCTTGGACCCATTGTAAGCTCTACTTGTATCCGACCAGATAAAAGGAAATTAAGAATTGCCCACCACCTAGAAACAAGAAGCAATTGAAATCTTTTCTTAATAGGGTTTTGTAGATGGTATATTCCTAGTAAAATAATGAATTGCGTAAACCGTAATGCACTATTGAAATTGAGGGCACAGTGGTTATGGGATGGAAAGTGCCAGAGTGAATGGTAAGCCGTAAGAACTCATTAGGTAATTCAAAATTGTTGGAAGACCTTGATTTAACTAAGGAGTTTTGTATAGCTGTGGATACGTCGGGATATGGAATCGATTGTGAAGTATTTGAGGAACTCGAGAAAGAAAATGGTACGAGAGCTCATGTGACTATAGCAGTCGTTACCTGCTTGTAAAAGGAATTATTCTACTACAAAGAAGGAGACATTAGCTGTTGTCTGGGCTGTGAAAGTCTTTCAGTATCGATTGTATGGTCATAAGGTGGTAATTTTATTCGGACCATAAAGCACGATAATTTCTGATGACGAGCAAGTTGTTGCATTCTTATTTAAGAAGGTGGGCGTTGTTTCATGAGGAGTGTGGTTTAGAGATAAGATACATAAAAGGGGAAGAGAACAAGGTACCAGATACGGTATCTCGGCTACCATTAGGTATGGAAGGTGACATTAAAAGTTTAGAAATTCGGAGTCGGTTTACCGTGTATAGAGATAACCAGTTGGAGTATGAGAAAGAGGTAAAAGGAGTAATGTGCAGAATAAAGGATTATCAACAAAGGGATGGTTAGTTAAACAGAGTAAACACTAAGCTGTCAATGGTTGAGGGCACATGTAATTGGAAACAACAGTGGTTATACCATAATGGTCTGTTGTTCAATAAAAGTAGGAAAGGATTAAAACGATGGCGTGTATGTATTCCTCAAGCATACGCGAGACAGTTAATATGGTATGTACATTATAGGTACTGGCATTTTGGAGTAAAGAAGTGTTTGGCTCACATCTAAAACTATTACTATTATAAATGAATCAGTAAGACAATGCGAAAAGAGTTAGAATTGTAACATATGTCAACAAGCGAAATATCCTAATGAAAGATGTAAAATAAGGTCTTATCCTATAATACCAGAGCATCTATGGGATCTCTCAGCGATGGATCTCTACAGGCCCCTTCCTCGTGGGTGTGGTGGTGTAATATATGTATTAGCGATTCTTAAAGTATGGTCTAAGTTAGTAAAACTGTACCCCATAAAAGCAGCTACTAGTAGAATCATCATGCGTATATTACAGCAGGAATATCTACCCAAAGTAGGAAAACCAAAAAGGCTTGATTTCCAACCATGGAGCACAGTTTGTGTCTCAAGACTTACAGGAATTTCTGCAGAATAAAGGTATAAAACATTGGTTGATAGCCCGGTACCAACCCCAAGCCAACCCAAGTGAGAGGGTAATGAGGGATTTAGGATATTTAGAACATACCTAATGTGCTCAGAAGCATAATAAATGGGCCACGTTTCTTAGTGAATTTGAAAGTATATTGAATGAGATGCTACATGATAGTATTGGAGTAGGTCCAAGGGAGATATTAAAAGGAAAGATTCTGGGAGAACAGTTGTCAAATATGGAAGAGTATCCACCCAAGGAAACAGGATGGGAAAATGCAATGACAGATTATGTAAATAATAACTTGCGGGAAAACGTGGAAATGAGATCGAAGCGATGGAATAAAAATGTGAGGATGGTTAAATTTGAGACTGGTGACCAGGTTTTAATGAAATCACATTAAAAAGCAGTAAAAGAAATGAGAGTATTAAAAAGTTTGGTCTTCTTTATGACGGTACATGTGAGAGTCAGGCAATGCCCCATACTATGACAGTAACAGTGAAAGAAGTAGATTCAAATAAAGTTGTGGGAAAATACCACCTAAGTGAAGTAAAACGGTATGCCTTTTACTGTATGCACAAATCTATTGACGAGGAACAGGACACCAATATAGATATTGAGAGTGTTGATGAGAAAGATTTGAATAAAATATTTACTGTATATTCGTTAGAAACAGTTAGTGAAAACTATGAAACGGAGATTGACTTAAAACCCGAAGAAGAGAGAGGACTTTTGTTGTTGATTACTGATGAGTTACACATAAGTAGAACTAAGGATGCTATTAGAAAGTGTACGCAGAAATAACCCAAAAGAAGAGTGCTGAGATGCAAAGTTAAAAAACCTGAAGTTACTAATAAATTAAGAAATATGTTAAATACCGAAGTAGCCTTGTGCTTTCAGTAGATCGGCTTAAGCGACCTCTAACCCGTAAAGCTAACGAGTTTGAAATTGAGGCGAGAACACCTTGAGCTTATAAGAAGAGAGTGAACTTTGTAGTTCAGTGAAGTGAATTTACTCATTGAAGCCATCCGGCACAGAAATAACGACACCGTGCCATATTTTAGTTTAATTTGCTAATAGTAGCCAAATTGTTGATGCCTTATGTTTTAACATTAAAGACATGTGTTATAGTTACTTTCTAGTAGATCCAGAGTCATTTCGTATTTAAAGATATCAGAGCTATGAAATGCAAGATGATTGTTGCAGCTACTGGTAGTATGAATCATTAAAAACTTTGAACGATTTACAGACTATAGTAGGGTTGTGATCACTTTTTCTAGATATGCAAAAATTGGGAGGAGGCGGTGATGCCAAAGCATTAAAGCGATCGTCTATTCCTGACTAACTAGAATAATGCTAAATGAGATACTGATGAGTATGGATTTAAAATAGAGTTTGAAGTCATATAGTTGGCCGCTTCCTAATAGACTGAAACGAGGAGGAGGCCTGTAATGTGTCAAAATTAATTTCGAAACGTTTCATGTCGTTACGTAAGTAATGTGGTCGTTTCAATCTGTTATGATAGCAGCAAAATGTCGTAAAGCTGTAATTCTTGTAACTAAATTCAGTGTGAGTGTGTATGTTCTAGAAAAACCAGTATTGTAACCAGTTGTAATAGTGCAGTAATGTGTTCATTGTAAATAAGTATTATAGTAGTTGTATTACACGTTTATTACCTTATAAATAAACTTTTTTATTTTAAATTCAGTGCATTAGTATTTGTAAAACGACTCTTTCATACAGTGTTCACTAAAAAAAGGTTATCATTCCACTTGGGACCTGTGGAATGGTACATTAGCTTATTTGTTTTAGTTGTAAATGTTTGTCATGTATTGTTGTTTTTCTGACATGTTCTACATCTTGGAGGACCTCCTCACTACGGATCGATTGGAATGAAAGTAAATCTAATCTATTGACCCAGAAGCGGCAAAGACCATCCATGTGGCGGTCACTGGCAGCAGCAACCACATTAGACTGTGGCAGCAACGTGCGCCACAGATCATCCTCGGCGAGCTGGCCGCAATACAACGAAACGACAGCCACAGCAAATTATACTGTATATTGATTGTTCAAGAATAATGGTAACGCCCTACGTTTGCCTAGATTTGTGGTTCACTATGGTTTTGTGGGTAGAAGCTGTGAGTCACTATCGAGGATCCGACGAGTACTTGTGTTATCTTCTGGGAGGTTAGACTGAGATCCATTGCGCCTCCCCACGAATTATTAGCAATTTATTGCATCTATATTTTTTCTCGATTTTCTTTTGTACTGGGTTGGGGCGACGTTTGAACTTTTTATTCGTGGACACTCGTAGGCAGCAATTCCGCCACAGTGCAAAGGGAGCCTGCAGAACAGATACGATGACCGAGGAAATGGACTTTAGGTCGCCCAAATATACATTTGACAGTGTTCGGAACGACATCATACTGTTCCAACCGTTTGAATACATCTCTGAGGTGTTGTCGATCTTCTTTCTCGGTGGTCAAAACGATCAAGGTGTAATCAAGGTAGGTAAAGCCGAAGCGTAATATACTGAATCAATAAATCTTTTCCAGTTTTGGGCTGCATTGTGTAACCAAAGCTCATAAACAGCCTCTCGAACAACCTGAATGGTGTAACAATTGTTGTTTTCGGTATATCTTCTTCTGCTATAGACACAATTCAACACACTATAGATCTTTACACCATGTGCAACAGGGGTGCTCAACCCGTCGATCGCGATCGACCGGTCGATCGTCAGGCTCTTATGAGTCGATCTTTCAAAACCTTTGTCCCAATTACCTGTTTTTGTAAAATATGAGTTTGTGGACAATGAGTGTTTCGCAGGATATGAGTGCAGCAAAAGAGAAAAACATACCACTTCCGAGGTGAGTGGGAAGAACAGGTATTTATTACAACGCATAAATATAGGTGTATACGTTTGATACATAATACTAGTTCAGACATACCTAAAATGGGAAATACTGAACGCAATTTTAGAATAGTGACAAAGACTTCGAATCGAAAGCAGCTGTTATTAGCGAGCTGAGGAGGAAGAAACTTTCTAAGCTTAAAAGTAAATTACAATTACAGCAGCCTTTTTTTTTTATAAAGCTTGTACATCAAACATAGCATCATTTTGCGTATCAGAAGTACTGATGAAACGTGCAAAACCATTTGACGATGGCACAGATGGCTAAGGCGTGCTGTTTGGCGGCTAGTGAATCCTGTTTCCCATTTAAAAACAAGTCGTCAAAGATAGTATCAGCCACCAGAGACGTGTCTGTCAAGTCCTGCCAGCAACAAGAAAAGTGGAATAATGGCGGAGAGTATAAAAGGTCAAGTTATAACAGTTTACAGTCCTGTTTGTCTTTCTCTTTGTATCTAGATGAGTCAGTAGATACAGTCGATTCACCACATGTTATGATTTTTTGCAAGACTGATATTTTAGGATTTCAGTGTAAAAGAAGACTTGCTTACAATTTCAGTGTAAAAGAAGACTTGCTTACAATTTTTACCTTGAAAGATACTTCACAAGTTTTTGCAATGCTTTCAGATTCTTCATTTCTAAATATGATATGCAAATTCAGAAACTTGGTGTCTGTTACTGCTGATGGAACGCCTTATGTGTTAGGCAAACAGAAAGGATTTTGGACTTTGTGTGGGAACGACAAATCTTTCCACCTTTCCTTAGCTCTGTTCTGTCAAGACAGAGTCTTTTCACCGCGCGGTTAGAGGCGCCATGTCACGGATTGCACGTCCCCTCCCGCCGGAGGTTCGACTCCTCCCTCGGGCGTGTGTGTGTGTGTGTTGTTCTTAGCATAAGTTAGTTTAAGTAGCGTGTAAGTCTAGGGACCGATGACCTCAGCAGTTTGCTCCCTTAGGAATTCACACACATTTGAACATTTTTGAACAGACTTTCCAAAAAGTGGATATGGAATATATTTAAAGTACAATGAATACTCTTTTCTATTGCGTTAAAACTGAACTTGAAGACGAGATAACTCAATTTCAAAGTAACATTATCTTAAAATCAGAGTTCAATGAAAATAACTTTTGGAAATTAGTGAGTGTAAAAACCTAACACAGTAAAGACGGTATCACATGTTTTATCGTCCTCTGGACCAATTTATTAGCTGCCGTAGGTATCGTTTCCAATGATGGACATTGTGAACTCTTTTAAGTGTAGAAATAAACTGACCGATCCTCATCTTTGAGACTGTGTAAAGTTGACTCTGACAAATTTTTCACCAGATTGTAATAAACTTGCCAATGATATGCAAAGCTAAGCATCAAAAGTTTTCAACATTTATGATGGTGTATATTTTAATTTTTTTCACATGTGTAGTATCTTGAGAAGTATGGCTACAAGTTTTAATAGACAGTAAATTACCTTTTATGTATTCCTTGTAATTAACATGGATAATTTTGGCTACAGTGTTGTTTTGTGCTTAAAACTTTATGAGTTTTTAAGTCGGCAAGTCTCTAAATGGATTAAATTGCATGTTGTAGATCTCAAACCAAAAAAAAGATGAGCACCCCTGATGTAGAGCATGATTACAATTTCGCAACAATGGAACTGGGTAATGGTCTGGCACAGTTATTGCATTAAGCGCTCTATAATCGCCGCATGGACGCCATATTCCACTCATCTTAGGAACCAGATGCAATGCAGACGACCAGGGACCACTTAACTATTGGATAATTTCTTGTTTTAATAAGGTGACAGACTGAGTCTTACGTGTACTTACCAGCCCTTCGCTTGGATCAGTTTGGCGCTGCGTACGGCCGTGCTGCAGCGGAACCCTGTTGTGGTTCGGCAGGTCACACCGTCCACTGGTCGAGAATACGCCACGTCCGGCATCAGCGTGGGTAGTACGCCAGGAAAACGGCGCCGATGATCGGCTCTGAAACGTCGGCGATTGTGAACTTCCAGATCAAGGCACGGCTTAGTCCCAAGTCCAGTTCCACACTGAGTTCCATAGAATGATATTGTGGAATTGTTAGCAGCTGACAAGCAGAACGTAGTCGGTTGCCGACGGCAGTGCACCGACGCCCGTGGCAATATGCTCAAATCGAAACCTGTGTCTACTAGATACTTTATTCCGGGCATTCTGTCATTAATAAACAGATGCTGTGGTCCTGCCCAGCAGTCGGCTGCGGCTAAGACTGACTGCCGCTCGCATTTGGGAACAAGAATAGACTTGAGCACTTGCGTGCATGTTCACCAAACTTTCGATGAAACCAGCATACCGACTGTTCTGAATTGGAAAACAAGTGTTATTGGAGGATCGACTCCTGGGCCTGCCATGGTAATGTTTCTATCCCTGTTGGTACTTTGTCGAGACAGTAATTCGCTGAGCTGTTTGCATCGAACGTCTATCTTCTTCGCTAGTGAATCATAATCAGTGCGAGTGACCTATACTTCTGCTGTACTGCTGCATGCCCCTGCCAAGGTGCTTACTCGTGCAGGAGTGATAGCCTCTTATATGCAGCCCATAAGTTCTGAAATGGCGTCTGTGACATCTCCGTTAGGGGTGCTATGATTGCCTTAACTTCTGGTAGTAGATGACTATTCAATGGTAGGGCGACGGGTTACGATCCCCGATGTCTTCTTGCGTGAGCACTTACCAGATGCGGTCTTCTTGTGAAGCGGTTACTCTTTGGATGAACTAAGTTTTCAACTCCTTGTAAGCTGCTTCCGTTGGTGACGCAGTTACATATTGAACTTCCACAGCCTATCAACGGTTTCACTACCAAGGAAAACATCGTTGACTCCGCAGAAATTCAGATCGTTCAAATGGCTCTGAACACTATGGGACTTAACATCTTAGGTCATCAGTCCCCTAGAACTTAGAACTACTTAAACCTAACTACCTAAGGACATCACACACATCCATGCCCGAGGCAGGATTAGAACCTGCGACCGTAGCAGTCGCGCGGTTCCGGACTGAAGCGCCTAGAACCGCACGGCCACCGCGGCCGGCCCGCAGAAATTCCTGCATAATAAGAACCTGCGTCGACTTGAGAGAACCACAGTGCTGGAGTGTGTAGCCACAACGGTGGCAAGAGTACTCTGGTTTCTTCTTGCATGTTGTAATCGTCTTCTTGTGTGGGTATTTAGGCTCGTATCACGCCTACGTCACCAACCGTCGGTGCAGTAGTGATTAGGACTGCTCGACTTCGTTAGGCACGTATCTTCCAAGCCTATCAATGTGTATAAATATACACTCTCCGAATTACGTAGAACAATAACTACTCGTATTTATCAAAACAGTGAACAGTTGCACTCGACTCACTTATGAACATTTGTGACACGCTTTACAGGAGTGTAGACTCGGCTTCGGTAAGGCTTAAACTGTTAATGATGAGTCAGTTGGTTGGGTGATTTGGGAGAAGGACCAAACAGTGAGGTCATCGGTCCCATCGGGTTAGGGAAGGAAGTCGGCCGTGCCCTTTCAAAGGTACCACCCCGCACTTGCCTGAAGCGATTTTGGGAAATCACGGGAAACCTAAATCAGGATGGCCGGACGCGGGTTTGAACCGTCGTTTTCCCGAATGCACGTCGAGCGTGCAAACCACTGCGCCTCCTCGCTCGGTGATGAGTCAGTAATCAAGCTTTATGAAATTTTGAACCACAGTCTAAGGTAACAGACGCAACACTCCTCGTTTTTGTTCCCCGCAGCGAGAGCAACGACCCAAGCGGCCGGCAAACGACACTTCTGAATACGATATCGGATGAATGCGAATACTAACGTTTATTATACCGAGCGAGGTGGCGCAGTGGTTAGCACACTGGACTCGCATTCGGGAGGACGACAGTTCAATCCCGTCTCCGGCCATCCTGATTTAGGTTTTCCGTGATTTCCCTAAATAGTTTCAGGCAAATGCCGGGATGGTTCCTTTGAAAGGGCACGGCCGATTTCCTTCCCAATCCTTCCCTAACCCGAGCTTGCGCTCCGTCTCTAATGACCTCGATGTCGACGGGACGTTAACCACTAACCACAACCACCACCACTAACGTTTATATTGTTTTGTAGCTTAGTTTTTACTGTAGGGGGTGTGTTGAGTGCCACAAAAATCGACAGTAACTTAAAAATGATACCACATTTGTTATTATTTAGTTTTCTAAGCACCCTGGGAGGCACGAAACGGTACTTTGTAAAGCAGTTTTTTTATGATACTCTTTTAATGTACAGACATTTTCTGAACGAAGTCGTTTTCCTTTAATAACAAAAAATGCTAGTAAATACCAGAAGACCCGACCTTTTCTAGAAAGACGTCATACATCTACCCAACAAAGCAGAGTTTTGTTCAGTACAGTTTCAGCCCAATCAGTGATTGTGGAACGTAGGAAAACGGTATGCAATGTAATACCTATATCATTCAACGTATCAAATAAGCCACCACAACTGTAGCTCAAGGAAAACCACACAGACCTCCTAATAAGCTGTTTTTAAACGTATTTCATGATAATTCATTTCTCTTAGTAATTTTCTAAAGCATGGAACGCAAAAATATAATAACTATTTGTTAATTACGTCGAAAATAGTTGAAAACAAACATCCTTATGACTTATGTAACTGTCTGGTTTCTCACTGCTTGGAGCGCTGGTGTTGCTCCAGCTATCATACGGTAACAACTTTCGCAGCAGAGAGTGTCATGACTCACGTCCTAATAAGTCGTCAAAAGAGATAAAACTCTTTCCCAACACTGAAGAAACGAATTCCGCATTATTGTTGCTAAATCTGAGCCACAAACAGAAAGAATCTTCAACACATTTGCTTTTGAAGCAAAAGTAATTACATTTGCTAAAATATTCGTATAGCAGAGTGTCTCCATAATTTTTTTAATTGTCAAGGAAACTGCCTATGATAATAACAGCAGACAACAGCAGAAATATATGCTTCTCGTGGATGAAATACGCGTTTATATTCTCTCGCTTTCAATGAAATAAGCTGCAAATATACACATACTCAAAAGTATTTCTTTGTGAAAAATTGTAGCTTATGTTATTGAATCAATGTGATTCAGCTGTTTTTAAACGTATTTCATGATAATTCATTTCTCTTAGTAATTTACTAAAGCATGGAACGCAAAAATATAATAACTATTTGTTAATTACGTAGAAAATTAGTGAAAACAAACACCCTTGCGACTCGTGTAGCTGTCTGCTTTCTCACTGCTTGGAGCGCTGGTGTTGCTCCAGCTATCATACGGTAACAACTTTCCCACCAGAGAAAGGCAAGGCGAAAAGAGCACTGTCGTTGCAACATCATCTGCGGCGAAGGGAGCGTTTCAGCTTGACATATGCAGCGACAGCACGCATCAGACGACGGCACATGACGATGACGTGTCGCTACGTATCTAATCTTTAGCACTGTTTGCATATATTACAAAACGTAATCCAGAGGTAATCCCCATACTGATCAGTGGGAGCACATTAGCACTATTAATAATTTGTTGTAGTATACAAAACCCTACCCCCATGAACCATGGACCTTGCCGTTCGTGGGGAGGCTTGCGTGCCTCAGCGATACAGATGGCCGTACCGTAGGTGCAACCACAACGGAGGGGTATCTGTTAAGAGGCCAGACAAACGTGTGGTTCCTGAAGAGGGGCAGCAGCCTTTTCAGTAGTTGCAGGGGCAACAGTCTGGATGATTGACTGATCTGGCCTTGCAACACTAACCAAAACGGCCTTGCTGTGCTGGTACTGTGAACGGCTGAAAGCAAGGGGAAACTATAGCCGTAATTTTTCCCGAGGGAATGCAGCTTTACTGTATGGTTAAATGATGACGGCGTCCTCTTGGGTAAAATATTCCGGAGGTAAAATAGTCCCCCATTCGGATCTCCGGACGGGGACTACTCAAGAGGACGTCGTTATCAGGAGAAAGAAAACTGGCGTTCTACGGATCGGAGCGTGGAATGTCAGATCCCTTAATCGGGCAGGTAGGTTAGAAAAATTAAAAAGGGAAATGTATAGGTTAAAGTTAGACATAGTGGGAATTAGTGAGGTTCGGTTGCAGGAGGAACAAGACTTTTCGTCAGGTCAATACAGGGTTATAAATACAAAATCAAATAGGGGTAATGCAGGAGTAGGTTTAATAATGAATAAAAAAATAGGAGTGCGGGTAAGCTACTACCAACAGCATAGTGAACGCATTATTGTGGCCAAGATAGACACGAAGCCCATGCCTACTACAGTAGTACAAGTTTATATGCCAACTAGCTCTGCAGATGATGAAGAAATTGACGAAATGTATGATCAGATAAAAGAAATTATTCAGATAGTGAAGGGAGACGAAAATTTAATAGTCATGGGTGACTGGAATTCGAGAGTAGGAAAAGGGAGAGAAGGAAACATAGTGGGTGAATATGGATTGGGAGAGAGAAATGAAAGAGGAAGCCGTCTGGTAGAATTTTGCATAGAGCATAACTTAATCATAGCTAACACTTGGTTCAAGAACCATAAAAGAAGGTTGTATACATGGAAGAACCCTGGAGATACTGACAGGTTTCAGATAGATTATATAATGGTAAGACAGAGATTTAGGAACCAGGTTTTAAACTGTAAGACATTTCCAGGGGCAGATGTGGACTCTGACCACAATCTATTGGTTATGACCTGTAGGTTAAAACTGAAGAAACTGGAAAAAGGTGGGAATTTAAGGAGATGGGACGTGGATAAACTGACTAAACCAGAGGTTGTACAGAGTTTCAGGGAGAGCATAATGGAAGAATTGACAGGAATGTGGGAAAGAAATACAGTAGAAGAAGAATGGGTAGCTCTGAGGTATGATGTAGTGAAGGGAGCAGAGGATCAAGTAGGTAAAAAGACGAGGGTTAGTAGAAATCCTTGGGTAACAGAAGAAATACTGAATTTAATTGCCGAAAGGAGAAAATATAAAAATGCAGTAAATGAAGCAGGCAAAAGGGAATACAAACGTCTCAAAAATGAGATCGACAGGAAGTGCAAAATGGCTAAGCAGGCATGGCTAGAGGACAAATGTAAGGATGTACAGGCTTATCTCACTAGGGGTAAGATAGATACTGCCTACAGGAAAATTAAAGAGACCTTTGCAGAAAAGAGAGGCACTTGTATGAATATCAAGAGCTCAGATGTAAACCCAGTTCTAAGCAAAGAAGGGAAAGCAAAAAGGTGGAAGGAGTATATAGAGGGACTATACAAGGGCGATGTACTTGAGGACAATATTATGGAAATGGAAGAGGATGTAGATGAAGATGAAATGGGAGATACAATACTGCGCGAAGAGTTTGACAGAGCATTGAAAGACCTTAGTCGAAAAAAGGCCCCGGGAGTAGACAACATTCCATTGGAACTACTGACGGCCTTGGGAGAGCCAGTCCTGACAAAACTCTACCATCTGGTGAGCAAGATGTATGAGACAGGCGAAATACCCTCAGACTTCAAGAAGAATATAATAATTCCAATCCCAAAGAAAGCAGGTGTTGACAGATATGAAAATTACCGAACTATCAGTTTAATTGCCGGCCGAAGTGGCCGTGCGGTTAAAGGCGCTGCAGTCTGGAACCGCAAGACCGCTACGGTCGCAGGTTCGAATCCTGCCTCGGGCATGGATGTTTGTGATGTCCTTAGGTTAGTTAGGTTTAACTAGTTCTAAGTTCTAGGGGACTAATGACCTCAGCAGTTGAGTGCCATAGTGCTCAGAGCCATTTGAACCATTATCAGTTTAATAAGTCACAGCTGCAAGATACTAACGCGAATTCTTTACAGACGAATGGAAAAACTGGTAGAGGCCGATCTCGGCGAAGATCAGTTTGGATTCCGCAGAAATGTTGGAACACGTGAGGCAATACTGACCATACGACTTATCTTAGAAAATAGATTAAGGAAAGGCAAACCTACATTCCTAGCATTTGTGGACTTAGAGAAAGCTTTTGACAATGTTGACTGGAATACTCTCTTTCAGTTTCTAACGGTGGCAGGGGTAAAATACAGGGAGCGAAAGGCTGTTTACAATTTGTACAGAAACCAGATGGCAGTTATAAGAGTCGAGGGACATGAAGGGGAAGCAGCGGTTGGGAAGGGAGTGAGACAGGGTTGTAGCCTGTCCCCGATGTTATTCAATCTGTATATTGAGCAACCAGTAACAGAAACAAAAGAAAAATTCGGAGTAGGTATTAAAGTCCATGGAGAAGAAATAAAAACGTTGAGGTTCGCCGATGACATTGTAATTCTGTCAGAGACAGCAAAGGACTTGGAAGAGCAGTTGAATGGAATGGACAGTGTCTTGAAAGGAGGATATAAGATGAACATCAATAAAAGCAAAATGAGGATAATGGAATGTAGTCGAATTAAATCGGGTGATGCTGGGGGAATTAGATTAGGAAATGAGACACTTACACTAGTAAAGGAGTTTTATTGTTTGGGGAGCAAAATAACTGATGATGGTCGAAGTAGAGAGGATATAAAATGTAGACTTGCAATGGCAAGGAAAGCGTTTCTGAAGAAGAGAAATTTGTTAACATCCAGTATAGATTTGTCAGGAAGTCGTTTCTGAAAGTATTTGTATGTAGTGTAGCCATGTATGGAAGTGAAACGTGGACGATAAATAGTTTGGACAAGAAGAGAATAGAAGCTTTCGAAATGTGGTGCTACAGAAGAATGCTGAAGATTAGATGGGTAGATCACATAACTAATGAGCAGGTATTGAACAGGGTTGGGGAGAAGAGGAGTTTGTGGCACAACTTGACCAGAAGAAGGGATCGGTTGGTAGGACATGTTCTGAGGCATTAAGGGATCACCAATGTAGTACTGGAGGGCAGCGTGGAGGGTAAAAATCGTAGAGGGAGACCAAGAGATGAATACACTAAGCAGATTCAGAAGGATGTAGGTTGCAGTAAGTACTGGGATGTGAAGAAGCTTGCACGGGATAGAGTAGCATGGAGAGCTGCGACAAACCAGTCTCAGGACTGAAGACAACAACAACAACAACAGTATACAAAACAGAAATCTTGATGCATAACTTAACCCATTCCACAGTCCAGAAGGTTTTCTTTCATGAAGGTACTTAGGGAACACTATGTGTGAATGAATGAACGAATGAGTTAATGAATGACTACGGCCGGCGTGTTTCTCCACATGGACTACAGCCCAGACTAACGTAATCACGCAGGCGGTATTCAAAGTCCGTCGAATACGCTACATAATTTCGAATTGTCACCCTCTCTTAAGCAAAATAATAATAATCTATAAGGGAAAATATTACAATCAGAGACCATGCCAAACATAAGTCATAATTCAGGAATACCATTATCCGTGGTTACGAAAAATAAACAAATTCAACATCTTCACAAGCATCCATGGTCATTATCATGTTATTAGTCATCTACAAACACAAAAGAAGATATTTTTCGACATAATGATAACCCTGGCTACAATATTTTCACCGAGAAAATATATTACTTTAAAAATAAATTAGTTTTGCAGTCAAAATATCGCTAACTCCGATAGGCGTGTTATCGGGTGTCATAAGAAGAGTTTAAACTCCGAACAGCGGTAGCTTAAACAAGAACTAGCCTAACTCGTAACCGTGGAAAAGGTAACTTGACATAGATAAAACATTGTCTACCACTGTTTCCGTACGCTTGACAAACACTAACAGTCACCATTACCGTACAAGAAATGCCTGGAAACAAAGCACTTATCAGTTAAGTGTTTTAGCATTGAGGCTTAGATGTTGCATTATCCATGTGACCATGGGGAACCAAGGTGGCGAAAGGTAAAGATCTCAGCAACGACTTACAGAAAATTATAAATACCGTACTGCTCCACGTCTATTCTCCCTGGAAAAATAACAAAATTCATTTCAAAGACCAAATGACATTGATAAGATTAGCTAATTAATTCACTGTTACATAGACTTACATAAGTATTTTATCAGGCCTGTGATGTTTTTTTCAGTTGTCTTCAATATGCACATCCTGTTTCCTAGTTTTTTTTTTTTTGACACGCTGTGTTAATAGGAGGGGACATATTTTTGACAGGATAAAACTGGATAAGCTATGTTTCTTTTAAGCTACAGAGAACTACCAAGAAAACTGCCGAATAGAGGAGGGTAAACGAAAGAGAACAACATCTGATTTCTTAAAGTGCGAGTTCCTTCTCTGAAGCCTGCTCTGGCAAAAGTTGCTGTCACAAAAACCACGTATTTCGAAATTAATTGCGTGTTATTCACATGTGAGTAACATGGTGAATTTGGTTTAAATGTCTGTATATATAAAGAAAAAGACTAAGTCCTATAGGTTTCAGTTTATAAATGATTATCATTTCAGCGACGAGGCATTGTGCAATTGTATGATACAGATGGATGAAACTGTAAAAATACGTGGCACACACAAGTGGAGGAAAAGGCCAAAGCGGTCACTGCAATCCTAAATACACTCAATGAAACTCTGAGGTGAGTTGCTAGTAAGTTTGGGTTGTGAAACATCACGAGATGGTGCTATGAACAAAAATGTTTGCAACAAAGAATAATGTACTGAAAAATTGGGATAGTCAAATGTTAATGTGTATGAAAGTCAAAGAAACATGGCTGGAATTAACATGTTATGTTTACACAGAACATGCATAAACAGCTTAAATGCGTTACCAATAGTCCCTTGTAAAATGTATTGAACATGATGGGAAATGATGAAGAGGTGGATCAGTCTCAAAATTGAACGCTGTCGTTTATCCAATGTAAGGATATCCCATTCGATCACCAAAGCCTATGAAACACCAAATTTTGTACTCTAATGTAACATTATTTATTTTATTTAGGCACGTAGTTGAGGTATAGGGATACAGTGTCACCTGTTAATGACTCTGAATACAGGTGATATAAGAAATTGAGAGAATACAGTGGGGTAACACGTGCGTGGCCTGCCCACCGTATTAGGGGTACACAGAACATGAAAAAACCCTCTGGACAACACGGAAACTAACATACTATTTCTATTTAGGCTTGCCAGTTTCGGCCTTTACCCGAACATGTGCGGTTTTTTACGTTCGTATCCGGCCAAATATAAACAAGTCCGGCTTTTGTTAGGCTTTTTAGCGATGAAGCAGAGAAAGCACAAGGCTTGTCCCATTTTAGTGACGTATGTTCAACGAAAGTTTCGGAGTTTTAAAGCAATTATCAGAGACATTGTAAAATCAGGTGAGAGGAATTATAGTAAACATTAACAATATGTACAAGATACCAAAGACAACTTAAGAGCACGGACATGTTAATTTAGTACCCATTTAAAGCACTTTCATTGGATGACAATAGTTGATTTTCCAACCCGGAAAACAAACAGTAGAAACTATAGATATTTGGTCTAGAAGAAACGTAAAGTTGGATGACAGTAAATTCTTTGATCAGTGGCAAAATTTCACGGAATTCATACGTAAAAAGTACAACTATGTCTTTAAAAAGATTTTGGCACATATAAAGTGGACATCTTATTTCAAATCACACCATAATGGTGAATTTTACTTAAAATTATTCTGACTGGCAGAATATTACTTTGCAAGTCGAGCCCACAATGCACACGTCTGTCCGCAATGCCCAGTGGGCAAAGGATCGCAATAATCTGCAAACCTATACAATCACAAACATGACGATGTTGCTGTGTAATTTAAAATTATCCTGTCACGAGTTCCACAAAATGATGTCTAAGAAAAATAACGTACTTATTAAAGTAATTGGGTTCAGATGAGAAATACTAATACGTAACTACAGATAACTGTTCTTTGTTTATAAGTATAGTGCCGGCCGGGGTGGCCGAGCGGTTCTAGGCGCTACAGTCTGGAACCGCGCGACCGCTACAGTCGCAGGTTCGAATCCTGCCTCGGGAATGGATGTGTGTGATGTCCTTAGGTTAGTTAGGCTTAAGTAGTTCTAAATTCTAGGGGACTGATGACCTCAGAAGTTAAGTCCCATAGTGCTCAGTGCCATTTACAAGTATAGTTGAAATGATCGAAATTATCGAGTTATCTTTTCGTTTTGAGTCCCAGAAGAAAAGATAATTGTATATTTTTTTAATGAAGAACTTTTAGTTTACTTTGATGTAATATTATTTCAGGAAGAAGACAGGAATTAAGAAGATGAGCACCTTGTTGTTATAATAATTGCCAAATTATAAGGCTCTTCACTCATTGCCTTTCTTCGGTGTGAGCATGTTTAAACCTGTTCTTACAAAATAACCGACTGTAACTGGAATCAATAAACAACTGAAGTTACCAAAGTGATTGTATTTCTATTTAAAACAGGCATACCACCTTTTAGAGCAAAATGTCCGGCTAAATACAGGGTGTATCATAATTAATGGTGTAAACGCGTACAGTTGAAAGTACACGATACTAGAAGCAAACAGTCTCAGTAAACATAGGGTCGAAAACGTATACCTTAAGAGCTAAGAGCAATTTTTCATCTTCGATACTGTGAAACAAATCTCTTCTTCTGCAAGCTCTTTGCTTTCCATATTTTGGGATCTGGTAGTATGGACCAAAATAAGAAAACAACGACCAGCAAACACGTGCTCTAAAACGCATATCTTAAAAGTTACCACCGCTTGATCATTAGATGAGCTGTGTTGCAAAGTAGCAAAGATGAACGAGTACTCGTAGCTCTTAAGTAAAGCATTTTAGAGCACGTGTTTACTGGACTTTTTTTTCTTGTTTGGGTCCATACTACCAGTTCCCAAAATATGGAAAGCGAAGAACTTGCAGTAGAAGAGATTTGTTTCACAGTACCTAAGACGAAAAACTCCTCGTAGCTCTGAAGTTATGAGACTCTTTTACTGAGACTCTTTTGCTTCTGGTATCGTGTACTTTCAACTGTATGCGTTTATGCCATTAATTATGATACACCCTGTATAACGCCGAGTCCGGCTTTTCTGTTCTTGAGCATGGCAACCTTATTTGGTTTAGGATGGGAGCGTAAGGTCGCTGACGTCAGCGAGTGCAGCTGTTTCACTCTGCTGACGTGTTTGCACAGCCTGCTGTAACAGGGCGCACCACACACACTCCCCTACCTGCTCAGTGTTCTCACAATTGTCTCCGAAATGTTTGCGTAGAAACACACCAGTGGGTTCGACGTCAGGCAAGCACGGTAATTCTGTGGCACTGAGCATATTCTGGGTTCCCCGGGGATGTGTGAAAGACTCTTCGCTGCTTTAATCGGTGTAAGTGATTTACAAGAGAACCTCAGCAGCCCGATTAGATTGTTTTCAAGCGAGTCGGCTGTTTTCTAGTCAAGTCAACAGACAATCAGACAAATTAGAATTTGATTTAGACAAGATATCTGATTGTTGTTCCAACGCTACTACTGGCTACAGCATCAACAGTTTATCGCTGAGGTGACAAAACCCAGTCGCAGTGCTGCTTGTCGCACGCAAAATATTAATCATCACTTGATATCAGTCAGTTTTTACGAAACTATCTGAGGGCATGGCGTGACCTTAAATTTCAGTACCTCACTTAATCGAAAAGAATCGATCACACACTGTTGCTTTTAAGCTCTAACTGAAGTAAAAATCAATCATGAAGCACATTCATTAGTACAGACATTAGCAAACATGAAAGTAAAAACATAAAAACTAAACGAATAACGAAAATAAAAACGTAAACATTACGAAATAATCCCGTGGATAATAATGTGGGCTATAACGGATGGTTTAAATTTTTGACCATATGTTTATTTAATATATGCGGAAGATGGCCTCACATCGATTGTTCATTTACCGCAACAGTGATTCAAGATAGCGAAGAAAATATAAATTCGTAGCGCAGACAGAGCGTTCACTAAGTGTTGAGTAAGTTAGTGGAGGTGTGAACCAAAATCATGAAAATCTACAGCCACAATCTCAAAGTTCAACAGCGTTGAGTCCCGTTAATAATCACAGGAAAAATAATGTTCATTGACACTATTATCGTGACTAAACCAATTAAGTTTGTTCCATTAGTGGCATTACACAATGCAGGAAATCTTCTATAGTTCATAGCTTCCTACAAGTATATAAATAACATCCTATTTAGCATGGTTGTAAAATAGTCAATCACTGAAACCTGGTTTGAAGTTCTAAGTCCAACAGCATTCAGAGTTCCGAATATATTATAAGTCCTCAACTTGTGGACATAAAAATATTTTAAGTCCGAAGTAACACACTTAAACCTGGTTGCACAGTACCTTCCATGCAATTTACCAAACAGGCCGCATACCGGCAAAAGATTTCAAGTTCTGTCTTGCTTGCCTATTTAAAAACTTGGTCACATGATCACGTTAGTCAGTACACTGTTTTTCAACCGAATAGTAGTATTACTTTTATTCTCTGTACATAATTTTTACAAGGATGCTGGGAATGTCTCGGTATTACAATTTAAGAACAATGAAAATAACTTATTTAAAATATACCGCCATTAACGTACTTACAGGTCTAGTTTGACAAGAATGAGACAGGTTATCGGCCGGGGCGTTGTGGTAGGAACCATTGTGGTTTAGGGAAACAGCGGCAAATCTAAATCAGAATGGTCAAACCAAGATTGGAGACACCACCCTCCCGAATACAAGGCTAGTCTGTTTACGGCAGTGATACCTCATTCGTTTTTATTTGTGATGTACAATACTGTTTTACAAAGAAATTATTTAATGCTGTAAAAGGCCAGTGCTACACTGTTCATTCCATGCTCACCCCCAGGTACTGCACACACTACACACACTATATATACAGTGTTTCATAATTTAATACTGCACACACTATCAACTGACGTCAGGACCATAGCGCCGATATCTGTAAATGTACTCGCATGGTGTTGTTAAAATCTCCTGTGTTTTGAATAGAGCTTTACAGTGAACTCGACCAATATTGTTGGTTATAATTAATATGACTTTTTCCTGTAGTTTGGGAACTGTTCATACTTTGTGCGTTTGTTCCCCAAACAAGAATTCAGTAGCTAAGAATTGAGTGTGCACATTAGTAGTACGTAATTAACAGTTTAAAGGACAATGGTTGTTACACGTTGATGACAGGACACTGAAGGCATGAGACGCTAATGACATTCTGCTTGCGAATATCTTTGCGTGTTCACACCACTTTAACTGAAAATCGATATTCGTTCCTAGAAATACTGTGTTTGTTGCACAATATACAGAGGCGCAATCTACATTTAGTTTAACAATTTCATTATCCCTCTTCAAACTGAAATTCATGTCATCTATTTTTTATGTTCAATGTCACTTTATTGCTTATTGACCAGTTGTAAAATTCCTTGAGGGCTACAATTGCTTTCTCTACAAGGAGTTGTGTCGTTTTCTCTGAGCTATAATACTGCTGCCTTCAACAAAGAGAATTTTTCTCCATGACTTACACTGCTGGGAAAGTCATTGCTGTTTATTAGGAACAGTATTGGCTGTAATATGCTGCTCTGATGAACTCCTACATTAATGTATTTTGGTGCTGATAAGTTTTTTACTAAAAGTTTATATTTATTTGAGGTATTGGTTATCTCTGCTCTTTGTGTCCTATCTACTAGGCATGATTGGAACCAGTCATTAGTTACACCTCTTATTCCTAATGCTTCTAGCTTATTTGGTAGAGTATTATGGTCAGCAGTATCAAAAGCCTTAGAAAGATCTAAAAGCATGCTTGTGACCTAATCATCTTTGTCCAGAGCATCACATACCACTTTAGTGAATTCCACTATGGCTGATTCTGTACCTCTGCCACTTCAGAAACCAAACTGTGATTCACTTAAGGTTGTATTTATTCATTTGCTATTTGATATAAAATCACAGTCCTCTACCCTTCGACATAGACCTAAGGTGAGAGTCTGTTATTTGTAATGCTTTAAATTGGATATCAGCCAATTTACTGAGTAATGTGGTCAGTTGTCGAACTCTGAACCAAATTTCACTGGATGCCAGTCTCTTCAGTTGGAGTTTTCACGTTCTGTGTCAGTGAATAATACTTGTAGCTGAAATAAAAAAGTTTTATATACTGTTTGTGATGCCTATAATTACTTAATAGCATAACAGCTGAGATACTATTCTGGTTATCAAACTTTGTTGGCATATTACAATTACCACATTTAAAAAATGCAACAATCCAAAACTAATTGACTCTGAAAAAATTTAAATCACAATATCATCCAGTCTAGTGTGATAGTGACCACAGCATTTTAATATTCATCTGAATTATTGAATAACACAAATGGAACATAAATTTATGAAATATCTAATTTGCAAAGCACTTGCAATAAAAACTAATTACCTTTCTAAGAATTTATATCTCATTAGGAAGCTTAGGGGCGGAGTATGAGGAACACAATTCTGATTCCATTGATAACATGCAATTCTTACAAAACCGTATTTTAGGATTTTCTGTAAGAAAACCTTATTTTGTATAAGGAAATCACATTATTAAGTTATCCATATTTTGGTACCACCAACAGAGGACCTACAACAATTACAGATAGTAATAGGATAATGGTGTCATTCTGGACAAACTCATTTCGTTAATAACGAAATTGTATCAGATGTTAACAAAGGAATCTGCTGTGCAGTGTCCAAAGTAAATTAAAAGACTGTTTCGGAAAGGAAGATGCTGGAGGACAAAAGGTAATGTTTTACACATACAACTGTAATCCGAACGCATCATCTGAATTAATTTACTGAAATATATATCATGATCTTAAATTCTTCATAAAAAACGGAAATATTATAAACTTGCAAAATCTAAGACCAATCTTGAAATCATCTCTAAAATTACTTTGCAATGAGACACTTTATACATCACTTCTCGATCATTTTAAATTCCGTCAGAATTTCATTTATTTTATTTTGGTTGGTTGGGAGACATGTTTGTGGAAAAATAGTGGGCTCCAGTATGGTTGTACCACTCCAATATACATTCAAAGAAATTTTATAGGCAACAGAAAAACTCTTTGAAGCTAATGCATTACTGTTTGCGAAAGTTGCAACACCCAGAAGGCATTTTTTGAATCATTCTAGAATCGTAGGATGTGGAGAACAGGGGAATTATCATGACGTAGGATTAAGTCTGCAGAAAGTTGGCGTGTACATAGACACAGCAGCGCCATCTTTTGTGTGATCGAGCAGGTCAGTGTAACTCCACCCTCAGTCGGTTTAGACCCATCAAATGAAGCGGAGACGTGGACGCGAGTGCCATATGCCTCGTAGACATTAAAGGGAGCGATATTAGTATGTGAGTGAGTTCGAACGGGGCAGAGTGACTGGCCTCCTAGAAGCGAGTCTGTTGTGCCACGACATTGAGGTTCGTACGGGGCACGCCGCTACAACATTGATGTGAGTGTGGAACCAGTGGACAGATGAGGGTTGTACACAGCAACGAGCAGGTACTGCACCATACAGCGTGATCACATTGTGGGATGACAGCCATTGAGTCTGTAGGGGAGTAACTGACAGAACAACCTCGTCTGCAGTGTTGACTAGACGTTGGAGCACTGTAACAGTTGTGGACATGTCTGCTTTGATGGTTCGACGCCATCTGCTTAGTGCTGGATTGTTGGCACACATGCCATTGCATTGGCTTCCATTGCTCGTCAACACCCATGTCTGCAATGGGCACATGCATGCCCGCACTGCCACGCTGAGTTGTTTTTGGGCGAGTCCCACGTCACACGTGGTCCTACAGTGATGGTCACATATATGTGGCAGATTGCATTGTTGAACGGCAAAACGGACAAAAGCTCATGTGTTGATTTATTGGCTACAGTATACGGTCTATCTCTATGTACTGAAGCAATCTGAACAGGAACTGCTCTGTCAAGGAGGTTTGAGATCCCGAGGCACTACCTATCACACAGGCAGCTCCACATGCAATATTTCATCAGGACAACGCCCTGCCATAAGTGGTGAGGAATGTGCAAGCTTTCTTCGAAGAACGAGATCTTTCATTGCTTACCTGGGCTGCACGTTCGCCCATCGATCATGCCTGGGATGTTATCGGACGATTTTGGTCCTCCTCCAACCATTATCGATGTGTTGTGGACGCGCCTAGAAACCGCGCGCACCGTACTGAATTCTGAACGGCAAGGTGCATTCACAATCGAATATATAGCATCACTATACTCTCTTGTGGGAAAGTTGTCACCGTTTGTCTTCCGGAGCGACACTAGCACTCCAAGCGGTGAGAAAGCAGTCAGTCACATGCGTCACAAGAATAATGTTTATTTTTAATTATTTTCTACTTAATTAACGAAATAGTTGCTGCACTTTTAGCTTCCATGCGTTATAAATTACTAATAGGCGTGAAATATCGTCAAATACATCTTAAACCAGCCGAATGACACTGATTGAATGACATAAGCTACAACTTTTTCATGACAAAATAATTTCGAATATGTGTGTAATAGCAGCTAACTCCACTGAAAGCAAGAGAACATAATCATGTATTTCATGCATCAGATCCCTACATTTCTGTTGTTGTCTGTTGCCATTATCATAGACACTGTCCTTGATAATATATATATTGGAACGTCCCCTTTGAACAATTATACTTGACTGTGCTTAAACTGACACACAATATTTTTTTTAGCGCAACGCAATCTGACTTTCAACAATCCCTACAAAAAATGGCCCTGACAAACATTAACCTATACCTTTCACAAAGCAAAGTTCTGCTGAAGTCAATGTACTCACCTCATCATAAACAAAAGTGAGATGCTTTGCGTATAGATATCGTAGTTATTATGCTTATTGCCGTGATGAAGAAAGTACTATAATGTAACGTATTGTTGCACTACGAAAAAGGCTGGCTCATTGTAGCTATACCACAAAAGTTACTACTAAAACATGTTTTACTTTCCAGAAGAATTCAGAAAACCGCAAAAACAACATTGTAAATTGTCACTCATTAGTAGCGTCGTGATAAAATCGTGTAGCTGTCACATAAACTAACCACTGTGTCATCTGGTATCTCACAGAAAGTACTTTAAATCCAGAATGTATTTTCAAGTAAACCAAAATGTTGCATTAAAATCTCATTAGCAGTACTGGTAAATGTTCTAAGTATGTGAGCCTTATAGTCATTACGTAATCGTGCAACTAACAAGCAAGAATGTACACACACAATAACACTGTGTCGTCTGTTCACAATAACAATGCACTCGTAATTTCTGTTTAAATAAGTTCTCTTGGTTCTTGACTGGATATTTAACTTCAAACATTGTTGCATATTAACAGATTCTAAGTCTGACAAAGCATACTAGTAATGTAAAGTGAAAAGTTATATGGCAAAGACAAAGTTAAAAAGCAGATTATCTTTCAATAAACGGTTTTACATGTGAAATGTGGTGTAAACCTTTACTCTTCCTAGTACACAGAGTTTCAACTTCAACGCAATTATCATGTGGTAAACGTCAGATTCTGTAAGGTCCATATTAAACTATAAAGAATTCGTGACTCAAGTGTTTCTTCTTATGTGACAATCAATGAGCTTTAATGAGAACTTTCTGACTAATATATAATTTCTTTGCATTTGCTTTACCGTGTAGTTTTCTCCTTTTGTCTGCTGCAGATTTTATATTTATAATAGCCAAATCAATTATGTCTTTGTGTCGAAGTTTACGTGTATTGGGGAAAGGTACAAGCTCTCTGATTCTCTTCGGTGATTCTTCATTCTTCAGTACAAGAGTAGGTGGTAAAGCAGTGGAGTCATGAGGCATTTCATTCAGCACATTTTGAAATAAGTGTAAATATCTGTCCCAATGTTGATGCTTTCTGTGACAATAAAGTCTGCAAAGCTTATTGATTTCTTTCATAATCTGTTCAGACGGGTTACAATGTGGTGAGTACAATGAAATAAAAACAGGTTTGATTTTATGATTCCGAAGCATGCGTGACCAAACAGCAGATCTGAATTGCGGTCCGTTATCTGAAATGACTTTACTAACGTGTCCAACTTCACGTAAGAAATTTTTAACAAAGGCGTTGGATACAGACCGTCCAGTGGCTTTACGAAACGGAGTGAAAGAAACAAATTTTGAAGTAAGTTCAACAGGGACTAGAACGCACGAAAATCCATTAGATGTTCTGACAAGCGGTCCAAAGAGATCAACAGCAGCAAATTCTTTTAATTTAGAAGGAATGATAGGAAACAGCGGAGCACGATGGGAGATAGTAGGTGGTTTCGCCTTTTGACAAAGTTTACAAATAGACAAAAGTCTTCGAATTCTCTTTTCCATATTGTTAAAATAACAAGTCGTCCGAAGAATATAATAACATTTTCGTGGACCAAAATGTGCGTAGCTGAAATGAATGTACCAAATGAGCTTATTAACAAAATCATCTGGAATGCAAAGTACCCATAGCATGTCATCAACAGTGCAGCATTTGAACAGTATGTTGTTTCTAACCAGATAATAATGCCGAATCTGTGTGTGTGTCTTTTGATGCCATTTACTTTTGATGTCTTTAATTTGATTCTGATTTTGTTTGAATTTCTTAATTTGTTCATACTCTTCCATGTCAGTGATGGCTACAGGTCTTGTGTCATTCAGATCAACATCTACCTTTGTAGATTAGTTAGTGAACTGATCCGAAAGTTCGGCTACTTTCTCCGATAGTGTACTTATTTCCTCAGTGTGTTTTTCTGAACCAAGTTTCAGAGTATCTACTGTGTCCTTTAAGTTTTCCTGAGTTTTTGCAAGTTGCGTAACCGAATCGGTAGATGCAACTGAGTCAATTTTAGCTTGCAAGGTCTCATGATTTTCATGAACAATAGTTTGCAGTTCTTTTATGGCTGCTTCGTGATTCTGTAATGCATTTTCATGCCGCGAAAAAATAGGTTGAAAATTCTCACAAATTTGTGTTTTTACATCATTACAAACTTTTTGACATTTCGATTCGATTTTACGTAACTCAGTAGTTAAATCTTCACGTGTTTGTTCAAGCGTGGTGTGAAGATTTTGTTCCATTGCGTCTAACTTTTGAAGATTTTGTCCCATTTGTTTCTGATTTTGTTCAAGCATTGTGTCTAACTTTTGAAGATTTTGTTCCAGTGTGTCTAACTTTTGTAGCCTTTGTCCCATTTGTTGCATTAACTGTAATAACAATGCACTGGTGTCTGAAACATGTTCTTCATTGCTTTTCGGCAGTGAATTTGCACCGGCAACATTCACATATTGACAAGCGGAAAATGTGTCTTGACTCATTTGAAAAAATGGTGAGAACCCAAAACCTGAGTCTACAGTATTTGCAATATTGTGTCCTGTCATTTCGGAATCCTGAGGCGAGCTGTTGCCGACCGATCGATCGATAATGCTTCCCTGTTCACTAATTGTTTCACTGTCTAGACCATTATTTGCCGCCCGCTCCATTTCCCTATGCACAATTACCAAATTACTACTTTGAATGTCTGTTAATTCATTACACAGTGGTGCTGATAAGCTACACTCGTCGTCACTATTATTTCTCAGTTTACTTTGGAGCCTAGTGTTACGTTTTTCACACGCCATTATTGTCACAATATTTCACACGATAACACAGAAAAGCACAATTTGAAGAGCAAAAATAAGAGAACACATTAACATAGCACTAAAAAAAAATATCTAGTTAATTGCAAGCGCAGCTGCGAAATACTTGGTGCAAATTTACATGCATGCCACAACTGTTGTACTGTACAACAATGAAAGACTGCAACTACAAAGGAGATTCTCTCTACAATTACGCGCTAGCAATAAACTAAAGCTACACTAATTACACAAACTACAAGAAAAAATCAGAAGATTCCAGTGAGGTATCCTCGGCTAAGGGTCGACATATGGAACGTCCCCTTTGAACCATTATACATGACTGTGCTTAAACTGACACACAATATTTTTCTTAGCGCAACGCAATCTGACTTTCAATAATCCCTACAAAAAATGGCCCTGACTAACATTAACCTATACCTTTCACAAATCACTTACGTCACAAAAATCTTCGTTACTCGAACTACTGCAATACAGCGAGCACCACTACTGCCAGCTAAATAAAAGATTCAAACTACGGAAGGCACTAACTACTGATAGGCATAGATAGCAAATGAAAGATTTTAATAGAGAACAAACAATTTATTTACCTTAATAGTCATAATATATATAGCAGTTCATGACATCCAGTCTTACAAATTTCAAAACTCCGCCATCTCTCTCCCCACGTCCACCTCTGCTGGCAGCTCACCTCCAACTGTGCAACGCTACGCGCTGTTCACATCCAGCTGCCCAACACTACAATGGCAGATATTCCAACAACAATGCAAACCAGCCACAGACTGCACACAGCACATACAGAGCGCTACGTAGCGATACCAATATAAAAACTTAAACAGCCTACTTACAATATATATATATATATATATATATATATATATATATATATATATATATATATAAAACGGTGAGAAAGCAGTCACATGCGTCACAAGAATAATGTTTATTTTTAATTATTTTCTACTTAATTAACGAAATAGTTGCTGCACTTTTAGCTTCCATGCGTTAGTAAATGAAGTAGAAAATAATTAAAAATAAACATTACTCTTGTGACGCATGTGACTGACTGCTTTCTCACCGCTTGGAGTGCTAGTGTCGCTCCGGAAGACAAACGGTGACAACTTTCCCACAAGAGAGTATAGTGATGCTATATATTCGATTGTGAATGCACCTTGCCGTTCAGAATTCAGTACGGTGCGCGCGGTATATATATATATATATATATATATATATATATATATATAGAGAGAGAGAGAGAGAGAGAGAGAGAGAGAGAGAGAGAGAGTTTAATAATTTGCCCATTCTCACACTTCATTCGACTTTCTAATAGAAGAATATTTTTGTAAACATAATTATTTCTTCTTCAAAAGCGAATGAATTGAAGACACTTAACTGTTTGTGGCACGAATTTAGCAACAGCTGCGGATTTTTTTTTTTCTGTTCTGGGAAACAGTTTTGTTGCTTTTGGCGATTTAGTATCACGCCTTTGTGGTTTCCCTTAAGGTACAGGTATGGTGACTTACTTGGCACATCAAATAGGAATTACATTTCATACAGATTTCGTACGTTCCACATTCCCTGATGTGACTGGAAGTGTTTCGAATCATTTGACTCGAGCCGCGTCTCTAACTTGTTGAATAAATTTAATTGGAGTTACAATTCTCACGAACAGCATTGTATAAAATGGCGGTAGCCTTCAGGCGAGTTAATTCTATTTTGAATACGTGTTTATATTTCGTTTTGTGATATCATATTCCTTAAACTGATGGGGAAATAGATGTCTTTAAATACATTTTGTAGAGACGCCAAGTGACACTTGAGAGTGAATTGATGTTATTGTAGGTCACATAGACCTGCAATACTTATAACGTTTGTGAATGTCAACCAAACATGGGTTGGCAACAGTGCATAAACATGTCAGATATCACAGGTGATCGTCTTTTGTCAGAATTTTACGAAATAAATAGTGAGTTATATATATACAGTGAAGTTATGAAGACACATTTTTGTTTATCAGTATTTACATTGCACATACGAGGGAACGTCAAAAAGTATATTACACATTGTTATGGTACGCCAAGCACAAATGAACTTCGGGGCCCGAGGACTAGGATCGATTATAGTTATTAAATTTTTCACAATAAACCGATGAAAACCAGCAGATGGATTTGTTGCATGTTACGTTGAATGTGAGCACAGATTTTATTTTTATCGATT
This sequence comes from Schistocerca americana, assembly GCF_021461395.2. Taxonomy (NCBI): domain Eukaryota; kingdom Metazoa; phylum Arthropoda; class Insecta; order Orthoptera; family Acrididae; genus Schistocerca; species Schistocerca americana. The sequence goes on from NC_060123.1 coordinate 133,504,501, forward strand.
CCAAGCATAGATAACAACGCCACACAAAGAGTTATTTAGTTCTTCATTTATTTGCCCTTATGTCCTTAGGTATTTATCGTCGTAGGTCTTATGATCTTGGAATGCCATATCAAATGCAATAAATCGCATAGGGCACGGAATAATTCACTTTCATAAGTAACCTTATAGAGCCAAACTGTATTAATTTGATGAGGAAGGCAGGAGGTGGGATGTTACATGTTACTGCGACCCCAAATTATTGAGTATCGCTTTAGTGATATCCTGTGCGTGTGGATACAACAAACTTATCACTCAGACGTAAGCAAGGCACCTTCTTGCAAAGCCGATTATAAAACAGCTCTGCAACGGCCGGCCATGCTAATCCGCAGGTAATGCCGAATGAATCGCTGTCTCTGTGAAGGTAATCTCGTCCAGCGGCCGACCTCGATAGGTAATCCGCAGGCTTAAACCTGAAAACAGATGAGGTTTATTGTCGGCCTCAAGAAAAACGCGGTGACCATGTTTTAGGAAAGAAACTGCTCGGAGTCAGACAAGCAGCAAACAGTTTTATGCGCATATTGCAGCTAATAACTCGGGTTTTCTGAGAGATGTTCGGGAAAATTTGAAAAACCGCGATAAGATCAACAAAACCTAAAATGTTATTGAGGCCAGACATAACGAACGTTGATGGAAAGAATGAAATTTACGTCCGCCCTCAACAGATCAGATCTAAAATTTGCTGTGTAAGAGGTCCACGATTAAGGAATTTGTTGCTAGCGCACTCGAGCAGATGTAATTTCGATGGATTGCTCATGCGCTGCCTGCGATATGTAAGGTATAAGAGAATCTCAGACCAGAGAGCAGTGTTGTATGCAGTAGGAACTGTGTAGCAGTTGGAGTAAGTAGTTGCTAGCGAGCAGTCGTGTGTGTGGAGTTGGCTGGGCCGGTCGTGGGAGCGATGGCGGTGCCTGAGCGGTATAATATAAGGTAAAAGCAGCCTCGCGCATTTGTGGTACTGTTATATCAAGTCCCATGTAAATGTTTTAAAAAAATCTCTTAATAATAATCTTTCTCATAAAAAATAACTTTTGACAATCATTCATTTCAATTTAAAGATTTTACTAATTTCTCCAATCCTTGGTCATCCTGATTATTGTAAAGAAAAATCAGTTCTTTCTTTTTATACATGACAAATCTATTGGGCAACATTGCACTGAGCTGTGACAGAAAAATTTCGTATAGGAGCAGATATATACGCGTTATCCGACGACCTAATTGAGGTAAGATTTTTCAATTTATTCAGAACGAATTTTCAGGGCCATGACGCAGCACTGCTGACGTCCAAACTTTACCAGTTTAAATTCACAGTCAATTATTAAAAGGTTATTTAAGTGAGTCGCAATTTAATTGAGAGGTTAGTCACATTGTGTTATTGGTAGGTTACGGAAGTTATCTGTTGGGCAGTTACACTGAATGAAATAAATAATTATATTGTTTTTACTGTCGGGAGGTTACGGAAACTATTTTGTGGGGGTTACACTAAATGTGAATATTATTTATATTATATTTTATTGTGGAGAGGTTACACTTGTCGACAACCGGCCAGGATCGTATTTTTGTGAATTTCTGAGAAGTAGTCAGTTATATATCTGCTCTTATTTACTTAATTTTAAATGTAATTTGCATCTGGCGCAACGCATGTACTAACCTGTCACTCTTTCTTTCACAGGTCATCGGCAATTTTTTGCTCTTTATTAATATTGTATTTGTTCCATTTTTGCTTTGTCTTTGTTTCATTTTGTGCTTAACTTCGATATGTGAAAATGCCACGAAAAACTGCTAACATTACATCGCGATGTGCAATGAGTGAAAAAGCTGACTCGAATTATTTGACCGATAATACACTCCTGGAAATGGAAAAAAGAACACATTGACGCCGGTATGTCAGACCCACCATACTTGCTCCGGACACTGCGAGAGGGCTGTACAAGCAATGATCACACGCACGGCACAGCGGACACACCAGGAACCGCGGTGTTGGCCGTCGAATGGCGCTAGCTGCGCAGCATTTGTGCACCGCTGCCGTCAGTGTCAGCCAGTTTGCCGTGGCATACGGAGCTCCATCGCAGTCTTTAACACTGGTAGCATGCCGCGACAGCGTGGACGTGAACCATATGTGCAGTTGACGGACTTTGAGCGAGGGCGTATAGTGGGCATGCGGGAGGCCGGGTGGACGTACCGCCGAATTGCTCAACACGTGGGGCGTGAGGTCTCCACAGTACATTGATGATGTCGCCAGTGGTCGGCGGAAGGTGCACGTGCCCGTCGACCTGGGACCGGACCGCAGCGACGCACGGATGCACGCCAAGACCGTAGGATCCTACGCAGTGCCGTAGGGGACCGCACCGCCACTTCCCAGCAAATTAGGGACACTGTTGCTCCTGGGGTATCGGCGAGGACCATTCGCAACCGTCTCCATGAAGCTGGGCTACGATCCTGCACACCGTTAGGCCGTCTTCCGCTCACGCCCCAACATCGTGCAGCCCGCCTCCAGTGGTGTCGCGACAGGCGTGAATTGAGGGACGAATGGAGACGTGTCGTCTTCAGCGATGAGAGTCGCTTCTGCCTTGGTGCCAATGATGGTCGTATGCGTGTTTGGCGCCGTGCAGGTGAGCGCCACAATCAGGACTGCATGCGACCGAGGCACACAGGGCCAACACCCGGCATCATGGTGTGGGGAGCGATCTCCTACACTGGCCGTACACCACTGGTGATCGTCGAGGGGACACTGAATAGTGCACGGTACATCCAAACCTTCATCGAACCCATCGTTCTACCATTCCTAGACCGGCAAGGGAACTTGCTGTTCCAACAGGACAATGCACGTCTGCATGTATCCCGTGCCATCCAACGTGCTCTAGAAGGTGTAAGTCAACTACCCTGGCCAGCAAGATCTCCGGATCTGTCCCCCATTGAGCATGTTTGGGACTGGATGAAGCGTCGTCTCACGCGGTCTGCACGTCCAGCACGAACGCTGGTCCAACTGAGGCACCAGGTGGAAATGGCATGGCAAGCCGTTCCACAGGACTACATCCAGCATCTCTACGATCGTCTCCATGGGAGAATAGCAGCCTGCATTGCTGCGAAAGGTGGATATACACTGTACTAGTGCCGACATTGTGCATGCTCTGTTGCCTGTGTCTATGTGCCTGTGGTTCTGTCAGTGTGATCATGTGATGTATCTGACCCCAGGAATGTGTCAATAAAGTTTCCCCTTACTGGGACAATGAATTCACGGTGTTCTTATTTCAATTTCCAGGAGTGTACTAGCGACACTCAGTGTAATAGTGATAATCCTCTAATTACAGATAATCAGTGCGTGCCGATCACTAGTAATGATTCTAATCTAAATGATAAGCAAACAAATTCAATTGTGTCCACTGAAAATTTAACGACAATTGATGACGCGGCACTTTCCGTTACCATGAACGCTGCCCAGTTTAACACAATTTGCAAAATTTACACAGTCAACAGATAAATATTTCTAACTAAGGTGAACAATATACACAAAACACGTCAAATTTATTTGATTCTGATGTAGTGACCAACAGTGCACATCCGATTGGCAAACCTTTTTGTGAATCAGACAATGACCAAATGGTTACCGGTACACAAAACGAGACACATGCAGATACACCATCACACAGCACAGAGAATACAGCAGCAAATTTTGGCATGGATCGAGTTATGGCATTATTGCTACAACTTAATGAAAATCTCAAACAACAAATAAATGAAAATAATTAAAATCTCAAACAACAACTTTATGAAAATCTCAAACAGTCGAATGAAAAACAAGACAACAATTACAAACAACTTAATGAAAAACTAGACAACAATCTCAAACAGTCGAATGAAAAACAAGACAATAATTACAAACAACTTAATGAAAATCTCAAACAGATTAATGAAAAGCTTGACACCACTACTGAACAGCTTTCTGAACAGATTACAGCCGTTGCCGAGCAATGTAACGAAACTAAAAAACAGCTACGTGAAGAAATTAAGGCTAGTGCTAGGAATTAGATCTGTTGCACAAGAATTAAGTAATACACATGCAGCCACAACGAAATTACTTAGAGATGAAATTAGTGCAGTCGCTAAACAATGTTCTGAAAACGCAACACAGTTACGCGATGAGTTTAAATTAATTTCATCAGAACTTTCACGCACACTGGGTGCGAAAGTAGATACGAAATTTGAACAACAAAACAGCCAAATTGACGAACGTTTTAATCACCATCTACAAAGCAGTGAAACGCGTTACAGTAAATTCATACAGGAACAGAACAAAGTAAAGAATCAAGTCATGGAAACAATTACTGCACAGAGACAGGAAGATAAGCGTAAATTGTTTACGAAACATATGTAGACAACAACATTGCTGCAGTATCAGACGAAATCAATACTATCAAACAGTTGAACACCGAATTGCATGATGAAATCTCTGATCTTAAAACAAAAACAGACACACACACAGTAGACTTTCAGTCAGTGACCAGCAGACTTGAACAATTGGAATTAATACAGGATCCCGATGCTATTAAAGCAGACATTAAGAAATTAAACAAAACCACACGTAAAATCCAAAAACAAATTAATGCTTGTGACACTAAAAATGATGATCAGGTTAAAGCATTGACTGAAAAATTCGATGAACTGGCCAGTCGTATTGAGATTATCGAAAATAACAATGACACTAAATCAGATGATACGTCACCAATTTCGTTCAATCAAACAGACGAATTCCAAAATTTACAGCAGATAATCAGTGAGATGAGTTCGGCCAATAATATATTGCGTAGAAAAGTGTCGTCTTTACAGCAAGAAGTGACAGAGATGAAAAATGTTTCAGCCTCTAACGCGGCACAGTATACGCCACATTCCGAATATTACTTACACTCGCACAGCCAGTATAACTTAGGTAATTTACAGAGACTACGTGACGTAGAATCCGAACAGACACAGATAAATAGATTCTCATGCAATCCTGAACCTCTTCAGACATTCAGAGACGATAATTTTGATTACAAGCACTTTCTATCCGTTAGAAAATTTAAGGCATTTAAAAATGACAGAACAAAGATTCACCCTTTTGACTGGATACAACAATTTGCTTTTGAATTTTCGCCGGCATCGCCTGTAACGCAGAAACTAAAATTTATTTACGGCGCGTAAATGACCCCAGGGGATTCATTACACTTCGATGAATATGTGCCGTAGCGTGCACAGGGCCCCGAGCCGTAGTAGTGCTATTTTGTCTTTAGTTTTCTGCACTGCTGCCTTCTCTTCTACTATCCTTTATATCTATCAAAACTGCTCTTCAACTAACGATCTATCTAGAATTAGGAATGAGTAAAGAAAACCTGATATGACAAGTTTTACCAGAAAGTGTCAGTTTTCATTAGGCCCTCCCGAAATGGCAAGAACTACCAGTATAATTTTAATAAGTGAGAAAATTTTAATCATCAGTATATACAAAATTTTCAGCAATCACAGACACATTTAGGCAACAATAGAGGGTTTTCACCACAACAGCATCAAAGCCAGCCGGTTAGCAATGTAGTCTGCAAGGTCAAACAAGCTTTAATGTTTCGCCGCCTAGACGTATAGCGTCGGCTCCACCAAATAGTAACGCACCGCAACAAGGAAATCAGTACGTACAGAAAACACATCATTTCAACTCCTATCACAACGCGCCGTATAGCAATGACTATCATGACAGACGTAAAAGTAAAGAGCACAGTTTTCAGTGTACATTTAATAACAGTAGGTCTTACCAGCAGCAGAATCATCCGCAACATCAGATTATAGTGAATGAACCAGACAGTAGGTATCATCCCGGACCTAATGCGTCAGGACGAAATAGCAGAACAGTACAAATAGTTGAAATGCCACAGCATCCTCCCGCAAATAACGGCACGTCAGAAAGAATTTGACTAGATACAGTACAGGTTGCATCTTCCAACAACGTAAACACTACTTTTGACACGCAGAATGTTGTTCACGAAAATGTTATTGCTTTTGACGACATCCGAGACACTCTTTTGCGTGCAAAACCTGTTGTTCAAAAAACCATTTCCCACCCTGTCATTGATGTAAAGATCGGATCATCCACATTTTCAGCAGTAATCGATTCACCTATGTCAGTTATAAATGAAGAAACCTTCAACGAATGCAACAAAGAGAATATTTATCCTACGTTACCATTAGGGAAAACTAAACTAAAAGGAGCAGTATCTGGTAAAGGAGTAGATGTAAAATTACAGACACACTTATCATTTTGTATTGCAGGTCATACGTTCCACTCAAATTTTTGGATTGTTCCCTTATTGACAACAGACGTTATTTTAGGTACGTATTTTTTGGTACAACATGACGCAATTATTGACTTTCAGAATTCCTATTTGATGTTAAAGGATGAAAATATACAACTGACATTAGAATTTCAGCACGCTTTATCTGCAGGAGAACAAGCAATTAATCGAACAGAGGTCATTTCGACATCTCGTAACATAGACTGTCATTCCACATTGTTCACGGATACATACGTACACAACTACAATACACCAGACGAAGCCGACTATGACGTTATGCAAATGATTTCTGAGAAAGTAAAGCAAAGCAGTGCTAATGCAGACGACAAACGTACTCAACTACGCAATATTCTTTTACAGCAAGCTCCAGTTTTTGATAACGTCCCTGGTACTATGTCCAGTTTTATATATGAATTTCAAGTTAAACAGTACGACACATTTAAAGCTAAACATTATCCCATTCCTTATATCCACAGAGAACAAGTTCAGAAAGAATTGCAAGCTATGCTTGACCAATGAATTATTGAATCGACATTTAGTCCGTACATAAACCCTCTCCATATTGTTAAGAAAAAGGATGGCTCACTTCGCCTCGTACTTGATTCGCGTCACATCAGTGACATTATTATTAATGAAACAGATCACCCACAAACACTAGAAGAACTTCTACAGAAAATTCATGGTACTGCTGTTTATTCCACATTAGATTTGAAACCGGGATTTTGGCAAATCCAGCTCCATCCGAACTGCAGAAAGTACACAGCTTTTCTCTGTTTTGGTGATTGTTATCAATTTTGCAAATTACCGTTGAGATTAACAATTTCTTCAGCAGCATTTACTCGCGGTTTGAATAGTATACTTCCGACAGAACTTAAAAGACAGAATCACTACATATGTAGACGACATCCTTATCGCCGAAGCTAACTGGTCTGAACGGTTCAATCCCGCGTCCGGCCATCCTCATTTAGGTTTTCCGTGATTTCCCTAAATCGCTCCAGGCAAATGCCGGGATGGTTCCTTTCAAAGGGCACGGCTGACTTCCTTCCCCGTCCTTCCCTAATCCGATGAGACCGATGACCTCGCTGTCTGGTCTCCTTCCCCGGAACAACCAACCAACCAACCACCGTTTTAGGCGTACACATTTTTCAGGAAATTGAAGAAGACGGTACTACAGTAATTAAAAACATCGCTTTTGCAAGTCGAATTCTGTCACCTGCAGAACGCAATTATTCTGTTACAGAACTTGAAACACTGTGTGTTGTATGGGCATTTACCAGATTTAGGCATTTTCTTTATGGAAGACACACTACCGTTTACACAGATCATAGAGCTATACAGAGTTTACTTTCTGCAAAATTTACACACGACAGGTTAAGCAGATGGAAACTTTATTTACAGGAATTTAATTTTACAATTGTTCACATTCCCGGTACACAAAATATTGTAGCAGACGCACTATCCCGTTCTCTCAGCAACAATCAGCAAGACATCGCAACCAACTTCTGCCAAGCAAATTCTAGCGTCATGTATATTCAACAAGTCGCATTTGAAAATTTCATTTCATCATCATTACGAGACATAGCACAAGAGCAGAACAAAGACAACATGTGGAAAGAAATTAAACGCCTTTGGCAAGATAAGAATAATGTTACCATTAGAAACCATTATACTGTACGTAATAATATTCTGTTTCGCCACTCTCACCCTGACAGCAACAACTGGTTATTATGTATTCCTGACGAGCTTCTTAACCAATTAATTTGGTATACTCATTTAAGTTACGCACACTACGGAGCCAGAAAATGTTTTCTTATACTGAGACAGAACTGTTATTTTGCCAACATGGAGAAACGTATTCGTCGAGTTTTAGCGTCATGTTAAATCTGCCAGAAAGCTGTCAGACACGACTTCACATATTCCTCCATTACATCCCATTGTACCTGTTAAATTGAGACACATGGCCGCTGTAGACATTTTTGGTCCGATTCCCAGAACTAATAGAGGTTTTTGCTACATCTTTGTCGCTGTTGAATTCACTTCGAAATTTGTTACCTTCACTCCGTTACGCAAAGCTACTGCTAAAACTATTTCGAAAGCATTTGTAAAACATTTTCTATACCATGTAGGACATGTATCGAAAGTAATTTCCGACAATGGACCACAGTTTCGATCTGCTATATGGACACGTATGTTACGAGCTAGAAACATTTATCCGATCTATATATCCAGGTACCATGCTTCTTCGAACCCTTGTGAACGACTAATGAAAGAAATCGGTAAACTGTGTAGAATATACTGCCATAAAAAACATATTGATTGGGATACACACATACTGTCATTCCAGGATTAATTAACTCGATACCAAATGAATCTACTATGCAATCTCCGACTGTTATAATGAAAAATGTTGAACCACCTAACAAAATAAAAGAATTAGTAACCTTTCCTACATCTCGTCGACTACGACACCATGAAATAATTGACATTGCGCTGAACAACATCAAACGTGCCGCAGAGCGCCGGAGAAGACAGCAAAAACAGGTTTGTACACGCCGTGACTTTCACATTGGACAGAAGATATTAGTACGTACACAATATCTATCGAACAGAGGAAAGAATAGATGTAGTAAATTTGAGCTCCTATATGCAGGTCCATATCGAATTCGCAGCATTCCTCACCCCAATGTAGTACACGTCGAAACTCTGAGAACCAGAAAAAGTAAAGGCAATCACCATGTCTCCAATATTAAACCCTTTATTGAATGAACATACTTTATGATTTATCACACTGTAATGCCATTTCCTGATTTTTATATGACCACTAATGCAATTATATTTATGTAACTACTTACTAATGATTATCGTATTTTTTCTTGGCAAGTGCCCGGCAAGGTAAGGTTAGCAGGTCGCTTTTCTTGTCGTTACACATCAGACCGTGCACATTTTTCCAGATAAACTTACATATTTACGACCAATTATGCAATTCTATGTAGTGACATATTAATCTTATCAAATTCTTTCACCATTAAAGTCTTCGACTCTCGCCTCTATCAACTACACAACATACAAGCTGAACACAAAGAAAGTCATTTCTTGTCGTTATATATCAGACCGTGCACATTTTCCATTTTTCATGTATGTATGATTATATTCCTGTTTGTTTGTATGCACTATGAAATGTTTAAGATGTAACAAACACCAGTTGACTTTGACATTTTGTCTTATCATATCTCAACATCGTGACTATTTTACATTTTTTTTGCTACTACATTATGATACTCTGTGTACATTTTTTTGCACTTGAAAACTGTCTATGTTTTTGACATAATACGTTTTCTGTCATGCTATGCTGTATGCTTATTTATATCACTAGAAACCAGTTTTTATTTAATGGGTATATGATTTAAATGCAAGACATTAATCTTTGTTCATCATTTTCATAAAGCAATAACGCGTAAAAGAAATAAATTAAACAAACCACAGTGGATTACTATGAAATGGGAATTTCACCTTCGGAATGAACGAAAGAAGATGCAATACCTCGTCATGAAGAGTAAATGGATCAGAATTAACAAGAATATACTATACACATCGTATGATAGCAGTCTTAACTAATTTTTCTTTCAGAATACGAGGCGATTGATGCAGGCTGTCAGACAGAACTACACATCTTAGTTTTAGTGATGAAAAATGCTAGAAATAAGAAACTCTATACTATGAATAGTTATATGAAGTAAATGGTAATATGAATAATGGATAATGAAGTGTCTTTTTGCAGATGATAATGAACGGTGATGAATAGTTATATGAAGACGATGCTAATATGAATAATGAAGTTTTTCTTTGCAGGTGATGATAGTAATGACGTTATGGTAATATGAATAATGAAGTTTTTCTTTGCAGATGAGAATAATGATGAAGTTTATATATTTACTGTTAGTTAAGAGATGCTATGTAGTTAGTTAAGTATTTTGTTGCAGTTCGTTTTGACAGTATGTCTTATATCACATGGTATAATGACTGAATGTTTTGGAAAGGACAGCTAGAGTACATACAAATTGAGTACACATTTCATTACCTGTTAATTCGAAGTTCACTACTTTTCAGCATAATATATGTTTCTTCTTTCAGCTTAATAATCCATTTTGTATTTTTTTTAGGAGAAGCTATTCATGAAATTAATGTGCTATAAGCAGTTAGTCATTAAACCTGTTCTAGTACCTGCATTTGTGTGTGCCATTCATGAATGTGATCACATATACTCTACTTCTTTCATAACCTTGCTACAGCTGACTCATGACGAATGACGTTACCTATCCTCATTTGTAGCAATAAGTCAAAAGCAAATATTTTCGTGCCCCAGCAATTAATTATCGATCCCAACGCAATGCATTACTAGCACAAAAAAATGTATTACCAGTCCCAAGTAATGCTACCAGTTTAAGAGAGTTCTGAGTAATACTGAATGATGTTTTCTAACCACAGACCTTGAGTAATAGTTACAGTGTGTTACATTTTAAATATGTCCTATGTCACTTGAATGACGAGTTCTGATCAATACTGAATGATGTTTTGTAACAATGCATAAATGCTATGCCAATAATTTCTGTAAATAATATTTTTGTTATACTCTATAAATGCTATGCCAATAATTAACTCTCATTTTGAATGATGACTTCTGATGGTTTGTCACTGGCCAAAGAGTGCCAATAATTATTTTACATATGTCGTATGTCACTTGAATGATGAAAAATGTTTTGTAATATTCAATACTTGCTATATGTTTAGTCAGTGGCCAAAGAGTGCCAATAATTATTTTAAATATGTCATATGTCACTTGAATGATGAAAAATGTTTTGTAATATTCAATACTTGCTATACGTTTAGTAACTGGCCAATGAATGCCACTGTTTCTTATATTTTAAATTTGTATTATGTTACCTACATGCTATTATATATGAATACCAGTAGCTTGATGCTACACTCGTTAGCTCCTGTTTTGAATTATGACTTCTGATGGTTTGTAACTGGACAATGAGTGCCAATGATTACTATAACTAGGTGAATTATGTTAATACTGTGCCATTCATTAGCTCCTGTTTTGAATTATGACTTCTGATGGTTTGTAACTGGACAATAAGTGCCAATGATTACTATAACTAGGTGAATTATGTTAATACTGTGCCATTCATTAGCTCCTGTTTTGAATGATGACTTCTGATGGTTTGTAACTGGCGAATGAGTGCCAATGATTACTATAACTAGGTGAATTATGTTAATACTAAGCCATTCATTAGCTCCTGTTTTGAATGATGACTTCTGATGGTTTGTAACTGGCCAATGAGTGCCAATGATTACTATAACTAGATGAGTTATGTAAATGGCATGCCATTAATTAACTCTTGCTTTGAATGATCACTTTTAAATAATGTATAAAAATGGTTTGTAACTGGCCAATGAGTGCCAATGTTCACCGTAATCAGATGATTTATGAACATTATTCTGTAATACTTTATACATAGTACAGAAGTGTTCAGTAACTAGGCAATGGGTGCCAACAATTAGTCAAATCGGTTGATAGACTAGTGTAATTCTCAATGATGACTACCATGTGACTTAATGTCCTTCACCTTCTGACCTAATTATCAGAAATTACTGCAATATACGTTTGTCCTGTCTATCCTTATGATCATGGAGCACTATATTTGGTTTCTGCACTAATTCTACGTTGGTTAATGAGTGTGATGTTGACACATCATGGTGTCCACCACCTTGAACAATGGAGATGTTATTATGGTTCCACTGTTTGGTGTAATGTACTACCAAAATGATAACATGGAATATTAATACGACATTTCAGTGTCTTGGCTACACTGATTAATACTTCAGGGAAGAGAACTTCAGATTGTCTCACTTGGTGTTGTGCTTCTGTAGAAAGATATGGACTTTCAGTGCAGCTACGTGCAACCTAATGTGCTACAACCATGATGCAATCCTTCCCTTTCCTATCCTAGTTCTCGTAAAATGTTAAAAAAAATACTTATGTGTGTATGCACTTTATGTCATTTGTTAATATGTTTTGTACTCACTGAGTATACTTTTTGTCATTTCTTGATATGTTCTGTACTACAGTGTGTATGCACTTTATGTCATTTGTTAATATGTTTTGTACTCATTGCATATACATTTTGTCATTGCTTGATATGTTCTGTACTACAGTGCGTCATTTGGTAATATGTATATACTCTGTGACTGTAACATTTTGCCATTTCTTGATATGTACTGTACTCAGTGCATGTGCACTTTATTTCATTTCCTTTTCTGCACTTATATATATATATATATATATATATATATATATATATATATATATATATATACATATATGTACTCTGTGACTATAACATTTTGTCATTTCTTGATATGTTCTGTACTCAGTGCATGTGCACTCTATTTCATTTTATGTTCTGTACTCATATATATGTATATACTCTGTGACTGTCAACTTAGTTAATTAAGAAAATTTTAGAAAAATTTGTTGCTCATGGCAAGTCCAATTGACTCACCATCGCTGCCAAATTTTGCCCCCCCCCCCCCCCCCCAGTGGAGGGTTATGTAAGAGGTATGTGCTGCCTGCGATATGTAAGCTATAAGAGAATCTGAGACCAAAGAGCAATGTTGACTGCAGTACGAACTGTGTAGCAGTAGCAGTAAGTTGTTGCTAGCGAGTAGTCGCCTGTCTGCTCTGGTCTGGTGTATCATGTTGGCTGGGCCGGTCGCGGTGCAGCAATGTCGGAGCCTGAGTATTATTGTATAAGGTAAAAAGCAGCCTCGCGTATATCTAGTAATGTTATGTAAAGTCCCATGTAAATCTTTTAAAAATGTCCTAATAATAATCTTGGTGATGTAAAGTAATTTCAAAAACAACATTCATTTCAATTTAAAGAATTTACTAATTTCTTCAATCCATGATCATTTCTATTGTTACAAAAGAAAAATCAGTTGCTTCCTTTCATAAATGACAAATCTATCGGCCAGCATTGCACAGAGCTGTCCCGGAAAATTTTTATATAAGAGCAGATATATTCGCCGTTTGTATTAAGGTAAGAATTTTTCCTTTTTTTATTCAGAATGATCTTACAGGGCCATGACGCAGCGCCGCTGTCGTCCAAATTCTACCAGGTTACTGAATTTATTTTTTATTACGAGGTTTAGGAATTTTTCTGTTTCGAGCTTACATTAAATGGGAAACAAATTTTGTGTGGAGGTTAAATGTGAATGAATTTCTGTAGGGAGGTTACAAATGTGAAAGGAATGAATTTTCACTGCAGATAAGAGACAAAATACTGCGTTAAATTTTATGAAGATGACCTAAGAACCTGTGAAAACTCGTAACTTTTACCGATGACACCTATGAATGGGAGAGGCTGTAAAACGATAAGCAGTGATTTACTCAGTACAAAACGCCATTTTTCTTGCTCATTTAACATCTTAACGAAATGTCACAGAAATAACCTATTCAATTATGGTAACTGACATAGTGAGTTTAACTGTCACACTTCAGTGTAAAAGCAGACATGGCCACGTCTAAAGGTGTGACGTAAGAACATTATAATCCCATGGTGGATTTAGAAAGCGCCAGTGAAAGCAGTTTTAGGAAGCGGCTTATGGCAGACGTACGAGGGGAACACGCCAGCTTGTCACCCCTGACTGTGTTTGAATTTATGGTATATGCAGGGCCAGACCAGAAATGAACGTAACAGAAGTGGGAACTCCGGAAGGCCAGGCGTTTCGAATAAAAAGCACTTTCGGCGCGCTTAGGGTGAGGCATTAGCCATTTATGGTACGGTAATCCCCAGGCAGTGGTTGGCGTAGCTGGAAGAGTGACAGGTATCACATACAATTTTGGTATCTGAATCGATTGTGAGCGAGCAGCGTTGTGGTAGAGCTGCATCGCAGAAGTTAGGTTAGTGTCTCTGATGTGGATGACGGCACAGTGTGGCAGACAAAGTTAAGCTGTGTTACAGTGAGGAAGCAATGGCAATGTTATGTTTCAAATGTAAAGTCTCAACTTATCAATTTGTTCCATCAGCTGTATGGTTGAGCCAGATAGTAGGGGATTCTATCGTTAATTTATTTCGAAAGGTTTATTTAATTTCATCATTAAGGTCAATTATTAGCCAGCAGCTTCGGCTGCCTGTAATTTTCTCGTCCCATGGTCTGGCAATAGCAAGTCAGCGTCGGGGTGGGCAATTTCGATCACGCGCCTCCTTCGTGTGCTGACGAGGTAATGCAGCCTAGGCGACACCGACCAGGCCCTGCTTCGGAACTTTCCGTGCCGTCCCAGTGGGTTTCTCGGCTTCTGATCAATCAGAGTGGAGGAAGCTGCTTGCCCATGCTGGATGTACCTTGCCACCCCTCGGCGGGACACTCTCGCTGCTGTGCGCCTTGTAGCTGTGGACACCACCTGCCCCTCCCAGTGCTACGGTGCCGTGGACTTTGTTTCTCTAGCTGCCACGACATTCGGACTTGTCCGAATGGCAGACAGCACTTTTCATTAACTTCACCCAAGTTGTTGGCGAACTATACAACGTCTACCACTATGGTCTGGCTCACCCTCGCCTCCCTAGGCCTGACTCATGTGGCCCATTTGAACGCATTTCCTGCCAATAAATGGCTTTGTCACAAAAATTGTCCAAATGATTTATTTCCGCCCACCGCCTTAGCCCCCCTAACAGGACCTATCCTGAACACAACATAATTACATCAGGATTGTAACAGAAACTGATTTGTGAAGGAGGAAATCTAATGGAATGTCAGAGGTAAATACTAGAATGACATTTTTTTTCACTATTGCTGCAGCTTTGGACTAACTTGGTTATTGTACTGAGAGTTGCTAGGTAAAAAGATAGGAAAGTGTATTGTTTGAATGTTAAGATGTTCATTAAATTTAAAATCAGCCTTGAGCACTTTTTCACAGTATACAAAAAAACTTAGTGTTGTCTTTTATGCAAATATTTCATTTTTTTTACCAACCTTTCTCTTACAATTTTTAATGGATCTTGGGATCAAGTGTGTTAGAAAAGTAGTTCGATTTGCAGCTGACAGAGAACTCGTTGCACCTCTAGAGTGTCTCTGTGTAGATACAGTAATTTGCAGCTTCAGCATTGCAGTGCGCAAGATAGAGTAGTACTGCAATGCTGTAAAGTGCGCAAATGGACAAAGCATCTGAACTGTCTTCTCAAGCCCAGGTGTCAAACAGACATTCTAGATAAATATGAACGTGGCCCTGTAAGGCAGCTAATATTAGGTGCAATTAGAAATGCTCCTGTTATGTTAATAGAATGCATAAATTAATAAAAATGAAAGTTTAGTATCTATTCTAGAAAGACAAAACAGCTGTTCCCTTTTTCATTCTACATATAATTTATCACTGTGCTTTCAGGGGTCAAGTGATACACAACAATCATGTTCAATTACTTCCATCACTCAATAACAAAATATTTAACTCTTGGACACACTGAATTGGTGATCATTAAATTCATTTGCTCTACATATGAAAATTTTTATCACAGGCAAGAATGATTAAAAATCTTCATCAGCTAACTTATGTCTACAATGGTGTAGCTGGTCAATGGAATGCGTTGGTGGAGAATAATTTTACTTTTTAAAGCAATGAAAAACTCTCATGTACTCAATGTGAGGTTAGCTTAGTATCCTAGCTTTTGATATTCAATGGTCAAAGGGTACACAAGTTGGAGTGAGCAAAATCTTGACTCAACATTTACTGTGGCCTATTGCGTGATGGCACTTTACCAAGCGGGATCTGCAATGGTGTTTTCTCCTTCCTGGATCTGAAACGATAAGTCCTTACTCTGGCCTTGACTGAATTCACTCAGTTTCAACTTTCCTGTGTTCTGTAGGACGTTAATTTTTCCCTAATCAAAATAATGGCTATTGCACACTTACTGAGGGCTGGAGCAATGTGCACAATTTCTTTGCCTGCAAAAATTTCTGCAAGAATAATAAACTACCTCTTTGCTATCTGCTGCCACGATACGTGAAGCATATCGTCCACACTTCGCAGAAGCAAAGCTCTCAATGCCCTTGAATTTCCCACAAACTTCTACAGTCCGCCGCAAGGTGAGGGAGATTTCTAGAAATTTTAGTTCTCAAAATGCTTTTATATAATGGGGATCTCCCCACCGTGTCGCGTCTGCGTTGCTCAGTATGGCTTCAGCCAATCTCTGGCTCGTTAGAGGTGAGTTTTATTTATCTTGCCAGGTCGCTGCCTAGTCCTGTTAAAGCCATCCAGCCACTTACCCTCGGTCTTAGTTATATTTTCGTCAAAAGGTATGATGTATTGTTCTGGCCTTATCCCTTTCTGGGCTGAAGCTCACCGTTCCTCACCGTTCTCTTGTTAAGTGGGATTTTCCAATACCATTAACCATCTGCTTGGTTCGTCTGCAAAATGCGTTTCACTTTAACTTACTTATGCATGCCCCTGTCCTTATATTGGTAGATATTGTTTTGTTAGTTTTCGGTACATGAGAGTACTGCAATTGCTTTTTGTTGATATAATATAATTATTATTTTCTGAGGATGTCATTACTGTATCGTACTGTCGTTATGGATCAAGTTCATGTAAGGTCCATAAAATCCGGACGCCTTACAACGCATTATCCAGATTTGCACAGAATAGAGGTAAGTACTAAATATTTTGAGTTTTGTTTTACTTATTTCAATCAGGACCAAGAGACAGTTTTTGTGATCAGTTTTGCAATTACTGTAGGTTTCATGTCAAAGTTTATTATTCAGGCAATTTTTACTGTTCAAAATTCGTGCATTCAGATTGCTAACTTTTACAGCATTAAAGACTTCCCTTTTCGTTATGACAATTAATTATTATTACAGTGCAGCTTTGCCTTCACATTACTACAGTACAAGTTTCATTATGACAGCTTATTTGTTATTACAGATCAGAGCTTACAATCAGAAACAATACTTCAGACCTATTTTTAATTATTTAAAAGACAACTTTCACTATACATATTTTTATTTATTTAAAGAGAATTGTCAAGAGTACAGAACGGTAAGCCGAGAGTTGTAGGGTCGAGGATATATGCAGAACTTTCTTTATTTTCAGTTTTTGCGATAATTACACTGCATATAAACAGAAATAATGCTCAGGATATTGAATGTATTAATTTTTTTCATAAAAGGCATGGAAAGAAAAGGCAAAGGACTATGTGGGATTGAAATAAATTTCCAGGAGGTGTACACTAAATTTCATATATATAATAAGATACTTTAATTATACTACAGTTGATGGTATACGCGAGCTGGGGTAATATTCATTGTAAGAACAGGGGAGCAGTAATTTTCTCGAAATCTTGTATACGTTATAAATGCCACATTTTTACAGTTACACACTTGTTTTAAAGTCTCCATAGAAAAACAAACTTGCTTTACGTTCGAAAAAGGTTCTCTCCCATTGTACTGTTTTGCAGCAAACCACGGCTAAAGCATCATATATCCAAATACTGGCGAAGTCAGCTGATAAAGTACAGTGGAACGGACATTGTCGAAAAAAATTCCTGACACCGAGGAGTTGTACGACATCAATGAAAGTTGGCAGGCATGTTGCTGCATCTAAAATATGATGTCTATTCGAATTTCGCGCCATTCGCGTAAGAGTGGCGCTAGTAGCGCCACTAAGAGGATGTAAATCAGGTTTGCTTTAAATACACGCTGTGACAGTCGTAAGCGTACCTCCCGCTAACTCGATCCTCCTCACCCGCTAGTCTCCCCAATCCTCTCCCACCCCGGACTCGCACACGCTAATCGGACTTTCGCGCGCCGGAGATCATCGCCATCAATGTCTCGTGTGTGCCGTCGTGTTTAGTGTTCAGTGTTCACCGTCACACTCCTTCATTCACCAGTGCCATCGTCATCTTCAGTGTTTGTGCTCTGTGTCAACAGTTTGTAGTGTGGATTGTCATCGAGTGTGAACGGCTTGATGTTTTTTTTTTTATGTTCATGTGTCAACTGTTTTTTCCCGCCGTTTTTCAAGTCATGTATCTCCTCTGTTTATATCATTGTGCTATCTTTGGCTGAAGAGCGGCGTATTGTGCTGCTGCCAGCCTACCTGTTCTCCAGGTTTTCAAATCACAATAAAGAAAAAAAAAAGGTCGTAAGCGTTAGTTAGATTTGAGACTGGACGTCGTGAGTTGATGGCAGTCCAGAGTGCCTCAGAGGCTACAAACACCTCACTGACTTTGAACGAGGTCTTGCAATAGGGTTGCAACGAGCTGGATTCTGCAATACTGCAGAAAGAAATGGCAGGAATGCAGCCACTGTATATGACTGCTGGCAGTGTAGAATGTAAGGTCGCATGAAGACCGGCCACGTGGCATTACCGAGAGGGAAGACGGTGGTGTGCGGCATATGGCTCTGGCGCATAGTACTGCATCTGTAACGGCAGTCTGAGCAGCAACTGGCACCACAGTGACACGGCCAACTGTTGCAAATCGGTACATTCCACTGACTCCAAACCACCACACACACATTCACACAAACGCAGCTCACACGAGCTGCGTCTGCGTGAATGTTTTTTTTCCGTCAATGTATTCTGATGCATTGTTCTAGGAACGTGATCTCTTTTTCTCACTCCGTGAGACAAGCCCAAGGCTGCGCTAGCAAAGTACATACGTAATATAGTATACGATTTGTTTGGGAGTAGGGCCATCTGAGTTAAGGAATTTCTCTTCCAGAGAATTTAGGAAAAATAGGCTAATGTGGCTGCTTTAGTATTACCCACGGCCACTTCATCTGCTTGGGTACAAATTATGTATTAAATTCAAAATAATTTTATGATAATGCCGTTTCCAAAAGATTTATAATTTCAACTGTTCCAGTCATATAGCGTTGTAAGAGTGTAACTGTCAAGCTAATGTCACACCGTAATTAACGTTTTATTTTTGCTATATTCCGTCATTTACCATCTTATTACAACAGTGACAGTTATAAGACAGTTCACTGACGAATTAATATGGACGTCGTCACATCAGTCTAGACGTGAGTACAATATAGTCACTTTAATATAAATGACATTCACATTTATACACGTTCTCACCAAAACTGTATTCGCAGGTTCTTGACAATGGCGATAAATGCCGGAGCAGTCTGCCGTAAATAAAGATTTGTTATTATAAGCAGCTACTTTGGTGCTTCTATTCAAATAATCATGCCGTTACATAAAGGAGTAAAAATATGTTTAATATGATTTCTGTACTGTTGCGGCCGGTGAATGGACAGCACCCAGAAGTCCACGCCACTCTCCAAGAAAAAATGCACCGCCAGGTTAACATGCAGTTTCATGCTTATGCGTTAGATTTTACATTGGTTTAAACATGTTTTGTATTAGATACAACGTTGTATCGCCGAAATATGATGAGTCAATTAACTTTTTCACCTCCCACATCCTCCAACAAAGTGTCAGATGTCCATTAGAACATCTAATATTTGTTGGTGAGAATACTGTTAGAAGTTGCAGGATAAAATTTATTATTTTGCGAGGAGACTTCAAAAACTAAGTTACAAACGTCGCCCCGTGCTAAGACCATTGCGTAACAAGAATGACGCGTTGTCAGAAGAGAGTACAAGTTAAAATCATTCCACTCCGTAAATACCGTGGCTGACACCAGTATGGCAACCGTAATAGATCTTGAGGTACAGAAAAAACAGTCTTCGCTGCACAAGATAGGTTTATTTACTCTTCACATGCGACGCTTTTCGCATTTTCCGGGCATCATCAGACAGACTCGGGAAATTACAAACTCGTTTAAGTATAAATTGCTATTAAAGACAATACTAAATGAATAAACTAAAAATTACAGAAGGAAGAGAAACATCGACTGGACTGTAGACCACAGCGCCACGTTTGTGTTGCAGGGGGTGGTGAGGGGTATAAATTTCAACTCATAAAATGTTGCACAATGACTGAGCTTACCGATAAAAATTCTTTCTAATCGTGACCCAGCAAGAGTTTTCATCGGTAAGCTCAGTCATAATACAACATTTTATGAGTTGAAATTTATATCCCTCACCACCTGTCCTGAAGACCGTTTACGCGTGTGTGTGAATTCCTAAAGGACCAAACTGCTGAGGTCATCGGTCCCTAGACTGACACACTACTTAAACTAACTTATGCTAAGAACAACACACACACTCATGTCCGAGGGAGGACTCGAACCTCCGGTGGGAGGGGCCGCACAATGCGTGACATGACGCGTTTACGTACTGTTAACGATTCGACTATCTGGATGTTTTAAAAGCAAGACAAGCAGACCCAGAAGAAGGCCTCTGCAACAGCGGCCGAAACGTTGGTTTTTCTCCAGTAGCAGTAGTTCTATATATTATGAACCGGCCCGTGTGGCCGAGCGGTTCTAGGCGCTTCAGTCTGGGACCGCATGACCGCTACGGTCGCAGGTTCGAATCCTGCCTCGGGCATGGATGTGTGTGATGTCCTTAGGTTGGTTGGGTTTAAGTAGTGCTAAGTTCAAGGGGACTGATGACCTCAGATGTTAAGTCCCATAGTGCTCAGAGCCATTTGAACCATATACACTACTGGCCATTAAAATTGCTACACCAAGAAGAAATGCAGATGATAAAAGGGTATTCATTGGACAAATATATTATACTAGAAGTGGCATGTGATTACATTTTCACGCAAATTGGGTGCATAGATACTGAGAAATCAGTACCCAGAACAACCACCTCTGGCCGTAATAACTGCCTTGATACGCCTGGGCATTGAGTCCGAAAGAGCTTTGATGGCGTGTACAGGTACAGCTGCCCATGCAGCTTCAACACGATACCACAGTTCATCAAGAGTAGTGACTGGCGTATTGTGACGAGCCAGTTGCTCGGCCACCATTGACCAGACGTTTTCAGTTGGTGAGAGATCTGGAGAATGTGCTGGCCAGGACAGCAGTCGAACATTTTCTGTATCCAGAGAGGCCCGTACGGGACCTGCAACATGCGGTCGTGTATTATCCTGCTGAAATGTAGGGTTTCGGAGGGATCGAATGAAGGTTAGAGCCACGGGTCGTAACACATCTGAAATGTAACGTCCACTGTTCAAAGTGCCGTCAGTGCGAACAAGAGGTGACCGAGACCTGTAACCAAAGGCACCCCATAACATCACGCCGGGTGATACGCCAGTGTGGCGAAGACGAATACACGCCTCCAATGTGCGTTCACCGCGATGTCGCCAAACACGGATGCGACCATCATGATGCTGTATCAGAACCTGTATTTATCCGAAAAAAATGACATTTTGCCATTCGTGCACCCAGGTTCGTCGTTGTGTACACCAGCGGAGGCGCAACTGTCTGTGATGCAAACCGCAGCCATGGTCTCCGAGCTGATAGTCCACGCTGCTGCAAACGTCGTCGAGCTGTTCGTGCAGATGGTTGTTGTCTTGCAAACTTCCCCATCTGTTGACTCAGGGATCGAGACGTGGCTGCACGATCCGTTACAGCCATGTGGATAACATGCCCGTCATCTCGACTGCTAGTGATACGAGGCCGTTGGGATCCAGCTCGGCGTTCCGTATTACCCTCCTGAACCCACCGATTCCATATTCTGCTAACAGTCATTGGATCTCGACCAACGCGAGCAGCAATGTCGCGATACGATTAACCGCAACCGCGATAGGCTACAATCCGACCTTTATCAAAGTCGGAAACGTGATGGTACGCATTTCTCCTCCTTACACGAGGCATCACAACAACGTTTCACCTGGCAACGCCGGTCAACTGCTGTTTGTGTATGAGAAATCAGTTGGAAACTTTCCTCATGTCAGCACGTTGTAGGTGTCGCCACCGGCGCCAACCTTGTGTAAATGCTCTGAAAAGCTAATCATTTGCATATCACAGCATCTTCTTGCTGTCGGTTAAATTTCGCGTCTGTAGCACGTCATCTTCGTGATGTAGCAATTTTAATGGCAAGTCGTGTACAAATGGCAACCTTATTTGGTTTAGGATGGGAGGGTACGGTCGCTGACGTCAGCGAGTGCAGCTGTTTCACTCTGCTGACGTGTTTGCACAGCCTGTAGTAACAGGGCGCACCACACACACTCCCCTACCTGCTCAGTGTTCTCACAATTGTCTCCGAAATGTTTGCGTATAAACACACCAGTGGGTTCGACGTCAGGCAAGCACGGTAATTCTGTGGCACTGAGCATATTCTGGGTTCCCCGGGGATGTGTGAAAGGCTCTTCGCTGCTTTAATCGGTGTAAGTGATTTACAAGAGAACCTTAGCAACCCGATTAGACTGTTTTCAAGCGAGTCGGCTGTTTTCTAGTCAAGTCAACAGACAATCAGACAAATTAGAATTTGATTTAGACAAGATATCTGATTGTTGTTCCAACGCTACTACTGGCTACAGCATCAACAATTTATCGCTGAGGTGACAAAACCCAATCGCAGTGCTGCTTGTCGCACGCAAAATATTAATCATCACTTGATATCAGTCAGTTTTTACGAAACTAGCTGAGGGCATGTACGCGACCTTAAATTTCAGTACCTCACTTAATCGAAAAGAATCGATCACACACTGTTGCTTTTAAGCTCTAACTGAAGTAAAAATCAATCATGAAGCACGTTCGTTAGTACAGACATTAGCAAACATGAAAGTAAAAACATAAAAACTAAACGAATAACGAAAATAAAAACGTAAACATTACGAAATAATCCCGTGGATAATAATGTGGGCTATAACGGATGGTTTAAATTTTTGACCATATGTTTATTTAATATATGCGGAAGATGGCCTCACATCGATTGTTCATTTACCGCAACAGTGATTCAAGATAGCGAAGAAAATATAAATTCGTAGCGCAGACAGAGCGTTCACGAAGTGTTGAGTAAGTTAGTGGAGCTGTGAACCAAAATCATGAAAATCTACAGCCACAATCTCAAAGTTCAACAGCGTTGAGTCCCGTTAATATTCACAGGAAAAATAATGTTCATTGGCACTATTATCGTGACTAAACCAATTAAGTTTGTTCCATTAGTGGCGTTACACAATGCAGGAAATCTTCTATAGTTCATAGCTTCCTACAAGTATTTAAATAACATCCTATTTAGCATGGTTGTAAAACAGTCAATCACTGAAACCTGGTTTGAAGTTCTAAGTCCAACAGCATTCAGAGTTCCGAATATATTATAAGTCCTCAACTTGTGGACATAAAAATATTTTAAGTCCGAAGTAACACACTTAAACCTGGTTGCACAGTACCTTCCATGCAATTTACCAAACAGGCCGCATACCGGCAAAACATCTCAAGTTCTGTCTTGCTTGCCTATTTAAAAACTTGGCCACATGATCACGTTAGTCAGTACACTGTTTTTCAACCGAATAATAGTAATACTTTTATTCTCTGTACATAATTTTTACAAGAATACTGGGCATGCCTCGGTATTACAATTTAAGAACAATGAAAATAACTTATTTAAAATATACCGCCATTAACGTACTTACAGGTCTAGTTTGACAAGAATGAGACAGGTTATCGGCCGGGGCGTTGTGGTAGGAACCATTGTGGTTTAGGGAAACAGCGGCAAATCTAAATCAGAATGGTCGAATCAAGATTGGAGACCCCACCCTCCCGAATACAAGGCTAGTCTGTTTACGGCAGTGATACCTCATTCGTTTTTATTTGTGATGTACAAGAAGAAATTATTCAATGCTGTAAAAGGCCAGTGCTACACTGTTCATTCCATGCTCACCCCCAGGTACTGCACACACTACACACACTATATATACAGTGTTTCATAATTTAATACTGCACACACTATCAACTGACGTCAGGACCATAGCGCCGATATCTGTAAATGTACTCGCATGGTGTTGTTAAAATCTCCTGTGTTTTGAATAGAGCTTTACAATGAACTCGACCAATATTTTTGGCTATAATTAATATGACTTTTTCCTGTAGTTTGGGAACTGTTCATACTTTGTGCGTTTGTTCCCCAGACAAGAATTCAGTAGCTAAGAATTGAGTGTGCACATTAATAGTACGTAATTAAAAGTTTAAAGGACAATGATTGTTACACATTGATGACAGGACACTGACGGCATGAGACGCTAATGACATTCTGCTTGCGAATATCTTTGCGTGTTCACACCACTTTAACTGAAAATCGATATTCGTTCCTAGAAATACTGTGTTTGTTGCACAATATACAGAGGCGCAATCTACATTTAATTTAACCGTTTCATTATCCCTCTTCAAATTGATATTCATGGCATCTATTTTTTTATGTTCAATGTCACTTTATTGCTTATTGACCAGTTGTAAAATTCCTTGAGGGCGACAATTGCTTTCTCTACAAGGAGTTGTGTCGTTTTCTCTGAGCTATAATACTGCTGTCTTCAACAAACAGAATTTTTCTCCATGACCTACACTGCTGGGAAAGTCATTGCTGTTTATTAGGAACAGTATTGGCTGTAATATGCTGCTCTGATGAACTCCTACATTAATGTATTTTGGTGCTGATAAGTTTTTTACTAAAAGTTTATATTTATTTGAGGTATTGGTTATCTCTGCCCTTTGTGTGCTATCTACTAGGCATGATTGGAACCAGTCATTAGTTACACCTCTTATTCCTAATGCTTCTAGCTTATTTGGTAGAATATTATGGTCAGCAGTATCAAAAGCTTTAGAAAGATCTAAAAGCATGCTTGTGACCTAATCATCTTTGTCCAGAGCATCACATACCACTTTTGTGAATTCCACTATGGCTGCCACTTCAGAAACCAAACTGTGATTCACTTAAGGTCGTATTTATTCATTTGCTATTTGATATAAAATCACAGTCCTCTACCCTTCGACATAGACCTAAGGTGAAAGTCTGTTATTTGTAATGCTTTAAATTATATATCAGCCGATTTACTGAGTAATGTGGTCAGTTGTCAAACTCTGAACCAAATTTCACTGGATGCCAGTCTCTTCAGTTGGAGTTTTCACGTTCTGTGTCAGTGAATAATACTTGTAGCTGAAATAACAAAGTTTGATATACTGTTTGTAATGCCTGTAATTACTTAATATCGTAACAGCTGAGATATTATTCTGGTTATCAAACTTTGTTGCCATATTACAATTACCTCATTTAAAAAATGCAACAATCCAAAACTAATTGACTCTGAAAAAATTTAAATCACAATATCATCCAGTCTAGTGTGATAGTGACCACAGCATTTTAATATTCATCCGAATTATTGAAAAACACAAATGGAACATAAATTTATGAAATATCTAATTTGCAAAGCACTTGCAATAAAAACTAATTACCTTTCTAAGAATTTATATCTCATTAGGAAGCTTAGGGGCGGAGTATCAGGAACACGTTTCTGATTCCATTGATAACGTGCAATTCTTACAAAACCGTATTTTAGGATTTTCTGTAAGAAATCCATATTTTGTATAAGGAAATCACATTATTAAGTTATCCATATTTTGGTACCACCGACAGAGGACCTACAACAATTACAGATAGTAATAGGATAATGGTGTCATGCTGGACAAATTCGTTTCGTTAATAAGAAAATTGTATCAGATGTTAACAAAGGAATCTGCTGTGCAGTGTCCAAAGTAAATTAAAAGACTGTTTCGGAAAGGAAGATGCTGGAGGACAAAAGGTAATGTTTTACACATACAACTGTAATCTGAACACATCATCTGAATTAATTTACTGAAATATAAATCATGATCTTAAATTCTTCATAAAAAACGGAAATATTATAAACTTGCAAAATCTAAGACCAATCTTGAAATCATCTCTAAAATTACTTTGCAATGAGACACTTTATACATCACTTCTCGATCATTTTAAATTCCGTCAGAATTTCATTTATTTTATTTTGGTTGGTTGGCAGACATGTTTGTGGAAAAATAGTGGGCTCCAGTATGGTTGTACCATTTCAATATACATTCAAAGAAATTTTATAGGCAACAGAAAAACTCTTTGAAGCTAATGCATTACTGTTTGCGAAAGTTGCAACACCCAGAAGGAATTTTTTGAATCATTCTAGAATCGGAGGATGTGGAGAATAGGGGAACTATCATGACGTAGGATTAAGTCTGCAGAAAGTTGGCGTGTACATAGGCACAGCAGTGCCATCTTTTGTGTGATCGAGCAGGTCAGTGTAACTCAACCCTCAGTCGGTTTAGACCCATCAAATGAAGCGGAGAGGTGGACACGAGTGCCATATGCCTCGTCGACATTAAAGGGAGTGATGTTAGTATGTGAGTGAGTTCGAACGGGGCAGAGTGACTGGCCTCCTAGAAGCGAGTCTGTTGTGCCACGACATTGAGGTTCGTACGGGGCACGCCGCTACAACATTGATGCGAGTGTGGAACCAGTGGACAGATGAGGGTTGTACACAGCAACAAGCAGGTACTGCACCATACAGTGTGATCACATTGTGGGATGACAGCCATTGAGTCTGTAGGGGAGTAACTGCCAGAACAACTTCGTCCGCAGTGTTGGCTAGACGTTGGAGCACTGTAACAGTTGTGGACATGTCTGCTTTGATGGTTCGACGCCATCTGCCTAGTGCTGGATTGTTGGCACACATGCCATTGCATTGGCTTCCATTGCTCGTCAACACCCATGTCTGCAATGGGCACGTGCACGCCCGCACTGCCACGCTGAGTTCTTTTTGGGCGAGCCCCACGTCACACGTGGTCCTACAGTGATGGTCACATATATGTGGCAGATTGCATTGTTGAACGGCAAAACGGACAAAAGCTCATGTGTTGATTTTGCGCACCATTGGCTACAATATACGGTCTATCTCTATGTACTGAAGCAATCTGAACAGGAACTGCTCTGTCGAGGAGGATTGAGATCCCGAGGCACTACCTGTCACGCAGGCAGCTCCACATGCGATATTTCATCAGGACAACGCCCTGCCATAAGTGGTGAGGAATGTGCAAGCTTTCTTCGAAGAACGAGATCTTTCATTGCTTACCTGGGCTGCACGTTCGCCCATCGATCATGCCTGGGATGTTATCGGACGATTTTGGTCCTCCTCCAGCCATTATCGATGTGTTATGGACGCGCCTAGAAACCGCGCGCACCGTACTGAATTCTGAACGGCAAGGTGCATTCACAATCGAATATATAGCATCACTATACTCTCTTGTGGGAAAGTTGTCACCGTTTGTCTTCCGGAGCGACACTAGCACTCCAAGCAGTGAGAAAGCAGTCAGTCACATGCGTCACAAGAATAATGTTTATTTTTAATTATTTTCTACTTAATTAACGAAATAGTTGGTGCACTTTTAGCTTCCATGCGTTAGTAAATTACTAATAGGCATGATATAACGTCAAATACATCTTAAACCAGCCGAATCACACTAATTGAATGACATAAGCTACAACTTTTTCATGACAAAATATTTTCGAATATGTGTGTAATAGCAGAGAACATAATCATGTATTTCATGTATCAGATCCCTACATTTCTGTCCTTGATTTTATATATATATATATATATATATATATATATATATATATATATATATATATATCATAGACACTGTCCTTGATAATATATATATATATCAATAATCAATAATATATATATTATTGATTATTGATATATTATTGATTATATATATATACACTCCTGGAAATGGAAAAAAGAACACATTGACACCGGTGTGTCAGACCAACCATACTTGCTCCGGACACTGCGAGAGGGCTGTACAAGCAACGATCACACGCACGGCACAGCGGACACACCAGGAACCGCGGTGTTGGCCGTCGAATGGCGCTAGCTGCGCAGCATTTGTGCACCGCCGCCGTCAGTGTCAGCCAGTTTGCCGTGGCATACGGAGCTCCATCGCAGTCTTTAACACTGGTAGCATGCCGCGACAGCGTGGACGTGAACCGTATGTGCAGTTGACGGACTTTGAGCGAGGGCGTATAGTGAGCATGCGGGAGGCCGGGTGGACGTACCGCCGAATTGCTCAACACGTGGGGCGTGAGGTCTCCACAGTACATCGATGTTGTCGCCAGTGGTCGGCGGAAGGTGCACGTGCCCGTCGACCTGGGACCGGACCGCAGCGACGCACGGATGCACGCCAAGACCGTAGGACCCTACGCAGTGCCGTAGGGGACCGCACCGCCACTTCCCAGCAAATTAGGGACACTGTTGCTCCTGGGGTATCGGCGAGGACCATTCGCAACCGTCTCCATGAAGCTGGGCTACGGTCCCGCACACCGTTAGGCCGTCTTCCACTCACGCCCCAACATCGTGGAGCCCGCCTCCAGTGGTGTCGCGACAGGCGTGAATGGAGGGACGAATGGAGACGTGTCGTCGTCAGCGATGAGAGTCGCTTCTGCCTTGGTGCCAATGATGGTCGTATGCGTGTTTGGCGCCGTGCAGGTGAGCGCCACAATCAGGACTGCATACGACCGAGGCACACAGGGCCAACACCCGGCATCATGGTGTGGGGAGCGATCTCCTACACTGGCTGTACACCACTGGTGATCGTCGAGGGGACACTGAATAGTGCACGGTACATCCAAACCGTCATCGAACCCACCGTTCTACCATTCCTAGACCGGCAAGGGAACTTGCTGTTCCAACAGGACAATGCACGTCCGCATGTATCCCGTGCCACCCAACGTGCTCTACAAGGTGTAAGTCAACTACCCTGGCCAGCAAATTCTCCGGATCTGTCCCCCATTGAGCATGTTTGGGACTGGATGAAGCTTCGTCTCACGCGGTCTGCACGTCCAGCACGAACGCTGGTCCAACTGAGGCGCCGGGTGGAAATGGCATGGCAAGCCGTTCCACAGGACTACATCCAGCATCTCTACGATCGTCTCCATGGGAGAATACCAGCCTGCATTGCTGCGAAAGGTGGATATACACTGTACTAGTGCCGACATTGTGCATGCTCTGTTGCCTGTGTCTATGTGCCTGTGGTTCTGTGAGTGTGATCATGTGATGTATCTGACCCCAGGAATGTGTCAATAAAGTTTCCCCTTCCTGGGTCAATGAATTCACGGTGTTCTTATTTCAATTTCCAGGAATATATATATATATATATTATCAAGGACAGTGTCTATGATAATGGCAACAGACAACAACAGAAATGTAGGGATCTGATGCATGAAATACATGATTATGTTCTCTTGCTTTCAGCGGAGTTAGCTGCTATTAAACACATATTCGAAAATATTTTGTCATGAAAAAGTAGCTTATGTCATTCAATCAGTGTGATTCGGCTGGTTTAAGATGTATTTGACGTTATATCATGCCTATTAGTAATTTACTAACGCATGGAAGCTAAAAGTGCAGCAACTATTTCGTTAATTAAGTAGAAAATAATTAAAAATAAACTTTATTCTTGTGACGCATGTGACTGACTGCTTTCTCACCGCTTGGAGTGCTAGTGTCGCTCCGGAAGACAAACGGTGACAACTTTCCCACAAGAGAGTATAGTGATGCTATATATATATATATATATATATATATATATATATATATATATATAGAGAGAGAGAGAGAGAGAGAGAGAGAGAGAGAGAGAGAGAGAGAGAGAGAGTTTAATAATTTGCCCATTCTCACACTTCATTCGACTTTCTAATAGAAGAATATTTTTGGAAACATAATTATTTCTTCTTCAAAAGCGAATGAATTGAAGACACTTAACTGTTTGTGGCACGAATTTAGCAACAGCTGCGGATATTTTTTTTCTGTTCTGGGAAACAGTTAAGTTGCTTTTGGCGATTTAGTATCACGCCTTTGTGGTTTCCCTTAAGCTACAGGTGTGGTGACTTACTTGGTACATCAAATAGGAATTACATTTCATACAGATTTCCTACGTTCCACATTCCCTGATGTGACTGGAAGTGTTTCGAATCATTTGACTCGAGCCGCGTCTCTAACTTGTTGAATAAATTTAATTGGAGTTACAATTCTCACGAACAACTTTGTATAAAATGGCGGTAGCCTTCAGGCGGGCTAATTCTATTTTGAATACATCTTTATATTTCGTTTTGTGATATCATATTCCTTGAACTGATGGGGAAATAGATGTCTTTAAATACATTTTGGAGAGACGCTAAGTGACACTTGAGAGTGAATTGATGTTATTGTAGGTCACATAGACCTGCAATACTTATAACGTTTGTGAATGTCAACCAAACATGGATTGGCAACAGTGCATAGATATGTCCGATATCACATGTGATCGTCTTTTGTCAGAATTTTACGAAATAAATAGTGAGTTATATATATACAGTAAAGTTATGAAGACACATTTTTGTTTATCAGTATTTACATTGCACATACGAGGGAACGTCAAAAAGTATATTACACGCTGTTATGGTACGCCGAGCACAAATGAACTTCGGGGCCCGAGGACTAGGATCGATTATAGTTATTAAATTTTTCACAATAAACCGATGAAAACCAGAAGATGGATTTGTTGCATGTTACGTTGAATGTGAGCGCAGATTTTATTTTTATCGATTCCAAGCATAGATAACAACGCCACATAAAGCGTTATTCAGTTCTTCATTTATTTGCCCTTATGTCCTTAGGTATATATCGTCGTAGGTCTTATAATCTTGGAATGCCATATCAAATGCAATAAATCGCATAGGGCACGGAATAATTCACTTTCATAAATAACCTTGTAGAGCCAAACTGTATTAATTTGATGAGGAAGGCGGGAGGTGGGATGTTACATGTTACTGCGACCCCAAATTATTGAGCATCGCTTTAGTGATATCCTGTGCGTGTGGATACAACAAACTTATCACTCAGACATAAGCAAGGCACCTTCTTGCAAAGCCGATTATAAAACAGCTCTGCAACGGCCGGCCATGCTAATCCGCAGGTAATGCCGAATGAATCGCTGTCTCTGTGAAGGTAATCTCGTCCAGCGGCCGACCTCGATATGTAATCCGCAGGCTTAAACCTGAAAACAGATGAGGTTTATTGTCGGCCTCAAGAAAAACGCGGTGACCATGTTTTAGGAAAGAAACTGCTCGGAGTCAGACAAGCAGCAAACAGTTTTATGCGCATATTGCAGCTAATAACTCGGGTTTTCTGAGAGATGTTCGGGAACATTTGAAAAACCGCGATAAGATCAACAAAACGTAAAATGTTATTGATGCCAGACATAACGAATGTTGATGGAAAGAATGAAATTTACGTCCGCCCTCAACAGATCAGATCTAAAATTTGCTGACAGGCAGCAAACAGAAAGTAACTGTGGATGCAGAGCCACCTACAGAGTCTTGTGTGCCCCAGAGAAGAGTAATAGGCCCTTGACTGATCATGGTGTGTATTACTGACTTAAGAGGTAGTACTGGTGGCAACCGGAGGCTCTTCACAGATGATGCAGCTATCGACGAGTAAACTATATCCAGCGATGCCCCATTATACTTCGACAAAATACCAGCTTGGCACGGGTTGCTGCATCCATCCTTGCTAAAACTATGGTAGTCGCTACTGTTTCATATGAGGATTCTGGGAATTCCAGTCGCACTAGGCGCGAAATTTCGGGTGGAAGACCCTGCAAGAATGCGTCTGGTGCCCTCTGTCTCTTGCCATTGTCAGCATCAGACTAGACACTATCCCCACCGTAGACCATTGCAATGCAATAATTTACACACACAATAGATAGGACATGTCAGACCCCAGACGCACACACACCAACACACACAATAACAGGGACAATTACCCCCATTTGTGTGTGTGTGTCTTCCTCCCTAGTCACAAAATATAAATACTCAAAGAGCGATAGCGGATGCTCCCATCACCACAAAAAGAAACGAAACACTAACGCATCCCACAATAGCAAAACAAGATTAGATTAGATTAGATTAGTTATTCGTTCCATAGATCCGTGCTGAGGAGATCCTCGTGGATATGGAACATGTCAATATTTTTTTAAAGCTGAAATAACAATACCAATAGTATGAATATATACAATACATCATTTGTTTCTATTAAAAAATTCGTCAATGGAGTAGAAGGAGTTGGCCACTAGTAAGTCTTTCAAGCTCCTTTTAAACTGATCTTTATTTGTAACTAAATTTTTTATGTTTGCTGGCAAATTATTGACGATGAGTGTCCCTGAGTAGTGGACCCCTTTTTGAACTAAAGTAAGTGCTTTTAAGTCCTTGTGCAGATCATTTTTTTCCTGGTATTGTACGAGCTGAGCTGTTTGTAGGAAAAAGAGATACATTATTTAGGACAAATTTCATTAAGGAGTAAATATACTGAGAGGCAGTAGTTAGTATGCCCAGTTCTTTGAAGAGGTTTCTACAAGACGTCCATGAATTTACTCCACAAATAATACGTATTACACGCTTTTGGACTCTGAAAACTTTTATTTTCTTCAAGAGTTACCCCAAAATATTATACCATATGACATTATGCAATGAAAGTAGGCAAAGTATGCAAGCTTTTTCATTTTTATGTCGCCTATGTCAGCTAACACCCGGAATGCAAATACAGATTTGTTAAGGCGTTTCTGCAGTTCTGTGGTTTGCTCCTCCCAACTGAATTTATTATCAAGTTGTAATCCCAGGAATTTAAGACTGTCAACCTCTTCTATCTGCTCTTCTTCATACTTTATGCATATGCTGGGTGGAAACCTTTACAGGTTCTGAATTGCATATAGTCAGTCTTTTCGAAGTTTAATGTCAGTGAGTTGGCTTTAAACCATTTATTAATATCTATGAAAATATCATTAGGAGATCTTTCTAGAACTACACTCGACATACTATTTATTGCAATACTTGTGTCATCTGCAAACAAAACGAACTCTGCTTCTGGCAGTGTAACTGATGAGAGA
Organism: Schistocerca americana; assembly: GCF_021461395.2. Taxonomy (NCBI): domain Eukaryota; kingdom Metazoa; phylum Arthropoda; class Insecta; order Orthoptera; family Acrididae; genus Schistocerca; species Schistocerca americana. The sequence goes on from NC_060123.1 coordinate 133,537,757, forward strand.
TCATTAATGTACATAAGAAAAAGCAATGGCCCTAAGATGGATCCTTGTGGGACACCGCATGTAATTTCTTCCCATTCTGATGATGAATGATGACTTAATTCACTAGTCCCTTGCACTGATACCCTTTGTTTCCTGTTAGCGAGGTACGACTTGAACCACTTTGCAGCACTGCCCGTGACACCATAGAATTCTGATTTATTTAAAAGGATGTTGTGGTTTACACAATCAAATGCCTTTGACAAATCACAGAAAATACCTGCTGCTTGCAATTCATTATTTAATGAATTAAGTACATTTTCACTGTAGGTGTAAATAGCCTTCTCGATATCAGAACCCTTCAGAAATCCCAACTGTGTTCTTGATAATATGTTATTTGTGGTCAGATGGTTGAGAAACTGCCTGTACATTACTTTTCCTAAAGTTTTTGAGAATGCTGGCAAAGTGAATGAAATCGGTCTGTAGTTTGATGGTATTTCTTTCTCCCCTTTCTTGAACAGAGGCTTAACATCTGCATGTTTTAGCCAGTCAGGAAATGTCCCAGTGATAATTGACTGGTTACACAAGGAACTTAGAATTTTACTAAACTCACAAGAACATGCCTTAATTAACTTTGTTGATATTTCGTCGTAACCACCAGAATGCTTTGTTTTTAAAGATTTTGTTATTTTCTTTTGGTGAAGTGAGTGAAATATTCATGTACCTGAAGCTATTTTTAAAGGCTAGTTTCAGATAATCAGTCACGGCTGCAAAATACTAACGCGAATTCTTTACAGACGAATGGAAAAACTAATAGAAACCGACCTCGCGGTAGATCAGTTTGGATTCCGTAGAAATATCGGAACACGTGAGGCAATACTGACCCTAAGGCTTATCTTAGAAGCTAGATTAAGGAAAGGCAAACCTACTTTTCTAGCATTTGTAGACTTAGAGAAAGCTTTTGACAATGTTGACTGGAATACTCTCTTTCAAATTCTGAAGGTGGCAGGGAGCGAAAAGCTATTTACAGTTTGTACAGAAACCAGATGGCAGTTATAAGAGTCGAGGGACATGAAAGGGAAGCAGTGGTTGGAAAGGGAGTGAGACAGGGTTGTAGCCTCTCCCCGATGTTATTCAATCTGTATATTGAGCTAGCAGTGAAGGAAACAAAAGAAAAATTCGGAGGAGGTATTAAAGTCCATGGAGAAGAAATAAAAACTTTGAGGTTCGCTGATAACATTGTAATTCCGTCAGAGACAGCAAAGGACTTGGAAGAGCAGTTGAACGGAATGGATAGTGTCTTGAAAGGAAGATATAAGATGAACATCAACAAAAGCAAAACGAGGATAATGGAATGTAGTCGAATTAAGTCGGGTGATGCTGAGGGAATTAGAATAGGAAATGAGACACTTAAAGTAGTAAAGGAGTTTTGCTATTTGGGGAGCAAAATAACTGATAATGGTCGAAGTAGAGAGGATATAAAATGTAGACTGGCAGTGGCAAGGAAAGCATTTCTGAAGAAGAAAAATTTGTTAACATCGAGTATAGGTTTAAGTGTCAGGAAGTCGTTTCTGAAAGTATTTGTATGGAGTGTGGCCATGTATGGAAGTGGAACGTGGACGATAAATAGTTTAGACAAAAAGAGAATAGAAGCTTTCGAAATGTGGTGCTACAGAAGAATGCTGAAGATTAGATGGGTAAATCACATAACTAATGAGGAAGTATTGAATAGGATTGGGGAGAAGAGAAGTTTGTAGCACAACTTGACTAGAAGAAGGGATCGGTTGGTAGGACATTTGTTGAGGCATCAAGGGATCACCAATTTAGTATTGGAGGGCAGCGTGGAGGGTAAAAATCGTAGAGGGAGACCAAGAGATGAATACACTAAGCAGATTCAGAAGGATGTAGGTCGCAGTAGGTACTGGGAGATGAAGAAGCTTGCACAGGATAGAGTAGCGTGGAGAGCTGCATCAAACCCGCCTCAGGGCTGAAGACCACCACAACAACAGCAACAACAGTTTAAGATATTCAAGGACATTATTTGCTGATCCTGACAATCCTATTCTATCAGTAGCGGATGTAAAGTACTTGTTAAATAGATTTGCCACACTATGCCCATCTGTTACTAGTGTGTCATCTATCCTTAATGCTATTTGCTCCTGCTCCTTTCTGGTTCTACCAGTCTCCTCTTTCACTGTATCCCATATTGTTTTTATTTTGTTCCCTGACATTGCTATCTTCTTCTCATAGTGCATTTGTTTAGTTGTCTGAATTACTTTTTTTAATATTTTGCAGTATTCCTTGTATGTAGCTAAATCATCAGCATTGGAGCTATTCTTGGTCGACAGATACATTTTCCTTTTTGTCTTACAGGAAATCTTTATTCCTTGTGTAATCCATGGTTTTATTATAGACTTCTGTTTAGTTTGAGTAACTTTTAGAGGAAAACAGTTTTCAAACATGGTATTGACATTGTACATGACTGTCTTATATTTTTCATTCATGTCATCAACACTATAAACATTTTTCCAGTTCATATCTTTGAGCAGTTTTCTAAAACACTCAGTTTTTGGTTGATTGACTACTCTTCTGTTCTCAGATTTAGCAGTCTTGATAATCTGCTTAGAATTTACATCTAAAACAAGGAGCTGCATGTCATGATCTGATAGTCTGTTTATTACAAGTTTTATGATATGATTTTGTTCCTTTGATTTGTCTATAAAAATGTTATCAATGGCTGTACTTGAGGATTTAGTGATCCTAGTTGGAAAGTTTACAGTGTGAGTTAGATTGAAAAACAACATTACTAACTCCAACAAATGTTTACTGGAAGACTGCATTATAAAATCTGTATTAAAGTCACCAGCAATCAAAATTTCTTTGTTTCTTCCTGTTAAACTACCCAAAAGAGCTTCTAGATGATTTATGAATAGATTATAATTTCCTGCAGGTGCTCGGTAAATAATTACTATTATATAGGATCTGTTATGGAACTCTACTTCTGTTGCACATGCTTCTAGATGCTGCTCTAGACATAAGTTATTAATGTCAATGTTCTTGCATTTATGGCAGTTTTTAATAAATGTGGCAACTCCTCCTCCATCCATATCTACTCTGCAGAAGTAGGAAGCTAGCATAAATCCTGAAATGTCTAACATATCTATAACAGTGGTCACTTGATGTTCAGAGAGGCAGATTATGTCAATTTGGTTAGATGAATTCATTTCATCAATACAAATGAGTAGTTCATCAATTTTATTTCTGAGTCCCGAAATGTTCTGGTGTAATAAAGATAACCGATACTGCATACTAATGGGATTATAACTGCTTTGGCGAAGATGAACTGGCAGTTTCTGATTACTTTCTGTTAAACAATGTTTAACAAAACACACCAAATGGCGAGAGGGCAGTGACACTTCTCAACTCAGCCACGTGAATATTTTTGGTGCAGTGGAAGTACTGTGTGCAAAAACCTAACATATACACGCGGAAGGAGAAGAAGAAGAAGAATGTAGAAAAATAAATCTTGTATAACGAAAAAAATGAAAACTATTTATAGTATTAAATGAAGTATCCGAACTATTTATGACCATAGCAAACAAGAGTAAAATCCATATTGCTACAGTGAACACTGAAGATGCTTTCCAATAAAGCGAAACGTGTCTGGTCTTAAGACTTTCATTACAGATGCAAACGGCCGATTTTGCAGCTGCGAGTATACTGTCAATAAAAGTCAAATTATCGTCACCTGATATGCTTGAAAAGAAGTTACTAACGCGGCGGTTCTGGTATCTAGAGCAGATAGGGTCGAATTAGTAGAGGACTTAGGTAAATATAAATTATCAGCTCACACCAAGAACGACCTGATTCAGTTAAGTGATGGATTGTTTACTGAACTGAAATCTTTTCGCCTAATGCCATTTCCACTACCATCTATCCCTGCCAAAATCGCCACTTTAAAGAAAGAAAGAAAGAAGGAAGCAAATAATCATAGCGGTCCACACTAAAGGTCGAAATCCGTACTTACTTACATTATTTACTTGCAATAAAGCAAGTGGCTGAATGTGGCAACGAATCGTTTTCTGTTAGGCACCCACTGTCACAGTATTCTTAAGGTATTGTAATACAAGGGACAGGCAAATGAAATGAGACAGGTAGAAAAAAGGCAAGTAAACTGTTTATCATTTCAAAACTAATCGCCGTAACGGTTAATACATTTACTGTACTGTGAGAAAAGATGGTCAGTGCCTCCATGGAAAAATGTTTGCGGTTGCCTCGGCAACCACGATTGTACCCAGACGTCCACCTCTTGGTCGGAAGCAAATTGAGGTGCGCGAATGTCTTTCTTCAGGGCTCCAACAATATGCCCAACAACATGGAAATCGCCTGGGGAGAGATCGAGACCCTATGGCCCGCTCTCATGTTGCCAAACTTGTTTCGAGTACGCTGCAGAAATTCCGCTGGGGAACCCTAATACATCCTCCGTCCCTCCATACGGTCCTGACCTCTCATCTTGCGGTTTCCATATTTTTGGATCCCTTAAGAAAGGCATTCGTGGTCGTCGATTTGCTTCAGTCGAAGTCAACTGCAAACGTTTTCCCATGAAGGCGCTGACCGTCTTGTCTCAAGTGGGTTATGTATATCAACAGTTTTGGCGATTGGTTTCGAAATAACAAACAGCTTATTCATTTTTTCTCATGGGTCTCGTTTTCATTTGACTGCCCTTTATACATTATTTCGCTATATTTCCGTAGAGAATGTAACTGGGGGGGGGGGGGGGGGGGGGGAGGGAGGGAGATGGGTCTCCTGCACCATCAAACCGCTTAGCCATACGATGCTGCTTTGTTGCTGTAGACTTCTATCGACTCAGCACGAATTGTTACAACGTTGTACGTCTTCAAATGCAGAAAACGAATTACTGACGATTCTTCACTTTATTAACTGGCTATGCCATTTTGTTTTGATTCCTTTAATGGCCTGCTAAGTACTGTACGCAGGAATTTAATTTCGTACGAGGACTGCAAACAAATTAATTAGTTAACTTTATTTTTCGAGGGGCTAATAAAAATTATTGATTACCCCTCGTTCTTAATGAAAGTGTTCTCTCTGCAATATGTTACTGTACAATATTATTGAATACAATATTACCAAGTAATAATATGAAGTAAGTGTAAATTTACTGATATATTTGTCTCTGATACTTCGTGGAAACAATTAACTATCAACAGATAGTGAGATACACGTACACTTAAGGTTTTAAACATGGCTGAAACAGCGACTGTTGAAATTCTTCACGGTAAATGATAACAGCCAAACAGTTGCAGGATAAAGATTTACTAAAATCCTTGAGCACGGATTCGGTATAACTAAATATACCTTCACCAGAAGTAAAATACACCAAAATCACATCCTGCAATGGAAATACATAAAACAATCGTGCCAAAGGCGTCGTATAAATGGAGATGATGTTTTGACTACTGACGGCGCCTTTGGCACGATTGTTTTATGTATCTCCACTGCAGGATGTCATTTTAGTGTATTTTACTTCTGATGAAGGTATATTTAGATATACCGAAACCGTGGTCAAGGATTGTAATAAATCTTTATCCTGAAACTGTTTGGCTGTTATCATTTACCGTGACGCACACTTAATATGTTAGTATATTCTGGTGCACTTATTAACTACTGGCTATTGATGATCTCCACACTGTTATTCATGACTGAATACCTTGTGTTTTTTTTATGTTAGGGATGAAATCATTCTCAAAAACCCGCTCATTTATCAGTTTCTAGGTAGCTGTGTATTTGTTACCATTTTGTACAAAACTTGGATTGAAACTTTCCGTCAGATTAAAACTGTGTGCCGGACTGAGACTCTAACTCGGGACCTTTGCCTTTCGCGGGCAAGTGCTCTACTGAGCTACCCAAGCATGACTCACGCCCCGTCCTCACAGCTCCACTTCTGCCAGTATCTCGCCTCCTATCTCCCAAACTTCACAGAAGCTCTCCTGTGAACCTTGCAGAACTAGCACTCCTGAAAGAAAGGATATTGCGGAGACATGGCTTAGCACTTGCCCGGGAAAGCCAAAGGTCCCGAGTTCGAGTCTCGGTCCGGCACACAGTTTTAATCTGCCATGAAGTTTCATATGAGCACACACTCCGCTGCAGAGTGAAAATCTCATTCTGAAAACTTGGATTATTTGCACAAATTAGTAGTTCTTGTTCTTGTAACTGTATGAAATCAAACATCTGTCATGCAAACCTACCGAAACTTGTGCATCACTACTAAGTAATCTGTTACTCTGTACCACGCTAGAAAACTGTCGTCTACCTGCATTGGTTGAGTCATCTAGCCTAGCCGATGCTACTTAACCTGTCCCTTGAGCAAGATGTGACGAAAACCAAAGAGAGATTTGGCAAGGAAATTAAATTTCGGGGATAATAATTTAAAACTTTTCGATTTAGTGTTGACATAGTAACTCTCACAGAGACGGCAAAGGACTTGGAATGGCAGTTGAGCAGAATGGATGGTGTCTTGAAAACAGGTTATAAGACGAACATCAACAAAAGCAAAACAAGAGTAATGGAATGTAGTCGAAGTAACTCAAATGATGTTGAGGGAATCGGCTCTGTAAATGAGGCTCAAAAAGTTATAGAAGAGTTTTATTATTTGCGCAATAAAATAATGACGATCACCGGGGTAGAGTGGACATAAAATGCAAAAATGCAGACTGGCAACACCAAGGAAAACGTTTCTGAAAAAGGAAATTATTTTAACATAGAACATAAATTTAAACAAATCACTTGCTGTGAGTGGCAGCCACAGCTGTGATGATACATTTCAACTGATGGAAACCTCAACATTCAACTGACGGTAACCTCAACAGCTGCGTCAAATTGATTTATTAATAGTGACTAGTTTCATGACATTATAGGCACGTCTTCAGGTGACAAATTGTTGACCTTAAGAAGACACCAAAAATCGTAATTAGAATTATCCTAGACCAGAATGTACCGAATTGATACGATGTTGATTAGCATGTGAGCAATGCACACATTTCAGTACATAATATCATTAAAATCTCCGTAAGGGTAAATAATAGAAGTCTCCTACCTTTCTGCACGAAACTGACAACATAGAGTAAGCAGCCAACATCAATAAAAGAACGATAGGAACAAGACTAAGGCTTAAACCTAGAAACAAAAATTGTTGAATAAAGAACCGGCATCATAACCGGGGAAAAGAACTCCCAAACTAAACGAGCTTCTTCCCAGGAACAGCGGGCATCCCACCCGTGCAACATGCGAGCACAACTGGGTAAGCGGGCCCCGTCCTCGAAACGACGCTCAGGAGCGAATGCACGGAACCCGGGGAACCGACAACACGTAAAAAGCAGCGGCAAAGTGCCAAACAAACCGGTAAATAAACACGTAAAAGGATTAGAAGATAGGGAAACATCTGTACGAAAAAAAACTGGGTAGCCGGTCTTAACAGCGTTACAACTAACAAAAGCATATAAAATACCAAAACATAGTAACTGCAGAATCCACATTATATGCTACAGTGTGAAATAAATCACACCAGCTATGCAAAGAGGTAAAAAATGAAGTGCAAACAAAACGCCAGGATTCAGATGTAAGAGGTCTCAGAGATGTAAAGATACAAATGCTACCTAATTGCCGGCCAGAGTGGCCGAGCGGTTCTAGGCGCTACAGTCTGGAATCGCGCGACCGCTGCGGTCGTAGGTTCGAATCCCGCCTCAGGCATGGGTGTGTGTGCTGTCCTTAGGTTAGTTAGGTTTAAGTAGTTCTAAGTTTTGGGGACTGATAACCTCAGAAGTTAAGTGCCATAGTGCTCAGAGCCATTTGAACCATTTGCTATCTAATTTTTTTAAGCTTGCATACTTTTACTCACAAAATTAAAGAAGAAAAATTTGGCCATAAAGTTTCATAATTTCTAAACTAACCAACATATTTAAATTCAAATTATATGACTACCTCCTATTCATTTTTGTTAATTAAATTATACTATTAGATAAGGGATAGCTCTCGTCTATCTATAAATGATATAAAATCATTGTATGAGTCTGCGATCACTAGTCAATATAATCGTCCCTTTTGACCGCTATTTATATATATTCTTTTAAATGTACACCATCAGAGTCTGTCAGATAAACAGAACAAATGAGAAGTAGTTTTCACGAACCTACAGTAATAGATTATAGAACAAAATGATAACACACCACAGTTAAATCTCGATACGCTGTATCTCGTCACTTCACTTGTACACTCGTACCATGACTGGTTGTGTTTAATGATTCAGCCTAAGTGAAATAACGATCTGTGGCTGTTAGGTGGCGTTAATGCAATTGGACTTCTCACATTAAAATCCAGATTAACGTCTACAAATTGAAATACAGCCATTTTGTAAAATAATGCACAAAAATAATAAATTGTAAAAGTCACGCTGAAATTCAAATTAAAGTCTACAAATTGAGCATTAAAACTAATTTAAAAAAAATAATGAATTGGGTTTGCCACATTAAACATTCAAAGTAAGGTCTACCTAAAGCATACAGCCATTTCAGAGAAAGAAATTTATAAATAGAAGATGAACAATTGTGTTGATAAAAACAGTTTAATGTATGGCTTTAAAATCATACAAGGCCGAGCTATACACCTATTGTAAGGTATGTAAAGTTGTATGTGAACGTCTTTTTCTTTTCGCAAAATGAAGATTCAGCCATTAAAATACGTAGCAAGATCATTAACATAGTAACAAAAAATTCATTCTTTTTATAGATTATTTTTCATGAAATTACTGCACGTTCAGTTTGTAAACTTTAATTTGGTTTTTGCCGTGATATTTCCAGTTTATTGTCTTTATACTGTAGATTATTTTATGAAGTGGCTGTGTGTTCCATTTAGATACTTTAATTTGAATTTTAACTTGACAAGTTCAGTTGCATTAACGCTACCTAAAGGCCATAGGATGTTATTTACGAAAAGCTGTCTCCCTAAACAGCGCTATTTATGGTACAATTATACATGAGAATATAAGAAGTGCAGTTCATCCAGATTTAAATGTGGTATGTCATTATTTTGTTTACAAATGTGTTATTGTAATTTTGTAGAAATTAATTCTTATTTGTCCGTTTATCTTACAGATTCTGATGATGACAGCGTTTTGATGAACATGATGACACGTTTTGATGAACATTTTAAAAGAACAAAAATATAAAAAACGGTCAAGACGGACAATTATACTCAAAAAATCTCTCGATATTTAAGGTGCTACAAATATACTAAACAGCGAGACGGGAAACAATTTTCCTAATCTCAAACAAGGGAGTCAGCAAGACCTTGAGGTGATCACTTTTTTTAGACGCTGCCTTTTCAACACACAGTATAGCGGCCTCTCTCTCATTTTTATTTTTTTAAGCTGCTCGTGCACATTTTCTCTACTTCTACACCTACATCTGAACTCTGCGAATCACTGTGAAATGTGTGGCAGGGTGTAATTTTGTACCAGGTGTTTAGGATTATTCTTATACCGTCCAAAGATGGAGTGTGCATAGGATGACTCTGTGCGAGTTGTTATTTCTCTAATATTATCTGCCTATCAGTCAGTCAGGCAGTAGTAGCCGACTGTGACAGACGCAGCAACAGATACGTAAACCGCTTTTGTGACTTTTACGAGTTCCTAACCAGGAGCGAATTGTATTATATCATCTGTATGCTTTAATAGTTTAGTTTCTTGAGTTTCTGCGTGTAAATTTAAAATCCAATAGCCACAGTTCTCGCGTTTTCGTTTGCGTCAGAAAGTAAACCGATTTTGTGACATATTACAAATTCCTTATCAGGGGCACATTATTTAGTTTCACCTGAGTGCTTCGGTAGTTAGGTTCTTGAATATCTGCATGTTGCTAGACACAATTCGTGCGTTTTCGTCAGGGTCTACACGATAGTCCGTTTATCTGCATATTTTAGTTTACCACGGTTTTTGGTATGGACAGGGACTGCCATCGTTGTGTGCGGATGCGAGCCGAGTTGGTGACACTTTGCTCTCAGCTTCAGGCTGTGATGGCTTTGTTTGCACAGCTTGAGGCTGCAGTGGATGGGCACCACTGTTGTGGGCCGGCCGTGGGGATCCAACGGACGTCCAGCGCGTCAGAGTCCTCCTATCGGTCCTCACCGGTGGCCAACTCAGTTACTGCTGGCACTGAGGCTGACCTCCTCACCTGTGGTCGAGTGGGAGGTCGCCCCAGGGCGAAGCAGGCGGCGAAAGACTTCCCAGGCGGTCGCACGTAAGGCCTCCCCGGTTTGTCTGACAAACAGGTTCCAGGTGCTGTCCGTGGCTGACACTGTCGCTGAGCCATATGCTGTCCGGTGGGGCTATTGGTAGCTGGGAGCTCCAACGTTAGGAGCGCTATGGGGCCCCTTAGGGACTTGGCTGACAAGGAGGGTAAGAAACCCAATGTGCACTCCGTGTGCATACCAGGTGGAGTCATTCCAGGTATGGAAAGGGTCCTCCTGGATGCCATAAAGAGCACAGGTGGCTGCTCACGTCGGTACCAATGATGTGTGTCGCTTTGGATCAGAAGAGATTCTCTCTGGTTTCGAGAGGCTAACAGAAGTGGTAAAGGCTGCCAGTCTTGCTTGCAAGATGGAAGCAGAGCTGACCATTTGCAGCATAGTCGACAGGACCGATTGCGGACCTCTGGTACAGAGCCGAGTGGAGGGTCTGACTCAGAGGCTCAGACGGTTCTGCGATCGTGTAGGCTGCAGATTCCTCGACTTGCGCCAAAGGTTTGTTGGGTTTCGGGTTCTGCTGAGTAGGTCAGGTGTCCACTATACGCAGGAGGCGGCTACACTGGTAGCAGGGGCTGTGCGGCGTGGACTGGGCGGTGTTTTAGGTTAGAGGGTCTCGGGAAAACACAAGGTGGGCTTCAGTTACAAAGAGTGCAGGCTGAACACAGGAAGAACATAGATACAGGAACCATTGGTACAACAGTTGTAAACTGTCGTAGCTCTGTTGGGAAAGTACCACAGCTCCAAGTGCTAATAGGAAGTACTGATGCTCAAATCATTACAGGCACTGAAAGCTGGCTAATGCCGGATATAAGCTCAGCCGAAATTTTTGCGAAGAACCTAACGGTTGGCGGTGGCGTGTTTGTTGCTGTTAGAAGTAGTTTAACTTGTCGCGAAATTGAAGTAGATTCTTCCTCTGAGTTAGTGTGGGCAGAGATCATTGCTGGCAACCGGAATAAAATAATAATTGGATCCTTTTACCGACCTCCCAGTTCAGATGATACAGTTGCTGAAAGGGTCAAAGAAAACTTGAGTTTGATTTCAAACACGTACCCGACTCATACGATAATAGTTGGTGGTGATTTTAATTTACCTTCGATATGTTGGCGAAAATACATGTTTAATTCCGGAGGTACGCATAAAATATCATCCGAAATTGTGCTAAACGCATTCTCTGAAAATTATTTCGAGCAGTTAGTTCATGAGCCCACGCGAATAGTAAACGGTCGTGAAAACACACTTGACCTCTTAGCAACAAATAATCCTGAGTTAATAACCAGCATCAAACCAATATAGGGATTAGTGAACACAAGGTTGTCGTAGCGAGATTGAATATTGCAATCCCCAAATCCTCCAAAAATAAGCGAAAAATACACCTATTCAAAAAAGCAGATAAAAATTCGCTTGACGCCTTCCTGAGAGACAATCTCCAGACCAGATGTGGCTTAAATTCAAAGAAATAGTATCGGCAGCAATTGAGATATCTATACCAAATAAACTAACAAACGACGGAGCTGATCCTCCTTGGTACACAAAACGGGTTAGAATGCTGTTGCAGAAACAACGAAACACACATGCCAAATTTAAACAGACGCAAAATCCCCAAGATTGGCGATCCTTTACAGAAGCTCGAAACTTTGCGCGGAGTTCAATGCGAGACGCCTATAACAGTATCCACAACGAAACTTTGTCTCGAAACCTTGCAGAAAATCCAAAGAGATTCTGGTCGTATGTGAAGTAGGTTAGCGGCAGAAACAATCAATGCCTTCTCTGAGCGATAGCAATGGCGATACTATCGAAGACACTGCTGCCAAAGCAGATTTACTAAACACAGCCTTCCGAAATGCCTACACAAAAGAAGACGAAGTAAATATTCCAGAATTCGAATCGATAACAGCTGCCAACATGAGTAACGTAGAAGTAAATATCCTCGGAGTAGTGAAGCAACTCAAATCACTTAATAAAAGCAAGTCTTATGGTCCAGACTGTATACCAATTAGGTTCCTTTCGGAATATGCTGATGCATTAGCTCCATACTTAACAATAATATACAACCGTTCGCTCGACGAAAGATCCATACCCAAAGAATGGAAAGTTGCACAGGCCACACCAATTTTCAAGGAAGGTAGTAGGAGTAATCCACTAAATTACAGGCCCATATCGTCAGATCCCCCATGGACCTTGCCGTTGGTGGGGAGGCTTGCATGCCTCAGCGACACAGATAGCCGTACCATAGGTGCAACGACAACGGAGGGGTATCTGTTGAGAGGCCATACAAACGTGTGGTTCCTGAAGAGGGGCTGCAGGCTTTTCAGTAGTTGCAAGGGCAACAGTCTGGATGATTGACTGATCTGGCCTTGTAATACTAACCAAAACGGCCTTGCTGTGCTGGTACTGCGAACGGCTGAAAGCAAGGGGAAACTACAGCCATAATATTTCCCGAGGGCATGCAGCTTTACTGTATGGTTAAATGATGATGGCGTCCTCTTGGGTAAAATATTCCGGAGGTAAAATAGTCCCCCATTCGGATCTCTGGGCGGAGACTGCTCAAGAGGATGTCGTTATCAGGAGAAAGAAAACTGGCGTTCTACGGATCGGAGTGTGGAGTGTCAGATCCCTTAATCGGGCAGGTAGGTTAGAAAATTTAAAAAGGGAAATCGATAGGTTAAAGTTAGATATAGTGGAAATTAGTGATGTTCAGTGGAATGAGGAACAAGACTTCTGGTCAGGTGACTACAGGGTTATAAACACAAAATCAAATAGTGGTAATGCAGGAGCAGGTTTAATAATAAATAGGAAAATAGGAATGCAGGTAAGCTACTACAAACAGCATAGTGAACGTATTATTGTGGCCAAGATAGATACGAAGCCCACGCCTACTACAGTAGTACAAGTTTATATGCCAATTAGCTCTGTAGATGACGAAGAAATTGAAGAAATGTATGATGAAATAAAAGAAATTATTCAGATTGTGAAGGGAGACGAAAATTTAACAGCCATGGTGACTGGAATTCGGCAGTAGGAAAAGGGAGAGAAGGAAACGTAGTAGGTGAATATGGATTGGGGGTAAGAAATGAAAGAGGAAGCCGCCTGGTAGAATTTTGCACAGAGCATAACATAATCATAGCTAATACTTGGTTCAAGAATCATGAAAGAAGGTTGTATACATGGAAGAAGCCTGGAGATGCTGACAGGTTTCAGATAGATTATATAATGGTAAGACAGAGATTTAGGAACTAGGTTTTAAATTGTAAGACATTTCCAGGGGCAGATGTGCATTCTGATCACAATCTATTGGTTATGATCTGTAGATTAAAACTGAAGAAACTACAAAAAGGTGGGAATTTAAAGAGATGGGACCTGGATAAACTGACTAAACCAGAGGTTGTACAGAGTTTCAGGGAGAGCATAAGGGAACAATTGACAGGAATGGGGGAAAGAAATACAGTAGAAGAAGAATGGGTAGCTTTGAGGGATGAAGTAGTGAAGGCAGCAGAGGATCAAGTAGGTAAAAAGACGATGGCTAGTAGAAATGCTTGGGTGACAGAATAAATACTGAATTTAATTGATGAAAGGAGAAAATATAAAAATGCAGTAAATGAAGCAGGCAAAAAGAAATACAAACGTCTCAAAAATGAGATCGACAGGAAGTGCAAAATGGCTAAGTGGGCATGGCTAGAGGACAAATGTAAGGATGTAGAGGCTTATCTCACTAGGGTTAAGATAGATACAGCCTACAGGACAATTAAAGAGACCTTCAGAGAAAAGGGAATCACTTGTATGAATATCAAAAGCGCAGATGGAAACCCAGTTCTAAGCAAAGAAGGGAAAGCAGAAAGGTGGAAGGAGTATATAGAGGGTCTATACAAGGGCGATGTACTTGAGGACAATATTATGGAAATGGAAGAGGATGTAGATGAAGATGAAATGGGAGATATAATAGTGCGTGAAGAGTTTGACAAAGCACTGAAAGACCTCAGTCGAAACAAGGCCCCGGGAGTAGACAACATTCCATTAGAACTACTGACAGCCTTGGGAAAGCCAGTCCTGGCGCAACTCTACCATATGGTGAGCAAGATGTATGAGACTGGAGAAATACCCTCTGACTTCAAGAAGAATATGATAAATCCAATCCCAAAGAAAGCAGGTGTTGACAAATGTGAAAATTACCGATCAGTTTAATAATTCACGGCTGCAAAATACTAACGCGGATTATTTACAGACGAATGGAAAAACTAGTAGAAGCCGACCTTGGGGAAGATCAGTTTGAATTCCGTAGAAATGTTGGGACACGTGAGGCAATACTGACCCAACGACTTATCTTAGAAGCTAGATTAAGGAAAGGCAAACCTACATTTCTAGCATTTGTAGACTTAGAGAAAGCTTTTGACAATGTTGACTGGAATACGCTCTTTCAAATTCTGAAGGGGGCAGGGGTAAAATACAGGGAGCGAAAAGCTATTTACAGTTTGTACAGAAACCAGATGGCAGTTATAAGAGTCGAGGAAAGGGAAGCAGTGGTTGGGAAGGGACTGAGACAGGGTTGTAGTCTCTCCCCGATGTTATTCAATCTGTATATTGAACAAGCAGTGAAGGAAACAAAAGAAAAATTCGGAGTAGGTATTAAAAGAAATAAAAATTTTGAGGTTCGCCGATGACATTGTAATTCTGTCAGAGACAGCAAAGGACTTGGAAGAGCAGTTGGATAGTGTCTTGAAAGGAGGGTATAAGATGAACATCAACAAAAGCAAAACGAGGATAACGGAATGTAGTCGAATTAAGTCAGGTGATGCTGAGGGAATTAGATTAGGAAATGAGATACTTAAAGTAGTAAGGGAATTTTGCTATTTAGGGAGCAAAATAACTGATGATGGTCGAAGTAGAGAGGATATAAAATGCAGACTGGCAATGGCAAGGAAAGCATTTCTGAAGAAGAGAAATTTGTTAACATCGAGTACAGATTTAAGTGTCAGGAAGTCATTTCTGAAAGTATTTGTATGGAGTGTAGCCGTGTATGGAAGTGAAACGTGGACGATAAATAGTCTGGACAAGAAGCGAATAGAAGCTTTTGAAATGTGGTGTTACAGAAGAATGCTGAAGATTAGATGGGTAGATCACATAACTAATGAGGAAGTATTGAATAGGATTGGGGAGAAGAGAAGTTTGTGGCACAGCTTGACTTGAAGAAGGGTTCGGTTGGTAGGACATTTGTTGAGGCATCAAGGGATCACCAATTTAGTATTGGAGGGCAGCGTGGAGGGTAAAAATCGTAGAGGGAGATCAAGAGATGAATACACTAAGCAGATTCAGAAAGATGTAGGTTGCAGTAGGTACTGGGAGGTCCAAATGGTTCAAATGGCTCAGAGCACTATGGGACTTAACATCTGTGGTCATCAGTCCCCTAGAACTTAGAACTACTTAAACCTAACTAACCTAAGGACATCACACACATCCATGCCCGAGGCAGGATTCGAACCTGCGACCGTAGGTACTGGGAGATGAAGAAGCTTGCACAGGATAGCGTAGCATGGAGAGCTGCATCAAACCAGTCTCAGGACTGAAGACCACAACAACAACAACATCTTTAACGTCGATACGCAGCAGGATTTTAGAACATATATTGTGTTCGAACATTCTGAATTACATCGAAGGAAACGGTCTATTGACACACAGTTAACATGGGTTTAGAAAACATCGTTCCTGTGAAACACAATTAGCTCTTTATTCACATGAAGTGCTGAGTACTATTGACAAGGGATTTCAGATCGATCCCGTATTCTTGGATTTCCGGAAGGCTTTTGGCACTGTATCACACAAGCGGCTCGTAGTAAAATTGCGTGCTTATGGAATATCGTCTCAGTTATGTGACTGGATTTGCGATTTCTGTCAGAGAGGTCACATTTCGTAGTAACTGATGGAAAGTCACCGAGTAAAACATAATTGATTTCAGGCGTTCGCCAAGGTAGTGTTATAGGCCCTTTGTTGTTCCTTATCTATATAAACGATTTGGGAGACAATCTGAGCTGCCGTCTTCGGTTGTTTGCAGATGAGTTGTCGTTTATCGACTTTAAAGTCATCAGAAGATCAAAACAAACTGCAGAACGATTTAGAAAAAATTCTGAATGGTGCGAAAAGTGGCAGTTGACGCTAAATAACGAACAGTGTGAGGTCATCCACGTGATTGCGAAAGGGAACTCGTTAAAATTTGGTTATACGATAAATCAGTTTAATCTAAAAGCCATAAATTCAACTAAATATCTAGGTATTACAATTACGAACAACTTAAATTGGAAAGAACACGTAGAAAATGTTGTGGGGAAGGCTAACCAAAGGCTGCGTTTTACTGGCAGGACACTTAGAAAATGTAACAGACCTGCTAAGGAGACTGCCTACACTACGCTTGTCCGTGTTCTTTTAGAATACTGCTGCGCGGTGTGCGATCCTTACCATCTTACCATATAGGACTGACGGAGTACATCGAAAAAATTCAAAGAAAGACAGCACGTTGTGTATGATTGCGAAATATCGGAGTGTCACAGAAATGATACAGGATTTGGGCTGGAAATCAGTAAAAGAAAGGCGTTTTTCGTTGGGACGGAATCTTCTCACGATATTCCAATCATCAAGTTTCTCTTCCGAAAGCGAAAATGTTTTGTTGACACCGACCTACATAGGGCGGAACGATCACCACGATAAAATAAGGGAAATCAGAGCTCGTACGGAAAGATATAGGTGTTCATTCTTTCCGCGCGCTATACGAGATTGGAATAATAGAGAATTGTGAAGGTGGTTCGATGAACCCTCTGCCAGGCACTTAAATGTGATTTGCACAGTATCCATGTAAATGCAGATGTAGATGCACGGTCTCTATGAAATAGGTACGCAGGGAGCTGAGGAATATTTACCTTCTGTGTAAGCTGTTATTTCCCTAATATTATCTGCGCTATCTGTACGGAATAGATAAGCAGGGAGCTGAAGAATATTCGCATTTTCTGTCCTGAAAATTGGTTCTCATAATTTTCTTATCAGGTTCTGGCAATATGTCCGAGTGACCTCTAGCTAAGAATTTTCAACATCTCTCTTAGAGTCTCTGCGAGCAAAAGAAATATTCGAGTATGGGTCTACAAATGTTTTTTATGCAATCTCTTTTATAGATTAACTGCGCTGTACCATTGTCCTACCAATGAGTCCATAGCCTGCCGTTTGATTTATCTACAACCAAGGCAATGTGTTCTTTCCAGTTGGCATGCTACATAATGTTACTACCAAGTACAAGCCTAAGAAAAAAAAAAGGCTTTGTCGGCCGATGGATGAATGTGTGGTGCTTCAGCGCAGTTTCGAAGCTGGCAAGGAGATATGTCGATACCAGAGCATTAAGTTTTCGCGAATATCACTTCGTGTACTCAGTTGGACTGTAATTATGCCTCGCGGACAGCTGCGTGAACAATATACGCAGATGTGAGCATTTGAGAGAGAACGTGTAGTTGGGATCAAAGAAGCCGGTGAAATAATCGGCGAATCGCTGGACATTTGAATAAGAGCGATGGTGCTATTCGACGATGTTGGCAGAAATTGGTGAACCATAGTCGAACACAGCGTCAAGAAGAAACGGTCGACCTAGAGAGATGACATAACGAGAGGACCGAGCAATTGTCAGAGGGACATTCAGAGCCCCAGATTCATCACTATCATTTATCAGATTTGCAACTAATTGGTGCTACATTGACCACAAAGACCATTAATAGGAGATTCCCCGGTAGGGGGCTCAGCTCACTGCGCCTGTTGCACCGACTACTATTGGCCTGTACACAAACAAACCCATTTGCAGTGTTGTCGGGCACATTTGGACTGGAATTTCATTGACTGGAGAAGAATTAGCTGCGAACTGAGCCCCGATGACCAGGGAGACGTGTCTCGTGAAGCTCCGGGCAGCAATGGGATTCCAGCCTCAATGTCTCCCGCCACAGGACTCAACAACCAGGAGTAATGGTTCTCATTCGCGGCATCCTTACAGCACAGTGGTACGTCGACGATATTTTACGACAGTTTTGTTTCCCTTCATGGCAAGGCATCCTGGGCTTACATTTCATCAAGATAATCCTGGCCCGCACAAGGCGAGAGTTCCTGCTGCTTGTCTTAGTACTTACCAAACCCCACCTCGGCCAGCAAGGTCGCCACATCTTTCCACACTTGAGAACTTTTTGAGCGTTATGGGCAGAGCCCTCCAACCAGCTCTGGATTTTGATGATCAACGCGCCAGTTGGACACTATTTGGCACGGTATCTCTCAGGAGGACATTCAACAACACTATCAACAACACATTACTCACTTTCTCAATTTGTGAAGCTCTTTCTCTTCAATAAATCATCCAATTTTTCCGAAACTGTAATCATTTGTTTTTCTGGACGTACACACCACATCTAAGGATTTCCGTCTCGTTCTGATAATTCCTTCACGGTGCGATTTTTTTGTCTTAGTGTGTATTTGTGTGACATGACTAACTCTAGTCGTGAATCATCAGTCTGTTAGTCAAAGGGTACCACTGTTTTACGTTCTATGAAGTTGACAGCTTTGAGTTTCTGTATGTTAAGAGCTAGCTGCCAGTCTTTGTATCAGCCTCATATTTTACTTAAGAAATGATTATTGAAGGCACTTTTTAAATACCATTTATCAAATTATCATTTATGCTTCTCATTGAAGTTAATATGGATGCATTATTATCATCTGTAAACCTTCCTATTGGTAAGTTGAAGTCCTCGGTCCTTGTGAACATTTCACATGGCTCAACTGGTGAAAAGCGAGGTTCGTATTCAGTTTCATATTATACAAGGTTAGTATCGTGAAACTCTTTGTTAGTAAATTCAATTTGCTCATTCGAAAATAGATGTGAGGATTTCGAGTGGTAGTCAATGGCTGTGCCACGGTGGATACAGCTGTTCCCACCAGATTACTGAAGTTGAACACCATCGAGTGAGGCTGGCACTTGAATGGGTGGACCGTCTGGGTCGCCTTGCGCTGTTGACCTACCTACCGGCGTGTTCTCAGCCTCGTGATGACAATTGAGGAGCTACTCTGCAGGGTCGTAACGGCTCCAGCTCAGACATACTGACAACGGCTGGCAGAGCCGTGTGCTGGCCCGCCGCTGCCCCATATGCACAGCTGATGACGTCATTAGGTTGAGGACTTCGACCATAGATACTAGTAGATTGGCATTGCTGTGCAGAAGCTATAGGGCTGGTCTGGCTCCAACATAAACCACGTGACTGTTGGCAAAACGTGGCGGGATTGCAAATCAGCAGTCTGCCATCCTAAGTTTGTATCGCATTTTACCCACATTCCTCAATTGACTGCCAAACGCTTCCAACAAAAATTACTTTTTTATTTGCGAAAAATTATGTCAAAACTACATTTGACCTGGATTTGTTCACAGTACCATTTATAAAATCTAACAAATACATCGAACGCCCCTCTGCTAGGCAGCGGGACGAAATTACTATAAACTATCAATTAAAGTAAAATGTCGTTAAAATTCTTTTAAACAGTAAGAGTGGGCCCGTGTCAAAACTTTAAACATTGGATTCGCCGCGTTTTGAGTTCTAGTCACTTATAAAAGAAAATGGGATATGGGAATTATGCCAACTACAGGTGCCAAAATTGTCGACTTTAGGAGCAGGTCCATTTTAGAGTATCAATTTTAGGTGCACTTCAAAGGTTCAGTTCCTACTATTTTTACAAAAGTTTAAACTATCAGTTTAAAAAATGACATTTTAGATGAAAGGTGAGACTTTGAAGTTTCAGAAAATAATTTTGGAGCCTACATTTATTTAATAGTATTAGAAGGTAGAAAAAAATTCTCTTCATGTGTCGACAATAGGTGCTCTTACCTTATTATAATCTCACTTGTATATACAAAAAGGCGTGTATGTGCAGATGGCTTAAAGTTTTTTCCGTTTCAGGGCCTGTATCCAAAGCTGCCTTCGGTTTTCATCCTTAGGGAACCTATGAGTAGGAACGAGAAACAGTTATACTTACTTCTGTAACCGAATTATCACAGATACTTTCCAAAATGTAATATGAGTCTGACTTTGCAGGCATCACTTTCAACACTTTAATTTACGTGATACTCTATTTCAAGTGTAAAAAACATATAAAAGTCACTTCAGCAGATTTCAATAAACGCATCTGCACTATCATAGAACCACTTACACGTGAAATGTAATGCCATTTCCCCCGACAAAACGCTGAGTACAGCCATAAGCGCAACACAAAACAACCATGTTTTGCCAACATTCGCGTGACTTTAGCCCAGAGAGGTTGGAGCCACGAAAATGACGTCAGGGCCAGTCTATTATATTTATGGTCTACTGTTGACCCTTCCGAGGTCTGTCAGGTGCAGTTTAATTTTCTTCAGTTTTTAGATATCTATTAATTTCGATTACTTCGTTCTAATTCATTAGTAAATTTATTGTGACATACCAAGGGTACGTTCTTCGTAGCGAAGTGTCCGAAATCAAACCTGTTTGCTCAGCGCTTAGCGTATTATAACTGCCACATGAAAATTTTGCAAACCTACAGTGCAGATATTTATTACTATTAGTATAATTACGAATCTCATTACCATTCCCCGCGTGAGTGCGAGGAGCAAACTGTATTTGCTTATACGATAAAGCTATTTCAGAAAGCAGCGCATCACAACTCTGGGTAGCCGTCGTGGAGTAGACTCAGACCATTGTGATAAGAGACCTGTTAACGCTACAAAGTTTGTTTGCAGCTATAAACACAGACCCGTCACTAGCTGTGAGTTGTGGCCTGACGTATGAAGGTTAATCCTTCGAATACGTCGTGGTATTTTCTCGCGCACATAAATTGGAATCTGCGTCGACGTGTGTGACAACTTGGACTGAATTATGTTGGACTTTGCGCAAGCACAAGGCGCTTGCAAACAATGGGGTCGACGATGTCGTCATAACGAATTCTATGTACATAGCTAAGCATAAGATTTTCTTTTAAGGCACGATAGGGCTTGTGACGTAAACAATAGTTGTCTCACGCCAGAGTGACGAGATGACAAAAAAGTACTCAGAAAATGCGAGTTCAAAATGGAAAGCATTCAGTGAGTGGCGCTAATTTTTATTTAAGTATTCATTTGATAGGGGCTCCTATTTGCCACATTTTAGAAGTTAAAGTTGCTTTGAACACTTTAGTATTTGATTTGGTATTTCCTTATTGGATACAACTAGCCCTAAGCTCCAACCGATCTTTGAATTGGCTTACCTAATCAAGTACGTACAAGGATATCTCCCAACCATGGAGCACCTCGACATATTTTACAAATTTAAATCACTTATTGAGATGAAAGTACCCGTAAGTGAGAGAAAAAATTGGAGGATTGTATTCCGGTGGAGTAAGAAATCGATTACAGCCTTCTGGAAACGATTACTCAGCAATCGCTGGAAGCAATTGGAGGTAAGCCATTGAAACCCTAAATCAGATGTAAGGAAAAAGAAGGGAGATTTAGATGCATTAAATGTCCTGTCGATGATATGGTCACCACAGTCTAATAATTAGTTAGTATTGGGCAAGGATGGTCAGAGGGAAATCAACTGTGTCCTTTTCAAATGATCCCTCGGCATTTAAGCAAACCACGCACAACCTACTCGTACGGAATGAAAGCCCAGTGACCTGCATCTGCCTGAGCCACCTCGCTCAGAAATATCTTCTTACTTCTCTTCTTTGCTTTTTCCCGTTTTTCTACGGTTTCGGCATTTTTATGTGAGTTTTGGCAGTGTTTGTGACGGCTGGTGGTCAGGTGCCCTTCCTTACCCCGCCACTCCCCACGGGACGCGGTCTGTGTGACCCACCTGCATGGGTCTAGAGTAAATCCCATCTAAAAGTGTGAGAACGTTTCCTAAACGTTTGCGTAGCGTGAATCTGAAGCAGTACGTCGGTAGCAGCCTGGTATTTTCATACACTGACGAAAAAAAATTAATGTAGACTAACGAAATTTCCGGAATACATTTTTCTAGGTAACATATTTACACTATGCCTTCTGCCGCCGAGCAGTGTGTCAACAGTGCGCAAGTAGCAGAAAGTGGCTTATCTAGCGTTCATATAAGTGTAGTAATCAAGTTGAAAATTTGTTTGAGTGTTCTTAGCGCACTTGTTTAGCTAAATCCGTCAACTCATAGTGTAGTTTCGTATTTAGCAGGGACAGATTTACAATTTAATATCTGTGACATGTAAAGTCGTCTAGTCGTCTGTCATTTGTTTATTTCTTTCAGATGGTCTTTGTACGTTACTGACAGTACAGTTAGCCTTCTGCCACCGAGCAGTGTGTCAGCAGTGCGCAAGTAGCAGCATTACTGCATTTACTAGACAGTCTTGTATTTTAATAACCGTTTAAATTTTGTGTCGAATTGTTTGTGCTCTCTGTAGATTAGTTCTTTGCACAAAAGCATTTAGCATGGATAGGGACTGCGACTGCTGTGTTCGGATGCGGGCTGAGTTGGCATCCCTTCACTCCCAGATTCAGGCAGTGTTGGCTTCGGTCACACAGCTTGAGGCTGTTGCCAATGGGCATCACTGTGGGGGTCCGGGTGGGGGTTTGTCGGGGAAGGCCAGCTCGTCCCACACATCCCCCGATCGGACTACGACTGTGGCTGCCCGGGATACTGCCCACATTGGGGCTGATCCCTCACCTGTGGTAGAGTGGAAGGTCGTCTCGAGGTGTGGCAGGGGGCGAAAGACATTCCAGAGGGCTGAACAGAAGACCTCTCCAGTTTGTCTGACGAACTGGTTCCAGGCTCTGTCTCCAGCTGATAGTGATCTTCAGCCGGACATGGCTGCTTGTCCTGTTCCAGAGGTTGCCCCTCAGTCTGCAAGATCCAGGCGGTCGCAGAGGGTGATATGGCTGCAAGGGAGGGGAAGAAAACCAATGTGCACTCCATGTGCATTCCGGGGGGAGTCATTCCAGATGTGGAAAGGGTCCTTCTGGATGCCATGAAGGGTACAGGGTGCACCCATCTGCAGGTGGTCGCTCATGTCGGCACCAATGATGTGTGTTGCTATGGATCGGAGGAAATCCTCTCTGGCTTCTGGCGGCTATCTGATTTGATAAAGACTGCCAGTCTCACTAGCGGGATGAAAACAGAGCTCACCATCTGCAGATTCGTCGACAGGACTGACTGCCTACCTTTGGTACAGAGCTGAGTGGAGGGTCTGAATCAGAGGCTGAGACGGTTCTGCGACCATGTGGGCTGCAATTCCTCGACTTGCGTCATAGGGTGGTGGGGTTTCGGGTTCCGCTGGATAGGGCAGGAGTCCACTACACATAGCAGGCAGCTACACAGGTAGCAGGGGTTGTATGGCGTGGACTGGGCGACTTTTTAGGTTAGATGGCCTCGGGCAAGTGCAGAAAGGGCAACAGCCTCAAAGGGTGTGGGGCAAAGTCAGGACATGCGGGGACAAAGCAGCAATCGGTATTGTAATTATAAACTGTCAAAGCTGCGTTGGTAAAGTACCGGAACTTCAAGTGCTGATAGAAAGCACCGAAGCTGAAATCGTTATAGGTACGGAAAGCTGGCTGAAGCCAGAGATAAAATCTGCCGAAATTTTTACAAGGGCACAGACGGTGTTTAGAAATGATAGATTG
The DNA here is from genome assembly GCF_021461395.2 of Schistocerca americana. Taxonomy (NCBI): domain Eukaryota; kingdom Metazoa; phylum Arthropoda; class Insecta; order Orthoptera; family Acrididae; genus Schistocerca; species Schistocerca americana. The sequence continues at coordinate 133,561,695 of NC_060123.1, forward strand.
CATGTAACCGGCGGTGGCGTGTTTGTCGCTGTGCGAGGTGCCGGGGCTAGTAGTGTATTTAACACTAAATTCTTCTAGAATCTACATATGTAAATGATACTCTAAGCCCCCCCCCCCCCCCCCCCCGTATTCTAACTCCGACTTTTGCTGTTGCACATGGATTAAAAAGAAACGTGAACTGACTGTAATCGACCCTGCAAGTGGAGTAGAAAAGAATTTGGCACCTGCAATAATTTCAGTTGATAAATTAGTTAAATAAAGGAAAGTTTCATTAATGTAGTGAGAAATGATAGGGTTGCTCTATCAATTAACAGAGTGAAAATTCTGTCCAAAATAACAATATGATTTATTATAACTCAAAATAATAAACAAAAACACATGAAACATTTACAATACATCAAATTGGCTCAAATTGGATACTCAAATAAATGCTGTTAAGATGAAGTTATCCCTAAACTAGATTCTGACATTTATGTCGAAGTGGTATGTGGAGCCAATTCCTTGCAACTCAAGTCTTAAGAGAGACACACAGCCAACCCAGCATTAATTGCTGCTACATTAGTGAGAACTCAGACAATGAACACCTAAGACAGATCAAAGTTAGAAAAGACAAACAGGCGCGCTCTGCTGAGCTCGGATTATCACCTAGCAAAATTGCCTGCTTTGCTGGTGCTGCGGACGTACATTACCAAGCTGTCTTCTTAACTGCACAGACACGATCTGGCATACTGGAGGCAGTGGCTGGTTGCTTCGACGTCCCGTCGTGGTGATGATAATGACGCGAGTATAGCCCGAAACAAATTATCCTGGCCTGGTTGTTCCAGACTAAAGACTTCCTAGCAATACAAATGCGCCTCTGAGGGAGACGAAGAAGGCTCGCCACACAATCACTGATGGTACAGTGACTGATTTTAACAAGCGAAGTCACCCAGCAGCTCCAATACAGTCAACTTTAGCTAAAACTGCTCAAGACAGACAACATAGGCCTCTTGTATGCAGAACGCTCAATTGCCAACTGTACTCGGAGTCGAAACTTCAGCAACTTCGTCAAACAGTTACAATTAAATAAAAGTATATCAGACAGCCAATAGAAGGCAGGCTGACCAGAGCAGCGAGAGCTCAGTCTTGTAACCTACTCTGACCGAAAGGCGAGAGCGACTCCCCACAAGAGCACCCGTACAAACCGAACACAGAACATTCCCGCCCCCACGACAGTGGCCGTGGTTAACCGTACCAATCAGCAACTCGAAAACCGGCGGAAAATTCCATTCTATTGCCGGAGCACTACCATTCCACCAATGGAGATTCTTGGCGCCAATTTCTGCGCCGATTTTGCTACATCACGGAGCTATGCCCTGAGCAAGCCAATTACAGTTACGATTTTGCAGAAAGCGCGGGAATTTGCCCGCCAAAACTGCCTGGGTACACAAGTCATTCCCACGCCTTGCTGGTAGCCCACCAGAAAGTGTTTTCGCTAAGTTTCTGCGAAGTAACGGAACCTCTAGCCCAGCCGCTACTTTAGGCCCCTGCGAGCGTGTCTCCACCGCTATTCTACAATGTCAGCGTCTGGAAAGCATTGACTCGACTCCCTCACACCCGTCGGCTTACCCTTTCAAGATCAGCAGAGCCTGCCTGTCACCGGACCACCTGGGTGACGAGAGACACCTCGTGGGAAGTCCGCATGTGAAGGAATAGCAACTTTTCACCGCATGCAATTAGAGAGGAAAATCGTAAGATAGAAATATGAGAGGGGGCTCATGCCAGCTGTCATAGCCCCTACGCCATTTTAGATTGTAATTGGTGAGCGGTTAGCTCACTTAGGAGCAAGGTAATGAGTCAATCGCCCAAGAACAATCTTGCAAATTGACTCCACATCCCGCACTCTACAAAAAAAATCACTGCAACTGAAAAATGCAGCTCATAGAGGGAGGATTATTTACGATGTAGCCAACTTCACCTTCTTAATATGGAACTCTAACACTCACATCACACATCCATACCCAGGGAGCCCCTTCCAAACACTGATTCACACAGACATTCACGCTCTCAATATGGCCCGGGCATGTGAGCCAAATATGGAGCAGTTTATTCTTTACAATCAGAGTTGGAGTGCTCCGCAATTAAATGCCCAAGATGTTACAACAATTTGAATCTTTAAACTAACCTGAACTCACTCACATGTGATACTATTTAAGTTAACAATCTCTTTGTGAGCTTTCAGAATCTAATTACAACCTCCGATTCATTCTGTCTCCCTGCAGCAAGAATAACCTTTACAAAATGTTCCCTGAACCGATGGTCCATTCACAATGACAGTGGTGGTATCTGCTTCAGTTTATGGGGACTTCAGGCACACTGTTTGCATACACACAACAATAAATACAAAATACAAAAAAAACAACATGGTGTGGAGGACAATACAGTAATTTGTAATTTGTGCGCCCTACTCTATCACTTACATAAGAATTACAGTGTAAAACACAAACACATACAAGGTATAACATACATTACAAAAACAACACTAGAGAGAGAAATTTAAGAAAAAAAAAACAAGGTTCATGGGGCGTCAAGTTGTGCTTACACATAGCACAATGTTCACGACTGTGCTGAGAATGAGGCACTAAATCACATTGTTAGAAATATTCGAAGCACTTCACAAATTGGTTAGTTTCTCTGAGGAGGTTGGTATGTTGAGTCATATGCATTGATGCACCTGGTTCCATTTCTTGAGCATCGGACGGGGGCTTTTGAGATGGGGCCACAGTACTGACACCACATAGGGCTAAACGTCGGGTGTTGTTACTTCGTTGTTGCAACAGCAATAGGGTGTGCTGGAGCATCTGCAGTACGCTGTTGAGATTGCAGCAAGACCCACACATATGATCACGGCAGTACGGTAGGAAGACATAGGCTCTCCTCATGTCGATTAAATGTCTCTGAGGTCTACAGGTTGGGATGCATCACTAGTCCATATATCTTCTCTCCCTGGACAGTACTTTACGTTTCCCAATATTGAAGTTTGACGAGGGATGATGGCACGTGGAGTGACTCCACAAGTGTGTGAGGTCATCCAGACAGGATCGAACTAGGAGCGACGATTGCTACAACTGCTCTCTAAGTGAGAGGAGAAGTTAGAAATGAGACAATTCATTTGTTAGAGTTTGTGGCACGATACTGATTTGTGTATGCAGATCGGCCAATGCTAATGAGTTGTAAACACTCAAATAGGTGATTATATAGCGTCCCTTTCTGTCCGGAGGTATACAGCCCGGTGACTGTCAGCTTGTAGGACCGGACGCTGCCACACCCTTCTCGTCAGGTGGCGCGCTGACGCTCCCCTTCTTGCAGATAGCCGATGACCTCTTGTTTTTTTTTTTTTTTTTTTTTTTTTTGCTCCGGCTGGCCTCTGCATTGCCACGATTCCCGTCATCTGCACAGTTCTGACAAAAATCTTATGCCTAACTTTTTCCCATGACCTTCTATGTTATAATAAATTTACATAATGACACATTGATGGTCTGTCATTTCAGACAGTCTTATTTTAATTTTATAGTTATTAATCTATGGATATCATTATAACAAAATCTTGGTGTATCTAATCTAGACATGGAAATAATTTATCTATGTATTTGTGTAAAGCACAATCTCCATACTGCACATGATGTGTGACAACTGATACTATGTATTGGATGAACAACAAAATGTGTGGGCCCGCACTAATATTACTATTAATTATATAGATCGACAGTAGACATGCTCAAGAATTAACTACCATTTGCCAACGACCTGCATTCTATGTCTTTTGATTAAATTATGTTGTTATGCAGGTCGAAGTTTTACTGTGCTATAAAGAACATGCAACTATTCTACTTTCGCTCGCCCGTCGTCCCTCCATCTCGGGTCTGTGGTTTAGTGACCTGAAAAATAGCATCCCAACAGGCGCGCGCCAAACACTTGTGGTACAAAACCACCACAATATTAAGGATCTAGTTATTGTTGAATCCTAAAGTTTAACTTATCCTAGTATATGGTACTCTCTCTCTCTCTCTCTCTCTCTCTCTCTCTCTCTCTTTTATTTTTTTATTTTTTTTATTTTTATTCTTTTTTTTTACCTTATACAACACTCTTACATAATTCCTGTTACGCTGAGATGTCTCGCTGCTCGACGCTATTGACGACAGTGATGTGCGCGCCGTACGACATGGCCTCCGAGTTCTCACTATGCCTCACTGAAACTTCAGAGACTGGGTTAGCCATGGCTACACAAGACAATAAATTTATAGTTGCAACTTCTTTTTCTATGTGATGTGGTTTTCGCGATCAAAGCGCCCCTTTCCAGAGGCAATGTAATATGACCAAGCCAGGACTGGTTCCTACTGAGGATTCCGTCGCCCACCACTCACCAGCTACACAGTATGTCACCAATCTCCAAGTATAATTCGTTGGTTATTCATCTGTGACAGTCACAAGCAGCACGCCAAATCCCCAACCAGCACATTGGCATGGTAGGCTTTATGCCCGCATTTCTATCGCCTAGGGCACCATTGGAGTCAAACGCTCACAGGTTCACACCGACTTACAAGCCAACGACGCTGGCGCATCACTGTAAAAACTATACTGTCCATATTGATCCTCGAAATCACCAATATACCACAATCTTGCAGTGCACTGACGTGTGCCTGCAAGCATTGGTATGAACGTCTCACGAACTGGTTGTGGCCGCTGTGGAGCGTATCACGACATCCCAGAACGCTTCTAGGAGCACGTTCTTGTATGCGCCCGTTTGTGCAACATCTCCTCACTCATCATTATCCCTCAAAAAATGGTTCAAATGGCTCTGAGCACTATGGGACTCAACTTCTGAGGTCATCAGTCCCCTAGAACTTAGAATTAGTTAAACCTAACTAACCTAAGGACATCACAAACATCCATGCCCGAGGCAGGATTCGAACCTGCGACCGTAGCGGTCTTGCGGTTCCAGACTGCAGCGCCTTTAACCGCACTGCCACTTCGGCCGGCCCCCATTATCCCTCAACATGGACACCAGACAGGAAAGGACAAAAACATTGCTCATGGAATGGTAGTGCCTCCTACTCCATCGACATTGGAAGTCGCGAACAAATACAAAAAAAAAAAAAACGACTAGCAGCAGTAAATTCTTTTACAAGCCAACGCAGCGTGTAAATACTTTAACAATCTTAATCTATTAATGCAACGATTATTGTTCCCCGAAGAACGGTTCATATTTTTGCCTATTCTACTATGTACATTACTTAAACTATTATTATTCCATGAACTTCTTTGTGTGAGAGATGTGGTGGAGTCCTATGGACTAGCGTCAATCCCTCGTTAGACTCCCACTCCTCTGACGTGCATTAGGATTTGCAGGTCTAATTTCAGTCTCCTGGTTCTCCTGTTGTCCTTGATTTCGCTCTCTCCAATTACGGTCGCTTTGCCGTTCGTTATTCCTCCTGTCCCCGCTTCCTTGTCTAGCATGACCCTGTTCCCTGACGTTCTGGTTTCCGTGTCTCTGGTTTCCAAAACCTTGGTTAGCGTAATCTTGATTTCCGTAACCTGGTTTCCTAAATGACCAGTGCGATTATGCCATCTGTTGTCGTCCTCCCTTGCTGGTCGTTGGTATTTGTTACTCTGCTCCTTCTTCCTGTCCTTTGCGTCTTGTTTGTCAAAGACAACTTCGAGTTCACGCAATAGACTCTTGAATGCTTCTATGTCAGATCCACACTTCCCGACAAGTGTCTGTTGGAACCTAACTGGCAATTTGGAAAAACAAAATTTGATGATTTCTCCCTTGCTATATGGACTATATAAAAATTGATTCTTCTTGAGTAAATCATCAAAAAATTTGGTTGCGCTCCTTTGCCCGGACACTTCCACTTCAGGACAAAATATTATTTCCTCTTTAATCCTGTCTTGCGTTTCCTTTGACCAGTAGATCCCCAGGAACGCATCAACAAATTCCTGATAAGTCTGACACGTCGCTGCCACACCCCGCATCATTTCCACGGCTTGGCCTTCGATGTGTCCACACATGAATTCTAATTTTGCCTGGGTTGGCCATGATGACGGTAATGAATTTGTAAACTGCATCACCCAGCTCTTGGGATGCATCGACCCTCCGTTATCTCTGAACTTTTTGAATTTTAGTATCGACAGGAAGTGATTCTGATCAAAATCCTGTCCGATCCTCGCACTGGTGTTGTCACTCGTTTCCGATACTTGCGTCTGCTGAGTGTCCTGATCTATCTTGCTGATAACTGTGATGTGCTACCTCTGTATCACAGTGGAAGTGGCATTCAGCATTCACTCTTCTAAGTGGGCTGCAATTATTGGAGCTATTACTCGCTGTTTCTGCGTGTGCATTGTTAGTTCCGCACTCTGTCACTGGGCTAGAGCATGGCGAGCTTTTCCTCGGAGACACAATTCTGTGTACTCCATCATTGGTATCCGAACACGCAGTGCTCGAGTACCCGTTTCGCTCTAGATTTGCTATTCGACTCTCTAGTTCTTTCATTCGTTTCGTGATGTTCGTAACCGCGATATTACCTTGAGTCTTTAAGACCGCTAGGGATTTTGAGTGGGCTTGTGTCGCACGTCGCAAGCGACCTGTGAGTTGAGAAGTTACTTTTGCGATTTTCATTGCCCCTGTTGCTGCCGTTTTGGCTAGGCCTGCTACTTTTTGTGCTACCAATGACATTTGTTTTGCTTTTCCACATTCTTTCTTTATTGTTAGTAATCCCCCACGAATTTTCCCTATATGCGAAATTATTGCCTGAGTGTCCTTCTTACGCTGTTCGTCAGCTTCTTCCTTCTCCTTCTTAAGTTGTTTCTCATCTTATTCCTTCTTACGTTGTTTCTCATCTTCTTCCTTCTCCTTCTTACGTTGTTTCTCATCTTCTTCCTTCTGCTTCTTACGTTGTACGTCAGCTTCTTCTTTCATTGATCGTAGGAAGCTTAGTACTGGGTTAATGCCATCATTTTGATCCTCATCACACAAGGGTGTTGTAACTCTGGACACCAGGGCGCTAGAGCTCTGACGTGACCGAGCTGGCCTCTGTCTGCACTCGCTCGTTTGACTATAAACTTCTGCTACCGTCTCGATCTGTGTTCCTGTCTCTGTTCCATCCTCCACTTCATTATCATAATCACGGTCGCGGCGTTGCTCTAAGATCGCGTCCAAATCACCTTCCTCATCAATGACCCTGTCGTCCTGTGCTGCTAAAAATGTGCCCATCTCATCTCCGAACCTATCCTCGTCAGTAACCTGCCTCTTATCCATTATGCTATCCTCTTTTGTTTTAGTTTCGCTCGATAATAGTCGTGCCTTACTTCTCGTGATCATTCATGAAAAAAAAAACAAATTTATCTAAAATTCACAATAAAAATCATCTACTCCCAATATTTTTCCACATAGACATAAAATTTCAACAACGCCGTTCCAACGCTGTAACTACAAGCACGATTTGTTGTGGTACAGAAACTGCACACAAACCCGACAAAGTGTGATGTGGTACGGACACCACATCAAAGAAACACAAAAAACAATGAACAAACAAAAAATATATACACTGAAAACAAAAACTGTAATCATGCGCCGCTAATAAAAACTAATCGCGGAACTACAAGAAAAAGAACTTGGGTACTAATCATTAAAAAAAAAGTAGAGAAAAAAATTTGAATGTTCCTACTAAGAACACTGTTAGCTTATCAGTGATTCACAGGAAAGATCCGACGCTAAGGGTCGCCATTTTATGCGAGGTGCCGGGGCTAGCAGTGTATTTAACACTAAATTCTTCTAGAATCTACATATGTAAATGATGCTCTAAGCCACCCCCCCCCCCCTATACTAACTCCGACTTTTGCTGTTGCTCATGGATTGAAAAGAAACGCGAACTGACTGTAATCGACCCTGCAAGTGGAGTAGAAAAGAGTTTGGCACCTGCAGTAATTTCATTTGATAAATAAGTTAAATAAAGGAAAGTTTCATTAACGTAGTGAGAAATGATAGGGTTGCTCTACCAATTAACAGAGTGAAAGTTCTGTCCAAAATAACAATATGATTTATTATAACTCAAAATAATAAACAAAAACACATGAAACATTTACAACACATCAAACTGGCTCAAATTGGATACTCAAATAAATTATGTGAAGGTGAAGTTATCCCTAAACTAGATTCTGACATTTATGATGAAGTGGTATGTGGAGCCAATTCCTTGCAACTCAAGTCTTAAGAGAGACACACAGCCAACCCAGCATTAATTGCTGCTACATTAGTGAGAACTCAGACAATGAACACCCAAGGCAGATCAAAGTTAGAAAAGACAAACAGGCGTGCTCTGCTGAGCTCGGATTATCACCTAGCAAAATTGCCTACTTTGCTGGTGCTGCGGACGTACATTACCAAGCTGTCTTCTTAACTGCACAGACACGATCTGGCATACCGGAGGCAGTGGCTGGTTGCTTCAACGTCCCGTCGTGGTGATGATAATGTCGCGAGTATAGCCCGAAACAAATTATCCTGGCCTGGTTGTTCCAGACTAAAGACTTCCTAGCAATACAAATGCGCCTCTGAGGGAGACGAAGAAGGCTCGCCACACAATCACTGACGGTACAGTGACTGATTTTAACAAGCGAAGTCACCCAGCAGCTCCAATACAGTCAACTTTAGCCAAAACTGCTCAAGACAGACAACATAGGCCTCTTGTATGCAGAACGCTCAATTGCCAACTGTACTCGGAAAGTTACGTTGAAGTCGAAACTTCAGCAACTTCGTCAAACAGTTACAATTAAATAAAAGTATATTAGACAGCCAACGGAAGGCAGGCTGTCTAATATACTATAACCTACTCCGACCGAAAGGCACGAGCGACTCCCCACAAGAGCACCCATACAAACCGAACACAGAACACTCCCGCCCCCACCACAGTGGCCATGGTTAACCGTTCCAATTAGCAACTCGAAAACCGGCGGAAAATTCCACTCTATTGCCGGAGCACTACCATTCAACCAATGGAGATTCTTGGCGCCAATTTCTGCGCCGATTTTGCTACGTCACGGAGCTATGCCCTGAGCAAGCCAATTACAGTTACGATTTTGCAGAAAGCGCGGGAATTTGCCCGCCAAAACTGCCTGGGTACACAAGTCATTCCCACGCCTCGCTGGTAGCCCGCCAGAAAGTGTTTTCGCTAAGTTTCTGCGAAGTAACGGAACCTGTAGCCCAGCCGCTACTTCAGGCCCCTGCGAGCGTGTCTCCGCCGCTATTCTACAATGTCATCGTCTGGAAAGCATTCACTCGACTCCCTCACACCCGTCGGCTTACCCTTTCAAGATCAGCAATGCCCGCCTGTCACCGGACCACCCGGGTGACGAGAGATGCTGCGTGGGAAGTCCGCGTGTGAAGGAATAGCAACTTTTCACCACATGCAATTAGAGAGGAAAATCGTAAGATAGAAATATGAGAGGGGGCTCATGCCACCTCTCAGCTGTTAGTAGTAGTTTATCCTGTAGTGAAATAGAAGTGGATACTTCCTGTGAATTATTATGGATGGAGGTTATACTCAACAGCTCAGCTAGGTTAATAACTGGCTCCTTTTACTGACCTCCCGACTCAACAACATTAGTGGCAGAACAACTGAGAGAAAATCTGAAATACATTTCACATAAATTTCCTCAGCATATTATAGTCTTAGGTGGAGATTTGAATTTACCAGATATAGACTGGGACACTCAGATGTTTAGGACAAGTGGTAGGGACAGAGCATCGAGCAATATTATACTGAGTGCACTATCCGAAAATTACCTTGAGCAATTAAACAGAGAACCGACTCGTGGAGATAACATCTTGGACCTGCTGATAACAAACAGACCCCGAACTTTTCGACTCTGTAAGCGCAGAACAGGGAATCAGTGATCATAAGGTCGTTGCAGCATCCCTGAATATGGAAGTAAATAGGGATATAAAAAAAGGGAGGAAGGTTTATCTGTTTAGCAAGAGTAATAAGAGGCAGATTTCAGACTACCTAACAGATCAAAACGAAAATTTCTGTTCCGACACTGACAAAGTTGAGTGTTTATGGAAAAAGTTCAAGGCAATCGTTAAATGCGTTTTAGACAGGTACGTGCCGAGTAAAACTGTGAGGGACGGGAAAAACCCACCGTGGTTCAACAACAAAGTTAGGAAACTGCTACGAAAGCAAAGAGAGCTTCACTGCAAATTTAAACGCAGCCAAAACCTCTCAGACAAACAGAAGCTAAACGATGTCAAAGTTACCGTAAGGAGGGCTAAGCGTGAAGCGTACTGTGAATTCGAAAGTAAAATTCGATGTACCGACTTGACAGAAAATCCAGGAAGTTCTGGTCTAACGTTAAATCAGTAAGTGGATCGAAACAGCACATCCAGACACTCTGGGATGATAATGGCATTGAAACAGAGGATGAGACGCGTAAAGCTGAAATACTAAACACCTTTTTCCAAAGCTGTTTCACAGAGGAAGACCGCACTGCAGTTCCTTCTCTAAATCCTCGCACGATCGAAAAAATGGCTGACATTGAAATAAGTGTCCAAGGAATAGAGAAGCAACTGAAATCACTCAACAGAGGAAAGTCCACTGGACCTGACGGGATACCAATTCGATTCTGCACTGAGTACGCGAAAGAACTTGCCCCCCTTCTAACAGCCGTGTACCGCAAGTCTCTAGAGAACGGAAGGTTACAAATGATTGGAAAAGAGCACAGGTAATTCCAGTTTTCAAGAAGGGTCGTCGAGCAGATGCGCGCAACTATAGGCCTATGTCTCTGACATCGATCTGTTGTAGAATTTTAGAATATGTTTTTTGCTCTCGTATCATGTCATTTCTGGAAACCCAGAATCTACTCTGTAGGAATCAACATGGATTCCGGAAACAGCGATCGTGTGAGACCCAACTTGCATTATTTGTTCATGAGACCCAGAAAATATTAGATACTAGCTTCCAGGTAGATGCCATTATCCTTGACTTCCGGAAGGCGTTCGATACAGTTTCGCACTGTCGCCTGATAAACAAAGTAAGAGCCTACTGAATATCAGACCAGCTGTGTGGCTGGATTGAAGAGTTTTTAGCAAACAGAACACAGCATGTTGTTCTCAATGGAGAGACGTCTACAGACGTTAAAGTAATCTCTGACGTGCCACAGGGGAATGTTATGGGAACATTGCTTTTCACAATATATTAATGACCTAGTAGATAGTGTCGGAAGTTCCATGCGGCTTTTCGCGGATGATGCTGAAGTATACAGAGAAGTTGCAGCATTAGAAATTTGTAGCGAAATGCAGGAAGATCTGCAGCGGATAGGCACTTGGTGCAGGGATTGGCAACTGACCCTTAACATAGACAAATGTAATGTATTGCGAATACATAGAAAGAAGGATCCTTTATTGTATGATTATATGATAGCGGAACAAACACTGGTAGCAGTTACTTCTGTAAAATATCTGGGAGTATGCGTACGGACGATTTGAAGTGGAATGATCATATAAAATTAATTGTTGGTAAGGCGGGTGCCAAGTTGAGATTCATTGGGAGAGTCCTTAGAAAATATAGCCCATCAACAAAGGAGGTGGCTTACAAAACACTCGTTCGACCTATACTTGAGTATTGCTCATCAGTGTGGGATCCGTACCAGGTCGGGTTGACAGAGAAGATAGAGAAGATCCAAAGAAGAGCGGCGCGTTTCGTCACAGGGTTATTTGGTAAGCGTGATAGCCTTACGGAGATGTTAAGCAAACTCAAGTGGCAGACTCTGCAAGAGAGGCGCTCTGCATCGCGGTGTAGCTTGCTGTCCAGGTTTCGAGAGGGTGTGTTTCTGGATGAGGTATCGAATATATTGCTTCCCCCTACTTATACCTCCCGAGGAGATCGCGAACCATACGCGACTGGAACAGGGAAGGAAGGCAAAGACAGTGGCACTTAAAGTGCCCTCCGCCACACACCGTTGGGTGGCTTGCGGAGTATAAATGTAGATGTAGATGTGATCAAAAGTATCCGGACACCCACAAAAACCTAAGTTTTCTATATTAAGTGGATTGTGCTGCCACCTACTGACACGTACTCCATATCAGCGACCTCCGTAGTCATTAGACATCGCGAGAGAGCAGAATGGGGCGCTCCGCGGAACTCACGGATTTCGAACGTGGTCAGGTGACAGGGTGTCACTTGCGTCATACGTTTGTACGCGAGATTTCCACACTCCTAAACACCCCTAGGTCCACTGTTTCCTATGTGATAGTGAAGTGGAATCGTGAAGGGACACGTACTCATACAAAAGCGTAAAAGCCGACCTCGTCTGTTGACTGACAGAGACCACCGACATATGAAGAAAGTCGTGATGTGTAATAGGCAGACATCTATTCAGGAATGACAAACTGCATCAGGATCCACTCAAGTACTACGACAGTTAGGCAGGAGGTGAGAAAACTTGGATTTCATGGTCGGGCGGCTGCTCATAAGTCACATATCACGCCAGTAAATGCCAAACGACGCTTCGCTTGGTGTACGGAGCGTAAACATTGTACGATTTAACAGTGGAAAAACATTGTGTGGAGTGAAAAATCACGGTACACAATGTGGCGATCCGATGGCAGGGTGTGGTTACGGCGAATGCCCGGTGAACGTCATCTGCCATCGTGTGTAGTGCCAACAGTAAAATTCGGAGGAGGTGGTGTTATGATGTTGTCGTGTTTTTCATGGAGGGCTGACATCTCGTTGTTTTGCGTGGCGCTATCACAGCACAGGCCTACATTGATGTTTTAAGCACCTTCTTGCTTCCCACTGTTGAAGAGCAATTCGAGATGGCGATTGCATCTTGCAACACGAGCGAGCACTTGTTCATAATGCACGGCCTGTGGCGGAGTGCTTACACAACAGTAACATCCCTGTAATGGACTGGCCTGCACAGATTCCTGACCTGAATCCTGCAGAACACCTTTGGGACGCTTTGGAACACCGACTTCGTGCCAGGCCTCACAGACCAACATCGATACCTCTCCTCAGTGCAGCACTCCGTGAAGAATGGGCTGCCATTCCCCAAGAAACCTTCAAGCACCTGATTGAATGTATCCCCGCGGGAGTGGAAGCTGTCATCGAGGCTAAGGGTGGGTCAACACCATACTGAATTCCAGCATTACCGATGGATTGCGCCACGAACTTGTAAGTCATTTTCAGCTAGGTGTCCCGATAGTTTTGATCACATAGTGCAAATTATTAACTTTGGAATACCACAGGCTAATACAAGCACGGGATAAGACACTGCAGATGTGAAATACTGGTACGTTAATAACCGTGCAACCGCCAGAATGTTGAATGCAAGCATCCAAACGCGCATGCATTGTGTTGTACTGGTGCCGGATGTCAGTTCATGAGATGGTGTTCCATGCCTGTTACGCTTGGTCGGTCAATAAAAGCACGGTCATTGCTGTATGTGCATAATGCTGAAGATGTCGTCTGGTGTTGGCCCATACGTGTCTGATTGGAGACAGAACTGGTGAGTGAACAGGCCGAGGCACCATGTTGACACTCTGTAGAGAATGTAGGCTTACTGATGTGTTACTCCTTACGACATATCGAAATTAAACGCATAACCGGTTTGTAGTTGCCATACACTTTGTAAGACGTATATATTTCTATTGTTTATTGTCAAATCACAATTTATGAAAGATGTTTATATTTTATTAATAGGATTAAGTAGGAATAATTAATATTTGTCATGTTGGAAATAATTGTGGAAGCAGGGAATGTCTGCACCAAAGTATTGTTGACAAGAGAGACCGCAAATTGATATAATTTTAAAAAGGGCGGAAGAGACCGCGTATGGATACATATTAAGGAAAGAGCGGGAAAGACCGCGCATTGATACATTTTGTAATGGTAGCAGTGATTGTCTGCACCAGAAAGCATTGTTGGCAGGAGAGACCGCACTTTAGCGTTCGTAGGAAGTCAGTAGCAAGCGAGAAGTGAAGCGAGTCGGTAGGAGGTCTGAAGCGAGAGGTTGAGAGGAGCGGTGTGCCTGCCAGCCACTAGCTATGATTTACAAGAGATTATAAACGGATGTACAGAGACATCAGCTGTAGGTTTGCGCAATGCTAGTTGTAAGATTATTGTAAAAAGTAAGTCCCATTTGAACGTTTGTAAAATCATTTCATTACCAACAGTAAATATTTGAAGCGTTTTCAGAATATAATTAATTTTCGCCAGCAATGTTGCATTACTGATTATAATCCATCCCAAAAACCATCAACATAAAACTTTGCAAAAATTTTATTGTTGTCAAGAAAAAATGTAATTATGAATTACGTAACTTCAGTCAAATTAATTAAAGAATAACGTCAGCTTTGCTAATAAAGAATAACGTCCGCTTTGGTAATAAATACAGCCACTTATTATGAAAGCCCACCAGCAGCTAATAGAGTATAGTAAGACAGAGTAAGTATATTCATGTCGCAGTTCGATGTAGCAGTCAGATGGCGATCCAGTAACAGTAAAAAAGGTAAGGAACAGTTTTGGGTTATTGCAGATAACGACTGAGGGCCACGACGACGACACATTCTATGTTTCGTCGAAATAATTAGAAAATCACTTTTAATAAGCAATTAAATTTGTATGCGAAGATAGAGAAAGAGAATAAATTTCAAAGGGAAGATTTCATTTGTTATTATTAAGCAAGAGATAGAAATCCTAAGGAAAGGTTTCATAGTTTATTGTAAAAAGGAAGGTTATCAATAACAAAAGAGGTATAGAGGAGAGGAGAAGGTTTCAACTTCTTTATTACAAACACATGCTCATAATGAAATTAACAGTAACAACGATTATAATAAAAAGCATCTGCCCTATGGAACCATCAGCAGGACTCAGATTAAAACATTAATGCATTTAAGGCCGATAGATGCAGATCTTTCAAAATTTACTCAACCAATTTTCACTAATTAAAACAATGTTCATAAAACCACCATTAATCAAATTTAACTGACATAACTGAATCACATAAACCTTTTAAACATTCTTCATGATTTACATAGAAACTGGCTTTCACATAACTCATATCAAATCCTAAAACTACTTCCAACAACTAACACATCGTCTATGGACTGATCTTAAACAATTTTAACAAATTAAAAGTATTATCAGATTAATACACTCAACTAGGCTTTTAGTATTACTTACAGGTACGAGGTTCACATATACTTAATTCCCAGAATATAATAATAGCATGTTAAATAGTCTTAAAATGGGGCCGTTTCAATTTTACGTTGAAAATTAGTGATCGACGCGACCAGACCGAAAGGTTCTAACAGATACAGGAGATTCACGGACCGGAAAGTAAACTTAACTTTGAGCTACAATTAAGTTTCTGGAAAACCACAACGCTCCACCGGAATGATGGAATTGCAGGACACTAACAACGTAACCATAGACACCGATCCAGGTCCTTAAATTTCCCTCTTCCACCGTGATACCCCGATGGGAGTTTGCTCGCGTCGACCACTGCCCATTATGTGAAATCACATCAGCGGCAGACAACATTCTGGCGCATCAGATACACAAACATATCTGCCCAACTGGTTATAAATAAACCTTTAATTATACATGGCATGAAATTAACCCAAACAGAACTAACGTATTGACCACTTGCCCAGTAACGGCTCTTAAAATTTGATTAGCCAATTCTCTAGAGCAAACATATACACTACTGTCCATTACAATTGCTACACCACGAAGATGACGCGCTACAGACGCGAAATTAAACCGACAGGAAGAAGATGCTGTGATATGCAAATGATTAGCTTTTCAGAGCAATCTCACAAGGTTGGCGTTGCTGGTGACACCTACAACGTGCTGACATGAGGAAAGTTTCCAACCGATTTCTCATACACAAACAGAAGTTGACCGGCGTTGCCTGGTGAAATGTTGTTGTGATGCCTCGTGTAAGGAGGAGAAATGCGTACAATCACGTTTCCGACTTTGATAAAGGTCGGATTGTAGCCCATCGCGATTGCGGTTTATCGTATAGCGACATTGCTGCTCGCGTTGGTCGAGATCCAATGACTGTTAGCAGAATATGGAATCGGTGGGTTCAGGAGGGAAATACGGAACGCCGTGCTGGATCCCAACGGCCTCGCATCACTAGCAGTCGAGATGACAGGCATCTTACCCGCATGGCTGTAACGGATCGTGCAGCCACGTCTCGATCCCTGAGTCAACACATGGGAACGTTTGCAATACAACAAACATCTGCACGAACAGTTCAACGACGTTTGCAGCAGCACCGACTATCATCTCGGAGATCATGGCTGCGGTTACCCTTGACGCTGCATCACAGACAGGAGCGCCTGCGATGGTGTACTCGACGACGAACCTGGATGCACGAATGGCAATATGTCGTTTTTTCGGATGAATACAGGTTCTGTTTACAGCATCATGATGGTCGCATCCTTGTTTGGCGACATCGCGGTGAACGCACATTGGAAGCGTGTATTCGTCATCGCCGTACTGGCGTATCACCCGGCGTGACGGTATGGGGTGCCATTGGTTACACGTCTCGGTCACCTCTTGTTCGCATTGACGGCACTTTCAACAGTAGACGTTACATTTCAGATGTGGTACGACCCGTGGCTCTACCCTTCATTCGATCCCTACGAAACCCTACATTTCAGCAGGATAATGCACAACCGCATGTTGCAGGTCCTGTACGGGCCTTTCTGGATATAGAAAAAGTTCGACTGCTGCCCTGGCCAGCACGTTCTCCAGATCTCTCACCAATTGAAAACGTCTGGTCAATGGTTGGCCGAGCAAATGGCTCGTCACAATACGCCAGTCAAAGGCCGTTATTACGGTCAGAGGTAGTTGTTCTGGGTACCGATTTCTCAGGATCTATGCACCCAAATTGCGTGAAAATGTAATACCTTACAGGTATTCTTGGCTAACACCGGCCCACTACCTCCAGAATCACGGGTAAACGCCTGTTACAGGGTGTATTTAAAGCAAACTTCATTTGCATCCTCATAGAGGCGCTACTATCGCCAATGTTATGTGACTGGCTCGAAATCTGAACAGACATGATCTTTTAGATGTAGAAACATGCCTGGCAACTTTCGTTTATGCCGCACAACTCCTTCTTGCTGTTTCGATTTTTTCCCGCTAGTATAGTTCGTCAATCCGGTGTTGTATCTCCTTCTCCAATCTAGAAAGCGGTGCGTTAATGCGTTCGGCTATCCATGACGGTTCGCCCGAAAAATGAATATATCCAGCGCTAACTCTTGTTCTGTACACGAGAGCAGTGCATAGCATCTTGTTCAGTACTGACATTTCCGGAATCTCACTTACAAGGAGACCACACAGCAGCTGGAATTTTGTATTTCTTAAATATGTTTATGGTACTTGAAGTTCAGAACTCTCACACCAATCTTCCAAAGCAAGCCAATACAATACTCTAAGGCCGGCCGGGGTGGCCGAGCGGTTCTAGGCGCGACAGGTACGGTCGCAGGTTCGAATCCTGCCTCGGGCATGGATGCGTGTGATGTCCTTAGCTTAGTTAGATTTAAGTAGTTCTGAGTTCTAGGGGACTGATGACCTCAGATGTTAAGTACCATAGCGCTCAGAGCCGTTTGAAGCATTTGAACAATACTCTAAAACTCTCGAGAAAACTGGTTTTGAAGTTTTCCTAAGAGTCATTAATACCCTGAAGAAAACGCATTCCTGCGACGGGCTGTGCACGTCTGTGGTCGAGCGCACGCCTACCCTGAGGATGACACGGGTTCGAATTCTGGTTGTGGTAAATTTCTGAACAATTTCCCTGATGAGTAGTTAGACACTGGACTCGCATTCGGGAGGACGACGGTTCAATCCCGTGTCCGGCTATCCTGATTTAGGTTTTCCGTGATTTCCCTAAATCACTTCAGGCAAATGCCGGGATGGTTCCTTTCAAAGGGCACGGCCGACTTCCTTCCCCGTCCTTCTCTAATCCGATGAGACCGATGACCTCGCTGTCTGGTCTCCTTCCCCGAAACAACCGCCAACCCTGATGAGTAAAATAGATAAAGATGAAAAACATTTCAATTTGCAATGTTTTTAACTTAAACAGTCTTTATTGACAACCATTTATAAAAACGGTCATTAAGAATTTATATTTACAATGAAAACTGGATTTTTGTGTGAGATACGAAATTAGGAATAAGAAGACGTACATTTTTCATAAAAATGACAATAAGGTATGTGTTAATTAGCATGTATTTGATGGATTTTGTTTTTTAATGACGTAGGAATTCGAACTGAACGAAAAAATAGTAGTCACAACGAGACCGAAAAAAACGGAAAAATAGTAACCTCGGTGAGACACGAACAGGGATTAATAGTTTCAGCACAAAAGGTAGTTCTTATTGTCAGTAAACTTGATCAAGCTTAGGCATAAACTCTAAACAGGAAACAAAAAAGAAAACTTGAGTCATATGATGTCAACTGTTCGAGTAGAATATTTGATACGAAAAGAAACACAAAATTTCAAACAATCTTATATTGTAATCGAAAGTTCAGCCCACGCTACAACAGTACCGACTTTAAATACATGAAAAATTATGTTAGAGAATCGAAGAGATCTTGCTCAGAAGTGATCGGTCAGGTATCGATACACTACTTGCTAACGACACTTGAATATTAACAACAGTGACTTCACGAAAACTGTATCAGGACTACTGAATTAACACCTCTTCCAGACTTCTCTCATCGTGCTTTGTTTCCATGTTTTCGTTCATAACTGGAAACGTTCTGCTCAGCTACCCACCGGCCACTAAATATTTAGAAAACTATTCACGGACTGCAAATCCAGAAGCTGTTAATATGCTGCCTTTTGTCGTTTCTGTTGTGTCAATTGCAAAATTATATGCTTCATCGGACGATATCTCCCATACCGGCGTCTCCGGACTACACGGGGACGACGAAGTGTCCATCTCCTCCTTCACAGACAAACAATGCCCAATATGGCAATTAGTATGGACAACATTTAATCGAGACAACAATGCCTCGTCACCAATAGCCATTTATTGGACACAAATATAACGAGCCCCGAATGAGTAATTGTTAGGCCCGGTTTATTTTTAACATTCACTGCATTTACGCATTTTGCACTTCACAACAATGTACTTATGCACCTCTGTTTAAAAATTTGAATCTGCCAGAGACTGAACCCAGGCCATCCTCCTAGTAGATGAGCACTTCAGTACAAAGCAACAGTGCCTACAGGAAAGTCAATATTTTGTTAGTGTAATGAAAGTGCTCGAAAAATTTCAAAGCCAATTTTCTCTAGAATTTTTGAGAGTTGCGCCTAACTGCTATGGAATAAATATAAATTTTTTTTTTAAAATCCAGTTGCTGTGTGGTTTTTTAATAAGCAGCTAGGAATTAACTGCAAGACAACGTTTTATTGTGCTTTACGCTGTAGCACGGTGATATCACGTGAGGGATGATGTGTCACGTACATGGATCTCTGCACCACTCGTAAACCCTCCTTTTTATTTATTGTTCACAAATGTTCACACAAAGTTCGGAAATCGGATTAGTGACCCTGAGTTGTTATTTCTGATGCACAGCTGGCTCTTCTGTACCGCCGTAAGGCTACAACAATCTTGAACTCTACATCCTATAATCACCGGCAACTACACTGACGAAAAAAAAATCGGGACAGCGAGAAGATTTGTGCGACACAAAGTAAACTTGGTAGGTCTGTATTCTAACCAAACCGCAACTGTGTGGCCTACATCACTTATAGGTCCTTAATTTAGTTCCCGATATTATTATTACTGTTATATTAACTTTGTATGTTTCATACAATTTCGCAAACTTGCCATCAGCCACACAATTTAATCGGAGGGTCACATGTGTCTAATTTATGGCGTGTAATGCGACACGTGCGGTTCAATCCCTACACGAGTTTCAGCCAAGGCATTTCGACGAAGAGGAGCAGCATGTGAGCCCGAACATCTTTGGGATGACAGTTCACAATTGGGGGCTCGTCAGGGATAGGAATTTGGAAAGTGTTAGTTCAGGGATAAGAATCTTGCAAAGAGTTGTTACAGGATTGGATTTGGGAAAGTGTTAGTTGCGGAATATGAGCTCTGGGAAGTTTTACTGGGAAGTTTTAGGACTGGATTTGAATTCTGCATTCCAAAAGTATTATCTGAAATTCGATAGGAAGGACTTCTCGCAAAAGTTAAATGTGAGATCGGTTCAGGACTCAATATTAGGTTTCTTTAATAGTTGTGAAATTACAATTGTAATTCTCACAGTTAAAGACATTCTGTGACCTAGGTCCAAAGTCTGTGGTAGTCTGCGTCGGTAGCCCTGAGCTACGAATTTTGCGACAGTTGTATGCACCGAGTTTTAGCAGTGGTTAGGGGTGATAAAAAAGTAACGCGGAAGAAGAGGCGACATCGAAAGCACGTGGTTCCGACCAGCAACGGTATCTTCAACGGCGATTCACCGCACAGCGGCGGTTGCAGTACCACAGCAGAGGCTACCAGATCTTCAGCGTCGGCATCAACTGTAACATCGGCAGCAATACCATGGCAGAAGGATCCAGTATGACAAAGCTAAGTACCTGCGCTGATAGCGGAATTGTGTATGATTCTGTAGTTCAATCGCCAATAATAGACGTCGCTAATATTAAGCAGACGGCCAGTTTGTGTGGGTCCGAAAATACTAGCGAACCGCTTAGCCCGAAGTCGGAGCGGGAGCTCGTGATCGGTGGTGAATTTAGTAGGGCAAATAGTCAGAAATCGGGCAAGGGAGATGAATTTGGGGTCGGATCCAAAATTGATTCTGTTAAAACTGATATGAGTGATGTAAATTTAAAAATTGATTCGGTTCAGTCCGAAACAGCGTCGGTTGTGAAAGACGAAGTAGGTAAAATTGCTAGTGGAATAGTGGAATTAATAGACGGAAAATTAAAAAACATTCGGGACGAAATGGGCAAAGTTTCTGATGAAGTTGGGATACTTGACTCTAAGGTAGATCAAGCGGAGAAAACTTTCAGTGATAAGGTGGAGAAGTTGCAGGCAGATCTGGGAGGCAACGTAAGAAATTGTACGAGTAGGCAAGATGCTCTAATGGCTGAGACGACAGAGGCTATTAGCAACTTATCCGTTCGAACAGGTAAAGGGGAGAAAGAAGCAGATAAAATAAAGGAACAAGTAGAATCTGGCATTAAAACTGAAAATGGTGAAGTCAAAAAGCAAATCAATGCAACAAAAAGTGAACTGAATTCTTTAGCTGCACTTCAAACCTCAACAGTGATCAGTGTTCCGTGGATGAACTCGGGAACGGTCAAATGTTTTGGAGACGACGGGAAATATCATCCAGTAAGTTTTCTAGCAGCATGCAGGGTTAGTTTTATAAGGGGAATGTCCGGCGAGGCGAAGATAAAATTCGTGAAAAGACATTTCGAAGGTGAGGCGCAATCGTGGACAAATATACACAGTTATACGTTCACTACCTACGAAATATTTGAAAGCAGTTTCCCGAACAAGTTCTGGAATGAAGTGAAACGCGACTCCAAAATGAGTTTCTGAACGGGTCGATGCGAGAATTTTGTAAACGTGAACTTGCGAGACTAACGCATGTGAAACGTCCATTGGGAGTGCTTACTGAAATTACCTTCGTTGAAAAGGCGGTTACCGGAAAATTTACAGTGGGATCTAGTGCACAGTCCTAGGAACTAAATAAACGAATTTTTGGACTTTGTAAAAAAATTGGAACGGGCGTTGAAGTTTAAACCGCCAAGTAAGCAGACCAATAGCATTCAGTGTGGAAATCATAACTACACTCCAAGTAATTACTATGAAAGACATCCTGGAAGCTATTAACGGAACACAAACAGCAGTTTTGATAAGGTAAATGATAACAGGAACACTTCCAATGATAAATTTGAAAGGGGTGATGGGAACGGATACTTTCGTGACAGACTGACACCAAGAATGTAGATTCGAGGAACCGGCACCTGGTGAAATGACGCAATGTGATGGGAGATCGGGAAACTAAGTTTCGCCGCATCTCAGGTCTGGAGATGGCAAAATAAACCGGCAATGAATAGGACATGAGTAAACGGAAGTGAAAGGTGTCAATAAATCGGCAGAAAGGCGTCAGAATTTTGAAATGAAATTAGTAAGAGATTAGAATCAAACAGATAAATTTTCAAATAAGATCGTAAGTAAAAGGCGTAATCCTAAATAATGAAAGATAACGATAAAGGCGATGATGACGATTTAGGGCTAAATGATCTGTTTTATGAATGTGAGACGAAAGAGTGTGTGAATGTTAATACAATGAAAGATTCTATGTGCCAAAAAGAGGCTGAGGTGGAGCTGAATTTGGTGGAGTTAGATGGTGTAGAAAATTCTAAAGAGCGGTAACGATTATAGTGATGAAGGTGATGATGTTTCAGGTGATATTGTGACTGCGAAAGTTGTTAAGGAGGTTAATACGGGCAGTGTAGCATTAGGCTCGTCAACTGTTGATGAATTTGTGTGTGTATCGGCGGGTATTTGTGAATTACTTTGGAAGGAAGATAGTAATGATGTTTTGTGTGCCGAAGTTAGGAAAGTTGAAGCTGCTGGTATTGATACTTCACAGGAAGAAATATGTGCGTATCTTTCTACTAATAGAGGTGAACCTGAAATTCTGGATGGATCTGTGGATCTTGAATGTTTGTTTGAGAATGAATGTGGATCTGAATTTGATGTTTGATCCGAAATTAATGTGGCGCAGGAGCGTGTAGGAGAGGAAAAGGTATGCTTAGGTTTACATCAAAACACAGCGGAATGTAATGGTACTGTTGATTCTGAAGTTGCACGATGCTGTAGCTACAATTTATGTGCTGTAATAGCAGAGAATGGTGAAACTGTGAACGTTTCTTATATTGGAGATTTGTCGACGGAGGTAAATGACGTTTTATGTAGCTAGTTGTATGATGTATCAGCGGCTGTTGAAAGTGCTGTTTGTGAAGGTGTTTGTAATGACGTGGAAGTAAAAAGTAATGCTTTATTTCATGGTAATGATGTTGTAGCTACTAATGTCAATAATTTTAAGAGAGAATACAGTGAGTTTGATTCTAATATAGAAATTAATATTTGGACAGAATGGTATCTTAAGGAGGAATGTGATTTTACTGCAACTGATTGTAAATGGTACGGTAGAACATTACAATCGTTATTGCCTCATTTGTGGACTCGAGAGAAGTTTAAGATAGCAAGAGGTTTAGAAGGGAGAAAAAATGAAATTGGATGCAAAAGAAACATTTAATGAATTATTTTGGGACGAGTACGAAATTGAGGGGTGGATCGAACAGGATATGTGTACGCTAGACATGGAAAAGAAGGGATGAGACTAGAGAGTGATTTATTGAGGGACAGTGTTTAGAGCGAAAAGAAATGATTAATGTTCAGCCTATCATTGAAATTAAAGTAAATGACGAGAAAGTGGATGCACTGCTCGATCCTCTAAGTAATGTGTCGGCAGTGTCTGAAGGTTTTGTACACAGAGTAAAGAATAAGAAATTAGTTTCACTACCTGTAAATAGTGTAAAAATTAAAATGGCAATTGGCGGGTTAAATAAGACGATAAGGCAAGTAGTGCTCTTGGATATCAAGTACAAGGAGAATCATTTTAGTATAAGATGCTTTGTAGTGAACGGACTTGTAAAAGATGATGTGTTGGGAACAGATTTCTTATGTAAACATAAAACTTCGCTTCACTACATGAGAAGGTGCTTGGATTTTGAAATTGAGGGTAAAAAAAAAACGAAAGTAAAATTTAAGAATCTTTTGACGGGGGACAACCAGATTGTGCACACCATAATTACATATGGTTGGGATGAAGAGAACAATATGTGTGACAAGATAAAGGAAACGGTAGAAGCAATCAGGGGTATATCAGAGGTAGAGAAAAAGTAGCTATGTGAATTGTTGTACCGTTGAGGACATATTTTCTGATCGTCCCGGTAAAGTAACAGACTTCGTATACTCCATTAAAGTAAAGCGGCACGAGTCGATTAAGTTCAAGCCTTATATAATTCCTATTGCTGGTCGGGAAGCCGTCAGGGCCAGGTTAAGGCAAATACTAGAATGGGACATTATAGAGCAGTGTAGGAGCGAGTATTGTAATCCCATTGTAACTGTAAAGAAAAAAGATAAATCGGTTAGAATCGTGATAAACGCGCGTAAGATAAATAAGGTAATTGTGAGAGGACTCGACCTGCCTGGTAATATGGAGGAACTGTTGCAAAACTTCAGGAACATGAAATTGATGTCTAGTGTTGACTTGACCTCAGGATTTTGGCAAATCCCACTGGCAGAAAAAAGCAGACGTTACACAGCTTTCTTATTCGAAGGACAAAGCTACCGACTTAAGCTTGTACCGTTCGGCCTCAAGATTTCAGTGGCAGTATTTGTCTTAGGAAAACGCTTGATGAGCAAGTTGGTGATCTATGTGGACGACTTTTCAATAGCGACGGAATACTGGTACGAACAGTGTAAATTTCTGTTCGAAGTGCTTGTGGCCTTAAGACGAGGTGGGATGACGTTAAAGATTGCCAAATGCGAATTTGTCCGTGCAGAAATTCAGTTTCTAGGACACACTCTTACATCTGGGGGAATTTTACAGAGTATCGAGAAACTAAAATGAATCACCGATTGTAAAAGGCCAACCAACAGAAAGAAATTAAAATCGTACCTCGGATTATGTGGGTACTATCGAAAATTCTTGGGGGATGGAGGAATGAATAACCCAAATTTATGTAAATTATTAAAGAAAAACGCATCCTGGAAATGGACCGAGGAATATAAAAAAGAATTTCAGAACATAAAGGATAAACTGTGTGCGAGTAAGATGCTCTGTTATCCCGACAAGACACTTCCGTTCTGTTTGTAGTCAGACAGTTCAGATTATGGGACAGGCTGCAAAATCTTCCAAGAAAAACAAATCGACAGGAAGATAGAACACCAGAGTGTGGCTTTCGTCAGCCACATTTCGACAAACACGAACGCGGATACAACATATCAGAGAAGGAGCTGCTTGCAATCGTCTATGGATTCAAAAAGGTCCGTATGTATTTGGAAGGTAGAGAGGTAACTATGCTATCCGACCATTATGCACTTAGCTTCCTGTAAGACTGTAGAATATTAAACGACCGTTTGATGCGCTGCGCGATGTTCCTCCAGCAATTTAGTTACCAGATAGGCTACATTAAAGGGACCGAGAATTGTATTGCCGATACTCTGTCACCGCAACCCGTTGGAGAGGAAAACAATGAAGGGGAGGAAACAAAGAACGTATTGCAGCTGCTGTACGTAAAGGAGTACCGGGGGAAAAGGAAATTCGTGCGGTCTGCAAGGATATGCGGAGAGCGCAAAATGATGACTCTGAACTGAAGAACATCAAAATCAACTTTGACAGCAAATGCTAAAAAAAAAAAAAAAAAAAAAAAAAAAAAAAAAAAAAAAAAAAACCCGCTATTTCAAGATCGACAAGGGTGTGCTGTTTTGCACAAAAGACGAGAAGACGGACCACTGGAGACTGTGCTTCCCAGAAAAATATGTGGAACGGCTGGTAGTTTACATCCATGTAAGTCATGGTCATTACGGGGCCCAGAAGTGCAAGGAACTTATGTAGTAATACATCCACATTAATAAACTCGCCAGATGAGTACGCGCACAGCTGGCTGCCTGTGATCGATGTCAGCGAGTTATATATTGCACTACAACTCAACAACGGGAAATGCAAATTATAATACCTACCAAGGTAGGAGAGTTACTGGCGGTTGACAATTTTGGCCCACTGCCAATAGGACGTGGCGGTATTAAGTACATATTTGTGCCGGCCGTTGTGGCCGAGCTGTTCTAGGCGCTTCAGTCCTGAACAGCGCTGCTGCTACGGTCGCAGGTTCGAAACCTGCCTCGGTCGTGGATGTGTGTGATGTCCTTAGGTTAGTTAGGTTTACGTAGTTGTAAGTCTAGGGGACTGATGACCTCAGATGTTCAAGTCCCATAGTGCTTGGAGCCATTTGAAGTGCATATTTGTTGTTGTGGACCTCTTTTCACAATTTATTAAATTTCATCCGATACGGAAAGCTAGCAGCCAAACGCTGATAGCCAAATTAGAAAAGGATTTCTTTAAAAACGTAACCAAACCAGAAAGGCTGTTATCTGACAACGGATCTCAGTTTCCATCCAACGCTGGAATAAATTTATGAACGACCAGGGTATAAAACACATTAAAATATCCGTGTACCAGCCGGCGAGTAGCCCTTGCGAGCAGTATATGCGAGTAGTTGGGCGATTGTGTCGGACCTACTTCGAGTGATAGACACTCAAAGTGGGTGGAATACATACGTTCATTTGAGGACGCGTTGTAAACAGCATGACAAGTAATCAATTGGATATTCGCCCTTGGAGGTGATAACGGGAGTCAAACCGAAATTTCTATTAACGGAAACTGTGGAGATCCCGCAGCGCCAAGCTGAGTCGGCCGCTGAGAGGGAGCAGGCGGTAAAATCCCGTATGGAGAAGTTGTCAGCGGAAAGGAAGAAACGGTATGATGGGCGGTACAAACCAGTTAAATACAAAATAGGAGACAAAGTCCTAGTACGTGCGAAAGAAAAGTCCAGCGAAGTGGACGGAGAAATAAAAAACTTGTTTGAGCTGTACTATGGGCCATTTGTAGTGGCAGAAATTCCGCATCCTAACGCCTACCGACTCAAATACCCTGTTTCAGGAAAACTTCTGGGATTAAGAAATGTGACAGAAATCAGACTGTACATTGAGAAGGGGAAAGTGGGTTAGAAATAAGTGCATCTGTGTTTAGATTATAAGGTTATTTGGAGAGGTAATTTGCAGTGTTTTATTTCAGGATTTATTGTACCTTGTTTGTTGTTTCGTCGCATAAGGATTTTTTTTTTTTTTTTTTTTTTTGCGCAAGGTCTGTGCAGTTACAAACAGATAGTTTAGGCGCACATTTGGATGCGAGAAGGTCAGAGAACTAGATTATTTGATGAACGGTATCAAGTCAAAACTCAGTGCACAGCATGCATATAAATTAGGTTTTTGGGGGTATATAAGGGATTTATTTATGTGTATGTATGTGTTAGGCTTAAGCTTTTAGATGGTTTTATGTTTGTTGTAATTTCCACATTATAACTTATGGTGTCCACAACTCGTGGTCTCACGGTGGCGTTCTCGCTTCCCGAGCTCGGGGTCCCGGGCTCGATTCCCGGAGGGGTCAGAGATTTTCACCTACCCCGAGATGACTGGCAGGTGTTGTGTCATCATCATCATCGTTCGTCCTCATTACGGTCGGAGGAAGGCAACAGCAAACCACCTCCATTAGGACCTTGCCTACTACGGCGGTGCGGGTCTCTTGCATCGTTCCCCTACGCTCTGTCAAGAAGCATGGGACTTCATTTCCATTTCCGTAAGTTATGGTCACGCAAATTCGGGTGCATGGAGGTCCGAGAAATTTGGAAAATGAAAATTAATAATGCTTACCAAGGAAGACAGATGTGTTTATCTACTTATCTGACAATATTTTGGGGGAATAATTTATTGTTGTATGGAGTAACGATTTGTGTACGCAGCCTCACTGCAC
Organism: Schistocerca americana; assembly: GCF_021461395.2. Classification (NCBI taxonomy): domain Eukaryota; kingdom Metazoa; phylum Arthropoda; class Insecta; order Orthoptera; family Acrididae; genus Schistocerca; species Schistocerca americana. Next base: position 133,589,372 of record NC_060123.1, read on the forward strand.
GGAATTAAACGAGGGATGAGATTTGTTCATATTTGTTGTTAGTTTTGAGTCTAAGGGAGCTATTTAAATTAAAAGAAAATATCAATTTCTCGATGAAGTCGATTGGTAATCTGTCACGAGATGCATGTCTCTAGTGGGACTTGAATAACATGTCAGAATCATTGAAGAATTAACGAGCATCTTGCAAACGCTGTGAATCAATTGTTTACTGTGTGGTTTAGATCTGTTTGTAGCGATTTCACTAGGGGAAATGTTCATTGCAGATCCTGGGTGGTTTTGGAAAGTGTTTGTTTTCTGGTATCTACACCCGATTCGAATTGCAACAGATTTGTTTCCGCAAAACGATGGCGATAGAATGCAAAGCCATGCAGAATTTCGGCGGGTACTCTGCTCCGAATCTGTGCAGCGCCGCTGGAGACTTCGTAGTGACGAAAAAGTTCTCCGAAAGTGAGCGCAATGGCGCTGATATTTCTGCGGCATTTCAATAGACAATCGATTTTGATAAATGTATAGTTTTATTTGGCATTTAATTAATATTCCGCAATTCATAATTTATGTTACATATAAGTTTCTCTAAATTTAAAGCATGCTGCATCAACTTCACTACAAATAATTAATCTATTGATCTGGCGCTTAGGATATTTATGTTATTGTATCATAAATTTATGTTTTGTAAATCTGGATGCTACTTCATAACATATATGGCACGCCAGCATGTTATGAAGTGGAGGTGTGTGAATTAACGAGCATTTCGCTTTCATTTAAGTATATGGCCGAAAGAGACAGCCTTCCAGGAATTGTGAAACGAATCCTGTCGTCCAGGACGGTGTGCCACAAAGAGCGCAGATTCGCCAGGAGATGGGGAAAGTCCACAGGCGTCTATTGTGCTGAATGAGGCCGGGCTGATCAGGCCTAGGCACTGTGGTGTGGGAGTGAGACTGACGAGAACCTACGTCACAGGGAAATCCCGTAGGAGCTGTTGTGACCTGGGGGTGTAGCAGTGTTAAATATGGTGGACCTAAGATCGGCCATAAAGGGAAACATTTATGAAAACTATTTAAGTCTGTAGTAATTCAGAGAATGAAGCCATAGTAATTTCGATCTACAACCTTTCTTAAATTTTCATGGTGATCCCAATAAAACTTGAATATTGATCATATCTATAATAGTTTAGGATTTACTGTTAAAGCGAAATTAACAAGTTTTGTAACAAAGAATGCTAAAATCTGAACGCTTTGGTCGATCTTAATGATCGACATTTCATATGAAAGCGCATCATTAAAATGACAAATGTTGTAAATATTAACTCTGTAACTTTATTTGTTTAAAAGATACAGTAAATTTAAATTATCAGTATTTTCAGTTCAGCATCAGATCATTTCCACCGCAAAAAATACATTGAACGATGACAGCATGACACACTATTGAATCATTAGGTAACAGAATATTTGTTGTAAAGCTTAGTGCATAATAGTTACTTTTGTTCTTTACTTATTTATCAGAAAGCACATTGGTGCAAGGTTACTGGCCGTAACATTCAAAGATAAGAGGAAATTGTATTGGTTTTATGTAAAAGAATATAACGTTTATTATGTAATGGATGTTATTGTTACTTTATTTAGAACATGAAAGTGGTCAAGCTTTGATTATTTAAATATATTAAAATGTAAAATAATGTAGAACAAGCTGTAGCCAAGGGAAGGGAACTGCACTAGTCAGTTGAGCGAAGATGTTCGGCAAGCGGGAGGCGCGGCCGAAGACGGGCAGAGGTACAGTTCGGATTGAGACCCGAAAGCGGACAGTCGGTCATTAGGTAGCTAGGAAGTGAAACGACTTAGAAAATTTCGCGTTGTGTGATATCGCGGGACTTAGTCTCTGAGCGGTGAGAGTTTTCGCGTAGATGACGAGGTAACTCTAAATACGACCACTTTCGCTATTAGTTGCTTTATGAATAAACATTATTATAACGAAATCGCAACTGTCACAGCTGCAAGAAACTAACGCGAATTCTTTACAGACCAATGGAAAAACTCGTAGAAGCGGACCTCGGGGAAGATCAGTTTGGATTCCGTAGAAATGTTGGAACACGTGAGGCAATACTAACCTTACGACTTATCTTAGAAGAAAGATTAAGAAAAGGCAAACCTACGTTTCTAGCATTTGTAGACTTAGAGAAAGCTTTTGACAACGTTAACTGGAATACTCTCTTTCAAATTCTGAAGGTGGCAGGGGTCAAATACAGGGAGCGAAAGGCTATTTACAATTTGTACAGAAACCAGATGGCAGTTATAAGAGTCGAGGGGCATGAAAGGGAAGCAGTGGTTGGGAAAGGAGTGAGACAGGGTTGTAGCCTCTCCCCGATGTTATTCCATCTGTATATTGAGCAAGCAGTAAAGGAAACAAAAGAAAAATTCGGAGTAGGAATTAAAATTCATGGAGAAGAAGTAAAAACTTTGAGGTTCGCCGATGACATTGTAATTCTGTCAGAGACAGCAAAGGACTTGGAAGAGCAGTTGAACGGAATGGACAGTGTCTTGAAAGGAGGATATAAGATGAACATCAACAAAAGCAAAACGAGGATAATGGAATGTAGTCAAATTAAATCGGGTGATGCTGAGGGGATTAGATTAGGAAATGAGACACTTAAAGTAGTAAAGGAGTTTTGCTATTTACGGAGTAAAATTACTGATGATGGTCGATGTAGAGAGGATATAATATGTAGACTGGCAATGGCAAGGAAATCGTTTCTGAAGAAGAGAAATTTGTTAACATCGAGTATAGATTTAAGTGTGAGGAAGTCGTTTCTGAAAGTATTTGTATGGAGTGTAGCCATGTATGGAAGTGAAACATGGACGATAACCAGTTTGGACAAGAAGAGAATAGAAGCTTTCGAAATGTGGTGCTACAGAAGAATGCTGAAGATAAGATGGGTAGATCACGTAACTAATGAGGAGGTATTGAATAGGATTGGGGAGAAGAGAAGTTTGTGGCACAACTTGACTAGAAGAAGGGATCGGTTGGTAGGACATGGTTTGAGGCATCAAGGGATCACAAATTTAGCATTGGAGGGCAGCGTGGGGGGTAAAAATCGTAGAGGGAGACCAAGAGATGAATACACTAAGCAGATTCAGAAGGATGTAGGTTGCAGTAGGTACTGGGAGATGAAGAAGCTTGCACAGGATAGAGTAGCATGGAGAGCTGCATCAAACCAGTCTCAGGACTGAAGACCACAACAACAACAACAATTTAGTTCCCGATATTATTGTTATTACTGTTATTATATGTTATACTGGAGTCGTACGATTTTCTCATGAAATGGCCGCAAAGGGGATCTACGGATGTTTACCAATAATCATTCTTTCCACGTGAATGGAGACACATGTGTGTTTACTCTCCGCCACCACACTGTAATACGGTATGTGGGTGATAGGCATCTTATTTCTCAGTACAATCTCTCTATGTAAATACTGGGGTCGTCTCAGAAGGCCATTGCATTTAGAGCGCCGTTTAACTTTCTAAAGGTCATATGTTGACCACGCAGCAGGACAACCTCGTGCCGTGCCCATGTGGATTTCTGTTTGGATATGTTCTAGTCGAAGTCTAATATCACGCAGGTTGTACACTAAGCATAGTATAACTAAAAATTGCTGGTTTCATTGTTCACTAATCTGGAGAACTGTAAATCTACTTCTGCCTGTACTCTCATCATTAAGAACTGATGTAAGACATACGGCAAACCTTGTCTTCCTGGTTTAAGGAAATTTCTTTGAGGTTACTGCAGCAGACGGAATAGATACACGCTCCTCTCCCTCTAAATCTAATATTGAAGTCATTGGTGTGGGAAAAAATGAACAAAGCACAAAATTTTAACATCTCTCACTGTTCTGCATCTGTTATTGCTACATGATACAAGACATTGAGGGGGAAAAAAACCACTGAAATGGTCACAGTACATCAGATGTACCTGCAAACTCGTCTACCGATAGTGCTGTGGGGTTATATCGGCACTGCCTTCGCCACCGTCTTGCCAGGGCCATGGTAACCTCGCATTGCTCACGTCAGGGAAATGAGGTTACCTAGCGGCCAACTAGCGTGTGCCTGGAGCCGTTCTGTAGTTTTAACGTGTAACAATTTGAGTGGTGTAGCAAATACGCTATTGCTACAAAGTGGAACTGGCTATGGATTAGTTCTTTTCGAATATAAAGCATATACACAAGTTGCTTTTATAAAGTACGTCTTTCAGACAATCTGGTACTAAGGTGCGTTATAAACTATGCTCTTTCTGGCTATTGTTTTTAATTATTTGAATGTAATCTAGTACCACACAATAAGCTCGTAGTGAAATTGCGTGCTTACGGAATATCGTCTCAGTTATGTGACTGGATTTGTGATTTCCTGTCAGAGAGGTCACAGTTCGTAGTAATTGACGGAAAGTCATCGAGTAAAACAGAACTGATTTCTGGCGTTCCCCAAGGTAGTGTTATAGGCCCTTTGATGTTCCTTATCTATATAAACGATTTGGGAGACAATCTGAGCAGCCGTCTTCGGTTGTTTGCAGATGACGCTGTCGTTTATCGACTAATAAAGTCATCAGAAGATCAAAACAAATTGCAAAACGATTTAGAAAAGATGTCTGAATGGTACGAAAAGTGGCAGTTGACCCCAAATAACGAAAAGTTTGAGGTCATCCACACGAGTGCTGAAAGGAACTCGTTAAACTTCGGTTACACGATAAATCAGTCTAATCTAAAAGCCGTAAATTCAACTAAATACCTAGGTATTACAATTACGAACAACTTAAATTGGAAGGAACACGTAGAAAATGTTGTGGGGAAGGCTAACCAAAGACTGTGTTTTATTGGCAGGACAATTAGAAAATGTAACAGACCTACTAAGGAGACTGCCTACACTACGCTTGTCCGTCCTCGTTTAGAATACTGCTGCGCGGCGTGGGATTCTGGTAGGACTGACGGAGTACATCGAAAAAGTTCAAAGGAAGGCAGCACGTTTTGTATTATCGAGGAATATGGGAGAGAGTGTCACAGAAATGATACAGGATTTGGGCTGGAAATCATTAAAAGAAAGGCTTTTTTCGTTGCGACGGAATCTTCTCACGAAATTCCAATCACCAACTTTCTCTTCCGAATGCGAAAATATTTTGTTGACACCGACCTACATAGGGAGAAACGATCACCACGATAAAATAAGGGAAATCAGAGCTCGTACGGAAAGATACAGGTGTTCATTCTTCTGCGCGCTATACGAGATTGGAATAATGGAGAATTGTGAAGGTGGTTCGATGAACTCTCTGCCAGGGACTTAAATGTGATTTGCAGAGTATCCATGTAGATGTAGATCTGAATGTAGCCTGTGTGCACATTGTTATTGTTGACCATCCCGTAATCCTATGACGGGCAAAGCACTACGATGTTACACTGTCCCGTTACATTAACATGACTACCTACTAGAAGCCTAACAGCCACCTTTCGCAGCACTGACCGCTGCAAGACGTGCACGAAGAAAGTCAGCGATGTTTTGGAAGGTACCGACGGGGATGTTGAGCTATGTCAACTCCAGAGTCGTGGCCAGATGGGCTCAGTTTCTCTCGGGGGAATGTGGTGGCCGGGGGAGTACGATAAACTCATCCTGGCGCTATCTGAACCATGCACGTACATTGGGAGCTGTGTGACCCTTCGCGTTGTCCTGTTGGTAGGTCCATCGTGCAAAGGAAAAACAAACAGCATCCAGGGGTGGACATGGTCCTCAGGGATAGATGCATACTTGTGTTGAGCCATTGAGCCTTCCTGAATGACTAGATTACATCTATATCTACATCCATACTCCGCAAGCCACCTGACGGTGTGTGACGGAGGGTACTCTGAGTACCTCTATCGGTTCTCCCTTCTATTCCAGTCCCGTATTGTTCGTGGAAAGAAGGATTGTCGGTATGCCTCTGCGTGGGCTCTAATCTCTCTGATTTCATCCTCACGGTCTCTTCGCGAGATATACCTAGGAGGGAGCAATATATTGCTTGACTCCTCGGTGAAGGTATGTTCTCGAAACTTCAACAAAAGCCCGTACCGAGCTACTGAGCGTCTCTGCTGCAGAGTCTTCCACTGGAGTTTATCTATCATCTCCGTAACGCTTTCGCGATTACTAAATGCTCCTGTAACGAAGCGAGCTGCTCTCCGTTGGATCTTCTCTATCTCTTCTACCAACTCTGTCTGGTACGGATCCCACACCGGTGAGCAGTACTCAAGCAGTGGGCGAACAAGTGTACTGTAAGCTACTTCCTTTGTTTTCGGATAGCATTTCCTTAGGATTCTTCCAATGAATCTCAGTCTGGCATCTGCTTTACCGACGATCAACTTTATATGATCATTCCATTTTAAATCACTCCTAATGCCTACTCCCAGATAATTTATGGAATTAACTGCTTCCAGTTGCTGACGTGGTATATTGTAGCTAAATGATAAAGGATCTTTCTTTTTATGTATTCGCAGCATATTACACTTGACTACCCAGGGAATGCCGTGATAACATTCCCCAGACCATAATATCTCCTCCTCCGGCCTGGACTCTTCCAGCGATTGTTGCAGGGTGTTTGCTTTCCGACGTTTCACGCTATACACGCCAATGGCCATCTGTCTGATGGAGCATAAAACGTGATTCACCTGAAAAGGCCACCTGCCACTTCTAGTTCCGTTTGTCGCCAGTAAGCCGCAGCCAGCACGGGTACATGAAACACGTGCTCGCTGCGGAAGTCGATACGCGGCAACGTTCGCTAAAAGGTCGTTGAGGAAACACTGTTGGTACCCCCTTGGTTCATCTGGGAGGGCAGTTGCTCAAGAGCTGCATACCTATTCGCCACTACAGGTCTAGCAGCCGTCGTTCACCCCTGTCATCTGTGACGCTTGGTGCGCCACAGTTTCCAAGGCGCCGGTTTTGGGTGGCACCAGTTTGCCTTGCACGGTATGTTTTAACCACACTTTCATGCTGACACTTTACAGTCTTACCTGTTCACAAACTTACCCTTGGCCTGAGAGCCAATGACCACTCACTTTTGAGCGCCAGACTGCTCGGTTTCCACATTACGACAACGACTATACAGTTTCCCGAATCCCCGGACATATTTTATATACCCTTCTACCCTCCACTGCTAGTGCGTCACCTGGCGCCTGTGAGTGGTTATTGCACGTCGATGTCGAATACAGCCGATGTTCACATTAATGTGAGTGGACTGTGTGTTACTGCAGCCTTATAAGAATCCCTGACAGACAGGCAAAATATTTTGAGTAGATTTCCCGACCGTGTTATAGTTCTGGGTGGAGATTTTAATTTACCAGATATAGACTGGAAGACTAAACGTTTATAACGGGTGGCAGGGACAACGAATCCAGTGAAATTTTTTTAAGTGCTTTATCTGAAAACTATCTTGAGCAGTTAAACAGAGAACCGACTCGTGTCGATAACATATTAGACCTTCTGGTGACAAACAGACCCGAACTATTTGAAGCAGTTAACGCAGAACAGGGAATCAGCGATCATAAAGCGGTTACTGCTTCGATCATTTCAGCCGTAAATAGAAATATTAAAAAAGGTAGGAAGATTTTTCTGTTTAGCAAAAGTGACAAGTCTCAAGTACAGATAGTGTTGAGGATCAGTGGACAAAGTTCAAAACCATCGTACAGTATGCGTTAGATGAGTATGTGCCAAGCAAGATCGTAAGAGATGGGAAAGAGCCATCGTGGTACAACAACCGAGTTAGGAAACTGCTGCGGAAGCAAAGGGAACTTCACAGTAAACATAAACATAGCCAAAGCCTTGCAGACAAACAAAAATTACGCGAAGCGAGATGTAGAGTGAGGAGGGCTATGCGAGAGGCGTTCAATGAATTCGAAAGTAAAGTTCTATGTACTGACTTGGCAGAAAATCCCAAGAAATTTTGGTCTTATGTCAAAGCGGTAGGTGGATCAAAACAAAATGTCCAGACACTGTGTGACCAAAATGGTACTGAAACAGAGGATGACAGACTAAAGGCCGAAATACTAAATGTCTTTTTCCAAAGCTGTTTCACAGAGGAAGACTGCACTGTAGTTCCTTCTCTAGATTGTCGCACAGATGACAAAATGGTAGATATCGAAATAGATAACAGAGGGATAGAAAAACAATTAAAATCGGTCAAAAGAGGTAAGGCCGCTGGACCTGATGGAATACCAGGGAATACCAGCTCGATTTGACTCAGAGTACGCGAAGGAACTCCCCCCCCCCCCCCTTCTTGCAGCAGTGTACCGTAGGTCTCTAGATGAGCGTAGCGTTCCAAAAGATTGGAAAAGGGCACAGGTCATCCCCTTTTTCAAGAAGGGACGTCGGACAGATGTGGAGAACTATAGACCTATATCTCTAACGTCGATCAGTTGTAGAATTTTGGAACACGTATTATGTTCGAGTATAATGACTTTTCTGGAGACTAGAAATCTATTCTGTAGGAATCAACATGGGTTTCGAAAAAGACGAACGTGTGAAACCCAGCTCGCGCTATTCGCCCACGAGACTCAGAGTGCCATAGACACGGGTTCACAGGTAGATGCCGTGTTTCTTGACTTCCGCAAGGCGTTTGAAACAGTTCCCCACAGTCGTTTAATGAACAAAGTAAGAGCACATGGACTATCAGACCAATTGTGTGATTGGATTGAAGAGTTCCTAGATAACAGAACGCAGCATGTCATTCTCAATGGAGAGAAGTCATCCGAAGTAAGAGTGATTTCAGGTGTGCCGCAGCGGAGTGTCATAGGACCGTTGCTATTCAAAATGGCTCTGAGCACTATGGGACTTAACATCTATGGTCATCAGTCCCCTAGAACTTAGAACTACTTAAACCTAACTAACCTAAGGACATCACACAACACCCAGTCATCACGAGGCAGAGAAAATTCCTGACCCCGGCGGGAATCGAACCAAGGAACCCGGGCGTGGGAAGCGAGAACGCTACCGCACGACCACGAGCTGCGGACGTTGCTATTCACAATATACATAAATGACCTTGTGGATCACATCGGAAGTTCACTGAGGCTTTTTGCAGATGATGCTGTGGTGTATCGAGAGGTTGTAACAATGGAAAATTGTACTGAAATGCAGGAGGGTCTGCAACGAATTGACGCATGGTGCAGGGAATGGCAATTGAATCTCAATATAGACAAGTGTAATGTGCTGCGAATACATAGAAAGAAAGATCGTTTATCATTTAGCTACAATATAGCACGTCAGCAACTGGAAGCAGTTAATTCCGTAAATTAACTGGCAGTAGGCATTACGAGTGATTTAAAATGGAATGACCATATAAAATTAATCGTCGGTAAACCAGATGCCAGACTGAGATTCATTGGAAGAATCCTAAGGAAGTGCAGTCCGAAAACAAAGGAAGTAGGTTACAGTACACTTGTTCGCCCACTGCTTGAATACTGCTCACCGGTGTGGGAACCGTACCAGATAGGGTTGATAGAAGAGATAGAGAAGATCCAACGGAGAGCAGCGCGCTTCGTTACAGGATCATTTAGTAATCGCGAAAGCGTTACGGAGATGATAAACTCCAGTGGAAGACTCTGCAAGAGAGACGCTCAGTAGCTCGGTACGGGATTTTGTTGAAGTTTCTAGAACATACCTTCACCGAGGAGTCAAGCAGTATATTGCTCCGCTCTCCCCCCCCCCCCCCCCCCTCCCCTACGTATATCTCGCGTAGTGACCACGAGGATAAAATCCATGGAGGTATAAGGAGGGGAGATGCCATGACGTCACAAAGTTGAAGCCGACAGAAATCGAGCTCCGTCATTGCAGTTTGGTCAGAAGACTCGTTTCCGTTTGTGCTACTGTCTAGAGCTGCTGAAGGTTTTTTCATTTTAAAATGCCGGTTTGCGTTGTTTACGGGTGTACTAACCGTTGGAATAGTGCTACCAAGTTAAAAGGAATCACGTTCCATGCGTAAGTGGCCCCGTTCGTAAAATATTGTCCTTTATATTCGTGAGATGTGCGGCCTTGTTTACGTTTTGTGAAACTGTTTTCTTCTTATTTTATTTCAGATTTCCGATGAATGAAGCTCATAGTGCTCTGTGGGTTCATATGCTTATTTTTCTTGACAAAGCAAAACGATGTTTGTATTTACAAATGAAATTTTGTATAAGTGTGTAAACGAGTAAGAAATATCATCCGGTATGTAAACTAGCATAGCTTTCGGGTTCTGCTTTCAGTTTACATCGACACAAATACAGTAAAAGGTGATTTGAGTTTGAAAAGAGCTTTGTACACTGTTATTTTTCATCATTCGAAGTTCGTATCCAAAAGAAACACTTAAGTTAACGAGACCAAATCAGTTGTATTGCTGGGGCAAAAACGCATTAAAAACAAAACGAAAACACCTGAAAAAGCTATTCTGACGTTGTGTTATGCATGTAAACATTGTAACACTCATCATCTGAAATTATTTCGCAGACATAACGTTAAATATGAAGAACACGCAATTCTAACAAGAGCTCTGTCACTGTTTTGACCAATCGAACATGGCGGCCCACCGGCTTCAAACAGACGTACAGCAGACGGCCATAGTGCCATCTCCCCTCCTTATACCTCCATGATAAAATCAGAGAGATTAGGGCCCACACAGAAGCATACCGACAATCTTTCTTTCCACGAACAATGCGAGACTGGAATAGAAGGGAGAACCGATAGAGGTACTCAAAGTCCCCTCCGCCACACACCGTCAGGTGGCTTGCGGTGTGTGGATGTAGATGTAGATATACTCGTAAAATTACTTATTGCTTATCGAATTTGGATGTTTACATTTATATATATATAGATATTAGGGGTCTTACTACATTGGGGGCACTGGCCATTCTTCGTGTATTTTAAAGTACCTGTAAATATATACCGATTGCACGAGGGATTTCAGACCAATGTGCAACTATTCATAAAAAAAGGACAGTCTAATTGGTGTTTTGCAGTTCATTTCTTTCGTGGATGGCGAATTACAACCCTGCAAATGAATCCAAACCCAGAAAATATATTAGCTCAGTCCAGATGTTTACTTCTCGGTAGTTACTGCTTCCAACTATAGTGAAGAACATCAGTAAGGGATATTTACAGTCACTTTCTAAGTCGGATACCGCTGGGGGGATGGACGGATGCTGCTTCCTACCTTTATTAGGTCATAGCTCTAGAGGTGGTAGCGGCCGGTGTGTCGACCTGCCGCCGCTTATAGCTATCGTGACCGAAGCGATGCACTGGTTGCGGGCCGCCACTGGGCTTGCTTGGGACTCGTGTTGCCGCAGGAGCCTCGCTATGGACCCAAGAGGCGGTAGGTCGCAGCCGAGTGTTGGCACATTCCTCAGCAGTCAGGCGAAGGTCCCTCGTTCGCAGCCCGATATCAGCTGCGACAGTGGTTCATCCTGCATGTACGTGGGGAGGTCTCGTGACATGTTGGGGCATTTGCTAACCGCTGTGAATGTTTTCTATAATAATTACATCGTTATTGTACCTGTCACGGTCTGGTACCACAATAGGGAAATCTTTGAAGTTGAGATGTAAAAGAATTCAGGAATAATTCTGGCAAATAATGTAGGATCTTGGAAGCAATGATCCGAGATAGCCACATGTATCACTAATGTTGGAGTAGTTTAAGTTCAGATGGCTGAATGATGCCTAAGTATAAAGGAAATGTGGCTTTGAACTGAGATAACAATATGAAGTGTAGAGCAGATATGAGGACAAAGTTTTTGAGGGTTGTAAAACACTTAAGCGGTTTTTTGTTCTACTGATTTTTTATGTGTATGAACTAGATTTCGGCTTATTAGGCCATCTTCAGATAACTACTGGCTATTGTTTACAAGGAGCTTGTGTTCTTACGAACCAAACATTCTGGACTAAGATACAACGCACTTACATACGATCTTTAGTTGTGGTATTGTCTTTGGAATTGTCAATCGGGTCTTTTGACTTTTTGTTCTGTAAAACTGTTCTTTAACATAATAAATCACATTTTATGGTTTGTCAGTACCATGTATGACAACAATTACAATTATTTAGACTACACATTATTACAAAATTAATCAGTTGAACAAAAAACCGCCTAAGTGTTATTCAACCCTCAATATGGAATTGTTCTATCAAGAAGCGATAGAAGAATCCATAAATAAGACAAAGTGTTTGTTTTAAAAAGATGAATATTTCATGTCAGAGACTACTTAAATAATCTGTAAATATTATGCCTTAGACTAAGGATAAGCAGCATTGACTGCCAGAGTAATATTTAAGTGAAACACTAATCGTATTTCATGTTTTGATAAATCCTGGACTGATATGCCTCAAGTGCCAGAATAGAATTAAGTTTTTGGATGGGGATAGTTGTAGTATAGTCGGTGTGAAACAAAGAATGAGCAGTCCCGAGTGATAGAAAACGTAGAGAATAATTATGTATGTGTACAGATGTATAGAGATAAAATAAAGGAAGTGAATCAAAACAAGTGTGACATTCAATCTATCGAAATAGGACAGTACAGAAATTGACGCAGAAAAGTCGATGGCATCGAGAGTTATAGTCATTAGTTGGAGTGAAATGTTTTAAGAAATCGAGGCAACCTTCCGACGTTTTCCTAATCATGAAATGAAAAAAAAAAATTTGGAACTCTCCTAGAAAAGCAATCACAAAAAGGAACCTGGGTCTAGGTCACCAACAAACACTGTAATGTGGGAAGGCAATTAATTTCCTGTAGGCAAAATTCTGAGGTTTGTGAACCTATCTACAATTGATTAAGAGAGTTGTAGAGTAGGAATTGGAGCAGATTGTGGCAATAACAAGGAAGGAGGCGACTTCATGGCAGAGATACAGCGCACAACAGTATCTTCCCCAGCCTCGTCACCATTGTTAGACCTCAGGGTGGAGAACAGGATTCACTGTCTTTCCAGTCACCATCTTTTTTAAGCCACGTGGAGAAGTAGATTTAGGAGTCTTACATAATGCGAAAGAGTAGCAGTAAAAACAACATGTACACCAAGTAAAAATTGTAATTTGATGTGTCAGAATTAGGTTTGTGGTTTAAAATGTCTTGGTGCTTCGCACCTTGTGTAAATTGTAAATATGACATATTAAATACCAACTGTTTGACGTAAGTTGCTTGTTGGTAGTGATTTATTTTACCAGATTAGTTTTGGGTGTTGTCCATCGTCGGTGGTATCAGTACTACAAAAGACATGTATTTCTTTTGTTACGTTATTTATATTACAGCGACCTGCGCGTAAAACCGGCCAGTAAAGTCATAAGTGGACAAGTCCGGTGACCGAGGAGGCCACAAGCCTTTGCTGATTGTCCTTTCTGGTGTAAACATCCCACACACAAGAGACAATGATGCATCTGACTTGTGGCATGTTGCACCGTCTGCTGAAATTAACATAACTGACGCTCCTTTTCTGTCAAGTTTGAATAAAACTCCCCCAGGATTCCCAAATACAATTGGAAATTTGTGCTAAGGTCTTATGGGACCAAACTGTTGAGGTCATCGGTCCCTAAGCTTACCCACTACTTAATCTAACTTTCGCTAACTTACGCTAAGGACAGGACAGTACACACGCCCATGCCCGCGGGAGGATTCGAACCTCCGACGGGGAGAGACGCGCGGCCCGTGACAAGGCGCCCCAGACCGCACGGCTACCCCGTGCGGCCCCAAATACACTTCACTGTCGGTTCAAAGAATATGGGCCCCATAACGCGCGTGGCGGAAATTGCACACCAGACACCGATCTTCTCGTCATGCTAGGGTACGTGGTGGATCGCTTGTGGATTTTCCGTCGACTAATACCGATTGTTTGGGGAATTTATTACCAAGATATGTGGAACCACGCCGCGTCACTCTTGATGAGCCTTAGTGGGTCCAAGACACCACTGGCAACATCTTTCATCAGCCATGAACTGAAATGCAGTCTCTTCTGCAGGTCAGGCTTCTTTAGTTCTTGCACAACACTTATTCAGTACGGTTGTTAACTTCAGTCCCTTTAAAACACACCTGCAATTTCTCTCACTCGCATGAACCTGTTGACTCCATTTCTTAGTTGACTTACGAGGACTTATTGCCGTTACCTCCTGCACCTGCTTCTTTAATTGAGGTGGTGGTCTGTCCTGGGAGCATTTTGAACCAATCCTGTACGCTGCCATTTTTCAATCAATTACTGTCTTGTGCTTTTTGCCGGCTTAGAACGTCCTGGAAATTTCTCCTGAATCAAATTCTTTCTTTTCAGAAAAGATCTAGTGCGAATAAACGCTCCAACAATTGCAACACGCTCGTGTAACGAATACTGCATATCTCTCTCTCTCTCTCTCTCTCTCTCACACACACACACACACACACACACACACACACACACACACACGCGCGCTAACCCGACTTCACACAACGAGGCCTTTTTCTCAACTGGTTTGGACAAGTTTTACAGGCAGCGGCTGCAGCTGCCTTAAACAACAAGAAAGTGTCGCACAGTGTCGGTACATCAGAGGAAATGATTAGTTCGTGAGCCATTGTTTGGACGGCGTTTCTCGTTTTCCACTATTACTGACACTCGTGCAAGCACTCACTGGAACATTATCGTTGCTTAAGGGGGGGAGTTTTATGTGCTGCATCTTATATAAGTAATAGTGTTCTGTGTGTGACTGAATTTTCATACCATTATAATATGACCTGTATTTCATTAATATTCTTTAATGACAACACAATTCTGTATTCTGCTAACAGAGATAACACAAACAGGAGTAGCATTATATACGTATTCTACAATACATAACAAAAAATAATTCTTGCGTCTAAAGGAATTTTCAATTGCAATGCACGTATTCTCGTAAAAAAAACACCTTATGCATATAGTATTATTGCAGAATTTTTACAAAATATCATTGGCGAATGCTGAAAAGCATAACGTACAAGGCAGGTCATATATTACAATAATATTGAAAATCACACATAAAACACATACTATAAGTGACATATTAAAAGAAATATCGATACTGCTGATAAGGGGCAATGCCTGTAACTGGTCTGGTAAGATAATCTACTACCAACAAGCGGTTTATCTCAAAACAGTTAATCTTGAATATGACATGTTTACAGTTTGTGGTTATGATCTAGTTTATAAAAACGGAAAATAGATACTGATGATCAGAAGTTGACGTTTTCCTTGCTGTCAGTAGTATTAAGTATTGATGTAACTTATCGGAAATTGGTAATGCATACGAAGGTAATGAACCAGCCATAATGTAAGACTAAGAGGTATAGAAAAATTTTAGATTAACCAAGTCAAGTATACTTACATTGTTACATAGTAATAAGAGTGACGTGTAGAATATTATTACTCAGAACTCCAGGAAATTTAAAAAAATGTGGGAGGGGACAGGGAGGGGGAAGGTTGACACATGGCTGTGGTGTGCCATCTCAATACCCATGCTCATTACAGAGTTAAAAAATTTGTCGATTAAAGTAAAGATGAAGAGAAGAAAGCAGATGGAAACCTGTGTAGATGGATGTGAAGTTTTATTGAAGAGAGACTGGGAGAAAATGCATTTCAATTCTGAGTGAGAATAACTGTCAGAATTGACGACAGCCAGGAGCCATTCTAGCGCAGGAAAAAGAAGGCGAGCACAAAAAGTGCCCAGTCATTCTGGCAGGAGTTTGGAGTGTGGAGATGGGAAATCTGGAAGGTTGGCATAAGAATGCTAGAGGGAATAGAAAAAAAAATAGGGCGTAGTTTGCAGTGGTGGACACGACAGATTGGAACAGTCCATGACAGTACGGAATGGAAAGGAAAAATAGTCGATCATAAAACTACATTCTGTCAGAGTTAGGATGTAGGAGGATTAAATCACGTATTCTCTCCAATGGTGCCATCGATTTAGGTCATTATGTTTTGAGCGGGATGGGTACACCTAAAGTGGATTGTCTGATGTCAGTCCAGTCCACAAACATTAGCAGTGGAGGCGACAAGTCATTGTTCACAGAGGGCTGGTGTCGGAGGAGGACAGACATGCGATGAGAGGCAACTCCACCTTTATGGCATAATAAGCATTGTTTTTGCTCGTGCCAAGCTAACACGATATAATCAAGTATGCTCGTGTAGGGAGTGAATTTGATTGGCGTTGATAAAGTACATTTTGATTTGTGACAATCTACACAGATGATGACAGATAATGAGCAAAGCTTATGCCGTGCGATACGCTGTCACTCGAACTTAAGTGGGATGATGTAGCCATATGGTTCTTTACTGTCACTCGGTTGTGTCTATATCGTCGTTCATGACCTCATGGTCGCGACAGCGGGTTTAGAATAATTTTGTGTCTAGGGGGATATCATGTTACTTATTGCCAGCAGATCCTAAACTGTTCTGTTGAGGTCTTACGTCCTGTGTGGCAGAGAGCACAAATCAAACTCCACACAGTGTAGCTGTTTTGTGGCATCTTACAGTAATAAATTCATATGTGAATAAATGTTTTGTTCGTGATGGTAGAGCCGTGTTGATCAGGGTAGTTACGGTACGGTATACGTTGACTCTTACATAGAAGATAACAGCAACCAGCCACTTTTTAAAATGTATACATACCTCCATGTGGTGAAACTTCTTAGTGTGTGGGTTTTGCTTTAAATTATGTGCACACATATACATAAAAAAGTGCATCATACAGTTTTCGCCGTCGCAAGATCGTAAGCAGTCTGCATTGGAACGTAACGGCGCGAATTTTTCATTGGCACCACCACTCCAAGGAAATTTCATCAGTTGGGAAAACAAAAGGCAAAAGCTAGTATAAAATGTATCTTAACGTGAACTAGTCGTCTGAAGAT
Organism: Schistocerca americana; assembly: GCF_021461395.2. Taxonomy (NCBI): domain Eukaryota; kingdom Metazoa; phylum Arthropoda; class Insecta; order Orthoptera; family Acrididae; genus Schistocerca; species Schistocerca americana. The sequence continues at coordinate 133,606,237 of NC_060123.1, forward strand.
GAACCTGTCGGTTCGAAACCGGTAACGGCGTTGTTTAAACAAATAAATAGCATTGTACAAAGTGGCTGGTTGCTGTTTATCTTCTACGTAAGAATCAACCCATATTTTGTACACAGCGACGGGCTCAGAATACGTTTTGACAGAACAGCAGTACTTACGGTCGCGTGTGCTCCGTGAATTCTAATAAACGCAGTTATAACTTTGCACTATTAATGTAACGAATGTACACTTACCAAACTGGAAGTCATATATGCTTGTTAGGCTTCCGCTTCCTGGTGCGGGCAGTTTCTTCCACAGAGCGTTGTTCATTAGGTTTTATGCAGTTATTTTCTCTCGAAGTAAACCGATGTATTTATTTTATTCTAATTAGTACCAAAAAGCTTAAATCCAGTAAATATCAAACACGAAAGGAGTTAACAATGTTCCAAATTAAATCACATTCTACACCACTGTCTTACTTGTAACACGCCTAGTCATATCTGCATATTGGTTATTCCGTTTTGTTGGGCACAGCGTTTGAACCACACGCGTAGTGAATGCGGGCAGAGTTGGAGCTACTATCCGGCCGACGTAGCCCAGTGGATTGCTTCCGCTAGGGGCAGCTTGGTTCCACGTGGGTTTTTCGCCGTCCGGTCGTGACGTCAGCGTCCAGTAGCCGTTAAGACTTTCAAGCTACATTGTACTCATTTGCAGGGCAAACCGTGCTGGCCGCAGAGAAGCACAAGATGTCAAATGAAAGAGACTTTGATTACAAATCCAATAACGTAAAGATATGACTGTAAATGATATATGGGACGAGATACAGACATCTATTTGTATATGACTAATGAACTAACTAATAATGAAATAACTAATTTGTAAGTTTTGAGATATTCATTCCACCAGAGAGATCGAGCTCAAAATTTGCAGGTACGGGGCACTGACGGAACTACTTACATGTTCATTAACATTAGCAAGTAAGCTCTTGAGACATTTTAATTGGAAAACTGAAATCACGGCAGTGTGAGTCGGCAGCTAGTACTATTCACCACACGCACTGTTTAGATTCTTTTATCCTAAAATTGCTTCGTTTTACCCGAAATTCAAATTTCACTATAGAACATGAACTCTAATGACAGTAATGGAAAAGAGAGACAAAGTGCTATAAGAATTATGTACTATTCGTATTTGTACTATAAACGCCAAAGGTATAAGAGAATAAACATTTTTCACCATTGCAAGCACCACTTGTAAAGATTTAAACTTTGATTTAAGAGCAAACTATGGCGCATAGAAGTAATTATTATCTACCCTGGAAGAGTGAAATTTTAGCGCTAAGCTAATGGCGCGAAAAGAATTCTGATCAAACTTGTGCATAAGAATTTATGTAACAGAACAGGTGATCATTTGAAGCTCTCGTGACATGCTTTTCGCTAATTGGGATGTCGAGAGTTGGAAAAGGGCGGCATATTTCTGGAGGGGAAGACTGAGTCTTAATAAGGTCGGCATCCAAGCTCCTCGGCGTCTTTAGTCAGCAGTCGGTCGGTCTTCAGTTGGTGATTCGGTACGATCAGTTAGGGAGAGTTGTATGATTGGTGATGCGGCTGCACTCGTTAGGTGTGTGAAGTATTTCTACGTGGAATTTAATAATAGTCTGGCACTGTTTGAAATCTGGATATTATGCACGGTGTGTCACAAGTAGAATGTGGCGACTTCAGTGAAATTTCTTAACCGATCAGCATTTAGGACAGCGAATCGTTGTGCCGATTATTCAGTTTACTGCTGAGAGTATTTTAGTGACTACAGCTGTGAAAACGGTCTGCTGTTTTATACTTCATTTATTAAATTTGTGATGTGATGCTATCTACTACTGCGGGCTACACTCATTTTATTAATTCAATGCAACAACTTGTGTTGATCACCAGTCAAGAGTTTATTGAATTATTACTTGGACAATAAACTATATGTCGAGCTCAAATCATCCGTAGTTGTGTACATGATTTACAGCAGCACCTACGTTCGTTCTAGAAGGTACTGGAATTCTGACTAGACATCAGTAACTATTTTACAGTTGTACTTAAATTTAAAGCTTCGTAATTTAGGAAGAAGTAGTCTGCCCCTAGACTAACATAGAGTGAGTCACTGCTTTACTGTTCTGTTTAAAAAAAATTAATTGCATTGCATATTCTTTTCTCAACTACTGCCCCACTCATACAACGCTTGTCTGGGTATGGTAAAAGCGGTAGATAACATTTCGCTTCCTGTATTTTACGCTTCACAACTTCGGAATTTGAAATGGTGTATTCCAGTCGCCACTGTCAATTTCTTTTTCTAAATCTACAAATGCTAGAAATGTTTGTTTGTCTTTCTTCAACGTATCTACAACGATTTGTCTACGGTCAGTACACAGTGTAACAATTATTGAACTATAGGAAACATTACTGTCATAATTTCTGACTGATTTGCGTTAAGACGTTCAAACTGCACAGCTGGCCGTGGGACATGATGGGAATTAGTAGGCTGTATGGTTTGGTTTAGCGACGAAGCTCACTTTCGTTTGGATCGGCTCGTCAACAAGCAAAATTGGCTCATTTGGGGGACTGAGACTCCGCATTTCGCGATCGAGAAGTCTCTTGCCCCTCAACAGGTGGTGTGGTGTGCAGTGTCCAGTCACGGAATAATCGGTGCGACATTCTCGATGGTATGGTGACTACCGAACAGTACGTGAAAGCTTTGGAAGACGATTTCATCCCCATTATCCAAAGTGACCCTGATTTCGACAAGATGTAGTTCATGCAAGACAGAGCTCGACCCCATTGAAGTAGTAATGTGTTTGATGAACCGGAGGAGCATTTTGAGGACCACATTTTGGCTCTGGTGTACCCAGGGGCCACTGGCACGGGCCTCGATTGGTCGCCATATTCTCCGTATCTGAAGACGTGCGACTCCTTTTTGTGGGGCTATATTAAAGACAAGGTGTAGAGCAGTAACCCCACAACCATTTCTGAGCTGAAAACAGCGTCGATGTTCCGACGCTTCACCGGGTCATGCAGAATTACACTATTAGTCTGGGCCACATCATCGCCAATGATGTCAGGCGTTTTGAACATGTTATAACCTAAATCCCAATATCGGTAGCGACTTTTCATGTTGAATGAAGTGTGTGCACGCCGTAGTTTGTAACCAATTTACGCTTTTTTCATACAGTTCAATAGTTGTCTCCCTGTAGTTTCATGTTTTCGCACATGTATCTGGAACCCAAACGAATCTTTCTCCAGGTCGGCTTCACTCTGATATCCCACTTTTATGTAGATAATTCGTGTTAATATTTTGTAACCGAGATTGACTAAACCGATTTCTCCCGTAGTAGGCCTTGCAGTGCCTGCCTTCTTTTAGTGTTGGTATAATTACATTTTTCTTGAAGTCTGAGTATCTCATTTGCATCAGCCAAAACAGTGCAGATGTGAGAGCATCTCGTATCAGGATTTGAGGAACATTTTTTTTATTACGTCACTGGGGTATTTACCATAACTTGTGTAAGAAAGGAACAAGATCCGTAATACCTGAAACAATTTATTTACATTACACGAAATTTATGACAAGGAAAACCAAACGATCTGAGATGTTCTAAATTGCGCAGTATTTTGCAGCAGTGGGGTGGGCGCCCTCCAGCTAGTGAACCATATCAGACAACATGGCCACCATCCGGTTAGTCCTGAAACACAAAGGCTTTACGTTAGCTAAGCAGCATAGACGTCGACTCTTGTTGGAAGGCTGTTTCAAAAGAAGTGTCGGCCACATATCAGGACTTCTAAGAAGGGCATAGAATTTGGCACTGTGAATCAAGATCTGCTTTTTATATTACAATGAAATCACTCATACAATAATTACGTTAATTTATGTTCTCAGGAAAGTCAGAGCATCAGTAAAGATAAAAATTAACGTTATACAATGTAAAATTAAAAGATTACACTAACTTCACGTTTTGGTCAAACAAGAGACGCACAGTGATTGACGATGTGGTTTCCACTCTGGTGGGGTTGAGCTACAGCATCTGTTTTATGATCTGTATATGGCCGAAGATAGTTCCAAAAAATTTTGGGCGTGCAGCCGCATAAATTAGACTACTTCTTCTAATATTTCGGCTGAATGCCGTCCAGCCTCGGCTCACTCTGAAGATGGCTAGACGGCATTCGGCTGACATATTAGAAGGAGAGGTCGAATTTACGCTGCTGCACGCACGAAATTTTATGGAACAATCTTTGCGCCGCGAAAATATGAAGATGTACATGGCCGAAGATGTCCGAAATACATCAACGTCAATTGCTGCATACGAAATATAAGGCGATAAAAAGAAATTTAAGATAACATTATCCCATTACAAAGGAACTGTGATACGTCATTGTGGATATCGTACGATGCTGGATATTTCTCTCGTGGAAAAACTAGGGCATTAAAAGCAGACCCGTTGGTTTTGATCATGTGAACTGAAGAATCTCATAAAGGGTTTCTGCCGGGCTTGTGAATTTACTGGTACACCACTCTCTACAGATTCGGCCTTAGAGACAATTTCCAAGTGATACGTGCACACTCGGGTTCATTGTTTTTAGCCCTACGAATGTGTAGTGTGTGTCCCAGAACGATTGGTTAATTTTCAGGTATATGACAGGAACGATTATTCAAAGCAAAAAAGTCTAGTAAACAGGGACTCCAAAATGCTTACGTTAAGAGCTATCAGCACTTGTTCATCCTCGGTCCTGTGAAACACACAGCTCTTCCAATGAACAAGTGCTCACAACTCTAAAGTTATAAATTTTACAGCCCATGTTTACTACACTTTTCTGCTTCGAATTATCATTCCTTTCATATCCCTGAACAATGACCAGTCCTCCTTGGAGCCTGTTTTTATGTATTTTAATTGTTTTAATCCAAGACTGAACAGGCACAACATGGCCGAATCCCTTTTTTGGCGGAGGTAAGAGGTTCTAATCGGCCAGCAGTGAACTGGAAATTTTCCGTGATTCAGACCGGCGTCTTAGATAAAGCTACTCGCCCGCCTGTGATAAAGTAAATCCTTCAAGGCTCTCTGGAAGATACACCTCCAATGTTATTTACAAATGAGAGCGACAAGGCTGGCTGAAGACGCTGACCTTGTTTAGAACAGCCCCAAGGACCAAGATTCAGGAGCAGTGACGTTACAAGACGTGTCCTGAACAGTCCTGAACTATTTTGCCTGAAAATGAAATTACAGATATTCTCTCAGTAAACACTTAAGTAGGTAAGTGATAAAGGCTAGAGAAACACAGAGCTTTGAAAAAATGACATTTGTCAAACGTCCATCGTGATACATGACCAGTATTAGGGGACTGATAAGAAACCTACGATCTCGGTACAGCAAAAAAAGTAGCTTATGTTGGCTGACAGGTATGTGTACAGTAACATATATTTCAATGGCAGAAGAACATTACGTAACTGATTCAGTGATTACCAACGGAGAATAGCGTCACAATGTTTCTCACAGGATTCGTCCTGCAGCTTCCACTTAGAATACAGTTGTTTGTTACTCTAGCGCTACGACTGTTTCCTTTTGCACAAAATTTTAGAGTGTTTGGAGGCGACAAAAAGAAACCTTGTTTATGTGACAAAATGTCACAGGAGCACCATATCACCGCTAGGGGTCCATGACATTAGTGATGTTCAGAGACAGTGTTCAAACTGCTGTGAGATGAGTACTGTTTCGGAGACGTTGCTGCCCTGCTATGGATTTCTTTTTGTGGGAGGAGGATGAAGTGTTTGGTGTACGAGACACCGACAGAAACTCTAGAAGAGATGGTTACCTGGTTGGCTGAAGCTGCAGCCATTATTCGTGAAACATCGGATTGTCCTGAGCGCATTAGGCAACCATTAGATGACAGTTGTGGATTAATTTAAACGGTAATTTTCAGCAACACCTCTAAAACAATATTCAACACACGTATTCTACACGTCGTCTCAATACCAGTAGCGTCAGAGCCCTCATGGAACTCTAGCGGGTACAACAAACGAAGATCATGGGGTTTGCAATCAACCAAAATTTCCGATTTCATCCAGAGTTTACCGAATTTTGCGATTCCATTTAGTTTCCGGCAATGTTTATTCTGATTTCGGCTGTACACCAAGAAATTCATGATCTTTACTAAGCACGCTATACTCTGAAGTATTTATGATTTTTTACTCTTTCCTAAATTTGTTTATAACGTTATTACACTTTTTTGCGAACATGAAGTACAGTAGAAAAACTTGGTCATCCTGAGATTTCGCTTTACGATGAACTTTGTCTATGGAAAATGTAATTTATTTATATTTGTTTTGTGTCATTTATAACTAATGTCACGTGGATCTGATTAATCTCTAAATATTACCTCCGTGGTGGTAAATGAAACTTTATCATCCATCAAATTAAGAACATCATTACATTCCAATAATACTTTCAATTTCTGTGAAAACAGTTTGCTATACATATAACAAAATGTCGATGTAAACAAACATTATGAGTAGCATATCTTGAAATTTTGCGTGTTTATTTTCTGACTATATCAAACAACTTTTATTCCCACTTTTATTCCCAGATTTTTGCACATATAAAAAAGATAAAAGTTCACTTAAATTTTTACTGTAAGTAAACTTGGATGTTGTTATAAAGATTCATGTGGATCAAATCGCTTCTAGAACATTCTCGAAAATCGTAATTTCTTATACAGTATTGAATGTGCGTCAAGTGAGTCAGTCAGAAAGCAGTCGTCAATCTGGAATCAGTCAGTCTGTGTTTAGTCTGCGGTCAGGCTCCTTTCAGTTAGGCTGTGATCTGTGAGAATGTGTACTTTGCATACAAAATGTCATTTGTTTGCGAAAAGTACTGTGCAAACCTCTCCTTTGTGTGTAAAAAGAACATGTATAAAGTGCTTTACTATTGTGACCAGAAAAATATGAAATATAATGACAAGAAATTGTATAAAATGCCTACCAAAAGCACAAGCACTTCATTTTTACAAATACGAGGATATTCACAAAATTTTAGAACTGAACGTGCATACTTTCCGTTTTATTTAAATGTACTGAATTAGCAGTCAAATTAACTAACAGCTTAAACTTTTTGTAATTTTGGAAAGTAGGCTATTTCACGTGGAAACGTTGCATCTGTGACTTTTTGTTACATCAAAAAAGTGATTCTTTTTATCTTCTCTAAATACTACAAAATTTTGTACACATAGTTTTTTTACGCCCTGTACATTATTTGAAAGGACTGACATAGGGTCCAAATAAGAGATAAACATCAACTATAAAACGATAGCCTAACTACAACATTTATTTCAAAATAAAAGAACAGCCTAAGCAGGGAAGTAACTTCTGGAGTGGCAACTCCTTCTGTTTTGTCTGGATATTATGGCCTGAACACCTGTGTGGCGTCATTTGATGCAAACAGAACAAGATTAGTTATTACTCATTTTAATGTTTAGTATACATCTTGTGGCCGTGGTCTCAGTGACGGCTGGGCACAGTGGAATCTGTTGTCCTCATCGGCAAACTCGAGGCTACCCAGGGTTTGCTGCATAAGCCCAAAGCAAAAGAAGGCTACTTGTGGCCTGGAAGGTTGCCCGAACGCTGATCCATGGGCGCTTCTCATGTGTCAGATCCCCTGCGAAGGAGGGATGGCCGTGGTGCATGTGCGGCTGATTCACACACAGCCCTGAGAGTGTTCCTCTCTGGTCACAGCCCACGTTATCGCATCAGTTGGACATTGGTGTTAGGTGCTGCGATGTCTGATGTCATGATGTATGCTGATGCTGGCTTGACGATTTGGTGGGCCCTCTGGTCCGTACGATGACGAAGTATCAGAGTAGCTCGGGCTCTTACCTGGAGTGGTGTTGGTTGATGCAAGGGCGATACGGGCCCTTACCTGGAGTGGTGTTGGTTGATGCAAGGGCGATACATCAGTGGCAGCTTCTATCTTGGACTCTGGCGTCATTTATCCATGCTTACAGAACTTCTGTCATTACGGCAGGCAGCGAGGGTATGACTGGCACAGTGTGACAATACAGGAACAATCTTACACAAAATGTTACAATAAAATAACCAGAGAATCGAGTGCAAACGACATGGAAGCCAGCGATCCATCTGATTGACTATTTCTAAGCTAGCTGGTTGGGGTATATATATTGAACTGAGGAGAGCCTTTGCAGTGCGATGCCATTCATGATGACCAAATCGGTCCAGTTTATTACGAGTGGTCAGTCGTTACTGCCTCTGCTACATTTGCTCGACCGGTTTGTTTCAGTACCATAACTGCTCCGTCAGGTCCCTGCGTTTTATCTAGTATATCTTACTTAATGTCATGAGGGCAACGATTCCAATTCGATGTGCGCAGGTCTTAGACGTTTCCGCTCAGTTCGCTCGCACTCTGACACAGAAATGTCGATGTCGCACTCTTGGTGACCGACTAACCATATTGAAACGTTTATGCCTTGCTGCTGCCTTATGCTCACACATCTCTGTGTTGACGCAATGCTGTGCTGTGGGGACTTAGAAAATTTTCTACTCTCTCATTTCCTCTCATCTCAGTGGCGTAACACAGTATTAAGTGGGAAATATAGATATATACTTGTATCATCGCCCTCTACATATCGCTTCTGTATGGACAGCAAAAATGAGATTGGACTTATTACACCACACACAGACCCATTTAAGGAGTCTTTCTTTCTGCGCTCAAATGGAATGACTAGAAAACCTAATATGTACCATCGGACACGCTCTTTACAGTGGTTTTCAAAGTATGGATGTAGATATTGTGTCAAAGGAAAGTCAAGCAATGGACTTAGCCATCAGTATTCTTTTCAGTTTGCCAGTACCGCTAATTGTCCCAAAAAATTTCACATATCATACCGGTTTCTGCAAGTCGTTGCCATCGACTGATGCGCCATGAATAGTCCCACAAAATTCGTCTAGAGCCACAGAAAGTACCGGGTGATCAAAAAGTCAGTATAAATTTGAAAATTGAATAAATCACGGAATAATGTAGATAGAAAGGTACAAATTGACACACATGCTTGGAATGACATGGGGTTTTATTAGAACAAAAAAAAAGTACAAACGTTCAAAAAATGTCCGACAGATGGCGCTTCATCTTATCAGAATAGCAATAATTGGCATAACAAAGTAAGACAAAGCGAAGATGATGTTCTTTACAGGAAATGTTGAATAGGTCCACCATCATTCCTCAACAATAGTTGTAGTCGAGGAATAGTGTTGTGACCAGCACTGTAAAGCATGTCCGGAGTTATGGTGAGGCATTGGCGTCGGATGTTGTCTTTCAGCATCCCTAGAGATGTCGGTCGATCACGATACACTTGCGACTTCAGGTAACCCCAAAGCCAATAATTGCACGGACTGAGGTCTGGGGTCCTGGGAGGCCAAGCATGACGAAAGTGGCGGCTGAACACACGATCATCACCAAACGACGCGCACAAGAGATCTTTCACGCGTCTAGCAATACTTTTTTTTTTGGTTCTAATAAAATCCCATGTCATTCCAAGCAAGTGTGTCAATTTTTACCTCTCTATCTACATTATTCCGTGGTTTATTAAGTTTTCAAATTTATACTGACTTTTTGATCACCCGGTATTTATGTATACATGAACAACATCACAGTGATTAATACAATTTTACCAAAATGTAGGTACAATTCACTGCAAAATATGATTTTATATCCTCAAATTACAGCAGCAGGTTTTCTTGGACGTAGAATTGAAAAATTACTTCTGCATTGTAAAGCGACCACAGGTGACACATATAATGTTACTGATTGATTTCTGCACGCTACTCGACCCCGAATTTTAACTTTCACATTGTGCGAGACAATGGTACAATTTTTCGAATTAACACAAAATATACAGAGCCGTGTGAATCGACTCGGTTGGGTATCGTACTCACGCCTCGCTTATGAAGCTCTCCTTGGAGACGAGACCCTCGTGGGTAGTGGGCGGCGAATCGGAAGCTTTGGCCAGTCCCAGCGTCACCATGCCTGCGGAATAAAGAATTGTCTAATTTACTATATTCTGAACACAAGATGGATGAACACTGCACACAAACCAACAAAACATTTACATGGAGCTTCCAAATCGGTTGTCGTCGAGCGAATTCGCAAACAGCTTCTGCTTGGTTATGCAAACCCATTAACACCCATGTAGACGCTTCACCGCTTTTGAAATGTGCTTGAGTTGTCAGGTTCTTAACTTGCTTGCAGAAATGTCGGATAAGCTAGACAGAGTCAATTGCTGCAGAGTGAAGGAGAAGGAACATACTGGATGAGCCAAGAATTTATCCATTCCGTATATTTAACTGAAGTTAAATAGTCATTGTGCTGACGAAATTAGGAACCAGAACAGCTAATTTACAGATGCCGTTCGTCGAAATCAACTAACAATCGGTATTTGACAGGCCTAACAAAATCGATTCAGGTCTCAACTCGTAAGCGAAAACAGGTTTTCGACATTGAGTTTTAGCCTTCCGTAATTTACGCTGAATGTAACTACAGTACAAGACACCGACGCTATACCAGTGCTGAGGCAGGGAGTGGGATTAAACCTAGACGGGACCCAAACTCTGCACTACGGAACGTTCACCAATGGTACTTCTTGTCAGAGCTTTTTATAGGAATGAGCTCTGATTGTTGTGGTGAACGAGTGGTCTACCAAAATGAAACTCGCTCCCTATCCGCCCAAAACAATTTGTTCCCCCGAGGATGGTGCGCAGATGGAAGATTGTCTGTGCTCCTCTACGTAAACGCGAGAGCTTTAATTTTTTCCTCGTAGTCACTGAACAAGACTGAATTGCTGTACCGCTAGTGAAGCCCTTCTTCTGCCTGCAGTACTAAACACAATTTTCAGCAGAGGCAATGCTATAGCCAGAACACCAGTTTCACCAGCAATACAGCAAGAGGCAAATCTAGAGCAATATCGACACACACAGTATGTAAGAAAACTTCTATTGACAAAAAGATATGTAGACCAGCACTTTTTGTGACTTAATTTATAACAGAAGAATACGTAGGAAGCACAAGCAAGAATACCTCACACACACATGAACGGCGACTCTGCTGTGCGTGAGATGTGCTCGCTTGTGTGAATGAATGGTGTGTGTTTCTCTTTCTTTTTCTGACGAAGGCTGTGGCTAAAAGCGTACGTGTAAGCATCTTTTCACTGCGTCTGTCTGCAACTTAACATGCCATCTTAATGATAAGTAGCAATCTATTTTTCCTGTTTTGTTGACAAGTAGAAGGTAACATCAGATACAGTGTAACCTAATGGAAAATTTCTTACAGGCAGATTTTTGTCAGATGTAGAGGATTTCTTATGAACTGGGATGGGATGTTTTCAGGACTATATGCTATCTGAATTGCCATACTATGATAAGAGATATTTTTGTTTGTATATGCTTTTCAGTACACTATGTTCATGTGAATTGTGATAGATAACAACTATGTTCGTGTCCTTCACGTTACGATTGTTTTGCTGTTCCTTGTTCTAACAACTTTTCTTGTCCAGTGAACAGGTCAATGACACTTTATTTCGCTATGGTCACTGTACATAAGCTTAATAGATTGAACATATTTAGTAGAAATTTGGTATACCAATGCTTATTTTAGTGTATCTTTCTAAGGCCTTACTGTTTCAACTTATACGTTATATGTGAGTTACATTGAGCGTGTCGTTCTTAGATGACAATTGCCGGTAGGCAACTGCGAGCACATTTTAGCATTCTTGTGTTTGACAGGAACTCTAGTGACGTTTCAAAACAATGTTTGTTTCACCAGGTTCAACAGCAATTTTGTGCACAAAACATTTGTTCCTTCCCTTTATAAACTTTCCTTATTAGTAGCTGAGTTCAAGAATTCTATAGGGAATAGTATTCAGATTTATAATTGCTGTAGATATTCAAGTACCTTACGGGTTTGCTGCCGGGTGACGCCGTCGACTACCGCCGACATTTCGACAGGAACACACCCTGCCATTCTCAAGGCAGAACTGCAAGGAGGAAGCAATGTGCAAGGGAATTTAATACGTCGGTTCACAGAGGAGAACCAAGGAAGATACCACACACAGAACAAGTAACCGCAGAGTCAACGCACAACCAAAGATAACCAACATCAGAAACATCGATAGTGACTATTAATCAACAGCTGAGGTAGCACTAATTCTGTCCCTCTGTCTTTTGATGAGAGACAGAGCCGTATTCCAAGCAGCATTTAAACAAATTTCATCATCTCTGTTTATAAGGTTGCTTGATAGTTTGATTTCAACAGCTTCCTTAGTAACATTATCCCAATAGTTGGACGTGCAAGCCAGAATATCCGTGTTGTTGTATTCCATAGGATGACTGGTGTCAAGGCAATGCTCTGCAATAGCGGATTTGCTCCGCTGTTGTAGGCGTGTGTGACGCGTCATCCTCTGCTTTGCGGCGTCATACGGATAAAGTATGGATGGACATGTGGTCTGCACTCCGCTCTCCCGGCCGTTTTGCAAATTTTCCAGACCGTGAAGTACTACTCGCTCATGTAGCTCCTCAGCTGGTATCAAAAGGCTAAGTGCACCCCGTACCAGTCCTCTATCAAGGAAAAATCCTTGGCAGTGCTGGAAATCGAATCTTGGCCCTCTGCATGGCAGAGGCTGTTTGAATAGCAATAACGGTTTTCCTGAATCGCTTAAGGGAAATGCCGAGGGTTGATTTCCTTTTCTGCACTTTCTCAGTCCGATCTTGTAATCTGACCTCCTTGTCTTCTGGAGCACCAAATAAAATCCCTGAGCTTAACTGTCCTCATGTAGTGGAAGTATAAACATCAGCAGTGTCACAGACCCACTCTGTCAGACACTGAAGGGTGGTTAGGAATTTAACCAAAGACATTACCCCTCAATCTCGAAAGCCTAAGTGATACATCGATACATAAAATAAGCAATGAAACTGAAACACAAGCCGCTGAAGCAGCATCATATGAAAACACTTGTACCATGTTGGAACCTACACGACACTAATTTATTTATTGTATCATCAGAAAATGTTTGTAATAAGTTCTGGGACACCAAACGCTAGGGAAGATCTTATAAAGGACAAATTTTGATAACAATCTGCTTAATCTATTGCCAAATCAAATTACTTATTCTAAATTCATGAGAAAATCTAATTAAGCAATAACAAAATCATAAAAAAATTAGGGAAAGAATATCGCCCACAAAAAATAAATCAAAAATCCTGGCTCTTCTATCTGCTTTACAAGTTTGAAAAATTCAACATATAAATAAAAGTAATAAAAATATTCAGTCCTAAACACAAAGTAAAAATTATTTAAAAAATACTTTCAAGCTAAATAATCAACTAATGACAGAAGCTAGATAAACTATCACAACCAAAATTTGGTAATAATACCAACAGTACTATATTTACAGGGTTATTACAAATGACTGAAGCGATTTCACAGCTCTACAATAACTTTATTATTTGAGATATTTTCACAATGCTTTGCACACACATACAAAAACTCAAAAAGTTTTTTTAGGCATTCACAAATGTTCGATATGTGCCCCTTTAGTGATTCGGCAGACATCAAGCCGATAATCAAGTTCCTCCCACACTCGGCGCAGCATGTCCCCATCAATGAGTTCGAAAGCATCGTTGATGCGAGCTCGCAGTTCTGGCACGTTTCTTGGTAGAGGAGGTTTAAACACTGAATCTTTCACATAACCCCACAGAAAGAAATTGCATGGGGTTAAGTCGGGAGAGCGTGGAGGCCATGACATGAATTGCTGGTCATGATCTCCACCACGACCGATCCATCGGTTTTCCAATCTCCTGTTTAAGAAATGCCGAACATTATGATGGAAGCGCGGTGGAGCATCATCCTGTTGAAAGATGAAGTCGGCGCTGTCGGTCTCCAGTTGTGGCATGAGCCAATTTTCCAGCATGTCTGGATACACGTGTCCTGTAACGTTTTTTTCGCAGAAGAAATAGGGGCCGTAAACTTTAAACTGTGAGATTGCACAAAACACGTTAACTTGTGGTGAATTGCTAATTTGCTGCATGAATGCGTGAGGATTCTCTACCGCCCAGATTCGCACATTGTGTCTGTTCACTTCACCATTAAGAAAAAATGTTGCTTCATCACTGAAAACGAGTTTCGCACAGAACGCATTCTATTCCATGAGCTGTTGCAACCGCGCCGAAAATTCAAAGCGTTTGACTTTGTCATCGGGTGTCAGGGCTTGTAGCAATTGTAAACGGTAAGGTTTCTGCTTTAGCCTTTTCCGTAAGATTTTCCAAACCGTCGGCTGTGGTACGTTTAGCTCCCTGCTTGCTTTATTTGTCGACTTCCGCGGGCTACGCGTGAAACTTGCCCGCACGCGTTCAACCGTTTCTTCGCTCACTGCAGGCCGACCCGTTGATTTCCCCTTACAGAGGCATCCAGAAGCTTTAAACTGCGCATACCATCGCCGAATGGAGTTAGCAGTTGGTGGATCTTTGTTGAACTTCGTCCTGAAGTGTCGTTGCACTGTTATGACTGACTGATGCGAGTGCATTTCAAGCACGACATACGCTTTCTCGGCTCCTGTCGCCATTTTGTCTCACTGCTCTCTCGAGCGCTCTGGCGGCAGAAACCTGAAGTGCGGCTTCAGCCGAACAAAACTTTATGAGTTTTTCTACGTATCTGTAGTGTGTCATGACCATATGTCAATGAATGGAGCTACAGTGAATTTATGAAATCGCTTCAATCATTTGTAATAGCCCTGTACTACTGAAACCTAACCAAAATTCAGATTCGTCTGCAGCTACATCAAAAGGGGTATGATTTGTCTCTTCGAAACAAGAAGAAAAAGGCGAAGGAAAAGAAATAATAATAAATCAGGGCAGAATTTGCTTCATATGTAATAGTTCGAGGAACAGGAAGCAAACAAACAAGTAAAGAATAATTTGACTCTCTGATGAGGGGTAATCTGGAAACAAATAAATTAAGTGAATCACAAATATCAGCTATAGTGTACATTGCTGTGAATGGAATGCGATAACACAATATTCTTTACTTCAAAGCAAAATACATTGACGAGCTAAAAGATTATGACAGTTGCTCCCGCCGGCCGGTGTGGCCGAGCGGTTCTAGGCGCTTCAGTCTGGAACCGCCCGACCGCTACGGTCGCAGGTTCGAATCCTGCCCCGGGCATGGATGTGTATGATGTCCTTAGGTTAGTTAGGTTTAAGTAGTTCTAAGTTCCAGGAGACTGATGACCTCAGATGTTAAGTCCCATAGTGCTCAGAGGCATTTGAACCATTTGAACAGTTGCCTCCCCTCAAGATTGAATATCGTCCGATCATGTTCCGAGTCCGTGAGGCGGTAAGGAAAGAATATAAGCATATGAGTCACGAATGGGGAATCATTATAGTGACGAAAGGGCCACAAAGGAGGAAACCCACTGACATATACGACTTTGGCACAGTGAAGACCGTTATCACCCAGTGCGTGAGAACGAGCATATAGGAAATGACGAAAAGAGTTCGCAGTTCGCGTACTACTGTCTTGAGTGTCTATGGAAAGTGGCCTGATGGTGGTGAAACCACGTTTGGGCGACAAGGAGTTGGACTTCAAGCCTCATCACAGAACGTGGAGGCAGGAGATGCACCTCATGTGTAGATGATCTGTGGTAGATCTGGCGACCGAGTGCGTTACTGGAGCCCGCCTGGCTAGCCGTGTGGTCCAACGCGCTGCTTCCGGGAGCGGGAGGGCGTGCACGTCCCCGGCACGAATTCGGCAGGCGGATTAGTGTCAAGCTCCGGTATGCCGGTCAGCCTGTGGATGGTTTTTAAGGTGGTTTTCCATCTACCTCGGCGAATGTGGGCTGGTTCCCCTGATTGCGCCTCAGTTACACTGTGTCGGGGATTGCTGCGAAAATACTGTCTCCACGTACGCGTACACCATAATTACTCTACCACGCAAACATTTGGGGTCACACTCGTCTGGTATCTGGTATGAGACGTTCCCATAGGGGGGCGCGGGTCCACTGGGGGCCGAACCACACAATAACTGTGGGTCCGGTGTGGGGCGGCGGTGGGGTGGGTGGACTGCTGTGGCTTGTTGTGGGGTTGTGAACCACGACAGTGCTACGGCAGGACGAAGCCTCTCCATCGTTTCTAGGTCCCTGGTTTAATACAAACAGGACACAATACATATTACTGGAGGAGACATCAGTGTTTCGGAGCACACAGTTCATCGGATATTGTCGAATGTGGACCTCTGCAGCAGACGAGCCCTTTGTGTTTCCATGTTGATGCAACGACAACGTCAGTTACAACTGTAGTAAGCACTGAATCATCTAGATTGGACCAACGATCAGTGAAAACGTGTTGCCTGGTCGGGTATTACGCATCGATAGCACACTATCGGCGTTTTTAAGTTGGCAACTGAATTGTGACTTTCCGTCAGACGTCGATAGTGGTCGCAGGATCTGGTGGATCCGCTGGAGCACGCCCACTGAGCCGTGCCTCCAGCAGCTCCGTATACGAGTGCTCTATGCTGCCGCGATATAGAATAGCCGGCACCAGCCACTCAGCCCACTTGCACCTGGAGCTCTTCGTATGATATCATCGTTCATGCTTATTTTAGGGAGCCTCATCCTTGTAGATATTGTGGCAGCTGCATTCTGATTCTTGTTGCCTTATTTCTAATGAGTCTTTGTATGCTTGGAGGAATACAAGTAAGTCTTCTATTTGCCATGTTGACTTGTTCGCTACTAATTTCCGCCGCTGTCCAGCTTTCCTACGACACAGTTGCCGCACCACTCTTAGCTCACCTCTCCTTACCATTGTATACAAAGTCATACACCACAGGATAAATCACGTTTCTTGTTACTCCGGGTCGACGATTGTGCCGAGGCGAACACTGGCTCTGGACGTGCACCATGTTGCGGACTCAGGTTGCTGAGTGGAATATTATGCTGTGGAGGACATTCACCTGGGCTCCCATCAGACCTGTGGTAGTTGTTTATGTCCACCCAACGGCGAAGACATCTTACAGCAGGATAACTTTCCTGTCACAAGGCGAGAATCGTGCTGCAGTGATTCAAGGCGCGTGATAGTAAACTCACGTTGATGGCTCGGCTTGAAACTGGCGGAGCACATCTGGGATGTTATCGGACATCAGCTCCACACCCACAAACAACCAGCCCGTAATTTCCTGTGTGATCTGCGCTTAGAAATTTTGGTGCCACATACCCACGTCCAATCCATGCCACGCAGAATCGCTGCTGCGTCGCATTCCAATAAGCTATCGAGGAGGTGGTCATAATGTTTGGCTCGTCAGTGTATAATCCCCGTACACACGTGTAGCGTTCGGGTGAATAACTTGTGAGGAAGAGAGGCCGCAGAGGCGCACCTGTCCGGAACTGGTCGACGGTGAGCGCGCCGCGGCGCTCGCAGTCCAGCGTGTTGAACAGCGTCTCGACGTGCTGCTGGCCGAACAGCAGCGGCGGCGGGCCGCGGCCCTTCCGGAACTCGTCCAGCCGCGACGCCAGCTGCTGGATGAACGACAGCGGCTGCTCTGCGGGCACACAACCACACACAGCCCCTCGCGACACTCTCGCTTACTAACTACTCCACACAGAAATCTGCCAGTAGAGTACAGCCTTCGTAGCTGAGATCACTACAGGTCCCCACAGACGATACTATTCGTAGGACTGATACCGGGGTCCACCACTGGGCTGACTCTACACGCGCTCTCATTCCATCGTAGGTCCTCTGTGGTTTACCTGAAATGGCCAACGATAAATTTTAGACTTTTTGTTACTGTACCGCTGATAATGTAATATCGACTTCAGGTTTTCATAGCATCGCCTCGAAAATGTCACAAATTGGTTAATGTGTTTACTTGTTTTGATGAATCAACGCAAATAACTTTCGTGTTATTGTGTCAGTTCACAAGAGAACATGCCGTACGTCCATGACATGGATCGAAACATCCGTATGCTACTGAAATGCATTGCCAGCTGAGTATCACAGAAGAAGTTTGAAAAAGCCTTGCCATGCCTTTGTTTTAACCGCCAAATGTTGAGGTGGAACTTCAGAAGAATCTTGAATGCCCTATATTGCAAGAAAATTGAAAATTTATGTTATTGCATGTTATATGTATGTTAACCAGGGGCCTAGAAACGACAGAGAGGCTCCGTCCCCATCGCAGCCGCAGAGGTCCACAACCCCACGACGGCTCCCGTAGTCCATTTCACCCCTCCGCCGCCCCACACCGAACCCATTGTTATTGTGCGGTTCGGCCCCCAGTGGACCCCCTTCCCCCGCAGGGAACGTCTCACACCAGACAAGTGTAACACCTATGTTTGCGTGGTAGAGTAATGGTGGTGTACACGTACGTGGAGAACTTGTTTGCGTAGCAATCGCCGACATAGTGTAACTGAGGTGGAATAAGAGGAACCAGCCCGCATTCGCCGTGGCAGATGGAAAACCGCCTAAAAACCATCCACAGACTGGCCGGCTCACCGGACCTCGACACAAGTCCGCCGGGCGGATTCGTGCCGGGGACTAGGCGCTCCTCCCCGCCCGGAAAGCCGTGCGTTAGACCGCACCGCCAACCGGGCCAGCTATGTTATTGTTGTCGTAAGTGTTACTCACTAATAAGAATGTGAGTATTAAATGGGATATGCTATTTGTACGAGGGGCATTCAATAAGTAGTGCAACACTTTTCTTTTGAAAGCAGGTTTTTTTTAATCAGGAATCCAAAACACCGAATTATTTTCCACTCTTTCGGCTACAGAACACTGTTTTTCAACAAAATCTCCGTTCAATGCGTCGGCCTTATGGCACCTTACTGGGAGGGCCTGTTCCTTTATGCCCATATGGCACGACTGCGCTGGTCAACGTCGGAGCCAAAGTCTTGCTGCATCAAGCGAGCGAGGTGTTTCACTGTGATCTGTCGATCACCTCAAATGAGGGTGTCCACAAGTTCCAGCATTGCAGAAGTCACAGCTGCGTGTGGCAGGCTGGTATGAGGGAAATCGGACAGATATGTGCGACGTTGTTGCGATGATGACAGACGCCTCACCCAATGACTCACCATGGTTTTGTTCATTGCCTGGTCTCCATGATTACCTGCAAAGCTCTGGTTTTCCGGGAAAAAAAATCAATGACAGCTCTCTGCTCCGCTACCAGGTGCTATTTTGAAAGGCTACGAACAGGGCCGCCACCTGTCAGAACTTCATGAAACTACAGGGTCTGAAGCGCCAATATTCCACGACGGCCCGCTACAAATTCCGCGTTTTTCAACCGAAACTGGTCGAGGAAAATAGCGTGTTGCATTTCTTATTGAATGCTCCTCATATGTTTGGCTCGTTGCCAACACGAATTTGGCCAAATGTATAATACAACTCTTGAGGGCTTTGAGTAAAAATCATCAACTTAGGACGCAATACATCACATGAAAACGAAACTGATTTTCAGGGTTATCATAGAGTCGTCTAACTTAATGAATGGTACTATTAGAGGAACCCTAAAAAGAGAACTAAGGAAACAGGCATCAGTAGGATGGAGAATGACAGATTTCCAAAAATGCTATTCAAATAAAAATCGACCAGATGAAGGAACATAGGGAGATCCAAACCAGGGCTTAGAGTAATATCTGCAACTATGTGTAACAGACAATGCCTAATACATGCGGAAAAGGATGATTGTTGATGATGACTGCTCGACTCCTCTGATCAGTTCTTTTGCTGTATGTGAACCTGCGAGGGTAGCTACTGCTCTTTCACACAAAGAAAAATATGTGTTAATGATAATTGTACTGTTTAGAAGAAAAAAGGAAAGTTTGAAAGAAGCATTCATATTTAAAGATGCAAAAATTATACTCAATAACATCTTTAAAAGATGGCATGCATAGTGTTATGGTGGAACAAGCGAGTAGGTATAATCTGTCATATCGATAATGTTGATCTAAAATGTGATGAAATCGATAATTTTTTATGGATAGCACAAGACGAGACACTAAACCAGGTAACACATTTGTGAGAAACGAGATGACGATTGAAGAGAATTGGAAGCCACTTTAAGGTACTTAGCTAGTGCAATTTACTGTCGAGGTATGAAGTACTGTGTTCCAATACCACTGCTGGTGGTGGCATTACACTGAGGTGACAAAAGTCAAGGGATATCTCTTAATGTTGTGTTGGACCTCCTTTTGCCCAATGTAGAGCAACAGCTCAACTGGGCATGACTCAACATATTGTTCGAAGCCCCCTGCAGAAATGTTGAGCTATGTTGCCTCTACAGCCACCCGTAATTGCATAAATGTTAGCAGCGCAGGATTTTGTGCACGAACTGACCTGTCGATTATGTCCCATAAATGATCCATGGATTTATGTCAGACGAGCTGAGTGCCAAATCATTCACTCGAATTGTCCAGAATGTCCTTCAAACCTATCACAAACAGTTGTGACCCGCTGACATGACATACTGTCATCCATAAAAGATTCATCATTGTTTGGGAACATGAAGTCTAAAGTCCATGAATGGCTACAAATAGTCTCCACGTAGCCGAATTTAACCATTTTCAGTCAATGATCGATACAGTTAGACCAGAGACTGCAGTTCATTTCATGTAAACATAGCCCACACCATTAAGGACCTACCACCAACTTGCACAGTACCCATCTGACGACTTCGGTCCATGGCTTCATGGGGTCTGCACCATACTGGACCCCTACCATCAACTCTTACCAACTGCAACTGGAATTCATCTGACCAGGCCACGGTTTTCCAATCCTCTAAGGTCCAACCAATATGGTCACAACCCCAGGTGAGGCGATGCAGGCAATGTCGTGCTGTTACACAGCGCGCAAAATGCCGTGGCCGCTAAATGTGCAGTCGGCTGCGGACGCGTGGGGAAAGCGGCAGTGATGGGAGGTCGCTCAGGGCGCTGTATGGGAATTGCCGAGCGCTGGAGGGGAAAAAGTGCCGTTCTAAACTGAAGACTACACTCACATTTTTTTGTAAATATTAAATGGGGCCCCTCCACGCCCACACTTGTATGGTGGCCATTCAGAAAGATCTACTGTCACCTCTGCTTTTGTTAGTATCTAAAATGAATTGCACCAAAAATGCAGTGATTTATTTTCGCCTGGCTGTTAACTATTCGCAACTTTCAGAGAAATATCATGAGTGGCGAATTTTGAGTAAAACCTACACATTTCTCTGGTTGCAATGTCAAAATTTGCTTCTTTTGCCAAAACACAGTGGAGTTTACACTGTGTCCCCTCCTTAACATGTCATACAGGCACAATTGCAAAAAATTTCTGAAAAACTGGTTTAATAAATTTATTAAGTGAGAAACTGAGGAAAAGTAAGGTCAGTAGCTTATGAGAAAGCACATTCTCGGTACGAGATAAATGTGTAATGTCTTCACTTATGTTTGTTCCAAAACCCCACAGCATTTCTCATTTCAGCTGTTATCGATGGGCCTTAAAAATTACATTCTTTCAAAGAAAATATCTAGTTATTGGAGTAACATAGTAGATAATGACATATTATGTAATAACGAAATGGTAAAATACTCTCCCCTTTCCGTGCTACCATTTCCCAAAATCTCATTTCGATATCTGAAACTGTTTATGTAATATGAAGAATGTCGTGGGTACTTCACTCTGGCTTTATCTCTGGCGCAGCGCGATGGCAAATGAGTGTGCTGTACCAGATTAATTTTCTCGAGATGGCTGACAGATGCCTCTACCCAAGTCTAAAGAAAAATTCAATACGTTAACTAAATTTCATACATAACAACATATTATATAATATGCACATAACGCAAAATCATAGCGACCTCTATTTTTCATTGCACACTTTTCCGAATTTCGCGTAGTGTCTTACTTTCACGTAAATATCACAATAAGTATGACCATTAACGAAATGATGTGCACATCATTATGAACCTGACAGCTATAGCTCCAAGTAAAATAAAAATGAAATGTTTTTACCTAGTAGTTTCTGTAAAATCGTTTGAGTAAGATTGCAGGGTGCGCGCCTCGATTCTGTAATCGCTGACCGGTGGAAAAACTCCTCGACCTCCCCTTCTGAACAAACGACCCAGGGCTTTGGATGAAAACTGCTCACTGCGCATCGGCCACCGTCTCCTGTGCGAGCTACAGCAAAGGTACCCGCGTCAGTCGTCTGCTGCCATAACCCATTAACACCAAATTTCGCCGCACTGTCCTTACGGATACATTATTCGTACATCCCATATTGATTTTTGTAAATATTTCACGCACTGTTGCTTGTCTGTTAGCACAGATAAGTCTACGCAAACGCCGCTGCTCTGGGTCGTTAAGTGAAAGGCGTCGGCCACTGCTTTGTCTGTGGTGAGAGATATTGCCTGATATTTGGTATTCTTGGCACAGTCTTGACATGTTATATTGAATTCCTTAACGATTTCCGACATGCAAAGTCCCATTGCCTACCTCCAACTACCATTCCACGTTAAAAGTATGATAATTCTCGTCTTGTGGCCATAATCACATCCGGCACGTTTTCACACGAATCACCTGAGTACAAATGACAGCTCCACCAAGGCACAGCCCTTTTACATCTTGTTCATGCGCTACTACGGCCATCTGCATATGTGCATCTCATGATCTTGGCACCTCAGTGTATTTTCAGCTTCTGGGTCACCAAAACCGCTGAACAGAGACAAATGGCGGAAAGTCAAGCCGACCGGTTTGGCTGGGAGGTCTGGACAGACTGACCACCTTATACTGAGACCCCTATTATTCTGTCGGACTATTGGTCTAAGCAAATCACGATAACGGGACTTGACGCGTCGGAGTCGATGTCGGGCTGCGAATATTACCGCCTGTATGGCTGCTTAAGATCCGCAGATAGCTGGAATTCTGTTAGTGGATACCACTTTTACCACCAGTATTACAATGACGAGTGTGTGTCTGGGCACTGCTCATAAATTGTTCTTTAGCTAATTGATGATCTATACAAAAATTATATGACGCTTAAGGTAGAAGTAGGAGGTTGATGTAGGTATTTATTTCCGTAGTTTCATGTCGACTCAGATGTATTCACGTGATATTTGAATAGTTGGTTTCACGTAAAACCGTGGCTCATACCCAAGACAGGAGGTCTGCGACAGCCAACTCAACTGCCCCGCCCATTTCCTTTCACTCAGTGTCCTATGGGAACATACGTCGCTGGTTACTAGGACTCTACCATCTTCACGTTACTTAATGTTAGACGTGAGGTCATTAAAATTTTAAAAAAGGGGATAATACCATAATTTTTTTTGTAAGAAATATGGATGTTAATAAAACAAAAGTATGGAAGAGATATATTGTGAAAACACTAATGTATATGCTTTAATTTAATACGAGAAATTATTATGCATTGTTTCCAGAGTATTATTTCAAGACATATAGTATGGGGACTATGGCGATGTTACTTCATCAGAAGTAACATCAATCGGAGGGACTGTCCGAGTTAAGAAGGGATGGTTAGCTTTAGAAAACGAAGGGAGAAAAAAATGCTACCGTTGTAATTAAAAGTTTTCGGATAAATTATGAAAGAATGACACTGATCTGCTTCTGTTCTCAACATAAATATATTTTGCTCTCATCAGCGAAATTTTTCTGTTCTGCAAAATGTCAGAAACGAAAAGTTGTAGGCCTATAATAAATGTACAGTAATTTACGAAATCAGTAAATATGTAGGAAATTGTTTTAAACCTTTTGCTGCTGACATTTGGCCCTTACTCAGGTGTTTACTGCGAAATTAGAAAGTTGAGGCGACTCGAACTTTTAAACCACGTTGGCGTCGATAAGTGATTTTGGTCGATATATCATCATCCTATCCTAACGAAGCATTAATCCTCACTGGCATAAATGTAATAGTACACGAGGAGGTAGTCCGTATTATTATTATTATTATTATTATTATTATTATTACTGTGTGTGGAAAGGTCTACACAAGGAAGAGGAGGAGTTTAGTGTTTAACGTCCCGTCGACAACGAGGTCACTGGAAGCGGAGCACATGCTCGGATTAAGGAGGGATGGAGAAAGAAAGTGGCCGTGCCCTTTCAAAGGAACCATCCCGGGATTCACCTTCAGCGATTTAGGGAAATCACGAAAAACCTAAATCAGGATGGCTGGATGCGGGTTTGAGCCTTCGACCTCCCGAATGCGTGTCCAGTGTGGCTACACAAGTGAAATGCTTAACTTTCAGATAGAAATTGATACTAGAGTGCCGCCGATCACGAGTCATTAAGAGAGATCGATATTAGGTGACTCTGTCTGTCACTGAGAGTACGTAAAACTATAACAGTACACAATGTTGTTGTTGTTGTTGTGGTCTTCAGTCCTGAGACTGGTTTGATGCAGCTCTCCATGCTACTCTATCCTGTGCAAGCTTCTTCATCTCCCAGTACCTACTGCAATCTACATCCTTCTGAATCTGCTTAGTGTATTCCTCTCTTGGTCTCCCTCTACGATTTTTACCCTCCATGCTGCCCTCCAATACTAAATTGGTGATCCCTTGATGCCTCGGAACATGTCCTACCAACCGATCCCGTCTTCTGGTCAAGTTGTGCCACAAACTTCCCTTCTCCCCAGTCCTATTCAATACTTCCTCATTAGTTATGTGATCTACCCATCTAATCTTCAGCATTCTTCTGTAGCACCACATTTCGAATGCTTCTATTCTCTTCTTGTCCAAACTATTTATCGTCCATGTTTCACTTCCATACAAATGCTTTCAGAAATGACTTCCTGACACTTAAATCTATACTCGATGTTAACAAATTTTTCTTCTTCAGAAAAGCTTTCCTTGCCATTGCCAGTCTACATTTTACATCCTCTCTACTTCGACCATCATCAGTTATCTTGCTCCCCAAATAGCAAAACTCCTTTACTACTTTAAGTGTCTCATTTACTAATCTAATTCCCTCAGCATCACCCGACTTAATTCGACTACATTCCATTATCTTCGTTTTGCTTTTGTTAATGTTCATCTTATATCCTCCTTTCAAGACACTGTCCATTCCGTTCAACTGCTCTTCCAAGTCCTTTGCTGTCTCTGACAGAATTACAATGTCATCGGCGAACCTCAAAGTTTTTATTTCTTCTCCATTGATTTTAATACCTACTCCGAATTTTTCTTTTGTTTCCTTTACTGCTTGCTCAATATACAGATTGAACAACATAGGGGAGAGGCTACAACCCTGTCTTACTCCCTTCCCAACCACTGCTTCCCTTTCATACCCCTCGACTCTTATAACTGCCATCTGGTTTCTGTACAAATTGTAAATAGCTTTTCGCTCCCTGTATTTTACCCCTGCTACCTTTAGAATTTGAAAGAGAGTATTCCAGTCAACATTGTCAAAAGCTTTCTCTAAGTCTACAAATGCTAGAAACGTAGGTTTGCCTTTCCTTAATCATTCTTCTGAGATAAGTCGTAAGGTCAGTATTGCCTCACGTGTTCCAGTGTTTCTACGGAATCCAAACTGATCTTCCCCGAGGTTGGCTTATACTACTTTTTCCATTCGTCTGTAAAGAATTCGTGTTAGTATTTTGCAGCTGTGACTTATTAAACTGATAGTTCGGTAATTTTCACATCTGTCAACACCTGCTTTCTTTGGGATTGGAATTATTATATTCTTCTTGAAGTCTGAGGGTATTTCGCCTGTTTCATACATCTTGCTCACCAGATGGTAGAGTTTTGTCAGGACTGGCTCTCCCACGGCCGTCAGTAGTTCCAATGGAATGTTGTCTACTCCGGGGGCCTTGTTTCGACTCAGGTCTTTCAGTGCTCTGTCAAACTCTTCACGCAGTATCGTATCTCCCATTTCATCTTCATCTACATCCTCTTCCATTTCCAGAATATTGTCCTCAAGCACATCGCCCTTGTATAGACCCTCTATATACTCCTTCCACCTTTCTGCTTTCCCTTCTTTGCTTAGAACTGGGTTTCCATTGAGATCTTGATATTCATACAAGTCGTTCTCTTATCTCCAAAGGTCTCTTTAATTTTCCTATAGGCAGTATCTATCTTACCCCTCGTGAGATAAGCCTCTACATCCTTACATTTGTCCTCTAGCCATCCCTGCTTAGCCATTTTGCACTTCCTTTCGATTTCAGTACACAATACGAAAATAATATTTGTGAGCAACGCAATTTATTTTGAAAAAAAAAATAAAATGGCTCTGAGCACTATGGGACTTAACATCTATGGTCATCAGTCCCCTAGAACTTAGAACTACTTAAACCTAACTAACCTAAGGACAGCACACAACACCCAGCCATCACGAGATTTATTTTGAGATAGGTCTTCAGCTACCATAACCAATATATCATAAATTAAAAGCCAGTTATACCATCGATAAACTAAATCATGATAGTAAGAAGCGCCCATGCTGCAGATGGTGTACCTCATGCACAGGCCTAAAAATTTTAGAATTCTCAAAAGTGGAAACAATAACAGGTGAAAAAGTAGAAACTGCGAAGTTATTTCATTTCACATTTCCTAACAAAAAATGTTGTGAGTGAGTGTAAATCCATTTACATCTGTTTCAGAAAATGGGAGACTTCTTGACGATAGCAAACATTACCTAAGCATGTTTTGAGTTGTCAGGTGGGCCTTCTCCGACAACAAAAATGGTTCAAATGGCTCTGAGCACTATGGGACTTAGCATCTGAGGTCATCAGTCCCCTAGAACTTAGAACTACTTAAACCTAACTAACCTAAGGACATCACACACATCCATGCCCGAGGCAGGATTCGAACCTGCGACCGTAGCGGTCGCTCGGTTCCAGACTGCAGCGCTTAGAACCGCACGGTCCCCACGGCCAGCTCTCCGATAACATAAAAAAATCTTGAAACATGAATTTTTTAACTTACGACACTTACCAGGCTCCTCCACCAGGAGATGGCCTATGAAGAAATGGAACAGCTCGTATATCTTCTTCTTCTTGAGATAATCTTCCGCATGAGCCTGGGCCTGAGATAGTGCCTGCCAATAAAGCAAAACACTTTCATGAGGACGGCCAAGTCAAAAATTTGGTGAGATACTACAAACAGCACTCATACTGCACCAAGGTATTCGTGAAGACTTGAACTTTTGTGGCGGTGATAATGGCTCATGCGATGCCCAACGTAAGGGTAGGTAGCCGGGAGCACTTGAAACTGGCGGAGAAAATTCGCGTGCTTAGTTCTTGCCGCAGTTCGCTTTCATTCTTTATTTATGAGACCAGGTATACCAGCGTGGTGCGGGAATACCTTGTATTCTCTATTTATATTGATTTTGTTCATCTGCTTGAGGATACCCTCTTATAACATGACCTTCGTGGAGTAAATACCGCCATAAAGTGACTGTTATCAAAGGTACTGCATCTGCTCATCAGTGACGTTGTCTGCTACATCTAATTATTAAATGTGCTTAAAATGTCTTGAAAAGGAAAAAAGAAAAGAGTAATGTACCTATAAGTTTATGATATGAGCAAGATAATAAATTAAACTCGGTCTGAATTGACTGTGAGCACCTATGAGTTGATTCTGTTAGAACATTCAGCCGTGTTTCTTAATACACACATGGTAGATTGCGAATTGAAAGTTCAGTAGGCTTGATGTATTTTCGTTAAGGTCTAACCATAGCACAACACAGACTGTAGGGCAATCATTCACCTTTTGACGGTACACAGGCTGTAATCACAGATCGAAGCTGAAAGTGCTGTCTGTAAGGCAAGAGTTAGAGTTTAGAATAATTTACAAGTTTACAAATAAACTTGAGAATACTCAGACATCGCGCCCGTGAAATTAAGCAATTGCATTCTACATGTAAAAAATGATTTAGAGTTCCATTTGGCAGAAATCATGTGAGTATGGCCAGGACGTAATACTGATAATTCATGACGGAAAACGTAAACTGTGGATATTTTACGATCTAGTGTCAAAATGAAGTTTATCAATAATCGAAGCGTGCTG
The DNA here is from genome assembly GCF_021461395.2 of Schistocerca americana. NCBI lineage: Eukaryota > Metazoa > Arthropoda > Insecta > Orthoptera > Acrididae > Schistocerca > Schistocerca americana. The sequence continues at coordinate 133,634,259 of NC_060123.1, forward strand.
ACAATAAATTTGTTTTAGGTGTTAATGGTTTCTAATGGCACAGTTCAACTTCGCAACATAACTGAATTTCTCAATACAGCTGTACATATGTCTCGATAACGACTCATGATCGCGTACTCATTATGAGTGTTGTCGATAGCACTCTTCAGTCACTACCAGATCGAACACGCTCCTGTGAAAATGCTTTCACGTTTTTTCACAGTAGGCAATTCACACAGCAATAGTATTTAAGCTATTAGGGGAAGCGTTGCTACGTCAAGCAAAACGAATTTTGCTTTGCTATCGAGCACTGTCTCGCTACAGATCCAGACTGCAGCTGGCCGACTGGTAACCGTCCATGTTGGCGACGAAGACCTCACCACGAACAACGGCTCAAAGCTGATGCACTACGTTCAGTGTTCAAGTACTGAACAAGATGGGACTCAAAGCATGCTCCTCAGCTTGTACGTAATTTTTCGACGTCAGTACCCGTTTCGTATCCTGATTTCAATAGTTGTTTGTACGTCGTTTGTACCAATATTCTACTAAAATTCTACTGACGACTTTTGTATTATATGGTATTCTTTTTATGAAGGAGCCTTCATTCAAACCTATCTACAACAATACGTAATTAATTTAATCATAAAGAAACACTCACTCCAGTTACAATTGTCTTGCATAGGGTGTCCGGAAACGAATAGAAGAATGAGTAAATCTAAAACCATTACTTTGAAGACAACAAAAACTCCGGCTGATGGCATATGAACAGATGTTTATGTAACAATCAAATGCGAAGCCAAATAAAGACCTATCCTCGCTGCTATACGAGGATAGTTTGAAAAGGTCTCCGAATCACCACGAAAGGGTTAGGTTGGGTTGTTTTGGGGAAGGAGACCAGACAGCGAAGTCTCGGTCTCATCGGTTTAGGGAAGGGCGGGGAAGGAATTCGGCCGTGCCCTTTCAAAGGAACCATCCCGGCATTTGCCTGAGTGATTAAGAGAAATCACGGAAAACCTAAATCAGGATGGTCGGATGCAGGATTGAACCGTCGTCCTCCCGAATGATTTCCCACGAGAGGTCAGCGCTAGCGTAACGAGTTGTTCACGTGATATTCATCGGACTGTTGCCTTTACACAGGTGCCACGTCAGTGCTCTCGGAAGAGAGCTGTGGCAGTGACGTGGCCCTGTTGTTGTTCCCGTGTAGTGATTTGCGAAGATGGAAAATATCGAGTTTCGAGCAGTGATTAAGTACTTCGTAAAGAAAGGTGTGAAAGCAAAGGACATTCATGCCGATTTCCAGAATACACTAGGGGATTCTGCTCCTTCATATTCAACTGTTTCCAAGTGGACAAATGAATTTAAAGTTGGTAGAGAGAGCGTAGATGACGATCCGAGCAGTGGTCGTCCAAGATGTGTCACTACTCCAGAAATCAATGCAAAAGTGCACAAAATGGTCATGGAGGATCGCCGATTGAAAGTGCGTGAAATTGCTCACGCTTGCCAGATATCATCTGAAAGGATACATTACATTTTAACTGAAGAATTGGAAATGAAAAAAGTATCTACAACATGGGTGCCGCGACTGTTGCCGCGCGCCCGCAAACAAGTGCGGTCGCCATGGCAAAATTTACAGGAACTAAGGTATGAACTGTTGCCACACCTGCCTTATTCACCGTCAGCCTTCCATCTCTTCCAAAAACTGAAAATTTTTCTTGGTGGACGAAGATTCACTTCAAACCACGAATTGATAGCCGAAGTTGACAACTATTTTACAGGCCTGGAGACTACGTTGAAAAATAAAAAATAAAAGAAATTCAGTGATGTAAGCACTTTTTTCTGTTCAGTTCCGAGAACTTTTCAAACCACCTTCGTACTTTTCAAAAGACACTATTCAAGAGAGTCACAGTGAAAATACGTCGGTTGTTGACAGGAAGTGTAATGATCGGCTGTAGGAAGAAAAACAATCCGAAAGAGAAAATTTCCACCAACAACACAGAAATTTTCCGCATGGTGGCGTACGCAATCATGGGTTAACGTTGAAACCTCAAAATTCGATATTTGAAGTGGTGGTAATATGAGGAAATTATATTCAGCGTTGGTGAAAAGTTTCAATAAACCGTCCGGTAACTATTAGTGAACGTAGTTGTAAATGTAGAAAAGAAGCGAGTTCACATTTCAGTGTCGTGTCCATAGTACCATCATTAAGTATCATGTATTAAAGCTCACTTGCAAAGTAATGGACATGCACTCAGTTCCATCCTTCTAATTGCGTAGTTTCTAAGTCATCGTACATGTTGTTGTTGTTGTGGTCTTCAGTCCTGAGACTGGTTTGATGCAGCTCTCCATGCTACTCCATCCTGTGCAAGCTTCTTCATCTCCCAGTACCTACTGCAACCTACATCCTTCTGAATCTGCTTAGTGTATTCATCTCTTGGTCTCCCTCTACGATTTTTACCCTCCACGCTGCCCTCCAATGCTAAATTTGTGATCCCTTGATGCCTCAAAACATGTCCTACCAACCGATCCCTTCTTCTAGTCAAGTTGTGCCACAAACTTCTCTTCTCCCCAATCCTATTCAATACCTCCTCATTAGTTACGTGATCTACCCACCTTATCTTCAGCATTCTTCTGTAGCACCACATTTCGAAAGCTTCTATTCTCTTCTTGTCCAAACTGGTTATCGTCCATGTTTCACTTCCATACATGGCTACACTCCATACAAATACTTTCAGAAACGACTTCCTGACACTTAAATCTATACTCGATGTTAACAAATTTCTCTTCTTCAGAAACGATTTCCTTGCCATTGCCAGTCTACATTTTATATCCTCTCTACCTCGACCATCATCAGTTATTTTACTCCCTAAATAGCAAAACTCCTTTACTACTTTAAGTGTCTCATTTCCTAATCTAATCCCCTCAGCATCACCCGATTTAATTTGACTACATTCCATTATTCTCGTTTTGCTTTTGTTGATGTTCATCTTATATCCTCCTTTCAAGACACTGTCCATTCCGTTCAACTGCTCTTCCAAGTCCTTTGCTGTCTCTGACAGAATTACAATGTCATCGGCGAACCTCAAAGTTTTTATTTCTTCTCCATTGATTTTAATACCTACTCCGAATTTTTCTTTTGTTTCCTTTACTGCTTGCTCAATATACAGATTGAATAACATCGGGGAGAGGCTACAAACCTGTCTCACTCCTTTCCCAACCACTGCTTCCCTTTCATGTCCTTCGACTCTTATAACTGCCATCTGGTTTCTGTACAAATTGTAAATAGCCATTCGCTCCCTGTATTTTACCCCTGCCACCTTCAGAATTTGAAAGAGAGTATTCCAGTTAACGTCGTCAAAAGCTTTCTCTCAGTCTACAAATGCTAGAAACGTAGGTTTGCCTTTTCTTAATCGTTCTTCTAAGATAAGTCGTAAGGTTAGTATTGCCTCACGTGTTCCAACATTTCTACGGAATCCAAACTGATCTTCCCCGAGGTCGGCTTCTACGAGTTTTTCCATTCGTCTGTAAAGAATTCGCGTTAGTATTTTGCAGCTGTGACTTATTAAACTGATAGCTCGGTAATTTTCACATCTGTCAACACCTGCTTTCTTTGGGATTGGAATTATTATATTCTTCTTGAAGTCTGTGGGTATTTCGCCTGTCTCATACATCTTGCTCACCAGATGGTAGAGTTTTGTCATGACTGGCTCTCCCAAGGCCATCAGTAGTTTTAATGGAATGTTGTCTACTCCCGGGGCCTTGTTTCGACTCTGGTCTTTCAGCGCTCTCTCAAACTCTTCACGCAGTATCGTATCTCCCATTTCATCTTCATCTACATCCTCTTCCATTTCCATAATATTGTCCTCAAGTACATCGCCCTTGTATAAACCCTCTATACACTCCTTCCACCTTTCTGCCTTCCCTTCTTTGCTTAGAACTTGGTTGCCATTTGAGCTCTTGATATTCATACAAGTGGTTCTCTTCTCTCCAAAGGTCTCTTTAATTTTCTTGTAGGCAGTATCTATCTAACCCCTAGTGAGACAAGCTTCTACATCCTTACATTTGTCCTCTAGCCATCCTTGCTTAGCCATTTTGCACTTCCTGTCGATCTTATTTTTGAGACGTTTGTATTCCTTTTCGCCTGCTTCATTTACTGCATTTTTATATTTTCTCCTTTCATCAATTAAAATCAATATTTCTTCTGTTACCCAAGGATTTCTATTAGCCCTCGTCTTTTTACCTACTTGATCCTCTGCTGCCTTCACTACTTCATCCCTCAGAGCTACCCATTCTTCTTCTACTGTATTTCTTTCCCCCATTCCTGTCAATTGTTCCCTTATGCTCTCCCTGAAACTCTGTACAACCTCTGGTTCTTTCAGTTTATCCAGGTCCCATCTCCTTAAATTCCCGCCTTTTTGCAGTTTCTTCAGTTTCAATCTGCAGTTCATAACCAATAGATTGTGGTCAGAATCCACATCTGCCCCTGGAAATGTCTTACAATTTAAAACCTGGTTCCTAAATCTCTGTCTTACCATTATGTAATCTATCTGATACCTTTTAGTATCTTCAGGATTCTTGCAGGTATACAACCTTCTTTCATGATTCGTGAACCAAGTGTTAGCTATGATTAAGTTATGCTCTGTGCAAAATTCTACAAGGCGGCTTCCTCTTTCATTTCTTCCCCCCAATCCATATTCACCTACTATGTTTCCTTCTCTCTCTTTTCCTACTGACGAATTCCAGTCACCCATGACTATTAAATTTTCGTCTCCCTTCACTGCCTGAATAATTTCTTTTATCTCATCATACATTTCACCAATTTCTTCATCATCTGCAGAGCTAGTTGCCATATAAACTTGTACAACTGTAGTAGGCGTGGGCTTCGTATCTATCTTGGCCACAATAATGCGTTCACTATGCTGTTTGTAGTAGCTTACCCCCATTCCTATTTTCCTATTCATTATTACACCTACTCCTGCATTACCCATATTTGATTTTGTATTTATAACCCTGTAATCACCTGACCAAAAGTCTTGTTCCTCCTGCCACCGAACTTCACTAATTCCCACTATATCTAACTTTAACCTATCCATTTCCCTTTTTAAATTTTCTAACCTACCTGCCCGATTAAGGTATCTGACATTCCACGCTCCGATCCGTAGAATGCCAGTTTTCTTTCTCCTGATAACGACGTCCTCTTGAGTAGTCCCCGCCCGGAGATCCGAATGGGGGACTATTTTACCTCCGGAATATTTTACCCAAGAGGACGCCATCATCATTTATTCATACAGTAAAGCTGCATGTCCTCGGGAAAAATTACGGCTATAGTTTCCCCTTGCTTTCAGCCGTTCGCAGTACCAGCACAGAAAGGCCGTTTTGATTAATGTTACAAGGCCAGATCAGTCAATCATCCAGACTGTTGCCCCTGCAACTACTGAAAAGGCTGCTGCCCCTCTTTAGCAACCGCATGTTTGTCTGGCCTCTCAACAGATACCCCTCCGTTGTGGCTGCACCTACGGAACGGCCATCTGTATCGCTGAGGCACGCAAGCCTCCCCACCAACGGCAAGGTCCATGGTTCATGGGGGGTCATCGTACATAGTATCTCAAATACAAACGACACACAAACCATAATTTTCCATCGTGCTGCAGATGTGCCTCAAGTATTTGTCCTATCCCTACAACTTTGTATAGCAACGACCCGAAACCATTCTCTCTATGTACGCACTCTAACACGCTGATGACAACGCCTTCCTTGTCACCCGTCCTGCCCTCCTTGCCACCCTGTGATCCCACAAGCTCCACTTGAACAACTTTACCTCGTGTAATCCAGCGGTACCTCTCTGTCAACTCTGAAAAAACTGAATCAATACTTACAAGAAAAGCCAAGCGATCGTTTCGACTGTGCAACCTCTCCCTTACAACGAACAACCGTCTAGACACACTAACTGAGGCGCTAAAATACCTTGCCGTTACACTTGATCAAAGCTAACCTTGAAACCCCGGCTACTAACGATTTAAAAGATAGCCCAGAATCGACTAAAACTATCAAAGCTACTAGTAAGTCAAACACGGAGACTAAATCTCACGACCGCCATTCAGACGTACAGGATCATTACCTAAATAATGCTCACCTGTGCAAATGTTGCATGACTTCAGCCTATCGCAAATTTTACTGTTGGGTGCGGACCCTAGATCGATATGCACTGTGCCCCACTTTCCACATCAGACAACATTCTCTCCGCCATATCCTGTACCAAATGAAAAGATTCCACACCTCCACAAACAGAACGAAAACATTCCCTGTCCTGCTTTTCTCGTAAACTGAAGCTCCGACGCCCTAAGGTATCTACAGACAGCTCTGCATCAACATCGACACAGATAGTCCGCAAGCCACCGTGCGTGGCCTGGCGGAGGAGTTTTTAAAATGATTCAAATGGCTCTGAGCACTGTGGGACTTAACATCTGAGGTCTTCAGTCCCCTAGAACTTAGAACTACTTAAACCTAACTAACCTAAGGACATCACACACATCCATGCCCGAAGCAGGATTCGAACCTGCGAGCGTAGCAGTGGCGCGGTTCCAGACTGTAGCGCCTAGAACCGCTCGGCCACAACGGTCGGCAGGAGGCTTTCTCAAGAATTCTGTATTGTTGCAGCTCCTGTATCAATACATCACATCTTCTGTTAGTCGACAAACACAATACATCATTTCCCGAAGTAACTTAATCTCTTCCTGGCCGTAGACCATGAAACCATCCCTGAGTTCTATCCTACTTATCAGCAATAACTCATTGCACATCCTTTTTTTAAAAAGGGTTCATTGGACTTCGGCGTTATTCATTTAGTCACAGAAGCGAGTAATTACAGATTTGGTATACACTACCATACATACAATACAGGCGTTATGATTTACATTAGTACCAGTTATACTTCGTGGTACATTTTATACATTCACAGAGTCGACACAGCCCCTACGTGTATCACAACTTCTAACGCTGGATACTTTGTGTCTGGCTTTCAGCTGCACGGTCCTAACGGATTTGTTTGTCGTACGCCCCACATTGAATTCTGTTGTTATTGCACCCAATGTTACTTTTCTATTGGCACTGACAACTCTATGCAAATGCCGCTCCTCTCGGTCGTTAAGTGAAGGGCGTCGGCCACTGCGTTGTCCGTAGTGAGAGGTAATTCCTGAAATTTGCTGTTCTCGTCATACTCTTCACACTGTGGATCTTGGAATATTGTGTTCCCTAAAGATTTCTCACCTGGAATGTCCCATGCGTCTCGCTCCAACTACTATTTCGCGTTCAGATTCTGGTAATTCCCGTCGTGCGGTCATAATCACGACCTAAACCCTGTCAGATAAATCACCTGAGTACATATGTTAGATCCTCCAACGCATTGCCCTTTTATACCTAGTACAGGCGATACTACCTCCATCTGTATATGTGCATATCGCTATCGCATGACTTTGTCGCCAAAATGTATTTACAAAGTGCTCACCAGCATTGTGTATAAACCGTTGACAGCGATGTGGAAGTCGTAGAAGACCCTCAGCAGCACCAGTTGTGTTGACACTTCGAGTGGAGCGGTCTATTGCCCGACGAATATCTGTAGCAGTTTTGAAGCGAATGCCATGAAATGCTTCCTTCATCTAAGGAATCAAGTAGGGCTTAAATCCAGGGAGTGTGGTGGTGACACAGCGCTTTCCAGCACCACCGATCGAACAAATCTGTCCTATCTTTCACCATACGCATCTGTGGATTGTCCTGCAAAATGATAGACTGGTCTTGCATAAAATGTCACCAACTCTCTTCTCTGAGCTCATCGCAGGCTGCGTTCCAAAAATGAACAGCCCCGTGGGGATAGTTCGCCTTATCGAAATCAGATAGATTACAAAATGACGTCGGCTACGCGGAGCACTAAGTTTTCCAACGACAGGATAGCTTGTGACTACGTAAACTTTCCCGGCGCTCTCACAAAGCAAAGTAAAAGTGGCGAAAGCAGGCAAAAAGCATAAAGATATGAATCGCTACGGCGAATGTACCTCTGCCAACCAAGTCATTTTTCAATTCTTGGTATCAGATAAAACAGGATTTTACGTTTTACTTAAAGGCTAGCCCTCGTCTTGATTTATATTATCCGCCAGACTCATTTCAATCGATTCCTTTAACACACCGTTACAGTAGCGAGACGCAGTAGCAGCTATCTGTCTCTCATAATACGTCATTCCGTGTCCCTCGGTTAGACAGGGTTCTACCGCCGCAGATTTCTCAGGTTGTAGTAATCATGTGATGCGATGGTGCTCAACATATCTGTCGTGAACGGTGCGAATCGTCTGGCAACTATACTGTGCGTTTTCCCCAGTGAGAAGGGAAACTGTAAACAATGGACTTCCTCAGTCTTCTGGGTTTGCTGCGGCCCGCCTTGAATTTCTATCCTGCGCTAACCTCTTCATCGCAGAGTAGTACCTGTACCCTACATCCTCAATTGTTTGTTGGATACATTCCAGTCTTTTTTCTCCCCTACAGTTTTTACTCTCTTCAGTTCTATCTAGTGCCATGGATGTTTACCCTGATGTAACACATGTCCTGTCGTCCTGTCCTTCCTTATTGTCAATGTTCCCAGTATCTTACTTTCTCGCCGCTTCTGCGGAGAACCTCCTCATTCTCTGCTTTATTAGTCCACCCAATTCTCAACTTTCTTCTACATAACTACATCTCAGACTCTTCGATTATCCTCTGTTCGGTTTTCCCACTGCTCATTATTCGGTACCATACAAGGCTGTGCCTCCAACGTACATCCACAGATATTTCTTCCTCAAATTAAGGCCTATGTTTGACACTAGTAACCTCCCCTTGGCCAGGAATGCACTCTTTGGTTTAGTTTCCTTTTTGTGTACTCCTTGCTTCATTCAACATAGGTAATTTTGGCATCTTGAGGTTTCGGGTATACCGCCGGATATCAGCGTCGTTCTTGCACTATGTTTCGATAACGTGACTCGTTAGCTTCATCTGTTGCTGCCTGAGACTGGTCATCTAGGTCACTGATGACTGAAAAGACGGTCCTGCACCTAGTACTAGCACGGGATGAATACCTGCGTGCTATTCCTGCTTATCTTCTCTGATTGATTTGTTGTGGTCTCTCTTAAAGAACCGTCACTATCTGATCTGAAATCTGAATGAAACAAAACAAACGGTGATGAGCATCCAGCTTAGGTGCTCATCGTTTTCTTCGTCTTTCTCCGCTTCTTAGACGTCCTTACGAGCTACCGCCGGAAAGGCTAGTCTGTGGTGGTGGTCTCTTCATTTTCTCGCTTAGAGTTGCAGAGAAACTTCTCCTCTTCTCGAAAGGTCTCCTCCGCAACGTTAACAATGTGCTCGCACACGGCCGGGGTAATAACGACCCTAGCGTTGATTATCTTGGAAGACTGCGGAGAGAGGAATTTCAGCAGCGTCTCTTACTGCTCGGCGCTGAAAGGATAGGGATCATGGGGGAACGGAGGTCTGTGTTGATCGGGAGGGATGAAAGGGTAAGGATTGAAAAGATGGGAATAGGTTCCGTCCTGCAGCAATGCGGCAATATTATCTTGCAGTGGTCCCACACCGCCCTTGCCCGGAAGAGGAAGGCAGGTGGGTGGTGGCTCTGCAGTTTGCAGCGACGACGAGCGGGCGGCTCTGAGAGCAAGATAGGGCGACACCACATGTCGCTTTCCAGATGAAAGACTGACTTCGAGAAACCTTCGGTAACGACTGCATCATCTCTCGGCAGTTTCAAGGTGTGTAGCGTTCCAGATCCCCTAGCCTAAATCTACGTGACTTCTAGATGTGGGCGTATCTGAAAGATCGCGTCTATTGAGGATGTATCCGGACTCTTCCTGACGTGAAGGGTAGCATACGACGACATATTGCTCTGGTTACAATGGATATGTTGCGAGCAACTGTTACAGATGGAGCATGTTGCTGAGTCAGGAGACCACACTGAACACATGTTATAACTAATAAACGTGCCAGAACTACCGTTATCTTGTGTTTGAACGTTCCTCTTCCTTTCATGCATCCACACCATAATCTGACAGCTACCAGCGCCATCTTGTCACCTGGTGGTAGAAATTGGAACTATTTTTTTGGCAGCATAACCCCGAGAGCGCACAGATTGATGAACGTACCTACGATGTTCCAGCGTCCCGCGATGTATACATCCTGTACTACAGCACCGTTAGTTTAATTATAATCACCCTGTGTGTGCAATGAGTGAGAATTAAATGAAGTTTTATGGTGGGTGCGCCGGCCGGAGTGGCCGTGCGGTTCTGGGCGCTACAGTCTGGAGCCGAGCGACCGCAGCGGTCGCAGGTTCGAATCCTGCCTCGGGCATGGATGTGTGTGATGTCCTTAGGTTAGTTAGCTTTAATTAGTTCTAAGTTCTAGGCGACTGATGACCTTAGAAGTTCAGTCGCATAGTGCTCAGAGCCATTTGTACCCTTTTTATGGTGGGTGCATCTCATCCAGTGGTACTAGAACAATAGTGAGTTGAGGTACATGAATTTAAGGACTGTTGACCGCCAGTTTGGACCTTCCAGGGCTGGGCCAGATCAAACTGCTGCTATGGTTTGGCGTCAAGCGTGTTTATATCCACTGCTGACGTAACGATAACAGCAGTGGACGCTAACGTTACGTTGTTCTAACAGTCTCTATTTCTGTGAATTTAAACTGATGGTGGGTATTGATTTAGATAATGTAATAGGGGAAGATATAGTATCAGAAGCTACACTACTGGCTATTAAAATTGCTACACCACGAAGATGACGAGCTACAGACGCGAAATTTAACCGACAGGACGAAGAAGCTGTGATATGCAAATGATTAGCTTTTCAGAGCATTCACACAAGGTTGGCGCCGGTGGCTACACCTACAACGTGCTGACATGAGGAAAGTTTCAAACCGATTTCTCATACACAAACAGCAGTTGACCGGCGTTGCCTGGTGAAACGTTGTTGTGATACCTCGTGTAAGGAGGAGAAATGCGTACCATCACGTTTCCGACTTTGATAAAGGTCGGATTGTAGCCTATCGCGATTGCGGTTTATCGTATCGCGACATTGCTGCTCGCGTTGGTCGAGATCCAATGACTGTTAGCAGAATATAGAATCGGTGGGTTCAGGAGGGTAATACGGAACGCCGTGCTGAATCCCAACGGCCTCGTATCACTAGCAGTCGAGATGACAGGCATCTCATCCGCATGGCTGTAACGGATCGTGCAACCACGTCTCTATACCTGAGTCAACAGTTGGAGACGTTTGCAAGACAACAAACATCTGCACGAACAGTTCGACGACGTTCGCAGCAGCACGGACTATCAGCTTGGAGACCATGGCTGCGGTTACCCTTAACGCTGCATCACAGACAGGAGCTTATGCGATGGTGTACTCAACGACGAACCTAAGTGCACGAATGGCAGAACGTCATTTTTTCGGATGAATACAGGTTCTGTTTACAGCATCACGATGGTCGCTTCCGTGTTTGGCGACATCGCGGTGAACGCACGTTGGAAGCGTGTATTCGTCATCGCCATACTGTCGTATCACCCGGCGTGCTGGTATGGGGTGCCATTGGTTACACGTCTCGGTCACTTCTTGTTCGCATTGACGGTACTTTGAACAGTGGACGTTACATTTCAGATGTGTTATGACCCGTGGCTCTACCCTTCATTCGATCCCTGCGAAACCCTACATTTCAGCAGGATAATGCACGACCGCATGTTGCAGGTCCTGTACGGGCCTTTCTGGATACAGAAAATGTTCGACTGCTGCGCTGGCCAGCACATTCTCCAGATCTCTTACTAACTGAAAACGTCTGGTCAATGGTGGCCGAGCAACTGGCTCGTCACAATACGCCAGTCACTACTCTTGATGAACTGTGGTATCGTGTTGAAGCTGCATGGGCAGCTATACCTGTACACGCCATGCAAGCTCTGTTTGACTCAATGCCCAGGCGTATCAAGGTCGTTATTACGGCCAGAGGTGGTTGTTCTGGGTACTGATTTCTCAGGATCTATGCACCCAAACTGCGTGAAAATGTAATCACAAGTCAGTTCTAGTATAATATATGTGTCCAGTGAATACCCGTTTGCATTTCTTCTTGGTGTTGCAATTTTAATGGCCAGTAGTGCAGTAAGCAGACGCTCTCAGTGATAGAACCACAAATGCGCCTACTACTGAAAAACTAACCATAGATGTGTATAAATTGATACGAGATAGTAGGTAATAACTACTGCAAACTAAGATGAAAGAAAACACTGTACAAAATTTAACACTACTGAACTGTAGCGTTCTTACAGCTCGTTTTGTGTACCATGTGATAGGCTTTACATAATAAACGATAACAGAAAAATGTACAGAGCCGTTTACTGCGTCTCGTGTTACACTGCTTAATTTAGAAGCTTAGACGTAGCGACGAAAGGAAGGGAGACGTCTGGAAAGTGCCAGGAGTCAGCGGTGTGACTAGGCTTGTCGTTAAGGAATTCAGGACAAGGCTTGTCGGGGAAATGGAGTCGCCAAGTAACGTGACGGGTCAACATCAAAGCGCGAAAAGACGCTTCACAAGAATTCAGCACAAGATGTTCTAAATTCTGCACGCGAGGCACGAGAAATAACAGCTCAGAGAGTGAGTCACCTTTAGAGGTAACATGCACGCGATGGAAGTGAAGAACTCGAGGCGCGGCATCGTGAATGTGGCTGTTTCCATCCACTCGATGATCGTCACTGCAAAGTCAGAGTAAGACTGCAGAGTAGTGAAGAATGTCCACCGTCCCGTGCGTTACCCACGTTTCTGCATTTATTCCTTCTAGATACCGTTTTTTGTAACTGAAATTTAGTGACGAAACTCCGCTACTCTCGTGACTAGACAAATCCAATATTGTTACTGTACACGTGCATCGTATCGTCGTCGTTCCCGAACTGTTTCAGTGGTACCGTTTTAAAATTGTCTTGTAGTTTCATTCGATGAGGGGCGCCACTACAATATTTTCATCCTGAAAGTGCTCATACGAAGGCGAACCTACGCATTAAGCGTAACGCATACAGAGACCCAATACTGAACTGGGAGACGAAATGGACTACAACGGTCAAATCGATACATCGTAGCAACGACCACTGACCTTGCGTACCGACCACCCTGGCTCTTGTTTAAGTTGGCAAATACTGGCCTGATTCTATGTTGTAGCGCAAGACACACTACACATAAACAGAGTACTTAATACACATACGCAATTTGCAGGAAGGGGTCACACAAGATTTTCGAAAGAAGTGTGTTAACGTGACTGTGAATACTGGGGTATAGAGCAATATATTGAGACTGTATGGAAAAGTGACGTAAGTTCCAAATTTGCCCCTCTTCGTTCATAACAGCCAAGACGTGCTTCAGCACAGATAAAATGGTTCAAATGGCTCTGAGCACTATGCGACTTAACTTCTGAGGTCATCAGTCGCCTAGAACTTAGAACTAATTAAACCTATCTAACCTAAGGACATCACACACATCCATGTCCGAGGCAGGATTCGAACCTGCGACCGTAGCTGTCACGCGGTTCCAGACTGAAGCGCCTAGAACCGCATGCCCACACCGGCCGGCCAGCACAGATTTTAAGAATGGAATAAGTAAATTTTTTACGGGAACGATGTACTTTTGTAATGACATTCGAAAGTTGAAACCATGTGTACAGTGATACAAAACTACTTAATGTTGGAGTTGAAATATTCCTTAAACATTTCCGAGGAATGTGTTGAAATTGAAAGGTAAGGCAGTCGGAATCGGCTTTTGCGGTGTCAATTCCGCCAATGGGGGCTATCATACAAAGTTCTACGTTGTATCTAGCCTTTCGACCGCTTACTTCTTTCCACAAAATCTATCACTTTAACAAAGAGTATGATCTGAAACACTTTTGATAAACCCCTTCTGATACTTTAGAAGCTAGCATATAGTTCCATTTACAACAATCGCAAGTTTGTATTTTCGTAGTACAAAGTATGGCCAAGAAGAAAACCTTTTAAGTAAGTAACGTAGCCCTGTCTTCTTGCTGCATGTAAGACAGAGCATGCCATGTGTGTCCCACTTCGCTGTGTTTACATCGCAGTAGCCGATTCCACCACACTTAACATTCAATGAAGGGCGCCTGAAATAGTATGCAGACCGAATACATACTAAGCTAATAAACTCTGTCTGAACAGGCCTTGGGAGGCCCAACGGTACCGAGCAGCCGTCGTGTCATCCTCAGCCCACAGGCTCACATCCAGTGCGGATATGGAGGGGCATGTTGTCAGCACACCGCTCTCCCGGCCGTATGCCAGTTTACGAGACCGGAGCCGTTACGTCTCAGTCAAGTCAGCTCCTCAGTTCGCCTCACAAGGGCTGAGCGCAGCCCGCTTGCCAACAGCGCTCGGCAGACCAGATGGTCACCCATCCAAGTGCTAGCCCAGCCCGACAGCGCTTAACTTCGGTGATTTGACGGGCACCGGTGTTACCACTGCGGCAAGAATACGCACAGGGTGGGGTAAATAAAAGTGGCCCGGACGAGTGGATACGATTTAGAGTGACAGTATTAACGGAGGAGGAAAAGACCTACAGTTACTTCCTACAGGATGGAACAACTGCCCTTACAGCCGGTCGAACCTTGGAGCACATTTACACAATCTTCACGCCTGGCACAGTTGTTAGCAGAGGTTAGGCTGGTCGCGGTCCTAGCTGGCCATTCAGGTCAGCTGATCTGTCAGTGTGCGATTACTTTGTGGGGGGAGCCCTTAAGTCTAAGGTGTATCGCAGCAACCCTTATAGTCTTCAAGAACTACAGCAGAATATTTCAGATGAGACTTCAGCAATTCCAGCACTCCAACTTCGATGCGCCTTCAGCAACTTGCCGACCAGGGCCCAAAAGTGCTAAGGGATAATTGGTAGTCGCTTGAAACATATGTTATAGTCAGGTTAGTATTTTATCTTCTTTCCTCTGCTGTATTTCTTTGTACCCTGGTACTCTGTTCCCCACGTCATTTTTATTTGCCCCATACTGTGTTAAGGACACGCCTTTCTGGGAGTGCGGATAATAAGAAAATATTCGGGATGTGTCATTACCAGGGAAGGAAACAACCTATGCTGCTTCGTCACCTACTCAATTTCTGGTCCTCAGGGCATCAGAAGGCACTGTTTACTGGCAAACCTGAGCGTCTGAACTACTGCAGTGCTTCCTCACTGCAGCGAAGAAGGAAGGGCTGCCGTGCCCTTTCAAACAAAACAACCCGGCATTCGTCATAAGCGACTTATGGAAAGAGAGAAACATAAATCTGCGTAGCCTGATGGGAATCTGAACTTCCGTCCTCCCGAATAAGAGAGCAATGCCCCACTACCGTGGCGCCTCGCAAGCTCAGTTTATTTGGAATACTGTAATTGAGTCCCTAAATAGTCTACTACGTATCTCTGTGCAGTAGAAGTAGTTCCAGACGACCACCGACCGAAGTTTCTTAATGCAAAATGACATTTTTAGGCAGTCGACAAGTTGGGATCTTCTGTGAAGAAGCTCAGTTACGACTCATAAAAAAGAGACCTCGCGGACAACAGCACCCGACATTATCTTGCTGCTGTGGAATGTGGTTGAGTTCAAATATTATATAAGTGATTTCTGGCGTTCCCCAAGATAGTGTTATAGGCCCTTTGCTGTTCCTGATCTATATAATCGATTTTGGAGACAATCTGAGCAGCCGTCTTCGGTTGTCTGCAGATGACACTGTTGTTTATCGACTAATAAAGTCATCAGAAGATCAAAACAAAGTGCAAAATGATTTAGAAAAGATATCTGAATGGAGCGAAAAGTGGCAGTTGACCCTAAATAACGAAAAGTGTGAGGTCATCCACATGAGTGCTAAAAGGAACTCGTTAAACTTCGGTTACGCGATAAATCAGTCTAATCTAAAAGCCGTAAATTCAACTAAATACCTAGGTATTACAATTACGAACAACCTAAATTGGAAGGAACACATAGAAAATGTTGTGGGTGTAATGGTACTTGAATTACGTAACCATTACGGCACCTCACCTCAACCTCTCGATACCAGCAATATTCTACTGTGTTTCTGTAAAATAGTTAACATATTTCTGTGACAACATTCAGATTTGATTTCATTAATGTAGAGGTACTTCGATACATCGATATGTATATATAGCAATGATATTATTTTTTGTGTATTCTTTCTTTTGTCACTATGATCATTGACGTACTTGTAACTCCGTTTTTTGGGCGCGTAAGCGGTTATTAGAGTCAAGCTTTGGTCGTCATGTTAAAAAGACGCAAATTGTAGTCAGTTTATGAAATGTGAACTTTAACAGTGAGGAAGATATTTTCAAGTATGTTTTATATTGTGAAGTGATGTTTTGGAACGAGTTACGTGATATTGCAACAAAAGTAATAAAAAAGAAGTGTAACTTAAATTCGTAGTGCTGATTACTTTTTTACATCACCATTGTCCTAACTTGGAAAGGTTTAATCTTCAAGAATGGTTTATGAAACACATCTATAAACTTTTGAATATCGCAGAATAACGCCTAGGCCTTTTTGCATCCGAATTTGGAATCATCACTACCTAGATTTTCGACGATTGAGCCATGAGTTCACAACGAGACCAGCGTGGGAAACACAAAAAGATGAGTGACTAGTTTATCCATTATTTCAAGAAATGACTTTATTAACTGTGCTCTAATGACACCTGCCACATAATATAACTTTGTTGTTGCCCGAAAATGCAATATTTAGCAGCGTGAGCAACACTAAAATCATAATTAATTTTTGACCTTTATTGTGGTAGGGTTGTCAGATATGGAAGGCTAACAAAAGACTGCGTTTTATTGGCAGGACACTTAGAAAATGTAACAGACCTACTAAGGAGACTGCCTACACTACGCTAGTCCGTCCTCTTTTAGAATACTGCTGCGCTGTATGGTATCCTTACCAGATAGGACTGACGGAGTACATCGAAAAAGTTCAAAGAAAGGCAGCACGTTTTGTATTATCGCGAAATATGGCAGAGAGTGTCACAGAAATGATACAGGATTTGGGCTGGACATCATTAAAAGAAAGGCGTTTTTCGTTGCGACGAAATCTTCTCATGAAATTCCAATCACCAACTTTCTCCTTCGAAAGCGAAAATATTTTGTTGACACCGACCTACATAGGTAGAAACAATCACCAAGATAAAATAAGGGAAATCAGAACTCGCACAGAAAGATATAGGTGTTCATTCTTTCCGCGCACTATACGAGACTGGAATAATGTATAATTGTGAAGGTGGTTCGATGAACCCTCTGCCAGGCACTTAAATGAGATTTGCAGAGTATCCATGTAGATGTAGATTTTTCTAAATATTTTGGAAACGTTAGGGTAATTGGAAGTCATTTCGTTCTTAACATGTAACCTCGATTCTAATTCCGAAAGACGTGTTAAAACTCAGACACAATTGCTAATCCTTCCTTTAAAGCCACTTGTAAAGCCACTAATTTTCCTCATGTTTAAGCTGTCATTACCTACACGGAGACATACAGTTCTCGTATTTGTCATTTGTTGTCATTAGTACAGTTGGGCTAACTGACAACTTCTGCACAGCACATTTACTTACTTACGAAATTTGTCGACAACCAATCGTAACTTGCAAACAACAATAACATTTATAAATATAATACTATAATGCGAAATGACTTACACTGTCCATCACACAGCCTTAGCGTGGCAAAGGTATGAATTAGGTATTAAGCCATAAATATCTTTTAACACTTACCCTGGACATAAAGAATCTAGTAGAATACAATGAATTTCAAACGCAAACTGAAATCATATCTGCTGGACAACCCCTTGCTTGACAACTCTTACTTCTCGACAGAGGGTGAGCATTAATAAAACCAACAAACTGGGTTCCTGACTGGAAATGGGGGAAATATTGTCCTATGAACATGTGTCCGGAAATGTATCGTTGCCACGGTAGATGGCACCGACGAATGAACGTTTTCTGACCATGTGCCGTGTGTTGCTTGTGTGTTGCAGACTGTGTCATTGACGTAGCGTAGTGTAAGCAGCAGAATGATCGGTATTTATGACGGGAACAAGCCGAGATGATGTCTGTGAACGGCCAAGCAGATGGAAGCGGTTGAGAGGCAGCACGGCTATACCAAAACAAGCACCCTTGCAGACACCAACGACATCACACAATATTCCAAGCCCTTTAGGGCGTTTCTGTCATCGTGGATCCTTTCAGACAGGCGAACGTGCAGGGAGGTGGCGGACTGCGCGTTCACCATATTTAGAGGACCAGATTCTACAGGATAGTGAGTAAAGAAATTTCGGGAACATACTTGTCAAGGTGGGAGCATCATCACAGATTAACGTAAGTACGAGATAAGCCATTGGAAATGTGAAACGCTGGTACATTAATAGCCGGTGTAGCTCCCAGAATGTTAAATGTAAGGATGCAAAGGTGCCTGCACTGTAGCGTACAGCTGCCAGATGTCAGTTAAGGGGTGGAGTTCCATGCCTGTCGCACTTAGTCGGTCAATACAGGGACGGTTAATTCTGTTTGTGGATGATACTGAAGTTGTTGTCCGATGATGTCTCGTATGTGCTCGATTGGAGATAGATCAAGTGATTGAGCAGGCCAAAGCAACACATCAATACTCTGTATAGCATGTTCTGTTACAACAGCGTTATGTGGGCGAGCCTTATCCTATCGGAAAACATCCCCTGGAATGTTGTTCATGAATGGCAGCACAACAGGCCGAATCATCTGATTGATGTACAAATTTGGAGTCATGGTGCGTGGGATAGCCACGAGAGTGCTCCTGGGTCATACGAAATCGCACCATCTACATTTACATGGATACTCTGCAAGTCACATTTAAGTGCCTGGCAGAGGGCATCCCAGACCATAACTCCAGGTGTAGGTTGCGGGCTTTGCAGGACACAAATCCCCGACGAGAAACCAACTGTGGGCTTTCAAATAATAATAGTGTGGTGGCCCTCAACTATGTACCCTCCGACTCAGAGTTGAAATATTGCATGTTTTGGCTGGATTCGTTGTCTAGGGGCTGGGATACGTAGTTACCGCATTACAAGCCAAATACTGCTGAGTCTACAGTATACAATATGAATATACACATGAATCGAATGGTCGAAGATTCCTATCACTTGGCAATTGCGAATTTTGAATGTTATATAGAAATTTATAAATGAAAGATTGCAATTAAATAAATTCTGCAGGTACTATTTTAACGACTTTAAATGATGGGCACGTTTGCAGAAGTACCTTTAAGAATGCCCTTTATTACTGTAAAGCACTTATTGGTGTCGATGGTCCAGCAATTAAATAAAATATAAGTTTAATGACAGGGAAAGATTCCTACTTCACGTAATGGGTTACGAACAACAACATAGCTTGCAAGATATTCACTTCCAAACGCGTACTACGTCTTCACTGCAGAACCCACGGAAATCTCACAAGTACACAAGTCGGCACTAGGAAATATTTCTGCCTCTCGCGACCACGCGCAAACTGCTCCACTCGAAGTCTTTCCCGCGACCATGCGTCCGTCGCGCCGTACCGTCCAGGACCCTCCGTGTCCTGGTTCGTCCTGTCCCTCGCGCCGCACTGTCCAGAACTGCCTAGTCCTGCCTCGATACGATGCACCTCCCCCACTTCCATACAGTCTCTCCACGTGTCCTTTTTGGAACGATCGCTGTGACTGGCTACAGTGCTCCCACCCTGTCTCCAAGCCAATGCACACTCACACACATAATGAAACACATTCGAAATACTGGATTTACATTTAAATACCTCGAAATTAAATAAATATTCCTACAGCTGGACCATAAACACGCTCTAACAAAAATGGCTTTGAGCACTATGGGACTCAACTGCTGAGGTCATTAGTCCCCTAGAACTTAGAACTAGTTAAACCTAACTAACCTAAGGACATCACAAACATCCATGCCCGAGGCAAGATTCGAACCTGCGACCGTAGCGGTCTTGCGGTTCCAGACTGCAGCGCCTTTAACCGCACGGCCACTGCGGCCGGCCACGCTCTAACGCACGTAACTGAATACATAAGCAAATTAAATAAACACATATCAAAGGAATAGAAACAAAAGGTAGACCAGTAGCCTAAAGTCTCTGTGCTTTCTAAAACACACTAAATAATTGACCAATTACTTCATGAATAGTATATATCGGATATAAACAATGAGACAGACGAATAAATATATTTATAAGCATGCTGCTACCGTATTTTCGTGTAAATGTGGAGAGCTTATGGCCTGACGCGATCGATAGTAATCGGCCACTTTGAGCTCCAATAACTCATGTACTACTCAAGTTACATGCCTGTAATTTAGTCGAACGACAAAATCGGATGAACCGTTTAGATTTTGGAAATTTGTTTCTGGGTGTTACTTGTATAATTTATCGTCAGATACTAAACTTTAAACTAATAAAGATATTGAAAATCTGATTACACCATCAGAATCGTCGTGCAAATAATGGTAAGGTACGTGTTTCTTTTTGAGGCATCCTGATTCATCTGGCTACTATTAATTTCTATACAAACTGTGAAATGTCTGCCATGATGGTTTCACAAAGTCCGCCATGTTTGGCACTCTCTGCATACAAGTCTCTTACAACGACACAGCGTCACCCCGGCTGACGTTCGGCACCACGCAGCGGCCGACAAGCCGCGGCCCGCCGAGAGGCCCCAGCACGGCCACGCCAACTCCCAACTTAGAATATTTTCAGGGCGCCACAACTCGCCCGCTACCTCACAAGGTCCAGTGTGTCTAGCACACTGACTGGTTGGTTGCAGGAGCTCACCTGGCCTCCTCCTAAACAACACAGTCATCACTGGTACCAAATGAGAACCGCTTACACGAGAAGACACAACAGACCCCACTCTGCCCCGCAATGAGCTGTCGCTTGACACCATTGAAGTCGCAAACGGCGGTGGTTTGGGGTCACAGGAATGTACGAGAGAGGGAGCCTGCCTCAGAACTGTCCTTGAAGTAACTGGATTGTAACATTTCGTTGTGTCACTATGGCCACAACTGCTACTCGAATTGCTACTGTACACACAGTGCAGTACACCACAGCCATCGGTGCCCGATCTTCTTGCGACCATGCCTTCCCGTGGCCATTGATGCCAGCAGTCATGTACAATGGCTACATTCCTGACAAGTCTTTCCGCAATATCACGGAATGTACATCCACTTTCCTATAGCCCTATTACACGATCTCGTTCAAAATCATTGAGCTGATGGTAATGGCGGCTTTGTCGTCTCACAGGTATTCTTGACTAAAATCAAATCACTATGTCCAGTCTCAAAGGTAACTAACACTCACGACAGGAGGTGGTACTGGTAGAAGAAAAGTTCCTGTGTCCGAAAACCAATTCCTGTTGAGTCATGGGCCAATCTGTCATCTCATTCCTATCTGCCTGTTATGTAGAAGAAGACAGTCTAGGTTAAGAGGACCAGCCTTGCTCACGAAGATTCAACGAAGCTGACAGTTTACAGTACGGCACCCTGAACTGTGGGTGGCGCACTGGTTCTGAGTTGAGTGGAAGGACTGACTCACAGGCTACGGGGGTCTGTGAACGATAGGCAGGTTCAAAAAAATGGTTCAAATGGCTCTGAGCACTATGGGCCTTAACTGTTGTGGTCATTAGTCCAGTCGGTGGGTAAGACTCAAGGGTGGCCATAAATGTAAAAGATTCGGATCCTTTTATTAACTACCTGAAAAAAAAACACAAAAAACAGCTGACCTCGTTGTGGATGTCTGCATAGAAAATGGTATTAGTGCCCACAGTAATTACCAAAGTACAAAGGCAACTAAACCAAATAGACGGGTCTATATTTTCACCAAACTAGATAAAGAGGATATAGTGTCCTATCGCACTAAGAAACTGGAAATATTTAGATTTGGAAAGGTGCGTGTAGAACAACTTGGATCAGGTTCAGAAGAACAGTTGATCATGCATTTGCTAGATATTTACCTAGTAGAACAGTTCATCATGGAAGGGGCTCTCCATGATATACAGTCACCGCAAACAAACTTCGAAAGAAACAGACTACTACATAATACGTGTAAAACAGAGCAATGGACTATAGATATGGAAATGTATCAAACGCGTTTGCCTGTGTTTGAAGCCTTCAGCGATTACCTCAGCAGAACATTGTAGAAAGATCTCTCATAAAACCCACAGAAATTCTGGACGTATATCAAAAGTCAGTACCACAAAAGTAAATGTCCAGAACAGGGATGTCCAAAGCGGTGCCTCCAGGGCCGCTGTGTCCGTGATATGTTCTCCTGACGCTCTTCAGAAGTAAATTTCTATTCCGACGCTTTCTAACACGAAATCAAATTTCAGAACAAAATTGTTTTTTGTACAGTCAAAGCTGTACTCATTATTTTCCTTAACAAATATTAGACCTCAATTATTCAGAATTTCAGACACAGTTATTTTAGTCCAACAAAGCCTTGCTGATAACATTTTTGTTTGTATCGATGGCTTATTCCTGTGCAGTGTTTTTGGCAGGGTTGCTAACTCTGGCTTCTTTTTAATACCACTTAGCTGGCAAACGAGTGACTTGACCGGGGTCCGGAAGTACGGCTTTTTTTCACAATCATTTAGCATTGTTTCTGGCTTTCGTTTTCTTGATTGTAGGAAAGCACTGAAATCCATGGTGATTAAATGGCTCTGAGCACTATGCGACTTAACTTCTGAGGTCATCAGTCGCCTAGAACTTAGAACTAATTAAACCTAACTAACCTAAGGACATCACACACATCCATGCCCGAGGCAAGATTCGAACCTGGTCGCTCGGCTCCAGACTGTAGCGCCTAGAATCGCACGGCCACTCCGGCCGGCTCCATGGTGATTAAAGGAAAATTAATTGCATGTATCTAAAATTTCAAACCATGTATTAACATCCCCCCGAAAATTATTATTAGAAGAATGAATTAAAAAAGGACAACAAAGCAAACGAAAGCTATGTTGGTATAACTACAAAGTACAAATGGCATAGCTGACATCGGCAAAGTATCATAACTTCATAATAATGAAGGAAGCTGTTGTAAGTAAAGCAGACTTTTTATTTATGCGGGATAATTCAGAAAAAAATAGGCCGGCGACTGAAATGAGGAAAGGAACAGCGAACCTTTCTTCAGTGCAGTAATTTCCTAAGTGTCAGCCTAATTACAATCCACATATGATTTTCATGAAGCAATACTAAATACAGGTGTCATGGGCACACATTAATGTTCTAATTAAGATGCATAGTATTGCACATCATCCGTTTTCAACTTTTGAAAATGCGAGTCTACTGTTATCAAGGATATGTAATTCAAATGATGTTATACTTTTACAGTGTCCGTATTACCGTAATGTCCAGTAGATTCCAAATGAAGAAAATATAAAACAATTCTTGTTTCTGTCTACACTTGAGAAGCGATGTTCCCAGTTTAGATATGAAATTTTATTATTTTTATATAATCTGACATTTAACAACAGCTGCTGATTTCATTATTTCAGAATGAAATTTTCACTCTGAAGCGGAGTGTGCGCTGATATGAAACTTCCTGAGAGATTAAAACTCTGTGCCGAACCGAGACTCGAACTCTGGACCTTTGGCTTTCGCAGGCAAGTGCTCTACCGACCTTCTTTTTTCATTTTATTCGGTATTGTTCGTTGCGTTTAGTCTGGGCGGACGTCACAAGACATCCGTTGAAGTTAATCGTTGATTCCTTTAATCAGTTTTTTATTACAGAGGACGAGCTGTCCTCTGACCGAAGATGCCGAGCTACCGTGCACCGATTGAGCTACCCAAGCACGGCTCACGACCCCTCCTCACAGCTTTAATTCCGCCAGTACCTCGTCTTCTACCTTCGAAACTTCACAGAAGCTCTTCTGTGAAGGCAGGACGTAAGTATAGGACGAAATAACACTTGGGCCGTAACGGTAGCTCAGCGTGTTCGGTCAGGGAGTTAGTGCAATACCAAACAAAATGACATTGAAAAGAGAGAGAGAGAGAGAGAGAGAGAGAGAGAGAGAGAGAGAGAACTCGCTGGCATCTGTAATAAAAAAATAAAAAATAAAAACCGAGTGAAGGGATCAACAACGAACTTCAACGGGTGTTTTCTGACGTCCGCTAAGACCAAATACAACGAACTATTACGAACAAAATGTATAAAAAAGCCGATAGAGCACTTGCCCGCGAAAGGCAATGGTCCTGAGTTCGACTCTCGGTCTGGCACACAGTTTTAATCTACCAGAAAGGTTCACACCTACTTTTATTTGAGCTTTTTACTGGCTTCTTTCTGTAGACACATTTAGCTTATTTTATTTCGGAGAGTTGGCGACATTGTTTTTTGGCACTCTCCAGTTTTAAATCTGGAGCCAGTCATCCCATTTACATGGGGCTCCCAAAACCAAATTTCGTTAACCGATTTCCCAGTACAGCTTTTGGGTGGTCATGTAAATACTTCAAAATCGATTCAAGAAATCCTTTTCTGCTTGCCGGTTTTCAATAGCGCAGTCGATTTTCACAACCGGTTTTGAAACGTGCTCGGGCTGTCATGTTGCGTCTTGTTTTTCCAATTTTTCGGCTAATATGAACGGAGTGGCTTTTTGAAGGATAAGTAGAAATATTAGATTGAAGCTGTTTACACCTCATCTAATTGAAGATAAATAGGGACTGTGCTGACTACATTACAAACTGCGACAGCTGTTTTCCAGGTGCCATATTTAACTGTGCTAGCAAATCCGCTTCAGGCCTTCACACGTAAACGCGACAGCGAGGAATGGTTTTCGAAATTAGGCTTTCATTTTCCGGAAGATGTGTTGCATGTAAACGTAGTGTGTCAGCGTACATTCAGTGATATGTCTTGTGTGTGATCGATTATTCTTAATGGCTAAAACACAAGAAAGTCGCAGTTTTAACAGTGGTTCGGAGGAGCACTATTTTGTCGAATTCAGAGGAAAACCCATGTGTTTATCGTCTAATAGTAAAGTGTCTGAGCCAAAGAGAAGAAATGTAGAACGTCATTTTTCGACAAATCACACAAACTACTTTCCTGTTAATTCTGGATTACGAAAACATGAAGTTAAAGATTAAAAATCTAAATTAACATAGCAGCAAAGTGTGTTTACAGAGCCAGCTTAACAAAGTACTAACGTAACAAAGGCATCTTACAAAGTCTTATATTTTAGCGATACAGGTAAAAACATATGAGTGGCGGAGAAAGTAGTTTAATAAGCAATGATCAGTGCAGTGGAATCTCTGTTCCGATGCTCACAAAGAGTAATCTAAACGTACGTTTTCTATAAAATGACTATTTGTCATACCAAACTGTTACTAGCGGTGGTGAATAAATATCTA
This sequence comes from Schistocerca americana, assembly GCF_021461395.2. Lineage (NCBI taxonomy): Eukaryota > Metazoa > Arthropoda > Insecta > Orthoptera > Acrididae > Schistocerca > Schistocerca americana. The sequence goes on from NC_060123.1 coordinate 133,659,685, forward strand.
AAAAAATGCAGAATCGCAGTTATATCACGATCAGCAATGGTGTGAATATTTTTCGCTCCAGTTTGATGAAAGCACTGGTATTTTCGATACTGGACCGTCGTGTTCATTTTTTAGCGTGGTCTATCATGATTTCACGGTTAAGGAATTTGTTAAAGTGTTCCAATTTCATGAACGTACTATCGGAGAAGATGTATTTAACGCATTCCTAAAATATACGAATGGTGGCAACATTCCACTCCATGAACTTGTTGCTGCAACAGAAGGGGCGTCTTTATTGACTACAAAGATTAAATGGTTTCTTGCTCTTGCTGCTCAAGATGATTCAGTTCCAAAATGCCTTTCTTATCGCCATATTATGCACCAGGAAGCTACATGTGCAAAGGTTCTGAAGTCATGAAAATTGCAACTAGTCTAGTAAATTACATCCGATCATCTTCTACGCGCCATCGATTGTTCGGAAATCTTTTGACTATTTCAGACTAACTGAGTACCCAGCGTTTTTTGGGTATTTATTAACTCAGGTTTTCTATTAGTCCATCTCCTCCTTACCCTTTTCTTGTCCTTCCCCTCCTCCCTCCCTCTACGGCAGTCTGCTCCTTCCCCCTCTAATTTAGTCTCTCTTCCTCTTTCTCTCTATCTAATGCTCTCTATCTAAAGCAGGGGCAGCAGCCTTTTCAGTAGCTGAAGGGCAACAGTCTGGATGATTGACTGATCTGGCCTTGCAACACTAACCAAAACGGCCTTGCTGTGCTGCTACTGCGAACGGCTGAAAGCAAGGGGAAACTACGGCCGTAATTTTTCCCGAGGGCATGCAGCTTTACTGTATGGTTAAATGATGATGGCGTCCTCTTGGGTAAAATATTCCGGAGGTAAAATAGTCCCCCATTCGGATCTCCGGACGGGGACTACTCAAGAGGACGTCGTTATCAGGAGAAAGAAAACTGGCGTTCTACGGATCGGAGCGTGGAATTTCAGATCCCTTAATCGGGCAGGTAGGTTAGAAAATTTAAAAAGGGAAATGGATAGGTTGAAGTTAGATATAGTGGGAATTGGTGAAGTTCGGTGGCAGGAGGAACAAGACTTTTGGTCGGGTGAATACAGGGTTATTAATACAAAATCAAATAGGGGTAATGCAGTAGGTTTAATAATGCATAAAAAATAGGAGCGCGGGTAAGCTACTACAAACAGCATAGTGAACGCATTATTGTGGCCAAGATAGATACGAAGCCCACGCCTACTACAGTGGTACAAGTTTGTATGCCAACTAGCTCTGCAGATGACGAAGAAATTGAAGAAATGTATGATGAGATAAAAGAAATTATTCAGGTAGTGAAGGGAGACGAAAATTTAATAGTGATGGGTGACTGGAATTCGAGAGTAGGAAAAGGGAGAGAAGGAAACATAGTGGGTGAATATAGATTTGGGGAGAGAAATGAAAGAGGAAGCCGTCTGGTAGAATTTTGCACAGAGCAGAACTTAATCATAGCTAACACTTGGTTCAAGAATCATAAAAGAAGGATGTATACATGGAAGAATCCTGGAGATACTAGAAGGTATCAGATATATTATATAATGGTAAGACAGAGATTTAGGAACCATGTTTTAAATTGTAAGACATTTCCAGGGGCAGATGTGGACTCTGACCACAATCTATTGGTTATGAACTGTAGATTAAAACTGAAGAAACTGCAAAAATGTGGCAATTTAAGGAGATGGGGCCTGGATAAACTGACTAAACCAGAGGTTGTACAGAGTTTCAGGAAGAGCATAAGGGAACAATTGACAGGAATGGGGGAAAGAAATACAGTAGAAGAAGAATGGGTAGCTCTGAGGGATAAAGTAGTGAAGGCAGCAGAGGATCAAGTAGGTAGAAAGACGAGGGCTAGTAGAAATCCTTGGATAACTGAAGAAATATTGAATTTAATTGATGAAAGGAGAAAATATAAAAATGCAATAAAAGTAGCAGGCAAAAATGAATACAAACGTCTAAAAAATGAGATCGACAGGAAGTGCAAAATGGCTAAGCAGGGATGGCTTGAGGACAAATGTAAGGATGTAGAGGATTATCTCACTGGGGGTAAGATGGATGCCGCCTACAGGAAAATTAAAGAGACCTTTGGAGAAAAGAGAGCCACTTGTCTGAATATCAAGGGCGATGTACTTTAGGACAATATTATGGAAATGGAAGAGGAGGTTGATGAAGATGAAATGGGAGATATGATACTGTGTGAAGAGTTTGACAGGGCACTGAAAGACCTGAGTCGAAACAAAGCCCCAGGAGTAGACAACATTCCATTAGAACTACTGACGGCCTTGGGAGAGCCAGTCCTGACAAAACTCTATCATCTGGTGAGCAAGATGTATGAGACAGGTGAAATACCCTCAGACTTCAAGAAGAATATTATAATTCCAATCCCAAAGAAAGCAGGTGTTGATGGATGTGAAAATTACCGAACTATCAGTTTAATAAGTCATAGCTGCAAAATACTAATGCGAATTCTTGACAGACGAATGGAAAAACTGGTAGAAGCTGACCTGGGGAAAGATCAGTTTGGATTCCGCAGAAATGTTGGAACACGTGAGGCAATACTGACCCTACGACTTATCTTAGAAAATAGATTAAGGAAAGGCAAACCTACATTTCTGGCATTTGTAGACTTAGAGAAAGCTTTTGGCAATACTGACTGGAATACTCTCTTTCAAATTCTAGAGGTGGCAGGGATAAAATACAGGGAGCGAAAAGCTATTTACAATTTCTACAGAAACCAGATGGCAGTTATAAGAGTCGAGGGGCATGAAAGGGAAGCAGCGGTTGGGAAGGGAGTGAGACAGGGTTGTAGCCTGTCCCCGATGTTATTCAGTCTGTATATTGAGCAAGCAGTAAAGGAAACAAAAGAAAAATTCGGAGGAGGTATTAAAGTCCATGGAGAAGAAATAAAAACGTTGAGGTTCGCCGATGACATTGTAATTCTGTCAGAGACAGCAAAGGACTTGGAAGAGCAGTTGAACGGAATGGACAGTGTCTTGAAAGGAGGATATAAGATGAACAGCAACAAAAGCAAAACGAGGATAATGGAATGTAGTCGAATTAAGTCGGGTGATGCTGACGGAATTAGATTAGTAAATGACACACTTAAAGTAGTAAAGGAGTTTTGCTATTTGAGGAGTAAAATAACTGATGATGGTCGGAGTAGAGAGGATATAAAATGTAAACTGGCAATGGCAAGGAAAGCGTTTCTGAAGCAGAGCAATTTAACATCGAGTATAGATTTAAGGGTCTGGAAGTCGTTTCTGAAAGTATTTGTATGGAGTGTAGCCATGTATGGAAGTGAAACATGGACGATAAATAGTTTGGACAAGAAGAGAATAGAAGCTTTCGAAATGTGGTGCTACAGAAGAATGCTGAAAATTAGATGGGTAGATCACATAACTAATGAGGAGGTATTGAATAGAATTGGGGAGAAGAGGAGTTTGTGGCACAACTTGACAAGAAGAAGGGACCGGTTGGTAGGACATGTTCCGAGGCATCAAGGGATCTCAAATTTAGCATTGGAGGGCAGCGTGGAGGATAAAAATCGTAGAGGGAGACCAAGAGATGAATACACTAAGCAGATTCAGAAGGATGTAGGTTGCAGTAAGTACTGGGAGATGAAGAAGCTTGCACAGGATAGAATAGCATGGAGAGCTGCATCAAACCAGTCTCAGGACTGAAGACAACAACAACAACAAAATGCTGTCCCTCTCTCTGTCCATCTACTCCTTCTCTGCATTTCTCAGAGCGAAGAAACATAGTATCCTATGACACATCTGGAATCTGGCAGCTCATACAAATATAAAGTTTAAACGGTGTACGTAGAAGCCTGATAGTACTGGGAAATAACAACCAATCTGACGGACTGTTAAAGGTTTATTAACCGTTTACCATGGTTTCGACAAATACAAATATGTCTTCTTCAGAAGGAAAACGGACGTGACGTCCTTCGCTTGCTACTTTGGGTTGGGTGGTTGGTTGATGTAAGAGGGGGGGGGGGGGGGGAAGAGGGGGGGGGGGGGAAGGTACCAAACTGCTTCGTCATCGGTTTCTTGTTCCTATAAACAAGTCCACGAGGGAAGGAATAAAAGAAACAAGACTTATCGCACCAAACGTGGAGAAAACAAAAAACACAACAACTCAGAAGGACAATAAATACCAGAATGTATAAAATAAGAAAAGAAAACCACAGAGAAACGCAAGAAACGGGCAGAAGGGATTAAAACAGTAGAGACGACCGTGGCTGACTGATCACATGAAAAGGATAAGCGAGTCACTCTGCAACACATCAAAACCTTCAGCCTAACGGCACGAGGGTAGAGAACATATATGGTTAAAGGGCATGCGCTAAAAATTAGATGGAACGATAACCCCCCCCCCCCCCCCCTCACCCCTTACGTGTATAACGAAAACTAAATCAGACGATGAGGAGTTGTCAGCTAAAGCTAATGGTAACGAGTCTGGTAACTGAAAATTCCGTCAGAAGACAGCTGAAGCAGGACAGTGCAACAGAATGAGGGCCACCGTCAACCAGCCGCTGCACCGACACTGGGGTGGGTCTTCACTGCGGGAGAAGATAGCCGTGGGACAGCGAAGCGTGGCCGAGGCGGAGCCGGCAGAGGACCACACAGTCCCTGCGGGATGCCCGCATGGAGGGCTTCCACACATCCGTAGTCCCCCTGTATTGACCGACCAAGTGCAACAGGCATGGAACACTCCACTCCATAAACTGACATCCAGCACCTGCGCAATATAATGTAGTGACGATTGGGTGCTTGCATTCAACATTCTGGCGGTTATACCGGTTATTAATGTACCATTATTTCACATTTGCAATGACTTATCTCGCACTTATATTAACATGTGATTTTGCAATGTTTATCACTTACATATGTTGTCCAGACAAATACATTCCCCAAACTTGATTACTCTACATTAATTATTTTTTAGGTGTTGCGTTTCTTTCTGTCTGTGTAGATCGATTCTCTCGAATGCATTCACCGGCGCCAACACTTTGCAACAACTTATTTGTGTTTCACTGTGACTGAACTGGTCCATATGTGTACTATTGGGAGTTGAGTTTCCTTCACTTCATCTACAATATCGCTGGCCAAAATCTGTCATTATCACAGTTTCCAGACTCTGTAGACTTTCCAGTCGCCTCGCATTTAAGGGATGCCTTTTCATTTTCATCAACCTAAATAACGTCCAAAGCTGATATTATTTCTATCCAGTTAACATTGAGACTACAGCAGGAGTCGTGACGCCCTGACCGGCGTGTTTCTGCAGGTTTTTGTGCGGAAACCGATTTGTTTAATTTTGACTTCAAAATATTCCAGCGACTCGTCGATGCAGAGAAGAAAACGAGCATTTGTTGCAACAGACGGAAAAAAGCCGTTTTGATGACAACACTCTCCTACAAACGATCCTACTACGTTAAAGTACTAAGCTGAACGCGGTATATAAACAGCAAGAGCACGGGGACCAGAGTAAAAGCCATATTGCTTGTACTGTCATATGATTGCATAAATGAATGTCTAAATCTTGTTTACTTGATAAATTTAGTAATGAGTCAGCCAATTCTTCTGTTTCGTGCCATGAATTTGGGATAAAACAGACAACTCTTTCAATACGAAATCCATCTTTTGATAAATGCATTATAACAAAAGATAGCTGACTCGCGTGGGTAATATCAGGGATAGAGTCTAATATGGTGGAAAAATATTCAGGTTCCTTCATCTCATCTGTAATGTACTTCACCACTCTTTCTTCACAATTTTGAAAAGGAAGAAATGATTAGCTACCTTTTCCGTTGTTATGATGAAGTTCTGCATGTTTAGCTAGAAAAGGATCGAATTCTGCTATTAGCTGTGGTGCCATCTCGAAACTTCCGCAGTGTGTTGACCCAAATTCATAGTTCTGAAAGAACGGCGTCTTTCGTTAATTAAAGTAGTCGTGATTTATAAGATCTTGATTTCTCACGCAATTGCTTTTCGTTATGGATGAGTCAGTTGTATTTACAGCGAAATTTCTCCTTCAGAAAATGACTGATCGTAAATCAACTATAAGATTTTTTGCAATCATTGGGCGTTATTGCAGAATTTTGCAAATGCAGTGTTTGTGGAAATTATATGGTTTTGACAAAGGTTTCATTATCACGCACTTCCGACGAATACATGTGGAGGTGCAGAAATAATAATATATGGAGACCCATATGCAGGGGGACATGGTTCGAAAGATGGAGGCTGAATTTAGAAGTAACAGTCATGTTAACCTACCACTTTTGCTATCAATATTCTTGCAAATATGTCATACACGAAGCAGGGGTTTCGTGTGGCACTGTAGTTGACTGGTTTTCATATTGCAGAGAAGTCTGCGGGGAATTTATAAAGTATAGGTGATCACTGGGGGGGGGGGGGGGGGGGCGACGTTATAGTTGAAGTACATGAGTCACATTTTGGAAAGAGAAAGTACGAAAGCGGGCATGAAGTTGTTGGGCTTTGGGTTTCTGTAGCAGTAGTTTCTGGAGGGATTGTGCAGATGTATTTAGGGTCGTGCAAAATCGTATAAAGGAAGTGTTGACATCTTTAATAGAAGAATATGTGGAAGAAGGTTCCGTAGTCATGTCGGATGGGTTTGCTTCGTACAAGAGGTTGGGTGAAGGGGTTTATCATCATTTGGTCGTGAATCACAATATTCAAAGTTTACAAGACGGGGCATGTACCAGTATTATCGAGGGGTATTGGGGAGCTGTAAAATCTGTTGTCGGGCGGGAAAAGAGAAGGATTTCAGTGTTGCAAAGGCCATTTGGATGAATAGTGTTGGAGGAAGAGTATTCCTAAAGGTTATTGTGTATTTCTTGCATTTATGAAAATAGTCAGCAAAATGCACCAGCCTCGTTTTGTTAGTTAGGTGTTCGTGGGTCTGATACTTTTTTCTTGTTTTACGTTGCGTTTTTTTTATGATACTGTACTGCGCGACTGCTACTTTTTTGGTTTCTCTGGGGCGAGGTTTTTCTGTCGTTTAATATTTTGTGGTTGCAATGGTGGGCCGATGGGGGTTGATATGTCTTTGCCGGGGTGGGGGTGGGGGGGGGGGTTGTGTGATTGACTCGTGATATCATATTTTTATTATTTTAAAATATCACGTCTGGTTGAGGGCGGGTGGGGGTGGTAGGGAAGAACTAATTTGGGTGAAACCTCTTTCGTGCCTTGCAGTTTGTGTTTCTTATGAACTTTTTTCAGTAGTTGCAGGAGCAACAGTCTGGATGATTGATTATTCTGGCCTTGTAACACTAACCAAAACGGCCTTGCTGTGCTGGTACTACGAACAGCTGAAAGCAAGGGGAAACTACAGCCATAATTTTTCCTGAGGGCATGCAACTTTACTCTATGGTTAAATTATGATGGCGTCCTCTTGGGTAAATTATTTCGGAGGTAAAATAGTCCCCTATTCTGATCTCCGGGAGGGGACTACTCTGGAGGACGTCATTATCAGTAGAAAGAAAACTGGCGTTCTACGGATCGGAGCCTTTTGGTAGAATTTTGCACAGATCATAGCTTAATCATAGCTAACACTTGGTTCAAGAGTCATGAAAGAAGGTTGTATACATGGAAGAGGGCAGGAGATACTGGTAAGTTTCTATCTATTGTTTATGAACAGTAGATTAAAACTGAATAAACTGCAAAAAGGTAGGAATTTAAGGAGATGGGACCTGGATAAACTGACTAACCAGAGGTTGTAGGGAGTTTCAGAGAGAGCATTTGGGAACGATTGACAAAAATGGGGGAAAGAAATACAGTAGAAGTAGAATGGGTAGCTTTGAGAGATGAAATAGTGAAAGCAGCAGAGGATCAAGTAGGTAAAAAGACGAGGGCTAGTAGAAATCCTTGTGTAACATAAGATATATTGAACTTAATTGATGAAAGGAGAACATATAAAAATGCAGTAAATGAAGCAGACAGAAAGGAGAGATTGACAGTAAGTGAAAATGGCTAAGCAAGGATGGTTACAGGACAAATGTAAGGATGTAGAGGCATCAGTTTAATAAGTCATGGCTGCAAAATACTCACACGAATTCTTTACAGACGAATGGAAAAACTGGTACAAGCCGACCTCGGGGAAGATCAGTTTGGATTCCGTAGAAATGTTGGAACACGTGAGGCAATACTGACCGAATGACTTATCTTAGAAGATTGATTAATGAAAGGCAAACCAACGTTTCTAGCATTTGTAGACTTAGTGAAAGCTTTTGACGGTGGTGACTGGAATGCTCTCTTTCAAATTCTGAAGGTGGCAGGGGTCAAATACAGGGAACGAAAGGCTATTTACAATTTCTACAGAAACCGGATTGCAGTTATAAGAGTCGAGGGACATGAAAGAGAAGCAGTGTTTGGGAAGGGAGCGAGACAGGGTTGTAGCCTATCCCCGATGTTATACAATCTGTATATTGAGCAAGCAGTAGAGGAAACAAAAGAAAAACTCGGAGTAGGTATTAAAGTCCATGGAGATGAAATAAAAACTTTGAGGTTCGCCGATGACATTGTAATTCTGTCAGAGACAGCAAAGGACTTGGAAGAGCAGTTGAACGGAATGGACAGTGTCTTGAAAGGAGGATATAAGACGAACATCAACATAAGCAAAACGAGGATAATGGAATGTAGTCGAGTTAAGTCGGGTGATGCTGAGGGAATTAGATTAGGAAATGAGACACTTAAAGTAGTAAAGGAGTTTTGCTATTTGGGGAGCAAAATAACTGATGATGGTCGAAGTAGAGAGGATATAAAATGTAGACTGGCAATGGCAAGGGAAGCGTTTCTGAAGAAGAGAAATTTGTTAACATCGGGTATAGATTTAAGTGCGAGGAAGTCATTTCTGAAAGTATTTGTATGGAGTGTAGCCATGTATGGAAGTGAAACATGGACGATAAGTAGTTTGGACAAGAAGATAATAGAAGCTTTCGAAATGCGGTGCTACAGAAGAATGCTGAAGATTAGATGGGTAGATCACATAACTAATGAGGAGATATTGAATAGAATTGGGTAAAAGAGGAGTTTGTGGCACAATTTGACCAGAAGAAGGGATCGGTTGGCAGGACATGTTCTGAGGCATCAAGGGATCACCAATTTAGTACTGGATGGCAGCATGGAGGGTAAAAATCGTAGAGGGAGACCAAGAGATGAATACACTACGCAGATTCAGAAGGATGTAGGCTGCAGTAGGTACTGGGAGATGAAGAAGCTTGCACAGGATAGAGTAGCAAGGAGAGCTGCATCAAACCAGTCTCAGGACTGAAGACCACAACAACAACTAGAAATGACTTCCTATATAGATTACTTCTAGTTACCGATTCCAAGTATCCGATGGTTCATTACTTAGATCGTTTTTGCAGTACATGTGGAAAATATAATACAATATCTGCACTCGTAATTCCTCTCTGAAGTTTTGCGAAAAAGTTAGTAATTTTGGAGTCAGTAACTAGACTGACTTATATATGAGATCAATTCCATTTACCGATTCCATCTATCCGAAAGTTCATTACTCTGATCTTTATTTTTCCAGTAGTTATCTCAAATGTGATGACATTTTTCAGCTCGTAATTGCTCTCTGACTTACCGCGAAACAGCTACAAGCAATATTTGTTAATTTTTAATGGAGTTCCTGGTTTGTTTAGGATTTACGGTGTTCGTTTCTCCATATTTTATGTTATTAACTCTTATTTCTTATAATTCGCTTTATTTCACCGTTGTTCTGTTCTACTTTTAATTTCTCCCCGCCCCAAACCCCAACTATCCTGCGCTTCTCCCGTTTGAATCACTAATCAATAATAGAATTAACCTAATTTTGGAATAGGACGATTTCATCATGCGCTATACTATAATACAGTTTATGGTCCTCTGTGCTCCTCCACTCGCATAAATTATGATAATAATTCTAATTAGACACCAATTCTGTACATTCCTGTCCTTATTTATTTGTTATCTTCAACTCCTTTAGATGTAATTAGTGCGTAAATAATAATCGCGTCAAATGTATTATTTTAACGCATACTATATTCGTTTGTTTACGAGTATGATCCGTTCCCTTCACAGATTGCCGATATGCAGCATCTTTGCCTTACGTATGACGTCATTGGTCAAAGCCTACGGCTGGAATCGGACACTATGTTCAGCTGAATTTTCATCGGGACTGACCGTTTTTCCAGTCATTAAATCCCTCATTAGGTTTTGCAAACAATAAACATGGGGCACAAAACACACTACCCTTGTTCTGAGACCATACTAAAAATAGTCTTTGTTGTATCTCGTAATCCTCATCGTTATGAAAACCAAACTTTTAATTACTTCGGAATGTAAGTATATTGCCTGCAAGAACTACTGAAATCACAATCCATATTCTCTGTCACATGGTCTTGCTTAGCAATACAATCGCCAAGGAGTCCATTTATTATCCAGTTCTCCGCATCGGCGTCAGAACCTTAACCACCATCGCCGTTCGCTTTATATGCGTCATTTGGGTCAACTGAAATGATTGTTTCTGCGCCATTATTATTGTTTTAATATCAGGAACGCCTGAATCCAATAAACCGCACCCTGCACTATTTTCGATACCGCTCACCAGTAAATCACCACATTTTTACACTCTGATGTTTCTACACTCGAGCTCGGGCTAGAACTAGCTGGCTGTGTTTGACTTTTTTTTTTTTTTAATAGCACACCGACTTTTGCACTCTTTCTCAGTTTCTTCTTTTTTTTATTGCCTTTTCTTTCGTGAGTTGCCGGTACCGAGAACCGTTTACTTTTCTCTGACTGTCACTGACTTTAATTAATACTAAAATATATATCACAAAATACTAAACAACTGCACTGTTTCAAATTAAACTTAACTGCCAGCCAAGCGACCCGCTGTTAGAATAGCGGGTGGTCTTTCTTTTCTTTGCATATTGAATTTTAAGTTTGAATAGGTATTGTTGATTAGTGATATTGGCTACCCCTATGACACTGTTAAGGACGTCTCCCATCAAAAAGCTTAATTGCGAGCAACGATATTTGCATTCGCAACGTATTTCACATAAGTAGGCACGAAACTGAATAAAGTGAATAACGCTCACATTTTCACGACGTAACGTCATTACTAAAACTAAAGCTGTCCTTGTTCCACTGCCTGACCAGACCGTTCATGAAATTTGAGCTGATTGTTGCCAATGTTATTCATATCCATTTCATTGTCAGTAAAGTACGTATTCTCTTTTCAAGAATTGTAAATAAAATGTTTTAAAAAATAGTAATAACTTATAAGCCACGTTTTAAAGACCGCTGCCCCTTAAAATCGGCAGTCCTAGGCAACTGCCTAGTCTGCCAGGCCCAAATATGCCGCTGACTGATATGTGTAAATACGCCTCTGATTGAGTGTGTCACAACATTTCGGTTGTCCCCGTGTTATAACTTGCCTATTATGACAGAATGCCGTTTTAAGGCAAAGGCGTAATCAAGATTTCTCATTCTGGGTGCTACTTGTTGTAATTAAATGTCAGTTAATGATACATTGTCTGTAAAAGTCTTAAGAAAATTTTGTTCGAATAGTTTTAAAGCGTTTAGCTCTACGCTGTCGTCCTGTGATCAGAAACGTGTCATTGTACAATCGAAGAAAGTACGTTAGTAGCTAGGTACGTACCATTTTATTTTTCATCTTCACTTTCCTAACACATCTGGGAGTTTCTTATTTGTGTAACAGAAGTATGTCACGCAGTATTGGATATTATTTTTATGTAAGAGTGTGCTATCTGAGTAAAGAGTTCCTTCTGTTTGTGACTTCACTCTGATTAAAAAAACAAAAGATGAAAATTGCTGCGAGTGAAACAACCAGCAGTGACATTTATATTTCTTCTTGTCACAAACATTTGATCGTTTTTTCCGAATATGTCGCGATTTCGGAGGGCGTCCTTAGGTAGGAATTCCAGGGTACAGCTTTAAATGTTGAGAGTAAAACGAGAAGCAATGGTATATGTATTCTTGTCTCTCATAAATATTTGGCTGTTTATTTTCGAATATGTCGTGATTTCCAATGCTATGGTTAGGTAAGAACCTAAAAGAAAAACTTAAATTGCTGCGAATAAAACGAGCAGTAGTCATATTTATAGTCTTGCTTTTCACCATACTTAGCTGCGATCGATCCCTTGTCAACGCATCGTAAATTTGTCGGTCAAGGCAAAGATAGCACCACATTGCCGTAACGTGAAGGATTTCCGATTTCAGCCGAATGACAGACGCACTTCCAATTTTTAGTCAATCGTTCATACTTCATAGAGAACACTGAAATCAATCGCACGAAACATGGAAGTACGGCAGAGGCCTCTATCTAGGATTTTACCGAGAAATGTGAAGTGGGTGTAGTTATATGTGGAAGCAAATGTTCCTCAAGGGACGCCCTAGACTGTACATGACTACCAAATCCAGTTCCATCGCAGCATAAATATGAAGCACCACGCCGAACTGTCTCTGAAAGAGCTTCGAAATCAAAAGGAGCATAACGCAAACAGGAGACAAGTATTTCTTTTTCGGCCCAGATCCTCATCAATAAAAATGACCACGTACAATACACTTAGGATCCCCACCAGGGCGGACTGAAGACATCGAAACAATTCAGAGCCATGCTGCTAAATTTGTTAACAGTAGAATCGATCAACACGTGATTATTACGAAAATATTTTATGAATTCAAATTGGATTTCTGAAATGAGAAGACGTTCTTTTGGAAACGTTATTGAGGAAGTTTAGAGAACTGCCATTTGCGACAAACTGTAGAAATATCCTACTGTCAACAAACTGCATTTCGCATAAACAACGCGAGGACAAGGGAAGACAAATAAGGGCTCTTACGAAAGCATGTAGACGCGAAGTCAGCGTAATTGCATTAATCTCACAATCCTCACAGTACTTACCGCGTTTTCTCCCGATGTTGTAAGATCCATATTGCAGTAGAACTGTATAAATGATCTCAACTAGGAATAATTTATCAGAAACTGTTGCCGCGAATTAAAATTTTGCCTACGATGGCGTTGTTAATCGAACTGTGACACCCAAAGAAGTTCCACTTCCCCTGTAGCAACAATAACAGCCAGAGGAAATAAATTGTAACTCTGTTTCCGTCTTTTGACTTTCGCATTACTTTCAGCAATTCTGGATATAAACTTGAATCCACGCCGTGAAGTACACGGCAGTTTGTACAGTCATAATTATGGTTTTCACATTTTTATGTTAATTTCCATTCTTGCACTCCTAGTTTCTACTTCATATAGACTTTCGCCTAAGGTATATTTTCATATCGTAGGAATGTATGTTTATACCAACAAGAACTGCTCAAAATAGTGAATTTAAAATAATATCAATAATTAGTTTTACAGTTGCTAAAAGACGAAAATGTATTAGAAATGGTGACTAACAGCCAGGAAGAAAGGTTAGTGATGCCAGTAGGCAGAAAAAGTACTCAGTCCTGTTTGAAATGTAGTGTTTAGTATACAACTTACTCTCAACACAAAGAGTTTAGAATTCCAAGTTTTTGTCGGAATTCATTCTGATCGAAAATACACTACTGGCCATTAAAATTGCTACACCACGAATATGACGTGCTACAGACGCGAAATTTAACCAACAGGAAGAAGATGCTGTGATATGCAAATGTTTAGCTTTTCAGAGCATTCGCACGAGGTTGGCGCCGGTGGCGACACCTACAACGTGCTAACATGAGGAAAGTTTCCAACCGATTTCTCATACACAAACAGCAGTTACCGGCGTTGCCTGGTGAAACGTTGTTGTGATGCCTCGTGTAAGTAGGAGAAATGCGTACCATCACTTTTCCGACTTTGATAAAGGTCGGATTGTAGACTATCGCGATTGCGGTTTATCGTATCGCGACATTGCTGCTCGCGTTGGTCGAGATCCAATGACTTAGCAGAATATAGAATCGGTGGGTTCAGGAGGGTCATACGGAACGCCGTGCTGAATCCCAACGGCCTCGTATCACTAGCAGTCGAGATGACAGGCATCTTATCCGCATGGCTGTAACGGATCGTGCAACCACGTCTCGATACCTGAGTCAACAGTTGGGGACGTTTTCAAGACAACAACCACCAACAAGAACAGTTCGACGACGTTTGCAACAGCATGGACTATCAGCTCGGAGACCATGGCTGTGTTTACCCTTGACGCTGCATCACAGACAGGAGCGGCTGCGATGATGTACTCAACGACGAACCTCGGTGCACGAATGGCAAAACGTCATTTTTTCGGATGAATCCAGGTTCCGTTTACAGCATCATGATGGTCGCATCCGTGTTTGGCGACATCGCTGTGAACGCACATTGGAAGCGTGTATTCGTCATCGCCGTACTGGCGTATCACCCGGCGTGACGGTATGGGGTGCCATTGGTTACACGTCTCGGTCACCTCTTGTTCGCATTGACGGCACTTTCAACAGTAGACGTTACATTTCAGATGTGTTACGACCCGTGGCTCTACCCTTCATTCGATCCCTGCGAAACCCTACATTTCAGCAGGATAATGCTCGACCTCATGTTGCAGGTCCTGTACGGGTCTTTCTGGATACAGAAAATGTTCGATTGCTGCCAGCACATTCTCCAGATCTCTCACCAATTGGAAACGTCTGGTCAATGGTGGCCGAGCAACTGGCTCATCACAATACGCCAGTCACTACTCTTGATGAACTGTGGTATCCTGTTGGACGTGCATGGGCAACTGTATCTGTACACGCCATCCAAGCTCTGTTTGACTCAATGCCCAGGCGTATGAAGGCCGTTAATACGGCCAGAGGTGGTTGTTCTGGGTACTGATTTCTCAGGATCTATGCACCCAAACTGCGTGAAAATGTAATCACATGTCAGTTCTAGTATAATATATTTGTCCAATGAATACCCGTTTATCATCTGCATTTCTTCTTGGTGTAACAATTTTAATGGCCAGTAATGTATTTGTAATTAAAGATGAATAAACTCAAATGGTGGAACCATTATTACCTTACGTTCTGATTTGTTACATATGTTCGCAAATATTACGTGCTGTTTCTAAATCATTCGGTGAGCATTGGGTTCCCTAGTTCTGTATCGGTGGAAGCCCCAACACTTGGGGCCACGAATGTTTTGTGTTCAGTCGCTGACAACTTCAGCAAACCAATATTGTTTTGTTGTTTTTGTTTTGTTAGCACTGTATTAGCCATTGCGCTGTGAATGTTAGTGTAATGTGTCACTGGATAAAGAAGACGGAGTCTTGTTCCGTTCCCTCTCTTCCGAAGCTGTATCTGATTTTAAGCTAGTAGAAACATGCAGATTTTGGTCGGCTGGCTTCTGCAGGGCTACGGTTGTTATAGAAAACTAACGATATACATATTATCTGTGTGGTAGCATATAACACTTCTGACAACTTCATCCAAAATTCTTGAAAAAATAATGTATTCAAAAGTAGCTTCGCATATTTGTAAAAATGAAGTACTAACAAAATGCCACTTTGGTCTTCAGAAAGGCTTTCCAACAAAATGTGCTATACATGCTATATCAAATATTAAACGCTCTGAACAGCCTAGATTATCCACTATCACTTGTTGTGGTCTCTCAAATGCTTTTGACTGTTAAAATCGTGAAATTCTTCCAGATAAGCATAAGTATTGTGGTATGGGTGGGGGCAGTGCACAAATGGTTTGATCCATATTTAACTGGAAGACTGCAGAAAGTCCTCTAACTGGGGAGGTATCAAGATCAGTGTCCCACAGGGTTCACTCTTGGGTTACTTATTGTTCTTAATATATATTAATGATTGCCATTCTGTATTCATGAAGCTGAAGAAATTGTAAACGATGTCTTTCACAAAATTATTGAGTAGTTCTCTGCAAATGGACTCTCACTAAATTTTGAGAAAGCACATTGTATACAGTTCTGTACCGTAAATGGCGTACCACCATAGACAAATATAGACTCTGAACAGAAATCTGTTGCCAAGACAGAATATTCAAAATTTCTAGGTGTTTGCATTCATGAGAAATTGAAATGGAAGAAATACAGTAGTGATCTGCTGAAGCATTTGAGTTCATCAATTTATGCTATTAGGGCTATTGCAAATTAGCTTAGTATGCCTATTTTCATCCACTGCTTTAATATGGCATCAAAATTTGAGGAAATTCATCATTGTGAGAAAAAGTACACATTGCACAAAAGTGTGTAATCAGAATAATAACTGAAGCCCACTCAGGATCAGCTTGTAGACGTTTATTTAAGGGACTAGGGAGATTTACAGTACTTTCATAATAAGCATATTAACTTACGAAATTTGTTATTAATAACCCATCCCAATTCAAAAATAGTAGCATACTGCATAGCTACAAAACTAGAGAAAAGATGATCTTCAATATTCTGAGTTAAATCCGAACAGAAAGGGAAGAATTATTCTGCCCCAAGTCTTTGGTCATTTACCAAATAGCATTAACCAATTAGCATTTAAAAATAAATTAGAAGAATTTCTGAATGACAACTCCTTCCACTCTATAGATGAATTTCTAAATATGAAGCAGTAATTATTACTTTGTATAAAGAAACCTTACGTTAAACTGACATGTTTACATCATTATGAAATGTATTCATGATCTATGGAATATGTCAAATGACGCCTCGCTTGGTGTAAGGAGCATAAACATTAGACGATCGAACCGTGGAAAAACGTTGTGTGGAGTGACGAATCACGGTACACAATGTGCCGATCCGATTGCAGAGTGTGGGTATCGCGAATACCCGGTGAACGTCATCTGCCAGCGTGTGTAGTGCCAACAGTAAAATTCGGAAGCGGTGGTATTATGGTGTGGTCTTTTTTTTTTTTTTTTTTTTTTTTTTTTTTTTTTTTTTTTTTTTTTTTTTTTGCGTGGCACTATGGCAGCACAGGCTTACATTGGCGTTTTAAGCACCTTCTTGCTTCCCACTGTTGAAGAACAATTCGGGGATGGCGATTGCATCTTTCAACACGATCGAGCATCTGTTCATAATGCACAGCCTTTGGCGGAGCGGTTACACGACAGTAACATCCCTATAATGGGCTGCCCTGCATCGAGTCCTGACCTGAATCTTATAGAACACCTTTGGGATGTTTTGGACGCCGACTTCGTGCCAGGCCTCGCCGACCGACGTCGTTACCTTTCCTCAGTGCAGCACTCCGTGAAGAATGGGCTGCCATTCCCAAAGAAACCTTCCAGCGCCTGACTGAACGTATGCCTGAGAGTGGAAGCTGTCATAGAGGCTAACGGTGGGCCCACACCGTATTGAATTCGAGCATTACCGATGGAGGGCGCGACGTACTTGTAATTCATTTTCAGCTAGGTGTCCGAATAATTTTGATCACGTAGTGTAATATGGTGCTCACGATAAGACAGCGCGTTTTCATTGCCGAATGTTATTCGAACAACAATTCGTGGAAAACGCGTGGGGAACGTTTATGCAGGAGTTTAAGATTGGAAGTGTTTTGGCAAAACGTTCAGCAAAGTCTACAATGCAAAACATAGAAACAAGACGAAGTGAAAATGGGCTCTATAGCGAATAAAAGTCGTAACTATCTGAAAAGAATTAGAATATCAGAAAACATGGCTCTAGTGAAAGAAAACCTGGAACAAAGACCAACAAAGAGTCAGCCTCGTTTATCTGTGCAAGTGGGAATTAAGAGAGCGTAATGTTGAAACATTGTCAAAAAAGGTCTGCCATCTGTATCCTTAGAAATTTACTGTTGTGCGTGAGTTAAGACGTCCCATTAAACTTCCACGCGTAGAGTTCTCCTGGTAGTTTCTGAATGAGGTGTAATCAGGACTTCTGGATCCTCATTTTCTTGTTTCTTCAGATGAGGCCTGGTTCAGCCTGTCAGAGTGAGTGAACTAATAGAACATGCGCCATTACACATCAGAAAATTCCCATCAGTGCTCTGAAGAGCCGCTGCATTATCTCAAGGCTGGTGCTTGGTGTGCAATATCTGATATCTGTATCACAGCACGATTTTTTCACGAAATTGTTAAAGCTTGCCGGTATGTATAGAAACTGTTTATCCACGTGTGAATCAACTAACAGAAGATGAATTTTCAGCAAGATGCAGCAACAGATCACACCAAGTTGACAACCTTGTCACTACTGCAAGAGGGCGCTCAGTGTGCAGAGGACAAGCAGCAGAGGCGGTGGAATCTCCTGCCAACCTAGATCGTCTGATCTCTCTCCCTGTGATTTTTACCTTAGGGCAAATTGAAGGGTCCGTGTTACCCAGTGGCTGTCACACACTGGAAGAGCTACAGCAGAAAACTGAAAACACAACTGCTGCTATACTTCAGACCACATGTTGTTACGAGTGTAGGTAGACTGGATGGGTTCTGGGACAAAGTAGGTCACCGATGACGCCATTGATGATATCGTCAACGAGTCATCTGATTTCTTCACTCTCCCCCTACCACACCTCCGACAGACTGATGGGAGATTTAAAAATAGCTGGGGTTTTTCCACATTCCTATCACATCACTGTGGAAGTGTGGCTGTTGTCATACGTGTAAACTGACGGCAAATTAAAAAATCTAAGATGGCATATTGTTGTGCTGAAATTCAAGGTGACTGACCTGAAATACTGGGAGAGGCTCTACGATGTCAGACTCCAAGACGGCGATCCCAGACAGCTGACCTGATACACTGGGACAGTCTCTGCGACATCAGATTCCCTGGGATTTCCCCCTGGAATGGGGGATGTTTGTCTTACCCTACCGGCCCAAGCCTATGGTTCTGGAACAAGGTGCAAAAGCATCTCCTTCTCCCCCTGTGCCAGTTATAGAACAGCATGTGTTTGTTTTCTCCTCCTGCAGGTCCAGGCCTATCAAAGAATATCAGTCTGCTGATTTATTTAACTTGTTTTCCTAAGCTACTGTTCACTCAGAGGAGTATGGTTACTTACAGAATTCCTGCTCACAGATACAACATCAAGAATTAAGTTTCAAGGCGAAATTTCTGAACCATTCAAAATCAAAACAGGAGTTCGACAAGGTGACGGACTGTCCCCAATTCTCTTTAACTTGGTTTTAGATAAAGTAGTAAAAACATGGGAAAACACATTAAAAAACAGAGGCACAAAGGGTATAAGCATGGGCCAAGGAAAGAACAAATTTGAAGTAAAATGTTTAGCCTTTGCGGATGATATGGCATTGATAACTGAAAAACGAACAGACGCAACAGTTATGCTTGATATGTTACACGAGATTGCTGAAAAGACTGGGCTAAAAATATCCTACGAAAAAACCGAGTATATAGAACACAAACATAATACAGAAAAGTTTATGAAAACAAAGTATGGAAAAATTAAAAGAGTTGATAGATTCAAATACCTGGGGGAGTGGATCCAAGCCAATGGACTGGATAACACAACAAATAAAGAAAGAATAAAAAAGTTGGAATTTGCATATAAATTAACACAAAACTACTACAATAAGAAATCAATATCCATACAAGCAAAGATTAAACATTATAATTCAGTTATTAGGACAAGCAACATATGGATCAGAGTGCCTAACATTGA
This sequence comes from Schistocerca americana, assembly GCF_021461395.2. NCBI lineage: Eukaryota > Metazoa > Arthropoda > Insecta > Orthoptera > Acrididae > Schistocerca > Schistocerca americana. The sequence goes on from NC_060123.1 coordinate 133,679,301, forward strand.
ATAAGAAAGGCGAATTAAGAGAACTAGAAAAAAGAGAGAGAAAAATATTAAGAAAAATTCTAGGTCCTGAGAAAAACAAGGAAAACAGTTGGATTAAAAGGAGAAATGAAGACCTATACAAAAACACAGAAAAGATCACAGATACAATGAGGAAGAGACGGCTAAAATTTTATGGACATTTAAAAAGAATGGAAGAAACACGAATTACAAAGAAAATTTTTAATTACGTTAGTAAGATGAAAAACACCGTAGGATGGATAGAAGCAGTAAAGAAAGACGCCAACAAAATAGGTGCTACAGAAGAAATAATACGTGACAGGAATAACTTTAGGCTACTTATAGAAAACGCAAACTATGAAGAAGATGCGCCAAAACCTCGACCCAAGAGAGTGTGGACAGATGAGCAGAGACGAGCAGTTGACGAGAAAATGAAGAAGTACTGGGAAGAACGGAAGAAAAAGAAACACCATAAGTCTTAAGTTGTATGCGGTCCATAGCTGGCCAAATTCATAATTAAAAAAAAAAAAAAAAAGAATTCCTGCATACTGCTTCTCCTAAGTCCAGTTCCTCAAAGTTGGAACTTTCCAGTTTATACCTTTAACATCAAACTGGAAGGGAAAGAGCCGTGCAGACACGTTGCTATCTCTGCAGCCCCCACGCCACCTCCGCCACCGCATTTAGTTAAGGTACGTAACGTACCAGAGAGCCCTATCTGATGCTAGGGACGATTTACACAGAAGGTAGTTCAGCATGCTAATTACAGCATTGGCGTACACAGGAACTGCTCGAATACGCAGCAATTAGCCTGTCTGTACGCTATACATTGCCGGGTCATTCACCGAGCGAAGTGGCGCAGTGGTCAGACACCGGACTCGCATTCGGGAGGACGACGGTTCAATCCCGCGTCTGGCCATCCTGATTTAGGTTTTCCGTGGTTTCCCTAAATCGCTCCAGGCAAATACTGGGATGGTTCCTTTGAAAGGGCACGGCCGACTTAATTCCCCGTCCTACCCTAATCCAATGAGACACATGACCTCGCAGTTTGGTCTCTTCCCCCAAACAACTCAAACCCCAACCAGGGTCATTGACTTTCATATCGGTTTCCAGATTTCAGGCATATCTGCAATGCTACCAGCAGCGATCGAAATTCCATCGATAAGGTCTTCCACTGTTTCCACAATAGTTTCATACAGTAGCTATTTTATATGCCCCCAGAGGAAAACATGAGGTCAGGTGACCTGGGTAAACGCGATACAGGGTCACCTTGGCCTATCCTTCGATTCTCGAAGATGGTTCCCAGATTATTCCTCACATCGATACCGGAATAGGCTGGCGCCCCTTCATACTGGAAGTACATGCTTTCTGTTTTAACATTCAGAGGTACGTCCAACCAGCCTAGCCAACTATCTCTCCACAGAGGAGTTTTGAATGTCAACACACATTCCCACTCAGCGATACTGAAACAACAGATTAAGGCAGTACCACTGAAAAAAGTTTCCCCAACGTTACAAGTACATGATGCACTATGAAAAACTTATACAAATGGGATAGCAAATCGGTAGATGTGATGTACATGTTGGGTCAGGAACTAACGGTTAGTACTGCTGAGTAACTACTTTACCAAACAGTACTCCATATGAGTGAAGTAGTTGCATCTTTACCTGTAGTTACTCATATTTCAGGTTGGTTAGTTGGTTTTGGGGGAAGAGACCAAACAGCGAGGTCATCGGTCTCATCGGAGTAGGGAAGGACAGGGAAGGAAGTCGGCCGTGCCCTCTCAGAAGAACAATCCCGGCATTTGCCTGGAGCGATTTAGGGAAATCACGGAAAACCTAAATCAGGATGGCCGGACGCGGGATTGAACCGTCGTCCTCCCGAATGCGAGTCCAGTGTGCTAACCACTGCGCCACCTCGCTCGGTCATATTTCAGGTACTTGGGTTGTGCACAGCTCTGCTTAAAAAGAAAAACTCGATATAGTCACAGCACCAAGCCGCACACGACAGCTTTTATGCCCCACAGCTAATTCGCTGCATATCATAACCTGTAGCTGTGATCCTGTAGTCAAATAGGCTATCCATTGGCTAGAATTTAGAGTAAATAAATCACACAGAAATACGTAATAAAAGTTAAATGAATAATTTAATAACAAGGGTTCTATTCAAACGTCTGTAATTGATGTAACGACAGAGAATTGTGCTGAATTATCTTTATTCAGTAAAGGACACCTCAAATAAACAGGAAGTGGTCCTACAATATTCAGTTAACATTCAGACAGAAAACACGAGTACCCTTATCAAATGCAGTAAAGTCACGTTGAGAGCATCACGAGAATGGTAGCAAAATCCCCAGACTAAATAATCATCAAAAATATGCAAAAACTAATTCTGATTCACAATTACAATACACTAAATATTCACCAGATCAAAACAGTTCGGAGTTCAACACAATAGTTCACAACTTAACACACATGATACAAACATAAATAACTCGTTCTCTGTCTCTCCTCAGTTCCGTAGTACAAGTAGAAAAAGTTAGAGTCCTACTATGGAGGACATTCAGACCTATCAAAATATAAAGTTCCTTCAGAAGTTAAAGTGTGGTAGCAGCCATTCATCTCCCAGAACCAAACACCTCTATGATTGAATATCCCTCGTTACTACAGGCAGGGCTACCTCCTTCGAGCACTCGACACAAAGTGTCCAGAATCGCCGCTCTCTTGAGCTCTTCACTTGAAGAGTCTCAGTCTCCACTTGACTCTAATAGTGTTCCGCTGCTGTCCGCTTTTCCATTGGCTGAAGGCCGTCCCCACCAAAAATACGTCATTCTTACGTTCTACAAACATGATTTGACTCATCAAACTAAACTCACGCTAAACTAATATATTACAACAATATTTAAGGAAAAGAAATATTATAAAGATCGGTCACACTCAGACCGTTCACAACAACTACGAATAAAGGATTGCTCGTAAGTTCAAATGGTTCAAATGGCTCTGAGCACTATGGGACTTAACATCTGAGGTCATCAGTCGCCTAGAACTTAGAACTACTTAAACCTAACTAACCTAAGGACGTCACACACAACCATGCCCGAGGCAGGATTCGAACCTGCGACCGTAGCGGTCGCGCGGTTCCAGACTGAAGCGCCTAGAACCACTCGGCCACACTGGCCGGCCGATTGCTCGTAAGTAATTAAGCTAGTATGCGCTCACGTTAAACGACAATGAATTGTCTTTAAACATTATTTAAACGATTATTCATGTCTTCTTGACAGAAGCGTATTTTGGTTCACTTTTCAGTTATGATGTCTGTTAATGCATACGATTTGCCACTTTCAAAGTATCACAGTTTTTACAATAGCACTTTCAATCCACATTTAAATAAAGTTACTGGCAAAATGGAAAACTGTTCATTAAAGCCGGCTGGGGTGGCCGAGCGGCTGTAGGCGCTTCAGTCCGGAACCGCGCGACTGGTACGGTCGCAGGTTCGAATACCGCCTCGGGCATGGATGTGTGTGATGTCGTTAGGTTAGTTAGGTTTAAGTAGTTCTAAGCTCTAGGGGACTGATGACCTCAGAAGTTAAGTTCCATAGTGCTCAGAGCCTTTTTTTTGTTCATTAAATAAATACCCAAGAAAGACAAAACATAAGGTATTCATGTTGTGTTCATTTGCTGTGAAGTTGTGGCAGATTCGTTGTTCTGACAAACACTTGCGTAATGAAACAGATATCAAAGACGTCATAAATCAATGAATACAATAGATACTGATCCACAGATTACAGGGATTATAGCTGTAGTGCAATTCTATCGTCTGAGATACCTTATATTGAAATCAGTTTCGAAGGTCATTCGTTCACTGTGAAGTATTAACTTCAGTAGTTTTAAAGGTACTGGAAAATTGTTGTGTCATTCGATACACTTCATTTACCTGAGAGCGCTGATGTATTCAGATATGCATTAATATATAACTGTGATTTATTGTCGAAGACTAGAGATCCATTATTTAGCCATCTTTAAGATTGCCTGACAGTTCAATTTTCTTGGAGCATTGTCCGTCCTCCAAAGCGATTGTCCGTCGCCAAAATTCCCTGTTCTAGGATTAACCCACATCTGGTACTGTGCTGACGCAGCCCTTCAGCCTGCTGGCGTTCAGCTTCATGTCAAATTACCTTCCCTCACAGCAGTTCTGGGCGGCTGATCAGCTCTCCTACATACTACGAGGGTCACTCCAAAAGAAAGGCACGCTATTTTTTTTTTTAATCCATCGTTTATTCTACATGTTTGAGAGTTTTACAGTGTGTAGATACATCCTTTAGGAACAATATTTTCATTTATCCACATAATTTCCATCCCTCTCAACTGCCTTACGCCATCTTGGAACCAGCGCCTGTATACCCGCACGGTAAAATTCTGGACCAACCTGTTGGAGCCGCTGTTTGGCAGCGTGCATCTTCAAACCTTGTTCCTCGAAGATAGTCTTTCAATTTCCCAAAGAGATGATAGTCACATGAAGCCAAGTCAGGACTGTAAGGTGGGTGTTTCAGTGTTGTCCATCCGAGTTTTGTGATCGCTTCCATGGTTTTTTGACTGACATGTGGCCGTGCATTGTCGTGCAACAGCAAAACATCCTGCTTTTGCCGATGCGGTCGAACACTACTCAGTCGAGCTTGAAGTTTCTTCAGTGCCATCACATATGCATCAGAATTTATGGTGGTTACACTTGTCATGATGCCCACAAGCAAGGGTCCTTCGGAATCGAAAAACACCGTAGCCATAACTTTTCCAGCAGAAGGTGTGGTTTTGAATTTTTTTTTTTCTTGGGTGAATTTGCATGATGCCACTCCATTGATTGCCTCTTCGTCTGTGGTGAAAAATGATGGAGCCATGTTTCATCACCTGTCACAATTCTTCCAAGAAATTCATCCCCACCACTCCCGTACTGTTCCAAAAGTTCGCTGCATACCGTTTTTCTTGTTTCTTTGTGAGCCACTGTCAACATCCTGGGAACCCATCTGGCATAAACCTTTTTTAACGCTAGCACTTTCACTATTCTGCAAACACTTCCTTCCCCTATCCCAACGTAGCGTGACAATTCGTTCACTGTGATGCGTCTGTCAGCAGTCACCAATTCGTTAACTCTCTGCACATTGTCTGGAGTGCGTGCAGTACGAGGCCTGCCGCTGCGAGGACAATCCTCAATATTGCCGTGCCCGCTTTCATCACGTAATCTGCTTGCCCACCGACTAACTGTACTGCGATCGACAGCAGCATCTCCATACACCTTTTTCAACCTCTTGTGCGTGTTTCCCACTGTCTCGTTTTCACAGCACAGGAATTCTATGAGAGCACGTTGCTTCTGACGAACGTCAAGTGTAGCAGCCATCCTGAAGACATGCTGTGACGGCGCCACTCACGGGAACAGGTTGAACTAAGTTTGAAAACAAGCGGGAAGGATGTATCTACACACTGTAAAACTTTCACACATGCAGAATGAAAATTGTATTTTTACAAAAAATAGTGTGCATTTCTTTAAGAGTGACCCTCGTAGTAATGTTGCACACCTCAACTTAATATAGCACATTAGGTCGCTAATTTTGAACATTTAGTCGCACCAAATTTGACATACTTCATGATAAATAAATATATAACAGTTATGACTAGAATACCCTGCATGTATGTCAGAACAACAGTGTAAGTGTTTTTGTGATGGTGTTTGAAATAGCATTTACCTCCTGGGATTTGTCATAACATCTTTTCAACACACATTTATTATATCTAACACAAATTACAGAAATTATGGCATATTAATTAAATGCCCAAGTAAACGCACTGTTTTTATGTAAGTTTCGAGTCAGCTCGATCCTTGAGAAGTTTTCATCGCTTTTGCGTTCATTTGATAGCACTTTTTTGCTTTGACCACATCGTAGCATTTCACCATCACCAACACAACACACGATCGGTGTTCTCGCGTCGAAGTTTGGATGTTTCACAATCCAGCCGCTTCTGCAGAATTTCTTGACCCCTTGACCATGGACTGCGCTGAGACATGCGTCAACCCGCAATTACCGTCAGTGCTGAAGGATGATAGCCGCGTCCGCAGCTCGTGGTCGTGAGGTAGCGTTCTCGTCAGGGTTCCCGGGTTCGGTTCCCGGCGGGGTCAGGGATTTTCTCTGCCTCGTAATGACTGGGTGTTGTGTGATGTCCTTAGGTTAGTTAGGTTTAAGTAGTTCTAAGTTCTAGGGGACTGATGACCATAGATGTTAAGTCCCATAGTGCTCAGAGCCATTTGAACCATTTTTGATGACAGCCGCCGAAATGCGACTGTGGTATAGTTACCAATCATCACACCACTTGCCGAATCCCCATAGATCAGGCATTAAACGCCTTCCTCCGTAGAATCGATCCATTCACAAACGGGATAGCAAGCGAAAACTGACTTATTGCGACAGTTCAAACAATCTGTCCGTGCTCCCACTAGGAAACAAGTCTTTCATGTTATGAAATTCGTTGGGCAACTAACACTTTATCATTTCTCTGCAAATTTACCGCCTCTAATTAGAAACTTTAGAAGTAATGCTGTCCTGTGCGGGTATCGCCCATTTCACTTTACTTTCAGCTCCGCAGATAACTGCATTCTAATTTCACCACTATCCTCTTTGCACAATAAAACGCTTACCCCTAAAATTATTCTCTTAAACGTATTACGAACTTGTCCCCAAAACTTCACATTTATGAATCCATTCAGAGCCCTTCCAAAATAGTGTACATTACATAATCAACCTAAGTAATATACCCCCAAAAACTTAGTTTATACTTTGCCTGTAACTACATGTTCTACTCCCACAAGCAATTTAAACATTAATGTGATCTCATGACGTCCACGCACTAAATTTTATCCGAACAATACTAGCAAATAAACTACATTTATTACATGGCAAGCCTATCCAAAATACTGCAAGTTATACACATAAATAATCCACTGAAATTTTCCCCCTAATGTTACATACAGAGAGTTCATATTTCCTCTTTCGTAAATGATGAAACTTATTCACGGTCTTCCGATCTCCTCACAGAATGATTTTTGCGGCCGATATTAGCTCACTCCTTGCAGTAAGTTGTGCTTCCATACGTCTCATGTACAACTTAGATTCGCCAAAAACAGAAACATCCCCTCATAATTCTTAAAACTACACATCAAAATACGCTTGTTTACATATTATATTTATACAAACCCCTTCTTCATTCGCAAGGTGCTGCTCTACCACTGTTGCCTCTTATAGCATTTTTCTCGCCAGTGAGGTTACCTTTTCAATCTCACCCTTTTTGCATTTTTTGAACTAAACAAACTCGAGGTCGCTTTCCTCGTTCATCGACGGACTCTTACTTTTACAGACAAAATTTGTGACTACCACTGAAACACCGCTATTAGATTCGAGAAACGCTTACTTACTTTCTTCATCAACATCCTTCATTTCACTCAGAGGATGCACATCTTGCAGTTGACCCCTCTTTAAACAATTCTCCCTCAACATATAATTTTTAACGGCTCTTCCTCTTTCTTCCACATTTATGGCACACATTATAATTTCAGAACAACCCTCAATTTCATTCTGCATTGCTAAATTTTCTGATATAGCTCCAACTCATCTGCAAAATTTAAATCGCGCTCAAAATCCTTCGCCTTATCATCCTCGTTAGCACCAAATATATTGTTCTTTATCTCTGAAATAACGATATCAATAACTGCAACTTTCAGATGGCTCTAAGCACTGTGGGACCTAACATATGAGGTCATCAGTCCCCTAGACCTAGAACTACTTAAACCTAACTAACCTAAGGACATCACACACATCCATGCCCGAGGCAGGATTCGAACCTGCGACCGTAGCAGTCGCGTGATTTCGGACTGAAGTGCCTAGAAACGCTCGGCCACCGCGGCCGACCGGGCTGCAACTTTCTCACAATTTAAAACTACATCTTCCTTACACAAAACCTCACTTACTCACTTATTTCCGCCGAATCACTACAAACTTTATCACAGTTAATTCCATTAAAATCCGCCGAGAACTCACAAGATTCACTACTTGAAACAACTGTTACAACCGTCGATACATTATAGAAATGTCCTCAAAGAACTTCTTTAACCTCCACCGACACACCACACAAAATGCCACTACTGCATCGCACATCAGAATTCGCAGTACACTAGAATTCCGTCAGATTCGGAACTTCTTCTGCATATGTAAAATTTTCACTCCTCTCATCTTTCTCCGACACGTTGCCTTCTGATCCACTACGTAACTTATTACGAGTACTTTCACATTCATCCTTCCACATAAAATCATAATTCATGCTTTCATCAAGAACTATTGCTTCACTTCCATCAACACAAATAAACACACAAACTCCTTCTTCCGTGATATCTATAGATATCTATATCAGTAGCCTCAACTTTCGCAACTTCAACCTGTAACACATCACCTTTACTTCCCTTTAACAACACATCACCCAGTTCTTCCGATTCATGATGAAATTCATCACTAGCTCACAAGACTATTGCTGTTCCGTTCACAAACGACCGCCGATACACCACAAAATTCATCTCCAACTGAAGAGACTATTGCTTCGCCGCCTTCACCGATATCTTCACGTATTTCCGTCGATAAAACGTCTACATTAATTTCACCTACGTGAATAGGGATGGACCAGTCTGCGATTTTCCGATATCAGTGGTTTCTGTGAGTGCTACTTTTCGGTAACTGCGATTCGTAACCTCGATTTGTCGTAGTTAAGAACCGCAGTTATCGATGTCACAACTCGTATCCATCCTCTATCTCTGCTATTTTTGCTATTCCTGCGATTAGCGCGATTTCTGCAACTTACGTGATTTCTGTGATTTCCGTGCTTTACGCGACTTCTGCGATTAATCACTGTAGATGTTACACAGTGGCTAGTCACACGGCAGAAGTGAACTGTGCCAATGCAACCGAAAAATATATTCTCACCTGTATGAAATAGTATCATTAATATTTCCAACCATTCTTCCTCAGTTGTTATACAGCTCACCCACAGACGAAATTTCATCTCAACAAAACAATCAGTAGTAAGTACCTATGTTTTACCTATGTTCTTTCTTTGGCTTTTTTTATATTAATGGAACAAGTGTGAAAATATTGGTAGTGTGATGTTGAGAATCATAACGCAAATTACCGCACAGTACCATTAGAGTTCACGTTTAGAATACGGATTCTAATCAAGTTTTTACGTTCACAAGTATCTGAACCACATTGTCAGACACTCGATACGGCGATAATTCAAAATATCAGTGACGGCAGAACTGGAAAAGTTGCCACAGCGTCTTTACGCCGTCTTCGTCAGATGTCAGGTTAGTTTCTAAGTTTGTAAATGAACGCAGGGGCAAAGCGTGAAACCGCGCCACATTCAACTGCTTTCATTGCCAGAAATATTAGCAGTTGTACAATATGAATTATATTGCTAGTAATTAGCAGCAGTATAAAAGTTTAATAATCCTCTTGACTTTCCAAACGCAGTTGCCATTTCGATTACTGGCTGCTCTATATTCCCATCCACATCTAGAAGCCATAATCGTGAAGATTCAGAATGACTCTTGAAGAATTCGCAGCATAAAAGAGTCACATAAGTGTGAAAAATGAATATTGGTGCAGTGTCATTGAAGTTATTATGTGATTTGAAAGGAATGATAAATAAATGTGAACTACACTGTGAGTGAATTAAGATAATGGCAATTCTGATCTTCTTCAGTGCGGATGCTCTCACATTGCGCAAACTCTTACGGGAATCGGTAGATTGACTACCGCGAGTAGTGAGTATTGTGGGGACTACAAATATAGTGTGTAGCCAGTAAGTTGGAAGTGTGGGTCTCACAGGGAGCGTGCCAGAGGTAAGTCCCTGCAGTCGCACTACCCTCTGTGTCCTCCGTGGCTGAATCGGGTAGAGCGTCTGCCATGCAAGCAGGAGATCCCGGGTTCGAGTCCCGGTCGGGGCACACATTTTCAACTGTCCCCGTTGATATTTATCAACGCCAGTAAGCAGCTAATGGTTTGGATTTCATTGTAATTTCATTCTTCGAGAGCTGCAAGGTCACCAATGGTATCGAAGAGCGGACATGTCCGAAAGAACTGATAACATCTTCATATATTCACGTACTTTTTTAATGTGCTCAACAAAGGTGCTTGGGTGGCACTGTGAGTGTTGCTGAATTAGGGGTCTTAGAGGGATCCTTTTACCGTTTTACATGCAATGTATCCGCAGTTGCGAATACGGACAGCCAGCAGCTTTATAATGGAATGACAACAAGGAAACTTTGCGCCGGACCAGAACTTGAACCCAGATTTCCCACTCATCCCGATCAGTCACCTTACCATTTGGCTATCCGTGCACGACTCACGGCCGTCCCCAAACTTCCACATATCGCCAGTGATGTGTTTACAACCTGTATTCATACATCCATTGCCTGTGTTTCCGTACAGGGGAGCCATTTTACTTGACAGTCGCTTGCCAAATATCGGCGGATAAATACGGTATTACATTGCTTGTGTTATTCGGTCGGACTTGCCTGGATCTGGCTACACCTGGCAAGCGACTTTTAAGTAAAATGTCTCCCCTGTACAGGAACATACATAATGGATGTGCGAGTACAGGTAGTCGACACATGGTTGACGACATTGGAAAGTTTGAATCTGGTCGTGAGTCACATGTCAATGTTGCTCCTGCGGGGTGGTCTAGGGCGCATTGCCACGGTTCACGCGGCTCCCCTCCCCCTCATCGGAAGTTCGAGTCCTCCCTCGGACATGAGTGTGTGTGTTGTCCTTAGCGTAAGTTAGATTAAGTAGTGTGTAAGCCTAGGGACCGATGACCTCAGCAGTTTGGTCCCATAGGAACTTACCAGAAATTTCCAAATTTCCCTCCGTGATCACGCCACAGCAGTGTGCGAAACAGGCAGGCTGAAAAGTCATAAACACTCTTTGCTGCTTAGGATCACGTTCAGATTTCGTCGAATGGCTTTGAATGGTCCCTGGTGGTTCTACCCAGTGTACTAGAGCTAAAACTGCCGTCGCATTACACTCCTAAAGGGTCTGATCACGTTTAAGGGAACACTGTGCGTGAAATTCGTTGAAATTTGACATGTTCTGTTTTTTACTCCATAATGTAACTTTCCTGAACATTTTGATATATAATACATTAAAACCAGACAATTGTGAGAGCTTCAAATAATAAATTGAATGTTGACGTGTGACTGTCAAATTTCGCGGCTACGCATATACTGCCACAGTTGAGCAGTCATATCTTGGTAACTACACTACTTGAGTGTGTAGGACATGTCAAGAAAAGGATGGGAACACGTCTGCGTAACCTAAAAACGAAGCTGGGTAACAGAAAACTGTCTGATGGCAAGACAATAAACTGTGCTGTAAGACTAACGGACAAAGTAATTGGTGAATTACTGGAGTATTATGGGGAAGGCATGAGAGATAACTGTGACAATTTAGAGAAGATGAAAAGAGCTGTATGGAGCACTTTATTTCATCGAATATCAACCGATGAAAAACTATGTCATGCTTTGTGCCCACCTCCACTAAAGACTTGGTGTAAATATAGGCAAGTTGAATTTTCTGGCATCCTGCAACAATTTACACATAAACATTCTCTTCCTTAGGTAGTAATGGAGGCAATCAAACCTATTTACAGAGATCTGGCAAATCCTGAGCTACTAAAGATTTGTTTACATGGGAAGACCCAGAATGTGAATGGGTCCTTCAATAATGTTGTGTGGTGCCGTGTGCCTAAAATGTATTTGTTGGCCTTATCAATCTAAAGTTAGCAGTGTCTGATGCTGTGATAACTTTTAATGGTGGGAACTATGAAAGACTTACGGTTGTGGAGAAGTTAGGGGTAAGATTTGGACAGAACACAGCTAAAGAACTGCGGGAACTGGATGAGCTTCGTGTACGTGAAGCAGAGTTAGTTGCTCAGCAAATGACAAAAGAAGCAAGAAAGAAAAGGAGGAGGCAAGCATTGGGCTGTTGTGACACTGAATAAGACACAGACCATGGACCACGGCAATTCTAGTGCATAAAAGATGCAGAAATGTAAGTCCGTATAAGAATTTGTAATAAAAAAAAGTTTAAACCTCAATATCTCTGAACTATATTTTTTGCAATAAATGGCCCGTTTTCTAAAAAAGTACTGATGGTACAGACCTGAAATTTTCACAACATGCCAAGTGTGAGATTCAACACATATGGAACTGACTAATTAAAATGTAGTGAGTTGTTTTGTTTTATGTTCATTTATTTACAAAATTGTGTCAAAAGGGTGAGTATTTGAAGAAAAAAAAAGATAACATGCCCCACAATACAATTTTAGTAATAATTCTAGTTTACTGTACATACACTACTGGCCATTAAAATTGCTGCACCACGAAGATGACGTGCTACAGACGTGAAATTTAACCGACAGGAAGATGCTGTGATATGCAAATGATTAACTTTTCAGTGCATTCACACAAGGCTGGCGTCGGTGGCGACACCTTCAACGTGCTGACATGAGAAAAGTTTCCAACCGATTTCTTATACGTAAACAGCAGTTGACCGGCTTAGCCTGGTGTATCGTTGTTGTGATGCCTCGTGTAAGAAGGAGAAACGCGTATCATCACGTTTCCGACTTTGATAAAGGTCGGATCGTAGCCTACCGCAATTGCGATTTATCGTATCGCGACATTGCTGCTCGCGTTGGTCGAGATGCAATGACTGTTAGCAGAATATGGAATCGGTGGGTTCAGGAGGGTGATACGGAACGCCGTGCTGGATCCCAACGGCCTCGTATCACTAGCTGTCGAGATGACAGGCATCTTATTCGTATGGCTGTAGCGGATCGTGCAGCCACGTCTCCATCCTTGAATCAACAGATGGGGACGTTTGCAAGACAACAACCATCTGCACGAACAGTTCGACGACGTTTGCAACAGCATGGACTATGAGCTCGGAGACCATGGCTGCGGTTACCCTTGACGCTGCATCACAGACAGGAGCGCCTGCGATGGTGTACTCAACGACGAACCTCGGTGCACGAATGGCAAAACGTCATTTTTTCGGATGAATCCAGGTTCTGTTTACAGCATCATGATGGTCGCATCCGTGTTTGGCGACATCGCGGTGAACGCACATTGGAAGCGTGTATTCGTCATCATCATACTGGCGTATCACCCGGCGTGATGGTGTGGGTTGCCATTGGTTACGTCTCGGTCACCTCTTGTTCGCATTGACGGCACTTCGAACTGTGGACGTTACATTTCAGATGTGTTACGACCCGTGGCTCTACCCTTCATTCGATCCCTGCGAAACCCTACATTTCAGCAGGATAATGCACGACCGCATGTTGCAGGTCCTGTTCGGGCCTTTCTGGATACAATGTTCGACTGCTGCCCTGGCCAGCACATTCTCCTGATCTCTCACCAGTTGAATACGTCTAGTGAACGGTGGCCGAGCAACTGGCTCGTCACAATACGCCAGTCACTAGTCTTGATGAACTGTGGTATCGTGTTGAAGCTGCATGGGTAGCTGTGCGTGTACACGCCATCCAAGGTTTGTTTGACTCAATGCCCAGGCGTATCAAGGCCGTTATTACGGCCAGAGGTGGTTGTTCTGGGTAGTGATTTCTCAGGATCTATGCACCCAAATTGCGTGAAAATGTAATCACATGTCAGTTCTAGTATAATATATTTGTCCAATGAATACCCGTTTATCATCTGCATTTCTTCTTGGTGTAGCAATTTTAATCGCCAGTAGTGTAGAAAGGTGCATTCAATAATTATGGAAAATTGTCAGTTGGTGTCTTAAAAAGTTCCCATGATAATGGGTCACAAAATTCGATGATTTGACATTGGCGGCATAGGACATACAATGTCAACTTAATGGAGTTGTAGCTCCACGATGTCGTTAGAGTAAGGATGAATCGTTAGCAGTGCCAACCGTTTCCGACAGCGTCGTCCTATAGCTCATTGCACTGCTAACTGTCATATTCGACTGCTAAATGTGTGGTAATCAACGCCCCAAGGGGACGTGTGGTTTCATTGACGGCCTTCATGTCAACTGTTGATGGCCCTTCGTGCCGACTCTGAGCGGCAGTGTTTTCCTCGGCATCCCACAAGAAAACCGCGTGATTTCGAGACTGAGTGTCGCGGTACCGACCAGCATCGCAGAGGAGTCAAAAGAAGGTTTGAAATGTTGATACGCCCACGATGGCGTTGGGTAGAATTGTAGCGAAATTTGGTGCCAATGTGACATCACTAATCAACATTACAGGTCACATGAACTTCTGAGATGTAGCCTTTTTTCGCATGTGTCGACACCTTGCTGTATGAAGCGTCGACCAGCCCGAGGCTGACGTCATAGGAAGTCAGGTTTTTGCTTCGTCACTGACGAAGATTGTAGGCACTTTTGAGCGAAATCTCAAACTTTCGCATCGCAGCGGAGGACAGTCACGAGGTTTCGAAAAAATGGTACATTTTTTACACAGTGTATGTGCCCCGGTACCTAGAAGAATGTGTTATTTTCTTGCCTGTACAGTGTAAGGAATCCTGGAACATGCGTACGTCCACAGAATAACTCAGTCTTTACGAAAAGTATTGGGCATTCCTGTTTAGTTTTATGAGGCGAGTGCTGGGACGGTTCCTCGGAAATGCCCGCGGCCGATTTCCTTCTCCACACAGGGCCATCTGAACTTGTCTCTAATCATGAGATGAGGCGTTAGAGCCATATCTTCCTTCCTGCTGTTGGTCTATTATAATTGCTTGGATGTTTGTTACTCAACCGATTCACTATCTGATATAGTTAGTTAGGTAGTTACGTCTTCCATTGATCAATCTCACGGTAATCATTATGATGTGAAACGTGTCAAGTGCATAAGAAATGCACACATGAATCAAGGTTCTTTTTTTTAAGCTTGGAGTTTTTATTACTGCAGCATTCCCTTAAAAGTCACAAAATGCGTATATTATACCTATAGATTTATTTATTCCTATTCAAGAAGGAGTTGTCAAGGAGATACGATTTCAATTTATTTTTGAAACTATTACTGCTGTCTGACATTTTGTTTCATCAGGTAATTTATCGAAAAGTTTTACAGCAGCATATCCTGTCCCTTTCTGTACCAAAGACAGGTTAAGTAGAGGATAGTGTGAGTCTTTCTTCTGGTATTATAATCATGAATGTCACTGTTGTTTATTAACTCGTCCATGTTGTCGAGAACAAATTTCATTACTGAGTAAATGTAATGTGAGGCTGTTGTAAGTTCTTAACCTTTCAAACAGATATGTACAAGATCTGCGACTATGAACCCCACATATTATTCTAATCACTTTGTTTTGAGCAGTGAATACTTTTTGCCCAAGTCTTGAGTTACCCCAAAATATTATTCCGTATGACATCAGAGTGAAAGTATGCAAAGTATGTTAGCTTACTAATTTCTATATCCTCGAAATTGGCAAATATTCTGATTGCAAAATTTGCTGAACCTAATCGCTTTAGGAGATCCAAAATATTAATTTTCCAATTAAGATTCTCGTCTATACGTACACCCAAAAATTTAGTATGTTCCGCCCTGGCTACTGACTTCTGTTGATGTGTTACATTTATTGAAGACTCTGTAATCCCTGCAGCAGAAAATTAGATGTACTGTGTTTTTTTTATCTTTTTTCAAAGTTCAGAGCAAGCCCATTCGCAGAAAACCAATTAATAACTTTTCAAAGATACTATTTGTATAATTTTCTATGGGAGTTTCTTTTACTGGATTAATAATGATGCTTTGTATCATCAGCAAACAGTGCCAGTTTAGCTTCTTGTTTCAGATAAGATAGGAGATCATTAACATACATCAAGAACAGAAGGGGACCCATGATCGAACCCTGTGAAACACCTAATGTAATTTTACCCCAGTTAGATGAGGTGGGAAACTTCCTTAAATCACGTAAACCAGATAAAGGAACTTTTTGCTTCCTGCTCTGTAGATATGACTTAAACCATTCATATACTGTTCCATTTGTATCCTAGAATTGTAATTTCTGTAACATAATGTCATGTTTCACACAATCAGACACTTTGGATAAGTCACAGAAAATTCCTATTGATGACATTTTACTATTTAAAGACTCTACTATGTGGGCAGTGAAATAGTATATTGCTGTTTCAGTGGAACAGCATTTTTGAAATCTGAACTGTGATTTACTAAGTATCTCATTTCTATTGAGATAGATAATCACTCTTGAGTACATTCCTTCTCGAAAGTTTTCGTAAATGCTGTAAGCAAGGATGCTGGCCGATAATTATTGACGTCTGTGGTGTCCCTATTTTTGTAGAGAGGCTTGACAGTGGCATCTTTTAACCTGTCTTCGAAAATACATTGGTTAGTGATTCATTACGTATGTGACTCAGATTTACGCGCTCTGCAAGACGCACTGTAGTAGCTGCTGTAGTGGAAACCATCGCGACTGACAAATTTTCAAGAGCATTTATTCAAATGACAGAATCAGTTGGTTTTTTTTTGACACTGTTTCGGGTTTTGGCAGTTAGTCCGTCGTATTTATAACATGAGATGTGGCAGCAGCATTTCCGTACCTGAGTTATTAAAAAAATGTAGGAGAAAACAGTCGATAAACTACACAAGTTTTCTGTTCAGCCATCGAGAAGCAACCGTCTTTGTGATGTGACTAATGCTACTTGACTAGAAAGTTAACACAAATTGTATTGATCTGCATCTGTCGTGACAACTTTTGCATTTTACATACATTTCAATTAATTTGCAAAGAGTTGAAATCGGACGAACGTTTTTCGTATTTAGTAAGTAGGTGACACATTCTACTTTCTGATCAACAGCCCAGATGATAGATGTGAATAACGAAACACAGCTCGGAATTGCGGCAGCAGCGTTGCAAGTCTCGAAGATGATCGATACTGCAGAACGTAAGATAAGAAGCGCCCTGAACCTAACTTCAACTCAAAATCTTGACTTGTTTTGTTCGTTGTTGTAATCTTAAGCTTCCTTGTATTTGCCGCATTTTTCTACAATATACCACATAACTTACCCACTCCATAATTTACTGGCACTTGTGCATAAAATGCGCCAAGTAAGTACGTTAAAATCTTAAATATTATTACCTGTTGTAAAGTTAAAGACGGATAAAGAAAAGCAGGGAAAAAATAATGGAAAAGACTGTAATATAAATCAGTAATTTGCTGAACGACGTAGCTACAAATCTGATTTTTTTCGGAACACTGACAATGATATTGGAGTACTGTGAAGCCATTTCGCAATAATGCAGCATCATAATTGGTTACAGCAGCCACTCGATAAAACGATTAAGTGTAATACAAAACATGAATAATGACGACTGTCCCTCCCTATTCCATAGACTGGTGGCATCTGAGCCGTAACAGAACCAGGCGAAATGCCCGTACAGTTTGCTCTTCAAAGCATTAAGCCTAGGCTGACCAGATTTCAGAGCGCACAAAACTGGGACAGTTGCGTTTACAGTTAACTTCACACTACATTTATGCTCACCTTTCTTGTCAGTTATGGTGATATTTTGAAAATGATAATGTTCCTGCTTAATGTCAAGCGCCGGCATGAAGATCCAGAACGTAACCGCACAGTAGGCTGTGAGAAGAGGTCAGCCAATAGTACGCTGACTAGGACCGCAACACGACAGGAGCGGCCCCTATCCGAATAGGATATAAGCGCCGCTCCTGATAGCCCCGGCCGGACACTAGTAGACCCGGACTAGAAGAGAGCACTACAATAGCCGTGACTTATGAACTTGTGTGACCTGTTACTAATTGTTTACATGAATATTGTATAAATTGAATGACATTGATTATTTGCATGTCGCCAGTTGCTTGCGACGAGTCCTTGTACATCAAAGTTAAGTATTGTCAGTTCAATTACTGTAATAAACTCCATTAATATGATTTGCTTGAATGTTGTCTAGCTATCCGAGAAAACAGCTTCCTAGGACACCAGAGATAACACGCCTATGAAGCAGCTGAGAACCTCAAGGTAAAATTGTATTTTCATTTTATGAATTTGAAAGGAGAATGTAGGTATATTACAAATAAATAACGTTGTTGTTGTTGTGGTCTTCAGTCCTGAGACTGGTTTGGTACAGCTCTCGAAGCTACTCTATCCTGTGCAAGCTTCTTCATCTCCCAGTACCTACCGCAACCTACATCCTCCTGAATGTGCTTAGTGTATTCATTTCTTGGTCTCCCTCTACGATTTTTACCCTCCACGCTGCCCTCCAATACTAAATTGGCGATCCCTCGATGTCTCAGAACATGCCCTACCAACCGATCCCTTCTTCTAGTCAAGTTGTGCCACAAATTCCTCTTCTCCCCAATTCTATTCAGTACCTCCTCATTAGTTATGTGATCTACCCATCTAATCTTCAGCATTCTTCTGTAGCACCACATTTCTAAAGCTTCTATTCTCTTGTTGTGCAAACTATTTATCGTTCATGTTTCACTTCCATACATGGCTACACTCCATACAAATACTTTCAGAAACGACTTTCCGACACTTAAATCTATACTCGATGTTAACAAATTTCTCTTCTTCAGAAACGCTTTCCTTGCCATTGCCAGTCTACATTTTATATCCTCTCTACTTGCTCCCCAAATAGCAAAACTACTTTACTACTTTAAGTGTCTCATTTCCTAATCTAATTCCCACAGTTTCACCCGACTTAATTCGACTACATTCCATTATCCTCGTTTTGTTTTTGTTGATGTTCATCTTGTATCCTTCTTTCAAGACACTGTCCATTCCGTTCAACTGCTTTTCGAAGTTCTTTGCTGTCTCTGACAGAATTACAATGTCATCGGCGAACCTCAAAGTTTTTATTTCTTCTCCATGGATTTTAATACCTACTCCGAATTTTTCTTTTGTTTCTTTTACTGCTTGCTCAACATACAGATTGAATAACATCGGGGAGAGGCTACACCCCTGTCTCACTCCCTTCCCAACCACTGCTTCTCTTTCATGTCCCTCGGCTCTTATAACTGCCATCTGGTTTCTGTACAAATTGTAAATAGTCTTTCGCTCCCTGTATTTTACCCCTGCTACCTTCAGAATTTGAAAGATAGTAACGTTCTTTTCTTTAAAAATAAAAAAAGATTGATAAATTCGTTACAATTGCCTGGATGTATTTTCTGCAATGTTTACTTACTATTTTGAATAGGCATACGTTGTTAATCCTGAAAACTATGTAATATTATCAATCAGTAATTAGATACAAAGTATACATTTCATCTTAAGATTTACCTTTGCTATATTTATCAGAAGACAGAATTGACTGCAGCAGTTTCTTGTTAGAAAGTAGGTAATCATAAAATTCGGTGCAAGATAGATTGAAATGAGTTTTCACAATAACAATAGCTGTCATTGTATCAGAACTAGCACTACCATTTTCATCATGCCAGCACATGCTAATCAAACTAAAAATCTTCTTTACTGCAGTATTTGTACCTACAAGATGAAACGCAAAATTAACCATTTTCTCTACATTTTCCAAAGAAACATTACAATCTGCACAATTTTTAAATGCTGTAGTCCATCTTCCTTCTAGAGGCACTTTTTTCCCTACTCAATCACTGATGTGCTGATCCATTATGTTCTTAACATGTTCAAATTCATCGAATAATGAATTGTCATTGTAATTTATTAGCTATTACTGTGAGAACACGAAGGTACAAACGCATTATCAACAAATGCTTCACTTTTAGTTCTAGCACAACAATATTCAGGCCTGTAAAAAAGCTTATGAATCAAAGGAGTACAGTCGTTTGACGGTAAGCTATGTCTGTGACAAACAGCATGACACACAAACGTGCCCTCTTCAGCAGCCTGTCTTAATTCTGGCTTTCCTGGAGTGTTTCTGTTAAAAAAAAGAATCTATCTCTCTGCTACTTGTAGATGCCGATGACGCTTCTTTGTGCCTCTTCTTTTGGAGATGATCATGCATGTCACTTCTATTGCAGCGACCCATTGAAGGACCGAACTGCATAACGTACATTCAGCTCTATCGTTTGTCACTTTCTTTAATAGCCAGGAATTCTTTTTGTAACGTTTCATTAAATGAAAACTTCCACATGGGTATTTTCACCTGACGCCGCCCTTTCTAAGTTGAATCTTCACATTCAGTGAATGACAATAGTGGGTAGTAACTTTGACAGCACAGTTGATCATCCGCCAACTTTCACTTCTAAATCAGAACTGTTGTCAGCTTTTCGAAAAATCGATAGACTTGAAATTTTGTCACTGCCAACAATGCGCAGCCCTTTTGTTTGACTGCAGACTATTAAGGTAAGCCTGCATACATGCCAAAAATTATTCAATAAGCACTGCTAACAAACTCCTCATCGCTCACGTTCAAAAAATTAACTTCCAGTCCCCTTCAGAGAAATAGTTTAAGTGATGCTCCTTTATACCTCCCTTGGTTTTGGTTTTACTTGTCTCGAGGGCCGTAAAGTGGCATGTCGGCAAGTTAGGAGCGGGGGTGGGTAATACCTGCTTTTTTTTCTTTAGGTATAAGACGAATTAAAGAAGTGCTGCATATACTGTGAAAAACAGATATTTCTATAACGTTTAACTTCTAGGAAATTTGTTTTTCACACATATTTAATTAAATGAGAAATTTTATTGCACGCAATATGTTTCTCGATTAAAAACCGAATGATTTTGTCGAGACACCGAGACATTAATGTTAAAGACGAAAGTGTCTTGGCAAAATCGGGACGTCTGGTCAGCCTAATTAAGCCAGGTTCATTCCATATATCGAATGGAAATTAAGACTCCAGTGAAAAAAAGTGTACACTACACACGGCACTTTTGTACGGGATCAGTCTGTGCTGGTGATGTAATGGCACTGAAACTTTGCAGAGTGCTTTGCGCCATAGCGAAGTCGCGTGACCTAGGAGGCAGTCTGTTTTGGCGACAAAAATCCTGTTCGGCGCGTCGTCTGAATGCTCACTCCAGAGATATCTCAGCTCTGTGCCCGAGTCCTTGACAATCGACACTAGCAAAGCTGACTGTGGGATACCAGCAATAAACATTTGCTTCTTCTGATGATGGTTCATCTGCATGATAAATGTACAGTTCACACCTACCTACTTGGAAGAAGATAAAGGATCATTTTCAACTACATTGAAGATTGTTGAGGGATCTATTGATAAGTTATCCGAGGTCTCCGGTCACTCGTTACAGAATAAAATGCAGTTATGATTTATTCAGTTTCTTACCCTAATTACATTTGTCTCCGTGAAAATGCTTTCACCCCGTAATAAGCAGTCAGGGGCCTAAGTATAGTCATGGCATCCCCCTTCTCTTTCCAACACTGCTAACATCGTCTGTCACAGCCAGTCCCCCCCCCCCCCCCCCCCCCCGCCCCGCCCATACACACACGTTTCTCCATTACCCTGGGAAGTGTCCTCCAACTTGAGCCAAAAAGAGCGAAATACGTAAGAAAAATTTTGAAAGAAAAATCTATTTTATTTTAAATACTTCGGTAAAGAGAAATATAATCCTAAAAATTTTCTCCCTGTATACCCACACATGAAACAACTATTCGTTCTTGCATCACTGCACATAACAAATACTGCACGCTACCCAAAGTAGCTTTTAATTAAATACAAAGCCAACTTGTTACTTTCAGAATAGAAACATAAACAACTAATTAATAAAAAAACCGAATGATGTCACCAAAACTCAAATGATATCTAAAGCTGTACTAAAAGGCGAAACAGAAATGGAGAATTTCAGACATATTCAGAAGCTTGAATATCGAAACAAAAACTTAGACTGTTAACGAAATTTAATGTTTTAGTTAAGTGACAACCAACAGCCCTTAAAGGAATTGAAAAAAAAATGCATTCTTAACCATCGGCTGTTTATTTTACGAGCCTATAAATCTACTGGCTTCGGTCATGGTCCATCTTCACAGAACATAAATTACAAATAAATCAGTTAAAAGCATATTTCATGTCCCTTTTACGCGGTACAGCATCAGTCTGCCATAGTGAAAATCCACAGCCAACAGTCAAATACAGCACTTGCAGCAGGAAGGAACACTCTTCACAGTGACTAATGTGTGTGGACATTAATCACTGTGAAGCATGTTTGATACAGCTATGCTGTATTTCACTATTGATTGTTGTTTTTCATTATGACAGCTTTGAGGATTTGTGAGCCTAAAAGGAACATGAAATATTCTTTTACCTGATCTGTTTTTACCTTACATCCTGTGAAGGTGGTCCATGACCACAACCAGTAGACACACAGGTTTTTAAAATAAGCAGCCGATGGTTAAAATGCATTTTTTCAAATGCTAACGAAATATAATTGCTTAGTGACCTAAATTCTTGTCTTAGTTGATTGAGATTTTCCTCGGTCTCGTTTGTGCCAAATATTAGACTACATTAGAAAAATCAGTATTTCCTACTCTTTCATTTTCTACACAACTTACACAGTATCTCTTCATCTCTACTCTGCGAACCACTGTGCACTGCATGACACAGGATGCTTTTTCTGAACCGTAAGTTTTAAGTCCTCCCCAACACCCCAACCGTGAACCGCGGATTTTGCCGCGTGGGCTTACTTGGAAGCCTCAATGAAATAGATAGCTGCACCGTAGGTGTAACCGCAACAGAGGGGCATAGACCAGAGAAACATGTGGTTCCTGAAGAGGGGCAGAAACCTTTTCAGTAGTTGGAGGGACAACAGCCTGCATGATTCACTGATCTGGACTTGTAACATCATCCAAAACAAACTTGCTGTACTGGTACTGCAAACGGCAAAAAACAGGGAACTACAGCAGTTATTCTTCCCAAGGGCATGAAGCTCTACTGTGTGGTTAAATGATGATGGCGTCCTCTTGCGTAAAATATTCCGGAGGTAGTATGGCCCCACATGCAGACCCTCGGGCAGGGACTACTCACGAGAATGTATTCATCAGGATAAACAACAATGGCATTCAATGAGTCAGAATGCAGAATGGTAAGTCCCTTAATTGGGAAGGTAGATTATAAATTTTAAAAAGGGTGACAGATGGGTTGATGTTAGATATAGAGAGAATTAGCTAAGCTAAGGGAGACGAAAATTTAAGTGACAGGGGGCTGGATTTCGGTAGTAGATAGTAGCGAAACAAAGAGAAGGAAAAATAGTAGGTGAATATGGGTTGGAGGAAAGAAACGGAAGAGGAAGCTCCTGGTAGAATTTTGTCCTGAGCATAATTTAATCATAGTTAAGAAAGGAGAGGCACACAGCAGTCAGGAAGAAAGGAACCCAAGGAAAAATGTGGAGAAGCAATTAAAGTTAATGGAGAAGAAATGAAAACTGAGTTTTGTCAATGATATTGTAATTCAGTCAGAGACGGCGAAGGACTTGGAACAGGAGTTGAATGGAGTGGAATGGACAGATTAGATTAGATTAGATTAGTACGTGTTCCATAGATCATGAATACGACACTTCGTAATGATGTGGAACCTGTCAGCTTAATAAAAGGTGCCTATACAAGATATTACATTACACAAAATATTACGTGACACTTAATTTTTTTTGGTGGGGGGTGGGGAAATTACCCACTTACTACATCCAAAAATTCATCTAATGAGTAGAAGGAGTTGCTATTCAGAAATTCATTTAATTTCCTTTTAAATGCTATATGGCTATCTGTCAGACTTTTGATGCTATTAGATAAGAGACCAAATACTTTTGTGGCAGCATAATTTACCCCATTCTGAGCCAAAGTTAGATGTAATCTTGAGTAGTGAAGATCATCCTTTCTCCTAGTGTTGTAGCCATGTACACTGCTATTACTTTTGAATTCGCTCGGATCGTTAATAACAAATTTCATAAGTGAATATATATATTGTGAGGCTACAGTGAAGATCCCTAGCTCTTTAAAATAAGTGTCTGCAGGATGATCTTGAATGAGCTCCAGCAATTATTCTTTTTACACGCTTTTGTGCAATGAACACTCTTTTACTCAATGATGAGTTACCCCAGAATATGATGCCATACGAAAGCAGAGAATGAAAATGGGCGTGGTAAGCTAATTTACTGAGATGTATATCGCCAAAATTTGCAATGACCCTAATAGCGTAAGTAGCTGAACTCTTGAAAGGTGGATATAAGTTGAACCTCAACACAAGCAAAATAAGGATAATGGAATATGGTCGCATTAAATCACATGATGCTGGGGAAAGCTGATTAGAAAACGAGACACTAAAGGTAGTAGATGAGTTTTGTTTTATAGGGTAGCAAAATAACTGATGATGGTCGAAGTAGAGAGGATATAGAATGGAAATAGTGAAACGTCCCCTTAGAACAATTTTACATGACTGTGCTTAACCTGACACACAATATTTTTTTTGCGCAACGCAATCTGACTTTCAAAAAATCCCTACGAAAGAATGGCCCTGACTAACATTAACCTATACGTTTCACAAATCACTTACCTCACAAAAATCTTCGCTGCTCAAGCTACTGCAATACAGCGAGCGCCACTACTGCCAGCTAAATAAAAGATTCAAACTACTGAAGGCACTAACTACTGATAGGGATAGTTAGCAAATGAAAGATATTAATAGAGAACAAACAATGTATTTACCTTGATATCATCATATATAAATATAGCAGTTCATGACAAATTTCAAAACTCCGCCATCTCTCTCCCCACATCCACCACTGCTGGCGGCTCACCTCCAACTGCGCAATGCTACGCGCTGTTCACATCCAGCTGCCGCTGCCCAACACTACAATGGCAGACAACAATGCAAACTAGCCACAGACTGCACACAGCACAGCCAGTGATTTTCATATTGAGCGCTACGTAACGTTGCCAATAAGAAAACATAAACAGCCTGCTTACATAGAGAAAACATAAACAGCCTACTTACATAGATAAAACATAAACAGCCTACTTACATAGCCCCCATGCTCCCCACAAAAAATTTTACAAATGTTTTTTGGGCAGTGGCCAATAATGATTTGATAAAATTTTTCATAATTACAATAACAAAGAAATCAAATGCACACACTTATTGATACAATGTTGGTCAAAAGCTAAAATTTTCTCACAGTCCATAAAGATAGTCCTGATCATTCATCATAATAGTAATTACAGGTTTTTTTTCACAAAGTCTCATTAGTAAAAGAAATTGCACACAGAAGTAGTGGATTTCCATGCAGTCTTGAAGAAGTAGTGTTGTCCTTCCAACGGAAAGACAGTGCTGACTCTTGACATGCTGACAGGTAATGGGCCACAATGGAGCAAACCCACAGCAGAGTCAGTCGAAATTTTGAAGAGTATTGGTAGGTAGGTCATCACAGAGCAGACCCACTGTAGTCCTGGTAGAGATTACGGTATTGGTGGGCCACCAGAGGTGCAGACCCACTGCAGTCCTTGTAGAAATAATGGTATTGATGGATCATCAAAGATGTAGACCCACTGTAGTCCTTGTAGAAATAATGGTATTGGTGGGCCATCAAAGATGCAGACCCACTGTAGTCCTTATAGAGATGACCAGCAGCCATGTGTTGTGACTGTGCAGGTGCACAATCACCATCGAAGAGTCTTGCGGATAATATAGCAAGACCATAAACCACCACTTGTGCACTCACAAAGTTTTTGAAATTGTCCTTAGAACCAGCAATGCTGTTATCCAGTCCCTTGCTGAGTTATTAACACACGTGCAAACACTAACAGTCCCAACTTCTCACATATTGTCCATATACTATGACCAACAGAAACGTGTGCAGTGAAATGTAACTAACAAGTTAATAATATCATGAACTGGTGACAATTACAATTTTATAACATAAGAATACAATAACAAAGGTACAAAATACATCATTAAAAACATAACAATACAGATAACATTTGTAGTACCGGCTTTACAACAGAATAGAAATAAACATATACATCAGTGGAATTATGACATGAGTACATACATAAAAGATCACAATAACTTTTGAAACATCAACTTCACACATGAGCATTAAAACAAAACAGAATTAATAATGTCTAACATCTTTACGAAGTAAATAACATATTATTAATGCAAATTATATTTGAGGATAACAGTATTCCTCATCATAGTTCATGTAGCTGAGTATGAGAAAAATTCTACAACATAAGTCTGATGAGGTAAACATATAAAGACAGGAAGAACATATATACACAAGGGTACCCAAACACATTGTGGGATAACACAAAAGGAAAGGACAGGGTTTGTTTCATTGCAGTATTTTGCAAACAAAACTTTCTTTGCTTCTTGGAGATCTCCCTTCATTCATCATTATTCCCAAAAGTCCTATCTAAGCCTGCCTTCTGTATTTTGTTCACATCCTCTGTCAAAAATAGTTTTTCTCTCTGCTTTCTGTATTCTGTTCACATCCTCTGTCAATAATAGTTTTTCTCCACTGTACAGTATCCTTTTTATTTTGCCAGACCATTTTCTGATAGCTTCTCAATGCATTTCTTATAAATTTATAATAGTTAGTTTCTTATATAGTCTCCTCTTAAGCTAACTTAAATCTACTGTGCTCAGATACTAAACTAAGGGACGAGGCAATGCAGCAGCACAAAACAATTAACACAAGCAGCAATGACAAAAAATACAGATTGGCAAAGCTAGCAGCAGCAAATGTAATAACTTATATCAAAACATGACATAGCTCAAGCAGAAAAAAATATTACACTAAAAATGGCCATGTCTAATACCTATGTCACATCTTAACACTAGAGTGATGCATCACAATTTATTCTACAAAAGAAATTACCAAGTACTTGAAAAGAAAATTATGAATGCAGTTCCTGTGAAGGTAAATGTCACTTTGTGCTCCCTCATTTTTTTGAAAAAAATTATTATATACTCGATCTGTAGACAGAAAATATTTATATTAGTACATCTATAAAATTTTATTTTAACCAATGCTGCAGTGCAGCTAGAAACTAGATATCAAATGAAATAAGCAACTATGTACAAAGCAAAGCGTAAGAACAACATTCAATAGTCATGTGGCATTTCATAAGTAGTAAAAAAATCTCTCATCTAGAAAGACAGTAGTCACAGTCAGGTGTGTAGACAAACTATTTCTTGTCATTTCATTAGGCATTTCAGTAAATATCAGAAAGTACGATATGTTTCCAAGTAATTAGCGTGTCGGATTTGCGATGCTTTCTCTAAAGGAATGACAATGGCCAGGATAATGGCCTCCCTTTTTTTTCCCTTCCTGTGCTCTGAAAGGCACGCGCCAATGGCCCTCTCTCCAGGCGTCCGACACAGCTGGGTGCCCACGACGCATTACGTGCAGGTGGTCACTTAACTTTCTTACGGAAATATTTACGACAGCAGTTTCCGCTACAGTGACAGTCTCACATAAAAATATTTCACAGGTCAAGAATTAGCGTTGCAAATCTGTAGAAAGAAAATCCTATAAATATAAGTGTCCAAATAAAATATTCGTCAGCATTGTGATACAGTCACGCATTTACGCACATTTCATAACTCTTAAAGTACGATTCTTGGTTTCCAACATACTTCTAATTCCTCATATACGGTAGCAACATCTTATTGATCATAAACATATCTCAACAGCATAGTACACATCGTCGTCGTAATAATAACATCATAACTCCTCAGTCAAATCTCAAAATCGTCGTAGCTTCCTCCAATAATTTCAAAACCTAAAAAAAATTCTCTGCTCATTTCAATAGTGTCATCTACCTCAAACGTACTTTAAAATCATGCTCCCTTACCAAATAGATCATTCAAAGCTCTCATAGTATCACAATGATTCCGAAAAAATATGAACAGTTTACAAAGTACAGACAAAATACAGTTTCATAAGTGTGAAGTTACCCAACTGTGTATTGCGTAAACATGTGACACTGATGTAGTAAAAAAATGTTTATCTCTCAGTTAAATGATCAGATAGCTGTGTAATTTGTGTGTTAGAGAAATATGGTACCGATGTGTAAAGTTGTATAAGCAAATACCATATTAGCTAGGGTTCCTTGTGGTTGCCACACACATGGTACACAAAGTAAGTGTGTACCCCCCTGAGGATTAATGTAATTATACCCTCAGGTGTTACAGATTACAGCAATGGAATGAAATGTATCACGGAAAACTTTCTTTGTAATTCAAAAAATCTTTAAAAATAAATGTTTTAAGTACAGAATTAATCACTCAAATACGTGTACTGTAGCGCCAAATGTGCTTCTTGTTGCAACATAATCTCTGTGGAAGTGTCGTAGTTATCGTCCTCCGAAAGCTAAGTTCTGCAGAAGTCAATGTACTTACCTCATGATAAACAAAAGTGAAATGCTTTGCGTATAAATGTCTTAGTTATTACGCTTATTGCCGTGATGAAGAAAGTACTGTACTGTAACGTATTGTTGTGCTACAGAAAAGGCAATCTCATTGTAGCTATACCACAAAAGTTACTACTAAAACATGTTTTACTTTCCAGAATAATTCAGAAAACTGTGCAGATATAAAACAGAAACACTGCAAAAGCAACATTGTAAATTTTCACTCATTAGTAGCATCGTGATAAAACCGTGTAGTTGTCACATAAACTAACCACTGTGTCGTCTGGTATCTCACAGAAAGTACTTTAAACCCAGAATGTATTTTCAAGTAAACCAAAATGTTGCATTAAAATCTCATTAGCAGTACTGGTAAATGTTCTAAGTATGTGAGCCTTATAGTCGTTACGTAATCGTGCAACTAACAAGCAAGAATGTACAAATAGAACACTGTGTCGTCTGTTCACTATAACAATGCATTCGTAATTTCTGTTTCAATAAGTTCTCTTGGTTCTTGACTGGATATTTAACTTCAAACATTGTTGCATGTTAACAGATTCTAAGTCTGACAAGCATACTAGTAATGTAAAGTGAAAAGTTATATGGCAAAGACAAAGTTAAAAAGCAGATTATCTTTCAATAAACGGTTTTACATGTGAAATGTGGTGTAAACCTTTACTCTTCCTAGTACGCAGAGTTTCAACTTGAACGGAATTATCATGCGGTATACGTCGGTAAGGAATACTGGAATTTTTCTCAAGGTTAGCGTCTATGCTATTTTTCTCTGAGCCAGCCGGCGCAAGCGGCTGCCTGCGGTGCGAGTCATTGTCTGTCTCTTTGTTGGCGTGCGTCGTTATTGGGATTAGGAGACCTAACTTCTACAAATTCACCGTGACGAGAGGGCCCTGCTCTGTTTGAATCCCGCCAGTTCTGATGCAATTCAGGTCTGTCGTTACGATCATATCGTCTGTCGTCATGTCGGTAGATTCCATAGTTTCTTTCTTGTCGGTTAAGTGGTGGAGAATTTCTCCCTGAATCGTAACTGCGTGCTGAACTGTTGCGTCTGAAGTTATTCTGTCTCCCTTGATAATAATTATTTTGGCTCCCATATTGTCTGTTTCTCTGATTGTCTCTGTCATATTCACTACTTCGGAAATGCGATCTTTCTCTGTAACTATTATTACTCTGCCAGCGGTTGTCATATGGGTGGTGTCTGTTTTGGTCACGATTTGCGTTGTAAGAATAGCCTTTTCGTGTCCAGTTATTGTTTCTGTCATCACGGAATTGTGACGTATGTGACCTGTAGTGATTGTTTTCCTGTTTTCGCATCCGGCGACTGTCTGTGTCAATTTCCAGTTCTTGTAACAGTCCCTGAAAAGCTTCAATGTCGTCTTTGCAACGTCCTGCTAAAATAATATGTCGTAAATGTTCAGGCAATTTGATTAAGCAAATGCGGATGAGTTCTGAGGGGCTGTATGGGTTTGAAAGATATTGATTCTTTTGCAACATGTCTTCAAAATATTTCACAAGACTGGAAAATCCAGATTGTTCGAAACGTTTCATCATTATGATGCTATGTTTTACTCGGTCTTGTGTGGCTTGAGACCAATATGCTGAGAGGAAGGCATGGTAAAACTCTCCTTCACTGTGGCAATCGTGAATTACCAATCGCATTCTTACAGCTGGTTCATTCTCCAAGTAGCCACACATAAATTCTAATCTGTGTTCTAACGACCAGTTGGGAGGAAAACAATGAGAGAATTGATGGAGCCATGCTTGTGGATGAATGTCGTTGCCAGAATTCTTAAATGTTTTGAATTTACGTGTAGTAATGAACAGCTTATAGTCAAAATCGTCATGTCGGCGAGTCGCATGTCGGTCATTGTTACTTCGTTTCGGCGGTTCCATCTCAAAATCCAATGCGCCTTGCCAATTTCTTTCATAATTTCCTAAGTGTCCGGTGTTATTATTTTGTGGTTGTTCCGTATTTCTATGTCCCTCTTCCCGAATTGGAGCGCGAGTGTCCTCTGAAATACATAATTGTTGTATTACCTGCGTCAACTGATCTTGTACTTCCCGGATTTCTCTTTTGTACTGTGTATTGATTTGATTTTGATTTTGTTTGAATTTTCTTATTTGTTCATACTCTTCTGTGTCAGTGAAGGCTACGGGTCTTATGTCATTCAGATCATCATCTACCTTTGTAGATAAGTTAGTGACCTGATCCGAAAGTTTGGCTACTTTCTCCGATAGTGTACTTATTTCCTCCATGTGTCTTTCTGAACCAATTTTCAGGGTATCTACTGTGTCCTTTAAGTTTTCCTGAGTTCTTGCAAGTTGCGTAACCGAATCGGTAGATGCAACTGAGTCAATTTTAGCTTGCAAGGTCTCATGATTTTCATGAACAATAGTTTGCAGTTCTTTTACGGCTGCTTCGTGATTCTGTAATACATTTTCATGACGCGAAAAAATAGGTTGGAAATGCTCACAAATTTGTGTTTTTACGTCATTACAGACCTTTTGACATTTCGATTCGATGTTATGTAACTCAGTGGTTAAATCTTCACGTGTTTGTTCAAGTGTAGTGTCTAACTTTTGAAGATTTTGTTCCATTGTGTCTAACTTTTTGAGATTTTGTTCCACTGTGTCTAACTTTTTAAGATTTTGTCCCATTTATCTCTGATTTTGTTCCATTTGTTGCATTAATTGCAATAATAATGTATTAGTGTCTGGAATCTGTTTCTCTACGCTTTTCGGCAGTGCATTTGCACCGGCAACATTCACATTTTGACAAGCAGAAAATGCGTCTTGACTTATTTGAGAAAACGGTGATAACCCAAAACCTGAATCTACAGTATTTGCGAAATTGTGTCCTGTCATTTCGGATTCCTGAGGCGAGCTGTTGCCGACCGATCGATCGATAATGCTTCCCTGTTCACTACCTGTTTCCATGTCTACACCATTGTTTGCAGCCCGCTCCATTTCCCTATGCACAATTACCAAATTACTACTTTGAACATCAGTTAATTCATTACTCGGTGGCGCTAACACACTGCTTTCATTTTCACTGTCATTTCTCAGTTTACTTTGGAGCCTAGTATTACGTTTTTCACACGCCATTATTGTCACAATATTTCACACCACAACACAGAAAAGCACAATTTGAAGAGCAAAAATAAGAGAACACATTAACATAACACTGAAAATAATATGTAGTTAATTGCAAGCGCAGCTGCGAAATACTTGGTGCAAATCTACATGCTTGCCACAACTGTTTTACTGTACAACAATGAAAGACTGCAACTACAAAGGAGATTTTCTCTACAATTACGCGCTAGCAATAAACAAAATCTACACTAATTACACAAACTACAACAAAAAATCAGAAGATTCCAGTGAGGTATCCTCGGCCAAGGGTCGACATATGAAACTTCCCCTTTTAACAATTATACATGACTGTGCTTAACCTGACACACAATATTTTTTTTGCGCAACGCAATCTGACTTTCAAAAAATCCCTACGAAAGAATGGCCCTGACTAACATTAACCTATACGTTTCACAAATCACTTACCTCACAAAAATCTTCGCTGCTCAAGTTACTGCAATACAGCAAGCGCCACTACTGCCAGCTAAATAAAAGATTCAAACTACTGAAGGCACTAACTACTGATAGGGATAGTTAGCAAATGAAAGATATTAATAGAGAACAAACAATGTATTTACCTTGATATCATCATATATAAATATAGCAGTTCATGACAAATTTCAAAACTCCGCCATCTCTCTCCCCACATCCACCACTGCTGGCGGCTCACCTCCAACTGCGCAACGCTACGCGCTGTTCACATCCAGCTGCCGCTGCCCAACACTACAATGGCAGACAACAATGCAAACTAGCCACAGACTGCACACAGCACAGCCAGTGATTTTCATATTGAGCGCTACGTAACGTTGCCAATAAGAAAACATAAACAGCCTACTTACATAGAGAAAACATAAACAGCCTACTTACATAGATAAAACATAAACAGCCTACTTACAATAGGAAAAGGCAAGAAAAGCATTTCTGAAGAAGAGAGATTTGTTAACATTGAAAATAGACTTAAATATTAGGAAGTCTTTCTGAAGGTATTTGTCTGTAGTGTAGCCTTGCTTGGAAGTGGAACATTCAGACAAGCAGCAGACAATACAAGCTTCCGAAGTGTGGCGCTGCAGAAGAATGCCGAATATTAAATGGGTAAATCATGTAACTAATGAGGAGGCACAGAATAGAATTGGGGAGAAAAGAAGTTTGTTGCACAACTTCGCTAAAAGAAGGGGTAGATTAAAAGGACACTTTCTTAGACATCAAAGGTTCGCTAATTTGGTATTGGAGGGAAATGTGGGGAGTCAAAATTGTAGAGATGCCAAGAGATGAATACAGGGTGTATCAAAAAAAAATCATGCGATTTGGCATGTCTATGTTTCTGAAACTAATGAACATATACAATGAATCTTGTTTTTTGATAAACAGAGAACTCAGAAAGTTTTTTTCATAAGGTTTCGTAGGTGTTCATTATGCCCCCTTGAGATGCACGGCGTATGCCAGTGCAGTATTCAAATCGGTCCCACACTTTAGCGAGCATGTCTTGAGTTACAGCTTCCACAGCTGCTGTAATGCGCTGTCTCAGTTCATTCATTGTTGGTAATGGAGGCACATAAACTGAGTCTTTTATAAACCCCCACAAGAAACAATCATATACAATCAGGTCCGGTGACCTTGAAGGCTAGTAATGTAAGGCTCAATCATTTGGTCCAATGCGACCGCTCCATCGTTTAATAATGCTTTGATTTAAAAATTACCGCACTTCCAGATGCTAGTGTGGCGGTGCCCCATCTTGTCGGTAAATGAAGTCGTTCGAATTAGTCTCGAACTGTGGGAAAAGAAAATTCTCAAGCATATCGAGATATATGCTTCCTGTAACTGTGTTCCTGGGGAAAAAAAAAAAAAAAAAAAAAAAAAAAAAAAAAAAAAAGAAAAAAAAAAAAAAAAGGACCATACAGCTTTTCCCGTGAAACTGCACAAAACATTAAATTTTGGAGACTCCCTCTAATGTTGTACAGCTTCATGTGGTTGTTCTGTACCCCACATTCTCACATTATGATGGTTCGCCTTTCTATTTAAATGGAATGTTGCCACATCACTAAACACTAAGCGTGGAAGAAAACTGTCATTCTCCATCTTCCCAACAACGAAATTACAGAACTCCACACGTTGTTGTTTGTCAGCTTTATGAAGAGCTTGCAATAGCTGAATGTTGTATGGATTCGTGTATAAACGTCGACGCAACACACGAGAGACGTACATGGGGAGGGGGGGGGGGGGGCATATTGAACTGTCGAGGTGCACGACGAATGGATTTCTGCGGACTCCTTGTGAAACTATGGCGGATGCGTTCGACGTCTTGTGTCAGACACTCGGGCGATTTGCCATTACACAAACAAACTGTTTCTCGAAATTGTTCATGCCTTCGCCTAATGCTAGATGCAGGAGAAGGATGCACACCATACCTGGTACGAAAGCCACGCTGAACAGTTATTACCGACACGCACTGCGAAAAAAAGAATGCAAAACGCTTTCTGTTGCCCCGACACCGTATTTACTAGAACTAAAGTGGGCATACACCGGTGCACCTGGCGGGAATCCTGTAAAACTCGAGAGTTCGCTCTTTCCAACAGTGCATTGTTCACGCACATAACTCAAATAACATAATAGCTATGATTTTTTTTTAAAATCGGATGATTCTTTTTGATACACCCTGTATAGTAAGCAGGTTCAAAAGGATTATTCGGAGAGGAAGCGGCTTGCACAGGATAGAGTAGAATGGAGAGCTGCATCAAACCCGTCTTCGCAATGAGGACCACAGTAACAACATTTGTACTTACTCCATTTGCGGATGGAGCGCGAGAAGAACAATTACTTCTGTGCGATTTGTTTCCATAATTTTGTCCGCACGACCTCTATGAGATAGACATGTGGGGGTGATGAATATTCGAGGTTTATACGCTAAGAAATGACTCTTTGAGTTTTTCGTGAACGTTCTTGACACACGTAGGGCGAATTGCTTGGGGTCCTGCCACGAAAGATTTTTCAACATTCCCGTTACAGTCTCTGACCAGTGACCATTCGCGCCGTTTTGCTGTTACTGATAATATTTCCAAGTCGTATAACCATTCTTGCCTCATTGTAGAACATAAATATTTTTAAAAAAGTATTCTTAGCTTGAAACAGCAGCGGGTTCTTTAGATACAGAGGATGGCTTTAAATAAAGTTCAAATCAATATCAGCTGTGCTGAGAATGAAGGGAAACATCATGAGAACATGTCGCTGAAAACTCTGCAACATCTTTGTCGCAGAGGGTCGTCAGGAAAAAGGAGCAGATATGCGTCTATAGCGAACATCACCCCTCAAAACCAGGTACTCAGTTGGGAATTGCATGAAGGCTTTGCATTCTTACATTAGATAAAATTCGTTTGTCAGGTAGTTTACACTTAACGCCCCATCTTTTACGAGTGTGAAAGCTCCGTGAATTAGATTGTCGTATGATCCTTTGATGATAGCTAATTCTGACAGCAGCCGAGCGATATAACGGTAATAATACACCTGTCTCCCTTTCCGGAAGACGGCGATTCGTCCGCCCACTCACAGTTATAGTTTTTCAACGATTTCGCCACAAATCGCTTCAGCCAAATGCTAGGATGGTTCCTTTGGAAAGGATAAGA
Organism: Schistocerca americana; assembly: GCF_021461395.2. Classification (NCBI taxonomy): domain Eukaryota; kingdom Metazoa; phylum Arthropoda; class Insecta; order Orthoptera; family Acrididae; genus Schistocerca; species Schistocerca americana. Next base: position 133,714,472 of record NC_060123.1, read on the forward strand.
CCGGTTTTCTTCCTGGAACTGAGTTTGCGCTCCGTTTCTAACGACCTCATCGTGGAGGAGGCGTTAAAACCTAACTGTCGTCTTTGTCACAGCGCCGTTCCTATGAAGTCATATGCAACTGAAACGTACATAATCTTAGACTGCAAAACCTTAGGCGGCGTATTAATCCTTTCCTAGTGGTTTATACTGAATCTTGAAAGGGAAAAATGATGTTTCTTGGACCTATTGCTGCACTTCGTTCGTTACACTTCTTACTCTTAGGAAATACGTTTGTCAGAATCATAAGGACGTCAATGAATCTCTCAGTATATAGACGGTTTCTTATCTGCAAGCTCAACACGCTGGATATGGAGCCTTTGGCGTTATCTCGAAAGTGTTCACGGCACAAATTTATTAATCCTACCGCTGTAGCATACTGTGCCAAAAAATACGTAGACATTCTCAACTGTTTCGAAATACAGGATAGGTTCATGATTAGCCTCCGTCGCGACAGCGTCTTTAAGGACAGAGTGTAAATAGTGATTTGATCCCTATTTTGCATATCATTTGTACGCCACTCATGACGAATGCTCCGTCACAGTCTTGGTCTTTTTCACATATAGACCCTTTCGTTCTGTGTAATCAGTTACATGATGTTCATATCCTAATGCAGACAGACCTTTGAGGTCAATGGTTGGCATATCTTTAGTTTAGACTCATTTACAAAAAATGGTTCAAATGGCTCTGAGCACTATGGGACTTAACATCTATGGTCATCAGTCCCCTAGAACTTAGAACTACTTAAACCTAACTAACCTAAGGACATCACACAATGAGAGGCACCCACATGCCTTGCTCATACTGTGGCATCAAGCAGTCAGGCCTGCAAGATGAGTGGTCTGCCAAGCGAGTGGATTCATTCTTATTTATCGAGTAACATGAACTCTCGTACTCACAATTAAGTTACAAATTATCCTCCTGTATGAATAATACGCAACTGAAATGCACATCTGACTATCAGTGATTTACAGAACTCTGACTGTTCACTACGCACTGGCAATACCACATTTTCTTTTTGTCTTTTATTTAACGGCTTTTATCAACACGTGGCCACCGCACTGAATATGAATGGCGCACACATTATAATTTCGGGACATCATGACAACATACAATTCGAAGGAAAAGTCCACCAATCTTTTTCTTTTCACTATCTTATTTATTCCGATAAATTCTATAACCTAAACACACAAATTCTATAACCTACAACAATAACACATGAGAAATTCCGCCCAGTGGGCATGGCTTTACATTGGTGAATCTCTATATTATGGTCTCGTAATTATTTTTAACACTACAGAGCACTTTCTGGATAGGATGGTGGATCTTTTATTATACCTCACACTTCGACTCTCACAATCATCATCACTAAACTTTCCTCCAGACCGAGCAGTACAAGAGGATCACGGATAACCCACTAATCTTTTGAAACTACCTCGCTACTCTCCCATGCAAACCACACATACCCAAATTACATGACATACACCACACTACAATATGAAATACTACACAGGGAATAGTCACAACATTATCACTTTCAGCTTTCCCACTTCAATTAACATTTATCCCAGTTTCACACGACACTGCCCCACTTCGTAATTCTACTTTCCTACTATGAACTCTGGAGATATTTGCACGTCTTCCTGTGCAATGCAAGCCAAGTGGCGTCGCTGGATAGACGGCCGACTCACCTTGCTTCTCTCTGAGTTTGAATCTAGCGTCACACGGAATCATGTCACACAAAGTAATATTAAGAACGTATTCATCACACACGCGAATCCTCAACTGATACCATGGACGAGTACTTCTCTTTATCCTTTGTCTCATACACAGATTGAGACTCACACGGTACTCACCACGTGGAAGTACTCGTCTCTAATTTCAAGTCCTGCACACGCTATTTCTTAAATATTTCAACTTATTGTACACATGCTAGTAATTCAGCTTATCTTAAGCACACGGAAGTATTTCAACTTATTGCTACATGTGGTTTCATTGTGACCATTCAAACTACTCTTAAATATTCCACATGCATACCATGTCTCCACTCTTTTGTGTTTACGGAGCACAACTAAAACAGGTCTTAACAGCACAAGATCCACCGGCAGAGTGCTGAAACATGGCCGTTCTCCAGGTCATCTCGCACCTCTGTCGAGGTGGGGGAAGACCATGCTACCGTATTGGTCAGCCACATTTCAGGCGCTCAAAGCTCCGGTAAGGTTCATCTCTTTGGTTCCACCAAAGGTGGCCAAAGGATCGTCTCAAAGATGATCATATATTCACATTCACTACCTGCGGTTAGCAGACGGCCATACCTTCATTCATTTCACAGATCTCACCAAACTGGATGTAGGGATTTATTTTGTGGGAGTGCACATGTGATCAATTAAATAAATAAATGGTCATTTTTTCCCACACTGGTATCCGGCTTCGCAGTATTAATTGAAATTGAGTTATTTTACAAAAAAAAGTGTTGTTCTGACAAAAATAAATGAAGTATGTTGTACCTATTTTCGATGTCGGGCGGTACTGTACCCTTTCAACAACACCCAGTCATCATGAGGCAGAGAAAATCCCTGACCCCGCCGGGAATCGAACCCGGGAACCCGGGCGTGGGAAGCGAGAACGCTACCGCACGACCACGAGCTGCGGACGACTCATTTACAAAACAGACTTTCGTTATAACATAGCGAAAGACTTCCCTTGACTGATCGATTTTACTACAGTTTCCACTTTTCCTTTCCATTCTCATTTTTCTTCGTTTATTCCTACTTTTTCTTTTTTTAAGTTTTGGAGAGGCTTTATCGCCGGGGGCATCGCCTTTGTCGTCCCAACCTAGTTACGCCACTAATCTAGCCGCTAGACAGTATCCTTATTGTGTGGTGGTTGCGTTCCGCGTATCCTCGTAAGGACAGATGTAGGGAAAAATGCATTCTTGTACCGAAACATATATATATCCAAAAATATTACAGCTAAAATAGTAAAACATGAGACTAGTATGTGCAAAGTAATGCTTGGTATTCTGTGCAAATTTTGTTTGAAAGTGTGCATCGACATACATTTTATAAGGATTTGAATTTTTAATTACCATTGTTTTTACAATTTGCCTTTTTTCTCAAACTAATCAAGCAGTAAAACTGGAGTTTCAGTTTACACCTGCAAAAGAGGCTAATAAAACGTGTGCAACAGATTTTTGTGTAAGGTCATTGTCGCTTTGAAATTAAATTTTCAGCTTTGTGTTACCAAGGACTGCACTATTTTTCTCAAATTTTAAAGGGGAACTTTTCTCAGAGGAAAGATAAAGGAAAAGTGCTACACTGTACTGTTCAGTGATTCTTAAGAATTGTGCCAAATTTCAAGATGTTAGCTTTTATAGTCCCTGAGAAAAGGTACATTATAGCTCAAAAAAGTCAGTTTACGGTATTTCGCATTTAAAGTTTTTATTTCAATTTTTGACGATATTGCTATATCTTAAGTGACTGATGCTGTCAATCTCCATAACCTTTTAATCGTCTTCCTGGAGTAATCTCTTCCCCTGTTTCTTTTGCGTAGCCAACTTTTGCATTCTTTTTTCTGCTGCCTGAACTTTGTCCATTCGCGCTTCATCCATTCATCTGAGTGTTATCAGTGTGAATGCTTCTGGATGGAAGCCTAGTCTCTGTAGGCACTTAATCCTACGCATATTTCTACTATTGAACACTAGACGGACACCACATGATGCTATCTTCACAACAGCTGAGGACACAAATACTGTTTTTGGACTAAGCGTCCATAGAAGGCCATTTTAGCTCTCGTTTGTGTTTTCCCATGTACACATTTATTCGACAGTTCAGGATTGGCTAGGTGCCTGCAAATTAGTCTTACAACATCTTAAACAGGAAGTGGCAAACTCGTCTTTGTACGCACCATCATCAATTCCTTCATTAAATTTCTTCTTCGATGAACTCAATGACTTTGTGGAAAATTGTTCTTACACTTAGGAGCAGCTTCATTAACACTGTTACTTAAATTATCTGTACCTTTTACACGTGAAATTTGACGTTTCCTCACTTTTTTTGAATATGCTTTCACTGTTACGACCCATTTCGAGCAAAACTGGATGATATATGCAAAACTAAAGCCTGAAATAAGTTTGTAGCACGTCCTATTTTTTTAAAAATAGCATGTTGTAAACTAAGGAACAAGCAAAGGTAATCTTTCTCACAGCCTTCTAGACTCATTTGCAGTTTGTTTCGATTGTGTGAACGAAAAATTAACGCAAAAAAATTCTGCCGTAGAGAAGGTGTGGATCACAACATAGGAAGAGGGGGCGTGGCAGGTGCAGACGCTCAAACAAACTTTTTTAGGACAAACTTCTAACCAGAATTCGATTGTGAAACTTTGCGATGTTTTTGTTAAAGAATCAATCTAATAAATTACGCAATTTTTTTCGCAATTTGGCCCTACATCTGTCCTTAAACAACCTATCGCGATGTTATGCAGTTCTCAGTAATGTTGTGTCCCTGTAGCGGCAGGAAACGTTAGCGACAGCCCCGGACATTTGCACAAGCCCCGCCCATTTACCCCCCTCCACACCTACCCCCCGCCACATCAACCAAGAGCGCATCAATATGATCTTTGGTAGTCCTCGTCGGTGTCGTGTTTTTGTTCGTCGTTTTTTGTTTTACCGCAGTTGTTGATACTAGCAGTGTTGTGCTGTTAGTAATTCTTAGCAGTTTGTGTAATACTGACAAAATGAAACATACATATGCACTCGCAATAAAGTTATCATACACAAGGTACCTAATCTTGACTGTTATGCCCAACTGCTGTCAAAACTGATACCTATCAGACATTAAAGTACGATAAGATGTGTTGGAATGACACTGACGAAATTATGTACATATAGTTAACAATAGGCAGCTCTAAAGCTCTCAAACACTGAAGAAGAACTCAAAGTAATCTCGTGTCTGCTATAAGCAAGCAGTCATAAGAGTTCTCAAGTAAAAATTCACCCATTACACAGGCAAATATTAATGAAGAATGTCACTGTATAAATATCTGACTGCTTGCATTACGCACTTCTACATTATCCCACTCTTATATTCTTTAGTCTTAATGAGGTAATCATAAACAAACCAAGACATCGACTTTTCCTTGTTTATGCACAACATTGACTTTAGACAATCGAGATAATGGACAGCATCCTTGGCGATACTACCAATTAATATTTCCCAACAGAATTTCTTACACTACGCTATGTGACGGAAATTTGCGCTCACTGCAGTTAATAAATATATCTTTTGATATAGTGCAGATGAAAGCTCATAAAATAAAAAAGACAATGTGGATACCATTTTTATTTTTCTTTCTTATTGATGATTTTTCAACTCGCATGTTCAATTAACATATTTCTAATTCTTTTCACAATGGTACCGGAAAAACTGTATTTCGTACTAACTACTGATTTCCTCCCTTGTTATGACTGGCATATCTGTGATACTTTGATGTTGGAACATGCGGCCGATCATGGGCGGAGCTTAGGATATGGATTGGTGTGGAGGGGGAGGGGGGCTGATTGGGAGGGACTTGTGCACCGTCCGGGGCTGTCGCTAATGTTACATTGTAGCGGCCATCGCCGGTGCTCAGCAACAATTTGAGACGAGGCCACCGGCGGTCGTCATGAATGTGTCTCTCCCCACTCATCACAGTCTTACGGACACAGTATATTGCAGTAAAAACGTGGAGCAACAATAACAGTCAGAAGGTAAGCTGGCAACAAACATTTGAGTTTCTTCAACCCCCGCACCCAAATCAGGCGTCAAATCGATTGCACCTCCTGTGGAAGCAAAACATAAATTTTCACAGCTGTACGTGTTTAATGAACTGGACTTATATTCAGAGTAATCTGAGTTACAAACGAGTCCTCCAAAATGGTTATGTAGGTTTGTCTAAAACAGTTTGTGTTGGAAGAGCAAGAATTTTATAAATCTTGTAATTACAGGAACATCAGAATACTATCAATTATACATTGTCCTACGAAATTTCCGTTCCGAGTAATTTGTTTTCGCTCGTATAGACTGTTCGACAAGTCGAGAGTGGCAACATGGTTTTTTACAACATACTTTTTCCATGCACATATCATAAGAAATAATACGCTTTTACAAAAATTTCTGACAGTTATAGTCGAATTTCAAACATTAAGCTGTCTTTTTGTCAAAAAACTAATTACCTTTTTTAAATCATAAATGTCTTATAAGCGGAATAATATGCGATTTGAAACTGTTGTTTATACTTACGTGTAATTAAATAAGGTGCTCAGGAGTCGCCGTTGTGCCAGTGCAGTTCGTGTCCTCGTTCCCAGTACAGTGCTCCCTCATTTTCTTGGCTTCTTGTCTCGCTACTACTGAAACGGTGGATGTCACTGGAATTAGAAGTGCTAGTATATTGATTCTTCTTGCCGCCAGATTTACTGATCAAATGATGCTGGGTGCAATAGACCTAACACAGTAGTCGTAACTGTTTAATACTGAATTTCATTTCAGTGATAAGTAATGTACAGCAGTGACTGTCATTTGTACATGATACACAGTGGTTTAGCCCGCAGTTTTGTGCTTTCTCATCTGATACAGATATTCATCGTCCACTTTAGGAAGACTGTCAGAGCAGTGGCTGACTGGGAGAGCTGTGTGGACAGAAGTCGCCAGAGTGTGTATGACTTTGGAGTGATATTCACTTTTTTTCGGTCGCTACCAATCGGCTTTCAGTACTCTGTGCAAAGAGTGTCTTCGTTAAACGTATCAATAAATTTTAACCTTTCCAAATTCCATTACGTATAATACGTCTCTAACCTTCACCTCTACGCTTTACGACTGCTTTAGTTTACGAGAACACAGATACACTGAACTCAGAGTCGTCTGCTAGTTAAAGTTGTCTAAATGATTCGGATTTCAGAGTGAGATGCAAAAGCAACTTTGATTATTTCTAGTATGGGAAAATACAGCGATTGACTGATAGATTTTGGTAGTCTTTCGTTTCAATTTTTTCTGTACCAGCCTAATTACGCCCTGTACCCGGTTTCTTGTAGGTGCCCATGTACAGATGCAAACACAGATACTCTATTAAAGAGCCAAAGGACCTGGTACACCTGCCTAATATCGTGTAGGGACCCCGCGGGAGCAGCAACAGGACGTGGCATGGACTCGACTAATGTCTGAAGCAGTGCTGAAGGGCATTGACACCATGAATCCCGCAGCGCTGTTCATAAAACCTGAGGAGTGAAGGTCTCTTCTGAACAGCACGTTGCGAGGCATCCCAGATATGCCGGATAATGTTCATGTCTGGGGAGTTTGGTGGCCAGCGGAAGTGTTTAAACTCTGAAGAGTGTCCCTGGAGCCACCCTATAGTAATTCTGGTCGTGTGGGGTGTCGCATTGTCCTGCTGGAATTGCCAAAGTCCGTCGGAATGCACAATGGACAAGAGTGGATGTAGGTGATGAGACAGGATGCTTACGTACGTGTCACCAGTCAGAGTCGTATCTACACGTATCAGGGGTCCCGTATCACTCCAACTGCACACACCTCACACCATTACAGAGCCTCCACCAGCTTGAACAGTCCGCTGCTGACATGCGGCGTCCATGGATTATGAGGTTGTCTCCACATTCATACACGTCCATCAGCTCGGTACAATTTGAAGCACAACTCATCCGACCAGGCAACATGTTTCCAGTCACCAATAGTCCAATGTCGGTGCTGACGGGCCCAGACGATGCGTAAAGCATTGTGTCGTGCAGTCATCAAGGGTACACTAGTGGACCTTCCGCTCCGAAAGCCCATATCGATGATGTTTCGTTGAATGATTCGCACACTGACACTTGTTGATGGCCCAGCATTCAAATCTGCAGCAATTTGCGGAAGGGTTACACATCTGTCATGTTGAAGGATTCTCTCCAGTTGTCGTAGGTCCCGTTCTTGCAGGATGTTTTTCCGGTCGCAACGACGTCGGAGATTTGATGTTTTACCGGATTCGTGATATTCACGGTACGCTCGTGAAATAGTCGTACGGAAAAATCCCCACTTCATCGCTACCTTAGAGATGCTGTATCCCTTCACTCTTGCGCTGAATTTGCGGAAGGGTTACACATCTGTCATGTTGAAGGATTCTCGTCAGTTGTCGTAGGTCGCGTTCTTGCAGGATGTTTTTCCGGTCGCAACGACGTCGGAGATTTGATGTTTTACCGGATTCGTGATATTCACGGTACGCTCGTGAAATAGTCGTACGGAAAAATCCCCACTTCATCGCTACCTTAGAGATGCTGTATCCCTTCACTCTTGCGCTGAATTTGCGGGAGGGTTACACATCTGTCATGTTGAAGGATTCTCTTCAGTTGTCGTAGGTCCCGTTCTTGCAGGATGTTTTTCCGGTCGCAACGACGTCGGAGATTTGATGTTTTACCGGATTCGTGATATTCACGGTACGCTCGTGAAATAGTCGTAGGGAAAAATCCCCACTTCATCGCTACCTTAGAGATGCTGTATCCCTTCACTCTTGCGCTGAATTTGCGGAAGGGTTACACATCTGTCATGTTGAAGGATTCTCGTCAGTTGTCGTAGGTCCCGTTCTTGCAGGATGTTTTTCCGGTCGCAACGACGTCGGAGATTTGATGTTTTACCGGATTCGTGATATTCACGGTACGCTCGTGAAATAGTCGTACGGAAAAGTCCCCACTTCATCGCTACCTTAGAAATGCTGTATCCCTTCGCTCTTGCGCTGAATTTGCAGAAGGGTTACACATCTGTCATGTTGAAGGATTCTCTTCAGTTGTCGTAGGTCCCGTTCTTGCAGGATGTTTTTCCTGTCGCAACGACGTCGGAGATTTGATGTTTTACCGGATTCGTGATATTCACGGTACGCTCGTGAAATAGTCGTACGGAAAAATCCCCACTTCATCGCTACCTCAGAGATGCTGTATCCCCTCGCTCTTGCGCTTAATGTAACACCAAGTTCAAACTCACTTAAAGTTTGAAAACATTTAATTGTAGCAGCACTAAGCGATCTAAGAACTGCGCCAGACACTTGTTGTCTTGTATAGGCATAGCCGACAGCATTGTCGTCTTCTGCCTGTATTTGAATGCGCGTGCCTGTATGAGTTTCTTTGGCGCTTCAGTGTAGAATACTCGGCAGGTCTCACAATGTGTAGGCGCGCCACTGACGTCAGAATGAACCTGGCCAGCACTCAGCTGCTCGCAATAATTGTTATAACGTATTGCGTTGTAATTGCGTTTACGAGCGAAACCAAAGTTGTTTATGGCAGTGTAAATTTACGTGACGGGCGATTGAGTTTAGAATTATGGCATAATTATCAGTGTATTGAGTAAGCTTTTAAGAGAAAAATAATGGTTTGCTGCGCTCGATCGCCAGTTGTACTAACCACAGCAGACAACTAAATAAGTTAGAAATCAAGTATCATATATTTCCTAAAAAGTATGAAACGAAACGAAAGTGAATAAATGCTTGTAAACGTGCAGATTTCTTTTGAGTTTAAAATTCTCGTCACCTATTCGGATTATGAAAGGGATTTGAAAAGTGAACTGTTGAATATTGCTTCGAAACACAAAATGAAGACTGATGCTGTTCCAAGTCTACATGTACCATCCTCCGGTACTGATTTAGGGGGTAGTAATGAACCTAATAATGTGGGAAATATTCGGGCACAAAAACGAAGCTATCGAAAAAAGTAGAATGTTTCACCAACTAATGGTGAAATTTCTACTAGACAAAACATGAACCGTGAAAAGAAATACTGCTGTAAGTGCGACAATGAGTGCTTACGTCGACAATTAGACATTATGGAAACAGAAATAAAAGACCTTAGGGAAAACAACGGAGATGTGCAGGATCGTCTCTCTCGATGCAGGGCTGAGTTACATGAAATTAAAAAATGTGATTCAGGGCTCCTTTTCTGACCGTCAACAACAATTGGTTCTGAAAGGACAATGGGCTAACGGGTCATCTGAAGACATTGCAAAGGCGGCGACTTTACGTTGCCTATCTTATAAAGTGTTATATTTTGTCAGAGGCGTATTGAAATATCCTCTTCCTAGTGAAGTTACTATTAAAAACAAGACAGGGAATTTAGCGATCCACCAGGTTTTATGGATTTAAGCCTTAGTGTTATGAAAACTCAAAGCTATTAACAAAATTTTAAAAAGACGTAGTTAGGAGGCTTTCCACTAATATATTAAAAAACTAGAATCCAGCCTCGATTGCGAAAAATGCACCTAGTGTTAACCTAGGTTTCGGCGTAGATAACTACACCTCCTTCAGAACCATAAAACCCACAAGTGCCTAAGAAGACCATAGCTATACATTTATGCAGTTTATGGCGGGTCATGGCCCATCGAACATAGGCCGGTGTGAGGTGGAGCGTACACCATTAAGTAGTGGTTTTGACTTTGTACATACGTACTGTTTGTGTTTTCCTTTTTTGCGTTTATATATGTGTAGCTATGGTGTTCTTTTAATCATTGATAAAGGTCTTCTTAGACACTTGGGGGTTTTATTGTTCTGAAGAAGGTGTAGTGATCTACGCCGAAACCTAGGTTAACACTAGGTGCTTCTTTCGCAATCGAGGCGGGTTTCTAGTTTTTTAATATATTAACCAACGATTGCTGACGCGTTGCGATGCTGAAGGTTCTTTCCACTAATATTTCACCGACCATAGAGAAAACAGTTGAACTAATATCACAGTAAGAGTAATACATTAAAATCTGGAAATCTCGAGTACCTGCGTATAAGCCAGACGTGTGTGTGTGTGTGTGTGCATATAAGCTTAAATGCAGTGCGGCGTGGCGGGAGGGTTCAAGGCGACGTCAGAGTTCACAGACCGCCTGCGAGTGTACTCCAGCATCCGTGGAGCAAAAGTTCTGTGATGTGGGTGCAATCGCCACGCAACAGCTCAGCATAGCTCCGTTGTGCCACTGTTCCAGTGGCTTCAGTGAAGACATACATGAGGAGCATATTGGCCAACCCTTCCCGAGTAAACCGGTCCATAATAATTGTGTATTGCTCTTAACGTACAACTATCACTTCCGGGAAAACAAACCCGACGGAAAACTGAGCAATACTGGATGCGAGCATGAGGGTGAAAAGTAAAGTGGGCAGTACTGTTAGATGGTAAGATTAGATGCGATGTACTCTCTGTTCCGTAGGTCCAAAGCGAGGAGATTCTCAAGTCGGCAGAATGTGTCGTAAAACAAGGATATATAACGCCCTCTTCTTTTTTAAAAAATAAAAAAGGGGAGGGTGGGGGCATGCTAACGTCTCCTCCACAGCCCCAAGTGAAATGGTCCTTACGGGTGTGGGAAAGACAAAAAATGTATGTCTACAAAAAGTGTCATGAGTGAAGTTTGTTTCCAGACAACACAAGAAGCGCATACCGTCGACGTCTGCACTATTGGATACATATTTTCAGTCAATAGTTGGATACTTTCAGTCAATACAGGTACAAAGATAAATGGAGGCTAAAAGATCAAACGAAATGCAATTACTATGCTATGAGGCACCGTAAACCACACATTTCTTTTGAAGTCAGATACCAGTTTTCATAGATTTAGCTTTAAAAATGTTTTAATGTAAGCAAATATTTTCAAAAACACTGAAACACGTATTTTTTTACTTCCAATTGGGAATATTTCCAACTGGGAAGCCAAATACAAATTTTCTTAGATTTAGCTTTAAAAATGCTTTCATTATAAAATATTTTCGTAAAAATTTTCATCCTCTCTTACACTTCCTTTGGTGCTGAATTTTCAAATTGACTGAATTACTCTTTTATATTATATGAAGGGTTAATCATCTAAAACTAGCACCGCAGATATTGCGGAAATAGAAACTGCTATTGATGTACGGTTTTCACACAATGGATTGGAGTCAGGGGCTCGTATTGCTAGCCAATAAACAGATTGTAATAATTCTTAGAAAGTATATTTTTTGTGGAAACACACACTTTTTAAATTAGAACAATGCCTATTAACATTAGCACACTAAAGGTAGAGTAAATAAGAATGTCAGCGGTCTTTGTTTGCAGGATTCTAGTCCGCGTCGTTTAAGAGATATCGTATTTTGAAAGTTTCCACACCGACACTTGCTGTTGCCATTCAACCCGAGTAGTTGCTAGGTTCAAATGGTTCAAATGGCTCTGAGCACTATGGGGCTTAACTACTGAGGTCATCAGTCCCCTAGAACTTAGAACTACTTAAACCTAACTAACCTAAGGACATCACACACATCCATGCCCGAGGCAGGATTCGAACCTGCGACCGTAGCGGTCACGCGGTTCCAAACTGACGCGCTTAGAACCGCTCTGCCACAGCGGCCGGCTAGTTGCCAGGCACGATGTTATGTTTGCTTGCAGTGTGCTTGTGTGCTTCTTCATTGCATTGTGACTTACTAGTCAGTGTATGACAGCTCAAGCAGTAGGTTGTGAGTTGACGATGAGATGTACCGATGCAGAAGAAGCCAACATGCTCATGGTGCATGGGGAGTGTGGGAAGAATGCAGTCGTTCTTGTACGCCATATGCGGCAAGCTATCCCAATAGACATTAACCATCTCGCCAATTTTAATCTTCGTTGATCCATTATGGACCATGGGACAACCTCTGGCATGTATTTCTTGATGCAATAATTTACCAACAGTCTGTGTCGCCTGGCCACCAAGGGCTGTTGCATAACGATTTGATTCACGGATCCAGTTACATGGCTCCTTCCGTGTATAGCGATTTTACGACTATGATGTGCGGGGCCTGAAGATGGCATCAATGTAATGCTGAAACTGGTAGCACGTAAGAAGTTCATAAAATAAATTTCTACAATACATATGGCTGTTGTTAAATTATTGCATCAAGAAATCTCGGCAATTGGTTATCAACCTTTTCAACCAGTTACGTGAAAGCGGTAGTGTAGCACCTAGAAAACGTAACAGAGTCCCGTGTTTCATAGATGAAATGCCGAATGCGCACAAGTATTGCAGCCTCGTAACAGACCATCATCTACGGATGCCACAAGACGTTTCTCTGCAGACTAGGAAGAACCTGTAGTTGCGAAACGATGCCTACAGTATAAGATCAAGAGCCGCTCCAGATTTCAAGTTTCTGTCCTTAGCGATTTGGGCTGGGCTATGATGAGGCAGTCAGTCGGTCAGTCAGAACGTACTGACTACAAAATGTCTGTTTTTTGGAAACGCTTTTCTTGCTGCTTCCAATGTGTATTTTATATTCTGTGTAATTCGGTCACCGTCAGTTGATTTGCTGCTCAGATAAAAAAAGTCACCTACTACTTTTACTGTAGCATTTCCTAATTTAATTCCACCACAATCATCAGATTTCATTTGACTATATTCCACTGCCCTTATTTTACTTTTGCCGATGCTCACCTAATAGTCTTATTTTAAGACAACTGATCTTCCTAGCCACAGTTAAAATTCCAGTCTCGTCAGCAAACCTCAAATTTTTAATTTCTTCTCCCTGCACTTCAATTCCCTTTGCAAATTTTTCCTTGGTATCTTTTACAGCTTGCTGAGAATACAGATTGAATAACATCGTGAATCGTTACAACCCTGTGTCACTCCATCCTCAGATACTGCTTTCCTTTCGTGTCTTTCGGCCCTTATAAAGCAGAATAGCTTACAAACACTCTAAGACAAGAAACAAAAGTCGTACTGCGACGGAATTATCCGAATGGGACTTAAATCGGTACACGTGATGTACATGTACAGACGAACAAGTGATTACAAATTCAGAAAAATTGAATGATATGTTCAGCAGAAAGAGATTCACAAACTGAGCAGGTCAATAGCGCGTTGGTCCACCTCTGGCTCTTACGCAGACAGTTATTCGGCTTTGCGTTGATTGACAGAGTTGTAGGATGTCCTCTAGCGGGATACTGAGCCAAATTCTGTCCAGTTGGCGCATTGAATCGTCATAATCTCGAGATGGTTGGAGAGCCCTGCCCATGATGCCCCAAACGTTCTCAATTGGGGAGAGATCCAGCGACATTGTTGGTCAAAGTAGAGTTTCTCAAGCTACGAAGATAAGCAATAGAAGCTCTCGCCGTGTACGGGCGGGCATTATCTCGCTGAAATCTAAGCCCAGGATGACTTGCCATGAAAAACAACAAAATGGGGCGTGAATATCGTCGACGTGTTATAAGGGTGCTACGGATGACAACCAAAGAGGTCCTGCTATGAATATGAGTGGCCCCAGAACATCAGATTGTCGGGCCGTATGGTGGGCGACAGTCAGATTAGTATCCTACTGCTGTCCAGGGCGTTTCCAGACATGTCCTTCCTGGTCATAGGGGCTAAAAGGCTCTGAGCACTATGGGACTGAACATCTATGGTCATCAATCCCCTAGAACTTAGAACTACTTAAACCTAACTAACCTAAGGACAGCACACAACACCCAGCCATCACGAGGCAGAGAAAATCCCTGACCCCGCCGGGAATCGAACCCGGGAACCCGGGCGTTAGGGGCTAAATTCGAAGTGGAACTCATCACCGAAGACAATTCGACTCCATTCAATGAAATCCATGACGTGTCTGGAGACGCTCTGGACAGCGGTGGGATACAAACCTGTCACTCGCCAGCCTTATGGTCTGACAACCAGAACTGATGGTTTGTGGTGCCATTTCATTTCACAGCAGGACACCTTTGGTTGTCATCCGAAGGCACCCCTACAGAACTTCGATACGTCGATAACTCTTTCTGTTCCATTTTGTTGTCCTTCATGTGAAGCCATCCTGGGCTTATATTTCAGCAGGACAATGCACTCCCGCCCGCACATGGAGACAGTTTCTACTGCTTGTCTTCGTGCTTGCCAAATGCTACGTTGCCCAGCAATGTCGACGGATCTCTCCCCAACTGAGAACGTTGTTAGATTTGATTTGATTCAGTTTTCGATCCATAGACCCAAAAAAAGAGATGATTCTCGTGGGTGTGGAACATGTCAGAAAGTATAACATAAAAACATAAAACATTTGAATATAATACTTACTACCCTAATCATTTGTCAGCAGATAGTCGAAATAGGATCATACAGTGCAGTAAACTGGAACAGCTAATATTTACAGAATTAACACGCTGTCAGAATGAAACACTGTTATGCACTATTAATAAATTTATCATACACAAAATACCTAATCTTGACTGTTGTGACCAAGTGTTGTCAAAACTGAAATCTAACAGACATTTTTACTCAAGCTAGCGTAACAGTCTCTGCCTATCAAAAAGTCTTTCAAACTCTGTTTAAAGCGCGCTTTATCTGAAACCAAGTTTTTAGTGGTTTCTGACAATTTATTGAAAATGTGTGTTCCTGAATTCCGAATCCGCATCCAGTGACACCTATGAACTGAGGATGATACGGCGGCCGCTCAGTACCGTTGGCTCTTCATGGCCTGTTCAGGAGGAATTTAGCTTTTTTTTAGTTTAGTGTTCCTGAATATTGGACCCCTTTTTGGACCAACGCAAGTGATTTTAGGTCTTTATGTAGATTGTTCTTATTCCTAGTATTGATACTATGCATTGAGCTGTTGGTTGGAAATATTTAATGGTCTGGAATGCTACCTGCAACAAATTTCACTAAGGAATAAATATACTGAGAAGCAGCGGTTAGAATACAAAGTTCCTTGAACAGGTTTCTACAAGATGTTTTTGAATTTACGCCACAAATGATTCTTATCACACGCTTTTGCACCACAAAAACTTTTGCTCGATTTGATGAGTGGCCCCAGAACATGATCCCATATGACACAATAGAATGAAAGTAAGCAAAGTATGCAAGTTTTTTTTATATTTATATTTATATCACCTACATCTGACATTATTCTCGCGGCAAATAGACTTGTTTAGGCGCTTAAGCAGTTCTGTGGTATGCCCTTCCCAACTGAATGTATTATCGAGTTTTAATCTCAGAAATTTAACACAGTCAACCTCTTCGATCTGCATGTCTTCATATGTTATACTCAAGCTGGAAGGGAATCTCTTACAGGTTCTGAACTGCATATAGTGGGTCTTCTCAAAGTTTAATGACAGTGAATGAGCTTTAAACCACTTATTAATGTAAGTGAAAATTTGATTAGCAGCTATTTATAAATCTGTACTTGACTTGCTACTTATTGCAATGTTTGTATCATCTGCAAACAAAACCAACTTAGCATCTGGCAATGTAGCAGGCAAAACGTCATTAATCTACACAAGAAAAAGCAATGGACCCAAGATGGAACCTTGAGGATCACACATGTAATTAATTCCCAGTTAGATGTAGACTGACTGCTTACTGCACAGGTATTTCGCAATGACTCCCTTTGTTTCCTGTTAGATATATAAGACTCAAATCATTTCGCAACATTGGCGGTGACACATAATATTCTAAGTTACTTAAGAGAATGGTGTGGTTCACACAGTCAAAGGCTTTTGACAGGTCACAGATAATGCCAGTAGACTCTAATTTATTATCTAATGAATTAAGTACATTCTCACCGTAAGTGTAAATAGCTTTCTCTATATCAGAACCTCTAAGAAATATATATTATTTGCTGTCACATATATTATATATTATTTGTATTCGTCTCGAAAAAATCATCCAATTTTTCTGAAACTGTTTGTATATAAATGTACAGTCCATTACCGATTTCCGTCCACCTTTAAAATTTCAGAGAGAGTCTAAACGTTTTTCTAAATCTACAAATGCTAGGAACGTAAGTTTACCTGTCTTCAGCCTATTTTCTAAGATACGACGTAGGGTCAGTAGTGCCTCGCGCGTTCGTACATTTCTCTGAAACCCAAACTGACCTTCCCCAAGGTCGGATTCTAGCAGTTTTTCCATGATTTTTTAAATTGATGGTTTAGTAGCATTCCATAGTATTCACATCTGTCAGTACCCGCCTTCAATGGAATTGGAGTACACCGTACTCTTGTACGTCCATACTGAATACTGTTCAGTTGTATGGGACATGCGTCAGACTAGCAGGGGACACCGAGCGCGTCTATAGAACGCCGGGTGGAAATGGCCAAGGCTTAGAGAATGTCGAAGCAGGAAATAAAATAATTCTTCAGCTCCTTACCTCAATATCCTGTAGAGATCGCGCAGATAAACCTATGCTACTAAAATCTAACAAAGAGGCGTGCAAGCAGTCCGTGGATTGGAGCGGAAGAAAATACCCTCTGTACATAATTTACAGTGATTCGGAGAGTGCAGATGTAGGATCCAGCAGGTAATAAATGCAAACAACACAGCACCGCCGCAGCGGTTTCCTCTAGATTACTGCGCTGATAGTGACTTAATCCATCAGTTATCTCCTTGTGACGGCTCCCTGCCTCGTGATCCGTCTGCTGATCCTCGAGACGCGTGACGGGTGTCTGCAGCGTTACACACTTGTTTATTGACACTCACCTCCGCTCTGCATCCACGTGAGGTATGCCGCACCTAGTGTAACAGTACACACGACGGCGATAAATCCCTGCTTCATCTCCAGACACGTCATCTGAAAATATTTAGTCAGCAATTTTTTTATACACGATGTCTTTCTTCTATAAAAGAGTTCTAGATCTTACTGTACACTAGAATGCTGCTCAGACATTAATACGATGATCAATGTGGAGAAACATCTATTGAAATTGTAATCGAGCGGAGTACTGTGGCAGTGGACCTATTCTTCGCATAATAAATTTAAGTGTCAGGAAGTCGTTTCTGAAAGTATTTGTCTGGAGTGTAGCCTTGTATGGAAGAGAAGCGTGGACGATAAATAGTTTAGACAAGAAGAGAACAGAAGCTTTCGAAATGTGGTACTACAGAAGAATCCTGAAGATTAGATGGGTAGATCACGTAACTAATGAGGAGGTATTGAATAGAATTGGAAAGAAGAAACATTTGTGGCACAACTTGAATAGAAGAAGGGATCGGGTGGTAGGGCATATTCTGAGACATCAAGGGATCACCAATTTAGTATTGGAGGGAAACGAAGAGATGAATAGACTAAACAGATTCAGAAGGATGTAGGTCGCAGTAGGTACTGGGAGATGAAGAAGCTTGTACAGGATAGAGTAGCATGGAGGGCTGCATCAAACCAGTCTCTGGACTGAAGACCACAGCAACAACAAATGGTTCAAATGGCTCTGAGCACTATGGGACTTAACATCTGAGGTCATCTCTCCCCTAGAACTTAGAACTACTTAAACCTAACCAACCTAAGGACATCACACCCATCCATGCCCGAGGCAGGATTCGAACCTGCGACCGTAGCAGTCGCGCGGTTCCAGACTGTAGCGCCTAGAACCGCTCGGTCACCCCGGCCGGCAATAACAACAACTTCATTACAGCGGTATATTGCCGCTCCTTAGGCAAGGCCATTATTTAACTTCCCATTTTCCACAGAAAACATGCACAGATGAGATTTTGCTAGAGAAAATTGTTATCATGTAATGTTATTATGTTGAAACGCAGAACGAAGTGGAAATATTTCAAATATTTTTCCCCACAAACAGTGTCGCTTTTTGCAAAGCACTTTTTTTTTTAATCGCGCTGTGGATTTGGAGTGTGCGAATATTTCATCACACACTTTCTGTGTAGAGGTCGAACTCATCCCACAATTACTATGTTCTTATACCCGAAATGTGTTTGAATGGTTTAAAGACGAAGCCCACTTTTATTTGGATGGGTTCGTCAATAAGCAAAATTGGCGCGTTTGGGGGACTGAGAATGCGCATTTCGCGATCGAGGAGTCTCTTCACCCTCAACGGGGGGCTGTGTTGTGCGCAATGTCCAGTCACGGAGTAATCGGTGCGATATTCCTTGGCGGCACGATGACTACCGAACGGTACATGAAGGTTTTGGAAGATGATTTCATCCCCATTATCAAAAGTGACACTGATTTCGACAAGATTTGGTTCATGCAAGACGCAGCTCGACACCATCGAAGCAGGAGAATGTTTGATGTCCTGAAGGAGCACTTTGAGGACCGCATTCCGGCTCTGGATTACCCAGAGGTCACTGCCGTGGGCCTCAATTGGTCGCCATACTCTCCGGATCTGAACACATGCGACTCTCTTTTGTGGGGCTACATTAAAGACTAGGTGTACAGCAATAACCCCAAAACCACTGGAGGGCACAAAACAGCCATTCAGGTCATTGACAGCATCGATGTTCCGACACTTCAGCGGGTCGTGCACAATTTCGTTATTCGTGTGCGCCACGTCATCGCGAAGGATGGTAGGCATATCGAACATGTCATAACCTAAATCCGAATGTTTGTAGTGAATTTTACATGTTGAATGAAGTGTGTGCATGCCGTAGTTTGTAACTGATTTACGTGTTTTTTGCGTATAGTTCAATAATTGTCACCCCATACTCATTTTACAAATATGATGGAAATGTTACGATAATTACAGTGAAGTTTGTAATGTGTTTGTCGATTGTTCTCCAGGCACCCAATCACCATCTTCACAACGTATTCGCAAATGACGTTAAAGATTTGAAGAGATTGGGGGGGGGGGGGGGGGGCAGGCAGAGCTTCCTCTTTTAGCTAGGTAGAAGTCTGTCACTACAGAAGAGAATGTTATTGCGCAATGTTTTGTGTAATTACCGACAAAATAAAAGCGTCCAGGGAGTATGGAACAGCAGGAAAGAGCCTACAAAGGATTCAGAAAAAGTTGAAACTGAGACCCTATAAGCCTTCTTTACTTCAAGGCCTGATTGAAGATGATATGAACAACCATATGGAAGTTGCGCACAATCCGACAAGAAGCTGGTCTCAAGTTTTGCAAAAGCATTCTGTGCAGCGACGAAGCGACTTTTAAGGTGAATGGCAGGGTAAACAAACGCAGCTGTGTGTACTGGGCTTCCACGAATCTCGACGTGGTAATGGAGACAAAGTTAAGCTCTCGTGGCCTGTATGGGTATGGATTATCGGCGATGGGCAGTCGGGCCGTATTTTTTTCATAGCACTGCCAATTCTGAAAATTATATACATATGCTTCGACAAGTGTTGTTAGAGCTGGAAAATAGTCCACTTTTTGAGCATCTGCAACTCATGAAGTAAATGTTAATATGGCAAAAAATGGGATTATCGTGAGAGACTTTCTAAATGAAAACTTTGATAACTGGATTGGCAGAGGGAGTACTACTGAATGGCCTCCAATTTCCCCAGATATCACATATATGGACTTTTGAGTCTAGGATGTACTAAAATATGAAGTTTATTCTGTCAGCATTCGTGACACTGAGCATTTGAATTATAAATACAGTCAAGATTTGAAAAATTACAATTCCGGAAGATTTGCGACAAAATTCGTAAATCTGTGTTGAAAAGATGCAATGTTTGCTTAGAACAGCGAGGAAACTACTTTGAGCGTCTTTTGTAGCTTCACTGAACTCTACACGTAATTCTGTGTAGATAATCAATTTGCATTTTCATTAGTTTAGTATTATTTCGTCAAAAGCATTTTTGACATCTGATTTATAGCCCTCCCTGAATTTTGACTAAAAGCTGAAATACACTGCTCCACACAAGATTTGCATCACTTGGACATAGAAAAAATCGTGTGCGGTCAGTCTGAAGCGGAGCAGAAAATAAAAGAAGAAGCCTTACGAAATTAGAAAAAGTCTGTCTTGTGACTTAACAAAACATTTATTAAAATAAAGGGACTCTGTTATAAGATGTACGTCTTCGCACATTCGTAAAATCAAAATCTCGTGATGGGTAACATTCAGTACCATGTTGCTCCGCTCTGTTGCGTGATAAAAGATGTGGATACTCCTTGGCATGATCGCTACAAGGTGGTTTAGACGTCGGAGCTCATCTCAGTCCCAAACGCGACTGCGGTCTTCCAGGGTCGTCTGTTACGTGACACACTGAAATTTCAACTGTTCCCAAGCACAATGAGTTGCGTACGGGAAAGCACAGGCAACAGCCATCCATTCGACTGACTCCCATCTCCTGGAGGAAGACATTCACAAAGAGGATGTGGTCTGTTGGTGCGATATCGTCTTGAAAAACGAATTCGTCGCTGAAATGTTGACAGTAGAGCTGGAGAATCCTGTTGCGATTATCCACAGCCCTCAGCAACCCGCAGTAGTGATGAAAGACATCTGACACCTGTACAGGATGCCTGGCCAAAACTTGACTGACCCACCTTTATGCTGAGGTTCTGAGATTGCACACCTGGAACATGCACCAGTATGTGCCCAACTCCACACTCTTCTACCACTATTTTCTGGAGTCAGACAAATCCTGCACTAGTTGGTGAAGAGAACTCGATGCATTCTGGGTGTTACCTTACCCACTTTCTTCACAGAACACAGTGCCTGAGGATTTTCACTGTTGTTTATAACACAAGTCTAGGGGACAAATTTGTTTTGAGAAGACAGTTGAGTACTGTGTGGGTCGACACAGCCCTGGCAGTTGCCTACAAAAACCCGGTATGCAGGCTGTTGCCTGCTCCCTGGGTTACCTATGAGCCACACTCTCTAGGTAGCGTCCATCAGCTGATGTCACTTCAGTTTTTTTGTGTCGCACGTTGGTGGATGAATGCTCCAATGACGTCTCTTTGGTTTACACACATTCCACAGGCAACTTCTCATGTTGGCAATCCATCTTAGTGCAAAGTGTGATTGTATGTAAGTTCCTAGCTTCAAATGATCTTTCAAGTCATGTTGACAGCAGGAACAGCGCTCACACAGGCCAAGTTGTCCCGTTCACACAGCGTACTCTGCCGAATCTGAGACTCCAGGTGTTCCGGCGTAACATCAAGCGCCGGCACATCAGCCTGGCACGTACAGCAGAGAAGGCTGTGGGACTACCTCAGTCAATAGAACGCTGACTAGGATCGCACCGCGACAGGAGCGGCACCTACACGAAGAGAATATCAAGGCCTAGCCGCGACTGCACTAGAAGACAGGCACTAGAGGACGAGCTGTGACTCGTGATCTGTGTTAGTTGCTCACATGGAAATTGTATATATCGAAGAACATTGATTATTTGCATGTCGCCCTTTGCTTGCGACCCATTTTTGTAAAAACGTAAAGTATTATCAGTTTAATTTACTGTAATAAACTCCATTAATAACATTTGCTTGAATGTTGTCTCGCTATCTGAGAAAACAGTTTCTTACAAGGGAACCTCCCCATCGCACCCCCCTCAGATTTAGTTATAAGTTGGCACAGTGGATAGGCCTTGAAAAACTGAACACAGATCAATCGAGAAAACAGGAAGAAGTTGTGTGGAACTATGAAAAAAATTAGTAAAATACACAAACTAAGTAGTCTATTTGAAGATAGGCAACATCAAGGAGACTCTTGAGTCAATAAGCGTCGTGGTCCCGTAGCTAGCGAGAGCAGTTACGGAACGAGAGGTTCTAGGTTCAAGTCTTCCCTGGAGTGAAAAGTTTAATTTTTTATTTTCAGTTTATGTGACAAACTCTTATGTTGACGCGAAAATTTCTTTTGTGCTTTGCTGCCGCCTTCATTCTCTCTTGTCTTTACTTTCCAGGGGCGTTTACTTGCTTTAACAGTCTCTTTTGCTACTCAATGTTTTCAGGCGGGCGTTACAGAAATTTTCTTTGCTTTTGTACTTACTTTTCTTGCTTGCCTTGTCTCTTTCATGCATTTGTTTCCTCAAAATGTCAACTCCACCCAACCCACCCCCTTCCCAGGCGCCACAGCTGCCAGCGTTAGATGCAACACAGCTACTGCCGATGTTTCAGTTCCACAGCCCCATGAAGTGCCCTGGTAATTCCTGGAACAAAAGCACACATCCTGCCAGCGTTGTAATTTCAACGGCAAAACAATGGCACGACAGCATGCTTTCCAATTTCTGTATCATCGCTGAACCACCCCTCCACTACTTTGTATCATATACTACATTGCAAATGTAGATATACACTACTGGTCATTAAAATTGCTGCACCACGAAGATGACGTGCTACAGACGCGAAATTTAACCGACAGGAAGAAGATGCTGTGATATGCAAATGATTGGCTTTTCAGAACATTCACACAAGTTTGGCGCCGGTGGCGACACCTACAACGTGCTGACATTAGGAAAGTTTCCAACCGATTTCTCATACATAAACAGCAGTTGAGCGGCGTTGCCTGGTGATACCTCGTGTAAGCAGGAGAAATGCGTACCATCACGTTTCCGAATTTGATAAAGGTCGGATTGTAGCCTATCGCGATTGCGGTTAATCGTATCGCGACATTGCTGCTCGCGTTGGTCGAGATCCAATGACTCTTAGCAGAACATGGAATCGGTGGGTTCAGGAGGGTAATACGGAACGCCGTGCTGGATCCCAACGGCCTCGTATCACTAGCAGTCCAGCTGACAGGCATCTTATCCGCATGGCTGTAACGGATCGTGCAGCCACGTCTCGATCCCTGAGTCAACAGATGGGGATGTTTGCAAGACAACGATCTGCACGAACAGTTCGACGACGTTTGCAGCAGCATAGACTATCAGCACGGAGACCATGGCTGTGGTTACCCTTGACGCTGCATCACAGACAGGAGCGCCTGCGATGGAGTACTCAACGACGAACCTGGGTGCACGAATGGCAAAATGTCATTTTTTCGGATGAATACTGGTTCTGTTTACAGCATCATGGTGGTCGCATCCGTGTTTGGTGACATCGCGGTGAACCCACATTGGAAGCGTGTATTCGTCACCGCCATACTGGCGTATCACCCGGCGTGATGGTATGGGGTACCACTGGTTACACGTCTCGGTCACCTCTTGTTCGCATTGACGGCACTTTGAACAGTGGACGTTACATTTCAGATGTGTTACAACCCTTCACTCGATCCCTGCGAAACCCTACATTTCAGCAGGATAATGCACGACTGCATGTTGCAGATCCTGTACGGGCCTTTCTGGATACAGAAAATGTTCGACTGCTGCCCTGGCCAGCACATTCTCCATATCTCTCACGAATTGAAAACGTCTGGTCAATGGTGGCCGAGCAACTGGCTCGTCACAATACGCCAGTCACTACTCTTACTGCACGTTATTACGGCCAGAGGTGGGTGTTCTGGGTACTGATTTCTCAGGATCTCTGCACCCAAATTGTGTGAAAATATGATCAGATGTCAGTTCAAGTATAATATATTTGTCCAATGAATACCCGTTTATCATCTGCGCAGTTTTAACGACCAGTAGTGTATGACTGCAGTACATCCATTCATTGTTCTCCAACATATACACCAAAGTATACCAGACAGCGCCCTATACCGATCCAAGGGCGTACCCAGGATCTGAACTGGGGGAGGGGGAGGGGAGGGGAGGGGGGGAGGGGGGGCAGGTCATACTAGTCTCAGGAAACAAGGACGCGAGACAACATACAGCACTTCTTATTAAATAAAACAGTAAACCAGTGAAAAACTGCATTTAGTAAACATTTTAAATACAAGAATGCACTTGTACAATCCGAGAAAACAAGCAGCATTTCTTGACAACATACAGCACTTCTTATTAAATAAAACAGTAAACCAGTGAAAAACTGCATTTAGTAAACATTTTAAATGCAAGAATGCACTTGTACAATCCTAGAAAATATGCAGCATTTCTTATTAAATAAAACAGTAAACTAGTGAAAAACTGCGAATATCTTCTAGGGGGGGGGGGGCAGCTACCCCCCCCCCCCCCCCCCCCCCCCCCTCTGGCCCTCGCTGGGTACGCCCATGTACCGATCTACATGTTTCTAGCACTTTGATCCTAGCGTATAATTTACAATTATTACAATTACGATTGCCCATGTTTCCTTATGCAGTTGGGAGTCACAGAGCATTCTCGCATTCTTAGCATAAAGTTTGAGATTGAAACATCTCCCCGCATTGTCTTTGATCAAACCTTCCTGCAACAGTGTCATGGGAAACAGAGTAAACGTACTGTAACTGTAGAATATGTGGTTGGAGGAGACTGGACGCATTCGAGTACAGTGCTATACTATACCGTCCAGCCAGGAAAAAAAATAGTACATTTGCGCTAGGTGTTAACAAGTGTACTACATTTAGAAGCACTTTTAGAATAGGTGACGGGAAATGACATCATTATCGCATGAGCAGAAGCTAAAAAAAAAAAACCGATAAAATTACGGAAAACGGCGAGGATAATGCATATAAATTGAGGGGAAAATACGCCAAAATGCTGGGAAAATTGAAGGGGCATTTGCATGTATTTTGCTTGGTGCAGGAAAATCCTTTACATGGGAACGAGTATGTCGCAGTAAGAAGAATACGAGAAAAGTTGGCATGGAAGCAATAGAAACAAGGGACACTGTCGTTTTTCGTCGGCAGCGATAAGATGGCTGGAACAGATTGTTTTAAGTTGGAGGACCGCCAAATGTAGAGTAATAAATTTGTATATGTCGGATCACAAGCCGAGGTGTGACCCCAAAGTTATCGGCAACTGCCTATTAGATTTTTGTGAAGCATCCTTAGCCAAAGAGCGTTGTATGAACAGCTGTGGGACTCCAACATACAACTACGGAATGGATCGCTTGTTTGACTCTGTGCAGGTTGTTTAGGTGTTTTAAACCTTAAAAAACAGCATTTACAACGTATTTCTCTGTGCTCTCCACCAATCACAAACTTGCAGTGTCGACTAACAGATACCTTACAAGCAGTTGCTGTATAGTCTTTAACAACATTCTGCGGTATGCCTATTCAGGTAATAGTGATACATGCAAGTTGACTACTGTCTTTGATGCTTTACTCGAAAAGAGAACCATCTGCCTCTAGCCTGAATTGTATCTGCGTTAAAGGATGACAGAAAGTGGATGGAGTGATCGCTTGAGATGGCTCTGTAACGAGGTGTGGGTTATTGGTAGACTGATGATGCTTTACAGGGAAAGGAGATGTTGCTGCGGTCATTTATCGCGTATTTAACCATTTTTTCCGTTGTTCAGTTGTGTGATATAACCTACGTTCGACTCGTATACAACAGCATGTTCTGTGTGTGACTTAGAGCACTATCTACCCGCTATCGTTAAAGGCAAACCTCTCCATACCACGGTCATCAGAGGACTTCCAACTCATTAGTGGTGAAACATGTCCATTGTTTGAAAACCTGTTGCAGTACCCTCCTCCAGGTGAACGAAAATTTATGCGATGTACTCCATTCCCCAGCTGCATCTTGTACATAAATCGGGTCTTCAGTTTCATACAGGTACAAATGGACTGTTTCTATACTTTTCATGTTCGTCCTATCCAAAGTGCAAAGTGCATGCACGTGGATCATCGGGGAGAGGGCAATTTTTAGTAGATTGGAGTATAAGATGGGCAATATTTTGGTAGAAAATCCAACAGCACATGGGTATGTCAGCAACATGACTGCATACATATTGAAAACAGTGGAAAAATGTGAAAAATAGCATAAAATCGATATAATTCAAGAAAAACCTAGTATAAGCACGAAAAATTGATGTGAAATACGTAAAAATTGTGGGAACTACTGTAACATTACGAGTCAAGATAGCTGTAACGGAACTTGAATAGCGTAAAGTTATCGTTAAAAACGCACGCCACGCGATTTGTTACGATTTGGTCGGTCATAATAGTAGTAACATGCTTTTGAATACAATTAAAATATAACGGCGATACCTGTTTAGTGTTATTGGAAATAATATGTAGTAAATTAATGAGTAAGATAGCCGATCCTATAAGAAGAGGTAAAATTGGGCATATTAAGGTGTTTTACTTTATATCGACTAAGCCGATGATACGGTGCCTTTTTTTTTTTGTCCGTTTACTCTTAGAAAAAAAAAACAAGTAAAGAAGTGCTAATTGTGCGTTGTGAAAAATATAGGGGCGAATTTTAAATAGCTACAGTGTATAATCAGACTAACAAATGGACATTCAGTTACGAGAAATAGCGGATAGCGAAGTGTGGTCATTAAACTGAGCACACCTACAGGGCGGTCAATTCTGGGATAAGTCTATTCGCATCTCACGAGGGACGCGGTATTGAGACCGATTTTTTTTTTTTAATTATATCGTGGAGAGCGGGCTTCAATTTATAAAAAGGAGAAAAGCTGTATCATTATCACTGACTGTTGGTGTCAAGCAACCAACACTGTTCATCAAAGGGTTTCGGTGAATGAGTGGTGAATGCGAAATGAAACTGTGAACGATGTTATGTTAAATAAAGCAGAAGAGACAAGACAGTTTGGTCGTATCTGTTATTATTCCATAAACTGTAACATTTCTTCTCGTTGTACGAAGCCTTTATAGATGATCGTTATGACAATCTGCTTTGAAGGGATCTCGTTACGAGTTAAGTTTTGGGGACCTGGTCAAGAGGGGATAGTTCGTAGATCCTAACTACTGCAGCTATTCTGGAATCAGGTGCTACCGTGACCGTTGTGTGTTGTCAATGGCTTAAGGTCATCATATCTCATGCTCTAGGATCGACGCGCCTTTCCTCTTGGTATAACGGTGTCTCAGGGTAACAACGACAACGCCGACGGCGAAGGAAGATACGGTAGACTACGATGAAATGTATAAAATCACGAAAATGTAGTAAAATTACGGCAAGTGACTGAGAATACATAAAACTATACAAAAATACCATGAAATGAGTACTGAGCAAAATCAACAAAACTGCGTGTTCTGGAGGAGGAGAGTAGATTGATGCTACATATACACACCTTAACAGTGGAGAGAGGAGGTATTCTAGAGACGTGGCGTCGAGGCGAAATAGCAATATAACCTGCACATGAGCAATATAATACCTAACATCTGACAATGACTTCAATGTGCAAGAGCAAGATTAACAGTGGCGGTGGTGCACTGCGTGAAGACTGTTACATCTCTTCTGGCTATTGATCGTGGTGTTTATTATTTTCTTGTAATATGTCACTATTTCTTCGTATGCATTTCGGCTGCCCCCAATCATTTTACAGGACTGCTGTGAACATCTCATAATTTCCGAATTGTAATTGAGTTTGAACTTCGTGAACAGCAGGCGTCATACACCTCTGGAAAACTATGTAATGTTTGTGTTACAAATAATCGGCGTTTTCTTTGGTATGCAAGGTATCAGTTTTATCACTTTACAGTTTTTCACCGTAGTTTATCGTGGAGAAACTTGCAGGTAGAATGTATTAGGGGTATTCAAATGAAACCCGGTCACTAGTGTAAAGTAAAGGTAACATTTTATTAACTCAAAATTGTAGTTATACACAGTATACATACTCAAAAATAGTCGTCAAAACAGTTGACTCATTCATCCCATTGCGACACTAGGCGGTCGATTTCATCCTTGAAGAAGCTAGTAGGCCGCTGTCTGATCCAGCCCTGGACCCAGTCACACACCTCGTCGTCCGTTGCGAATCGATGTCCACGAATAGCTTTTAGAGGTCCAAACACATTAAAGTCATACGGTGAAAGATCGGGGCTGTATGGCGGATGTTCCAGCGTTTCCCACCGAACCTGCTGCAATGTCGTCTTCACCGCATTGGCCGTGTATGGGCGGGCATTACGAGGTGCATTCAAGTTCTAAGGCCTCCGATTTTTTTTCTCTGGACTGGAAAGAGATAGAAACATGCGCACTGTTTTAAAATGAGGCTGCGTTCATTGTCTATATGTCCCAGAGATGGCAGCACCGTACGGCAGATGGAATTTTACCACCAGCGGCGAGAATGAGAACTGTTTTAAATACTTAAAATGGCAACGTTTTCCTTACTTGAACAGCGTGCAATCATTCGTTTTCTGAATTTGCGTGGTGTGAAACCAATTGAAATTCATCGACAGTTGAAGGAGACATGTGGTGATGGCGTTATGGATGTGTCGAAAGTGCGTTCGTGGGTGCGACAGTTTAATGAAGGCAGAACATCGTGTGACAACAAACCGAAACAACCTCAGGCTCGCACAAGCCGGTCTGACGACATGATCGAGAAAGTGGAGAGAATTGTTTTGGGGGATTGCCGAATGACTGTTGAACAGATCGCCTCCAGAGTTGGCATTTCTGTGGGTTCTGTGCACACAATCCTGCATGACGACCTGAAAATGCGAAAAGTGTCATCCAGGTGGGTGCCACGAATACTGACCGACGACCACACGGCTGCCCATGTGGCATGTTGTCAAGCAATGTTGACGCGCAACGACAGCATGAATGGGACTTTCTTTTCGTCGGTTGTGACAATGGATGAGACGTGGATGCCATTTTTCAATCCAGAAACAAAGCGCCAGTCAGCTCAATGGAAGCACACAGATTCACCGCCACCAAAAAAATTTCGGGTAACCGCCAATGCTGAAAAAATGATGGTGTCCATGTTCTGGGACAGCGAGGGCGTAATCCTTACCCATTGCGTTCCAAAGGACACTACGGTAACAGGTGCATCCTACGAAAATGTTTTGAAGAACAAATTCCTTCCTGCACTGCAACAAAAACGTCTGGGAAGGGCTGCGCGTGTGCTGTTTCGCCAAGACAACGCACCCGCACATCGAGCTAACGTTACGCAACAGTTTCTTCGTGATAACAACTTTGAAGTGATTCCTCATGCTCCCTACTCACCTGACCTGGCTCCGAGTGGCTTTTGGCTTTTTCCAACAATGAAAGACACTCTCCGTGGGCGCACATTCACCAGCCATGCTGCTATTGCCTCAGCGATTTTCCAGTGGTCAAAACAGACTCCTAAAGAAGCCTTCGCCGCTGCCATGGAATCATGGCGTCAGCGTTGTGAAAAATGTGTACGTCTGCAGGGCGATTACGTCGAGAAGTAACGCCAGTTTCATCGATTTCGGGTGAGTAGTTAATTAGAAAAAAAAAATCGGAGGCCTTAGAACTTGAATGCACCTCGTATCATGGAGGAGGATAACGCCATTGAACAACATGTCTTGATATTTCGACTTCATTGCTCGTCTAAGGTTCTGTAAAGTGGCTTAATAACGCTGGGCATTGATGGTGGTTCCCCCTTCCAGGAAATCGACAAGCAGTGGGCCCTTGTCAGCCCTTGTCACCAAAAATGAACATCATGACCTTACCGGAACTGATGTGCACGGCCTTTGATTTCTTTGGAGGTGGTGAAGAAGTCACATGTTTCCACCGCTTGCTATGACGCTTGCTTTCCGGTTGAAAATGGTGACACCGTATTTCGTCACCTGTGACAATACATTCCTCTTAATGATGACGATGCAGATGACTCAAACACAGCGCCATTGGAGTATCGCGCTGTTCGGCGGTCAGTTGGTGCGGAACCCACTGCGCACAGATTTTTCGAAAGCGTAAGTGTTGATGCATTATGGTGTGGACAGTGCCCACACTAATACCCAGTAACCGATGGATCTCGTCCACTGTGATTCTGCGGTTGCCCAAGACTGAAGCATTCACTTCCACAACCATTTCTGGTGTGACGGCATCATGAGCCTGTCCAGGACGAGCATCGCCTTGCAGTGACTCGCGCTCCTCAAGGAATCGTTCGCGCCATTCCAAAACACGTGAACGACTGACACTGTACTCACCATACACAGCCTTCATCTGCCGATACATTTCACGGCCTCCGACTCCCTCCGCCGCCAAAAATCGAATCACTCCTCGTTGTTTCTGCTTACTTGCCTGCATGTTCGGTAGTGGACAACAACTTGTGTGACCACTTTCACTTCAGCGTGAAACCACACTGGCGCTATGCAACATCAAACAGTGCGCAGGAGTCAGTCTCTGTACCAATAGGTGGCACCACCATAGCCGCAGTTACGTGGTGCCACCTTATGTTTAAGGCAAAGGTAGACGCACTGACCAGCTTTCATTTGAATGAACCTCATATGTCATGCACTGGGAATATATTTCCTACATTGGAATATTGACAGCGTTGCATTCCACATTACTAATAGGTCAGAAACCACATGGCTTTAACATTATAGCACGTTTAGGTGCAGAACCATGCAGCCTTCGGAGTGCATGTATTTATGTTCTACTGTCACTTCTCTCTTACCGATATCTTCTTGTTACTGACCCTAGACACCACAGTGAAATGCCCACTAAACCCGCTGGGCAGAACAGGTAAAAGGATTGTGGAAAGGGCCAAGGGTTGAGGTCAGTCTCTGCTTCTAATTGTCATTTATTTTAATTTAATAACCTTTACAACCAAAGGGACTGTGCAAGCTGGTGGTGGTTCCCTAATGGTGTGGGATGTGTTTAAATGGAATGGACTGGATGGCCTCGTCAAAAATTTGGAAATTTGTGGTAAGTTCGTATGGGACCAAACTGCTGAGGCCATCGGTCCCTAGGCTTACACACTACTCAATGTAACTTAAACTAACTTACGCTAAAGACAACACACACACCCATGCCCGAGGGAGGTATCGAATTTCCGACGGGAAGAGCAGCGCAAACCGTGGCAAGGCGCCTGAGACCAAACGGCTCTCATCAAAATGAACCGATAATTGACTCGAAATGGTTATGTTCGGATAACTGGTGGCCATTTTCAGCCGTTCATGAAGGGTCTATACAAGGGCGATGAACTTGAGGACAATATTATGGAAATGGAAGAGGATGTAGATGAAGATGAAATGGGAGATACGATACTGCGTGAAGAGTTTGACAGAGCACTGAAAGACCTGCGTCGAAACAAGGCCCCCGGAGTAGACAACATTCCATTGTAACTACTGACGGCCTTGGGAGAGCCAGTCCTGACAAAACTCTACCATCTGGTGAGCAAGATGTATGAAACAGGCGAAATACCCTCAGACTTCAAGAAGAATATAATAATTCCAATCCCAAAAAAGCAGGTGTTGACAGATGTGAAAATTACCGAACAATCAGTTTAATAAGCCACAGCTGCAAAGTACTAACACGATTTCTTTACAGACGAATGGAAAAACTGATAGAAGCCGACCTCGGGGAAGATCAGTTTGGATTCCGTAGAAATACTGGAACACGTGAGGCAATACTGACCTTACGACTTATCTTAGAAGAAAGATTAAGGAAAGGCAAACCTACGTTTCTAGCATTTGTAGACTTAGAGAAAGCTTTTGACAATGTTGACTGGAATACTCTCTTTCAAATTCTAAAGGTGGCAGGGGTAAAATACAGGGAGCGAAAGGCTATTTACAATTTGTACAGAAACCAGATGGCAGTTATAAGAGTCGAGGGACATGAAAGGGAAGCAGTGGTTGGAAATGGAGTAAGACAGGGTTGTAGCCTCTCCCCGATGTTATTCAATCTCTATATTGAGCAAGCAGTAAAGGAAACAAAAGAAAAATTTGGAGTAGGTATTAAAATCCATGGAGAAGAAACAAAAACTTTGAGGTTCGCCGATGACATTGTAATTGTGTCAGAGATAGCAAAGGACTTGGAAAAGCAGTTGAACGGAATGGATGGTGTCTTGAAGGGAGGATATAAGATGAACATCAACAAAAGCAAAACGAGGATAATGGAATGTAGTCGAATTAAGTCGGGTGATGCTGAGGGTATTAGATTACGAAATGAGACACTTAAAGTAGTAAAGGAGTTTTGCTATTTGGGGAGCAAAATAACTGATGATGGTCGAAGTAGAGAGGATATAAAATGTAGACTGGCAATGGCAAGGAAAGCGTTTCTGAAGAAGAGAAATTTGTTAACATCGAGTATAGATTTAAGTGTCTGGAAGTCGTTTCTGAAAGTATTTGTATGGAGTGTAGCCATGTATGGAAGTGAAACATGGACGGTAAATAGTTTGGACAAGAAGAGAATAGAAGCTTTTGAAATATGGTGCTACAAAAGAATGCTGAAGATTAGATGGGTAGATCACATAACTAATGAGGAGGTATTGAACAGGATTGGGGAGAAGAGAAGTTTGTGGCACAACTTGACCAGAAGAAGGGATCGGTTGGTAGGACATGTTCTGAGGCATCAAGGGATCACCAATTTAGTATTGGAGGGCAGCGTGGAGGGTAAAAATCATAGGGGGAGACCAAGAGATGAATACACTAAGCAGATTCAGAAGGATGTAGGTTGCAGTAGGTACTGGGAGATGAAGAAGCTTGCACAGGATAGAGTAGCATGGAGAGCTGCATCGAACCAGTCTCAGGACTGAAGACCACAACAACAACAACATGGACTTCATGTTCCCAAACAACGACAGAATTGTTCGTGACTGGTTTTAAGAATATTCTGGACAATTCGAGCGAGTGATTTGGTCGCCCAGATTGCCCAACATGGAACTAAATCTAGAGGTCAGTTCGTGCTTTAAATTCTGCGCTGGCAATACTTTCGCAATTATAGATGGCTACAGAGGCAGGATGGCTCAGTATTTCTGTAGGGTACTTCCAACGACTTGTTGAATCCATGCCACATTGAATCGCTGCACAACACCGGGCAAAAGGAGGCCCAGCGCGATATTGGGAAGTATCCCACGACTTTTGCCACCTCAGTATATTTGTGGCAATTCACATTCACTGAACAGACATTAAAAAA
This sequence comes from Schistocerca americana, assembly GCF_021461395.2. Classification (NCBI taxonomy): domain Eukaryota; kingdom Metazoa; phylum Arthropoda; class Insecta; order Orthoptera; family Acrididae; genus Schistocerca; species Schistocerca americana. Next base: position 133,747,928 of record NC_060123.1, read on the forward strand.
AAGTGTGTTCAGGTATCCTTTACCAAGAGTTACAAGCAGAAAGTCATATCATGTAGACATAGGCAGCACATCAGCTACTTCCATTTTTATCATAAACTGCGAATGAATTGTTAATTTTTTTAATTTAAAAGTGCTGCCATAATTTCCGTTCTCTTTTATTTCGTAAAAATAATAGACAAATCCTTCTGAAGCTAATGGAGTATTGTACTTCATTGCTGCCAAACTTCGTAAAATGTTTCCCGGCTGGAGTTGGTGCCGTTTTACAGCACTACCGATGTTCTGCGACGATAACGAGAACCTACCATATAGACCAGGTGGGGGTGGGTAGGCCTCGCACGCTGCAGGTAAACGAGTACCGTCTAATAGGCCACGCCAAACGGCAACAGCTACTCGTACATATTCGTCGCAGCAATGCTGTTCCAATTATGTAATGTGTTTGTTTCTCATTTCTGTCAGCGTTGTTAGTATTTAACAGCACGGGTCGCTTTTCCCATTTTCTGTAATAAAGCAATATTTCAAAGCAATTTAAATTTTAAGAATAAATATTATTCGATTTTTTAAAGTATTATTCAAAAACAAATTTTAACGCCGCTGCTATGGCTAATTTATATACAGGTTTTTTAACCTGATTATTTGTTAGAAAACAGTTGTAGCCGGGACCAAACAAATACCGAAAAATACGGTTATTCAGAACTAAAACACCAGTATCGGTTTTAACTGGTCGACTTTTCCTATCTCTGCAACGCACCCGCTGCCACAGCCACGGAAGCTGTCGCCGTTCTCAACGATATCGACGGACATCCAGCCCGCATCAGCCTCACAGTCTTCGGAATCTTCAGCAGCGCCACTGTTGCCCCCACCTGTGCTGCTAGATGGACGTATCTCCATTTTTTCCGCTGATGTTCACCACGGCTCAGATGGCAAATGTCAGGATGCGGGTTGATTGACACTGTCCGCCATCGCACAGCATCGAATTCCATTTCCTAAGTCGTTGCCCGCTCTCACACGGCATGCGACCGACGGTGAGCTGTTTTAGGGGGAGGGGGAGGGGGAGGAACGCAGCATCGACGGTGTCTGTGTCGACCACACAAGGTGCGCTGCGCTCCGACCACACTATTCTGCTGAGATGCATCATTGAACCCTTAACAGGCGTTGCGGGTGCTCTGGGACTCCAGGGAATTATGAAATTGTAGTAACTTTCGTATTTGTTGATCAGGAAGCATACCCTGTTCATTACTTTCCTATGGTCGAAAGAGACATCGCGTGCTAGGCGACCGCAGTCTGTTAACGAGGCTAGCAATGTAAACAACGAACTTACGAGTCCCCGGGACTCTGTGACGCAGTTAGTGTAATCTTTCTGGTTTATTGAATATGTCCGCGAATCTCCGCGAATTCAGATAATGTTAAAGCTACGGATCCCGACTTTGATGAATGTGTACTAAAATGGATTGAGGAATGTGATGCTGACTGTTCAGATCAAGATGGCAATCCCGAGAGCAACAAAAATGGTTCAAATGGCTCTGAGCAATATGAGACTTAACATCTGAGGTCATCAGTCCCCTAGAACTTAGAACTACTTAAACCAAACTAATCTAAGGACATCACACACATCCATGCCCTAGGCAGATTTCGAACCTGCGACCGTAGCGGTCGCTCGGTTCCTCACTGAAGCGCCTAGAACCGCTCGGCCACACCGGCCGGCCGAGAGCAACATTAACATCGAAAATGCTGTTCCTAGTAATCACGAAACAGAAAGTGAACTTCCTGGCGATGAATTTTATGATGAATATGAGACGCAAGATACACAAAGTGAAGATGAAAATTATGTGTTCAGTGCATTGCAAATCTACAAGACTTATAATATTTTACAGCTTTCCTACAGAAATAAATATATGCTCTATTCCTATAGTTTATACCTTACCAATGTGTTTTCGATAAAAAAAAAGTTTTTGTTTGTCAGTTTTTCTTGGAACATACACTACTGGCCATTAAAATTGCTACACCAAGAAGAAATGCACATGATAAACTGGTATTCATAGGACAAATATATTATACTAGAACTGACATGTGATTACATTTTCACACAGTTTGGGTGCATAGATCCTGTGAAATCAGTACCCAGAACAACCACCTCTGGCCGTAATAACGGCCTAGACACACCTGGGCATTGATTCAAACAGAGTTTCGATGGCGTATACAGGTACAGCTGCCCATGCAGCTTCAACACGATACCACAGTTCATCAAGAGTAGTGACTGGCGTATTGTGATGATCCAGTTGCTCGGACACCATTGACCAGACGTTTTCAGTTGGTTAGAGATCAGGAGAATGTGCTGGCCAGGGCAGCAGTCGAACATTTTCTGCATCCAGTAAAGGCCCGTACAGGACCTGCAACATGCGGTCGTGCATTATCCTGCTGAAATGTAGGGTTTCGCAGGGATGGAATGAAGGGCAGAGCCACGGGTCGTAACACATCTGAAATGTAACGTCCACTGTTGAAAGTGCCGTCAATGCGAACAAGAGGTGACCGAGACGTGTAACCAATGGCACCCCATACCATTACGCCGGGTGATACTCCAGTATGGCGATGACGAATATACCCTTCCAATGTGCGTTCACCGCGATGTCGCCAAACACGGATGCGACCATCATGATGCTGTAAACAGAACCTGTATTCATCCGAAAAAATGACGTTTTGCCATTCGTGCACCCAGGTTCGTCGTTGAGTACACCATCGCAGGCGCTCCTGTCTGTGATGCAGAGTCAAGGGTAACGGCAGCAATAGTCTCCGAGCTGATAGTCTGTGCTGCTGCAAACGTCGTCGAACTGTTCGTGCAGATCGTTGTTGTCTTGCAAACGTCCCCACCACACTCAGGGATCGAGACGTGGCTCCACAATCCGTTACAGCCATGCGGATAAGATGCCTGTCATCTCGACTGCTAGTGATACGAGGCCGTTGGGATCCAGCACGGCGTTTCGTATTACCCTCCTGAACCCACCGATTCCATATTCTGCTAACAGTCATTGGATCTCGACCAACGCGAGCAGCAATGTCGTGGTACGCTAAACCGCAATCGCGATAGGGTACAATCCGACTTTATCAAGGTCGGAAACGTGATGGTACGCATTTCTCCTCCTTACACGAGGCATCACAACAACGTTTCACCAGGCAAGGCCGGTCAACTGCTGTTTGTGTATGAGAAATCGGTTGGAAAATTTCCTTATGTCAGCACGTTGCAGGTGTCGCCACCGGCGCCAACCTTGTGTGAATGCTCTGAAAAGCTATTCATTTGCATATGACAGCATCTTCTTCCGGTCCATTAGAGAAGACGAAGATCTCATAGTTTTACCAGCAGACAAAGGCAACGCAACGGTTCTTCTGTCACGTGATGACTATCTGGGAAAGATGGATCTCTTACTTGAAGACTCAGCATACAGAACATTGCAGGACGACCCAACTGAACGGATAAAACGGAAGACGCTTTCACTGCTGAAGAAGAGTTTTTTACCTGACGACGTTCTCAAAAAACTTAGTCCTGGTGCTGCCGTGCCACGGAGATTATACGGTCTACCCAAGATTCATAAGAAAGGGGTCCCGCTTCGTCCGATCGTGAGTAATTTGGGTGCTCCTACCTACAATCTAGCCAAGTATTTAGCATCTGTTCTTGGCCCCCACGTCGGTAAATGCGAACATCACATTTCCAATTCTATGGTGTTTATTCAGAGATTGAAGTCCTTGTCTCTTAATCCCTCGGATTTACTTGTGAGCTTTGATGTCGTGTCGCTTTTTACCCGGGTTCCTCTGGAAGAATCCTTGCAATTAATTGGTGAGAAACTGGATGAGGAAACAACCAGGCTTTGTCGCCACGTGCTGACGTCAACGTACTTTTTATTCAATGACAAATATTTTGAACAGACTGACGGAGTGGCTATGGGGAGCCCATTGTCCCCAATAGTCGCCAACCTTTTTATGGAAGATTTGGAGGACATGGCGCTGAAGACGGCGTCCTTAAAACCAACCTGTTTCTGGAGGTACGTTGACGATACGTTTATGGTGTGGCCTCATGGTAGAGAAGCTCTTGACCGCCTCCTAGATCATTTTAATTTCCTGCATCCTAGCATCAAGTTTACCATGGAGGTGGAAAGTGATGTGCAGACAATTCGGACCATTCAGGACCGATGTGTTGAGCATCAGCGGCACACACGGCTGCTTCAACCTGAGAAATCTGCAGTGGCGGAGCACTGTCTCACCGAGGGACACAGAATGCTCTATGACGAGACACAAATGGTTGCCCCTGCATCTCGCTATTGGGACTGTGTTTTAAAAGAATCCATAGAGATTCGTTTATCTGACAATCTAATTAATAGAGACAAGGGTTATCTTTTAAGTAAGACTTGGGACCCGGTGTTATCTGACATCAAAAAACAACGGTCTGCGTTTCGATCGTCGGAATGACAATTTTTTTAATTTTTGACAGCGATATCTCGAATTCGCCTATTTCCACCACTGGCGGCGCGGTATGTTTACTGCGCTAGAGGGCAGTTACGGCACCTTCTCGCGCACGCGTTGTGGGTCTTCTGCGGCCTATATAGGGGCCGCAGCATGCACTGGGAAGTCAGTTCCGGCGAGTTCGTGCACCAGCACTCTCACCTGAAGATGGCGGCCAGATGGACCGCGGATATATTGTCATGAAGACGTTATGATCCGGCTGCATACCCGAGAAGAATATTATCAATTATTACGCCGGGAAAGCCTTCGTAGCCACTATTGAACACTATTAAGGTAAATAATTGTTTGTTCTCTATCAAAATCTTTCATTTGCTAACTATGCCTATCAGTAGTTAATGCCTTCAGTAGTTAGAATCTTTTATTTAGCTGGCAGTATTGGCGCTCGCTGTAATGCAGTAGTTCGAGTAACGAAGATTTTTGTGAGGTAAATGATTCGTGAAAGGTACAGGTTATTGTTAGTCAAGGCTATTCTTTTGTAGGGATTATTGAAAGTCAGATTGCGTTGCGCTAAAATATTGTGTGTCAGTTTAGTGATGATCAGAATAAGTAAAGAGAAAACTGTCTGAGTACGTTGAGTTTTGCTCAGCTGTTTGAAAATCAAATAACGTAGACTTTTACCAGCACAGTCTTTATTTACGTACAAAGGGGAAGTTTCAATTGTGTCCTCTGCTCAGACTCACCCAGTGCCCTTCAAAGTCTCTGTGCGCTGTACACCGCCCATCCCTTAGTGCAGTGGGTCCAGGAAAACCATCACTTGCTCACTCTTGGTGGAGCCAGTGTGATGTTTCTGTGGGTCCCTGGTCATGTCGATCTGCCAGGAATCGAGGCTGTTGACGCTGCTGCCAAGGCGGCAGTCCTCGTACCTCAAACCGCTAGTTCCTATATTCCTTCCGATGATCTCTATGTTGCCGTCTGTCAGGAGGTGGTGTCCCTTTGGCATCGCCAATTGTTCTCTCTTCACGGGAATAAGCTGCGGCTTATTAACCCTAGGACGCCCAAGCTTTTTTTTTCTAACTTGGATGCCTAAGCGGGGGGTTCGGCGACCCCACGGTTATTTAATAAGTTTACTGACGAATAATTACAACTTTCAAAATGGTTTATGTATTTTAACTAAGGCATCGGTTTATAAATGTTGTTAAGTGTTGTAAATATTGGATTGAGTGAATAAAAAATTGACATACTACAATACAAAATACAGATGTGTTCATACTACTATGAGTCCTCTTCAAAGCAAGAGACACATTTCACAATTTTTTCGGAATGTGTATTACACACTTGTTTCTGACACTGTCCACAATACTGTTTTGGTTTACTTAGATTGTTGCTTCTTTTTTTTTTTTAGATTTTCTTACACAAATATGGCATCGACCTTACCCTGCAGGAGGCTGACGTGCTTCTGTTGTCACTTCTTTGATTTTCTTTTGTAGAATAGTCTCCACTGATTGAACAATTCGGTTAGATAACCCTCTTGCTTTGGCACTTCTTTCTTCTACCTGCAATTTAACTAGTTCCATCCCAGCTTGCAGAAGATAAAGTTTCCGTTTGTCGTGTTTGTTTTCATTCCATCTTGGATGTAGCTGGATGAATATGGTGGTTGCATTGATAGCACAAATGTCGATGAGAGAGTAAAATATAGATAGAGGCCATCTCTTTGTTCCCCTCTTGCAGGTGTACATACGCGCCATTTGATCAATGGTATCAATTCCACCTTTAGTGGAATTATAATATGCATTTATCTCGGTTTTATTCTTCTCTCCTCCAACAGTGTCTTTATCTTGGTGCATAGTTGACAACATCAGTAAGTTTTTACTTGGTTTCGTTTTTGCTGTGTAGGACACCAAAGTTACTGGAGGCCTACGTGTTGGGAATTGCACTAACTCACTGCAAGTTTACAAGATAAATAACAGCTGAGTGACATCAACAATCACTTCCTCTGAAAGTAAACCGATTGTTGTGAGTATCAAGAATACCAACCAACAAGAAACTAACTTGCATTGTTCACTACTAAGGGAAATTTTCTATAGCTTGGAAGCCTGAGGGGGGGGGGGGGTTGGACCCATAATAAGTTTATTTATTTTTTCTTTCAAAGCAGGAATTTTCTATAAAATATATTGACACCAACGTTTCATTAAATAGCCAACAAACAATAACTCAAAGGGAATATGTAGTATAAAAGTTACTTGGGCAAAAGCAGGGGACATAAAAAAATTATGGGTTCAACGAACCACCCCCCCCCCCCCCCCCTTAGGCGTCCTAGGGTTAAGCCTCTCCCAATGGCTTGAACAACCTCCTCTCGGCCCTTCCTCCAGGAGGAGGTAATTTTAACTAGACCGCGTATTGGGCACTGTTGTTTTAGCCATCGTCATTTGATAAGTGACGCTGCCCCACCACTTTGTACACATTGCGGCCAAGTTTTAACTGTCCGCCACTTCCTGACAGAATGCCCATTTTAACCGTTTACGCTCCAGCTTGGGTTTGCCTTCTGAGTTGTCGGCCGTTTTAGCAAATGACGCGCTGGCTGTCAACCGCGTTTTACTTTTTATCCGCCACAGCAATATGGCGAAGGCTATTTAATTTTTAGTTTTGGACCTCTGTTTCTGTATGGTGTCTTTTTTAACCCTTTCTCCAGGTCCATGTTTTTAGCTGTCTTCTCTTATGTCACTTCGGACTGATGTATAGTCGTTTCTTAACTCCTCTCTGTCTTCACGTTCTATAGTTTTGACTGGGGCGCGTATGACTCCAGTTGCTTTTTGTGTCCCAAAACAAAACAAAACGAAAAACGCCTGTTAAGAGTTAAAAACGTCGCCGGCAGGTTGCCCACGGCAAGCTATGGTGTCTGCAGGGCCCACCGTATTCTGATGGATGGATTCCACCAGAGGACGCCGTCTTCGCATCTATTTAACGCGTGCAAATGTATTCGTGTGCGCCTCTTTTTAAGGAGCCACACAACGAGTTCTGCCCTCAGGTCTCGGAAGACTCGAAGTGAGACTATTACGAACATTGCACCACACTATTCAAAATCAAGGTCTGTGCAGCAACAAACATATGAGAGACATTGGTGGAACAGATACTCACAGTGATTCAAAGTTACGTATGTATTAATTTTCTGTTGTTGTGGTCTTCAGTCCAGAGACTGATTTGATGCAGCTCTCCATGCTACTCTATTCTGTGTAAGCTTCTTCATCTCCCAGTACCTACTGCAACCTACATCCTTCTGAATCTGCTTAGTGTATTCATCTCTTGGTCTCCCTCTACGATTTTTACCCTCCACGCTACCCTCCAATACTAAATTGGTGATCCCTTGATGCCTCAGAACGTGTCCTATCAACCGATCCCTTCTTGTAGTCAAGTTGTGCCACAAATTTCTCTTCTCCCCAATTCTGTTCAATACCTCCTCATTAGTTATGTGATCTAACCATCTAATCTTCAGCATTCTTCTATAGCACCACATTTCGAAAGCTTCTATTCACTTCTTGTGCAAACTATTTATCGTCCATGTTTCACTTCCATATATGGCTACACTCCATACAAATACTTTCAGAAACGACTTCTTGACACTTAAATCTGTACTCGATATTAACAAATTTCTCTTCTTCAGAAACACTTTCCTTGCCATTGCCAGTCTACATTTTATATCCTCTCTACTTCGACCATCATTTTGCTCCCCAAATAGCAAAACTCCTTTACTACTTTAAGTGTCTCATTTCCCAATCTAATTCCCTCAGCATCTCCCGACCTAATTCAACTACATTCCATTATCCTCGTTTTGCTTTTGTTGATGTTCATCCTATATCCTCCTTCCAAGACACTGTTCATTCCGTTCAACTGCTCTTCTAGGTCCTTTGCTGTCTCTGACAGAATTACATGTCATCAGCAAACCTCAAAGTTTTTACTTCTTCTCCATGGATTTTAATTCCTACTCTTTTTAATACCTATCTTACTCCTAGTGAGATAAGCCTCTACATCCTTACATTTGTCTTCTAGCCATCACTGCTTAGCCATTTTGCACTTTCTGTCGATCCTATTTTTGAGACGTTTGTATTTCATTTTGCCTGCTTCATTTATGGCATTTTTATATTTTCTCCTTTCATCAGTTAAATTCAATAAATCTTCTGTTACACAAGGATTTCTACTAGCCCTCGTCTTTTTATCTGCTTGATTCTCTGATGCCTTCACTACTTCATCCCTCAAAGCTACCCATTCTTCTTTTATTGTATTTTTTTCCCACATTCCTGTCAATCGTTCCCTAATGCTTTTCCTGAAACTGTACATATTGTAAATAATTGTGTTGATGGTTTATTCATGTATTAAGTGCTCACAGTGATCGAAAGTTATGTATATATTAATATTCTGTAAATACTGTAAATAAATGTGTTGATATTTTATTCACTAATTATGTTTGGAGTGTTCACGGCCTGTACAGCTACCTCTCACCAACTACAGACACAACATTATAAACTTACCGAAGGTAAAACAGTCCCCCATTCCATTGTCTAGGCGCGGAATATTCAGTAGGATGCCTAATCAGGAGAAACGAAACTGCCTTTCTATTGGTCGGTGCATGGAATTTTATATCTCTTGATCTGGTTAGCAGGGTAGAGAATCTAAAAACTGAAATGCATGGGCTGAAGTTAGGTATAGTGGCAGTTAGTGTAGTGACAGGAAACACAAGACCTCTGGTCACATCAGTACATGGTGATCAACACAAGATCAAATAAGGGTAATGCAGAAGCAGGTCTAATAATGAATAAGAAAATCGGAATATAGGTAACCTATTATGATGAGCATAGTAAACACATTATAATAGCCAAGATAGACATGAAACCGACACCCACCATAGCAGTTCAAGTTTATATGTGTGCTATTCCCACGGCTGATGAAGAGATTGAAACAATGTATGATGAGATAGAAGAAATTATTCAAATAGTTAAGGGAGACGAGTATTTAATAGCGATGTGGGGACGGGAATTCGATAGTAGGAAAAGGACGTAAACGAAAACGATAGGAGAATGTGGACTGAAAGAGGAAGCCATCTGGTTGCATTTTGCACCGAGCGCAGTTTAATCGCTACTAATACGTGGCTTAAAAATCATGATTGAAGTAAGGGTAAGGAAGACAACAGAAGAAGAACCGGCCGGCCGGAGTGGCCGAGCGGTTAAAGGCACTACAGTCTGGAACCGCACGACCACTACGGTCGCAGGTTCGAATCCTGCCTCGGGCATGGATGTGTGTGATGTCCTTCGGTTAGTTAGGTTTAAGTAGTTCTAAGTTCTAGGGGACTTATGACCACAGCAGTTGAGTCCCATAGTGCTCAGAGCCATTTGAACCATTTTGAAGAAGAACGGATAGTCTTCAGGGATGAAATAATGAAAACAGCAGGTGATGGAATGAGCAAAAATGTAGTTCCAAATAAAAATCATTGGATAACTCAAGAGATAATAAATTAATTGAAGAAAGAAAATATAACAATGCAGCAAACGAAACAGGCAAAAGTGAATGCATACATCTAAAAAAATGAGACTGATAGGAGGCGCAAACTGGCAAAGCAGGAATCATTAGACGAGAAATGCAAGGCTGTGGAAGCACGCACATGAATGGAAAGATGGATGGTGACTATAGGAAAATTAAAGAGGGGCAGCTTTATGAATGTCAAAAGCACAGGTGGCAAGTCAGCACTAAAGAAGGGAAGGCTGAAAAGTGGAAGGCATGCAAAGAGGTGCGTATTAAGGAAACATACTCGAAGATAATATTATATAAAGGGGAGTGGGAGTAGATGAAGATGAGATGGGAGATATGATGTTGGGAAGAGTTATACAGGACGCTGGCAGACCTAGGTCGAAAGAAGAGTGCTGGAGTACACGTCATTCCGTACAATTATGGGATTCCTTGGGTGAGCCAACCATGACAAAACTTTTCCACCTTGTATGCAAGATATGACAGACCAAACACCCTCAGAATTCAAGAAGAATGCAACAATTTGTACACCAAAGAAGATAGATACTGACAGTTATGAATAATACCAAACCATCAATTTAATAAATCATGGTTTCAAAATACTGACACTAGTTATTTACAGGAAAATGGAAAAATTGGTAGAAGCCAACCTCAGGGAAGATAAGTTCGGGTTCCGAAGAAACGTAGGAACACACGGCGTCATGCTGACCCAAAATTTATGTTTGAAGATAGACAGAAGAAAGGCAGACCTACGTTTATAGCATTTGTAGACTTACACAAAACTTTTGATAATATGGACTGGAATAATGTTTAAAATTCTGAAGGTAGCAGCGATAAAATCCAGAGAGCAACAGGTTGTTCACAACTTGTAGAGGAACCAGAGTGGAGTTGTAAGAGTCCAATTCAAATCGTTCAAATGGTTCTAAGCTCTATGGTACTTTATATCGGAGGTCATCAGTCCCATAGACTTAGAACTACTTAATCCTAACGAACCTAAGGACATCACACACATCCATGCCCGAGGCAGGATTCGAACCTGCGACCGTAGCACCAACGCGGTTCCGGACTGAAGCGCCTATAACTGCTCGGCCACAGCGACCGGCCTGTAAGAGTCAAAGGACAGGAAAGTGGAAGCAGTAATTGAGATGGGAGTGACACAGGATTGTAGCGTATCCCCAATGTTATTCTGTCTGTACACTGAGCAAGTACTATAGGAAACCAAGGAGAAATTTGGAAGAGCAATTAAAGTTAAGGGAAAAGATATAAAAACTTTGCGGTTTGTCGATGACGTTGAAATCACGTAGGAGATGCAAAGGACTTTGAAGATCAGTTGAACTGAGTGGATAGTGTCTTGAAAAGAGGTTATGAAATGAATATCAACAAAATTAAAACAACGGTAACGTAATATGCTCGAACGAAATCAAGTAGTGCTGAGGAAATTTTAAGAGGGAATGAGACACAAAAAGTAAACGATGATTTTTGCCATTCCAGCAGCAAAATATCTTATGATGGCGGAGGTAGAGAGGTTGAAAAGAGCAAGACAAGCGTTTCTGAAAAAGAGAAATTTGCTTACATCGAATATGAATTTAGGTATTAGGGAGTCTATTGTGAAGGTATTTGTATGGAGGGTAATCTTGTATAGAAGTAAAACGTGGACGATAAACAGTTTAAACAAGAAGACAATGCAAGGTTTTGAAATATGGTTTTACAGAAGAAAGTTGGAAATTATTCGAATAACTTATGAGAAGGTGCTAATAAAAGTGAGGAGAAAACAAAATATGGCGCAGCTTGACTAAAAGAAGGAATCGGTTGACAGGTCAGACCGTGAGGCATCCAGAATTTGTCAATTTGCTACTGGGGAGGGAAGGGTGAGGGTGGGGAGTAAAAATTGCAAAGAGAGATCAAGGTGTGACTACAGTGATCAGGTTCAAATGGGCGCAGGTAGTGGCAGTTACACAGAGGTGAAGAGGCCCCTGCACAGGATAGACTTCCCTTGTGAGCTGCATCAAACCAGTATTCGGGCTGATACCATTTTTTTTTTTTTTAACAAAGGATGGGGCCCCTCCACGCCCGCACCAACGTGGTGACCAACACAAAAGTTCTACTGTCACCTCCGTATGCATGTTAGTTTTGAATCAAGGCGTCACAGGATGCAGGCTGTGATGTTATCCATGCGTCTGGGTAAGACTACTCATTAACATGGTCCATCAGGAGATAGAAGTGGTCGAAAGCGATCGAAGGGTAGCGGTTGTAAGAGCAGAGGAAAAAAAGTGCCAAGGCCAGCGCCAAGGGAAAAAAACCTCTGCGACAGTAGGACGGGTAGTAAGGGCAGTAGCGGCTTGCTATCTGCGACAGTGCATGCAAGGTGTGGTTGTGTTAGTTCGAGGTATCGTGCATCGTTACCTTTGTCGTTGTTGGAGCTTGTTGCGGCGCTTGCTGCAGTTGCTGCGTCCCTGCAACAGTTCAAGGTCGTTGTGGATTAGTGGGCGATCGGTCATAGATCGGCTCACGGACTGTGTAGGGGGGTGTGTGTGGCTGGTTTGCGTGCTGTGTACAGTACGGTTTCCCTGCGGTTGCCTGTTTTTCGGCTAGTCGCACATCTGGGTTTCCAGTAATAACTGTGTTGCAGGGGCTCGCCAGTACTGTCGTGTTAGCGTTCTATAGACCATAGATGTTCAGTTCCTAGCCAGTAATGTCTTTGGTCTGTTATGCTTCCATCTATGGTTGTGGTCGTAGTTACCCAGAGAAAGGATAAACGGGTTGCGCGAGTGTCTCGTGTTATTGTATAGTCGTGTGGAGAGTTTTTGGAATACCTGCAAGATAGTATCTAGCCGGTATCCCCGGTGAAGGTCCGCGATGCGTGTGTAGCGCGGAGCGTTGCTTATGATTTTGAGTACTTTGTTCTGTATGAGCTGCAGACGGCGCAGGCGAGTTGGAGCAGCGTATCCCCAGACAGGGGCTGCGTACGTCATCAGGGGTCTAATAAGTGTCATGTACATGGACCTAGACACCCTCCTGTTTAGTGTGCTACGCCTGTTAAGCATAGGGTAGAGTTGTTTGAGCCTCGCGTTAGCTTTGTTGGTCACGTGTTGAATGTGGTCCCCCCAGAGTAGTTTCCTGTCCAGCCAGACACCGAGGTATTTGACCTTCTCGCGGAAACGTATTGGGCGTGTGTGTAGTGTTATTGGGTTGCAGTGCTGATGTTTGCGCAGTTGCTTCGGTCTTCTAGTGAACAGAACGGCCTCGCACTTGTCGACGTTTACTCTAACACGCCATTTCACCAGCCAAGGCTCCGCCGTTCTGAGTGCGGTCTGTAGTCGTGAGTTAATGTTAGACGGCTTCCAATCTTGCGCAAGGATGGCAGTGTCATCCGCGTAGATTGCTACCGTCGTGTTATGTGTAGCTGGGAGGTCGTTGATGTAGAGGTTAAACAGTAAGGGCCCTAGGATACTTCCTTGGGGTACTCCTGCCTGTATACCATGTCGTGTCGATTGTTTGCCCTGTACGTCAGTGTTGAAACTCCTGTCCGTGAGATATGAGTGTATGAGACGTACGAGCCCGTCGGGGAACCCTGCGTCACTGAGTTTGCGTATTAGGCCGTTGTGCCATAGACGATCGAAAGCCTTTTCGATGTCCAGGAACACCGCCCCAGTTGCCTTGCTTGTGTTGTATCCGTGTGTTATGTATTCAACGACGCGGAGGAGTTGTTGTGTTTTCAGTGGTGATTCCTGAAACCGAATTGCTCCGGTCTCAGGGTGTCGTTTGTGATGCAGTGCCTGGTGAGTCGTTTTAATATTACCTTCTCAACGATCTTGCTGAGCGCGCTCAGCAGACTGATGGGTCGGTAATTTTGTGGGAGGGAGTGGTCTTTCCCCGGCTTCCTGAACATCAGGACCTTGGCCGTCTTCCAAAAGGCGGGGAAGTGTTGGTGTTTGAGTATGGCATTCGTAATGTGTGCTAGGTAGTCTACAGCTTTGTCCGTGAACTCCTGGAGGACACGGTTTTGAATGCCATCGTGACCAGGGGCCTTCCTAGCGGTGGTATGCATGATGGCCCATTTGATTTCTGCTGTACTAGCTTGTCGGATGTTGTTGCGCGCTGGTTGGGCCAAGATGCGTGTGACCTCCTGGTCCGTATCAAGTGTGAACGCTGGGTCTGAGGGATCCAGGTTCGGTGTGAATGACGCTGCGAGTGTGAGGGCCATCAGTTCCGCTTTTTCTTCCGCAGAATATGCTGGTCCGTCTGGCCCTTGTAACGTGGGGGTGTACAGTTTCTCCCTGGTGAAGTGTCGGGCTAGCTGCCACACGCCAGGCCGCGTGGTGTCTAGCCCTTCGAGTTTCTGGTCCCACTGTTGTGTCTTGAATGTTTGTATTTTTTCCCGGATTATACCCTGGAGCCTGTTAATGTGCCGTTTGAAGTGCTGGCGCCTGGTACGCTGCCAGTGTCTCCTGAGGCGGTTCCTCATTGAGATTAGGCCCAGGATTTCCTGGGGCAGGGCAGCACTGTGTTGTTGTGGCGTGCGGATTGGGCTGATACCATAACAACAGAAACATATAAATAGATGATCAAAAATCGCATGTCTCTCTCACAAGTCTATAAATAAATGTGAAAAACAGACGTACTCACAAACACACACACACACATTATTTACATGAACACATACATAGTCACAGAAATAACAGTTGAAAGCAAAACCTGAGAAAGTTGGAAACACAGAAACGAACAACACTCTAGACACAGAAAACGGAAGTTAAAGTGCTATGTGTTGAAAACAGTGAAAAACTTTCAACCAATTTGTCACATGAGAGAAAGCTGTTTGGCTTAAAAATCATTTTATTATAAAAACGTCAGTGAGATGTTTTAAATCTATAACCTATACGTGCAAACAAAAAAAATCGTGCAGTATTTGAGGACACCCACTGAAGACGCCTTGTAACTAAGGCGAAGCGCGTCTGTGCACAAGATAAATGAAAAATAAGTTACTATGCAGCATGCAAGAGGCATGCTTGCTATTAACGCAGATCTTATTAACACAGAGAAAGTTCGTTTCTTCAAAACGATTACACGCTGTACATAAAATATTACTGACGGGCTTCAAGAATCTGTGTGTTCACTTAGAAATGAAATTTCCATGCCATACATGAAGCAAAGTAATCTTTGTCATTCCTGTGCCCTTATTAAAACTTATCTCTCCGGCGCCAGCATGGAATTTCTGCTGCATTCCTGTTGTAATTCCTCCTTAAGAAACTTAAAAAAAAATTAATACTAAGGATTGGTAACTCGAGCAACAAACATTTTCCTAAGATACACGTTGGCCTTTGCAAAGCCTCTGCGTCAGGATTAAATGGCCTCTCCTGTGACATGGTGATCAATCACTTGCAATTCCAAAGACAAGCCGCATACAAAGCCATTACACTGTAAATGTGTTTTGACGTAGTCTGTGAATCAGCCAGTCGCTTGACCTCGTTCTGAGAAAAACTGCACGTGGTTAGAAATTCAACAAGTAGCACATACGCAGTCGCGTTTTTTTTAAATGCAATAACTAAGTTTAACTTGAAAGAATGTGTTAAGTTTGTCAACGACGCGAGTTTGGCTGTAACCAAAGACAACCGATACTAACGTGTTTTGTGCTGTTGGCACTATTTGTACTGATTCAGAAATACTTCCTTTGTTTTGAATGATTTCTTGATATGGCTTAAAATGCTTCATAGCTCTGACGTTTTTCTCTACATCGCGTTTCTCCAAGTAGTAACTAATACAAATGTGTTCTTAAATACGATTTAGAAACGCTAAATTGCACTTTTGAGGCGAGAGAGGATCCTACTGAAAGTAGTACCTGCCTTGTTTCAAAGAAATTTATATTATGAAGAAAATGTAAATAGAGCTTTGTATGTTGTTTTTTTTTTTTTAATGTGTGTGAAATCTTATGGGAGTTAACTGCTAACGTCATCAGTCCCTAAGCTTACACACTACTTAACCTAAATTATCCTAAGGACAAACACACACACCCATGCCCGAGGGAGGACTGGAACCTCCGTCGGGATCAGCCGCACAGTCCATAACTGCAGCGCCTTAGACCGCTCCTTTGTATGTTTGTAAGACGCAAAATGTTTTTCCACGTCGCGACTATTGGGATTTCAAGTAACAACTGCAGACCATGTAGCAAGTATGCGAAACAAAATAAATTTAAACTAAACGTCGTTTACTCTTAACTCCAATTTACTAAATACTTTTCAAACCTGCGTCCAGCCATACTGATTTAGATTTTTCGTGATTTCCCTAAATCGCTTCAGGCAAATTCTGGGATGGTTTCTTTCAAAGGGCACGGCCGACTTGCTTCCCTAATCGGATGGGACCAGTGACCATGCTGTTTGGTTCCCTCCCCCTAACCAACCAACCAACTAAACCCCTGTAAAATTTACAATTACAGTCGGACATGAAACAGGACATTTTATACTATTTTGGAAGTTTTTGAAATCTAATAATTGTACGTAACAAATGCGTAACCTATAAATTATGGCTTCCTTAGACTAAAATATGGAGTAGTAATCTTTACGATGGTCTAGTACGTGTATCAATGTGACATTTTCCCTTTAGTATTCTAAGGTTAAATAACTACTTTTTGTGGAAGAGGTATGCCTGTGTGTCTCACTCAGCGCCCATCTTGCATTCCATTGTTAATGTTGTTACTGGCTAGAAATTTGACGGTTCTGTTGGCTTGCTATCAGTGTGTGTTGGGTTCCAGGTTCAGACTCGGAATCACTCAGATCTGTGCTGAGACTGTTGACAAGGCTTACCACTGTCCACGTGGCTCGTTAGACACTTATGGCCCTAATAGGCTACTGTACCGTGGGTAGAGATGATGATGATGATGATGATGGTGTTGGTTTTTGGGGCACTCAACATCATGGTCATCAGCACCCGTGCATGTTCCATGTCTTTCCCTTTCCAGTCTCGGCACTTCCCGAATGATGATGAGGACAACACAAATACCCAGTCCCCGGGTGGAGAAAATCGCGACCGGGCCGGGAATCGAACCCGGGACCCCATGATCCAGAGACTGCAGACGTGGGTAGGGATGTCAAAGGCCCTGCCACCACGTGGGACAGGTGAAAAAATATTGGGAGTAGTCGACAGAGAGTATCTGATCAGTGGTTTCAGACATTTTGCGCCTCCATTTTACTACATGAAGACAGACAACAAGATCCTTAGAAACTCAATTGGCTCTGCTAATTTTTGTTTTGGGACATTAAATAGCAGAACTTCGGAATACGTTGTTTGGTTTATGGAGACGGACGAGTACACTCTCTGATCACAAATATTCGGACACACCTATGATATGCGGAGTTGACCACCAGATGTCACGAGAAGAGAGCCTGCCGGCATAAAGAGAAGCTTGTTTTCAATTGAAAAGCAGCAGCAGCAGAATCGTTCTATCAGGAGATGTCAGTGACTTCGAAGGTGGACTAGTAATTAGATGTCAACTGAATAACAAATACCTCAGGGATATTTTAGCTCTTCTAACGCCTCTCAAGTCGACTCTTGGTGATGAGAGTGCAAAGTGGAAAAGCAAAGGAGCAATCATAGTTAAACCAATATCAGACAGACCTCATTATACGGACAGTGACCGTCGAGCCCTGCGTAGGGTGGTTGTAAAAAAATCGTATTAAATCGAAAGGAATCACTCACGAGTTCCAAACTGCTACATTCAGTCAGTTAGCACAATCACTATGTGTACGGATTTAAAAAGGAATGGGGTACGTCGGTCGAAAAACTCCTCAAAAGCCGTACATGTCTGCAGTGGACGCTAAGCGACGACTGGAAACGAATGATTTGGGGTGAAGAATCACGCTACGCCCTGTGGCAATAGGATGGAAGGGTCTGGGTTTGGCAAACACCTGGAGAACGTCAGGTGGCGTCGTGTGTAGTGCCATTAGTGATGTGTGTAGGAGGTGGTGTTACGGAATGAGAGTGTTTTTCGTGGTTAGCTTGTGGTCACATTATTGTACGAAATACGGAAGGAAGTGGCCACGTATTACAGAAGTGCATCCATTGTTTGTAAAAGCACGAAAATGCACCCTATCATAAAGCAGCTTCTGTGAGGCGATGGATTGTGGACAATAACATTCAAGAAATGGACTTGTGTGCCCAGAGCCCCTATCTAAATCTAATGGAACACTTCGCTCAAACCCCAGCGTCCAGCATCACAGTCTGCTATGGTTACGGTTCTTGAGCAAGAATTAGCTCCCATTCCTCGACAGGCATCTCACTAAAAATGTCCCCCGTAGAGTCGAAGCTTTATTATTTTCAGCCATAATGGCTATATTTGTGAACCGTGACTGTGTGGGATAATTGTTGATTTCTAATTTCTAATGGATAGCTCTGAAGGATGAAGTAGTGAAGGCAGCAGAGGATCAAGTAGGTAAAAAGACGAGGGCTAGTAGAAATCCTTGGGTAACATAAGAAATATTGAATTTAATTGATGAAAGGAGAAAATATAAAAACGCATTACATGAAGCAGGCAAAAGGGAATACAAACGTCTCAAAAACAAGATCGACAGAAAGTGCAAAATGGCTAAGCAGGGATGGCTAGAGGACAAATGTAAGGATGTAGAGGGTTATCTCACTAGGGGTAAGATAGATACTGCCTACAGGAAAATTAAAGAGACCTTTGGAGAATAGAGAACCACTTGTATGAATATCAAGAGCTCAGATGGAAACCCAGTTCTAAGCAAAGAAGGGAAAGCAGGAAGGTGGAGGGAGTATATAGAGGGCCTATACAAGGGCAATGTACTCGAGGACAATATTATGGAAATGGAAGAGGATGTAGATGAAGATGAAATGGGAGATACGGTACTGCATGAAGAGTTTGACAGAGCACTGAAAGACCTGAGTCGAAACAAGGCCCCAGGAGTAGACAACATTCCATTGGAACTACTGACAGCCTTGGGAGAGCCAGTCCTGACAAAACTCTACCGTCTGGTGATCAAGATGTATGAGACAGTCGAAATACCCTCAGACTTCAAGAAGAATATAATAATTCCAATCCCAAAGAAAGCAGGTGTTGACAGATGTGAAAATTACCGAACTATCGGTTTAATAAGTCACGGATGCAAAATATTAATCCGTGTTCTCTACAGACGAATGGAAAAACTGGTAGAAGCCGACCTCGGGGAAGATCAGTTTGGGTTCCGTGGAAATGTTGGAACACGTGAGGCAATACTGACCTTATGACTTATCTTAGAAGAAAGATTAAGGAAAGACAAACCTACGTTTCTAGCATTTGTAGACTTAGAGAAAGCTTTTGACAATCTTGATTGGAATACTCTCTTTCAAATTCTAAAGGTGGCAGGGATAAAATACAGGGAGCGAAAGGCTATTTACAATTTGTACAGAAACCAGATGGCAGTTATAAGAGTCAAGGGACATGAAAGGGAAGCAGTGGTTGGGAAGGGAGTGAGACAGGGTTGTAGCCTCTCCTTGATGCTATTCAATCTGTATATTGAGCAAGCAGTAAAGGACACAAAAGAAAAATTCGGAGTAGGTATTAAAGTCCATGGAGATGAAATAAAAACTTTGAGGTTCGCCGATGACATTGTAATTCTGTCAGAGACAGCAAAGGACTTGGAAGAGCAGTTGAACGGAATGGACAGTGTCTTGAAAGGAGGATATAAGATGAACATCAACGAAAGCAAAACGAGGATAATGGAATGTAGTCGAATTAAGTCGGGTGATGCTGTGGGAATTAGATTAGGAAATGAGACACTTAAAGTAGTAAAGGAGTTTTGCTATTTGGGGAGCAAAATAACTGATGATGGTCGAAGTAGAGAGGATATAAAATGTAGACTGGCAATGGCAAGGAAAGCGTTTCTGAAGAAGAGAAATTTGTTAACATCGAGTATAGGTTTAAGTGTCAGGAAGTCGTTTCTGAAAGTATTTGTATGGAGTGTAGCCATGTATGGAAGTGAAACATGGACGATAAATAGTTTGGACAAGAAGAGAATAGAAGGCTTCGAAATGTGGTGCTACAGAAGAATGCTGAAGATTAGATGGGTAGATCACATAACTAATGAGGAGGTATTGAATAGAATTGAGGAGAAGAGGAGTTTGTGGCACAACTTGACAAGAAGAAGGGACCGGTTGGTAGGACATGTTCTGAGGCACCAAGGGATCACAGGGTGTCTACGTGGACAAGGAAAAAAAATTCCCGGATTTTTCCCGGATTTCCCGGTTAAAAACAGACTTTCTCCCGGATGACAGTATATTTTCCCCTATCACTCCTTTGAATGGTTATGGTTTTGTACACGGGCGTACAATTTCCCGGCACTTTAGAAAATGAAGCTCAGAGAAAAAGACACGTTTTGGAAATATCTTTGATGTGCAGCAACATGTACGCTGCGTATTTTCGAATTACGAAAACATACATTAGAAAATCCACCAAACACTGTATGTTACTTTCTGAACCATTGAAACCGAGATTTGGATGCGCTTTTGTAAGCCGTTCGTAACTCATGTCACGTGATCTCGCCAGCCGATGACAGAGGATATTCAGAGCATAGGACACGTGATGTAGTCAGCCAGTAGCAACATCAGTGTTAAGTAGCGCGCCAAACAGGGTAAGTTAATAGTTTAAATTAATATACATAGTGTTGTTACAAGAAAAGAAAAGCTTTCACATGAAATATGGGTCTCAAGCTGCAAGAGAAGCTAAGCTTTCGCATATATTGTTGATCTTTTTTGCGCGTGTTACACTTTAAGAGATATTATACAAATGTGCCTGTAAAATTTTTAATAATGACATAAATGTCTGATCTTCAGGGTTCGAAATGCTTCTAAATGGCTCGTCATCAGACACCTGATTTTTAAATGAGAGTCAAACGCTTTGTGATTTAATAAATTCACGGTCCATTCTTGTACGTAGTTCAACTTACGTAAAACGATATTTACTTTGAAAGTAACGCTTTTCAAACCACCAATCGTAATATTTTCCCGCGACCTATTACAAATAGGTTCGTTTCAGCAGTTGCCAGAGAGCTCAGGTAACAGGCGACACCGAGCTTGGGTAGATATCATGGCGTAGGAAGCCCGTATGTACGTACGTGTAAAAGATCATCAATGAAAAATGATACTGCAAGAGCATCGGAATTTCGTGAACCATATTAAAATGTGCACATTTAAAGTGCATACTTAAAGGCACACTCGTAGTTCCAGATTCCCAATGAAGTACCGTAGACCCCGACCTGATATTAAGCTTTTAAGTGTGGTTTTCAGGATGTAAATTTTCTTGGAGCACCAGTACTGTATTATATCATGTTTGGTTCTTTATTATGGCATAATGCCATACGTGCAAGAAAATGAAAACGTGCACTTGAAATGCAGCGAACAGTTGAAACTACCCATTACTGTGGAATTAAACATTTCGTTTCACATACATTGACTGCCTCTGCGGAAAAGATTAGCAAAAGTCAAATTTCTTTAGCAAACAGACAAAAATAACTTCATTGTTCCGCAAGGCGATTAATGCTTGACTGTCAGAAAGGTGGAAATAAAATAAAATCTGAAACTAATGACATATTTCAGCCTTTAGTAATTATGTGAATGTGTTTTAATTCACTTGATAGCTCCCGGCCACGGATATCCGTTTTGTTTTCATTTGACGTGAGAGTAAACGAAGGGGAATCAGCAAAATCACTGAACGCAAACACGGGTCACGTGGAGACTACCCACTATAGCTCAGATTGCTCTGCGCATCAGCCCCGGATCTACGACATTTGCGAACCGGGTCAATACTAAAAAAAATCGAATTTTCAAAATATGTTCATCTTGCAGCGCACACCTTTCTGAAAAGTCTGAAACATAAATCGCATGTATTCGAGGAAATGTAAGACATATTATTTGGTCTTAAGTATGCCCAAGTGCAGTTCCATGCCTCTTCATAAAGCATTTTTCTACTGCACGTCCAAACTATATTCAGGAGAGTGGAAATTGAAATGTCCTGTGGTGCCTCTCCTGCTCCCAGTCGGCCGGTTTGGCAGCTTGCCTCTCTTAAAAAAAAAAATCTCGCAATTAATAGCGGATGGGATTATTTGTAATCGAGAGAACAAGAACTCTTCGGAAAATCTGAACTCTTCATTGCCCATTAGTTAATGACTTGCTGTTTTGTGTGACATAAAATTAAATATAGGATATATAAAACCAATACTGACAAGAGATAAGCAAGAAATTACACATTTCTTCAAACCTTAGCTCCTAGCATTTTTTTCTCTCTAATCTTGCTACAGCTTTACATGGCGTGTTTTCCTTTCTGTGAAAGAATCTTTTACCTCATCAAAGTTTGTCAAACGTTTTGCTGCATGGAAAATCGAAATGTAGTTATCTAATACTGAAAAAGCTGTTAATACAAATAATACCCAAGACTGCTGTGGTTTCTCGATCTGATTACGTCTATTTTGTCACTGTCTGCTAGATAAAACAAAATAGGCCTTTCTAATACGGCAGCAATTTTATAACACACCAAATAAACGAGACTGTTTTGGCACAAATGGTCATTTTTATAACACGACAGAATATAATCCAATAAGTATCAATATCAAATGCCTATTAGGTCTACTACAAGAAAAAGCTTTATGTTAGGAAATAGTTTCACGTTTCATTCATATGCGCCAGCTTCTCTAGCATGAGATCGAAAACTAGTATTACGAAATTTTTATATAAATTTGGAATCGTCTTATTCTTCCATAATTCGTGTGATGTCCTCGTTTCTTCTCCGTCCTCGTTCTAACAAACAATCCTGGCATCACCAATTCTGTAGCCGATTAACTTCACTAACCCTGCCAGAATCACTACTTTAGTTCTCCCACAATTATTCTCGGGTTAGGCGTTGTTACGTGTTCGTACAAGACGTTTTCGCGTTACTTCCATAATAGAACTTTAGCGGCTGGTAGCCGGGGACTGTACTACTGGTCCTTACTAGTGTAGCGATCTGGCCAAACATTTTCTGTCAAAACTTCATTTTCTTGGACACACCGAGAAGATAATACATGAACTTTCTCACCTGTTATTCCTGTCAGTCGTTTATTTCCATTCTGATAGTATGAATCTATGGATTTCGCTAGTAATTATAACAACGCTGATCATTCGCACACCCAATCAGCCACATAATCAGACAGCGATTGCCATTCATCCATTCGGCTTTACTCCACTCAGCTCGTATAGCCCCGTCCCCTTTTGTCTGTGGAAAGTTTATTTCTAGATGCGACGAGGATTCTACTGACAGAGACATCACGTACACTATGCATGCATTCAAAAGTCAGCTTATGATTCATTCAGAAATCAACTTAAAATGTGTTCAAGTACCAACAGAGAAGCGTTTCAAAATCATATGACTAATTGATAGGCAAACGTGCGCTGGATGCTAGGTGCTTTGTGAAACAAGTTTTTTTTCCCTCAAGAATATGCATTAGGCGCCCCCTTTTCCCGGAAGTATCTAGCTGCTTGCTGCGACTGCTTGCACAGCCAACAGCCACATTCCTGTTGACCGAAGCGGGAGAATCTACTACTTAAACATGACTCTACTGCGCATGCTCATGAGCCCGCGCGTCAACTGCTAAAACTAATCGAGTGTAAACAGTTGCGACTTCACGCTCCTTGGAGGCAATTTGTTGTTATGAAGCACTGCATAGTCTTCCTAAAGCCTTTGACACATTTTCAATCGGCAGACGCTTGCATGAGCACTTGTGTCGTCGTTGTATATGGCGCATTTCCTTTGCAATTTAAGTTATTTTGGTTTTTTTCTCTCGTTTATGTTTTATTGTTGAAGTATTATTCTGCAGTAGCGGTATACAGTAATATCCTTTGTTAGTGTGTCGGTTCTTACTAGTCAAAATTACAAAAATTTAACTGAAAACTAAAACAATGAAAAATTCCCGGAATTCTAAAAATATCCCGAGTTTTTCCCGGTTTTCTCCCGGATGAAAAAAATCCCCGGTTTTTCCCGGATCTCCCGGTTGTCCCGGGTCGTAGACACCCTGGATCACAAATTTAGCATTGGAAGACAGCGTGGAGAGTAAAAATCGTAGAGGGAGACCAAGAGATGAATACACTAAGCAGATTCAGAAGGAGACCAAGAGATGAATACACTAAGCAGATTCAGAAGGATGTAGGTTGCAGTAAGTACTGGGAGATGAAGCAGCTTGCACAGGATAGAGTAGCATGGAGAGCTGCATCAAACCAGTCTCAGGACTGAAGACAACAACAACAACAACAATTTCTGCTACCAGTCACTTTTTATTTTATGTTTAATCTAACATAATACAACGCGTTTCGAACATGTTCTGTTGATTTTCAGGCGTTTATACATACATATATACAGAGAAATGTTACTTAAAAAGAAAGTCTTAAACTAGATTTATCTAGAACTCTTTGTCCACTGTTTGTTACTGTAGCGGCCGGTGTGGCATTTGGGGGGGGGGGGGGGGGGAGGAGGGGGGCAGTGTATGGCTAGAAATCGAAATCAGTGATGTCTTCTGCTGGTTTTCATCCTTGTGGTTGACTATGTATGATATCACAGCCTGTATAGAATGCAGATAAATTTGCATCAGTTATGTGTTACGAAAATAGTGTGAAAGGCTTTTATATGACAATTGATCACTTACGATTTCATCATCTTGCTGTTTCACTTGCATCACTGATGTAATGGCGGAGCCTGGCGGACTGTAGCATGTGAGTCTGTAACGATTAACTGGGTTTTGTATCGATATTCTTGGTACTGAAAGATTTGTAGTCAGTTATTTACATTGACATATCTTGAATCTATTAAGTTAGAACTGGCTTCAGACTGTTGAAGAATTTTGAGTTTTTGAATTTGGTTATTTCATTAAGAATGTTATCTCCATGCTTTGTATTATGTATGAAAATTTCCATTTCTTCCATGATATCCAATCTTTTACTTTTTCCTATTTTGTGTAAAATTTCGAGGTTGTCTTCGGTTTTCAAAGAGTGGCCTGTGTCTTTAATGTGAGTTGCTACTGCTGATTTGTTACATTTATCAAGCCTGTAGCAGTCTAAATGTTCTTTGACTCGAGTTCTGAAATTTCTGCCTGTTTGGCCGATATAATATTTATTACATTGGCTGCAGGTAACATGTGTCTGATGGTATTAAATTAATTCTAATTTCGTTCTAGACGGCTGCAGGTCATCAATGGTGTCTGTTCTTTCGGACACACATTCCCCGAACTCTTACGGGACTTGGTAAGAATGTCTTCCACGAGTAATGAGTGTGTTGAGGTGGGACACTACGAATGTAGTGTGTGGACATATGAAGGTGAGAATGTGGGTCTCGCGGGAGGCACGAGCGAGATAGTCCCTGCAGTCGCACTATCCTGTGTGCCCTCGGTGGCTCAGATTGATAGAGCGTCTGCCAACTAATCAGGAGATCCCGGGTTCGACTGCCGGTTGGGGCACACATTTTCACCTGTCCCCGTTGATATATATCAACGCCCGTCAGTAGTTGAAGGTATTAAATTAATTCTAATTTCGTTCTAGACGACTGCAGGTCATCGATGGTGTCTGTTCTTTCGGACATGCTCATATAAGTATACTATGACAAATGGTTCATCCAGCTGTACCCCACACACATTCACTACTTACAAATAAATTATCCAGCTACTCACACAATCAGGTGGGTCCCAGGCCCATCCCAACAGGTGAACCATTTGTCGACATGATGTGGCGGCCTTTCTTTCAGCTGCAGTGCAGATGAACCTTATGACCTTACAATCGAAAGGCTATCTGGCGCACCATATGCAGAGCAGCGCCAGCGCTCTCTAGCAGGAACCTCCTGTAATCCTCAGTCTGAGAGCCTTTGAGGCTGCATGGTTCACACCCTTAGGCAACCCTTAGATGGCACCTGCATCTATGTGATATGCATACGTTTTTAATGTGAACTCTACAAACTCCACAATCTGTGAACCATTTGCCTCATCTTTTAAAAGGCCGATAACCTTCTTATTTTGAGGTGTTATTCCATAAGGATTATCACCTGCATATCCAGAAGTGTTCAATGCTTTGGATTTGTAGTTAATTGCTTCATATGAACCTTCTTATTTTGAGGTGTTATTCCATAAGGATTATCACCTGCATATCCAGAAGTGTTGAACGCTTTGAGATTGTAACTAATTGCTTCATATGAACTGCAGCCTTTCACACAGTAGATGAAACTTGTCTGTATCCATATAAAGTAATTTAGGATCAGAGAAGTTTGGCTTCGCAAACCCATAATGCAATCGGTACATGTGGAGTTTGGAGAGGGCCAGAATACACATACCAATGAATTCATGCTACATACCCTTCACGAAAATCTTTGCCAACCTCACAGCGACTAGTTATGGCCTGCTTGAAATTTGGCCTGGAGATGGACTCTCTTGCGCCAAAGTGAACCCCAACGCCGTCAGGAAAATAAATTAATTTCGTGGTGTTCTCTAACATTTTCAACTTTTTTTCACGAAAACTGAATTGGTCATTAATTTGTAAACATCTTTTTCTAAGTCACATGTCGCAATAGGCCTTCGCGGTGTTCACACGAATGTACTGCTTCATCCAGTGATGCTGCTCGGAGGAGATGCTTCGGGTGATTCCAACACGCTCCATCTCCAAACTGAAAGATTACTGGAGGTCTCTGTACAACACAGTACACCTCCGCTTACTCCCCAGTGCTGTCATCACCTTTGGGACAGAGCCATTACGAGGGACTACGCGCTCTGGAGACAGTGGACAGCCACTACGCACATCATGTAATTGCGTGATATATGTCACTTCTACCTTGCGGACATATCCCTCACCAGAATCAGCAGATACATTTTGGATCTTATCTTTCAATCTGACGTTTTCGTCTTTGGACAGCCATCAGAACGCATGAAATGGCAGCTTGTTGCAGGACATACCCATAGCGGTTGTTCACTTCCAAGTAATGGATGTAACTTGAATTGTCTGGTGGTCTGTACTCCTCCTAGCTCATTCGCGGGTTATTCGTCTTGACATATCTGTGCACACCCTAGCAAAATCCTCCGAAAATCCTACATTGGAAGAAGAGCAGCACGCCAAAATCGATCAACAGTTCGATGCGTACACTTCTTAACACTGCGTCGTAGGGAAGCCCTGGCTCGATGTAATAGAAGACAGGATCCAGAGAGCATGTGCCCGGGCATACAGCCCAAAATGTCTGCGAGCATTTGTGTACTAGCGCTCATGTACTATCTAGGATATACCCCTGCCAAACTTTCACCACGTGCTCACACTCTGGATCCATTATAGCAGTGTCTGTTAGTTTACTGGAGAATGTGCTTATGTCAGGTGAGTGGTTTCGAGGCATCTCTCCATCGAATCCAGGTATTCATAGGGAACTATCCCCTTCCTCGTTGCAAGCTGGATCATCAGGATATACGACTCCGGTGATGTACATGTCGTCCTGTCGCATCGTTTCAGAAAATTTCTGCCGGCTGGTGTGGCCGAGCGGTTCTAAGCTCTTCAGTCTGGAACTTCGCGACCGCTACGGTCCTAGGTTCGAATCCTGCTTCGGGCATGGATGTGTGTGATATCCTTAGTTCTAGGGGACTGATGACCTCAGATGTTAAGTCCCATTGTGCTCAGAGCCATTTAAATTTTCAGAAAATTTCTGAAGAGACACATGCATGAAATATAGCGAATTCAGAAAGTGGAGAGTCATTTCCTGCGTGATTCGCTTGGAAAATGAAATATACTTTCCAACGGTGTCAGGAACGATACTGACATTATTATCTTTCCAGCCGAAATCAGCCAAGTTCTCAACAAGAAACTGAGCATCGTACCCACTCAAATTATGGAAGAAGAGGGGTATGTGCCGTCGCAGTTTGTCTTTCAAGTTGCACGCGTTGTGAGCTGCCCTGTGGAACTTCCCTGTTAGATGGAGTGGTCTCTACGAGGAGTTTCCTGCTCGTATAAGCCACCATTCTCCTGTGATTCGGTCATGGGAACGTTGCTGCGATAAATCCTATCAACCTCCCACGCAAGATTTTTGAGCTCGGGGAGCAGCCATCTCGCATCCGACCTGGAAATTTATCACTAAAATGATCTGAAAATATCGATAAAGTGGCATAAATATTAGGTGTAGCATCCACGGCTTCTTTGTCGGCCGTACCAGGCGCGCAGCAAGCCGTCTTCAGCAGTGTGGCTGCCTGTGACGGATTGCTCGAGGGGGGGCGGGGGGGGGAGGGAGGGGGCGCCCCACACACGCGCCATCACACGACGCTAAATTCACCCCCCACCACTCGCGGCGACTCAGGTTGACCGGCACGTCATTTTAAGCAGATCTCTGCCCAGACTCAATGAATCATTGAACTCGTCTCAACCTTACTACTGTAGATTGCAGTGAGGAAAATTACACTGACTTATATATATATAAGTCAGTGTAATTTTCCTCACTGCACCAGAGAAGATCGCACAGGTGACGCCGCCTACTGGGCCAGGAGAGCCGTGTACTTGCTTATCGCTGCGTGCAATACATTACACGTACTCTCTACGAATCTGAAGAAGTACTACTAAATATTAATCGATGTTTTTTATACTTAGTGTACCAAATTCTATGGATAACAGAGCTACACTGCTAAAAATTCAAATCAATAACTTCAATACTTTCGGAGATATAAATTTTTACCTGAAACGCATAATAATCGTGCTGACATTGTGAAACTGAGTAGGGATTGTAATGTATTCATCTATAGTATCAATTGAAACGACAACCATGATGATGGGTTCATATAATCTATATTTCTGGAGTTTTCTTTAGTTTCATTGCCACAGATTTCTGACGTAATTAACAGTATACTGTAAAATTATTATTTCATTGTGGTTTGGCTGTGTGAGTCTTCTGGAGAGACTGAGAGATCGGATGGAGGATGTACGTAAAGTGAGAATGTGATATTCTATTAAATCTGTGTAAATGTGAGCGTGAGAAAGTTGTTGTGTAATATGGGAATTTGTGACTATGTGCGAGTTAGTCTATTAGTAATTTATTTTGTGGAAAGGAATCATATTTTGTGTTCATTAAATTTTATCTAGTTTCGGAATTACGTGATTTCTAGTCTAAATTACTTGTGGTAATCTGACTGGCTGACATTAGAAATACCGCGAATATAGAAGTGCTCCAGATGATGTGATTGGTTGCTTAATATACTAGCCAATAGGAATTCAGCATTTCCCGCGCGTTGGAGTAGGGTTTTGTGCCACAGCTCTTTGAGTCGATACACTCGCTCGGGATCCGTCTTCTGGTTAACACCTATGTTAAATAGCGCTGATCAAATTTGCACCTAAATGAAGAAATCGGCGCGTTTGATCGGTTCTCGTGTAGTTGAAGCAAAGCAACTACAGTGCTGACTATTTTGAGCATGTTTGACCTTTCTGAGTAATTTATTTTAGGAGAAAACTCCGTGTGGCGTGGTTTGTGCAAATTACGAGACATTATTGCGAGCCCTTCTGTACCACAAGACTACTGATCGACTTATTGTGTTAACTTGCAAGTAGTCGTGGGTCAGTGACTGTTTAGGACGTTTCAAATATCGGGTCGGACTAAAAATATTCTGGCTGCTTTAGAGTGTTAACTTGTTACAGAGACAGTCAGTAAAATTGCATAATTAGTGTCTGGATATTAAATGAGGACTTGATAGCCATTTTCTGTGTTTTAAAGACAATAAACCAGCTCACAGGAAAATTTTAGACATTTTTCAGACAAGTCATGCAAGAACCCCGAACGCCCGATGGTTGAACTTCCAGATGCTGCCCATGAACTGGAGTTATGTGGGCTTTGGTTGGTAGGTATTTAGCTGACTTAAGTCAACGCTGCTTTCATCGGCTAAACCAGTATCTGCCGTCGCAGAGTGAAGGGCCACACAACCTGAAACCTGATCGCTCTAAGTTCATTCAGTGAGAGAGCAACCCGCCCCAACACACACTCTCCATCATGTAGATGTTTTAATGCTGAGGGGAAGGTGATGCAAAGACTACAGGGTGCGTCAAAAAAATGTATACACACTTTGAACTGTCATAGACAATTTATTTCCCGTTCTACAGGGTTAAATATCTGTGAGAAAGTAATGTTATGTTTCTTCAACAGGTGGCAGCAGTGGCAAGGAAGCAACTGCAACATGGCGGACGTGCGTTTGAGCTTTGAAGCGTGAGACGTGAACCGTGATTTAAGCGTAGCATAATTTGGTCGGATGAAGCCCAATTCAAACTCAATGGAACTGTCAATAGGCACAATTGTGTGTACTGGGATGAAGATAATCCTCACAATACAGTTGAAAAGGCTGTGAATTTGCCTGGTGTAAATGTGTGGTGTGGTTTGTCTGCAAGGGGACTCATTGGACCTTTCCGTTTTGAAGGTACTGTTACTGGAGAAATGTACCTAACAATGCCTGCTGACTCCATATTCCCTGCCATTCGTGCATTATACGGTAATGATGAGATTTATTTCCAACAAGATGGCCCCCCCGCCGCACTATCATAGGGACGTACGAGCGTACCTGGATCACAATGTGCCAGGCCAGTGGATAGGACGCAGGGGACCAATCGAGTTTCCTGCACGCTCTCCAGACCTCACGCCATTGGATTTCTTCTTATGGGGCACAGTAAAAGATGAGGTGTACAAACGTAAACCACGTAACCTGGACACACTTTGGATTGAGATTCAGGCGGTGTGCGCAGAAATCTCATTTGACACTTTGGTACGATGTACGGAATCAGTGGTGACTCGTACTCAGAAATGTATTGATGCTGAAGGCCACCAGTTTGAACATTAATCACATTTGTAAAGTACATTTATTTTTCCAATTGGATTTTTAGCTTTCCATTTCCAGAAATTTAACATTGTAGAACGGGAAATTAAATTTTCTATGACGCTTCAAAGTGTGTATACATTTTTTTGACGCACCTTGTATTACTTGTATTACAACGAATCCACTAAATAAACTGCCTACACTACGCTTTTCCGTCCTCTGCTGGAGTACTACTGCGCATTATGGGATCCTTACCATACATGACTGACGGAAGACATCGAAAAAGTTCAAAGAAGTGCAGTTCGTTTTGAGCTGTCGCGAATTAAGAGAGAGAGAGTGTGTCACGGATATGATACGCGGTTTGAGGTGGCGGACATTAAAACAATGGCGTATTTCGTTGTGGTGCGATCTTTTCACAAAATATCAATCTCCACCTTTCTCCTCCAGCTATCATTGCCGCTGGATCCCAGCCGGCGACCAAATTACAAGCTCTGTTTTTAACAATGGTTGCAATTTTTTAATACCTGAGGATAAGACGACACTGGCACTGTCGAATCTTGATATAGGCACCGTAAGTAAAACTTAAATGAAAATAAAAGGCGTAATTTGTGTCATAGCTATACAGTATGTTACATTGCAGTGTAGCTGAGAAAACAAAATTATCTCCAACGGAAATAAATCATCAGCACAAATACGACAACACTAATAGCTCACTGACGTCTTTTTACGTCTATTGCCACAAGTCATTATCAGATTATAGCATTTAACTGATGAAGAAAGCAAGAGAAAAATACAGCAAGGGTAAAAAATTCAGCCACGGTACTAGCATTAATTTTGTCGTTGTTGTGTTACTATAGAACAGTGATCGCCAAACCGGTGTTAGCGAGCTGATAGAAGCGCGCGGGGACGTTTTCGATATGTCGGGGTGACGCTCAGGTTGGTTAACCTGGGTTGTTCCACTGAGCCCCAACCGCATTCGCGACATGAAGTGCTTGCTTCTTCTGCGCAATAGTTTGTCAAGAATACTACATCGTTAGTCTTAGTCTCATACTTGATCGTATACTCGTGAGGCTATGCACGTTATGTTTTTAGTATGTACGAGGGTGAGTCAAATGAAAACCTTAAATTTGTAATAACAAATCGAAATTTCGCTCCGTTATCCTGTAAGTTGGTAAGCGTGCTACAAACAGCGTGCAGAATGGCCTGTAGGTGGCAGCATAGTGCAGATGCACACATACCGTCGCAGTATCAGTATAAAGATGGCCGCCCCACTTGCGACTTGCACCAGGGAAGAACAGCGTTCTGTTATTCGGTTTTTGCTTAGCAAAGGTGTGAATCCTATTGAAATTCATCGACGAATGAAGGTTCAGTGCATGCAAGTGGACATTTAACGTGACCATGTACAAATGAAGCAAAATCTTAAAAATTGCATCATTATTAAAAAATTAAATACAGTACGGTACTTGGATGACGAAAAATGTAAAATAAAATTTCCGTTTCTATAGGCACAGTATTCTGGATTTCAGTACTTGTGAACAATGCGTAGCTGAAAACGGAAGAAAGATGAGAAAGATTACATGTCACCAAACTCCGGACGTTGCTAATAAGTTATAATAAAATGAAATGATGCTACCGGTTGACTGAGAGATGAAACTGCTAAATGTGTACACAGTTCTATTAAGGAGGATATCTGTGGTGAGCGTTCCGTTTCAGAAATTTAGCCTTCCTAGGGAAATCAGAAACGGCTACTGGCATGATAAAACACATTAGTCAAAGGGTTATTCCTTCAAAATTCTAATAACGGTTAACAGCTGTCAGGCGCTAGTATAAAGCAACACATTGTGTTATATTGCTTTTAATTTGCTGAAGGGGTGTTCGTTTGTGCTGTACGGCCAATGATCGGATCTAGTCGGTAGAAGTAGGGCGTCGTCGGCATTGGAACTTCTGCCAACATGTGTGACATAACAGTGGTTGGCGATAACGAGCGACTGTTGTACAGCAGCCTTCGTTTAACTGGCTCCATAAACTTTAAATGCGAACATTTTTAGGTTAGGCTTTACCGTGACTGTTACTGACATTAAATGAAACAAGTTTACTGTTACCAGTCACTGCTTTATTTTTTCCACGACGCGTTTCGAAGGTTTAAACCTCCATCATCGGGTGGATTTACATTAGTTAGTATTACATATGTGTGTATGTTGTGTTACAGCTTTGGAGGAACTTGTGGCACTGCCTAGTGGAGAAACAAGACACTATTTCAGAATATGGTTTTGGATTCACACAATAAAATCTACAAACAAACAGATGGTTTGGCAATGGGCTCAAATCTTTCCGGATTGTTAGCAGAAATATTTATAAGTAACCTAGAAGACAAAATCTTGAATTCAAATCACCACCTTCTCAAAAATATCATCTACTACTACAGATATGCAGATGATATCATAATTTTAATCAAAGGAACTAAAGATGACATCAGTGAGTTGAATCAGTTTTTCAACAACTCCCATGAAAGCATAAAATTCACAGTTGAACACCAAAAAGATGACAGTATAAATTTCCTAGACCTTACCATTACAATAAAGAATAACAGACATCAGTTTGAAATTTATTGGAAGCCTACCACAACACATACTACAATCCACAACTCCTCTTGCCACCCCGCAGCACACAAAATGGCAGCATACCGGTACATGATTAATAGAGCTATCCAGCTACCATTCTCAGAAGATAAATGTGATCAAGAAATTGAAATAATAAAACAAACAGCTATTGAAAATGGCTATAACAGCTCCATAGTAGACACTCTAAAACACTCAATAATGGCAAAGCAATCACAACACAAAAAACAAAAAGAAAATAACATCTTCCATACAATCCCCTTTCTGGGTAACATTTCATACCAGATTGCTAATGTCTTCAAACGGAAAGGCATAAGCATATCCTTTACAACAGACAACAAGATTGGACAGAAGCTACCCCACAACATCGGCACACGAGACCCACTTCATCACACAGGTGTGTACAAAATTGAATGTTTGGACTGCGACTGCTTCTACATAGGCCAGACAGGCA
The DNA here is from genome assembly GCF_021461395.2 of Schistocerca americana. Classification (NCBI taxonomy): domain Eukaryota; kingdom Metazoa; phylum Arthropoda; class Insecta; order Orthoptera; family Acrididae; genus Schistocerca; species Schistocerca americana. Next base: position 133,781,767 of record NC_060123.1, read on the forward strand.
GATCATTTGAGATAAGGTTCAAGGAACACATGGCAGCACTAAAAAACAAAAAATACCACACATCAGCAATAGCTACCCACCTACGTGAAACAAAACACCATGTTAACAACACAAGTATTAGCATCCTACACATCCAACCAAAAGGCAGGAAACTAGACATCCTTGAAACACTCCAAATATACAAACACCAAATGAAACAACCAGAATCCATCTTAAATGGCAAAAATGACAATATTTACAATAGTATCATCTCTGTTTTCAGCAACTGCCCACACTCTTAAAATACACACACACACATACACACACACACACACACACACACACACACACACACACACACACACACACACACACACACACACATGTGCACACATCCTAATATTTACCATAAATATTGACAGCTGCCAAGAGTGCAAGAGATTGACCTCATTCACAGATAATCCATCACACCAACAGCTTGTACCCCTTGTCAGCTTAAAACTGTATGTACATCAACTACTGGCACAAATGTATATTTATCTGCATACTTTATAACATTACCCAGTGTATTACCCCAACCTTTAGGCGGCTAATATATGCAACGTGTAATCTTAAGACTCCTTGCCATGTAAATGTTTGCTCTCATATAATCACTCCTTCCTCTCTCTCTCTTTCTCTTTCTCTCTCTCTCTTTCTTCTAAGAGTGTCATCTATGTATGATTTTACTTCTGTTGCCAATATGATCATTGTAATTCAAGCCTGTAACATTTTACCTAATTGTTATTAGCAAGTATGAAGTTTAAGCCATTTTAACATTTCACCTGATTGCATAAACGAGTACGAATGTTTAGCTGTTTTAACCTTTCAAAATTGGATTTATATACCACCTGAAGTACACACACATATATTTGACACCTCAAAACAAACACCTGCAGATGGTTTAAACGATTATTCTGTAATTATGTTGTTACGATGTATTTTCTTTGCACTTTGCGATTATGTCTTCTCTTCTGCTATATGAACCTTGCAGCCAGCTGATTCCAGACGCCATATTTGTTTACAAATGTGGCAGTATACATGTGAAGTGTTACGACAGAAAAAGGAACCTGTGACCACTGGAGGTACTCTAGTTTACTTATTAAAGTTTACCATTAGATATCAGTTTAATTTTTTGTCAAAAGTTGTAAGTAGGCTGTTTAGGTTTTTTTATTGGTAACGCCACCTCTGTATGAAAATCACTGGCTATGCTGTGTGCAGTCTGTGGCTGCTTTGCATTGTTGTAATACTCGCCATTGTAGTGTTAGGCAGCTGGCTGTGAACAGCGCGTAGCGTTGCGCAGTTGGAGGTGAGCCGCCAGCAGTGGTGGATGTGGAGAGAGAGATGGCGGAGTTCTGAAATTTGTCATGAACTGCTATATTTATATATGATGATATCAAGGCAAATACATTGTTTGTTCTCTATTAATATCTTTCATTTGCTAACTATCCCTATCAGTAGTTAGTGCCTTCCATAGTTTGAATCTTTTATTTAGCTGGCAGTAGTGGCGCTCGCTGTATTGCAGTAGCTTGAGCAGCGAAGATTTTTGTGAGGTAAGTGATTTGTAAAAGGTATAGTTTAATGTTAGTCAGGGCCATTCTTTTGTAGGGAATTTTGAAAGTCAGATTGCGTTGCGCTAACAAAATATTGTGTGTCAGGTTAAGCACAGTCATGTATAATTGTTCAAAGGGGACGTTTCATATGTCGACCCTTAGCCTAGGATACCTCACTGGAATCTTCTGATTTTTTCTTGTAGTTTGTGTATTTAGTGTAGCTTTTGTTTATTGCTAGCGCGTAATTGTAGAGAGAATCTCCTTTGTAGTTGTAGCCTTTCATTGTTGTACAGTAAAACAGTTGTGGCATGCATATAGATTTGCACCAAGTATTTCGCAGCTACGCTTGCAATTAACTATATATTATTTTCAGTGCTATGTTAATGTGTTCTCCTATTTTTGCACTTCAAATTGTGCTTTTCTGTGTTATCGTGTGAAATATTGTGACAATTATGGCGTGTGAAAAACGTAACACTAGGCTCCAAACTAAACTGAGAAATAATAGTGACGACGAGCGTAGCTTATCAGCGCCGCCGAGTAATGAATTTACTAATGTTCAAAGTAGTAATTTGGTAACTGTGCACAGGGAAATGGAGCGGGCTGCAAACAATGGCGTGGACAGTGAAACAATTAGTGAAGAGGGAAGCATTATTGATCGATCGGTCGGCAATAGCTCGCCTCAGGAAGCCGAAATGACACGACACGATCTCGCAAATACTGTAGATTCAGGTTTTGGATCCTCACCGTTTTCTCAAATAAGTCAAGACACATTTTCTGCTGGTCAAAATGTGAATGTTTCCGGTGCAAATTCACTGCCGAAAAGCACTGAGGAACATGTTTCAGACACCAGTGCATTGTTATTACAATTAATGCAACAAATGGGACAAAAGCTTGAAAAGTTAGACACAATGGAACAACACCAGAGACAAACACAGCAACAGTTAGACACAGTGGAACAAAATCTCAAAAAGTTAGACACAGTGGAACAAAATCTCAAAAAGTTAGACACAGTGGAACAAAATCTTAAAAAGTTAGACACAATGGAACAAAATCAGAGACAAACACAGCAACAGTTAGACACACTGGAACAAAATCAGAGACAAACACAGCAACAGCTTCAAAAGTTAGACTCATTGGAACAAACTCTTGAACAAACGCGTGAAGGTTTAACTACTGACTTACATAACATTGAATCGAGATGTCAAAAAGTCTGTAATGACGTAAAAACTCAAATTTGTGAGCATTTTCAACCTATTTTTTCGCGGCATGAAAAGGCATTACAGAATCACGAAGCAGCCATAAAAGAACTGCAAATTATTGTTCATGAAAATCATGAGACGTTGCAAGCTAAATTTGACTCAATTGCATCTACCGATTCGGTTACGCAACTTGCAAAAACTCAGGAAAACTTAAAGAACACAGTAGATTCGATTTCAACACAAATGGACACTCTGAAACTTGGTTCAGAAAAACACATTGAGGAAATGTGTTCACTATCGGAGAAAGTAGCCGAACTTTCGGATCAGTTCACTAACTTATCTACGAAGGTAGATGATAATCTGAACGACACAAAACCGGTAGTCTTTAATGACACAGAAGAGTGCGAACAAATTAGGAAATTCAAACAAAATCAGAATCAAATTAATACGCAACACCAAAGAGAAATCCGGGAAGTACAAGATCAGCTGACTCAGGTAATACAAGAATTACGTATTTCAGAGGCCACTCGCGCTCCAATACGGGAAGAGGGACTTAGAAATACGGAACAACCACAAAATAATAACACAGGACACTTCGGAAGTTATGAAAGAAATTGGCAAGGTGCACCGAATTTTGAAATGGAACCGCCGAAACGACGTAACAATGACCGATATGCGACTCGCCGACATGATGACTTTGACTATAAGCTGTTCATTACTACACGTAAATTCAAAACATTTAAGAATTCTGGCAACGACATTCATCCACAAGCATGGCTCCATCAATTCTCTCATTGTTTTCCTCCCAACTGGTCATTAGAGCACAGATTAGAATTTATGTGTGGCTACTTAGAGAATGAACCAGCTGTAAGAATGCGGTCGGTCATTCACGATTGCCACAGTGAAGGAGAGTTTTACCATGCCTTCCTCTCAGCATATTGGTCTCAGGCCACACAAGACCGAGTAAAACAAAGCATCATAATGATGAAACGTTTCGAACAATCTGAATTTTCCAGTCTTATGAAATATTTTGAAGACATGTTGCACAAGAATCAGTACCTGTCAAACCCATACAGCCCCTCAGAACTTATCCGCATTTGCTTAATCAAATTGCCTGAACATTTACGACACATTATTTTGGCAGGACGTTGCAAAGACGACATTGAAGCTTTTCAGGGACTGTTACAAGAATTGGAAATTGACACTGACAATCGCGGAATGCGGAAACAGGAACACAACAATTACAGGTCACATCCGTCACAATTCCTCGATAATAACTGGACGCGACAAGGCTATTCTCACAACACAAATCGTGACCAAAACAGACACCACCCGTATGACAACCGTTGGCAGAGTAGTAATAATTACAGGGAAAGATCACCTCTCCGCGGTAATGACTATCACAGAGACAATCAGAGAAACAGACAATATGGGAACCAAAACAATTATTATTACGGGAGACAGAATAACTTGAGACGCAACGGTCCAGCGCGCAGTTACGATTCAGGGAGAAATTCTCCACCACTTAACCGACAAGAAAGAAACTACAGGAACTACCGACATGACGACAGACGATATAATCATAACGATAGACGTGAATTTCATCAGAACTGGCGGGACTCTAACAGAGCTGGGCCCTCTCGGCAAGGCGAATTTGTAGATGTTAGGTCTCCTAATCCCAATAACAGCGCGCGCCAACAAAGAAACAGACAATGACTCGCACAGCAGGCAGCTGCGTGCGGCCGCTGGCTCAGGGAAAATAACAAAGACGCTAGCCTTGAGAAAAGATTTAGCATTCTTTACCGATGTAAACAACATGATAATTGCTTTGAAGTTGAAACTCTGCGTACTAGGAAGAGTAAAGGTTTACACCACATTTCACATGTAAAACCATTTATTGAAAGATAATCTGCTTTTTAACTTAGTCTTTGCCATAAAATTTTTCGCTTCACATTACTAATATGCATTGTCAGACTTAGAATCTGTTAACATACAACAATGTTTGAAGTTAAATATCCAATCAAGAACCAAGAGAACTTACTTAAACAGAAATGACGAATGCATTGTTATAGTGAACAGACGTCACAGTGTTATTGTGTGTGTACGTTCTTGCTTGTTAGTTGCACGATTATGGAACGACTATAAGGCTTACATACTTAGGACACATACTAGTACTGCTAATGAGATTTTAATGCAACATTTTGGTTTACTTGAAAATACATTCTGGGTTTAAAGTACTTTCTGTGAGATACCAGAGGACACAGTGGTTAGTTTATGTAACAGCTACACGATGTTATCACGACACTACTAATGAGTGACAATTTACAATGTTGCTTTTGCAGTGTATCTGTTTTATATCTGCACAGTTTTCTGAATTCTTCTGGGAAGAAAAACATGTTTTAGTAGTAACTTTTGTGGTATAGCAACAATGAGACAGCCTTTTTCGTGGCGTAACAATACGTTACTGTACAGTACTTTCTTCATCACGCCAATAAGCATAATAACTAGGATATCTATACGCAAAGCATTTCACTTTTGCTTATCATGAGGTAAGTACATTGACTTCTGCAGAACTTGGCTTTCGGAGGACGATAAGTACGACACTTCCACAGAATTATCTTACAGCAAGACGCACATTTAGCGCTACAGGACACGCATTTGAGAGATTTTGTACTTAAGCCATTTATTTTTCAAGATTTTTGAATTACAAACAAAGTTTTCCGTGATATATTTCATTCCATTGCTGTAATCTGTAACACCTGAGGGTATAATTACATTAATCCTCAGGGGGGTACATGCTTACTTTGTGTACCATGTGTGTGGCAACCACAAGGAACCCTAGCTAATATGGTATTTGCTTATACAACTTTACACATCGGTACCATATTTCTCTAACACACAAATTACACAGCTATCTGATCATTTAACTGAGAGATAAACATGTTTTTTGCTACGTCAGTGACACATGTTTATGTAATTACACCGTTGGATAACTTCACACTTACGAAATTGTACTTTGTCTGTACTGTGTGAACTCTTCATATTTTTTCGGAACCATTGTGATACTATGAGAGCTTTGAATGATGTATTTGGTATGGATTCATGATTTTTAAAGTACGTTTGAGGCAGATGACACTTTTGACATGAGCAGAGAATTTTTTTAATTATTGGAGGAAGCTACGACGATTTTGAGATTTGACTGAGGTGTTATGATGTTATTATTACGACGACGATGTGTACTATGCTGTTGAGATATGTTTATGATCAATAAGATGATGATACCGTATATGAGGAATTTGATTATGCTACGTATTTCTTATGATGAAATATTGAAGAAGTGTCGACGAATATGTATATGTATTATAAGGTAAGGAATAATGAGTAGTGGTTAGGGACTCTGATTTGTGGAAAAGGATGTTGGAAACCAAAAAACGTACTTTAGAATTATGAAATCTGTGTACATGTGTGAATGTATCACAATGCCACTGAAAATTTTTTGGACACTGTTGTATTTATAGGATTTTGTTTCTACACATTTGTAACGCAAATTCTCGACCTGTGAAATTTTTTATATGAGACTGCCACTGTAGCAGAAACTGTTGTCGTAAATATTTCCGTAAGAAAATTAAGTGACCACCTGCACGTAATGCGTCGTGGGCACCCAGCTGTGTCAGACGCCTGGAGAAAAAGCCATTAGCGCGTGCCTTTCAGAGCACAGGAAGAAAAAAAAAAGGGAGGCCATTATCCTGGCCATTGTCATTCCTTTAGAGAAAGCATCGCAAATTCAACACGCTGATTACTTGGAAACATATCGTACTTTCTGATATTTACTGAAATGCCTAATGAAATGACAAGAAATAGTTTGTCTACACACCTGACTATGACTACTGTCTTTCTAGATGAGAGATTTTTTTACTACTTATGAAATGCCGCATGACTATTGAACGATGTTCTTATGCTTTGCTTTGTACATAGTTGCTTATTTCATTTGATATCTAGTTTCTAGCTGCACTGCAGCATTGCTTAAAATAAAATTTTATAGATGTACTAATATAAATACTTTCTGTCTACAGATCGAGTAAATAATAATTTTTTTAAAAAAATGAGGGGGCACAAAATGACATTTACCTTCACAGGAACTGCATTCATAATTTTCTTTTCAAGTAATTGGTAACTTTTTGGTAGAATAACTTCTTGTGGTGCACCACTTTAATTACATAGACATTAAGATGTGAATATACATTTCCCTTATTGTTGTTTTTCCTGAAATATTTTTTATGCTTGAGCTTTGTCATGCTTAGGTATACGTCATAGCATTTGCTGCTGCTGTTTGCCAGGCATAGTGTTACTGAATTTGACTTTGTGTTACTCTTCTAAGCTAGTTTTTCTTGTTTCCTGCACAGTGCCTTATATTAGTTGTAATTTTGCATTCTTTTTTGTTAATTTAGATTTACTGCTGCTTGCTTTGCAAATTGGCATTTTTTGTCATTGCTGTTTGTGTTAATTGTTTTGTGCTGCTGTATTGCCTTGTTCCTTAGTTTAGCATCTGAGCTCAGTAGATTTAAGTTAGCTTAAGAGGGGGTAGACTATATAAGAAACTAACTATGATGAATTTATAAGAAATGCATTGAGAAGCTCTCAGAAAATGGTCTGGGAAAAAAAAAAAAAAAAAAAAAGGAGACTGTACAGTGGAGAAAAACTATTTTTGACAGAGGATGTGAACAGAATACAGAAAGCAGGCTTAGATAGGACTTTTTGGGAATAATGATGAACGAAGGGAGATCTCCATGCAAAATACTGCAGTAAAACAAACCCTGTCCTTTCCTTTGGTGTCATCCCTCTATATGTTTGTGTACCCTTGTGTATTTGTGTTTTTCCTGTCTTTATGTGTTTAGCTGATGAGAGCTATGTTGTAGAATTTTTCTAATACTCTGTTATTTACTTTGTAAAGATGCTTAGACATTATTAATTCTGTTTTGTTTTAATGCTCATGTGTAAAGTTGATGTTTCAAAAGTTATTCTGATCTTTTATGTATTTACTTATGTCATAATTCCTGTAACACTGATGTATATGTTTATTTCTATTCTTTTGTAAAGCCCCTATTACTACAAACGTTATCTGTATTATTATGTTTTTAATGATGTGTTTTGTACCTTTGTTATTGTATTCTTATGTTATAAAATTGTAATTGTCACCAGTTCATGATATTATTAACTTGTTAGTTACATTTCACTGCACACGTTTCTGTTGGTCATAGTATATGGACAATATGTGAGAAGTAGGGACTTATAGTGTTTGCACGTGTGTTAATGATTCAGCAAGGGACTGGATAACAGCATTGCTGGTTCTAAGGACAATTTCAAAAACTTTGTGAGTGCACAAGTGGTGGTTTATGGACTTGCTATATTATCCGCAAGACTCTTCAACGGTGATTGTGCACCTGCACAGTCACAACAGATGGCTGCTGGCTATCTCTACAAGGACTGCAGTGGGTCTGCACCTCTGGTGGCCCACCAATACCGTAATCTCTACCAGGACTACAGTGGGTCTGCTCTGTGATGACCTACCTACCAATACTCTTCAAAATTTCGACTGACTCTGCTGTGGGTTTGCTCTGTTGTGGCCCATTACCTGTCTGCATGTCGAGAGTCAGCACTGTCTTTCCATTGGAAGGACAACACTACTTCTTCAAGACTGCATGGAAATCCACTACTTCCGTGTGCATTTTCTCTTACTGCTCAGACTTTGAGAAAAACACTGCTATTCTCCTGTTATGTACGATTAGGACTGTCTTTATGGACTGTGAGACAATTTTAGCTTTTGACCAACATTGTATCAATAAGTGTGTGCATCTGATTTCTTTGTTATTGTAATTATGAAAAATTTTATCAAATCATTATTGGCCACTGCCCAAAAAAAAATTTGTAAAATTTTTTGTGGGGAGCATGGGGGCAATGTAAGTAGGCTGTTTAGGTTTTTTTATTGGTAACGCCACCTCTGTATGAAAATCACTGGCTATGCTGTGTGCAGTCTGTGGCTGCTTTGCATTGTTGTAATACTCGCCATTGTAGTGTTAGGCAGCTGGCTGTGAACAGCGCGTAGCGTTGCGCAGTTGGAGGTGAGCCGCCAGCAGTGGTGGATGTGGAGAGAGAGATGGCGGAGTTTTGAAATTTGTCATGAACTGCTATATTTATATATGATGATATCAAGGTAAATACATTGTTTGTTCTCTATTAATATCTTTCATTTGCTAACTATCCCTGTCAGTAGTTAGTGCCTTCCATAGTTTGAATCTTTTATTTAGCTGGCAGTAGTGGCGCTCGCTGTATTGCAGTAGCTTGAGCTGCGAGGATTTTTGTGAGGTAAGTGATTTGTGAAAGGTATAGTTTAATGTTAGTCAGGGCCATTCTTTTGTAGGGAATTTTGAAAGTCAGATTGCGTTGCGCTAACAAAATATTGTGTGTCAGTGAAAGCACAGTCATGTATAAATTTTTCTAAAGGGGACGTTTCAAAGCATCCAAAACCATATTCTGAAATAGTGTCTTGTTTCTCCACTAGCCAGTGCCACAAGTTCCTCCAAAGCCGTAACACAACATACACACATATGTAATACTAACTAATGTAAATCCACCCGATGATGGAGGTTTAAACCTTCGAAACGCGTCGTGGAAAAAATAAAGCAGTGACTGGTAACAGTAAACTTGTTGTTTCATTTAATGGTTCCGTAAACACTACTGCAAATAAGCACCACATCTGAGCACGAATGTCTGCTGTGTAATGCATTTGCAAGAAACCCAAAGGAAGGAGAGAAGATTAGGATTTACGTTCCATCCTTAATGAGGTCATTAGATGATGATGATGCGTGGTTTGGGGAGCGCTCAACTGCGCGGTCATCAGCGCCCGTACATGTCCATTTTTTACACAATCCAGTCTAGCCAATGTCACGAATAATGATGGTGATGATAATGATGATGATGATGAAATGATAGGGACTACACAAACACCCAGTCCCCGGGTTGAGAAAGGCCTCAACCCGGCCGAGAATCGAACCCGGGACCCTGTGACCCAGAGGCAGCAATGTTAGGCACTAGATCACAAGCTGTGGATGAGGCCATTAGAGACGGACCACAAACTCTGATTGTTTCAAGGATGTGGAAAGAAATCGGCTGTACACTTGCAAAGGAACCATTCCCGGATTTGCGTGAAGCACTTAGGGGAATGACGGAAAATTTAAATCAGGATGGTAGGACACGGATTTCTACATCTACATCTACATTTATACTCCGCAAGCCACCCAACGGTGTGTGGCGGAGGGCACTTTACGTGCCACTGTCATTACCTCCCTTTCCTGTTCCAGTCGCGTATGGTTCGCGGGAAGAACGACTGTCTGAAAGCCTCCGTGCGCGCTCTAATCTCTCTAATTTTACATTCGTGATCTCCTCGGGAGGTATAAGTAGGGGGAAGCAATATATTCGATACCTCATCCAGAAACGCACCCTCTCGAAACCTGGCGAGCAATCTACACCGCGATGCAGAGCGCCTCTCTTGCAGAGTCTGCCACTTGAGTTTATTAAACATCTCCGTAACGCTATCACGGTTACCAAATAACCCTGTGACGAAACGCGCCGCTCTTCTTTGGATCTTCTCTATCTCCTCCGTCAAACCGATCTGGTACGGATCCCACACTGATGAGCAATACTCAAGTATAGGTCGAACGAGTGTTTTGTAAGCCACCTCCTTTGTTGATGGACCACATTTTCCAAGCACTCTCCCAATGAACCTCAACCTGATAACCGCCTTACCAACAATTAATTTTATATGATCATTCCACTTCAAATCGCTCCGCACTCATACTCCCAGATATTTTACAGAAGTAACTGCTACCAGTGTTTGTTCCGCTATCATATAATCATACAATAAAGGATCCTTCTTTCTATGTATTCGCAATACATTACATTTGTCTATGTTAAGGGACAGTTGCCACTCCCTGTACCAAGTGCCTATCCGCTGCAGATCTTCCTGCATTTCGCTACAATTTTCTAATGCTGCAACTTCTCTGTATACTACAGCATCATCCGCGAAAAGCCCCATGGATTCGTCGTCCACCTGAATACGAGTCCAGTTTGTTAACCACTGTGCCCATGTTCATCTTATGGCTTGGCATCATCTATATCCAAGCTATGCACGTGAATTGGGTTGCCCGGAGTCTGCCTCTCGAATTTTGGTAGGTCCCAGAGTTTCACAGGGAATGAGATGCTTTTGAGATTGTAATTCCCACAGGCATTTAATGTTCTGTATCTACCTGTAGGCACTGCATTTGTCAGGTAATTTCTATTGCCAGCCATAAGTCACCACGCAAAGCAGAATTAATCTCTCTTAGAAGTATTCTGGACATTAAAACTTTTATTGTTTTTTATTTTTATTTTTTATTTTTTTAGCGCCAATGTCTTCCAAAAGAGCAATGAAACTGGGTTCTACATTAAGTGAATCAAAATGGCTCTGAGCACTATGGGACTTAAGATCTATGGTCATCAGTCCCCTAGAACTTAGAACTACTTAAACCTAACTAACCTAAGGACATCACACAACACCCAGTCATCACGAGGCAGAGAAAATCCCTGACCCCGCCGGGAATCGAACCCGCGAACCCGGGCGTGGGAAGCGAGAACGCTACCGCACGACCACGAGCTGCGGACTAAGTGAATCAAAAATATACATGTGTACATGAGTACTCGACAGAGTGCCTTAGCAAATCCCCTTTCCTGCATTTCAGAAAAAATGCGTCTAGTATGACACGCTTGGTAAATGCTACAGACCACTCTGCGATTAACTCGCCCCACAATATCACACCACTAGCCCACTAGCCTCCCGAATTTGGACGATGCTCCCTTCCCCAACTGCTTCACTGCCCTCCTTGGTGGGGGGGGGGGGGGGGGGAGGGTGCTTGAGTTCACAGTACAGAACTGCCTTACACTTAATTACGGGAAGTCATCGGCCACTGACAGATCCAGGGAGATCCCTTTCCAAAATGGCCTCTCAGGCATTAAGGAAAGTCTCAGGACCTCGATATCCTGGATTAGTGTTGCCAATGCGAGCCTGTAAGATCCTGCCTCCAAAAGTGCTAGCAACCACAGACTAGTGCAGTGAGGGTGTGTGATTTATATGATAATCCATAACAGAGTGCGCTCTAGGCTTGCTGCAGTTGGGCTCAGAGCGATGTGGTGCTGTCCAGTGGCGATGACTGTGGTTATGTCCACGGTGCAGAGAGCATAGTTGCCTTGGCAAACAAGCTGGTGTCATCAGCCGATACCACACTGATGTTGACTGACATGGCTGCGCTTGTGTTTTCGGGCACAGTGAGGATCGTCAAACGACTGGGCTGGGCCAAAGACCTCATCACTTCATGTCAAGTCGCGGTGGTGATGGTGGTGTTCCAGGCGCGAGCCAGAATCCACACACATTGGCCACATCTGCAACTAGAAACGTATTTGTAAGTATCATGCATAAAAACGTTGTATGCAGGTATCTATGCTTACAAGTATGTGTAAAAAACGTATTATTGCAGAATACAAAGAACTACTATTTCGGTATTTGTCACAGACTGCGGTCTGTAGTGTACAGTTATTCCACTGGGCTGCAGTTATCCACTCCCATCACAGAAACGTCGTTGTAAAACCCTCCTGGAAGCCGTCTGCCATCCGCGGCTGCATCAATGAACCCCACCAAATCGTCTAACGTACACTCATTCATTCTACATCTACAACTACGTGATTACTCTGCTATTCACAATAAAGTGCCTGGCAGAGGGTCCAATGAACCACCTTCAAGCTGTCTCTCTACCGTTCCACTCTCGAACGGCACGCGGGAAAAACGAGCACTTAATTTTTTTCTGTGCGAGCCGTGATTTATTTTATTTTATCGTGATGATCATTTCTCCCTATGTAGGTGGGTGACAACAGAATGTTTTCGCAATCGGAGGAGAAAACTGGTGATTGAAATTTCATGAGAAGATCCCGTCGCAAAGGAAAACACGTGTGTTTTAATGATTGCCACTCCAATTCACGTCATGTCTGTGACACTATCTCCCCTATTTCGCGATAATACAAAACGAGCTGCCCTTCTTTGTACTTTTTCGATGTCATCCGTCAGTCCCACCTGATGCAGAGTGATGGCCCGCTCCTATCTGCAACAAAAGAAGAAGAAATTAACCATTATGTTGCAACTATAACGAACACACTCGTCTAAAATACATACCGGTAGGATCACTAGAGTCAAATCAGGAGCGCTTATTAGCTCCTTAAGAAACATCGTCATAACCGTTCCATTTCAGTGCTTCATCTCTGCCGATGCTAACGGCGCTGTTGTTGCTACTAGGAGGTTCTCCGATTGGAATGACTCTACATCACAAGCAGAACTTAAGAGCCGCCATACTGCATGGAATTAAACTTGTCAAGCTTGGAAATTGACCCTAAATAATGAAACGTGTAAGGTCATTCACATGAGTGCTAAAAGGAACTGCTGAAGACGAGTTCTTTACCTGACGACGTTCTCAAAAAACTTCGTCCTGGTGCTGCCGTGTCACCGAGACCGTACGGTCTACCCAAGATTCATAACAAAGGGGTCCCGCTTCGTCCGATCGTGAGTAATTTGGGTGCTCCTACCTACAATCTAGCCAAGTATTTAGCATCTGTTCTTGGCCCTCACGTCGGTAAATGCGGACATCACATTCCCAATTCTATTGTGTTTATTCAGAGATTGAAGTCCTTGTCTCTTAGTCCCTGCGATTTGCTTGTGAGCTTTGATGTCGTGTCGCTTTTTACCCGGGTTCCTCTGGAAGAATCCTTGCAATTAATTGGTGAGAAACTGGATGAGGAAACAACCAGGCTTTGTCGCCACGTGCTGACGTCAACGTACTTTTTATTCAATGACAAATATTTTGAACAGACTGACGGAGTGGCTATGGGGAGCCCATTGTCCCCAATAGTCGCCAACCTTTTTATGGAAGATTTGGAGGATATGGCGCTGAAGACGGCGTCCTTAAAACCAACCGTTTCTGGAGGTACGTTGACGATACGTTTATGGTGTGGCCTCATGGTAGAGAAGCTCTTGACCGCCTCCTAGATCATTTTAATTCCCTGCATCCTAGCATCAACTTTACCATGGAGATGGAAAGTGATGGAAAGCTTCCGTTTCTGGATGTTCTGGTGTACAGAAAGGATGATGGGACACTGGGACACAGTGTTTATCGAAAGCCTACGCACACGGACCGTTACCTGCATGCTTCTAGCTGTCATCCATCATTCCATCGTACGGGGGTCCTGCGGACGTTGGCGAGAAGAGCTTATGCCATTTCAGATGAAGAAAGCTTGACACAAGAATTTCTCCTTGACAATTCCTTCTGTTCCGTAGAAGAATTTCTATTGCTGTATTACTGTAATTTGTAAAAGGTAGTGGGTAGGAATTACTAACTCACATCTGTGCATCAGTTTCCTTTCGAAAAACAAGTAGAAGAACACCTTACAAATGTTCAGAGTGTAGCTGTGTATACAAATTAATTTGCGATGTGGATATAACATGTCCCGTTCCATACATATCATTACAATCTATTGTGCAAAATCATCTATGGAACGTGTAACTATCTTTCTGAATTTTGACGGTCATCCGCCACCACACCACTGTTTGGAAAACATCCACATGTTGCTCTTCTGAAGACGAAACGGTTTCGGAAACTCCGAGCAATTTCTCCTTGCCTTGAAAAGATGCTATTATTGCCAGTCTACATGAACATGTCATCACCTTTAGAGTACGTGGAGCTGTAGCTTCTGCTGCGGCTGTTGCTGATTTTTGCTGGACTACGACACACGACTTTTCACCAGCACCACTGCTTTCGCTAGCTGAAGTTAAACCCATCTGTCTTTGGTGCACCAAGCAGATAAGCAGCAAATCATTGTTCCTTTTCTTCAAAATCCTTTTTTTGCTATCGGTTTCCACTGGATTGGGATTTAGTACTCTTCCCTCCTTCTGTTTTAGTTTTTTATCTGCACAAACCATGTAACCCGTTCCCCCTTTGGCGTCGAAGCATTAGGAAATTCTTATTTTCTTCGTCTTTCATAACGAGCCATGACAGAGAATCATCCGCAACTTCCAAAAATATTTGTTTTCTTTTTCCTTATCTATAGTTCTAATTAAATGTTACTGCAAACCTCTCCATTCAACATAGAGTCTGAATAACATATCAGTGAAGTGGCCAGATATTGTAGTAGGAATTCATGCTTTCTGCCAAAAAAAATTTGAAACTCTCTGAATCTCCAAGCTTCGCTTTCCTTTGCTGTAGGCTTTACAAGAGACTGTAAAGGAAAAGTTTAGAAATTACAGTTTCGAGGCTAGTTTGGCTCCATAATACAGGAATGTGTATGGAGTGAGCACTGTGATTCACAGTATAGAATTTTTGTCTCCAACATACATCGTCTATAGAGTCATGTAACTATGGTGCTGCCTAGGGTTTGCCCGTAAAAGCCATTAGATTACATCGATAATACAGACAGTTCCACCTCAAAAGTATGAGCTATTCTGTTACATGCGTTTCAAAGGCATCTTAACAATGTGCATTCGATATCGAAAGTGACTTGGTTTAAAGCTTTTTAGAGACAAAAATAAGAGCAGTTTCATTGTTTGCGATAAGTGTTACAGCTCACGTTTGGAAAATTCTTCTGCTGTAGGAAAATAAGAGGTAGCCATGGATAGTTTTTAGGTTTTGTACTCCACTTGATCGTATAGCCCAGTCTCTGCTTTAATAAATCATGCAGTGGTGTTATTGCGAAATGGCATCGTGTTATGCCAAAGTCAATGTGTACTAAAAAATGTCAAAGTTGGAGCTGTGAACTCCAGCAAATTACCGATTTATCCCATTTTGAAATATTATAAGGGATGAAATTCTTCCGTTTTTCCCTTCTGGAGCAACGTATTTAATCTTAGGTCATTTTATGGCAACTAAATTATAAATTGTAGATAATCATTCTCCATAACATGAGTACTGTACTAGCACTGCAGTTTCCTTTCTGACTACTTTGAAATATGCATAGTTGTTTGCAGATCTGTACAATCCGGAGTTAATGGCTCAGACAATTGTGTATAAATCTAATATACAACAGAAAATTGCTAGAAATATGTGTACATTCAGCGGATCCACTGTCAGCACGCTCCCACACTATGGAATTGATCTAAAACTTGTCTCGTAAATATACGACGATCCAGCCACATAAATTAGCCCTGCGATATCAATACACTTTCTCTCAATATTTTCAACACACGAAGTGGTTCTTCCTGATATATTAACTGCAATTAGATCTTTGGAGTTCTCATCTGTGAAGAGTAACTTTTCCTCCTTTAACGCATTTCGATTTGCACGCTTAACAGCAACGATTACTACACGTTGCTAATAAATAAACCTGTGAAAACAGAGACAATATGTAGATTATTAAAGTTTCGTTGTTAGTGCAAAATCTAAGGAAACATTGCCGTCCACAAATAAGCGATTACTTTTGTTTGACGTTGGCAAGACAAGCACATGCTGTGCTCACTCCACTGATATCCCTGCTCTGTGTGTGGCTCCAGCTGATTTACAGGCAACGCAGAAAAAGAAAGGCAACTTAGAAATGTTATCTTAATTTGTGGGATGGATAATCGGAAGAAGCTGATGGCATTTTACAAGTCTAGGAAGAATACATTATAAAAGTACGTTCGCACTAGAAGCACAAATTATTTGAAATAGCATTTGAATAATCATCCACGAAATAATCATTTTTGGTTACAAAATAATTGAACCAAGTACACTGCATAACAAAACTGCTGAAGTTATAAAAACTCCAAAATAATAATAATACCGTTAGTGTAAGTCTGATAAAAGTAAGAAACATCAGATAATAATTCGCATCCCATTTTTTTAATATTACATTAGCAATTGCAAACTACATGCCAGTGCGCATAAGGATTGGGTATTAATTAAATTAATGTAACTTGCATTAATTTCTGTCATTAATGTATACAAGTGATTATCTGAAAAATTACTTTCTGGGTGAAAATTTCTGTACTTCGTGGCCTTTGGGGGACGCGTTGCAGCTATTTCGCTCAGCTAAAATTTTTTTTTTTTTTTGTAACAGAATAGTGGAGTGGCATCTAAACTGTTGGAAAGTCCGAAAAATAAGGACCGCTCTAATGGGCATCCATGAGATGGATACTCACAGCGTATAGTGATCGTGGATGAGCACGTTAATGGGACGTAATTGAGTTCACTGTCCCTTGATTTTTTAGTCCAGTTCCCTTTCTCGCAACAGGACGGCTGTGGTGTGAGAAGAACATTGGCGGTGCGCACTGGCAGTCGCAGCTTAGCGTCTCCACGTTGTCAGCTGGAACCTTATCTGGGACTTCTAAAGACGTGTCGAAGAATCCAGTGAGCAAAATGTCGCGGACAACTGTTGATTGATGAGAGGCTTCACCAAAGCCGGGATGTGTGGAGTTAACACGCAGTGAGAGCAACAAACACACCGCGAACATGGCGTCGTTTCACGTGAACCGCAACACGTCAGCGGTGACACAGTCACTAATCGACTCTGGAAATTAGAAGATTTCGCTCTGGATTCTAGAAGGTTTCGCAGAGGATAGGCACGCGTACTGTCAATACTCCAACAGTGAAAGATTGCCTTATGTTGAACCCTATTTTACATTAGAACAGATACACTATTCATTAACAAAACTGCACAATACCTTGCTGACCATTAAAACTGCAACACTTGGCTGGGTAACAAATAAAGAAATTATACTTATCGAGCACATACAGTACAGTAGGAAGGAAACATTATTCAATTTATAGGTGATTTGGAAGCATACACGGCGCAAATTTAGTATTCGCAACTGTCAACTCTGGTAGCCATAATAGCACTAACCCAGTTGGTTATCGAGTCAAAATGAGCTTGCCTACCAGATATGGATGCGCCATTCCATGTTGCTTGCTGGTAGGTGCTGGCACTCCAGTCTCGCGGCAGTCTATGACAGTAAGTTTTCAGTGGCTAAGAGATGCGGAGAATGTACTGGCCAGAGCAGCCGTAGAATACCCTCCCCTGTATGAAGGTGGGTCAGGACAACACGAGCAGCCTGTGGTCTTGCATTAAGTTGTTGAAAGATCACATCAGAGACCCTTAATATAGGGCACAGCCACCGGCCTTGTAACACATCAGAAATGTAATTGCTGCAGTACACTGTACTGGCGATGTGAACCAGAGGTGATTGCGTTGTATACCCAATGACACTCCTTACCATCACACAAGATGATACAATGAATGAAATATGTAAGCGTTCGTTCTCCTTGGAGCCTTTACACTCGCCGGCCGGAGTGGCCGAGCGATTCTAGGAGCTACAGTCTAGAACCGCGCGACTGCTACGGTCGCAGGTTCGAATCCTGCCTCGGGCATGGATGTGTGTGATGTCCTTAGGTTAGTTAGCTTTAAGTAGTTCTAAGTTCTAGGGGACGGATGACCACAGCAGTTAAGTCCCATAGTGCTCAGAGCCATTTGAACCATTTGAACGTTTACACTCCTGACACTGTACAAAGAAGCGTTACTCATCTGTAAAGATGATGTGATGCCACTCCTGTGTCCAGTATTATCGTTGGGCGCAACACTGTTGCCAAGTCTCTCTCTGTTGCTCCACCAAAGGAAGTCGCAACAGCGGTCACCGCATTGACAGAACATGGTGCTCCAGACGTCGTCGCAGTGTCCAGTTGACTTCGTAGCAATGAACTCATAGATGACAATGGATTAGTCATGTAAAGACACGATTTAACACAAGGAAAGCCGATTGGAACCACCTAGGGAATATTTGCTACTCTCCAGAACCGGTGGAAGTAGATGACAACTTTCTTTCTTTCACTTGCGCCTTCGTCCCGCAATGTTCGCGGGGTCGGCGTGGTTACAACGGATTTGGCAAGGTTAATTTAAAGGGGTGGCCAGATGCCCTTCCTGCCGCCACCCCATACCCCCCAGGATGTAATCAGTGTACCTCAGCTTCTGCATCTAGTGTAAACCATGAAATAGTGCGGAAGTGTTACAAATGTCTGTGTGTCGTGTAACTGAGGTGGGATGTTGGGACCAGCCCGGTATTCACCTAGTGGGATGTGGAAAACCGCCTAAAAACTACATCCAGGCTGCCCGGCACACTGGCCCACGACGTTAATCCCCGGGGCGGATTCGATCGGGGTCCAGTGCGCCTACCCGAGTCCAGGAAGCAGCGCATTAGCGCTCTCGGCTAACCTGGTGGGTTGGAAGTAGATGACAACGTGGACACAAAATCTCAAGGAACCCTTGAAAGGAGCAAAAACAGTCATAAGACAAACAGGCTGGATTTCACAAGTACGATGCAGTGATGGTCTCCAAAGACTGAGAACAACTCAGAAAGGCCAGAAGATTCCACGAGAAAGGCCGCACTGCGGAAGAAAGAGCTTGTAGACTGGGCAGATACAGATACCTTACGCAGTAATTTAAAGACCATCTGCGGCAGGCAAAAATAAAGAGCTGGAAACGATTCGCAGCACAGAACCTACATCTTGACCTATGGCGTAACCCATATAAAATCGTCTGTCAAAAGATAAAGTCTCTGACAATGTTATCAACTCTAAAACGAAAAGACAGCTCCATGAAAAAAAATTGGCATTAATATGCACAATTACTGGTGAACACTCTCTTTACAGAAGACACTGCAGAGGCCGAATTTGATGAACAAAGAGAATTGCGGATGAAAAGTAGGGAGATGGTATAGTTTTTCCATTTTCGGAAGAGGAGTTGAGGAAAGAGATCCTAAAACTGAAAAGGACTAAGTAACTTCATCCTGATGGCGTCGCTGCTGAAGTTCTACGTGTCTTTTATAGGCATACGTTTTTAGTGTGCCAATTCTATAACACATGTTCCTTTCATGTGTTCTTCTGACAAAAATAATGAAGTATGTTGTACCTATTTTCAACGTCGGGAGGTACTGTACCCTTTCAGAACGTCTGTTAATTCATTACACAGTGGTGCTGGCAAGCTACGCTCGTCGTCACTATTATTTCTCAGTTTACTTTGGAGCCTAGTGTTACGTTTTTCACACACCATTATTGTCAGAATATTTCACACGATAACACAGAAAAACACAATTTGAAGAGCAAAAATAAGAGAACACTTTAACATAGCACTGAAAATAATAGCTAGTTAATTGCAAGCGCAGCTGCGAAATACTTGGTGCAAATTAACATGCATGCCACAACAACAATGAAAGACTGCAACTACAAAGGAGATTCTCTTTACAATTACGCGCTAGCAATAAACAAAAGCTACACTAATTACACAAACTACAAGAAAAAATCAGAAGATTCCAGTGAGGTATCCTCGGCTAAGGGTCGACATATGAAACGTCCCCTTTGAACAATTGTACGTGACTGTGCTTAACCTGAGACACAATATTTTTAGCGCAACGCAATCTGACTATCAAAGATCCCTGCAAAAGAATGTCCCTGAGTAACATTAACCTATACGTTTCACAAATCACTTACCTCACAAAAATCTTGGTTACTCGAACTACTGCAATACAGCGAGCACCACTACTGTCAGCTAAATAAAAGATTCAAACTACGGAAGGCACTAACTACTGATAGGCATAGTTAGCAAATGAAAGATTTTAATAGAGAACAAACAATGTATTTACCTTAATAGTCATAATATATATAGCAGTTCATGACAAATTTCAAAACTCCGCCATCTCTCTCCCCACATCCACCACTGCTGGCGGCTCACCTCCAACTGCGCAACGCTACGCGCTGTTAACATCCAGCTGCCGCTGCCCAACACTACAATGGCAGACAACAACGCAAACTAGCCACAGACTGAACACAGCACAGCCAGTGATTTTTATACAAAGGTGGCGTTACCAATAAAAAAACCTAAACAGTCTACTTACAACACTTTTATTTTAGTACAAAGATCGAATTTTCGTTTGTGGTCAGAGAATTTGATAAGCAACGTGTATGTGTTTTGTACTTGAAATCTTTTTGTATTTGGTAAATAATTTTATTTTCGTGTAAATACTGTATTTTCGAGATATCGAACTTTCATCTCTATGTGGAACCTTGTCCACAATTGTCTTTGATCATGTTTAGTTGTGTTTATATTTCGTATTTGCTGCATTGCGAAGTTCTGGTTGTGTATTACGTAAATATGCAGTTTAAGTGATACAACATTCCAATGATCTCTTCAGAATGCACCATTTTCAGTATTATATTCTTCCCCCCTAAAATGGAGCTTGGTGAGGTGAAATATTACTGAAAAACTCCTAAAAACATCAGGTGAAGAAAGTTCATCTTTATACCACAAGTAACATATTATAAAGTAGTCCTAAGATCTATTTTAAATGTGGAAATACTGTAAGCTACATTCTTTATGTACTTTGACAGACTTTTAGATGTGAAAATAACATTGTGACACTTGACTTCAACATTATTTTGGTGATGAAGTTCATGTATTTTTGACATGCATTTTAGATGTGGAATAACTGTGAGATATACCTTTTATGTGTTTTTGTCATACACTTTAGATATGGAAATACTGTAAGTTACTTTTCCTCCTAAAATGGTGTTTGAGGAGTTCATTTTTGTTCATAGCCTCATTTAGGCCTAGAATGAAATGTCAGTTACCTGCATAGCATATAATTTTACCCTCATATTTTTGTACAGGTACAGAACAATTTAGACATGGAACTAGCATTATGACACTTAATTTGAGAGTTCAGTCACACTGTAGTCGTCAGGTGAGATGTGGGAATAACATTGTGGCACTTAACATAAATATTTTGTGCATTGCTGACCTATTTTTTCATACATTTTAGTCCTGGAAATAATGTCACTTACACACTTCACATATTCTGACAGGCTTTTTAGCTGTGGAGTTAACAGTGCGACACATGATGTAAACATTGTATATGGTGGCAGACTGATCTGTAGTTTAGCCCAACGTCTAGGTTAGGTTGGGAAGTAACAGTTTGGTTGTGAGTTAGCAAAGCCAACGAATTTGAAAGGAAAAAAAACCTAATTGTGATGACAGACTGATCTGTAGCTTAGCCCAAGGTCTACGTTAGGTTGCAACTTAACAGTTTAGTTGTAAGGTGGCGAAGCCTAATATTACAGAAAGGTTTAGTTGACAAGGGATTTATATGTTACGTATATTTTTTATAAAATTTAAACAAATAATCTAAACAATGTTGGTACATTACTTAGTCTGGTAACTGCCAATACTACATATTGCTGAAGGGTCTATGTCAGGTTGTTTGTGGTGATGGTGGTGGCGGTGGTGATGGTGAAGAAAACTATTCTGATGCAGAATGTACTCGTGTGATTCGTTTTATTTTTCTTCCCCTTCTTCGACTTCATGTGCTTGCAAAGTAATTTGCATCATATTTTCTTCTAGATATGTATGGAACCATTTAGCAGGGTGTGAAGCTTATTGTCAGATCACAACAGAGGATTACTCTATTGAGAATACCATTTATACGTTCACTCACCAGATTTTACAAGCATTAAATAATAAAACAGCACCAAGTATTATTTTCTGTGACCTCTCTAAGGAATTTGACTGTGTGAGTCACAGTATTCTCCTACATAAAGTGACATTTTATGGGATTAATGGCATAGCCAACAACTGGATAACGTCATGTCTAACCAAATGAATGCAGAAACTTAGTAATTCAAGCAATATAGTCCAGGGATATCATTCTGACTGGGGAGAAATCACTTACGAGATTCCCCAAAGTTCAATCTTAGGTCCACTACTGTTCCTCATACATGTAAATGATCTTATATCTAGTATACAACAAGCAGAATTAGTTCTCATTGTAGATGACCCTAGTATTTAATCAATCAAAGCATAAGTGCAGAAACAGAAGAAATGGCAAACAGAGTTCTTAAAAGTATCATTGACTCGTTTTTTATGAATGGTCTCACCCACAATTTTAGAAACAAACAGTGTATTCAGTTCTGCACGTCTAGCGGTACTACACCAGTGATAAGTATAATAAATAGAGTGGAAACTTCAATATCCTTAGGGATCCATATTGATGAGAATGTTAATTGGAAAAAATACATTTTGGAACTCCAAGAACAACTTAGTTCAGTCGCTTTGCGCTTAGAATCATTGCATATCTTGGGAAGAGAAATCACTAAGTTCACATATTTTGAATATTTTCATTCAATAATGTCACATGGAATAATGTTCTGGGGTAACTCATTTCTAAGAAAGAAAGTCTTCATTGGGCAAAAATGTGCTGTAAGAATAATATGTGATGCTCAAACACAATCATCTTGTAGACATCTATTTAAGGAGTTGGGCATTTTGACTACTGCTTCGCAGTATATTTATTCCCTCATGAAATGTGTTGTAAATAATCCACTACAGCTCAAAAGTAACAATAAGGTGCATAATTACAATACCAGAAGGAGAAATAACATCCATTTCTCCACATTAAGGTTGTCTTTAGCACATAAACAAATCCACAATACTGAAACAAAAATTTTTGATCGCTTTCCCAGTGACATAAAAAGTTTTTAAATGAATTCTGGTCGAAAAGTAAGCAGGAACAGGTTACGCAAAGCATATTGATGATGCCAAATTGTAACAAAGGTGGTATAAGAGATCCAGTGGCGTGCTATCAGGAAATGCTGAGACTAAATAGGTATTTGGATGTCCCATACGAACCTGGGGAGTTCATAAGGATCTGTATAACGAAGTTGCCAGTGAAATTGCAGAGAGATATAGCGATAGCAGGCAGAGGCTTAGACGATTCTGCGTCATTTCAGCACTTGTTGCAAGAATTGGATAATGAGAGCAATATCGTGAGCGGAGACACGACTTATAGGTCAGATAGTGTCGAGGATAGGAACGGCAGAAACTATCAGAATGACAGGAGAGCATGGAATCCAGGCATTTCATTCTTGTCATAATGGATTGAAGGATAGGAGAAACTAATCCAACATATCAGCCCTTAGCATCTTCCCTTAAAACACATCCAGCTGGCACTGAAAATTGTCTATGTAGCAGACATACTCTACTGATATGTAGGAATGCAAATACCATACTTCTGATCAGAGAATAAAACACCAGTAATGGAATCTGTTAGGCTGGTATCTCAGAGCAAAATTTGCAAATTTTTATTTGGAACACTAAAGTAAAAGGACTGTTTCCTCAAAACAAACCAGTTGCTAAAATGTTATGTAATAATGCCAATGAGTCCAGTATAATTAGTGCAATTTGACTATTGCAGGTACTTAACACGTAATGTAAAAAGTAAACATTGTGATGTGTATGGAATAGGGTACGTTTATACTGCTGTTACAGGTAACATCAGTAATGTGATCGAAGTTTTTAAATTAGATGCCATCTGACCTATAGTATGTCATAGTCGTGGTGACAGTTATAATGAGATGCTGCGTATGGTTGTTCGGAATCTGGTGTTAGTGAAAGAGACCACTAGCACCAAAGTTTCTAACACTTGGGCTGTCCCATCTCTCCCAGCTTGTATATTCTCTGCACACATTTGATTTTCATGTAAGCACAGATTCCTAACTAGCAAATTCTTTACGGTGTATAGTGGACCATACAGAGTGAGGCGTATTGCCCATGAAAATGCTGTACTGATTGAGACGATCAAGGGAAAAACAATCGCGTGGGCTTCATCACATTTCTAACATCAAATTATGGAAAAGTGAAGGATAGATCGAAAGTAGGCAATTTATGGTAGATAGTCAGCGTATTTATTTGTGGTGTGTAACGTTGTGCAGGGTCAAATCGAACATAACAATTTTCAGGCGGGATGTCAGGAAGTATGACGGAATAGACTGGTCGAATGAGCCATGAACAGGAGTCGACAAAGTGGTGTATGTACGTGTTTTTTGTCATACGAATAAGGATCAAGCAGAAACGACGTGATGATTAATGAGTGGATAAAGATGGTAGATAGAGAAGCGACGTGATAAATAGTAGGGGATAAAGGTGATATATAAGGAGAGAAGTGACGTGGAGCAGTGTGATTAATAAAGAGAGATTCGACGCGATGAAACAGTGGTAAATAAAGGTGAGTAGAATTAATAATGTGGAGGTGTCTTAGATGTGTGTTACAGAGAGGCCTGTGTATGCTGCAATAGAGATTGATGCCAATGGCGAAGGAAGACCAGGAAATGATGGAGTAATGGACGGACGGAGAGCCGAAATACGAATGAAGAGATGAGGACAACTGCACAACGTGAAAGGACATAAAGGGAGTATGAGATCCAGATGGTGAACGTTGTGGAATACTGATGTAAGATGTAATATAAGTGTAAATCTAATTCTTACCATAAGATATGCAATTTGGCAAAAATAATTTTTGTTGTTGTTGTTGTTGAAGCCTGGTACCAGTATAACTAATCAAAACGGTACCAAGAAGGTGTACAGTTATTTTGCAGGATGAATAATTTGTGTATTTTTTGTTCTTAGATGAAATGTCGCAATTCTAAGTGATATTTAGCTGGAGGAATAATCGGTGAAGTGAATGCGGAGGTAAGCCGATGGAGAGAGGTGCCAGAGTGAGAGGACGAATTCAGAGACTGGAAAGCTATCTCCGAAACAGCTTCATGTGTTATGTAGTTGAGTATAAGGGAGCAAAGGTATGGTATGTTGTCGTGAGTGTGGTGGTGTTAAGGTTAGCTGACTTCTAGACCTATTCTGTTAGTGTATTAATGGATTGAATGAGAAGGAAAATGTGATGTCTGGTGAGTGAGAGTCGTAGAGTAGTGTGATCAATGCGCACACTCCTGTAAAGTGGAAGCTACCGATCCATAACTAAAACATTATTGTGTATTGTTTGATTGGGATGAACCTCGATGCCAGGTCAGCATCTGACATGTGGATGGCACATACGTGTCCTAGAAATGTTGTTATATATAATAAAATGTAAAATGTATAAAGAGATACTAATTTCAGTCTGTCACAAGCACAAAGGTGCATTGTATGTTGTAGATTTAGAGTCACCAGTTTCTAAAATGTTTATTGTGTTAGGATGTTAAAGTAGTTTACTATTTAATAACATGTGGTAGGTAATTGAGAGCTGTGTAGATTATTTCTTACTTTTTTTTGTTAGAAGACTTTCAAGGGGTATTAATTTCAGTCTGTCACAAGCACAAAAGTTCATTGTATATTGTAGTTTTAGAATCAACAGTTTCTAATATTTTCACTGTGATAGGGTGTTAGAGTAGCCTACTATTTGATATTGTAATTATGAGCGGTATAGATTGCTTATTACTCCTTTTGTTTTTTTTTACACTTTCATGTGTTGTATGAGGGACGACAGGTACAATGAATAGCACAAGTGTGGGCTGTATATAGAAAAGGGATAAATGTTGATGTTGTATGTGTAGAAAACTAGGGGGTATGATTTTATGTTTTTTTAGAACAAAGATTCTTTTATTACCAATGTATCTAATAGATCATACATGTAATCAATGAGTATTTAAATATATCCTTTTGTCTGTAATGTTGCGAGATGCACGGAAGGGTCTGACTGATTGGGTGTCGTAACGCCCATCCCACTAGCGGGCCGAGCTGACGTCGCCATGGCGACGGGCGACAGAGCCGCGGCACTCCCCACTCCACTGCCGGTTGGGGTACATTCCACGCGCCCGCTAAAACAGGTCAACGGCCTGGGGCGACACGCACGTACCACTGGCCATTCATAAGTTCCGCCACCCTTACGACTGGTGAAAGTATCCCGCGCAGGCAACAGCGGGTGGTTTCTTCTGCTCAACGGCGCGCGCAGCGGCGCCACAGCAGAATGGACGACGCGCAGCAGAGCCCGGCGGGCATTTGTTACCAGCAACTATTAACTAGTACTGGACTGTGGAGCCGTGAAGCAAGATGACTGCTCGTATGTCTCCATAAGGTGGAAAGTGAAAGACTGGTGTTCCCACGTTGTGACTGGTGGAAAAGATTTTGTTGTTTTGTTTTGTCTTGACCACTGAACGGTGGGATCCATAAACCTTTAGCAGTGACTGGTTAAGTGTGCTTTGTGAATTGCATGTGGGACGCTTGGTATACTTAAAGAGGACAGTTGTCGTTTGGTGACTAATTATTGTATGAACGCAAGAAACTAAAGTGGGACATTGACATTTGCGTCTGTAGTAGGAGACATTTCTTTAATTGGTGCGGGAATAAGTGCTGTTTGTTGGAACTTACGACTTTTAATTCACCATGAACTGAAAGGACAGAACCGTGGGTAATAGTAGTTGTAGGGCCATTTCTGGACGACCAGATCCGTGTGGATGGTACTGAGAGTGACTATGACATTTGTGTTTAATGTGAGATACAGTTTACTGTTCAGTGCGTGTTCAAAATGCCGATTTGAGGGACTTAAAGACTTTCGTCCAGGTAACCATGGGAGAGCTTTGACACCGAGACAGTGTTTCTAGGGAACCTGTCAGCAACTTTTTTGACCCCAAGGAAATCACAGAATGAAATGATTCTGTGTGACTCGCAAGATAGGGAATAATGTATTTGTACTTGTAATTGTGTAAATTTTTTTATGTGTTTCATTCCTGAAGGGACAGCAAGTGTAATTGTATTTCATTAACATTTGTGTTTAGAATAGTTAGTGTTTTTTTTTTTTTTTTTTTTTTGGATTGTTCTGGGTTATCAAGTTCACGTAGCATGTTTATTAGAATATTTGGTACAATGATGCTTTAATTATTAGCCAGTGGCGTAATACTAACGTAGTGGCTCTTGTAGCATTGATCAGTAAGGTTGTCACAGGGGACAAGAGTTTGCATTGCACAACAAATATCGGATTAATTGATGCATTTTGATGTCGTGGACAGTAATGATCTTGTTGGTGTGTTGACTGAAGCCACTTATTTTATTATCACAGTGGTGATATTTCACATTAAAGTGTAACGAAGGCTAGTCGAAATGCAAGTTCTTGTCGTCTAAATGTGTGACAACAGGGAAATGAGCAGTAGAGTAAGATACGAGAGCTACTGGTGGATTCAAGCACTTTATGCTAAACTATTTACTGCATGTATTGATCAAAGTTGATGGACTGACTAGCTCAGCAGCAGGTATTTGTACTGGTGGATAAGGATAAGGTTAAACTCACTGCCGAGTAATTGTGGCAATTGCTTAGGTGATGATAGTTAATGAGGTATGACATGATGTCTTAGACGAACTATATTACGTAACCACTATGTAACTTGTGGTATATTTCATTATTTTTCTTCTCAGTTTTATTTCTCTGTAAGTTTGATGTATATTTTAGAGTAATGGTATGGACCCTGACATTCTAAATGTAACTAGTGTATGAAATTTTTTCTTTTGTTGATTTTGTTTTGTATTTAGACATTGCCGTGTAAAGATTATTACAACGCAATTTATGAATGTCAGATTACTTGTTCTGTGTTTGGATGGTGAGCTACTTAAAATTTCATGAGTACAATTAGTATTTTTTTTATTTGTCATAGAATTAGTGAAGTTTGGATTACTCATAAAAATAACGAAGATCCTAGAAACTAAGCAAATTTTTATCTCAATATTATTTTTTATTTGTGTGATGTAATGTTTAATTTGTCATGTGGATTGTTGCAAACTTGTATGTGTACGTTACTCCGGATTGTGGAGAGTACAATAATGGGACAACTGTGTCAATACTTTGGTAAAGTAACAGTATTTGGTCGTCTATTTGAGGTCACCAGGGGCTAAGGTCTCCTCCTGGTTATTGCTACGTTTGTTCTAATACAGCTTTCTTAAAAAAATGTTCGGAACTACCCTCACATTGCAAGGATAGTACCGTGCCATTTTTTTCTGCATGGGTAGCCGGTGGTGAAAGGGTACAGAACCGCCCGACATTGAAAATAGGTACAACATACTTCATTATTTTTGTCAGAAGAACACATTTTTTTTGTAAAATAACTCAATTTCAATTAATACAGCGAAGCCGGATACCAATGTGGGAAAGAATGACAATTTATTTATTTAATTGATCACATGTGCACTCCCACAAAGTAAATCCCTACATCCAGTTTGGTGAGATCTGTGAAATGAATGAATGTATGGTCGTCTGCTATCCGCAGATAGTGAATGTGAATATATGATCATCTTTGAATCGATCCTTTGGCCACTTTTGGTGGGACCAAAGAGATGAAATTTACCAGAGCTTTGAGCGCCTGAAATGTGGCTGACCAATACGATAGCAAGGTGCTTCCCCCACCTCGACAGAGATGGGAGAGGACCTAGAGAACGGCCATGTTTCAGCACTCTGCCGCTGGATCTTGTGCTGTTAAGATCTGTTTTAGTTGTGCTTCGTAATGATGAAAGAGTGGAGACATGGTATGCATGTGGAATATTTAAGAGTAGTTTGAAATGATAATTTCTCTATTTCAGGAACTTTTGTGGGGAGAATTTAATGTCAGCAGGTAATATTAAAGGGATTGTAGTAATCTTCAGAAGTGACCAATGGTCACAATGAAACCACGTGACTAGCAATAAGTTGAAATACTTCCATGTGCTTAAGTTAAGCTGAATTACTAGCGTGTGTACAATAAGTTCAAATATTTAAGAAATAGCGTGTGTACCATAAGTTGAAATATTTAAGAAATGGCGTGTGCAGGACTTGAAATTAGAGACGAGTACTCCCACGTGGTGAGTACTGTGTGAGTCTCAATCTGTGTATGAGACACAGGATAAAGAGAAGTACTCGTCCATGGTATCAGTTGAGGACTCGCGTGTGTGATGAATATGTTCTTAATGTTACTTTGCGTGATATGATTCCGTGTGACGCTAGATTTAAACTCTGAGAGAGAATCAAGGTGAGTCGGCCGTCTATCCAGCAACGCCACTTGGCTTGCATTGCACAGGAAGACGTGGAAATATCTCCAGAGTTCATAGTAGGACAGCAGAATTACGAAGTGGGGCTGTGTCGTGTGAAACTGGGATAAATATTAATTGAAGTGGGAAAGCTGAAAGTGATAATGTTGTGACCATTCTCTGTGTAGTATTTCATGTTGTAGTGTGGTGTATGTCATGTAATTTGGGTATGTGTGGTTTGCATGGGAGAGTAGCGAGGTAGTTTCAAAACATTAGTGGGTTATGCTTGTTCCTTCAGTACCGCTCGGTCTGGAGGAAAGTTTAGTGATGATGATTGTGAGAGTCGAAGTGTGAGGTATAATAAAAGATCCACCATCCTATCCAGAAAGTGCTCTGTAGTGTTAAAAATAATTACGAGACCATAATATAGAGATTCACCAATGTAAAGCCATGCCCACTGGGCGGAATTTCTCATGTGTTATTGTTGTAGGTTATAGAATTTGTGTGTTTACGTTAGAGAATTTATCGGAATAAATAAGATAGTGAAAAGAAAAAGATTGGTGGACTTTTCCTTCGAATTGTATGTTGTCATAATGTCCCGAATTTATAATGTGTGCGCAATTCATATTCAGTGCGGTGGCCACGTGCTGACAAAAGCCGTTAAATAAAAGACAAAAAGAAAATGTGGTATTGCCAGTGCGTAGTGTACAGTCAGAGTTCTGTAAATTACTGATAGTCAGATACGTGTTTCCGTTGCGTATTAATCATATAGGAGGATAACTTGTAACTTAAGTGTGAGTACTAGAGTTCATGTTACTCGATAAATAAGAATGAATCCACTCGCTTGGCAGACCACTCATCTTGCAGGCCTGACTGCTTGATGCCACAGTATGAGCAAGGCACGTGGGTGCCTCTCAGTTCAAAGTAGTAATTTGGTAACTGTGCATAGGGAAATGGAGCGGGCTGCAAACAATGGCGTAGACAGTGAAACAGGTAGTGAACAGGGAAGCATTATCGATCGATCGCTCGGCAACAGCTCGCCTCAGGAATCCGAAATGACAGGACACAATTTTGCAAATACTGTAGATTCAGGTTTTGCGTCCTCACCGTTTTCTCAAATGAGTCAAGACACATTTTCCACTTGTCAAAATGTGAATGTTGCCGGTGCAAATTCACTGCCGAAAAGCACTGAGGAACATGTTTCAGACACCAGTGCATTGTTATTACAATTAATGCAACAAATGGGACAAAAGCTTGAAAAGTTAGACACAATGGAACAACACCAGAGACAAACACAGCAACAGTTAGACACAGTGGAGCAAAATCTTAAAAAGTTAGACACAGTGGAACAAAATCTTAAAAAGTTAGACTCATTGGAACAAACTCTTGAACAAACACGTGAAGATTTAACTACTGAGTTACATAACATTGAATTGAAACGTCAAAAAGTCTGTAATGACGTAAAAACTCAAATTTGTGAGCATTTTCAACCTATTTTTTTGCGGCATGAAAATGCATTACAGAATCACGAAGCAGCCATAAAAGAACTGCAAACTATTGTTCATGAAAATCATGAGACCTTGCAAGCTAAATTTGACTCAGTTGCATCTACCGATTCGGTTACGCAACTTGCAAAAACTCAGGAAAACTTAAAGGACACAGTAGATACTCTGAAACTTCGTTCAGAAAAACACACTGAGGAAATAAGTACACTATCGGAGAAAGTAGCCGAACTTTCGGATCAGTTCACTAACTTATCTGCAAAGGTAGATGATGATCTGAATGACACAAGACCTGCAGCCATCACTGACACAGAAGAGTATGAACAAATTAAGAAATTCAAACAAAATCAGAATCAAATTAATACGCAATGCGAAAGAGAAATCCGGGAAGTACAAGATCAGTTGGCACAAGTAATACAAAAATTACAAATTTCAGAGGACACTCGCGCTCCAACATGGGAAGAGGGACTTAGAAATACGGAAAAGACGCAAAATAATAACACAGGGCACTTCGAAAGTTATGAAAGAAACTGGCAATGTGCACCGAATTTTGAGATGGAACCGCCGACACGACCTAACAATGACCGATATGCGACTCGCCGACACGATGATTTTGACTATAAGCTGTTCATTACTACACGTAAATTCAAAACATTTAAGAATTCTGGCAACGACATTCATCCACAAGCTTGGCTCCATCAATTCTCTCATTGTTTTCTTCCCAACTGGTCGTTAGAACACAGATTAGAATTTATGTGTGGCTACTTAGAGAATGAACCAGCCGTAAGAATGCGATCGGTCATTCACGATTGTCACAGTGAAGGAGAATTTTATCATGCCTTCCTCTCAGCGTATTGGTCTCAAGCTACACAAGACCGAGTAAAACATGGCATCATAATGATGAAACATTTCGAACAATCTGAATTTTCCAGTCTTGTGAAATATTTTGAAGACATGTTGCAAAAGAATCAGTATCTTTCAAACCCATACAGCCCCTCAGAACTCATCCGCATTTGCTTAATCAAATTACCTGAACATTTACGGCATATTATTTTAGCAGGACGTTGCAAAGAAGACATTGAGGCTTTTCAGGGACTGTTACAAGAACTGGAAATTGACACTGACAATCGCGGAAAGCGGAAACAGCAACACAACAATTACAGTTCATATCCGTCGCAATTCCACGATGAAAGAAATAATAACTGGACGCGAGAAGCCTATTCTCACAACACAAATCGTGAACAAAACAGACACCACCCATATGACAACCACTGGCAGAGTAATACTAGTTACAGAGAAAGATCGCATTTCCGTAGTAATGAATATGACAGAGATTACCATAGAAACAGACAATATGGGAACAAAAACAATTATTATCAAGGGAGACAGAATAACTTCAGACGCAACAGTTCAGCGCGCAGTTACGATTCAGGGAGAAATTCTCCACCACATGACCGACAGACAAGAAACTACAGGAACTACCGACATGACGACAGACGATATAATCATAACGATAGACGTGAATTTCATCAGAACTGGCGGGACTCTAACAGAGCTGGGCCCTCTCGGCAAGGCGAATTTGTAGATGTTAGGTCTCCTAATCCCAATAACAATGCGCGCCAACAAAGAGACAGACAATGACTCGCACAGCAGGCAGCCGCGTGCGCCTTCTGGCTCAGAGAAAAATTACATAGACGCTAACCTTGAGAAAAATTCCAGTATTCTTTACCGACGTATACCACATGATAATTGCGTTGAAGTTGAAACTCTGCGTACCAGGAAGAGTAAAGGTTTACACCACATTTCACATGTAAAACCGTTTATTGAAAGATAATCTGCTTTTTAACTTTGTCTTTGCCATAAAACTTTTCACTTCACATTTCTAGTATGCTTTGTCAGACTTAAGAAACTGTTAACATGAAACAATGTTTGAAGTTAAATATCCAGTCAAGAACCAAGAGAACTTATTTAAACAGAAATTACGAATGCATTGTTATTGTGAACAGACGACACAGTGTTATTGTGTGTGTGCATTCTTGCTTGTTTGTTGCATGATTACGTAACGACTATAAGGCTCACATACTTAGAACATTTACCAGTACTGCTAATGAGATTTTAATGCAACATTTCGGTTTACTTGAAAATACATTATGGATTCAAGGTGCTTTCTGAGAGATACCAGATGACACAGTGGTTAGTTTATTTGACAGCTACACGACTATATCACGACGCTACTAATGTGTGATACAATTTACCTGGTTGCTTTTGCGGTATATCTGTTTTATATCTGCACAGTTTTTCTGAATTCTTCTGGAAAGTAAAACATATTTTAGTAGTAACTTTTGTGGTATAGCTACAGGGAACAGCCTTTTCTGTAGCACAACAATATGTTACAGCACAGCACTTTCTTCATCACGGCAATAAGCGTAATAACTAAGATATCTATACTCAAAGCATTTCACTTTTGTTTATCATGAGGTAAGTACATTGGCTTCTGCAGAACTTAGCTTTCGGAGGACAATAACTACGACACTTCAACATAGATTATCATACAGCAAGACGCACATTTAGCGCTACAGGACATGTATTTGAGTGATTAATTTTGTACTTAAATCATTTATTTTTAAAGATATTTGAAGTACAATAATACAAAGGTTTTCCGTAATACATTTCATTCCATTGTTGTAATCTGTAACACCTGAGGGTATAATTACATTAATCCTCAGGCGGGTACACGCCTACTTTGTGTACCATGTGTTTGGCAAGCACAAGGAGCCCTAGCTAATATGGTATTTGCTTATACAACTTTACACATCGGTACCATATTTCTCTAACACATGAATTACACAGCTAGCTGATCATTTAACTGAGAGAGACAAACATTTTTTTACCACGTCAGTGACAGATGTTCACACAAGTACACTGCTGGATAATTTCATACTTATGAAATTGTATTTTTCTGTACTTTGTGAAATGCTCATATTTTTCGGAACCATTGTGATACTATGAGAGCTTTGAATGATGGATTTGGTATGGGATCATGATTTTTGAAGTGCGTTTGAGGCAGATGACACTTTTGACATGAGCAGTGAATTTTTTTTAGGTTTTGAGATTATTGCAAAAAGCTACGACGTTTTTAAGATTTGACTGAGGTGTTATGATGTTATTATTACGATGACGATGTGTATTACATTGTTGAGGAATGTTTATTATGCTACGTATTTCTCATGATGAAATATCGAAGAAGTGTTGATGAATATGTATATGTATAATGAGGTAAGGAATAATGAGTAGTGGTTAGGGACTCTGATTTGTGGAACAGGATGTTGGAAACCAAGAATCGTACTTTAAGAGTTATGAAATGTGTGTAAATGCTTGAATATACCACAATGCCGACGAAAATTTTTTGGACACTGTTATATTTACAGGATTTTGTTTCTACACATTTGTAACGTAAATTTTCGACCTGTGAAATATTTTTATATGAGACTGTCACTGTGGCGGAAACTGCCGTCGTAAATATTTCAGCAAGAAAGGTAAGTGACCTTGGCGTAATGCGTTTTGGGCGCCCAGCTGAGAGGTAGACGTCTGACAAAAGAAAGCCATTAGGTGCAAAAAAAAAAAGGAGGCCATTATCCTCGCTATTGACATTCCTTTGTAGAAAGCATCGCAAATACGACACGCTCGAACTTGAAAACATATGATTACACCGTGGGGCTCTTAATTTATGATATTTACTGAAATGAAATGATGAGAAACATTTTATGTCTATTGCCTTGCTAGTTGAAAGATTGTTTACTGCATTATGAAATGCCATATGGCTAGTGAATGACGTCTGACGCCTTGCTTTGCCCATTTTGTTTAATATCTAGTTTCTAGTGGCACTGCAGCATTGGTTAAAATATAATTTTATAGATGTACTAATATAAATATTTTCTGTCTACAGATCGAGTAAATAATAATTTTTTCAAAAAAATGAGGGAGCCACAAAAAGATATTTACCTTCACAGGAACTGCATTCATAATTTTCTTTTCAAGTACTTGGTAATTTATTTTTGTAGAAATAGTTGTGGTGCACCACTTTAATTACACAGACATTAAGATGTGAATAGACGTTTCCCTTATATGCATTGTTGTCTTTAGTGTACTATTTTTTCTGCTTGAGCTTTGTCATGCTTAGGTATATGTTATAGCATTCACTGCTGCTGTTTGCCAGGCATAGTGCTACTGAATTTTAATTTGTGTTACTCTGCTAAGCCAGTTTACTACCGATTTATTTTTCTTGTTTGTTGCTCATTGCCTCATATTAGTTGTAATATTGCAATTGCTCTGCTAATTTATCCTGCTTGCTTTAGCATTTGCATTTTTTTATCATTGCCATTTGCATTAATTGTTTTGTGCTGCTGCATTGCCTCGTCCCTTAGTTTAGCATCTGAGCTCAGTAGATTTAAGTTAGCTTAAGAGGGGGTAGACTATATAAGAGAATGAGTTGCGATGAATTGGAAGAAACGCATTGAGAAGATATAAGAAACAGATTTGGCAAAAATGAGTATTGTGCACTGAGAAATAATTATTTTGAAAGAAATATGAATAGAATACAGAAAGCAGGTATAGATAGGACTTTTTGGGAATAATGATGAATGAAGGGAGATCTCCAAGAAGTAAAGAAAGTTTTGTTTGCAAAATACTGCAGTAAAGCAAACCCTGTCCTTTCCTTTTGTATTATTATGCTATGTGTTTGTGTACCCTTGTGTATTTCTTCTCTTCCTGTCTCTGTGTACTGTTTCATAGAAATTTTTTTCTGTTCTAGTACTAAGCTACATTCACTATGATGAGGAATACTGTTATCCTCAAATATAATTTGCATTTATAATATGTTATTTTCTTTGTAAAGATGTTTAGACATTATTTATTCTGTTCTGTTCTCTTGTGTGAAGTTGATATTCCGAAAGTTATTCTGATCTTTTATCTATGTACTCATGTCATAATTCCTGTCACACTGATGTATATGTTTATTTCTGTTCTTTTGTAAAGCCCCTATTACTACAAATGTTATCTGTATTATTATGTTTTTAATGATGTATTTTGTACCTTTGTAATTGTATTCTTATGTTATAAAATTGTAATTGACACCAGATCATCATATTATTAACTTGTAAGTTGCATTTCACTGCACACGTTTCTGTTGGTCATAATATATGGACAATATGTGAGAAGTAGGGACTGTTAGTGTTTGCACGTGTGTTAATAATTCAGCAAGGGACTGGATAACAGCATTGCTGGTTCTAAGGACATTCCAAAAAGTTTTGTGAGTACACAAGTGGTGGTTTATGAACTTGCTGTATTGTCTGCAACACTCTTCGATGGTGATTGTGCACCTGCACAGTCGCAACAGATGGTTGCTGGCCGTCTCTACATGGACTACAGTGGGTCTGCATCTTTGATGGCCCACCAATACCATTATTTCTACAAGGACTGCAGTGGGTCTGCACCTCCGGTGGCCCACCAATACTACAATCTCTACCAGGACTACAGTGGGTCTACTCTGTGATGACCTACCTACCAATACTCTTCAAAACTTCGATTGACTCTGCTGTGGGTTTGCTCAGTTGCGGCCCATTACTTGTCTGCACGTCAAGAGTCAGCACTGTCTTTCCGTTGGAAGGACAACACTACTTCTTCAAGACAGCATGGAAATCCATTACTTCTGTGTGCATTTTCTTTTACTGCTCAGACTTTGAGAAAAACACTGCTATTTTACTGTGATGAATCAGGACTGTCTTTATAGACTGTGAGGAAATTTTAGCTTTTGACCAACATTGTATCAATAAGTGTGTGCATTTGATATCTTTGTTATTGTAATTATGAAAAATTTTATCAAATCATTATTGGCCACTGCTCAAAACAATTTGTAAAATTTTTTGTGGGGAGCATGGGGGCTATGTAAGTAGGCTGTTTAGGTTTTTTTATTGGTAATGCCACCTTTGTATAAAAATCACTGGCTGTGCTGTGTGCAGTCTGTGGCTAGTTTGCATTGTTGTCTGCCATTGTAGTGTTGGGCAGCGGCAGCTGGATGTTAACAGCGCGTAGCATTGCGCAGTTGGAGGTGAGCCGCCAGCAGTGGTGGATGTGGGGAGAGAGATGGCGGAGTTTTGAAATTTGCCATGAACTGCTATATATATTATGACTATTAAGGTAAATACATTGTTTGTTCTCTATTAAAATCTTTCATTTGCTAACTATGCCTATCAGTAGTTAGTGCCTTCCATAGTTTGAATCTTTTATTTAGCTGGCAGTAGTGGTGCTCGCTGTATTGCAGTAGTTCGAGTAACCAATATTTTTGTGAGGTAAGTGATTTGTGAAACGTATAGGTTAATGTTACTCAGGGACATTCTTTTGCAGGGATCTTTGATAGTCAGATTGCGTTGCGCTAAAAATATTGTGTGTCAGGTTAAGCACAGTCACGTACAATTGTTCAAAGGGGACGTTTCAGTGTGTCTGTTATCAAATTACGTAAAGGTTTCGATTAGAAAACACATGTGACACTACTGTCCTCACTTAATTTTGGTGTACCATTTTTTAAAAATACATATGGCTTACATATTGGCACTACTGATATAACTTGCTGTGTTGATACGCTTATTTCGATCTTTGTACCACTCTTTAAAGAAACAAAAAAGTGTTTGTATTATTTATCAAAATACTTAAAGTTTGTTGTGTAACATGACATCACTGCAGATCTTACATACGGCTTTAAGGGCACTTTTTAGCGAGAATAGTTGGATCTTTTCACCAAAGTAAACAAATTTATTCCTATGACTGATCTGTCGGTATTATTTTTTCAAAAACTCGTCTTTGCTTTGCTAAAACCGATATCAAAGTCAGCTAAACATTATAGTGACTCCTTCACCTTGAGGTGCAAACCATTTGACCTCTTCTGCTGACAATGCTAACTTATTCTGTGACACAGTGGAAAGAACATGACACTTTGATGAAATAACATATTGAGTGATAGTAATTCATATTTGTAGAAGTAGGAAATGAGGGTTGCTATGCCTGCAGCTACTGACTTTCAATTACTTTTCAAAGTCATCTGAACATTATAGCAACTCCAAGCTATAGCATTAACTTTATCTTGTACTCATCTGCTGACAATGCTAACTTATGCTATCACATATTGGAGACTAAATCACAATTAGGTCTCCATACATCATCATTTTCCAGCAATATTGCAACACATTGCCCCCATACATTGGCATATTACAACAAAATTGTAACAAATTACCCTATACATGGACAAATCACAGCTAAATAGTGACATATTGCAGTAAAATTGTAAAAACGTTCCCATGCTCACAATGTCACAGAA
Source organism: Schistocerca americana (assembly GCF_021461395.2). Taxonomy (NCBI): domain Eukaryota; kingdom Metazoa; phylum Arthropoda; class Insecta; order Orthoptera; family Acrididae; genus Schistocerca; species Schistocerca americana. Next base: position 133,820,303 of record NC_060123.1, read on the forward strand.
AAATTGGAAAAATTGTCCCTGTTATAGCAAAGTTGTAACGAAGTGCCCCATACACCAATTTGTTACGATAAATTTGTACCAAGTGATGTACACATCGCCATTTTACAACAGAATGCTCCATATATTACCATGTTATAGATAAGCATCAACTGCCATTATCCCTTGATCATGGTTACTACCATTACCCCTGATGCTACTGTCATGCAATGAAGGTCAGTTGACATATGGTGACTCCCATTACTCAAGGTATCATTGTGAGGAAACGATGTTCATTTGACATATGACAACTGCCATTACCCTGGATACTGCTGGGGCCATTATGGCCAGTTGACATGGTGACTGCCATTACTCCAGGTACTGTTTAGGGACTATGATAGTCAATTGTCATTTGGTGACTGCCATTACCCCAGATATTACTGTAAGGCAATGATGGTCAGATGGCATATGGTGACTACCATCACTCTCAGATACCACTGTGGGGCAATGATGGCCAGTTAATGTATTGCATACATAACCTTTTAACTGCAGAACCACAATACATGTATTTGCTAATAATATTCATAGTAAATAATCCACTACATTTTGAGAAAACAGTATCTGTCTGGGCAATACTGTTGTGCGTACCAGGCGGGTATTATGGGCTGCTGCCTCTCCAGGAGGGCAGAGTGAACAGCTCACGCCATCATAACTGACTGAGCTGTTTAAAACACTAACCTCCCACAGCCTGGGCTATTTATATAGTAGCTCCACACAGCCTCCACAGTGTCCTGAGGCGCCAACCTCGCCATTAGGGAGCTTGCCTACCGTAGTAGAGAGTGCTGTAGTCTAGGCACCACTTTCTTATGCCACATCACATGTCCATTCAGTATCACACTGGTATCCGTCTGCTGCAGAGGGTTTAGGCTGCCACCAGACCATGCTGCAGGCTGTAACACTCTGGGCTTCACGCTAGTCATCCAAGCAGCTCACCGAACAGTGTCACCATCCTTGCCATAAGCACCTGTTGCTGATGCTATAGATGCTATGCAGGACACCATACACAACACCCAGGTGACACACCACAATGCATGTGTTCCCACTGGTAGCTAACATCTTTGAGCCATCACCTCCAGCATCCACTGATGCCTGACGCACTGGAAGTATCATTTTCCCACCGACAGTTATCATCATTGAGATACATCTCTGACACCATTGATGCTCACTGTCCTGGAAGTATTCCATAGTTGAAGGCACATTACGAGTGCCAGGTTGGTTGGATCCTACCGTTGACCATCCTTAGTTCCTTCTGCTCTGCCACCTGCTATGACTCATGGACTAAAATGTGTAGAGCATCCCAAGCAACCGCAAGGAGTGATATTTCTGGCTGTACTTTAGTAGTGTGGACAGTTGTCCACAGACACTGTGTTTGAGATGTGTTTCTTATACCAATAATAAACAGTTGCACATTTAATTGGTAGTCCATACCACTTCTCGGCCATAGGCAAAACACATAGAGACAAGTCTGTTTCTCAAGTGTGTTGAAGTGTGTTTAGTGTCAAACTGTGTACCGTTCTTATCTCCTTCACTCATCCAGCATACGTAGCTGGTGGCATTGAGACTCTTCTTCACATTACCTGATGGTGGTTCTGTGTTTGTTGGAGCTTAGTTCATTTTATTTGTTGGTAGAAGTTTGTAGACTAAACTGACAATGAAGATTATGTTTGGAGCTCGTCCAAAATTTTCGTCTGCTATATGCAAGACAGGTGGCATCGTTACTTGATTTCAGTACTGTGTATGTTGAGGAGATGTCATCGGTTGTGTTGCACTGATTTTGTAATTGCTCCTGTTACAGTCGATGCAGCACACCAAAAAATGGTTCAAATGGCTCTGAGCACTATGGGACTCAACTGCTGTGGTCATAAGTCCCCTAGAACTTAGAACTACTTAAACCTAACTAACCTAAGGACAGCACACAACACCCAGCCATCACGAGGCAGAGAAAATCCCTGACCTCGCCGGGAATCGAACCCGGGCGTGGGAAGCGAGAACGCTACCGCACGGCCACGAGATGCGGGCGATGCAGCACACCACCTAATTTCTCCTGCAGTGGTCCATACATCCAGTTACTGCCTGTCCTTGCCATGCCCACACTGTTGCCCACTCTCATGGGCCTTCGATAATGTCATGGAGCAATGGCTGGCGTTCCTAGTTCACCTAGAACAATATTTTAAGGCCTTCATGATATGTTAGGACGCCCGACGCCCATCATCAATCATTTCTCCTCTTCTTGTCCGGCACTACAGCGTACATTATCCTTCAATCCCTTAGCCCCAGGGTATATATATATATATATATATATATATATATATATATATATATATATATATATATATCATTGGCCGTCCTCGCCTTAATTATATCTGTATGTGACGTCTGTTCTTTTTGGACACGCCCGATCCGGGACAGATACACCAGTGTCTGACGTAACGAAAAGAGCAGTTTCTCGCACCCGCACAAGTAAGGAGCCTCAGGTGTTGTCTCTGTGAACGTCATCTCACCGGGCAAGCTCCAGGGGGTTGGGAGGGGGGTGGGGGTGGTTGTGGTGATGGTGAGGGGTTCCAAGCTACTGTGTGTTTATGAGCAATCCCCAGCCCCGAGGCCGAGCAAAGGCCAGGGAAGGAACATCCCTACGTTCTGGAGAGTGGTTTGAACACATAACAATCTTATGCTTTCCTAAAGAAACACAGGCTGCAGAAAAATAACAGCCTATATAGTGTCGGGCGCAGTTTCTTACTTTCGGAGGACCTCTGATGCGAGGCTAGTTGCTGGCGCAAAAACGCGCGGTTGGTAAAAATGTTTGTTACGCCACGAAGATGGAGCAAAGCAGTAGCTTTTTTGAGAAGTAAGGGCAACTCATAAAGTCATTGGTGTTTCAATGTGGCGTGCTTTCTTCGTGGGATTTTTGTGCAACAAGGAATCACGACAATGCCTGGCTGAGTGTTCTTATTCAGTGATTGGTGGACGTTCACTATATGGTGGGAAGAAAATAGCAGACTGTGTGATCCAACTACAATATAGAAAGTTGGTCGTGGGACGGTGACGCAGATGAATCGAAGATTTCATCAAGAGGCAAGGAGGCGTGGATCTGGTGCGCATCTTGGCCGCAGGTCACTGTCCAGAGTTCGTGTTGGGGGAAGCACGACCTCGCTCGCCCTGCACTGCAGAGATGCAGACATGGCTGCATCTTTCTGGACGTCTCATGCTGAATATTTATGGTGAGCATTATTAGCAGCACGAGCATCATAGGCCAACCCTTGGCCTGCATTTGCTCAGGCCATTTCAGTTATCTGTGTCAAGTACAGCATTGCTTTAGTAGATCCACGCATTCCTCACTCTGTCAGGCCAACAGTCTTTGTATTTGTTGGAATAGAAGCTTGTGAGTCATTTTAGGAAGTCATTTGCTTCTAAAGGGCACGTTGTCATTGACCTTCATGTAACACTGAAGACCAGCAAGTTTATTTCGTGTCACTCGTTATAACAGATGAAGTTCTTTCATGATCAGATGCGTTTAATGTATGTGTCCAATTGAATAAATTAATGCGTTCATTTGACATGCGTTTCTGTTAACACCTTCCATTAATATCAAATTTAGTAGTGTGCCATTCTCCACTTTAGGAACCCAAAATAGCCGGCCAGTGTGGCCGAGCGGTTCTAGGCGCTACAGTCTGGAACCGCGCGACCGCTACAGTCGCAGGTTCGAATCCTGCCTCGGGCATGGATGTGTGTGATGTCCTTAGGTTAGTTAGGTTTAAGTAGTTCTAAGTTCTAGGGGACTGATGACCTCAGCAGTTAAGTCCCATAGTGCTCAGAGCCATTTGAACCACTTTTGAAGCCAAAATATGGCATTAGTCAGCGTGTATGGCTCTTGATTAACTTACTCGGGTAGGGTAAACATTTTAAACACACAGGGGGTTTTGCAAGAAGTTTTATGCAATTAACAAATGTTATCCACTCAAGTGCAAATTAAAATTAATTTTTTGAATGGTTTATTCGTTATTCCTCTTCCTCATGTCTTTACAAATGACTCCAAAAAGTTTAATTGTTCTACGATCGCTCGTTTTTCATGGGGGCCTTCTCAGTAGAGAAGTTTGATTAAAACCACCCTGTATAACTGAAAACGCTGAAAAGTATGCATGTGAAATCATTCAGACCCGGAGAGTGAATGAAAAGATTCATAACTGACGTAACCATCAGAGGTTTGTGTCAGTTGGCTATTAAGTGAAACGACCTATACCCAGAGAATGAGTGAAAAACATTCATATAGATGACGTCGTCACAGAGAATAGTTTCATTCGGTTGTTCATTCTACTGAAGGAAAAAAAAAGCGATTAGCCAGGTGGTTCTTAATACCATTAAGGTGCACCATGATGTACAGGCAGGCCCGTATTTAAAAAATGTTATGCTCATGGGCCCAATAACTTTTTTCTCTCCCCCCCCCTCCCCCCCCCCCCCCGCCCCCAACACCAAACTTAGTCAATTTTGAAAAACATTTAGCAACAAAATTATAAACACGTTATTTAAAAAAAGAAATCTACAAAAAAGGATAATATTGTGTGGAATTATGGTAATTGATTATTACATCAACAACTTTTTTCTTGCCATATTATCAGCAAACACATTTACCACATTTTCAGAGTCCAGTTTCACAGTCAGATCATTTTTACTGCTAATACAGCCAAGTGATTCAAACGATCTGGAGTCTGAGAAGCACGCAAGTAGTTCTTAACCCTTCCAAGAACTGAGAAGGATCATTCAGCAGAGCAGTTCGTTGCTGGTGCGGTCAAATAAATTTGCAGAGCGATTCTGTGTTTGGACAAATATCAAAGAGATTTTTGTGAAAGGAAATTGTTGAATGGAGACACTGTGCACGCTATTACTTTATTTACTCACCCAGTCAGGGATCACTTTACTGTGCACCATGTAAACTATTTGAGGATTCATCCCAGTCCGCTACAGGTGGCTTTAGTGATTGGAAATACGCTAATCAAAGGGTAACTGAACACGAAAATTCCAGTGCACATCGCGATTGTGTTGTAAGTTTCAGGCAAAGGGGAAACACTCTATCCAGAGTTGATAAAAATTTATTACTCAGCTACAAGAAGAAGTAAAGTATTCGAGAAATTTACTACAGAGGGTGGTGGCTGTAGTGAAAAACTTTCCTCAGTGGGATTGCCATTTCGTGAAGATGAAGATCAGCTTGGTTCCTTAAGGAATGGCAATTTTATGTGTTTAGAGCTGATAGCAGAATTTCATCCATTCTTAGCAGCTCATACAGCTAAATATGAAAACCAGGGTGAAGGAAACACCTCATATTTATCATTTAGCACTTACGAAGAAATAATTTGCATTTTATTTAAGACTGGTAAAGAAGGACCATTCTCTATCCAGAACTCAAAAGGAAGCTTTTGAGAGGACACATTCTGTTCCAAAAGAATCCTCAATATCCCCTGAGTAAATACGCTGCAGCTGTTTTGCAGCCTTATAGACTTCATCAGGGTCCATTTTCATCCAACTGGATAAGAAAGAGAACTTTTCAGAAAACTCTTTGTAGACACCAAGACGATCATTGAGCTTTGCGGATAGTCTGTTCAATATAATTAAATAATTGGTCTTCAGTATGTCACCTTCAGATTTGTAAACCACTGTTTCATTTTCTGACTCAGAGTCTGAGTCGTCAAAGAGATTTTTTCGTTTATTCGCACGTTTTTCTCGAGTTTCATTGACTTGCAGAAGATGTTGCGTGGTCAGGGTGGTCTCCAGTTTTCTCTCTGCCAACTTTTTGTACGCTTTAAAAGATTTAGTCATCTCATCTATGAAAGTCGGAAGTGAAGCATAAAGTTTCACTACTGCAGATATCTCAACTTCTCCTGACTGTAGTGCTGTACTCACTGCACTGAAACGTTCCAAAATACTCCCCCATATTGTTGCCATGAATGCAATATTTTTAGAGTTAAGTTGCTACAATATCCTTGTTGCTTCTTATTTAATAACATCTGTCTCGGTTTTCTCTTCAGAAATGCATTTTAGGGGTCTATTGACTGCATCTCAACTAGCATTTAAGCTTTTGCAGGCATCTTCTCGAGCTGACCACCTTGTAATGCAGAGAGACTTTATTAAACTCAAGCTTCCATCTTCGAAAATTGTCTGTAGATTTTTCCAGCGTTGAGCAGATGTCGAAAAAAATTGTAAATCGTTTGTAGCACGTCAAAAAATGTAGCCATTTTACAGCATGTGGCTACCCTTGATCCTTCCAGATTCAGGGAATGAGTGGAGCAGGGGATAAAAATTGCCAAATCATTGAATGGCTTGATTTGGGCTTGTGGGCTAGAGTAGATCCCTGCCACATTTGCAGCATTTTCGTAGTTTTGGTCACTCCATGGGAGTTGAGGAACATAAATACAGCATCTTCCAGTTCTTTCCCAATGTGTCCAGCATTTCTCATAAATTCCACAAACGGCTCTTGTGGTTGACCATCTTTATTTACGTATCGTACAATGAAACTTAACTCATCACAATGTGAAACATCAGGTGTAGAATCCACAATAACGGAGAAATACTTTGCATCAACTATCTCCTGCATGATTTTTCTGTGACAGTCTTCCCCATAAGATTGATAATTTCTTCGTAAGTGCTAAATGATAAATACGAGGTGTTTCATTTACCCTGGTTTCCATATTTAGCTATATGACCTGCTAAGAATGGATCAAATTCAGCTGTCAGCTCTAAACACATCATCAAATTGCCATTCCTTAAGGAACCAAGCTGATCTTGCTGTGGAATTCTTCGTACGTTTGTTATCAATTTAAGATTGACGATCGTGAGCCTTTCACCACAATTGCTGCTGCACTGTGAATTATCTGTAGGTGTCAAGTTCGCAAGAGAGGAAGAATTTGCAGGTTGATAATCTAGTCCTTTGCTAACGAAAAACGTTTGTAGCTTTGGCGTTTGATGTAATACTTCCTTTTCCCCCTTCCTCCTTCATTCAACTAATTTTCTGTGGCCTGCGCCACTGAGACGTTTCCTACCATCCATATTCACGATTACGTAATGTCAAAACTTCACCAGATTAATGAAACGGGGGGAAAATACACAAAAACAATAATAAAAGCACCAAACTGAAACTAAGCCACAATTTTCTCCGCTCAGGGACTGGGTGTTGTGTTGTCCTAATCATCATCATTTCATCCCCATCGACACGCAGGTCGCCGAAGTGGCGTCAAATCGAAAGACCTGCACCAGGCGAACGGTCTACCCGACGGGAGGCCGTAGCCACACGACATTTCCATTTCCAACGCTACATATGATGCGCTTGTGCCTTGCCACACAGAAACCATGCATAGGCAGTGCTGTCAATTGCGTGATGTTGAGATCACACCCGTCTACCTATGATTTCCCCTCCAGATTCATTCGAGTTAAGGTAGCATAGGCAGTGCTGTCAATTGCGTGATGTTGAGATCACACCCGCCTACCTATGATTTCCCCTCCAGATTCATTCGAGTTAAGGTATCACAAACAATCGAAACTGTTGCGCTCGTTTCGATTTCTTTGCAAACTCGAACGCTTTTTGCGTGTTTCGTAGTTTGGCCACCCATAGCGCTAATTGACACCTTTGCTTGCTTCAGAAAACTATGCTATGTGCATGCGCCATGATCTCTTTGGGGCACGGTTTTAAATGCTTTGGAACCATCAGAAGAACATCGTCTCGTCAGTAGGAGACAGTTTCGGCCATCCATTAGCCACAAATAAAATAGCAAATGATCCGTTAGAAACCACAGCAACTGGGGAAAAGGTGCAATCGAACGCATTAGAGCAGTCTAAACGGTTTCGAACTAACTCGAAAGAACCTAATAATAATTCCCGCAACCATTGCAATGTGTTTTTTTTTCTGCACGCATAAATTTGTATGCTCAAAATTTTGCTGCCTGTAAGATTTTGCAGCCCCTAAGAATTTGCCGCCCGGGGCCATGTGGCCCATGCACAAATACAGGACTGGGTGCAGACACTGCCCATTGGGATGGTCTCTTGCACACTTCGTATAGGCGACAGGAAAGGAACAGTGGTAAGCTACATGCCCTGCTTCCTGGCAGTGGAAGTACTGAAACAGACCTCACATTTGCTTCATTTGTTTATTTGATTTAAAAAATCGACTGAACGAAAAAGCAATAGACTGGACCTTCGGTTGTTAAAACCAGTTGGTTGTCCCAATCACTATGGCGCATCTTGACGTGTGGGCACTGCCCACTGGGATGGTCACTCACACATTTTGCACAAGCACTGGGAAGCAAACAGTGGCAAGCTACATGGCCTTCCTCCTGGCAGTGGAAGTACTGAGACAGACCTCACTTTTGTTTCAGCTTTCCCACTGTGACAGTGGTGGCAGACACCACCATCACTTGAAAGACTTCTCAGTTCTCTGGATTATCTGGGAGGACAACTAAGACAAACAGTGAATCTTGCTGGATCCTGGGAGATTTGACACCCATCACAGTACGCACGCCAAATCCGACGTTTTCCTGTTCTTCACGTGGGTGATCTACATTCATGCTACAGGGGAAGCCATGAAAGACCGCTTTCCATAAGAAGTGTCAGCATGGGTTGTGCCGTGGGTGGCAAGCCGCTCGAGGTTGGCACTACTTCCTCCTGCGAGCCATGGTACATCACTAGCGAGCGAGGTGTTTATCTAGCGAGCGCGAAGCACGATATGGAGGGTGACAGTTACGGACCAGAGTCGGCGGGCATGTTGTGGCTATCACGTCGGCGTGTGATTCGCGTCAGATAGACACGTGACTTTGGAACCCTGGCTAGCTTGTTGTATGCTAAGGCCACCACGATATCAACAGGTTTCCTAGCAGATGATTGTTCAGTGGATATACAGTGAAAATGCCTGTACTCCGGTGGTGCACTGTAGTAATACTGTTTTGCAGCTTGTGAAATAAGTGTAAAGTAGAAGCTTATGTGAAAATTGTACTCTGAAGGGTTGCAAAACTGTGTTTCCCGGAAGCGTAAAACTCCGATAAACTAGATGCATTGGACTTTCCATGATGTGTTGAAGTTTAATCTGTTTCAGCTCACGTATTGTACTGTGGTTTGTGCTTGTATCAAAAGGTCATCCCATTTTGGAATCAATGTAATGTGATGTGGCGACATTTAGCTAAACAGACCAATCTACCATTGACGAAATTCAAGAAGGCAATTACTAAAGGCACTTTCTTGATAAACTTCATCTAATCCTTCTTGAACTTCTGCATTGCTAAAGTGTGTCTATTTTAACAGTGTTTACGTTAATATATATTTGGACATCGATCACCTTCAGGAGTTGAAATTAGTGACCTGTTACGAACTTGGCTCTCAGGCAAGAGCTAACTGCAGTAGTTGATTGCTAAGCTATCCATTTTTCTGCATTCTATCTCTGAAGGTAAATTTAAGGGGTTGTCTTCTTCTTCTTCTTCTTCTACATGATCAGACCCAGTGGACCACACGCTGCTACAAGTTTCCTCCTCCATTGTATTCTGTCCATTGCTGCTATCCGCCCTCCGTCCACATATATTGATGTCTGGTTTAAATCTTCATGGAGGCCATCCCTCCAACACTTCTTAGATCTCCCTGGGGGGGTCTCTTTCCTGTAGCTCTGAAATCTAGGAGTTTCCAAGGCCATCTGTGATCTTCCATGGCTGGCCCACTGCATTCGTTTGGCTTTGACGGTTCCTGCTACCTTGGGCTGCTGGTATAGTTCCTCAAACTCTTGATTGTGTCTGATCGTCCATTCCCCAGTGTCTGCATCCAGAATCGGACTGAAGGTCTTCTGAAGCACTTTTCTCTGAAAAACGAGGAGCTTATGGAAGTCCTGTTTCCGGATACTCCATGTCTCACAGCCAAATAGAACAACAGGCTGGATCAGGGTTTTGTATAGTGGAATCTTGAACTGCCTGGAGAGATATTTGGAACGAAGCAGTTGTGCTAGGCCTTGGTAAGATCGGTTTCCTGCTCGTATTATGGCATTTATCTCTGCTTTACACGACGAGTTCTCAGTCAAAAGTGCCCCTAGGTATCTAAATTCATGCATTCTCTTGTACGACTGGTCTCCCACGTGCAGTGATTGTAGATGACCAGCAGTCTGACTTTGACCACGCATCATAACGAGGTACTCTGTCTTGGCTTCATTTATGTTTATCCCAAATTTGGTGGCAGCCTCCTTGAATGCTCTGGTCATTTGCTCCAACTCCTCTTCAGGCCTAGGGAGCAAACAGATATCGTCTGCACAGGCTAAGTATGTCAGTCTCTTTCCTTCGATTTCAATCCCTTCGTTCTCTTGGAAGGTCTTGTGTACGATCTTCTCTAGGGCGAAGTTGAAATTAAGGAAATTTAAAGGGTTGTGCTAAAGTACACCTCAGCTTGGAATTAAAAAATGTATTTTGCTTCATGTAAGGGATCATTTTCATCTGAAATGTATGTGCTCAGGTGGAGAACTGAGTGGAATGTCATTATGAGCTGGGTGCTTGAGTACATAGCGTTCTCATGAACGTGATTTGTAATCGTACTGAACATTGTGTGCTCGTGTAAAGCTGTCTATTCTAGAAATTTGCTTAGGCATGTGACACCATAGCACATGCGGAATCATAGAGAATTGTGACGGCCATCTTGTACGGGTTTCAAACTGTGAAAGTTGACTATGTATTCAAAGTTCACATCCAGTTATGATTCTGGAATAATTGTATCAGTGTGCCTTTTATTGGTTAAGTTTGAAAATTTTATATTTATCTGTTTACAACAAATATGTTGTGTTTAAACTTGCAACCAAGCTCAATCAATCTTTGCGCCCTTGCCAGCATCCTGCCACAGGGTGTAGAACGGCAGGTGCCGCGCCGCCACCAAACTCGTAGACCTCTGAAAATCTTCCATGAAAGAAAGAGATTCTCTGATCAGGTCAGCTCCCACAGACTTCACTGTGATCACTGTAATCGTCCACTGCTCGAGGCGCTGCACGAACCCTCTGTAGTCGTTCTTCAGCTGAAGAACGACTGGCGGTGGCTTTGGTTTGGACGATTAGCACTGGGCACTTCTCAGGACATGTCTCCTTCTTGGGCTGCAGTTGTGGTGTCCGGATGTCCAGTCTGTGTCTGGACACCCATCTCGACGTCCGACAGCGCCTGGAAGAGGCTGCCGGTTGCTGCTGGCGGGGCATTGGGCATCTTTGCCCTTGCATAAAGTTACTGGCATCATAGTACCAAAGTGTTGGCTCTTAACTTTTCTAAGCACTCGTAATTTGCTTCCGTTCTTGCTTCTAATTTTTCCTTGTTGTTGTAGTTGTGGCCTTCAGTCCAGGGATTGGTTTGATGCAGCTCTCCATGCTACTCTATCCTGTGCAAGCCTCTTCATCTCCCAGTACCTACTGCAACCTACATGCTTCTGAATCTCCTTAGTGTATTCATCTCTGGGTCTCCCTCTACGATTTTTACCCTCCACGCTGCCCTCCAATGCTCAATTGGTGATCCCTTGATGCCTCAGAACATGTCCTACCAACCGATCCCTTCTTCTTGTCAAGTTGTGCCACAAACTACAATTCTTCCCAATTCTATTCAATACCTCCTCATTAGTTATGTGATCAACCGATCTAATCTTCAGCATTCTTCGGTAGCTCCACATTTCGAAAGCTTCTATTCTCTTCTTGTCCAAGCTATTTATCATCCACGTTTTACTTCCATACATCGCTACATACCATAGAACTACTTTCAGAAACGACCCCCTGACACTTAAATCTATCCTCGATGTTAACAAATTTCTCTTCTTCAGAAACGCTTTCCTCGCCATTGCAGTCTGCATTTTATATCCTCTCTACTTCGACCATCATCAGTTATTTTGCTCCCCAAATAGCAAAACTCCTTTACTACTTTAAGTGTCTCATTTCCTAATCTAATTCCCTCAACATGACCCAATTTCATTCGACTACATTCCATTACCCACGTTTTGCTTTTGTTGATGTTCATCTTATATCCTCCTTTCAAGACACTGTCCATTTCGTTCAACGTTCCAGGTCCTTTGCTGTCTGTGACAGAATTACAATATCATCGGCGAACCTCAAAGTTTTTATTTCTTCTCCATGGATTTTAATACCTGCTCCGAATTTTTCTTGTGGTTCCTTTACTGCTTGCTCAATATACAGATTGAATAACATCGGGGATGGGCTACAACCCTGTCTCACTCCGTTCCCAACCACTGCTTCCCTTTCATGCACCTCCACTCTTATAACTAACACCTGCTTTCTGGACAAATTGTAAATAGCCTGTCGCTCCCTGTATTTTACCCCTGCCACCTACAGAATTTGAAAGAGAGTATTCCAGTCAACATTGTCAAAAGCTTTCTCTAAGTATACAAATGCTAGAAACGTAGGTTTGCGTTTACTTAATCTGTCTTCTAAGATAAGTCGTAGGGTCAGTATTGCCTCACGTGTTCCAGCATTTCTACAGACTCCAAACTGATCTTCCCCGAGGTTGGCTTCTACTAGTTTTTCCATTCGTCTGTAAAGAATTCGTTTTAGTATTTTGCAGCCGTGGCTTATGAAACTGATAATTCAGTAATTTTCACACCTTTCAACACCAGCTTTCTTTGGGATTGGAGTTACTACATTCTTCTTGAAGTCTGAGGGTATTTCATCTGTCTCATACATCTTGCTCACCACATGGTAGACTTTTGTCAGGGCTGGCTCTCCCAAGGCTATCAGTAGTTCTAATGAAATGCTGTCTACACCTGGGGCCTTGTTTCGACTCAGGTCTTTCAGTGATCTGTCAAACTCTTCACGCAGTATCATATCTCCCATTTCATCTTCATCTACATCCTCTTTCATTTCCATAATATTGTCCTCAAGAAAATCGCCCTTTTATAGACCTTCTATATACTCGTTCCACCTTTCTGCTTTCCCTTCTTTGCTTAGAACTGGGTTTCCATCTCAGCTCTTGACATTCATACAACTGGTTCTCTTTTCTCCAAAGGTCTCTTTAATTTTCCTGGAGGCAGTATCTATCTTACCCCTAGTGAGATAAGCCTCTACATCCTTACATTTGTCCTGTAGCCATCCATGCTTAGCCATTTTGCACTTCCTGTCGATCACATTTTTGAGACGTTTGTATTCCCTTTTGCCTGCTTCATTTACTGTGTTTTTATATTTCCTCCTTTCACCAATTAAATTCAATATTTATTCTGTTACCCAAGGAGTTCTACCAGCCCTCGTCTTTTTACCTACTTGATCCTCTGCTGCCTTCACTATTTCATCTCTGAAAGCTACCCATTCTTCTTCTAGTGTATTTCTTTCCCCCATTCCTGTCAATTGTTCCCTTATGCTCTCCCTGAAACTCTCTACAACCTCTGGTTTAGTCAGTTTATCCAGGTCCCATCTCCTTAAATTCCCCCCTTTTTGCAGTTTCTTCAGTTTTAATCTACAGTTCATAACCAATAGATTGTGGTCAGAGTCCACATCTGCCCCTGCAAATGTCTTACAATTTAAAACCTGGTTCCTAAATCTCTGTCTTACCATTAGTATAATCTATCTGATACCTTCTAGTATCTCCACGCTTCTTCCATGCATACAACCTTCTTTCATGGTTCTTGAACCAAGTGTTAGCTATGATTAAGTTATGCTCTGTGCAAAATTCTACCAGGTGGCTTCCTCTTTCATTCCTTACCCCCATTCCATATTCACCTACTTTTTTTTCCTTCTCTTCCTTTTCCTACCATCGTATTCCAGTCACCCATGACTATTAAATTTTCGTCTCCCTGCACTATCTGAATAATTTCTTTTATCTCATCATACATTTCATCAATCTCTTCGCCATCTGCGGAGCTAGTTGGCATATAAACTTGTACTACTGTGTTAGGCGCGGGCTTCGTATCTATCTTGGCCACAATAATGCGTTCACTATGCTGTTTGTGTTAGCTTAACCGCATTCTTATTTTTTATTCATTATTAAACCTACTCCTTCAATACCCCTATTTGATTTTGTATTTATAACCCTGTATTCACCTGACCAGAAGTCTTGTTCTCCTGCCACCGAACTTCACTAATTCCCACTATATCTAACTTTAACCTATCCATTTCCCTTTTTAAATTTTCTAACCTACCTGCCCGATTAAGGGATCTGACATTCCACGCTCCGATCCGTAGAACGCCAGTTTTGGTTCAAGAATGGTTCAAATGGCTCTGAGCACTATGGGACTTAACATCTGTGGACATCGGTCCCCTAGAACTCAGAACTACTTAAACCTAACTAACCTAAGGACATCACACAGATCCATGCCCGAGGCAGCATTCGAACCTGCGACCGTGGCGGTCACGCGGTTCCAGACTGCAGCGCCTAGAACCGCACGGCCACACCGGCCGGCAACGCCAGTTTTCTTTCTCCTGATAACGACGACGTCCTGAGTAGTCCCCGCCCGGAGATCCAAATAGGGGACTATTTTTCCTTAATGAATTTAATTTCTTTACTAACTGAAGCCCTTCCGCTTCTACTTACATTTCCCTACATTTCGACAATAAGTGATCATATTGCTGTCGGGGAATACTATACTCATTTGATTTAACACACTGTAAGGCTGGTAAATTCCTATGTACTTCCAATAATTCCCAAATGAACGTCCGTTCCGCTGATTTAGAACTTATTTCCACTTCACGAAACAACAAACGCTAGCTCCTCCAGTGATCCCATTCGGCTCCCCGTATACAATGGCGTGGTCTGCCTACATGGAAGTTAAGTGCACACAAAGTGGCATTAGAATTTATGCAAATCTTGAACGACAGAATATGAATCTGTTGGCATTAACGTACGCAAGAAGTTGGAGAAGATGGACAGCACTCAATTTGTTTACGACGATTGTCGAGTCAGTGATCCACCTCTTCTTGGATGAGCGTTAGGCGCTCAAAGGCTGCGCCACGGTCCACGAACGGTTGCGTTGTTCATTGGCTAGCACCCTTGCCGCCTCTCGACACTTCCAGCTCCTTTCTGATAGCTGCGGATAGCGTTGCGGCGCATCGGGGAGCACCTCTGTATGGCACGCATCTGTCGCCTCCTTGTGGACGGTCCGCCACACCATTCGCTACATCGCGCCCGCCAGCACACTTCATCTCAGCTCAGAAAGACGGGACGGAACTGCGCGCCACAAAAATGTGACTACTGACTTTGGTGTGCCGTGTAGCCAGGCTTATACACTGGTCTCGGCAGAGAGCCTCGCTAAAGCGCGTTTTACTCGAGTGAATTTCTGGTGAAAATAGACTACTCGAAGTGTGTGTGCACCTTTCGTGTCTGCGTGTAAATCAGCAGCCAATCACGCGGTGAGTGTGTCTATGACGTCAATCAATCGGTAGATGTAACGTAAATGTACAGACTAACAAATGATTACAGTTTCAGAAAAAAATGGATGATTTGTTGACGAGAAAGAGCTTCACAACCTGAGCAAGTCAGTAACACGTTGTTCATCCTCTGGCTCTTATACAAGGAGTTACTCAGCTTTCATCCACATCTACATCCACATGGATACTCTGCAAATGACATTCAAGTGCCTGGCAGAGGGTTCATCGAACCACCTTCACAATTCTCTATTACTCCAATCTCGTATAGCGCAAGGAAAGAATGAACACCTACACCTTTCCGTACGAGCTCTGATTTCCTTTATTTTATTGTGGTGATCGTTCCTCCTTATATAGGTCGGTGTCAACAAAATATTTTCGCATTCGGAGGAGATAAATTGGTGATTGGAATTTCGTGAGAGGATTCCGTCGCAACGAGAAACGCCTTTCTTTTAATGTTTTCCAGCCTAAATCCTGTATCAGCGATGTACTCCGTCAGTCCTTTCTGGTAAGGATCCCACATTGCGCGGCAGTATTCTAAAAGAGGACGGACAAGCGTAGTATGTCTGTTACATTTTCTAAGTGTCCTGCCAATAAAACGCAGTCTTTGGTTAGCCTTCCCCACAACATTTCCTATGTGTTCCTTCCAATTTAAGTTATTCGTAATTATAATACCTAGACATTTAGTTGAATTTACGGCTTTTAGATTAGACAGATTTATCGTGTAACCGAAGTTCAACGAGTTCCTTTTAGCACTCATGTGGATGACCTCACTCTTTTCGTTATTTAGGGTCAACTGCCACTTTTCTCACCATTCAGGTATCTTTTGTAAATCGTTCTACAGTTTGTTTTGATCTTCTGATGACTTTAGTAGTCGATAAACGACAGCGTCATCTACAAACAACCGAAGACGGCTGCTCAGATTGTCTCCAAAATCGTTTACATAGATAAGGAACAGCAGAGGGCCTATAACGCTACCTTGGGGAACGCCAGAAATCACTTCTGTTTTGACTTTCCGTCAATTACTACGAACTGTGACCTCTCTGACAGGAAATCACAAATCCGGTCACATAACTGAGACGATATGCCATAACCACGCAATTTTACTACGAGCCGCTTGTGTGGTACAGTGTCAAAAGCCTTCCGGAAATCTAGGAATACAGAATCGATCTGAAATCCCTTGTCAATAGCACTCAGCACTTCATGTGAATAAAGAGCTAGTTGTGTTGTTTTTCACAGGAACAATGTTTCCTAAGCCCATGTTGACTGTGTGTCAATAGACCGTTTCCTTAGAGGTAATTCATAATGTTCGAACACAATATATGTTCTAAAATCCTGCTGCATATCAACGTTAACAATATGGACCTGTAATTTAGTGGATTACTCCTATTACCTTTCTAGAATATTGGTGTGATCTGTGCAACTTTCCAGTCTTTGGGTACGGATCTTTCGTCGAGCGAACGGTTGTATATGATTGTTAAGTATGGAGCTAATGCATCAGCATACTCAGAAAGGAACCTAATTGGTATACAGTCTGGACCAGAAGACTTGCTTTTATTAAGTGATATCAGTTGCTTCACTATTCCGAGGATATTTACTTCTACGTTACTCATGTTGGCAGCTGTTGTCGATTCGAATTCTGGAATATTTACTTCGTCTTCTTTTGTGAAGGCATTTCGGAAGGCTGTGTTTAGTAACTCTGCTTTGGCAGCACTGTCTTCGGTAGTATCTCCATTGTTATCGCGCAGAGAAGGCATTGATTGTTTCTTGCCGCTAACATACTTCACATACGACCAGAATCTCTTTGGATTTTCTGCCAGGTTTCGAGACAAAGTTTCGTTGTGGAAACTGTTATAGGCGTCTCGCATTGAACTCCGCGCTAAGTTTCGAGCTTATGTAAAGGATCGTCAATCTTGGGGATTTTTCGTCTGTTTAAATTTGGCGTGTTTGTTTCGTTGTTTCTGCAACAGTGTTCTAACCCGTTTTGTGTACCAAGGAGGATCAGTTCCGTCGTTTGTTAGTTTATTTTGTATAAACCTCTCAATTGCCGCCGATACTATTTCTTTGAATTTAAGCCACATCTGGTCTACACTTATATTATTAATTTGGAATGAGTGGAGATTATCTCTCAGGAAGGCGTCAAGCGAATTTTTATCTGCTTTTTTGAATAGGTATATTTTTCGCTTATTTTTAGAGGATTTGGGGATTACAATATTCAATCTCGCTACGACAACCCTGTGTTCACTAATCCCTATATCGGTTTTGATGCTGGTTATTAACTCAGGATTATTTGTTGCTAAGGGGTCAAGTGTGTTTTCACAACCTTTCACTATTCGCGTGGGTTCATGAACTAGCTGCTCGAAATAATTTTCAGAGAATGCGTCAATAACGCGTTGTTCATCCTCTGGCTCTTATACAAGGAGTTACTCAGGTTTGGACTGATTGATAAGACTTGTTGAATGTCCTCCTGAGGGACATCGTGCCAAATCGGTCAACTGGCACGTTAGATCCTCAAAATCCCGAGGTGGTCGGAAGGTCCTGTCCATAGTGCTCCAGACTTTATCAGTTGGGACAGATCCGGTGACCGAGCTGGCCAAGGTGTGATTTGGGAAGCACGAAGACGAGCAGTGGAAACTTTCGCCGTGTGCGGGCTGGTGTTACCTTGCTGAAATGTATGCCCCGGAGAGATTGCCATGGAGTACAACAAAACTGAGTGTAGAATATCGTACATGTGCCGCTGTGCTGTAAGGGTGACGCGGATGAGAACCAAATGGGCCTGCTGTGAAAAGAAGTGGCACCCCAGACACACTCCTGGTTGTCGGGCAGCACGGTGTGCAACAGTCAGGTTGGTATCCCACCGGTATCTGGGGCGTCTCCAGTCACTCTTCACTGTTCACCAGGGCTCAGTTCCAAGTAGCACTCATCACTGAAGTCAATGAGATTCCAGGCCGAAGACGTCTCTGGAGACCCCACAGACAGCGGTGGGATACCAACCTGACTGTCGCCTACAGTATGGCTCGACGACCAGGAGTGATGGACTGGGGTGCCATTTCTCTTCATAGCAGGATCCCCTTCGTTCTCATCCGCAGCACGCTTACTGCAAAGCGGTACGTCTAAGATATTCTGCACCCCATTTTGTTGCCCTTCATAGCAAGCCATCTTGGGCTTACGTTTCAAGAAGGTAATGGCCGTCCACACATGGCATGAGCTTCTACTGCTTGTCTTTGTGCTTGCCAAACCTACCATGGCCAGCATGGTCACTGAAACTATCTCCGACTGAGAACGTTTGGAGCTTAATGGGCAGGGTGCTGCAACCATCTTGGAAATTTGACGGTCTAACGCGCCATCTGGACAGAATTGGCACAATATCCCTCACTCTGTAAATCAGTGCCAAGACGAGTAAATGCTTGCATAAGGGCCAGAGATGAAACAACATGTTATTGACTTGCCAAGTTTGTGACGCCCTTTCTCTTCAATAAATCATCCAATTTTTATGAAGTTATACTCATTTGTTGGTTCTTAGATTGTTTTCAGAGCGTATATTACTTACCAGCAAGCAGTACGAATCAAAATTCCGGCTCCATGTGCAATCTGAAACTGCTGGAGTGCTACAATGATCTCTGCACAGCCAGTTAACAACAATTAAAAAACCACAGGCGCAGAACAATCAAGAATCACTTGTTCCGTTTTTCGATTAAGGTACTTTTGCATCTCTAAGAAATTATTTGCAGTTTACATTCACTGTTAAAACTTTCGCCTCTCTAAAGCGAAAATTGTCGGTCTGTGAAAACCGTTTATTGTTTTGAAAATAAAGTGCTAGTTTTTATTAACTGTGCATTATTTACTTGCAGATATCTGTTTTTTAATTACTTGAATAAAAGTGTCTATTTACCTTTAAAAATTCTTCATTTAGTTATGTATAAAATAATCGACAAGTTTGTCGTGTTATCTAATAAAACGACGTTGCAGAAATTGAAGTAGAGAACTAAACGTCTTGAATTACCATCCAGTTGCAGGCAACGGAACGTGGCTGCCAAACGTTCACGTGGAGGTGAGCATGCAGCCAAACGATATCTTGTTTCGGTGTCATCGGCGTAATTAAGCTAAAATTATTCGCATGTGCCATTGTCCATCCATAAATCATTATTACAATCAGCAAGAGCATTTTCACGGAGGTGGTGACGTAATAGAGGCATATATCCATAACGATATCTAATCTCTCGTCGCCTTTTAAGCCATACCGCTATTCGTCTCTCTTTATGCTTTTATAAGCTCAAATAAACATATGCGGCACAAGCAGCAGCACGATCTTTAACTTTCTTGAGGACATGATATTCAAAACTACACACTTGCAAGCGTAGCACACGACTGTCAACGCCTATATTAGCTTGGCACGTGAAGAAAAAAGAAAACGGCACACTCCACGCGAAGATAGGCGTTACTGTGGCGGACACTACAGTCACACTTCGACACCTAGCCCTGGAAGTCTCCCCCCCCCCCCCCCCCCATACCACGCCCACCGCTTGAGTACTCCAAGCGCGTGCATTTAGAATTGATTCAAATGACTCAGAGCCCAATGCGACTTAACATCTGAGGTCATCAGTCCCCTAGAACTTAGAATTGCTTAAACCTAACAACCTAAGGACGTCACACACATCCATGCCCGAGGGTAGCGGTCGCGCGGTTCCAGACTGAAGCGCCTAGAACCACTCGGACACAGCGGCCGGCTTTAGAATTGGCAGTTCGCAGAGCGCGTGTATACGAAACTATTTGGTACGTTGCTTGCATAGTAGCGGTTCAGTCGTAAACAATATTTCAATCTCTACAAGCTTATTAGTGATCGACTGTACAATGTTCGTACACATAATACTTTATTCTACTTTCCTGGCGATTACTACTCATTATTATCTTAAGTGGAATCATTGTCACATTCCATTGCCGCTTATCTGCAAAAATAATCAGAACTAGAATCCGATGTTTTCTTAATTCTTGTGGATCTTCAAATCTTCGCTAATGTAGGCCCAGATCTTTCTTTCGATGTTTCAAAAATGGCTCCAAGCACTATGGGACTTAACATCTGATGTCATCGGTCCCCTAGACTTAGAACTACTTAAACCCAACTAACCTAAGGACATCACACACATCCATACCCGAGGCAGGATTCGAACCTTCGACCGTAGCAGAAGCGCGGTTCCGGACTGAAGCGCCTAGAACCGCTCCGTCACAGCGGCCGGCCTTACGATGTTTCTCCCAATTTGTGTGCAGGTTATAAGTGTAGATCTTGGTTGCTGGAAGCTGCCTCTTTGGTTCATCTCTTGCTGCTGGTGTTCACCCGACTCGTAGTCTCTCGTACATGTTTTCTTTAGTTGCAATGGCTAAATGAAATGAGCCTTGCCATTTTTATTTTCCACCTATAACTCAACATGCTTGAAGGACTTGAACGTGACTGGTTCTAACGTATCGTCCGGTAAGATGGCCCTGCTGCTAGCTATTTTTTTTTATTCATCTCATAGTTTCGAAGAGAAATAAATTTACTTCAATTTTTGCTTATCTATAATAGCTTTCCTGGTTGTTTTATTTTGGCCCTTCATGAATATCTTTATATGATGCTATGTTTCATTACGTAAATTACAGTACTGCATACAGGGCAGTCTCAAAGATTATTTAATGTTTTATTCGTTGTAGAAGTCTTTGCAAACAACGTCAAATACAATATCTTTGAAATTTTTATTGTGATGTGTTGGAACACCACGTACATGGTGTGAGTGTATAGTCATACTGAAGTTGGCGTTCGCTACAGGCATCGTGATTAGAAGCACATTAAATTCTGAGATTTCATATACCTTGCACAAATTTTCTTCCTATTCGTAGTACGAATCGCAGTACATCGTTGCTTGAATATAATTTCAGCTACCGCAGTTTAGTACCGGTGCACTATGGCATCTGTTTTTCCTTACATTCAAGACGCAAGTACAATATATAAAGAGATCCAGAAGAGAGAAGATGAAGCTGAAGAAAACAGAAGAGCTGAATATGTTTCAGCTTTAACTATTCAAAAAACAGTGCGCGGATTCCTAGAAAGACAGCATATTCGTCGGTTAAATGCTGCTGCAGTAACTATTCAGAGACACTGGCGCGGGTATGTTGGCAGAAAATTGTATATGCATCTCCTCCAGAAAGCGGTAAACGATATGTACTGGCAGCATTACTGTACATCGGCAACACAAATACAGAAAATATGGCGAGGTTATGTTGTTCGAACACGAATCTTCAATTATTACGAGTTCAAAGCAAGAGTTAAAGAGGCGGTAGAAAAGGACGCAGAATTACTCGACAAGATGCAACAGAATAACGACAGATTCGAAACAGCGGTAATGGATGTGCTTGAGAATGAAGCTAAGCAGTGGGTGCTGTTTATTTTGTTTAAACTACATCATTTGGTGAGAACTACCAACCAACGCGGTATATATAGTAAAAATACAGGCACAGAACTATCGGCCATTGAGAAACAACTTAAAAGTCTTTCTTATACAAAATATGTGAAACTTTTACGTGCTCAGAGGAAACAAGCCAGTAAGATGATTTCATCTTCACTCGCCCTGAAGTATGGAATTGATTATGGCAAAGAAATTGAAAAGCTGCATAATACCAGCGTGATTCGTCAGGGTAAATACGAAGACCCCTCAAACAGAATTAAGTGTGCTCAACCTAAAGTTAACCGATTTTCTTTTCCACGCGTCAGATACAATGACAATCATCTAATTATGAAGCAAGCCCAATACCAACCTGTGAAGTTCAATCTCAGGGAAACTGATCCTGCCAAGAATGTGTGTGACAACGATTTCGTCAATATTTTACGTCCAATAGAATTATTTGATAAAATTAAGGTGTACGATAAAGATTCCTTTTGCCCCTTAACATGTGCTCTGGAAATTTTCTTAAAGAGATGTAATAATTCTTCTCCATGAAAGATACAAAACTGGAAACCTTAAGTCAGTTATGTGCTTTATTATAGAATTAAGGCTAATGTATTGTCACAGTAGCACTACTGAATGGTGCAATTACGAGCATAAGTTTTTGGGAAGCCTGTATTTCTACCGAAACCTCTTGTCGTTCTACTTTGCGTCTGTGTCACCGAAGAGACACAGTTTCCTAGTTCATTATGAAATGAGTAAGGATACCCTGGTGTGATGGTCATTTTGCCATGATTACTGTCGTTTTTTGTACCAGATCGTTAATGATTTACAGTTTAACAGAAACCTCTCATGTGAAAAAAGAAATTAAAAAATATGTGTAAGAGGAAAATTACATGGCTATCATTACTGTACATCACTCATCATATGAAAAAATGACATTTAATATTCAGCTATCAATATTTTGCTATTCATACCTACTTGCTTTCTAACAAGCCTTTCTTATTACTAGTCAGATAAAACTGTGCATCGCAAATGCTGGAAAAAAATAAATTAAGGATATTTCACTATAAACGCAAAGATGTAAATCCAAAATAATTTGGGTCAACAGGAATATTAGATACTAGTCATCGGTTTTGACCAGTGAAGTAATGTTAATGACAGCTGTGATGCGACATTTTGGTGCGTATTGTTACAGTTCGGTTGACAGCAAAGCCAACGAATATGGAAGCAAAACACCTCGTTGTGCCGACAAACTGATATGTAACTTAGCCCGTTTGAAAAAAAATTGCCACTGATATCTCTTTATAGTCGCCATGTTGTTTACGATATATGTTCCATGTTCCATACGCCACTGATCAAATCCGACGACAAGTAATATCAGTGCTGTGATGGGACATTTTGGTGCATATTGTCACAGTTCGGTTGACAGCGAATCCAACGAATATGAAAGCAAAACACCTCGTTGTGGTGACACACCGATGAAAAAAATTGCCACTGATATCACTTCATAGTCGCCACGTTGTTTACGACGCATGTCCCATGATTCATACGTCACTGGTAAAATCCGACAAGTAACGTTGTAATTCTGCACGTGAGACATTGGCAAAAAGACCTTAGTCAGAATAATAACAAGAAATGATGAAATGGTGTGGCTAGGCTCTGTGGTAGACCCCCGAACGTAAAAATGCTTGCTGTTTTTTTTATAGACCCATGAGCAAACTATTATGCGAAATAAAGTATGTACTGACAGTAGTTATGTCAGTTGAACATTCACTAATGTCACAAATACCGGTGATTAATAAATTTATACTTTTAATGAAGTCAGTGAAAAGAAATTCTGAATCACCACTTCGCTATACAGCTGAGGGAAAGCAATAAATAAATTCAGTATATTTTCAAAGAAGCCATACCCCTTTTAAGTTTACAGTGACAACTCATTGTGGCAACGGTGAATCACGTATTTTTTAAATTTTATTTTTACTTCAATTACTATTGGAACAAATTGGGGACCAGTCTAGTACAAAGTCATGTTCATTTGGTCCTCTGTGAACATCTATGACGTCAAACAGAAATCATTAATAATTTTCTCGAAACTTACAAGCAGATTATTACTATGAACAACGTATTGTGAAAATCACAATTTAGGTTTCTAAAATGTACTTCATTCATTAGACAATAAATTAGAGGCTACTAAGTTTATTCATGATCTCTCAGATGTATTTGTTTGCGTAAATCACAATATCCTTTTACGTAAATTAGAATACTATGAAGTCCTAGCAGGTTCATCTATGTCCACATTCTGCAAACCTCTGAGAAGTGCATGACAGGGGGTACTTTCCGTTGTCTCACCTATTGCAGTTGCTAGCATTCCATTCGCGTATGAAGTGCTGAAAGAATGACTGCTTAAATACCTTTGAGCATGTTAGTGTAATCTTTTCTGTGCGTTCCCTACGAGAATGATTCATAGGGTCTGTACTAAATTCCTAGATTTTTCACTCTTCAGGCGATCGGAATTTTGTAAGTAAACTTTCATAGTATAATTGGTATCCATCTTAAAGCGTCTGTCAATCCAAGTTTTTCAGTATGTTGCGATGTTCTGCTATGAGTCAAAGAACCTGTGATTTCTTCGAATATGTTCAATACCATATATTCATCCTATTTGGTATGTGTCTAACACACTTGAACAAATTATAAGACGGGACCCGCATTGTAAGATTGCTGACCTTGTTGAAAGGTTGCCTCAGAAGTCTTATTCTTCTTCCAAAGCCCAATGTTGATTGTTGGGAACTCTGAATATTTTTTAAATGACTTTACGCAATACCATCAAAGTAGCCTTCCATTTTATACTTGTTTACTTTTGCAGTCCAAGTCGATTGTGATCGGCTTTTACATATAAAACTTGATACTTGTGTTAAGAGGCAAGTAAGCCACATAGACTTCAATGAATTTAAACTAAAGCGGCTGCTAGACGGTCAATACTTTTGACACCATTTCGAGGATGCGCTATGGTATTGAGAACATCATAAACCTTGGAAATATACTGCGCTGCCTCGAAATACTGTGGCAACAGCGACACATGGATATTTACGGTCTGGGCGCGTCTGCCACCATGAAGGTGGATTCACTGTATTTAATAATTCAGAAATAATCATAGAGAAACTGAACTGTTTCGTGTACTCAAAAACACTCGCTAGCACATAGGCTACATGTGTTGTAATGATTTTGAAAAAATATCGTTTAGATACCATTAATTATAAAATCATGAAAATTTGGTGTTTTGCTTTAATTCTCGCACTCAGTATTAACAGAAAACCTGTGAACTGTAACGGCACGAATTTAGAACCATCACGAAGGCATTTAAAACATTATACAGATTGTTTCCTTATATTGATCATGGATTTACGGATACGACATCCTCCGCATGCCCTCACTAGCCGAGATAAGAGATTTATTATTACCGCGAGATTCTAGTGATTCTCGATGCAAATCTTTTCACTTCATTATTTGCGATTGATAAGCATAAGGGAAATAATTTACAGGTCATAGAACGAGAGTAAGGTGTGGATGAAGCACTCCTCAGACAAGAAAATGGAAATTTTGCCATCTTGTATAGCAGAAACAGAATATATAGACTGTAGCATATGATCACTAGGACGGTCTGGGGACTGTTACGAAATCCCATGGTGCTACAAAAATATGAAACTGATTGTGAAACCCTGAATGTTCAAGCTATTAGCCGGCCGAAGTGGCCGTGCGGTTAAAGGCGCTGCAGTCTGGAACCGCAAGACCGCTACGGTCGCAGGTTCGAATCCTGCCTCGGGCATGGATGTTTGTGATGTCCTTAGGTTAGTTAGGTTTAACTAGTTCTAAGTTCTAGGGGACTAATGACCTCAGCAGTTGAGTCCCATAGTGCTCAGAGCCATTTGAACCATTTTTTTTCAAGCTATTAGACCAAAATTGTATTGTGCTCTGTTACTTCAAAAGTTGTGAACTAGGATATCCATCGTACACCCGTGACCATGTGTGACAGTGCATTCGTATCAAAGACTCGGGCCGCATTTAACCTTGTCTAGATGAGAGGTATCGTCGTTGGGAGTTACTTAAAACACTTTTGAACTCTGAAGCCATCCTGCACCACAACAATGAACGTACACATAATAAAATGTGTTTCAAACTTTGAAACATTCTCCCAATTGGGTTTGCCAATAGGTAATAAACATATCGATCAATATTTACTATTACTTACAGGAAAATGGTAGGTGGTTTCTTGAAACATTTCCGTTTCTTATGTTAAATCATAATGTAAAAACGTCAGGTGTAAGTAGCAACAATGTAGACAAGTTTTTAAAAAGCTATAAAAATAATTTTGCTGTGAAATTATTTTATTATATTATTAATTACTGTAGTAGAATGAAGGACTGAACACTTCTGTCACATGCGGTGGCAGCTATGGCGCTTTAAATTGCTTCACACTATTGATGACTACAGAAAGCCACAGCCACCAACGTTTCTTTTTTTTTTTTTTTTTTTTCTTTTTTAATCTGATCAACAAACCCCTTTGAAACTTCCTTCTTTGAGCCTTCATTGCACTTGAGGGACACTACAATAAAATAAAATCACATTTGCATTGTCAAATTCTGAAAAATTATATAATGTGACTTTTTTCCTCGGCGATATTTATTCTCAATTCTCGAGCATTACTGTACTGTAGTCAACGCAACAGTGATCATCTTCATCAATACTTTTGAGTGAAAATGAAACATTTGTAGTTGTTCCAAAGTACCCCACTAATGGGCACAGAATTATGTTTAAAGAAAGAAATTTAAACAACCCTGAGGAGGTAACAAAGAATTATCAATGTGATATCATCAGAAACAGGATAGTCTATGCATATGTTTTCATGAAATTGCCAGGAATTTCATATGTTGGCTTGTAGAAAAAATTTTTCAAAGAAAAATTTTCAGGTCTAAAATCGTCAGCAACATAAACGATATCTACAGATGGTAACTTGATTCATTTATCTCAGTTTCTTGCTGAAGTTACTGTTCGTCGTATGTTGGTTCAGAATCATACACAAAACAGTTAGGTATATTACCCACACGACGACGGCAATATTAGAAACAAGATAACTGCATATCGTTTCAACTTCCCCCACTGTTTCAAGTAACCCTATTTTATGGAACTTATTTTTAGATCATATTGAAAAGAAGAAAAACCATTTCTTACTATTTGATCCTATTACAAAATCTGAAGTAAATTCTGAATGATCTGCACACACACGTAACGTCATTGGTTATGTAAGTACATAGATGCAATATTCACAACAAATATGTAAAGCGCATTCCCCGAGTTTTCTTATAGATTGAGCCAAAGTTCAGACACTTAACAATAAGTACTATAAGCGGAAATGTACCAGGTCATGCATAAAATCATGTAACAGGACATTTCGGCGTTACCTCCGTTCTCACATCATTTCTTATAACAGGTGTGGAAACTGTCCGGACTTTTTGGGACAAAAACCGATAAAGATACGCCTAGTAACACTAAAATATTGCTGATTATACCACAATCCATGAAAAAGAAAAATTTACTTTGGTGTAAAAATGTTAGCTTTGTCATCCTTTGACTCTCTCTTTCATCCAAATAATTTCTGATTTGGCCTATCTTATTTCAAGCATGCACTTGTGTCTATGGAACTTTTCACATACTACCACACACACAAGTTTGAACACGTCAACATTCATTAGCAGACACAGGATTTTTTTTTTGGTCAGGATGTCGGTCGGTTCTGTCGGATGATAGGATGTTTCATTACCCCTTTGTGGATCGGCGGTTAGTCGTTTGACCGAAAAGTCGCTTTATTTTGGATCGAAGCGGAGGTCATCCTCGCATCTACAAATGCGCCCTTGCTCACTCGTGCAGCATTACTGAGTAAACTATTTAATTCAGGACGAGTAGAATGTTCATGTGCAAGGTTACCTATGTCACACAGGCAACAAGAAGCTTCCAGATGAATTTAGGATCCAAGGTATACATCGCCCTACTCACCGATGTAATGCTTCATTACGACACTGTCAGTAGCTACTTTCTTTTAAATAGAAACTGTCATATGTAACTAAAAGAGCAATTACACAAAGGCTCTTCTGATTATACCATCAATGATTCTGTGGGAAGCATCAGAATTGTGAGAGATATTGACGATTATCAAAACTCAATTTCCAGCTTCAAGGCCAGCCCCAATTCACGCGCGGTTATGTGTAAAAGAATTCTGGCGTTCGATCGGTGTCCTGCTAAGCGTGTGAAAGTGTGAACGATTTCCAACATTAAAAAAAAAAAAAAGGAACCTACATTTATGAAGATACGTGTCATCGTTACTTACAAGCGAATGGTCAGACTTGTCATGCCGAAACATGTATTGCCTTTTTTTAGCACTGTTATTTAACTGTGCAAAAGATTCGTATGCAGAATTGTAGCTGCTGACATGGACTGGAAGTCACCGGAAAATATCACGAACATGGCTGTGTTTTCTGCTTGGCGCTTGCAGCGACGGCTGGCCACCCCTGGAAATGGCGAGTCGCGAGCGTTGTGCTCATGGTCAGGAAGTGCGGCCGGCTTATCGCGGCGTTCTCTAAAGAGGAACATCGCTGCACGGTTTTGGTGGAAAGGGGAAACGAATATTCGCTTCTGTGGCATGCGCGTCCTTTTCATTTCTGGTACGTATTTCGAAACATACCGTCCTGAAACTGGTTAGAGATGTGAAAGATGTGCTGTACATGTTCATCTATGGTCCACAAGCCACTTTACGATGAACATTCAATCTCCCGTCACAGGTGATGGCGAACCCTGTAAATGTTTTGCTGCTTGCCATGGAGATATACCACAGACGCCAAATGAAGCAATCAACAGAAAACACGCGTGAAGACTGTGTGTTGTGCGACATGGTTGTTAAACTTCTAGACGAGCATGTAAATGGCGCAGACTTGTGGCTAGAAACAACTGAAACACTCGATATTGCAGACTGTGAATCTACAGACGGCGAAGACACCGACGAAAGTTGCACTCATGAAGGCTCTTCGAGTGATAGTGCCACGAACCATCATCAATTATCTCCGAAAGTAACACCAGCAACTACAATTACCTTATCAGACAAAGAAAAAGCGGTGACGTATTGGTTGATCGAAAGTGGTAAGAAACGCCTACGTATCAGTACTGTTCAAAATAAGTATTCTGAACGTGAATTGTATAGATGGAAAAAGGAAGTCGCTGGACGACGTAAAAGTCGACTGGAAATTGCGACGGAGATAAATGCGCGACTTTTTGAGCCATTTACCGATGCCAGGCAACAGTCATGTAGTGTCAGCGATACAACTTTGCGTGATTGGGCATTAGATTGCCAACGCGATAGGCGCTAAATAATTTACAGCTTCTCAAAGTTGGATTAGTCGCTTCAAAAGATCACATAAAATTGTAGCAAGAAAAATAACAAAATTTGTATCGAGAAACAGGCCGGAAAATGAAGTGACACAAATCGAAATGATAGAAGCTTTTCTTACGAATGCAAAAAATAAGATCGCTAGTTTTAGTGAACCGTACGTGCACAATGCAGATCAGTCAGGTTTTCAAAAAGAAATGCGTGCGAAAAGAACACTGTCATTCAAAGGGGAAAAAGATATTGAGGCGATTGCGCAGTCCACGACTGCACTCACCCATTCATACACTAAAATGCCTATAATTAGTCTGGATGGTTCACTGCTGCCTAAACTATATGTGTGTGTCTTCAGGAACCAACTGGACGTTTTCGACCACGTGTCAAAAGAACAACGTTCTACGCAAACAATCTTGTGGTAGACGCATCGAAGCCTGGAAAAATGGGAAATGAAAACGTTACACTTTTCATGCGTCATGCTTTTCTTCCGTTCTGCGGGAACAAATCTCTTCTCCTTCTAGATTCGTGGTCAGGTCATAAAAGGTCTGATTCATTAAAAGCTGTATTTAGACCCCCCACCCTGACAAAGAAGTAGAGGTACTTCAGATTCCACCCGGTACGACGGACGTAATTCAACCTTTAGACAGAGAATTTTTCCGTCAGTGGAAGGCATTTTACAGAAAACTAACAGAGAAAATTATTGTGTGCAGATCACTGCAACTTCCTGTCTATCACTGTGACAGTATTGTCAAGCTGCAATCAGTAGTACATTATCAATTTTCCACCCCACGGTTTCAGAATCTGATTAAATATGCGTGGTACTCCTCGAAATATACTGATACTAGGCCTGATTCATTCCTAACACCAGCCCAGTTTTGTCTACGGACATCTAACAACGTCTGTGATTCGCAGGGCTGTCATATGTCGTATTTGCTAGTATGTTCTTGGTGCACAGAAAAAGCTATGTTTTGAACATTGTATCAATATTTCGCATTTTTGCGATAATTACAAGAAATAAAATTTGGACGTCTTCTAAACCGTATATTTATTTGTGTCTCTTTCATAGCTATTTGGAAAGAATGTTGTAGATTACATATCAGCCATATTTGTCAACGAATGTTTAATTATCATACGATCGCTTTCACTGGGGGGAATCAGCTCTCTGACTGCTGTGGCAAGAGAGCGGCTCGTAGCTAACGCCACCTTGTCCCTAGATGGCGTTGGTATAACGTAGCGAGAGAGGTCAGGGTTGTACAAGAGGCAGTTATAAGCGCGGAAACCATGCGACAATAATGTCTTACTTCATAAAATTGTTTACAGACTTCCAGGTCATGTCAGCAGCTAAAATTCTGCATACAGACTTCTTGCAATGTTAACTCACAGTGGTAAAAAAAGCAACACAGGTTTCGAAATGACAAGTCTGACCGTTCCCTTGTTAGTCCTTTTCATTTCAAAAGACCCAATTTTACAGTGATATACAAAATTTGAAGAAAAAGGGTGTTCCCCCAGAACCACAGACCAATCTCCTTACTGAGTTTCTTGGGGAAAGTCCTAGAAAGGTTCATCTACAAGGAGCTCCAGAAATTCAGCACAGAAAACAACATCATCATACAGGAACAGTTCGGCTTCAGGGGTGAACACAGCACCATTCACCAATCGATGAGACTGACTGACGAACTATGCAGAGCTCAAAGTATCAGGCACAGCACAGGGGCAGTCTTCCTTGACATAGAGAAGGCCTTTGATAAGGTCTGGCACCAGGGCCTTATCTACAAGCTCAATCTACAAGGCTGTCCCAAACACATCATTCAAATCCTGGCATCCTTCCTTAGGAACAGAACTTTTTATGTAAAACTATCAGGTGCCCAAAGTAACATCAGACAAATAGAAGCTGGAGTGCCCCAAGGTTCAGTATTGGGCCCAGCTCTCTACTCTCACTATACAAATGACGTACCAAAGCAACCAGGGGGCCACCTGTCACTGTTTGCTGACGACACTGCGGTGTACAGGAGCAGTAAAAACTTACTGTACATCGCCAGGAAACTCCAGGATCACCTACAATTAATCCAGAACTGGGCAAACCTGTGGAAGATAACCATAAATAGTGCCAAAACACAGGCTATTATGTTCACCCACAGGAGAATGAGCCCCAACGTAGCCATTCGATTTAACAACGTAAACTTAGAATGGAATGATCATGTAAAATACTTAGGCATAATATTTGACAAAAGACTGACATTCAGCGAACATGTCACCCAAATCTGTAACAGAGGGTCACAGCACATATGTACATTATACCCCCTCCTCAAAGGAGAAGGACTATCAGTAAATACCAAGTTAAAACTATACAAATCAGTAGTGCTACCATCCATACTATACGGTTCAGAACTCTGGTCACTGGCTTCAAACAAGAACATCAAAAAAGTTCAAGCAGTTATAGCGTCCCCAGTGCCAAATTTTATCATGTAGCCGTAAAATAATAATTTCTCTGTGTAGGTTTAGATTGCAAAGAAATAATGTATGACAGAATGATCTAAAGAGACGACAAGTTACACTCTTTTGTTAATTTTTTTAGTCGACCTTACTTCTTCGCTTGTCTTGAATGTGCCTAGAGGGACATCTTGCGTGTGCTGACGATTGTAAGCATATTTGTATGAGTTAAGCATATAATATACTGATTTAAATGTATTGTGCACTTTTAATTTGTAAGAGGTGATCCCGATTTCATGTCCGCCTTCCTTGAATTAACCTGCATTCAAGTAATTTACAGCTCAACAATCGCAGCGGCCGATGCAGCCAACGACGCCATTACGTGGCGATATTAACTTATGAAAAATTAGCGGAAGCGGAAAACTCGCCCGCTATTAGCATAATATTAATTTTTCTCCACAGCCGCACGAAGTTGCAGAAATACTTAGGTTTAAGATTCTTATTTTCAGTAGCATAGCCGAGACCCAGAGCCAGGACTCCGACTACAATACAATGGTCAACGGAGGTAAGAAAAATACTCTCGCGCGTGTGTGGGCCGCAATTGTAATTAATAACTAAAGATCTTTTGCTTTAACGTCAACTGACTAGCCGAGGAAATTTATATGAAAAGTTTATTACATTGTTCAACTTAAATATCATTTTTATGAAGGCCCGCCACGTAAGTCGGCAACAATCAAAAAATAATAATAACAATAATAATATATTAAATTACGACGGCCGACGGACGCGAGATTGGCGCCGCAACTTTGGGGCCCGATTAATATGATTCTATTGTAATGAATGTAATTATGTATGTGTCTAACTGTTGTAAAATATTAATGCTTGTATGAATTCTTTTACATGTACAACAACAAAACCACACCCTGAGGAGATCTGGAGAGGAAAAAGTGTAGAAAAGAAAGAGGATTGCGAGAAAGAAAAATAAGTAAGGTAAGGCCTATTGTGCAAGTATCCTGTGTAGCTCTGTGCGGAATATCGAACCCATGTGCACATGAGATACCTTCGGTGTTTTGTGTATTCATGTGTTTATTTTTGGAGGGGATAATTAATCGTGTGTGTATCAGTGTTAAAGATTTGTCAGTGGCTTAAAGTGAATTTAGTATGGGTAAGATAGGACAACCTAAAGCATCCGTACCAGAAGAACAAAATTCTGTTAATATGGAAAGTGAGGATCATTTGCAATACGTAAACGAATCCCAAGCCACCGCCTCGGATAACATAATTTCCGGAGCGGGGGGCGAGGATCTGTGGACGGTGAATGACGCTCCACAGCAGAATGGGAATAGAGTAACAACTCCACTGCCTGGGCAGGGGGGCCAATCGAGTGCTAGATTAAGCGGGGCACCAGTATGCTCACCGATTGCAGACCCATTTGCAGAATTTCTGCGCAGGTTAGAAGAAAGAGATAGGGAAAGAGATCAGAAACTGGCTCAGATGCTCCATGAGCAAGAGCAACAAATAGAACTGAAAGAAAGGGAAAAGGAAAGAATGTCAGAACAGAGGGAAAAACAAAGAGACGAAAAACTGGCTCAGATGCTACGTGAGCAAGAGCAGCGCAATGAAGCGAAACTAGATAGGATCCAAACCGAACTAGCCGAGATGCGGGATGCGTGCAAAGAGATCCCCGATCTTGTGCAAAGCTTAGCCGGAGAAATGCAAAAATTACAGATATCGCAGGCTAGGCTTGAAGATAATGTCCAGACTTTAACCAACCGCGTAGATAATGTGGAGATAGATGCACGGAAAAGTATTGACGCATATTTGGAAGTGCAAGCTCAAAAAGTAGAAAAAGAATTAAATGAATGGCTAGAAGTAAAGGATCGCGAGATATCTGCAAAGATTGAAAGCGACGTAAAAACAGCTGTAGAACAAGCGACTGCGGCCGCGAGTGTAAATATTGACGCTAGCGCTGCTGCACTACATGCCGAATTAACAGAGATCAAATCCCGTGTGACAGCGGAGTTGCCAAATTGGCAACAGGAGGTCGCGCGGAGACTGTCTGCGTTGGAAAGCAATGTAAACAGTGGCGGACAGATCATGAATCCGACTCCGCGTACTGATTACTATAATAACGCTGACGGTAGCCAGGGTGCGAGTGCGCAACCGCAACCTAATGCGAATTATGAGCACGAGCAACACGCGATACCGTGCAGCGCACATCACGAAGTGATGAATGTCCCAGAATGTAGCAATCAGATGTGCAAAAAAGAGGACAATGTAATAAAACACAGGACATTCCAACCCTTCAATAGCGAAAAACGAAATGTCCACCCTGTTGTATTTATTAAGAGCTTCAGGAATGTGTTTCCCAGGACATGGACGGAAAGACAAAGAATACAGTTCGTGGTCTCCTTTATTCAAGGTGACGCGGCACTGTGGGCCACCGACGTGTCCGAAAAATGTCTAACGATGCAACAGTTTGAAGTTGCATTCTTGCAAAAATTCTGGTCCGATAGCGTCCAAGAAAGACTACGAAAGGAGTTGTACAGTCCAGAAATGTACAATCCTAAGATGGGAACGTTACGCAAATATTTCGAAAAGTATATAAACAAAACCAGGTACTGGGACGAGCCAATGTCCGATCGTGACATAATCAGATTAATAAAAATGAAGTTGCCCAGTGAAATTAAAAGATATTTCATCAATGTGCCGGAATACGATATAGAACAATTCATGGAAATAGTGGATTCTGTTGACCTATTGATCGAAGATATGAAAACCGAAAACAAGTGGAACCATGCAGGCTATAATCAACACAAAGCCGATTACAATAGCAGCCACAGTAATGGTAGTAACTTAGTACCAAATGGTAACGGGAATAGGCAAGAGCACCGGCAACAGAATCGAGGCACAAACAATGGCAATGGTTATAACGGCAACGGTTATAATCGTGAAAATCGAAAGAGACATCATGATGGACGCATGAGTAATGGATATAATGGTAACGGCAATCCGCAATGGCGGAACAACCGAAACCAGTGGCGTGGTCGTAACGAACCGACACCACAGTGGCAACAAAACACAGCGCCACAATGGAACGCCAACCCAGGTCCATCACAGAACATGTCAGGAAGTTACAACCGACCACCACAAAACCAGAGCCATACACAATATCAAAATACACCATTGGGGAGGCAGGGCGGCCAACCCAACAGTAGCAACAACAACAACCAGAACCACAATGTGAGGTTAGTGGAAGTGACAGACAACTGTCAACCCACTAATGCTCATCCGTTAAACTAAAGACAGCCACAATACGCTCTCCGTTGTTGGCTGCAGGATGGTGTAGTGAGGGCACATTCACGGATGACAGCCATAAACTTTGTATGCTGAGATACAATGAAGGAACAAAAATAGAAAAGGAACTTGTAGACATACCGCAGAAGTGTAACCGAACCGACAAAAGTGTTGTGCAGGCTATATTGCAAGCAGATATGTATGGAGCACCAATACAGATAATAGTCGATACCGGTGCGTCAACCAATGTCATGAGTGCAAATTTTTACAAGTACTTGAGTCAAAATAATAGAATACCAGTATTGCCAGTGAAGAATTGTCGTGTAACAGGTGCAATAGGTGCACAATCTCATATCATAAAGCACCAGGTGCAAGTCGAGTTTACGGTAGGAAATGAAGCAATGAAAAGCTCGTTCCTAGTAGTTAGGGGATTAGGTGTTGCTTGCATCCTGGGGATGGAATTTTTACGCTAGAGGGACGCAAAAATCGACCTCTTGTGCGGGGAAGTAAGCCTTATGAATGAGGATAGACGTGTAATTTTGCCGTTGTTGAGGACACGGGAAGTGCACGGTAAATATTGCCGGAGCTTTCAAACGAGATTCGAAGGAATACAGGTAATGAATTTATATTCTGACTTAAGTACAAGACAAGTATATTTTAAAGATTTTATTACTGAAGACAAAGAGGAAAAAAGGAAACTGATAGCCATGAAAGTTAGGGAGTCAGAACATTTGACTGAAGCACAACAAAACGAATTGACTCAGCTACTTACAGATTATGAGAATGTGTTTTCGGAAAAACCCGGTGTTATCGAGGGCTACACCTATAACATCGAAGTGGTACCTCACGATACTTTCTGTCACGCAAACTACACCATCCCGTGGTCAAAGAAGGAGGCAATTACGAAGGAAACAAGAAAAATACTTACAAAGACTTAAAGAAGTTCGCTCAGTAGAGTAACTTTTACATTTGTGTGTAGTAGGTTAAGTTTATAGTGTATTTTTTCTGTGTGTAAATGTTAAGATTTTAGTGCAACATTTAAAGACAATGAGGCACACAAGATTAGTGCGATTCAATTTTGTAGATGTTAAGGAATAATAGTATTTTTAAACAATTGCATTTTGAAGAAAAAAAATGAACGTAGGTTTAAGAATATGTTAAAAATTTCATGTTGAAAAATGGTTTAAAAATATTTAAAAAAAAAAAATTCACCAGCATGTAATGATGAAAGAATTTTTCATTAGTGTGTCATGAATATTTTTGAACTGTAGTAGTAACGCAACTTATGAAATTTAATATTATAGTGTATATGTTGTTCTATGTATTTATGTCTATACTGATCTTGAAATATGCTCAATCATAATTTACTAAACAACATGAGTGCAGGGTGTACATCACCCAAGGTACCTCATGTGTTGTGGACAAAGTACAAAGCAAATCAGTAAACGCGACTACCGCTAAGCACTGTTAAAATATATTGCCATCTGCTAAGGCAGAGATTTGCACGAATTTGTAGTGTAAATAAAAGTCACAAATCTAACATTAATCTAGGAACTTGCACGCTAGGCCTAGATTATAAAATGTCTACAATAATGCGAGAGGCAAAGTTTTGTAAAGTCGAGCCTGGCTCTGGAGAGCAAGTACGCAATGAGTGGGCAGACATGACATGGGGACTTACCTCAGATGAGACGGAAATACAATTGTATAGTCAAAAAATCTGAAGGCAAGTACGACTCTAAGTGGAAAATAAAAAGTGATAATTAGTGCGAAAGACTGGTAAAATCCAGCACAAGCCAAAATCCAGTTCAGACTGAATGAAATACATTAGTGTTTGTGAACTAATCGAAACAGTTACTTTAAACAGTGTGAAAAACTGTGAAGGTGAAACTGTGATATGGACAGTGAGGTGCTAGTATTGAACGTTCAACAGCGGTGAGGACGCCAAACGCCAATATTACGCACGAAAAACTGTGAATTTGCCTATAAATGTGAACTGTTAACGTGAAGTGAACCCACAGTCAATATTTTTGGGACAGACTGTAGTTTCAGTGAGCACAATAATGCGAGATTGGAATGCGATGCGTGGACTGTTGCAAAACAGCGACCGCAGAAACGGCGAATGTTTGTGCTAAGCTCGTATTGGGACACTCACCAGTGCCTGCGAGTGCGGCGAAAACATAAATAATTGTATCAAGACAAAAACTGACGTGTAATGGAAACAGTATTGCATCAAAACTGCATTCACGGGAGAAGGTCCATGTCATGTTTTCTGCAAGACAGTGCTAGCTTGACACTCGGAAACTGGCGAAAACTTAACAACAACTGCCGCACTAATAAATGCTCCTTTCCCACTAGTGTAACCATCTGAAGCGGGAAACAAATATTACGTTGGTTGTGTGTGTGTTTCATGTACTACATCGGAGATGCGTAGCAGAGCTGACTCCTGCCAACAAGAGCGGGGGGCGGATATCATCCCACTCCGCCACGCCCGGGCGAGACAGAAGCGCATCGCCAACGGTGCAGCCGATCAGCTGATTCTGACTTTCCGCGACGGCGAGACACACGCTGGCGTCGAGCGGGCGTTGACCTCTCCGCAGTCGCCGCGAACGCCGAGCACCGAACACACCAACCGACGCCGTCGCGAGCCAAACGTCGCGGCGTAGATCATCAACGACACCGCAATCAATTGTTATAATGACCTCATTTTTTGCATAGTGCAACAAAAATATTTGTTTGCACATCCTGTACTCCAATGACATTCCAGAAACAATTAAGTGGAAGTGACCAAAGCAGTTAGTCTGTCGCTCCGCCGAGGTTTTCCCCAGGTTTCCCTACGGCCGCGCCAAATGGGGAGCGAACAGTTGACACCCCTGGGACTTCAAGTTTATGGACGAACTCGTGATTGTATACCTTTGAACACTGCAAAAGTTGCAACCCTAAGAAGAAGCAACCAAAATAAAACTAGTTGTATTCTATGTCCTTTTGTACATGACTGCATACGTAACCAATTGTATATTATATTGTTATGTAGATAACTTCATCTGTATTACACTTTGTGTGCAACACACCTCAGTAATTACAACATACGATGTGACATATGTAAACTGTGAAAGAAAAATCTGCGTGTGGACAATGTGGACATGAAAGAGGAAATATTTATGTCAAAAAAAAAAAAAAAAACACGAACATTTTTTATGACATAAACATTTCGGGGGGCAATATAGCGTCCCCAGTGCCAAATTTTATCATGTAGCCGTAAAATAATAATTTCTCTGTGTAGGTTTAGATTGCAAAGAAATAATGTATGACAGAATGATCTAAAGAGACGACAAGTTACACTCTTTTGTTAATTTTTTTAGTCGACCTTACTTCTTCGCTTGTCTTGAATGTGCCTAGAGGGACATCTTGCGTGTGCTGACGATTGTAAGCATATTTGTATGAGTTAAGCATATAATATACTGATTTAAATGTATTGTGCACTTTTAATTTGTAAGAGGTGATCCCGATTTCATGTCCGCCTTCCTTGAATTAACCTGCATTCAAGTAATTTACAGCTCAACAATCGCAGCGGCCGATGCAGCCAACGACGCCATTACGTGGCGATATTAACTTATGAAAAATTAGCGGAAGCGGAAAACTCGCCCGCTATTAGCATAATATTAATTTTTCTCCACAGCCGCACGAAGTTGCAGAAATACTTAGGTTTAAGATTCTTATTTTCAGTAGCATAGCCGAGACCCAGAGCCAGGACTCCGACTACAATACAATGGTCAACGGAGGTAAGAAAAATACTCTCGCGCGTGTGTGGGCCGCAATTGTAATTAATAACTAAAGATCTTTTGCTTTAACGTCAACTGACTAGCCGAGGAAATTTATATGAAAAGTTTATTACATTGTTCAACTTAAATATCATTTTTATGAAGGCCCGCCACGTAAGTCGGCAACAATCAAAAAATAATAATAACAATAATAATATATTAAATTACGACGGCCGACGGACGCGAGACAGTGCAAAATAGATTCTTGCGCTTGGCACTAAATGCGTCCCGCTATTTGCCAAACAGACACCTGTACCTCTTGGCAAACATCGAGCCCATCTCCCAACTCATCAAAACAAAATCAGAAAAATTCTTTTCCTCAGCCTCCATTTCTAATCATCCAACCATCAGAAGCTTAGGAATCATTCCCGACAACCCCACAGCAAAATACCCGAAAATGACGCTCACGCGCCAATTTCACGTCTAAAAAAAACAAACAATCCGACTAACATTCAATCATGAAACACTACTCATTTCATTATTAAACACATCCCTTATCATCCTACCACTTTATCATGCAACACCACTCATGACGCACTCCAAACCCATCATTCCAATCCCCACATCTCAGACAGAAGGTATGGGCTTCAATCAGTCCCGGTCCTTCGAAACAAATAAGGGGTCCAGAACCCATCCGACATCCCACACACGTTGTTGTAAACACTTCCAGCGAACCGAGACGCTCTTGTTAGTTCTCCTCGTGCCAGAAGCAGACTGCCTCAGATCGGCGTGCGCACTGCAGCGCCACAGCGGCACGAACCCGAAACGGTTAGCAGTCGACGCAGGCACGCTATTCTTCACAGAACCGAAAAGTGTGGTTAGAGTGTTTCAAATTTCGTTGACCACATGCTTACATGATTG
Source organism: Schistocerca americana (assembly GCF_021461395.2). Lineage (NCBI taxonomy): Eukaryota > Metazoa > Arthropoda > Insecta > Orthoptera > Acrididae > Schistocerca > Schistocerca americana. The sequence goes on from NC_060123.1 coordinate 133,859,924, forward strand.
CATGATAACGATAGGATATTGACTGTGTTCTGGAAACTGTCACAAATGTCACATTATGTCATTTTATTCTCATTCATAGCGACATCTTGTTTTGTATTTTACGTTTGGAATATGAGTTAGGAATGGAGTGCAGTACCACACAGTTCAAACACGTCTATAGAAACACCCGAAAAATTCGTCATTTTTTACTGTTTTCCATCGTTCCTTAGTTGCTTCAAAATTCATGGAGGCACATTCAGTCATTGAAGGCAGTTTGAAGGCGTTTCGCTTCTTTTTATTTGTGAAGATACTTCACAAATGAAAGACGCTTCACAAATAAAAGAAGCGAAACGCATATGGCAATAAGCGAACTGCCTTCAATTAGTTGCTTGGATGAAACATACCACTATGAACCTGAAAAATGTTTAAGAGAGTGTCAAAGAATAAGAAGATGCATAGAAGGTGGTTGTAACTCGCTCCTAGAGATCCAAATGATGAAGTAGCCTACTTCACTATTTGATACATCAACGATTTAGTTCTTAAAACAAAATTTAAAATACACCTTTTCGAGAGCGTGTGGCGAGTGCAGCTATTGAAGTTCTTTGTAGTTTATATAACATGCATCTGATGAATCAAAATGTTTCATATACGGTGGTATAGTCCAGTGTGCGATTTGCAGGGGGGGATGAGGGGGATTTCCCCCCCCCCCCTCTGCATCAGACCATCCCCTCCTCTGGTTTTAGTTTATGCATCCCAACCTGGGATGTTTATTTCCCACGCACTGGAGTAAAACTTTACATATAATTTAAATTTGTGGAGCCGAACACTGAATGTTTTTAATACAGTCTTACTATTAATACTATTAATATGTTTCAGTTTTCTATCATCAGAATAAGTACAACTTTTCACAAATGTGCCTCTACTTTTTGAATTCCCCTCGTATAACTGTAACCTTATGTAAACGATTTTGTAAATAAGCTTTACCTATAATGTACATTTAAAGATATAACGAGGGATGGATTTTCTGATAGTGCATACGCATCAATAGTGAGTTTCGGCATTAACATCCATTTATAAATAGCTGTTTAACCATGCGTAACGCCACGGTCCAAGCTAGTAAGATATATAATTCTACTAACCCCCTAAGAAATCCCCCCCCCCCCCCCCCCCCCCCACTGGTAAAAGCACAAATCGCACCCTGGTATAGTCTAAAAATATTATGGCAGGTATTTTTCATCTCGGAAATCGCTACATATTCAGAAAAAATGTTGTGTTATTTGTGACAAGAAAAAATATAAATGTCACTGTCAGTTGTTCCACGGACAGCGATTTCATCTTTCATTTCTTAAACGTATGGCAGTCACGAAATCGAAGATACTCATTACTGAGAAAGCGCGCTCTTATGTGTAAATAACAACGTATATTTCAGAAAAATACTTAACTTTGATAAGAAATGAAGTCTCAGAATGTATTACTAACAGGAAGAGGAAAAAGAATATCTTGATACCCAGCAGAGGGCAGACCTATGACCTTTGACACTGCAGTTCGTTGCCTTACCCACTTAACTATAACTCTTGCCCTAAGCGCCTTATTCCACATAATTCCAGTTGAGGCAGAGCTGACTTCGTTGCGAAATGATGCGGACGTAAGCCGTAAATGCATGAAATTTTGGAAGGTTTCCTCTATCAGACTTCACAAAATTCATTTCTATTGTTGCTTAAAAGTTTTAAGCGCATTTCGATAATTAATATGTAAACCATTTGCAGAAAACAGTGCACGAAGTCACTAGTAATTTCAGCTAACACCCATGTGATATATGCAAGGAAAGCTGACATTTTTAAATTTAATAATTTTTAAACTCTTAATTACATATAAATAGAAGCTATTTTGTGAGAATATTAACCAAAACTGTTTTATGATGTTATAATCATTCACAGTAACAACAATACAAACCATATTTCTAACAAACGAAAACAGTCTATTACGAACTCATTTTCCACTTGGATGTGCACTGGTGATTCTTCAGTAACACAATCACTAATTTGAAGCTAAATAACAAATTATAGGTGTAAATAAATCACACCAAACCGAACGAGTGGGCCATACCGAAACCTAAAACCTCTCAGTACAGTCGAAAAATCGACGGGAGGACCGATCGGTAATGGGTCACAGAAGCTTACAGGTAAACAAACGAAAATGACGTCACTACTGAGGCTAACCTGCTGCACCGATCGGTATGAACGATACAGAATAGTGCCCCTGTTGTGCGTCTACAGTCTACAGCCCAGAACTCAATAACCCTAGCAAAAATAGAGAATGAATCAATCCAGAATTTTTTTTTATTTTCATTCCATCAAGATCTCAAATTTTCAGGCTAGTTCACTTAGGGCGTCTACTTGGCCTTCATAAAAGTAAGTTCAGCAAACAATCATGTTGTTGTTGTTGTGGTCTTCAGTCCTGAGACTGGTTTGATGCAGCTCTCCATGCTACTCTATCCTGTGCAAGCTTCTTCATCTTCCAGTACCTACTGCAACCTACATCCTTCTGAATCTGCTTAGTGTATTCATCTCTTGGTCTCCCTCTACGATTTTTACCCTCCACGCTGCCCTCCAATGCTAAATTTGTGATCCCTTGATGCCTCAAAACATGTCCTACCAACCGATCCCTTCTTCCAGTCAAGTTGTGCCAAACAATCATATCTTACCTAAAATAGAATCATTTTGGAATACTGTTGTAACTACTATTGCACGACTACTGTAATACTTAACTTATATATAAATGCATAGGTAGCAGCACTGGCGAATGCAATGTTTAAATTGCCAGGTCAATTTTGCTTAAATATTGCCTTGGAGGTTGTAGGTCTTACCACACCCACAAGTACGGAAATGACGGACGGTTTCAGATACACATATCACTAAACCTGTAGTCAGGAAGGGGGGGGGGGGGTGGAAAAACACTGATCAAAATCTATACACCCTACATTAAATTACCCAAGCAAAGTAGAACTAGGCTACAAATACAACTGAATGATGAAAGACGAAATGAGAAGCAAATGCACAAATTTAAGACAAGTGTGCAGAAAAGCGTGTAACAATGTTAAAAACAAAAGCAACAAATACAAAATACTAAATGTTTCTGTGAAACGCAGCATTTTCACATGAAGTCATAAAAAATTAAATGCTGCATGCAGAGCAAGAACGGTAGCACAATATCCTTAATTAATACTTTAGAACAGCACAAAATATGTTTACACAAGATGCAAATTAGATTAGGCCTACATAAATAATACCTCAGCATCCAAATAGAAAGCAAGCACTTTTAAACAGCTTATTTGCTAAACTGTTGTAATACTATCTTAAACCTTGGAAGACAACTAACATAGTGCCCAGGTCAGTACTGTAATGTAAATGCTTTTCCGAACACGACAGTTCTAGAAAATTATCTCTAAACGAAGGTAAGCTGTCATTTGGCAGACCAAGATAATGAGGATATTGCCCAACGACTTCTCGATGCATGTATGCTCTACAGGCATCATAAAAACACGTTATACGTATTTGTGACCGGGTCCATTTTAATTGTGTCTGAAAAGAAGCTGGCGCATACATCTGCATAAGGCTCCAAGCATTTTTCTAATGCTGCACCAAAGTTGGTATCAAACCTGTCGCCTATGTGCCTACAGAAAGATATGCCTCTATCCAGCCATTCGTACTAAAAATCCTTTGTAACGAAAATTTCCTCAAAATGGAACAAAAAGTTCGCATGCAGATGTCCCCATGCATCCAGGACGTCATTTATAGGAACTTTCTGATGTTGCACAGCCAGTTGTATCTAACCTCAGTCGACGTGCTCCAAGGTCTAACCACCAAGTTGCTGTGAGCTAAGAAAAGACGTTTTAGGCTGCCATTAAACTCTACATTCACAGTACAGAACGGCATTAAACACGTATTGATACCACAAATATTTTGGAGGCAGATGCGGTTTTTCGTCAATTTTACACCCTGATGGAAAAGTGGAAACGGTGGTGTCATCACGTGCTACTCATCTGTGTGCGAAATTGTGCGAGATTTAGACCGTTGATTTATCTGAACAAATTATTATTTCTTTTTTCGCATTGCTCACAGGCCCACGCGTGGTCTGAAATTTGCCAAGCAGTATAGGACAGGGTGAAATGGTTCAAATGGCTCTAAGCACTATGGGACTTAACATCTGAGGTCATCAGTCCCCTAGAACTTAGAACTACTTAAACCTAACTAACCTAAGAACATCACACACATCCATGCCCGAGTCAGGATTCGAACCTGCGACCGTAGCAGCAGCGCGGTTCCGGACTGAAGCGCCTAGAACCGCTCGAACACAGCGGCCGGCTATGACATGGTGAGTTTTATACATTCAGAATGAAACCATTGTTTACACAACCTACAGTGAATCATCTTATGATACCCAGAGTCCGGCTGTTTACACAGACAGTACAGCCGAAAATCTACTGAATCAAATGGACGCACCTACTTCGAGCGCATGGAAAATTCAGCAAGATGTTCAAATGTCTAAAGCAATTAATAGTAAAGCATGCACTTTTTTTACCGTCCGCTTGTACCTTAGAGCTTGGGATTCATTCCTCCCATCAAGTCAACAGCACAGCATGAAGTAATCAGACCTTGCTTACGAAACCTAGAAGACCGTGCGGCAGACCATTCATGAAATTTCACATCAGAAGCAACAGTCACAGTCAACAACGACACATCCTAGGAAAACAATTAGTTCCTTGTACCTTGTTTTTGGCTCCGTAGATCCAGACACGTTCAACCTCTGTCCACGGTAAATGCTTATACGATTGCCTAGCGTCTTCAGAGTGAGTATGTATTTTCGAATGATATAATCTGCACAACCGAGGCCTGACTTCCGGAAAACAAGCGTGTCTGGCGCCTTTTTCCATGGTCTGGAGGCTGAGACCGACCAGAACCGAGTAAAAATTTTGAAAATTGTGGTAAGTTCCTTTGGGATCAAACTGCTAAGGTCATCAGTCCTGAGGCTTACTCACTACTTAATCTATCTTGAAGTAACTTAGGCTAAGGACAACACACACATCCAGGCCCGAGGGAGGACTCGAACCTCCGACGGAGGGAGCCGCGTGAACCGTGGCAAGGCGCCTCAGACCGCACTGCTACCCCGCGCGGCAGAGAACCGAGTCTCATCAACTCTCGTGCCATAATAGGGGGCAGAAGGTAATCACAATTTCTTATATTCCTTTCTTCCGCAACAGAAAGTCTGAGATGAAACAGATCTTTTTTTCCGGCAGTAAGACCTTTTGTGAATCCGTCAGACCTTTCACCTGTCCCATGGATTTCCAACGCTTCTCAAAAACGATAGTGCTAGGGAGACGCGCGGAAACAACAGGTTTTCTCAAACGCTCGTGCAGCTGGAAACAATTTCCAGGGCCAAAGTCTACAAGTCTGAAAGATTTTAACGAATCGACTTTATTTTCACCACATTTTGCAAGTTTAGCGCTGTCGACTGAAATATACCACCCAAGTCAGCCATCTTACCAACATGATCAACAGCCAAAGACATATCGTCTTTCCAGACTCGACCTAATTCTCGCCATTCACCAAACTAGCGCTTCATTGATACAAATTTTTCATTGAAATCCCTGTAACTTAATTTGCTTGTCCAGTCAACATACTCTTAGCGAGTTTTAGCATTTTGGAGTACATTTCTGTACAAGTCAAGGGTAGCTTAGGCTTAGACAGTGTGACAATCTTGACAACCGTATCATTAGGGTCCAACGGTAATGGGTCGTAACACTACTTTGCCTATTAAGCCATTCAACTAATGGTTTTTTTGAAGACTTATTCGTGGGAAATATGTGCTTACACAGCAGACCAAGCTGACAGTAAAAATCGGAAGAGCAGGCACAATATACACACATAAAAAAGTTTTGCATCATCTCGATTCCGAGAGTTCCGGAACCTGTACAGAAAATTGGAACAGAGATCAACATAAACATCATTTCCGCCCTTTTTAATGCTCATGAAAACCATATATTGCATATTGTACCACCACACAGAGAGACCTCCAGAGGTGGTGGTCCAGATTGCTGTACACACCGATACCTCTAATACCCAGTAGCACGTCCTCTTGCATTGATGCATGACCGTATTCGCCGTGGCATACTATCCACAAGCTCATCAAGGCACTGTTGGTCCAGATTGTCCCACTCCTCAACAGCGATTCGGAGTAGATCCCTCAGAGTGGTTGGTGGGTCACGTTGTCCATAAACAGCCCTTTTCAATCTATCCCAGATATGTTCGACAGGGTTCATGTCTGGAGAACATGCTGGCCACTCTAGTCGAGCGATGTCGTTATCCTGAAGGATGTCACTCACAAGATGTGCACGATGGAGGCGCGCATTGTCGGCCACGAAGACGAATGCCTCGCCAATATGCTACCGATATGGTTGCACTATATGTAACAAATACATAGCACATACTAACTAATTATGTATATCGGACTGCTCTCTGCGCCAGATTGTCAGGGACTGACTGTTTTGGAAAGCCTGTATTTCTGTCGAACACCATTTATTACTGTATTTTGCATCTGTGCCGGCCGGTGTGGCCGAGCGGTTCTAGGCGCTTCAGTCCGGAACCGCGCGACTGCTACGGTCGCAGGTTCGAATCCTGCCTCGGGCATGGATGTGTGTGATGTCCTTAGGTTAGTTAGGTTTAAGTAGTTCTAAGTTCTAGGGGACTGATGACCTCAGATGTTAAGTCCCATAGTGCTCAGAGCCATTTGAACCATTTTTTTTTGCATCTGTGTCACTAAAGACGCACAGATGCCCAGTTGACTACAAAATGAGCAAGGATACCCTGATGTGATGTTCATTTGACCATTATTGCTATTCCGCTGTTGTGCCAGTATGTTAATATGATTTACAGTTAAACAGAAAAATCTCATGTGAAAGAAGAAATTCAAAGATACAAGAGGCAAGTAATATGGCTTTCAATACTGTGCATCAGGCTTTCAATACTGTGCATCAGTCATCACATGAAAGAATTATAGCCAGTTCTAGTTAGTGGCAGGGGGAAAACAGTGTCACCGCACAGATGTTTAGGAGCAGCAAAACGTTAAATTTTAATATAGTTCCAAGAAGATGAATTAAACAAGACAACGTTTTTGTATATACGAAGAAGTGTGAGTATAAGTTGGAAAATACAAACCACTCATAAAATCTAGTGTCTTACAGGAAATTTTCTACGGTATTGTGGAACAGCTGAAAAATGTAGCGCTGTAGTTGGTCACCACGCTGGTGGCGTTGACAATTCTACGTTTACCCTGCGCCATGTAACACTTGGAATCTAGTTCCGTCGGGTTTGAAAGCCTCTAAACAAGCGAAAAACTTTGTAACAAAGAAATAAAGATAAATGTCAGCGTATGATGGCGTAACAATTTCTTAAATACCTACAGGGGGTACTGCTGAGAGAAACATTTCGTAATAAACAGAGAAAGAATACGTAAAATATGCACAACCCGACACATGCGTAGTATTTTGAATCCAGACGTGATCAAGGGGCGATTACACGTGGGAAGGTGTATGGCATTTTTCCCTCTCCCTTGAGTCTATCATTAGTTACATTGCTCTTCTTCTAGTCACGGACCTCTAAATTAATTTTTTCTGCTTTGTCTGTAGCTTCTTTCAAATTTTCCCTTATTCCCTTTCTTTTCTCAGTGTTAAAGCCATGCTCAAACATAAATTACGATTTATGCCTACGAGAAAACCTGTCAAACCTTAAGCAGCAGAAAGGGCTTCAGTCCCAATGCGTGCACGAGGAAGACGGTATGAGGGTAGATACAGCAACAATCAATGTAATGGTTGTAAATTACCGTAACATTGTAGGGAAAGAACCAGAGCTCCAAGCACTAACAGAAAGCACGGAAGCTCAAATCATTGCAGGTATCGAAAGCTGGCTGGATAAAGCCAGACGTAAGTTGAACTGAAATTTTTATAAAGCACCTAACGGTCGTCAGGAAGGGTAGATTAAATACGTTGGTGGTGGCGTGTTTGTCTGTTTGAAGTAGCTTATCTTTCAGCGCAATTGAATCCGATACATCGGCGAAAATACATTTTTAAAACCGGTGGTAGGTGTAGAACATCGTTAGAAAATGTACTAAACGCTTTCTCCAGCAATTATTTCGAGCAATTTGCTCAGGAACCTAGTCAGTGTAGAAATGGTTGTGAATACAAACCTGACCTCTTGGTAACAAATAATTCTAGGCAAATAGGGAATATCATCACAGATACAGGGGTTAGTGACCCCAAGGTCGTTGTAGCGAGAAAAAAGCAGATAAAAATTCTCATGACGACAGTCTCCACTTCCTCCCGACCTACTAAGTGCATACCAGATGTGGCTTAAATTCAAAAATATAGTGTCCGAGGCAGTTGAGAGATTTATACCGAATAAATTAATAAAAGATCTTACTGATCCTCCATGTACACAAATTATATCAGAGCACTGTTGCAGAAGCAACGAAAAAACCATGTCAAATATAAAAGAACATGAAATCTCCAAAGATTGGCGATGTTTTACTGAAGTCGAAACTTGGTATGGATTTCAATGCGACATACGTTTAATAGCTTTCACTATTAAACTCTGTCTCGAAATCTGACGGAAAATCCAAAAAGGTACTGGTCGAATACAAAATACACCAGCTGCAATATACAATCAATACCTTCACAGCGCGATAGCGACGATGACAGTGCCACTAAAGAGGATTTATTAAACACAGCCACTAAAGCGGAGTTATTAAACACAGTTTTCCGAAATTCCTTCACCAAAGAAGACGAAGTATATATTCCAGAATTCGATTCAAGAACAGCTGCCAACATGAGAAACTTAGAAGTATGCTGATACAATAGCCCCATATATTGCAATCATATGTAACCGCTCTCTCGACGGAGGATCTGGACCAAAAGACTCGAAAGTTACAAAGGTCACACCAGGGCTCAAGAAAGCAAATAGGGGTGATTCGCTGTCTTACAGACCCATATCGTTGACTTCGATTTGCAATAGAATTTTGGTATATATATGGTGGTCGAACATTATGAATAACCTCGAAGGTAACACACAGTCAACACAGATTCAGAAAATATTGTTCCTGTAAAACATAACTACTGTAGCTTCTTATTCGCACGATAGGGGATCTCAAACTGATTCCATGTGTCTAGATTTCCTGAAGGCTTTTGATACCGTTCTTCACAAGCCACTTCTAATCAAATTGCGTGTCTATGGAATATCGCTTCAGCTGTGCGACTGGTTTCGTGATTTCCGGTCATAAATGTCACAGTACGTAGTAAGCGACGGAAAATCACCGTGTAAAAAAAATGATATCTGGCATTCCCAGAGGAAGTGTTGTAAGCCCTCTGCTGTTTTTAAATTATATGAGCGATTTAGGAGACAACCTGAGCAGATCTTTTCGATTGCTTCTAGATGATGCTGTTATTTACCGTATAGTAAAGTCGTCAGAAGATCAAAATCACTTGCAAAATTACTTAGACACGATATTGTATGGTGCGAAAAGTGGCAATTGGCTCTGAATAACGAAAAGTGTGACGTCATCCACATGAGTGCGAAAAAAAACCGTTAAAGTTCGATTACACGATAAATCACATTAATTTAAAGGTTGTCAATTCGACTAAATACCTAGTAATTACCATTACGAACAACTTAAATTGGAACGACAACATAGATAATGTGTGGAGAAGACAAACCAGAGACTGCGTGTTAATGGCAGCCGGCCGCGGTGGCCGTGCGGTTCTAGGCGCTGCAGTCCGGAGCCGCGGGACAGCTACGGTCGCAGGTTCGAATCCTGCCTCGGGCATGGATGTGTGTGATGTCCTTAGGTTAGTTAGGTTTAAGTAGTTCTAAGTTCTAGGGGACTGATGACCTAAGATGTTAAGTCCCATAGTGCTCAGAGCCATTTGAACCATTTGTTAATGGTATAACACCTCGAAGACACAACAGGTCTACTAAAGAGCCTGCCTCACTAAGCTTGTCCTTCATCCGCTAGAGTATTGCTGTGTGGTTTCGGTTCCTTACCAGAGAGGATTAACAGAAGTCAACAAAAACGTCCTAAGAAGGGCAGCTCGATTAGTACATATCATCGCGAAATAGGGGAGAGTATGTCATGGATATGATAAGCTAGTTGGGGTTCAGTCATTAAAACGAAGACGAGATCATTTCATAAAATTTCAGCCGGCCGCTGTGACTGAGCGTTTCTAGGCGCTTCAGCCCGGAACCGCGGGGCCGCGACGGTCGCAGGTTCGAATCTTGCCTCGGGCGTGGATGTGTGTGATGTTCTTAGTTATGTTTAAGTATTTCTAAGTCTAGGGGACTGATGACCTCAGATGTTAATTCCAATAGTGCTTAGAGCCATTTGAACAAAATTTCAATCATTTATTTCTTCCTCTGAATGTGAAAATATTTTATTGTCGCCAAACTACACAAGGAGAAACGTTCATCGTAATAAAATAAGAGAAATCTGAACTCGTACAGAAAGATTTAAGTGCTCATTTTTCCCACGCTCTGTTAGAGAGTGGAACGGTGGAGAAGTAGTCAGAAGATGGTTCGAAGAACCCTCCTCCAGGCAGTTAAGTGTGAATTGTAGAATAATCATGTAGATCTTGGAGACAAAGCAACTAAAATGCATTGCACGAACTGTTCATCCAGATTCGTCGAATTTCACACTGTTTGCGTTCCAAAAACTTCGCAAGTCTTGTAAATCTTCGTTTCCGAATAAAAATAATTGTATTAATCATTGTTTTGCCTCCTTAACTTTAATAAAATTGTTATAGTTGTTAGCCAGGACAGGCTGACTCGTATTTAGTATACAACTGTTACTTTTCACTATAATAAATGAAAGCGCTTTGAATACTGCTTGTTTTGAACCATAAATTATAGTCGTGGTGTGTCGGAAACCATCCTTTCTCGACATTTGACCATAGCCGTCTTTCCTTTATGTACTACGGACGCACTAAATGGGCACTGGCGATTTACACACTTTTTCCAACCAATAAAGTGTTCATATGTAAGTCATTCGCTCTCCTACGACGTAACACTTTGTACAGCAGAAGCGATGGCGATACCGTTTACAGTCTAGTACTCAGTTGTACTGGTTGCTACAGGCCCCCTCTGCTCTTCGTTATATACTGCGAGTGACATAATTTAATTTTGGTTGCATAATTAAATTTGGAGTTAAAACTCAACATGTATTACACTGTAAACGTTTCACTTCTTTTTCACTCACTGGTGCCTCACAGTGGGCACTGGTCTTAAAGACGTACGTACATCAAAAAGACGTTTGAAACAGTGGGACAGCTGAAAATAAGACGTCATGCATGAATGACATTGCGTAAAAGAACACTGCGGTGGTAGGTCGGGGGGAGAGGGGGCGGCCCTGGAAAAAATATGTCATTTGACATGCAACTGCCTTACTACTCATATCCACTTACCCTCCAACAGCCCTTTGTTTTTAGTAGTCGGCACACAATTCTGCATCCCAGATGTCCGCAAAACTAAATTAAGGATATTTCACACAAAGATGTAAGACCAAAAAATTTTTGGTCAAAAGGAATATTCGATACTAGTCGTCAGCTTTGACGACTGAAGTAATGTTAATAGCTGCGGTAATGGCACCTTTCGAGTTGTATTTTCACAGTTTGGTTTGTAGTAGCCGAAGCCAACGATAGTGGAAGGAAAAAAGCTTCGGGTTGGCGGCAGACTGATCTGCAGCCAAGACCGAAATCAAGGTTGGGGTTGAAGGTAACAGTTTGGTTGCGAGTTGGTGAAGTCAAAGTGAAAGCATAAACGCTGATCATGGTGACACATTGATCTGTAGTTTAGCCCGGGTGAAAAAACTGCCGCTAATATCACCTTATGGCCGCCATGTTGATTACGACAGTTCAAGCTGACGACAATTAATGAATATTGCACGTGAGACGTGGAAAAGAAGGCCTTACCTGGTCAGAACAATGACCAGAAAAGGAATGTTGTGACTTGGTCGGGGTAGGACCCGTAACATAGAAATGCTTGTTTATTTTTTTTATAAATGAGCAAACTGTTACACAAAATAAGGAGTGTCCTGACAGCAGTTATGTTAGTTGGACTCTTACTACTGCCACAAACACTTGTGATTAATAAACGTGTGCTTTTAATGACGTTCGTGAAAATAAATTCTGAATCATCAGTTCACTAGACAACTGAGGAAAGGCAATGCATAAATTCAGTAGATTTTCAAAGAAGCCACACCTTCTTTCTGCATACAGTGACAATTCACTGTGCCGCAATTGTGAATCACAAATATCTATTTTTAAATTTGTTTTGACTTTAATCACTATTGGACTAATTAGGGAACAAGTCCAGTACAACATAAAATCCATTTGGTCCTCTGTGAACAGCTATGACATCATATAAAAATCACCATCATCATCTTTTTGAAACTTACAAGCAGCTTCTTACCCGTCTGAACATGAATAACATAATATGAAAGTCACAGTTTGGATTTCTAACCGGCTTAGATACTCAGAAGCCCACTAGTGAAAATGTACTTAATTCGTTAGACAAATTACAGGCTACAAGTTTATTCAAGATCTGTTGAATATGCTTGTTTCCGAAAAACCACAATTTCCTTTTGAGTAAATTAGAATTTTATGGAGTCATGGCAACTTCATCTATATTCATATTCTGCAAACCTTAGAAAAGTGCATGATAGAGGGTACTTTCCATTGTGCTTTCTTCCTTTGTCATCCATATATGGAGTGCTGAAAGAATGACTGTTTTAGTTTGTAATTTTTTATTTAGCCTGCAGATCATACATTGTGTAGAGAGAAGCACATGATGATATAGCATAATTCGAAAATTAAGGGGAGATGATACATGGTTAAAATTATTGTGACAGTGATATTATAATGATAGAAATGTTCATATAATACATATGTAATGCCAAGAAACAGAAAAGAATGTAGGTGGATACCTTGCGAAAAATTCAGAATTGCCCAGTATTTCGAAATAAGTTCACATTATTACGAGAAAGGAAAATATAAGCAAATAACATGGAAATTCAAAACTATCATATACATTTAAAAATTCATTACTAAAATAAAACAGGAAAGGCAACACACTCCTGTTTTAAAATGTTCAGAACATGGACAGAACAAATAACATGAAAATTGGAAAGTATACATTAAAAATACAGTACAGAATGGAAAACTCACTTCTGTATTACAAAGTTGTGGTTTGCATATAAATACATAGAGCAGGGACAGAAAAAGTAATAATTTAAACACAGTTACATTGTATATAATGAGATGAGCTTTGAAGGAGAAGCTGGCCAGGGTTGCCGAGCGATTCTAGGCGCTAGAGCCTGGAACCGCGTGACTGCTGCGGTCGCAGGTTCGAATCCTGCCTCGGGCATGGATGTGTGTGATGTCCTTAGGTTAGTTAGGTTTCAGTAGTTCTAAGTTCTAGGGGACTGATGACCTCAGAAGTTAAGTCCCATAGTGCTCAGAGTCATTTGAACCATTTGTACACATTAACAGCATTTGTAAAGTGCCAGCTGTCTTTGTGTGTCGCCTATAAGCGAGCGGTAGCCGGTGGCCGATGTGGCAGCACTGTAGGGAGTGGTAGGGAGCGGCATATGGATGGACTAAGGTGTTGTGGAGGTTGAATTGGTGTTGAAATACTACTTTAAGAGGGATGGTGATAGATAATCAAAGCCCAGATGGAAGATGTGGTTCAGTTGTTCCAATCTGGGGTGATACTGGGTGATGAAGGAGGCACTCCTTTCTACCTGTTTCTTGGGGATGGTGGAAGGATTTGGGGCTTGTGGGGAAATGGCATGGGAGATTTGGTTGTGGACTAGATCTAGGGTAGGTCAAGGGGACAGTGCCTGCCTGTGAAGGCCTTGGTGAGACCTTCAGCATAGGATGTCTTGGCCCTGAGTCTAGACCATGAAAATATCATCAATGGACATGAACCAGACTAGGGTTAATCGTTTTCAAAGGCTAGGAAGATGTCCTCTTGATGGCCCTAAACATGTTGGCAGAGGAGGGTGCCATGTGGGTGCCCATGGGTGTGCCACAGATTTGTTTGTATACCTTTCCTTCGAAGGAGGTAATGGGTTAGGATGAAGTTAGTAAGGTGTATGAGGAATGAGGTAGTAGTTTTGAAGCCCAAAGGACACTGTGAAAGGTAGAATTCAACAGCGACAAGGCCATGGGCATGAGGGATATTGTTGCATCAGGAAGTAGCATCAACAGTGACAAGTAGGGATCCAGGAGGTAAAGAGGTGGGGATGGTGGGGAGTCGTTGAAGGAAGTGGTTGGTGTCTTTGACATGGAAGGCTAGGTTACTGGCAACTGGCTGGTGGTGTTGGTCAATGAGGGCCGAAATTCTTTCAGTGTCTTAATACAATGGGGTGTCCAGGATTGCTGGGTTTGAGGATTTCTGAGAGCATGTAGAAACGGTGTGCAGCACGTCATAGGGATGAGAAGGTAAATGGATTCAGGGGAAGAGTTCTGGGAAGTACCTAAGGCTTTAAGTAGGGTTTAGAGGTGGAAAGGGTTCACTATGACAGAGTGGAGGGGTCGAAAATTGGCACATGCCTTCTGCCAGGTAGTCACAACGATTCATAGCAAAAGTGGTGAAACCTTTGTCTGCAGGTACGATGATTAGGTCAGCATTTCTTTTCAGGTTGTTTAGTGATTCAGTTTCAGAGATGTGATGTATGTAGTAGGGATTGCACAGTAGGAGTGTCTTGTGAAAGGAGTAGAGGTGGTTCAGGGAAGCTTGTGCCATGGAAATGTGTTTTTGCAGTACCAGATTTATGAGGGCTAGGGACTGATGGAGTCTGAAAAGGTGGAGGTCATTGTGAAAGGAGCAGCGGAATGCAGAGAAAGGAAATGAACAGGATGTGGGACTGGGTTTTAGTCAAGGAAAAGGAACTGGTGCAGAAAGATGGAGCAGGAGTCCATTGTGGCAGGGATGGGAGACGGGAAATGGGAATGACATGGAAAGGGGCAAATGAAGGTTTAGATGGTTGTGGGATGAGCTGACAACAGAAAACACGCTTAAAAATACGCACTGATATGTAAAAGAACTCACAAACACGTAAAATTCGCAAAAATTCACGAAACTACGTAAAAATACGCACAGATAATTGGTTTTAATATTTAGTATTCTCCTCATAGATCTGAACGTATAATACGATCTACTGTAGGCAAACGAGCCTGACTGTTGTCGCAGCAACGCAGTTCGGCAACGTGGACTTTGTTTACCCGCTTTCTGATGCCGTCCATATGCAGTTCTCACCCCTCCCGTGCTCCACCTCTATGCACGGAAGCGTTGTCTTATGTGATGCAAGCTATAGTCCAACTGTATATCACTCCCAATCCCAACCCCTTGTCACAGGGATTATAAAAAACGTGGGGAAAAGAAACAGATGAAGTATGGAAATATGCATATGTTTGAATAAGGGCAGATAGGGGGAAGAGGGACTGGTTAGGTCGAGATTCACAAGTTCATGGGTAGGTGTGGAAAATAAAATGGGAGAATTATGGAGGAAAGATCAATAGGAATAATTATAATTTTTGATGGGAAGAATCTGGACATCATATGCTGCACCAACAATCCATGCAGTCACCTGTGTATTGTGCACGGACGAGATTGTTGATAAAAAGTGGCTCTGAAGTCAGAGGGTATGCAGTTTGGAAGGTGTTGAATAAACACAGGAAAGAATAGGTATTGAGAAGAGTAGTGCTTTAGAGAACAGTGACACAGGAAAACATCGCAGGATTGTGAGATGGAAGAAAATCTGTTAGGCAAAATCAGAGACAATGGACACGATTAAACATCCTGCCCCTGCTCCTCCACCCAACCTTTACAACAGCCTAAAGCCCGCGTCATGTTGGAAGGCGGCCCAATTTTCATTCTGCGCATCCCCCTCTACTAACCACTGCCAGCCAATAATAATCATTCTATTTCGGAGCGGCTAGCAGTGAGTTACAGCTAGACAGTGAGAACCTCGGTCCTACATGCTGCACTGTTGCCATATTTCGCTATAGCCAAATTGTTCATTCAACTAGTAGTTTTCTTCTTTTTTTCTTGTACTGTATTAGTGTGAATGTATATCTGTAAATGTTTAAGTGTGGTTAAAAAATGCCAGGTGACGGCAATAAATGTGAAGCGCTTCACAAGCAGGCGAGGGGTATTACTTATCGCATTTATAACTTTTTCAAATGTGAATTTGAAAACAGGTCTCCTACTGTTGACAGCTGAAGACACAAGGACGGACTCCAGAACCATGTGGTGTCGGCAAGAGAAATGTAAAGAAAATTGTAAACGAAAGGGTCAGTGCTGTAGGAACCGTAAAAAAGTTGGTTTCGTGTCGCCTGGAAAGCACTGAAATCGCAAGGAACCTGTAAAACAAATGGACACAAATGGATAATTTTAACAACGATGTTTAAAGTGCTCCATGTGAATGATAAATGCCTAACATCACAAAAAAGAAAAATAGCTTCAATGGTAAACGTTTCATCAATGTAAAGAATTTTAAAAAGCCGTTGGTTCCTGATATGTTAAGGAGAGAGTTTTTAGTTCAAAAAAAGTGAGATAGGTGCAGCACGGTACTACATCTCATATAAAATTAGTTCAAAAAAGTGACATAGGTGCAACACGGTACTACATCTCATATAAACATCCACGATAAAAGTGAAGGAGGTAGTTCAACAGTGTATTATCTTGATGAAACATGGGTCAACTAGAATCATTCCAGGAAGATTTGCTGGAAAATGAGTGATGGTACTGGCAGTTTTAAAGTTTTCATAGGAATAGGTTCTCAAATAATTATTGTGCATGCTGACTCTTCTTCTGGTTTTGTTTCTGAGAGTAAACTTGTATTTATGCGTAAGAAAAATAGAAGTGACTACCATTCAAAAATGAATGCTGTCAGTTTCGTGATGTGGTTCACAATTCTTGTCATACCTTGCTTCTAAGTTGGTCCTTGACAGTTATAATTCAGCTGTTCCAGAGAAAACACCAAGTATAAACACCAGAAAAGTGAATATTTTTCCGTGGCTTAAAAATAAAAATATTAAGCACAGTATAAACCAGACTCGTGCCGATCTCCTGCAACTCATTAATTTATACAAGTCACATGACAGAATGTGCAAAGTTGACTTCCTTGCACACAAATGGGGTCACGCAGTATCACTCTAAATGTAGCCCCAAGGAATTAATTTGGGCAAAGGATAAGGCTATGTGGGCGATAACATTCATTGAATCGCTTGTGCATGAGGCAATAGACAACATCCCACCAGTAGCGTGGGCACATCCGTGCGGCATGCTGAAAATCTTTGGAAAGAATAATTTGACAGGGAAGTGATGATGGATATAAGCCTTGAACCTATCATGGTAAATTTATAATCAGATTGTTCGGAAACAGACTAAAATAGTAGTGATGGTGGTATTATGATGTAGACTTTGGAACAAAGTAGTAATATTTATTAGCTTTAAAGACTCGTGGTTTAAAAAATGTGTTCGTCAACATATCAGTTGCATGCATAATAATTGGGACTTCCTAGCCTTTTTGAAGACTTTGTATCCTTTGAATTATACAGACTATAATGTTCAACATATTGCCCAAGGAGAAATTAAGCTTCTCCCAACACGTTGTACCTCTAATAACACACGAGAATGCAGCTGGATGAATTCGTCATAAGTCCGATATTTCCACATGTAAACCGCTGTCATTTTCAAGGAACGAACTGGATAAGGCCCTAAAATGACAATAACTATTACCGGTCGAGGTAACGGTGGTTTTCGATGTTATTGGTCATCATTCCCTGGAGTTATTCGCAGATGATGATTAATTGTTTGCTTGTTAAATGGATTATAAATGCGGTCTCTCTCTGTAATGTCGAACGAGTTAGTTTATACTCATAATGCCCGTTAACAGCGAAAAATGTGACAACTTACTGACCATTTTTCGATACCCTTTTCATTAGTCTTTCCTACCACTAATTCTTTTCTACACTCAATGATTACACTTAAACCGGCCGGGGTGGCAGAGCAGTTCTAGGCGCTACAGTCTGGAACCGCGCGACCGCAGGTTCGAATCCTGCCTCGGGCATGGATGTGTATGATGTCCTTAGGTTAGTTAGGTTTAAGTAGTTTTAAGTCTAGGGAACTGATGACCTCAGATGTTAAGTCCCATCTGTGCTCAGACCCACCTGAACCATTTTTTGTGAATGAATTTGCATGTTTCCTTTCCTGAAGAAGGCTTTGGCCAGAAGCTAAATGTGTAACAGTATTTTTTTTGTGCCTGTCTGCAAATCAACGTTTCATCTTTTCACAGATATTGTTATTTATAAGGAAGTTTTACATGATAATCAAGTTAGATATACACAAAACATTACACTGGTAAAATGATTCTCAAGTACAGAAATGTAAGGTTGTTCATGTAATGAAACATAAAACTATACAAGCATTTAACTGCATGATTAATGAGTTACTATTAGAAATCAATTATATCATACAAAGGGGTGGTAATAACAATGTGTAGAGATATGTAATAGAACAATGGTAACACCAGCTCAGCTGTAAGCAAATGAAATGGATTACTCCAATCTATTGATAGGCTACTGAGAACTTCCAACATTCTTAAGAAAAATTCAATATAGCTCATGAGGACCAGCTTAGACCCAGTACCAGCTATAGGTTGCCTACCTGACGACTTCTACTGCAATAAAATGTTTATCTGCAATATTTCGCTTCATGACTGACAGAATTTAAAATGCTGCCATAATGTACTCATTAAAATGCATAATCTTTTCGCAAAATTGCGAAAAATTTAGATTTTTTAAATTATGTAATGTATTAGATTGATTCTTTAAGAATAACGTCGCAAAGTTTCATAATCGAATTCTGACTAGAAATATGTTTTAAAGAAGTTTGTTTGGGCGTCTGTCCCTGCCGTTCCCCCTCTTTCTACGCCATGATCCACACCTTCTCTACATTAGAAATTTTTTGTGCGTTAATTTGTCGTTCACTCAATCGAAACAAACTGCAGATGAGTCTAGACGGCTGTGAGAAAGATTATCTTTGCTTGTTCCTTTGTTTACAACATTTTTTTAGTAAATGTGCTACAAACGTATTTCATATTTAGAGGTAAACCGATTGTAAGTAAATTAATTATTCATGAAATCAAACGAAACATTACACAAAACAGTGTAAATAAGTGCATTGCTATGGAATGGCACAACCCAGCCAAACAGGACATCAAACAGCTACTGCTGACAAGCCAGGGAAACTTGCAAACCCTGCTGGACAGCCTGGTAGCTCTAAATCTCCCTGTATGGTCCAGCAGGAGAAACTACACCCTAATATCATACAGCGGAACCCTTGTAGTCTTACAGACAATCAGTCTGGTAGGGTGACACGTCCATCAAGTGCTCAACAATCCAAACCCACATTCAAATTAATTCAGCAGAACTTTCAAAGTCTTAGCAATAAGCACATTGAGTTGGATACCATTGCAGCAATTGATAACCCTGATGTTTTAGATATAAGTGAACACTGATACGCAGGTGAGCTAATTAGTGTATGTAAGCCACTCTCCATGTTCTTTTGCTCTGTCTTCAGTAGAAAAGAGAAACGTGGCGGTGGGGTAGTTATCTTCGCAGCCAGCGGTAGTAATTATAGTGTAACAGATGTAAGTGCTTTCAGCATTGAAGATGTAATAGAACTAGCAGCAATTAATTGTAAGTGGAGGAAAGAACTTAATTATTATCGACCTATACAGACCTCCATCTGGTAGCCTAGATGTTTTCTCTGATGTTCTTAATGACTTACTTGGTGACATTGATAGTAAACAATGCCAAAAAAATGGCTGGGTTAACATAATAGGCCGTACGGTTCTAGGCGCTACAGTCTGGAGCCGAGCGACCGCTGCGGTCGCAGGTTCGAATCCTGTCTCAGGCATGGATGTGTGTGATGTCCTTAGGTTAGTTAGGTTTCATTAGTTCTAAGTTCTAGGCGACTGATTACCTCAGAAGTTAAGTCGCATAGTGCTTGGAGCCATTTGAACCATTGAACATAATACTAGCTTGAGATATAAACATTGACTTGCTGTCCAATGACTCTATATCTAAAAAACTAATGCTAATACTAGCTCAATTTAACTTAACATTCCTGATAAATGAGTATAAAATCACGCATTGAGAACATTATAACTAACATGTCCCACTTTACATGCAGTGTATCAGTTCTGAAGCTTGCCATTTCTGACCACCACACAATACAGGTATTGATAGAAGCTGAAAATCCTCATATCAATAGAAAAGAGAAACAATATGTGACAAAAAGAATCACCAATGATGAAAATGTTAAAGATCTCAACAGTTTGCTGAAAAGCGCTGCTGGAAACTAAAAGTAAATATGTAGCCACAATGTTAAGAAACTCTACTAACTCTAGTTTAGCTGTTTGGGAAGTAATAAATAGATTTGGGATTTACAACGATCAACTAGTGATTTTACTATAAACCATAAAGGGCATACCATGAAATGTCAATGTCAGATTGCAAATGTTTTTAATGAGTACTTTTCCTCTGTTGCAAAATCTGTCAATGACCATTTCAAGAATCTTCAGTATAGATATAAGGGCATTCCAATCAAACAAAGCATATACTTGGTCCCAACCAATAGCAAGGAAATCAGAAAAATAGAAAAGTCATTAAAAATACAAAATCAGCAGGTTATGATGGATTGTCTACCAGTACCCTGAAAAGATGCATAGACAACATATCTGATGCCATGGCCACAGCAGTAAATGATGTAGCTGCATCAGGTTGTTTCCCAGATAGTCTAAAGATAGCACAAGTAACCCCGTTTTACAAGAAAGGTGATAAATCTAAAATTGAAAACTACCATCCCATTTCAATCTTACCTGCATTTTCTAAGGTACTTGAGAAAGTTATTTACACCAGACTAATGTCATTCCTGAGTCAACACAATTTAATATTTGAAAATCAGAATGGCTTTATGAAAAACAAGTGAACTTCAGTAGCCACAGCACAATTTGTTGTGGATTGGCAAGACAGCCAACCCACTATGGGAGGAAGCCGAAAGGAACGCGTTTTAGCTCACGCAGGCTGGCGTGAGGTCTGGAACAGGTCAAAGAAATGAGACTAACAAAAAACGTACGTAGCTGCTGGAATACTTAACTTTAATCCATAATTGGTGAACATAGCTCTTGACGGTACATGTTTTACAGCATCAATAGTAACTGGTAATGGCGCCTTGCTAGGTCGTAGCAAATGACGTAGCTGAAGGCTATGCTAACCATCGTCTCGGCAAATGAGAGCGTAATTTGTCAGTCATCCATCGCTATCAAAGTCGGCTGTACAACTGGGGACGAGTGCTAGGAAGTCTCTCTAGACCTGCCGTGTGGCGGCGCTTGGTCTGCAATCACTGATAGTGGCGACACGCGGGTCCGACGTATACTAACGGACCACGGCCGATTTAAAGGCTACCACCTAGCAAGTGTGGTGTCTGGCGGTGACACCACACAGTTAATAGACAAAATAATAACTGCCATAGAGAACAATGAGTATGTAACTGGAGTGTTCCTTGATCTAGAAAAAGCTTTTGATTGTGTCAACGTCACCATATTACCTGACAAGCTGTGGAACCTGAGTATTAGAGGAACTGGCTATGAACTAATAAAATCGTATTTGAGCAATAGACAACAATTTGTCTTGCTTAAAACAAACAGTGGGTCTTTCAAACCTAAAATTACTGATATCAAATATAGAGTGCCTCAAGGTTCTGTCTTGGGACACTTTCTTTTCTTGATTTATGTTAATGAAATACAGTATTGTTCTCCTAACTGTAAAAAAAATATTGTATGGAGATGAAAGATCAATTGTGTGTAAACATGAAGTCTATGACAGTCTGGAGGTGCTGTGCAACAGTGTAACTAATGAAATAGTCAAGTATTTCAATGAAAGACATCTAAATGTAAGTGCTTCAAAGACTGAAATGATGGAATCGAACACAAGGAAACAAATATAATTTGGCATGAAATTATCCATAAGAAATGGCATTGTAAAAAAAAAGAAAAATGGGCGAAGTTCTTGGGAGTTACGATCCAGGAGAGCCTCAAATGGGACATGCATATCGATTCCTTAGCCTGTAAGCTGTCAAAGAATGTATTTCCTATAAATATGATTAGCAAATATTGTAAGGATATGGGTGTACTAAAAAGTGCTTATCATGCCCTATTCTCATCAAATTTAAACTATGCCATAGAAATATGGGGTGCAACAACTCAAGCCAACCTAAGCACATTATTAATACTACAGAAAAAAGTTATCAGACTTATGTGTGGTGCCAAACCTAGAGAATCATGTCGGAATCTGTTCCCAAAATTAGGTGTGGTTACCATTATAGGTTTATACATATTGAAAGTTAAATTGCTCATGAAAACAATAAATCCAAATTTCAACTGTGACCTGCACCAGTACGATACAAGGCAAAAGTTCAGATACCATGTAAATAGCCACAGAGCAGCTTTATATGAAATAAATGCACTTCATGCTGGGCTGAAGCTAGCCAACGCCTCACCAAAAAATCTCACAGTCCTTTCTACTAACAAATTAAAAGATCAGCTAAAGAGAATTCTAATTGAAAACCCTTTTTATTCCCTAGACGAGTACTATATCTATATGAAAAGTGCTTCGTAAGTATGTCAAGCTCATAGATTTTAGTAACCTACAACTAATATTATGTTGATAACAACAATATTTGTAATATTGTGATTGTATATTACCAAACGTAAAATGCATCAAAATGTAAAATTTCATAGTACAAACAAATCTTTAGTTTGTAATTTATAAACTGATGTATTCAGAAGAATAATCTGTATGATATCCTGAAGCTGTATTATTTATAGGGATTGTATTTTATGTTGAATAAATATTATTATTATTATTATTATTATTATTATTATTATTATTATTATATAGCAACCTATTTTGCTCGAAATGTATCGTAACAGTGGACACATATTCAAAAACGTGACGAAATTTTGAGGCATGTCCAGTGTTCGCTAGTGGAAATGTGGATAGGATTAAATGCCTGGAGAGACTGGGCTTCCATCCAAGTGCGTTCACACTGAAGATACTTGAAAGGGCAATTCCCCATCAAACCCCCCACAGATTTAGTGCTAAGATGGCTCAGTGGATAGATCATCAAAAACTGAACACAACTCAAGCATGAAAACAGGAAGAAGGTGTACTGAATTGTGAAAAAAAGGCAAAATAAAAACAGTGAAAAGTTCAAGTTTAACAACTGCAGTATCGACAATTATTGAACAAACTGAGGATGTGGTTAGGTGATTATGGTGGTGGACCATAAACAGGACGAGTTGTGTTCAAAACTCACTTATGTCGTTTATTTTCATTTTTTTTTTTTTCACAACATTATGAACTGTCCTTCTGGTCATTGAAATGTTTGTTCTCTTTCTGTAGTCTTGGCCGTTGTCATACTGTACATTGGTTATAGAATATGAATTATGTGGTAAGAATTTTATTCGCACAAACTAGGTTGACACTCGGTGCGGTGGCTGATGAGAGCAGCCGTAAAGGCATTTTCCATTTGGTATCGCTACCATCGACCTCCGCGCCAAGTGTCGACTTAGCTTGAAGGTACAGTACGTTACTGTCGCAAATAATTGTGATGAACATGAGTGCACGCAAGATACCACATAGACGTCTCACAGAAATCAAAACAACAAATAAAGTAATGCGAACTATGTTACAACAAAGGAATTCTAGTGTCAAAACTTCCAAAATGGAACATAACTTCAAAAACGTTTTAAAAGTATATTTTGACAGAGCACAGAGAAACTGTGTGATTGTGAAACTGTTGCATTCATTTGTTGCTACTTATGTGACATACTATTATATTTTCACCATTACCTAGTCCGCTCCCGGCAGCTGAGTGGACAGCGCGATGTACTGTCAATCCTAAGGGCCCAGGTTCGATTCCCAGCTGGGTCAGAGATTTTCTCCACTCAGGGACTGGGTGCTGTGTTGTCCTAATTATCATCATTTCATCCCCATCGACGCGCAAGTCGCCGAAGTGGCATCAAATCGAAAGACTTGCACCAGGCGAACGGTCTACCCGACGGGAAGCTCTCGTCACACGCCATTATTATATCATTACCTAGGGCGTGATGATTCATATGAACACCTAAATTGGGCAAGGAGGCATATCTCACTCACTTACCAGGCGTGCAAATTAGGTGCATCAATAACAGATGCATATCATATGACACACATACTGTCACTAGTAATTTCCCTCTTTTCCTGTTTTCTTTGAATGTGTTTTTCAGTTTTATTAGGTCTCTCCACATTCGTTCCTTTTAATGTGTGTCAGGGCGCTGATGACCTCGATGTTGAGCGCCCATAAACCCCAACACACACACACACACACACAACATCTGTCACTAATGCCATGGTCCGGTGAAGGATTTGGTTGACTTATCGCTTTGTCATCAAACGTTTACGGTTCTCATTCAAAAGCCATTACCTTTCAGATGCTTAATAACAACAACATTGACATGAAGGAGTTTGTGCACGGGTTACCCGCTTGACAGTCCAACACTGGGACTATTTATTCATGACGTTGTCACTGTTTTGACCTCCTCTGTATTCTACTTATTGTCCTTGCACAGGTCACAGTTTCTGTTTTGCTTGTTTTCCACAGTTCAGTACACCTTCTTCTTGTTTTCATGCTTGGTCTATGTTCATTCTTCGACAGGCTGTTCACTGGGCCATCTTACCACTAAATTTCATGAACGTGAAATCGGGAGTTGCCCTTCTCAGAAGAATCGATGAAGCGCGACTGGACAAAGCTCAGGTAGCAGAAGAAAAAATGCCAAAGTTGGCTAGGCAAAGGAGGCAGGGGAAGAGATTGCTCCAGGAAGACAAGGAAGAGAACAAAGATTATGGATATGGACAGCGTTAGTCACTAGAGGTATAGTAATATTGTCAAAAATTTAAATAAAAGCTTTGAATGCTAATTGTCATAAACTGACTTTTTTGAGCTATAATGAACCCTTTCTTAGGAACTACAAAAGCTAACATACTGAAATTCGGCATAGTTGTTAAGAATTACTAAATAATCCTTTGCAGCACTATTCAATTATTTTTTCTCAACGGAGACGTCCAATGCCACCTGTCTGCTTTGACCCGTGATGTAAGGGTGTTGTGGTGTGTGACTTCATTACGGCACGGACTTTAGTTTACAAGTTAGTTATGTTTGTAGATGTCGCCTTGTTGTGTTACGGTGGAATTGGTTATGTTTGTTAATGTCATTGTGTTGTTTTTGATGGTGCCCCTCTGCTGGTGGTCGTGGTGGTGTGTGTATGGTCTGAGTGTTATGTAGTGTATTGGGTTCATTTGAGCTTTGGTGTTGGTAGAGCGGAGTTGTTGGCAGTGTCTGTGACTGAAGGTTTGAAATTGTTTTCAGTGAGTTATCAATTAATTTTTTTGTCTATGTGTTTGTGTTTTCGATAGGTGTCAAATGTAGTGTCTGCTGAGAAAATATGACATTCGCGAGAGCTCCAGCATCTCGGACCAGGGACGGGTACATGTGGCAGTGTCGAAAGGAGAACGTTTGGCGCTGCATTAGATGCGGTATCAAGTTCGAGAAATCTACATTGGCCATGAGAGAGATAGTTTTGATAACTAACTATTTTTGTCATAGGACCTCTATTAGTTTTTGTGCACATGAGACTGGAGTGAGTGAGAGGACGGTGTTAGATTGGTTTTCTTTCTGTAGGGAAGTGTGTTTTGAGTATGTAAAGTATAGGGGTTAGTTGGGTGGGCCAGGGCTGGTGGTTGAGATAGACAAATCACAGCTTGGGAAGAGGAAGTATGGGAGGGGTAAGTCTGTGGCTGGTTTATGGGTGTGGGGGTCAGTTATTTTGTTATTTCGGGGGGGGTGGGGGGGTTTGCTTTTTGTGTTTTCAGTGTTTTGGAGGGGCATACTAAGAGGGAATTGGTGGGGTTCCTGGAGAGTATATTGAGGAGGGGAGTACTGTAGTTTCAGATGCTTTTTAGGGCGCAACGGAAGCGTCTGATTCCACAAGTCTGCTTTGAAACGTGACGTAAAGGTGTTGTGTATGACGTCACTATGGCGCGGAGTTTGAGTTGGTGGTGTTTGTAGATGACGTCTTGTGTCTGTTGGTGATAGTAATTGTTTTTTGGGACTGTTTGTTGTAATGTTCTATGTATTTATTGTGTATTGGCTCTGAGCACCATGGTCATCAGTCCCCTAGAACTTAGAACTACTTAAACCTAACTAACCTAAGGACATCACACACCACCCAGCCATCACGAGGCAGAGAAAATCCCTGACCCCGCCGGGAATCGAACCCGGGAACCCGGGCGTGGGAAGCGAGAACGCTACCGCACGACCACGAGATGCGGGCTATTGTGTATTGAATGTCTTTTAATTTACGTAGAGATGTTTGACTTTTGAATTTTTGAAGTGTTGTGGTTTTGGTTTTGTTTTTCGTAGTTGTAGGTGTTCGTTTTTTCGTATCAATAGTTGTGGTTGATCCATAAATGTCAAGGAAAATGACCGATTCCAATCGTTTTATGTGTAGGTATTGGTGTTTTGGTATCCTCAGCAGTGGTCAAGGGAAATGTCTGATTCAAATTTCCGTAGTTTTTGCTGTAGGCGTTGGTGTTTTGGTCAAGGGAAGCGTACGATTCCTACAGATTTTGTAGTTATTTTTTCGTTCGTCTTCTTGTGTGTTTTGGGATCGTGGTTTGTTTTCTTTTACTGTTATATTTAGCTCCCCTCCCAATAAACCCCAATTTCCCGCGGTTGTCCCGGTAGTTTGATTGTATTTTAGGAGGAAGATGTTATTGCCTTATTTATACATATTTTCGTGTTTGTTGCCCTGTGTATGTAGTGACATCATAGGCATCATATTGGAGACACTTAGAATAGCCATTTCCGCCATATTGATGACGTCATGCATCAAAGCAGACGGGTGGGATCGGACACATCCGTAATCCCTGAAATTTCATGAGATGATCCCGTCGCAACGAAAAATGCCTTTTTTTAAATGATTGCCACTCCAACTCACGTATCATGTCTGTGGCGCTATCCCCCCTACTTCGCGATAATACAAAACGAGCTGCCCTTCTTTTCATGTTTATGTTGTGACGTCATCGGCGCCATATTGGAGACGCTTATAATGGTCATTTCCGTCATATTGATGACGTCATGGGTCAAAGCAGATGGGGGGGGAATCGGACGCTTCTGTAATCTCCTCTGAGAATACCTCTCCCTTAAAGTTTGAGAAATATAGAGCAGTCACACAAAACTGAAAAATTAATTACAAACCAATTATAACCTTAAACAAAAATCTGTTCCACACATTTTATTAGCCTCTTATGCAGATGTAAACTGTGAAATTCCAGTTTCATAGCTTGGTTAGTTTTCGAGAAAAGGTACATAATAGAAACAATGGTAAGGCATAGAATTTCAAGTATTACGTTGTACACAATAGTCTCAACTTTACTATTTCAGCTGTATAATTTTTGGTGATATATATGTTTAAGTACAAGAATGCATTTTGCCCTACTTCTGTCCTTAACACAACAAACCAAGTATTAAAGTGGAAAACTGTACGTTCGTCTTGAGGCAGTATAACTGATGGCACGCACATACCCACACTATATTCATCCATTATTTAAGAAAGAGAGCACTTAGCGACTTCCAGTAAATTCTGCACATGATTTCAAACCTTTACAAATCATCTTCTCACTGACACCCCCCACACACTGAGAAAGTACATGCAGTCAAACTTCAACATCAGGTATGACATTTTAATTTATTACGTCTTCACTACTAACTCTTTTTGCCTCACAGTTTGCAGACAGTTTCACCATATACCACTGAATGTACCTATAAAATTATATCATTGTGTGACATCATAAACAAGGAAGATGCATGAAAAACTATATTCTGCTTAAAATGGAGCGCAAATTACCAAGACTTTATTCATTCAGCTTTTCGTAATGAGAGCACTTAGTGACTTCGAACAAGCTTTAACCACAGTTTCAAACCTTCCTAAATTTTTCTCACTTCTAGAATTAAAGTCAAATATTTAACACATTAACTCATTCACAAAGTAATTAAATATTTGAAGGCGTTTTACATGTGGGAGTCTGATTCTTTAAAGAATCTGGGGTTTAATGGTAGATTTTAATTTCCATATTCCCTACACAAATGGGCTTGGAAAAAACCCATACTTTATAGCGATTCGCTGAGAGTGGCTGGAGATGCAGACATGAGAGTCTTGATTAGTTTATCTATGTGTTAGCTCAGTTTAAGGTTATAATATAGCCGGACCCAATGTAAATTTGTAGTGTAACAATCTTCATTGTGAACAGACTTCCACTTTTACACAACATAAAGTCTTTAAAGAAACAGCACCACATAAGGGTCTTTTTGTTGATTTTTCAGTCACTTAGTATCCTCAATTCTAAGGATACCTGCTGTTACCATGGGAATAATGAATTGTTAATTCTTAGAACCAAAATGAGGCTGAAACGATATCACATAAGACAAGCATGCAAATAGCTGTAAATTCTGCCTAAGTGAAAAGAATGAAATATTGCCTAACTGGAACACAGTGGTTATGGTAAACAATACTGAGTAATAGCAAATGCACATGCACAGAAAGAACATTATTTTTTATTATTGTTCATTATTAATTCTTGTCATAGCTTTATTTCATGGAGATGTTTAGTAATTCACAAGACAATCTTTTTTCTGTGGAAGAATTTGTTGCTCATCTGAAAATAAAAAATATGAATGCTTGACAGTGATAAGAAAAGAGTTATGTTTTCTACATATCATGTTGGCAATTCCCAAAATTGTGTCTTAACAACTCAGTTGCTTTGTTGTAACTGACCCTTAATTATTGCGATTTATACCAGAATGCCAAACTTTGACCATTCTGTGCTGAACAGATTTCTTTCATAGATTTTAAAATATCAACTTAATTGGTCATTCTGTGCTGAACTGATTTCTTTCATAGATTTTAAAATTTCAACTTAATTGGTCATTTGTACTGAACTGATTTCTTTTATAGATTGTAAAATATCAACTTAATTGTAGGTTCTTCTGTAAATTCATAATTGACAACAGGAGTAGGTGTACTGAAACAATGCATAAATAAGAGTAATTAATGCTATATATAATGATCTTATTCGTTTTTCCTGAACCATCCAACGAAAAGGTAATTTTTGTTGTTACTGGTGCCATCCTTGTTGAGCACAAGTTAAATGTAGGTTGCAGCAGAATGTTAGCTTAAGGAAAAAAGATGGCTCGTGATCAAATCAGAATAGGTAAAGAAGAATTCTGCTTCTAGGTAGCAAGATATCATCCCAGACAGGATAAAGTATGCAGATGTGAAACAACTATTCAAGAAAGGGGAAAAAACCGATTCTTCTAAGTACCGCCTGATTTCCCTTTTAACAAGTTTCTCCAGAGTTCTTGAGAAACTTATACATAAGAGAATTTTGGAGCACCCGAACATCCACAAGGCTCATAGCCATTGTCAATTCGGATACCAAGCAGACCTGTCAACTGATGATGCTACAAGGGCTGTTCAATAAAGAATGATCATAATTTTTTTTTACAACTTACCTTTACTCACCCTCATAATTTTGATGGTCCTTCTCAAAGTAGTCTCGCATGAATGCGATGCACTTGTCCCAGCGTTTCGGTCAGCCTTCAAATACATGCTGGAAACCATTTTTTGAGTGGTCCTTCAAAATCGCCTCTGCAGCCTTGCACCACTGCTTCTGATGATTGATAATCCCTCCCACGAAGGCGTCCCTTCATATCAGGGAATAGAAAAAAGTCCGGACTACAGAGAGGGTGAGGGGTTCACTTCACATCGATTTTTGCAAGATATTCAGCAACAACATTAGCAATATGTGGCCACGCATTATCTTGGTGCAGCATCCCGCCTGCTCCACGGAAATGTGGTCTTTTGCACCTGATATCGACTTACAATGTTTTCAGGACATTCCTATAGTATTGTCCAGTTATTGATGAACTATTCTATGGACATCAACGAATGAGATTACTGCAAATTTCCCAGCAGAAGCAACCACTTTTGCTTTTTGGGGGTTGGTGATGAAGGAGATTTCCACACTGAGGTTTGCTGTTTGCTCTCAGGATCAAACTGATGTAGCCAAGTTTTATCAGCAGTGATGAAATTTGAAAGAAACACAGGATCTTCCTCTAACGTCAACTTTAACTGCATGCAAACATGCAAATGTCCTTTTGTTCAGGAATCAAAAGTCTTGGAACCCATCACGCACAAACACGTGTCATGTGTAATTTTTCTGTCACCAACATGTGGGTGGAACCAAATGAAATGTTCAGTATTTCAGAAAGTGATCTTAAGGCAATTCGTTGATCCTCTCTCACAATGACAGTAGCAGTGTTGATGTTTTCTTCCATAAAAGCAGTAACTGGAACACCGGGTACAACTCAGCTGAAGATTAGTTGAGAAAAAAGGAGAATTTCAAAGCCGAGTATTGTTCCTCAGGAGTTGCCTACATTGCAGCGGTAGGTGATACTGAACATGTCTGACCTTGCCTGCCTCTCACAGGTGGGAACCAGGAGTGAAACTACTATGGCGTGTTTGTTGCACATTAAGCTAACAGAACATCATAAGATTAAATTTTGGCACGAGAAATTATGACCATAAAAATTATGATCATTCTTTATTGAACAGCCCTCGTATATTTGCATTTACCAGTAATGTTTTAGAAGCACTGAACAATAGATTAGCTTAAGTTTTGTATTTTGTGATTTAACCAAGGCCTTTGACTGTGTGAACCACGAAATCCCCCTTTCAAAAGCTGTCTATTACAGTTTACGTGGCACAATGGGAATGTGGCTTCGATCATACCTAACTGATAGAAAGCAGAGGGTATCGCTTGATCATAGAGATGGCACAATAGCCTCATCTGGTTGGGGGCAGTAACTACAGGAGTGCCGCAAGGTTCTATGCTGGGCCCCTTGCACTTTCTTATTTGTATTAGTGTCCTTCCACCCTCCACAAAAGCAACTATCCAATTTACTCTCTTTGCAGATGATACATCTGATCAAGATATGTATTGTTATATGTACTAAGCATAAATGACACACACGATTACAGCAGAGTATATCTGCTGTTGGTAAACGTTGTTTGGATACTGGTCACCCTATGTTATATAACACACCAAGATATTGGCATGCACGTCCAGCTATTGGGATAGTGTTATTAAGGAAGCTGTTGAGAATAAATTAGCGGGCAACCTTGTAAACAGGGATGGAGGTCCAGAATGAGATTTTCACTCTGTAGCGGAGTGTGTGCTGATATGAAACTTCCTGGCAGTTTGAAACTGTGTGCCAGACCGAAACTCGAACTCGAGACCTTTGCCTTTCGTGGGCAAGTGCTGTACCAACTGAGCTACCCAAGCACAACTCACGTCCCGTCCTCACAGCTTTACTTCTGCAGTACTTCGCCTCCTACCTTCCAAACTTTTCCGAAGAGTTCCGAGTCTCAGTCCGGCACACAGTTTCAGGGACGGAGGTTTTTGTTTAAGCTCTGCTTCGAATCCTGCTCTCTCCCCTGTCAAAAAACAGAGGGACAGTGTCAATATTACCTCACCTGCTAGTTCATAGTCTTTCGCTATCAATACCTCTGTCTGTGGTCATCTTTGGTGGCACTAGTGTTTAGTGTGTGTGTGTGTGTGTGTGTGTGTGTGTGTGGTTCCTGAATTACTCCAAGAACCAAGGTTTTAAATTTGCTTGTACATCACTGTCCGTTGCTGTTTGTGCCTTGAAAATGGCGGTGTGTATCCCACTGAAATATCGGCGGTCACTGTAAATATTACCTGGCTGAATTCTCGTAAGTTGTTTGAAAATTTTATACGCCAGGAGAAACTCAGGAGTCACATTGTTTACCTCTAAGGGGAGAAAATGTAACGGTGTTTACGAAATTTGGATAAACTTCGTAGCTGTCGAGTTAGACTGCGGTGTGCTTTGTCTTTTCTATTGAGGTGTCGTAATGAAAATCGTGTCCCAACATTTGCTAAGGTTGTCCACCATATTAATTCTCCTGCCGCCAATCGCATCAAGCAACGTTCTGGCTTGGCTCTTGTGTGTGAAAGGATTCGTTTTACTCATCGACGTTTGGATTCTATTTCCAAACAATTGTTTCATTTCCATTTAATAGTTGCTTCGAAATTGTCTGATTTCATTTGGGATTGGTCGGACGGTGCCTCATGGACTCAAGCTGATTGGGAATACAATTCTGTTACTGCTTGCCAAAGTTTCCATCGCTCGGAGTCTGATTTTATACCTTGACGTTCTGTGATAAATCTCTCAGACAAATCTTTTGACAACGCAACCTTATCCTTGCTAGGGAAGGGTTTAAATTTTGCACCCACACTGAAGAGTTCGCTAGTAGTTGATTTTATTAGTTCAATTGAACAGGCAGCTTGCGAATTACCTCCTGACACTACAGAGGAGGTTAGGAGGGATGCACTTCGTGTGTTGACTAGGGCTCATCCACCCAAAAGTAATGTCCTCGTAATAGCTGCAGAGAGGGCTGCTTTACACTCTCTCAATGTTGATACTGACATTGTTATTTTACCTGCACACAAGGGCAATGCCATCGTTGTTTTGAACAAACAAGATTATGTACAAAAGATGCAATGTTAATTATCTGACTCAGCATATTGTAGGATTGATGCTGGCTCCATGAAAACTGTTAGAGACAGACCAACAGCCTCCTGAAGAAAAGTGGTTTGGCACAGGATACTATCAAGAGACTTAACACCTATAGTGGTGTTTCCCCTAGGTTATATGGCCTTCCAAAGGTACACAAGGAAGGGGTTCCTTTCCGTCCTATAGTGAGCAGTATTGGCGCTCTGGCACATCGTGTAGCTAACTGTCTTGCTTCTCTGTTAAGCCCACAAATTGGTCGCCATAAACATCATATCAGGAACTCAGCTGATTTCTTATGTTGTTTGGAGGGAATGCGATTGAATGACTCTGATATTTTAGTAAATTTTGACGTTGCCTCTCTCTTCACTCAGGTTCCTCTGTTTGATTCGTTGTGGTTAATTGAGGTTAGGTTTAGTGTTGAATTAACTAATCTCTTTCGACATGTGTTTACATCCACTTTTTATTTAATGACCAGTGTTACGAGCAGACAGATGGAGTTGCGGTGGGTAGCCTGTTGTCTCCTGTAATTGCAAATTTGTTTATGGAAGACTTCAAGGTACGTGCATTGGAGTCAGCACCTTTGAAACCTGCCTGCTCCTTCATAGATGTTGATGATACTTTTGTTGTTTGGCCTCATGGTACAGAGAATTTGAATGCCATTTTAGAACATCTGAACTCAATCCACCTGAACATTTGATTTACGATAGAGGTGAAAGAGGATGGTTGCCTTCCCTTTCTTGGCATTCTCGTTAGGAGGAAGGTTGATGGATCATTGGGACATGTGGTTTACCGGAAACATACTCACGCTGACTTGTATTTACAGCCTGATACTTGTCACCATCCAGCTCAGTGTGAAGGGGTTCTTCGTACCTTGGTACACAGAGCGCGTGTCATTTCCTACACTGAGACTTTACCAGCTGAGCTGGCCCATCTTGCAGCTACATTTCGTCAGAACGGTTTTAGTGAAAGACAAGACTGAACATGCGTTGCGCTATTGACCAAGTGTGCATGGGATGACTGATAATAATACTGAGTCGACAGCTAAGTCTTCTGCCTTTTTGCCTTACACAGGAAGCACTTCCAACAAGATCGGTTGTATTTTACGGAAATACAATGTGAAATGTGTTTTCCAACCTCCATCTAAAATTAGAGTGCGTTTGGGCTCTGTTAAGGATGATCTTGGTTTGCGTAAGGCGAGTTTATATCGTATTCCTTGTAGCTGTGGCATGGCGAGTGTATATCGTATTCCTTGTAACTGTGGCATGGCATACATTGATCAAACTATCAGGACCGTGGAGGACAGATGTACTGAGCATAAATGGCACACATGATTACAGCAACCAAGTAGAGCTGTTGTTGCTGAACATTGTTTGGGTACCGGTCACCCTATGTTATAGAAAAGTACCAAGATATTGGCATGCATGTCCAGCTATATGTTATTAAAAAAGCTGTTGCGATTAAATTAGCGAGCAACCTCGTAAACAGGGATGGAAGTTTTTGTTTAAACTCTGCTTGGAATCCTGCTCTCTTCTTTGTCAAAAACAGGAGGACAGAGCCATTGTTACCTCACCTGCTAGTTCGTAATCTTTCACTGTCAGTACCTCTGGCTTTGGTCATCTCTAGTGGCACTAGTGTTCAGTGTGTGCTTGTTACCTTTCTGAATTACTCCAAGAACCAAGGTTTTAAATTTGCTTGTACATCGCCTGCCTGTCCATTGCAGTTTGTGCCTTGAAAATGGTGGGGTGTTCTGCCGAAATATCAGCGGTCGCTGTAAATATTACTTGGCTGAATCCCTGTAAGTTGTTTGAAAAATGGCACATTCTTAAATAAAACAAACTAAAAAAACTGAAAAATTCATTGTCAGACTTACTAATTTGCCATTGCATTACTACAAGAAATTCTCCTCTAACTGGTACCTTGTGCCTACAGAACAATGCTAAATACGTCTTTACAGACTGCATAGAAAAATCTGAAGTGAAGAGTTTTTCTACCTTTAGCTAGAATTTTGAAGAGAATAACCTTAGCCTATTTTCCCCAAGGAATATCAGTGCACTATGTGTTGCATTTACAAGTTCGGTAACTTGAGGGAAGACATCTTGAAGCACCACAGAGAACAGAAACGGCAGCCAAGACGCCAGAAAAAGGGTAATGCAGATGTAACAGCTCTGCTCTGTGTACACCATGGAATTATAGACCACGGAATTAGCTCTTTATTGGTATGGCAAGAGCAGTTCATTATAAAACAAAACTGATTGGTCATAATTTTAGTGTTCAGTCTGGAAAGTCGTGATGAACTGTGCTACTGGATAGATAATGCTGAAGAAGAGAGTGTTGCAATGAAATTTGTAGTCTGTATCATGGACACGCTGTCTAGGCCAATTTAAGGAAAATCCTGTACAAGTCATTTTGTGTTCGAATGGCTGCACGTATCAGAAAAGGAACATGACATGAGCAAATTATCTTCTATCATTAGCAACTGGAAAAGGAGCATTTATTACAGAGAAGTTATCGAAGAAAGGTCATACCCAAGATGGAAAGTGAGGCAGTCCAAGTTTCAGATTAAATGATATAAAGTTACACATCCTAGGCACTATGTCTTTTGATTTAGAGAGCAGAGAAGAAACTATAATCTTATCGAGTTATTAATCTAAAAGTTGTTAAGTATGAGAGAGGACAATCCACATGACTACATGGCAATTCAACTTCAGTGCCTGGCAGGCCAGGGATCATTGACCAACTTTCAGTCTATTCCTCAATTGTTCCACTCTCAAACAGTGGACTGTGCGATGGGGCGGTAAATAAAGAAGAAGTACGGTTGCAGAGTGTTCACACGAATGTGCATATACAAATGTTGTTTTGCTATCATGTAAGTCTCAGCGGATGATTTCCACACTTAGTGCGTTAGTACACTGTTCCACACCCGCATATTAGTTATAGTTTTTGAATTAATATTCATGAGTGCAGTTTATGCTAGGGAACAAAAATTAGGCGATTGTTATAGCAAAATCAGTTTTTTACGACACAGTTCAATCACTATTTATTGGCGTTGTCCTTATCTTTCACACAATGAAATTAGCACTCGTGAGACGGTTTAGTTTTACTTTAATAATAATTTGACTCCGAGCCCCCAATAGCAGTAATGTAGGCTGCTATAAACGAAACTTATTCAAATAATTCGAACAGAACCACAAGTCCCACTGTCCTCTTTGTTCTAGCAGTTTTGGCGCGAAATCACAGATCGTCATATGTTCACTTACGCCGATGTATACCTCGTAATTCGCACTCACACAAATAATCGTAGCACTTCCAGTTCACCAAATATATGCTTGCACACTTGCACCATTAAACAATACTCTTTGTCGAAATAAATCGGGGCGAGAAGAAATTCTCAAACGACCACATCGGCCACCCTCCAAAACGACTGACCAACGACTCATCCTGGCCAAGACGGCCGCTCGCTTATATAGGCTCGGACATCAACCCCCTGGTTATTTAAGTGCCAATCTCACCAGTTAGGGTTACAAATTTTGATACATACATCCCTCGACAGCAATAAGTACACCATCGCAACCGCGCTAAAACGTACATCTTATTTATTATGTTATATTAATTTCTGGGATTATTCTATCGCCCGTAAATCAAGTTTTAGTTTCTGCAAAATTTCGCCACTTAGCGCAAATTTGTTTGTTTACATGTGTGCTGCAAAGTTTTAACATAGAACTGTGTATAGCACCGTTTCTAGACGTAATCTATAGTGATCTATACATTGTGCTGCTCAGAATCTTCATATTCATAATAATTAATTAATTATGGGCGATAAATGTTAATAATAATTTGCAAACAATGAAAACTATTGCAGATTAAGTGTATAGTATAATTTAACTAGTTTAAAATACGTGAGATGCCACCCAAAATATTATATAGTGCCCTTCTCGCACGTCGTGAATTTTCTATTGAATTTTACCTCAAACTTCGTTTATTGCTCTTTATGGACTTAATTATTTATGAATCTTAACATTTGACTACGACACTCGATCCGGTATGACGAAACATTTTTTATGAGTGATCGCTATTCCCTGTAAGTTGGTATTTACTATTTTTATTAATCTTCCAGTATTCGTGACATTAACCGATTATGAGGTTACTGTAACTTTTGCGTCTCGTGCCTTGAAATAAAGATCAATCTTTCAGAAGGTGCATATAGCTGACCACAATCCACTGCCGCATCGCTCTTCGCCGTAAGTTACATAGTTTTCGCGTAATGCGCGAAAAACCAAACAATGTCCCAAGCTGCGGGCCACATGGTCGCCCGGCGGCGGAGACCATCCCACCGACCGTTGCAAATCTCGCGCAGGCGCGCCACGCTCTTCCACGAATCGCGCACCATGTAGCGCGCTCGCTCTCCACAAAGGAATCCTTGCATACTAGAAATCTTCATCTAGTAACGGAGGTTTGTACCGTCACAACTGGGAGAAGTAACACTTAAATCTTTCTGTGGGAACTCTGATTTGTCTTATTTTATTACGATTATCATTTCTTCCCCCCCGTGAACCATGGACCTTGCCGTTGGTGGGGAGGTGCCTCAGCGATACAGATGGCCGTACCGTAGGTGCAACCAAACCGGAGGGGTATCTGTTGAGAGGCCAGACAAACATGTGGTTCCTGAAGAGGGGCAGCAGCCTTTTCAGTAGTTGCAGGGGCAACAGTCTGGATGATTGACTGATCTGGCCCTGTAACAATAACCAAAACGGCCTTGCTGTTGTGGTACTGCGAACGGCTGAAAGCAAGGGGAAACTACAGCCGTATTTTTTCCCGAGGACATGCAGCTTTACTGTATGATTAAATGATGATGGCGTCCTCTTGGGTAAAATATTCCGGACGTAAAATGGTCCCCCATTCGGATCTCCGGGCGGGGACTACTCAGGAGGACGTCGGTTAGGTAAGTGTTGTTTAACGTCCCGTCGACAACGAGGTCATTAGAGACGGAGCGCAAGCTCGGGTTAGGGAAGGATGGGGAAGGAAATCGGCCGTGCCCTTTCAAAGGAACCATCCCGGCATTTGCCTGAAACGATTTAGGGAAATCACGGAAAACCTAAATCAGGATGGCTGGAGACGGGATTGAACCGTCGTCCTCCCGAATGCGGGTCCAGTGTGCTAACCACTGCGCCACCTCGCTCGGTCAGGAGGACGTCGTTATCAGGAGAAAGAAAACTGGCGTTCTACGGATCGGACCGTGGAATGTCAGATCCCTCAATTGGGCAGGTAGGATAGAAAATTTAAAAAGGGAAATGGATAGGTTAAAGTTAGATATAGTGGCAATTAGTGAAGTTCGGTGGCAGGAGGAACAAGACTTTTGGTCAGGTGAATACAGGGTTATAAATACAAAATCAAATAGGGGTAATGCAGGAGTAGGTTTAATAATGAATAAAAAAAATAGGAGTCTGGGTTAGCTACTACAAACAGCATAGTGAACGCATTATTGTGGCCAAGATAGACACGGAGCCCATGCCTACTACAGTAGTACAAGTTTATATGCCAACTAGCTCTGCAGATGATGAAGAAATAGATGAAATGTATGACGAGATAAAAGAAATTATTCAGGTAGTGAAGGGAGACGAAAATTTAATAGTCATGGGTGACTGGAATTCGTCAGTAGGAAAAGGGAGAGAAGGAAACATAGTAGGTGAATATGGATTGGGGGGAAGAAATGAAAGAGGAAGCCGCCTTGTAGAATTTTGCACAGAGCATAACTTAATCATAGCTAACACTTGGTTCAAGAATCATAAAAGAAGGTTGTATACCTGGAAGAATCCTGGAGATACTAAAAGGTATCAGATAGATTATATAATGGTAAGACAGAGATTTAGGAACCAGGTTTTAAATTGTAAGACATTTCCAGGGGCAGATGTGGATTCTGACCACAATCTATTGGTTATGAACTGCAGATTGAAACTGAAGAAACTGCAAAAAGGTGGGAATTTAAGGGGATGGGACCTGGATAAACTGAAAGTACCAGAGGTTGTAGAGAGTTTCAGGGAGAGCATAAGGGAACAATTGAGAGGAATGGGGGAAAGAAATACAGTAGAAAAAGAATGGGTAGCTCTGAGGGATGAAGTAGTGAAGGCAGCAGACGATCATGTAGGTAAAAAGACGAGGGCTAATAGAAATCCTTGGGTAACAGAAGAAATATTGAATTTAATTGATGAAAGGAGAAAATATAAAAATGCAGTAAATGAAGCAGGCAAAAAGGAATACAATCGTCTCAAAAATGAGATCGACAGGAAGTGCAAAATGGCTAAGCAGGGATGGCTAGAGGACAAATATAAGGATGTAGAGGCTTGTCTCACTAGGGGTAAGATAGATACTGCCTACAGGAAAATTAAAGAGACCTTTGGAGAGAGGAGAACCACTTGTATGAATATCAAGAGCTCAGATGGCAACCCAGTTCTAAGCAAGGAAGGGAAGGCAGAAAGGTGGAAGGAGTATATAGAGGGTTTATACAAGGGCAATGAACTTGAGGACAATATTATGGAAATGTAAAAGGATGTAGACGAAGACGAAATGGGAGATAAGATACTGCGTGAAGAGTTTGACAGAGCACTGAAAGACCTGAGTCGAAACAAGGCCCCGGGAGTAGACAACATTCCATTAGAACTACTGATGGCCTTGGGAGAGCCAGTCATGTCAAAACTCTACCATCTGGTGAGCAAGATGTATGAGACAGGCGAAATACCCACAGACGTCAAGAAGAATATAATAATTCAAATCCCAAAGAAAGCGGGTGTTGACAGATGTGAAAATTACCGAACTATTAGTTTAATAAATCACAGCTGCAAAATACTAACGCGAATTCTTTACAGACGAATGGAAAAACTGATAGAAGCGGACCTCGGGGAAGATAGTTTGGATTCCGTAGAAATGTTGGAACACGTGAGGCAATACTAACCTTACGACTTATCTTAGAAGAAAGAATAAGAAAAGGCAAACCTACGTTTCTAGCATTTGTAGACTTAGAGAAAGCTTTTGACAATGTTAAATGGAATACTCTCTTTCAAATTCTGAAGGTGGCAGCGGTAAAATACAGGGAACGAAAGGCTATTTACAATTTGTACAGAAACCAGATGGCAGTTATAAGAGTCGAGGGGCATGAAAGGGAAGCAGTGGTTGGGGAAGGAGTGAGACAGGGTTGTAGCCTCTCCCCGATGTTATTCAATCTGTATATTGAGCAAGCAGTAAAGGAAACAAAAGAAAAATTCGGACTAGGTATTAAAATTCCTGGAGAAGAAGCAAAAACTTTGAGGTTCGCCGATGACATTGTTATTCTGTCAGAGACAGCAAAGGACTTGGAAGAGCTGTTGAACGGAATGGACAGTGTCTTGAAAGGAGGATATAAGATAAACATCAACAAAAGCAAAACGAGGATAATGGAATGTAGTCAAATTAAATCGGGTGATGCTGAGGGAATTAGATTAGGAAATCAGACACTTAAAGTTTTAAAGGAGTTTTGCTATTTAGCGAGTAAAATAACTGGTGAGGGTCGAAGTAGAGAGGATATAAAATGTAGACTGGCAATGACAAGGAAATCGTTTCTGAAGAAGAAAAATTTGTTAACATCGAGTATAGATTTAAGTGTCAGGAAGTCGTTTCTGAAAGTATTTGTATGGAGTGTAGCCATGTATGGAAGTGAAACATGGACGATAACTAGTTTGGACAAGAAGAGAATAGAAGCTTTCGAAATGTGGTGCTACAGAAGAATGCTGAAGATAAGGTGGGTAGATCACGTAACTAATGAGGAGGTATTGAATAGGATTGGGGAGAAGAGAAGTTTGTGGCACAACTTGACTAGAAGAAGGGATCGGTTGGTAGGACATGGACATTGGAGGGCAGCGTGGAGGGTAAATATCTTAGAGGGAGACCAAGAGATGAATACACTAAGCAGATTCAGAAGGATGTAGGTTGCAGTAAGTACTGGGAGATGAAGAAGCTTGCACAGGATAGAGTAGCATGGAGAGCTGCATCAAACCAGTCTCAGGATTGAAGACCACAACAACAACAACAACAACAACATTTCTTCCTATGTAGGTGGGTCTCAACAAAAAATATTTTCTTTTCATTCGGAGAAGTTAGGGATCGAAGTTTTTGACAAGATCTTGCAGCCATGAAAAATGCTTCTATTCTCATCACTGCCATCCCAGCTCATGTGTCATATGTGTAATGCTCCACGCCTATTTCAGGCTGATACAAAATGAACTGCCCTTCTTTGAACTTTTCAATGTCCTCTGTAAATCCTATTCCCATACTGCACAGCATTGCTCGACCTGGGGACAGACAAGCATCGGGTAGGCATTCTCTTTACTACACCTGTTGCACATTCTAAGTGTTCTGTCTTTGGTTTGCCTTCTCCACATTATCTACGTAATTGTTCCAGTTTAAGTTGTTTGACATTGTAATTCCTAGGTTGTTGTTGTTGTGGTCTTCAGTCCTGAGACTGGTTTGATGTGGCTCTCCATGCTACCCTATCCTGTGCAAGCTTCTTCATCTCCCAGTACCTGCTGCAACCTACATCCTTCTGAATCTGCTTAGTGTATTGGTCTCTTGGCCTCCCTCTACGATTTTTACCCTCCACGCTGCCCTCCAATACTAAACTGGTGATTCCTTGATGCCTCAGAACATGTCCTACCAACCGATCCCTTCTTCTAGTCAAGTTGTGCCACAAACTCCTCTCCCCCCCGCCCGCCCCCCCCCCCAATTCAGTACTTCCTCATTAGTTATGTGATCTACCCATCTAATCTTCAGCTTTCTTCTGTAGCGCCACATTACGAAAGCTTCTATACTCTTCTTGTCCAAACTATTTATCATCCATATTTCACTTCCATACATGGCTTCTCCATGGATTTTAATACCTACGAATACTTTCAGAAACGTCTTCCTGACATTTAAATCTATACTCGATGTTAACAAATTTCTCTTCTCCATAAACGCTTAACTTGCCATTGCCAGTCTACATTTTTTATCCTCTCTACTTCGACCATCATCAGTTATTTTGCTCCCCAAATAGCAAAATTCCTTTACTACTTTAAGTGTCTCATTTCCTAATCTAATTCCCTCAGCATAAGCTGACTTAATTAGACTACATTCCATTATCCTCGTTTTGCTTTTGTTGATGCTCATCTTATAACCTCCTTTCAAGGCACTGTCCATTCCATTCAACTGCTCTTCCAAGTTCTTTGCTGTCTCTGACAGAATTACAATGTCATCGGCGAACCCCAAAGTTTGTATATCTTCTCCACGGATTTTAATACCTACTCCGAATTTTCCTTTTGTTTCCTTTACTGCTTGCTCAATATACAGATTGAATAACATCGGGGAGAGGCTACAACCTTGTCTCACTCCCTTCCCACCCACTGCTTCCCTTTCATGCCCCTCGACTCTTGTAACTGCCATCTGGTTTCTGTACAAATTGTAAATAGCCTTTCGCTCCCTGTATTTTACCCCTGCCACCTTTAGAACATGTAAGAGAGTATTCCAGTCAACATTGTCAAAAGCTTTCTCTAAGTCTACAAATGCTAGAAACATAGGTTTTTCCTTTCCTTAATCTTTCTTCTAACATACAACGTAAGGTCAGTATTGTCTCACGTGTTCCAATATTTCTACGGAATCCAAACTGATCTTCCCCTAGGTCGGTTTCTACCAGTTTTTCCATTCGTCTGTAAAGAATTCGTGTTAGTATTTTGCAGCTGTGACTTATTAAACTGATAGTTCGGTAATTTTCACATCTGTCAACACCTGCTTTCTTTGGGATTGGAATTATTATATTCTTCTTGAAGTCTGAGGGTATTTCGCTTGTCTAATATATCTTGCTCACCAGACGGTAGAGTTTTGTCAGGACTGGCTCTCCCAAGGCTGTCAGTAGTTCTAAAAGAATATTGTATACTACCGGGGCCTTGTTTCGACTCAGGTCTTTCAGTGCTCTGTCAAACTCTTCATGCAGTATCATATCTCCCATTTCATCTTCATCTACATCCTCTTCCGTTTCCATAATATTGTCCTCAAGTACTGGGTGATCAAAAAGTCAGTATAAATTTGAAAACTGAATAAATCATGGGAATAATGTAGATAGGGAGGTACAAATTGATGCACATGCTTAGAGTGACATGGGGTTTTATTTGA
Source organism: Schistocerca americana (assembly GCF_021461395.2). Classification (NCBI taxonomy): domain Eukaryota; kingdom Metazoa; phylum Arthropoda; class Insecta; order Orthoptera; family Acrididae; genus Schistocerca; species Schistocerca americana. Next base: position 133,902,940 of record NC_060123.1, read on the forward strand.
ACCAAAAAAATACAAAAGTTCAAAAAATGTCCGACAGACGGCGCTTCATCCGATCAGAATAGCAATAATTAGAATAACTAAGTAAGACAAAGCAAAGATGATGTTCTTGACAGGAAATGCTGAATACGTCCACCATCATTCCTCAACAATAGCTGCAGTCGAGGAATAATGTTGTGAACAGCACTGTAAAGCATGGCTGGAGTTATGGCGAGGCACTGGTGTCGGATGTTGTCTTTCAGCATCCCTAGAGATGTCGGTCGATCACGATACACTTGCGACTTCAGGTAACCCCAAAGCCAATAATCGCACGGACTGAGGTCAGGGGACCTGGGAGGCCACGCACGACGAAAGTGGCAGCTGAGCACATGATCATCACCAAACGACGCGCATCTGTCGGACATTTTGTGAACTTTTTTTCTTTCTTTTTTTTGTACTAATAAAATCCCATTTCACACCAAGCATGTGTGTCAATTTTTACCTCTATATCTACATTATTCCGTGGTTTATTAAGTTTTCAAATTTATACTGACTTTTTGATCACCTGGTACATCGCCCTTGTATAGACCCTCTATATACTCCTTCTACCTTTCTCCTTTTCCTTCTTTGCTTAGAACTGACTTTCCATCTGATCTCTTGATATTCATACAAGTGGTTCTCTTTTCTCCAAAGGTCTCTTTAATTTTCCTGTCGGCGGTATCTATCTTACCCCTAGTGAGATAAGCCTCTACATCCTTACATTTGCCTTCTAGCCATCCCTGCTTAGCCATTTTGCACTTCCTGTCGATCTCATTTTTGAGACGTTTGTATTCCTTTTTGCCTGCTTCATTTACTACATTTCTTCTGTTACCCAAGGATTTCTACTAGCCCTCATCTTTTTACCTACTTGATCCTCTGCTGTCTTCACTACTTCATCCCTGAAAGCTACCCATTCTTCTTCTACCGTATTTCTTTCCCCCATACCTGTCAATTGTTCCCTTATGCTGTCTCTGAAACTCTGCACAACGTCTGATTTACTCAGTTTATCCAGGTCCCATCTCCTTAAATTCTCACCTTTTTACAGTTTCTTCATTTTTAATCTACAGTTTGTAACCAATAGATTGTGGTCAGAGTCCACATCTACCCCTGGAAATGTCTTACAATGTAAAACCTGGTTTCTAAATGTCTGTCTTACCATTATATAATCTATCTGATATCTTCTAGTATCTCCAGGCTTCTTCCAGGTATACAACCTTCTTTCATGATTCTTGAACCAAGTGTTAGCTATGATTATGTTATCCTCTATACAAAATTCTACCAGGCCGCTTCCTCTTTCATTTCTTCCCCCCAATCCATATTCACCTACTACGTTTCCTTCTCTCCCTTTTCCTACTCTCGAATTCCAGTCACCCATCACTATTTAATTTTCGTCTCCCTTCACTATCTGAATAATTTCTTTTATCTCGTCATACATTTCATCTATTTCTTCGTCATCTGCCGAGCTAGTTGGCATATAAACTTGTACTACTGTGTTAGGCGTGGGCTTCGTGTCTATCCTGGCCACAATAATGCGTTCACTATGCTGTTTGTAGTAGCTTACCTGCACTCCTATTATTTTATTCATTATTAAACCGACTCCTGCATTAGCCCTATTTGATTTTGTATTTATAACTCTGTATTCACCTGACCAAAAGTCTTGTTCCTCCTGCCACCGAACTTCACTAATTGCCACTATACCTAACTTTAACCTATCCATTTCCCTTTTTAAATTTTCTAACCTACCTGCCTGATTAAGGGATCTGACATTCCACGCTCCGATCCGTAGAACGTCGGTTTTCTTTCTCCTGATAACGACACCCTCTTGAGTAGTCCTCGCCCGGAGATCTGGATGGGGGACTATTTTACCTCTGGAATACTTTACTCAAGAGGACACCATCATCATTTAACCATACAGTAAAGCTGCATTCCCTCGGGAAAAATTATGGCTGTAGTTTTCCCTTGCTTTCAGCCATTCGCAGTACCAGCACAGCAAGGTGGTTTTGGTTAGTGTTACAAGGCCAGATCAGTCAATCATACAGACTGTTGCCAATGCAACTACTGAAAAGGCTGCTGCCCCTCTTCAGGAACCACGCGTTTGTCTGGCCTCTCGACAGATATCCCTCCACTGTGGTTGCACCTACGGTACGCATTCATGGGGGGAATTCCTAGGTATTTAGTTGAAATGTGTGATTTATCGTATAACCAAAATTTACTGGACTCCTTCTAGTTCTCACGTGGATGACCTCATATTTTTCATCATTTAATGTCAATTGCCATTTTTTGCATTATAGAGATATTTTGTCTAAATCATTTTACAATTAGTTTGATCTTCTGATGACTTTACTAGACAGTAAATAACAGCATCATCTGCAAACAATGTAAGATGGCTTCTCAGACTGTCCCTAAATCATTTATATAAACTAGAAACAGCAGAGGGCCTCTAACACTTCCTTAAAGGAACGCCAGATATCATTTCTGTTTTACTTGATGACTTTCTGTGAGTTACTACGAACTGTGACATTTCTGAGTGGAAATCATGAATCGAGTTGCACAATTAATACTGGCATGCAACTTGATTAGAAGCAGCTTGTGAGGAACAGAATCATAACTGTTTCAGAAAGCTATAAATATGGAATCAATTTGAGATCCCCTGTTGATAGCATTCATTACCTTGTGAAAATAAAGAGCTAGTAGTGAACCACTAGAATGATATTTTCAGAATCTGTGGCGATTGTATGTCAACTTATCGTTTTCCTCGAAGTAATTGATAATGTTCCAGCACAGTGTATGTTCCATAGTTCTACAGCAAATTGATATCAGTGGTATGAGTCTGTAATTGAGTGGATTACTCCTACTTCATTCCTTGAGTACTGGGATGACCTGTAGAACTTTCCAGTCTTTCGGTTCAGAAATTTCGGCGAGCAAATGGTTTTATATGATTATTAAGTATGGAGCTATTATATCTGCATCTTCTTAAAGGAATCTAATTGGTATACAGCCTGGACCAGATGACTTGCCTTTTTAAGCGATTTAAGTTTTTCTGAGCGTATCTGTTTCTAAGTTACTTAAGTTGGAAGTCATTCTTGATTTGAATTCTGGAACATGTACTTCGTCTTATTTGGTGTAGCAATTTCGGAAAACCATATTTAGTAACTCCGCATTGCTGCTGTGAGGTGAAGGTACCGATGTGTCTTGCCACTGGTGTACTTCACATGAACAGAATCTCTTTGGGGTTTCTTCCAAGTACTGAGATTGGATTTTCGTTGTGGAAATTATATTAAAATCATCTCACACTGAAATCCACACTAAATTCTGAACTTCTGTAGGACTTCAGCAATCTTGTGGATTTTATGTTCTTTTAAACGTGCAAGCTTTCTGCATTGCTTCTGTAACAGTATTCTGACCTGTTAAGTGTATCATAGGGGTAACTTCTATCTCTTACTGCTGATAATACAACTTTCTTTGAATTTAAGCCACATCTGGTCTATAGTTAGACAGAATGGGAGCTGACTGTCAGGATGGTGTCAAGCAAATTTTTATTTGTATTTTTAAATAGATATATTTTGTGTTTATTTTTGGTGGATTTGGATGTTGCGATGGTCAATATTGCTACAACGATCTTGGGGTCACTAAAATTCATATTCACCATAATGCTCCCAGTTTGCCTGAGAAATTTAAAATAAGCCTCAAATCGTCTTTGAACTGTTCAACAACTGTATCATCTGAATCGGGAGGTTATTAAAAGGAACCAATTTTAAGTTTATTACGGTGCTAAATATAATATCTATCCATACCAGTCCTGGATCCACGATATTTCCGAACAGGGGCAAAAACTTGACAGTGCCCCCCCCCCCCCCCCCCCCCCCGGCCATTAGAGCGTTTGGCATAGTACGTAAAAAATACAAAAAAATCGATTTTTCAAAAATATGTTCGTTTTGTGCGCCCATCTTTCTGAAGAGTTTGATATATAAAACAGTATGTTCGAGGGACTGTACGACATGTTATTTGGTCTTAAGTGCACCAAAGTGCAGTACCACGCTTCTTCAAACAGCATTCTTCCATCTCACGTCACTGTATTTCGCTCTGCGGAATTCAAATGTGTGTATTTTGTAATAGAAGCCTTTAAATATATATTCAGGACAGTTGAAATTAAAAAGTGCCGTGGTGTCTCTTCTACTCGCAGTCTACCTGACCTACTGCCAGTTGGTCGATTTGACATCCTCCCCCCACCACCACCACCCACTCACCCTTATAATAAAAAACCTCACAGTTATTACGAGGTGGGATTATTTGTGACCAGGAGAATAAGAACTCTGGAGAACAAGAACTCTGCAGAAAATTTCCACTCTTTATTGCCTATTTGACATAAAATTAAATATAGGAAAAATAAAACCAGTAAAGACAAGAGACAAGCAAGACAGTACACATTTCTTCAATCCCTAGGCCCCAGCATTTTCTTCTAGCTACTCTTGCTGCAACTTTACACGGCGTGCTGTTCTGTGAAAGAAACTGTTACCTCATCAAAGTTCGTCAAACGTTTTGCTACACAAAAAATCAAAACGCCGTTGTCTTATACTAAAAGGAACTGTTATTAGGAATAGTACTGAAGAGTGGTGTGTGTCTCGATTTGATTACGACAATTCTGTTACGTAGCACATGCCAAATAAGCGAGATTGTTTTGGCACAAATTGTCATTTTTATCTACCTCATTTACATAAATAACACGATAGAATATAATTCATTAAGTATCAGTATTAACTGCCTAGTAGACCTATTAAAAGCAAAGAGTTTTATGTTAGGAAATAGTTTCACATTGTGCTCATATGCTCCAGTTTCTCAAGCATGAGATCCAAAAGTAGTATTAGTAATAATAGTAGTAGTAGTAGTTGCTGCTGTACGAAATTTTTATATAACTTTGGAATTGTCATATTCTTTCATATAATTTGTGTTACGTCTCGGTTTTTTCTCATTCCTCGTTCTAACAAACAATTTTGTCATAGCTAATTCTGTAACTACTCATGCTATTATCAAAACTTATTCTCCTGTTAACTTCACTACCCGCCAGGGTTGCCAAGCGTGCTAACGCGCTGCTTCCTGGACTCGGGTAGGCGCGCCGGCCTCGGATCGAATTAACGACGAGGGCCGGTATGCCGGCCAGCCTGGATGTGGTTTTTATGCGGTTTTCCACATCCCACTAGGTGAATACTGGGCTGGTCCCCACATTCCGCCTCAGTTACATGCGTCGCAGATATTTGAAACACGTCCACACTATTTCGCGATTTACACTAGATGCAGATGGTTGGGGTACACTGATTCCATCCTGGGGGGTACGTGGTGGCAGGTGGGAGGGCATCCGGCCATCCCTAACACTAACACTGCCAAATCCGTTGTAACCACGCCGACCCTGCGATTACTGTGGGCCTATGGCGTAAGCGAAAGAAAGAAATTCTCCTGTTAACTTCACTAATCCTGCCAGAATCACCGTTTAGTTAGCCCGCCATTTAAGGTGAATTCACACTTGCCAGAAGGTCAACATCATGTTTTTTAACGTCGACGGTCAGAGGAATTCTTGAGCATTCGCACTACACAGCACATCAACGTCGAAAGAATGTCGTGACTTTACAGCTCGTACATACGAGTCAAATGAAAACCTTAAATTTGTAATAACAAATTTCACACTGTTATCCTGTAAGTTGGTACGTGTGCTACAAACAGCGTGCAGAATGGCCTGTAGGTGGCAGCATAGTGCAGATGCACACATACCCTCGCAGTATCAGTATAAAGTTGGCCGTCCCACTGACGACTTGCACCAGGGAGGAACAGCGTTCTGCTATTTGGTTTTTGAGTAGTGAAGGTGTGAAACCTATTGAAATTCATCGACGAATGAAGGTTCAGTACGGTGATACATGTTTGTCACAGCAGTAAGTCTACGAATGTAGTAGGAAATTCGCAAATGGTGTGAGTTCAGTACAAGATGCTCCTCGTCCAGGTCAGGCACAACGAGTTGCGACTCCACAGAACATTGCAGCAGTTGAAGCCATAGTGAAGGAAAACCGCCGAGTAACACTGAATGACATTGCAGGTTTACAGATTAGTCATGGGTCAGCACACCACATTGTGCATGATGTGCTCCAGTTTCACAAAGTGTCTGCAAGATAGGCGCCACAGCAGCTGACTCCTGAAATGAGAGAATGACGTGTTGATGCTTGTGAAGAACTTCCTCGGCGCTTTGAACGAGGTGATGGCTTCCTTGCAAGAATCGTTACTGGGTACGAAACCTGGGTTCACTTCCACCAACCGGAAACGAAGAGAGCGAGCAAGGAATGGTGCCATTTCTCATCGCCAAAACCAAAGAAGTTTCGAACAGAACCATCAGCAGGGAAGTTTATGGTGACTCTCTTTTGGGACGAAAAAGGCGTCATTTTGGAACATTACATGCCTGGAGGTACCACTGTCTCCAGATCACCTAAAAAAAAAAATTAAAAAAAATCATCTGCGGCCTGCAATCAAATCAAAGTGACGTGGATTGTTGTCAGCAGCTGTCCTTTTGCAACATGACAATGCAAGGCCTACACTGCCAATACAACAGTTGTAGCAATCACAGGCCTGCATTTTGGGTGTCTTCCTCATTAACCATACTCACCAGACCTTGCCCCAGGTGATTTCCGTATGTTTGGACCACTCAAAGACGCAATGGGAGGAAAGAGGTTCCGTTCTGATGAAGAGGTACGCCACGCGGTACATGAGCGGTTGGGCGGACTACCAAAATAATTTTTTTCTAAAGGAATTTATGCACTTTGTAAGCACTGGAGGACTTGCATTGAGCGTGGGGGAGATTATGTTGAAAAGTAATACAGCTTTGTACCACTTCTGCACAATAAATAATATTTTAAAAAAATTTAAGGTTTTCATTTGACTCAGCCTCGTAGAATACGCACCAGAGGCGCTATTTCTCAGTTCATGGTACATCTTCGTACCAGAATTAGTTTAAACACAGTCTAATATGTTAGACTATGTTTTAAAGCACTTTGCAATGATTGCTGTTACACTTGATGATGAGGAACAGACAGCAAGAAGTCTGGATCCGAAAAATATTAAAAAATCGAGACTGTGAAGGAGAACACTCTTTATAAGGAGCTTTTTTACCTCTTCAGCAAGATACAAATAAAAATTACCTAGAGAAATTCAAGATTTTGGCGTCCAACATCATCTTGACAAAAGCTGATGGTTTGGCTACAATATGTCTAGAATGCGCCGTTTTAGTGTACTAATATAGTAGTGTCTTCCAGCACATATTAAGATCTTTTCGCAATAGCAGTCAGTGGGGAATATTTCCGTATAGTTCACACTGTGTACTTAATGTATCAGCTGCTCGCCAAGTAGGCTACACTATGGCCCATCGAAACATTCTTCTCGAGAAGTGTGACATGCCGATGAAGCTCCATAGATGGCGTGTGTGAATGCCACCATTTGAACCGCAGAGGAGAATATTTTGACGTGATGAATGTAACAGTGACGTTCTGCTATGTGTGAATCCACCTTTATTCTCCGGCTAGGAGTTATTGCGTGTTCGTACAACGCATTTTCGTGCTACTCAGAGAATAGAAATTACGCGGCTGCTAACCGGAGACTGTACAACTTACGCTTAGCAGTGTAGCGATCTGGCAAAAAATTTCTATGAAAATTTAATTTTCTTGGACACACCGAGAAGATAATATGTAATCTTCCTGTTAGTCATTTATTTCCTCTCTGCTAATCCGAATCTATGGATTACGCTAATAATTATAACAACGCTAATCATGCGCGCACCCAATCGACCACATAAACGAACAGCGACTAGTGTTCGCTCTTTCGGCTCATCTTGTGTAGCCCCGCCCCCTTTTGTCAACAGGAAAGTTTTTTATTTCTTGAAGCGACGGGGATTCCCCTGCCAGACACATCACGTACACTATGCACGCATCCAAAAATCAATTTATGATTCATTCAGAAATCAACCAGATTGCTCAAAAACCAACAGGGATGCTTTCACAATCATATGAATATCGATAGACCAATGTGCGCTGGATGCTAGGCGCTTTGTGAAACAGTTTTTTACTTCTTCAAGAATATGAATTTGGCGCCCCCTGAAATGGCTGCCCGGGGCAGGTACCCCTGTCCCCCACCCCAATATGCTACTTGTAACAGCAAAATCACCCCATCACCAACATTATTTTCTCAATCCTTTCTGAACAATGTCACATACTTCGTACAAATTTCAGCTTAACTAATCTTCAGCTTTGGACACCTTTCAGTATCTACAGTTTGTTCTTCAAAGCTTTCTGTTCGTGCATGGAGCTGATTCTTTCCCCAACACAGCTATGACAATATATTTTTCACTGAGAAAGTGTACTACAATTGAGGTGTTGAAATAGGGGCAGGTAGTACGTAACAAAAATTAAATTTTTTCTGCAGAAGGAAAAAAGCTATTTGTGATTACTCTGATACTTCCAAATTGAAGAAATCCACTCACACAACATACTGTAAAATCAATTTTAACGATTAGTCACAGTGTGGTTGATAAATTCATAGTTCCTACATTATCGGAATAGAAAGTTCACACCATCAGCGCTCCTTTGCAAAAGTCTTTTGCTACGCACAAATTTCCCTGCAAGATGCACGATACTTTTTGTCCAGAAAGTGCATCATTGACAGTGTCTTTCTTTTTTGCCACATTGAGAACAACTCTTCTCCCTGGGACTTCAAACTCTGAAGACTGGTGATGGCGCTGATAATGACTTGATGCCTTTTGAATATGTTACATTCCTTCCACATTTCAAGCTGGCTGCACGACTGCCTTGTTTTAAATAACTGGAAAATAATCTCTTGAAGTTCGTATCCAGTTGAGAGTTCTTATTTGAAGAGAGATTCGTACTAAACATTTATCAGCTTCAGCAGCAACGTCAATAAAGTCTTCTGGTTTAATTTTAAATATTTCATAGGGCTTAAAAGCTTTGGCACTTTGAATCATTTCATCTACTTCTTCTGGAACCATAGTGTTACACTTGTGTTTTTCTCTTTTCAATTATGCCAAATTCCCTGTCACAGGGCATCTATGAATGTCCAGAAATCAGGAATTTTAATTCCACAGAATTGGAATAGTTCTTTGCAATGGCATAAAAGCATAAACATTAACATTACTTGATTATTATTCTTGCCTGCAACTTTACCATACCATATCTGAAAATTCTGATTTGCAGTGATACAGGAGGAAAGAACTTTCAGACAGAAGAAATGACACCATTTCCACCACATCCACCAATGCCCTCAAGCCACAAGCACATGACATTTTGTCCTACATCACCATGGTGAAAGCATAACTATAATTTTAAAGTTGCTGACAGTAAAATATGTTGGAATGTATTAATGAAGGGATGAAAATAGCTTGTTGCATGTTGGTACATGTGGGTGGTGTGCTGGAGGGCATACATGATTCGATGTTGTCAACAGTTTAGACTTTTGTAGCCTTTTCCGCTTTGTGTAGGTGTAGTTCACTATCACTTCCAAGCAACAAATGTGGGAACTTGGTTGGTGCAAAGTGGACTTACTACCTTCTCTGAACTGTGAGCTCTGTAGAGAAGCCATCTACCAGGAATATTTCAAGCTGTTCTAATTGTCATTGGACAAACAGCTTTCTCTGTGCTGATCGCCTTGGCTGTTATTTTATCCACGGAAGGGGGAGAATTTTTGGCACTTACTACCTCCCCCATGTCAATGCCTCAATTGTAGAATTGATTCATATTCCATATTGTTGCCAGATATCTCAATTATGAGCAATGGAAAATTCAGGTAATTAACTAGGTCTTTTATTTTTAACTACATAGAGAAATATTTGTAGCTTGTGATTAAATGGGAACAGGAAGAGCTGCAAAAATAATTAATCTACTACAGTATAACAAAGCCAAAAACAATGCAGTAATGTATGGACGGTAGGGTAATACAGAATCCAGAATCAATAATCAGCTATGAAGGGTCATCAACAAAATACAACTGTACACGGAATACACATTTATGAAGCAGAATCAGATCTGAGACCTGCACACAACAGCCAGTTAAACTACAGTGAACGACATATAGTACGTTATAGTATTATTTGCTACAGACGCTGTTTAAACAAAGAGTGGCAGAAAAAAATCTTGGAGAAGGTTGCTTACCCAAGCTGTAAAAAGAAAGAATGAAAAGCAAGAACAACAACTTACATGTGTTCTCCTTAAGAAGTGCCACAGCTATTCTGACAGCAACTTTTGTAAATGAACCTGTTCTGGGAAGCTGTTAACTCAGCAGTGTCATTTTTTATTACTGCTGAAGGAACTTGTGATTTTTTTTTTTTTTTTTTTTTTTTTTTTTTTTTTGTGAGGGGGGGGGGGCGAGAGGAAGACTATGAAGTAACCATATTAGGAGTGCAAGAAGTATATGGAGCAAGTAGTTTCCAGTTGGGTGAGCTGGTATGGCAGTAAAGTGCATTCTTGGAAACCGAAAGGTCACAGTATCAAATTCAGTTGGACCACAGATTTTTTTGTCTGCCTTGAACCTAGTTTTCAGTACTTGATGATGTGAAGATTCACAAGAAATGACACATGGTTCCTATTCCACATTAAACTGTATATTCCCTTTCCCTGGTTCGATAACTAGTGACTTGCAAGTTGCTGAAATGACATGTGTGTCATTTCTCATCACCTAGTTAATAAACAAATAATTAATCTTTATACAACTGTCTGTTGTCACCATTTTCACTACCAGAAACAACCTAAAAGTATAAAGTTGCACAGTACCCTTATTTTGTGTCTCTATAAAAGATTTCATCCATTTTATTTCTAAATTTTTTCATCTCTTAAGTAAAATTCATGTTTTGCTATTTCAATAGCAATTCATAACTATTGTTATATGATCGGTATCACTGTGGTCAAGTAGATTTTTAGGTAGGAAAAAAAAAAAAAAGAGATAAACAGCAGGTAATTAATTTTACTGAGGAAGCAGCAACTTCCAATTTCCACTATAATCAACACTATGTAACTATTAAACTATCTTAATTATTAATGCAGATTCTAACAGGTGCTTTAATTTGTTAATGCCTAACCTGATTCCTTCTAGATCCCTGATGTTTACCTTTCATAGTGGGATATGGAATATGAAATGCTAGTGCGATACAGGACTTCAGGTTAGTCATCAAAATTTGCAGAGTAATTTTCGTGCTCAGGTTGTACCAAATCTGCAGAATCACCACTATCAATTAGAAAGAAGTTCTTCATAGTGCAAATTGTTCAAACATTCCAACTGGATCCACAGTCATATACTTTTCCAATCATTTCTCCTTCACATAAGGAAATTTGTATCTGATGGGAGACAATGATTCTAATACTAATTAAAGGACTCTCTACCCTGCTTATCAAAGAGTTCCAAGCCGTTTTTAAATCTACTGGGGAGAAAAAAAGAAAGTGGACAAGGTGCATTCCAATAAGTTCTATGTTAGCTTGAATCACCATGACAATTTCAAGACTGTATCCTGAAAGGTTAGGTGATGTTTTCAATACCAGATTTTTTGCAGATTTACTTGTTCGTTGGTATTGGAGAGTTCAGCTTACCTGCACAAGTTATTGACATGATGATGCCAATTTTGTGTGTGTGTGTTTTTTTTATTACCTGTATATAGTGTTGGCATATTGGATTTTTGCAGAAGGTTTTGTATGGGTGTGTGTGATAGGAAAGGAAATGTTGCTCTTAACCACATAGATGAGGCATTGACTCACAGACAGGCACACTGAAAAGGTTGCTACACATTTAAGCTTTTGTCAAAAAAAGTCTTCTTCATAAACACACACGTGCCCACATCCATGAATACTGTGTCTGGTCAAAGCGGCAGTAGAGAATGGTCGTGTGTGTGTGTGTGTGTGTGTGTGTGTGTGTGTGTGTGTGTGTGTTTTTTTTTTTTTCTCTATTTGTGAAGGACTTTTTGCAAAAAGTTTAAACATATAAGTCTAATAATGTGTACCACCCAAGGGAATCAAGACCAATTAATTTATTAGCTCCATCAGCTAAGTAGCCAAGAAGAGAACTAATTAGGTTTGCAGTGTTATCTACTTGCAAGCCTTAGCATTGTTGCTGAGAAGCTCCATCTTGTGAAGGAATGAATGGTAGGTGTCATTACAGCAAGCTGTAGTCAAATCACCCTTAAATGGCACATGGTTTTAACAGTCACATGATGATCAGCATGCACATGATTGTTGCATATTGACTTTTCCATTTTATTTCAATATATTTTAACCACATTCATTTCAAGTAAATCTTTTTTGGGCCCTAAGAACCTAGTCATTATACACCTAAATCTCAAACCAACCACTCAGTGTGAAGTCAAGTCACAATGAGCTGTTTGATCAGCCTGTTAATGTGCTATCAACATTCAAACTTTTTTAGTATGGTTCACATGCTTGATTTACTGTTTAACGGGAAAACCATAAGTGGAAAATTACATTCTTTATACATTTGCTGTGATATTCACATGGATCCACAATTACAGTATCTGCATGAGTTTTATGCCAATAGGAATTAGTGAATGAATGACAAGTATTCACAAACTTTATTTCACCACATTTACATATATTTTACACCAAAAATATAGGTGTTATACATTGCTTTACTTGTATTTCAGTAAGACAGAGACAAAACTGACAAACAGGAACAAATTATTGAATGTATTTTTGACGTGTCTGGAGTGCAGCAGTTGCTTAGACGTGACCTGACACCAGAGACATGACTATTATTTTATTATAATTCAGTGATATTGGGTGTATATTACCTGTGAAAATGATTTGTAACAACAGTGATAGTCTGACTGCTAAATTCTGAGAAAAACAGGTTCAGCTGTGCAAAATTGAAGCTACAGTTGTCACAAATGGCACATACACCTAACATAGTGTAAATTTCAATCACAGACATTCTTGCTGTTCCATTTGCCAATATGGCTTGGGGTATGAAGCCGCACACAAAGAAAACTGCACAAGTAACAGTTACATACCTCGAAATTGAAAATATGGCAGAAATAAGGGTCAGCTAGTTGCCTTAAAACAATATGGATGGCAGCATAGCATATTGGCATCATAACACGAATGTCAGGAAACAAAATTACTGTTTCAATGAAACAGAAAATCCCTATCAGCTTCACAAACATCCTGTACATACCACTGACGATAAAAAATGGTTCAAATGGCTCTGAGCACTATGGGACTTAACTTCTGAGGTCATCAGTCCCGTAGAACTTAGAACTACTTAAACCTAACTAACCTAAGGACATCACACACACCCATGCCCGAGGCAGGACTTGAACCTGTGACCGTAGCGGTCGCGCAGTTCCAGACTGTAGCATCTAGAACTGCTTGGCCACCCCAGCCAGCACTGAGGATAAAACATCGTATGCTATGTACCTCCAGAATTTGTCAAAGAAACTAGCAGAATGGGTACATTGTAATGGACTATTACTTTCTGATGCCTCCTTCAATACAAAGTGAGTTCCACTGCAACATCCAAGTTAGTTGCATACTATAGGAAATGTGACTCCACTGTCAAATATATTTTCTTAAGTTTATTTCAAGCATTTTTGTAAATTTCAATTTTCTCATTTGATTATGATACCCTATAAACGGAGGAGAGCCTCAAAGATTTTACATGTATGCACAGTTGTTTAACAACATCACTGTTGTCATATATTATAAACATATATCATAAACTATTATAGTCATGACATTCATAATAACTATGTATATATTATGATTCATACACACCAATTCATGAACATCACACATTGTTTTCACTTTGTTACATTGCAAATACTTTTTTCTATAGTATCTCATCAACAGACCAAATTCAAAATAAATTACTGGAAAAAAAATCAATGGTTCCTGCAATTCACTGAGCAGTGGGACCCACATCAGAAAAAAACCACATGATAACTAATCACAAACATATACCCTCCAGTTGATAACAGTGTGCAATCACTAACTTCATAAAATACAATAAATGATGAAATTCCAGTTTTGTGACAATTTTAAACATGTATCAGTGTGAACAGTCACTTTGCTGGATAACTTTGGATTTTTAAGTATCCTATAAAACTCTGTAACAAAAAAGCATAAAATTTCAATTCATCTCTGTTGCAACCTGGTTAGATGAAAGCAGGGTATGTCGTCTCCCACCAATTTTTTCTCCACATTCATTACACCTAGATACCTGCATTGCTCGTCCACACTCTGTAATCACATAGATGTGGCCATTAGGACATTTATACCAGTGACCTTGCTTCAGATTCAAAGCTTTTACAATCTGTTGCCTTTCTTGTGTAGGTAATACAATAGCATTGTTCAGAATCCTGTTAAGATTTCCCAATGATTGTCTGAAGATGGTGCTTTGATCTGTTGTAAATTTTTTAACAGAACACACGGTTTTTCGAGCTATATCGTACTGATACTGTACATGAGCATTATTGCAGTGCATTTTGTACATTTTTGTGCTTTCTAAACGACAGAGGTGTAGGAACAAACTGAACCTGTTAAGTTCACAGTTAATATCATTAACCTCTTGATTGCTTAAATATCTGCCCCTGGATTCCATGATATTCATGAGAAACAGCACTTGTTGTTCAACCTTTGTGATGGAGTGGCTGTCTAGACCTCCTGATGCATATCTCATGGTCATGACAATTTCTTGCATGAACTTTATGTGCAGTTCTAATGACTCCGTATCCATAATACTCAACTGATTGCGGCGTTGTCCTTGGACTGGCAGCATCTGCTGTTTCAGGTTATCTAAATGCTGTTTCAGTTTAGCTGAGCCTATTACTGAAACAACAGAAACACACTAAATTAATGTCTAAATATGGTGATGGAAAGTTACTTATGAAATACATAGGGAAGGAGAAAGGGTAATAATTCACAGTACAGTTACATGTTGAGTTGTTGACAGGCACATAATCAAGACTGAAAATGTTGCTAAGCTTTCAGACAAAGATCAAAGGTAACTAATAACGATACAGATTGTGAACTTTCCCAACTAAACAGTGAGTTGATATATTTACTCCTACCATAATTTACTAAATTAATGTCTTTTATCCAGGGTTAACCCACTTAATACTATTTCTATAGATCCTTCATTATTGCTAAAATGAGAAAGGTATCAAGAGACAGAATGCTGGCAAATGTAAGCTCTGTATATGAGTGATCAGAAAAAAATTTTTGGTGCACTCAGAACATAGTATCTACATCTAATTACATACTCTGCAAACTACTGTGAAGTGCACAACAGAGGATACTTAGCATGGGGCAACATGTTAAGAGTTTCTTCACATGTCAATCGTATATGGAGTGTGGGAAGAATGACTATTTAAATACTTCTAGGCGTGCTGCAATTTATCTAGTCACATCTTCACTGACCTCAGAGGAGAAGTACCTAGGGCACTTAAGAATATCTTGTTAAATAGGCTTTTGTGGGATAACTGTCACCCATCTTCAAGGGTCTGCCAATTAAATTTTGTAAATACTCCCATGATGCTCCCTTGTGAGTAAAACCCGATACACAGTTACCTGAAAACCACAAGAAACCAAAGAGGGTCCCAGCAGACGGGTCTAAATGTCAACTAAGCAGAAGAAACATGGTGCTGTCTTGCAACCTAGAAGAAAATAACAATGGCCATGGAAGCCTGCAGACTTACATAAACATGTGACTATCTGTGCCACCCTTCCCTGTTAGTTCTACTTGACAATGTCATTTTATTTGACTATCTGTGCCACCCTTCCCTGTTAGTTCTACTTGACAATGTCATTCTATTTCATATCTCTACATACTGTTACACACAGGTTAATTGATTTCCATTGTGACTCATTGATATTACTTGTTATATGATACTAAATGTTTTAGTTTTGTGAAGTGCGCATTTATATATTTTTGAACACTTAAAGTTTACTGCCAATATTTAAAATACTTTGAAATCTGATCAAGATCTGACCAGATATTTGTACAGCTTTTTTTTTTCAGACAGTACTTCATTACTGATAACTGTGTCAGAAGTTACTATTAATGCTGCCTGGTGTGTCACTAACAAACAGCATGAATAGTAAGGCTCTCACCACACATTCTTGAGGCATTACTTCTACTTTTGTCAGTAACTCTCCTTCCAGGATAACATGCTTTGTCCTACCTGCCAAGAACGTCTTAACCCAAGCACAAATTTTGCATGGTGCCCTTGACAATCATACTTTCATAGATAAGTGTTGGTGTGGTACTGAGTCAAATGATTTTCAGAAGTTAAATATTACTGCACCTACCTGACTGCCTCTATCCATTAATTTCAGGTCACGTGAGAAATTCAGAGGTTGTGTTTCTCATTATCAATGTATACAAAGAAGGGCAGCACTAACAGTCACAGGAGAGTGTCATGGAGATGCTGGAAAAGTTGAACTGACAAGACACTTGAAGATAGGTGCTAACTATTCTTTGTAAGCCTACTTACAAAGTTTCAAGAAGCAGCTTTAAGTTAAAAAAAGAGAATATATTACAACCCTCTACATTTTGGTCCCATAGGAATCGCAACGATAAGATTATTCTGTAACAGCTCGCACAAAGGCATTTAAGCAATTATTCTTCCCATGCTATATATATGAAAGAAATGAGAAGCAGCCCTGATAATGGGTACAATGGCAACAACTCTTTATCATTCACTATACAGTAGTTTGTAGAGTATACATGTATCTGTAGCTCAGTAAGTGACTGTAGTTTGAACTCACCCAAATTTGGACTTTGAAGTCATAAAACATAGTTTTTTAAAAGCTAATTATTGTATCATCCAAATACATCCCTGACACTTTGCCTAGCTGCAGCCAGCTCATAAAATGGAAGTTGTAAATGGAGTGAGTGAACATGGAACTACAGATTTTGCCAACAAAATGCTATTACGGCACAACCTGATATATCATACATCTGAGAAGGAGGTATTGCGTATGGTATTTAGATTCCAAAAGTTGGGAAGGTAGGGATGATTATGTATTAACTGACTATAAAGCTGTAAGTGATTTCAAGATGCTGATTAATGAGGAACACCATGTCCCTTTAGAAATTCATTTACAATAAACAACACGTAAAAGGGATTGAGAACAAGGTGGATGATCTGTCCTATCTGGTGCTAGATGAGGGTGAATACAGGGAAGAAAATGAATATTACGGAGTGTTCAAGACATTGTAAATAAAAGGTTCCGAAGATGAAAACAAAATTAAATTTAGCTACAAAGAAACACAGACTTCAGAAAGGGGATCCAACATTAAAATTAATATAGTAAATTGTGGCTATAAGGGATTTACGTAGTTACATCATCACAAAATTTAACAAGATGTTTTGTTTCAGCAGAAAGATTTAGACAAGAAATATTGAAACTTTCAAGGGGTAGTCATAACATTTTAATCACCACTTAAGTAAGTACAGAGTTACTTAATAAATTTTTGTTTGTTTGCAGGTACATGTCTGCAGTCCCCGTACACTTTTCTAAACTTAAAATAGAAGGGGACGCTGACCCTGGATATTTTTAAGAGCACTTGCAACATCACTACCAGAAAGTTGGGTTGACACAAAAGAGGTAGATTTTGTTGTTAGCTACCTAGAATGGGAAGCTGTGTAGGAGGGAACAGCTCTATCGGAAGATTCACTTAATGAAATGACTTTGAGGGAAAATTTAAAATGAAATATTGGTCATCAAGCACACAAGAAATATCAGAACTTGAGTTGTTGGATCCACAGTGGCAGTTGGTGCAGTTATAAGAAGTGTATAAAATGGAATTTGACAAGGTCAATGTACTAAGACTGCCACACAGAGAAAAACTCATTTGGTGAAGGTTAGTTCATAGTTTACCTCAACAGTCGCAAAATGAGATATGGTATCACAACTATACAAATGCTAATGAACTTTTGTAGAAGGGATCAAGGGGACTATGCTCAAGGGAAAATCTATCTATCACACAATAAGAATGGAAATCAGTATTGTCCACAATTTTAACGCAAAAGTGAAAATAATTACTGTAAATTAAGAAACAAAATAACAGAGTCAATAACAAATTTCGTATTAGAAATCAACCATTTAATCCAACAAATACACAATGAATATGCACATAGATCAACAGCCAGACTTTTTCCAGATCTATCATAAGAAGACAACACAATTTCTGGAGCAGGGACAAGCTTTAGAATGTGCAAATAGAGCTTTAGGTTCTCGTACAGAACAAGTAGAGGCATACACATGTCCAGAATTTACTCCATTTACAACTTTCATATTATGAGCTGTCTGAGGCTAGGCAAAGTGGCAGACACATCTTTGGATAATACAAGGATTTGCTTTTTCATAATCTATTTTTTACGGTTTCGAAGTCCTTGCTGCATTCATGTACCTGCTTCCATGTGACATTTTTTCTTTTAACAGGCGACATAAATCTGGGCGAGTTCAAACTACAATCACTTCTGAGCTTCTACAAATACATCTATACTTGAGGAACAAAGAAGGGAACATGAAAAGGAAGATGTATGACCTATTACAGCTGGCAAAATTGTTAGAATAAAGGGGGATGTTCATTTACATACAGGTAGCATATGAAAAAAATGTTTTCATGTACTCTACTACCACTAACAGGGATGTATGTCAGTGGAATTAAAGGAAATAAAGGGAACCAAAAAACATGAATTGGAAGATTCAGTTAGTGTAGCAGTAGTAGTAGTAGTAGTAGCAGCAGTAGCTTTATTCATCCGTAGATCTCTTTTGACATGGATATAGGACATGTCAAAGTATTTACAAATTTAGATCAATTTAGATGAATGTCTTTCACAATTAATACATATACTTCCTACTAAAGAATGCTTGTAATTCCTAATTTAAATGGTTGATGGATAACAAAGTTTTGTTGGATTCTAACAGAAAAGGGGCTGTATGAAAAGTAAATGGACAACTAATATACCTTTCCAAAATAATTTACTGGAGGTTAAGGAAGAATGACAATGAGTGAAGCATGTAAATGCATAAAACTGCAACCAGTCACTTTGTTGAGTAGTCATTTATTATTCCATGAAGCAGTTTCGAACCTTTTCAGGTTCATCTTCAAATGGTTTCCTGGATGTTACATCATTATTTAATGCTGCGTGCTGGCGATAACATGAGAGCACAAATTTTTCTTGGTTTTAAAAATAAAGTCTATGCTCATAAATACAGCTTCAGTTCATTACAACCACTATAACTTTTATACATATTACATTTAGCTAAAATAAACAAAAGCTACTCTTACTAATATTCCAGATCAGTTTAATGTAATAATGGAAATAAGTCAGCAGTTCATTTGAAGGTTTGTTATTGTTTTAAATTTAAATACAAAGGTCATGGTCATACAAAAAGCAGAGTCTCACTGCAAATACTGTAATTCTGTACTATTTTATTCCTGAGCATTCATATTAATCCAATCTTGATTATAATATTTGCTCATAAATTCGTACATTAATATACGAATGGAAATAAGACATCAGATGACTTGAAGTTTGTTCTTGTAGTAATTTATTTATTTATTTATTTTATTTTGTGTTCTCATGTTATCGACAGTCTGATTAAAATATTTGCCCTTATAACGACTTTAAAGCATGTAAACAAGAATAAACTACATCTCTGAGCAAAGTAGGCCTATGCTATATCTTTTTGGCAAGATCTTTGTAACAAGCAACAGTTGTATAGCACATGCTGGATGCTGGCAAAGTTTCACTGTCATAGTGTAAATGAGTACAGATTGTGTAAAAGTGTGTTAAGTGATGCATCAACTGGCCATCGAAAAGTACAAGACTAAATTTTGCATTCATATCGACAGATAAACAATAGTCAACATTAAAGCATGTTCCCTCTTCTTGTCACAGAGCCAGCACGCAGCACTGTGCTAAAATAATGATGTAACATCCAGGAAACCATCTGAGGATAAACCCTGAAAAGGTTCGAAAACTGGTTCATGGAACTATGTAAAAAAGTGACTGGCTGCAATTTTATGTATTTACATTCAATTAACAGTCACAGGTTCTAAAACATCTGTAATAAGTAGTGAAGTGTCTTCATCTGGTAGCATCTGGTGGTAATGGTGATGCAGATCATCAAGAACAGGCTGAACAAGGATTACTGAAAAATATGGTATCAAAACCTCTAGAATAAAATATTTTGACTTAAGAACAAAAGGCTCTACTAAGCAATATCTTATTAAAGTGTAAGAATGTAGTTTCAGACAAACCAGTTATAATTAAAGAGTACTTACGTAAGTTTAAGGTAAAGGACAATAAACTTTTTTCTTAATACCTTATCCCCATCCAACGAGCCTTTGGGCTGCAGTTCGAAAATAAATTCAAAAGATGACCGACTATGATGTTACAGAATGTAGTTTTAGGTTCCTTTAACTATTAGTGATAGACTATTTAGACACTGTGGGAGGCTTTCACTTGGTTTTGAATGCCAGAACACTCAGAGACTGAAATACATGGACTTGCAGCTACAGAAGAGTTATTTATCTAAATGTGAGAAAGCTAGGTT
The DNA here is from genome assembly GCF_021461395.2 of Schistocerca americana. Taxonomy (NCBI): domain Eukaryota; kingdom Metazoa; phylum Arthropoda; class Insecta; order Orthoptera; family Acrididae; genus Schistocerca; species Schistocerca americana. Next base: position 133,923,564 of record NC_060123.1, read on the forward strand.
GTTTATCTCAGCTAAATAATCCAGATCAAATACTGCCTTCCTGTTCACAGGTAAATCTTACCAATTTCAGATATTAACTTTTGGATTAAACATTCCAGTACCAGTTTTATTTAGGTTTTAGACAGGTCTTTGAACAGTGAATTATTACCTGATCTAATAATGTGCATAGACAATTTACTTCTAATTTTAATTCTTGTGAAGATCATTGTAAACTACTAATGTGAACTTTAAGCTGATTAGAAGAAAAAGGAATAACAATAAAACTTTCTAAATCGCATTTTGTGAGACAAGAATTAACATTTTTAGGCCATACAAAGGGTACTACAAAAGTTTTGCAATACGACACAACAATAAGCCATAAGTGGCTGATTGTTGCTGTGTTCTGAGAATACTTCATACTAACATTGCAGCTGCTATGCCAAGTCTATGGGTGCAGTTGTTAACTAGCAGGGTTAGTTCGAAGTGCTTGCTATGGCATCATGGTCGTGAGTGAGATTCGGGCAGTTTTGCGGTACAACTTCACGCACAGTTTAAGCATAGACTAGTGCTTTGAAGAAGTGACCCTTGCACTCTGTATCCACATTGTACAACCATATTCAGGTACAGAGAATTCCAAACATGAAATTTCACTCTGGGTTATGCTGGGAGGATGGGAAGATCACAATCATCAGTTATGGAGGAAAACATTGGTGCTAAAAGGAAAATGCTAGACGAAGACAGGTGAGTAATCTTTAAGCAGATAGAGGATACCTTGGGGCTAAATGCACCAGCAATTCGTTCAATTCTGCATGATCACTTGCAAGTAAAGAAACTTAGTTGTGTCTGGGTGCCGCATAGACTGACAGAACAGAAGATGATGCAACATGCGACTTAGTGCCAGGAGATGTGAAAGAAGCTTTCGAGTTACAATCTCAGTATGTGAATAACATCATGACAGGTGACAAGACTTGGCTGTACTACTATGATATGCCAACTAAGACTCGACTTAAAGATTGGGTATTTGAAAATGACCAACACACTCGTAGCTGTCAGAAAATCTCGATCAGAAGAAAATTATAACTGTTCCTTTAAAATTGAGTAGAATTGTGGAGCATGTGATACACTGAGCAGTGCCTGCCCAAAGTCAATCAATCTTTGAAGAACCTGTGATCAAAGTCAAGAATGGACACTTGGTTCCTCCATCATGACAAGCTCCAGCTCACCGTGCCAAAGCGTGCACCGAATATTTGCAGAATATAGGGCTGAAACTTCTTGAGCACCCTCCTTACAGTCCAGAACTTGCTGTTCGGACTTTGCACTGTTCCCGCATGTGAAACTGAAACTCAAAGATGGGCAGTTTTTAAGTGATGAGGACCTTCTGAGGGCTTGGGACAGTGAGTGTGCCTTACTCCCTACAGAAACCTGGGAGAACTACTTTAGGGATTGGTTTCAGAGGATGTAGAGGTGTATTCAATGTGGCAGAAATTACTTCGAATAAACACATAAATAAAGCTGTATTGCAAAACTTTCCTATCACCCTTTGTATTATACAAATTACAGTAATAAAACCTGATCCTGAAAGAATAAGAGCCTTCAAAGATTGTTCCAAAACTAAGTGTCAAATAGTAAAGTGCATTTTTACGTTTAGCTGGGTTCTTAGCATATTTGTAGAATATGAAAATGAGAAGCTAAATGGGTGTCGGATGATGGAATTGTCAATAATGTTAAGCAAGTCCTACTGGATGCTAAAATTTTGTGTCACCCTAAAATGAACAAAGAGTTTTAAGTTGATCACAAACATGTTGCAATACTGTCTTGGGTATAAATAGTTCCACAGAGAATGGGACCCAGAAAGAAGTGAACACCAAACTATGGAATTTGCTTGTTGCAGTCTCAATAAACACGAGTTGTATTATTCAGCAACAGAGAAGGAGCTTCTAACATCTTGAGTCTGCAAAAATTTCCAACACTAACAGGGGATTCTATGTTAATAATACACACACACACCATCAGGCTTTGTCGTTCAGGATGAAAAACAAGAATATAAATTGGAGATTAATCACATTAAAGGCTGACAAAAGGTGGTCCCTGATGCACTGTGTCAGTTACCACTTGGTATGACTAATAAATACAGAACTGCAGGATCTGGAGTCATATTTAGAGTTAATTTTATGTCAGTAAATTATTGAAATAATGAGATAAGATCATTGGCTCAAAAATGCAAGATAGGTTGAGATCAGATAAATATTGTGGTCCCATAATTACATCTTGGGAACAAGGAACATTATCTCAAGAGGAGGAAACAAAATGTTTACTACAGGAAAAAGAATTTATTTGGAAGATAAACTAAAATTCAAAGGGCTGTAGAAAGTGTATTCCTACTACAGCAGTTAATGACTTGTGTGTTATACTTTAGGTTAGGTGCATTTAGGAATACATTTGTGTATTAGACATGTAATTGTGTCCTAATTTCAAATGCTACAGATAAAAGTAATGGAAATTCTACATATTATTTAGCATGTCAGAGGTTGAAGGAAGTGAGTAAAACTTGAGTATGAAGATGTCCAATAATACTTAAGAGATTAAATGATTTAACAGCAAAAGTTCTATTTGGGCCTTTACCAAAAGGTAGTATGAGAGTTGCTTCCTTTTTTGTAGCTATAGATTATTGTAAATAATCCAAATTCTATTCCACTAAATTAATAAATACTGTCACAGTAATAAATTGTTTAAAAAGTTATTTTATGGATACTGGAAAACCTAGGTTACTTACTGACAATAGATGGATGGATTCATTTAAAACTGTAAACAGTGAGGTCATCGGCGCCATTTATTGAGGTCACAGTACTGCCGTATAAGTAGCCACTGTTGTTAAAATGAAAAGTAAAAGCCGACTAACTACAGTCCCAGCCATAAACAGGTTTCTCAAACATTCACCATTATATCTATTCATACTGCCAACATACATGATAACTCTCCATGCTACTCTGTTCTCTGCAAGCCTCTTCATCTCCTATCAATCAATCCCTTCGTTTACTTAAGTCATGCCACAAATTTCTTTTCTCCGAATTCTAACCAGTAACTCCTATTAATTATGCCATCTACCCATCTGATCTTCAGTATTCTTCTGTAGCACCACATTTCAAAAGCTTCTATTCTCTTCTTGCCTCAACTCCTTATTGTCAACACTTCACTTCCATGCAAGGCTACACTCCTGACAAATCCTTCAAGAAAAAACTTCCTAACAATTAAATCAATATTCAATGTTAACAAATATCTCTTCTTCAGAAACCTTTTCTTGCCATTGCCAGCCTACATTTTCTATTCTCTCTACTTTGGCCATCATCAGCTGTTTTGCCGATCAAACAGCAAACTCATTTACACCTTTCGGAGTCTTATTTCCTAATGTAATTACCTCAGTATCACCTGATTTAATTCACCGTAACTTTCATTACCCACATTTTGCTTTTTTTAATGTTCATCTGATATCCTCCTTTCAAGACACTGTACATTCTGTTCAACAGCATTAATACAAAGGTTGTCCAGAAAGTAATGCACCATTTTTTTTTTCTTCATCAATTCTTTATTGAACATTAAGAGAATTACACGCATGAATGAATGGTGTTTTATCTACACACGCTACCTTTCTGCATAATCTCCATCCCATTCTATGGCCTTGCTCCAGTGCAAAACAAGGGCATGTATACCCCGTCGGTGCCATACCAATCATTGTCCTGGTAGAGGAGCCAGTGCTTCACTGTGTGAATCACCTCCTCATCGTCCTCAAAATGTCTTCCAAAAATGGCATCCTTTAATGGCCCAAACAACTGGAAGTCCAAGGGAACTACGTCCAGGCTGTAGGGTGGACGGCCTAACACTGTCCAACCCTGTTTTGCGATGTGTTCAGTTGTTCTCAGACGAGTGTGAAACTGAGCATAGTGTTGCAGCAAAACATCTCCTGGGTTGCTGTGGTGCTGAAGTCGCTGTAACCATGTCTCAAGTTTTGTTAATATGTTGACACATGATTCTGAATTAATGGTACCACTTCTTGGCATCACATCAATGAGGATCACACATTCACAGTTCCAGGACATGTTGATCGTGACGATAAGCAGTTGCTTTGAATTTTTTCTTCTTTGGGGAGTGGAAATGGGGACAGTCCATCGACTGTCGTTTAGTTTTGGAATCAAAATGGTGAACCCATGTTTCATCACCTATCAGAGTCCAGGACGAGAAGGCGTCCCCCTCAGCTTCAAAACGTTGCAACAAATTCAGACAAATGCTTTTTATGTGTTATGTGATCCACCATTAGACACTGCCAGACCCATCTTGCACACACTTTTGAATATCCAAGAGTGCGGATAATTGCATCCACACTTACTTTGCTAATTGACAGATGCAGCACCAACTGCCGAGTTGTAATGTGTCTGTCCTCATGAATGGCAACATCAGCTCACTGCAACATGTCAGGTGTGACAGGCATGGATGGTCTCCCCAACCGCTGCAAACTGTGGAGCTGCACCGTAACACCTCCTGATGACCTCACCCTCTGTGCCCTGTGACTAACTGTATTTCTGTCGACAGCAGATGCTCCATAGATTTTGCACAAGTGTTTGTGAATATTCCCCACAGTTTCTCCCTCTGCAGAGAGAAATTCAATGACGGCACATTGCTTGTACTGTACATCACCTACAGGCGCCATTTTGAAACTGTCCTGCAGCTACGTCATAAGTGATGGAAACTTGGTGCACTCATTACTTTCTGTGCAACCCTCATAATATAATGAACTGCATTAACATATCAATTTATGACATAAATATGGCAGGTTGATAGTGTATCTACTAGGATGAACCAGTCACCTAGAATCACTTTAAAATCTCTGTCCAATTGAATTGGGCAGGAGTCCTGTGTGACCAAAATGTCAAGTTTTCTTGCTATTGTCACATCATTGTCTAAAACTGAGGGTAAGCCCTCATTAGACCAAAAGCCTTCCTCGTATCAGCATCAAAAACACACACAGTGTTAAAACATGATGCTCCATGAGGTGATGCCACGAGCACTGCATTCCAGCAGATTTTCTTGCCACACGAGAGAAGCATGTGCTGAGTGGGCAGTGTCCAACGTGAAGACAAGTGAGCACCATTTCATGCCTTCTCCGAGTTAAAAGGATGTGCACCATGGTCGAACAGTTCATCTGAGAGCATGTTGTTAGCAAAAATTTTAAGAAATTTCTAGCTTCAGAAGGAATAAGACATACTAAACTTTCTAAATACTATCCCCAACCAAACCCATCTTAAAAGAGTTGTGATGGAAATTTGCCAACTTTGCCAGACATACTGTACAAGCCAACCTACCTGGGCATAACTGATACCTGAATTCCAAGTGATTTTAAATGAAATGCCTCATTTAACTGCTGGGCTTTCGCCAGAAGAGATATTTAACAGGAATTTTATAGGAGAGCCTTTATCAAAACTGTTGAAATGGTCCAAGGGTATAACTGAAGAAAAGGGATAATATTCACAAATGTATAATATGCAAATTAAGCCACGAGACACAATGATCTTACATCTGCAACTTCTAATATTAAAATAAGTGATATGGTGTTTGCTATGGCTGATCATTCAAATTCTGATCTAAAAATGGAGACTAGTAAGTTTTTTTTTTCGTAAGTATGAAGGACCTTATTGAGTGTTGGACATTCCACATCCAAAGAAAAATTTTCAAGAGATCTGTCATCTGAAAATGGTAAAGTCTGAAAATGATAAAGGACTGTATAACACTGATATGATAAAAATATCAATAACCCACACAAAGTCCCTCAGGGGTTTCATATTATCTGTGAATTTGAAGTTGACACCTACAAGGTCTCAAGTCAACCACTGTGTTCTTTCATACTTCGTTTTCTGTACAATGACCCTACCCTCTTACTATTCTGTGTACTCTGCTTATAACTTTTTTGACTATTACCATCTATCTATATAGGCTTCATAACTGTGGCTTCACTAACAGGTTGCAGTGTTTAACAGAGAGAAGAAAAAAAGTAAGCTTGTGTTACAATAAAAAGTCAAGGAACACTTTCTAAAAGAGAATGCATAATCCACACTAGTTTAAAACAGCAGGTTCTTCTTCTTCTTCTTCTTCTTATGCTGATTAGGATTGTCCTTGTTTGTATGCCTCATTCCAGGGATGTCTGGACCAACTGCTGTCCCATCTCTTGGGTGGTCATCCTGGTAGTCATTTCCCCTCACGGTTGTCCATGTTTACCAATTTTAGCTAGTCTTTTGGGGTCCATCATTTCCACATGATTGATCCAATTTTTTTAAAAATTGTCTTCACCCATTTATTTATATCTTGTATTCAAAATTGTTCCCTAATCCGTACATTTGTTCTTTTGTTCCATATGGTTACACCTTGGATCTGTCTTACTACCTTCTTCATTTTCACTGGCTTTATTGTTTGTTTTATCCTTTTTTTCTGCTGCATATGTCATAACAGGTTGCACCATTGTTGTACATATTTTTATTTTCCCTCGATTGTCATGAATTTGTTTCTCCATACAGTATTTTGCAGGCATAAAGCTACCTGTACTGTGTTTGTCACTTGATTTTTCACTTCCAAGGTTAATGTCGTTGTAGCTGGTAATAACAGTACCTACATAATTAGAGATCATCACTCATTCAACTGACACCATCTACTTTTAATTTACATAGATGTTTCTGATATTACTATACCTTTTTAGATGAGATTTCCATGCTATATTACTTAGCTGTTTTATTAAATGGGTGGAGTAATCTTCGTAAATTATCCTCATTATTTGCTGTCAGTACAGCATCACCAGCAAGCCATGTAACATTTACTACTTTGTTGTTTAGTTTCTTTCTTATGGCATCAATGATGTGGACCACTTACAAGTGGACTTAATAAATCTCCTTGTCTAATTCCTTTATCTAGTATGATCCTGTCTGTGTTTTGCTTCTAATTTTATTACTTGTGTATGTATCTTTTATGACTTCCATTAAACCCAATGGTACACTCTTGTCAATTACAGTTTGACTTAAAATCCTTTTTCGTAATCCTATCAAAGGATTCAGACAAGCCAACATAGCACACATACCTGAATACTTGCTTTTTTCTGCTATTTCTGTATCATTCTGTATTTTGTCTCTAATTATTGATGTTAACAGTTTTAAGGTGGTATCATGCAGGGTAGTTCCCTAATACTTGTTTATCTCCCTTTTCATACGCTGGAACTCTAATACTTTTCTTCCATTCTCTTGATATTCTACCTTCCTTCGTGATACTGTTAAATAAAATATGAAGTTGTTGATATAATACTTACCTCCCATATTTAATCAATTCATTATACATGCCACCTGGCCATGGAGTCTTTCTATTCTCAAGCTTTTTTATTACAGTTCACATTTCCTCCAATGAGAAATCTATATGATTGTCATTTTCTGTGCTCTGATTATTCGTTATATTTCCACCTTTGTTATGTCCTTACACTGTAAAATAATTTTTCCACTGAATTTTGATTACATTTCATATCTGAATGTGTTCATTAATATCTTTCTTCTGCTTAATTAAGAGCATCCACCATAATTTCTTTTGTGATCCATAAGGGTCTCATCCCATACACTTTGTATATGCTTCCAATAATCCTTTTATTTTTCAAATATCTGCGTTCACCCTATTACAAATGATCTAATACCCCATGTAACTATATTCACTTAGACCGGCTTTATATTTTAGAAATGTTGTCTTCCTCTGAATAGCTCACTCTTTAATATTCTGGTTAAACCATGGTGTTCTGCATGTAGTACTGCCTCCTGTCACATTCAACACCTAGGTGTTGAGACCAATTTTAGGGATCTGTTGGGGTGATGCCGGTGGCATCCATTCTGTAGAAATGACACATGTCCATCCTCTGCCAGTGAAGTACCCCTCCCCTCAGAGGAGTCCTGGTATGGGGGATGGAGAGTGTATTTGTCTTTGTGGGCCTTCCTTCTTTTCTTCCGTGGTCTCAACATTCTGAGCCTCTTTTTCCTTTCATACTTACCTCTAGCCACATCCATATGTCCTTTTGTATGTCTTCCTGGCTAGAAAGGTACTTAGAAGATAGACTAAAGAAAATATGCCACCAGCTGGTTTAATATTTCCATTTGCAAAGTACAATATATGTAATAATGGAGTTTCAATTTTAGAAAAGTACAGGAGAAGGATATGAAATATTTAATTTTAAAGGCAAATTCCAATGTTGTGCAAAATAATAATAATAATAAACCCTTGACTGAGTAGCAGAAGGTTAAGAAAGTTAAGTAAATAGGAAAATATTACAGATATGAAGAGAGACTGAATGTGTCTGTCTTAGACATAACAGATGTCAAAAAGACAAATGAATTACAGTCTAAAAGCCACACGTAAGTTTAAAGAGTGCTAAGCATTCAGAATATAATTTTAGCAAGATTAATGCTCAAGACAAAAATAAAACCTATTACAAAATGAAGTGGTAGCCCGAGTCTATTATCTACTCAGGAGAGATCTACCGTATTTACTCGAATCTAAGCCGCACTCGAATCTAAGCCACACCTGAAAAATGAGACTCGAAATAAAGGGAAAAAAAATTTCCCGAATCTAAGCCGCACCTGAAATTTGAGACTCGAAATTCAAGAGGAGAGTAAAGTTTTAGGCCGCACCTCCAAATCGAAACAAAGTTGGTCCATTTTAATATGAGTCGAATGAATGACGATACAACTACAGTAGTTTGGTTCGAGTCGTAAGCTTAGCAGTTATGTTTTACAAGGTAGCCATTGCTATGCATCAGGCGCTCCGTCCGTATTGATAAGGGTATCCTTCCTTTTTCACATGCTTCGTCTGGTTTGAATTGATTGCTTATTTTTCTTTGATCTGATAAGTGCCATTTTCTTTGTTAAAGGTGTTGACGTCACTCTAAGCTGAAAATGCATTACTGTACAGTGTCATGCATTGTTTGTCGCATTCTGATAGTGCGTGTTCACGGCCGGTCGCCGCTCACGGCATGGCTTGCTTTTCTGCGTACTACCGTGGCTTAAAAGAGAGAGAGGAATTGTCTCATTAGTGAAACAATGGCAAGAGACTGCTATTTGTTGTTACTTACACTGCTGCTTTCTTCGGTAATGATCAACAAGAACCAAATAATAGAGCGTATGATAGAAGATGTTCTGAACGAGAGTTTAGCGAAAATGTTTCCCCGTTTTAAAATCTTTGCAGACGCCGCTTTAGTACATTACATTACATTACATTCTGCACAGAAATTAGTCATCTTAGATTTAAAAATCTACTAAATTGCCGTGCTTCATTTCTGACTGTATCACTATTAGCCATAAGAAGAATACGAATATAAACATGACATGATATTTTTGCTGACACAGAAGTTTTGGCGCCAGTATTCATCTTTGTGCCTGCAAAGCAAGCCTGTATAACGCTACATATTTTCGACGGCAGAAGTTAGTTGTGGCGGCACCTACCAACATTTTTCAGAACTTCCGCTTACTTTGCACTCGATTCTAAGCCGCAGGCGGTTTTTTGGATTACAAAAACCGGAAAAAAAGTGTGGCTTAAGATTCGAGTAAATGCGGTATATTTGAAGACTCATTCTTGTAACTTTGTCACAAAAGCAATTTTCTGTCCATATAGTGTACGAATCATTAAGTTTCAGATGACAAACACAACATTCTTACCATACTGTGTACAGTTGGCATTACCGATAAAATATTTGTGATGATAAAGACATGCTATGTACTGGGTGTTTATACGGTGCAGCTAATCACAGAGATCCAGTGCGGGCTGTAATTATCATATGGTAGTGGAAATTGGGAGAGATGCTAATGCGTTAATGCATCAACTCTGTTGGTGTTGCACTACATAGGCAACATACCAGCTCCCAACAAACAGATCATGCAAATTTTACCTATGAGGCCTCCTACGAGATCTGAGAGGCTGATCACTCTCCATCACTGGCATTGAGCTGATCCTAAATCCTGACAACCAAGAGACTGAAGTTTCCCATGATGCCTCTCCCTATGTATGCATACACACCTTTTTCAATAAACAAACCATTTGTGTGTTAAGTATGCATTCTTATTAACTTTGTGTAAGCTAAGAATTATATCGTTGACTATTGATAGTCGCCTAATGCAGAGCAACAGTGTGGAGTAATGGCGTAGCCTTCATGGATTTTTTTTTTTAAAGGGCGCACAGCTACAGTGGTCATTAGCGCCCAGGCTAAGTTATGAGTGCACTGTGAGGCACAAGGTTAAAACAGCAACTAAAAAGGACAACACTATAAAAGGCACATGAACAGGCAAGGGATTAAAAGAAAACAGCATAATCAAATGTCCTTAGACAGGTGTGTCAAGTGGATAAAACGAAGAACGCGAGCAGCTGCTCCTGGGTCATCCACTAAAATTTCATCCAGAGTACATGGAAGGCAAAGATCAATGCACAGTGTATTAAAATTCGGACAGGACATTAAAATGTGGCTTACTGTCAGCAATTGCCCACATGTCAGAACGGCGCCGGCGCAGCCGTCAGCAGATGGCGATGGCTGAACCGGCAGTATCAAATTCGTAACCAGGCCAAAAGACCTCCTCCCAGCGAGAAGGGCGTGAAGAGGTCGTCCAAGCCGTGGGGAGAGGTTTCAAGGCCTGAAGCTTGTTTGCAGAAAGTGTAGATCAATCGGCATGCCACAGCGATAAAATGCGCTGACAAATGACCCTCGTAAAATCAGATGAAGGCACATAACAAGAAGCTGTCCGAGGCTGGAGGACTGCAGCCTTGGCCGCGGCATATGCAGCTTCGTTCCCAGGGATACTGACATGGCCAGGAACCCACATGAAGGTAACCGGAGAACCGTCATCCGCCAGCTGCTGAAGAGAGTGTTGGATCCGGTGCACGAAAGGGTGAACCGGATACAGATCACTGAGACTCTGGATGGTGCTCAGGGAATCAGAGCAGATGACATAAGCAGAATGTCGGTGGCGGCGGATGTAAAGAACAGCCTGATAGAGGGCAAATAGCTCAGCTGTGAAGACCGAACAATGGCCATGGAGCCGGTATTTGAAACTGTGTGCTCCGACAATAAAAGAACACCCGACACCGTCATTGGTCTTAGAGCCTACTGTTTAATGAAGATCGTATTAATGAACTTCAAACGCAGTTCAACAAACCGCGAGCGGTATACCGAAGCTGGGGTAACCTCCTTTGGGAGCGAGCTGAGGTCAAGGTGAACGCGAACCTGAGCCTGGAGCCAAGGTGGCGTTTGGCTCTCGCCCACTCTAAAGGTTGCAGGGAGTGAAAAATCAAGGTGCTGAAGGATGCAACGAAAGCGAATTCCAGGGGGTAGCAGGGCAGATACATACAACCCATATTGACAGTCGAGAGAGTCATCAAAAAAGGAACGGTAAGATGGGTGGTCGGGCATTGATAGTAGCCGACAGGCATACCGACAAAGCAGTACATCGTGCCGGTAGGTTAGTGGCAATTCACTGGCTTCAGCGTGAAGACTCTCGACGGGACTAGTATAGAACGCTCCGATCGCAAAATGTTACCCCCAATGTTGTATAGCGTTGAGGCGGCGTAAGATGGACGGCCGTGCAGAGCTCCCATAATCCAGCTTTGAGCAGACGATCAACCGATATAGGCGAAGTAGGGCGGTTCGATCCACTCCCCACGAAGTACCGCTGAGAACACGGAGAACATTTAGGGAACGGGTACAATGGGCAGCCAAATATGACATGTGGAGACCAGCTACGTTTCCTGTCAAATGTAAGACCTAAAAATTTTGTTGTCTCCACAAATGGGAGAACAACGGGACCAAGATGTAAGGACAGTGGGAGAAACTCTTTGTAGTGCCAGAAGTTAATACAGACAGCCTTCTCGGCAGAAAAGCGGAAGCCATTGGCGACACTCCAGGCGTAAAGACGGTCAAGACAACGCTGAAGACAGCACTCCAGGAAACATGAACGCTGCGCACTGCAGCAGATGGTAAAATCGTACACGAAAAAGGAGCCTAATACATCAGCTGGGAGGCAATCAATTATTGGATTGATCGCTATGGCGAAGACAGCGACGCTCAAAGCTGAGCCCTGTGGCACCCCATTCTCCTGGCGACAGGACAGAACCCACACATACCCTGAACTTTCGATCCATTAAAAATGCAAGAATAAAAAGAGGGAGGCGACTGCGAAGGCCCCATGTATGCATGGTGCGGAGAATGCCCGCCCTCCGACAGGTGTCGTAAGCCTTCTCCAAATCAAAGAACACAGCCACTGTCTGGCGCTTCCGCAAGAAGTTATTCATAATGAAGGTCGACAAGGTAACCAGATGGTCAACAGCAGAGTGGCACCTACGAAATCCACATTGTACATTGGTAAGTAGGCGTCGAGATTCGAGCAGCCAAACCAAACAAGAGTTAACCATTCGTTCCATCACCTGGTAAGGGAAATGGGTCGATAACTGGAAGGCAAGTGCTTGTCCTTCCCCGGCTTAGGAATCGGGACACAATAGATTCGCGTCAGCATGTGGGAACATGACCCTCAATCCAGATGCAATTGTAAGTACGAAGAAGAAAACCTTTACCCGCAGCAGAAAGGTTCTTCAGCATATGAATATGAATAGAATCAGACCCCGGAGCGTAGGACCGTCACCGGGCAAGTGCATTTTCGAGTTCCCGCATGGTGAATGGGGCATTATAACTTTCATGATTCGAGGAGCGGAAGTTAGGCGGTCTTGCCTTCTCTGCCTGTTTTCGGGGAGGAGGGCAGGGTGGTAATGAGTGGAGCTCGAAACCTCGGCGAAAAATCGGCCGAAGGCATTGCAGACGTCCTCGGGCCACAAGAACGTCATTCACGACCATCAAGCCAGAAACTGGTGAGTGGACCTTAGTGCCAGATAGCTGGTGCAGGCTACCCCAGACAACAGAAGAGGGAGTAAAATGTTGAAGGAGCTTGTGAAAGCAGCCCAACTGGCTTTCTTGCTTTCTTTAGTAACACGACGACACTGCGCACATAACCATTTACAATTAATACAATTCGCCATCACAAGGTGGCACTTAAAGGTGCGTAAAGCACGTCGACGAGCACGTAAAGCGTCTCTACATTCTGCAGTCCACCAGGGGACCGGTACGCGACGTGGAGAAGAAGTGGTATGAGAGATGGAATAATCAGCAGCATTGAGAATGACTTCCGTGAGGTGTGCAACCTGACTATCGCAGCTTGCGAAGTTTTGATCCTGAACTGTCGCCCTGGAAGAGAAGAGCCCCCAGTCTGCTTAGGAGATGTTCCAACTAGTTGAGCATGGAGATGGGGTATGATGCAGGAGATGGATAACATAAGAGAAGTGGTCACTCGAATACGTATCAGAAAGAGCGTACCACTCAAACCGGCGTGCAAGTTGGGTAGCACATACATAGAGGGTCTAAATGGGAATAGGTGTGAGTTGTGTCCGAAAGAAAAGTAGGGGCGCCAGTATTGAGGCAGACAAGACTGAGGTGGCTGAAAAGGTCTGCTAACAGGGAGCCTCTCGGGCAGGATGCTGGAGAGCCCCAAAGAGGATGGTGGGCATTGAAGTCTCCAGTCAACAAAAATGGTGCAGGTAGCTGAGCAATAATTTGCATCATGTCTGCCCTAGTAACGGCAGACGATGATGGAGTGTAAACGGTACAAATGTTAAAGTGGGGAGAGTAATTCGGACGGCAACTGCCTGCAGATCGATGCGCAATGTGATGGGATCGTAGTAGATATCATCCCGGACCAGCAGCATAACCCCTCCATGAGCCAGAATACCTGCCACAGGGGGTAGGTCAAAACGCACAGAGGCATAGTGTGCCAAGTCAATTCGATCGCATGGGTGGAGCTTCGTTTCCTGGAGAGCTACTACGAGCGGACAGTGCAAGCGTAGCAGCAACTTTAAGTCCTCTCGGTTGGAGCAAATGCCGCAAATATTCCAATGAAGAAGTGCCATCGTGAGAAGAAAAAGGAGAAGCAAGAAGGGGTCACCTCGAAATCTGCTGAGGGCCGCTTTTGAGCAAGCACTGCTGCCGCTATCAATAGGCCGAGTGTCACTGCCCATTTTCTCAAGAGGTTCATCGGCCACCCTGTGAAGATGGCCGGGAGGAGGAGCTTCCTCCGCTGGTGAACGGCCAGATGTTCGGCTACCAGCGGTGCGGCCAGGCGAAACGGATGACGGCCTGGGGCGGCAACCGCTGGGTGGCGCAGGAGAAGAAACGTGCCGAGGTGGAGAAGGAGAACTTTGCTTCCTATGAGCCTTCTTCGAAGGTCGTTTAATCGAAGTACTGGTCAATGGCTGGGAGTTCAGGGCACGTAGGAAGTCTTCACGGGACGGTTCCTTCTTGAAGGCCCGTGCATCTGACTTCTGGGTCTTAGTCTTGGCAGAGGCTGATGAAGGTGCTTGTGTCTTAGGGGTGACGGGAGGAAGAGGAGATGTTGACCGGGCGATCTTGGCACTGGCCGAACAGACGACCATAGCGCTAAAGGTCAGATCGCATGTCTGCGTCGACACCTCCCTGGTAGGCTGAGGAGAGGCGAGGACAGTACCGTATTTCCCCGCTGGCAGCAGTGTGGGCTTCCTATTAGCAAATAGCTTGCGAGCAGCCGAGGTGGACACTTTCTCTTTGACCAGAATTTCCTGTATACAGCGTTCATCCTTGTAGATGGGACAGTCGCGGGAGGACGCTACATGGTCACCCTGACAGTTCAGGCAACGAGGAGACGGAGGTGGACAGCCACCCACATGGGTGTCCCTGCCACAAGTGACGCATTTAGCCGCATCAGAACAAGACTGGCGGGTGTGATTGAAATGCAGACACTGGTAGCAGCGTGTAGGTTTCGGGACATAGGGGCGAACAGAATTAACCTCGTAGCCCGCTTTGATGCACATCGGCAGCTGAACACTATCAAAGGTCAAGAAAAGTGTCCGGGTTGGTACAAGGTCATTGTCTACCTTTTTCATGACCCTATGGACAGCCGTCACGCCCTGCTCAGCGAGGAAAGACTGAATCTCCTCGTCAGTCAATCCGTCGAGTGATCTAGTATACACCACACCACGCGACGAATTCAGGAAACGTGTACAGGAGTGTGGCCCGAAGGAGTTTGTGTGCCTGAAAGGCGCTCTCAGTTTCTAACAAAGTACCGTTATGCATTCTGGTACAAGACTTGACAGGTCCGGCTATGGCATCTACGCCCTTCTGAATAATGAAAGGGTTGACAGATGAAAAATCCTTTCCGACCTCAGATCTAGAAACTACGAGGAACTTTGGGGCAGGCGGTAGTACTTTTGTCACTGGTGGCTGGTCAAGTTTTCGTTTTTGGGCAGAAGTCGAGAGAGAAGAAGAAGAAGAGAAATCCATTGCGGAGGAATCCCCCATGATTTCCAGGGTGTCCGATGGCGCGCTCCTTCCTTGTAGGGAGCCTCTCAGACGGCGCTCCCACTTTAGGTGAATGTTTACACCTCAGGTCACATCTCCCGAGATACGGACGGAGGGACCAATCGGCATGGTCGAAAGGTGTCAGCTCAGGCAATAACCCCTCCCTGGGCCTGGCCTTTACCGGGGGGTACATGCGTGCCTTACTTGTCTACCCAGGGCGGGGAATTACGCATTACTCCGTCACCGGCTACGCATGCGAACACGTGGGTCGGCCTTCAGGCACGCACAGGGAGGAAAGAAGAGGAGAAAAAAAGGGAGAGGGAGAGAAAGTACAGACTGTCTCAAACGCCGAGGCGGAGACCATAGGGTGGACAAGAAGGTAAGGAGAAGGAGGCAAGGAGAAGAAGGCAAGGTAAAAAGTAAGGAAGACAGTGAGAGAGGGAGAAGGACAAAGAAAGGAAACAAACAAAGGAAGGAAGAAACCAGAATAAGCAAAAAACCAAAATGACCACAAATATAAGACATGGAACCGTCCGGCACCGGACGCAGGCACAAACTATCCCCTTGAGGGGGAGGGACTCCTTTTAGTCACCTCTTACGACATGCAAGCCTTCGTGGAGTGTGAGTGGAGTGTTGTGTTGATTCCGTGGCTGAAGCACATATCTTACAAGTTATGGTGAAGTAATTGAAAATGTTTGCCAAACAAGTTTCGAGTTTCAGTGTTCACGAGGCAGTATCAATGTTTATCAAAAAGGTACTGTTTCTCAGTTTCTTATGTCGAGTTGGGGGAACAAAACTCAACCACATCGCGATGGTTAGGACAAATAATGTGGACTGGTATGATACTAACTGCAAGTTCTAAGTGAAAGAAACACATATTGTTTTGACTGGCTGACTATCACGAGTGCAAGTACTATCTCGTTCGTATATCATACCCGAAATTTTATGGAGCATCCGTGTTGCGATTCAGTCATGCGCACACTTGTGTTATAAGCTATTGAATTGTTCAGTACTGTTGGAAGAACTGTGCCAATCGTAGACTGATAAAACATCTGTTGAACAGTGATTATTTTGTGTTCTATGCACCGTGTTTTTGCGCTGGATGCCATCATTTAGACAGCAACCTTATACGTGACAACGGACACATCCTTGGAGTACAGATACTGATTGTGTCTACTGTGGAATAATGTAAATTGTGAACAGTGCAGCCCCACCCTGTGCGGAATACAGTGAATTCTACCAGATCAACTTGTTATTGCTGGTTTGAGTGGCTCCTCTCCCTGCTAGACAATAGTTGCTACAGGACACTTCTAGCAGGCAGTGCAGAGAGCAGCAGATCAACCCCGCCACCAGGTACACGGGTTTAGCCACACGGTCGTTAAATATCCAGCCCCGTTCCTATGTCTAGAGATGTTGTACAGTCTCTAGTGTTATAGGATAGCTTTTATTAGTACTGCCGATCATCCCCTTTTCCTCCCAGGTGTGTTACACTTGAATAATCCTAATCATGTCACCCACTTCCTAAACTGGCAATTCTGTACAATTATAATGCCATTAGTTACATAAACTAGGTGCTTATTAGTACTGCAATCTGCCTGCAGTTATTCAGTGGGAAGACCTATCAAACATGGCAACAAAGGTATACAGAAATTAATTACATTTGTCATTAGCTTTAAATATCTGCACTGCAAGTGGAGGCATCCCCTGAGCCTTCAGTTACTACTTTTGTTTAAATAACTGATGCAATTTAAAACAGTGCACAATCTGCCCTTCACAAGTGGCCACTGCTGACCTGTGCGTGGTGGGGGTCTTGGCACAAACTCGGATACGGCAAATTATTTCATGGCCCTCATGCAAGGAAATCCATACCACGAAAGAGGACAGAATACGCAATGGCAGCATATGGAAGAGAGAAAAGAGGCAAGAAAGCATGTCTAAACATTCGCTCATTACATATAATAATATTTTACATGCCGATGATTCAATGCATAGTGCTTGGACAACATATCAGAAAGCAGCTTCAGAATTTACTATTTTTCTGGGTAATGAGCTACAACTTTTATTCTGAGAGAACACATTTTAGTGCTAAGCGAATTTCAAAACAATAAATGCACTGGAATGCTAGATACTAGACTATGATAACAATCTATAGACATTTGATCTTCAATAGGGTTAAAATCAATAGCAAATAATGATAATGTTCATTTCACTGAATGGAATGTAAATAACCCAAAACCCAAGGACCCCAGCAAAATCTAATGTTACCACAAAAAACTGGCAAAACTTAAGTCCTAATTCCTGTACTGGGTGGGGCAAATAAAAAGTTTCCCAGAAGAGTGGATACGATTGGATGTAAATGTGTGCATATAACCACACCCCATGATGTGCACACCATGTGTATGCCTGCCACATGATCCACACTGGTTCAGAGCATAGCGCGGGTTGTGTCAAAGTGGAGCAGTGCAAAGCGGACAATGGTACTCACAGTGGAGCAGTGCGTCTTCATTGTGGAAGGTCAAGAGACAACAAAGTCTTGAAAATAGAGTCGTCAGTTGTTTGCTGAGGAGTTTAAAGATATCAAAGTACCAGCAAAAAGTGCCATGCAATGCTTAGTCCAAAAATGGTGTCAGGCAGGATCTGTTTCGAACAAGTCAAAAAACATTCTGAAATGTGCCCGCGCGTCAGGAAATGTGGTTGCAGTTCACCAGAAAATGCTTCAAAGCCCTATCAAATTAAGCCAACACCTGTCGCAAGAGACCAGCATATCATGTCGACCATGCAATCGAATATGCCATATGTACCTGCACATGCATCTCTACTTCCTCCAGAAGCCTTAGCCCCACAGAAATATCAGTCCTTTCCGAAGGTCTCATCTTTTTACCCCACTCCCAAATTCAATCATGCAGGACTTGTTAAAGATCGTCTCTCCTCCTCCCGGTCCCTACAGTGGAAACACTTTTTCGCCACCAACCCTACTAATCAGACTCAACCAAAGACCAACGTTGAACCCTGCCCAACTCAGTTCGCTCCCACTGCCCCCAAATCACCCCCTGTTAACTTTCTAGAATTACTTACCCTTGAATCTTGCCTCACCATCATTCCCCAAATCCCTCAACATACAACTACACTTACATCTGCAGAAAGAACCGCACTTTGCCAACTAAAAACTGATCCTGACCTTATAATCCTACCTGCAGATAAAGGCTCCACCAGTTGTTTTGAACCACAAGGATTACCTGGTAGGACTCTGCCAGCTGTCAGATACATCCACCTACAAACCTTGCCACAGTGACCCCATTCCAAAAATCCAGCAGGATCTCCAGTCACTCCCCAAATCCTTAGGCCCATCCCAAAGCATCCCCCCCCCCCCCCCCCCCACTGCAACTCCGCACACTCCTACCTTTCACATGCTTCCTTTAAGTCCATAAACCTAACAACCCAGGATGCCCCATTGTGGCCGGTTACTGTGCACCCACTGAGACAGTCTCTACCCTCGTAGACCAACACCTTCAATGTATTACTCGGAAGCTACCCTCCTATATAAAAAAGATACCAGCCATTTCCTCCATTGAATCCCCAAAGTTCCTGTCCCTTTACCAACTGTGCCCTGCTCGTCACTATTGATGCCACCTCCCTTTACACCAACATCCCTAATGTCTATGCCCTTATCGCTATTGAACACTACCTTTCCCAATGCCCGGCAGATTCCAAACCAACAACCTCCTTCCTAGTTGACATGACCAACTGTATCCTAACGCACAATTACTTCTCCTTTGAAGGCATTATCTACAAACAAATCCAGAGTACAGCTATGGGCACCCGCATGGCACCATCCTAGCCAACCTATTCATGGGCCGTTTATAAAAAGCATCCCTGAACACCCAGAATCCTAAACCCCTCACCTTGTTCAGATTCACTGACGACATCTTTGCAATTTCCTCCAGAACCTCAACAACTTCTCCCCCATTTGCTTCACCTGGTCCTGTTCAATACAAGAAGCCACCTTCCTAGATGTTAACCTACACCTCAAGATAGGTACATCAGTACTATCATCTATATCAAACCTACTAACCGCCAGCAGTACCTTCACTTCCACAGCTGCCATCTGTTACATACCAAGAAGTCCCTTCCGTAAAGCCTAGCCACGCATGGTTGTCGCATCTGCAGTGACGGGCGGTCCCTCTCGAAATATACAGAGGGTCTCACTGAAGCCTTCACAATCCATAATTATCCTCCCAACCTTGTACAGAAACAAATCTCCCATGCCTTATCTTTCCAGTCTTGCACCACCTCACAAAGTCCCTCTGTCCAACCACAGAGGAGTATTCCTCTTGTAACTCTGTACCACCCACGACTGGGGCAACTGAATTACATTTCCCCCCAGTGTTTCGACAACCTCTGATAGTGCCGTGAAATGAGAAACGTCCTGCCCACTATCCTTCCCACCCCTCCCTTAGTAGTATTCCGCAGTCCACCGAACCTACACAATATACTCGTCCATCCCTACCCAACCCCTGCTCCCAACCCCTTACCTCATGGCTCATACCCCTGTAATAGACCTAGATGCAAGACCCGTCCTACACATCCTCCCACCACCACCTACTCCAGTCCAGTCAAACATCACCTATCCCATCAAAGGCAGGGCGACCTTTGAAACCAGTGACGTGATCTACAAGCTAAGCTGCAAACACTGTGCTGCATTCTATGTGGGCATGACAACCGACAAAATCTGTCCGCATGAATGGCCACCAACAAACTGTGGCAAAGAACCAAGTCGACAACCCTGTTGTTGAGCACGCTGCCAAACATGACATCCTTCATTTCAATGATTGCTTCAGAGCCAGTGCCTTATGGATCCTTCCCACCAACACCAGCTTTTCTGAACTGCGCAGGTGGGAACTTTCGTTGCAAAATATCCTACACTCCCTTAACCCTCCTGGCCTCAACCTCACCTAGTCTTTGCCCTCTCCCATGAAGCTCCTTCTATGTTCCCATTCCAGCACCACATAGCCCCCATCCCTCCATCGCACCCAGTCTTTTTATTTCTCTCCTTTTCCGCACCCCCCCCCCCCCCTCCCCCTCCATCTAACCTCCTGACTGCTTGTAGCTGCCCTACCCTCTTTCCACCTCGTCCCTGCGTGCTTCCCAACAGCACATCAGTCTGCCATCCGTACCCTACTATCCCTCCCCCTCCCCTCCCTAGCCTCCTCGGCAAATGCCGGGATGGTTCCTTTGAAAGGGCACGGCCGACTTCCTTCTCCGTCCTTCCCTAACCCGATGAGACCGATGACCTCGCTGTTTGGTCTCTTCCCCCAAACCAACCAACCAACCTAGCCTCCTCCTTACCCCCACCCCGTCACTACTCCCATCATGCACAGGTGCTGCTGCTCACAGTGTGGCCTCAGTTGCCTGAGACTGCTATCATGTGTGTGTGAACTGCATTTGTGTGTGTTTGTCGTCTAATTTTGACGAAGTCCTTACTGGCTGAAAGCTTTATTTGTGACACTTTTTTTGTTGTGCCTATCTCCGACTCGGCATCTCCACTGTAAGGTGAGTGGCAACTTTCTTTTTCACAATGCATGGATCCGTTCTTTATGTCTGATGAAGCTTGGTTTCCTGTCTGCATGCCGCAGTATTGGTCCCATCTTCTTTCATCACAAGCTGACTTCAGTGCGTTTCATTGCCAATATTTTGAAACCATTTGTGGCAGCATTAATGGAGGAAGAAAAGACCTACAGTTATTTTGAACAGGATGGAACAACTGCCCATACAGCCAGGCAAACCTTGGAGCACGTTCACACAATCTTCACGTCTTCACAGTTATTTTCAACAGGATGGTTCAAATGGCTCTGAGCACTATGGGACTTAACATCTGTGGTCATCAGTCCCCTAGAACTTAGAACTACTTAAACCTAACTAACCTAAGGACATCACACACATCCATGCCCGAGGCAGGATTCGAACCTGCGACCGTAGCAGTTGCGCTGTTCCGGACTGAGCGCCTAAGCCGCGAGACCACCGCGGCCGGCTCAACAGGATGGAACAACTTCCCATATAGCCAGGCAAACCTTGGAGCACATCACAATCTTCACACCTGCCAAAGTTCTTAGCAGAGATCAGTCCGGCCGTGGCCCTAGCTGGTCACCTGGTCTGTCAAATGTGTGGGTACTTTATGTGGGGAACCCTCAATTCTAAAGTGTATCGCAACAACCCCCATAGTCTACAAGAACCACAGCAGAAAACTTCGGATGAGACTGCAGCAAATCTAGTAGATGTCCGTCTTCAGCAACTTGCTGACCAGGGCCCAAAAGTGCCAAGGGATGTATGGCTGTCACTTTCAACATCTGCTATCGTCAGGTTAGTACTATTATTTCCAATCCTCTGTTGTGTTTCTTTGTGCCCTGGGAACTCTGTTCTCCAGGTCACTTATTTGTCCCACCCAGTGTGACACTTAGAGGAGTGACAAGTTTAACACAATTTTAATTAAGTTCACTTTCAACTAACACAAGAAATCATGCTGATTTTCTGATAAAAAGACAATGAAATTGGCATATTTTAACAGCTCAAATGAATCAGCAAACAAGTGTATACAAAGTGTTTAGAGCCTATATGGGTAGTTGTTACAGTAATACCCACAGCTTGTGTAATTTTGTGGGTTTTGCAATGACAGATCAGGTGCATAAGGACACCGATAATGCTGGCCTAGGTCAATTAATTTCAAAAGGTTGGTACATAACGATGTACGCTGGAGAGCATCACCTTAGGTGTAACTACAGTGTTTAAAATTTTTTGAGTGGGAGGTCAAGGAAATCATAGAAGTTTTGCAGGTGTTTGGAAACTTAGCATTATACTATGTATTGTACATGAATTACAGCTTGAATTTCGCAAAACTTTTCTGTGATTTTTTGCTGGTGACTTTGGTTTTTGAGTTATTTGCACCTCAGATGTATAAGTAAATTCAGGTACCCTTGCTGTTTGCGTTTTATGTTAATGACCTTGCAGACAATATAAATAATAACCTCGTACACTTCACAGCTGATGCAGTTATCTGTAAGGGAAGTTCTGTCTGAAAGGAGCTGCAGAAATATTCAGTCAGACCTGGTTACAGTTTTGAAGTGGTGCAAAGATAGGCAACTTGCTTTAAATCTACAAAAAAAAAATAAAATTATGCACAATATATATATATATATATATATATATATATATATATATATATATATATATATATATATATATATATATAAAAAGAAGAATCGGATGATTATAATATCAATGAGGCACAATTGAAACCTGTCACTTCATAAAGAGACTTTGGTGGAACAATTTGGGGGGAAATGAAATGACACAATGAAACACATTCAAACACAGGCAAAGTAGGTGGCAGACTGTGGTACATTGGTGGAATACTAGGAAATGCAATTAGTTTACAAAGGAGACTGTGTACAAAACACTCATGCAACCCACCTTTGAATATTGCTTGAAGATATGGGACCTCTATCAAATAAGACCAACAGAGGATATTGAATGGTACAAAGAAGGGCAGCATGAATGGTCATCAGTTTGTTTGACCCATGACATAGTGTTGTGAAGATGCTGAAAGAACTAAACCGAGAGACGTTTGAAGACAGACCATGAAAACTTACTTAGGAAGTTTTTAGAATCAAATTTAACTGCTGAATCTAAGAATATGTTACAGCCCCTTACATATCACTTCCATAGAAGTCATGAAGACAGGATCAGAGACTAATTACAGCACATACAGAGGCTTTTAAGCAGTAATTCTTTCATTCTTCTCACGCTCCATATGTAAATGAAACGGGAAAAGGCCCTAATAACTGGTACAATAGGACATACCCCCTGCCAAGCACTTCACAGTGGTTTGCAGAAGTAGAGAAGTTCTTGACAGTTGTGTATGTGGACTTTCGACTGCAGTATCATGTTTAGAGACTTGTGAAATTTTAGCATAGCTTTGCTGTCTTTGAAAAGTTGCTCACAAGTTATTTTTTGATCTTTAATAGCAACATGGTGAAATGGAATAAATACATTCTTGATCAAACTCATGAATAAATCTGTCATTGCTCTCACAGTATTAAGCAAGAGTTCCTTAAGCATTTTAATTTCTGAACAAACCTCAGATTGAGTTATGAACATTTCTTCATTTCACCAACCATAATCTGGCCTGCAATTTAATCAAGTTATAACAAATAAACAGGACAATAACAGTGTAATGCAACAGATAGGTGGTCATCCCTCGGACACATATGAAGCCAATGAACTTTAAAAATTGATTGTATGCTTAATTAAGCCCTTTTACAAAGAGTGTAGAGAAGAGACTGCAGTGCACTGCACATTTGGTCTTCTGTTCTGGACTAGTTTGTGAAACAAACTGACTTGGTAGGCAGTGTAGGATTTGGTGACTGTAATGACAGAAAGCAGCAGCAGTACAGACATCAGCAAGCAACATTTTCTGGAGCATGCTATAACATCCCTGAGTGGCTCCCAGCACAGTCAGTGTTCCAACATGTCCAGGAGGTGACCAGTAAGTTCAGAACACTGCAGAACAATGTGCTGTCAATGGCAGTAGCAGTGGCAGTGGCAGGAAATGGCTGGAAACATGCATGAGCACTGCATCTATTCTCTTCACCAGGGAACTGAATGAGACAGTGGGGATGAGTTGTGGGTCGCTGAATAACATTTGTTATTTTTCTGTGATTTTGTTACCCACAGCGATGGAGCATAAAATAAAGACGTCACTTAGTTACTGCAAATATGTTGCTGGTGGATGCGAGCCCTTGAGTCCACAAAAGCCTGATGAATTAGGAAAAGTATCAATGACCTGAATGTTTAGTTCAATGCTAAACCAATTAAACGTCACTCTACATAATCTTTAAGTATCTGAAAAATGATGTGTACAGTTCAATGGATGATTTGAAAAATTAACTGGTATAATTCAGTGAGTAATCTTAGTTAATTTGGCTAATACAATGAGCAATTTGAAAAAACGATATGGACAATTCAATGTGTCATTTGAATACTGAAATAGACAATCAAATAGATAGTTTGAAAAAGATTTAATAAACAAAATAGATGACAAGATTTGGGAAACAAGACGATAAAATTGCTGATCTGCATGTTAAGTTTGATGAAACAGAACAGAAATTTCTGTCCAGGGTTGAAACAGTGATAACTGAACTGAGGAGAGAGATTGATCTGAACAAACAGAAGTGTGATTCAAGTGTAGTAGAGACAAAACACGCTTTAGTTGAAATCGATGAAAGGATTGTGGTTTGTAATGACAAAACCTGATCTGTTCTGAGAAGCAAAACTGCATGCTCAGCTGGTACTATGAGGTAGGGGATAAGAGAAGAGGTGAGTGTCAGAAAAAACGCTGAACTATTTCATAATTTAAAAAAACTCTGAACTATTGAATACTTACTAATTGTTCAAACAAAGTTTTTAATTAGGTAGTACCTAATTAAAAATTTTGTTTGAAACAAACTTAGTTTATCTTTGACATACAAATCGCGCTTCAAAATGAACTTTGACAGAAAACTCAACTTTAAAAAGGAGATTGCCAAAGCCACTACAGAGGAAGTTATATACTGCCCGGCTGACTGTTGATAGTTTCTTAGACTTTATTGAGATAATGGACCACGCAATGTGTCATAGACACAACTAGGTACATAATCGGAATAATAGCCAAAGAAACCAGAATGATAAGTTGGGATAAGAATTGAGACATAATAATAATAGAAACAGGTATACTGATAGGAACTGGAGAAGAAACAGAAGGAAGATTTAATGAAGGAAATAAGAAAGAGAGCATTAGGAAAATAATAACAGGAATGAGCACAGGCAGATGCCAGATAATAGGCAGGAGCGTTATGAGCCTAATAGGGGGTAGCAGCAAGGACAGCAGTTGGGAAACATGGAACTGTTCCAACTGGGTGGACCAAAAAATTGTCATATGAGCTGGACCAAGAGATGGAATTTTATTTTATTGATAAAAATAATTAAAGGTAGAGTTCATAGAAAATTAAAAGCCAGGAAAAGGAATTTCATATTACAAGATTGTGTAATAATGAAATTAGTAGTAATATGGATACTGCCCTCCAATGCTAAATTTGTGATCCCTTGATGCCTCAGAACATGTCCTACCAACCGGTCCATTCTACTTCTCAAGTAGTGGCACAAACTCCTCTTCTCCCCAATTCTAATCAATACTTCTTCATTAGTTATGTGATCTACCCAACTAATCTTCAGCGTTCTTCTGTAGAACCACATGTCGAAACCTTCTATCTCAAGTAGTGGCACAAACTCCCCTTCTTCCCAATTCTCATCAATACCTCTTCATTAGTTATGTGATCTACCCATCTAATCTTCAGCATTCTTCTGTAGAACCACATTTCGAAACCTTCTATTCTCTTCTTGTCCAAACTATTTATCGTCCATGTTTCACTTCCATGCATGGCTGCACTCCATACAAATACTTTCAGAAATGACTTCCTGACACTTAAATCTATACTCGACGTCAACAAATTTCTCTTCTTCAGAAATGCTATCTTTGCCATTGCCAGTCTACATATTTTGCTCCCCAAATAGCAAAACTCCTTTACTACTTTAAGTGTCTCATTCCCTAATCTAATTCCCTCAGCGTCACCCGACTTAATTCGACTACATTCCATTATCCTTGTTTTGCTTTTGATGATGTCCATCTTATATCCTCCTTTCAAGACACTGTCCATTCCATTCAACTGCTCTTCCAGGTCCTTTACTGTCTCTGAGAAAATTACAATGTCGTCGGCGAACCTCAAAGTTTTTATTTCTTCTCCATGGATTTTAATACCTACCCCAAATTTTTCTTTTGTTTCCTTCACTGCTTGCTCAATATACAGATTGAATAGCATCAAGGAGAGGCTACAACCCTGTCTCACTCTCTTCCCAACCACTGCTTCCCTTTCATGTCCCTTGACTCTTATAACTGCCATCTGGTTTCTGTACAAATTGTAAAAAGCCTTTCGCTCCCTGTATTTTACCCCTGCCACCTTTAGAATTTGAAAGAGAGTATTCCAGTCAACATTGTCAAATGCTTTCTCTAAGTCTACAAATGCTAGAAACGTAGGTTTGCCTTTCCTTAATCTTTCTTCTAAGATAAGTCATAAGGTCGGTATTGCCTCACGTGTTCCAACATTTCCACGGAACCCAAACTGATCTTCCCCGAGGTCGGCTTCTACCAGTTTTTCCATTCGTCTGTAGAGAACACGGGTTAATATTTTGTATCCGTGACTTATTAAACCGATAGTTCGGTAATTTTCACATCTGTCAACACCTGCTTTCTTTGGGATTGGAATTATTATATTCTTCTTGAAGTCTTGAGGGTATTTCGACTGTCTCATACATCTTGATCACCAGATGGTAGAGTTTTGTCAGGACTGGCTCTCCCAAGGCTGTCAGTAGTTCTAATGGAATGTTGTCTACTCCCGGGGCCTTGCTTCGACTCGGGTCTTTCAGTGCTCTGTCAAACTCTTCACACAGTATCATATCTCCCATTTCATCTTCATCTACCTCCTCTTCCATTTCCATAATATTGTCCTCAAGAACATCGCCCCTGTATAGACCCTCTATATACTCCTTCCACCTTTCTGCTTCCCCTTCTTTGCTTAGAACTGGGTTTCCATCTGAGCTCTTGATATTCATGCAAGTGGTTCTCTTTTCTCCAAAGGTCTCTTTAATTTTCCTGTAGGCAGTATCTATCTTACCCCTCGTGAAATAAGCCTCTACATCCTTACATTTGTCCTCTAGCCATCCCTGCTTAGCCATTTTGCACTTCCTGTCGATCTTATTTTTGAGACATTTGTATTCCTTTTAGCCTGCTTCATTTACTGCATTTTTATATTTTCTTCTTTCATCAATTAAATTCAATATTTCATCTGTTACCCAAGGATTTCTACTAGCCCTCATCTTTTTACCTACTTGATCCTCCGCTGCCATCACTACTTCATCCCTCAGAGCTGCCCATTCTTCTTCTACTGTATTTCTTTCCCCCATTCCTGTCAATTGTTCCCTTATGCTCTCCCTGAAACTCTGTACAACCTCTGGTTTAGTCAGTTTATCCAGATCCCATCTCCTTAAATTCCCACCTTTTAGCAGTTTCTTCAGTTTTAATCTACAGTTCATAACCAATAGATTGTGGCCAGAGTCCATATCTGCCCCAGGAAATGTCTTACAATTTAAAACCTGGTTCCTAAATCTCTGTCTTACCATTATGTAATCTATCTGATACCATCTAGTATCTCCAGGATTCTTCCATGTATGCAACCTTTTATGATTCTTGAACCAAGTGTTAGCTATGATTAAGTTATGCTCTGTGCAAAATTCTACCACACGGCTTTCTCTTTCGTTTCTCTCCCCCCAATCCATATTTAGTCACTAGGTTTCCTTTTCTCCTTTTTCCTGCTCTTTAAATTCCACTCACCCATGACTATTAAATTTTGTCTCCCTTCACTACCTGAATAATTTCTTTTATCTCATCATACATTTCATCAATTTCTCCATCATCTGCAGAGCTAGTTGGCATATAAACTTGTACTACTGTGTTAGGCGTGGGCTTGGCCACAATAATGAGTTCACTATGCTGTTTGTAGTAGCTTACCCTCACTCCTATTTTTTATTCATTATTAAACCTACTCCTGCATTACCCCTGTTTGATTTTGTATTTATAGCCCTGTATTCACCTGACCAAAAGTCTTGTTCCTCCTGCCACCGAACTTCACTAATTCCCACTATATCTAACTTTAACCTATCCATTTCCCTTTTTAAATTTTCTAACCTATCTGCCCGATTAAGGGATCTGACATTCCATCATCATTTAACCATACAGTAAAGCTGCATGCCCTAGGGAAAAATTACGACTGTAGTTTCCCCTTGCTTTCAGCCGTTCGCAGTACCACACAGCAAGGCCGTTTTGTTTAGTGTTACAAGGCCAGATCAGTCAATCATCCAGACTGTTGCCCCTGCAACTACTGAAAAGGCTGCTGCCCCTCTTTAGGAACCACAAGTTTGTCTGGCCTCTCAACAGATACCCCTCCATTGTGGTTGTACCTACGGTACGGCCATCTGTATCACGGTGACACGCAAGCCTCCCCACTAACGGCAAGGTCCATGGTTCATGGGGAAGTTTGCCACTTTAATGTCATATAAAAATTCATAATCTAAAATAGCTATGATACGAGATAAAATAAATGTGACTGTGATAAGATGGATGAATATGTGAATGGCAACATGAATGATACTGAATTAGATGCATTGGAATCATCTCCTGTTACAGTTGGTGTAAGTTGTGTGAAGGTGGAGGATCCTGTGTCAGATGTTTTTGAGGATGGAGATGTACAAGAAAGTTGATGCTCTAATAGTGACGTTAGTTGTGTTCAGATACACACACTGTAACAGAAATTTTCAGAAGTTTTGTGTGGTTGATGATGCGGATACAGTGAACAGCACACTGTAGTCTGGTAGTAATAATATTAAAAATGTTGGAAGTAGTGGTGGTGAAACTGAGGTACAGGAACACTCCTGACTAATGCCACAATTATGGATACTTTTATATTCCTACACAGTGCACTTTAAATGCATTACACAGCTTCCTAAAACAGACTCAAGCATGAATGATGTATATATGATTTCACGTATCAAAAGTATAGGCAAAAGTGATGATCTGAAACTTTTTATAAGAACTGTATTCCTTTGTTACTAGAACAAAACAACAAAATTTGATTACCCTTGGTGCTTAGCAAGGTCATGTAAGTGAGGTTTCTCTTTTAAATGCTAGCAATACTATATGTAGTCTATGAGAAAACTTTTATTAGTTTATTAAACACAAAAATACTGTAAAATTTCCTGTGACAAGGGAGAAAATAAAAAAAAACTCAACTAGGTTTTACAGTAAATCAGTGAAGAAAGAAGTTATATTAGATGTCTATGTGGGAGGAAAACAATATAATCGAGCTTTTCTTGCAA
Source organism: Schistocerca americana (assembly GCF_021461395.2). Lineage (NCBI taxonomy): Eukaryota > Metazoa > Arthropoda > Insecta > Orthoptera > Acrididae > Schistocerca > Schistocerca americana. Next base: position 133,952,983 of record NC_060123.1, read on the forward strand.
TCTGAATTGAATGTTAATGTATTTCTAGGTATAAATAGTTGTGAAAACAAGAGGCAAGCATTTGCTGCAGACACAAAACACTTGAACTAAGTGCTGGAGATGGCAGGGAAAATGAAATTTAAATGAATACTCGGAGGAGGGAACTTGGTGGCTAGTTTGTGTGTGGGTCAATGTGAGGAAACTTATTTGTCTTGTTCAAAAGTGTACATGGTGTCAGTATTCTGACAGAAGACACAGAAAATAGTTGCTGTTTGTTATTAGCTAACTGTTATTACAATTCTGTACTTAAATTTAGAATATGTACGATGGCGTTGATGAAAATTCTGAGTTAAAAGAAAGAGTGAGGGATACAATACATATTTTTAGTAATCACTACATCATAATCAGTGCAAGTCCTTGCAGATGGTTTGAACAGTTGATATGTTACGACGCGAGTAATTGAGTTGTTATTATGTACTGAAAGTTCTATTATGAAGTTAGAGGACTCAGAAATATGACTGGACCCAGGCTTAAATGCAGTAGGTATATGAGAAATTATAGATGTCAAATCAAGTGAACCTTTGCATGTTTATATTTACTGAGATTTGTCTTGTTGTAAGTAGTTGCCAGGTTAAGGTTATATTTTAGAATGTAAATAAATAAAATGTTGTGTGACTAGGGCCTCCCATCGGGTAGACCGTTCGCCGGGTGCAAGTCTTTCGATTTGAAGCCACTTCGGTGACTTGCGCGTTGATAGGGATGAAATGATGATGATTAGGACAACACAACACCCAGTCCCCGAGCGAAGAAAATCTCCGAGCCAGCCAGGAATCGAACCCGAGCCCTTAGGATCGACATTCTGTTGCGCTGACCACTCAGCTACCAGGGGCGGACATTTTAGAATGGGGTAAGGTATTTATTTACTATCTAGTGTTAAGTATGTTTTGTTTAACTTGTAGGGAAGTTGTTTGCTAAGGAGAATTTACTGGAGCCAATGGTAATGAATGGGAATTTGATGATTTAATTTTTAAACTGCAGAATCAGGAATTTGTTTAAAGTGCTTGTGTTTACTTACTTTATCACGGCATGATAAGCAAGCAATAGGAAAAACGGGAATCTTACATTTGTTTGATGTTGCAACTGATGTAGGGTTTTCTGATCTATTTCTGGGTGGGGGGGGGGGGGGGGGTGACTTTATGGATGCACACCCAAATTTTGGTGCTTGAGGAATGACTATGCAAGAGTGGACATGTCAGATGATTATATAATTTTTTATTACGAGTCTGAGTCATTAATGATTTATTGTTGTTTTGTATCCATTATAATAATAATCAATCCTTTCACCTTTGTTCGATACTTCCAGCCAGGAATGGTTTTGTCATTTACAATGTGCATAAAAATAATGGTTTTGCAATTTTTTATTTACAGTGGGTAAGTACAGGTGCTGAGATGAAAGCTTGCACATGACACTAATTATGGAAAATCTATGTATTCTGAGCTACGACTACATTTTGGATGATGATGATGATGATGGTGTCTGGTTTGTGGGGCACTCAATAGCGCAGTCATCAGTACCAGTACAAATTCCTAATCTATACACAAACCAATCTAGTCACTTTCACAAATGATGATGGAATGATGCGGACAACACATACACCCAGTCCCTGGACAGAGAAAATCCCCAACCCAGCTGGGAATCGAACCCGGGACCCCATGATCCAGAGGTAGCAACGCTAGCCACTAGACCACAAGCTGTGGACAACAACATTTCGGTGGGACAGGCTTTGGATGTTATGTAGTTTCTTTGGTTTAAATTCTTTTATATCTGAAAGCCACAAATAGTTGTAACAAGAATGTGAAGTCTGTGCTAGCATTATCCCACATGAACACTACTAATTTATTTGTATTTGTCAGTGTTTTCTCTGGAATTATGGTTTTGATTGTGACAAGTCTGGACAGCAAAAGGGATGGGTTCAATTTGACCGGTCCCTGGCATATTGATGAGCGTCTCATTATTTTCTTTGATTTTTGCTAGTAAACAAATTGTCTGGCTTGCAGGAGGGATTGTAAAGGCACTGACGTTTAGGCTGCACCTACAGTAAGTACGGGAGTTACCAGAGAAGATAACAAAACGTATAGTAACAGAAGTATATTGTACTGCAAAAAGATCTGTATAAGTGCTAGTAGAACTCTCACACCGAGGTTCTGTATACAGATAGTTCACCCATCTCAGAAAAAGAGAATCTAAATGATTTTTTCGTGTTATGTAATCATAAATTAACAATTTTCAGATTTTTTTCCATTGCTTGTACGGAGAAACCTCGCTGCTTGCCAAATTTCATGATTCTAGGGCAACAAGAAGTATTCTACAAGTCTTGGTGAGCGAGTTTCCAACAGAGTACAATAAGCTTGTTCCCACAGACAATTGTGAATCTCAGCCACATATGTAGCAGCTCACTGAAACGGGGCATTTTTCCAGATATATTGAAATACGCTAGTGTCAAACCATTGCATAACAAAGGGGATAGGTCTGATGCTAACAACTACTACCCAGTCTCACTTCTACCAGCTTTATTCAAAATTCTTGAAAAAGTAATGTATTCAAAGAGTAGCATCACATATTTGTAAAAATGAAGTATTAACAAAATGTCTATTTGGGTTTCAGAAAGACTTTTTAACAGAAAATGCTCTATATGATTTCACTGATCAAATATTAAATGCACTGAATAACCGAACATCAACCATTGGGATATTTAATGACTTGCTACTCTCTATTCATGAAGATGCAAAGCTAGTTCTTTTTGCTGATGATACAAGAGTAGTTATCACACCAAACAAACAACAATCAGCTGCGGATATTGTAAATAATGTCTTTCAGAAAGTTATTAAGTGATTATCTGCAAATGAACTCTTACTAAATATTGAGAAAACACATTATGTACAATTCTGTACAGTAAATGGCATAACACCATGGATAAATATAGACTATGAACAGAAGTCTGTTAGTAAGGCAGAATATTCAAAATTCCTGGGTGTGTGCATTGTTGAGAAACAGAAATGGAAGAAACACACCGATGATCTGCTGAAATGGTTAGGTTTATCTACTTATGCTATTAGGGTTATTGCAAATTTTGGTGAAAAAACATGTCAGTAAATTAGCCTATTTTGTTCACTGCTTTCATATGGAATCATATTATGGGATACCATTAAGAGAAAAAGTATTTGTTGCACAAAAGCGTGTAATCAGAATGATATCTGGAGCTCACCCAAGATCACACTGCAGACATTTATTTAAGGAACTCGGGATATTCACACTACCTTCGCAAGAAATGTATTCACTTATGAAATATGTTATTAATAACCCACCCCAGTTCAAAAATAACAGCGACTTGCATGACTACAACATTAGGAGAAAGGATGATTATTCTGAGTTAAATCTGACTTTGGCAAAGAAAGCGGAGAACTATACTGCTAAAAAAGTCTTTGGTCACTTCCCAAAAAGCATTAAAAGTCTGACAGATAGCCAACCAACATTTAAAAACAATTTAAAAGAATTTCTGAATGACAACTCCTCCTACTCAACAGATGAATTTCTAGATATGTAGTAGTAAGTGGAAAAAAATTAATTATTTTGTGCAAAGAAAACATAAGTTGAAGTGACACATTCCACATCATTACGAAATGTCATAACCATAATCTATGGCACAAGTATTAATGTATGTACGAAATGTCATATTCATAATCTATGGAACAAGTATTAATGTATGTATGTATACTGTGGCCATTTACAATTATTATTATTATTATTTTTTTTTTTTTTAAAATGTGTTTGCCGGCTAAAACTCGATTTTTACTCATTATAATGTCCATATGCAAACAACAAAAGACAGTGTACTAGATTTTCTCATAAAAAGACAATGAAACAGGTTTATTAACAGCTCAAAGAAATCATCGCTTAAGTACGAGTCATGTTAGGTGTTTAAGAGATGTAGTTTTCATAGTAAAATGCCAAGTATGTAAAATTTTGTGGATTTTGCAATGGCAATGAGACTATAAGGACAGTGGAAATGCTGGACCTGGTCAGTTAGCTTTGATAGGCTGGTGCTTAATGATACATATGCTGACAAGAAGCATGTCAGTTGGGACTGAACTGTTTAAAATTTTTTGGGTTATAAGTCTAGGGGCTTTTACAAAAAAAATGAAATGATCGTGTGGCAATGTTGGCCAAGAGACCACATCCAGGGAGGTTCAGCCACCAGGTGTGCAAGTCTTATTTCAGGTGACGCCACATTGGGCTACTTGCGAACCTGTGATGACGACAACACAACAAACAGTCCATGAGCGGAGAAAATCTCCAACATGGACGGGAATCGAACTTAGGCCCGCTGCATGGCAGGTAAGCTAAACAATTGGGTGGGACTTTTAGAATTTCTGTAGGAGTTTGGGAACTTTGAGACGTTCTTGACATATACAATCGGGGACTTATAACTCTGAATTGCTGTGTCGCATTTAGAGACTTGTAAAATTTCAGCATAGCTTCATTGACTGAAAAGTTATTCACAACCGGTCTTCTTGAACAGCAACACAGTGAGCTGGACTTAAAACATTCTTGATCAATCTTGCAAATGAATCTGTTGTTGCTCTCACAGTGTCCAAGCAAGGGTTGAATAAACATTTTAATTTTTGAATACAACTCAGCTTGTGTTAAGGACATGTATTCATTTCACCAACCATAATCCTGTCTACAATAAAATGAAGTTATTGGAAGTCAATGGAACAGTAACAGGGTAATGCAACAGATGTGAGGCTGTCCCTAGATACATACAAAGCCAATGAACATTAAAATTCTGTCACATACTTAAACCATTTCACAAAAAAGACAGAATGTAGAGAAAGACTTCAGTAACTCACAGCACTATCATACACTGAGATGTTATGGAAAAAATATTTCAAACAGACTATGAGAGTCTAGTATAGCACACAAAGCTCTACCAGGGTGACAGTCAAGGCTAGATGTTACCCCAATGATGAACCTCTATTATTTTGGTAACTGTCAGTGCTATTTTGTTTTTACACATGATCATTGTTGTCACAGTCATGGATACTCATGATACTGTGAGATAAATCATAATAAAACAATTTTTCACTAAACATGTGGTGAAACATGGACACAAACAACGTCCGCTGCCATCTTGTCAACCTTTATGTCAATCAAAATTTCTCGCAAACACATCAAACTGCACCGTACACAGCCAAATATTTGACAAGCATAATTTTTTAACAAAATGTTTTATCGTTTATGGAATCCTTAATACTTGAAGGTGTTGGCAGAAGTGCTAACCCTCAAATTCAGTAAGAATTACACTGATCATTTTATCTGTTGTAGATTTCAAATGTAGCACATGCTGGTAACAAGTAGTTCACTATGTATCACCAGAAAGCACTATCTATTATATCAACTGTTTTGCATTAGTCTTTGAATTTAACCAATCACATATCATCTCAAAGTATGCTCTTTTGGGGTAGCACTGTTAACTGACACCTTATTTTCATCTTGCACCTTTCCAATTTCTGATATTATCGTGAAACTACACCCAAATGAAATGATTGCCTTTAATGACATAACACTTTGGTTTTTGTTGTAAAATGTTATAATTTACATGCATGGGTTAGGAAAGATTGGGAATTAAACTTATACACCTTCAGGAACAGTTGTCAATAGATGGCTAAGTTAATTCAAAACAAGGTAGGGGGATTATAAACTTAATATTTTCACACACGCGAAGCGGAGGCACATGTTGCATTTACAAGTCAGAAAAAAATATAGGACAGTAATGGGACTTCAATTATTATGTGAAACACTTTCAATGTTGTGTATGTTTGGTGTAATTGTTAGCAACTTCAGGAACCCCAAATTACATTTAACAACTAGTGATTTGAATTTTTATTTACGTATAAGAAGTGTTAATACGCAATTTTATTTAGAAGTCTTTATTTCGAAGTACCCGACCACCCCCAACCCCCCCTCGCCCAACTTACCATTCATTTCCCAATTCATAATGAAGCAAACTTGATGACTAAAATTCCTAAATGTACTGTATGTTAAAATTAAGGATCTCACAGATTCTCAAAAGGAAATGTAGGACAAGAGTAACAATCAAAAATATTAAAAATTATTTATACTTCCTAACAAAATGGTGAAGCACTTAGAAGGGGAGGGGGAAAGTAAATGAAACTTACTGTGTTGAGAGGATCGCAGTGGTTACAAACAGTATGACATTGTACCCCTCTGGCCTGGATGCATGTACTGAGATTCCGTTGGGACAGGGTCATAAAAGTCAGGTGTCATGAAAGCCATTGCATCTCAACCTAAGGCAAGCTGGCCCGCAACTTTAGTTAAGTGGTCCTTTATGTCTTACTGGCACTGGGATGGAACTGACGTTGGAGCTCATCCCACACCTTCGACCAGGGGCAGATCTGGGGATCTTGCTGGCCACACAGAAGAGTGCCTTGTGTGAACTTGCATTGTTCTGTTTATAAATGGCACCACAATACTGTCACATGAGAGGTAATGCATGAGGAAGCAAGATGACTGATGTGTCATTGTGCCATCAGGGCTACCCCGACCACTATCAGCTGCAACCTGAAGTCGTACCCAATGACTCTTCACACCATGATACTAGGTGTAACACTGCTGTGCCTCTTCACTGACATGGTCATCCAGGATAGTGCACAAGCACTATTGCAAAACATAGTGTGACACCATTCATCACCAACCCATCCTTTCCAGTCACAGTTCCTCTCCAAATGCAGTCATAGGTAAACGACATTCTACGCACGCAATGGTAATTCCTTAATTAGGCTGCTGGTAGTCTCCAACCAATGGTGCAGGATGTCAGAGAATGTTGCAGGGAGTCCATTGCTCATTCTCAGATGGCAAGCGCAATGTAAGGGTTTACGATGTGCTCGGTGCACAATATGATGATCCTCCCTCGTTGCAGTCAAACACAATCACAACAGATGCAGAGTATGCCGTAGCATTCCAAATACCCCACAAATCTGGATATTGAGTTCTACCATATCTTCCTTCGTCGTCGGCGTTGTCGTTGTTACCGTGAGGCACCGTTATACCAAGTGAAAAGGCGCGTCGATCTTAGAGCAGGAGATATGGTAACCTTAAGTCATTGACAAGACACAACGGTCACGGTAGCACCTGATTCCAGAATAGCTGCAGTAGTTAGGATCTACGAACTACCCCGTCTTGACCAGGTCCCCAAAACTTAAATCGTAACGAGATCCCTTTATAAAGACTTCGTACAATGATAAGAAATGTTACAGTTTATGGAATAATAACAGATACGATCAAACTGATTTGTTTCTTCTGTTTTATTTAATGTAACTTTGTTCACAGTTTCATTTCGCATTCACCACTCATTCACACTCTGATGTGGAGTATATGCAAGTGTCTGAACCTTTAACTCCCAAGTTCCATGGAAACCCTTTGATGAACAGTTTTGGTTGCTCGACACCAACAGTCAATGATGATGATACAGTATTCTGTAATTGACTCTTCTAGTTTAGTCACCGCCCTCCAAGAATGTTTGTTAGGCGTAACAAAGTTACACACTTTTCTCTCCGGTCCGCTATTATTAAGGGTTCGCGTAAAAGTTAACGTTTTTCTCCTTTTCATAAATTAGAGCCAGCACTCCGTGATATAATTAAAAAAAGTCTCAATACCGCGTCCCTCGTGAGATGCTTATAGATTTATCCCGGAATTGACCGCCCTGTAGGTATACTCAATTTAATGACCACACTTCGCTATCCGCGATTTCGTGCAACTAAATGTCCTTTTGTTACTCTGATCGCATATCATAGTTATTTAAAACTCGCCCCTATATTTTTTCACTACGCACAATTAGCACTTCTTTACTTGTTTATTTCTAAGAGTAAACGAAAAAATGACGCCGTATCATCGGCTTCGTCGATATAAAGCAAAACACCTCAATATGCCCAACTTTGCCTCTTCTTATAGGATCGGCTCTCCCCATGAACCATGGACCTTGCCGTTGGTGGGGAGGCTTGCGTGCCTCAATGATACAGTAGTTGCAGGGGCAACAGTCTGGATGATTTACTGACCTGGCCTTGTAACACTAACCAAAACGGCCTTGCTGTGATAATACTGAGAACGGCTGAAAGCAAGGGGAAACTACAGCCATAATTTTTCCTGAGGGCATGCAGCTTTACTGTATGATTAAATGATGATGGCGTTCTCTTGGGTAAAATAGTCCCCCATTCAGACTCCAAGAGGACGTCGTTATCAGGAGAAAGAAAACTGGCGTTCTACGGATCGGAGGGTGGAATGTCAGATCCCTTCATCGGGCAGGTAGGTTAGAAAATTTTAAAATGGAAATGGATACGTTAAAGTTAGATATAGTGGGAATTAGTGAAGTTTGGTGGCAGGAGGAACAAAACTTTTGGTCAGGTGAATACAGGGTTATAAATACAAAATCAAACAGGGGTAATGCAGGAGTAGGTTTAATAATGAATAAAAAAATAGGAGTGAGGGTAAGCTACTACAAACAGCATAGTGAACTCATTATTGTGGCCAAGATAGACACAAAGCCCACGCCTAACACAGTAGTACAAGTTTATATGCCAACTAGCTCTGCAGATGATGGAGAAATTGATGAAATGTATGATGAGATAAAAGAAATTATTCAGGTAGTGAAGGGAGACAAAATTTAATAGTCATGGGTGAGTGGAATTTAAAGAGCAGGAAAAGGGAGAGAAGGAAACACAGTGGCTAAATATGGATTGGGGGGAGAGAAACGAAAGAGAAAGCCGTCTGGTAGAATTTTGCACAGAGCATAACTTAATCATAGCTAACACTTGGTTCAAGAATCATAAAAGAAGGTTGTATACATGGAAGAAACCTGGAGATACTAGAAGGTATCAGATAGATTATATAATGGTAAGACAGAGATTTAGGAACCAGGTTTTAAATTGTAAGACATTTCCAGGGGCAGACGTGGACTCTGACCACAATCTATTGGTTATGAATTGTAGATTAAAACTGAAGAAACTGCAAAAAGGTGGGAATTTAAGGAGATGGGATCTGGATAAACTGACTAAACCAGAGGTTGTACAGAGTTTCAGGGAGAGCATAAGGGAACAATTGACAGGAATGGGGGAAAGAAATACAGTAGAAGAAGAATGGGTAGCTCTGAGGGATGAAGTAGTGATGGCAGTGGAGGATCAAGTAGGTAAAAAGGTGAGGGCTAGTAGAAATCCTTGGGTAACAGAAGAAATATTGAATTTAATTGATGAAAGAAGAAAATATAAAAATGCAGTAAATGAAGCAGGCTAAAAGGAATACAAATGTCTCAAAAATGAGATCGACAGGAAGTGAAAACTGGCTTAAGCAGGGATGGCTAGAGGACAAATGTAAGGATGTAGAGGCTTATCTCACGAGGGGTAAGATAGATACTGCCTACAGAAAAATTAAAGAGACCTTTGGAAAAAAAGCGAACCACTTGCATGAATATCAAGAGCTCAGATGGAAACCCAGTTCTAAGCCAAGAAGGGGAAGCAGAAAGGTGGAAGGAGTATATAGAGGGTCTATACAGGGGCGATGTTCTTGAGGACAATGTTATGGAAATGGAAGAGGAGGTAGATGAAGATGAAATGGGAGATATGATAGTCCGTGAAGAGTTTGACAGAGCACTGAAAGACCTAAGTCGAAACAAGGCACCAGGAGTAGACAACATTCCATTAGAACTACTGACAGCCTTGGGAGAGTCAGTCCTGACAAAACTCTACCATCTGTATTAGAGGTGAAATTCCCTCAGACTTCAAGAAGAATATAATAATTCCAATCCCAAAGAAAGCAGGTGTTGACAGATGTGAAAATTACCGAACTATCAGTTTAATAGGTCACAGCTGCAAAATACTAACATGAATACTTTACAGACGAATGGAAAAACTGGTAGAAGCCGACCTCGGGGAAGATCAGTTTGGATTCTGTAGAAATGTTGGAACACCTGAGGCAATACTGACCCTGCGACGTATCTTAGAAGAAAGATTCTGCGACGTATCTTAGAAGAAAGATTAAGGGAAGACAAACCTACATTTCTAGCAATTGTAGACTTAGAGAAAGCTTTTAACAATGTTGACTGGAATACTCTCTTTCAAATTCTGAAGGTGGCAGGGGTAAAATACAGGGAGCGAAAGGCTATTTACAATTTGTACAGAAACCAGATGGCAGTTATAAGAGTCAAGGGGCATGAAAGGGAAGCAGTGGTTGGGAAGGGAGTGAGACAGGGTTGTAGCCTCTCCCCGATGCTATTCAATCTGTATATTGAGCAAGCAGTGAAGGAAACAAAAGAAAAGTTTGGAGTAGGTAGTAAAATCCATGGAGAAGAAATAAAAACTTTGAGGTTCGCCGACGACATTGTAATTCTGTCAGAGATAGCAAAGGACTTGGAAGAGCAGTTGAACGGAATGGACAGTGTCTTGAAGGTGTATAAGATGAACATCAACAAAAGAAAAACAAGGATAATGGAATGTAGTCGAATTAAGTCGGGTGATGCTGAGGGAATTAGATTAGGAAACAAGACACTTAAAGTAGTAAAGAAGTTTTGCTATTTGGGGAGCAAAATAACTGATGGTGGTCGAAGTAGAGAGGATATAAAATGTAGACTGGCAATGGCATGGAAAGTGTTTCTGAAGGAGAGATATTTGTTAACATTGAGCATGGATTTAAGTGGCAGGAAGTTGTTTCTGAAAGTATTTGTATGGAGTGTAGCCATGTATGGAAGTGAAACATACACGACAAATAGTTTGGACAAGAAGAGAATAGAAGGTTTCGAAATGTGGTGCTACAGAAGAATGCTGAAGATTAGATGGGTAGGGTAGAGCATATAACTAATGAGGAGGTACTGAATAGAACTGGGGAGAAGAGGAGTTTGTGGCACAACTTGTCCAGAAGAAGGGATCAGTTGGTAGGACATGCTCTAAGGCATCACGGGATCACCAATTTAGTACTGGAGGGCAGCGTGGAGGGTAAAAATCGTAGAGGGAGACCACGAGATGAATACACTAAGCAGATTCAGAAGGATGTAGGTTGCAGTAGGTACTGGGAGATGATGAAGCTTGCACAGGAAAGAGTAGCATGGAGAGCTGCATCAAACCAGACTCAGGACTCAAGACCACAGCAACACTAACATATAGGATCGGCTACCTTACTCATTAATTTACTACATATTATTTCCAATAACACTGAACAGTTATCACCGTTGTATTTTAATTGTATTCAAAAGCATATTATTATTATTATTATTATGACCAACCAAATAGTAAAAAATCGCCTTTATTCATGCAATATGCATTAATATACAGACAGGACCGAAAGATCAATCTCTCTACCGTAACCAATAGAGGCAAATACGCTATTCAAGTTCCGTTACATCTATCTTGACTCATATTGTTACAGCGTGATGTAACCAGTTGGAAAAAACGTACACCCACAATTAGGCCTGTTTCAATCTCTGGTCAGGTATTGGTAATGCTGCCTCAGGGTGAGTATATTGCACCTCTATGCCCTTCACACCACTTGTATACCCAACCAGACTTGTAAACAGTACAATGAATCCTGACTTTTAATCACTTACATGTCCACCAATGGTGCATATGTGTATGAAGTTTCAATGAGATCCAAGTACATTTTCTGGGTGCTACACTTGCTTTGTCAGGCTGTATTACTGCACATCTGTTATCGCCATGAACTTTTAAGTGCCAGTAGCCATTTCTGATATGAAATCTATGTCCATAATATAATTCTTAAACACTGTTTGCCACTATTTTAAGCCATGCTTATTCAAATACTGTACCTACCATATGGTGAGTGCTGCATAAGCTGCGTTATCTGATGAAGAAGCATTGATCGTTTGCTTTCTATCTCACTCTGTATTCCAAAGACCTTTGCTTTTACTTTACAAATGTCTTCCAATGTTACCTTTACATCATTCAAGTACCTCTGAGTTTTTGTAATAGGTGTTTTACAACGTGGGCAGACTTTTGTTGTAATTTCGTCTTCTGATTGTTTCAGCCAGGTTTCAAGAGCTTTTGATTCAATAACATGATTACAGTCTTCCAGCAGAACAAATCTGAAACAAAATTTCTTATAAACACACTAATTACCTTCATATGTGCCCATAACAATGTAATTAGAAATAGCGAAATGCTTGGTTTAACAGTTCCTCTGCAGTTAAGATGCTTTCATATTTCAACTACGAAACAGTATTACCAGGAGAAAAAGTGATAAAATTTGCTTTTTATAAATCAAGTAGGTTTTTTTAAGTTTGCAGTGACAAGACAGTAATTCTAATAAAATGGCAGCATATGATACTAGTAATATTAGATCAGAAGACCTAACTAAATTTACTATTCCTTGATGCTTCGGGATCTCCTATGAACCTACCCATTCTTCCAGTTAAAATGTACCATAATGACCTTTACACCTGAAATTGATGTAGTTCATTCTCGCTAGTTACTTGGTCTACCCATAGATCTTTAGTATTATGCTGTACCATCGCATTTCAAAACTTTATACTATCTTTCCTCTTGTCTCTACTCTGCATCATCCATTTCACATCCATTCTAGACAAAAGTCAGGAGAGAAAATCGGAAAAGACTTTTTACCTACAATATTATGAAAATACAGACTGCTACTCAGCATAGTGGAGATGTTGAGTTGCAAACAGTCACAGTAAAAAGACTGCGAAACAAGTAAGCTTTCAGCCAAAAGGCCTTTTTCTGAAGTACACACACACACACACACACACACACACACACACACACACACACACACACAAATGTGAACACAACTCAACACACATGACCACTCAGCCAGACAAGAGGTCATGCATATTGTGTGTGTGTGTGTGTGTGTGTGTGTGTGTGTGTGTGTGTGTCTTCATACATACTCTGCAAGCCACTGTATGATGCTTCCTAGAGCATGCTTTGTACCACTAATACTCATTTCCTTTCCAGTTCCGCTCGCAAACAGAGTGGGAGGAAAACAAGTGGCTTTATGCCTCCCTATGAACCATTCTTCATGGTCCTTACATTCAATGCATGTTGGCAGCAGTAGAATCTTCCTGCAATCAGCTTCAGATATAATTTCTCTAAATTTTCTCAAAAGTGGTCCTTGCAAAGAATGTTGACTTCCCTCCAGGGATCCCCATCAGAGTTCCCAAAGCATCTCCATAACATTTCTGTATTAATCAAACCTACTGATAACAAAACTAGCAGCCCGCCTTTGAACTGGTACAGATCCCGAAAACTTGAGCTATACTCAACCAAAGCTGACTATTCGCCTTTTCCAATACAATCTTCTCATGCTCTCATTCCCTTTCATAAAGCTTTGCAATGTTACGCTAAGATATTTAAATGCTGTTACTGTGCCAAGCAGGATACTACTAATGCTGTATCCAAATATTATGGGTTTGTTTTTCCTACTCAACCACATTAAATTACATTTTCACACATTTACAGCTAGCTGCCATTCATCACACCAACTAGAAATTTTCTCCAAGTCTTCTTTTATCTGTTTACAGTCACTCAACTTTGACATCTTCCTGTACAACACAGCATCATCCACACACAACTGCAAATTTCTGCCCACCCTATCTGCCAGATACACAATAATAGCAGTCTTATTACACTTCCCTGTGGCACTTCTGCTGATACCCTTGTCTCTGATGAACACTCACTGTCAAGGACAACATACTGGTTCTATTACTTACCAAAAATCTTTGGGCCACTTACATACCTGTGGACCTTTTCATATGATTATCTTTAGTAAGAGTCTGCAATGGGGCACCTTTTAGAATGCTTTCCAGAAATCTAGAAATATGAAATCTGCCTGTTGCTCTTCACCGATAGTTCACAGTAAATCTTGTGAGGAAAGTGCAAGCCGAGTTTTACATGACAGATGCTTTCTAAAACCATGCTGATTCATGGACATAAGCTTCTTGGGCTCAAGAAAATTTATTAATTTGAACTGAGAATTTATTCAAGGATTCTGCAGTGAACTGACATTATGCATATTGATCTGTAATTTCGTGGGTCCATTGTTTTACCCTTCTTTTGTAGAGAAGTCACCTGCACTTTTTTCCAGTTGCTTGTGACTTTCTTCTGGGCAAGAGATTTGTAACAAATGCAAGCTAGGTAAGGGGCCAATGTGATAGAGTACTCTTCTCTAAAATCAAATTGGGTTCCATCTGGACCTGGCAACTTATTTGGGTTCAACTCTTCCAGTTATTTGCCTGTGCCTGAGATGCTTATTACAATGTCGTCCACATGGGAGCCAGTCTGATCGTCATATAACTAAGTTAGTACAATTCTCCTACGTGCGTAATTTCTTAAATGCAAAATTTAAAATTTCAACTTTCTTTTGCCATCTTCAATTGCCACACCAGATTGGTCACTGAGTGACTGGATGGAAGCCTTAGATCCACTTAGTGATTTCACATAGGACCAAAATTTTCTCATGTTCTCTGCCAGGTCTTTTGTTAAGGTGAAACAGTGGTAGTTGTTGTATGATTTGTGCACAGATCTTTTTGCAGATGCATGAATCTCTACTAACCTTTCTCTGTCATCATTTGTGTTTTCTCTTTTGAACTGAGAGTGCAACAGCCTCCGCTTCCTCAGTATTTGCCAAATTCCGCTGTTTAACCGTGGTGGGCCTTTTCTGTCCTTAATCCATTTACTAGGCACTTAGTTCTCCAGATCATAAGTTACAACTGCTGAAACTTTGCCCGTAATTCCTCTACATCCTTCATACTGAAACTGAATGATGTCAATTAACTGTCTAAGTGAGATGCTAACAGCTGCTTATCTGCTCTTCCTAGCAGAAACACTCTCCTAGCCTTTTTGACAGATTTATTAACTTCTGTAACCTTAGTCGCTATAATGACATCACAATCACTAAACCCCCATCTTTACATTGACATATTGACAAGATCCAGCCTGTCTTCAGCTACAAGTCTAAGATACACTCCTGGAAATGGAAAAAAGAACACATTGACACCGGTGTGTCAGACCCACCATACTTGCTCCGGACACTGCGAGAGGGCTGTACAAGCAATGATCACACGCACGGCACAGCGGACACACCAGGAACCGCGGTGTTGGCCGTCGAATGGCGCTAGCTGCGCAGCATTTGTGCACCGCCGCCGTCAGTGTCAGCCAGTTTGCCGTGGCATACGGAGCTCCATCGCAGTCTTTAACACTGGTAGCATGCCGCGACAGCGTGGACGTGAACCGTATGTGCAGTTGACGGACTTTGAGCGAGGGCGTATAGTGGGCATGCGGGAGGCCGGGTGGACGTACCGCCGAATTGCTCAACACGTGGGGCGTGAGGTCTCCACAGTACATCGATGTTGTCGCCAGTGGTCGGCGGAAGGTGCACGTGCCCGTCGACCTGGGACCGGACCGCAGCGACGCACGGATGCACGCCAAGACCGTAGGATCCTACGCAGTGCCGTAGGGGACCGCACCGCCACTTCCCAGCAAATTAGGGACACTGTTGCTCCTGGGGTATCGGCGAGGACCACTTGCAACCGTCTCCATGAAGCTGGGCTACGGTCCCGCACACCGTTAGGCCGTCTTCCGCTCACGCCCCAACATCGTGCAGCCCGCCTCCAGTGGTGTCGCGACAGGCGTGAATGGAGACGTGTCGTCTTCAGCGATGAGAGTCGCTTCTGCCTTGGTGCCAATGATGGTCGTATGCGTGTTTGGCGCCGTGCAGGTGAGCGCCACAATCAGGACTGCATACGACCGAGGCACACAGGGCCAACACCCGGCATCATGGTGTGGGGAGCGATCTCCTACACTGGCCGTACACCACTGGTGATCGTCGAGGGGACACTGAATAGTGCACGGTACATCCAAACCGTCATCGAACCCATCGTTCTACCATTCCTAGACCGGCAAGGGAACTTGCTGTTCCAATAAGACAATGCACGTCCGCATATATCCCGTGCCACCCAACGTGCTCTAGAAGGTGTAAGTCAACTACCCTGGCCAGCAAGATCTCCGGATCTGTCCCCCATTGAGCATGTTTGGGACTGGATGAAGCGTCGTCTCACGCGGTCTGCACGTCCAGCATGAACGCTGGTCCAACTGAGGCGCCAGGTGGAAATGGCATGGCAAGCCGTTCCACAGGACTACATCCAGCATCTCTACGATCGTCTCGATGGGAGAATAGCAGCCTGCATTGCTGCGAAAGGTGGATATACACTGTACTAGTGCCGACATTGTGCATGCTCTGTTGCCTGTGTCTATGTGCCTGTGGTTCTGTCAGTGTGATCATGTGATGTATCTGACCCCAGGAATGTGTCAATAAAGTTTCCCCTTCCTGGGACAATGAATTCACGGTGTTCTTATTTCAATTTCCAGGAGTGTATTTCTATTGAGTGTGGGCTGCCAAACTAGTTGATGAATACAGGTTTTCAGAAAAAGTGTTCAAAAGTACTTTGCACAACTATTCATCTGTACCCCCACCCCCAAAATATGATTCATCTGCACGCTAGTCTATACTGGGTATTTTAAAGTTGTCTCCAACTAGTACTGCATGATCTGGGTACTTACGTGCTACTTGCTGTAGATTTTATTTGAATGGCTCTAGAACTGTCACAGTGGAATCGCATGTCTGGTAAAAACATCCAATAATTAACTTGGTTTCCCTAGAGCTGTTATACACCAACAGGGAACTTCACTGTCACACTCAAATTCAACCTCTGTAGACACATTTTCCACCTAGACAACAGGTGTTGTTGGTGCCAATATGAGCCATAACTTGCAGATGACTGGACACTGCACCCTGCACACTCAATAGCCATGGGCAAGGCCACCTCCACATCTCGGATGGGGCCCCGTGGCAGACATACAGGGTGCACACTGGCTTTCTTTGCAGCCCTGGATACTATCTTCCTAAAGGGCTCCATAATGCACCTCACACTGGAGCTTCCGATAAGTAGCAAAGCCCTAACCATGTGTGCTAGCTCAAACCCTGCCGAAGGAACAGCATTCACTCATTCACGGGGCAAATAGGTGGGGGAACATGGCCAGTCTTCACATAGGCCCTCTGCCCCAAGCGACGCAAACACGTTACCAACTTGCTACCCTCCTGATGTGCCACAAACGGGCACTTGCCCCTGCCCTCTGCCTAGCCTTCCACCTGCACCTAGCTGACCTCCCCTCTCTCCACCTTGACCACGTATGCCACTAAAAGCAGCACTTGACTGCCCCCCACCCCAACTCTGCTCCCCCTCACCATCCCAGCCGCTTCCTTACCCCATCACTCAGACTGCCTTTTCCCATCACGCGCAGTTATTCACAGTCAGCAGCCAAAGAGTGGTCGTGTGTTCACCAGTTGGGTTCGCGTGAATGTGTATGTTGTCTAATTCAGAAGATGGTCTTTTGGCCAAAAGCTTACTTATTCAGTAATCATTTCGTTATGCCTGTCTGCAACTCGGCATCTCCTCAAACAGAAAAACACACACGAAATTTCAAGAATACACTGCTAGGAAAACACTGATTCTGGGTGCCTAAATTGTAAAAATTTCATCCTTCTAGTGTATTCCTTTTCAATCTATTAGTTATTTACACTTTCCACTAACTACTACAAATAAAATTTCCACTGAATAGTATAATACAACGTACCTTATTGCATGAACATACACAATATACTGTCTGTGTAGATATCTCCATTACACACACACACACACACACACACACACACACACACACACACACACACAAAAAAAATTTTTTTGCTCTATACTTCCCATGCTAAGTGAAATGGGTATTATGAATCTGGATGGAAAAGTTATGGAGCACTGGCTAAACTTTATTTGATGATTTCAAACACCACTTTACAATCTAAAGTCCATTTCAATTGTCTATTTTGTTTCAAAAGTCAAAATAGGTGGGATGTATTTAATGCTGATTTTGCTAAAAACTTTCTGTAGAAGCCTACTATCCCTAGGTAAGATTTTAACTGTTTCTTACTTGTAGGTTCACAACATTATCTTATTCACACTAACTGAAGAGAATTTGGCATAATTTATTTTGTGTTTATGATAGGTCACAGAAATTTCACTTCTGCCCTTCCAAATTGTGATTTAGACAACTTAATAGTAATTCTTTGTTAATGGAATTTGGTTAATAGCTGATCTACAGCATTGAAGCGCTCTTACCAAGACTGGGATAATATGACTAAATAATTGATGAAAATTAATATTCTTTTTTTAAGAGACTGTTACCACTTTGTGTAACATTCCTGTAAACACACGCACGTTAAACACAAACGACAGATATTATTTACAATGTAATATAGCTTTGAATAGAAATGCTGTACATTTTCAAGATTCTGTGGATAACGGTATTGCCAGTAGCTCATATTAAGTCCATTGTACGGACATACCTGGCTCCTGAAAACCTAGTTCATAATTCACCTACACTACTGGCCATTAAAATTCCTACACCATGTAGATAACGTGTTACAGATGCAAAATTTAACCGACAGGAAGAACACGCTGTAATATGCAAATGATTAGCTTTTCAGAGCATTCACACAAGGTTGGCTCTGCCCTGTCCCTTCCTCCAATGCCAACTGTACTTACAGTTACGGTGTCTAACACTAAACTGACGGACCCATCTAGGATCTTAACTACTACTTATAGGTCGTAGAAACAACTATCAAAAGTTTATATAATATCCTGTTTTTCCACTTTCCGTTCATACTGCATCCTAGGGTAAGATTCAATACAGAAAAGTTCGTGTGATTTTTATCTTTAATGCACATATAAAATCTTTAATGACCCCTGGTTATGTTGAAAAATTCGTTTTGGGTTTCTGCAACAGAGCATCTTATTCAAGTTTACTGAGATATGTAGAGTGCCTATGTGAACTATATCTTCTTGTTCATTGTCAAAGTACTTATGTTGGGAATTATTTCTGCAATTATCTAAAAGTGATGCTTCTGCAATTGGTCTTGCTTCCAATGCTTGTGACATGGCCATTTCCAATCACAAGGGTACCTTCCTTATGATTTCTCCATAAGGAAAGGACATCTTACCTTCATAAAAATCTGTAAAAACATTAGTTTCTCATAGCCAATCTATACCTAGTAAAATAGGAATATTTAGTCTCCCTAACAACAAACATTGTACATTTGGAAGTGTAATTAATAATACTAAGCTTCACAAATAATTCTTCCCTGAAACTTTTACCCACTGTTCCACAAATTGCAACTATTTCAATTCCAGTAACTGGTAACATTGGTAACTTCTGTAATAGATAATATTCTTCCAGAAAATTCTGGTCAACAACAGATGTATCATGTCCAGAATCTAAAATAATGTTGGCAAAAACCACTACTATGTCACGACTTATTCTAGGTTTAAAGTATTCTTTCACTATTACTTCTCTTTCTTCTGTTATACTGGCCAGTCACATTTATGTGACTACCATCCATGTTCAACATCAGCTTGCAATAACAACTTACAGACAGCAAGTGACAGCACTAGCTGTGGACAGTTCATAAAGCATGCTGCAACTGCATAGTCATCACCGTAATGAGGAGACAGTGATTTATCCAATGTCCAAAAGGGCACAATCATTGGCTTTTGGGTCAAGGGCAGAACCATTTCCAAAATGCCAGTGTTCTGTCGACCTCAAAACACACTATGCATGGCAAAATAATGCTATACAAAACTGCTTCAAGGCAACAGCTCTGCATCACAAGCCACAGATGACAGGGGTGACCCATAGATGACGGGTGAACGATGGCTGTGGAGATGTGTATGGGCAATAGAAATGCAACTGCTTACTAACTGGTCGCCAAGCCGAACCGACAGTGTCTCCTTAAAGACCATTAGTGAACACTGCTGTGTATGAACATTGCTAGTATCTTTGTTGCTTCAGTGATCTCATTACATGTGCAAGTTCTGTCTCACGTGTAGGAAAAGATATTCCATTACTTCTAGTGAAACTATAACCTTTTTTTGTCAATGTTTCATTAACTTCTGAACTATATTTACATAAACAACAATTCATGAAAAGATAAGATAGCTACGTATTGTAAAAATAACATGTTAAGTTGCAGATAGGCACAATTAAAAAGACACTTACACATGCCTTTTCTGCCACAACCTTCATCAGAAAAAGGGAAACGCACACCTTTCATTCAAAGAAGCAAGCACACCTCACACACTCATGACCGCCAACTCAGGGAGCTTGGGCCAGAATGCAACTATTACTGGCCCGAGCTGTCGGAGTTGGCTTTCATGTGTGCATGATATGTGCTCGCTTCTGTTAGTAAATTGTGTGTATTTCTGTTTTTATGATGAAGCCTGAGGCTAAAAACTTACGTGCAAGTGTCTTAATTGTGCCTGTCTGCAACTTAACGCTTCATCTTTACGGTAAATAGCAATATATCTTTTCCTATGTTGTAGATACTCCTACCTGAAGTTGCCATTGTTTGCTATATTTACAATGATGCAGATTTAAAATGAAACACACTTCACATTGATCACTCACTTCTGTCACTTGTGATCTAAGTACTATGTTCCCACTTTCTGTCTTATTTGATACATTCCTGTTTTTTATGTGTGACCATACTGTCTTAGAAATATATGATTAAATTCCAATCTCATGTTCAAACAATCCAGATTTTCCTTGCTCTTAATATCTTGCTATATTCTGTTGTCATCTTGCTATATTCTTTCTTTTCATCCCTGTACATTTCTCACTCTGCTTGACTTTGACATTTCCAAAGTCTTTCATCCAATTTTTTAAAAAAATTCTCTAACTTTCATGATTTCTCTGGTGATCTATTTCTTCTTATATTTTTCATTTATTGTTCTGCAGACCTTTGGACACAAGCTATGTTTACAAGGTGACGTAATGTTGAAATTAAAGTTTTCCAGCTTTCCTCCGCATCGTTGTGATATGCAGCTTTCCAGTCTTCTAACCAGAATAACAATTCCATTAAGTTGACAATCTTCAGTCTACAACTACATTTCCAGTTTCAGTTTCAATTTTCTTATTCTGTACTTCAGTTAACTGACTATGGTGATCTGAAATGACTGTGTTAATTATGTGTACTTCCAGTTTATATGAAGGTACATTTGCAAAAACATTATCGTGTCTGATGATGCAGTGCTCTTCGGTGGGCTAATTACATGCAACTTCATATTACATGTGTTTACAACATCATAAAGCATTTTGTACAGATGCTCCATTTCTATGTACTTATATGTAGGTCATCAGCTATGTTGGATATAGGAATTCTTTAATAGCTTTGCCACGTAGTATAGGCTGTTCCAAAATGAATATCTGGTTTTTAAGGCTTTTTAGCAATTGTTACATTCGACTTAGACATATAAATAATAAATCAAATGAAAGACAAACTCAGTTTTGTTTGTATACCTGTGTGCATGTGCTGTTTCCTGTGTCTTCCATTAGAACGCTCTAGCAGTGAAGATGGAAGATGATGACAAGCGAGTCTTTAAGGCATACCACCAGAAATCAGTTTGGAAGGCTGGTCACAAAGCACCAATTCAAGTGCTGACTGAGTGGAGACTGAAGGAGACACAACTATGTCCTTATAATCTGCAGTTGTTATAAGTTTTAAAGCCTACATTCTACAGGCTGTGCACCAACTTTGCTAACAAAATATTGCTGCATGATGAAGATTTTCTTGATTGTGTCGTCTTCAGTGATGAAGGGGAAATGTGAAAACACACAATGTGCACATCTGGGAGCCAGCAAATCCTCATGAGATGATACAGCTCAATGGGGCTCCCCTAAATTGAAGGCTCTTTCCTGAAGTGGAAGAAGCTGAACTACAGAAATTTATTTGCCAGAAAGATGGCGCCCCGCCTCACTGGTATAACTCAGTAAGTTATCGGTCAAACAACGTTGTACCCACTTCTGGCATGGCTGCAAGGGCCTCGTTGGCACAACTTTTTTCGCATGGCTGCCACGTTCACCCAAAAAGTAACCATATGATTCTTACCTATAGTGGCTGATAAAGGATCACATGTACATGCCTCCACTAACAGCTAATGTACCCAACTTAAGAAACACTACTGAAGCAGTTCTTGCAATAATTACTCCACACACACTGATCAAAGTCTAGGAAGAACTCTCCTATCAACAAAATTGTGCTGTGTGATGAATGGTACTCACACTGAACAGTTGTAAGAAAAACTGTTTTTAGATGAGATGCTCTTTCATTTTATGTATTATATACAATCATAAGGTGAACATAATAATACTATGAAGCCTTAAAACCCTGATATTAATTTAGAAACATCTAGTACTTCAGGTTCTATTACGAAATTTTTTATCCTAGAGCTTGGAGAGCAATATACCATCAGTGTGACATTGTTCTTAAGTTTCGATGCATCCAAATCACACATTGCGGATATTGTCTAAGATGTCAGTGGAATTCACAATGTGATGCAGGGCAGAGCAGCATGTAACATGAAAATACTGTAAGTCACATGATAGCTACTTTATAGTGTGTTGGAACTATCTGCCCACTGCATGCAAATTTATATCATCAGATCAGGTGGCTGCTCTATGGACCTGAAAGATGTCACCCAATCTTTCGTTAATCTAGACACCAACATCCACATACAAAAATCAATTGAGATGGCTTCTAAACATCAGATGTAATTAAGAGGTGGATGCTTCCACATCTATCTTACTTGTGTTTCTGTGATATGCCCCATATGTGGTTTTGCATTGTAAATCTGAAGCCTGATACCTTTTCTTAACTTTTCTGGCAGTCTGTTTACAATTAATTTTCCCCAGGTCTTCATAATTTTTTATTACAGAGTTTCACAAATTTCAGACAACTTGAATGTAAGACTATAATACAATATTTTTCTTCTTATATTCCCAAGCATTGACTGGTGGCTTGCCTCCATTCATTTGACCTAGGTTGTGGTTTTTGCGATCAGACAGGAAATTTTCAGAGCTTTATTGGGTCATTTGGCATGATTTTAGTACACACATATTAAAGAGAAACTTCAGCATTTTATTATTTCTGACTTACAGAGGTAACGGTCATTTTTTGCAACAGGAGGATTGGCTATTTCTATTTTACTCTCTTCTCAATTTCAAAAGTAGTAAGGGACTAATTATACAAAATTTCATGACCATTCACAACTATTACTAATAAGCTATGTGCAGAAAGACATACATGAATATTGCCCTGACAACACATTTATGGCTTAAAAGGCCACTCTGTAACAACACTAACAATGTTGTCTGTGATCAGTAATGAAATTGAAAGTACTACTGCCAACAACTTGCAACTATATAAGTCAAACAAGGGATCTTTCGCAGTTAAGGGCAACTAATTTTTAGATTCTGCTGTTCAAACTTTTCAAGCTGTCATATTTATACCAAAAGCACGGTTCTCAATTCGACAATTCAAGTATAATCATACTTGACCCGCCCAGCTAGCCGTGCAGTCTAATGTGCTCCTTCCGAAGCATGAAGGCATGCCGGTCCCGGCACCAATCTGCCCTGTGGATTAGTGTCGAGGTCCAGTATGCCAGCCAGCCTCTGGATGGTTTTCAAGGCGATTGCTGTGTGAACACTGTCTCCATGTATACGTACACCATAATTATTCTACCACGCAAACAATATATTTGGGGTTACACTCGTCTGATATGAGACGTTCTCGGGGGATGGGGCAGGGGTGGGAAGGCCACTGCACAATAACTCTGGGTTCGGCGTGGGGCGTCGGTGGGGTCGGTGGACTGCTGTGCGGGGTTGTGAATTACTGAGGGCTACAGTGGGACAAAGCCTCTCCGTCATTTATACAGGGTGTATACGTGGACAAGGAAAAAAAAATCCCGGATTTTCCCCGGACTTCCCGGTTAAAAATACACTTTCTCCCGGGTGAAAAAACACTTTTTCCGTGTTAAGTGAAAATTTTCCCTGTGAAACTTATCAGTCCTTTGAAAGGTTATGATTTTATACACGGCCATTGAATTCCCGGCACTTTAGAAAACGAAACTCCGGGAATAAACCAACAAAATGATAGCTGCGTATTTTCGTATTACGAAAGTATACATTGGAATTCCACCAAACACCGCATGTTACTTTCCGAATCACTGAAACCGAGATTGAGATGCGCTTCTGTAAGCCAGTTATAGCTCATGTCACGTGATCTCGCCAGCCGATGACAGCGGATATTCAGAGCATGGGACACGTGACGTAGTCAGCCAACAGCAACATCACTGTTACGTAGCACGAACACACGAACAGAGGAAGTTAATTGTTTAAATTAGTATATAGTGTTGCTACAAGAAAAACAAAGCCTTCATATATAATATTGGTCTCTAAGGTTAATAAGCTGCAAGAGAAGCTAAGCCTTTGCATACAATGTTGATCTTCTTTGCGCGTGTTACACTTTAAGATATATCACACAAATGTGCCAGTAAAATTTTTAATAGTGACATAAATGTCTTATCTTCAGGGTTCAAAATTCTTCTAAATGGCTCGTCATCAAAGAGTTGATTTTTAAGTGAGAGTAAAACGCTCTGTGATTTAAGAAATTCATGGTACATAGTTCAACTTACGCAAAAGGATATTTACTTTGAAAGTAACGCCTTTCAAACCACCATTCACAATATTTTCCCGCGACTTGTTAGAAATAGGTTCATTTCAGCAGTTGCCTGAGAGTGCAGATAACACGCGACACCGCGCTTGTGCAGCTACCATGACGTCGGAAGCCTGTATGTACGTACGCATAAAACATTGAAAGATAATACATTATGTCATAAAAGAAACATGACATCAGACGATACTCCAAGAGCATCGGAATTTCGTGAACCATACTTAAATGTGAACTTTTTAGGTGCATACTTAAAGTGCACTTTCCTATGGCCAGATTCCCCGTGAAGTAGAGCTCGACTTGATATTAAGTTTTTCAGTGTGGTTTTCGGGATTTAAATTTTCTTGGAGTACCAGGACTGTATTACATCGTGTTTGGTTCTTTATTATGGCATAATGACAAACGTGCTAGAAGATGAAAACGTGCACTTGAAATGCAACGAACAGTTGAAACTAGCCAGTACTGTGGAATTAAATACTTCGTTTCAAATACATTGACTGCCTCTGCGGAAAAGGTTAATAAGAGTCAAATTTCTTTAGCAAACAGACAAAAATAACTTCACTGTCAGGAAAGTTGGAAATAAAATAAAACCTGAAACTAATAACATATTTTAGCCTTCCATAATTATGTGAATGTGTTTTAATTCACTTGATAGCTCCCGGCCACAGATATCCGTTTTGATTTCATTTGACGTGAGAGTAAACGTAGGAGAGACAGCAAAATCACCAAATGTAAACACCGGTCACGTGGAGACTACCCACTACCACTAACTCAAGACTGCTCTGCGCATCAGCCCCTGATCTACGATATTTGCTAACCGGATCAAAAAAAAAAAAAAAAAAAAAAAGACGAACTTTCAAAAATATGTTCATCTTGTAGCGCACATCTTTCTGAAAAGTCTGAAAAACAAAACATATGCGTTCGAGGATATGTAAGACATGATGTTTGGTCGTAAGTGAGCCAAAGTGCAGTGCCATGTCTCTTCAGACAGCATTCTTCTATCGCACGTCAATGTATTTCGCTCTGTGGAATTGAAACGTGTATATTTTGTAATGGATGCCATCAAACTATATTCAGGACAGTGGAAATTGAAATGTCCTGTGATGCCTTTCCTGCTCCGAGTCAGCCGGTTTGACAGCCTGCCCTCTAAAAAAATCTTGCAATTAATAGCGAATGGGATTATTTGTAATTGGGAGAACAAGAACTCTTCAGAAAATTTGCACTCTTTTTGCCTATTAGCTAACAACTTGCTGTTTTGTGTGTCATAAAATTAAATATAGGATACATAAAACCAATAAAGACAAGGGCCAAACAATAAAGTACACATTTCTTCAATTAGCTCCTAGCATTTTTTACTACCTAATCTTGCTACAGCTTTACATGGCGTGCTTTCCTTTCTGCGAAAGAAGTATTACCTCATCAAAGTTCATCAAACGTTTTGCTTCATGAAAAATCGAAATGTAGTTGTCTAATACTGAAAAAACTGTTAATACAAATAATACCCAAGACTGGTGTGGTTTCTCGATCTGATTACATCTATTTTGTCACTGTCTGCTAGATAAAACAAAATAGGCCTTTCTAATACGGCAGCAATTTTATAACACACCAAATAAACGAGACTGTTTTGGCACAAATGGTCATTTTTATAACATGACAAAATATAATTCACAAAGTACCAATATCAAATGCCTATGAGGCCTACTACAAACAAAAAGCTTTATGTTAGGAAATAGTTTCACATTTCATTCATACGCACCTGTGTCTCAAACATGAGATCGAAAAGTAGTATTACAAAATTTTTATATAAATTTGGAATTGTCTTATTCTTCCATAATTTGTGTGATGTCCCCGTTTCTTCTCCTTCCTCATTCTAACAAAGAATCTTGTCATCACCAATTCTGTAGCTATTCCTGCCATTGTCAAAATCTGTTCGCCGATTAACTTCGCTAACCCGGCCAGAATCACAGGTTTAGTTATCCCGCGATTATTCTCCGGTTAGGCATTGTTACGTGTTCGTACAACACGTTTTCCACGTTACTTCCAGAATAGAACTTAAACGGCTGCTAGCTGGGGCCTGTACAAATGGTCCTCACTAGTGTAGCGATGTGGGCAAAAATTTTCTGTCAAAATTTCATTTTCTTGGATACGCCGAGAAGATAACACGTAATCTTTCTCATCTGTTATTCCTGTTAGTCGTTTATTTCCATTCTGGTAGTCTGATTCTATGGATTTCGCTAGTAATTATAACAACGCTGATCATTCGCAAACCCAATCAACCACATAATCAGACGACGATTGGCATTCATCCGTTCGGCTTTACTCCGCTCAGCTCGTATATCCCCGTCTCCGTTTGTCTGCGGAAAGTTTATTTCTAGATGCAACGAGGATCCTCCTGACAGAGACATCTTATACACTATGTATGCATTCAAAAGTCAACTTATGATTCGTTCAGAAATCAACTTAAACGTGTTCAAAATTGTTCAACATGGATACGTTTCAGAATCATATGAATAATCGATAGACCAACGTGCGCTGGATGCTAAGCACTTTGTGAATCAAGCTTTTTTTTCCTCAAGAATATGAATTTGCCGCCCCCTTTTCCCGGTAGCATCTAGCTGCTTGCTGCGACTGCTTGCACAGCCAACAACTACATTCCTGTTGCTAGAAGCGTGAGAATCTACTGCTCAAACGCGACTCAACTACGCATGCACAACAGCCCGCTCGTAACCGCTAAAACGAATCTGTTAACAGTTGTGACTTCACGCTCATCGGAGGTAATTTGTTGTTATGAAGCATTGCGTGGTCTTCTTAAAGCCTTTGACAGATTTTGCTGTTGGCACACGCTTGCATGAGCACTTTGTATCGTCGTCGTATATGGCGCATTTCCTTTGCAATTTAAGTAACTTCCGTTTTTTTCTCTCGTTTATATTGTTGTTGAAGTGTTATTCTGCAGTAGCGGGATACAGTAATATCCATTGTTAGAGTATCGGTTTTTACCAGTCAAAATTACAAAAAAATAACAGAAAACTAAAACAATGAAAAATTCCCGGAATTCTAAAAAATTCCCGGGTTTTTCCCAGTTTTCTCCCGGATAAAAAAATTCCCAGGTTTTTCCCGGATCTCGCGGTTGTCCCGGGTCGTATACACCCTGTTATAGGCCCCAGTATAATACACGATAATCATACTCTCTTCCTCATTTCCATTTATTTTCCAATTCTGCTTCCAGTGTGCACAGCAATAGCACAGAAATGTCACAGAGAGGAGGGGGGAGGGATGTATCAAAGGAAGGAAACAAGGTAAGAAAAAGCACATCTTAAACTGAAAAACATACCTTGCATCTCTGTCTGCCTCGTGGCCAAAAAATATGGTGGTAACTTCACTGTGATTACAAATGCGGCAAAGTGGTGGGCAAGGATCACCACAGAATCCAATACAGTTATGTCCACATTTAAGTTTCAGCTTACACGGTTTGTAACAAGGTTTGCGGTCACACAGTTCGTGACACTGACGTGTGCATCTCAGGTGTTCACACTGCCAACCACATTTCTCCTGTTTATGTAAAGACCACAAGAAAAGAGGGTTATTAATATGATAAAGATATTTGACAGATAAAAAATATTACTTTGAGAAAAAATTGAAAAATAAATGATATTAAGCAAATAAGAGGGTAGTTTGAAAAGTTCTTAGAATGGAATAGAAGGCAACAAAATAGCTTAATGAAACATTATTTTTCAAAGTAGTCTCCCTATACACTGATGCACTTGGTCCAGTATTGTTCCAATGCCTCGATTCCATTATGAAAATTAGATTCCTCCAAACCTGCAAAATACCTGACAAATGTGAAGGAAGATAATCTACATCCACCGAGGCGAATTTTCAGCTTGGGGAAAAGATGGAAATCTGATGGGAGCAAATTACGCAAATATGGCTGGCGTGGCCAATAATTTGTATCTTAGTTCACGCATCTTTGCCAATGACAACACCACTTATGTTGCGTGCGCATTATCTTGATGAAGAATAACTTTCTTCCTTACCAAACCTGGCCGGGTGTGCATTATCATGATGAAGAGTAACTTTCTTCCTTGCCAAACCTGGCCTTTTTTCATGTATCTTTTGCTGTAGTTGGTCCAGGAGGTTAGCGCAGTATTGTCCCATAACTGTTTACCAGTAGGAAGGTAATATATCAAATTCCTCTCGCATCACAGGAAACTAACACAATGTTCTTTCCTGCTGACTGTAATACCATTTCTTTCTTTGGTTGGATATGTTTTCACTGCTCTGACTGTTGATTTCTCTCTGTGATGTAGTAGTGAACCCAAATTTCATCTGTCATCACAAACCAGTGCAAAAAAATTTATTGGATGTGCTGAAAATAGATCAAACATTTTTAACGAAATTTAAAACAGCTGGTGGATCATAAAATATTGATCACTTGATGTTACTGGAACGTTTTTGTTTTTCAATTACAGATTTCGGGCACTGCCCATACTCAGACCTGTTAATAAATAGTTGCAGAGGTTTCTTTTTGTTATAAGTGCACAGATACACAGGCATATTAAATTATAAATGAGTGTATAAAAAGGGTCTAAGTTACATTGGAGAAACTCCTTAAAGATAACATACCACTGAGAACAAAGTGAATACAAGGCTTTAAAACCATTGTCAATTGTAAACAGACATAAAATGATGACCAATGATTGTCTTTGAGAGACTTTTGTAATCTCACTTCTAAATTTCTAGACGAGTAAATGTACCAGCTACAGCTCTGCACAGGTAAGCTCGCTAATGTTGGATGGTGTAAACATATAGGTTCTATTATACGTAAATGTGGAGATGTGATCAACTGTATTATCATATACAATGTTTGTTTTCAAAACCAGAGAAGTGTATAAAATGTATTGTATGCCATACCTTTCATGCCAACAAATACGAGAATGCCCAATCTCCCCCCCTTTGGCTCAAAATGCAAAATGGGTTTTCAATATTTTTGAGGATCTGTTACAATAGAAAGATGAAAAAAATGTGTTCTTAATTTTGTCTGTGTACAACAATTCTATAATGTACAAATACTTTCATTTTATAAGAGAAAATAAAATCTTATGATACCTGCATTATTTGTGTTTTTAATAGTTTTAGCTCGTTTCTTAATAAATATTACTTTTAATTATTTGTACTAGACCTGTGTTTGCCTATTTGTTGGCATGAAAGGTATGACTTACTATACATTTTATACACTTATCTGGTTTTGAAAACAAACATTGTATAAGATAATACAATTGATCACACCTCTGCACTGATGTATGAAAGAACCTATACACTTACACCACCTAGCATAAGCATGCTTACATGTGTGGAGGTATGTGTTACATATAGTCATCTACAAGTAATGTACAGTGAGGTTAAGAGTTTCTGTACGACTATTGTGTCTTCATGATATGTTTATTCATGATTTAAATGGCTTTAATGCATTGTATTCACTTTGTTCTCGATGTATGTACTCTTTAACAAGTCTCTACAGTGTAGCTTTGGCTCGTTATAACGTCAAGTTTAACACATATATTTCAGAACGACACAACACATATGAGTCACTGAGCAAGTTGACAAAGCAAGACATGTGAACAAGGTAACATTCAAATAAGCACTGAGTCCCAGTCTAGCGGCCGCTGCTCGGCTGGCCGCTTAGGTGGCGCAGCTGCTGCATGGCTGGCAGACAGCGCCGCACGTGGAGGACGCGCGTAATTGTGCGGTGGCGCTTTGAATGCTCGGCGAGTCACAACACTTTTCCCCACTTTGAAATTGTTGCACTGGTCTTGATGCAGGTGTCCTGGAGATGGCTAACGTCCATGGGTGTTGTTTGACTCACCGTAAAGTCTCGAGGAGGAGGCTTCCCGTACGGACGGAAGTGTCCCTGATGATAACAGGTCGAGATGACAGGAGACGTAGGGGTCGAATCTGCTGGGGCCCCATGCACCAATCTGCCCGTTGCGGCAAGTCCAGTTGATATGACAGGAGACATGGGTGATGTGTTGGCGTCCGTTGGAGGAGGAGGCGAGTAGATTTGCTCTGACAGAGAATGGTCATCCGGTTCCTGCATGGGCACGTCTCCTGGTGGCGTCCGTTCTCGTGCTGGCATCGCGATGACGGTGAGAAGGCTGCGTTGTGAGTATTGAGAGATGCCAAGATCCCGAGTGTCAGGTAGAGCCAAAGGTGGTGTAGCGGCATTCGGAACAGGTGTTGCTGGCACACGAGGCCGAAGCTGGTCCGAATGACGCACTGCAACACTGTGTCCGTCTGGATTTCATACAGGCGTCTGTCACGGTGTCTTAAGATGCGGCCCGGGCTCCATTTTGGCCGCCTGCCATATCCCCGTACCCAGACGAGGTTGTCGGAGGTGAACCGGCCAAGTGAAGGCACCTGCGGCCGTGAGGTGGAAGGCCGCAGAAGATGAAGTAGCATGCGGGGCTGTCGGCCATGTAAGAGCTCAGCCGGGCGGTGGTCGCCCATGGGGGTGAAACAGTAAGACGCCAGAAACTGGAGAAGTGCGCCATCATCAGCAGCAGAAGAAGTCAGAAGTTTCCGCATCTGAGCCTTAAATGTGCAGACCAGTCGTTCAGCCTCACCGTTGGATTGTGGATGGAACGGCGGGGCCGTGACATGCATAACGCCGTGACGAGCACAAAAATCCCCAAATTCGGAAGAGGCAAATTGTGGATCATTATCAGTAACACGAGTAGAGGTGAGGCCTTCCAAAGAAAAAATGCGGGCGAGAGCACTGGTGGTTGCCGCGGTGGTAGGCGACGTGCAACGGACAATGAAAGGAAAGTTAGAGTAGGCGTCCATTACGAGGAGCCAATAAGTACCTAAAAAGGGTTCCGCAAAGTCAGCATGGATGCGCTCCCAGGGCTTCTCAGGCGAAGGCCACGGTGACAAAGGTGACTTCGGGGCAGCGGCCTGTGACGCACAAGGGCCGCAGGCAGCGACCATGTGTGCTATTTCAGAGTCGATGCCAGGCCAATACACATGACGGCGCGCCAGAGATTTTGTGCGACACACACCCCAGTGCCCTTGGTGAAGGAGGCGCAAGACCGAAGCACGCAAAGACGCAGGTACCACAACACATGGCGAAGCATTGTCAGTGGAGAGGAGGATAACACCATCCCTAGCCGTGAGGCGGTAGCGCAAAGTGTAGTAGTTCCGCAACGGATCAGAAGTCTTAGTGGACGGGCGATCTGGCCAACCCTTCTGAATACAGCGTAAGACCCGGGAGAGGGTAGGGTCAGAACCCGTAGCAGCCGCCAGCCTGTCCCCTGTGATGGGGAACCCGTCCACAACCCGCTGCTCGGCAACATCCAGGTGGAAACACAAAAGTTCGTCCCTATCGAATGCCTGATCAGGACCCATGGGAAGGTGAGACAGAGCATCAGCATTTGCATGTTGAGCCGTTGGCCGGAAATGAATCTCATAATTGAAACGAGACAAGTAAAGAGCCCAACGCTGGAGGCAGTGTGCAGCCTTGTCGGGAAGTGACGTTGATGGATGAAACAAGGAAACAAGTGGTTTGTGATCCACAACAAGATGAAATTTTGAGCCATAGAGAAAAACACCAAACTTACGAAGAGCATAAATAATAGCCAAAGCTTTTCTCTCAATTTGAGAAGACTTCTGTTGGGCATCTGTGAGCGTTTTGGAGGCATAAGCAATGGGTTGTTCCGAACTGTCAGAAAAACGGTGCACAAGGACTGCACCGACCCCGTATTGAGAGGCGTCTGTGGCAAGAACAAGATGTTGGCCAGGTCGATTGGTAGCCAGGCACGGGACCTGTTTCAGCAGTCTTCCATTTCTGGAAAGCCACTTCGCATGACGCAGACCATAGAAAAGGCACGTTTTTATGCAACAGGCGATGCAACGGCTGAGCCACCGAAGCCGCAGACGGTAAGAACTTGTGATAGTATGCTATTTTCCCCAAGAAGGCCTGCAGTTCCTTAACAGATGTAGGGCGAGGAAGGGCATCGATCGCAGCGACAGTTTGCTGAAGCGTACGAATACCATCCCGAGAGAGTTGAAACCCCAAGTACGTGATAGATGCCTGAAAAAATTGTGATTTCTGAAGATTACACTTAAGACCGGCAATCTGTAAGACATGAAAAAGTGTGCGGAGATTTTGAAGATGTTCTTTAGTGGTGGAGCCAGTGACAACAATGTCATCCATGTAATTGATACACCCAGGGACAGGGAGCAATAATTGTTCCACGAATTGCTGAAAGAGAGCAGGGGCGCTAGCAACCCCGAATGGCAAGCGTTGGTATTGATAGAGGCCGAAAGGCGTGTTAAGGACCAGAAACTGCCAGGAAGCAGTGTCGAGAGGAACTTGATGATAAGCTTCTGACAGGTCAATATTAGAAAAATACTGGCCTCCAGCAAGTTTAATGAACAGTTCTTCAGGACGGGGCATAGGGTAAGTGTCGATGAGGCATTGAGCATTTACAGTGGCTTTGAAATTGCCACAGAGACGAATATCACCATTTGGCTTAGCAACGACGACAGGAGAGGACCACTCACTGGAAGTGACAGGAAGCAAGACCCCTGAGGGACGAAAATGTCGTCGACAAGGAATCCAGTTGAGCATAAGGAATAGCATCAGAGACAATATTGACGGAGTCATCTATGGAGAACCCAAAAACGCGAAAGGCATCGAAACCAAAAAGATTTTCTGCATTGCTCTGGTCGACCACAAATATGGGAACAGTGGGAACGATGGATTTGTAAGATACCTCAGCAGTAAACTGTCCCAAGAGAGAAATCTTCTGTTTATTGTACGTCTGTAATTGCCTAGTGACAGGTGACAGGAGTGGAGAACCCAACTGAAGATACGTCTGAGAATTAATTATAGAGGCAGCAGAACCGGTATCCACTTGCATCTCGACCAAGAATTTGGACAGTGAGGAATAACTTCCCTGAAAGGGAAGAAGTACAATTGACAGACAACACAGAATCAGAATCAGCGTCATGTTCATGAACATCATGTATGCGGTTGGATTTGCAAACGGAAGACACATAACCTTTCTTTTTGAAATTGTGACACACAGCCCAATGTTGGGGACAATCCTCACATGAATGTTTCGTAAAACACCGTGGACATGATGGAAGTTGCCGGGGGTTTTGCTGCAGTTTCTTAGCGGGTTGTTTGCGGCTAGGCTGAGGCTGCGCGTGGGAGCGCACTGCGGCCACGTCGGCCGGCGGGTACGCGCCGCACGCATCGTCAACAGCGCACAGAGGTTGTATTTCCCCGACATCACCTCACGCCTCTATTTGCGCCCCAGCGGCACGAGAAATTTCGAAAGACTGCGCAATGGAGAGAACTTCATCTAGAGTCGGATTCGCCAACTGAAGGGCACGTTGCCGAACTTCTTTGTCGGGCGCCGACCGGATAATAGCATCCTGTACCATGGAATCGGCATAGGATTCTTTGTGAACGTCAGTAACAAATTGACACTTTCGACTGAGGCCGTGAAGTTCAACAGCCCAAGCACAACAGGATTGATTCGGTTGTTTTTGACAATGATAAAAGGCAACACGAGAGGCTACCACATGCGTTTGCTTTTGAAAATAGAGACAGACAGAAGTGAGCACATTTCAGCAAAGGACAAAGATGCAGGATCCTTCAAAGGAGCCAATTGCGACAACAACTGATACGTTTGAGGTGAAATCCAGGAAAGGAACAGAGACTTACATGGTTGTTCGTCCATGACATGAAATGCCAAGAAGTGCTGTCGAAGACGTTTTTCATAATCAGACCAGTCTTCCGCCGTCTCGTCGTAAGGAGGAAAAGGAGGTATAGCCAACGACGAGAAACGCCCCGCATTTGACACCGCGACGAAATCGCGAATCGCCGCTGTTAGAAGCGTTTGCTGTTCAAGGAGATTTTGCAATAGTTGCTCGACAGTAGCCATGGAATCCTGTGGGTCAATGGTGGAAAGGAAAAATCCACTACCTCGTCGCCAATTGTTATAACGTCAAGTTTAACACATATATTTCAGAACGACACAATACATATAAGTCACTGAGCAAGTTGACAAAGCAAGACATGTGAACAAGGTAACATTCAAATGAGCACTGAGTCCCAGTCTAGCGGCCGCTGCTCGGCTGGCCGCTTAGGTGGCGCAGCTGCTGCATGGCTGGCAGACAGCGCTGCGCGTAGAGGACGCGCGTAATTGCGCGGCGGCGCTTTGAATGATCGGCGAGTCACAACAGCTCCTTTAAACACGTTTCTTATTTAATATGCTTATGTATCGGTGTCAACTTGTAAATAAAATACATCTCTGTTACTACTTATCTGCAGATCATCTGAAGGTGGGCAGCACCTGAAACACATAATGCAAAAGTAAAAATGTTCCAGTAACATCAAATAACCTTTATTTTATGAGCTTCCAGCTGTTTACAGATCTTTTAATAATTTTTTTTTTAATAGCCACATGCTCCTATAATGACTTTGTCACATTCAAAAGGTCAAAAATTGTTAGGACATTTCCATTCTGATGTATTTCTGATCCTGCAGCACCAATCTAGTAGCAGATAATTCTCTCATACTCAGTTCCAATGTTAAAATGTGATATGACTGTTCAGATGACATCAGTATAGAATCAGAATTTCTTACACTTTCAGCAGGAAATCCCCCACAACCATTTTATACACTTTTGCAACAATTTTTGGGCAGTGGCACATCTTGTCTGCCGCTATGCGGATCGGATCATCATCTAAGTGGACCTGATCAAGTTTAAAGTTTTTTGTCCACTTGGCAAAAGTTAAATATAAAGGGGCTGAATCCCCCAGTGTGTTCTGAAAATTATGACAAACTTTCTTTGCTTTGATACCTTTCTTTATGAAGTACTTAATCACTGTTCGATTCTTTATTTTTTCCATCTTCACAAATCACTTCACGGGCCCAACAACACACACACATTCATACCACAGATCTCTACCCAGAGCACTGATGCATCATATGTTCACTCATGAAGGATGACCTGTTATTACTTCTGAGTCTCGCTGTGCTACTGCTGACAGCTGGTGGCAATTCTGCGAACTTTTCAAACTACACTCATATGACCCCATAAAAAAATATCAGACTTAATTTTTTTTAGTTCCATACTACTGGGCAAGCAGCTCCTGTCATTAATGCGAATGTGGATCCTCAGCCAATACTTACTCTGCATGGTGTACAAGGCTCACCACATTGGTTTGCACATTTTGAATGCCTGCATCTGTGTGAACATTTTTTTGTGCATGGTGGGCAACTCTGAGAGCACGGGACAGGGCACCTAAAAGATTGAAAATATATTTTTAATACAAAATAATTCTTTTTCAGAGGGGGAGAGGGAGATGAAAGAAAACTCATTGGTAAAATATTACGAAAAGTCACATCATCAATTACTACTTAATATACATTAAGAAATTTATTGTGAACAGACAAAAGCTCATGTGCAACACCTCACAGCACAATTACAACGTTTAAACCATCTAGTTCTAGTTGTGAGTGAGCCTTCAGTGCAGCATCACAATATAAATGACAAGTGATCTACCTGATAGATAGTGTGCTATTTTTCCATCTGCAGAGAGAGAGCGGTGGCCAGGTGTGTGTGCGCGTGTTAAGTGGGGGGGGCCTTTTTTGATGAAGGACTTTCTCCAATAGCTTATCCAACAGTCTGATTTTAAATGTGCCTTTCACTGTTCAATGCCTCCTCTATGTGGTGAGTAGTAATCTATCCTAATTCATATTGTTTCCAACTTGGATTTTACACAGTTAAATTACAATTTTGATATTTTACGGATTGGCAATTTTGGTGTCACCACAGTTGTTAGCCACTAACACAATACTCTATGGTATCCACATTACTAGAAGTTTATTTCCAGAGAAAATGTTAGTTTTGTGAGAGATTTGTGTGTAAAGTATTAAACTATACAGAAGAAGAAAGCACTGAAATCCTAGCTTAACAGGCAGTCAATAGTGTACTTTTAGGTGTGGTTTTGCTTGTTAAGTCTGGGGAGTTTGCTACCTAAGTATGGATTTTATTTTAACTATTGCCACGAACTGTGGTGTACACATTGTGGTACAGAGGTTAGCAACACAGGCTGGTGTAATGCACATTGCTGGTTCAGACTACGTCCAGCAATTATTTGTTGTTCAGTGCTCATCATTTCCGAAAGGTTCTTAAAATACCTCATGCTGTAATGTTTGTATCTTTGGAATATTATATGGTTGTAAAAATACTAGCATTCTGGAATATTCTATGTTTGCATAAATACACTGATAAGCCAAAACATTATGACCACTGCCCACCATGACACTGGATGTCTCCTGGTGGCATTGCAGGCATGTGACTCGGTAACAAAAGACAAAAGTACGTAAGCGGAGCAGACAGAGACGGAGGATCACCCAAGCGAAGATGTGGGCTGCAAATGGGGAAATCCATTGAGATAAACGACTTCTGACAAAGAGCAGATTATTATTACGCAGACCCTATGAACGAGTATCTCGCAAACGGCAAAGCCGATTGAATGATCATGTGCTACTGATATGCACATCTACGGAAAGAGGTACAAGGACAATGAAACTACCACAGGGCACTAAATGGTTGGACAGCCATGACTCTTCATAAAACGTGGGTTTCAGAGGCTTTTCTGCTGTGTAAAGTAGGATAAATGGTGATCTGTGGGACCTCTATTGAAAGAGCACACTACTGGTGCACGCACAAGTGTTTCGGAGCACACAGTTCGTCGTATACTGTTGAATAAGGAGCAAAGCAGCAGACCACCCCTATGTGTTCACATGTTGACCCACGACATGGTGAATTATGATTGCAGTGGGCATGGGACCATTGGGATTTGACAGTTGATCAATGGAAACATGTTGGCTGTTCAGGTGAATCACATTTTTGCTATTAGGTCTATGGTCGTCCCCACAAATGCCATCATCGAGATGAATGCCAGCTTGAAATGTGCAATGCACCATGGACACAGGCTGCTGGGAGCAATATTATGCTATGAGAGACATTCTCCTACTTCGTTTACACGGGACCTGTGGTAGTAATCACTGACGGCTGCAAACCATCTGCATCCCTTCACACTTTATGTCTTCCCCAACGGCAATGTCATTTCTCATCAGTATAATTGTCCATGTTGGAGCCAGAACCATGCAACAATGGTTTCATGACCATTCTAGTGGAGTCACATTCATGTCTCAGAGACCAAATTCACCTATGAAATCCATCTGGGTCGCTATCGGGCGCCATTACCGTGTACGAAAACAGTGGCCTGCTGTTTACACAAATTACACAACCTGTTCATACACATCTAATTAATGCCACATACCTCCATAAACCTACCAAAAAAACTGTTGGGTCCCTAATATGCAGAATTAGTGATGTATTTTAATCCAAATACAGACAAACTATTAAGCACACGGTCATAATGTTTTGTCTCAGTGTTAACAGTACTCTCCTTCTTGGTCAGTTGTGTGTGACTGGTCTGAAGAGTTTCTAGTAAATAGAAAGCAGCACATCATGCTGAATGGAGAGAAGTCTTCAAGATGTAAAAATAACTTTGAGCATGCCCCAAGGGAGTGTTATAGGACAATCACTTTTCACAACATATATAAATGACCTACTAGATAGCGTTGGAAGTTCCTTGGGGCTTTTTGCGGATGATAAAATAGTATACAGAAAAATCACGACACTAGAAAACTGTAGCAAAATATGGGAACACTTGCAGGGGATCAATGCTTGGTGCAGGGATTGACAACTGACCTTCAACATAAACAATTGTAATGTCTTCTGAATACATAGAGAGAAAGGCACTTTATTGTATGATTACAAAATTGCAGTACAATCACTGCAAGCAGTTACTTCCATAAAATATCCAGGAGTACACATATAGAGCAATTTGAAGTGGAACAACCACATAAAATTATTCGCGAATAAGTCAGATGCCAGACTGAGATTCACTGGAATAATCATAAGGAAATGTAGTCCATCAACAAAGGAAGTAGCTTAGAAAACATTTGTTCGACCAATACTTGAATATTGCTCATCAGTATGGGATTTGTACCAGATAGGATTGGTAGAGGAAATAAGAGTAGATAAAAAACTTTTCATTACAGGTTCATTTAGTAGATGTGAAATTGAGGCATTTTGCATCATGGTACCGTGTATAGTTAAAGTTCCAATGGCGTATATTTCTAGAAGAGTCAACTGCTATATAATTTCCTTCTATGCCTTATCTCAAGAAAAGACCACGGAGATAAAACCATAGGGATTTGAACCCACACGGAGGTCAA
The DNA here is from genome assembly GCF_021461395.2 of Schistocerca americana. Classification (NCBI taxonomy): domain Eukaryota; kingdom Metazoa; phylum Arthropoda; class Insecta; order Orthoptera; family Acrididae; genus Schistocerca; species Schistocerca americana. The sequence continues at coordinate 133,991,997 of NC_060123.1, forward strand.
CCTGCAGTCATTCTTTCCGTGAAGCATGTGTGTCTGGAACAGGAAAAGGGGACACAGATACACGAAGTACCCTCCACCGCAAATTGTATGGGCATTCTTTAAATATCTTATGTATGTAATGTTTGTATGCCTGGAATATTCAATGGTTGTCTAAATACTGGCATTCAGGAATATTCTATGCTGGTATACATAATTGCACTCTCTTTCCATGAGGTCAGTTCCATTCTTGCTGTACTTTGGAGTCTAATAAGCATGCTTTCAGTTCCAAGTATTGTATTTCATAGCTGACATGCTTTTCAGATTTGGGCCTGATTCTGGTTATGACGATCTATTTACTGGAGATTATCAAATAAAGAGCAGTACGATGTTACAGATAAAGAAGGCCATAGGCATCAACATTTACACCGGCAAAAGATATATTGTACCAATTCTTTTATTGTTAGAACCAATGAAATTTAACATCAATCTTACGAGTTCGTATGTCATGAGTTGTAAGTTTAAGTGGGTAATGTCATCTCTGTAAAACATGGAGCCATTTAGGTAGCCTACTCTCTCTCTCTGGAAAGATGCAAGGTATTTGCTAAAATTAATGACGACCTTGTCTGCCTTGTCTCATGGATAGATCACGGTCGACAGTGTAAAGACTGGCTTCACAAAATGTGACACTACGTGTAAGTTCGAATTAAGCTAATGACAATGACTTCGTGTCGTCACTGAAAAAAATTTTCACCAACGAGATTCAAACTTAGTGTTTCTGCATCAAGAACAACTGCTGCACTTGAAAGCTCAGCTGAAGCGTTAAGTAGTTTGCTCAGTAATTAATTTATACTCATAGATGATATTCAAATTACACAAAAAATTGTTCCAAATATCATAATCAACAAAAATGATCTAGCAAAGCACTTAAACATGATAATGTTCATAGATTCAAATCACATATTAGCCAGCTTCCTTCCTATCACAACTGTGAGCAAGACGGACATCCTTTCTAAATTAAGCAAACACTTCTTGCAATTTGCATAGTATATTATTCTCATCAGATTATTAGAAGCACAATAACTTATCTGGAATTATATACAGTGGAAGCAACTGACATCAAGAATAATTACACATTTCACAACTTCAAATGCTTGGTGTTCTGCAGTTTATACAGACTAAGAAAATATAATTAGTTGATAGGAAGAATTAATATGCATCAGATTAGAATTAAGTGATCTTCAATTTCATTAGAACACATTGACTTTAAGATCTCCAGCCTTATTTTTAGATGCATGTGTTCACATTAAAGAACAACAACAAACCACTGCATACACAATAATATGGCATTAGTTACAAATTATGTGTTAACTTCCTCGACCTCTTCCAGAAAATGTGCATAAATTACAATTTCATATATTCACAGGCAAGAAACATTCATACAACAATATTGTTGAATCTATGTATTCTGAGTACCTTCTGATGGTGTTGGGAAGCGGTTTACATACTAGATTAACAAAAAAATTTATAACTGTGTGTGTGAGACACATTTCAGTGTCCTTATATGCCGCCGAGCCAGAAACGAAGTTAAAACCTAGTGATTAAATGGGGTAACTTCATAAAACAACACAGAAATGTAAGTCATACCAGTTTAATTGATAGTGGGGTCTCACTATCAAAGCACTGTAGAAATTCATTTAACAGCCCCACATTACATGCTGAGTAGCCAATTAACAACATGGTATCATTTCACATAAGGGCAACGCATCTATGAGACATTCCATCCGTGAAAGTTAAACAGACATTATTTCCTGTACACTACATGAATTTTGTGATAATGGGCTAAAATTAGGTGTGTTGCTTAACTGTTTGCCTATGACTACACAAGTCACTAAAACCAACCAGAAACCATGATGATTCACACACAATAACATCATCTGCTCTTGATATGCGTCTACACCCGTTTTGAAAAGTGCAACATTCAGACGAAACACAAACACAAATAAAAATGGTGTTATCATGTAAAATGGTGAAGTACTATCGAAGAAGTACTACAGTTTGATCAAGCTGCAACGTGCTGGCAACAACAGTATTATCACACACTGAAACCACTGTAGATCAGTGCATTCCATATTTTACACATCATCTTCCATATAAAAGCCAACTGCACAAAATCCAGAGACAAATACACCAAACGATACAATAATAAAATAATGTCAGAAATTATGTTGGGCACTGGTGTTTTAAGATCCACTCTCCTTTAGTCATTCAGCTGAGAGAAGTTGCAGATACACTGTGGAGAGAGGACTACAAAGTAATTCCACATTGAATAGCATGAAACAGGTATATATTTGGTATCCTAATTATAAACTACACAGAAGAGCCAAAGAAACTGGTACAACAGACTAGTGTCATGAAGGGGCCCGCGAGCACACAGAAATGCCGCAACATGATGTGGCATGGACTAGACTGATATCTGAAGTAGTGCTGTAGGGAACTGACACCACAAATCCTGCTAGGCTGTCATAAACACGTAAGAGTATGAGGGGGTGCAGATCAGAGGCTTCCTTTACCAGGATACAGATTAGCTGGCCATTTTTTCAAGGAGTTCCTTGCAGGGCGGAGATGGGGGAGTGGCTATGTACGTAAAAAACAGTATTCCATTTTAGTCAATAGACATATCATGGTACTGCACTGAACAGATATTTGAATGTAGTGCAGGGGCAGTTGAATTTAGTAAAACTAAACTTCTAATTGTTATTGTTTGTAAGTCCCCTAACTCTGACTTCAGAGTATTTCTGCTCAAGCTAGAGAGGGTTTTTGATTCACTTTGTAGGAAGTACCAGAAATTAGTTATATGTAGTGACTTCAATATAAATTTTGCATATGATGGTGCAAGAAAAAGGATGTTGCTAGATCTCATAAATTCATATGATCTGAATCAGACTGTGTTGTTTCCAACTAGGGTGCAGAGGAACAGTAGCACAGCCATAGACAATATTTTTATTCATTCATTACTGGAAGGGCATTCTGTTAGTGAAAATGTGAATGGCCTTTCAGACCATGATGCACACATTTCAACACTTAAAGGCTTTAGTACTCAAACAAATGCCACATTTAATTACAAACTATGTAGGAAAGTTAATCCAACAGCATTTGAGAGTTTTCTAAACCTTGTCAAGGAACAAGAGTAGCAGGATGTTTATAGGGGTTGGTAACATAGATGACAAATATAATGCTTTCCATATAACATTTCTCATCCTCTTTGAGAGTTGCTTTCCATTAGAACAATCTAAACGGGGTATTAACAGCAATAGGCAGCCCGGGTGGCTGACTAGTGGAATAAGGATATCTTGTAGAACAAAGTGGCAATTATATCAAAATGGTAGAAATAGTCACAATCAAGCTACAGTAGCCCATTACAAACAGTATTTTAAGGTGCTTAAAAACGTTATTAGGAAAGCAAAGAGTATATGGTATGCAAATAGAATAGCTAATTCACAGGATAAAATTAAAACCATATGGTCAGTTGTGAAGGAAGTGTCTGGTCAGCAGTACAAGACTGATGATATAGTGAGTTCGCAGTAAAAATATTTCTGTTACTGATAAATCAGATATACTTAAATTATTTAACAATGATTTTCTGAGCATTGCTGGTGAATTAAATAAAAATTTAGTTTCTACAGGGAATCATACGACTTTCTTGGCAAATGCCTTTCAGAGATTGATGTCTGAAATACTCCTCAGTGATACAGACAAGAGGGAGACAGAGTCAATAATTTAATCACTGAAGATTAAGGACTCTCCTGGTTATGATGGAGTGCCTAGCAGAATAAGAAAGTACTGTGTTGAACATGTTAGTTCTGTATTTAGCCATATTTGAAATTTTTCCTTTAGGAATGGTCAGTTTTCTGTACAATTAAGTACTCAGTAGTAAAGCCGCTCTATTAAATGGAGGAAAGGGACGATGCAGATAATTTTAGACCTGTTTCTACACCATCAGTGTTTGCAGAAGTTATTGAAAAGGCTATGTATGTATGGATAATTGATCATTTTATGTCACATCATTTGCTATCAAATGTACAGTTCAGCTTTAGAAGTTGTTTAACAACTGAAAATGCTATATTCTCTCTTCTCTGTGAGCTACTAGACGAGTTAAACAAAAGGTTTCAAACACTTGGCATATTTTTTTATTCACCTGAGGTATCTGATTGTGTCGATCACAAAATATTGCTCCAGAAGTTGTACCATTACGAAATACGGGGAGTAGCTCACAATTGGTTCACTTCTTACTTTAGCAACAGAGAGCAAAAGGTCATTATTCACAGTGTTGAGAATGGCTGTGATGTAGGGTTTGAGTGGGGTAGGGTCAAGTGGAGGATGCCCCCAGGGATCAGCGTTGGGGCCACTCCTGTTTCTTATTAATATAAATGATATGCCCTCTAGTCTTACAAGTAACTAAAATGTTTCTGTTTGCTAATGACACTAGCTTGGTAGTAAAGGATGTTGTGTGCAACACTGGCTCGGTTCCAAATAGTGCAGTTCACGACCTAAGTTCATGGCTTGTAGAAAATAAACTAAAGCTGAATCACAGTATGAGTCAGTTTTTACACTTCATAACACACAATTCAACAAAACGTGGCATTTTAGTTTCACACAATGGGCATATGATCAGTGAAACCGAACAGTTCAAATTACTAGGTGTTCAGATAGATAGTAAGCTGTCATGGAAAGCCCATGTTCAGGATCTTCTCCAAAGACTTGATGCTGCTATTTTTACTATTCAAATGGTATCTGAAGTGAGTGATCATTTGACACAAAAATTAGTCTACTTTGCTTATTTTCATTCACTTATGTCATATGGTATTATATTTTGGGGTAACTCATACCATTCTAAAAGGATATTTTTGACTCGGAAACGGGCTGTTCAGGCAATAAGTGGTGTAAGTTCACAAACCACTTGATGACCCCTGTTCACGTGCCTGGATATTTTGACGCTGGCCTCCCTGTGATGTGACTTACCAAAAGAAAGTGCTGGCAGGTCGATAGACACACAAACAAACACAAACATACACACAAAATTCTAGCTTTCGTAACCAACGGCTGCTTTGTCAGGAAAGAGGGAAGGAGAGGGAAAGGCGAAAGGATGTGGGTTTTAAGGGAGAGGGTAAGGAGTCATTCCAATCCCGGGAGTGGAAAGACTTACCTTAGGGGGAAAAAAGGACGGGTATACACTCGTGCGCACACGCACACACACATATCCATCCACACATATACAGACACAAGCAGACATATTCAAAGGCAAAGAGTTTGGGCAGAGATGTCAGTCGAGGCGGAAGTGCAGAGGCAAAGATGTTGTTGAATGACAGGTGAGGTATGAGTGGCGGCAACTTGAAATTAGCGGAGACTGAGGCCTGGTGGATAACGAGAAGGGAGGATATACTGAAGGGCAAGTTCCCATCTCCGGAGTTCTGACATGTTGGTGTTAGTGGGAAGTATCCAGATAACCCGGATGGTGTAACACTGTGCCAAGATGTGCTGGCCGTGCACCAAGGCATGTTTAGCCACAGGGTGATCCTCATTACCAACAAACACTGTCTGTCTGTGTCCATTCCTGCGAATGGACAGTTTGTTGCTGGTCTTTCCCACATAGAATGTGTCACAGTGTAGGCAGGTCAGTTGGTAAATCACGTGGGTGCTTTCACACGTGGCTCTGCCTTTGATCGTGTACACCTTCCGGGTTACAGGACTGGAGTAGGTGGTGGTGGGAGGGTGCATGGGACAGGTTTTACACCGGGGGCGGTTACAAGGGTAGGAGCCATAGGGTAGGGAAGGTGGTTTGGGGATTTCATAGGGATGAACTAACTAAGAGATTACAAAGGTTAGGTGGACGGCGGAAAGACGCTCTTGGTGGAGTGGGGAGGATTTCATGAAGGATGGATCTCATTTCAGGGCAGGATTTGAGGAAGTCGTATCCCTGCTGGAGAGCCACATTCAGAGTCTGATCCAGTCCCGGAAAGTATCCTGTCACAAGTGGGGCACTTTTGGGGTTCTTCTGTGGGAGGTTCTGGGTTTGAGGGGGTGAGGAAGTGGCTCGGGATATTTGCTTCTGTACCACGTCGGGAGGATTGTTGCGGGATGCGAAAGCTGTTTTCAGGTTGTTGGTGTAATGGTTCAGGGATTCCGGACTGGAGCAGATTCGTTTGCCACGAAGACCTAGGCTGTAGGGAAGGGACCGTTTGATGTGGAATGGGTGGCAGCTGTCATAATGGAGGTACTGTTGCTTGTTGGTGGGTTTGATGTGGATGAACGTGTGAAGCTGGCCATTGGACAGATGGAGGTCAACATCAAGGAAAGTGGCATGGGATTTGGAGTAGGACCAGGTGAATCTGATGGAACCAAAGGAGTTGAGGTTGGAGAGGAAATTCTGGAGTTCTTCTTCACTGTGAGTCCAGATCACGAAAATGTCATCAATAAATCTGTACCAAACTTTGGGTTGGCAGGCCTGGGTAACCAAGAAGGCTTCCTCTAAGCGACCCATGAATAGGTTGGTGTACGAGGGGGCCATCCTGGTACCCATGGCTGTTCCTGTCCCATGCACCCTCCCACCACCACCACCTACTCCAATCCTGTAACCCGGAAGGTGTACACGATCAAAGGCAGAGCCACGGGTGAAAGCAGCCACGTGATTTACCAACTGACCTGCCTACACTGTGAAGCTTTCCATGTGGGAATGACCAGCAACAAACTGTCAATTCGCATGAATGGACACAGGCAGACAGTGTTAGTTGGTAATGAGGATCACCCTGTGGCTGAACATGCCTTGGTGCACGGCCAGCACATCTTGGCACAGTGTTACACCGTCCGGGTTTTCTGGATACTAACACCAACCTGTCAGAACTCCGGAGATGGGAACTTGCCCTTCAGTATATCCTCTCTTCTCATTATCCACCAGGCCTCAACCTCTGCTAATTTCAAATTGCTAATTTCAAGTTGCCGCCGCTTATATCTCACCTCTCTTTCAACAACATCTTTGACTCTGTACTTATGCCTCGACTGACATCTCTGCCCAAACTCTTTGCCTTTACAAATGTCTGCTCGTGTCTGTGTATGTGCGGATGGATATGTGTGTGTGTGTGTGTGTGTGTGTGTGTGTGTGTGTGTGTGTGTGCGCGCGCGTGCGTGTGTATACCTGTCCATTTTTCCCTCTAAGGTAAGTCTTTCCGCTCCCGGGATTGGAATGACTCCTTACCCTCTCCCTTAAAACCCACATCCTTCCCTCTTTCCTGATGAAGCAACCGTTGGTTGCGAAAGCTTGAATTTTGTGTGTATGTTTGTGTTTGTTTGTGTGTCTATCAACCTGCCAGTGCTTTCGTTTGGTAAGTCACATCACCTTTGTTTTTAGATATATTTTTCCCATGTGGAATGTTTCCCTCTATTATATATCTTATTAACAATGTTAGCTTATTCCCAAGAATAAGCAGCTTTCACTCAGTTAATACTCGACAGAAATCAAACCTACATTTGGAGTGGACTACCGTAACTCTTGTGCAGAAAGGTGTGCATTATACTGCTGCATTCATTTTCAATTGGCTACCACTCGAATTCAAAAATCTTAGCAGTAATCCACATGCTTTCAAATCGAAACTGAATAGTTTCCTCACAGGTCACTCCTTCTATTATGTCAAGGAGTTCCTTCAATAACTAAGCTGATTCTTGTCACATTGTTGATTGCTTAAACTTATGGACTGACTTTTTTCGGGTTCATAAACATTTATTTTTATCTGATGTTACTTTTATGTTGTAATTTCATGTACTGACACATTCCATGACCTTAGATTTGCTCCCAAATTTGGTCCTACAGAACTTGGTGTGTAAATAAATAAATAAATCTCTTCTGAACATCAGATTGCAAGGCATCCCAGATATACTCAATAAAGTTCATATCTGGGGTGTTTGGTGGCCAGCAGAAGTGTTTAAACTCAGAAGAGTGTTCCTGGAGACACCCTGTAGCAAATTCTTGACTTGTGGGGTGTTGCATTGTCCTGCTGGAATTGCCCAAGTCTGTCGGAATGCACAATGGACATGAATGGATGCAGGTGATCAGACATGATGCTTACGTATGTATCACCTGTCAGACTCGTATCTCGACATATTAGGGATCCCATATCACTCCAACTGCGCAAGTGCCACACCATTCCAGAGACTCCACCAGCTTGAACATTATGCAGGGTCCATGGATTCATGAGATTGTCTCCATACCCGTACATGTCCATCTGCTCGATACAATTTGAAACAAGACTCATTCAACCAAGCAACATGTTTCCAGTCATCAACAGTCCAATGTCGGTGCTGGCAAGCCAAGGCGATGCGTAAAGCTTTGTGTCGTGCAGTCATCAAAGGTACACGAGTGCACCTTCAGCTCTGAAAGCCCATATCGATGATGGTTCGCACACCGACACACGCTGATGGCACAGCATTGAAATCTAAAGCAATATGCAGATGGATTCCACTTATGTCACGTTGAATGATTCTCTTCAGTTGTCATTGGTCTTGTTCTCACAAGATATTTTTCCAGCCACAGCGATGTCAGAGATTTAATGTTATGCCGGATTCCTGATATTTACAGTACACTCGTGAAGTGGTAGTATGGGAAAATTCCCACTTCATCGCTACATGCTCTGCCATTGTAGCAGCAGTAACTGATCTAACAACTGCACCAGATACTTTCAGTCTTATATAGGGTTTGCCGATCACATCTCCATATCCTTCCTCTTTACATTTCATCTCTGTATTTGAATACAAATGCCTGTATGAGTTTCTTATGGGGCATCAGTGTATATCAACAAAAATAATGTTTTAAACATAATGTAACTGGATAGATAAAAAATCAACTCACCAAGTGGCAACAGGAGAACACGCATTTAAAGGCACAGAAATTTGCAACCTTTTGGAGTCACTGCCTCCAAAAACTTACAGATTTCTATTACCTTTAGATGTGTGTTCTACTGCCACTGCTTTATCTGTCAAATTATGTTATAACTATAATATCCAATTTGAGTGAAGCAACTTGTCTAATTTAACATAACTTAATGCTCCCTCTGTTGGCTTACCCCGAAACAGAACTTACATTCCCTAATGTTATCTATTATTGAGAATATACATGAGCAATGAACAGGTTTTTCAATAGACTGTATGCATTCAAGACCTAAATAATTAAAGAATTAGAAAAAAAGAAAAAGAAATTAATCATATCAATGTGTCATATATTTTTCTTAAAACCCTATCTCTCTGTCATCAATTGTCATGAAATAAAACGCACCATAAAAACATAGAGATTAAACAGTATATGTATTTTGGGTTGCTACCACCTGACCTGTCATACCAGTGATGCACAGCCCCACTCACAAAGTGGCCAGCCACAGAATATGTTTGCTGGGAAATGACCTTGTGCCCATGTGCTATCCCTCAGACCCTAATCAGATAAAGGTGTAGCATACAGAGAATAATTTTAGACTACAAGAACATGTAAGGAAGTATTTTAAAATTTTCCATTTCTAATGACTTCATTGTTGATAGGACATTATACCCTACTCTAACTTCCCATTTTAAACTTTGAAACACACATGACACAAATGTTGTTGCTTATAATTACCAATAAATATTAAAACAACACAGAGCATTTCTACTAGCCACAATGGAAAGTCATGATCCAAACTATGGCAATAAAATTGTAGACATAAATGTCTTGTAAATCAATGCATGCTCAATTTAACAATATATCCATAAGCTTTGTAATGAAGACAGTCAAGAAGGTCTCTCTCTCTCTCTCTCTCTCTCTCTCTCTCTCTCTCTCTCTCTCTCTCTCTCATATATAGAGGGAAACATTCCACGTGGGAAAAATATATCTAAAAACAAAGATGATGTAACTTACCAAACGAAAGTGTTGGTATGTTGACACACACACACACACACACACACACACACACACACACACACACACACACACAAAATTCAGCTTTCGCAACCCACGATTGCTTCATCAGGAAAGAGGGAAGGAGAGGGAAAGACGAAAGGGTGTGGGTTTTAAGGGAGAGGGTAAGAAGTCATTCCAATCCCGGGAGCGGAAAGACTTACCTTAGGGGGAAAAAAGGACAGGTATACACTCGCGCACACACATATCCATCCACACACATACAGACACAAGCAGACATATGTAAAGGCAAAGAGTTTTGTGTGTGTGTTTGTGTTTGTTTGTGTGTCTATCAACATACCAACACTTTCGTTTGGTAAGTTACTTTATCTTTGTTTACATATACATATATAAAAAGAACGTTCCTCTCCTGTGCCAACCTTTTCATCTCAGATTAGCACTTGCAACCTATGTCCTTAATTACTTGCTAGATTAGCTCCAAACTCTGTCGTCTTCCTCTACAGTTTTTATCCACTACAGCTCCCTCGAGTACCATGGAAGTAATTTCCTGAAGTCTTAGCAGATGTCTTATCATCCTGCCCCTTCTTCTTGTCAGTGTTTCCCTTATATTCCTTTCCTAGCCAATGCTGCAAGGAACTTCCTCATTTCTTAGTTATTCAGCCCACCTAATTTTCAACAATCTTCTGTAGCACCACATCACAAATGCTTCGATTCTCTTCCACTCCGGTGTTCCCACAGTCCTCAGTATCTGAGGAAGAAATTTGTGGGAATGTACGTTTGGGGCACAGCATTGTATGGTAGTGAAACATGGACTGTGGGAACACCAGAGCGGAAGAGAATCGAAGCATTTGTGATGTGGTGCTACAGAAGATTGTTTGAAAATTAGGTGGGCTGAATAACTAGAAATGAGGAAGTTCCTTGCAGAATTGGCTAGGAAAGGAATATAAGGGAAACACTGACAAGAAGAAGGGGCAGGATGATAAGACATCTGCTAAGACTTCAGGAAATTACTTCCATGGTACTCGAGGGAGCTGTAGTGGATAAAAACTGTAGAGGAAGACGACAGAGTTTGGAACTAATCTAGCAAGTAATTAAGGACATAGGTTGCAAGTACTAATCTGTGTTTGATACTAGTAGACTTATCTTGGTCAGGAATCTCCTTTATTGCCAGTGCTAGCCTGCTTTTCATGTCTTCCTTATTCCATCCATCATGGGTAATTTTGCTGCCTAGGTAGCAGAATTCCTTAACTTCATATGCTTCACGATCCTAAATTCCTATGTGAAGTTTCTTGCTGTTTTTATTGCTGCCACTTCTCATTACTTCTGTCTTTCTTAGATTTACTCTCAACTCATATTCTGTACTCATTAGATTGATCATTCCAGTCAACACTGCCTATGATTCTTCTCCAGTTCCACTAAGGATAGCAACATACCTGTGAATCTTATCACTGATATCCTCTGACCTTGAATTTTAATACCATTCTTGAACCTTTCTTTCATTTTTACCACTGCTTCTTCAGAGTATAGATTGACAGTAGAAATGAAAGACTACATCTCTGTCTTACACCCTTTTTAATCCGAGCACTTTGTCCTTAGTCTTCCAGTACTGTTTCCTCTTGGTTCTTGTACATATTGTATATACCCATCTTTCCATATAGTTTACCCCTATTTTTCTACAAATTTTGAGCATCTTGCACCATTTTACAAAATACTTTTTCCAGGTCGACAAATCCTATAAAAATGTCTTGATTTTTCTTCAGTCTTGCTTCCATTGTCAACCACAATGCCAGTTATTATTCTCAGCAAATTGGGTCATGAGTTGTTACTTTGATTGTGCAATAACTCACACTTGTCTGAGCTATGTGGATGATGTTTTCCTATGAGTCTGATGCCAGTCTCATATATTCTACACCAGAAAGTGGAGTGTCATTTCGTTGCCACTTCTGTGTCTATATCATCTCAAATATACTGACTATATGGCACAGGTTGCATTCATTAGAATAAGTTTACATTATCTACCACTCACAAGACAACTTTACTTATAAACAATTAAATGCAAGCTTTGTTGTGATATAACACACACACACACACACACACACACACACACACACACACACACAAAGAAGGGTACAGATTTAATGATTAACATATTCTGAGTCTTATCTGCTTATTCAGCAGACTGTCTGTGTTTATTATTGAATGACTACAAATTTCTGTTTCCTTTAGAATGTTTAATGTTCTTCCTTTGTCCAGTATGTGGAGAATACGTAAGTTGTCTCGGGTATCTATAATTGTGTGTTTTACAATTTCAGATGTTCTGTGAGGGTAGAGTGATTACTGTTGTCAACAGCTATATGTTTATTGAATCACTTTTTTAACACTCTGCCTGTTCCTCCTATATGCAGTTTATTACACTTGGTACTTGTAATCATGTATATATCTGACTGTGAAACTGTAACAACCAAAACAATCAATTACTGAAAAAATTATTTAATTGGATAGATAAAAATATCTACTCACCAAGCAGCAGGAGAATACATGCATAAAAGATGGCTGTAATTGGCAAGCTTTTGGAGCCAGTGGTTTCTTCTTCAGGCAGAAAGGTTGAAGGGGAAGGAAGAGGGGTAAAGGAAAATGACTGGAGAGGTCTAGGAGAAGGGGTATATTTCGGGAAAGTCACCCAGAACCAATTGTCAGGGGATACTTACTGTAGGGGATGAGAAGAAAAGACTGATTGTTGGGGGTTACATCAGACGAGATTTGGACAAAGGATCTACCAATGCGGTACTTGACCAAAAGGAGTAAACTAGTGAAGGTCTACCTACCTGACACCTCTACATACAGAATCTGCCATCAAGATCCCATCCCTACACCCCCACCTTTTACTTTCTTCCTAAGATCCATAAACCGAATCACTCTGGCCATCCTATATTTGCTAGCTTCAAAGAACCCACTGAACATATATCTGCCTTAGTTGATCAACACTTGCAACCCATAGTAAAGACTCCCTTCCTACATCAAAGATACCAACCATTTCCTAGATCATCTGAAATCCGTGCCCATCCCACTCCCACCATACACTTTTCTTGTCATCATTGATGCCACCTCCCTCTATACCAACATCCTCCAAGTACATTGTCTGTCTGTCCTCAGTCAGCACACACCTGCTTCCAAACCTGTGACATCCTTCCTACTCATCTTAATCAACTTTATATTTACCAGCAATTACTTCACCTCTGAGGGGTAGACATACAAACATATCAGGGGTATGGCAATGGGAATGAGTATGGCTCCTTCATATGCCACCCTCTCATGCGTCGCTTGGAGGGGGCTTTCCTGGGATCCGTAAGCCTTCAGCCCCTGGTTTGGATTAGATACATTGATGACATCTTTGCCATACGGACTCATTGTGAGGCTGACCTGCTGAAATTCCTGGAATCTCTGAATACCTTCTCCCAGTTAAAATTTCACATGGTCCTTTTCTGAATCCCATGCCACTTTCCTCTATGCTGATCTTGTCCTCACCAAAGGCCAGTTAGACACTTTCGTCCACATTAAACATCCCAACAAACAACAGTACTTACATTTTGATAGTTGCTATCCTTTCCATGTCAAACATTCCCCCATACAGCCTTGGCATCCAAGACAAACAAATTTGTTCGGATGCAGACTCTTTACCACAATACACCACCATTCTCACCTCAGCCTTCACTGCATGTAATTATCGAACCAACCTGGTTAAAAAGCAGATTTCCCAGGCCATCACATCTTATCCTGGTATTTTTTTTTTTTTAAAAAAAAAAAGAAAAGAGCTTCGGAGCAGACCATTGGTGAATCAGTATTATCCAGTCTGGAATGAGTTAATGGCTTCCTAAAATCATGCTCTGAAATGAGATCCATTCTGTCTGAAATTTTGCCCACCACCCCTAGAATAAACTTCCGTTGCCTTCCCAATCTCCGCAATTTTCTCGTCAGACACTATACTCCCTCTGCACCCATCTCCTTACAATATGGCTCCTACCCCTGTGACCGTCCCCACTGCAAGACTTGTCCTATGCACCCTCCTACCACCACCAATAACAGCCCTGTAACTGGCAAAACTATCAAAAGAAGAGCCACCTGTGAAATGACACATCATATACCAGCTGTATGGGCCTTCTGCATCGGCATGACTGCCACCAAATTATCAATTAGGATGAATGGGCATAGGCAACTCGCAATATCCTGTTGCAGAGCATGCTCTATAACATGACATTCGTGACCTCGGTGCCTGTTTCACCACACGTGACATCTGGTTTTTTTCCCCCAGACACCAATTCCTGAGAACTCCACAGGTGGAAACTAGCACTACAACGTGACCTTGGTTCTAACCATCCACCTGGTCTTAATTTATGTTAATTTCCTCTGTCTCAGCATTTCTTCACTGTAACTACTCATTGCTTCATTCCGTTTTAGTTTTCTACATCTTTCATTGTCTATCTTTACCATTTTACACCACCCCCTTCCACTTTTGTAGCATACGATGCACTTAGCTTTTCGTCTTATTAACTCATGCATGATGTTTGAGCAGTAATCTCTGTCTGCATATTATCCTATCTTCCACCTTTAAGTTCTCAGGTTTTCAAATCTCGTCCTATGCAGTTCCAAACAATCAGTCCTAAGTCTCTCCTGACCCGCGGTTATGGGTGACTTTCCCGAAATCTATCACCCCTTCTCCTAGACCTCTCCAGTTGTTTTCCTTAACCCCTCCTCCTTCCTCTTCAACCCTTCTGCCTGAAGAAGGAGCTCCGAAAGCTTACCAATTACAACCGTTTTCCTTAACCCCTCCTCCTTCCTCTTCAACCCTTCTGCCTGAAGGAGGAGCTCCGAAAGCTTACCAATTACAACCATCTTTTATGCATGTGTTCTGCCACCACTAGGTGAGTAGATTTTTTTCTATACAATTAAATGACTGTGAAAAGTGTGTTGGATTTCTGTAATAAGTTAAGTACTCTCGAAGATAAAGTTTTATTTGTGCAAATTAGTACTTCTATGTTGGATCCAAGAAAACCTCTTTTGATCTGTTCAGGTATGTACAGTTGCTGTGCACTTTGAAATTTTACATTTCATGTCAGCTTTTTGAAGAGTAATTTCTCGATGTATACTTAGGCACTTTCTTATCATTTCTCTATACGAGTTTCCCATTATTATAAGGTTGTAACCGTTGTTGCCTTTAAGAATATTTAGTTTTTGTTATATCATTTTCTGCAAGGGCAATTTAACTATCTAAAAAAAGTGGTTTTGTAGATTTCAGGATGTTCATAATTTTTATGAATGATCACGTCTATTGTGCTTGGTTTTCAAGCAATGTTCGCTAGATTCCAAGCAGCATCACACTGCTGTTTAAAGAAATTATTCTCTAACCGGAAATAGGGTCAGCTCCAGTAAGAAAATTCATATACTTAACATACTGTCATTCTACTGGAATGTAAAAGTTTTTTTTTTTTTATCTGCTTAACTGTATCCTGTACTGGTATATCCATGTATAAATTGACCACATCTAGCGAGACCCATACTTATGAGCATCCAAGCTGGCAGATGGCTGGTAATTACAGTTCATTCCTGATCTCTCTCTCTCTCTCTCTCACACACACACACACACACACACACACACAGCCTCTCTAGCAGATGTATCTGTTACCTGTCTCAGCTGCACAGTTCACACTTTAGTAGGTGAATGGATCTTAAATAACCATGCACAATGTAATTTTTTAACCTTATTTTCCTACTACATTGTTCAGTTCATGTCTTTAAATTCGCCAGAGTTTTGTCATATGGCCTTTTGGATGGAGGATGATGTGTATAATACAGTACACACTTGGATCCAGTGGTTACCCAGTATGACCCCCGTGTTGTTGCAATGCCAGAGTGTTAGAACTTGAGCAAACTGTTGTATCTCTTCAACAGTACTTCGTCATTTTACGTGACAGTACCATTCCGTTTTGTGTTTGTGTATCCAGTAGTTTTGATGAAACAAGTTAAATACAGTTGTTTCATTTGTCACTGTTGTACATGCTATTGTGTTCTAAAAGGCCAACAACACATCTAATTTTAGATTGTGACCAAATAGTTCATGTAGCACACATAGAATAGTATCAATTTCACCTGTCACAATGGAACATCTCATAGATGCAGTGCCCCTATGTGGCGTGTTGTGTATGAAGTGTAACTATGGGCCTCATGGAAAAAGGGTGACCCAGCTGAGTCACACAATTTGACTCTTAGTCTGATCACAAGGGATGGTCATTATTGCACGCGTTGACCACGTAGGCTGACGTGAGGATCAATGAACTATACTTAATGGGATGTATCTGGAACATCTTAGGTGACTAGAAGTTCGTAGACAGAAATACAATTAAATACTTAGCTTTAATTCAGCATCAGTGATGAACGTTGATCTTGACTTTGTAAAATAATATTTACAAGTGCAGTTATAGACTGAACTGCGAATACTGCTTTACAATTCTGATTGCTTCCCACATATAGATCAATTGGCAATGCATAAACTGTATGTGGCACCTGGCTAGGTCATAGCTACGGACTTAGCTGAAGGCTATGCAAACTAGTGTCTCTGCAATTGAGATCTCTGAAGCTATAACGAGTGAACCATTCCTATTAAGGTTGGCTGTAGAACTGGGCAGTGTGCTAGCTTATCTCTTAAGACCAGCCACGTGGTGGTGCTCGGTCTGCTAGCATCGACAGTGGTGACTCGCGGGTCCGATGTGTACTGATGGAACACCACTGATTTGAAGCCTACAAACTAGCCAGTGTGGTGTCTTGCAGTGACACCACAACATGACATCCATGTTGTAATTTGGGTGCTCACAGCCTGTAACATGAGACTGTCAGATGGATTTATACTTCACTCTTGACAGTCGGATTCACCATAGTGTTTCAGAATGGTAAAACTTTTACATTTTTTCTGTGCCTTTTAGAATAAGAAGTTATCCTGTTTAATCGTAGGGTTTCATCTTTGTTTCTGGGGCATAAGTACATGACAACAATTAACCATTGTGAGGTACAACAGAAGAGGTCATGTCCCACAGGACCAGTTATTAGGGTTTCTTCCCATTCCATTCATATTTGGAGCATGGGAAGAATCACTGTTCGAATGCTTCTGTGCGTGCAGTTATTGGGGTTGTAGTACAGTATATTCCTAGAATCACCATTTAATGCTGGTTCTTGAAACTTTGTTAATAGACTGTCTTGGGATGCTGTATGTCTCTCTTAGTGTCTTACAGTTCAGTTTCTTCAGTAATTCTGTGACACTCCCCCACAGATCAGACAAACATGTGACCATTCGTGCTGGTACAGGTCCCACACACTTGAGCAATGTTCTAGAACCAGTCACACGAGTGATTTTTAAGCAATCTCCTTTGTGGACTGATCGCACTTCCCCAGTAATCTACCAATAAACGGAAGTCTACCACCTGCTTTAACCACGAGCACAATTTTACACTTCTGAACAGTTAAAGCAAAATGCGAATCTCTGCACCACTCCGAAATCTTATTGAGACCTGGCTGAATATGTGTGCACCTTCTTACAGGTAGTACTTCATTATAGATAACTGCATCATCTGAAAAAGGTCTGAGGTTGCTATTAATACTGTCTCCAACATGAACAGCAAGTGTCCCAACACACTTTCTGGGGCACACCTGAAGTTACTTTTACGTCTTACGATGACACACTGTCCAAGATGACAAGCTCTACCTAAAACTTCTCAATAGTGCCACGAATTCCACTGATACCCCATACGATTGTACTTTTTACAATAAACATAGTTGCGGTACTGATTGCCTTGAGCCAAAGCTTTCAGTATGCCATGTAAGAAAAGTAAGAGTTTGGTTTCACATCATCAATGTTTTTGAAATCCATGCTGGTTGGCTCTGAGGAGGTCATTCTGTTCATAATATGTTTGAGCTCAGAATATGTGGTAAGTTTCTACAACAAAACAATGTCAAGGATATTGGACAGCAGTTTTGTGGACGCGTCCTACTACCCTTCTTGAAGACGGGTGTGACCTGTGCTTGTTTCCAAGAACTACGCACTGCCTTTTGTTCAAGGGATCTATACTAATTCAGCCGCCAAGTCAGCATAAAATCTGACCAAGATTCCACTGGGCCCTGGAGCTTTGTTGAATTTCAATGATTTCAGCTGTTTCTTAACACCACTGACACTAGAGATAGTGGTGTTATAGTTGGTGCACGAGAGTTGGGACACAGCATCTACATCTACATCTACATTTATACTCCGCAAGCCACCCAACTGTGTGTAATGGAGGGCACTTTATGTGCCACTGTCATTACCTCCATTTCCTGCTCCAGTCGCATATGGTTCGCGGGAAGAACGACTGCCTGAAAACCTCCGCGCCTGCTCGAATCTCTCTAATTTTACATTCGTGATCTCCTCGGGAGGTATAAGTGGTGGGAAGTAATATATTAGATACCTCATCCAGAAATGCACCCTCTCGAAACCTGGACACCAAGCTACACCGCGATGCAGACCACCTCTCTTGCAGAGTCTGCCACTCGAGTTTGCTAAACATCTCCATAACGCTATCACGCTTACCAAATAACCCTGTGATGAAATGCACCACTCTTCTTTGGACTTTCTCTATCTCCTCTGTCAACCCGACCTGCTACGGATCCCACACTGATGAGCAATACTCAAGTATAGGTCGAACGATTGTTTTGTATGCACCTCCTTTATTCATGGACTACATTTTCTAAGGACTCGCCCAGTGGATCTCAACCTTGTACCCGCCTTACCAACAATTAATTTTATATGATCACTTCAAAACGTTCTGTACGCATACTCCCAGATATTTTACAGAAGTAACTGCTACCTGTGTTTGTTCCACTATCATATAATAGTACAATAAGGATCCTTCTTTCTATGTATTCGCAATACATTACATTTGTCTATGTTAAGTGTCAGTTGCCACTCCCTGCACCAAGTGCCTATCTGCTGTAGATCTTCCTGCATTTTGCTCCAATTATCTAATGCTGCAACTTCTCTGTAAACCACAGCATCGTCCGCGAAAAGCTGCATGGAACTTCTGACATTATCTGCTAGGTCATTTATATACATTGAGCAAAACAATGGTCCCATAACACTCCCCTGTGGCACGCCAGAGGTTACTTCAACATCTCTCCATTGAGAACAACATGCTGTGTTCTGTTTGCTAAAAACTTTTCAATCCAGCCACTCAGCTAGTCTGATATTCTGTAGGCTCTTACTTTATCAGGTGACAGTGCAGAAGTGTATCGAACGCCTTCCAGAAGTCAAGCAAATTGGCATCTACCAGCCTTCAAGGTCCGGGCAATCGCAGAGGGTGGGCTTATTGGTAGTTGGGAGCTCCAATGCGCGTAATGGGACCCCTTAGGGATATGGCGGCCAAGGAGGGGAAGAAATCCAGTGCGCACTCCGTGTGCATTCCGGGTGGAGTCATTCCTGATGTGGAAAGGGTCCTTCCGGATGCCATGAAGTGCACAGGGTGCAGCCAGCTGCAGGTGGTGACACATGTCAGCGCTAATGACGTGTGTCGCTTTGGATCTGAGGAAATTCTCTCTGGATTCCAGCAGCTATCTGATTTGGTGAAGGCTGCCGCTCTTGCTTACGAGATGAAGGCAGAGCTCAGCATCTGCAGCATCGTTGACAGAACCGACTGCGGACCTTCGGTGCAGAGCCAGGTGGAGGGTCTGAATCAGAGGCTCAGACGGTTTTGCGACCGTGTTGGCTGCAGATTCCTTGACTTGCGCCATAGGGTGGTGGGGTTTTGGGTTCCGCTGAATAGGTCAGGAGTTCACTACACTCAGCTGGCGGCTACACGGGTAGCTGAGGCTGTGTGGCATGGACTGGGCAGTTTGTTAGGTTAGAAGGCCTCGGGAAAGTACGGGGTGGGCTGCAATCTCAAAGGCTGCATGGCAAATACAGGACATGCTTGGATCAAGGAACAGTCGGAATTGTAGTTGTAAATTGTTGTAGTTGTGCTGGGAAAGTCCCTGAGCTTCAAGCGCTAATAGAAAGCACAGAAGCTGAATCGTTATAGGTACAGAAAGCTGGCTAAAACCGGAAATAAGTTCTGCAGAAATTTTTACAAAGTCTCAGACAGTGTTCAGGAAAGATAGATTAGGCAGAATTGGTGGTGGAGTGTTTGTGTCTGTCAGTAGTGGTTTATCTTGTAGTGAAGTCGAAGTAGATACTCCGTGAGAATTGGTATCAATGGAGGTTATACATAACAGCCAAACTAAGTTAATAATTGGCTCCTTCGACTGACACCCACACTCCGATGATATAGTTGCTGAACAGTTCAGAGAAAATTTGAGTCTCGTAACAAATAAATACCCCACTCATATGGTTATAGTTGGTGGGGACTTCAACCTTCCCTCTATATGTTGGCAAAAATACTTGTTCAAAACCGGTGGTAGGCAGAAAACATCTTCCGAGATTGTCCTAAATGCTTTCTCCGAAAATTACTTTGAGCAGTTACTCCACAAGCCCACGCAAATTGTAAATGGTTGCGAAAACACTCTTGACCTCTTAGCCACAAACAATGCAGAGCTAATAGAGAGCATCATGACTGATACAGAGATTAGTGATCACAAGGTCGTTGTAGCTAGGCTCAATACCGTTTCTTCCAAATCCACCAGAAACAAACGCAAAATAATTTTATTTAAAAAAGCGGATAAAGTGTCACTAGAAGCCTTCCTAAGAGACAACCTCCATTCCTTCCGAACTGACTATGCAAATGTAGATGAGATGTGGTTCAAAGTCAAAGATATAGTAGCAACAGCAATTGAGAGATTCATACCTCATAAACTGGTAAGAGATGGAACTGATCCCCCATGGTACACAAAACAGGTCCGAACGCTGTTGCAGAGGAAACGGAAGAAGCATGCGAAGTTCAGAAGAATGCGAAATCCCAAGGATTGGCTAAAATTTACAGACGCGCGAAATTTGGCATGGACTTCAATGCGAGATGCCTTTAATAGGTTCCACAACGAAACATTGTCTCGAAATTTGGTAGAAAATCCAAAGAAATTCTGGTCGCATGTAAAGTACACAAGCGGCAAGACGCAGTCAATACCTTCGCTGCGCAGTGCCGATGGTACTGTTCCCGACGACTGTGCCGCTGAAGCGGAGTTATTGAATGCAGTTTTCCGAAATTCCCTCACCAGGGAAGACGAATGGAATATCCCAGAATTTGAAACACAAGCAGCTGCTAGCATGAGTTTCTTAGAAGGAGATACCTTAGGGGTTGCGAAGCAACTCAAATCGCTTGGTACAGGCAAGTCTTCAGGTCCAGATTGTATACCTGATTAGGTAACTTTCAGATTACGCTGATACAATAGCTCCCTACTTAGCAATCATATACAAGCGCTCGCTCACCGATAGATCTGTACCTACAGATTGGAAAATTGTGCACATCGCACCAGTGTTTAAGAAGGGTAGTAGGAGTAATCCATCGAACTACAGACCTATATCATTGACGTCGGTTTGCAGTAGGGTTTTGGAGCATATACTGTACTCAAACATTATGAATCACATCGAAGGGAACGATCTATTGATACATAATCAGCATGGTTTCAGAAAACATTGTTCTTGTGCAACGCAGCTAGCTCTTTATTCGCACAAAGTAATGGCCGCTAGCGACGAGATCTCAAGTTGATTCCGTATTTCTAGATTTCCGTTAAGCTTTTCACACCGTTCCTCACAAGCGACTTCTAATCAAGCTGCGGGCCTATGGGGTATCGTCACAGTTGTGCGACTGGATTTGTGATTTCCTGTCAGGAAGGTCGCAGTTCGTAGTAATAGACGGCATATCATCGAGTAAAACTGAAGTGATATCAGGTGTTCCCCAGGGAAGCGTCCTGGGACCTCTGCGGTTCCTGATCTATCTAAATGACATGGGTGACAATCTGAGCAGTCCTCTTAGGTTGTTCGCAGATGATGCTGTAATTTACCATCTAGTAAGGTCATCCGAAGACCAGTATCAGTTGCAAAGCGATTTAGAAAAGATTGCTGTATGGTGTGGCAGGTGGCAGTTGATGCTAAATAACGAAAAGTGTGAGGTGATCCACATGAGTTCCAAAAGAAATCCATTGGTATTCGATTACTCAATAAATATTGCAATTCCCAAGGCTGTCAGTTCAACTAAGTACCTGGGTGTTAAAATTACGCAACTTCAGTTGGAAAAACCACATAGATAATATTGTGGGGAAGGCGAGCCAAAGGTTGCGTTTCATTGGCAGGACACTTAGAAGATTCAACAAGTCCACTAAAGAGGGAGCTTACACTACACTCGTTCGTCCTCTGTTAGAATATTGCTGCGCGGTGTGGGATCCTTACCAGGTGGGATTGACGGAGGACATCTAAAGGGTGCAAAAAAGGGCAGCTTGTTTTGTATTATCATGTAATAGGGGAGAGAGTGTGGCAGATATGATACGTGAGTTGGGATGGAAGTCATTAAAGCAAGGACGTTTTTCGTCGCGGCGAGATCTATTTACGAAATTTCAGTCACCAACTTTCTCTTCCGAATGCGAAAATATTTTGTTGAGCCCAGTCTACATAGGTAGGAATGATCATCAAAATAAAATAAGAGAAACAGAGCTCGAACAGAAATGTTTAGGTGTTCGTTTTTCCCGCGCGCTGTTCGGGAGTGGAATGGTAGAGAGATAGTATGATTGTGGTTCGATGAACCCTCTGCCAAGCACTTAAATGTGAATTGCAGAGTAATCATGAAGATGTAGATGTGATATTTTCTGGGTCTCGTGAACAAATAAAGCGAGTTGGGTATCACACAATCACTGTTTCCGGTCAATGTTGCCTCCTACAGAGTAGATTCTGGGTTTCCAGAAATGACGATACGCGAGCAAAAATCGTGTTCTAAAATTTTAGAACATATTGATGTCAGAGATATAGGCCTATAGTTTTGGACACCTACTCGATGACCCTTCTTGAAAACTGGAACTACTTGTGCTCTTCTCCAATCATTTGGAACCTTCCATTCCTCTAGAGACTTGCGGTACACGGCTGTCAGAAGGGGGCAAGTTCTTTCGTGTACTCTGTGTAGAATCGAATAGGTATCCCGTCAGGTCAAGTGAACTGTACTTTGTTGAGTGATTTCAGTTGCTTTTCTATTCCTTGGACACTTATTTCGATGTCAGCCATTTTTTCGTTCATGCGACGATTTAGAGAAGGAACTGCAGTGCGGTCTTCCTCTGTGAAACAGCTTTGGAAAAAGGTGTTTAGTATTTCAGCTTTATGGGTCACATCCTCAGTTTCTATGCCATTATCATCCCAGAGTGTGTGTCTTCTTTTTTTTTTTTTTTTTTTTTTTTTTTTTTTTTTTTTTTTTCCCAAAACTGCTACGGTCGTTAGCGCCCAGTCTGTGACTTAGGAAAAGGCAGAAATGGGAACGAAACTCAAAAAATTGGAGAAACTAAAAATAGAAGGAAAGCTTAAAAAAACCACTAAAGAAGGGGGTTGTTGCCCCAAAAAAGAGCATCAAATCACTGACGTCATCTCACTGGCACTAATAAACTCGAGAACGCGATCGACTGAGCGCGTCTCATCTGCTAAAATGGACGATATTTCAGGCGACAGCTGTAGACGGACGCGTAACGGAGTAAAATAGGGGCACTTAAGTAAAAGGTGTCTTACCGTCCACAGCTGAGAGCAGTGGGGACAGAGTGGCGTAGGATCACCACTTAAATGATGTCGATGGCTAAAAAGACAGCGCCCTATCCGGAGTCTAGTTAAAATTACCTCTTCCCGACAACGCATTCGTGAGGAAGAGGTCCAAGCACAGGGAAGAGCTTTCACTTCCCACAATTTATTATTGGGAAGTGTCTTGTGTGCCATAAAAGAACAACACGACGACATAAAACACTCCGTAGATCGGCGAAGGGAATCGTGCAAATAGCTAGCTGAAGAAGAGAGACTGCAGCCTTGGCCGCTATATCAGCCACCTCATTTCCACAGATACCAACGTGTCCTGGGATCCAGAGGAACGCCACAGAGACGCCCCCCAAGTGGAGCAAGTGGAGGCAGTCCTGAATCCGGTGGACCAGAGGGTGGACAGGGTACAGAGCTTGAAGACTGAGGAGAGAGCTGAGAGAATCTGAACAGATAACATACTGTATCCGCTGATGGCGACGGATGTATCGGACAGCCTGGAGAAGAGCATAAAGCTCCGTAGAATAAACCGAACACTGGTCGGGAAGCCGAAATTGATTTGGGGTGTCGCCAACAATATAGGCACTCCCTACACCTAACGGTGTTTTCAAGCCATCTGTGTAAATAAATGTGGCTTCCTTCATTTGTGCACATAGAGCAGCAAATGCCCGACGATAAACAAGAGAAGGGGTACCATCCTTGGGAAACTGACAAAGGTCACGGAGCAGGCAGGTCCGTAGACGGAGCGAAGGCAGTGCTGTACCCCAAGTTCTCAAGATGGTTTTAGGAAAGCGGAAGGAAAGAGAATGGAGCAGTTGACGGAAGCGGACTCCTGGTGGTAGTAGGGAGGAAGGGCGGCCAGCATACCCTACATCCAAAGAGGCATCGAAAAAAATGTCATGAGCCGGATTAGCAGGCATGGAAGACAGATGGTTAGCATAACGACTCAGAAGGACTGCTCGCCGATTGGACAGTGGAGGTTCAGCAGTCTCAGCATAAAAGTTTTCCACAGGGCTGGTGTAAAAAGCTCCAGACACTAAACGTAATCCACGGTGGTGGATAGAGTCAAGACGCCTAAGAATAGACGGCCGAGCAGAGGAGTAAACTATGCTTCCATAATCCAATTTCGAGCGCACTAAGGCGCGACAGAGGCGGAGAAGGACCACTCGGTCCGCTCCCCAGGAGGTACCATTCAGGACACGGAGGGTGTTGAGGGATCGCAGAGAGCGAGCTGAAAGATAGGAAATGTGGGAGGACCAGCACAGTTTCCTGTCAAACATAAGACCCAAGAATTTAGCGACGTCCGTAAACAGAAGGTTGACAGGTCCTAGATGTAAGGAGGGTGGAAGAAACTCCGTACGACGCCAAAAATTAAATCGTCCACAAAGAGGGAGCCTGAGACATCGGGAAGGAGACAGTCCATAATGGGATTTATGGCAATGGCAAACAGTACAACACTTAGCACGGAGCCCTGGGGTACCCCGTTTTCTTGGGAGGAAGTACAGGAGAGAGTAGTGTTCACCCGCACTCGAAATGTGCGCTCTGCCATAAATGCGCGAAGAAAAAGGGGCAGCCGACTTCGAAAGCCCCAAGAGAACAGTGTGCGGAGGATGCCTGTCCTCCAACAGATATCGTATGCTCTCTCCAGATCAAAAAAATATTGCTACTGTTTGGCATTTCTGGAGAAAATTGTTCATGATATAAGTGGAGAGAGTAATAAGATGGTCAACTGCAGAACGATGCTTTCGGAAACCGCATTGGGCAGGTGTTAAAAGACTGCGGGACTCCAGCCACCAAGCTAAACGGCAATTCACCATATGCTCCAAAACCTTACATACACTACTCGTGAGAGAAATGGGGCGATAGCTAGAGGGGAGGTGTTTGTCCTTTCCAGGTTTTGGAACAGGAAAGACGATAGCTTCCCGCCATCGTCTGGGAAAAGTACTGTCGGTCCAAATTCGATTATAAAGGCGAAGGAGGTTATGCAGACTATGGTTTGATAAATGCAGCAACATTCTGATGTGGATACCATCCGGTTCTGGGGCGGAGGAGCAAGAAGAAGAGAATGCACGTTGGAGTTCCCGCATGGAGAAAACAGTATTATAGCTTTCGCGATTTTGAGAGGAGAAAGCAAGAGGTTGCACTTCCGCTGCACGTTTCTTCAGGAGAAATACTGGCGGGTAATTTGAAGAGCTTGAAATCTCAGCAAAGTGTTGACCCAATGAGTTAGAAATTGCGACGGGGTCCACTAATGTATCATTCGCGACAGTGAGTCCAGAGACCAGGGAGAAACTAGGCGCGCCAGATAACCGTTGAATCCGACTCCAAATTTCCAAGGAGGGAGTGAAGGTGTTAAATGAGCTAGTAAAGAAGTTCCAGATTGCCTTCTTGCTATCGTAGATGACGCGACGGCATCGCGCACGGAACTGCTTATAGCGGATACAGTTGGCCAAAGTAGGATGGTGGCAGAAAACGCGAAGAGCACGTCGTTGCTCACGTATTGCGTCACGGCATGCCTTGTTCCACCAAGGAACTGGGGGGCGCCGGGGCAATTCGGAGGTGCGTGGTATTGAACGTTCCGCAGCTGTAAGAATAACGTCTGTAATATGTGTGACCTCATCGTCAACGCTAGGAAAGTGACAGTCATCGAATGTCGCTAGAGACAAAAAAAGTGTCCAATCGGCTTGGGCAAACTTCCAGCGTCGCGGGTGCATATATGGCAGTTGAGGCTGCAGTCTAAGGACACATGGAAAGTGGTCACTCGAGTGTGTATCATCAAGGGCAAACCATTCGAAGCGCCGAGCTAGCGGAACAGTACCGACCGAAAGGTCCAAATGAGAGAAATTTGATCGTGGAGGCAGACAAATATGTAGGGTCCCCAGTGTTGAGGCAAACAAGATCCGCTTGGTGGAAGACGTCTAGCAATAGTGAGTCACGCGGGCAAGGATGTAGAGATCCCCAAAGCGGATGGTGGGCATTGAAGTCCCCAACCAGCAAACAGGGGGGTGGAAGCTGACCAAGAAGATGGAGGAGATCAGCTCGTGCCATTGGTGTGGATGATGGAATGTATACAGTACAAAGAGAAAAGGTGTATCCAGAAAGGGAAAGACGGACAGCGACAGCTTGGAAGGAAGTGTTTAAGGGGATTGGGTGATAATGGAGAGTATCATGCAGAAGAATCATAACTCCTCCATGTGCTGGAGTGCCTTCAACAGAGGGGAAATCAAATCGGACGGACTAAAAATGGGGGGGGGGGAACAAAGCGGTTGTGGGGACGCAGCTTTGTTTCCTGAAGACAGAAGATTACTGTCAAGTAGGATGGTAAGAGGACCGACAATTCATCCCGATTGGCTCGAATGCCGCGGATATTCCAGTGGATAATGGACATAGCGTGAACAGAAAATGGAGGGATGGGACCAAGGTTGCCGTCAACTCAACGACTGCTCAGAGCTTGCGACCGACAGCATGGAACAGCATTCAGCCGAAGGCAGAAGATCCTGATCCATAGGTTGTTCAGGAGCAGCTCCTGCCACCAGCGATCGGCCGGTTGATCGGCCGCCAGCAGTGCGCCTCGGCGACACAGAAGACGGCCGAGGGCGGTTACCACCAGGTGGTGCTGTAGATGAGACACGCCTTGGCGGAGGAGAGGAACTGGGTTTCTTAGTAGCCTTCTTGGAAACATGATGTTTAGATGAAGGAGGAACCGATGGTTGTGAAGTTGGGGTATGTAAAAAATCTTCACGAGTATGCTCTTTTTTCGAAGTCTTGGTGTCTGACTTTTGGGCTCGAGATTTAGCAGAACCCGATGAAGGGTGAGCCATAGAGTGAGCAGGCGAAAGTGGGGAGGTTGAACGGGCGATCTTTGTGCTCACCAATCTGACGACCATGGCACTAAAGGTGGGATCACAAGTCTGCGTGCCTGCCTCCTTTGTTGGCCGAGGAGAGGCAAGGACTGTGCTGTATTTTCCTGTCTGAGGCACAGTGGGCTTTCGACTGGCGAATAATTTTCGAGCAGCAAAGGTCGACACCTTTTCCTTCACTCTGATTTCCTGAATGAGCTTTTCGTCTTTAAAAATGGGGCAATCTCGAGAGGAAGCAGCGTGGTCACCCATACAGTTGATGCAATGAGGGGATGGAGGTGGACAAGCATCCTCATGGGCATCCTTGCCACACGTAACACGGATTGGAACAGGACTGGCTGGTGTGATTGAACCGCTGACACCGATAGCAACGCGTAGGGTTTGGTATGTAAGGGTGAACGGAAATTATCTCCTAGCCCGCTTTGATTTTCGATGGCAGTTGAACTTTGTCAAATGTCAAGACGACAGTACGGGTTGGAATGATGTTGGTGTCAACCCTTTTCATGACTCTATGAACAACCGTTACGCCCTGGTCAGACAGGTAGTGTTGAATTTCCTCATCGGACAATCCGTCGAGGGAGCATTTATAAACGACCCCACGTGATGAATTTAAAGTGCGGTGCGCTTCCACCCCGACAGGGAATGTGTGTAGCAGTGAAGTACACAGCAGTTTTTGTGCCTGGAGGGCACTGACTGTTTCTAACAACAAGGTGCCATTTCGTAATCTCGAACAAGACTTTACAACTTTACAGAACCTGCAATTGCGTCGACACCATTCTGAATAATGAAAGGGTTGACCGTGGAGAAGTCGTGACCTTTGTCAGACCAAGAAACAACAAGGAACTGTGGCAACGATGGAAGGACTCTCTGTGGCTGAGACTCATTGAACTTACGCTTGAGAGCAGACATAGTAGAAGAGGAGGAAACCATTGCGAAAGTATCCCCCATGATTACCATCGTCTCTGATGGCGCGCTCCTCCCTTGTGGGGGCCCTCTGAGGGCACTCCCGCCTTAGGTGATTGTTCACACCTCAGGTCACACCTCTTAAGAAACGGACGGAGGGACTAATTGGCACTTTTGGAAGGTATCAGCTCGGGTAATCACCCCTCCCTGGGGCTGGCCGTTACCTGGGGGTACATACGTGTCCTACTTGTCTACCCGCGGCGGGGAATTACGCGTTACCCCGTCACCAGCTACACATGAAAATGCATGGGTCGGCCTTCAGACACGTACAGGGAGGAAAAAAGAGAAAGGGAAAAAACAAAGAAAGGGAAAGGAAAGAAGAGAGGTCTCAAACGCCGCAGCGGAGAAAAGGGTAGAGAGAAGAGGTAAGGAAAAGAGAAGGACAAAGGAAGGATGAAGACGTGCAAGCACAGAAAGCGAAGAATGTGTGACTTTTTCGAGCGTCCGTCTCCGGACGTAGGCACAAAACATACTCGCAGAGGGGGAGAAAGGGAAGGAGAGAGGCCGAGGTGAGGGGAGGGGTGGGGGGGGGTGGGGGGGGAAGGGGGCGGGGGTGGCGAAGATGGGGGATAGGGAAGGATGTGGAAAAGGAAGGTATGCAGCCCAGAAAGGAAGGAGGGCCACATTAGCTCGGGGTCCCGTGCTCGCTACGCACGTATCCACAGTTTAGCTTCTGTCTGACAGAGATTTTGGCTGCATTTACATTTGCAGTGAAGCTCTCTTTGCTTTCGCAGCAGTTTCCTAACTTTGTTGTTGAACCACGGTGGGTTTTTCCCATCCCTCACAGTTTTACTCGGCACGTGCATGTCTAAAACACATTTTATGATTGCCTTGAACTTTTTCCATAAACACTCAAAATTGTCAGTGTTGGAACAGAAATTTTTGTTTTGATCTGTTAGGTAGTCTGAAATCTGCCTCCTATTACTCTTGCTAAACAGATAAACCTTCCTCCCTTTTTTATATTCCTATTTACTTCTATTTCAGGGATACTGCAATGGCCTTATGATCGCCGATTCCCTGTTCTGCGCTTACAGAGTCGAAAAGTTCGGGTCTGTTTGTTATCAGTATGTCCAAGATGTTATCTCCACGAGTCGATTCTCTGTTTAATTGCTCGAGGTAATTTTCGGATAGTGCACTTAGTATAATGTCACTCGATGCTCTGTCCCTACCACCTGTCCTAAACATCTGAGTGTCCCAGTCTATATCTGGTAAACTGAACTCTCCACCTAAGACTATAACATGCTGAGGAAATTTACGCGAGATGTGTTCCCGATTTTGTCTCAGTTGTTCTGCCACTAATGCTGCTGAGTCGGGAGGTCGGTAAAAGGAGCAAATTATTAACCCAGCTCGGCTGTTGAGTATAACCTCCACTCATAATAATTCACAGGGACTATCCAATTCTATTTCACTACAGGATAAACTACTACTAACAGCGACAAACACGCCACCACCAGTTGCATGCAATCTATTCTTTCTAAACAACATCTGTGCCATTGTAAAAAGTTCGGTAGAATTTATCTCAGCAACTATGCAGCTTCGACAGTTTACAATTACAATACCGATTGCTGCTTGGTCCCCGCATGTCCTGACTTTGCCCCGCAGTCTTTGAGGCTGTTGCCCTTTCTGTACTTGCCCAAGGCCATCTAACCTAAAAAACTGCGCAGTCCACACCACACAACCCCTGCTACCCATGTAGCTGTCTGCTGTGTGTAGTGGACTCCTGACCTATCCAGCGGAACCCAGAAACCCCACTACCCTACAGCGCAAGCCGAGGAATCTGCAGCCCACATGGTCGCAGAACCGTCTCAGCCTCTGATTCAGACCCTCCACTCGGTTCTGTACCAAAGGTCTGCAGTCAGTCCTGTCGACGTTGCTGCAGATGGTGAGCTCTGCTTTCATCCTGCTAGCAAGACTGGCAGTCTTCACCAAATCAGAGAGCCGCCGGAAGCCAGAGAGGATTTCCTCCGATCCATAGTGAGACACATCATTTGTGCCGACATGAGTGACCACCTGCAGATGTGTGCACCCTGAGCCTTTCATGGCATCCCGAAAGACCCTTTACACATCTGGAATGACTCCCCCCCGGTATGCACACGGAGTGCAAATTGGTTTTCTTGCCCTCCCTTGCAGCCACATCCCTAAGGGGCCCCATTATGCGCCTGACATTGGAGCTCCCAACTGCCAGTAAGCCCACCCTTTGCGACCGCCCAGATCTTGCAGACTTAGGGGCAACCTCTGGAACAGGACATGCAGCCATGTCCGGCCGAAGATCGGTATCAGCCGGAGACAGAGCCTGAAACCGGTTCGTCAGACAAACTGGAGAGGCCTTCCGTTCAGCCCTCCAGAATGTCTTTCGCCCCCTGCCACACCTCGAGACGACCTCCCACTCTACCACGGGTGACGGGTCAGCCTCAATGTGGGCAGTATCCCGGGCAGCAACAGCCGAAGTCCGATGGGGGATGCGTGGGACGAGCTGGCCGTCCTCGACAAACCCCTGTCCGGACCCACACAGTGAAGCCCATTGGCAACAGCCTCAAGCTGTGTGACCGAAGCCAACAATGCCTGAAGCTGGGAGTGAAGGGATGCCAACTCAGCCCGCACCCGAACACAGCAGTCGCAGTCTCTATCCATGCTAAATACTGTTGTTATAAGAACGTCTGAACTAATCTACAGAGAGCACAAACAATTCGATACAAAATTTAAACGGTTATTAAAAATACAAGGCTGCCTAGTAAATGTAGTAATGCTGCTACTTGCGCACTGCCGACACACTGCTCGGTGGCAGAAGGCTAACTGGACTGTCAGTAATGTACAAAGAGTATTTGAAAGAAATAAACAAATGACAGACGACTACACGACTTTACACATCACAGATATTAAAATGCAAATCTGCCCTGCTAATTACGAAACTACACATTGATTTGACGGATTTAACCAAGCAAGTGCGCTAAGAACCCTCAAACAAATTTTCAACTTGACTACTACACTTATATGAACGCTAAATAAGCCCTTTGCTGCTACTTGCGCACTGCTGACACACTGCTCGATGATGCCCACATGTTCATTTCATGAATGTACCGTGAATATCAGGAATATGATAAAACATCAAATCTCCGACATCGCTGTGGCCCGAAAACAGGACTAAGAACAACTGAAGAAAATCATTCAATGTGACAGAAGTGCAACCTTTCTGCAAATTGCTCCATTTTCAATGCTGGGCCATCAACAAGTGTCAGCATGTGAACCATTCAACAAAACATCATCGATATCAGCTTTCGGAGACAAAGGTACACTCGTGTATCCTTGACTGCACAACACGAAGCTTTACGCCTTGCCTGGGCCCGTCAATACCGACGTCGGACTGTTGATGACTGGAACCATGTTGTCTGGTTGGACTAGTCTCGTTTCAAATTGTACTGAACAGATGGACGTGTACAGGTATGGAGATAACCTCATCATGAACCCTGCATGTCAGCAGCAAACTGTTGAACCTGGTGGAGGCTCTGTAATGGTATAGGCTTGTGCAGTTAGAGTAATGTGGGACCCCTGATACGTCTAGATAAGACTCTGACAGGTGAAACGAACATAAGCATCCTGTATTATCACCTGCATCCATTCTGTCCATTGCGCATTCTGACAGACTTGGGCAATCCCAGCAGTATTATGCGAAAACTTACATGTCCAGAATTCCTGCAGTGTGGCTCCAGGAACACTCCTCTGAGTTTAAACACACTCCTCTGAGTTTAAACACTTCCGCTGACTACCAATCTCCCCAGATATGAAAATATCTGGGACGCCTTGCAACCTGCTGTTCAGAAGAGACTGCCACCCCTTCCTCATACTCTTACAAACTTATGGACAGTACTGCAGGATTCATGGTGTCAATCCCCTCCAGTACTACTTCAGACATTAGTCGAGTCCATGCCACATTGTGTTACGACACTTCTGTGTGCTCGCGGAGGCCCTACACGATATTTGGCTGGTGTACCAGTTTCTTTGGTCTTCAGTGTATTTCCATCTTCAGTGGGGTTCCTAACTATCTGTTCTAAATAGTTTTCAGAGAAGGCATTTTGTAATGGTACACAAGCTGTCTTATTCCAGCCACTAACAAAACTGTATTTTCCCAATTAATTGTTGGATGATTTAAATCTCCACCAATGAGTAGAGTGTGATTGGAGAACTTCTGTACAAGTGAACTACGGTTTTCTCTAAAGGTTTGTCACACACATCAGTCTGGTGGACGATAGAAGAATGTAAGTATCATTTTATGACAAACCCTGTTACTGTGTCTTGCCCAAACAATCTCAGATGCATCTTGTTAATTTGAGGTTTAAGCTGACTGTCAACACCTTCACATGATATTCAAAATATACAGATTGGACAATATGTTTTACAAATGTTTCTTTCCTGTGAATATATGAAAGTGTAATTTATGTACATTTTTGGTATGAAAGTTAAGGACATTAACTGATTTCACAACCAAAACAGATCAAGGAAATTAATACTTAAGTAATACATAATACAACTGTATTATGCATACACTTGTTTGGTGTACCTCAACAGGTACACTGAAAGATGAGGCTGGAGGGCTACAAATCGATAAAACTGAAACTCATTTAATTGTAGATTGAGATAAATTGATTAACTCTCTCAATTTATATTATGGATACACTTTAGCAATTCTGCTAACAATGGAAAGTTTAATTCAAATTCTTGGAAACTTTCCTGTTTTCTTCAAATCACGGTAACCGATTTTTGACCGTATAAATGAAAATTCCTACATGCATACTTCAGAAACAATGAAAACAATATAATTTACTTGGAATTGTAAAACTTACTTGTGTCCACATATCAAAATTTTTTCGCACTCTTTAGTACATCTCAGGTGAACCCGACCTTGGAAGCATTCTGAACAGGTTCCAGAACATACATGTCCACAGTCCAGAAGAGCATTGCATGGTTCACTGCAAAATGCTGAAACTTCTCCTAGCATTACAATTTCTGGGGAAAAAAAAGAAAAAAACTGTTCATCTTAAGAGAAAGTATTTCCAGTTAGTTGTAAGTTGTATTTATATTCCACAGATCATAACTGCAACCTCTCCCTATGCTGTGGAACAAAGTTTGGCAACACACTGGTCACCTACACAACAGTCATAAGCTATTTTCTTTAATTAACATATAGTGAGTTGCTCTCTCTCTCTCTCTCTCTCTCTCTCTCTCTCTCTCTCTCTCTCTCTCTCTCTCTGTGTGTGTGTGTGTGTGTGTGTGTGTGTGTGTGTGTGTGTGTGTGTGTGTGTGTGGGGGGGGGGGGGGGGGGGGGGGGGGTGTCTGCGTTCCCACACTGAGATATTACTACACGGAATGGAAAGAGGTGTCAAGCAAATATTACTTCAGTTTGTGTTCAAAGTGTATTTTATTATCTATTAGATGATATTAGCTATTAGATAAAGCCTGCATAAGATAGACTAACATGGAGAGCTGTATCAGAGCAGTCTTATGATTGAAGACCAGAGCAGCAACCCAGTATGTTACATTAGCCCAAAAAATAGCCCTGCAACACACCAGTACCATGCATACTGGAAAAGCAGCTGAACTAAGGTGAGTCCTTTGTCTAGCTAGAGGACACACACACACACACACACACACACACGTGCCCAGTACAAAGCGCTGGCTGGTTGCATCCAGCCAGTACAATGTAGGGGCACAACCATGAACCTGCTGCCTCTCCTATTGAACAATAATTCAACTTTCTTGTGATGCTATCTTGGTTCACACATTTAAAATTATTAGTTAGGTCACAAAATATCTCCAGCAATCATTATTGGAAATTTTTTGTGACTTAACTAATAATTTTGAATGCGTGAACCAAGATAGCATCACACAAAAGGTGAATTATTGTGGAATAGGAGAGGCAACATGTTCAGGATTGGATCACAACCTGAATTTTAAAGTGTTTGCCCTAGGATTAATGATTCACCTTAGTTCAGATAAAGTAAGATGGTTTTGGTAGAAAGCATATTATCAGGAGGAGAGGAGACCACTCTCCTGATAGCAGAAGCGAAGAGTCATCAATAGGGTGCCCAGTACAATGCGCTGGCTGGTTGTGTCCAGCCAGTACAATGTAGGGGCACAAGAGTGTGTGTGTGTGTGTGTGTGTGTGTGTGTGTGTGTGTGTGTGTGTGTTGGTAAGGGGGGGGGGGCAGCAGGTTCATGATTGGATCACAACCAAATATTTCCAATGATGATGATTTCTGATCTCCCACAAGTCCAACCCCTCATCGAAGTCATGGGAGATGGGCAATGGCATAAAGTAGGAGATTGCCTGCAGGAGCGAGGTACAGTGAGGACTGTCTGTGCCCCAGGACCGCTAAGGTAGCTGTGAAGGTCCAACAGGAACCCTGAAAAGTGACGGCTAGTGGGGCTCTGGTGAAGATAGAAGGACTGGCGGCGTGTGAAAGCACGTTCAGGACACACAGGGACAGGAACAAAGGTGCGCACGTTAGCAGTTAAAGGGTTAAACACACGTTGGAAGAGAAAGACAAGGTTGCGAAAGTGTGATTGGAACAGAGGATTGGGGCAGCTGAAACTAGGAGGGTGAAAGAAGAGTTCTGTCAAAGGAATAGCTTGCTGGTTAGGAACTCTTTGTTCAGGAAAGGAGAGAGCCACAAGATTACTTGGTACAGTCAAGACTTAAAGAGAAAGTCAATAGGCGACTACTTCTTGCACGATAGTAAGATGAATAGGAATATCATTGACATTAAGGTAACACCACAATAAAAAAAGATGGAAAGAAAACACCCTGGTGGAATGATAAAACAAGGGATATAGTACAGAAGAAGAATAGAGCCTTTAGGGTATGGTTCCACAAGAGAACAGTAGAGACAAGAGAAGAGTATGACAGACTATGCTCGAATGGTGAACAAAAGTGGACAAGATATAGAGAATTAAGGAAGAACTCAAGAATATGTGGAAGGAGTATTTTGAAGAACTCCTGAACCCGAATGGAGATCTGGATGAGGAGGAACAAGCCGAGGAGAAAAGAAGAGAAGAACAGCAAACAGAAAAAGACCTTACATGGGGAAAAGTGGAAGAGGCATTGGGCAAGATGAAGGGAGGGAAATCACCAGGTCTGGATGAGCTAAGTGCAGAGATGGTGAGCGCAGCAGTAGAGGTGGGGATACAATGGCTATATCGAGTAATGTAAATTGTGTGGCGACAGAAGATGATCCCAGAAGACTGGAAGAAGGGAATAACTGCCCGATCTTTCAGAAGGGAAATAGAAAAGAGTGCAAGAACTATCGGGGGATAACATTGACGAGTCATTGTGCAAAGATCTTTGAGAAAATTTTGGAAGCACTAATCCGGGCAAAATTAGATGGAAGAAATAGAGAAGAGCAACATGGCTTCAGAACAGAAAGGTCCATGGTGGATCTAATTTTTGCTGTAAGACAACTGCAGGAACAGCACTATGAGTATGGAACAGATCTACTAATGACCTTCCTGGACACTGAAAAAGCATATGACAGCGTACATCGAAACAAATTGTGGAAAGCCCTTTAGAACAGAGCAGTATCAAAACAGATTATTTGGAGGATAAAGCAGATCTACCATGTAAGTGTGAGCTGTATGATAGCGGGAGGAGAGAGATCAGCTTGGATTGAAAAGAAAAATGGCTTGAGCAGGG
Source organism: Schistocerca americana (assembly GCF_021461395.2). Classification (NCBI taxonomy): domain Eukaryota; kingdom Metazoa; phylum Arthropoda; class Insecta; order Orthoptera; family Acrididae; genus Schistocerca; species Schistocerca americana. Next base: position 134,028,134 of record NC_060123.1, read on the forward strand.
AAGTGCACTTTCACCATTACTCTTCATTGTAGTGATGGATGATATAATGAGTACAGTAGCAAACGAAATTCGTGAAAGGAAGATGAAAGCTATGGTGTTTGCAGATGATCCGATGATTTGGGGGAATAAGGAGGATTAAGTACAAGAGCAGTTGGACTTATGGGAACAAACAGTACAAGAATATGGGATGAAATTTAGTATAAGTAATATTGAGATGATTATAACAAGAAAGAAGGAGAGAGGAACAACTGGAGTAACAATGGGGTGGGGGGGGGGGGGGGTGGGGGAGGTGGGGGGGGACGACTGAAAAGAGTGGAGAGTGTCAAGTACCTAGGAAGCCTGATACAGGAAGATGGAAAAAACGACAGAGACATAAAAGAGCAGGGGGAGAAAATCAGAAGCATTTTGGAAGAGTGTCAGAAGCCTGATAAGGAGCAAGAATGTACCCCAAATCAGTAAAAAGGTTATATACCAGTCATACTATGTCCTGATCCTGACATATGTTTCAGAAACCTGGGTTCTGAAAGGAAGAGAGAAAAGCAAATTACAAGTTAGTGAGATGAAATTCTTGAGAAACAATATTTAAGAAATTAGAGGATCAGGGAGTTAATGAATTTGGAACCATTACAGGAGGAGATAAAGAAATCAAGGCTGAGATGGTATGGACATGTTAAGAGAATGGAGAAGAGAATACCCAGGTAGATACACGGGATTAAACTGGAAAGAAAGAGACCAAGAGGAAGACCGAGAGACAGACAGCTGAAAGGAGTAGAGAAATGCGTCCAAAAGAAAGGAGAAGACTGAACCAAGGTGAAGACACAGAGATGGTGGCAAGACAGAAGACGACGGAGAAGCCTATGTTCCATAGAGACCCGGCCAGAGGCTGGAAACTGTCCAAGATGACGATGATGATGATTTCTTACAAGACAAGATAAGGCTTGCATTTTGTCCATGAGTGGGTGTCATATTGTGTAGTTAGCTGGGCATCATTTGCAAAAGGGAGGTACCCAGGTGTGAATCCCATTTTTAATTTGTCGTATAAAATCAATTTCTGCAGTAGTGCCTTTAATATATCATCTGTCATTATAGATATACGCTATACAGTTGACAGTTCTTTTTGAAATCCACACTGTTTGGTACTGAAAATGTTTTTCTGTACAAAGATTATTAACTTGTGTTGCACGTGACAACTGTAAGAATGCTCAGAACAATGATATATATCTTTAATTATTAACTATTTCTGTAGGGACCATCAAGGACAATTTGATTGATGTATGTTCATTGTTTAAGAGTTGTTCTCAGAAAACATAATAGTTGTTGAGCCTATGTTTTGGGCAAAGTCATTAGAACTTTTACTGATCACATGCAAGTTATTTTTTTGTAAATTTGTTAAAAGTGTTACTTAAACTGAACACCACTTGATTCATCTAAGCTCTTACTTGTACATAATCTTAACAGGCTTGCCTCAATTTTGATACTTTATTGTTAGAACAATATCCCAAATTTGACAACCAGACAGCATTTTATCATCACTCTGACACAGAATCTTTGTCGCGGTTGACAATATTAGAAACTAGACTATAAATAGAATGCATCTGGGACTTGCAGAATTACTGTATCTTCTTTCTTCTAGTGCTTGTTTTGTGGCTTCTCCCACCATTTCTGTGCTATATGTTATTGTTAGTGAGGGATCCACCCAACTTCAATGCTGTCTCATAAAAACTAACTTTTACTTTGATATGATTACTTCCATGTGTCATACTGCAATCACATTTTCTTTGTTTTCAAATGCTTTCCAATTTTCTTGATATTCTTAGCTCTTCTCATTCACTTTGAATTTTCATGGTCCTGTCAAGAAACAGTCTATTCTCTTTCATTAGACTGTGGACAACTTCAGTTAGAAACGTAGTGTTTTCAATGTGGTTACTTCCAACTGCATGTACAAAAAAAACAATTGTCTAAATATTTTGATCATGAACTTCCATTATTTTTTATATGTCTCACAGAACACACATAACATTGTACAGCACCAGTTTCTTTTGTGTTTTAGCTGTAGTTTAAAATATAGAACAATAATTTGTACAGAGTTTAGAAATTTTACACATTCTATAAACACAATATGCATTGCCTAAAGCCACAAGAAATGACCCCTGTGGCCCCAAATGTTTCTAATAACGAGCAGTTCACGAGTGACAATATCCAATTTAAAATGAATACTCTCCAGTTTCATTTTATTTTACATATCCATGCACAAAGTTTGTTAACTGATAGATCAAAAGTTCGCAGAAAAAAAATTAAGTAAGGGAAACAGTGAAGTACAGACAACTCTAGGAATGAATTTTTATAGTGTACCTTTTGATGTAGTGGCTAAAAAGAATTTGTTAATGTTATTCTCTAAATAATACTCCAAAAGACACAGGGAAGGATCAGATATCAAAAATTATAAAAGTAATACTCAAAGAACACGATTTACCTGGTTTATTCATGTGACATGGAACAGTTAGCTTATGTCCACAAGCTCCTGGTTCAGTCCTCTGAACCCTTACATTACATGTGGTTGTACAGCTCTGCCCACACATTCTAGTACACCTATGGCCACATGGAAGCTGTCTCTCACAAGGGCTTTTACATTTATTGGGTTTTGGAGCAAGTGAACACTTCTCCATAACAAAATGCCCACATTTTTTAATTTTCTTCTGGACCTGTCAATTATACAGCACATTTCATAAACTGCCATTCAAGAAAAATTTAATATTCATTAACTGAAAAGGTTCTGACCCTTAATCTATAAACTTTTGAGATACAAAACTGGATGGAATATTTCCTATACAAATGTGGGAAAGTAGAGAGTGGTTTTCATTGATTCCCGACGAGTGAAACTGAAGATGTTCACAAATCATGTTCCCAGTGATGATGCATTTGATGATATTTGATTTTATAATTACATATTTCACTATATTACATGTTTCCACATGTAATGTTTCCCCTGTGACATTCTCTCATGGGTCAAACAAACCTGTGCCTATTTGTGTTGCCCTTCTCTGGTTTTTATGCTACATAAAATTACGCTACTGTCTCAGAGGGCTATTAGAAAAATATAAATGTGTGTGAAATCTTATGGGACTTAACTGCTAAGGTCATCAGTCCCTAAGCTAACACACTACTTAACCTAAATTGTCCTAAGGACAAACACACACACACACACACACACCCATGCCTGAGGGAGGACTTGAACCTTCGCCGGGACCATCCGTTCAGTCCATGACTGCAGCGCCTTAGACCGCTCAGCAATATTCAAATCCAACCTACTGTAACTCTTTAAGACATTTATAACCACATCCATACTCTACAAACCACTGGGAAGTGCATGGAAAAGGATACATTCTATTGCACCAGTTATTAGGGTTTCTTCCCATTCCGTTCATGTATGGAGCATGGGAAGAATGGGCGCTTGAATGCTTCTGCGTGTACTGTAATTATTCTAGTCTTGTCCTCATGGTCCTTATAAGAGTGATGTCTAGGAGGTTGTAGCATACTCCTAGAGTCATTATTTAATGCCAGTTCTTGAAACTTGGTCAGTAGACTTCCTTGGGATAGTTTATGTCTGTCTTCAAGAGTTTGACCCATGAGAGAGTCACAGGGATGCTGAAGAAACTGAATAATCAGTTTCTTCAGCATCCCTGTGACACTCTCTCATGGGCCAAACAAACCTGTGCCTATTATCTTTTCACTTTCCTCCCCCCCGCCCCCCAAGTTAATTGCAATAGAGTACTAATTCTCTCTTAAATGAATGTATACTGTACTGGGTGACAGTGCAAATAAAAAAAAAAAAAAAAAATTAAATAAAAAAAAAAGAGAATATTACGAATGTTTGTGAAGTTAACTGCAGGACTTTTCCTAACAAAAATATTGAAGATTCTCTGAAAATAATAATAATAATAATAAAACCTGTGGAGGCCCGGGAAACGAATAGGCCTCCGGTACGTTCTGCCAGACGTAAAATGCGACGAAAAGAGCAAACCACTAATAGGGCTAACCCCCCTCGTAGTGCGATTAGTTGGTTCAGGACAGAACTAATGAATCCAGACAAAAAGAAGCAGAAATTACAAGCATTGGCCAAACGACTTAGGAGATACAAAAAAAGTGAAAATAGAAGGAAACAAAATCAAACATTCAACACAAACCAAAAGAAATTCTACCAGACAATAGATAACACACACATTAAAACAGACAATCCACCAAACATAACAGACATGGAACACTTCTGGAGCAACATATGGTCAAACCTGGTACAATATAACAGGCATGCACAGTGGATACAAGCAGAAACAGACACATACAAGATGATACCACAAATGCCTGAAGTGATAATTTTGCAACATGAAGTCCCCCAAGCAATTAATGAAAGCCCCTGGAAAAGATAAAATAGCAAATTTCTGGCTAAAGAAGTTCACCTCAACACACTCACATCTAACTAATCCAACATGCTAAATAATACAAATTATGGATATCATATTACTGGAACATACCAACACAAAATCACACATTTGCTATACATGGATGATCTAAAACTACCGGCAGCAACAAATCAACAAGTCAACCAATTACTAAAGATAACAGAAGTATGCAGTAATGATATAAATATGGCTTTTGGAACAGACAAATGTAAGAAAAATAGCATAGACAAGGGAAAACACTAAACAAGAAGATACATATTGGATAACCACAGCGACTGCATAGAAGTGATGGAAAAAACAGATGCCTATAAATATCTAGGATACAGACAAAAAATAGGAATAGATAATACAAATATTAAAGAAGAACTAATAGAAAAATATAGACAAAGACTAACAAAACAGAACCGACAGCAAGAAACAAGACAAAAGCTATAAATACTTATGGTCTACCAATATTGACCTACTCATTTGGGGTAGTGAAATGGAGTAACACAGACCTAGAAGCACTCAATACACTTACACAATCACAATGCCACAAATATAGAATACATCACATACATTCAGCAAGAGAAAGATTCACATTAAGCAGAAAGGAAGGAGGAAGGGGATTTATCAACATACAAAACCTACATTATGGACAGGTAGACAATTTAAGAAAACTCTTTCTAGAAGGAGCAGAAACTAGCAAAATACACAAAGCAATCACTCATATAAATACATCGGCTACACCAGCAATTTCATAACCACTTCTACAACCCTTTAGATCACATAACATCTACAGATACGAAGAAAGTAAATTGGAAAAAGAAAACACTACATGGCAAGCACCCGTATCATCCAACACATGGCTAAGAAAATGCAATATATACAGTGAGACGGAAGGATTCATGATTGCAATACAGGATCAACCACCAGATATTACAGCAAGCATATTATTAAAGATCCCAATACAGCAACAGATAAATGCAGACTTTGCAAACAACAAATAGAAACAGTAGATCACATCACAAGTGGATGTACAATACTAGCAAATACAGTATACACCAGAAGACATGACAATGTAGCAAAAATAATACATCAACAACATGCCATACAACACAAACTAATAAAGCAACACATTCCCACATACAAGTATGCACCACAAAATGTACTGGAGAATGATGAATACAAATTATACTGGAACAGAACCATTATAACAGATAAAACAACAACACATAACAAACCTGAAATCATACTCACCAACAAAAAGGAGGAATTAACACAACTAATCGAAATATCCATACCCAATACAACTAATATACAGAAGAAAACAGGAGAAAAAATTGAAAAATACATCCAACTGGCTGAGGAAGTCAAGGACATGGGGCATCAGGATAAAGCTGACATTATACTAATTATACTATCAACTACAGGAGTCATACCACACAATATCCAACAGTACATCAACGCAATACAACTACATCCAAACGTATCTATACAACTACAGAAATCTGTGATTACTGATACATGTTCAATTACCTGAAAGTTCCTAAATGCAATGTAACATATACCATACAGTTAAAAGTAAGTCACGCTTAATCAAGGTCCGCGTCACTTTCCATTTTTAACCAGACATAACGTCTGAAAAAGGAAAGATAATAATAATAATAATAATAATAAATGTAAATATTATATAATATACATAAATATTATTATTATTATTTATTATTATTATTATTATTATTATTATTTTCGATTATTCCCATTTAAAAGAGCGTTGAACTTTGATTCCTTTATGCTGATTGTTTATGTTTCTTCTGAGCCCAAATTTTCTTCATGTGTTCACTGTGTTGTTTCTTTCGCTCCATTGTACATTTGCATCCTGGTCTCTTCGGTGTTGTGGTGTGAAATTTGTTTTTTGATTGTGTTCCTGAATTCAGTTCTATTTTCTGCATCATTTACTGTTATGTGTGCTTGTCTGAGGTCCTCTTCAACTTCTTTTATCCATTTTGTTTTTCCCCTGCCTGAGTCGATGACTTTAAGAATTCGCTCTGAAATTCTGTCTTCATTCATCCTGTGGATATGGCCGTAGAACTGCATTCTTCTTTTCCTTATTGTATCCATAAACTTGTCTGTGTATTTATATAATTCTGATGTTGGGCTCTTCTTCCAGATTCCTTGCTCTTGTATCGGGCCAAAAATTTTCCTGAGAATTTTCCTTTCTTGTTTCTCTATTTCTTTGATTTTAGTTTGCCCACCTATTTGTGTTGTTTCGGATGCTTACAGTGCCTCCGGAAGTACAACAGTGTTGTAGTGCCTCAATTTTGCGTTAATGGATATGGACTTTTTGTTATTATAGTTCCACGTGAGTTTATATGCTTTCTGTAGTTTTTTTATTCTTTCCTCATTGGCCTTTAGGTTGATCCCTGATGGCTGGATGATTTCTCCCAGGTACTTAAAATGTGGTACTTGTACGATTTTCCCATGGGTTGTCACAATGGACAATTTGTCTTGTGGCACTCTTTCTATGTACTGGGTTTTCTCTTATGAGATTTGCAGGCCAGTTCTTTGTGAAATTTCGTGTAACTTCTCTATGGCATTAGTGGCTTCTCTTCTATTATTTGTGAGGACTGCAAGGTCATCCGCAAAAGCTAAACACTTCCCATTGAATCTATTATCTTTTCTAATGCCAATTTGGATTCCTTTGACTTCTTTTTCCCCATGTCCTGATAATTTTTTCAAGAATGATATTAAAGAGTAATGGTGAAAGTCCGTCACCCTGTCGCACTCCAGTTTGGATTTCAAATGGTTCCGAGATATCCCCCATAAATTTAACCTTGGAGACTGTGTCAGTTAATGTTTCCCGAATGATTGCTCTTGTCTTTCTGTTAATGCTGAATTCTTCCAGCGTCTTGCAGAGTGCTACCCTGTCTATTGAGCCGTAGGCCTTTTTAAAATCTACAAAAGTGACCACTGTGTTTTGGATGTTTATTATTATTATTACTATTATTATTATTATTAATATTATTATTATTACTGTTATTATTTTCGTATCTACAGCAATAGAGATTCACTGGAGGAAGAATTATTCTTCTGAATCTCGGCGATGCCGATCGCGTAACTTCACAGCTGTGGCGATTGACAATTTAGTATTGATGGTTCTGCATAATCTCAAATAAAAACAGGAGGGGAATGAAAAGGGCAGCAGATCCTTAATTGTTGTAGCAAGACTAAATGCACGTCCAGGCTACTGAATGTTGCTTTTGAGAAAAGACGGGAGTGTCACTCGTCACTGGTTATCATCCAAGTTGTTACAAATTCGATGCAGGCGCTTGAAATTATATTCACCACAGGATGTAAATCTTGCTGGTAAAACTTAAAGCATATATAATGTCCAATGGGAAGTGTCGTGTTTTTAAAAGAATGAATTACCTTTTCCTGTTTTGTTGTCTTTGGTGATGATTATATTCACTGTTTATTCATCAAGATGAACTCTTTCGAATTACAATGATTTTTAATCCTTCCACCTTTTCTTTACAGACACCAAACTATAAAGTCACAATTCTGATTGCAATGGCGGACTATCCCTTTCATACAACAATATATACCTCTCTCTACTCCCCCTACCCCCTAGGAAGACAACGACAACCCCCCCCCCCCCAAAAAAAAAAAAAAAAAACTACTACTTCCAAATCGGCTAACAAAGCCAGAGATACAATGCACAACAGTCCATTTTTAGCATTTAGTTTTTAACACATAAAACAATGTATAGCTTTTTAGTCTGTCCAGATCAGACATAAAAAACAATTATGCATTACATTTCAAAACATATGCGAAGTAAACATTTGGCCACTACCAGGTTTAAACAAAATTTAAAAAATTCCACTGCGTTGACACTTGCACAACTTTCGCACATGCGTCATAAGACAGAGAATACAATGAAATATCAAATTCTCTTGACATGATACTACACTATTTGTGTTTCCCTTCTCTGTATCCATTCAATATCCACTGTTACGTCCTATTTGGCACGGGTCCAACACACTTGGGCTATGTTCTAGATTGGGTCACATGAATGATCTGTAAACAATCTCCTTTGTAGACTGATTGCACTTCCCCAGTGTTCTAATGATAAACCGAAGTCTACACCCTGCTTTACCCACAACAGAGCATATGTCATCATTCCATTTCATATCGATACAAAGTGTTACACCCTGGTATGTGTATGAGTTGGCCGATTCTAACGACTTGTTGATACTATAGTCACAGGATACTACGCTTCTGTCGTTTTGTGAAGTGCACAATTTTATATTACTGAACTTTAAATCACGATCCCAATCTATGCACCACTCAGAAATCTTATCAAGATATGACTGAATATTTATGCAACTTCTCTCAGATAGTACTTCATTACAGATAACTGCATCATGTGCAGAATGCCTGACTTTACTATTAAGATTGTCTGCAAGGTCATTAATAAACAACACGAACAGCAAGTCTCGCAACACACTTCCCTCGGGCACACCTGAAGTTACTTCTACATCTGATGATGAGTCTCCATCCATGTTTGCTCCACAACAAAAAGCCCTGAATCCAATCACAAATATCGCTTGATACCCCATACGACTGTACTTTTTACAATAAGTGTAGGTGTGGTACCGAGTCAAATTTTTCTTGGAAACCATGAAATACTGCATGTACCTGACTGCCTTGATCGAAAGCTTTCAGTATTTCATATGATAAAAGTGTGAGTTATTGACGTATTGTGTTCAAGATACCTCATTATGTTTGAGCTCAGAGTATGTTGTAAGATTCTATAACAAATCAGCGTCAAAGATATTGGATTGTAGTTTAGTGGATCGCTTCTTCTATCCTCCTTGTAGCTGGGTGCTATCTATACTTTCTTCCAACTACTGGACATGGTTTTTTTAAGGGATCTACGATATAGTTAGTAAAGGGGCTAACTCGGCCACAAATTAAATATAGAATCTGATGGGGATTCAATCAAGCCCTATAGCTTTGTTCAATTTTAATGATTTCAGCTGTTCCTCAACAATACTGACACTAATACTCAAGTCACTCACCTTTCTGTGGTATGAGGATTAATTTGGGGCAATTTAGTGGGTTTTCCCCTGTAAAGGAACTTCTGAAAACAAGAGTTAAGCATTTCAGCTTCTGCTTTGCTACCCTCACTGTCAGCTCCTGTCTAATTCAGTAGGGACTGGACACTAACTTTGCAGCTACTAACAGGCTACAGTACTCACTGGAGGCTTCACGCATTTCCCTCTTGACAGCCAAAAATGTCTCATTCAGCAGCTCTCTACCTACAATCTTATGCTTTGTGTTACACCTATTATGCAGTAGTCTCTGTTTCTTTAGAAGTTTGTTTATAGTGTCTATATACCATGAAGGATGCCTCCCATTATGAACTATTCAACTGTGTACATATATGTGCATGGTCAACTATTCTTTTAAACTTGAGCCATAACTCCTATTCATGCTGCTGCCCTCTGCTAGAAGTTTCAAGTTCCTCATTGAAATATGACACTACTACTTTTTTACCTAGTTTACTGAACATATTTATCATATCTTTCTACGTCTTTTAGCTTTGTACTTTGATAATCATTTTTGCCACAACCGCACCATGATGATCAATATCAATGTATGCATAGTGATGTTCACACAAATAACAAAGCAGTGCAGTCATCTTAGAATCAGATGTTATTGATGCAGATGCAATATATTTCAACAATTCAATTCATATATGTATAATTAATCTATTCCTTTTTGTTACGATTACTACCCTTGTATGACAAATGGCTACACATGGCGTTAAAAATTAAAAAATAAATAAAGCATACAAGTAAATTTATTGTGACAAGTGTACGAAACAGTTGAATCTGCAGGTCTGATTTTCTCAATGCACTTCTTTGCTATGTGTGGTGTACAGGGGAGGTGAAAAGATCCAGGAGATATTAATACATTAATAAGAAAACACATGAGAAATCAAACACAGAAACGACTCGCTTGATCTTAGAGCATTGCGTAAGGCTAATATCGCAACAACGTTGTCGCACCTATCATAACAACATAGTGAAACACAATCAGCAAGTACAAATAAAACAAGTACATGCTCTCTAGAATTATTGACTGTATAAAATTCTGTGGTGCTTCCAAAAAGACTTTGAGAGGGCGTGACAAGACAGAAACATTGAAAAATCCTGGTGTCTTTTTGGGTTTAATAGTTTTAATTTCTGATATTGACAGTGCAGGCAAGAACATGTATCGTATGATAATTTTCTTACCAATGTATCAAAATCCATCCAAAACAGCTACTGGACTATATGTTGGAAACTTTCCATGAATTTATTTTGGAAGAAATGAAGCACATCGAGTTTTCTGCTATGATAGTGGATGAGTCAACAGATATTTCAGGAAAGACATAGTATTAGTCTTGTGCTATTAAAAGAGTAGTCTACCAGGGTTTTGGAGATTTTTTGATCCTGAAGTGTATAGTGCTACTGCTCTAACAACATACATATTGAATGTTATAGATCTTTTGTTCAAAGATACAACAGGCAATATTAACGCACAAATATACAATAGTGAAGCTGTAATTAGTTGCTGTAATATTGGTGTGTAGGCAAAAATTAGAACAGTGGATCCTAATGCTCATTACGTGTATTGTAATGTTCACCAATTTAATTTAACAATGGAATGTGCTGTTTCTCAAAATCAATTGGTGAGGGTGTTCTTTGTACATTTTACAGGTTTTCAGCCTTCTTTTTAGGGTCACCAGAATGATTGCCTGCTTTAGAGGCACAAAGAATTCTCAGTGGGTCAGTTACTAGATGTAATGGAGTGACATTCTTGTCGGTAAAAAGCTGTACATTTTGTGCCTGTTGTTCTCTGTTTACGAAGACTGCCAACTTTAGTTTTTTAACCAATATTGTGTTACAAGTTTTATGTGCCATAATTTTATAGCACTCATCAATAATAAGTCTCGTATTAGAACATGACTATCTTTTTAATGTGGTTTTACGAAAGACTTTTACTTCTGTGTTTCTTTTACACCAGTGGACATGATCGAAATGAAGAAGTAAATTTGCATTTGTGTGTTAGCAGTCCACTGCCTTCATAATAATCAAATAATCAAAAATCAGTGGCTGAGTGCTGACACATACAAACGAACAGGCAGCTTTTCCTCTTTGTCCCGATCATGTCCAATGGTATAAATAAAACACAGAAGCAAAAGGCTTCCATGGAACCACATTAAAAAGATATTCATTTTTTAATGTAAGACTTATTATTGGTGATCATTGTAAACCTGTGGTAAATAAAACCTGCGACACAATTTTGGTTAAAGCACTAACGTTGGCAGTCCTCATAAACTAACAACAGGCAAGAAACCTACAGCTTGTTGCCGATGAAGGGGTAACTTGGTTCAAGGACATGCTGGGTGAAAAAGAGGGCAGTAATTGTCATCATGTTATGGAGTATCTTGAGGAGGAATGTTCATGTCTGACATTAGTTCATAACAACCTAAGACTAAGCACCTAGTGCGGATTAGCACATTTCATGCGGAAGTAACGATTCGTGAAAGCCCATTAGAGAGACAGCCGTTGTCAGAAGTGGTGTTTACTACTACTACTACTACTACTATTGTTACTCCTTGATGCTACAGGCCTTGAAGGGCCTTGGAGTCCCTGACAACCTCTGCCCACTCTTCTCTGCTGGCTGCCTTGCCTCTACATCTTCTCACTCCCATCCTTCTCAAGTCCTACTCCACGTTGTCTAGCCATCTGGTCCTTGATCTGCCCCTTATCCATGCCACTAAATACCAGTTCATGTGCCGTTTCTGTTACCAAGGCCGTTTATCTGTTAAATCCATCTGGCTTTCTTTGTCCTTAGGTTCCGTAACAAGCTTTCTTTCCTCGGGTGAGGTTGTTAGCCTCACACCCAACCCCCATCTTGGAAGACCTGGATTTTTTTAGGGTTCATTCCCCTAGGATGGTTGGCTTCCCTATACCTATAGAGGCCCCCCACCCTATGTTGCAGGACACATTTCGTCTGTCTCCTCCGTCCAGACCAATCTGGCTTGGGTGACCCTACCAGTAGCTACGATACCGCTGGCACAGCTCTCAGCTTCATCGGAGCACGCAAACCCTCCTGCCCGCCACTGAAGGTGCTTACGATAAGGCGGTGTTCCCTGGGAGGGAAAAGTGGTGTTTATTTGTTTAAATGATTGTGAAATTAAATTAAAGCTGTTGTATTACAATGCAATAAGCAGAAAGAAGGTTGCTACAGTCACTATTGTTAGCTATGATCATAGTGACTCAACATAGTTTGCATGAAAATCCTGCTTACTGCGCTAATGTTATATTACACGATCAATAACTTTGCGTTGTTAAAGCACATGACAATCTTGAAGAAAACTTAAAATGCAGGAAATGTTGTAATATGGAATTGTTAATTATGGGAAAGCACTGTACTGAGAGAATAATGTTGGGACTGAGAAAATTTAATGTAAAAAGAGGGAAAATCTTAAATGTGGGAACATAAAAATGAGGTTTTACTGTATTTACCCATTTTCATGACATAAATGTGTACGCATTTAGTGTGTTGGTATTACATCAGAATCTGGGCTCTAGTCAATGTTTATCATTAGACCGTGTAGCCACATTTTCATTCTCTCTTTTCATCTTTTGTCAAGTTTCAGGCTGAAAAATAAACCAGACACTAGCCCCCATGCTTTCACAACACTAACAAGCTATGTAATGTATTTCAGAATAATGTGCATGTGGTTAGACCACTTTGAAGTCGGTCACATCATGACAAACTGCTATACTCATTAAAGTACAAAACAAATTTTGACAGCTTTTTAATGAGACACATAAAAAATAAAAGTGTCTTTTATCAAAGCTGTCAAGTACAACAAAGATCTTTCTATGTCATTGCTTGCCAGCATAGATTATGTACATGTCTGTGCATACTTAGATAAAGAACACAGCTTAAAGTCTGCCTTTATTTTTCAAAGAAGTAAACACACTTTTACTCAACTGAGCACAACTAGAAAATGACACATGTATGACATCAACTGTGTTGTCCTACAAACCTATCCTATGATAGATTTTACTTACTAAATTTTTGTCACTAGTTAACTGCAAAAAGATTGAGAACAATAGTTTTCTTTCTTTCAGATAACATTTGACTTTCACATGTTTGATGACCCTTACAGTTATAGAACTGTTGTGTCTTTGCCTTGTTGTATCAGTTAACTTATAAAATATTGAAGAATTTTTCACAGGGCTGGAACAGCACAATACGTTTACAAGCAGAGATTATATGAAACATAGCGAGGAAAATGTTTACAACAGATACTGGCTAACACCAAAAGCCATTTTGTACATCATACTTCTTTCAACTATTACAAAACACGTTCTGCAATACAACAAGAATGGAAAAGTGCAGAAATGAACAAATTGTGTAAGGTGGCACTGTCCTTCCCTCTCTTGTTTGAGAAACGAAATGTGAATGCCATCAAACTGCATATTCATCTTACATATAACTCAAATAAAAATACGTGTAAACAAAATATTACAAACCTCCACTTGACAGTTCCCACAGGGTTCACCACAACGCATTTTGCATGGATGTCCACATGGTAGCTTTTTCGTACAATTCATCTGACATTTCACTTCTTTCGGGTCTTGTTTGCATGGAATCTCCACTAAATGATTGCAAGCAAGTTTCTGTTTTACATTAACAATACAGGGAGAACAGTCTTCATAACATAATTTCTGACACATATGATCATTTCTACAGCCAATGTTCTTTCGTCCACATTTTTTCCTGCACTGGTACTGTAAAGAGAGAAAGATTTATAGTGGCACCAATTACGAAAACCTCATCATAAACATAGCAAGCATGACATAGGCGCATTTGATAAAAGAACACAATTAATATGCTGGTATTAATTTCACTGTCAACAACATCCCCCAAAAAAAAAAATCAATACAACTATAATGTATGTGTGTGTGTGTTTTTTTTTTTTCGCGCGCGCCCACACACACACACACACACACACACACACACACACACACACACACACACACACACACACACAGTATTCTGTGGATTTTCAGGTACGGTGGTCAATGAAACAACATTCTGGAAAGTGTAACCAAAGCTGGTAAAAGACACACCAAGTGAGAATTGTGTAAAGTTAGTAACAAAAGAGCCATATCAACCTAATCAATAACTCTTATTTCTCTTTTACCAAATTGTGTTCAGTACATATACTATTTCATAACCTATGTACGACTCGCCTTTCTATGTGAAGAGACGCAACAATTGGTCCAATCCTCTGAGGATAAACACCACTAGATGTGTATTCATTGATGAAATGTGCTGCACTTGTTGCAAACACTCACGTCACAAGGCTTCCGGGTGTACAGCACCAACATGTCCCTTTTGTAGAAGGATAAGACATAAGACAGCAAACTCTCCATGTTTATGGCATCGCTCGGCTAACCAAATAGGTTAACAAGGTGTTTGAAGGAATGTGAATATGGAAAACATGAATGGGAATGATTCTGCCACTGCCCCTTATTCCTCTTCTGCAAAGTGAATCCAGTAGGAGAGGTAGGAGCTTTCAAGTCATAAATTTAACTTTGCAAAGTAAATTCAATAGCAGACAGTCTATCTTTATGAATAAATGGTCATTAAATCTACTTGCACATAAGAATTAACATTACGATGTTGAAGACTCTGTGGATTGAGGGGAAAAAAGGTAATTTAACCAACAGGTTCACAAAATGCGGAACTGGAAATGGATGGAAGGAAGCGAAAGTTGACACTGGAAGTGGTTTGGAAGCATGACCATGATTTTGATATTATTTTAGGCAATGATTTCTTATGCCCTTTTTAAGGCGTAGTTAACTTCTGAACACAAGAATTTCAAATTGTTCTGACAACCCATGAACTACAGCAGGGGCGGGCAGGAATCCCACATGTGTGCAGTGCCCTTGCACGCGTGCAGTTAACATGTGTTCTGCGTGCACACAGGGGCAAGCTGGCCACCCGCTTCTTTCCCTTCCCCATCATACCGTCTCTCCACTCCTTCCTCTGTAATGAGTTTTGTTTCGTAGCTTGCTTTACTGAATGAAGGTATAAGGTTAGTAGGAGTGCTTGAAGGAAATCATGGTTTGAAAGAGTACCTATTATCTACGATACGTTTTATTTAATTATCACAGGTGTAGGTTACAATACATTTAATGTCTGGAACAATACATACAGACAAACGCAAACAGTTACGTAAATTTTCATAACAGTAAAAAAATCTCTCACAAATGTATGTCGAGCCAAACATTGACATTATCTCCACGGCTTCACGATGGAGACGAGGAAACTGTTGCTGTGGAAAGCCGTGATAAAAGTCAATTATACGTTTTGCCAAAAGGAACTTGTCTCTCAGATGAGAATTACAATGTAGATCTATTAATTCCATTTGCAAATTTGGATTAATATCGTCTAAAACATTTGTAAAATTTTAATCAAATTAGGCATTCCAACAGAAGATTCTAGGCCTTCCAACAAATCAGCAACAAAAGTGTGCTGAAAAAAAAAATTAATAATAATAATAATAATAATAATAAATAAATAAATAAATAAGAAAAAAATCCAGAATCAAAGTATAGTTCTGATATTGAAGTGATTCTGAATTACAAAACCTTATACTGATGTCCAGCTGTGTTTTCTGTGCAATAGTGTTTAAACTTTCATCAAATCCTACAACTATATCCTCACAACAGGTAAGTAATGCGAGGAATTCTTTAGTAAAATGGGGAGCAACATCACAGAACATCAGTCAACATCATAGAACATCAGTGGATATATGGATGCACATTTCAATGAACTATGGAATGAGATATAGTTTACTACAGTATGAAGACAACAAAGTAGTTCTGACTTGGTAAAATAATCTGATAACATGAATGACTTCAGTGACGTTGATGTTTCAGCTTTCAGTGATTTTATGTCAATTGTAGAACACAGAGATTGAAGTATTTTCAGGGCTACACACAATCATAGTACTTGCTGAAAGCAAAAGCTCTAGTAGGCTTATCACACATACTTAACGTAAGAAGTTTTGCATTTTAACATTTATAAAGATATTAGTATGAGATAATGCATCTCAAACGGAACAACCTCCCCCATGCCAGCCAGCAAGGATCCCGAAAACACTGATTGTGCAAAAGTCAACTCTCTCTTTCCTCATGTCATACTGAAAGCTTTGGATCAAGGCAGTCAGGTAGATGCGGTATTTCTTGATTTCTGAAAAGCATTTGGTTTAGCACCACATCTGCAATTATTGTAAAGTACCATCAAGTGGGGTACCAAGTGAAAATTGTGACTGGATTGAGTATCGTTTGGTAGGGAGGATGCAGTGTGTTATATTGAATGGAAGGTCATTGTCAGATGTAGAAGTAACTTCGGCTGTGCCCCAGGAAAGTATATTGGGGCCATTGCTGTTCATACTGGAGATTAATGACCTTGTGGACAATATTAATAGTAAATTCAAACTTTTTGGAGATGATGATGTTATCTATAATGAAGTACTGTCTGAAAGAAGCTACATAAATGTTCAGTCAGAACTTTATCAGATTTCAAAGTGGTGCAAAGATTGGCAACTTGGTTTAAATGTTCATAAACATTAAACTGAGTATGTCACAAGAAGTAAAAACATTATGTCCTATGATTATAATATCAACAAGTCAGACAGAATTGACCAATTCCCGCAAGTGCCTAGGTGTAACATCTTGCAGGAATATGAAATGGTATTTTCACAGGCTGTCGTAAAGGTAAAGTAGGTGGTAGACTTCAATTTATTGGTAGTATGCTAGGAAGTCCAATTAGTCTACAAAAGAGACTGCTTGCAAATCACTTCTGTGACCAGTTCTAGAATGTTGCTCAAATATGTGGGACCCACACCACACAGGACTAATAAGGAATAAGGAAATATTGAATATGCACAGAGAAGGGCAGCACAGATAGTCAAAGATTTGTTTGATCTGTGGGAAAATGTCACAGCAATGCTTAAGCAACTGAACTGTCAAGACTTGAAGAAAGATGTAAGCTATCCTGAAAAAGCCTACTGTAATGACACATTCCGACACAGAGACATACAATACCTTAAAGGCTGCGCCAAAGATTAAATTGAGAGGCATGTAGGTTATAATCTTTGTAATGTTCACATTGGATTCTCTTTTGTTTCATACTCCAAGAAGGAGCTAAGGGACACTTTCGATTGTTGCCTCGTGGAGGATGGACGTAATTTTTGGTGTCTGCGGAAAGGCAGCCATATTGTTAGTAATTATGGTTTGTGCGACGAGCAGAGCAAGTCTTATTGTCTTGTGAATAAAAAATAGTGAGAAGTATCGAAGTGTTACGAAAATTATTTAAAGCAACGTAGCATTGTATTCCTTGGTTTCCACCGTCTTCGTGAAGTGAACCGATGCCGATTTAGGAAGATACACACGGTCAACATAGAGAAGAACTTCGATGGCGACTGACGAATTAATATTGTGGCAGAAGGACTAATTCTACGTCTAAGGTGAGAACTCTGATTAAATCAACAATGACGTAGAATTCAAAATGCAATTAATCGGAATGGTAAATTATATTACAGGCATATTTCACGCAGCACTGTATTTGTCCACATTCAAGCCGGTCAATACAATCCGTAAAAAAGCCTTTCAAAAATTCTGAAGTTAAAAAACACAATAAAATCAAAATTTTTTTTATTTATTTCGCCACACTACCTACAAAGTTTCAAGAATCAGCTTCAAGTGATGACTCTAGGAATATACTGTAACCCCCTAAATATTGCTCCCACAGTAATTGCAAGGGAAATGTTAGGTTAGTTACAGTAAGCACAGAGGCACTGAAACAGATTACAGCATGTACAGAGGCATTTAATCAATCATTCTTCCCATGCTCTATACGTGAATGGAACAGAAAGAAACCCAAATAACTGGTACAATGGGACACTGGCAGAAGTAAAGCTGTGAGCACCGGGCGTGAGTCGTGCTTCGGTAGCTCTGTTGGTAGAGCACTTGCCCGCGAAAGGCAAAGGTCCCGAGTTTGAGTCTCGGTCGGGCACACAGTTTTAATCTGCCAGGAAGTTTCATATCAGCAAAATTGATTGGATAGATAAACTTGCATGTGAGATGGTCTTTGAAATAGCTGCCATAAGAATAAAGCTCAGATATAGCAGTTTAATAATAGCTAGCCTGTACAGATCCCCTAACAGTAACATGGAAGAATTCTTTTGCCATTTAGAGGAACTTATTGATAAACTCTCACCTCATAAAAAACAGACTATAATAATAGGGGATGTGAACATTGACTCCCTAACTAATAGTGTAAGTTACCTTAGATGTATTGATATATTACAGTCCTATAATTACAACCACGTGAATTGAACACCAACAAGAATTACAGGTGACTCTCAGACACATATTGACCATGTTATTACAAACTTAAGTAAGGAGGACCTTGTAGTTGGAACTGTTGAGAACCACATTTTGGATCATAGTGCATTAGTCCTAGAGCTTCACACTGACAAAGAAATAGTATCTCATAAGGAACAATTTACTTATAAAAGAAAGCTTGAGTATCATGCATTAACAGAAAAACTGACACACAAACTGGTATCAGGTAGGCCTATATGAACAGAAGACATTAATGAAAAGAGGGAATTATTTTATACAACATTAACCCATTGTCTAAATCAAGTATGCCCAAGGGTCAAAATACTAAAGAAAACTGACAGTTCCAGGAATCTTAAACTCCCCCCTAATGTGATGAAATTAAAGAATGATCTATATATTCTTTTTAAAGACACCAAACTGCAGTACTTTCAGTCTAAATACAAAGCCTGTAGAAAAACCTATAGGGAAGCACTTTAGACATTAAAGGCACAGAAGTATGCACAACAGATGAGTCAATCCTGTAATGTTACCAAAACAGCGTCGAATATAGTAAAGGAAAGTGGGAGGAATGACAAGGCATTGGGTAACAACATAATAATAAGGGGAAATGAAAAATTGGTTAGTGACCCAAAAGATGTATGAGAGAGATTCATAGATCAAATTAGTAAGATGAGTAAGGAGGATGTGATCAACCCACCGCAGGTGCTAAATCCCAGTAATGTCAGTAATTCTTTCTTCCTGAGGTGTGTTACAGAACAGGAAATCCTGAGAACCATTTCCAACTTAAAAGCAAGTATATCTGGTGGCTGGGATGACATCTCAGCCAAATCTCTGAAAGAATGCAGTAATGAGTTAATAAAGCCACTGCAATATTTAATAAACAGCTCTTTCAGACAGGGGTCATTTCCTGACTTGTTAAAAGTCACCGAAATAAGACCAGTGCATAAAAAGGGAAAAACTACTGATGTACAAAATTATAGGCCTATTTCATTGACATCAGAACTTAGTAAGTTGTTGGAAAGGCTATTTCTTGATCAAATGGAATCATTTTTCTCTAAGTACAATATATTAAAAAGTTCTCAACACGGTTTGAGGAAGGGCAGGTCTACAATAACAGCCATAGCCACGTTTACTCAAGCAGTATTGAATAAACTTGATGATGGAAACAAAGTTATTGGCACTTTTCTAGACCTATCTAAGGCTTCTGATACTGTAAATCACTCCATTCTTCTACATAAGTTAGAAACTTATGGGGTCAGAGGAGTGGCATTAGATTTGTGAAGATCGTAGAGGGAGACCATGAGATGAATACACTAAGCAGATTCAGAAGGATGTAGGCTGTCGTACATACTGGGAGATGAAGCAGCTTGCACAGGATAGAGTAGCATGGAGAGCTGCATCAAACCAGTCTCAGGACTCAAGACCACAACAACAACAACAACAACAACAACAACAACAACAGAATTTCAGTAGATGATGTAAGACAATACCCACTCCAACAGACACAGTGAACAATTTTCCAGCACTAAGGAATGTTATAGGATTGCAATTTTGTGTTAACATATTACAAGAGTCGTTTTTAAAGTAAGAACAAATTTGTAATGAAGTAAGAGAAAGTTTATTTATGAACGTAAATTGCATCACAAACTATAATTATACTTTTTTTCACTTTTCAACAGTTGGCTTGAACGTTTAAACATTTGTCAGGTCGGGGCATCAGCTTCTGGATCCCAGCATCAAAGAACTCCACCTCCTGACCATTCAAACAATTAGTAACAGTTTCTTTCAACATGTCATTTCCCAAGCACTTTTCACCAAGAAATTCCTTCTGTTTTGGACACAGATGTAAGTCTGATTGTGCTAAGCCAGGGCGGTATGGTGGATGATCCAGTAATTCCCAATGAAACTTGTCCAGTTATGTCTTTGTTCTACGCACAATGTGAGGCTGAGCATTGTCATGAGGCAGAACAGAGCCGCTATAGAGCACTGCCTGCCAGTGATTTTGAATATCATGCCTAAGCTTTTATTGTCATTCCTCTTGGCAAGAAGTCTAACAGAAGAACGCCTTTCCCGTCCCAAAACATTGTGGCTATGATTTTCCGTGTTGAAGGTTCTTGTTTGGATTTCTGTGGTTTCATCAGGGAGTTTGAATGATGTCATTCACTGTATTGATGTTTATTCTCAGGAGTGCTGTGCACAATCCACGCTTCATCACCTGTCACAATGTGACTCATCACCATCCTTGTGATAGTGGTCCAAAACGGACAAAAAATGTGCCATTCACTTTGTTTTGTGTTCTTTTGTCAACATTTTGCACACATTTCTTTGTCGTGAAGTTTGTCAGTAAGACTGTGAAAAACTGCTGATCTTGAATTTTTGCGAAAATTTCTGATGCAGATGTCCAATAGAGCAGTGCCTGTTTTGTGAATGGCCTCATCAAACTTTTGTGTCAAGTTTTCAGTCGTGACAGTGGGCTGCACAGATCGTTTTTCATCATAAACGTTTTGTACTTTATGCCTACACAACTTACACCCCGTCTTATTATTCATTACATCTGCACCATAATCTACAAAATGCTTCTGATGAATTTCAGCAGGATGAACTTGTTTCGCATTTAACAACCAAATAACTAAGCACACTTCATAATTGGCAAGATTACCAAGTAACACGGCAAAAAGTGAAGCAGTACAAACCATAACAACTGACAGCAGTAGAGACGGGAAATGTAATGGCGGCGTAGGGAGAGACTGGTCAAAAGTGGCTGACCATGAACAGATGTCAAGTGACAGAATTTGAGGACACAATGCCCTATTGGTTGTCACTTTAAAAATGACCCTTGTACTATTCAAGTGACAGAATTTGAGGACACAATGCCCTATTGGTTGTCACGTTAAAAATGACCCTTTTACTATTATCATTTCAGGTAGAACTATGTAGCCACCATGAAACTGCTCACAAAGTTACTGTAGTTACTGTAGAATGGAACCCCTTTTGTCTGAATAGCTGAATGTGAGCCAGCCACGTTAAAAGTGAAAGAAATTCGTACAATTTCACCTGTCTTGCGTTATACTGATTTTGAGCTAACTTTTATCCTGTCACAATAATATTACGAGAGGGAAAGTGATACTCACCATATAGCGGAGATGCTGAGTCGCAGATAGGCACAAAAAAAAGACTCTCACAATGACATCTTGTGTGTGTGTGTGTGTGTGTGTGTGTGTGTCTGTGTGTGTGTGTGCGCGCGTGCCCCCCCCCCCCCCCCCCCCCCCCACACACACACACACACACACACACACACACACACGACTGAAGTCTCAGGCAACTGAAACCACAATGCGAGCAGCAGTGCCTGTGCATGAAGGGAGTGGCAACTGGATGGGGGTAAGGAGGAGGCTGGAGCGGGAAGGGGAGGGATAGTATGGTGGCGGGGGCGGACAGCAAAGTGCTGCAGGTTAGACTATGGGCAGGGGAGAGGTGGAAAGGTGAAAGGTGGAAGGGGGGGGGGGGGGGGGGGGAAGTAGTGGAGAATGAGAGAAATAAAGAGACCGAGTATGGTGGTGGAATGACAGTTGTGTAGTGCTGGAATGGGAACAGGGAAAAGGCTGGATGCATGAGGACAAAGGTTGAGGACAGGAGAGTTATGGGAACATAGGATGTATTGCAGGGAAAGTTCCCACCAGTGCAATTCAGAAAAGCTGGTGTCGGTGGTAAGGATGTAAACTACTGGATATTCCTTCCAGTATTATTATGCTGACACAGCATTACATGGTGACAAAGTTTATTTATTACATTGCAGCCAAGCTGAAAATCTAATCACCTACACTACATAACACAGCTGTGACTGTAACAAACAATCAGTTATAATTTCCCACCTTTTGCTACATTTCTCTTTAGACATTATGTTTGCCCTTACATATCCTTTAAAAAATTGATGAAAAACAGCTGTACATTTGTTTCAAGTATTATACTCTTATCTGCACACATCAAAAAAAGTTTTGCATCACCCGGTTCCCAGAACTCCTGAAGATAGACGTTGACTGTGGATATTATATCACAGTCACAGTCCCTTTGACTGTTCAGAGATGTCACTAAACCCGCCCAAAGATGTAAACAACCATGCATAAGCAGTGCCTATTAGACAGAGGGGGTCCGACAGCCCATCAGTTCCGGTCATTTCACCAAGAAGACGGCTCCTGTGGTCTGTAGTTGAATCATGCCCAAACAGTCAATACCGCGGTTCCATCGAATGTGCATTGTTACTTTGTACCAGGAAGGCCTCTCAACGAGGGAACTGACCAGGTGTCTCAGAGTGAACCAAAGCAATGTCGTTCGGATATGGAGGAGATACAGGGAGACAGGAACTGTCTATGACATGCCTCACTCTGGCCGCCCAAGAGCTACTACTGCAGTGGATGACGTCTACCTACGGATTATGGCTCGGAGGAACCCTCACAGCAATGCCACCGTGTTGAACAATGCTTTTCGTGCAACCACAGAATGTCGTATTATGGCTTATGTAAACTATGCACAATAGGCTGCATGAGGCACAACTTCACTCCCGACGTGCATGGTGAGGTCCATTTTTGTAAACACGACACCATGCAGTGCACTACTGATGGGCCCCAACAACATGCCGAATGGACTGCTCAGGATTGGCATCACGTTTTCTTCATCGATGAGTGTCGCATATGCCTTCGACCAGACAATTGTCAGAAATGTGTTAGGAGGCAACCCGGTCAAGCTGAACGCCTTAGACTCACTGTCCAGCGAGTGCAGCAAGGTGGAGAGTCCCTGCAGCTTTGGGTTGGCATTATGTGGGGCCGATGTACGCTGCTAGTGGTCATGGAAGGTAGCTGTATGATATGTAAATGCCATCATCCGACCGATAGTGCAACCATACCAGGAGCATATTGGCGAGGCATTCGTCTTCATGGATGACAATTCGCAACCCCATCATGCATATCTTGTGATTGACTTCCTTCAGGATAATGACATCGCTCGACTAGAGTGGCCAGCATTTTCTTCAGACATGAAACCTATCGAACATGCCAGGGATACATTGAAAAGGGCTGTTTATGGACGACGTCACCCACCAACTACTCTGAGGGATCTATGCTGAATCTGAGGGATCTATGCTGAATCACCGTTGAGGATTAGGACAATCTGGACCAACAGTGCCTTAATGAACTTGTGGATAGTATGCCACGACGAATACAGGCATGCATCAATGCAAGAGGACGTGCTACTGGGTATTAAAGGTACCAGTGTGGACAGCAATCTGAACCACCACTTCTCAAGGTCTTGCTGTATGGTGGTACAACATGCAATGTGTTGCTTTCATGAGCAATAAAAAGGGAGGAAATGATGTTTATGTTGATCTCTATTCCAATTTTCTGTACAGGTTCCGGAAATCTCGGAACCAAGGTGATTCAAAACTTTTTTGATGTGTGTATTAGACATAATCAGTGACTTCTATCTCAACATCACTTTTTTCATTTGTAACCTTATCCACCACTTTTATTTAAGATATGTTGTTCATAGCACATTTTACATAAAGAAATAGAAGTTTACGACGCTATTCATCACAACTTTCCTCAGTCACATGCAGTAAATTAATCTCCAGGGTTATTTTGTACATTGTTGGTTTTAGAGTCCGCATTGTATTAACTGACCAACCAGGCTTCTGCCATTGAGTTTGTAAAGATACAAGAATGTTTTTCATCACAGTACTGTAATATCTCTCTCTCTCTCTCTCTCTCTCTCTCTCTCTCTGTCTCTGTCTCTGTCTCTGTCTCTGTGTGTGTGTGTGTGTGTGTGTGTGTGTGTGTGTGTGTGTGTGTGTGTGTGTTGTCCAATTTTGACAAAGGCCTGTTTGGCAGAAAGCTTTGTTTGAAAGCATTTTTGTTGCACCTGATACTCAGCATATCCGCTGTATGGCGATCAGCACCTATCTTTTTTCATACTACTGTCATTATTCCATCCTGGATATTTCATTGTTTGATATGGAATTTAAAGGGTCAGAAAATGACGCTTCAGACACGACAGTGTTAGTGAAGTTACGACAGATCAAGGAAGTGATTCAAGTGATGTTAAGTTTTTCCAGTATCAGAAAATAGAATGAAGTCGACGTAACAACAGAACTGCCTCCCATACCTCCAAGATTTCCATTTACTAGACTGTCTTCAGACTTCAAACAAAATGACACTTAATATGTGATGCGATATATAAAGAAAGTAATTGATGTTAAGTTGGTCAATTTTGCAGTCACTTAAGACTAACAGATATGCTCAAGATAGACACGAACAGTGATGAGATTTGGGGTAGGTGAAAGACTATTAGAGTTCTGTCAAAGGAATGGCTTGCTGATTGGAAAATCTTGGTTCAAGAAAAGAGAGAGCCACAAGATTACCTGGTACAGCCAAGACGTAATGAGAAAGTTAATAGTTGACTACTTCCTGTAGAAAGACATATAAGGGTATGGATGCTGAAGCAGGAAGAAAGCAGGCTACAGTGCCTACAAGTCGTAAAGGAAAGGATGAACCAAAAACGGTAGAAGAGGAATAGGGTAGATTCAAGGGAACATCAGTAAGTGCGGCGGGAGCAATATGTGGGAGGACAGCAATAAAAAGAGATGGAATGATGGAATGATAAAACAAAGGATATAGTACAGAAGAAGAATAGGGAGCATAGGGTATGGTTCCAGAAGAGAACAGTAGAGACAAGAGAAGAGTATCAGGCAAGAAAGAAAGAAGCAAAAACAGTGGTGGTGGAGGAAAGAAGAAAGTGGATTGAACAGTGGACCAGAATGATGGAGGAGGATAGTGAAGGTTCAAAAAAGGTGTTACATGGGATGATTAAAAGTAAGAGGAAGAACGGTATGACAGATTATGCTCAAATGGTGAACAAAAGTGGACAAGATGTAGAGAATAAGGAGGAACTCAAGAATATGTGGAAGGAGTATTTTGAAGAACTCCTGAATCCGAATGGAGACCTGGATGAGGAGGAACAAGTCTAGGAGAAAAAAAGAGGAGGAACAGCAAATAGAATAAGACCTTATTTGGGGAGAAGTGGAACAGGCACTGGGCAAGATGAAGGGAGGGAAGTCACCAGGTCTGGATGAGATGGCGAGAGCAGCAGGAGAGGTGGAGATACAATGGCTGTATTGAGTAATGTAAATTGCGTGGAGACAGAAGATGATCCCAGAAGACTGGAAGAAGGGAATAATTGTCCCAATCTTTAAGAAGGGAAATAGAAAGAGTGCAAGAACTATCAGGGGATAACACTGACGAGTCATTGTGCAAAGATCTTTGAGAAAATTTTGGTAGCACGAATTGGGCAAAATTAGAAGGAAGAATGAGAGAACAACAACATGGCTTCAGAACAGAAAGGTTCATGGTGGGTCTATTATTTTTCTGTAAGACAACTGTAGGAACAGCACTATGAATATGGAATAGATCTGCTAATGACCTTCCTGGAAATTGAAAAAGCGTATGATAGTGTACATAGAAGCAAAGTGTGGAAAGACCTGGAGAACAGATGAGTAGCAAAACAGATTAGTTTTAGGATAAGGCAAATGTACCATGAAAGCGTGAGCTGTGTGAAAGTGGGAGGAGAGAGGTCAGCTTGGATTGAGCAGAAAAATGGCTTGAGGCAGGGAGGTGCACTTTCACCATTACTCTTCATTTTAGTGATGGATGATAAAATGAGTTCACAGTAGCACAAGTAATTGATGAAAGGAAGGTGAAAGCTATGGTGTTTGCAGATGATCTGATGATTTGGGGGAATAAGGAGGATTAAGTACAAGAGCAGTTGGACGTTAAGGGAACACACAGTACAATAATATGGGATGAAATTTAGTGTAAGTAAGATTGAGTTGATTATCACAACAAGAAAGAAGGAGAGAGGAACAACTGAAATAACAATTGGGGGGGGGGGGGGGGGGGCAACGATTGAGGAGAGTGGAGAGTTTCTAGTACTTGGGAAGCCTAACACAGGAAGCTGGAAAAAACGGCAGGTAAATAAACGAGTGGGGGAGAAAAGCAGAAGAATTTCGGAAGAATGTCAGAGGCCTGATATGGAGCTAGGATGTACCCCAAATCAGTAGAAAGGTTACATACCAGTCATACTATGTCCCGATCCTGACATTTGCATTTGACATTTAAATCAGAAACCTGGGTTATGAAAGGAAGAGAGAAAAGCAGAGTCCAAGCTAGTGACACAAAATACTTGAGAAACATTACTGGAGTGACAAAGATAGACAGGTTAAGAACTGAGAGGATCAGGGAATTAACAAAGGTGGAACCATTACAGGAGGAGACAGAGAAATCAAGGCTGAGATGGTATGGACATGTTAAAGAGAATGGAGGGAAAGAGGATACATGAGATGAAACTGGAAGGAAAGAGACGAAGAGGAAGTCTGAGGGACAGATGGCTGACAGGAGTGCGGAATGCGTCCAGAAGAAAGGAGAAATCTCAATAACAAATTGAAAAATCTTTGTATTCCAGAGATGAATGGCACCAAAGCCTGGAGCCTCATGTTATATACATGGAGATTAGGTTGGGTTCAATATATATCAATAAAGAGGATTTGGAAGACCTACATATTGTGAGAGTCCAAGTCTGTCTAAGTATGGTCTATAATTATATTATATACATGTAAGGGCACAATTTCAAATAGCACTGACCCTAATGAAACCCCTTCTCATCAAAGACTACTGGCTTACAGCTGATAATTTCTACATCTCTCCCCAACTGGCAAACCACCTTATTACAAAGAAAACTAACATACATGGCTTGTGCGGCCTTCTAGGAAAGATATGCCATTAAACTATCACTGTAAGAAATTTAAAAAGTGAGATATTGTTGCTTTTAAGAGGTTAAAGTTATAGCAAACAAGATGAAACAGGCAGCACGATGTGCCCTATTTTGAACATTATGCACAATGCAGAAATGAAAAATAAATAAAATATCATACAGACACAATGGGAGGAGTGGCTAAAGTTGATCAACATATAGCAAACAATCCATTAACACAGAAAGGAGTGAAAAAATACTACCAAAAATATTTGTCAAAGTACTTGAATTGGTTCTCTGGAATACATTCAGCTTGTACAAGAAATCTGGAGGCACAAAGAATGCTCTTGATTTTCATGTGGCAGTGACTGAGCAGATGAAAGCTGAATATCTCTCCAAAAGCACATGGCCATACATCAACAATCACTAATACCATCTGTCTAACTGACCATCATGTCCCATCATTATCCCAGCTACTGCAAAGAAGTAGGACCCTACCAGAATCTGTGGGATGTGCAGCCAAGTTCAGGATGCAAATGAGAAGAAAAATAAGAGGGAATAGCAATATATGTGGGTGTGTGAAGAATGTGATGTACCTCTATGTATTGTACCACACTACAGAGCCTTTACACAGTCACGAACACAGGAAGGTGAATGTTGTGCAAGAGTGTATTATCATAATTTTTATTGTTTATCAAAAACACTACAAACAGTTTTGAAAGATATTCAAGTAACATATTTTGTCCTAAGACATTTTATTCTTTGTGGAGTTATTTTATAAACATAAGTATATTTGGGGTTTTAATATAACCTTTTTTTAACATTCTCTAATTATCCTTTAAGTGAATAATTCAATTAAGTTTGAAATTCAGCAATAAAAAATTGTAAATTTTCGCACATACTTTTACAGACTTGGAAGAAAGATGGGAAAATGCAGAGGACTGTCACAAAGTATGACGCCTTTTGCGAGACATCAGCTGTTGAAAAACTGGATATCCCACATGAGAAAGGAAGCGGGGAGCTAACAGATATTATGCAGCTGCACAAAAAGCAAAGTTGGAATCTGAAGAAGTATTTTCACAACAGCAATTCACCAATCCATAAAGCAACAGTGGCAGCTGACATTAATTACAAACCTTTCAGTCTAATAGAAACATTTGTTAACTGTCACAACGTCTACATTAATACGAAGATAATAGGCTGGCTCATAAAAGAAATGCCCAGGAAATACCTCATCTAGGATAATATTGATTTGCAAGCCTCAAACAACTGGTTGACCTATGCCAGTTTACATGCAGAAACTTATGGTTGTCTAACACTGATACAACATCCAGGTAATAACAAGGAGCTGCTGAACATACATCGTTAAAGAACAAGGAACAGATGATAGCAACAGCAAGTATTGGGAGGTCACAAGGAGACAGTATCACACATTACATCCAGATGTAAAACCTTGGCACCCACAGAATGTTTGAAAAGGCATGATGAAGTCGGCAGAATAATCCACGAAAAGTGTCAATTAATGAAAGAGCTTCCTTGTTACTTAAAGGAGCTGCTGAACATACATCCTTAAAGAACAAGGAACAGATGATAGCAACAGCAAGTATTGGGAGGTCACAAGGAGACAGTATCACACATTACATCCAGATGTAAAACCTTGGCACCCACAGAATGTTTGAAAAGGCATGATGAAGTCGGCAGAATAATCCACGAAAAGTATCAATTAATGAAAGAGCTTCCTTGTTACTTAAACCATTATTATTATTATTATTATTATTATTATTACTATTATTATTATTTATTCCTGACATAACGATAATGAAGAAAAAGGAAGCATGGACCACCAACATTGCTATTGCAGGCACCAGCAGTTGAAGAAGCTTTCACACTTGAATTTCAGTGGCTCTAGTATGTCAGATTGTAAAAGTGGTCCTGGTGGTTATAGGCACACTGGGCATTTGAATACGATTGACAATGATGAAATATCCGTTGCCACTTACAGAAAGCCACTATGAATTTCTTTATTCTTTGAGTAAGTGACCCAAGTGATGAATACTTGGGACACGTTAAA
Organism: Schistocerca americana; assembly: GCF_021461395.2. Classification (NCBI taxonomy): domain Eukaryota; kingdom Metazoa; phylum Arthropoda; class Insecta; order Orthoptera; family Acrididae; genus Schistocerca; species Schistocerca americana. The sequence goes on from NC_060123.1 coordinate 134,057,929, forward strand.
ACTGTGCCAGACCCAGATACTTGGCTTTCACTGTTGGTGCGCTAGCAACAGTAACTAAATTTCCACAAGGTCCTCTCAGTCTTACATATTCTTTACACTGCGAATGGACCTGCAGCACAGTTTAATAATACTTAACACAACATCAACACAGTGGCAACCTGACTTGATAACATTTCTGAAACCACTGGTCTCTCACTGGCTGCACAGTGGAGACATTGTGACAGACGGACACAGCACTGAAAAATTCTTATGGGCACCAGAACATGACACTTTTCATACTTACTCTTAAATGATCTGGATCATGATTGATGTGACATTTTCTAAGGCACTGGTGTCCACATCGTAAGCGGTTCTCGCAAGGATGTGGGCAGACGATTTTTTCTGCTTTCTGGTGACAGGGCTTCACAGTTTCGTGGCCACACGGAAGCTTAATAAGAACGCTAACTGTGCATAGCTGCTTAGCTGCATCTATGTTGCCCTCCACTTCTAGAGTATGGCCACAAGGCAATATCTTCACGACTTTATTTCCACAGATGCCACAGACACCACACTCTTCATAACACTGTTTCTCACACTGATGACCAAACTTGCAGCCTGCTGGTGATCTGAAAATGTGAAATAACAAAGGATGACAGAGACTGTTACACAGAAACTGTTTTGATGTAACCGGTTACAACTAACAATTGACAGAAACAGTCATCAATTATACACAATAATGACCCTGAACCTTTGAAACAGATTTACTGGAAACTCTGCATCACACCCACCCTGTGAAAACAAACAGTGGTGACTAATTCACATATTTATGATTGGAATTTTCAATTAAAAGTGAGTGTCCTTGTGGTTGCAGGACAACAAACTGTACACGATGTTGTTCATGCTCATGTCAACAAACCCTTGGCTGTATCTATATGCTAATCTGTACTTGCTAATATCAAATGGTGTTGCCTTACACCAACTTGGTAAGATAAAAACACACATATCTGAAAGAAAAAAAAAAAGAACTGTACTGACTTCCAGTATTTGTGTACTTCTAACAACATATGATAGCTTGCCGTTTCCCTTTTGTTTCTGAAGTTTGAAACTCTTTGACTCATTTTGAAATATGGTAGTTGATAAAGGTATGCACTGAGCATTCCAGTTCTGAGAATAAAATAATTTTTAAAATTTTACCACATTTTCAGTAATATTACAGTGCTTTATTTACAACAAGTGCATTTATTTTGCTAGTGGATTAAAGACGAAACGTCCATTAGGAAATTTCTATCCCCTCTCTTTGGAAATATCATTACAAGTAACTAATGAAAGGAAAGAAAAAAATTGCAAATGCCAGAGATTCTGCCATTTGGATTTGAGTCTTGCAATATTTCACACAGAGGACATTTGAAACTATAAAATAATTATAAATGATTATCAGATTTACAATCACTTAAGGAACACACACACACACACACACACACACACACAGAGAGAGAGAGAGAGAGAGAGAGAGAGAGAGAGAGAGACTGACTTATATTTGTGACAACAACCAGGTATTTTCAGTAATCAATTTTGTTCAAAGGATAAAATTAACCTACAACAGACAAAAACTGTAGTGCGAACATCCAAGCCTTTTCAAAATTCTACAACCATCACAAAACTAGAGGAGGACTGTCTTATGGTAGCCTGAAACCGGTCATGATTGAGCCAATAAAACTATTTACAACTGAAGCAGTGTATTATGTAATTCTATGGTGCTTAGTTGCAGGTGTCCTGTTAACCAAATTTTATACAATCCTTAGCATTGTCCCCAGAACTGATCACTTGTCCCTGGTTCAAAGTTGGGTGGAAGGCTTTGAGGCATACATCATGGACACTCTGTAACAAGCCCTTACTTAAACTTCCAAGATTTAAACCACAATGTTGGGGGCAGTAGGATCCCACTAAATGGCCCATGTGTGCACTACGCATCAAATGTGGCTAACATTGCAGCTAACTGTGTGTCAGATGCACTAAAATGTTTGTTAGATCAGGTGGCGCTCCATTAAATTCAGTTCATGATATCTGTAGGAGAAGCCCCTTCATTCAGTATTAGTATAAAATTCGAAGATATGCACCAACATCTCCTCCCCCAAAACTAAAGTATTGAAATGCTAGTGGTCAAGTGCTAAAGCATTCAAAATCAAGTGCCAGGGCACATACAGAAAGCAAGTACAGTGCACTGGCTAAACTCTTAAGCTCACAGTAGCGAGATTTTTGGAATGAATCTGAGTGCATATCTAAAGGACTGGATAATGGCACATAGAGGAGACTTCAATCATCTTTTATTTATTGGGAAAACATGTAAGAGTGCAGATAAGCTGTGAAACAATACCACACACTTTACCTGAAAGCTACTCAGAACAAAGAGTTCAGACTCCCAATCATGATGGGAAAATATTGCATCTAATGGCATCTTTGAGAATGTAAACACTGAAACTGTATCAGAGGCCATTAGACACTTGCACTTTGTATTAATTTACACACTCAGTAGACTAAACAAATAGACAGTAGGGACATGTCTCAAGGAGGAAACTGAAACATTTATCTCGGGGCAGAGGCATGTCAGAGAACTCAGGTTAAGGTTTAAAAAGAAGTTGATCAACTACTGTATACTGTTTATATACATACCTAGCAGAGCGGTTTGTGATAGGGGGGGGGAGAAGAGAGAGAGAAGAAAGAGAAACTTATAAAAGGGAATGAGACTACTACATATGAGATGCAATGCAAAGCACAGAGCTATAGACAGAGAGATGCTAAACGAAATTCATTTGGCTGTCGAAAGGGCAATGCATGAAGCTTTCGGTTACTGCTGTAGCTGAATCGTATCAAAAGATAAATGACAATCTGAAGAAATTCCGGTCATATGTAAGGACTGTCAGTGGCACCAAAGATGATGTCCAGATCCTCAAAGATAACACGTGAACTACAATTCAGGATAGCAAATCAAAGTAGAAATCCATTTTCAGATGTTCCTTTACAAAGGAGACTCTGCGAGTACCAGCCAATTTAATTCGCTGCAAAGAAGAGTGAATATAATGTCAAGGTGGTCAGAAACAACTGAAATTCAACAAATCACCAGGGCCAAATGGATCCCTACCAGAATCTATACAGAATTTGCAGCTGTGAATTAATCACTCTTTTAACCATAATGTACCGTAGAGCCATCAAACAAAACACTGTGCTCAGTAGTTAGAATATAGGGACAGATACTGGCCATCTACAAGACAACTAGCAAAAGTGACTGACTAAACTGTTATCTAATACCACTAACATCCATCTGTCATAGAATCTAACTTATAACATAGTCTGAGCTCATAAACATTGACCTTGCAGAACACAATGCCAGCTTTACTCGTATGACGCCATGAGAGCCACAAATAAAAAAAAAAATCTATCAAGTGCATGCAGTAGTCATTAATTTCCAAAATGCATTTCCAAAATGCATTTGACTCCATACCATACACAAGCTTGGTAATGAAAGTAGAATAATGGGAGGTAGGAAGGGGGGGGGGGGGGTGAACACAATTTTTGAAAATATCATGTAACTGAATTGATAAAAATTCTACTCACCAAGCGGCGGCAGGAGAACACACATATAAAAAGTATTAAAGTTTGCAAGCTTTTGCAGCCAGTAGCTCCATCTTCTGGCAGAAGGGTTGAAGGGAAAGGAAAAGGGTGAAGCAAAAAGCTGGTGAGGTTCAGGAAAAGGGTAGAGTTTGGAAAAGCCACACAGGACCCTGGGTCAGGGAATACTAACCTGATGGGATGAGGAAGAAAGACTGATTGTTGTGGATTGCACCAAGCAAGATTTGAAAACATGAGAGCTTAAAGGTGGAAGATGGGGTATTAAACAAGACAGAGATTGCTGTCAAAACATTGTGTATGAGTTAATAAGAGAGAAAAGCTAAGTGCATTGTATTGAGGACCCGCATATGGCAAGAACGCACAGCCCATTGCTTCGTCTTCATCCAGTCTCTCTTCTTGTGGTCTGTCTTCAGAGCTCTCCTTATTTGTGTCGCACTGTATCCATTTTTCTTGAAGGTGTCGTTTAGGTGTTGCAATTCTCCTGGCAAACTTTCCTTATCACAGATGGACATGGCCCTGTGCACTAAGGTGTTGAGTACAGCATTGCATTGCGCAGGGTGGTGGCAGCTATTGGCGTTATGATAGAGGTCCGTGTGTGTTTTTTATTCTATACACTGTGTGTCCCAGCGTGCCGTCCATGTTTCTTGTGATCAGGATATCTAGAAAGGGTAAGCTTCTGTTCTCTTCTATCTCCATGGCAAATTTGATATTTCCATGTATACTGTTGAGACGTTAATGGAACTCTAGCAGTTTGTCCCTGCCATGTGGCCAAACTACAAAGGTATCATCAATGTACCTGTAGCAACCTTTCAGCTTGTGTTTAGCAGTATCCAGTGCTAGCCTTTCGAAGTGCTCCATGTATAGGTTGGCTATGCCTGGTGCTAGGGGGAGCCCATAGCTACACCATCTATCTGTTCGTAGAACTTCCCACCACACTTTAAATAGAACACTGCAAAAGAGCTTGACGAGATCCTCCTCAAAGTGTTCTTTGAGTAAAGCCAGGGAGTCTTCTACTGGTAGTTGTGTGAATAAGGATGTCACATCAAAGTTGACTAGTAGGTCTTCATTTTCCAGCCGCATTCCCTGTAGTACTTTCACAAACTCAGCCGAGTTTTCACATGGTGTGGTCCGTAACCCACCAAGGGTTTTAGCATCTGTGATAAATGCTTAGGAATACCATATGTCTGCGAGTTAATAGTGTTTAAAATAGGTCGTAATGGGACACCTTCTTTGTGGACCTTTGGGAGGCCATACAGAGGTAGTGGTGCCGGTGCCCTCGGGTAAAGCTTCCTGATGATATCCTTCTCTAGTCCCGAGTTGTTGAGCATCTCAACAGTCTTGCGGGTCACTGTTGTGGTGGGGTCCTTCCTCAGTCTTTTATAGGCAGGATCTTGCAGGAGGGCGTCAATTTTCAGCCAACAGTCTTCGGATTTAAGCAGCACCGTAGCATTGCCTTTGTCCGCTGCCAAGACCACTGTGTCCTGGTCCTCCCTGAGTGCCTGTAGCGCCTTTCGTTCCGCCACCGAAATGTTATTCTTCGGCATCTTTGCTTTGTCTAGTACTCTGCAGACATCTCTTCTCACTTCTTCTGCAGCTTCTTTAGGTAGTCTCCTTGTGGCTTGCTCTACCCCACTTATGATGTCCCATTTCGGCAGGGTGTTCGGAACTGGGGTGAAGTTTATGCCCTTGGACAGCACCTCTTGTGTCGGCCCATCCAGTTCTTTATTTGTTAGATTAATGACCACCTTGTTTGTTAGGAGATGGTTTTTCTTTCTGTTGTCGTGCTTCCAGAAGATGAAGGAATTTCTTGCACTGCCTTTCGGTGGCTTTCTTCTTGGACCATTCGCCATTGGCAAAGGTATTGCCTTCTATCCAGTCCCAGGTGTGTTCTGGGCGACAGGAAGCCAATCGGAGGTGTAGAGAAAGCAGACTTCTAGCGTTCTTGTCGAGTTCCAGTCTTGTGACCCTGATGTGTTCTCGTACTAGGGCCGCGCTCGCCTGTCGTAAGATGTGTCTCGTCCTGTTGGTATTGACAGGATGCCGCAAGTTGGCGAACTTAGGCATCACTTCTTTATCCCGACATCGGAGTAAGAAGGCCAACCTGCTGAGCAGCTTTCCCTTCACGCTCCGTAGCTTCTGCAGCATCTTGTAACTGCAATGTATAGCCTCCCCGTAGATGTATGTTATATGTGAGTGCTGGCTTTCTCAGGGAATTTCATATATTAAGTCTCCACGGGTTGTCAGCCGAGTAGAATCATCGTCTCATAGCAACGTTTCGATGGAATGTGTCTCCATCATCTTCAGGACAAGTGTCGGGATATCGTCGGTCGCAGGCTTATATCTCTGCTGGACCGCTCTCCGCTTCCCGCGGCCGGCCAATCACGCACCCGCGGAATTGCCCGATACGCCTGGATCGGCCAGTGGTGGGGGGCACGCGTGCACAGAGTTCAAGTCCCGGTGTGCACAAAATCGGATGCGAATGTGGGATGCAACATATAGTACAGACGTAGCGTTGCATCTCACAGCGCCGCAGTGAAGACATTAGGCATGTACGCTTGGGTCAGACCAACAAATCTACTGTGGCGGAACATAGTACTAACGAGAAGCACACCTTCGATTTCGAGGACACAAAGAAAATATGCAGTACAAATGGATTTTGGGACTCAGTAATCAAAGAAATACGGTTACACGACAACCTAATCAACCGCGACAGTGGCTACCATCTCAGCACAGCCTGGGAGCCTGCAATCAGGAAAATCAGAGAAGAACGTTCCGTTCCACCAAGGGCCGCGGACAGAGCAGATTGAGATGGACGCTGGGACTCAAACCCCGCACACGTGTCGCCGCCCCCCCCCCCCCCCCCCCCCACCACCACCACCACCACCACCACCACCACCACCACCGGCCGATCCAGGCGCATCGGGCAATTCCGCGGGCGCGTGATTGGCCGGCCGCGGGAAGTGGAGAGCGGTCCGGCAGAGATACAAGCCCACGACTGACGATATCCCGACACTTTGCCTGAAGATGATGGAGACGCAGTCCATCGAAACGTTGCTACGAGACAACGATGCTACTCGGCTGACAACCTGTGAAGACTTCATATATGAAATTCGCTGAGAAAGCCTGCACTCGCATATACAATGAAGATGAAATGGAGGTGGGCTAGACTTGTAGCCACGAAAACTGATTGTAGTTTGACCAAAGAAATACTTTGCTGGATTCCAAGAAGTAAGAAAATAACCACGCCTATAGCCAAATAGTAATTTAATAGATGGCATTAAAAAAGAACTGTTAGAACAACGTGGATGCAAGCACGTAGTGTAGTGGAAGGCTGAAATGCACAGGATAGTGTGGAAGAGGCTTTCACTCAGCACTGAATTTCAAATGGATGGTTTGATTGAGATAATATTGTAATGGATAAATTGACTTTTTTAATACATTGTTGTCATACATACCTTTCACACAATTTTGTGCACCTGACCTTTGAATGATCGCGGTCCTCTAAATGGCAAGAAAGGGGACAAGTATGGCCACATGGCAATCTGTCATTACACGGAAGCTGACATCCTTCCTCCAGCAAGCTCACAAAATCACTTGCCGAAGATACATAACTCAGCTGTTCACTATGAAACTTGCAGTGTAGTGCAAGGCTGGGTCCAATAGCTGCCATACTCTTGAATGCATTGTTTATTTTTTTCCATGTATCACTAACTGAAGTAAAACAGTCCATGTTGCCTGTAAACAAAAATCAATATTGCTTGCTATTGTTAGCTGCCATTAACATTAACTTATGTGTATTATAGGAAGCCTTCTTAAATCAAATCCTACCGAGGTCTCTATATTTTTGAGGTTTGTTGCTATACTACAGTAGAATCATATTACATGATAATTGTTAGTTAAGATCACTGTATCTATGTTTAGTTCTGTGAGAGTGGAAAAGCCCCATTTCCTTACAGATGTATCTACAAAGCTTTAAGATTAATACTACGGTATATTGATAATTTTCACTTATGGACCGTCTGACAGCAACTGAATAAAACACAATTTTAGTGCCATACGCGTTTCGCCTTTATTTTCTGCAAGGCATCATCAGTGGCCTGGAATATGTACATATGTTAGCTATTTTATTTACATTTTTGTCACTGTGCCTATAGGTTATAAACAGTTCTGGTGGTTGGTATTTCCTATTAAGTAGTAATGTTTTGAACTGTACTTACAGGTTCAAAACATTACTACTTAATAGGAAATACCAACCACCAGAACTGTTATAACCCATAGGCACAGTGACAAAAATGTAAATAAAATAGCTAACATATGTACACATTCCAGGCCACTGATGATGCCTTGCAGAAAATAAAGGCGAAACGCGTATGGCACTAAAATTGTGTTTTATTCAGTTGCTGTCAGACGGTCCATAAGTGAAAATTATCAATATACCGTAGTAATACGCGCAACTGAGGAGGACAGGAACACAAAGTTGAAAATGTCTTTAAGATTAACTATTTAGGGTGGACTCTAAACCACAGTGTCACTTGGCCTTTTTTCATATACACGAAGCACTGTCAGAAGTGAGGTCCACATTAATCATCAGAAGGACCTTCTAGAGCTGACTGAGCATTATGCGTTTGAACAAGTGCTTGATATTTACATATAGGGCTACTAAGACTGTATATGCTGCACAAGATATGCAATACACATACAACATTTATTTATTTTTCATGCACTAAAATCCTTGTTAACTTTTGATGCTTGATAATGATATACACTCGTTAGAATGGGTTCTGCAGGAATTTGCAAATACCAGGTGCCCAAAAAGGAGAGAGCAAAGTAGTTAATAACATACCAAACAGGTCATAATTTTATCCCATTTGTTATGTCCCTGAACTACATAATGCTACAGCAAAGCAACACAAGTAACCTTTCTGAAATACGTCCACAAGAATTCCCCTAAGAGAATCAAAGGTCAATGAACCAGTTTCATTTACCAAGTTCGTGACATCAAACTTCTTTAAAAGTTTATAGACTGCAATGTAACGTGGTTAACAACACATAAAAGAAATGTTGTATCAGTTTAATAATGAAACACTATTCAATTATTTCAGGCTTATAAATAGAAATACACTATAACCCAACTGTTACATTCCCAGAATTAATGTTTTCCCACCAATCATGACTTCTTTTACCACTCCCATCAAATTTCCCATGTCCACTACGTTAATTTGCACCCCATTTCGTGTTAACATATTTGTAATTTTGCCATTATTTACACTTTATGAATTAATGTTTGTGGAGAAATTGACATTAAATGAAGCTGTTATGGAGTTGGTTGTCAAGTAGTGTTTACAAACATTACGAGTTTACAGTTTCTTGACATCAAGGCACTCTGCCCATTGTCAGTGGGTCTGAACCGGTAAATGGCTAAAAGTCAGAACAATTCATGCTGTATCTCATGCCACTGCCAAGCTCTACTTGGAAGTAACTAGGTTAATTTGAATAAAAAGATCATGACGAATCACAACAATTTCCATGCTGTCTTCACTGCACATACAGAGCCTTGTGATTTTTATTCTCGTCATGACACCTTTGTCAAACCGCATTTAGCACGTTTTGTCATTTGATCACTTGTAGTGATAATCCACATCTTTGCTCATTTTGCATTGCTCAATGTTTTTGGTTTCAACACAGTACCAATTATGTATTTTTTTCATGCTTAGCAGACAAGTTTCAAGAATTTATTCTCATAATCAAATGCAGTATTTACAAGTATTTTTTGTGATGTTTCACAAACAAACAATGAGAGTGATAGTTTGTGTGTGTGTGGTTTTCTCAATTAATTGAGGATACACAGTACCTGATAACCTCAAAAGGACAACTATGGTGTAAGAGATGGTAAACAACACACATACAATCACCAAGCAAAATACTTACATAAATATTTGCACTTCACAATGAGAAACATTTTTGAAACACATCACTAAGCATGAAAAAATTCGTAACTGGTGCAGTGTTTCATTATTTAAATAATGAATGACAGGTGTAGTATTTTCAAAAGCATAAATTATGATTCACAATTCCAGTTACATCAGCAGTTTTATATTAGATAATAAACAAGTCCCTGACTAGTATTTGGATGCCTATTATGTACATATATCACATGTAAAGGGCAAAAATGGGAGGATCCTACACGTAACTTTTACAGCTTAAAACATTATTTCCCACATTTTAAGTTTTCCCGTATTTTACACCATTATTTGAAGTCCCTTGAAAAATGTAACAGAAAACTTTGGAATAAAATGCAACAGCCAGTTAAAAAAAACTGATGCTAATATGCAGCAACTGCTTTTGTAACAGTCCAGGTCTTTTGGACAAAATTTCCCCCTCATCCCAGCCATGGAGCAGCTACTACGTGATACATTCAGACCATCTAATGATACCTTGTTAAGAAGTCACAACTGATTACAACACCATTTGTGTGACTAAAGGCTGAAAAATATGATAAAATAATTTTGTTTACAAGATGGTCGCTGTGTTTCCCTAAGGCAGTATTCTTAGTCTTTGACAATTCTTTAAATAAAAAATACTTTTTTGGTGTATTATTTATAAGCCTGAAATACAAATGCGTAGAGTGCTACTTAAGAGGGATGGTGAAGAGTGAATTCTGACTTACCAATGATGTAAAATCCTTTCCTTGCTCTGGAAAGGACGCCAGAAATTCGGTTTTCTACCTTCCAAAAATCAATATTACCATCCTTATTGCTTCGCACTAGTGACAATAAGATGATGTCATTTTCTTCACCTTTGAAATTGTCCACACATACAATTCTTACTTCTTTTATCAGTGAAGTTGACTTCAGCTTCTAAAGGGAAAGAAATTGACAAAATAGTATAGAAACGTTCATCTGCATTTTTACATACTGTGAGTCACTGTTCTTGTAGTAAAAACAATTAACACCAATTGCAAAATGGAAAAAAGAATTTGACTTCCAATGATGTCCCAGTAAATGTATAGGAAACCCTTTAAGATAAGAACAACTGTAGTGACTTTAGGAACTTAAGATGGTTTGTAAGCCAAATACTGCCACAGTAATTTTTTTAAATTTTTTCCTAGAGTGATAAGAAATTTTCTTACGAAACACACCAGTGACATGTTAAGAGAAAGAGCAGTCTTATATGAGAGGCAGAGTTTTCCCCACTTGTGCCTCTGGGTCATTTTACAAAGACAACCAGTCTCCTTGTATTCTATTAGTCAAGACACTTCCGAAACTAATAAACATCCTCTTTTCTTGCTGCTATGGAAAAAAATCTACATAAAAAAACATGAGCGATTTCCCTGCAATTTGCAAATTATAACATTATTCCTACTCAGCTGTAGTCTGTCCACATATTTTCACTACTTCTTGTTACTTTTTTTACAATACTACTACTATGCCATGAACTGTCAGCTGAACACAATATTTCCACATCCATAAGGATGTCATCTGCCAGTATTAACTTCACAGCAGTAAGGAAACCATATGGGATACCAAGCTACTGTAGAACCATTTCGATGCACAATTTAACATTTGTTACCTGAAAACAGTGAGTGAATGAACTGTCGATGGGAAGATGCATATTCAAACATCCAGAAACAGTTTACAGTGGTGCAAGATCACACCAGTCCACAATACTGCTCACAGATTACCCAGAATGTTATTCACTGCTGTTTTCTCTCCAACTGGACATTCCAGTTGCACGATATGTCTTGTATAGTGTAATATATTGTCACAATTTATAAAATGAAAAATTGGATGTCACAATTTATAAAATGAAAAATTGGATAATGTGAAAAAATAAATAAAAACAAAATAAATACCAGTTCAGTCCCAGCAAAATACTACACAATTTCATATATTTACTTTCTTTCAACATGAAACAAAAACCAATCAACTCTTCATACACTTGTATACCTGCTTTCAGCTGTCACAAATTCATCCAGGTATATTAGATTATTTATTTATATCTAAAAAGAAAGATGATGAGACTTACCAAACAAAAGCGCTGGCAGGTCGATAGAAACACAAACAAACAAACACAAACATACACACAAAATTCAAGCTTTCGCAACCAACGGTTGCCTCATCAGGAAAGAGGGAAGGAGAGGGAAAGACGAAAGGAAGTGGGTTTTAAGGGAGAGGGTAAGGAGTCATTCCAATCCCGGGAGCAGAAAGACTTACCTTAGGGGGAAAAAAGGACAGGTATACACTCGCACACACACACACACACACACACACATATCCATCCGCATATACACAGACACAAGCAGACATTTGTAGATTATTTATTTAGTTAGGCCAAACAAAGCGAACATCGGTTGCTACTGCTGCTATTTGGTCTTTGGGTACTGCCACTGTGAAAACACTCAATCAGTTTTTGAACTTGAAAACTTCTGTGTGTAAAACTATGAATTGCGTGATGAAGAAATCAATACAAAACATACCACTATTTCACTTAAAATGAAGGTTGAGTTGCTTAAGGCAAATAAAGAAAAATGGAGGTCAAGAATGGAAATCTGTAATAGTCAGGTTTTGCTAATATTACACTGTTGGCAATATTTCAATACACAGACGAAACAACAGCAATCTTTGAGTGCATAATCTTTCACCCAGGCAGAAAACTTGAGAACAGCTAACAAAAAGATGCGAAGACTGCATGTTTTAGGAGTTGCAAAATGTGCTTTTTCCTGTGTAAATTCTTGTTGGTATCAACACCTATAAATTTTGAAATTTCTATCCTATTTATTATTTCCTCACCATGCACTACATTGATCCAGTACCCCTAGATTTATGAACTCCTACCTCAGTTCTGGTGATTTCTGCACAATATACTATACCAAGTTAACGTACGTGTGTGTGTGTGTGTGTGTGTGTGTGTGTGTGTGTGTGTGTGTGTGTAAGCAGGGGGGGGGGGGGGGGGGGGGGGGGCAGGAGGATTTCATGAATTTGAACTGACTCTCTCATACTTCATTCAGTTTCACATGACTAGCATAAATTTCATTTCTATCAAATTCTTCATAATTTATATCATCATTATTACACACACAGTGTGCTAAGTTATATGTACTTTTGACTGTCTTCGTGTTTTAATGGGAGATATGCTGTTTGTGAAACAAAGGACAAACCGGAGCAATATTCCTCCACAGATTGTTGTTTTACTTTGTGTGTGCCATCTTATTTCAGTAAGGTTGATGAGTAAATTTTCCAGTAATCCAAGGAAAAAATTGTATCTATGGTGGGCCAGATCTGTTGTCTCCTTTCAGAACTTCTTACCCACATTAAACTGTTGTAGCTCTGACTGCGAATCTTAAAAGTTTAGATAAAACATTAAATCTGTTTGGAGTAAAAGACACTGTTTCATTACTGACTTACCCTATACTAAATTTTAATTTAATAAAACACAAAACTGTTATTCACTTTCATGGTAATTAGTAGCCATCATCTGTCAGCCTTCGTGAATTATTTCCCAGTTCTCCCCAACTAATTTTTAATGTTTATCACAAGAGCACTTGACTTTAATATGTAATCATTGGTAGTTTCAGAGATGGTGTGATTATTTCAATAACTGAACAGAATAAAATCAGAGGAATACACCAAGAATGTTGAAATAATCTAAAAATTTGTTTTACTGTTTTGTGTGTTTGTGTCCTCTTACTAGAAGAATGTGACTTCACAGGCAGTGGTATCAAACCCAGCTTGAAATAAAATTTATCATTAAATCCCTTAACCGCCAAATCTCTGAAAAAAGAATACTTCCAAAGTTATCACACTTCATTATTCATCTGTATTTACACGGATATTCTGAAAATCACATGTAAGTGCCTGGCAGAGGGTTCATCAAATGACCTTCACAATAATTCTCTACTACTCCACTCTCGAACAACAAGCGGAAAAAATGAACAGCTATATCTTTCCATGCGTGCTCTGGTTTCCCGATTATATGATGACAATTTCTCCCTATGTATGTCAGCTTCAACAAAATATTTTCACATCCACAGGAGAAAGTTGGTGACTTAAATTTCATGAGAAGACCCTGCCACAATGAGAAATGCCTTTGATTTAATGATGCCCACCATGACACTCTCTCCCCTGTTTCTAAAAAAAAGTGGACAGACAAGCATAGTGCAGGCAGTCTCTTCACAACATGGGTTGCATCTTTGAAATGTTCTGAGGATAAATTCCAGTCTTTCGTTCGCCTTGCCCACAACGTTTTCTGTGTGTTCTTTCAAATTCAAGTTGTCTGTAATTGTAATTCCTAGGCATTTAGTTCAGTTTGTTGTTGTTGTTGTTGTTGTTGTTGTGGTCTTCATTCCTGAGACTGGTTTGATGCAGCTCTCGATGCTACTCTATCCTGTGCAAGCTTCATCATCTCCCAGTACCTACTGCAACCTCCATCCTTCTGAATCTGTTTAGTGTATTCATCTCTTGGTCTCCCTCTACGATTTTTACCCTCCACGCTGCCCTCCAATACTAAATTGGTGATCTTTTGATGCCTCAGAACATGTCCTACCAACCGATCCCTTCTTCTAGTTAAGTTGTGCCCCCATCTTCTCTTCTCCCCAATCCTATTCAATACCTCCTCATTAGTTATATGATCTACTCATCTAATCTTCAGCATTCTTCCGTAGCACCACATTTCGAAACCTTCTATTCTCTTCTTGTCCAAACTAGTTATCGTCCATGTTTCACTTCCATACATGGCTACGCTCCATACAAATACTTTCAGAACGACTTCCTGACAGCTAAATCAATACTCGATATTAACAAATCTCTCTTCTTCAGAAACGCTTTCCTTGCCATTGCCAGTCTACATTTGATATCCTCTCTACTTCAACCATCATCAGTTATTTTGTTCCCCAAATAGCAAAACTCCTTTACTACTTTAAGTGCCTCATTTCCTAATCTAATTCCCTCAGCATCACCCGACTTAATTCGACTACATTCCATTAGCCTCGTTTTGCTTTTGTTGATGTTCATCTTATACCCTCCTTTCATGACACTGTCCATTCCGTTCAACTGCTCTTCGAAGTCCTTTGCTGTCTCTGACAGATTTACAATGTCATCGGTGAACCTCAAAATTTTTATTTCTTCTCCATGGATTTCAATACCTACTCCGAATTTTTCTTTCGTTTCCTTCACTGCTTGTTCAATATACAGTTTGAATAACATCGGGGATAGGCTACAACCCTTTCTCACTCCCTTCCCAGCCACTGCTTCCCTTTCGTACCTCTCGACTCTTATAACTGCCATCCGGTTTCTGTACAAATTGTAAATAGCCTTTCGCTCCCTGTATTTTACCCCTGCCACCTTCAGAATTTGAAAGAGAGTATTCCAGTCAATATTGTCAAAAGCTTTCTCTAAGTCTACAAATGCTATAAACGTAGGTTTGTCTTTCCTTAATCTTTCTTCTAAGATAACTCATAAGGTCAGTATTGCCTCACGTGTTCCAACATTTCTACGGAATCCAAACTGATCTTCCCCGAGGTCGGCTTCTACCAGTTTTTCCATTCGTCTGTAGAGAACACGGGTTAGTATTTTGCATCCGTTACTTATTAAACTGATAGGTCGGTAATTTTCACATCTGTCGACACCTGCTTTCTTTGGGATTGGAATTAATATATTCTTCTTGAAGTCTGAGGGTATTTCGACTGTCTCATACATCTTGTTGATCACCAGATGGTAGAGTTTTGTCAGGACTGGCTCTCCCAAGGCCGTCAGTAGTTCTAATGGAATGTTGTCTACTCCCGGGGCCTTGCTTCGACTCGGGTCTTTCAGTGCTCTGTCAAACTCTTCACACAGTATCATATCTCCCATTTCATCTTCATCTACCTCCTGTTCCATTTCCATAATATTGTCCTCAAGTACATCGCCCCTATATAGACCCTCTATATACTCCTTCCACCTTTCTGCTTCCCCTTCTTTGCTTAGAAATGGGTTTCCTCTTGATATTCATACAAGTGGTTCTCTGTTCTCCTAAGGTCTCTTTAATTTTCCTGTAGGCAGTATCTATCTTACCTCTAGCGAGATAACCCTCTACATCCTTACATTTGTCCTCTAGTCATCCCTGCTTAGCCATTTTGCACTTACTGTCGATCTCGTTTTTGAGACGTTTGTATTCCTTTTTGCCTGCTTCATTTACTGCATTTTTATATTTTCTCCTTTCATCAATTAAATTCACTGTTACCCAAGGACTTCTACTAGCACTCGTCTTTATACCTACTATGTCCTCTGCTGCCTTCACTACATCATCTCTCAAAGCTACCCATTCTTCTTCTACTGTATTTCTTTCCCCCATTCCTGTCAATTGTTCCCTTATGCTCTCCCTGAAACTCTGTACAACCTCTGGTTCTTTCAGTTTATCCAGGTTCCATCTCCTTAAATTCCCACCTTTTTGCAGTTTCTTCAGTTTTAATCTACAGTTCATAACCAATACATTGTGATCAGAGTCCACATCAGCCCCTGGAAGTGGCTTACAATTTAAAACCTGGTTCCTAAATCTCTGTCTTACCATTAAGTAATCTATCTGAAACTTGTCAGTATCTCCAGGCTTCTTCCATGTATACAACCTTCTATTATGATTCTTGAACCAAGTGCTAGCTATGATTAAGTTGTGCTCTGTGCAAAATTTTATGATTCTTGAACCAAGTGTTAGTTATGATTAAGTTGTGCAAAATTCTATCAGGTGGCTTCCTCTTTCATTTCTTAGCCCCAATCCATATTCACCTACTACGTTTCCTTCTCTCCCTTTTCCTACAACCGAATTCCAGTCACCCATGACTATTTAATTTTCGTCTCCTTTCACTATCTGAATAATTTCTTTTATTTCATCATACATTTCTTCAATTATTTCGTCATCTGCAGAGCGAGTTGGCATATAAACTTGTACTACTGTGGTAGGCGTGGGCTTCGTGTCTATCTTGGCCACAATAATGCGTTCACTATGCTGTTGGTAGTAGCTTACCCGCACTCCTATTTTTTTATTCATTATTAAACCTACTCCTGCATTACCCCTATTTGACTTTGTATTTATAACCCTGTATTCGCCTGACCAAAAGTCTTGTTCCTCCTGCCACCGAACTTCACTAATTCCCACAATATCTAACTTTAACCTATCCATTTCCATTTTTAAATTTTCTAACCTACCTGCCCGATTAAGGGATCTGACATTCCACGCTCCGATCCGTAGAACGCCAGTTTTCTTTCTCCTGATAATGACATCGTCTTGAGTAGTCCCCGCCCGGAGATCCGAATAGGGGACTATTTTACCTCCGGAATATTTTACCCAAGAGGACGCCATCATCATTTGATGATAGTTGAATTTACAGCCTTTAAATTTGATTGATTTTTCGTGCAACGAAAGTTTAATAGATTCCTTTTAGCACTTATGTAGATGACCACACACTTTTCATTATTTAGGATCAAGTGCCAATTTTTGCACCGTAAGATATCATATCTAAATGGTTTGGCAATGGGTTTTCACCTTCTGATGATTTTAACAGACAATAAATGACAGCATCATCTGCAAACAACCTAAGACAGCTGCTCAGATTGTCTCCTAAGTTGTTTATGTACAGAAGGAACACCAGAGGTTTCATAACACTACCTTGGGGATCGCCAGAAATTGCTTCTGTTTTACTCGATGACTTTCCACCAGTTACTACGAACTGTGACCTCTCTGAGGAAATCACGAATTCAGTTTCATAATTGAGACAATATTCCATAATCATGTGATTTGATTACATGCCGCTTGTGAGGTACAGTGTCAAAAGCCTTCTGGAAATCTAGACATATGGAACAAAGTTAAACCCTTCGTCAATAGCACTCTCAACACTTCATGTGGGGAAAGAGCTAGTTGGGTTTCACAAGGATTTCTAAATCTGTGTGTCAATAGACTGTTTTCTCAAGGTAATTCATAACATTCAAACACAACATACGTTCGATAATCCTGCAGCATATCAACATTAAAGATATGGGTCTGTAATTTAGTGTATTAGTCCTATTGTCTTTCTTAAATATTGGTGTCCAACTTTCCAGTCTTTGGGTACCATCTTTCATCAAGTAAGCAGTTGTATATTATTTTTTAGTATGGAGCTATCGCATCAGCATACTCTGAGAGGAATGTAATTAGTATACAGTCTGGACTAGAACATTTGCTTTTATGAAGTGATTTAAGTTGCTTCACTACTCCGAGGATATCCATTTCTGAGTTACTCACATTGGCAGCTGTATTTGATTTGAATTCTTGTGTGCTGGAGGAATTTTGGAAGGCTGTGTTCATTAACTCTGCTTGGACAGCACTGTCACCAATAGTATTTCAACTGCTGTGGTGGTGGTGGTGGTGGTGGTGGTGGTGCTGGCGGTAAGGTCCTATGGGACCAAACTGTTGAGGTCATTGGCCCCTAGGCTTACACACAATTTAATCTCACTTTAACTAACTTATGCTAAGGACAACTCACACACCCATGCCCAAGGGATGACTTTGACCTCCGAAGGGAGGAGCTGTGCAAACCATGGCAT
Source organism: Schistocerca americana (assembly GCF_021461395.2). Lineage (NCBI taxonomy): Eukaryota > Metazoa > Arthropoda > Insecta > Orthoptera > Acrididae > Schistocerca > Schistocerca americana. The sequence continues at coordinate 134,076,084 of NC_060123.1, forward strand.
GGTGCCTCAGACTGCACGGCTACCCTGCACAGCAGTTGCAGTATTCAGTCTCACTACGGCAACCCTGTGTTCACTAATCCCTGTATCCATTTTGATGCTCACTAATAGCTCACTATTATTTGTTGCCAAAAGGCCAAATGTGTTTTCACAACCATTTATTAATGAAGTGGGCTCATGAACTAATTGCTCAAAATAATTTTCAGGGAAAGCATTTAGCATGTTTTTGGATCACGTTTTATGCTTGCCTCCAGAATTTAAAAATGTATTTTCACCGACATATCGAGGGTAAATTAAAGTCACCACTAATTATAATTGTATGAGTTAGGTAGCCTACATGTTCGAAGTTAGACTCAAGTTTCCTTTGAATGTTTCAGTAATTGTACGTCAGAGTTGGGAGCTCGGCAAAAGCATCCAATTATTAATTTATTCAGATTGCTAAGAATGTTGCTAAGAATAACCTCTGCCCACATTAACTCACAGAACTAACTACCTACTTCAATTTCGATACAAGATAAACTGCTTCTAACAGCAACAAACACGCCACCACCAACTGTGTTTAGCCTATTCTTTCTGACAACAGTTAGGGTCTTTGCAAAAATTTCAGCTGGACTTATCTTCAGCTTTAGCCAGCTTTCAGTGCACATAACAATTTGAGCATCAGTGCTTCGCTTAGAGCTCTTGTTCTTTCCCAACACAGCAACGACAATTTGCAACTGTTATACCATTGGTTCCTAGATCTACATTCTTCCTGTGTTTGACCTGCTTCCTTTGAGACTGAAGAAGCCCGTTTTGTGTTTCCCTGAAACCCTCTACCCTACAAAACCACCCAGTCCATGCCACACAGCCCCTGATACCCATATAGCTGCCTCCCACATGTAATGGATGTGTGACCTAGCCGCCGCTACCCATGTAGCTGCTCCCACATGTAATGGACTTGTGACCTATTTAGCAGAACCACTTGTGACCTATTTAGCAGAACCCAAAACCCCACCACCCTATTGCACAAGTTGAGGAATCTTGCAGCCTACATGGTCACAGAACAGTCTGAGACTCTGATTCAGACCCTCCACTCGGCTCTGTACGAGAAGTCTGCAATCGGCCCTGTCTGCTTTCATCTCAGGAACATGACTGGCAGCCTTCACCACTTTTGATAGCTGCTCAAAACCAGAGAGTATCTCTTCCAATCCAAAGTGATACACATGATTGGTACCGATGTGAGCCACCACCTGCAGATGGCTGCATTCTGTGCTCTTCATGGCATCTGGAAGGACCCGTTCCACATCTGGAATGACTCCACCTGGTATGCACACGGAGTGCACATTGGCTTTCTTTCCCTCCACGACAGCCGTGTCCTCGAGGGGACCCATAACGCACCTAACATTAGAGCTCCCAACTGCCAATAATCCCAAACTCTGGGACTGCATGGACCTTGCAGGCTGAGAGGTTTCCTCCGAAACAGGACAAGAGACTGCATCTGGCTGACAGACAGTGTCAGCCACAGACAGCACCTGGAATCTGTTTGTCAGACTAATAGGGGAGGCATCGTGTTTGGCCCTCCCCGGGAAGTCATTCACAGCCTGCCATCCCCAAGACAACCTCCCACTTTACCAAGGGTCAGGCGTCCACCTCAGTGCGAGCAGTAACTGGGCTGGCCACAGGTGCAGACCACTTGGCCGACTCAAGGCTTGTGCTGGACATCCGTTGGATCCCCCTGGCCCACCCATAACAGTGATGCTCATCCAATGCAGCCTCAAGCTGTGTAACCGCAGCCATCACAGCCTAGAGCTGAGAGCAAAGTGTCACCAAGTCGGCTCTCATCTGCACACAGCAATCATAATCCCTATCCATACTGACGAACATGAAAAACTACATCTCACTGACAAACGAAGGACTATCGACAACACCTGCTATGGAACTCTACTGTGGGTGCTGTAGGAAGTGCAAGAAGTGTGTCTAATAAATCAGGTTAACACACTGAGATTCAAAAACTAAACTACCTACCAAAGCACACAGGTGAGTCTAAATAATTCACTCCAGATTAGGAACTTGTAATAAACCACAAAATCTATTTACTTTCTGACACAAGCGAAAACACGAGAACTGTGTTTATTCAATATTAAATTTGCACACAGAAAATCAAAAAATTTAACTACAAAAGCACACAGATGACACTATATAATTCGCTCCTGGTTATGAACTCATAAAATGTAAAAAAATCCTTGTTGCTGCTCTGTCCAGGCCAGTGGCTGCTGCCTGACTGGTTTTACGAAAATGGACGAAAATAAATAATAGTAGTACAGGTAACAACTCATGATATAGCCGAGGTACTTAGAGTCATCAATAGGAACATGAAACGTGACAAAAATTGATGTTGCTAGTTTTGGATGAATGTTTCTTCATAGATAATATAATTCTTACACACCTACACACATACTAACCAAATTACTGCAGCTCACAGAGTGAGGATTCATTGTGTGGAAGAGGTATTTAAAGACTGACATACATAAAAATGTAAAGGTCCTATAAAGATGTGATGTCTGTCCACTGGTTCTAACAATAATTTGGTTTAATGGTACTTTTTGAATGATACACTGTGTACTCATGTGGTGAATTCAATAGTTTCATGTAAAATTTCTGTGTTCATAATTTTGCTGCTTAGGCATTTCTTAATTAGTGGCTTAATCAGATAACCAAACAACTATTAAAATCAGAAAAAATAGGGCAATAAAAGTATAACATCAAATATGGGAAACAAACAAGGTTTGAATGATGAAAGTATTTAAAGATGTGGTAAAACTTATTGTGGATATTTTCTTAATTAGTAAGTTTTTGGAAAAGTTAAAGTGGTTGCTGAAACATGAAATTTTGACAATTCAACAACTATGTCAGTTTCCTCTGCTTTACTGATTAGTTCGTGACTTTCTTCTGGCTACATGGGATTGTAACAAATTCAATTACTGATGTATTTCCAATGAAGATGTTGTATTCAGAACTAACCACGCTGTGGGAATAACAGTTGTTATGTACAAAGTGGCTCCAGAATTGGGATGGCGAATTCACCCTGTTTTCAGCTTTGACGTGCTGCATACATCTTACTAAGCCATAAGCAGATGCATGAAACCATTCTGCAGGGCCGTACGGCTGTGAGCCACAACGCAACAGATGAGTTCATTCAAGCAGGCTGCCTGCAACAGTACACTCACAGAGCCACCACTGCTCCCACTGCAGCTGCACGAGGCCAACCAACCTCGCCTGTCTCCTCTGCCACCTTTGCACAAGGCCACGTCACAGGTATAATGACACAGCACCACCCTAACAATAGGCGTTGCCACTGTCTCACTGACCAACGCTGCCGTGCCTTTTACTGATCAACAAGTGCAATTCGTGAGCTTTGCACCGCCAGGGTCCGACTCTGCCCAAGAGATGCCGCCTAAGACTTTTTGTTTGTTGCAATGTGTGTAGTTCAATGTGATGCCCACCAACAGTCCACAGTGACATCTGGAGTTGGATCCTGACATACAAGCAGTGGCGGCTACTGTGTAGAAGCACAAGAGCATGTGGACACCCAAACTTTCAACACCTTGCAGATTTATTGGTTAGTTTTCTTTGAATGCTGTTAAATGTGACATAGATGCTGTAATCTGAAAGATAAATCACTTACATCTACCACGCTACTGCTCTACTAGATTCCATGAAACTTGGCATCTGGGTTGCGAGCATACATTCAGTTGTGCACATCTTAAGGAGCTTTTGTGTATGCGCAACTCGTGTGATGTAATTGCCTTACAGGCCAAATATGTACCGATTTGATAAACAAAGTGGACGGTACATGATGTGCGCAGCTAGCCCGTCACTCAACTATAAGTTTACATCAGTGCCACCAGGTAGTGGCACACAGCGGCATAGATGATAGCACATGCCTCAGATATGCTAATTCACTCACTATATAGTAAAATTAGATTGGATGTCAGTATATGTCAAAGTTGTACTAACAGTAAACATATTTTGTATGTTTCTGAATGAGTTATAGAATATTAAGTTACAAATTGTATCAAACTAATCCATTTGAGGCGGCGAGAATCATAAGGGCCTAAAGCACATCAGCGTTGATTGTGAGGCTGTAGCATTTATTCATGCTTCTGACACCTGTTCATCTTGTGGTGAGTCACTTTCATCTGTGCTGTAGACCCACAGTGTGGGTATAAACTGTCACAGAAAGCTGTCTCACTGGTTTCTTAAATGTGGGAGCAACAGCGGTGTGCTTTTGACCTTTGTGGCTCTCAGCACCTCATTTGTATTCTAGTCAAGTGACCCTGCTGGTAGACATTACTACTAATTGAAGCATTTCCACAAATAGCAGTTTGTGTTCGGTGTTGGTTGTTTACTGTGCAGGGATTGACTTTTGTACTCGGTGTAAAATTGAACTATGATGAATCTATTCTAAATGCTAACAGAAAAGTAAAGCTATGAGAACAGGTCGTGAGTCGTACTTGGGTAGCTCAGCTAGTAGAGCACGTGCCCGAAAAAGGCGAAGGTCCTGAGTTTGATTCTCGGTACAGCACACAGCTTTAATCTGCCAGGAAGTTTCACATCAGTGCTCAATTTGCTGATACACTTGGTATCCACGGTTGCAGGTGACACACAGGTTAACCTCACACCAATGGTAGGCATTGTGCGTATTGAAGACACACTCAAGAGTGAATGCTGCTTCTTATGGCCATATTATGGTGTTCACAAAGTCAGCGGCAGCTTCCTGTTCTTTTTGGAACCATTAAAAGTATTCACAAAGCACGTTGCTAGTCCTACTGGTAACGTAAGGCCCTAACGAAATGTAATGGACCTGAATGAGGCGAGAATAATACTTGGTACTAATTTATGGTACCATTGGAGAAGGATATAAGAAAAACAGGTTTCGCATCTAGTAAATGAAGTGGTGCGAATTAATTCACGCCCACGACCTGGAAAGTGCTGCTTTAAAAGCTCACCAATCTTCTATTTCTGCGACTGTAGTATGTAAATGCAAATGTTTTCTAGAGGACGCGCTCCAGTTGTGGTTGACGATTAAGATGCCAGTTACCATACCACCTGGACTACATTTACTAAATTAAAAACATATGCCTCAAACCAGAATCAAACCACTGATCTCCTGCATGCTAACCCAAAACTCTATCCACTGCACCAACTACACAGGGCAAGTAACATGTGCTGACAGAGGTATTTACCATACATGTGGTTACAGTGTTGCCAGATTGCCACCCTTGAACATCCTTTTCCTGCTGGATGTACTCGCTGGATGAAATTTTGTGAGGGACTTTTTTTTTCTATCGCTGACATGTAAGGAGTCGCGCTGCAAAGCCCGAGTGTGTGAATTTCGCTTCACCCTGTATAGTTCTCACCACTGTGTGATAGAGTGAAGTTATGTTCAAAGTTCATGGAATTTGAAAGCTTGTATTACAAAAGTGAAGACTACGAGCCTTCATTGTGTAGGAGACTGCCGTATTGTTTTGAAGAAATCTGCAGCTATGAGATCCCATTCTTCGCCAAACCAAACCACCTATTGTTTGACTGCTGCTGAATAAGAGCAACACAGCACCGCTCCATGATATTGCTCACCAAATAGGCACTGGCAGTGCTATTCAGTGTCTTTCGTGGACTCCATTTTTTCTAGGAAGGTATTGAAAACAGTTTCTCATTTCTCAAATTCAACTGTTCCACTGGTAGAATTAATGCAACCTTTATTCCACTGTATAAGAATCAGCTACTTGTACACCGTCCCGTACACTCTTCAGGTTTCAACTGTTTGTTGAAATTGGAATTTCACTCCCTACGTATACCGAATAATGCTACAAAATAGCAAACATCTATTCAGAGCTTTCTGTTAGTACATAACGAACCTAAATCTCAGTTCCCCCCACAGCTGAAAGGAACTTGTAATGCCATTATCTAAACATTTCTGTTATTTATCCTGAAATTTAACTTCTCTCTCCATGCACTCCCTACCTAATCAGTTCTTCTGGATACTAACAATACTGAATTGATGAAGTCCTTGAATTAGTTGATGTGACACGAGCACCACCAAATCTCACTAGCTTGAGCTACTGCCCATATTAAGACATTCTACAATATTTTACATAACTGAACTGTTCACGCAGTGGTTCCCGTGCTCATGCTACTTGCTACTTTAATGCCGAGAATGACTAGATACTGGTGTTTCAAGTGCAATTTTATGTAGTAGGACAGACATAGCCACTCCAGCTGATCACGTGCCGTGGCCAAGTTCCACTGTAAAAGTTATGACAGCTTTTATTTTATTGATTGGCGACTCCATGGAGTGTTCTGTGCACCACAACCAGATAATGGATATAATTGGAAGGACAAACGGCATTGGTCGTATTTTTTGTTGTTTTATTATCCGCAAAATCGATTTTCGGTTGCTTAGTGACCATCCTCAGTGCTGTAATATACAATTAAAATTTTTGGGCACTGGTAACAACAAGCTTAGAACAATCACATGTGCCTACAAATTTTAATTGTATATTACAGCACTGAGGATGGTCACTAAGTGACCGAAAATCGATTTTGCGGATAATAAAACAACAAAAAAATACGACCAATGCTGTTTGTCCTTCCAATTATAGCTTTTATTTTATTGTAATGTTGTGATCTCACTTGGGATCGTTTTCTTTAATTAAAATTATTACTTTGTATCTGTCCTATGAACTGCTTGGTTTTGAGACTTTCAAAGAGTAGTTATTATTATTATTATTATTCTTTCTTTTCTCAGACATTATGTCTGGTCAAAAATGGAAAGTGACGCGGACCTTGATGAAGCGTGGCTTCCTTTTAACTGTACGGTATATGTTATATTGCATTTAGGAACTTTCGGGTAATTGAACATGTATCAATAATTACGGATTTCTGTAGTTGTACGTATAAGTTTGGATGTAGCTGTATTGCATTGATGTACTGGCAGATATTGTGTGGTATGACTCCTGTAGTTGATAGTATAATTGGTATAATGTCAACTTTATCCCGATGCCACATGTCCTCGACTTCCTCAGCCAGTTGGATGTATTTTTCAATTTTTTCTCCTGTTTTCTTTTGTATATTTGTTGTATTGGGTATGGATATTTCGATTAGTTGTGTTAATTTCTTCTTTTTATTGGTGAGTATGATGTCAGGTTTGTTATGTGGTGTTGTTTTATTTGTTATAATGGTTCTGTTCCAGTATAATTTGTATTCATCATTCTCCAGTACATTTTGTGGTCCATACTTGTATGTGGGAACGTGTTGTTTTATAAGTTTATGCTGTAAGGCAAGGTGTTGATGTATTATTTTTGCTGCACTGTCATGTCTTCCGGGGCATTCTGTATTTGTTAGTATTGTACATCCGCTTGTGATGTGATCTACTGTTTCTATTTGTTGTTTGCAAAGTCTGCATTTATCTGTTGCGGTATTGGGATCTTTAATAATGTGCTTGCTGTAATATCTGGTGTTTATTGTTTGATCCTGTATTGCAATCATGAATCCTTCCATCTCACTGTATATACGGCCTTTTCTTAGCCATGTGTTGGATGCGTCTTGATCGATGTGTGGCTGTGTTAGATGATACGGGTGCTTGCCATGTAGTGTTTTCTTTTTCCAATTTACTTTCTTCGTATCTGTTGATGTTATGTGATCTAAAGGGTTGTAGAATTAGTTATGAAATTGCAGTGGTGTAGCCGATGTATTTAAATGCGTGATTGTTGCTCGTTCTAGAAAGAATTTTCTTAAATTGTCTACCTGTCCATAATGTAGGTTTTTTTATGTCGATAAATCCCCTTCCTCCTTCCTTTCTGCTTAATGTGAATCTTTCTGTTGCTGAATGTATGTGATGTATTCTATATTTGTGGCATTGTGATCGTGTAAGTGTATTGAGTGCTTCTAGGTCTGTGTTACTCCATTTCACTACCCCAAATGAGTAGGTCAATATTGGTATAGCATAAGTATTTATAGCTTTTGTCTTGTTTCTTGCTGTCAATTCTGTTTTCAGTATTTTTGTTAGTCTTTGTCTATATTTTTCTTTTAGTTCTTCTTTAATATTTGTATTATCTATTCCTATTTTTTGTATGTATCCTAGATATTTATAGGCATCTGTTTTTTCCATCGCATCTATGCAGTCACTGTGGTTATCCAATATGTAATCTTCTTGTTTAGTGTGTTTTCCCTTGAGTATGCTATTTTTCTTACATTTGTCTGTTCCAAAAGCCATATTTATATCATTGCTGAATACTTCTGTTATCTTTAGTAATTGGTTGGGTTGCTGATTTGTTGCTGCCAGTAGTTTTAGATCATCCATGTATAGCAAATGTGTGATTTTGTGTGGGTATGTTCCAGTAATATTGTATCCATAATTTGTATTATTTAGCATGTTGGATAGTGGGTTATTATTATTATTATTATTATTATTATTATATTATCATTATTGTGTCAATCTGGTTGGTTGGTTAGTTGGTTTAAAGGCGGGAGAAGGGACCAAACTACGAGGTCATCGGTCCCTTGTTCCTAATAAAACAATGCCACAAGTGTGAGATAAAAGAGACAAAACATATAACACAAACTAGAAAGAAAGGAAAAGCCACAAGAATGAAGGGAAGGCAATGAACACTAAACGGAACAAAACCGGGCAAGGAAACAACAGAGAGATACTAGAAACAGAAGAGAGTAAAACATGCAAGCAGATTACAGTAGCTGACCAACCACGAGAATAAAAAGGGAAAGCCAGCCACTCTGCAACATATTACAACATCCACCCTAAAAGCACTAGTGTGGAGGACACACAGGGACAAAGGACATGCGCTAAAAACTACATAGAAGTATAAAACCCACTCTCACAGATAAAACGTAAAACTAAAGCTGCTGTGGAGGCATTGTTGTCCAACACCGAAGGCAGGGTGCTGGGAAAGTTAAAAGTCTGCCGCAGAGCGGCTAAAAGTGGGCAGTCCAGCAAGAGGTGGACAACTGTCATTTGGGAGCCACAGCGACACTGAGGTGGGTCCTCGCAACGGAGTAGGTAATCATGTGTTAGCCATGTATGGCCAATGCGGAGCCGGCAGAGAACAACTGATTCCCTGCGAGAGGCCGACATGGAAGACTTCCACACATTCATAGTCTCATTAATGACACGCAGTTTGTTGTGCATGCTATTATGTGCCATTCCGTCTCCCAAAGCTGGAAAACCCTGTGGTGTAAGACAAAACGCAGGTCAGCTTAGGAGATGCCTATCTCCAGAAGCGGTTTTCGCTCGCCTGTTTGGCCAGCCTGTCGGCAAGTTCGTTGCCGAAGATTCCAACGTGTCCTAGGATCCACGGCATAGGTGGACTCCTGAATGGACGCTACCAGAGGGTGGTGAGGAGCACAAGATATGGACGCCAGCTCTGCAGTGAAAACACTGCAGCCAACTGGCAACGAGTGCTGCTCAATATGTCCTCCATGAAAAGATGTGAAGCCTACGTGACCATCAGCCATTGAGCCGTGAGTGTAAACCACTTCAGAGCCCCAGAACACGTCAAGAATCGAGAGGAAGTGACAGCGGAGAGCGACGGGGTTAACAGAGTTCTTAAGGCAATGCAATAGGTCCAAATGAAGCTGCGGCCAAGGCATACACCATGGAAGCGTACATGAACGGACTGCAAATAGAGATGGTAAAGGGAAGGAATCCAGTTCGGAGAGAGGGGACCACAAACCACAATCGTTAGCCCCGATCTGGGCTGCTGATGCGGGAGGGGGACTGCCGCGGGCATGAAAAGGAGATAGTAATTGGGATACTCAGGGGAACTATAAATGTGTGTTGCATAACTGGTGAGCAGTTGCGAATGTCTGATCTGCAGTGGAGTGACACCAGCCTCCACCAGTACGCTGGTCACTGGACTCGTCCTAAAATCCCCTGTCACTAATCAAACCTCACAGTGGTGCACAGGGTTGAGTAAATGCAATGCTGAAGGTGCTGCCGAATCATAAACCACACTCCTATAGTCAATTCGGGATTGGACAAGGGCCCTGTAGAGCTGCAGCAGCGTACAGCGATCTGCACCCCAATTGGTGTTGCTCAGGCAACGGAGGGCATTGAGGTGCTGCCAGCACTTCTGCTTAAGCTGACGAAGATGAGGGACCCACATCAATCGAGTGTCAAAAACCAGTCCTAGGAATTGATATGTCTCCACTACAGTGAGTGAATCATCATTAAGGTAAAGTGCAGGTTCTGGATGAACGGAACACCGTCAACAGAAGTGCATGACACACGACTTTCTGACTGTAAACTGGAAGCGGTGGGCTAGAGCCCATGACTGCGCCTTGTTGATGGCTCCCTGGAGGCACCACTCAGCAACAACAGTACTGGAGCAGCAGTAACAAATGCAGAAGTCGTCTGCATACAGACTGAGGGCCCAACAGCTGCTGCTAGGCTGTTAATGGCCACTAAAAATAGAGAGACACTCGATACACAGCCCTGCGAGACTCCATTCTCCTGGATATGGATGAAACTACGGGAGTCACCAACTTGGACACGTATAAGTACAGAGCAACAGGAAGTTTTGAATAAAAATCGGGAGTGGTCCTCAAAGACCCAATTCAAACAATGTGGCAAGGATATGATGTTGTCAAGTCGTGTCGTATGGTTTACGTAGGTCAAAAAAAGATGGCAATCAGGTGTTGCCATCTGGAAAAAGCTGTTCAGATAGTTGGGAGAAGTCCAGGGCTGCAAATTGATAAATCAATGGCCAAGTAACTACCATGAGCCACACTGAAATGTGTGGCGGCCCCAGTATTTAAGAGGCAGAGGTCGAACTGAGACAGTAAAGTTTCGACATCTCTGCATGGACCAGTAACCACAGTGCCACCCCACAAGGGGTTATGGACATTAGAATCTCCCAGAAGTAGGGTAGGTATAGGGAGTTGATCAATCAGTGCAGCTAATACATTCAGGGGTACTGCACCATCTGGAGGAAGATATACATTGCAGACAGTTATTTCCTATGTCTTCCTTACTCTGACAGCCACAGCTTCAAGAGGGGTTTGAAGGGGCACATGTTAATTACAGACTGAGTTTACAACATAAACGCAAACTCCACCTGAAACTAGATTATAGTCGCTACAGTTCCTGTAATATCCCTTATAGGCGCGGAGAGCAGGGGTCCGCATTGCTGGGAACCAGGTTTCCTGGAGGGAGCACGGGTCCGCATTGCTGGGAACCAGGTTTCCTGGAGGGAGCACATGTAAAGCTTAACAGTTGCCATAGCTCAGCCAGCAGGTGGAAAAAACAGTCGCAATTCCACTGGAGGATGACATCGTCAGACTGGGAAGGCATGGAACATTCAATGAGGCAGTTTATGCCACAGAGCCACCTGTTGCCACCGATTTATTGCCTGAGCAGTCTATATCCATTGTGTCTGAGGGTCTGGCGAGATCTAGGTCCTCAGCAGACGCCAAAATCTCCACCCCATCCTCAGCCGCAGAGCTTGTAGGTAGCGGTGGTGTGGGTGCCACCGCAATTTCCTTGGTCTTAGGGGTTTTCTTTTTGGATTTCTCTCATTGCTCCTTGGGTTTCTCTGGCTGGGAGGACTTCATTGGCTCAGCGAAAGAAGCTGAAGAAGACTTACGCTTCTCCTGCTTAGAAGTGGAGACGGATGTGTCTGATGGTTGGGGATGGGCAGGGGGGGGGGGGGGGGGGGTTGCTCCAGAAGTAGGTGGTGCAGGAGCAACAGGGAGGGAAATGGGCCCCCACCATCAAGGGGGCAGGTGTAGTCTTCCGGCTCTGAGAGGTGACCTGGGTTTGCGGAGCTCATGGTGCCAGAACTGTTTTAGCGGCGGTGTGAGACGATGCCATACACACAGGATGCAGGCGTTCAAATTTTCTCTTAAGCCTCAGTGTAGGTCAATCTATCAAGGGTCTTGTACTCCATGATTTGCCTTTCTTTTAGAGAATCCTGCAGTTAGGCGAGCAAGGCAAATGGTGCTCTTCACAGTTGACACAGATGGGAGGCGGGGCACATGGAGTATTGGGATGTGATGGGCGTCCACCATCTCGGCATGTGACGCTGGAAGTACAGCGGGAAGACATGGTCGAACTTCCAGCACTTGAAGCACTGCATCGGGGGAGGGATATAGGGCTTTACGTCACACCGGTAGACCATCGCCTTGACCTTCTCGGGCAATGTATCACCCTCAAAGGCCAAGATGAAGGCACTGGTGGCAACCTGATTATCCTTCGGACCCTGGTGGACACGCCGGGCGAAATGTACACCTCACCGCTCTAAATTGGTGAGCAGCTCTTCATTGGACTGCAAAAGAAGGTCTCTGTGAAATATGATACCCTGGACCCTATTTAAGCTCTTATGGGGCATGATGGTTACGGAAACATCACCCAGCTTGTCACAAGCGAGTAACTCCCACGACTGGGCAGAGGATGCTGTTTTGATCAAGACTGACCCCGATCTCATTTTGGACAGGCCTTCCACCTTCCCGAACTTGTCCTCTAAATGCTCAACAAAAAACCAAGGCTTCATCGTCATGAAAGATTCCCCATCAGCTCTCAAACATACAAGGTACTGGGGTGAATAACATCTGCTGCCACCCTTGCCTGACGTTCCTCCAACGGTGTGGCCACGGAGGGGAACGATTTGAGATCATACTTCTGTGCATTGAATTGGAGCTCGTGATCGCTTAGAGACTACTGGTGTTTTACCACCAGCAAGAGATGATGAACTACGCTTCATAGTGTGTCATCCGTCCTGATGCCACCCACTCCGACCAGGGGGCCTCCCCACGGGCACCACCCAGCCGCAGTAAAGGACACCTGGCAGGATGGCCATTGACGGAGGTCCCGATGCCCCAGGGGGATGGGCATCTACCCCTCGGCATACGTGGGAAGTTAATGGCGCAGGCATCACAGGGCTACAACCAACAGGGTACATGGCGGCCCCACCACCAATGCAGAAATTGACACTGCATAGTGCATCGTGGAAAATGCACCCAGGGAGGTGACCTCGCCCGAGAGATGGAAAATGGGCAGGACTGCAATGCAACGATGAGAAAGTGGGCTAAAGATCTCAATGCACAATGGACACAATGCACCTTGTAAGGCGCCCTTCCCAAATTGGCTCGCTCTTTGGAAAAATTTTGAAGAATGGAGGTCAAATCCTACAGGAGACCATCACATAAAGCCTGAAATGTGTGAAACTCCCTTTAGTCGCCTCGTACGACAGGCAGGAATACCTCGGGCCTATTCTAACCCCTGGACCCGCAGGGGGGATTGTGTCCATTTGATGTTGTTTTACTATCATGGGTTATTCTTACCATCAATCTATTCAACTGATTTGGACTTTATCACCTCACTTGTGCAATCACATAAATTTGGATCGAAGGAATAATCCTCAAGGTGTTTGCTGTAAATGATGTATTTCTTGTTTATAAGACATACCAATAGAATGAGAAGCATCATTTTTTGCTGTCATCATTGTATAATTTTATTAGTCAAAGTTATTTCACTTCATACATCATTCTGGCTGATGCTCAGAAATATTTAATCAGGTAGCTGACATGGTTTGTTTGTTTGACTTTTATTGGGCCAATTAGATAGTTACAACATTACTTACAGGCCATAATCATTGGTGATGATGACCTCTAAATAAATATGACTTACAATGCTTCCATTTCCCCTGATTACAGCTAAAACAAACTGTTGTGTACCAAAATTCTGTTCCACGATTCCGATCTGCCTTCTCATCAGGTTGGCAAACAGTGCCACCTGGTTGGCTACCCAGTCACTGTAAGGACACTGGGCCCTGCCCTGTTCTAAAACTGACCAAACCCAGTCTGACGAGGAAGTGTTTCAATGTCAGCATTTTATTCTATTAAAAACTACATCTGGACCATTACCTTCTCTACTACTGCTACAAATCTAACCATCCCGACTTGTACACATGTATCAATCCTTGTAGTTCAAGCGTTCCAGTTGTTTGTACTCCTCAAAGCCATCTCTGAAACCAGCTCCAGCTACCTTTGTAATGCTGTCGCTGTCATAGTCCAGTGTCAATAACTGCAGTCAGACAATGGTGACATAACAATTATACTCAGATTCAAGGTTTTAGTTGTTAAATAAAGTTAAAATATTGTATTGTTAAATGAAGATCAAATATTGTTACCCCCTAGATTTACGGCCCCACTGCGATCATAAAGTTAAATGGCGATGAACTCTTTCAGAGAAAGGGGAGGAGATGTACAAGGTGCCCCAAATGCAAGTAATTTTCATTATTTAAATTTTACAAAGAGTCCACCTACATTGCCCATTGCCTTTCAGCTGATGTTGAGAGGGGAGGGAACGTACTAGATATACCCGGGCCCCAAATGCAAGTTCCCCCCCCCCCCCCCCCATTGCCTTTCAGCTGATGTGACGACAATCGACAGGTTCATGTCAGAATAGACCAAATCATCGCCAGCAAAGCTCAAAGCTGCCTTGCCAGACAAATCAGTCATCAGATCACTCGACCCGTGAGACTGAAGGCTCCCGGAGCCATGACTGAAAAATCTCTCTCTCTCTCTCTCTCTCTCTCTCTCTCTCTCGCTCTCTCTCTCTCTCTCTCGTTCTGAGCTGCCACCTAGAGAGGATACTAAATGGCTTAGTTCATTCATCTTTGCATTTCACTCCTGCTTTCAGATGGGTCTGGGGCTACTGGAGTTATCTTCTCTCATCATCCTGGCAATCCTGGGATGTACAGTTAAATTAGGATGTATATAATAAGATTACCACATTTATTACGTAAATATGAATTTGGTATTTCTGTACATGCCACCATTGTGGAATTATTTGAAAGAAAAGAAATAAATACTACTAAAAAGAGCAGAATGGCAGTTGGATCAAATCCACGTTGTTACACTTCAAACTGTGCTCTCAGCCACAGTTTGGGAGAGGCCATTCAATGGAATGGACAGATGCTTGATAATCGTGCCCAAATAAAATACTGTGAAGAAGTTAAAGAGAGCTGCTACATGATATGGCTGTTTTCACATATGGCCATCCCTCTAATGGGAAAGGACCTCTCTATGATGGGAATGGAATAGGATGTGCTGGATGAGTGCCTGAGATGGGCCTTGCTCCTGGATGTTCCACGGGTTCCATGTGTTAAGAGACTGGGAGTTAAGATGGGATATATGGATGTACCAGGACATTTTATAGTTTGGATGAGCAGTGAATACCAATTTGGCAGGGACAGAAAGGATTGGAAGCTGGATGTTCATAATTTTATGACCAAGGTTGTTGTTAAGTTTCTACTGGATTATCAGTGGAATGCTCCTTTGCAGCTGATTTGTGGGGATGGTCACAACAGGATCAGTGCACGTGTGATATGTTGTATCCATATAATGTGGCAATCTGGGACAATACAGTCATGATGGATTTGTGTGAATGTGTATGTTTATTCTATTGATTCTGAAGGAGGATTTGTCTGAAAGCTAGCAATGTCATCAGCTTTACTACTCAGTGAACACAAGTAACTAATTTTTAAGTTATTTCCCCATTCATGATATATTCATGCCATTTAAATCTGTTTAATTATTAAAATAACCATCTCATGACATCAGTAGGGAATGCATTTTATGGGCAGGTGCTCTTGCAATTAGGCTGAGAAATTACAGAAGGAAATGGAACAGCTGCCAGCCAATGGCAACTAATTGTCATGAAACTAACAGTTTTTTGTCAAAATTTAATTGTGTTTTTCTGTAATCTTAAACAGACTTAATGCTTTATTTGAACTTCAAGATTACTAGGCGCAGCTCGCACAGATTAATCTTTGTAAGATGATGTAGGATCAGGCTTCAGTTATAATATGTATTTCAATTTGGGCTGCCACAAATTTCATAAGTTTTTGTGATTGGGATGAAATAATTTATTATTCATATATATAATTTTCTGGAAATCTAATTTAAAACTAATTCAAAACTGTACTATTCTTCAAAAATAGCAAGCTTTATTGCCCTTTACTCTATGCTATTCTACTAATCCTTTCAAAATGGCTGTAGTGTCAGGAAAAAATACACACTATAGGATTATGTAAAAAATTTACCTGCTGAATATAAAACACCTGAGCCACATATGTTGTTAATATAGTAATATTTTCTGGAGAATGTCCCTGTAGAATGAGGTGCCTGCAGAGGGCAACAAGGAAATCTCCTTCATGTGGGTTACGGTAGCTCTTTAAGCCAGGTACCTAAAACAAAAGAAAACTCCAGATGCCACAAATTCCTGCAATATTCTTACAAAGACATTCAACAAACATTTATTGGTTATTACAAAGAGCCGTTATCATTATCAATTGGTATTTCTCTATAAGAATGCCCTCAGCTTTGTGGTACAGTGCTTAGAAGCCCTGCCTCTAGATCATGGGATCCCGGGTGTGACTCCCAGTCGGCTCAGAGATTTCCTTCATTTGGTAACTGTGCGTTTGTGCTGTCCTAATCATTTCATAACATCTCCATCACAACAATATGCAGCTTGCTGAAGAAACGTCAAATAGAAAGACTTGCACCAAGTGACCAAACAACCCTAGACATAGTCTCAAGGCCAATAATGCCTTATCACCATTTCATTTCTTTCTCAGTAAGAATAAACACAATTACTTTTTTTGCTGGAGGTTTGACTGTTGAACCTCACAAAACAGAATTTGGGAAAGGTAAAACAGTATTTCAATAATCTAGATTTAGAAATGCATACTAAATAACGAGAGACAAGAGGTACACAAAAAACAATCAATAAAAAACATGTTTCTGCTCTGTGAGATGTGATGAGAGAGTATTCCAAGAAATGTGATGGTTTTGTGGAAGTTGTACGGCATCAAGACAGTGAAGATACTTGTGGTGGGAACACAGTAACAAATCATACAATGAAGACTTCCACAACTGGTTGTATTATTTACTGGCTGCTATGCTGAACACACATATGCAGAGCTCCAGCAATCATGCAACAGAATGTAGGCAATTGATGTGATGCCCCTCAAATGGTCACACCTCACGTATTCACCTGAATATTCCGGTAAGAGGTTACTTGGGTTGACTAATTTCCCAATGCAGTCAGTATAACCAGTCTGTTGAATCGCTGTGATTTCCAGTATTTTCACTAGGCCCTTTTTAGCATAAAAGTTTGCTAATTACAGAGTTCCCAAATAACTAGACACATAGTTGCAACAATCATGCACCAGTCACACCTCATGGTCCCTTCAGTTCAAGTCCTCCGCTGAATACTGTGGAGCACTTTGCCAGCTGTGTGTTCAACCCCTGCGTCCTCACTGAGAGCTTCCTCTGTACTACTTTGTGGGGTGTTGCCTCTGACACCCATGTCCGAGCTATCGGCTAACGAGACACCACATATATGGACTTCTACTCTACCACAAGTGAAGACTGCAGGGCACATCACATATTGCAAATCAAACCACCAGGTCATCACAGAGTGCCACCTCCACTGTGCGTCGTCAACTTCATCACGGATTCTGAGCTCTCTGTCTTGCAGGACTTCAGTCTACCACTGACTGCAGCCACCTACAGCCATTACTAGGACATTCCAGTGTACAGTGACTGAATAAGCTTGCACCTAGAGACTATTACTGCGTTTGTTCATAAACTTAATGAAGTTTCATTGTTCTGGGTAAATGGGCTCGCACCTAATAGCACGTCACTCCCACTAGGTCGTGAGCAAAATAAGACTAAATATAGAAAAAGAATAGTAAAGTTCTGGAACGTGGATCTCAGTGAATATAACACTGAACAGTTCGATGAGTGCTGTATTTCAGTAATGGATATGGACACATACAAGACAGCAGTTCATAAAGACTGTAAGTCCCAAACAATAAATATTTTAAACTTCATTAAACAATCAGAAAGGGTAGAACAACCGGAAAGTGATTGTATTGTAAAATCCATATTCAGAGTTTGCATCTGGCAGTTCTGGTCACTGCACTTTGATTTGCTGACACCCAGGTTTGGCTTGCCAACCCCCCCCCCCCCCCCTTCCCATACCCCTCCCCCACACATACACACACATGTGCACACTAAGATTACCAAAAAGAAAAGGAGAACATAGTGCAGCAGTGACTGATACTCTAAATCCAACTAGCTTTCATGAAATACATGTGAGCACCATAGCAAATGGTTTGTCTGATTGGTTTGATGCGACCCTCCATAAATTCCTCTCCTATGTGCCACCATTTTCATCTCAGAATACCACTTGCAACCTATATCCTCAATTGTTTGCTGTATGAATTCCAATCTCTGTCTTCCTCTACAGTTTTTACCCTCTACTGACTATGATGGTCAAACAGTATCAATAAAGCATCGATAGTCAATCAAGTGAGAGATAAGACAAGAAAACCAAAATTTCACAGAATTGTAAATGCCAACTCAGTTCCAATATTCAGGGAAAATTTACAGAAAAAAATGATAAGTTTACTATGTACATACAGTATATGAGAAATTTATTCATTTCCTAAAAATATTCCTACAAGATTGTGATGTAACATCCAATGAAGGCTTTCACGACTGGATGGTATTGTTGATAATTCTTCCGGGTTATATGGCCGTGGTCCATGGAATTCTTCTATTCCATATGTTTCGTCCAATACTACGTTGGACATCCTCAGAGGTACGGCTGGTCCTGCTGGTCGGCAGGACTCAGCAGGACCAGCCATACCTCTGAGGATGTCCAACGTAGTATTGGACGAAACATTAGGAATAGAAGAATTCCATGGACCGCAGCCATATAACACGGAAGAATGTGATGTAACGAATCAGCAAAGTTGACAATACTTTTCTTGGTATTTTCCCATAGTATATGCTGTACATAAATAATATCTCTATGCAAATGCCCTAACATGTATCATGAAATGTTTTTCATGCTGTATTCCAATTAAGTGTATTGTGCCTTCAAAGTAGGTTGTTTAAAAGCTGGTGTGAATGACTTCATTAATGCTGAACTGTTACCTTCAATGCATTTTTTGTTCAATATATGAACATCTTTACTATCTGATAATCTTTCTTCATGTCCCACTAGACATAATATGCTCCACATACCGTGAATTTTTGTGCAGAAGACACATATCAACCGGGTGATAAATTATATTTTTCATGTGCCAATGAACAACAGATCCCACAAGTAATTGTTTTCTGTAATACCAATGTTGTGTCCATGCAGTTAGCAATCAAAACATGGAGTTAGGAACGGATGATTTTATCTTCAAGCAAATGAATAGACCTGTAATGTATTCTGGTAACTTGGATAAACTGAAGATGAGTGCAATGGAAACATTCTGGCAAAAAATGTGCTAAAGCCCTTAACTAACAGTCAAAGTAGGTGTGTTATCCACTGGAATATAAATGGTTTAAACACTGATGCTTCTAACAATAGAAGCTCCAAAATAGATGAATTGGAAATCATTCTGTCAGAATCTGCAAATATTAGAGTTGTTTGTTTAAATGAGCACTGGTTTACTGAGGACACAATTAAAATTCTAAACCAAATAGGGAACTTCTAATTAGCAAGTAGCTCCTGCAGAAGGAACAAGTCACTTGGAGGCTCATGTACACTTCTACATAGTGATACAAATTATCAGACCAGAAACTGTTTTAATTATTTAAATGAAGAATGTGTGTTTGAGAGCTGTTGTGTAAAAATAGCGGACTCACTAGAAAATGTTATAATAATCTCAAGAAACAGAATTCCACGAACATCAACAACAGAACTATTCTTATCTAAGCTTCAAATTACACTACAAGACCTTTGCACAGAAAAAAAATGTAATAGCTACTGATTTTAATGTCGATATCACATGTGATAGTAGCCGCGCTTCAACATTCACTGACTTAGTAAAGAAATATGGTTTCAAATTGAATTTCTTAGAATCTACCAGAGACAATGGGCAATCGGCAACATGTATTGACAAAGTTCTAACTAATTATGTATATGAAGATGTGTATAAACTTTGTCTAGATCCAGGTATTTCAGATCATTGTGCATTGTTCATCGAACTGCCACAGGCAACAGGAACATTTCACATATGAGAACTCATATGAGCAGGAACTTTAGCAAAGAAAACTTGCTGACATTTAGTGATAAGCTAAAAGAGAAAACATGGCCTGTTGATCATTGTAACTGCACTGACAAAAACTTTGCAAAATTCGTAAATTGTTTTCTTGGTGCCTTTAATGAAAGATTTCCACCTAGGCTCTGCAGCAATAAAGTAACAAATAAAGTAAAGTGGATTACCAGGGCATAGAAATTTCCAGTGAAAGGAAAAGGCAACTACACAGAGAACTAAAATATAATAAAGATATTGATTTCATTAAATATATTAAGACTCTATAAAACCATATTTAAAAGAGTTGTCAGGGCAGCAAAACAACTGGCAAATAACAGGCTAACTTTAAATCATAAAAATAAGACAAAGGCTGTGTGGTCAGTCATTAAATCTTGAGTTAGGTGTTAAGGCCTGTAACCAAGAAATTTCAAAAATTGACATTGAAGGCAATACTACTGTAAATCCAACTAAAATACCAGAGTACTTTAATGATGAATTCTTTACAAATGTAGTCAAGTCTGATGTAGATTTAACAGATTATCACAACAAAGTAAATCTCTTTGGCCTAGGTGAAAACACCGAAAACTTTACAGAATTCTTCTGTGGAGGATGTAGAAAATGCTATTCTAACATTAAGAAACAAAAAATTTGCAGGCTGAGTTGGAATACCCACCAAAGTTATTAAAGTGGTACACAATAGAATTGCAAACCCACTAGCTCAAATAATAAATCATTGTTTTGAAGAGGACTGTTTCCCAGAGGTACTGAAATATGCTGAAGTCAAATCACTCTTCAAGAAGGGATCAAGAGAGATCATGGGAAATTACAGTCCTATCTCGATTCTCCCAGTCCTATCTAAAATATTTGAAAAACTTCCTGTAGCAGAAATCCAAAACTTCATTGCAAAATATACTGTTATTCTAAACAATCAATTCGGTTTTCAGCAGGGGAAAAACACCATAGATACAGTAAACAGTTTCATTGAGAAAATAAGTACATCATTAGACAAGAGAAATAAAGTGGCAGGAATTTTCTTCGACCTCACAAAGGCGTTTGATTCTGTAAACCATGCATTGCTTGTTTACAAACTCGAAAAGTATGACATTAGCGGCAGTGCCCTACAATGGCTCAAATCCTACTTATCTTACAGAAAGCAAAGTGTTAGTATTTCTTCAAATGGTGAATATTGTTTATCTGTCTGCAAAAATATCTCAGGGTGTTCCACAAGGCTCCATATTAGGCCCAGTCCTATTTCTCTTCTACGTTAATGACTTACCGTTAAATATCAGTTCCCCATCACTTCTGTTCACAGGATGATATGAGGCATGATTTTTAAGTAGTACCGTTTTGAAATTAATGTTATTTTTACATGAAAGTGTGTAACTTAACCTACTTTTCTACATAATTTCCGTCAATATTGAGGCACTTGTCATAACGTTGTAACAGTTTTTGAATACCCTCCTTATAGAAGTCTGCCGCCTGACTTTTTAACCACTGCACGTAGGCCACCCATGTTTCATCTTGAAGAAACACCTGGGCGGTCAGCATCTTCCACTGTTTTGACTTCGACATGAAGACTCTGACCACCCAGGTGTTTCTTCAAGTGCAGGAACAGATGGCAGTCACTGGGTGCAAGATCGGGGCTGTATGGAGAATGATCTAGAGTTTCCCATCGAAAAGATGTGATGAGATCTTTGGTCTGATTCGCCACATGTGGACGGGCATTGTCTTGCAGCAAAACAATGCCCCTGCTCAACTTGCCACATCTTTTGTTTTGAATTGAATGGCGCAGATTGTGCAATGTCTTACAGTAAGCTGCTGCATCAATTGTCTCATTACGAGGCACAGATTCCACAAGCAATACTCCTTTTCTGTCCCAAAAAAACTGTGCACATGATTTTCCGGGCAGAATTTGTTTGCTTAAAGTTCACTTTTTTGGGTGAATCTGAATGCCCCCATTCCATGGACTGTTGCTTTGATTCTGGTGTGACGTAGGCCACCCATGTTTCATCTTGAAGAAACACCTGGGAGGTCAGCATCTTCAAGATGATGACGAAGTCAAAACAGTGGTGATGCAGTGGTTAGCAAATCAGGCAGCAGACTTCTATGAGGAGGTTATTCAAAAACTGGTACAACGTTATGACAAGTGCCTCAATATGGATGGAAATTATGTAGAAAAGTAGATTAAGGTACAGGCTTTCATGTAAAAATAAAATTATTGAGATATCTTAGCACGTCTTGTTTAAATTTCAAAATGGTACTTACTTAAAAAATGCACCTTGTACTTCTGTCTTAGTTGAAGATCAGAATTCAGAAAAAATTCCTAAATCTGTGATCAGTACCCTCAGTACCTTAGAAACTTGGTTTTGCAGCTCAATGGGTTGAATCCAAACATATCTAAGATTCATGTGATGCACGTCACAACCAAACAGTCAAAATGTGTGCAGACTAAGATTGTACACAACAACCAAGATATAGAAGAAATTCTTAGGTTTAAATGTAGATAAAAATTTGAGCTAGCAGGAACACATTGAATAGCTGGCAAACAAACTGATCAGCTTTGCGTTTGCAATGCAAATATTATCAACTGCAAATGACATGGACACACGAAAAGTAGCATAAACAAGCAGCTACTTCGAATCCGTTATTAGGTATGGTATTGTTTTTTGGGGTAACTCGATAAACATAGTGCAGACACTAAAAATACAGAAAAAAATCATATGAAATATGTGCACTGCAAATCACAAAGAACCATGTCTACCATTATTTAGAAAACTTAAAATATAAACTATGCCATCCGTATACATATATGAGATTATTACATTTCTGTACACCAGGCATGAATTATGCCACGCGTAAGTGCAACTGTAGCCTTCACAATTTTCTTAACAGTAAGGGATTTTGATTCTCCAAATGTTCATAGAGTTCTTATGACTGCCTTGTTTTTCTTCTTCTAATGTCAATAGTTTCCATTAGTCAGTTACTGCATTTTCATTCTACCCAAATGGAAGAACTGCAGCTAGTTTCTCTGCATTTTTGTATTAGTAGTTTAACAACATTCTTCTCTTTTAAAGAACTGCTTTTGTGCTGTGGTATGAACTGAAGACTGTATTTATCAATAGCTGACCATAGTTCTAAAAGTCTCTCTCCAGGTGGTTCTAATGTCACCCATCTAGAGGAAAATTCTGACAGATTTTTAAAATTGTCTTCCATTAACTTCACATCATTTGGACGACATTCACAATATGGAGATTAAGAATCGTTTAACCCAGGGAATTATCAATAGCATTTTCTAATTTTTCAATCCGTCATGCACATAACACATTTACAGTTAAAAATTGAAAAATACAGACTAAAACTGACCAATGTGAAAAATACTGATTTTACTGATCATTTTCCATTCTTGCTCTTTCTGGAAATGGTTCTGCACATTTTTTTCCTACATTCATTGTCTGGAGTATCGTTTTTAATACACACATCGAAAAAAGTTTTCCATCACCCCGGCTCCCAGAACTCCTGAAGATAGGCGTTGACTGTGGATATTGTATCACAGACACAGCCCCTTTGACTGTTCAGAGATGTCACTAAACCCGCCCAAGGATGTAAGCAACCATGCATGAGCAGTGCCTATCAGCCAAACAGTTCCAGTCATTCCACTAGGAAGGAGGTACGCGACTCGTGTTGTCTGTAGTCCAACCATGCCTAGACGGTCAATACAGCGGTTCAATCACGTCCACACTGTTACTTTGTGCATGGAACGGCTCTCAATGAGGGAAGTGTCCAGGTGTATCAGAATGAACCAAAGCGATGTCGTTCGGACATAGAGGAGAAACAGAGAGACTGGAACTGTCGATGACACGCCTCACTCAGGCTGCCCAAGGGCTACTACTGCAATGGATGACTGCTACCTACGGATTATGGCTCGGAAGAACCCTGACACCAACACCACCATGTTGAATAATGCTTTTTGTGCAGCCGTAGGACGTCGTGTCAAGACACACACTGTGCGCAACAGGCTGCATGATGTGCAACTTCACTCCCGACATCTATGGCGAGGTCCATCTTTGCAAAAACGACACCAGGCAGCAAGGTACAGATGGGCCCAACAACATGCTGAATGGACCGCTCAGGATTGGCATAATGTTCTCTTCACCAATGAGTGTCACATGTGCCTTCAAGCAGACAATCATCGAAGACGTATTTGGAGGCAACCCGGTCAGGCTGAACGCCTTGTACACACTGTCCAGCAAGTGCAGCAAGGTGGGGGTACCTTGCTGTTTCAGGGTGATGATATGTGGGGCCAACGTACGTTGCTGGGGGTCCTGGAAGGCACCGTAATGGCTGTACAATACGTGAATGCCATCTTCCAACCAATAGTGCAACAATATCGGTAAGATATTGGCGAGGCATTCATCTTCAAGGATGACAACTCGCGCTCCCATCATGCACATCTTGTGAATGACTTCCTTCAGGATAACGACATCACTCAACTACAGTGGCCAACGTGTTCAGGCATGAACCCTATCGAACATGCCTGGGATAGATTGAAAAGGGCTGTTTATGGACGACATGAACCATGAACCATTCCAAGGGATATACGCTGAATCGCCGCTGAGGAGTGAGACAATCTGGACCAACAGTCCCTTGATGAACTTGTGGATAGTAGGCCACGATGAATACAGGCATGTGTCAATGCAAGAGGACGTGCTACTAGGTATTACAGGTACTGATATGTACAGCAATCTGAACCATCACCTCTGAAGGTCTCGCTGTATGGTGGTACGACATGCAATGTGGCTTTCATGAGCAATAAAATGGGCAGAAATGATGTTTATTTTGATCGTTATTCCAATTATCTGTACAGGTTCTGGAACTCTCAGAACCAAGGTTATGCAAAACTTTTTTAGATGTTAAAGCAAATCTACTGAGGAAATACATTCCTCACCTTTATGTCCAGCACTTTTTCCAGCTTTTTTAAAATTTTCATGTTTGTTAAATTTACAACCTTTAGACCTCTATTCTTCATTTAAGTTATTTAATTCTCACACGATATCCAATGAGTTTTAAAACAAAATGCACCCATCAGCTATAAATGTTGTAATACACATCATGAAAGATGATACAAGCAACAATACAAACTAAAAAGTTCTGGAGCATCGAAATATAATAGAAAGAATTATGTTTGTCTGTTTTCTGCTTACACAGGAAAGTCTGGTTGCATGCTTTCCTGGTATTCCTGTCTTTTGCACTGATATTTTGGTCCTAACTTCATGTTGGTTTGCAGCATTACACATTTCATGACATGAAATACACGCCCACATCTCGTGGTCGTGCGGTAGCGTTCTCGCTTCCCACGCCCGGGTTCCCGGGTTCGATTCCCGGCGGGGTCAGGGATTTTCTCTGCCTCGTGATGGCTGGGTGTTGTGTGATGTCCTTAGGTTAGTTAGGTTTAAGTAGTTCTAAGTTCTAGGGGACTGATGACCATAGATGTTAAGTCCCATAGTGCTCAGAGCCATTTGAACCATTTTTGAAATACACGCAAGTCCAAAAAACCACCACCTTGAACAACTAGAGACATGACGATTATATTCACAAACTAGAGACATGACTTTTATATTCACAGGATATGTGCCTAGTATGTTCTGCAGAAATGATTAGCATTTGAACCATGTCAGCCCGCAGGTTCAAGGTCAAATTTGATATCGCAGAGCAACAGCATCTTCCGGTAAAATTTGCCCGGGGCTCTTGCTGTTGCTACAAACTGAAGGTAATGGATCAGTGTGACTTAAGCAGATGTGCATGATGCCTCGCAGATGTATTCACGAATCGTACTGTCGAATCAGTGAGTTTGAAGGAGGGTGCATTATTGGCATCAGAGAATGTGATGCATCCATCTGAGAAACTGCTACTCGTGTGGGACGAAGCGTTTCGGCAGTGCAATGGGTGCATGCAGAATGGTTCACAGAAGGCTGTAGAACATGATGAGATGGGTCACGTCGCACCGACACAGACCCCCCCGCCCCCGAGAGGATCGACACCACATCCGAATGGCATTGCAGTACAGATTTGCATCCTCCTCGGTTCTGGAGCAACAGTGTAACACATCTACACTATCAGGGATAACAGTCCATCTTCGTTTACTACGGCCCGAGTTACGTGCACATTGTCCACTTCTCTGCCTACTTTTGATGAATGTGCAGAAAAATACTAGACAGCAATGGTGTATGGAGTGACATCACTGAGGAAAGGAATGGCACCGGATAGTGTTTTTGGACAAATCCAGGTTCTGTTGGTTTCAAAATTATGGCCGCATTTTGGTTCCCTGAGGACAGGGCGAGTGGTATCATAGGGATTGCATTTGCTTAAATCCTACAGTGCCATCTCAAGGCCTTATGGTGTGTGGTGCTATACCACAAAATGCCATTCACACCTTACACACGTTGATGCCCTCACACACGGAATAAGTTATCAGAACCTAAGGTGGTGCATACTAGACAAATGCTGAACGGAGTTGACTGACATGCTAATCATTTCTGCAGAGCATACTAATGTACATGTCCTGTGTATATGAAAGTCCTCTCCCTAATCATTTGAGGTGTTCTAATTCTTCTGAACATGAGTGTAAAATGCGGTCACATCCACACGGAAATGAATGATGTTTTAAATCAACACAGATTTTGAATACCTTTAGTAATTTAAAAAGCAACTACAGACACTATGTCCACACAAATGAAAAAATTTAATAATTATTGCCTGCTGCCTTCATAATATTCTAAGAATTGTTTCCTTGAAGAAAAAAATTTCATGTTTTTGTTCGCCCAAGTTGGATTCTGAAAAACTATCAACACAAAATTTAACACCTTTAAATGACTAGGGGTGGTTTTGAAAATATCAGCAGTTTCAGACAGTCCCATTTCACAGTTGACAGCTACATGGCTTGGGTGATCTTGAGCTCCACATTAGAACTGCACCTGTAGTATGAACTAAAGACTACGAATGTGTTAAACCAACACAGAATCAAAACAACAGTTAATGCAGTGATACGACTGACCTCAAAGAAAACAAAAAATTCAAGCACTTTTATTACCTCATTTGAAAAATGATGGGTACCATTTTCTTGGATCAAAAGGGCACTGTTTAGTTAGATTTCATGGAATGTGGATCTACAATTAGTTGAAATGTATTACAGAATGCACATCAGACTGAGTTGTGCCATCCAAAGAAGATGGCACAGGAAACTGTTCATCTTGGACAGTCACCTTCCACAGCAAAATGTATCCACACATCCACTACCAATACTCATGATGTGATTCAGCATGTCTGCTGAGAGATTTTTTGACCATATATCCTACAATCCCAACCCCACACCCAGTTGCTATTACCTCTTGCATTTT
Source organism: Schistocerca americana (assembly GCF_021461395.2). NCBI lineage: Eukaryota > Metazoa > Arthropoda > Insecta > Orthoptera > Acrididae > Schistocerca > Schistocerca americana. The sequence goes on from NC_060123.1 coordinate 134,103,574, forward strand.
AATGATACCATGATAATCAACAGTTTAAAGGTGACAAGTAGGCAATCACTATAAACTGGTTCATCTGCCAGGCGGAGAAATTCGTAGTAGACAGTTTGCAGAAGCTGGTGCAAAATTATGAAAAGAGTTTGGAAGTTAATGTGAAATACATGGAAAAGTGAAGTACATTTGTAGAAAGCTAAAACAACCAATAGAATATTTTCCTAATGAATATATGTTTTTATGATCAAACAGCCAATATTGTTTCAACGGACCTCATATTTTAGTGGGTATTAGGACGCGTGAATGCAAAGCAGATGCAGCAGTTAAGGAGATGTGCACAACACCCATAATGATAAAATACGAAGTCCTTGTACTCACTATCGTCTCAGTGCCGAGGGGCAGGACCGTGCACCATTGCGAGGTGTGGCTGCAAGTCGCAAGATGGTAAAACGTAGCTGGTAAAACACAATATCTGGTGGGGCATTGTTCCTTTCTGACACGAAGATGAAATGCAATCCTCCTCAAATACCTCCAGATTGGACACTGCCCTCTGTTGCAGGGATTCCTCGTCTAACTTGAGCATCAACGATGTGCAATGCTTGTGGAGCATGGTTATCTACACTCAATTTTAAAATGAAATAAGTTCATATATCTGTTTTGGCATGCTCTACATTTTGAGTGATTACATTCCAAGTGTCGAACTTTGGGTAAATTTTTATCTTTCTCCAATGCCTTCCAAATATTTTAACAAAATGTCACGGTTTCACTTGGAAAAAACAGTACTGAGGATTGAGAACACTGGTGACTTTCCATTAAGTATATGATACAGTCGCATAGCTCTACACCTGAAAATTTCTAAATGTTCTAGAATCTCATGTTTTATGCATTTAGCAACCATGGATGCTGCCATAGGCGCTTGTGTGCATCAACAGCACAGATGGCCATACCGTAAGTGCAATCACAGTGGACAGGTATCTGTGGAGAGGCCAGACAAACATATGGTTCCATAAGAAGGGCAGCAGCCTTTTCAATTGTTAGAAGGGCAACAGTCATTCATACATTATGTTCCACAGAGCAAATCAAGAAATAGTCAAGGTATACAACAACAAAAGCCACAGAAATCATAGAACCTTAAATTGTGTACTATACTAAAAATAAGTTACCACAATACTACTTAATGCTATTCATGCCTATGCTACATAATTTTAATCAATTCAAACAGAAAGAAAACTGCTGCTTTGAAAAAAGCCACTGCCTCAGTTTTACCACATAGCTACTGTTGATCTGCTGTCAGCATCTTAATATTTACTACATTTACTTCTAAGTCTTGTTTACAGTACATTACTACTCATCATGCAACTTTATAACAAGAACTGCTGCTTGCTGTATAGCTAAAAGAACCTCACTCAACTCCTGCATGTAGATATTCAAATCATTTGAAGATAAAGTGGCTAACAAGGCAAGTTTTTCTTTTGAAGTGATAGGAAGTCCTCATTTATTGCTTTATATTAGACACGTACTTGTTGAAAATCTTACCATTAGTGTACATAACTCCATTCTGCACCATGGACAAGGAAGCAATGTCTGTACGGACTTGCTATATTGGCACTACAAATGGCTAATAGCTAGGGGAAACTGCAGCCATTATATTCTACACCTAAATGGTTTAATTATGATGCCATCCTCTTGGGAAACAATTCTGGGGGTAAAGTAGTTGTCCACTCAGTATCTGACAGAGACTACTCACACGCACTTGCACATACACACTGTCCAAGAGATACAGGATTTAAAAACTATGAAACAAACTGTCCTAAAGAATGAGTACAGCACATACAAAATACATTCATTTTATAAAAAAAAAATTGTAAAACAGAATGACACACAGTGCTTACATCACTCCACAAAACTAACCGTAACAAGAAGATTAACAATAATGTGGAATTTTCTGGCATTTCTCTCATATAAAACAACTAATGTTAAAAACAATATAAATTTAGTTTTTCTTTAAAAATAACACTTTACATATTAAACACAAGAGCTGTGGCACTGGTTGCAAACCAACAAATTGCACTTGAATTTATCTTTTCAAGCTTGAGACAAGTTCATTCGGGTTATCAAAGCCAACTGTGAAGATGCTTATAAAAAAAAAAAAAAAAACTGAAGTGCCTGTCTGCAACAAGAATGCAACAACATTACAAATCCGCATGGCACTTGGGATCTAGCCACATAACACTACTACCATGTAACTCTGAGGACAACGTATGTTGGCAACAAAAGCTATACTTAGTATCAGGCTATGGAGTAGAATTACTTCAAGCAAATTTCTTTGATCACATAGGACATTTATTTTCAATGTTTCCATTCATCACTTTGCTTATGCTGTGTGTGCAATGAAACAACTTAAAGCAATATCACAATGGACCACCAGTGAAGCAGATTCTCCCAATATACAGGTATTTTATGTCACTGTAGTCTACTTTTTTACTAGCGTTTGTAAGGTTCCGCCCCCCCCCCCCCCCCCCAATCTGCATAAAAATGTAACCTCCCTCTGCTGTGATTATTTCATTCCTTATGACAAGCCTCACATGAATCTAGGAAACCTTGATGATGGAGCTTTCACTCTGAAATAACTATCAGAAACAAAAAACCAAAATACAGATGGCTGACAATCTTTTTTCATAAAATATATATCTTCCATAAAAGCAGGGAAGGAACAATTAGTTCAAATGGCTCTGAGCACTATGGGACTTAACATCTGAGGTCATCAGTCCCCTAGAACTTAGAACTACTTAAACCTAACTAACCTAAGGACATCACACACATCCATGCCTGAGGCAGGATTCGAACCCGCGACCATAGCAGTCGCGCGGTTCCAGACTGAAGCGCCTAGAACCGATCGGCCACACCGGCCAGAAAACAATTAGTAAATTACTCAATTTTGTTTTAGCAGCTATATGTTATTTACTTTATGTTGTTGTTGTGGTCTTCAGTCCTGAGACTGGTTTGATGCAGCTCTTCATGCTACTCTATCCTGTGCAAGCTTCTTCATCTCCCAGTACCTACTGCAACCTACATCCTTCTGAATCTGTTTAGTGTATTCATCTCTTGGTCTCCCTCTATGATTTTTACCCTCCACGCTGCCCTCCAATACTAAATTGGTGATCCCTTGAAGCCTCAGAACATGTCCTACCAACCGATCCCTTCTTTATGATCTACCCATCTAATCTTCAGCATTCTTCTGTAGCACCACATTTCTAAAGCTTGTATTCTCTTCTTGTCCAAACTAGTTATCGTCCATGTTTCACTTCCATACATGGCTACACTCCATACGAATACTTTCAGAAATGACTTCCTGACATTTAAATCAATACTGGATGTTAACAAATTTCTCTTCTTCAGAAACGCTTTCCTTGCCATTGCCAGCCTACATTTTATATCCTCTCTACTTCGACCATCATCAGTTATTTTGCTCCCCAAATAGCAAAACTCCTGTACTAATTGAAGTGTCTCATTTCCCAATCTAATTCCCACAGCATCACCCTACTTAATTCGACTACATTCCATTAGCCTCGTTTTGCTTTTGTTGATGTTCATCTTATACCCTCCTTTCATGACACTGTCCATTCCGTTCAACTGCTCTTCCAAGTCCTTTGCTGTCTCTGATAGAATTACAATGTCATCGGCGAACCTCAAAGTTTTTACTTCTTCTCCATGAATTTTAATACCTACTCCGAGTTTTTCTTTTGTTTCCTTTACTGCTTGCTCAATATACAGATTGGACAACATCGGGGAGAGGCTACAACCCTGTCTTACTCCCTTCCCAACCACTGCTTTTCTTTCATGTCCCTCGACTCTTATAACTGCCATTTGCTTTCTTTACAAATTGTAAATTCCCTTTTGCTCCCTGTATTTTACCCCTGACAGCTTCAGAATTTGAAAGAGAGTATTCCAGTCAACATTGTAAAAAGCTTTCTCCAAGTCTACAAATGCTAGAAACGTAGGTTTGCCTTTCCTTAATCTAGCTTTTAAGATACTTCGTAGGGTCAGTATTGCTTCCAGTGTTCCAATATTTCTACGGAATCCAAACTGATCTTCCCCGAGGTCAGCTTCTACCTGTTTTTCCATTCGTCTGTAAAGAATTCGCGTTAGTATTTTGCATCCGTGACTTATTAAACTGATTGTTCGTTAATTTTCACATCTGTCAGCACCTGCTTTCTTTGGGATCGGAATTATTATATTCTTCTTGAAGTCTGAGCGTATTTCGCCTGTCTCATACATCTTGCTCACCAGATGGTAGAGTTTAGTCAGGACTGGCACTCCCAAGGCTGTCAGTAGTTCTAATGGAATGTTGTCTACTCCCGGGGCCTTGTTTCGACTCAGGTCTTTCAGTGCTCTGTCAAACTCTTCACACAGTATTGTATCTCCCATTTCATCTTCATCTACCTCCTCTTCCATTTCCATAATATTGTCCTCAAGTACATCACCCTTGTATAGACCCTCTATATACTCCGTCCACCTTTCTGCTTTCCCTTCTTTGCTTAGAACTGGGTTTCCATTTGAGCTCTTGATATTCATACAAGTGGCTCTCTTTTCTCCAAAGGTCTCTTTAATTTTCCTGTAGGCACTATCTATCTTACCCCTAGTGAGATAAGCCTCTACATCCTTACATTTGTCCTCTAGCCATCCCTGCTTAGCCATTTTGCACTTCCTGTCGATCTTGTTTTTGAGACGTTTGTATTCCTTTTTGCCTGCTTCATTTACTGCATTTTTTATCTTTCTCCTTTCATCAATTAAATTCAGTACTTCTTCTGTTACCCAAGGATTTCTACTAGCCCTCGTCTTTTTACCTACTAGGTCCTCTGCTGCCTTCACTACATCATCTCTCAAAGCTACCCATTCTTCTTCTACTGTATTTCTTTCCCCCATTCCTGTCAATTGTTCCCTTATGCTCTCCCTGAAACTCTGTACAACCTCTGGTACTTTCAGTTTAGCCAGGTCCCATCTCTGTAAATTCCCACCTTTTTGCAGTTTCTTCAGTTTTAATCTACAGTTCATAACCAATACATTGTGATCAGAGTCCACATCTGCCCCTGGAAATGTCTTACAATTTAAAACCTGGTTCCTAAATCTCTGTCTTACCATTATGTAATCTACCTGATACCATCTAGTATCTCCAGGCTTCTTCCATGTATACAACCTTCTTTTACGATTCTTGAACCAAGTGTTAGCTATGATTAAGTTGTGCTCTGTGCAAAATTCTATCAGGCGGCTTCCTCTTTCATTTTTTAGCCCCAATCCATATTCACCTACTACGTTTCCTTCTCTCCCTTTTCCTACTACCGAATTCCAGTCACCCATGACTATAAAAATTTTTATCTCCCTTCACTATCTGAATAATTTCTTTTATTTCATCATACATTTCTTCAATTTCTTCGTCATCTGCAGAGCTAGTTGGCATATAAACTTGTACTACTGTAGTAGGCGTGGGCTTTGTGTCTATCTTGGCCACAATAATGCGTTCACTATGCTGTTTGTAGTAGCTTATCCGTACTCCTATTTTTTTATTCATTATTAAACCGACTCCTGCATTACCCCTATCTGATTTTGTATTTATAACCCTGTATTCACCTGACCAAAAGTCTTGTTCCTCCTGCCACCGAACTTCACTAATTCCCACTATATCTAACTTTAACCTATCCATTTCCCTTTTTAAATTTTCCAACCTACCTGCCTGATTAAGGGATCTGACATTCCACGCTTACTTTATATTAACAGTTAAACATTAGTTTTTGGCATAAATAAAAAAGCAGTTGTAAATTCCAAGAGCAAAAAGCAAAGTGCTAGCCAAAACCTTAGTGTGATCTATATGAACAATAGAAAATAGAACAAATACTTTTCATGGCAGGAAAGGGAAATAATGGTCCGAGTTTCATTAGCGGGCTCCACAGGAGGTAGCTAATCTCTAATACAAATTGTGTAGGCCATATATCAGATTTGACTGATTGCAAAGAGGATGGATGAAACATTAGGATTTAATGTGGTGTCGGCATCAAGGCCACTAGAAATGGAGTACAAGCTCAGACTGTTTCAAAGATGGGGAATGAAATCAGCCAAGCCCTTTCAGAAGAACCATCTCGACATTTGCCTGGACCATTGTAGGAAAATTGTGAAAAATCTAAATGTGGATGGCTGGAAGCAGACTTTAATAGCCATCCTTCCCCATGAGAGTCCAATGTGCGAACCAACGTGCCACCTCCCTCAGCCAGACTGACTTGACGTACTGAAAATGTTCTAAAGGAGGGGTGGATAACTTGTTGACGTGGAAGCATTACGGAGTGCTCAATAAACTCCAATATGACTTTAAAAAAAGAAGGAAGGAAGAAAGAAACTATGGCGTGCAGCAAATGAGAACCTGTCTTCACAGAACATTAAAAATAATACACAACTATTCCGCCACTCATGGCACACAGCTTAACTTTATAAGATGATGCACATATATTTCACATACCTCTTCTTCTGTCTGTTGATGTGTTATAAAAAACAAGTTGCCTACAACTCCTGCAATTTCTTCATATTTTTTAACAGAGGTGTGAGTTTTTATTGCAGGATATATAGCAGGCACTAAAAGTCTAACAAACTCTGATCGCATGCGGTGCTGAGTCTTTAAGATCTCACAATGTATGCCATTGTTCAACATTCGTTCAAACAATGACAGATCTAGGTTATACTTTTGACGCAATTCATAAACAGATGTAGAAGCTCGTAGTTGCAAACTATCTCCTGCAACATAATAAAGTTAAAACAAGTTTCAGCTATTTAATAATAAACATAACTGTTTGAACTATGAACAAATACACGTCAGAACATTTTACACAGAGTACTGTCAACAATTATATTTTTAAGAATGTAAAGTTCTAAGAGATATTTCCTCATCTTCAACACCAATAAATTACATGTTTTCAACCAATTATTTTGAAGTCAATCTTCTTACTACACGTCAAGACATAAATAAAGACATTAGTCACACAAATGTTAGATTTTATAATTTTAGGTATCTTCATTATGGTTAAGAGATGGAAGGTCCAGTCTGAGTGAAGAAAAAGCTTACAATACACAGGGAAGGAGCAAAAAATTTCTTCTGTACATTTCTCCTCAACATTTATAGTCCAAAACCAGGTGAAGCTTACTTCATATCAATATTAGCTCCTATGAAGTTTGCTTCATTCGTGATTTGAGAGAGTAAAAATAGCTGTCTGTGTGCCTGTGTTCATTCCCCAACCTCTCTTATATTATTCTCATGAATGCTACATGTGATGGAGGCAGAAGGCTCTGATTTGTTTAGAAGTTTAGCTATACATTAGGCAAATGACACAAAATCAGCAGAAAATTTGTGTTTACATTAATCCCCTCATCATTTACTTCATCTTCATTTTCCCAGCTCGAGGATCTGAGAACCCCTGGACTTTTTAAGACTATTTCTTGTAATATAAGAGGGAAGCAATGATGGATGGAGGAGAGGATGATGGACACAGTGTGTGGAGAGGGGATTGAAAGGATTGGTGATGAGGGTGACAGATAGCAGGACAAAGGTGGTGAGTGGAAAGGGAGAGGGCGAGAAGAGGGTCTGGAAAGAGGGGAGGTGGAAAGTGGGAGTGTGTTGGTGGGTGGAAAGGGGGGATGCTGAGGGAAGCAGTAGTAATGTTAGGATGGAGGACAAATGTGGAAGAAGAGTTAAAAGGATGAGCAGTGGGGAGGGAATGGGGAGTGGGAGGGAGGGTGGGTGGATGTAAACTTCCATCTAGTAAATTTAATCAATTTGTGGCAATTATTAAATTAATATTTTTAAATGTTAGTTATTACGATTTTAGTTCTTACACTCACACTGTTCAAATTATGATTCTACCTCTCATATTCATAAGTCCCTTTAAGACATTTTTGTTGTTCATGATATTAAATAAACTTCAATATGTTTAATGTGACCTTGTATGTCATATCCATACTACCACCCCTAACTCACCAGACTTCCACAATGTTAACCTTCAGATATGCCTACAGCACACGCTACGCTGGAGGTCAAAGAGAAACAACGGCAGAAGAAGGGGTACACCGCACCTGGCTAAGGTAAGTGGTCTGCATACAAGGGCAATGGGAATAGAGACCAATGCAGGTTTAGACCGGGGAGAATAAGAGACAATAGGATCTGTTGGAGGGACAGTTCTCTACAGCAATCTCCAAGAACTGGTGCTGAAGGGAAAATCCAAATTGCACAGGAATAAGCAGCATATTCAGCAGCTGAGTTGTCAAGATTCTGGCAAGCCTCAGATTAAGCAGGTGTAACTCTAATATTCACATAGACATTTGCACAGTTAATGGCAGCACAGCTGGTATATGATACATGGTGTACTTACTTTTACACATGGCTTAACATCTCATATGAAAAGATAAGACTGTCTCAAGGTTTACTGGACTTCTCAGGTACCTGCTTATTTTCATTAAAAATGGCAGCTAACAGTTAACTGGATCAACTAATTGCTGAATGTGATGCACATCGGAAGATCAGTGTCTTCCAACAGCTGGTATAACATCAATGGCTTTTGAATTATTCAGACCTCCCACACCACCTTCCAAAGCACCAGCACCACTGAACTATCAGTTGGAAAATTTCCTTAAGGAAATCCTCCATTCTCACAACACCGCTGGCCAATATCTCTCATAGTCACCTTCCTTAGCTGTCCTTTTCCCTCTCCATAACCATTACAATTTCATCTCCTTCCTTATCCCAAAACATTCCTCCCCTGCACAGACTTTAATTGTGTTTTGCGCAATGCTGCATCAATGTGTCCACCCTGCAGTCGTGTCACACACTGACAAAACGTGGGGCGATGTGTAGGTCGGCTGTGTCGTCAGCCATATCTTCAGACCAGTAGGTGGATAACAGTGTCCTGAAATTCCTTAGCATCAAGGTGTTCCTTCTGCACTATGACGTGATGTAGGGATTGGACAAAAAACTGCAGTGTCGCTACATAGTATAAAGTGAAACCTGTAGCAATTAGTAGGAAAGGTGCCGTGTAACATTAACATCAATTTCATTACGTCACCGAAATCCAACAGTCCCTCTCTTCCGTGCATCCGTGAATTTGTACTCCTCTATACCCTTTTGCACCCCATCTTCATCCCTCCCAATCACCCCCCCCCTCCCCCTCCCTTTTGCATTTTGCCTTTCCGGTCAACCAAAAACAATGTCAGTCACAAACGGGCAATTTTGTGTGTGTGTGTGTGTGTGTGTGTGTGTGTGTGAAATGGAAAAGGGTCTATTGACACACAGCCAACACAGGTTTAGAAAACATCATTCTTGTGAAACACAACTAGGTCTTTATTCGCATGAAGTGTTGAATGTTACTGACAAGGGATTTCACATTGATTCCGTATTTCTGGATTTCCGGAAGGCTTTTGACACTGTACCACACAAGTGGCTTGTAGTGAAATTGTGTGCTTATGGAATACCGCCTCAGTTACGTGACTGGATTTGTGATTTCCTGTCAGAGGGGCAACAGTTCATAGTAACTGACGGAACGTCATCGAGTAAAACAAGTGATTTCTGGTATTCCCCAAGGTAAAGTTATAGACCCTTTGCTGTTCCTTATCTATATAAATGATTTGGGACAGAATCTGGGCTGCCATCTTAGGTAGTTTGCAGATAACACTGTCATTTATCGACTAATGAACTCATCAGAAAATCAAAACAAATAGCAAAATGACTTAGAAAAGTTATCTGAATGGTGCGAAAATCAGCAGTTGACCCAAAATAACAATAAGTGTGAGGTCATCCACATGAGTGCTAAAAGGAATCCGTTAAAACTTTGGTTACGCGATAAATCAGTCAAATCTAAAGGTCATAAATTCAACTAAACACCTAGGAATTACACTTACGAACAACTTAAACTGGAAGGAACACACAGAAAATGTTGTGGGGAAGGCTACCCAAAGATTGCGTTTTATTGGCAGGACACTTAGAAAATGTAACAGATCTACTAATGAGACTGCCTACACTATGCTTGTCCACCCTCTTAAAATGCAGGTGCGCAGCGTGGGGTCCTTACCAGATAGGACTGACGGAGTACATCAAAAAAGTTCAAAGAAGGGCAGTACGTTTCGTGTTATTGCAAAATATGTGGGAGAGAGTCACTGAAATGATACAGGATTTGGGCTGGACATCATTAAAAGAAAGGCGTTTTTCATTGTGACGGAATCTTCTCACAGAATACCAATCACCAACTTTATCCTTTGAAAGTGAAAATATTTTGTTCACACCAACCTACATAGGGAGAAATGATCTCCATGATCAAAATTAGGGAAATCAGAGCTCATACGGGAAGACATAGGTGTTTGTTCTTTCCGCGCGCTATACGAGATTGGAATAATAGAGAATTGTGAAGGTGGTTCAATGAACCCTAAACTATTGTGAAGGTGGTTCAATGAACCCTAAACTTTCAGCTCATGTTAAATGTGTCTCTGAGCCACACATCAATCACCTGTAGTTGTGTGGTCACCTTTACACATTTTAATTTATTATTTCAATCCTGAAATTTCTATTTACTAACTATTCATATATCTTATTATAGGGATGTTTTAATTGAATAACATGTAGATTATTGTAACATGTGATTAATATTAAAATTATGCAACAATTCTACAATGTCAACTTCTCCGGAGAATGTGGATCAATGGTAAATTAATCATATATACATTCACTGCTCCATGTGGGATGATAGGTTTTATAGTCCTTGTAGGACTCCACTGGCACAAATTATTTATGACAATTATGTTACTCTACATAGACGGAAGCAAAATATACTGCACAATTTACTTGTCAGAGTCATCTTTTACTCTAAACTACCATGAAACTTAATTTTCAGTGAAGTTTGTCACCCATTCCATCATAACTGCTTGGCTCCTACCCAAGAATATTACAAGGAGTAGTGCTTTTGTAATCATTTACGCTAACTTCACGAATTTTCCGTTTTCATTAACTGTCGTTTATTGTTTAAATTTTTTTAATAAGGAGACAAGTAAACCATTTCCTGTGAGTTACATGTGTATATCCTTTTAATCATTTCTGTTGTATCTTATGCTGAGTAGTTGAGTCTCCTATCAAAGATGTTTGAATTATTAAAACAAATCAGTCAATGAAATGGTTAAACAAATAGATTCAAAATGACATCATATGAACATTTCCCAACCATGTATGATAGGACAACTGGATGCCTGATGTTACTAAACATACTTAACTAAAATGTGTTGTCCAAGGCATTAAAGGTTCCTGGTGAGAAAACAAAAGATTATTTAGCCTACGAGTACATTTATTTTTCAATGATTTAATTATAGTGGTATTGTTAAGTGTGCAGAAGAATAACAAATCTAGTATACATTTCCTGAAGTAGATTCTACAGAACTGAGAACTTACAATGTAGATTCTCGATAGGCCGCTAATGCTGGCCTTTTGAGCTCACACAGTTAATTGTTTAATTTATTTGTTACACGTTCCGTAGATCATTTGAACAATTCTCTTTTCGAAATGATACGGAACAGGCCAGTTTACAGGATATGTGTATATGATTACTGTTAACACTGAAGAACATATTTTTTTAGTCCTATTCGTGCACTACACTTGAAAACTTTGCTTTATTCATCCATGTAGTACAAGAAGTTGTCTATAAGCAATGATATTAGGCTAGATATAAAACCTGTTGTTCTAACAGTCAGTCATTTTACATTATCTGGCAAACGATGAAAATCTTTGTTGCACCTATTGAACTAGTTTCTGAGCTACTGCCAGCTTCAATAACAGCTAGTAAAGATCATTTTTTCCTCTAGTGTTCAGGGTATGGACATAACTATGCTTCTGAAATTGTGATGGATTATTTATGATGAATTTCATTAGCGAATGCACATTCATCTTCAGAGGAAAAAAAAAGAAACAGATCACCTTGAATGACTAGAGATAGGACATTCTTATTCACAGCACATGTACATTAGTATGCTCTGCAGAAAAGATCAGCACTTGAACCATTGCAGCCCACAAGTTCAAAGTCAACATCGATATCGTGGCGCACCATCACCAACCAGTAAAATGTGTCTGCAGCTCCCTTTGCAACTATAAACAGAAGGCAGTGGATCTGTGTGACTTGAGCAGACATATGCGCTAACTGTACCATCCATTCAGTGAGTTTGAAAGAGGGTGCATTATTGGCATCAGAGAATGTGATGCATCCCTCCAGGAAATTGCTGCTCGTATGGGATGAACTGTTTCGGTAGTGCAAAGGGCATGTGTAGAATGGTTCACGGAAGGCTACAGAACATCAAGAGATGGTTCATGTCACTTCACCCAGGCCAACCCCTGAGAAGATTGAAACCTCATCCAAATGGCATTGCATGACAGGTCTGTGTCCTCCTCAGATCTGGATCAACAATGGAACAGCGTAACACACCACACATTATCAGGATTGACAGTCCATCGCCATTTATCACACACAGGTTATGTGTGCGTCATCCACTTCTTTGCCTACCTTTGACATATGTGCAGAAACATGCTAAACGGCAATGGTGTATGGAACAATGTCACTGGGGACAGGAATGGCATCAGGAAGTTTTTAGACGAATCCAGATTCTGTTTGTATGAATAGGATGGCCGCATTCACGCAAGTGCCAATTCAAGGCCTTATTGTGTGGGGTGCTACTGGGTACAACCACAAATCACAAATGGTTTGTTTCCAGGGCACTGTGACCAGTGTGACCTACCTAAATGACATCCTGCAGCACACAGCCATAACCTTTCTGCACAAAAACCCAGATGCCATTTTCAGCAAGACAATGCATGACCACATACTGTTGCATGAACACTTGCCTTTTTGGTGTCACAGGATGTCAGCCTTTTGCCCTGGTCCCCAGATCACCATACTTGTCACCAACTGGAAATGTGTGGGATATGGTGAAATGCAGTAAATGAAGCAGGCAAAAAGGAATACAAACGTCTCAAAAATGAGATCGACAGGAAGTGCAAAATGGCTAAGCAGGGATGGCTACAGAACAAATGTAAGGATGTAGAGGCCTATCTCACTAGGGGTAAGATAGATACTGCCTACAGGAAAATTAAAGAGACCTTTGGAGATAAGAGAACGACTTGTATGAATATCAAGAGCTCAGATGGAAACCCAGTTCTAAGCAAAGAAGGGAAAGCAGAAAGGTGGAAGGAGTGTATAGAGGGTCTATACAAGGGTGATGTACTTGAGGACAATATTATGGAAATGGAAGAGGATGTAGATGAAGATGAAATGGGAGATATGATACTGCGAGAAGAGTTTGACAGAACACTGAAAGACCTCAGTCGAAACAAGGCCCCCGGAGTAGACAACATTCCATTGGAACTACTGACGGCCTTGGAAGAGCCAGTCCTGACAAAACTCTACCATCTGGTGAGCAAGATGTATGAAACAGGCGAAACACCCTCAGACTTCAAGAAGAATATAATAATTCCAATCCCGAAGAAAGCAGGTGTTGACAGATGTGAAAATTACCAAACTATCAGTTTAATAAGTCACAGCTGCAAAATACTAACACAAATTCTTTACAGACGAATGGAAAAACTAGTAGAAGCCAACCTCGGGGAAGATCAGTTTGGATTCCGTAGAAACACTGGAACACGTGAGGCAATACTGACCTTACGACTTATCTTAGAAGAAAGATTAAGGAAAGGCAAACCTACGTTTCTAGCATTTGTAGACTTAGAGAAAGCTTTTGACAATGTTGAGTGGAATACTCTCTTTCAAATTCTAAAGGTGGCAGGAGTAAAATACAGGGAGCGAAAGGCTATTTACAATTTGTACAGAAACCAGATGGCAGTTATAAGAGTCGAGGGACATGAAAGGGAAGCAGTGGTTGGGAAGGGAGTAATACAGGGTTGTAGCCTCTCCCCGATGTTGTCCAATCTGTATATTGAGCAAGCAGTAAAGGAAACAAAAGAAAAACTCGGAGTAGGTATTAAAATTCATGGAGAAGAAGTAAAAACTTTGAGGTTCGCCGATGACATTGTAATTCTGTCAGAGACAGCAAAGGACTTGGAAGAGCAGTTGAATGGAGTGGACAGTGTCTTGAAAGGAGGATACAAGATGAACATCAACAAAAGCAAAACAAGGATAATGGAATGTAGTCTAATTAAGTCAGGTGATGCTGAGGGAATTAGATTAGGAAATGAGGCACTTAAAGTAGTAAAGGAGTTTTGCTATTTGGGGAGCAAAATAACTGATGATGGTCGAAGTAGAGAGGATATAAAATGTAGGTTGGCAATGGCAAGGAAAGCGTTTCTGAAGAAGAGAAATTTGTTAACATACAGTATTGATTTAAGTGTCGGGAAGTCATTTCTGAAAGTATTCGTATGGAGTGTAGCCATGTATGGAAGTGAAACATGGACGATAAATAGTTTGGACAAGAAGAGAATAGAAGCTTTAGAAATGTGGTGCTACAGAAGAATGCTAAAGATTAGATGGGTAGATCACATAACTAATGAAGTATTGAATAGGATTGGGGAGAAGAGAAGTTTGTGGCACAACTTGACCAGAAGAAGGGATCGGTTGGTAGGACATGTTCTGAGGCATCAAGGGATCACCAATTTAGTATTTGAGGGCAGCGTGGAGGGTAAAAATCGTAGAGGGAGACCAAGAGATGAATACACTAAGCAGATCCAGAAGGATGTAGGTTGCAGTAGGTACTGGGAGATGAAAAGGCTTGCACAGGATAGAGTAGCATGGAGAGCTGCATCAAACCAGTCTCAGGACTGAAGACCACAACAACAACAACATGGTGAAATGATGGGTGCAGTGCTCTACCCCCAAAGCCAATGATCACAGATGAACTTTTGAACCACATGAATGCAACATGGATGTCTATACAACAGAATGCCATTTACGTCTTATACTTGTTGATTCCATCACGGATGGAACAAGTTATCAGGGCCCATGGCAGATCCTTTGCCTGCTAGGCAACGGGACACATGCTGAACCGAGGTGACTGAATGCTAATTATTTCTGCAGAACATACCACTGTACATATCCTTTGAATATGAAAGTCCTATGTCTAGACGTTCGAGGTATTCTGTTCTTTCTTAACATGAGTGCATGTACTTTGGTTGTGCCTAACTCCTTTAAGAGATACCTACTTGATGACCAAAGTGAATGTTATATATTAATCTTGCAGCTCACTTTTGTGCAATACTTTCTTTCTGTATTAAGTGGAAATATGCAAAATGTGTCAGGAGTTTGATCCATGCATTTTCAAGGCTAGCAATTATACAAAGAGCAAAAGTAACTGAACATAAATTGTTAGAACAGCTCAGTAACATGATCTTTCCACTTTAAGTTTTCATCAATATGAGCATACAAAACTTTGGAGCACTCTACCCTGTATATTGGTTCCTGTTCATATGCTGCTTCATTTGTTGGCAAGACTTTATTTTTTGTAGGGAACTAAATATAGTGCAATTTCTCACAATTTTGAGGGAGGCATTTTTACAGACCCAGTTGTGACTCTTTGTAAAACATCTTTCACAAACCCTTCTGCTGCTTTCTCTCTAATGGGATTTACTATAATACTAGTATCATCTGCAAAAAGTATCAATTCTGCTTGATGAATGTTAAGTGGAATGTATTTCACATAAATAAGGAAATAGAAGAGGACTCAAAATTGAACACTATGGGTCTCCCTTTGTGGTTTCTCTCCAGTCACTAAAATTTTCTATTCTTCCAACACTGTCTGAATTGTTAAGCACAGTTTTGTGCAATGTGTTTGCTCAGTATGGTTCAAACTCATTACTTATGTGTAAAGCCATCAATTCCCTCAAACATAAATTTTTCTAAAGGAGTAATGTGATCTATGCTTTCAAACACATTGGAAAGATAAAAAAATGCCAACTGTGATACTATATTATTTACCGCTTGTAAAGTTTGGTGAGTGTGTACATAGTGCTGTCAGACAAGCAATCCTTATGAAATTCCAAGTGAGATATGGTATGTACATTGTTTCCACTTAAATGTGAAAGTACTCAAGTGTATTAGTTTTTTGAACATTTAGGAAAATGATGCCATTACGGAAATTCAATAATAGTTATTTTTGTGTGTCTTGTCACCTTTCTTATAAATAGTTTTATCAAGAGCATATTGTGATGTCTGGAAAAATTCCCCGTGCCAGTGATGCATTATATATATCACTATGGATATTACTTATTATGTTAGAACAATTTTCCTGAATTTTGTTTGAAATTTCATCAACTCCATATGAGCTTGCATTTTTCTAGAATTTTTTATAATTCTATCAATTTCAGTGAAGGATACTGATGCTACTTCAAATAGTTGCCTAAATTTTATGAAATGACATTTTAATATATTCTCTTGCTTCTTCAACTGAACTACTTTTGCTGGTACATTCAGGAAGTGCTTGTTAAAAATATTTGCAACTTGTGAATTATCAGTCACAACAATGTCATGTAGTTTCACTGTTGTGGTATCATGTATAGTGGTTGTCCTGTCTCCAGTTTTAACATCCCACAGTTACATTCTTATTATCCACATTATTACTTTCTGTCAGGACACACATATTTCTGGACATTTTAATGACTTTCGATAAAATATTACAGTATTTTTAGTAGAATGCAAGCAATGTCAGATCCTGGCTTATTTTGGCCGTTTTATAGGGTAGTCAGAAACAGTCTGAAAAGATTGTAAGAACATTGCAGGGTAGGTATGGCTGAGAAATAATTTTAAGTAAAAAAATCCTAGACTTGTGACATTTCCAAGTTAATTAGGTTTGACGTTAGCCAATCATGCCACAGAACGTGCAAATTCAAGCAGCCTGCCAGACTCAAACGGCACCAGTGGTTCTCATTGTATAAATAACAGTGCTCATCCTTTCACTCACGTTTTCAGGAACGCTACTTTCAAATATTGACATTCCATGTCAGCTCATCTAGACCATCCCACTCAACCATCTCAGATTTTACTGATATTTTATGTGAAGATTTGCACATCTCCACAAGTAACGCTGCTAAAGTTTGATGTTTTTCGCAACAATACCAGACAAGAAATAGTCATTTGTTTGACTCCATCCATGCATTCGCACAGAGCAAGCATGAATTTCTGGCAAATTTGAGCTGTTATATCTCAGGCAATATTCTGTTGAAAAAATGAAATTTGGCCATCTTGTACAATTTTTTTGTTCTCTTAAGACTAATAATGAAAAGCGATATTCAGCAAGCAAATTTTAGGCCAAATTGCCCAAAAAAGTGTCAAAGTTTGGCTTATATCTCAGGAATTGAAAGTATGACAAAGGTGAAACCTGGCCTATACTAATCTAACAACACAAGGTTCTCTAATATAAAGTTTCATTTATGTACCACTTTCCAATATTGAATAAATCCAGTGCAAACTTAAAACATTTTGTAGAAAGGTCAAAAATGTGGCATTTTAACCTGATTTTGCAAAAAAAAAAAAAATTTTATTAAACTCTCCAAACTGGACTCATTAGAAAGACCATTGTTTGAACTACAAATCAAAGTGTATTTGATTATCCATTACAGGCTAACAATGCTAGACACTCGGAATAAAAGTTGGGTGCGAAAATCACAGCACAAATCAATATAAAATTTGACTCTTTATATCTCATAGAGTAAATGCCTTCTGATCACAAAACTTAATACGCAATAGATTGGTAGCATAATGACGTGGAATACAGAATTTCATTCACCTAGTATTTTGCAAAAAACTACAAATTCATCAAAAAGATGATTTTTGTGAACTGGTGAAAATTGGGTGAATTTGACACTCCTTTTATAACTACCATTTTCTACTAAAGCTTCAAAAACCAGTTTCAATTGAAACAACGTGTTTTAAGGACACCCCACCCCTCCAGAACAGTGGGTTTAATTTATTTTTGACAATGGCTACACTGCAACTCACATTGAGGCAAAGTTACAAGAAAAAATGCACTGCAAATTAAGTCTTAACTTTGGCTTATTATACCTCATTGATTAAAAGGCATGATAAAGACAAAACTTGGGACACAACAATGTACCGACATTTCCCACTGTAAAAAATATCATTCACATACTGCTTTCCAAATTTCTACAAAATCAATTGAAACTTGATTTCCGTAAAAATTACAAAAATAGATCACATTCAACTTGCTTTTTGAGAATTTGATTTCCATAATCAATTTCAAACTAATCGTAGTTGAAAGGGGTATTTTTTAAGCATTCAGAAAAGCGTGTTTGATTTTCCAATGGGCACCAACAATACCTGAAAATGATGAGCAAATATGGGGGATTAGACCACAGCAACAGGCTACAATGCATCAACCTATTGTCTGTGTTTATTTGCATGTTGTTTCTATTTTCAAATGGAGAAGTAATAGCACACGATATTGTGTTGGTCCATGGTGACACTGTAACTATCCGTTCGAGAACATGATGTGGCAACCCCATCACCAAAGGGTCACGCAATACCAGCCGTCAGTTGATTTCCTCAGCCTGTTTCCCACATCCGTAATTTTGTTTCTTAATTTAGGTTCCAAAGCCTTGTGGTAGTACCTGTCTCCTTACAATGCCATTTGCTATTATCTCTCATAAATGGAAAGCAAGTAATATCGATTTTGGTTTTAAACTTATCAATATTTCAGCTTACATTTTTCGAAACTTTTGAGGCACTTTCTGCAGTACATTTTCTGGAAATTGATGCTGTCGGCGGGATGACGATATTGAAAGCAAAGAGACCATGGAAATGAGGTGGGGTTCTGGTAACCAACAAGCTTTCTGTCTTTCAAGCCAATAAAACGAAAAATCTGGGCCTTGAAGATGCATAAATTTCGTCAGAGTATCATTCTGTTCCACTGATATGTCAATAATGTTGCCAACACTCAATTCATCATCATACATACAAGCAACGTAATGGCCACGTAACATCATTTTCGCATCCAACTTTGATTCAAATTATCTAGCATTTGGATAACCAAACATACTTTGTTTTGTGGTTCAAACCATGGTCTTCCTAATGAATCCAGTTTGGAGAATTATTAGAACACTGGGTTTTACAAAATTGGGTCAAAAATACTGTGTTTTTGACCTTTTTACAAATCTTAAACTTTGCACTTAATAAATTCAGTATTGGAAAGTGGTACACAAATGAAACTTTATATCAGAGTGTCTCCTGTTATTAGGTGACAACATATCAAGTACCACATTCGTCATACCTGTAGTCCCTGAGATATACCAGCCAAACTTTGACACTTTTTTGCACACCATACTTTTCGGGTGATTTTGCCTAAAATTTTCTGGATGAATATCACTTGTACAATTATTTTTATTATTATTCTTGAGACAGTACATAAAGTTGTACAACATGGCAAATTTCATTTCTTTCAACAAAATTTCGTACGAGATGTAACAGCTCAAATACACCAGAAATTCATGCTTGCTCTGCGCAGTATTGCGTACGAAGTCAAACAAATTACTATCTAGGCCAGTATTACTGTCACGAATATTAAACGTTAACGTTTGTTTGGGATGTGTGCAAACGTTCACATAAAATTTCATAAAACTGTGTGATGGTTGAGCAGGAAAATGCTCCAAAATTAGGCGATTTTATGTGGACTGACCCTATGGCATACACAATTTCACATTAGCATCTTTTTCTACACATGCCTCATCCCAAACTATGTCTTAACTTATTGTTAAAACACTTAACCCTGTTCTCATTATTAACCCTCACAGTTTTGTACTAACATGCCTCAGGGCTCTAAGGTGCTAAATTGTTTACTAATTGCGCATAATGATCAGACAGTCCATTAACAATTCAGTACACATTAATTTTTTCTGCCAGTGCACTGTTTATAAAAAACAAATTATCAATCAAGGTCCTGCTACCTTGCTGTGAGCAAGTTGGAAAATTTACTACTGAACCCAGACTGAAGCAACCAAATAATGATTCCATTTAATTTTTTGTATCACAATCTTTTAGGAATTCTAAATTGAAATCTCCACGAAGTACTAACAGTTTCTTCTTGCCCAACAAGTAACTAAATAAAGCATCTTTTCTTATAAACAGCTGAAAAATTGCCTAGTGGGGAACTGCTACAATTACAAGGGATGTATTGTTTAACTTTTACACATGTTGCAAATCCTTTTTTCTGGTTAACTCTACACGAAAATGTTCCTGGTATATAATACCCAATATTTAACTTATCTTTCCCCACGGTGCGTTCAGAAAAGAACACAAAAATCAACAATTTCTGAATTTTCCACTCATCTACAAATTCCAGACGCTCATCTGTCTTACTATTTCAAGTCCCTATGTCCTGATGAAACAAGCTAATTTCACTTTTCTTGAAACCAATACATTTTTCTTTCAAGACAATCTGAGTTACCTGAGTAACTCAAAAAATGTGCCCCGACTCCAGTGCTAATACACTGATTAATGACAAACAAAAAAGTATAAATACTTCACTATAATTTAAATTATATATATATATATATATATATATATATATATATATATATATATATATATATATATATATAAAAAACAAAGATGAGGTGACTTACCGAACAAAAGCGCTGGCAGGTCGATAGACACACAAACAAACACAAACACACACACACAAAATTCAAGCTTTCGCAACAAACTGTTGCCTCATCAGGAAAGAGGGAAGGAGAGGGGAAGACGAAAGGAAGTGGGTTTTAAGAGAGAGGGTAAGGAGTCATTCCAATCCCGGGAGCGGAAAGACTTACCTTAGGGGGAAAAAAGGACAGGTATACACTCGCACACACGCACATATCCATCCACACATACAGACACAAGCAGACATATATATATATATATATATATATATATATGTAATTGACATACCTATCATGATGAGATGTTGACAATGACTTGTAAGAAAAACTGCAATTTGTGATTCCAGTATTTCATTTGCTTCTTCTACAATAGCTGCGAACAAAGGTTAAGTAATAAATCACACCTCACAATGACTGCAACAGAAATTACACGTCTAATCTAAAAATCCAGACAAAACTACCATGACAAAACCATCTGCATCAATCAGTTGCTGTATTTTTACTCTAAAATGAGAATGAAGTTCAATAAATATGTTAATGAACTGCAAATTATTTGTTTCACATTTGCTAGTAACACGATTACAGTACAGGAGACACATCAAAAGTACAATGTAATTTCATAGTATACAGTCCTACGCTTTATGAGAAGTATCAGCATTTTAATAAGAATTTGCTCAATAAAGATGAACAATCAATTATATCCTGTACAAACTATCATTTTGTCCTACATAAAACTCCCCCTAATGGAATGTTTGTGGAATCTCTTGGCTTTTCATTAGTTTTACAAATTTTCAACCACCATTTATTGTGAGGGAGGGCATCTGGGCATTCAAAATTTTACAAACTTTGAGCATGGAGCACAATATTGCAAGTAATACTAAAGTCTGATTCTGTCTGTATATGTGCAGATGGGTGTGTGTGTGTGTGTGTGTGTGTGTGTGTGGGGGGGGGGGGGGGGGGGGGGGCGCGAGCGAGAGAGAGAGAGAGAGAGAGAGAGAGAGAGAGAGAGAGAGAGAGTGTATACCTGTCCTTTTTTCCTCCTAAGGTAAGTCTTTCTGATCCCGGGATTGGAATGACTCCTTACCCTCTCCCTTAAAACCCACATATTTTCGTCTTTCCCTCTCCTTCCCGATGAAGCAACCGTGGGTTGTGAAAGCTTGAATTTTCTGTGTGTGTTTGTGTTTGTTTGTGTGTCTATCAACATACCAACACTTTCATTTGGTAAGTTACATCATCTTTGTTTCTAGATATATTTTTCCCACGTGGGGGCACGGTGTAACACTGTGCCAAGATGTGATGGCCGTGCACCAAGGCATGTTCAGCCACAGAGTGATCCTCATTACCAACAAACACTGTCTGCCTGTGTCCGTTCATGCGAATGGACAGTTTGTTGCTGGTAATTCCCACATAGAAGGCTTCACAGTGTAGGCATGTCAGTTGGTAAACCACGTCAGTGCTTTCACACGTGGCTCTGCCTTTGATTGTGTACACCTTTCAGGTTACAGGACTGGGGTAGGTGGTGGTGGGAGGGTGCATGGGACAGGTCTTACACCGGGGGGCAGTTACAAGGGCAGGAGCCAGAGGGTAGGGAAGGTGGTTTGGGGATTTCATAGGGATGAACCATGAGGTTACGAAGGTTAGGTGGAAGGCGGAAAGACACTCTTAGTGGAGTGGGGAGGATTTCATGAAGGATGGATCTCACTTCAAGGCAGGACTTGAGGAAGTCGTATCCCTGCTGGAGAGCCACATACAGAGTCTGATCCAGTCCCGGAAAGTATCCTGTCACAAGTGGGGCACTTTTGGGGTTCTTCTGCGGGAGGTTCCGGGTTTGAGGGGATGAGAAAGTGGCTCTAGCTATTTGCTTCTGTACCAGGTCGGGAGGGTAGTTGCAGGATGCGAAAGCTGTTTTCAGGTTATTGGTGTAATGGTTCAGCGATTCAGGACTGGAGCAGATTCATATGCCACGGTTCAGGGATTCAGGACTGGAGCTGATTCATATGCCACGAAGACCTAAGCTTCCAGATTACGCTCCCATACTTTATTTACTCAGGCTTGTCTCACATTTGGCATTACCCCCAAAGGCCTCACACTTAAAGTTCCTATCTCTGGCTGTATCCCTTCTTTCCATCCGTCCCTATATCAGTTCCAAACTGAACAATCCATAGCCCTCACCCGCCTAATCCTTCACCTACAAATCAACTCAGCCAATGAACACACCCGTCAACTCCTATCTTTAATAAAAGTCTTCAGTCTTTCCTCTCCCACATCCACACCGGCTGTTCAGAGCATCCTCCTACAGGTCAACCGCAAATTAGAACAGCATGCCACCCTCCACCTCAAAAAACTATCCAATCTTCTGGTTTCCCACCTCCGGATAGGCAACTCACTTACCCTTCACAACCTTTCCAACAAACCTCAACCTCCTCTCATTGCACACAGGCCAAGTCTCTCCCATCTACTCAATCTCCTACTTCCAGCTCCACTCCCCCCAAAACCTCAAAATTCTAATCAACACAATCTGGAACCACAACACCCCAATTCAGTAGTTAACCTTTCCTCCAAACCTCTCTCCCAATCTGAAACCTCTATCCTATCCAAAGGCCTCACCTTCAGCCCTACTCCCAGATTCAACCAAACAGCCCTCGTCAAAGGTTTACTGTCCTACACTCTTACTCTCTGCTGGAAATATAACTTTGCCACGAAGAAAAATAATCCTAATCCTACTCCTAATGATCCAACTCCCCAAGACACTATTCAAATTGAAACCTGCCTGGAACAGTTCCGTCCTCTGTCACAGCGGGACCCACCTCCTCTTCCTCAAAATCACCCTCTCCAAACGTTCCAGAAATTTATCACTTCCAGCCTTGCCTCTCAATGCTTCTTGAAAAACCTTAATCCTACTCCCAACATCACCACTGCTGAAGCCCATGCTATCCGTGATCTGAAGGCTGACCGATCCATCGTCATTCTTCTGGCTGACAAGGGTTCCACGACTGTGGTACTTGATCATCGGGAGTATGTGGCTGAGGGTCTGCGTCAGCTTTCAGACAACACTACAAACAATATTTGCCCAGGTAATCCCATTCCTGATGTCCAGATGGAGCTTCAAGGAATCCTCAGAACCTTAGGCCCCTACAAAACTTTTCACCTGACTCCATCAACCTCCTGACCCCACCGACACCCCGCACCCCTACCTTCTACCTACTTCCTAAAATTCACAAACCCAAACATCCCGGGTGCCCCATTGTAGCTGGTTACCAGACCCCCACAGAACGTATCTCTGCCTACGTAGATCAACATCTTCAACCAATTACATGCCGTCTCCCATCCTTCATCAAAGACACCAACCACTTTCTCGAACGCCTGGAATCCTTACCCAATCTGTTAAACCCCTGGAAACCATCCTTGTAACCATTGATGCCACTTCCTTATACACAAATATTCCGCACGTCTAGGGCCTCGCTGCGATGGAGCACTTCCTTTCACGCCGATCACCTGCTACCCTACCTAAAACCTCATTCCTCATTACCTTAGCCAGCTTCATCCTAACCCACAACTTCTTCACTTTTGAAGGCCAGACATACCAACAATTAAAGGGAACAGATATGGGTACCAGGATGGCCCCCTCGCATGCCAACCTATTTATGGGTCTCTTAGAGGAAGCCTTCTTGGTTACCCAACCCTGCCAACACAAAGTTTGGTACAGATTTATTGACGACATCTTCATGATCTGGGCTCGCAGTAAAGAAATCCAGAATTTTCTCTCCAACCTCAACTCCTTTGGTTCCATCAGATTCACCTGGTCCTACTCCAAATCTCATGCCACTTTCCTCGTCGTTGACCCCCATCTGCCCTATGGCCAGCTTCACACATCCGTCCACATCAAACCCACTACCAAGCAACAGTACCTCCATTTTGACAGCTGCCACCCATTCCATATCAAACGGTCGCTTCCCTACAGCTTAGGTCTTCGTGCCAAACAAATCTGCTCCAGTCTTGAATCCCTGAACCATTACACCAATAACCTGAAAACAGCTTTCGCATCCTGCAACTATCCTCCCGACCTGGTACAGAAGCAAATAGCTAGAGCCACTTCCTCATCCCCTCAAACCCGGAACCTCCCACAGAAGAACCCCAAAAGTGCCCCACTTGTGACAGGATACTTTCCGGGACTGAACCCCAAAAGTGCCCCACTTGTGACAGGATACTTACCGGGACTGGATCAGACTCTGAATGTGGCTCTCCAGCAGGGATACGACTTCCTCAAATCCTGCCCTGAAATGAGATCCATCCTTCATGAAATCCTCCCCACTCCACCAAGAGTGTCTTTCCGCCTTCCAGCTAACCTTCGTAACCTCTTGGTTCATCCCTATGACATCCCCAAACCACCTTCCCTACCCTCTGGCTCCTACCCTTGTAACCGCCCCCGGTTTAAGACCTGTCCCATGCACCCTCCCACCACCACCTACTCCAGTCCTGTAACCCGAAAAATGTATACGATCAAAGGCAGAGCCACGTGTGAAAGCATCCACATGATTTACCAACTGACATGCCTACACTGTGACGCCTTCTATGTGGGAATTACCAGCAACAAACTGTCCAGTCACATGAACGGACACAGGCAGACTGTGTTTGTTAGTAATGAGGATCACTCTGTGGCTGAACATGCCTTGGTGCATGGCCAACACATCTTGGCACAGTGTTACACCGTCCGGGTTATCTGGATACTTCCCACTGAAACCAACCTACCAGAACTCCGGAGATGGGAACTTGCCCTTCAATATATTCTTTCTTCCCGTTACCCACCAGGCCTCAACCTCCGCTAATTTCAAGTTGCTGCCGCTCGTACCTCACCTGTCATTCAACATCATCTTTGCCTCTGTACTTCCACCTCGACTGACATCTCTGCCCAACCTCTTTGCATTTACATGTGTCTACCTGTGTCTGCATATGTGCAGATGGATGTGTGTGTCTGTGCGAGTGTATACCTGTCCTTTTTGCTTGATATTTGTGTGTGTGTTTGTCTGCTTTTTATTGTCTCTATCAACATACCAACACTTTCGTTTGTTAAGTTACAGCTTCAAGATGATGTAAGTTACCAAACGAAAGTGTTGGTATGTTGATAGACACACAAATAAACACAAACACACACACAAAATTCAAGCTTTCGCAACCCAAGGTTGCTTCATCAGGAAAGAGGGAAGGAGAGGGAAAGACGAAAGGATGTGGGTTTTAAGGGAGAGGGTAAGGAGTCATTCCAATCCTGGGAGCAGAAAGACTTACCTTAGGGAGAAAAAAGGACAGGTATACACTCGCACACACATTCACACACACACACACACACACACACACACACACACACACACACACACCCATCCGCACATATACAGATACAGGCAGACATTTGTAAAGACAAAGAGTTTGGGCAGAGATGTCAGTCGAGGTGGAAGTACAGAGGCAAAGATGTTGTGGAATGACAGGTGAGGTATGAGCGACGGCAACTTGAAATTAGCGGAGGTTGAGGCCTGGTGGGTAACGGGAAGAGAGGATATACTCCGGAGATGGGAACTTGCCCTTCAGTATATCCTCTCTTCCCGTTACCCACCAGGCCTCAACCTCCGCTAATTTGAAGTTGCCGTCGCTCATACCTCACCTGTCATTCCACAACATCTTTGCCTCTGCACTTCCGCCTCCACTGACATCTCTGCCCAAACTCTTTGCCTTTACAAATGTCTGCTTGTGTCTGTATATGTGCGGATGGATGTGTGTGTGTGTGTGTGTGTGTGTGTGTGTGTGCGAGTGTATACCCGTCCTTTTTTCCCCCTAAGGTAAGTCTTTCCGCTCCCGGGATTGGAATGACTCCTTACCCTCTCCCTTAAAACCCACATCCTTCCGTCTTTCCCTCTCCTTCCCTCTCTCCTGATGAAGCAACCGTGGGTTGTGAAAGCTTGAATTTTGTGTGTGTGTGTGTGTGTGTGTGTGTGTGTGTGTGTGTGTGTGTGTGTCTATCAACATGCCAACACTTTCGTTTGGTAATTGGTAAGTTACATCATCTTATATATCAACATGCCAACGCTTTCGTTTGGTAAGTTACATCATGAGGGCAAGTCAAATAAGGCACACTCTATCTTCTGACACATTTATGTTAGAATAATGGAGATATTTTGATTACTGTATGAAAAAAATGCACACAACCAGTTGCATACAAACATAACAACCTGGCAACAATCTCTGCCCAGAACTTACTTTCATGAGATACAGATTATACACGAGTTGATAGCTACAATTAAAATAGAACATGACTCTCCTAAAATTTGGAACATCAGGTTCCTTCATTAGGGAGATAGAAGAAGTTGACTGCAGAGATTAGAGAGTGCATTTCCCTATACGATGTGACTGAAAATTCAATTGATACTCCTTCCGTAAACTGCACCTGCGGCATATGCAGGTTTCACAAAACCAGCTAATATATCGCATATAAGATGACTTCTAGTCTTCTTTTGTGTCTCAGTAGTATCGTATGTATCATATAAATGTCACTTTCAAAACCTAGATCCTACAAATCACATCAAAATTAAACCATCTTTTCATGTTAATTGTATCTGTGCTTTGCATAATTTCGACAGTATTACCCTCATAAAAAAACCTCAGAATTTACGAATGCCATATTTACATTTTGCAGTAAATCGCCATTTGCGAGTTACTGTTACTGTCATGTACATTGTAACTGTCATAAAGTGTTACATTTAGATTTCCCTTTCAACAGGAGATTACATTGTCTGCATTTATCATTAGTTTCCTCTATTGTAGAGTTTGTTGACGATCATAACTTCAGGGAGGGACAATGATCCAGGCACTTTAAGAGAATTTGCAAATTTTATTACAGAATTTTCTCTTATCCTAACAGAAATATCTTTGTTGGATGTACATCACTTTAGTTTTTAGAGGAAATTGGTATTCTTTGTACCACAACAAACTCCAAAATTAAAAGCATTATACTTGGTTTGAAGTTATTTATTATTCTGTAACACATTACACCAGCCACAAAGCAGCACCACTGTGGATGTTATGCACAGAATGAGTTATTTGTTATCCCTCTGTGTGCTGACATGTGATCGGAAGCTGTAGTGTTTTGGAACGGCTGCTGATAAACATGCACAACAGATACCAAAGGTACTCCCAGCACTAACCTGTCCTGTTGAGCTTGTTTCCTCTACAGAATTTAATACTGTGAATATAATAGAGGGAAACATTCCACATGGGAAAAATATACAGAATTTAATACTGTTATTCACTTACTATGTGTGCTGTGTCAATGGTAGGTATAGTGGCTCTACAGAGAAATCGAGCTTTTACACTCATCACTTAACCATCAACTTCATGGTACTGTCCTCAAGTGAAACTGAAACCAAACTGTTGAGATATACTTCAACTGTCAGAAAGCTACTGTATACCATGTTAAGGGAAGGCTAATTCAAAAGAGTGAGTGTCTCTTAATCACTGTGAGTTCAAACGTAAGGTGGATAATGGGATCCTTCAGGGAATGACAGCAATGAAAGGGAAGAATTATGTAATGCCTTCAGTGCTTATGTCTGGAGACCTCATCCAACATCTTTAACAGGGTAGTCTGGCAGCTACTGGGTAACAGTGTGAAACCACACATATTGCCTGTCCTCTACGATGCAAGGTCATATTTCTCCTCTATGGTGCAAGATAATATTTCTATCATTCCATCAACTGTCAGAGATAACTGCGAACACCAACCTCCCTCACTGGGTTTTAACGGAACTCACAATCTGCAGCATTGTTCTCAGAATTGATTGAGGTCCCCTGGGTTGGAGTCCAGTGGAAGGTTTGAACTAGAGACTTCTAATGTTCTGTGACAAGCTAGGATCCTGCTATAGGGGCTGGGTACACCTACACATCAAATGATGCGACCCAGATTACTCTGATAGCTGACAGCGTGTGGAGTGCATTCAAGGGCTATTTAGATGGGCAACTTTTGATCGGATCAGCTGTAGAGACCAGGAACTATTAGTGTAAAATCTGAAGAAATGCCA
Organism: Schistocerca americana; assembly: GCF_021461395.2. Classification (NCBI taxonomy): domain Eukaryota; kingdom Metazoa; phylum Arthropoda; class Insecta; order Orthoptera; family Acrididae; genus Schistocerca; species Schistocerca americana. Next base: position 134,132,272 of record NC_060123.1, read on the forward strand.
CCTTCCCCCTCCCTTTTTTTTTACAGACAAAAGTATTAAAAACCAAGTGATCAACTACCATAGTATTTGCAACAACATGCCAGTGTTCGAAGTGTCCCTAAAAAGCAGTGAGCGCACATAATACTAAGTAAACTGAAATTTGTGGCAATCAGATTTTTGGGGTAAATCTGAACTTGTACTGAAATGATAGGCTAATGGGAAATGGAGGTGGTATATTTCTTACAGTTGACAAGAAAATTGAATCCACAGAGATAAAAATTGAAACAAAAGACAGAAGTGGGTGCTTTGGTAGTGCTAGTGTTAGTGCAATCCATTTCTTTCATTGACCACCCTTTGCTAGTCTGTCACAGTACTATCTGTCAACAGAAATCTGTCTGTCTCCTCCTATGGACTCCTCACAGGTGCACCACAGCCTGTTGATTCTCATTTTATTGTCAGGTTGGAGCTTAATCTCTGCTGAAATTCTTGTTAGTTGTATCTTTCCAACTGCCTAACAAACTCACTCAGAATGAAGCAGACTAAAAGCTCGGTGGATGTGAAGTATCTTTCCATGTAAATAATATACCTGTAAAACCTAGTTTGCCAATTTCATCACAACTTTCTCTCCAATATTTAAAATATCATAGCCTTCCAGCATTTTGTCACCTTTTTCCCCATAAATACAAAGTTAAGCCTTCACCATCACTTGATGTTTTATCAAGTACAGATAGATTTCCAGCAAAGTCATTGTTAATTGGATAGATAAAAAAAATCTACTCACCAAATGGCAGCAGAACACACACATAAAAGAAGGTTATAATTTAGGCAAACTTCGGAGCCAGTGGCTCCTTCATCAGGCAGAAGGGTTGAAGGGGAAGGAAGATGGGTGAAGGAAAAGGACTGGAGAGGTCTAGGAAAAGAGGTAGATTTCGAGAAAGTCCCACAGTACTGCGGGTCAGGGGAGACTTACCATCCAGTCATGTAAGTCTCCCCTGACATGTGGTCATTATGTTAATTTCGAACACAGCACAAACAGCTGCTGTTTTGTATTGCTTCCAAAGTAAAAGTGTTTCTTTCTAACAGACTAAAGAAGCAGAAATTTATTTCAAAACTTGAAAAATGCACTGCTTAGATGCCACATCGAGTCACTTTTAACCTGCGAACACAAGTTGTGCTTGCAGTTAATGCATCAGTAATTGGACTAGGGGTAGTTTTATCTCACAAGGTTGGAAAAACTGCATGCCCTACACATTTATGTCGGAGACGTTGAACAAGCCCCACAGTCAGCTGGAAAATGAAGCTTTAGCCATCATACAATATGTCACCAAATACCTGCATTGTAGAAATTTCTCTCTCTTCACTGATCATAAGCCACTGGCTGCTCTTCTCATCCAATAAAAGATGTGCCTGATCGTACTGCACAGAAGCTGCAATGATGATCATCACTTCGTTCCAACTAACAGTCTTTATCGCTCTAAAGCACAACAAGTAAACATGGACACGCTGTCTCACTTACTTATGGGAAGTGTTCTGGAATTTGATTTAACAGAGGCTTCTTGTCTTCAAACTGATCAATTTCATTCACAAGCGCTGTAAGTTTCTCCCATCGATTATCAATGGATTGCACTAGCACTACCAAAGCACCCACTTCTGTCTTTTGTTTCGAAGTTATGCCTCCAACAATTGTTTGAGACAATGGTCCGCAGTTTTCTTTGTTGGTGTTTCAGCAATTTTGTCTACAAAATGGAACTGAATATATACGTGCGATGCTGTCCTCTCCACAATTGAAAGGTGAAGCCAGGCGATTTGTTCACACTTTCAAGACTCAACGTCCAAATTTCATAGTTTATACTTGAGGGAAAACACGTTGCTTTTCGTTTCTGACCACCTATTGCACTATGCCCGCTCAGGATGCTTCCCGCAACGCACTGCTGCAACCCTTTTAACCCCTCAGTTTCCAATGATAACTTCGCCATGTACCAAACTAAATTCTGTTCTCATGATTTTTGTAATCCTGCCAAAGATTTTGCCATGTACCTGCCATTCACGTAAAGAGATCGGCAACCCCTCGAACACTGAAGCATCACAGGTTTGGATACAAACACGGTGTTGGCTCCCTAAACTGTGTCGACGACGGCAACAGACAGCAGGACAGGGGACACCAGAAGTCTTCCATGAAAGGGACCTATTTCCTCCACCGTGTCACACGTGCAGAACTGGATCTGCATGAATGCCTCCACGCTTTGACTATATAGGGTGGTGCAATCCGAAAAGTCGGCAGTTCACTCCACCAGAGTTCTGGACCAATTCTTGCACAGGCTCTTAGCAGTCCATCAGTCATAACCCAGACAGAGTCAACCTCAGTGAGAGACCTACAATTTTCTGGCTATATCCAAAAGATGTACCTTTCGGCCGATTACACTTACAGTGAGAATACACTGATATAGCACAACACTTAATCTCAACTGCTAGCCAGGAATTGTATCTTATAACTGCTAGCAAGTAAACCAGTTTGTACGACGAACAGTTCACAAATTGAACTATCGCAGCACTACTGAAGGACTCGTGGCATTACCAAAGTTTTATATTTCTCATGCTTAACTTTTACATACTGTATTCAGGGTGTGTACGCAGGCAGGGACGGGGGGGGGGGGATAAATTAGTATTTCCCAGTTAAAAATACACTTTCTCCCAGGTGAAAATATGTTTTCCCCAAGTGAAAGTACATTTTTTTTCCATTTTAAGTGACAATATATTTTTCCTCGGAACGGGTAAAATTTACCAATCCTTTGAATGGTAAAGGTTTCATACACCAGCATAGGACTCCCCGGCACTTTAGGAAACAAAACCCAGCAGAAAACAATGTGTTTTGGAAAGATCTTTAATGCGCAGCAACACGTACACTGCATATTTTCATATTACGCAGGTATAAATACAAATTCCACCAAATACAGCAAGGTAGCTTCCGAAGTTCCTCTGAAATCTATATACTGCGCTATGTGATACACTTCTGTCTACCAATCGTAGCTCATGTCATGTGATCTCTCTGGCCAATGGCAGCAGATATGGAGAGCACAGGATGTGTAATGTAGTCAGCCAATGGCAACATCACTAAAACAATTAAAAATTCCTGGAATTCTAAAAAATTTATGGTTTTTTCCCAGGTGAAACAATTCCAACATTTTTCCTGGGACCTGTACACCCACTGTAATCAAATGTGCTAATATTTTACTCATTTTGCAGATGTTTGATGTGTTAAGCTACCTCATAAGCTACAGACACAACAAATTTAACTGTACAAAAATAACAGGACCTTCATTTTATTCACCGCTGTGTCAAGCAAATTACATATACTCATTTTTATCTAAAAGATAGGCGTCAACTGTTGGCCTCATCCATATGGCACTTACCTGTTTTACATTCCAGTCTCTTCAGCAGAGGCTGAAACTGGGCAGCTGCAGCTGTAGTTATGCCAACAATGTCTGAATTCAAGAGTAGCTCATAATCTTCCACTGCTTTAAACTCCTCAAATTTCTTCGATTTCGAAATAACATCTGACGCTAATTGCTGTAATTCTTCCAACAGTCTACATTTCAGTGTTGAAACCCACTGCCTATACAGAGACCATCGAGCTGCTGAGTCTATGGCCCACAGATCTGACAAATTATGCAATGGGTCCAGTTTCTCATTCAACTTTTGATCTGCCAGCAGACTGTTCTGAAAATATTTCAACTTAACTGTAAGTCTTCTCAACTCTTCCTCATATTTCTGCACTGAATTGAACACACCTTCTTCACTTGATTTTTCCCTTATATTTCTTATGGTCTCTCTTAATACATCAATAGCTTCTTGTGAGGCCTTGAAATCCAAAGCAAAATTTATAAGCTCAATTGACTTTTTCAGATCCACTTCTAGGCCTAAGTCGTCATCAGTTTCATCAGGCAGTGTAATGTCACACGTTATGTTGTTGCTTCTGACACTGACAGTTTCTTCCAAGGAATCAATATAAGCTGGTGTTTCTGTCTCATTAGCTGAGGTAGTAGAGATCCCTTCTTCTAGCCATTTAAGGAATAATGAATTGTCTACTTGATTAATATTGTTTTTGAATGAGTTAACATGTACTTCTGACATACACGACTCAAGTGATGTGATGGACAAAATACCACAATTGCTATCTATAGCATTTATGTCACGCTCCAGTTTCTTAAATGAGGAAACAACAGCTGATAAACTATTTCTCAAGTGACAGAATACGTGATAGTTGGGACCACGTCTTTTAATCAATTTTTGTTTTTCTGCAAGGTTTAATTGGGTAACCTGTTCATTCATGGTTTTCCCTCCAATGCGAACTATATTTGGAGTAAACTTCAAGAAGCCTTCCATTAACTGATCAAGGGTACGATCTCGAAGACAAATAACCAGTATTGGTGCTTTCTTGGAGTTCCATGCTTGTCTGTTCTCAAGAAAGGTTTTCATTATTTTAAGACTTAAAAACTTTTTGCCGGTTCCAGGTGGTCCTTGAATGAGAACAAATTTCTCTGTCAGAGCTGTTCGAAATGCGCTGTATTGAGACTCATCTAGTTGAAGTTGAGATGCCTTTGGCCAAGATTCAATATCTGTGGCAACAACATCTTTTCCATCGATTTTCAGTAGTTTGGATCTCCCATTCTGTGCATCCCACAGATATTCTGGAGGCATTCTCTGGTTCACAACATCGATAATATACTGTGGCATCGGAAATTCATTTACTTGCATTTTCTGCAAGGCCTTAAGTGTATGGAAATAAGGCTTAAAGTTTAACTTCAATTCTATCATCACATAAGGAGAGCTATACATTTCATTATTTCTACTTTCTTCCATATCTAAACAGCAAACAACTACGTATCCTTTTTTTAACATGAAATCGTAATTACACATCACAGTTGCAAATAATACATCTTTAAAATTATTATTTGAGAAACAGAGAAGAGAATCACTCCGCAGCATTCCACAACTGGTCAGTTTAGCCTTTTCCATATAATTATCGGGGTCAAAGCTCACTATATGGCCTATTTTACCTCCTACCATTGTCCACCGTGTGAAGTACACTTTCCTGTACAGTCTCAAATTTCTAAATCTTGGAGTTTTGCCTTTCCAAGGTCTGTTAATGTTTTCACGTAGTGGCCTTATCAAATCTTCTTTCAGAAGCCTAAAATGGACATCTAAGTAATGCTCTGCATTTGTATATGCTCCCTGCATTAAGATGGCTCGAAGGAATGGTTCTCGATTGCTCGTAAGCTCACTTGTTGTTGGGAGAACACACAGTTCTCTGAAGTTAGTTGCAGAAAGTTCCTCAGCTAGGTTTATTTCTTTCTGCAGCCCTTTTCTCTCATTGTCTCCAGACAGTTTGATTTGGTTTTTCAAATCTACAAGGTTATTGAATATATCATCAGTGTAAGATGCTCCAAGATACTGAGCTGAAGTCTTAATGGCAGCATCAATTGTAGCCAACATCGCTAGCTCGCAACCAGTGTTTGGAATTAATTCCACTACAGTTGCATATAATTTTATTAAATTATAAATAAAAGTTCTTAGATGAAGTTTATCACTTTCATTTTGCTTTGGCGATAAACTAGACAGATATAATGACAGCTGCTCATGAAAGCCCAGTGAACAGGTCTCGGAAAGAACTGCAACTTTCTTGTCAGATAAATTAGTCTTGCATATGTTGGCAAGCAATTTCACTACCAACACCAACCAATCTGGTTTCAAGTTGTCTTTCAGCAGCTCATAAAATCCGGAGTGTTTATTTGCAAGAACTATAACTGCCTCTTCAGGATCTCCATCTACAAACTCAAGCAACCGATGATAACCAATGAAATATCTGGGTTCGGCACACTTCTGCCTCAAGTCACAATTTCCTACTTTGTTTTCATTGTAAAATCCCTTGTTCAAATAACTGCCACTTTGACCCTGTCTTGTGTCTCCCACTATCGTTCTTGAACTGTGGCTACCATGACTTGCTCGACTCTCTGCACTACTATAATTATTGTTCTGTGACTGACTGCTCTCAGTAAGCTCTGAACTGAGGGAACTAATACGTTGTTGCCATTCATGGTCAGAAATAACAGTCTTTGACACATCTGCACTTTGTTCTTTTACAAGGTCTTTTGACCGGATACCCTCATTCTGCTTGAGTATGTTGCCTGTCCCTGAAGAATGTGGCTGAATCACATTTATCTTGGTAGACTGTCCATTTTCTCCCACTAACTGTCCCCGAGATGAGCAGTTAAAATTTTCTTTTATAGATTTCTGGTAATCTTCCTTTTGTTTGTTGGCCATCACAACAGAAGGGATTACACGTGCCATTGGAACTTCTGAGTGAAGTTCACTGAAAGTAGGTGCTGAAGGTGCAAAGTTTGCCGTCAATGACTTCCCTGTAACATTCTGAACTTTGGGAACTTGACTGTTTTGTGTTGAGCTTTGTGCTCCCACAAATTTAGCTGCAGGAAAAGGACGGGATAAAGTTTCATTGAACCCATCAGACGGGCCTTTTGCAAGATGCTGACTGCTCTTTACAGGGATGTCACTAACTACTTTAGTTGCAGCGTCTCTGTTAAATGATGACATCGGCTCTTGCTGGTTGTGGACATGATGCACTCTTGCTTCTTCTGCCAGTTCTGACTGCAGTCTCTGGTAAGGATGGTTTAAGTCTGGCTCAAAAGACTGAGTTTTACCAGCTACTGGTTTATTTAGTCCTGTTCCTGTTCTTGTATTAGATATTGTATCTGCAACACTACTCTGTGCACTGTAGACAGTATTTCCTGATGTTCTGTTTGAAACAACGTAATGAGTTGTGTGTGGAAAAGCTGATCCAAATTGCCTACTGTTATTTACTTGTGTGCTACTGGGGACACTATATTGTGCAGTATGTCCACTATTTGAGCTGGGTCTTGTGTTGTTATTTCCCATTCTTGCAAACTGGTGCCAGAATTCTTAGTCAAACACCTGAAAAAGAAGGGAAAAAAATAATGCAAAGTTTAAAATGACAAACAGGGATTTTAGAAAATCATGAAACTTATTTTATAACAGGCTGCAACTTGGTATAAAGAGCATAAAGGAATTGAGAATTTTCAAAAGAAACATGATAGAACATCTTGTCTCTGCAAGTTGGCATAACGTGAAAACACTTGGGCAATTTTATAGAACAAAAATAAATTAAAATTGGGAATGGTGTAAGACACTGCACTGCTTCAAGTAGAAACTAAATTCCTGAGAAAGGAATAAAATAAGACCAACTGCAGTGCTGAAAATACAGAAGGGAGTGGACTGACTAAGTGGAAAATTGTGTATTCTGATATTGTGCATTTAGTGAAAGTATGAGTTTAAACACAGCTTTTCAGTTTGTATAAATGTCTTAGTGCTGTACTGCAGTAAGACATACACATATAACATCTGCTCTTCTTACATCTGCAAAATTGTTATGTAAATTAATGCAGGCTATTAGTATTTATCATTATTACATATACCTTTTTTTTCTCTTTTGATGTGCCTACATTGTCTGGTTACTGTTGATTATCTGTAATCAGTATTACTCACAAAATTTTGTTTTTCTGAATGAATGTTGAATTTGTAAGAAATTTTGTTTATTCTATATAAAACTTGAAATGTGATGATGTGTCTAATATCATTGTAAAATATTATCCCTAGACAAAAATAATTGAAACTAAAATTTTACAACACTGTAGTCAGGAAACTTGCGATCTGGTTGTTACGTCTTAAATGCAAATTGAGGCTGTAATTCATAGGGTTAATAATAATAATAATAAGAGATTTAATCATAATTAACTTTCCCTGCTGGCACTCATGATTCTCTTTTTATTTATATGTTGCATGGTATGTTTCAGGAAATAATTCCAATTTTCAAGTGTGTATTCTGCGTGCTATGGCATAGGCATATGCCACTGAAGTTTGAGTGCTCAAAACTAATAGGCATTTGACTGTGTGAATCACAGCATTCTTTTAAGTAAATTACAATATTATGGTGTCACTGGTAGCACTGCAAAATGGTTTCAGTCATACCATACTAATAGAAAACAAAGGTGTCATTACGTAACACTTCAGCAGTAGGCAATCAGACATCATCTGACTGGGAAAGAAATTACATGTGGTGTTCCCCCAGGTTCCATACTAGGTCCACTACTGTTTATTGTGTATATTAATGACCTGTCATCTATTACATTACCAGATGCCAAGTTTGTCTTATTTGCAGATGATAAAAACATTGCAATAAATAGTAAATCAAATATAAATTTAGAAAGGGCAGCTAATCAAATTTTTACTGACGTTAATAAGTGGTTCATGGTCAATTCACTGCCATTAAACTTTGAAAAGACCCACTATATGCAGTTCAGAACTTCCAAGAGATTTCCTTCTGGCGCGTGTATAAAATATGATGACATGGAAACAGGAGAGGTTGAGAGTAAAAATTCTTGGGATCACAACTTGATAATAAATTCAGTTGGGAGCAACATACTAACGAACTGCTAAAGCGCCTAAACAAGTCTGTGTTTGCAATGCAAATGATGTCAGACATAGGAGATATAAATATAAAAAAACTGGCATATTTTGCTTATTTTCACTCCATTATGTCATATGGTATCATATTTTGGGGTAACTCCACAGAGAAAAAATTTTTAGAGTACAGAAGCGTATCGTAAGAGTAATGAGTAGTGTAAATCCAAGAACATCATGTTGAAACCTATTCAAAGAATTGGGCGTATTAACCACAGCTTCTCAGTATATTTATTCCTTTATGAAGTTTGTTGTAAATAATACATCTCTTTTTCTAACTAACTGTTTAGTACACAGTATCAATACTAGGAATAAGGACAATATACATAAAGATTTAAAATCACTTACTCTTGCCAAGAAATGAGTCCAATATTCAGCAATGCATATTTTCAATAAGTTACCAGCAACCATTAAGAGTTTAGTATCAGACAAGGCACAATTTAAACATAATTTAAAAGAATTTTTGGTGGCCAATTCCTTCTACTCCATCCATGAGTTTCTCAACAAGTGCAGTAGACCATTTTAATGAAAATTGACAATACTTGGTTGTAACACCCAAGTACTACCTACTGTGTGAATCATGGATGTATGGAAAGCAGATGTAAGTCTTAAGTATGTAAATAGGGAAGTTTAATTTTAAATCTTGTACATAATCTGACAGTTCTTAACTGAGGATCACTGAAATTAATAATTTACTTTAATTTTTGACAATGCTTGGTTGTAATAGCCAAGAAACTAGCAAATATCTCAATGGTGGATTTAATGAAAGCAGATGTAAGTATTAAACCTGTAAATATTAAAAGTTTAAATTTAATTCATATACATAATTTTACTGTTTATTTACTGAGGATCATTAAAATTATTTAAACAAGTTTTTCTAATTACATTTTTGTAATGTGTTTTTATCTGACATGTTCCACACCCAGGAGGATTCCCTCTTTTATGGGTCTATGGAATGAATAATTAATCTAATCTAATCTAATCATTCACCCCTAGAAGCAGCAGCAGCTGCTGTGTAAGAGCACATGAACACCGAAACTTTTGATACTTTTTGCAGGTTTACTGGCTATTTTTCTTTGAATGCTGTTAAACATAATTTAAATGCTGTAATCTGAAATATATGTCACTTAAATCTAAAATGCTTGCCACAGTGCTATCCCCCTAGACTCCACGAAACTTGGCATCAGAAGCATAAGCACACTGTCGGTTGTGACATTTTAAGGAACTTCTGCGCATGCACAACTGGCATGATTTAATTCCCTTATGGCTCAAATACATGTGGATCACATAAACAATGTGTTTGGGTTATGGCGTGCACAGCTAGGCCTTACCACTCAATCACAAGTCTACATCAATCCCACTAGATCAGGCTGTTCCAACTGAGCTCCAGGGAGCCGGAGCGCTCACTGCGGCAGCTCGGAGCCCGCGTGGAGGGGGAAAGCGAACTCACTGCCCCCTGGCCGCATGCAGCCGTAATAATCCGTGCTCAATGACAGCTATGACTAGCCGCGGGAGCTCTGTACCTCTATTGGAGGATACCTTTCTATTCATTGAGAGGGATGGCCGACCGCAGTGTTTTGTATGTCATAAAGTATTTAATTCTGCGAAGAGGTACAATATACAGAATTAAATACAGTCAGGTAGAAGGCGTTGCACGCAGAGAACTGGTAGCCAGGCTTAAGAACGACATACCAGTAGATGTATGTTTAAAAACGGATTCGTAATACGGAGGGTATTCAAAACATGAAACATAGTTCGTGTTCTGTAATGCACCAAGAGGCACTGTGTGCTGAAACAGTAGAGCTAGGTGGTGTAATGAAAGATGTCGTGAACTGTGTGAATTTTGTGCGTCGTCAAAGGATTCCTGAAAGATGTGGAAGCGGAGTATGGGGATATATCTTATCACAATACAGTTCGTTGGCTGAGTCGGGAAAAAGTTCTTGATGTTTTCTTTGCCATTAGTGAGGAAATACCCATTTTCTCGAAATGAAAAGGGAAGAAATGCGCTGTCTGAAAGATATAAAATGGATATCAGACCTGGCGTTCCTAGATGACATAACTATGCATCTGAATAATTTAAATCTGTCATTGCAGGGCAAAGGGCAGCTAATCATTGACATACACGACCAGATCAAAATGTTCATGGAAAAGTTACGTTTATTTGAGAGACAGATGAGTAATGGACATCTAACGTTCTTCAATCATCTTGCTTCTTTAAAACTACCTGATGGTACTACTTTCTGCGATTACCAAGCAAAGTTAAAGCAGCTCATCACGTCGTTTGAAACACGATTCCGAGACCTCACTAGTTTGGAAATGGAACTTAAGGTATTCAGCACTCCTTTTTCAGTTTCCACCGATGACTTGTCATCGTCGCTTCAATTGGAGATTATTGATTTGCAAAATTCAACTTTGTTGAAAGAGAGGTACTACATCACGTTGTATTTGTCACGATGGTAGTGTTCATTACAGAAAAAACATTTCCCAAACTTCACAACAATGTCGCTCAGATCATATGCATGTTTGGATTTATGTTTTGATGTGAGCAGCTTTTCTGAGCAATGAAAACAGTTATAAAGTAAGGAACGATCGCTTCTTCAGGATGCAACAATGAAGGCCATCCTCCGCATTAACGCTGCGAACACTTTGACGCCTGATATTTCCGATCTTGCAATGAAAAGAAATTTTCAAACTACAGAGGCCCAATAAATTTAGTATGCAATTTCTTGTAAAACATTTGTTTCTTATTTATTTCCTGAAGATCGTATTTCCTGGTGTAGCACGTCACCACGTCTTAGCAGATAAGAGTGCGAGGTTTTCGATCTTGTAAGATGCAGCTGGCACATCAAAACCCTTGCCTTGCCGCCTGCCTCAGCCAGCCGTGCCACGTGCCGGCCCACTTGACTGGTCACAGCGAGCGACGCGGCTCCCTGGAGCAGGGAGCGCTCCGCGGCTCACAGCGGAGCCCACGAGCTGGAACAGCCTGCACTAGATGGTACCACACTCCATTCACTTGGCCACTGGCATAAATCCCATTAGATGGTAGCACACTCGTCAAATATGCCAATTCCCTCGAGAAATGGTGAAATTAAAGGGATTACGGAAGTGTCAGATTCCACCTGTCTGCTTTGACCCATGACATCATCAACATGCAAAATGGGTATTCTAAGCTTCTCCAATACGGCACCTATGACGTCACTACATACACACAGCAACAAACACAAAAATATGTATAAATAAGACAATAATCTCCATCCAAAAATTCAATCAAACTAACAGGACAACCGCGTGAATTGGGGGTTTTAGGGTGAGGACAAGCTAAAAAAAACCATGATCATAAAAGATAAAATGACGAACAAAAAGAAAAGAGAAAAAAATTACAATCCGCTACACCAACAAAATCTGCAGGAATCGGATACTTCCCTTGACCTATATAGCCCTACCACAGGTGACGATACCAAAACACTAAAACCTACAAATAAAACTACGAAAATTGAAATCAGATATTTCCCTTGACCTATATGGGTGATGATACCTAAACACCAACAGTTACAACTAGAACTACGAAAATTGGAATCGGTCATTTCCACTGACCCTGATCACAATTATTCATACCAAAAAACCCAACACCTACAACTATGAAAAATAAAACCAAAACCAAAACATCAAAAATTCACAAATAAAACATCCCTACATAAATTAAAGCACATTCAGTAAACCATAAATACACTAAACATCATGACCCTGACCACAACTATTCATACCAAAAAAACCCAACACCTACAACTATGAAAAATAAAACCAAAACCAAAACATCAAAAATTCACAAATAAAACATCCCTACATAAATTAAACACATTCAGTAAACCATAAATACACTAAACATCATAACTCGAGAATAGACAAAAAAAAAAAAAATTGCTTACCACCAACAAATTCTGGCACTGCAAACTAGGTCAGCCACACACACCCCCCTCTCCACCCCAACCCCCACCACACATGCGCACAAATTAAACATCTTACCACATTACAAACAACAAACCAATAACACCAAACGAAAAAAAAAAAAAAAAAAAAAAATAATAATAATAATTTATAACTCATTTAAAAAACTTTCAAACCTTACGTCTGGAATTACAAACACTGCCAACGACTTCACACATTCAACACCAAGGCTCAAATGAACCCAATACCACACATTGTACTCAGCACATACACACATCTTCAGAGGGCACCATGAAACACAACAAGACGACATCTACAAACACAACCAACTCAAACACCGTGACGTAATGACGTCACACACCATAACACCCTTACGGCATGGGTCAAAGCAGACGGATGGAATCGGATGCTTCTGTTGACCCAAATTAAATTGGACGTCAGTATATGTTATAGTTGTACTGGCAGGAAAATCTATTTTGTGGGCTTCTGAATTACTTGTAGTATACTAAGTTTTGGATTTTATCATACAGTAATCCTTTTCTTTTCCTAACAGGAGAGTGCACCAGTTTAGTTGGTTTCATTTACCTGTAATCAGGTGACTCTGTTGGTAGCCATTACTACCTGAATTCAATCATTTCCAGAAATGACAGTCTGTGTTGTAGTTGCTTGTGTACTGTGTGGGTGACAGTACAGACAGGAAACAGTGAATCGGCTGTGATTGCACAATGCTATGATGAGCTGTTGTTATGAGCGGAGGCATTAACGGTGTTCAGGCAAGGATTAAGCAGGTATATGGTAGGGCTTATTAGGTTCACTGCTATGCTAATCAATTTAATCTGGTCCTGCAAAAAGCTGTATCTATAAACAAATCTGCTAATTTATTTATTAATTTTTTTTTCTTTTTTTTTTTTTTTTTGCCCGATCTCTCCAGCTTTCCAGCTTTTTTCTTCCAGTCGCCCCACGGAACAAGTGTGCTAGACAGAGTTGTGCAAACTAGACTACCACAGATAGGAGCTACAAGATGGATGTTTAACATTCTGGTAGTCAACACAGTTAAAGAGAACAAGGAAAGTCTCATCAAGTGTTTAGAAGAAATTACCCTCCCTGATCATGCAGATGACAAAAACCAGACGAAAAGTTACAACCTCCCCTCCAATTTGAAAGACCCTGAGTTCTTATTTTGGCTAGAAATTTTTTTTTGTGGGATTATGCCACATGGAGACATACTCTTCACAAAACTACAACTTGGAATCTTGAAGCAATAACCGCTAAACAATATTATTGGACACTGAAGATGTTATTACAGGAATAAGAAATACAGCCATTTAAGAAATTTTGTCATCTTCTGAACAACAGATTCAGAAGAAAAGAAAATCAGAAAATAAAGTAGCAGGTGTGAAGGAAGTTTGTGACGCCATAATAAGTCGTAAGAATGGAAGATTTTCATTCACTAATCACCTTGCGACAGAATTGTTAGAGGTGAGCTCATTTTCGCTATTTTTGACCAATTTTCATGTGGGAGAACTTAACATTATTGCTGAAACGTACCCATGGTCATCGAAAGCGCAACTGAGAACAGAGCTAGAAGTACTCTAAAGCAGAAAAAGTTTTCAACGAGCAAGTGGTACTGTTACAATGCTGCAGCATCTACTACACAACAACTGGAATCTAGACACATTTCCACAGTTAGTGAACTAATGAGGATAATTGTAACAACACCTCATCCAACAATTGAACCTGAACATTTTTTCTCAACAATGAAGAAGGATAAAAATCTTTCTTTGAAACACAATGACAGAGAACAGGCTTTTGGCACTGGCAATGCCTGCAACTAAGAAAAAGTTTGTGAATCATAATAAAGACTTCAATCATAGAGTGATCGAGACATCTGCGTGATTGAAAAACAGACGCATGGATTTTCTTTACAAACAGGCAATATCAGTAATGATGACATACAGTTTTCTCTATTTAATGTGTACCTACAATGCAGCATAGTATGTATTAACATTAACTTTTGTGTGGACTAACAGAAAGATATGACATTTCATTAGAAGAGATTATGCAGTTTTCCTGCTTCAGAAACTGAGACTTGGCGAATGACAGAGAGTAGCGAAAGCTTATATAAGGGGCATTCAAAAAGAAATGAGCCGGAGGCATAATTACAGAAACCAGTACCTGTATGTTAGCAGTATTGACCCTGGTTATTGACACACTTGTCCTACTGTGACACAAAGCAGTGAATGGCTGTCTCACAAAATTCCCGGGACTGCGATGTTAACCAGTTCTGCACGTACATCTGCACGTCATCGTCCGAGGTGAATCGTTTGCCCCTCAGAGCCTTTTTCAGGAGACCAAAAATGGCCCCCTTCTGATTCACTCCCTGCAGCATGGGACAACAAAAAATGTCCAGCGTTACTAGCAAACCTTGACCACCCTTCGCCAAGCGATCAAATCAAAACAACCAGGCAATCTCACACGTGAGGTCGTTCTGCTCCACGAAAATGCAAAGCCTCATACGGCCAACACAGTCGTGGCACTCCTGCAGAAATTCAAATGGGAGGTTGTCGGCAATCCTCCATACAGTCTGGACCACTTTCCTTGTGATTACGCCATTTTTGGTGAGAAGCCTCAAACTAAGTTTAAAAAGCAAAAGTAACAAAGAAATTCTATTCTTTATATGTGGGACCATTCGTTATCATAAGTATGCCTCATCCTAAGGCAGTTGTAACTACGAAAGTAATTTTGCAGAAGAAGAAAGGGATGTACAGTATTCAGGAGATGAAGTTGTTCATACCCAAGTAAATCGAAGCTCAAGTTGATTTACAAACTTCAAAATGTACATTAAAGGAAATTTCAATTTAAACTTCTGAAGACATACTGGACATATGGATGGATAACATATAGGCCTTTTTGTAGATGAAAAAGGTAAAAATAATGCATAGCTGACATTTTTGGAGATTATGAGACAAGCTCCGACATATGCTTACACATGGTGAGAGAGAGAATATTGCACTTAATTTCTAATACCATTGTTTGTTGTTGGTAGGAGAATACTGTATGCATGTGCCCTGGCTAAGGGGTGGCAATAAGAGTGATACAGCATGATATACATGGGTGTGGAGGTCCAGAGTTAATCTTAACATGGAGTTTAAGGATGATCAATGAACTAATCTACTTTATTACCTTTAAAAGGGTTTAGCTCTGATGGAGGTGTTTTATGGTTTGTGTATAAGAGATGTATGGAAGTGACAGCTCAGACAGTGTGTTCACATTCTGGAAACCAGTGTATCGTTTAGTACTTATGTAAGGAACTAGGAAGTATCCCTTATGACAAGAAACTCTGTTTTTTGGGATAACAACTCACATAGCCACTGCTGTTGGGACAATTTGTCAATGTTATTACTAAAAGATTGAAAGAAGCATAAATTCTTCTCAAGTCTCTCTCCTATGTAAGCCATGTTCTAATGTAACAATGTCCTTTCTTAACGTAATGTTCAGAATTTAGGTAACTTTTCTGAACTAAAATTTGCATACAACTTTTTAGTTTCATGCTCTAGTACGATAAGTTCTCTAGGGGGTATATTTGCTTTATTATCTACATATATGACGTTTATATTTTCTACAGGGCAGCCACAGTAAATGTAAGTTTGGTAGTGTAATATCACCAGCTGACTTACAGTCTATATGGTGAATATCAGATGCATTTATATAGTATTACTACTTTATATGAGTAAAAGGATAAGAAAAAAGTAGCAGCGAATTTACTCACACTCATTAGCCAAGATGATGTATGCCTATGGATAATTAGTGTGTGAGGCCCTCATGATCTCCTAAAGTTTCTCACAGACAATTTGTCAGTCTACAATAACAAATAGCTGTCACATACTTGCAGGACACTGGACATTTGGATCAAGAACCCCTCAGCAGTTAATTGTAATAATTGACATGGATCTTTTGACGAAGATGTCATTATTCTATACCATAATTTAACTAACTCAATCGGCAAGACATTACAGACACATTGTTAAGGTGAACACTTTAATTATAGCTATAAAAAAGAGAATAATTTTATGTTAATATCACACTGAAAGAGGATTCTTTGATCTGTTTCTTTAAACAGACTGTCAATCTAGCAACAGAGGTGTCACGTATATATGAAAAAAAGAAATGTATAAAGTATGCAACGGTTTATGTAATTTTATAAATATAGAATTACTTATACTCACTCATTCATAAGGACAGCGGATAAAAGGATGCAGAAATTTTGAGACTTAAAATTCTGAAATATGCATGAATCACACAAAAATTTCTACTACTCCCTTGATAACATGTATGAGTGAGCAAACACGTAGAGTTGTAGCATTATTTCTGGTACTGATTCGTGTTATATGATGTTATTCTGAAAACTCATGTTTCACTTATGTATTAAAGATATTTATCTCTGTTTGTTTTTGTGTACACTCTGCTTGAGGTATTTGTTGGGTTACAGGTGGCGCTGTGTGCAGCAGCCAGTGATATGACATCAGAGCACCAGCAAGAGCAAGAGCAAGAGCAAGAGCAGAAAGACCTTGTTGCCAACCACAGCTCAAAGGAATATGCCCAACAGTACATTCAATGGATCCTAATGAACAATGCTAAAGAAGAAAATGTCGAACTTCATCATCATCATCATGTGTTCTGCCAAAAGGCAGGTCTTCACACGGTAGTTCTAAAAATGGCTCTGAGCAGTATGGGACTTAACATCTTAGGTCATCAGTCCCCTAGAACTTAAAAACTACTTAAACCTAACTAACCTAAGGACATCACACACATCCATGCCCGAGGCAGGATTCGAACCTGCGACCGTAGCAGTCCCGCGGTTTCGGACTGAAGTGCCTAGAACAGCACGGCCACAGCGGCCGGCTACGGTAGTTCTCCAGGCTGTCCGGTCTTCTGCCATCCTCTTCAGGTCTGCACAATTTCCTCTTCCCTTCATGTTGTCTATCATCTTGTATCTCCTCCTTCCTCTCAGTCTTCTCCCACAAACCAATCCTTCCAAAGTATCTGCTAGCAAGCACTCCCTACTTAACAAATGTCCCAACCAGTTCTTTTTCCTTTCTCTTACAACCTTCAGCAGATATCAACTCTCACCAAACCTTTTCAATACTCTTTCATTACTCACTCTTTCCATCCAGCTTATTCTCTCCATTCTCCTCCACATCCATATCTCAAATGCTTACAACATTTTTTTTCATCCTCTCAACTCAGTGTCCATGTTTCTGCCCCATATTGTGCCACACTTGTCTGCAGTCTCTAGATGGATCTCTCTTTATGACAGCATCACAAGAGACATCATATGTTATGTGACTGAGTCCCAAAATAATGTAATTTGTTTATGAGAACTCCAGTCTGACAACTGAAGCAGAATGGGTAAACAACTGTTTTGTGTGATGAACTATGTTCAAGAACTATATGTGTGTACTGCAACATTGTCATGGTCACAGATGAAAACGTTATCACTTACAAAAATTCGTGCAGCACCCCCACACTACTTGCACATTGTCATGCCAGCTTATGTTTAAGTTACAAAATTTAAAAGCCATTTAACTTTCTTGCACTATGCCACTTCCCTCATTGTCGCCTACGATTGGCAACTGCTGGTAGGTAGATCTGCTCCCATACTGCTCTGGTTCGTTCGACAGCACACATCTCGAGTCTGTTTGTTTATTTACGTGGAAAGTCAGTGTCATGCCAGAATAATGGGCTTAGTCTTCAACTAAGTACATACATACTTTCTGAAGTAGCAGAATGTTCTTAAACAGTGTGATAGGAGTATCATTCTAGCATTCAGCAACTCCTTATTATCATTTATTTGTAACAGAGTAACACAGCATTGTTTGAAGTGATGGAATGTGAACTGCTGAGGTTCATATTACTGTAAAACTGTCAATACTGCTAAGTATTTCAGTATAATGATGATAACTTTTTACTTTAGTCATTGAGTGTAAATATTGGGATGAAATGGAAGTTTATTTGTAGCTTCAAGAGATTTAAAAATACTCTTGACAGTGTTTATATAAGCATTATCATTGAGTAATGACTGTTCTGCACAGCAGTACAAAGTATGATTAAAAATTTAAGCACAATACTGGTAAAAGAACATAACTCTCAGCACTTGTTACCTATCAGAACCCTGAAAATAAAAACATTTTGGAAGTCTCCAAGTAGAATTTCCCACTTTGGTGTTTAGAAATGCTAACTTGCATGCAAGGATTCTGGGGAGATGCAGGAATAAGAAATTGATGGCTGTAGCAACCCAGCGTAACAGACTAAAGACAAGGGAATATATAGTGACGTCGCCACAACAGTTTGGTTCCCGTGTTGGCTTTTTGGCTGGAGTAATTGTCCACAGAGTGAGGTGGTGCAAGATATCTTTGTATATTATGTGTATTGTGGAATCTAAGGTTTCCTTCCACAAACAGCTCACATTATTGTCAACAATTAGGAGAAACAAGAGGAGACTCAAGCCTAAAAGTCACAGACTAATCTATTTTGCAAAATAAGTTACAGGGAAGAGACAGCAAGAAGAACCCAAGAGGGGAATAATTGGGTTACACTGCAACCCTGTTAATTAAAGTTCTCTGTTCTCCTAATGGTGGTACAATGTCACACACAATGGCTCACAAACTACGAGGATGATCACATATTGCCACACTGCACCCTGAATTTCAGTCAGTGTTGTCTTGCTCCTACCTGAAATAACTAATTTAAGGCTGCAGGGTCATATTGTGTATGATGATTGGTAACACGCAATGACTTTAAATCAATGTTCATTCATTTGAAAAGAAAGTTCAGATCACCATTTCTAACCATCTGTTCACTGCATGTTTGAGAGAGACAAAAATAATTGTGAAGGAGATAGGTAAACAATAACAAAGTATTCATGTATGCCACCAGAACCATGTTCACTGTAACTCCAAATCATTCCATAATAATATGTTCACTGACATTCAGTGGTCTTCCAGAAAATTCTTCACACTTGCTAATGATTTACAGACAGCTTGAGCCCCACTATAAAAGTTCTAACATTCAATACAAAGGAAGCAAAGTTAAATGTCCACAGCTGCTTCTGAAAATAAAAAGCTTTCCAAACAGCCGGGGAATATCTGAAATGTACCATTTAGAAAAAGTCAAGGATACTAAACCAACATCCACAAAAAATTCACACTTGTGGGACATGGTTCACAAACAAAATAAATTTATGATTCAATGGTCATAAAGTTTTAACTATCAACAAAAAAAGATAATTACATCAGTTAACTATATTTCTGAAGTGGTAATTAAAATGTTATGACTACCCCCTCTAAACAAAAATATTAACAAACAGTTATTGAGATACAATGCTTGGTCAGTGTCAAAATGTGTGTTTCTGTGCTCTTCGCATCATTCTTTGATATTTGTGTGGCTAATATTACTGAAGATACACACATTGGTATTGTGAATATGTGACAAGCAGTACGTCAAGTATTTAAGTGGACCAGAGACAAACAGGGAATCATTCTACAGATGATGTGTGTCACAAATGGGTAAATCCACTGACATAAGCAATATAGAAGAAGGGCTTATTGTTACAGCCGACTGCCATGGAATGAGCGTCTTGGAAATGGTGAAGCTGAATGGCAATAGTTATGCGTTCTACTGTCATGAGCGTCTAAGGAAAACGGCTGATGAAGGGTAGTAAAACCACATGCAGGTGACTAGGTCTATATTTACATCTACATGCATACTTCACAATCCACCATATAGTGTGTAGCGGAGGGTACCTTGTACTGCTGTTAGTCATTCCCTTTCCTGTTCCACTTGCAAATAGAGCGAGGGAAAAAACAAGTGTCTATATCCTTCCATACAAGCCTCCATTACTGTTACCTTGTCTTACGGTGTTTATATGAGATGTTAGGCTGGAGACAGTACGATCTTACTGCTATCTGTTGCCAATGCTAGTTCTCTAAATTTTCTCCATAGTGCTTAGCAAAAAGAATGTTTTCTGCACTCCAGGGATTTCCTTTTGAGTCCATGCAGCATTTCCATGATACTTGCATGTTTATCGAATCTACTGGTAATGAATTTAACAGCATGCCTCTGCACTGTTTTGATGTCTTCCTTCAGTCTGATATGCTGGAAATCATACATCCTCTTAACAGTACTCCAGAATGGGTCACACTAGTATTCTGTATGCAGTCTCCTGATGAGCTACTATGACCTAGAATTTTCCAAATAAATCAGAGCCTTCCCTGCAATCGAGCTTACATGTTCTTTCCACTTCATATCGCCTTGCAACATTATGCCTGCATATTTAACTGACATGACAGTGTCAGGCAGCACACTATCATCAATGCTTTCAAACATTGCAGAATCCTTTCCCACTCATCTATGATGGTCATTTAGAAAGTTCTGCACACTGTAAGATAGAACTGAAGAAAATAATTTATTTTACAAAATATCTTTACAAGCCTTCCACACAATACTTTTACAAGCCTTCCATATAATCTCCATTCTTTATTACAACAGCTTCAAACGTTTTGGCAACTCCTGTATTTCGAATAGCACACCTACACTATTGAGTTGCCCGATTACTCAGGACACCTCACTGGAAGTTTCGTCAATTGTATCAAAACATTTTCCATGAAGTTGCTCTTTCAATTTGGGAACAAGTCGAAGTCTCCTGGGCTCATATCAGAACTGTATAGTGGGTGGGGAAGTATTGTCCATCCATATTTGTCAAGCGTTTCTCTCACTGCTAGGGAAATATGAGGTCTTTAATTATCATGCAAAATGAGGTCACCAGCTGCATGCATGTCAGACCTTCTTTGACGAATTTTCTGGTGCAAAATATTTTGCAGAAACAGCTTGTAGTATGCGCCTGTTATAAACATCCTCCTGGGGCACTCTATTTGAACTATGACTTCATTCATGTCATACGCAAAGACCCTAATCAGTTTCACCTTTGATTGCTGGTAGCAGAATTTTTTGGGCATCTGGAGAGTCTTAATTTTCCTAGTGTGGTGATTGAGACATCAGTTCTGGCTCAACATCTCATATCCAGGTTTCATGAAGTGCAATAATCCCTTTCAGAATCTGTTCTCCTATTTGATAACAATGAAGCAATTCCTCTGTGATTCTTTTGCAATGTGCTTTCTGCTCTTTGCTCAGAGCGTGTGGAACCCATCTGGCAACAACTTGTACCCTTAAATTTTCAGTTACGATTCTGTAAACTGAAGTGATAGTCAGTCTGGCCACTTATACAATTTCCTCTTTTTTTTCATCTAACCTCTCTAAAAATGTCTTTAACAATAACCTGAGAGGTGTAGTCTGTTGCAGTTGATGGCAATCCACTTCTTGGGTTGTCCTCAGTGCAAAACCAAATATCACGGAAAAAAGGGGACTACCATGATACGAAACCAGTCCCTTGCACCTTTCACAAGGCATTGCAAATTTCCATTGGTTTCTTTTGGCATAGGGAATTGATTTTTACATAGGAACACTGGTTACTCCGTGTAACCTGACCTGATTTAGTTTCCCCTTCCTTATATTTTTTCACATTTAGAACAAGCTGCCACTCGTCATGCTAAATACAAATTCTATCCAAGTTATCGTGTTTTCCTACACTCACTCAATGACAACACTTTCCCGTCCACTACAGCACCATCAGCGAACAGTCGCAGACTGCTGTTCACCTAGTCCAGCATAATGTTGAAGTACATACAGAACAAGAGTGGTGGTGTCACACTTTTTCTGGAGCACACTTGACAATACCTTTGTCTCCAATGAACACTTGCCCCCCCCCCCCCCCCCCCAGCAAGTATACTGGTTTCTATTGTCGAAAAAGTCTTCAAGCCACTCTCATATCTGAGACTCTATTCCACAAGCTTGGACCTTCACATACAGTCTGCAGTGTGGCACTATGTCAAACACTTTCCGGAAAGAAAAGAATATGGAATCTGTCTGTTGCCCTTCATCCAATGTTCACACACTGTCATGCAAGTAAAGGTCAAGTTTTGAATGAGCAATGCTTTCAAAATTCATATTGACTTCTAGATCAAAAATTTTCTCTTGCCAGAAATTTTCTTTTTTATAATCGAACTCAGAATATGTTCTAGAATTCTGCAGCAGACTGACGTTATTTTGCAGATCTGTTCTTTTACCCTCCTACATACAGGAGGCACTTGTGTTGGATGTCCACGTTTCATCAGGTAACGTGGAGTACAGAGCTTTGCCTGCTCCATAAACCAATATACACAGCAATCTGTGGTAGATCGGATGACAGAGTACAGAGCACACCAACAGACACTGTTGAACACGGGACTCTTGAAGAAACCTATTCCTTATGGCGCTTAACACTGGAGCCAAACAATGTGTGTCCAAGTAGTAGACACATGCACAAAGTACAGTTCTGTTCAGGAAGGTGCATGGAAACTCGAGCAATAAATCATACATGGAATGAACAACAAACATCACTGTAAAATAGTTATATTGAGCATGCTCGACTTATAAACGGAAGATCCGCATGTAGTGCAGTGGACAGTGTTGAGATGCACAATTTTAAGTCTCTGTACCAAGTTTTATTGTGCCTGACCAAAGTTAGAAGTTCCACGAAGCTAACTGTCCAAGTTGTGACTTAAAATCTATGAGGTGAGATAAACATCGAATAGCGATGTATGTCACTGCACTGCGAAGTGGCTCCACTGGCATAATCGTGGACTACACCTGCTGAGCCCCGAAGAATAACTGGGGTGTCACTGGCGAGCAACTGGAACCCCCATCGCAGATACTGCCTCTATACGTGGTCCAAGTCTTGAACCCTGGTGGTGCTGCCGCACAGGGGGCGTTGGTCTGGTGTCGCTCTGTGTTGGATGGTGCCCATTGCAGTTGCAACCGTTGGTGGACAGCTGCTGCACTTGTGCTACCATCTTCGGAGTCTTTGTTGATGATGGCCCCCTGTGTGGTACTGATTGTGCAACAATACCACACTATCCTTCAGCACCCAAAAACACTGTCAATTAAGATTGTGGTGAGCTTGGGATGATTAAGACTAGAGCATGGATCAATGGAAACATGTTGCCTGGTTGGATGAATCACATTTCTCGTTACACCAGGTCAATGGCCACGTCCGGATATGCCACTGTACACTACTCAAAACATTCATACCACCACAGGCAGAGCCCAGTAGGGGCAGTATTGTGTCTTGGGAGAACATTAACCTGGGCTTCCACGCAACATGTGGCCGTAATCTATAGCAACATCATAGCTGTGACTATCGGAACATTACTGCAGATCACTTGCATCCTTTATGCTTGGCATCTTCCCTGACAGTAATCGCACCTTCCAGCAAACTAATTATCAATGTCTCAAGGCCAGAATTGTACTACAGTGATTTGAGGTGCACAGCAGTCAACTCACCAACTTTGCCTGATATGAACCTGACCGAACACCTATGGGACACTACCAGGCAACAGCTCTGCACCCACAAACTACTGACTCATAATTTACGGGAGTAACACGATCTGTGCCTAGACATCTGGTGCCAAATACATCCAGAAACCAACCGACAACTTGTTACATCCATGCCAAGCAGCATCGACATATTGCACGAATGCAATTCCCATGGTGGATTAGTATGATATTTAGCATGTGGTCATTAGTGTGTATTCATCATGGATTCAGACAATAATCTAAAAGTAATTTCATGTAACTGACATGCTGAGTTGATTAGCAGCAATCATAATTTATTGTTAGTACAACTACGTTTAACAGAAGTACTCTGCAGTGGCTGCTTGACTATGTTTTACAGAAATAGTTTGCTGCAGCTGCTTCTACCTGTTAAAATATAATGGGAATCAGTTTACATCCCTTGAGGCTCTTCTTCAAGGTGAGATTTATGGAACATAATGTGAGAATGAATTAATGTTCATTTGAAGTCATACCCAAGCCTGTACGCAGATTCAGCTCTAAAAGTGTCTGGGGGGCCCAATCACACACACACACACACACACACACACACAGGTATGTGCAGCTATATTAACTCTAGCATGTGTTGCTCACTGGTGTGTTCCATCACTGGGTTGTCAACTCTCCTCTTGGCCACAGCATAGCAGTAGCCATTTATTTGTATGGACAGCCAGTTGGCAGTCATGGACACACACAATGCTGTGCAGAAATTGCAGCAGAGCCGGTACAAGACATGGTTGCTTACACTAGTGGCACTGTCTCTGATAGGACTAGACTAGAATGTCCTGGGTGGGTGAATTGGGCAGCTCCAGCACCTGGGTCTTAAATAGAGATATGGCAACACTGCAATGTGTGGGCAGTGGTAGCAGCATAGGATGTTGTGAAAGCTGGGTGGGTGGCATAATACCAATTTAGGAGAGTTGAGAAGGACTGTGGATACGATGCCTCTCATTTGGGGCAGAATAAAAAAATAATCGAAGGCATAGCAAAAGAAATGATTCTGTGGCTCCAGTCCAGAATTATATTGGATGATGGGGAGATGCTCCTTTGCAGTTAGATTTGGCGTGTGTGAAGATTGTGGACTATGTTTTGGTGATAATGCCTGTCTGTGAAGACCTTTGGGAGATCTTCAGCGTACTGGGTGCAGCAATTTTCATC
Source organism: Schistocerca americana (assembly GCF_021461395.2). Lineage (NCBI taxonomy): Eukaryota > Metazoa > Arthropoda > Insecta > Orthoptera > Acrididae > Schistocerca > Schistocerca americana. The sequence continues at coordinate 134,157,391 of NC_060123.1, forward strand.
ACTGCAGGTAAGTCACCTAAAGGTGACCATGTGATGAAGCAAGCTGGGATAATTTTAATTCACCTCTTGTTTTGCCATCTGCCTCCTTAAATTCATTTTGTTACTTTTGAGTAATTACTATAAACATACGTGAGCATAATCTGCATTTTCATAAAAGAGAAAGATTGGCCCTCAGTTATAAGGTAAATAACACCCGATCTAATTTTGTGTTTAGTTTTATGCATGTAATTTATTTTCTAATTTATTTTGGCTATTCCTAGTTAGTATCTTTTGTTATAGGACAAAATCAGTGATTGTTTCGTAACTTACAATTCTACTGTTGATGTATAAACAAATACAATTCTTCTGTTGATGTATAAACAAATAAGTTCTGTAATAATTGTAAACATTTGGAAGATGAAATGCTAGTAATATTAAAGTATCTATTTGGCTCTATTCGAAAACATGTTAGCAAAGCCAGCCCTTAATTAATTCCAAAGTAATTAACAGTTTTGTCAGGAGTATTGTTTACATAACTATATTGGTTAATTTCATGATTTAAACAAATAATTCAGCTTAACCCTTGTAGTAGGAGAAACTGTTAAAAGGAATGAACCTTTCAAAGTGTTCAGTTAATTTAACGGGTCAAATTTTAATTGTAATTTCTGTAAATTTAACTGAGAACAATGTGTAGTTTCAATACGGATTACTGTGATGATACGTAAGGACCCGATTTTTTATCACGAGACAGTCAGTTCATGGCCGAGTTTCAGACGAGTAACCTGTGCTGGTTAGAACAACAACAATGCTTCAAATTAACTGTGGATCAAGTGTAAAAAAATTTGGCTGTGTGTAAAAACAGGGAGAGTGTCTGCTCCATATCTACCTCATTAATGTTCCAGAACTGTGAACTTTGTGGTTAGGTTTTGCTGCTCGTAGATGTTCAACAGGAAAATATTGTAGCAGTATGTGGAGTTTCGCCTGCTAACTATTGATGAGGCTTATCAAAAGTTAAAGAACAGTGCACTGGCCATACAACTATGTATTATTAGGGGGTTGTCATCAGTGAAATTAAAGTACTGTAAAATGTAACTGTGCATATGTCAGCTACATCATTTAAAGCAGTCAGTGACAGAATCCACAAACCATATTTTTGGACAGTGTAGCAATGCAGTACATTGAAACTGAGGACAAACGAAATGAGAAAATAAAAAGCAGGTGGTGCCACCACAACCAGACCATATGGGAACACTGTAAGAGATGACAGCTGTCAACAAGCAAGTACTGTCGATGGTTAGCGAGCTTTATATTGACAAAGATATGGATGGAGCCACCACAGACATGGAGGTCAAAAGCTTGATGCCCTCTGATGCTAGCAGATGACACCAACTAGGCTGACCTGGTGTTACATTTTGCCCACCATGAAGATCGAAATGTCGCCTCTAAGCAGCCAAATTAGGGCAGTCTATGAGTAAGTAGGCCACCATCAGGCGGGCTTCGTATCAACAGTGAGGGGGATCCTCACATCTGAGAATGTGGCCGTGGGTCAGCCAAGTATGGCCAATGAGGAGTCTACAGAGGATGACAGATTCCCTGCGAGAATCATGCAGGGAAGACTTCCTCATGGTCATGGTGTCATTAATTGTACTCCTTTGAGGAGATCAGGGCACCCCATTCTGAGTTCCACATTTCCAGCAATCAAAAGGTGCAAATGACCGAAGGTCTGGTTCTGGGGCCACCAGTTCCAGAATAGGCTTTCTGGTGCCTAGCTTAGCTAACTGGTCAGCTTGTTCATTTCCTGTGGGTCCAACTGAAAACCACTGGCCACCAAGCTTCATGGAGGTCTGAGAGAAAATCCTGGATAGCCGTAACCAGTAGGTGAGGAGAGCAGCACCAGTCTTTAGCCTGAAGGCTGCTAAGGGATTCACTACAGAGTAGTGATGCTCTTGCCAGTGCAAGAACGAACATGGCCTTGGGCTAATTTAATATCCATCAATTCTGCAGTGAAGACATTGCAGCCACCTGTAAGAGAGTGAAGTTCACTACACTGTGCGTGTGTGTACGCAAAGCTGTTTATCTGTCGACTGTTGAGCCATCAGTGAATACCGCTTCCCAAACCGGATATTTCTCAAGGACAGCCAAGAACAGGCGGCAAAAAATCATGGGGTCGACAGAATCTTTTTGACCAAAGAGGAGACTTCCGAGGCAAATCTTGAAGTCGGGGCAAGAGCCGTGGGGGCAGATGTGTCTCCCTGACCAGAGGCGACAGTGGAGGAAGTTGCAGTTCCAAACAAGGACACTGGAGGCAATCAGCAATTGTAAACCCTGTTCTGGCTTACCCTTGGGAGAGGTGAAGCTCCTCCCAGGAAAGAGGACATAGTAGTTGGGATGCTCAGGGAAGCTACAAAGGCGTATAGCGTAATTCAGCCTGACAGGTAATGGATGGACTTCAGTCTTGACTAGTAGGCTGTTCACACGTCAGTTCAGAAGGCTCTTGTCAAAAGTCAAACCCCACAATGATGAATGTGGTCTAGTATCCGCAACGCTGAGGGTGATTCTAAAACTTATGCAAGACTCCCATAATCAAGACGGGAAAGAATCAGAGCTTTGTAGAGGCACAAAAGGGTGATCTGAACCCTAGCTAGTGTTACTGAGGCAGTGAAGTTTATTGAGGTGTTGCCTGCACTTTCGCTTAAGTTGGCGAGGTGGGGAAGCCACCTCAACTGGAAAATGAAAACTAGTCCCAGAAAGTGGTGTGTGTCAATACAAGAAGTAACTGATTATCTAGATAAAGCTCTGGGTGTGGGCGGGCAGTACGATGATGACAGTTGTGCACAACATGAGTCTTGGTGGCTGAAAACAGAAAGCCATGGGTGAGAGTCCGTGACTCCACTTTTCATATGGCACCCTGTAGGCGATGCTCAGCAGCAACCGTACTGGAGGAACGATAATAAAAGCAAAAATTGTTAGCATATAAGGAGGACAATGCCGAAGACCTCACAGCCACCGCTACACCATGGGTGGCCACCAGAAAGAGGGGGATCATGTCGTGTCATAAGCCTTCTGTAGGTCAAAAAAGACAGCAGTGAGATGTTGACGAGGTGCAAAGGCCATCCAGATGGTGTACTCCAAGTGAACGAAAATATCAACAGTGTAGCGGCCTCGGCCTCTGCGAAAACTGTCTGAGATGCAGCCAGAAGGTCCCAAGACTCAAGGATCCAACACAGTCGCTTGCTCACCATACGTTCAAGCAACTTACAGAGAACATTGGCAAGGCTGATTGAGCAGTAGCTGTCCATCTTACTGTTCTTACCCAGTTTCAGTATCAGAACTATTGCACTTTCTCACTACTTAGATGGGCAGTCACCCTCATTCCAGATACTTAAAGAGGGGAAGGATGTGACACTGACAATCCACTGAGAGATGTTTCTGTGGTGTCACCACCAGACACCACACTTGCTAGGTGGTAGCTTTTAAATCTGCCGCGGTCCGCTAGTATACGTCGGACCCGCGTGTCGCCACTATCAGTGATTGCAGACCGAGTGGCGCCACACGGCAGGTCTAGAGAGACTTCCTAGCACCCGCCCCAGTTGTACAGCCGACGTTGCTAGCCATGGTTCACTGAGAATTACGCTCTCAATTGCCGAGACGATAGTTAGCATAGCCTTCAGCTAAGTCAATTGCTACGACCTAGCAAGGCGCCATTTATCCTTTGCTATGTATCTAATGACGCATATACTGTATCAACAAGACCAATGTTCACCAATTGTGGATTAAAGTTAAGTATTCCAGCAGCTACGTACTTTTCTTTATAGTATTCATTACGTATCCTGTTTCAGACCTCACGCCAGCCTGCGTGAGTATAAGCGCGTGCCTTTCGGTTACCCGTCACTGTGGATTGGCTGTCTTGCCAGTCCACAACATTTTCAGCATTTGGTTTACATGCAGTCTCGCCCTGGGACCATGCGTGGACAGTGGGCTAGGACACAGGGTAGTTCCCATTCACTGAATGGAGCATTATATGGCTCCAGGTGGTGGGTAGCAAAAGATAAGTGCATTTGCTCCTCCTGCTGTTTTATGAGCCAAAAGGTGGGATGGCAGTTCCCAAACACAGATGCACAAGCATAATGATAAACAAAATTCTCGGTGACAGTGTCTGTATAAGTATAAATGGTGCTACCTAAGGAGATACTTAGTACACCAGCAGGGACTGAAAATCATAGAATCGTCTGATCTTTGCCCATACCTGTGATGGAGAAGTACGTAATCCCATGGTGGAAACATACCATTCCCAGGATTCTTGCTTTTGTCATTTTATGTGGTAGCAGACATGGGCACAAAGCTGTTTAAAAGCAATGAAGTACTCCAGTGAAAGGTGCCACTTATGGCGTGGGAAAGCCCACCTACAACCTGCAATGGCTGCAGCAATATCTGGGGTCCACCAGGGCACTGTCTTCTGACAGCGGGATCCCGAGGAAGGGGGGATAGCCTGGTTGACTCCAAAAGAATGGCTGCCATTGTATGCTCAACAGCTGCATTGATACTGCCTTGTGATGGAGAGCAGAGATGAATCCATCCCAGTCAGGATTATGGAGAACCCATTTGGGTATCCAGGGAAGCAATGCTGAGGGAGGGACAGGAAGCTCAGGAAGCAGTCAGAACCACATTTCTCATTGTGGGCCCTCCAGTGGATAGCTGGTAAAAGTCCAGGACCACAAAAGGAAAGATCAATGGCCATGTGCCCACTGAAGTGTTTGGGGGCACCAGATTCAATAGGCAAAGATCTAGTTGTGCCAGTAAAGTTTTAATGTCTACCACAGCCAGTGTTCACTGTTTTATCTCACAATAGGTTATGGGCATTGAAGTCACCAATGATTAAGAATGATGGGAGTCTGAGAGAGTTAAGCAGATAGTACACTGTGGGACACATCATCATCATCCTGACGTAAATAAACATTGCAGATCGTAAAATTCTGCTGTGCCCGGACCCAAACAGCCACACTCTCCAATGGAATATCAAGAGGCACAAGGTCACTGTGTATAGTGCCCGTACCCAAACAGCCACACTCTCCAATGGAATATCAAGAGGCACAAGATCACTGTATATAGAGTCCACCTCTCATGGTCAGTTTGATTCTTAAAATAATCTCAGTAGCCACGAAGGGTAGGAGACCGAGTTGCTGAAAACCCTGTTTCCTGGTTGGCAACACATAATGAAACTTATGTGCTTAAAAGCAGCCATAGCTCAGCCAGGCACTGAAAAAATCTGTTACAATCCCACTGGAGAATAAGACTATCCGAATAGCGTGCGGATACAAAGCGACCGGGGCGAGGGGTGCAGGTTATAACACAAGATCATGTACTGCCACCGGCTGAGATGTCAGGGGATCCACTGACACAGGTTCTATGAGACATTGCCTGGGGAGATCTGGTCCCTCAGGGACCACTGAGCTCTCCACCTCAGGCACAACAGGAGTACATGCAGTGCCCAGTTGTGTGGGGGCCACTGGAGTTTCCTTTGCCTTGCAGGACTTCTTTTTGGTCTTCTTCTCCTTTGAAGACAAGGACTGAGAACATTTCCCTGAATTGGTTTCAGGTACAGAGGAGGAATGAGAAGTTCGACACCCAGCAGCTGTTGTTCTTTTGGCCATCGGCTGGCATCTGGCTGTGGAGCAGCACGAACTGTGGAAGGTAGAGTCACAAGGGACCTCTTCCTAGCTAGAGAAGCAGGAGGATGAGCTGCCTCAGGCTGGGGGATACGGACTGATGTCCCCGCTAGGTGGGGAGCCAATGCTCCGGAAGTGGGTGCAGTGCAAGCAGAAGAAGGGCCCACTGTAAGAGGCATAAGAACAGAAGACGACTACTTTGCAGCTATAGCATAAGATCATATCATTTGTCTGGGATTTAGATACTCAAACTTTTTTCTGGTCTCTAGATATGTGAGTTTGTCCAGGGTCTGATAATCTTGGATTTCCTTCTCACACTTAAAAACGGAGCAATATGCTGAGCAGAGAAAAAGGAGCTCACTGCAGTTTACACAGATGGGGAGAGGGGCACAAGGAACGTTCAACTGCGAACACAGGCGGCGGTGCAACGGAAAGACATACGTACAAACTTCACACACTTAAAGCATCTCAGAGGAGGAAGAATGTAGCGTTTCACACCGGTAGACAATCACCCTTAACTTCTCAGGCTACGTATCACCCTAGAAAGCCAAGATGAAGACCCCAGTAGCAAGTCTGTTATTCCTTGGCCCCATACGCACACGATAAATGAGGTGCATAGCCCATCGCTCTAAGATGGACCGCAGCACATCATCAGATTGCAGAAGATCACAGTGAAAGATAACACCCTGGACCGCACTGAGAGTCTTGTGGGGAGTGACCGTCACAGGAATGTCACCCAACTTCTCATAAGAGAGCAGTGCCTTGTGACTAGGCAGGAGATGGCGTTTTAATGAGGAGGGAACCGCTCTTCATCTTAACAGATGCCTGCATTTTCTCGATGTTTCCAACAAAAATTAGGGCTTTGTCACCAAAGAGGTGTCCTTGTCAGTCCTGGTACAGAGCAGGCATTTGGGAAATATTTTTGCTCCTGCATTCCTCTCACGATGTGGCAAGGGAAAGGAACGCATTGGGGCCTAGTTTGTTGAATTGTATATGACCTTTCCATCTGAAGAGACTGTTGTGGCTGATTGACCACCAGCAGGAGGGAGCTTACGTCACTTCATACGCGAAATATCCACCTCAATGCCACTCACTCCAAACAAGACTGTCCTCACAGGCACCACCCAGCCACAGCAACAGCTACCTGGCCAGTAATCTGTTGCCGAGGGTCCCTGGGCCCCAGTGATGATGGGCATACACTCTACGGCATACGTTTGGAGTGTGCAGTGCAGACACCAGCAGTAAGATCCCTGTAAGATCCCTGTGTGGTCAGGGGGCCACCATTGTGCAGGTATTCGATGACAACCCCACAACGGGATGGCTGTTGTGCTCAGTTTTGGGTGTACTACAACAGGAAAGAAGTGTAATAGGGTTGAAGGGCAAAGATGCGGAGTATACACCACAGCTGGTGACCTTCCCTGCACAGCACGCACTTCCGAAAAATTCGGACAAGATAGCAGGGCAAACCAAATGATGGGAACCATATAATCATTCATGGACGGTGAAGATACAGCCAGAAGTGAAACTAGAAATCAAGACCAAAATTGTGAACCAAGTCCAAGCCAAATCTGCACCAAAAGGACAATCCGATGAAAAGTCAGAGAAAGTGATAGTCTAATTGTAGGTTTGCAGCACAGAAAGGCTGGGGGACTGTTGTAGCCAAGCATGTGCTCACGATGAGTGGTGAGCCCCCTAGTGGGGTTCGCAGCACAGAAAGAGGAAGTAATGCTGCAAAGGTTCGGGGCCCGTAGTAGCCAAGCATGTGCTCACCGAAGAGTGGTGAGCCCTACGGGGATGCATGGTCAAACTGTCAAAAGTTAGCTTTAAAGCTGCAGAATATTACTCACAAATATTAAATGGAAAAAAATTAGAACCCAGTGGCCCTGGATAATAAACGATACTTCAAACTGGAGCTAAACTCTACAGTAAAAACATACTAACCAGGTTTATCTGGAACTAACTGGATCCTTAATGACAATTTTTATAACTACTACCTGATGTCAACATGTTACCCTCCAGCTTTACCGTTTTCCCAAATGTATTTACATTTACATTTGTAAGATATTTATGTGCTAAATTACGTATGATGTTGAAACTTGCCAGCACATTGGTTGGTTTAGAGGAGGGGGGGGCGGGGGAGGGGGGGACCAATCTGTGAGTCATCGGTCCCTTGTTCCTGGTAAAATAATTACACAAGGGCAAAAAGAAAAGAAAGGAGATGTACAGCACAATAACAGGAGAATGGAAGAACCAGAAGAACGACACGACAACCAACACTACTTTGGACAAAAAAGAAAAGAAAACCACAAAGAGAAGCAAGAAACAGGTAGACCACGAGAATAAAACGGAAAAGCCAGCCACTCAGCAACACATTAAAACACCCAGCCTACAAACATTAGAGTACAGAACACAAAGGGACAAAGGACATGTGGAAAAACTTATACAGAATGATAAAACCCACCATCTCGTATAAAACGTAAAACTAAATTAGCCAATGAGGCGTTGTCAGCTAAAATTAATGGCAACGAGCCACATAACTGAGTCCATCGCAGGGCAGCCAAAGAAGGACAGCTCACCAAGATATGGACCACTGTCAGCCAGGCACCACACCAACACTGAGGTGGGTCATCACGGCGCAGGAGGTAGCCGTCTGTCATCCCAGCGTGGCCAATGCGGAGCCGGCAGAGAACCACAGAGTCCCTGTGAGAGGCCCATGTGGAGGTCTTCCACACAATCTTAGTCTCCTTAATGGCACGCAGTTTGTTGTGAGTGCTGAGGTTATGCCATTCCGTCTCCCAAAGCTGCAAAAACCTTGCGATGTAGTATTAAACGCAGATCAGTTGCAGAGAAGCCGAGCTCCATAAGCAGTTTCCGCATAGCCTGTTTGGTTAGCCTATTGGCAAGTTCATTGCCTGGGGTTCCAACCTGACCTGGGGTCCAGACAAACACCACTGAACGAGTGGACCGTTCCAGGGCATAGATGGACTCCTGGATGGTCGCTACCAAAGGATGATGAGGGTAGCACTGGTCAATAGCTTGTAGGTGGCTTAAAGAGTCAGTACACAGAAGAAACGACTCACCAGGGCACAAACAGATAGTCTCAAGAGCACGAGATAGAGCCACCAGCTCAACAGTGAAAACACTGCAGCCACTGGGCAAGGAATGCTGTTCAATATGTCCTCCATGGACATATGCGAAGCCAACGTGATCATCAGCCATCGAGACGTCAGTGTAAACCACTTCATGGCCGCGGTACATGTCAAGAATCGAGAGCCGCAGGGTTAATTGAGTCATTAGGGACATGTGAAAGGTCCAGGCAAAGCCGCGGTCTAGGTGTACACCATGAAGGTGTACATGAATGGACCTTGAGTATAGGAGGTAAAGGCAAGGACTCCAGTTCGGAAAGAAGGGATTGGACACGAACTGCAAATGAAGGCCCTGAACTGGGTCACTGATGTAGGAGATGAACCGCCGTGGGTGGGAAAAGGAGACGGTAATTCGGATGTTCAGGAGAACTACGAATGTGTGCAACAAAACTGGGCAGCAGTTCTGCACACCTAACCTGCAATGGAGGGACTCCGGCCTCCGCCGGGACTCTGGTCACCAGACTCATCCTAGAAGTTCCTGTCGCTAGGCGAATGCCACAGTGGTGCACTGGGTCGAGTAAATGCAACACTGAGGGCGCCGCCAAACCATAAACCACACTCCCATAGTTAAGGCAGGATCGAACAAGGGCTCCATAGAGCTGCAGCAGTGAAGAGCGATCTGCACCCCAGTTGGTGTTGCTCAGGCAGCGTAGAGCACTGAGGAGCTGCCAGCATTTCCACTTAAGCTGATGAAGGTGAGGTAGCAAAGTTAATCGGGCATCAAAAACCAGTCCTAAGAATCAATACGTCGCCACTATAGTGAGTGGATCATCATTAAGGTAAAGTTCTGGGTCCGGATAAACGACACGACACCAACAGAAGTGCGTAACACATGACTTTGCCCCGAAAACTGAAAACTGTGGGCTAGAGCCCATGACTGCGCCTTGTGGATGGCTCCCTGTACACGCCGCTCAGCAAGAGCCCATGGCTGCGCCTTGTAGATGGCTCCCTGTACACGCTGCTCAGCAACACCAGTACTGGAGGAGCAGTACGAAATGCAGAAGTCGTCTGCATGCAGAGAAGGTGAGACGGACGGCCCTACAGCTGCTGCTAGACCATTAATGGCCACTAGAAATAGAGATACATTCAACACAGAGCCCAGTGGGACCCCATTCTCCTGGATATGGGGGGACTATCGTAGGCACCAACTTGGACACAGAAAGTACGAAGCGACAGGAAATTTTGGATAAAAATCGAAAGCAGGCCTTGGAGACCCCACTCATATAATAGGCCACGTGACTCCAGGACCCAACCCAACTGCTGACACACCATACGTTCCAGCAGCTTACAAAGAACGTTGGTGAGCCTGATTGGTGATAGCTATCCACATCAAGCAGGTTTTTACGGGGTTTGAGCAACAGAATGATGGTGCTCTCCTACCATTGCAATGGAAGGCCACCATCACACCAGGTCCGGTTGAAGATGACGAGGAGATGTTGCTTGTAGTCAGATGAGATATGTTTAATCATCTGACTGTGGATCCGATCTGGCTCAGGAGCAGCATTGGGGCAATGTGCAAGGACACTGAGGAGCTCTCACTCTGTAAATGGGTAGTTATAGGATTCACTATGGTGTGTATTGAACAAGAGGACTTTCTGTTCCAGCCGCCATTTGAGAGTGCGAAAGGCTGGGAATAATTCTCAGATGCAGAGGCTCGAGCAAAGTGCTCACCAATTGAGTTTGCGTCGGTAGATAACATGCCATTTATGTTAACACTGGGATAACATGTTGAGATCTGGAACCTGAAAACACGTCTGACCCTCGCCCAGACTTGGGAAGGTGACATACGGCACTCAATGGTCAAGATGTATCTCTCCCAGCACTCTTGTTTCCGTCGTTTGATAAGTTGGTGAAAGCGGGCATGGAGCCGTTTAAAGGCTATGAGGTGCTCCAGGGAAGGGTGCCGCTTATGCCGCTGTAGAGCTCACCGACGCTCCTTAATTGCTTCAGTGACTTCCGGCGACCACAAGGGACTGCCTTTTGCTGGGGGCACCCGAAAGAGCGAGTGACTGCATTTTCTGCCACAGGAAGGATTGTTGTAGACACCTGCACAACCATCACAACGACATTCCCGTGTGGGGGATACTCAACGGTGACAGCAGAGGTGAAAGTTCCCCAGTCCGCCTTGTTTAAAGCCTATCTGGGCAGGTATCCATGGGCCTGATGGAGGGGCAGTGGCAGGAAGATGGGGAAATGGTCACTACCACACAGGTCGTCATGTGCTTTCCAGTGGATAGATGCGACAAGTCCTGGGCTGCAAATTGATAAATCAATGGCCGAGTAACTATCATAAGCCACACTGAAATGTGTGGTGGCCCCAGTATTTACGAGACAAAGGTCAAACTGAGGCAGTAAAGTTTTGACATCTCTGCCTGGGCCAGTAAGCACAGTGCCACCCCACAAGGGGTTATGAGTGTTAAAATCTCCCAAAGGTAGGAAAGGTTTAAGGAATTGATCAATCAGTGCAGATACTACATTCAGGGGTACTGCACCATCTGGAGGAAGATATACATTGCAGACAGTTATTCCCCGCGTCATCCTTATTCTGACAGCCACAGTTTCAAGAGGGGTTTGAAGGGGCAGTGTCACTACAGACTGAGTTTAGAACGTAAACGCAAACTCCATCTGACACTCGATTATAGTCACTATGGTTCCTGTAATATCCATTATAGCCGCGGAGGGCAGGGGTCCGCATTGCTGGGAGCCAGGTTTCCTGGAGGGCAATGCAAAAAGCAGGTATAAAGCTTAAAAGTTGCTGTAGCTCAGCCAGATGGCGGAAAAAAATGTCACAATTCCACTGGAGGATGGCATCATCTTGAGACTGGGAAGGCATGGAACAGTCAATGAGACAGTTTACGCTTCAGGGTCACCTGCTGCCACCATCTTATTGCCTGAGCAGTCTATATCCATTGTGTCTGAGGGTCCAGCGAGATCTAGGTCCTCAGCAGACGCCAGAATCTCCACCTAATCGGCAGATGCAGAGCTTGTAGGTGGCGGTGGTGTGGGTGCCACTGCAATTCCCTTGGTCTTGGCGAACTTCTTTTTGGATTTATCTGGCTGCTCCTTGGGTTTCCCTGGCTGAGAGGACTTCACTGATTCAGTCTCCAGGACTGAGCATGTGCGTAAAGAACTATAATCATATTTCTCACTAGCATAAACCTAGGAAGGGAGTGACCCAAGGCCCATGGGACCCCTTCCTAGTGAGAGGATCAAAGAAGACTTACGCTTCTCCAGTGCAGAAGTGGGGACTGATAACCCCAATGGTTGGAGGGGGAGGGGAGGAGGTGTTGCTCCTGTAGTAGGTGGTGCAGGAGCTACAGGGCACCCCACCATCAAGGGGGCAGGTGTAGTCTTCCAGTTCTGAGAGGTGACTGGGGTTGGCAGAGCTGATGGTGCCAGAACTGTTGTAGTGGCGCCCTCACTGAAGGTCACTCCGTCCAGGGTCTTGTACTCCACGATTTTCCTTTCTTTCTGGAGAATCCTGCAGTCAGATAAGCAATGTGAATGGTGCTCTCCGCAGTTGACACTGATGGTAGGCGGGGCACATGGAGTATTGGGATGTGATGGGCATCTGCAATCTCGACATGTGACAGCGGGAAGAATATGGCCGAACTTCCAGCATTTAAGGCACCGAATTGGGGGAGGGATATAGGGCTTTACATCACAGCGGTAGACCATCACCTTGACCTTCTCGGGTAATGTATCACCCTCAAAGGCCAAGATGAAGGCACCGATGGCAACCTGATTTTCCCTTGGACACCGGTGGACACAACGTGTGAAATGTAAACTTCACTGTTCTAAATTGATGCGCAGCTCTGTCACTCTGCAAAAGAAGGTCCCTGTGAAATATTATACCCTGGACCATACTTAAGCTCTTATGGGGCGTGATGGTTACAGAAATGTCCCCCCGCTTGTCACAAGGGAGTAACACCTGTGACTGGGACAGAGGACGCCGATTTGATCAAAATTGACCCAGATTTCATTTTGGACAAGCCCTCAACATCCCCAAACTTGTTCTTTAAATGCTCAACAATAGAGGTGGGCCAAACGGTTATTCTGGAGTAACCGTTATCACAGTTCCAGTTATTCTTTGATAACCGTTATCGTTAACGGTTATTAATAACTGCCAAGTTATTTTTCGCTAGCGAATACCGATAACTCCGACAGTTAAATAACGACATAGTTGGAATCCATCAGTTTAGTTATCAGTATAACTGCGAATAGTGTGAAATAGCAGGAATGTCGTATGAATCGTGTCATAACCTCAGCTTATTAACTCCGGGTACATTTTAGTTGATGTTAGAACGATTATTAGTGTTTCAGATTCGATGTTTGTAGGTTATCGGTCGCAATTAGAAATATTATCTTCGCAGCTGCGACAGAAAGTACGCGGAACTTCGCCAAAGCAATGTTTAAGTAAAATGTTAACAACGTGCGTTTTTAAGTATGAAGTAATATGTAAACTGAGTACTGTAGGTTAAATTCGAAGCTTAATTTCTTGTGCTGCTCACATAATAGAATAAAGTGTACAGCCTTGTAATACAACAAAAAATATACGTAATGTGACAGATTCGTTTACTCCTGTGCTGTAAAAGCTAGTCCTATTGGGGAAAGTGTGAGTACGCTAATCCAAGTTTTATGTCAGATTTGCAAACTGCTCGATTTCTCCAGCGACAGCATGTTTATAACATATGAAGACATGCAGATCGAAAAGGTTGACAGTGTTACATTTCTGGGACTACAACTCGATAATAAATTCAGTTGGGAAGGGCATACCACATTTTTTCATTCTATTATTTCATAAGGGAACATATTCTGTGGTAACTCATCAAACGTAGCAAAAGTTTTTCGCATGTAAAAGCGTGTAATAAAAATCGTTTGTGGCATCAATTCAGGAACATCATGTAGGAACCTGTTCAAGGGACTTTGTATTCTAACCACTGCTTCCTAGTATATTTATTCCTTAATGAAATTTGTTACAAGTATTTCCAACCAATAGCTTAATACATAATATCAGTACTAGAAATGGGAACAGCAATCTACATAAAGACCTAAAATTACTTACCTTGGTCCAAAAGGGGTCCAATATTCAGGAACATGCATTTTCAATAAGCTGCCAGCAAGTCAGCAACCATTAAAAACTTGGTTTCAGATAAGGCACGGTTTACAGTGTGTTTGAATGACTATTTGATACATAAGTGTCTGATTCCACCCATCATCAATATGCCGGAAATGTCTATTTTAAGTGTGTCTATGACGCCACTACATATACATGGCAACAAACACGAAGATACATATAAATAATACAATAACATTTCCCACCAAAAATACAATCAAACCAATGGGACAACTGCGGGAAGTTGGGGGTTTTAGGGTGAGGACAAGCTAGTAAAAAAAACACACCATGATCCCAAAACACAAAATGAAGAACAAAATGAAAAAAAATACAGCATTCTGCTACACCAACAAAAATCTGCAGGAATCGGACACTTCCCTTGAACAATATAGGTCAACTATAGGTGACCATACCAAAACACCAATACCCACAACTAAAAGTACGAAAATTGGAATCAGACATTTCCCTTGACCTACATAGGTCAACCTCAGATGACGATACTAAAACATCAACACACACAATTATGAAAATGGGAATCGGTCATTATCCGGTGACCTATATAGGTCCACCACAGCTACTGATGCCAAAAGATCAACACCTACAACTGCGAAAAATAAAACCACAATCCCAAAAGTCCACAAATCAATCATCCCTACATAAATTAAATCACATTCAATACTTCATAAATACACAAAACATCACAGCTAGAAAAAAAAAAAATTAATTACCACCAGCAAATTCCGGCACTGCAACCTAGATCGACAGCCCCCCCCCCCCCCCCCACACACACACACACAAAAACCAACTCATAAACACCGTGCCGTAATGACATTCACACACCACGACACCTTGACGTCGAAGCAGACGGGTGGAATCAGACGCTTCCAGTGACCCCTCCTTCTACTCTGTAGATGAATATCGTAACAGAGACTGATGGACCAGCTTAGGTAAAAATTCTGCTATATTTCAGTTTTGACAGCACTTGGTTGCAACAGTCAAGATCGGGTATTCTGTGTACGATAAATTTATTAAAAGTATGTAACTGTGTTTTATTCTGTCAGTGTACCAATTCTGTAAATATTAGCAGTTACTGTGATATATTCACGTATTTTGACAATCTCCTGACAAATGATGAGGATAATAATTATTATATTCCACTGTGTTATGTTATACTTTCTGACATGTTATTTGTCATTCGTGATGGCCAGCGGCTATTTCCGTAGCAGTACGAAAATATTTGTTCGCTCCAGTTACTATCCTCTCTGGAAATATCACCTGGAACTACGACCTTTAACTGGAGTCACCGAGTCAGGAACGTCTAGACACACAGTTATTCCGTTACCAGCTTCCAGGTTATCTGTGGTGGTAGCCCGATAACAACCAGAGAACTAGAACTACGAGCCAATAACGATAACTGCCAGAGGAGAATACCGGCTCTGACAGTTATTTCCATAGTCGCTCGAATTCCTTAGTAACTTTCCTTGTACTACCCGTCCAAGCTAAATTAACACGTAAGGCGGTGACTTAAGGGAACGACCGTACTTGTTAATGCCTGTACTGCAGCTCCTATCAGCCACGGCTCGGACATTAACTTTATTTAATTGTTTATGCTAAAAGTAACGAAGGCCCACGAAATAGTACACAGTTCTTATCAACAGATGGCGCGCAGTCTCACAGTTATTCCCATGGTCTATAGAACGCCTCTAAATGCGCAGTACGATCTTCGGTCAACAGATGGCGCGAGGCACTGTTGACACTAAACAGTTATTGAAATAACTGCCAGAATCAGAGGAACGGTTATCGCAGTAACCGTTACTTCTCAGTAACCGGTTATTTCTATCAGTTACGTTATTTTTTGCCACCTCTACTCAACAAAAAACAGAGGCTTCTTCATCATGAAATATTCTCCATCAGGTCTTGAACGTACCGGGGCGAATAAGGTCCGCTGCCATCCTT
Source organism: Schistocerca americana (assembly GCF_021461395.2). NCBI lineage: Eukaryota > Metazoa > Arthropoda > Insecta > Orthoptera > Acrididae > Schistocerca > Schistocerca americana. The sequence continues at coordinate 134,173,254 of NC_060123.1, forward strand.
AGCGTGGCGTTCCTCCCATGGTGTGGCCAGGAGGGGAACGACTTGGGGTCATATTTTGTAGCATTAAAGTTAGACTTTGCCCACTTAGAGACTGCTGACAGTGGACCACCAGCAAGATGACGTACTACGCTTCATGGCGTGCCATCTGCCCTGACGCCACCCACTCCGACCAGGGGCCCTCCCCACAGGCACCACCCAGCTGTAGCACAGGCCACCTGGCAGGATGGCCATTGCTGCGAGTCCCGATGCCCCGGGGTGGCTGACATCTACTCCTCGGCATTGTGGGGAGTTAACAGCGCAGGCATCAGTAGAGAGATCTCCATGTGCTCAGTGGACTACAACCAACAGGGTACACGGTGGCCCCACCACAACAGACTGGCTACCGTGCTGGATATCAAGTGCAACCAAGCAAACAAGTCCATTATCATCATCAGCATAGAAAACGATACTCCACAGTTGATGGAAAAATATGCACCCAGGAGGGTGACCTCGCCCAACAGTTGGAGAATGAGCCGAAGTGCAGATCCTCGTTGACGAAGGGTGCGACAGGTCTCAGTGCATGATGGACACGATGCACCGTGTAAGGCACCCTTCCCCGATTGGCTTGCTCTTCGGGAAAATTTTGAAAAATTGAGGTCAAAACCCTACAGGGGACCATCACGTAAAGGCTGAAACGTTTGAGACTCCTTTTAGTCGCCTCTTATGACAGGCAGTAATACCTCCGACCTAATCTAACCCCCGGACCTGCAGGGGCCTTGCTGGCAGATTAAAACAGTGTGCTGTACCGAGATCAAAAATCAGAATCTGCACATTTCGCGCAGGTGCACTATTGAGCCCTGGAGACTCCAGTTCATTTTATCTCTGTCTGCCCAGTGCCTTCTTTCACTGATGCCCTGACAGGCAATACAAATTTAACTTGCAGTTTTCGTAGATGATCACTCGCTCAGAGAATTTGAAACAAGCCAGCACGACGTTGTGATGTGAGGTCGGACAGGAGGAGTGCAGCAAGATGTCATCACACTTGGGTTTTCACGTGCAGTGGTTCCTTCAACCATTAATTATGTTTTTACCAAGATCCGACTTGTCACTCCTTGGGTAGAGGCAATCACACTGCCGTATCGACAGTGTCGTCATATGGAGTTCTGTGGATTTGCACTTTCCTGTTTATCTATGCTGTGCAGACCTGGAAACTTGCAGTTTTGCCCTCATTGTTTCCGTGTATGCAAGAACCATTACTGGAAAATTTTGCAGTCAGTACTGTTCACCCTCTGATATCTGTGTGTCTCTGCTGTTGATAACTTATGAATCATGGGAACATTTTAATTTATAGTGATAAACCATGGCTGCAACTGTGTTGCACCTTTGCATTATTTCATTGGTGGACTATGTATTATGTTATCTGACTGAAACATAACACCAATCAACTACTGCTAATCAACTCAAAGCTTTGAGATTCTACTCTTTTACTACTACTATTATGTAGTGACAGGGGTAATCCACAGCATTACAAAAGTGCCCAATCTTCACGTATATTGTGCTGCACTACCCCATATGCAAACTATGCTCACATGTATGGCACTGTTTTAAATATTTGCATTACAAATAAAATTCAGAGCACTGGCAGTCTGTTTCAGACTTATGTGTTGTACACACAATGGACATGTATATGCCACTTCAATTACATGAATCTTTACATAAAATCAAAAAGTAAATACAACGCAACCCATTAAAATTACAACACCCTGAAGAAAGCATACAATAAATATTGAAATTTGCATGAAGTCTGTTACAGGCCTAGATATGCAAATAATTACTATTTCAGGACAACTGCACAAAATTGGCAGTCCAAGACATTTTCTTTGGGATTATGACAGAGTGATTTAGAGGATCAATAAAACTGTGCCCAATGGTAAACAAGGAAGGAACATAAGTGTGCAGAACTGTGAAACATGAGTATTGTAATCATGTAAGATGGAAGTGTTCTCAGACTGCTTAAAATATGTAGAAACCATGAATATTGCAACATTATGGTAATTTGTGTGCCTCATTGATACATATGGCTTTACCATTGGCACAACCACATGGAGGAGTATTTTGGGCAGCCAGAGTAATGTACGATTCCTAAAGCGGAGCTACAACCTTTTCAATTGCTGCAGCGACAACAGCCTGGATGATTGACTGAAATGGCCTTGCAACATTATCCAAAACAATCTTACTATGTTGGTACTGTGAAGGGCTGAAAACAAGGGGAAATTACAGCTGCTATTTTTCCATATGGCATGCAGCTCTATTGTAATATGATGGTAGCCCATTCTGAGATGATCCTATGACCCTGGCACAACTGCAGATGCTGCAACCCCCCCCCCCCCCCCTTACAATTACCATTTCCTTTCTGCAATTTTTTACTCACACACACATAGGCAGATGCTTCAGCAGTGCAGGCAATGATCAGCAGGAGAGTGAACTTGAGCTCTTTATAGGGATGACAACTAACAATTCCAGCAACATCAAACAATGGAAACTTTAGGTTGGGATATCAACATTGTAGGAAAATGCAGATTGCTACTTACCATAAAGATGGCCCATTTTAAGTTGCAGACAGGCACAATTTTTGGAGATTATATTCAGGTTTTGTTCCACAGATCTCATTTTTTGGGTCTATGGAATTAAAACAAACTTATCTGGTCCGAGCTGCTGCAGTTGGTGATCACGTGCACCTGAAGTGTCATTGCTTTTATGAACAAATGATGTGTGTTTATTTTTCTGAAGAAGACTGTGACTGAAGGCCTGTGTGTCTTCATTGTGCCTGACTGCAATTCCCACACTATCATTAATCAGCCACAGAAGGCTGATCCTTTAATTATTTTTTATACACACAGCAAATCGAACCAACCTAAAATTGGGAGCAGAAAAAGTAATGGCTGGTGGTGCAAGTAAATTACATAGTCTCTCCTCCTTTCTTGCTAGCTTTCGCCACCATGACATCTTGCTGCAGTTCTCAATCATCATAAATTGATGAAAACTGGAACCCTTCAGTCAAACAGCATATTTGCTTCAGCACCCACTCATCGACCTTTGAGACCCCACATATCATAGGGAAATAACTGCAAGAACTCTACTGTTGAAGATAAGCCAATTGTGTACGGGGCAGTTGTGTCAACCGAGTACTTTTTACCACATAAACCACATTAACGATAGGTGTCTGTTCGCTAGCAGTCATTTCTTTATGTTGCTACTTGGACAAAATGATACTGTAGAAATGACACTGAAAATGTCTTTTTTCTGGACAGTTAGTGCCCCCTTTCCACCAGCCGTCTTGGCAGGTGCATATCTCACTACAACCATAATTAATATCTTGGATGACGGCAAACTCTTACGTAAGATAGACCCACACTCAGATCACTGGCAGGGATTACTCAGGATGATGTCGTCATCAGGAGGAATAAAAGTGACATTCTCCGGGTTAGAGGATGAAATATTAAATCCCTTAATCTGAGAGGCAGGCTCGAGAATTTAAAAATGAGAGGGTTAGCTTGAATTTTGATGTAGTGCAAATTAGTGAAGTGAGGTGGAAGGTGGTCAGTTGTGTGCAGCTGTAAATAAAAAATCAAATAGGAGTAGATCTAATAATGAATAAGAAAATAGGAATGTGGGCGAGTTACTATGAACAACATACTGAACACATTATCATAGCCAATGCAGACAAGAAGTCATCACCAACCACAATAATAGTAGTTTATGTGCCTGGGGAGGAATAAAAGTGACATTCTCCGGGTTAGAGGATGAAATATTAAATCCCTTAATCTGAGAGGCAGGCTCGAGAATTTAAAAATGAGAGGGTTAGCTTGAATTTTGATGTAGTGCAAATTAGTGAAGTGAGGTGGAAGGTGGTCAGTTGTGTGCAGCTGTAAATAAAAAATCAAATAGGAGTAGATCTAATAATGAATAAGAAAATAGGAATGTGGGCGAGTTACTATGAACAACATACTGAACACATTATCATAGCCAATGCAGACAAGAAGTCATCACCAACCACAATAATAGTAGTTTATGTGCCTACTAGATCCACAGATGATAAAGATATTGAAAGAATGGGGCAATTATATTATTTAGACACTTAAAGAAGTTGAAAATTCAATTGTGATGGTGTACTCTCATTTGATAAAATTAAGAGAAGGAAAAGTAGTAGATCAATGACTGGAGGAAGGAATGATAGGGGAAGACACCCAGTAAAATTCTGAACAGCGCATAACTTAATACTTGCCAACACTTGGTTTAAGAATCGCGGAAGGCAGTTTTATATGTATAAAAGACCTAGAGACACTGAAAGGTTTCAGACTGATTATTTTAAAGTAAGACAGATTTCAAAACCAGCTTTTCAGCTGCTTATGAGCTTTAATTAATTTATTGCTTATGAGCTTCACATTAAGAGCTTGAAAAGTTACAGAAAGGTAGAAAATTATGGACATGGACACAGATAAATTGAAAGGCTCAATGGTTGTGAAGGGTTTTGAAAGGGGGCATTCCAGTCAGAGCTGCCGGTAGTAGCGGTCATGTGTGCACAAAGTTTGCTTGCTTGTGTGAATGTGTGTGTATTTTCTATGCCACAGAAAGCATTGGCCAAAAGAAATAATCTATAACAGTCTTTTCATTGTGCCTGTCTCCGACTCAACATGTCGTCTTCAAGGTGAATAGCTATTTATAGTTTTCCTAATATTGTTGATGTTCCAATCTGGAATTTCTATGTCTTGAAAGGGAGAATTAAGAGAGGAATGAAATAGTGAAGGAAGGACAAGAGCAACTAGGCAAAATGGCAAGAAGTAGAAGAAATCACTGCATAAAACACAATATATTGAATTCATTAAAATGAACATAAACAGTTTCAACTGCAAGAAACCTTTATTTTTGTAGTTAACAGTTTCAGTCAGTTTTTGACCACCTTCAGACATCATACCATGATGATAAGCAGTGGCGCAAACACAGCAGGCTTCACAACTCCACAAAGGTCAACTGCTCACATGTGGGACCCTCTCGCCTTGAGGATGGAGTGTTCTGCCTATCTTTCTAACATTCCCCAAACCTCCGTGAGAAAAAAAATAAAACTATTACTGAAAGCTAGGATAATGTTGTACACTTTCTTAGAATTACTAATTTTGTAACTCCTGCAGTCTTCAGATTTATTTTATTTACTGATCCAGGAATCGTCTCTCAATGATAAAAGGATTTTTCAGCACAATAAAATGAAAAAAAGATAGCTCAGAATATACATTCAAATATAATGTGTAAATATGCTTTTACAAGAATAGGACAGGTGGTCAGCAGTGGACTTGCTGAAGGAAACATACCACCAGCATCTGCCTGAAAGGATTTAGGAAAACCACACATAGCCTGCACCAGAATGTAGACAGAGTTAACTCCCATCCTCCCCAATGTGAGGTCAGTGTCTTACATTGTGCTGTCTTTAGGATGGTCTATGGTACAATGTTCTCTTGATCATACACAATTTAGATTAGATTAGCTTCAGTTTTCAATCCAAAGACCCAACAATGTAATGATTCTTGAGAGTGTGGAACTTGTCAGAAAGAAGGCCTACAAAATAAAAAATACATAACATCTAATATAAACTCACTTCCCTGATCATTTGTCAGGAGACCTTCAAAATATGTGAATACATTAGCTATAGTAAACTGGAACTATTAATATGTACAGAATTAATACACTGTCATAATGAAACACAGTTATGCACTTTTAATAAATTTATCATACACAAAATACAATCTTGACTGCCATGATCAAGGTGCATCAAAACTGAAATATAACAGTCATCTTTACTCAATGTGGTATTCTGGTCTTACAGTCCCTGTTACGGTACTCATCCATAGAGTAGGAGGAGTTGATAGATGTCTTTCAAACTCTGTTTAAACAGTGCTTTATCTGAAACCAAGCTTTTAATGTTTGCTGGAAATTTATTGAAAATGTGTGTCCTACATAGTGGACCCCTTTATGGACCAAGGTAAATGATTTTAGGTCTTTATGCAGATCGTTCTCATTCCTAGTACTGATACTATGTGTTGAGCTACTGGTTGGAAATGGACATTACTTTGAACAAATTTCATTAAGGAATAAATATACTGAGAAGCAGTGGCTAGAATACCCTGTTCCTTGAACAGGTTTCTCCATTATGTTCCTGAATTTACACCACAATGGAGACTTATTACGTGCTTTTTGCACTCTAAAAACATTTGCTCGGTTTGATGAGTTACCCCAGAATATGATTGCATATGTTACAATAGATTGAAAGTAAGCAAAGTATGGAAGTTTTTTTATATCTCCCATACCTAATATAATTTACATTGCAAATACAGACTTGTTTAAGTGCTTCAGCAATTCTGTGGTATGCTCTTCCCAACTGAATTTACTATCAAGTTGTAAGCCCAGAAATTTAACATGCTGTCAACCTCTTTGATCTGCTTGTGTTCATATGTTGTACACATTGCACCAGATAAAATACAAGGTAGTTATCGTAGGGGCCCCATGAAAAACACGTCGTCATAGAACAAGAACAATGAAACTTTGTGGAAACATTTGTAAGGAATGTGAAAGAGAAATAATGAATAAACCATTGAAAGAAATGCCTTTTAATTTCCACACAGAAGTGTAATGTTTGTTAAGTGCATATTGTGTTTACACTTCATGTTACAAGCAGTGTCAATATGATGGCAATCTGTACCCATGACAGCCTGGAACCACACTACAGATTGCTCTACTGCAGCTCAAAATATCTCAGGTAGGATGTTGGCTGTCTTAATACAGCTCGCGTGCTGCTTGCAGATCGTACACTGCATCCAGCATTCTCAGTCATGGCAACAGACCATCAACAATTTGTGGCACGATTGGCTGTCGGCCTCTCTCTGGGTCAGTTAGTTTTTGAACTTCTGAATCATTTTCTTCATGCCCAGTGCAGAAAGAAGACCTCATCATATTCCTTTACGCATCAATACTTGTTTAAGTGGAGCAGCAGTACTGCTGTTGTTTTGATTAAACAGCTTTATGAGTAAATTCCTCCTCATCTTGTCCACACCCATGTAGACTGTCTGCAACCTGAGATTTGTGTTTCAACCCTATGTCACCATAAAAGTACCTTACGACCAGTCCTGGCACTAACACACGAACAACTCAAGTCCTGCAGCACACAGCGTGAACATCATATATATAAAGTTGGGCACCCATACAATACATAGCAAAAGTTTAATTAAAACCACTTTGTAATAAAATATAGTTTGTCACTATGAGCACAGAAACTGTGGCTAGTACATAACTAGTTACACTTCATGTATCCATTTCCACTTGAATGTATGATCTAACAACTGTTACATTCCATCCAAGAGTTTCCATTGTTTGAATGTGTGGTCCGGAAGACAAATACAGTTTTTATAGTTTAAACAAATTTTCAAATAATGTGGTGTGCTAAGATTTAATATCTACTGATTGGTTAAATACATCCTAGACTTTTCTTATATTTGCTGCAAATGCATGAGAGAATAACTTCACTGATCCACATTAGTACAGTGGACTTTTCGAACCATACTTACAGTATGGAGTGACTGTGTGGGAAAACTCAAACAAACAAGAGACAAACCAAGTGTTCACATTACAAAAACAAGCAATTAGGACCATTTTAAGAAGAAAGACCTCTGAAACGTGCAGAAACTATTTCAAGAATTTAGGTATCTTAACTTTTTCATCGTTGTATATGTACAAAACAATAATGTACATCACAAAAGGTAGTGAGGACTGGATTACAAATGCTAGTGTACACACCCACAATACAAGAAGGAACAATGAAGTACGGAGCATACCCCACTGACTGGCAATGCTAGAGAAAGGACCCCAGTACTCTGGTATCAGACTACTAAGAAGTCTGCCCAAAAACCTGCAAGATAGTGTACTTCACAATGACTTTCCAAAGAAACTTAAAGACTATCTCATTGAAAAAGAGTTTTACCGTGTTGCAGAATACTTATGCCATTAAATTTGTGTATATTGTTACTCATTATCAGTGACGTAAAAATGTAAGCTAAAGGTGTAGAAAAATAAGTGATAAAGAATGTTAATACTTTGACATATCCTATATTACACGTACATTTACTGTACACAATGTAATCTTACAGGATCAAATAAATTCAATTCAATTCAAAGTCCTCTAACAGAATCCAATAAAATTGGCACCACAGCCAGGATCACGAACAGATAACTGCCACTGTTATTGTGGGTGTAGAATATTTTTACTCTCATTCATGCTGGACAACCATGAAGAATTATGAGTATGCATATATTTGATTGTTTTCTGCCCTCCATGCAATTCACCAATGTGAATGTCAAATTCGGTCACCTCTTATTATATTAGCTAGCTACCACACAAGAATTTGAATATTTCATAAAATTTGGTACACAATGCAGAACAAGTAAATGAAGTACTTATTCAGTGAGCATCAGCAATAAGAACATAGCGTAAATGTGGGAAGGAATGTTCTGATAGAATGTAAATAATTTAGGAGTAAAGGAGATCACTCACTCAATAGTAGAAGCACTGAGTCTCTCTCTCTCTCTCTCTCTCTCTCTCTCTCTCTCTCTCACTCACACACACACACACACACACACACACACACACAGGCAGACCACAAAAGGAGAATAAAAACTTGCTAGTTTAAGAGAGTTGTTTGAAAAGCTAGCAAATTTTCACTTTTTTTTATGTCCCCCAATGGCTCAATGCTCACTCCGTCAAAGAGTTTACAGAATATAGTTTAAAGTACATAACTTTACATGGTGTAAAGTAAATAACTTTACACCTTGTACAGGCTAGACCTAGGAATTATTACAAGCACTTTCTTGTACCTTTACTCTCCATGGCATATGTAGCTAAAATTAAAAATCTTTTAATAAATGACAAAAAATTCATTTCATTTAGCCTTCACCTCGTTGTCTAGGGTACAAAGTGAGATTCTGCAAACTGGTGAGATGGTCTCTAACCGGCTACCAACAAACAAAAAATTGGAAAAGTCAAAATAAAACTGAAGTTTTGCTTTATTAGCCACTCTTGAAACAAATCACCTGTTTTTTAGGAATACAATAATCACTTTCATGATAATTCAGGTAATAATGCCCATACTAAACAGGTCTTTATGTTTATGGCTTTGAAGATGTTCTGTGATGAATAACAATGTACTGTACTGAAATAAAATATCAAGTTAGTAATAAAGGATGGACAGCCTCTCATATAACTAAGGAAGCAGTACCTATTTCAAAGTTTTCCTGTCAATTTCAGCATGTCTGAATTTATGTAGTGTGCCTACCTACCCATATAGTAATGATTCAGAATATAAAGTATACAGAAATAAACATCAGGCTGTTCTACCTGTCAATTTGTTACCACAACCTTTGTTAACCTTTCACATACACTAGCTTCACCATGTTCTACCTGTCAATTTGTTACCACAACCTTTGTTAACCTTTCACATACACTAGCTTCACCAACCTGGAACCAAACTGTCACCTTTCAACCTAACATTCACCTCAGGCTGTGGTACATATCAGACTGTCACCAAAACCAAGACTCCCAGGGCATTCCAATACCACACTTGAACCATTTAATAGCTGCAACTCCCTCTTAAATTTATACCTTAACTTGTTTGATGCATGTTTGACAACTACTCCAGCCCCACACAATGATTTCTAAATATTTAAGCTAGTGAAAAACAAATCACAGTATCAAAAATTATGAGCACCTCACGATTAATGTAATATACAATCAAGCAAATGGTCTGCCAGTTTCACTGAGAAAATGTACATCATCTGTAAACAAACATGTTTCACATAATATTCAGATCCCAATCATGACCCACTTTAACATGCAAGTAACTATCCCTAAGGTTGTACTCCATGGTGGGATATGTGCAGTATAATGTATGAATGAATTAACATATTACTACATCATCATGTGTAGCTGACATTGATACTAAACTGCCAGTAGACACTACTGAAAAACAAGCCATAAACAGAACATGAGCTACTACATGAAGTGAATGAATATGGGAACATTGCATAGAAAAAAATGATAAACGAGACTACAAAATTACTAACTTAATGACAATTGATGACACATTAAGCTATGTTTTTTATAAAAAATGACATTGCCACTTCCCTATGAATTTACTGGTACTAGGTACTATATTCTTGATGCGTAGATGTCAATTTCATTCCCGAAGCATAACCACAATTTCTAAATCAGCAAAGAAAAATCTGATTCGTACCGTAATTCATTTTTCAAATAAAGTAGTAATCATTACTGCAATATTCAAGTACGATATCACGATGCACAATGTAAAACAACCTGTTACACATACTCGACGCTAAGTACAAGTAATTTGCAAACATATAATAATCTACTGAAATAATTGGTAACTTGCAAACATGTAATAATGTATTGAAATAATGTCTGCTAATACTGGTATACACAAAAATAACACAAAGACAAGTTTCTTTCGTAGAGACTACACTTTACGTTAAGCATGATAATGTTACGTAATCATTTGGTAAACTACAGCGTTTGTATAAAAACATAAGATTTGATTAAGTATACTGTTCGTTCCCGAAAGCCTGAGAGGGGACTGTCAGTGATCACAGCAATGTTCAGATTAGAAACAAAAGTGTCATTTGTAAAGAAACACAAACGAATACCGGTACGATAGAACAAACGTACAGCACTGGTTCTTGTTTACCTACTATAGGCAATGTCCTTCATTACATGTTACAACACTCAGATACACGTGCAAACCAAGGTCATGTTGCCTGCCTACAATATGAAACGTATTTCCGAAAGAGAAATCAGGATACTTTGTTCTCTAACAAGTAAGGTTTATACAGAAACAAAGGCAGTATCTATAAAATCGACTCTCGAAGTATGAATGTTAAATTATGCTAATAAAGTACAGTACACTGAGAATGTTCGCAGTGGAGGTAATCAATCAACAAATGCAAATTTTCTTACCTGCAGTAGGCTAGGATTTAACTACGATAACATCAAACTCTTGTGTACTGATATCGTATTTCTTTTGCTGTACTGGAATAATCAGAACTGCCCATTTGTTTCACTCTGAGCACACTGCACTGTAACCGCTCTGTTCGACCACAAACACAACACTGCGGCTGCAACACACATCGCCTCGAGATGGAGACGAACTTAACGAAGTAGGGGAAGTACAGCAATGACGTACCGCTACGCTGAAACGCAGTTATTACGCAACGCACAAAAAAAGCGTTCCACAATTTTTTATCCACTTTTCATAACTCTATACACCGGCTTACTTATTTCAACTTTATTGATTTTGTTCAACATAAAAAGGTGAACACGGTAATAAGGTCGGTATTATTGGCTCACAAGCAACGCAATCGATCTTAAGACAGTACCACGCGATGCTGAATAGTTATTTCATACACAATGTTCTCCCCGTAAGACAAATCGCTGGCTTTTCGTTACTTTGCAGCGTTATATGGGAGTTTCCACACGCTACATGGAGTGGCCGGAGCACAACAGCTAGCTTTCCTTGCGACTACGGAGGCCAGCAGTGGTCTGTTGTTTGTGTGACGCAGCGGCACAGTCCGCTAACAGATAGTGTTCAGAGTTCAGTTCTGGGAGCGGGCACAAATAATCGGCGACTTTACTTGGCAGGAATGTTCTCTTCTGACAATGAGGCCGGAAATCCATTCACATGTAGAGGCTGAAACGCAAGCAACTGAGAACAGGGCCGTTTCTACCAAAGCAAGACACGGCGGCCGCCTTAAGTTGGCAAAATTTTAGGGGCGTAAAAAATTAATCTCAAATTAAACAGCAAAAAACTGAGCAAATGAGGAGAAAAAATTAGAACACGGATTTGTTTTCAAAAGTATAGGGAACAGTTGCTTAAGTCTTTGCTCACGTTGACGCAAGTAAACACATTGTCTCTACCTATCTCAAAACTTAAGCCGGCCGCTATAGAGTCCGAAACGGAACCTCGATTCATTTCTGTCGAGCGCTGGAGCGGGGCAAGTGCTCTGTGTTGCCAAAAATTAGAGCAAGGAACCGATTGTCCAGTAAACGTACAATAATTCTGAGTGATACTTTTAATGTGAAATAAGTGTAAAATAAGAAAAAAATACTATCATCCTTCTGAAAATTTTTAAATGATGTTCATAGGGGGCAGCACATAAAAACCAAGTTACGTTTTCATTTCGTACTGAAATTTCGTTGTGATTCCGCACAAGAAAAAAATCTCAACCCAAAAACTTACTGCACAGAAGAAGGCATACTCAAAGTCCAGTAACTTCGCTTGAAGAAACAACTTTGTACTTAACAAAGGGTTTTTTACAGTTTGACTACCACTCAATTTTTTTTGTTTTTTTCCCCTTAGTGTATATTTTCCTCTCTTATTTTAAAGCCCCTTAGGAAAATGGAACTAAAAAAAAACCTAAGTGCCACCGCAACTTTTCATCCTATAACAAAAAAATCTGGTCCACTTCAGGCGTTGGCTCCTGACTAAACCTACCCCAGAGAGCTGCCTATATACCAGGGGAAATATGGGAAATCAAGGCTAGGGCTATCCTTACAAACAAAACAAAATCTTCCTTTTTCTCAATTTTTTTTTTTTGTTTATTTTTGTTGTGTAATTGATCAGAGGCCTTCTGCGCCCCTGGTAATATGTTGAGTGACGTCTTCTCGAAATTCATGTGTTCCGTTCAATTGTTCAGAATTGTTCATTGGTTCAAACAGGAAACCTTCTTCTCTCTTGGCTTAACACATTCCAGCTGCGAGAGGGGTCGTGGAAAGCACTCCCAAGGAAGTTCGAGAAATATTGTCTATATTTTGGGTGACGAACAACGACATAATGACGGCCATTGAGGTATGTCCAAAAATCGAGTACAGAGTCTACAGTTTGTCCAAATAGATAGTTAATGGCATGTCCGCGAATCCAATTCACAACATTTTTTTAAGACATCCGTTTAAGTTCGTTGTTGATCGTTTAACTCAGTTTTTTTTTTATTACAGAGGGAGCTAACCTTCTGACCGAACACGCTGAGCTACCGTGCCGGCTTACTCAAACACTTACTGCACAGAAGAAGGCATACTCAAAGTCCAGTAACTTCGCTTGAAGAAACAACTTTGTACTTAACAAAGGTTTTTTTTTTTTTTTTTTTTTTTTTTTTTTTTTTTTTTTTTTTTTTTTACAGTTTGACTAGCACCGTGAGCAACTCAATGGGCTATAAGCAATCACCTGTTACTAATTTCGGGCCACTGACTCCAGGGAACCAGGGAAGGGAAAGAACCAGTACATTTAGACAAACACAACATCCATGCCTCACCTAGATTCAAACACGGACCCATCTCGGAAGAATGATCCGAAGCCAATCGCTTAGACCACTGTGCCATCGAGTCGACCAATAAAATTTGTATAAGTCTCAACAGAAAATGCAAACAAAGCGTCATTTATTTGTTTAATCGCTAGAAAGTGGATGCTGAATAAGATGAGATTTATTCCTCATTCTAAAATTATTTCAATTAAAACAGAAACGATATAATACTACGACTATCCAGAGAACCTAGTCTGATGCTTCGGCATGTCTTCCATCAGTATAGCGCTAAATTCAGGGAAAAATTTATTCGCACCAGAAAATAGTTTTATGCATATATAGTCCATTTCTTCCAATTAAATAACTGATGCCAAGTTTTGTTGCACTGGTATACTCGGCTTAGTTCTGTTTTAAAACGTTCAACACATTCTTCCTATTTCAATTACAGTAGAGCGTCGATTATCCGAAGTAATTGGGGGACATGGGTGTTTGGAAAACTGGTTTGTTCGGATAATCGAACTGCACATGTTTATTTGCCAAAAAGAAGTACTGTACAGTAAATTTATTCATAAAAACAGGCATTTCTTTTAGTATTACAAAGTAACATACAAAGGCAACTTCAGTAGGAATATATAGTATGTGGCACAGTTTATTAAACAAAAATATATACATATTACATACGCATTTTGCATGAACAATACACACAGTATACAAAATTAACGTTTAAAAAAATCCTTTATTTTGGTCTGTCTAAGCAAGCCTACACGCTTACGAGCAGCTAAGTCGCGTACTTTTTTCATTGCAGATATCTGAAACTGGTCACTTTCCTCTTCGGATTCAGACCATCGCAAGGCAGTATCTAAACAAGTGAACGCCTCAGAAGCTATTGGTATACTTTCATCTTCACTTTCTGGAGCACTGATTGATGAGATGCTGGCGGCATCATCTTTATCAGTGACGATGTTTACAATCTCGCTGTCCTGCATGATTTGGTGTCCTGGATCTGCATCATCGATATTCATCCAGTCATGAACGTCTTCTTCATCACATTCGTGGCAATCTATTGCTTGATTTGGGAGTGAGGGGGATGGTGGATGGTAGGGTGGGAGAGTAACAGGTGCGAGCGAGTACTCAGTTCGGTTAAGTGGTCGTTCGGTTGACCGACGTTCGGATAATCGACGCTCTACTGTATTTTTGGAAGTTCCAAAAATTGAGGACCAAAAATAAGAAACTGAGGACATTTGTTTCCCTCCATCTGTTTTAAAGAAATTGAGGGCAAAACATGAAAATTGAGGTCTATCCCCAGAAAATCAGGATGTCTGGTCACCTTAGTTTAATGATTAAAAGAATAATAGGAGGTTTGCATTGTTGTGCCTTTTTGATGTTGGTAGTCACTGGGAGGGGGGCGGGGGAGGGGATATCGGGGAGACCGGTGGCAGTAAAGAGGAGGAGGCGTTAATTTTTCGTTTCTCGCCTAGGGCAGCAGAACACCTAGCAACGTCTTTGAAAGAGAAGTGTCTTGCTTTAGGGTAGGTCGTAATTTTTTTTTAATTCCGTGCCATTTTAGAGACTCTTTGGCCCTGTGATACTTTATTTTCCGGAAATTAGCTGAGAAATGGAAACTAATACACCGGTACGTGGACCTGTAAACGCCTTTACTTTGAAAAAATTTCTTAGGGAGTGGGAGGGCAGGATCCCGCCCCTCTTATCCCACGGATCCCGTCTCGTCTTCGGAGAATGCGGCGACAACCAGACGGCAAACAGTTGCTACATTGTGTGTTTACTGTGTGTACTTCTGTGGAAAAATTTATGATGAAATCGGAACAGCTCACTAATTCCTCTGTTACAGAAAAATCCTGTTTTATGGGATATCTACATCTACACACATACTCCGCGGATGGTACCCTGTATTAGCCATTTCCTTTCCTGTTCCACTCACAAATAGAGGGACGACTATCTATATTGCTCCGTACGAGCCATAATTTCTCTTATCTTCGGAGTCCTCACTCGGAATGTATGTTGACTGCAGTAGACCCGTTCTGCAGTCAGTTTCAAATGCCAGTTCTCTAAATTTTCTCAGTTGTGTTTCTCGAAAAGAACGTCACCTTCGCTCCGGCATTCCCATTTGGGTTCCCGAAGCATCTCCATAATACCTGCGTGTTGTTCGAACCTACCGGTAATACACTACTGGCCATTAAAATTGCTACGACACGAAGATGACGTGCTAAAGACGCGAAATTTAACCGACATGCAGAAGATGCTGTGATATGCAAACGATTAGCTTTTCAGAGCATTCACACAAGGTTAGCGCCGGTGGCGACACCTATAACGTGGTGACATGAGGAAAGTTTCGAACCGATTTCTCATACACAAACAGCAGTTGACAGGCGTTGCCTGGTGAAACGTTGTTGTGATGCCTCCTGTAAGGAGGAGAAATGCGTAACATCACCTTTCCGACTTTGATAAAGGTCGGATTGTAGCCTATCGCGATTGCGGTTTATCGTATCGCGACATTGCTGCTCGCGTTGGTCGAGATCCAATGACTGTTAGCAGAATATGGAATCGGTGGGTTCAGGAGCTTAATACGGAACGCCGTGCTGGATCCCAACGGCCTCGTATCACTAGCAGTCGAGATGACAGGCATCTTATCCGCATGGCTGTAACGGACCGTGCAGCCACTTCTCGATCCCTGTGTCAACAGATGGGCACGTTTGCAAGACGACAACCGTCTGCACGAACAGTTTCACGACGTTTGCAGCAGCATGGACCATCAGCTCAGAGACCATGGCTGCGGTTACCCTTGACGCTGCTTCACAGACAGGAGCGCCTGCGATGGTGCACTCGACGACGAACCTGGGTGCACGAATGGCAAAACGTCATTTTTTCAGATGAATCCAGGTTCTGTTTACAGCATCATGATGGTCGCAACTGTGCTTGGCGACATCGCGGTGAACGCGCATTGGAAGCGTGTACTCGTCATCGCCATACTGGCGTATCACGCGGCGTGATGGTATAGGGTGCCACTGGTTACACGTCTCGGTCACCTCTTGTTCGCACGGACGGTACTTTGAACGGTGGACTTTACATTTCAGATGTGTTACGACCCGTGGCTCTACCCTTCATTCGATCCCTGCGAAACCCTACATTTCAGCAGGATAATGCACGACCGCATGTTGCAGGTCCTGTACGGGCGTTTCTGGATACAGAAAATGTTCGACCGCTGCCCTGGACAGCACATTCTCCAGATCTCTCACCAACTGAAGACGTCTGGTCAATGGTGCCCGAGCAACTGGCTCGTCACAATACGCCAGTCGCTACTCTTGATGAACTGTGGTATCGTGTTGAAGCTGCATGGGCACCTGTACCTATACGCTCAATGCCCAGGCGTATCAAGGCCGTTATTACGGCCAGAGGTGGTTGCTCTGGGTACTGATTTCTCAGGATCTATGCACGCAAATTGCGTGAAAATGTAATCACATGTCAGTTCTAGTATAATATGTTTGTATAATGAATACCCGTTTATCATCTGCATTTCTTCTTGGTGTAGCCATTTTAATGGCCAATAGTGTACATCTAGCAGCCGTCTCTGAATTGCATCGGTGTCTTCCTTTAATCCGACCTGGTGCGGATTCCAAACAGTACAACAGTATTCAACAACAAGTTGCACTAGTGTTCGAAATGTGGTCTCCTTCACCGATGAATCACACTTTCCAAAATTCTCCAAATAAACCGAAATCGACCATTCCCTTCCCTACTATAACCCTTACATGCTCGTCCCATTTCTTAGCGCTTTGCAACGTTACGCACAGATATTTAAATAACGTGATTCTGTCACGCGGCACACTACTAATGCTGTATTCGAACACTACCGGTTCGCTTTTCCTGCCATCATACTAACAAGGAACTGTGTCAAGTCATCTTATATCCCAATAGCGATTCTATCACACATCGCTGGGGGACTCCTGACGACACTCCTGTCTCTGATGAACACTCGCCCTGGAGGACAACGTACTGGGTTCTGTTACTTAAGAAGTCTTCGACCCGCTCGCATATCTGGGAACATATTCCAGTCTGCCATGGAGCACAGTGTCAAATGCTTTTCGGAAATCTAGGAATATGGAACCTGCCTGTTGCCCTTCATCCATAGTGTGCAGTATAACATGTGAGAAACGGGCGAGTTGAGTTTCGCACGGGCGATGCTTTCAAAACCCGTACTGATTCGTGGACAGAAGAGTCCGTGAAATGATGATTCTTAGTGGTAAGTTCCGTAGAAACTTTTCTGACAAGGTTTCTATATGTTTTCGAGGGTGCTGAATCTGAATTTTCAAAGTCCCACCAAAATTTCGACCCGGAAATGGATCAAAAATGAAAGAAACCGCGAAAAATGGAACTTTTTTTTAGGTTTTCCACCTATAAATCTAGAATAACGCAATTTTCGGCAAAGCTGACTCGGTATGTAAATGAAGAGGATAAAATTTGCCACAGAATAGGTCCGAGTGGCGTTTTTCGTCAGACCAACCGTACGACACGTAGCGCTTGTTGAAGTCAGCCCGATTTCAAAGCTTGGGAGATTAGCATTTTTTTCAGCAGAGCCGAACTGTCCAGTCACCTCTGCTGAAGTTATTTTTACTAGTCGTGTTATAGGGTCCTGTGGAAATGCATCACTCTTTGGTGTGGTGCACTGAATTCTCCCTATTTCATGCAAACGTTGTTTCCATCAAGAATTTGCAAGTTGTAGGCAGCATTGTCAAAGACAAACTGAAATGGGCCCAATTCCAATCCCTTTGCCATCATTGCTGACAGCTCTAAACGTACTGCATTTGCGTAGGAAGCACTGCATCCTAAAGCAGAAAGTACATCAACTAGTTTCCGAGAGCCGTACTTCTTTTAGATTAATGTGGCTACGCCAAATTACAATGGTGACAAGGATGGGTTGGGTCTGACAGTTGCCGCCATGCTGTGCACTATGACCATACTTTTGGTTTTCATTTATTCGCGTTTCCCCGCATCTTCTTCATCCCTAGTCGATTTGGACAGTATCAGGGACGAGGACCGCGTTCGACTTCGTGTAATTATTGGAACAATATTTTTAACAACAAGCTTACTTCGACATCGGGACGAGGACCTCGTTCTCTGTAAGAGACTGGTCTGGAGAGAGATTTTGTGGTATGTAAGTCCGCGACTGAATATCTTCAACAAGTTGGCCACACGTCGACGCTCTTCCTTTGGAGATTTTTGAGCGATACCAACAATCTGTAAATTTTGTACACATTGTTTCTAAAACAAACAACAGTTGATTACTTCGCAGATCGGGCAGTCACTATATCACTTCCATACTTTTTCAACAGTTGAGCTTTCACATTCTTGACGTCAGTTCAGCGGCACGTGTACCTCGCTTTTTTTTCGGTGCGACGTATTACTGAGCGTTCTCAGTAAGTTTCTGAAGTCTCTCGCAGCACCAGCTTGTACACTCACTACACTAGGTTCCGTCGACTGCCTGGGAGCCGGTTTTGTTGCGTCAGAAATTTTGGCGTAACAGCGGATACACACAAAAATAGTTTGTTTTGAAATCAAAAATCCGATTGAGCAGACCGAGTTTGACGGCCCTGGTGGCCGAGCGGTTCTAGGCGCTACAGTCTGGGACCGCGCGACCGCTGCGGTCGCAGGTTCGAATCCTGCCTCGGGCATGGATGTGTGTGCTGTCCTTAGGTTAGTTAGGTTTAAGTAGTTCTAAGTTCTAGGGGACTGATGACCTTAGAAGTTAAGTCCCATAGTGGTCAGAGCCATTTGAACCATTTTTTAGACCGAGTTTCTTTTCGGTTGCAACCAGCTGCAACCCTCTTAGTCTGAGCAGCTATTAAGTCTTCTTTTGTGTGCCTTACCCACAATTTTGCCGTTCAGAAGGGCAGCTGTCCCATCCTTCCTCTTCTTACTTGCTTCAAAAACATTCTTCAAACCCTTTTCCAGCCTTAAGTGATGATGCATTTTTCCCAGTACGACTTTTTTATGTACGATTATTTCATACATTTAAACAGCATTTACGGTTCGTAAATACGCTCCAAACAACCAACCGAGGGGAAATCGTACGCACCTGCTGACGCAGGTCAACACACAGCACTGGCTTTCTCTTCGTCAGGAATGGGATGTCAGTGCCCTCTCAAAAACATCTTACCCCTCCGGCAAGTATAAACTACCAACCACTCCAATAACATTGTAACAGTACCGGAGGATGGGACTCGACAGTGGATGTGCAACAAATTTATGGTAAAGGCGTGGGGGGAGGGGACGGGGGGGGGGGGGGGGGCACGTGCTCAGACGGCGCATCTCTTCAGATTTGAAATCGAGCTTACTTCAACACGCGCTTAACGTCTTACACGTGGTCTGACAAAAAAAGTCACTCAGACCTTCTTTGTGGGAATGTATCAGAATGGTTCAAATGGCTCTGAGCACTATGGGACTTAACATCTGAGGTCATCAGTCCCCTACACTTAGAACTACTTAAACCTAGCTAACCTAAGGACATCACACACGTCCATGACCGAGGCAGGATTCGAACCTGCGATCGTAGCAGCAGCGCGGTTCCGGACTGAAGCGCCTAGAACCTCTCGGCCACAACGGCTGGCAGAAATTGTATCATTTTTATTTTCATAAATAGTCATTTTTGTCTAAAACAGAGTTGTTTCCACGTTATAAGTGAAAACCCCCGGAAACGTCCCATTTCTCGTGGTTTTTTCCCATTTTTGACCTATTCTCGGGTAGAGA
The DNA here is from genome assembly GCF_021461395.2 of Schistocerca americana. Lineage (NCBI taxonomy): Eukaryota > Metazoa > Arthropoda > Insecta > Orthoptera > Acrididae > Schistocerca > Schistocerca americana. The sequence goes on from NC_060123.1 coordinate 134,193,399, forward strand.
TTTGGTGGAACGTCGAAAATTCGGATTCAGTATTCTCGAAAACAAATAGAAATCTTGTCAAAAGAACTTCTACACAACTTTCACTGGACGGATATACAAAAAGTCGCACTAGCACAATGAGCGCCCGGAGAATAGTGTACGCAGCTCTTACCAATGAATTTGAGGTCCTAGGCACAGAATGAGTAGTAGCGTGTTTATTAAAATCGTACAAGAAATGATTTGGAAATGTTACTTAGCGCTTGGAACATGTGTTTCGTTGTTAATTTTCCCACTACTATTTCACGGCAGATTAGTACACTAATAAACAACATTTTAGGTGAACATCAAGGATATAAATGAGTAACCAGTAGTGATTGCATCTCTGACCATGATGCCTCAACTGTCATCTTCTTTTCGGGTTCCGTACCTTGATCGGAAAGAAGGAACACTAATATCAACCCCACCAAAATGCGGGCCCTCTACAGTTACGACCATTTCGAACTCACTGTGTCGCCCTATCGAATAATTCTGGCAGAAAACGTGAGTATGACATTTTTAAATTGTGTCCAGACGTTGGTACATATATATGAATAGAATAAGCTCGCTATGCAGTTTTTTTCATTGTGGTTTGTTAACTTTAGGTAACGAACTGATTGGGGCTCGGAAATTGATCATATTTGTTGTTAACCTTCGGTGAACAACGCGAAATGACAGGACATGTTCTACAATGTCGATTATTTCTGACCCAACTCATTTTTACGTGCAATGTGTCATTTTCAACATTTTAGGAATGCATAATATTTTTAAATACATACTTGTCCTCCACCACCTCCGTTTGATACACGCGCGTGTTTGTCGCTCTCGGGTTATTTTGACCCTACGTTGCAGAGTAAAGTTAAAAATGACAATTTCCTCTAGCAAATACGATCAAAGTTTGAATGAAATTGTATATTACTAACGAAAGAAAATCTTAAAAGGAGGGCAGTCTTTTCATTGAATTTCACTACAGTTTGAGTTAATTTTCAAATAGTTAGTTAATGCCTATCCACTCGAAGTCATGCACATGCAATCTGTTTGACACATTGTCTCTTTCTGAATAGTTGATTAGCCCTCCCAAATTTAATTTAACGTGAATTTGGTTTACTGCTCCTCTCACTTGTGATCATAAAACTCTACCCGTAATGTTCATACGTTCGACAGATATCGTGCAGCCATTACAAACGTACACTTGTCGATGAGAAATAACTATTAAATCCACAGAAACTTGGCCTATTCTTAATAATTAATGGAATCCTGGTGCACTAGAATTCATCGTGCTACAAACTATGCCCAGTGATCAAATCATGATGAAAATACTCGCGATTCGTTTCGCAGCTCTCATATACATCGGCCGTAGTCCATTAAACCGCTAAGTACGTAGATTCCTTTCTTCAATACAGCCACACCCAAGTGTTCGTCCCACGACGTCGATACCCGAACGCGTGCTAGCCATGCGGCAGCTCAAAGATAATCACAGGCGGAAGAAAAAATACACCACCTAGCCAAACGTGAGAGTACGCGGCACGCTCAGTACAGCCGAACATCACAAAGAGCCCTTTCAGGCGGACTGTGGAAAACTATTGCGGCTGCACGGTGTATGCAATGAGGGGGAAGCAGACACCTCAAAGTACTAGAGAGATAAAATGCAGAGGAAAGGAGTGGAAGTGAAGCTGCTGGAAAAGACTCGCGACATGCAGCGCACTTTGTTCCCCGCCAGCGTGCCTTATCTACTGAGCTGATAAGTGAGGCACGTGCCAATACGGCTGTAGCTGTTTTCGTGGAACGTCGCTACTAGAAACTTTGCAGACGGTCGATCGAAATGCACCACAGCAATGTGTGTTAAGGTGAATGACTGGACCACTGAGACATGTGCGGTGTAGTGGCGACAAGAACGGATAATTCATTCCACGTGAACTAAAGTGTTCGAACAGCCATCTCTGTACGATGCAAGAACCCCAGATATGCAACAGAAAGCGTGTACGACCTCATTAAGATACTCACGATCATGATCATCATCTTCGTAATCATTCGATGACTCCTGCTGGATATATCTGCCCTCCAGACTGTTCTATGGGTTATGGTTTCAGCGTATGCACCCATGACGCTCTTTCATCAACCCCCTTCCACATCTACATCGACATGGATACTCTGCTAATCACATTTAAGTGCCTGGCAGAGGGTTCATCGAACCACCTTCACAATTCTCCATTATTCCAATCTCGTATAGTACGCAGAAAGAACGAACACCCATATCTTTCCGTACGAGCTCTGATTTCCATTATTTTATTATTGAGATCGTTTCTTCCTATGTTGGTCGGCGTCAGCAAAATATTTTCGCATGCGGAGGACAGAGTTGGTGATTCGAATTTTGTGAGAAGAGTCCGCCGAAACTAAAAACGCCTTTATTTTGATGATGTCCACCCCCAATCGTGTATCATTTCAGTGACACTCTATCCACCGTTTCGCAATAATACAAAACGTGCTGCCCTTCTTTGAACTTTTTCGATGTACTCCGTCAATCCTATCTGGTAAGGATCCCACACCGCGCAGCAGTATTCCAAAAGAGAACGAACAACCGTCGTGTAGGCAGTTTCTTTGGTAGATCTGTTACATTTTCTAAGTGTCCTGCCAATAAAACGCAGTCTTTAGTTAGCCTTCCCCACAACACTTTCCCATTTAAATTGTTCGTAATTGTAATTCCTAGGTATTTAGTTGAATTTACGGCCTTTAGATTTGACTGATTTATCGTGTAACCGAAGTTAGCGGATTTCTTTTAGCACTCATGTGGATGACCTCACGCTTTTCGGTACTTATGGTCAATTGTCAATTTTTGCAGTATACAGATATCTAAATCGTTTTGCAATTTGTTTTGATCTTCTGATGACTTTACTAGGCGACAAGAGACAGCGTCATCTGCAAACAACCTAAGACGGCTGCTCAGATTGTCTCCCAAATCGTTTATATAGATAAGCAACAGCAAAGGGCCTATAACACTACCTTAGGGAACGCCAGAAATCACTCCTGTTTTACTCGATGACTGTCCGTCAATAACTACGAACTGTGACCTCTCTGACACGAAATCATGAATCCAGTAACATAACTGAGACGATATTTCGTAAGCACACAATTTCACTACAAGCTACTTGTGTGGTACAGTGTCTAATAGGCTTCCGGAAATCCAGAAATACGGAATCAATTTGAACTCCCTTGTCAATAGCACTCAACACTTCGCGCGAGTAAAGAGCTAGTTGAGTTTCACAAGGTTTTCTATTAGGTAGTCCTCTTCGAAACCATCAAAGAACTTCCATTGTTCGTCTACCGTATATTGTTCCTTTCGTTTCTCATAATCGATGTTTTGCCCTGGCTACTTTTTTCCCTTATCTACAGTTATATCTTCCAGTCCAATTTGTTATCTAATACATTTGTTTACTTTTTGTCTTTCCCAGTTACTGAAATATGTGTCTCCATTCCTCACTGATCAACCTTCAGCTTTTCAGTGCTTTTCACGATAAAATGCCACGTTTCACTGCCTCTTGTCATACCTGATAATGAGCTCCCACACAAAATACGTTTTCCTCACCAGTACACCTTGCAGTTACTTCTCTTTCCGGTCACTGCAGTTAGCTTTATCGACAGTAACGTGTCTAATTGTTTGATTTGCTCGATTTACTCACAAGGGCCTACTGTGTAGCTGGACTGAAGCTTTTTGGTAATTCTAAAAATGTTGACAATTAATAATCACTCGTAAGGTTCCTCGGCGTAAAGCTTTTTTATTTGTTCTGTCCAAATATGTCTCAAAAAATGGCTCTGAGCACTATGGGGCTTAACATCTGAGGTCATCAGTCCCCTAGAACTTAGAACTACTTAAACCTAACTAACCTAAGGGCATCACACACATCCATGCCCGAAGCAGGATTCGAACCTGCGACTGTAGCGGTCGCGCGGTTCCAGTCTGTAGCGCCTAGAACCGTTCGGCCACCCTGGCCGACCAAATATGTCTCAACGTTAAAGAATTTTAGCGACAGACTGAATGCGAGCATTCTTTCATCGGGTATTTATCACGCAAATCTACTGTTCCACAGCTAAATCAGTGACGTTCAATAACATTCACTATTCGATTATCACTTTAATTTTCGTTGTACAGCCGGCCGCTGTGACCGACCGGTTCTAGGCGCTACAGTCTGGAACCGCGCGACCGCTACCGTCGCAGGTTCGAATGCTGCCTCGGGCATGGATGTGTGTGATGTCCTTAGGTTAGTTAGGTTTAAGTAGTTCTAAGTTCTAGGGGACTGATGACCTCAGAAGTTAAGTCCCATAGTGCTCAGAGCCATTTGAACCATTTTTCATTGTACATAACTACACTAACTGTGATATTACTCAATGAATCTCAGGAATACAGGATACACTTTTTCTACGGAACGCATGGGAAATCGACAGCAAACAGAAATTCTAATTCGAAATGCATTTCGATGCATGTCCGGCCCATTAGCGCCGCTATGTTGCCAAAGCTGAAAAGAGTCCACGTTTCCCGTTTCCTTAAGCCGCATCCACACCTGCCGCGCTGCGTCACGCAAAACCAAGAAAAAGAGGTCCGCTGTGGACGTCAAGCACAAAGTTCTGCGCAACAGCGAAGAGGTTCTGCGCTTGTCGGTACATCAAAGGAAATGGTTCGTTCGTGCGCGACTCTGTTCGGACCGCGTTTCTCGTTTACCATTGTTACTGAAGAGCGCGCGTGCACATTGGAACATCGCTGCGAATCCACAGGGGATAGGCAAAGTAATGTGAACGGTGGTAGTAACGGGATGGCAACCCGCCCGGCTAGCCGTGCGGTCTAACGCACTGCTTCCCGAGCGGGAAGGCGTGCCGGTCCCTGGCACGAATCCGCCCGGCGGATTAGTGTCGAGGTCCGGTGTGCCGGCCAGCTTGTGGAGGAGGATGCTAAGTTCACCGGACTTGGATACGATGTGACGTCATTATGACGTATACACGCTACATCGAAAACGATAGAAACCGTATATCGACTATTCGACTTTTGTGAACTTTCGAGAGTTTGTGACAGGGTGGCGCTGTGCTCTGCGCCATTCGTTTAAATGTGTTTTGCTTTCCTTGCGTTTAAATCGTGTATTGTACTGTGTTTGTGTCCTGTGCGTTGTTTCTCGTTTGCTCGTCTCTAATTATGTGTTCAGCATTCGAGAGACTAATGAGAGAAAAGCTGAAAGAGTTCAGCATCGATGACGACGGGCAATTGCGTGGTTATTGTGAATCTCAAGCAGATATTGATGTACTTCTGACCCAGCTGAAGTGCGTCGGTTATTCGTACTCGGTGAGAAGAAGCACTCAGCAGCCAAAATCATTAGATGCGTCAAGACACTAACCTTTGGTTAAGATTACATTGAGAAATCCACTTCCCCACGTATTTCATCTCCGGTCGACGATTTTTCTTCAACAATGCCTCATATTTTTCTTTTTAAGTTCGAAATTCAATCATTCTGCACACCAGTCATCACTGGACACTAAGGTACCTGTCTCTGCGGTCCGAGTGTAAAATTACTTGGAATTATGGTTGATAAAAGACTATCTTGGGATGGACATATAAATTACTTAGCTAACAAACTTGCACGCGTTCTCTTTCAGCTATATAAATTAAGAAAAAAAAGTCAGCAAGAGTATGCTGCTACAATCTAATATGTACTGGCAAGACCAATTGTATGAAACCATACTAAAGTATTGATAATAAATAAATATTATTTTCGGCGTAAGCGTTCAATACAACAATCACACAATCTAATCTGGTCGGGACATAAGAAGACTTCACTTTTTTACGAAACGTGTTGTCCGTGGTGTTTTCAAGGCCACGGTCAGGAATATTTCTATTAATATCCAGCTCTTTTACTTTTATTTTGGCGAAATACATATATGCTGCCACACTGAGTTGTTATCAGAATCGCACGTGTCAAAACAAACCACTAGCTGACGACAGTTTAGAATCTCGAACGTTCGTAAAAGTCGATAGGTGTGTTAATCGACTAAAGCGTATATACGTCATAATGACTCACTGAACGACAATTGACCGAAGAGGAAGTGTCTGTTCTTCAAAAAGGAGGGAATTTCGCTATCGTCCCGAGAACTATACCCATGGAGGACATCATTGCCAACACCGAAGCAGCCATTCGGACCCTTCCTTGTGAAAGGGCAGAGCAAATACACACTGAAACAGCCAGGATACTGCGCCGAGCAAAACCACCAGCTTGCAACCTGAAGAAAGAAGAGGTACAAGCCATTAGAAATCTCAACGCCGACAAGAGTATTTTGGTACTGCCTGCCGATAAGGGGAATGCGACCGTCGTAATGAAGACCGAAGATTATGAGCAAAAGATCCGAGACCTATTAGATCCGACGACGTACCGAAAACTAAGTGCAGATCCGACGCAGCGTATCACTCGGAATACGAATCGATTAATCAAGGCGTCTTCTCTGCCAGCGGACATACAGAGAAACCTGCGCAACACAGAAGCCCTACCACCTCGGCTGTATGGATTACCCAAGATCCATAAGAACAACGTTCCACTGAGACCGATCGTTAGCGCTCCTGGCTCACCAACGTATAAACTGGCAAAACACTTGGCCTCTCTGCTCCAGCCACACGTGGGGAAGACCGACACATACATTAAGGACTCAGGACATTTCATTGAGAAGCTGAAGGAACTGAAACTTGCACCAAACGACATACTGGTCAGCTTTGATGTTCTTTCGTTATTTACGCTCTGGAGCACATCGGTTCCATGTTCCCGCAAGACATCAAAAAGCTCTTTCATGCATGTCTTACCACGAGCTATTTCACGTGGAATGGTGATTTCTACGAACAGCTGGAAGGCGTCGCCATGGGTAGTCCTCTCAGTCCAGTGGTGGCCAACTTCTTCATGGAACAATTCGAAGCACAGGCACTGGACTCGGCGACTTGCAAACCTAAGGTGTGGTACAGGTACGTCGATGATACTTTCGTGGTGTGGAGCCATGGTGAAGAACAGCTCGGTGACTTCCTAAGGCACTTGAACAGCCTCCATGCCAACATAACATTTACCATGGAAGTAGAAAAAGACAAGAAACTGCCATTTCTAGATGTGCTGGTCATAAGGGACGGCGAAAACCCGGGACACAGCGTGTATCGAAAACCGACACACACGGACCGATACCTGCACAAACTGTCAAACCACCACCCGAGCCGAAAAGAGGCATGATTAGTACGCTCGTAACGAGAGCAGGACGAATATGTGAGCCGCAACACCTCAAACGAGAAATGCAACACCTGGAAACTGTTCTGCGGAGCAATGGGTACTCCACAAATTACATTAGAAGTGTAACAGAGCCAAACACTCGGCGAAGTAAGGAACCAGAAAAAGAAATGTCGGATACGGCCTTTCTGCCATACATTCCCAGAGTGACGGACAGAATCGGCCGTATATTGCGCAAACATGGCGTAAAGACGACTTTCAAACCGACAAGGAAGATCAAAGAGTGTCTTAGATCGGCGAAGGAGAAAAGAGACCCACTTGCAATGTCGGGAGTATACCGTATACCATGCACATGCGGAAAAGTTTATGTCGGAATGACTGGACGAACCATTAACAGCAGGATCAAAGAGCATAAGCGACACTGCAGGTTGGGGCAGGTGGAGAAATCGGCCGTGGCAGAGCACGCACTGAATGAGACCGACCACGTAATAAAATTCGCCGACACGGAAGTTCTGGCTGTAGAGAAGCACTATCACACGCGCTTGTTTAGAGAAGCTGTAGAAATACAAAAACACGTGAACAGTTTCAACAAGAAAGAGGAAAGCCTTAAGGTAAACGGATCCTGGCTTCCCGTACTGCAGCGAACGACCGTCGCAGGTAGCAAGAGGAGAACCGCACCGGAAATGACCGCGGAGAAGGCTTCGGACGTTGGCGCGCCAGGTACATACAGTCTGCGGCCGCGAGCTCGGCTCCAGTTCACCACCGGCAATGGAGGGTGAGGCTTTGACAATGCCAGCCACTCGTGCTGGCGAAACGTCAGAAAAATCATTAGGCGAACGTCGGCCGAAGAACCCGAGACAGAAGCCAATAGGCAGTTTGTCAACAAGTGGCCACGAAAGCCTTAACAATTTTGTATAATGACGTCACATCATATCCAGGTTGGGTGAACTTAGTATCCTCCGCTTGTGGATGGTTTTAAGCAGGTTTTCCATCAGCCTCGGAGAATGCGGGCTAGTTCCCCTTATTCCGCCTCAGCTACAGTGTGTCGGCGATTGTTGTGCAAACACTGTCTCCACGGACGCGTACACCATAATAACTGGGGGGGGGGGGGGTCCTCTGGGGGCCGAACCGCACAATAACCCTAGGTTCGGTGTGGGGCGGCGTTGGGGTGGATGGACTGCTGTGGCCTGTTCTTGGGTTGTGTACCACTGAGGGCTACGGCAGGACGAAGCCTCTCCGTCGTTTCTAGGTCCCCGGTTCAATACACAATGGGACGGTTGTGTTTGACGGTCAACAACGGAGGTAGGGCATGTGTCGCGCTAGACTCTGCGTGTTCAGTACAGACTAGGCGTCAGTGCTGGTTGTTTACGCGTAGTGAACACTTCGTATTTGCATTCAGAGGCCGTGGTCGACGTGCAATGAAAGACCTGACAGAGTTATACGAGAACAGATTGTGGAGGCCCGATTAGCTGGTGCATCAGCAACCAAGACAGCCAACTTCTTTAATGTTTCAAGAGCAACTGTTTCAACAGTCATGACAGCCTACACAAAACATGGAAAGACATCATCGCGTAAACGCAATAGTGGGCGTAAATCAAAACTAAATGACAGAGAGCTGGATGGATGGATGGAGAGGGTTGTATGGGCGCACGACGGCAAGGTCTTCAGCGCCCGCTCAGTAACAGATTGAGACGGATGTCAAGAAAAGACTTAGAACAATAAGATAAAACAGAACGTAAAACACAGGTAACAAGCGTGGAAAAATATGTGCCTACCCACACCGAAGCGTGGGACGAAGCATGCCGCCAGCAGTAAAACATGGACAACACGGGAAGAAACACGAACTGTGTCAAAACAATGCAAAACTACTGCAGAGCTTAATAGCCGTCTTCGAGACCCCGTATCTTAGCACTGTCCGCCGAGTACTCCACAAAGCGAATATTCATGGACGGGCTGCTATTCCGAAACTAAAAGTGACGACGACCCATACAAAGATACGTAAAACATGGTGTCAGGGGCAGTGGAAACACGTCATATGGTCCGACGAGTCAACGTTTTTGTTATTTCTAACACCGGGTCGGGTTTACGTCTGGAGAGCGCAAAAAGAAGCCTACAATCCTGTTTGCTTGATTCTAACGGTTAAGCATGGAGGTGGAAGTGCGATGGTGTGGACAGTCATATTATGGTATTCCGCTGGTCCCATCATTACTCTCAAAGGCCGTGTTACAGCCAACGATTATGTGAACATTTTAGGTGATCAGGTGATTCAGATGTTGTTCCCCAACAATGATGCATTATTTCAAGACGATACTGCACCCATTCACACAGCCACGACAGTACAAATGGTTCAAATGGCTCTGAGCACTATGGGACTCAACTGCTGTGGTCATAAGTCCCCTAGAACTTAGAACTACTTAAACCTAACTAACCTAAGGACAGCACACAACACCCAGCCATCACGAGGCAGAGAAAATCCCTGACCCCGCCGGGAATCGAACCCGGGAACCCGGGCGTGGGAAGCGAGAACGCTACCGCACGACCACGAGATGCGGGCACACGACAGTACAATCGTGGTATAAGGAGCATGCGACTAAACTGCAGTGTGCTCCCTGGCCAGCACAGTCCACGGACTTGAACATTATCGAACCCTTGTGGGCGGTATTGGAGCGCAGACTCCGGAGTAGATTTCCGCCTCCCCTCTTACTACAGGAGGTAGAAGGGGTTCTGATTGAAGAGTGGCATAACATTCCACGGGACACTATGCAATCATTATATGCCAGTATTCCAAGAAGAATCGTAGCTGTACTACAAGGCCCGCATCTCGTGGTCGTGCGGTAGCGTTCTCGCTTCCCACGCCCGGGTTCCCGGGTTCGATTCCCGGCGGGGTCAGGGATTTTCTCTGCCTCGTGATGGCTGGGTGTTGTGTGCTGTCCTTAGGTTAGTTAGGTTTAAGTAGTTCTAAGTTCTAGGGGACTGATGACCATAGATGTTAAGTCCCATAGTGCTCAGAGCCATTTGAACCATTTGTACTACAGGCAAATCGGGGTCCAACCCCTTATTAATAAACCATTCCTAAATAAGTACAGGTGTTCACATTATTTTGGCTATCACCTTCACGAACACACTACTCCATCTGCGCTGTTCCGCGTCGCGCGACTAAGTTACAGTTAACAACACTTCGCAGAGGGTGACCCCATTTTGACATCACGCGCTGTGTCGAAGACGAAAAGAGCTGACTATCAATTTCCGTGATCGTTCGGTTCGTAACAGGCGAAACGAACGTGACTTTCAAAACAATAACATTCATCTCAAGTAGAAAGAACTGAAGGTTACGCTTTTCCGCTACTGCAGGGTACGTTAGCCTCGAAGTTACGCCGTTTATAAATATCTAAAATAAAGTGTCAAGAAGCTGTGCTATTTTTCCTAATATTCCTTCATCAGCCCTCAAAGTGTAAAGAATTTTAAAAAAATGCTGAATCCAGCGTTTATATTCCACAGCGTTCATTAAGGTGTCTCAACAAAATATTTTTAGAAACTAGTTTCAGGAGTTGTTCTGTAATTAGAAAGGATGGGCAGCCATTCTGCCAGACTAAGTAAAGCAGCAACTCATTTATCTTATATACAATGAATTAATGCTGTTTCAAAACACCAACACATTCAAGGTCTCTCGAAAACACATCGCTAAAATCTGTTGTACCAAAATTACGAATAACGTTATATTGGTGGTTTTAAGACGTACTTTAACTGAAGACATTTTTGTTTGGCGAAGAAGTGTGCTAAAAGAACTAGTGCGCAAATTTTCTTTTACACATTATGAACGAAAGCAAACACAACACTGGCGTAACTTTCTACAGTATTTATCATTTATTTAACGAATCGGTTTCTACTAAGAACCGACGGAACTGTCAATCCAAGCAATTTTCTTTTTACGTTATAGAAGGCTAAGACTAAGTTACCTTTTAATACATTTGCAAATGTGTCAGTCTTTTGTATGCTTTTTATTCTGAATGGTAGTTTGTTTTACCACATGCCAACGTGTTTTGAATATGTATTCGCATTTGCTTGCTTCCAGATTAATTTGTAAATTACTTACGATGCCAATTCACTCTTGAGAGGGAGACAGAGAGAGAGTGATTAGGGGGGACGGGGACGGAGGAGAGAGCACTCTTATATTTACATAATATAGAATACAGTCAAACCTCCGTATAACGATTACCAATACAACGATAAACCCGGGTACAGCGATAATCTTATTTGGCCCCGGATGATTTCCTATATATACTACGTTAATTACTCCCTCCTTACAACGATGAAGTAAATTTAGCAACGCCCTGTTATAACAAAGACAAAATTTCGAGGAATTTACCATTCCCTACTTCCAAGAAGCTGACTATAGCGGTAGGTATTGTTTATTAAGATACTAGACTTTCGACGCTTTATTTCCAGAAGCTTTGCTAGATGCTACAGTACTATATTTATTCTAGCGGTAAAGAGAATAGCATACAGCCGCGGGCAGGCTGCGCTGAGCGGCAAACGTCAAAGAGCTCCTTTGTTTGAACGAGTGTTTAGTTTGTCCATTGTTGAGCTTCAGTGACAGACAGAAGTGTTTTGTTGGGCTCACACGCAGCTTATTTGTGTGATTTTTAGCAATCTGTGAATGTTTTTAGTTGATGTAAACGCTTTGGAATTTGCTAAGATTTGGACAATGGCTGGAGCTCGGAAACAAATAAGGTTGGAGACAAAAATGGAGATTTTCAAAGACATTGATAACGGAATGAAACAAGTAGACGTGGCGAGGAAACACGGACTTGCACAATCAACGTTAGCTACATTCCTTAAAAAACGAAAAGGAATTGAAGAAAGTTTTGTAGATGGTAAATGTAACCCTTCAAGAAAAAGTATGAAGACGTCTCTGCTGACGATGTGGTCAGGACTCCGCTGCGGTGGTTTAATGAGAGGCGTGCGCAGAATGTACCAATTAATGGTTCGTTGATATGTCGAAAAGCATTAGATTGCGCTAAGTTGCTTGGCGATTGTAATTATAAGGCAAAGATTTAAGGACAGGCATAGGATAATTTTTAAAGTGGTTTCAGGAGAAGAAAAATCAGCACCTTTAGGCGATGCAGAATTTTAGAGGAAAAACACCTTATATAAACTGTTGGAAAAATACAGTCCTGAAAACTTGTACAGCGCAGATGAGAGGGGGTAGTTTTATCAACTGATGCCAGAGGAGACGATGGCCTTTAGAGAAGAAAAGTGTAAAGGAGGGAAGCAGTCTAAAGTACGCCTAACTGTTCTTCTCTGCAGCAACGTGTCAGGGACACATAAATTAACACCACTGGTGATCTGACGATCGCGAAACCCACTGTGCTGATATTCCAAGTGATCTGGAGATTTATTCGGCAGTTAACGGTAAAACCATAGATGCTTCAGTAGTTGACTACTTGTCAGTGGATTATGAGGCGTTGGTGTTTGAAGCATATACCGACGAATGTATCACCGAGGAGTTAAAAGGGTAATTCACCTGCTGAAGACTCTGACGATGACGATGACAGTGATGTGATGAGTGCGAATCCCCCTCCTCTGATGGAGCTAATAGGTCAGTTGGAAACCATTCAGCAACTAGCATCTTCAATCCCCAGTGTTTCAATGCAGCAAATGATTGCATAGAGGTGACAATATTCACTAGAGAATCTTTAAGAAAAAAGAATAAAAGAAAGTAAATGAATTTTATGTACACAAAAGTAAGACATTCTACTGGTACAGTATTAATAAATGAAGTGAACGAAATGTGTTTCACTATTTGTCTTTTAATGTTATTTTTTATGAGCAAAGTACTACAGTAATGTACTTCTCAGCCACGAAAACATGGCTCCTTGCTCTGAGTCACGATGACAAAACCTTATTATAACAATAACCATGGTACAACAATTTAATTTTCATGGACCCATGAAATTCGTTATATCGAGGTTTGAATGTATTACAAAACATACTTTTGTTAACTTAATAAGGTTTCAGAAAAGTGAAAATGAAAAAAAAAAGGTTTCAGATACGGCAGGATCCGAACCTACAATAAAGTTTTTTTTTTTCTTTTTAAAAAAAAAGAACCAGCCAGTTATCTGACCGAACACGCTGAGCTACCGTGCCGGCACTTATATTTACATAATATCGAATATTACGATGAATTAGCGAAATCTTGTCTTTTTACTGTAACTTAGACCTCATGAAGACTTTAACTGTCAATATTTCATTACGTAACTTTTAATTATAACGGTTATAGCAATAAGGATGACGTGTTTTCAAATGTGCCATTGCCCTGAAACGACATACTTTCATAAAACGCAAGTTACGATACGAAACTACGGAATCCAGTATGGCGTTCCCCAACCACCCAGCATCGAATGTTAACGAACGTCAGCGTTGCCAACCCCAGAAGATAAAATTATGGCATTTTGTATTTAAAATTATCGTTTTTTATCTAAAATTATCGTATATTGATAATCTTAAAAAAACAAAAACAATGATGCTGATAATATGACGTACACAATATTTGTTTTCAATCGCGAATGGCAAAGTCTTCTCATCTTTTAAAATTTTTATCCATAAAACCTCCTAATTACGAACCAAAACGTCTCTAATCGCAATGCTACGTACGAAAAATACGTTCAGAACCAGATAAACCTGGAAGTGTCCAAAGCATTTTATGCAAGGAAAATTCGCTAACCCCGATCGAAAAGTAGCACTGTGTACGTAATATAATTAAAAATAATAATATAATTAAACTCAACCTAATAAGCATCGTTGTCGAACTCCACATCGGCGTCACTATCCCGATGAGATTCCTTCTTCTCGGCATAAATGTTCGACGTGTTCATTGATGCAATCTTTGCACTGGTTGGTTCGAACTGTACACAATTCTTCACACGCTGGGAAGTGAGCATTACTGCGCTGACTGTACACGAATGTAACTTATTTCTCAATGGTGTCTTCACTAGATTCATTTTTTAAAAGACCCGCTCACAATCAGCACTACAATTTCGTAAAACTAATATATCTAGCACAAAGATTCCTATTTGGAGGAACTCTTGGTTACCATGAAGATCCCTAGCGTTCTTTATGAACACCCAAAATTCGTCCACCTCTGTAGACCGTAGATTTTCGGGAAATTTTGCATGTGGCAATGCTCCCCACTGATCATCAATCATTTGCATAAGCCTTTTGTCTTTTGGAGAAGTCCTCTGAACCGACTTTATACGTGGAACAAGCGTTGACAGCCTTGCAGCACTTTTTGACAATGCTATTTCTGGTGTTAACCAACTCAACATTTTTAGAACAGAATTGTTTAAATCATACCGCTTTTTTATCTCACAACAAGATACTACAAGAAACTGTTGCACTCTGTAGTAGAAATCAGTCACTTTAGATTTTTGTGAGATGTTTTCAGATTGGCTCATGAAATCCATCACACCTACACCTAAATACATTTGCGTATAAGGCACAAGTTGGGCTGGGTTTGCTGGAACTATGTCTGTCAAATCAGTTTTATTGATATAATCAGGAGACATTCTATCATGCAAAGAGCAAATTACTAATTTCTCGCTTTGAAAATATTGATTCAGAGAAACAAATTTCGGTAGAATCCACTCGAGAAATATAAAAAGTACACGTACAAAGTTGTCCCTGAATGCCTTTGCTAACTGTTCAGCTGCATACAGTCTTTCTTCTTCCCGCTTACAAGTGAAAAATAATTGCAATACATTCCATTGTTCTAGAATACGTGAAACAACAGTTAACAAAGATAACCATCTTGTTTGAGACTGATGCAGTATCTTGTGAGGTTCGACATTACAAAACTGTTGGAATTCCACAAACTGGGCTATTCTTTTTGAACTACGCTTAAAGAATGAATATGTATCCCTTGCTGTGTCTTCACATAGTCTTGGTAATTGTTTGCAAGCCTCACTTGTACATAGGTGCAATGAATGACATATACATTTCTGTATAAAAATATCAGGAAAATCTCTAATTATTCGACTAGCAACAGAATTATCTTTCCCCATCATTGTGTTGCACCCATCCGAAGCAAATCCTACTAAATTTTCAGGAGGAATATTATGTACTGACAAGGCTTTACGTACGAGATCGTACAAACGATTAGCAGTGGCATCTTCATGAGCGGCCTCTGCATTTTTCTCGTCAGACAGCTGTAACAACTGCCAAAATTTAGTATGTATTTTGGAGCTATCTTCATCAAAATACTGCACACAAATACACAAATTTTTCGTAGCGGAAATGTCGGTAGATTCATCAATTATGAAACTTAACTTTAGTCTCCGTAAAACTTCTTTCAGTTCATCCAAATGACATTTACCTATGACATTCTTTATCACCCCTGTGGCTTTTGTTCTACCCAACTGCAAGTTCTCAACTATTTTAGAATCGGGAAAGGCACTTTTAATTACATATGTTAAGTGATTGGCTGTATTAATAGAGATGTTATGGTCTGCCAAAAATCCACATAGCAATATTTCAGCCCTCTTGCCCTGCTTATCAAATGTATCAGACGATTTTGATTGTGATGAAAAGTCAAGTTTCTTTTGTAGAGGCCCGACACATTTTATGGCACTTTAAGTGTTTTTTCCCTTAAGCGTGATTTTTCACTACAGTCAACTCAGCACTGAATTCACATCTACAAACTTTACACCGAGCTTTATATGCATCATAACTATCGGGTTGTAGCCAATCCTTGAAAGATAAATCACTCAACCAATCCTTTCTCAACTTTTGTTTCAAACGTTTTAATTTCAGCTCACCACGCAGCCACAATTTCTTCTGTGGGGTCCGCGGCGAATCTACATCACTGTTGTCACTTTCCATTATTTATATTTGAGTACACTACTACAGTATTTATTTAAAGAACACCAAACTTTAATTTCCTTTAAGAACAAAAACTTAATATTCTTTTAAGAGCACAAAGACAACTACCCGTGGATTCAAGTCCCAATTTCACCAGCAACTGATAGCGATGGCATAGCCCTAATAGCCCATATTGTTGTGAAACAATATTTGTTAGACGGTAAGGGTATTCCCCGGAAGCGAATATACAGTGCTAAGAGTCGTTGGACTGTTGTGGGGAGTGGACGAGAGAAAAAGACGAAATTGTTTATATTGAATGGAGTATGGACTTAAATATATGAAAACAGATTATTAACTACTGTTGTTGTTGTGGTCTTCAGTCCTGAGACTGGTTTGATGCAGCTCTCCATGCTAATCTATCCTGTGCAAGCTTCTTCATCTCCCAGTACTTACTGCAACCTACATCCTTCTGAATCTGCTTAGTGTATTCATCACTTGGTCTCCCTCTACGATTTTTACCCTCCACGCTGCTCTCCAATGCTAAATTTGTGATCCCTTGATGCCTCAACACATGTCCTACCAGCCGATCCCTTCTTCTAGTCAAGTTGTGCCACAAACTTCTCTTCTCCCCAATCCTATTCAATACCTCCTCATTAGTTACGTGATCTACCCACCTAATCTTCAACATTCTTCCGTAGCACCACATTTCGAAAGCTTCTATTCTCTTCTTGTCCAGACTATTTATTGTCCATGTTTCACTTTCATACATGGCTACACTCCATACAAATACTTTCAGAAACGACTTCCTGACACTTAAATCAATACTTGATGTTAACAAATTTCTCCTCTTCAGAAACGCTTTCCTTGCCATTGCCAGTCTACATTTTATATCCTCGCTACTTCGACCATCATGAGTTATTTTGCTCCCCCAATAGCAAAACTCCTTTATTACTTTAAGCGTCTCATTTCCTAATCTAATTACCTCAGCATCATCCGACTTAATTCGACTAGATTCTATTATCCTCGTTTTACTTTTGTTGATTTTCATCTTATATCCTCCTTTCAAGACACTGTCCATTCCATTCAACTGCTCTACCAAGTCCTTTGCTGTCTCTGACAGAATTACAATGTCATCGGCGAACCTCAAAGTTTTTATTTCTTCTCCCTGGATTTTAATACCTACTCCAAAATTTTCTTTTGTTTCCTTTACTGCTTGCTCAATATACAGATTGAATAACATCGGGGAGAGGCTACAACCCTGTCTTACTCCCTTCCCAACCTCTGCTTCCCTTTCATGTCCCTCGACTCTTATAACTGCCTTCTGGTTTCTGTACAAATTGTAAATAGCCTTTCGCTCCCTGTATTTAACCCCTGCCACCATTAGAATTTGAAAGAGAGTATTCCAGTCAACATTGTCAAAAGCTTTCTCTAAGTCTACAAATGCTAGAAACGTAGGTTTGCCTTTCCTTAATCTTTCTTCTAAGATAAGTCGTAAGGTCAGTATTGCCTCACGTGTTCCAACATTTCTACGGAAGCCAAACTGATCTTCCCCAAGGTCGGCGTCTATCAGTTTTTCCATTCGCCTGTAAATAATTCGTGTTAGTATTTTGCAGCTGTGACTTATTAAACTGATAGTTCGGTAATTTTCACATCTGTCAACACCTGCTTTCTTTGGGATTGGAATTATTATATTTTTCTTGAAGTCTGAGGGTATTTCGCCTGTCTCGTACATCTTGCTCACCAGATGGAAGAGTTTTGTCAGGACTGGCTCTCCCAAGGCTGTCAGTAGTTCTAATGGAATGTTGTCTACTCCCGGGGCCTTGTTTCGACTCAGGTCTTTCAGTGCTCTGTCAAACTCTTCATGCAGTATCCTATCTCCCACTCCATCTTCATCTACATCCTCTTCCATTTCCATAATATTGTCCTCAAGTACATCGCCCTTGTATAGACCCTCTGTATACTCCTTCCACCTTTCTGCTTTCCCTTCTTTGCTTAGAACTGGGTTTCCATCTGAGCTCTTGATATTCATGCAAGTGGCTCTCTTTTCTCCAAAGGTCTCTCTAATTTTCCTGTAGGTTGTATCTATCTTACCCCTAGCGAGATAAGCCTCCACATCCTTACATTTGCCCTCTAGCCATCCCTGCTTAGCCATTTTGCACTTCCTGTCGATCTCATTTTTGAGACGTTTGTATTCCTTTTTGCCTACTTCATTTACTGCATTTTTCTATTTTCTCCTTTCATCAATTAAATTCAATATTTCTTCTGTTACCCAAGGATTTCTACTAGCCCTCGTCTTTTTATCTATTTGATCCTCTGCTGCCTTCACTACTTCATCCCTCAGAGCTACCCATTGTTCTTATACTGTATTTCTTTCCCACATTCCTGTCAATTGTTCCCTTATGCTCTCCCTGAAACTCTGTACAACCTATGGTTCTTTCAGTTTATACAGGTCCCATCTCCTTAAATTCCAACCTTTTTGCAGTTTCTTCAGTTTTAATCTACAGTTCATAACCAATAGATTGTGGTCAGAGTTCACATCTGCCCCTGGAAATGTCCTACAATTTAAAATCTGGTTCCTAAATTTCTGTCTTACCATTATATAATCTATCTGATACCTTTTAGTATCTCCAGGATTTTTCCATGTATACAACGTTTTTTTATGATTCTTGAACCAAATGTTAGCTATGATTAAGTTATGCTCTGTGCAGAATTCTAACAGACGGCTTCCTCTTTCATTTCTTAGCCCCAATCCATATTCACCTACTATGTTTCCTTCTCTCCCTTTTCCTACTGTCGAATTCCAGTCACCCATGACTATTAAATTTTCATCTCCCTTCACTACCTGAATAATTTCTTTTATCTCATCATACATTTCTTCAATTTCTTCGTCATCTGCAGAGCTAGTTGGCATATAAACTTGTGCTACTGTCGCAGGCATGGGCTTCGTGTCTATCTTGGGCACTATAATACGTTCACTATGCTGTTTGTAGTAGCTTACCCGCACTCCTATTTTTTTTATTCATTATTAAACCTACTCCTGCTTTACTACTACAAGTATCAATTTATTTTCATCTTAAATCTTCACAAAAATTATCGTAGATTCCGCAATTATCAGCAATGTACTATCGTATATCGTGTTCACGTTGTAATTATCGTATATCGCGATAATTCATCGTATAGTTGGCAACGCTGACGAACGTCGATAGACCGGGCCACTCTACCGTTGCCCACCGTTCTGCGCGTGCGCACCCGCGTGATGGCGAAGGAGCGAACTGGCAGCCCTGTGTCCCCGCACTACGTGCAAAGTGACTCATGAAGAACAAGGCGCTGACACGGGCTCAGCACGCGGATGCAGCGCTCTAGTAAACACTAGGATGGCGGTTATCGCTACAACAACCGGTTTTCGGTTATACCGGTTTTTTCAACGCCACGTTAACCTGAGTGTTGAAACCACTACTAATAACCAGTTTCTAGAATAACTTCTTTTCGGTTTTTTATTCCTGTTATTTCCCGTAATAAACAAAGCATGAAAAATTTTGACTCCTTCAGCTTCAAGATACGTAGAAACAAAATATTAAACAGGCAAATAAAAGAAAACTTCGTCCGTCCGCCGTTCGCTGCTTTTCTCGAAGTGATAAGTGGTTAAATAATGCAAAAAATCATCAATATTCTCCTATTGTTCTAATTTTTTGAAACTCTGCTTAAAACATCATGTCGTAATCGAGGATCGTAATCACCGTTTGGGCATTACGAATAGTCTGGGCTAACGGGTGAAAACTGAGATCGAAGAACTCCATTTTACATGTTAATTTCTACATTTTCGAATGCCACAAGCAGATAAAAGCACATTATGTAGACACAGGCTTTCCCCTTAGGTGATGTCTCAGGTTTGTTGTAGCTCCTCCCGCTCTTAATCTTCTAAGAAAATGGGGCACTGTACTTCATTGGCACCGCACTTTGTAAAATACTTCCAGACGAGCGATGGTGCCATTCTGAGACACAATAGATGTCCTCCAGCAAAAGCGAGAAACTACCATGAAGACAAGATGGGACAAGTCCAGCACGTTGCGTGTACACCTGTACCATGTAATAGTGCACGCCAGGTGGTAACAAGTACGTTATTCGCTCAGCAATGCTGTACCAGTTCCTATACTATGTGTTTGTCGCTCGTTTCTGTCGGCATTGTTATTAAAATAGCACTGATCGCTGTTCCCATTTTTTAAAAATGGTTCAAATGGCTCTGAGCACTATGGGACTTAACATCTATGGTCATCAGTCCCCTAGAACTTAGAACTACTTAAACCTAACTAACCTAAGGACATCACACAACACCCAGTCATCACGGGGCAGAGAAAACCCCTGACCCCGCCGGGAATCGATCCGGGGAACCCGGGCGCGGGAAGCGAGAACGCTACCGCAAGACCACGAGCTGCGGACCCCATTTTCTACAATAATACAATATTTCAAAGCAAAGGAGGTCTTACGAGTACAACTTAACCGTTTTTTTAAAAAGTTTATTTGAAAACCTAAAATTTTTTACCCGGTTATTAGTAAAAAATAAAAAAAAACGCCTATTGTAACTGAGACCAAACGAATACCGAAAAATGTCGGTTATTCAGAACTAAAATACCGATTTCGGTTTTAAATGGTCGGTTTTTTCCATCCATGATAGAGGTGTGACAAAATGGAAGGAAGGAGCAGTCGTATTTCGACGTGTCCACTGCCACACCGTGAATGAAGTTGCCCGATTTGTTGATGTATCAATGCAGACTGTCCACATATCGTCCGTGAGAACAGGGGTCGTATAAAAGTCCTAACTCACAGAGAGCGGAGACGAGCGTTGGATGCACATGTAGGTATAGTTCATTTGATTTTTAAATTTCCCGCTGAACACTCGTGGTGGGTCACGTGACTTCACGAGTCAGTATATCGCCTTGTCGGACACTGTACATTGTTAACCCTCCGTTACTCGCGCGAAAATTCGTGACATGGTCACTCGCGTGGATGACAGGTGTCATCCACAAAGCAAACGGTCTATTTGTATACTTTGAACGGTCTTTATGAATGATTTTATGTTTTTTATTAAATCTAAATATAATACATTTACTATTCGTACACAGCGTTATATATTCTAACGTTTGAAACAGTTCGACCATTCGGCGCTATCACTGTGAGCATCTTCATCACTCAGCTCATTGAACCATTCCAACCATGCACTAGGATCTCTACTAAACTCTGTCCGAGTTTTTTTTTTTTTTTTTTTTTTTTTTTGCTTTTGACATTTCTTCCACAATCTAAAAATGAAGAGAATACTACGTAACACGGAAGGTAACTGCAGTCAGTTTCAATTAGTCCAAATTTACGAACAAGAAAGATCGATTGAATCTAGGAAAGCAATAAAGTAATACAGACTTAGGTTGTTTCAGACTGTGGCACCAGTGCTCGCGTGGATGACTAGTGTCCACCAGACTACAATAATATTTCAGAAACAATGTATCTTTCGAAACTGAAAGCCAACAATGATTGGAGCTAACTGCTGGAGAATTAACAGAAAGGTGCTGAAAATGGCGCGATCTCAATCCTGCCCTGTCAGACAAAATTGAGCGGGAGTCATGTGCATGACGAGTGTCATCCTTGTAAATTTCGCGAAATATCTCGTAAACGAATAAATTTATCCGGAAATAGTTTTCTCCAACTTCAGAACACAAAAATCTGCTTCCGGCATCGCAAAGAAAAGAAAAGAACGGTATGTGTCCTGGTTTTCATGAAATCATGTATGAAAGAAACGAGCTTTCTGCGAAATCGAAATCACTTCAAACCGCCAAAATTCCTTTAACAGCCCTTTCAAGGGGGGGTAGGAGTCAAACGGGCCGACTTGGAGCAGGAGAGGCACCACAGGACATTTTAATTTCTACTGTCTATACTTTTACAAATAAATTCATAAAACTTTGTCAGTATGACCAGGAAGCATTTAGGACTCACACTCGTAGCAGTGGAAGTTCAAAAACGTAGCAAAATACCTTTTTTTTACATGTGAAATTTCATCTTTTCTTCACTTATCTACTGGCTGCATTTGTTTCTGTAGGTACACTTTTCTTCCTAAGTAAGAGAGATTCTTCGATGAATTTTACACAGCATACAAGCAGTACTTACGGGTGTATGAAACTCTAGAATTTTCCAAATCTATTAAAAACAGTGGTAAAAATCGAGATAATTAACTATAAAATTTGAGTTTTTTTTAACCTGAAGTTTAAAATGTGACAGTTCATTCATTTTTTCATAAATTAAATTAACTCTAGAGTTTCATACACATGTAACTATAGTTTGTATGCTGTACAAAATTCATCGAAGAATCTCTCTTACTTATGAAGAAAAGTGTACCTATAGCAATAAATGCAGCCAGTAGTAAGTGAAAAATGATGAAATTTCACATGTAAAAAAATGTATTTTGTTACGTTTTTGAGCTTCCACTGTTATGAGTATGAATCTTGAATCGTTCCTGATCATGCTTTCAAAGTTTTACGAATTTATTTGTAAAAGTATAGACAGTGGAAAATAAAATGTCCTGTGGTGCCTCTTCTGCCCCAAGTCGGCCCGTTTGACGTCCTCCCCCCCCCCGTAAGTTTCACCGCCCGCCCGTCACTGGTGTTTAAATGCAAGGGAACACGGGGTTTGAGCGATGAAGCTGCTGGCTTAATTCGTGTCAGCTGTCCACTAAAAAATGGTTCAAATGGCTCTGAGCACTATGGCACTTAGCATCGGAGGTTATCAGTCCCCTAGAACTTAGAACTACTTAAACCTAACCGAAGGTCGTCACACACATCCATGCTCGAGGCAGGATTCAAACCTGCGACAGTAGCAGTCACGCGGTTCCTGACTGAAGCGCCTAGAACCGCTCGGCCACCGCGGCCGGCTGTCCACTAAAAACAGCTGAATGAACCCGTACAACGTAATTGGTTGCACGCCATTTACGGTTATACAAGGGCGCGCGCCACGGTATAAGGGCAAGAAACTTTTAACTTCTGTTGTGTGACACATAAAGACCGTATTTTAAATACGTCCCTGGGCGTAATTGTTTTAGTGATTTGATGTGAAATCTTGCCTCTTCTATAAGTACCGAATTTCCCACTTTTCTGTTTATACCTTGCGGAAGGCATAGCAGTGATCTAAATGTCCTTTGGTACACTAACGTAGGTTGAATCAAGGTCATGATCCTCAGGGTTGTCAGAACAGATTCTTGTATTTTTGGCCACGGCGTCCATTGATGCTGTAGAATTAATTCATGTATTTCAAATTCGTCTTTGCAAGTACTAAAGTTTACTTTTTATTTTACCATACACTCATGCAAGACGTCGTCATCGTCAGTGGCCTGGAACAAAACACGTTTACAACTTCGCGTTTGTTTCAAGATGTAAAAACAGTCCCACAGTCGAGTGAGGTGTGACGTTCAGTTACTGCATTTTCAACTGGTTCCGCCTTCATCGGCAAGTGTTGCCTGTGTGCACATTTTTTCAGGTATTCCTGCGTTTCACGCTGTTTCTTTTCGCCTAGTTTCACTTCGGTTTTGCAAAATGCAGTAAGTAAAACCCACACTTCAATAGCTTATGACACGAACTGTTTTGAAATTTAGAACAAAAACTAAAAAATTGTAAATATGTTTTATTCCAGAGCACTGATGATGTTCCAAATGAATAAAACTAAACGTGAGTGACAACATAAATACGCAGTTTTAGCAGCTGCAGAAAAGTATTTGAAAGGTCTTAAGTAATGTTAGTACAGAGTTTTTTCAGACCAAATCAAAAACTATCTCAAATCCTATCGTACTAGTCAAAGCAGTAAATCGTACTCATTGCTCTGTTTTAAGTGATCGTTCCCGACTTAACAGTGTAAGTAGGCTGTTTATGTTTTCTCTATGGAAGTAGGCTGTTTATGTTTTCTCTATGGAAGTAGGCTGTTTATGTTTTCTTATTGGCAACGTTACGTAGCGCTCAATATGAAAATCACTGGCTGTGCTGTGTGCAGTCTGTGGCTAGTTTGCATTGTTGTCTGCCATTGTAGTGTTGGGCAGCGGCAGCTGGATGTGAACAGCGCGTAGCGTTGCGCAGTTGGAGGTGAGCCGCCAGCAGTGGTGGATGTGGGGTGAGAGATGGCGGAGGTTTGCAATTTGTCATGAACTGATATATATATATATTATGACTTGTGATGATATTAAGGTAAATACATTGTTTGTTCTCTATTAATATCTTTCATTTGCTAACTATCCCTATCAGTAGTTAGTGCCTTCAGTAGTTTGAATCTTTTATTTAGCTGGCAGTAGTGGCGCTTGCTGTATTGCAGTAGCTTGAGCAGCGAAGATTTTTGTGAGGTAAGTGATTTGTGAAAGGTATAGTTTAATGTTAGTCAGGGCCATTCTTTAGTAGGGAATTTTGAAAGTCAGATTGCGTTGCGCTAACAAAATATTGTGTGTCAGGTTAAGCACAGTCTCGTGTAGAATTGTTCAAAGGGGACGTTTCATATGTCGACCCTTAGCCTAGGATACCTCACTGGAATCTTCTGATTTTTTCTTGTAGTTTGTGTATTTAGTGTAGCTTTTGTTTATTGCTAGCGCGTAATTGTAGAGAGAACTTCCTTTGTAGTTGCAGTCTTTCATTGTTGTATAGTAAAACAGTTGTGGCATGCATGTAGATTTGCACCAAGTATTTCGCAGCTGCGCTTGCAATTAACTAGATATTATTTTCAGTGCTATGTTAATGTGTTCTCTTATTTTTGATCTTCAAATTGTGTTTTTCTGTGTTGTCGTGTGAAATACTGTGACAATAATGGCGTGTGAAAAACGTAACACTAGGCTCCAAACTAAACTGAGAAATAATAGTGATGAGGAGCGTAGCTTATCAGTGCCGCCGAGTAATGAATTTACTAATGTTCAAAGTAGTAATTTGGTAACTGTGCACAGGGAAATGGAGCGGGCGTCAAACAATGGCGAGGACAGTGAAACAATTAGTGAAGAGGGAAGCATTATCGATCGACCGGTCGGCAATAGCTCGCCTCAGGAAGCCGAAATGACACGACACGATCTTGCAAATACTGCAGACTCAGGTTTTGGGTTCTCACCGTTTTCTCAAATGAGTCAAGACACATTTTCTGCTTGTCAAAATGTGAATGTTGCCGGTGAAAATGCATTGCAAAAAGGCATAGAGAAACAGATTCCAGAAACCAATACATTATTATTGCAATTAATACAACAAATGGGACAAACACAGCAAAAGCTCCAAAAGTTAGACACAGTGGAACAAAATCTTAAAAAGTTAGACACAATGGAACAACACCAGAGACAAACACAGCAACAGTTAGACGCAATGGAACAAAATCTTCACACCACGCTTGAACAAACACGTGAAGATTTAACTACTGAGTTACATAACATTGAATCGAAATGTCAAAAAGTCTGTAATGACGTAAAAACACAAATTTGTGAGCATTTTCAACCTATTTTTTCGCGGCATGAAAATGCATTACAGAATCACGAAGCAGCCATAAAAGAACTGCAAGCCATTGTTCATGAAAATCATGAGACCTTGTGGGCTAAAATTGACTCAGTTGCATCTACCGATTCGGTTACGCAACTTGCAATAACTCAGGAAAACTTAAAGGACACAGTAGATTCGATTTCAACACAAATGGACACTCTGAAACTTGGTTCAGAAAAACACACTGAGGAAATGTGTTCACTATCGGGGAAAGTAGCCGAACTTTCGGATCAGGTCACTAACTTATCTACAAAGGTAGATGATGATCTGAATGACACAAGACCTGTAGCCTTCACTGACACTGAAGAGTGCGAACAAATTAGGAAATTCAAACAAAATCAGAATCACATTAATACGCAACACCAAAGAGAAATCCGGGAAGTACAAGATCAGCTGACACAGGTAATACAAGAATTACGTATTTCAGAGGATACTCGCGCTCCAATACGGGAAGAGGGACATAGAAATACGGAACAAACACAAAATAATAACACAGGGCATTTCGGAAGTTATGAAAGAAATTGGCAATGTGCACCGAATTTTGAGATGGAACGGCCGACACGACCTAACAATGACCGATATGCGACTCGCCGACATGATGATTTTGACTATTTGCTGTTCATTACTACACGTAAATTCAAAACATTTAAGAATTCTGGCAACGACATTCATCCACAAGCATGGCTCCATCAATTCTCGCATTGTTTTCCTCCCAACTGGTCGTTAGAACACAGATTAGAATTTATGTGTGGCTACTTGGAGAATGAACCAGCTGTAAGAATGCGATCGGTCATTCACGATTGCCACAGTGAAGGAGAATTTTACCATGCCTTCCTCTCAGCATATTGGTCTCAAGCCACACAAGATCGCGTAAAACATGGTATCATAATGATGAAACATTTCGAACAATCTGAATTTTCCAGTCTTGTGAAATATTTTGAAGACATGTTGCATAATAATCAGTATCTTTCAAACCCATACAGCCCCTCAGAACTCATCCGCATTTGCTTACTCAAATTGCCTGAGCGTTTACGACATATTATTTTAGCAGGACGTTGCAAAGAAGACATTGAGGCTTTTCAGGGACTGTTACAAGAACTGGAAATTGACACAGACAGTCGGAGAATGCGGAAACAGGAACACAACAATCACTACAGGTCACATCCGTCACAATTCCGTGACGACAGAAACAATAACTGGACACGACAAGTCTATTCTTACAACACAAATCGTGACCAAAACAGACACCACCCTTATGACAACCGGTGGCAGAATAATAGTTACAGAGAAAGATCGCATTTCCGTAGTAATGAATACGACAGAGATAACCATAGAAACAGACAATATGGTAACCAGAACTATTATTATCAAGGGAGACAGAATAACTTCAGACGCAACAGTTCGGCGCACAGTTACGATTCAGGGAGAAATTCTCCACCACGTGACCGACAAGAAAGAAACTATGGAATCTACCGACATGACGACAGACGATATGATCGTAACGACAGACCTGAATTGCATCAGAATTGGCGGGATTCAAACAGAGCAGGGCCCTCTCGTCACGGTGAATTTGTAGAAGTTAGGTCTCCAAATCCCAATAACGGCGCGCGCCAACAAAGAGACAGACAATGACTAGCACAGCAGGCAGCTGCGTGCGGCCGCTGGCTCAGGGAAAAATAACAAAGACGCTAGCCTTGAGAAAAGATTTAGCATTCTTTACCGATGTAAACAACATGATAATTGCTTTGAAGTTGAAAGTCTGCGTACTAGGAAGAGTAAAGGATTGCACCACATTTCTCATGTAAAACCATTTATTGACAGATAATCTGCCTTTTAACTTTGTCTTTGCCATATAATATCACGACGCTACTAATGAGTGACAATTTACAATGTTGCTTTTGCGGTGTATCTGTTTTATATCTGCACAGTTTTCTGAATTCTTCTGGAAAGAAAAACATGTTTTAGTAGTAACTTTTGTGGTATAGCAACAATGAGACAGCCTTTTTCGTGGCACAACATTACGTTACTGTACAGTACTTTCTTCATCACGCCAATAAGCATAATAACTAAGATATCTATACATAAAGCATTTCACTTTTGTTTATCATGAGGTAAGTACATTGACTTCTGCAGAACTTAGCTTTCAGAGGACAATAACTACGACACTTTCACAGATATTATCTTACAGCAAGACGCACATTTAGCGCTACAGTACATGTGTTTGAGTGATTAATTTCGTACTTAAATCATTTATTTTTAAAGATATTTCAAGGACAATGATACAAAAGTTTTCCGTGATACATTTCATTCCATTGCTGTAATCTGTAACACCTGAGGGTATAATTACATTAATCCTCAGGGGGGTAGACGCTTACTTTGTGTTCCATGTGTGTGGCAACCACAAGGAACCCTAGCTAATATGGTATTTGCTTATACAACTTTACACATCGGTACCATATTTCTCTAACGCACAAATTACACAGCTATCTGATCATTTAACTGAGAGATAAACATTTTTTTACTACATCAGTGACACATGTTTACGCAATACACAGTTGGGTAACTTCACACTTATGAAACTGTATTTTGTCTGTACTTTGTAAACTGTTCATATTTTTTCGGAATCATTGTGATACTATGAGAGCTTTGAATGATATATTTGGTATGGATTCATGATTTTTAAAGTACGTTTGAGGTAGATGACACTATTGAAATGAGCAGAGAATTTTTTTTTAGGTTTTGAAATTATTACAGAAAGCTACGACGTTTTTGAGATTTGACTGAGGTGTTATGATGTTATTATTACGACGACGATGTGTACTATGCTGTTGAGATATGTTTATGATCAATAAGATGATGCTACCGTATATGAGGAATAAGAAGTATGTTGGAAACCAAGAATCGTACTTTAAGAGTTATGAAATGTGCGTAAATGCGTGACTGTATCACAATGCTGACGAATATTTTATTTGGACACTTATATTTATAGGATTTTCTTTCTACAGATTTGCAACGCTAATTCTTGACCTGTGAAATATTTTTATATGAGACTGCCACTGTAGCGGAAACTGTTGTCGTAAATATTTCCGTAAGAAAATTAAGTGACCACCTGCACGTAATGCGTCGTGGGCACCCAGCTGTGTCAGACGCCTGGAGAAAAAGCCATTAGCGCGTGCCTTTCAGAGCACAGGAAAAAAAAAAGGGAGGCCATTATCCTGGCCATTGTCATTCCTTTAGAGAAAGCATCGCAAATCCGACACGCTGATTACTTGGAAACATATCGTACTTTCTGATATTTACTGAAATGCCTAATGAAATGACAAGAAATAGTTTGTCTACACACCTGACTATGACTACTGTCTTTCTAGATGAGAGATTTTTTTACTACTTATGAAATGCCACATGACTATTGAACGATGTTCTTACGCTTTGCTTTGTACATAGTTGCTTATTTCATTTGATATCTAGTTTCTAGCTGCACTGCAGCATTGGTTAAAATAAAATTTTATAGATGTACTAATATAAAAATTTTCTGTCTACAGATCGAGTATATAATAATTTTTTTCAAAAAAATGAGGGAGCACAAAGCGACATTTATCTTCACAGGAACTGCATTCATAATTTTCTTTTCAAGTACTTGGTAATTTCTTTTGTAGAATAAATTGTGATGCATCACTCTAGTGTTAAGATGTGACATAGGTATTAGACATGGCCATTTTTAGTGTAATATTTCTTTCTGCTTGAGCTATGTCATGTTTAGATAAGCTGCTGTTTGCCAGGCATAGTGCTACTGAACTTTAATTTGTGTTACTCTGCTAGCTGCGCATTGCCTCATATTAGTTGTAATGTTGAATTGCTTGGTAATTTAGATTTACTGTAGCTTGCTTTGCGATTTTCCATTTTTTTTTATTGCTGTTTATATTAATTGTTTTATGTGCTGCTGCATTGCCTCGTCCCTTAGTTTAGCATCTGAGCTCAGTAGATTTAAGTTAGCCTAAAAGGGGGTAGACTATATAAGAAACTAACTATTATAAATTTATAAGAAATGCATTGAGAAGCTATCAGAAAATGGTCTGGCAAAATAAAAAGGATACTGTACAGTGGAGAAAAACTATTTTTGACAGAGGATGTGAACAGAATACAGAAAGCAGGCTTAGATAGGACTTTTTGGGAATAATGATGAAAGAAGGGAGATCTCCATGCAAAATACTGCAGTAAAACAATCCCTGTCCTTTCCTTTGGTGTCATCCCTCTATATGTTTGTGTACCCTTGTGTATTTGTCTTTTTCCTGTCTTTATGTGTTTAGCTAATAAGATTTATGTTGTAGAATTTTTCAAATACTATGTTATTTTCTTTGTAAAGATGTTTAGACATTATTTATTCTGTTCTGATTTAATGCTCATGTGTGAAATTAATGTTTCGAAAACTATTCTCATTATTTTATATATTCACTTATGTCATAATTCCTGTAACACTGATGTATATGTTATTTCTATTCTTTTGTAAAGCCCCTATTACTACAAATGTTATCTGTACTATTATGTTTTTAATGATGTATTGTGTACCTTTGTTATTGTATTCTTATGTTATAAAATTGTAATTGTCACCAGTTCATGACATTATTAACTTGTTAGTTACATTTCACTGCACACGTTTCTGTTGGTCATAGTATATGGACAATATGTGAGAAGTAGGGACTGTTAGTGTTTGCACGTGTGTTAATAACTCAGCAAGGGACTGGATAACAGCATTGCTGGTTCTAAGGACAATTTCAAAAACTTTGTGAGTGCACAAGTGGTGGTTTATGGACTTGCTATATTATCCGCAAGACTCTTCAATGGTGATTGTGCACCTGCACAGTCACAACAGATGGCTGCTGGCTATCTCTACAAGGACTACAGTGGGTCTACATCCTTGATGATCCATCAATACCATTATTTCTACAAGGACTGCAGTGGGTCTGCACCTCTGGTGGCCCACCAATACCACAATCTCTACCAGGACTACAGTGGGTCTGCTCTGTGATGACCTGACCACCAATATTCTTCAAAACGTCGACTGACTCTGCTGTGGGTTTACTCTGTTGTGGCACATTACCTGTCAGCATGTCAAGAGTCAGCACTGTCTTTCCGTTGGAAGGACAACACTACTTCTTCAAGACGGCATGGAAATCCACTACTTCCATGTGCATTGTCTTTTACTGCTCAGACTTTGAGAAAAGAAACGGCAGTTTCACTGTGATGAATGATCAGAACTGTCTTTATAGATTGTGAGAAAATTTGAGCTTTTGACCAACATAATATCAATAAGTGTGTGCTTTTGATTTCTTTGTTATTGTAATTATGAAAAATTTTATCAAATCATTATTGGCCACTGCCCAAAAAAAATTTGTAAAATTTTTTGTGGGGAGCATGGGGGCTATGTAAGTAGGCTGTTTATGTTTTCTCTATGGAAGTAGGCTGTTTATGTTTTCTCTATGGAAGTAGGCTGTTTATGTTTTCTTATTGGCAACGTTACGTAGCGCTCAATATGAAAATCACTGGCTGTGCTGTGTGCAGTCTGTGGCTAGTTTGCATTGTTGTCTGCCATTGTAGTGTTGGGCAGCGGCAGCTGGATGTGAACAGCGCGTAGCGTTGCGCAGTTGGAGGTGAGCCGCCAGCAGTGGTGGATGTGGGGTGAGAGATGGCGGAGGTTTGCAATTTGTCATGAACTGATATATATATATATTATGACTTGTGATGATATTAAGGTAAATACATTGTTTGTTCTCTATTAATATCTTTCATTTGCTAACTATCCCTATCAGTAGTTAGTGCCTTCAGTAGTTTGAATCTTTTATTTAGCTGGCAGTAGTGGCGCTTGCTGTATTGCAGTAGCTTGAGCAGCGAAGATTTTTGTGAGGTAAGTGATTTGTGAAAGGTATAGTTTAATGTTAGTCAGGGCCATTCTTTAGTAGGGAATTTTGAAAGTCAGATTGCGTTGCGCTAACAAAATATTGTGTGTCAGGTTAAGCACAGTCTCGTGTAGAATTGTTCAAAGGGGACGTTTCAACAGTTCATGATCCGTTGTACTGTATCCACTATTGAAACATGCTTATCCCTTTTACTGGTTAAAATCTGTTGAGTTTTCTAAGTGGTTGGTGATAATTTTAGTGGACTTCTTGCACACTACGAATAAGAGACTGGAGATCGACATTTCATTTACGGCTCCTGTCCTGTGAAGTTTAATACATCTAAGCAGATCCGTTAAGAGTTTCTTGAAACCAGTATCCAATGGCTCTTGTTTTATAGACATGTGCAATGCTAGGATGATACATGAAAAGTCCCAATCCAAAGTGTCACTTCAGTATGTGGACTATGCACGAAAACGCGTTCATAAGTGGTCTCAGTTCAGCAACTCCTCTACACAGAATTCACCGTCTGCACAAAACACCACGAATTTCACATGACTAACCATTCTGCAAAAAGCTTCTTCCACTGTTCCAAGGACTATGCTACAAGTAAGTTACAAACACAGCCCCAAATACGTAGCACGCAGAACCCCCAAACACAGAGCGCAGGGAATCCGTAATACGAAGTATGGGGAGTCCCCGTACATAGAGATGCACGGAATCCTAAATACAGAGTGTGGGGAAACCCGTACACAAAGAGTGCTTGAAATCGTAAAGAGTGCGGGGAACCACCATGCACAGAGCGCCAGGAATCCTAAATACATAGTGTGGGGAACCATCTCACACAAAGCGCAGGGATTTCTAAATACAGAGCGCAGGGAACTCATAGAGAGCCGGGAATCCTAAATATAGCGCGCGAAGAAAACCCCATAGAAAGAGTGCAGGCAATCCTAAATACAGAACATGTGGAATACTCATTTACAGAGCAAAGGGCCCTACTTGCGAAATTTAAGAACTGTCACTTGCAATGACTCATAACTTACGTGTGTCATAATATGAATCAGATACAAAACATAAAAACTATTTTCATTTAAAGATTAAGAAAACAGCTCTCACAAATACGTAAATACTAGCTTAGCACCCGCTGTTTCGTTCTTGTACACAGAGTTCTTTTGTTTTTATTTAATCGAATTTTTATGTTGTTCACAAATTGCAAGATCTTTTAAATTTTGACGCTAATTAACGCCTTAGAAACATGATTTCTTCTGGATATACTTCTGATCAAATAGCGATTCTTGTCGCTGGATTCGGATCTCTTTGTTATTCTTGACTTCTAAGCTCTTCTGGTGTTGTTTCAACACAAACTCTCGTCCCCTAACATATATTTCTTCAGAAGCCAAATACCAATTTTCATAGATTTAGCTTTAAAAATGTGGTAATACAATGAAATATTTTCATAAAACTTTCATCCCCTATTTCATTCCCTTAGAGGTTCAGATCCGAAAAAATACTGAAACACTTATCTTCTTATTTCTAACCGAGTAGCCAGTTTTCACAGACTTAGTTTAAAAATTCTTTAATAATTAAACATTTCCGTAACAACTTTTATCCCCTATTTTATCAACTTAGGGATTGGATTTCTAAAAATACTGAAACACGTTTTTGTTTTCTTTTATTTCTAATCGAGATTTTTTATCACCTACTTCCCCCTTACAAGTTGAATTTCCATAAGCATTAAAACCCGAATGTTTTTAAATTACCAACTAAGAAGTCAAATAGCAATTTTTATAGATGTAACTTTAAAAATGCTTTAGTGGGTAGTACTTTAATAATGATTTATTTAAAAACAAAACTTTCACCCACTATTTCAGCCCCATAGTGGTTAAATTTCCAAAAATGCTGAAGCACGTATTTTTTTATTTGTGATCAAGAAACCAAATACCAATTTTTGTAGTTCTAGCTTTAAAATTGCCTTAATAGCGACGTATTTTCAAAAAACTTTTCACCTCTTATTTCATCCCCTTAGGGGTGGAATTTCTAAGAAGCCCTTCTTAAACGATGCCTGTAGTATAAGATCAAAACCCTCTCCAAGTTTCAAGTTTCTATCCTTAGCAGTCTGGGCTGGGCGATGATGAGACAGTCAGTTAGTCAGGATATTTCCTTTTACGTTTGGAGATTACTTCCTAGTATATTGTATTTTGGCTTACTGGCACTAAGGCAATGAAAATGCCTATTCCTAAACTCCGTATTCACTGCCTTTAAGTCTTTATGTCAATTGCTTTTGGTAACAATATTAATTTAGTGACCTCAGCTATCTATTGACAAAAGAAGGATTTAATACAGTACGTACAAAAATTTTCATTTGTGAATAAATATACTGTGAGATGGTAGTTAGTATTCCCAGTTCTTTGACAGCCTGTTGGAGCACAAGTAATCAGCATTATTCCTTTCTGGACCCAGTGAAAATTGTGATAGTATGTCATACTATAGTTAGAAAGTAACATAGTATATTAGCTTTTCTATTTTTTTCTCCTCATATGTTTTGAAAGCTATTGTCACTCAATAGAGTTGTCTCGCATATGTGATCTTGCCATGTTGTGGTATTGAGAAACATTCCGCCCACTGTTGCACAAGATTATAGTAATGTGGTGTATTAAATATTTGTTTTAGATACTGTACACCGCTGTGATAAGCGGTACTGGCAACAGTGCCCAAAACAACGTTGGTTAATATCATAACACGATGCCTTGGTCATATGCACGGAAAATTATTGGTGAAGCATTTGCGTGGAAAAAATATTTATTTAGACATTTCAACAGCTTGTTGAAGTACTGTTCACGGTTAACTTACAATCAAATTGTAGTCCTAAGATTGAAAGGACCCAACCTCCTCCATCTCCACGTCTTAACCCTGTCAGGCACTCTAGCTACAATTGTGTACTGTGTTTTAGCGTCAACAAAAGCATTTCTCCCAATGGAAACCTGAGGAACACGTTTATCAACGTTCAGTCTTTCCAACACGCACAAATGTTGCCAATTGTCGGACACTACTGTGAAAATATCAGCAAGCCAATGTGACACTCAGCAGCAGCTCGTGAGCACCAGAGAACACAGATGTGGTTGGTTCACTATATTCCACGATATAATTGAATATTCCACGGTATAATTGAATATTGCTATTGTTATTCTGCATAGTATTTTTTGAATGATAATTTTTCTGTTTATAGCAGTAGAAAATCTTTCGTAATTAGTTATTTTAGTCCATAAAATGAAGCCCAGTGTACAAAGTATGTTTTGAAAATGGGTACATATTTTTGTATAAATCTTGTATCTAAAATCATTGAAAAATCAGGTAAGAGCATTACCAAACAAAGAAAAACTTTTCTTCCTCCAGAAAAAAAATCCACATCTGCAAGGGTTAATATTCAACGCGTATACTGGATACAAACCTCTTTTGCACTCCAAATTGAATACAGCGACTTTTTTCCAATGTTTGATGACAATAAATGGATCAATCACTTATTAATATCCATGTACCTTTTCCAAGCAGGTTTTATAAAACTATTCATGATTTATTGATTGTTACAATATTTATAACATCTGTAAATACAATCTCCAGATTTGGTAGTGTAACTGAAGAGCAACGACATTAATATGGCGGGGACACAAATCAAAATTACTTTCCTGTCTGTCGTACAGACACTCTGCGTTTATTTTCAAAGAGATATAAAATGAAATAGATCGCATCATTTCCGTGACAATAACTACCTGAATAAAGAAAACAATCTCCCATTTTTAACTTTATGCATGTGAAATCGTATTTCGGTCTCTTTTCACAGTAGACAAATCTGTTACCAATTTACTCCTCCTTCACAATAATCCTATACTTTTGTTTTACTTTGTTTCTTGATGTGGCTGTGGGACAGCGATTATTAATTTGATTATACATATGTATTATTCAGTATTCTGTAGTACTTCTTGTAACATCAGGGCTGCTCCTGACGCATAAAGTTCCTATTTGTCCTGCAAGACTCCCGTATTCGTAGAGTAATCCGTGGTCTTCCGCTAAGTATTAGCTGGTTTCCCAAAGAGAGTTCGTCTGCTTCAGGAGCGAGACTCCAGCTAACGGCGTCCAACAGCGTGCCTGCGCAGTTTGTTTATCTTTCTGTCTGTGTGTCGTTCAGACGGCCGTGTTCTGACCCCAGATAAAGGCAATGTGTTTGTCTGAGCAGCTCGCGTCTTCAGCCTGTGTTTGTATGAAGACGAACTGAAAATATCTTGGCAGACGCATCTTAAGCTATGAGTGCGCACGAACGCGCGCGCGCGCGCGTGCACGCACACACACACACACACACACACACACACACGCACACACAGATACGGGCTCGTCTCCAGCCGAGCGAAAAGAGAGGTGGCGCAGTGGTTAGCATACTGGACTCGCATTCGGAAGGACGACGATTCAATCCCGATTCCGCCCATCCTGATTTAGGTTTTCCTTGATTTCCCTAAATTGCTCCAGGCAAATACCGGGATGGTTCCTTTGAAATGGTACGGCCGAATTCCTTCCCCATCCTTCTCTAATCCTATGAGACCGATGACCTCGCAGTTTGGTCTCTTCCCCCTAAACAACCCAACCCGTAGGCTCGTCTCCCACATATAAATGTAGTACACAGGTGACCAATAAATTTACAAAATTAGGAAAGATAGCAAATAACGAAATTTTACTGATCGTGCGTATACGTTATAGTTGTTGTTGTTGTTGTTGTGGTCTTCAGTCCTGAGACTGGATTGATGCAACTCTCCATGCTACTCTATCCTGTGCAAGCTTCTTCATTTCCCAGTACCTACAGCAGCCTACATCCTTCTGAATCTGCTTAGTGTATTCATTTCTTGGTCTCCCTCTACGATTTTTACTCTCCACGTTGCCCTCCAGTACTAAATTGGTGATCCCTTGATGCCTGAGAACATGTCCTACCAACCGATCCCTTCTTCTAGTCAAGTTGTACCACATACTCCTCCCCAATCCTATTCAGTACCTCCTCATTAGTTATGTGATCTACCCATCTATCTTCAGCATTCTTCTGTAGCACCACATTTCGAAAGCTTCTATTCTCTTCTTGTCTATACTATTTATCGTCCATGTTTCACTTCCATACATGGCTACACTCCATACAAATACTTTCAGAAACGACTTCCTGACACTTAAATCTCTTCTTCAGAAATGCCTTCCTTGCCATTGCCAGTCTACATTTTATATCCTCTCTACTTCGACCATCACTAGTTATTTTGCTTCCCAAATAGCAAAACTCCTTTACTACTTTAAGTGTCTCATTTTCTAATCTAATTCCCTCAGCATCACCCGACGTAAGTCGACTACATTCCATTATCCTCGTTTTGCTTTTGTGATATTCATCTTATACCCTCCTTGCAAGACACTGTCCATTCTGTTCAACTGCTCTTGCAAGTCGTTTGCTGTCTCTGACAGAATTACAATGTCATCGGTGAACCTCAAAGTTTTTATTTCTTCTCCATGGATTTCAACGCCTACTCCGAACTTTTCTTTTGTGTCCTTTACTGCTTGCTCAATATAGAGATTGAATAACATCGGGGAGAGGCTACAACCCTGTCTCACTCCCTTCCAAACCACTGCTTCCCTTTCATGTCCCTCGACTCTTATAACTGCCATCTGGTGATAATGATTATACACCGTTTGACAATTGCTGAAGAACAACTGACACTTGCTAAGGAACATTTGCCAAACGCGACGGAACAACCGACAATTGCTACGGAACAGCTGACCAATAATAGTAAAAGCAAATGTAGAGGGCAGGAGGAGTTAACTGCAAATAAGCCTGTGCTGGAACTCTCTGTATATGTTAGACAGTTCATGCAGTACGGTATTTGAAGAAGGTTGTGTGAACCGATGAGCGCAACATTTCGTGTGGCACGGCAACTTGTCTGCAAGACATCATTTGAGTGCTTACGATCGTGAAAGAGCAGTTGGACGGCTCGAAACCGGTCAAGTGTGGCCACAGTGACAGGTGTGTCGAGAAGTGTCCTCTCGTGATTGAGAACTCTCGCTGAAGGTGTAAATGCTATGCCAAAGCAGGCCGGAGGTCGTAGACGGATCGCCACACTGCAGGAGGATCGATGCGTAGCCCTAGCGGCGAAAAGAAACTAACATTTCACTCCCAGGCAGATCACTGCAGACCTTGCAACCACTAACGGTACACTTGTCTGTGCCAGAACTATTTCTCGGAGATAAAGTAAGGCTGGTTTGTATGCTCTGAAGCCTGTTAAATGCAGATGTAGCGGGACTTTGAATTTCGCCGCGCTACACTCGTTCCCTCAGATAAAAAATATCTCGTCGCAGCGGTATGAGCGCTCGACGGCAGAGAAACTACTAAAATTGTTAACTTTTTTTGTTTTTTGTTTTTTTATTTATTCCGTTTCAATTGTCTCTTGACAGCCGTAGCTTAAGGCAGGCGTGATCGGATGCTGACGTAAAAACTTAATGGCTAATCTTGATCTGATTGTAATGTGTAGACATTGTGGAAGTTATTAAGAAATTCGGTGGATGGAAGTAGCAAAGTGAATTAAATTGCATACAGTATCAAGATGATTTTAATTGGTGTAAATTAGTATTCCTTGGACTATTACAAGATTTCGGAGCAGATTTTTTCACGCTGAAATGAAAGAGATTTTTGAAGACGTGGACGCCGCCCGAAAGAAGATAAGTTAATCTGGTAAAGGATGATCTCTCGTCTACGCCACTTCCCCCTGTCAGTTACATTCTGTTATTCTCTGTTTCTTTTCAATAACTTTTGTAGTGAAAATTGGTTTAACTTTTGCTCAAAAACGCCACACGGACCACCCCAACAATAGCTTTTACGAATAACGAAGTCCGATAGCTTTTCTGTAATACAGAGTCCGATTTGCATTTCATTCTTTCCTTTTTGCACGGTCATTTACGATTTTAAAACCCCCTTTTTATTCACCATTTCTTCCCACATTTTCAACCTTTTTTTCCTTTTCTTTTATTCTCTTTTTTTTATTATTAACCACTACAACTGGCGACCATGACAGGACGCAATTTTCGGATGTGTCGTTTTTGAGCAAATTTGAAAGTTTAATTTGTATTTTTTTTTCCCAACACAGAATATCCAAAAATCCTGAACTTTAAAGGGTAACTAAAACACCAACTTTATTGTACCTAAGCAAATGATCATGCAACAATATTGTAAAGAATTTTTGTAACTAATTCAATCTGTTTTTCTTTACATGGGCATATATTGATGCAAAACTGTTATTTTGAGACCTTTTGGTGATTATCCGATGGAGATGTATTAAGAAAATCCATATTTTGACAAATACGACTTACGCAGAAGTGATTGACCAGCCGCTGCAGGACAGAAAATTTAATGGTGAGTCACACAACTATGTTTCATTCAAGCATTCAATAGCCAACTGCAGAATCCATTTTTCCCTTTCCACACATCCTGTAGTTTTCTTCTAGATTTTTCCAAAATTATTTATCTCTATTGTAGTTTGTGGTAATTATAGTACTGTTGTAGCATATGAAGATCGTGAATTTGACCGCCAAACAGTCATTTGTTACGAAAAATTTTGTCCGCCCTGCTGCATCTTTCACAACCATTGTTTGCAATAGAGCAATCATTTACATTGACGAGAAAATATTTCAACCTAAATTTGAGTCAAATCTTTATTAATCAGACTTATATTATTCCCTTTTTGACTTACTATTATACATCCTATTACAATGGAACGTGGTAAGGTAGAGATAGTTTCGGCAGATGAGTTAAGTGAAGTAGATTCATCTTTCAACCAACAAAAAAGTCCGCGTTTCCCTCCATGGACGAGTTCACAGATCAATGCAATGATTTTGCCTCAAACTCGCAACATTTGTGATAATACACAGATGGCGACCTTAAATGACGAAATGTGGAATGGACGCGAGACTAGATCGTCAGCGCCATTGTTAACATCAATGTCAGAACCGAATATGAGACAAATTCAGCAATGTGACACAAACTGGACACAGGAAACTGACAAACTGGACCGACTTTTAGAGTTATTTGCAGACATGAAACGAGACGTTAGTCAGAAAATTGACATATTAAACCATACTATGACCGAACATTTTGAACGGACGACAAAACAGATGACAGAATTAAATAACACCACTCTACAGCTCAGCCAGCGATTTGAGACATTGTCCGACCGAGTCACTAAACAGGAAAAAACTTTGGTTACATTCACACACGAAACAAAAAACAATATCACCCGATGTGAGAATCAGTTAACTCAAATAGTTAATGTGCAGCAGGAAGTGAACACTCGTGTGGAAGAGTTAGCTCAGGCCCACACTTCAGCTAGCTCCACCCAAGAAAAGCTGACTGAAGAAGTGGGAAATATTACCCAACAACTCACAATGGTAGATCTTGAACAGACCCACCTCAAAGAAAAGATAGAAAAATTAGAAGACCGAGCGGACCTCGCGTCACTAAACAACGACACCAACATGGCTGAAAGAATTGTACATGAATGTAAATTGTGTGACGACTATCTGGACAAAAAACTTGAAACAATTACACAGGACATACTTTCAAAAGCAAAGACACATGTTAAAGATGAGACAAAACACACAGAAGACGAAGTGACAAAATTACGAGACAATGTTGTGCCGTGTTTGGCGATTGGTGCGTTTCGATTGGTGCAAACGCATCGCTAAGAAACGACAAAACAGCTAAAACCATGGCTATTGACACAGACAGAACACCTATTGTGGAATCACCTATTTCCAATCAAAATTACGATGTGCCGCCTTCTTTTCCACCAAACGAGCAATATTACGATACGACACCTAGAGTAGCAAGTGACACAAACTACGTCAATACAGTTATGCCAACCAGCATGGCCGATGACACGTTTGTAAGACATGGGCATTTCCAGACATTTTCCAGTGAGGACAAGTACAAAGTCCACCCTATTGTGTTTATTAGATCATTTGACGGTGTTTTTCCACGTAGTTGGTCAGAAGTCGATAAAATCAGATACGTCACCAATCTCATGAGAGGACGAGCAGCTAAGAGGGGTGCCGCTATGAAGCGGCGGTGCCTTACGTTTGAACAGTTCGAACAAGCCTTCTTGGACGAATTCTGGTCCGAGAATGAGCAACAGAGTCTAAGGAGAGAAGTGTGCAACCCCGAGGCCTATGACCCTAAAAACGAGACATTAAGACAATACTTTGAGAGGTACCTAGACAAGACACTGTACTGGTCCAAACCAGCCGACTTGCCAGCGATAATTGACACTTTAAAGAGCCACTTACCCTTTCCATACCGAGACAGATTAATAGGAGCACCGGAGAATGACGTTAAGACTTTCTTAAACTTCTTAGATCAAATGGACGTAGTTTACAGAGGCGATTCACGCCATTCAAATTTTACTCATATTAGTAACCAAAATCAGCACCCACCCCAAAGGAACCGTAGTGACGGTGGTTGGTGGAACCATCCGTCCGCGCCGCGACACAATACGATGCCTGCGCGCGAAACATATTCAAATGGAAACGTGTATGACAGTAGGAACAACCGCAGAAATTCGTGGAATAATAATAATAATGATAATAGCAATAATTATCACCCATATCAAAATGGTAACTACAAGCAAAATGAAAATTACAGACAGTACAACAACAACAACAATAGGAGACGTGAGAATAACTGGTACAACCCGGGCTACTTTGACAGGAACATGACATATAAAAGACATAATTACCACCAAAACAATAACAATCCCAACAATCATCGACAGAATATGTGGAACACACAAAATTCACGCATGACAAATCATATCCCTCCACGGAATCCGCCCCCGTTCCCCAGTACAGTTATGCACTCCCCGCCACGAAGTAGCAATAACAATTGCGGCGCGCCATCAGCTGACGCGTGGGCGCCAACCGGCCGGAATGTAAACATAGTGGAGCTGGTCAATGAACCCGGCCAAACACAGCAGACGACGGAAAACAGTCGACGACCGAGCTAAGCGCTTGTGCTTCGGTCGTGAGGTGTTGTAAGAGCGCAACGGCTGAGACGGTTTGTTTCCTCAGGTACGATGACAAAATGACAGCAAAACAGGAATTAACAAACCTATCAGGTTGATGACCTTGCTCTTTTGCGTTCACATCCCAAGTCTACAAAATTAAAACAACTGAACAGAAAATGGCAGCTATTATATTCAGGTCCTTTCAGAATAGCAAGCATACCTCACCCAGGTTGTTACTCCCTAGAATACCCGTTATCTCACAAGCCGAGGGGGCTGCATCCCCACAGACATTTGAAACCCTTTGTGCACTAAAACAATATAATATAATGATAACTAAGTTGAACATGAGCAAGTTGCTGTGAAAACGAGATCATAAATATTTGTACTGAATACACGAACATTAAGTTATACAGCCTAAGAACACAAACATTCATTTATGGAAATTATATACTGCAGTTACACTTGTACACATAATTATGAAGAGAAGGTAAACCCAGGCGAGTACACTTACTAAATGAGAAAAGATATTCATATAGGAATGAGATCTACACAGGTTACATTTGTTGTTAATTGTAAATTATAAGGTGAATCAACAATTAGTTATTTCAAGGCACTCTAATGACAGGAGATAATAGCTGTTGAAATCAGTAATGACATAGGTATGTAGCAGAATGAATGAGGATGTAAGAATGAATGATCAGTATGAATGAGTTAATATTTAAGTTAATATAAGAAGATAAGTTACTGTGAAGTAGTTGATGGAGACAGATTATTTGAGGAAAATATTATTGGAGTTTTATGAGAATGGAAGTGCCAAATGGCCCCACGCATGTGATATATTAATGTTTGATGAGGAATCTGTTTAATGTATAAGGATATATATATATTATGATGAATATCTCGGGGCGGTTAGTAGACCCGCAACCGAGCGCCTCCCCAGGTGGCGGATAGGGGAATGCCTCCTAGATATAGGTGGTACCGAGGAAATGAAATACTCGGGGCGGACCAAAACTACTAGTAGCGTCTGTTCCCAGAGTGGGCGGCTACAAAAGGCGTCTGCTCCACATGTCAGTGGCGGCCTCAACCAACCTCCTGATCTGGAAAGTCAGGTTGTACTCGGCAGCATGCCATACATCCAACTACTAAACATCATGACGGTACAACGAGAAAAATCTCATTACCCCGGGCTCCAGTCAATAGACTGGGATTGTCGTGAGCATCGGATTCCGGGGGCTCACGGACATCATGAGAAGAATCGGAGCTTCTCAAACTCCCTCAAGACCAAACGCAAACACTACATCGGCACACTCAACGTGAACACACTGATGAAGACAGGAAAGATGAAACAACTGACAGACACTCTCGAAAAATTTCAAATCAAAATATGTGCACTGCAAGAAACACGATTCACAGACGAAGACCATTTCAACACGGAGAATTTCAGAATATACAACGGAAAACCATCGAGACAACTGAAAAACCTAAGGCTTTTTGGCACAGGATTTGCAGTACACAGGTCCATCACGGACAGCATAATCGACTTTTCGTCACCAAACGAAAGAATCAGCACCATCACAGTGAACAATTGCAAATTTCAGGGAAAGCCTACAGCAGTTAGACTGGGATGAGGTGTACCGTGAACCTGATGCCAATTTAAAATATAATTTATTTCATGACATTTTTGTAAATGCATTTGAAAACTGCTTCCCCAAGAAAATAGTTAAATATACTCGTAAGAAACCTTGTAACAAACCATGGCTTAC
The DNA here is from genome assembly GCF_021461395.2 of Schistocerca americana. Taxonomy (NCBI): domain Eukaryota; kingdom Metazoa; phylum Arthropoda; class Insecta; order Orthoptera; family Acrididae; genus Schistocerca; species Schistocerca americana. Next base: position 134,236,753 of record NC_060123.1, read on the forward strand.
TAAGGGTATAAAAATATCTTGTAACCGGAAAAGGGAAATGTATCTGACAGCAAGAAAGAGTAGTGACCCAGAAACTATCAAAAATTATAAAAACTACTGTGTTATATTAAGAAAAGTTATTAAAAAATCCAGGAGTATGTGTATCATGTCTGAAATCAGCAACTCTGATAATAAAATTAAAACAATTTGGAATATTATTAAAAGAGAAACAGGTCAACCAAGAGCAGAGGAAGACAGTATTAGCATCAAATTGAATGAAAACTTAACAAACAAAAAGTCAGAAGTTGAAAATATTTTTAATAATCATTTTCTAAATGTTGTGGATATAGTAGGATCCAGGTGTTCATTAGAAGATGCTAGGCTGTTAATGGAAGAGGGCATACCTATGCAATTTGATACAATTGAAATCTCACCCACTTCTCCCTCTGAAATTAGGAAACTTGCTTAAAAGCAAAAACTCACATGGAATTGATGGCATTTCCAGCAAAATACTAAAAGCTTGTTCTCAACAGATAAGTAAGATTCTCAGCCACCTGTGTAATAGCTCTCTGGAACAGGGAATTTTCCCTGATAGACTGAAATATGCTATTGTTATACCTTTGCATAAAAAGGGGGATAGATCTGATGTCAACAATTACCGTCCAATCTCCCTTCTAACAGCTTTATCCAAAATTTTTGAGAAAGTAATGTATTCAAGAGTAGCTTCACATATCTGTAAAAATGAAGTACTAACAAAATGTCAGTTCGGTTTCCAGAAAGGTTTTTCAACAGAAAATGCCATATATGCTTTCACCAGTCAAATTTTGAATGATCTGAATAACCGAACACCACCCATTGGGATTTTTTGTGATCTCTCAAAGGCCTTTGATTGTGTAAATCATGAAATTCTGCTAGACAAGCTCAAGTATTGTGGCATGAGTGGGACAGTGCACAAATGGTTTAATTCGTACCTAACTGGAAGAGTGCAGAAAGTTGAAATAAGTAGTTCTCGTAACATGCAAAGATCAGCACATTCCTCAAACTGGGGAACTATCAAGAATGCGGTTCCACAAGGGTCAGTCTTGGGTCCTTTGTTGTTCTTATTATATATTAATGACTTGCCATTCTATATTCATGAAGAGGCAAAGTTAGTTCTCTTCGCTGATGATACAAGTATAGTAATCACACCTGAGAAACAAGAATTAACTGATGAAATTGTCAATACTGTCTTTCAGAAAATTACTAAGTGGTTCCTTGTAAACGGACTCTCACTGAATTTTGATAAGACACAGTACATACAGTTCCGTACAGTGAATGGTATGACACCATTAATAAATATAGACCTTAATCAGAAGCATATAGCTAGGGTAGAATATTCCAAATTTTTAGGTATGTCCATTGATGAGAGATTAAATTCGAAGAAACACATTGATGATCTGCTGAAACGTTTGAGTTCAGCTACTTATGCAATAAGGGTCATTGCAAATTTTGGTGATAAACATCTTAGTAAATTAGCTTACTACGCCTATTTTCACTCATTGCTTTCATATGGCATCATATTTTGGGGTAATTCATCACTGAGGAATAAAGTATTTATTGCACAAAAGCGTGTAATCAGAATAATAGCTGGAGTCCACCCAAGATCATCCTGCAGACATTTATTTAAGGATCTAGGGATATTCACAGTAGCTTCTCAGTATATATACTCTCTTATGAAATTTGTTATTAACAACCAAACCCAATTCAAAAGTAATAGCAGTGTGCATAACTACAATACTAGGAGAAAGGACGATCTTCACTACTCAAGATTAAATCTAACTTTGGCACAGAAAGGGGTGAATTATACTGGCACTAAAGTCTTTGGTCACTTACCAAATAGTATCAAAAGTCTGACAGATAACCAACAAGTATTTAAGAAGAAATTAAAAGAATTTCTGAATGACAACTCCTTCTACTCCATAGAGGAATTTTTAGATATAAATTAAGAAAAAAAAGAAAAAAAACAAAAGTATTAAAAAAATAAAAAAATAAAATAAAAAATAGAGAAAAACAAAAAAAAACACAAAAAAAATAAAGTTGTTATATTAACTTAAGTATGTTGTTAAATTAGCCTAATTATGTCATGTATTGGAAAATTCGACTCGTTCCACATCATTACGAAATATCGTATTCATGATCCATGGAACTAGTATTAATCTAATCTAATCTAATCTAAATCAGCCAATAAATCCTACACAATAATCAACGCACATGCACCAACTAATGACTACAACAGGAAAAACCCGGACGAAATTGATGACTTCTGGACGACAATGGAAGAAACTATCAGAAAAATTCCTGCACATAGAGTCAAAATAATACTGGGAGACTTCAACGCCAAACTCGGAAAAGAAAAGATATACAGACATATCACAGGAAAACATACTCCACACAAGGACACCAACAAAAACGGAAAACATCTGATAGACTTTTGCAAAAGCCACGACCTCGCCATTATGTCAACAAAATTCAAGAAACCAACACGAAAACTTACCACATGGAAATTACCCAGCGGAAAGCAAGAACTACAAATCGACCACGTAATAGTGCAGAAAGACTCACAAAAAGAAATTTTGAACATAGACACCCGTAAAGGCTACTTCGACTCAGACCACCACCTACTACAGATCAGGATTCGTCCTTTGCCCAAGAAAAAGCTCCAGAAGAACAAAATTGTTAGACCAGATCCAGAATACGTTACTTTAAACCAGACACAAATATTACACAAAATTAAAATGGAGAAAACGACAGACTGGACACAACTTTCACGAAGAATCCGAGAGGCCATGAAACTAACACAAGCACCACGAACACGGAAACACCGTTGGTGGTACCACACATGTGACCAAGCTATTGACCAACGAATCAGTGCATGGAAAAAATTTAGTTGTCATAAATCCCAAGAGAATTGGATGAACTTCTTGAAAACACAGAAGCAATCAAGCAAAATCATTCGCAGTGAAAAACGACAGTATGACAAACGGCGGCTGACAGAGATCGAATCAGACTTCATGAAGAACAATACAAGAAACTTCTACAGAACGTTCAGAGAAAATATGACTGGATATCAACCACCCAACTTGTGCTTCAGAAGACCGGATGGAACCCTAGAAACCAATACCAAAAACAATTGTGACATTCTGGCAAAGTACTTTGAAAAACTGCTCAACACGGACCCCCCCATGGAAGAAATGATGACAGAAACGAGCACATACAATACAGATAGTGAACCTCCAACTCTAGAAGAAGTTAAAGAAATAATAAAGTCACTCAAGAATCGTAGAGCACCAGGAGAAGATGGCATCATCGCGGAAATCTGGAAGTTACAAGACCCAGAACTCACCAAAGACATCCACAGGATCTTGGAAGACATCTGGAAGACCATGAAAATTCCTGACGACTGGAAAACTGCCCTGATACACCCACTACACAAAAAAGGTGACAAGACTAACCCGAACAACTACAGAGGAATATCCCTACTACCGGTCACATACAAGATCCTCTCTAAAGCTTTACTGAACAGACTAGAATGCCAAACCGACCACTTGATTGGGGAATACCAAGCAGGCTTCCGTAAAGGGCGGTCTTGTGCGGAACAAATTTGGAACCTGAAAATGATTTTACAACACAAACGGAACCTGATCATTACCTTTGTTGACTTCAAAAAGGCGTACGACTCTATCGACCGGAAAACTCTCTTCAAAATTCTAGCAGAATACAAAGTAGACAACAAAACACGGGCTATCATAGAGCAAACTTTAACCAACACGACCTCCAAAGTAAAGTTCTGTGGGGTACTATCAGAGCCCTTTGAAATTCGCACAGGTGTCCGACAAGGCGATGGCCTCTCACCTCTCCTTTTCAATCTGGTGTTAGATAAGTTCATAAAAGAATGGGAAACATCACAACAGGGGATAACCTTAGGAAACCTACAGATTAAATGCCTGGCTTTTGCAGACGATTTGGCGATTGTCACGAAAGGTATAAAGGAAACAAAAGACGCTATTGAAAAACTGCACGAAATCGCTTCCAAAACTGGACTACAGATCTCTTACGAAAAGACACAGTTTATGAGCACAAAGAAACTCTCATCTCTGAACACAAAGTATGGCACGATTTACAAAACAGCAAACTTCAAATACCTCGGTGAAACACTACAAATGAGTGGACATAACAGAGACTCAAATGAAGAAAGAAAGACTAAACTGGACAAGGCATACAAAGTAGTGTGGAATCATTACAACAAGAAATCTATCTCACAAAAAGCCAAATTACGCCATTACGACACGGTGGTGCTCCCCGAGGCACTATATGCAGCAGAGACCACACTAATCCGAGGGCATACACGTATCAGACAATTAGAAAAAGTAGAACGGAAAATACTTAGGAAAATATTTGGCGCAACTAACAACAATGGAATGTGGATCAAGAAACCTACAGAGGAACTGTACAAACATACAGAGACAATCACAGAAAAGATTAGAAAACGCAGACTACAATTCTATGGACACCTATACAGAATGCCATCACACAGGCTGACCAAACAGTCTTTGACTGGGTAACCACTAGAAACAACAAATGGGTGGCAGAGGTAGAAAACGACCTGAACCAGCTCAACATAACAGCAGACACAATAAACGACAGAATAAAGTTCAGAAACATCATTAAGAAAAGTAAACTACATGAGATACAATGCGACAAACGAACAGGCATAAAATGGACCGAAGAACGCAAGCAAGATCACAGCCAGAAGATGAAAGAAATATGGGCAACCAAAAAGGCAATCAAGATGAAGCCGAAGCCACGAAGCCGACAAGAAGCATGGACAGAGGACCGGAAACAGAAACACAGCGAGCGAATGAGGGAAGTTTGGGCAGCAAGGAAGGCAGCAAAAGGAACTGGCCATGTAGTTTAGTCCAAATGCGCTCTTTAAGGGCAAAACACCAGTAATAATAATAATAATAATTATGATGAATATGTGAGTAAGGAATGAGTGACAATGTTTGGTAATATTGTGCTACATAGAGAAGTGAGTAAACAGTCTACATCTTTAAGATTACGTAAGAATTTCAGTTTGAAAGAAAACATTTGTGATGAGTTAGAACACGTGAGTACAAGGCGTTAATGGTGAATCTATTTACAGTGCCATTGAAAATGAACGAATGCAAGAAAAGCAGAGTGAACATAATGATGATTACAGCTGTTGAAAGAAATGTAATAAGAAGGTAACTTGGAAACACATTACTTTAATTTATTTCAGAAGTGTAACTTGGTAACCTTTTGTTAAGTTTTGTTAAGCCACTGTGTGGAAGAAAACATTTATATTTCGTGTTCAGACAGGAGATGATATTTTAAGGAACTTAAGTTGAAATATAGTTTTTACGCAGCCCTCATGTGAATACATTTGTATAGAAAAAATTTTTTTTTACACAAGACAGAAAACCCTGAGGAAGCAAAAGATAGAGTTATTAAGGCCGTTTAGCGATTCGTACAACACCTCCACTTAAGCGAAGAGATGACAAAATTACATCTACATTAAAGACATATGACTTTTCAGGCTATGCAAGGTAAGTGCAAAGGAGCAGTGACCATCAGTGCAGCCGACGTCAAGCAACGGACACTGAGAAAGAGACATTTTACTGTCAATTATAATACTATGTTCTTTATTTATGATTTATAGAAAGAAATGATATATATACACCACATACATGATGTTTAACCTTCACTAAAGTAGAAGAAAGTTCATGGTTGAACTCTTGAGAGGAAATTTGATATGTTATCATATAATACACATTATGAGAGAGACAATCTCTGAGATACATTTTCCATTTGTATAGACGGTATCCACAAGAAGTGGAGATATTGAGGAAGTACTGAGCAGATATGCGATTCACTCATGCAAGGATTTGTTAAGGTATAATACACTAAAGTCATATGAACAGTCAGAACACAAACAGAGAATCTGTCATGATGTTACACTACACAGACTTGACGTAAGGACACTTACATTTACCCATGATTTGGTAAATTGTAAGGACCTCCTTTCACACACCCCTTGAAGGTGATGCAAACGTTATAATGTATTATGTTCTCTTTTTTTTTGTATTAGCAGTAAGATTTGGCAGTTTTTAGGTAGTGAATAGTTTCTTCCAGTCTATCTTTCTTTCTTTCTCCATTATGTTACCACATACTGCAGCTGGGTATTGTTTGTTTATGGAATGTAAGAATATAATGTGTGACAGTAAACTTTCAGGTATGAATAAAAGGACATGAATATTAATGGCATTACAAGCCTGGTTAACCACTAGCCAGCCAAGATATGGAATCAAAAGAAAGAAAGAAATAACATATTTTGAAACGTGACCACGAAATGTAAGCTTTCATAATTAACGATGTAAACACGCTTGGACAAAGTGAACTGTTAAAATGTAAATGTGGCAAAAAGTGTTGCAAACTGTGTTAAACAGTGAACGTTATAAACGACGAATTTTGTGTTGTTTGTGAAACTTATGGCGCGTAAACCAAATAACTGTTTCTAAATCGATATAAACTGCAATTTACTTCGACGATAATGAGGATTTTCACACTGCAAATGAACGTTTGTTGGCAAGTGTAAACAATGTGGTGAAACACCTACCTTTGCGAACATCGACGCCGTTGTTCCTGGCCGGCCTTCAGATGCTTGGAGACAATAAACTCAGCACCTGTCGTAGGCGATATGGAGGCTAAAAACTACATCGACCATATATGCCCCGGGAACAATAGTCATGAAAACGCACAAGGACCTGGAGCGTTGTGTCGTAACAGAAGACATGGACGTTGCTTCAGATCACGCACACGCTCAATCTTATGGTGTCACCGAACTTAACACGCCATTTATGCTGGAATAACAACTTGTAATGAACACTATGTGAGAGTGAATACTGTTGAAGACTGTCATAACACAGCGATTTTGAAACTGCCGCACGCGAAATTCAGTGATGCTACTGCGCATGCGCAAAGACTACGTGCTGCCAGAGATGCATTGGGAAACCAACGCTGGGAGCACACAACATTAACTGCTCTGGCGAACAGCTCGTTCACACAAACTGTATGTACATATATATTAATTGAGTAAAAAGGATCCAAACTGTAATAATTGTATTTAGTATATAGGTTTAGAAAGTAAGTGTTGGGAAAGATTATCCCCTATGGATGCACGTGGCCTTTCCAATGAAAATATGCATATATTGACTTTTAGGTTTACTAGCCTGCCACACTAAATGTTTTAGCGTGACAGTCGAGGGGGCGATGTAGCGGGACTTTGAATTTCGCCGCGCTACACTCGTTCCCTCAGATAAAAAATGTCTCGTCGCAGCGGTATGAGCGCTCGACGGCAGAGAAACTACTAAAATTGTTAACTTTTTTTGTTTTTTTTATTTCGTTTCAATTGTCTCTTGATAGCCGTAGCTTAAGGCAGGCGTGATCGGATGCTGACGTAAAAACTTAATGGCTAATCTTGATCTGATTGTAATGTGTAGACATTGTGGAAGTTATTAAGAAATTCGGTGGATGGAAGTAGCAAAGTGAATTAAATTGCATACAGTATCAAGATGATTTTAATTGGTATAAATTAGTGATCCCTGGACTATTGCAAGATTTCGGAGCAGATTTTTTCACGCTGAAATGAAAGAGATTTTTGAAGACGTGGACGCCGCCCGAAAGGAGATAAGTTAATCTGGTAAAGGATGATCTCTCGTCTACGCCACTTCCCCCTGTCAGTTACATTCTGTTATTCTCTGTTTCTTTTCAATAACTTTTGTAGTGAAAACTGGTTTAACTTTTGCTCAAAAACGCCACACGGACCACCCCAACAATAGCTTTTCCGAATAACGAAGTCCGATAGCTTTTCTGTAATACAAAGTCCGATTTGCATTTCATTCTTTCCTTTTTGCACGGTCATTTACGATTTTAAAACCCCCTTTTTATTCACCATTTCTTCCCACATTTTCAACCTTTTTTCCTTTTCTTTTATTCTCTTTTTTTATTATTATTAACCACTACACAGCCCACATCGACCACGCCATCTTCGAGAAGGAGTTTGTCGGTGTAGGGAGCATGTTGGCTAGGGTCAGAAACAGTGGTTCCGAGTGATAGTCTCCGGCGAATTCCGCTTCACTGTGGAAAGTGATTCTGGCCACCAGTTAGTGTGGAGAGAGGGGGGAACGCGTTACACACCACAGAATATTCACGAATATCATCGGTATGGCCTAGGCGTTGCGGTGTGGGCAGGCATATCTTCGCTCGAGGTCCCGTTACAGCACAACGGTATTGCGGGGCTCCGTGCTGCAGGTCCCGACTTTCTGTTAGCGGACGGCAATGCCCGCGCACACAGGACCGCTGAGGTGTTGGATGCGCTCGAAAGTGAAGACACTGAACGCATGGCCTACGTACTCCGCGGATCTAAACCTGTATAGAGCATGTCTCTCAACGGACACACCCTCCCTGAACGGCGCAGGAAGTGAAAATCGCCTTGAGATAGTAATGGTGACAGTATCTCCGAAGTCTCCTGAACAGTTTGGTAGACTGCGTGAATAATAGGTACAAAATGTGATTTAGTGCCTGAGGAGCGCCTATTCGTTACTGAGAGTCCGATGTTGACCTTTATGTTGGCTCAAATATGACCGTTATTTATGTCTGTTATCCCGCTTTCCCATGTGATGAAATCTGTACCATTTTTCTTTTATAAATGTACCACTCTACCACTATTACGTATGTGCTTTGTTTCATCATCGTCTGTGATTATTCCTGTCCAACAGTGTCTCTGTTCCTTACCAACTCAAATGGTTCAAATGGCTCTGAGCACTATGGGACTTAACATCTATGGTCATCAGTCCCCTAGAACTTAGAACTACTTAAACCTAACTAACCTAAGGACATCACACAACACCCAGCCATCACGAGGCAGAGAAAATCCCTGACCCCGCCGGGAATCGAACCCGGGAACCCGGGCGTGGGAAGCGAGAACGCTACCGCACGACCACGAGATGCGGGCCCTTACCAACTGACAGCCAGGGTATTTACAGGTGATCTGCATGTATATAGCATGTGCGATTTAGTAGAGCTGCCACCTCTGGAAGCAGCAGTGGATTTAGCACAGCTGAGAACTTATCCGAACTGAGCGTGGATGGCAGACACTGATATGTCATACCGTGCTGCTTCAGTTCTATGGCAGAGTTCATCAGTGATATTGGCTGGTGAGTGCTGGAATGCCAATCTCTCGACAACCTATGACCAGATGTTTCACTGGGTGAGAGATCTGGGGGAATGTCTTGGCTCTCTATAGAGGTGGATCGGAACTATGCAGGCAACATGCGGCCCTGCATTATCTTGTTGAACGTCACAGATACCTCACCGATACAGCACAACCACAGACATTAACAAGTCAGAAATGTAACACCTGCTGTCCTAATTAATGATATGTTAAGCATAGGTGGTCATCATGTGAATCCAATGGCACCTCAGACCATTGTGCTAGGTGTGGGCTTGTATGATGACGACGAATGCAGTCTGGAAACGTTCTTTTCCCTTGGAGCTTCCGCACTCTCACTTGTTCGTTGTGATGGTGCGCGCCGGCCGGGGTGGCCGAGCGTTTCTAGGCGCTACAGTCTGGAACCGCACGACCGCTACGGTCGCAGGTTCAAATCCTGCCTCGGCATGGATGTGTGTATGTCCTTAGGTTAGGTTAGGTTTAAGTAGTTCTAAGTCTAGGGGACTGATGACCTCAGAAGTTAAGTCCCATAGTGCTCAGAGCCATTTGAACCATTTTGTTTTGATGCTGCACGCAGAACTGGGACTCGTCTGAAAAGGCGACTTAGTACCACTGCTGTGTCCAGTGTTGTTGGAGGCACCATTATCGCCACACTTCTCTGCAGTCAGTGAAGAGAAGCCATAACAATGGTCGCCGTGGTCCAGACGACGTCGCACTGTTTTTATGTACGAGGGCAGTTCAATAAGTAATGCAACACATTTTTTTTCTCGGCCAATTTTGGTTGAGAAAACCGGAAATTTCTTGTGGAATATTTTCAAACATTCCCGCTTTGTCTCGTATAGTTTCATTGACTTCCGACAGGTGGCAGCGATGTACGGAGCTGTGCGTTGCAAACAACGGGCAGTGATCGAGTTTCTTTTGGTGGAAAACCAGGGTATCTCAGATATTCATAGGCGCTTGCAGAATGTCTACGGTGATCTGGCAGTGGACAAAATCACGGTGAGTCGTTGGGCAAAGCGTGTGTCATCATCGCCTCAAGGTCAAGCAAGACTGTCTGATCTCCTGCGTGCGGGCCGGCCGTGCACAGCTGTGACTCCTGCAATGGCGGAGCGTGCGAACACACTCGTTCGAGATGATCGACGGATCACCATCAAACAACTCAGTGCTCAACTTGACATCTCTGTTGGTAGTGCTGTCACAATTGTTCACCAGTTGGGATATTCAGAGGTTTGTTCCCGCTGGGTCCCTCGTTGTCTAACCGAACACGATAAAGAGCAAAGGAGAACCATCTGTGCGGAATTGCTTGCTCGTCATGTGGCTGAGGGTGACAATTTCTTGTCAAAGATTGTTACAGGCGATGAAACATGGGTTCATCACTTCGAACCTGAAACAAAACGGCAATCAATGGAGTGGCGCCACACCCACTCCCCTACCAAGAAAAAGTTTAAAGCCATACCCTCAGCCGGTAAAGTCATGTTTACAGTCTTCTGGGACGCTGAAGGGGTTATGCTGTTCGATGTCCTTCCCCATGGTCAAACGATCAACTCTGAAGTGTATTGTGCTACTCTTCAGAAATTGAAGAAACGACTTCAGCGTGTTCGTAGGCACGAAAATCTGAACGAACTTCTCCTTCTTCATGACAACACAAGACCTCACACAAGTCTTCGCACCCGAGAGGAGCTCACAAAACTTCAGTGGACTGTTCTTCCTCATGCACCCTACAGCCCCGATCTCGCACCGTCGGATTTCCATATGTTTGGCCCAATGAAGGACGCAATCCGTGGGAGGCACTACGCGGATGATGAAGAAGTTATTGATGCAGTACAACGTTGGCTCCGACATCGACCAGTGGAATGGTACCGTGCAGGCATACAGGCCCTCATTTCAAGGTGGCGTAAGGCCGTAGCATTGAATGGAGATTACGTTGAAAAATAGTGTTGTGTAGCTAAAAGATTGGGGAATAACCTGGTGTATTTCAATGCTGAATAAAACAACCCCTGTTTCAGAAAAAAATTGTGTTGCTTTACTTATTGAACTGCCCTCGTATAAACCATTCTTGGACTCCTTGCCGCGTCAGTTCAGGGTAAAGTCTCGAGCTCTGGACGATTTCCACCATCGTATTCGTCAGGAGCAACTGACTGTCAAAATCACTGCTGTGGTGGCCTTACATAGCCCAAAGACGGCTTCTGACTGCTCGTTACCGCTCCTGCCGCTGCGCAAACATTGCAACGAATATCTCTTGCTCTTCTCCACATCGAGAGCTCCCTTCCATGCATTGCTACAATTATACGGGGGTTGTCCAGAAAGTAAGTTCCGATCGGTCGCGAAATGGAAACCGCTGGGATCACCCGGTAAAGCTTTGTACAGATGTGTTGGGCAGTGTCTCTAATATGCCCGTCGATCGTGTCGCGTCACTCTTTTCAGTTTTGAGTGAACAGTGAGCGCGTAAAGATGCGTAGGGAATAGCGTCTCCCGCCAAGTATGAGGGCCCGGTTAGAGATTTCACCTGTGTCATGCAGTTCACATAACACAACTGTCGAGCAGTTCCTTCTTCATGCCTATTCTCGGCCGCACACTGCAGGGGCAATGAAGACGCTCCTGCAGCTGTTCCGATGGGGGGAGTGTTTGATCAGCCACAATCTATCTATATCCGGACCGCGCTCCAGCTACTGCCAGGTCTGAGTCCTGACGAGTCCTCTCCATTTGGCTCGGTCCTCCCACCACTTTTCTTCCTCTACTTGCTGCCAGGTCACACCTCTCCTTTCCACAGATATTCTTACTCCCGTTTTCCACCGTATTCTTGCGCGCCCTCTAGGTCTTTTTCCATCCATTTTTAATTCTTCCATAATTTTGGGGAGTCTCTGCCCACACATCCTCTTAACATGCTCGTATCATCCTAATCTCTTTTTTTCAATTTCTTCTCTCATACTTTCTTATTTAAGGTCCTTTCTGATATCTACGTTCCTTACTTTGTCCATTCTTGTTTTTCCCTTAACTGCTCTGAGAAATTTCATTTCCCCTGCTTGCAGTCTGCTCCAGTCCCTTTCTGTCATTGTCCATGTTTCTCCTCCATAGGTGACAATAGGGAAGTAATAACTCATACATAAGGAGTTTTGCTTTTTCTGAAACTCTCTTATTCCAAATCAGGTGTTTTATTGTTTGATAGAAATTGCCTCCCTTCTGTAACCTCCTATTAATTTCGTTGATTATTCTTCCATCGCTAGATATTTCACTCCTTAAATAAGTGCAACTGTCTACTACTTTGAGGGGTTCTCCATTCAAAGTAATATTTCCGTTGATCCCTTTGTCTCTTCCAAATACCATTACTTCACTCTTATCTTTATTTATTTTTAATCCATGCCTTTTCATTATTTCCTTCCACGCAACAAGTTGTAACTGTACACTACCTCTTTATCGCCCCATAAAAATCATCTTTTTGTCTTTTTCTTTTACTGTATCTTTAACTGTCCTATCCATTCCCTCCATCACAACATTGAAAAGTGCAGGAGATAGAATACTTCCTTGTTTAAGTCCTTGTCTTATTTCGAAGTATTCAGAGTTCCCCAATGGCGTTCTAATTCTACAATTGTGTCCTTTGTACATTGTCTTTATTACATTAATGTATCCATCTTCTATATCTATTTTCTTCATTTCTTCCCAGAGTCCTTCCCCGTTAACTGAGTTATGTGCCTTTTCTATGTCTAGAAAAACCATTATCACCCTTTTGTTATACTCCCAACTTTTTTTCCATCAATTGGCGGATAGAAAATATCAGGATCGACTGTGCTTCTTCCTTTCCTAAACCAATGCTGTCCTTCACTCAGCTCCTTTTCTATCTTTTGACTTATTCGATTTAGTAAAATTCTTTCAAAAATCTTGGCTGTATGACTCATAAGGGTTATTCCTCTGTAGTTTTTACAAAGTCTTTTATTGTCTTTTTTGAAGTTGGGAACAATGTCTCCTCTTCTCCAATCGTCAATTATTGTACTATTTCTCCACACACTTGATAGTACTCTATACGGTCATTGCATTCCCATTGGACCTGCCGCTCTTATCATGTCCACTGACACTTCATCAGGTCCTGGGGCTTTCCCCCCATTCATCTTCTTCACAGCTATTTCCATTTCTTCCTGTGTAATTTGCCCTAATTCTGCTTCCCAACTTCTCTCAGTTTCTCCATCATTTGTTGTTTCCTCGTGTACCTGCTCTCAGCGTTTAAGAGTTTCTTAAAATGTTCTTTCCAGAGATCTTTTATATTCCCTGGATCTTCAATCGCAGTACCATCCTCTGTTTCCATCTTTACTGGTACTTCAGAAGCCTTTCTTTTATTTTTCATCGCTTTATAGAACATTTTCTTATTGCTCTTCACATCTTCTTCAAGTTTTTTTGATCACCCACGATACTGTCCGTAATTGGCTCCCCCTGAGGCTCATCTCTGTTCACAAGAATCGCTGGCTATGAAGAAAAAGTTTTTCCACAAACAACGAGCTGCAGACCAGTGCAGATAAATGGCTGAAAGCAAAGGCGGCTGCTTCCTATGACGAGGATACTGGAAAACAAAACTCGAAGTTGGAGCCGCAACTATGTAGAGAAGTAGGTGGAGGGTGTACCTAACTGTTGCAAATAAAACGTTTCTGGTTTTCACTGCGGTTTTCATTTCGCGACCGATCGGAAATTACTTTCTGGACAACCCTCGTATCCGCCGCCACGGTTCAAGATTGTCTCACACATTCTTATTTCTACAACCTCTTTAATTACAGAGTTCCAGCCTTGGACAAAACTTTTGTTTCATCACACAGTATTTTATGTTTGATTGTGAGCCTGCACTCAGCAACTGCGGATATCTCCAATTCTCGACTTTTAATATGACTTTGATGTCCTGCACAGCGGTCGGAAACGACGCAGATGGACTGACCCATGTAATGGCTTCCGCACTCAAATGGGATGTTGTAAATCCCAGGAATCCTGAGGCGGAGACTGTCCTTAACAGGGCGTAGGGTCTGCTTTGTCTTCTTTTAGGAGGTCGGAAAATATATCGAATGCCTCGTCTTTCCAGTACTCTGCCTATTTCGCTGGATGTAGGGCCGCAGAGGGGAAGGAATGCAGTCGGTGGCTCTTCACGTGGATATTCAATACTTTCACGTTTTCTTTTCTTGGAGAACGTTGACTTGGTACCACATAATACATAGCTGTTCTTTCTGAACGCATAGTTCAGATCATTAATTTCAGAATCCAGTCTCGCCCTCAGGATCCCTGGAATTTGCAACATCCATTGTGAGTGCGGTAGCAATTACATCGGTCAGTCCACCCATGCCGTTTCCGACCGCTGTGCAAAACATCAGCGTCATATTCAAAATCGAGAACTGGAGATATCCGCGCTTGCTGAGCACAGCCTCACAAGCATAAAATACTGAATGAGTAAAATAAAAGTTCGGTCCCAGGGACCCGCATACTATATACAGGCTCTATAATGAAAGAGACTGCAGAAATAAGGATGTTGGGAGAAAACCTTTAAACACGACGGCGCATATAATCTTAGCGGTGCATAGAAGCGAACTCTCGACGCAGAGAAGAGCCAGAGGTTTCGTCGGAATGTTTATGCTACGGCGGGAGCAGTGGCGCCACAAACGCTGCCTTTGACACCATCTGCGACAGCATGACGTAACTACCGACTGGAACCTGGTAGTCAAGGGAAGCCAGGATTCGGTTGCGATTGTGGACGGGGTCGTAATCAGTTACTATTGGTTGCCTTTTACAGTTACACACAATTTATTTTAAACCAGTAAATCCACACTCAACAATAAATAACAATACCACACTTTATTAATGAAGAAATAAACAACTGTGTAAATAATAATGTTTTCAGTGAGTTACAATTTAGCATGTCACCATTAAATACAGATACAGCAGATAATATTTTAAAAGCAAGACTCTGTGATCTGGGCAGAAGGCCTTACACGCCAGGAATGGCAATAAATTAAGAATTGTTTAAAACTCGCTGCAACTTGCAAATTAGGTATTGAAATATTAAAGGCAAGTCGCCATAAACACAGCAGAAGGCATCAGACGCCAGGAATGGCAGTAAATAAGGTTTTAAGGCTTACTGGGTAAATACAAATATCAAATTAGAATTTTAAAGCAAGTGATCGCAATCACGGCTGAAGGCCTTACACGCCAAGAATAACAGTAAATTTAAAAAAAATTCAGAAACCTGCTGTAAAACAGCAAATAAAATAGCAAAGGTTAATTAAAAAGAGAAGCAACTGATCTCCAAACCGGTGAAAGAAGATGATGGTAAACTTTGTAACACAACCCGTAACATCCACTGAACACTACACTGCTAGATTTATTCCAGAAGGCGACCATAACTATTAACTAGACATATATAACCTTTAATGTAGGCATTACAAGGTATTGTAATAAAAAGTACAATAGTAAAATACAAGGACCAGTACATAAGTTCCTTAAAGGATAGTGAGGCAGATTATACCCACCGAAGGCGTGGACTGAAGGAGCGTTACACCGATCTACTGGCCATCAGACCTCCTTTTAGAACACACATGCCTTATAAGAACGAAGGAGCCACAGACGATGCTCCAGGAATCGACCTCTGAGAAGGTCCGGCAACAAACACTTTCGCGAGCGATGAGACTGCCAGCCAAGAGTTGCAATCACTTCACAAGATGGTAACTCAGACTAGTGGCAGTCTAACGAATGACTAATGATAATCTTGCTGAAGCTACCTGACGTCCGATAAACCAAATGCAACGATGGAACAATACGCCAAAGCCGGAACCGGCGGTCTGCACTGCATCCCCAGAATACTGTGTTTTGAGCGCTCGGAACGAGAAGGGAATCACTACCACCAGAGTAGAAGAATCACCAACCGGCATACAAACAAGAAAGCTGTCAAAACTACACGCCTTACCGGACAGCAACGGCAAGGCGAGGAAACGTACACTGCGCTTACATACACTAACCCCCAGGGCAGGTATCTGGGATGTTAGCGGTCACCAGGCAAAAAAATTTACCGCTAGTTGAACTTAACAAATCGTAACCATTTGAACGCATTAAATAGTAACAAGAAGTCGAGGAAAGCTAACCAGATCCGCCTTCCCCAAGCACTCGACTCGCTGCTCTTCACCTCGGCGACACTACGACCAGCAACACGAACCCAAGTCACTGGAGAATCGCGAGATGTCACAATAGTGGAGGTTTCACTATTTGGATTGAAATCCACTCTTCTTAAAGTTTGCTGGATCCGGTTTACGACGAGGTCGTGCACCCTCATGACCACAGCCCTTCCATCCGGCAGTTCATGCGCGCTGCCAGCTGTCCTGGAGTGTTCTGGCACTGCGAGGACCTGGCTCATCCTGAGTCCCCAACCGAACTGGGCCACTCACACGACTCGGAAAAACAACGACGTCGCCCCAAAGATAGGGCAACAGCTACTACATATCGATAACCACAGTTGCTTCCACTAGCGGACAGGCAACGTTTGCGAATCCGAGTGGCGCCAGTCAACAAGAGAAGAAGACAAACAACCGCAATCATGCCAACTAAACGATACCGTCTGGCCTCCAATAGAGGGCGGAAACCTACAAACGGCACCAACACGAGCCGCAGCACGGCTCACCGACCAATCAGAAGCCGTCTTTGAGCTATATAAGGCTACCATAGCAGCAATTTTGACAGTCAGTTGCTCCTGACAAAGACGGTGGAAATCGTCGAAAGCTCCAGGTTTCACCCTGAACTGACATGGTAAGAATTCCGAGAATGTTTTATACAACACTGCCGTCGCGGAAGACTTCGTTCTCATGGCACTGTCTGTGTGTCTTACTGCGAGCAGGCCCATTTTTTGACTCTACGTACGTGGTGTTGCTTTACGATCCTGAAGGTCAGAGTAATGTCTGCCCTCTCGGGCGCTAGTCTCTTAGGGCCATGTGAGATCCCGCATGATGATGAATTTGGCGCTCCTGAACTCACTGATTGCATTTTCGTATGAGAGTCGTGAGTTCCCGACAAACCTGAGCAGCGATATTTGTGAACGCTAAACCACAGTCGCGATAGGCTACGACCCTGCGTAGTCAACCAGGACACGTGCTGGTAGTTTTTTCTCTTTCTTAAATGAAACACCTGTCCCATCTTAAGATGCATATTAAAATGTAAGTCCACACTGGATGCATAACTGAGGTTAAAATATGTTAAACCTATTATATGTTTAACCTACGAGTATTTTAACCTCAGTTATACCGGGCTGTGCTTTCCCTTTTAGAAAGAAATAGTTTTTTCAACTGTAGCGGATTTTATCGTTGAGGATGAATAACAGTTGTGGATGTCCCGCCAAGAGAAATGTGCATTTTAATACCATCTGTCATATCAAAATTGTTATTTCTTAGGTAACTGTGTCGTAAAAAATTACTTCATGTGTGAAACCCTGGTCCGATATAGTAGAGGGCTCGATGGTCCTCATCAGATCAGGTTAAAAAATATATAAATAAAGAAAACAAAACATGACCAGTCACCACCACGAGATGAATGCCTCCTGGTGGAATTGCAGGGATGCGCTATGGGATTTATACAAGCAGTCTGCGTGCTTCTGTCGTTACTATCTATGGAACAAGGTTGAAGGTTGATGAAACCACCAGTTGGCGAGTTGCTGTAGGACATCCACGCCTCATCACTGAATGTAGGGGTTAGAGCCTTGCCCACTCCGTAGAATAAGTAATGCGACGATCTGTGGCAGATGTGATGGCCACAGTACAATGCTGTGTACTCCCAAGTAGGGCTGTTGATAAAATATCGATGTATCGATATTATTCCAAAATATATCAATACATATCGGCGGTATTTTTTTCAACCAAAATATCGATTTCGAAATAGCCGATATTTTTCTTTGATATTATATTTTTTTCGCAGTTTTCAGTAAATAATTGAAAACTGTTCTCTTGAAACTGTGGTAGATTATATTACTTTCACTGGGTGGAAGAGTCATTACTTTTCAGCTTTCATCACGTCCAATCTTTCTCATTGACTGTGTGAAGCAAGAAGATGTCCGATTGCACTGGGGGGGGGGGGGGGGGGGGGGGTGAATGTAATAACAAAATTTCCGATGTGAAGAAGTTGTACGACAACGGCCTTGCCGCAGTGGATACACCGGTTCCCGTGGGATCACCGAAGTTAAGCGCTGTCGGGCGTGGTCGGCACTTGAATGGGAGACCATCCAGACCACCATGCGCTGTTGCCATTTTTCGCGGTGCACTCAGCCTCGTGATGCCAATTGAGGAGCTACTCGACCGAATAGTAGCGGCTTCGGTCAAGAATACCATCGTAACGACCGGGAGAGCGGTGTGCTGACCCCACGCCCCTCCTATCCGCATCCTCCACTGAGGATGACACGGCGGTCGGATGGTCCCGGTAGGCCACTCGTGGCCTGACGACGGAGTGTGAAGAAATTGTACACCAGTTGCGTTAAAAAAAAAAAACAATTTTTAGCGTAACTAGCGAGCAATTTCTTCACATCGGTGTTATTCAAAAACAGTTTCTGAAACCGATCAACAAAAATCTAAATGACAAGACTGGTCTTTGCGCTGGGTGGAGACATGTGAGGGCAAATACCGGTGCTCGGTGCTAGCAGCAGAAACTGCAACGTTTACCTTCATCACACAATTTTGACACTACGACTGCTAGTTCGCTGGTATTTGCAGAAATGAAAAAAACAGGGAAGTCGACATGAAGTGTTACAAACAAATCCGAACGACGTACCCATCAGACACCCATTATTGCGCCACTTAGATGCAGTTACCATTGTTAGCAAAGTAGCTATCGCCGAGCATGAAGTGCATCGTTTTCCTTTCAGTTCTTCCTCTAAGGGGGATAAGCATGCTTCTAGCTTGTTGATGTACAGAATTTCTTATAATAAATCAGTGCTGAAATACTAAAACTGGCAGTCTATTTACAATGTGCACCATATATTTGTTTTTGGCCCGTACATAGATATTTCTCCGCCTATATATCCAGCATACCAACAAATTTTTCGATGTGTCGAAGACCAAAGTGATACGTTTTAAATTTCTGATATATCGGAATCCCGATTTTTTAAAAAAAATTTCAGCAGTCCTACTTGCAAGTTTAATGCTCATTGTTGGACATAGGGCTCCGAACCAGACGGCCCTTGTGTGTTTCCGTGTTGACCCATCGACACTGTCAGCTCCGGTTGCATTGGGCACGAGATAATGGATATAGAACCATTGATCAATGGATATGCGTCACCTGGTCGGGTGAATCACGTTTCTTGTTGGACCAGGTCGATGGTCGTGTCTGCACAAGCCCTCATCCAGGTGAAACATGCACTGCGCCACTGACACAGGACGGTGTGGGACGGTTTTACTATGCCATTGGGTCATTCAGCTGGGCTTCCATTGGATCTACGGTAGTAATCGAAGGCACCACGACAGCTGCAGAGTACGGCAACATTATTACAGATTACCTCAAGCCCTTCAGGCTTGTCGTCTTATCTGACGTCAATGGCACATTCCAGCAAGATAACAGTCCGTCTCACAAGACCGGAATCGCGTTGATGCCTTGGCCACCAAATTCACGTGATGTGAACCCGATGGAACACGTCTGGGATGCTATAAGGCACCAGCCCACTCCCACAAACCAGTGCCCTGTAACTTACGGGATTTGCGTGATCTGTACGTAGACATCTGGCGCCTCATACCTCCAGAAACCTTCAAGGGATCTGTCGAATCCATGCCACGGATAATCGCTACTGTATTAGCAATACACTATTAATCAGGTCGTTATCACTTTTTGGCTTATCTTTGCATTAAAATACTTTTTATCTTTTTTCATTCCTAAGAGTGTAATTTGTACTTATACGAGGGCTACTCGATTATTACGGTCCGATCGGCTGTGAAATGGAAACCATAGCGAAAATTCAATGAAGCTTTGCACTGATGTGCAGGACAGTGTCTGTCAGTTCTGAGCATGCAGTGAGCACGTAAAGATGCCTATAGTTCAATTAAAATTACTTAGTAGTTGACACTTCACGCGTTGTAGCTGGTTTCCTCCAATCAGAGCGCTCAACGTCACGCCCGAACCAGTCGCCGTAGCCAGACTGTCACATCAATTAGTTCACTTCCATTTCCTTGTCCGGCTTTTTTGTTGTTGATGATGATGCATTCGGATGCCGAATCCTGAGCCTGCCCTTTTTATTTCGTATTTCATCACATATGATAACCACATCAAAAGCAACACGCACACACGTACATACAACGATGCTAACGAGGTACACACCTTTCAAACACAGCACTAACCAAACACTACTGGATCCTTCCGCACGAGACGCGATTCATAGTCATTTATACAGTTATTATTTTATCACAGAGAACGACTTGCATTAGATATGCTTCGCACGACGTTGGGTGAAGCCCTGTTTTTGAAGGCTGTCAATTAATCATTGCAGCAGGGACACCAGAGTCAAAAATATGATGTCCATTTGCAGTGTAGTGGCCTAAACGTAGTGTTTAGCGTATCAACATTGATATGTAGAAGATAGAAGGTTCAAATCTCGTCAAATGCAGCAAATTTTTTTGTTTTTCTAAATATAATCAAAATACTTTGATTACCATGTTTATTCAGTTTATTGGTGCAAATATAATTTTTTTTAAAGTTCTAATACTTCGCCCCCTCATTTTCATCATTGTATTTACTTTCTTGTCTACTCTTATTTTTCTTCCTATCATTCTTTTTTCGTTTGGAATCTGCTTGTGTCGTCTATAATCTGCAACCAAATGCCAACCAGGACAGCTCATCAGTTGGTAATATGGCACCACGTGTAGCTAGTGTGAGGATAATAATCAACGACAATGAGTAATTACAATTTGGTTTCACTGCTAATACTGAAATTTTGCTGCAGAAGATAGCTATGCCAATAAGTATATTGTGAAA
Organism: Schistocerca americana; assembly: GCF_021461395.2. Lineage (NCBI taxonomy): Eukaryota > Metazoa > Arthropoda > Insecta > Orthoptera > Acrididae > Schistocerca > Schistocerca americana. Next base: position 134,257,976 of record NC_060123.1, read on the forward strand.
ATTTTCTGTCTTCAGTTTGCGCTCAGAGGTTAGTATTAAAAGCCACGGGTAAAGTGGCTGCAGATTATTGATCACGTTTTTTTGGATGCGTTGCACATTACAAGGATGTGCTTAGGTTAGCACACGAGTTTAAATTCAGGGCTACAACACACATCGTCTGCTGCAGTTCAGTCATTGGTCACTTAAAATCAGATGACAACAGAGCATCTCCCACTTCCGTCATACCCCACGGCGACCACTTCCAACGGCACTCTGCGTAACGTGCGGTTGGTCCACCTGCGAACCCTATCCCAGATGTAATGTGTGGTGGATACGCCTCTGAACATCGCTCTGGACGTATAATTGTGTGGCAGATCCACACTCGAACATTAACTCAGATGTGGTATATTGTGGATCCGCATCCCAACATCATTCCGTACATTATGCGTGGTGGATCCACCTTCAGACCCTATCCCGGATGTGGCATATTGTGGATCCGCATTCCAACATCGCTCTGGATATAACAGGCTTCGGATCCACACTCGAACACTAACTCAGGTCTACCGTGGGTCCCGGGTGCACATGCGCGCTGCAAGTGTAGAGTGTGTGGCTGGAGGTGGCTGGATGCATTCGAGTACAGTGCTATTCTACGCCATTCGACCAGAAAAACAGTACATTTACACTAGGTGTTGGCAGCTGTACCACGTTTACCAGCAATTTTAGAACACGGAACGAGACATGATGTTATGGTCGCATGGACAGAAATGACATAAAATCGATAAAGTTACGAAAAATGACTTGAGCAAAAATACACCGAAAAGCGGGGAAATTGAGGATGTACTTGCGTGTCTTCTCGCTGGTGCAGAAGAATTCTTGTACTAGGGAACGAGTATGTGACAGCAAGAGGAAAACGAGAAAACGTTGACATTTAAGCATTGGGAACCAGGTAAACTATAATTTTATTTTCATCGATGCTGCATTCTACTGTATGTCTATTGAGCTAATTGTCATACACATGTGTTGACTACAGTATTTGACGCTTTCCAGTAAAACAGAGAACCATCTGTCTCTAAACTTACATGCATCTGCATTAAAGGATAACCGAGAGTGGATGGAGTGATCGGTTGAGATGGAGCTGTAACGAGGTACAGTTTAATGGTGGACTGTTGATGCATTCTGGCGAGGGAGGGAGATGTTTCTACAGGTCATTTGGCCATTTTTTCCGTTGTTCTGTCAGTATGCATCAGTTGTGTGACACAGCTTGGATTCGACTCGTATACAACCATGTGTTCTATGTGCGACTTAGAGCACTGTGTGCTTGTGATCATTAACAGCAAACTTTTCGGTCATCAGAGGACTTCTATCTCATGTGTGATGAAACCTGACCATCCTGTTGCGACACATTTCTCTAAACAAACGAAGATTTATGACATGTACCCCATACCCCTGTCGCATCTTGGGTATAAAATCAAGAGTAAGTTTCATAACTAAAATTATTCTAAGTTAGCGATAGGTGTTTGTAAGGCACTGCAATCCCCGTGTATACAGCTGCTTGACAGATGTTCTGATTACAGAGTTAGTGGCAGCATGACGTGTAATTTCACATGTCGAACGCCGTTCTTTGAAAGACGTATTCTCCTTTACTAAAGATCATTTTATAAGGGGCTGTAATTTCTGAACCATGATAAGATGCGAACAGTGGACGCCATACATCTCTGGAAAGCTATATTGTGTATCACAGAGAATCGATCTTTCGAGGAAGTAGTTTTTATTTTATTTTACCGTAGTTTATCGTAGAGAAACCTGCAAGAAGATGCATGTCATGCGCCGGAAATATATTTCTTACATTGGAATATTAAAAGCGCTGCATTCCACATGACTAACAGGTCGGAAACTGATGAGATCTAACATTATATCCTGTTTTAAGTGCAGAACCGTGTAGCCTTAAGAGTGCGTGTGTTTATGTTCTCTCTTACCAATACTCTCCTGGTACTGACCCCAGACACTAAAATTGATAGTGTAGTTGATTTATGTAAAATGCTTCGAACTCCATCCGTCTGGAGCTCCATCATGCATAAAAACCACATGTTTCTTGTTCTTCTTAACCACCTGCTATTACATCACAACACTTTCAAATCTACTACTGTACACCGATAAGAGGTGCTACCTCCTCGACATCGCGGATCTGGAGAAATCTTGTGCACCTGGATGGGCGTGGACTCAGCAAGCTCCACTCGTTCACGAGATGTGGAATGTAGTGGTCTACTCCTGGTCAGCTGCAGATTAAATCAGTAACGGTGCTGCAGGGCGGGTTGGTCAAAGACAGTGTAAAGGGATCTTTCAGTCTCTAACTCTATCCTAAGACTGCGAGAATGCCCTGTGACTCTCATTCGCATAGAGATTGATCGTAAATTATGCACTATGCTCGAGGTGCTAGAAATATGTACATCGCTGTCGGGTATATTTTGATGATGTATATGTTCGAGAATTAACAATGAATGGATATACTGTACAGTCATCTATCTACATTTGCAATGGTACTCGCAAAGTAGAAAAGGGGCGGTTTAGCGACGATACTGAATTTGAGAAGCATGCTATCACATCATTGGTCGGTGTTAAAATTACTGTAAAATTGCTAAAATTGTTCGCAGTATCAACTGTGAGGCTTATTATTACAGTACATCAACGACATCTTTTCTATCCCATCCGTTCACTGGTATGCAGTTGATTGCCACATATTGATTGACTGACATCACTTGTTTGAGATGGAGGAAGAGTCTTGGTGGAAGGGCAACACCTTCTCGGGGTGGCTAGCACCGAAACAGTGATCACGTACATGACTGCAATATGAGGAATCAATCGAAATGGAACACAGAGTTAACAGCTGTTCTATTGCTGTGACAGATGAGTTTATATGTAAAGGTCGTCAATCACCTTCAGTTAGCAGTTTGGAAACTTCCTCAACACCGCAAAACTCTTCCAGTTTCCTTATGTTATGACTGTCTTTTATTTAAAATCATCCAGTGTGTGTTGTGGTAGCAACAGCAACAACATGATTTACACTGTGCGATGTCTAGTTTTCTGTGAGAGGCAATGGATTAAATGGTTCAAATGGCTCCGAGCACTATGGGACTTAACATCTATGGTCATCAGTCCCCTAGAACTTAGAACTACTTAAACCTAACTAACCTAAGGACATCACACAACACCCAGGCATCACGAGGCAGAGAAAATCCCTGACCCCGCCGGGAATCGAACCCGGGAACCCGGGCGCGGGAAGCGATAACGCTACCGCACGACCACGAGCTGCGGCCAGGCAATGGATTACAACGTGCTAATGTCAGTTTAGAACCTGACACAGATCTCGAAGTCATTGCGGTAAAAAAAAAAGTATGGCTGTGTAAAAAGCGTATTACAGCAGAAGAAGAAACAACGACACAGTGTCATAGGGAGCCTCTCATGCGACTGATAGTACAATCTGCGGAATTTGGTCATCTTCCTACAGTATGGTCGTTGATACTTTACACATATCTGAGCAAGCAACTTCGATTACTGGCCACCTGCTCCAGTGGATCAATACCTGTATATTTAATAGGATCGTTACATGCGCTCGATTCCAGCATGCATACGGAATTTGTTTTCAATGTATGGGAAGAGAGAGATGTGCTAAAAATGTTGTCGAGTTCTGTACCGGATGAATAGAGCAGAGCTTTTATAGTTCGTAATTTTTCTCTGTTTGGTAGTATGAAATAACGATGATAGAATGTTGGGGTGATAGACGTGAATGGACCCTGAGGGGTGTGGATCTGCTTCGGTCTGCAGTACCTGTATGATGTTGAGTCTTCCTAATTTTCCTGATGTGAAACACCACCGTAACTGCTCGTACTGTCTTTATACTACCTTAAGTTGCAGGAGCGGGTTTCCTTTGGCACTGATCTTACACATCATATGCTATTGGCATAGCTACGACAACACGTTCACATTTCCATCAAATGGTCAATACACGGTCCTGTCGCACTAACTCGGGTCACATGGGCTTCAGAATGTGGTAGATATAGCTCACTCCAACGTCTGCTCAGTTCTGACTTAAATTGGAACTATCACATGCACAAGGCTGCAGGGTGGCAGTGCAGAGTCTGAGTGAGTGGCAGTTGCAAGATGCATAGGGACTATATAAAATTTTACTGTAGCAGATAGGTTCGAAAAAGGTGACTCGTTTCGAGATATGAGAATGCCAGAAATGTGATTCACTAGTGGCTGTAATCATTAGAATACTTCTCCATAGGATCCAATGCAGGCATGTGGTTGAATGGAAAGACTTGATTCCAAATCACAGACATCATTTCTACTGGAAAGCATAGTACTAGAGATCTGAAAAGCTAGTGTACATTTTTTACGATCTCAATGAGCATACCATTTACTGTTTGTGATTCTTCTCAATCAACCATCACCTATTACCCAGTGGACATATCGCAGAACCTCTGACATGGCATCGTGGCAGAATGCATTATAAATATTGGAGAAATATATAATGGCAGCACGAGGTAGTTGCAAATACCGGCTTCATACCATGTTCCTTAGCCGAATCACTTTCTAAATTTGATGATTTTATTATGTGCTTAAACCTGTCGGCGACACGTAACGGCACTGTTGGTCTGGTAATATACACTCCAGTGATCGCCGTCTATATTCAGTGTTGCGGTGTTTGTCTGGAAAAACTACTTCGTTTAGAGATAATGCCATATCTCGATTTACAAGGCTTTCATAGTTTTTGACATGGATATGGTTAGTGATACTAGTGAGCACCTGTAGAACCAAGACCGCCTGTGACAGTAACATAGTTGTTGCGATCGCGTTTTTAACATCTGGCAGCTTGTAAGACAGTTACGTTTCTCTTTCTAAGTCACTGTGGTACCAGTTGCAAGAAAAACTTATTAACCACATCCACCGATCGCTGATTTTCGCCTAGTATTGTTTCGTGTTGGCAGCAATCAGTTACAGGCGAAGTATTATACATAGCAGTAGGGGATGTGTGATAGGTTCATCTTGAGCATCAGGCTTATAAAGTATGTGTGCATGTGTTCTGACATGTGCAATGAAAATGACTATGTCCAGTCGTAAGCGAGGCATGGATTTGGCGTAGAATACTGTGAAAGCAAAGGGAAAAGTATCTCAAGTCATAAGAATGGTACAGATATTTCTATTTCCAGAGCCACAGCCGTCAGCAGGGTGTATTAACGATACTTCACTCATTGTCGAATGTCGTCCAATTGAGACCGCGATCGTAATATTTAATTGTAAGTACAGTGATAAAATATATATGTAGCCTATTTCCTAGGACTGTTCTGTCTCAGGGTGCGTGACGCGCGGCGGTGGTGGCTTGTGGCAGGAATGATTCACGTTTCCGGCTAACAGCAGGAGCTGTCCAAATGGAAAGTCCTGTTGAGATGCAGGAATGTACCTGACCTAACTGTGTCGTCTTCTAGACGGCCGAATAGCGAACTAATACAAGTAAGTGTTGTACAGTCTTCATGATTGTGTGTGTTCCACATGGAAACTCGAGAAGATTCAACAATGACGTGTGCTTGCACTGGACCATTATTCTCTCCCATGTAAATTGTCTAGTTGACTGCTTCTGCGCATTTCCTGTCTTTATTGGGTTGAGAGAACATCGATTGTGGTGTGTGTTGTGTACATCTAGCAGGTGAAAGACAGATGAAGGACAGAATGAGATTTTCACTCTGCAGCGAAGTGTGCGCTGATATCAAACTTACTGGCAGATTAAAACTGTGTGCCCGACCGAGACTCGAACTCGGGACCTTTGCCTATCTGCCAGTAAGTTTCAGGTGAAGGACACATTTGCTGGTTCTATAGACGTGAGAAACACCTTGGTTTACTTTGTAAATTATAAGAATGATTCAGAATCTGTTATATCACCGACATCGGTATTTGAGAGTGGAAATATGTTTCCTCTATTTTTTTCGAGTTTTCACATAAAGGCTTTTGTAGGCAAGAAAAGTTTCTAGTTACTCAGTGGTTTACAGCACGCTTCACCCCATTAAAGTTTCGGGTTTCTAGAGAAATAATTTCCAGTCTATATTTTTGAAATTACACTGCACAAGCGACACTGCTATGCAAGCGGTATTGCTATGTGCTTTATATCGAGAAGTATTGCGAAAATGGTACAATATTCTGGCGAACCATGTGAAATTACATATGTTATACTGGTACATAGGAGCCACTACATAGTGGTGAGAACGTCTGCCATTTCGGAGATGTTTGTTGAAAGCAGGACTTCACGATTTCCAGGAGTGGTAATACAGGATGTCTCGTTAGAACCATCAGGAAGAATGCATTCGGTGCTATTCTGGAGATGGGTGTGGAAAGCAAGCAAGCAAGCAAGAAGGTCTGGGCAAGAAACAGTAACTCCTTTGTGCTGAGAGGAACCGACCCCGACTTTGTATAACAGTGCGGACAGTCAGTTCAGTGTGTGTGACGGCAGATGACTTGTGACCGTCGGCTGTGGCAGATGACCACCCAACTTCCAGGAAATATCTAGTGCTGCGAGGAGGATATACAGTGCATGTGCTTATGCTATATGTCTTCGCGGTACGTGTACAAGTGTCTGGCAGTCGATAGGTATATGCATTATGCAGAAGGGGCGATTTTGTATGGCGCAGGATACGAATTGTATGTTTACTACATTGGTATGGTACATGGAGATCGGTTTCATGCTGAAATATTCAAGCTTCCGTCCTCAGTTGCAGAGCAGTGTAATTGAAAGAGTGTTTCTGTATTTGACGATCTGTGGGGCACTTTTGTGGGGTTTGACTGTCAGTGCAATATAGCAATCTGTACAAATAGTTTTGCCACTGAAAGTCTCGCCTAGAGAAACAAAAAGGCAGACAGTGCTTCCACACCGGCAGCGTCAGTAATTTGGCAGGTAAATTCGGTAAGAGCCAGTCAGAATGCTCCATTCATTCACAAGACCTCCTTTGTGCTGGGACATGGGAGCCTCTACATAGCGGTGAGAACGTTTGCTGTTTCGGAGATGTTTCTTGAAAGCAGGACTCCATGATTTCCAGGAAGGGTAACACAGGATGTCTCGTTAGGACCTTCAGCAAGAATGCATTCGGTGTTATTCTGGGCTGTTTTCGTAAACGGCTCCTGTTAGGGCACGAATTTCCATGCAGACAAGCTGAGACATCACGAAAACTCCTTAACGGTTTCCTTGAGGGGCTGATATGTGATGGACCCGCTCTGCCATTAGGGGCATCAGGAAGAATGCATTCGGTGTCATCTTGGACTATTTTCAATAACAGTTCCTGAAAGCATTGCAGAAGATTTCTATAGTGCATCCAGAGGGAGACTTGGCTGTTACTTACATAGATATGAGACCTCAGTATAACACTGATAGCCCATTAGCTGCACGGGTGAGTCGCTACGCAGAAATCTCTAGCTTGGCAATTAGGTCTTTGTTGGACTGCAGGTACAAAAGCTATGCATCAGCCACGATAAACACGTATGTGGCTAGACAGATCTCTCTTGTCCCATTAGCATCACTAGGAACAATGCATCCTGTGTTATTGTGGGGAGCACTGCAAATGATTTCTATAGCACATCCAGAGGAAGACTTGGCTCTTATTTACATATGCATGTGATGTCAGTACAACATTGAGAATCTTTTAGTTGCACTTGCTATGGTGAGTCACTCGGCAGTTAGGTCTTCGCTGGACCACGGGTACAGAGGCTATGCATCATCGTGCCAGCAATGGTAAACACATGTGCGCAGCCCAGAGGCGCCCTGCTGGATGAACTGAAGTGCTCGCACCACCCTGGCATGCATGCCTTGGAACCTCTGTGGGGAACAGTTCACTGATATGTTGCAGTTGACAATAGTTTGAAGGCATTTTTGCATGCGATGAGTGTTTGTGCACTGCATTATTTTCGGCTGTTTAAGCATTGTGAGCGTCTTTGCAGAGTGTTATACATGCATTATTTTTTGACAATTTCACAAGTAGTGCATGTGTCTGTTGCATTATTTTGTGAACATGTCTGTGGGCTGTGCAGTGCATTATTTCAGCAGTTTATAATTAGTGAGCACGTCTGCATAGCATTTTACAAGCATTCTTTTGACAATTTACGAGTTGTCTGCGCGTCTGTACATCAGGATACTGTATTTCGGAACTTTAAGAGTAGTTTGCTGGTCTGTAGGCTTTACAATGCATTATTTCAACAGTTTATAATTAGTGTGCGTGTTTGCATAGCGTTTTACAAGCGTTATTTTGACGATTTACGAGTAGTTTCTGTGTCTATAGATTGTGCAATGCATTATTTCGATGGTTTACGAGTAGTTTGTAGGTCAGTGGGCTGTGAAATGCATTATTTCGACAGTTTACAATTAGTGAGTGGGTCTGCAGACCGTTATAAATGCATTATTTTGACAATTTACGAATTGTTTATGTGTCTGCACATCAGTGTACTGCATTATTTCGGTGATTTACGAGTAGTTTGCAGGTCTGTAGGCTATTTACTGCGACCCCAAGCACATCAGGGCGAGTGTTTTGTATCAGTGTAATAAATAAACTATGAGAGACCCATCCCTAAATCAATTGTTCCAAAATAAATAAAGTGCACTAGTTCCTCTGTCCAGCAGCTGGACAAAGACTCAGTCCTTTTCCCGCAATTCTTCCCCAGACTGCCATGGGACGACAGCACCCTCTGGTGGCAGTACTGTGTACTATATCAGTTGGACTCCAGACCTCATGATGAACACACTGGATGGAGCTATTGCCTATGACAACTCAAATTGTTTAAATAAATACTGCATGCAAAATAAAGACTTACATCCATCCTATCCAGCAGCCCAGCAGAGGCTGAGTCCTTTTCCCATCAATTCCAAGGAACAGGTAGTGGTCGGATGACTTAGGTTAGTGGAGGTAGCCCAAATGACCTATTTTCCTGCTATTTTATTAGATTAGTGCAGGTAGCTCAAGTGTTCTTTTTTCCCTGTCAAAATATGAACTCCCCGCCATTTTCTGGGGGAGGGAAAGGGGTGTGGGGAGAGGGATTAGATTAGTGGAGGTAACCCACTTGACCGATTTTCCCGCCAAAATTTGAACTACCCGCCATTATGTCACTGCAACATTGTCACATGTATCGCTGCCTTCTTGGATCCGCCATCTTGAACAAATTTGGCAACAATGCAATGTGGAGTGACACATAGGTTGTCCCAGTACTCATTTAATTTCGGAAATCGTTAAGGAAATCAATATTTCGAGATCTGCAGCATCAAGAGTGTGCTGAGAATACCAAATTTCGGGTATTACCTCTCATGACGGACTATGCAGTGGCCGAAGGCTTCACTTAAAGACAGAGAGCAGCAGCGTTTTCGTAGAGCTGTGCTAACAGACGAACAACACTGCTTGAAATGACCGCAGAAATCAATGTGGGACGTACAGTGAAAGTATTTGGTAGGAGAGTGCGGCGAAAGTGGGTGATAATGGGCTATGGCAGCAGACAACAGACGCATATGCCTTTGCTAATAGCATGGCATTGCCTGCAGCGCCTCTCTTGAGCTCGTGACAATATCCAGTGGATCCTAGACGACTGGAAACCCATGATCTGGTCGGATGAATCCTGATTTCGGCTGGTATGAGCCAATGGTAGGGTTCCAGTGTGGTGAAACCACCACGAACTCATGGTCTTAAGTTGTCAACAAGACACTGTGGAAGCTGGCGATGGTTCCATAATGGTGTGGGCTGCATCTACATGGAGTGGACTGGATCCTCTGGCCCAGCTGGACCGATCGTTTACTGGAAATGATTGTGTCGGAATAATCGGAGACCATATACAACCATTTATGGATTTTATGTTCCCAAACAACAAAGGAATTTTTATGAACGACAAATGCGCCATGTCACTGAGCCACAGTTGTTCACGATCGGTTTGAAGAGCATTCTGGAGAATTCGAGCGAATGATTTGGCCATCCAGATCACCCGACATGAATCCTATCGAACATTTATGGTCCATAAACAAGAGGTCAGTTTGTGGACAAAATCCTGCACTGACAACACTTTCGCAATCTTGGACGGCTACGGAGGCAGCATCGCCCAGTATTTGTGCAGGGGACTTCCAACAGTTTCTGAGTCCAAGCCACTTCGAGTTGCTGCACTGCGTCCGGCAAATGAGGTTCAACATGGTGTTAGGAGGCTGTAGAAGTGCCTGTTACGAAACTGAAACGAAGATGGGTCGTGTACATAGCGAGACAAAATGATGTGCGAGGGACAAAGGAATTTTCTGGGTTGGTGAGAGAAAAGAAGGGAGCTAGAGGACGAGGTAATGGATTGACTACGTGAAAGAAAAAAAAGAAACAACAGGGCAAATGTTAAAGATCGTAGTGTAGGGAGAAGTCTGGAAGAGACCCACAGCTAGCAGTGGATGAGAAACAGCCATTTACGATGGTTGCTAATACGCTGTTTTACACACCGCTCAAACCGAATGCCGGCCGGAATGGCCGTGCGGTTCTAGGCGCTACAGTCTGGAACCGCGAGACCGCTACGGTCGCAGGTTCGAATCCTGCCTCGGGCACGGATGTGTGTGATGTCCTCAGGTTAGTTAGGTTCAAGTAGTTCTAAGTTCTAGGGGACTGATGACCTCAGAAGTTGAGTCCCATAGTGCTCAGAGCCATTTGAACCATTTGAACCATCAAACCGAATTCACTGTAGCCATTTTTTCTGGGCGCTGCAGTTATCACTGGCGTTAGTATTTAGATGCATGAATCGCTGTTGAAGTTTCCTTTCTGTAGTTCTAAATTATGTTTTATATTGACTGTGCAAAAATCCCCGTTATGATCCCATGGTAAAGCTGTTTGTCCATCAAAATCCTTAAACGCATACCTCTCGACATCGATTAACGGGTATGACTGGCCTACCGGCACAATGCGCACAAAGTGCACATGTTCATGTGTGCACCGAACTTGATGACACGTCAAGGGAAATAATTCCTGTGCCTTGTGACAGAACGCCGGGACACTTTCCATACTGTGCTGCGGTTAGTAATGAGTGCAGTCAGTTGGATGTTCAGAATTGTAGTCTCGGCCAGTAACAATTACAATGATTTAAGGCGTGATCAGTTTTAAAGCTGCGAAGCTTAAATGCGCAGATGATGCGAAAATCGAGAACTGTCAAACCGGTAAAGGAAAGAGATACGATCAAGTCGTCGATAACTAAAGAGACAGGAAGAGGAGTATATTCATTTGTTAACCGAGTCATTTACCCTGTTCAGATCAGAGTCTTGGGCTGCGATCACAGTGCCACCGATGTCGGTGGATTCCGCTCAACTTTTCAAATCAGGATGCCACTACGTGCGCGGCCGATCTCGTCGTCCGAGACTTCCGACGACAGTCGGTGAAATTCAAGTCAGTTTGTTTTTTTCGGTGAAATCGACCGATGTTCTCACACACGAAATATTTGCTGTGAGAAATTATCGAGAAAGAATGAATTTGTGGCGTCCTGACGATGAAAACTATCATGATCTATAGTTCGCAATCTGTGGATGGATTCGTAGGTTTACTGGAAACTACAAGGAGGCAAAATCTTTATCGGAAATTTTAGGCGTAAATTATAACCTCAAATAATAATTTTTTCAAGTGAGAAGTGTGAATATCTTCTGCTCATAGTTACTTTTATATAGGATGGGGCCCCTCCACGCCCACACCAACGTGGTGACCAAACCAAAAGTTCTGCTGTCACCTCCGTATAACATGTTAGTTTTTGAATCAGGAGTCACAGGATGCGGGCTGTGATGTTATCCATGCGTGTGGGTAAGATTACTCATTAACCTGGTCCATCAGGAGATAGAAAGTGGACGAAAGCGTTCGAAGGGTAGCGGTTGTAAGGGCAGAGGAAAAAAAGTGCCAAGGCAAGCGCCAAGAGAAAAAAACTCTGCGACAGTAGGACAGGTAGTAAGGTCAGTAGCGGGTTGCTATCTGCGACAGTGCATACAAGGTGTGGTTATGTTAGTGCGAGGTATCGTGCATCGTTACCTTTGTCGTTGCTGGAGCTCGTTGCGGGGCTTGCTGCAGTTGTTGCGTCCTTGCAACAGTTAAAGGTCGTTACACATTAGTGTGCGATCGGTGATAGATCGGCTCACAGACAGTGTAGGGGGTGTGTGTGGTTGGTTTGCGTGCTGTGTACAGTACGGTTTCCCTGCGGTTGCCTGTTTTTCGGCTGGTCGAGCATCTAGGGTTACCAGTAGTAGCTGTGTTGCAGGGGCTCGCCAGCACTGTCGTGTTAGCGTGCTATGGACCAAGGATCTTTTCTGTGATGCAGTAGGTGGGTATTAGCTGTTTACAGTTTATAATTTCTGCTTACTTGCGTTTGTATGTCATTAAGGTGGTGATGCTGTTACATTAAGTGGTTTGCAAATGTAGTGTGTTATGTGTTTACACTTTTCGGTGCTTTAGGTGTTCAGAGTACGGTATGTTACTCTAAACTTGACGCTTGTCTTTCACTCGAAGTAGTCAATAACTGACATAGGCATGGCAAAACAGTGTGTAATCTTGCTGTTCAAGGTCACCATGAACCCTCTCGAGTATGTACCAGGACGTTTCTCCCGTCATCTCATATATTCATAAAACGTGTCTGATTGTTCCGTTAACTGACATAGTGTTCAATATTCGCCGCGTTCTTTTCGATGCAGCTATAGCTCATTCACAAGCAGTCGGTGTCTTTTTGATAGCAAAAGCCGCAATGCAGCACTCATGTCCAAGCATAGAGGCGCCGTAGGATCGATCCCACTCTAGGAGGCTAAAACCTAGCCTACTTCATATCCAAAATAGATTTAACCTAAACTAACTTCCTTCACCCCGCCAAAAAAGACGAAGGGGATTTGACGCACTGTGACCAAGCTGACGGCTTGTTGCTGATGCTATGAAGTGTCTGAATCCAAAGGATCCTAAACTGAATCTTTCCAGAATAGAATCCAGTGGCCGAGAATGAACACTTCAAAAAGGACTAGCTAGATTTTGGGCGAGCGTTGCCTGTCTGTTACACCGCTCGTACGTCTTAAACAACCAATAGCAGAACTGTCAACACTTCGCAGCACGCGCAGCTAAAACGACAGTAGTAAAATGAAGAGGTTATTCGTGCTTGCAAAATGCTTGTTCTTCAAAACAAACAAATGGGTTCACGGTAAATTTCACAGCGATTGACAGTTCGTGTCAAAGGTGCAGTATTAGCCGATAAAGGAACTTGCAGGCGTGCGACTGGTGTTTGGTGCAGTACGATGCAGTGCGCGGAAAGGCGAACCACTGTCCAGGGGAAAGTTTGATAACAGCCGCCGAACTAATTTGTATAATTACGAAGACTAATTTGAATTCGTCTGTGCGACCAAAAAAGTACATATTTATGTCACCAAACTCGTTTCGTTTTGTCGATATAAAATATCACCAGTAGTCGGTAATGAAATAGCAATTTAGCTTACTTGCTAGATCTAAAAATAGTCCATTAAAACATATTAAAGTGGTTTTTGAAGGATATCATCTTTACTCCAGTGACTGTTATAAGTTTTTATTACACTATTGCAATTTTGGCATTAGGCCATTATCAAGTGCTGTTGAAAAATACAGAGTGTTTAAAAAATTATTTTACAGATGCATTATGTATCTCGACGTCGTGCCGATTAGACAAGACATTTTAACTATGTAGCCATGTTACTTACATATTATGGCTTTAAGCCATGTCAACGTAATGTAAGCTGACACATTTGTATGTCTTTTTTTTCTTTATTGTATTTTCCCTTTATACAAAGGTGAGCCAGCAGCTGTGTACAGATGCCGCTCTTTGGCCGACAGGAAAAACATATAACTAACATGCAAACATAGAAACAGAAATACATGAATGTCAAAAACAGAAGACGCACACAAGAATAGTGATGAAGGCGTTCGTTGGAAGGCACTGGTTTCAGAAACAAGGTCCACAGTGCACACAAACGAAGCTAATCAGTATGATACTCGAACGAAGGAGCACACCGAGATAACACTGACACACAGAACTGAAGAAAACACCATTGCACTAAACGCTGGCGACGACCTTCGGCACAGAAAACACTGAACACACTTGATGAGGTGGAGGAGGGGGGGCTGCCACTGGGTGTAGGGGACAGGCGAGGGGGGTGGGAAGGAAGGGATGGGGAAGAAGCCAGTGGGAGAAAAGAAGGGAGAGAGGAGGGGAGAGGGAAGGGTGAGGTGTGGAAGGTTGGAGAGGGGGGAGGAAGGGGAAAAATGGGAGAGGGGAGGGGGAGGAAGAAAGGATGGTGAGAAAGAAGAGAGAGGGAGCCCTGGAGGAAAGGGGGGAAGGGGGAGAGGAAGGGGAGGATTAGATGTGGTAGGAGGGGTATATGGAAGGAATGAGGACATCAGCAGGGAGGGGGAGTTGGTGGAAGCCACACTGTGCAAGGGTATGGAGAGTGTTAAGATGGAGAGCAAAAAAATGTCTCTAAGCACTATGGGACTTAACATCTGAGGTCATCAGTCCCCTAGACTTAGAACTACTTAAACCTAACTTACCTAAGGACAGCACACATCCATGCCCAGTGCAGGATTCGAACCTGCGACCGTAGTAACCGCGTGGTTCCGGACTGAAGCACCTAGAACTGCTCGGCCACAGTGGACAGCAGATGGAGAGCAGGTGGGATGCAATGGTACAGACGCAGCAGCGGGGTGGGGTGGGAGAGGATGAGAGAGACAAGCAGGTGGGGAGGATCAAGCTTACAGGAGGTGTAAAGGATCTGTATCCATTTGAGGAAGCTAACTCTAAATATAGATAAATGTAAATTAATGCAGATGAACAGGAAAAAGAATCCTGTAATATTTGAATACTCCATTAGTAGTGTAGCGCTTGACACAGTCATGTCGATTAAATGTTTGGGCGTAACATTGCAGAGCGTTATGAAGTGGGAGAAGCATGTAATGGCAGCTGTGGGGAAGGCAGATAGTCGTCTTCGGTTCATTGGTAGAATTTTGGGAAGATGTGGTTCACCTGTAAAGAAGACCGCTTATAAAACACTAATATGACCTATTCTTGAGTACTGCTCGAGCGTTTGTGAGCCCTATCAGGTCGGATTGAGGGAGGACATAGAAGCAATTCAGAAGCGGGCTGCTAGATTTGTTACTGGTAGGTTTGATCATCACGCGAGTGTTACGGAAATGCTTCAGGAACTCGGGTTGGAGTCTCTGGAGGAAAGGAGGCGTTCTTTTCGTGAATCGCTACTGAGGAAATTTAGAGAACCAGCATTTGAGGCTGACTGCAGTACAGTTTTACTGCCACCAACTTATATTTCGCGGAAAGACCACGAAGATAAGATAAGAGAGATCAGAGCTCGTACAGAGGCATATAAGCAGTCATTTTTCTCTCGTTCTGTTTAGGAGTGGAACAGGGAGAGAAGATGCTAGTTGTGGTACGAGGTACCCTCCGCCACGAACCGTATGGTATGTAGATGTAGATGTAGGTGACGAAAAGGAGGAGGTGCGGGAAGGGAATCAAGTCATATAGGATCTGCGTGGGGGATGGGAGACGGATGCAATAGGCGAGGCGGAGTGCATGGCGTTCGAGGATTTGGAGGGACTTGTAGTAGGTGGGAGGGGCGGAATTCCAGGTGGATTTGTATGTCTTTTTTTTCCCTTTATTGTCATTTCCATTCCCCATCAGGGGCAGGCTGGCAGCAGCATAATCGCTGTGTAATGTCCCCACAGAAAATACCCTCTACCACGCACCAATTAATCATTTTCAATCAAATCATTTACATTCATTCACTTTGGAAAAGTTATCTGATCTGATTTTCTCGTAATATATACGGCGACAGCTCGACGAAGCTACAGTATTTTCTAGTACGTTTATTCTTTGAAATAACAGAGATGCATATATGCATTCTCCATGGTTGTTAGAGTGGTAACTAGGACAGCTTCTGGAGTATCTGTTGAGGGATTTACGTGTTTCTGAGAAATACATATTCTGCTTTTCTTCTCACTAAAGCGAGCCAATTAACATTTGTGCCGCTAGCGATTTGTTTGAGGAGAAAGAGACCGTAAAAGGAAAATAATTAAGGCGTGGAATCACTGGAGATCTGGATATGTAATGGAGATGGATTTAATACACAATTTCCATCATAAATAAGGTTCGTGACTTTTTTGTTCTGGAGTGAATGAACGAATGAGTTTTTTTCTGAATCATTTGATGATCATGTTGGCCTTGTAATTAGTGGGTAAGTTTCAGCTGTGTCGAAGAGAGCCTGCAATCACTGAGTCTGTGTTAAATCGTCCAAAAAGGCTTCGTACACATCTGGAATTCGCAATCTTTCGTAAAAGGAACAAATTGTCCAAACGATTGATTCTCCCGACTGACTGCAGTGTTTAACAGTAATAATAAATGTAAAGATCTCTTAAAGCAAGCCAGCCACTGATTACCAAGATGAAGGACTCCACCAAAGATCCTATTTGGCTGATTTCACGTAATGAAATATTATATTAAAAACTGTACATACATAAAGGAGAGAAAGAGAGGGAGCTAATGAAAATAGAGATAATACTAATAATCCTCCATTAGTCTAATTTTTCGCCTGTCTTATCACGGATCAGCCAAGAACGGGGAGGGCCTTACTTTACTGTATATATTTATGTGTGAAGGTGTCTATACAGACAAGACATTACACAGAGATAGCGGCTAGCTGCATTCATCATCTATTCTTAGATAAAGAGACGGCAACTTATTATCTGAACATTTAAAAACGTTAAAGCTGCTCTTCAGCCAAGAGACATAAATAGACAGGAAGACATTTAAAAACAATGTAAAGGAGTTAACATGGCGGAATATAGAAACAAAAAAGGCGGAACAGAAGCAAATAAGACATACAAAGCGGTGACTGTAAATCGGAGATCAAAATCTAATAAAGTATGTTACACAAAAGAACAAAAACAAAAAAAAAAGAACCACGCTCTACATCAAACGGCACCAGGCAAAGTACGGCCAGAGCACAAAAGTCCATAGAACAACAGCCACATGACGGGCAGTGTAGCAAGGAACTGTCATGGACAATAAACAGGTGGAGCAAACAATTAAAACCCACATCACTAGATGACAATGTAGAGTGACACTGAAACACAACACTAACGTAGCACACCGATACCAAATGAAAACCTGGGAGGATCCGCATGGGAGGGGGCGACAAGGGAAATGGGAAGAAGGGGAAGGAGGCGAGGAGGAGGGGAGAGAAAGGGGGATGAGGTGGGGCGCGCAAAAGGAGGGCTGGGAAGGGAAGGGAGGGCAGAGGGAAACAGCTGAGGAGCGGGTGCACGGACTCCGGGAGCGAAGGAGGAAAATCGGAAAATCCGCTCTGGGAGGAGGGGTGAGGAAAAAGGGGGCCCTGGGGAGGGGGGAACAAGGTCAGGTTACAGTTGGAAGGAAGGGTATATGTCACGGTGAAGTTCATCATCCGGGAGGGGGAGGCAATGGAAATTGCCCTGAAGAAGGAGATGGAGGGTGTGGAGGTGGAGAGAGCAGGGATATAGTGATAAAGCCGCAGCAACGGGCGGGGGGTGGAGAAGAAGGAGCAAACCAGGGGGTGGGGGGATCGAGACTGCAGACAGTGTAAAGGATGTAGAGATGTTGGATGACAAGGAGGAGGTGGGGGAAGGAGATCAGTTCATACAGGAGCGGTGTGGGGGAAGGAAGGCGGATACGGAAGGCAAGGAGGAGTGCATGGCGTTCGAGGATGTGGAGGGCCTTGTAAAAGTGAGTGGGTGCAGAGATCCAGGAAACACTAGCATAACAGAGAATTGGACAGATGAGGGATTTGTAGGTGTGGAGGATGATGGAAGGATGAAATCCCCATGTTTGGCCAGACTGGAGTTTCAGGAGGTGGAGGTGGGAATGGGCTTTCTGCTGGATGGTCAGGAGGTGAGGGGCCCAGGTGAGGTGACGGTCGAGGGTGAGGCGAAGGTATCTCAGGGTGGGGGTGAGCTGGATGGGACGACCATAAAGGGTGAGGTAGAAATTGTGGAGACGAAGGAGTGGGTGGTGCAGCCTATGATGATTGCCTGGGTTTTGAAGGCATTGAGTCGAAGGAACCACTGGTTACACCAAGTGGTGAACTGGTCAAGGTGGGTTTGGAGGGTGCGTTGGGACCATTGAAGGGTAGGACAGAGAGCCAGGACGGCGGTGTCATCAGCATACTGAAGAAGGTGGACCGGTGGGGGTAGCTTGGGCATATCAGCCGTATACAAGAGGTAGTTTGTATGTCGTTGTCAATACTGTTAAATACACTCGTGACATTGTTACACAGTGTGAACACACGTATTCAAACTTCGTAAAACCACATAATCTGTGAGTGCTCATGTTCGTTAAACCATCACTAGACACAAATTCATTAGACTACAGGTGCAGACTACTGTTTCCAGGCTACTAATAACCGTTTTGGCTCGTAAACGGATTACAGACATTGTTTTGATATGTGTGGAGCGCCATTGAACAGTCCAACGACTGTACTAGGAAGCCAAGAGTATGTCCTCGTTGCACAATTATGAAGTCTGCAATAAAATCTTACGTGACTTATTCTTAAACCATCATATATAAACATGAGAATTACACATCGAATTACATACACAAGGGTTATACATCGGTATACATAAAATCTTATGTGACTTATTTTTAAAACATCATGAATAAACGTGAGGATTATATGTCGAATTTGTAGATAAAAAAAGACAGACTCAGTACTTTTCTCACATACGTGGTAATGTTGCAGTAGCTATCTAGAGAAGAAGAAAGTTGTATGGGATAGAGGAGGACGAAGAACTGCCTCAAATCAGTCTCCGAAGCGAAACCGACGGCAACATGGCACTGCTGCCGCCTTGTTTTTCCCACTGACGGTTGGACGGCTGATGCGCCGCTCAGCGCCAGCTGTGCTATAGATAGTGTAATGCGACCTCGCTATGGCTGAAGGACATCTACGCCGCTGCCCCGTGACGTATCCCTTCCGCCATCCACCGCAGGCAAGCGCACTGCGCTCGAGGCCTTTCCTGCTGCAGCGGAAAGAGAGCCACGCGAAAACTTCTCGTCGGAGCACCCAAACACCCACAAACATGCAGCTTTCTGTTCGATGTTGCACCGCCTCATGTATGTTCAGTTATCTGGATCTACCTTTCAAACAGAACTACAGACAGTCAGATACACATTTCCAATAACGGCACCAGCTCTGTCCTGATAATACATACGAAAAAAGATGTAAAATGACGCCACTTTGTACGCGGACTAACAGAAACCAGTCAGTAGTTACAGAAACCGATGCATCATATCACATACAGGCAAAATTCCAGATAACCTTGCAAAAAAGTTAAAGTCTAGCGACTGCAGACCTCCATTTTATAATACCAACAGCATATCAAAATTTTTGTTCAGTAGTAAACACGCCGGCCGAGGTGGCCGAGCGGTTCTAGGCGCTACAGTCTGGAACCGCGCGAACGCTACGGTCGCAGGTTCGAATCCTGCCTCGGGCATGGATGTGTGTGATGTCCTTAGGTTAGTTAGGTTTAAGTAGTTCTAAGTTCTAGGTGACTGATGACCTCAGAAATTAAGTCCCATAGTGATCAGAGCGATTTGAACCATTGGCACACAGTGCTGTGTACAAAAAAAAAAAAAAAAACATACAAGCTCCGGGGACAAGTACGTATTGTACAATCAGACTGAACTGTGGCAGTTAGGTTATCTCGAGAGAAGCTGGAGAGTAAGAAAGAAAGGTTCAGTCTTTGTCCAGCATTTTTTTAACAGAAAACTACTCATACTATTTAGAATAACGAAGTTTTACATTCTGTTAAGAATATCAGAGACCCTGCTGGAAATATTGGGAATCAACAAACATATGACTCAGAATGCCATCTTAGTATTAAATGACTAAACCGAATTTCCTTGTTCCCCCTTCTGTCAAATTAAGTTTTAATTACAAACACTAGATTGAAGTTGTAAATTCAGCTTTGTGTTTCATCAACTATTAAATGTTTCTTCTCATAAAAATTTTGTTTCCTTTTTCAGTTAACATAACTATTTTTTGTGATAAAAAATCTAACATTTTCCTATGTAAATACTCTATATGCCGTCACTTTTGTATCTTCAGTATTTTCTGCGTAAATCTTACTTGTGGAAGTCGCGTGTCTATTTATCTTTCTTTGCGACATTCAGTTGTCACTTGAAGATTGGCTAAGAAACTGAAAGCCAGTTAGTTTCCAAGTACGAGGGCGCGCTGACAACTAATGCCTCTGAATTTTTTATGTGAAAACACTTACAGCTTTTAAAATAAAACAAACGCCACTCACATTCTGCATGAAACTTCCTGGCAGATTAAAACTGTGACTCGAACTCAGGACCTTTGCCTTTCGCGGGCAAGTGCTCTACCGACTGAGCTACCCAAGCACGACTCACGCCCCGTCCTCACAGCTTTAATTCCGCCAGTACCTCGTCTCCTACCGTCCAAACTTCACAGAAGCTCTCCTGCGAACCTGCAGAACTTGCACTCCTGGATGAAAGGATATTGCGGAGACATGGCTTAGCCACAGCCTGGGGGAAGTTTCTAGAATGAAATTTTCACTCTACAGCGGAGTGTGCGCTGATATGAAACTTCCTGGCAGATTAAAACTGTGTGCCGGACCGAGACTCGAACTCGGGACCTTTGCCTTTCGCGGGCAAGTGATCTACCCACTGAGCTACCCAAGCACGACTCACGCCCCGTCCTCACAGCTTTAATACCGCCAGTACCTCATCTCCTACCTTCCAAACTTCACTCTAGAAACATCCCCCAGGCTGTGGCTAAGCCCTGTATCCGCAATATCCTTTCTTCCAGGAGTGCTAGTTCTGCAAGTTCGCAGGAGAGCTTCTGTGAAGTTTGGAAGGTAGGAGACGAGGTACTGGCGGAATTAAAGCTGTGAGGACTGGGCGTGTGTCGTGCTTGGGTAGCTCAGTCGGTAGAGCACTTGCCCGCGAAAGGCAAAGGTCCCGAGTTCGAGTCTCGGTCCGGCACACAGTTTTAATCTGCCAGGAAGTTTCATATCAGCGCACACTCCGCTGTAGAGTGAAAATTTCATTCTAGAAACATTCTGCATCTTTCTCTTCATGTCTCCACATTTGCAGCCCTCTGCCGCTACACGACTACGAATTGTAGCTAGTAACTATGTCGATACGTGAGAAACAGCGGGCTGACATCGAGTTTCGAATGCGAGTTGGTCTACACTTGGCTCACCCCGCCTTCAGCATCACAATGCCAGACTTTATAACGGGCGCTGCGACATCTGCAGCAGTCCGACGCCCTGGGTTCACTGCGATCGATCATCCTCCGTGCAGTCCCGACTTGGCCCCGTGCGAACTTAAAGAAACCCTCAGAGAGCTCACTTTGATAGGTTGAAGCGGTGCAACCAAAGGCGAGGTGTGGCTTCATCGACAAAGTAAAACATTCTCCATTGCAAGGCAGCAACCACTGTAGTTGCTGCTAACTGCCATTCTGCTATCCGCGTAGAGATACGTCTAACATCTCCAACCGATTGCACTCCAGTGTAGAGAGCCAGTATCCCTATGCAGGCTCTCTACTCCAGTGGGAGCCCGGAGGACATCTCCCAGCCCTTTTGTAAGCTGCGCGCCCCACCCTGAAGTGACCTCCCTCAGGTGGCGAAAAGGTCCCCACAACCAACATAACCATGGATGGGGGAGGTAATGTTTAGGGTGGTGTGGCTATTAGAAGTTTAAGTTGGGATATTTTTCGTAGGTATCGACATGGCCACTACTGATTGAATGTAATGGCTCCAAACTTGGAGGTATCTTGTATATCTTGTAAGTAGGCTGTTTAGGTTTTTGTGTTGTTAACGTCACCTAGCGCTCTGTATGAAAATCACTGGCTGTGCTGTGTGCAGTCTGTGGCTGGCTGGTTTGCATTGTTGAAATAGTTGCTATTGTAGTGTTGGGCAGTGGGCTGTCAACAGCGCGTGGCGTTGCGCAGTTGGAGGTGAGCCGCCAGCAGTGGTGGATGTGGGGAGAGAGATGGCGGAGTTTTGAGAGCGGATGATCTGGACGTGTGTCCATCAGAGATAGTAAATTTGTAAGACTGGATGTCATGTCATTATATATATATATATATAATGACTTTTGAACACTATTAAGGTAAACACATTGTTTGTTCTCTATCAAAATCTTTCATTAGCTAACTATGCCTATCAGTAGTTAGTGACTTCATTAGTTAGAGTCTTTTATTTAGCTGGCAGTATTGGCGCTCGCTGTATTGCAGTAGTTCGAGTAACGAAGATTTTTGTGAGGTAAGTGTTTCATGAAAGGTATACGTTATTGTTAGTCAGGGCCATTCTTTCGTTGGGATTATTAAAAGTCAGATTGCGTTGCGCTAAAAATATTGAGTGTCAGTTTAGTGATGATCAGAGTAAGTAAAGAGAGAAATGTCTGAGTACGTTCAGTTTTGCTCAGCTGTTTGAAAATCAAATAACGTAAGGGGTTTACCAGCACAATTTTTCTAAGGGGACGTTTCAATCTAGTAGATTAATTAATTGAAGAATTGGAAAATTACTGTATCCCCTGCAACCGATAGGTCTCTGTGCAGGCAAACTATTGGCGAGGTCTGTTGGTCGGAGAAAAACAGCCTTGGTATACAAAATGGTTAATTTAATTTGATACCCTTTTAATTAATTAACTGACAGACCCATGAATGGTATCTATCAACTCGGACTTTAGTAAGCAACACTTTTATGTCACTGAAATTACAGAATTAATTCTATTTTGATCCCTTTCTTTGTGTTTGGAACTGGACGGAACAGCCGTTGCAGCTTCGCCACGTTTCTATAGCCGGGAACACACTGGGCGTTTTTGTCAGATCGGAATTTCGACCGTCGCCGCTATAACATTAATGTAGAGTTCACACACTGAGCGGTAAAAATACCGACACCACATCAGTCGATCACTGACCACCGTGCAACAAGTGTCTATTTAATTGTATTATCATATTATAAATAGTGTTGTGTACAACATGAATAGAGAACAACTTTTTGCATTATTGTTATATCGTCGATTGAAGAGGAAGCGAAAAAATAGACTTACTTGGTTTCACCCGATTAATGAAAGGAGACGGAAGTTGGAGCCTTCTACGCTTTGTTTCCTAATTTAAGAAACGACGAAGAAAAGTTTTTCAATTATTCTAGGATGTCAATCTCGTCACTCGACGAACTGCACAACCTGCTGAAAAATCATATTCAGTGGAAAAATACTAGACTGAGGAGTTATATTCAACCGGTGGAAATGCTGGCAATAACTTTAAGGTAAGTAAAATTGAGAGTTGGGAGTTAATTCACCACAATTTTTAGATTACAAAACCTTATACTTCTGTACAGAATAAGCTATAGCATTTTATTATTTGTTTGGCAATATTTGATCATTACGAATTACAGTTCAGCAAAATCAGTGTTTCGCAGGACATTCGTTGAAGATAGTGAAGTTACTGAAGGGCTGCGAGACTGTATATTATCATCCCTGATAATTTTGAGAATAATTTTCGTAATGCTGAGGTACATTTGGAATTGGCTGGAAAGTTGTGATTGGAGAGCAGGTCATTTATTGTAATGGAACTGGAGTACTTGTAAACTACGAAGAATGCATGGTAGTCGTAAATACTTGTTGAGGCATCTGCGGAACATTGAAAAGTTGTGTAAACTTAATATTTGATGGCTGATTAAACTACTGGATCTGGGAAGTAGATTGGTTGTATACATTATGGGTTTGAGGTATGGAGGGGTATGTATTTATAATTTTCGAAATGACTTGAAGAAATTCCATTTGGCATTGAAGCCACTGAGCGTCATCAAACTTGTCTACATGAGGCAACAAACTTTCGAAGAATGACAGTTTGTCGTTTTTTTCTCAGATTCTCTTTTCTGTAATGTCTGTAAAATTTTTAAGTTGACTTCACCCATTTTTTTATGTTGCCTTGTAGATGGTTTTGCTTTTGAAGCAAATGTTTCAGCTGTTCCTTCAACTGTAGTCACTGCCGGAGGTACTGGTGGAGCACTTAGCTCTTCACTATGGTAGTCTGCATCTCCTTTGTTATAACTTTCTTCTGTTTCTCTTTTCTCGTATATTTTTCGCAGAAACTGTAGCTCATTGTTGAATATGTACCTTTTTTTCTTGGAGGCATGTGAACCACTTGCTTTTTGATTCTTTGCATTTTTTTTGTGATTTGATAAAAGCATCACGTAAGTGTTTCCACCTTTTCATGACTTCTCTATCCGAAAATAAAATATTTGTAAGGCGAAATAAGGAAGTATATCGAAAAAGTACGAATTGTTAACTATAATATATGTGTAGCATTGACGCTAAAATAATGTTTTACTTTTAGGTATTTGGCCAGTGGATGCACTTTTACCGACCTCCATTATTCGTACAGAACTGGAATATCTACAGCAAGATTGATTGTTACAGAGGTCTGTCACTCTCTGTGGCTAGTTTTGCAAAGTGAGTGCATACCACCAACCACTAAAGAAATCTGGGAGGAATCAGCAAAGGGATTTGAATCAATAGCAAATTTACCTCATTGTATAGGTACCATAGATGCAAAGCACATCCGTCTCGTGTGTCTAGCGAGAAGTGGCTCTATGTTCTTCAATTATAAAGATTATTATTCAGTTGTTTTAATGGTTGTGGAAATCAATTGAACGTGGTTCACATAATCTACCGGAAGAGATGTGCCTACCAGGAACAGAAAGCCCGGAAGTACCGTATTTCTTTGTTGCTGACGCTGCATTTGTCTTACATAAACATTTGTTGAGACCTTACGCTGGTACTCACTTGACTGTTGAAAAGAGGCTATTTAACTACAGACTGTGTAGAGCAAGAAGGTACATAGAGTGCGCTTTCGGAATACTCAGTAACAAATGCCGAATTTTTCGTCGTCCCTTGAATGTACAACCTGATTTTACTACTGGTATTGTCAAGGCCTGTATTGTGCTTCACAATTGTGTTAAGAGATAGAGATGGGTACGTAGCTGAGGATGCTACGCCAATTACAGGACTTGAAAACATCCGAATAGCGTGCTGTACAAGAGGAGGTTTGAAAGCCAACAACGTGAGAAGCATTCCGTGCAAGTACTTTGTGTCATGTGTTGAAAGCATTCCCTGGTAGATGTCAGAATGTAAGGACCAGATAGGTGAAACCAGGAAACATAAGCATAACCACACACATTGTGGACAGATTTGACACCGCTTGGCATAAAAAATAACTCCAGTCACACTGATCAGTACAATTCGACATATGACAGGTACTATGTGCATTGAAACTATAAAAATGTAAAATAAATGCAATGACATTGAAAAATAATTTAAAGACTATTAATTAATAGTTGAAATGCTATTTAACTGACATTAATAGTCTTACATCTATTTAATATAATAGAAATGATTTGTTAATTGCTTTTATTACTTTTGCTCCGGCGACATTTCGAAATTGAGAATATCTTTATCAAGCCTTGTTTCAAACGATGATGATAGTGTAATTGATTCCTTACTACTATGACCGTCCCCTTATCTGCTGGTATTATTGTAAGATCTTTGTTGGTTTGTAATTATGCTTTAGTGTCTTGTTTTCCTTTTTGTGTAATGTACGGTGTTTTTTATTTGTTTCTAAAATTTTGATTCTTTGCATTTGTTAGTAAGTTTAAAATTGCAAATAAGAAATAAATAAATTTAAGACTGTTAAGGGCAATTCAATAACATTATAAAATAAATAGATAAAATTATTTGTACTTACCAAGGTCATTCCTTTCGCTGTCTTCCAGCTTACCAAAATCATTTCTGAGTTGAAGACAAACTTCATGCTACGCACTCCTTGTGGCGTCCCTATCTTTAAAAATGTCCAAGGTTTTGTCCCAGAGCACAGGCCTTTCTTGTACAAAATGAATTAATAAAGGCGAAATACCCTCAGACTTCAAGAAGAATATAATAATTCCAATCCCAAAGAAAGCAGGCGTTGACAGATGTGAAAATTACCGAACTGTCAGTTTAATAAGTCACAGCTGGAAAGCACTAACGCGAATTCTTTACAGACGAATGAAAAACCTGGTAGAAGCCGACCTCGGGGAAGATCAGTTTGGATTCCGTGGAAATGTTGGAACACGTTAGGCAATACTGACCCTAAGACTTAGCTTAGAAGAAAGATTAAGGAAAGGCAAACCTACGTTTCTAGCATTTGTAGACTTGGAGAAAGCTTTTGACAATGTTGACTGGAATACTCTCTTTCAAATTCTAAAGGTGGCAGGGGTAAAATACAGGGAGCGAAAGGCTATTTACAATTTATACAGAAACCAGATGGCAGTTATAAGAGTCAAGGGACATGAAAGAGAAGCGATGGTTGGAAAGGGAGTACGACAGTGTTGTAGCCTGTCCCTGATGTTATTCAATCTGTATATTGAGCAAGCAGCAAAAGAAACAAAAGAAAAATTCGGAGTAGGTATCAAAATCGACGGAGAAGAAATAAAAACTTTGAGGTTCGCCGATGACATTGTAATTCTGTCATAGACAGCAAAGGACCTGGAAGAGCAGCTGAACGGAATGGACGGTGTCTTGAAAGTAGGATATAAGATGAACATCAACAAAAGCAAAACGAGGATAATGGAATGTAGTCGAATTAAGTCGGGTGATGCTGAGGAAATTAGATTAGGAAATGAGACACTTAAAGTAGTAAAGGAGTTTTGCTATTTGGGGAGCAAAATAACTGATGATGGTCGAAGTAGAGAGGATATAAAATGTAGTCTGGCAATGGCAAGGAAAGCGTTTCTGAAGAAGAGAAATTTGTTAACATCGAGTATAGATTTAAGTGCGAGTTAGTCGTTTCTGAAAGTATTTGTATGGAGTGTAGCCATGTACGGAAGTGAAACATGGACGATAAATAGTTTGGACAAGAAGAGAATAGAAGCTTTCGGAATGTGGTGCTACAGAAGAATGCTGAAGATTAGATGGATATATCACATAACTAATGAGGAGGTATTGAATAGTATTGGGGAGAAGAGGAGTTTGCGGCACAACTTCACTAGGAGAAGGGATCGGTTGGTAGGACACATTCTGAGGCATCAAGGGATCACCAATTTAGTATTGGAGGGCAGCGTGGAGGGTAAAAATCGTAGAGGGAGACCAAGAGATGAATACACTAAGCAGATTCAGAAGGATGTAGGTTGCAGTAGGTACTGGGAGATGAAGGAATTTGCACAGGATAGAGTGGCATGGGGAGCTGCATCAAACCAGTCTCAGGATTGAAGACCACAACAACAACAACAACAACTCATTGTCAATTACAACCACTTCGGCCATGATTAAATCACACCATTACGCCACTCTCAACGTGTACACAACAGCGGTCGGGGGCAGACTGGACGATGAGTGTGTAACCGCGCATTTAGTCACGTCGGCGGAGACGGTAAAAAATCCGTCGATTGTAGTGGCAGTGGGCGGCTGCATTGCTGCCGTCGGCGTTAAATAGTCCGATCGTCCATTTTTCCACACAATGTGTGCCTCGCAGTTCTATCCCATGCGCCACTATTGATACGGCGACGACGATAACAATTCCGATCGGACAAAAACGCCAAGTGTGTTCCCGGCCTATGGGTTACAGCTCCACCATATGTGTACTAAGAAGAATGTAAGGAATTTCTGTTACACGATGAATAATACAAATTTAAAGACTGTCGATTAACTGAATATCTAGGGATTATGATTACGAACAATTTTAACTGAAACGATTACATAGAAAAAGTTGTGGAGAAAGTGGTATGGAATAGGACTGACGGAGAAAATCGAAAAATTTCAAAGAAAAACAACTCGTTTCGTGGATTATCTCAAAATAGAGAAGAGAGTGTCGTTCATATAACCCGCGAGTCGAGGTGGGGCAAGGGGGGGAGAGCGGTAATCATGTAAAACAAAGGCGTTTTTCGTTGTGGTGAGATATTTTTAAAAAAAGTGTTGTCACCATCTTTTTATTTCAAATGCGAAAATATTTTGTTGATTCCCAGATGACCATCGGAATAAAATAAGAGGAATCATAGCTCACACGTAGATTCAGATGTTCACTTTTCCCACGCGCTGTTCGACAGTGGACCGTTTTGATTTGTTTACGTTTGTCCTTCTGTTTCTTAACACAAAATCTAAGCAATCATCGAACGTTGATTACGCGAAAATAATTCAGTTTAATCGATTCAAATGAAATTTCCTTCAATAGTTGTAATGGATTAAAACAGATGTAGTCACTGCAGGTTACGATGGTGTCAGCTCACTGTTGTGTCTGCGAACTGTGTTGAACAGCTCAGTACCATCCGTTAGCAAGTGTGCAACGCGATTCTGGGAGTACAATACCAGAGGCAACTTGTACACCTGCTAATTGGGATGGGGTGTATTGTATGGAAAAATATTCGATTCCATTAACACCGAGAACATTGCAGTAACAATTCGTCACCTACACCCGTATGTCATATTACAATCATTTTAGATGTACTGAGAAAAAAGCAGTATACATAGGAAGTAATCGGAATTTGCGACAGAAACTGCGAGCCGTAATTCGAGAGTCGTTCAATGAGAAAACAGTTTTACTCGGCCAGTTGCTGTTGAAAAAACGCGGAATTTTTTGTGGGACATTGTGTAATATTCCAGCTATAACCGCTATAGTTTCATGAAGTTCTGATACGCGCTATAAGTAGCCTTCAAAATGGCTTTTGTAACGGAAGTGGGTTCCAAGCAGAGAGCTGTCATTGTGTTTCTTTTGGCGAAAAACCAGAGCATCGCAGATGTTCATATGCGCTTGCACAATGTCTACGGAGACCTGAGAGTGAACAAAAGCACAGCTAGACGTTGGGTGAGGTGTCTGTCGTCATCGCCTCTTCCGGAGGAAACGTCCATCCTCTGAAGCCAAGGCGATCGCCTTCCGAGACTGTGAAGGAGTTATTCTGTTTGATGTCCTCCTTCGTGGTGCAACGATCAACCTTGAAGTGTGTTGTGCTACCCTCAGGAAACTGAAGAAGCGAATTCACCAGTGTTCGTCGCCATAAAAATGCAAACGAACTTCACAGAAGTCTGCGCACCCGAGAGGAGCTCACAGTACTTCATTGGACTGTGCTTCCTCATCCTCCCTACAACCCCAATCTCGCACCATACGGCTTCTGTCCGCTACTTGCACCAGTAGTGTGGTACCATGCGGGCATACAGGCCCTCCTAGTAAGATGGCGTAAGGCAGTCGCGTTGAACTGATATTACGTTGGAAAATTTTGTAGCCAAAAGAATGGGGAATAATATGATATATTGTAATCCCCACCCTTGGAACAAGTGGACCATTTCCTCTATCTAGGTAGCATACTGCCATCTAACTGCTCATCTGGAAATAGATTACGTGCTGCCCATGTAGCATTTGGACGTGTGTTCCTGAATAAAGACCTAACACCGTACACCAAACTGATGGTGTACAAAGCAGTAGTCATTTCCACCCTGCTATATGGTTGCGAAACCTGGACGTTATATTGCTGTGATCTGAAGAAACTAGAACGCTTCAACCAACAGAAGCTAAGATATATCATGAACCTGAAATGGGATGACTTCATATCCAACACGGCTGTTCTTGAGAAAGCAAAAATGTATACCATGGAAGCTCTTATCATTGGGCATCAACTTAGATGGGTTGGACATGTCCAGCGGATGAAAAATGACAGACTTCCACGCCAAATGCTGTACAGCGAAGTGAGCACAGGTAAAAGGCCACGGGGTGCCTCTCTCAAACGTTATAAGGATCAGTACAAGAAAAATCTATCTGAAAAACGTGAACATCGATCCGAGTAACTGGTCCACAATAGCAGACGATCGAAGTCGCTGGCGCTCAGTTACCTCAAATGCTCTTCAAAACTTTGAGCTGGAACGTCGGAGAATGGAGAATGACAAACGCCGAAGACGTAAACTCCTCCAGGCTCAGCCACGTCCTCCACCTTCCATCAGCTGTAATGTCTGTGGCCGCGTGTTCCACGCTAGGATTGGATTGCTAAGCCATCAACGACACTTCCACGCCTGAACCGTGACAAAGGAAATCTCAGGAGAGAAATGAAAACTCAGATACGAGTATCAGCCGGCGACGATTGTAATCCCGAATAAAACAACTAACCTGCTTTCAGAAAAAAAAGGTGTTGCATTACGCATTCAAAGCCCCTCGTGTAAGTACTGTAAGTAGGCTGTTTGGATTTTTGTGTTGGTAACGCCACGTAGCGCTCTGTATGAAAATCACTGACTGTGCTGTGTGCAGTCTGTGGCTGGTTGGCATTGTTGGAATATTCGCTATTGTAGTGTTGGGCAGTTGGATGCGAACAGCGCATATCGTTGGGCAGTTGGAGGTGAGCCGCCAGCAGTGGTGGATTTGAACACCATTAAGGTAAATACATTGTTTGTTGTCCATCAACATCTTTCATTTGCTAACTATGCCTATCAATGCCTATCAGTAGTTAGTGCCTTCAGTAGTTAGAATCTTTTATTTAGCTGGCAGTATTGGCGCTCGCTGTATTGTAGTAGCCCGAATAACGAAGATTTTTGTGTGGAAGTGATTCATGAAAGGTACAGGTTATTGTTAGTCAGGGCCATTCTTTTGTTGGGATTATTAATAGTCAGATTGCTTTGCGCTAAAAAAATATTGTGTGTGTTAGTTTAGTGATGATCAGAATAAGTAAAGAGAGAAATGTCTGAGTACGTTCAGTTTTGCTCAACTGTTTGAAAATCAAATAACGTAGAAGTTTACCAGCACAGCCATTCATAATTTTCTAAGGGGACGTTACTGTCCTAGACGTATAAGAGGGAGGTTAACCCATATAGAGTGGATTAGCTGGGGGTATGTATCTCTAAGGAGGCATCAGAGCATTTCACCAGTCAGTCAATTATTCGTGTGTGGTATCACAGGCACTGAAACCGTTGCAGCTAGATTGAGCTTTTGGAGAATATATCACTTTACTATGCAAGGTCGTAGATGATGTGGCCGTCTACAAGAAGAGAGCAAATTGCAGAGGATGGGTGGTTGCTATACGGACCTGGACGCAAGTAAATGTAACATACTGCATATAAATAGGCGAAGAGACCCACAACTGGTCTGTTACACTTTTGGCGGTAAATCGCCGGCGGCCGTAACAGCTGCGACTGGCGGATCGACCTACACTGTAATGAGCAAGTAAGACAGATAGGAAAAGTTGCTGATGGGAAACTTATTCACTAAAAAAACGACTCACCAAATACTTATTCGGCTAATTTTCTTGGTACTGCTCGTCAGCTTGGTACCTTTATGAGACTGGATTAATAAAAGAAATAGACAAGATGCAGTGATGAGCAGCACGTTTCGTGGTAGGTCGTCATGAAGATGCTCAACAGATCCCAGTGGTGGTTGCTCGAAGAGATGCATTGTGTATCGTGGGGAACTGTACCGTTGCAAAAATCGGAGGGCGTATTTCGTGGGCAATAAAATACTTCATTCTTCAAGGAGGAATTAGAGCTAATACAGGTTTTTCCCAATAGTCGTTCTTCCCATTTCAATGGACCACAGTCGCAGATTAAATATCAGAAGTACTTTCCACCACGTAACGTAATGTAGCGTGACAGTCTTACGCATCTGATTTTTGGGTGTAGAACTAGCGTTGTCTGGAAGAAAAGCTGTGGATGTTCGAAAAACTCTCAGGTCGACCTACGTGTAACAGGAAAATGGTAGAAAGTCACCTAGAAACTCTAGACTACAATTCGGTTCCGTATTAGGAAACACGTGAAAGTGATGTATAATCAGGGATGAAGTTGTTTCGTCTTTTTTAGCAATGCGCTGGAGAATAATCCACCTTTTACTATATTCTCGCCATTGACAAATGTTCCATTAAAACTGTTTTTGTTCTGGTCTTCAGTCCTGAGACTGGTTTGATGCAGCTCTCCATGCTACTCTATCTTGTGCATGCTCCTTCATCTCCCAGTACCTACTGCATCCCACATCCATCTGAATCTGCTTAGTGTATTCATCCCTTGGTCTCCCTCTATGATTTTTACCCTCCAGGCTGCCCTGCAATACTAAGTTGGTGATCCCTTGATGCCTCAGAATATGCCCTACCAACCGATCCCTTCTTCTACTCAAGTTGTGCCATAAACTCCTCTTCTCCCCAATTCCATTCATTACCTCCTCATTAGTTACATGATCTACCCATCTAATCTTCAGCATTCTTCTGTAGCACCACATTTCGAAAGCTTCTATTCTCTTCTTGTCCAAACTGTTTATCGTCCATGTTTCACTTCCACACATGGCTACACTCCATACAAATACTTTCAGAAACGACTTCCTGACACTTTTATCCTCGTTTTGTTTTTGTTGATGTTCATCTTATATCCTCCTTTCAAGACACTGCCCATTCCGTTCAACTTCTCTTCCACATCCTTTGCTGTCTCTGACAGAATTACAATGGCATCGGCAAACCTCAAAGTTTTTACTTCTTCTCCATGAATTTTAATACCTACTCCGAATTTTTCTTTTGTTTCCTTTACTGCTTGCTCAGTATACAGATTGAACAACATCGGAGAGAGGCTACAACCCCGTCTCACTCCCTTTCCCACCACTGCTTCCCTTTCATGCCCCTCGACTCTTATAACTGCCATCTGGTTTCCTTTTAATTGTAAATAGCCTTTCGCTCACTGTATTTTACCCCTGCCACCTTCAGAATTTGAAAGAGAGTATTCCAGTCAACATTGTCAAAAGCTTTCTCTAAGTTCAAATGGTTGAAATGGCTCGGAGCACTATGCGACTTAACTTCTGAGGTCATCAGTCTCCTAGAACTTAGAACTAATTAAACCTAACTAACCTAAGGACATCACACACATCCATGCCCGAGGCAGGATTCGAACCTGCGACCGTAGCGGTCGCTCGGTTCCAGACTGTAGCGCCTAGAACCGCACGGCCACTCCGGCCGGTTTTCTCTAAGTCTACAAATACTAGAAACGTAGGTTTGCCTTTCCTTAATCTATCTTCTAAGATAAGTCGTAGGGTCAGTATTACCTCACGTGTTCCAATATTTCTACGGAATCGAAAGTGATCTTCCCCGAGGTCGGCTTCTACCAGTTTTTCCATCCGTCTGTAAAGAATTCGCGTTAGTAGTTTGCCGTTGTGACTTATGAAACTGATAGTTCGATAATTCTCACATCTGTCAACACCTGCTTTCTTTGGGATTGGAATTATTATATTCTTCTTGAAGTCTCAGGGTATTTCGCCTGTCTCGTACATCTTGCTCACCAGATGGTAGAGTTTTGTCAGGACTGGCTCTCCCAAGGCCGTCAGTAGTTCTAATGGAATGTTGTCTACTCCCGGGGCCTTGTTTCGACTTAGGTCTTTCAGTGCTCTGTCAAACTCTTCACGCAGTATCATATCTCCCATTTCATCTTCATCTACATCCTCTTCCATTTCCATAACACTGTCCTCAAGTACATCGCCCTTGTTAGGCCCTCTATATACTCCTTCCACCTTTCTGCTTTCCCTGCTTTGCTTAGAACTGGGCTTCCACCTGAGCTCTTGATATTCGTACAAGTGGTTCTCTTTTCTCCAAAGGTCTCTTTAATTTTCCTGTAGGAAGTATCTATCTTACCCCTAGTGAGATAAGCCTCTACCTCCTTACATTTGTCTTCTAGCCATCCCTGCTTAGCCATATTTGCACTTCCTGTCGATATCATTTTTGAGATATTTGTACTCCTTTTTGACTGCTTATTTACTGCATTTTTAAATTTTCTCCTTTCGTCAATTAAATTCAATATTTCTTCTGTTACCCAAGGACTTCTGCTAGCTCTCGTCTTTTTACCTACTTGATCCTCTGCTGCCTTCACTACTTCATCCCTCAAAGTTACCCATTCTTCTTATACTGTATTTCTTTCCCCCATCCCTGTCCATTGTTCCCTTATGCTTTCCCTGAAACTCTGTACAACCTCTGGTTTAGTCAGTTTATCCAGGTCCCATCCCCTTAAATTCTCACCTTTTTGCAGTTTCTTCGGTTTTAATCTACAGTTCATAAGCAATCGATTGTGGTCAGAGTCCACATCTGCCCCTGGAAATGTCTTACAATTTAAAACCTGGTACCTAAATCTTTGTCTTACTATATTTGTTTAAATAAATGTATTGAGAATGCTATTACCGCCTAGTTGTGTCGGAGAATTTGTGGTGTGCTCTACATCTCGTTATTCTATAACTCTCAAGGAAAACCACCATAAACTGTTACTCTCCTCACAAATATGGTTATTCCACAGGTCTTCAGATATTGTGCTTACATAGGAGAAGAAATTCTGTACTGTACTATTACACTACTGCTGGAAACAGTAGCCAATGTGAAATACCTAGCAGCAACCGATCTAAAAAGTGCAGTTAACACGTAGAGCAAAATGGGATACTGGGCTGAGACAAATGTAATTCAATCGCGAAGGAAATGGTTTACAAAACAGCACTACTGGTAAAATGGTGTTGTGTGATTGGTTGTGTCTGACTTATGAAGCAGTCGGATAAGTGTAAACGATCCAGTAGACAGTGTCAGAAGCTCTATGGCACTGTTAGGACCGCATTAGGTTGGTAACTCTATTCGAATATGTAACAGGAAAAACTCGAAGAAAAGACGACGTATCTTTCACGAAACACTACTGGGCGAATTTAGAGAAACTGCATTCAACGGAGACTGTTAGACTACTACGTAGCCCCCATCATATATCCAGCATCGCGGTCATAAAAGGTAACAGAGATTTGAACAGAGACATATACACAGTCAGGTTTTCCTCGATCAGTAGGTCAGAGTGGAAAGAAAAGCGATTAATCCTCTACGATGTGCCTTCCGCCATGTACTGTGCAGGCGTTTGCGAGGTATTTGTTTCGATGTAGATGTAGGATGCTCACAGACGATGCAGTTGTCTATAAGACGGCAATAACGAATTGCGCAAAGGACAACTGCATAGGATCAACGCTTCGTAAAGGGACTGGCTGTAAATAAATGTAGCATATGTTGTATAAAGAGGCGAGAAGGTCCATTTCTCTTCGATTACGGTATTAGTGAGAAGCCACTGGAATCAGTAAGAAGCACACAATACCTAGGAGTAACCGTCCAGACCGAGCCAATGCTGAATGATTACATAATACAACTTGTAAGTGAGTCAGATGCCCTGTTGAGGTCCGCTCGAAGAATCTTAAGGCAATGCGATTCATCACCCACAAAAGAAGCGGCTTACAAAAGAACCTTCTTGACTGATTACAGCATCTCGCGAAATGATCACAACGAGAAAGTGCGGTTACTAGAGGTACACTTAATACAAAATTCGCATTGATGCAAAAAAATTTGTATTGAAGCCAGAGTGTACACAATATTCACATTTTGCAATATTATTAAAAATATACACGCATCAATCCATTCTAGTAAGAAATTCATCAATGGCTTAGAAGGAGTTGGCCACTAATAAATTCTTTAGACTCTGCTCAAAGTGGACTTTATTATTATTCCAGAATTATTGGTTGAACTTTTTATGGCTGCTGGCAAGTTATTGAAAGTATGTGTTGCTGAATAGTGGGCACCTTTCTGAACCAAAATAAGTGACTTTAAAACTTTGTGAAAGTTATTCTTATGTCTATAATCCGATTAAACTTACTTGATAGTTGACGTCTGTCACTTGCCGCTACAGTGCTGCCACATCGGCCGCCGGTTTCCGCTCGGTTATAGGCGACACACAAAGACAGCTGGGCACTTTACAAATGCTGTTGATGTGTAACGCGGAGCAATGTTGAAGTGGCCGCTGAGAGGTACGTCGGAAATGCGAAGTACTCCGGCGATGGCTGAGTTCAAGTCAGCAATGACTGAACTGCAGCAGACGACGTATATTGTAAATGGTTCAAATGGCTCTGAGCACTATGGTACTTAACTTCTGAGGTCATGATTCCCCTAGAACTTAGTACTACTTAAACCTAACTAACCTAAGGACATCACACACATCCATGCCCGAGGCAGGATTCGAACCTGCGACGGTAGCGGTCGCGCGGTTCCAGACTGTAGCGCCTAGAACCGCTCGACGTATATTGTAGCCCTAAGCTAACCACAACCTCGTGATGTGCATTGTATCTAACAAAATGGCGGTCATTAGCCTGCAGCAGAACTAAAATCATGACCGCTTTATTCACGGCGAATACAGCTAACTACTGCGAGCACACTCAAGACAGGAAAAAAAAAAATGTTTCAGCACTAAAAGCCAACTGTAATTTCTTGCTGTCATCGGTTATCTGAAACAATCCTGCTGCGTTACCAACCGATGGGCAATCCACATTGGCACGTGGTTGCAGACGATAAGCGACACAGACAGATCCCAAACTAAAGCAGAATGATAGGAAGAGAACTAATAGGAAATAAAGAAGTCAGTACCATGATGAAAATGTTGTAGCAAAGAATAAGAAATAAAAAAATAGATGTAAACCAACTAAATGAATAAAAATAATAATCAAACTATTTTGATTGGATTTAGAAATAAAATAATGCGCTTTGTCTAATGACATTCGAACCTACGTCCCTCAACACATCAGGTTACTACGCCATCCATTGCGCTACGCTACAACGATGCTTTATGTAGACCTGTTTATTACTGTGGGCTCACACAGTCACCGCGAGAAATTGTAGCCTTCAGAAATTCGGCTTCACGCAATGTCGTGCGAAGCTCACCTAATATGACCCAAGTCCTGTGATTATGGTAGCAGTATGTGACGTTGAATCGCATCTTGTGCGTAAGTATTCAGCAGTGTTTGGTTATTGATTGTATGAAAAGTGTGTATATTAAGCATCGTTTTGTATGTGCGTGTGTCTGTGTTTGTGTATAGTGTGGTTGTCATGTGTGATGAAATTCGAAATAAAGTGCCAGACCTATGATTCGAGATCCGTTTACACTCCGAAGGAATGGCGGACAAGGAATTGGAAGTGAGCTGACCAACTGTTGTGGCAGTTTGGCAACGGCGAACGGTTCGGGCGTGAGCTCTGGAGGAAACCAGCTCCAACACCTGAAGTGTCAACAATTACGGTATTTTGATCAGAGTATAGTATTGATTCCGTGAACTGAGCTGTTGGTTTTAAACAAAAAAAATGTTTTAAATGACAAATTTCATTAAGGAATAAATATATTGTGAAGCGGTAGTTAGTATAACTAGTTCCTTAATCAGCCCACTGCAGGACGTTCTTGAGTTCACGCCACAAATAATTCGTACTGCACGTTTTTGGGCTCGGAAATTTTTCGCTTGGCTGGGTGAGTTACCCCAGAAAATAATCTCATATGACATTATGGAATGAAAGTAAGCATAGTACGCTAGATTTTTTTATGTCACCAATGTCTGACAACATTCGTACAGCAAAGAGAGATTTGTTTAGGTGCATCGGCAGTTCTGTGGTACGCGATCCCCCTCACCCTCCCTTTCTCAGTTAAATTTATTACTAAGCTGTACTCCCAAGATCGCTAATAATCATTTTAGCAAATGACCGGTTTCGACAGAGGTATGCTGTCTTCATCGGATCTTACACTTTTCAATTTTTCGATATATCATCAATCAGTGTTACATGTCGCATAACGTTGAACATGTGCCTCCCACTGCCATAAAGATCAATGTACGTCACCACGTCAAATGTACACTACTGGCCATTAAAATTGCTACACCACGAAGATGACGTGCTACAGACGCGAAATTTAACCGACGGGAAGAAGATGCTGTGACATGCAAATGATTAGCTTTCATTCACACAAGGTTAGCGCCGGTGGCAACACCTACAACGTGCTGACATGAGGAAAGTTTCCAACCGATTTCTCATATACAAACAGCAGTTGACCAGCGTTGCCTGGTGAAACGTTGTTGTGATGCCTCGTCTAAGGAGGAGAAATGCGTACCATCACGTTTCCGACTTTGATAAAGGTCGGATTCTAGCCTATCGCGATTGCGGTTTATCGTATCGCGACATTGCTGCTCGTGTTGGTCGAGATCCAATGACTGTTAGCAGAATATGGAATCTATGGGTTCAGGAGCGTAATACGGAACGCCGTGCTGGATCCGAACGGCCTCGTATCACGAGCAGTCGAGATGACAGGCATCTTATCCGCATGGCTGTAACGGATCGTGCAGCCACGTCTCGAATCCTGAGTCAGCAGATGGGGGCGTTTGCATGACAACAACCATCTGCACGAACAGTTCGACGACGTTTGCAGCAGCATGGACTACCAGCTCGGAGACCATGGCTGCGGTTAACCTTGACGTTGCATCGCAGAGAGGAACGCCTGTGATGCTGTAGTCAACGACGAACTTGGGTGCACGAATGGTAAAACGTCACTTTTTCGGATGAATCCAGGTTCTGTTTACAGCATCATGATGGTCGCATCCGTGTTTGGCGACATCGCGGTGAACGCACATTGTAAGCGTGTATTCCTCATCGCCACACTGGCGTATCACCCGGCGTGATTGTATGGGGTGCCATTGGTTACACGTCTCGGTCACCTCTTGTTTGCATTGACGCCACTTTGAACAGTGGACGTTACATTTCAGATGTGTTACGACCCGTGGCTCTACCCTTTATTCGATCCCTCCGAAACCCTACATTTCAGCAGGATAATGCACGACCGCATGTTGCAGGTCCTGTACGGGCCCTTCTGGATACAGAAAATGTTCGACTGCTGCCCTGGCCAGCACATTCTCCAGATCTCTCACCAATTGAAAACATCTGGTCAATGGTGGCCGAGCAACTGGCTCGTCACAATACGCCAGTCACTACTCTTGATGAACTGTGGTATCGTGTTGAAGCTGGATGGGCAGCTGTACCTGTACACGCCATCCAAGCTCTGTTTGACTCAATGGCCAGGCGTATCAAGGCCGTTATTACGGCCAGAGGTGGTTGTTCTGGGTACTGATTTCTCAGGATCTATGCACCCAAATTGCGTGAAAATGTGATCACATGTCAGTTCTAGTATAATATATTTGTCCAATGACTACTCGTTATAATCTGCATTTCTTCTTGGTGTAGCAATTTTAATGGCCAGTAGTGTAAAAGTAACCTGTACAAACATAAACGTAGCTGTACTGCGCCGATTGCAAATGTTCGTGTGCTAATATACTTGTTTTCTCGTACAAAACTATGACTTATTTCTCTTTCTGTTTTCTGGTATTTTTAAATCCTCGGTAGTTTTAGTGTAAACACTTATCTATGCTTTTGTGTTTTTTTCTGAATAATTACCCGGTCTTTCCTACTGATTTGACTTCCTCAATACCCAAACTTCTTTATTCTGTTCGTGTCAGGCAAGAATAGATTCCTCATAAGAATGGAGCAAATACTTTTGGAAAATAAAGACAGCAAGTATCAACTGAAAAATAGGGAACAACGATGCAGAGAAGCGCGTAGTTCGTCCTCATAGTAGCACTGGTAAGAGACTGGAACAAGTAGGAACAGTAGTACTGCAAGAAAAATTACGAGAAAAGTCTTAAGATTTTGGTAAAAACGTAATTTATTTACAACAAACTTAGGTAACATAGTCCAAAGGTTTTGATGACAGACAACGAAAGAATCATCAGTACTGTACGGAAGTTAACTTAGAGGAACTTTTCTGTGAATTCGGGTCTGAATGTTCCGCCGCCGAGAGAGGAGAACGTGGAACGGAGGGTTGTTTAACATGTGGAGCCACGAAGGGACGAGCAGCAGGCAGCGACAGCAGGGCTGGCGGCCGCTGCCACGCGCCGCTGGCAGGCGCGTCACTGCGGCCTCCTCTTGCCGAAGCGGAAGTGTCCGTAGTCGTCGAAGCGCGGTGCCACGGGGACGGGGGCGGCGGCGGGGGCGGCGGGCTGCCGCTTGCCGAAGCGCATGTGGCCGTAGTCGTCGCTGGCGAGCTGCCTCTTGGAGGCCGCCTCCAACAGGTCGTCGACGAGCGCGGGGTCGTCGTAGGGGGCGGACAGCAGCAGCTCCTCGAGGCGGCGCGCGCCCCCGGGGGCGGCGGCCGAGGCGGCGGCGCCGGAGGCGGAGGGGGCGGCGCCGCTCAGCCACGCTCCCAGTGTCACGGCCACCATCAGAAGCACGGCGCGGCTGCTCATCTCGCCTGCGACACAGCGGATCCACACCTCGGTAACGCAGCTGAGCAGCCGCTAGCACGTCTACAACTGCAAGCGCAGCGGAAACATTGTGACCACTGTCCACTGTGAGACCGAATGGAGCCTGGTCGAGTTGCAAGTAGAGAAAGCACACACGGCTTTCCAGAAGGAATGATTTGTATTCAGGAATATGACTCAGAAGATAATCATGTTGTTGTTGTGGTCTTCAGTCCAGAGACTGGTTTGATGCAGCTCTCCATGCTACTGTATCCTGTGCGAGCTTCTTCATCTCCCAGTACCTACTGCAACCTACATCATCCTGAATCTGTTTAGTGTATTCATCTCTTGGTCTCCCTCTACGATTTTTACCCTCCACGCTGCCCTTCAATACTAAATTGGTGATCCCTTGATATCTCAGAATATGCCCTACCAACCGATCTCTTCTCCTAGTCAAGTTGTGCCACAAACTCCTCTTCTCCCCCATACTATTCAATACCTCCTCATTAGTTATGTGATCTACCCATCTAATCTTCAGCATTCTTCTGTAGCACCACATTTCGAAAGCTTCTGTTCTCTTCTTGTCCCAGCTATTTATTGTCCATGTTTCACTTCCATACATGGCTACACTCGACACAAACACTTTCAGAAACGACTTCCTGACACGTAAATCTATACTCGATGTTAACAAATTTCTCTTCTTCAGAAACGCTTTCCTTGCCATTGCCAGTCTACATTTTATATCCTCTCTACTTCGACCATCATCAGTTATTTTGCTCCCCAAATAGCAAAACTCCTTTACTACTTTAAGTGTCTCATTTCCTAATCTAATTCCCTCAGCATCACCCGACTTAATTCGACTACATTCCATTATCCTCGTTTTGATTTTGTTGATGTTCATCTTATATCCTACTTTCAAGACACCGTCCATTCCGTTCAGCTGCTCCTCCAGTTCCTTTGCTGTCTCTGATAGAATTACAATGTCATCGACAAACCTCAAAGTCTTTATTTATTCACCATAGATTTTAATTCGTACTCCGCTAATCATAGCGGACCCAAAAGATAAATTACAGAGAACAATTTGGTTGCTGCCCAAGGTGGCAAAAGATTATAATATGACAATAACTAAAGTAAAATCAAGATAATGGCAGTCCATGCTAAGTAGCATTTAAGAACAAAAATAATAATTGATGATAACAAATAAACACTTTTAAATTCCTGAGATGCGAGGTCTCATATGTCGCACACTATGATCAAGAATGCAGACAAGCCGGCCGGAGTGGCAGAGCGGTTAAAGGCGCTACAGTCTGGAACCGCACGACCGCTACGGTCGCAGGTTCGAATCCTGCCTCGGGCATGGATGTGTGTGATGTCCTTAGGTTAGTTAGGTTTAAGTAGTTCTAAGTTCTAGGGGACTTATGACCACAGCAGTTGAGTCCCATAGTGCTCAGAGCCATTTGAACCATTTTTGAATGCAGACAGCAAAAATTCAAGCAGTTGGTAGCTACTATAAATCGCACTCACCTCAATAAAGCTAGAAAGGAGACAGTACTAAAACTTTATAATGTGATGGGAGTGCCAGTTCTGATGTAAGGGTCGGAGACTTGGACTCTAACCGCCAGTCTGAGGAGGAGGATTGGGGCAGCAGGGATGAGACTCCTAAGACATCTAGTTGATTACAAGCTCATAGATCGGATAAAAAATAGTGAAATAAGGACTGAACTGGGTGTCAAACGCCTACTGTAGAAAACAGAAGAGTGCAGAAAGAAATGGCATGAGCACGTTCAAGGGATGTCGGAAGAATGGATACTTACAACAATATGCAAACATAAACCTAAAGGAGAAAGGAGTGTGGGGCGTCCTAGGAAGAGATGGAAAGATCAGCTGCAATCTGCTTGAAATTGGAACAGGGAAGGACGCCTAGACCAAAACTGTATATGATAACGGTGATGACAAGAACGATTGTTCGCAGCAAAAAAAGTCTGGTAAATATGGGTTCTAAGATACACACCTTAAAAGCTGTGAGCACGTCTTGAAACCAGTCTCTTCTACTACAAGCTCTTTGCTTTCCGTATTCAACATCAGTATCAGCATAAGCACTCCGCAAGCCACATGATACTGTGTGGCAGTGTGTACGTCTGCTACCAATAACTGATCCCCCTTCACTGTTCCACTCACGTAAGGCACTTGGGAAGAATGATTGTCGATAAGCCTCTGTATTCAAATTTCTCGAATTCCCTCGTCGTGGTCATCTCGTGAGATGTATATGGGAGGAAGCAATATGTTGTCTCACTCTCCCCAGAAAGTATTCTCTTTCAATTTGAATAGCAAACGTCTCCGCGACGCATAACTTCTCTCTTTTGTAGCATCTACCACTGGAGTTTGTTACACGCCTCTGTAAAGCTCTCACGCC
This sequence comes from Schistocerca americana, assembly GCF_021461395.2. Classification (NCBI taxonomy): domain Eukaryota; kingdom Metazoa; phylum Arthropoda; class Insecta; order Orthoptera; family Acrididae; genus Schistocerca; species Schistocerca americana. The sequence continues at coordinate 134,300,536 of NC_060123.1, forward strand.
AACTAACGCATCCCGTGACGAAATGCGCCACTCTTTTGAGAGGTGATAATATGGACCAAAGCAAGAAAAAAATTTCCAGTAAACGTGGGCTCTGAAGTGCATATGTTAAGAGCTACGAGCACTTGTTCAGTAGAACAGATGTGTTTCGCAGTACCGAAGAAGAAAACCTGCTCATAGCTCTTAGGCCCACTTTAGAGCCCATGTTCACTGAACATTTTTTCTTGTTTTGGTCCATACTATCTCTTGGTTAGGAACTGAGAATTCCCTGAAACAGATGAAAAGTGCGAAGGCGGCTGGAGTAGATGAGCTGACAGCGGATATGATTAAATCCGCAGGAATCCATGTTATACAATGGTTACACCGGGTGCTGGGGGGTGATATGGAAGGAAAACAAAGTGCCGTATGAATGGAAAAAAAGGAATTACAACACCATTATTCAAGAAAGGTAGTAGAATGAAATGCACCAACTACCGAGGCACCACACTGTAATCACACTGCCTTAAGATAATGGAAAAGGTCATAGAAAAAAGATTGTGGAAAATTCTAGAACACCAATTAGAGAAACAACAGTGTGGGTTCAGAAGTAATAGGGGAACAATAGATCTCATTTTCTCCCTTCGTCAGTTAATGGAGAAGCATTGGGTAGTAGTATTCGTGGATGTGGAAAAAGTATATGACAGTGTACCAAGGGATAAAATCTGGGAATGCTTGGGAAACCATAATGTTCCTGATTCATTAATTAAAAAGGTCCAGATGCTGTACGATGATTGTGAGAGCAGTGTGCAAGCAGGATGTGCAAGATCAAAATGGTTTAAGACAAAGAGAGGTGTTCAGCATGGCAGTTCGCTCTCCCCTTTACTCTTCATTACACTTTTCCATTTGGGGAGATACGGAAATGGTGGTTCAGGGGAGACTAGATTACTGGAACACAAAATTTAAAAAAATCAAGTTAACTTTGAGTAGGAACAAGACAATGGCAATGAAAATGATCAGGACACCCACACCTTGCCACATCATACTGGAGACACGGAAATGGAGATTCAGAGGAGACTAGATTACTGGAACACAAGATTTAAAAAAAATTCAATTTAACTATGAGTAGGAACAAGGCAGTGGCAATGAAGATGAGCAGGACAGCCACACCTTGTCAGATCATACTGGAGGGGGAGAAGGATGAATGTGTGCTAAGCTTCAATTATCTGGATAGCACCATATCACGCAATGGAAGTTCCAAACTAGAAGTCTTAAACACAATAACGAAAGGATCTAGCTTCTTCCGCCAAGTACGAAATTTAATCTGGAACAAGGAAGTCCCTCAAAGAGCCAAACAGACCATGTATAAAACTTATCTCCTGCCAATCATGATGTATAGTCTAGAAGCCCGTGTCATAGATAAGAGAGATGACGATAAGGTCCCACACTCCGAGGAGCGTAGGGGACGAAGCGGGAGACCCGCACCGCCGTACTAGGCAAGGTCCTAGTAGAGGTGGTTTGCCATTGCCTTCCTCAGACCGTAATGGGGATGAATAATGATGATGATGAAGAGACACAACAACATCCAGTCATCACGGGGCAGGAAAAATCCCTGACCCTGCCGGGAATCGAACCCGGGACCCCGTGAGCAAGAACGCTACCGCAAGACCACGAGCTGCGGACAATAAGAGAGAAGAGAGTCAAATACAAGCGTGTGAAGTGAAGTTCCTTAGGTCAGCTCTACAAGAACCTAGGATAGACTGAGTCAGGAATGAATATGTAAGGAGAGACCTGCAGGTGATATTGACTACACAGCAGAGGATGAGTGCTTTGAGACTGTAGTGGTTCAGTCATGTGAAGCGAATGCACTCAACTCAAACACCATGCCAGTATTTGGAGATTTAGGTACCAGGAAGAAGACCAATTGGGCGGCCTAGAAAGAGATGGACAGACCAGGTTAAAGAAGATCGCAAGAGGAGAGGAGTAACATGGGATGTAGTGGAGAGGGAAAAGCTAGACCAGGACAGAAACCAATGGAGGCACATCGTTCACAAAGTTCATACCCTGCTCGCTGGAAGGAAATCCTGATGATGATGATGATGGTTCAAATGGCTCTGAGCACTATGGGACTTAACATCTATGGTCATCAGTCCCCTAGAACTTAGAACTACTTAAACCTAACTAACCTAAGGACATCACACAACACCCAGTCATCACGAGGCAGAGAAAATCCCTGACCCGGCCGGGAATCGAACCCGGGAACCCGAGCGTGGGAAGCGAGAACGCTACCGCACGAGCACGAGCTGCGGACAGATGATGATGATGATATCACCTCTCAAAATATGGAAAGCACATTATCGAAGATGAAGAAGTCCTCATAGCTCTTAAAGTATTCATTGTAGAGCCCATGTTTACTAGAATTGTTTGCTTTGGATGATCGTTCCCATTATATCCCCGAATATTGAGCATTCCTCCTGGGACACTCTGCAAGCGGAGCACGGACTAATGGAATCAGTCTACCCACGATACGGGCCACTAAAGGGGGAAGTCCACGACATAATTGTGTTTTGAAACGGGTAGATTGGTTCAAATGGCTCTGAGCACTATGGGACTTAACATCTATGGTCATCAGTCCCCTAGAACTTAGAACTACTTAAACCTAACTAACCTAAGGACATCACACAACACCCAGTCATCTCGCGGGTAGATTGTTATGGCCCGTTGCCTGCTAACAAACACCTGGGAAAGGCGAAATTGGTCTCCTGTTCGCGGGCTACCTACGTGTGCATGCATGAAAAGTGGTCGAAGGATGGTGAAACCACAAGTAGCCGACAAGGTGTTGGACGTCCACTTCTGATCACAGAACGTGGTGGTCGAAGATTTTTCCGCTCTAAAAGTCAGGGTTGGCGGCGATCAATGGCAGATCTAGCGACAGAGTACAATGCTGGTGCAGGCACAAGCGTCTCGGAGCACACTGTCGAGCACCCATTGATGAACATGCGACTCTACCGCAGACGACGCCTACGTGTTCCCATGGTCAACCAACGACAACAATTACGATTGCAGTGTGCAGGGGACCACCGAGATGCGCCGTAGATCAATGGGAACGAGTCGTCTGGTCGGATGAATCACGCTGCATGTTACACCAGGTCTATCGTCAAGATACGCCGTCACCCTGCTCGAATCATGCTCCGCGCCGCGGATGCAAGCGGTGGGGGGCGGTACAATTCTGTGGAGGGCGTTCAGCTGGGCTTAAAAGGGACCTGTTGTAGTAATCGAAGGCATCATGACAGGTGTGGACTACGTCAACATTGCTCTGGACCACCTGAATCCTTTTGTGCTTGATGAATTCCCTGTCAACGATGGAATCTTCCAGTCCTGTCACAAAGCCAGAATCGTGGAGCATAGTAGTGAAGTCGCGTCGATGCCTTGGCTTCCCAGTTCGCCGCATCCGAACTCTGGGGAATCTACCTGGGACGCTATCGCGAGCTCTGCGCGCACAAACCACCGGCCAGTGATTTACGTGAATTGCGTGACCTGTGTGTAGACATCTGCTGCTACACATCTCCGGAAACGCAGCAAGGACTTATCGAATCTGTGCCACGTAGAATCGCTGCTGTATTACCTTCCAAAAGCAACCATTCGACTATGTCTTGCTGAAACATGACGGAAAGGATTTCCGGGTCAGCACTGACACTAAACAAGCCAGCATACCCAGCAGTCTAGTATCAACAAATACTGTAGTCTTAGGCGATCCTCGCGTCGTAACAGGAACATTTCACACGCACTGAACTCTGCCACAGACGAGACTTGAGGTCTAGTGGACGGAGGTAACGTATCGGTGTGCAGTTGTCTAGCCTCTGAATTAACAGCCCTTTGAATTAACCATCCTCAGAAATAACGAATATGACGTCCGACAGTATGTGTTAATAGTACGTTTTTACCGTATTGTGTGCAACTCACTCAAAGTTCCTTTTTGTCGCACTCAAGATGAATGTCTGTGTTACTTTAGAATTTGTGCCAGACCTACGAGGTAGTGAGAGGCATACGTGAATTTAGTCCATGTAGACATAAATAATTACAAGGCGTGGTCTTAAAAGCGGTTTGCACAGCACGCTTACGTGTATGGTCATTCAGGATAGTTTCTAGCATGGTAGAATGGTCTCGGGACGTTAACTAGCGACTCCTAGATAACTTTCCTTCAAGTTGTAGGTTTTTGTAATAGTCTAGACACTAGAGCGTCCCACGTTGTTGCAGCCAGTCATCAGAAAGAGAGAGCGTCTTGTCGGGCTGCCGACCTTGGCCGTGTCTGAAAGCCAGTAGCAGGCAGAACCGGACTTCCCGCAGTTTGCTGAATCACGCTCAGAAATGCCACAGCACATCACCTTGAACTGCCTTCTGTTTCCCACAGGCAGCACGCGTTTCGGCGGGCGATGATGGTGCAGAAACTCCATTCATTTGCATTACTACATAAGTTAATCTGGCAAGACGTGGCACAGGACAGTTAGGAAAAAGAATATTAGGATGAATTTGAGGTTTTCACGAAAGTGGTTTTACAGACGTCGGAAACAGAGGCTTGCTTACTGGAAGTCGCTTGTCGGGAGATCTCCCCGACCGTAGCGTCGTATTTCATTGAAATACGTTTGCACGTCAATGCGTTCTAGCATCCGACCGTCTCACTAGTAAGGGTATGACAAAGACTAGGCCTGTGCCGTTAGTCTTCCAAAGTGCATGCTCGTAAGATGCGAATGCCATGACTCATTGGGAGCCGCACCAGTAAATCATGTAACGACGTTCTTGTTGTACCTGATGAAGCGAGGAATTTTTCTGGCAGCGTTGTGACCTCATTTAACAATGAATCGACCGGGAACTCGAGAAGATTGTAGATATGAATGAAAGTGATTAGAGACACGGTGTGTGTTGCTATTTTTAGGTGACAACGTTCTTTCAGCTAAACCTTAGAATAGACGTAGTAACTCTTTTAAGTGGAATGGAAATTTTATTTGGTTAAGGATAAACGGAAGAGCACTAAAAGAATGGGAGATGATTTAGGGTTCGGACTTAATATTATTCGAAGTGACTTAACCAGAGGAGACAGGAAGAAGATGCTGTTTTATGCAAATGATTAGCTTTTCAGAGCATTCACACAAGGTTGGAGCCGGTAGCGACACCTGCAACGTGCTGACATGAGGAAAGTTTCCAATCAGTTTCTCTCATACACAAACAGCAGTTGACTGGCGTTGCCTGATGAAACGTTGTTGTGATGCCTCGTCTAAGGAGGAGAAATGCGTACCTTCACGTTTCCGACTTTGAAAAAGGTCGGATTGTAGCCATCGTGATTGCGGTTTATCATATCGCGACATTGCTGTTCGCGTTGCTCGAGATCCAATGACTGTTAGCAGAATATGGAATCGGTGGGTTCAGGAGGTTAATACGGAACGCCGTGCTGGATCCCAACGGCCTCGTATCACCAGCAGTCGAGATGACAGGCATCTTATCCGCATGGCTGTAACGGATCGTGCAGCCACGTCTCGATCTCTGATTCAACAGATGGGGACGTTTGCAAAACAACAACCATCTGCACGAACAGTTCGACGACGTTTGCAGCAGCATGGACTACCAGTCGGAGACCATGGCTGAGGTTACCCTCGACGCTGCATCACAGACAGGAGCGCCTGCGATGGTGTACTCAACGACGAACCTGTGTGCACGTATGGCAAAACGTCATTTTTCGGATGAATCCAGGTTCTGTTTACAGCATCATGATGGTCGCAACTGTGTTTGGCGATATCGTGGTGAACGCACATTGTAAGCGTGTATTCCTCATCGCCATACTGGCGTATCACCCGGCGTGATGGTATGGGGTGCCATTGGTTACACGTCTCGGTCACCTCTTGTTTGCATTGACGCCACTTTGAACAGTGGACGTTACATTTCAGATGTGTTACGACCCGTGGCTCTATCCTTCATTCGATCCCTCCGAAACCCTACATTTCAGCAGGATAATGCACGACCGCATGTTGCATGTCCTGTACGGTCCTTTCTGGATACAGAAAATGTTCGACTGCTGCCCTGGCCAGCACATTCTCCAGATCTCTCACCAATTGAAAACGTATGGTCAATGGTGGCCGAGCAACTGGCTCGTCACAATACGCCAGTCACTACTCTTTATGAACTGTGGTATCGTGTTGAAGCTGCATGGGCAGCTGTACCTGTACACGCCATCCAATCTCTGTTTGACTCAATAGTCAGGCGTATGAAGGCCGTTATTACGGCCAGAGGTGGTTGTTCTGGGTACTGATTTCTCGGGATCTATCCACCCAAATTGCGTGAAAATGTAATCACATGTCAGTTCTAGTATAATATATTTGTACAATGAATACCTGTTTATCATCTGCATTTTTTCTTGGTGTAGCAATTTTAATGGCCAGTAGTGTATTTGAAATGCTGCAGAATTAAGTCAGAAATCCGAAGTACGTAAGAGCATAAGTGAGAAAAGGCACCTGCAGGATCACGTCATGGACTCTGAACTGGTAAGAAGTGTACCCAGCACCATCTATAGCGAAATCTCAGAACTATTCCGCCGTTTGGTGCTATTTCCCCCCCCCCCTCCCCCCCCCTCCCCCCCCCCCTGAGCTTAGGATCTGGGTTGACTCCGACGCAGCCGGTAGCGAGCCTACGGCAAAAGAAGGGCATCTGGTCGCAAAATTGAATTAAAATTAATTACCAAATTTTGGGTGATCGACTGCCTACAATTAGCAGACTGCACTGCGGGCAGAACAAGAACTTGAAGGGAAAAAATTCTGTACCTGTAGTTCTTGTCCGCGCCGTAGAATTTTCGACAAAAGTAAGGATAAAATCGTAACACCTGTTTTGTGTTAATGTGTACTTTAATTATCAAACACAGAACAGGTACGAGTAAATCCCAAGTTCGGGCTGTCGCTAGAGGCTGTATGCCGGATGGGCCAGCTACGTAAGCCGGATGCGCCAGCTACGTAATCGCTTCGCGCCGTTCCGCCTTTTCCTTTTCGATGCCGCCGTAGTTCTCACCGTCGCCCGGCCCTGGACTTTTTCCGGCTTCTTGGATTCCTTTCGACACGAGCTTTCTTCCGACTTGCGTTTTCTATAATTCCGAGTATATTTACGTCTCGCGTGACACGACATCTTTGATTATCTTTTAATTTTCAGCTTAATACCGATTTTCCCATATACTCCGGTGAATATTTTTATTGTCTTACTTTGAGTCCTAGGTGTGCTGCGCAAGCTCTTCACAATGACATCGGAATCAACGTCCTATCTAAAGGCGTTTCCCACGCTACACGAATTTCAGGCCGGCCGCGGTGGCCATGCGGTTCTAGGCGCTGCAATCCGGAACCGCGGGACTGCTACGGTCGCAGGTTCGAATCCTGCCTCGGGCATGGATGTGTGTGATGTCCTTAGGTTAGTTAGGTTTAAGTAGTTCTAAGTTCTAGGGGACTGATGACCTACGATGTTATGTCCCATAGTGCTCAGAGCCATTTGAACCATTTTTGAACGAATTTCAGGTTTTCTCGAAAGTGGTTTTACAGACGTCGGAAGAGAGGTTTACGTACTGCGAAGACAATGGAAAGCCGCCTGTCGGGAGATCTTACCGACCGTAGCGTCGTATTTCATTTAAAGACGATTTCATACTAATGCTTTCTGGGATCCGCCCGTCTCACAAGTAAGGGTATCGCCAAAGACATGGCCTGTGTCGTAAGGCTACCAGTCAAATTTATAACTTTACACACAGTCAGTTCGTAACAATCACGCGCATGTGGCCACGTTAGTAGACAACCTCACAGGCAAAAAAGTGTACGACAAACACGTACAGATATTATCTACCAGCTGTGGACTCAACCACTGATCGCCTATCATTAGTGTCGCGGTGATCAGCAATTCTAATCCGACAGTATTTTGTCACACAGAAAAGTTCGCCTGACGAGCGAATAGTCGTTTACACGTTCGAATAAATGCAGACGATGAAGCTTTGAGATAAGGGTAAGCCCAGGGGTCAAAATTCACTAGTATGAATGTAGTTGGCATCACCTTTTAACCTGCCTTTTGAATATAAAAATGTTTAAACGACAAACTCTCCGGCGATTCTAGCAAAATAATTCTCCACAAAGGGAAGTGTGACCGGTGGTTAAGGCACCAGAGGATACACAATCGGTAAATACTCGTCCATCAACCAGATTTCGGTCTTCTGCGGTTTCCTTAAATCGATTGAGGGAATACCGGGCTGGTTTCTGTGAGAAGAAGACAGCCTATTCCCTTGTCCATTCTTGTCCTGTTCGAGCAGCCCCTGGTGACAGTCACCGGTGGGATGTTAAATGGCTCTGAGCACTATGGGACTTAACAGCTGTGGTCATCAGTGGGAGGAAACACACAAAGTTCAAATGAAAGTTTGAACGCGTGTGCTTGGAAGTTAGCCCCCAAGCATTTGCATTCTATATATTTACTAAGATGGTATCTGTTCTTTCGGACATGTCCGAAAGTTAAGGCTCACCGGCCACTTGACCATCTTCTTCTTCTGTGCGAATGCACAAACAGTGCCCGAACTCTTACGGGAATCGGCAACGCGCCACGAGTAATGAGTATAATGGGCGGGGGCACTACGAATGTAGTGCGGGACAATACGTTGAGAATGTGGGTTTCGCGGGAGGCGTGCCAGAGATAAATCCCTGCAGTCGCGCTATCCTCTGTGTCCTCGGTGGCTCAGATGGATAGCCGGCACGGTAGCTCAGCGTGTTCAGTCAGAGGGTTAGCTACACACTGTAATAAAAAAACTGAGTGAATGGATCAACGAACAACCTGAAGGGATGTCCTGAGACGTCCGCCCCGAACATATACAACGAACAAATTAGAACAAAATGAGATCAACAAAGAATTAAAAAAAAAAGAATGGATAGAGCGTCTGCCATGTAAGCAGGAGATGCCGGGTTCGATTCCCGGTCGGGGCACATATTTTCATCTGTCCCCGTATGTCAACGCCTGTAAGCAGCTAAGGGTGTTCATTTCATTGTAATTTCATTTGCATTCTGGTGCGAAGACTGTGGAGACTGCGGCTTTGCTGGCAGTGAGCAGCTTCAACGAAGGGTATCCAGCAATTCTGAAGACCATGACAAAGATGGACGTCACCCTGGGACTCTATTCGACGCCGTTTCGCCAAGCATTCGGACGAACACCGGATTCGAGCGGCCGAAAACCGCTTGTCACCGGCCGTACGAGCAGCTCTGGAGCAGCGCAGGATAGCCCAGGTCGAGCAGAACGCCCTCTGTGAGGAAGAGGAAATGTAGCTCATCCGCGAAAGAGATAGCTTACAGGACACTCTATGAACTGATTCTTGAGTATTGTTCATGAGAGCAGGAGCCTTATCATGTAATATTAATAGAGGCGACAGAGAAAATCTAAAGAAGAGCGGCTCCTTTCGTCACAGGTTCACGAACGGAACATGGATCAGAGGAGATGAGTGTGGTATTAGAAGTGCCTTTCGCTAAACCCCATAGGGTGGCTTGCGGAGTGTAGATGTAGGTGCGGATGTTTTGGTACAGTTGCCGTCGGTCGCCTGGCAGAAGTGCAGGACTGTTCTTTCGCGATGGTCGCCTGCAGTTTCTCCACTCCCGCTTCTGCGTCTAACCTAGGTGTCATCCATACACAGTCATTATGCCAGGCGCTGCTTTGAGTGTCATAGTTTTTTAATGGGCACTACGCTACAGCAAGAAAGTTCTAGAGCTCCAGACGGAATGCATCGCGTACTGTATTGCGGGCTTTGACTGCGCAGCCTCCAAGACTGTCTGTTTTCACCGACTTTCGACGGAGAGATAAATTCTGTTTTTTGACGCATTGGCACTCTAGATTCGGTGCGGCACTTTTTGCCCTGCTGAGCCTCTCCGCCAGCAGTCGAAATTATCTCCACAAGCTGACGAGACCGCAAAGTTCCACTCACTCCATACAACACAACGGCCTGCATTTACTGCGTCTGCGAACATGATATTCAGTACGGGCAGTCGGCTACAAACATGTTCATGCATGCACTGTAGCCAAGAACTGGAGCTATTACCTGTCAGCATCCCCATACTGTGGACTAGCTGTGATCGAAAGATCTTTTAGTAGATGGGAATATAGTGGCGAGCAGTTACGAAGAACAGCTCTTCTCGTGTCTGGCAGTTTGGCGTTGATTCGAGCTACCTCTACAGCTTGGAGAGGGCTATAAACATGGCCTTACCAAACTTAGACGGCTTAATTAGCTCCAGAGCAGTAACTTCAGCTACTCAGATCCATCATCATCGTCGCCAATTGAAGGGAATGTTGCGACAGTACCAAAGCTATTGATGGAAAAGCCAGAGAAGAACGGAATACTGAGGCCCGTCTGCATCTATAATCAAAACCAATCTGCAAGGCCATATAAACTGAAGAAGCTTCTTTATTTCTGGGAATGATATTCCTTTAACGGGTAGCAAATGACACTTCGTATCACCTGTAGCGAAAGTGGCAAATTTCGCTACTTACATAGCATTATCTGAGGCGATGAACCAGGTTTTATCACCATGATGTGTCAACCAAGTCGCAAAATAAGAAGTGGCTCTTTCAAAGCAGTGATGTACCCAGTGTTTATCAAGAGGATAATGACTCGTTCCATTGTTTAAATAAGGAACGTTAGGCTGTCAAAATATTACGGTCCAGTCGCTCTGCTCGTATGTTCAGTATAGCGCAGACCGCTGGCTTGCGAGGTAGGGAGGTGGACCAATCTCTGATCTAATTCGCGTGCATAAATAATGACCAGTGTATTGATACAGCAGACAGTCTGAGAGTGTTTTCGTCGATTTCCCTCTCTTCGCCTCAGAAATACAACCCACAAACAGTTACAACACGAAAGAACACAGAACAAAACGAACGCTACGAACAGTTAGTTAGATAACGTAAACGGCAATGTATTAGGAATGTTCACTAGTGTTCCGGTTACTACAACGGGTAGCAGGGCGATATAATGAACTAATGTTATCAGGTAGTTGATCCCGTTCTTTCGCCTCCATAGAGGTGCAGTCATATCAGCGAACATGACTCCTACGCGGAGGACATCGAGTATTTAGCTGTATGACGAACAGGTGAAAAATTACCGTCTGAGACAAAAAAATGTCGTCCGTATCAACATATTTTTAATTTTGTGCATGGGGAGCATAACGTAAGTAAAATGCCAACTTATTCCCCTAAATAGTTTTTGTTGATACAACATTTTACGGTAGATGTTTAGTGAAATATTGTTCGGAACTAGAATTCCTTACCGTCATAAAATTCTTAGTTTTGGCTATTTATCGCTAACGGAAATTAATTCGAAATTTATGGTGGTTTATAAGGAGTCTACAGCCACCCCAAAAGAATGCAAGTGTAGCTGTGCGCCTGTCTTCAATTATGGACGAGGCGTGGGGTCACCACCTGACTCCAGAAACGAAAGAACAAAGAAAGCAGTGGTCAGAGGCTGATGGCTCTGTACCAAAACCGGGGAGGTCGATTTCATCTGCCGGAAACGATGTGGCCACTGCTTTCTAGTATTGAAAGAACTTCTTCTTATCGATTACTTTGTAAAGGGTAGAAAAAAAAACAACTGCCGAATCCTGCGCTAGACATTTTGGACCAGTCGCGTTTTGAAAACCATGATTTATCAGCAAAATCAGCCTTGGGAATGAAAAAAAAATAGAGATCTGAAGTACAAATTTATGATTCACTCACTCTATTCAGGACATTTCGCACCCCCTGCCTTTCATCTGTTTCCATAATCAAGAAAATTTGTGGCTGGAAAATGTTTTATGTCCAGTGAAGAGCCTGTAATAGTCTGAGATGGGCACTTTTCACGCTTTTCAAAATGGCGCTTCGGGGATGCAATCTAGGCAATGGTGAAAGTGCGATGAGAATTTATTTATTTATTAAAAATTAACAGTGTTTAGCCGGAGTAGAATGCACGGTCTGCCTTAAGAAGAACAAATGCAAGATTTTCTGAAAGACGTAGGGGGATAAATTCACGAAAATGGGAAACTTAGTTACTGAGTAGTATTTTCACTTTTGGAGGGCGCGCCCTGAAAGTCTCTTCCGATCGTTTTATGATTTTTCAACCAATACTTAAGGAGACCACGGGATAAAATTTTAGTTTCAGATTACCAGAAAGCCGGCCGGGGTGGCCGAGCGGCTCTAGGCGCTACAGTCTGGAACCACGCGACCGCTACGGTCGCATGTTCCAATCCTGTCTCGGGCATGGATGTGTGTGATGTCCTTAGGTTAGTTAGGTTTAAGTAGTTCTAAGTTCTAGGGAGCTGATGACCTCAGAAGTTAAGTCGTATAGTGCTCAGAGCCATTTGAACCAATTCCAGAAAACCCAACGAAGAACGACGTGTTAGTGGTTAACTGGACTACAAGCTTAATGGTGTGCGAGTTTCTACTGTAATCTTACCCTTTGCGAGCTTTCACCTGATTCCTGGAAGAATCACACCAAGCTGGCTCTAAAGCGATTGGGTGGGAGGAAAACCCGCACTGATCTTTGGTCTTTTCCTTCTGTTTATTTAATTGACCCTTTATAACTTCGCCTGTAATCGTTAACGTACTTGTAATTCTTCAAGAGTATCAAACATTAAACCCGATTTTTCATGGTTTTCCTAAACCACTGAAGCCAAATCCCGGGATGGCCCCTTACAAAAGGTCACGGCCGATTTCTTTTTCTCTGTCCGAGTTCGTGATCTCTCTTTAAAGATCCCCTCGTCGACGAAACATTACACCTTAATCCTTATAGAAAAGTAAATACTTACTTTACCTAAAACAAAAGCTGTTTTCTACTTTCCGACTGAATTCGTAGTTCGTCAGCGAGCGGGGCGGGACAGTGTTTAAGACACTGGACTCGCTTTTGAACATCCAGGGTTCGAATCCCAACCGGCCATCTAGATTCACGTTTTCCGTAGTTTCTCTTAAATCCCTAAAGTTAAATGCCTGGACGGCTGCTTTGAAAAAGATACGGCGGTTGCATCCTTCCCCAGTCCGATCTTGTGCCCCGTCTCTAATGGCATCGTCAACGGAATTTTGAATTCTACTACATTCACTCAATCGCCGTGAAGTGCGTGGCAGAGAATATTTTTTACTGTGCAACTTATTGCGATTTCTTCCTGTTCCATTTACGGATAGACCGTGGTATGATGGCTGCTTGTACGCCTCTGAGCGAGCACTTACTTGCCTAATTACGTCTCTCTATTGCACAGATAATAAGAGGGGAAGGGGGGTGAGTTAATGCCCGGAAGGAAGGTACTTGAAGTTTCCTAAGTACGGACCGTACAATTGTTTCGTATGTAATCTCTTTTGTAGAACAATTGCAATTTCCCATTATATTTCTAATGAATCGTACATAGACTTGCTTTCGCTGCATCTGAGCCTATGTTGTAGTTCCTCGTTATGTCTCAATACACTTTTATTTCCAAATATTTGAATGATAGCTGACTTTTATGTGTAGCGCATTAAATGTTGTCAAAGGGTGCGTCGGTTTTACGTTTCGTAACGAGCACAACATTGGATTTCCCTAATCTTTCTCCCACGGTAATTAGCCTCCCTTCTTTGAAGCAGCCGAATGCCAGGGCTATCTCCCGACAGTTCGATAAGAAGTTCGTCTCAGATCACCTATCAATACTGATTTCGTAGACCTGATGGTGCAATGAATACTTTCTGAGAACCTTTGAGTACATTTGAAAATAGAGTTCTGTCAGTCGGGAGACGAGCGATTCCTAAATAGGTGTAATGGCGCATGAAGAAGTGGTCCGGTTTTTCAGGTTTATAGCTGGCAGTCCTTTCAACCTAATGTTAGAGGAACTTAGAAGAATTAGAAAATAGGTTGTATAGGATACCTAACGTAGAATTTTGCTGTAGGATATACACAAATAGAGTAGGTCAAGGAATAACAGTACACTAATTATTTGCGTTGAAGAGCATATGCCAGAAGAGATAAAGAAATGTTATGGATTATGATGTAAAGTTATAAACGACGACTTACGACACGGAAATATTAAAAGCAGAATGTTACAAATAAAAAAAGTTTGCTTAGGGGAAAGAAACGTTCTACTGGTAGCAAATAATGAAGACGTATGGAAGACAGAAGTTAGATAATTGACCCATTTGAAGAAATGCGATATTAAAGAGTATGACGAGAGGAAAGTCTGCGAAAATTACAATTGAAGGTATATGAAATGTTGGAAATGAGCGTTTGGCGTCATTGGCCGGGAGGCCCCTCGCGGGGCAGGTCCGGCCGCCATATCGCAGGTCTTATTACATTCGGCGCCACATTGGGCGACCTGCACGCCGGATGGGGATGAAATGATGATGAACACAACACAACACCCAGTCCCTGAGCGGAGAAAATCTCCGACCCAGCCGGGAATCGAACCCGGGCCCAGAGGACGGCAATCCGTCACGCTGACCACTCAGCTACTGGGGCGGACATATGAAATGTTGTAGAACGGTGTTAAAACTCAAGATGGACAGAATACGATAAGACAAATTGTTAACCAGGATAAGTGGGGAAAGTTGACTGAAGGAAAATGTGACTAGTCGAAAGGATGGACTGAAATCTTGTCATCTAGGATCAGTCAGTTTGTTAATGTAGGAAGCAGTGAATGTGTGAAATATAGGGGATGTTTGGAATACGTAGCCTGTAAGTGGTTAGTCTTCCAGTGTACAATCTATGAGCGAAACGAGCCATTTCGATAGTACGCATGAGTCCAAAGTAACCGCAGCTTTACACTTTACAGCGATGTGAAGATAACGATCAGTTTGACTTTAGGAACGGTAGAGGCACCGTAGAGGCACTTCTGGCGTCGCGCCTGATAACGGAACCAACAGTTAAGCGTTCGACAATGTAAAATTGTGCAAGGTATTCGAAATTCTACAGAAAAGTAGGTGTAAGCTATAGCGAATGACGGATACTTCTAAATAACTATAAGAACCAACAAGGAACAATTAGAATCGAGCCGGCCAGAGTGGCCGAACGGTTCTAGGCGCTACAGTCTGGAACCGCGCGACTGCTACGGTCGCAGGTTCGAATCCTGCCTCGGGCATGGATGTGTGTAATGTCCTTGGGTTAGTTAGGTTTAAGTAGTTCTAAGTTCTATGGGACTGATGACCTCAGAAGTTAAGTCCCATAGTGCTCAGAGCCATTTGGGCCAATTAGAATAGAAGACCAAGACGTGCTCGGGTTGAAAAGGGTGTAAGGTAAGGATGCAATCTTTCTCCCCTACTATTCAGACTGTACACCGAAGAAGCAATGACGAGAATATAAGATTTGTTGAGGAGTCGGATTTAAATTCAGCGTGAAAGAATATCAATAATAAGATTCCATGATGACTTAACTGTTCTCGATGAAATCGAGGGAGCATTACGAGGCATACTGAATGGTATGAGCAGTCTGCCGCGCGTAGATTGTGGATTGATAGAAAGACTAAGGTAACGAGGACTAGCAGAGATTAGATTAGTGAGAAACTTAATGTCAAACCAGAGGAATACTTAGTAAGTGAAGTAAAGGAATTCTGCTACCTTGAAAGCAAAACTCAACAACGGCTGTGAGAGTGGTGTGTTGAGGCCACGACCCTCCATACCGCATGGGAATGACGCCATTAAATGACTGATGACAGGGCCGTCGGGCGGTGACGATTGGCTCGGCTGTGGCCAGAACGTTGGAGCTTTCCCTGTTTCCACAGAAGTAAAATACCGTATGATGGATGAAGCACGTGGTACATCAATAGCAGACTAGCCTTAATTTGAGGAACAAAATTTTTGAAAACGGTTGCTTGGAACGCTGCAGTGTATGAAAATGAATCTTGGACTGCAGCGAAACGCGAAAAGAAGAGAAACTAAGCGTCTGAGATATGGTGCTATAGAGGTATGTTGCAAATTAGGTGGACCAGTATGATAAAAAATGAGGTTCTCTCCAGCGTAAGTGACTAATGAGGAGGTTCTCCCCAGAATCTGTGACGAAAGAAGTATTTGGAGAACTCTGACAAGAAAAAGGGGCAGGGTGATTGGACATATGCTAATCCCTCAGTGATGGATGTGTAGAGGGTAAAACTACAGGGTAAGACAGAAATTGAAATATATCGAACAAATAGTTGAGGGCGTTTGGTGGAAGTGCTACGTTGAGGTGAAGTCGTGACGGGCCACATCAACCCAGTCTGAAGGATGATGATAAAAGAAAAGTGTAGATGAAGGTTCCTGAAGCAAAGTAAGCAGAAGTGTCCTTCTCCCTTAAGCGGCACTTCCCCCCCGCGAGTGGGCTTACCTTTGGCTGCGGTAGAGTGCGGAGAGGGTGTCGGAGGCGGAGAGGCTGCAGACGCCGGGGTGTGTCTGCCACCAGGGGCGCGGGCCGTCGCTTTTATAGTCGGCGCCGGCCGCCCCCAGGGGAGGGGGCGTGTCCTCCGCGCGCCGACAGCCAATCGTCGCCGCCCCCGAATGCCGGAAAATAGCTTAATCTCGCATTCACCGCAGACGCGCCGACATTATTATTTAGGGGGCTAAAAAATTCTTCGTAGGCGGCGCCTGGGGGATGTAGCCGGCGCTTATTTTTCGGACGTCGGCGTGAATAGCTGCGCTGCGCAATCATTCACGAAGGCCTCTCGTCCGACGCTTGCTGCCCGGTGCGTTTAAGCCGGGAAGTCCGTAATCAAAGAACACAACTTTATTCTAGCTGATCGCGGCGGGAACCGACGGCGAAAACAATTTCTCGGAAAAAATCCCGGTGCTTAGGACCTAATCGGCTCTGCCTTACCGAGAGCGCGCTGTTATGTTGTGAGGGTTGCCACAGTATTTCACAAAAATGGCTCACTTCTGCCTTTGTAGAACGGCACTGTCGTAATTACATGCACACCAAAGAAAAAAAGTATGTAGTCATATTTCGAACTCTTGCCCTTTTGACATTGTCCTTGGCAGACGCGTTAACGCCCGCGAAGACAAAATAAGAGAAATTAGGGCTCGTACGGAGCCGTATAGACTGTCGTTTTTCTCATGCTCCACTTGTGAGTGGAACAGGGAAGGGAATGACTATTAGTGGTACAAGGTGCCCTCCGCCATATACCGTTTGGTGACTTGCACAGTACGTATGTATATGTAGATGCAGATGGAGAAGCCACAGATTCGAAGGAGGAAACACACAGAATCCGCTCGAATTCGAAGCCGGCAACTTCCTGTGTAATATTAGTCATTACCTCAGTTTAGAACTACATGTGCAACCAACGGGCAACTACTTAGATTTTCAAGGAAAGGGATTAGTGTGAGATTGTTCTAGATGATTACTCTGCAATTCACAATTAAGTGCCTGGCAGAGGGTTCATCGGACCACCTTCAAGCTATTTCTCTACCGTTCCGCTCTCGAACGGTGCGCTCTGATTTCTCTTATTTTATGATGATGGACATTCCTCCCTACTTTGCCACTTCAGTTCGCATGTCATGTCCGTAGCACTCTGTCCCATATTCCGCGATAATTCAATACGAGCTGCCGTTCTTTGAACATATACGACGTCCCATATGATGCGCACATCAATACTCCGGAGGAGGGCGGACAATCGTTGTGTAAGCAGTAGACCCTCCGCACTTTCAATGTGTTCTGCCAATAAATCGCAGTCTTTGGTCTACTTTACCCACAACATTATCTACGTGATCGTTTCAGTTTAAGTTATTCGTAATTGTAATTCCTAAGTATTTAGTTTAATTTACAGCCTTTAGATTTGTGTGACTGATCGTGTAGCCGAAATTTAGGGGACTACTTTAAGTACTCATGTCGATGGATGACTTCAAACTTTTGATTACGCAGAGTCAATTGCCACTTTTCACATTATACAGACAAGCCTAAATCATTTTGCAATTCGTTTTGATCCTCTGATGTCTTTACAAGACGGTAAAAACTGCATGATATGCAAACAATCTAAGAGGGCTGCTCACATTGTCTCCTATGTCGTTTATTTAGATCAGGAACTGTAAAGGGCCTGTAACACTTCCTTGCGGAACGTTAGCTATTACTTCTGTTTTACTCGATGACTTTCCGTCAATTATTACGAACTTTGTCCTTTCTGGCAGGAAATTATGAATCCAGTCGCACAGCTTAAGTGATACTCCGTAGGACGCAATTTCATAGGACGACACTTATGAGGAAAGCTGTCGAAAGCCATCTGGTAGTCTAAGAATATGGCATCAGTCTGACATCCCCCGTCGATAGCACTCACTACTTCGTGAGAATTAAGAGCTAGCTGCGTTTCACAAGAACGATATTTTCTGAATTCGTGCTGACAGTTTGTCAGTAAATCGTTTTTTTCGAGGTAAATCATAATGTTTCAACGCAGTGTGTGTTCTAAAATCCCACTGCAAATCGACGTTAGTGATATGGATCTGTAATTGAGCGAATTGCTCCTGCTTCCTTTCTTGGGTACTGGTGCGACATGTGCAGCTTTCTAGTCTTTAGATCTGAAAGTCTTTAGACCTGAAAGTCTTCTGTGCAAATTACCTATTGCAATTCGAGACCGACTCTTGAGAGCAACGTCTGAAATCTTCTATCAACTAATAAAGCCGAACTTTACGATTCAGATAACGGTATGAAGGGAATCACTGATCATAAGACTTAGCATCAAAGACTGCATGTTTTAAAATGAGTGTTAACCGTCGAACCTCACACCGGGGTCCTAGGAACCCCAGTGTATATTTTATTGTGTATTACGAAGTGAATGTTCGCTACAATTTATTGAAACTTAGTGTATATTATGTTGGTAATAGTGCCTACATGTATGCGGTGGTAACTCAAAACATTTGCATTGTTGTTGCGGTAGTGTCAACATGTAAGGATTGTTGAACGTCCGTGGGGTCATGATATCTCCAGTGTGAGTTCCGTTTAACTCATTTATTCAGACGGTAAATGTATAATTTAGTAGGAAATACAACATCGAAGTACATACACAGTTTGTGCATTACATTTGTATTACACTGTATGCTATTTCTTCCCAATTTATGCCGAAAAATTCTATTATGAACTATACTTTTTCAGGTAAAATATGCTGTAGTGTGTTAGCCCTTGGTGAAGTCCATGTTGCTGATTTGCGCAGATAGGAAAATTTATAATTTGCCAAGTATACACTGTTAAAATATATATTTTATGTAAATTAAAGCTGCTCGTTACAATGTAGTTCTATTTATTTTATTTTATTTTTCACCTACAATGAGTAAATGACTCAGAATAGATGAAAATATACAGGGTGTAACAAAAATGTACGGTACAACCTGCAGGACACAAACCGGCTGGTGTGGACGATCGGTTCTAGGCGCGTCAGTCTAGAACCACGTGACCGCTACGGTCGCAGGTTCGAATCCTGCCTCGGGCATGGATGTGAGTGATGTTCTTAGGTTAGTCAGGTTTAAGTAGTTCTAAGTTCTAGGGGACTGATGACTCAGAAGTTAAGTCCCATAGTACTCAGAGCCATTTGAACCATTTTTTGCAGGACACATTCCTCCCACGTAGACGAAGGAATTATGCGATATGAACATGGGTCTGGAAACACTTTGTTTCCAAGTCACAACTCGCTTTCTCCAACTCATTAATCATGGCAAACATACAAGAACAGAACGTTAGAATCAACGGGAACTTGCGCTCTTGGTGAAGTCTGGCTTCATTGTGCACCGCCAGTCATCAGCAAAGATTTTCTGTCAATGTTTGGGCCGGCATTGTTGGTGACTGTTTGGGCGTGTCTCACTTTCTTCCACTTAGGCTCTACGGACAAGCATAATTTCGTAGAGAATGTTCTGCCTGATCTGTTAGCAGATATGCCTTTAGATGTGCGACAAAACTTGCACTTCATACACGACGGAACATCCTCTCGGTTTACTGTTAGATGTCCGTCGGATTCTAAATAACAGGTTCGGTGACAGATGGATAGGTAGAGATGGTCCATTTGCCTGACCTCAACGCTCTCCAGACCTACACCCAATGGACTTTTATTTGAGGGAGCATTTGAAAACTCTTGTGTATGGAACCTCTGTACAAGATACTCATTGTTTCCAGCCCGTATTATGGAAGGCTGCGAAACCATGAGCAGTACTCCAAGAATACATCAGCGCGCCCGAGATTAACTACGACGGCGGATTGATGCATGTATAAATGCCCGCAGAGGGCATACTTAGCATCTTCTCTGAGAAAGAGTTGCAAGTAGCGTAGGCCAGTGCGTTCTGTTTGTGTGTGCTTCCTATGATTAATGAGTCGGAAAAATGAGTTGTAACATGGAAACAAAGCGTTTCCAGACCCATGCTCATATAACATAATTTCTTCATCTACGTGTGAAGAATGTGTCCTCCAATTTGTACAGTACATTTATGTTGCACTCTGTATACTATGCACTTAAGGAGAGTTGTTGCAGGAAGACTATTCATTTGGAGGCCCAGATTTGGCGAAGATCCTGATTTTGTGGGGAAAATATATCTAAATTACAAAGAAATTTGAAGAGAACTCTGGAAGAAATATTGGAAGTAGACACTGTGATTCCAAACAGACCAGAACCTCTAACCAGCAAACTGAGATGTTCGCTATGTTCAAGAAAAAGAAACAGAAGAGCAAAATTCTGTTGCCAGAATTGTAGAGGGCGATCTGTGATGAACATAGAGCACTAATTTGTGCCGAGTGTGCTCACTGGCAATACAAATAGTGACTGATATTAGTTACAGATTTCTATTTCATTCTAAAGTAGGGCTTACATTAGCTTAATCTTTTTTATGCATTTTTCCACAAATATACTATAATAGTAACTAATTTTGTAAACACCCTATGCCGAAACAGCCTGTAAAAATCAGATATTTCATCATATTATATTGCTTTATACATTCAAGTTCAGACTCACGTTGAACAGACACATGTAATAAAACGAACATAAAAACTAATTTTCAGTGTGATGTTGAAGCGTGATAAGTACCAAATTTGTAAACATCCTTGTTAGTCTTTGTAATAACTCAGTAAAGTCAAGTAAGACATTCTATTGCATTACACACATTCAAATGCAGACATTAAAAAGCACAAAACATTATTTATAAATAATTCTATGCACATATTGTTAAGATACTGCGTTACTCATTGTTGTAATAACAAAAAAAAACTGTTACAGAGAATTATATAGTTATTTACAACCTCCCACATATATAAGAATGTCCTGTGTATCTATTCATTAGCTTACAACCCCTGGTATATGATAATATTTACTGGGGTCCAATGAACCACTATGTGAGGTACAAGGTTATTCAAATCGAGCGTGAGGTGCGAGAGTTAAGAAGGGTAGCAAAATACTTTTTCTCAGTAACGCGACAAGAAAAAGGCTGCACGTTACCTGAACAGTCGACATTAAACATTCGTCTCTGTTGATCCATTGTGGACGTGAGACAGCGGCTGGTGAGATATTTAACGAAGAAATTCGCCCGACAGCCGTGCAAATTGAGAAGTTATTTTATTTTGTTTCTGGATGGCGTGAATTCTCAAGTGCTTCCTTCGAAGAGTTGACTGCAACTGAAAGTTGTCTGCCAGTATTGGTAATCTTTGAGAGGTGCATATGGGGTCTCCTGAAGATGGCATATTGAATTGCCGAAACTGATAGCAAAAAACAAAATAAAATAACTTCTCAATTGGCGAATTTCTTTGTTATAAACTAAACATTCGTCTATGAGGACGAAGACAGGCAGCTTAAATGCACAAAATTCAAGAGTATTGTACAATACGCTTCCGGCACTTACGCTCTGGACAAGGTTGTAACGGGTAGAAAAGACCCACCGTGGATCAACAGCCGTGTTAGAAAGACGATACCACAGAAAAAAGACACCTTCATCATAGGTCTAAACGCAGTCAGATCTAAAAGCAGTCAGAATGAACGTACAAGTAACTGGCACGAGTTGTTTAACAAATTGTGTAATCTTACAGCTATCACTTGAAAATGGCACATACCGCGAAATAGCGATTGAGAAATTCAGACATTGATTATCAGCTAGCTATGTTTGCCCATAATACCCTGAAGGCAACAGACAGAGGCACCCACGTTGACCCTATGCTCTCTGATTTCCGGAGGGCATTCGTTATAGTTCCATTCGGTCTCCCAGCGAGCAAAATACAACCTTAATGCAATATCAGACTAGAGCTGTGATTATATTCAAGACTTTTTAGCAGCTGAGCGCAACGAGTCGTCCTTGATCTGGTGAAAACGTGAGATGTGCCTGCAACCTCGGGAGTTACCCAAGGAAGAGTTAAAGCGCGGTTAATGTTCACGATATGCATAAATGATGTGTTTGAGCTATTCGCAGATGATGCTTTTGTGTGTAGCAGTCACAACGTCAGAGAATTGTGACGAAATTCAGAAACGCTTGCAGAGAATCGACGCTTGATGAAGGAACTCGGACAACATAAAAGTAACGCAGCCGTTAGAATATTTTACCCATGAAGGAACACCGTAGTCTTTCCACAAACGGTTCAGTATAGTTAGATTGTTGAGCGAGGAAAGGCGTGCCTTTTATGTTTTCTTGTTAGTGAAAGTAAATTTTGCTTGTACAAGCTATTTTGTTGTGTACGCCAAAACAACGCTGTTACTAAACAAGTACGATTGAAGTCTGTAGATCAAGGATTACGTTGACACTGTATGAATGTTTAAAACGTTTTCTTAAACGAACTAAAATAATTCCACAATGAAGATGAGGCACAAAGGCCCACTTAAATGGGGGCACGTCGGCCCACATGGCCAACTTGTCCCGCTTTCTCTTTTTTTTTTTTTAATAAACAGTCTTACTAATTTTAATAGGTTCAATGTAGCCAAAGTCTAGATCATACGTAGTGCAATTTTTACGTACGCGCATTGTTTTCTGTACTGATTTTAAATCGGTGACATCTAAGCGATGCTATTCCTTTTTATATCAAAAACTATAACTTGTGTTCGAGCATTCAACTAGAACGACTAGAGCATATATCTGATATTACTACTTAAAGGCACATTGCAGGACATAAATCTACGTGTACCTTCGAATGTAGTCATCTTTTTACTCCTTATCGTCAAATGGTTCAAATGGCTCTGAGCTCTATGGGACTTAACATCTGAGGTCATCAGTCCCCTAGAACTTAGAACTACTTAAACCTAACTAACCTAAGGACATCACACACATCCATGCCCGAGGCAGGATTCGAACCTGCGACCATAGCGGTCGCGCGGTTCCAGACTGTAGGAGAAGGTTTAATAATGAATAAAAAATAGGAGTGCGAGTAAACTACTACAAACAGCATAGTGAACGCATTATAGTGGCCAAGATAGACACGAAGCCCATGCCTGCGACAGTAGTACAAGTTTATATGCCAACTAGCTCTGCAGATGACGAAGAAATTGAAGAAATGTATGATGAGATAAAAGAAATTATTCAGGTAGTGAAGGGAGACGAAAATTTAATAGTCATGGGTGACTGGAATTCGACAGTAGGAAAAGGGAGAGAAGGAAACATAGTAGGTGAATACGAATTGGGGCTAAGAAATGAAAGAGGAAGCCGTCTGTTAGAATTTTGCACAGAGCATAACTTAATCATAGCAAACACTTGGATCAAGAATCATAAAAGAAGGTTGTATAAATGGAAGAATCCTCGAGATACTAAAAGGTATCAGATAGATTATATAATGGTAAGACAGAGATTTAGGAACCAGGTTTTAAATTGTAGGACATTTCCAGGGGCAGATGTAGACTCTGACCACAATCTATTGGTTATGAACTGTAGATTAAAACTGAAGAAATTGCAAAAAGGTGGGAATTTAAGGAGATGGGACCTGGATAAACTGACTAAACCAGAGGTTGTACAGAGTTTCAGGGAGAGCATAAGGGAACAATTGACAGGAATGGGGGAAAGAAATACAGTAGAAGACGAATGAGTAGCTCTGAGGGATGAAGTAGTGAAGGCAGCAGAGGATCAAGTAGATAAAAAGACGAGGGCTAGTAGAAGTCCTTGGATAACAGAAGAAATATTGAATTTAATTGATGAAAGGAGAAAATATAAAAATGTAGTAAACGAAGCAGGCAAAAAGGAATACAAACGTCTCAAAAATGAGATCGACGGGAAGTGCAAAATGGCTAAGCGGGCATGGCTAGAGGGCAAATGTAAGGATGTGGAGGCTTGTCTCACTAGGGGTAAGATAGATACAGCCTACAGGAAAATTAAAGAGACCTTTGGAGAAAAGAGAGCCACTTGTATGAATACCAAGAGCTCAGACGGAAACCCAGTTCTAAGCAAAGAAGAGAAAGCAGAAAGGTGGAAAGAGTATATAGAGGGTCTATACAAGGGCGATGTACTTGAGGACAATATTATGGAAATGGAAGAGGATGTAGATGAAGATGAAATGGGAGATAAGATACTATGTGAAGAGTTTGACAGAGCACTGAAAGACCTGAGTCGAAACAAGGACCCGGGAGTAGACAACATTCCATTAGAACTACTGTCGGCCTTGGGAGAGCCAGCTGATAAAACTCTACCATCTGGTGAGCAAGATGTACGAGACAGGCGAAATACCCTGAGACTTCAAGAAGAATATAATAATTCCAATATCAAAGGAAGCAGGTGTTGACAGATGTGAAAATTACCGAACTATCAGTATAATAAGTCACAATTGCAAAATACTAACACGAATTCTTTACGGACGATTGGAAATACTGGTAGAAGCCGACCTCGGGAAGATCACTTTCTATTCCGTAGAAATGTTGGAACACGTGAGGCAATACTGACCTTACGACTTATCTTAGAAGAAAGATTAAGGAAAGGCAAACCTACGTTTCTAGCATTTGTAGACTTAGAGAAAGCTTTTGACAATGTTGACTGGAATACTCTCTTTCAAATTCTAAAGGTGGCAGGGGTGAAATACAGGGAGCGGAAGGCTATTTACAATTTGTGCAGAAACCAGATGGCACTTATAAGAGTCGAGGGGCATGAAAGGGGAGCAGTGGTTGGGAAGGGAGTGAGACTGGGTTGTAGCCTGCCCCCGATGTTATTCAATCTGTATATCGAGCAAGCAGCAAAGGAAACAAAAGAAAAATTTGGAGTAGGTATTAAAATCCATGGAGAAGAAATAAAAACTTTGAGGTTCGCCGATGACATTGTAATTCTGTCAGAGGCAGCAAAGGACTTGGAAGAGCAGTTGAATGGAATGGACAGTGTCTTGAAAGGAGGATATAAGATGAACATCAACAAAAGCAAAACAAGTATAATGGAATGTAGTCGAATTAAGTCGGGTGATGCTGAGGCAATTAGATTAGGAAATGAGACACTTTAAGTAGTAAAGGAGTTTTGCTATTTGGGGAGAAAAATAACTGATGATGGTCGAAGTAGAGAGGATATAAAATGTAGAGTGGCAATGGCAAGGAAAGCGTTTCTGAAGAACAGAAATTTGATAACATCGAGTACAGAGTTAAGTGTCAGGAAGTCGTTTCTGAAAGTATTTGTATGGAGTGTAGCCATGTATGGAAGTGAAACATGGACAATAAATAGTTTGGACAAGAAGAGAATAGAAGCTTTCGAAATGTGGTGCTACAGAAGAATGTTGAAGATTAGGTGGATAGATCAGGTAACTAATGAGGAGGTATTGAATAGGATTGGGGAGAAGAGGAGTTTGTGGCACAACTTGACTAGAAGAAGGGATCGGTTGGTAGGACATGTCCTGAGGCATCAAGGGATCACAACTTTAGGATTGGAGGGCAGCGTGGAGGGTAAAAATCGTAGAGGGAGACCAAGGGATGAATACACTAAGCAGATTCAGAAGGATGTAGGTTGCAGTAGGTACTGGGAGATGAAGGAACTTGCACAGGATAGATTAGCATGGAGAGCTGCATCAAACCAGTCTTAGGACTGAAGACCACAACAACAACAACCAGGTTTCAACTCTTGTAAGAGTGCCTTCATCAGAATTTAGACATTTAGAGTGGTCTGTCTATAACATAATTATAAATTTATGGGAAGAAAAAAATTTTTTATATAAAAAAGTGTAAGTACTGTCCAACAATAAAAGACAGAGACAGTACTTACAGTTCACGTGTAAATTAAATAACAGGCCAGAAGGGCTTTAGTCACAAAATATTTAACAGGAATGTGTGAAGGCGAGCCTCTATGGGCTGCTCATACCTGTACAGCGACAGGTTGCAACGGGGGCTGTACAGGTATGAGCAGCCCATAGAGGCTCGCCTTCACACATTCCTGTTAAATATTTTGTGACTAAAGCCCTTCTGGCCTGTTATTTATTTTATACGTGACATAGATTTGGCTTCGCAAAAAGATCTCAGGAAACATTTTACTTTGTTTTGTTGGGTTGCACTTAACATTTTCGCTGTTTAAATAACACCAATAGCAGTAGTATGTAAAAGTATATTCGCTAATAACTTTCTGAAAGTTTTATTTATTCAAGGATTATGATGATGAGGTCCCGTACTCCGAGGAGCGACTAGGCAAGGTCGTAGCGGAGGTGGTTTGCCATTGCCTTCCTCCGATCGTAATGGGGGTGAATGATGATGAAGGCAACACAAAAATACCCAGTCACCTCGAGGCAGGGAAAATCCCTGACCCCACCGGGAATCGAACCCGGGACCCCGTGCGCGGGATGCGAGAGCGCTACCGCAAGACCACGAGCTGCGGACTCAAGGATTCCAAATTTTTGAACTGGAACAGGAAAACCTGCCTGAAAAAGACCTTGCTAACGCTAGTGATATAGGCTTTAGTCTTCCACCAAAACAAGTTAGTCTCTTTGCCTACACGTATGCAGATGCTGTCAACGTAAAATACTCAAATCTTGGACCAAATTTCCAATGGCGAGATCTGATTGGTTTTCAGAATTTCTGAAACGACACTCGGCGCTCACTGGAATCACTACAGTCGAAAGGCATGACAGAATTGTCACTGGAGGCGGGAGAAGGAGCGCGGTTTGCTCAAAGAGGATCTTTGTGGCCTTAGGTATTAGAGCAGTTGGGAATAGCGTGCCTTCATTTTTAATATTCCTTAGAGTTAACTTCAGGTTTCATTTTATCACAGACAGTCCTGCTTGGAGCGAAGGCAATGCCCATCCCTTAGGTTGGATGACAGGAACTAGCTTCTTGAAATATATGCACCCTTTCGTGTCACATCTTCCATGTTCCAAGTATCATCATTGCTTGGTACTGACAACCAAGTTCCCATTTATCCGCCGAAGTCTTAGATTTTTGCAAGGAAAATGTTGTCACGCGTTTGTTTTTTCCAGCTCACCATAGCCACACACTACAGCCCGTAGACAGAAGTTGTTACATCCCCTTTAAGAATTTTGTAAAGTCAACGTACGACGCATGGGTGATAGCAAACAAACAACCATAAGACAATATACGACCTCCTAGGCATTGTGAAACCTGCACTACCAAACGCATTTACGCCCAAAAATATGCTGGGTGGGTTCGAGATGACAGGTATCTCCCCCTTAAACAGGGACATTTTCATCAATACTGTCTCTCTGTCTTCGTACATAACAGATAAGCCTGATCCTAATGTTGTTGGCTGTGGTTTAACTGCTGAAGCTGGCATTCCAGCTGCTCAAGAACACAATGATAGACCTACGCTCTTAGTAACAATGCCTGTTAATTTAAACGTCACATTACCTGACCAACTGTGCTTCCCAACGCCTGAAGATGTCAAGCCATTTGAGAAACCGCAACCAAGAAAAAAGACATCTACGAGCAACAACACTCCTGCTCATAAATTACGGATAATTGCACACAACGTGGCATTACACAAATCTGGCGCTAATAGCATAGGCACATAGGGAACACACACGACACAGATCTGTAAGTCGACGGTATTGATGATAAGTTGAGTAAACAGTCCCGAAACACTTGTGCTACAAAACGCCACTGTTTCCTGTGCATGAACCCCGGCATCAATATGGGATATGATCACCATGCACACGTACACAAACCGCACAACGGGTTGGCAGACTCTGGATCCGGTGGTCGAGCAGCTGCTGGGGTAGAGCCTCCCATTCTTGCACCAGTGCCTGTCGGAGCTCCTGAAGTGTCGTAGGGCTTTGAAGACGTGCAGTGATATGTCGACCGAGAGCATCCCAGACGTGCTCGATGGCGTTTAGGTCTGGAGAACAGGCAGGCCACTCCATTCGCCTGACATCTTCTGTTTCAAGGTACTCCTCCACGATCGCAGCTCCGTGGGGCCGTGCGTTATCACCCATCAGGAGGAAGGTAGGACCCACTGCACCCCTGAAAAGGCGGACTGGTGCAAAATGACGTCCCGATACATCTGACCTGTTAAAGTACCTCTGTCAAAGACATGCAGGGG
This sequence comes from Schistocerca americana, assembly GCF_021461395.2. Lineage (NCBI taxonomy): Eukaryota > Metazoa > Arthropoda > Insecta > Orthoptera > Acrididae > Schistocerca > Schistocerca americana. The sequence continues at coordinate 134,328,874 of NC_060123.1, forward strand.
TGTACGTGCACCAATCATAATCCCTCCCCACACCATCAAACCACGACCTCCGTACAGGTCCCTTTCGAGGACATTAAGGGGTTGGTATCTGGTTCCTGGTTCACGCCAGATGAAAACCCGACGATAATTACTGTTCAGACTATACCTGGACTCGTCCGTGAACATAATCTGGGACCACTGTTCCAATGACCACGTACTGTGTTATTGACACCAGGCATTATGGGCTCTACTGTGACTAGGGGTCAGTGGAATGCACCTTGCAGGTCTCCGTGCGAATAAACCATATCTGTTCAGTCGTCTGTAGACTGTGTGTCTGGAGATAACTGTCCCAGTGGCGGCATTAAGGTCCCGAGCAAGGCTCCCTGCAGTAATCCGTGGCCGTCTGCGGGCACTGATGGTGAGATATCGGTCTTCTTGTGGTGTTGAACACTGTGGACGTCCCGTACTTTAGCACCTGGACACGTTTCCTGTCTGCTGGAATCGTTGCCATAATATTGAGATCAAACTTTGGGGCACATGGAGGATCTGTGCTAGCCTCCAGTCATCCTATTATTCTACCCCTCATAAGGTCATCAATATGTGTTCTTTGAGCCATATTCAACACACAATCACCATTAGCACGTCTGAAAACGTCTGCACACTTACTCGCTGCACCATAATCTGAGTCCGCCCCGGTAGCTGAGTGGTCAGCGTGACAGACTGTCAATCCTAAGGGCCCGGGTTCGATTCCCGGCTGGGTCGGAGATTTTCTCCGCTCAGGGACTGGGTGTTGTGTTGTCCTAATCATCATCATTTCATCCCCATCGACTCGCAGGTCGCCGAAGTGGCGTCAAATCGAAAGACCTGCACCAGGCGAACGGTCTACCCGACGGGAGGCCCTAGCCACACGACATTTCCATTTCCATTACCATAATCTGACATGCACCAACACACCGGCCGCCCCGATAGCTTAGTGGTCAGCGTTACGGATTGCTGTCCTACGGGCCCGGGTTCGGTTCCCGGCTGGGTCGGAGATTTTCTCCGCTCAGGGACTGGGTGTTCTGTTGTCTTCATCATCATTTCATCCCCATCCGGCGCGCAGGTCGCCCAATGTGGCGTCGAATGTAATAACACCAGCACCAAGGCGGCCGGACCTGCCCCGCAAGGGGCCTCCCGGCCAATGACGTCAAACGCTCATTTCCATTTACCAACACACCTCTGCGTATGTGGACTGCTGCCAGCGCCACCGTGCGACGACCGCAGGTCAAATGCACCGCACGGTCATACCCCGAGGTGATTTAAACCCGCAAACCGCCCACCAGAGCGTTGTTTCACCATGTATCAGCATTATCCTTAATTTATGAGCATTAGTGTACTTCAGCAATAATTACAGACATTTCAGTGAAAGGTGCATTACAACGCGAACAAGAAGCCTCCACAGGGGGAAAAAAAAACACTTTAAAGAGCAATATTGATAATATGCGTGAAATGGCGCCGTGGTCAGGCTATATCATATGACAAAACTCCTAAAATGAAGCGCACAAAGAAATTAGGCATTCCCAAGAAGGTTTATCAAGAAGAAGATGAGAATGAGGATTTACTGTGGTTTTAGGTGTCTTAAACTATTTTTCCACAGTAGTCCAGGTAGAAACAATCACAGCCACAGGATCTGTCGAAATTTTGTTGCTATATAGAATAATGAGGATAGTATGGACGTATGGAAAGATTCTTGATGATTGGACAAAGGCAATTATCGTACCTATCTTTAATAAGAGTAACAAAGTGCTCTGTGAGAATTACAGAAGAATAGTATTACTGGGTCATTGCATGAAGATTATAAAAAGATAATTTTATAGAAAATCAAGACTAAGATAGGACCACAATATTAAGAGAAGAACAATAAGCATTTCGATCTGGAAGATCGACGATATATGCCATATTTACAGCCAGACATGTTGTGGAAAAGAACACGAATTTGGGAAAGACATCGTATTCGCATTCATAGATATAAAAAGGATTATGACGCTGTTAGAAGAGAAGAGATATGGAAAGGTCTGAATATACCGAAACTGTCAAAAGGAACGCAACTGAGGATCAGAAAGATGTACAAAAAAATTCCGGAATTATGTTGTAATAGACGGCAAAACATCAGAATGGTTCATAACATTATAATGGACAGAGGGGTTGTGCAAGGAAGTGTACTCTCACCAGTGCTTTTTAATATAGTTGTGGACAACATTATAACGAAATATCGCCAAGGGTCAACAACAGATGATATGGCAACCATAGCTTATGCAGATGATGTGATGAATTGGGAAGAAAGGCACAGAGTAGCTGAAGAAAAAGGCATGGAAATAGACTTAACAAAAAGTGAAGTAAAGAACATCAGCAGGAAAAATGGAAAAAAATGAAGGACGGAAGTTGGAATGAAAAAAATTATTAAATACGTTGGTGGTTTCAAGTATGTAGGAACTAAATTAACCAAGAAAGGAATCATCAAGGTGAACTTTCGGAGAGAATAGAAAATTGTTCGAGATTTCATTATCGTGTAGTGGACATAATTGGAAATTGAGAAATATCTGCCAAAGCAAAGATCACGATATGCAAGTCATATTATTTGCCAGTTCTGACCTATGGATCAGAATGTTGGACTTGGGCAAAGGAAGGTATGAGAAGAACACAAATAACAGGGATGCGCTTTCTACAAGAGAGTCTGGATAAGACGAGGAGGGACAGATAAGGAATGAAACAATACGAAACACCCTGCAGGGCAAGCCCCAAAAAGAAACTGCGGAGAATAATAGGCTTAAATGTTTTGGCCACATTAAAAGAATGGGTCCAGGAAGACTTCTGAGAAGAGCCGTTGAATGGGCAGAATCTGGACGAAGAACAATTAGAAGACCACGAACTAGCTGGAGAGACCACTGAAGGATGATGTGAACCGACGACCTACAATGGGAAGAGACGCTAAATGATAGACTGTGGAAGACAAGAGAAGCTTGGAAAAGGCTCTGTGAAGGACCTACATAAGCAGAAACGTTTCAGGAAGAAGAAGAAGAAGTTCACATGATAAATAGTGTAAGTAGGCTGTTTAGGTTTTCTTATTGGTAACGCCACGTAGCGCTCTGTATGAAAATCACTGGCTGTGCTGTGTGCAGTCTGTGGCTAGTTCGCATTGTTGTTGGAATATCTGCCATTGTAGTGTTGGGCAGCTGGATGTTAACAGCGCGTAGCGTTACACAGTTGGAGGTGAGCTACCAGCAGTGGTGGATGTGGGGAGAGAGATGGCGGAGTTTTGAAATTTGTAAGACTGGATGTCATGAACTGCTATATATATATATTATGACTATTACGGTAAATACATTGTTTGTTCTCTATTAAAATCTTTCATTTGCTATCTATGCCTATCAGTAGTTAGTGCCTTCCGTAGTTTGAATCTTTTATTTAGCTGGCAGTAGTGGCGCTCGCTGTATTGCAGTAGTTCGAGTAACGAAGATTTTTGTGAGGTAAGTGATTTGTGAAAGGTATAGGTTAATGTTAGTCAGGGCCATTCTTTTGTAGGGATTATTGAAAGTCAGATTGCGTTGCGCTGAAAAAATATTGTGTGTCAGTTTAAGCACAGTCGTGTATAAATGTTCTAAGGGGACGTTTCATATGTCGACCCTTAGCCGAGGATACCTCACTGGAATCTTCTGATTTTTTCTTGTAGTTTGTGTAATTAGTGTAGCTTTTGTTTATTGCTAGCGCGTAATTGTAGAGAGAATCTCCTTTGTAGTTGCAGTCTTTCATCGTTATACAGTAAAACAGTTGTGGCACGCATGTAAATTTGCACCAAGTATTTCGCAGCTGCGCTTGCAATTAACTAGATATTATTTTGAGCGCTATGTTAATGTGTTCTCTTATTTTTGCTCTTCAAATTGTGTTTTTCTGTGTTGTCGTGTGAAATATTGTGACAATAATGGCGTGTGAAAAACGTAATACTAGGCTCCAAAGTAAACTGAGAAATGACAGTGAAGACGACAGCAGTGTGTTAGTGCCACCATGTAATGAATTAACTAATGTTCAAAGTAGTAATTTGGTAATTGTGCATAGGGAAATGGAGCGGGCTGCAAATACTGGTGTAGGCACTGAAACAATTAGTGAACAGGGAAGCATTATCGATCGATCGGTCGGCAATAGCTCGCCTCAGGAATCCGAAATGACAGGACACAATTTCGCAAATACTGTAGATTCAGGTTTTGGGTCCTCACCGTTTTCTCAAATAAGTCAAGACACATTTTCTGCTTGTCAAAATGTGAATGTTGCCGGTGCAAATTTACTGCCGAAAAGCACTGAGGAACATGTTTCAGACACCAGTGCGCTGTTATTACAGTTAATGCAACAAATGGGACAAAGGCTTCAAAAGTTAGACACAATGGAACAAAATCTTCAAAAGTTAGACACAATGGAACAACACCAGAGACAAACACAGCAACAGTTAGACACAATGGAACAAAATCTTCAAAAGTTAGACACAGTGGAACAAAATCTTAAAAAGTTAGACACAATTGAACAAAATCTTCACAAGTTAGACAACACGCTTGAACAAACACGTGAAGATTTAACTACTGAGTTACATAACATCGAATCTAAATGTCAAAAAGTCTGTAATGACGTAAAAACACAAATTTGTGAGCATTTCCGACCTATTTTTTCGCGTCATGAAAATGCATTACAGAATCACGAGGCAGCCATAAAAAAACTGCAAACTATTGTTCATGAAAATCACGACACCTTTCAAGCTAAAATTGACTCAGTTGCATCTACTGATTCGGTTACGCAACTTGCAAAAACTCAAGAAAACTTAAAGGACACAGTAGATACGATTTCAACACAAATGGACACTCTAAAACTTGGTTCAGAAAAACACACTGAGGAAATAAGTACACTATCGGAGAAAGTAGCCGAACTTTCGGATCAGTTCATTAACTTATCTGCAAAGGTAGATGATGATCTGAATGACACAAGACCTGTAGCTATCACTGACACAGAAGAGTATGAACAAATTAAGAAATTCAAACAAAATCAGAATCAAATTAATACGCAATACAAAAGAGAAATCCGGGAAGTACAAGATCAGTTGGCACAAGTAATACAAAAATTTCATATTTCAGAGGACACTCGCGCTCCAGTACGGGAAGGGGGACAATAGAAATACGGAACAGCCACTAAATAATAACACACGGCACTTTGGAAATTATGAAAGAAATTGGCAAGGTGCACCGAATTTTGAGATGGAACCGCCGACACGACGTAACAATGACCGATATGCTACTCGCCGACACGATGATTTTGACTATAAGCTGTTCATTACTACACTTAAATTCAAAACATTTAAGAATTCTGCCAACGACATTCATCCACATGCGTGGCTCCATCAACTCTCTCATTGTTTTCCTCCCAACTGGTCATTGGAGCACAGGTTAGAATTTGTGTGTGGCTACTTGGAGAATGAACCAGCTGTAAGAATGCGATCGGTCACTCACGATTGTCACAGTGAAGGAGATTTTTATCATGCCTTCCTCTCAGCATATTGGTCTCAAGCTACACAGGACCGAGTAAAACATAGCATCATAATGATGAAACATTTCGAACAATCTGAATTTCAGTCTTGTGAAATATTTTGAAGACATGTTGCACAAGAATCAGTACCTGTCAAACCCATACAGCCCCTCAGAACTCATCCGCATTTGCTTAATCAAACTGCCTGAACATTTACGACATATTATTTTAGCAGGACGTTGCAAAGACGACATTGAAGCTTTTCAGGGACTGTTACAAGAACTGGAAATTGACACTGACAATCGCGGAACGCGAAAACAGGAGCACAACAATTACAGATCACATCCGTCACAATTCCGCGATGACAGAAATAATACACGACAAGGCTATTCTTTCAACGCAAATCGTGACAAAAACAGACACCACCCATATGACAACCACTGGCAGAGTAATAGTTACAGAGAAAGATCGCACTTCCGTAATTATGAATATGACAGAGATAACCATAGAAACAGACAATATGGAAACCAAAACAATTATTATCAAGGGAGACAGAATAACTTCAGATGCAACAGTTCAGCGCGCAGTTACGATTCCGGGAGAAATTCTCCACCACATGACCGACAAACAAGAAACTATGTAAACTACCGACAAAACGACAGACCTGAAATCCATCAGAACTGGCGGGATTCAAACAGAGCAGGGCCCTCTCGCCAAGGTGAATTTGTAGAAGTTAGGTCTCCTAATCCCAGTAACGACGCGCGCCAACGAAGAAACAGACAATGACTCGCACCGCATGCAGCCACGTGCGCCGGCTGGGCTTGAGAAAAATAACATAAGCTATCCTTGAGAAAAATTCCAGTATTCTTTACCGACGTATACCGCACGATAATTGCGTTGAAGTTGAAACTCTGCGTACTAGGAAGAGTAAAGGTTTCCACCACATTTCACACGTAAAACCGTTTATTGAGAGATAACGTGCTTTTTAACTTAGTCTTTACTATAAAATTATTCACTTCACGTTACTAATACGCTTCGTCAGACGTAGAACCTGTTAACATGCAACTATGTTTTACAGTTAACTATCAAATCAAGAACCAAGAGAACTTATTTAAACAGAAATTGCGAATGCATTGTTATAGTGAACAGACGTCACAGTGTTATTGTGTGTGTACATTCTTGCTTGTTAGTTGCACGATTACGTAACGACTATAAGGCTTACATACTTAGAACATTTACCAGTACTGCTAATGAGTTTTTAATGCAACATTTTGGTTTACTTGAAAATACATTCTGGATTTAAAGTACTTTCTGTGAGATACCAGATGACACAGTGGTTAGTTTATGTGACAACTAGACGATTTTATCACGACACTACTAATGAGTGACAATTTACAATGTTGCTTTTGCGGTGTATCTGTTTTATATCTGCACAGTTTTTCTGAATTATTCTGGAAAGTAAAATATGTTTTAGTAGTAACTTTTGTGGTATAGCTACAATGAGACAGCCTTTTCCGTAGCACAACAATACGTTACAGCACAGTATTTCCTTCATCATGGCAATAAGCGTAATAACTAAGATATCTATACACAAAGCAATTCACTTTGTTTATTACGAGGTAAGTACATTGACTTCAGCAGAACTTTGCTTACAGAGGACGATAACTACGACACTTCAACAGAATCTTACAGCAAGACGCATATTTAGCGTTACACGACATGCATTTCAGTGATTAATTTTGTACTTAAAACATTTATTTTTAAAATTTTTGAATTACGAAGAAAGTTTTCTGTGATGCATTTCATTCCATTGCTGTAATCTGTAACACCTGAGGGTGTAATTACATTAATCCTCAGGGGGGTACACGTTTACTTTGTGTACCATGTGTTTGGCAAACACAAGGAGCCCTAGCTAATATGGTATTTGCTTATACAACTTTACAGATCGGTACCATATTTCTCTAACACACAAATTACACAGCTATCTGATCATTTAACTGAGAGATAAACATTTTTTTTACTACATCAGTGACACATGTTTACGCAATTACACAGTTGGGTAACTTCACACTTATGAAATTGTATTTTGTCTGTACTTTGTGAACTGTTCATATTTTTTTGGACCCATTGTGATATTATGAGAGCTTTGAATGATATATTTGGTATGGGACCACGATTTTTAAAATACGTTTGAGGCAGATGACACTTTTGATATGAGCAGAGAATTCTTTTAGGTTTTGAAATTATTGGAGGAAGCTACGACGATTTTGAGAGTTGCTGAGGTGTTATGTGTTATTATTACGATGACTACGTGTATTATGCTGTTGCGGTATGTTTATGATCAATAAGCTGATGCTATATGAGTTATTTGAGTATGCTACGTATCTGTCATGATGAAATATTGAAGAAGTGTCGACGAATAAGGTAAGGAATAATGAGTAGTGGTTAGGGACTCTGGTTTGTGAAAAAGGTTGTTGGAAACCAAGAATCGTACTTTAAGAGTTATGAAATGTATGTAAATGCGTGAATGTATTACCATGCCGACGAAAATTTTTTGGACTCTGTTATATCAATAGGAGTTTGTTTCTACAGATTTGTAACGCAAATTCTTGACCTGTGAAATATTTTTGTATGAGACTATCACTGTAGCGGAAACTGCTGTCGTAAATATTTCCGTAGGAAAGTTAAGTGACCACCTGCACGTAATGCGTCGTGGGCACCCAGCTGTGTCAGACGCCTGGAGAAAAAGCCATTAGTATGTGCCTTTTCAGAGGCACAGGTAGAAAAAAAAGGGAGGCCATTATCCTCGCTATTGACATTCCTTTGTAGAAAGCATCGCAAATACGACACGCTCAAACTTGAAAACATATGATAACACTGTGGAGCTCTTAATTTATGATATTTACTGAAATGTCTAATGAAATGATGAGAAATATTTTATGTCTATACACCTGATTATGTCTACTGTCTTTCTAGTTGAGAGATTTTTTTTACTACCTTATGAAATGCCATATGGCTAATGAATGATGTTTCATGTCTTCCTTTGTACATATTTGCTCATTTTCTTTAATATCTAGTTTCTAGCTGCACTGCAGCATTGGTTAAAATAAAATTTAATAGATGTACTAATACAGTTATTTTATGCCTACAGATCCAGTCAATTATAAATTTATGATCTACTTCCAAGAAAACTAGGGCACATAAATAGACATTTCCCTTCACAGGAACTGCATAAATAATTTTTTAAACGATTTGGTAACTTGTCTGCTACAGTAACTTATCGTGATGCATCACTCTAGTATTAAGATGTGACATAGGTATTAGACATGGCCGTCTTTAGTGTAATATTTTTTCTCATTGAGCTTTGTCATATTTAGGTATAAGTTATTGCATTTGCTGCTGCTGTTTGCCAGGCATAGTGCTACTAAATTTCACTTTGTATTACTCTGTTAAGCTAGTTTTACTACTGATTACTACTTTTTCTTGTTGCTGCACATTGGCTCGTATTAGTTGTGTTGCATTGCTTGGTAATTTAGATTTACCGTAGCTTACTTTGACAATTTCCATTTTTTTGTCATTGCTGTTTGTGTTAATTGTTTTGTGTTGCTGCATTGCCTCGTCCCTTAGTTTAGCATCTGAGCTCAGTAGATTTAAGTTAGCTTAAGATGGGGTAGGCTATATGAGAGAACGAGTTGTGATGAACTGGAAGAAATGCATTGAGAAGCTATAAGAAAATGGTTTGGCCAAAAAAGTATTTTGAAAGAGGATATGAGCAAAAAAGCAGGGTTTAGGGACAACAGGTTTACGTAGGATTTTCTTGGAAATAAATGATGAGGTAAGATAATGGAAAATAAATAATGAGGTAAGAAATGTGTGAACATATAAATACAGAAAGCATGCTTGGATAGGATTTTATTGGTGGAAACAAATGTTGAAATAAGACGAAAGATCTATGGAATGAAGTTTAAGGTTGGACTGCAGTACCAAATGTTACACTGAAAACAAACCCTGCCCTTTCCTCTTGTGTTATTCTGCTATGTGTTTGTGTACTCTTGTATATTTGTGTTTTTCCTGTCTTTATGTGTTTAGCTGATATGAGTTACGTTGTAGAATTAATCTAATACTATATTATTTACTTTGTAAAGATGTTTAGACATTATTTATCTGTTCTGTTTTGTTGCTCGTGTGTGAAGTTGATGTTTCGAAAGTTATTCTGATTTGTTATGTATGTACTCATGTCATAATTCCTGTAACACTGACGTATATGTTATTTCGATTCTTTTGTAAAGCCTGTACTACAAATGTTATCTGTATTGTTATGTTCTTTAATGATGTATTTTGTACCTTTGTAATTGTATTCTGATGTTATAAAATTATAATTGACACCAGTTCATCATATTATTAACTTGTAAGTTACATTTCACTGCACCCGTTTCTGTCGGTCATAGTATATGGACAATATGTGAGAAGTAGGGACTGTTAGTGTTTGCACATGTGTTAATAATTCAGCAAGGGACTGGATAACAGCATCGCTGGTTCTAAGGACAATTCCAAAAACTTTGTGAGTGCACAAGTGGTGGTTATGGACTTGCTATATTAACCGCAAGACTCTTCAATGGTGATTGTGCACCTGCACAGTCACAACAGATGGCTGTTGGCCATCTTTACAAGGATTACAGTGGGTCTGCATCTTTGATGACCCACTAATACTATTATTTCTACAAGGATTACAGTGTGTCTGCATCTTTGATGGCCCACCAATACCATTATTTCTACAAGGACTATAGTGGGTCTGCATCTTTGATGGCCCACCAATACTGTAATCTCTACCAGGACTATAGTGGGTCTATTCTGTGATGACCTACCTACCAATATTCTTCAAAACGTCGAATGACTCTGCTGTGGCGTTCCTCTGTGGTGGCCCATTACCTGTCTGCATGTCGAGAGTCAGCACTGTCTTTCCAATGGAAGGACAACGCTACTTCTTCAAGACTGCATGGAAATCCACTACTTCCGTGTGCATTTTCTTTTACTGCTCAGACTTTGAGAAAAACACTGCAATTTTACTGTGATGAATGATCAGGACTGTCTTTATGGACTGTGAGAAAATTTTAGCATTTGACCGACATTGTATCAATAAGTGTGTGCATTTGATTTCTTTGTTATTGTAATTATGAAAAATTTTATCAAATCATTATTGGCCACTGCCCACAACAATTTGTAAAATTTTTTGTGGGGAGCATGGGGGCTATGTAAGTAGGCTGTTTAGGTTTTCTTATTGGTAACGCCACGTAGCGCTCTGTATGAAAATCACTGGCTGTGCTGTGTGCAGTCTGTGGCTAGTTCGCATTGTTGTTGGAATATCTGCCATTGTAGTGTTGGGCAGCTGGATGTTAACAGCGTGTAGCGTTGCACAGTTGGAGGTGAGCCGCCAGCACTGGTGGATGTGGGGAGAGAGTTGGCGGAGTTTTGAAATTTGTAAGACTGGATGTCATGAACTGCTGTATATATATTATGGCTATTACGGTAAATACATTGTTAGTTCTCTATTAAAATCTTTCATTTGCTATCTATGCCTATCAGTAGTTAGTGCCTTCCGTAGTTTGAATCTTTTATTTAGCTGGCAGTAGTGGCGTTCGCTGTATTGCAGTAGTTCGAGTAACGAAGATTTTTGTGAGGTAAGTGATTTGGGAAAGGTATAGGTTAATGTTAGTCAGGGCCATTCTTTTGTAGGGATTATTGAAAGTCAGATTGCGTTGTGCTGCAAAAATATTGTGTGTCAGTTTAAGCACAGTCGTGTATAAATGTTCTAAGGGGACGTTTCATAATGGGTTCAATGCAGAAGTTGTAAGCGTTGGGCACATGTGTCATTCGTTAAAAAAGAAGTAAAAGTTTTTTTTAAATTGAAGATACGAACTATCGGGCAATCAGATGATAGAAATTTTGGACATATGTTTTTGTCAAACTGTTATTATAACAACGATAACACAATTTATGAGTGTATCTTTTGTCATAAAGCTGTAGGAAATTGTATTAAAATAAACTGTGAGTATTAAAGTCGATGTATTTTCAGTTAAACAACCGAGGATCAAGTATTTAAAAAGAGGAGGGCTATAGAAATCGTTGGGTAACATAAGAGAAATTGAATTTAATGGATGGAAGGAGAAAATATAAAAATGCAATAAATGAAGCAGGCAAAAGGCAACACAAACGTCTAAAAAATGAGATCGACAGGAAGAACACAATGGCTAAGTAGGAATGGTCAGAGGACAAATGCAAGAATGTAGAAGAATTTATCACTAGGGGTAAGTCAGATGCTGCCGACAGGAAAATTAAAGAGGTCTTTGGAGAAAAGAGAACCACCTGTATGAATATCAAGAGCTCAGATGGAAAACCAGTCCTAAGCAAAGAAGGGAAAGCAGAAAGGTGGAAGGAGTACATAGAGGGTCTATATATAGCAGATGTACTTGAGGGCAATACTATGGAAATGGAAGAGGACGTAGATGAAGAGGAGATAGAAGATATGATATTGCATGAAGAATTTGACAGAGCACTGAAAGCTTTATGTCAAAACAAGGCCCCTGGGAGTAGACGCCACTCCGTCAGAATTACTGGTATCCTTAGGAGAGCTAGCCGTGACAAAACTCTTCCGTCTGGTGTGCAAGATGTACAGGACAGGCGAAATACGCTCAGACTTCTAGAAGAATACAATAATTCCAATTCCTAACAAAGCAGGTGGTGACATGTGTGAATATTACTGAATTATAAGTTTAAGAGGACGCAGTTGCAAGATACTAACACGAATTCTTTACAGACGAATGGAAAAACTGGTAGAAGCAGACCACAGGAAAGATCAGTTTGGATTCCGGAAAACTGTAGGAACACGCGAAGCAATACTGACCCTACGACTTCTCATAGAAGATAGGTTAAGTAAAGGCAAACCTACGTTTATAGCACTTGTAGTCTTAGAGAAAGCTTTTGACAATGTTGACTGGAATACTCTCTTTCAAGTTCCGAAGGTGGCAATGGTAAAATACAGGGAGCGAAAGGCTATTTGCAATATATACAGAAGCCAGATGGCAGTTACAAGAGTCGAGGGGCAGAAAGGGAAGCGGTGGTTGAGAAGGGAGTCAGACAGGGTTGTAGCCTGTCCCCAGTGTTATTCAATCTGTATATTGAGCAAGCAGTAAAGGAAACAGAAGAAAAATCTGGAGTAGGAATTAAAGTTCAGGGAGAAAAAAATAAAAGAAATTGAGGTTTGCCGATGACATTGTAATTCTGTCAGAGATAGCAAAGGACTTAGTAAAGCAGTTGAACGGAATGGACAGTGTCTTGAAAAGAGGGTGTTAGGTGAAAAAAAGCTAAACGAGGATAACGGAATGTGGTCAAATTAAGTCAGGCGTTGCTGAGGTAATTAGATTAGGAAATGAGTCACTTAAAGTAATAGATGAGTTTTGCTATTTGGGGAGCAAAATAACTGAAGATGGTCGAAGTGGGGAGGAAATGAAATGTAGACTGGCAATGGCGAGATAAGTGTTTCAGAAGAAGAGAAAAGAGCTAAACGAGAATAATGGAATGTGGTCAAATTAAGTCAGGCGTTGCTGAGGTAATTAGATTAGGAAATGAGTCACTTAAAATAATAGATGAGTTTTGCTATTTGGGGAGCAAAATAACTGATGATGGTCGAAGTAGAGAGGATATAAAATGTAGGTTGGCAATGGCAAGGAAAGCGTTTCTGAAGAAGAGAAATTTGTTAATATCGAGTATAGATATAAGTGTCAGGAAGTCCTTTCTGGAAGTATTTGCATGGATTGTATCCATGTATGGAAGTAAAGCATGGACGGTAAACAGTTTAGACAAGAAGAGAGTAGAAGCTTTTCAAATGTGATGCTACAGAAAAATGCTGAAGATTAGATGGGTAGAGTACGTAACTAAGAAGGAGGTACTGAATAGAATTGGGGAGAAGAGAAATTTGTGGTACAACCTGACTATAGGTAGGACACATTCTGAGTCATCAGGGGATGATCAATTTAGCGCTTGGGGGGGGGGGGGGGGTAAAATCAGAGAGCGAGACCAAGAGATGAATACAGTAAGCAGATTCAGAAGGACGTAGGTTGCACTAGCTATTCGGAGAAGAAGAGGCTTGCACAGGATAGAGTAGCAATGGAGAGCTGCATCAAACCAGCCTTTGGACTGAAGAACCACCACAACAACAACAACCAATGTCATAACTAAATTAAATTATAAAATAATATGGGCCAGCTTACCATGCTCCCATCTTCCGGATCAACCTGCGCATGTGTGGGGGGAGGTTGGCTCAGTTGGTATTACTGAACAAAATATTTTTCATGAAGAGACAAGAAGTCAGGAGCCTAAATTACTTAGCTTTGAAGGTACTGAAGCAATGTACTAATGTTTCTAGATGAAAACGTCAATGGAAACATTTAAAGTACAAGCTGAAAAAAAAATCAAGCAAAGAAAGTGGGCCAACCTGCCCCAGTCTCCTCAACAAGGCTTAAATTTTTTTTTCAGTGTGTACTTCACTTTGTGAGTCTTTACTAATTTTGGGTTGAGAGAAATGAATTTGACCAAAAAAACTTTTTGGCTTTACAATCTGTGATATACAGTGAAGGGGAGAATCTTATTTTAATGGATTAAGAGCAAATGATACATTTTGGTTACATATGCCAAGAACATTGGAAGACCGTTTGGGATTATTTTAATGATGGTTACATTGTAAGAGTTCTAAACTGACGGAAGAATACCAGGCAGCTGGTTAAGTCTGGAAGGGATCATTTGTTGGCTTTACGAGAGCGTTTTCATTTGCTTGCTTCTTGCAATTGCGTTCTGGGGCATCCCTACACACAGACCACCAGTAATCTGCAGGCAATGCTTCACTTCGACGGCACTGAAACCTTCGTTGCCTTAAAGAAATATCCTGGTAGCATCTTTCTCCGTGTTCATCACTGCCAGTTCAAGCATTAGGAGCGAAAAGTCTAGGTGTCAGTGGAGAAAATGGCTGATGATGATGATATTGTTGCAGAAGTACTGTGGCCAAGTGACTGTAGCTTTTATCCCTTTCATTTTCTAAGAGTCCATGAATGACTCCCTTTAAAGCTTCCCAACCTTCCTTATCTTTTTCCTCCAAAAGAGGATCCTTTATAAGTTGTTTGATTGATGGTACAACAAAATCACATTAACTTGTGCATCACTTAATGTAGGAAATTTGTACATTAGTGAAGATAAACATTTTCTGGCAAGATCCCTAATAACATAACCTTTATTCTCGATAAGCAGTTTCAGTAATCGAACTTACCATCCTCATATCTCGACGACAGATAGCTTATTATCGAGATCTGAAGATAGTAATTTTGAATACTGAAACTGATTATCGAAAATAAAGGTTATCATTGGCGATCTTGGCTCTCAAATTGGTTCAAATGGCTCTAAGCACTGTGGGATAACATCTGAGGTCGTCAGTCCCCTAGACTTAGAACTATTTAAACCTAATTAACCTAAGGACATCACACACATCCATGCCCGAAGCAGGATTCGAACCTGCGACCGTAGCAGCAGCGCGGTTCCGGACTGAACCGCCTAGAACAGCTCGGCCACAGCGGCCGGCGGCGGTCTTGGCAAAAAAGTTTATTTCACTAGTGTATTATCACAGAATGCCCCTTGCTTTTGAAAATGAGTAAGCTGTAGGAAATTTGTCTCTGAAGTACTTTAAGACATGTCCTTCTCAGTGCATACATTCGACAACATTTTTCTTCAAGGCTATATTTACATGAAGGGGTGCAAGAAGGAACATCTTTCGGGTCCATGAGAGGTGACTACAACATTTCTGTCTCTAGAGTTACGATTTCTTGCTGACCCGTCTGCTTAAATACAATTTCATTTCCTATTCCTACTGTCCCACAAAAATAAAATGCAATGGTATCTAGTGTACTCCTGTTGCGTTCTTAATAACACAGCGCGCAGCCGGCGAGCTCTCTCGTCCTCGCTCGCTTTCTACGATAGCGCGCACCACGAATTCACACCACCAGAGGACGACGGACCCACATCACCTCACTGCCAGCGACTCTTGATTGGCTAGCGTTCTTTTTAAGCAGGGGCACTCAGAGGTTCTCCCCAGATTATCTCCAGACTTGCAGCAACCTTAGTGTGGAAGACTGCAGTGATAAAATACATCGACGTAGCACAATGCTACGAAGCATTTTTGCTTGACAGTGACTTATCTGCTTATATTAGCATTCAGGACCACACTGATGTGACAGAAGTCATCAGATAGCGGAATGCGCCTATATAGATGGCGGTAGTATCGCGTACACAAGGTTTGTAGGGCAGTGAATTGGCGGTGCTGTCATTTGTACTCAGGCGATTCGTGTGAAAAGGTTTCCGACGTCATTATGGTCGCACGAATACATAGAAAGAAAGATCCTTTATCATGTAGCTACAATATAGCAGGTCAGCAACTGGAAGCAGTTAATTCCATTAATTACCTGGGAGTAAGCATTAGGGGTGATTTAAAATGGAATGACCATACAAAATTAATCGTCGGTAAGGCAAATGCTAGACTGAGATTCATTGGGAGAATCCTAAAGAAATGCAGTCTGAAAACAAAGGAAGTGGGTTACAGTACACTTGTTCGCCCACTGCTTGAATATTGCTCACCGGTGTGGGATCCATACCAGATGGGGTTGATGGAGGAGATAGAGAAGATCCAACGGAGAGCAGCGCGCTTCGTTACAGGATCATTTAGTAATCGCGAAAGCGTTACGAAGATGATAGATAAACTCCAGTGGAAGACTCTGCAAGAGAGACGCTCAGTAGTTCGATATGGGCTTTTGTTGAAGTTTCGAGAACATACCTTCACCGAGGAGTCAAGCAGTATATTGCTCCCTCCTACGTATATCTCGAGAAGAGATCATGAGGATAAAACCAGAGAGATTAGAGTCCACACAGAGGCATACCGACAATCTTTCTTTTCACGAACAATACGAGACTGGAATAGAAGGGAGAACCGATAGAGGTTCTCAAGGTACCCTCCGCCACACACCGTTCGTTCGCTTGCGGAGTATGGATGTAGATGTTGATGTAGATTTAGTATCCGACGGCGATTCGGACGCCCCACATAGCCTGAGTATCAGTAGGGAGAACACGTCGGAGGTACTCAAGCTCCAGGTGACAGTCCCGGCCAACACGTGAGGCGGCGACGGATGATGAAGAGTGTTTTTCACTAATTACCGCAGCCCGGCTCTTGCTAGCCACACTCTCGCTAGTCAGTGATGCCACTTAAAAGTAGAGTTTTGACCTTGTTTGTGATTTGCCCCGTACATTGTTGTTTACGCTGAAGACGACGTAGTAGCTAAGCAGCTTCTCGCTCTTCTTCTTCTTTTTTGCTGTTGGTTCATTGGTGATCTTCACTATCTTAGAAATACCTGTTCGTTCCACTGGTCACTACGTTACAACCAGTGTGAGTTTTCATAAACTGTGCTCTAACTACGCAGAGTAGGATAGAAGATGCCCAACTATTAAGTGTACAAACTGTACATAAAGTTGTTTACCTTTTCGTACATATCTGATTATGTTTCTTGGCAACCTCAATTACCAACACATTAGACATCTATTGGCGACGGATCTGGTGCTTTAAGTGTGGTAGCTGTCGAAAATCCGAAAAACTTTTCGTTATTTTTGTGTAGAATATATTTGATAGGGTTTTTAACTTGTGTTTCTGTACAATTTGCACAGAAACCAGGTAGTTGGGAAGGGAGTGAGACAGGGTTTTGGCCTATCCCCGATGTTATTCAATCAGTATATTGAGCAAGTAGTAAAGGAAACAAAAGAAAAATTCGGAGTAGGTATTAAAATCCATGGAGAAGAAATAAAAACTCTGAGATTCGCCGATGACACTGCAATTCTGTCAGAGACAGCAAAGGACCTGGAAGAGCAGCTGAACGGAATGGACAGTGTCTTGAAAGGAGGATATAAGACGAACATCAACAAAAGCAAAACGAGGATAATGGAATTTAGTTGAATTAAATCGGTTGATGCTGCGGGAATTAGATCAGGAAATGAGACACTTAAAGTAGTAAAGGAGTTTTGCTATTTGGGGAGCAAATTAACTGATGATGCTCGAAGTAGAGAGGATGTAAAATGTAGACTGGCAATCGCAAGGAAAGTGTTTCTGAAGAAGAGAAATTTTTTAACATCGAGTATAGATTTAAGTGTCAGGAAGTCGTTTCTGAAAGTATTTGTATGGAGTGTAGCCATGTACGGAAGTGAAACATAGAGGATAAATAGTTTGGACAAGAAGAGAATAGAAGCTTTCGAAATGTGGTGCTACAGAAGAATGCTGAAGATTAGATGGGTAGATCACATAACTAATGAGGAGTTATTGAACAGAATTGGGGAGAAGAGGAGTTTGTGGCACAACTTGACAAGAAGAAGGGATCGGTTGGTATGACATGTTCTGAGGCATCAAGGGATCACCAATTTAGTATTGGAGGGCAGCGTGGAGGGTAAAAATCGTAGAGGGAGACCAAGAGATGATTACGCTAAGCAGATTCAGCAGGATGTAGGTTGCAGTAGGTACTAGGAGATGAAGAAACTTGGCACAGGATGGAGTAGCATGGAGGGCTGCATCAAACCAGTCTCGGGACTGAAGACCACAACAGCAACAGGTAGCGGCAACTTCTGGAGAGCACTTAGTCACTGCATTTATTCAGGTTCAGGGCCAACAAATTATCTCTTTGCTGCCCACTATTAGGAGACTGCCGAATGCGCAGTAAACCCAACAATGCACAACGGCAGAAGCGCAGAATACCTGCGGCTAGATGCTGCTTCCAACTTCCGCTCTTATGGAAATGGAAATGATCGTATGGCATTGTTGGACGGAAAGCCCCATTCGGGGGAGTTCGTTCGCCGTATTGCAAGTCCTTTTTAGTTGATACATAACACTCGAGCAGCATTTTGCAGCATATGACATATAGGGTAAACACAGCACTCTTTTTTTTCTTTTCATTGGCAGGAGTGTATATTTTTAGATTGTGTAGGAAGTTGTTCCCTCAGTTAGAGCCCCAAACCCCATTCTGTGAAGATATTTTCATGTAACGCATGACCGCAAAATCTGCTTTCTCCGCCACGCGGAATACCGACACCTCCATAAATCAGGACACTCACAGCAAATGTAGATTCAAAATAAACTGAAAGTAAATTCTGTTCCACAAAAATCTCGACTTGAGAAATGGAAATAAATGTGATCTTTCATTCCGAATCTGTACTGGCTCCTCTTAACTATCCACACAGGAACTGTAGACGAAACCGATGGAATCGCACGGCGAAATGCACTTTGCAAAACTTGGTTCATTCTAACCTGCTCTCCTCTAGTAGGTGCACATCTAAACGCTTCGTCATTACCAACTCAGACAAAGACATCAGTCTTCCACAATGCAGAACACATAGCCACATTCAAAGGACAAACAACAAACTGTTCATCTCCCTGCAGATTTACAATCAATCTGTACCATTTCAGTCAGACACTGGTGCTTCAGTCAAAGTCTTTAATCAAAACACTTATGAGCAAGTGGGACACCCACAACTACAAAAATCAAGTCTGCACCACATAGTCTACAATGGCGAAAGTATCTCTCTTCTTGGAAAGTGCACTTTGCAAACAAAATATAGAAATACGACTGCATCACTGCCGATCACAGCGGTTCTGTTGCATTCTAGTTACAATACTTTTGGCACGGATGCTTTTCATTTATTTGCTTTAGATACTAAGCATAATTTGAATACTATCGATACGCAACTTTGGACTGTGTGGCTGATCCCGGAGGAGGTTCGAGTCCTCCCTCGGGCATGGTTGTGGATATTTTAGGTTAAGTAGTGTGTAAGCTTAGGGACTGATGACCTTAGCAGTTAAGTCCCATAAGATTTCACACACATTTGAACATTTGATACGCAACTTGAAATCATGGACATTTGTTGGACAGCACGCTGAGACATGGCGAAGAATATTCACGCACATATTACGCTCAAGAACAACCCAAAACCAAAGTTTTACAGCGATCGTTTAGTACCCAGCATCATTCGCAATGACTCTGCTTCTGAACTCAGCAGATTAGAACGATCTGGAGTTTTGAAGCCAGTTCCTGCAAGCCGATGGACACCTCCCGTTGTGACCACAAGAAAAGCTA
The DNA here is from genome assembly GCF_021461395.2 of Schistocerca americana. Lineage (NCBI taxonomy): Eukaryota > Metazoa > Arthropoda > Insecta > Orthoptera > Acrididae > Schistocerca > Schistocerca americana. The sequence continues at coordinate 134,348,595 of NC_060123.1, forward strand.
AAGGGAAGGTTATATTTTGTGCCGACTTCGAAGCTACAGTTAACGCTCAAACAATGATTGATTCCTTCCTGCTTCCACCAGTTGATGAGCTTATGGATCGTCTAACAGGTGGACAATTCTTCTCAAAACCTCTGTAGTTATTACAATCTTCTCTGTTTCCATGTTTAAAGATTTGTGTGATTACTGATTTCGTCCAGTCTGATGGAACCTGTCCCGACTCCCACGCCATTTCAATTATCCTGTGTAGCCATTTAAGACCTGACATTCCACTGTATTTGATGAGTTCCGACTTAATTTCATCCACCCCAGCCGCTTTATTGCACTGCAATCTATTGACCATTTTCTCCACTTCCTCAAATGTGATCCTATTTCCATCATTATTCCTGTCCCATTGTACACCGAAATCTGAAACATTACTGATCGTATTTCCACCTACATTGAGCAACTCTTCAAAATATTCCCTCCATCTGCGCAAGGCATCAACAGTATTCACCAGCAGTTTTCCTGACCTGTCCAAAATACTTGTCATTTCCTTCTTACCTCCATTTCGAAGACTGCTAATTACACTCCAGAATTGTCTTCCAGCAGCTTGACCCAAAGTCTCCAACCTGTTTCCAAAGGCTTCCCAAGATTTATTCTTGGATGCTGCAGTTATCTGTTTGGCTTTATTTCTTTCTTCAACATAACTTTCTCTGTCTACCTGAGTTCTAATACATAGCCATTTTTGATACGCTTTCTTTTGCTTTTACAGGCTGCCTTGACTGTGTCATTCTACCAAGCTGTTTGCTTCATCCTACCTTTACACACTACTATTCCAAGACATTCTTTAGCCACTTCTAGTACTGTGTCCCAGTACCTTGTCCATTCCTTTTCCAATGACTGTAATTGACTACATTCAACTAACTGGTACCTTTCTGAGATCACTGTTATGTACTTGTGCCTGATTTCCTTATCCTGAAGTTTCTCCACTCTTATCCTCCTACATATGGACCTGACCTCCTGCACTTTCGACCTCACAATACCAGTTTCACTGCAGATTAAATAGTGATCAGTGTCATCAAAAAATCCGCTGAATACACGTGTGTCCCTCACAGCCTTCCTGAATTCCTGATCTGTTATTATATAGTCAATGACAGATCTGGTTCCTCTGCCTTCCCAAGTATACCGGTGAATGTTCTTATGTTTAAAAAAGGAGTTTGTGATTACTAAGCCCACAGAAATCCAAGAGTTGTTTCCCATTCCTGTTGGCCTCCATATCCTCTCCAAATTTACCCATAACCTTGTCGTACCCTTCTGTTCGATTTACAATCTTGGCACTAAAATCACCCATGACCAGAACACTGTCCTTGTCCTTTACTCTAACAACTACATCACTGAGTGCATCATAAAAACTATCCATCTTATCTTGATCTGTCCCTTCACATTGCGAATATACTGACACAATCCTAATTTTCTTGCTAGACACTGTCAAATCTAACCACATCAATAGTTCGTTTACATACCTTATTGCAACTACGCTGGGTTCCATTTCTTTCCTGATGTAAAGCCATACACCCCATTGTGCTATTCCTGCTTTGACTCCTAACAGGTAGACCTTGTATTCTCCCACTTCCTCTTCTTTCTCACCCCTTACCCAAATGTCACTAACAGCTAAAACGTCCAACCCCATCTTATTTGCAGCCTCTGCCAGCTCTACCTTCTTCCCAGAGTAGCCCTCATTGATATTAATAGCTCCCCATCTCGTTACCATCCGTTTGCCGAATCGTATCTTAGAAGTCCCTGGTTTGTCAATTAGAGGTGGGACTCCGTCACCTCCAAAGGTCCGAGGCATTTTGCTCTGATTGTTGCCAGCATCATATTTAAAGTACCAGGGAAGCAGGTTGCTAGCCTTACTTGCCCCGGGTCCCATTGAGTTTTACCCCTTAAGGTTGAGGGACTAACTGATGGATTTGGTAGTTTTTGCCGTCTGAGCACAAAGGTGCCCACGACTCAGAATATGTCCGAGATGCCCAGCCTTATTCCAAAGCAACTGGTATCCCGACTGTCAGGACCACTTACTTGGCCACTCATCGTTGCCCGTGGTTCATGAACTAGGACATGACAACAGGAACCCACACCATAAACCAAAATAAATAAATTATTATTATTATTGTAATAATGAATGTTGGTCTATTATATAATTTTTCTAAGGATATTGTTATTTCTTGGTAATTGATTGAATTATCAATATTTATAGTTTCGGTATTTTTGGAGTAGTCTATTGAAACCTTCTCGTCTCCTCTATATCTTTTTTTTTTTTTTTTTTTTTTTGTTATGCAACTTTCCCATCTTACAATAACCTATGAAACTTCCCTTTGGATTTCTACCTCTTGCTTAATAATAACAAATGAAATCTTCCCTTCGAAATTAATTCTCTTTCTCAATCTTTGCATACAAATTTAAATGCTGCTTATTAAAAGTTATTTTCTGATTATTTCGACGAAACATAGAATGTGTCGTCGTCATGGCCCTCAGTCGTTACCTGCAATAACCCAAAACTGTTCCTTACCATTTTTACAGTTACTGAATCGCCATCTGACTGCTACATCGAACTGCGACATGAATATATTTACTAGGTTTTACTACACTCTATTAGCTGCTGGTGGGCTGTCATAATAAGTGGCTGTACTTATTACCAAAGCTGACGTTATTCTTTAATTAATTTGACTGAAGTTACGTAATTCATAGTTAAACTGTTTCTTGACTACAATAAAATTTTGCAAAGTTTTACGTTGATGGTCTTTGAGATGGATTATAATCAGTAATGCAATTTTGCCGGCAAAAATTAATTATATTCTGAATGAAATAATTTTACAAATGTTCAAATGGGACTTACTTTTTACAATAATCTTACAACTAGCAATGCGCAAACATACCTTCAGTAGTCCTGAGTTTCTCAAAAGATTAATTCAATAATATTAGTTCCTCTTATGATAATAGTTAGCTGATGTCTCTGTACATCCGTTTATAATCTCTTGTAAATCATAGCTGGTGGCTGCCAGGCACACTACTCCTCTCAACCTCTCGCTTCAGACCTGCTACCAACTCGCTTCACGTCTTGCTTATTAATGACTACGAACGCTAAAGTGCGGTCTCTCCTGCCAACAATGCTTTCTGGTGCAGACAATCCCTGCTACCATTACAAAATGTATCAATGCGCGGTCTTTCCCGCTCTTTTCTTAAAATGTATCCATACGCGGTCTCTCCCGCCCTTTTTAAAATTATATCAGTTTGCGGTCTCTCTTGCCAACAATACTTGGGTGCAGACATTCCCTGCTACCACAATTATTTCCAACATGACAAATATTAATAATTCCTACTTAATCCTATTGATAAAATATAAACATCTTTCATAAATTGTGGTTTGACAATAGACAATAGAAATATACATATCTAACACTATAAATATTGTTATGTGTAGGGTAATTAATGTTGATATAATAAAGACCCATATTGTTAAGGTGATAATTATGGTAATTCATTTAGGTTGAAATATTTCGTTTGATGCAATTCTTGTAATATAAATAAATAGAACTAATATCCCACCAATAAATGTTAAGAATAAAATATGTGATAGTCAATAGCTTTCCATTATTGTGCCTGTTATTAATCCAACTAAGAAAGTTTGAAGGATAATGAAAAGTATTATTGATATTGGGTGTCTTAATTTAATAAAATTAATATTTGATGAGTATTAACATCAAATTTTGGCGAACATTCACTTTGAACATTTACATCGATAACGATTATTGAACAGTTTCGTTATCTAGGGATAATAGGATCCGCGCAATAGACTCTGAACGGCTCCGATAGTACAATAGCTGGTAGTAGCAATGCATGGGTAAACATTTGCCTGAAACTTTACGCTTTATCGTTTTCAGAATATAGTGAAAATTATTATAGTAAACTGCATTTTCTATGAATCCCAGTCATCATCCTAAATCCTCAGCGTAATGAACTTCAGTGATCGATCACTTTATTTCTCCATCACAGTGGGCACAGTGAACTTTAATTACAGGCATCACATTTTTGCTAATCACTTTCTGGTTGCCAACATTGTAGTTAGAGAGCCTATACTGAGAACGGCAACAACGTATATGTAGACAAGGTTGACAACACAGAAAGCCCCCAAGCATTAGTGTTCAAAACGCTGAACAAGGCCCAAGTCAACTTCGGTCAGCTAGAAAAGCAAGCTGCAGCTATAACTTACCGTGTCACAAAATTTCATCAGTATATCTGTGGTCGAAAGTTTTTTCTTGTGACTTATCATAAGCTTCTGACTGCTCTCTTTCATCCAGCAAAAGATGTATCTGATCGTACACCACAGAAGCTGCAACATTGGTCACAGCTTGTATCCAGTTATCAATAAGAATTAATGTAAAATTCTTTTTCTCCCTACGGCACAGCGTGCAAACCAAAGGCAGAAAATCTGTCTCGCTTTTATTTATTTATTTATTTTTTTTTCAGCCATTCGCCTTTTGACTGGTTTGATGCGACCGGCCACGAATTCACAAATTCCTCTCTTGCGCCTACCTCTTCACTTTGGAGTAGCATTTGCACCCTACTTCCTCAATTATTTGCTGGATGCATTCTAATGTCTGCCTTCCCCCACACTTTTTATTCTCTACAGTTGCCGGTCGGAGTGGCCGTGCGGTTCTGGGCGCTACAGTCTGGAACCGCGTGACCACTACGGTCGCAGGTTCGAATCCTGCCTCGGGCATGGATGTGTGTGATGTCCTTGGGTTGGTTAGGTTTAAGTAGTTCTAAGTTCTAGGGGACTGATGACCACAGCAGTTAAGTCCCATAGTGCTCAGAGCCATTTGAACCATTATCTACAGTTCCCTCTAGGGCCATGGAGATTAACCCCTTATGCCTTATCACATTTCCTATAATCGTGTCCCTTCTTCTTCTCAGTGTTTTCGATATGTTCCTTCAAAAATGGTTCAAATGGCTCTGAGCACTATGGGACTTAACATCTGAGGTCATCAGTCCCCTAGAACTTAGAACTACTTAAACCTAACTAACCTAAGGACATCACACACATCCATGCCCGAGGCAGGATTCGAACCTGCGACCGTAGCGGTCGCGCGGTTCCAGACTGAAACGCCTAGAACCGCTCGGCCACCCCGGCCGGCTATGTTCCTTCCTTCGCCGATTCTGCGGAGAACCTCCTCATTCCTTATCTTATCAGTTCACCTGATTTGTGACGCTCTTCTATATCACCATATCTCAAACACTTCTATTCTTCTCTGTTTTGGTTTTCTCACTGTCCACGATTCACTATCGCACAATGCTATGCTCCAAAAGTGCATTTGAACCATTTGTACCTAATAAACAAATACGAGTATTGATTCCCACATCTTTGCAACAATTGTTTTGACATTATTATATAGAGGACACTGGTGAACTGTTTGTTATAACTAAGCAGACGGTACGTCAGCATTGTTCCTGGCTCGGGCTTCATAAACAGATTGAAAGTGTGACAACCCGGTGCTGCGCATGCGTCGGATAACCAGGCAGCGCGCGCCAGGAATTTTTCAGTTGTCTTTGACCTGATGGTCCTTGTCAACGCATTCATATTGATTTTGTTTGTCCTTTCTGGAATACAAGCTGGCTCATTATCGTCGATGCGTACAACAAATATTTTGCAATTCCAATGCATTCAACTACTAGCGCTGGAAGGTTTTTCACAACAGTTGGTATGGACAATGCCCCGCCGCTATCTTCATCGGAATTTCAAATTTTTTGCCAACAATGTGGAACTGAACATATCTGAATGGCACTATTTTCTCCTCAATCGAATGATAAAGCGAAATATTTCGCTTACAGTTTTAGGGCTCAGATGTCCAAACTTTATGCTTAAAACTGGAGAGAAGGTGCTCTGTTGTTGTTTCTGATTATCTCTCGCATTACGCCTGCTCACGACACTTCAGTCTTACACAGTTGGCGCCGCCACATTCTGCTGCGTGAAGTTCACCCTCGCTGCTCTGTTTCCGGCACTAATTTCGGAGCGAAGTTCAGCACGAAGGACAAAGTTTTTTACCGTGTCTATAACAAGAATCACAAATGGCAATTTGTCGTCACCACTCCGACATATGTTCGTGCTCCTTCTACCATTCATGGCGTATTGGGCACCCAGTGACGGCACCAAAACAAACTTCGTGCCCGTAATTATAATGATCCTGCTCTAGATTTTAATTTTTCGGACACCCTGCCTGGAACCCAGTCTGTAGCCACTGAGTAACCCTTGCCATATCCTGGATCTTCCTATGACTCTACCGTGGAATTTTCCGCTTGCAGTGAAGGCAGTCACGGACATCTCATCTGCATCAGTTGTACAGCGTTCTGCATCATCTGTAGCGCCAGTGCTGCACCCATCTGTGCCATTGGATGGACGTCCTACCTCCAGTTTTTCTGTGGTTCGTAAGACAAACGTCGGGATGCGGATTGGTTGGCACCATCTGCCATTGGTCCACAGTTAACTCCATCAGCAGCACCACGGGACAGACCTCCTTCTCCGCCAGCGACGGGTCGCAGAGGTATTGCTGTGGCACGTTAACACAAGTGAACGTAGCAAGCCAACTTGTGTTAACGTGCCACAGCAATGCCGCTGCGACGTGGTTACCGTCGTCGCTGGCGGCGCAGTGTACCTGCGTATCGCAGTTCGAAGGCGACTGATATTGACTTGGCTGGGCAGTTTAATAAACAGCAATTGATTGGAGGTCCAAATGTTTTTCGTGGACTCCATCTGAACTTTACCTGTGATGTACAAGCAGTGTTTGGAGGTAGTACCTGGTTGACACTTGCTGTTGTATGGGGCAATCACGCAGATTATGGTGGCCTTGAAGCATTTACAGATGCTAACATTTTGGCTTGGAAAACATGGAGTATAGCTGAGACTACAGGACTCTTGGCTAAACAGCCTTTTGGTACTCTTGTTCCAAGCATGCCATTTGTTTTGACTACGAGAAGGAAGAAGAAGTTAAATGCTGATGAGTACCTCTTTATATGGGCGAAAGTCGGCAATGGCAATTGTAAAATAAAGATCGACGGTGATTGTATGATTTATTATAGACAATAAAGTGTGTTCTGTCCTTTCCTTATCTGTTATCCTTATCTCCTTCCCTTTTTTTTATTAAAAAAATCTATTCACGTTTTGTTTTGGTGACCGTGCCGCTCTTTGTTGCACGCTAGGCGGGTGACCTTGAACGGGACTTGGCCGCTGGACGAGGCTGCCGGGCAACACGGGCCCTAGTATTTTAATGTTGCTGCGCGTTAAGCCCGCTCCCAGTCGTTTACTACCGTTAACTGCAGGATGGCCTTCAAGGACGAGTACTGTTAGGCACGAGGGACGTGGATGTTACGAGCATTTGCCGAAGTTTCAGCAGATGCTTGGCTCTCTATCCTAGCAACTTACATGCCCGAGAAGCACATCGTTCGGATTCGGTGGAAGACAGTCCTGGAACTTTGCTGTTTGTGTCTAAAGAATTCACGGGCAAGAGCGGGATTAGTACACCGTACTCACGGTGGTTGTTGGGCTTGTTTCGTCAGGACCGTAATGTGTAGACTGTACGAACAGTTATTCGGTGCCATCTACTGTGTCGCTGTGTTCTTTAAACTGTGTGTGTTACATTCCAGCCACTTTTGCCATATTCAGATGCTACACAAATAATAACAAATGGCTCTGAGCACTATGGGACTTAACTTCTGAGGTCATCAGTCCCCTAGAACTTAGAACTACTTAAACCTAACTAACCTAAGGACATCACACACATCCATGCCCGAGGCAGGATTCGAACCTGCGACCGTAGCGGATGCGCGGTTCCAGACTGTAGCGCCTAGAACCGCTCGGCCACTACGACCGGCAAATAATAACAATTGCGGCCTTTAAGCAGGTAAAAAGACTTAAACTACGCCTACTTGTGAACTAATTAAAGTGCTATTAAAATGCATGTGGATCAGTAAAATAATTTTCATGCGGTGTCAAACTAAACATGTTACGAAAAGTTAGGGAATTACTTAGATACAACAAAGTGTACCTTTCTTTCTTTACCCTTCGCACTAAATGAGCTCATCATCTATAAGACAATTTTAACTTTCGAAAACCATAAAGTATGACAATTATTAAAACAATATTTCAACCAGTTATACATAAGATACGTATAAAAATACATTACCGGCTGCGACGTTAGCTAACGACTTTCTGCTGCTAATTAGTTGGTATCCAATCAGCATCCCACACGAGCAAATGGGCTGCGTCTTTACCAGATGTTGCTTGCACATTAGGCACTTACTTGGTCTATGCACAGCTCTGTTTAAAAGGAATAGTTCGATGTAATCATAAGGTCGAGCCCCGCACATCTGCTTTCGTGCTCAGCAGCTAACTCACTGCAAACAATAATCTGTAGCAGTGATCCTGCAGTCAAATAGTCTATGCACTGGCTACAATTGCGAGTTAATAAAATAAATGGACATATTAAATAAAGGTGAATGAATAATTAATAAAGAGGGTTTATTGTAAGGCCTGTAATTGATATAGATCACCCCAGAGAATTATAATGAATGATGTTCATTCATAAATTATATCTCAAATAATCGGAAAATGGTCCTATGATAATTAGGTATGATACAGACAGAAAATAAGCTTATCAAACGCAGTAAGGTTGGCTTGAGACCGTTACGAGAGTGGTAGCAGAATCCCCAAGCTAAACAGCAATCCCAGACGCGGGAAAACTAAGTCCATTTCGTAATACACGAAATATAAACCGGCTTAAGACAGTTCAGCGTTCAAAACGATGATTTACAAATTAACACGCGTTAGATAACGAGTAGGGAAAAAGAATATTGTAGCGGCCGTTCACCTCCCAGAATCAATCACCTGTACGACCGAATAACTCACGTCATCACAGACGGGTCTACCTTTCACCAGATCTCAACATAAAGTGTCCTCCTTCTTCGAAGTCTAACGTAAAAGTGCCCTCAACAAGTTAAAGGCCGGCTGCTGTGGCCGAGCGGTTCTAGGCGCTTCAGTCTGGAACCGGGCGACCGATACGGTCGCAGGTTCGAATCCTGCCTCGGGCATGGATGTGTAAGATGTCCTTAGGTTAGTTAGGTTTAAGTAGTTCTAAGTCCTAGGGGACTGATGACCTCAGAAGTTAAGTCCCATAGTGCTCAGAGCCATTTTTTGGAAAAGTGAAAGTTTAGCCATTCGAACCAGTTCACATCATACCAATTCTCGGAGGCCGATTAACTGGCCTACATACACGTAACGTTAGAAGGTCATTAAATCAGTAAGCCCATATTTAAAACAGAATAAGGCCTTAATAACAAAAGTAACAAAGTAGCAGTCCTTATGCTGCGAATTTCCGACAGCTGATGGCTCTGTACTTTTGGCTGCTAGATGTTTACATTACCGCCCATAAGCGACGACACGGACAAGAATGGCTTTCTGCTGCAACTCGCTGTCACTCTGCTTCCGGCTGCGAGGTATTTACATTTGCCGGCCAGGTGCTAGGAAAATAGGACACAGCCCGTGTGGCTCAGTGCAGCACTAGGCTGTAGGCAGGCCCCATCAACAGTTGGCGCATGTGCTATGTAGGGCACAGCTACTACCTCAGCTGAATAGATCGTCGTGAATATTAAAACATGCATCTGTTGCAAACTCATTCTGCTCTTTGAGGAGGCTGTTTGGTTCCTTCTGTCTCGTAATATAAATTTCCAGTTCTCACAAAATTTCTAAGTGTCTACTTTCTCAACTTCACATAAAATTTTTAATTTTCCATCCATGTTACAGTTACAATGTTACTTTGTTCTAGGCTTGTGTTAAGAAGACTTTATTTAAAGCGTTTAAAATTGGCTAACTTTGCTAAAATTGTTTAAGCCACAGGTATTCAATACAAGTTGTCTAGTTCTTGCCTGTCAGGATTGAGGCATGTTGGTAATTTATAATTATTATATGAGCTGATTATGTGTAATTCATACTATACCCAGAATTAAAATACGTTCAGTTTTACTACCTGATGCCGCGCGGGATTAGCCGAGCGATCAAAGGCGCTGCAGTCATGGACTGTGCGGCTGATCCCGGCGGAGGTTCGAGTCCTCCCTCGGGCATGGGTGTGTGTGTTCGTCCTTAGGATAATTTAGGTTAAGTAGTGTGTAAGCTTAGGGACTGATGACCTTAGCAGTTAAGTCCCATAAGCTTTCACACACATTATCATTACTACCTGTTAATTTAGTTTACTACCTGTTATTTTAGTTTGAGCAATGTGGGTACTGTCGCTTAAATTTTGTCTATATAATCTTTTATAAAATTAGCCTAAGCTATCGCAACTTAAAATCGAACCGCACAGGCATTGAAACATTCTCTCTTGGCGGAGATTTGCTTTCTACCTGATTTTATGTTTGGCTATTTGTTCCTAATCTCGGGCTCTTTAATGAGACAACCACTATGTATTTATGAGAGTTCAAATAATGTTCCTGTCACTTATGTAAAGGTTACATTTCACACAATTCATAGTTGCTCATTATCTGCTGTGATCGTGTGTTCTTACAGGTTTTAACTGGTGTGTTAACTAAATGTTTATTGATGTCCAATGTATTATTTGGGAACATTTGTTAACTGAAATTTTTTCTGTCCATTCTAATAATAACTGAATTCATAGTGTGCTCTACTGAATTTATTTTGAGAAGAAACGATCTGAGTGTGGCGAAGCTTACACAGTTTCTGCATTACATACAATGTCAGGTCTTGAACATATCGGCCAGAGTCAGTTTTTTGCTGTCTTGAATCGTTTTCGTACAGCCAAGTCTCGCATCCGCTTGACGGTGATCAGTTGCATATGGTCACACTTTTAGGCTGCCGCTCCATCAATGGTAGCACAGCGTCGAGACACGCCAACGGCTCACCGGGTGGTAGTTCCGCATCTGGTTCAGTGACAACACTATCCTCCTGGCCTTCAGTTTCTTCTCTCACACTTCGAACGATTTCATCGTCATGAGAATTTGGTATCCAGGACCCGAAGACCCACGGGCAAGCCGCTGGCCTATATTCTCTGCGCTGTAATCGGAACGTCCAGGAATGTTCAAGACAATCTTTCTTATTTGCTAAGTGTGTAAGTAGGCTGTTTAGGTTTTCTTATTGGTAACGCCACGTAGCGCTCTGTATGAAAATCACTGGCTGTGCTGTGTGCAGTCTGTGGCTAGTTTGCATTGTTGTCTGCCATTGTAGTGTTGGGCAGCTGGATGTCAACAGCGCGTAGCGTTGCGCAGTTGGAGGTGAGCCGCCAGCAGTGGTGGATGTGGGGAGAGAGATGGCGGAGTTTTGAAATTTGTAAGACTGAATGTCATGAACTGCTATATATATTATGACTATTAAGGTAAATACATTGTTTGTTCTCTATCAAAATCTTTCATTTGCTAACTATGCCTATCAGTAGTTAGTGCCTTCAGTAGTTAGAATCTTTTATTTAGCTGGCAGTAGTGGCGCTCGCTGTATTGCAGTAGTTCGAGTAACGAAGATTTTTGTGAGGTAAGTGATTTGTGAAAGGTATAGGTTAATGTTAGTCAGGGCCATTCTTTTGTAGAGACTTTTGAAAGTCAGATTGCGTTGCGCTAAAAAAAAAAATATTGTGTGTCAGTTTAAGCACAGTCTTGTATAATTTTTCTAAGGGGACGTTTCATATGTCGACCCTTAGCCGAGGATACCTCACTGGAATCTTCTGATTTTTCTTGTAGCTTGTGTAAATAGTGTAGCTTTTGTTTATCGCTAGCGCGTAATTATAGAGAGAATTTCCTTTGTAATTGTAGTTTTTCATTGTTGTACACAGTTGTGGCATGCATGTAGATTTGCACCAAGTATTTCGCAGCTGCGCTTGCAATTAACTAGATATTTTTTTCAATGCTATGTTAATGTGTTTTGTTATTTTGCTCTTCAAATTGTGCTTTTCTGTGTTGTCGTGTGAAATATTGTGACAATAATGGCGTGTGAAAAACGTAATACTAGGCTTCAAAGTAAACTGAGAAATGACAGTGAAGACGAAAGCAGTGTGTTAGCGCCGCAGAGTAATGAATTAACTAATGTTCAAAGTAGTAACTTGGTAATTGTGCATAGGGAAATGGAGCGGGCTGCAAATAATGGTGTAGGCAGTGAAACAATTAGTGAACAGGGAAGCATTATCGATCGATCGGTCGGCAACAGCTCGCCTCAGGAATCCGAAATGACAGAACACAATATTGCAAATACTGTAGACTCAGGTTTTGGGTCCTCACCGTTTTCTCAAATGAGTTAAGACGCATTTTCTGCTTGTCAAAACGTGAATGTTGCCGGTGAAAATGCACTGCCAAAAAGCATAGAGAAACACATTCGAGACACTAATACATTATTATTGCAATTAATGCAGCAAATGAAACAAAATCAGAGACAAACACAGCAACAGTTAGACACAATGGAACAAAATCTTCAAAAGTTAGACACAATGGAACAACACCAGAGACAAACACAGCAACAGCTTCAAAAGTTAGACTCATTGGAACAAACAATGTATTTACCTTAATAGTCATAATATATATAGCAGTTCATGACATTCAGTCTTACAAATTTCAAAACCCCGCCATCTCTCTCCCCACATCCACCACTGCTGGCGGCTCACCTCCAACTGCGCAACGCTACGCGCTGTTCACATCCAGCTGCCCAACACTACAATGGCAGACAACAATGCAAACTAGCCACAGACTGCACACAGCACAGCCAGTGATTTTCATACAGAGCGCTACGTGGCGTTACCAATAAGAAAACCTAAACAGCCTACTTACAAGTGGTATTTCGTCCAGTGCCGCTTCTCTTTCTACCTCTTCTATTTACGCTTCTTCTTTCCATCTTCGTCCTTCTGTACCTTATCTTCGGTGAAATGGTTTTGAATTTATTCCGAAGTGTTTTTATTGTAGTTGTCTTCACGGCATTCCATGATTCCGCCACCATATAAGAGTAGTCTTTCAAATTCAATATTTGGTGAAGACCGACAACGCCTTCTTCATTTCCATCTTCTATCAAAAGCTTCCTCAACAGTTGTCTGCTGTAATGTCGCTTTATTGTTTCGTTAACTGAATGGTTCACTGGCTGCAGCAAACTCGTTACGTTTGGTAGCAGGAAGAGTGTTTTGAAATGTCCATCTTATCTGACAAGAAGACTTCCTGTAGGGTGAGTTGGTGTATTGTCCAAAATTAACATCATCTTACTGCCTTGTTTTCCCTATGGCCTATTGGTGTTTTTTTACTTCAGATATGAAAACTGAATCGTACCATTCGCAAAACAAAGTAGCGGTCATCTAGGCCTTTGGTTGATTCTTAAAAAAGATGGGAAGCTTTTTAACATTTTTGAAAGACTGGGGGTTTTTCGATTTTCCTATCAACAGAAGGGGTATTTTGTGGTTTCCCATGAAGTTAACATTTTTCAGCATGGTTAACACTGGCTTTACGAGCAGGTGCACTAATTTCCATTTGACAAGCCGAAGTTGTTTCAGGCAAGACTGCAAATATGGTTTTTCTCATCTGCATTGTATAAAAATTCAGTGTTATAAGGTTCTACTTCACTTTTGACTCTTTCAATAAAATTTTCTGCTGCTTTTGGGTCTGCTGATAGTTCTTCACTACCCAGATCCAACTCACGACTACTATGCCTTGCCTTAAAATTCCATAGCCAGCCATACTGCTGCTCGCTTGTCGATTTTCTCGGCTGAAAGTTTTACTTCTTCGCAAACCATCGGCCCTGAAAGAGGGTTTCCCTTTGCTTGTTGCTGCAAAAACCGCTTAAATACAGCCTCTTGAATTTCTTTGTTTCTTGCTGTTTTCATTGCTTTTCTCTACGAACTCCCATCTTCATTCTCAAGGACAGATTCGAAGTTTAAAACCGAGGTCTTGTTTTTTTATGGCTGAAATTCTTGATGTTCCCACGCTAAACATCTCGACTAACTGCTTACCACTCACGCCTTTGTCTAATAACAGTTCAAGAACTTTTGTCTGCCAACGATGAGATAACACTTTTCCTTCTAGAAGACATAGGCAGCACAATAAATTAAAACACACACACAAAACAAAAGACACAGAAGTCAAATCAGTGAACAGGTTAAGGTCACAAGACAGACAGATGTAGGCTGCACTGAATGACGGGCACCATTAGCACAACAATGCGTGTATGGCGTGTACAACGATTTGCATATTGTATTCATCGTTCACTGGACGATTTTGCTTTTTAATACATTCGCTGTGGATTGAGTTTAGAATTATAAAGAAACGTACAGTGTACTGTATACTGTAACAACTATCGGACAAAACCAGTCATTTCGGTCACGCATTACAAATTTAGTATATCCTCAAAGCGATCCGGATAACTGGTGATCCGCATAGTTAGAGATCGGATAATTGTAGTTCTAATGTGTATCTCTTCCCGGTGACATGTTATGTTTTTTGGACCTGGCATCTCACCACTCCCAGCTCCCCTCTTGTTATCATTTTCAGTGGTAGCAGAGTGTATTGTGGTGATGAGTCGTCATACCATAAAATGCTTTTCTTGCATGCTGCGTACTGTTAACTTGTTTCTTTTTTTTCAGTTAATCCTGTTCTCTATCATGATCGTAAGACTCTTGGTTAGGATTGGGCATCTGAAGGAAGACAAGTTAGAATATGAATTTCAAATGCGGAACGAGGTGTTTGAAGGCAGAGTTCGTGAGTTGGCGCTGCATCTCCGTGGCACGTTGGACTGCCCGCTGCAGCTGAGCCCCGCTATCCTCGGCGAGGTATGTCAAGCCATCATTGTTGGTCTCGAGTCCCTGGCCAGCGAGCAACACACAATCGATCCGCTTTAGGATCCCAGTTATTTTGAGTGCAAGCTACCTCGATCACTTAGTTATCAGGTACAGGATTTACATGAACTGAATACTGATGTAAAGCACGGCATTTAAACTGAAAGTTGCAGCAGGAGTTTAGGGAACTCCAACATCGCACTGATCTATTGCAGTTGGAAGGAATACTCTGATGATCAGATAAGGGTAGAGGATGATCGCGAGTCTAAGTGTATTTAGCGGAATGATGGTGCTATGGAAATAGGGGAGCATTTTGATCGCATACCTAACCCTGTTATGGCTATTATACAAAGGATTACTAAATTATCAATGGAGACTTGTGAACAAATGTAGAATTTTTGTATTTGTCAATTAAATTACAACAGAAGGCAAACGCTCCGCAAATTCCCGATCTTGTAGTTCTTCAGATCTTGCATCCTTCAACTAATGGTCTGTTGGGTAGTATTATTTATCGAGTTATTCGAGAAGGGGTACGTTGGCTAGTTGCATGGTAGGATTGTTCATCAAGGGTTAACAGAAAGGCTGAAAAATGAATTAATTAACAAACGCTTTTTTGGGTACAATATTAACACAAGATTTGTGAATTATATTGACAATATTTAATGGGCTCAATTAGCTTCATTTGTTGAGCTCAGAGAAAAAACGCCCGCAGCTCGTGGTCTAGTGGCTAGCGTTGCTACCTCTGGATCACAGGGTCCTGGGTTCGATTCCCGACCGGGTTAGGGATTTTTCTCTGTCCGGGGACTGGGCGTTTGTGTTGTCCTCATCATTTCATACTCATCGTTCGTGGCAGTGGCTAGACTGGATTGTGAAACAAAAAATTCTACTGTGAAAAAATTGGGACTTTGTACGGGCGCTGATGTCCGCGCAGTTGAGCGCCGCACAAGCCAAACATCGTCACCATCTTCGTCAGAGAATATCAGGTCATTGGTAATCTGCTTGAAAGGATGCAATGGTTTTTGCTTAAAAACGCGGCAGTTTCCTTGACTTCGATCAAGTTGCACGGAATGTAGACAGCATTACTTTTGCTGGTCAGAAAAGGGAGATCACTGAGCAAAACAGTAACTACCATGGAATCTCTTCCCCTCAATATCACGATAGTAGCCAACGTGGTCTAGATCATGGAAACTATTTTAGGTGGAATAAATCGGGTCACTCCGCTTGGGATTATCAGATTAGGTGCGAAACAGGTAATCGCAGATGAAGTTTCCGGAAGCATATTGATGAAGGCGAACAGGTTGGCCACCCAAGGAGCGCAGTAAAGTGGAATCATTCAGTCGTCCCTGCCTTTTATCTGTGCTGTCCTTAACCAGAAAGTGGCATGCAGACCCTTGGATTCTGTCAGCACTGTTTCCTTATTAAATTATGCATGATATCTGAAGGACGGTAAGATTTGGAAATTTCCCACTGTAACACCACTGGATAAACGGGTTAGGATTACTAATGGCCAGTCATTTCCTTTGTTGAGGGAGACACAAGTTCATTTAAAATTCTGCAATTCTCATGGCCTATTAAAATGTTTATCGCCAAATTTTTGTATTCTGACTTTCTACTATTAGGGCACAATTTCATAGGCAAAGTGGGTTGTGTCTTAGAAAAGTCCGAAAACAAATTTGCTTTCAAATTTCATGCAGATAATGACTATCAGTTATCTAGTCATGGTCAACTTCTTTCCGTTGCTAGTATTCACTCGAATGATATCCATTGTGTTGTCCGATATTTGGGGGAAGATAATGCTCAACAGTTAGCAAGTTTCTTAAGCGAATTTCTGGATGTTTTGACCAAACACTTAGCTGTAACTAACGAAGTCAAGTGTCAGGTCCAATTCACGCACCACGTTCTCGTGCGTCACTCTCCTTAACGATTATCGCCCCCAAAAATGCATTAGGTAAGATAATTTATTGATAAATTGATCACGGAGCGTGTCATTAGGCCTACTTACCTCTCCATATTCCTCGTCATTGTTTATGGTTCCCAAAGGCAACGGTGCCCCTGTCTGACCTTCACACATGCTTTATTTGGTTTGTTGCAGCACGGTATGTCGCGGTTTTGGACCTGAATCAAGTCTACCACCAGAGACCTCTTGCTGAAGAACCTAAACATCTGACTGTTTTCTGCGCATATTGGAACTTGTTTGAATTGAACAGAGTTCAAAATGGTTCAAATGGCTCTGAGCACTATGGGACTTAACATCTGAGGTCATCAGTCCCCTCGAACTTAGAACTACTTAAAACTAAATAACCTAAGGACATCACACACATCCATGCCCGAGGCAGGATTCGAACCTGCGACCGTAGCAGTCGCGCGGTTCCAGACTGAAGCGCCTAGAACCGGTTGGCCACTCCGGCCGGCGAACAGAGTTCCCTTCAGATTGACTACATGTGCAGCAGCCCTATCATGTCTGCTAGATTCCATCAATGGAAAACTGGAGCTTCATTGTATATATAATTACTTTTATGATGTGATTCTTTACAGCAAGACCTTTGGTGAACATCTTTGAGATCTTAGGCAGGTGTTGTCCCGCTTTTGGGAACCAAGAGTAACAATGAAGCCTACTAAGGTTATTTTAGCGCTGACAAGATGTCTTTTCTGGGTCATTTAGCTTAAGTCAATAGCGTTAAAATCGATAACGAGTGTACCAAAGCCATTTATAAATTTCCACCCCCCCCCGCAGGATAAGCAGGAAGTTGCACTGTTACTTGGAATGGTTAACTCTTTCGGGATGCTCATTCTAGTCATCCTCTTAAACCAATCAGCTTTTGATGCAATGAAGCAGGCTCTCAGTAATGCCACTATGTTAGACATTCCAGATTTTCAGCGTCAGTTTGTTCTCCAGACCTATGCCTCCACTTCTGAAGTCGCTGCCATCCTGTTAAAAGAATTTGATGGAGATCGTTAGCTGGTCGTGTATGCTCAAGGGCTCTGTCGGCGGCAGTTCTATTTGGAGTATAGGCAGTTCTTATTAGAAACACACTATCATGTGCCAAGTTGGGTACTGGCTAGGCCCTGTAAGACTGGCAGGATAGCACGTAGAGTAGTTCGAATTTCAGCTTTCTGATTTGCCATAAAGCACGTGAAGGGTTCTGCCAACCAGGTAGCTGATGTGTTGGTAATTCTGTGGTAAGTTCCTATGGAACCAAACTGCTGAGGTCATCGGTCCCTAGACTTACACACTACGTAATCTAGCTTAAACTAACTTACGCTAGGGACAACACACACACCCACGCCCGAGGGAGGACTCGAACCTCCGACGGGGGAAAGACGCGCGGACGGTGGCATGGCACCGCAGACCTCGCGGCTACCCCGCGCGGCGCTGATGTGTTAAGTTGTACGTTTAGTGGGGATCAGGGGTCCTTTGAGGTAACGCAGTCAGATGATAATCTTCAATGTAGTGCAGCCGTATTAACCGAGACGCCATTATGTTTTGGGAATTTGAGTGAATACCAGCATTAGGATCAAAAATGCTCGGGTGTATTGAGGGTCAGTTCCTTACTGGAAAGCAAGTAGCTGTGTACCATCTTAACAAAGGTCTCCTACGTCTTTGTGCCCGCTGCAATGGGGAATTAAAGATTCTTTCCCCAAATCACACAGTTAGCCCAGGGATGTCAGTCTGCTAAGCCAATTCCAGTTCTCGCCATGGTTCGTTGCACTGTGATCGGGAAGAGAAGCCGGTTGTTTTGGGATTACTTAGGGCTGCTTCCATGTACTAAGATTGGCAGTGAGTATATTTTTGTTGTGATGGATACTTTTACCCAGTGTGTGTGGCTTGTCCAAAGTAGAGGCATGACTACAGGTTCAATAGTTCAGCGTCTTGATAAAATATTGTCTTACTTTGTCCGCCCCTCCCCCCTCCTCCAAGATATTAGTCAGTGATTATGCGTCTGCCTTCAGTTTTAGAGAATTTAGGAAATTATGTTTTGATAGTATCACATCGCATATCACCGCCATTCTATACTATCCGCAACGTCATTTTCTGGACATGTTAAACTGACCTTAAATCAGCACTTATTATTTATCATAGCCAGTTAAGAATAACTGAGATAAATCTATCAGTTGGCTTAATTTTACTTTCAATTCCGCTTTTCATGAGATGCATGAGACCACCTCAGCAAAATCAATGCTAATTAACTCTTCGATATCCAACGCTTTGTTCATCAATTACCTCCTCCCCAAGGAATTTGATTGTGACAGCATTAAAAGAAATTGGAGCAAGATAGTTAATAACATTCGTTTTTCACACAAGTGGCATAACGTTGCAAAAAGAGCACATCAAACACGAAAGGCAATGAGCAGCTATAAAAATGTGGACTATTACCCATCTGTAAATCAAAGGAACGTTATTTGAGCCTGAGTCTACGTACCATTCTGTCCATGTATCTTTACCTGCAGCTGCTGCTATGAGAAACGTCTGGTAGTTGGCTGTCTTGGACGAAGTTTTTTCGTCGTTTTTCTTCTTGCTGCGACAGTTTTTAGCCGGATGCCCGTATTTGTTGCAGTTATAACACCTGGGACCCTTTTTGAATATTACATCGCTCTTTTTCTTGTTGACTCGCAGAGCAGCATCGCTAATCGATTGTTTATTACAAGCTTCATCGTTTATTTCTTGCAGTAATTTATTTTTTATTGAGTCTCCTGTGATCGGCAAGTTTGAATTTTCCAAGCTCATAACCATAGGCTTATATTCGTATGGTAATCCTGCAAGCAGAATGCACCCAATCCATTCTTCTTTAACTTCTACTGACGAACAATTCTCCAGTCTAGTAACGCTTTTAATAACCCTATCCTTCTGAAGAGACCAGTATCTTCGTAGACTTGCTTTAGCTTGTCACACGCTTCTTTTGCTGTAGATGAATCTTGCAAGTGAACATATATCGACGGATGGACGGAGAGTATAATTTTGGCTCTTGCTGTACAAGCTTTAGTTGCATCTTGTACTTCGCCACTGACGCATCCCCACAATTGTTCGTGTTCTAAATATGTTCGCATAGCGAACTGCCAGGTACTGTAGTTTTCTCTTCCCATCAGTTTTTCGATCGTAGGCAACGAACTGGTATTTACTGGCACCATGATTTTAGCTATTACGTCGTTCTACACTACGGCGCGTTGTTGCCAATTTTCCCGAGCCGGTGATCTCGTAATTTTTTTTACTATATTACGCCGGTTTGTAATTCTGGGTCCTTAACCTGTTAGCAGAGTAATTTACGGGCGGTTTCTGATTGGAACAATTTATTAATACATTAAACAAGGTACATGAATTACACACATAAAGCTCAATACACGGAATACAATAAATCATAGCGTCCGTAGTTGACCAGAGCAACACAAAAGATATTCACACACCAGGGAGGCATAGATTCTAAACATCTAATTTCTTACACAGTCCAATCTAGCCACTGTCAGGAATGATGATGATGAAATGATGAAGACAACACAAACACCCAGTCCCCGGGCAGAGAAAATCCCCAAACAGGCCGGGAATCGAACGTGGGACCCCGTGATACAGAGACAGCAACGCTAGCCACTAGACCACGAGCTACGGACATTCAGAAGGCTAGCTACACATTCAGTGAGAATGTACTTAATTCATTGGACAATAAATTACAGGCTACTGGTATATTTTGTGATGTGTCAAAAGCAATTGACTGAATAAATCACAATACCCTTTTAAGTAAATTAGGATATTACGGTGTAACAATAAATGCTACAAATTAATTCAAATTTTATATCTCTGACAGAAGACAAAGATTGTCAATAGGAAACAGACGTGTATTAAGCTATCAGGCATCATCCGACTGGGAATCAATAACATGTGGCGTCCTCCAAGTTTCCATCATACAGCCCTTACTTTTTCTTGTGTATGTCAATGGCCATTCATCGGTAGCATTACCAGATGCCAAGTTTGTTTTGTTTGCAGATGATACAAACATTGCAATAAATACAATGAAGAGCCAAAGAAACTGGTACACCTGCCTAAAATCGAGTAGGGTCCCCGCGATCTCGCAGAAGCGCCGCAACACAACATGGCATGGACTCGACTATCTGAAGTAGTGTTGGAGGGAACTGACACTGTGAATCCTGCAGGGCTGTCCATAAATCCGTAAGAGTAAGAGGGGGTGGAGATCTCTCCCGACCACCACGTTGCAAGGCATTCCAGATATGCTCAATAGTGTTCATGTCTGGGGAGTCTGGTGGCCAACGGAAGAGTTTAAACTCAGAAGAGTGTTCCCAGAGCCATTCTAGCAATTCTGGACGTGTGGGGTGTCGCATTATCCTGCTGGAATTGCCCAAGTCCGTCGCAATGCACAAATGACGTGAATGGATGCAGGTGATCAGATTGGATGCAATTGTACGTGTCACCTTCCAGAGTCGTATTTAGACGTATCACGGGTCCCATATCACTCCTGATGCACGCGCCCCACACCATTACAGAGCCTCCACCAGCTTGAACAATCCCCTGCTGACACGCAGGGTCCATGGATTCATGAGGTTATCTCCGTACCAGTACACGTCCATCCGCTCCAAACAATTTTAAACGAGACTCGTTCGATCATCAGGCAACATGTTTCCAGTCCTCAACAGTCCAGTGTCGGTGTTGACGGTCCCAGGCGAGGCGTAAAGCTTTGTGTCGTGCAGTCATCAAGGGTACACGAGTGGGTCTTCGGCTCCGAAAGTCCATATCGATGATGCTGA
Organism: Schistocerca americana; assembly: GCF_021461395.2. NCBI lineage: Eukaryota > Metazoa > Arthropoda > Insecta > Orthoptera > Acrididae > Schistocerca > Schistocerca americana. The sequence continues at coordinate 134,370,179 of NC_060123.1, forward strand.
ATGGTTCGCACGCTGACACTTGTTGACGGCTCAGCAGTGAAATCTGCAGCGATTTGCGGAACGGTTGCACTTTTCACGTTGAACGATTCTCTTCAGTCGTCTTTGGTCCCGTTCTTGCAGGATTATTTTTCGGCAGCATCGATATCGGAATTTGATGTTTTACCGGATTCCTGATATTCACGGTACACGAGTACACGAGTGCGCCTTCGGCCCCGAAATCCTATATTGATGATGTTTCGTTGAATGATTCGCACGCTGACACTTATTGATGGCCCAGCTTTGAAATGTGCAGCAATTTGCAGTAGGGCTGCACTTATGTCTCGTTGAACGATTCTCTTCAGTCGTCGTTGGTCCCGTTCTTGCAGGATCATTCTCCGGCTGCAGCTACATCGGAGATTTGATGTTTTACCAGGTTCCTGATATTTATGGTACACTTATGAAAAGGTCTTACGGGAAAATCCCCACTTCATTGCTACCTCGGAGATGATGTGTCCCATCGCTCGTGCGCCGACTATAACACCACATTGAAACTGACTTAAATCTTGATAACCTGCCATTGTAGCAGCAGTAAGCGATCTGTAAACCGCGAAAGACACTTTTTGTCTTACATAGGCGTTGCCGATCGCAGCGCCGTGTTCTACCCATTTACAAATCTCTGTATTTGAATATGAATTCCTAGACCAGTTTCTTTGGCGCTTCAGTCTAGTAAATCAAGTATGTTCATAGAAAGGTGGGTTAATGAAATTTTCATAGAAGTTAATAAATGGCTCCTAGCCAATTCTCTGTCAGTAAACCCTGAAAGAACATAGTACAAGCAGTTAAAAATTTGTAAAAGTTTTTGTGCCAGTATATTCCTAAAATATGAACACTACCAAAGATAAGAAGTTGACATTGTTAAATTATTGGAATTAGAGCTTTATAATAAATTTAAATGGGAGAAGTATACCACAGAACTGCTGAAGCACCTAAACAAATCTCTATTTGCTATGCGAAGGTTGTCAGACATAGGTGATATAGAAATAAAAAATCTAGCGTAATATGCTTACTTTCATTCCATAATGTCTTGTGGGATTATTTTCTGGGGTAACTCATCAAGCCAAGCTAAAGTTTTCTGAGCCCAGATAGGTGCAGCACAAATTGTTTGCAGTGTGAACTCAAGAACGTCGTGTTTAAGGGTCTGGGGATACTGACTACTGCTTCTCAATGTATTTATTCCTTAATAAAGTTTGTCATTAAAAATACATGTGTTTTGAAACCAACACTTCAGTTTATGGAATCAATACAGGAAACAAGAATAACTTTGACAATGATTTAAAGTCACTTACTTTCGTTGAGAAAGGTGTCGGCTATTCAGCAATGCACATTTTCAACAACATACCAGCAGCCATACAAAATTAAACTAATAATAAAGTTCAGTTTGAGGAGAGTGTAAAGGATTTGTAGGCAGCCAACTCCTTCTACTCCATCGATGAATTTCTTAGCAGAACCGATCCATGTGTGTATGTTATTAATAATATCAGATAATGTTAATGTTGTGTACAATCTGATTTCTGTACAAATTTTGTGCAGTAATGCGATCACTGCAAATAAGTGCTGTAAAATGTTTATTTTTTTATTTTTTTATTTGATGATGAGTGGTTACAATAGCCTAAGAATTATCATATGCACCTAAGTACTTGCTGACAAGTTTTATATCCTTTTAAATGTAAATAGGCTTACGATTTTTTTTTGACCGATTCAACACCCACAAGGGCAGTTTCATTTGGGATCTGTGGAAGGTCCATTAGCATTATCTGTTCTTGTTCTGTAAATATTTATCGTGTATTCTTGCTTTCTGAAATGTTTCACATCCCAGAGGATCTCCTCACTATGTATGAACTGGAACGGACAGTACATCTAATCTAATCTAATCTCGAACGGAAGCGACCCGCTGAGCGGCCGGCGACGCAGTCCCCGCACAACCGTCTTCCCGCGCTAGCCGTGTGCGTGCGATCCAAACGCGGCGCTCGACCAACACAAATCATCCGACAATATGACTTGTCTTGTTGCAAGGTTGCCACTTCACTGTTATTTATTTCCCTGCTTGCAGAAGATTGAGTGTAGTTGATTTGTTAATTGAACTGAAAGTGTTGGTTGTAACCAACCGCCTCGACAACCGCACTCCGAATCAGTCATATTTCAGGCGACAGTATAATACATTATTACCAACACGAGTGGTAGCGCCGCAAACTATGTAGTGGGTGGACTACACTTCCTGAAGATACTTTCACTGAATCTGTCAGGCATCTACTTTTCCTGCGATTATTTTTATACCATCAAACCTCCGATTCTTTGAAGAATTGAACTCCCATGAGTAACACAACTTCAAAAGCCTGATTACTTTGCAAATGAGTTATGTGTTCGTAAGTCTAAGCGTGGAAGCGAGAAAAAGTTTGGAAAACTTTTGAAATTATGCTTAAAGTAGCATTACGAAACACTGGATGCATATAGTAATTTGCGATCCATTTTTAAGCAAAAGCTAGTTATTCATGCATCTCAATCTTTATGATGTCATATTTCCTGAACTATGTGTCATGCAGTGATGTAATTTTGTAGGTACATTCAGGAATACGTGCGGATATTGTCTGTAAAATGTGGCCGGCCGAAGTGGCCGTGCGGTTAAAGGCGCTGCAGTCTGGAACCGCAAGACCGCTACGGTCGCAGGTTCGAATCCTGCCTCGGGCATGGATGTTTGTGATGTCCTTAGGTTAGTTAGGTTTAACTAGTTCTAAGTTCTAGGGGACTAATGACCTCAGCAGTTGAGTCCCATAGTGCTCAGAGCCATTTGAACCATTTTTTTGTAAAATGTGTTGTGTATAGAGAGAGTAGTAAACAACTATTAAACTGAAACGTCATGCCTGATGAAGTTTTACTGTGCGCCTATTTAGGCACAAATTAACTTTTCGCACATGCAAATATTTTTGACGTCATATTTCCTGAACTGTGAGTCCGACAATGATATAATTATGCAGATACATTAAGTGACTTACGCGGATACTGTCTGCAAACTGTGTTGCGAATAGAACCTGTAGTAAAGAAGTAATAAAACGTCATGTCTGGCGGTGAAATGTTACCGCTTGGACAGCGAAAATGTAGTAAGGTATTAACTTTCTTCCTTTCATCATTTTGTGAGGCGTGTCAGTAAGAAAATTTTCGTAAAGGTCTGAAATTATTCATAAAGTTTGTTGAAAAGGTTATACCTCTTAATGAGTAGATTACGGCAGCACTTAAAATTTTTGAATTCTATCACAAGTTATATGGAATATTGAAAATCGAAGTTTTGTTGCCGTGGAAGCCGTTACATAGCCAACGCTCAACTGTAAATATGAACCATAAACCATGGACCGGTTAAAAAATAGTTCAAATGGCTCGAAGCACTAAGGGAGTTAATATCTTGGGTCATCAGTCCCCTAGACTTAGAACTACTTAAACCTAGCTAACCTAAGGGCATGACACACATCCATGCCCGAGGTAGGATTGGAACCTGCGACCGTAGCAGCCGCGTAGTTCCAGACTGAAGGGCCTAGAACCGCTCGACTACAGCGGCCGGCCCATGAACCGAGTTAGTTGGTTAGTAATATAGATAGTTTAATCCATATACTCCCAGAGGGTTGATAACGAACCTACTGCCACCCGACATGGTCAACATATTATTCTCATTCGTCATGTCAGCAGAAGACGCGTGCTTTGTGAAAATAAAATTGTCAAAACGTGTCCCAGATATAAAGTAAATTTGCAAGATAAATTCTTTGCAAAGCTTCATACATAATGATGTTACATTTGACGTTCTTTGCCTAACAAATATCATTACTTAACACTATCTTGTAATAATAAAAACTGATTCTAAATTCCTACTTATAAGTATTAACTCTCGCAAAATATGTATTATTTTGATTATGACTCTTCCACAATAATGTACCACTTTATGTGCTCCTGGGGACATTGTCGACCCAATGAGAAAACCCTACTTTCGGAAATAACTACAAATTACTGTTAAAACCGTTGTCTGTGCTCAGTAATGAATGACATACGTAAAAAATCACAAAATGCTCATTGTTTCAGTCCCTCAACTGGGATATTCATCAGGATACCAAAGGCGCCCCTGGATGCTTGAAAACTGTCGAAAGACAGTGACGCGTTCACTTATCAAAGGCAATTTTTCTGCGCTTTTATAGAGAAGAGGAATTATCTAGTAAAAACCTTCAGGCTGTAGTGGTGGGCCGTAATCTTTGGACAGATACTGACAGCAAATATTGAAAGGGGGGTAAATCCAAAATATTATTGTTGTGCTGCCTCGGATGTTTCCTAATACATCCACTATGTGATCAAAAGTATCCGGACACCTCCAAAAACATACGTTTTTCATATTGCTGCCACCTTCTGCCAGGTTCTCCGTATGATATTTTGGATTCTCCCCCCTCCGCCTTTCAACGTCTGCTTTCAGAATGTACCCATGGCGACGACTCAGTAATGGCAGCCTGAAGATTTTTACACAATAACTCCTCTTCGCCAGAAAAGAGCAGTAAAATAGCCTTTTATGAGTCAACGCCACACTGTCTTTCGACAACGTTCAGCCGTCCAGGGACACCATTGGAACCGTGAAGAAGATCCCATCAGGGGGATCGAAACGTCGAACACTGAAGAATTTTGAAAAGGAATGTGACACGGCGAAAACGGATCAGGTTTTTATATTTCCATCCTTGTGATTGGAGGTCTGGGGGACTTCGGCCGTTCACTTGTGTAATAAAATGGAACACTTACAACCGTCCTTATGATGCCATTTATTGTATGGCAACCAATTTCGGTGCTACACTTCAGGCCTTAACAGATGCTTAGAGTGTTAACACCATCCGCATGCACGATACATCAATGGCCAACATCTATAACTGGTTTTCGCAGACTACCTGTAACCGCGACGTTGATGATTGAAGAAACAACGTCACGGTTACAGGTAGTCTGCGAAAACCAGTTATAGATGTTGGCCATTGATGCATCATGTATACGGATGGCGTCCCCTCCCCCCTCTCTCCACAACATCTGCTAAGGCCTCCAGATGGTGCACTGAATCACCGAAACTGGTTGCCATACAATAAATGACATCATAAGGACGACTGTAGGTGTTTCATTTTATTACATAAAAGGATCAGGAGTTTTTACCACCACTTAAATATAGTTTCCAATCGAGCAGTTCCCAACAAAGTTCGGAAGGGTTCCTTCCTTATCCGGTGAGAACCTGAATTGGAAACCTCCCCCCCAAAATGTCCTAACTGGGAACATTTCAACCCTTCTGCTACTCGCTAGGGACTGGCTGAAACTAACCTGTTGTTGTTTTTGGGGTCTTCAGTCCTGAGACTGGTTTGATGCAGCTCTCCATGCTACCCTATCCTGTGCAAGCTTCTTCATCTCCCAGTACTTACTGCAACCTACATCCTTCTGAATCTGCTTAGTGTATTCATCTCTTGGTCTCCTTCTACGATTTTCACCCTCCACGCTGCCGTCCAATACTAAATTTGTGATCCCTTGGTGCCTCAGAACATGTCCTACTAACCGGTCCCTCTTTTTGTCAATTCAATACTTTTTGTCTATTCAATACTTCATCATTAGTTATATGATCTACCCATCTAATCTTCAGCATTCTTCTGTAGCACCACATTTCGAAAGCTTCTATTCTCTTCTTGTCCAAACTATTTATCGTCCATATTTCACTTCCATTCATGGCTACACTCCATACAAATACTTTAAGAAACGACTTCCTGACACTTAAATCTATACTCGATGTTAACAAATTCCTCTTCTTCAGAAACGCTTTCCTTGCCATTGCCAGTCTATATTTTATATCTTCTCTACTTCTACCATCATCAGTTATTTTGCTCCCCAAATAGCAAAACTCCTTTACTCCTTTAAGTGTCTCATTTCCTAATCTAATTCCCTCACCATCACCCGACTTAATTCAACAACATTCCATTACCCTCGTTTTGCTTTTGTTGATGTTCATTTTATATCTTCCTTTCAAGACACTATCCATTCCTTTCAACTGCTCTTCCAAGTCCTTTGCTGTCTCTGACAGAATTACAATGTCATCGGCGAACCTTAAAATTTTTATTTCTTCTCCCTGGATTTTAAGACCTACTCCGAATTTTTGTTTTGTTTCTTTTACTGCTTGCTCAATATACAGATTGAATAACATCGGGGAGAGGCTACAACCCTGTCTCACTCCCTTCCCAACCACTGCTTCCCTTCCATCCCCCTCGACTCTTATAACTGCCATCTGGTTTCTGTACAAATTGTAAATAGCCTTTCGCTCCCTATATTTTACCCCTGCCACCTTCAGAATTTGAAAGAGAGTATTCCAGTCAACATTGTCAAAAGCTTTCTCTAAGTCTACAAATGCTAGAAACGTAGGTTTGCCTTTCCCTAATCTTTCTTCTAAGATAAGTCGTAAGGTCAGTATTGCCTCACGTGTTCCAATATTTCTACGGAATCCAAACTGATCTTCCCCGAGGTCGACTTCTACCAGTTTTTCCATTCGTCTGTAAAGAATTCGTGTTAGTATTTTGCAACCGCGACTTCTTAAACTTATAATTCAGTAATATTCACACCTGTCACCATCCACTTTGTTAGGAATTGTGAGAGTATTTCGCCTCTCTCATACATCTTGCTCTCCAGATGGTAGAGTTTTGTCAGGACTGGCTCTCCCAAGGACGTCAGTAGTTCCAATGGAATGTTGTCTACTCCCGGGGCCTTGTTTCGACTCAGGTCTTTCAGTGCTCTGTCAAACTCTTCACGCAGTATCATATCTCCCACTTCATCTTCATCTACATGCTCTTCCATTTCTATAATATTGTCCTCAAGTACATCGCCCTTGTATAGACCCTCTATATACTCCTTCAACCTTTCTGCTTTCCCTTCTTTGCTTAGAACTGGGTTTCCATCTGAGCTCTTGATATTCATGCAAGTGGTTCTCTTTTCTCCAAAGGTCTTTTTAATTTTCCTGTAGGCAGTATCTATCTTACCCCTAGTGAGACAAGCCTCTACATCCTTACATTTGTCCTCTAACCATCCCTGCTTAGCCATTTTGCACTTCCTGTCGATCTCATTTTCGAGACGTTTGTATTTCTTTTTGCCTGCTTCATTTACTTCATTTTTATATTTTCTCCTTTCATCAATTAAATTCAATATTTCTTCTGTTACCCAAGGATTTCTACTAGCCCTCGTCTTTTTACCTACTTGATCCTCTAGTGCATTCACTACTTCATCCCTCAGAGCTACCCATTCTTCTTCTACTGTACTTCTTTCCCCCCATTCCTGTCAATTGTTCCCTTACGCTCTCCCTGAAACTCTGTACAATCTCTGGTTCTTTCAGTTTATCCAGGTCCCATCTCCTTAAATTCCCACCTTTTTGCAGTTTCTTCAGTTTTAATCTACAGTTCATAACCAATAGATTGTGGTCAGAGTCCACATCTGCCCCTGGAAGTGTCTTACAATTTAAAACCTGGTTCCTAAATCTCTGTCTTACCATTATATAATCCGTCTGATACCTTCTAGTATCTCCAGGATTCTTCCATGTATACAACCTTCTTTCATGATTCTTGAACCAAGTGTTAGCTATGATTAAGTTATGCTCTGTGCAAAACTCTACCAGGCGGCTTCCTCTTTCATTTCTTAACCCAAATCCATATTCACCTACTATGTTTCCTTCTCTCCCTTTTCCTACTCTCGAATTCCAGTCGCCCATGACTATTAGATCTTCGTCTCCCTTCACTATCTGAATAATTTTTATTTATCTTATCATACATTTCATCAATTTCTTCACATCTGCAGAGCTAGTTGGCATATAAACTTGTACTACTGTAGGAGGCATGGCTTCGTGTCTATCTTAGCCACAATAATGCGTTCACTATGCTATTTGTAGTAGCTTACCCACACTCCTATTTTTTTATTCATTATTAAACCTACTCCTGCATTATCCCTATTTGATTTTGTATTTATAACCCTGTATTCACCTGACCTAAAGTCTTGTTCCTCCTGCCACCGAGCTTCACTAATTCCCACTATATCTAACTTTAACCTATCCATTTCCCTTTTTAATTTTCTAACCTACCTGCCCGATTAAGGGATTTGACATTCCACGCTCCGATCCGTAGAGCGCCAGTTTTCTTTTTCCTGATAATGACGTCCTCTTGAGCAGTCCCCGCCCGGAGATCCGAAGGGGGGACTATTTTACCTCCGGAATATTTTACCCAAGAGGATGCCATCATCATTTAACCATACAGTAAAGCTGCAAGCCCTCGGGAAAAATTACGGCTGTAGTTTCCCCTTGCTTTCAACCGTTCGAAGTACCATCAGAGCAAGGCCGTTTTGGTTAGTGTTACAAGGCCAGATCAGTCAATCATTCAGACTGTTGCCCCTGCAACTACTGAAAAGGCTGCTGCCCCTCTTGAGGAACCACACGTTTGTCTGGCCTCTCAACAGATACCCCTCCGTTGTGGTTGCACCTAGAGCGCGCACGGAGGCTTTCAGACAGTCGTTCTTCCCGCGAACCATACGCGACTGGAACAGGAAAGGGAGGTAATGACAGTGGCACGTAAAGTACCCTCCGCCACACACCGTTGGGTGGCTTGCGGAGTATAAATGTAGATGTAGATGTAGATCTGTATCACTGAGGCACACAAGCCTCCCCACCAACGGCAAGGTCCATGGTTCATGGAGGGTGGGCAGGGGCGGGGGGGGGGGGGGGGGGGGAGTGGGGCGGAAACTAACCTAGCTCTACAAATACCCCGGCCCTGACATTGCCTGTGCTTCTGACCAGTGCTGCGACCTCTCTTAAAAAGCCCGGAGCCTAGAACGCGCTGCCCACGAAAACCCCAACGGTTTCATAAAATTGTCTCTCTGTTTTTAAATTTTAAAAAACCAACAAAAACATATAAATATAATCTCTAGCGAATTGCTGAACAATCACTATTGCCTTCCCGGTAGTTCTTCTCTCGTTCCGATGTAATTTCATTAAGTCTTTGTTTTGGGTGTCAGTAACTGCTTGGACTGTTTGATGATCAGTCAGAAACAGTGGTGGATACTTGTTTCACGTACGACTTAGCAATGACAAACTTGTCCTCCAATATATCTGTCCTCGAGCGTTTCCGGTCGTAAGTGAACGAAGAGCACAGCCGTCGTGCACACAGCTTCCCAAAGGGACGCCACGCTGAATATCCTTCGTCGCGGTATCGACTGCCATGTCGCCATCGTGCGTCTGTCGCCCTCCCACAGCTATAACGTGGAATTTTTCAGAAATCTGTAGTGCGTGTTCAGAGGGTGTTCTATCCTTGTCTGATGTTCGGTGAATTGAAATTCACTTATTCGCTTGTAAATGATCTTGAATGCTATCTTATCCGTGTCGCTTATCGCGCGGGCTAGCGAGTTAAGGAAATGACCCCGGCCTCGACTGTCGACCCTTGGTCTGACATGCCAGCGAGGTGATTTTTCTCACTCGTCAAGGCAAATTCCGTGGTCTTCCTCCATTTACTTCTCAGTAATACAATCAAAAAGCATAAAAATGCGCATAAAATGGATTCTGTGACGAATGTTTCGTTAGCGTAAGTCGCGTCTTTATTTCCTTTGTTAAAGTAGACACGTGTGATACAAAAGTTTATAATATTTCTATATATGTAAAGTTCTATATGAAATATTTATTATTAAACATCGTGTCCAGAGATACGTATATATTAATGTAAAATCGAAGGAAGTGAGAAATCAAGGGAGCAGGTCAGTTGTAGGAAGGGTTGGCGAGAGAATGTCTTCCACGGTGGCAGTAATGGAATTTATTTTATTAAAATGTCGTTCTAAACGACGTACAATAGACACTGTGTGTTTCCAAGTGGTGAAAATTTATTGAGATCATGGTATCGATTTCTGAACATCGAGCTGCTACTGCGTGACCTGTGACAGAGGAAGGAAGTTAATAACGATGGAGAATTTTTTAATTTATTAAGCGACATGTTTGTAAGGGCGCAGCAAACTTATTTTTGTTTTATTTTTTGTTGCTTTTTAATGAGTGATCACGACCCTATAACTATATCGAGCGTTTCTGAAAAAGCTGTTGAACTATTTACATAGAATTAACAATTAGTGGAGAAAACAGTTACTCTCGCACCTGCTTATACCGCATAAAAATGATGAACAGACAGTCTTACAGTGTTGCTCAATTTCGTTAAGCAGGTAACATCACTTCGATATTTGTATCACTGATGGTTTAATACTAATTGGAGTTATACGATAACAAAACTTAAACGGAAGTTTCACAGTTATCCAGTGCCAGTAACTATCTTCCCACAAACGTTCATATTATCGTTTTCTAGTTTTCCTCTTTTGCCTCCCACTTCGTGCAATCTCGTGCACACTCATTTTAGGTTCTTTCCAGACGACTTCGGTACAGGCGTGATAAGACACCGCTATATTTGCGGAGACCACATAATCTGTGTCATTGCCTGTTGTTTATCACGAACATTAAACAGACTTGTGGACGTGTGTTGCATACTGTGCTGTGAACACATTTAAGCCGCAGGAAATTATTGCTACACAGGCTCTATATAGCTTTCGGCACTTGGAGGTGTTCTCGTAACACGCGACCAGTTTTGTTGCCACCGTCGGTTTGTCTCTAATTTCCGACGTGGGTAACACAATAGCGACAGCACTTGACGGAAAATGTTACTGGCCATGACTTTCATAAGAAACTCCCTTTCACATTTCACATCTGCTTTTGGAATTTCTACACTTTAGAAACGGCTTACATTCATTAAATAAGCAATGAGAACTGTCTTAGTAACAACGATAAAATTGCCACGTACAATCCGATTATTTGCCTCGGGTACTAGCAGTACAAAGAACAGCAACCACATTGAATGTTAAAGAATTTTGGTAATAGTGGCTGCAGCTACTGAAGCAGTGGCATGTTTATAACTAGTGGCAAATGGGTAAAAACTTAACGTGTGCAGCATCGTCGGTACAGATCAAAATAAACACAATTTGGGACGAGTCATCGTATTTTCGGTTCAAATTGTTCAAATGGCTCTGAGCACCATGGGACTTAACATCTGAGGTCATCAGTCCCCTAGAACTTAGAACTACTTAAACCTAACTAATCTAAGGACATCACACACATCCATGCCCGAGGTAGGATTGGAACCTGCGACCGTAGCGGTCGCACGGTTTCAGACTGAAGCGCCTAGAACCGCTCGGCCACAACTATTTTCGGTTTGTTTGGAGACACTGCGTGTATGTTGACATTTTTAAACATATTTTAATTTGCGAATTAATATAAAAAATATCACAGATGAGTACATATGTATGCATAAGATAATTGCTACACTTTTTAAGTAGCTAGTAAAAAAAATGCAATACTTGTTTATACAGGGTGGAGAAAAATTGTGTCACAAAATTTTAATCCTGGATAGCTAATGCCAGTAGGAACTAAAATTACTAAAGTTGTATAGGTCGACAACGCATCGGCGCCACGATGTCCGATTCGCCGTGGGATTGCCCTGTTGCCGTTCGTCGGTTGAAGGGCAGCGCTATGGTTGTCGGTTCACACATACAAACGTTCCTCACCCCGTCACTGCCATAACGAGATACGCACACGTGTCGATTAGGTCTTGCTGTTTGTCTCCACCTCACTTCAGAAGCATTCACACGTAGGCTTCGCTTCGGAGCACACACACGTCACCAGAGATTTAGTCATGGAGTAAGCGTGGCAGCACAGTATTCGTTTGTAGAATAACGAGATGTGGTTTTTGTTTATGGAATAGCCGATGGTAATGCGCATGAACCTCGTAGTTGTATGAGAAATGGTACCCAGCAAGACGCCACCCACACCCGAAAATGTTTATAGCAGTTCTCCGGCGACTTGGCGAAACAAGCTCGTTAGCGGGATGTCATGGCGATGCTGGAAAACCTCGAACACGACGGGATGCTGCATTTAAAGTGACTATTCTCGAGCGCTTCGAGGAAGCACCTGCGACAAGTACTCGAGAGGTTGGGCACTGGGGGTCACTCATCAGTTAGTCTGAGAGGTTTTGAGGGATGACGGCGAGCATCCATTTAGTTTCCACCCTGTCCAAGACCTACATCCTGTGGCGATCTATGAACACAGGATAGGATTTTACCGGTGGTTTCTGCAACGTGTTGCAGGAGATCCCGACTTCCCCGCCATTGCGTTGTTTACCGACGACTGCACCTTCCATCGGGATGGCCTTTACGACACTCGAAACGTTCAATACTAGGCAAGGCGAAATCCTCACGTCACGTACGTCCACGGACACCAGGAACGATTTTCGCTCAACATTTAGGCAGGCATTGTCGGTGACTACATGACTGGGCCTGTCCATCTACCTTCTAGACTTATCGGGGCAAATTACCTTCAGTTTTTGCAAGAAACTCTACCTAGCCTGCTGGAACATGTTCCCCTGGACATATGGCGACATAAGTGGTTACGGCACGATAGGGCGCTCGCACATAACAGTCGTGCTGTGCGCGGATATTTAAATGAACTCTTCAACGGCCGGGTAATTGGCAAAGGTGCTTGTAGGACACGGCCCCCACGATCACCAGACCTCACGCCATCGGACTTTTTCTTGTGGGTATTCTGCAAGGACGTGAACCACCTAGAAACGAAGAGAAGTTAATGGATCGCATTCAACATCCTGCCAGGGCATTACCAGGAGTTCGACAAAACACAGTTCGACATTACCAAGCTTGTATCACACCAGTGTCGCCAGTTCGAGCACCTGCTCTAAGTAAACGATGTCCTAGCTACTAAAAATTTGTAAAAGACTTTCTCTGCCCGAGCTGACAACTGTTGACGGGTTTGTTCCCGGTACGCCTTATCATGAAACTACAATGGATGAGTCGGGACCCCGGCGGATTCGCCCCCAGAGTGGAAGTCTGGCGCGCTACCACCGAGCGTGCGGGCCATCATGGATACATCGCGATCTCCGGCAGGCAAAGCATTTGCGGTTATGCGTTGTCCAGAGCAACCGGCAACAGGGCAGTCCTGCAGCCAATCGGAGCGCATGGCGCCAAGTTTCCGTAGCTTAAAAATTGTGCGTTATCGACCTACTCAACATTAGTAATTCTGGTTACTATTGGCATCTGCTATCCAGGGTTCAAATTTCGTGACACAATTTTTCTACACTCTGAATACATGTCATTACTGCACTAAAGAGCTGCAGAAGCAGAAATTACATATAAATCACAGTGTGAGATGCTTTAAATAATGTCTGCATTAATTTGTTCTGTTGAGTAATTCATCAATAGAGTAAATTAAGTTGATCACCAATAAATGTTTAACGTTCCTCTTAAATCTTACTTTATTAGTAGCTAAACGTTTCAGATGATCAGTAAGTCACTGAAAATGTATGTTCCTCAATACTGGACACCTTTCTGGACCAAAGTAAGTGATTTTACATCTTCATGTAGATTGTTCTAATTCAATGTGGAGCAGTCAAGGCACCAAATCGAGGAGTCCGTCTCAATATACGTGGCATACGACTCTGTGTGGAATGCACTCAGTGCTCGCTACGAAAATCCTGAGTTAAATGAAGTTATCCTCCAGAAAACTGATTCTGACACTGAAAGAAAGATTATGACACTGTTGACACATTACAGTCCTCTTAAGACGGCAGTCGGGTTTGGTAGTAACTTATGCGCATTAAGAAGTCGGTTTGCTCTGTTATTAGAATTCCAAGTTAAATTCAGGTCTCACAGTAAGAGAGTGGGGCAGTTGTCTTGTGTTATGGATAATAAAAGGGGCTCGTACTAGTGGACCGGAGCACTCACTGAATTAACTATAGATAAAAACTACTTGTGTTTGGATCACACTCTTATAACCTTTGTACAGAAGATGTACACTGTTCTGCAGGTTTCTTTTTCAGCGAGCTTCTAGCAGTAACAACAAACGTGAGAGATTTTTGCATCGTTATCTATGTATTTTGGATGCAGAGTCTGGTTCCACGAAGTAGAAGATTTGGCTCAGATGACACCCAAGTGACACTAGAAAAATAAATAAATAAATAAACTGCCAAATACGAGTAGGGCTCACGCTCTGAGAGTTTCCTAACAACGTAATTATGTGTATACATACTTCATCCGTCCCAGGGATCAAGAATCTCGGCGCTTTTTATGTTATCGATATCGAGACGCAAGATATCGATCACGGGAATTCCAAGACTTTCGAGGATCTTTAAGATTAATTTTTTTTGAGTAATTTCGCATTTGTTGTTGTAATTCGTGAAAAGAAGGGGTCTTAACAGACGGACATACTGGCAGCCGCCTAACAAACGCCAAAAAAACTTTTTTCTTCTGATACAATTACAAACTGACAATTTTAGGATTTTTTCCCCTTACTTGTAATGTGAAACCTTGTTTCTTGCCAAATCTGATGATTCTACGTCATCGGAAAGTGCCCCAAAAGCTTTGATGAGTGATTTTGCGAGTGTCGAAATATGTGATATAAATGGCCGCATCTTTTGGTTGTATTGACTTACAAGCTTAATTATTTTTTTTTTTTTTTTACCACCGTGAATTTCAACATGATAAATCTACCTGTACCAGAGAAAAAAGGGTCTTAACAGAAGGACAGACAGACAGTAAAACGATCCTGTAAGTGTTTTGTTTTTTTACGATTGAGATACGGTTCCCTAATGAACAAAGAAAAAATATTCGGCCAACGTAAGACGAATCAGTTTCAGTTGAACCACCCTTAGCGGAGCTCTGTGATGTTTTGACCAACACTCGCCTTGTTGATTGTTTCCTTAACTCGATCACACGAAAGAAAAAAGTGATCTGTTAATTTCTGGTACTCAATTTGTTGTATTTCATTAGCGCCAGCAATAAAAGACCTACAAAATTCTTCTGCAAAATGGATTATAACTATTCTTAAATCGCCATAAAAACAGGACGTTACTTTAAAAGTAACTGAAACGTTCTGTTAGAAATCATTGTCATCTCGTATAGTACCCAAGTGGTCAGTCAAGTCATTCTTCAGAGACAGTTTCGAATGCCAGCATAGATCCTTGGAAAAATACACGTCCAATTCATTTACCATCCTTGTTCAGTATGCACTTGTGGTCCGACTCAAACGACATCATAGTCGATGGCAAAGTGAATTACAGTCTCTTTTCCTCTGGCAGTCAGCTTTTTATGTGTCATCAGCAAGTCTTCAATCAGTTCAGATACAAGTTGCTGTTCACATTGCACTTCCAACTTGAAAATACGGTCCTGTGAGGTACTAAGCGAAATTTTTAGTTGGATTTCCTGGTATGGAGGATACGACGTGTTGTCTTGGATAGAGAATCATCAGCAGATGTAGAAGCAACTTCTGGCGTGCCCCAGGGATGATTATGGAACCCTTGTTGTTCATGTTATATATTAACGACTTATTAATAATAATGTCAGAGTTTTCGCAGATGGCGCAGTTATCTATAATGAATTACTGTCTGAAAAATGCCGCACAGTTATTCAGTCACATCTTGATAATATTTCAAAATGATGTGTCCGCAGCTCGTGGTCGTGCGGTAGCGTTCTCGCTTCCCACGCCCGGGTTCCCCGGTTCGATTCCCGGCGGAGTCAGGGATTTTCCCTGCCTCGTGATGACTGGGTGTTGTGTGCTGTGTTAGTTAGGTTTAAGTAGTTCTAAGTTCTAGGGGACTGATGACCATAGATGTTAAGTCCCATAGTGCTCAGAGCCATTCGAACCATTTTTCAAAATGGTGCGAACATTGGCAACTTGCTGTAAATATTCAGAGATGAAAAGCTGTTCACCTCACAAAGCGGAAAAAGGTGTTATTCCATGACTACAGTATCAACAGAGCACAACTGGAATCAGTCAACTCGTGTAAATATCTGCGTGTAAAAGTCTGTACGGATATGAAATGGAACGGTCACATTAGCTTAGTCATTGATAGAGCAAGTGGAAATCCTCGGTTCATTAGCAGAACGCTAGAGAAATCCAGCCAGTCTGCAAAGGGGACTACTTCCAAAACACTCGTACGACTAATGTCAGAATATCGGTCAATTGCATGGGACCCATACGAAGTACGACTAATAGGAGATACTGATCGTATACAGAGAAGGGCTGCATTGGTGGTCACAGGTTCGTGTGACCCGTGAGAGAGAGTCACTGAGATACTGATAGAACGGAACTAGCAACCGCTTGAAGGTATTCCGCGAAAGCCTACATAGAATGTTTCGACAACCAACTTTAGGTGGTGAATCTAGAAATATGCTACAGCCCCTTACGGATCCATCGTGTAGGTATCGTCAAGAAAGGATTATACTAATTACAGCATGGACAAGGGCGTTTAAGCAATCATTCTTCCCACGCTCCAGGTGCAAGAAGAAACCATAATAACTGGTATAACGGGAACTACCCTCTGCCACGCACTTCACAGTGGTTTTCAGGGTGTAGATGTGGATGCAGGCATAGATTCCAATACGTGAAGAACCCATCAGCCGGCCTTGATCCTACTGGAAGCCTTTCGTCTTCGCCTTCCTCCAAACCGATATCCAGCTCTCAAAGTCATGTGATATATAATGTAGAATCGCAGCTGTGGTCTTGCTTGATACTTTCCCCTTATAAGTTGTAATCCATTCAATTCCAGCCCGAATAGACAAATTTTATTTCATGTGCTCCCATTAAATCGCCTAAGGTGAATGCCAGGTTGCTTCCTTTGAAGAGGACTCGTCCGGTTGCCTTCCCGCCCATGTTCTTTCCGTCTCTATAGACTTCTTCGTCAATGGGACATTAAACACAAGACCTCATTACTTCGATTCTCAATGCTGCGATTTACTAGGTTGCCCCATAAATTAGTAGGCAAAAAATTTGGTAATATCAAACATAAAAGTGGTTTTAACTACCACTTCCATCTCCCCTAGTTCGTTTCACTATCCTCTAAAAGCCGGACAGTTTCAGTTTGCAAGTAAGGGAACGCTTCCATTTTCTTACCACGGCCAATTTGACTGCTAGCTTACGGTTACTGCTACAAACCTACAACTCTTCCTACTGTTTCTGCTAGTTACGTGCTCTCTGGCTATACAAGTTGATTCGGGAGTGTGATGCACTTAGCGGAACGTACCTAAAAACACGGAAACAGTAACTCATCTTCCAGAACAGTAAGAAAAAAGAAAACGCTGCGACGTAAATGGAATTTACTCGCGAGATATAAAACGGTCACTTTATCGATTTGGAATGTTGTCAGCGTTATCGGAGAGATAAGATTTCCTGGTATGAGCTGATAGCATTTAGTATCTGTGGTCTATTTACTCATGTAGGCACCTATCTGATATTCTTCGCTGCTAATGTATGGCAGCAGTAAGCTGAATAAGCCAAGAGAAAGTCCGAGAATGTTCTTGTGTGAAGCAGTACAGCACCCACAACTGTCCCGGAGGCACGGATGGCTAATCGCAGTGATGCGGTGGCGCTCGACCCGGAGGTCGCCGATTCGATTCCTGTTGTTGTGGTCTTCAGTCCTGAGACTGGTTTGATGCAGCTCTCCATGCTACTCTATCCTGTGCAAGCTTCTTCATCTCCTAGTAACTACTGCAACCTACATCCTTCTGAATCTGCTTAGTGTATTCATCTCTTGGTCTCCCTCTACGATTTTTACCCTCCACGCTGCCCTCCAATACTAAATTGGTGATCCCTTGATGCCTCAGAACAGGTCCTACCAACCGATCCCTTCTTCTAATCAAGTTGTGCCACAAATTTCTCTTTTCCCCAGTCCTATTCAATACCTCCTCATTAGTTATGTGATCTACCCATCTGATCTTCAGCATTCTTCTGTAGCACCACATTTCAAAAGCCTCTATTCCCTTCTTGTCCAAACTATTTATCGTCCATGTTTCACTTCCATACATGACTACACTCCATACAAATACTTTCAGAAACGACTTCCTGACACTTAAATCTATACTCGATGTTAACAAATTTCTCTTCTTCAGAAACACTTTCCTTGCCATTGCCAGTCTACATTTTATATCCTCTCTACTTCGACCATCATCAGTTATTTTTCTCCCCTAATAGCAAAACTCCTTTACTACTTGAAGTGTCTCATTTCCTAATCTAATTCCCTCAGCATCACCCGACTTAATTCGACTACATTCCATTATCCTCGTTTTGCTTTTGTTGATGTTCATCTTATATCCTCCTTTAAAGACACTATCCATTCCGTTCAACAGCTCTTCCAAGTCCTCTGCTGTCACTGACAGAATTACAATGTCATCGGCAAACCTCAAAGTTTTTATTTCTTCTCCATGGATTTTAAGACCTACTACGAATTTTTGTTTTGTTTCCTTTACTGCTTGCTCAATATACAGATTGAATAACATCGGGGAGACGCTACAACCCTGTCTCACTCCCTTCCCAACCACTGCTTCCCTTCCATGCCCCTCGACTCTTATAACTGCCATCTGGTTTCTGTACAAATTTTAAATAGCTATTCGCTTCCTGTATTTTACCCCTGCCACCTTCAGAATTTGAAAGAGAGTATTCCAGTCAACATTGTCAAAAGCTTTCTATAAGTCTACAAATGCTAGAAACATAGGTTTGCCTTTCCTTAATCTATCTTCTAAGATAAGTCGTAGGGCCAGTATTGCCTCACATATTCCAATATTTATACGGAATCCAAACTGATCTTCCCCGAGGTTGGCTTCTCCTAGTTTTTCCATTCGTCTGTAAAGAATTCGTGTTAGTATTTTGCAGCCGTGACTTATTAAACTGATAGTTCGGTATTTTTCACATCTGTCAACACCTGCTTTCTTTGGGATTGGAATTATTATATTCTTCTTGAAGTCTGAGCGTATTTCGCCTGTCTCATATATCTTGCTCACCAGCTGGTAGAGTTTTGTTAGGACTGGCTCTCCCAAGGCTGTCAGTAGTTCTAATGGAATGTTGTCTACTCCTGGGGCCTTGTTTCGACTCAGGTCTTTCAGTGCTCTGTCAAACTCTTCACGCAGTATCATATCTCCCATTTCATCTTCATCTACATCCTCTTCCGTTTCCATAATATTGTCCTCAAGTATATCTATCTTTTATAGACCCTCTATATACTCCTTCCACCTTTCTGCTTTCCCTTCTTTGCTTAGAACTGGATTTCCATCTGAGCTCTTGATATTCATGCAAGTGGTTCTCTTTTCTCTGAAGGTCTCTTTAATTTTGCTGTAGGCAGTATCTATCTTACCCCTGGTGAGACAAGCCTCTACATCCTTACATTTGTCCTCTAGCCCTCCCTGCTTAGCCAATTTGCACTTCCTGTCGATCTTATTTTTGAGACGTTTCTATTCCTTTTTGCCTACTTCATTTACTGCATTTTTATATTTTCTCCTTTCATCAATTAAGTTCAATATTTGTTCTGTTACCCAAGGATTTCTAGCAGCCCTCGTCTTTTTACCTACTTCATCCTCTGCTGTCTTCACTACTTCATCCCTCAAAGCTACCCATTCTTCTTTTACTGTATTTCTTCTCCCCATTCCTGTCAATTGTTCCCTTATGCTCTGCTTGAAACTCTGTACAACCTCTGGTTCTTTCAGTTTATCCATGTCCCATCTCCTTAAATTCCCACCTTTTTGCAGTTTCTTCAGTTTTAATCTACAGTTCATAACCAATAGATTGTGGTCAGAGTCCACATCTGCCTCTGGAAGTGTCTTACAATTTAAAAACTGGTTCCTAAATCTCTGTCTTACCATTATATAATCTATCTGAAACCTGTCAGTATCTCCAAGCTTCTTCCATGTATACAACCTTCTTTTATGATTCTTGAACCAAGTGTTAGCTATGATTAAGTTGTGCTCCGTGCAAAATTCTACCAGACGGCTTCCTCTTTCATTTCTTACCCACAATCCATATTCACGTACTACGTTTCCTTCTCTCCCTTTTCCTACTACCGAATTCCAGTCACCCATGATTATTAAATTTTCGTCTCGCTTCACTATTTGAATAATTTCGTTTATTTCATCACACATTTCTTCAATTTCTTCGTCATCTGCTGAGCTAGTTGGCATATAAACTTGTACTACTGTAGTAGGCGTGGGCTTCGTGTCTATCTTGGCCACAACAATGCGTTCACGATGCTGTTTTTAGTAGCTTACCCACACTCCTATTTTTTATTCATTATTAAACCTACTCCTGCATTACCCCTATTTGATTTTGTATTTATAACCCTGTATTCGCCTGACCGAAAGTCTTGTTCCTCCTGCCACCGAACTTCAGTAATTACCACTATA
The DNA here is from genome assembly GCF_021461395.2 of Schistocerca americana. Lineage (NCBI taxonomy): Eukaryota > Metazoa > Arthropoda > Insecta > Orthoptera > Acrididae > Schistocerca > Schistocerca americana. The sequence continues at coordinate 134,390,486 of NC_060123.1, forward strand.
TCTAACATTAAACTATCCATTTCCCTTTTTAAATTTTCTAACCTACCTTCCCGATTAAGGGATCTGACATTCCATGCACCGATCCGTAGAACGCCAGTTTTCTTTCTCCTGATAACGACGTCCTCTTGAGTAGTCCCCGCCCGGAGATCCGAATGGGGGACTATTTTACCTCCGGAATATTTTACCCAAGAGGACGCCATCATCATTTAACTATACAGTAAAGCTGCATGCCCTCGGGAAAAATTACGGCAGTAGTTTCCCCTTGCTTTCAGCCGTTCGCAGTACCAGCACAGCAAGGCCGGTTTGGTTATGTTACAAGGCCAGATCAGTCAATCATCGAGACTGTCGCCCCTGCAACTACTGAAAAGGCTGCTGCCCCTCTTCAGGAACCACACGTTTGTCTGGCCTCTCAACAGATACCCCTCCGTTGTGGTTGCACCTACGGTACGGCTATCTGTATCGCTGAGGCACGCAAGCCTCCCCACCAACGGCAAGGTCCATGGTTCATGGGGTGGGATTCGATTCCTGGTGAAGGCATAATTTGCACGTTGCAACCGGGGAGGCCACAGGAGGGACGAGCAGATAAATGTGAGAAATAACGCTGATACATTTAGCAGACCACACTTAAAAGTTCTTTAATTTACTTGTAAACAGAATAATAATACAGATTAACGAAACTGACAGTCATTCGGTTTCACATTACGTAAAGGCGCCAGAGAAGCAATTCTGACTTCGTATTTGGTAATGAAAGAGAGAACTAAGAAGTAAGAGAATTTATTCACGATGTCCGAGGATCCAAAGAAAGTCATCGAAATTTTAAACGGAAGAACCTTAATGAATTTAAAGGCGATTAGGAATGAATTGCAGAAAAAAAAGAACCTGAGAAGATGGAGTTAATAAAGTTACTTTTTGCGCGGATCAGTGGTTGTTGCATCGCTCTTAAAGGGATACCATTTGGGGAGCCTTGCATTCGGTATGTCACACTGGTAACTGTTGGGGAGGAAGCGTGTTAAGCGTGGTTTGTGTTTGTGTTGTTGTTGGTGGCGTTGGGAGAGAAAGGAGATGGTAAAACTCTATGCCTACTGCTTCTGAACAGCAGCTAGACGCCGACGATCGTGCCTTCCCTGTTTGATGGATACGTCATCATCAAAAGTGTTACGTTCCATCTTTCAGTCAGACACTGCCGAGAGTTTTGCATTTAAGCCAGGGAGCTGATCTACTGTCGTATCATCAGACATTGCCGAGAGTTTTATGCTTTAACCCCAAGACATTGATTTATAGTCCTATGATAAAGAAATTTTCCCCCTTCCTTCTCTTCTCCCCCGAATAATGACGATGAAATTTTCTCCCTCCACGTGGATTAGAACTGACAAAATGCGGATCGTCCTACAGAGGACTTGCTCGTGTTAGTGATATCGGCTACAAAGGTGGAAGCTTTAGTAAAGAAAGGAAGTCACGTGGGGCCAACTAGCATCAGGAATGATATAAGATGGAGGTCCCAGAATATCAGCTCTAACGTGTAATTTTCACAAAATTTCAGTCACCAACTTTCTCCTCTGAATGTGAAACTAGGTAGGAAGAAGTGATCATAATAATAATATCGGAGAAATCAGAGCTCATACAGAAAGATTTAAGTGTTCATTTTTCCCATGCGCTGTCAGACAGTGGAATGCTACAGAAATATTCTGAAGGTGGTTCGAAGAGCCGACTGCCAGGCACTTAAGTGTGAACTGCAGAGCAGTGACCGAGAAGCAGTGAAGCAAGAGCAGGTGTTTGTTTCTCTATATTTGAAAGCAGGCAGGATTTAGATGACCATTGCATCGAATGGATGAACTGCTTATGATAGAATCGGGGTACTCAGTGAAACCAAGGCCACGCCGTAAATTGAAAACTTATTTACAAAATTACACTCAACATACACTATATTTCCTATCACTTGCTTTTAGTTCACTTTCCGGAAATAAACGTTAATTTTTCTGTTTTTCATCCTCTTTTTTCCTTAAAGTCGGTTCTCATTTTCCGGAGAGTCAAAATATTCGTATGGTCAAACGAATTTTCCCCCACATACTCTAATAATAGATCAACGCATTTTTGTGCGTCGGTGTGCGTAATAAGGGTTCCTCGTCTTCGCGCTCTTCTCTATCGAGCACACTTTGTTCACTCAGCTGCTCTAATCCCCGTCCATAGCCATCGTTTTACAGACACTAGCGTATGTTTTGCTTATCTACGTCTTTACAACCATAAATCTGTAATCTAAACCAAAATATTCGTTCTAATTATGACATAACTCATCAGGCATAGGTCTCTTTAAATCGCCGAACTTCGCGCGACTAATTCGAAAGACACATAATCGGAAGGTTGCTATTTTATGCATTTCCATAATTAATTAGCATTGTGTTAGGGCATAACCCAGTTCTTCTATTCTTTTTCTTTGTCCATAAAAATGATTACAATCTTATCTAAAGTTTTAAGGGTTATTAAATGATACCATCAAAATGGCCATATTAGCGTCGTTTCTTTGATTATGAGTGTGACATTCGAAAGGTGTGCTACTGCGGATTCCCATTCACGGATGCGGAAAGCATACAGATCCCGGCCATCTTGATGTAGATCTTCCGTAATTTCCCTGAATCGTTTCAGCGAATGCCTCTAGTAAGGACTGGCAGCTCTTTCTCTTCCCTGTAACAGGTTTCTGGTAATGATGAACAACTGGTTAACCATGATTTATCATTTATTTTACTTCTGTGACCAGATCACTTTTTCCGTCGCCATAAATCGTTAGTTATCGTAGAGGAGGAATGTTGTGGGCGCCATTTGTCTGTGAAGTGTATGAACTTTGTTCTGCGTCTTTTCTGTTTTAACTGTTTGTGAATTCTGTATCTCAGACTGTCAGTGCGATATTTATCTTGTCGAACGTGGCGTAACTTTTAAACCTCACTCTAAACCCGGCTGACTATCGTTCAATCCAGGGCAAGGATTCGATCCAGATGTGGCCTTTTCGATGACTCGCGAGCTGGTGGACTGAATTTGAATGTATTCGAGCATATCAGGTTTTAATAATATTTTGGCGTCGTAATATGATAGGAAATAATTCTATTTTGGAGGCCGGCCGCTGTGGCCTAGTGGTTCTAGGCGCTTCAGTCCGGAACCGCGCTGCTGCTACGGTAGCAGGTTCGAATCCTGCCTCGGGCATGGGTGTGTGTGATGTCCTTAGGTTAGTTAGGTTTAAGTAGTTCTAAGTCTAGGGGACTGATGACCTCAGATGTTAAGTCCCATAGCCATAGTGCTTAGAGCCATTCGAACCATTTTCTGAATTCTATTTTGAAAAAAAAAAATATACGCTCAGTCCAGTTAAATCGCTTCTTCTTCACTCAATATGAGCCTTCTGTGACCCACATAAATAACTAATTCTGATTTAACTTTCGGTTTCTCCAGTAATTTTTTATTCGATTAGGGTCTTGTTGTTTCCGAACTTCTGACCACTTTGCTCCAGTTTTTTTTTCCGAGGGAAGGGTGGGGAAGGGCAAGACAGGGAGAGGGGGGAGGAGAAAGGTGGGGGTTCCCTTGAGATGGGAATCTAAAGCGTTCTTTCGAAACGTATCGCTCTCCAGAATTTCATCGGTTGATATGTTCAAAACTTCTCTTGTGTATTCCGTTTTCATTTATCTGAACCAGATGGGCATAAAATATCTTTCTACGTTTCCTCATCGTTACATTTAGTTGTTCAGTTTTTTTTACAGGTCTTTATTACTGCTGTTCCTATATTCATTGTTGTGCTTTACTGGACCCAATATTTTTTAAGATATTCCTCTCTTTTTTATATGTTTTCTACGTCTCTTGTCTCAGCCAGATTCAGGCATTTGGCTGTGTATAAACAATCTGGTTTTATTATTGTCACATAGCGCTATAACTTTGCTTGAGAGCACATAATTCCCTTATTGCACTCATTTTTAGTCAACTAAAAGGTCATTTCCACTTTCCTTACTCCGAGTTCATTAGACTCCCCATCACGATTGCTCTTCTACGTTTCCTCGCCAAGTTATTTAAATTTATTTGAACTTAATTTTTCGTAATCTGCCTTTATGAAACGTGGAGCATCTTTTGTATTGGCCGCAAATTCCGTTTTGTGTAAGATATTTGAAGTTGTTTTTTCCGTAATTCTTTATAAAACGTTGGTTTTTTTCTAGTTATCATTGCTTTTTCTCCACACAGTATTGCGAGATCATCGGCAAAATCTCAGCATTGAGTTCTAAGATACTTGTTTTAACGATCCAGTTGCACCTGCTCATTTACTCCACTCTATCTGACATCGTATTCCCATTCCTGGCCACCTTTTCAATGAAATGAAATGGTCGTACGGCATTGTCGGCTGGGAGACCCCATACAGGGTGTTCGGCCGCCGGAATTGCAAGTCCTTTTTAGCTGACGCCACTTCGGCGACTTGCGAGTCAATGATGATGAAATGATGATGAAAGACAGACAACACCCAGTATCTGTTTCAGTCGTAACGGATGATGGAGCGCTAAACGCTGTGAGATCGTGTCTGTGCAGTGAAATGTTGTGTGCTATGTAAACACGGAACGGAAAACTGCGCAGTCCGACATAAAAAAATTCTTCTTATTGCACAAAGATCTCCAATATCTGACGTTGTCTATCTTAGGTTCGATAAAAATAAAGTCGAAGTCCCTGCTCAATCATTCCACAAATCCAGTTTGTGGATTTCATCAATGTCATACGATGAATTTTAATGGCTGCAGTCAATTCCAGGTATCTCGTACCAAAGTTTACTCGTACCATCAGGCTTTTCTATGTATGTGTAACGTAAATATTGATAAATCAAAATACGTCTTCAAAGCCAATATTTATTTCATAAGCAACTGACAAAAGAAGGCCACAGCAGAAACTGACATGGGACATGTGTAATACTGCTGCCAACCTGCATTTCGATGTCAGTCTCAGAAATTAAAGATTTTGCAGAAACCACATCAACACGAATTCACTCTGCAGTGACAATGACTGTCTGTCTAGAATCTACTTAAAAACATACTCCTCCCCACCAGTTTAAGGGATGTGAGGTCACAAAATGAAGTATAAAATGTATTTTTTTAAAAATAGAATTAAGTTGCCTGAAGATTAGCACTCTTTTAATTAATGACAGTATTAAGTTAAAAGAGTTTTTCTGTTGGATATTAAATTTGTTTAAGTGTATATCAATGTGGTAGCAACTGTATTTGTGTGCACTATTATTTGTACAAATGTGTTTGCAATCTTGGCAAATTTAAACAACTGAAATTTTTAAGAAATTTAAAATGATTGAGAGTTTGTAAGCTAAGTATTTCATCTTAAAGGAATTTTCTTGATGACTCTAAAACTGCTCTTAGAGTTTATGAGTCTGTAATATTTCCGAAATTATGGGGATTAATATTATGATTTATATTTTAGTAGCATCACTTCAGCTGATGCACCTGAGTTGCAGCAAGACACCGGCGGCTGTATCCAACTATGTTATTAACAACAGGGCATTACATTCGTAGTATTGCCAGAGCCTAACTGGTGCCTACACCCTACGAGCGCGGTTTGGTGTCGAACCTTGGACCACACAGAGTCGAGGTAGCAGCCAAAGAGACGGTCTGTGGACTGCTACCTCGGCGCAGTCTATCGGTCATCCTCAGGCTGACTGGTTGCTCGCTGCCCCACCATCCCACTTCAGCCTCAGCGTCTTGCGACATTAGCCCATGGTCCCTGTGGGCATTGGGCTGGCACTACTAGCCCGGCAGCCCTGTAGCTCTCGAGCCACAGCCAGGTTCAGGCAGCGAGGCTCATCCAAGTAGGGGAACAAACTGCATTCTGGTGCACTCTGCATTGTTGCCAAATTTATCCATTCCCCTGCCCCTCCCAGTGGTGGTAGGCGTAACAACATCACAATTGAATTGAAATTAAATTTAATTAAATTTACATGCAAAATAATTGAGTTTGGCAAACTAATGATATTCAAAATGGCGAAAAATTAAAAAAAACTGATGGAAATTACAAAAATGGTGGTAATTGCAAAAAATAGTGGGAAACTGAAAATGGTAGGAATTTCAAATTTTGGTGCTGTAGTTCAAAATACCACAACCAGAGGGTGTTGTAAGACTCCCCTTCTCTCCCACTTCCCCTCTCCCTTCCCCCATTTCCCAACTTGTGAAATGGTGGGAAATAGTCACAGTCTGCGCTGACTTGCTGCAGAAGAAGGTGTACTCTTTATTTTATTTATTTTAAGGGAAAAGCTCAGCTGTTGGTGTGGGAGGTGCATGTATTGGCAACTACATATCTTAATTACATATCATTATATGATTCAAAAACATTGCTGACTGTTGTTAAAAACTGTTGTTAAAAACAAAGAGCAAAGATCATGTAACACATACTGTAAATCAATTAATACATGCATTCTCCCATACCAACTCCGAGCAGATGTGCGGCGCTAGAAAAAACTCAGTTACTGCAGCACTATAGTTCTCTGACTTGACACCACCTTCATAATCATGTTTTGTGTCTATGGAGTGCTACGGCATGTAGCCCATCCCATTCTACACATCATGGTAGCTGACTGTGGAATGACTCATGGCTGGCTGGCGGGGTGCTGTGCCAGGGCGGCGGTGGTGCAGTCACGCAACAAGTCAGGTAACTATGCACTGCTACAGGCGAGAGATGCCACCTAGTGGTGATGCAAAGTACCGGCAGCATGGGCTGTGTTTATTCACTGGCTGTATTCACTGAGCTGGGAGGCCCCACTGTTCCACCAGTGCTTTGTGGGACAACGAGATGGCTTCCTTTGATCGTTGCAAAATGCTGAGGAAGTTAAATGGTTCTGAGTGAATAGCCAAAGCCTTTATGGTGCAGGCCTTTGGAATCACCCCACTCTGAAGAGACGGGAGCTTCAAAGGTCCTCCTATAAACATCAACGAACACAGACAAAGAGTGCTAACTACTGGAACTACCTCGTAATTCAGTGGCTGCTTCAAAGCCACCCTTGCAGCTGGGGTGAGTTGTAGGGGGATGTAAGCAGTTAGTGCCTCACCTGACGGCGGCAGTTTCTTGGCGGGCAAATTCCCGCGTTTTCTGCAAAATCGTAACTCTGATTGGCTTGCTCAGGGCATAGCTCCGTGACGTAGCAAAATCGGCGCAGAAATTGGCGCCAAGAATCTCCATTGGTGGAATGGTAGTGCTTCGGCAATAGAGTGGAATTTTCCGTCGTTTTTCGAGCTGCTGATTGGAACGTTTAACCACGGCCACTGTCGTGGGGGCGTGAATGTTCTGTGTTCGGCTTGTATGGGTGCTCTTGAGCGAGTCGGCTCTCGCCTATCGGTCGGAGTAGGTTACAAGACTGAGCTCTCGCTGCTCTGGACAGCTTGCCTTCCGTTGGCTGTCTAACACACTTTTATTTAATTGTAACTGTTTGACGAAGTTGCTGAAGTTTCGACTTCAACGTAACTTTCCGAGTACAGTTGGCAATTGAGCGTTCTGCATACAAGCGGCCTATGTTGTCTGTCTTGAGCAGTTTTGGCTAAAGTTGACTGTATCGGAGTTACTGTGTGACTTCGCTTGTTAAAATCAATCACTGTACCGTTAGTGATTGTGTCGTGAGCCTTCTTCGTCTCCCTCAGAGGCGCATTTGTATTGCTAGGAAGTCTTTAGTCTGGAACAACCAGTCCAGGATAATTTGTTTCAGGCTATACTCGCGACATTATTATCACCACGACGGGACGTCGAAGCAACCAGCCATCGCCTCCGGTACGACAGATCGTGTTCTTGCAGTTAAGAAGACAGCTTGGTAATGTATGTCCGCAGCACCGGCAGATTAGGGATTTTCCTAGGTGATAATCAGAGCTCAGCAGAGGGCGCCTGTTCGTCTTTTTTCTAATTTTGTTCTGTCTTGGGTGTTCATTGTCTGAGTTCTCACTACTGTAGGAGCAATTAATGTCGCATTGGCTGTGTGTTTCTCTTAAGATTTGAGTTGCAAGGAATTGGCTCCACATACCATTTCGTCATAAATGTCACAATCTAGTTTAGGGACAACTTCACCTTCACAGCATTTATTTGAGTATCCAATTTGAGCCAATTTGATGTATTCTAAATGTTTCATGTGTTCTGTTTATTATTTTGAGTTTAGTCATAATAAATCATATTGTTATTTTGGACAGAACTTTCATTCTGTTAATCGGTAGAGCAACCCTTTCATTTCTCACTGCGTTATTGAAACTTTCCTTTATTTAACTTATGTATCAAATTAAATTATTGCAGGTGCCAAACTCTTTTCTACTCCACTTGCAGGGTCGATTACAATCAGTTCGCGTTTCTTTTTAATCCACGTGCAACAGCAAAAGTCGGCGTTAGAATAGGGGGGGCTTAGAGCATCATTTATATATGAAGATTCTAGAAGAATTTAGTGTTAAATACACTACTAGCCCCGGCATCTCGCAAGGAAACAAAAGAAAAATTCGGAATAGAATTAAAATCCACGGAGTAGAAATAAAAACTTTGAGGTTCGCCAATGACATTGTAATTCTGTCAGAGACAGCAAATGATTTGGAAGAGCAGTTGAAAGGAATGGACAGTGTCTTGAAAGGAGGATATAAGATGAACACCAACAAAAGCAAAGCGAGGATAATGGAATGTAGTCGAATTAAGTCGGGTGATGCTGAGGGAATTAGATTAGGAAATGAGACACTTAAAGTAGTAAAGGAGTTTTGCTATTTGGGGAGTAAAATAACTGATGATGGTCGAAGTAGAGAGGATATAAAATGTAGACTGGCAATGGCAAGGAAAGCGTTTCTGAAGAAGAGAAATTTGTTAACATCGAGTATAGATTTAAGTGTCAGGGAGTCGTTTCTGAAAGTATTTGTATGGAGCGTAGCCATGTATGGAAGTGAAACATGGACGATAACTAGTTTGGACAAGAAGAGAATAGAAGCTTTCGAAATGTGGCGCTACAGAAGAATGCTGAAGATTAGATGGGTAGATCAGATAACTAATGAGGAGGTATTGAATAGGACTGGGGAGAAGAGAAGTTTGTGGCACAACTTGACTAGACGAAGGTATCGGTTGGTAGGACATGTTCTGAGGCATCAAGGGATCACCAATTTAATACTGGAGGGCAGCGTGGAGGGTAAAAATCGTAGAGGGAGACCTAGAGGTGAATACACTAAGCAGATTCAGGAGGATGTAGGTGGCAGTAGGTACTGGGAGATGAAGAAGCTTGCATAGGACAGAGTAGCATGGAGAGCTGCATCAAACCAGTCTCAGGACTGAAGACCACAACAAGAGCAACAACAACAACGGAATCATCGTGTATCAAACGAGTAATTGTGGATGTGAGGTGTAAGTGTTACACTGAGATGAAGAGGTTGACGTAGGAGGAGAATCCGTGTCGAGTCGCGTCAAACCAGTGTGAAGCCCGACGACTCGAAAATAAGGTGCAAGTGGGGGGAGTAGCTCCAGCGTGCGATGTAGGTGGCGGTAACGAGGTGAGGCGACGGCAGAGTGTGGGGGGCGGCTGGTTGTGCGGCTTCTCCGGGCGTTATACAAGCGCGGCCGATCCTGGCTGACGCAACGCGGGAAGCCGGACATCGCCGTCTCTGGTACCTCCCGGAGCGGCGGGGGCTCCACGGCGGGCAGACCCGCGCGGGGGGCTGCGGACGGATTAAGAGCTCGCGGCGTATATAGGCGGGGGCGGGCGGCGCCGGCCCCAGGTATGGGTCTGTCCGAGGGTTGGCCCAGCGAGGCGGAGCGGCTGGCGGCACGCCTGCAGCGGTGGGCGGCGGCCTGCTCCGGCTACCGCAAGCTGCGCTCCTGCCGCATCTCGCGCGGCCGCCAGACCATGGCGCAGGGCGCCGACAGCGACGAGGACGCCGCCGTCTCCGTGGGCGTGGGCGTGGGGGCGGGCGCGGGGGCGGCTCCGGGGACGGCCACAGAGGCGGCCGCCGCCTCCCGCTGCCTGCAGGGCGCGCGCCCGCCCAGGAGGTCGCGGCCCGTCGGCATCAAGATGTTCCTCACGGCCGACGAGCAGGCCGCCATCGCGGACGCCAAGAGCGCCCGTCCCAAGCACACCGTGGCCCACGTCACAGGTCAGTCGGCGCGCCGCACCGGCCGTGCTGCGAACACCGTTAAATGCGCGGCTCGAAAAAGTCAACTTCGAGGCCAAAAGGAATCTTGCTGTGGGGCATAAATGCTATCTGTATTATTGGAACACTATCCCGGAATATGTGACTGTAAGCTTTCCCGGCGTAAACTATTGATGAAGGTTTCTCGGGTCTTCTGGCGAAGATGGGTAGTATGACACTTCCCGAAACGTCGCGAGATATCAACGCTACCACCCGGCTGAAGACCCGAGAAACCTTCATCACTATCCCGGAAGTCGATACCCGGAATCCGGCACCAGTACGGCATAGGGGCAATAAAACTCGATTTTCAGTATTTCGCGTAATTATTGGCCGAATTAAAAAAAATATAATGCTATCACAATATACTCATTAAGAGCTGTAATCTTATGTTAAAAGTTAATCAGCATTGAAATTAGCCGATGAGGCCGTTGCGCACTCAAATTCAAGCGGCCCGCCAGATACAGCAGATACAGTGCCAGTTGCGCCCATATCGCAGACAACAGCGCTCGAACTGCTTAGCCTTTGGCTCACGTTCGATCCTTACTAACGTTCCACGCCCAAATTTAGTATCCCTGTCTTGTTCCGTTTTAGGAAACCAAACGAAGCAAACGTTTGGCGATACGTCTCTGCCGATTCGCTTCAACTCGCGCGGAACTGCCTGATTGCCTGACTTCACTGCTACTTAAGTCGGTAGCGGCGCAATGTATACAATTATTTAAAACAATTATTTGTCAGCACAGCCTATTCTGCAACACCCTCATAAGCTTTTCAGACTATTTCTGATCGCCCTGCATATTGAAAACATTAGGGATTCTATTGCGCTTTCCTGGGACATATTCGATGTTACTTCTGTGCATGTGGAACAATCGCAGTCCACTATAACATACTGGGCTCTATCAGTCACAGCTTATAGCAGAATATCTTTCGCGTTTGATCTGCAACTTCCACGAAACCGATCGGATGAGTGACATGCCCCGTCTTAACCCGCAGTACAGGACAGGTAGTTTAAATTGCGGAAAGGGGCCAAAATAAGGGGCTGTCAGTTACACTCGGACATACAACTTCATTATTTGATCAAACATTACAAGAGCACAATATTTTTCTTTTTTTTTTTTACACACAGCTTTAATCTTTTCGACTTAATTACTGGCTGAAAGCCAGTTTAATGTAAAAACGGCTGAAGGCCAATAACTTAAAATGCAAGCATAATCAGAAAATTAAAAGGCAATCCTCATCTTACAACAGTTCTTTATTTAGGCTAACGGCCCAAAGAATCTGAGATTTTCAGAGCAAGCAATTTGAATTCAAAATCGGCTGAAAGTCCAACACTTAAGGCTAAACAACATTAAAAAAAAGCCTTCGGTAAAACAGTTCTTAATTAGGCAAAACTCAACCAAAATAGAAATTTAAAAGGCAAAGCCTTATCTTAAAACAGTTCCTTAGTTAGGCTGAAGGCCCAAAGAATGAGACACTTCAAGACCAAACAAGTTAAATTCAAATCGGCTCAAGGCCTAACACAAAAACCTCCATAACATTAATTTTTTTTAATGCCAAAGGCCTTACGTGAAAGGCTGAAGGCCTTAAGAGCGAAACAACTCAAACTCAAAATCGGCTGAAGGCTCAACACTTAAAATTCAACAACATTAAAACCTCTAAAATGCCAAAGTTCCTACGTGAAACAGTTGTTTAAATTAGGCTGAAGGCCTAAAGAATCTTACGCCTTAAGGGCAAAACAACCTCAATTTTAAAAAAATCGGCTAGAAGCCATACAAGTACAAACAACAAGAACAAATAAAAAAAGGCAGTACACCCAAGGCTGCTCAGATGTTCGAGGTTCAGCCTGGAATTCAACGCTAACGCTCGCTTAGGTGAGACAGGCAGTTGGGCCAACCATTCACGATCCGACGACAATCCAACCGACCGACAGGCAACGAACCCACCGACAAGATAACTTCCACTTCACCCGACCAGGGCACGACAGGGAGTTCAACGGAACAGCGTAGAAGATATTGGCGCCCACAACCAATCATACACGGAGCTGTCAAACTACACACCGTGCTGGACAGCAACAACACGATGAGGAAACTACACTGCCTGAATTTACATCAACGGCCAGGGCAGGTAACCGGAACGTTAACTGCCACAAGGCAGAAGATTCCGCTGGTGCACTTCAATTCAAATAACCAAATACAGTGAAATTCCACCAAAGGGTGGCTAGAATTTGGGAACAGCCCCACACACTCCGACAACGAGTAGAGACGGCCAGCGAACGGCCAAACTACGTCCCACGGAGAATTCCTCGCTGCTCCACGCCAACCGACCGACTTGTACACCGCCCAGCCGGAAACTATAAGCCAGGTCAAAGATAGTCCAAGGCGCGAATATCGATACACACCGCTGCTGCCACCCGTGGAAGGAGAGGACAACAGCATAATGGTGATAACCGCGAGAGACTAAACACGGAATCGCAACGAAGGTTTAATCCAGAGCATAGCATGAGCCTGCCACGGCTCAATGAGGATCTCGTATTTTTCGTCAAATGTTTGAGTGGAGCGAAAGCAAGAGAGCCTAGACATTAAAGCATGGACTACTGTCCGAATTTTCGTAGCCAAGTGAAGAGTTGTAAATGGAAAAATGCGGTATCAAATATCCCAGCGTTAGATCTGCCTTTACAGGACAAGATGTAATTCGTTGAAACTCTCTGGGTAATTAAGAAAACTGTAATTAAAGATAATGTATATCATAAAAGCAAGTGTACAATGTTGTAAGTCGTCACTTGCTTTAGTCATAAATATATGTCCAAATGATGCTAAACGTTATTATCTTAAAATAAAGTATTATCTTCTCAATAACCTTCAAATCCTGAGCTACAACTTTAATTTTTATATATGAAATTAATGGATTTACTCACGCCACTTTTGTTGCCTATGTCTGCGGTCACTTTCAAAACCCCAATTAATAATCAAATTAACTAATATAATTTGATTGAATTTTGAATTGCTGGTGTATCGACGCATCACCACAATAAAATAAAAATTGTAAATAGTTGAGGGAGTATGAATGAGAACAGTGGCGTATTTAAGTTTACAAAAATAATTACAAGTTTTTATTAATTCTTTTATAATTACAATGAGCTGATAAAGAGCAAACATAAATCAGAAAAGGGATGGTGCTTGATTGGCAACGCATTCATTTTGGTGGGAACTACGCAATTTCTGCCCTGAATTAATCGCTCTTACATCGCAATCTGACCTTGTTTACATAAATCCACTGTGAGGCCCAATTCTATTCAAGCAGCGTCAACTACTACCAAGCACACCACAAACTATGGCTCACCGGAGAACAGGGAGCTGTGAATATCGTTCAACAACCCTGTGCCAGTGCAGAGTACTTTACCGTTTCACCTTGACTCAGGCGGCAGCAGAAAACTGCACGCTGTGGGCGACGACCGGCTTGCTGCAACAGCTGTAATGTTCTGACGCGTCCGCGAAAATTTGTAAACTACACAGACTGGCGTGCTCATTATTAGAACGTGGGAAACTTTCCTATCGGAGCCTTGAAATCCCAGCAGGTTTCTGTGTGAGGTGCACCCATTCGCTGGTCTGGCCAAACCAATTTGACTCACAGGCACGACTGTGCATGCCGGAATTGTCAAACGTCAGAAAATGTCCAAATGCGTGTGAATTCCTGAGGGACCAAACTGCTGAGATCATCGGTCCCCAGACTTACGCACTACTTAAACTAAATTATGCTAAGAACAACACACACACCCATTCCGAGGGAGGACTCGAACCTCCGCCGGGAGGGTCAAACATCAGATGCCCGACTCAGCACGTATGTGATGTGTTCACCCTCGTGACACACGATGTGTCCGAGCTGATATGCAGTTCCACTGTCGGTACAGCTGGAAACTGCCACTGGCTCTTCCTCCACCAGTGAAGGATCAGAAGATAAAGAAGCAAAATCATTTTCCACCAAGCCTTGGCATGGGAGCCGAATTAGCAAAAATAAATAAATAAAAGAAAATAAAAAATTCTGCGAGTTGCCAATCAGCAACTCATCTCTCTTGTCTGAAAAAAGAAGATTTTAGACTATGGAGGTGTCATTCTCACGGTAAGCAAGTCCATGTCTGGGCAAAAAACTTCTACATAGTCGGGACCACAGTCCCTTATTTATGGAGAGATCTAAGCTTTCCAGGAGGACCATTTCCAATTTCTGAAAGAAGGCTGTTAAGCTTCCCAGACAGACATTCCCATGAGATATATGTTTTTGCCGCTTGCTAAAAGAATCTGGCGACTTCCTGGCATTGGGGAAGTAACAGTCTTGTCTCAACTAAACACGTGCACCAGCCGCTGTGCCCTTATCGTCCCAGCTTCTAACATGAGAATGCTTGGAGTTTTATGACCATCTCGCCATTTACACAAAAGCTCAGATTACAGAACTCTCTCTTAAATGGCTCTCTTCACCCACTTTCCGCAAATTGGTTGCCTTTGCGACAGTGTGTCGCCTGACCCAGGTACATCTACATCTACATCTACATGGTTTCTCTGGAATTCACACTTAAGTGCCTGGCACAGGGTTCATAGAACCATTTTCATACTACTTCTCTCCCATTCCACTCTCGAATGGCACGTGGAAAAAAGGGACACCTAACTCTTTTCGTTCGAGCTCTGATTTCTCTTATTTTATTGTGATGATCATTTCTCCCTACGTATGTGGGTGTCAACAATGTTTTGCGGACTGGCGCCCTCCTGCTCTGACCCTAAGTGGGAAGAGGGGAGTAACATGGCCCAAAGTCCCTCTGCAGGTACAATTCACAGAGCGCTGCTCCCAGAATCACTCGCACAGCCAGATTGATGGACATGGCATTTATGGCCCACAATCCATCTTTCTCCCTGATCTCCCTCACCTGCATTACAGCCGCTCGCGTTCAAGTTCTCTACAGGCTACACATGCATTGTTATATGAACATTCTGCCCACAATTTCCTCATGTAAAAACTCATAAAGCACACATGCCAAATGTATTACTGGGGAAAACCGAGATCATTACAAAAAATATGAATATTAATCTGACTGACTGTTGTTAAAGTGAGAGAGTGGCATGCCACCTCTCAATGTGCATGCCACTAAAACTCAGAAATAAGTCCGGGTACGATCAAGGGAGTTGTATGGTGTGGTAGCCCTCCATCCTCCACCCATGAAGAAGGTTCGCGTTTTTACCTGAAGGACGTGTTTTTGAAGATAAAAGGGCTGGGAAGTTTCGCCCTCTAGAAATTTCTAGAATATTCTAGAACATTTGAGAGCATTCCACAACATTCCAGAATGTTCTGGGATGTTCCACAAAGATCCAGGATGTTATGTAATGTTCTGGAACAGTCTGGAACATTTGGGAAGATTCCAGAATGCTCTGGAACATGTCGAAACAGCCCATATCATTGTGGAGCCTTCCAGAACACTATCGAGTGTTGTGAAATGTTCTGGAACATTGTGGACCATTCGAAGCCGTTTTGGTATGTTCTGGAATTCGCCCTGCCCATTGGTAAGGGTATATGAAACAAGATCTGTCGCGTGTTCGAACTTTAGTTCCTTATCAGTGACGAAGGGAAGAACCGAAAAAGTAGTGTAGTGAGTGATTAAAAACAAACAGTGAAGTGTGAGTAGTCAGTGATACAGTGACTGATTATAAACCGAAAATAAAGTTTGAAAAATGTGTAAAGTGTATTTAGTGTATTTGTTAGTAAAAGTTGTTTTGATTTATTATTATTATTATCGTTAAATCTCCATTTAGGAGAGCGTTAAAACCCAATCAATTTTTATGGCATTTTTTTGGTCTCTTTCTTTTCTCTTCCCAAAAACCTCTCATATATTCACTGTGTTTCTTCTTCCTCTCTTCTGTCCACTTCTTTCCTGGTTTCTTCTCTTTTGGTGTTTCCTCGAATTTCTGTTTCCTGATTTTTTCTCTGTATTTTTCTTTGTTCGTTATTTCTGCTGTGAAGTTATTTAGTTTCTTGAGGTCTTCCATGGTTTCCTTTAACCAGTTAGTTTTCATCGTATTACTCATTATTATGTTAAAAATCTTCTTGATTAGCCTATTTTCGTTCATCCTATAAATGTGCACATAGAATTTAGCACTTCTGTTTCTAATGTTGTTTGTAATTGTCTCTGTCTGTTTGTACAGTCCTTTTGTCGGTCTTTTTATCCAGATCCCCTGTCTCTGCACTAGCCCATAGATCTTTCTCGGAATTTTCCTCATTGCTTTTCCATTTCCTTGATTTTCGTTCTTCCCCTGATTACTGTCATTTCTGAGGCATAGAAGGCTTCGGGTAGGACTACTGTTTTGTAATATCTTAATTTGGCATTAACGGAAATACTTCTTTTGTTGTAATGGTTACATGTAAGTCTGTAAGCTTTTGGTAGCTTTTGATTTATATTTAACACAATGACCAAACGTAAAAGAGGAGGAGATGTTGCCAGTTCTGAAGCAAAAAGGCGATACGCGAATCGTGTTTGAGTTCCCAGCGAACAACAATGAGTACCACGAGGAAACCAAAGAATAACGAAACGAACTGATTGAAGAATCAAGAATTGCGACGCAATCTTATAATGAAAGACTGCGAATTTAAGGCAACCATGATAGAAATATCAGTCTATGAGAAGCGCAAGCGAGGACAAGTAAATAGCACAAACTAACAAATGAAGCATTCCACTGCGGCCCCACAAAAGAATACAACAAACACGTCGTAACCGGAAAAATGGATAATACCTGCTAATTTTGCAATGTGAAAAAATCAGTAGAGAAACTCCAGGATTCTCTTGCATGAATGGAAGAATTCGATTACTACCACTGGAACTAACTCCGCAGGAATTTTTACACTACATAACCTGGGAAACCCAAGAATCAAGACACTCTTCAAAACATAAAAGCGTACAACGCCTGCTTCCAAATGACTTCTTTCGGTGTCCCTTCGATCAACACTGAGATGAAATCGATTGTGTTTTTACCATCCAAGGATAAATCTGTGACAACATGGGATCATTACTACTACTACCCGACGAAGACAATAAATTTCTGCATGTACATTTAATCGGAAATGAAGAAACGGAAATTAATCAACGATGCACAGATATCGGTCGACAGAGACGGGAAGTAGTCCGAGGTGTAGAGAGGATCTCACACAAATACAATCAACTGATTCACATTTTCAAAACAGCACAAGACCCAATGATTTCTGATGACATAAAGTTATAATTCGAGCCGACGAAACATCACCTGGAGAACACGAACGTCGATTTATGCATCCCAGATAAACGAAGTCGCTATCGTAATTGTGGACAATGAAAATGCAAGCCGTGACATAAATGTACAACGAAGAGAAGCACTACAACGCATTGCAGAGACACGCTGTTCATGTGATGCCCTCCAATATTCGTTAACGTTTCTGCACGAAGAGGACGGATATCATATTAATGTGAAACGAATCCAACTTGAAACAGGCGCTGAATCAAACAAATAGTTAGTCACTTCCAAGATGGTCCGAGACAATGAAACATACAATCATATTTTCAACACTCGCCGTTTATTCCAACAATTCCTGATAGATACGTATGCAAAAATAGAAACGGAATGGATGCTTTACATAAGACTGAATCATAAGAAGCTACACACGGAAGAATACATCCATCTTCAAGACGCAGTCATAAATGACGGAAACATTGCCGGCGTTGGAACAATGGTAATCTTACCCTCATCATACATAGGAAGTCCGAGACACAAGTGACGAATGCACTCGAGATGACATGACCTACATAAGAAAATATGGATGACCTGACCTGTTCATAACTTTCACATGCAACTCACCGTGGCCAGAAATCAAAGAACACTAAGATACGGACAAGCCTCCATGCATCGACACGTCATAGTAGCACGAGTTTTCCGACAAAAACAAATGAGATTTATTGAAGTCATCACAAAGTACCACATCTTTGGAACCGTTATATGCTGGATATACGCAATCAAATAGCAAAAACGAGGACTACGTCACTCACACAATCTCATATGGCTACACGACAGAATTCGCTGCACGGATATCGACAAAATCATCCAAACTGAATTTCCCAATCCACAAGAAGATCCGGAACTGTACGACATAGTAGAGAGAAACATGATTCACGGACCATGCGGGCGATTAAACCCCAATTCACCGTTTGTGAGTGATGGAAAAAGTACAGCAAAAATACCGAAAACCACACTTGGACGACACACAAACCGGAGTTGGTTGCCATCCCAAATACAGAAGACAATCACCCAAAATCGGTTGTTTCCCAGAAAAAATAATAATGCGAGGCAGCGACGAACTGGAAATAGATAATCAGAGGGTGGTACCATATAGCACACTACTTTCCAAAATGTTCCAAGCGCATATAAACGTAGAATACTGCAATTCAGTACATTTGGAGAATGGACAGAGAGTTTACTTCACAAAAGACACCGCCAGAAAAACTGCAAGCGAACCACCTCAGATCACAGCATTAACAGCTTTTTACCAACTGTGCCAAACGGATCCATTCGCAAAAAACATTACTTAATATCGACGTCCCTACCTATTATAAGTGGAACACAACAAGAGAAATCTTTCAGCGATAAAAACAAGGAATTCCAGTAGATCATCCAAAAATCATGCAAAATGGCGCACTACGCCAAGTACACAGCGCACATCCGAAATGTGGCGAAAGTTTCTGTTTCCGGATGTTGGTACACGAAATACGGGACCAACAAGTTTCACAGACCTCAAGACTGTTGAGGGCTACCTATGCCAGACGTACAGAGAAGCATGCCACCGCTTAGGACTACTGAAAAAGGGAAACCACTGGAAATTAACACTACACAAAGCTTCGCTCACAGCCTCAGCTGAACAAATGAGAGACTTACTCGCCTTAATTCTAACAACATGTAATCCATCGAATCCAAAACAGCTATGGGACTCCTTCAAAGGGAGTATGAGTGTTGACATACTGCACTAAATCCGACAAGCTCATCCTGAACTGACAATCGAATTCAGCGACGACACCTTCAATGAAAAACTCATTCACCTCGAAGATAAATGTTTAGCAGTAAACAACCAGACCTTGGTACAACTTCAGATGCAAGCAACACGAAGAGATGCTATCAGCGTGCTAATCTTCGAAATTGCAAAGGAAAAAAGCTACAACATCAACGAATTATTTCAATACATTACTCACAACAAACGACTCCTCAGTGAATGACAATCATAAGGAAATTACAACGTTATCATGGACCGTACCAACAACAAAACTTGAGGAATTATTTACTGGGACTCACCAGGCGGGACCGGGGAAAACGTTTCTAACAATCTACTGCTGGCGGAAGTACGTGCTAAACGACACATCGCACTTACGCTGGCATCATCCAGCGTTACAGCCACACTTACGGAAGGAGGACGAAGTGCCCATTCCGCCCTACGACTACCTTTGAATATAGGCGAAGAATATAACTCCTGGGATGTTAAATTTCCAGAACATCTGGACGTGGTGAACTTCCAAAACAAGTTCAAATTATCGTCTGGGGGGGGGGGGGGGGATGCACAATGGCACATAAAAAATCATTCGAAGCCAAGGACAGAGCATTACAAGGCTTGCGAGGAAACTCTGAAGCGATGGGAGGAGCTCCACTCGTTCTCTCACAAGATTTTCGACAAACACTTCCTGTTATCCCCAAGTCATCACAAGCAGACGAGATCAATGCATGCTTAAAAACATCATATTTCTGGCCACACATACAAGTACTGTGACAGATAAAAAATATGAGAGTTGAGCTATCGAAAGACGCACAACAGTACATTTTACTCAACGACTTTTACAGCCGGCCGGGGTGGCCGAGCAGTTCTAGGCGCTATAGTCAGGAACTGCGCGACCGCTACGGTCGTAGATTCGAATCCTGCTTCGGGCATGGATGTGTGTGATGTCCTTAGGTTAGTTAGGTTTAAGTAGTTCTAAGTTCTAGGGGACTGATGACCTTAGAAGTTAAGTCCCATAGTGCTCAGAGCCATTTGAACCATTTTTGACTTTTACAAATAGGCGAAGGCACATATCCTACTGACCAGATGACTGGCTTCATTAAACTCAACAGTGATGTCTGCAACATAGCCACTGCTGAAAAAGAACTCATCGACCAAATTTATCCAGACATTGTGCACAACTATACCAATTCGGACTCGCTATTTGAAACGACACTTTTGGCAACTAAAAATAATATTGTCGACGATATCAACATTTTCAAAAGAAAATTCTCGGTGAAGAGAAAATATACAAATCAATCGAAACAGTGGTAAACGCTGAAGAAAGTGTGAATTTCCCTACACAATTTCTAAACTCTTTGCAATTACCAGGTATGCTATTACACTGCCTTTGACTTAAAATTGGATGTCTGATCATACTACTCATAGATCTCAACTCGCCAAAACTATGTAATGGAACAAGGGTGATCGTCAAACAACAATCGAATAACATCATCGAAGCTCAACTTATGACTGGAAAGTTCAAAGTACCCACGCTATTTACTCCGAGAATACCATTGACCTTTACTGAACTGGCATTCAAATTTAAAAGACTGCAATTTCCAGTCAAATTAGCCTACAGTTTTGCAATTAAAAAAGCGCAAGGACAAGCTTTAAATTATTGCGGCATCAACCTCAAAGACTTCTGCTTCTCTCGCGGACAGCTATACGTAGCTTGCTCTCGAGTACGAAATTCGAAAAATTTGTGCATATACATCACGTATAACAAAATGAAAAATGTTCTTTATAAACAAGTATTGTAAGTAGTTAGAATATGCCTTGAATAAATATTTTTACGTCTTGTACTTTAACAAGTATTGTAAATAGTTTAATATACTTTCAATAATTTTTTTATTTCTCATGTTTTAAAGTGTATGCCTTTATTTCAACTACCACACAATCTCATATCAACTTCATGAGCAAAGCGGGGTACTCCAGCTAGTTATTTAATATAGCTACTAGCTATGTATATGAAATGTGAAAAAGTTTTCTCCGGGCCTGGCTATTTTGCACATAAACAGTTACATTGGTGTAGAAATTGTGAAATGTTGGAAAAATGTTGGAAAAATTAAGTAACTATCAATTTACAGCATGAAATGAAACTTTTCTGCTTTCTCTTTATCTGTATCTCTTAAAGGGAACCTCCCCATCGCACCGGACACTGGGATCGCCGGACGTGGTAACGTGAGTAGCTGCGGAACGAAAGGTCCTTGGTTCAAATCTTCCATCGAGTGAAAAGTTTAATTTTTTATTTTCAGTTTATGTGACAAACTCTTATGTTTTCATCACATTTTTGGGAGTGATTATCACATCCACAAGAAAACCTAAATCGGGCAAGGTAGAAGAATCTTTTTACCCATTCACCAAGTGTACAAGTTAGGTGGGTCGACAACATATTCCTGTCATGTGACGCACATGCCGTCACCAGTGTCGTATAGAATATATCAGATGTGTTTTCCTGTGGAGGAATCGGTTGCCCTATGACCTTGCGATCAAATGTTTTCGGTTCCCATTGGAGAGGCACGTCCTTTCGTCTACGAATCGCACGGTTTTGCGATGCGGTCGCTAAACATTAAACTTATTACAATGAACAGAGACATCAATGAACGAACGGACAGATAATAACTATGCATAAATAAAGAATGTAAAATTTTCACTCGAGGGAAGACTTGAACCAAGGACCTATCGTTCTGCAGCTGCTCACGCTACTACGGGACCACGGCGCTCCTGAGCTCAGAATGTCCATGATGTTGCCTATGTCGCCCATGGACTACTCAGTTTGTATATTTTGCTTATTTTTTCACAGTTCCACACAACTTCTTCCTGTTTTCTCAATTGATCAGTGTTCAGTTTATCAAGGCCTATCCACTGTGCCAACTTATAACTAAATCTGAGGGGGGTGCGATGGGGAGGTTCCCTTGTTAGTAATAATAGAATACCGATCGATATTTAAGTATATCACATTTCATGTTTTCTGAGCAAAACTAGAAAATTTAAAAACTGAAAAAAACATTAAAATAGTTCGTGAAATGATATGTCTAAAAATAAGAAATAAAATAGATTACAGAAACTTTTGTCACGCTTCATTTTCCGTACATGACGTCTCACACTATTCAAAAGTGCGTCAAGTATTTCTCCAACCTACTTTTCTTCTTACTTTTAGACAAATTACTTCGGAAAATATTTTTCCGTGTGTGTGAAATGTATTCGCAATTTCGGAGAGGGACAAGCATCAGCTGTATAATGGCATGTCGACGATGAGAATTTGTGCCAGACCGGGTCTCGAACCCGGATCTCCCGCGTTACCATTAGGCTGTCCGTGCACGAATCCCAGCCAGACTCAAACTTCCATATGTCAGCAACCTGTGCTCGTACATCCATTATGGATATTCCTGTACAGGGGAGACATTTTAAGGGGCTCCGGAAAGGCTCAAAATCATGAAAAGTTCAATTTTTACTTTTTTGCGTTTTCTGAATCTGCAGACTATTACCTTTTAATAGATATATAATTTATTCAATTCCGAAGACTACAACTATTTTTAAATTTTTTTTGAAATGTGTTCTACATGGGCGTGACCCACTGTGGCGCTGTTAAACTGCTGTCAAATGGTGTTATTATTAACGTCCGTGTTCATCGGGTACATTTTAGTGATGTGAGATAAAGTATGTGTTGTGGCTAACCTGTGATGGTTCAATATATATCGCTGGTGTGATTGTCGATTGTTTCATGTTTATTTACTCTGTCGTTATCTCGAAAATATTCGTAATTAATTCTGTTTCTTGATTCTCTGTTTTGTTGAAGTATAATAATGAGTAAAAGTAAAGTTATTAGAAATCCTCTGAAGGCTTTTAAGAAAAGGAGAAATGTTGGAAAGCCAAAGGTATGTGTTATTACTTTAAACAATAAAGACGATAACCAAGTGAGTGAACCTAACCTCTCAAGTACACCTGCCCATAGCAGTCAAAGTGGGAAAGAAAATACTTCACAGAAGAAGCTTGGTTCAATGAGTGAAAACTATGAATGTTTTATGGGCGAATCGAATGTGAATGAAATATTTGATATGTCGGTTCTCAAAGGAATTTTTTCAAACTGTGTAAGATGTATTCATTGTAGTGAAGTTGGTCTGGAACTCTCCATAATAAAGCACGTAGGACTTGCTAGTGAAATACAACTGAAATGTGATAAGTGTTCATACATGACCACCTTTTGGAACAGTGTTTCAATAACTGCAACTGAAGAAAATGGTAGCAAAATCTACGAACACAACAACGAGCGATGCTTGCTTTAGACAAGGAATGCCTTCGGGCTGCAGACAGGGCTGTAAAGAGTCTAGAAATACAAGCAAGAGTAAACAGGAGGAGGAACAAGAGGAAGCTGGAGGAGGAGTTTGCAGAGGATGAAGATAATCCATCCTATGGACCTGGAATGCGCTAAAAAGTTAATCCAATCTTTGTCGCTCGATTCCCAAAACTTTTATTTTCTCATACTAATTACATGTTTTCTAAGGATCTTCCAAACATATTTGTTTCAAACTTTCAGTAAATGTTACACAGTACCTTCTGCATAATTTAACACAGCCTTTTTCCAAAAAACTGTATATTTTTGGATATATAAATAAAAAATTGCAAAAAAATGTTGTGAATTTTCATTACAATTGAAAAAAAATCATCTTTAATAACTGAACTAAAATTTTGTAAAATCCATGTGTTAAGTTGTAGCTCATATTCCAATAAATAATCTGTAAAAAGTTCAACTTCCTACCTCAAATACTTTGTGAGGAAAGATGTAATTTATAAGCGTTATTTTAACATTGCAAGTATAGGGCGTTCCGGAGCCCCTTAAGTGAAAGTCGCTTGCCCGGTGTCGACAGATACACTATCTGATCAAAAGTATCCGGACACCTGGCTGAAAATGACCTACAAGTTCGCGGCGCCCTCCATCGGTAATGCTGGAATTCAATATGATGTTGGCCCACCCTTAGCCTGGATGACAGCTTCCGCTCTCTCAGCCATACGTTCACTAAGGTGCTGAAAGGTTTTTTGGGGAATGGCAGCCCATTCTTCACGGAGTGCTGCACTGAGGAGAGGTATCGATGTCGGTTGGTGAGGCTTGGCACGAGGTCGGCGTTCCAAAACATCCCAAAGGTGTCCTACAGGATTCAGGTCAGGACTCCATTCAAGCCTGTCCATTACAGGGGTGTTATTGTCGTGTAACCACTCCGCCACAGGCCGTGCGTTATGAACAGGTGCTCCATCGTGCTGAAAGATGCAGTCGCCATTCCCGAAGTGCTCTTCAACAGTAGGAAGCAAGAAGGTGCTTAAAACATAAATGTAGGCCTGTGCTGTGGTAGTGCCACGCAAAACAACAAGGGGTGCGAGCACCGTCCATGAAAAAGACGACGACACTATAACACCACTGCCCCAAACTTTACTGTTAGCACTACACACGTTGGAAGATGCCGTTCACCGGGCATTCGCCATACCGACACCCTGCCATCAGATCGCCAGATTGTGTACTGTGATTCGTCCCACACAACGTTTTTCCACTGTTCAATCGTCCAATGTTTACACTCCTTATACCAAGTGAGGCATCATTTGGCATTTACCAGTGTGATGTGTGGCTTATGAGCAGTCGCTCGACCATGAAATCCAAGTTTTGTCACCTCCCGCCTAACTGTCATAGTAGTTGCAGTGGATCCTGATGCAGTCTGGAATTCCTGTGTGATGGTCTGGATAGCCGTCTGCCTATTACACCTTACGACCCTCTTCAACTGTCGGTAGTCTCTGTCAGTCAAATCAAATGCTTCAAATGGCTCTGAGCACTATGGGACTTAACATCTGAGGTCATCAGTCCCCTAGAACTTAGAACTACTTAAACCTAAGGACATCACACACATCCATGCCCGAGGCAGGATTCGAACCTGCGACCGTAGCAGTCGCGCGGTCTCTGTCAGTCAACAGACGATGTCAGCCAGTGCACTTTTGTGCTGTACGTGCCCTTCACGTTTCCACTTCACAATCACATCGGAAACAGGAGACCTAGGGATGTTTAGGAGTGTGGAAATCTCGCGTACAGACGTATGACGTATGACACAAGTGACACCCAGTCACTTGACCACCTTCGCAGTCCGTGAGTTCGGCGGAGCGCCCCATTCTGCTCTCTCCCGATGTGTAATGACTACTGGGGTAGCTGATGTGGAGTACCTGGCAGTAGGTGGCAGCACAGTGCACCTACTATGAAGAATGTATGTTTTTGGGGTTGTCTGGATACTTTTGATCACTTAGTGTAAATACGATATTGCAGTGTCTGTGTTATTCCGAATTACGGTGTAATGTTACATCGGACGTTTATGCACGTCCAAAGGAACACTGGATTGTAATTCGGAATGCAACAGGCACTACAATACCGTATTTTACCGTATATTTCCAAAAAATTTTCACGGTAAGGGAAGTTGTGGCCTAAGTTGCACTGCCAGGTAGAGTAGCTGCGATGCTTTGTGTGCTCGCAGGGAACACGTCGGGCGCTGCGGCCGGCGTGGTGCTGCTGGCGGAGCAGCGAGTCGAGACTAGGGAGGCGTGCGGCAGGCAGCCGAACCGCGTGCTGCTGATCCAGCGGCCTGCCGTGGGTCAAGCGGCGGCCGCGGGCGGCGGCGGGGGCGGCGGTGGGGGCGGGTGCCCGCGGGCGCCCTGCCCGAGCATCGCGCGGCCGCGGCCCGCCTGCCCGCGCAGGCCACGCCACCACACGGAGCCGCTGCTGCCGCCCTCCGGCCTGTCTCGCGAGCCGCCCCCGCAGCCAGCAGGGGAACTCCCCGCGGCCGCGGCCGCGACCCCGCGCAGCGCCAGCCTGGAGGAGAGCGCGCCCGGCGGGGGCGGCCACAGCTGCGGCGTCGGGCCGGCCCCTCCAACTCTACAGGTGAACGAATTAACACACAAGCTTGCAAGTCTAAACATCACACGACACAGACTACTTCTGAGGACGCTACAAGTGTCGCGCGGAATTAGCCGAGCGGTCTGAGGCGCCGCAGTCGTGGACTGTGCGGCTGGTCCCGGCGGAGGTTCCAGTCCTCCCTCGGGCATGAGTGTGTGTGTTTGTCCTTAGGATAATTTAGGTTAAGTAGCTTGTAAGCTTAGGGACTGATGACCTTAGCAGTTAAGTCCCATAAGATTTCACACACATTTGAACGCTACAAGTGTATCACACTGCTCTCTTTGAAGCTATAGTATGCTTTCCAGCAAGTGCATGGGCTCACCATATGAAGTGAGGAAAGAGGAGCATACTACTCAGAATGTTGGATGCTTTCGGTACCAGTTCAGTAGAAGCTCTGTCTGTGGTTCTGGGGACTTATTCTACTGATATCATCAGTAGAAGTCATTTCGTGTAGTTTTGGAGACTTGGTGCATTGATATCACCAATGCTTTTTTTCTAAAAAAAAGTTTGAGGGTACTCCGACATGGGATATAATGCAGCGAAAATTAGTTATAACTGAAGCACGGGATACCACCCGTCTGCTTTCAGCCATGACGTCATCAACATGACGAACAAAAAAAATACTAAAAAAACTAAAAAAAATGGTATCGGACTCTTCAGGCGAGCTTGCTCCAAAAGTCAGGCGATACCGAAAAACACATACAAGAGAATGTGGTATCGAACACTTCAGTTTACATCACCTCAAATGAAGCATGCGCTTTGAGCGTACGCATATCCGTTTAGCACTACCATCGACCACTATTAGCGGGCGAGGGCACTGCATAGTTGTCGATCTGGCTGCCAGCGATTGAGTTGTTGAGAACGGTTGTCGCAGCTTCGAAATGCTTGCAACACTCAATGACATCGATTTTTCCACTCTTCCAAGTTCTCAACATCGTAAAGAAATTTCTTTGTCGACGAAAAAGTTTATGGGTACGCGTCCCACAGCGTTCCCCCAGAAAAACAGCACTGGATGTCACTATCCGTCACAGAGGAGTGCCAGACTGGCCAAAGGCGGGCAGAGATAACAATATTCGTGAAATTAATGTGGACAACATTGTAGAAATGCATCAACAAAACTGCTGATGCCTTGACACGTTGACAATGGTAGCGGGAGACGACTGGCGGAGGCTGTCGCATTTTCTCCTTCTTCCCCAAAGTATGGGAACGACTGAAGCTGAAGCATGCAGATCAGAACTGTGGCACAGTTCATTGTGTGACCAGCCACGGCCTGTACCCAGCACATCTGATTCAAGGGGGCCACAGCCAGAGTGCTACATACACATGTGAGACTTGTGGGTCCCCTGAAGACACAACATTACACTGCAACACCGTCACATACGTAAGACCTGTAACAGAATATGATGACATCAAATAAATGTTATGAGACCCAGACAAATGAATGTGTTCTTGGTAATACCACTGACAAGGCTTCAAGACGACTGCACGACATCTACAGAAAAGAAAATCCGTACAGGAGATATCGAACAGGTACACGACAAACACACCATGGTCGTTGGGAGGACAAAACTCAGACACAGACACAAACACCAGTGTAGAAGCAAATACAGAAAACGATACAAAAAATGGTTCAAATGGCTCTGAGCACTATGGGACTACCCCGGCGGAGGTTCGAGTCCTCCCGCGGGCATGGGTGTATGTGTTTGTCCTTAGGATAATTTAGGTTAAGTAGTGTGTAAGCTTAGGGACTGATAACCTTAGCAGTTAAGTCCTATAGGATTTCACACACATTTGAACATTTGAACTATGGGACTTAACATCTGAGGTCATCAGTCCCCTAGAACTCAGAACTGCTTAAACCTAACTAACCTAAGGACATCACACACATCCATGCCTGAGGCAGGATTCGAACCTGCGACCGTAGCGGTTCCAGACTGTAGCGCCTAGAACCGCTCGGCCACACCGGCCGGCAGAAAACGATACAGATCGACAACATCAGACACAAGTAGATTCATAACATAAGGAGTGTAACACCTAAAACAGATGTCAGTTGACTGGTTCACACATCTAAACTGCACTTAGGTTTTTTTTTAAAATTTGTTGGCTTTTGGGCCATGTCGATGCAGCCATCTCGATAGTAATGTCAATTTTGACGTTAAGAAAGTGAGGACAATACAACATCCAGTCCCCAAGTAGAGAAAATCACCAGCCCCGCCGGGAAACGAATCTGGAGCCCTGTGCGTAGCAATCACCCCATTTACCACGCGGACCTGCACTTTAAATGTGATAACTAGATAATATAAAGGTTAATGACTAACACAAACAATGAGACAGTGATTACATCTAAAGAATATGCCACATGGGGAGGCGAGTTTCGAAGTTCAAGCTCCGAAGCTCCCCTGCCGCCTACGGCATTAAGGAAAGCAGCATCACACACACAAACAAACAACAGAATAGCACACGTACAAAATGTAGAACTATATCTAAATATAGCAACACAAATAGAGCAGTGGGTACACCCTACACAAGCACATGAAATGTGTACTAAGTACTACTAGTCCTTAGACAGTAGAAACAGATACATAGAGCATTATTCATGATGTATTTCATTTAGTAATATAACAAAACAGGCTTAATGTTTCTGCCAAGGCCCTCCCACCAGGAACAGCAACAACATGAACCATAATCTGTATGTTAAATTTCGTTTTAACAGTGAATGAAAATCTGTAGATCGTCCCTTTCCTATCTTTTCACAATTTTACTCTAAATTACAAACATTTATTATTTTACCCCTCCGTCTCCTCATCTGATTTAATTCTTTTTGTAATTCATTGTAATTAGTCTTGATTGTATAGCTCAAAACGTTTTTGCTAATAATGTGGAACAACGTCTCATCAAATGTGCAGTTATACACTACTGGCCATTAAAATTGCTACACCACGAAGATGACGTACTACAGACGCGAAATTTAACCGACAGGAAGAAGATGCTGTGATATGCAAATGATTAGCTTTTCAGAGCATTCACACAAGGTTGGCGCCGGTGGCGACAACTACAACGTGCTGACACGAGGAAAGTTTCCAACCGATTTCTCATACACAAACAGCAGTTGACCGGTGTTGCCTAGTGAAATGTTGTGATTCCTCGTGTAAGGAGGAGAAATGTGTACCATCACGTTTCCGACTTTGATAAAGGTCGGATTGTAGCCCATCGCAATTACGGTTTATCGTATCGCGACATTGCTGTTCGCGTTGGTCGAGATCCACTGACTGTTAGCAGAATACGGAATTGGTGGGTTCAAGGGGGTAATACGGAACGCCGTGCTGGATCCCAACGAGCTCGTATCACTAGCAGTCGAGATGACAGTCATTTTATCCGCATGACTGTATCGGATCGTGCAGCCACGGCTCGATCCCTGAGTGAACAGCTGGGAACGTTTGCAAGACAACAAACATCTGCACGAACAGTTCCACGACGTTTGCAGCAGCATGGACTAACAGCTCGGAGACCATAGCTGCGGTTACCCTTGACGCTGCATCACAGACAGGAGCGCCTGCGATGGTGTACTCGACGACGAACCTGGGTGCACGAATGGCAAAACGTTATTTTTTCGGACGAATCCAGGTTCTGTTTAGAGCATCGTGATGGTCGCATCCGTGTTTGGCGACATAGCAGTGAACGCACATTGGAAGCGTGTATTCGTCATCGCCGGACTGGCATATCACCCGGCGTGATGGTATGGGGTGCCATTAGTTACACGTCTCGGTCACCTCTTGTTCGCATTGACGGCGCTTTGAACAGTGGACGTTAGATGTCAGATGTGTTACGACCCGTGGCTCTGCCCTTCATTCGATCCCTGTGAAACCCAATATTGCAGCAGGATAATGCACGACCGCATGTTGCATCTCCTGTACGGTCCTTTGTGGATACAGGGAATGTTCGACTGCTGCCCTGGCCAGCACATTCTCCAGATCTCTCACCAACTGAAAACGTCTGGTCAATGGTGGCCGAGCAACTGGCTCGTCACAATACGCCAGTCACTACTCTTGATGAACTGTGGTATCGTGTTGAAGCTGCATGGGCAGCTGTACCTGTACACGCCAGGCGTATCAAGGCCGTTATTACGGCCAGCGGTGGTTGTTCTGGGTACTGATTTCTCAGGATGTATGCACCCAAATTGCGTGAAAATGTAATCACATGTCAGTTCTAGTATAATATATTTGTCCAATGAATATCCGTTAATCATCTGCATTTCTTCTTGGTGTAGCAATTTTGATGGACAGTAGTGTAAAATGTACGCACTGTTTTTAAACTACGAGACTTGTAGGTCTTTAGATATGCAATAAATTAAATGAAGCGAAATCTGCAGGTGGAGGACGCGGAAGAGTGGTGTGGCGTGGCGCCGTCCAGGGAGAGCTCAGCTAGCGAGCCCGAGGAGGAGGCAGAGGTGGAGCCTGCGGCCGCCGGCAAGAGGCACGGCGGCAGGATCGAGGTGTCGCTCTACTCCGGCGGCAGCCAGCGCGAGGACATCCTCAGCGTGTCGGTGGAGGCGGAGGAGCCGGCCATGGTGCGCGGCTGCGGGCTCCGCAAGACGGCGCCGCCCGCCTCCGTCCGCAGGCCGCCGCCCCCTGCAGACAAGGCGACGGCCGGGGACCCCGCGGTGAGCTTTTCGCAGCGCCTGACGCCTGCAGCTTCACAGCTACGCTACTGGCCAGACACCAGGAAGGATAGCAAATAACAAAATTGTACTTACAATGAAATAAACACCCTTAGCGGCTTACAGGCGTTGACATACATCAACGGGGATAGATGAAAATGTGTGCGGGAGTCGAACCCGGGATCTACTGCTTACATGGCAGACGCTCAATCCATCTGAGCCACCGAGGACACAGAGGATAGCGCGACTGCGGTGATTTATCTCTGACACGCCTCCCGCGAAACCCACATTCTCAACGTATTGTCCCGCACTACATTCGTAGTGCCCCTGCCCATTATACTCATTACTCGCGGCGTGTTGTCGATTCCCGTAGGAGTTCGAGCACTATTTGTGCATTCGCACAGAAGAAGAAGATGGTCAAGTGGCCGGTGAGCCTTAACTATATATATATATATATATATATATATATATATATATATATATATACTCCTGGAAATTGAAATAAGAACACCGTGAATTCATTGTCCCAGGAAGGGGAAACTTTATTGACACATTCCTGGGGTCAGATACATCACATGATCACACTGACAGAACCACAGGCACATAGACACAGGCAACAGAGCATGCACAATGTCGGCACTAGTACAGTGTATATCCACCTTTCGCAGCAATGCAGGCTGCTATTCTCCCATGGAGACGATCGTAGAGATGCTGGATGTAGTCCTGTGGAACGGCTTGCCATGCCATTTCCACCTGGCGCCTCAGTTGGACCAGCGTTCGTGCTGGATGTGCAGACCGCGTGAGACGACGCTTCAATCAGTCCCAAACATGCTCAATGGGGGACAGATCCGGAGATCTTGCTGGCCAGGGTAGTTGACTTACACCTTCTAGAGCACGTTGGGTGGCACGGGATACATGCGGACGTGCATTGTCCTGTTGGAACAGCAAGTTCCCTTGCCGGTCTAGGAATGGTAGAACGATGGGTTCGATGACGGTTTGGATGTACCGTGCACTATTCAGTGTCCCCTCGACGATCACTAGTGGTGTACGGCCAGTGTAGGAGATCGCTCCCCACACCATGATGCCGGGTGTTGGCCCTGTGTGCCTCGGTCGTATGCAGTTCTGATTGTGGCGCTCACCTGCACGGCGCCAAACACGCATACGACCATCATTGGCACCAAGGCAGAAGCGACTCTCATCGCTGAAGACGACACGTCTCCATTCGTCCCTCCATTCACGCCTGTCGCGACACCACTGGAGACGGGCTGCACGATGTTGGGGCGTGAGCGGAAGACGGCTTAACGGTGTGCGGGACCGTAGCCCAGCTTCATGGAGACGGTTGCGAATGGTCCTCGCCGATACCCCAGGAGCAACAGTGCCCCTAATTTGCTGGGAAGTCGCGGTGCGGTCCCCTACGGCACTGCATAGGATCCTACGGTCTTGGCGTGCATCCGTGCGTCGCTGCGGTCCGGTCCCAGGTCGACGGGCACGTGCACCTTCCGCCGACCACTGGCGACAACATCGATGTACTGTGGAGACCTCACGCCCCACGTGTTGAGCAATTCGGCGGTACGTCCACCCGGCCTCCCGCATGCCCACTATACGCCCTCGCTCAAAATCCGTCAACTGCACATACGGTTCACGTCCACGCTGTCGCGGCATGCTACCAGTGTTAAAGACTGCGATGAAGCTCCGTATGCCACGGCAAACTGGCTGACACTGACGGCGGCGGTGCACAAATGCTGCACAGCTAGCGCCATTCGACGGCCAACACCGCGGTTCCTGGTGTGTCCGCTGTGCCGTGCGTGTGATCATTGCTTGTACAGCCCTCTCGCAGTGTCCGGAGCAAGTATGGTGGGTCTGACACACCGGTGTCAATGTGTTCTTTTTTCCATTTCCAGGAGTGTATATATATATACCAAGATGATATCTGTTCTTTCGGATGTGTCCTCCGTGGCTCAGGTGGACGCCGGCACGGTAGCTCAGCGTGTTCGGTGAGAAGGTTAGCTGCCCTCTGTAATAAAAAAAAAAAAAAACTAAGTTAATTGATCAACAACGAACTTAAACGGATGTCTTACGACGTCCGTCCCGAGCAGATGTAACGAACGAAAGCGAACAATATGAGATTAAAAAAAGAAAAGAAAGATGGGTAGAGCGTCTGCCATGTAAGCAAGAGATCCCGGGTTCGTGTCCCGGTCGGGGCTCACATTTTCATCTGTCCCCGCTGACGTATGTCAACGCCTGTAAGCAGCTAAGTGTGTTCATTTCATTGTAATTTCATTCTAACGAGCTGCATGGTCACCGATGGTATCTGTTCTATCAGACACATCCGAAAGAGCAGATATCATCTTAGTATATATATAAAATTTTACTTATTGTAAGCAGGTCGCTCCAAAAGATCAAAGTTTCTATAAAAACCCGATTTATTTTCCGTACTTTGACATTTGTACGGTATGTTGATTCCTTCTTGAAAAACAAAATGTCATTTTTCCACAAAGCCTCCATATCTTCGAACTGCCTTACGCCGTCGTGGAACTAACACCTGTATACGAGGGTGAGTCAAATGAAAACCTTAAATTGTAATAACGAATCGTAATTTCGCTCCGTTATCCTGTAAGTTGGTAAGCGTGCTACAAACAGCGTGCAGAATGGCCTGTAGGTGGCAGCATAGTGCAGATGCACACATACCGTCGCAGTATCAGTATAAAGATGGCCGCCCCACTTGCGGCTCGCACCAGGGAAGAACAGCGTTCTTTTATTCGGTTTTTGCGTAGTGAATATGTGAAACCCATTGAAATTCATCGGCGAATGAAAGTTCAGTTGATGCATGTTTGTCACAGCAGCAATTCTACGAATGGAGTAGGAAGTTCGTAAATGGTGTGACTTCAGTGGAAGATGCTCCTCGTCCATGTTAGACACAACAAGTTGTGACTCCACAGAACATTGTGCAGTTGAAGCCATAGTGAAGGGAAACCGCCGGGTGACACTGAATGACATTGCAGCATGTTTACAGATTAGTCATGGGTCAGCATACCACATTGTGCATTATGTGCTCCAGTTTCACAGAGTGTCTGCAAGATGGGTGCCACGGCAGCTGACTCCTCAAATGAGAGAACGACGTGTTGATGCTTGTCAAGAACTTCTTCGGCGCTTTGAAAGAGAAGGTGATGACTTTCTTGCAAGAATCGTTACTGAGGAAGAAACGTGGGATCACTTCCACCAACCGGAAACGAAGAGAGCGAGCAAGGAATGTCGCCATTCCCCATCACCAAAACCAAAGAAGTTTCGAACAGAGCCATCAGCAGGGAAGGTTATGCTGACTCTCTTTTGGGACGAAAAAGGCGTCATTTCCGAGCACTGCATGCCTAGAGGGACCACTGTCACCAGTGCATCTTACACAGATCTCCTAAAAAAATCATCTGCGGCCTGTGATCAAATCAAAGCGACATGTATTGCTGTCAGCAGGTGTCCTTTTGCAACATGACAATGCAAGGCCCCACACTGCCAGTACAACAGTTGCGACAATCACAGACCTGCATTTTGAGTGTCTTCCTCATCCATCATACTCACCAGACCTTCCCCAAGTGATTTCCATATGTCTGGATTACTCAAAGACGCAATGGAAGGAAAGAAGTTCCGTTCTGATGAAGAGGTACGCCACGCGGTGTATGAGTGGTTGCATGGACTAGCAAAAGATTTTTTTCTAAAGAAATTTATGCACTTTGTAAGCGCTGGAGGACTTTCATTGAGCGTGGGGGAGATTATGTTGAAAAGTTTTGTACCACTTCTGCACAGTAAATAATATTTAAAAAAAAATATTTAAGGTTTTCATTTGACTCACCCTCGTGCCTGCATCATAAAAGTCAGGACCAACACGTTTGAGCTATTATTTAGCCGCTTTTACAATCTCGTAATCATCTCCAAATCTTGTTCGCTGAAGAGATTCCTTCAGTTTACTGAAGTAGCCATAACCACACGGTGCCAGGTCAGGGCCGTAGCGTGAGTGTTTCAGTGTTTTCCACTCAAAATTTGTGATCTATTCAACATTCTAAGAATCTACCTGGCGAAAAGCTTTTCCAACTTTGACTTTCTCAATATTCCCCACGCACTTGCTTCTCTTACTCCCACTCGGATTGACAGTTCATTAATTGTTAAGCGTTTGTCAGCCAAAATAATACTATGAATATGCTGTACTTTTCAGTAGTTAGTGAAGTGTTCGGACTGCCGCTGCTTGGGAGATCAGTGTGGTTGTGTGCCCAATGTCACCCATAGTGATGCAATTTTTCGCATGCCCGGACGTTCCTTGGGGAAGCGAAGCACAGTCGTATGCGCTAATCCGGTTTCATGAGCGAGCTCACGAATCGTATGGCTTCGATCACTGTCCACTAACGCGGTAACAGCATGCACTTCTTCTTCAGAGATGCTAGGACGACCTGCCCAATGTGTGTCTGCCACAGTTTGCCGACCTTCGTTGAAGGCTTTTACCCAACGTACCACTGTTCTGTACGGCAATGCCGATTCTCCAAACGCCTCTTGAAGACGATGAAGACACTGTCGTGCTGTACGACCTCTGGCAAATTCAATCTTGAACCAACTCCCTTGTTCCTGTTTCGAAACCATAGTGACACCGTGACGTTAGACCGCTCGCTCACAAGTGACTGTGTTTCCCTTGACTGTGCGCACGCCAGTGATGTGGGATGGGCGAGTCCATTTGCTTGGAGGTAAGGTAGGTATGTCAACAACGTGTGCTATCAGCGACACTAGTAGATTCCATTGCATAGTGTCTACACAGCAGTGTTGCCACTATTTAAGCTCCAACCTACGTAAGTGGGAAGAATCTACGTATGGCATTCATAAATAGCAAAGAAATAGAACAAGGTGTGCTGACGCCCCCATGACACTGGTGATGTCCACTGTCGTGGGACGCGAGCGGCCCCTGACTCCTCGCCATACGAGTTGTCAGTGGGCGGGAACAAGTCCAGTCCACCCAGGCCCTCCGGAGTTTTGCCAGCTATGCACCCCCGCATGTACTCGTTGTCCCATGTCGTGCACTTGGATGCGGTAGCCATGTCCGATGACGAGCAGCAATGCTTTCCACTACTCCCCCCAGCGGTGGACTTGAATGATGCCCGATGGCGTCTAGATGGCTAGGAGGCCGTAAGGGCACGACTCCTCCAGCCAGATCACAGCTTGCAGTCCATCAGCCAGAGACCTCAGAGGCAAGTTGACGAGTTAATCAGTGGCTGGCAGCCAGCAGATTTCATCACCAAGGGTTAGCCATGGTTTCTCTGAAACAAAAAGCGCATCATTCTCTCCAGTTCAAGTCTCAGAGAAAATAGTGGCACATTGAATGCCTTGACCTGCTAAGCTCGATTATTTATACC
Organism: Schistocerca americana; assembly: GCF_021461395.2. Taxonomy (NCBI): domain Eukaryota; kingdom Metazoa; phylum Arthropoda; class Insecta; order Orthoptera; family Acrididae; genus Schistocerca; species Schistocerca americana. The sequence goes on from NC_060123.1 coordinate 134,426,672, forward strand.
TTCATAGCCATGCTTCTGACGTAGTCCTACTGCTGGGGGAGGGGGCAGACGAGTAGGTTTGTCATATATTTGTCCTTCAGCTTTCCCTGACTCGCTTTGCCCCGAGCAATGGTTGCTAGGCCTGGTAGAATTTACAGCGTGTGAGTTGCTCAGTAGCACGCAATAGCTCTGAGTTAGAAAATGCAAGTTCACTCCCGATCACACTGTGTCATGGCATTAACGGTTTTGTGCGACTTGGCCACAGCCAGTGGCTCAAACCCTGCCAGCACGATACTGCCCAGTGGCTTACTTGATTAGCGCACTGGCTGTGAGCTGGCCTCTACTGCCTGGCCGTGGCTGGAGAAAAGTTTTAAAAATTTATATTTCCGGCGCCGAACTTTTTCGATTAGCAGAAAAAGTTTGATGTTGAAACAATGTTGTGCGTTTCTTTTGGAGTGACCTACGTATGTATACAGTGCATGTGAAGATTAATCTACGTTCCCAGCTGCAGGCATTGGGAACGAGCACCCACGACCTTACTCCTTCCCTAACAGTGACTAAAACATCGAATTCATCCCCTACTGCACAATCACAGTGGTGTTCATCAAGCGTGATGTTAAAGACGGAAGAGGGCAGCCCAACACTGGTTAAACAAGAGTAGACGATGGACTCAATAAAATGTTTATATTCTGATAAAGATGCACAAATATACTAATAATAAAGCTCACGCGATTGAACATGGTAAATAAAAGGGTGAAAAAGTGTCAGGACGTAAGATTATTGCTGAACTGAGAGACAATACTTGGTCAACCGAGAAAAAGTACACACGTAAGTAATCAGAGGACATAAAATGAAGAAGTAAACCCGGCAGCTTGATGGAGTCGCTGGTCGGTATGTGGTCGCAATTATGAGTTGCCCACTTAATTCTGGATCATCTGATTGTCGCAACAAGAGCATTAATTGATCTAGGAATTACATTGTCCTTGAGACATGACTCTCAACTTTATCTTCGATAATGATAGAAACTGAAGAAATGAATTAGAATTTGTGCTACAGCCCAGACTTGAACGCGGGTCTCTCCCTTACTAGGCTGATGTGCTAACCATTATACCACTGTCACAGTATGGCTGACACAGCTACAAGGACTGCCCTAGTCCAGTGACCTCCCTAACACAAACTTCACTTTACGCCTCGAGCCAATTTTCCCCTTCTTAAATTGTCAATATTATTGTTACTATTCCAGTACCGGAGAGCCTCGGCGATACAAACGATTTGAGAAGGGGAAAATGGGCTGAAAGCATGAACTGAAGTTTGTGTTATGAAGGCCAATCCGTTAAGCTGTGTTAGCCATACTCCGACAGTAGTGTAATGGTTAGCACATCAGCTAGTAAGCAAGAGACCCGCGTTTAAGTTCTGGCTGTAGCACGTTTTAAAAAATTTCTTCAGCTTCTATTATTATCGAAGATCATTAGTTGTTTCTCTGAAAAAATGGTTCAAATGGCTCTGAGCACTTTGGGACTTAACATCTGAGGTCATCAGTCCCCTAGACTTAGAACTACTTAAACCTACCTAACCTAAGGGCATCACACACATCCATGCCCGAGGCAGGATTCGAACCTTCGACCGCAGCAGCAGCGCGGTTCCTGACTGAAGCGCCTAGTACCGCTCGGCCGCAACGGCCGGCTAGTTTTTCTAACTGTCGATCTTCTGACGACCTTCTGGTGCTTATAGCACTCAGTTAAACTGTCTCAGCATTGCTCCTAAATGCTAGGACCATGTGGTTGGAGACTTTACCAACCATGGTAAGGCATCTTAGTGGCATAAGAACTTGTGCCCAGTGGGGCATAGATCTTGCTGTGGGGATTATCCGACTTCACAGAAGGCTCTGCTTTTCACTGCCAAGTTGATTGCGCTCATTTGCACAGTTTTGGACGGGGTACTTAGTTCTAAGGTGCCAGACGTTCACTTCTTCTAATTACCAGGAGCGCTTCAACTGGCGCATCTCTGGTGTATCCAAGTGCGAAGGAGCATTCAAACGTAGCACTAACGGCTCCCTTACAAACGAAAAACGCCATCCTGGCGAAAATTACTAACTTTTTAATTAGTTTCAGTTACGACCAGTAAAAATTATGAACAATTCCTCTTTATTGTGGCACCAATACTGTCTGTTTAGCATCTAATAACCGTTCTCGCAACATTCAGAAAATCGATAATCAAATTAAAGTCAGAATTAATTATCACATGTAGGACCACATTTGCTAGCCTGAAAAGGTTGTTAATCTCTAATTATCGTAATTTTGATGTGCCCGTAGTAGCCTCGGACAGTGGGGCATCACAAGCACCGTAGTAAGAATACACAATTAAATTTGTAGCCGAGTTGGCGTATACATAGTGCGGAATTTGTTACTGCAGCAGCAGCAGTGGCTCCAACCCGGCAGGCCATCGAGTCGAGCTGGGCCCGAACGAGATATGGACAAGTCATTCCACGCTGCTTCGCCATCATTCGTAAGGAGTTCCGATACCATCAAAGTATCAATACTTACTCAGATGAATAGTACTCAAGTCGTCCCGCAGTACTGCTCATATGAGTACTCCAAAAGTATCGACACCTACTCGTGTCAATACTTTTGTAATTTTTTAAGCAAATAAAGTAATGCTGAGTATACAGGGCGAATCACCTAAAACTTGTAAATATTGCGTAAATGGAAGGTGCTAGTGATGCGCGGCTTTCACAGAATGGATTGGTAGTCAGGGGCTCGTACCGCAAGCCAATCAACAAATGGTAGTTACACTTAGAAAGTGGGTTTTTTTTTGCTAACATACACTTTTTTAAACGAAGCAATGCCTGTCGCATTAACAAACTAAAAGTAGGGTAAATTAGAATGTCAGTGGTGTAGCTGCAGGATTTTAGTGCGAGTCGATTACGAGTATCGTATTTTGAAAAGTCTCCGTACCGATTCTTGTTTGTGTCATTCAAGCTGCGTAGTTACTATGTACGATGTTGTTATGTTTGCTTACAGTGTGCTTGTGTGTTCCTTGAGTGCATTGCGACTTGCTGATCAGTTAGCGTGTGACCGTCCAAGCAGTAGGTCGTGAGCGGACGATGGGATTTACCAGTGCAGAAAAGTCGACATCCTCATGGTGTGTGGAGAGTGTAGGAAGGATGCAGTTCGTTCTTATACGGTGTACGCGGCAAGATATCCCAACAGGCCTCAACCATCTTGGTAATTATTTATCAACTTCTTCAACCAGTTACGTGAAAGTGGTAGTGTAACACCTAGGCAACGTAGCAGAAGAAAACAAGGGACGACAGAAGAGGGAGAGATTAATGTACTTACTGCTGTTGCAGTTGATCCGCACGTTTGCTCCTGCACAATCGGGATATGAAACTTCCTGGCAGTTTAAAACTGTGTCCCGGACCGAGACTCGAACTCGGGACCTTTGCCTTTCGCGGGTAATTGCTCTACCAAGTTCGAATCTCGGTCCGGCACACAGTTTTAATCTGCCAGGAAGTTTCATATCAGCGCACGCTCCGCTGCAGAGTGAAAATTTCATTCTGGAATCGTGATATGAGTCAGGCAACTGTCCTACACATTCTCCACTGACATAGGATCCATCCATATCACATCCCTCTCCATCAAGAGCTGCATGGAAACGATTATGAGAATCGTGTTAACTGCTACACGGGCGTTGCGACAGGCTGTATCCCGTATCTCGTTTAGTGATGAAGCCACTTTTACTAATAATGGCCAAGTAAACCAACGAAACATGCGCTATTGGTCTGTAGGCAGTCCCCGTTGTCTTCATCAGAAAGAACATCAGAGTCCACGAAGTGTAAAGTGTGGTGTGCGATCGTGAACCATCAGCTCATAAGCCCGTTTTCCATAGACGGAACGATGAACGCGTGGAGGTATCGCAGCCCCCTGACAGACCGTCTTCCACGGATGCTACAAGACGTTCCTCTACAGACTAGGAGGAACCTGTGGTACAATCATGATGGCTGTCCAGCCCACAGTGCACGAAGTACTACAGCATGTCCTCATGAATTGTTTACAAATCGTTGGACTGGACGCGGAGAACCTGTATCTTAGCCGGCATGTTCCCCGGATTTGACGCCTGTAGACTTTTTTCTGTGGGTAAAACTGAAAAACGTTGTCTACAAGGACATGCCAACTACAGCCGATGATAGTCTAATAAAACACATTAAATACTAAACAGACAGCATGTCAGCGTCGGTCGTAACATTATCTGTATTTCAGCTAACATCGCAGCCATCATCAGTGCGTTATTGCTAGTCATGTAGACTCATTTACGACGACACAATATAGCTTCGGTGTGTAGAAGCATAAGTAAAATTCGCTTATCACATCCATGATACTTTCCCCCTTAGCCGGTCGGTGTGACCGAGCGATTCTAGGCGCTTCAGTCAGAAACCGTGCGACCGCTACGGTCGCAGGTTCGAATCCTGCCTTGGGCATGGATGTGTGTGGTTAGTTAGTCAGCTTTAAGTAGTTCTAAGTTCTAGGGGACTGACGACCTCAGATGTTAAGTACCATAGTGCTCAGAACCATTTTCTCCCTTATTTCATGATAATGCAAAACGAACTGCTCCTGTGTGAATTTTTTCGATGTCCTCTGTCAATCCTATGTGCTAAAGATCCGAAACCGCGCAGCAATACTCCAGCATACAAGTGTAGTGTAGTCAATTTGTAGGTTTGTAGCATCTTGTAAGTTATCTTCGAATAAAACACAGTCTCCGGTTCGCCTTTCGCACAACATTTTCTTTGTGATGGTTGCAATTTAAATTGTTTTCATTTTCAATCCTTAGGTATTTAGCTGAATCGTGTTATTTCTTGCGTAACCGAAAGTAACGGATTGTTTAGCATCAGTGGTTACTAATCGCACCATGCAAATAACGTCTCTAAACCATTTTGATTGTCTAATGACATTACTAGACTACACACGACAGGGTCGCATGCAGACAATCTGATGTCTCCTTAATCGTATATACACTGAAATGGCTCTGAGCACTATGGGACTTAACATCTGTGGTCATCAGTCCCCTAGGACTTAGAACTACTTAAAACTAACTAACCTAAGGACATCACACAACAGCCAGCCATCACGAGGCAGAGAAAATCCCTGTCCCGCCGGGAATCGAACCCGGGAACCCGGGCGCGGGAAGCGAGAACGCTACCGCACGACCACGAGCTGCGGACAATACACACTGAAATGCCAAAGGTCATGGGTTACCTCCTAATATCACGTCGGACATTATTTTGCCCGGCGTAGCGCAGCAACCCAAAGTGTCATGGAGTCAACACGTCGTTGGAAGTCCGCTGACGAAATATTGAGCCACGCTGCTCCTATAGCCGTCAATAATTGCGATAGTGTCGCCGGTGCAGAATGTTGTGTACGAACTGACGTCTCGATTATGTCCTAATATCGTTCGATGGTATTCATTTCGGGCGATCTGTGTGCTCAAATCATTCACTCGAATTGTGCAGAATGTTTTTCAAACCAATCGCGAACAGCTGTGACTAGGTGGCATGACATCACTGTTTGGGAAAAAGAAGTCCATGAATGGCTGCAACTGGTCTCCAAGTAGGCGAACACAATAATTTACAGTCGATGATCGGTTCAGTTGGACCAAAGAACCCAGTCCATTCCGTGTAAACACAGCCCACACAATTATGGAGCCACCACCAGCTTCACGATTTGGGCCCATGGCTTCGTGAGGTTTGCGCCACACTCGAACCCTACCATCAGCTCTTACCAATTGCATTCGGGATTCATATGATCAGGACACGGTTTTCCAGTCGTCCAGGATCCATCCGACATGGTCACGAGCCCAGGAGAGGCGCTGCAGGCGACCTCGCGCTGTTAGCGAAGGCACTCGCATAGTTCGTCTGCTGCCATAGCCCATTAATTCCAAATTTCGCCGCACTGTCCTAACGGATATGTTCGTCGTACGTCCCGCATCGATTTCTGCGGTTATTTGACGCAGTGTTGTTTGTCTGTTGTCAGTGACAACTGTACGCAAACGCCGCTGCTCTCAGTCGTTAAGTGAATGCCGATGGCCACTGCGTTGTCTGTGGTGAGAGGTAATGCAGAAATTTGGTATTCTCGGCACACTCTTGACACTGCAGATCTCGGAATATTGAATTTCCTAGCGATTTCCGATACAGAATCTCCCACTGGAACGTCCCCTTTGGAAAATTATGAATTACCGTCCTGGTAAACTTCTACGTTATTTGATAGAGACAGCCGAGTAAAACTGTACGTACTCAGACATTTCTCTCTTTACTTATTCCGATCATCACTAAACTGACACACAATATTTTTAGCGCAACGCAACCTGACTTTCAATAGTCCCTACAAAAGAATGGCCCTGACTAACAATAACCTATACCTTTCATAAATCACTTACCTCACAAAAATCTTCGTTACTCGAACTACTGAAATACAGCGAGCGCCAATACTGCCAGCTAAATAAAAGATTCTAACTACTGAAGGCACTAACTACTGATAGGCATAGTTAGCAAATGAAAGATTTTGATAGAGAACAAACAATGTATTTACCTTAATAATGTTCAAAAGTCATCATATATATCTATCAATTCATGACAACCATCTTTAAAATTTCCTTTTTCTGGCGGACACACGTCCAGATCGTCCACTTATAGTAACCTCTCAAAACTCTGACATCTCTCTCCCCACATCCACCATTGCTGGCGGCTCACCTCCGACTGCCCAACGCTATCCGCTGTTCACACCACACTGCCCAACACTACACAAGAGAATATTCCAACAATGAGTCCAACCAGCCAGAGACTGCACACAGCAAAGTCAGTGATTTTCATACACAGCGCTACGTGGCGTTACCAACATAAAGACCTGAACAGCCTACTTACTCCATGTGCCTAGCTCCAACTACCATTCCGCGTTCAGAGTCTTTTAATTCCCGTCGTGCGGCAATAATTACTTCGGAAACCTTTTGACATGAATCACCTGAGTCCAAATGACAGCTCCGCCAATGCACTGTCCTTTCACACAGTGTATACGCGATACCATCGCCATCTGTGTATGTCCATATTGCTGTCCCATCACTTCTCTTATCTCAGTGTATACTGTAAATTAAGAACAGCAGAGAGCCTATCCTTTGGGTACCCCAGATAATACTTCGATTTCACTTGATGATTTCAGGTCACTTACTACAAACTGTGACCCTGACGAATCCTGTCGCACAACTGGGACGATACTGCATAAGCACACGAATTAATTAGCAGTTGCTTGTGAGAAATTGTGTCAAACGCCTTCTGGAGATACAGAAATATGTAATCAACATAAAATCCCTCTGTCGCTAGCTCTCATAGCTTTGCGTTGGATAAAGAGCAAGTTTTGTTTCACATGGAAGAAATTTTCTGAATCCGTGTAGGTTATGTGTCAACAGATCGTTTTCTTCGAGGTAGTGTTCGAAAACAGTATGTGTTCCAAAATCCTACTACAGACTTTCCCACATAAAACTGGGACGTTTGACGCCTGAGGTTCAAGTATCAATGAACTAACTAAAAAATAACAGGTAATAGTAATGTTAAAAACATGTAGTTACCTAATTATAATAGATGCTGTAAGTGGTGGTCATGGGCATCCGGGCATCGCTGACGTCATGTGGTGGCGTTACCAGCAACACGCTGTAATCCTGAAGGCGTGATATAGTTAATTTCTCTAGTAACGTTCCGCGTAACATCGTCTAGTGTGCGAGGATTGTCAGCATACACTTTGCCTTTTAGTGTGCCCCGTACATAAAAAGCACCCAATGTTAAGTCTGGGGACCTCGGGTACCAGGGGCCTCTAGTGGTTGAGTCTGTCTTCAGGGAACACGTTGGTGATGTGGGCCATCCTTTGGTTAGACGCATGAGCGGTTGCTCCATTTTGTTTGAATACTACACAAAGCATCTCTCCATCCGTTAATTGTGCGTAGAAATAATCAAAGATCTCTAGATGTGTCATTATTTAAGATGTAATTGAAAAATATAGGACCAATAATAGGGATGCCGGACGATGGACACCAAACGCCTATCTTCTCTCAGTGGAGGGGTTCTTCATGCAGAATATAAGAGTTGTCCTGCGACCAGTATCTGCAATTCTGGGAGTTTACGTAACCTGACAAAGGAAACAAGACGTCATCTGACATGAAGTACAGAAAGAGGTCCAAGCGACCATTAGCAATTGATGTTAACAGTAGGTTACAATAGTGAAATCTTTTTCCGGATCCTCAAATTTCAACTCTCACACCACACTCACACGATAGGCTTTTAGTTTAATATATTTTTGTATACGAGATATACCAACATGCTGCAGTAGCCTTCTAACCGACATGTGGGGACCTCTCGTAATGTCCATGCGAATTCTTAGTTTAAGCGGTGCTCTTTGTCGGTCGCCTATTCCTCTGCACATTCTGAACAGATCCTACAGCCCTCCATTTCTTGTACAGATCTTGAATAGTGCTGGCCGTAGGGAGTTTCCTACCAGGATACGTCGCTTGAAATATTTCCTTTCATTCCTTGATGGAGCCTGTCTTTATTTAACACTACGCAATATCAATTCGCTGTTCTAACACAAACTGCCCCTTTACTGTAACAACAATACGAGCTTCTCACAACATCTGACGCACGAACACACGGCTGCACTCAAAACTGCGATAAAATGCAGTGTAGCCACCTTTCGAGACAGTGTTGCCACTTCACAAGCAATTTGACTAGAGATGATTAACCAGTATGTGAGGCATACCGGTTTTATGTAGGACACCCTGTACAAATCGAATCCTAGATTCAGTTCACTGTTTCTAGCCGGTCGGTGTGGCCGAGCAGTTCTAGGCACTTCAATCTGGAACCACGCGACCGCTACGGTCGCAGGTTCGAATACTGCCTCGAGCACGGATGTGTGTGATGTCCTTAGGTTACTTAGGTTTAAGTAGTTCTAAGTTCTAGGGGACATGACCTCAGATGTTAAGTCCCATAGTGCTCAGAGCCATATGAAACATTTTCACTGTTTCTGTTTACATTCTTGTATATTGGTTTCAACTGTGCAACGATGTAGTTTTTACGTACGAACAGTTGTGTCGAAATACGGTTTAAAATGTCGGCGTTACTTTTACAAGCCCGAGTGTAACTCTAGCGAAAACAGGCCATTAGTGCGCCGTGTAGACCACGGGCCGCACGGCTCAGGCCGTCACCGGAAGCTGTTTGTGGCGGCCTGCGGGTTCGGCGGGCGGTGGGCGGCGGCCGGTAAGGCGAGAGGGCCCGAGATAAGCCCGTGGCGGGCCGCGGCCAGCACGTCCCCGCCGCGACCACTCCTCGGGGTCGGAGGGATCAGCAGCGCGGGGGCGGCGCCTCCGGAGTCCACGGCGCCGCCGGGTCACGTCTCTGCGCCACGACCGAGGCGTCGCGAGCAGCTACTCCTTAACGTACCTGCTTCTCCAATGTACCGCAACCAAGTCGTAATTTGACCCAGCTGCACCCTGAGACACCAACAGTAAACATAAGCTTCGTTATTGAACATACACTACTGACCATTAAAATTGCTACACCACGAAAGTGACGTGCTACAGACGCGAAATTTAACCGACAAGAAGAAGATGCTGTGATATGTAAATGATTAGCTTTTCAGAGCATTCACACAAGGTTGGCGCCGGTGGCGACACCTACAACGTGCTGACATACACAAACAGCAGTTGACCGGCGTTGCCTGGTGAAACGTTGTTCTGATGCGTCGTGTAAGGAGGAGAAATGCGTACCATCACGTTTCCGGCTTTGATAAAGGTCGGATTATAGCCTATCGCGATTGCGGTTTATCGTATCGCGACATTGCTGCTCGCGTTGGTCGAGATCCAATGACTGTTAGCAGAATAGGGAATCGGTGGGTTCGGGAGGGTAATACGGAACGCCGTGGTGGATCCCAACGGCCTCGTATCACTAGCAGTCGAGATGACAAGCATCTTATCCGCATGGCTGTAACGGATCGTGCAGCCACGTCTCGATGCCTGAGTCAACAGATGGGGACGTTTGCAAGACAACAACCATCTGTACGAACAGTTCGACGATGTTTGCAGCAGCATGGACTATCACCTCGGAGACCGTGGCTGCGGTTACCCTTGACGCTGCAACACAGACAGGAGCGCCTGCGATGGTGTTCTCGACGACGAACCTGGGTGCACGAATGGCAAAACGTCATTTTTTCGGATGAATCCAGGTTCTGTTTACAGCATCATGATCGTCGCATCCGTGTTTACCGACATCGCGGTGAACGCACATTGTAAGCGTGTATTCGTCATCGCCATACTGGCGTATCACTCGGCGTGATGGTATGGGGTGCAATTGGTTACACGTGTCGGTCACCTCATGTTCATTGACTGCACTTTGAACAGTGGACGTTACGTTTCAGATGTGTTACGACCCGTGGCTCTACCCTTCATTCGATCCCTGTGAAACCCTTCATTTCAGCAGGATAATGCACGACCGCATTTTGCAGGTCCTGTACGGGCCCTTCTGGATACAGAAAATGTTCGACTGCTGCCCTAGCCAGCACATTCTCCCGATCTCTTACCAATTGAAAACGTCTGGTCAATGGTGGCCGAGCAACTGGCTCGTCGCAATACTCCAGTCACTACTCTTGATGAACTGTGGTATCGTGTTGAAGCTGCATGGGCAGCTGTACCCGTACACGCCATCCAAGCTCTGTTTGACTCAATGCCTAGGCGTATCAAGGCCGTTATTACGGCCAGAGGTGGTTGTTCTGGGTACGATTTCTCAGGATGTATGCACCCAAATTGCGTGAAAATGTAATCACATGTCAGTTCTAGTATAATATATTTGTCCAATAAATACCCGTTTATCATCTGCGTTTCTCCTTGGTGTAGCAATTTTAATGGCCAGTAGTGTACTTCAGCAACTAGAAAACAGCGCAGGTGACAGGCGTATAGAAGAAGGGAGAAAGAAAGGACCCGCAAAATTACTGACCAATATCGCTAACGTTGGTTTGCTGCAGAGTTGTTGAGCATATTCTGACGTCGAACATTATAAATTTCCTTTGGACAGATAAACTTCTGTCGACAGATCAGATGTTCGTTCTTCCCGCGCGCTATGCGAGATTGGAATAACAGAGAATTGTGAACGTGGTTCAATGAACCGCGTGCGAGGTACTTAAATGTGATTTGCAGAGTATCCAAGTAGATGTAGATGTAGATGTAGTTAGAAAGCATCGCTCGTGCGAAACTCACCTTATCCATTTCCCACGCAATATCCTGATAACAATGGATCAACGGCAACAAGTAGATTCGATATTGCGAGATTTCGGGAAATCGTTTGATACGGTGCTCCACTGCAGACTGTTAACGAAGGTACGAGCAAACGAAGCATGTACTTAGATACATGAATTGCTCAAAGACTTCTTAAGCAATAGAACCCAATACATGGTCCTGTATGGCAAGTTTTCGTGACAACAACAGTAGCGCTGTGCCGTAAGGGTGCTGCGGATGACAACCAAAGAGGTCCTGCTTTGAAATGAAATGGCACCCTACATCACCACTCCTGGTTGTCGGGCCGTATGGCGGGTGAAACTAAGGATGGTATCCCGCCGCTATATGGGGCGTCTCCAGACACGTCTTCGGCCTGGAATCTCATTGACTGGAGTAGAACTGTCTTCATTGACGAGTCCTGCTTCGAACTGAGCCCGGATGACTGGCGAAGACGTGTCTCGAAACGTCCCGGACAGCAGTGGGTTACCAAGCAGATCGTCGTCTACCACACAGCTCGACAGCCAGGGTCTGGGGTGTCGTTTCATTTCATAGCAGGGCCTCTTTGGTTGTCATCTACGGCCCCCTTACAGCACAGAGGCACGGCGACGACATTCTACGCCCCGTTTTGTTGTCCTTCATGGCGAGCCATCCTGGCCTTGCATTTCAGCAATAAATGCCCGCCTGCACATGGCGAGACTTTCTGCTGATGGTCTTCGTGGTTGCCAAAGTATCCCTTGATCAGCAAGCTCACTGGATCTCTCACCAATTGAGAACGTTTGGAGCATTATGGGCAGGACCCTCCAAAAATCTCCGGATTTTGACGATCTAACGCGCCAGTTGAACAGAAGCTAGATAACAGGAATGAAAAATACGAACAGAAATGAATTCTGCGCATCATCCAACTCCCTGAGGATTAAATAGCAGAAACAGCATATTCCTTTGCCACACCCAATGAGTTCTAACCACATACTGGCAAAACGCACAATGGTCTGGGTCATACCCGCCCTCCATCACGTAATGAACATAATGCCCTACAAGCTCCATAACTGTATTGTTCTTCGTACTAGGAAAGAAGGCTGAATCGGGATGCAGGAGTATCTCATCGGAGACTACCGCTTCTGTCGTCGTGGCAAGAAAAGCCAATTAACGGTAGAGCCAACTGCAATGTCTGTGTCCGCAGGCGACCAACCTATGATGTAACATATCCATTTCACGGCAACGACTGCATCGGTCTGTTTCGCTAAGGCTAATGCGAAAAAGTCGAACATTGGCGGGAACATGATTTCGATTTGGAAACGTCCAGCAACATAACAGCATTATTACAGAGAGATGCGACTGGGAAAGAATATCAACCCCTAAATAAGTAACACCAATCAAAAATTTTCGGCTGTGCCTTAATTTGATATTTATCCTACCAACATCTACTGGAGGAGTTGAGCTCGTAGGTCGGAGACAGGCAAAAAGGAAGCTGTAAGTTACTGGGGGACGCGAAGACACCTTAAAAGCGGAAGCCTCGGTCCGAACATCAGGGATGCCCAAATATCAGGGAGGCCCAAACCTCCAATCAGCCGGGGTCTCGCCACAACCTGAGCTACGGAGGCGGACACCACGCAGAACGCCGGCCAAAAATATGAGGGATCCATCTCCCTGCTGAACCTGTGGGACTGAAAGCATGGGACGGGCACTGGCATCTGGCCACCTCCACAGTATTACATGACGATCCTCAGGCAACAGACACGTCCTGTATTCGTCGGCGAAGACAACTCAGTGTCACTGATCCGGGTTCTATGCCTGGTGTTTCCTTGTCCACCTTCTTCGCGCGTCACGATGCTAGGAGGGTTGTACTATTTTGTTCCCTATGGACGAGTAGAGGGCAAAGTAATCGTGCGAACTCAGTTGCGTATTGTCTGTGTCGACACGGGCCTTGCAGTCGCCTCCAAATAGGCAGCGCGCGATTCTGTTAAATGCTTTTCGGGATACGTACATGTTATGAGGTGCTGTCTCGATCTCGTGCAGCCAATACGAGGCAGATCTTCAATGTTTTTTGTCCCACCATGGCCCAGTGGTCGAGTGTTGTAATGAAGTCGCTACCGTTCACACCAATTGGGAGAGCGATAACCCGCGCTCACAAACTACACGCGGTCTTTGACTGGAACGGCGTTTGAGTCACGTTGACGGAATGGCCACTGAACACAGGCCGAGCTACCCAGTTCACGTTTGGAGACAAAATGCTCTCTGCTCAACTGCACTGAGAATGCATCACACATTAGCAATTGCCGGCCGGAGTGGCCGAGCGGTTAAAGGCGCTACAGTCTGGAATCGCACGACCGCTACGGTCGCAGGTTCGAATCCTGCCTCGGGCATGGATGTGTGTGATGTCCTTAGGTTAGTTAGGTTTAAGTAGTTCTAAGTTCTAGGGGACTTATGACCACAGCAGTTGAGTCCCATAGTGCTCAAAGCCATTTGAACCATTTGAACCATTATCAATTTTCTGTATTCAAAATGAGAAAGGAGTTTGCAATGAAAGAAAATTTCACAAACTGTGCAAGTCATAAGGTTGGTGCGAAACATTTTTAAACATGAAAGTACCTGACACATTGAAACTGAGTGCCGCACCAGAGTTCGAACCTGGGACCCTTTCGCTTTTGCAATCAGGTGCTCTACTGACCCAGCTATTCAAGCACTGCATACGATCCGCCCTTATAGCTTTACTTCCAGCAGTACCTCATCTCCTACCTTCCAAACTTCACAAAATCGCCTGTATACCTTGCGGGTCTACGCTTCTGGAAGAAAGGGTATTACGGAGCCACGGGTTAGCCATAGCCTACGTGACTGTTTCCAGAATGAATTTTCGCTCTGTGGCGGAGTGTACTGTGATGCCAGGTTGCGGATCGCGCTTGGATAGCTCAGTCGGCGAAACGCTTGCCCGCGATAGGTAAAAGGTCCTAGGTTCCAGGCCCCGTCTCTCATACACTTTTAGTCTGCCAGAAATATTCAAATCGGCATACACTCCGTTACAGTGCGAGAATTCATTCTGGAAACTATCTCCTATGCTATGTTTAACCTGTATCCGCAATATCCTCTATTCCAGAGAGTGCTATCCCCGCAAGTCACGCAGGAGGACTTCCCTAGAGCTTGGAAGCTAGGAGTCGAGGTTATGTTGGAAGTAAAGCTGTGACGGCGGGTCATGCTTGGATAGCTCAGACGGTAGAGCACTTGGCCGCAAAAGGCAAACGGTCCCTCGTTAGAGCTATGCGCTGATATAACGGTTTTAATCTGCCAGGCAGTTTCAAATCAGCGCACAATCCGTTGCAGACTGAAAATTCATTCCGGAATTTTTAGACAGTTTAGTATATAAAATTTTTTAAAATAGATGATAAATTGCATCAGTTTTCAATGTTGCCGCGCCGTTATTTTCTTACAAAATATAAACGCATCTCAAAAGCTCCATTACGGAAATTTTTATTAGATGCTTTAATTGTTTTAATACTTGGTACCAGTGATAACTGCAATTCATAGCATAATTCGCATTTTTGTATATGAATTGTTTTTTTTCTAATGTAAGAATTTGTGTTTTTGATGTCCCACAGTTATAAACAAAATTGAGTGTAATAACATCGTTAGCAAAATGGAACGAGATATTTTGATTAGATTACCTCCGCCGAGCGGAATCCTACTTCAGTCATCCGGATTCATTCATCCCGTAGGGCCAGTGCCGGAAAAGTTCCTCTGAAAAGTCACGGGCGGCTTCATTCTCTATCCTGGACCTATCCGAACCTGCATTCCATCTCCAAGGGCCGGTTCGTCGACGGGAGGTCTTTAACAGTGGATCAACACGTCGCGTTATGCCGTCCTCAACTGCTGATCAGGAACAAGTTAGCGCAAATCCCCAATCGTGCTCATCCTGGACTTTTATAGAAGCAGGTAAATTGAAGGTATGGGTTGTTGTATTGGTCTTTCTTAAGCGATGGTTGCATATTCGAGTAATCAAAGTTCCAACAGTTATTTCGGAAACTGGAGGTCTAAATCTTAACGCCACGCAGGCACCTGCAGGAGCTCGAGAAAACTATGGAAACACTGCAAAAAATGCATGGTTGAACATAGATGCAAATTCTAGTCATACCTATATTTGAATATGAACGGTACCTGTGCAGCGTCCTCAATACGTTGCAAGTGCCAGTCGTGTTCAGAACAGTGCTCTGTGCAATCGTGAGAGCGTTCTGTCGGAGCTTAGTGAATTCGAACGCAAGCCAATATTGTTGGTGGTCGTATAGTGAGGGCTTCCGTAACCAAGGGAGCTAAAGTGTTTGGTGTTTCAAGAGGTACCGCGTCGAATATTTATACCGTGTGCAGGGAAATGTGGGGAAAAAAATCTGTCACTAAGTCACAACACGGACGGAAGGGTGTGTTGAGTGATCGTGATGGACGGTTACTGAAGACCATTGTGGCGAAAAATGAGAGGATGACAGCTGAAAAAGTCACTGCAGAATTGGACATCGCACTCGCGAGCCTCATTAGTACCAAAACAACACTAAAGGAGCTCTACAAGCTTCGAATTGCTGGGCGAGCTGGAATTTGAAAACCACTCCTCACTGATGCAAACGCCCGTAACATGAAAGCGCGGTGCCAAAGCCATAAAACCTCAACTATGGAGCAATGGAAGAAAGTCATTTGGCAGAGCGAGTCTTGTTTCGCACTCTTTCCAACATGTGGTCGAGTCTACGTCCCAAGAGTGAAATATGGCAGCGATTCGATGATGGTATGGGCAGCCACATCGAAGTAACCCATGGGCCCCATGGCAACTCTGCAAGGCCACGTTACCGCGAAAGATTAAGTGAACATTTTGGCTGATCAGGTCCATCCCGTGGTACAGCGTTTCTTCCTCACTTGTCATGGTGTTCTCTAAGACGACAGGGCCCCTGTCTGTTCACACAGCTCGCATCGACCAGGACTGCTTTTGTGACCACGAAGTATCGTCGCATCTCTCCTCGCCACCACTCACTAGGTCTCAGTATTATTAAGCCTTTGTGGTCTACTTTGGGAAGACGGGTGCGTGACTGCTATCGACCTCCATTGCCATTATCTGAATTCACTACTATTTCGTAGGAAGAACGGTATAAGATTCCCTTGAACACCGTACATGCCCTGAATGTATCCGTTACGAGATGACTGGAAGCTGTTTTGAATGGCAACAGGTTTCCTACACCGTATTAGACATGATAATGTGTTCCAGAATGAGATTTTCACTCTACAGTGGAGTGTGCGCGGATATGAAACTTCCTGCCGGACCGAGACTCGAACTCGGGACCTTTGCCTTTCGCGGGCAAGTGCTCTACCAACTGAGTTAGCCAAGCACGACTCACCACCCGTCCTCACAGATTTCATATCAGCGCACACTCCGCTGCAGAATGAAAATCTCATTCTGGAAACATCCCCCAGGCTGTGGCTAAGCCATGTCTCCGCAATATCCTTTCTTGCAGGAGTGCTAGTTCTGCAAGGTGTGCAGGAAAGCTTATGTGAAGTAACAGACTTCTGTTCCCCTCTGTTGTAGGTGTGCTGATACCTGTTTCAGTCGTAATGAATGATGGAGCGCTAAATGCTGTGAGATCGTATTTGTGCAGTGAAATGTGTGCTATGTAAACGTGGAACGGAAAACAGTGGAGTCTGACGTAAAAACTGCTCCTTCTTGCGCGAAGATCTCCATCATCTGACGTTGCCTATCTTAGGTTCGATAAAAATAAAGTCTGAGTCCCTGCTCAATCATTCCACAAATCCAGCTTGTGGATTTCGTCAATGTCATATGATGATTTTTAATAGCTGCAGTCAATTCCAGGTTTCTCGTGCCAAAGATCACGTGTACCATTAGGTTTTTCTAAGTACGTGTCACAAATATTGACAAATAAAAAATGTCTTCATAGCCAATATTTATTTCGTAAGCAACTGACAAAAGAAGACCACAGTAGAAATTGACATTTTCATGTGTAAACACTGCTGCCAACCTATATTTCGATGTCAGTCTCAGAAATCAAAGAATTTGGAGAAACCACCTCAACACAAATTCACTCCGCAGTGATGATAACTGTCTGTCTAAAATCTACCTAAAAACATCCCCCTTCCCACCAGTTTCAGGGATGTGAGGTCACAAAATGAAGTATAAACATGTAATTTTTTTTAAATAGAAATAAGTTGCCTGAAGACTATCACTCTTTTAATTTATGTCAGTATTAAGTTAAAGAGTTTAACTGTAGGATATTAAATTTATTTGAATGTATATCAATGTGGTAGCAATCATACTTGAGTACACTATTATTTGTACAAACCTGTTTGCCATCTTCGGAAAAATAAATAACTGAAATTTTTAATAAATTTAAAATTATTGCATATTTGTATGTTAAATATTTCGTCTTAAAGGAATTTTGTTGATGATTCTAAAACTAGTTTTAGAGTTTGTGGGTCTGTAATATTTCCGAAATTATGGGGATTAATATTATGATTTATACGAGTATTTTAGTAATATTACTTCAGCAGATGCATCTGAGCTGCAGCAAGACACCGGTGATTGTATTGAACTAAGAAACTTCCTGGCAGATCAAAACTCTGTGCCGGACCGAGACTCGAACTCGGGACCTTTGCCTTTCGCGAGCAAGTGCTCTACCAACTGGGCTACCCAAGCACGACTCACCACCCGTCCTCACAGCTTTTATATCAGCGCACACTCCGCTGCAGAGTGAAAATCTCATTCTGGAAACATCCCCCAGGCTGTGGCTAAGCCATGTCTCCGCAATATCCTTTCTTCCAGGAGTGCTAGTTCTGCAAGGTGTGCAGGAGAGATTATGTGAAGTTTGGAAGGTAGGAGACGAGATACTGGCGGATTTAAGCTATGAGTACGGGTCGTGAGTCGTGCTTGGGTAGCTCAGTTGGTAGAGCACTTGCCCGCGAAAGGCAAAGGTCCCGATTTCGAGTATCGGTCTGACACACAGTTTTAATCTGCCAGGAAGTTTCATGATAATAAGTTGTGTTTTTTTTTCATATTTTTGTCCGACGCTGTGTATCATTAGCGCTGGGTCACCAATTTATCTGAGCAAAGTTGGGAGAGGTAATGGGTGAAGGTCGTGGTAAGGACATTCGTCTGATTATGATTCTGTAAACTCGTGAAAAACCTAAATTGGTATAACCGGATGCGTTTTTTAAATCAATACCTTCCATTGCACCACTTTGCTCGGTATTGATATTTAGTAACTTGCGTGTCCTCTAGCACACCTCTCTCATTGTATGTGACCAGCTGGACTTCCGGTGCATGACCGCGTGACCATTTTTACTGCGCAAGATTCACGTCTGGCGTTGAGTAATGGAGACCCGACGCTGTTCTCGGCCTTTTTACGTTTCCCTGTATTCCACGCGCACCCGCAGTGCACACTATCACGCAAAAGCACTCTTTATCCTCAGTCGATGAAACCTTGGCAACATACGGAGACAACACGGCACGGCCATTACGGCTGCCGCTACGTTTCAGTCGCTCATGTGACCGGCCAGATGACGTCAGGAGCCACTGTAAATTCCAGTGACGTAGGTGGGTCGAAAGCGAGGCCGACTATCTCGTCGGCCGCGATGCGAAGGCAGAGTGGAGGGAGAGATGGGAGGGGAAGAGATAACAGAGTCAGCAATGAGTCCTGCTTGATGCGAATGTACTTGTTTCCAGTAAGCCGTAGAGCATTTCTGGGCCACAAATAGACGTAATGCCAGCTTTCACGTGGCTTCTTCATTTCTCAGAACGTGGTTCGCTCTCTGTTTCCTTTGCTATCACTGGTGATACTGTCATTACGTTGTCATTTCACCTTAGAATTACTAGAAATATTTTACGTTCCTCCTTCATATATTTGGCTGCAATTTAGCTGTGTTTTAAACTAGTATTGCGACAACGTTGCCAAGTTACTAACGGTTATGATCAAATGCGTCACAAGACCCAGCGCCAGACATTTATCTCATTCAATTATGAGATCCGCAGTTCTTCAGTACTTACTAACATTCTCAGTTACTGAACTTTTTACAGATTAACTGGTTATTGTCATCAGCTTTTCTCCTACTCAAACCCATCATGTAAAACCGTGGATTAGATCTGCCTTAATGAGGTAATCTTTGCGCTTCGTAATTTCTTCCCACACATTTCTGCTGTGCAGATGTTGTGGGACAATATCCCTTCCTTTATTTTATATTGCTTTCCGTTAACACTATTTAGCCTTTACATACACAGTATATGTGAGGCAAAATCACGTTATAACGACCCATAATGTAAGAGACGTAATTACTGTAGCTTATTAAATAGTGTATAATTGCAGCAAAATGGAATACAGTCGGATCTCAGTATTACAAGCATTGATTCATATTCCAAAAATATCTCTCGTACAGTTACTTTCTTTTCGACTAAGAAGGTATATAATATATATATATATTATAAAGCAGTGTCTCCAGACTGCAACATTTCAAAGATAGAGGCAGCTAGGTGGGTATGAGAATGGAAGATCACGAAAGAAGTGCTTGGACTGCGAAGGGCGCGAAGTAGAATGCAGTCTCTCCCCACTAATGTTCAACTACGCCGAAGAAGCAATGACGAAAGTAAAAGAAAGGCTCAGGAGTGGGATTAAAATTGGGGGGGGGGGGGGGGTTAAAGGATGTCAGTGATAAGTAGTACAAATGAGTTTATTGACATATTTGGCATCAAAATTGGAGACCACGAAGTAGACGAAATGAAGAAATTGTGTTACCTTGAAAGCAAAATAACGCAAGATGGGGATATAGATGTGAGACTATCACAGGCAAAGAATGCATTAATCGTTGTTGTTGTTGTTGTTATTGTGGTCTTCAGTCCAGAGACTGGTTTGATGCAGCTTTCCATGCTACTCTATCCTGTGCAAGCTTCTTCATCTCCCAGTACCTACTGCAACCTACATCCTTCTGAATCTGTTTAGTGTATTCATCTCTTGGTCTCCCTCTACGATTTTTACCCTCCACGCTGCCCTCCAATACTAAATTGGTGATCCCTTGGTGCCTCAGAATATGTCCTACCAACCCATCCATTCTTCTAGTCAAGTTGTGCCACAAATTTCTCTTCTTCCCAATTCTATTCAATAGGTTAGTTGGTTTGGGGGAAGAGACCAAACAGCGAGGTCATCGGTCTCATCGGATTAGGGACGGACGGAGAAGGAAGTCGGCCGTGCCCTTTCAAAGGAACCATCCCGGCATTTGCCTGGAGTGATTTAGGGAAATCACGGAAAACCTAAATCAGGATGGCCGGACGCGGGATTGAACCGTCGTCCTCCAGTGTGCTAGCCACCTCGCTCGGTTTCTATTCAATACCTCCTCATTAGTTATATGATCTACCCATCTAATCTTCAGCATTCTTCTGTTGCACCACATTTCGAAAGCTTCTATTCTCTTCTTGTCTAAACTATTTATCGTCCACGTTTCACTTCCATACATGGCTACACTCCATACAAATACTTTGAGAAACGACTCCCTGACACTTAAATCTATACTCGATGTTAACAAATTTCTCTTCTTCAGAAACGCTTTCCTTGCCATTGCCAGTCTACATTTTATATCCTCTCTACTTCGACCATCATGAGTTATTTTGCTCCCCAAATAGCAAAACTCATTTACTACTTTAAGCGTCTCATTTCTTAATCTAATTCCCGCAGCATCACCCGATTTAATTCGACTACATTCCATTATCCTCGTTTTACTTTTGTTGATGTTCATCTTATATCCTCCTTCCAAGACACTGTCCATTCCGTTCAGCTGCTCTTCCAGGTCCTTTGCTGTCTCTGACAGAATTACAATGTTATCGGCGAACCTCAGAGTTTTTATTTCTTCTCCATGGCTTTTAATTCCTACTCCGAATTTTTCTTTTGTTACCTTTACTGCCATTAATCGTTCAAATATGTTAACTTCTATAATGTGCAGGCTTAAATTTGAGGAAGATATTTGTGAGAATTGACGCTCAGAGCACAGCAGAGTATGAAAGTGAAGTACAGACTGTAGGAAAATCGTAAGAGGCTCGAAGCGTTTGAGATGTGGTGCTACCTGAGGATGCCGATAAGGAGAGGAGTTTCTCTGCAGACTCGGTGAGGAAAGACAGAAGGGACGAGATGATAGGATATGCACTCAGTCATCTGGGATTAACTAGAACGCTCTGAGGGTTCCATACAAACTTAATTATGCATATAGACAATTCATCCATTCGGGGAACCGAGAATCTCGATGATTTTTGTCTGTTATCGACATTGATATAGACGAGGTGTCGGTCACGGGAATTCCATGCCTTTCGAGAATGTTTTAATTTTAAGTTTGAAGTCGAACAACAAACTTGTACTGTGAAACCTTGATTCTCGCCAAAGTTCATGATTTTTAGCTCAACGGGAAGTAAGCTATAGGTTTTGATGAGTGAGTTTGTGAGTCTCAAAATATGTGACATAAACGACCGTGTCTTTTGATTAAATTGACTTAGAAGTGTAACTGTTTTACACCGCCAGGAGAACATTGAACTTAGTGTATTACATAAATTTCAACTTGACACGTCTGCCCGTTCCTCAGATAAAGGCATCTCAACAGTAGGACAGACAGATAGACGGGCGGCTGGACAACGGAGGGATCCTGTAAGAGCTGCCTTTTTACCGACTGAGGCACGGAAGCCTAAAAACAGTAGGGCAAGACAGAGATTGCAATGTATCCAACAAAGATTTGAGGACATTGGGTGTAAAAGCTACTCTGAGATGAAGATATTTGCACACGGGTGGAGGTCGTAGAGGATCACATCAAACCAGTTTGAAGACTGATGACATAAGACAGAAAAGTTGATATTTCAGACGAATCACATTCCATTTAATGTGCCATTCGATTTATTTATGAAAAGTAAAATGGGGTTCATAGCAGTGGAAATGTACTGCATGCACCACATCACGATCGTTTTGTAAATAATATGTTTCAATCAGCCACACACACATGCTATGTGGCCAGCATTCACACGTAATGGATATTGATGTATGACACATGTGGGTGATTTGAAAGTGGACTGAAAAGGCCCGAAACTAGTCATCAGTTCATAAAGACAAACTTAAGTGCAAGTTTGACGGTTTAATAAAGACAAACTTAAGCGCAAGTTTGACGGTTTTTACAGTTTCGTTGATTACTTTTGTTATTGAACGCGAACGGCATGAGCGATGGATTTCTCAAAAGAGAACGTAATGTTGCAAACAGAAGGATATAGGTATCATACGTGTTTGTGGGATCCAAGAGATCCACAGTGCAAAATGGCAGCTATTCTTGGTTAAAAACTGCTGAAGCACTCGAAGCTCCCGCATTACGATAAACTCGTTACTGGTTTCTGTCACGAGGAAACAGAGTGCAGAGGTACAAATTCTTGCATTTATTTTCATTAAAAAGGAACAGCACAATAAACATCAATGAAAGTAAACAAAAATTATATATCTATTGTGCTGAATAAGGCAGAATTGAGTATTTTCGAAAGACATGATAATTCTTCGTGGCTTACGTTGAAGGTAGCTGTAATTACATCGCTGATGTATCACTGTTATTATATGAGCCTTTGATGCAGTAATCCAATAAATGAAAACCGTTGATTCCCTCGATTAAACTATCTCCCCTCCAACAATCTATACATAAAATTTTATCCAGTAGCCTGTGTGATAGGTAATATGTGTATTTTACACTCTATTAATCGTACTTTATCGATCTTATTTTCCTTATGTGTGCTTTGATAAACAAAAGTTCCTTTAATGCTTCACATATGACATGCAGACATCAGGAACAATCTAATACATAGCAGTTAATGAAATGTGATTCAACAACTAACGTAACAGTCTACATTTGCGTAAAACCAGAAGGCAATTGCACGCCTTATTTCATTTTATACTGCCCGTCGGTAATTAGTGGCATGCTTTTAAATTTCCTGCACAATTGCATTGAGAAGACAGCGGAAAGCGTCAATCGACATATATTATCTGGTCAAAAGTATCCGGACAGCTATTTTGTGGACATTAATACGCAGTACATAATGTTGTAAAATGTGTTCTTATCCTTCTGGATATAGAGTTTTATTAGGCGCAATAAGAGGGCCACTACCTCACGAAAAAAAAAAAAAAAAAAAATACCGTAATACCACCTCCTTCGTACTCCATTGTTGTCACAATACACGATAGCAGGTAACTTTGTTTACAGTTTCTCAATAAAGTCTAAGATCTGGACCTTATCATACTCGTGACTGCATTTACTAATCGCTTCCTCTGCTAGCCTGTCCGCCAGTTCGTAAGCCCGAAAGCCGCAGTAGCGTTTTACCCAAATAAACGTTAATGTCGACATTGTTCTGTTGTATGTTTACCTGCTGCATTATCCTGAACGCTCGGAACGGAACGGCAGACAAAGTGGCCGTCGAATGATGGTTTATTCACGCTAGACGTAATGGCAAATGTAATTTCGCTTAGTCCAGTATCGAACGGCGGAAGTGTCTTTACGAGACACAATCCGTGATACAAAGTCGACATATAGAGTTAGAATTAAGGAATTGGCAACGATAAACCTTGTTAATGCGAAAAGTTAACTTCGCAACTGCTTTTCTTCGTAAATTTTGTATCGTAAACTGCTGAAAAATGGAATAAGAGGAAAAGTGTCCTTCAAACATTTCAAAAACGCTGACATTTATCTATTAAGGAACCGTACAGGGTGTAAAAATATGTACGACACAAATTGCAGGACACATTTATCACACGTAGATGAAGAAATTATATTATATGAACATGTGTCTGGAAACACTTTGTTTTCATGTTACAACTCATTTTCTCCAACTCATAAACCATGGCAAACACGCAAGACCAGAACGTTAGAGTCACGGGGAACATGCGCTCTTGGTGACGCCAGTCATCAACAAAGATTTTCTGTCAGTGTTTGGGCGGCATTGTTGGTGACTTTAGGAGGGTCGTACTTTCTTTCACCCAGGCTCAACGGACAAACTTTGCATCATTTCGTAAAGAATGTTCTACCTGATGTCTAAGCAGATGTGCCTTTAGCTGTGAGACGAAAGATGTACTTCATGCACGATGGAGCACCTTCTCAATATTGTGTTAATGTCCGTCGGCTTCTAAATAACAGATCCGATGACGGATAGGTAGAGATAGAACCAATTGTCTGGCGTCTACGCTCCTCGGACCCAAATCCTCTGGACTTTTATTTGTGGGGGAATTTGAAAGCTCTTGTGTATGGGACCCCAGTACAAGAGTCTTTGTGCCTGTATTATGGAAGGCTGCGAAATCATACGCAGTACTCCAGGAATACATCAGCGCAACCAAGATTCGCTACGACGGCGGGCTAATGAATGTATCAGTGCCCACAGATGGCATATTGAACATCTGTGAGAAAGAGCTTCATGCAGTAGGCTGGTGCGTTCTGTTCGTGTGTGCTTCCCATGATTTGAGTTGTAGAAAGTGAGTTGTAACACGGAAACAAAGCGTTTCCACACCCATGTTCGTATAACATAATCTCTTCATCTACGTGTGACGTGTGTGTCCTGCAATTTGTGCCGTACATTTTGTTACACCCCGTATACATACAAACGCATCAAACAATAAGCAATACAAAGAGCCTGTTTTGCTTACGTCAAAGACAACTGTATTTCTCCCCTGCAAAAGAGGTGTCTTTTTTAAAGGAAAGGTTATTTAATGAAAATTGTTTCATCGATGTATGGTCTTATTCCTACATAGTGTAGGCTCGTTCTCCGTTCGGCATATTGTAAAACCTAAATAACCGTCAGCTTACAGATAGCCGGCCTCTTTTGTGGGAGAAAGCTCAATGGAAAAAAGATCCAAGTCGTGATAGAGCATTTGCATTGTGTCTTGAAAACAAGGCAAATTAATAAAACAAAGACTGAGGAAAAAAAAGCCACGAAATGCGGTGTTACAACAGGAGTGAGCGCGGCGAAAATAGGTTATCTTCCGATGTTTGCAGGCGACGACACAGTTGCCCCCAGCATCGTTAACATCAAAACATTCTCCGTGGAAATCTTGGCTCTGATATCGCGCTCCGTTTCGTTGACGGTGTGTGGAATGCCGCCTTTTCAAATGCATTGTGGAATGTTTCGACGGTCCGTTACAAGTGTGAAACGACCTTATTTCAGCAACATGCACTCAGTTACGTGTTTGCACTAACAGGATAGAGAGGCGGAGGAAGCCCCAGGCGCCTTGTGTAAGCTCGCCTGACAGCCTGTCCACCTAGGTAGGCACTGCAGGTAACCAACGGCAAGTAGCGCAGCTTTACCGCTGCTCGGCGATCGATCATCGCTGTCCTCGTCACGGGCTTATGTCGGAAACCGTACGGTATCAACACTAGCAGGATGTGTGGCACAATACAGGCAGCCAAGTTAGGCAGTTAAATAAGAAAGTGAGGGAAAAAGACTGTAAACGTGAAATGTGCAACGACAGGGAAGAATTGAGTGCGTAGAATACTCCGCAACTGACATCGGAAAGGCCGGCCGGAGTGGCTGAGCGGTTCTAGGCGCTACAGTCAGGAACCGCTGCCGTCGCAGGTTCGAATCCTGCCTCGGGCATGGATGTGTGTGATGTCCTTAGGTTAGTTAGGCTTAAGTAGTTCTAAGTTCTAGGGGACTGATGACCTCAGAAGTTAAGTTCCGTAATGCTCAGAGCCATTTGAACCATTTTCTTGACATCGGAAATAGGTGTGTACAAAGACATTTGTTGCAGTGCGAACGCAACCTCAACACCGAAACTTTCCCACAGACTTGCGACAGACCGAGATTCGACGGTGGACGTTTGTCCGTCGCTGATTGCGCTTTTAGACGAAGTCCCCGCAGACGTCCCTGAGGGGTGCTTAGGTAGAATCCTGCCCGCTATAGGCAAATGTCTGGCTTCGAGCTCCGGTTTTACACACAATTTTACTGTATTTTGTGTGGCTCAATGAGTTTTGGTACACCTCCCTAATATCGTGTAGGGCCCACGCGAGCACGCGGAAGTGCCGCAACACGACGTGGCATGGACTCCACTAATGTCTGATATAGTGCCGCTGGGAATTGACACTATGAATACTGCAGGGCTGTCCATAAATCCGTAAGAGTACAAGGGGATGGAAATCTCTTCTGAACAGCACGTTGCAAGGTGTCCCAGATATGCTCAATAATGTTCATGTCTCCGGCGTTTGGTGGCCAGCGGAAGTGTTTAAACTCAGAAGAGTGTTCCTGGAATCACTCTGTAGCAATTCTGGACGTGTGGGGTGTCGCATTGTCCTGCTGGAATTGCCCAAGTCCGTCATGAATGGATGCAGGTGATCAGACAGGATGCTTACGTACGTGTCACCAATCAGAGTCGTGTCTAGACGTATCAGGGGTCCCATATCACTCCAACTGCACACGCCCCACACCATTACAGAGCCTCCACCTGCTTGAACAGTCCTCTGCTGACATGCGGGGTCCATGGATTCATAAGGTTGTCTCCATAAAAGAAAATGAAAAATGATAGGGCACATAACGAGACACAACCAGTTCCTAAAGAATGTATTTGAAGGAAAACTTTTAGGGAAAAAACCAAGAGGCAGGCAAAGAGCAACGTATTTTAATAACATCAAAGAAGATATGGGGATAAAACCGTATGAAGAATTGAACAGGATGACAATGGAGAGAGGGACGTGACTAAATCGACAAGGCGTAGTCTTTAGTTTATATTGACGATGTCTCTATACCCATACATGTCCACCCGCTCGATACAATTTGAAACGAGACTCGTCCGACTAGGCAACAAGTTTCTAGTCGGTGTTGACGGGCCCAGGCGAGGCGTAAGGCTTTGTGTCGCGCAGTCATCAGGGGTACACGAGTGGGGTTCTCGGTTCCGAAAGCCCATATCGATGATGTTTCGTTGAATGGTTCGCGTGCTGACACTTACTGATGGCCCCACATTGAAATCTGCAGCATTTTGCGGAAGGCTTGCACTTCTATCACGTTCAACGGTTCTCTTCAGTCGTCGTTGGTCCCGTTCTTGCAGGATCATTTTTCAGCTGAAGCGATGTTGGAGATTTGATGTTTTACCGGATTCCTGATATTCACGGTACGCTTATTAAAAGGTCTTACGGGAAAATCCCCACTTCATCGCTACATCGGAGATGATGTGTCCCATCGCTCGTGCGCTGACTGTAACACCACGTTCAGACTCACTTAAATCTTGATAGGCTGCCATTGTAGCAGCAGTAACCGATCTAACAACTGCGCCAGACACTTGTCGTTTTATATAGTCGTTTCATACCGCAGCGTCGTATTCTGCCTGTTTACATATCTCTGTATTTGAATACGCATGCCTATACCAGTTTCTTTGGCGCTTCAGTGTAGTTGAGGCCCTTACAACGGCTTGCATATGTCATGTTACGCAGCCTACTCGTGTTTGACCTTGCCGCGTGCGTGTAGAGTATAACGACACGTTCTGTGTCTCGATGAAAGCTGAGCGAGAGGATGACATCCGGAGCCGACAGACAGCGGTCGCCGCTCCCTCGCCACCGGCCGACGATCTCAGTCGACAGCGGCCACAGCCTGGAGGGCTCCTCCTGTCTCGTCCTTGGCGCCGCAGTGGCATCCGGGAAAGAATCACTCACGGCCCCGGCTCTTAGCGACAAATTACGCGACACGGTGCTCCGAAGGGTAACTAGGGAAACGTTAACCGCCGAACCAGAACTACACTACTGGCCATTAAAATTGCTACACCAAGAAGAAATGCGGATGATAAACGGGTAGTCATTGGACAAATATATTATACTAGAACTGACATGTGATTACATTTTCACGCAATTTGGGTGTATAGATCCTGAGAAATCAGTACCCAGAACAACCACCGCTGGCCGTAATAACGGCCTTGATACGCCTGGGCATTGAGTCAAACAGAGCTTGGATGGCGTGTACAGGTACAGTAGCCCATGCGGCTTCAATACGATACCACAGTTCATCAAGAGTACTGTCTGGCGTATTGTGACGAGCCAGTTGCTCGGCCACCACTGACCAGACGTTTTCAATTGGTGAGAGATCTGGAGAATGTGCTGGCCAGGGCAGCAGTCGAACATTTTCTGTATCCAGAAAGGCCCGTACAGGACCTGCAACATCCGGTCGTGCATTATCCTGCTAAAATGTTGGGTTTCGCAGGGATCGAATGAAGGGTAGAGCCACGGGTCGTAACACATATGAAATGTAACGTCCACTGTCCAAAGTGCAGTCAATGCGAACAAGAGGTGACCGAGACGTGTAACCAATGGCACCCCATACCATCACGCCAGGTGATACGCTAGTATGGCGACGACGAATACACGCTTCCAATGTGCGTTCACTGCGATGTCGGCAAACACGGATGCGACCATCATGATGCTGTAAACAGAACCTGGATACATCCGAAAAATAGACGTTTTGCCATTCGTGCACACAGGTTCGTCGTTGAGAATACCATCGCAGGTGCTCCTGTCTGTGATGCAGCGTCAAGGGTAACCTCAGCCATGGTCTCCGAGCTCATAGTCCATGCTGCTGCAAACGTCGTGGAACTGTTCGTGCAGATGGTTGTTGTCTTGCAAACGTCCCCATCTGTTGACTCAGGAATCGAGACGTGGCTGCACGATCCGTTACTGCCATGCGGACAAGATGCCTGTCATCTCGACTGCTAGTGATACGAGCCCATTGGGATCTAGCACGGCGTTCCGTATTAACCTCCTGAACCCATAGTTTCCATATTCTGCTAACAGTCATTGGGTCTCGACCAACACGAGCAGCAATGTCGCGATACGATAAACCGCAATCGCGATAGGCTAGAATCCGACCTTTATCAAAGTCGGAAACGTGATGGTACGCATTTTTCCTCCTTAGACGAGGCATCACAACAACGTTTCACCAGGCAACGCCGGTCAACTGCTGTTTGTGTATGAGAAATCTGTTGGAAACTTTCCTCGTGTCAGCACGTTGTAGGTGTCGCCACCGGCGCCATCCTTGTGTGAATGCTCTGAAAAGTTAATCATTTGCATATCACAGCATCTTCTTCCTGTTCGTTAAATTTCGCGTCTGTAGCACGTTTTCGTGGTGTAGCAATTTTAATGGCCAGAAGTGTTATTATCAGCAGTACTACATTTCATAAAACTAGCTTAATAATTTTCGCCACCAACTTCTTGCCCCAGGAGACAGGTTTGAACTTGTCATTATTCCGAAATCAACAATTCATTCTGAAACTTCCTGGCAGATTGCGCCAGTACCTCGTCTCCTACCTTCCAAACTTCACAGAAGTTCTTCTCGACGAGGTACTGGCAAAACTGAAACTGTGAGGCCGGGTCGTCAGTCATGCTTGAGTAGCTTAAATGGTAGAGCTCTTGCCCGCAAAACGCGAAGGTCCCAAGTTCGAGGCTTGGTCCGCCACACTGTTTTATTCTGCCAGCAACTTTCATATCAGCGCACACTCAGCTGCAGAGCGAAAATCTCATTCGACAATTCATGCTCCTTACCGGTATGCTTCGGGTGTTCAGCAGAGTTGTAGTTACCACTTTATGCACAATAGTGTGACGAATTGCTGGAGTTGTGCTGTTGTAATTTTGACGGATGTCTCTCCTAAGCTCGTGGTCTTGCGGTAGCGTTCTCGCTTCCCGCGCACGGGGTCCCGGGTTCGATTCCCTGACCCGTCGTCAGGGATTTTCCCTGCCTCTAGATGACTGGATGTTGTTGTGTCGTCTCACACAAACTTCGCTGTGCTGGCAATGGCTCACAGCTTCCAATTCTTTGAAAACTTACCACAAACAAAATTAAATACACCAATCACAGCACATGGCATAAAACAAGTACTCCACAAAAACACAAAAAGTGCAACACTTTTCCTACTTACTGCTGTGTTACCTGTCGACACCTCAAAGAATGCCCCCTCTCGTTTCTAGTCACGCTTGTAACCCCTCCACTATCCTTAAATAAGAAAACTTCTAAAATCCTACTTTTCCTCAAACTGCATAAACCCCATTACTGACATGTCCTCCTACTGCCCCATCTGCCTCACCTCAGCGTTTAGCAGCATATTCAAATCTATCCTCTCCCAGCGCATCCATCAACACCTGAACCAATACTACCTCTTTCCCATTAACAACTGTGGCTTCCATCCCAGTTTTTCCTCTGATATCCAGCTGCTGCGCCTCACCCATCTGCTACCTTAACAGCTCAGCTCCCGCAAATCTGCTGTCTTTGTCTGCCTCGACCTCGAGGAAGTGTACGACTGTGGCTGGCATTCTGGTCTTCTTTTTAAACTCCAGACATATGTACTTCCAATTAACTTTGTCCATCTTATTGCATCCTTTCTGTCTAATCGCCATCCTTTGTCACGGTTAACAATACCAATTCCTGTACCTTCTATCACATTGGACAAGTGCCCCAAGGCTTCATCCACTCTCCTCACCTTCACCTCATCTATAATGCTGATGTACCCAAATCACCTCCGTCACTCCACATCCTTCGGTATGCCGATGACACCGCTTTCCTCGCCCTCTACCCTACACTCCAGAAATCCCAACACTCTCTCTAAATTCACCTCTGATCTGGCCCATCCTCTGATATTCAAACGTTGCATGGATCTTCACCTCACCAACGTTCTATAAGTCCCTTCAATTTCTCAAACGCCATCAATTTCGTTTCGCTTTCCACATCCATTTATCTTCCCCCATATGGATCCTCTATATCTTACCAAATTCCCAACCCTCTCCACCCACATCGGACACCTCCACATTTTCTATGCTATCTGCAAACTAGATACCAAAAATAGACCAATGTCTCTCCTCTTATCACCAGCCCTGGTATGCTGCTATGCCTTTTCTTCACACCTATCCCACTCCACTTGGGGGCTCTTCCCTCTTTTTTCTTCTCCAAGTATCCTCATACCTTTCCTCTTGATACCACTATCCTATCCACACACCATTGTCCTCTCACCCACGGTCTTTACCACCTATTGTCTGCTCAATCTCCATCCTAACAACTACCTTCACTGCCCGCATCTCGTGGTCGTGCGGTAGCGTTCTCGCTTCCCACGCCCGGGTTCCCGGGTTCGATTCCCGGCGGGGTCAGGGATTTTCTCTGCCTCGTGATGGCTGGGTGTTGTGTGATGTCCTTAGGTTAGTTAGGTTTAAGTAGTTCTAAGTTCTAGGGGACTGATGACCACAGCTGTTAAGTCCCATAGTGCTCAGAGCCATTTGAACCATTTTTGAACTACCTTCACCTCCATACTTTCCCTGCCTAAAGGACCCCTACATTTTTCTGTCCACATCTATCGACCCTATGGCACATATTTTCTCCTCTTGAAGTCCTTCTCTCCATTTGCAAGTCCTTCAGATTTTAAGTGAAAGCGCAATTGTTTTTCCTAGAAGAATTTCACCCTGCTGGAATATGTTTTTAAAATGCATATATTTCCTTTTTTTAGCTGTTAGTCCTTTGATTTTTAATGTAAAAAAGAAAACAGTCTAAGTATTTTTTATGTAGACACCTACAAAATTCATTGTACTTAATGTTTTTAAAACCTTGTGTAACGTTGCTCCTTTAATAACATTTCTATCTTTGTTATATTTCTCAAAAGCTCTTGGCTTGCAGGCCGGGGTGGTCGAGCGGTTCTAGGCGCTACAGTCTGGAACCGCGCGACCGCTACGGTCGCAGGTTCGAATCCTACCTCGGGCATGGATGTGTGTGATGTCCTTACGTTAGGTTGATGTAGTTCTAAGTTCTAGGGGACTGATGACCTCGGATGTTAAGTCCCATAGTGCTCAGAGCCATTTGAACCAGCTCTTGGCTTAAGAACGGAATATTCTACCATTGACAGCCCAAGTCTCTTCCTTGTCGGACGTCAGGGATGAAATAACAATGAAGAAAAGAAAAGCCAACACTGAAATCAGTGTAAACATAATATATGGACAAAGAGGGTGCCACCTCAGTAGGCGCTATTTCTGTGATGCCATCATGATGTAATTCAGTCAATCGTGTGCCGTTCTTTGGGCATAAATGTTGGTGCTTCGGCAATTTCACGACGGTCAGGCTTAATCTCTGACAACGAGGATGAAGGCGGCCATAGAAAGCTTGGGACTTTATCAGAATTTGACACGGCATGTTCACTGACAACTTTTTGGATTCGTATCTAGTATTTCACATTTGCAACATTGTTGTGAACTGAGAAAAAAAGTAGTGACTTACTTTCAGGGTGACAGTTGTAATACCTTGTAATACAATGACAAAAGTCGTGGAATAGCAATGGGTACGTATACAGATGGGGGTAGTATCGTGTGCACAAGGTATAGAAGGGCAGTGCATTGGCGGAGCTGTCATTTGTACTCAGGTGATTGAATGTGAAAATGTGTCCGAGCTTGTGGCTCCATAACGGTGTGGTTTGTGTTTACATGGAACGGATTGAGTCCTCTGGTCCAACTGAACCGATGGTTGTTTGTGTTCGGCTACTTGGAGACCATCTGCAGCCATTCGTGGACTTCATATTCCCGAATAACAACGGAATTTTTATGGATGGCAATGCGCCATGTCGCCGGGCCAGAATTGTTCGCAATTGGTTTGAAGAACGTTCTGGACAATTGACCCCCGAGAATGCCCAACATGAATCCTGTCGGACATTTACAGAACACAATCGGGAGGTCAGTTCGCGAACAAAACCCTGCACGGGCAAGATTTTCGCAATTATGGACGGCTGTTGAGGCAGCACCACTCAATATTTGTGCAGGGGACTTCCAACGAGTTGTTGGGTCCATGCCATGTCGAGCTGCTGCACTACGCCTCGGAAAAGGAGATTCGACACGCTATTTGGAGGTGTCCCACGACTTTTGTCACCTCGATGTACACTACTGGCCATTAAAATTGCTACACCACGGAGATGACGCGCTACAGACGCGAAATTTAACCGACAGGAAGAAGATGCTTTGATATGCAAATGATTAGCTTTTCAGAGCATTCACACAAAGTTGGCGCCGGTGGCGACACCTACAACCTGCTGACATGAGGAAAGTTTCCAACCGATTTCTCAAACAGAAACAGCAGTTGACCGGCATTGCCTGGTGAAACGTTGTTGTGATGCCTCGTGTAAGGAGGAGAAATGCGTACCATCACTTTTAAGACTTTGATAAAGGGCGGATTGTAGTCTATCGCGATTGCGGTTTATCGTATCGTGACATTGCTGCTCGCGTTGGTCGAGATCCAATGACTGTTAGCAGAATATGGAATCTATGGGTTCAGGAGGGTAATACAGAACGCCGTGCTGGATCCGAACTGCCTCGTATCACGAACAGTCGAGATGACAGGCATCTTATCCGCATGGCTGTAACGGATCGTGCAGCCACGTCTCGATCCCTGAGTCAACAGATGGGGACGTTTGCAAGACAACAACCATCTGCACGAACAGTTCCACGACGTTTGCAGCAGCATGGACTATGAGCTCGGAGACCATGGCTGAGGTTACCCCTGACGCTGCATCACAGACAGGAGCACCTGCGATGGTGTTCTCAACGACGAACCTGCGTGCGCGAATGGCAAAACGTCAATTTTTCGGATGAATCCAGGTTCTGTTTACAGCATCACGATGGTCGCATCCGTGTTTGGTGAACGCACATTGGAAGCGCGTATTCGTCATCGCCATACTGGCGTATCACCCAGCATGATAGTATGGGGTTACACGCCTCGGTCACCTCTTGTTCGCATTGACTGCACTTTGAACAGTGGACGTTACATTTCATATGTGTTACGACCCGTGGCTCTACCCTTCATTCGCTCCCTGCGAAACCCTACATTTCAGCAGGATAACGCATGACCGCATGTTGCAGGTCCTGTACGGGCCTTCCTGGATACAGAAAATGTTCGACTGCTGCCCTGGCCAGCACATTCTCCAGATCTCTCACCAATTGAAAACGCCTGGTGAATGGTGGCCGAGCAACTGGCTCGTCACAATACGCCAGTCACTACTCTTGACGAACTGACGTAGCGTGTTGAAGCTGCATGTGCAGCTGTACCTGTACACGCCATCCAAGCTCTGTTTGACTCAATGCCCAGGCGTATCAAGGCCGTTATTACGGCCAGCGGTGGTTGTTCTGGGTACTGATTTCTCTGGATTTATACACCCAAATTGCGTGAAAATGTAATCACATGTCAGTTCTAGTATAATATATTTGTCCAATGAATACCCATTTATCATCTGCATTTCTTCTTGGTGTAGCAATTTTAGTGGCCAGTAGCGTATCATGAGTGGGCTTCCGAATCGTCTAACGCCAGCTCATAGGATTCCGTATCTTTGAGTGGCCCTCTCTCTTCCCGCAGATCGGCCGAGAGCTGGGGGCAGGCGGGCGCTTGGTGACGCGCGTGGACCCGCGCGGCCGCCGCGAGTTGTGGTGGGTGTCCGCGGCGCCGCCGGCCTCTCCGGCGCCGACGCCGAAGCGCACCGCGTCGCCCGCTGGCGCGGGCGGCGGCCTCAGCGGCGAGCTGCGCGGCCTGCTCAGCTTCCGGCGCGCGCGCCGCCTCGCGCAGCAGCAGCAGCTGCAGCTGGCGCGCAGACGCGTCGTGGCCGCGGCGGACGCGCGCGACCGCCGCCAGTGGCCGGCCGTGCTGCTCACGTTCGAGCGCGGCGTCTCGCCGGAGCCCGGCTGCGGGCCGCCGTCGCCGCACGCGCTGCTCGCCGCCAGGAAGGCGCGCCTCGAGGTCGCCGCCGTCTGACCAAACACATCAACTACTACTACTCTCTCTCTCGTATCACATTACGCGGTCACATTTTGTGGCTCCTCCGGTGCTTGCTTGGGTCCATATTATTCGAATGAACCGTTTCAAAAATGTACTGAACTCTCTTCAGTGCAAGTTTATCACAAAAGTAAATATTGCAGAAAGGTATCGTGCATACAGAATTTGCTCCTCCAATACAAACTGCCAACAAGTATTTTGCAAAGATATCCGTAAAAGACTCGAGACGAGGGTGAATCTATTGAGATCGGGCATCGCAGACAAGTGGATGCTGCATCGTGACAACGCTCCACGTCACACAACCACTTCCATTACCGAATTTTTTTTCTCAAAAGGTATTCTTGT
The DNA here is from genome assembly GCF_021461395.2 of Schistocerca americana. Classification (NCBI taxonomy): domain Eukaryota; kingdom Metazoa; phylum Arthropoda; class Insecta; order Orthoptera; family Acrididae; genus Schistocerca; species Schistocerca americana. The sequence continues at coordinate 134,462,064 of NC_060123.1, forward strand.
TGTTCCACAGCCCCGATCACTTCCATTACGGAATTTTTTTTCTCAAAAGGTATTCCTGTTGTTCCACAGCCCCAATCACTTCCATTACTGATTTTTTTTTATCAAAAGGTATTCTTCTTGTTCCACAGCCCCGATCACTTCCATTACGGATTTTTTTTTTTCTCAAAAGGTATTCTTGTTGTTCCACAGCCCCGATCACTTCCATTACGGATTTTTTTTTTCTCAAAAGGTATCCTTGTTGTTCCACAGCCCCGATCACTTCCATTACGGATTTTTTTTTTCCTCAAAAGGTATTCTTGTTGTTCCACAGCCCCGATCACTTCCATTACGGAATTTTTTTCTCAAAAGGCATTCAAGTTGTTCCACAGCCTCCCTATTCGCAAGATCTGAGTCCTTGTGACTTTTTTCCTTCCCTGAAATTAAAAAATGCCCTAAAACGACGTCAGTTTGGGACTCTGGAAAACATTCAAAAGAACGTGACGGACATGTTAAAAGCCTTACCAGTTGAAGCCTTTCAGCGCTGCTACCAAAACTGGGAACAACGACTCTGCCGGTGTGAAGCTGTCGAAGACAACTCCTTTCAGGATGACAATATTCTTATTTGAAAAATACAAAAACTTTGGTCTCATTACTTTTCTCACACATCTCTTATACTGACAAAGTGATAAATGAAACAACACTAAACGACCTGTGCCCAAGTGAGGGACAAAACCACGAATGGGTTCACTCAACTGGTAAACACTACGGCACTGTGACCTCTAGACTAGAGGAAATCGCTAGAAGTAAAGTTACAGTATTAATCGAAGAAACCCATTAACAATAGCAACATTGAGACTTAGGTATACAAACTAATTGACCAGAGGTTGTCTCCATATTAACTTCGTTGCACTACTGAAAATAGTTTTTCAATAATGATCGAATATCCGAGAAACTTGCATTGTTTATTAGACTTTGTAGAAATAAAAATCGTACCCATATTAACTAGCACACAATGTCTTCGGGAGCCCATTCGTTCAGATTGTTTGGAAGGAGATACTAAAATGTAGTGAGCGCAGAGTACGGAATGTCATTACGTGGAAGTAACCACAGTATAACTGATACTTCGAAGTCTTTTAAGTGCTGTTGAGCAGCGTCGTGCTACGTAACCCGAATGTATGCAATGCTCATTCCTTCTTCAAAGTAATAAATAAATTATCCTTGTACTTGGCCACTGTAAGCAAGGACAGCAGTTACAGAGCAAAGCACAACTTGGTAGTGTACCTGATTATATTAATTTTTTAATGGGTCACTTAACCAGGAAAGTTGTATGACAATTTTAGGATCTTGAAATAGAAGTTAAGTCTGTCTTTAACAGAATTTTATTTACTTTTTTAAGATCCACAAAGATTAATCAAAAGTGGTCACAGAAACAATATTGATTGAATATTAACTGAATTACGAAGTGATGCTAACACTGTGGGAGGTAACAAATCGAAAGGAAGACGGCATGAAGAATGAAGACCCAGATATCCTTATCCGAGCAGGTCACAGAGACGATATTATTGAAACATAATATAAGTTGAAATTAAATCAGAAACGCAAGTTACCTGCCATAAATATACGAGAAACGAGCTGCTCAGATTGCAGATTGCACGACGGCGGGGTATGAGAACTTACATCTCCTGGTGATCAGCAATGTATGCTCAGCAGCCCCAGCTGGTAGTCAGCTCAAATCTCCTCCAGCTGTCCGTATCTGCAGGTCTCTTGACTCATCCGCTGTTTGTCCTCGAATGCCCCAGAACTTACTTTCTCTTTCTCAACTTCCAACCTTTCAAAAATTCAACGACTAATGGGGTGACTCCAAGCTATTGCCAGTGTATAGAACGAGAAATGTGGCAAAATTTACCGAATATGGGAGAAAGAAAAGCAAATTTCCCACTTCTTTGTGTACAACACGTATATTTTACCATCATGAGATTGGCACTGGGCTGAAGCAGTGATACTTTAATTGGTTGGCCCATGTGCTAGGTCAGGCGACACAATCTCATTGGATGAATCAGACATTTTGAATTAAATGCAACCGACACTCCCATGCTAGGCACCAAGATGTCTCAGCCTTTGAAGTAACGCAGAAGAGCAAAAATAAAACGTCTTGCTTCTATCTTCAGCAGGTGGTAACGTGGTTCACTGTCCAGCACGCAGTGCGATGCTGTCGATATTCTCATAAAGGCGGGCCGCAGACTGGCTTCTGCGTAAGTTTCTGAATACCCCAGGGAAACATGCTTGACCTAAAGAGAATCACAGACTACCCTCTGCCGACAAACGAGACCCGAGATCGGGGCCCACTTGCACCGCTAGGAGGGTGCGAAGCTTCCTCTCCGTGTACTCATTTCCAGTGCCCACAGATGTGGCGGCAAAATAGTGGGCGAAAACTGAATTGATGTCGCACAGCATTATATGACAATAATGTCACACAGATATGGAGAAATAACAGGAGAATCAGCGCGTGGAAACAGTGCATAACTTGAAATAAAAACTATGCGGTCCTTCGCATTACCAACATTTTAAAAAATCAAGCGAGTGAGGAAGACTCTTAAGAATCACATCACATTCAGAAAAGAAATGACGCATTATAATAGGTATTAGAGATTATTTTTACTTTACAGGAATACGACCACACAATTTTCACATAGTCGCGTCTGTTTTGCATAATTTCCCATTTGCTTTCAGTGTATGTATTTTCGAACGGCCTTCTGAGTATCGCTGAAATATTGAAACCCAGACTTTAATTTCTTACTTTCTGAAAATAACGAAAGCAACCCTATTGATATAAACTCTTTCAACCGTCTACGTAGTTTTGCCAACATCTAAAATAATATCAACACAGAGAGCGTCTTTTGTAACTTTCTTCGTTTGTTATTTTAGCGTCCTTTTGATAGCAAAATGACTGAGGGGCAAGTAATTATAATCTATCAATTGTCCAGCCTTACTTTAGGAAATTAATTACTTAGGTGGACGTAGACAATGTAAATATGTACATAGGGAGCGTAACTCCATTGGACCAGGTATTCCACGGTACGTTCCATGCAACAATAAAGATAAGACTGCTGTTGTTATTGTTGTTATTATTAAATATGAACACTGTATATTAAATTTTGCCATATCCAAATACATGTAACAAAAATAAACAGTGGTTACAGTTTATGTTGAAATAATGATTTCTCAGTTCACAATAAATGTTTCCTGATCTACCACTGTTCCAGCTATCTTGCGTAGTGTATAGTACTGCCAGGATTCTCGCATTAGGGCCTCGACTTCACCTACTGGAGACCATCACCGATTTTGCTGAGACCAAGTCGTCTGGGATAGTCATTCTGAAATACGCCAATGCAAATCCGGAAAGATGGCTGTTGTACTCAATACGTGCCTGTCAAACGAGAGGAGGTGCTTTATTCGTTTCCTTTGCAGCGGACGAGGAACACCCATTAAAATACAAGAGGATATGCAGTCTTTGTACCGAGGTAAGTATTTCAGTTTGTGTGGCGTATGGTGGCTCATTAACTGTTGACGAGAACTAGACGGCGCCTGTTCGCAACAGACACCATCGCCAGCGTGCTTGCAACGATGAGAGGCGTTCGGCTTGTGCGCGTGTGGTTGCCATAGTTACGCACATGACCCTTAACCCGTTAATCGTTAGTTAACAAAGTTAATTTTTCGAGCAACGGATTAATTTTTAAGTTAATTGTAACAGACGTTAACGGACTCGTTTAAGCTCCGTCAACTTCCTTTACTACTACTACAGGGTGATTCAAAAAGAATACCACAACTTTAAAAATGTGTATTTAATGAAAGAAACATAATATAACCTTCTGTTATACATCATTACAAAGAGTATTTAAAAAGGTTTTTATTCACTCAAAAACAAGTTCAGAGATGTTCAATATGGCCCCCTCCAGACACACGAGCAATATCAACCCGATACTCCAACTCGTTCCACACTCTCTGTAGCTATCAGGCGTAACAGTTTGGATAGCTGCTGTTATTTCTCGTTTCAAATCATCAATGGTGGCTGGGAGAGGTGGCCGAAACACCATATCCGTAAAACATACCCCCATAAGAAAAAATCGCAGGGGGTAAGATCAGGGCTTCTTGGAGGCCAGTGATGAAGTGCTCTGTCACGGGCTGCCTGGCGGCCGATCTATCGCCTCGGGATAAGGTTTCATAACTAACCTTTTTCGTAGAACTCTCCATACAGTTGATTGTGGAATTTGCAGCTCTCTGCTAGCTCTGCGAGTCGATTTTCCTGGGCTGCGAACAAATGCTTGCTGGATGCGTGCTACATTTTCATCACTCGTTCTCGGCCGTCCAGAACTTTTCCCTTTGCACAAACACCCATTCTCTGTAAACTGTTTATACCAACGTTTAATACACCACCTATCAGGAGGTTTAACATCATACTTCGTTCGAAATGCACGCTGAACAACTGTCGTCAATTCACTTCTGCTGTACTCAATAACACAAAAAGCTTTCTGTTGAGCGGTCGCCATCTTAGCATCAACTGACGCTGACGCCTAGTCAACAGCGCCTCAAGCGAACAAATGTACAACTAAATGAAACTTTATAGCTCCCTTAATTCGCCGACAGATAGTGCTTAGCTCTGCCTTTTGTCGTTGCAGAGTTTTAAATTCCTAAAGTTGTGGTATTCTTTTTGAATCACCCTGTACTACTACGTGATCAGGCCCAGTGGACCGCACGCATCTACAAGTTTCCTCCTCCACTGTATTCTGTCCATTGCTGCTATCCGCCATCCGTTCACATCTATTGACACTTGGTTTAAATCTTCATGGAGTCCATCCCTCCAGCGCTTCTTGGGTCTCCCTGGCGGTCTCTTTCCTGTAGGTGTGAAGTCCAGGAGCTTCCGAGGCCATCTGAGCTCCTCCATCCGGGCCACATGGCCGGCCCACTGCATTCGTTTGGCTTTGACAGTTCCTGCTATGTTGGGCTGCTGGTATAGTTCCTCAAGCTCTTGGTTGTATCTGATCCTCCATTCCCTTGTACCTGCATCCAGAACTGGACCGAAGATCTTCCGAAGCACTTTTCTCTCAAAAACAAGGAGCTTATGGAAGTCCTGTTTCCGGACACTCCATGTCTCACAGCCTTATAGAACAACAGGCTGGATCAGGGTTTTGTACAGTTCTCAGTGAAATGGATAGGTTGAAGTTAGATATAGTGGGAATTAGTGAAGTTCGGTGGCAGGAGGAACAAGACTTCTGGTCAGGTGACTACAGGGTTATAAACACAAAATCAAATAGGGGTAATGCAGGAGTAGGTTTAATAATGAATAGGAAAATAGGAATGCGGGTAAGCTACTACAAACAGCATAGTGAACGCATTATTGTGGCCAAGATAGATACGACGCTCACACCTACTACAGTAGTACAAGTTTATATGCCAACTGGCTCTGCAGATGACGAAGAAATTGAAGAAATGTATGATGAAATAAAAGAAATTATTCAGATTGTGAAGGGAGACGAAAATTTAATAGTCATGGGTGACTGGAATTCGAGTGTAGGAAAAGGGAGAGAAGGAAACATAGTAGGTGAATATGGATTGGGGCTAAGAAATGAAAGAGGAAGCCGCCTGGTAGAATTTTGCACAGAGCACAACATAATCATAACTAACACTTGGTTTAAGAATCATGAAAGAAGGTTGTATACATGGAAGAACCCTGGAGATACTAAAAGGTATCAGATAGATTATATAATGGTAAGACAAAGATTTAGGAACCAGGTTTTAAATTGTAAGACATTTCCAGGGGCAGATGTGGACTCTGACCACAATCTATTGGTTATGACCTGTAGATTAAAACTGAAGAAACTGCAAAAAGGTGGGAATTTAAAGAGATGGGACCTGGATAAACTGAAAGAACCAGAGGTTGTACAGAGTTTCAGGGAGAGCATAAGGGAACAATTGACAGGAATGGGGGAAAGAAATACAGTAGAAGAAGAATGGGTAACTTTGAGGGATGAAGTAGCGAAGGCAGCAGAGGATCAAGTAGGTAAAAAGACGAGGGCTAGTAGAAATCCTTGGGTAACAGAAGAAATATTGAATTTAATTGATGAAAGGAGAAAATATAAAAATGCAGTAAATGTAGCAGGCAAAAAGGAATACAAACGTCTCAAAAATGAGATCGACAGGAAGTGCAAAATGGCTAAGCAGGGATGGCTAGAGGACAAATGTAAGGATGTAGAGGCCTATCTCACTAGGGGTAAGATAGATACTGCCTACAGGAAAATTAAAGAGACCTTTGGAGATAAGAGAACGACTTGTATGAATATCAAGAGCTCAGATGGAAACCCAGTTCTAAGCAAAGAAGGGAAAGCAGAAAGGTGGAAGGAGTATATAGAGGGTCTATACAAGGGCGATGTACTTGAGGACAATATTATGGAAATGGAAGAGGATGTAGATGAAGATGAAATGGGAGATATGATACTGCGTGAAGAGTTTGACAGAGCACTGAAAGACCTGAGTCGAAACAAGGCCCCCGGAGTAGACAACATTCCATTGGAACTACTGACGGCCTTGGGAGAGCCAGTCCTGACAAAACTCTACCATCTGGTGAGCAAGATGTATGAAACAGGCGAAATACCCTCAGACTTCAAGAAGAATATAATAATTCCAATCCCAAAGAAAGCAGGTATTGACAGATGTGAAAATTACCGAACTATCAGTTTAATAAGTCACAGCTGCAAAATACTAACACGAATTCTTTACAGACGAATGGAAAAACTAGTAGAAGCCAACCTTGGCGAAGATCAGTTTGGATTCCGTAGAAACACTGGAACACGTGAGGCAATACTGACCTTACGACTTATCTTAGAAGAAAGATTAAGGAAAGGCAAACCTACGTTTCTAGCATTTGTAGACTTAGAGAAAGCTTTTGACAATGTTGACTGGAATACTCTCTTTCAGATTCTGATGGTGGCAGGGGTAAAATACAGGAAACTAAAGGCTATTTACAATTTGTACAGAAACCAGATGGCAGTTATAAGAGACGAGGGGCATGAAAGGGAAGCAGTGGTTGGGAAGGGAGTAAGACAGGGTTGTAGCCTCTCCCCGATGTTGTTCAATCTGTATATTGAGCCAGCAGTAAAGGAAACAAAAGAAAAGTTCGGAGTAGGTATTAAAATTCATGGAGAAGAAATAAAAACTTTGAGGTTCGCCGATGACATTGTAATTCTGTCAGAGACAGCAAAGGACTTGGAAGAGCAGTTGAATGGAATGGACAGTGTCTTGAAAGGAGGATATAAGATGAACATCAACAAAAGCAAAATGAGGATAATGGAATGTAGTCGAATTAAATCGGGTGATGCTGAGGGAATTAGATTAGGAAATGAGGCACTTAAAGTAGTAAAGGAGTTTTGCTATTTGGGGAGCAAAATAACTGATGATGGTCGAAGTAGAGAGGATATAAAATGTAGGCTGGCAATGGCAAGGAAAGCGTTTCTGAAGAAGAGAAATTTGCTAACATCCAGTATTGATTTAAGTGTCAGGAAGTCATTTCTGAAAGTATTCGTATGGAGTGTAGCCATGTATGGAAGTGAATCATGGACGATAAATAGTTTGGACAAGAAGAGAATAGAAGCTTTCGAAATGTGGTGCTACAGAAGAATGCTGAAGATTAGATGGGTAGATCACATAACTAATGAGGAAGTATTGAATAGGATTGGGGAGAAGAGAAGTTTGTGGCACAACTTGACCAGAAGAAGGGATCGGTTGGTAGGATATGTTCCGAGGCATCAAGGGATCACCAATTTAGTATTGGAGGGCAGCATGGAGGGTAAAAATCGTAGAGGGAGACCAAGAGATGAATACACTAAACAGATTCAGAAGGATGTAGGTTGCAGTAGGTACGGGGAGATGAAAAAGCTTGCACAGGATAGAGTAGCATGGAGAGCTGCATCAAACCAGTCTCAGGACTGAAGACCACAACAACAACAACAACAACTCAGTGAAAAGTGCCCATAGGTATTTGAATTCTTGCACTCTCTTGTAGGACTGGTCCCCAACCTGCAGTGATTGTAAATGATCAGCAGTCTGACAATGACCACGCGTCATAACGAGGTACTCTGTCTTGGCTTCGTTTATGTTTAGCCCAAATTTGCTGGCAGCCTCCTTTAGTGCTTTTGTCATTTGCTCCAGCTCCTCTTCCGACCTAGAGAGTAAACAGATGTCGTCTGCATAGGCTAAGTATGCCAGTCTCTTTCCTTCGATTTCAATCCATTCGTTCTCTTGGAAGGTCTCGCGTACGATCTTCTCGAGGGCGAAGTTGAACAGGATAGGGGACAGCCCACTCCTTGCCTGAGTCCTGTCACAATTTTAAACTCCTCAGTTACGCGATTTCCCATCTTCACCTTTGCACGTGTTTCGTTCAGACAGATCTTAATCAGATTGATGAGTTTCTCTGCAATGCCAAACTCCCTTAAACAGTTGAGCAGGCTCTTGCGATGTATGCAATCATAGGCCTTCTTAAAATCAACGAACAAAATATGCAAATCTTTACCATATTCACCCAGTTTCTCAGTGAGCTGCCGGAGACAAGATATGATCTACTGTTGACCGTCCTGGCCGGAAACCTCCCTGGTACTCCCCATCACCGATTCTGCCACTGGCTGAATTCTATGTATGAGGCAATTGGACAGGATCTTACAGCAGACGTTAAGCAGGGCGATTCGTCGATAGTTGTCACATTTCAGTTTGTCACCCTTCTTATGTATTGGACAGATCAGAGCTGTTTTCCATTCTTCTGGCAGTTCTTCTTGGTCCATATTGCCGGTATCAGTCGGTGTATTTTTTCTGCAAGTTTCTCTCCTCCTGCCAGGATCATTTCAACCTGTATTCCATCTTCACCTGGACTCTTATTCTGTTTAAGGTGTCTGATTCTGGTCTTTATCTCATCCAGGGTATGTGGGGGATGTCTGCTGTAATTGGGTACTGGAAATCAAACTGCAGTTCGGGTTCATCACAATTTAGCAGCTGTCGAAAGTACTCTTTCTATCTCTCAGCTATGTCCCTATCGTTCGTCAGGATCTTATCATAGGAATCTTTGACAAATGTCTGCTTGGCCTGGTGACCTTTGAAGAGGTACTTCACCTTCCGAAACATTTCCCTAGTCTTTTGTCCTCTGAAGTCTGTTTCTGCTTCAATGATGATATCCCTTATGTATTTCCTCTTTGCTCTTCTCAGAATTGCTTGTGTAGTCTTTCGGACCTCCTCAAATTGTGCTTTGCCCTGTGCCGGATTTGTCCCCTTCAGCCACTTGCTCCTGGCTTCCTTTCTCCTTTCCAGTCAACTTCCTTTGCGTCCGATAATCGATAATTGGGTACCTACTATTTGCGACAAAAATGACGCAGCGTCGCACACGGAAATCATTTACTGACAAGTGTGGGTCGTGTAAGTGTGTAGCAACACCGAGCAGCGAACGATTGATGTTAACAATCGACCGAGAGCGAGAATAACTAGGTGTTATAGCTGTAATTGTTTTTTTTTTCTGAGTTAGCGTTAAGTACTACTTTCTGTTAGCGGATTGACTGTGGAAACTAAATCGTGGAATCAGACTGCAGCTCTACAACTGATGGAAATCCTTGGGCGCATTTAAGTAATTACGTTAACTTTATATCCAGGTCGAGGGTTCAAATGGTTCAAATGGCTCTGAGCACTATGGGACTCAACTGCTGTGGTCATAAGTCCCCTAGAACTTAGAACTACTTAAACCTAACTAACCTAAGGACAGCACACAACACCCAGCCATCACGAGGCAGAGAAAATCCCTGACCCCGCCGGGAATCGAACCCGGGAACCCGGGCGTGGGAAGCGAGAACGCTACCGCACGACCACGAGATGCGGGCAGGTCGAGGGAACAAATAGTTTTCGTTTGAAGTCTATGCTTGCCTAAAACATCAACAATTGTAGCTAACAATTCGAGCCTTAACGATGCGCTGTTTCTTGCGGAAAAGGTTTTAGTAAAATTGTTTATTAAATATAATACCCCTATATCTTCGAGTGCTGCAGTGGAACGGCTTTTTGCTGTGGGCAAAAACATGTTGTCCCATAAATGAACCTCGCCCTTCGTTGAGAACTTTGAACATGTTGAAGTTCGTGAAGGGAAATATGCACCTTATGTCAGATACTACATGATTCACCCGTATTTTGAGTCTACCGTGATTTAATACTGATAAGTAAATAATTATAAAACTAAACTGTTTCTTTATCGTCGAAGTCTTACCTATACGTCCCCAACCAAAATATTTTAATTTAAGCAACGACAATATGTTCGATTCCCTTGTTCATTTCACTACACTCACAAAAGCAAGTTTACTATTACGAGTAAACGATTTACGAGCAACTTTAACTTCCGATCAATCTCCTGGTAAGTAACACTTAACGAAGTTAACTATTTTAGTAACGGATTAACGATTAGCGAAGTTAATTTTTTGATTAACGTTGCCCTGCTATGATGGCTGGTAGCCAGGAGCACGACATGTTATAGAACAGTATTGAAAAAAATACGATGATTCAACGTCCCCTCGATGACGAGGTCATCAGAGACGGGACTCTGTGGAGTGTCGAAAGGTTTCTTGTTGGGTGGGTGCCTAAGATTGTTGACCTTCTACAGGGACAAGAGGGAGATTGCCGCTGCAGCATTTGTAGTGCTATTCTGACAGCGCTCAAAGATCTTGATTTGCATTGTCGTCGCAGACAAACCATGTCCTCACGTGCACGTTGTGTGGATGTGCCGGACAAGCGGACGGCATTATCGGCTCGGTCCTTTGTGTATAAGAAACCAACCGCCACAGATTGCAAACAGCAGCATTTCTCCTACATTGAGGCAAAACTACTAGTAAGGTACGACGCGTCCTTCAGATATAAGGGTCGAGGCCAGTTTTCCAAAAAATGGTTGAAATGGCTCTGAGCACTGTGGGACTTTTGAGGTCATCAGTCCCCTAGAACTTAGAACTACTTAAACCTAACTAACGTAAGGACATCACACACATCCATGCCCGAGGCAGGATTCGAACCTGCGACAGTAGCGGTCGCGCGGTTCCAGACTGTAGCGCCTAGAACCCCTCGGCCACCCCGGCCGGCCCAGTTTTCCAGTCAATTTCGAAAAACAGTGTTACGTCCTATTACGACGATGTAGGTCTTAGAGTACCTTGAGTGTACAATATTCCTAGTTAATGTAGACAAATCATACGCACTGTTACCGACAACTTTTAAATTTGTACTACTTGTCGTGTAACCGAAATTCAGCGGTTCTTTTTAAAAACAGTCATGTGGAGGACCTTACACGTTTTACCGCTCGGTGTATACTGCCACTTTTCACGCCAATTAGGGGCAGTGGATAACAAAAACATGAAAACACTAAAAACACACCACACTTCATGCCTAATACGGTGTAGGAAAAGTGTTAGCATTCAAAACATCTTCCAGCTGTCTCGGATTGTGTAAATGAAGGTCCTGCAAGCTTTTTAAGGAAATCTTACACCCCTCTTCCTGCAAAACTGTTCAAGCTTAGGTGACGATAATGAAGGTGAATCGCTATCACGCACTCTTCTCTCCAAAGTAGACCACAAAGACTTAATAATATCGCATCTGTTGACTAAGGTGGCCAGGGAAGATACGACAATCCATCATCGTGCTTACAAAACAGTCTTGGACGATGCGTGGCGTATGAACAAGGGCTCAGTCACTTTGGAAGACAGTACCACCATTCGTGAGCAAACATTGTGCCATGGAGTGGACCTGACCAGCCGAAATTGTCACATAATCTGTGGCAGTAATGCGACATCGCAGAGTACCAATGGTGATCATGGGATACCACGATAAGGCAATCAAATCATCACCGAATTCCGGCAATGTTTCACTCCTGGCAAGTAAACTCGACCGGAAGTCGCAGCCAGAACCTCTCAGACAAACAGAAGCTAAACGATGTCAAAGTTAGCGTAAGGAGGGCTATGCGTGAAGCGTTCAGTGAATTCGAAAGTAAAGTTCTATGTACCGACTTGACAGAAAATCCTTGGAAGTTCTGGTCTTACGTTAAATCAGTAAGTGGATCGAAACAGCATATCCAGACACTCTGGGATGATAATGGCATTGAAACAGAGGATGACAGGCGTAAAGCTGAAATACTAAGCACCTTTTTCCAAAGCTGTTTCACAGAGGAAGACCACACTGCAGTTCCTTCTCCAAATCATCGCACAAACGAAAAAATGACTGACATCGAAATAAGTGTCCAAGGAATAGAAAAGCAACTGGAATCACTCAACAGAGGAAAGTCCATTGGACCTGACGGGATACCAATTCGATTCTACACAGAGTACGCGAAAGAACTTGCCCAACTTCTAACAGCCGTGTACCGCAAGTCTCTAGAGGAACGGAAGGTTCCAAATGATTGGAAATGAGACCCAACTCGCTTTATTTGTTCATGAGACCCAGAAAATATTAGATACAGGCTCCCCGGCAGATGCCATTTTCCTTGGCTTCCGGAAGGCGTTCGATAAAGTTCCGCACTTTCGCCTGATAAACAAAGTAAGAGCCTACGGAATATCAGACCAGCTGTGCGGCTGGATTGAAAAGTTTATAGCAAACAGAACACAGCATGTTGTTCTCAATGCAGAGACATCTACAGAAGTTAAGGTAACCTCTGGCGTGCCACAGGGGAGTGTTATGGGACCATTGCTTTTCACAATAAATATAAATGACCTAATAGATAGTGTCGGAAGTTCCATGCGGCTTTTCCCGGATGATGCTGTAGTACGCAGAGAAGTTGTAGCATTAGAAAATTACAGCGAAATGCAGGAAGATCTGCAACGCTTAGGCACTTGGTGCAGGGAGTGGTAACTGACCCTTAACATAGACAAATGTAATGTATTGCGAATACATAGAAAGAAGGATCCTTTATTGTATGGTTATATGATAACGGAACAAACACTGGTAGCAGTTACTTCTGTAAAATATCTGGGAGTATGCGTACGGAACGATTTGAAATGGAATGATCATATAAAATTAATTGTTGGTAAGGCGGGTGCCAGGTTGAGATTCATTGGGAGAGTCCTTAAAAAATGTAGTCCATCAACAAAGGAGGTGGCTTACAAAACACTCCTTCGACCTATACTTGAGTACTGCTCATCAGTGTGGGATCAGTACCAGGTCGGGTTGACAGAGGGTTATTTGGTAAGCGTGATAGCGTTACGGAGATGTTTAGCAAACTCAAGTGGCAGACTCTGCAAGAGAGGCGCTCTGCATCGCGGTGTACCTTGCTGCCCAGGTTTCGAGAGGGTGCGTTTCTGGATGAGGTATAGAATATATTGCTGCCCCCTACATATACCTCCGGAGGAGATCACGAATGTAAAATTAGAGAGATTCGAGCGCGCACGGAGGCTTTCCGGCAGTCGTTCTTCCCGCGAACCATACGCGACTGGAACAGGAAAGGGAGGTAATGACAGTGGCACGTAAAGAGCCCTCCGCCACACACCGTTGGGTGGCTTGCGGAGTATAAATGTAGATGTAGAAGTTGGAAACTGTGTGAAACAAGACTATCCAGCCAAATGACTTTGTTCAAGTGTTCCACAGTCCAGGTTTTATGGCTTCGACACCTCGTTTTCCGGCTACAGTCATTTGCATCACTGACGACTGGCTATGGAATTGCAGCTGGCCCTGCAACGTATAAATCTCCCTTGATGTTGTTTCTATGCTGATAGTGCTTGCGATAAACAGTGTAGACAAGAAGAGATTAGAAGCTTTCCAGGTGTGGTGGTACAGAAGAATGCTGAAGACTAGATGAGTAGATCACGTAACTAATGAGTAGGTACTGGACAGAATTGGGGAGAAGAGGAATTTGTGGCACAACTTGACTAGAAGAAGGGATCGGTTGGTAGGATACGTTCTGAAGCATCAAGGGATAACCAATTTAATATTGGAGGGAAGCGTGGAGGGTAAAAATGTAGAGGGAGGCCAAAATATGAATACACTAAGCAGATTCAGAAGGATGTGGGTTGCAGTAGTTATTTGGAGATGAAAAGGCTTGCACAGGATAGAATAGCATGGAGAGTTGCATTAAACTGTCTTTGGTCTGAAGACCACAACAATTACAGGGTTCGCGAGTGCACCATTCAGTTCTATAGTTCTATCTTACTCGCATTTTTCGTGACAGTGCTCTTCAACGACCGTCTGCCACGATGACTTCCGTCCGCGTTGTTGACTTACCAGATGATGTTTCTTGGTGGTGGTGGTGGCAAGTTCCTATGGGACAAACTGCTGAGGTCATCCGTCGTAAGCTTACACAATACTTAATCTAACTTACGCTAAGGACAACACACACACCCTTGCCCGAGGGAGCACTCGAACCTCCGACGGGGGGAAGCCGCACGAGCCGTGGCAGGACGCCTCAGAACGAGCGAGCGACTACCCAGCGCGGCATCATTTTTTTTTTTTCCGCTCACCCTGTATACGGTACAAATCTTCGATACGATGCCTCTTCAAACACCAAACACTTCGACTACCTTGGTTAACGGAGCACTCACCACACGAGAACCAACAATTTGCCTAGGTTGGAATTCACTTAGGCCCGACATAAAGCACTCACGACTACACATAAGATTGTTCTGACCATAATTAACACTTGAAACAATTGAGGACATTGCATGGATGCTCTTCGTGGTCAAATCAAACAGCGAAACTTGCAGGCTTGGCTAGCATCTGCAATGCTCTCTGTGTTTCCACATTTTTGTCCAACTCCTGCATCTCGCCCAAACCAAATTTCAACATCGTTTGCTTTGTATGCTGATAGGAGCGAAGCCATTGATCTGCCGCGGGAGTTACACTCAATTTGACGCGATGCTGAGACAGTAGCGAGACAATTGTTGGAAAGGACGAGAATCTTGCCCCATAGACTCCCTGCTGAGGTTCAGTTATAAAAGCGAGTCAATGTTCGAACTATGACGGAGTCGCTTCAATAGAGATCAGAAATACACACTAAGTAGGGTATTTTTTGATTCAGCACTCTTGATATTAAAGGGCTGAGTAATTTACTATACGACCCTGTGTATAGGCATGCTTTAGCAATTCGACTGAAGGTTGCTTCAATCTTTGTATAGTACATCGTGCAGTCAGTCCATCACCATCGCTACTCGCCCCCAGATGTCACTAATGTAGGCGAAAACTACCCATAAAAAGGGGATGGACCCTCCAATTGGAGGAGCGCAACTAGCTACCCAGGGTACTACCCAGCGCGGCATCATTTTTTTTCCCGCTCACCCTGTATACGTTACAAATCTTCGATGCGGTGCCTCTTCAAACACCAAACATTTCGACTACCTTGGTTAACGGAGCACTCACCACACGAGGACCAACAATTTGCCTAGGTTAGAATTCACTTAGGCCCGACATAAAGCACTCACGACTACACAGAAGATTGTTCTGACCATAACTAACACTTGAAACAATTGAGGACATTGCATGGATGCTCTTCGTGGTCAAATCAAACAGTGAAACTAGCAGGCTTGGCTAGCATCTGCAATGCTCTCTGTGTTTCCACATTTTTGTCCAACTCCTGCATCTCGCCCAAACCAAATTTCAACGTCGTTTGCTTTGTATGCTGATAGGAGCGAAGCCATTGATCTGCCGCGGGAGTTACACTCAATTTGAGGCGATGCTGAGACAGTAGCGAGACAATTGTTGGAAAGGACGAGAATCTTGCCCCATAGACTCCCTGCTGAGGTTCAGTTATAAAAGCGAGTCAATGTTCGAACTATGACGGAGTCGTTTCACTAGAGATCAGAAATACACACTAAGTAGGGTATTTTTTGATTCAGCACTCTTGATATTAAAGGGCTGAGTAATTTACTATACGACCCTGTGTATAGGCATGCTTTATCAATTCGACTGAAGGTTGCTTCAATCTTTGTATAGTACATCGTGCAGTCAGTCCATCACCATCGCTACTCGCCCCCAGATGTCACTAATGTAGGCGAAAACTACCCATAAAAAGGGGATGGACCCTCCAATTGGAGGAGCGCAACTAGCTACTGACCGGCAAACTTTCACTTACGACCAGCGCCCTGGGGGAACCAATGTGGAGGTGGTGCTACCTCAGTCATGTCACACTACGCCAATCCATCGATGTAAATCAGCTTCGGTATCCATACAGTGAGCACCACGTCCAACTGTACCCTGAAGAGGAATGCAGAACGCAAGTGGCCACGCCAGACGGCTGGTCGAGCCCAAATTCCATTGGGTTCACTAGGTTTTCAGCCCAGCTATAACACAGTTCCCTCGAGTTCTTGGCCATCACACCCATGACCAAGTTACTTCTCCCGCTACTGTGACTTTTCTCACTACATTTGACGAGTAACCGCCGAGGATGTGTGCGCATTTCTAGTACTGCCTGTAAACACACCTTACACTGGAAAACAGAGAGTGGATAGTTACAAAAGACCTTACGGGTAACCATCGTGCCAAGGAGCTGAATCGTGTTCCAAAAGGACTAACTTAGTGGGGCATGTGGGCAGACTTTGGACATAGAGCAAAAACAAAACAAAATTCGCTACATTTATAGGAAAGATCATAATACAGCTCCTCCTTTCAGACATCTCACAAGTGTGGAAATGGCAGATAAGATAAGCGATCGCAGAATAGAAAATTAAAAAAATCGCAGGTTATTCCCGTTTCCAAGATAGGTCGTCGGACCGACGCACATAATTATATGCCTATACAGGATGATCCTTTGCTAGTGACCGGGCCAAATATCTCACGAAATAAGCGTCAAACGAAAAAACTCCAAAGAACGAAACTCGTCTAGTTTGAAGGCGGAAACCAGATGGCGCTATGGTTGGCCCGCTAGACGGCGCTGCCATAGGTCAAACGGATATCAACTGCGTGTTTTTAAATAGGAACCCCCATTTTTTATTACATATTCGTGTAGTACGTAAAGAAATATGAATGTTTTAGTTGGACCACTTTTTTCGCTTTGTGACAGATGGCGCTGTAATAGTTACAAGCTTATAAGTACGTAGTATCACGTAACATTCTGCCAGTGCGGACGGTATTTGCTTCGTGATACATTACCCGTGTTAAAATGGACCGTTTACCAATGGCGGAAAAGGTCGATATCGTGTTGATGTATGGCTATTGTGATCAAAATGCCCAACGGGCGTGTGCTATGTATGCTGCTCGGTATCCTGGACGACATCATCCAAGTGTCCGGACCGTTCGCCGGATAGTTACGTTATTTAAGGAAACAGTAAGTGTTCAGCCACACGTGAAACGTCAA
Source organism: Schistocerca americana (assembly GCF_021461395.2). Taxonomy (NCBI): domain Eukaryota; kingdom Metazoa; phylum Arthropoda; class Insecta; order Orthoptera; family Acrididae; genus Schistocerca; species Schistocerca americana. The sequence continues at coordinate 134,479,372 of NC_060123.1, forward strand.
CCACGACCTGCAACAAATGATGATGCCCGAGTAGGTGTTTTAACTGCTGTCGCGGCTAATCCGCACATCAGTAGCAGACAAATTACGCGAGAATCGGGAATGTCAAAAACGTCGATGTTGAGAATGCTACATCAACATCGATTGCACACGTACCATATTTCTTTGCACCAGGAATTGCATGGTGACGACTTTGAACGTCGTGTACAGTTCTGCCACTGGGCACAAGAGAAATAACGGGACGATGACAGATTTTTTGCTCGCGTTCTATTTAGCGACGAAGCGTCATTCACCAACAGCGGTACCGTAAACCGGCATAATATGCACTATAGGGCAACGAAAAATCCACGATGGCTGCGACAAGTGGAACATCAGCGACCTTGGCGAGTTAATGTATGGTGCGGCATTATGGGAGGAAGGATAATTGGCCCCCATTTTACCGATGGCAATCTAAATGGTGCAATGTATGCTGATTTCCTACGTTATGGCTCTGAGCACTATGGGACTCAACTGCTGAGGTCATTAGTCCCCTAGAACTTAGAACTAGTTAAACCTAACTAACCTAAGGACATCACAAACATCCATGCCCGAGGCAGGATTCGAACCTACGACCGTAGCGGTCTTGCGGTTCCAGACTGCAGCGCCTTTAACCGCACGGCCACTTCGGCCGGCTCCTACGTTATGTTCTACCGATGTTACTACAAGATGTTTCACTGCATGACAGAATGGCGATGTACTTCCAACATGATGGATGTTCGGCACATAGCTCGCGTGCCGTTGAAGCGATATTGAACAGCATATTTCACGACAGGTGCATTGGTCGTCGAAGCACCCATACCATGGCCGCACGTTCACCGGATCTGACGTCCCCGGATTTCTTTCTGTGGGGAAAGTTGAAGGATATTTGCTATCGTGATTCACCGACAACGCCTGACAACACGCGTCAGCGCATTGCCAATGCATGTGCGAACATTACGGAAGGCGAACTACTCGCTGTTGAGAGGAATGTCGTTACACGTATTACCAAATGCATTGAGGTTGACGCACATAATTTTGAGCATTTATTGCATTAATGTGGTATTTACAGGTAATCACGCTCTAACAGCATGCGTTCTCAGAAACGATAAGTTCACAAAGGTACATGTATCACATTGGAACAACCGAAATAAAATGTTCAAACGTACCTACGTTCTGTATTTTAATTTAAAAACCTACCTGTTACCAACTGTTCGTCTAAAATTGTGAGCCATATGTTTGTGACCATTACAGCGCCATCTATCACAAAGCGAAAAAAGTGGTCCAACTAAAATATTCATAATTTTTACGTACTACACGAATGTGTAATAAAAAATGGGGGTTCCTATTTAAAAAAAACGCAGTTGATATCCGTTTGACCTATGACAGCGCCATCTAGCGGGCCAACCATAGCGCCATCTGGTTTCCCCCTTCAAGTTTCGTTCTTTGGAGTTTTTTCGTTTGACGCTTATTTCGTGAGATATTTGGCCCGGTCGCGATCAATGGACCACCCTGTATAGTTGACGTCAGTCTGTTGTAGACTTATGGACCATGTTTTCCGCTCACGCATTGTGACGTTTATGGAGAACCAAAATCCCCTCTATAAGAATCGACATGGATCCCGGAAACAGCGATCTTGTGAAAATCAGCTCGCTCCATTTGTCCATGAGATCCAGAGCGTTCACCCTGATTTCCGGAAAGCATTCTACACAGATCCCTACTGGTATTCAGTGCACAAATTACGAGCTTACAGAGTGTTATACCAGATTTGTAACTGGATACAAGACTCCCTCACAGACAGAACTCAACACGTCGTTCTTAACTATACAAATTCGACAAATGTGAGGATATTTTGAGAGTTCCCAATGGAGTGTTAATGCACCGCTACTTCGTACAGTTTATATTAATGGTCTAGCGGATAACGCTGGAGGAGGTTCCGTAAGGCTATTTGCGGGCGATGCTGTTGTCTATAGGAAGGTTGGAAGGCCAGAAAACTGTAGCGAAATGCAGGAAGACCTGCGGAGGATCGATGATTCGCGCAGGGATTGGAAACTGACCCTGAACGTAAATAAATCTAACATATTTCTTGTAATTAGACGACGAAGTTCGTTTATACTATTGCCGTTAAATCAGAGGAAACTGTAACTTTCGTAAAATACCTAGGAGTAACCAAGGGGAACGAACTAAAGTGGAATGACCACATAAAACAAACTGTAGGGAAAGCAGATGCCAAAATGAGATCGATTGAGAGAATCTTTAGCAAAAGAAGTAGTTCACAAAACACTCGTTCGACATATTCTTGAGTACTGTTCGTCAGTCTGGGGCCCTTACCGAGTAGGATTAATGGGACAGACAGAGATGATCCTACGAAGGGCGGCTTGTTTCGTCATTGGATGGTTAAGTAAGGGTGAGAGTGTCACAAAGCTGCTCAACAAAGTCCAGTGGCAGGCGTTACAAGAGAGGCGTTGTGGCTCATGGAGGAGATTACTGTTGACATTTCCAGAGAGCACGTTCCGCGAAGATTCGGATGACGTACTACTTTCTCCCACGCACGTCTCGCGAAATGATCACGATTAGAAAGTCAGAGGAATCTGAGCTCATGCGGAGCTTTACCAACAATTATTGTTCCAGCGCGGCATTCGAGAATGGAACAAGATTTTTTTTTTTTTGGGGGGGGGGGGGGAGGGTGAGGGAGGGGGAAGAGGTGGCAACTCTGTGAGGTAGGCTGCGGAGTGCAGACATATGGGTAGATGTAGAAGGTCACTCCGGCCCCACGTGAAGCGTGAGGTCACGAGGCGCTGGGGTCTACAAAACACGCCGTTCGCTGACCCACTCGCCATCTGAAACATCCCCTTAGAAAAATTATGAATTACTGTGCTGGTAAACTTCTACGTTATTTGATACAAAGACAGCTCAGTAAAACTGAACGTACTCGGGCAGTTCTCTCTTTACATATTCTGTTCATCACTAAACTGACACACAATATTTTTTTAGCGCAACGCAATCTGACTTTCAATAATCCCTACAAAAGAATGGCCCTGACTAACAATAAACTATAACTTTCATGAATCACTTACCTCACAAAATCTCCGTTACTCGAACTACTGCATTACAGCGAGCGCCAATACTGCCAGCTAAATAAAAGATTCTAATTACTGAAGGCACTAACTACTGGTAGGAATAGTTAGCAAATGAAAGATTTTGATAGAGAACAAACAATGTATTTACCTTAATAGCGTTCCAGAGTCATAATATATAAATAATTTTGTGACGTACAATTAAACAAATTTCATTTTTTTCTGACGGACACGCGTCCTGATCGTCTGCTCAAAACTCTGGCATCTCTCTCCCCACATCCACCACTGCTGGCGGCTCACCTCCAACTGCCCAACGCTACGCGCTGTTCACATCCCAAGGTTGCTACCACATCCAACTGCCCAACTCTACACTCCAACAATGAGTCCAACCAGCCACAGATTGAACACAGCACAGTCAGTGATTTTCATACACAGCGCTTCGTGGCGTTACCAACATAAAAACCTAAACAGCCCACTTACACATCCTGCGCATGCGAGGATTCGGAAGGTAAATAGAGTCTGAAGATGAGGGTTTAAAGTTCCACTGACAGCAAGATTATTAAACACGGATCACAGGCTAGTTCAGAGCAATGTTGGGGAAGGAAATTTTCCTTATCCTCTTCACAGGAACCACCCAGACATTCGCCTTATTCGATTTAGGGAAACAGGATGGTCAGAGAGGATTTAAAGCCCACTGTTTCCAGTGATGAGTCTGATGCCTTATCATGGAGGCGCCTCTCTCCTTCAGAATGTGAGGCAAGTGTGCGAATCACAGCACCACAACAATCGATGACTAAATACAATTTCGTATCTTTAAGACCTGGATAATTATAATTAACGATTTTACAGGAATAATGATCATGTAATTTACAGCGTTCATATCGCTTCCTATGAAGTAGATAAAATACTGCTACTTCTAGGGTTTCGTACCCAATCGGGAGAAACGGGACCCTCATAGAATCACTTTGTCGTCTGTCTGTCTATCTGTCCCACCGTTCAGGCCCCTTTTTCTCAGGAACGGTTTGGCATGTTAAGTTGAAATTTTTGTCATTTACTAACGACTATGGTCCCTTAGCAGGGAAAAACACTTAAGCTTCTAAGTAAATGCAACCTTCGTGTCACTTTTTTCGATACTCCCAAACTCACTCCTCTGCCTCGTGATGACTGGGTGTTGTGTGATGTCCTTAGGTTAGTTAGGTTTAAGTAGTTCTAAGTTCTGGGGGACTGATGACCATAGATGTTAAGTCCCATAGTGCTCAGAGCCATTTGAACCAACCAAACTCACTCGTCAAAACATATCGGGTACTCCCCGTTGACCTAAAACCATAAAATTTAGTAAAAAGGAGGATTTCACAGTGCAGGTAAAGGAAAAAATCCGAAAACTGTTAATTTTTAATTATATCACACGAAAAAAAATTTTTTGTCATTTGTTATTCGAGTTTGTCTATTAAAACCACTATTTCTCAGGGACATTTTGGCGCATCAAGCTGAAATTTATGTCACTTACTAACGTCTATGGTACCTTAGCAGTGAAAAACACTTAAGCTTCTAAGTCAATGCATCAAAATATACGGCCATTTACATCACATATTTCTATACTCGCAAGCACATTCATCAAAACCTATAGTTTCGAGCTACAATCATGAAAGTTCGCAAGAATCAAGATTTCACAGTACACCTGAAGGAAAAAAAATCCTAAAATCGTTAATTTGTAATTATATCACAAGACAAAAAAATTTTTTGGTCATTTGTCGTCCAACACTCTCTGTTCGCTTGCTAGTACCCCATTTCTCAGAATCAGACACACGTATCAAGTTCAAATGTGCATCACATACTAAAGTCTAAAGTCCCTTGGCGATGTAAAAGGTTTCAGCTCCTGCGTCAGTGTAGAACAAAAGATAGAGCCATGTATGTCAAATATTTTGATACTCGCAGGTTCGCTCATCACACCAATACGTTGACCTACAATCAAGGAATTTAGGGAAAATTCCGAAAATTGTTAAATTGTGATTATATCAAATATAAAAAAAAATTTTTTCCATTACAACCTTACGTTGTATTCGCAATCTTTCAAAATTCTGAGGAACTGCTGCAGTTATTTTGATCCGGTTTTCAGTAGTAGGTAGAGTGATTCACGAGGAAGGTTTATACACAAAATTTACAAATATTTCTTGCTAACTGGCTGAGTTACGATGAAATGAATTCCACTTCCGCTGTGAAAACGATGCCTTTGCCAGCTAGCAGTGATAAGCGTTAAGGCGACCTGACTTAACTACGCTGGCAGTCTATGCAAGCAACATGTGCAGCATCTTTGATATTTCAAGCGAAAGTAATACTGCAGGATTGCACTTCCATAGTTTGACATGAGGTTCCATTTTCCTATAAAAGCGTTCCACAGAATAATTCGTCATCTACGTGACAACAATAGCCTTACTTGTCGGCTATACCGTTTTCTTCTCCGAAGACTAGCGTCAGGTCTTGCTAGGAATCGCCAACAGGGATGAGACTAGACGCAGCGCATCTGCAATTGTCAGTTGGCATAGCACGTTAACATAGATTCAAAATTAATCAAATGATGAAAAATTACAATAGAGAATGCAAAAGTACACAAAGATTTAAACTTAAAACATTCTCAACCGCCTTGGAATTCCCGGGACGGATATCGTGCGAGTGTAGATACCGAGATACCGATAACAGGCAGAAATCGCCCAGATTCTCGATTCTCGGGATGGATGAACTATCAATATAAATAATATTAAGTTTGTACGGAACCCTCAGTGCGCGCGAGTCCTACTTGCACTTAGCGTTTTTTTTTTTTTGTTTTTTTTTGGGGGGGGGGGGGGGGAGTAGAATGACTAGAACTGCAGGGGGCGTTACTGAAAGGAAATCATATCCTAGGTCAAGGAGTTGTGGACTGAATTAATCATAACCAACCTTCGCTACAGTCCAGTTTGAGTACTCAGCGCATGACCTAACAAGTATTCGAGCTAATCTGGCTGAAATGATTCCAGAACTCTAGAAGGCGAAATTTTCTCTGCGTGGGTACCAACATTATCATTAGACAAATAACTGATAATGAAAGTTAGCCCCATTCATTTCGTTAAACGCACAACTGGTAACAGATTGCCTGTGCTAATCTATTCGACGCAGGGCACACGAATATTATGACACGTGTCATGCTGATGATAGAAAGAATGTTCTTCAAATCAATCGCAAATTGTTGGGGCCCAGTGATATGGTGCATTATCATCCACAAAAATTTCATCGTTGCCTTGGAGCATGAAGTCCATGAATGGCTGCAGATGGTCTCCAAGCAGCCGAATATAACCATTTAAAATCAGTGATCGGTACAATTGGATCTGATGGTCCAGTCTATTCCATGTAAACACAGACCACACCATTATGGAGCCACCAACAGCTTGCACAGGACCTTGTGGGTTGGGTTGTTTGGGGGAAGAGGCCAAACAGCGAAGTCATCGGTCTCATCGGATTAGGGGTGGACGGGGAAGGAAGTCGGCCGTGACCTTTCAAGGGAACCATCCCTACATTTGCCTGAAGCGATCTAGCGAAATCATGGAAAACCTAAATCAGGATTGCCGGACGCGGGATTGAGCCGTCGTCCTCCCGAATGCGAATCCAGTGTGCTAACCACTGCACCACCTCGATCGGTTTGCACAGTACCTTGCTGACAACTTGGGACCATGGTTTCGCAGGGTCTGCGCCATACTCGAGCAGTCAGCTCTTACCAACAGAAATCGGGACTCATCTTACCAGGCCAAGCTTTTTCCAGTCGTCTAGGGTTCAACAGATATGGTCACGAGCCCAGGAGGGGCGCCGCAGGCAATTTCGTGCTGTTAGCAAAGACACTCGAGTCGGTCTTCTGCTGCCATTGCCTAATAACGCCAAATTTCGCCGTACTGCCCTAACGAATATATTCATCGTATGTCCCACATTGATTTCTGTGGTAAATGTCGTGTGACTGGGGCCTCCCGTCGGGTAGACCGTTCGCCGGGTGCGAGTCTTTCGATTTGACGCCACTTCGGCTTCTTTCGCGTCGATGGGGATGAAATGATGATTATTAGGACAACACATCATCCAGTCCCGGAGCGGAGAAAATCTCCGATCCAGCCGGGAATCGAACACGAGCCCTTAGGATCGACATTCTGTCGCGCTGACCACTCACCTACCGGGACGGACATTTCTGCGGTAATTTCATGCGATGTTGCTTGTCTGTTAGCACTGACAAATCTACACAAACGCCGCTGCTCTCGGTCGCTAAGTGAAGGCCGTTGGCCACTGCGTTGGCTGTGGTGGGAGGTAATGCCTGAAATTTGGTATTCTCAGCACACTCTTGACACTGCGGGTTTCGGAATACTGAATTCCCTAACGTTTTCCTTTCTGCCATGGACAGTTCTCCTCTCCATTAAAAAATCTGTGTAAAATCTTATGGGACTTAACTGCTAAGGTCATCAGTCCCTAAGCTTACACACTACTTAACCTAAATTATCCTAAGGACAAACACACACACCCATGCCCGAGGAAGGACTCGAACCTCCGCCGGGAGCAGCCGGCATCTCCCTTAACAAGGGTCAATTAAGGGGGTGGCTGGAAGAAAGTGCTAACCCTCAATTTAGTCATGATTACTTTGGTCGAATTATTTGTACTGTTTTCGAATACAACGCATATTGGTAACCAGTAGTGCCAAATGCCAATACACAAGGGAATTGAAGAGTTGCCAGTGGGCACTGATTTATATCAGTGGGACAAGTTGAAAATTTGTGCCGAGCCAGGGTTCGAATCTGGATAGCCTGCTTGAAAGGCAGTGCACTGACCACTAGGCCATCTACATCTACATCTACATTTATATTCCGCAAGCCACCCAACGGTGTGTGGCGGAGGGCTCTTTACGTGCCACTGTCATTACCTCCCTTTCCTGTTCCAGTCGCGTATGGTTTGCGGGAAGAACGACTGCCGGAAAGCCTCCGTGCGCGCTCGAATCTCTCTAATTTTACATTCGTGATCTCCTCGGGAGGTATAAGTAGGGGGAAGCAATACATTCGATACCTCAACCAGGAACGCACTCTCTCTAACCTGGACAGCAAGCTACACCGCGATGCAGAGCGCCTCTCTTGCAGAGTCTGCCACTTGAGTTTGCTAAACATCTCCGTAACGCTATCACGCTTACCAAATAACCCTGTGACGAAACGCGCCGCTCTTCTTTGGATCTTCTCTATCTCCTCCGTCAACCCGACCTGGTACGGATCCCACACTGATGAGCAATACTCAAGTATAGGTCGAACGAGTGTTTTGTTAGCCACCTCCTTTGTTGATGGACTCTCCCAATGGATCTCAACCTGGCACTTGCCTTACCAACAATTAATTTTACAAGATCATTCCACTTCAAATCGTACCGTCAATAAAGGATCCTTCTTTCTATGTATTCGCAATACATTACATTTGTCTATGTTAAGGGTCGGTTGCCACTCCCTGCACCAAGTGCCTATCCGCTGCAGATCTTCCTGCATTTCGCTGCAATTTTCTAATGCTGCAGCATCTTCCGCGAAAAGCCGCATGGAACTTCCGACGCTATCTACTAGGTCATTTATATATATTGTGAAAAGTAATGGTCCCATAACATTCCCCTGTGGCACGCCAGTGGTTACTTTAACGTCTGTAGACGTCTCTCCATTGATAACAACATGCTGTGTTCTGTTTGCTAAAAACTCTTCAATCCAGCCACACAGCTGGTCTGATATTCCGTAGGCTCTTACTTTGTTTATCAGACAACAGTGCGGAACTGTTTCGAACGCCTTCCGGAAGTCAAGGAAAATGTCATCTACCGGGGAGCCTGTATCTAATATTTTCTGGGTCTCATGAACAAATAAAGCGAGTTGGGTCTCACACGATCGCTGTTTCCGGAATCCATGTTGATTCCTACAGAGTAGATTCTGGGTTTCCAGAAATGACATGATACGCGAGCAAAAAACATGTTCAAAAATTCTACAACAGATCGATGTCAGAGATATAGGCCTATAGTTTTGCGTATCTGCTTGACGACCCCTCTTGAAAACTGGAACTACCTGTGCTCTTTTCCAATTATTTGGAACGTTCCGTTCCTCTAGAGACTTGCGGTACACGGCTGTTAGAAGGGGGGCAAGTTCTTTTGCTCTGTGTAGAATCGAATTGGTATCCCGTCAGGTCCAGTGGACTTTCCTCTGTTGAGTGATTTCAGTTGCTTTTCTATTCCTTGGACACTTATTTCGATGTCAGCCATTTTTTCGTTCGTGCGAGTATTTAGAGAAGGAACTGCAGTGCGGTCTTCCTCTGTGAAACAGCTTTGGAAAAAGGTGCTTAGTATTTCAGTTTTACGCCTGTCATCCTCTGTTTCAATGCCATTATCATCCCAGAGTGTCTGGATATACTGTTTCGATCCACTTACTGATGTAACGTAAGACCAGAACTTCCTAGGATTTTCTGTCAAGTCGGTACATAGAATTTTACTTTCGAATTCACTGAATGCTTCACGCATAGCCCTCCTTAGCTAACTCTGACATCGTTTAGCTTCTGTTTGTCTGAGAGGTTTTGGCTACGTTTAAATTTGCAGTGAAGCTCTCTTTGCTTTCGCAGTAGTTTCCTAACTTTGTTGTTGAACCACTGTGGGTTTTTCCCGTCCCTCAAAGTTTTACTTGGCACGTACCGGTCTAAAACGCATTTTACGATTGTCTTGAACTTTTTCCATAAACACTCAACATTGCCGGTGTCGGAACAGAAATTTTCGTTTTGGTCTGTTAGGTAGTCTGAAATCTGCCTCCTATTACTCTTGCTAAACAGATAAACCTTCCTCCCTTTTTTTATATTCTTATTTACTTCCATATTCAGGGATGCTGCAACGGTCTTATGATCACTGATTCCCTGTTCTGCGCTTACAGAGTCGAAAAGTTCGGGTCTGTTTGTTATCAGTATGTCCAAGATGTTATCTCCACGAGTCGGTTCTCTGTTTAATTGCTCGAGCTAATTTTCGGATAGTGCACTCAGTATAATGTCACTCGATGCTCTGTCCCTACCACCCGTCCTAAACATCTGAGTGTCCCAGTCTGTATCTGGTAAATTGAAATCTCCACCTAAGAAGAGGAAATTTATGTGAAATGTATTCCAAATTTTCTCTGAGTTGTTCTGCCGCTAATGCTGCTGAGTCGGGAGGTCGGTAAAAGGAGCCAATTATTAACCTAGCTCGGTTGTTGAGTAGAACCTCCACCCATAATAATTCACAGGAACTATCCACTTCTATTTCACTACAGGATAAACTACTGCTAACAGCGACAAACACGCCACCACCGGTTGCATGCAATATATCCTTTCTGAACACCGTCTGTGCCTTTGTAAAAATTTCGGCAGAATTTATCTCTGGCTTCAGCCAGCTTTCCGTACCTATAACGATTTCAGCTTCGGTGCTTTCTATCAGCGCTTGAAGTTCCGGTACTTTATCAGCGCAGCTTCGACAGTTTGCAATTACAATACCGATTGCTGCTTGGTCCCCGCATGTCCTGACTTTGCCCCGCACCCTTTGAGGCTGTTGCCCTTTCTGTACTTGCCCGAGTCCATCTAACCTAAAAAACCGCCCAGTCCACGCCACACAACCCCTGCTACCCGTGTAGCCGCCTGCTGTGCGTAGTTGATTCCTGACCTATCCAGCGGAACCCGAAACCCCATCGCCCTATAGCGCAAGTCGAGAAATCTGCAGCCCACGCGGTCGCAGAACCGTCTCAGCCTCTGATTCAGACCCTCCACTCGGCTCTGTACCAAAGGTCCGCAGTCAATCCTGTCGACGATGCTGCAGATGGTGAGGTCTGCTTTCATCCCGCTGTGCTCACCACAGCCGTACGGACTACCCCAGCACCCCTCCAATTCCACATGCAATGTTAGAAAATGCTGTCAGGTACAAAAATTGCTTTCTTATTGTATTTATATTGTTGTGTTTGAATTTAGCCAAACATGTAACACGCAATTGCACAAATTATCCCTTTTGTATTAATAATATATTCTTCGTACTTTAGTGCATGCGCACAATATGTAAAATTTCATTATTTCCTTACCTCATGCGCAATTTTGAAGTCCATTGAATGTACCTCCAGATTTTAATTTTTTTGTGAATTTATAGCGGACAGCGCAGCCCGCGCAGTCTGTTACGACGTGTGATGCACGTGACCGACCGTGCCTAATGAGGAGGACGAGGCTGGACGAGTTGCCGCACACTGCCGCCGCCAGGCTAACACAATTCCTGTGCCTTTGGAGCTGTCACCGGGCTGAAATTCCCACAACGTTCACGGCACGGCGACGTGTTAAGAGAAAAAAAGGGAGGGCTAGACGGGTGGCTTCCGTGGGAAGGAAGAGCAGGGAAGAGAAGTGTTCAGTTAAAGGTCCGTCGCGATATTAGGAGGTAGGGTAGTTGGTGTGTAGGGTATTGAGAATCGGGAGTGGCCCCGATTTTATTCCAGTTACTGGTGCTAGTGGCAAACCTACGTTTCTAGCATTTGTAGATTTAGGGAAAGCTTTTGACAATGTTGACTGGAATACTCTCTTTCAAATTCCGAAGGTGGCAGGGGTAAATACAGGGAGCGAAAGGCTATTTACAATTTGTGCAGAAACCAGATGGCAGTTATAAGAGTCGAGGGGTATGAAAGGGAAGCAGTGGTTGGGAAACGAGTGAGACAGGGTTGTAGCCTCTCCCCGATGTTATTCAATCTGTATATTGAGCAAGTAGTAAAGGAAACAAAAGAAAAATTCGGAGTAGGAATTAAAATCCATGGGGAAGAAATGAAAACTTCGAGGTTCACCGATGACATTGTAATTGTGTCAGAGACAGCAACGCACCAGGAAGAGCAGCTGAACGGAATGGACAGTGTCTTGAAAGGAGGTTATAAGATGAACATCAACAAAAGTAAAACGAGGGTAATCGAATGTAGTCGAATTAAATCGGCTGATGCTGCGGGAATTAGATTAGGAAATGAGACGTTTAAAGTAGTAAATGAGTTGTGCTATTTGGGGAGCAAAATAACTGATGATCGTCCAAGTAGATTGGTTCAAGTGGCTCTGATCACTATGGGACTTAACACCTGAGGTCATCAGTCCCCTAGAACGTAGTACTACTAACACCTGACTAACCTAAGGACATAACACACATCCATGCCCGAGGCAGGATTCGAACCTACGACAGTAGCGGTCGCGCGGTTCCAGACTGAAGCGCCTAGAACCGCTCGGCGGTCGAAGTAGAGAGGATATAAAATGTAGACTGGCAATGGCAAGGAAAGCGTTTCTGAAGAAGAGACATTTGTTAACATCGAGTATAGATTTAAGTGTCAGGAAGTCGTTTCTGAAAGTGTTTGTATGGAGTGTGGCCATGTATGGAAGTGAAACGTGGACATAAATAGTTTGAACAAGAAGAGAATAGAAGCTTTCGAAATGTGGTGCTACAGAAGAATGCTGAAGATTAGATGGGTGTATCACATAACTAATGAGTAGGTATTGAATAGAATTAGGGAGAAGAGAAATTTGTGGCACACCTTGACTAGAAGAAGGGATCGGTTGGGAGGACATGTTCTGCGGCATCAAGGGATCGCCAATTTAGTACTTGAGGTCAGTGAGGAGGGTAAAAATCGTAGAGGGAGACCAAGACGTGAACACACTAAACAGATTCAGAAGGATGTAGGTTGCAGTAGGTACTGGGAGATGAAGAAGCTTGCACAGGATAGAGTAGCATCGAGAACTGCATCAAACCAAGCTCTGGACTGAAGATCACAACGACAACAACTGGTACTAGTGGTCCTGTAGTGAGTAAGAGTGGTTTCTGGTTGTCGGTGGATGTGCTAATCAGCACTGAGTGCGGATATTGTTTTGCGGATCCTGGATAAATAAATCTGGAACTTATCATTAGAAAGTCAGCATTAGTAGCCCTGAAGTCGGCAAGATCTAAAACTGAATTATAATTTATATGTGTTAAGTACCTGACGGAACGCTTCATTTTAGTGCCATGTCACGCAGCTGTGCACTTAAGGGGAATCTGTAGCGACTGCCCAAATCCACTCTATATATTCATGGTTAATGTGATCCAGGGGCCCCACAAAAACTATTCAAAAGTTTTCAACGACATTAGTCGCATTTGGGCATTAAAATGAATCAATGAGAACAGGTGAAAATTTGTACCAGACTGGAAAGCGAACCCGGGTCTCCTGCCACTTAACATGAGAGATCGCCTTAACCACCTCAGTTATCCGACCCAAATTCCCACCCTCTTGCACACTAATAGCACAGCAGCAACTACACATGAACCCCTCACTCGCCACTTCGGATTAGACAAGGGATCGAGCTTCGTGTTCACCTGCACTGAAAGAATGGATCTTTGGTAGTCGCACCACCTTGTATGAGTGCATGTGTGGGGAGGTGGGGGGGGGGGGCGTGCTGTGTGTGGCGCCTGTTCTTTTGGACATGTTTCCACATCCAACAGAAGTGTCGCCGCAGCAAGTGACATGACAGCCGATACGACAGTGGCACCATGAGCTGCTGGTTCCATACGCTTCTCTTAAAATTGTTGTGGCACAGTTTTCAATATGGCGTCAGCAGAGATTATTTGTGGGACACTGGCGTTGTAATCCAGGTTATTGTATCAGAACTTAGCCGGGAACACAGTAAGAAGAAGATTAAGTACAAACAGACCCGAATCTAAGGGGGTGCGAATGATATGCGTTGTTATAATTATAAGCGAAATCCATAGATTCGAACTACCAGAGTGGAAATAAACGACTAACAGGAATAACAGGTAACAAAGATTTCGCACTATCTTCTCAGCGTATTCAAGAAAATGAAATTTTGATGCTAAATTTTTGCCAGATCGCCACACTACTAACGGCCGGTTGCACGATCCCGGGTTAGCAGCAGCTTTTGTTCTATCCTTGGAATAGCGCGGAAAACGCGTAATAACGCCTAACCGGGAATAAACGCAGGATAACTAAACGCGTGATTCTGGCAGGGTTAGTGAAGTTAACCGGAGAAAAAGTTTTGACAATGGCAGGAACAGTTACAGAATTAGTGATGGACAAGATTGTTTGTTAGAAGGAGGAAGGAGAAGAAACGGGGACATCACACAAATTATATGGAGGAATATGATGATTCTAAATTTGTATAAAAATTTCGTTCTGCTACTAATTTTCGATCACATGCTTAAGAAACTGGTGTGTATGAATGAACTGTGAAACTATTTCCCACCTTAAAACTTTTTACTTGTAGTAGGCCTAATAGGCATTTGATATTGGTACTTCGTGAATTATGTTCTGTCGTGTTATTTACGTAAACGAGTGGATAAAAATGTCCATTTGTGCCAAAAGAGTCTCGCTTACTTGGTGTATGTTACAACTGCTGCAATATTAGAAGGACCTATTTCGTTTTATTTAGCAGACAGTGACAAAACAGACGTAATCAAATCGAGAAACCATACCAGTCTTGGGTACTGTTCGCATTAACAGCTTTTTCAGTACCAGACAATGACATTCTGATTTTTCATGTAGCAAAACGTTAAATGAACTTTGATGAGGTAATAGATTCTTTGGCAGAAATGAAGGCACGCTGTGTAAAGCTCAACGAGATTAAAGAGGAAAAAAAAAAAAAATGCTGGGGCCTAAGGATTGAAGAAATGTGTACTGCCTTGCTTGTCTCTTGTCTTCACTAGTTTCATGTTTCCTATATTTAATTTTATGTCACAGAAAAGAGGAAGTTATTAGCTAATAGGCAATAAAGACTGCAAATTTTCTTAAGAGTACTTATTCTCCGGTCATAAATAACTCCATCCAGTATTAGTTGAGAGATTTTTTTAAGGGTGGTAGGATGTAAAACCACAGGTACCACAGGACATTTTAATTTCCACTTCCTGAATATAGGTTTGATTGCTTCCATTACAAAATGTAGACATTTGAATTCCACTGAGCGTAATAAAGGATCGTGCGATAGACGAATGCTGTGTGAAGCGTGGCATTGCACTTTGGCATTTAAGACCAAGTAACATGTCTTACATTTCCTCGATCATATGTGTTGTATATATCAACCTCTTCAGGAAGAAGCGCCCTACAGCATGAAGATACTTTTGAAAAATCGATTTTTTAAATTTTTCACGTCCTATCGCAAACGCTCGATTGGGAGGGAGCGGCCGCCACTACCAAGCATTTGCCCCGGTTCGGAAATATCGTAGATCCGGCGCTCAGTACAAATATTGTATTTGGAAGTGGAATTTACACACAAATAACACAGTGGTATCAAACAAAGTAATGGATGTTGCACATGTAAATGACGACGCATACGTGAAACACATTCAAAGAATGAAAGCTAATTTTGAATACTTGCAGAAGTGTGATACATTAGAGATGCAGTCCTGACTCAGATAAAACTATAAGAGACACGTCGATATTTGGCATCTGGCAGTTACATCTTTCCAATATTTAGGATTGTGCCACGGTCTCAAAAGAACAATTTCCAAGTTTTATGTTTGATGCTATTTACGATGCCCTGAAGACTCATTTACAAGCTAATCTTTCTCAAACTTGTACCCCACATCAGTTAAAAACAACGACATATTAAATTTATCCTTTACTGAATTTTGGAGCTACACTTCATGCAAGTGCATTAGAAGACACTATAATATACACTCCTGGAAATTGAAATAAGAACACCGTGAATTCATTGTCCCAGGAAGGGGAAACTTTATTGACACATTCCTGGGGTCAGATACATCACATGATCACACTGACAGAACCACAGACACATAGACACAGGCCACAGAGCATGCACAATGTCGGCACTAGTACAGTGTATATCCACCTTTCGCAGCAATGCAGGCTGCTATTCTCCCATGGAGACGATCGTAGAGATGCTGGATGTAGTCCTGTGGAACGGCTTGCCATGTCATTTCCACCTGGCGCCTCATTTGGACCAGCGTTCGTGCTGGACGTGCAGACTGCGTGAGACGACGCTTCATCCAGTCCCAAACATGCTCAATGGGGGACAGATCCGGAGATCTTGCTGGCCAGGGTAGTTGACTTACACCTTCTAGAGCACGTAGGGTGGCACGGGATACACGCGGACGTGCATTGTCCTGTTGGAACAGCAAGTTCCCTTGCCGGTCTAGGAATGGTAGAACGATGGGTTCGATGACGGTTTGGATGTACCGTGCACTATTCAGTGTCCCCTCGACGATCACCAGTGGTGTACGGCCAGTGTAGCAGATCGCTCCCCACACCATGATGCCGGGTGTTGGCCCTTGTGCCTCGGTCGTATGCAGTCCTGATTGTGGCGCTCACCTG
Organism: Schistocerca americana; assembly: GCF_021461395.2. Lineage (NCBI taxonomy): Eukaryota > Metazoa > Arthropoda > Insecta > Orthoptera > Acrididae > Schistocerca > Schistocerca americana. The sequence goes on from NC_060123.1 coordinate 134,495,804, forward strand.
CACGGCGCCAAACGCGCATACGACCATCATTGGCACCAAGGCAGAAGTGACTCTCATCGCTGAAGACGACACGTCTCCATTCGTCCCTCCATTCACGCCTGTCGCGACACCACTGGAGGCGGGCTGCACGATGTTTGGGCGTGAGCGGAAGACGGCCTAACGGTGTGCGGGACCGTAGCCCAGCTTCATGGAGACGGTTGCGAATGGTCCTCGCCGATACCCCAGGAGCAACAGTGTCCCTAATTTGCTGGGAAGTGGCGGTGCGGTCCCCTACGGCACTGCGTAGGATCCTACGGTCTTGGCGTGCATCCGTGCGTCGCTGCGGTCCGGTCCCAGGTCGACGGGCACGTGCACCTTCCGCCGACCACTGGCGACAACATCGATGTACTGTGGAGACCTCACGCCCCACGTGTTGAGCAATTCGGCGGTACGTCCACCCGGCCTCCCGCATGCCCACTATACGCCCTCGCTCAAAGTCCGTCAACTGCACATAAGGTTCACGTCCACGCTGTCGCGGCATGCTACCAGTGTTAAAGACTGCGATGGAGCTCCGTATGCCACGGCAAACTGGCTGACACTGACGGCGGCGGTGCACAAATGCTGCGCAGCTAGCGCCATTCGACGGCCAACACGGCGGTTCCTGGTGTGTCCGCTGTGCCGTGCGTGTGATCATTGCTTGTACAGCCCTCTCGCAGTGTCCGGAGCAAGTATGGAGGGTCTGGCACACTGGTGTCAATGTGTTCTTTTTTTCCATTTCCAGGAGTGTAGTTCATTTTCTTTTTTAAAAGCTACAGTCATCCTGAAGTAATGCCACCAGAGGCCCTGTTACTTTCTTTTTCAAATCCGCTGGGCAAGTGTTTAAAAGAGCACTAAAAGTTTCCAGTACTAGAATCTGATTATTCGAGTATACTGCCAGTATTCCATTATTTTTCTCGATTTTTAGGATGAGATGAGCAGCAGTGAAATCATATCTTAGCTTTCACTAATTAAATAATACTTGCTTACTCATACATAAATTTTATCCATGCATCATATAATGTAAACATCATAAATATTTACCACGTAATTTAAGGTTTATGTTTTCATAGCCGCATTGCAAAACCTTTAAACACCAAAGTTGCACATCCCACCACTGTACACAGAACGAAGGGGGTTTGCAGAGATCATTAATGTGATATATAACTAACACTACACATTTTCATAACACGCAAGCACAAATACGAAAAACTTCAAATACAACAAGTTAGCATCAAATATGGCGACCCCTTTGACACTAATCGGTGTTTGGGAGGAGAAAAGTTGTGCCACAAGAATTTGAGTTTTTCCACACTCACATAGGAGGGAGAGGGGGGGGGGGAGCGGGTAGAGGGGGTGGAGAATAAAGATAATATACCTGTTATCAGTTTAAAACTATAGTTAGCAATTTCGTAACCGGATAAAGTTTCTGTGTGCCCAGATATTCACTTTAATTGTAGGAAACTTCTTCACAAGAAACGTTTTTAATTATACGCTAAAATCCGTTTCCTCCTCTAACCTCTTGTTGCATACTGGCAATGCTTTATGAAGTATCATCTGATAACCATGTGACTCACATGTCTCTGAATATGAGTTGTTCTTCCTCATTTTGTGTGGGGAGACCCACAGTTGCATGTATTGTAGTTGCGATCCACGCTTTTGGCTTGTAGAGTTCTGTGTTAGCTCTGATCAACTTGACACTTTTGTATATACATAGGAGGGTCCCGCAGGTACAGGCAGAGTTTTAAATGCAGTGCACCTCTAGGTGACGTGCCACAAATAGTCCATTTATGTAATGTAAAGATTTCATTAAACCAACTACTTGCTAGTTTTAACCCAAAATAAAAGCGTTACATTTTTAGGTACACCAGCTTCCAGATATCTCACTTCACTTTCACAAAGTAAAATACTACTAATCAAGAAAATAACAAGGACTTCTAGAAGCTATGTTTCTCTCAAGATAACGTGCAGTTAAAGACAGACAAAGAAGCGCGTTCACAGGCTGGCCATATCTGCTGCTAACAATAAATCTGACACGTTTTTATGTCCAAATGTGGGACCTTAAAAAAAGAGAATAGAAAGACTACCCTTTCTATTTACATCCCAGGTATATTTCTGTATTCAAAATCTTAGTGCTACGGGCAGTGCTGCTTTTCTGGGGGAACGCTGGGGGATGCGTACCCCTGGCCTAAACTTTTTCGTTGACAAATTAATTTTTTTTTACGATGTTGAGAATTTGGAAGAGTGCCAGGGATTTATTTCACGGACATAAATCTTTTATTTCACTTTTTCGTGTTGGTAATTGCAATACGAATGACACCAGTGCAGTTTTTGGTGGGAAAAGCGATGTCATTGACTGTTTCAAGCATTTCGAAGCTGCGCCAACCGTTCTCGACAACTGAATCGCTGGCAGCCAGTTGATGACATGTTGATGACGTCATGGCTAAATGCAGACGGGTGGTATCCCATGCTCCAGGTATAAGTAATTTTCGCTGCATTATATCCAATGTCGGAGTGCCCTCAAACTTTTTTTTAGAAAAAAAGGACTGGCTGTAGGCAATATTGACAACGACGAGTACACACATCGATTTTATATTGTGTAAATTATGACGTCAAAGTTACGAGAGTTTGTTGTTATCTTACGTCGTAAACTACATGACATGTGATCTCAAATTTTCGGACAAAGTGATGTACTTTTCTGAGTTGCAATTTATTGCAAGTTATGCTGAAATGATGTACTAAGCAATAATGTAAACAAATTATTATAAAATTTATTAGAACATTTTAATACATTTTATTTTTAGTAGCAATAATTTTATTCATTTGTAGATCAGTGGTATGGCATTTTAAGAACAACAAAAATAACGTAATTCATAGATACAGGCATTTGAATAATTAAAAATGTCTTGTGTGACAAGGTTAGGAAGGAAGCGGCTGTAGCCTTAAATTAGGAATCATTACGGCATTTGGCCAAAGTAGTCGTAATTTAGAGAGACCACGGAAAAAGTAAATCGGGATGGCTAGACGAAGATTGTAGCCTTCACCCACCCGAATGCAAGGCGTCTGTTTGAAACAGTGCTTCCCGGACATACGACCAGTCTCAAAAACAGGCGCTACTTCATTCGATTTATCCCTAACGTATAGCTTTGTAAACAACTTATTTAATAATACAATGTTCATTCATTTCTCACTCCCAGTCACTGCACACACAACTCTTTCTTCTTATTGTTTGCCTGTTCTCGTTTCTCCACGGGGTCGGCATTGTTATACGGGGTAGTTTTATGTTCAGGTATGATAATAGTCACTAAATGTTGGTGTACGTGTATCTGAGAAAGGACGTAGGTATTTACCCGCATGGACGTCGCAAGCTAACGCGCACAGCTGTCCGGGCACCTACACACATTAATGCATAACGTAAACCTACACATACTATTAGCTGACGTTGTTGTTATTATCACTGTAAAAACATAGACGCTGCAGCACGTTAAAAGTGGGAGCGATTGCAAATTTTATTGGAGGAGGGTGAAGTACGAAACTGTAAGCTGTACCCACCCAGAAATCAAATATGTAATTATGCAAGAAATAGTGGGCGATGACTGAAACCTCTTAACCGACTTCGTTATGAGTACTGTCTCCTACAGCGCACACGTATTGTTGGCAATGGAGCTTTTTTTTTTTTTTTTTTTTTTTTTTTTTTTTTTTTTTTTTTTTTTTTTTTTTTTTTTTTGGCTGCAACAATTCGACTTGTCTCTGATTGGATAGTTGTATATTTCACGTCGTGGGAGTACCAACTGCTCCCCTTTGCCAAAATGATTTTCTTACAAAACTAAAAGATATAAACAACTGTATAAAGAAACCTCGTGTTTAGCAACTTGATAGACGCATACAAGAAAGTTATTATTATGTTTTTCTTGTTTGCCATGTCACCTTTTTTGTAAGGCAGTAAATCCGCCTGCAACAGGATATTGAGGCCCCCACTGGTGAAAACAAAGGAAAGGGAGAGGGTGAATTGAGTGGAACTTTGTGCCGTGTTGAGTTGCTGTTTAATCTATGTTCCGAGGTAGATCTATTGAAAACGGAAAGTTAAGTTCTTACAGTGAGTAATGGTATCGGTAGCGCTATATCGACTAGCGTTATTTATATAGGAGTAATGTACGATAGTTGTTAAACTCGTGTAACACCGCGCGAAAACTCGTAATTCCAGTAACTCCGCAACGAAAGAGATTTGAAAGTGCATGGGTTTCTCATATCTGTCAATGAAAAGGCTTGTACTATACAGTTCGGACAGGCTGCAACTTTCTATACCACGAAATATTATTTTTTTAAGAGACAGTTTTGCTTCACCGGCAAAATTTAACTAAATAGAGTTACGAGGTTTTCATTAACTACCATCGTGTTTCATATCCATTAATTTTTGAACATTAGAGAGCAAATTTTTGCTATCGTAATCACATTTTTTGATTTTATTTACAATTGACATCACAGTGCCACTGTAAAAACAAATCCAAACTATCCTCTAATCCCCAATGAAAAACAAGCTGACACTGCGTGATTTACACTTCTAGTCTCCCACAATCAGTTAAACAGACAGACGGTTTGCTGGTATTTCGTTATTGAAACAAAAAATCTTTCCCGAGTGTTACACGATTTCTCGTTATTTTGAATAGTTGAAACTGTTCCGTTCACTGTCCACATATCTGTGAACTGGCTGCCCAGTAGCTTCTCATGAATTTTGTCCAAAGTTAAAATTCTAGTTGCCATGTCGTGAATACCTATAAGTCAATGACACCCCATTATGAGACCTACATATGTACTCAGCAAACATCTGCGATACCTTCGTTTATCATCATGTTCCATGCATCCAATCAAGAAGGAGGCTCTTCAGGCATGTGGAAACATTCATTCAGTCACTAACCCACTCCTACTTTCCAAACCCCACAAACGCTACCCTGCATACATTGCTGGACTATCATCTTTGACAAAAAGGCCCCAATGGATAACTACTGTTTAGGGTTTGTTTGGAGCAGTAATGTTTCATTCCCCAGTGGGGTGTGTGTTATATATAACTCCTGAATTGGGCCAATGGTGTACTTGGGTGGTTCGGTTTCTGAGCGCTATTCCCACTGAAAACTAGAGTCCATTATGTCATATTTCATATGTCTTAATCAGAGACACACCATTAGAGATCACACACAGAAATAAAGAGCAATTTGTTTCTTTTGTATCATCACAGGTAAATCAGAAACCACTCACATCATCTTGTCACCATGAGGGCACTGGAGCAAGCGCGACATGTTAGTGCTGTGGAGTTCATCATACATTCCAGTTATCTGACAGCCCATCAGTCAGCTACTTTTATTATTTATTTATCCATTTGCCACAACAGTATGGGACCTGTCAGTTACATTACAGAAGTAGGCTAGTGTAGGCATATATGAAGCCTATACAAAGCAGGGTAAGATTAGACAAGAACAGGGCAGGAAGATGGTCATGACTTATCAATGAAACCATATCAGCATTCACCTACAGCAACATGCGAAAGACCAAGTCAGGAAGCCCAGTTGGGAAATGAACCCGGCAATTCCCATATCAGTGCATTAACACTGGTTTAGTCACTGTGCTCCATGTATGATTTGGAAAGAGAACCACCTGTACCTAATCTAGAAGGAGCTTACAACATGCACAAGAAGTATGATCAGTTAGATAAACCAAACAGGAAACTTTGTTATATTACACTTCTGAAAGAAATGTGTGAATCTATTATTTAATGTTACTGGAAAAAAATACTGCCAACCACACATGAACACCTGCTAAAATTATATTCATCACAACTATTCTTGCAACACATCCTTTCTCTGAGGAGGTGTAGTGCACTGAATCTGAAGCAGAGAAAACAGATGACCAACAGCAGCAACATTCTTGTGCAAAGACACACACAGGATAGGTCGTACATGTGTTAACAGATTACATGGTATTCAACAATATATAGGGGCCAAGTACCTCTGTAAACTGACATATTCACTTACATGGTTGAAACTCTTCTCAAGAAGAAATGTTTTTACCTCTTCTCTAAAAGATGTTTTCTTCTCCAACGTCTTTGAGTATGAGTTATTTTTGCTCACTACACATGGAGGGTCCAACAGTAACATGCGTAATAACTATAGCAATTGCTATTAGTTTGCAAGTCTCCAAGACTAGATCTTGTCATCAACACGTTTGTATATGTATAGGGAGGCTACTGTAAGCATGTACAATTTTTAAATAGGGGCTTGCAGCAAGCCCTTGTAGAGTAGTGTGACAAGATTCGAGCAGCCCTTCTCTGTAACGTAAAAAATTTATTTAATTGACTATCAGTTTTATCACAAAAAAGCTATTTCATAAACCTATAAGGGACAGGAGGTAACCAAGGTAAGCCATTCTAGCACCTTCTGAGGAGCACAGTTTAGAAATGATTCTTGAAGCAAAACATGCCAAGCTGAGTCTCTGGGAGAGTTCCTGTTACATGGACTTTCCAGTTTAAGCTTTGATCAACATACATTTCTAAAACATTTGTAGATCATGCTCTTTGTAACCCTCTTCCACCCAATATGAGTTGTAGATCTTGGGTTTGATTCATTTTCCCAAATTGAATGTAATTTTTTTTGCAACAGGTCAGGCTCTTGGTACTGAATTATGTATGCAATGACTTGACCAGATGCAGATAGAGATCGTCTAACAACATTCACTATTACGCAAGTGTCATTTGGAAACAACATGATCTTAGCTGCAGTTTCTAAGGTTTGCACATCAATTATATAAGTAAAGAACAGAAGGAGGTGTGACAAACTACCTCTTGGCACACCTAGTTCAACATTCTTTGGGTCATATACTAATCTGATTTTATGATTAGAATAAGCTGATGTGAGTTTCACAGCCTGTGATCTGCACACACAAAAAAAAGTTTTGCATCACCTCAGTTCTAAGAGTTCTGGAACCCGTACAAAAAATTGGAATAGAGATCAACATAAACAACATTTTCACCCTTCAGAGGTGGTGGTCCAAATTGCTGTTCACACCGGTACCTCTAATACCCAGTAGCATGTCCTCTTGCATTGATGCATGCCTATATTCGTCATGGCATACTATCCACAAGTTCATCAAGGCACTGTTGGTCCAGATTGTGCCACTCCTCAATGGCAATTCAGTGTAGATCCCTCAGAGTAGTTGGTGGGTCACATAGTCCATAGACATCCCTTTTCAATCTATCCCAGGCATGTTTGATAGGTTTCATTTCTGAAGAACATGCTGGCCACTCTAGTCGAGCACTGTCATTATCTTGAAGGAAGTCATTCACAAGATGTGCACAATGGTGGTGCTGATTGTGATCTGGGAAGACGAATGCCTCGCCAATATGCTACCGATATGGTTGCACTATCGGTCGGAGGATGGCATTCACATATTGTACAGCCATTATGGCATCTTCCACGGCCACCTGCGGCGTATGTCGGCACCACATAATGTCACCCCAAAACAGCAGAGAACCTCCACCTCACTGCACTCGGTGAACAATGTGTCTAAGGCGTTCAGCCTGACCGGGTTGCCTCCAAACTCGTCTACGACGAGTGTCTGGTTGAAGGCATATGTGACACTCATCGGCGAAGAGAACCTGATGCCAAGCTTGAGCAGTCCATTCGGCATGTTGTTGGGCCCATCTGTACTGCGCTGCATGGTGTCGTGGCAAAGATGGAACTTGCCATGGACATCGGGAGTGAAGTTGCTCATCGTGCAGCCTATTGCACACAATCTGAGTCATAACATGACAAACTGTGGCTGCACGAATAGCATTATCCAACATGGTGGCATTGCTGTTAGGGTTCCTCCAAGCCATGATTTGTAGGTAGCGGAAATCCTCTGCAGTAGTAGTCCTTGGGCAGCCTGAGCGAAGCATGTCATTGACAGTTCCTGTCCCTCTGTATCTCCTCCATGTCCGAACAACATCTCTTTGATTCACTCTGAGACACCTGGATACTTCTCTTGTTGAGAGCCCTTCCTGGTACAAAGTAACAATGCGGGCACAATTGAACCGTGGTATTGACTGTCTATGTGTGGTTGAACTACAGACAACACGAGCCATGTACCTCCTTCCTAGTGGAATGACTGGAACTGATCGGCTGCCGGACCCCCTATGTCATATTAGGCACTGCTCATGTGTGGTTGATTTCATCTTTGGGTGGGTTTAGTGACATCTCTGAACAGTCAAAGGGATTGTGTCTGTGATACTATATCCACAGTCGTCTATCTTCAGAAGTTCTGGGAACTGGGGTGGTGCAAAACTTTTTTTGATGTGTGTATATTGCAAGTATACTTGAAAACACTTGTTTACTATCTATTTTATCGCCATTGCGTCCAGCTTTTCGAAAAAGATTGCTTGACTTAACAATATTAAAAGCTTCAGAAAGATGTAAATTAACCCTTACAACACTGAAGTTGTTATGTAGGTTTCTAGTTATTTGATTTGTATAAACCATGATTGCTGTTTCTGTGCTTTGGCCTTTGTAAAAGCCATATTGATTATATTCAGTACTTTGCAGTCATTTAAGAATTTGGTGATTTATGGTTTCATTAATGTCACAAATACCTCAGAACATGCTGAGTGGAGTGATTTGGGTCGATCATTTTCAGCTTTATGCCTGTCAGCACTCTTGAATAAATTGAATTTTTTAATCCGTGGGTGAACATTCCCTCAGTGAATGATAAATTACATTGTTTCCATCTCTTCATTGGCTATACTGTATCCCTTTTTCCAGATTGGTTGAAATGTAGCGCTTCCCATGGCAGGTGCTCAGGTGGCATCCTTTTGTTGCGGTCATACTATTTTCTTTTCTTTTTTTTTTTTTTTGTAAGTGTCTCATCTCTTCTGCCGTTGTTTTTACATCTAGTTTTTGTCTTGTATCTTCACTCTGCAGTCTCTCTCTCTTAGTGTCAGTCCAAGAAGTGACCTCAGAAACCTCATCTCAGTTGCTTCAATTCTTCATTCACCTCTTATTCTTAGGATTCTGTTTTTACTACCATATATAAGAGCTGGCTTAGCTACCATGTTGTGCAGTCTTTGTGTTATCTGTTTTCTCATAATTCTACCAATATATCTCCATATACAACCATTTATAGCAGTATATTTCTGTGTATCTGTGTCCACTGATGAGAGGTTAAACTGGAACCAACACATTGATGGTCTGCTGAAACGTCTGAGTTCAGCTACGTATGCTATTAGGGTTATTGCGAATTTTGGTGATAAGAATCTCAGTAAATTAACTTACTATGCCTACTTTCATTCACTGCTTTCGTATGGCATCATATTCTGGGGTAATTCATTGTTGAGTAGAAAAGTATTCATTGCTCAAAAACGTGTAATCGGCATAGTTGCTGGAGCCCACCCACGGTCAGCCTGCAGACATCTATTTAAGGATCTAGGGATCCTCACAGTAACCTCACAGTATATATATTCACTTATGAAATTTGTTGTTAATAATCCAACCCAGTTCAAAAGTAATAGCAGTGTGCATAGCTATAACACCAGGAGAAAGGATGATCTTCACTATGCAGGGTTAAATCTGACTTTGGCACAGAAAGGGGTAAATTATGCTGCCACAAAAGTCTTTGGTCACCTACCAAATAGCACCAAAAGCCTGACACATAGCCAACCAACATTTAAAAATATATTAAAAGAATTTCTAGATGACAACTCCTTCTACTCATTGGCTGAATTTTTAGATATAAATTAATGGAGGGGAAAAAAACCAACTTAAACATTAGTGTCATGCAATATTTTGTGTAATGTAATATCTTGTACAGACATCTTTTATTAACCTGACACGTTCCACATCATTACGAAGTGCCGTATTCACGATCTATGGAACAAGTATTAATCTAATCTAATCTAATCTAATCAACAAGTGAAGTAGATTTGTGTATTGATGTATCTGCCTCCAAGGTATTTGAATAAATTTACCTGTTCTGTTATTTTATTGTTTATCACTATTTTGATTCTTCTTATATGTTTCCCTTCCACTTCCATTAATTTTGCTTTATTTACAGTTATAACCATATGGTAAGCTTGTAAAATGTTATTCCATTTAAACACTTTTCTTGTAAAACACTTTCACTGTCTGCTAGGAGAACTTGGTTGTCTGCAAATAAAATAATGTTAAGAAATTTGTTCTTTCCCAGGTCTATCTTCCTGAGGTTCTTAGGATTCCATTTTTCTGTAATTTTGTTTATGTATATAAAAAACATTGGTGAGAGCCCACACCCTTGTTTTAGTCCCAGATTTATAGTCAATAACTCTTCTTTTATACTAATTTCAGTGTTAGCATACAATGCTTTAATGGCATTCAACAAATTTAGTGGTACACTATGGTCAGTGGGTATAGCCCATAATCTCGTCCTGCTTACCTTATCATAGGCCTTTTAATCATGTTTCCTAATTCATGTTCACTAGGAGGAACTATATGTCATGCTGCATGCAGGTGTATGATACATAAGTTTATTATGATTCATGAAATTTAAGCTTTGCGTTTGGGAAACATTTATAAAGTAATCATTTATGTAAATTGTTGGAATTTTTTTGCCAATATTAATATTATCAGTAATTGTAACTGTAATTACCTGTTCTTCATCTCTCTTCCCTGTTTCTTTTGTACAATTTCCCATACAGGTTTTTATTTATTACCCAACAATCTTATTATGCTATCATTTTTAAGTAGTTTTGCATTTGCAATTACCTGTCAGTGTATTTTCTTACAGGTCTTCATGTATTCTATAAACTGTCGGTCTTTCCATTTGAGACCTGAACTTTTTTAGAGTCGTATAGGAAATTTTAATGCCTGACATGATTAAGGTACTAGATTTACTGATCCCACATGAATGGACTCTGGTCAATTTCTCTGGAGAACGCATCTCAGAATTAGTCAGAAATATTGAACAGAAAGCATTGTTACTACCTGAGTGTGAAAGTACTTCTAACCAGATTCATTACTTAGTACCACAGTTTTCCAATGAGAAATTACTTATATAAGAAAGAAGTTCATCAATTTCTTTCACAGATAGAGCTGAAATTGTAAGGATGAGGGTTATTATGGTCAGATAGTCCTAGATCGGTGTTAATAATTTTTATCAGTGTGGAGTCAACAATTTAAAATATTTTGTCTACAAGACATTTCCATTTTATTTTTTATTCTTGTGGGGCTCTTTATATAAGAGTAAACTTTACTAGGGTTTTATTGAAGTCACCACAGATGACTGTAATTGCTTTTTCAATAAACAAAATGTCTACCAGAGACTAATTTGTTAATGAAAATGATTATGGCCCCACTAGCTGATCTATATACAGCTACAGTTATTACGTTACCCAGCTGCCCATGAAACTGAACAGCAGCAGCTTAAAGATTCTTTTCAATAATCAGTGCTTCTGCCTTACACCTCTGTTTATATTCAACATTAGGTTTAAGAAAAATACAAACTTCCCCACTTTTAGCATACTTTGTACAGAACTGACTAGACAAATTATCATGATTAATATTATTAACAGTACCTAATTCACAATCCTTACACCTGTGGCCATAATACACATACAGTCAATATTGGAATTATTAACTGCAACTTCAGGTTCAAAAGATATGCTTCTCAAACTATGAATATTATAGATTAAAATATGAAAACTTCTAAATTAGAGACTAGTTACAGTTGTGCTTACACTTTGCTGTGGGATATCTGACCCTGTTTTGAGGCTGATAACCAAAAATTCTTGAGTACCTTGTAAGCATTTTTTTGCTTCATTGTAATGCTCACTGCAGCTGCTATTGGTGAGGATGGATCTTTTGTTGCCAGTGAAGGGTCTTTTTTCTATTACGGCTAATGTCGTGCCTCTGGCTGCTGGTGTAGTATCCTCTGTTGCCAATGTTGGGTCCTCTGCTGCTGGTGTAAGGTCTTCTGCTGGAGGAGACCTGCTTTCATCTGCAAATGTCCTGGCTTCTACTGTAGATGACCTGGTTTCTGCTGTAGATGATGTAACCTCTACTGCAAGTGACCTGACTCAGCTGCTGTGGACCATGACATATTTCTTTCTGCCACAAGTGAGATGAAGACCTTTCAGAATTACTGTTTGCTGAAACGTGGCTATCTGCTATAACATGGGAATTAATAAGTTTTGGTGCTACGGCATACAGATTTCTGTATAAGCACAATCCGTATCACTCCAAGCAGGGGGTTACCTTCATAGTCTTGGATTTTATTGAATTTAGCATTGTTAAAATTCACCGTAGTAGGTAAGAAACACATATTTTTTTGTTTTCTCCAAAAAAATTCCTGTCCTAAGATACAGGCCTCCAAAGATGACACTGCGAACACCATTTCAAAGATGCAAATTTCGGAAATTTTTTTAAAATGCTGTATCTCTTTAACAGTTCTAGATTTTTGTTAGAGTTTTTTTATTTGAAAGATAATTGCTTTGTCATTACAGTGGTATCCTCCATTTGGACATATCTGCCAAAGTTCTTTTATTGTCGCCATTTGAATTTTTTTTTATAATATATAGAATTTTTTTTTTTCAAAAATGCCAGTGCAGAAAAGTTATATTTTTTCTGTCGATTAGTACCATGTAGTACTATATTCTCTGTAAAGGAGAGCTTCCACTTTTAAGTTGGACAGGTTTTATTTTAAAAAATCATTTTTTTTAAACTTCCAAGGGTTATTTCTATTGTCTTTGTTGCAGTTTCTTATCACTTTGTTTGTTTCAATTATTTCTTTTCACTTTCATTGTTACAGATATTTCTTACACTTCGTTGTGGTGTCTTGTCAGTTTCTTTGCCATGGTTGTTCATTGCAGGTTTCTGTATTGTAATTGTTCAGTGCTAATTTGTTTACTGAAGAGGCTTCTAAGAAACCTGAGGCCATTGAGTGGATTCTGTGTTTTCATGAGGAATTTGCCAGTTGACACAATTGCAGTGTGCTTTGCGAAAAGGACTGTTTGAAATGTCTTCTGACTGAGGCCACAGGAGAGTGAAGTGTGCTCACTATTTGCATATCAATAAAAGAGTGATATATAAGACAAAAAAACGGACTTTGTTCAGGTTGGGAATAAGTGACCTCATTGTGAGACTCTGTTTCAAAGTTTGACAGAATAACAACAATGATAATATCTGAACAAGGTGAAGCCTCCCATGGTGCAGATGATGCAGATTTTGCATCAATAGAGGAAGAATTAAATACCCTGAATCGGCCAACTATAGAGATAGGTGTTAGTCCTGTTAAGAAACTGTGGTCAGTGAAATCGAGTCATAAGCTCTATGCATCAAGAAAGTGCAGGGAAATTACTAAAGCTGTGGATGAATACACTACAGCAAAACTGACCACACTCTTCAAAATAGGAATTCTATCTTCAGGAGAAAATGAACCAAAGCACTCTTGCTCCTCTTGCCAGGAATTTTTCACAAATATCAATTGAGCTGTTGAATATTATGAATCCTACAGTGAAAAGGTGCAAGTTTTAACTATTATTCCAGAGACATTTTCAAAGAAAACTGTTTTGAACCATATTCCATCAGTATCAAAGTACATGATAGACAAATCAAGAAATGTGAGGTCTGTAAAAGGAATGTTTGGAAGACCAGATCCCTATTATGGTCATCCTGTTGAAGCAGATCAAGTTCAAATAGTGCAGTCATTTTATCTGGAAGATAAATGGGACTGTTCTTGACAGAGTGCCTTCAAAAAAGACACCATAACTGTAACAGTTGAAAGTCAAAAAGTTGTGGAAGTGAAGAGGTACATGACTTGCAATATTACAGAAACTTTTACAATTTATAAGAGTAACTATACAACTTCACATATCGGAAGATCAAAATTTTATGCACTACGACTTAAGTGGGCAGTTACACACCCACCTAGAGAGGTATGTTTGTGTGTATACTGAGTGAATTTTGAACTTTGTGTGATAATTTTGAAGAACTTACATATGACACTTTGGTTGGGCACGTGAAGTCATTAGTAGTTTGTGACATAAAGCGAGAGGCTTGTTTGTTTCAAGAATGTGGTGACTGCCCTGGAAAGGGAGGACTGTCTTTGCAGACACTTGGCCTGGAAGACGTAGCAGAAAACTCTGCAGAAATTACATATGCAACATGGGAGGAAAATAAAGTAATTAAGAAAACTGTTACCTTTGACAGTTTCATTGATGGACTTGGTAAATGGTTAGCGAAAGCAGTAACACACCAGCATCTGAAGAAATTGTAACAACAACATACTGCAGAGGTGAAAAGGTGTGTACAGGCTGAAGAACTATGTTTTGTGCTTCACTGTGATTTTGCTGAGAATTGGTCTATAAATCTCCCATAAGAAGTACAAGGGTATCATTGGAGTAATGACCAGGTTTCAAGTTTTACAGAAGTGACATATTTTCAACAGGGTGCGATTTGTGCTTTTACCAGTGGGGGGGATGTCTTAGGGGGTTAGTAGAATTACATATGTTACTAGCTTGGACCATGGCGTTACACATGGTTAAACAGCTATTTATAAATAGATGTTAGTGCTGAAACTCACCATTGACGCGTATGCACTATCAAAAAAGCCATCCCTTGTTGTATCTTTAAAAGTACATTATAGGTAAAGCTCATTTGCAAAAACATCTTCATACGGGTACAGATATACGAGGGGAATTCAAAAAGTAGAGGCACATTTGTGGAAAGCTGTACTTATTCTGATGGTAGAAAACTGAAACATATTAATATATATAAAAACAAAGATGAGGTGACTTACCGAACAAAAGCGCTGGCAGGTCGATAGACACACAAACAAACACAAACATACACACAAAACTCAAGCTTTCGCAACAAACTGTTGCCTCATCAGGAAAGAGGGAAGGAGAGGGGAAGACGAAAGGAAGTGGGTTTTAAGGGAGAGGGTAAGGAGTCATTCCAATCCCGGGAGCGGAAAGACTTACCTTAGGGGGAAAAAAGGACAGGTATACACTCGCACACACGCACATATCCATCCACACATACAGACACAAGCAGACATATTTAAAGACAAAGAGTTTGGGCAGAGATGTCAGTCGGGGCAGAAGTGTAGAGGCAAAGAAGTTGTTGAAAGACAGGTGAGGTATGAGTGGCGGCAACTTGAAATTAGCGGAGATTGAGGCCTGGCGGATGACGAGAAGAGAGGATATACTGAAGGGCAAGTTCCCATCTCCGGAGTTCGGATAGGTTGGTGTTGGTGGGAAGTATCCAGATAACCCGGACGGTGTAACACTGTGCCAAGATGTGCTGGCTGTGCACCAAGGCATGTTTAGCCACAGGGTGATCCTCATTACCAACAAACACTGTCTGCCTGTGTCCATTCATGCGAATGTGGAAAGCAACAAACTGTCCATTCGCATGAATGGACACAGGCAGACAGTGTTTGTTGGTAATGAGGATCACCCTGTGGCTAAACATGCCTTGGTGCACAGCCAGCACATCTTGGCACAGTGTTACACCGTCCAGGTTATCTGGATACTTCCCACCAACACCAACCTATCCGAACTCCGGAGATGGGAACTTGCCCTTCAGTATATCCTCTCTTCTCGTCATCCGCCAGGCCTCAATCTCCGCTAATTTCAAGTTGCCGCCACTCATACCTCACCTGTCTTTCAACAACTTCTTTGCCTCTACACTTCTGCCCCGACTGACATCTCTGCCCAAACTCTTTGTCTTTAAATATGTCTACTTGTGTCTGTATGTGTGGATGGATATGTGCGTGTGTGCGAGTGTATACCTGTCCTTTTTTCCCCCTAAGGTAAGTCTTTCCGCTCCCGGGATTGGAATGACTCCTTACCCTCTCCCTTAAAACCCACTTCCTTTCGTCTTCCCCTCTCCTTCCCTCTTTCCTGATGAGGCAACAGTTTGTTGCGAAAGCTTGAGTTTTGTGTGTATGTTTGTGTTTGTTTGTGTGTCTATCGACCTGCCAGCGCTTTTGTTCGGTAAGTCACCTCATCTTTGTTTTTATATATAATTTTTCCCACGTGGAATGTTTCCTTCCATTATATTGAAACATATTAATAGTAAGACTTATTAAAAAGTTTCAGTGTTCGGCTCCACAAATTTAAATTATGTGTAAAGGTTTACTCCAGTGCGTGGGAAATAAACATCCCAGGTTGGGATGCATAAACTAAAACCAGAGGAGGGGATATTCTGATGCAGAGGGGGGGAAATCCCCCCCCCCCCCCCCCCCCCCATCCTCCCCTGCAAATCGCACACTGATTTTCAAAACAAGACCACAAGTGTTGCAGTTATAAGTGATGACACAGGATGTGACTCAGCAGATGCTTTGCTAGCAATGCGCAATATTCTTCAACTGCAAACAGGGGCAGAGAATATCATAATTATTTCTGATGGTGCTCCTAGTCATTTTAAAAATTGTTACCAGCTGTTTGAACTGAGTAAGTTGCTTGTGCCAACTGACTGGGTATACAGTGCTACTGGTCACGGGAAAGGGCCTTGTGATGGTGTAGGACGCCTGCTGAAGCACCATGCTACAAAGCATAATCTTTCCCGACCAAATACAGCTGTGATTCAGAATGCTGAAGATTTTACAAGAGTCATGAAATCTTACACAGCCACAGCTTTCATTCTTTTGTCCAAAGAGGAAATCAAAGAATTCTGTGAGCAGAAAAAGGAAGAATGGTCCAAACAAACAACTCTGATGAAAGGAATTCAGAAGACACATTTTTGGACTCAAAGTGATGGGTGAACTTATATTGCACGCCCTTTAAAGACCAAGAAGGAAGAAATTTCGTTCGTTCAGCCAACACCTCAGAAACAGCAGGATAATATTCAGATACACAACCTGAGAAGGGGGATGTTTGTGGTGTGTGTATGATTGTGACTGGTGGATTGCAGACATAAAAGACACCAGTTATGAGTTAAATGAAATTGCAGTGAACTTTATGCTACCACATGGACCAGCTGCTGGATATAGGGTAATAATAATAATAATAATAATAATAATAGCTTTATTCAACATCAAATGGTACACTGCAAATGTACAAAGAAACCGTAATGATTACAGTTATTTGTACAATACACAAGACACATTCTTCTGAATAAGTCATTAATTTACAACAAAATTACAATAACGTGTTTACTTATCTATTCACATAATTTCACAAAGCATTTGTTGTTCTTCATATAAGTATGGTACTCTTCTAATGTGTAGAAAGGGTGTTTTACTAAAAATTTCTTAAGCTGATGTTTCAGTTTAATTGTAGGAAGAGCCATGACTGCTCTAGGCAGTGCATTAGCTAATTTTATACCTGCATACTGAGGCCCCTTTTCATAAAGTGCTGTTCTGTGGCTGCCAATGTAAAATCTTTCTTTATTTCTAGTATTGTACTGGTGGAAATCTGAATAAGTGTTTGGGAGCAGTCTTTTCACAGGCAATATGGCTTTTAGAATGTATGTGTTTATAACAGTTAACACCTCTGTTTTTGGAAACAAGTTGCGACAAGATTCCCTATATTTTGTTCCACAGATTATTCTCACACCCCTTTTTTTGAAGAATGAGTAGCTTATCTAGATTAGCTTTGGTTGTTGCTCCCCAAATTTCAATACCGTAGTTCAAGTGAGAGGAGAAAAGAGCATGGTATGCAGTCTTTAGGACTACGGTGTCTCTACAGAACTTGCTAATAGTACTGATTGCAAATATATTTTTTGACAACTTAGTTGCTAGAGAGTCAATATGTGTGTCCCATTTCAGGTTGCTTTGGATTGTTACGCCAAGGAATTTTACACTAGACTCTTTCTTTACCAATTCGTTGCCCATGTATAATTTAATTTCATTATTCAAACTACTTTTGTTAAACTCCATCAAACATGTTTTACTGGTGCTTACATTTAAGTGGCTTTCATTAAAAAACTGAACAATTTCTTTTGTCACATTATTACACTCGGCCTCTAGTTCATTACATGATTCCTTTTTACATACAATGGACGTGTCATCGGCATACAGAACAATTTTGGAATTTATAGTACAGTATTTAATATTATTTACATAGATCAAGAACAGAAGGGGACCCAACACCGAGCCCTGGGGCACGCCATATTTTATGCAAGTGATCTCTGATTCGTAGACACCACTTTCCGTTTTAAGTAGAACAAACTGCTTTCTATTGCTCATATAACACTTTATTAGGTCATAAGCAGCGCCTCTAATGCCCATGTTCCATAGCTTGTCTAATAGGATGTCAACGTTCACACAATCAAAGGCTTTTTCCAGGTCTAGGTATACACCTGCCACATGTTCCTTGCTTTCGATACCCCCTAACACCTCTTCAATTAGTTGAGCAACTGCAGTGCTAGTTGATTTACCTTTTATGAATCCATTTTGATTTTTGAACATCAGGTTGTGTTTGTTAAGAAAGTTTATAATCCTGTTGTATATAACTTTCTCAACTATTTTGGAAAAGACAGGAAGGATTGAGACTGGTCTGTAGTTTTCTATTTTGTTGTTGTCACCTTTCTTAAAAATGGGTGCTACCTGAGCTATTTTTAGTCTGTCTGGAAAGGTGCCTGATTCTATTATGTTGTTGACTGCTGCAGACAGAGGTACAGAGACATTGTGGCTACAGCCTTTTAAAACATTAGTATTTAGGCCATCATGTCCAGCTGAATTAGAGGGTTTTAGAGAACTAATGATGCCCATTATTTCTGCACAGTTTGTGGGGGCTAGATATATACTATGGTCACATGTATTACTTTTAAAACTGTAGTGCATGTTTTTATGTTTGTCATTTATGGCTTCTCCTACGGAAGAAAAATATTCATTAAAAATATTTGCAATTTCCAGTTAGTCTTTTATGAGCATGCCATTGTGGTTAATAGTGAAGTCCATACAGGATTTGTCATTGCCAGTTCTAAAACTGTTTATGACTGCCCAGATGCCAGTAGTTACATTGTGTGAGTTTTGAAGCTTATTTGCAACATAGTTGCTCCTGGTCTGTGTGAGTAAGTCCTTATAGTGTGCTTGATATATTTTGAAGGCTTCCTTTAGCTCAGGAATCTCTCTATTATTCAGCATTGCACTGTGGAGTAGTCTTAATTTTTCCCTCGCTTCAGTGACATTACTATTTACCCAAATATTTTTGTTAATATTTTTTGTTTGTTTCATGTTTGTGATTACAACTGGACATGTGGTATCAAAGCAGTAATAAAAGTTAGCAGCAAAGTTATCATATGAAAAGCTATTATTTTCAAACCATTTTATTTGTGCTAGCATGCAGTTTAGTCTATTTATGTTGTCATTATACATTATTCTTTTAGTTACAAACTGTTGCTTTGTGGTGACAGTGGGGGCCTCATGGCGTTCCAATTTAAGCTGTACTGCATGGTGATCTGAGATGGCTAGTTTCAAAACCGATGCACTGTGGGATAGGTGGCTCATGTTTGTTATTATGTTGTCAAGACATGTTTTACTATTGCCAATTTCTCTAGTGGGTTCCCGAATGAGTGGGGTCAGGTTAAATTCATCACACAGATGATGTAACCTTTTGGTGCTGACATCATTTGTTAATAAATCTATATTTATATGCCCTGTAACTATAATATTTACATGACCATTTGGCCCAGAAAATGTTGTGTCTATATATACAAGCAAGTCAGAAAGATTTACAAAAAAGGTATCTGTATTTGCTGCAGGTGGCCTGTAAACACCGATAACTGTTATGTTATCTCTACCCCATTTCAGGTTTATTGCAGCAAATTCTGAGACTCCTTCCAAGCAGAAGGCACTCACATCAATAACATTAAAATTACTTTCATTTACAGTGAAAATTGCTACACCTCCCCCAGTCTTGTCTTTTCTACTGAAGGCTGTGCAGAATTTCATACACAGTGGTTGACTAATGCAAATCAGAGCTTCATTGTACCAATGTTCAGTGATCATAAGGCCGTTGCAGCATCCCTGAATATGGAAGTTAATAGGAATATAAAAAAAGGGAGGAAGGTTTATCTGTTTAGCAAGAGTAATAGAAAGCAGATTTCAGACTACCTAACAGATCAAAACGAAAATTTCTGTTCCGACACTGACAATGTTGAGTGTTTATGGAAAAAGTTCAAGGCAATCGTAAAATGCGTTTTAGACAGGTACGTGCCGAGTAAAACTGTGAGGGACGGGAAAAACCCACCGTGGTACAACAACAATGTTAGGAAACTACTGCGAAAGCAAAGAGAGCTCCACTCCAAGTTTAAACGCAGCCGAAACCTCTCAGACAAACAGAAGCTAAACGATGTCAAAGTTAGCGTAAGGAGGGCTATGCGTGAAGCGTTCATTGAATTCGAAAGTAAAATTCTATGTACCGACTTGACAGAAAATCCTAGGAAGTTCTGGTCTTACGTTAAATCAGTAAGTGGCCCGAAACAGCATATCCAGACACTACGGGATGATGATGGCATTGAAACAGAGGATGACACGCGTAAAGCTGAAATACTAAACATCTTTTTCCAAAGCTGTTTCACAGAGGAAGACCGCACTGCAGTTCCTTCTCTAAATCCTCGCACAAACGAAAAAATGGCTGACATCGAAATAAGTGTCCAAGGGATAGAAAAGCAACTGGAATCACTCAATAGAGGAAAGTCCACTGGACCTGACGGGATACCAATTCGATTCTACACAGAGTACGCGAAAGAACTTGCCCCCCTTCTAACAGCCGTGTACCGCAAGTCTCTAGAGGAACGGAGAGTTCCAAATGATTGGAAAAGAGCACAGATAGTCCCAGTCTTCAAGAAGGGTCGTCGAGCAGATGCGCAAAACTATAGACCTATATCTCTTACGTCGATCTCTTGTAGAATTTTAGAACATGTTTTTTGCTCGCGTATCATGTCATTTCTGGAAACTCAGAATCTACTATGTAGGAATCAACATGGATTCCGGAAACAGCGATCGTGTGAGACCCAACTCGCCTTATTTGTTCATGAGACCCAGAAAATATTAGATACAGGCTCCCAGGTAGATGCTATTTTTCTTGACTTCCGGAAGGCGTTCGATACAGTTCCGCACTGTCGCCTGATAAGTAAAGTAAGAGCCTACGGAATATCAGACCAGCTGTGTGGCTGGATTGAAGAGTTTTTAGCAAACAGAACACAGCATGTTGTTATCAATGGAGAGACGTCTACAGACGTTAAAGTAACCTCTGGCGTGCCACAGGGGAGTGTTATGGGACCATTGCTTTTCACAATATATATAAATGACTTAGTAGATAGTGTCGGAAGTTCCATGCGGCTTTTCGCGGATGATGCTGTAGTATACAGAGAAGTTGCAGCATTAGAAAATTGTAGCGAAATGCAGGAAGATCTGCAGCGGATAGGCACTTGGTGCAGGGAGTGGCAACTGACCCTTAACATAGACAAATGTAATGTATTGCGAATACATAGAAAGAAGGATCCTTTATTGTATGATTATATGATAGCGGAACAAACACTGGTAGCAGTTACTTCTGTAAAATATCTGGGAGTATGCGTGCGGAACGATTTGAAGTGGAATGATCATATAAAATTAATTGTTGGTAAGGCGGGTACCAGGTTGAGATTCATTGGGAGAGTGCTTAGAAAATGTAGTCCATCAACAAAGGAGGTGGCTTACAAAACACTCGTTCGACCTATACTTGAGTATTGCTCATCAGTGTGGGATCCGTACCAGATCGGTCTGACGGAGGAGATAGAGAAGATCCATAGAAGAGCGGCGCGTTTCGTCACAGGGTTATTTGGTAACCGTGCTAGCGTTACGGAGATGTTTAATAAACTCAAGTGGCAGACTCTGCAAGAGAGGCGCTCTGCATCGCGGTGTAGATTGCTCGCCAGGTTTCGAGAGGGTGCGTTTCTGGATGAGGTATCGAATATATTGCTTCCCCCTACTTATACCTCCCGAGGAGATCACGAATGTAAAATTAGAGAGATTAGAGCGCGCACGGAGGCTTTCAGACAGTCGTTCTTCCCGCGAACCATACGCGACTGGAACAGGAATGGGAGGTAATGACAGTGGCACGTAAAGTGCCCTCCGCCACACACCGTTGGGTGGCTTGCGGAGTATCAATGTAGATGTAGATGTAGATGTAGTTACAACTAATATATCGGGTTTGTCAATCCGTGAAATTACATCTAGATCATTATGCTTATTTCTAAGACTAACAAGATTCTGGTGTATGATTTTAAGGCTGAGTTTTACCTGCTGGACCTTAGAGGATAATTTTGGACTAGCAATGAGGCAAGCAGGCTTCACAAGTTTCCCTGGCTTGCCAGCGGTGGCTGGTGTTGTGGCAGATTTTGTTGAGGTGGGTTGTACCACCCCGTGGCAATGGACTTCTTTTGATCACTTTGTGAACAAAGTCACCTGACTTCCTCAATAATTTTGCTACTAATGATCTTTTTGCCTCTTTTGCTCATGTGCAGACCATGAGATGTGTGCAGCTCCCTTTCTAGATAGCTGACATCTACTAGAGACACATTCTGAAATTTACTACATAGATCTTTAATCCTGTCATTTGTTTTATGAACTTCCCGGTTCACAACAGACTGTTTCATAAGATCATGCCTCTGTGTAATGTTGACAACTGTTTTAGTGTCATTTAACTTACCCAGTACCATTTTCATATGTCTAATTGCATCATTTGCTTGATTTCTTGCTACATCAAATGAACCTCCCATAATAACGACACAGTCATTGGATGAGAAGGAGTCACACTACTGCATGCACGGCTTCACCACAGCAGAAAGAGGGGCTCCAGGCTGGATGTGGCCTACAGCTGCAAAGTTGTCTTGCATGTTTGCGATGTTTTGCGCTATTTCACGTCCATGGCTGTCTCCATATAATAGAATCCAGCCCTGCTTGTGTTTCTGATTGTTGTCGTTTCTTCTGTTTTTCCCTAGGGACGATTTCTTGCATGTAATTTCACAGATTCCACTTCCTTGGACGGTTTGTTTACATTCAGTTTCACGTTTTGTACACGAGTTTGGGACTTCGTGTTTTCTGAACTTATCACTGACAGTTTTTTTGCTGCTTGAAGGATTACTTTTAGTTTGCACGGACTGAACTTGTTCTTGTTCCACTATTCCTTCGAGAATTTGAAACCTGTTTTGAGTATTGACGGCAGGAAAGCTTTCCTTGGTTTTTAGTTTAGGCCTGCAGTCATTCATCAGGCGCTGTTGTTCAAATTCACACACGTTCTTATTTAAGAGAGTAACTTCAGCCTTTAGGCTCTGGATTTCACTTACCATATCGCCGACTAGAACAGATAATTCACATCTACAGTCACAAATTTTTGCTTTATGATAATTATCTGAGTTCTGAACGCAGCACTGACTACAGTTCCAGCATATTATAAATTCATTATTTTCTTTCGCAGATGAGTCCACTTTTGCACATCGAAAATGATACGAGTTATTACATTCCTTGCACGTGATTCTGGTTTTCAGTATTTTTCCGCATTTTTTACACTTTTCCGCATCAAAACATGAGTTTTTACGTAAGCTAAGAACTCCCAGCTGAAGGACAGCAACAATGCCATCAGTGCTCACTTCCTGTTCACAATGTTTTGAAGATTGTAAGTGTTCCAGTTCCTATTGGTTCAACAGGAAGGCATCACTCTATATCAAAGGAAGATCCTGAAGCAGTGGAACACATTTTTAGTTCATTGACTGGGTAATTTCAGTACAAAAGGCAATGCAAAGAAGTTGTATAAATTGAAACCTTTAAGTATTTGGACTTTTCACATACATTTTGGCACCATTTGAAATGCTTGATAAATGAGTCTCTTACTCATCTTTCAAAACTAAAATTGTGTTAGGTTTTGATTTTTATGAGCCTGTTATGTGATAATGTGGTAATAAAAACTTCAATTGTTTATAAAACCTAAAAGTGGAAGCTCTCCTTTTCAGGGAATGTAGAACTATATGGTACTAATCAACAGAAAAAAACAAAAAGTTTATGGACTGGCATTTTTGAAACAAGATTTTTTTTCCATAAATTATAAAAATAGTTCAGACCGCTATAGTACAAGAACTTGGACAGATAAGTCCAAATTAAGGATTATTTGTAATCATAAAGCAATTAATAATCGGCAGCCAATGCTGTACAATCGCAATAAAGTCATGAGATGTTCAATTGACTCTTTTATTAGAACATGTTACGCGTTTCGGGATTACACCCATCTTCAGACATCTGTAACAAAAAAGTACAAAAAATAAGTGAACAGCACATTCAACACATCTCAACTTTACAGAAAATGAGATCGAGTCATATGAGTTACGTACCACAAGCTTCAGCTCCTTCCTAACCAACCAGATGTACAGCCTTGACAACTCAAAGAAAGTGTCCAATAACATATCTTCACAGACTAATGGCATAATCATCAAGAGGGTGATTACCGAGGTTAAGAATGGATGTGATTTAGCAAAAGTTCCCAAAATTTTGTAGGCCGATATAGCTGTGGCAACTTGTAATGCACTAATGCGAGCTAGACATATGCCACATTTTCCAGGTACATTTTCTTATACTGTGAAGAAATTAAATTTAAAATTAGAGGACAATAAGATCTTAGTAGTCAAAACTGATAAAGGAAACGCCGTTGTGTTGATTAAGGATAGTGACTACATTGCTAAGACCCTAAGATTTTTCAGTGAAAAGCCCCTAACTCAGTTTAGCCGAGATATTAAAAAATGTATTAATGACTCGCATTTCCTGTTTGACTCAGCTGTAAAGAGAAAGAGACTTTTCATGATGAACCCCAAAATGCCACAGTTGAGGGCTCAAATTAAGCTCCATAAAATTGAGAAACCCCTCCGTCCAATTATTAGTGCTTGTTCAAGCCCAGATTACTATATGAATAGATTTTGACACGATAAACTGAAAGAATATTATACTTTTAAGGAGACCTTTAGTGTTTGTAATAGTTTTGAGATTGTTGGCCTTCTACAAAATATTAGGGTGCCCGAGAGGCTGTGTTAGTCTCATTTGATGTAGTTAATTTGTATACGGACATCCCAGTCAATGAGACACTGGAGATTCTTCACAAAAATTTGCCAAGGAATGGTAAGATGATTTATAATGAAGTCGTTGAGTTTATGGAGTTGTTACGACTGACGGTGTCATTTAATTGTTTTCCATTTAATGGCAGAGTTAAGGGAATATTTTGGGCTATTATGGACACGTGAGAGAGGAAATACTGACATAATACACGATCAGTGTTGTCAACAAACATGCAACATTTAGCTTCACCACGCAATTATGGTACAACTACTGCTAGATTCCAGCGGTAATGGAAAAACAAGACAGTTGAGTCAATACATGGTAAAGGGCCCCAGCCACCACCTTTTCTTGTGCCGCTTATAACTCAGTCCCATCTTTTTGCATGAATTTCCATTGTACTGTATTGAGCAACAGTATCAGTTGTCAACCTCTTAAATTAAAACACTGAGTCTCGAAGAACATGCTCAGTCATAATCGAGGAAAAGTCACCCATTTCTGGATAGTGAACTCTTATTGGCTGGCGACTTGTTAAGTCACCCAAGAGCCAGTACAGCCACCACACCACACTAACACGTGTAAAATGAGCTCGCATACTGGATGTATGGAGTGGGGGAGTGTCTCTTCAATGACAGGAGTGCAAGTAGAGATGAAAGCATTTTGTGAAGTGCTGAAAATATGCTTTTCATGCAAATGAAGTGCTGTGACAGAGATGTCACCTGGAAATAGAAGAAGGGTTAATTTGAGCAAAGAAGCCACTGATAGGGAGATTGAAATGATAAGTAAGGATAGGACAGGCTAACAGGTACTCAGAAAAATTTATACGAGAGTTTGGAGCTAAAATTCTTAGCAAGACACAGCAGCTGGGCCACCAAAAATTATATAGTAAGTTTGTGTCAATGGAGTATGTTGGACCATGTTGCCAAAACATAACTAGAACCTTCAGGAAAGCTGACATTCATGTAGGCTTCCATACAAGGAAGAAGTTGGGGGAAATAATCCGACATCAGGAAGACGGGAAATCAGATAAATTTCAGCGATCCGGTGTGTATGAAATTAAATGTGGAGTATGTGCTGGGACATACATTGGCCAGATGGGTAGGGATTTTGCCACAAGGCTTAGAGAACATAACTATAGTAATAATAGTGGGATGGGGTGCCATATGAGGGAGACTGGCCATAAGCTGGCCCCAATAGAAGATAGTCTAAGGATTCTGCATTTAGAACCAAAAGGGAAGATTTTAGATAATTTCGAAGATCTGGAGATCTATGCGCGGATACAGCACACTGCCCACCCAGTTTTTAATGAACAGGCTTCCGATGGGAACAACTGGTTTTTTGGATTGTTTGAACAGTTACTATTTTAAGTTTGGAGCTGTGAGCCTTGATAAGAAGTTATGATAGTGTATTTTATAGGAGCTGGTGGTGTTCTGTGTATGTACCGTTATGATAGGCTAGGATTTTTGCTGAGTGGTTGGCTAGTTCAATGTCATATGGGGAAAGTTAGATGGGTAGATAGGTTGGCATATACGCATTTGTTCACCACCGTACCCTTTGGGTGGCCCTTGCTGACACAATGGTTTATTTTATTGATTTTGGACTTCAAAGTTTTAACACTTTTCATGTTTCTTTTTTAGATCCAGAGCTCTCCAGTATCCGGATAGCATAGGTAGGACTCGGGCAACTGTCGTGCCACTCGTTTATATAAGGAATGTATGAGGTACAACCCACGTGTGTGTTTTGGGATTTTATGAAAATTTTCTTCCTCTCACCATTAAACTTTTCTCCATGTGGTAGAGGGGTGTAAGTTGTTGTTTGAAGGCTTCTATTTGGGCAATCATGGCCCATGAATATTACTTGGCTGTAATTCGATAGGCGGATGGCTGCCGCTGACGTGGTTGCTGTTGGCTTTAATAGATGGCACCTAAGACACTTGCATATGTGAGCTGATCACTGGGATTTAGTTTATGATGGATACTGTTGGTTATACTTAATTTGGTGGTATTCTTTTAGAGATTTGGGAAGTTGAAATGTTTGTTCATGAAGGAACTCCTCCCCCCACCCCTCCCCGCCCCCTACCCACCCTCTCCCCCCAAATTATTTATATTATATTGACATATGGTTTGAGTTGTGCTTAGTGCCACTACTGGCTTTAGGTATAGTATGGCAATGTAAAAATTTGGAGTTCATAAATTTAAAAAAAAAATGCCTTAGTGTTAACGTGTACAGAAGTACCATTCCAGTTGCTAGTCATAATTACACCCTGTTAGGTGCTACATTCTGAGTATATTATTATTAAATTACATGTGAACGCTTGGAGCACATGACCATGCAGTGCCCCCTACCGAGGATGCTTCGCTGCTAGTTGACTTGTTTAGCGTCAGTATACGCTCTGCTTCAAGACTGCTTGTGTTGCAGTTATAATCATATGCTATTGGACACTTTCTTTGAGTTGTCAAGGCTGCATGCCCGGTTGGTTAGGAAGGAGTTGAAGTGTGTGGTATGTAACTCATATGACCCGATTTCATTTTCTGTAACATTGAGACGTGTTGAATGTGCTGTTCACTTATGTTTTGTACTTTTTTGTAACAGATGTCTGAAGATGGGTGTAATCCCGAAACACGTAACATGTTGTAATAAAAAGAGTCAATTGAACATCTCATGACTTTATTACGATTGTACAGCATTGGTTGCCAATTATTAACATAAAAATGATCACAGGCCTCAGAGGGGTTTTTATGTCCTGTATATCATAAAGCAATTATCTTTCAAATAAAAAAACCAACAAAATGTGTACAATATTTTAAAATTTTTTTGCAAAATTTGCATCTTCAAAATGGTATGCGCAGTGTCATCTTTGAAGGGCCATATCTCGGAGCAGAATTTGTTTTGGAGAAAACAAAGAAATACGTGTTCCTTACTTAGTCCTTAGTTTCAACATATGCTAAATTCAATAACATCCGAGACTACGAAGGTAAGATTTTGTCCTAGTCTGCCTGAATTGAAATGGACTATGCCTATACCTTAGTTTAATATTTACATAGAATTTGGTCAGAATTTTATATATCCAGTATTTCTCCTTAAATTATTAGATAGGACAGTTTAATGCAATTTCTGGTTACTTTCACTCTCGTAAACTGTCCACATTTTTTAGAACAGATACTGATTCAGTGACTGTCATTGGCAAAGTGGGACTGGGAGAGATTGGATACAGTTGTAAATTAATCTGTATCTCATATGTGTCTAGATTTAAAAAAATAAAGTAAGTAAATAGATACAAACTATCTGAGTATTGTTGAAATAATTTAACAAGTACTCTTCTCAATTTGCACTGCAGGAGGAGAATGCAGTTAACAGGCGAGGTTGAAATGCTTGAAGAACCTGATGCTCTTAATCTGGAGAGACAGTTGCGTGAGATATTACATGAACTCCAGCTTAAACGTGTAAATACTATTTTTATACAGCATCTTTCTGAGTGTTTTAATGATGAACTTTGGATTTTATAGTGTATTAAATTTAAATTTTTTGAGGCTAATGTTTAAGTTTCCATTTGCAGTTTCATTTCATAATTGTTACTTCTCTCTTACATTTTTTCAAGCTTTTACCGTTCTCCCTATTGAATACCATATAAAAATATTATTGCAAGGGTTTGTTCATCTTAATGGCATTTGTCATTATAGTTTGAGTGCTTCACATACAAGCTGAATGGGAAGGTTGGAGATACAATTCATTTTAATATGTGGAATTTTGCTAACCAAACTCCACATATAGGAATCAGTCTTCTTAAGGAATCAGTCAGAATACTAAATCCCCTTTTCTTTATCAGCTAGAAGTAATACCTGAGCCCATTAAACTTGGTAAGGTTTCTGGTCTAAGCACTTAAGTACAGAATGACAAGATGTATGTTTACCACCTGTCTGTTGTGAAATCTGCCTTACATATTTGTTTGGGCTAACAGTAATTTCAGGAACTTGAACTGAAAGCTTATGGCTAAACTATTTTGATATCAATTTCTGAATACTACTTTTTGCTGGAATACTGGAGTTTTGGACTAGTTCAAGAAAAATTTTGCAACTCTTTTTAAAAAAAACCAGTACAGATGTAAGCTCTAAATGAAAACACCCCTTTTGTTTCATGAATATGGAATATTTCATATAAATAATTCAGAGAACAAAGAAGAGATGTTCACTGCACTTTCAAGCAAAAGCTGAAGCTTTGACAATTAACCACACTCATCACATGATTAGAAGATTGGAAAACAGTAAAATTACACTGCGTTGCTTATAGGGCAGGGTTGCTTTTATCTTGGACATGCTGTACTAGATATGTCTGATCATGAAGGACTGTGGTGTCAGCTGTCTGTGCATAACAACATAGACAATCCTCAGAAGTACGGGGAAGAGCAATCAGATTGACTAGTGAATGAAAATTAAACCATTTAAAATTTAAATTCATGAGCTTCACTTAATGATTGCAATGTCAGTATGGGCAACAGAGCCTGTGAGTGCAGCTGCAGTGAAGTAGTAATGTGTTAGAGTAGTTCCTGACGGTGTTGATTCTGCTGCTCCTGCTGCAGTTTTAGTGGTTTTTGTTGTTGATGTTGTGCAAGATTTGTTTACGGTGTGTATCAAGTAGTAGTGGAAACTGGCTTGGATGAAAGTGAGCAAGTGAAAAGGGGGGAGAAGTGGCACCAAATGATAATTCGACTTGTGTGGAAAAATGTTCTTGAATCATCTCTATTCGTGCGACTGATGTTTTGATATTGGCCTTGATCCTGCCACAGGCATCCTTGCTCAATGTATGTAATGTTACACATATTGATATGCCTGAATCATTGACCTGTGTGTCTGGTGGGATTACTAAAAAAGCCACTGTTAAAGGTATGACAAACTATAACCTCACATCCTTCTTTATTTAGGATCCATTCCATTTTCTCCAGAAATAGCCCAGAATTTTCTAATGGAGTGCAGCTGTAGTGAAGTAGTAATGTGCTAGAGTAGTTCCTGATGGTGTTGATGCTGCTGCTCCTGCTGTAGTTTTAGTTGTTGATGTTGTGCAAGATTTGTTTATGGTGTGTGAACTGTGGCTGTTGTAAAATTTAATTTTGCAATTTTCATTGCTGCCATTTCTGCTTTTTTTTCTACTTTGTGTGATCATATTAGGAATACTTGTAACTTCTGTGTTATGCTTTGGGAATATGGGCATTCCTCATACTGACCTTCAGTAGTCAACCAATATAAATTTTCTAGGAAGACAGATTTTATTAAGGTCTCATCAAGCCAGAGAAAGGCAAATTACAGAAAAACCTTCTAAGTCTTGCATTATTATTATATTTAAATCCTCAGTTTTCAAACAATCCCTGATTTTCTTATGTTGTCAAATATTCTGTTTTGTTATATTTGGACTGAAGATGTTTGTTAAAGATCTTCATTACAGAGTTTTGAATTGTTTTCTGTATATGAGGAGCATCTACAGTACCACTCACTTTCAGTTTAAATGTTGCTCCTCTGAAACTGTTATTTCTATCAAATCAGTGGGTTGAT
Organism: Schistocerca americana; assembly: GCF_021461395.2. Lineage (NCBI taxonomy): Eukaryota > Metazoa > Arthropoda > Insecta > Orthoptera > Acrididae > Schistocerca > Schistocerca americana. Next base: position 134,526,385 of record NC_060123.1, read on the forward strand.
CTTGTCTGCCATGTGATTGTGCAGTAACTGAGACAACATTATTGATAGATGTGACAGGTTCACAGGTCCACTGATAGCCATCTTGATATTTTCCCTTTCACAAATAATTTTTTCCGCCAAAACACCTTTATTCTCACAAATTCCTTCTTTCTTTCTTTGTATTATTCCGAACAGCAGCTCAATTGTAGTTGGCACTGCTCTGATCATTTTCTATCCTGTGTCTTATGCCTTTTCCTTTGACATCCACTGATCTATTGTAGTGTGTACTGCCTTGATTATTTTCTTTCCTGTGATTTCTGCTTACTCCTTTCTTATCTGCTTATTAGTAGTCCCCTGTGGCTGGCTGGTCACACTTGATATTTTTAATTTGTTCATCCCAATGAGAAAAAAAACTTATTTTTCACGTACCTGTTTCTTCCCTCCCATTTCAAAATTTACAGCAGTTCTTTTGTTTTCATTTTTAATTCATTGGTTGTCTGTGTCGTATTATGATTTGAGCCATCAATTTTTATATTAAGGTGTTGTGTATAATGCTGTTTAAGCATAGGGTGAATAATTATATTCATTCATCATATTCAGTAGATCTCATCAAGAAGGAAAATCTTCAGGGATGTGGAACATTAACAAAAGACAAAGAAATCATAGAAAACTTAATTTGTATACTGTATTAACAAAAAACTATCACTATTCGCTGACAATGCTTCTCTTCTAGTTGACAAAGCAACAGGGAACAACTGGGAAACATCTGCAAACAATGCATTTGATGCATTCTGAAATGGTTTAACTGTAATGGACTCTCTCTAAATATAAAAAAAACCTCATTATGTACAGTTTCACACAGCACATAAAGAACCGGGGGATATAAATATAGAATGTAATGGACAACAAATAAAGCAAGTTGACTTGTCTAAGTTCCTGGGTGTGTACATAGACTGCAAGCTAAATTGGTCCAACCATACCCTAGATCTTGAAAAAAGGCTACATTCTGCAACATTTGCCTTATGCATAATTGCATCAACCACACATAAGGAGAGCTGCTTCTTTCGGGTATTTCCATGCACTTTTGGTGTATGGAATCATCTTTTGGGGCAACCAGCCCTTGGCAAAAAAAGTTTTTTATTGCTCAGAAGAGAGCTATATGTATCATGAGTGGTATGCAACCAAGGCACTCATGCAGGAATCTGTTTAGGAAATTACAGGTATTTACAGTGATATCTCAGTTCTTATACTCCCTTTTATGTTTCATTAACAAAAACCACTCTCTTTCAAAACCAATAGTTAATATCATGGTCACAACACAATGCCAAAAGAGGACTTTCATAGTAACCAATCAAACTATACCCTTGTACAGAAAGGAGTAAATTATACAGGCATCAAAATTTACAATGCTCTACCCAGTGTCATCAAACGTCTTGCTCCTAAAACACCAAAGTTCAAGAGCAAACTGAAGGAATATCTAATACAAAAGTCGTTCTATTCAGTTAGTGAATTTTTTAGTTCATAGGAGCAAGCTTTTATTATACAACTGAGTTATCCATGCAATGTAAGCATAAATGAAACTATTTGTTGCTGTAATGTTATATTGTTGCTCAATTACTTTGATATTGTTAGTCTGAATGTGTACACATAAGTGTTAATTCTGATGTATGTAATATGTTTTTATTTCTTCTAGTGTCCCATGTTGTTACAGTGAGTTTTTTCATGAATTAACCATATTGTGTGCAGCTGTATTGTTAACATTGTAAAAATACTGACTCATTCAATATCCTTCACATTTATAGTGTCTAAATTTAATCAAGTAAATTAGAAAGAAAGCTGCTACTTTGAGAAAAGCTGCTACTTTGAAAAAAGCTGCTGCCTTCTCAGTTTATTAAATAGCTGCTATTTATCTGCTATTGGTATGGTAGCTTAATATTTACTAGATTACAGTGGTATTTTTAAAGATAATGTTTTCTTATATCTGTAAATACTGAATCCTATTTACAATACATTACTACTTTTCATACAGCTTTATAATTAACACTGCTACTTACCATGTAGCTTACAGAACTTTTTAATCCCTGAATCTGGATATTCAGATAATTTGTAGGAAGAGTGACCAGTTAGGTATGTTTTTAATTTTATTTTGAATGTTTCACTTACATGATTTTTTGTGATTTGGAGGGGTCTAGCAATATCATATGTATGTCTTACTACCACTTACATACCTTTTTTTAAGGTTTACCACCCTTTTTATGATCTTCTTTAAAGGTGCATTTGGTTTAACTGTTGTTTCTAGCTGCTAATAAGAATCTAATATCCTGTATAGAAGTGATTTACACTTTATTTTATGGATGTCAGCTAAAATAAGTTCCATGTTTTTCTTATAGTTTTTTTTGTGTGATCATATCCCTATGCGCAAATGTATTTGTAATAGGCAGACTCTTAGAAATTGTCACTTTATGCATTTTTGGTATCATTTCAGTTTTGTGGTTTGTATCTGTGTTATCCTTTTTTGCCAGATGTTTGCTGATGCATATAAGATTGTAAACAAAGTTAGACTTTTTGCTGTGTTTCATTCTGGTAATGTTTCCCTCAAGCTCCCTGGTATAATTTTTGGGAGATTTTATTTTTCGTTTTAATTCAGTGATTTCTATGCAGTGAGTGCTTGTAATGTCTTATTTCCTCTCTAATTACATTCTTAAGTTCTTTGATAGAGTATGGAGTAATTCTGATTAGTCTGTATGTGACTGGTGTTGATGCTTGCATGTCTTCTGATGCTTTATCACCCGAACTGTCCTTGCCAGTCTCCTGAGCTTCTTAAAGGAAGTTTTTGTTAACTACATTTTCTACCCAACTGCTGTCATTTATTGTCGGTTATTTTCTTTAATTACAAGGTCTTCACATTCCTTGCTCATTTTCTAGATACTCTTTTGGCTGTTGTCCAAATAGATTTATAGTCTAAAATGAATTACTAACATCACACATTGCACCATTTATTTTTAATTATTTTCCTTAAGACAGCACGGTATTTCTTGTAATATGTAATCAGCCGTCCTCCTCTTTTTAACTTAACATTTCAAATAGCTTCCTTTTCCTTACACATGATATTTTGATTCCTTTTGTGATCCAGGGTTGCTTTGGTGTCTTATTAGTGCAGTAATAAAAAGCAATGAAAAAGAACACAACAAAAGTAAGATTGTTACTGTAATGCCTGTTATATGTTATAAGCTCATTACAGACTTCAACTATTGAATTCCCCTTTATTTTCACTGTTCAATTAATTATTAAAAACATGTATATGCCAATATTAGTGCCATCTGGTGAACTTACAACACAAACATCTTGTGGCTACTGTATGGCAGCTTGTTTTGAACAGTAGTGCTACTGACAACATGACTCGTGCATATGATGTTATTTATATATATTTGATGATGCTGGTGCTGATTCTGCATTTAACATTTGATGATGCCACTATGGCTGCAGTACATTAGGACTTTGTTTTTATAAAAAAGGTATGCCTCTTCATACTTAAAGTGCACAAATGCATGTATTTGTCAGTAGTACTTTTCATTATGGTCTATGTATTGTTTTTAAGCTGTAGACAATCTGCGAGTATATTTATGTTTTTCCCATTTTTTGCTGCAGATCTGATGACGGCCATTATAGACTGAAACCGGTAATCTGTTAAAGAAAAGTTTTGTGACCATAGACGTAAATTAAAGGGAACTTATTGTATATATGGGTCACTGTTTTATTCGCGACAATGTCGCAGCTTGTGTTTTCCATGATACCATGTCACTGTACTCAGATACACCTTTCCTGTGTTATTCTGGTGGGAAAATTGGCTAAAGTACTCATGTTATAATTGTTAAATAACATTTCAAATCATTTCTTTCATCTTAGTCTTTCAGAAAATTAATATTAAAATCTTGACTATAATAATGAAGACAATTACACATGGCTCAATGATCTGGTGCAGGTCTTTCAGTTGGATGCCACTTTGTCGACTTGTGTTTCCCTAACCTACCCCAGTTATCCAACTGGGGAAAGATGTCCTACATTTTAATACGTAATCTGAACCATGCACCATGCCTGGCTAATCTCGTAAGTTAAAAGACCGAGTGAAAAACCTATTGTCTGACCAGGATTTGATCCGACAACCTTTCAGTTTCCAGGCCCACACTTTTCCCCTAGATCACCAGCCCTGACTTCACTGGTTATCATCTGTGTTCCTCTGTCTGCCAAATGGTGCAGTAATGATTTAGATTTCTCTAAGAATACCTCAATAAGTTTCTCAGTGGGACTATATAAAATGTATTACAGTAAAACTTTAATTTTAGGTCCCCTGATTTTATATTTTTCATGATTCTACACCATAAATTCATAGTCCCTGTGCAAAACCCATAAGATCAGTGCTAAAAATTCCTGATTTTACATTTCTTCCTTGTATGCTTTACCTCAATTCTAAGTTCTTACTCGATGTCTTGCTTGACTTCATCCTGTTTTCTTCCTATTGACATTTGATGTGACTGAACAAGTTATAAGTGGCACAAATGACAGATGGTTCACATCATGGGTGGTGGCAGAGTTAAGGGAATGTTTTGGGCTGTTGTGGACATGTGAGAGAGGAAATGCTGACATAATACATGATCAGTGTTGCCAACAAACTTGCAACATTTAGCTTCACCATGCAATTATGATACAACTACTGCTAGATTCCAGCGGTAATGGAAAAACAAGACAGTTGAGTCAATACGTGGTAAAGGGCCCCAGCCACCACCTTTTCTTGTGCCGCTTAAAACTCAGTCTCATCTTTTTGCGTGAATTTCCATTGCACTGTATTGAGCAACAATATCAGTCATCAACCTCTTAAATTAAAACACTGAGTCTTGAAGAATATGCTCAGTCGTAATCGAGGAAAAGTCACCCATTTCTGGATAGTGAACTCTTATTGGCTGGTGACCTGTTAAGTCACCCAAGAGCCAATACAGCCACCACACCACACTAACACATGTAAAATGAGCTCTCATACTGGATGTATGGAGAGGGGGAGTGTCCCTTCAATGACGGGAGTGCAGGTAGGGGTGAGAGCATTTTGTGAAGTCCTGAAAATATGCTTCTCATGCAAATGAAGTGCTATGACAGAGATGTCACCTGGAAATAGAAGAAGGGTTTTGTGAGAATACGTTTTAAAGACTTTTGTGTTCAAATCTGACACAATGCAGTTGCAACAACTACATACACTACTCATGTATACACTTTGCACCATACACTGTAGATTGTAAAGACTGGCAGCAGTCATAAAGAGCATGAAGGAAAACTGTAGTACCTGAGCTTTCTGTCAAATTTAGGTTTTACACAGTGTACAGAAATTCACTAAACTGGCTTCTAAGAAGCTAGTAATGTCAACTGGAAAAGTAAACTCATTTTTTTGGGTCTCTGTTTCTCTTGTTGTTATTGTTGTGGTCTTCAGTCCTGAGACTGGTTTGATGCAGCTCTCCATGCTACTCTATCCTGTGCAAGCTTTTTCGTCTCCCAGTACCTACTGCAACCTACATCCTTCTGAATCTGCTTATCAAGCCTAAAATGACACTTTAATGGTGGTGAGCACATGAGCACATGAAGTGCAATTTGTAAGAAAACTTTAAAACATTAACAGTGAAGATGACAAAGTTTGTCATTAAGCAGATGTCTTCATTTATGCTTATGGTTTAACCACTTAACTGCTGTGATATTTTTGGTTTAACTCATCATGTTCATAAGTTTTTTTTTGGGGTGAACATAAAGGATGATGTCTCAAAAATGCATGTTTTGAGTGTATAATTTGTGATCGTAGCTTGTTGGAAAATAGCTCGATTATCTCGTCTCAGATACCAGTTTCATTTTTTTAATGAGTTTTTACTTGCTGTTACGTGTCTGTGATTTTTTAAAGAATTAATTAAATTCATGATCCCAAATTAGTGTATAAACATTGTATTGTACATTTAATTTCCTTCACATAGACAGATTTTGTACAAAGTATTGGAGAGGATTGCGATTTTTAATCATATATGCCAATTACATGTGTTTTTGCTAGTTTTTTTTTTTTTTTGTTTTTTTTTTTTTGGGGGGGGGGGGGGTATTCACATTTTCCTCAATTCTGCATTTTCCTTAGTTTTGTGTTTTTTAAGTCTGGACTGCATGAAAATGTAAAATAGGGATTTCATTGTAATTATAAACACCTTGTCCACCAGCAGCAATTCAGCATGGGTTTCTAGTTGTTGAAGTAAGTACAAACTACTGGTTTCAGTAGATTTGTAATTGATTTTCCAATCATTCCATGAGGAATGAGGTACACGGTTCGTGTTGTCTGTAGTTCAACCATGCGTAGACGGTCCATACCGAGGTCCAGTCGCGTCTGCATTTTTACTTTGTGCCAGGAAGGGTCATGGAAGGCACCATAATGGCTATACGATACATGAATGCCATCCTCTGACTGACAGTGCAACCATATCAGCAGCATATTGGCAAGGCATTCGTCTTCATGGTTGACAGTTCACGCCCCATCGTGCACATTTGTGAATGACTTCCTTCAGGATAATGACAGTGCTTGACTAGAGTGGCCAGCATGTTCTCCAGACATGAACCCTATCAAACATGCCTGGTATAGATTGAAAAGGGCTCTTATGGACGACATGACCCACCAACCACTCTGAGGGATCTACGCTGAATTGCCATTGAGGAGTGGGACGATGTGGACCAACAGTGCCTTGATGAACTTGTGGATAGTATGCCACAATGAATACAGGCATGTAGCAATGCAAGAGATGTGCTACTGGGTATTAGAGGTATCAGTGTGTACAGCAATTTGGACCACAACCTCTGAAGGTCTTGCTGTGTGGTGGTACAACATGCAATGTGCGGTTTTCATGAGCAATAAAAAGGGCGGAAATGATATTTATGTTGATCCCTATTCCAATTTTCTGTACAAGTTCCGAAACTTTCCGAACTGATGTGATGCAAATTTTTTTTCATGTATGTACAGAAACATAGTATCCTGCAACTACAAATCAGTGAATCACAATGTAGCTATACAGTGTACATGTGTGCGTGAGTGTGTGTGTGTCTTGTGTGTTTGAGGGTTTGAACTTTTTTGCTTCCCATAGATTGGCTTACATGTGAGTTTTCATTTCCTCTTACTGTGTTCTGTTCCCTGTCATCATCAAACCACTGCTAACCGGTAAAGTGCACGTCCTGACAGTGTATTGTAGTGGAATTGTCATGCCATGGCAGGTACTAGTGGGTCAACAAAGGATGCTCTTACACATGCAATGCCCCTATTTTTTGATTCCCTTTTCCTGGTATTAATTTGGAACAGCATGGACCTAGTACATCTGCATTGCCGGCAAGAGCAATTGCACCTGCAAATGGAACAGCAGCATCAGGAGGAGATGTAAGTGCTGATGAATCAGAATGCAGAGTTGCTTCACACCCTTGCCGCTTTGGCAATGGGTCAGGCACTCATTGTGCAGTTTTCTTCTCTGCCCCCGATACTGTTTGCTGGTTTCAATGAGTCTACAGAAAAATGGGAGAACTACTCGCCCTGCACTGACAGGTATGGCACATCACCAATCCTGCTGCCCTGCAGTATGGCTTTATACAAAGTTGTCTAAAATTTGAAGCCCTCTACTGATCTGAGAATCTCCCCTCTGATGATCTTTGCCAATTGATAATGCAGTATTTTGGACACCAAACCCATATGGAGTGACATGGTTGCAGCTTTTTACCAGCACCACAAGTGCATGGGGCAGTTTGTGGGGCGGCGGATAAGTTTGTAAAAATAAATCTAATTGCTGATTGCTGGATAAATGCTTGCATGTTGAATCAGTTTCTGGCTTTTAGAATGTTGTTAATGCTGTCTTTCGCCGTTCTCAACACTGGCTCTCTATTTACTTTTTAGCACCCAGAAAGTGATTTAATAAAACATGGAACCAGTAATTAGAGATCCTAGTGCCCACTTTATCTGAGAATGTTATTATAGCTGCAGCTTATAGCTCTGAGGAATTAGGAGATTGTCCGGGATTTCTAATCAAAAACGGTTTTCCAAAATAGTTGAGTATATTCTGAAATTCACTGATAAAAAAACACAAGTATCCCTACAACCTAACTAACAGAGCAGTTCAGAGTCTAATGCGCTGATGCAACTATAAATGTCCGAATTAAATGTTAAAAAGAATGCTCGCCATAATTTGATGATAATATTTCATCAAACGCCACGCTAAATATTTGGTAGAATGTCTGTCCCGTGACGGCACTTGAAAATACGACAATACGCAAACTGAAGCTAGATAATGAAAATCATTCCAGAATTAACACTTCACATGAAATGTTTTCATGGTTCCGCGTATCTCTAGTAACTTAATACGGCACCCGAGGCTGTTTGTAGCAGTGACACTGATGCGACGCGGCTCCCGACACAGATGGCGTGTCATTCAGCGTCTGGAGAGAACTGGGGCCTTTCTTCCTCGCGCAGCGTTCTTATATATAAAGCCGCGGTGCGGACGGCTAAGGGAACGCCTGATCTTTTCGGCTCTCCCGACTAGCCGCTGGGCTAGTAACGCACCACTTCAAGTTACATAATAATTTATAGCTTCTTTTGCTGATGGCCGAAGAAGCTCTTAATTTAAACGTGCATTCAGCACGCAGGTAAGTATTGATAATAAAATTTTGACGTGGCTAAGTTAAATATTCTGGGCGAGAGAATTAATTAAATTACACTGTACGCAGTAGATGAGCTCTGAACTGGCCCTTCTGAGATCCGCTATCGCTATAATTTTATAGGTATTCAAAAGAAACTTTACACATCTTCATAGTCATAGCGGACCTCCAACCTATTTAAATCTAAACATCCTAGCCTTATTTATTAGCCTACTTAATCTATCTTGCTTCCTTCAGTTTTGAGACGAAAACCACAAAATCATGAATTTCCACTAAAGTCTTAATTTGTGAAATCCAAAGTACTATTTTTATTAAATCATTATGAAAGATGAATCTAAATATAAATTTTGAAGTCTCTAGCTCTTTTCTGTTGCGCCAATGATTTTTCCAGAAAAACGTCCAAATTTCGAAAATGGCTGAAGTTATCGAACTGATATTTAACACACATTAATTTAGTATTATTCCTGACATGCTAGAAAAGTTTTAGGTCATTTGCTTGATTTTTAAGGTATTGCGCAACATTTATGACGTCAGAGCTAGTTACAGAGTTACAGCAGACTGGCTGGCACACAATGGAAACTGATGTGAATTTACTACAGCGTGAGTAGGCTGCTTCCCTACAAGTTGTATCACTGATTTGCAGGCTCCGTCACGGAAGTGTTATTTTGAGTGTCTCAGTATGTTACCTCTTATGCACATTCACCAATTCAAGATGTGGTTGTCCGTTTAATGCCTGATCCTGAGTTTCAGACTAGAGAATTGACCTTGCCTGACCCAACCATGTCTTCCACCGAGTCACCATGTGTGGAGGCCACTGATGGTTCTGGCACAGTGGCGTCATGGTGCTGCCTGTCATTTGCCTGTGCAAAGGACATCAGGTTCACTTTGGTTGCAGCATTGTAATTTCTGTATCCGGTAGTTTTTGGGCTCTTGTGTGTCATTCTCTTTCCACTCATTGGGTGAGATAGTAGTTCTATCCCAATTCTTATGTGTTGCCCATTTGTTGTGACTGCCAGCATTTGGAAGCCGTGTGTGTGGTATTCCATCAGAAAGGCCATTTGACAACTGTTTGTGACAGTTGGGGTGCCATGAGTCAGTTGTTGGAAGCTCCTGTTTTTTTTCTTGATTGTGAGCCATCCCTGATGCCCCTTGAGGGTTGCCCCTGTGTATTTTTCTGACGTTGTTTGTGGAGGCATGGCTGGTTACATTTCAAGTCAACACCGGAGTGATGGTTGACCTCATTAATTGAGATATGTATAGGCTCTTGGGATGCCCGGAGTTGCAATGGCCACTGCATAAGGTTGTTGCAGTCCTTTGAGGGGGCAATTCTCCATCTGTATACGTTATAAGAATGTGGAAGGGTAACTTAAATTGTTAGTGGTCATTTCACCTTTGGCTCAAAAAAGTTTTGGGCTAGACGTTCTTTGTGTTGTTGACTTCCATATTGTTGACAAACTGCATTTATAGTCTGATTAAGATTACTTGGTAGTTGACACTTCATGTGTTGGAGGTGTCTTCCTCCAATCTGAGCACTCAGCTTCATGCTTGAACTGCTCGCTGTTGCTGAACTACCACAGCAAATGATCAGTTAACTTCCAATTCCTTGTCTGTTTTTTTTTTTTTCTTGTCGTGTTTGGAGTCTGGGCTGGATTCAGCCCATTTATTTAGTGTTTCATTACACGTGATAAACACACCCAAAACAACACAAACACACCCAAAACCATGGTAATGAAATATGCAGATTTTTTTCATATTTTAGCCAAAGACTATTGGATTCTTTTGCACAAGACACAATTTGGCTTCACATATTCAGTTATCATCACAGAGATTGGTGTACAGTTTGTAAACTTCATACAATATGGTGTAAAATCAGACTTTTTGAAGGTGCAAAATGATCTTTGCATCAATGACCTGAGAAGGTCTACTGTAGTGCAGTGGTAATGTCAAGTGTATAGTGCAAAAGTATGTGGGTTCAAATATCGCTGTGAGACATTGTTTTTTCTTTTTTAAATCTTTATCAAAATGGCTCTGATTATTATTCTTTTCAATTAGTTGGTTTCAATCTATTTTTTTTTATTTTTAATCTTTTGTTCACTCATTTTCAACATCATATTGACGTTTTTATTTGCTCATACTTTTCTTCCTATCGCCCTACTTTCTTTTGTAACCTGCCGTTGATGCCTATATCCTGTAAATGAGTTCCAACTAAGACTGCTCATTGGTCAGTATTGCATCAGCTCGCGTAGACGAAGTGAGAAGCTGCAGTTCAGTTTTAGCACTGAAACTGAATTTTTTCTGTTTTGAGTTAGCTGATACAGGTCAGCTTTAACTGCCATTAGCAAAGTGAGGATGATCAATAGTTTTGCCACAGGTTACCGACTGCTGTTTTCTCAGAAACATTGCACTTCAAGAGGTTGTGCTTAGGTTATTAAGTAAGCACTCCATATTCAGGCCACAAGTGGCCCATCGGGACCATCTGACCGCCGTGTCATCCTCAGCTGAGGATGCGGATAGGAAGGGCGTGTGGTCAGCACACCGCTCTCCTGGTCGTTTAGATGGTTTTCTTTGACCGGAGCCGCTACTATTCCGTCAAGTAGCTCCTCAGTTGGCATCATGAGGCTGAGTGCATCCCGAAAAATGGCAACAGTGCATGGCGGCCTGGATGGTCACCCATCCAAGTTTTGATCACGCCTGACAGCACTTAACTTCGGTGATCTGACGGGAACCGGTGAATCCACTGCGGCAAGGCCATTGCTGCTTAGTTTAGTACATGAGTATAAATTCAGGCCTACAAAATGCGTCGTCAGCCGCAATTCAGTCATTGGTCATTTAAAATCAGCTGTGAACAGAGCATCTTGCATTCCCGCAATACCTAATGGCAGCAGCTTCTAATATTGCTCTGTGTTATGTGGACAGCATTTCAGCACTTGTGAAGTGACCCACTGTGGTTTCGTGTCATGTTTAACTGAGCGATAGCCGATGTGGCAGCACTGTAGCACCAAGTGACAAATGCCAGCTGTCAGGTAATTTTAAATGGACTATAGCGTCTCTTTCCATTGACTTTCATAGTTTGGGCTCCGTACTGTGGCCTACGGCCCACTGTTTGAGAACACTTTGGGCCTGGCTGTAAATTTCGAGGCACATGTTTCTCTTATGCCATCAGAGGTACTTAAATTTCGTCGCTACCACCCTATTCCCTTGCAAGGTAAAGGCTGAGTAGCAGCAGTGGCAGGACCAAGGCACCATTTCTTCTATTCTCTTGAGTCAGTGGCCCACCCCTTTGGTGGTAAATCCAAAGCTCGACAGTGCATTGTGCCTTTGTGGCAATTTTAAACAGATGGTCAACATGCAATGTGTCATGGATTTGTATCCAATTCCACCATGGTTGGTAAAGTTGTCAGGAGGTCAGCATTTTTCCCACATCGACTTGGACAATTCCAACCTGCAGTTGCTGTTGGATGCAGTCTTTTGGACTTTCTTGGTCCTCAACACTCCATTTGGGCTTTGCCAGTTTAATCGCTTGCCTGCCCCAATAATTTATCAACAGTATTTGTAACAGGTAGTTCAGGGCATTCCCTGTTGCATCAATTACCATGATGATGTCTGGGTAATGTGCCCTACCAAGAGAGAATTTATCAAACATTCAGTTGAATTTCCAAAGCCTTCTGGAGAATGGCCTTCATTTAAAGCTGGAAAAGTGTAGTTTTTTTTTCACCTAAGGTGCTTTTTTTGGGACTTGCTTAGGAAAAGTGGCCTTGTCCTGACAGAAGACCACATCAAAGCTGTCATCAACATGCCAGTGCCCAAGAACCTGAAAGATGATTTTGGTTTGTGCTCACAAGCAAACAGTCCAATCCGACATGTCGAAACCTGCCCTAAAATTTCTTATGCGAGAGGAGTACACTGAAAGAAACACAATGTCAAAATTTTAGTTGCTAAGATACACTGCAAGTATTTATTTAAAAAACATTGAAAATTTCCAAATTCATAGTGAAAATTGCCAAATTTGTAGCTTGCCAGGCATCTGGAGAAATGTGCGTGTCTACTGTAGCTATAGCAGACACTGCATGCACTACATGGCAAGCACATATCCTCGGTTGATGGCACATAGATAAACAGATAATATGGTAAAACATGATTATAATTTATAAAGTGAATTTCAGTTTCCATTGGTAGTTCCTATGATAAAATTGTTCACAGTAGTTATTTGCTTTTATTTGGAACTCACTCAGTGCCCATAACAATTGGCAGTTGCCTTTCTGGTATCGCTAGGTGTTAACAATGGGGATAAAACGGCAATAATTTTCTTTGTGTTTTCTTCATATATACTTGCTAATAGCATCTATCTTTGTGCAGGTTCCAGAGTTACACAGTAATGTGGAATCCAGTTAATGTTTCCAACAATGCAAAGATAAAATATGAAGAATGTGGTATGCAGTCGAAATCACCTATTTCTCCTGAAGACTTACATATGTGTTATTTATTAGCTAATTTACTGGACATTCATTCGAATGTCAGTTTTTCGTTATAAGTTGTGGAAACAGAAGAAGAAATTTGAAATAACTCTGATGATTCCATGAACTACATTCATGTGATGACTGTTATGTCAATTAAAAGTCTAGAATAAAAATGCAGTTCCTTTCTAGCCCAAAGAAAACATGTACAGTAATAGCTTCCAGTGACAAAGAAGAAAGTAATATTTTTGGTTAAATGAAGAAAGGAGAAAATGCTTAGATTTAAGCAATGTGCAGAGCTGATATTGTGTAGTAAACACTAACCTTTATTGTATAAATGGACGTAACATTGATACAAAGTACAAAATATGCACCAAAATGAAACTCACAAAAGTGCAAAATTAAAACTATTCGAAAAAAAACAGAACTTCTCATAAGACTCAATGCGCCTTTGCTGAGGGAGAATTAGGGAGCTGGGCTCTCTGAACTTGCAAGTGAGATGAACATTACTGATCTACAGCCTTCTCCAACCTGGTTAAACAGAGGCACGAAATTATACGGGTAAAGAAGTCGCAAAATTACAGTTTACTTCAAGTAAACTCGGAGAGGAGTTGTCATTAAAAGGTAATGTTGTAGAGAAATTTGTAGCTGACATGAAGACGAAGCTTTTTATCATCCCCTAAAATATTGTGCATAAAGCCAATCATTTAGGTTTCATGCAAGAACACCATGCAAACCGCACTTTATCATTTCAAGTGTGCTGTTGATGAATGCTGTGACACATTCTTGTACACAATGCCAATGGTAAGTATCAGTGGATTACTGTTTCTATAGCTTCATATCTGTCTTCAGGAACCTCAAGGCAAAATTAGTATCAAAAATTAAATAAAGGATGTGTTTAGTTGCAAAAATTTTGTAACATATGAAGTAAAATCTGGAAAAATTGGAGAGAATAATTTTTAGTATTACATACAAAATGTATTCTTACCAGTTTCAGAAAAAAATAGTTGCTATTGTTGGGCTCTTGTCCTGGACATAATGATATCTCTGTTTTTAGGATGACAACGAAAAGGTACTTAATATAGAATGAGATTTTCACTCTGCAGCAGAGTGTGCACTGATATGAAACTTCCTGGCAGATTAAAACTGTGTGCCTGACCGAGACTTGAACTTGGGACATTTGCCTTTCGCAGGCAAGTGCTCTACCATCTGAGCTACCGAAGCACGACTCACGCCCGGTAGGAGACGAGGTACTGGCAGAAGTAAAGCTGTGAGTACCGGGCGTGAGTCGTTCTTCGGTAGCTCAGATGGTAGAGCACTTGCCTGAGAAAGGCAAAGGTCCCGAGTTCGAGTCTCGGTCGGGCACACAGTTTTAATCTGCCAGGAAGTTTCGTACTTAATATAATTAGGATTCCACCCAGAACTAATAGTGTGATTCAGTGCCTCGATAAACCAAATTTTGCCATTTCAACAGTGTCAATATTTTTTCAGAAGAGTGTTGGACAATATAATTTCCAATAGCTCTTTGTCATTTCATGTTTATCAGCAGAACAAGAGTGTTAAACTTCAGTCATTTTTGCATTATCAGTTTGCATACCACATTTTACTAATTACGTCAAGTGTGCCTAGTATGCAACATAATATTCAGAACAACTGCCATGACTATTTCCTACTCCATTCCAATTCTGTCTAAATAAATCTAATAATTACTGTGAAGTGCCTGAGTGCGTTAATTTTTCTTTTATCATGTGTGCCTGGTATAAGGAAAATGTTTGTATCTGTCTTCCAGTAGACATTTAGCATTTATGTAATGACTACAGTAAATAAACAAGCAATGGTCTCATTGTTGATAAAATATACATTCTTCTAAAATTACCGTCAAAACTGTGCTACAGGAATTGTTATAAAATATTTTGTTTCAACAAATTAAAGTCCTGGTGGATGGAAGTTATTTGTTATCATACACAATTTTGATTTTCTTTCTTCTGCCAGTCACTTGTGTAACAACAGTTTAGCTGTTGATTGAAAGCCACTTATTCAAAAAATGAATGATTTGAGAAATTTTTCATGTGGGTTAAGTGCTTAAAATTTGCGTCTGTTCACTTTCGACTTTGCAATATGTGGTGTCATGCTCTCTTGTCATGGCTGTGTTTGCCTATATGCTGATTCATGCACTAGGCAGGAAGGGCACTTTTATAAGCGGTTCTTGTGCAGCAAAAAGGAGTAGCTTTAACATTTTTTTAGCAGCTAAAATTTTGACATTTCATTTTTTTGACGTATTCTTCCTGTGAGAAAAATTTTAGGGTAGGTTTCGACGTGTCGCATTGGACGATTCCCTTATCAGTTCATTCCCCAGGCTCCGCACAACTCCTATCCTCTTAACCAGTTTCAGCAGAATGGCATTAAATTTGTCAGGTCTGTGGACTTTCAAGGGGCTATCCAGTCCCTCAAGCAGTGTTTGTGCTCTGCTTTCTGTTTGGCTTCTTTTAAACTGGGTAAACTTTTAACCCTTGTAACATACTCCCCCCCCCCCCCCCCCCCTCCCCAGCATTACTATAATATTCGATACACGGAATTTGTAGCCGGGTATCGGTACTTTCTGTTACACAAAGAATAAAAATCATGTGACTATGGCATCTTTTCCTGTTATGTAATTGTACTATATAATACTATGAATGATATTTAAACAAAATTTATGAATAATTAAATAATAATCACCATGAACCATCAACATTTACTCAGAACTATAATAACCAGTATGTAATTCATTTGATTAGAAGTAGTTATAAATGTTAGCATCGTTATTACTTTCATTAATTAACTGCAATTAGATCTCGAAAGTTCAGTTTGGAAAATGTTATTGTAAATCGATCAAAAAGCAAGAACCAAATTTAAATGCATGTAATTTCAAGTGATATATAATTTCAAATCCAAATTTGTACACCAGAATTAATACCATTACTAAAATAATTAATGAACTCCATTACTTACCTTTGGATGTATATTTCAAAGTTATGAGCCATTAAAGAGGTTAAACAACTTGTGTATATATTATGTAAATGTTAGCAATATTTTCCGATCGATAAGTGATTTGTATTTATTAAATTAATGAAACGCATTATTGTAAAAAAGTCATATTTAATTTTCAATCTTAAATTGTACAATTTCTAACCTAAAACTCATCTGTAATGAACTAATATTTTATGCTGTAAGTAATCTGATTGTCAACCTTTGTATATTTGTAACTTTTAATTGTAACTATTAATTTCACAGTGGTGTAATAATCGAAGTAATGAACAGTCATTGTTTGGAATATATATAAGCAAACACGGCAGTGCAGCATCAGTTCGCCTAGGGGTTCACTTTTTAGTCATGTCTTTTCAGTCAGTAAGTAAGTCTGACAGCTGTTAGATTGTCAAAGAAGTTTGATGCATTCTGCAATGACTTTGAAAAAATGTTATCATCGACAAATAAACCTGTGCAAATAGTATGACCTGGAGTTTCAATTAGAAGGAATCACCAGCTACCCGACTCAGGCAAATTACAAGATAAGTACAACAAAAATACTTTGTTATGCATCGTCCTTACTTATGTCCACTCCAGGTGCAAATATATAAGTAATTATATTAATGCACCGGTAAATAAATCTTATGCATTCATAAAGTAAGGGAGGTGTCATACCCTGACCTGTGACAAGTCCCAGTATGGCATTGATGCCATTCTGTCCCATTGGAATCTGGATGGCACCTAACAGCCCATTGCCTACACACTGAAGACACTTTCTACCACATAGCACAATTACTCACAAGTGGAACAGGAGGCCTATCTGTTATTTTTGGAGTTAAAAAGTTTCTTTTTTTCTTGTTTGGGGGGGGGGGGGGGGGGGGTGATTCCTCCTCATCGCTGACTACAAGCCACTGGTATCCATTTTTGGTCTGCATTCCAAGTGGACCAGTAGGACTGACAACCAACTGCAATGGTGGGCCCTCTTTTTAAGTAATTATTGCTACAACTTCCTGATGTGCTCTCTTGGCTTTCAGTGGGATCCAATCCAAAATTCGATCAGCAGGAGGCTCTTGTGTTCACATTGGATGATGCCTTGCAGCAAACCCTATCGGATTTTCCATTGACAGCATGAGAGGTTGCAGTCCCCATAGCTGCTGATGCCACTTTTCTGGGAAATAATTTTGTCGGTTCAGATAGGTTGGCATCTCTTTGGGCATAGATCCAGCCTGTTGTATGTTTTGTCTCCTACATGATTGACTCAGTGTTGTCTATGGGGTCCTCACAGTTCTCACATAGGAGCAATGTTTGTAGAGTGGTCATCTCTCTTGTGTTGTGCTCTTGCTCGCCCCAGTCGTTATATGAATCGTACTGAGGTATGACTCATATGAAGGCATTTGTCTACTGGCCAGCGATCGTGTATGACATCAGATGTCTGGTGTGGGCTTGTGGGGCTTGTGCACAGAACCAGATTGCACCACCATGCCAGTTTTCTCCTTGGCTGACCCTGGAGCACCCTTGGGATGTGGTGCAGGTCAATTTCGTGGGTCCGTTTTTATGTAACATGTCATAGTTCATGGTCGATCCAATGTCCACCTTCCTGTATGTACCCAAGCTGTCCTCCACATTGTCAGCTGCCACTGGTCATGTGTTGTCAGTTATTTTTGTCATTGTGGGATCCCCCAGGATTGTTGTGTCTGGTAATGGTAGGTAGTTTAAGGCATGGGAGATTAAAGATTTTTGCATTCATAATGGTATGTGGCATCTGATTTCCAACTTTCATCTGGCTTATAACTTGGAGGTGGAGCACTTCATGTATGTATTCAAGACCCAAATGAAGTAGTCAGTGTCTGCCTCTTCCCATGCTGATGCATTGTCAAGTTTTATGGCTACATACTGGGCACTGCCGGTCATTGGGTGCAGTCCAGTGGAACATTTGCATGGGCGCCAGCTGTGAGGTCTCTGTGATTTGTTGCACCCTGAGTTACATGCCACAGACCACCATGGCATGCCATGTTTTCCTCCCGTGGTTGTTGTTTTGCCTCGCTCCTTCAGGCGGTGGCAGGGTTGGCTGCCAAATGTCACTGTAGGCCACAAATGTCGGCAATTGTTTATAGTGGACTTTGGTAGGGAGCAGCCAACCCATCATGCAGACCGCTTGTGCCTGTGCTCTGGTGGACATCATCACTGTGGTCTACTGGTCCGCCAGGTGACAGGGTTGGTCATGACATTATTCCAGGTGTGGACTCCCACTTGAAGTGGTGTGCTTCCCCGTTGCCTGCAGCCTAGGCCCTCCAGTGAGGCTGATTCTAGCACCTGTTGATTTGCAGCCCATGGATTTAGGTCCTTGCCCCTCCCTCTTTCTCCTCCCCTCCCCCTCCCACTCCCCGGCCCCCTCCTGCTCCCCCTCCTCCTCCCCCCCCCCTCAATGATGGAGGTTGCCATGCCTCCACTGCTGCTGAAGAACACCATCTTGTCTTAGGCTCTGTGCCCTTCCGCCCTTCCTGAATTGCCTTCTTCAGGGGTTGATCTGTTACTATGTTCTCCAATGGCCTCTCTGGTTTCCGAACCAGAGGTCACAGCCCAAGCCGGGTCATTTTCAGCACTATATGATCTCAGGGGCTGGCTGGGTAGTGCCATGAAATAGGGCAGACACCTGCCATGGAGAGCGCACATGGTGCATAGTATGGGCTGACCCACTCATGGAGATGTTTATCTGTGGGCAGTTGTGAGCTGAGCAGACCACTGCTTATGTTGTATTCAACTGCTGCGGACCTTCCCTTTTGCATTGTGTCGAGTGTTGTTGTCTAGTGCTCAGTCAACAACTCTCCATACCAGCCACATGCTGAGTTATCCTCATGCACATCTCTATGAGGGTTCAGATTTCCTGCTTCCCATAGATTGACTTGCATGGTGAGTTTTCGTTTCCTCTCATGGGGTTCTGTTCCCCAGTCATTATCGAGCCACTACCAGCTCGTGAAGTGCTCACACTGACAGTATAGTGTAGCGGCATTGTCACACCAGTGCAGATACTAAAAATGTAAAGGAGATGTGATAGGAGTCATAAGACAGAGCCCTGTGGTACAACATATTTATTTAGTGATTTATTGGATAAATATGTTGTTAGTTTAATAACACTTCTTTGATGTTATCTTGCCATAATATCATCATTTGCTGACTGACTTCTAAGTGGGATCTTACACACTGTGTTGAAACGTCTTTTTGACACCTTTTGGTATAGCTTTTGAATAAGAATGTCATGGTCAGTTATGTCATGTGGTTTTGACAGATCTAGGAAAATACGAGTAGCATATTCTCTGTCATCCAGTGTTTTAAAGAGAACTTCGTAATTCATAGCAGTGGATGCAGACTTGGATTTTCTAAGTCCATGCTGATTTTGTAATTGTAATGAGTGTTTTGAAATCTAGCTTTGTAGCCTAATATAGAAAACTGTATCAATTATTTCTGACAAAACTCTGAATTTGGATACTGAGTGGTAGTTGTTTTCATTGTCAGTGTCTAATTTTTTGAAGAGAGTAGGTACTTTAAATGTTTTTGAAATACTGTGGAAAGTTCGAGTTGAAGATGACATGTTAACTCTGTACTTTAGTGATTTTGTTGCATATTCAGAGGTTCTAACAACCAACTCATACGAATATTTGTGTCATATTTTTACAATATTTTTATTAGGTTGCTGTTTTGTCTGTCTGTTCAGTACAAATTTTGCAGTTGATTTCAAAATAACTTCCCGGTGAGCTAGAGACTCAAAATTTTAAATACAGCTAATAACTGGCTGAGTAAGTAGTACTAACTCACTTTCTTGACTAATATGTGGTGGAGGGTACGTTTTTTGCCACTGCCATATCCTGGTGAGCTAGAAACTTGAAAATATCAATATTGCTCAGAACTGGACGATAGTAATGCCTGGTGTATGATGCAGGATACCTTTTGTACTATCCCATTGCCTCCCTTCCCTGTTCCAGTCCTGAATGGCCTCAGGAGGAATGATCACTGGTAAGCCTCTGTGTGAGCTTAAATCTCTCGGATTTTTGCCTTCATGGTCTTGTGGCAACTTATACATTGGAGAAAGTGGTATACTGATAGAGCCAGGTGAAGAGAAACAGAAATAAACTTTAAATTTACCACATATCTCTGTTGTAATCTTATCAAAGTGTCTGAAATTGACTGAAAAATTTCACAAATACAAGACCAAAAAGCATAAAATAATTATTTAAATAAAAATGAATTTTTAGTGTACCATGTTTTTAAACTGGACTAAGAAGTATAAAATAATTTCTCCTAATCCCATACAGATTCCTGATCAGAAATAGATAGTCCTGAAGTTTGTGATTGTGAATTTTTAATAGCTATAAAATACTTGTAAGATTTAAAATGAAAAATATGGGGTGCGTGCAATACACAATTGATTCTTCCTTACTGCTAACCATTGCATGCACCCACGTTTTTAATTTTAAATCATACAAGTACAGGGTGGGGCAAATAAAAGTGCCCGGAGAAGTGGATACAACTGGTCATGAATATATGCATGTAACCACACCCTGTGATGCGCATACTATGTACGTCCACCCCGTGATCCACACTGGTTCAGAGTGTGGTGCGAGTTGTAGCGGTCTGAGTGGAGCAGTGCAAATTGGACAATGGTACTCACAGTGGAGCAGTAGATGTTTCTTGTGGAAAGATAAGTGACTGTCTGAAAATGGCATCAGACAGGATCTGTTTTAAACAAGTCAAAAATTTTTCTCAAATGTGCCCATACACCAGAAAATGTGAATGCAGTTCACCAGAAAATCCTTCAGAGTCCTATCAAATCAACCCAACGCATGATGCAAGAGACTGGCATATCACATTGATCATGGAGACGCTCCGCGGTGCCTCCAGTTTTGTGAATGGTTGTTCACTGAGATAACAATGAATGACTTGGACATGAATCTCGTATTTATGTCAGATGAAGCCTGGTTTCACCTGAGTGATTATGTCAACCCACAGACTCATAGATTCTGGGCAGCGGAGAATCCGCATAACTTTGGTGTGCAGTGTCGCATGCCACATTATTGGTCTCATCTTCTTTCATCTGATGCTTAATTTGGCACATTACATTGCCAACATTTTGAAACCATTTGTGGTAGCATTAACAGAGGAGGAAAAGACAGTTACAGGAAAGAGCAACTCCTCATACAAATGGTCAAATCTCGGAGCACATTTACATAATCTTCACGCCTGACGGAGTTTTTAGCAGAGGTCAATCTAGTCATGGCCCCAAGTGGCCATCTGGGTCTTTCGATCTATCAGTATGTAATTACTTTGTGTGGGGAGCCCTCAAATGTAAGGTGTATTGGAACAATCCTCACAATCTTCAAGAACTGCAGCAAAACATTTCAGATGAGATTGCAGCAATCCCAGCAATCCAGCTTCGATCCACCTTCAGCAACTTGCTGACGAGGGCCAAAAGTGCCAAGAGATGAATGGTAGTCACTTTCAACATCTGCTGTAGCCAGGTTAGTACTGTATTTCCTTTACTCTGCTGTGTTTCTTTGTATCCTGGAACTCTGTTCTCCAGGCCACTTTTATTTGCCCCACCCTGTGTATATAGCCAATAAAAATCACAGTCAAAAATTTTCAGTGTTGTCTGTATGGGATTAGGAATCTGTTAGGGGATAGGAGAAATTATTTTATACTTTTTAGTCTGTTTTAGAAATATGGTGTATTAAAAATTCATTTTTATTTAAATAGTAATTATTAAGATTGGCATCAACATCTTTTGAAGTGGACTTCCAGATTAACTGTGTGTCTGTTGTTCTTCAAATTCAAGCCTGTATTTTTTCCTTCTGATGTCTTCGTTAGAAATTTTTAGCAAAACACCATTAAATATATGTATGTTTCACAAACAGGATAATCACATTTATAACTGAGGTTATCAAATAGTCCACTAGACTCCCACCAAAGATAGGGAACTGTATGCTGTGATATGCATAATCTATTTTCAGCAAAATGTGACAATATTATGAAAAGGAAAGTTGTTACTCACTATATAGTGGAGAAGCTGAGACGCATATAGGCACAGCAAAAAGATAGTCACAAATAAGCTTTCAACCAACAAGGCCTTTGTCAAAAATAGACGACATACAGACACACACACCCACCGACCCACCCACCAACACACACACAAACACACACACACACACACACACACACACACTCACACTAACACCTGCACGCACGCGTGCACACGGTTCACACCCGACTGCAGTCTCTGGCAGCTGAAGCCACAGTGCAGTCATGTGTGGGTGAGTTGTATTTGCATGTGTGTGTGTGGGTGTGTCTGTTATTAAGGATTCTGCCATTTCCATTCCTGTGTGGAGTGCAGGAATAATGTTTAAATGCCTCTGTGTGTGCCATAATTAATCTAATCTAGTCTTCATGATCCATACAGGAAAGATGTAAATAGGAGGGTAGGGGGTTTTAGTGCATTACTAGAATGACCATTCAAAGCCAGTTCTTAAAACTTTGTAAATAACTTTTCTCAAGATAGTTTGTGTCTATGATCAGGTACCTGTCAGTTCAGTTTCTTCAGCGTCTCTGTCACAAGCTCCTCTGATTCAAACAAACCTGTGACTGTATGTGCTGCCTTCTCTGCAGTAGGCCTTGGTATCTGATACAGGTCCCACACACTCAAGCAATATTGTAGGATGCATTACACAAGTGATTTGTAAGCAATCTTCTCCATAGACTGATTGTATTTCCCTAGTATTCTACCAATAAGCTGAAGTCTGCTACCTGGATGATTTCATGTCAAATCATACAGGTGAAGAGTGAATGTGTCACATAATTATTTCAAAGGTTTCAGAAAAAAATATATGTTGAAGTTCCACAAGACACCTCTTAAAAACTAAAATACAGGGTGTACATAAAGTCTGGGAACACTTTCAATTATTTATTGCACAAGAACTAAACATTGTACAGATGTCATACATATCACATTTTCAAGAGAAACTGTGAAAGTTTTTTACAAACGTTCGATATGCGAACCCCGAGTGACCCGGCAGACGTCAATATGGTAATCAAATTCTTGCCATACCCATCCGAGCATGGTATCATCGACTGTGGCCTGTACTCTCTCCCAGAGCTCTGCTACATCACGTGGTAGAGATGTTACATGCACCAGATCTTTAATGTGCCCTTGTTGTGGCTTCTTACTGTACTTGGTTCTAAACATCCATTGAACAGCTGTAGCACACTTCTTTTGTCGAACTCCAACACACAGAAAGCTTGCTCTGCACCTGAACTCGCCATGTTTGCAACTAGTGCTGACTATCAGCAAATTACCAAACTACGCTGTGGTGGTATACAGGAAAAAAACTTTCTGGGTTTCTCTTCAGAATAACATATGTATGATATCTGCATAACGTTTGGTTCTTGTGCAATAATTGAAAGTGTTCCCGGACTTTATGTACATCCTGTATTTTGATTTTCTGATGATTTGTTAAAATTTTATAGACCTCTCTAAATCAGAGTATTTGTGAAATGCTATAACGAAAGGTAAAATAAAAAAAATGTAACTAAAAACTGCAAGTGATAGACATCAGATATTATTTTTAATAAAAATGTTGTTCACAATACTAGCAGACATTGTGACATTCGCCTACTTTGGTTCTTCGTTGATAATCCTTGGTGTTGCTGTACTGCATTGTTACTGGCTGAAAAGTGGGGGGTGGGGTGGGGGTGGAATTTCAATACTGACTACTGTAAATGATGTAGCAGCCAACAGTTCCACTGTTGCATTTCACAGTTCTTTACTTTCACTGTTTACAACCCTCCCAGTATTACACAGTTATATGGCCAGTTCACTATTGGTAAATTTTGATAAGCCTCATTAATAGGTTGCAGGCAAACATCAGCATACTGCTATAATAGTTTGCTTTTGAATACCTATGAGCAGTAAAAACCTAACCACACAGTTCACAATTCTTGCAGAATAATATGGTAAGTGTGACACTATTTCTCAAATAAATTGAACAGACACTGTTATTGTATTAACGGCCTATTTGCGTTACACTAATTCCACTGTTAATTGATGCATTGTTGTTACTTGAAACAGTACATAATTTCCCTCTGAAAAGCGGCCATGGACTGACTGTGTAGAGACCAAAAATTAGTCCTTTATATATCCTCATAATAATGAGAACTGAAACTATACTTTGTTCAGTGTTTAAGTTATAGGAATTACAATTAAAACATAACTCATTCAATTGACTGAATACATCAAAAAATTCCTTCTTTTTAACAGTTTCTTCTAACACAAAGATTAGGCCAAATAATTTGTTTAAATAATTTTATTAAAAGTAATTTATTGAGCTAAATTATTGGCTCTGACCACTATGCGACTTAACATCTGAGGTCATCAGTCCCCTAGAACTTAGAACTACTTAAACCTAACTAACCTAAGGACATCACACACATCCATGCCTGAGGCAGGATTCGAACCTGTGACCGTAGCGGTCGCGTGGTTCCAGAGTGAAGCACCTAGAACCGCTTGGCCACACCGGCCGGCAGCTAAATTATCACGGCATATTATCACGTCATGTTTGTTTGCAGCCTTATGAATATTGATCTTTTAGATTATGACTATGCAGTCATAGAAACTCCACTTCTTTCACTGACATTTTGTTCTTATTACCTTTTGTTCACCTTCGTAGTGAGGCAATGTCTGAAACTACAGCTTGAGTGTCTGCCCATGTAAACCTGAGTGCTGCACTACAATATGTGTGGCCAAAAATCTTGTGCACCAGACCTAATTTGCTGAGCAGCTGAGATTTTGTATGACCTTCCTATATCTGTACCGAAAACAGAAACTATCGTCAAACACTTTACAAGTATAAAATATTGTTGTGTCAGTGAAAGCATCACTGTAGAGATGACTTTGAGAACTATACAATGCAAAGGCCATATTCGATGGCTTGTCTGGTCATGATTAATGTAATCTGTTGCTAGGTTTTTCTCTACAAATTTTTTCACAGTCAAGCCCCAAAAGGATGAAATCAACAACAGAATTTTGATGTTTTCATATACCATGGAAAGGGTGGTGTCAACACAGAACTCCCCCAACTGTTAATGTATGGGGCCGTATGATCCGCATGTATTGTCAATGTTCTGTTCATCCCTCATGAATTGCTTGCATCATCTGCCATTGTATGACTGACCACACTTGCAGAGGATGTTGTAAACCCCAGCTTTTTGGTACTCCCCCGACTGTTAATGTATGGGGCTGTATGATCCGTATGTATTGTCAATGTTCTGTGCATCCCTCATGAATTGCCTGCATCATCTGCCATTGCATGACTGACCACACTTGCACCGGATGTTGTAAGCCCCAGCCTTTCAAAATGTAAAATCAATAATTAAAACAAGAAGCAGTGCCATCCATAATGGAGGAGAAACAATCACTTGGATTTTGTACTTGGTGAGTATTTGGCCTCTCTTGGGGGCAGGACTTCCTGTGGACGGCAGGAAAACAAGAGAGTTACAAATTTCCACTTCATTATTCTGTAGGTCCGTCTTACTTTTTATCTGTTGTGGAGAGAGTCCATTTGCTTCAACATCTCTTTTTTTTTTTTTTTTTTAATTGCGAGCTTATCCCCCAGACTGTCCTTGTCAGCATTACGCCCTATGTATCAGAGTTCTAAGAACAGGAAGTATAAAGTAACTACACTCCTGGAAATGGAAAAAAGAACACATTGACACCGGTGTGTCAGACCCACCATACTTGCTCCGGACACTGCGAGAGGGCTGTACAAGCAATGATCACACGCACGGCACAGCGGACACACCAGGAACCGCGGTGTTGGCCGTCTAATGGCGCTAGCTGCGCAGCATTTGTGCACCGCCGCCGTCAGTGTCAGCCAGTTTGCCGTGGCATACGGAGCTCCATCGCAGTCTTTAACACTGGTAGCATGCCGCGACAGCGTGGACGTGAACCGTATGTGCAGTTGACGGACTTTGAGCGAGGGCGTATAGTGGGCATGCGGGAGGCCGGGTGGACGTACCGCCGAATTGCTCAACACGTGGGGCGTGAGGTCTCCACAGTACATCGATGTTGTCGCCAGTGGTCGGCGGAAGGTGGACGTGCCCGTCGACCTGGGACCGGACCGCAGCGACGCACGGATGCAATCCAAGACCGTAGGATCCTACGCAGTGCCGTAGGGGACCGCACCGCCACTTCCCAGCAAATTAGGGACACTGTTGCTCCTGGGGTATCGGCGAGGACCATTCGCAACCGTCTCCATGAAGCTGGGCTACGGTCCCGCACACCGTTAGGCCGTCTTCCGCTCATGCCCCAACATCGTGCAGCCCGCCTCCAGTGGTGTCGCGACAGGCGTGAATGGAGGGACGAATGGAGACGTGTCGTCTTCAGCGATGAGAGTCGCTTCTGCCTTGGTGCCAATGATGGTCGTATGCGTGTTTGGCGCCGTGCAGGTGAGCGCCACAATCAGGACTGCATATGACCGAGGCACACAGGGCCAACACCCGGTATCATGGTGTGGGGAGCGATCTCCTACACTGGCCGTACACCACTGGTGATCGTCGAGGGAACACTGAATAGTGTACGGTACATCCAAACCGTCATCGAACCCATCGTTCTACCATTCCTAGACCGGCAAGGGAACTTGCTGTTCCAACAGGACAATGCACGTCCGCATGTATCCCGTGCCACCCAACGTGCTCTAGAAGGTGTAAGTCAACTACCCTGGCCAGCAAGATCTCCGGATCTGTCCCCCATTGAGCATGTTTGGGACTGGATGAAGCATCGTCTCACGCGGTCTGCACGTCCAGCACGAACGCTGGTCCAACTGAGGCGCCAGGTGGAAATGGCATGGCAAGCCGTTCCACAGGACTACATCCAGCATCTCTACGATCGTCTCCATGGGAGAATAGCAGCCTGCATTGCTGTGAAAGGTGGATATACACTGTACTAGTGCCGACATTGTGCATGCTCTGTTCCCTGTGTCTATGTGCCTGTGGTTCTGTCAGTGTGATCATGTGATGTATCTGACCCCAGGAATGTGTCAATAAAGTTTCCCCTTCCTGGGACAATGAATTCACGGTGTTCTTATTTCAATTTCCAGGAGTGTATTTGTAGATGTAAATTCATGTGGGTTTACTTATGATGCAATGTAACATCCAAGGTGCCATCAATATGATGGTAAATCAAAACATCCCAGAATGGAGGGTAGCCCACCATTTGATTTCCATGGTAAACTGAATGTTTTTATCAACTGAAGTTAAATAGTTTAAACATTGATTTAATTTGTCCTTGCCATTTGCCACACTGCAAATGTGTCTTCAACATATGTTCAGAATATTGCAGATACCATGACATTTTCCTTAAATTCCTCTGTAAACAAATTGTCCATCAAGGGCAATAAGAGACTGCCCATGAAGACAGCATCAGTCTGTTCATAAAATGCGCTATTAAATAAAAAGTAATTAGAGATAAGTACATAATTCAACAAAGCTATAACCTCTTTATGAAAATGGAAAATTGATGAATAATGATACCATACTGTAGTTTGTTAACAGTTATGACATTCAGTCTGAGTGAAATCTGTCTTGCTAATAAAGTATGTACAGTTGTGTATATGATAACACTTTTCTACAAAATATCTTAACACTGAGGCTAAGTGTTTGGCAATATACTAAGTCAGAAATACAATATTCCTCCCTATAAGTCAGGCAGAAACATTCTACTCATGTGAATGTTTTAGGTTAAGCTTCATGATGGCTGTTATTGGTATCAAATGAAACAACAGCTTCACTGTTCACCCAGTTTTTACAATGCATGATATGTGACGTGTCAAACAGAGAAAGGAGCCTCCTGTGACCAATGGAGACAGTGCAACAGGCTACCCTAAAGTTATAACACAACACATGTATGCCATATTAATACAAATAAATGCACCTGATGATGGCAATTTAAGCCTTCAAAACACATTGTGGAAATAAACAGTGACTAGTAACATTAAACTTGTTGTTTCATTCGATTCTTCTCATAAATGTTTGAGTGTCAGTACAGGTTTGTGTCACTACAACCTGTGATTTATATTTTCTCACAGGCTCTTTATGGAAATGAGAGGCATTCAGCAGTGCAGCAGTATTCTTTATCACCTTGTCAGTACTATCTTGTCTGATCTTCTAGTATGTGACATTAACTCAGTCACTATAAATCTTATCGTTGTAAATATTACATGACATTAAAAGAGTAGACTTCCTTTGTCAGCAGGGAGTACAACTGACTGAATATCCTGGTGATAATTATGTAGTGCAGCTCTCTCTGCAACAGATTAATTTCTCAAATATTCCTGGTAGATAACAATTGTGTGCTGAAACTGGATTCAAATTCAGAATGACTTTTGTATACAGTGCTCTTACAAAGTTAGCTACCCAGGCATCCCTCACTACCTACGCACACAGCTTCAATTCTGCAAATGCCTCTTCATACTTTCTAAACTTCATGGAAACTCTCCTGCATACCTTGCTGGACTAGCACTCATTAAAGTCTGCATATGGTGGAGAAAAGGCTAGC
This sequence comes from Schistocerca americana, assembly GCF_021461395.2. NCBI lineage: Eukaryota > Metazoa > Arthropoda > Insecta > Orthoptera > Acrididae > Schistocerca > Schistocerca americana. Next base: position 134,555,119 of record NC_060123.1, read on the forward strand.
CATAGCCTAGCTGTTGTTTCCAGAATGAATATTTCATTTTGCAACTGAAGTGTGCACTGTTTCACAATTTTCTGCGTATTAAAACTGTGTGCATTTCCAGATTCAAAATTTAATCTGACAAATAATTTTAATCTTTCAAGAAGTTTCAAAATAATGCACATCCAATTCAGAGTGAGAGATTCGTTCTGGAAACAACACCTGGACCATTTCCAAGCCATTTGTTTTTTTTCTTTGTAAATTAAGTACTATATAGACATTTCTCTGTAATATAAATAATGCTTTGACATTTTTATTACATTTGTATTTGATGTAATTCTAGAGATGTTTAAAAATATTAGTGAAAAAATTGTTATTATTTTATTTCTTGTTAAACTATGCCTTGTTGAACAGTTCCTTAAACAGGTATGAGTGTATAGTAATTTATAACAGATAATTTGGTAAGCAGTATTTTATTTTATTTTAAGGTACACTTTGAGTGAAACTGAGCCCAATTAGATGGGGCATAATTGAAAACTTTGCATTTCTAAACCATTTGTACTAACTATAACTAGTTCAATGTATCGTACTGAAGTCATTGGAAAACAATTCATTCACAGCCCCTCTATTCACTGGAAAGCTTTTGCTTCATGGAGTTTTGTTACTTTCACACATTACAGAAGTCTTGATACTAATTACTTTTCGCCCATATAAATTTTGCATTTGCTTTGGTACCCCTCTCAGTCTGGCATTCCAAGCACCCGCTTGTGCCATTTAGGCCTTAAACCACTGGTTATGCCCAGATCAGGTACAAGAGTTGTGGCTCGGATGGAATGCAGCATTATTTTTACTTTTAGACCTTGATTTTGTTTTGTCATATAAAAAATCTGTTTTCCATCCCCTCTTCTAATGAGGGCTTTGGGCCTCCAATGGCAGATTTAAAAATGGTTTGCTTCCATTTAAAAATGTCATACTATACAATGTTTACAAGAGCTGTTTACATTATTTACATATTTTTAAGTAATAATATCTACCAATATTCTTCACCTGAAAGATACAATGTTCCAATGAATCAGAACTGCTGTCATTTATGTTGATTATGACTGACTCGATATGAGGGATATTTTCAGGCAGTTCGTCTTTCTCCTAGTACTTATCTTCAGTTTTCCTGGCACGTTTAATACACTTTTTTCCAGAGATCTGGAGCTACAGCATGTAAGGCTACCCAGCATAAAATGTTAAAAGCTTCCATACTTCTACCATTTCCTAATCTGTTAGCTGTATTCATTTTTGCTACTTTTACCGTTACATAAGCCCATATGAGCTCAACTTGATTAAGCTTGCAATGAACCATTGGCAACCAACCAAGTTTTACATCTGGTATAAGTTGTTTAGTTTCTTGTTACAGTTTCCTTACTGATGTTTGAAAATAATATCTGGCTAAGTCAGTTTGCTAAATTTGTCAACATAGATGGTAGTGAAATATTCTTTGATGCTATCCAAGATATGATTTCACCTTTCAGCCATGACATACTAGGATTTTTGGTTTAAGAGTTCACCATCGTATAATTTGGTACTTGATCTATAACAATAGCTTATCTTTGGGGCAATAACTGAGAACTTCCTTGAACCATTCTTTATAATGAGCAGAGCTCATTTCATTGTGGTTCCTTTCTTTCTGTGTGAATAACAGTGTGTGCTGTCAAGATATCTTTCTTCATTTGTGACGTGTAAAATTATGTTGCACGTCACAGCTCCAGGAAGTGTTTTGAAGCCTCCATGCTATCCATAAACTTGCTGAATGTATCGTTGGTGTTGATTATAGTTGTCAAAGCTATTTTCTAAAGAATCAACCATGTTTTCTTGCCACCCGTACTTCATTGTGTGATTCTGTCTGCACCAGGTCATGTTTATAATGAAGATCTTGTTGCCCTGTGTTGTAACTATCTCATTCTTCTAGGGAAGGTACGTCAGGCTGCAGCAGCTGGTCACAGACCCCATTAATACTCGTTTTCTATTAAGTTTTTTGGAACCGAATCTGAAGCTTAAACTATTTTAAAAAGAGTAGAGATTGCAATACTGGGAAAATCTGCCATTTTTTCTATCAGTTTCAGGTGAAGGTTTTTAATTGTGAGGAATACCATATTCATGTAAATATTGTGAATATTTCTGTATACTGTGCACAAATTTAAATCATTCAGTTGCCCCAGACAGATACACTGTTTTTTTCTTGAACTTACTGACATATTTTCATCATTCTCCTTTGAAGCAGCTCAACTCCCTTCACTGACAACAACAATAAGCCAAGGCAGTGTGTCACTTGCTGATACACAGGAAACCTACTGTCCTCTACTCCTCTCTCTCTCTCCTCCCCCCTCCCCCCCTCCAACTTTGGAAGAAATAAATAGCACTTAAAAAACATTGGAAGTTCACCCACTGACAGATGGTCTCAGAGAGATCTTGATACAATGTAACTAACACAATGGAGACAATCAGATGGTAACAGTAGTATACAAACAAAGCAGTCACGGGAATTCCATTTCCCAAATGTCCAAGGCTAGCAGCTTCTTACAACTATGAAAGAGGCCTTCAAAGCCAACCCACAATTTCTTTTATATGCATATCCTGAGTGGAGAGAAAGTTACTAAAAGTTACTAAAAGTTACTAAAAAAAAAAAAACAAAAAAAAACAAAAAAAAAAAAACATAAGAAGATTATTTTGTGTGACTCAAACATTCTGTAACTTGAGTTTTCCACTACCGATATATGTGCCTTGTTTTAAAGTGAACAGTTCAAGACACCAAGAACAGGATGATTCTTACTGCAATCTAAAATAAAAAAAATGTATATTCAGCATTAAAACTAAATTGCTGCATATAGCCTAACACAGAAAAAAAAGAAATATTGGTGGAACTCATTTTGCAAAAGGCCTATTGGTTCACTTGTAATACAAGCCTAAACTTGAGTCTCCATAATAATAAACCTGATAGTAGGTCCCAAAAAAAAAAAAAAAAAAAAAAAAAAAAAAAAAAAAAAAAAAAAAAAAAATGGCCTGTCAGATAGTTTTACTCTTAGTGTAAAATCAGCACACATTCTGTGGCTGAGCGAATGATTCATTCTAGATCAATTAGTCCTTTGAAGACAAGTTTTTATAACAGCTGATCAATTTATTACATTATTTCTGAATCCATAGAAAGTGAGACAGCCAGCAATTAAAATAGTACCATTGAGTGCTGGTATTGGTAGGTGCAAAGTTCAATTCTTTACCTAAAACAATCAGCATAGTGTCATCTGGATCTGTTCTCATCATTTTAATTGATGGATGTACCATCAAATAACAGCTTCCTCTTGTGATGATGTCACATGTCATTAAGGTTTCCAGTCATATCGGACTGTAGCCTCCTCATGAGCCCAATCACATGTATCTTTTTTTGTGCTGTCTATCCAGTTCAAGACTTGAAGGTAATTCCGCATATCTTTGGGTACAGCCATTTTAAAGCAAAATCTAATTTTCTATTTTACAATACCAAACAAGCCAACTATGAAAGGGGTTACAGGTCTATTCATACAATCAATACAATGACTGATGCAATTTGTTCATGGAGAAATTTGAAGAAAATTTACTAGGTCTTAAATTTTGAAACTGCAGTATTCTAGAGATACACTGATGACACCTTTGTAGTGGGATCTCATGGTGCACATAAATTACATAATTTTTCAAACTATCTCAGTAACATCCATAATGATATTCAATTTACCATGAAAATTGAAAACTAGGGCTACCTTCGTGTTGTATCCTTGTTAGCTGCTTTTATGTCATCTCGTTATCTCTGTAGAGTTCTACCATGGGAAGCAAGTAGAGGATGTTGGTTAGTGGCCAGTATCCTCGTTCTATAACACAAACTGCACGTAATTATTAACTTTGTTCTTTATTCATAAAGAAAGAGCTACTTAACTCATGTTTCCATGTGCTGTGGTACAAGCTCTCTTCTGTATAGTCCACATAGCCTCAATGCTGTTGAAGTAGAAGTCACTATGTTCACTGTACTGTTGCTACAAGCTGCCTGTCTCTGTGCTAGAGGCTAAGTCTGTGGCTCCGTCTTGGTGACACAATCTCCACGGCGTACAGACTTGAACTAACTGGCGTAACAGGCTTGAACTAACTGGCTAAACTGGTCCTCCAGTCCCTGGCAGCGATCCTAAATACTCGAAGATGAAAGGGCGTTGGCAGCATGTTTCCAGTGTGTCTTGTCATTGGCCTCTATCAATACTCTCGTAACCTTTATGCTGCATAGTGTGCTGACACCAGCATATTCCGTTCTTGAACAATGTTGTTAGGGACCGATGGCCCTAGTACTCTGGTCCCTTCAGTCTCACAAACCAACCAATCAACAATATGGTTGATTGTATTATTGGTGGCACCTCGTGTCATGCAGTGTATCACAAGCTGACCCATACATGTTTATATCTACAAGCGAGTAGTTGTCTGCACCATTTCTGTTCTTAGAACTCTGTTGCATGTAACATATAGTATTGCAGACATGGACCATCTACAGGATGGGCTCATAACTTACACAGTTTCTGTATTTATATCTACATACATATTCTGCAAAGCACTGTGAAGTGTATGGCAGAGGATAATTAGTATTGCACCACATGTTAGGGTTTCTTTCCATTTTGTGTATGACACATGGGAATGACTGTTTAAACTAGTCTAATCTTGCCTTCACAGTCTATATGGGAGTGATATGTAGGGGTGCGTAGGAATATCTCTAGATCCTTCACTTACTGCTGGTTACTGAAAATTTGTAAGTAGGTTTTAGCTGGATAAGTGGCACCAGCCTTCAGGCATGTGTTAATTCAGGTTTCTAAACATTTGTGTGATGCTGTTCCATGGATCAAACAAACCTGGGACTATTAATGTTGCCCTTCTATTTATACAGGGATTCTCATGATGAATGCTCTGTATTCAGATATATGACAGGTATGATCTATCAAAGCAAAAATATCTAGTAAATATGGATTCTAAAATACATACCTTGAGAGCTATGAGCAAATTTTCATCTTTGGTATTGAGAAACAAATCTCTTCTATGTGAGTCTGCAGGCTTTTGTGGCCATTGTCACTAAAGTTAAAATCTTCTGGGCCATTAGGCCACGTCATATTTGCTTCTAAAAAACATCGATGTTTTGATCCCTCTGCTGGGATCTTCTTCAGGGTGTTTTGGTGTCCACTATTGCTAACTGTCCCAGCAATAGTGGATCTGAAACATCTCAAAGAAGATCCCAGCAGAGGGGTTGAAACATTGATTATTTTAGAAGGAAATATGAAACGGTCTAATGACTCAGAAGATTTTAACTTTAAATCTCTTCTTCTGCAAGCTCTTTGTTTTCCATATTGTGGGAGGAGGTCGTATGGACCAGAACAAGAAAAAAATTGTCTAGTAAACATTGGGATTGAAATGCACACCTTAAGAGCTATGAGCACCTGTTCAATAGTTGTTGCCTATTATCTTGTTTCTGTTGTCTATTTTTGACAAAAGGCCTTGTTGACTGAAAGCTTATTATGTGACACCTTTTCATTGTGCCTGTCTGAGACTCAGCATCTCCACTATATGGTGAGTAGCAACTATCCTTTTCATGATATTGTTACATTCCATCCTGGATTTTCCATTGTTCCATTTTGCGTGACTGCTTTTCTTCCATCCTTACCCACTGCTGTGTTCCTTTGTTACTATTTTGTAATGCATTACTATATTCAATGTCTGCCCTTCTTTCTCTCCTTTCCTGTGTTTCATTTGTTGCCTTACAAACCACACTGCACTCTCTACTTACAAGCCACACTGTATCAACTGTCTTGGCCGAGCACAACAGAAAGCTAGAAGATCATGCTGATTGTTAGTGCAGCATCTTATGTTCCAAATTACTTCCACCAATACTGTTAATCCTATACCTCCAAATTGATCACCTCCCTGAATCACTCTCCTGTATTTTCGCGCACCTTTCCTGTGCCGCACCATATTGTATCTCACCTTATCAACCCCCCCCCCCCCCCCCCCCCTATTCCAACTCTCTATTGCGGTTTGCATCTACATACCTTAAGAACTATGAGCTCATCTTCATCTGTGGTACTGTGAAACAAATCTCTTCTGTGTAAGTCTGCAGGCTTTCATGGTTGTTGTCACTAAAGTTAAAATCTTCTGGGCTGTTAGGCCGTGTCATATTTCCTTCTAAAATAATTGACATTTCGACCACTCTGCTGGAATCTTCTTCAGGGTGTTTCGTTATCCACTATTGATAAATGTTTCAGCAATAGTGGACACCCAGAACATTCTGAAGGTGATCCCAGCAGATGGGTCAAAACATTGATTATTTTAGAAGGAAATATGACCTGGCCTAACAACCCTGAAGATTTTAACTTTAAATCTCTTCTACTGCTAGCTCTTTTTTTCCATATTGTGGGAGGAGGTATTATATACCAGAACAAGAAAAAAATTGTCTAGTAAGCATGGGCTCTAAAATGCATACCTAAAGAGCTATGAGCACCTGTTCAATAGTTGTTGTCTGTTACTTTGCTGTCTGTTGTCTATTTTTGACAAAGGCCTTGTTGACTGAAAGCTTTTTGTGTGACAGTCTTTTTGCGAGGCAATTTCACCTAATCCAGTTGCATCTGCCATCCCTCTTCTTCACACTTATCTACTCACAGATCTGCAACCCACTGTGAAACTTCTTTTTAATATTTTTTCTTTGATCTCTTTGTGGCCTCGTGCCAATTTCAGTTGGTTTTCCTCTTTTACTATTGACATACTTCCTCTGAATTACTCTTTTTTTCCCTGTATTTAATCCATTTCATGATTTTTTTCACGTATTTGGGAGACTTTTTGAAATTTTTTCGGCTGTAATTCTACTTTATTTACGTATTTTTTTCACGATTTTCCACCACCATGGATCCCTGCTCCTTCCATCTGCATCAATACAGAAAAGTTCCCTTATCTCTAGCCAGAACCCAGTCCCACATACTGTTCCTTTGTTGTTGCTTGGCTTATAGATCCCATAAAACACATGGAAACACTTGCTCTCCAGGAAATAGAGGAACATGCTTATCGCCACCTCAAAATACCCTACATCCCACTCACTTCCTACTCCTGCCTTAGACTATCAATGTCCACCACCTCTACAACAACCTTGAAACCTCTCCCACGTCCCTTCATAGCTGATAAACCCTGTCTTGCAGATCTACCACATTTGCCCTACCCACCAAAACTCCCTCCCACCAACACACAGAATCCAGAACCTAAGCAGACGTGGAATGCAGTCATTAACCTTTCCTCCAAAAGCCTAAGCCCCACAGAAATATCAGTCCTTTCCAAAGGTCTCACCTTTTGCCCCATTCCCAAATTCAGGCATGCAGGACTTGTTAAAGACCTTCTCTCCTTCTCCTGGTCCCTACAGTGGAAACACTTTTTCGCCAACAAACCTACCAATCAGGCTCAACCAAAGACCAATGTTGAATCCTACCTGACTCAGCTTACTATGCCATCCAACCGTGATCCACCCCCACTGCCCCCAAATCACCCCCTATTAACTTTCCAGAATTTCTTAACATCGAACCTCACCTCCCCGTCATTTCCCAAATCCCTCAACGTGTAAACTAACCTCACATCCAAAGAAAGAACCGCAGTCCACCATCTAAAAAATGGTTCCAACTTTATAATCCTACCTGCTGACAAAGGCTTCACCTGGCAGAAGAACTCTGTCAGCTGTCAGATTCATCCACCTGTTCCAGAAATCCAGCAGGATCTACAGTCTCTCCTCAAGTCCTTAGACGTATCCCAGAACCTCTCCCCAGAGCCCATCTCTCTCCTCACCCCACCCACTCCCCACACTCCTACCTTCTACATGCTTCCTAAAGTCCATGACCCTAACCACTCAGGATGTCCCATTGTGGCCGGTTACTGAGCCCCCACTGAGAGAATCTCTGCTCTCATAGACCAACACATCTGCAGTCTATAAAAGATACCATCCATTACCTCTATCGACTCTCCACAGTTCCTGTTCCTTTACCACACAGTGCCCTGCTCATCACTAGTGATCCCATCTCCCTTTACACTAACATCCCTAATGCCCATGGCCCTACCGCTACTGAACACTTAACTTTTCCAACATCCGATGGTTGACAAACCAAGAACTTCCTCCCTAGTTGCCATGACCAATTACATCCTTACCCAAAATTAGTTCTCCTTTGAAGGCATTACCTACAAACAAATCTGGGGTATGGCTATGGGCATCCACATGGCACCGTTCTGTCGCTCTATTCTAGAGGAACCCTTCCTAAACACCCAGAATCCGAAACCCTTCACCTGGTTCAGTTCATTGATGACATCTTTGTGATCTGGACTGAGAGTGAGGACACCCTGTCCACATTCCTCTAAAACCTCAACACCTCCTCCCCCATTTGCTTCTCTTGGTCATCCTCAACTCAACAATCCACCTTCCTTGATGTTAACCTCCACCTCAAAGGTAGGTACATAAGTACCTCTGTCCATTTCAAACCTACCAACTATCAACAATACTCCCACATCGACAGCTGCGACCCATTCCGTACCGAGAAGCCCCTTCCATACAATCTAGCCACCAGTGGTCATCGCATTTGTAGTGATGAGCAGAACCGCTCGAAATATACTGAGGCCTTCACAGGTGGTGATTATCCTCACAACCTTGCACAGAAACAGATCTCCTGTGCCTTATCTCTCCAGTAACCCACCAACTCTCAAAGTCATACTGTCCAGTCATAAAGGAGCTTTCCCCTCGTGACTCAGTACCACTCAGAACTGGAGCAACTAAATTACATTCTCTGCCAGGGTTTTGACTACCTCTCATTGTGCCATTCCAAGCCCCCCACCTCCACCCCCATGCACACACACAGAGGTATTCCACTGCCCACCAAACCTATGCAATATTCTCATCCATCCCTACACAACTCTTTGCCTCACGGATTGTATCCCTACATGCAAGACCAGTGCCATACATCTTCCACTACCAACTACTCCAATCCGGTCACAAACATCACCTGTCCCATTAAAGGCATGGTTATCTGTGAACCAGTCATGCGATCAACAAGTTAAGCTGCAACCACTGTGCTGAATTCTACATGGGCATGACAACCAACAGGCTATCTTTCCACACGAATGGCCACCAACAAACTGTGGCCAAAAAACAGCTGGACCACTCTGTTGTTGAGCACACTGCCCAAAGCAACATTCTTCATTTCAGTGACTTCTTCACAACCTGTGCCATCTAGATCCTTCCCACCAACACCAGGTTTTCTGAATTGTGCAGGTGAGAACTCTCCCTGCAATATATGCTATGTTCCCATAACCCTTGTGGCCTCAGCCTTTGTTAATCATTGTCCTTACCCATCTAACCCCTCCCCTGTTGCCATTCCAGCACTATACAGCCCTCTATTCCATCAACGCATCCGGTCTTTTTACTTATCTCCTTTTCTGTTACCTCCCCCCTCTCTCCACTGCTCTCCGTCTAACCTCCCAACTGCTCCTAGATGCCCTACCCTCTTTCCACCTTGTCCCTGGACACTCTTACAGCAGCACCTTACTGTCCCCCAGTCTTACCTACTATCTACTTTACTGTCCCCCTTTGAGGGCGTTACATAAATTAAATCTGGGGTATGGCTATCCCTCCCTGCCCCTGCCTCTTCCTTACCGCCTCCTGGTTGCTCTCCCATCATGCGCTGCTGTTCATAGTCTGGCTTCAGCTGCCAGAGACTGTGGTCATATGTGTGTGAGTTGCGTTTACCGAGTGTCTGTGTATGTGTTGTCTATTTTTGACAAAGGCCTTGTTAGCTGAAAGCTTACTGTGTGACAGTCTTTTTGTTTTGCATATCTGTGACTCAGCATCTCCACTATATGTTGAGTAGCAACCATCCCTTTATAATATTGTTCAATAGAAGAGATGTGTCTCACAGTAGTAAAGATGAACAAATGCTCATAGTTCTTAAGGTATGCACTTTAGAGCCTCCTTTAGTGGACTTTTTTGTTTGTTTTGATCCATACAAGCATCTCTCGAGATATGAAAAGCAAAGAGCTTGCAGTAGAAGAGATTTGTTTCATAGTATGAAGGATGAAGTCATGCTCATAGCTCTTAGAGTATACATTCTAGAGCCCATGTTTACCACACGTTTTTGCTCTGAATGATTATTCCTGTCATACCTGTGAATACTGACCATTTCTCCTTGTAGACACTGTATGATCAATGTCCTCTGGTAGTACACTTGGTATGACTTCCAAAAACTTGAGAAGTGTTTTGGTAGGGGGTAAATGATATTTAAAGTCTGCCACCTGCCTTATCTGCTATTGAATCTATGAAATTGTTCAACTTCATACCTCTACAAGTTATGGCAACCAGATATTTGTAAGAATTCATTAGTATCAGACACCAAAGGCAGTGCCTTGTTAATGTAGCCATCATACTCGGTCGCTCACCATCTTTACCATTTGGTTGTAGTTGCTTCATTCATTTCATTTCACTGATAATGCTATGTAATGTGGATGTTCTGGGTCAGCCTCTTGATTTTTCTCTAGGATTTTCCTTTTAATTTTTTGTATTTTTTTTCTGAAGCTGTTATGTGAAAATAGATGTCCAGTTAATTTAGTATTTCTGCTCTGTATCACGTTAATCAATGGTCATTTCTCTTTAATTTCTTTTAGTATTTTGGTATTATATTTCTATCAGTCAATGATGGTTTTTTGGTTCTACTCTATTTCCATATCGCTGCTGCCTCTGTTTCTTTCTTTTCCTGTTTCTACTGTGTCCACTATTCACAACCATAACTTAAAATGTTCCAAATAAATGTTTTAGTAATTTATTTCTTGTTTATGTGTTAAGCTGTTTGTTTGTTAATAGCTTACTTTCATTTCTGAAGGTTTGGTCTTTGCGATACTTCAGCCACTCATAGAGCCCCACATAACAAGACACTGAACAACTGACATGAACAGTACAACACGAATAACATAAAAGAGAGTCAGTCAACAGGGTACCATTCCACTGGTCCATCTGCCCACTTTTCTTCCACATGATTATTCAGCTGATGATGGGGAAGCATACAAAAAAAGACTTGTGCAGCATTTTTTGGCTTTCAGTGTGACAGGCTCAAATTTGTGCGAAGTCTTCAACCTCTCATGGATTCCATCTAAAATGTATCAATTACTGTGTCAGGATGCCCTTTACAATAACCAGCACCTCTTACTTTTGATCACATGTGCAGTTCAGTGTCCAACTACAATCACAAACGAATGCAAGTCATAGTGGTGGGAGTTGAATTCTACTGGTGCCGCAAGAAACCAAACCAGTCATACAGTACCTGGGCAGCCGAACTTCACAGCCTTAGCCATAAGTGTCAATTCATTAGTGATGCCCATAATCACTCTTATGCAAACTCTGTGGTGCACAATGCAATATCTATTTAGCTCTGGACAAGGAAGTGCACTAGAAGGCCCTATTACCATAAATTCCTGTTGGAGGTGGCCACATTGGCCCACCCATTGTATGCTTTGTTACACAAGAATGTACCTTTTTGCTTGAGCCTGGATTGCAAACATCAGGTGTTGAAATCCAAACTACTCATGCCCACTTGTTTAGCTATGTTCTCTCTGGACCAGCACATAGTTTGGTGACTGATGCCTCACAGTACAACCTTGGCACAGTCGTAGTGCACTAGTATGCCTGTGGCTTGAATGATCCATTGCTTTTACCCGTAAGTCTCCTACTCTGGCCCAGCAGTGCTACTCTCAGGTGGAAAAAGAGGCTCATTTCATATTTTTTTGTATGGCTCTGAGTTTCACATTTGTACTGACCATAATCCCTTGGTCTCCTTGCTTTATGCTCACACTTCCTTGCCTGACAAGGTAGCACACTGCCTACAATGCTGGGTGCTGTTCTTGTCTTGCTACAATTATGAAATCTATTTTTGACCTATGTCTAAACATTTCAATGCGGACACCTTGTCCCACCTTCCTGTGGGTCTTGGTCCTTACTTTGATCATGAAGAATTGTTTTGCTTCCCTCTGGATACTGAAATGATTGCACATAACAGCAATGTGTGACTGGATTGAAGAGTTCCTAGATAACAGAGTGCATCATGTCATTCTCAATGGAGAGGTCTTCCGAAGTGAGAGTGATTTCAGGTGTGCCGCAGGGGAGTGTTGTGGGACCGTTGCTATTCACAATATACATAAATGACCTTGTGGATAACATCCGAAGTTCACTGAGGCTTTTTGTGGATGATGCTGTAGTATATCGAGAGGTTGTAACAATGGGAAATTGTACTGAAATGCAGGAGGATCTGCAACGAATTGATGCATTGTGCAGGGAATGGCAATTGAATCTCAATGTAGACAAGTGTAATGTGCTGCGAATACATAGAAAGAGAGATCCTTTATCATTTAGCTACAATACAGCAGGTCAGCAACTGGAAGCAATTAATTCCATAAATTATTTTGGAGTAGGCATTAGGAGTGATTTAAAATGGAATGATCATATAAAGTTGATTGTCGGTAAAGCAGATGCCAGACTGAGATTCATTGGAAGAATCCTAAGGTAATGCAATCTGAAAACAAAAGAAGTAGGTTACAGCACTCTTGTTTGCCCACTGCTTGAATATTGTTCACCAGTGTGGGATCCGTACCAGATAGGGTTGATGGAAGAGATAGAGAAGATCCAACAGAGAGCAGCACGCTTCGTTACAGGATCATTTAGTAATCGCGAAAACGTTATGGAGATGATAGATAAACTCCAGTGGAAGACTCACCATGAGGATAAAATCAGAGAGATTAGACCCCACACAGATGCATACCGACAATCCTTCTTTCCACGAACAATACGAGACTGGAATAGAAGGGAGAACAGATAGAGGTACTCAATGTACCCTCTGCCACGCACCCTCAGGTGGCTTGCAGGGTATGGATGTAGATGTAGATGTAGATGCCGTTGCTACCAATCTGGTTCTCTGCCAGATAGTTCAGTTTGTTCAACAGGGCTGTCCAGATAAAATGCTGGGTCAGGCTTCATACCGATGTACAACTATTTTTCCTTATGATATCACTTCTCTGTTTTTGACAGTGTTCTGCTGTTGTCTATGTAAGAACTTCCTTCTGGAGTAGCCGTTCCCACCACATTATGGCACAAGGTTCTGCTCCTTCTCCACCAGGGCCATTGGGCAGTTTTGCACACTAACCTGCTAGCTAGGAGACATGTTTTTTGGCTGGGTATTAATGATGAAATTGACCATTTTGTTGAAGCTTGTGAGCAGTTTGTCTGACAGCAGGCAGCTCCCAGGGTATCCTTGTCCGCCTGGCCTGCTACCAACCCCCTCCCCCCTGCCCCATGGGAATGCATTCATGTAGACTTTACAGGTCCCTTATCGAATTCCTATTGGCTCTTGGTTGTGGATGCATTTTCCTTACATTATTCGGTGTGCTTCGACATCAGCTGCAGTCACAGCTCATATGCTTTTGGTAATGGGCCCCAGTACATGTTTCACACCTTCCATTTGTTTTGTTCCAGTCATTGCATTCATCATGTTACAGCTCTGCCCTTCCACCCTCAATCGAATGATGAGGTGCAATGACTAGTGCATACATTCAAGTCCCAAATGAAAACGTTTGTTGTGGATTCTGTTTTCTGGGTACCTATCACATCATGCTTGTGGGAAAGCAGAGCCCAGCTGAGATGCTCCACTGCTGGTAGCCACACACCCTCCCCCCATCTTCTGCTGCCTGTGCTGCAACTGCCACAGTTGGGTTTTACTGGCCACTTCGTGCTGGGATCACTGGTATGGGTGCGAGGGTTTGAGCACTGTGCCAAGTGGACACTGGCTACTGTTGTCTGCCATCAGAGATGCTGTCTTTGTGATGTCTGTATGGCCAAGTGGCACACCACTTTTGTCAGTTGGACCCCAGCTTGCCGCTGGAAGCTACAGGTTCTTGGTTGCAGATCCTGTCACTGCAGCCTGCTCTGCCACCCACTGCCTCGAGCCCATTGTCACCAGCTGTGGAAGCATCCATGTTCCATTGGGTGCCTCCTCCATGTGCAGTGCCATGGGGTTCCAGCTTTGTGGTGCCGGGTGCTGGTCCGTCTCCAGCCTTGGATCTATTGCCACAGCCTGCTGTTCCGGTCAGGCTGCCTCCACTGGCCCCTGCGGCACCATTGCTTCAGCCACCATCGCTGGTGGTTCCAGTCCTGACTCCTCCACAGTGGGATCTACCTATTGATTGTGATGCAGATATGACGATGGCATCCTCCTCTCTGGTGCTGTCATTGGGTGCCATGCAGGCCCTTCGCCCTCGGATGTGGCCTCATCTCCATGTGTTCAGGCTCTATGTTCTGGTACCTAGTTGACACACACTTGACACAAAGGAGAGGTGTTCTGTAGCCTGCTACTAGTACATGTAAGTGTGAGTGCGCCAAAAGTGGTTTCGCCATGCGTGCGTGCTTGAACTGGTGTTCAACTGTATCAGCGTGGGCTGGCTGCTGTAGGCCACCTGTGGGACATGTGCACACAGCACTGTCTTCACCACACTTTCTGCTGGCAACTCGCGGAGCAGTGATGACTGACCCTCTTTTAAGTTCTTCCAGTTGTACCGTTCTCATCATTTGTTCTGTGTCTTGTTACAAGGGGATCCATGAGAGGCTGAGTTATGTTGTTGTTCAGATGTTTATGAATAAAGCCATGTTTTTGTTACTTGGATCAGTTTCATGTACAAATTGGTTACAACATAAATGAAAATAATTTCCATATTATTTTGCTTCCTGCTTTTATTTCATTGTGGTTGTAAAAATGAGTTACACCACATGCATAGTTGGGAGCAAACATATCATTATTACATAGTTTACTGCAATTTTGAGTTAATACTTATCTGTTTTAAATAATTTCAATGACACTCACAATCTGTAGCACCGATTGTGGGCTCCTGATTGTGAGTGGAGTTGAAGGTTAAACCCAGAGACTTTCAGGGTTTTACAATAGGCTATGTTGTAACTTCTTAGGTTTGTGTGATTGGGTTGAGTACTGTAGGATCCACATGAATGGCTCAGGGGTTTATTGTACACCAGAGCGTGCCAACAAGTGGTTGACTGTGTGTGAGATTTTAGTCTGGGATTTTAGATTGGTTGACTCTTCATAAAGTCCAGATAATGACAGCTGTGGGAGACCCTGTAGTATTAGTTCATTAAAAGAAATGCTCCCTACCCCCAACAATGATACTGGTGAAGTCCTAGTGATCAACTGATGAAGCATTTGAATATAAGTGTCAGAATCTGAAGCAGTCTCAACAACCAAAGGAGCTCATGTACAGAAAGCTGACTAAAACCTGAAATTGACAGCAGTATCGTTGTAGGCATAAATATTATTATTTTTTTGGAAAAGATAGGCTAAGGAGAAATGGGGGTGGTGTATTTGCCATGGTAGATATGAAAATCAGTTTCTGCTGAGACATACTTTGAAGCTACTTGCAAGATTGTATGGTTAAGACTCAGCATCCATGGTGGGAACAATCTCGTTTTCAAATTCTTTTGTGAACCACCAGACTCATTCCGAAATGTAACCATAAACTTTAGAGAAAACCTGAGCTCAAATGAAGTTTGTGACTGCACTAAGGATTTTGTGTAGCATATCTTGGATGAAGTGTCATCAACAAATCTAAAAGTTACTTTAGTTGTGCCTCGTTGATGTGTATTGGGAGCCTTGCTATTTATTTTGTATGTTAATGATCTTTTAGTAATAACCTCAGACATTTTACATACGATAAAGTTACCTATAATAAGGTACTGTCTGTAAAATACTGCACTGTTATTCAGTCAAATCTTGAGAAAATTTCAAAGTAGTGCAGAGATTGACAACTTGTTTTAAATGTTCATAAATGTAAAATTGTGCAGTTTATGAAATACAAAAACATAGTATCGTATTTCTACAGTATCCACGAGTCAGAACTGGAATCAGTCAACTCATACATACACTATGTGATCAAAAGTGTCCGGACACCTGGCTGAAAATGACTTACAAGTTTGTGGTGCCCTGCACCGGTAATGCTGGAATTCAGTATGGTGTTGGCCCACCCTTAGCCTTGATGACAGCTTCCACTCTTGCAGGCATACGTTCACTCAGGTACTGAAAGATTTCTTGGGAATGGCAGCCCATTCTTCACAGAGTGCTGCACTGAGGAGAGGTATCGATGTCAGTCAGTGAGACCTGGCACAAAGATAGTGTTCCAACACATCCCAAAGGTGTTCTGTAGGGTTCAGGTCAGGACTCTGTGCAGGCCAGGCCATTGCAGGGATGTTATTGTCGTGTAACCACTCCGTCACAGGCTGTGCATTATGAACAGGTGCTCGATTGTGTTGAAAGATGCAGTCGCCATCCCCGAATTGCTCTTTAACAGTGGGAAGCAAAAAGGTGCTTGAAACATCAATGTAGGCCTGTGCTGTGATAGTGCCATGCAAAACAAACAAGGGGTGCAAGCCGCCTCCATGAAAAACATGACCACACCATAACACTACTGCCTCCATAATTTACTGTTGGCACTACAAACATTGGCAGATGACGTTCACTGGGCATTTGCCATACCCATACCCTGCCATCGGACTGCCACATTGTGTACCATGATTCATCACTCCACACAACATTTTTTCACTGCTCAGTTGTCCAATGTTTACACTCCTTACACAAAGCGAGGTGTCATTTGGCATTTACCAGCGTGATGTGTGGCTTATGAGCATCGGCTTGACCATGAAATCCAAGTTTCCTCCCCTGATAATACTTGCAGTGGATCCTGATGCAGTTTGGAATTCCTGTGTTATGGTCTGGATAGGTGTCTGCCTATTACACATTATGACCCTCTTCAACTGTCCATGGTGTTTGTCAGTCAACAGACGAGGTCAGCCTGTATGCTTTTGAGCTGTACATGTCCCTTCACATTTCCACTTCACTATCACATCAGAAACAGTGGACCTAGGGGTGTTTAGGAGTGTGGAAATCTCACATACAGACATATGACACAAGTAACACCCTATCACCTGACCACTTTTGAAGTCCGTGAGTTCCTTGGAGTGTCCCATTCTGCTCTCTGATGATGTCTAATGACTACTGAGGTCGCTGATATGGAGTACCTGGCAGGTAGGTGGCAGCACAGTGCACCTAATATGAAAAATGTACGTTTTTGGAGGTGTCCGGATACTTTTGATCACATAGTGTATATCTCCGTATAAGAATTTTTAGACATATGAAATGGAACACATACATAGACTCTGTCATAGGCAAAGCAAGAGGCAGACTTCAGTTCATTGTTAAGGTACTGGGAAAGTAAAATGAGAGGAGATTGCTTACAAAACTCACAGGTGTCCCATCCTAGAATATTGCTGAAGTGTACGTGATCCATATATGAGGAAAGATGGAAAGTAATGCACAACAATTTTACTACCAAAAAGTTTAGTAGAAATGAATTGACATCTTTTAACTACGTTTCTACATAGCCAACAACATTCTCAACACATTTCTGCAATTGTAGTACGAATTTCGTATGCCCTGTTTATAGAAGTCCATTTGGTTGGAGCATAGCCATATGCAGACTGCTGATTTCACTTCCACAGCTGTCGCAATGCGTTGGCCAGCCAAGAATTTATTCATAGGACCAAACAGATGAAAGACTGTATGGTGGATACTGGAGCACCTCCCACCAAAATGTGGCAATTTTCTCATAAATAGGGGCAGCAACATGGAGGTGAGCATTGTCATGAAGAATTCTGACACCATCAGCTTTAATGTTGTGACGTTTTTCATGATGGGCATGGCGCTACTTAACCATAGTTTTAATGTAGGCTGCAGCATTCACAGCAGTTCCTTGTTAAGCAAAGTCCACCAATAAAACTCCAAACATATCCTAGAACACTGTCAGAAGCACTTTCCTAGCAGACTGAGTCATTTTGAATTGGTTTCCTGTTAGGAAACCAGCTTGTTTCCACTCCATAGAGGCCTGCTTGGATACAGACATGTAATGTTATCCCCACAACTCATCACCAGTGACAATTCCTTTCAGAAATTTGTGCCCTTCTGCAGCATAATGCTTTAAGTGATCCAAGCTTGTCATCATTCGATGTTCCTTATGGTTACCTGTCAGTTTCGTAGGCACCCAGCTAGCACAAACTTTACAGAATTTCACTGTCTCATGAACAGTATCATGCACTGCACCATAGGAAATACTGGACTGCTGCAATAAGGTTCACAGCTGCATGTGCCGGTCGCTCAGAATTGCTGCTTCAATGGCTCCAACATTCTGCATGGGTGCAGCTGTAAACCAGTTGCCCAGAGGTTGGTGAGTTGCTAAGGCTCACATGCCTCCCTTAGAAGAATGCACATTCTCTGGAGACGTTGCTACAGCCCATGCAGTTTTCCCCATACATGCCACACATATACCTGTGACTTTCATTCAGTTTATGCCCTTTGGCCCACAAATATCGAACTACACTTCACTGCTCTTCATGAGTTGACAGTAATATTCACACCATATTAGTAATGTAGTTCAGGTTACTCTTGCTACAGCTGCACATGAGAACAATATTACCCTCGGTAGTGCAAACTTCAAACTATATCATTGTGAAATTCAACATTTAGATGCAGTACCAGGGGAGAAAAAAATTATAGTGAGTTATTTTCTGATCCTCCCTCGTAAATACATCTAAACAAGGATGTTGAATGTATAAAAAGAAAGACGGCATGAATGGTTATAGATTTGTTCGCCTCACAATAGAGCATCACTGAAATGCTGAAAACTGTGAATCTGCAGACACCTGAAGAAGGCCACTGTACAGGCTGGCAGCCAGTCAAGGAATATTTTAGCAAATTAGTTTAAAAAATTTATTTCAAAGGCACCAGGTTAGATTAAAGGAAGGCATTGAATCAATTCAGAGGCAGACTGCTATATTTGCTGCCGGTAGATTTCAGCAACACACAAGTATTGTGAAGATGCTTTGGGAACTCAAATGGAAGTGCCTGGAGGGAAGGTGATGTACTTTTCAAGGAACACTATTGAGGAAATTTAGAGAACTGCCCTTTGAAGCTGATTGCAGAATGACCCTGTTGCCACCAATGAACAAATGGTTATTTAATTTGTTTATGTATTTAATAATGTGTGGTAGAGCATGTTTACGGTCCAGCCATAGGAACATTTAATTCATTTCAAGTTATTTAAATGTAAATCCAGTATTTCAAATGTGTTTCATTATGTCTGTGAGTGTGCATTGGCTTGAAGACAGGGTGGGAGCGCTCTAGCCAGTCACAGCACTCCGGAATGGGAAGACTGGATGGAAGTGGGAGAACAGTACAGGACAGGACACGGAGGGTCTGGGACAGTCGCACAGGACGCGATGGATGCATGATCGCAGCAGAGACTTGGAGAGTGTGGAGCAGTTTGCGCATTGTTGCAGCAGACAGAAATACTTCGTAGTGCCGACTTGTGCACTTGTGAGATTTCCGTGGCTTCTACAGTGAAGATGTAGTGTGCATTTAACAGTGAATATGCGAGCCATGTTGTTGTTCATAACTAATTACGTGCAGTAGGAATCTATTGTTTCCCTGTTATTTAACTTATATTTTATTTAATTGCTGGACCATCGACACCAATAAGTGTTTTGCAGAAATATACCACATTCTCAAAAGTACTTCTACTATGGTACTCGTCATTTAAAGTCATTAAGATAGTACCTGCAGATTTTATTTAATTGCAATCTTTCATTTATAAATTTCTATGTTACATTCACAATTGCTGAGTGATAGGAACCTTTGACCATTCGATTCATGGGTATATTCATATTGTATGCTGTAGACTCAGCAGTATTTGGCTTGTAATGCGGCAACTATGGTTCAAATGGCTCTGAGTGCTATGGGACTTAACATCTGAGGTCATCAGTCCCCTAGAACTTAGAACTACTTAAACCTAACTAACCTAAGGACATCACACACATCCATGCCCGAGGCAGGATTCGAACCTGCGACCATAGCGGTTGCGCGTTTCCAGACTGAAGTGCCTAGAAGCGCTCAGCCACAACGGCCGGCCACCAATGAACAGCTCACAGACAGGCCATGAAGAGAAGATATGAGAAATTAGTGCTCTGTTGGAGGCATATAGATAGTTGTTTTTCCCCTCACTCAGTTTGTGAGTGGAACAGGAAAGAAAATGACTAGTAGCTACACCATGCACTGTACAATTATTGCAGAATAAGTGTGGATGTAGATATGGATGTAGAAGTAGAAGTCTTTACAAGTTTTCTCCCAGAGTAACTTAAGCTGTGCCTACATTATTCAAGCTGCCTGCCTTTCAGAACTAACACATTGAAGCTGCTGACAAGAGATGACTTCAGCCCTCTGCTGAAGTTGGTGGTAGATCCATGCCACTGGTTTAGCCAATATCAAGCGTAGCAGATGGGTCACATGTGTGAACACTG
This sequence comes from Schistocerca americana, assembly GCF_021461395.2. Taxonomy (NCBI): domain Eukaryota; kingdom Metazoa; phylum Arthropoda; class Insecta; order Orthoptera; family Acrididae; genus Schistocerca; species Schistocerca americana. Next base: position 134,575,601 of record NC_060123.1, read on the forward strand.
GAGGGTTCTGGAAAGCAGAACACAGTTGCCTGACTTTCTTGTGATCCAGACCTCAATGAGAACAGATGTCTTTCTTTGGAGATGGCCTCTGTCTCTGCACTGCATGACCAGCCACCAGCAGAACTTAACATGAACCGACCCTACTCCTACTGCCTACATCTTTAATTTGTTTGGTCTCCTAGACGACCTGCACTTGGTAACTTTATATTGTAGATGCACCCCAAGTATTACATATACTGCAATATATGCTCTTTATTTTCTGTTCTCATTTAACATCAGCCCTGGATGCCCACTCCCAAGTCCTTACTCCTCAGCTGCTTGTACACCTCCAACTAGCCCACAAAAGCCTGCTTACAAAGTATCAAGAACCAGTAAGTAATAAGTGAAAAATCTGGGAATATATTACAACCCACTAAGTAACACTACAGAAGGGACTGCAGACTGTGGGCTTTCAAAAACATTAAAATGCAATGGTGTGATGGTGACCCTCAACTACTTTCCCTCTGACTCAGTGTTGAAATATTAAAAGTTTTGGCTGGTTCCGTTGTCTAGGGGCTGGGATACATAGTTGCCGCATTACAAGCCAAATACTGCTGAGTCTACAGCATACAATATGAATATACCCATGAATCGAATGGTCAAAGGTTCCTATCACTCAGCAATTGTGAATGTAACATAGAAATTTATAAATGAAAGATTGCAATTAAATAAAATCTGCAGGTACTATCTTAATGACTTTAAATGACGAGTACCATAGTAGAAGTACTTTTGAGAATGTGGTATATTTCTGCAAAACACTTATTGGTGTCGATGGTCCAGCAATTAAATAAAATATAAGTTAAATAACAGGGAAACAATAGATTCCTACTGCACGTAATTAGTTATGAACAACAACATGGCTCGCATATTCACTGTTAAATGCACACTACATCTTCACTGTAGAAGCCACGGAAATCTCACAAGTGCACAAGTCGGCACTACGAAGTATTTCTGTCTGCTGCAACAATGCGCAAACTGCTCCACACTCTCCAAGTCTCTGCTGCGATCATGCATCCATCGCGTCCTGTGCGACTGTCCCAGACCCTCCGTGTCCTGTCCTGTACTGTTCTCCCACTTCCATCCAGTCTTCCCATTCCGGAGTGCTGTGACTGGCTAGAGCGCTCCCACCCTGTCTTCAAGCCAATGCACACTCACAGACATAATGAAACACATTTGAAATACTGGATTTACATTTAAATAACTTGAAATGAATTAAATGTTCCTATGGCTGGACCGTAAACATGCTCTACCACACATTATTAAATACATAAACAAATTAAATAAACATATATCAAAGGAATATCAACAAAGGTAGGCCAGTAGCCTAGTGTCTCTGTGCTTTCTGGAACACAGTAAATATTTAACCAATTTTTTCATGAATAGTATATATCAGATATAAACAAAGACATAGATGAATAAACATATTTATAAGCATGCTGCTGCCATTTTTTCGTGTAACTGTGGAGTACTTATGGCCTGATGTGATTGATAGTAATTGGACACTTTAACCTCCAATAACTCATTTACTATTTAAGCTACATGTCTGTAATTTATACCAATTTAGGTTTACACTAATAGGTTTCTAAAGATATGTCAAGCGACAAAATCGGATGAACCGTTTAAATTTTCGAAATTCGTTGCTTGGTGTTACTTGTATAATTTATCATCAGATACTAAACTTTAAACTGATAAAGATATTGAAAATCTGATTACACCATCAGAATCGTTGTGCATATAATGGGAATGTATATGTTTCTTTTTGAGGTATCATGATTCATCTGCCTACTATTAATTTCTATAAGAACAGTGAAATGTGTGCCGTGATGGTTTCACAAACTCCACCATCTTTGGCACTCTGGGCATACAAGTCTCTTTCATCACACACCTCACCATGGAATTCCCAGCCACGTGGTTCCTGGGCCCCAGCTAACGTTCGGCACCACGTGTTTGCTGCCAGGCCCTGGCTTGCCGAGCGGCCTGTGCGGCCTCGCCAATTCTGAACGTAGAATATTCTAGGATGCCACAACTCGCCCGTTACCTCACAAGACACAACTTTAGACTAATTACAGTGTGCACACATGCATTTAAACGATCATTCTTCATGCATTCAGTAAGTGGATGAAACACTAATATTTGATGCAATGAGCAGTACTCTATGCCATGCACATTACAGTGGTTTGCAGAGTATGGATGTAGATGTAGATTATCATGTTCTCTTAAATATGCAAATACAATTTCTTATAGCCAGTGGTACTTGGCTCAGTGATTTTCTTTATTGACATTAGTTACAAGCAAAAATATGAGTCACACCAATACACTTTTATGCAATTTTTTCTAGTTTCTCCACCAAAACAGCTCATTCTCTCTTTTAGGGGCAAGTAGAAGAAGGTCGTGAAGCATTGCACCAAGCAGTTTTAATTCAGCATGAGTTAGAGAGGGCACTGGATTCAGAGAAGCGTAATAATGAGGAGATGCAGGCACAACTTGAAATAGCTATGGCTGCCGCACACAGGTGGGAAGAAGAACGCAGCAGCCTCCAGCAGGCAGCATCTCGTCACCGCCTACAGCTGGAGACTACATTGCAAGAAAGAGATGCGTTGCGTGACCAGGCCAGGGCAGTACAGGTGACTCTGGCTTTTTTATACCATAAATCTTCTCCATATGTATCACAGTTGATCTAATATAGGAGGAAATAGTTGGAAGAAATTAAACAAGAAAATGACAAAGTTTACAATTGAGTTGCGTAAAAAAGAGAGGTCTAACATTAATAATAATAAATTGTAATGACCGATAATCTCTTATGTGAGACTTGACCCCTCTGAACACTCACCGTCCTGTTCTCACAACAACTGGATTTTTTCACCATTAGAATCATTTTGAGCATTTTAGCTGATGTAAGAACATAAAATTTTACAAGTGGGTGTTTCTTGTGCACTAAGTCTTGTAGTCCCGTAATCCAACAAGACTAACTGACAACCTCTCATTCATTCATTGTGTTCTATAGATCCTATGAAGAAAATGAACTTCCAGGGGCATATTCCTTAACAAAAGACAGCTTACCCAGATGATGAAAACATAGAAATTTAATCTGTATACTGTCTTCTTCTTAAACGTCAATCTGAAAACTGGTCAGGGGCAATCATCATATCACATTCCTCTCTGTTTCCTGTTACTCTCTTACTTTCCTCTTGTTGTTGTGTGGTCTTCAGTCTTGAGACTGGTTTGATGCAGCTCTCCATGCTATTCTATCCTTTGCAAGCTTCTTCATCTCCCAGTACCTACTGCAATCTACATCCTTCTGAATTGCTTAGTGTATTCTTCTTTTGGTCTCCCTCTACGATTTTTACCCTCCACGCTGCCCTCCCGTACTAAATTGGTGATCCCTTGATGCCTCAGAACATGTCCTACCAACCAATCCCTTCTTCTAGTCAAGTTGTGCCACAAATTTCTCTTCTCCCCAATTCTGTTCAATACCTCCTCATTAGTTATGTGACCTAACCATCTAATCTTCAGCATTCTTTTATAGCGCCACATTTCGAAAGTTTCTATTCACTTCTTTTCTAAACTATTTATCGTCCATGTTTCACTTCCATACATGGCTACACTCCATACAAATACTTTCAGGAACGACTTCCTGACACTTAAATCTATACTCGATGTTAACAAATTTCTCTTCTTCAGAAACGCTTTCCTTGCCATTGCCAGTCTACATTTTATATCCTTTCTACTTCAACCATCATGAGTTATTTTGCTCCCCAATTAGCAAAACTCCTTGACTAATTTAAGTGTCTCATTTCCTAATCTAATTCCCTCAGCATCACCGACTTAATTTGACTACGGCATGACCCGATATCATTCGACTACATTCCATTATCCTCATTTTGCTTTTGTTGATATTCATCTTATATCCTCTTTTCAAGACACTGTCCATTCCGTTCAACTGCTCTTCCAAGTCCTTTGCTGCCTCTGACAGAATTACAATGTCACCGGCGAACCTCAAAGTTTTTATTTCTTCTCCATGGATTTTAATACCTACTCCAAATTTTTCTTTTGTTTCCTTTACTGCTTACTCAATATACAGATTGAATAACATCGGGGAGAGGCTACAACCCTGTCTCACTCCCTTCCCAACGACTGCTTCCCTTTCATGTCCTTCGACTCTCATAACTGCCATCTGGTTTCTGTACAAATTGTAAATAGCCCTTCACTCCCTGTATTTTATCCCTGCCACCTTCAGAATTTGAACGAGAGTATTCTGGTCAACATTGTCAAAAGCTTTCTTTAAGTCTACAAATGCTAGAAACATAGGATTGCCTTTCCTTAATCTAGCTTCTAAGATAAGTCGTATTGCCTCACATCTTCCAATATTTCCACGGAATCCAAACTGATCTTCCCCGAGGTCGGGTTCTGCTAGTTTTTCCATTAATCTGTAAAGAATTTACTTTAGTATTTTGCAGCCGTGACTTATCAAACTGATAGTTCAGTAATTTTCACATCTGTCAACACCTGCTTTCTTTGGGATTGGAATTATTATATTCCTCTTGAAGTCTGAGGGTATTTCATCTGTCTCATACATCTTGCTCACCAGATGGTAGAGTTTTGTCAGGACTGGCTCTCCCAAGGCCGTCAGTAGTTCTAATGGAATGTTGTCTACTCCCGGGGCCTTGTTTCGACTCAGGTCTTTCAGTGCTCTGTCAAATTCTTCATGCAGTATCATATCTCCCATTTCATCTTCATCTACATCCTCTTCCATTTCCATAATATTGCCCTCAAGTACCTCGCCCTTGTATAGACCCTCTATATACTCCTTCCACCTTTCTGCTTTCCCTTCTTTGCTTAGAACTGGGTTTCCATCTGAGCTCTTGATATCCATACAAGTGGTTCTCTTTTCTCCAAAGGTCTCTTTAATTTTCCTGTAGGCTGTATCTATCTTACCCCTAGTGAGATAAGCCTCTACATACTTACATTTGTTCTCTAGCCAACCCTGCTTAGCCATTTTGCACTTCCTATCAATATCATTTTTGAGACGTTTGTATTCCTTTTTGCCTGCTTCATTTACTGCATTTTTATATTTTCTCCTTTCATCAATTAAATTCAATATTTCTTCTGTTACCCAAGGATTTCTACTAGCCCTCGTCTTTTTACCTACTTGATCCTCTGCTGCCTTCACTACTTCATCCCTCAAAGCTACCCATCCTTCTTCTACTGTATTTCTTTCCCACATTCCTGTCAATTATTCCCTTATGCTCTCCCTGAAACTCTGTACAACCTCTGGTTTAGCCAGTTTATCCAGGTCCCATCTCCTTAAAATCCCACCTTTTTGCAGTTTCTTCAGTTTTAATCTACAGCTCATGACCAATAGATTGTGGTCAGAGTCCACATCTGCCCCTGGAAATGTCTTACAATTTAAAACCTGGTTCCTAAATCTCTGTCTTACCATTATATAATCTATCTGAAACATTGCAGTATCTCCAGGCCCCTTGCACATATATAACCTTCTTTCATGATTCTTAAACCAATTGTTAGCTATGATTCTGTGCAAAATCCTACCAGGCGGCTTCCTCTTTTATTCCTTATCCCCAGTCCATATTCATCTATTTCTTTTTCTTCCCTTCCTTTTCCTACTATCGAATTCCACTCCCCCATGACTACTTCTCTTGTGATTCTTGAACCAAGTGTTAGCTATGATTAAGTTGTGCACTGTGCAAAATTCTACCAGGCGGCTTCCTCTTTCATTTCTTGCCCCCAATCCATATCCACCTACTATGTTTCCTTCTCTCCCTTTTCATACTACCGAATTCCAGTCACCCATGACTATTAAATTTTCGTCTCCCTTCACTATCTGAATAATTTCTTTTATTTCATCATACATTTCTTCAATATCTTCGTCATCTGCAGAGCTAGTTGGCATATAAACTTGTACTACTGTAGTAGGCATGGGCTTTGTGTCTATCTTGGCCACAATAATGCGTTCACTATGCTGTTTGTAGTAGCTTACCCACACTCCTATATTTTTATTCATTATTAAAACTACTCCTGCATTACCCCTATTTGATTTTGTATTTATAACTCTGTATTCGCCTTACCAACAGTCTTGTTCCACCTGCCACCAAACTTCACTAATTCTCACTATATCTAACTTTAACCTATACATTTCCCTTTTTAAATTTTCTAAACTACCTGCCTGATTAAGGGATCTGACATTCCACGCTGTGATCCGTAGAACGCCAGTTTTCTTTCTCCTGAAAACGACGTCCTCTTGAGTAGTCCACGCCCAGAGATCCGAATGGGGGACTATTTTACCTCCGAAATATTTTACCCAAGAGGACGCCATCATCATTTAACCATACAGTAAAGCTGCATGCCCTTGGGAAAAATTACGGCTGTAGTTTCCCCTTGGTTTCAGCCGTTCGCATTACCAGCACAGCAAGGCCATTTTGGTTAGAGTTACAAGGCCAGATCAGTCAATCATCCAGATTGTTGCCCCGGCAACTACTGAAAAGGCTGCTGCCCCTCTTCAGGAACCACAAGTTTGTCTGGCCTCTCAACAGATACCCCTCCGTTGTGATTGCACCTACAGTACGGCCATCTGTATCGCTGAGGCACGCAAGCCTCCCCACCAACGGCTAGGTCCATGGTTCATATGAGATCATATCTGATCTGCCTGGACTGCCTGGAGTATTTAAGCCTTTCTCTGTTGCCTTGAATCATTCCTTTTATTACATTAATTACAAAACTGTTGTGTTGGTAGAGTTGGGCAATTAATTGATCTCTTCTTTTCCATACTGTTGGTAGCAGACACCTTTTTTTCTAAAAATTTCTCAATTTGTAATCTTTGTTGTGTATGAGATCTTTTCTGTCCTCCTCCAGCATCACGTTTCAAATGCTTCAGGATATCTCTTATCACATGCATCAATAGTCCACATTTTGTAGGCATAAAAGGCCATGTTCCTGATTAATCTCTTGGTAAGTCTATTTGTAGTCTTGCATTTAGGTTTCTTGATGTAAGTAGCACATTTTTCTTGTAATAGGCTGCCTTTTTGTCTATGCAGTTTAGCCCTTTATGTTGGCTGAATGTTTGTCATCTGAAGTTATAATTCCTAATTAGCTAAAGCTACTTACTTGCCTGAATGGTATGTCATTAATTCTAATGTCTGTTGTGATATGTTGGCTGTTGGATTCTTTGTATCAATTTTCCTATTATACTTCTCTCTCAAGAGATTGATCATTCTTGCTGATGGTTTTTTTAGTGTTTCTATTTGTTTTCATCAAAGAGAGGTATGTCGTCTGCATATTTTTTAATTTGATATGCAGTTCATCAATTTTTATGCTTTCCATATACTATTTACATTCCTCAGTGTATTCCTCAACATATAGGTTGTTCGAAACTGGTGACAAGTTACATCTCAGTTGTACTTCTTCTTTATGTAAACCACTTGTACTTCACCATATGTGTGTATAATGACTCTTTGGAAAATTCATATTTTAGTGTGTGTGGCCAAGGGAATTGAAATGCACAAGTAGCAATAACAATTATTTGTTTATTAGCTAAGAAACAGAACTCAGTACACAGTTTCTGGGGATGAGTGTCTATACCACTTGATTACAAACTGAAAAGTCACTGCCAGATTTGCCTGGAAGTTGCTGACCATGATGAGGACCATGAAAGCTGTAGTTGGTGGTGATGGCGAGGAGGATTAGTGAAAGGGTTCCACGAGGCTGTGGGATTGTGGATGGTTGAGATGAAAGACACACAAAGCTTTGACCTCGAATGCAGCTAAGACACAGGTACAGCACAATGTCACATAAAAGAGCAGTTGACAGAAGTCCAGCAAATGTCAATTGGAAGGTTCTCACGGTGAGGGTAGAGATGACTCTGTTTGATGGGCAGCAGATGTGGCCGGCATTGAGCCCGGAATATGCACTGGCTGCAGAATGGTCAGACGGGAGCCTAAGTACTTGCCAGCGGATGAATTCTGATGTAGCATTTAGTGAGCATGTGATTTCACTTAGGATAATTGTGCCTGCAACTGCAGTGTTGTTTACTCCAATCTGTGCACTGCTTATCATCGAGGCTGGCACCAACTGATGCTGTGGAGGCTGTGTGTGGCTTAGTCAAAACAGCCTTTGAGTTGTCTTGATGTCTGATATGATATGACACATCTGTAAGAGAGCTGGTCGCATTGCAAGGCAGCAGCCCAATGTATACAATATGCCCTTCCCCTTAAGGAAGAGCTGGTGGAGTCATCTTAGGGAGGACATGGTATCCAAAGAGAGGAAGTGCTCTAGAGGCAAGGAAACAATTCTGAATAAAAAGGAAATGTGCAGTGTTGGGATATGGGAAAGGCTTATTGCCACCATAGGCAGCTCACAGAGCAAACCCCGCCTAACCTGGAGTTTGTAGGAAATTTCCAGGGCCTAGAGGTACCACGATGAGCAACAGAAGCAAAACCCAATGGCTGTGAGGAGCCACTGTGTGTGTGTGTGCATGCTGTGTGCAAACACAGTCAAAGAATGGGCATCCACACTAGCAGCAGCCAAAGAACTCACAAAAGCAGCCAACAAAGAGAACTGATGGAGTGTCACAATCTGGAGACGGAAAGGCCAGGGGACTCGTGGGAAGGGGGGGGGGGGGGGCAGCATTGGGGCAAATATACTGAAAATGAAGGGAAAAAAGGTGCAATCCAGGTAAAAAAAAAGTGGCAGGTGAAAAGTCTGGGTGGTCTGGGACACAGAGAAACATCGGGCAATCAGTGCAGTCAATGGAGAGAGTGGCACTGTCAGTACTGAATGAAGGGGAGGAGTTCCTGGAGGGGGTGTGTCCAACTGGCACTGGAAGCATAGAAGACAAGGCAAGAGGAGAAGGAATTGATGGCAGCAGAGACAAATCCGGCCACATGGCTGAGCCTGCTGCTGGGGCAAAGGGTCAGTAGCACCAGCATTGGTGATGGAGGTTGCCACGCCAGTGTCTGTGTCGACTGGACTGGCATTGACTGAGATGATGAGAGGGTCAGTGTCAGTGATTCTGATGGACTGCAGATGCGGTTAACATTGAGTCCTGAGTGTGCACTAGCTGCAGAGTTGTCAGGCAGTGGCCTGAATACATGCCAGATGATGAAGACTGGTATGGTATTTAGTTGGCACTTGATTCCACTTAAGAACATGGTGCATGCAACTGCAGCAGTGTGTACTGCGATCTTTGTGCCATGTATTGGAAAGGCTGTGTGACATTCACCTGCTTTATTTCTTCAGTGATGGTCCTCAGTGAAGATGTTCTGTGTTGTTATACTGGCTGAAAAACAGGAGGGGGAGGGGGGGGGGGTGGAAGTTCAATGCCGACTACTTTAAATGATAGCCGACAATTGCACAGCTGTGTTTCATTGGTTTTTTACTTTCACTGTTCATTCACAACCCCCCCCCCCGCCCCCCCCCCCCCCCCCCCCCCTTCGCTCCCACCCTGAGGCAGATGGCAAAACAAGAGGGAAAGTAAAAATATCCCAGCTTGATTAGTCAAAGCTGGTGCCACCTGATGCTGTGAAGGGTGTATGAGCTTGATTAAAAAGGGCGCGGCAAGTTGTTTTGATGTCCGATAACCTGGGGTAATGTTACTAGTGGGCCTGGGCTGCATCTACCCACTGTACGTGTCTGTTACAGTGTGGCAATGTCACAAGGTATATACGATTGATTTACTCACCATAGTCCACATATAGTATTTGTCACAAGAGAACAGAAACTATACTGACATTTAAAACAATTCTCACTTATTCTTCAGTCTCAGTTGCACACTGCTTAGTAAATGACAGATTTTGATCCCTATGAATCATTTTCAGATCCAAAACAAGAAAAAGTTAATTATGTACTGTCTATTATTTTACAATAAGTAGAAAAAATAAGTTTGAAGTTGAATAGTTAGTTCAATATTACAGTTACAAGATAAGATGAGTAAATACTGTTTTAGTGTGTACAGAAAACCTACCTGTGCAGACATTGATATTGAAGTCTTGGCACCCTGATAGAGTTAGGATGGCATATTTTCAGTCTATGATTAATAGGTTATTAAAACTGCCATTAAGGGAGCAAGAGAGGAATAAAGAAACTACTGCTATAAAACAAGTAGCTGTAAGCAATGATTATCTAGTTACAACAGTAAGCAAGTTCTTACAGAAAATTAAACAGATGAACAGAAAGTAAGAAAATCAAGTACATGCCAATGAGTTATAAAGGAGTGTTGCAAAAGTAATTGCTAGATATTTCTGCAGCACCAATTTGCTTATAGGGTTTAAGACTAGTGACCTTATTTGCTTGACACTGAGGCACCGAGTGAATTTAAAACCTTGGAATTCATGGCAGCAGTATATATAAAATTAACTGTTGAAACTGTCCGAAAGCTTTCACAGGTCAGACATACAAGATGTTTGAAGTACATTTCAAAGAGCACATTTCAATCCACAGTGATAAAACAGCGTTTGGTGAACAACTTCTGACATCGAATAAATTTGATTCCAAGCTGTTTGAATCAATGATCTGCTTTTGGAAGGGCTGCATAGCAAACCTAAGGGACACCACCTAAAAAAGTTGGCAGAAATTGAGGTGACACACTGTTCACAAAAGCCCAGCAGCACATCAAATCTGCAGAATGAATTTATCAGTTTTCATTTGAGAAATTGGAGGTCTCTTCCGATCATCCAGCTTGATGCAGCACATGTTTGGGCATCAGCCCCTGCTCACCGAGAAGAGACAGCAGTGGGGCATTGGCCCACACACCATGAGACTGTCATGTGGACTGGTTTCTATACATACTGTAAAACCATACGAGGCCACCAAACAGAAGCAAATGGAGTTAACCATAACTGTCATATCCTGTTCCTCTTAACTTTAAGTGCTGCAGATAGTTTCACTTTTGTAATTTAATTTTTTATACTCTTCATTGTTATATACTCTCAGGGTTGTACATTTTAAATATTTAATTACACTTAATTCAGTTCTAGTCACTATATATAATTCCACTTTTATAAATTACTGTTTATATCTATTACAATTTGTACATCGTTGTTCTACACTTTTAATATTTTATATGGTTTTACTTTATTAGTGTAAGACCCTTATGGTTTTATACTTTCAATGTTTCACACTTTTAATATTTTAAGACATTAATTCAGTTCTAGTTACTTTTTATTCCAGTTTTATAATTTACTGTTTTATGTCTTTTGCAATTTTACACACCTTTTGGTCTACACTTTTAATTTTATGTAATGGTTCTTTTAACAATTATAGTGGAAGACCCTCTCTTGTTAAACACATGACTACCTCCCCACCTTCCCTCACCTCCTTGCCTTCTTTCCCCTCTCCCAATCCCCTTCACCTCATACTTTTATTATTTTATGCCTTTTACAGTGTGTGCATCCATTGTTTTACACTTTCAATACTTTAATGGAACTTTTTACATGATTGTACTTTTTATAATTTTAGCATTCATCCTCTGTTGTTAAACTCATCACAATCGTACATCTCTCCCTCACTGCTTTCTCTCATCACTTACAGTCACCCTTGCTCCATTCTCCCTCTCATACTTCACTCCTCTCTCACCCCCCACCCCCTCTACCTCCACCAGAAACCAATGTAAAACACTGATCACACTCGGGAATGAGTACTCTGATCAGAGGTTCTGACACATGCGTGACAGGTTGCTGATGCAACTGCATAGATACATTCTACAAATGTGCAGTTCTTTTCTACTTATTGTAAAATAACAGACAGTGTAACGTCATAATGATCTCCTTCTTTCTTGGCCTGTATAAACCTATCTTTAATAGACAATGACATTTTATTGAACAGAAAAACTATATACAGGTTGTTCATAAATGTTTAGCCTGATAAGAAAACATTGTAGTTCTTGATTGAATACAGTAAATGAAACATGCCTTATACCATGTATACCTCTACTCATTAAATTTTGAACCTTACATAAACATTTAATACAGGTAATACATCACTTCAAAAAGGGCACCCCTGGTAACACACAGAAGATCAAGACGTCTTCAACCTCTTGCAACACATTCTGCAACATATCTGATGTAATTATGCCAAAGGCATCTCTGATATTTTGTGGCAGTGTCACAATACCAGGAACTGTTTTGCACACATTTTTCACATACCCCCAAAGAAAGAAATCTAGGGGATAGTGTCAAGTGATCTCAGGGGCCATAATTGGGCCATCTCTGCCAATCTACCTTTGGGGAAGGTTTCATGCAGATTTCTAGAGCCCAATGAGGGAGAGTGCTGTTGTGCTGAAAGATGACAGTGTCTTGCATATCCTGTAGCTGGGCAATGGCATAATTTACCAGCACCCATTCTAGGCAAACATATCCACTTACACTGCTTTCAAAGAAGAAAAATGGGGCATCACTTGATCATGCCTTAACCCATACCACACATTAACCTTTGAACTGTCCCGAATGTGTTCTTGTATGACATGAGGATTTTCCGATGCATAGATTTGGACATTATGGTGGTTAACTGAGCCAAAAACATAAACTATAGTCTCATGGGAATACATGTCCATTGCAAATTATACACATTTTGGATGATCATTTGGTTGTAATGCCTCAACAATTTGGACCTTGTATACGTACAATTTAAGACATTTGTGAACTACTTTATGCACTGTACTCTTTGGCACTTAAAGCTTCCACAAAGCTTGTCTAATTGATTTCTGTGGCAACCTTATGAATGCAGTTTAACTGCCTGCACATTCTCCTCCAAAACTGATGTTCTGCTGCTGCTTGTCTGTTTTTGAAGTGACCTTTGCTAGAAAGGTTTCCAGCCATGTTCTGATTAACTTAACATCTGGTGCTTTCTTTCCATAAAGGAAAGATTTGGTTTCTGCTAGCCACACAACACACTGAGCTTTCTCTTCGAGGGAGGGGGGGGGGGGGGGGGGGGAAGCCATTTTTACGATATAGCTCACACAGTGCTCCTTGTGCCAAAAGTGGTGAATGAGACACAGCTGTACAGAAACTTCACAGATAGGCCTGTAACAAAAAACAAACGTTACCATCATAAATGTAATTAATATTTAATCTTTTAAATCAGGGTAAATATTTATGGACACCCTGCATTTATGATGAGCAAAGACCTCACATAATGTTTGGACTTGAATTGTAACAACACTGATTTAATTTTTATCTCCATGAGTAAAAGGGAGAATGGTCTGTCATTTTTGTCACTTGTTGCACTCTTCTCTTGTTAGCTGATTTTAGGGTCTCTTTCTTCCTTGTGTCTGTACGGACATATTGTCTAACTAACTCTTCTTGTATAATAAGTAATGATAATTGAAATTCATTGTATTGTTCTTCTTCATTTTAATGTCAACATTACATCTTAATAGTGAGATCTGTGATCAAAACTAGCTGGCTTGATTGTGTTCCATTCGGCCGCCATTGTGAGATAAGTGCTATTTATACAGTGTGATTTTTCCACCGTTTACAAATTCAAGGGACTGAATGATAAGAGGATACGGAACAAAAAAGGTCTGATGATTTTATGTCTGGAACTGCATGGTTTTCATGCTAGAGACCATTTATTCCACTGTACTTCATTACAAAGACTGCAGTCTAATACACATTGTACCATGCAGCCCCAGATACAGCATGCATGGTTTCCTCTTACGTCATGCCCTAGCACCCTCTCCTGCCATAGCAGTTGGTAATGTTGTGACCAATTCACTTCTCTTGCTGACTCACCTTGTAGTGAATGTGATACAGTGATGTACATAATGGTTCCATATTCAAATTGAGAGCTTGTTGTCACAGTGTTTACTTACGGAAAGGCAAATGGCAATGGGCAGTGGGCAGCAAGGTTGTATCAGGAGATCTATCCCTGCTGACAACAACCACAGCACTCAATGTTTGCAACAGTGTTTTGCTGTTTGTCTGAGACAGGGTCATTTCAGGGAGCAAGAAATCATGAAGAATGCACCCGAAATGTTGGGATACCTGACTTGGAGGAAAATGTGATGAACACTGTGGAAGGCTGCTGCCACATCAGTACCAGGCAGTTGGCCTGCCTGTGCAGGGTACACCAGATGGCTGTGTGGAACATTCTCCATGGCAGTTGTTTCTGCCCTTATCACTTGCAACATGTGCAGGTCTTACTAGTGACAGACTTTCCAAATCAGGAGCAATTTTGTCACTGGTTTCTTCACAAGACAACCACAATTCCAGGATTTGTGTGATCCATCGTATTCACAGATAAGGCCACTTTTGCACGGAGTGGTATCTTCAACTTTCATTACAGTAATCTGTGGGGTAGAATGCAGAACCCCCACAGTATGGTGACAGTGAATCATCAGCATCGGTGCAGCCAGAATGTGTGGTCCTGGATAATTGGTGACCATATTTTGGGACCAGTCTTCCTTCCACGTCGCCTAACAGGCCAGAACTATCGATGTTTCTTGCGGGTGACTTTGGCTCCCTGCTGGAAGAAGTTCCATTGATGATTTGGAGGGTTATGTGGCTGTTATATGATTGTGCTCCAGCCCACTTCGCCATGAACGTCCATTCACATCTCAGTTGTGTCTTCTCTGGTCATTGGATCGGGCAAGGCGGTCCAGTTGCATGGCATGCTCGTTCACTGGATCTCACCCCATGCGATTTATGGTTAAGGGGCCATCTCAAAAGTACTGTGTATGCTAGGCCCATTCCAGATGTGGAGACACTGGAGCACCGTATTAATGCTGCCTATGACTCTGTTTGGATGCAGCCTGGCTGACATGAATGTGTGGGACAGAACATGCTACAGTGCATACATGCCTCGTTGAGACACATGGATACCATTTGCAACACATACTGTAACTGTGGCTGCATGGTGCTGCACATATTGGACCACAGTCTCTGTAATAATTTATGATTGAATAAATGGTCTCTAGCATGGAAACCATGGATTTCCAAATATAAGTTCAGTAGACCTCTTTTGTCCCATATTCTCTCATCGATCAATCCCTAGAGTTTTTACACAGTGGAAAAAAAATCACCCTGTATTTGCTATACAGAACTTGCTTGTTTTATCTTGATGAATGATTTGCCAGTGTGAGCAGAAATTGGCACACTTATAATTTTAAATTTCACAGTCATAGAATTTTTAGCCAAGCCATTTAATTCCAAAGGTTCTGATTCATGTTCACAATACTTAGTTAAAGTGTGAAAGAAAGATATTTTATTGTAAAAACATTTGTTATGAGCAACTTCAATATAGTTTTCTTTCTCATTGAACTGATGTGTGTGCAATGCTAATGAACTGGACCAACTTTGGACATTATGTAATGTGAAAGAAAAGGAAACGTTCAGGCTAGCTGTAGTAAGTTTAACATTCTTTATTATGACCACTGTTTTGGCTTTATTGCCACTATCAAGTAACGTCATTTGATTTGATGTCCATATTATATCCATAATAAACTTTTGCTGTCTAATTAATAGAGATTATTTGACATGTAGTAATTATAAATGTGTGGAACACATTTTGTCACTTATTTGATAGTTAATTTACTATAAAGTATGGTTTGACATTTATTTGGCAGTGTTTTTTTTTCTTCTTCTCCTTTTTTTTCTTCCACCCCCCCCCCCCTCCCCCCCAGTCAAATAAATGCCAAATCTTGCTTTGTATTAAGTGAACTATCAAATAAGTGAAAACTGTGTTTCAAATGTTTATTATTACTACATGTTACATAATCTCTTCCAGTCAAACAATGACTGTTTCCTATAGATGCAATGTGGACATCAAATCAAACTAGATGTCATGTGAGAATGGCAATAAATCCAAAACATCTGTCGTTATAAAGCATATTAAACTTATTCCAGCTAGTCTGGACATTTCCTATTCAAAGTGTCATATTGTGGCATGTACTACACTGTGGGCCCTGTCAAATGAAAAGTAATCTGGAAAATTTATCATATTTCCTTCTCTGCCCAGACTGCATGTAATGTGAATTACAACAGCACATAATTAGCTTTTACATTGTTTTAGATCTGAAGATGCCCAAAGAGATATAAATGTGTCATATATTTAAAAATGTGTGCAACTGAGACTGAATAATAAATGAGAATTGTTTTAAATTCATATACTGTTCTTCTGTCTCTGAAATCCAGACCAACACTGGATATAATCTTCATTAAAATACCCCATTTCATATTATTGAAGGATTTATCTGGTTATATTAATGCAAGAAATAATGAGTAAATAATGGTTTCCTTATATCCAGCATTTTCGTCATAACCTGTCAGTACATTAAGACAGCTGCCCATGTGCCTCTGTTCTATGTAAATCCATACTGGTGTTCAAATAAATTTGGTTCAGTATTATTGTTGTCAATATTTCCTATGTGCGTGTCACTAGACAGAATACAATGTTCTTCACAATTTAAAGTCCCAAATTTCTCTGATATTAGTATTGTGAGACACAGCATTAACAGTCAAATACCAGCATACTGCTTAACGCTATTAAGCCTTAAATTTAATCAAACAAATTAGAAAGAAAATAATCAAATTTTGAAAATATAAGTAATTGGATAGATAAAAAATCTAATCGCTAAGTGGCAGCAGAAGAATACACATGTGGAAGGCGTTACAGTTAGCCAGCTTTTGGAGCCAGTGGCTCCTTCTTCTGGCAGAAGGATTGTAAGGGACAGAAGAGAGGTGAAGGGAAAGGACTGGTGAGGTTTAGAAAAGGTATAGAGTCTGGAAAAGTCACCCAGAACCCCAGGCCAGGGGAGACTTAATGGATGGGATGAAAAGGAGACTGATTTTTGGGAACTGCACCGAATGAGATTTGAAAACCTGAGAGCTTAAAAGTGGAAGATAGTGTATTATGAAAGACAGAGATTACTGCCAAAATGTTGTGAACAAGTTAATAAGAGTGAAAAGCTAAGTCCATTGTATGTGATGGAGGTGGAGGGGGTCAGTGAAAAATAGACATAAGAAAATGAAAGATGTAGAAAACTAAAAGGGAGTGGAGAAAGTAACAGTTACTGTGAACAAATGCTGAAAGACTGAAGAAATTAATGTAAACTAAGTCCAGGTGTGTGGTGAGAACCCGGGAAACTTTTATTTTATTTTATTTATTTATTTTTCATTTGCACGGCAAATCTCCAAGGTCATGGAACATGTCAGTACATGAAATTACAACATAAAAGCAATAACAAGTAAAATGAAATGTTTATGAACAAAAAAAAAAGTCAAGCCATAAGTTTAAGTAAACGCAATCAACAGTATAACATAGGAATCAGCTTAATTTTTCAAGGAACTCCTCAACAGAATAGAAGGAGTGACCCATGATTTGAAAGCATGTGGATTACTGCAAAGATTTTTGAATTCTTGTGGTAGTTTATTGAAAATGGATGCAGCAGTATACTGCACACCTTTCTGCACAATAGTTACGGAAGTGCAATCCAAATGCAGGTTGGATTTCTGCTTAGTATTAACTGAGTGAAAGCAGCTAACTCTTGGGACTAAACTGATATTGTTAACAAGAATTAACAGTAAAGAATATATATATACATATATATATTTTGAGAGGCCAATGTCAGAATACCCAGACTAGTGAAGAGGGATTGACAAAAGTTTTGCGAAGTGATGACACCACTTACTTCCTGAACTGCCCATTTCTGAGCCAAAAATATCCTTTGAGAATGGGAAAAGTTACAACATAAGAAAATGAAAATAAGCAAAGTAGGCTTATTTTTGTGTCAAACGATAACTTACTTCAGATATCATTTGAATAGTAAAAATGGCAGCATTAAGTCTTTGAACAAGATCCTGAACATGGGCTTTCCATGACTGTTTACTATCTATCTGGACACCTAGAAATTTGAACTGTTAAGTTTCACTTATCATGTGCCCATTCTGTGAAATTAAAATGTCGGGTTTTGTTCAGTTGTGTGTTAGAAACTATTAAAACTGAGTCTTATGTGGGTTAGTGTTAGTTTATTGCCCGCAAGCCATGATCTTATGTCATGAATTGCACTATGTGAAACTGAGCCAGTGTTGCACACAACTTCCTGTACAGCGAAGTTAGTGTCATCAGCGAACAGAGATATTTTAGGATTACCTGTAACACTATAGGGCATGTCATTGATATAAATAAGGAACAGGAGTGGCTCCAACACTGATCCCTGGGGCAACCCCTATTTGACTGTACCCCACTCAGACCCCACATCATAGCCATTCTCAACACTGTGAATAATGACCTTTTGCTGACTGTTGTTAAAGTAAGAGGTGAACCAATTGTGATCTGTTCCCCGTATTCTATAATGGTGAAACTTCTGGAGCAATATTTTGTGATCAACACAATCAAACACCTTAATTAAATCAAAAAAATATGCCTAGCATTCAAAACCTTTTGTTTAATCCATCCAGTACCTCACAGACAAAAGAGAATATAGCTTTTTCAGTTGTTACGTTCCTTCTAAAACATATGATAGCAAATTATGTCATATAAAATGACCAATTATCCTTACATGCACAGACTTTCCAATAACTTTACCAAACACTGGTGGCATAGAAATAGGTCTAAAATTGTCTACATCTTCCCTTTCTCCCTTTTTACAAAGCGGCTTTATTACTGAATACTTTCATCATTCAGGAAACTGACCATTCTTAAAGGAAAAATTACAAATATGACTAAGTACAGGGCTAACATGTGCAGTTCAGTACTTTAATATTCTGCTAGGTACTCCATCATAACCATGAGAGTTCTTAGTCTTCAATGATTCCATTATTGACTCAATTTCGCCCTTGTCAGTATCACAGAGGAGTGTTTCAGACACCAATCTTGGAAAGGCATTTTCCAAGAGAGTTATATGATTCCCTGTAGAAACTGAAGTTTTTATTTAATTCACCTGCAATGCCCAGAAAATGATTGTTAACTAATGTACACATGTCTGACTTATCAGTAACAGAAATATTTGTACTAAGAACTGATTTTGTATCATCAACCTTGTGCTGCTGACCAGATACTTCCTTCACAACTGACCATATGGTTTTGATTTTATCGTGTGAATTAGGTATTCTGTTTGCATACCACATACTCTTTGCCTTCCTAATAACATTTTTAAGCACTTACAATACTATTTGTAATTGGTTGCTGTAGCTTGATTGTGACTACTTCTAACATTTTGATATAATTCACACTTGTTCTACATGATATCCTTATCCCACTAGTCAACCACCCAGGCTGCCTTTTACTGCTAGTACCCCATTTAGAACATTCTAATGGAAAGCAACTCTTAAAGAGCATGAGAAATGAGTTAAAGAAAGCATTATATTTGTCATCTATGTTATTGGCACTATAAACATCCTGACACTCTTGCTCCTTAATGAGGTTTAAAAAACTCTCTATTGCCATTGGATTAGTTTTTCTACATAGTTCGTAATTATATGTGACATTTATTGTCTATGGCTATGCTACTGTTCCCCTGCACCCTGGTTGGAACTAACACAGTCTGCATCAGATCATATGAGTTTAGGAGATCTACCAACATCCTTTTTCTTGCACAGCCATATACAAAATTAATATTGAAGTCACCACATATAACTAATTTTTTGTACTTCTTATAAAGTGAACCAAGAACCCTCTCTAACTTGAGCAGAAATGCCATGAAGTCAGAGTTAGGAGACCTATAAACCAGTGCAGTGCTGTGATACATCTTCGGACTCAAATGGAATACTGTTTTTTACATACATGGCCACTCTCTCACTCCGCAAGAAACTCCTTGAAAAACAGCCAGCTAATCTGTATCCTGGTAAAGGAAGCCTCTTTGAGTGGTGCTCTGATAAACCAATAACATCAGAGTCAACATCTATAAGCAGGTCACTAACGTTATCTCAGATAATAACTTGTATATTTTGATGAAATCCACTAATTCCTTCTCTACTTCGATACCTGACCTCCTCTGAAGGTGACTCCTTTCTTAGAGGGACTACCTTCAAGCAGGTATACCTATCAGCTGACTTCAATCTAAAAAAAGGTGCAGCTCTAACACCAACTACAACAGGAATTTTTCCATGAGTGATTCCATTGCCACCCACTACACTGGCACCTATAAGCTTTGCCAGCCTTCTCTTCCCATACCTATTGAGGTGCAGGCCATGCCTATTGAAACCTGATCTATTGATAGACTCAGTAGGCACCACTGCAATGTGAGCCATGCCTTCTGCTATCAGTGCCTTCTCAATCGCTATGTTAACATGCCTAACAGCAGCAGTAAGATTAGGCTGATCAGGACGCTGAAACAGTTGCACGAAGTGCACATTAGTGCCACCAGTTGGAGTAGGTATCTTTACCAGGTCACCACCTACATCATATTTCCCATCCCTATCAAGATTATTCCCTGTTCCACCCACAGTCACTACCAGATCCTCTTTTGTAAAATTCCTGCATAACTCCCCTATGCTTTCAGTCACCTGAGCCAATCCTGCACTAGGCTTCACAATGCTAGTGATCTGGTACTCACCCCCCAACATTTCCTGCAACTACTGGCCCACACCTCTACCGTGCGAACTACCTAGCAGCAGCACCTTCTTCTTTCTCGTAGACTTTGCAACTGACTTAGGCTTCCTAACAGCTGAGGACTGCTGCATGTTTCCAACACCTGCAGCTACAAGAGGCTCCTCTCCACTTAACTCTGACAGTTGGTCAAATCTATTGCATATACGCAAAGTACAGCTGCATGAATACCTCCTCCTCTTAGCTGCCTTATTGCCACCTCCCAGTTGCCATTACTCTGCACCCTTCACCCTCCTCAACCTATCTAGTTGTAGCACTAGCTCCCACCTGTGGAGTTCTGAGAAACTTGTGTCTGAGGGAAGAATCCAGATGGTAGATGTGGTGAAACAGGAACAGAAATCACAACTGTCATTCTGTAGAGCATGCTCTGCAACAGGACAGTGTGTGTTGCCAGTATACATCCTCTGCCTATGTCCGTTCATCCTAACTGATAATTTGGTGGTAGTCATGTTGATGTGAAAGGCTGAACAGTGTTTACATAACAGCTGGTGTGTCATTTCATAGGTGGCTATTTTTATAGGCATCTGTTGACCTGATTGGGATTCCAAGCCTCATGCTTCATATGATACGGGAGATTTTTCAATACCTTTCTGCCTTAGTGCAAGCCCTGCCAGAGCGATTCCATTCCAGAGCTCCAGCATTCCCAATTCACATTCTTAGACCCATCCTAGAATCCCCCCCAAATCCATCTCTCTCCTGACCATGGTTGCCAATCATACCATGTTGTAAGCAGTGTTACATATTTGAAGGTAAAAAAAAATTTGCTCTCATGGACTTTTTATGGGATGCTAAAATCCCGGATATAATATTTTTTGCTTTTTTCTCTTATTCATGTAACTCGTTTGTTGAAATTACACTAAAGTTAGGCCTGTATGTCACTGATGAACATATTGAGGTACGAATTTGTCTTATAAAACATTTAACACAACTGCAAAATTGTACATCACTTCACTTATTTATTATTAAACCATAGCGCAAGTCAGTTGTCAAAGTAACTTTGATAATATGGTCCAGATATTAGTAAACAATAGTTTGAAGTTTAAAAGTTGTAACAACAATGAAAATACTGTGTATAAATGAGGCAATTCTAAGTCCCGTTCTGATGATGACAAGGACACTTGCACATTGACAATAGACATCAGCTGTTAACAGTTATGTCTGAGACAGTTCAGAGGCATGTCAGTTTGCACCACATTAGGAATGAGGTTTATGTAATAAATCAATTTTCCAAGAACAGCTCACAGCTCATGTAAAGTCTTAGGAGATGGCAAGTTCTGGTGTGCCACCGGTGTTGATGATATGTCCTAAGCATTCAGTCGCTGTGTTGGGTGGGGGGATTATGCAGCGTATTATATTTGAGGCCCACCTCAATGAGAACTTGAAGAAGACAGTCCAAATTTTTAGGGTGGTGTTCTGGTGTTTGTCCAGCGATGGTTATGTTGTCAAGGTAATTAAAACAAGGTAGCACCTTGTTTTCTTTGTCTCTTCGTTCAATGGTAATTGAGGATAAGTGTCTGCAAGATCCAGTTTTGGTTCTAGTCTCTGAATTTCTGTACTGTTGTTGTCCCGTAATGCATGTTGCACAAGGTGTATGTGGCAAAAGCTGGGTTATGCATTAGCTTTTGGCATAATGTGGCCTTGAAAATCTTTTGCACATCCCAGAGTACTGTCGAACATACGTTGGTACTTGTCACAGAGGTGTTGGGGAGCTTTTGTGTTGATGGCATGCACAGTGTCCTTATGACTAATCCAGAGCAGTCAAACGCATCCATGCTGAAAATATTTGGACCCTTGCATTAGCAAACTACAGTGAAAGGTACTTCCTTAGTCATGTTTTTGTATTTTGCAGTCAAGTGGCTCGTTCCAAGGACTGAAATGAAATGTTGTCATTGTTGTAGGTGATGAGATGCAGACTTGATGTTTCAAAGATGGTCGGCCAAGTTTTCCATATGTATCTAGGTTAAGTAATGTGACACAAGCTCCAGAGGTGCTGACTGGTTACAAATTTGCTGTGTAATCCACGGTTTGTGGTGTTTTCTCTGAGTACAATTGATTTGTCAGTTGTTGGAAACAAACAAGTCATTTTTTTTTACACTTTTCAGGAGAAACAAAAAATTGAATACTGCCGTGTGTAATTCTGCTATGTTACTGGAATTTTTCAGAACTGAAAGTGACTTCACTCTGCTTTTTTTTTTCAGAGAGAAATAATTAACTTAGAGTATATCATTTTGATATTTAATGATTTCAAAGTTTTTTGACTAATTTGGTTTCAACAATTTACAAAAATATTCTTTTGTTTTTTTAAGACTTAATTGTATCAACACTTTATAATACATCAGCATGGTCTGACAAAATAGAACAAACTGAATTATTTTAACAGCAGTAATGATTAACTGTACATTAACTATAATTTTAGTCAATCACTGGCCAAGAAAGCACTTCTTCATAGAATGATCTCTTTGCAGCAGGCACATATTCAATGACTTTCTTCATATCTTACATCTTCATTCTGGAGATAGGTACTTGGTATGTTGAGTAGGCCATTCGAAAGCTGTCCATTAATCCTGAAATGATGGGCTCCGTCTTTTTCTTAAGTGAAAAATATGTGTTACTAATACATCGATATACAGATTCGAAACACGCATGAATTCGTCACTTCGTGTTTATTCAGAAAAGCATTCTTGCAAACTAGTTTCCTTTCACTTCCAAGCATTATATGGTAAAGAAACGTTGCATCCCTACAGTTTTCACTACATTCTGGATCAGATTTCTGAGGACACCTCAGCTTTACTTCCTTTGTTTCAATAAGGCGCTGCAGATGTAAATCCTGGGCATAATTGGCAGGAAGATAAAGAAATCTTGCCAAAATATTATTACATTGAATTACATCAGTGGAGTCATAATGTTTCATTCGGCAGCTGAAAGGAAATTAATAACATGAGATTGTTATTGCTGGTAATACTGATACTATTTACATCTATACAGTTTCCTACGGTTGTTCCAAGAAAGAATGATATTTACCTGCAAGATTCTTTAATTGCTTTTACTGGAACATAATCTCCTCTGTAATTTTGATAAGGCAGTCGTATGGTACAAGCTATCTTTACCTTATTTCTATCTGCACAAATATTCTTCATTTTTGGAGCCGTAGTAATACAACCAACTGCTGCTCAGTGCACATTAACTGTGGCTGTTAGTGCCACAACAAAGGACATGGATAATTTCATCAACAATGTGTAGTATTGGATAGAAACAGATTCTGCACGGGAACGAGCAGCATCTGTTAAAAAGGAATAAGTCAGTGACTTATTTGGTTTCAACAACAAACAGTGTAAAGTGCACCACCTTTTCTACCATTTGTGGGAGCATGATGTGTTTGATTTCAACACCAAAGAATAGGCTATACTCTTAAAAGTGCTATTCAGTGAAAAAACGAAAACTGAAAATTTTGACTTATTTGATTTCAACAATTTATGATTCAATTGTCCATTTCATGTTGTGAAAAATTGTTCTGTTTCCACATGCGCACTAGAGCACTTTTGTGAATTTCAAGATTGGGAGAGCCTGTTTGAAGTGTGGGGTATTCACTTTGAATGTGTGTGTGTGTGTGTGTGTGTGTGTGTGTGTGTGTGTGTGTGTGTGTGTGCGCGTGTGTGTGTGGGTGGCTGGGTGGGTGGGCGTGAGCGCGCATGCGCCCACGTGTCTTTGCTGCATCTTTGCTTGTCTAAATTGTGAGCAGGAGGAGGCACAGATTCTGAACATGAAATGATGTTTATTTCCAACTGTTCCTGCTTTGCACCTGCTGGAAACAGAGGAGGGCTTTCTAATCTTTTTCAGCAGACTGGTTTCATATGTCCCATACAATGACAGAAATTGCCTTTAGCTTGTCTGAAGAAGCAATTCTTCCATTCATGGGTGACATAGCATTTCACACATAACTTCGCTTTGTGCAGAGCTGAAGCTGTGAAATTAATGCTGTGCTGGTGTGGCATATGTTTGTTGTTGTGTATCCAGCCTTGTTTCCACAGTGCTGATTTGCGACTGCTAGGGCTATGGCTGTGGCTGCGGCTTGGGATGTTTGTCTCAAGTAAAGTTATAACTTGTGGAGTGGCAGATAAAATTATGTTGGTGGTTGTTTTTGTTGTTGAAGTTTGCTGTCTTTCTCATGCACAGCTGGCAACTATATTTGTGGTTAGCCAGAAACCAATGGAGAACATACTGACCATAGTTTCCAGTTTTCATGGCCACGTTCTGGTCCAGCCCACTGAAAGAAATGTTTCTATTCTCTTTCTACTTAACGGGATCAGGACTATGATTATAAATGAAGGTATAAAGTTCTAGTATGTTCAACTGACCTCTATGGTACATTCCTAACAAATTGTCTTTCGCCCTCACTTCTAATACTCAAATAAATGTTCTTAATAAATGCTCACCACAAAAGTGGAAATAATAGTCACCACTTGCCATGTGGATTTTTAATTATCACAGACAGCACACTAACAGTTACTTTAGCAAAATCTAAACAATCCAAGGCAGTGTACAGTCCTCGCGAGTTCATTATCAGTTATTGCAGAAAATATGCGTTTTGTCACAGACCATCTCTGATGTCATCCGAGGCAGAGCGCAATCTGACGTTTAACAGACGTGGATCTTACAGTGACTGAGTGTGAAGTGAAACTTTTCCCTGCCTCTCGGGCTGTATATATGTGCCACAGCAGATGGCCGAGGGTACTTATGCCATCATCTGCCGTAAGCACATGGCATCAGCCTCTGAACGACCATTTTCTCGGACACAAAATCTTTAATAACAAAGTTATGAATTAATTCTTCTTAATTTTTACATGCATTCGTGTAATTTGTTTGAAATCACAGAAAAAGTTTTAGTTCGCTTGAATAAAAACTTTGCCTTCTAGAATTTCTATAGTGGAACTAATGGTAGATTGTTACCTCTGAACTATAACTTAATTAGAAGTTGCATTGGCTGTTATTAATACCACAATTCTAAAATTTGTTATAGCTCTATTATTTAGTAGGTTTTATCATGTGCTGTAACCAAAATTTTCTATCATTAAAATTACAGGTACTAAATGTACTACAAATGGGTATATTTTAGTTACAAATTTGGTTTTCATTAAATTACTCAAAAACTATAAGTGGTAGCTTAACGTGGTCTCTTAGTTATTATTTTTAGGTTGGCATGAGGCACAATAGAAATTTTTACATTTCTAATATGTAATGCCTTCAATTTTTCTTAATAACTTGGATTGTGGGTGTAATTTTAATTCTATTATTTGGAACTTGCACTACTTATTTATGACCTCCATAGGCACATTCTGACCAAATTCTGGCTTTCTAGCTTTATTATTTAGCTCCACTTATTTTTTTCTTGAAACTGTATTTTATTGAAAACTATTGGTTTAATTACTTTAAGTATACATTGACGAAGTTTGAATATAAAAGTTTTACTTTTAATTTTATACTTAATTATGGTGCAATACTTGTGCACTACGTGCAATTGCGTTAAAGTAATGTGGCGCTACTAACAGTGAACTGGGGTAAGTCCCGGCACACTCGCTTGGCTCGGTATCTCACAAATGATACAGCACTTGTTCTGCTTCAAACTCATTGCCAGAAATCTTGCTCAGCTTAATCTTGAACTTGTCATGCATCTATAACTTTAAGCACTTCATTGAGGCTCAGGTTGCAACTGTTTAGAATTTCGGCCCTCAGTCTCTGAGCTGATAGATTCAGAATAATAGCATCACAGAGCATTCCATCCTGATAAATTGTACCACAGACACAACTGAATTTACAGTCCCTAATCATGCCCTGCAATTCCACAATCCATTCTTGATAGGACTGATCCGTATGGAATTGTGCTCCGTAGCGCTAGGTTTGAGGCTCACTGAGGAGAAATAATTTCACTAATCCCCCGGTATGTGTAACTCCTACACACAAAAAGAAAAACGTATGATGTGAATCACCTGTGATTTTGTAGGTGTCAGTGTGTTGGTGCAGCTGTTCCATGTTTCATTCTTTTCACCGAACTATCGGAAGAGAAGAGGCATCAACTGAACTCTGTCTTTAGCTTCTGATGCCTTTGCTGCTGGGCTGCTTGCACTTGTATAAGGCAAGAAACTGCCAACAGCAGTTCTGTTATTTGCTGACAGTGAAACTGAACAAGAGCTGTTAGACGCTGCTCAGCACTTATATGTTGCTCTCCTTGGTATGCCACAATTCCTTAACTATCTCATCTTAAGTATTACAACTTACATATTTCAATTTAATACACGCTCACTCACACACACACACACACACACACACACACACACACACACACACACAAAGTCCTGCCCTGGTATCCAGAGTCCTTGTTCCACTAACCCACTCTCATCACCAATATGTTGTAACTTCCTTTGCACACTTTGTGGGACTTTAGTGGTTACAGGAGCAAGGAACAGACGCCGTTTGTGATCAGAGAATTCACATGTTAGTTTAGTCTACATCTAATATCAAACAGCAAATATAATACAAAACTTTGTTTGCTGTAGTTGCAGCATCAATTGCTAACAGTAGACTTGAATGTTGAAATTAATTCATATACAAAGGTTTAAAATTCAGTCAGTCTTCAATGCAATGACTATCCCAAAGAGGATGAGCCCTCACTGCTATGATAGTCTGTAAATGTTATGAAATGGCAAACACACAAAATGGGCTCCATGCATTGATGTTTGAACTTCAGTAGATTTGAAACTCTAGAGAGGGGTGCTTTTGTACCATTGGCACCAGCATAAGCATTCTTGGCAATGCACTCATGCTGCAGTGACAAGTTAAGAAACATTGCAGCATGATTGGCGGCACACATATTTTAAAGTGTGGCCAAATGGATGGTAGCCAATACTGCACTTGGATATGACCATTGCAAGATTGTTGCTCAGTGTCAAAGTTCTTGAGCTACAGTGACGGAGGGGTTGCTTGTGGTAGTGACGAATGAGGTTGTGCGTTGTCATCTCTCTCTTCTATGTTGCCTTCTGTCCAAGTGGCGCTTGTGTCATCTCTACTGGGTGTACCTAAAATAATCTAGGTGGGTTTGAGGCAATGCAAGGGGATAGTGAACCTCATGTGGTGTTAATTTCACACAGTGTGCACTATATTGCATCTGATGCATGGGGAACAAGGGCATCCACAGTGGGTGAATGCACACTGTTAGAAAAGTTCACTGTATTGACCTGTATTTCAGTGAGTCATGCAGTGCAGTATGCAACCTCTGTCTGCATGTGCAGTCTGTCGACATTAATGTTACTGCTGTCTCATTCATGCCAGGAATTTGCAGGTGGTGGTGCTGTTCCCACTTTAACTGCCTTAGAAAAGATTGCATAGCATCCACAACCCTTGTGACATTCGCCTTCTTTTTTTTTTCTTTGTTGATTGTCCTCCGTGTCGACGTACTGTGTTGTGATACTGACTGAAAAATGGGGGATGAAGTTCAACACTGACTACTTGAAATGATGTAGCCAACAGGTGCACAGTTGCGTTTCACAGTTCTTTACTTTCATTGTTCACAATCCCCCAATAATACACAGCAGTAAAAAGCTAACCACATAGTTCACAGTTCTTGAAAAATAAAAAGGTACATGTGGAACAGACACTGTCATTGTTTTAACACACGGCCTAATTGTGTTACACTTATTTCACAGTTAAGTTGATCCATTGTTGTTGATCTACCAGTAAGGGTTCCTTGTTGGAAACTCGGCCGTGGACTGACTGTCACAGGACCAAAATTCGGGCCCTTATATATCCTCACAATAATAGCTACTGAAACTACACATTGTTTGAAGTTAAATTTACAGAAATTTCAATTAAATCTTAACTCATTAAATTAACTGAATACCTAAAAAAAGGGTTCTTTTTAATGGTTTCTTCTACTACAAGGGTTAAGCCAAATTATTTGTTTAAATGATGAAATTAACAGATATCATTATGCAAACAATACTTTTGACAAAACTGTTAATTACTTTGGAATTAATTAAGGGCTGGCTTTGTTAACCGAATAGAACGAAATAAATATTTTAAGAATTCTAGCACTACTTCTTCCAAATGTTTATTATCAGGTTACAAAACAATTACTAATTTCACCCTATAACGAAAGATACTAACTAGTAATAGTCATAACAAATTAGAAAATCAATTACATAAATGAAACTAAGCACAAAATTAGACCTGGTGTTATATTCTTTACAACTGAGGGCCAATCTTTCTCTTTTATGAAAATGCAGATTATAATCACATATGTTAATGGTAATTAGTTAAAAGTGAAAAGGAGAATTTTAAGGAGGCAGATTCCAAAACAAGAGGGGGAAGTAAAATTATCCCAGCTTGCTTCACCACACCCTCCCTTGACATGTAGCTTGAACCTATCTTTTTTTTTCTTCACAATTCTACATCACAGCTTGTAGTCTCGACTCCAAAGCTCAATGATTGTTAAGTAGTTGTAGGAAGATGTATGTAAGATTCGAAGGAGGTTGTAGTGGAGTAGTCCTGTTCAAAGTCTATAAAGGAATGTTGATTTGTTGCATTGCCTAACACATACAATCTACTGCTGTCATTGGTGGATGAGTCAGAACTCGTGTGGCTGCATTATTATTCATTTGAGTGGTTCCATGGCTGCAGTAGTTGTGTGCCTGGTCACCAAAACATGAGTGAAACCAACACAGCTGTGGCTGTGCCCCCTCGCTGCCACAAGATGTATAATTGTTGGTGGTGGGTTGGCAGCTATGGCCAACAAAAGGTCACCATTCCCAGTGAGGGTCACTCATGACGTCACTCTCATGAGTGTACCTAAATGCTTGGGTCTCTGTGTCTCCTTGTGGCTGCAGCCAATGTGTCGTGCCAAAAATGTGCTGTGGTATTCATTGTTTTACTTCATATCCAGGTATTGACGTTGTTGTGGGATTATGGAAAGTCTGTAAGCCAAGAATAATTTGTTCACCCTAGCATGGTATTCATCCGAAACCATCACTGACTTTATCTGAGACAGTAATTTAATTAACCAGAGCTTGTGGTCTGGCATGAGAATTGGGTTGATTGATTCACAGAGATGTCTCCACAGCTGAGATGGTATCCTGCAGCCCAATTTTTCTTGTTAATTACTTGTTGTAGCTGTTTCTCTGGTGTCTTGCAAAGTTGGTGGAGCAACACTGCCTTTGCAATGTCAAATGTGCCTTTGGCCAGATGTGCTTCTATAATGTCATTAAAAATGTAGGCATGATCCTTTATTGTAGCGTAGTAGGGCCACCGGCTTGGAGGTATCATCGATGATTCCAGAATGTATGAATCTGGTGATCCTGAATCACATTGCTGGATGTTCGGGTTGGAAGGTGACTAGTTTGGGTTGAGAACCTGGTCATGTATGTGCCCCACAGAAGTTGGGGATATGCTGGAACATTTGGTCCATGAGCAACAGTGGACAAGATCCCGTTGACCATGCTTGGTGTGGATGGAAAACTGAGAGTCTTCTCACATGACCCAGCTGACTGGGCCCCTCATTGGATTATGAATGGATTCATCTGGATCATTCACAATGCAGATGGACTGCTAAAAGCACACAAGATGTTGTTGTGGAGACCTGAATTAGTTGCTGGAATACTGTCTTGTTTTTTTGAGACAGTCACAAAAAAGGTCAAAATAAACAAAACATTCTTCCTGCACAAGTTTATAATTGTTGCTGTAGATGGTGAGATGTGGTAGAATATCACTTTCGTGTTTCACATAAATTGTAGGCTGATCAGGATGGAAGAGAATGTTATATGTGGTAGTTTTAAAGTCATCATTATGTTCAAACTGTTTGAGAAGATGGTGATCATGGAATGACACCATTTCCAAAACTAACTCTGACAAAATAGATTCTGCTTTTCATTACAGGATCACCACTGTAGGGATTCCAACCCAGTTGGCTTGTGGAATGAAGGGGGATGCTAGTGAGTGAGGTAAACATGAATTTATTGTTGACAGCAGTGTGTACAAACAGATCACTTGGCATGCACACATCACTATCCAATTGTTCACAATGCACTGTAGATGATAGAGTGATAAAAGTATTTCTTCCTGTAGCAGGGCTAAACTCATAACATTGCAAAAGCGTTTTATTTATGTGACATTTCACTTTGTTATTGGTGATGCCCACAGCTACTTCAATCTGTGCATAGGAGCAAAGTGGAAGACATTTATTATTGTGAACCAAAGCTGTATAGACAACAGTAGAATAACTAATTAGCAAATACTGTATGAAAGACAAAATGTTTCCATATGCTCGCATGGTGCTATGGTTGTTTTGACTATACTGCAGAAGTTTCACTGGGAAACCCATACACGCCCTCCTTGCAGCTCTGATCTCTCCTCATGCAATTTCCGTGTTTTTATAGCCCTGAAGAGAGACTTTCATGGCCATCGATTTGCTTTGACAAAGAGGTGCATGTCTGAGTACGACATACTTCTGTAGGCAACCTTAAACATTTTTCCATGAAAGCAATGATCATCTTGTCTCACTATGGGATAAATGTACCAACAGTTACGGTGATTACTTTTGAAATAATGAAAAGTTTACGTATATTTTTCCGCATCTGTCTTGTTTTCATTCGATTGCTGCTCTTGCTATAAAGATGTTGTTGATGAGCAGTCATGCCACCCACCACAATATCAGTGGTCATATTTTAATGCAGTGGTTTACAGGTTATGAAGATTGTGGCTAAGCCATCAGGAATTAGAAAAAGAACTGAGTGTTTTAAAGCATGTTGCCATGGTGAATGGGTACAGAAGCAATGACATGGTGAAATTTTATAAGAAGATAAAGAAGAAACAAATAAAACAAATAAGTGGAAGTCACTTTGCAGCTGCAACAACAAAATGTACATGGCTTTAAGTTACAATGAAAAGACTTCCAACAAAATTGAGAAATGTTTTTGTAAATCAAACATTAAAACTGGTTATCATCCAAAAACATTTTAAAATACAATCTCCACCATAAAGTCTGTAATAATAGGGATAAGTTTCAGTATTCTGGTGAGTACAATATCAAATACAGTGGTGCCCCGCTCATCACTAATGATGCCATCTTCCTTTACACTAACACCCCTAATGCCCATGGCCTTGCCACTACTGAACACTCCCTTTCCCAACACCTGATGGATTCCAAAACTATGACCTATCTGGTCACCATGACCAAATATATTCTCACCCACAGTTAGTACTCCTTTGAAGGCATCACCTACAAACAAATCTGGGGTACGACAATGGCACCTGCATGGCACCATCCTATGCCAAATTGTTCATGGGCCATCTAGAGAAATCCTTCCCAAACACCAGGAATCCTAAACCTCATACCTGGTTCAGGTTCATTGATGACATCGTGATCTGGATTGAGGGTGAGAACACCCTGTCCACATTCCTCCAAAGCCTCAGCACCTTTTCCCCCATTCGCTTCACGTGGTCGTCCTCTACGCAAGAAACCACCGTCCTTGATGTTAACCTCCACCTCAAAGATGGGTACATCAGTACCTCCATCCATATCAAATCTACCAACCATCAACAATACCCCCACATCGACAGCTGTGACACATTCCATACTAAGAACTCCCTTCCATACAGCCTAGCCACCTGAGCTCGTCGCATCTGTAGTGATGAACAGTCCCTCTCAAAATATGCAGAGGGTGTCGCTGAGGCCCTGACAGATGGTAATTACCCTCCCACCCTTGTACAGGAACAGATCTCTCATGCCTTGTCTCTCCAGTCGCCCACCAACTCCCAAAGTCCCACTGTCCAGCCACAGAGGAACTTTCCCCTCGTGCCTCAGTACCACCCAGGACTGGAGGAACTGAATCACACCCTCCACAAGGGTTTTGAGTAGCTACTGCCATGCTCTGAAATTAGGAGTGTCTGACCCACTATCCTTCCCACCCCTCCCACAATTGTTTCCCACCACCCACCGAACCTACGCAATATCCTCGTCCATCCTACACAACCCCTACTCTCAACTTCTTGGCACATGGCTCATATCTCTGTAATAGACCTAGATGCAAGACCTATCCCATACATCCTCCCACCACCACCTACTCCAGTCTGGTCTCAAGCATCACCTATCCCATCAAAGGCAAGGCTACCTGTGGAACCAGTTATGTGATCAACAAGCTAAGCTGCAACCACTGTGCTGCATTTTACGTGGGAATTACAAACAGCAAACAGTCTGTCTGCATGAATGGCCACTGACAAGCTGTGGTCAAGAAACAGCTGGACTATCTTGTTGCTGAGCATGCTGCCCAACACAGTGTTCTTCTCCTCAGTGACTGCTTCACAGCCTGTGTCATTTGAATTATTCCTACCAACTCCAGCTTTTCTGAATTACACAGATGTGAACTCTCCCTGCAATATATCTTACATTCGCATAACCCCCTGGCCTTAACCTTCATTAGTCACTGTCCTTCATCCATGTATCCCCTTTCCTGTTCCCACTCCAGCATTACACAATTTCCGTTCCACAAACACACCCACACTCTTTTTACCTCTCTCCTTCTCCACTTCTCCCCCCCTCCCCTGCACCCTCCGTCTAATCTCCCAACTGCACCTAGCTTTGCTACCCTCTCACCACCACATATCTGTGTGCTTGTACAACAGCAATTTACTGTCCACCATCCTTATGATGCTACTCCCTCTCTGTCCCAGCCCCCACCTTATCTCCACCACCCATATTGTATCTCACATCATGTGCAGTTGTTCGCACCAGTGACAGTGGTCGTGTATGTATGAGTTCTGTTTGTATAAATTTGTGAATGTTTTGTGTGTGTGTGTGTGTGTGTGTGTGTGTGTGTGTGTGCATATGTATGCACGCATGCGTGCATGCGCACGCATGTGTGCGCACGCGTTTGTGTTGTCTACTTCAGAATAAGGACTTATGGCCTAAAACTTACTTGTTTATCAGTCTTTTTATTGTGCCTGTCTGTAAAGCAATATCTCCAAGTTATTAAAACTGTACTGCAGAATTGACTTTGACTCTCCTGTGCTAGCATGCAGTGAAGGTACCTGAGGTAATGTAACTTATCTAGTTCCTGGATCTGACAGAAACATATGGAAACACAGCAAAAGTGCACATTGGTGCCTTATGTGGATTCTCTGTGTTATCTCTATTGATACTCAGGGTGGGTGGGGAATCAATATAACCACTGGATACTAAACTTGTAATACATCCTCGATCCTGTAATCCTCCTGATATCAATCCATGCATACCTCGTGCCTCCTCGCTGTCAGAACCAGGTCACCTAGTTGGTACCATTGCTACATTCCTATCCCATGCTCATGCAGTCATTCCATCTCAGCCTTCAACCACCCTTCCCCAACCCTCCTTCCTGCTCCCCACCTCATTTCCCTGCTCACTCACTCCACAGGACACAACCTCTTACCCCAGATGAGTTGCAGTGCAGGCATAGTGTACTCAGCAAGCACAATATAGCCATACACGTGGGTGCACGCATTTGTGTGCATGCACATCTACTATTCATTGAGTTGTTACTTTTACTCCTTAAATTGTTTACATTCCACCACAATTTTCCATTCCGTTGCCATATAACTTTCTATTTTAAAAACATTACGAAAAGGGTAGGTTGCTACTCACTATGAAGGTGACATAGTGAGTTGCAGACAGGCACAATGAAAAGATTGATACACATTGAGCTTTCGGCCAAAGTCTTCTTCAGAAAAGAAAAGGGGAAGGGGTAGGGATAGCAGGATACAGATGGGGAAAAAGAAGACAGCACTGTCTGGCAGAGCATGCAGGGATTAGATGACAGCAGATCTGGCTGCCAAGCACAGGGTTCGGATGCTGTTGGGGAAGGAGGGGAGGGGGAGGGGCGGAAAAGGAGAGGAGCAGAGGGAGGGAAAAGACTTGCGGGTACATTAGCAGAGAGTGGCAAACAGTGAGGGTGAAGGTATGTGAATTGGTAAGAAGTAATAGGACAGAGGAGCTGGAAACTATTGGATGGAGGGTGTGGGGACAGTAGGTTACCGTAGGTTGAGTCCAGGATAATTTGGGAGCAAAAAATGTGTTGCAAAGATAACTTCCATGTGTGCAGTTCACAAAATCTGCTGGTGTAGAGGAGGATCTAGATGGCCTTGGCCAACCCTACAATAATATAATGCCAGTACAAGGGAGAATAGACACCAGGACAGTTGGAGATTTGGGCCAATCCAGGAGACATGCTCAGATACCCAATGTGGTTAAGGCAGCTGCATGGGAAAGGCAGGAAATCTGGGTTTGAAGCCCAGTCTGGCACAAATTTTCATTTGTTCTGAAGTATTGGACAGCTGATGTGGAACCATAAATGCAAGTTGCGAAGCTCATCCAGCTCATCCATAAGTGAATGCGGCTGTTGATCAACAGTGCAGTGTCTCAGACACTGCACCACAGTATTTCAAGCCATAGCAAGGCAACGACGAGAGAAAAAAGTGTCTCATCATGGTAATATAGCGCAAGCACAAGCGAGAGTCGACACTGGGACAAATGGAGATTTGGGCCACTCCTGGAGATACGATCAGATTGCCACAGTGGTTAAAGTGATCACTTGCAATAAGCGGGAAATCCAAATCCAAGTTCAAGTGCCTGACCAGAACAAATTTTCATTTGTTCTGAAATATTCTACAGCTACTGTGAAGCCAAATCACAATTTGCAAAGTTTATTCTTAATGGACTTTCCATTGTTTAACTTTCTGTTTTGCTTTCTTCACACACCTATTGTTTTCAGTTATTTCTCTTATCAAATTCTTGTTGTACTTTCGCTGGGAGACATTTCCAAATAGTATTGTTTATATATTATGCCGTGCTTATTAGAAAGTCTAACTTCGTCTTTAGCAGTTGACTTTTCTTGTTTGAGACTGTTTTCTTTGGCCTTTTTACTCTACCAGCAACATATTTTACTGTCTGTATCAGTAGCATAGTTAAAGAAATACCATTTTTGCATATCTCTAAATAATCATCATTCTCTAAGAATATGACTGTGCTGCATACTTTAATCTGGTATATCTCGGCATTTTTAACAGATTATTGTAGTCTGCAGTTCTACTTTCCTGCCTGATGAATCTGTTTCATTATAGCTTTGTACCTATTTTCTCTCTGCATCATACACATGCATGATCACATACAATAGTAAGAAACATAAGAACTGTCACTTCCTGTACAATTTCTCTGTTATTTGATAAAATTTGATCAATTTCATTTTAGATGTTTTTGTCCATGTGTGTGTTATAGACAAACATGTTGTTCCTCTTGGGAATTTCTGCTGATAAATGTCCCATGTAATTCCTGATATTATTTCCAAAACTTCCCAAGAAGCATCACATTCTACCTGTGTTAAACTCTTCAGTTATCATCTTTTAGTTGGATTTGCTGTCATTCAGAATCTTCTGGTCATGTTGTAGATGTATTCTACATCTTCATCAATGACTCAAAAACAGTTACCATGGAATATGCTTATGCTTATTATTATTATTATTATTATTAAACTGGTATTACTATTGTCATAATTATTATGATTAAATAAGCCTTGCTGTTCTATTTAAGATTCTTGGAATATTTGCAATATTGTTTCAAATGTACTACCCACACCTGAATTCAGTTCTATTTGGGCTTTGATTATTCACTGCATGTCTGTTATCCCAAGTACAACCTATTTGATGTTATTTTATGTTCACTAATCCATTTTTGGAACCCAAACATTTGCAGTTTATTATAAAAGAAAAAACTCGGTTTCTATGATACATTTAGTGGTTTATATTGTCCAAGTTCCTGTACCAATGTGCCAATGCAGAAGTAACTGGATGTGTTCCATGGCCTGAAATGATAGTTTAGATTTTTCAGTCCACAGCTCTTAATATTCTTTCATTCAACTTGGAATACAAACATTCCAAGAACTCATACATGGCAATAGGGCCTTCGACAAGACTAACCGTGATACACAGGTCTGTCATGGTCTGAATCATTTGGCAAGATGTTGCATAGTACTAAACCTCAACAGAGCCATGCCCTTAGCAGTCTCATCCCAGTCCTGAGTTCTTCTAAATCAGCTTTGGATCAAGATCATCACCCTTGTCTTACTGACAATGTTCTAGCAATCCCATTAAGTCAGTATTGTCATTTAGTAGTTAGTATTTGTGTTACTAGTAATATATTTAGTCTAGAGGACTGCAGAGGTAGTCTCACCATTCTGTCTACCATGTCAAGTTTGTGGGATGCCCATTCTTATTTATTCCCCATAATGTGATCTGTCAAGATGATAACAGTATGGATACCAATAGTTAGACAGCGTGAATATGTGAACAAGACTTTGCGATTTTTCCCTAGGTGATTCCCTTTATCCTATCTTAGATGTAACTGAAGGTTTTCTTCCCAGCTCTTAGTATAGTCACCATATGTTGAGACATTTATCCATATGCAGTTAATACAAGCAACAGGCTACAAGGAAAGATTAAAAGAAGGGAAAAGCTTATATATTTATCTGTACTCTGTTTAGCAAACTTCTTCCTCATTCCAGTTTTAGTTTGTATCATTATAATTACTGTACAACATTTGTACAGAACATACTTTTAGGCCTTTCACTATGTTCATTTGAATGTTTTCTCAGTTAGAGAATGTGAAGCTCCAACATACTATAGATGAACAAGATCGACAACTGAAGTGTCAGCTGGCATATCAAGAAAATTGTGTTACTCGTCAGAATAAGCTAACTGACTCAGTACGAGAATTAAGAAGGTAAAGTATTGTTTTGTATCTGATTTTAATAATAATTGATTTTTTTTTGTTTTTCATAAAAAAACCTTCATTTACTCTAATGATAAGTCATACTGAAACATTTCACATGTTTATATTGTCGATAACATTTAGGCATCTGAGGAATCATTAATTTTACAAGTCGATCACAAAATAAGGTTCAGTTAAATTCATCAAATTCTTGCTAAACAGTGACTTAAAAATATGTGTACACTTAGACTAATCTCCAAAGAGTAATTAGAGTTGTATTCAGTTTTGAAACAAAGTAAAAACCTGGTAGTCCATATCTAACACTAGTATACTTTGCACTCTTAAAATCCTACATGATTTGAAGCTTGTAGTGTGAAGTTGTGCAGATTAAAAAATGGGTAAATGTCATGCAGGAAGAAGTACTTCAGTCCACAATTAAATTTAGTTCATTCATTTGCATAGTCCATAATTTCAGCATATTGATATGATGTAGGACATTTAAACCTATTTGATGGACACCAGGCCTTTAGATAGGAAATCTGAGGGACCACCTTAAAATATGTTAAGAACACAGCTTTCAAGAGAACTACCTCTTTTTGCCTAGCCTAACTACACACTCTCTCACAGACACAGATATCAATATGTACACCCCCATGGTTGACTGTTTAGGAGTATCTGAGGATGAGGACTAGCAGAAGTTGAAACAAAGGTGGTTACAAGAGCAGAGGATATGCTGAAGAGGTGGTTCCCACCTATGTGGTTGGAAGGAGCTGATGCTGTAGTGGTGGATCCAAATGCCATGGTAACTGAAGTCACTGGCAGAAACATCTGTATTGTGATGTGCAGCATGTTTAGCCTTTGTATGGGCAAGTTTATTGTTAGCCAACACTTGGCAATGGCTATTCGTGCAGGTGGACAGCTGATGAGTTGTTATTCTCACATAGAATGCTGCCCTGCTGGTATATGAAGTTACAGCTTTTGCACATGGTAATAACCTTGATGGGATAGGAAAAACCTGTGACTGAATTGCTATAGGAGTGGTGGGTGGTTGCATGGAACAGGAATTATATCTGGGTCATTCACAGGAGAATGGCTCATGAGCTGCAGAGTAGAAACAGTAGTGGCAACAGATATCATGTTGGTAAATAAATGTATTACTAGGGCCTCACGTCAGCAGATCGTTCGCTGGGTGCAAGTCTTTCGATTTGATGCCACTTCGGAAACTTGTGCGTCGATGGGGATGAGATGATGATTTTATTATTTATTTTTTTAGCATATGGCTAATAAAGACAAATCATAAAATTAAATTACATATATGTGCATATTGACATACAAGAAACTTAAGTTTGTCTTTACAACTGAATATCCAGTCCTTCAATCCAGCACACTGCATCTGGATTTGCTAGCAGGAAGTCCTCTTCAGCACCGTGATAGGCTTGAATCCTGCATTCACTGACAATGTGGTGAACAGTCTGGTATGGAGCCCTGCTGTCACAGGCTGGATTAGGCAGCTTCTTCCACTTAGAGAGAGCATCCCTGCATCGGCCATGGACGGTACGGATTCTGTTGAGAGTAGTCCAGATCTTGCGTGGTAGGTCGAATCCTGAGAAGATGTTATGCAGGTGCACATCTGTCACTGCTTCCCACCAACCTTTCCATTCTTCAGAAGGTTTCAAATCCTTGGTAACCATGTCAGCAGCATCGCACAGAGTTGGATGACATGATTTCAGTCTCTTACGATTTAAAAGTGGCAGGTCGCTATGCATGGGTAGGTTAGAATTCCTGGAGATCTTGTGGAATTCTCTCATAAGGGCAGTACATCTGCTTAGATGAGGAGGCATTATACTGGTTAACAGTGGAAGCCAATAAACTCGAGTAGATGTGACTGTGCCAGATATTATGCACATTGTCATATTCAGCTGGGTGTCAACAAGCCTTGTATGATCACTGATCATCCAAACAGGTGCACAATACTCAGCACTTGAGTACACCAAGCCCAGAGCTGAAGATCACAGGGAGATTGCTGAAGATCCCCAGGTAGTTCCGCATAGCTTATGGAGGATGTTGTTTCGAGTCTTCAACTTTTGAGCTAAGTTAAGGTGTTGTTTGAAGCACAGTGTACAGTTCAGGATGACACCAAGATATTTTGGGTTCCAGTTATGACGAAGAATTCTGTCTCTGAAACCAATTTTACATTCACCAACTGATTTTTTAAATGGAAGCAACACACTTCTGTTTTACTCAGACTGGGTTGGAGTCTCCAGATTTTGGACTAATTATCTAATGCAGATAGGTCATTGGTTAGAATTGCTTCTGTTGTCTTCATTTCCTGGTGTCATACGGCTAGAGGCAGGTCATTGGCATAGCAGTATTTTCTAGACGAAGTGTTAGGTAGATCAGATAGATATAGGTTGAACAGTAATGGTGAGAGAACTGATCCTTGATGCAATCCATTGTTCACCTTCCTTTCCTTACTTATGTTGCTTCCGGTGATTACCTGGAACTTTCAATCACTTAGCATGTTGTTAATCAATCGAGCCATTGTTCTGCAGCGTATGATGCGGAGAAATTTGTAGATAAGGCCTTCCCTTCACACAGTGTTGAAGGCAGCAGTTAGATCAACAAATGCCACAGATGTTTTCTGCTTCATTTGGTATCCTGACTCTATGAAGGATGTGAGAGACAGTACTTGGTCGCAGCAGCTACGCTCTGGTCTGAAGCCTGGCTGATCAACTCGAATGTTCTCTAGGATTATTGTGTTATATACTAGCCTTTCAAAAAGCTTGTAGCTTTCTACCATGTCGGTGGGTTTGCCAGGTTTCAGAACAGATATTATCTTCGCCTTTTTAAACTCCAATGGAAGTTGATCAGTCAGCAGGATGTCAGTGAAGAATTCTGCCAGCCATTTCTTAGCTTTTCCTCCCATATGGATCAGGAATTCTGGATGGATACCATCGAATCCAGCCGCCTTAAGAGCTTTGAGGTCCTTTAGTCCAGAGTCAATGTATGAAACTGTGAAGGGATGGGTATACTCAGATGAGGGAGATGCCATCTTTTTCAGGTCACGAAGCTGTCGTCTGATATGTCTTGTGTGTTTCTTGTCAGCAGGCACTCTTGAGGTAGTAATGATGTGGAAAGCAATTTGGTCTGGAGTTACTTTGGAATTTTTTCTGCATGCTGGTGCACTTCCTCCCAGTTTTCTCAGAAGACTCCATGCTTTCCTGCTCGAGTGGGTAAAGTCCATATTTTTGACTGCTTGTGCCCATTTCTGCCTCCGAGACATGTCCAAGCTGGACAATAGTTCCATAGCTATTTGTGGATCACCACTTTGCTGAAAGTGTTGGTACAGTGTTTCACTTTCATCATTCCAGCCTGGATGATTGTTAGGACAACACAACACCCAGTCCCTGAGTGGAGAAAATCTCTGACTCAGCCGGGAATCAAACTCGGGCCCTTAGGATTGTCATTCTGTTGCACTGACCACTCAGCTACTGAGGATGGACATCATGTTGGTTAGGTGACAATAGAACTCCACCATGGAGATGAGGGTAGGATTTTGGGTTTGATACAGCCCTATTTTCAGAGCTAAATGAAAGGAGACAAAGCCCTGGCAAAATGTGGTTGAATTAAAACTTGGTTCATAATTGGGTAGTAAGGGTAGTACTGACCAGTTGCTAGTTCATAGTGTTGATGAGTTTGTTACTGTCAGATCAAGAAATACATTTCTGGACCAGAAGGGAACTATCTGTCTGCAAAGGCTCTAGCAACTATGTGGAAAGCTCCTGTTTCTAACTTATTGCAGATAAATGCCTATTGTTTCTGAGACTGTAGGGAAAGGACTTTGTGACACAAGGTAGGTGACAGTCATGAGATTGGTTGCACTGTTGATATGTGGTTTATTTGATATGAAGAGAGGTTTTTACGGATCCATCAGAGAAGTGGAGATGGACAGCCAGGAAGACAGCTTATTGTTTTGAGAAGATGCAAGTGAAGGTGATTTGGGGATATATGTTAATATTCTGAAGGGAGGAATAGATGATGTTCTTGCTGTCGATCCAGATCATAAAGATGTAACCTTTAGGTGCTCCAGAAAACTTTGGCATATGATGGTGTGTTATGAGTACTTGAGCATTTCTGGAGGTATATTTGTAAATATAACTGCAAAGTAGAAGTAATTGTGGATCGTATGTAGGTAGTTAAAAGGGTCGGTGAGCCACTACTTCCGCTGAATAGGTCAGCTGTCTACTGTACACAGGAGGCCGCTACACGGGTAGCAGGGGCTGTGTGGCGTGGACTGGGCGGTGTTTTAGGTTAGAGGGTCTTGTGAAAACACAAAAGGGCTTCAGTCACAGAGGGTGCAGCCGAACACAGGAAGAACGTAGATACAGGAACCATCGGTATAACAGTTGTTAATTGTCATAGCTGTGTTGCGAAAGTACCAGAGCTCCAAGTGCTTATAGACAGCACTGATGCTCAAATCGTTATAGGCACTGAAATCTGGCTAACGCCAGATATAAGCTCAGCCAAAATTTTTGCGAAGAACCTAATGGTGTTCTGAAAGGGTAGGATAAACATGGTTGGTGGTGGCACGTTAGAAGTAGTTTATCTTGCCGTGAAATTGAAGTAGATAGTTCCTGTGAGTTAGTATGGGCAGAGGTCATTGTTGGCAACCAGAATAAAATAATAATTGGATACTTTTACCGATCTTCCAATTCAGATGATACAGTTGCTGATTATAGTTGGTGGTGACTTTAATTTACCCTCGATATGTTGGTGAAAATACATGTTTAATGCTGGAGGTACACATAAAACATCATCCGAAATTGTGCTAAACGCATTCTCTGAAAATTATTTCGAGTAGTTATTTCATGAGCCCACACGAATAGTAAATGTTTGTGAAAGCACACTTACCTTTTAGCAACAAATAATCCTGAGTTAATAATGAGCATCAAAACGGATATGGGGATTAGTGAACACATGGTTGTCACAGTGAGATTGAATATTGTAACCCCCAAATCCTCCAAAAACAAATTAAAAATATACCTATTCAGAAAAGCAGATATAAATTCACTTGACACCTTCCTGAGAGACAATCTCCACTCCTTCCAAATTAATAATATAAGTGTAAACCAGATGTGGCTTGAATTCAAAGAAATAGTATCAACAGCAATTGAGGGATTTATACCAAATAAATTAACAAACAATGGAGCTGATGCTCCTTGGTCCACAAAATGGGACAGAACACTCTTGCAGAAACAACAAAAAAAAAAAAAAAACATACCAAATTTAAACAGACGCAAAATCCCCAAGAGTGGATATTTTTTACAGAAGCTCAAAATTTAGCGTGGACTTCAATGTGAGATGCTTATAACAGCTTCCACAATGAAACTTTGTCTTGAAACCTGGCAGAAAATCCAAAGAGATTCTAGTCGTATGTGAAGTATGTTAGTGGCAAGAAACAACCAATGCCTTCTCTGCGCAATAGCAAAAGAGTTACTGTCGAAGAAAGTGCTGCCAAAGCTGAGTTACTAAACACAGCCTTCTGAAATGTCTTCACAAAAGAAGATGAAGTAAATATTTCAGAATTCGAATCAAGAACGGCTGACAACATGAGTAACGTAGAAGTAAATATCCTCAGAATAGGGAAGAAACTCAAATCACCTAATAAAAGTAAGTCTTCTGGTCCAGACTGTATACCAATTAAGTCCCTTTCAGAGTATGCTGATGTATTAGCTACATACTTAATAATCATATACAACAGTTCGCTTGATGAAAGATCCATACCCAAAGACTGGAAAGTTGCAAAAGTCACGCCAATATTCAAGAAAGGTAGTAGGAGTAATCCACTTAATTACAGGCCAATATTGTTAACATCAATATGCAGCAGGATTTTGGAACATATATTGTGTTCAAACATTATGAATTACCTCGAAGAAAACAGTCTATTGACACACAGTCATCATGGGTTTAGAAAACATTGTTCTTGTGAAACACAACTCACTCTTTATTCGGATGAAGTATTGAGTGCTATTGACAGTCAATTTCAGATTGTTTCCGTATTTCTGAATTTCCAGAAGGCTTTTGACATTGTACCACATAAGCGGCTTGTAGTGAAATTGCGTGCTTACAGAATATCGTCTCAGTTATGTGACTGGACTTATGATTTCCTGTCAGAGAGGTCACAGTTCATAGTAACTGATGGAAAGTCATCAAGTAAAACAGAAGTGATTTCTGGTGTGCCCCAAGGTAGTGTTATAGGCCCTTTGCTGTTCCTTATCTATATAAACGATTTGGGAGACAATGTGAGCAGCCGTCTTAGATTGTTTGCAGATGACGCTGTCTTTTATTGACTAATAAAGTCATCATAAGATCAAAACAAATTACAAAACGATTTAGAAAAGATATCTGAATGGGGGAAAATTGGCAGTTCACCCTAAGTAACGAAAAGTGTGTGGTCATCCACATGAGTGCTAAAAGGAATCTGTTACACTTCGGTTACACAATAAATCAGTCAAATCTAAAAGCCGTAAATTCAACTGAATATCTAGGAATTACAATTATGAACAACTTAAATTGGAAGGAACACATAGAAAACGTTGTGGGGAAGTCAAACCAAAGACTGCGTTTTATTGGCAGGACACTTAGAGAATGTAACAGATCTACTAAGGAGACTGCCTACACGACTCTTGTCCATCCTCTTTAAGAATACTGTTGCACAGTGTGGGATCCTTACCAGATAGGACTGACGGAGTACATCAATAAAGTTCAAAGAAGGGCAGCACGTTTTGTATTATCGCAAAATGTGGGAGAGAGTGTCACTGAAATGATACAGGACTTGGGCTGGACATTATTAAAAGAAAGGCGTTTTTCATTACAACGGAATCTTAATCACCAACTTTCTCCTCTGAATGCAAAAATAGTTTGTTGATGCTGATCTACATAGGGAGAAACAATCACCACGATAAAATAACGGAAATCAGAGCTCGTACGGAAAGATATAGGTGTTTGTTCTTTCTGCGTGCCATGTGAGATTGGAATAATAGAGAATCATGAATGTGGTTCGATGAACCCTCTGACAGGCACTTAAATGTCATTTTCAGAGTATCCATGTAGATGTAGAAGGCATTTTGTTTAGTGCCACAAAGACACTGGGAAAACCATAAGCCCGAGGAATGCTTCTGTTCAGGGACACAGCATCCACAGAAGTCCGGCATTAATGAGACAGGAACTGTGAAAAGGCAGTGGAGGAAGTGATTCATGCCTGGGTTGTAGGAAAGGAGAGTGTTGACTATAGATTGAAGATACTGATCAAGCAAGGTAGATGATCTTTCTTCGAGGATCTTTCTGTGAGGGTATTATAATCAC
Organism: Schistocerca americana; assembly: GCF_021461395.2. Lineage (NCBI taxonomy): Eukaryota > Metazoa > Arthropoda > Insecta > Orthoptera > Acrididae > Schistocerca > Schistocerca americana. The sequence continues at coordinate 134,620,338 of NC_060123.1, forward strand.
TCACCATTAGGAAGATGGGTGGAGCTTGGTTTGATGAGCATTGGAAGCAGATAAAGTTTGAATGTACAAGTTACGGTTTTTTCTGATGTGGCAGGGGAGATGAATTCATATATAGACAAAACAAATGAAACACTCAAAAGGGAAAGAGAAAATGAAAAGAAACTTCACAGGTTGAGAGGGCATGTGATGTTTTCCCAGTGATTACAAAACTGAAAGAAATTTACAATGAACTTAGCGGTATGAGCCCACTTGTTATTAAGATGTAACATCCCATCTGGTGCGGATGCATGCCCTAATTCGGTTAAGAAGTGTGGCGTAAAGCTGTTACATCCTCTTCTGGGACAAGCTGGCCAACAACCGTTGTAACTGGCCGTTGATATCTGGGTGCTGACAATGCTATTCATCAGCAGTCACGGTCACAGTACCACTCCAAATGCAGTAATTTGTGTTTTGGTGTTAATGACAGCCTATGCATGAAACGGTAATTCTCTTGACTAACTGCTGCTAGTCTCTGGCCAATGGTGTGGGATGACACAGAATGTTGCAGTGGATCTCTTACTTGTTCTTGGATGGTAGGCACTGATTTGAAGGTGTTAATGATGCAGTTGGTGCAATCCTCACTTGTCATCATCTGGTAGCTTGACTGTGAGTATTCCTGTGCAGTTCAACATCAGGCCATAGTCATATCTGAATGTCCTCATATCTAGATAATGCATGTTTCAATCAGTGTTGCTCAACATCTAATGCTGTTCACACCCCATGTATGCCCTACTAGGGCTGTTAAAAAACTAAACATGAACAGTCCTAATACTCTGCTGGCCATTCTATCTGTCATAGAGAATTGGCAGCTTAATTATTAATGTACCCACTGATGGTGTACACATGTAGAAAGTTACATTGGCAGCTGACCATGTTTTCTGGGTGCAGCAGCTAGAACAACCTTCTGAACATTTAGTCTGTTATGTTTATGTGCAACCTAGCTATCAGATGTTAGTGAATTCTTGCCTTTCCTTTTATTATGTTACTACCCAACTTTTCCAAAAGACCATACTTTTAAAGAACATACAATGCTGCAGATTGCCACATTAAACAAATGATATTCTGTTGTCATATATATCAGAAGGATTCTGGGTCACAATAATAATAATTGGCTAGTCTGTCATACAACAGTGACAACAAAATTTAAGCATTTTGAAACCAGTCATATGTTCTTAATTCAAATCCAAATTAATCATCACAAAAATTATTGTCTGTTGTGCACTGTTTTAAATAAATGTTGCTTAAACTATATTGGCTCATTGTATGTGTTTGTAATTGCCATTTGTAGTCAAATGCAGAAATTAGAAGAAGACTACCACAGACTTCAAAGTTCTGTTGAGGCTACAAAGAAACTTAGCTCACAAGTACAGCTTTCTGCAGAACACATTACCTTCTTGCATGAAAAGGAGAAGAGCAAGACTGCATCCCTTGAAAAAAAGATTGTAGCCCTTGAAGGTAAGTCAGTAGAGAAGAATCTATGGATACACGCATTTTTAGAGTTAGTGAAATATAAGTTAATTACTAAGATCCAATTGCATATATTGTCATTTCACAGAGAAATAATAGTTTGAATTTTATTGTCACTGTTACATTTCGAAGTCTTTTCTGTCGTCTTATTTCCTCCTTCTGTTTTTGCCATCACTTTCTATTCACCTTCTCCTTTTTTACCGTAATCCAGAAACTCTTTGCCTTTACAAATGTCTGCTTGTGTCTGAGTATGTGTGGATGGATATGTGTGTGTGTGCGAGTGTATACCTGTCCTTTTTTCCCCCTAAGGTAAGTCTTTCCGCTCCCGGGATTGGAATGACTCCTTACCCTCTCCCTTAAAACCCATATCCTTTTGTCTTTCCTTCTCCTTCCCTCTTTCCTGACGAGGCAACCATTGGTTGCGAAAGCTAGAATTTTGTGTGTATGTTTGTGTTTGTTTGTGTGTCTATCGACCTGCCAGCGCTTTTGTTTGGTAAGTTTCATCATCTTTCTTTTTAGAAATAATAGTTTATTTGTTGCATTATTGATTGATTCATTCATTTGTCCATTAATCTGTGAAACAATTTGAAACAACAGTGATTAATGTTTTATGTTGGTGATCGAATGTTGTAGCAGCCTAATGTTTTATTTGAAAGACTATGACTGAGGCGATAAGTGGGGATCATTTTACCTGCTGTGAAAGTTGTTTCAGTCAGATTTTGGCTGCCCAAAAATGCTACATTCAAAGAATAGATGTTTTTCATTAGTCAAGGTCATGCAAGTTTGCACTTAGTTTTAGCTCCCCATGCAGGGTGCATGGCATGGCATTTACAGTGAAATTTCTAAAGTGCTCGTAAAAGATTGAACAGTGGAGGTTCTTGTCAGTGACTGCAACTTCATATTCACAGGTGATGTCATTTCTATGACTAGATATAATCCTTGATACCATGTAAGAATTTTTCTCATTTTGCCCTTTGGTGTCTAGGGGTTCACCAGCACAACCCACTGACTGAGTTTATACTTGGGTAGTTTAACAACACATTATCCCATTTTTTCTTGCTGATCAAGCACTTTCATATTCAATTTCTTTACTTGTTTCCACACATCCCACACAATATCTTCCCAGGCTTCTTCATCAAGTCCCCATTTTTCCCAACTTTAGCTGTAAACACTTTGAAAGCCAATGAAATCTTTCTACCATATACCACTTCGTATAGTGAGAATCCAGTGCTTTCGTGCTCTTTAGGATTGTATGCAGCTATGACATAGGGCAGATAAACATCCCAGTCATTGTAATTGCTGTTCACATAATAACCTAACATTTTGCTGATAGCACAATGAACACATTCTGTTCTTCTATTTGAATGAGGGTGGAAGGGACTAGTTATTAGTTTCCAGATTCACAATAGATGACACAGCTGCTTAATCAGCTTGGCCTTGAAGTTAGTGTTCTGATCTGTAATTTTGTGTTGGGAATGCCAAACTTGAATAACCAGTTGTTTACCACTGCCTGTGCCACGGTAAGTACTTGTTTATTTGGGATTACAATTGTTTCAAAATAATGTGAAAAGTGGTCCGTGATGGTTAAAATGTAGCAGTTGCTCACCAGTGTTAGGTTGAATGAACCCAAAATGTTGATTCCCACTGTTTAAAATGGCTCGGCTGCCTCGGGTAATCTTTGCTGCAGTATTTGTTGATGACTGAGATTGGCACATTGTGCCCATGGTATGCAGTTCCTCACACCCAGGTCAACTTCATGTCTCCCCTTCCTCTACCACTATTGTTCAACTATTCAGTGATAAGTTGTTCTTCGTCATCCATGATCTGATAATACATGATCATGAGCTTCCTTCAACACTTCAACTGTCAGTGCTGTGGGTACCAAAATACATGGCATGAACTTTATCATCCTATACAATAGCTTATTGTGCTTAATTAAATTCACTTAATTTTAATGCCCAACAAGTTAATCTGCATGAAGGATCCTTCAACTGTAATAACTATTTTAATGCAGCATGCTCTGTTATGACTTTGACTTTCCTAACATATAGGTAACAGTGAAACTAGCTTTAAGTAATTCCATTCAGCTTTATTTAACAGCCTCAATGAATATATTACTGGTTGTTCCACGCCATTCAAATCTTGACTTAGAATGCATCCTGTCACCTGGTTGCATGCAACACAGAACAGGAGACATTCTTTCTCATAATTTGGGTACCAGGCTAGTTGTTAGCATCTCTTTCAGTTGCTCAAATGCAGTTTGACAGTCAGTTGTCCACTGGTATTTTATATCATTTTTTTAACAAAAGAGTTAATGGTTCAGTGATTTCACCAAACTCTTTGACAAATTTTCTATGGTAATTACATAAATCTAATAATGATTGGAGTTTTTTCACAGTTTGTGGTGGTAAGAAATCAGGGACAACACATATCAAACTTGGGGCAAGGTTCACACCATCTCAACTAATCACATGACCTTAATAGTTCACCTTTGTGGACACACAGTGTCACTTTTCAATATATAACATTCAGCGTACTAAAATCAGCTTCCTCCATCTGTTGTGTATGCTGCTCAAGACCTTTAGAAAACACAATAATATCATCTTAACAGACCATACACTGATGTGGTTTTAATCCCCTTAACACTCCATTTAATTGCCATTGGATTGTATCTGGTGTATTCTCAAGCTCAAATGCCATCTGCTGAGTTTGGTAGTGTCCCTATGGAATGGTAAATTAGATCATTGTCTGATCTTCTTGAAACCACTTCCAACTGGTGATACCCCTCTTTAAATTTGTTGTGGAGAAGTATTTACATTGACCCAGGTTGCCAAATCTTTCAATTATATTTGTAATACAATATGCTTCCATCACGGTTCTTGTGTTCAGATATTGGGAATTGCAACAAAACCTGTGTTTGTTCGTCCTGTCTGATGATTTTTAGGCACAGTGACAATGTGTGCTTCCTGTCGACTATCTCTATCCTCCATATGCCATCCTTGATTTATGAATTCCTCCATTACCATTTGCAAGTACCAAAGTGTATGGTATGGCTTCTTGTAAACAGGATTTATCCCTCGACAGGATTTTATGCCATCATGGGCATCACAGAGAATGGACCACAAGGACTGAACAAATCTGCAAATCATATTGACAGTGTTTACATATCTATCCTATATTTCCATTTTAAATGCTGTTCTTTTTCATGTAATGCAGATGTATTGAAGATTTGCTTGCGACAAAGGTCTCCACGCATGCTTTCTAAATCTTCCACATCTGGGATGTGCAGATTGACAATTAATAATCCTTTTGGCCGAGCCACTTCATCAGAGCCAAAATTATCCACACTCAAGAGACAAAACAGTGTGATGTATTAAATTTGTCACTGTGTTCAAATGGCTCTATAACAAACAATATATCATTCAGTATGTCAGTACCCACACTCGCCCAGAGCAATTTTCCCATACCTATCGGTGCTCTGTCATGCAAATTGAGCCTAAATGAACACGTATGCCATTTATTTTGCTTCCACTTTCACAATCCGTGAACCTTGCGACAATGTTTTATTTGCAGTGGTTGTCCCCAGAGGCAACAGTGTCCCACTGGGTTCAGTGGTGCACTGTGAAAGATCAACTTCTTTGTGATGCTGTTTCAGAAAATACAGCCCAAGGATTGCGTATTACTTTCGTCCAATATGCAAACTGAGCAGTGTTGATTCCAGTGATTTATCATGATATCACTCTCCTTGCTTTTTACTCTAACAGTTCCACGCACGATTCCCCATCATCCTATCACCCTCTTTGCTTTTTACTCTGACAGTCCTCTACACGATGCCCCACCACCCTGTCACTCTCTTTGCTTTTTACTCTGACAATCCCTCGCATGATGCACCACCATCCTGCACTTGTAGCATATCAGTTGATGGCATAGTTCCTGAATGTGATTCACACTTACAGAACTTTACATCTGAGAAAAAAATACTCTGATTACCCTGCACCCAAGTTACCACGTCTACATCCTCCAGTTGCATAGCAACCTTAATGGCAGCAGTCAGATCCTATTGATTTTCCATCAATACCCTCCTCGGTGTATTGGGTGGAAGTCCTCTCAAAAACATATCTAGCACTCTGTGTTCTGCCTCTTGCAGAATAATTTATCTGCCTCATGGGACTGTGTTAACTCATACATTTGCACACTGATTTTCCTAATTATATCAAAGAATGTTTCCAGCAACTCTTTTCATTTCCGGGACATCTCATTAAGTTACTCCTTAAAAAAAATATAGCACTATTTTGCTTGTGGTAGCGCTAATAGTCTCTTCTTGAGTTGTTCAAATTTTTGTGCTTTATTCAACCCCTCATGATCCATGACACACATCTTTGCCTCACTCACCACTCGTAGCTTGCTCGTGTGCAGATGTACCTTGTCCAAACAATTATCCAGACTAGCAACAGCTTCCAGATTGTTGGTAAATGCAGACACATCCTCATTCACTTTACTAGAAAAAGGAGCCACTAGACTAGCTGCAATGGGATCCACAGAAGGAACAGGTCCACTTTATGAAGCTTGTGCATGTAGCATCCTATTTAGTTCACTGTGTCCACGTGCATTACCTGCTGTTGAAGTGTCCACCTGCCTTTGTAATGTGTTGTCCCTCTCCAACAGTTTGGTGATGTGCTTCACGAAAGATTCAGCTGGTTCCTGCATCATCATTGCTTGTGTTTGTAGCATTTGTGTAACCTCTATAAACCAAAAATACAATACACATAAAGTACACTGCACATCAACAAAGCGAGGACAGCTACCACAAACATTTAGGCATAAGTGAAAAAAAATTAGAGTAATCCTTGTGATGGAACATAGCCCATTGAGACTCTGAGCATTGATGTGCCTCTTTCCCATAATGTCGGAAAGTATTGCACGTAGCTGGTACTGCCGGCATACACAGCAGTTCATGACCCACAAAATTATAATGCTGGCCTCTCACAGGCTATGAATAAATAGTACTGCAACAAATCTGTAGGTCACTCAGGTTTCACAAATTGTACCTTCAAGTTCCTATGCACATCAATCTATCCTTGACTGTGTACAAAACAGAAGAAAAAGGTCACACAAATAAAAAAAACCTCACTTACCAAAGCTGTATTGCTGAACTGCACATTATGGCTGGACCCTGGATCCGGCTGCAGGTGTCAATAACCATTTCTGATACCACTTATAGAGCTCAGGGTGGCAAGCTTCCTGTGGTGGTTGGTGGAAGCAGGTTGACAGAGCTCAGGAGGCCAGTAAATCATCACCACAGGTGGGTTAGCAGTGGAGTGGTGATGCTGGCAGCAGCTGAGGTAGGCCCACAAGTGACCCACCGGTTGGTGGGCACTTAGTTGGCGGCAGTTGCCTCAATGCGAACAGCAGGGCCGCAGCTAGCAGTGACAGGTTCTGGAGGTGGTGACTAGTTGATCTATGTAGACTCATAGAACATTGTAGGATTGCTCATCAGAGCTGGAGGCTGGCTCCAATACCTGTGTCTAAAAGTGAAGATTGTTTATATGGGCTTGACCCATCCCTGTTTTGATGAAGCATCAGTTCCTAACCCATAAGCCACAACAAAGCCACGACTTAGACGTAAGGCAATCATGTCACCCATGCCACAGCAGCTCTGACTTTCTGCTGCATAAATACTGTTAAGCCCCTGGTTCCTCTGGTTTGCTGTTGCATGTGGTAACCACTTTGAAGACAGTACTTGTTGTATCAGCTGTATAACTTCACCTGGCCATCCCAAGCTGACCTGCTTCCAATAAATCTTGCATTCTCCCAATAAATCTTGCATTAGCTATGGATAGTGTCCCAATTTTACCTAGCTGTGCCAAGTAAATTAATTGCGGCACAACGGTACACACATTGCATATTAAAACAAGATGACATTACCGCTGCTTGCATTCAGGGTGTATCTAATAATTCTAAATCTTTTACACAAAGTGATAGATCATAAACAAAAATAGAAACAGCAATAATTTGGCAATAGTTCAGTACTATTTACCAAAAATTACATTTATATTTTCCAGTTTCCTTCAGAAGGAAGTTTATAGTTTCCCTCACTTTTGGGCTTGAAAAGTACCGTCTTAAGTGCAGAATATTGTCTCATGATTCAACATGAAACTTAGAAAATATACAATACTCCCTACGTTACACAAGCAATATAAAGGCCTGATATGGCAGAAAGTGTCACATGACTCAATTTCACCCAATCAATAAGTGCCCGTACAGAGCTTGGTGAAGTTCTGTGGTCTGTGCCATCGGTGGTGCAGTGAGATAGGACAGCACTGATGCTGAACTGAGATGTGTGTGCTGGAAACTTCCCCAAAAAGTATTGTAGCTTAAAAAGTTTGGTAGGTTAGTTAATGCGAACAGTGTCACTGAGATGACATTATGTCAATGTATTGTCATCTTTGCTGAGAACATGGTGCATCTGTTCAATATGGTCTTTAAAAATAACATGTATTTGTAGGTTACAGTGGAAGGTAGCAGCTTGGTGATGAGAAAATGAGATGTGAGGATTGGTTAGATCGATGAGTTTTGCCTGAGACAATAATGTTATCTCAGTAGTTGTCACAGCATGGGATATCAGCTGTTAGTTATTTCAGATGGTGTTGAAAAATGGCTGAAGTTGATATATGAAAGGAATGTACTTAAGGGGATATAATCCAAAAGATGTAATCAGAACAACAATATGTTGACACTATAGACCCTACGGAACTTGCAAGTATGCATCTTCCAGATCAATTTAGAAAAGTATTGCCCAGTTACCAAACTAGAATGCAGCTTGTAATGCTGTAGGATGGGATGTGAATTGATAGTGACTTAAGTATTGATTGTAGCCTTAAAATCAATTTAAATACACACTTAGGTTAGGATGTCATTGATGTATCCCAACCTGGATTCAAAAACGGGTGCATATTTTTGACAGACCTGAATATTTTTAAAGGGAATGGAGTTATACATGAAACTGACAGGATTCAAGATTGAGAAAACATAGAGTGGAAAGATGTGCAGCCGACATGTGTTTGCAGCTATGGTGTCTTGAAGCCTGTTCAGTTCAGGGAGTGTTGGACTTGATGGTACGTCACTTGTGTTGTGACCATGCTGCATACATGAATGGCATGTTTGTTATATGTAACAATCTTATGAGTTGATGTCTGCAGTATACATCTACATCTACATCTACACTTATACCCCACAAGCTACCTTACAGTGTTTGGAAAAGTGTACTTTGGATACCACTGTTAACCCCTTTTCCTGTTCCAGTTGTGAATGTTGTGGAGAAAGAAAGATTGCTGGTAAGCCTCCATGTGAGCTCGAATCTCTCTGATTTTACTATTATGGTCTTTACAAGAGATTTACATAGAAAGAAGCAATATATTGGTTGACTCTTGTAGGAACATATGCTCTCGAATGTTCATGATGTTTTCATATTTACTAAATGAATCCATAATGAAATGTGCTGTTCTTCTTTGGATCTTCTCTGTTTTCTCTACCAATCCTATCTGGTGCAGTATTCAAGTATTGGTCAAATGAGGATTTTATAAGTTACCTCCTTTGTGAGTGGGCTACATTTCCTGAGAGTCTTCCAATGAATCTCAGTCTGACATTTCTATTGCCTGTGATTAGTTTTATGTGGCCATTCCAATTTAAATCACTCTGTGCACATTATCCTCAATATTCTATGTATATGACTGCTTCTAGTAATTGTTCTGCAATCTTGTAAACATACAATAATGTATCTTTTTCTCTATTTATGCGATTACATATCTTGAGAATCAGTTGCCAGTCCCTGTACCAAGTGTTTGTCCTCTGTGGCTCTTCCTGCAATTTGCTACAGTTTTATTACATTATGACTTTTCTGTATACAGTAGTATCATCCACAAAAAGCCCCACAGAACTTCCAGTGTTGCACAATAAGCCATTTATAAGTATTGTGAAAAGGAATGGTCCTATAACACTCCCTTGGAGTATGCTCAAAGTTACTTGTATCTCTGATGATTTCTCTCCATTGAGAATGACATGCTGTGTTCTATTTTCTAGAAACTCTTCATACAGTCACACAGATGGTCTGATATTTCATATGCTCATATTTTGTTCACTAGGTGGCAGTGTGGAACTATTGAATGATGCCTTCAAGAAGTCAAGGAACATGCCATCAAACTGGCTGCCAGTATCTACTGCTTTCTGGGTCTGGTGGATGAATAAAGTGAGTCGGGTTTCACGCTCTCATTTTCAGTGCTCATGTTGAATCCTACAGAGGAGATTTTCGTTCTCTAGAAATGCTGTAATATGAGAGCGTAAAACATGTTCCAAAATTCTACAACAAACTGATGTCAGAGATATAGTCCTATAGTATTGTGTGTCTGTTCAATGACCCTTCTTGAAAATGGGAATGACCTGCTCTTTTTTTCAATCATTAGAAATGCTTCAGTCCTTCAGCAACCTACGTGAGTTTTTTTCATGTACTCTATAATATTGGTATCTCATATTGGTATCTCCTGAGGTTCAGTGGCCCTTCCTCTGTTGAACGACTTTAATTGTTGCTCACTTATCCCATAATCATAAACTTGACATTTGTGTGATGATTTAAAGGAGGAGCTACAAAGTGATCTTCCTCAGTGAAACAATTTTGGAAAAAATCTTAAATATTTTAACCTTCTCTGTGTCATCCTCCATTTAATGTCATTGTAGTCACAGAGAGTTTGAATAGCTGGCTTTGATCTATTCACTGATTTAACGTAAGAGTAAATCTTCTTAGATTTTCATCAAGTAGGTAGATACAATTTTACTTTCAAATTCATTGAACCTTCATGTATGGCACTCCTGATGCTAAATTTGGCTCCATACAGTTTTTGTTTGGTGGACAACTGAATTAATTACTGTGTATTTTTCAAGATTAATGAGGAAGCAGGCTGTGCCTATCAAATGCACCTGTTGCCTGATAATTTCAACTTAAAGAAAAAGATGCATGCAAACATTTGATATTGGACACCAGCATATTGAAGTCATGGTCTCGTGGTTTGCATTTGCAAATTATCTCCATGTGACCCTTTTCTCCACTTTATGTACACACTTCAGTTCAGTAAGGGCACTAGGCTTTTCAGTGGTATCAGAAACTATCTCTATGAAGTAGATAGGCAATTCAACGCTGGGACCTATGAGACCAGTTAGCAAATTGCACAGTTAGCTTTGGAGGGTGTCCCCTAAACAGTGGATCAAGCTCTCTGGTTGTAAAGGCAGAAAACTGTCGAGCTGAAGAAACATGACTAGGACTGTGGAGGGTCATGTGATGGTGGTTGAATGACAGCAACTTCACATACATCAGGACATTCTTGTAGTTTCATGTCCGTCAAGTGCGCTATTTAAAAAGTGGAAGCAATATGGAGGACTTCTGCAGCTGAGGGGTTAGAAAGCTTAAGAGTGTTGTGCCAATCCTCTGAGGTCAGGAGTGAATTTGACAACCATGTCTAGAATAAGAGCAATTGCATAATGTTTTTGACATCCATCACATGTGGATCACAATGTCATCTTTCAGACAATTCTGAGCGATGCGTGATAGCACAGATTTGGTTTGTTGTAACAAAAATGAAACTGCAAGCAGGAAACCACAACATGAGTTTCACCACAGAAATGACTACATAAAATGTGTCAAATTCTGTCAGAAGTTAGAGCTACAAGATTAGTAAGCAGAGTGAGCTTCCATAAGAGCTGATAGATTTTGGGAACTGATAATGCAAGAGAAAGAGATTTTTGAGTTTGTGCTCTTAGTACATGATATGGGTGTGTCAATGTAGACATTTCTCTTAACTGGCCCAGTTCTTCTTATCATCCAAAAAGGAAATGAATAATGGTGGCATTGTTGAGTGGTCAGGCGAGCTTGTCAGAACCCCTTGTGCTGCCTGGTGCTGTTGCAGGAATGCCAGTAATAATGTAGGTTCCTCCTGGTGTTTTTTGTTTTGGATGAGAATAGTTTTCTGCTGGTAACACTGCTTTCTTGAAACACTATAAAAGCTGTGGATCCATGGCGAAGCATTCTTAAATCATATAACTTGTGTTTTTTCAGAAAGGCATTTGACTCATCTTAATGCCAATTTTATATTTGGACAGTAGAACTTTTTTCGAGGAATTCACATGCACACAACTCTGTCTCTGATGATAGTAATTTAACAAAGACTGATTAGACTTGCAATACCTGTCAAGTGGATTATCTGAATGGGATGGAAATCAGTAGATGTGATGTACATGTATGGACAAGCAAATGATTACAATTTCAGAAAGATTGGATGATTTCTTCAAGAGGACAAGCTTCACCAATTTAGAAAGTCAATAATGTGGTGGCCCACTTTGGGCACTTATGCAAGCAGTTATTCAGTTCGTCAGTAATTGGTAGAATTATTGGATGTCCTCCTGAAGGATATTGTGCCAAATTCTGTTCAATTGGCATGTCAGGTCATCAAAATCCCGAGCTTGTTGGAGGGCTGTGCCCATAATGCTCAAAACTGCCAGTTAGGGTTTGGCAAGCATGAAGACAAGCAATAGAAACTCTCGCCATGTGTGGGCTGACATTATCTTGATAAATATAAGCCCTGGATGGCTTGTCATGAAGGGAAACAAAACAGGTCATGGAATATCATTGATATGCTACTGTGCTGTAAGGATGTCACAGATGACGACAAAAGGGATCCACCTCAGGCCATGACCCCTGGTTGTCAGGTAGTATAGCGGATAATAGTCAGATTGTTATTCTACTGCTGTTAAGGTCATCTCCAGACATGTCTTCACAGGTCATCGGGGATCAGTTCAATACTGTCATTGTAAATGCTGCAGCTCTAGGTAAAGCTGAAGTTGACAAGATTAGTAATTTTGGGTAGAAAGCAACGATATTTGGTTTTGCCAAGCTGAAGCACAGATTCACATCACCAGCATTGCAACCGAAACTACAAAATTTAATTATTTACTTCACAACTAGAGCCATTATTTGTTGAAAACATTTTTGGAATTTGTTGCCGTATCTGAATCTCAAAATGATTATTGGTTGGAGAAGGGCTCTTAACAATGTTACAGAAGAGTGAAGAGTACCAAATAAAATGATTAGTTGATGAACAGGAGTTAGGGGACTTTAATGTTGATTCACTGAAAGAGTGTAATAGGAAGAATGACCTGGAAGTCTTGCTCGGTTCTTTCAATTTGACATCTGTCATTAATTTTCCTACTCGGGTAGTAAAGGACAGCAGCACATTGATAGATAACACTTATATAGACCAAGGTAGGTTTAAAAACATTAATTCTTGTTCTGTTGAGAATGGGCCTTCTGATCATGATGCTCAGCTAGTTACAGTATATGACATAGCTCCATTCAGTAATTCAAAACTACCCTCCAAAGTTGTGTGTTCAATTAATAACTCAACAATTAGAAATTTCAGAGAAAATCTTCAGCAGCTAGACTGGGATGAGGTGTACAAGGAACCCGATGCTAATTTAAAATATAACTTATTTCATGATACACTTGTAAGAGAATTTGAAAACTGTTTCCCCAAGAAAGTAGTTAAATCTAATTATAAGAAACCATGCAAAAAATCTTGGGTTACTAAAGGAATAAAAATATCTTATAACCACAAAAGGGAACTGTATCTAACAACAAGAAAGCGTAATGACCCAGAAACAGCCAAATATTATAAAAACTACAGTGCTACATTAAGAAAGCTTATTAAAAAGTCTAGAAACATGTGCATCATGTCTGAGATTAATACCTCTGATAACAAAATCAAAACAATTTGGAATATTATTATGAGGGAGACAGGACAACCAAGAGTACTGGATGACGGCATCACCATCAAAGCGAATGGAAACTTGATAAACAACAAGCCGGAAGTCGAAAATATTTTGAATAATCATTTTTTAAATGTTGTAGAGAAAATAGGATCTAAATGCTCATTAGAAGAACCAAGGCAGTTAATGGAAGAGGCCTTACCCACACCATTTGATACAATTGAAATTCCACCCACCTCTACTTCTGAAATTAGGAAGATAATTAACTCTCCCAAGAATAAAAGCTCACATGGAATTGATGGCATTTCCAGCAGGATAATAAAAGCTTGTTCCCAAGAAATAAGTGGGATTCTTAGCCACATATGTAATAGCTCTCTGAAGCAGGGTATTTTCCCAGATAGACTGAAGTATGCCATTGTTAAACCACAGCATAAAAAAGGGGATACGTCTGATGTCAACAACTACCGCCCAATCTCTTCTGACTGCCTTATCCAAAATTCTTGAAAAAGTAATGTATTGTAGAGTAGTTTCACACCTTTGTAAAAATAAGGTTTTAACAAAATGTCAGTTTGGTTTCCAGAGGGGTTTTTCAACGGAAAATGCTATATATACTTTCACTAATGAAATATTAAATGCTCTGATTAACCGGAAGTCACCCGTTGGGATTTTTTGTGATCTATCAAAGGCTTTTGATTGTGTAAATCGTGAAATACTTCTAAATAAGCTCAAGTACTGTGGTATGAATGTAACAGTGCTCAAATAGTTTAAATCATACCTAACTGGAAGAGTGCAGAAAGTTGAAGTAAACAGTTCACATAATATGCAAAAAACTGGTGATTTCTCAAACTGGGGAACAATCAAGAATGGGGTGCCGCAAGGTTTGGTCTTGGGCCCTCTGCTGTTCTTAATATATATTAATGACTTGCCATTCTATATTCACGATGATGTAAACCTGGTACTTTTTGCTGATGATACAAGTATAGCTATCACACCCGACAGACAAGAATTAACTGGTGAAATTGTAAACGATGTTTTTCAGAAAATCATTAAGTGGTTCTCTGCAAATGGGCTCTCATTAAACTTTGACAAAACACAGTATATTCAGTTCCACACAGTAAATGGAATGACACCACTAATAAATATAGACTTTGGTCAGACATCGGTAGCTAAGGTAGAATATTCAAAATTTCTAGGTATATGCATTGATGAGGGGTTGAACTGGAAAAAAGACACTGAGGATCTGCTGAAACATTTGAGTTCAGCCACTTATGCTATTAGGATCATTGCAAATTTTGGCAATATACATCTGAGTAAATTAGCTTACCACGCCTATTTTCATTCTCTGCTTTCATATGGCATCATATTCTGAGGTAACTCACCATTGAGTAAAAGAGTGTTCATTGCACAAAAACGTGTAATCAGAATAATTTCTGGAGCTCATCCAAGATCATCCTGCAGACACTTATTCAAGGAGCTAGGAATCTTCACTGTAGCCTCACAATATATATTCACTTATGAAATTTGTTATTAACAATCCAAACGAATTCAAAAGTAATAGCAGTGTACATGGCTACAACACTAAGAGAAAGGATGATCTTCACTACTCAAGGTTAAATCTAACTTTGGCTCAGAAGGGCGTAAATTATGCTGCCACAAAAGTCTTTGGTCACTTACCTAATAGCATCAAAAGTGTAACAGATAGCCATATAGTATTTAAAAGGAAATTAAAAGAATTTCTTATGGCAACTCCTTCAACTCAGTAGATGAATTTTTGGATGTAGTAAGTGGGTAATTTCCCAACGGCCCTCCCCCCCCCCCCCCCCCCCCTCAAAAAAAAAAAAAAAAAAAGAAAAAGTGTCATGTAATATTTTGTCTAATGTAATATCTTGTATAGACACCTTTTATTGACCTGACACGTTCCACATCATTACGAAGTGTCGTATTCATGATCTGTGGAACAAGTACTAATCTAATCTAATCTAAAGCAAGTCAATTGTTAAAAATTAAAGGTTATGAATGAGCATTACAGGCTAAAAGATCCTCAAAATGATGTGGTTACATAACCTCCCACCCTTATTTAAAATACAGGGTGATTCAAAAAGAATACCACAACTTTAGGAATTTAAAACTCTGCAACGACAAAAGGCAGAGCTAAGCACTATCTGTCGGCGAATTAAGGGAGCTATAAAGTTTCATTTAGTTGTACATTTGTTCGCTTGAGGCGCTGTTGACTAGGCGTCAGCGTCAGTTGATGCTAAGATGGCGACCGCTCAACAGAAAGCTTTTTGTGTTATTGAGTACGGCAGAAGTGAATCGACGACAGTTGTTCAGCGTGCATTTCGAACGAAGTATGGTGGTAAACCTCCTGATAGGTGGTGTATTAAACGTTGGTATAAACAGTTTAAAGAGAATGGGTGTTTGTGCAAAGGGAAAAGTTCTGGATGGCCGAGAACGAGAGATGAAAATGTAGCACGCATCCAGCAAGCATTTGTTCGCAGCCCAGGAAAATCGACTCGCAGAGCTAGCAGAGAGCTGCAAATTCCACAATCAACTGTATGGAGAGTCCTACGAAAAAGGTTAGTTATGAAACCTTATGGTCTGAAATTGGTTCAAGCACTGTCTGCAGCCGATAAGATTAAAAGAATCGATTTCTGTGATTTTATCCTTGCTCAAATGGAAACAGATGAATCTTTCGTTTCAAAGATTGTGTTTAGTGATGAAGCAACTTTCCACACTAACGGGAAAGTCAACCGTCACAATGTCTGTATATGGGGCACTGAGAATCCGCGGGAAACAACTCAGTATGAACGTGACTCGCCTAAGGTGAACGTTTTCTGTGCCATTTCAGCCAATAAAGTTTTTGGTCCTTTTTTCTTCGAAGGTGCTACTGTAACTGGACTACAGTATCTGGAGATGTTAGAGAATTGGCTGCTCCCTCAGCTTGAACAAGAAGCACAACAATTCATATTTCAGCAGGATGGAGTGCCACCACATTGGCACTTATCTGTCCGTAACTACCTGAACGTCAACTACCCGAGGCGATGGATCGGCCGCCAGGCAGCCCGTGGCAGAGCACTTCATCACTGGCCTCCAAGAAGCCCTGATCTTACCCCCTGCAATTTTTTCTTATGGGGGTATGTTAAGGATATGGTGTTTCAGCCACCTCTCCCAGCCACCATTGATGATTTGAAACGAGAAATAACAGCAGCTATCCAAACTGTTACGCCTGATGTGCTACAGAGAGTGTGGAACGAGTTGGAGTATCGGGTTGATATTGCTCGTGTGTCTGGAGGGGGCCATATTGAACATCTCTGAACTTGTTTTTGAGTGAAAAAAAAAACCTTTTTAAATACTCTTTGTAATGATGTATAACAGAAGGTTATATTATGTTTCTTTCATTAAATACACATTTTTAAAGTTGTGGTATTCTTTTTGAATCACCCTGTATTTTGTCTCTTTCTGAAGATGTTTATAAAATGACTCACGTGTCTGATTGATTGATGGAAGAGCAATTAGTTAATGAAGTTCAGTCAGCTCTAATAGAGAATTTGTCATTGGGTACAGATCTTTATTTCCAGTTGTATGAGATGTGTTTTCAAATCAACAAAAAAGAATGTCAGCTGAGATAGAATGGGAATCAGATATGACAATGTTCTCATAGTAGGAGTAGAAGCTCTTTGAGATATAACTGAAAGGAGAAGTACTGCTACTACCATTTTCATTTGGGGGCATATCTTAGGCCAGAAAAATGTGTTCAGCCTTGTGAATGAAGAAATTGGGGAAATCTGTTGCAGGTGGTGTTATAGGTCTCCAGTACCACTTTTTTGTCAAAGAATCCACCTTCTAGTTGATCTCAAGAACAAAAGAGAAATTAATAACAATAGTCTATAGAAAATGAAGGGAATATATTGTGTATTGAAGCAAGTGATATAATTAATACCTTTCATATCTCCTAACCCTCATGAACTGTGGATCTTGGCAAGGTGGAGTAGCCTCAAGAATACAGTACCTTATGCTCAACCCCACTGAAGAGGTTTCTAAGAAGAGGCAAGACTAATATATGGTTCTTGAAGAGAAGCAGCAGCCTTTTTTGCAGGGCAATATTCTGGATATCGACTGATCTGGCCTTGCAGCATTAATCAGTATGGTCTTGCTATGTTAGTACTGTGAACAGCTGAAAGCAAGGGGAAACTACAGACATTATATTTTTCAAAGACCTGTAGCTGTACTGTATGGCTTAATAATGACTGCACCTGCTTCGGTAAAATATTGTGAAGGTAAAATAGTTGGCCATTCAGGTCATAGGTAAGACAAATGGTAAACTTCAGTTTATTGGAAAAATGCAGTCAAATGCTGACTTTAACACTATTTATTTAATGACTGATTTCAGTGCAGGACCATGTTCATGGAAGTCAAGTATGCAGTTATGAAACCAACATTACATATCATACATTTTAAAGGTCCAAGGTACATGTTTAAAATCAAGCAGAACAATTCTGAACACAATAACTGTGTGAAATGCAGGCACTATTCACTACAAATGAAGACATTAAACGAGTTCTCTGGTTGATTATCCTGAATCAGTTTCTGGTAAAACATCAAATCTCCGACATTGCTGCGGCCAGAAAAAGGTCCTACAAGTACAGGACCAACGACGACTGAAGAGAATCATTTAATGTGATAGAAGTGTAATCCTACTGCAAATTTCTGCAGATTTCAACGATGGGCCATCAAAAATATCAGCATGCGAACCATTCAATGAAACACCATTGAGATGGGCTTTTGGAGCCAAAGGCTGCATGATGACTGCACGACACAAAGCTTTACACCTCACCTGGGCCTGTCAACACTGTCATTTGGACTATTGATGACTGGGAAACATGTTGCCTGGTCGGATGAGTCTTGTTTCAAATTGTATCGAGCGGATGAACATGTACGGGTATGGAGACAACCTCATGAATCCATGGACCCTGCATGTCAGCAGGGGACTGTTCAAGCTGGTGGAGGCTCTGTAATGGTGTGAGTCATGTGCAGTTGGAGTGATGTGGGACCCCTGATATGTCTAGATGCGACTCTTTGACAGATGATGTGTGTAAGCATCCTGTCTGATCTCCTGCATCCAATTATGTCCATTGTGCAGTCCAACAGACTTGGGCAACTCCAGCAGGACAATGCAACAACCTACCCATCCAGAATAGCTACAGAGTGGCTGCAGGAACACTCATCTGAGTTTAAACACTTCCGCTGGCGACCATAGCATATCTGGGATTCCTTGCAACATGCTGCTCAGAAGAGATCTCCACCCCCTCATACTTTTGCACGTTTATGGACAGCCCTGCAGTATTCATGGTGTCAGTTTCTGCCAGCACTACTTCAGACATTAGTTGAGTCCATGCCACATAATGTTGTGGCATTTCTGCATGCTCACGGGGGGCCCCTACACAATATTAGGCAGGTGTACCAATTTCTTTGGCTCTTCAGTGTATGTACCTTGGATTCTGAAAAAAGTAGGGTATGTGATTTTGCTTTTATGACACTGATTGAAAACAAAAATTGCGTCACCAAGAAGAAGTTGTTCAACATTATCAAAAGTTGATAGGTATGTTTCTACATCTGAAAGATGATGTTTATTCAAATTTTGCGCCAGTTTCATAAGAGTAGCACTAGTAACACCACTATAAGGATGCAAATCAAATACATGCTGTAACGATCATGAGGGTTAGTTACCTTTGAGATTGTGTGTGGTGAGTTGATATTAGTCAAGAATGCCCTTAAGGTAACACTAACAACAACTCACTGAGTTTGAATGAGGTCATGTAAGGGAGCTATGAGAAGCTGGATGTTCCTTCTGTAATACTGCAGAAAGACTTGGCGGGAATGAAGTCACTGTACATAATTACTGGCAGCAATGGTCACGAGAATGTACAGTCGCAAGGAGACCAGGATCAGGATGGCCACAGGGTTCTACCGAGAGGGAAGACCATTATGTTTGGCGTGTGGATCTGGTGCATCATACAACATCTGCAGCAGCAATTTGAGCAGCAGTTGGCACAACAGTGACACAATGAACTGTTACATATCAGTTACTTTAAGGATATCAGTTACTTCAAGAGCCAGATAGCCTGTTGCATGCATTCCACAGACCCCAAACTGCCGCCATTTCTGACTTCAGTGGTGTTAAGTAAGAGCTAGTTGGAGGACAGGGTGGAGTATTTTTGTGTTTTCTGATGAAAGCTGGTTCTGTCTCAGTGCCATTGATGGCCATGTGTTGGTTAGGAGGAGGCCAGCTGAGGGCCCTGAACTGACCTGTCTGCATGCTTGACACACTGGACCTGCACCTGAAGTTACGGTCTGGGGTGTGATTTTGTACGACACCAGGAGCACTCTTGTGGTTATCCCACACACCTCAACTGGAAATTTGTACGTCAATCTGGTAAATCGACCTGTTGTGCTGCCATTCATGAACAGCATTTCAGGGGGTCTTTTCCAACATGAAGATGCTCATACAATACTGTTTTTGTACCCCAACATGGTCTACTGAGTGTTGATATGTTGGCTTGGCCTGCTCATCACCAGATTTGTCTCCAGCCAAGTACACAGGGGACATCATCAGACAACAACTTGAGCATCATCCACAACCGTATTAGATTAGATTCAGTTTTCATTCCATAGACCCAAAAAATGAGATGATTGTCGTGGGTGTGGAACATGGAAGTATAACATAAAACATTTGAATATAGTACTTACTACCCTGATAATTTGTCTGGAGATCGTCAAAATAGGTGAATTAAATACAATGCAGTAAACTGAAACACCTACTATTTACAGAATTAACATGCTGTCAGAATGAAACATTGTTATGCACTATTAATAAATTTATCATACACAAAATACCCAATATTGACTGTTGTGACCAAGTGCTGTCAGAACTCAAATATAACAGACATTTTTACTTAAGCTGGCTTGACAGTCTCTGTTAAGATATTCATCTATAGATTAGAAGGAGTTGGCTATCAAAAAGTCCATGCTTTATCTGAAACTGAGTTTTCAATGGTTGCTGGCAATTTATTGAAAATGTGTGTTCTTGAATATTGGACCCCTTTTTTGACCAAGGTAGGTGATTTTAGGTCCTTATGTAGATTGTTATTATTCCTAGTATTGATTCTATGTATTAAGATATTGGTTGGAAATAGAGATATATTACTTGAAATAAATTTCATTAAGGAATAAATATACTGAGAAGGAATGGTTAGAACACAGAGTACCTTGAACATGTTTCAACATGATGTTCTTGAATTTACACCACAAATGATTCTTATCACATGCTTTTGCACCATAAAGACTGTTGCTCGGTTTGATAAGTTACCCCAGAATATCATCCTGTATGATATAATAGAATGAAAGTAAGCAAAGTATGTATTTTTATTCATCTCTTACATCTGACATCATTCTTACTGCAAATACAGACTTGTTTAGGCACTTACGAAATTCTGTGGTATGCCCTTCCCAACTGAATTTATTATCGAGTTGTAATCCCAGAAATTTAACACTGTCAACCTCTTCGATCTGCATGTCTTCATATGTTATGCACATGCTGGAAGCAAATCTCTTACAGGCATATAGTGGGTCTCCTCAAAATTTAATGACAGTGAATTAGCTTTAAACCATTTATTAATGTCAGTAAAAATTTGATTATCAACTATTTCTAAATTTATACTTGACTTGCTACTTATTGCAAGGTTTGTATAATCTACAAACAAAACAAACTTGCATCAGGCAAAGTATCAGACAAGAAGTCATTAATGTACACAAGAAAAAGCAATGGACCCAGGGTGGAACCTTGAGGAACACAACATGTAATTAATTCCCCATCAGATGAAGACTGACTGCTTAGTACGCAGGTATTTTGCAATGACACCTTTTGTTTCCTGTTAGATAGATAAGACTGAAACCATTTTGCAGCATTGCCGGTGACACCATAATATTCTAATTTACTTAAGAGAATGCTGTGGTTCACACAGTCAGAGGCTTTTGACAGGTCACAAAAAATGCCATTTGTCTCTAATTTATCATCTAATGAATTAAGTACATTCTCACTGTAAGTGTAAATAGCTTTCTCTGCATCAGAACCCTTAAGAAATCTAAATCACTCCAGGCAAATGCCGGGATGGTTCCTCTGAAAGGGCACGGCCGACTTCCTTCCCCATCCTTCCCTAATTCGATGAGACCGATGACCACGCTGTCTGGTCTCCTTCCCCAAACAACCAACCAACCAACCTTAAGAAATCCAAACTGTGACTTGGACAATATATTATTTGCAGTCAGATGCTTAAAGAGACACTTGAAGCAACCTTTTCAAATATTTTTGAGAAAGTCGGCAAAAATGAAATTGGTCAATAGTTTGATGGTATCTCTTTATCCCAGATTTTGTAAAGAGGCTTAACTTCAGCATATTTTAGCCAGTCTGAAAATGTTCCGCTGATAAGAGATTGGTTGCACAAATAACTGAAGACAGAACTCAACTCACATGAACACTTTTTGAGTAATTTCATTGATATGTTATCATACCCACTGGAATACTTAGATTTTAAGGATTTTATGATGGATACTACTTATCTAGGGGACGTGAGTGTCATTTACATTTTACTGAAGTTATTTTTAAAAACTGGTGTCTGATACTCCACTGCACTGTTCACCGAATCTGATAACCCCAAGCTGTCAGTAACAGAAATGAAGTACTTGTTTAAGAGGTTTGGAACACTACATGCACTTGTTACCAAAGTCTCATTTATTTTTAGAGCTATCTGTTCCTCTTCCTTTTTGTCACCAACAGTCTCTGTCTTCATTATATCCCATACAGTTTTTATTTTGTTGCCGGATGTAATTACCTGTTTCTCATAATAAAGCTGCTTCGATTCCTGGATTACTTGCTTCAATATTTGGCAGTATTCTTTTTAATGCATTACAATTCTAACTTCAGAGCTTTTCCTAGATAATAGATAGAGTCTCCTTTTTGTCCCACATGATATCTTTATTTCTTGTATAACCCACAGTTTAGTTTTTGACTTGTGTGTGATTTGAGTTACCTTTAGGGAAAAACAACTTTCAAAAGTGGAGGTAACTTTATTAATGAATGCTTTTTATTTTTCATTTGAGTCAGAAGTATTGTAAACATCTATCCAGTTCATGTCTTTGAGCAATTTCCTGAATTTCTCAATTTTTGACTTGTTTACTACCCTCCTGTACTCAGATTTAATGGATTCTTTTATCCTGACAAGTTTCAACATTTAACACAAGATGCTGCATGTCATGATCAGATAGCCCATTTACTTTTGGTTTTGTGGTATGGCTTTTTTCCCTAGATTTGTCTACAAAGTATTATCAATAGTAGTCTCAGAGCATTTATGTATCCTGGTTGCAAAGTTCACGGTAGGAACTAAATTGAATGATAGTGTTGCCAACTACAATAATTGTTCACCGGCAGAGCTTTTCAATCAATCCACGTTAAAATCGCCAGTAACCACAATTTCCTTGTTTTTTTACCATGAGATGGGGTAACAGAGCTTCCAGATTTTTTATGAAGAGCTTAAAATTTCCTGAAGGTGATCTGTGTATACCTACTATTAAAATGACTTATTATGAAATACTACTTCTGTTGCACAAGCATAAAGTGCTGCTCTGAGCAAAATTTATTGCAGCCCCTCCTTTCTCCATATTTTCTCTACAGAAGTAAGAAGCTAATTTGAATCCTGTACCATTTAACATATCTATACCAGTGGCCACATGATGTTCAGAGAGGTAGATTATATCAACTGGTTAGCTCAACTCTAATTCTTAAAGACAAATAAGCAACTCATTAAGCTTACCCCTTAGTCCTAGGATATTCTGATGCAATAAGGATAACCGATTTTGTGCACTGGCTGAATTACATCTGGATGAACCTAATTTTCCTGTCAATTTTTGAGTATCTCTAGTTTCTATCAGAAGCTGTCTGCATGAATTGTGTACATTAAAATTTGCTTTCTGGCTGTCTGTTTTATCAATGTGAATGTCATTTTAAGCCTGTCTCTGGAGATCTTTTGTTTGTGCCCTCCCTACCCTAAAAAAACTGCTGAGCAGTCACCTGTAACCACTGGTACTTTACCACTTGTGACAGTACCCCCCTTTAAATTATTTGCTAGTAGCCTAGTCAGTTTTCCCTTCCATTTCCTGCTGAGGTGAAGGCCATGCCTGGTATAGCCCCACCTGCTGATAGAGTCAACAGGAACCACACTGATATGAGACTCCATACCTAGTCCAAGCAGCCATTCCACCTCTAAATTAACTCTCCTAACAGAAGAGTTTAAATGAGGCTGGTCATGGTGCCTCGGAATAGATACAAGCCAAACACCAGTATGTCCCGTTGCTAAAGCTATCTTTACCAGGCCACTCTCAACTGAATGATCAAGGTTCCTATCTATACTATTGCCCGCCCCACCCACTACTACCATTGTGTCTTCCTTTGTGAAGTCCTTGCAAAGTGAACCTACATCCTCTGTCACCTGACCTAGACTTGCACCAGGTTTAAAAAAACTTGTGACCTGGTAACCTGACCCTAGTTCATCCTGCAACAGTTGGTGAACACCTCTCTCATACGAACTACCTAACAACAAAACTTTCTTCTTCTTCTTCTTCTTCTTCTTCACAACTTTTTCTGACTTCTTACTTTTAAAACACTTTTTGAAAGTTTGTTGTGTCCTGTCTACTCCTTGATCTAATTGTGGCTCATCAGTTTCCAGCTGTGACAACAGATCAAATCTGTTTTCCACATTCACAACCACACTGTCTGAGAATGTCCTATTCCTATTTCTTCTGTAACCTGTTGTCACTTCCCACTGGTCTTTTCCCTTCTCCCCCGTTAACCTTTCCAGATCTAGTTTCACTTTCTCCAGTTCTGCCTGAAGGGCAACAATCTTCCCCTCCTGTTCCACTATCTTCCTATCTCTACAGCAAATCCTACACAACCAATGAGCCTTTTTTATTTCCCCAATTGCCACGTCATTATAGTTACCCACATGAAAGAAACTGCAACAACCATCACACCACACCCCGGAACTAAGAATCCTATGGCAAGTCATATGCTCTTCACTCATGGCAAACAAATTTTAGCTTTAGTCTAAGTTAAAACAAGAATAACTTAATAAGGAATTAATACACTTAATTTCTTAGAAAGTTTAGGCCTAAAGTTTGGATAGTAATTCAAAATTTCTGGAGAAACAAAAATGACTTAACATGTATTGTTATGTGACAAAACAAAAAGTAAACATGGAACTGAGCCTGCACTATATAAACTTTTATCTTATTTTGGAACTTCTCATTTTGGCTACTTACTAGAGAATACCTCTTCGCCAGCTCTGTGGTAACGTGCTGACCTGTGAAAAAGCGTCTGTTATGGTTCGCAGTTCCAGTCTCACTGGCCGCAACGTTTTGAGCAAGCAGTAAAGGAAACAAAAGAAAAATTTGTAGTAGGTATTAAAATTCCCGGAGAATAAATAAAAACTTTGAGGTTCGCCGATGACATTGTAATTCTGTCAGAGACAGCAAAGGACTTGGAAGAGCAGTTGAATGGAATGGACAGTGTCTTCAAAGGAGGATATAAGATGAACATCAACAAAAGCAAAACAAGGATAATGGAATGTAATCTAATTAAGTCGGGTGATGCTGAGGGAATTAGATTAGGAAATGAGACACTTAAAGCAGTAAAGGAGTTTTGCTATTTGGGGAGCAAAATAACTGATGATGGTCAAAGTAGAGAGGATATAAAATGTAGACTGGCAATGGCAAGGAAAGCGTTTCTGAAGAAGAAAAATTTGTTAACATCGAGTGTAGATTTAAGTGTCAGGAAGTCCTTTCTGAAAGTATTTGTATGGAGTGTAGCCATGTATGGAAGTGAAACATGGACGATAAATAGTTTGGACAAGAAGAGAATAGAAGCTTTCAAAATGTGGTGCTACAGAAGAATGCTGAAGATTAGATGGGTAGATCACATAACTAATGAGGAAGTATTGAATAGGATTGGGGAGAAGAGAAGTTTGTGGGACAACTTGAACAGAAAAAGGGATCGGTTGGTAGGACATGTTCTGAGGCATCAAGGGATCACCAATTTAGTATTGGAGGGCAGCGTGGAGGGAAAAAATCGTAGAGGGAGACCAAGAGATGAATACACTAAGCAGATTCAGAAGGATGTAGGTTGCAGTAGGTACTGGGAGATGAAGAAGCTTGCACAGGATAGAGTAGCATGGAGAGCTGCATCAAACCAGTCTCAGGACTGAAGACCACAACAACAACAACTATAGAATCAAATGGATAGTGTACAAGAATACACTAACAACACAAACTTTGCTTTATTGATATTGTCACATAGAGGAAGGTGTAAGCAGATGAATGGCTAACACTAACTTCACTTAACGAAAGTTTATTCAGCACTTGCACATACAAGAGCGCGGATTGAACTGCCTCTGGTCAGAACACATACGGTATATATACAGCTACAGAACATTCCAGTACAATGATTCTTGCCATTTGTTGATACTTATAGAATGTACTCAAACCAAAGATAGAAATTAAAATGTTTCAGTTGAGATGAGTTTTGAACTCACAATCCTCCATGCAACAATCTGGTATCATAACCACTACACTACGGCGATTGAGCTACTTGGTTTCTTCTGTGATATTGCTCCCTCCTTAAGAGAACAGCGTCTTGGTGTTACGTCCTCCTAGTCCAGGAACAAGTCATTGGTCCTGCATACTCCGACTCCTGACGACTGATGTTCGCCCTGGCGGGATCTTCCTAGAACTTCCCTTGCCACTATGTTCTTCATTACCTTTCCGCTTATTGCCTGTCGCTGGAGCTTTGAATTTCCCCTTGGTTGCAGGATCCTTATAGGGCTTCATTCGAAGGATGTGAACTGTATCTATAATCTTTCGTCGTCTTGTGATCGGGGTGGAAATCTTCAACTTCATAAGTAACATCAGACAACTGTCTTACAACCTTATACAGTCCAAAGTAGCACCTCAGGAGCTTCTGAGAAAGACCAGCCTTCCGAACAGGAGTGAAGATCCAGACGAGGTCACCAGGCTGGTAGACAACAGGGTGGTGGCTCGCGTCATACCTTCAGCGATTGTTTTCTTGAGCCTGTAGTGTGTGGAGTCGAGCTAACTGCTGAGTTTCCTCAGCTCTGGTTAACACATGGCCAATGTCGTCCACGTCATCAGGATGTAACGGAACTACAGTATCCATCGTTGTTGTCACCTCATGCCCATGCACCAGGAAAAATGGTGTAAATCCTGTGGTGTCTTATTTGGCGGTGTTGTAGGCAATGGTCACGAAAGGTAGCACTTTATCCCAGTTGCTCTGCTCAACATTGACGAACATTGATAGCATGTCGGCCAAGGTCTTATTAAGGCGTTCAGTAAGCCCATTAGTTTGCAGATGGTAGGCAGTCATCATGTGATGAGTAATGTTGCACCGATGGTTTACCTCTGTCACAAGATTCGATTGAAAAACTTTCCCTCGATCTGTAATTAACGACCTTGGGACACCATGTTTTAATACAATGTCTTCTACAATGAATTTGGCTACCTCAAATGCTTTGGCTGTTTTCATGGCTTTTGTAATGGCATAGTGTGTCAGATAATCAGTGCAAACAATAATCCATCTATTGCCACTAGCAGACGTTTAAAATCATCCAAGGAGGTCAATCCCAACATGCTGGAAAGGCGTTTTGGCTGGTGGACTTGGTATGAGTCGGCCGGATGGTTTCTGAGGAACTGCCTTTTTCCTCTGGCACTCTCGACAGTGCAACACATAGTGACTGACACTCCTAAATAAACCTGGTCAGAAAAATCTCTTGCAGATCCTATCATATGTCTTAATAAATCCTAAATGTCCAGCCTCAGATGTGTCATGGAATTTCTGTAGAACATCTAAGCTCATGTGTTTAGGAATCACTGGTAGCCACCTCTTTCCAAATGGATCAAAGTTTTTCTTGCAAAGTAATCCATTAACTACCTGAAATTGTACTTTCACATCCTCTGACTGATTTAAGGCAAGCATAATTTGAGATATCTTGGAGTCCTTATTCTGCTCAGCAGAGAGATCCTGGAGTGCAGCTAGACAGTCACTATCTTCATCAAAGTCTTGATGGTCCTGCACAGGGTTTCTTGAGAGACAGCTGGCATCTTGGTGTTTCCTTCCACTTATGTACACTATGGTAATGTCATACTCTTGAAGACGCAGTGCCCACCTGGTGAGTCAGACTGTTGGATCCTTAAGATGTGTCAACCAACAAAGTGAATGATGGTCTGTAACAACTGTAAATGGCCTTCTATAGAGATACTGTCGAAATTTGTACAAGGCCCAGATCACAGAAAGACATTCTCTTTCTGTAGTTGAGTAGTTTGTCTCAGCTTTTGTAAGTGTCCTAGAAGCATAGGCTATAGCCTTCTCTTTTCCATCTGAAATTTGCACCAGAACAGCACTGATCCCATACCCCCTGGCATCTGTGTGTCGTTGTGTAGGTGCTCTTTCATCAATCATACAGACCAAGTACAGAGTCAGTCGTCAGAGCTTTCCGCAGCACATCGAAAGAATCTTGTTGAGCACCACCCCAGATAAAATTAGCATCAGCTTTTAACAACTCTTGGAGTGGCTTGGCTTTGATACAAAAGTCTTTGATAAAACGGCGGTAATAAGAACATAATCCGAGGAAGCTTCTCACATCTCTAATACTTCTAGGAATAGGACATTCTGTTATAGATCTCACCTTTTCTGGGCCTGGCCGCACTCCTTCGTTTGACACAAGGTGTCCAAATATTTTGTTCTCTTTTGCTCCAGAAAGACACTTTCTTGGATTAAGTTTCAGTCCGCCTTGTTGGAGACACTTAAGAACGGCCCTCAGTCTTTTTATGTGTTCATCAAATGTCTCTGAGGACACTATAATGTCATGTAAATAACAAAGACATATCGTCCACTTCAGGTGCTTTAGAAAATTATCCATCATTCATTCAAATGTTGCTAGTGCACTACACAAACCAAACAGCATTACCTTAAACTCATACAGGCCCTCAGGGGTGATGAATGCAGTTTTCTCATGAACAGCCTCATCTACTTTGATTTGCCAGTATCCCGAGTACATGTCCACGGTTGAGAAAAACTTAGCCCCCTTCAGACAATCTAATGTATCATCAATTCGTGGAAGAGGGTAAATGTCCTTTTTAGTTGTCTTTTTAAGCTTCCGGTAATCAACACAATAGCGCCAACTGCCACTCTTCTTCCTGACGAAAACCACTGGTGACGACCAAGGGCTCTGCGAAGGCTGAATTATGTCAATCTTCATCATTTTCTCTACCTTGTCACGAATTATTTGACATTCCATTGCTGACACACGGTATGCTCTCTGGCTTATTGGTTGATGGTCTCCAGTGCTAATCCGGTGCTTCACCATTGATTTGTCTGATTTGCTCTTCACCTGTGGATTGAAGCATTCAGAGAACTCTTGAAGAATGGCAAGTAGCTTCTTCTGTTTCCTTAGTGAGATCTGGTGGTAGTCGAGCTAGAAGGTCTTCTTCTCTTGTAGTGGTAGTGCTAATTTTTCCCACAGACTCTGCATGGAAGGTTTCTATGATGCTCAGCTGTTCTGCAATTCATGGCTCAGTGTTTGCTATGCACATGTGTCTTGGAAGGATCTGCGGTTCTCTGCGACAGTTAACTATCCACAATTCACCGAATCCGTTCTTAAACAAGACGACAGAGGCTGGGATGACCAAGTTATTCTTCAGTGGTATGCTTCTCCTACATTCCACTACAAGATCCTTGGGTTGATGCATGGCATGACACACGAAAGTTACCTTTCTAGCGCTGACTGCAGGAATGATCACTTCATCCAGCACACGTAGTCGCCACGCACTCGGATGCGCATCTTCCTGATCACAGTATCTCATTTTGTCTAGCATAATCTTCGAGTGACCACAATCTATAATTGCTTGAAAAGCTTCCAAAAAGTCCCATCCTTGAATGACATCATGACTACATTCTTGTAAGTGATGAATTCTAAGGGCTGTGTATGGCCACTTATACCCTCACAAATGACACATCTTCCTGTAGGTTTTACGTATTTCCCAGTAGCCACCATCAGCAGGGATGTTTTGTCGTCAACGAATACGGTTTTCTGCAACTGGCGATGGTACTTCTCCGAAATGACTGAATATGATGCTCCAGAGTCCACAAGAGCTTGGGCTGGTTGGCCATCCATGAGGATATCGATGTAGTTTCCTATCATTTTTGTAGTGATCTACAACGGAGGATTTTTCTCTTCGGCGGACTCACCTCCAAGGAAGGTCGCACCCTTTAGTTTTCCAGGTTGCTGTGGCCAGGTGATCGGCTGGAGCTTCTAAACGGCGATGGAGACCTTGATTAGCATGTTGGGGAGCGTCCTCTCCAGTGGCTAGCTTGCGGCAGTGGTGACCTACATCGTCCTGCACCCATATCTTCATGTTCATCATCGTTGTCCCAGAGTTGGCGTCAGCTAAGATTGGTCTGCTGTCTTCTGGCATGGGTGTCATCAAATATCCACCACCTTTCTCAACAATAGCACACCACAATTCCCGGTCATCTGCAGTGGAAACATACTGGTTGGTTATCCTGGGTCCTCCAGACATCAGTCTTCCTTGGTGCCCAAACAGGTTGCTCGTGCGGCATTCTACTAGGAATGTAACTTCACCTGGGTCTCGACTTTTTTACCGTTTTAAAGGGAAATGAAGGACGAGAGATTGGGTTCAATGTGTGTTCCACTTCCTCCATTATAACCTCTTGAAGCGTCTCAGTTTTTCGCTCGTCGTGCAATCCAAGTGCCTTCTGAACTTTCTCTCTCACTATCTGATGAAGAACACTTGTGAAATCAGTTCCTTCCTCCATCACAGACACCAATACGAAATTTGGAAGCCGTTCAAACTTCTTGCATGTAATTCTTTTTTGATGCATTGTCTCGATATACTGGCACCATTTTATGAAGTCGTCTGCTGTCGAAACCTCCTTCAGGAGTAGGGCTTGATACATGTCCACAGCAACACCCTTCATAAGATGTGAACCTTATCTTCCTCCTTCATTCAAGGATCCACTATTTTACACAGCTCCAAGACGTCTTGAATATAGGATGCTGTCGTTTCTCCTGGATGCTGTGCCCTGCACTTTAATTTATCGTCAACCTTGCACTTCTGTCATTGTGTGCTGCTGAAATACTTGTGCAGTTCTGCCTGGAATGTTTAATATTTCCCAGCTTGTGAACTTCTCCTCTTTGTTCTCACACCATTACTTTGCAGTACCCTCCAGATAGAAAAATATGTTAGCCAAACACACGGTGTCATCCCATTTGTTAAATTTGGCTATACGCTCATATACCTTCAGCCACTTGTTTGGATCTTGGCCTTCGTCACCAGAGAACCCGGAAGGATGTCTCATGTGGTGGCACACAGTTGCTGTCATCGTGACGTCCTCTTCTTCTTCTGTCTCCGATAGATTGTGGTCTGCTGAATATGGCTCAAACTCGGATTTCTCGCCATGTCATCGATAATGTGGGGTATCATAAGTTCCAATACCCGGCACCTCCACCAGAATAATGTCACATAGAGGAAGGTGTAAGCAGATGAATGATGAACACTAACTTCACTTAACAAAGGTTTATTCAGCACTTGCACATTCAAGAGCGTAGAGCGAACTGCCTCTGGCCAGAACACATACGGTATACATACAGGTATAGAAGATTCCAGTACAATGATTGTTGCCATTTGTGGATACTTTTAGAATGTACTCGAAGCAAAGATAGAAATTAAAATGTTTCAGTTGAGGTGAGTTTTGAACTCACAACCCTCCATCTAGTATCATAGCCACTACACTACAGCGACAGCACTACTCGGTTTCCTCTGTGACAATATAATCATGTAACTTACAGTATACGACAACGTAAACAAATCCTAGTCCAAAATTCACGCCAATGAAATGTTTTCTTTGTCCAGAAAACATGCAAAACAGTGTGAAAGCTTCAATTGATAGCTTACAATAGGTATTAATTTACTTATTTATGGTGTGACTAATTATCTCTGTATTGACCGACCAAGTGCAACAGGCATGGAACACTATCCCACAAACTGACATGTGACACATGTCCAACACAATGCATGCACGTTTGCATGCTTGCATTCAGCATTCTGGCAGTGACACCGATTGTTAATGTTCCAGCATTTCGCATTATCAATGGTTTATTTTGCTCTTAATTTAACCTCTGATCTTGCAACTTTAATGACTTAAATATGTTAAACAGTAGAAATTCCAGGATGGAATAATGACAATATTATGAAAAATATATATTTGCTACTCACTGTATAGTGGAGATGCTGAGTCACAGGTAGGCACAACAAAAGGATTGTCAAACAAGTAAGCTTTTGGCCAAGAAGGTCTTCGTTGGCAGTAGACACAAGCACTCATGCAAATGCAACACATATACGCACACACGACCATAGTCACTGGCTGCCTAGGTGAGTTGGGTTTGCATGAGTGTGTGTGTCCAATTCTGATAAAGGTCTTTTTGGCTGAAAGCTTACTTGTTTGACAGGCTTTTTGTTGCGCCTAGCTAAGACTCGCCATCTTTGCTATACAGTGAGTAGCTATTTATCCTTTTCATAATATTGTCATTATTCCATCCTGGATTTTCCATTGATTGATGTTTCCTAACGGCTTCTCTTCCGTCCCATAACCTAGTGCAGTTTTCCTTTGTTACTATTTTCTGCCACATTACTATACTCAGTGTCCATCCTTTTTTTCTCTTCTTTCCTGTTTTCCACATGTTGCCTTCCAAACCACAGCACAAGCTCTACCTACAAGCCACATTTGTCAACTGTCTCATCTGCACACAACAGATGGCTGCAAGACAGTTCTAATTGTTGGTGCAGCATCACATGTCCCACAGTACACCTACCTGCCAGACCTTCAAATTGAGCACTCTTCCTGTGTCTCCCTCGTGCGTTTGTCCATACCTTCCTTTGCCACATGAACTTGAACCTCATCTTATCAACCCCTCCCCATCCCCCACTCCTTCTACTCTCTTATTCCAGTTTACAAATACTAACTTCACCCAATTTAGTCACATCTGCCAGCCCCCTTATTCATAGGTATCCACCTACTTACCTGCAACCCACATTGCAATCTTTTTATTTATTTTTCTTTGATCTCATTGTGTTTTTGAGTCTGGCTTAGGCAGCCAGAGACTGTGGTCATGCGTGTGTAAGTTGCATTTGCATGTGTGTGTGTGTGTGTGTGTGTGTGTGTGTGTGTGTGTGTGTGTGTGTCTAATTCCAATGAAGGCCTATTTGGTTGAAAGCTTACTTGTTTGACAGTTTCTTTATTGTGCCTATCTACACCTTAGCATTTCTGCTATATGGTGAGTAGCAATCTGTCCTGTTCAAAATATTGTCACCACTTAAATATGTTACCTAGACAATTGTATTCCCAAAATTTCATTGCTCTACATGATTTTTTTTGGGTTTGCAATTTCTTCCTGTCATTGCATACGAAGAAGGACAGCACAAATGACCACAGCATCTGTAGTGACTTCAGTACCTTTCTCTTTATGAATTGTCATAGTTTTGTTTGATTCATGGGAGACTGTCACAGAAATGCTGAAAAACCTGAATTGCTAGGTTCAAATGGTTCAAATGGCTCTGAGCACTATGGGACTTAACTTCTGAGGTTGAATTGCTAGGCACTTGAACAAAGATAACAATTATTCTGTGACAGCCTATTTACAGTGTTTCAGAAACAAGTATTAATTGAAGGCTCTAGACATGTTCTTCAGCTCCATATGTATTGCTCCCATGGGGACCATGAAGAGAAGGCCAGATCTATTACAGCATGCACAGAGGTGTTTTAGTGGTCATTCTTCCCCCACTACCCACGCTGTTTGAAGGGGAGGAAACCCTCACATGTGGTACAGTGTTAACTACCCTATGCCATACTGTGATTGCAGAGTAAGTATGAAGATGTAGATATGGATCTACTTTTACGTCATTTGGATTAAGGAACACACCTAGCACTCCTGTACTTTTCAGAGTTTTATTAACGAAATACTTAAAGGTTTAGTTTTCTGTTTTGCCTATGTAGATGGCATACTGATTGCATCTAATTTGGAAGAAAATCATTTCTAGCCACACTTCCTGATAAGTACTGCATGAGGATAAATCTGAGAAGAGCTATGTCTCGTACTTAGAAAATATGTTTTTTTGCAATACATTACTGTGCTAGAAGGCACCAAACCAGACTTAGAGGAATAACAGCTGTTATCAGGACACCTAATTCGGAAACTGTGAAACAATTGCAAGCATTTCTTAACAAACATTGACATCTACAACAAGCTCTTTTAAATGTCTGTCTGAATGAAAGTAAGATGAATGACAAAAGGAAAATCAACTGAACTCCAGGAGCAACAGAACAATATGAAATGCAAGGAAAATTACAAAAAGAAAATCAACTGGCCTCCAGAAGCAACAGAATAGTTTGAAAAATGTAAGGAAAATCTAGCATATGCTACACTACTAATTTTATCAAGTCTGGTGTATGATTTTTTATTGTTTGTCAATGCATCAAACTTTGCTACAGGAACAGCTCTATGACAGAAACAGCATGGAAGTTAGAAGTCTGTTGCCTTCTTTTCAAACAAGGTTTCCTTTCCATTGTTGTATGGTGTGCTTACTTCCAGGATGGCCCTTTGACAGAATAAGAAGTGTCAGTGACTTGTTTGGAGTAGGAGAGGTGGATGGCTGCATGGACTGATCTTACACCTGGGTCTTCGACAGGGATTTAACTCATGGTGTTGGAAGGTGTGAGGAGGAGGGGCCCAAGGATTGACAGCAGTAGTGTGTAGATTGAGTTAGTGACAGAATAATGTTTTTCTACTTAATAGTTTGATTGTGGGGAGGACATTCCTCATTTTTAGGGCATGAAAAGAGAATGTGGCATAGTTTTCCCTAAATTCTGGATGGTGCTGAGTGGTGGAGGGTGCACGCCTGTTGTGGTTTTTAAGCAGATGTGTAAGGAATGCTAGGTGTAGGTTAAGGTAGGTCATTAGAGTATACCAGGATGAGGTTTAGAAGACATCTGCAAGATGTTTGCTTGTTACTGAAACTATCTAATTCATGGTGGCTAGGCTGTATGTGAGGACTCTTTGGTTGCGAGATGTTGAAGTGGAGGTATTGCTGGTGGTTCTTAGTGTTTAACATAGTTGTTTTTGAACAGCTGTCAGTCATTTCCTACCAAAGTGTAACACCCATGGTTGCTTCATTTGTAGTTGACAAGCAGTCTCTACAGTCACTGTTTCGGTATGGTGAAGGTATTGCTGATGCTTTGATAGACCAACTCTTATCTCTCAATCTTGTCGAGAAACAGAGGTCATTTAGCCTGTCCCTATATACACTAACATTCTATGCACAGCTAACACTCCACACAAACCTGATGTCCAGCTAAAAGAGTCTCTCCTAAACTTTTCTGCAACATTTACAGCACTCTGTAAAGGTATAACTATAAACAAAGTATTTTCCCAGTTGAATGGCCACTCCCAACCTGTGGCTAAAAGTTAACTGGGACATCCAGTCAGTGACCATATGGCACATCTTAACGGACTGTCTCACTACCTATGCCATTTGGCTTCTCCTCCTCAACACTTATTCCCTCAATGTCTGTGGCATCCATTTTTGGTAGACCTTATCCATCGGTCTTCTCTCTGCCTCCCTCCGCCTTCCTCCTGTTCCCAAACTGTTTTACTGGCCTGACCCCACACTAGTATCTCATTCACCCTCATATTTTATTACTTGTCACTCCACGCATCTCAGCCATGAAACCTTTACTTGTATCTGTATGTCTCTTAGTAAAGCATATTAACACCATTTCCCTATACTCCTCTTTTTTCTCTCATTTTCCATAAACACTCATCTGTATGTTCCTGCCCAGACACTATCTCCCACCAATCACCATCTCTCTGCTTTCTCTCCTATTCACTACCTACTTACCTACTGGAGAATATGCAGGGCTGGCCCTTGAGTATTCGGCCACCACACTCTTGGATATGCTTCACAGGCCATGTACAGCCCCTGCAAGTTGTTGTTAGCAGAAGAGTTGCTGAGATGTTTACTACCAAGCCTCCTGCAGCTACCACAGCATCTAGGGGTGCAAGCTGCACCAATACATGGCATGCAGATTGAGGTAAACAGTGCTCCAGTCACTGGCACCTATTCCCATTTGCGTCACAAGTACACGTGACACTGCACCTTTATTCCACCGCTAATGGGTACTTAGGTCACTGGCTGCTCAGACCTTCAATAGACAGGTTAGCTCCAGGTCCAGACCAACCACCAGCTGCCGTTGAGCCTGCGGTTTGGAGCACAACTCCTGCTGCAGCTGGTATCCGTCATACAGTGCCATCTCATGCCATCACCAGTGTTGCAGCTGCTGGCCTACAATCAGCCTCTCCGGAAGGGCCTTCTTCCACAGCTCTTTGCCACTACCGATGATTTTGGACTTCATTATAGTAGCCTCCACTATTCGCTATTACACAAGGACATTTCTGTTGTACTTGTATGCACATTTTTCCACCAAATCTGTACTGAGTTTGTTCATGATGAATAAACAAACAGTGTTACTCCAATGCATGCAAAACAATCACTACCTAGGTACACCACTCGGCCATGGTTACTATACTGTAGCTGGTGATGAGGATAATGGTTTCGTGTAGATTCCTCATTCTTCATCCCCTATATACTACAGTTGGAGACAAAGATAATGGTTTTCTTGATACAAGTGACACTTGTAGTTCGTGTGGATTCAGTTTATGTGGATTCTCAGTGTAGTGCTGCTAATGATTCACTCACTCCAGTGTGTATTCATGGTTTGCTAGCTGCTGTACCAATTCCTGGTCTCGCCCATCATCCAGCCGCCTCTCCTTCACCATATTGAGTCTGATGCCACCATGGCACGTCACATTCGGCCTGGGCAATGCAGTCATGACTGGCTTCCTTCCTGTTGATGGCAGTGCCCAGACAGGACAAGATTGGTGATGCCACATCTTCACACGTGTTTCAGCATTTCTTGATGTGTCTTCATTTATTTTGCTGGATCCTCATTTTGTTCTCAATTGTTTGTACGTTTTTTCAACCACATCTTTCTTGTTTAAATACTAGTGATAGTGATGGGGTAGCACACTCATGTCTTTGCATTGTGCCAGTCTACATTCGAAGCCTACAGGTGTGTCCAGCCGTGTACCAGACCAGGACTATTAATGCCTTCCTATAGAATGTGTGTGTCGTCTGTGTATCAGACAGGGACTGTTGAATTCTTGGATTCTGTACCTGTGTTCAGTTGCTCTCTCAATTCTGGTAGGGATTCCTTTGCAAATTCATGTTTGTGTTTCTCAGCAGATGCAGCTTCTTGACAATACTCTCTTTTCCAGAATGAGATTTTCACTCTGCAGCGGAGTGTGCGCTGATATGAAACTTCCTGGCAGATTAAAACTGTGTGCCCGACCGAGACTCGAACTCGGGACCTTTGCCTTTCGTGGGCAAGTGCTCTACCAACTGAGCTACCGAAGCACGACTCACGCCCGGTACTCACAGCTTTACTTCTACCAGTACCTTGTCTCCTACCTTCCAAACTTTACAGAAGCTCTCGAACTTGGGACCTTTGCCTTTCCTGCGAACGCAGGAGAGCTTCTGCAAAGTTTGGAAGGTAGGAGATGAGGTACTGGTAGAAGTAAAGCTGAGAGTACCGGGCATGAGTCGTGCTTCGGTAGCTCAGTTGGTAGAGCACTTGCCTGCAAAAGGCAAAGGTCCCGAGTTCGAGAGCTTCTGTAAAGTTTGGAAGGTAGGAGACGAGGTACTGGTAGAAGTAAAGCTGTGAGTACCGGGCGTGAGTCGTGCTTCGGTAGCTCAGTTGGTAGAGCACTTGCCCACGAAAGGCAAAGGTCCCGAGTTCGAGTCTCGGTCGGGCACACAGTTTTAATCTGCCAGGAAGTTTCATATCAGCGCACACTCCGCTGCGGAGTGAAAATCTCATTCTGGAAACATCTCCCAGGCTGTGGCTAAGCCATGTCTCCGCAATATCCTTTCTTTCAGGAGTGCTAGTTCTGCAAGGTTCGCAGGAGTGCTTCTGTAAAGTTTGGAAGGTAGGAGATGAGGTACTGGCAGAAGTAAAGCTGTGAGTACCGGGTGTAAGTCGTGCTTCGGTAGCTCAGTTGATAGAGCACTTGCCCGCGAAAGGCAAAGGTCCCGAGTTCGAGTCTCGGTCGGGCACACAGTTTTAATCTGCCAGGAAGTTTAATACTCTCTTTGCTGCATAATCAAATGGTCCTTTCATGAATTGTTTCAATGTGCATTATCTTACATACTGTTCTTGGCCAGTGACTTCCTTGTGTTTTTCTGTTTCCCTGGCAGTGTGTTCTCAATCACTGGAGCTCCTGTTGTCTCTTGCCCATCAGTTCAGGGATCAGGCACCTCAGGGCCTCCTGCAGTGCTTTATTCGGCTCACTCAGTCTCCCCAGTTTTTTCTGCAGCATTTAGACAGGACATCCAGAAGTTTCTGTGTGTGGCAACCTAGACCATGTCTCGTCATGCTTGTTGCTACATTCTCATGCTGTGTGGCACTCCATACTGGTTCACAGTACTCTACACCAGACACTTCTATGATACTGTCCCATATCTTGCTCATGACGCCATCAGAGACCAATCCTTTCATCATTGGCCCTGTTGTGGCTAATCCTCTTGTAGCCTGTTGCAGCTGGCGCCCCAGTATTCGCCAGCCCTGTTGATGCTGATGCTTGCTCACTTGCTCACCCTCTTGCCTCTTGTGGCCGGTTCACTAATTGCTGGTTCTGTTGATGCTGATCCTAGCGACACAGTTTCCAGCAGATATCACCTCCTAATCCACCACCACCTTCTCCGTAGCTGTGCGCCCAACCATCCATTCCTGCTGGCACCTCCAATCCCGTAGTGTGTTCTTCTGGCCCTGGGTTGTGCCTTCCTTGACTCTTCACTGCCACGTTATTCCCCTGTGTGGACACTGCATGCTACTTTAATTGGGATCCAATGTTGTGTAGACTGACTGATTTTCTTGTTGTCTTGTTCCAGTTTACTCTCATGACTGCCTGGTGCCTCCTCCCCTGGATACTGCACTTCTCTGCGATATTTACACCATCTCACGCAAGGGGTAAGGGGTGTAGCATGTACATGCCTGAGTTCTTACATATCCAGACACCACACTCATGGATATGGTTCATGGGCAACTTATAGCCCTGCAAGTTGTCGTCAACAGAAAAGTAGCTGAGTTATTTAGTGCCAAGCCTCCTGCAGCCCCACAGTATCTGGGGGCACAAGCTGTGCCAATACATGGCCTGCAGGTCACAGTTGTTATAAATTATAAAATCTGAACAACACAGTTTTAGTTGTGAACGATATATATATATATTTTTTCACTTTGCTTCATAACTTGAATGAACTTCAAAGACATTATATAGAAACAAGAATATTTTGGAAAATATCAAGGAAGAATACTTTACAGTGAATGCTAAAACATTTTTCCTTTTATCACAACACTTCTTCAAAAAGGAAAATAAAAAATCAGTCAAATAAACAACCAACAAGTTACTACTTGACTTCGTGCACACCAGTCTCTGCACACAGCAAATTAAAGTGAACTTGCTCAATTGGCTTTGTCAGGAGATCAGCCAACTGAGTCTTTCCATTAAATGTTCCTACATAATTTCACCATTCAGGAATCTTTCGTGAGCATAAAAGAGTCAGACCTCAATATGTTTTGATTGATGAAGATATTCACGGTTTTTTGCTAATTTTAATGCACTTGCGTTGTTAATATGAAGTGTTGGAGGTTGTCCCAGCATTTCAACCAATTCATTTAATAAATGAAATAACCAAATTAATTCTTTGGCTCCTTCACTTGCTGAAATAATTTCTGCTTCAGTTGTAGATGTAGCCACAACCTTCTGCAGCTGACTTGTCCATGATATTACCCCACCAGGGTACTTTGCTACAATGCTGATTGTTCAACATCTTGTCTGCTTGTTGCCAGTGAAATCAGCATCACTGCAAATTCACAAATTTTCTTCCCTATCATAGATAGTGCCATAATTAAATGTGCCTTTCAGACACTGGAATTTGCCTTTCACTTGATTCCAGCCCTCAGTGGTTGGTTTTTACATAGCTCAAGCAACTTTATTCACTGCATAAGTTACATCTGGATGAGATGCTATTGAGAAATGCATAAGATATCCAGTTGCCTCGCGATAGGGAATAAAGGACAACATTGATTCATTTTGATCATTTTCTTCATATCCAGTGGGAGTTGAAGTCATGTTGGATTCTGGCATTCAAAATCTTTGCAACATTTGTTTCATGTATTTTTCTTGACTTAGCGTAATCACTCAATCTTCATTTTGCTTTATTTTTATGCTGAGAAAATTGTCAAAGGTCACCATTGTTATATCAAATTCACGTTGTAAAGTGTACAGAAAAGCTGTAATTTCATTTTTCTCATTGCCTACAATTAGACCCTTATCAACATAAATTGCTACATAAACTGTATTTCTGTTGCATTTACGATAAAGCAAACAAGGATCTGCAGCACTGTTTTTAAAACCTGCTTTATTCATGACTCCCATAAAATGTTTGTTCCAGCAACATGGTGCTTGTCTGAGTCCATAGAGACTCCGTTTCAAGAGACACACTTGATGTGTATATTTTTGAAGCCTTTCGGTTGTTCCAAATACGCTTCATCTTGAAGTATTCCATTCAAAAAGGCTGTCTTCAAATCAAATTGTATCAACACCATATTCATTGAAGCAACTACCACTAGCAAAACTTGAATTGTGTCATAATGTGCAACAGGACTAAATGCATCTTCATAATCAATTCCTTCTTGCTAAATATACCCTTTAGCAACTAATTGGGCTTTGAAATGAGTGCTTCCATCAGCTGTTGTACTCTTTTATGTAGAACCCAGTGATATGGCAATAGTTTGGTATTCGTGAGATGTCCAACTAATACCCATATTTTGTTTCTCTTTGGTGCTTCCATTTCTTCATTAATAGCCTGCATTCGTTTTTCCTTTTCATTTGACTGCAATATTTCAGTAAAACAGTTTGGATCTTTATGTCCACAACACTAACTTTTGTTAGCATCAAGAAAGAACTTGCCACTTTCTATAGAAGCTGGTTTTCTTTGTTGTTTTCTACTCTCCAATTTACCTTCACCAGAAAATTAAGGTGCTTTGGCTTTCTGGAATTCTGTTGATTCTATATTATTGTCATCTGATACTTGACTTCTTCCAGAACCAAGTGCATTAAATTTTTCTTCAGGTGTTTTGGCTTTCTGGAATTCTGTTGATTCTATATTATTGTCATCTGATACTTGACTTCTTCCAGAACCAAGTGCATTAAATTTTTCTTCAGGTGTTTCGGCTTTCTGGAATTCTGTTGATTCTATATTATTGTCGTCTGATACTTGACTTCCTCCAGAATCAAGTGCATTAAATTTTTCTTCACTTTGACTTCCTATGGAAGCAGAATGCCAAGGAATATCAAATTTGATATGGTACTTAAATTAAAAATTTTACATTATGACTCAAGACCACTTTCTTTTTTGAAGGCATCCAGACCCTAAATCCATCTTTGTCATTAACATACCCAACACGTTGACCTAAAGCAGTTTTATCATCAAAATTTGAATGAAAATGTTGGTTTACGTGAACCTAGAAACCTGTACAAAAAATTCTGAGGTGTTGAAGTTTACCTACTAGTCAATTGTACCACACCTCATAAGGAAATTAGTCTGCAACTGGATACCTTCCAATACAATTTAAAATATAAACTGCTGTATTGCAACCTTCTGGCCACAATCGTCCTGATAGTTTGCTCACATTCAGCATTGAACTTGCAGCTTCAACAGTTGTTCTCTTTTCACGTTCGGCCAAATCATTTTGTTTAGGAGTATAGGGTGCAGGAATCAGTAAGTCTCTTCCCTTATCTATGAGCAATTCCTTACCTCTGTTGTTATTAAATTCCTTACTCCATCTCACATCTGAACTGTTTAACAGCATGGTGGTGGTGGTTGTTGGGATGTTTAAGGGGGACTAAACAGCGAAGGTCATCAGTCCCCCAGCTTAACAGCATGACCTTTGGATGGAGCTTCATTAAAAAAATTGTTTAAGCACTTCATACACTTCATTTTTGTGCTTCAAAAAGAAAGTTCAACGAAATTTACTTAAATCACCTGCAAAACGTACATAATATCCAGCACCTCTAAATTACTCTGTACTCATTGGTCCATTGACACATGCATGGATTAATTTTCCAGTAACTGTGGAGTGATTTGCTCATTGTCTTAATGGTAGTCATTGGACCTTTCCTAATGGACAACCATCACAAAGTTCATCCTTACAGCCTTCTACACTGATGTTAAGTTTCTTGAAGATTTTATTGACTTCTTGTTTATTCTGGTGACTGAATCTTTCATGGTACATTTGTAATGTTTCAGAAGATGCCACTAAGTTCACTTGATTACCTTTTTCTGGCCTAACAGCATGCTTATTCAACACATACAGACCATTTTCCACTTAGCCTGTCATGACGATGTTGCTGCTGGCTTTTCCCCAGTCCTAACACTTTTCCTGTCACATGCAGCTGCTCTGGCTGAGAACAAATGAGCATTTTCATGGGGGACATGTAAAACATTTTCCATTCTAGCACTGTACCATCTATTATTTCATCTTATTTTGATGCAGACTATTCCTTGACCAAGAGCATGCATATTAGTAACTTGCTTTCCTAATGAAACCATCCAGGAATATCAAATTCACTGTACAAAACGAAGTATTGTTTAGTCAGAGTGATATGCTTCAAAGCACTGCTATCACAATACCATTTATTTACGTCAATACAATTTCTACTAGATGAATCCATGGCGCATGAAGTAAATACAGAGTTACCACTCGCCTTCTCTTCTTGCAGTATGCTATTGTAGTCAGTATGTCCAGTGGACACTCTGTTGCCCAATGACTTAGTTGTTTACATTTATTGCACAGAAATTTTTGTTTTATTTGCTCTTTAGACATCTTCTTCTTCTGTTTGTTAGAAATGATAAATGCAGTAATGTCCATTGCATTTTGTTCACACAATTCAGTGGTACAAAGTTTTTCAATTTGTAAGTCCAAACTCTGACTTTCCACTGGTATTCACCCATTTAATATTCTTCTAGATGACATGTTTTCTTCGCGTTTCATTAAGTCATCATTTAGACCTGCAAATAACTTCTCAGGTTAG
Source organism: Schistocerca americana (assembly GCF_021461395.2). NCBI lineage: Eukaryota > Metazoa > Arthropoda > Insecta > Orthoptera > Acrididae > Schistocerca > Schistocerca americana. Next base: position 134,663,057 of record NC_060123.1, read on the forward strand.
CCACATGTGTGCTAATATCTTCTGCTTTGTTGTGTTTGACCCGAAAAAAGTTTTCGGTTAACAAGTTCAAAAGTTGTATGCTGCTTCATTCAAATTGGGCACATAGTTTACCCATATTTCTTTATCATTTTTCCACATCAACATAAGTTCAGCAACTGGTTTGCTTAGCACACTTGCTATTAGACTTGCTACTTTCAAGTTATTCTTTTGCCATTCTGCATATGCTGCCTTCTGTTCAGTAGTAGGATCCTGAGGCAACACAACAGGTTCGCACATCAGATAACAATGTCTTCAAGTTCCTCTGAACAGAGCGCCATAGACGTGCCATTTCCATTTTGCCCAATCATCAGGCCCTCCAGATTTATCTATATTCATGCTATAATCTCCATAATCTTGTGCCAGCACACATTGATTGAATCAATTTTTATGCCAAGAAAGCTGTATTTTGTTCTTTTCACATTGTTCTGTGTTCATAACCTGTTGTAAATTATAAAGTCTGCAACACAGTTTTAGTTACAGATGGTATATTTTTTCAGAAAAGAGCTTTAAATCATTACTTGAATGATCTTCAATACAGTAAATGCTAAAACATTTTCCCTTTTATCACAACATTAGTACTGTAGTCACAATCACCTCTTCACCTCTGCGTGACACCGTGCCTGTATTCCTCTGGTGATGGGTACTTAGGTCACCACTCAGTCCCCAAATTGCCAGTTTCTGTGGCTGCTACCCTTCAGACAGTGTCATCGTGAACTTTCACTAGAATCACAGCCACTGTCCATGTATCAGCCACTCCAGAAGGCCCAGCTTCCATAGCTCATCACCACTACTGACGATCGTGGGCTTCGTCATAATGGCATCTGCTATGCATCATTACAGAAGGCCATTTCAGTTATACTCATGTGCAGAACTTTGTCCTCCAAAACTGTACTGAGTTAATTGTGAATAAACAGACAGTTGTTACTTCAATGCATGTGTTTAAATCACACACTTGACACACCACTTGGCCACGGCTTACTATACCCATTCTATGCTTGTATCATCTTCCCATTACCCCTCCAAGTCAAGATCACTTTTTAACCCTATCAGCTGGCATGATTTGGAAATCCCAGTAGTTAAGTGTGTGTGTTTGTTTAGCTCTGAAGGATGGCTTTGTGCAAAAATGAAGTTGTTTTATTTATTTTTCTCTCTTTGCTTCTTCTATTTGCTAAGTAGTGATTTAACTTCTGTAACATATTATACCTCATCTTGGATTTCCCAACAAAGGAAAATTAGTTTATAACAGTCTAATGCTAGTTATCAATGGTTTGTAACAGCTTCTTCACTTTGTTCATATATGTATTGACTTGTTTCACATCCTTGAAACCTCTTCTCCATGTTGAGATCCACAAAACACAGAGAATGAATTAATGTTGTGATTTCTTGCTTGCATTTAGCATTATTTATTTGTCTAATAAAGACTTTCTGTTCTTATTTACTAGCTGAGATCCAGAAGCTCCAAAGTGAGAAGAACATAAATAATGGGCTGCCATATACTGATTTCCAAAAAACTGAAATTGAACAGGTAAGTATTTATATTAAGAAGCAAAACGGGAGTAAAAGGATAAAATGAGTTAAACAATATTTTGATCTCAAAAATTCAGTTTAGACTGTGCCAAAAGATAGTACTCTAGAACGTAGACTATGAAACAAAAGTCCATATACAAATGAATGTAAATATATTTTGATATGAACTAATACACTTTTGCTGTCACACAAGATGTTGATGGTGATAATAACAACAGTAAAAATATTTTATTCACGACCAAATGATTCACTCCATATGTACAAAACATCAGTTCCTGATACACAACAAATTCTGCTGAATATGTAATTGATTAATATCTGGTAAGATTACTCATAAACATTTTGCGGTTATTTACATAAGTTTTTAAAACACTTCTCATTGTGCATGTAACTTATGGCTGATTTTAATCCTGCATGTTGTGAACCTTTTTTGTAGAATACTATTATGTGGCTGCTAAAGTAAAATTTTTCTTTGTGACATTGTGTGGAATTTTGATTTTATTCATCTCATGACGTACATTTGCAATCCATTTGGTTTGTGTACAGGAGACATGTTAAAAATTTATAATACAATTATAATGGTTTTTATACTAATAAATAATAGGACTAAAATAAATGCCCACTGTACTTATGACTATCACCACAGGGAAGCTTATATATCAGCTTAAGAAATTCCTTCTACAAAAGCACTTTTACACATTAGGTGAATATAAGTTACATAATGCATAACACTATAATGATATTTTTTGGGATATGTAAAACAATTTATCCCTCTCAAATTTCCAGTGACCTGCTTGAATTCATCCACTGAGTAATAACATTTCAGTGCCTGATATAGCTTTCTTTAAGTGGATTTAAATTCATCTGCATTAACTTGTTCTCTTTTAATTTATTATAAATTTTCATCCCAATGTATTGTTGCCCCTGGGCATACAGTTTGAGGCCGTTGGTGGTAAACATAAAATTTTCTTTGTTTCTTGTATCATGTGAATGAACAAAAAAGGATGGCAGAGTTCATGTTTTTAAAAATTTTCCCATTTCATTGTGGCGGGCTGTTACAGCAACTGGTTTAAAAGTGTTTCAGAAGAAAAACTTGAGACTGATTTTGTTCTGCAATAATGTTTTTAATTTTGCTAAATAATGGGTGACATGGTTCTTTATGATTTACAGTGCACATATTTTTGAATTTTTTTTTTTTTTAGTACTTTTAAAATCTGCACTATATTTATCGAGATACCCTCAAGAAACACCACCTTACATAATAATGGATTCAAAGTAGATTTATATACTAATTTTCATGTGTCCATGTCAGTTGCAGTAGATAATATTTGCACTGCAAGTGCAAAGCTACTCAAGTTGTTTGCTAGGTACACAACTTGTGCCTGCTAGCTCAAATTTTTAACCAGAGTTAATCCTAAGGATTTGACTGAGGCAACTTCTTCTATATCTTGGTTGTTGTAAATAGTCTTAATTGCTCACAGTTTGAGTGTCTGGTTTTGAATTGCATCATGCAAGGTACTGAGGATACCAATCACAGACTTAGGAATTTTTTTCCAAGTCCTGATTTTCAACTAAGGCAGAACTATCATTTGCGAACAGAACTGATGGGGAGCTGATATATAATTGTATGCCAGTTACATAGAAGAGAAATAGGACTGGGCCTATTATGGAGTCTTGTGGAAGTCACTGAGATTTTTTTTTCAGTCACATTTAAATAGATGCTAACTCTTTGATTTCTATTTGATAAGTGGGATTTGAGCCACTGCCTCTAATTCTGTACTTTTCAAGTTTGTAAATAAGCAGTGCATGTTTTACAGAAAATAATGGTGCCACATTATTGCTCTTGTCTAATGATGTACTTATTTTCTCAATGAAACTGTTCACGGCATTTGTGGTATTTTTCCATTGTGTTGTGTTGCTTTATTAACTTTGGTGGGTATGCCATCCCAATGTGCAGAGTTTTTGTTTTTTAATGCTAGGATTTCATTTTCTACAACCTTCATAGAAACTTTTGTAAGGTGTTTGGCCAAAAGGATTTACTTTGTTGTGATAATCTGTTACATTTACAGCAGACTTTGCTACATTTATAAAGAATTCATTAAAGCACACTCATATTTGAGTCAGACTTACAATAATGTTTCCTTCAATATTAATTTTTGAAATTTCTTGGTTACAGGCTTTAACGCCTTAACTCAGATGGAATGACTGGCCACACTACCTTTGTCTTATTTTTATGGTTTAAAATTTGCCACTTATTTGCCAATTGTTTTGCTGCCTTAACAATTCTTTTAAATATAATTTACAGGATATAACATGTTGAATGAAATCAACGTCTTTATTATATTTTAATTCTCTGCAAAGTTGTCTTTTCCTTTCACTGGAATTTTTATTCTTTGAGGGATCCACTGTAATCTATTTGTAAGTTTGCTGCTGCAGAGTCTAGGTGAAAATGTTTCATAAAGACACCAAGAAAACTATTTAGAATTTTTTAAAATTTTTCTTCACTTGACTTACAATGATCAGAAGACTATTTTTTCTCTTTTAGCTTATTACTAAATATTAATGAGTTTTCTTTGCTAAAGGTTTTCGCATTTCTGCCTGTGGCAGCTCAATGAACAATGCATAATTATATGAAATACCTAAATGTAGACAAAATTTACACACATCTTTATTCCTTGGTAGTTTCAAAGAAAATCAGTTTGAATGAATATTTCTTTACCAAGTCAGTGAATCTTGAAGTATAAGTACTATCACATGTGATTGATATCAGCAGATATTAGATTTTTTTCTCTACAGAGGTCTTCTAGCATAAACTTAGATAACAACAATTCTGTTGTTAACATCCCTGGGATTCTGTATATTGAAACTACTATAACATTTACTGGTAAGTCCACTATTTCTACACAACAGCTGTAAAACAGACATTATTCATTTAAATAATTAAAACAATTTCTGGTTTCATAATTTTTATCACTATGCAGAAACATACACCAACCTCCACCTAACTTGTTTTCTCTGCAAAAGCTGCTTCCTAACCCGAAATTCCCAATTTTGTTTAAAATTTTAGTTGTGTTCTCAGTAAAACAATGCTCATTTAAACAAACAGCTCTAATATTTGCACATTCTGACAGAATGATTTCCAATTTGTCTATTTTGGAGCTTGTTTGAAGTGTCAGTGTTTAAACCAATTATGTTCCAGTACATAACATTTCTACTTTGACTATTACTTATACGCTGCAGCACATTTATTGTCAGATAATGGTTTGGTTCTGTCTTTCTTATTTCTACAGAAGTTTTTCCACCCCATCACTGCTTACCACCCCTTATTTTCTATGGCTTGGCGAGATCAGTGGACATATTGCTTAATTTTTTAAGCCTAACCTATTAAGATGTTGACCATCTTTGGAAAGACACTTTGCACTTAGATATTTATTGGGATCAATGAAAATGACTCCTAGTTTATTGCATTGTTCTTTAATATTGCCATTTATTCACTGCACATAGCTATCACTCACCAATATCCTTTACACAGTGCCACTGATTATTATTCTGGGACTTATGTAGAGGCTTCTGGACATTTGGATAAGGTTCCTTGTGTATTTTACAATTTCTTCTTCACTGTTGCTTTGAAGGGAATTTATTTGCACTTGGATAAAAACATCTTTTGGGTTCCTGTTATGCTTATCTGTTACACTCCCTCTTGAATTTAAGATGTTGTTTAAATGTTCATGCAACTGATGCATCCTGATGCCTGGTCAGACATCAAATGTCGATTTTGGTGACATGTTTTTTAACAATGAGTAATCTATGATAAAAAATTGATTTTCTGTCTTACTGTGATGCTTCTTTTTGTCTTTCGTGTACATTATACTGGTCCACTTATATTTGTTTAGTTCTTCCATATCTTCAGTTTCTTTTTCTTCCGTAATGGTAACTGGGTTGTTTTGTGATTGATCAATTATATCACTCTACCCATTTGCTGATGTACATCTATTTACCATCAGAGTTTTTTCACAAAGAAGTTTTCACATTCTAATGCAATATTTTCCTGCTTTATCAGCATCACTTCTTTCTTCAGAGCATCAGTGTTACCTTGAAGAACACAAATAATTTCACCTTTAGAACTTAACGTGCATGTTAATCGCATATTATGCCACTTATACAGTTGAGGCATGTCCACTGAATATTGTCATTTATAAATTTCAGACACATTTTTGCATACTTAAAATATAACCAAAAGTTGAACTTGATGCACTGAATTCCTTTGACTACATATTTTTCACATTTCCTGCATGAGGAACCATTTCATTTCAACTAACTGTGGATCATTGTATCACTGCATAATCTTCCTGGTGCCATTCTGCTTACATACCATGCCATGTCCTTTCAAAGGGACCATCCCAGCATTTGCCTTGAGAGATTTAGGGAAATCATGGAAAATATAACTCTGCATGGGTGAACATGGATTTGAACCATCACGCTCCAGAGTACAAGTCCAGTGCGTTAACAACTCCATCACCTTGCTTGGTACAAGGTTCTGGAAACAGCCCACAGCATTATTCCTTGTATTTAGCTCCACAGATTCATATAGCACTTTTTTGAAGAATTCCTAGCTTATAGAGATTTGCTTTGGTTGTTGCCCCCAAATTTCTATTCCACAGTTCAGGTGTGAGGAAAATAAAGTGTGGTGTGCTGTCTTTAGAACTACAGTATTTTTGGAAAACTTGCTATCATTAACTGCAAATATATGCTTAGATAAATTATATGCTAAAGAGCCTTCATCCACATCCCATTTCAGACTGCTTTGAATGGTTAAACCAAGGAATTTACACAAATTTTTTTTCCATTTCACTATCAAAGTACAGTTTATTTTCATTGAGTCTGTTGTTGTTGAACTTCATGAGATGTGTACTACTGATGTTTTCATTTAGGTGGCTTTGATTTAAATATTGAAAAATTTCAGTTGTCACAGTATTGCAATGGGTCTGTGGTGTCAATAGGTCATATCGACCATGAACAACATGATCTCTGACTGAGATCGGACAGTCAAGCCGCCATGTTATTCTAGCAGTCTGCATTTATGTCTCTTGCTGTGTACATGTTTATGACTGCTGTGGAAATATATATTTATGTGCAGATATTTGTGGGACACTTTGTTCAGTATACCTGTACACGCATCCCATTTCCATACTGGTGACCCTGAAGTTTGCACGTCTTCCGCAACTACCGCGCCGAGTGTTGTAGCATCAACAGGTTATATGCACGCCACCATGGCTGCCTCACCCAACTCTTTGTTCGAAGATTTGAAAGCTCCACAATGATCGCCGGACCTTTTCATTCCTTCACCAATGACCGTTTCTACATTAATTCACAGCAATTCGTGATCTCCAGCCACATTAACCTCAAACTTTGTCACTCTACAATGGTCGAGTGCTACACTGCTAACACAAACAATGGACTCTGGTTTCGTGTCGCTGGACTGTGCTCGCCAACGTGTGAAGTTTGAAGTGAACAATATTCAGAACTGTGTACCTACTGATCGATTGTATGGTGCTCAAAGCGATCTACTTTCGCACACGTACTTTGACTCTCAACGGGCCGCAACGACAGTTATTGTAGTGCCGTGTGCAGTGCTGCCATTACCGCAAAACACACCCGGACACAATCAACTGTAACCTGGTCTGATTTTGCCTCATTTGCAAACTAATATAGGACATTTTAATGGGCACAATTCTCCATTCTCACCCCCCAGACCGATTGCTCAAGTTTTTGACCACAATGGTTCGAGTGCATCATTCGGTGTTTCGCCTTCCAGTGGCATCTTACCACACCGAAGTGACTTTCTGCTGGTTCCACCGGTCATTTATAGTCTGACCTCATGGGGCATGTCTTCAGCATGTGCAGAGAACTCAAACTTTTGTCATACTCCCTCCTGCCACCCCCCCACATTCGCAGGGGCCCCCGGTTCCGGCCGCTCAGCTGCTCGCCTCTCCCACCGCACCGCCTATGTCTGCCACACCAGCCTTCCGTGTTATTTCTGAGGTGGCTCAATCCAAATCAGTGGCTGTAGCCTACAACCCAGTTTAAGGAACCTCAATGCCTACCGTGCAACTGCCCGTTCCCACGGTACCGACCGTGTCAACCGCGTGGTGTTTTCGTGACACATCAAGGACAATGTCCACAGTTGCTATGGACATTTTTGCCAGTAACATACCTGTGCCTACCACGCCAGCCTGCTGTGTAGCCTCTCCCATCATGGACCTGATGGTTTTCCAACAGAAACCAAAGCCGCCTTCGTCCCCACCTCCAAGTCGTCTGCCGAAGCTGCCACCTTATACGAGGACAACCCAGTGTCATGATTTGCACTTGTTGATCATCTTTTCGAGTTTCATCATGTGTCAAATGACAACTCTAAATTCCTGTGTCTCGTCACGCATCTTCGTAATCATTCAGACTTAACTTGTGATCTACTCCTCTTGCCACTGCCTCCACTGAAATACGAGTTTGTGAAGAAGACGATCATTGAACGACTCGCCTTCTCACCACAAGAATTAATCATCAAGATCTTGTACGAGGAACACCTGGGGGACCGAACCCCATCACAACTCTGGCACCGCCTTTGGTTACTTGTGAGTGAGCATACCATGCCAGGCATCACCTTGTGGATGGTGTGGTCTGCCAAGCTGCCTACTGACCTACAGATCCACTTGCTTTCCAACACACTCCTTCGAGCCAATTGGCTCTCATCTCCACATCGTAGACCAACTGTGTTCATTGCTACGACAATGCCAGCCAGCTCACCACTCACCGCTAGTTGGCACAACTGCTCCCGCCTACCGGCCTTCTGCTGGCAGGGGCAGGGCTCGCTCTACCTCCACACCTTCTACATCACCTGGCAGCATCCGCTCACTCTCTCCACCATCCGAGCACTCCAGGATCACCCACACGCCATATGTACCGGTATTCATGCCAGAACAAATTGACGAGGACAAGCCTCCTCCGTTTCCGCAGTCACCACCACCACCACAATATCCGGCTCATCCGTACTGCTGGTACCAGAAGGTTTTCAGCGAGGATGCTAAGAAGTGCCGGTTACCTTGCAAACACCGACCACAGGATCTAAAAGACACTGAGCCTTGTGGGGAACCCCACGGGCGTCCTCATACATTGCACTCCATCCACTCGTCTACCTTGCTGAGCAGTCGTTTGTACGTGACTGACATTTTGTCACGGCTCAGTTTCCTAGTTGACACTGGTGCTGACGTGTCTATCATACCTACATCGATGGCTCTCCCCATCTTTTCACTGAAGAGGTCACTTCTACGAGCTGTCAACGCATCAACATTACAAACCTCAGGCTCTGTCAAAGTTACGGTGCACCTATCTCATTTTGTGTGTTTTCAGTGGACTTTCTACATTGCCAACATTGATGAATCAATTCTCTGTATGGATATTTTGTCCCATTACAAACTCTCTCTGAATGAATTTCAGGGTTCAGTGCAACACCAGTCCACTAACACTCAGATACTGTGCTCCTGCACTTATGTTCTCCACTCTGCTTCTCTCGTGACATGTGAGTTAGTACGCGAGTGTTCCGCCCTTGTGGGTGACATTGCGACCTGTGTAACTAATCTACTGTTAGAATACAACTCAGTGGAACAGCTCCACTGGGACAACGCTGAGCTGAAAAACACATCGCACACACCTACAACGAGCTTGTCACGGCTCGTAACTTGCTGCTAAAACTACAGTCCACAGTTCTGCCACCTAATCGAGCTTCTAATGCCTACACCAGCTCAGACACTCATCAGGTTCGTCCAAACACATTAATTGTGTGTGACGATTCGCTTCCGGTAGACTCAGCACTACCGATGCCCTCGCCACGTTCAGTGCCCTGTGTTTCAAACAGTGCTTCTAATGACAGTCGTGCGCACAACGCAACCACGCACACTGCTCAAGCAGCCACTCTGCGTGTTGATAAACATTCCCCCTCTCTCACACGCCAGTTACGTGACTTGGCAGCCATCACTGTTCCATGCGCGACGCCAACGCCACTCTCACCCGCACCGGTTATCAAGTGCAAGGTTGACAGCAGACACTCACCGCGTGTTCTGACCTGCTCCTTGTTGCATGTGCAGCCGCCCTCTCCACACAAGCCATGCTCACGTACTAGGCATGTGACTTTCGGGTTGCCCTTTCCCACTTGCGCTAACGGCTTCACCTCATCGTGCCCTACTTGTCCAAAAACTTCACGTCAGGGCAATGATCAGTCTCGTGTGCAGTTCTCAGTTTCTTCCATCACTGACGGAACGACGCACAAGATAGTTACCCCCGCTGGCCCTCCTATTAGGCACAAGGTTAGACGCCTCAACCCTATTAAGTTGCATGCGGCCAGGCAGCAAATTAACCAACTTTTGGCGGCAGGTATCCTGCAACCACCAGACAGCAACTTGTCTTCACTGATTCACCTCACCCTCAAACACAATGGTTCTTTCCGAATGTGCAGTGATTACAGATGTCTAAATGCTCGTACCCTCATGGATATTACCCCGTGCCTAACATACATGATTTCACTCATATGTCATCGGGCGCTGCAATCTTCAGTGTTACTGACTGTAAACGTGCCTACCACCAGATTCCCATAGCACCGGAAGACATCCCTAAAACAGCTATTACCATGCCGCTTGGTTTGTTCCATTACAACTTCATGCCATTCGGCCTGAAAAATGCAGCGCAAACGTGGCAGTGATTCGTTGACTCCATCTTATGACAGTTCAAGTTTTTGCTTTGCATATCTGGAGGAAATACTCATTTTCAGCAAGTCGGCTGAGGAACATAAAAATCATTTATCTGTGGTCCTCCAGACCTCAAAATCCAATGGCATAGAGGTCAACAAAGACAAATTCCAATTGCACCAGCCTTCTGTCACTTTCTTGGTTACACTGTCTCCACCGATGGAATGCAGCCTCCCAAATCTCATGTGCAGGCCATCATGTCAGTGCTGTCCCCTGGTACTTGCAAAGAACTCTGATATTTCCTGGGCACAATAAATTACTAACGTCGTCACCTGCCCTCTTTTGCCGCCGTGCAGGCCCCACTGACAGACTCACTGTCGGGTAAACAGAATTCAGGACTCAAACCCGTTCGCTGGACTGCACCTATTCTGGAGGCCTTCAATGCACTAAAGACTTCTTTAGCTCATGCACTGACACTTGTCCACCTCAACCCCTCGGCCAGGTTGTTCATAACTGCGGACGCCATTGACACCGCGGCGGGAGCGGTACCACAGCAACGCAAGGCAGACACGGTTTCCCCTCTTCATTTCTTCTCTAAAAAACTATCAACAGCTCAGAAGAAATACTCCGCTTTCAATAGAGAACTCCTTGTGGTCTACCAGGCTGTCAAACACTTCTGCCTCACGTGGAGGGTCGCTCGTTCATCATCCTCAATGATCACAAACCACTCGCAGATGCATTCTGCAACCCCCCCAAGGACCCACCCCCTCGGCGATTCCACCACTTTGATCTAGTCTCCCAATTCACAACCGACATTTGCTACATCAAAGGCATGGACAACATCATCCTAGATTTTTTCTCGTGGATCAATACTATTTCACGCATCATAGACTTATCCAACCTGGCCACCCTACAAGCCTCCGACGAGGAATCTCAAGCTCTCCTTGTGGACCCTCAAACATCCCTTGTGTTTACCAAAGCTAAATTCCCTGGTGTTGTGGATGAGGTGTGATGCTACTCTTCTACCGGTACCTTATGTCTGTCGCTCCCGCCCCCCCTTGTGCCGGCAGGCCTTCGATGCACTGCATAACTTCGCTCACCCTGGTGTCCACGCCACTACATGGCTCGTCTCCAAGCGTTTCGTTTGGAAAAATATAAAATGGGACTGTCAGACCTGGGCACATAGCTGCGTCCCCTGTCAACACAACAAAATCGGCTGCCACCCCACCAATGGGCAGGTTCGACATTCCCCCAGGACGATTTCGCCATGTACTTATCGATCTTATTGGTCCTCTTCCACCGTTGGGGGGCCACAGATACATTCTATCCACAATCGACTGCATGTCCTTCTGAGTAGAGGCAGTTCGTTTACATAAAATCACGGTCGAGACCGTGGCCAAGGGTTTCATATTCGCATTGATTACTAGTTTCGGTTGTCCGACCACCACCACCACCACCAATCAGGTTCGGCAGTTTGAGTCGACCCTCTTCACCATTTTATGTAACATCTACTGGCATAAAGAAAATTCATACCACAGGCTACCACCAACAAAGCAATGGGTTGGTAGAACGGTGGCACCACACACTGAAAACAGCCCTCAGGGCCACGACTACCTCTGGTCCGAAGCCCTTCCATGGGTGCTCCTGGGCCTCCGCTCAGCTTTCAAGCCCGACTTATAGGGAACTATCTCAGAATTCGCTTTCAGGGAGAACTCCGTCCTACCAGGTGAACTCATTCAGCCTCAGGTACCCAAGAGATGAATACACTAAGCAGATTCAGAAGGATGTAGGCTGCAGTAGGTACTGGGAGATGAAGAAGCTTGCACAGGATAGAGTAGCATGGAGAGCTGCATCAAACCAGTCTCAGGACTGAAGACTACAACAACAACAACAACAATCCTTGTATCTTTGTATCCTTGCGTTCTAGTGTCCTGTGAAATGAAATGAGCTTACAGCATTGTGGACCGGGAGTCCCCCATTTGGGGAAGTTGGCCGCCGAGGGCAAGTACTTATTGCACTCGATGCCACATTGGGTGACTTGCGCATCGGAGATGGGGATGAAATGATGATGAGGACAACACAACACCCAGTCCCAGAGTGGAGAAAATCTCCAGCCTCAGCTGGGAATCAAACCCGGGCCCCTTGGCATGGCATTCCACCGCAGTGACCACTCAGCTAACAGGGGTGGACTCCAATGTCCTGTTTTTCACTATGTTCGGTATAGGCTCAGTTGTAATATTAGGTAAAGACCCAAGGGCTGAACCATTAGCATCTGTGATATGCACACAGTGTAATTTACCAGTACATCCAGCTCTGTCCACTGAATTGCATGATGTAGTTTACTGGTTATGCCATCAGAAAGAGAATTATGCCAGACAGCCCAGAAAGAGCATGTAGTTAAGGCAAGGAAAGCCATGGGTACTGAGAAAGCTTAAGATAATGTAAGTAATATGTAAATAAAAGCCCGGATTGTATTATGTACAACAATCCAGGCTTGTATTTACCTATTACTTACACTATCTTAAGAGAAGAATGTGGGGCCCAATGAGAGATGGAGATACTTGAAGAACAAAAAGGACTCATGAAATTTATAAGATCATGAACGAGCTCAATGTTTTATAATATCAAAAGAATAGACTACTAGACTGGGCAGGTCATGTATGCTGTTATCTGTATGCTAGAAACCCAGCTTCCTAAGTAAACATTCATTGCCCACACAACAACAAAGTGATCTGTGGGTAGCCCAAGAAACACATGGGAAGACAATATAAAGAAAGATATGGAAACTTTTAGTGTAGTCAGTTGGAAGGAAGCAGCTCTGGAGAGAATGCAGCAATGACCAATTGTTGATGCAGCACTTAATCTACAAGGCCACGGCCACAGGGTAAATAAGTGATGGTGATGATGATTATGCATTCAGAGAAACTATACTGTGGTCATCAGTGTCAGGTTCATCACCCAGGACAGAATCTGTATACCCCACTTGTCTGTTTCTAGAGTAGATCCCTTTTGAAAGTGTAAGAATGTTTTCTAAATAGCATGTATCTGAGGTGGGATGTAGGTACCACCTCAATATGTGCCTAGTGGAATTTGGGAAACTACATATAAACTTTATCCCGGCTGGCTGGCTAACCAGCCATCATTATTTGTTATAGCTCTGAGTTGAATACATAATAATCACTGCTTGCCATTACAAGTACAAGAACATTTATTTCAACTAAAGAGAAATAGAGTCATACAAAGATGTTATAATAAATAATTCTACTGTGCCATGAAATCTTCCTCATCCAGGAGCCATGCAGAGTGGCTGCGTGCTTAGAAGCGCCATGTCATGGATTGCGTGGACCCCTCCCACCAGAGGTTCAAGTCCTCCCTTGGGCATGGGTGTGTGTGTTTTTCTTAGCGTAAGTTAGATTAAGTTAGTTTAAGTAATGTGTAAGTCTAGGGACCAATGACCTCAGCAGTTTTGTCCCTTAGGAATTTACAACCACGCACAATTGGCTTAGTAATATCTCTTTGCTACAGAGTTCAATGAACTCCATCCTAGCAGAGTCATTTACTCTCACCCTTTTCCACTTATGTTGAGGCAAGACATGTTCTTGAAGAAGGATAATGTTGCCAGTTCTAATCCTCTGGCATCTATCAACATTCTGAACTAGATGAAAGCTCCTTAGTAACAGTAAATAGTTTCTGCTCCAACGAGTCTAGATGTTTTTCAGTAGTTTTTGCTGGAGCTTGAGTTCAGCCGCTACCTATATGATGACAGCCGAGCCTCAAGCACTAGCCCCTGTTCAAGAAACTTTTGTATGACCTAGGAATGCAGCAGTGGCAAATTTTCCATGTGCTCAGCTTCAGACAGCTGTATTTAAACCCCTGGGCCAGTAGAGCAGATTATCGATACGGCAGTGCTGTGTCATGTGCCAACATTCTACTGTGACAGTCATTGGTACAGCTAGACTATGCTGTGCCACATCATGCTGAGCTTATGGCATAACTGCTGCCGGGCTGCAAAAATTTGACGTCTATCTGACCACCCACTGAGCAACCAGCCACTGCCTCATGGTCTGAGGCACAAATGGACAACTGGTTCCATGCTGCCTCCCAGCTGCTGCTCTCAATGCAATGGTAGACAGTTTGACTCTGAGTTATGCTGTTATCTATCCCAATGGTAGAAGACACCTCTGGTTGCCAGTTGTTAATAGAAGAGCTGTCTCGAGTGCTTCACTCACCTGCTGCCCCATCACCATCTGCTGAGCTGGCATTCTCCAAGTAAGCAGCCTGCCTTCCAGCTGTCCACATACACATCTGGGATGTATGCTATGCATTCAGCTCTGATGCAGGGACAACATGGGATGGTGTCAGAATACACACATATAATTGTTCCACTCTAATGGAATAACAAAGAACTGTTATGTTCACTGACGGTTTTTCTGCAGCCACCCATAATGTCCTCCAGTCTGCTTTGCTGTATTATAAACCCAGGACACTCCAGGTGGCAGTCATACGCCACCTGACGAACACAAAAACAGCTCCCTCCATCCTGTAATGCTTATTGCCCAACCTTCTGTCTACATTCTGGAATCAGAAGAGGAATTTTTTGGCTACTAGTTGATCAATGGAGAAGAAGTAGATCCACTTCATTCCAGTGAGAGAAGCAAATGGTGACTGTAATTGTGGCTTCATTTGAGCAGCAGCATTATAGTTAAGTAGCTGCTCCAATTCTGGATTTTCACTCAAGGAATCCTTGTATCTTTGTATCCTTGCATTCTTACTGTCCTGTTTTGCACCATATTAGGTATAGACTCAGTTGTAATATTAGGTAAAGACCTAAGGGCTGAATTGTCAGCATCTGTGATATGCACACAGTGTAGTTTACAAGTACATCCAGCTTCATCCATTGGATTGCATGATTTAGTTTTCTGGGTATGCCATCAGAAAGAGAATTACTCCACAAAGTGCAGAGACAGCATGTACTTAAGCCAAGGAGAGCCATGGGTACCAAGGAAGCTTAAGATAGTGTAAGTAATAGGTAAATACAAGCCTGGATTTTTTGAAATAGTGAAGTATGAATTTAGTAGTCTGTACTACTGTATCTGATATGTCTTTTGTGAAGTAGATTGAAAACTGGGAATAGGTAAATTATATGTTTTTGTTATATAGTGAATGAACTTTTAGGTGAGACTTACAATACATTGAACATATGCTGTACCACTGTAATAGTAGAAACTTAGTGTGTTTAATTTAATAGGAAACCGTGATATCTTTTAGTGCAATATTTTGATTATTTAGTAAAGTGTGTACTAGAAAATAGGACAGTCTGGAGTATGACAATCACAAGGGCAGTAGTTAGGGAATACCACATGGGGGGGGGGGGGGATCCTTATGTATTTTTTTAAATTTTTTGATATGAAACTGAAGTGGAACACAGTTGTATTATTTTTCAACATATCTCCCTGGTGTTTAACACACTTCCTTCAGTGCCTAGGACATGCACAGTTTCCTCTGAAAAAGTATTCATTTGGCCGTGTGCGCAGCTGTTTGTGCATGACCTACTGCACCTCTTCATCAGAATGAAATATCATTCCTCCCATCGTCTCTCTAAGTTATCCAAACATGTGGTAATCATTTGGCAGAGGTCTGGTGACTATGGCAGACATGACAGAGTATCGAACTGTGGGTCATCAATGGTTGAAAGTGTTGCACAAGCAGTATAAGTTTGAGCTTTCTCATGTTGCAAAAGGACACCTGCAGTCAGAAGTCCACGTTGCTTTGATCTCATAACAGGCTGAAGCTGATTTTTTAAAATATTATTATATGATGAGCTTGTGATGATGTTTCTCCTAGTCATGTAGTGTTCCAAGATGATGCCTTATTCATCCCAAAGGAGAGTCAGCAAAAACTTCCATGCAGATAGCTGCATCTACAACTGCATGGGTTTTGGTAATGAGAAATGGTGCCATTCCTTACTTGCTCTTGTTATTTGGGGTGCTGGTACTGTACCCAGGCTTCATGCCTTGTAACGATTCTCATGAAGAAGCCATCATCTTCTGCAGTTCTTCAGAGATATAAATGTGCTGCTCTTTTAGTTCAGAGTGAGCTTTTGTGGCATCCATCTTGCCGACACTTTGAGAAACTTAAGCACTTCATGAATGATGTGTTGTGCTGAGCTGTGAGTAATGTTCATATCTGCAGCTATTTCATCAACCATCACATGACAGTTTTCCATCACAACAGCTTCAGCTGCTGCAGTGGACTCTGGTGCCACAAGGTGGTGTGCCTGACTCGAGTGCTGAGTGTCTGTTACAGAAGTCATGCCATTTCTGAACTTCCTACTCCACTCATACACTTGCTGCAGTGGTAGGCATGCTTCACCATACTGGACCTTAATTTGCTGACGAATTTCAATATGTTTTGTACCTTCACTGGTCAGAAAATATAAGAGAGAATGCTGTTCTTCCTGGTGCATGTCACAAATGGGGCAGTCATTTTGAACTGGTATTGCGGCCGTGTTCTGCTTATCTGTAGTATGGTGCTGCCTGTAGGGCGTTCCTTGCATCATTGGTAACATTACTGCCAACGTACAGAACAATGGCATGAAATGGCGATTTTTAATTGCACTTTTAAGGTTTTCATTTGACTCCCTTTCACATTTAGTTTCCAGATTTAAGGTAGATATAAACAGTGGTACAACTCTGACAAACTAAAACATGACATAACAACAATACTGAATGGTTAGGATTTCTTATCTTTGATCATGTGATGCTGATTTAAAGCAGCAATATGCTGAGATACCATATGGATGTGAGATGATCATTAGACACAACAGCATCATTAAACTGCCCTGGGCTCCTAGAGAGACAGTGACCAGTATAACGGAAAGTCCAATGATAATATCTGTCCAGGTTAGAGATTTGACATTATGGGAGAATGTATTGGGGAAAGTTCTATGAAGTATCAGAGGTGTACTAAGGGCACAGAGAGTAGCAGAAACAAAATAGTGACCCAGGCTTACAGTCCACGATATCGGAGAACTCTATGAATTGGAGCCAATGGACTAGTCTCTCGGGATGAGAGGTTACTGTGAATTGAGGTATTAAGGTTTCTTATGATGAACTGTACTTTCTTATGAGGTGATGCTATTGTGATGGTGAACTGAGTGAGGTGGCGTAGTGGCTAGCACACTGGACTCGGGACGATGGTTCAATTCCGCGTCTGACCATCCTGATTTAGGTTTTCCGTGATTTCCCTAAATCGCTCCAGGTAAATGCCAGGATGGTTCCTTTGAAAGGGCATGGTCGACTTCCTTCCCCGTCCTTCCCTAATCCGATGAGATCGATGACCTCGCAGTCTGGTCTCCTCCCCAAAACAATCCAATCCAATCCTATTGTGATGGTGAGTTAAGGTTATGACTGTGCTGTGTTATGGAAGATGATGAAATATTATATGCATCATTGAAGAATAGTAAGGATGAAATTTGTGTTAGGGGTTCTTTGTCATGAAGATGTAATGTATTCATTTAGCCAAAGAACAAAGATGTTTTCACCTGTCAATGTGGCTGAGAATGTGACCATGCCAATGCTACAGCTGACAGCTGACTCCTCTCTTCTGCAAATACCTTTCCTTATGCACTATGTTATAGCGATGAGGCAGCAGAATAGATTAATGTAATCAAGTTCACACATGTCAAGAAGTGCCTGGTTTTTGATTTGGAGGGCTGTAGAGTGCATGATTTTGTTTGTGTAGGTTAACATAGGAAGTGACTTACCGAACGAAAGTGCTGGCAGGTCGATAGAAACACAAACAAACACAAACATACACACGAAATTCTAGCTTTCGCAACCAATGGTTGCTTTGTCAGGAAAGAGGGAAGGAGAGGGAAAGACGAAAGGGTGTGGGTTTTAAGGGAGAGGGTAAGGAGTCATTCCAATTCCGGGAGCGGAAAGACTTACCTTAGGGGGGAAAAAAGGACGAGTATACAGTCGCACACACACACATATCCATCCGCACATACACAGACACAAGCAGACATTTGTGACAATTTTTACCTCCAAGCTGCCCTCCACTGCTAAATTTGTGATCCCTTGATGCCTCAGAACATGTCCTACTAACTGTTATCTTCTTTTTGTCAAGTTGTGCCACATACTCCTCTTCTCCCCAATTCTATTCAGTACTTCATCATTAGTTATGTGATCTACCCATCTAATCTTCAGCATTCTTCTGCAGCACCACATTTCGAAAGCTACTATTCTTTTCTTGTCTAATCTATTTATTGTCCATGTTTCACTTCCATACATGGCTACACTCCATACAAATACTTTCAGAAACGACTTCCTGACACTTAAATCTATACTCGATGTTAACAAATTTCTCTTCTTCAGAAACGCTTTCTTGCCATTGCCAGTCTACATTTTATATCCTCTCTACTTCGACCATCACTAGTTATTTTGCTCCCCAACTAGCAAAACTCTCTTACTACTTTAAGTGTCTCATTTCCTAATCTAATTCCCTCAGCATCACCCGACTTAATTTGACTACTTTCCATTATCCTCGTTTTGCTTTTGTTGATGTTCATCTTATATCCTCCTTTCAAGACACTGTCCATTCCGTTCAACTGCTCTTCCAAGTCCTTTGCTGTCTCTGATAGAATTACAATGTCATCGGCGAACCTCAAAGTTTTTATTTCTTCTCCATGGATTTTAATACCTACTCCGAATTTTTCTTTTGTTTCCTTTACTGCTTGCTCAATATACAGATTGAATAACATCGGGGAGAGGCTACAACCCTGTCTCACTCCCTTCCCAACCACTGCTTCCCTTTCATACCCCTCGACTCTTATAACTTCCATCTGGTCATCATCATCATCATCATCATCATCATCATCATCATCATCATCATTTAAGACTGATTATGCCTTTCAACGTTCGGTCTGGAGCATAGCCCCCCTTATAAAATTCCTCCATGATCCCCTATTCAGTGCTAACACTGGTGCCTCTTCTGATGTTAAACCTATTACTTTAAAATCATTCTTAACCGAATCCAGGTACCTTCTCCTTGGTCTGCCCCGACTCCTCCTACCATCTACTGCTGAACCCATGAGTCTCTTGGGTAACCTTGCTTCTCCCATGCGTGAAACATGACCCCACCATCTAACCCTGTTCGCTCTGACTGCTACATCTATAGAGTTCATTCCCAGTTTTTCTTTGATTTCCTCATTGTGGACACCCTCCTGCCATTGTTCCCATCTACTAGTACCTGCAATCATCCTAGCTACTTTCATATCCGTAACCTCAACCTTGTTGATAAGGTAACTTGAATCCACCCAGCTTTTGCCCCCATACAACAAAGTTGGTCGAAAGATTGAACAGTGCACAGATAACTTAGTCTTGGTACTGACTTCCTTCTTGCAGAAGAGAGTAGATCGTAGCTGAGCGCTCACTGCATTAGCTTTGCTACACCTTGCTTCCAGTTCTTTCACTATGTTGCCATCCTGTGAGAATATGCATCCTAAGCACTTGAAACCGTCAACCTGTTCTAACTTTGTTCCTCCTATTTGGCACTCAATCCGTTTATATTTCTTTCCCACTGACATTACTTTCGTTTTGGAGATGCTAATCTTCATACCATAGTCCTTACATTTCTGATCTAGCTCTGAAATATTACTTTGCAAACTTTCAATCGAATCTGCCATCACAACTAAGTCATCCGCATATGCAAGACTGCTTATTTTGTGTTCACATATCTTAATCTCACCCAGCCAGTCTGTTGTTTTTAACATATGATCCATAAATAATATGAACAACAGTGGAGACAGGTTGCAGCCTTGTCTTACCCCTGAAACTATTCTGAACCATGAACTCAATTTACCGTCAACTCTAACTGCTGCCTGACTATCCATATAAAGACCTTTAATTGCTTGCAAAAGTTTGCCTCCTATTCCATAATCTCGTAGAACAGACAATAACTTCCTCCTAGGAACCCGGTCATATGCCTTTTCTAGATCTACAAAGCATAGATACAATTCCCTGTTCCACTCATAACACTTCTCCATTATTTGCCGTAAGCTAAAGATCTGGTCCTGACAACCTCTAAAAGGCCTAAACCCACATTGATTTTCATCCAATTGGTCCTCAACTAATACTCGCACTTTCCTTTCAACAATACCTGAGAAGATTTTACCCACAACACTGATTAAAGAGATACCTCTGTAGTTGTTACAATCTTTTCTGTTTCCATGTTTAAAGATTGGTGTGATTACTGCTTTTGTCCAGTCTGATGGAACTTGTCCCAACTCCCAGGCCAATTCAATTATCCTGTGTAGCCATTTAAGACCTGACATTCCACTTTATTTGATGAGTTCCGACTTAATTTCATCCACCCCAGCTGCTTTATTGCACTGCACTCTATTGACCATTTTCTCCACTTCCTCAAATGTGATCCTGTTTCTATCATCATTCCTATCCCATTCTACCTCGAAATCTGAAACATTACTGATCATATTTTCACCTACATTGAGCAACTTTTCAAAATATTCCCTCCATCTGCCCAAGGCATCCACAGGATTCACCAGCAGTTTTTCTGACCTGCCCAAAATACTTGTCATTTCCTTCTTACCTCCCTTTCGAAGAGTGCTAATTACACTCCAGAATGGTTTTCCAGCAGCTTGACCCATGGTCTCCAACCTGTTTCCAAAGTCTTCCCAAGAGTTCTTCTTGGATGCTGCAATTATCTGTTTGGCTTTGTTTCTTTCTTCAACATAACTTTCTCTGTCTACCTGAGTTCTAGTATGTAGCCATTTTTGATACGCCTTCTTTTTCCTTTTACAGGCTGCCTTGACTGTGTCATTCCACCAAGCTGTTTGCTTCATCCTACTTTTACACACTACTGTTCCAAGACATTCTTTAGCCACTTCTAGAACTGCGTCCCTGTACCTTGTCCATTCCTTTTCCAATGACTGTAATTGACTACATTCAACTAACTGGTACCTTTCTGAAATCGCTATTATGTACTTGTGCCTGATTTCCTTATCCTGAAGTTTCTCCACTCTTATCCTCCTACATATGGACCTGACCTCCTGCACTTTCGGCCTCACAATCCCAATTTCACTGCAGATTAAGTAATGATCAGTGTCATAAAAGAATCCCCTGAATACACGTGTGTCCCTCACAGCCTTCCTGAATTCCTGATCTGTTATTATGTAGTCAATGACAGATCTGGTTCCCCTGCCTTCCCAAGTATACCGGTGAATGTTTTTATGTTTAAAAAAGGAGTTTGTGATTACTAATCCCATACTGGCACAGAAATCCAAGAGTTGTTTCCCGTTCCTGTTGGCCTCCATATCCTCTCCAAATTTACCCATAATCTTTTCATACCCTTCTGTTTGATTTCCAATCCTGGCGTTAAAATCACCCATGAGCCGAACACTGTCCTTGTCCTTTACTCTAACAACTACATCACCGAGTGCCTCATAAAAACTATCCATCTTATCTTGATCTGTCCCTTCACAATGCGAATATACTGACACAATCCTAATTTTCTTGCTAGACATTGTCAAATCTATTCACATCAGTCGTTTGATTACATACCTTATTGCAACTACACTGGGCTCCATTTCTTTCCTGATGTAAAGCCCTACACCCCATTGTGCTATTCCTGCTTTGACTCCTGACAGGTAGACCTTGTATTCTCCCACTTCCTCTTCTTTCTCACCCCTTACCCGAATGTCACTAACAGCTAAAACGTCCAGCCCCATCTTGCTTGCAGCCTCTGCCAGCTCTACCTTCTTCCCAGAGTAGCCCCCATTGATATTAATAGCTCCCCATCCCATTACCATTTGTTTGCCAAGTCATATCTTAGGAGTCCCTGGTTTGTCAGTTAGAGGTGGGACTCCGTCACCTCCAAAGGTCCGAGGCATTTTGCTCTGATTGTTGGCAGCATCATATTTAAAGTACCAGGTAAGCAGGTTGCTAGCCTTACTTGCCCCGAGTCCCATTGAGTTTTACCCCTAACGGCTGAGGGACTAACCAGTGGATTTGGTAGTCTTTGCCGTATGAGCACAAAGGTGACCACGACTCAGAATAAGTCCGAGATGCCCAGCCTTATTCCAAAGTAACTGGTATCCCGACTGTCGGGACCACTTACTTGGCCACTCATACGTTGCCCGTGGTTCATGAACTAGGACATGACTACAGGAACCCACACCATGAACCACCCATCTGGTTTCTGTAAAAATTGTAAATAGCCTTTCGCTCCCTATATTTTACCCCTGTTACCTTTCGAATTTGAAAGAGAGTATTCCAGTCAACATTGTCAAAAGCTTTCTGTAAGTCTACAAATGCTAGAAACGTAGGTTTGCCTTTCCTTAATCTTTCTTCTAAGATAAGTCGTAAGATCAGTATTGCCTCACATGTTCCAATATTTCTACGGAATCCAAACTGATCTTCCCCGAGGTCGGCTTCTACCAGTTTTTCCATTCGTCTGTATAGAATTCGCGTTAGTATTTTGCAGCTGTGACTTATTAAACTGATAGTTCAGTAATTTTCACATCTGTCAACACCTGCTTTCTTTGGGATTGGAATTATTATATTCTTCTTGAAGTCTGAGGGTATTTCGCCTGTCGCATACATCTTGCTCACCAGATGGTAGAGTTTTGTCAGGACTGGCTCTCCCAAGGCCATCGGTAGTTCTAATGGAACGTTGTCTACTCCGGGGGCCTTGTTTCGACTCAGGTCTTTCAGTGCTCTGTCAAACTCTTCACGCAGTATCATATCTCCCATTTCATCTTCATCTACATCCTCTTCCATTTCCATAATATTGTCCTCAAGTACATCGCCCTTGTATAGACCCTCTATATACTCCTTCCACCTTTCTGCCTCCCCTTCTTTCCTTAGAACTGGGTTTCCATCTGAGCTCTTGATATTCATGCAAGTGGTTCTCCTTCCTCCAAAGCACTCTTTAATTTTCCTGTAGGCAGTATCTATCTTACCCCTAGTGAGACAAGCCTCTACATCCTTACATTTGTCCTCTAGCCATCCCTGCTTAGCCATTTTGCACTTCCTGTTGATCTCATTTTTGAGACGTTTGTATTCCTTTTTGCCTGCTTCATTTACTGCATTTTTATATTTTCTGCTTTCATCAATTAAATTCAATATTTCTTCTATAACCCAAGGAGTCCTACTAGCCCTCGACTTTTTACCTACTTGATCTCACTACTTCATCCCTCAGAGCTATGCATTCTTCTTCTACTGTACTTTTTCCCCCATTCCTGTCAATTGTTCCCTTATGCTCTGCTTGAAACTCTGTAAAACCTCTGGTTCTTTCAGTTTATCCAGGTCTCATCTCCTTAAATTCCCACCTTACTGCAGTTTCTTCAGTTTTAATCTACAGTTCATAACCAATAGATTGTGGTCAGAGTCCACATCTGCCCCTGGAAGTGTCTTACAATTTAAAACCTAGTTCCTAAATCTGTGTCTTACCATTATGTAATCTATCTGATACCTTCTAGTATCTCCAGGATTCTTCCATGTATACAGCCTTCTTTCATGATTCTTGAACCAAGTATTAGCTATGCTTAAGTTATGCTCTGCGCAGAATTCTACCAGGCGGCTTCCTCTTTCATTTCTTAGCCCCAATCCATATTCACCATACTCATTTATATGTTTCCTTCTCTCCCTTTTCCTACTCTCGAATTCCAGTCACCCATGACTATTAAATTTTCGTCTCCCTCCACTACCTGAATAATTTCTTTTATTTCATCATACATTTCTTCAATTTCTTCATCATCTGTAGATCTAATTGGCATATAAACTTGTACTGTTGTAGTAGGCATGGGCTTCGTGTCTATCTTGGTCACAATAATGCGTTCACTGTTCTGTTTGTAGTAGCTTACCTGCACTCCTATTTTTTTTATTCATTATTAAACCTATTCCTACATTACCCCTCTTTAATTTTGTGTTTATAACCCAGTATTCACCTGACCAAAAGTCTTGTTTCTCCTGCCACCGAACTTCACTAATTCCCACTATATCTAACTTTAACCTATCCATTTCCCTTTTTAAATTTTCAGATCTACCTGCCCGGTTAAGGGATCTGACATTCCGCGCTCCGATCCGTAGAACGCCAGTTTTCTTTTTCCTGATAACAACGTCCTCCTGAGTAGTCCCTGCTCGGAGATCCAAATGGGGGACTATTTTACCTCCGGAATATTTTACCCAAGAGGACGCCATCATCATTTATCCATACAGTAAAGCTGCATGCCCTCGGGAAAAATTATGGCTGTAGTATCCCCTTGCTTTCAGCCATTCGCAGTACCAGCACAGCAAGGCCGTTTTGGTTAATGTTGTAAGGCCAAGTCAGTCAATCATCCAGACTGTTGCCCCTGCAACTACTGAAAAGGCTGCTGCCCCTCTTCAGGAACCACACGTTTGTCTGGCCTCTCAACAGATACCCCTCCGCTGTGGTTGCCCCTACGGTACGGCCATCTGTATCACTGAGGCACGCAAGCCTCCCCACCAATGGCAAGGTCCATGGTTCATGCAACAATAGGAATGGAGAAAGAGTCATCAACTTCTGCCTTAAAACTGATGTCAACCTTTTTCAGGAAATTACCAAGGAGAATGAAGACCTGGTCTTCTCCTAATACACATTTAGGCTCATATCAACTGGATCATGTGGCAATAGCTAAACAAAACCATAGGGAAATCATGTAACAGAAATCAAAGCCAAATTTCAACCTAAAAGACCAAACTCCAACCTGTCAGAGAACAGGAGCAAATTCATTAAAAAAGCTTTACACAAAGATGATAAACTGGAAACTAAATCAGAGAAGCAGTGATCAAAACGGTGAAAGAACTAGAACAACTACAAAGAAGAAGGAAACATAGGTGGTGGAATAAGGTATGTGATGAAGCAATAAAGGATAGAGTAACTGCTTGGAAAAATTGGAACTCCTGCAAGAAGGAAACAAAGTGGAACAAATTCACAGAGATCAGAAAAGAGACATCAAAAATTATTCAAACAGAGAAACGTAAATATGATAAAAAATGATTAGAGGAAAGAGATACAAATTTCAAACAGAACAACACTAGGGACTTTTACAAAATTTTTCAAAGAAGAAATAACAGATTTCAAGCCGATGAGCCTACACTTCAAAGATTCAATAGGCAAACTGATTACCAATGACATAGACAATTGTGAGTTACTAGCAAAATACTTCAAAAAGCCTCTAAACTGTGAAGAACCAACGTGATGACTAATTTTCAGACAGCCTCGAAAAGAAAAACCCACCTTCAGGACCACCAGCACTGCATCAAATTGAACTATACTATATGGCCAGCTGAAAAACAACAAAGAACCAGGTGAAGACAGCGTATTAGCTGAGATGTGAAAACTGCAAGGGAAGCGGGCAGCTGAAACCATTTATGAGGTTATTGAAGATTGCTGGGAGAGAAAAAGAATACCGGATGACTGGAAATAAGCTGTAATCTATCTATGCTACATAAGAAGGGTGACAGGACAGACACCAACAGTTACCGAGGCATATCTCTACTTCTAATCACCTACAAAGTAATGTCAAAATCAAACAGAGCACACAATTGGTGAGTACCAAGCAAGGTTCAGAAAAAATAGATCATGGCCAAAGCAAATTTTTATCTTGAAAACTATCCTCAGAATCAGAACAATGTGGAACCTTAACACAGTTCATTACATTCATTGATTTAAAAAAAAAACATATGATTATGTAGACAGACAGTATTCCTAACACTGGAAGAAGCAGGTGTCAACAGAACCACGAGACAATTAGTCAAAAAGACACTCACAACACAACTTCACAAATTAAATTTCTAGGAGAAGTTTCTGAACCCTTCACAATTAACACAGGTGTTCGGCAGGGAAAAGGGCTCTCACTGATCCTCTTCAATCTGGTCTTAGACAAGGTCATGAGAGAGTGGGATAACGAACTACAAGAGAGAAACATTGAAGTAATCCATCTATGACAAGGAAGAGGAAGATCTGAGGTGAAATGTCTCGCTTTTGCTGACAATACTGCAGTAATTTCTAAGGACAAAACAGATGCAAAGATAATGATAGAAACACTTCATAAAACTGCAGCTAAAACCAGATTACTAATATCACATGAAAAAATTCAATACATTGAACATAAACACAATAGAGAAAAATATTTGCAAATGCAACACAGAAGCATCAAAAGAGTTGATAAGTTTAAGTATTTGGTAGAGCGGATACAATGAGATGGGTTATACTCTGTCAGGTCATATGTTATGCATGCCACTTTGACACAAAGACAACACAGGATGACACTAGGCCTTGTGCTGGATGAGGACATGCAGGTATAATTAG
The DNA here is from genome assembly GCF_021461395.2 of Schistocerca americana. Taxonomy (NCBI): domain Eukaryota; kingdom Metazoa; phylum Arthropoda; class Insecta; order Orthoptera; family Acrididae; genus Schistocerca; species Schistocerca americana. Next base: position 134,689,714 of record NC_060123.1, read on the forward strand.
CCAAGTCTAATGGAATATTAAAGAATTGTTATTTTGACCAGTGGTTTTGCTGTAGCCTTCCAAAACATCATCCAGTCTTCTTCGCCATTTTCCAAACCCAGCCCAGCCATTGCAGGTGAGTGTTGAACACCTCCTGACAAACATGAAAATGGCTCCCACCACCCAATAGTGGTCATTGCACAACCCATGCATTCCAGATCATGGGCCAAATTTAAAAATTTAAAATTCTGTCATAATCTACATACCAAGAGATATAATCTTCTGTTAAAGCTTTAACACAATAAATCAGGTAGTAAAGTTAGGAACTGTGTGTAGGTCTAGAGTCAGGGTAACTCACAGTATAAAGATTACCCAGACTGTGTTCATCCAGTGTTTGATGAGAGCAATTATCAACTTCCAAAAATCTTCAAATTTAATTTCAAAACTTTCGTAAACTTTTTCTCACTTACAGGCCCATGAAATAAAATAATCAGAAGGGGAAAACTTCATTGTCCCTGCATAACTTATAATGTCACTAGCCATTCCCCACAGAATTACTCACTGTTTACCAGTTATTTATAAATAAATGTTAATTCTGAAATGCACTATCCATGTTTCTGCACCATTATAAAAGTTATCTCTTTGATGTATATATTTAACTTCTATGAATGACTTTTTAGTCACATTACCCATTCCACAGGAACAGTAGTCATGCTGACCACCCCACGGGAACAATGACTTTTTTTTGGAATAAAGCTTCATTCAAATCCACCCAGTCTCTTTGGGAAAGGAGTAACAAACATACAACTCAAAAAAGAAAGAAAATAAGGAATGTGCAGTTTGGTGCAGTGCAGGTTTTATAATATTTGTATGTGCAACAACATCATCTATCCATACATGTGTGCCTGTTAGCAGTGGATATGCTTGCATATTGTAATCAAATCCAGGCTCGCTAAAAGTCTGCCATGTTCTCAATGTAAAGGCTTGATTCTCCACCATACAGCATTCTAATAACACCATCATTATGAGTCTTCAGGTGTCTAGGAAGCTAAAAGATATGCCTGATGCTCAGCAGCTGAAATGCAATGAACTTGTATGGAAGTATGGATTAACTATATATGACGGTAGTATCTGTTCCTGAAAGAACAGTTACTGTGGATGACCATGCAGCTTTGCTAGAAATGAAATGATAATTAAATGGACACCCTAGCTGCAAACAGGCATTTATGTACTTCATTGGGGACATGTTGAAAATGTGTGCCCTGACCGGGACTCGAACCCGGGATCTCCTGCTTACATGGCAGACGCTCTATCCATCTGAGCCACCGCGGGCACAGAGGATAGTGCGTCTGCAGGGACTTATCCCTTGCACGCTCCCTGTGAGATCCACATGGATTAAACACTTTGAGGATTGTAGAAGCATTGTATTCGTCACATTGAAATGTATTGTGTGGGACATATTAAACAATAAAAGCATTTTCACAAAAATGAAACAGTTAGAAAATCAAAGAGTAAGTAGCTTCTTTAAAATGATAGAGCAAAATCAAAGAGTAAGTAGCTTCTTTAAAATGATAGAACAGACCACTCCATTGTCCTTTTCTTTCAGGTTATATTAGACAGATCTAGATTTTGGCTAGTGCCTAGCCATTATCAATGCACTATTTCAAGTATCAATACATGTCCTAGAACATCAGCCCCTGTTGTTTGAGGTTCTGTCACAGTTCGTTCAAGACTACTGTATATACACTGGATATACAGTAGTCTTGAATGAGCTGTGACAGAAGCCCGAACAACAGGGGACTAACATACTAGGACATGTATTGATACTACGAAATAGTGCATTGATAATTGATAGGCACTAGCGAAAGTCTAGTTTTGCCTAATAAAACTCTATTATTTGAAAGTCATATCACAGTCACTGAGTGCACACACATTCCTAATGGAAGGCAGCTTGAGAAATAGCTTTTTCTAAGAGTAATTATTGGTCCACATTATATTCTTCAAATCAATAAATATCTTATACTACGTGCTTTTGAAAGTGGCCTATGTTTTAATTCAGGGTATAAGCTAATTCCATTCACACACACACACACACACACACACACACACACACACACACAATGTTAACAATTACAGACCTATAGCACACCTTAGTGTCTTCTCAAAAATCTCTGAGAAGCTCTTTTATAATAGGTTGCTAGAGTTTGTTGACAAAAACTCATTGCTGTCAAATCATCAGCATGGATTCAGGCAAACTAGATCCACAACCACAGCAGTTTATGAATATTTGCACTCCATTCTAAAAGCTGTAGATGAAAAGGAAATGACTACTGGAATATTCTTGGACCTATCCAAAGCATTTGACATTTTAGATCATGATATCGTACTACGTAAGTTGGAAAGAAAGGGAATTAGAGGTATCCCAAATGAATGGATTAGATCATATCTTACTAGCTGGCAACAAAAAGTTGTTCTCAAACAAGACACAATAACTGAAAACATTTCAAGAAAAACAACTTACAAATCAGAAAAAACTACCATAAAATATGATGTGCCATAAGAATCAACATTAGGTCCTATCCTCTTTCTTTTGTATATTGATGACCTGAATGACACTGTTCATTGCAAACAGAAAATTTTATTTGCAGATGATATCAGTATTTTGATTACAGGGTCAGACCAAAAAGAGCTTCAATTAACTACAGATGCATCATTGCTGGAGCTAACAAACTGGTTTGAAAAAAATAAGCTTATAATTAACACTGGGAAAACAGTGGCCATGAAATTTCATATATCCCACAAAAAAATGAACACACATTGAAAATAAACAACAAAATTGTAAAATTAGTTGATGATGTTAAGTTCCTAGGAATATATCTGCAGAGTGATCTCAAGTGGAATACATACATTAAAGCTCTTACAACCAAGCTATCATCAATCTGTTACATGGTACAGATACTAAGCACAAGCTGTAATAGAGAAATAGTAATACAGGCACATTTCCAGTCAGCAATCCGGATATGGAATAATATTTTGGGGGGAATGCACCCTGTAGTCAAAACTCAGAAACAAGCTATCAGAATCATCTGCAACATAAAGAGGCAAGGTTCATGTCGCTCTCTTTTTCCTACTCTAAAGATACTGAACCTTCCATGCCTATATATATTTGAAGCAATAGTATTTGTAAGAGAATATTTAACAACCTCCAATGCATATCAGCTGAAAGCTCTGTGCACAATTACACAACAAGAAATGGCAATAACATTCATGTCTCATATGCCAGAACATCAGCCTACCAGAAGAGTGTCCTTCTTAGAGGCACGCAATTGTATAACCACATTCCTAACAACATCAAGTTGGTAAAGCAAGACAGCTTGTTCAAAAAAAAGCTGAAGTCATTTATGATGGATCACAGTTTCTACTCTGTAAATGAATACCTCTCATAATGAAACAGAATTTAATTTTATAATGTTAAATTAATAAACAATTTATGGCAATTATTTGTGTATTAAAGTGTACTAGTTGTACATGTAACATTGTAGATATTTGTAGTCCACAGCATTGTACTGATCTTATTTGTTATATATATATACAAGATGTTACAGGACCAAAACTAAATAAATAAATAAAAATTTTCCCAGTTTCATCTAGCTGCATGCTGTGACTGCTTACACAACCAGCAGCCACATTTCTGTAGCCAGAAGTGGGAGAAGGTACTACTCACACACGGCTCAACTGCGCTGTCGCTTGAGCCGGCTCGTAATGGCTAAAATGAATCTAATGTAAACATTTGTGATGTCATGCTCACTCATCAGAGGCAATTTGTTGTTATGAAGCATTGCATAATTTCACTCAAACCTTTGACAGATTTTGCTGTTGGCAGTCGCTTGTATGAGCACTGTGATTTGTTGTTGTATATGGCACATTTCCTTTGCAATTTAAGCTTTATTTTTGTTTTTTCTCTCATTCATGTTTTATTGCTGCAGTGTTATTCTACAGTAGCGGGATACAGTAACATCCTTTGTTAGAGTATTGATTCTTAGCAGTCAACATTACAAAAGTTTAACTGAAAACTAAAACAATAAAAAATTCCTGGAATTTTAAAAAATTCCTGGGATTTTCCTGGTTTTCTCCCAGATGAAAAAAATGTCAAGTTTTTCCCCAATCTCACGGTTGTCCCAGGTCATATACATCCTGGTTTAAATGTTTTCTGTCTACACTGGCTCAAGTAGTGAAAGTTTAATTGTAACCACCCAGTACAAGACGTAGTACTGAAAGCACATTAATTACGAACACCAGAACAGAACAGAACTGAAGTCCTGGATGGAGACTGCTGTTATTTATACAGGTTTTGAATATTCCAGAATATACAAACATGAGAAGTTCTGAGAACCTTCCACAAATGATAAATATGGATGACTAATACTGTTGAGCAGTCAACTTGCAGTATGCCAACCAGTGACGCTAACCACTATGCCCAACTGCATGCAGCATGGCTCACAGCATTGTTCCCTCTCCTGGAGGAATAGGCCCTGCTTTTTCCAAAATTCTCATTAGAGCCAATTACAGTACACTGGAATTAGATCTTGTTGGCAGTCGTCTGTATGGCAATGCTTACAGATCATTGAATTTTGGTCTTATTGTCACATACTCTTCACTGTGACGAGCATTGAAGGCAGCCCCTCCCATTGAAGCTTCATGAACGTGGAACCAATTTTCAGTTTCCTTAAATGAAAAACCCCTATCATACTTATGACATTAATGATGATTCTGAGCTTTTGTCTTCTTGATGAAGAGTCATAATCCTCAACTTCATATGTGATGTCCTAACGATGACTCTTGAGCTTTTGTCTTCTTGATGAAGAGTTATAATCCTCAACTTCATATATGATGTGCGACAAGCAAAGAAGGATTTGATACAGTCCGAACTAATGCTTTAGTAATTTTCCTGATAGCCCCTCTTTCTGTACAGGGGTAAAAATTCACAACATGTCCGTCGGACTGTATCTCACTGGCTCATGCTCAGTGTTATAGCACTTTGTCTTTCTCCAAGTAGTCAGGATCCATATGTAAGCAAGTTGTTTTGCTTCTTCTGTCTGGTGACGAGGTGTTTCACATAGTCAGCCTGAGTATTGTTGGGTTGAAACAGGGACAGTGTATCCATCGTCATTTTAGGTTTTCAACAATGGAGCTGAAAGAATGGTGTGAAACGTATAGTGTATTACTTCACTGTGTTTATGCAAATGTCATGATGGATAGTAATGTTTCTCAGTTTTTCTGTTTGGCATCGACATACATTGATGGAATGTCTGCCAATGCGTTATTAAAGTGTTCTGTGAGAACAGTTGTTTTTACATTGTAGGAAGTTGTTGTCTTGTGAGTGATGTAATGTGAAATTACCTCTGATACTAGTCCAGTGAGACCTTCTGAAACAGTACTTTGCTTTTTATTAAAGAGAAGGAGCAATCCTGTGAGCTGTGCTTAATGTAGTAGGGCACAGAGGTTAGTGCCACTTCCTTGGCCAGAGACAATGGTCAAGTGTGTGTGTGAATTATGTTTGCATGAATGTGTGTGTGTGTTTTGTCTAATTCGGAAGAAGGCCTTTTGGCTACAAGTCTTCTTGTTGTGCCTATATGTGACTCTACATCTCCACTCCACGGTGTTTTACATAATATTATCATTACTCCACTGTTTGATTTCTCAGTATGTAAAGTACGTGGTGTAGTAAATGAATACAGCACATATTAGCAGACATAAAATCACTGATTGCAAAATTGTGCCTTTCTCAGTGTAAGGAATTTCACCATGAATAATACATGCCATGTATATGGTTTAAACCCGCTTAACCCGAGTTAATATCAGCAATGAGCAATTGAAACTGTCTGGCCTGCATGCTACATCCCAACTACAGTGGAACTTCGATTTATGTTCTGCAGTTTTATGTTTTCCATGATTCTACACCATAAATTCGTAGCCCCTGCAAAAAACCCATAAGATTAATGCGAAAAATTCCCTGATTATACATCTCTTCCTGGTATGGTCCACCTTGATTCTGAGCTCTTACTCGACTCATCCTGTTTTCTGCCTATTGACATTTGATGTGACTGAATGACTGACAGAAAAGACAGATGGTTAACACCATGGGTAGTGGTGGAGTTAAGGGAATATTTTAGGCCGTTGTGGAGAGGGGAGACATGAGAGAGGAAATGCTGATGTAATCCACAATTGGTGTTGCCAACACAACTTGCAACGTTTAGCTTTACAGCACAATTATGATACAACTACTGCTAGGTTGCAGCGGTAATGGAAAAACAAGACAGTCGTCGCAAAGTGTTCTGGACTGAGCCAGTATGTGATGAAGGGACCCACCCACCACCTTTTCTGTGCCACTTATAACTCAGTGTCATCTTTTTGCGTGTATTTCCTATGTACTGTACTCTGCAACAATATCAATCATCCATCTTTTAAATTCAAACACTGAGTCTCGAAGAATATGCTCGATAATAATCAAGGAAATGTCATCCATTTCCAGCTATTGAACTCTTATTAGCTGGTGACTTGTTAAGTCACCCAACAGCGAGCGCAGCCACACCACACTATCATACATAAAATGATCTCAGATACTGGATGTATGGAGAGGGGGAGTGGCCCTTGAACAACGGGGGTGCAGGTAGGGATGAAAGAATTTTGTGAAGTGCTGAGAATATACTTTTTGTGCAGATGATGTGCTACGACAGAGATGACACACAGAAATAAAACAAGGGTTTTGCGATAGCACATTTTAAAGACTTTCGTGTTCAACACACACACACACACACACACACACACACACACACACACCACACACTGAGGATTGTAAAGATTGGCAGCAGTGATAGAGGGCATGGAAGCGAAACTGGAGCACCTGAGCTTTCTTTCAAATTTACATTTTACACAGTGTACAGGAATTCGCTGGGCTGACTTCTAATAAGCTTTTAATGTCAGTTGGGGAAGTAAATTCTATTTTTCACGTCTCTCTCATCTACCCTAAAATAACATTTTAACAGTTTTAACAGTGGTGACCATATGAAGTGCAGCTTGTAAGAAAAGCATTGAACAATAACAGCAATGGTGACAAAGTTTGTCATGAAGCAGATGTCTGCATCTATGCTTATGGTTTAACCACCTAGCTGCTGTGATTTTTTTGGTTTAATTCAACATGTTGATCAATTTTTGCTTTTTTTCTGCGTGAGCACATAGGATGATATCTCAAAAACACAGGTTTTGAATGTGTAATTTGTGGTTGTAGCATGTCAGAAAATATCTCGATTACATTGTACCCAGATACCAGTTTCAGTTTTTTTGGTAAGTTTTTATGTGCTGTTATGCACCAGTGATTTTTGAAGAACTGATGAAATTCATTACCACAAATTACCGTGTAAAAATTGTGTTGTACTTTTAATTTTCCTCACTTAGACAGATTTTGTACAGAGCATTGGAGAGGATTGCGATTTTTAATTCTGTATGCTAATTACATGTTTTTGCTCATATTTGTGGGTGGGGGGTTAACATTTTCCTCAATTTTGCATTTTTAAGTTTGGACCACATGAAAATGTAAAATAGGGGTTTCACTTTACGTTTTATTTTCCTTTATTAAGATTCCATTGATCCCAATAGCATTAGAGCTGCTAGGATTTGGAATGAGTCAATGTTTCTAAAACATTTACTATCATGAATTATTTATAAAATTTACAATAGTAGGTACAGTAGGGTAAAGTATAGTAGGTTCATTATAATACCCACATAAACTACTTGAACATCATAATACATGAAAATAAGTAAGGTACATAATACAAAAAGACATCAGAATTAATATTTGTGCATACACTATGAGACAATCATGTTATTAATATCTTAATACTTGAAAATGAATGATACCTTATACGACACCAAATAATTTATATTTGTGCATACAATAATCAGGCATCCCAGTTGTACAATAGAACTACATGCATGCACTCACTTATGCTAAAAAATTCGTTAAGTAGAATGAATTTTGTAACAGATATTCTTTCAAGTTGCTCTTAAATTTCGCTAAGTAGAATGAATTTTGTAACAGATATTCTTTCAAGTTGCTCTTAAATTTTTGTCTTTCAGGAACAAGATTTTTGTTGTTTATAGGTTGAGTATTGAGCACTTTCATGTCTGAGTAATTTATCCTTTCTACATAAGGATGAAGTTTTTCTGGTCACTGCGTCCAGCCCACTTTTGCTGATGTTGGCTGTGTAGATAACAATTCCCACCAGTACTAGAGTGATGCTGGCATGCATTCCAAATTGGGAACCTAAAGTGGGAAACTTACTAACAAACTCTTTCTTCAAGCAGATTCTTTGCTCTCTTTGACAGAGAGTACACTGCATAGTTTCATTGTAGTGTGAAGTGGCATTACTTTTCAATGTTATTTTAATGTCTTTTTTGGACACTTACACTACCCTTTTGACATGTACTTTCTTCTTTCTCTGTGCTTTAGATCCTCAATAATGTATGCTCACATTCAGTGGTTTTAACACTTTTCTTTTTCCTCCCTCTTCCAGCTTCAGTGTGTGAGGCAAAATGTATGCTATGAATATCTGTAAACATTTTATAAGTTTGCCCATCTTCAGAGGGGATCAACCATTTCACATAACTTTCTACTATACATATACTCTGCATTGCCTAAACAAGTAAAGAGAATTTGCAACTTATAAAATTCAAAACAAACTCAGTAAATTATCACAAAATTACATAATTAAACAATTACAATTTTCCATTCAGTATTGGCAAGGAATATAGTGCAGTTCCTTTGTGGATGACAGAACAGAGGTGACATGTGAATAAATATGCAGCAAAGAAAAAGTTTATAAAATTAACTGTAAGTACTGATTCCATTATAAAAAAACTCATGGAGCCAAAAATAATTTCAACCCAGGTATCAGCCCACGAGCTGCAGTCACAACTATCAGCTGAGCGTGATGGAAATGCACAATTGCAAGCTGCCTTAGAAGATGCACTCAGAGCACAAGTTCATTTCCAACAGCTGGAGGAAAATGTGTCTCAGCAACTAAGCTGTGTTTCATCAGAATTAAGCATGAAGGAAAAATATATATCACAACTTGAATCTGATAAATCTTGTCTCTGTAATGAAGTGGCAGCTATAAAGAAAGAACTCAAGTATGTATCTTTTTTTTAAGATTCTTTACTGCTGTGTGAAATATACAAGATAGATTATAATCAAACACATTAGTATAGTTACAAAATATTGTGGTATTGAAATGTTGCTTTTCAATGTGAAGAGCTGTCATGTTATGACACAGTAAGTAGTATGAGAGCATTTATGAGATCAGGCCACCTGTGCTGTGTAGGAAAATTTACTCTTTTTTGACAGTTGTTATAATCTTCTGTATTTAAATAATGTATATAAATATTCATTTGATGTGGAAAATTCAGACAGATGAATAGAGTTTTTATAACTGAGTGAGACTGTAACTTTAACATGAAAAAGCGTAAACACATGAGAGACAAAGTACATATAACAGAATACACATAGATCACCAGTGGAGCCTTAAGCTCCTGCCTATATCGTCATTAGTTCTAATTGCTGTCGTACTAGCAGTCCAGGTGGCCTCTAGTCAAGCGCAAACTTCATATACAAGTAATAAAGCAGTGCACAAGAAATTTAGTTGTTACAGCACTCATCTTTCTTTGTGAAGAAGTTAGTACTGCACTCTTGTCCATTTCTTCTGTCATTGATGTTGGTTGCTGAGTCATGCAGACACTACCAGCAGTCCATAGGGTATGAAGTGGTGCAATCGTGGACAAGTGTGGCACCCATACCCCTGTGAGAGACTATGTGGTAGGGTAGGCAACAGTGGCGTAGCTTCCATTTCCATGCTGGAGTCTAACATCAGTGAAGGAGGCTGTGGTGAAGGCAGCTGAACAGATGGTGCCAACTACAATGGAGGGGCAACAGTGGAGGCATCAGCTGCAATAGTGCGGGAGCCAGGGGGGTCCTGTCTTGACACCCATCAGCTGAAGGGGGCACCCACAGCAGAGGAGACAGTTGTGAAGGTGTTGGCAGGAGTGGCGGAGAAATCGAGGGTCCCAGCTGAAATGTAGGAGACAGGTGGGAAAATGGAGGATTCAAAGACAATGGAGCCACTCACAGTACACAGCCGCCCATGCAGGGTCATAGCTGGTCAAAGTGTCACAACGCCCTCTCCTCAGCAGTGACGATGATACAGAGGCGTTGTTCACAGTGGCTCTCGATGACCACCAGTAACCATTTTGGTCAGCAACCAAAACTGCCAGCCCAGACAGCTATGCCAGATTGGAAGTCTTGTGGCACAAGCGTCGGTTGAAGCAGATGTAGTGGGGTCTGGGGCTGATGGCTGTGCAATAACTCTTCCAGACTTATCTCCAACAGGGGTAAACCTATAAGAACTGAGGAATCAGTCAAGAGCCACTTTCAGTGTCACATCCGAAACCACATTCGGGAGGATGATGGTGCAACCCCATATCCAGCCATCTTTATTTAGGTTTTCCATGATTTCTCTAAATTGCACAAGGCAAATGCCAGAATGGTTCCTTCAAAAGGGAACTGCTTTCCTTCCCCATCCTTCCCTAACTCGAGCTTTTACTCCGTCTCTAATGACCTTGTTGTCGACGGGATGTTAAACAGAAATCTCCACCTCCTCCTCCACACATGAAACATATTTTTTTTCATCTGAGTCCTAAATGTTTGTACTACTTGTTCTGCTCCCCTGTTTGATTGAGGGTGGAAAGGAGCAGCAGTGAAATGGCAGACACCACTTTTCTTTACAAATCTTCAAATTCATGAGATATGAACTGGGGGTCATTGCCTGTAACTAATATATACGAAAGAAAGTCCATTCGAAAAATTTTTGACTAAGCTGAAGTTGTTGTTGCCACAGAAGTGGACAGACAATGCACCACATACAGAAATTTAGAATAAGCATCAGTTACAACAAGCCAATAGAAATTCAGGATAGGTCCCACGAAATCTACATGAATTAATTTCCAAGGCTGCTGTAGAGCTGGCCAGATGCATGCAGGGGCCACCTGATGGGTGGCACACTGTGGGCAGGCTGCAACCCCATCAATGCCTCTCCAAAAAACATCTCTGCATGTTAACACTTTTGTACATGACACACCTCAGTGGTCCACATGTAATAAACACTTAACCTCACCCAAAGGGCAGATGGGGCTACAACTGGGGGAGCGGCGTCCTCTGTAGCTAATAGCTGAGCTCCATCTCAAACAGAAAGACAGTTTTGTAATGCAAAATAATTTCTTAAAGGATCAGAAGCACAGCCTGTAGATTTGTCCGGCTGTGTTACACAAAAGAAAAAACTTTACTTAAAACAGGATCCGAGACTACTGTGGCTGCGATTTTAGAGCTAGTAACAAGAAAACCATCAACAACATTTTTACCTTCCATGTCCAAATGAAAACAGAACAATTCCTCTTTATCAAACTCTGGATCTGGACCAATCGGAAAACGCGATAAGGCATCAGCATTTGCATGTTGTGCTGTAGGTTGAAAATGTTACTCATAATTGTATAGTGTCAAGAAAAGAGCCCACCACTGTAAATGATGTGCGGCTTTGTCCAGCAAGGGTATCGAAGGGTTAAAGAGAGACCAGTGGTTTGTATTCTGTGATCAGGTTTAACTTAGATCTGTATACAAAAACATGATTTTTTTAAAGCACACACAACTGCTAAAGCTTCTTTCTCTATCTGAGAATAATTATCTTATGATGAGTTTAAGGTTTTAGAGGCATATGTAGTAGGGCGTTCTGATCCGTCTGCATCCTTATGAGGATGGATGGTGCCAAGGTCGAACTAAGATGCATCCATGGCTAACAGAAGTTGCAGGCCTGGCTGAAAAGTAACCAAACAAGAGGCTGGCTGCAGCTTGGATTTCAACAACTTGAATGCCCAGTCACAAGCCTGGGACCATTGGAAAGGAACATCTTTATGTAATAATACTTGGAGTGGTTGTGCCACAGTAGCAGCGTCCAGTATGAATTTTTGGTAGTACACAGTTTTGCCTGAAAATGCCTATAATTCCTTGATGCATGTAGGGTGTGGCAATGCAGCAATAGAATTAATATGGTGGCAAGTGGTTTAATGCCAGCATGTGACACTTCAAAACCTAAATAAATAATGGGTGGCTGAAAAAACTGTGTCTTGTCCAAATTGCACTTTAACCCTCGAGACTGTAAAACAGAAAATAGAGCATGAAGATTTCTCAAATGTTCCTCTGTAGGGGCACCAGACACTAGCATGTCATCTAAATAGTTGATGCAGCCTGGAACTGTTGCAACAAGTTGCTCTGAAAAGTGTTGAAAAATAACTGGTGCACTTGCCACCCCAAAAGAGGCAAACGCTCATTTTGCTAAAACCCAAATGATGTATTAATAAATAGAAGGCGTTTGATTCCTCATCTAGCAGCAGCTGTAAATGTGCAAATGCTAAGTCAATCTTTGAAAAATAATTGCCATCTGATAATTTGGTAACAGCTTGTCAGTGCGTGGTGAAGGATAGGTATCAGTGATTAACTGTACATTAATTGATTTTTTAAAAATCACTGGAGAGGTGTAATTTGCCCATAGGTTTCTTAACTATCAGCAGTGGTGTTGACCATTCAATGGGAGAAATAGGTCAAATAACATGAAGGAATTGAATATGATTGTGCTTTTACTTGATCATGTACAGTTACTGGTACTGGGCACCCTAGAAAAAACTGGGCAGGTATCTGTTTCGTCATAAAATGAGCCTGAAATTCTGTTGCACAGCCCAGTCCTGCTGAAAATAATAGGAAAATTCGCAGATAGTGTCTAACTGTTGGTATGGAACTTGATCAGAAACCAAATGCACGTTGTCATCGAGGGAGAATCAAAAAAGTTTAAAAGCATCCGGTCCAAACAGATTTTCATTATAAGCATTGCAACAACTATGAATGTTAAAGAACAAACCACAGTTTTGTAAGTTACAATTGCAGAAAGCTATCCAGGAATGGAAATCTGTTTGTTATAACTCAGCAGCCTCTGTGACAAGGAGCCAGAGAGGGAGAACTCAACCTCACATAAGTTTGAGAATTCACCAATGCTGGTGCTGCACTCATGTCCACCTGCATTCTCAATGGTCTGTTAAACACATGCACTTCAATGTATAAATTGCTTGGAGACATCATCACTGCTGACACACTGTGTCACATCCATGTTTTTTTCATCCTCATTGAGTTTTGGAAGAGAGTTACACGGTTTGGAGGAGAGTTACACACAGAAGCAATATGTCCTTTTCATGGCACCTGTTGAAGTTGTGACATGGACTGTTGCATTTGTGAATGATGATCACCTGTATGATGCTGAGATATTTGTTGGACTGCTGGAATAGCGTCTATGTTCCCTTGTGAACTGACTGAAGGCCGGGAGGGTTTGGGAGGAACTGATTTCTGAAACTTCAGACCAGGCTTCTATCTGATGACCTGCAGCCCATGGAACTCAAGGTGATCTTATGAACAGTCACCAGTTGATATGCGGCCAGGGAAGTCAAACGGCATTCAGAATAAAGACACTTCAATTGTCACAGTTTTACCAGTAAACTGTCAAAAGTAATCATAGTAAAGTTCCAGAACTTAGCGCTCTCCAGGAAAGTTCTCGCACTCAGATTATTCTTGTGACTGAGAGCTGGCTGATACCCGAAGTGGAAAGCTCTGTGATATTTAGTGATTCATGGAACTTATATTCGAAAGACAGATTAGAGGCCATAGAAGGGAGAGTTCACTGCAGTTGACAAAAATATTGTCTCCATTGAGATCAAAGTTGAGTGTGACAGTGAAGTCATCTGGTTATGTATAGTAAGTGAAACCAAGTTAATTGTTGGATGTTTCTACCAGGCACCCGATTCTGCTGTCAGTTCTAGAGACATTCAAAGAAAGTCTGTAAATACCCAGGTCATACAGTACTGCAGGTGATGAAGAAATTGAAGAAATATATGATGAGATAAAAGAAATTATTCAGGTAGTGAAGAGAGACGAAAATTTAATAGTCATGGGTGACTGGAATTCGTCAGTAGGAAAAGGGAGAGAAGTGATGATGGTGTCCTCTTGGGTAAAATTTTCCGGAGGTAAAATAGTCCCCCATTCGGATCTCCGGGCGGGGACTACTCAAGGGGACGTCATTATCAGGAGAAAGAAAACTGGCATTCTACGGATCGGGGCGTGGAATGTCAGATCCCTTAATCGGGCAGGTAGGTTAGAAAATTTAAAAATGGAAATGGATAGGTTAAAGTTAGATAGAGTGGGGATTAGTGAAGTTCGGCGGCAGGAGGAACAAGACTTTTGGTCAGGTGATTACAGGGTTATAAATACAAAATCAAATAGGAGTAATGCAGGAGTAGGTTTAATAATGAATAAAAAAATAGGAGTGCGGGTTAGCTACTACAAACAGCATAGTGAACGCATTATTGTGGCCACGATAGACTCAAAGCTTATGCCTACTACAGTAGTACAAGTTTATATGCCAACTAGCTCTGCAGATGATGAAGAAATTGAAGAAATGTATGACGAGATAAAAGAAATTATTCAGGTAGTGAAGGGAGACGAAAATTTAATAGTCATGGGTGACTGGAATTCGTCAGTAGGAAAAGGGAGAGAAGGAAACATATAGGTGAAGATGGATTGGGGGGAAGAAATGAAAGAGGAAGCCACCTTGTAGAATTTTGCACAGAGCATAACTTAATCATAGCTAACACTTGGTTCAAGAACCATAAAAGAAGGTTGTATACCTGGAAGAATCCTGGAGATACTAAAAGGTGTCAGATAGATTATATACGAGGTGCATTCAAGTTCTAAGGCCTCCGATTTTTTTTCTTATTAACTACTCACCCGAAATCGATGAAACTGGCATTACTTCTCGACGTAATCGCCCTGCAGATGTACACATTTTTCACAACGCTGACGCCATGATTCCATGGCAGTGGCGAAGGCTTCTTTAGGAGTCTTTTTTGACCACTGGAAAATCGCTGAGCCAATAGCAGCACGGCTGGTGAATGTGCGGCCACGGAGAGTGTCTTTCATTGTTGGAAAAAGCCAAAAATCACTAGGAGCCAGGTCAGGTGAGTAGGGAGCATGAGGAATCACTTCAAAGTTGTTATCACGAAGAAACTGTTGTGTAACGTCAGCTCGATGTGCGGGTGCGTTGTCTTGGTGAAACAGCACACGCACAGCCCTTCCCGGACGTTTTTGTTGCGGTGCAGGAAGGAATTTGTTCTTCAAAACATTTTCGTAGGATGCACGTGTTACCGTAGTGCCCTTTGGAACTCTATGCATAAGGATTACGCCCTCACTGTCCCAGAACATGGACGCCATCATTTTTTCAGCACTGGCGGTTACCCGAAATTTTTTTGGTGGCGGTGAATCTGCGTGCTTCCATTGAGCTGACTGGCGCTTTATTTCTGGATTGAAAAATGGCATCCACGTCTCATCCATTGTCACAACCGACGAAAAGAAAGTCCCATTCATGCTGTCGTTGCACGTCAACATTGCTTGGCAACATGCCACACGGGCAGCCATGTGGTCGTCCGTCAGCATTCGTGGCACCCACCTGGATGACACTTTTTGCATTTTCAGGTCATCATGCAGGATTATGTGCACAGAACCCACAGAAATGCCAACTCTGGAGGCGATCTGTTCAACAGTCATTCGGCGATCCCCCAAAACAATTCTCTCCACTTTCTCGTTCATGTCGTCAGACCGGCTTGTGCGAGCCCAAGGTTGTTTCGGTTTGTTGTCACACGATGTTCTGCCTTCATTAAACTGTCGCACCCACGAACGGACTTTCGACGCTTCCATAACTCCATCACCACATGTCTCCTTCAACTGTCGACGAATTTCAATTGGTTTCACACCACTCAAATTCAGAAAACTAATGATTGCACGCTGTTCAAGTAAGGAAAACGTCGCCATTTTAAGTATTTAAAACAGTTCTCATTCTCGCCACTGGCGGTAAAATTCCATCTGCCGTATGGTGCTGCCATCTCTGGGACGTATTGACAATGAACGCAGCCTCATTTTAAAACAATACGCATGTTTCTATCTCTTTCCAGTCTGGAGGAAAAAAATCGGAGGCCTTAGAACTTGAATGCACCTGGTAATGGTAAGACAGAGATTTAGGAACCAGGTTTTAAATTGTAAGACATTTCCAGGGGCAGATGTAGAGTCTGACAACAATCTATTGGTTGTGAACTGCAGATTGAAACTGAAGAAGCTGCAAAATGTGGCAATTTAAGGAGATGGGACCTGGATAAACTGAAAGAACCAGAGGTTGTAGAGAGTTTCAGGGAGAGCATAAGGGAACAATTGATAGGAATGGGGGAAAGAAATACAGTAGAAGAAGAATGGGTAGCTCTGAGGGATGAAGTAGTGAAGGCAGCAGACGATCAAGTAGGCAAAAAGGCGAGGGCTAATAGAAATCCTTGGGTAACAGAAGAAATATTGAATTTAATTGATGAAAGGAGAAAATATAAAAATGTAGTGAATGAAGCAGGCAAAAAGGAATACAAACGTCTCAAAAATAATATCGACAGGAAGTGGAAAATGGCTAAGCAGGGATGGCTAGAGGACAAATGTAAGGATATAGAGGATTGTCTCACTATGGGTAAGATAGATACTGCCTACAGGAAAATTAAAGAGCCCTTTGGAGCAAGGAGAACCACTTGTATGAATATCAAGAGCTCAGATGGCAACCCAGTTCTAAGCAAAGAAGGGAAGGCAGAAAGGTGGAAGGAGTATATAGAGGGTTTATACAAGGGCGATGTACTTGAGGACAATATTATGGAAATGGAAGAGGATGTAGAGGAAGATGAAATGGGAGATAAGATACTGCGTGAAGAGTTTGACAGAGCACTGAAAGACCTGAGTCGAAACAAGGCCCCGGGAGTAGACAACATTCCATTAGAACTACTGACGGCCTTGGGAGAGCCAGTCATGACAAAACTCTACCATCTGGTGAGCAAGATGTATGAGTCAGGCAAAATACCCTCAGACTTCAAGAAGAATATAATAATTCCAATCCCAAAGAAAGCAGGTGTTGACAGATGTGAAAATTACCGAACAATCAGTTTAATAAGTCACAGCTGCAAAATACTAACGCGAATTCTTTACAGACGAATGGAAAAACTGGCAGAAGCGGACCTCGGGGAAGATCAGTTTGGATTCCGTAGACATGTTGGAACACGTGAGGCAATACTAACCTTACGACTTATCTTAGAAGCCAGATTAAGAAAAGGCAAACCTACGTTTCTAGCATTTGTAGACTTAGAGAAAGCTTTTGACAATGTTAACTGGAATACTCTCTTTCAAATTCTGAAGGTGGCAGGGGTAAAATACAGGGAGCGAAAGGCTATTTACAATTTGTACAGAAACCAGATGGCAGTTATAAGAGTCGAGGGGCATGAAAGGGAAGCAGTGGTTGGGAAAGGAGTGAGACAGGGTTGTAGCCTCTCCCCGATGTTATTCAATCTGTATATTGAGCAAGCAGTAAAGGAAACAAAAGAAAAATTCGGAGTAGGTATTAAAATTCATGGAGAAGAAGTAAAAACTTTGAGGTTTGCCGATGCCATTGTAATTCTGTCAGAGACAGCAAAGGATGTGGAAGAGCAGTTGAACGGAATGGACAGTGTCTTGAAAGGAGGATATAAGATGAACATCAACAAAAGCAAAACGAGGATAAAAGTGTCAGGAAGTCATTTCTGAAAGTATTTGTATGGAGTGTAGCCATGTATGGAAGTGAAACGTGAACGATAACTAGTTTGGACAAGAAGAGAATAGAAGCTTTTGAAATGTGGTGCTACAGAAGAATGCTGAAGATCAGGTGGGTAGATCACGTAACTAATGAAGAGGTATTGAATAGGATTGGGGAGAAGAGAAGTTTGTGGCACAACTTGACTAGAAGAAGGGATCGGTTGATAGGACATGTTTTGATGCATCAAGGGATCACAAATTTAGCATTGGAGGGCAGCGTGAAGGGTAAAAATTGTAGAGGGAGACCAAGAGACGAATACACTCAGCAGATTCAGAAGGATGTAGGCTGCAGTAGGTACTGGGAGATGAAGAAGATTGCACAGGATAGAGTAGCATGGAGAGCTGCATCAAACCAGTCTCAGGACTGAAGACCACAACAACAACAACAGTACTAGTTGGAGGCGACTTCAACCTGCCGAGTATAGACTGAGATGTCTATGGATTCATTGCGGGGAGTACAGACAGGCAATCATCCAAAATACTTTTGAACATGTTTTCTGAAAATTGTCTTGAGGAGCTAGCTCGGCAGTCCACACACAATGGAAATGTCTTAGACCTTGTAGCTACAAATAGGCCAGACCTTATCGACAATGTCAGTATGGAAAAGGGGACTAGCAATCATGATGATTAAGAAAGTTGTTAAATCAGTCAAGAAGGTTAGGAGAGAGTTTCTGCTAGACAGTTCCAGTAAGATGGATATAGAGGAATTATGGGCAAAGCTTAAGGATATTGTAAATTGTGCCCTGGAGGATTATGTGCTTAGTAAATGGGTAAAGCATGTGAAAGACCCACCATGGTTTAACAACAAAATTCAACGGATGCTGAGTAAGCAGAGGCTGTTGCACACAAATGACAACAAACGAAGGTTAGTAGAGTTTCATGCATCTGTGAGAAGATCTGTGTGTAAAGCATACAACAACTACCACAGTCACACCTTAGCTAAAGATCTGGCAGAGAACACAAGAAAATCCTGGTCTTATTGTAACGATGCTACATTCTTCTTAATTGTTACTTAAAATTACTTAACTTTTTCCTGGAGTTCATTTTGATGAAAGAAAATAAGTTTTCAACTTCTCATTATTTATTGACAACAGAACTGCATTCTCGACAGATTTAAACAAAGCACTTCACAGACATCACTGATCTGTTTTACAAACATACTCTCAAGCAGACTCAACAACTACAACTGACTCACAGCCTTGCTGCTTTCCCTTATATAGAATTTTAACAATTGATCACACAATATTCCATTGTTAATTTTTTATAATTTCAATGTTAGAATTAAAATTTACAGAAGGTAAAGAAACTGATGTTACAGCCAAATAAGGTATAAAATACAATATTTGAATAACAATCTTTTCTTGTAATATCTTTAATTTTCCATAAGAAAATCATTCTGAACTTTAATTACAATAGTGTCTTATTTTAGTTATTTAATTAATTACAGTTTGGATTTGGTTATTAACATGTAATGGTATTACAAATCATGTGCTTTATCCGACTTCATACGAGAAAGTTACAAATAAAGCCTCAAATTCTGAAATTGCAAAACTGTGAGATGTAAACAATTGGAGAGTTAATTAGAAATGTAATTACAAGGACTGTTAATTGCAGAGGAAGACATAAAAATAAATTACAAATGAAAGTATATTGTTTGCTAATAACTTTCAAGCTGTTTCTCAAGATAATGAGGTTCTTTGTGTAATTATGGTAAATAGAGGTGCCAGCCCCCTATGCCAACACTTCTACAGCATTTTAATATTTTCCGCCAAATATTTATCCCTTCAATTTCTTTATTATACATTCAATCCAGCATTTGTACGTAATTTTGTTAATGACAACACTCTCTTGATAATGATGACAATGCACGATCTTCTAGAACATTCCATATGCCTTCACAATGAATATCAAGTTTTTTATCAAATAGTACAGAATGATAACAAAGATGATGTGACTTACCAAGCGAAAGCGCTGGCATGTTGATAGACACACAAACAAACACAAACATACACACAAAATTCAAGCTTTCACAACCAACGGTTGCCTCATCAGAAAAGAGGGAAGGAGAGGGAAAGACGAAAGGATGTGGGTTATAAGGGAGAGGGTAAGAAGTCATTCCAATCCCGGGTTCCGTTTATAGTCCACTTCTCTTTTTCTGATTATTGATTTATTTATTTAACATTCCATAGTTGTAACGTTCGTTATTCGCTGTTTTTCAGCCAACAATCACTGCCAACAATCTCTTCCACACCTACCAGTATCATCCATTTCCGTCGATTTTGTGTTGCTGGCGATATTTTTGTGCCATTGGCTATCTTTCTCTGCCACAGGAAAATTTTTTTGGGACATTTCTGCACCAGCCGCGAACTTTTTTACGGCACGTGCGATCTTTTTTGCGGCATGCGCGATCTTTTTTTCGCCACTCGCTATCTCTGTTTTTGAACAACGTGTGTTCTTTTCCCCTGATCTGGACATACTTGCTTGGTCTGGTCAACTTTTTCCGTATTTTTCTTATTTAGTGGTCTTCCTTTGTTATTGAACATTACCAACACAATTTCTTTCTTTCTCGTCCTTCCCTCCGTGTTTTATTCCTTCTTATGATTACTATTTTAACTTAAGTTATTTAATTTCCCTACCCACCAGTTACCCACTATGTACCCTAATCCTATACCACATTATTTACATTCATTCCGGAAACATGCATTCACCGTAGCCAAACTGCAATCCCACATACTTTTCCTCTGGCCCTGCTTAACCTTTAGAATTACCCCTAAAGGACTTACCTTAAAAGTTCCCATCTCTGAGTGCAATTCCTCCTTCCACCAGTCTCTCCTGGACTTCCAGAACCTTCAATCCTTAGCCCTTACCCAACTTGTCCTGAATCTCTACACTACTTCATGTAACCACCACTCCCAACAGCTCTTATCTCTCTTCAAAGTCCTCCACCTCTCAAACCCTTGCTTGGAGAACACACTCAGGAACATCATCCTAGAAGCCAGCTGCAAACTTGAGTTCCATGCCACACATCACCTGAAAAAACTATCCACAGTGCTAGTGCAACACCTAAGAAGTGGGGTCCATCTCCCTATCCCTCACAAACACCAACCACAACAGAACCTTCAACAAACCCCCCTCATAGCCAACAACCCTAGCCTAGCCACCCTACTCAGTCTCCCCATCCCAGCACATACCCCACACAGACCAAATCTCAACTATAACCACAGTCAAATGCCACATATCACCAGTCCCAATTCAGTTCTAAACCTCTCATCCAGACCCCTCTCTCCTCCAGAGACATCTGTTCTATCAAAAGGCTTAACCTTTAGCCCCACGCCTAAATTCAACCACACTGCCCTGGTTAAAGATCTCCTCTCATTCACCCAGAACCTCAACTGGAAATATCACTTCACTACCCAAACACAGCCCCCAAATACTGGACCCAGTGTTGAACCCTGTCTAGAACAGTTCCAACCGCCTTCTCAAAGGGATCCTCCTCCCCTCCCCCAAAACCATCCCTTGCAGACATTTCAGGAATTCCTCACATCCAGTGTTGCCTCCCAGTCCTTCTTGAAGAACATCCCGACAACCCCCAACATCACCCCAGCTGAATCCCGTACCATTAAGGAGCTGAAAATAGACCGCTCTATTGTCATCCTCCCGACGGATAAAGGCTCCACAACTGTCGTACTTGACCGTGTGGAGTATGTGGCAGAAGGACTGCGTCAACTCTCCGACACCTCAACCTACAAAGCTGTTACCCAGGATCCCATTCCCTACATCCAGACTGAGTTGCAGAAAATCCTAAAAATCCAAGGTCCCTCAAAAGGCCCCACAACGGCTTCCATAGACTTACTCACTCCACCTGAGCCACGTACCCCTACCTTCTACCTATTACCTAAAATCCAGAAAGAGAACCATCCTGGCCATCCCACTGTGGCAGGCTTAAAAGCCCCTACAGAACATATTTCAGCTCTGGTAGGCCAACACCTCCAACCTATCACCCGCAGACTCCCATCCTACATCAAAGACACAAACCACTTCCTAGAACGCCTCAAATCCATTCCCACTCCTCTCCCACCGGAAACCTTTCTTGTCACCATAGATGCTACATCCCTTTACACAAACATCCCACATACCCATGGTCTCTCTGCCCTTGAGCACTACCTCTCCCAACGCCCACCCGAAGATCTTCCAAAAACCTCGTTCCTTATCACACTTACCAACTTCATCCTCACCCATAATTACTTCACTTTTGAAGGCCAGACCTACAAACAAATCAGGGGAACGGCCATGGAAACCAGGATGGCTCCGTCCTATGCCAACCTCTTCATGGGCCGGTTGGTACAATCCTCATAAATCCTTTGCCAGGGCTTTGACTATCTCTCATCATGCTCTGAAATGAGGGACAAGTTGCAAGACGTGGCCAATCCACCCACCCAGCACTTCCTACGCCAATCATGTCACAGTGTTAACCGACACCATTGGAGGCTGTGCCACAAGTGAAAGCAGCCATGTCATGTACTAACTCTACTGCAAACACTGTACAACTTTTTATGTTGATTTGACTACCAACCAGCTCTCCACCAAGATGAATGGCCAATGAAAGACTGTTGACAAGAACAACGTTGACCACTTGTGGCACAACATGCAGCTGAGTACAGTATCCTCAATTGCAATGGCCACTAGGGCATTTAGAAGTAGATGCTGTATAGCCTGCACTGGAGTGAGAATGAGGAAGAAGGAAGACATGAAGAGGCAGTATTTACAAGGTGTTTTACAATGTTTTGGTGATTTCAGATTTGAATAACACAAACTAATTGCAAAACAAAGTTGAATATGATGCACAGGGTATAAGATTTATTCAAGTTTACTTATGAAATACTATATCGGACAAATGACAGCCACTTGCAGCTACATAATACTCAAAGACACTTCACCCAGTTTTTAAATATATGTTTAGTAACTTATGAAGCAGTTCTGAAACTTTCATCATGAATTTTATCCTGTAACTGTTTCCAAGCTTCTTGGCTGGTTTGAGTACACTCTCGCCTTCAAATAACCCCATAAGTAAAAGTCTGACATGGTTAAATCAGGTGAGTGAGGTGCCCATTTAACACATGTGCGTTTGGGAATTATGCAGTTACCAAATGCTTCACAGAGAACTTCAAGTGTCTTGTTGTATGTGTGGCATGTCATGCCATCTTGTTGGAACATTTTCGAATGAACGATGAGGGCTGGTTGACCTTCAGTTCAATACACTGTTATTTGCACAGAAATTTATTACCCAATTCAATATTGTTCGACTAGCAGGAATTGGATATCACAACTGAATCTTGAATTACTTACAAAAGACACGTTGGACACACACGTAACAGGTTCACTGTGATAAAAATAGTGCTCCTCGACAAACACACGATTTTGCTTCGACCAGTACAACATGTATACTAACATATGTATGGGATGAAACTTGACACTCTGCACTGCTAATAGCCAGTGTTGCCATCACTGTATCTTGATTTTAGTGCACTTTATTCAAATTTGAAATCATTAAAACATTATGAGAGAGCAGGATTACAGCAACAGATGAAGAGAATAAGACAGGATGATGAAGGTCAGACTAAAAGTATGAAGAAAGAATATGGAAATTGAGCAAGTATATGCACCACAAGTTGTGTGTTCTGCCTAAGAGAAGGAGAACTTAGAAGAGGAAATGCAGAGACAACTAACCGACAAAAGATCATTATTAATTTGAGTCGGAACCAAATACAGAGAATAGTAATTACCATTAAAAACAAAAGAGATAAAAATTATTAAGCTACATTATTGTTGCCCGAAATCTTGCAGCATCAGCTATTATCAGAGTCACAAGGAGAAGATCTTCAGTGCAAGATGCAGGGGTGTAGTTGACAGATCAGTAAGTTTTTCCTTGTGCATTGTTTTCTGCAGTCACAGTTGGCTGTATCCACAGGGTTATTCTTGGATCATCCAACTCCATATCAAAGGCAGTTGAGTGACCTCCACACAGTGCAATTCTGTTAATGCCCAGGTGGGAGGGACTCTGAAGGGAGTGGCCGTATCAAGTTATTGAATAAAACGGTCTCAGTTTTCCAGCCGCGTCAATTCAAATAAAATGCTTGAGCTTTCGATATGGCAGGAATACAGTGCAGCAACTAGCAGTAAGTTAGGACGTCTGCTGCAGAAACATGGGCTAAAACCAGTGTTCCGGCCCGCCCCCAAGATACGAGATATGTTGTGCCCTGTTAAGGATGACATTGCTCTCCGAGTGTCCGGTGTGTATGGTGCACCTTGTGAATGTGGCAGCATGTACATTGGACAGACAATTCGCACGGTTGCGGAGCGTTGTACTGAGCTCAAGCGCCATATAAAACAAAGGGAGCTTGACATGTCGGCCATAGCGGAGCATTGCCTAGAAAATGGACATAAGATATAGTTTGAAAATACGAAAGTGCTGGCTCATGCCTCTACATATTGGGACTCCGTTATAAAGGAAGCGACCGAGATTCGCCTAAACAGAAACAATTTCAACAGAGACCAGCGATATACACTCAGCAGGGCATGGGGACGGGCGTTGGACATCGAAAGAAAGCAGAGACAGATGCGCGACGCGGGAGTGGCAGTTTCAAATGTGGCGCCACCCCTTGGCGCCACCTGACGTCACCGGTGCTGCCACGAGCTGCCCCGGTCGACTTATGCGCGCGCGCCACATTGGATCGATCTGATTGGCTGCTGATGATGTCATCATGCCTATATAAGCGAGAGACCGTAACAGCCCCGGCAGTCAGTGAACTCCTGACGACGATGGCAGAGATGGCCATCGAAAGCTCGAGCATTTTATTTGAATTGGCGTGGCTGGAAAACCGAGAATGTTTTATTCATGTATGTCGTCGCGAAAGACTCCGAGAACATGTATCGAGTTATTCTCAAGATGAGAAATCCACAGTAGTTTCCTTGCTTTAGTTGCTGCTGTTTGAAATACTTAAGTGGCCTTGGTGAAACTTCTTCTGCACCTCTAAAGATAATGATAACAGGAGATCTAAATGCATTTGTAGGCAAGAAAAGAGAAGGGTATTGAGGAAATAATGGGAATGGAAGAGTGGGGAAGGAGAAATGGGGAAGGAAGGAAATTTTTATACTTCTGTGAAAGAAATTGACTAGAAGTAGGCAACATTGATTTAAGAAGAAGGAAAGTCATCAGGGAAGTAAATCTGTGGTAAATTACATAATACAATCTGACCAAAAGCATCTGGACATACCTGCGTAATGCAGAATTGACCATTAGATGTCATGATAGGCAGACCCATCAGTATAAAAGTAGGCAGGGAGTATTGTGTTATCATTAGAGAGGCTGTAACAGCAGAATGGGTCAGTTAGGAGAGCTCATTGACGTTGAATGTGGCTAGTTGCTATATGTTATCACAGTAAAATTCCGTCAGGGACATTTCAACCCTTTGAAAGCTGTCCTAGTCAACTGTTGGTGGTGTGATTGTGATCTGGAATTGTGACAGAACAAACACAGCTAAACCAAGGCCAGATAGGAACCATCAAGCACTGCAAACAGTGGTTGTAAAACATCACATGAAATCAGTGGAAGGAATCACTCATGAGTACCAGAGTGCTGCCAGCAGTACAGCTAGAAATGTGACTGTGTTTATTGTGTAAGAAAGAATGGGATGCAGTGGGCAAGCAGCTCCCCATAAGCCACACATACTCTTGAGGTGGTGTAAAGAGTAGATTGATGCCATTGGGCAATGGATAATTGTTGAAAACAAGTGATTCAGAGAAACGAAAGATACCGTATCCTGTGAAAATCCGATGGAAGGGTTTCCATTTAGTGAATACTGTCATGTGTGGTGCAAATAGTGAAATGCAGGGGAGGTGGTTTTATGGTACCATAAAACCAGGGCATTTTACATGAGAATGGTGTGGTGCACTTATTGTTCTTAAGAA
Source organism: Schistocerca americana (assembly GCF_021461395.2). NCBI lineage: Eukaryota > Metazoa > Arthropoda > Insecta > Orthoptera > Acrididae > Schistocerca > Schistocerca americana. The sequence goes on from NC_060123.1 coordinate 134,715,506, forward strand.
ACCACTAAATGGAGAAGGGTGTGAACACATTTTACAGCATTGTGTACTGCATATACTAGAGGAAGAGTTCGGAGAAGTGCCATAAAGAAGCCTCTGTAAGGCAATGGTTTGTAGACAAAAAATATCATTCTTGAAGTAGCTAGGCCTGCTGAGCATACTGACCTGAACCCAATGGAAAAGCTTTGGGATGAGTTGGAACATTGACTCTGCTCCAGATCCCAGTGTCCAGCATCAGTTCCTTATCTGGTTACAGCTCTTGAGGAAGAATGGGCTGCCATTCTTCTACAGACATTCTGTTGTGTTCTGCCCACTTGTCTATATAAGGTGCCTAGGAAAGCTGCTTTCTTGGATTGCTAGACAACAATTGAAGCAAATCGTATTAATGGAGTTTATTACAAAAGATAATTGACAATACTTAACTTGGTGTATTCACATAGGTGTGTCACAAGCAAATGGTGACATGCAAATAATCAATGTCCTTCGGTATATACATTCCAGTGCAAGCAAAACAATACAGTTCATAAGTCACTGCTGTAGCTTTCGGAGGACGGCTCATCTACAACTCAGGCTGCAGCTAGGCGGTGTGGCACTCCATATTCTCTTCGTGTAGAAGCTGCTCCTATCTTGGTGTCACCCTAGAGAGGGGTCTGTCAGCATACTATTGGCTGATGTTGTCTCACAGCCTTCTCTGCTGTAACATTCCAGGCTGACGTGCCAGTGCTTGGCATTATGCCAGAACACATTCGAGCACCTCGTTGAAAGAGACCTCAGCATGGTTCAAGCTGCCATAAAGATGAAGGGTGGATGTACCCTTATTAATGTCCGCTAACAGTTGTCTGGATGCTTTTGATCAGATGTGTATGTGACCACAACACAAGGGGAACAGTGATAGATGTCAAAGTAATACCTACTGAAGCCATAGAAAGTGACCTCCATGTTTTAGCAGTTATAGTTAGAAACATCCTTGTGGAATGGTAGAGTAAGGAAGCAAGAAAGGAATACATTGAGAAAGATAAAGTGGCTAAGAGCATGGTAGAAAGAGAGAGGAGGAAATTGATGGGTGAGGACAGTGAGGGGAGTAAGAAGGTCGTTTATGAAACGGTAAAGGCTAAGGAGAGAGGTATGATGGAAAATGTCAGGATGATTAATGAAAAAGGAAAGAAAGTTGAGAATACACAGAAAATCAAGAAGATGTGGAAAGACTATTTCAAAGAGTTACTAAACCCCAGTGGAAGTATGAAAGAGGACAATGAGAATGTTGAGATGGACTTAACATGGACAGAAGTCCAGAAGCAATAAAGACTATGGAAGGAGGAAAAGCACCTGAACTAGATGAAGTAATTGTGGAGATTATTAGAGCAGTTTGGGGCACAGTGGGTCTGTTGGGTTATGAGAACAATATGGAAAGAAAGGAGAACATCTGAAAACTGGAAAAAAGGAATCATAGTGCCAGTTTTTGAGAAGGGTTGTGGGAAACTATATCAGAATCATAGGGGAGTCACTTTGATGTGCCATACTGTAAAGGTTTTTGAGAATATTCTGAAAAAGTGAATATGGGACATAGTAGGAGGAGGACTGAGAGGGAAATAATGAGTCAAACGGAATGGAAATAAGTACTAGATGGCGAGTAATAAAGAAAGTGAAAAGTTTGAAATACCTGTGGGGCATAATAGAAGACAGAGAAAGTAATCAAAAGGAAATCAGTGAAAGATTAAGGCGACCCCATGGTTTCCTCAAGAGTGTGAGAAGCCTGGTCTGGAGCAAGGAGGTATCACCAAAATGCAATTATGCTCCACTACTCAACATGCATCAGAAATGTAAGTACTGAAGAAAAGGCAGGTGAGCAGGATACAGTCTTGGGATTTGAATTTTTAAAGAAGCAGAACAGGACTTATTAGGAAAATGGTTGGGGAAAAATAATGAAAGAGAAGTACATGCAAGAGATCACAAAAAAGGTAAGATTAAGATAGTACAGGCGTGTTAAAAGAATGGGAATTGGCAGGATACCACAACAGGCCCAAGAAATGAAGATAGGAGACAAGAGACTTGGAAGAAGATTGCGAGACATGGATCTTTGGACTGGAGGAGTGCATGATGGAGAGAGAATTATGGGAGAGAGAAGCATGGGAGGAGGACTGAAATAGATGGAGAGGCTTATGTTTTAAATGGACTCAGCCAGAGGCTAGACACAGTAGATTATGATGACCCCATTAGTTATCGTGTCTACGCATCTATACTTCAGCATTCTTCTGCTACACTACATTTCAAACGCATCTATTCTTTACTTCTATATACTGCACAATGTAGGTAACAGATATTCTTTGATATAAGTCAGTGTGGTCATATAAAAATGGAGCTTGTTCTTGTAGATAAATAGCAGTTATTTAGTGTTAGTGTGGAAAGATGTAACTAGTTTGTTAGGACATTTGTCTATATCTACGTACTTACTCCATAAGCCACAATATGATGCATGATGGGGAGTACCTTGTAACAATCCTAGTCATTACTATTTTTTCATAATTTGTGTATTTCTTTTCCCAGCATTTAAATATGAAACTTAATGACATTTTATGAACGTCTCAAAAACAAGATCGACAGGAAGTGCAAAATGGCTAAGCAGGGATGGCTAGAGGACAAATGTAAGGTTGTAGAAGCTTATCTCACTAGGGGTAAGATAGATACTGCCTACAGGAAAATTAAAGAGACCTTTGGAGAAAGAAGAACAACTTGCATGAATATCAAGAGCTCAGATGGAAACCCAGTTCTAAGCAAAGAAGGGAAAGCAGAAAGGTGGAAGGAGTATATAGAGGGTCTATACAAGGGTGATGTACTTGAGAACAATATTATGGAAATGGAAGAGGACATAGATGAAGATGAAATGGGAGATATGACACTGAATGAAGAGTTTGACAGAGCACTGAAAGACTTATGTTGAAACAAGGCCCCCGGAGAAGACAACATTCCATTAGAACTACTGACGGCCTTGGAGAGCCAGTCATGACAAAACTCTACCATCTGGTGAGCAAGATGTATGAAACAGGCGAAATACCCTCAAGACTTCAAGAAGAATATAATAATTCCAACCCCAAAGAAAGCAGGTGTTGAAAGATGTGAAAATTACCGTACTATCAGTTTAATAAGTCACAGCTGCAAAATACTAATGCGAATTCTTTACAGACGAATGGAAAAACTAGCAGAAGCCGACCTCGGGGAAGATCAGTTTGGATTCCGTAGAAATGTTGGAACACGTGAGGCAATACTGACCCTACGACTCATCTTAGAAGAAAGATTAAGGAAAGACAAACCTACATTTCTAGCATTTGTAGACTTGGAGAAAGCTTTTGACAATGTTGACTGGAATACTCTCTTTCAAATTCTAATGGTGGCAGGGATAAAATACAGGGAGCGAAAGGCTATTTACAATTTGTACAGAAACCAGATGGCAGTTATAAGAGTCGAGGGACATGAAAAGGAAGCAGTGATTGGGAAGGGAGTGAGACAGGGTTGTAGTTTCTCCCCAATGTTATTCAATCTGTATGTTGAGCAAGCAGTGAAGGAAACAAAAGAAAAATTCGGAGTACGTATTAAAATCCATGGAGGAGAAATAAAAACTTTGAGGGTCGCCGATGACATTGTAATTCTGTCAGAGACAGCAAGGGACTTGGAAGAGCAGTTGAACAGAATGGATAGTGTCTTGAAAGGAGGATATAAGATGAACATCAACAACAGCAAAACGAGGATAATGGAATGTAGTCGAATTAAGTCGGGTGACGCTGAGCGAATTAGATTAGGAAATGAGACACTCAAAGTAGTAAAGGAGTTTTGGTATTTGGGGAGCAAAATAACTGATTACGGTTGAAGTAGAGAGGATATAAAATGTAGACTGGCAATGGCAAGGAAAGCGTTTCTGAAGAAGAGAAATTTGTTAACATCGAGTATAGATTTAAGTGTCAGGAAGTCGTTTCTGAAAGTTTTTGTATGGAGTGTAGCCATGTATGGAAGTGAAACATGGACAATAAATAGTTTGGACAAGAAGAGAATAGAAGCTTTTGAAATGTGGTGCTACAGAAGAATGCTGAAGATTAGATGGGTAGATCACATAACTAAAGAAGAGGTATTGAATAGAATTGGGGAGAAGAGGAGTTTGTGGCACAACTTGACTAGAAGAAGGGATCGGTTGGTAGGTCATGTTCTGAGGCATCAAGGGATCACCAATTTAGTACTGGAGAGCAGGGTGGAGGGTAAAAATCGTAAAGAGAGACCAAGAGATGAATACACTAAGCAGATTCAGAAGGATGTAGGCTGCAGTAGGTACTGGGAGATGAAGAAGCTTGCACAGGACAGAGTAGCATGGAGAGCTGCATCAAACCAGTCTCAGGACTGAAGACCACAACAACAAACAACATGAAATTTTGTACAGGTAGCTTTCTGTTTCACAAAAAATATTGTATTCAATATTTTATTAGTTCATGCAGAATGTACTGTCATACTAAAGTCCGTGTATATTGAGTTTTTAATTGTAAATAAGTATATATAAAAATAGTGATAATGAATACAATGATTGTTACTCGTCTATGTGTATGGACCTGTGCTACTAGTAGTAGTAGTAGTAGTAGTTGTTGTTGTTGTTTGTAGCATCTGGAATAAGTAGTTGCTGTTATATAACAGTCTTAATGACAGTGTTTCCTTCTCATCGTGTCCGGTAAGGCTCCCCTGACCCAAGGTTCTGGGTGACTTTTTCCAACTGTACCCCTTTTCCTAAACCTCTCCAGCCCTTTTCCTTCTCTCCTCTTTCTTCCCCTTCAACTCTTCTGCTGGAAGAAGGAGCCACTGGCTCTGAAAGCTTGCATAAGTTAAACCTTTGTGTGTGTGTGTGTGTGTGTGTGTGTGTGTGTGTGTGTGTGTTTTACTCCTTCCACTTGGTGTTCAGATTTTTTTAGCTATCCAACTAAATTTTAATCACAATTTTGTAGTAGATTTTGAATTAAAAATGTATCTTTTGTCAAGCAGTTTTTTAAAACTGTTTTAATCATTACAAAGCACGAGTTTACAAGGCATGAAAAACTGTATTTTGCTCCATAGTTAAAACCTGGACCTCTTGACAACATGCCAACTTCAACTGCGTAATATTGAATAAGTTCTATAAACTTATTCTGTCTTAACATTACATACTTAATATGATTACCTCAAATTAATGGCACTGTTGCAGCCACATATTTAGCTGTAAATAGGAAGATATATTTGAGGAGGCAATATTTTTTTCCGAAGTAAAGGTTTTCATGCTGATTTCACTTTGTCAAATTTGCATATTTAAGCACAAATAATATACAGCACTGTAATTTTTGTTTCATTAACACAGTAAAATGATTAATTTCTAGCAGCTCCTTTTCAATGCTTACGTACACATTGAATTGTTTCACATCTGTGAATGTTCCCGTGCACAATGGGATCTGTGAAACATAAATGAAGGAACTAATTTACTGTTTTTTAACTAATCTTTATTAAGTGATGTGGGGAATGATGAAAAAGAAGAGCCCTGTAAAATGCAACAGAAAAGGAAAAGTTTCCCTGTAATGTGGATTCCAAGAGATGTGCCGTTCATTTAGCAAGGAGAGTAAAATAATGTATGTACCATCCATGGAAATTAGATTACCATTGTTATAGATGATATCATGAAAGATTGTTATGCATATTTCATATGCCAAGGTCTCTTTTTTGCTCTTTAATTTTTATTATTTTTCTTCACAATGTGGGAGAGCATGGAAAATTAGTATGCATATGATTCAATGGCGACCACAGGAATAGCTTCGTCATCTTCCATTATTTCCAGTCTTTTTGAGATTTTTTCCCTTGCTTGAAAGCATGTATTTTATACACTGCCCTAGTGGTATTTGCTAATGTTTCTCTGGCCTGTTTAGTTCACGGACGGCATTTTATTTCTCCTCTACGTATCAACAGGCACGAGCTGCTGATGAGCATTCCCTAATGTACCACAAAGGAATATAGTCTCTAGAGTTAAGGCTCCTTTGAAACTAGTGCTGATATGTTGAATCAAAATCAGAAAGAAATGGGTTTTGTGACACAATATTACTAAACGATGGATTAAGTGACAAGAAAAGTTGTGGCCTACAGACAAAGCATAGAGGATCCATCAGAGAGGATTATGTGGGAGGGGCAGCTACAAGATTCAAGTTGGATAGTGCATAGACAGCAGGGGTAAGCCTTCAACACTTGACTCCCTGAGCTGGTTCATGTTGCTGTTTTCTTTCTGCCTTCTGTATCATTCATCCCACAATGCCCTACACTTCAGTCGCAGTCTCATTCATTTTTTCACGTTTGATTTTCACTGTCAAATTTGCTCTCTCACCCCCTTTTTTCATGGTCTTTCCACTAATTACCTTTATTGTAGCAGTCATTTCCTTTCATCCCATTGTACTTCACGTGCCACCTCACCCTCCTGCACACCATTTTTTTTAGTAGATAGCATATAGTTTCTGCTCCATCTCACCGCTCTGGTTCCTTGATCAGACACTGTCTGTTACTTAACTGTGTTATGTGGTATGCTTTTCTTTCACTCCTCACTGTCTTCTCTCCATGCTCCCAATACATGGAATATGACCCACAAAATGGACAAGTGTGCAGACTGCTGCAGATTCTTGAATGAAGTTCACTCTGAAGCAGTGCGTGCATTGATTTGACATGCTGTGGATCCATCTGGAGTGGAGTTTGATGTAAAAAGTTTCAGCTTAATGTTGTATATTTTACCAAAACTACATGAGGAATGATGTTTACCATTCCTCAAGATACAGCAATTGTCCCTATTGCCACAGATTATTGTGTAAAAGCAGCTAAATTTTGCAACTGTGAGGTAATTTGGCTGTATCACATGGAGTTAGCACAATTGTGGTCCACACTTTGGGGTAGTAATGTTAAGGCTACATCAGAGAGCTAGGCTGCAATCAAAATTTCAAAATAATTGAAAAGACACAGGAAATACTGCAAGTTACCTGCTAATTTAATAGGTTAGGCTTAGCTGTCGAAGATATAATAGTGTTAAATTGTATACTGATCAACTACAATACTGTTTAAACTTCTAAGAGTGTCTCCTCTATTGTTAACATACATCTTTACTCATATCATATATCTGAAGACTCCGTTCATGATAGGATGTATGTAACATGATGGATGATATTATGAAAAGAAAAGTTGCCACTCACCATATAGTGGAGATGCTGAGTTGCAGATAGGCACAACGAAAAGGCTGGCCACATTCATGTAGTGATTGTGTGTGAGTTGCATTTGCGTGAGTGTATGTGTGTGTGCGTGATTGTGTGTGTGTGTGTGTGTGTGTGTGTGTGATCTATTTCTGACAAAATCCTTACTGGCCGAAAGCTTTATTTGTGATAGCCTTTTTGTTGTGCCTATCTGTGACTCAGCAGCTTTTTGTTGTGCCTATCTGTGACTCAGCATCTCCGCTGTATGGTGAGTGGCAACTTTCCTTTTCATAATATTGTTACATTCCATCCTGGATTTTCCATTGTTTAGCGTGATGGATGGATGGATCAATCAGTCAAACAATTGCTTCACCATAATCCAATGCTCACAGGTGTGTGAACCAAAGAAGTATCTTGGTGTAATACGTTGGCATACAAATTGTTTGGAATTATATCTCTATGGCAAGATGTGGCTCATCATTTCTATTATCATCTTATCATCTTTTCAGTACTTCCAAATGACGATGTATGAGTTTAAAATAGTACACAATCATTGCTTAAATCCTGATTTGTGAAAAGCTTGATTAAGGACATTTGTAAGGATTTAAAATATTTTCATTTGCACTGACGCAACACTAATCTGCTAAAATGTCAGCCTTCCTCTATACTCAATTCTGAATACTAATTGTTATATGAGAACTAATACTATACAGAATCAAGGCTTTAAGTTCTTTGTACAGGAATTTGTAAGTGCAAAATACTCCTGTTTCTTGTTATGTGTATTTTAAGGTATACTGATGTTCTCATATACCATTTTTACAGACTAATGGAAGAAGCTCTAATGGACAAGGATGCATCTAATAAGAAAACAGATGCCAAGAACTCAGAAACTCAGACAGATATAGTCATAGAAAGTGAGAAAGGTGTTATGTTTCAAGGGGCAGATGAATCTTACAGTAATAAAATGGCTTTGACAATTCCTGAAGAGCAGTCAGTACAAACAGATGGTCAACATCCTGGTGAGACAAATGAGAAAAGTAATCTTTCCACTTCTAATGACTGAAACAAAGTTTTTGTTTATGTAATTTTGATCTTCAGCAGACTGAACAGAGTAGTGTTATGTGTGTTACAGACTTTACAGGGAACACTGCATAAAACACAAACATTGAGTTGTTAAACACATATTGCATACACTATAAAACTAGAAAAAAATCTTCTCAGTATCTATGAGACTGCTGGACAGTGTGTGTGAAGCCAAAATTACATCAGTGTCATAAACTGATCAGAAGATTCTATAACTATAATCTCTGGAGGTTGGAACTATTTTACTTCATTATGTGTAGCCAGAGAGAATGGATGAAAATTCCAGGTTGGAGCTGCAGAGATAACTGATTATAAAACATAATGTACAGTGTTAGTGTTTAGACCCATTTTTTCTTAATGTTGTTTATAGGATAAAAAATTTTGGTAAATGGATGTAACTGTACTTATTTTACATAAGTATATAGAGAACTCAGCTTGGAAGATTTTATTTCCTTATTGGTGTAAAACATAATAATATTAACAAATTATTTAGTAAATACATTCTACTCAACTTGCTGGTTTTCAGTGATCACAAAATTCAGTAAGATTCTTTCATCAAACCTACTATCAATTACATTGTGCAGACAACAGGAAGCAACTTCACAAATAAGTACTGACAAACTTAATTTCTAATTATCACAGACATAACAAAATATTACTCTCTCCAGTCATTGTTGACAAAAAGGAGGAATAAAAAAATGATGAAAGAAAAGAAGTAAAAAAGGTGTACAGTAAGCTTCCCTAGGTCAAAACACCAAACTGTGCAGTTCTTATTATAACGGAAATATAATTTTAGTCAAGCTGTCTAATGCTATTTACCAATAGCTTGAATCAAATAGCATAAAAAAATACTGACTCTGCACATAAAATTATTTAGAATACCTTGCAATCATGTAAGTGGAGAGCATCCAGTGGTTCACTGCAAGTAAATCATGCACCACAAGTTGTATGTTCTGCTAATGAGTAGAACTTTGAAGAGGAAATGCTGAGACAACTATCCTGACAAAAGACCATGATAATGGGAGGCTTATATGCACACTTTGACCAGGAAAGAGAAGGATATGAAGAAATATTAAGAGTGGAAGGATGGAGAAGTAGAAATGAAGAAGGATGAAAATTGTTGAGACTTTTGTAAAAGGAATGGATAGCCTTAGGGAACACCAGGTTTAAGAAGAAGGAAAGTTGTAAGGTAACTTAATGCAGCCATGATTTGTCGAGTGAGAGATACTGCTCTTACACAAATTATATTAATTATTGTCAAGCAAGTAGTATCTTATGATACATTATTTTGGAACATTGCAGACCCCCCCCCCCCCCCCCAATTAAGTGTCCTATTTGAAGTGTGTTATGCAGTATATCAACCTGAAAAGCACAGAAAATTTCTAGCATATTTCTGTTAGCAGTATTGTTACCTGAAAGACATCTGATTTTAAAAACAGTCACAATTAGTCATTAATTCTGCATGGGTGTTGATTTTATTGAGCTCAATAACATAATGATATACGAGGGCAGTTCAATAAGTAATGCAACACATTTTTTTTCTCGGCCAATTTTGGTTGAAAAAACCGGAAATTTCTTGTGGAATATTTTCAAACATTCCCGCTTCGTCTCGTATAGTTTCATTGACTTCCGACAGGTGGCAGCGCTGTACGGAGCTGTTAAAATGGCGTCTGTAACGGATGTGCGTTGCAAACAACGGGCAGTGATCGAGTTTCTTTTGGTGGAAAACCAGGGCATCTCAGATATTCATAGGCGCTTGCAGAATGTCTACGGTGATCTGGCAGTGGACAAAAGCACGGTGAGTCGTTGGGCAAAGCGTGTGTCATCATAGCCGCAAGGTCAAGCAAGACTGTCTGATCTCCTGCGTATGGGCCGGCCGTGCACAGCTGTGACTCCTGCAATGGCGGAGCGTGCTAACACACTCGTTCGAGATGATCGACGGATCACCATCAAACAACTCAGTGCTCAACTTGACATCTCTGTTGGTAGTGCTGTCACAATTGTTCACCAGTTGGGATATTCAAAGGTTTGTTCCCGCTGGGTCCCTCGTTGTCTAACCGAACACCATAAAGAGCAAAGGAGAACCATCTGTGCGGAATTGCTTGCTCGTCATGTGGCTGAGGGTGACAATTTCTTGTCAAAGATTGTTACAGGCGATGAAACATGGGTTCATCACTTCGAACCTGAAACAAAACAGCAATCAATGGAGTTGTGCCACACCCACTCCCCTACCAAGAAAAAGTTTAAAGCCATACCCTCAGCCGGTAAAGTCATGGTTACAGTCTTCTGGGACGCTGAAGGGTTATTCTGTTCGATGTCCTTCCCCATGGTCAAACGATCAACTCTGAAGTGTATTGTGCTACTCTTCAGAAATTGAAGAAACGACTTCAGCATGTTCGTAGGCACAAAAATCTGAACGAACTTCTCCTTCTTCATGACAACGCAAGACCTCACACAAGTCTTCGCACCTGAGAGGAGCTCACAAAACTTCGGTGGACTGTTCTTCCTCATGCACCCTACAGCCCCGATCTCGCACCGTCGGATTTCCATATGTTTGGCCCAATGAAGGACGCAATCCATGGGAGGCACTACGCGGATGATGAAGAAGTTATTGATGCAGTACGGCGTTGGCTCCGACATTGACCAGTGGAATGGTACCGTGCAGGCATACAGGCCCTCATTTCAAGGTGGCGTAAGGCCGTAGCATTGAATGGAGATCACGTTGAAAAATAGTGTTGTGTAGCTAAAAGATTGGGGAAAAACCTGGTGTATTTCAATGCTGAATAAAACAACCCCTGTTTCAGAAAAAAAATGTGTTGCATTACTTATTGAACTGCCCTCGTATTATAGGCGGTGGGTTGAGAAAATGGATGAGATGCTTTTTGTGTCTAACAACAATGCTTTCTTTGCAGAGTTTAAAGACAGCAAACACTGTTGGGTTGACTTAATTGGTGTCTTGAAGTACCGAAGTGCAGATTTCCACTGCTCATGAAGATGAAGCAATGGGTTCAGCATTGCTGTGACATTTTTACTATTTACTTTTGTGGGGGAATGTCTGAGCAACACAAATAGGTAGCACCAGTTAGGTATTGTATGGTAAAAAATACCAGTTATGTCACTCCAATTGATACCAGAAGAACTGAATTTGTGAATATTCACCAATTTACTGCAAATGTTCTAATGAGTTTGGTGTTCACTGTGATGACAATGTAATGACTTTATCATTTATTTTTTTAAATAATGTTTCTAATCCCTGTCTTGTTCTTGACATTGAGATTTGGAAGTTGATACTGAAGATCTTGCAGGAACCTCTTCAGGGACCTAAGGATTCTTACACTTGATTGCCTATACATATACTCCCTAATGGTATGTGTGATTAATAACAAGAGTGAATTTAGAGCAAACTCAGCTATTCACAACTACAATACTAGAAGCAGAAATAATTTCAATAGAGACTACGCATCGCTCTCTAGCATTCAGAATAGTTTTTTATATTATGGTGTAAAAGTCTATAACAGATTGCTATTGGTTCATCAGGCTGCAAACTGAAAATCCCCAAATATTTAAGGATAAAGTAAAATAATACCTCATCAGCCACTCCCACAGTGTATCAGAATACTTGGACTCAAGGACGTAAATTCTGTATAACTCATGACATTTTTATTAGGTCAGTTCTTACTCTGCCAGTATAGAAAAGCTAATAGTGATCTCTAAAAAGTCACATAAATACTTTGTTGGAAATAGCAGCTGAGTAGTATAGGCAGAGGAGCAGTGCCTTTTTGAAGGTAGCTGTTTTTCTCTAGAAGTAATTGCCGTAATTGTCTGAATAGATTAGTGCTAGTTACAGTTTCTCGGTAGTACACTTTACAGAAGTAACTAGCAGTGGTACATTCTAGCTGGACTTGTTCCACATCTCTAATGGCTCTCCTTCAGATGGCATTTATAGAACATGATGTGAATGAATACATGAAAAATATGACTCATCTAGTGATGTGCAAAGTGAATTTATGTTTATCTGTCATTTGACATTTTAAACACAACCAGAAATAAACGCATAAAAGTGTACTGGCTGTTCCTCTTTCTAAACCAACTGTATGACATGTTTCAAGCAATTATTCCACTTTACAAAAAATGTAATACAGGTGATATTGTAGTTGTTGCAGCTCACACTAAAAACTGCAAATAAATATCAAAGGAAAGAGTTTCAGAGCACAGGCTACTTGGACATTTTACATTTCACAAGAAAGCCACTATGAGCACCTTCAACTTTTACCTAAAAGATTCTTGTGGAAAGACCTAATCTTAATAGGTTTGCTTGTTCACTATTTGACAATGGGGTTCATAATCAATTCATTTATTTTAATATTAATAAATTTACATGGTGCTGGTTTTCTCTTGATGATCAAACTCATACATAATTATATCCTTAAGTAACAAAGTACATAAATGCATTTCTACGGAAATGACCAAATATAAAACTTAGTAAAATTTATTACTGTAGTTTCATGTACTGTAATTTAGAGAAATGACTGATAGAAAATGCTGATAAAATGGTTTCTCTCTACTACATTTTGAAATAGAACAACATAACTTATTAAAAATGAAGATATGTTTTAGTGAGCAACATGAAATCACATTTTATAATTGACCTGATGTCAAAAAGTAAATAGTCCCGTATTTGTTGTTTTAAGTGCAGAAATTGAGTCCTCAACAAGAAATTTATAAAATTTCCATTAACTTTTAGCAATTTATCATACATATATACATCAATTTATCTTAGAAATAATTGTCTGTAGAGTGTACCACTTAAAGTGATACAAGAGCATACAAACAGATCAATTCAAAAGTGCCACATCTTAACAATAATTAAGCATGGTGAAGCTGATAACAGGAAGAGGCAGCTTATGTGCAAATTAATTTTAATGAAACCAGGAACACAGAGGAGATACAAACCAGTCACAATTTCGTTTATACTGAGTAGTAATACATAATTTTAAACAGCACAGTTATAGTCACTTTTTCAGCCTTGAGCAAAATTGATCAGATGATGTATCTCCCTCTTTTGTTCACCTTCTATTATTCTTAACTTATAATTCTTTTCTGTTTCCTTCTCATTGTCTTCAATTGTCACTTTTGTCCTCTTTGTGTACCCATATTTTCTCCATTGTCCATAAAACTGCCTTTTTTTTCAAACAAAAAATATCATTGCTTTTTCTCTGGCAATTTGCTTACCTCAAAATTGGATATATTATTTATTTATTTATTAAATGAATAGCGCTTCATCTGCTTCATTTGTTGCATCAGTTGTACCCACACATTAATTTTCATTCTCAGCATTTCTTATGTAATTGGCTGGAAAGAGAGCCTTTATTTACTTTCCTCTACTCCTTCACATTTGATTTTTATGATACTAACATCCATGGATTGTTTGTTTATATTATGCATAGTGAGAGCTCTTTGTGTTTCCTTGCAACTTTTCTATGTTGTTAGTGTGTTTCCCTCCTCTCCTTGATAAATTTCTTTCCAGTTTCCTTGGGTTATTCCCCACTCCCATTCATGCTAGCCTGCTTTTTGTGATTATGAGGAACTTACAAAAGTCTTCGTCCATATTGTGGATTAATCAATATCTTTCTTTTACTGGTAGTAGATACGCACGGTAGTTTTTCTTCTTTTTTCAATCAGTCACTCAACTTTGGCTTCATTTGGTTAGTTGGAAAATACTGTGCTTATGATAGTGTATATTACTTCATGAAATGTCTGTTCTGTACACAAAAAACTAGCCTTTTCCCTGCAGCCTCACCTGTGTAAGCATTTGACACATATATTGGACACGTCTTCTCCTCCCCCTCTCACCATATCTTCCTCCTGGCTTCCTCTGACAATATCCTCCTTCCCCTCCTTTCTTCCACCACCACCTCCCCCTCCCTCCTTCCTTTTTGACCTGCTCACTACCCTTCTACACTTTCCACCTACATCATGCAGCATCCCCCCTCCCCTCCCTCTCTCCTCCCCCTTGCTTTTTCCATCCCCTCCTCTATTCATCTCAAACTTTCCCAGCCATCCTCATTGGCATGTGTAGCCCCATGCAACTCCGTTTAATAAAGCAGGTCAATACTACACTCATAACACGCCTGCCATGCAGGGCAGGCTACAACAGGAGCTTTAAAATCATTTATTTGACCCAGACATACAGAGGCCCAGAAGACCATTTGTGGCCCCTGACATGTATGCTGTCCTGCAAAGAGGAAATGATTTGGCAGCTGATACTATTCCCAGACAATGTCTGTTGTGCAGGGCAGCCTATATGCTAGGCCGGGGGAAAAATGAAAAAAATGCTTTTGCCCATATTGTCACTCCTATAGGAGTTAGGTGGTTATAAACCACACAGTGCTGATACTCATGAGACCTGCTGTTTCTATGTCCAATTTGATTGAAATTGATCCAGGTGTTTGGGAGGAGATCCAAGATGTACACACATACACTCTGCTTTATATATATAACAGATGTGAAAGAACGGTTTTAGTATTATGGTCATCAGTCACAAAAGTAGATAAATCTCTAATCAATTTATATTGAACAATTTTTATGTCCACAAATGATAAAATCATGATATCCATGGCAATGCTTTTCTCTATCCCAAGTATTAGTTTCAAGTACATTGCAAGAGTCACAAACAATGGTATTATTACTTTACAAGACTAACAGTTCCTTTAAAAATGAATGAAATAATTTTTTGTGCCAGTATGAACCATGAAGATAAAGTGAAGAGGTTAAAGAAAAACCAATCAATGTTTTCTCCACTCAATGTAAAAAAGAGAGCTGAGGAAACCATGAGCATGTCCTCTAATGAGATAGTTGGAAGGAACATAGAAAGCGTTAACAAATTATGTGAGGTATATTAGACATAAGAGTCAGAGCCCTAAAAGAATTTCACATTGTAGAGGTCAGAGGTGAATGACCTCTACAGTGGGTGGTGGACCTGGGCTGTTAGTGGTCAGGAAGGCTGTCAACTCTCCATTTTGGGTGTGGTTTTAGCAGTGTGGTGGATAGGTACCAGGGGGATGTCCAACGTCCAGTCACAACAGTGGCAAAGTCAGTTATTCATTTATCTCATGCCAGAATACTTCAGTTGAGATGGTGCTAAGGAGTTGTCAGCAACCCCAAGGTGCAGGCTCGTTTCAGTCTGTGAAACTTGCATAGATCAGCAAGCAGCCTCCATCACAGCCCATGTGCAGTGTCAACTCTGCCAGCAGGTGGCGGGGTTATGTGGTCAGCAGTCTCACAGTATATTGCTGCATCACCTTCCACTGTGTCACTCATACAGTCTTTGCGAAGTCAGTGTCATTATCTGTGCAGATGCGCAACTCAGTACAGGATGAGTCAAGGTGCACAGAGTCGAACCATGGACCCCAGTGCAGATGGTAGTGCTGGCAGCCAAGGAGTGTGCCGACACAGGGCTGTGAACAGGCAACAGAGTTTGCTCACAATGGGTAACGAACAGCAGCAAAGTTTGCCTGCACAGGACAGTGAACAGCAGCAAAGTTTGTCTGCACAGATGATGGCGGCTGGGTGGCTAAGAGGTCCAGGTACAAACTGTGGACCCCAAAGGTAGGTGGCCTGCAATGAATGGAAGATAGCCAGCAGGTGGGCCACCAGCTGGAAGACATCAAGTCAGCAACATTAGGACTTAGCTGTAGATGGCAGCCTTTCAGCTCATTAAGACTGTCTAGCAGCAGCAACTTGATAAGCTGTTTTGGGGCACTGATTGGTGTAAACTTCCTCTCATAGCTGGTGGAAGGCAGTGATTGATGATGCTTGTCTAAAATTAGCAGTATTTATGCGAGCTTAGTCTGCCACTATATCTGAAATGGCAGCACTTTCCCTTCAGCAGAGCTGGGATGTGAGGTATAGTTGTTGAGCAATCATGACATCACTGCTTTGGTCCTTCCACTATGTCAGTGATACTGCACCTTCCACTGTGTCAGTGATACTGCAGCCCTGGTGTGCCATGATGATGTGGCAACTTCACTTTTCAGGAGACCCTCCTTGTGGCTTCCACAATGTAAGCATAGTCTGAATACAACTTTTTTTCACAAGAACATCTATCAATTAGGGTTTTTGTGTCGCACTGCTGTGTGTCTAGTAAGTTGGTCACAGGTCTCTTCTGATACGCTAAGCAAGTCCATTGTGCATTACTAGAATTATCTTAGAGGTTTAAGTATTATAGGCATAGAATTCAGGTTTTGAATATATAGAAGGCAACCGAGGTTTAAAGAAAGAAAAGATAATGAATTTGAGAAATGATTTCACAATACAGGGTGTTCCATTAATCTGATGACCACCTGCCCACAGTATTGCAGGCCTGCTGTGTAAGCAGCACCTGCTGGTCAAATGTGTCACACAGGACCACACTATGAACCCCTTTTTTTGTGGGTTTTAGCCTGAAGGCCACATGTCCTTGACTTCCTCAGCCAGTTGGATGTATTTTTCAATTTTTTCTCCTGTTTTCTTCTTCTTATTTTATTTCTCTTGTTCTTTTCTTTTCTTATACGCATAAGATATTTTGTGACAAATATAATATTTTCAAAGAGTAGACATATGCTCTTGAATTGATTAATTTCTGTATCTTCACCTGTTTGTCTCTATAAGTGTTAGTGGGTGAATGAATGAAGAGTTTCGCTGCATTAATATTGTTCAAAAATGTGTATTCTAACTGTAGATTAAAGAAGTGTTATAAAAGTTACTAGCGAGATGAAGTTTATTAATAACCACATATGTTCATCATTTCACCCGAGCCAAGAATCCTGCATCAAGAGGATCGAAGCAGACAAGAAAAATTTGTGTGAGCAGAGGAGGGGCGATCCAGAACCAGTATTGTAATACCAAGCTCTCTGCACACAATAGTGGTAACAGAAAAAAGATGTATGTACATATAAATGATGAAAAATAATCAAAAAATGCATAGACTTTACAGGACTGTTGATATTATTGCCAGTTAAAGTTCACTCAGGTTATGTGTAACTTCCAATTTCTTTCAGTTATCCCTTCCAGTTTTTTTAATTATTCAAGCAACAATTATTAATCAGTTTCCATTATATATGAGATTTTGTCCTCATCCCCTATTCTTGCTACTATTCAGAACGCAACAATGGCAAAAGTGAATTACTGAATTCCACAACAAGTGTTTAGTTAGGATTCATATGTGCATACAATGCCGCTCGTACTCTTTGAACAGAAGTTTCTAGGTGTTCGAGTTCCGAGTCATGATGCATTTCACAAATTAGTGAATAAATTTCATGAAACGGGAAGTGCTCAAGACAAGAAGCGTAAATGACAACGTACAGTGCTCACAGAAGCTCGTTTCAGTGGCACTGCATACTGCCTGGAAAATTCCCCTAATATCTGGCTTGATTGAAGTCCTGATTTAACTCCGTGTGATTTTTATTTGTAGGGTGCACTGAAGGTCAAAGTGTACACAACAAATCTTCACACAATGCAGGAATGCAAGGATAATATCCGTGAATCAATTAATTCAATATATCAGAGATAATTACATCATGTGATTAATAATTCCTTGAGTAGATGTCAGAAAGTCATGGAAAATAATGGTAGGCAATTCCAGTATCTCCTTGCATGACATGTGTGAGTACAAAGTTTATTTGCTTACATTTTAAATGTAGTCATGTCGTACCACAGCAATAGATGGGCAACACAGCATCTAATCACCAGGAAATGGAGCAGTCACTGCCTGGCATCTACTGCGCCACACAAGCAGTCATCAGATAAATGAAACACCTGGTATTTTGAAAGGTATTAGAAGTGAGAGTGTTCTTCAGACAGAATGAGCCCTTCTGCCAAGTGTTTCTCCTGATGGTCACATATTACAACTCTGTAGGTTGTAGACTTTTAAGCTTGCTGTTTTGTTATTTTTAGTGCAGTAAGCTGCTGTTGGAAAATGAAGTGTGTGGAAGAGCAAATTCATTTGGTGGAGGAGCATTATGTAAAACAAAAAGTGTTTGAGGATTTCTTCTTTCATTTTCCTGATCCAATAGTTCCTACAGAGGTTTGTATTTGAAAATTAAAGAAATAGTGTACCCTAATGGCCTCACTTTGTGATGATTAGAGAGAATGTAAAAGGCATATTTTGAGTGAAGAAGTGATATTAGCTTATGATCAGAGGTTAATCCGAAAAAATCTCTGCATCATCTGTCACAATCAACCATCGCATCTGTAGGATTAGCCATGGAAGCAGTGTAATTCGCATGTTTTGGACACACAATACAATAGTTTTTGTGGTATAACTTAAGGAGGCACATTTCACAAGGTGAACTGTTTTTTGTAATTGGTTACCTGAAAACATGTATAATGGTTATGTGACTATACGAACAACATTTATGACTGATGAGATGTGATTTCAAAATTCCAGACGATGTTATCCCCAAAAGATGTGTGGTACTGTAATGATGAGTTGCTGGATATAATGTAGGCATTCAACAAAGTCTTAAAATGAGATGGTTGACTGCAATAAGAACATGCCAAATAGCTGCCCATATCTTTATTAATAGACATGTAACTTCTGACTTTCATGTGACAACAATATTCATTCCATTATTTAACAAACAGATGAGAAAAAATATTTTCATGAAGACAATATTACAGTTTATACTACTGTATCTTTCCTGTTCGCTAATAGATTTCTTTTTATGATTAGATAGGTATGTGATATTTATGGCCCTCAAGTCCTTTGATCTTAGTTATTGTGACTTATGCATTTGGGTAAATCTAAATGGTAAGGTTTACAAAACTATACCAAACTAATCCTCATTCTACTGAAGGCTGTACTAAGACACAGAATTAATTTAATTGCTTATAATAAGTTGAAGAAAGGGTCATTACACTGAACAATGGCTGTGACACATATCTTACAGCAGGGAGGAAACAATTTTAAGCATTCCTTGAAGTAGAAAGGGAGTACTACAAATTCATATTTAAAATCTAATGGTATCAATGCAATGACTTTGTGGTGTGTGTATCTTTGGGTGCACACATATAACAGGCCAGCAATTTGTATCATCTGTGGTTGAGAGTTCATGAAGTGAGCACACTGCATTATACATAAGATGTAAAATTTGATAAATTCAGCATTTAAATTGAGTAATGAGATGTGAAGAAAGTGTTCTGTTATTTTGTTCTATTACTAATCACTGTTAATGAAAAATTTTGACCATTATGCTATATAGTTGCCAGGTTTAAAATATCATTATGTGTAATCTAATAATAAAAATACACATAAAACAAAAATGTGTAATGCCTATTGTGTGTTACTTGTCTGAAAATCAAAAAAGGCAACCCATGTTGGTGCATAAACATTAACAATGTCAGTATCAACACTTAACATGGATATATCCTTCTGAGCGTAGAAGACTACATCTTTAAAAATGTGCACATAAAATCATAAATTAATACTTTTCAATCAACATAGATCATTCATTACGTAATAATGTGGATTGTGTTCCAACAGCTGCTCACAGTATGACACACACAAAAATATTTGCCACAGATATGAAAGGAAGTGCAATGTTATTACCAGAATGATACCTTTAAACTTCATTGCTTTTTCCATGTTTTAAGCAGTATTTTACCTCTAGAAATCTTCATGTTGCTGGGACCGCTGTTCTTTCTGTATTATTTCAATACATATGTTACATTTTTTTAAAGTTACACATGTCTGTCCTGATAATTGCAAAGGAGAAGAAGTATGCTTATGGAATATACACTCGTTTTTATTTTTTCACGTCTGACGTCAATGTATAAAGCTGCAAGAACCAAAGACATATAATATGTTTGATTGAAGTTACCCATCACTATTTCATTCACTTGTTTATAATCCAGAACATTCTTACTGTAGCCCGTAACACAAATTGTATACTTCCACATGCATACATTCAAACATTTACCTATTTCATTTGAACAAGTATTCTTTTAAAATATACACTGCTTACTGTAAGTTTTTTGTATACAAAATGATTGCCAATTGCATCTAAAATATAATAATAAAAAAGATTGTCCTTATTCTATTGGAAAATTATGCTATCTATGAAAACCCAGCAAGCCTCTTCCCACCTATTAACCTAGTAAATGGATTGTGATTTTCTTCATAACTAGATGGAATTTTGTGATGCTGCTAGAAAGCTTGTCATTTACAGTCAGCCATGTTTTTCCATATTGTAGTTGATAACATACTTCAGCCATCAGTAATGACCTTCATTAAACAGCAACTGTGATTGAAGTAAATAATTAGCTATAATTTTCCAAAAGTTGCTGCAATTTTCCAACAGTTGCTACACCCCTCCATTGGCATTATGCCTGCCCTTATATAATATTTCCATGTTCTTTGTATTATTAGTACAGTATTCACAATTCTAAATAAAAACCTGAATTTATGAATTGTTTTTCACATAGCAACAATTCTCACGCAAATGAACTAATTTAGCAGCAATATATAATCATTTTTCTTTCCAGAATACATAAAAAGACAGAAACATTTTGAATATTTGCTGAGTTATTTTGTGTCAGCATTATTTACCAAATAGCAATGTTTGTGGGAGAAATACATGTCAAAGAAATATAAAAAAATTATTTTCATATATAAAAATCCAGGGCAGCAGTTTCTTTATCAGAGAAGAAATGTCAACCTATACAACAAATTTCCCAACTTTTTTACAATGTTATGCAAAACGGAACTGTCAATCTGAACACACATAAGGGTGGGTTCACGTGTCATAACATTCTAGAACCAGTAAGTCATTTGCATAACACCTGATGAATCCACTGGAGTTTCCATAACACTTGACTGACGAACTAGTCTTGGAGTCCTATTAGAGAAGCGTCTAGTTTCTCTTCGCTCCAGTGGTGTTGCTTCACTTGGAGGCTGCACTAATTCTTGTGGCATAACGGGTAGTTCCACAGTTTCATGTGGTTCGAGATCTTCATATGATGTTGCTATAGATGATGGCCTGAAATTGTGCAGAAAAAAACATTAAGTTTCAGAATTTAACCAATTTTAAAGATCTTTTATTTTTTTGTCTTGGAATAGTGGTGTGAAAAAAATGCTTTCATTAAACAGTGAATACTAATGTGTATACTATATCAGATAAACATATATAATCCCAAAACCTCTAATAATAAACAAGCACAATTAAAGTATCAAGAGAATATAATGTTTGACTTGTGACAACGATGGTGCAGTAGTGCTAACAATTTGTGTGTGTTGAACAGTTATCCAAAAATGTAATACATATGTGACAGATGGATAAGAGTATCCAAATTTATAATTTCCAACATGAATTTGGGACAGGACCAGCAACTTCATAAATTCTTTATTTAATTCCATCACTGTCATGTTTAATTATGCTGGTGACTAATTTCAAGCTAAATAGTTCATTTTCAAGCCTGGTGTATTAAAGCTGAAATAACAATGCTTGGTAAGGTGTAAGTCAATTCAGATACAGGAAATAAAGTAAACTAAACTAAACTCTGTCATCCTCAGCCCACAGGCATCACTGGATGCGGATATGGAGGGGCATGTGGTCGGCACACCGCTCACCTGGCTGTATGTCAGTTTATGAGACAGGAGCCACTACTTCTCAATCAAGTAGCTCCTCAGTTTGCCTCACAAAGGCTTGCCAACAGCGCTCGGCAGACTGGATGGTCACCCATTCAAGTGCTAGCCCAGCCCGACAGTGCTTAACTTTGGTGATCTGACGGGAACCAGTGTTACCACTGCGGCAAGGCCGTTGGCACATACGGGTAATATACACATAATACTAAGTGACATGGAATGTCAGATCAGATTCACAATGTGCACTTTGTGAACACATCTGGGGTCTGACATTCCTGTGATTACGCATTGTGTGTGTATTACCTATGTGTAAATTGACTGTCGCCTAATCAAGCAGTGTTAGTGCAGCTTTAATAGGCCTGGGTTGAAAATGAACTTCATAGTTTGAAATTATTCACCAGCATAATTAAATGCAAATGTAACAAAATTGCAGTAAAGAATTTAGGGTGTCCAAATGTTTAGTAATTATTCTTTTATAAATTTGTTACTTTTTAATATTCTGTAGTCACTATTGAAAACTATAAGCAATATTTACATCTACATACATCTAAATCCATACTCTACATCTCCAGCTATACACACTATCACACCTGCTTAAAAGCAGGAAAACCACGCAGCAGTGATTTTTAGAGATACGAATTTGATAGATCATTGGTATGTCTGTAAATGTGTGTGGCACCAGGTGCCTATACACAAGTCACACAATTCTTGTACCTTACGGGTCGGTGGTTTTTGGGCAATGAGATGGTGCCCAATAGTGTTCCAGATGTGTTCCATCAGGTTCAGATCAGACAAATTTGGTGGCCAAAACATCAACATCAGTTCACTTATTGTGCTCCTCAAACCACTGTGTCACAATCCTGACCTTGAGTTTATGATATGAACAGTTATGATTCTGGGAAATGCTTCTGCTGCCACAGAAGACATCGAGCATGAAGGGATGCAGGTGGTCCCTCAAAATGTTCATATAGTCAATGGGTTATTATAGTACTATCACTTGTTCCATGGAAGCTCAGGTGAATATCTTCCATAGCATGAAACTGTCGCCACTGGCCTGCATCTGAGATACAGTGCACATTTTGATCTGCTGTTCGCCTTGATGACTTTATATCCAGATGTGACCATCAACGTAGTGCAACTAGAAACATGATTCATATGACCAGGTAAGACAGTTCCATTGATCCGTCATTCAATGTCAATGATCCCATGCTCACTGCAATATTATCTGACAATGTCATTGGATCATCATGGGAACATTGGATCATCATGGGAACACTTACAGGTCATCTGCTGCAGAGTCCACTTTCAACTATGTGTGCTGAATGTTGTACTCTGATAAATTTTTGCCTGGACCAGCACTGTTCTCATCAGAATTTACGTGCTTTACAGAGCAAGCAAGCCACCTACCTCCATGTTTTGCAATAAGGCTTGGACATCCAACACCTTGGTGTTTATGTGGGGTTTCACTGCCCAAAAACCACTTCCCATAGATGTGGTTGACAGTAACTTGTGAACGTCTGACTAGTTTTGCCATTTCTGAGATACGTGTTCTCAGATGCTGGCCAAAACAATATGCCCTTTCTTAAAATTGCTTATGTTGTAGATTTCTCCAATTGTAGCCAGTATAATCACTAGAATGATACCCGTTACATCTCTTCTCCACATGACTACCCGCAACATTATCAGGTGGCATTCAGTCTCATTGTGGGCAGCGGTCATAGTGGTTTGGCTCAGTAGTGTATTTTGTTACTGCGGCTCTTGTTGTTATTGATATTCAGTCTGAAGACTAGTTTGATGAAACTCTCCATGATAGTCTACATTGTGCAAGTCTCCTCAACTCTGAATAACTACAGAAACATACATCCCTTCATCTCCCACTACAGTTCAACTCCCAGGCCCTCCCTTCCCACATTACCAAACTGACAATTCTTTGATGCCTCGTGATCCCTTCTTTTAGTCAAACTGTAGATTAGATTAGATATCTTTTCCCCTCCTATTCACTTCAGTACCTCCTCATTAGTTACTCAATCTACCCATCGAATGTTGGATGCTCTTCCATAGCACTATATTTCAAAAGCTTCTATTCTCCTCTTGTTTGAACTGCTTATTGTTCATTTCTCACTTCAGCAAAAGGATACACTCTAGACAAATATGACCAAGTGAGGTGGCGCAGTGGTTAGCACACTGCACTCATATTCGGGAGGACGATGGTTCAATCCAGCATCTGGCCACCCTGATTTAGGTTTTCTGTGATTTATCCGGCCATCCTGGTTTAGGTTTCCTGTGATTTCCCTAAATCACTCCAGGCAAATGCCGGGATGGTTCCTTCAAAAGGGCACAGCTGTCTTCCTTCCCTGTCCTTCCTAATCCGATGAGACTGATGACCTCACTATTTGGTCTCAACCCCCAAACAACCCAACCCAACTCTAGACAAATACCTTCTGAAGAGGCTTCCTAAGACTTAAATATATATTTAATGTTAACAACTTCCACTTTTCCAAAACAGCTTTTTGTTTTATAGCCAATCTGCAATTTAATTTCTCTTTGCTGTGGCCATCATGGATTAATTTGCTGCCAAAATATTTAAACTCATTAATACTATTATTGTCTGAGCATCACTTATTTTATTTGAGTACATTCAATTAGCTTTGTTTAACTTTTGTTGATGTTCATCTTATAACAATACACTATCCATTCCTATTAAGTGCTTTTTCAAGTCCTTTGCTGTCTCTGACAGAACTCAGTGTCACCGGAAAACCTCAGTTTTTATTTTCTTCTTCCAGAACTTTAATGACCATTCCAAATTTCTCCTTGCTTTCTTTACTGCTTAGGCAATGTACAGATTTGATAACATTGGGGATAGGCTGCAAACCTGCCTCACTCCCTTCTTAACCTGCTTCTCTTTCACATCTTTGACTTTTAGCATCTGTGCCAGTTGTAAATAACCTTTCGCTCACTGTACTTTATCCCAACTGGCTTCTGAATTTCAAGGAATGTATTCCAGAGAAGATTGTCAAAAGCTTTCTCTAAGTCTGCAAATACAATGAACATAGGTTTGCCTTTCTTTACTCTATCTTTAAAATAAGTTGCAGGGCTAGTATTGTCTCATATCCTTTTTTTAATCTATATTTAAAATAAGTTGCAGGGCCAGTATTGTCTCATATGTTTCTACATTTTTCCAGAAC
This sequence comes from Schistocerca americana, assembly GCF_021461395.2. Classification (NCBI taxonomy): domain Eukaryota; kingdom Metazoa; phylum Arthropoda; class Insecta; order Orthoptera; family Acrididae; genus Schistocerca; species Schistocerca americana. Next base: position 134,740,609 of record NC_060123.1, read on the forward strand.
CCAAACTGATCTGCCATCATGTCAGCTTCTGCCAATGTTTCCCTTTTTCTTTCTGTAAATAATTTTTGTCAGTATTTTGTGAGCATTCATTTTAAACTAATAGTTTAATAATATTCACATCTGTCAGCACTTGTATTTCACAGAACTGGAATTACTAAATTCTTCCTGAAGTCGGAGAGTATTTTACCTGCCTTGTACTTCTTCCACACGAGATGGAATAGTTTAGTTATGGCTGGCTCTCCCAAGGATCACAATAATTCTGCAGAAATGTCGTCCACTCCAGACGCCTTCATTCAACTTAGGTTTTCCAGTGCCCTGTCAAATTCTTCCCTAGTATCAAATCTGCCATTTAAACTTCATCTACTTCCTCCTCCCTTTCTACAACATTGTCTTCAAGTTCATTTCCCTTGTATAGCCCCTCCATCTGTTCCTTCCACCATTCAGCTTTTCCATCTTTGTTTATCACAGATTTTCTATCTGTGCTCTTGATACTCACACAATTCTTGTTCTCTTCCGCAAAGGTCTCTTTAATAATTTTCCAACATGCTTCCCCTATTTATGCATTCTCTACAACCTGGTCTGTCTTGTCTAGCCATTCCTCCTTTGCCAGTTTCCCCTTCCTTCAACTCATTTTTTAGATGTCTGTATTCCATATTGCCTGCTTCATTACCTGCATTTTATATTTCCTTCTGTCATAAATTAGATTCAATACCTCATGCATTATCAAAGGACTTCTAGTGATCTTTGTCCTTTTTCTATTTGATCCTCTGGTGCCTTCACTGTTTCATCTCTTAAGGCTACCCACTGATCTTCTATAGTGTTCTGTACCCCTGTTTCAATCAATTGTTGCCTAATGCTCTGTCCGAAACTCATAAAAACCATTCTTTTATCCAGGTCCCATCTCCATAATTTCTAACCTTTCTGCAGTTTCTTCAGTTTTTATGTGTATTTCAGAGCCCACATCTGCTTCTGGAAATGATTTCCAGTTCAATATCTGGTTTTGGAATCTCCATCTTATTATGAAACCTATTTGAAAGTTTCTCATGTCCCCAAGTCTCTTCCAGGTGTACAATCTTCTTCCATGATTCTTAAATCAAATGTTGGCAAAAATTTACTCACACTTTTTCAAAATTCTTCTAGGCAACTTCGCTCTTCATGGCTTTCCCAAATTGCTTGTTTTCCTATTATTTTTCCTTGTCTTCCTTTTCCTGCTATCGAATTCCAGTCACACACCACAATTAAATTTTCATCTCCCTTAACTATCTGAATAAATTGTTTTATCTCTTCATTTTTCTCTTTGAAACTATTCATATCTGCTGAGCTAGCTGGTATATAAACTTGCACTGATATGACATGCACCTATGTGTTGACTTCATGTCTTCACTGTTTGTGATAATGTGTACACTATGTTCTTCACAGAAGGTAACCTAACTTCCTGTTTTCTTATTCACTATTAGATCTACTCCTCCATTACCCCTATTTGATTCTTTAAGTATATCCCTGTAGTCACCTGACCAGAAGAAGCCCTGTTCTTCGGGCCACCACATTTCATTAATCCCATGCTATTGAACTTAGACTTATGAGTTTCCCTTTCTAAATTGTCTAACCTGCCTATCTGATTAAGGGATCTAATATTCCAAGCTCCGACCCATAAAAAACCAGCTTTCGTTTTCTGATGATGACATCCTCCTGTGTAGTCCCCACAAGGGGACCCAAATAGGGGACTATTTATTACCAGAATATTTTATGCAAGAGGATGGCATTTCATTTAACCATACAGTAGAGCTGCATGCCCTTGGGAAAAATAATGGCTGTAGTTCCCCCTTGCTTCCAGTCATTCACAGTGCCAGCCATAACAACAACATGTTGGCTAATGTTGCAGGACAATATCAGTCAGTCACGCAGACTGTTGCTCCTACAACTACTGGGAAGGCTGCTGCCCTTCTTCAGGAACCATAGGTTGGGTTAGTCTGGCCCCTCCACAAATACCCTGGTATCTGTACCACTGAGGCACACACAGGCTACCCCACCTCGTCAAAGTGCATGGTTCATGGGAGACAATAGTGTGTATAGTCCACACACCTCTGAGAAGTACATGGCAGAGGGTATTCCCATTGTATCAGTTATTAGAACTACTTCTCATTCAATTCATGTATGAAGGTTGTGAAGAATGACTGCTTAAACACCTCTGTACTCACTGCAACTAGTCTATTCCCTATGGGAATGATGTGTAGGGAGCTGTAGTATATTCCTAGGTTTCTCAGTCAAAACTGTTTCTTGGAGCTATAAATACATTTTTTTGGAGTAGTTTGCATCTGCCTTCAAGCATTAGCCAATTTAGTTATTTCAGTGCCTCCATTTCTCTTCCATGCACAAAATAAAGCTATGACCACGTGTGCTGCCCTTCTTTATATACATTAGTCCTATTTGGTATGGGAGACGCACACTTGAGCAATAGTGTAGGATGGGTTGCATGAGGGTTTTGTAAGTGATCTACTTTGTAGGCTGATTGCATTTCCCCAGTTTTCTATCAAATGAACTGAAGTCTGCCACGTGCTTCACATATGACTGAGCCTGCTTCACATATGACTGAGCCTGTGAGTATTCCAGCTAATATACCTATAAATTGTGCATCCTGGTATTTATATGAGTTGACTAATTCCAGCAATGTCTACTTGATATTGTAGTCATAAGATACTACATCACTAATAATTATTTCCTTTCAGTCATGTTAATAATACTTTATACAATTCAAGTACACATTTCAACAGACAACACTCTTATAATCAGGTTGTTTTCACTCAGTTTGTGTTACTTATTAAATAAAGTAAAATGTAATGAGAAACATACTGGGCAATGGGTCCTCATCATACATAGGATAATACATTTTTTGTTTGTTTTGTGAACTGCACAATTGTGAACGCTTAAAGCAAAGCAAAGTCTGAGGCTTCTTTTAATATTAATCACAGGGTCATTAATATGCAACAAGAAAAGAAAGGGTCCCTATGCATTTCCCTGTGGTACACCTTGAAATAATTTCTACATATGTCGATGAGCTCCACCAAAGATAACATACAGCATCCTCCCTACCACAAAATCCTAAGTTGAGAGAACTATACTTTCAATAATAAGCATAGCCATGGTACTCAGACAAATTCTTTTTAGGAGTCAAAGAAATACTGCATCTACCTGACTACATTGATCCATTGCTTTCAAGATGTCATATGAGAGAAGCACAAGCTGGGTTTTGCATGACCAGTCTTTTTGAATTCATTCTGATTGGCATGGAAGGGGTCAAACATCTGTGAAATGCAGGACATAGATTACTTCCAATTGTAGCATGTGAAAAGGTTTCTTCCAGTACAAATTTAGAGTAAATGTCCCATCTATGTCTGCACAATACTCTCTATGTGTAATATCTTTTTCAAGCACCAGAACTGTTTCCCCTTTGAGAAATATAGTCAGTTATGGTATGTGATGACCTTATAAGCTGCAAAAACTGGTGAACTAAGCAAATTGTTACTGCAGAACAACCACAACTTGTTGCTTCTCATCTGTAATTATGAAGTAGTTGTACTAAACAGTGACAGAAGGAACATTTACCATGAGAAATAAATAATTTTTAACAAGAAGTTTGTTAAAAATGGGGATGGTGATAACAGTATTGGAAAATGGCTCTTGAAGTGTGAAACTTGAATTCGTGAAAATTAATGTGTACAATTTGATAGAGTTACATGGCTGTCAGTAAAGCTTAATAGTATGTGTAAAACTATTTAAAATCAATGTCTTCCAGTTCTAAAAACCTATAAGTTAAGAGTAAGCAGTTATAAAAAGTGTTTGTACAGTATTAAGCATGGTGACCTGTAATCTGCATAGTGGCTAGCATTTCAAGTGATTGAAGATAAAGTAACACTGTGACTATAGACAGAGATTACATCATACTACAGAGTAGGAAACAGCAATTCGTTTCAAGCATAATACTGAAGATGGCGCATAAATAAACATGAGGGGAATGGTATCGATTAGAAGGAGACAACTCCATAAATAAAATTAGGAAAGGCAACAACTCACCTGCAGCTGATCATCCGGTTGGAATAGCTATGTGTTACAACACAAAAAAATTCACTAACTTCCAGGACTTTTTACAAGGGTCAACTCTGTTCAAGATGAACATTAATAATATAAAACTTAACACAAGCAGACAGGTGCAAGCTTCTTAAGGCACATGTGCCTGAAAAAACTTTGTCTCTCTCTCTCTCTCTCTCTCTCTCTCTCTCTTTGTTTGCACATTAGTATAGTATTGAACAAGAGTATGGTGATACTGACAATGTAATCTAATAAGAGGTCTTGTGATTCTAGTTCCATTTGTGACTATTATTGACTCTTCATCTGTAATGTAGAGAAAAGTTCCTTAAAACTGGGAAAAAAGGGGGCCCACAAAATTGATAGTAATAAACAAAATAAAAATGGTATCTGTTCTTTCAGGAACCGATACCATCTTCATATAGTTAAAGGCTACCCGGCCATTGACCTCCTTCTGTGCAAATGCACACGCTTTGCCCAAACTCTTGTGGGACTCGTCAGCTGAGTCTGGTGTGAGTAATGAGTGAATGGGCAAATATCTATTAGGAACACTAAAAAATGCAGGTTGTGGACAGTTGGGAATGTGGATCTCACGAGGGGCGTGCTAGGGATAAGTCCCAGCAGTCGCACCATTCTCTGTGCCCTTGGTGGCTCAGATGGATAGAGCGTCTGCCATGTAAGTGGGAGATCCCGGGTTCGAGTCCTGGGCGGGGCACACATTTTCAGCTGTCCCCATTGATGTATATCAACAACACCTGTCGGCAGCTAAGGGTTTCGATTTAATGATCATTTCAAAATAAAAAGCCTTCTATGTATTAGCTCATTTGGTAATTTCTAAGTTAGTAGTACAGATAACTAACAATTTGTTTGTTTGTTTTCATTTCCTTTTATCTAGCATCCAAGTGGGTTGGGACATTAATGGTGCTTCTCCATTTCCACCTGTCTTTCCATCATTCTTCCTCTGTAAATGTTTAGTTCCATTCCAAATTTCTTCTTTGTCTACTGGTCTTGATCAAGTCAATCCCTCTTACTCTAGTCTCCCTACTACTCTCAAACTTGGCCTCCATCATTTGTTTTGGTGATTAACAACTATTGGATAACTCCATAAGCCTACACATAATTAGTCTTAACACCTAAAAAAGGAAGGTTGAAGTTTCAACATTAACATCTGATTGCATATGCCATCTAGCAGACAAGTTGGTGTTGTTTGCACAAATATTGTGGCTTTACTTACTCATTATAGCAAATATACTTGAATAAACTTAAGGAAACAGTGATGTTGCCAACTTATAATGGAAATGCACCTTTGATACAGTATCATGTATCCAGTGGGTAAATGTTTGGGACTCTCATTGCTGATGGGAGCACTAATTGACAGCATATGCCACCAACTTACAGAATCAGATACTAGGGGAGCGTTGCTGAGAAGTAGATGGGAGCTAGTGTCACCTGGAGTGGATTTTGTAAATGAAAGTAACTTTGATACAGTAATTAAGGAGCACCAGTTCATTAAAACAAAAACAAAAAAGATCATGTATAGCATGTGATACATGAATTAGGATAGTATCACTGCTTAAATGTATTTAAATTTCTTATGATCAGTTCTAAAAACCGAAATGTGAAATTATTATCTGAATTTTGTATGAGGGTGAGCATGCCGGGGTGGGGTTGATGTCAGAGTTACGATACAGGCACAGAATGATTAAGTGTGCCAAGCAGGGTGGGTTTAAGTTCCAAGCAACACAAGCTGCTGCATGGGGGGCGGAGCCAGGAGGGGCACCCAAGTGCAATATCTTTATACAGTGAGTTTCACAATTAGTAGCAAAAACTGACATGGGTGTAAGTATATGAGGGAAAAGTCACTTCTGTAGAACAATGTCCTTGAACCGGCCCTGACACCAAGCTACGTCGAACGAATTGTGAATGGTTTACTCTGTTGTAGTCTGAACGAGTGAATGGAAAGTGACAGTCTTAATTCTTATGAGCAACTGGTAAATGTGTTACATATGGTAAATGTGGTGCAACAGTTTATATGCTGGAAATGTGACATGTTTAATGTATGAAATAGTCAGACCTATCACAGTACGGTTTGCTACGAAGTTAAAGTGTGCCAAGAAATTTGTTAAAGAAGTGTTGTATGATGCTCTGTAATGAATATATGTAATATTTGTATTTGTAAAATCTGTAAATATAAATCTGTATTTGTAAAACTACAAATACATTGGAACTTGCCGTATCTCAAAAGCATTTGTTATTAAATGTCCCCCCCCCCCCCTCCCCCCTTCCTCCAACCATCTTAGGGATTAGTCTCACTTGAGGTGTTCGTGTTTTATTCTGAGAGAACGTGAACAGTGATGTGCTTTCTTACCAGGCGTATGAAACAACTAATGATGAAACATTTTGAAGAAGACAAACTGCATATATTTTAAGATAAATTATTTATTTATTTATTTAACCTGGCAAGATTAGGGCCATCAGGCCCTCTCTTACATCTAACCAGGCATTCTACTTATTTTACATTCATATGTTTTAGTAGGCATGTTAAACTACATCTAGTACAAAAAGTGAAATAAACAATTAGAAAGGTACACCTGGAAAAATACATTCATATAGAGTTTATATTCTTAGATCATTAGTACTGTTATACACTCCTGGAAATGGAAAAAAGAACACATTGACACTGGTGTGTCAGACCAACCATACTTGCTCCGGACACTGCGAGAGGGCTGTACAAGCAATGATCACACGCACGGCACAGCGGACACACCAGGAACCGCGGTGTTGGCCGTCGAATGGCGCTAGCTGCGCAGCATTTCTACACCACCGCCGCCGTCAGTGTCAGCCAGTTTGCCGTGGCATACGGAGCTCCATCGCAGTCTTTAACACTGGTAGCGTGCCGCGACAGCGTGGACGTGAACGGTATGTGCAGTTGACGGACTTTGAGCGAGGGCGTATAGTGGGCATGCGGGAGGCCGGGTGGACGAACCGCCGAATTGCTCAACACGTGGGGCGTGAGGTCTCCACAGTACATCGATGTTGTCGCCAGTGGTCGGCGGAAGGTGCACGCGCCCGTCGACCTGGGACCGGACCGCAGCGACGCACGGATGCACGCCAAGACCGTAGGATCCTACGCAGTGCCGTAGGGGACCGCACCGCCACTTCCCAGCAAATTAGGGACACTGTTGCTCCTGGGGTATCGGCGAGGACCATTCGCAACCGTCTCCATGAAGCTGGGCTACGGTCCCGCACACCGTTAGGCCGTCTTCCGCTCACGCCCCAACATCGTGCAGCCCGCCTCCAGTGGTGTCGCGACAGGCGTGAATGGAGGGACGAATGGAGACGTGTCGTCTTCAGCGATGAGAGTCGCTTCTGCCTTGGTGCCAATGATGGTCGTATGCGTGTTTGGCGCCGTGCAGGTGAGCGCCACAATCAGGACTGCATACGACCGAAGCACACAGTGCCAACACCCGGCATCATGGTGTGGGGAGCGATCTCCTACACTGGCCGTACACCACTGGTGATCGTCGAGGGGACACTGAATAGTGCACGGTACATCCAAACCGTCATCCAACCCATCGTTCTACCATTCCTAGACCGGCAAGGGAACTTGCTGTTCCAACAGGACAATGCACGTCCGCATGTATCCCGTGCCACCCAACGTGCTCTAGAAGGTGTACGTCAACTACCCTGGCCAGCAAGATCTCCGGATCTGTCCCCCATTGAGCATGTTTGAGACTGGATGAAGCGTCGTCTCACGCGGTCTGCATGTCCAGCACGAACGCTGGTCCAACTGAGGTGGAAATGGCATGGCAAGCCGTTCCACAGGACTACATCCAGCATCTCTACGATCGTCTCCATGGGAGAATAGCAGCCTGCATTGCTGCGAAAGGTGGCTATACACTGTACTAGTGCCGACATTGTGCATGCTCTGTTGCCTGTGTCTATGTGCCTGTGGTTCTGTCAGTGTGATCATGTGATGTATCTGACCCCAGGAATGTGTCAATAAAGTTTCCCCTTCATGGGACAATGAATTCACGGTGTTCTTATTTCAATTTCCAGGAGTGTAATTAGACATTACTGAAGAGACAGATTTTAGATAGGAGTGCTGCCAGCAGGGAGTATGAGGGAGACTCATGGTGAAGGGAGGAGAAGAATAGAGAGACATGATGAAACATAATTAAGGAAATATAAAGGAAAAGAAGATTGCGTGGCTAATAGAGATAGATGAAGAGGAAGGCATCTCAGGAGCAAGATAGGAGACACTAGCTTTGCTATTTGACAGATGAGAGGATTGCCCTTGTACATTAATTTTGTGGAGAACTTTATGAGGATGATAGTAGGAAATGCTTCAACTCCTTCTTAAAAGCAGCAGGAGATTGAATTTTGTGCAAGGTAAGGGGCAGTTTGTTCCAGAGGCGGACAGTGGCAACTGAGAAAGAGTTTGCAAAAGTTTTTGTTTTGTGAGTGGGCACAGTTAGGATACCAAATAAGAGTGACCTCGTGTTTCGATTATGATGGCATGACAGGGTTTTAATCTCTGAAGCAAGGTACTGGGGTACTTGCGCGACGAGGAGTCGGTGAAGTAGACATAGAGTGTGGTAGTCACGCAATTTGTCCGGCCGCAGCCACCCTAGCTCGGAGTATGAAGCACTAACACGATCATATCGGCGAATGTTGCAGGTGTAACGCACACAGGCATTCATGGTTAGCTCTAGCCGTCTTTTGTTTTCACTACTCATGCCTTTTTGAATCACATCACAATAGTGGAGGTTCGGTAGAACGAGTACTTGCACTAGCTGGCGTTTCAAGTCCTGTGGAAATATGTTCCGAAACTTTTTGAGAGCATAAAGACAAGCAGACGTCTTTCGGCACACTGCGACTGTATTCTCTGCCCAGTTGAGATGCTCATCCAAAGTTACACCCAAGTTCTTCACTGTTTTCTGATATGGTATTGGAGTACCGTCGAGCAGAATAGGAGGTAGCCGTTCGCGGAAATCTGAACTTATTAATTTCTGATGGGCTATTAAGATTACTTGCGTCTTTTTTGCATTTAGTTTAAGGCCCAGGTTTTTCGCCCATGTCACTACTGAAGACAGATCATCATTCATCTCAGTGATTGCAGTGTTTACATCTTCAGGTCTGACGCTTAGGTAGAGCTGGAGGTCGTCGGCATAGAAATGATATTTACAAGAGGACAGAACCGACGAAATATCATTGACATATAAAGAAAACAAAAGTGGTCCTAAGACTGATCCTTGTGGCACTCCCGAGGAAACATGTTTCCAGGAAGATTTTTCATTTACGCAGACAACACATTGCTGTCTGTCTTTTAAGTAGCTTTCAAACCATCTCATTGCACTATCAGAGAAATTAAGCTGTTTCATTTCTCTGAGCAAGTTAACAGTGTCAAAAGTTTTGCTGAAGTCCAGTAGCGTCAATATTGTTGCCTTTCGATTGTCAATGGCATATTTCAGGTCATCAGTTACTTTAATTAGAGCAGTGTTTGTGCTGTGATGTTTACGGAAACTGGATTGAAATTTGTCATATAGGCTGAATTCATGCAAGTGTTCAGTGATTTGGTCATGAACAATATATTCAAATGCTTTGGAAACAGCAGGCAGTATGCTAATTGGTCGGTAATCACTAGGCAGTTGCGGGTTTTCGATCTTAGGGATGGGTCGAATCATGCTTCTTTTCCATGCAGTGGGGTATATTCCGTTCACGAGGGAAAAATTAAATATGTCAGTTAAGACAGGTACTAAGATATCGGCAACATTCTTAATCATGGTTATACCGATACTGTCGTTGCCTATTGCATCAGAAGAGATTCTCATTATTGCTTTTCTTGCCGTATTTGTTGTTACATGTTTTAGATGGAAGGTATCGTTGTTAGTTATCCTGTTTGGGGATTCTTGTGGACGGTAATTATCAGCCGTGCTGGTATTCAGAGGTGCAGAGAAGAATTCATTTAATTCGTTAGCTGACACATGAAAAGTAGTTTCTGATTTTGCCTTTCCGACCCCCAAGCTACGGAGATTCTTCCATAGAGTCATGGGCGTCAGATCGCTGCATACAAGGGAGCGAGCGTGCCTGATTTTAGCATTGCGAATGCATTGTTTCACTCTGTTCCGTAGCTTTCTATATTCTTCGAAATGCTCGGGTTTCAGATCTGCCTTGAAACGCCCTATTAGTCATCATTTGACGTAATTCAGCTGTCAGCAGGAGATTTTCTTACATGGATTGTGCGCACAGGTACATGTTTGTCATAGAGGGCAGTGAGTTTATCACCAAGTTCATTAATTTTGCCATCGATTGTAGGTTTTCTGATTATTTGATGCCATGAGATTTCTGAGCAATCGGCTGTTAGAGCATCAAGGTCAATACGTTTCATGTTCCTACAAGTTATGTAATGCGATTTGATCCTTGGGGGCTGCACAGAGTAGGCCAGGAATATTACATCATTTGCTGAGAGGCCAGGGGCCGATGTTTGACCAACATCTCTTACTTTGTCAGTCTGTTTCGTTGCGATTACGTCTATAAGAGTATGACTGTGCGCCGTATGGTGTGTAGGTTGTAATGGAAGAATGTTCATGCTATTGCAACTAAACAGTATTCTTAGGTTTATTGCGGAGGGAGTGTCTCTTAGCAGGTCTATGTTCAAGTCACCCATTACGATGACATGTTCGTATTGACACTGAAGTGAATGTAATTCCGACTGGAAGGAACTCATTGAGCTTATTTTTGGCGGCTTGTACACGACGCCAGTCAAGAATTTCCGACTTTGTATATTTATTTCAATGAACATGAATTCAGCCTCTTTTTCTTCAGCAGGATTTGACGTACATAAGACTTTCGCTTTGAGATCTGTTCATATATAAGCGCCAACCCCGCCACCTCGCTTTTTTGATCTGTCTGCCCTAAGAAATGTGTACCCTGGGAGATGAAAAGATGCAGAGGATATGTGTGGTTTCAACCACGTTTTGGATAAGAGGATTACGTGGTAGTTTAGTTGGTTGAAGAGGAGGCTAAGTTCTTCGTAATGTGCAAGTAAAGACTGGATGTTGCAGTGAGCTGCTAAAAGCTCTGATGCGTTCCGCTGAGCAGCCTGGAGTAGGGTGGCAGACTGGTTTGTCTCTTTGTTAGGCACTACCTGCCACGAGGGGCACTGGCCGCTGCTTCCGCCATGTGACATAACACAGGGGTGTCCGAGATTTTGCGCGCCCTGTTTGTGACACCGCGAGTGCCGAAAGAAAGGCGACTGCAAGAGATTTCCTGAGGTTGCGGGAGTATAGAAAATGGATTAGTGGTATTCAGTGCAAGGAGAATATGACCAAAATAGTGACGGCTGTGTGTCACTGTGTATCCTCTGTCGTAAGAGGAGAAATGTAATTAGCGTATTTGAAACAGCTTAGGGTGGAAATAAGGGAAAGGGGAGTGATTTAAGAGGCCGATGCTGCCAGCAGAGAGAAGTAAGCTTAATAATTAATAGATTATCGTAGGAAGCTAGAATTAAATTGAAATTTACTAAAGTGATACTGGTAGTGATTACCGTAGGAAGCTACAATTAGATTGAAATTTTCTAAAGTGATACTGATAGTGATTTTTGTTACGAACAATTTAAACCAAAGAGATGGGTGCTTAATGAACTAAAGGAGAGACTAATAATTGCAATAGAACTATTTCAGAATGGAAGAGAATAAACTGAGAAAATGAAAAAAGTATTAGCAGTAACTAAAATTAAGTAATGGTTAGAGCTACAGACACAAAAAAAATAGTGAAAAGTTAATACAGTTACAAAAACAATTAGTTGAAGGTACAAATATGGGTATAATTAAAAAATTAATACAATTACAAGACTATATCTGAGTATAGGGCTGTTACAATTTGCAAATGGTGTTAAGTTTGCACTTTTGGCTCGAGTAGCTTCACTTAATACTATTCAGTTCTGTCATGTTTGTGACTGTCTTCTTTCCAGCTGCTGTCTTAATGATTACTCTGCCATCCTGAGTCCACACATTCTGAAGACCGAAATGGGATATGGCACTGTTTAAAATCGTTAGCTGTTCGTGTGTCAGATCTTCCCTTATTGTAAGCCCTGTCCTTGCTAACTTCTTCTTCTGGGTAAAGATCTCTGCCCTTTTTCGGTACGAGACAAATTTAATTATTATTGGACGAGGTTTGGTAGCACCTGGTAGTTTTCGTCCCGCCCGATGGCTCCTGTCAATGTCTGCCTTGGTCACTTCAACGCCTAATTTTTCACACGCAACCTGTATAAGCAGGTTGTCTATGTCTTCTTCCTTATTTTCTACTACTCTAAACAGTCGTAGACTATTTCGCCTTTGGTACTGTTCTAGCTCGTCAGTTGCGGCAGATGGTTTCACTTCCAACTCTCGTGCCTTTTTCTTGTATTCAGACACAGACTTTTTTAGTGCTGTAATTTCAGCAGTATTGGCCTCAACAGTTTCACGCATTTTGGCCAATACTGCTGCCGTTACAGTATCTGATATAGTGCCTGCTATCAGATCAAGATTGTTTTTATCGCGAAGTGCAGCGTTTACCTCAGAGCGGACCAGCTCCGCTATACCGGGAGCCGCGGCCGCACCTTCCGCCAAGAGCAGACCCGCCGCACCTGCTGCTTCCCCGCTGCTGGACGCGCTGCTGTTGACTCTTCTGTTTACCATTTTCTCGAAGATATTGGCGGAGCACAGAAAAAAAAATAGCACTACTGCACAGAACACTGTTGTTTACATGATTTCCACTTGTACTAGACAACACCACCTGCGAGAACACCTTCAAATTCAACTAAATTTCGCGAGCCGAACTTAACACGTGTTACACTGCAGCCGCCATGGGTACAAGATAACTCCTTTAAATGCAGAAATTTTTCCAAGGACTTGTAACAGCTCAGTTGAGTTAAGTCGTATTTTCTTATAATGAAAAGTCCAGGATGAAATAACAACAATATTATGAAAAGGATAGATTGCTAATCACACAGGAGAGACATTGAGTTGCAGACAGGCACAATGACAAGACTGCTATACATATTAGCTTTTGTTCAAAAGGCCTTCTTCTGAAGTAGAAGTGTAAATATTTGTATATAGCTGTGTGAGGCAATGGCCACCTGAAGAGCCACACTCCTTTTAAATCTTGCATTAGTTCACAGCATATAGTTTAAATCAGTGCTTCAGAGTTAGAGTATTTATTTCCTGCAGTATCTTTTGTGTAAGCAGAGTTTCTAGTAAAAAGAAACTGTTTATACACCCATTTTCAGTAGAGAAATTTATTTCTGTTTTAAGAGCTAGTGGATCTTGTGATCTTAGGCTGTAGTATGAACTCTGCAGAGCAGATTTTAGTGTTTCTTCTCCTTGTTTACATTTTGTGTACATTCCAACATCAGTAGTGCCAGTCGGGTATTTTTCTGTTTTACGAGGGGTCTGCTTGTACTTCAAGTCACTGATTTGCTTGTATTTTTTGGGTATTATTCAGTATTTATACACAGTATGATGTGAGCAGACACAACCTGAATTGGTTGCTGTCTGTAAACACCTGGAGACTGCATTGGACACGGTCGACAGGCTTCTGGTTTCTGCTCAAAGCTGCAGCACCTTCAGGGCACCAGTGATGTGACCTATGACACCTTTGGTGACACAGGAATCCCTTGGTGACCAGGTTGTCACTGTGTCGTGCAAGGATACTTGGGCCTGAGTTACATGCTTTTGCAGGACTAAGTTGATGGAGGCTATGGACTGATGGAATTTGAATTGTCATTGTGAAAGGATGGTTTGCAGCCAGAGATGGGTAATTTGGTGGGCAGTCAAATTGCGAGATTCTATGAGCTAGCCAGAATTCAGTTCCAAGTCTCTTTACATGTTGTTACCTACCTCATGTAATCTCCCCAGATGCCCAGATGCAACAACCACCAACTGTACCTCTGTTTCACAGCTGCTACCCGTTCAACACCAAAAAGTCTTGTCTGTACAGCCTAGCCACCTGTGATTGACACATATGCAATAACAAGCAGTACCTCTCCCAATACACTGAGGGTCTCACTGAGGCATTTGCAGACAAAAATTACCCTCCCTATCTACTCCAGGAACAGATCTTTTGCGTTTTGTCACCTCAGTCACATGTCAATAACCCACATACCCACTGACAGGCCACAAAGAGTGCCCCCTCGTGACTCAGTACCACCCACGATTGGAGCAACTGAATCACACTCTCCGGCAGGGTTTCAGTTTCTTCTCATTGTGCCTTGAAATGAGAAACATCCTCCCCACCATGTTCACTAACCCTTCCACACTGGTATTCTGTCATCTACCCAACCTATGCAATATCCTTGTTGGTCCCTACTCCACCTCTGACCCCAAACCCCTTGCCTCATATTCCCTTGCAATAGACCTGAATGCAAGATGTGTCCCATATGTCCTTTCACTGCTGTCTACTCCAGTCCTTTCACACACATTTCCTACCCCATCAAAGGCAGGACCATGTGTGAATCTAGTTATGTGGTCTACTAACTTAGTTGCAACCACTGTGTGGCATTCTCTGAGGACATGTCCACTAAGAAACTGTCTGACTGCATGAATGCCCACTGCCATACTGGCCAAAAGATCACTGAACCACCCAGATGCTCAGCATGCTGTGCAACACAGTGTGCTTGTATTCAGTGACTGCTTCACAGGCTGTGCCATCTAGATTCTTACCACTGACAATAGATTTTCTGAACTGCACAGGCAGTAACTGTCCCTGCAACGTATCTTTCATTCCTGTTACTCCCCCTCCCCTCCCCTCTGGCCTTAATGTGCATTAGCTCTTGTTCCCACCTGCCCCTTTATCCATAGCTGCTCCCACCTCTCAGCTTTACTTTACTCTGCTCTCTCTCCACCCCCTCCCTCCCCAGCACACGTGTCTAGATGCTACACCTAACAGCCCAACCTTCCTGTCCCAGCCACATCCCTGTATCTCCTACAGGTAGCATTACAACATCTTCCCCCACCTTACCCATATGCTGCTATCCCGCCTCCTCCGTCTCCTAAATGCCCCATGCCTATTTATGTATTCAAGTTCACCCCATTAGCAGCCAAACAAGTCATGCTGCTAAACAGTTGATTGAACCACAGCATCAGTGTTGCTGGCATCACAGCCACACAGGATGCCTCAATGGTTTCTTGTAGCTCGTTCAGTGTAGCTGGCTTCTGTAGATAAACTTTATTTATCAAGGACCCCCACAGGTAGAAGTCAAGAGGTGTAATGACTTGAGACCATGGTGGGTACTCAACAGCTGCTCTTCAACCTATCCATCATCCAGGTAGATTTTGATGCATGTAGGCTCTGACATCTCTGTGGTAGTGAAGCAGAGAGCCATCTTGTTATAGATAAAATCTTTCAGTTCCAAGTACCTCTTGGACGGCAGGTAAAATTGATGTTTGCAGCATATTATGATACACCTCACCACATATGGTACCTTCAAAGAAGAATGGACCAATCAAGCAGCGCAATGACAGACCACACCACTCATTAACACCCTGTAGATTAACATGTTTGTGTACACCTGAATGTGAGAATTTTCAGGAGCACAGAACATGCAATTGTGGTGGTTTATAGTAAAGTTCAATTTGAATTGCCTCTCGTCAGACCAGATAACCATCCATGCAAACCATTAATCCTCATGAAGCATGCCTTCAAACCATCATAGTACTCCATCCTCTGATCCAGGATGTCCTCATTCATAGTGTGCGGCAATCTTGGAATTTACACTTTCCACTTTGCAGCTTTCAGAATTCGCTGTAAGCTTGATCAGTTTCCACTGCTTTCACATGCAGGCTGCGTCACAGATTTTTAAGGTGACCTAGTAAAATGTTGCGACACAACTGCACTGAAAGCTGGACTTGATGTTTTTGGTCAGCCAGACCTTTCCTTATGCACATCCTGAACAGTACCATACTTCAATATTATTCCTAAGATGATAAACTGCTGTACATGTTGGTGGCTGAGTTCCATACACATTGCACCATTGTCGCTGTACCTCCATCATATTTTTGTACTTCCAATGCCACCTCAATATGGGCCTGCATTGCTCAAACAACAATCTTACTTCATTCATTGCTGCTCTATCATCTGCTGGAAAACACTCACCGAGATCTATTGAGAAAACAATGGACTACAATACCATGCAAAGCTGCAATAATATGTCATTTTTTCCCAAAGATATTAACTATCAAAGACTGTCTACATTTTTCTGGGCCCCTCGTTATGATACCAAATAAGACATGTTGCAATAAGGATCATGCAATGTGATCCTTATTAGTGTGACATCCATGTTACCACTAGGATGATATGATAAGCAGTGCGACTCACCATCCAACAAGTAACGAGACAATTCGAACCATGTTTCTGTTTCATCTTCAATTGCAGTCATGAGCTCTTATGAAGTGGACATTTTTGTGGCTTTATCGTTATTTAAAGGTCAAAAACTTAAAAAGAAAGAGAAGTACTGGGTGCACCTGTACAATGCAGTTTGGCTGTGGTTTCTCGTTGAGGTCTCTCAGCACCAGAATTCCACAAATTCTACAGAATGAGTCTACACAGTTTCCACTTTATGGAGCAACTAGTATCAGCTACTAAGACAAAGCAGGACACTTGCTATGTTTTTCTTCTGCTGGGAAGCTACTCATTACAATAAGGTAAGTAGGTGAAACTGTGGGAATTACATAAAAAATGCAACTATGAAAAAGTTTATTTTTTGTAAGACCACCTAGCATGGTTTCATCCAATATGGTGTGTGTGTGTGTGTGTGTGTGTGTGTGTGTGTGTGTGTGTGTGTGTGTAAATAATGAAATAATGGTCACCAATTAATGAACCTAGGGTATCGTTCCTACAACTGTTCAGTTTCACACAGTAGTATACAATTTAGTATTCAGAAAAGGCATTGCTGGATTTGAAGTGAGATGAGTCACTATTGATGGTGTCAGAATGAACTCTCTGTAGTGGTAGACAATGTGTTTGAAGAAACAGAAGAAGCCTATGATGATAAGAAAAATCCCAATATGTTCTTCTCAGTTTCGTCCAGCTACTAATTCAGAAGTAGCAGGAGTTTAGCTTTCAGATCTTTTTTGCACCTTTCACAAAGTTTCCTGAAATCAGGGTGCACAAACTGAAAAAAACATCCACTCAGCATCATCAGCTGATAGCTCCCAGTGTCAATTATTTTTTCATTTACAACTTTGGCTTGTACTGGAACATACGAAAATGACAAACATGAGGCAGCTCCACACTGCACACATGAGACAGCAGTTGTGACGCATGTGGTGTATAGCTCCCAATCTTTTCACAGAAAACTTCAAATACATATCATGTATTTTCTTTGAGAATGGAAAGAGGTATCACACTCCTACCACCATTGAAAACAATTTTGATATGTTACTTGTATTTTGTATGCAGCAATCTATGATCTAAAATCCATCAAATGTAAACTGGTCAGTGACTAAATCCTTCACTGGAAACTTTTCAAAAATGCCTGGTGGCTTAATTATTTGTGAGGTAATTCCAATAACTATTAGCAATAACAAAAATAAAACCAGTTCATTACCAAAGCTGTGACGTCAGACTGTAAGACACACAAAAATCAATTTTTTTACCAAAAAGTTTCCTCAAAATTGAATAAGGAAGAGCGCATAGTGAAGAACAAGCAGGAATCGCAAACAGTGGTTTATGATTTTTTTTTATATGAATAGTAAAAGCTTTACAGGAAAACTGCCTATAGTGGTGGATGTAGCTTTGCCTTGTCTACATAAAACAATTGTTTTTGAGACATGACTTGTAATTCCCCTCACTGTGTATTGTAGGACAAGTTGTGTGGAGCAATCAGGACCCCATGTTGTGCCAGCCAATATGACAGAGATACGTGTTGGTGTCATGTCACTGTTATCCTGGTGTGAACCTTTAGGTCACTTCCACTATGTTTCTAAGCACTCTGCTGATGCGGCTTGCTTCTGTGTTGTATCATGAGTCACATTGTGTATTGTATCACCTCAATGTGTTCCCCTCCTTATTGACATACTTGATTTCAGTTGGAGCCAATTCAACAGCAATGCCGTGATGCTTTACTTTCAACTTTGTTTTGTTAGTATGAAAATGCCAAGTAAAAGTCTTATTGGGACAATTACAATAGATTATATGCCATTGGTAACTGCCTACAGAAGTTGTTTCACAGGACTGAAGTAGGCCTGATATGTCTGTTCCGTTAGCGATTCCTTGTTGAGTGCTTCAATCCAAGTACTCAAGTGAAAAATATTTCCATTGTTATGAGGTGGAGCACTATCTCAGTTGGACAAGGCCAGGAAGAAAACTGTCAGTGGCTCTTTTGAGAGATCTGCCTCAGGTTCCATATGAAGTGATTTAGCGGAATCATGGGGAACCTAAAACAGCATATTCATATAAGTATTTATCTTCTGTTCATTCCAAATAAGAGTTCAATGCCTCTAGCACAACACCAACCAACTACCGAGCGAGGTGGCGCAGTGGTTAGACACTGGACTCGCATTCGGGAGGACGACGGTTCAATCCCGCGTCCGGCCATCCTGATTTAGGTTTTCCGTGATTTCCCTAAATCGCTCCAGGCAAATGCCGGGATGGTTCCTTTCAAAGGGCACGGCCGACTTCCTTCCCCGTCCTTCCCTAATCCGATGAGACCGATGACCTCGCTGTCTGGTCTCCTTCCCCAAACCAACCAACCAACCAACCAACTCAGTCAATAAGACTATCAATATTCTAACTTTATAAATAAAAGCCTATTAAATAAAGCTGTATCATTTTCAAAATTTCCACCTTACTGACCACAGAAATATTGCCAGAAAATTCTTAAAATATCACATAAAATTCTGTTTACTTACCAAGCACTTTTCCACAGATTTATAGATGACTGGTCACCACTTCTTGTGTCTCCACTGTGACTTCTTGCTTTTGGCTATGCTTGGATATACTAGGTACAACTATTTGCAGGACTCTAAAACACACACTATATATTTTAAAAGCAAATTCTAATATACATAAACAAATTTAAGAACTAAAAATAAGAAGCAATATCATAATGTTTTTATGGATCTCCTAGTTTACTTTAGTTTACTTTTGTGCTCATCCATAGGAATAAAAATGTATTTACAATATATGATGATTACCAGGGAGCTAGCTGATAGTAAAATATTATCAAAGCCATGAGGTAAAATTATTTGAAAAAAAAAAAAAAAATTAAATTCATGCATTCATTTATTGTGTTCTGTAGACACTGTCGAGAAGGAAAAGTTTCAGAGATGTGGAACGAGTCAAGGTATACATTAACAAAAGGCAGGCAAATGATATAAAGTTAATCTGTATACTGTATTCAATAAACTAGCATTCTACTACTTAAAGCTATTCATGCTAATGCCAGGTAAATTTAATCAACTCCATTAGAAATAAAGGTGCTATACTGGAAAAAAAATTGCTGCCTCCTGAGTTATATTAAATAGCTGTTATTTCTCTCCTTTTGGTAGCTCAGTTTTTACTTGATTAACCTGGTATTTTTCAAAGAAAATAATTTTTTAAATGCTGAGTGCTGATTACAGATCAATACCACTTGGCAAGCAGCATTACAATGAATACTACTGTTTGCTATGTAACTAACAGAACTTCTCAATCCTTCCATCTAGATATTCAGATAATTTGCAGAAATAGTGGCTAACAATGCATGTTTTTAATTTTGTTTTGAGCTAGTGGGGGTTATCAATATCTTTGTTTATGCTAAATATATTTCTTTATGTTAGATATGTGTTTGTTGAATACCTTTACACCCGAGTACATAATTTCACTTTCAGCCCCAGAAAAGAAGGTAAAATTTACATGAAGATTATTTTTGTCTTGTATTGTGAATGTGTTCATTACAGTCCAGCTGTTATTATTATTATTATTATTATTATTAGAAGCAGCAGCAGCAGCTGTTATTATTATTATTAGTAATAGTAGTAGTATTATTGTAAGCAGCAGCAACAAAAAACAGATTCATACAAATTACCCAACTGCAAGTATTCATTAAATATGCCATAAGATGTCAGTAAGAAAGTGCAAACTGATGAATACCTGGAAGCACTGTGATAGTTCAGTGTTACTGAAAACAGAAACCCTTCTCTGGAAAGTTCAAACAGAATAACATTTGCATAGAACACAGTCAACAGGTCACCAAAAATTTTTAAAATCCATACTAACATTGATACAAAAGAAGCATTCACTTCTGTTCTTGCTGTTTATTTTGTAGCTGTTGAAGAGGAAATGAGATAAGAAACACTTCTCTTGAAAAATAAAGCATGTAGACACAGTCTTTAATATTTTGTGATAGTTCAGTGATACTGAAAACAGAAACCCTTCTCTGGAAGGTTCAAACGGAATAACAGTGGCGTAGAATACAGTCAACAGGTCGCCAGATTTATTGAAATCCATACTAACATTGATACAAACAAAGCATTCGCTTCTGTTCTTGCTATTTATTTTTGTAGTCGTCGAAGAGGAAATGTAATAAGAAATATTTCTCTTGAAAAATAAAGCATGAAGACACAGTCTTCGACATTTCCTACCTCTTTGATGACTTTCTTTTGATATCTTCCTTTCCATTTTAATTTTAAAATTATTTTCTGAAAGTATATCACCTCATTTGTATTAGAGCTCATATTTCGTGTTTTGAGATAACACCTCTGCACACTGCCCAATTCCTCTTAACAGTTTCAGTATTTTTTTGTAAAGCATTTCTATAAGTAATTTTCTTTATTCATTGTAACAACACGAGAGAAGGAAATTTGCTACTCATCATATAGCGGAGGTGCTGAGTCGCGATAGGCACAATAAAAAGATTCACAATCATAGCTTTCGGCCATTAAGGCCTTTTGCGACGGATTTTTTATGCGCGCGTGATGCGATGCACCAATTCCGACAGATTATACGTTGCTGCTGCAATGCAATTTCTTTTATAATTTTTGTTCACCTACCTCTTTACAGCGGTAGATCTTCGCACGTAAACTCCTGAATGCAGTTACTTACGAGATCACAGAAAAACAGTGTTGAGGAAACTGTAACCTCATAGCTACACGCCGGAGGCCGCTATAAGTAAAATTTGCTGAAAATTTTCTATGTACTTTAAAGAAATGAGATTCGGAAAGGGGATGTCACTCGTACTTTAAACGTGAAGTTCAAATTCAAACCTTCAATAGATTTTTATTGCCGTGAAGCAAGATCATCAGCCCACATTGACGAAAATTACTAAAGTTTCTGCTCACAGTTATCACCATACCTAAAACAGCCAGAACTTTTACCTTCCCAAATTCCAAAACCAGTTACTTGTAACACAGTCAATGATTGACCAATTCCTTCTGCACACGATATTCAGTGGTTGTCTTTAGTAAAAGTTTATGCTCGCCGTAAAATACTCAGTAAGAATATACTCAGTACCGCCACACTATATAATTCAAAGTTCACTTGCGATTTTTGTCAGAACGAATTATCATAACACTCTGAAGTTTTCATAAACAGTTTCTGGTCACTACCAGATACCATTAACACTGGACCATAACGTGGAAGTCATCCCAAGACTTCATCTTACACATAATGCGAAAAGTCACATCCAGCATAACCGCCTCCAATCAAAGCTAGCTCGTGACTCTCCCCTCACTCTCCCACTATTCAAAACTATATCTCCTCGCTAGGCAGCCAACCGTCTCGCTTCTCATTGGCTGTCAGTACTTACGACCAATGAGAACTCACTTCTAGGGCACGGCTCATGCCAAAATCAAGCAAGCACCAACCACTTCTCTAGGCTCATTGACGTCATCAAATTAAGTAACACAAAACTCTCTAATTAAATAAACAAAACAAAACGAACTATAAGCTTTTCTCTACATCTGGAAATTTACTATGTAGTCGCGAATGTTCTGGCTGTCTTATACATAAGCATACATACTTGGACATCCGACATTCACTAGTAGGGGAACCACTAGTGGATTCGTTCCTACGTTACAGAGTTGGAACACCTGCCAGTTCCTGTAGAGAATTATATGAATGATTTTTAATAATGCCTAACGTCCCACATACTCTCACGTACGCATTCTCATTCACACGCACCCTAACACACAATACACATATTTACTTAGAATTCTTGAAATTATTATAGAAAAGTCACAGAGGTTTTCTGAAACTAAAAACTTTCCAAATTTATATATGAACACTGAAAGTGTTATCAGATCATCGTACATAGTCACTGAAGGTGAACTATTACATCACTGTATTTATTTAAATTCTTGACTGTCAGAAAATTACGTTTTTTTTATGGAATTTTCCTAACTTCCAAAATACAACTATTTTTGATCTCAGACTTTGACATATTGTTTGTTTTCAAAACAGAAGGTTGTACATCAAATATGACGTTCCTCAGGTTATTCCTTTATTAGTTATTAAGATTTTAGTTTCGTATAATATAAGTGGCCTGCCAGCGCTACTCCACTGCTTTCACACGCGCAGCTACAACAGATGGTTGTGACGTCAGTCTGCAAGACACAACTTGTCCGTTACTGACCGTATAATACTCTACCGGCTTACATTGCAGCCCACATACATTCTGAAGTAAAGCTTTTAATAGACAAATGGGCGATCGCGCACTAGTTGCGATGCCACACTTTGTCAGCAGAAGACACACACACACTCACACACACACACACACACACACACACACTCACGCAAGCACAACTTGCACACGCGTCTGTGGTCTCAGAGAGCTGAAACTACACTGCAGTGCAGCATCTCCGCTATATGGTGAGTAGCAACTTTCCTTCTCTTGTATTGTTAGATTCCATCCTGGATTTTCCATTGTTTGATTTCTTTATTCATTGTTTACTTTCCTAATGGCACCATATTACAAGCACAAAGCACTGCTGATATGGACCATCGCAGCCACCATTTTCTCCAAATGAAATGGCATTCTTCTGCAGCCATTATTAACCCATCTTAAAGTACAAAGAGTAATCAGAGTTTTAATTATAGTCCCAAAAAATAAAGTTCATAGTTATTTGTTGTTTGTTTGCATAAGAATGTCTGCAGTCCTGGTACACATTAAAATCCAAGTGTCACAGTATCACAGCATTCTGCAAGAGGTGCCAAAACAAATTGAACAACACACTGATAAAATGGAAACCGGTTGCACCAGTTTGTTTTGCACCAGTCTGCTCGAGCGATATGCTACAGTACTGTAACATGGGGATTTCAATGTGAACAAGGACAAACAATTAAGTAACAATCAAAAATCCAGGATGGAATAATGACAATATTATGAAAAGGATAGATTGATACTCACCATATAGTGGAAATGTTGAATCACAGACAGGCACAACAAAAAGATTGTTAAACAAGTAAGCTTTAGCCAAAATGCCTTCTTCTGAATTAAAAGACAACAACCACATGCTCATTCAATGCAAATGCAGCTCTCACACACATGACCACTGTCTCTGGCTGCTGATGCCACACTGAGTCTGGTCTCAGTAGCCAGAGACAGTGGTCATGTGTTTGAGAGAGCTTTTTGGCTGAAAGCTTATTTGATCGGCAGTCTTCTTCTTGTGCCTGTTTGCAATTCAACATATCCACTATATGGTGAGTAGCAATCTATCCTTTTCATAAACAAATTTTCAAGGTGATAGTACAATATGTATGTCTATTGTATGTTTAAGAATTTACTGAGTAATCTGTACTAAGCTAACTGCCCATGTCTTTACCAGAACACAGAAACTCACATTTCTTGCCTGCTGCAAGGCTGTCAACTTCTAAAGTAAATCTGTTATTGTGCTGGACACTTTTCCACAGGAAAACTAATAAAGTGGACCAGCTTCCTTGGGATTTGGTCCAAACATAACAAAATAACTCAGGAATGCAATGTAGGCCAATTTAAAGGTTTGTAGTTGGACGTATCCGACAGCTGGTGGAGTTCCTCCACCAGGTAATCCTTGCAGTTCCCCTTTTTGGCAAGTGGGGATAGGTTTTCAGGCATTTTATAACCACTGTGGTTATGAACTACAGAGATTAGCTGGCAGAGGGACTCGGCCAGTTGTCAGATAAGTGTCTACCTAGAAACCTTGCCATAATGACCCAACTGCAGAAATCCAATAGGATCTCCAGTGCATCCGCAAATCCTCAGGTCCATCCTAGAACTGATCCCCAGAACCTGTCTGTGTCCTGAGCCCCAGCACTCCCCACACTCCTAACTTCTACATGCTACCTACAGTTCATAAACCCAGGATTGGAGCAGCTGAATCACATTTCCTACCAGGGATTCAAGCACCTGTCATCATGCCCTGAAATGAGGAATATCTTCCCCACCCCTCCCACAGTCCCCTCCACCCCTGCTCTCAACACTTTACTTCATGTCTCATATCACTGCAATAGACCTAGATGCAAGGCCTGTCCCTTAAATCCTCCCACTACATC
Organism: Schistocerca americana; assembly: GCF_021461395.2. Classification (NCBI taxonomy): domain Eukaryota; kingdom Metazoa; phylum Arthropoda; class Insecta; order Orthoptera; family Acrididae; genus Schistocerca; species Schistocerca americana. The sequence continues at coordinate 134,765,182 of NC_060123.1, forward strand.
TTCTCCAGTCCAATCACAGGCACCTCCTACCCAATCAAAGGCAGGGCCAACTGTAAAAGCAGTCATTTGATCAACCAACTAAATTTCAACTGCTGCGCAGCTTTCTATGTTGGCATGACAACTAACAAGCTGTCTGTCCACATGAATGGCCAGAATCAAACTGTAACCAGGAGACAGCTGGACCATACAGTTGCTGAACATGCCATCCAACATAATGTGCTTCACTTAAATGACTGCTTAACAACCTGTTCCTACCACTTCCTACCAACCCCAGCTTTTCTGAACTGCACAGTCTCCCTCCAACGTATGTTTTGTTCCTGTAACACCACTGGCCTAAACCTTTGCTGGTCCCTGTCTCCCACCTATCTAACCTATCCACTGATCCCACTCTAGTACTACACCGATCTTCTGTAGCAGCAATCCTTTCCTCTTCTCTACTCTCCCCCCAGACATCAAGAATACAGAAAACTGAAAGCAGAAAATCCATAATAAAAATTCTTGAAAATGTAGAACTGGATAGCCAAAACCCAGATAGTAGGCAATCTTTCCAACATGTGAAAATGGAAGAGTTCACTGCAAGAAGTCAGTACATCTGTGACAAAAATGGAAACATGACTATGGATACTGAACCAGTCTTAAAGCGATGGCAAGAATATTTCAGCAAACTATCCAACTGCCCTAATGCAAAACTAAGTTTCAGTGAAAATCACAAAGAAACAAATGAGACAGAGATTGATACTGAACCAAAATTTGACAGTATTTCTGTATCTCTTTTCTTATTCAGAAATAATTTAATATGTTACCAAACTCGGAAGACAACAACAAATTGACTTACTACATACAGGAGGTGCTAAGTCACAGACAGGCAAAATGAAAATTAATGCAGGAAATATTTCAGCTTTTGGACAAAGTCTTTCTTCAGCACTAGAAAACTCATGCACACTCAAACAATAACAACTCACACACACATGGGCACTGTCTCTAGGCACTAAGGCCTAACTGCAGTTATAGCATTCGTTTTCACTGTCCTATCTGTGACTCAATGCATACTCTGTGTGGTGAGCTACCTATCCTTTCCATATTGTTGTTTTTCATACAGGACTTTTTGTTATTTGGTTTAAACTCAGAAGAACACTTTTAAATGAGCTTTGTTAGGGTTTCATCATGACCATTTTTAAAGTATTTTATGGTGGACATTACTTCTACTGGTGTAGTGAGGGTCACATTCATACTACTTAGGTTATCTGCCATAAATGGCTGATCTGAGATATTCCATGGTAGCATCAACTGAAGTTGATGACCATGTCTTTTCAAGAAGAGTTATAAAATGCTTGTCAAAATGTTTTGCAACACTGCTCACAACTGTTTCTGATGTATCATTTACTCTTAATGCTTTCTGCTCTTCATCTCTGGTTCTACCTGTATCCCCCTCAGTATATACCATATCATCTTTACCTCATTACCTGATATGACTGCTGTAACTTTTTCTCATAATGCATTGCTTTGGAGTCTGTATTACTATCTTCAATATTTTGCACAATGTCTTGTAATGAGCTATAGTGTCAACATCAGAGCTGTTTTTCCTGACAGATATACATATCTCTTTATGTCTTACAAGGTAATTTTATTCCTTGAGTAATCCATGGCTTCTTTGCAAACTGTAGTTTAATCTGGTTTAGTTTATGGGGGAAATGACTTTTACATAAGGTAAGGACTTTATTAACAAAATCATGAAATAATAATGAAACTTTCGATTGAGGAAACTATTAAATTGCAAGAATATGAAATGGCTGGGATAAAATTCCAGGTAGATAGTAACACTGTTGATAGAAACACTTAAAAGTAGAAAAAGATATTCCTAGCTGGGGGTATTTACTGTTCCTTTCGCAGGGATGGAAATGACTGATTGGGAAAGGTTGGAAAGGAGAGGGAGGTCACCCACACACCAGGTTGAGAAGGATTCACCTGTAGTGAGGATAAGAGGAGGCTAGTGTCTTTGCAGTGTATGTTTTTAAATGTTTATTCGGCAGATTTGGAATTTTGCCCCCAAAAATTTTCTCTCTTCGTACATTTGGAGTGAATAAAATAATGTTCAGTTGAGAATTATATGTACAATAATAATTACAATAAATTACAAGGTATTACATAAAGAAAATAAAAGGAGGTGTTGATCTGCTGGCAGAGAAGATAATGGATCTCATACTTTTAAGAAAATGACTTAACACTTTGTAGCTCAGGCCATAACCTTGTGTTAAAAAGACTGTGAGAGAGTATAGATTGGGCCATGATTTTCTCGACATGCGAGCTATATATCTCTCAAAAACTGGACTCATTGTATATGAGAACAATGTATGGACATTGTGCTACCTTTTCCTAGACTGGTTCTGCCTTCTGTTGTCAATTTATATAATTATTTCAAAAGAAATATCACTGAATGTAACAGCTGCTTTTGTGAATGGGTAAGCCAATATGATCACACTGACATAATTTTGTGCATGTACTCATTAGGTTTGACATTTTGCTGGAATTCTACTACAAATACTTCATTTTTATTGAGTGAGCAAGAAATTTTAGAAGCTGAAGAGGAAAACTATTCCACACCTCACCTCACGCTTTTACTCTATCATCATTATTTTAAGATTTGTAATCTATCATATAGGTAAAGTAAATATGAAAATAAATTTGAAAGCTTTGTCTCTTTTCAGTATGTATTACTCTTGAAGATACATCAATTACATAATGCATTAAACAACAGTATAAATAGCCAGTTTTCTAGGCCCAATAATCTTCCAAGTGACTGATCTTCAAAGTGTTAAATCAGTGGGAGACTGATGAAATGTTATTTACAAAACAGCAGAAAGGACAAAAATAAGCACCGCCACAACTGTCAGCAGGAACAGAAATTGTGATATGCAAACTACCACATCCACATTTACTCTGAATAAACACCAATGAAATTTACAACTAATTCTTCTAAGCATATAAAGAAGCTTAAAATATTTTAACATTACATGGAATCAATTCATACAATATGCTTGCAGTATATTAATTCATTTTTCATGCAAATATTGTACCTCACCTCTCAGGTATGCAACGAATACAATCCTTGAAAGACCAGTCTTTCCCAAATTCTTCACCTTCTTCAACAGTCTGTGGCAGTCGGTGATGTAATGTCTCTGGAAGTCGCAGTCCAGACAGTCCTCCGATTACTGATATAGCTCCCATAATTACAAGTGGTAGTACTAAGTTTTCTGAACCCTGACACAAACAACAAAATAATAATATCCACACAAATAAATCATTCTCTCTACAAATCAAAAGAAAGGCATTGCTGATGGCTTTTCAAAATATCTTACAATACTTCTTGCTTACACTGCCAGATAAAGCTCTATGCATATATATTTATGAAGTGTGCTCTTAAGCAAAAACCCTTATTTTGTGCATTAATACTTACACTTTTGTGTTTTGTCCCACACATAAGTTTTTCCTTGGATGTCACAGTCTCTGGTAAGGTATTTGAGGACAAGTATTTATTTTTTGAGGCATACCAGTTTTACTCTGTGATCTGGTATGCACCCAACTTTTTTCACAGTTTATGACTTATGTGATAGAGACTTTTAGAAATATTACAGCAAAGAAATGTTACATAGCATCTACATAATTATACTTGGCACAAACACTGTAATGACAAGTTATGACATTACCTCCAGCCTCATTACAAGATAGATATATGTTACATTTTAAGACAATTGCTGGACTGACCATTCAATATATATAATTTCTCATTGGTGTTTCCTCCTAATGAATATATATTTTTCCAAGTCAGATACATGCAGTGCTTGTAGCAAAAGAAAGTCTCTATTTACAACTGCCTTCAAACTTAAAGTTCACTGAAACTTTATTCCTAAAAATTAAATGCCTTGTAAGCCTTTACTGAACAAGCAGTGGAGTCTCATACTAACATTGAAATATATTTACTTATTTAGGAGATTTGTTGCTGGTAACATAAATTTGTTTACATAAGTTTTTGAACGTAAGTTCAATGAATGTAAGAGAAAGAAGTGCTCCAAATAAAAAAAAATCCTTAAACACTGTACAGAAAGGCATGTGGCACACTCCAAATACATTTTCAGTGGGATTCCACAAGAGAAGAAGGCTATTGGTGAAAAACTAAGTTAGAAACCCAACTTACTGTTCCCCTATAACTCAGTAGCAGTATTTTAGGACCACTTCATCATGGCATGAGAAGGTAAACCACTTGAATGAATGCAAAAGTCAGTATGAGTAAATAATCACTTTAAAAAAATCTTCTTTGGTATTGGTACTGTGTCATTCTTGTGCAACCTTCCAATTCGATGTTTTGGCCTTCTTTTGGGAACTAGCTGCACATTGTTGCAAATTGTCAGTGGTTCTCCACCATTAAGGATTAAAGCCAATTTTTTAAACAATCTTGAGAGGGAATTTTTTTTGACCAACTGACCAGAATTGCCACACACTGCTGGAGTGGACAAAATAATGTGTTAGTGTGATAATGTAGATGTAGAGGAGACAAATGGTGCAGTTATAGGATATCTAAAGTAGCATGAGCCACAAAAATTATTGACAGTATCAATGAAGAAAACAATGCACTACTAGCCTAAATGACTCATCAGGTTTCAAATCACTATTTATTGACAAGTATATTATGTACAAAGAAGGGTGATGCAAGAAAAGATAGATACACTCTCCAACTTTCTGGTACATTCTGCAAACGTTCAATGCATTTACCCTTGATTATCTGGCACACATCCAAATGGTAATCCAGTTGACTCCTTACCCTCTCCCTTAAAACCCACATCCTTTCGTCTTTCCCTCTCCTTCCCTCTTTCCTGATGAGGCAACCGTTTGTTGCGAAAGCTTGAATTTTGTGTGTATGTTTGTGTTTGTTTGTGTGTCTGTCGACCTGCCAGCACTTTCATTTGGTAAGTCACTACATCTTTGTTTTTAGATATATACACTCCTGGAAATTGAAATAAGAACACCGTGAATTCATTGTCCCAGGAAGGGGAAACTTTATTGACACATTCCTGGGGTCAGATACATCACATGATCACACTGACAGAACCACAGGCACATAGACACAGGCAACAGAGCATGCACAATGTCGGCACTAGTACAGTGTATATCCACCTTTCGCAGCAATGCAGGCTGCTATTCTCCCATGGAGACGATCGTAGAGATGCTGGATGTAGTCCTGTGGAACGGCTTGCCATGCCATTTCCACCTGGCGCCTCAGTTGGACCAGCGTTCGTGCTGGACGTGCAGACCGCGTGAGACAACGCTTCATCCAGTCCCAAACATGCTCAATGGGGGACAGATCCGGAGATCTTGCTGGCCAGGGTAGTTGACTTACACCTTCTAGAGCACGTTGGGTGGCACGGGATACATGCGGACGTGCATTGTCCTGTTGGAACAGCAAGTTCCCTTGCCGGTCTAGGAATGGTAGAACGATGGGTTGGATGACGGTTTGGATGTACCGTGCACTATTCAGTGTCCCCTCGACGATCACCAGTGATGTACGGCCAGTGTAGGAGATCGCTCCCCACACCATGATGCCGGGTGTTGGCCCTGTGTGCCTCGGTCGTATGCAGTCCTGATTGTGGCGCTCACCTGCACGGCGCCAAACACGCATACGACCATCATTGGCACCAAGGCAGAAGCGACTCTCATCGCTGAAGACGACACGTCTCCATTCGTCCCTCCATTCACGCCTGTCGCGACACCACTGGAGGCGGGCTGCACGATGTTGAGGCGTGAGCGGAAGACGGCCTAACGGTATGCGGGACCGTAGCCCAGCTTCATGGAGATGGTTGCGAATCGTCCTCGCCGATACCCCAGGAGCAACAGTGTCCCTAATTTGCTGGGAAGTGGCGGTGCGGTCCCCTACGGCACTGCGTAGGATCCTACGGTGCATCCGTGCGTCGCTGCGGTCCGGTCCCAGGTCGACGGGCACGTGCACCTTCCGCCGACCACTGGCGACAACATCGATGTACTGTGGAGACCTCACGCCCCACGTGTTGAGCAATTCGGCGGTACGTCCACCCGGCCTCCCGCATGCCCACTGTACGCCCTCGCTCAAAGTCCGTCAACTGCACATACGGTTCACGTCCACGCTGTCGCGGCATGCTACCAGTGTTAAAGACTGCGATGGAGCTCCGTATGCCATGGCAAACTGGCTGACACTGACGGCGGCGGCGCAGCTAGCGCCATTCGACGGCCAACACTGCGGTTCCTGGTGTGTCCGCTGTGCCGTGCGTGTGATCATTGCTTGTACAGCCCTCTCACAGTGTCCGGAGCAAGTATGGTGGGTCTGACACACCGGTGTCAATGTGTTCTTTTTTCCATTTCCAGGAGTGTATATGGTTATAACAGAGGGAAACATTCCACGTAGGAAATATATATCTAAAAACAAAGATGATGTGACTTACCAAATGAAAGTGCTCGCAGGTCGACAGACACACAAAATTCAAGCTTTCGCAACAAACTGTTGCCTCATCAGGAAAGAGGGAAGGAGAGGGAAAGACGTGGGTTTTAAGGGAGAGGGTAAGGAGTCATTCCAATCCCGGGAGCGGAAAGACTTACCTTAGGGGGAAAAAAGGACGGGTATTCACTCGCACACACACACACACATATCCATCCACACATATACAGGCACAAGCAGACATATTTAAATATATATATTTGTTTTTATATATATAAATGTTAAGTCAGATAGACAGTTGTGATTGTTAAACAACCAAACAATTTTAATTTGTGATGATGGCTTTAGTCTCCTGGTGGTATGTCTGCCTCTCCTCTGAGCAACAAGGACACTACCAGCAAACAAGAACACAAATGAGATGCCACACATGCCCTACTCTTCAGCCTATAATGCACAGTGAACACTTTCACCAATCACAATCACAACCATTGAACAGCCAATTTTCAATGATTATGGTTATAAATCCAGAAAATATTGTCCTTAAATTAGCAAAAGTTTAACAGTGTGCATTCTGCTCCCAGTGTAATGGCAAGGGCCATAACCAGAGCCAGGAATCGTATTTAGGACATTAGCACCCATCACAATCAGCTGCAGTCATTGACCTGGCAACACAGCATTCAGCAGGAGTGAGACAATTCTACCATTTCACTTAGCAATGTGTAGCAACAGCGTGGCCTAGGTCGCTTGGCCTCTGTTCGAGATATTCCATGTAAAAAAGAAATGCTACATCTCGACTTCTTCTGCATAGTCAGCCCTGGACAGCTCCATTTAGTCCCTACCCCCCCCCCCCCCCCCCCTGCCCCTGGAGGTCCAGCCTGAGCTATACTATAGTGTCCAAGCTGCACCAGACAATGCCTTACCAATGACATGGCAATAACCATTTTCACTGGACCTGAACCTTTGACAATACCTGACCATCCAGACATTCCACACTCTATTACCTTCACAGGTCTACGGTGGCAGGGCCCAGCCATCTTGGCATCTGCTGATGTTCAAACCAAGGACTTCTTTGCCCTATGCCATTGCAGTGAGGTGCAGTGTGCCATATCCTTTGTGAGAGCAATTGATGCCTGGCTGGAAATCTAAAGGTTGATAATGTGAGACATCCATTAACACAGCAGCAGCAGCACACAGTCTGCATCACCAATGACAGGACTGGGCTGCGAGACCAATACACAGGGAGATGCCATGTCGGTGTATTTGCCGCACTCACAAGGGATCACCACTAGCAGCATCGAAAACTGAAAAAATGTATATAAACAGCAATAAAGGGCTTCTTGCGTCTATGAGTTGCCATCTTTTACTCTACCCACATCTGTCTCCAGTAGAGAATCACCACCCACACCAAGACATCCTAGACACCCCACTATATTTGGTGCCAGAAGGCTACTGAAGATGAAGAGGAACAACCAACAGAAGACAGCTACCAGTGCCATGTTCTGCAGAAGAGGCATCCTATGCAGCAATATAAATCATTGTCAACTTCAGAGTTATCCTGGGGCAGGTATGAGTGTTGGATTTCCTATCCTTTCTTCTTCCTTGTTATTTTGGGTATGCTATATACTTGGGGTGATGGTAAGTGAGCAAGCTGCCTAAAGAAGTTATGGCTCAGGATGTTGTTCAGTGTGTGCTGGATCAAGTACTAACAGCTCAGTTACAGGCATATATACAAAAACCTACGGGATTGAAGGAGGGAATGGTCACATCCTTGTGTACCTGTACTTACAAAACTGCTTTGTTGGCAAGCCCATTTTTTAGAGAATCAGAGGAAAAGATCTCTGTGTTTTTTGATAATTTGGATACAGATGCCAGGTTGATGAGAAATTGGAATAATGAGCAGTTATTAATTGTAGCTAGACTGAATATATCAGGGTACACCCAGGCTTATGTAATTGCTATGAGAAATTAAGGGATGCATAATCATTAGGCAACTTAAGAGAAGGGTTAGTTGAAAGATAAAAGAGAAAAACTATATCAAGATACTGTTGTGAGCAGTTTAATGGGATATTTCAGAAACAAGAAGAACCAGTACAGAGTTTTGTAGATCACATTCCAAAAGCTGATATTAACCCATATGAGCTGACTGAACATGATAACACTAATAAGGAAGCTGAACAGTGAGCACCTGGTCCATTTTTGTAGGATTTATGTCCATAAATATCATTAAGGGTACACACGGAATTCCCAAAGACATTGAATAAAGTGGCAGACACTACAGCAGCACTAGCTGAAACTGGTGTTCCACTAAACCATGGAAAAAGAAAGCAAAATTTAACACAGATATCAAGAGTTAGAAATGTCAATATTCAGGTAATATTAAGTGTAATTGTAAGGAAGAACAATGTCAAAAATGTAAACAATTTGGGCACAGAAGTGTATGAGCATAGGTTCACAGAAACAGGGAAGTCTGTCACAGTCTGCACCCCTCTGTTAACCAGACCAGGTGACATTGTGGCCACTGCACAATGCTCCCAGTAAGGGATAGCACAGAATACCTCTGTGCAGACTCAATGACAGACTTTTTTACGATCAGCTATGTGAGAAGGAAATTGTGAAAATTTTTATAAGATACAGAATGTAATGTTAATTTCACTCGTTTTGGCAATGCTGGGATTGTGAGGGATTAGCTGCATAGTTACACTGTGTTTAGATTTCCTGGTTGTGCTTCATGCTAAAGTTGACTTGGAGTGGCATATAGAAGAGCAGGATGGAGCACTATTTCATCTCAGTTTTACCACCCAAGGGACCAGGGGTGGCAACCTAAACTGTGTACAAGGTCCGTTAATATCAACTCATGGATATCATACCCAAAGGCACAGAAAATTACTCTGGGTAAACAGGAGGTGATCTGACAGTTACCTTTTTGTGAGTGGTTGAGCCTTTGGTAGAGAATGAAGAGTTAGATAAAGCACAATATTTTACTTTATATAGTTTATCATACGTATGGGAAATTGACAAAGTCGAGTTGGCCGGTTAGCACTGATAACTTTGATTGTGAAGAAGTGAAGCTGTCATGTGGTACTCTGATAGCCAACATAGAAGCACTGCATGAGGAGTTAAATAGGGATGTCACATCAGTCTATGCGATGCTGAAACATCTGTCAGTTTAATCGTAGTGAGGAGGAAAGCATCACATCTAGAGGGAAATAATAAGGAGGGCATGGAAGGACTGTTGGAACAATATGCGGAGTTACTGGACCCTCCTGGACCATTGCCTGCCACACCACTAATTCAATGACATATTTCCCCTTCAGATGAATCGCCTGTGTATAAGAAATCTCACCGAGATCTGCACCATTTACAGCCTGTAATTGAAAACTGTGTAAATCAACAACTCGTTGATTGGACTGTAGAAGAAATTAATAGCCCTCGGAGCGCACCAGTCCTATTTGTGCCTAAAATATCATCTGATGGCAGTGAAGCATATAGGTTTTACTGCAATTAGCATTATTTAAACCAAAGGACAGTCACTGACATTTGCCCTGTGCCTAATATAACAGAGACCTTAAATAATATAGGCCAATGTCATTTTCCAACTTTGTACCTATGAAGTGGGTACAATCAGTTATAAGTAGCACTGGAAGATCACTCAAAAACCATATTCGTAGTTGAGTCTGGTCATTATTAGTATTGTTCAATGCCATTTGGACTGAAAAACATGGCAGCAAATTCTCAGCACCTGTAAGACAGCGACATATGGGGACTAAAACCAAAGAAATGCATGGTCTACTTACATGAATTCACTGCATTCTTGAGGGATATCCAGCTTCATATGGTACACTTACATGAAGTCTTTGAACGGTTATGTGCAGCACGATGAACACACAGCTTAGAAAAGTGTCATTTCGTCTTACAGGAGTTCTGTTACTTGGGCCACATTATTGGCCTGGGTGGTGTATGCACTGATCTGCAACTGTTGATGATGTGAGAAGCTTCCCAAAACCACCAGAGAAAAGGAATTGCTGTCATATTAAGACTTGGCTAATTTCTACAGAAAATTTATTCTGAAATTTGCTCAAATTGCAAGGCCCTTCAAACAGTTATTAAAAATGGGAGTCAAATTTCAATGAAGCATTTGTAAGACAGAAATATTTATTGACCATTGTCCCAGTACTGGTTTTCCCGAGCTAACAAAAGCAATTTATTCTATCATGTGACACCAGCAATTTTAGCATGTGGTGAATTTTACGCCAGGAGGTAGTCAGAGAAGTACATCCAATAGCATATGCGTCAAAACATCTTAATAAGGCAGAGAAAAATTATTTCACTGTGGCAAAGGGAATGACAGCATTAATTTACGGCATACTTATTTCACTGTTATTTGTACAGATGACACCTCAGGGTAATAACTACGAGTTCTGTTCAAAAAATTCCGAACTTTGTCCACAAAATTTTCCTACACTTACCTTTTACTTATTGTGCACAGTCTCCTTCGAAATACTCTCTTCCACAATTGATACACTGCTCCCAGTGCCGTTTCTACTTCTAGAAGCAGTCTTGGTATGTCTCTTGGTGGCTCGCATAAAGTGACATCTGCAAATTTTCTTTTATCTCATCTATTGTTTGCAAATCTTCGTCCTTTCAATGGGGTTTTCAACTTTGGAAATAAAAAAAAAGTCTGCAGGGGCAAGGTCTGGAGAATAAGGAGGATGTGGTAGCAAGGCAATTTCAATTTTTGTGCAACAGCTATGCACCAACAGGGATGAATGTGTGGGTGCATTATCATGATGCTAAAGCCATGAATTGTCTCACCACATTTCAGGCCACTCTCACATTTTATCATGTTGCAATACATCCCAATGGTACTACTGATTAACAGTTTGTCTCTGTGGCACAAATTCATGATGAACTAATCCTCCAAAGTGAAAGAAAACTATCACGATGGTTTTGACATTTGACCTGACATGATGAGCTTTTTTTGGTCTTGGAGAACTTTTCCTGACCCGTTGTGAAGACTGAACCTTAGTCTCAACATCATAACCATAGACCTGTGTCTCATCACCAGTTATGATTCTCTTAAGGAACATCTCGTTCTCATTTGTGCAATTCAAAAGCTCTTCACAGATTGTGAGGCGAAGGTCTTTTCATCTTGACTCATAAGCTGTGGGACAAACTTGGCAGCAACGCGATGCATTCCAAGATGCTGTGTCAGAATTTGATGACATGATCCAACTGAAATGTCACATTCTTCTGCAAACTTCTCAGTCAGTCAGTCTTAGATTAGCACACCTATTTCATTGATGTTACTGACGTGAGCATCATCAGTAGACGTCAAAGGGCATCCTGAACAATGGTCATCTTTAACATCCATTTGGCCATTCTCATACTGTGTGAACCACTTGTCGGCTTCCTGCAGCATTTGGTGTGTCTCTGTCAAGGTATTCTTCAGTTTCATGCAAAATTTAATTCAGATTCTCTGCCCCTCTAACTCTGCCATCCCGAAATTCCCAAACTGTGCAACACAATGTTCTACTGAATACAGTACTGGCCAACAACTAACAGATATACAACAATGAAACTTCCAGCAGTTACTCATTTAACACAGGTGTGTGCAGGGATGCCAACAGCATTTTGCTCCAAAACACCATTGAGTGAAATTATGACTGCTCCGGAATTTTTTGAACAGACGTTGTATTCATACCGCACTGAAATGGCTAATGGGACTCAAAGATTTGACAAGTTGTTTAAATAGACGGGCATTATGACTGAGTGAATTCGACTTTCAAGTAGTACATTGACCAGACAAATCATATGGAAATGCAGATGGACTTGGTCAAAAAATGTATGCCTTGGAATGTGCCAGGGTAGACACAGGAAAATGGCAAGAAGAACAAGGTGCTTACCCGGAATGTCAGCAGTTCATTAAGCAAACACAATTCAGCACTGAAGACTTGGTGCTGTATAGAAAGACAGTGGTCTGTGCATAGTGCTACCTGCAAAATTGCAGAATGATGTATTCAGTCAGACTCATGATTTGATTTTAGCTGGATACAGTGGCTGCTGAGTGACAGGATGCAGAGTTGCACAAAACTAATGGTGGAAGACATGCAAGCAAAATGTCAAACATTACTTCAAAAATTGTGTTGCATGCATGCTGAGTGAAACTCAGCCATCAAAAAATTGCCAGAGGGAGGGAAACTATTTCACAGGACTGACAATGATATACTCAGACTATCTGCTCAAACACCAACAGGGAACTGTTATATACTAAAAATAATTTATCACTTCTCATATTTCATTTCCACAATAGCCATACCCAAGCAGCAGGCAGGTAGCAGCACAAGTGGTGTTTAATCAGTGGATGCTAAAGTTCGGGATGCCAGAGACAGTGATAATGGACCAAGAAATAAATTTTATGTCAGGTTTAATAAAGCAGTTGTGTTGATAACTGTGCCTTAAAAAATTCAAGACTAGCACATTACAGCCGCATGCAAACAGATAAACTGAGAGAGCCCATCCAAGAATAGGAAAAATGTTGATTTGATATGTTAAGTCACCACAACAACAGGGATTCCCTATCCCTCATATAGTAGCACCGTATAACTCAAAACACCACAAGAGTACAGGCTGCCCTATATGAGGTTGTTTTCAGTCAAAAGAAGCCATCTCTTTTTCAGCTATGTAAACTCTTTCCTGGAAAACTTGGTTTAGTAAGTCTGGTAAAAAAGCAAGAAAAAATGTTTATTTCATAAACAACTCATCTTACTTCTCGATATAGTCACCTTTGATGGACACACACACTTGGTTTAGCGATCCTCCAGCATTTTCATCCCATCAGAAAAATAGATTCTGCCAAACTCCAAAATACTCATTGACTGCAACTATCACTTCCTCATTTGATGAAAATTTCTTCACAGCAAGTCAAAATTTCAAGTTAGGGAACAGGAAGAAGTCACTTTGGGCTACATTTGGTGAATACTCTGGATGGAGAACAAATTCAGATCCCAATTCATGCAATTTCTTCAGTGTTGTTGATAAAGTGTGGGATGGTGCATTGTCCTGGTAAAAGATCACTTTTTTGCTTGCCAATCTTCGTCTTTTTTCAGCTAAAGCAAGTTTCAAACAATTCAACAGTGAAGCATAATAGGGTCCAGTTACAGTTATCTATGACGATTATTGGTTGGTTGGTTTGGGGGATTAAAGGGACCAGACTGCTACGGTCATCGGTCCCTATGACGATTATTCCTTGGTAATAAAAAAAACGATGGCCTTCATCTTACCAGCTGACAAAATGGTCTTTGCCTTCTTCGGTGCTCTTTCATTATCTTTTGTCGATTGTTTTGACTGCCGTTTTGGCTCTAGTGTGTAATGATGGATCCAGGTTTCATCAACAGTCACTAATTGGCGCAAAAAATCTTGCACTCTCTGATTAAACATCACCAGACATTGTGTTGAAATGTTGTGCCAGATGTGCTTATGGTTGACTGTGAGCAATTGCAGCACCCACCTGGTATACAGTTTTTGAATAGTTAATTCTCCATGTAGGATATTATGCAGTCACTCAGTTGAGATGCATACAGTCTCAGCAATCTCATGAATTTTTATTCAGTGATCTTGCATTACCATCTCATGAATTTTGTCAATGGTTTGCTAGGTGGTAATCTCAGTTGGATGACTGGAGAGTGCCTTTTCTTTGTTGGTTGTCTGATCATGTTTGAATTCATTAATCCAAATGTAAATGGCCTCCAATGATGGTGCAGTGTCCAAGCAAACTTCATCCCGGTGATTCCAGCCAGTCTCTCACTAGTCACTGACGTCTTACATGTGTGCCATTGGATAGCAGAGTATTTTGATCTTGCCTGATTAATGTTCCAATCATTGGAATATTCAAGCTTACCAACCATGAAGGTGCAACAAAAACATTGCATTCTTTCATGGAAATTTACCAGACTTGTAAAGCCACCATCATATCATCAGTTTGAAATGTTTCAAAAAGGTTAAAATATTTGGCAACAAGTTAAAAAGATGAACAATAAGGCCTTGGAATGACAGAAAGTTACCCAGAGTAAAAAGGCAACCAAAGTGTCTGTCAGACAGTGGGTGATGCTAACCAATTCTTATGTGCCAAAGGGAAAGACCTAAGATTTTTGCATGTTACCAAGTAATAGAAATGACATGAATGTTAAATTACAACTCCCAGTGTGGATCATGGTAATGCACATAGGCCATATTTGCCTATTTAAATCAATGCCAGACCTGCTGCCTCCATTTCTGGCAGCGCGTTCAGAAGAGGTGAGGAGGTACCAGGGGGAAAAGGAAAAGAAGAGTAAGATACACCTAGGTAAACAGGATGCACCTACAGTTATTCTGACCTACCCATGCACCTTAAGGTCAAGCTGGATTGCAAAATAACTGAGAATGCAGTACATATACGAATTTTATGTGTTTTCTTAGAAATTATAGATATGTGTTCACATACGAATGTTTATATTTAAGTTTTAAGAAGTACCAAACTGTAGAGGGTATTGTTTTTATGAAAGAGGGTCTCAACTAAGTGTAAGGGAAACATTTTCTTTATGTACTAGGTTGAAGAAATTTTTGGTGAAATTTTTGTTCCCAACACTGTTAATAGTTGTGGAACCATATTTATACCTTGGTAGAAAAAAACAATGATGCTGCATGGTATGATATGTAAATTATTTTGTGAAGAGGGCACTTTTGGTTGATGTGGAAGTAATTGTCAATTCTGTATAGGCTTGTAACAGTAACAAGGTTGTCACTGAGTGCGAGTATGAATATGTGTGCATGGTATTAGTCATGGTCATTTAGCTTTGAGGTTATAAGATGAAAGGTAGCATTAGATAGGAAGTCCAACACACTGCTCTCCATGCATGAGTTACTGCACTGCCAGATGGGCCAATCACCATCTGTCCTACACATTGGGTACACACCTTCCCCCAGTTGAGTGAGTTCACCCTGTTCTGCTCCCTGAAATATGGGACAGAATGTCACAAGGAGGTGATTAAGGACAAAATGGAATTCTTCCACAGCATAGCATTGCATTGGTCACATTCAGTGATAAACCTAGTGGTCATCATTTTTACTTGGTATGAGCAAGGCTGTTACAGTGGCACACAGCAGATGAAGCTACAGACATGAGGGATATTGATCAATGGCACTCAGTGTGATATTTTCTTTAATGTCTGAGAGTGATTTGGATTCCCTGCCTTGCTCAACTATCAACAAATAGAACTCATCAGAAATACTTGGGGCTCCAGGTGACAGCTGTTGCTCGTGCCTGCACAAGGCATGGTCGCTCCAGCAAGCAAATGAGAGGGTGCCATCCTTTGATGACTCTTTACCGATATACTGCAGCCTGGCAATTCCAGCCAGTCTGCTGCTCATGCCTGCACAAGGCGTGGTCCAGGAGGCAAGCAAATGAGAGGGCGCCATCCTCTGATGACTCTTTACCAATATACTGCAGCCCGGTGATTCCAGCCACTCTATCATAAGTCAGTGAAGCCTTACAAATGTGCCACTGGATACCAGAGTATTTTGATATTTTGACATTGCCTGATTAACGTTCTGTAATTTGGACTTTTTTCTGGATTGTGGTATATGCTTGGACAATTTGGCTACACTTTGAACTTGTGCTGGTTATTAATTTACCTCATGATATTCGCTTTTAACACCAGAACCACTCATTTCATTCCACCAGTCTCCTTGTTACCATAAGTGCAAGTAATCATAAGCTGTGTTTCTGCTTATGCAGAGTAGGATAGAAAATTTTTGGACCAATCTTCCATTTACCCACCACCATGACTGGAACCACAGCCTCCAATATCACTGATACATTAACTGACTAAATGGATCTACCCTTTGAGATCTTACCCATTGAAAACCTGCCGTATTTCAATAAAAATTTACCCCCAACTTTGCTCACCACTTTAGATACGACATTAGCTGCACCAATGGCTGCATCCCCCCCCCCCCCCCCCCCCCCCCCATGAACCATGGACCTTGCCATTGGTGGGGAGGCTTGCGTACCTCAGCGGTACAGATGGCCATACCGTAGGTGCAACCACAACGGAGGGGTATCTGTTGAGAGGCCAGACAAACGTGTGGTTCCTGAAGAGGGGCAGCAGCCTTTTCAGTAGTTGCAAGGGCAACAGTCTGGATGATTGACTGATCTGGCCTTGCAACACTAACCAAAACGGCCTTGCTGTGCTGGTACTGTGAACGGCTGAAAGCAAGGAGAAACTACAGCCGTAATTTTTCCCGAGGGCATGCAGCTTTACTGTATGGTTAAATGATGATGGCGTTTGCTTGGGTAAAGTATTCCGGAGGTAAAATAGTCCCCCATTCAGATCTTCGGGTGGGGACTACTCAAGAGGATGTCGTTAGCAGGAGAAAGAAAACTGGCGTTCTATGGATCGGAGCATGGAATGTCAGATCCCTTAATCGGGCAGGTAGGTTAGAAAATTGGATAGGTTAAAGTTAGATATAGTGGGAATTTGTGAAGTTCAGTGGCAGGAGGAACAAGACTTTTGGTCAGGTGAATACAGGGTTATAAATACAAAATCAAATAAGGGTAATGCAGGAGTAGGTTTAATAATGAAAAAAAAATTAGGAGTGCAGGTAAGCTACTACAAATAGCATAGTGAACGCATTATTGTGGCCAAGATAGACACAAAGCCCATGCCTACTACAGTAGTACATGTTTATATGCCAACTAGCTCTGCAGATGATGAAGAAATTGATGAAATGTATGATGAGATAATGAAATGTATGATGAGATAAAAGAAATTATTCAGGTAATGAAAGGAGACGAAAATTTAATAGTCATGGGTGACTGGAATTCGAGAGTAGGAAAAGGGAGAGAAGGAAACATAGTAGGTGAATATGGATTGGGGGTAAGAAATGAAAGAGGAAGCCGACTGGTAGAATTTTGCACAGAGCACAACTTAATCATAGCTAACACTTGGTTCAGGAATCATGAAAGAAAGTTGTATACATAGAAGAATCCTGGAAATACTGGAAGGTTTCAGATAGACTACATTATGGTAAGATAGAGATTTAGGAACCAGGTTTTAAATTGTAAGATATTTCCAGGGGCAGATGTGGACTCTGACCACAATCTATTGGTTATGAACTGTAGATTAAAATTGAAGAAACTGCAAAAAGGTGGGAATTTAAGGTTGTACAGAGTTTCAGGGGAGCATAAGGGAACAATTGACAGGAATGGGGGAAATAAATACAGTAGAAGAAGAATGGGTAGCTTTGGGGATGAAGTAGTGAAGGCAGCAGAGGACCAAGTAGGTAAAAAGACGAGGGCTAGTAGAAATCCTTGGGTAACAGAAGAAATATAGAATTTAATTGATGAAAGGAGAAAATATAAAAATGCAGTAAATGAAGCAGGCAAAAAGGAATACAAATGTCTCAAAAATGAGATCGACAGGAAGTGCAAAATGGCTAAGCAGGGATGGCTAAAGGACAAATGTAAGGATGTAGAGACTTATCTCACTAGGGGTAAGATAGATACTGCCTACAGGAAAATTAAAGAGACCTTTGGAGAGAAGAGAACCACTTGTACGAATTTCAAGAGCTCAGATGGAAACCTAATTCTAAGCAAAGAAGGGAAAGCAGAAAGGTGGAAGGAGTACATAGAGGGTCTATATAAGAGTGATGTACTTGAGAACAATATTATGGAAATGGAAGAGGATTTAGACGAAGATGAAATGGGAGATATGATACTGCGTGAAGAGTTTGACAGAGTACTGAAAGATCTGAGTTGAAACAAGGCCCCGGGAGTAGACAACATTCCATTAGAACTACTGACGGCCTTGGGAGAGCCAGTCCTGACAAAACTCTACCATCTGGTGAGCAAGATGTATGAGACAGGCGAAATACCCTCAGACTTCAAGAAGAATATAATAATTCCAAGCCCAAAGAAAGCAGGTGTTGACGGATGTGAAAATTACCGAACAATCAGTTTAATAAGTCACAGCTGCAAAATACTAATGCGGATTCTTTACAGGTGAATGGAAAAACTGGTGGAAGCCGACCTCTGGGAAGATCAGTTTGGATTCTGTAGAAATGTTGGAACACGTGAGGCAATACTGACCTTACGACTTATCTTAGAAGAAAGATTAAGGAAAGGCAAACCTACGTTTCTAGCATTTGTAGACTTAGAGCAAGCTTTTGACAATGTTGACTGGAATAGTCTCTTTCAAATTCTAAAGGTGGCAGGGATAAAATACAGGGAGTGAAAGGCTATTTACAATTTGTACAGAAACCAGATGGCAGAGGGGCATGAAATGGAAGCAGTGGTTGGGAAGGGAGTGAGACAGGGTTGTAGCCTATCCCCAATGTCATTCAATCTGTATATTGAGCAAGCAGTAAAGAAAATAAAAGAAAAATTCAGAGTAGGTATTAAAATCCATGGAGAAGAAATAAAAACTTTGAGGTTCGCCGATGACATCGTAATTCTGTCAGAGGCAGCAAAGGACCTGGAAGAGCAGTTGAATGGAATGGACAGTGTCTTGAAAGGAGGATATAAGGTGAACATCAACAAAAGCAAAACGAGGCTAATGGAATGTTGTCGAATTAAGTCGGGTGATGCTGAGGGAATTAGATTAGGAAATGAGACACTTAAAGTAGTAAAGGAGTTTTGCTATTTGGGGAGCAAAATAACTGATGATGGTCGAAGTAGAGACGATATAAAATGTAGACTGGCAATGGCAAGGAAAGCGTTTCTGAAGAAGAGAAATTTGTTAACATCGAGTATAGATTTAAGCGCCAGGAAGTCGTTTCTGAAAGTATTTGTATGGAGTGTACCATGTATGGAAGTGAAACATGGACAATAAATAGTTTGGACAAGAAGAGAATAGAAGCTTTTGAAATGTGGTGCTACAGAAGAATGCTGAAGATTAGATGGGTAGATCACATAACTAAAGAAGAGGTATTGAATAGAATTGGGGAGAAGAGGAGTTTGTGGCACAGCTTGACAAGAAGACGGTACAGGCTGGTAGGACATGTTCTGAGGCATCAGGGGATCACAAATTTAGCATTGGAGGGCAGTGTGGAGGGTAAAAATCGTAGAGGGAGACCAAGATTATGTCATACACAGAAAATTCATGATCTATAAAAATAAAGTCTCAAAAATCAAGAATTATTCTTCCTATAACAGTAATAATTTCAACAATAGGATTAATCTCAAC
The DNA here is from genome assembly GCF_021461395.2 of Schistocerca americana. NCBI lineage: Eukaryota > Metazoa > Arthropoda > Insecta > Orthoptera > Acrididae > Schistocerca > Schistocerca americana. The sequence continues at coordinate 134,784,862 of NC_060123.1, forward strand.
ATCAACCTTAATCTCATTATACTAAGGACTTAAGTTAAACAAACTTAATACACTAAGCGGATTAAGAAGGATGTAGGTTGCAGTAAGTACTGGGAGATGAAGAAGCTTGCACAGGATAGAGTAGCATGGAGAGCTGCATTAAACCAGTCTCAGGACTGAAGACCACAACAACAACATGGCTGCATATCAGTGGAACAACCTGTAGACCATATGACATGGTATCATACAGATGATCATTGCCAACTTGTAACCATAGAAACCACAACTTCAGCTCTCTGCACAATTTTAGCCATAAGAGGTATTGTTTACTACCAGTTCAAGAACAGTGTTGTCCAAACTCCATCCCTACAAACGTTCAACCTATGGGTTCTGACCTCCATTATGTTTCTCTCTGTTCAAATATCAACATTGGAGATTATAAGGTTTCTTTCAAATCTCACTTCCCCATCAGTGAATTGATTTGACTCAACATTCTTCAGCTGCTTTAATAGCTGAAGAAAAGAAGTGACAATTAGAACTTGGATTTTTGAGTGAGAATGTAAATAATTATTACTGATATGTGTAGTTTGATACTGTGCATTACATCTTATTAGACACGGCATAGAATCTAGATGTAGATTATTCCTGCACAGTGCAGAAAGATATTGAATTCATTCTATTGAATGTGTTAGTTCAAATGATAAGTATCATATGTTTATAATGACGAAAAGAATCAATTTTTGAAAATATAACGTAATTGGATACAAAAAAAAATCTACTCACCAAGTGGCAGCAGGAGATAATATATATTAAGGTTAAGTAAATGTGCAAGATTTTGGAGCCAGTGGCTCCTTCTTCTGACAGAAGGGTTGAATGAGCAGGAAGAGGGATGAAGGAAAAGGACTGGGAAGATTTGGTTATACAATGGTGATGGTTTGGAAAAGTTGCCCAGAATCCTGAGTCAGGGGAGACTTACCGGATGAGATGAGGAGAGACTGATTATTGGGGACAGCACCAGATGAAATTTGAAAACCTGGCTAAGAGGCAGAAGATAGGGAAATAACCAAGACAGAGATGGCCGACAAAACATCATGCAAGATTTAATAAGAGTAATAAGAGTGGAAAGCTAAGTGCATTGTATGTGGTAGAGGTGGAGGGCAGGAAAAAATAGACAGGTCAGAAAATAAAAGATATGAAAAACTAAAGAAAGGAATATTTATTGAGAAGAAATGCTGAAACTGAAGAAATTAACGTAAATTAAAGCCAAGTGGGTGGTGAGAACCAAGGATATGTTGTAACCCCAGTTCCCACCTGCGGAGTTCTCAGGAACTGGTGTCCGAGGGAAGAATTGAGATGGAACATGTGATGAAACAGGCTTCAATGTCGTGACTGTAATATTGTATCATGCTTTGCAAAAGGATATTGTTTGTCTGTTGCTAACTGACAACTTTGTGGTGGTCATCCCAATGTGCAAGGCCAAACAGGTATTTACATAACAGCTGATGCATGACATGTTCTTTCACAGGTGGATCTCCCTTTGATAGGTATAGGTGATGGTAGGAGGGTGCATAGGGCAAATCTTCAGTGGTACACTCACAGGGGTAGAGCCATAAGGTGGGGAAATAGGTACAGAGGGAGCATAGTGTCTGCAGAGACTGGCTCGCAGGTGTGGGAGAGGGGTGGCGATCAGGGGGTGAGGGTAGGGTGGAGGCAAAAAGCTATTCTAGGTGTGGTGTACAAAATGTACAGAAAGGACCTCATTTCAGGGCACAATTTTAGCAAGTCATAGCGTTGTAGAAGTAGCTGATTAATACATTCAACACAAGGATAATACTGAGTAAAAAGAGGTGTACTCCTAAGTTGCTTTCTGGAGGGCTCAGCAGTACCAGGATTGGTGTGATGGCCCAAGAAATCTGTTTTTCAACTAGGCTGGTGTGGTAACTATGTCCAGTGAATGGTGAGGTGAGAATGGTGGCGTATTGCTGTAAAGAGTCTGTGTATGGAAGGAAATATTCGGCATCAAAAAAATGACAACTGTGAATAAATAAGTACTTTAGTTAGTAGATTAAATGTGAACACATGTAGCTGATCCTCAGTGAGGATGAAGGTCAGCTACATTAAGCTGTTCACATTAAACCTACTAACACACAACATACTTACATTTTGACAGTTACCATCCTTTTTTGTCAAATCCTACCTCCCATACACCCCGGGTATTTGAGGCAAACACATATGTTCACATGCAGACTCTTTACAGCAATACATCACAATAAATCACCATTCTCTCCTCAGCTTTCACTGGATGTTATTATCCCACCAGATCAATTCAATCTTGGTACTGCTGATACCCCCGAAAAAACAACTTAAGAGTCAACCTCTTGTTGCTCAATATTATCCTGGTCTTGAATGTATTTAACAACTACTTTGCCAAGGATATGACTTCCTAAAATAATGCACTGAAATGAGTTCCATTCCGTTCAACACTGTGCTCACCATACCTATAATACCTAGCTTCACCCCCCTGAAACACACACACACTTTCAGCAATATCCTGGTCAAGCCCTCTATGCTCCTCCTGCACCCATTTCCCTACTGTATGCGTCCTACCCCTGTCACCCTTCCTGCTGTAAGACTTGCCCTTTGCACACTCCTACCACCTCCTATACCAGCCCTGAACTGGCAAAACATATACTATCAAAGAGAGAGCCACATGTGAAATGATATATTTCATGTACCTAAATGATTAATGGAAAATCTCATATAAGATATGAAACAAATACTAACAAAGAGATAGAGGGGCTGGCCAGTACTTACCTCAGCTCAGTACAGCCGATAGATGCACATAAAACAGAACTGAAAATTTACATTCCTAGCTTTCGGAACTTTGTTCCTTCATCAGGGAGGAGAGAGGGGAAAAAAGGGAAGAAGGGAAAGTGGATTCAGTTACTCACAACCCAGGTTATGAAGCAACAGGGAAAGGTAAACAGGGAGGGTAGCAAGGATGGAGGCATGGTTGTCAGAGGGAAGCCAAAGATATTCTACTGTAAGTACTGTGCCAGCTTCATATTTCATGTACCAGCTGTTACATAAACAATGTTTGACCTTTTACATTGGTATGACTACCACCAAGATATCCGAGTGGATGAATGGACATAGACAGAGGTTATATACTGGTAACAATATCATGTTGCAGAGCATATTCTGCAATATGACAGTTGTGACTTCGGTGCCTGATTCTTCCCGCAGACTACATCTCCTTACTTCCTGGCACCTACCTGGCCTTAATTTACATCAATTTCTTCAGTCTCAGATTTTATTCTCAGTAACTATTCCTCTCTTAACCATTTTTAGTTATCTTTATCTTTTATTTTCTTTCCTGTCTATTTTTTCCTGCCCTTCAACTCTACCAGATACAATGCACTTAGCTTTTCACTCCTGTTAACATTTGCATGATGATTTGTCAGTAATCCCTATCTTGCTTATTACTCTATCTCCCACCTTTATGGTCTTAGGTCTTCAAATCTCATCTGGTGCAGTCCCAAACACTCAGTCTTTTCTTCTCATACCATCCAGTAAATCTAACCTGACCTGGGGTTCTGGGCAACTTTTCCAAACTCTCCCCAATCTTCCTAGTCCTTCTTCTTCATTCATTTTCCTCTTCAACCCTTCAAAAAGGAGCCATTGGTTCTGAAAGCTTGCACCTTTACTTCACCTTTATATATGTTTTCCCCTGCTGCCACTTGGTGGGTAGATTTTTTATCTGTCCAATTACATTAAATGTTTATATTGATTTTTCAATACTTTCATTTCTGAAATCTACGTGGTATCATGCCAAAAATATCCACAGTAATAACACATCACAGTAAGTCACAGTACAACACAAAAGAACTGACTTCCACCACACACTTTCAACCAGCCAACAAAAACAAAGATAAAGCATACGTTAAAGAAAGACTTTTACATAACAAAAAAGTTACTTCTCAATAATATTTTATGAAGTTAGTTTGTGAGTTTTAATTAACAATTTAAATGCCAATAACTTGTATACTAAGGACACCAGGTAAACCAATTTTTTTTCCTTTAAATAACTACTCATCATAAAGATAACATGTTGAATTGCTGACAGGCACAACGAAAAGACATTTACACATTTAGCTTTAAGCCAAAGCCTTCTTCAGAGTAGGAAACACACACTTTCATTCGCATAAGCAAGCACGCCCTGCTCACTATTGTTTCCTTTTCTGAACTAAATTTGTAACTGTCTTTTCACTGTGCCCGTCCGCAACTCAACGTGTTATCTTTATAGTGAGTAGCAATCTATCTTTTCCTGAAATTTTTGATACACCAACATGGAAATCCATTGTTTGTTTCTTTTAAATAAATCCAATACATGAAAAATAATTCAGTTTTGGAAAAATTAATGAAAGTAATATTACTCATATTACATTTCTATCTGAATGTAGTTCTTGCATTGAAGTACACATAACTATTTTAATTATGCCATTCTAACTATGAGGGGCATTCAATAAATAATGCAATATATTTTTTTCTGAAATCAGGTTGGTTTTATTCAAGATTCAAATACACCACATTATTACCCACTCTTTTGGCTTCCTCTCTGGGGGACACCACCTTGGCAAAGCAATGTCCGTGTGGGTGGAGAGGCTTGCATATCCGTATGAAGCTGAGGGCTGTGCCGAAGGTAGAGGACCTACTGCCAGAAAGGCCTTAGCTGATGGGTTGCACTAAAAGTGTTCCACAATGTCCTGTCTTCCTTATCCACTCCTAGTGCTTACCCAATTCCCTTCCCCAACTCAACCAAGGTGTGATGCGATCTGTGCCGAGGGGTGCATGGCACATGGGAACATGTGTTGCAAATGGAGCCTCAGGGATACCGGGCGACCTCCCTGAGTAAGTAGCCTTACACTGCACGGGGTTTTCATGTTGTAGACCGTGTAGATCTCCAAATCTCATGGGACCCAGATGGACACAACTGATGAAAATAGTTTAAAACAAACTGAGGGGCAAACTGAGACCTCAGACACTCAAACATTGGGGTCAGGACCAATGGAATGCACTCCCACTACTGAATAATGGTTTAGACCTGAGCAAGAAGTGGGAACTGTAACCAAGAAATTGGACTGGATCAAGATTAAAGCCTTGTCTGGGGCCCAGAGGAGGAAACTTCTCAGGGAACAGAAACAAAAGAAAGGAAAAGAACGGCTTCCCAAACAGAAGTGGAGGGAATTAAAAGGGCTTGAGGCCAAGACCCCCCCCCCCCCCCCCCACCCAAAAAAAAAAAAAGTAATAATAATAATAATAATAATAATAATAGTCTCAGGTTGAAGGGGATATGCAGACCCCCACTACATCGAAGGCAGGTGACAAGAGGATAAGGGAGGAATCTAAGACTCCCTGCTCTCAGGATAAATGAGCCCAGAAAAATCTGATGCAAGAAATAGGGAAACAGACCAATAGTACTGCAGTTTTTAAGATGGCAGTAATCCAAGAAGGCTATCCACTGGTAGGCATCACCTCCCAGCAGGAGGAGCTCATACATATGGCCCTCTTTGAAAAGATTGGGTGGGGAAGGGGGACGCTAGTCCAGGACCCAATTTCAGGAGGGTCTATCTAGATCACAGTGCCCTCATTTTTGTCTGCAAGGGAGTGCATACAGTGGATTGCCTCAGGGACAAGGTGTCCATGATATCCTAGTGGGATGATGCGAAGCTGCTGGTCATGATGACAGCTGAGCTTCTTAAAACTGCAAATGTATCAATGTGGATACCAAAGATCCTTAAGGATGTCTCTGAAAAGACTCTGTTTCATAAAATAATTGTCCAGAACCCAAACGTCTCGACATAGGATTGAAAGTAATCAACCAGAAGGCTGTACCGGAAGGACAAACCCTGGTGGTGGAGGTCGGAGAGAAGTCCCTGAAGGCGATGCAAGAGCAAGACCTGAAATTGTTTTTAGGATTCTTGCAGGTCACTGTCAGGGTATTCGAAGACCTCAAAGGTAATGATGGCAGCTTGATGGTGACTTGAGGTTTTGCAGATTTATCTGCAGCACAGTAAAGGGGCCACTGCTGCCTGAGCCATCGCCTGGGGAGACAGGAAGTGGACATGGCCCTGATACAAGAACACTACTTATATAAAGGGACTGGAGATCAGCTGATTTATGCTAGAAATCTAAAAAGTCCAGAACATGCATCTACATGAGAAATGGAATTTCTTTCATGCCAATGATGGATTTCTGTTCCAGGCACATTGTGACCATCAGGATGCAGCAACATGAGGAAGGTATCACAAGGAAACTGTTTTAGCCTCAGCATACCTTCCTTACAAAGACAGCTCTCCTCCTCCTTTGGAGGTGAGGAGAATGACAGAAGCTTGCTGTTGGCAAGATTACCAATTGTTGGTTGGATGTGATGCCATTGCCTACAACCTAGTGTGGTGCAGCAAGGACACCAACAGTAGAGGTGAGTACCTTCTTCAATTTCTCTCGTCTAACAACTTGGAGGTCCTGAGTAGGGGTGACGAACCTACATTCAGGAATAGCAGAAGGGAAGAAGTAATTGACATAACCTTTGGTTCTTGTTATGATGGGCAGCTATGTCAAACAATGGCACGTGGAATTAGAGCCATCCTCATCGGACCACATGTATATTAAATTCAAGCTTGAAATGGGGATCAGACAGGCCATGGACTATAGGAATTCCAGGACAACAGACTGGGAGACATGTAGGAGGTACCTTGTACATGTAGGAGGTACCTTGACTTAAGCTTACCGGAAATTAAAACCTCGATAAGGAATCCAGTACAGTTTGATTAATAGCTGAGGCTGTAACCTCTGCCAAAGTGACATACCAGGACAACTGCTCAATCACCAAGAAGTGCACAAATAGGAGTGTGCCTTGGTAGAACAATAACTTGGAAATGCAAAGAAAACAGGTACGAAGACTGTTTAACCTTGTGAGATGTAAAGGACAATCTGCAAAATATCATGAGGCCCTTGTCAACTACAACCTTGCAATTAGACATGCAAAGGGCATGGCTGCTCAAGCCAGACTTCACAAAATCCTCACTAGATTACCACCTAATCCAGAAGGTATGTTGATGAAAGAATATGTGGGATATACAAACACAGCACATGAGACACTGGAACTGCTCCTCAAAACTCACTTTCCTCAATATGCTCTGGCAGATAACATAGGCCAGAATGCGATCCCTAAGAGACAATGGTTCTCAGGCACTCGAAGAGAGGACTGGGAACCAGCCAAGGAGTGTGTCGACTTCAGTAAAATACAATGGGCTGTGAGAACATTCCAATCGTTCAAGTTGCCTGGCCCAGATGGTAACTTTCCAGCTCTCCTGCAACAAGCAGGAGAAAATCTTATAGGAGTCCTATGCAGGTTATTCAGGGTTAGCCTAGCAGTAGGAATCACTACCAATGCCTGGAGGGCAGTGAAGGTTGTCTTTATTCCAAAGCCAGGGAGAATTGATCATACTAAAGCCAAGGATATGAGACCAATCAGTCTGTCCTCCTTCAATCTTAAAATATTGGAAAAACTGGTTAATGTACACGTTGGGGAGAGGATGCTAACTAGGGCTCCTCTACATTAAAACCAACATGCATATCATCCAGGCAAATCATGTGAGACAGCTCTCCATCAACTCGATGGGAGGGTAGCGAAAGCACTTCACTTTCAAGAAATAGCCCTCTGCATCTTCCTGGACATCAAGGGAGCGTTTAGTAACACAACCTTCTATTCCATGGTTAGGGCAGCAGAGGTGCATGACCTAGCAACCACTACATGTGGGTGGACTAGGGTCATGCTTTGTAGAAGGAAGGTAGAGGCCACCATGATGAATGAAAAGATGGTAATTAACACCACTAGAGGTTGTCCACAAGGAGGAGCTTTGTCCCCTTTATTATGGAATCTAGTGGTGAATGAACTCATTGAGAAACTAAATTTCAGACAATGCTTTTGCCAAGGATATGCAGATGGCCTTGTCATAGTAATACTTGGCAAATTTACTGACACAGTGAGGAATATGGCACAAGGTGCACTGAACATTCTGCAAGACTGGTGTACTAAACAGGGTCTAAGTGTTAAGCCTACGAAGACTGTTGCGGTACCATTCATGAAGAAGTATATCCAACATTCAAGTTGGAATCTAAAGCTTTTCAATGAAACTCTACCTGTGAAGGGGATAGTGAAATATCTAGGGGTAACCCTAGTTTAGAAACTAACATGGACTCCTCACATTAAGAACATCTGCTCCAAGGCGAAAGGTATTCTAGTGAGTACCAGAAGAGCTTGTGGCAAAAACTGGGGCCTAAGCCCCAGAGTTATGCACTGAATATACACCATGCTGGTTAGACCTAGGATCTCCTATGAGGCCTTAGTGTGGTGGAAGAAGGTAGAACAGCAGGCCGGAGCTAAGGGGATTGCTAAGGTGCAGAGACTGGCCTGCTTATCCACAACAGTTGGAATAAGCAGCACACCAATGGCTGGGGTGGAAGCCATGCTGGACATGCTTCCACTACATCTTTGGGTCAAAATGAAGGCAGCATCTGGTGCATACAGACTCAAAACTGGTAAAAACTGGATCTCATTGGGATGTCCAAAATCACATACTAAAACAGTGAGAGAGGTAAATATAGGAGTGGCTGGAGAAGAGCCAGCCACTATATAATAACTCCCAACTACTTCAACAAGCCTTACAATGTAATAATTGGAAGGAGGGAGCAGTGGGTAAGAACAGTTGGACACTGTATGGGGGACATTGTCTGGTTCACTGATGAGTCAAAATCAGACCAAGGCACTGGAACCAGTGTGTACGGGGTTCAGCCAAGACTGGAGGGCATCATCTCTCTAGGAAAACTGGACTCGGTATTCCAGCTGAAATTACTGAAATCAGGGCATGTGTGGAGGAGAATATGCATAGGTGCTACAAGGACCATAGCATCTACATCTGTTCAGACAGTGAGACAGCCCTGAAATCATTGGTGGCTCCTGCGATAAGATCTAAGATTGTTGCAGAATGTCTCAGGGCTCTGGTGGAGCTAGGGGGAAGCAATAGGGTAAACCTAGTGTGGGTTCCTGGCCACTCAGGGATCAGTGGCAATGAACAAGCTGACAGATTGGCCAGGATTGGGGCAAAGATTCCATTCATTGGACCGGACTGTGTCCTGACAATCACCAAGGCTATGATCAAACTAGAACTACAGAACTGGCTCAGAAGACGGCACGTAGAATACTGGATCAAGGTCTATAAACAAAAACAGGGTGAGATAATTATGCCAAATCCGTGTTTTGAAAGAAGCTCTGTAATCCTGGGCTTAAAACTCATGGTTGGACTGATGACTGGCCATGGGAATTTCAAAAAACACAATGGGTATAATGGAATAAGACCCTCAATGTAGGATCTGTGATGAGAGTGAAGAAACTGCATCGCACCTAATCTTCGAATGCTCGGCACTGGAATGCAAGAGACGGAGAATTTTAAGAACAACTAGACCTGAAGAAATTGTGTCTAACAAAGAACTGGTAAAGGGACTCCTTTTACTATTTAAGGGCATTGGTTGGCTTTAATAGATATACAGGGAGCGATACTGCACAATAAACTCGGTTTCAGTGCGGGCAGTGGTGGGTTAGACCAAAGCTTCCCTGCCAAAATCAAATCAAATCAAATCAATCTTTTGGCTATAAAACACTATATTTCAGCATAACCTCCAATCCATGTGAAGGCCTTTCACTACGTTACTATGTGGGCCTGTGTGCCCGCAGGGTACCACTCTACTAGTCAATGTCAGAGTCAACGTCTTGCTATATCAATAACCTCCCCATCTTCCATGTACTGCTTCCTGTAGAGTGCATCCTTCATTGGATGAAACATTTGGAAATCAGAAGCAGCAAGATCATGTCTGTAGGGTGGGTGAGGAAGAATAGTCCAAAAAAGTTGTGTCAGATCATCTCAGGTGCCCAGATTTTGTGAGACTTTGTGCTGTCATGGAGAAGGAGAAATTCATTTACATTTTTATGGTATCAACATGCTGACATTGATTCTTCAATTTCGTGAAGGTAGCACAATATATTTTCAAGCTGTTCATTGCATCATGAGGCAGGATATCAAACAGAATAACCCTTTCAAAGTCTCAGAAGATCAGCACCATGACTTACACAACTGATGGGTGCGGCTCTGAATGTTTTCTTTGAAGGAGAGGTGGTACAGCACCACTCCTTGGATCGCCATTTTGTTTGCAGTTCGAAGTGATGATCACATGTTTTGTCAGCTGTGACGATGTTCAAAAAATAATTGTCATGCTCAGCCTTGTAAATCACAAGCAATTATACACATATGGCCCTTCATTGCTCTTTATTGTTTTCTGCTAGGCAACAAGAAACTCAGAAGGCACTCACCTTTGAGTACGCCAGCTGGTGGATGAATGAGTCAGCACTACCAACAGAGACATCCAGCCAAGCAGTGATGGGTGTGGTTGTGTGGTTGTAATTGTCAGTCACCTCAAATGGGAGTTCCTACACTACACATTCCAACATTGTAGGAGTCACAGCTGTATGCGCCCGCCCAGACAGCATCCGGGAGACTGGACCGGTCAATGCTATCTTGTTGCAATGATGACAGACTCATCGTTAAGCTTTTGTTCACTGCCACATATCTGTAGGCATTCTGCAAGCATCTATGAATATCTGTAATGCTCTCGTTCTCCACTGAGAGAAACTCAATGACAGCTCTCTGCTTCGAAAGCCCTTCCGTTACAGATTCATTTTTGAAGATTATACATAGCACCACCACCTACTGGAACTTGATAAACTTTAGGGGTTGAAGTAGGAATATTCTACAATGTTCCATAACAAATTCCACATTTTTCAATGCAGACTAGCCTTGGCAGCCAGAGACAGTGGTCTTGTGTGTATGAGTTTGCATGAATGTGTGCGTATGTTGTCTAATTCAGAAGTAGGTATGTTGGCTGAAAGATTGTTTAGCAGTGTTTTTGTTATGCCTGTCTGTGACTCAACATCTCCACTATATGGTGAGTAGCAATCTATCCTTTTCATCATATTGTCATTATTCCATCCTCGATTTCCTAAGTTCTTTGTAAACTAAACTCAGTTTTGCAAACACTGAAACAACATCATGCACTCTCTTAACCCATGAAGTTTCATTTAGTTTCCTGCTCACCTAGGTGCCTCACTTTTTTCGACAGGCAGCAGTAGTAGCAGGTATGTGATATACCACCTATGCTGCAGCTACTCCATGGCATTTTTATGTGGACATAAACACAACTACCTGGCCATCCTCAAAGATGGGTACCAAGAAACTGCAGCCAAGCATGATGTTAACTACTCAATGAATTGAGCTGAATATCCTTGACTTCAATGGCTGCTTCAAAACCCATGCCCATGCCAATCTGACACCAGTTTCCATGAATTTCACAGCACAGAACTTGGTCCTGCAATCTCCCAGCCCTCAATATATAAGGCAAGTTCTGAAAGTAAGTTTTGTCATTGTTGTTCATGTGGAAACTTTATTGCCAGAAATAAATACACCATGACATTATGAACTATACACCTTGCACTGTTTTTCGGCATAGTCACCGCTAACATTGAGACATTTGTTGTAGCGCACAATCAGTTTGAAGAAAAAACTCTGGTAAAATTTGGTGCCCTCCAATGCAAGGAATTGTCAAACATCTCAGTATTGGGTGTGGATGTGGAGGGACATGCACTTTGACCTTCATCCTTCACAATCTGCCTTCCTTCTCTGAATATGCACCACCAGCTACCAACCATTTAATGAGATATATCCTTTTCACTATCTATGGTCTGTAGTCATTCGTGGACAACAGACACATGCCCATTCATATTGGATATAACAGCACACACTTTCATTGGCACCATGTTGTCAGTACATGTCCATCTGCCATCGAGGTGTGTACTCAAATAATCTCAGGCACACTGGTCTGCTGCTACTCTCTCTTTTTTGGCACTCTGTGCATATGTCATTCCTCCACCCCCTGATGCCCTTTCCATTGCTGGTTCAGCAATGGGTATGGATTCATATGGCATTTGTTTGTGTTAACTGGTGCACAATCTTCTCTTTCAAAAATGATGACAAAGCTTATTTTTGGAACATCCCTAATTCACTACGCCTAATCAGTTTCTTGCTTATCACAACTTTCCTCTGTCCTCCTCACATGAATTCAGTTTATAAATCTATGAGACTATGAATAATTATCCACAGTGGTCTCCCATTCTCTCCATTCTACCCCTCCCATTATCCTTGTACCCTAAACTAATGAAATAATGCTTTATAACCATTGCTTAATGGCATATTGGTCCATATTTGGAATGCAACACAGCAGTGATTCTGCTTGGCATGATTTTGACAATCCTTGGTAGGTTTCTGGAGGTACATGGCACTATATACCTACACACAGGTCATTCATTTCTCATAAATTGTGGACTGTGCTTTCGGTGGGCAGAGCTGGCACCTGATAACATCCCAAATTATTTCTCCGTGTTTAGATAAAGAATATTTGGTGGCCAAGACATAAAAATGAGTACACTATTATATTCATAAAACCACTGTAGCACAATGCTGGCCTTGTGACATGGAGCATTTTCCTACTGGATAACATCACAAAAGACAACAAGCAGGAAAAAATGCAGGCACTCCACAATAATGTCCACATAGTCCACAGTTGGGATGGTGCTGTCGGTTACTACCACAGGTTCCATGGAATCCTAGGTGAATGTTCCCTACAGCATATTACTGCCCAGGCTATCCTGCGTCCATGGTATGGTGCATGTTTTGAGCAGCTGTTCACTTGGATGAGGCAATATCCAGACAACCATGGACCTGATGTAATATGAAACATGATTCATCCCATGTGCTTTGATTGATCCACAGTCCAGTCTTGATGATCTTGTGCCCACTGTAGTAGTAACTGATGATGATGTTGTTGGGCCAACATGGGAACATATACAGAGGCGGACAAAAGTATTCAGACACTGGGAGTAATCAGATAAGTAAACCTTAAATGTGTTTTTAACTCAAAACATATATTTTATTCTTTACAAATGTGTAATACATATGTCAATGAGAACATATGCAGAACAATAAGCAACAAAACACACCTTATGTAAAAAAAAAAGAAAGAAAACCAAAATATTGAATGTTCAAAAAGATTCAGACCCTCAGCAGTCAGTATTTGGTAATGTGTCCCTTTCTCTGTATTACAGCCCTCAGTCTTTGTGACATGGAGTAAACAACCTTTTTTGTTATATCTGAACTGATATTCACTCATTCTTCTTCTACCAATGCACACAAATGTGTCAAACTGCTCACATGTCATTTCTGTAGTGTCATTTTCAGTTCATTCCAGACGTTTTCGATGGGATTGAGGTCCAGAGACTTTGGTGGGATAAGGAGGCAAAGAGGCACGTTGTATAGTACCCACAGTTTGACAATTTCTGCTGTGTGTTTAGGATCATTGTCTTGTTGGAAATAAAGATCCAACTTCGCAGCACTTTCCGTCAGATTTTGTTGGAGTATATCGAGATAGGCAAATTTGTCCACGGTGCCTTCAATAAAGACAAGCTCACCAACATCTCTGGAAGACATGCATCCCCACACCATCAAACTGCCACCTCCATGTTTGATGGTTTCTTGCATGTTTTTGGGCTCCCACTTTTTGTTTTCTTGATGCCACACTAAACTGTGGCCATCCACGTGGCTCAAAGTAAATTTACATTCATCACTCCACGGGATCTTGTCCCAGAAGGTCACATCCTTGCTGACAAATTCTTCTACAAAAACCATCTCCTTTTTTGCATTACACTTACTGATGAACAGTTTGCACCTTGACACTCTGGCCTTATACCCAGCACTGTTCAGGCATCTGTGCACTGTTCTAACACTAACTTCGGTACCAATGCCTTCTGCCAGTTCTACAGCCACAGCAGGGGCCGTTGTCCACAGGTCACTTTTCACCATTCAAACTACCTTCCTCTGGTCTCTCTTTGTGAGTTTCTGAGGACACCACTATTGTGGGCGACTTACAGGAGTTTTTTCTTCTTTCCATTTCTGGACAATACAAAATATAGTTTTTTGGCTTTGGTTGATGACCTTACCTATTTCTGCATTTGATTTTCTCTCACTATGCAGCTCCACAATAAGCCTTCACTCTTCCACTGTCATTTCCCTACCTCTACGGAGCTTGGTGCTACATTGGTCTTTTTTGGCAAGGCCTGTGCTTTCCTGTAGTATGAGACAGCTGCCTTGTGTACACTGACTGCTTGCTGCCCACAAGTTGTGCCTTCAGACTGCAGTTAACTTGTCAAGTGGGGCAGTGTCTGATTACTTTTGTCCCAAGTGATACACACGCCTGTGATGGTAACACAGAACTAATCGTTTCAGGTAGAGGATACGGTGACATTTGCATAGTCGATGTCTTTCAAAATATTCCCTGCATTCTGACACATACTCAGGTATGCATTCTGTGTATGCATCAGTCACAATTGACTGTTAGATACACATGTGACCTGTGTCTGAATACTTTTGTTTGCCTCTGTAGTGGTTGTCTGCTGTGCTGCTCCATGTTCAACAATGTGCACTGAACAGCTTTCCCCAAAACACTTGTGCCTGCACCAGCAATGTGTTCCGTCTTAAAGTTTGCCACAGATCACCACCACTTGCCCTGCTTTACAGAGTCTACAAGCCTCTGACCTAGATGTTGTGCAATGAGGTGTGGACGGCCAACACCTTGTCACCTATCTTTGGTTTCAGTGTTCTTCAGTCACTTGCCATAGATGTTCACAACATAGCACACAAAAATCTGACTAGCTTCACCATTTCTGTGGTGCTCACTCCTTGGCACCAGGCCATTAGAATCTGTCCTTTGTCAATGTTGTGTATGTCAGTGGATTTATCCATTTGCAGCCCATATTGGCACCACAGTGATTCCCCACTCACCTCTGCTTCACTAATATACCTTCTTTACCATATCATCTGCCAGCAAGATCATCAGGTGGCATTCAATATAATGGTGGGCAATGGTCATCATGTTTTGACTCATCAGCGTATGAGTATTTCATCTCTACTTGATTGCATTAGATAATTGTAATTCACTAAAATGGATTTAATTGTACAGAAAATTATTCATATTTATTTACATGATTCAGGTATACAGATTTGGCATTCCCATATGTTTGTCAAATAATTACATGTCAGTGCTGGGTAGGATGCCATTAACAAACCATGGCCAACAACTGTCCTGTTTCTTTGCCCATAATTAATAGTTCCATAAATAAATCAAATTATTGCGCTGCGAGTTTAATGTTGTCATCAATCGCAACTGCCACTATCACCATTTTCATTGTTATTTTTATACTGGAGTTTCAATTTTTTATTATTACAATTTTCATTTAGAAGTTCTTGATGGATTGTGATATGTTTTATGACCTTGCTTGATTGACAATGAGATCCAGCTGAATGAAAATAAATAACAAATGAAATATAATTGACTTTAATCATAAGTATTTATGTATAAATTGTGCACAAACAACTCCTCTAAAAAATTTTGTTCCATTTTCAACACAGTACACATCTTATACATTACCTGTGGAAGAAATGAAGAGAAGATATTGAGAGTCTTATAGAAGTGGTAATGCACATTCTTCCCACTCAAAAGTTTCAGTATCAGACTCTGTAATCTATGTGACATAATAGTGAAGAGTGCAGGATGGAATAACAACCACTCTATGAAAGTGTTAGACTGATATTCATTTCATACAGGAGGCTCTGGGTTGCTGATGGGTACAATAAAAAGACTGCTAAACATTTAAGCTTTTGGACAAAAAATCCTTCTTCCCTAATAGAACACACTCTTACACACAAGCACAACTCATACACAAATGGCTACTATCTCCAGGTGCGGGGGCCCAACTCAGTTGGGCTCTGGTGGCTGGAGACAAGCCATGAGAGTGTGTGTGTGTTTTATATTTCAGAAGAAGCAGTTTTTGTCTGAAAGCTTACATGTTTAACAGTCTCTTTATTGTGCCTGCCTGAAACTCAGAGCCTCCTCTACATGGTGAGTAGCGGTCTATCCTTTTCATAATACTGTCAACATAATAGTGATATATAAATGTAGTTAAACTGAAACACCAGTAACAGTGTAGCAATGCAAGGGGTATCAAATTTGTTATAAAAGTCAGTAAATTACTAAATGCACAGTATTTTTCAGTACAGGTATTTCATTCATTCCAAGCAAGTATCGATTAGTGATGTCATCATCTAGACAAGAGTTGACTGTTATCTGAATCCATTTTATCAAACTAATAGTTTCTTTCAGGTGATAAAATTTTATTGATTATGAAATACAAGTTCTTGAAGTTTATTCAGAATAAGAAATGTTAATTGCAGGCCATAATTTATCAGTTTAATACAAAGGTGTTTTGAATTTTGTGTGCATGAAAAAGTGTGAATTTATGTGCAGCTTTTACTCTGAGACAAGTTATCACTTAGAGTGCTAAAAGTGCACATGTACAGTTCGCTAACCTGCATGGTGAATTTTGTTTTTTGTGATTTTGACCTGAATGGAGACAAATCCAGTTTCATTTAGACTTTACATGAGATAGACACATCACATTATTACAATAGAGTCGTTTAGCCCATTAGGGAAAACTGAAACCTGTGCACTTGATTTGAAATACGTTACATGCTAGTGCGTGATTGAGCTCTCCGGTGAACTGCATACAATAGTTGCAAATGCTTGGACTTAATGCATGAAGTTGGAAATTAATTTTTATACAAGTGCTGATTTTGACAAAAAAGAACAGAAAGTTTATTCAAAATATCGAGGTTCTGTTTTAATTGAGACACATATCACCTTGTTGATCACATTGCTTAGCAACACTGTAATGCAGATTAATTAATTCATTAGAACAATTTGTGACATAATAAGTCCCATTAAACATACAAATTGTTATACGAAATTTGCTGACCACATGAGAGTATGAGAGTGATTTTATTTCCAAAAATGCCAATAAACCAGCAGTTTCAAAACTTAAATTACTAACTGTTGTGTGACTTCATTGATTGTCACATGCCACTACTGAACGTGTTGTATTGTGTCTCTTCACAAGAAATCTCAAGAAGCTGGGATAAACAAGAAACAAGAAGAAGAGTAAAGAAGAGGCATCAGTATAACAGGCAGAGTAGGAATGCCTTAAAAAGTTGAAATAGATTTATAGGCTATAGAAGATGATAGATCTTTTTGAAAATCTAGAAATTTAAGTAATGTAACAGTCATATTATGTATGGTAGGAACGTTCTGGTAGAATCTAAATAATTGTTTGTCCAGCCAGCACAATGTAGGGTACAAGTGAAAAAAAAAGAAGAATCACCTCATTCACATCTCAGCTGTTTAAAAACATGCATGTTGAGCATAAATTTAAAGCCTACATTGCACACAATTTTTTTCTAATTATAGACTACTACTCACCAGATAAGTGATGAAAGGGATAATGATTAGCCCAAGTCCACCAATGTATGCTGATGTACCAATCCCTATGCCTCTTAGCTGTGTTGGATAAAGCTCACCAGCAAACGGATATATTATTAAAAATGAGGCGGAAATGGCAAATTTTGAAATTAAGTAGAGTGCCAAAGTAGTATTTACAGCATCTGCAAAATAGCAGAAAATCATACTAACAATATTTCAAAATGTGCTGAGCTGTCTGTTTTGTTGTACTCGAATGGAACAGCTATCTTTATTAAAATCAGTAATGACATGATAACTACTCTAACTCTGGAGTTTGAAACTAATCATGACACATTGCTCCAGGCAAATAAAAATTATGCTGTTCTGCACAAGAATGCAACAAATACATAAAAGCTGTTCAGTGTGCTCTGTCACAGAACTGTATGGTCAAAACTACAAGTACAACTACTGCAAAATAATGTGCTCTAAACCAGATTCATGACACTAAAATCAATCTGTGAATGGGTATACAATCTCTGAACTCAAACATGTTCCATGTGCAATTGTGTAAAGATGCTTAACATCCTCAACTGCCAATTTCTCAACTAGTTGAAGAGCAGAGAACACATTACATATGAACTGCAATTTCACAGCCCATGGATGAGTTGCAATATGTGCAGTTGTAGATTTAATACATAAATATTATTACATCTCAATTTGAATAATTCACATTCTTAACTTTACAACAAATTTCAATCACACAATTTAATCTATGTGGCATTTGATTTACATAAATCGAGCTGAAATATACCCATTTGTTAATTTAAAAATTAAGTTATTTGGACAAATTCCATGTGTTTATTATTTTATGTATTGATACAATATTTTATTTATAATTTACAAATTGGTGAATTTGTTAGACTTTTTTTATTGTGTGTGTACCAATGCATACTCCCACCAGTAATTTCTAATCATTCTGGAAAATCACAATAATTTCTTTTAGTTTAAATCATGGAGTGTTATCTTCAGAGAATAAAACTGTCCCTGATTGATTAGTACTGATACACTGCTTATATGTCAGCGTCCGATGGGCACAATATTTTGACAAGTGACCTCACTGTCATCATCAGGTGCGCAGATGAACTGACTACTTGGGGGTCAGCAAGACCCTTTATCTCTTCCCTGCCTCCCTCCAACCTGCTGCTTTGTCTGCCATCAATGCCCGGCATTTCCTACCCCCTCCTCCTGCTGACACATTGCTCCATCCTTGGTTTGCATCCCAGATTGTTTGTGTTGGCATCCCTGCTGTTGCTCCATCTGCCACCCAAAGTCATTTTTTGTAGGATATCTCCTTACTCTTCTTAAAAAATGGAAAATCCAAGATGGAATGTGACAATATTATGGAAAGGATGTTGCTACTCACCAAATAGGGGAGATACTGAGTCACAGATAGGCACTACAAAAAGACTGTTAGAGAGTGAGCTTTCGGCCAACAACACAACTGCATCTGTGTACATTGTCTATTTTTGATGAAGGCCTTCTTGACTGAAAGCTCACTTCCTGACAGTCTTTATGTTGTATTTACCTGTGACCCAGCAACTCTGCTATATGGTGAGTAGCAACTGTCCTTTCATAATATTGTTACATCCCACTCTGGACTTTCCATTGTTCGATTCTGCCTGACAACTTTTCTTCCATCCCTTAACCCAGAGCTGTTTTCCTTTGTTACTGTTTTCTAATGCCTTACTATACTCAATGTCCATCTCTCTTTCTCTTCTTAATTAGACTAAGTACAGGTTCTGAGGTCTTTCTAAGGAAGTATCCACTATCACGATTGACTAGCAGTTCCTGAGGTTTGTATTGTGGTTCCACAGGCTGTACAGTGAGTGTAGAGCCTGGGACTCTCTGAATTTGCCACTCTGTGTAGCCTTTCTTCCAGAACAACATACTGAGATATTCAAGTTCTTGATAGCCTTTCATGACTGGAGAGGGTGTGAGCCCTATATACCAATGTTTTAAGCACACAGTTCCTCTGCACCAATTGGTGGTACTGAGTAGGTTAAGTTGAAGAAGGTCTTCTTCCGGTAAACACTGTGGTCCAATGTTCTATCTTTGTTAATCCTTTTTACCAGGACATCCAGAAAGGGAAGCAGTCCATCCACCTCAAGTTCCTTGGTAAAACTGATGTTCTGGTGTATAGTATTGAAACATATGAGTAAGACATTCAGCTTGTCTCTTCCATATGTCCATTTGACAAAGTGTCATCCATATACTGGAATCAGCTCAGTGGAAACCTACTGCCAGATTGCAGCAGCTTAAAAAGTTGGCAGTCTCATGACATTGCCCATCGGAATTATACAGAATATATTATGATCTTGCTAAGGTTCTACACCGATGTCTAACTTCTGGAATTGTGTCATTAAAGAACATACCAAGATTTGACTAAGCAAACCACTGATCAATTATGACAGTGGCCACACCCACAGTTATAAGGAGAGGCCCCAGCTGTGGTGTTGACTTTTTAAAATCATCTATACAGTGATGTAGGTTAAGGTCCAAGGTATCACATGCTGCAGCCATTGGCTCTGATGGGCTCTTGACTGTGAGTAATCAATGAAAAAAAAATTTGGAATTTTGCATGATTCTTTACAGCTTTGAAAGAGGAATATTTAACAGACTGGAAAATTTTGGAATTTTACAAGACTGTTTAGAATTTAAAAGAGGAATATTTAACAGACTGCTTGCACAGCATAATGGTTAAGATACAGTCCTCCCATGTTAAAGGATGTGGATTCAAATCTCATGAGGTGCTTTGGAACTTTTACTTTTTAAATCTTTATTGAAATAATTTTGCTCATTATTTTTATTCAGTTAATTGGTTTAAATGTAATTTTTACTTATATTGCTCTGTTACATCATTTTAACCATCATATTCATTTTTTCATTTGTTCTCAGTTGTCTTTCTGTCATTCTTTTTCTGCTTGGAACCTTTTTTCTTGTGATTTTAGAGGTTTTTATGTTGTGTCTTCAATTTAATTTCTTTTATTTTAAGTCCCTACATTTTTGTCCATAATATTGCACTCATTCTTTCTGTCCCTCATTTTGCTTGAATTTCTTTTCTTTTATTATATCTTCGTTTTCAGTCTTAATCTTACAAAAATTTATACTTTGGAGTTTAGAACTAACAAAAATGACTTCTCAGTACTAGCGCTACACATTAACGGACACAAAATTAATGGGATGCCATACGTTAAACTCCTATGAGTCTGATTGCATCACTAGTTAAAATGGAGTTAACAAATAAATAAACTAATTAAGAAGCTCACTCATTTCAGCATGAACATCTACAGCCATTCCAGCATGGAGTACATTGCAGATTGTGCCTCCCATTCTACCAGTTATTAGGGGTTCTCCCATTCCATTCACATATCGTGTGTAGGAAGAATGATTGCTTGAACAGCTCTGAGAGAGTTAAATTAATATTTTCTTTGTAACCCCTAAGGGAGGGATATGTACGAAGATGTAGTAAACTCCTAAATTCATCACTTAAAGTTTCATCCTGAAATGTTGTAAGCAGGCTTTCAATGGGATAATCTACACTCGTGCTCATAAATTAAGTATAATTGCAGAATGTGGTGCCACACAACGTGGCACTACATAAAACTGGTGCTAATAGCATAGGCACACAGGGAACACACACCACACAGACCTGTAAGTCCGCGGTATTGGTGATAAGTTGAGAAAACCACATGTACTACAAAACGCCACTGTTTCCTGTGCAAGTACCCTGACATCAATATTGGATACGATACCATGCACATGTACACAGGCCGCACAACAGGTTGGCATACTCTGGATCAGGTGGTCGAGCAGCTGCTGGGGTACAGCCTCCCATTCTTGCACCAGTGCCTGTTGGAGCTCCTGAAGTGTCCTAGAGGTGTGAAGACGTGCAGCGATATGTCGACTGATAGCAAACCTGATGTGCTAGATGGGGTTTAGGTCTGGAGAACAGGCAGGCCACTCCATTTGCCTGATATCTTCTGTTTCAAGGCACTCCTCCATGATGGCAGCTCGGTGGGGCTGTGCATTGTCATCCATCAGGAGGAAGGTGGAACCCACTCGCCCCTGAAAAGGTGGACATATTGGTGCAAAATGACATCCCAAAACACCTGACCTGTTACAGTTTCTCTGTCAAAGCCATGCAGGGGCGTACGTGCACCAATCATAATCCCACTCCACACCATCAAACTATGACCTCCATACAGATCCCCTTCAAGGAGATTAAGTGTTTGGTATCTGGTTCCTGGTTCACGCCATATGAAAACTCGGTGAGAATCACTGTTCAGACTATACCTGGACTCGTCCGTGAACATAACCTGGGACCACTGTTCCAATGACCATGTACTGTGTTCTTGACACCAGGCTTTACAGGCTCTCCTGTGACAGGGGTCAGTGGAATGCACCTTGCAGGTCTCCGGGTGAATAAACCATGTCTGTTCAGTCATCTGTAGACTATGTGTCTGGAGACAACTGTTCCAGTTGCTGGGGTAAGGTCCCGAGCAAGACTATCTGCAGTACTCCGTGGCCGGCTGCGTGATCTGATGGTGAGATATCGTCTTCTTGTGGTGTTGTACACTGTGGACGTCCCGTACTGGAGCACCTGGACACATTTCCTGCCTGCTGGAATCATTGTCATAATTTTGAGATCACCCTTTGTGGCACACGAACACTATGACCTGCTGTGTTTGACCAGACTCCAGTCGCCCTAGTATTCTACCCCTCATAACATCATCAATATGTTTTCTTTGAACTATTTTCAACACACAATCACTGTTAGCACATCTGAAAACGTCTGCACACTTACTCGCTGCACCATACTCTGACATGCACCAATGCACCTCTGTGTATGTGGATTGCTGCCAGTGCCACCGTGCGACGACCGCAGGTCAAATGCTCTACATGGTCATACATCGAGTTGATTGAAACCTAGAAACTGCCCACCAGAGTGTTGTTTCACCATATATCAGCATTATCCTTAATTTATGGGCATGAGTGTCATACATCGAGTTGATTGAAACCTAGAAACTGCCCACCAGAGTGTTGTTTCACCATATATCAGCATTATAATAAATTTATGAGCATGAGTGTACATCTGTATTCAAGCACTTGCAATTTCAGTTTTTTCAGCATCACCTTGATGCTCTCACATGGGTCAAACAAATATGTGACCATTCGAGCTGTCATCTTTGTGTATATTCAATATCCATGGTTGATTCTACCTGGCTCAGGTCGCACACACTTAACTAAGATCCTATGATGAGTTGCTGAAGTGTTCCATAACCATCTTGATTTGTAGACTAAATGAATGTCCCTAGCATTCTTCCAATGAACTGAAATGTGTCATCCACTTTACCCACGACCAGACTATGTAATCCTTCCATTTCATATCCCCACAAATTATCCACCCAGGTATGTGTTGGCCTACTTCAAATGTGATTAATTGATATTGTAGCCAAAGACAACTATTTTGTTTTGTTGTGTAAATTGCACAATTTTACACTTCTTAATACTAAGGTAAGTTGCCAATGTTCTTTGCACATAACTGCAGCCTCTGCAAAATGCCACCAACAACATGAACAGCAAGGATTCAAACACCCTTTCCTGGGGCACACCTGAAGTTACTTTCACATCTGTTGATGACTTTCATCCAGATAACATGCTGTGCCCTATCTACCAAGTAATAATCAATTCAGTCACAAATTTCACTTGATACCCCTTATGATCATACTTTTGATAATATGTGTAGGTATGGTACCAAGCCAAATTCTTTTTGGAAATCAAGAAATACTGCACCTACCTCACTCCCTTGATCCATGACTTTCAGCATGTCATGTGAGAACAGTGCAAGTTGCATTTCACATGCTCATCATTCTCTACCCCCCCATGAGCCATGGACCTTGCCGTTGGTGGGGAGGCTTGCGTGCCTCAGTGATACACATGGCCGTACCGTAGGTGCAACCACAACGGAGGGATATCTGTTGAGAGGCCAGACAAACATGTGGTTCCTGAAGAGGGGCAGCATCCTTTTCAGTAGTTGCAGGGGCAACAGTCTGGATGATTGACTGATCTGGCCTTGTAACAATAACCAAAACGGCCTTGCTGTTCTGGTACTGCGAACGGCTGAAAGCAAGGGGAAACTACAGCCGTAATTTTTCCCGAGGGCATGCAGCTTTACTGTATGGTTAAATGATGATGGCGTCCTCTTGGGTAAAATATTCTGGAGGTAAAATAGTCCCCCATTCAGATCTCCGGGCAGGGACTACTCAAGAGGACGTCATTATCAGGAGAAAGAAAACTGGCGTTCTACAGATCGGAGCGTGGAATGTCAGATCCCTTAATCAGGCAGGTAGATTAGAAAATTTAAAAAGGGAAATGGATATAGTGGGAATTAGTGAAGTTCGGTGGCAGGAGGAACAAGACTTTCGGTCAGGTGATTACAGGGTTATAAATACAAAATCAAATAGGTGTAATGCAGGAGTAGGTTTAATAATGAATAAAAAAAATAGGAGTGCGGGTTAGCTACTACAAACAGCATAGTGAACGCATTATTGTGGCCAAGATAGACACAAAGCCCATGCCTACTACAGTAGTACAAGTTTATATGCCAACTAGCTCTGCAGATGATGAAGAAATAGATGAAATGTATGATGAGATAAAAGAAATTATTCAGGTAGTGAAGGGAGACGAAAATTTAATAGTCGTGGGTGACTGGAATTCGTCAGTAGGAAAAGGGAGAGAAGGAAACATAGTAGGTGAATATGGATTGGGGGGAAGGAATGAAAGAGGAAGCCGCCTTGTAGAATTTTGCACAGAGCATAACTTAATCATAGCTAACACTTGGTTCAAGAATCATAAAAGAAGGTTGTATACATGGAAGAATCCTGGAGATACTAGAAGGTATCAGACAGATTACATAATGGTAAGACAGAGATTTAGGAACCAGGTTTTAAATTGTAAGACATTTCCAGGGGCAGACGTGGACTCTGACCACAATCTATTGGTTATGAATTGTAGATTAAAACTGAAGAAACTGCAAAAAGGTGGGAATTTAAGGAGATGGGATCTGGATAAACTGACTAAACCAGAGGTTGTAGAGTGTTTCAGGGAGAGCATAAGGGAACAATTGACAGGAATGGGGGAAAGAAATACAGTAGAAGAAGAATGGGCAGCTCTGAGGGATGAAGTAGTGAAGGCAGCAGATGATCAAGTAGGTAAAAAGACGAGGGCTAATAGAAATCCTTGGGTAACAGAAGAAATATTGAATTTAATTGATGAAAGGAGAAAATATAAAAATGCAGTAAATGAGGCAGGCAAAAAGGAATACAAACGTCTCAAAAATGATATCGACAGGAAGTGCAAAATGGCTAAGCAGGGATGGCTAGAAGACAAATGTAAGGATGTAGAGCCTTGTCTCACTAGGGGTAAGATAGATACTGCCTACAGGAAAATTAAAGAGACCTTTGGAGAGAAGAGAACCACTTGTATGAATATCAAGAGCTCAGTTGGCAACCCCGTTCTAAGCAAAGAAGGGAAGGCAGAAAGGAGGAAGGAGTATATAGAGGGTTTATACAAGGGCGATGTACTTGAGGACAATATTATGGAAATGGAAGAGGATGTAGATGAAGACGAAATGGGAGATAAGATACTGCGTGAAGAGTTTGACAGAGCACTGAAAGACCTGAGTCGAAACAAGGCCCCGGGAGTAGACAACATTCCATTAGAACTACTGATGGCCTTGGGAGAGCCATTCATGACAAAACTCTACCATCTGGTGAGGAAGATGTATGAGACAGGCGAAATACCCTCAGACTTCAAGAAGAATATAATAATTCCAATCCCAAAGAAAGCAGGTGTTGACGGATGTGAAAATTACCGAACTATCAGTTTAATAAGTCACAGCTGCAAAATACTAACACGAATTATTTACAGACGAATGGAAAAACTGGTAGAAGCCGACCTCGGGGAAGATCAGTTTGGATTCCGTAGAAATGTTGGAACACGTGAGGCAATACTAACCTTAAGACTTATCTTAGAAGAAAGATTAAGAAAAGGCAAACCTACGTTTCTAGCATTTGTAGACTTAGAGAAAGCTTTTGACAATGTTAACTGGAATAATCTCTTTCAAATTCTGAAGGTGGCAGGGGTAAAATACAGGGAACGAAAGGCTATTTACAATTTGTACAGAAACCAGATGGCAGTTATAAGAACCGAGAGGCATGAAAGGGAAGCAGTGGTTGGGAAGGGTGTGAGACAGGGCTGTAGCCTATCCCCAATGTTATTCAATCTGTATATTGAGCAAGCAGTAAAGGAAACAAAAGAAAAATTTGGAGTAGGTATTAAAATTCATGGAGAAGAAGTAAAAACTTTGAGGTTCGCCGATGACATTGTAATTCTGTCAGAGACAGCAAAGGACTTGGAAGAGCAGTTGAACGGAATGGATAGTGTCTTGAAAGGAGGATATAAGATGAACATCAACAAAAGCAAAACGAGGATAATGGAATGTAGTCAAACTAAATCAGGTGATGCTGAGGGAATTAGATTAGGAAATGAGACACTTAAAGCAGTAAAGGAGTTTTGCTATTTAGGGAGCAAAATAACTGATGATGGTCGAAGTAGAGAGGATATAAAATGTAGACTGGCAATGGGAAGGAAAGCGTTTCTGAAGAAGAGAAATTTGTTAACATCGAGTATAGATTTAAGCGTCAGGAAGTCGTTTCTGAAAGTATTTGTATGGAGTGTAGCCATGTATGGAAGTGAAACATGGACGATAACTAATTTGGACAAGAAGAGAATAGAAGCTTTCGAAATGTAGTGCTACAGAAGAATGCTGAAGATAAGGTGGGTAGATCACATAACTAATGAGAAGGTATTGAGTAGAATTGGGGAGAAGAGAAGTTTGTGGCACAACTTGACTAGAAGAAGGGATCGGTTGATAGGACATGTTTTGAGGCATCAAGGGATCACAAATTTAGTATTGGAGGGCACCGTGGAGGGTAAAAATCGTAGAGGGAGACCAAGAGATGAATACACTAAGCAGATTCAGAAGGATGTAGGTTGCAGTAGGTACTGGGAGATGAAGGAGCTTGCACAGGATAGAGTAGCATGGAGAGCTGCATCAAACCAGTCTCAGGACTGAAGACCACAACAACAACAACAACAACATCATTCTCTAAACCCATTATGGTTGGCACTGAGGTGGTTAATTTGTCTCAGATACCTCATTACATTTGAGCTCAGAAAATGTTTTAAGACTCTACAACAAATGTATGTCACAGATATTGGACAACAGATTTTTTACATGATTTCTGCTACCTGTCTTGTAGATGAGCGTGACCTGTGCTTTCTACCATCCTTAGGCATGGGGTTTTGTTCATGCATTCTATGGTATATTGTGGCTAAAGGAGAGATTAACACAGCCACAAATATTACTAAGTGACTATCCTGAAGCATGAACCAGTCACAGCATAGGCTATCTAATGTCTATCTAATGGCTTCCAGGGGCAACAAAAAGCTGATTTTCAATGTTCTACATAATTATTGACCAAATTTAAAATCTGAAATGCTTTAATAATCTACTCATTAATAGGTATAACCTTATATTAAAAGTTTAACACAATAAGACAAATATTATAGTTAGAAACCATGTGTTTGTCTTGGGGCAGCATTGACTTATAGTCCACAAATACCTGGACTTTCATTTAGTATCTGATAATGAGAGCACTTAGTGACTTCCACCAAAGTTTGCACATAATTCAAACCTTTATGAATCAGTCTCTCACCAACAACCCCCACAACAAATGACGAAATAAAAAAAGTTTATTGCTAACTACATTTTCACTGCTCATTCAGTAAAACTATAGCATTATCAGACATTATGTTTTAACTTATTACTTCTTTGCTAGCACTCTATTTGCAACACAGTATGCATACAATATCCGAAATGCACCACTGAATGTTCCTGCAAAATCGTATTGTGGGGCGGCGGTTAAGTTTGTAAAAATAAATGAATTGCTGTATAAATGCTTGCATGTTGAATCAGTTTCTGGCTTTTAGAATGTTGTTAACGCTGTCTTTCGCCATTCTCAACACTGGCTCTCTATTTACTTTTTAGCACCCAGAGAGTGATTTAACAAAACGTGAAGCCAGTACTTAGAGATCCTAGTGCCCACTTCATCTGAGAATACCATTATAGCTGCAGCTTATAGCTCTGAGGAATTAGGAGATTGTCTGGGATTTCTAATGAAAAACGGTTTTCCAAAATAGTTGAGTATATTCTGAAATTCACTGATAAAAAACACAAGTATCCCTACAACCTAACTAACAGAGCAGTTCAGAGTCTAATGCGCTGATGCAACTATAAATGTCCGAATTAAATGTTGAAAAGAATGCTCGCCATAATTTGATGAGATATTTCATCAAACGCCACGCTAAATATTTGGTAGAATGTCTGTCCCGCGACGGCACGTGAAAATACGACAATACGCAAACTGAAGCTAGATAATGAAAATCATCCCAGAATTAACACTTCACTTGAAATGTTTTCATGGTTCCGCGTATCTCTAGTAACTTAATACGGCACCCGAGGCTGTTTGTAGCAGTGATACCGATGCGACGCGACTCCCGACACAGATGGCGTGTCATTCAGCATCTGGAGAGAACTAGGGCCTTTCTTCCTCGCGCAGCGTTCTTATATATAAAGCCGCGGTGCGGACGGCTAAGGGAACGCCTGATCAAATCGGCTCTCCCGACTAGCCGCTGGGCTAGTAACGCACCACTTCAAGTTACATAATAATTTATAGCTTCTTTTGCTGATGGCTGTTAATTTAAACGTGCATTCAGCACGCAGGTAAGTATTGATAATAAAATTTTGACGTGGCTAAGTTAAATATTTTGGGCGAGAGAATTAATTAAATTACACTGCACGCAGTAGATGAGCTCTGAACTGTCCTTTTTGAGATCCGTTATCGCTATAATTTTATAGGTATTCAAAAGAAACTTCATAGTCATAGCGGACCTCCAACCTATTTAAATCTAAACATCCTAGCCTTATTTATTAGCCTACTTAATCTATCTTGCTTCCTTCAGTTTTGAGATGAAAACCAGAAAATCATGAATTTCCACTAAAATCTTAATTTGTGAAATCCAAAGTACTGTTTTTATTAAATCATTATGAAAGATGAATCTAAATATAAATTTTGAAGTCTCTAGCTCTTTTCTGTTGCGCCAATGATTTTTTCAGAAAAACGTCCAAATTTCGAAAATGGCTGAAGTTATCGAACTGATATTTAACACACATTAATTTAGTATTATTCCTGACATGCTAGAAAAGTTTTAGGTCATTTGCTTGATTTTTAAGGTATTGCGCAACATTTATGACGTCAGAGCTAGTTACAGCAGACTGGCTGGCACACAATGAAAACTGATGTGAATTTACTACAGCGTGAGTAGGCTGCTTCCCTACAGTATGATTGTGTGACACAAAATTTCAGGAGATACATTGTCACAGACATTTAGATGCGTGAAAAACTAGAGTCTGCCTAAAATGGAGGACAGTGAAACTTCAACATTGGGCATGACATTTTACTTTATCTGCTCTTTAAGTATTTGTATGGAGTGTAGCCATGTATGGAAGTGAAACAAGGATGATAAATAGTTTGGACAAGAAGAGAATAAAAGCTTTCGAAATGTGGTGCTACAGAAGAATGCTGAAGATTAGATGGGTAGATGACATAACTAATGAGGAGGTATTGAATAGAATTGGG
This sequence comes from Schistocerca americana, assembly GCF_021461395.2. Lineage (NCBI taxonomy): Eukaryota > Metazoa > Arthropoda > Insecta > Orthoptera > Acrididae > Schistocerca > Schistocerca americana. The sequence goes on from NC_060123.1 coordinate 134,814,177, forward strand.
GAGAAGAGAAGTTTGTGGCACAACTTGACTAGAAGAAGGGAATGGTTGGTAGGACATGTTCTGAGGCATCAAGGGATCACAAATTTAGTATTGGAGGGCACCGTGGAGGGTAAAAATCGTAGAGGGAGACCAAGAGATGAATACACTAAGCAGATTCAGAAGGATGTAGGTTGCAGTAGGTACTGGGAGATGAAGGAGCTTGCACAGGATAGAGTAGCATGGAGAGCTGCATCAAACCAGTCTCAGGACTGAAGACCACAACAACACAACTACTAACTCTACTTGCAATGTACTTTGAAGATGGTATCTACATATATCACTGAATGTACCTACAAAATTATATCATTGTATGGTACGTAGTTCAGGGGATATAACATCATAAACATTAAGATGCATGAAAAACTAGCTTTTAGTTAAAATGAGCACAAATTACTTATGCTATATTCATCCACTGAGAACATTTAGCGACTTCCAAACCTTGTCCAAACTTTTGTGTCACTTATGTGCATAACAGCTAAGATTTGGCACTTCTTCTTTTTTTTGAGTCATCAGTTTTCTGACTGGTTTGATGTGGTCTGCCATGAATTCCTCTTCTGTGCTAACCTCTTCATCTCAGAGTAGTACTTGCAACCTATGTCCTCAAATATATACTGAGTATATACTGTCTTCCTCTACAGTTTTTGCCCCTCAACACTCCCTTTATTACCATGGAAGCCATTCCCAGATGCCTTAACAGATGTCCTGTCATCCTGTCCTTTTTTGTTGTCAGTGTTTTCCACATATTCCTTTCCTTTCTGATTCTGCGCAGAACCTTCTCATTCCTTATCTTATCAGTCCACCTAATTTTCAACATTCGCCTGTAGCATTACATCTCAAATGCTTTGATTCTCTTCTGTTCCTTTTTTTCCCAAAGTCCATGTTTTACTGCCATACAATCTCTTCTGTTCCATTTTTCCCAAAGTCCATGTTTTACTACCATACAGTGCTGTGTTCCAAACATACATTCTCAGAAATTTCTTCCTCAAATTAAAGCCTATGTTTGATACTAGTAGACTTCTCCTCACCAGGAATGCCCTTTTTGCCAGTGTTGGTTATTTTGGTGCCTAGGTAGTAGAATTCCTTAACTTCTACTTCATGACCATCAATCCTGATGTTAAGTTTCTCCCTGTTCTCATTTCTGGTACTTCTCATTACTTTCATCTTTCTCTGATTTGCTCTCAGTCCATATTCTGTACTCATTAGACTGTTCCCATTCAGCAGATCCTGTACTTCTTCTTCAGTTTCACTCAGGATAACAATGTCATCAGTGAATCATTTCATTGATATCCTTTCACCTTGAATTTTAGCCCCACTCCTGAACCTCGCTTTTATTTCCATCATTGTTTCATAAATATACAGATTGAACAGTAGGGGTGAAAGACTACATCCCTGTCTTACACCCTTTATAACCTGAGCACTTCATGCTTGGTCATCCACTCTTATTATTCCCTCTTGGCTTTGGTACGTATTGTATATTATCTGCCTCTGCCTATAGCTTACCCCTATTTTTCTTAGAATTTTGTACATCCTGAACCATTTTAAATTGTTGAAGGGTTTTCCCAGGTTGACGGATCCTATAAATGTGTCTCGATCTTTCTGTAGTCTTGCTTCCACTATCAACTGCAATATCAGAATTGCTTCTCTGATGCTTTTGCTTTTCCTGAGGCTAAACTGATTGTCACCTAACACATCTCCATTTTCTTTTCCATTCTTCTGTATATTATTCTTGTCAGCAACTTGGATGCATGAACTGTTCAGCTAATTTTGTGATGATTCTCACACTTGTCAGTTCTTGTAGGCTTCAGAATTACATGGATCATATTATTCTGAAAGTCAAATGGTATGTCGCCACACTCATACATTTTACACACCAACATGAGTAGTCATTTTATTGCTAATTCTTCCAATGATTTTAGGAATTCTGATGGAATGTTATCTATCCCTTCTGCCTTATTTGATTTTAAGTCCTCCAAAGCTCTTATAAATTCTGATTCTATTATTGGATCCCCCATATCTTCTAAATCAACTCCCGTTTCTTCTTCTATGACATCAGACAAGTCTTCTCCCTCATAGAGGCCTTCAGTGTACTTTTCCACCTATCCACTGTCCTCTGCAATTAACAGTGGAATTCCCATTGCACCTTTAATGTTAACAACCTCACTTTTAAATTCACTGGAGGCTGTTTTGACTTTCCTATATGCTGAGTCAATCCTTCCAACAGTCACTTATTTCTTCACAGTTCTCATACAGCCATTTCGTCTTAGCTCCCCTGCACTTCCTGTTTATTTAATTCTGCATTGACTTGTATTTCTGTATTCCTGAATTTGCTGTTCCTCTTTCTTCTTTCATTGATTAAGTGAGGTGTTTCTTCTGTTTCCCATAGTTTCTTCACAGTTACCTTCCTTGTACCTATGTTTTTCTTCCCAACTTCTGTCATTCCCCATTTTAGAGATGTCCATTTCTCTTCAACTGTACTGCCTACTGAACCGTTCTTTATTGTTGCATCTATAGCCTTAGAGAAATTCAAGAGTATCTCATCATTCCTTAGTACTTCTGTATTCTACTTCTTTGCATACTGATCCTTCCTGACTAATCTCTTAAACTTCAGCCTACTCTTCATCACTATTACATTGTGCTCTGAGTCTATATGTGCTCCTGAGTATGTCTTACAATCCAGTATCTGATTTCAGAATCTCTGTCTCACCGTGGTGTAACATAACTGAAATCTTTCCATATCACCTGGCCTTTTCCAAGTATAGCTCCTCCTTTTGTTGTTCTTGAACAGAGTATTCACTATTACTAGCTGAAATTTATTACAGAACTCAGTTTTTTTCCTCTCTCATTCTTTGTCCCAAGCCCTTATTCTCCTGTAACCTTTTCTTCTACTCCTTCCCCTACAACTGCATTCCATTCCCTCATGACTATTAGATTTTTGTCTCCCTTCAGATACTGTATTGCCCTTTCGATATCTTCATATACTTTCTCTATCTCATCTTCAGCTTGGGACATTGGCATGTATACCTGAACTATCAATGCCATTGTCGGTTTGCTGTTGATTCTGATAAAAAACCCTATCACTGAACTGTTCACAGTAACACATTCTCTGCCCTGCCTTCTTATTCATAACAAATCCTACTACCGTTATACCATTTTCTGCTGCCGTTGATATTACACTATATTCATCTGACCAGAAATCCTTATCTTCTGTCCGTTTCACTTCACTGACCCCTACTATATCTAGATTGAGCCTTTGCATTTCTCTTTTCAGATTTTCTAGCTTACCTACCACATTCAAGCTTTTGACATTCCTCGCCCCACTTGTAGAACATTGTCCTTTAGTTGGTTATTCAATCTTTTTCTCATGGTCACCTCCACCTTGGCAGTACCCTTCTGGAGATCTGAAGGGGGAACATTCTGGAATCATTTGCCAGTGGAGAGATCATCATGACACTTTTTCAGTGACAGGCATCTTGTCCTGTGGATTCACATAATGTGTCTTTAATGCAGTGGTTTCTATTGCCTTCTGTATCCTCATGCCATTGATCACTGCAGATTCTTCCATCTTTAGGAGCAGTTTCCCACCCCAAGGACAAGAGAGTGCCCTGAGCCTCTGCCTACTCCTTCACCCTCTGTGACAGGGCAGTTGTCAGAATGAAGGTGACTTCTTATGCCGGAAGCCTTCGGCCACCAATTTTGATTATTAATCAAAATTTAAGCAGTGGTGCGACATTAATTCATTTTCAATCAGGTGTCTGAAGCTGTTTTATACATGGGAGTTTGGTTCTTTAAAGAATCGGAGGACTGCTGGTATAGAATCTTACAGGGTTTCCACTGGCACCTGGAGCTTTGTGCAGTTTTTACAATTTCAGTTGTTTCTGAACACCACAGACACTAAGACCTATTTCATTCATATTTTCAGTGAAGTTAGAATTAAATTGTGTAATACTTATAGATTTTTCTATGCAAAGGAACATCTGAGAAAGAACTTCATCATTTATGCTTTTACTTTGCTAACCTCAACTACAGTTCCTGTCTCATCCATATGTGTATCAACACTAACTTTGGTGCCACTAATCACATTTAAATATCATCAGAATAACTATGGCTTACGTGAAAGATCTTTTGATAATATGTTGCTACATCAGTTGTTGAAGGCTTCACAATTTACTTCTTGAAAGACAAACGTGTTTGTTTGGCACTTAAAATAATTGTGCACTGTGTTGACTCAAAGACAAGGGTGTTGGCTACTTTTCACTTCTTGATGTCTTACAGAATTAGCATCTGGGACAATGCACTTAAATTAGTAAAGTATGTATTCAGCAAATAAAACAGTAGTAGTTGGTGTAAGAGCTGCACCTATTTTAGATTGAAGTCAGCTGATAGGTACGCCTGCTTAAACGAAGTCCCTCTAACAATGGAATGTTTCCAACTAGAGAAGAAATTAGCATATTTCATCAAAATATAAGAGGTATTAGAGATAAAGTTAGTGAACTGCTAATAGATGTTGACTCTGAAATTATTGGTATACCAGAGCACCCCTTAAAATAATATGATAATTCAGAGGCTTCCTTTACCAGGCTACAGATTAGCTGGCTGTTTCTCAAGGAGTTCCTTGCGGGGTGGGAGAGTGGCTCTGTACTTAAAAAACAGTACATTCGAGTACATAGACGTATCACGACACTGCACTGAACAGATATTTGAAAGTTGTGCAGTGTTAATTGAATTTAGTGAAACTAAACTTCTAATTGTTGTTATTTATAGGTCCCCTAACTATGACTTCAGAGCATTTCTGCTCAAGCTAGAGAGGGTTCTTGATTCACTTTGAAGGAAGTACCAGAAAGTAGTTATATGTGGTGACTTCAATATTAATTTTGTATATGATTGTGCAAGAAAAAGGATGTTGGTAGATCTTCTAAATTCATATGATCTCATGCAAACTGTGTTTTTTCCGACTAGGGTGCAGGGGAGCAGTAGCACTGTCATAGACAATATTTTTATTCATTCTTCATTACTAGATGGGCATTCTGTTAGTAAGAGCATGAATGGCCTTTCAGACCATGATGCACAAATTTTAACACTAAAAGGCTTTTGTACTCAAACCAATGTCATATTTAATTACAAACTATGTAGGAAAGTTAATCCAACAGCAATTGAGAGTTTTTTAAAACTTGTTAAGGAACAAGAGTGGCAGGATGTTTATAGTGCCAATACCATAGATGATAAATACAATGCTTTCCATAACACATTTCTCAAGCTCTTTGAGAGCTGATTTCCATTAGAACATTCTAAAAAGGGTACTAGTAGTAATGGGCAGCCTGGGTGGCTGACTAGTGGGATAATGATATCATGTAGAACAAAGTGGGAATTATATCAAAATGTTAGAAGTAGTCACAATCAAGCTACAGTAGCCCATTAAAAACAGTATTGGAAGGTGCTTAAAATGTTATTAGGAAGGCAAAGAGTATGTGGTATGCAAATCAAATAGCTAATTCACAGGATAAAATTAAAACCACATGGTCAGTTGCGAAGGAAATGTCTGGTCAGCAGCACAAGGTCGATGATATAAAGTCAGTTCGCAGTAAAAATATTTCTGTTACTGATAAATCACATATATCTCCAGTATTTAACAATCATTTACTGAGCATTGCTGGTGAATTAAATAAAAATTTAGTTTCTACAGGAAATCATTCAACTTTCTTGGCAAATGCCTTTCCGAGATTGATGTCTGAAATACTCCTCTGTGATACAGACAAGAGGAAGATTGAGTCAATAATTAAATCACTGAAGACTACGGACTCTCATGGTTATGATGGAGTGTCAAGCAGAATATTAAAGTACTGTGCTGCACATGTTAACCCTGTATTTAGCCATATTTGTAATATTTCCTTTAGGAATGGTAGTTCCCTGTGCGATTAAAGTACTCAGTAGTAAAGCCACTTTATAAGAAGGGAGAAAGGGATAATGTAGATAATTTTAGACCAATTTCTATGCCATCAGTATATGCAAAAGTTATTGAAAAGGCTGTGTATGTAAAGATAATTGATCATTTTATATCATACGATCTGCTATCAAATGTACAGTTCAGCTTTAGAAGTCGTTTAACAACTGAAAATGCTATATTCTCTTTTCTCTGTGAGGTACTGGATGGGCTAAACAAAAAGTTTCGAACACTTGGCATATTTTTTGATTTAACTAAGTCATTTGATTGTGTTGATCACAAAATATTGCTCTAGAAGTTGGACCATTACGGAATACGGGGAGTAGCTCACAATTGCTTAGCCTCTTACTTTAGCAACAGGCAGCAAAAAGGTCATTATTCACAGTGTTGATAATGGCTGTGATGTGGGATCTGAGTGGGGTACTGTGAAGTGGGGCGTGCCCCAGGGATTAGTGCTGGGGCTGCTCCTGTTCCTTATTTATATAAATGATATGCCCTCTAGTATTATGGGTAACGCTAAAATATTTCTGTTTGCTGCTGACACTAGCTTGATAGTAAAGGATGCAGTGTGCAACATTGGCTCGGTTTCAAATAGTGCAGTACATGACCTCAGTTCATGGCTTGTAGAAAATAAACTAATGTTAAATCACAGTAAGACTCAGTTTTTACAGTTTCTAACACACAATTCAACAAAACCTGACATTTTAATTTCACAGAACGGGCATATGATTAGTGAAACTGAACAGTTCAAATTTCTAGGTGTTCAGATAGATAGTAAGCTGTTGTGGAAAGCCCACATTTAGGATCTTGTTCAAAGAGTTAATGCTGCCATTTTTACTATTCGAACGGTATCAAAGGTGAGCAGTACTTTGATACGAAAATTAGTCTACTTTGTTTATTTTCATTCACTTATATCATATGGTATTATATTTTGGTGTAACTCTTCCCATTCTACAAGGATATTTTTGGCTCAGAAACGGGCGATTCGGGCAACAAGTGGTGTGCGTTCATGAACCTCTTGTCGACCTCTGTTCATGAGTCTGGGTATTTTGACATTGGCCTCTCAGTATGTATATACCTTATTGTCATTTCTTGTTACCAATATTAGTTTATTTCCAAGAATAAGCAGCTTTCACTCGGTTAATACTCGGCAGAAATCAAACCTGTATATGGATCAGACTTCCTTAACTCTTGTGCAAAAAGTTGTGCAGAATACTGCTGCATCCATTTTCAATAAGCTGCCACTCAAATTCAAAAATCTTAGCAGTAATCCATGTGCTTTCAAATTGAAACTGAAGAGTTTCCTCATGGGTCACTCCTTCTATTCTGTCAAGGAGTTCCTTGAGAAATTAAGCTGATTCTTAGTGTATTGCTGATAGCGTTTACTTAAACTTATGGACTGACTTTTTTCAGGTTCATGAACATTTATTTTTATCTGTTATTACTTTTATGTTGTAATTTCATGTACTGACATGTTCCATGACCTTGGAGATTTGCTCCTCAATTTGATCCTATGGAACTTGACGTGTAAATAAATAAACACTGTGTAAAGTGGATTGCTGTGCATGTTACAGATAACTCTTCATGTATCATGGAATTCTTACACTTCCTCCCCAGTACATTTATTCCTTAATGGTTCCTGTTGTCAGTTTCAGCTTTTACAGAAATAATGCCCTAGTCTCTTTCTTGCACCACTGTAAAAATAAATGATATAAATACTGGTGTTGATGGCCTTGAGAAACACATAAAAATCATTAGAACTGAACAAGGTTACATATTAGAGGGAAGCACAGGCCACACCTGTTTACAAAAAGGTAGTAAAAGTGATCTGCAAAATTACCTGCCATTGTTTCTTTTTTTTCTTTTTTTTTTATTATTAATAAAAAGGCAGGTGTTCAAGGATGAGGTGGGGGGGGGGGGGGGGGAGGGGGGGGCGATGCCATTAGTCTTCTTCTGACAGGTTTGATATGGCTCGCCATGACTCCTTATCCTGGAACAACATCTTCATTTCAGAGAAGCACTTGACCTACATTCCAACCTCTATCTTCCCCTACAGTTTTTACCCTCTACTGTCCTCTTTACAGGCTGTATACAACCCGGGACAACTGGGAGATCCATGAAAAACCTGGGAATTTTTTCATCAGGGAGAAAACCAGGAATATCAAGGGAATTTTTTATAATTCCAGGAATTTTTCATTGTTTTAGTTTTCAGTTAAATTTTTGTAACTTTGACTGTTAAGAACCAATACTCTAACAAATGATACTACTGTATCTCAGTACTGCAGAATAATACTGCAGCAATAAAACACGAACGAGAGAAAAAAAGAAAACAAAAGTAAAACGTAAGATGCAAAGGAAATGTGCTACATACAACGACAAAACACAATGCTCATACAAGCATCAGGCAACAGCAAAATGTGACAAAGGCTTTAGGAAGACTATGCAATGCTTTGTAAGAAAAAATTGCCTCCGATGAGTGTGACATAACAATGGCTTACATTAGATTCATTTGAGCTGTTGCAAGCCAGCTCATGGGCATGCCCAGTTGAGTCACATATGAGTAGTACCTTCTCCTGTTTCTGGCTACAGAAGTGTGGCAATTAGCTTTATAACCAATAGCAGCAAGCAAGCCAGATGCTACCCAGAAAAGTTTTGCTGGCACGCCTAAGCTGCCAGATTCACGTGCATGTGCAACAGGCCCGGATCTAGGAGTGCGGAGCAAATCAGTGTATCTGTCCCGGGTGGCATTTCTCGGGGGAAGGGGGGTGCTAAATTCATATTCTTGATGAAAAAGACCTTGTTTCACAAAGCGCCTAGCATCCAGCACATGTTGGTATATCGATTACTCATATGATTTTGAAATGCATCCCTATTGGTTTTTGAATGAATTCGAAGTTGATTTCTGAATGAATCATCAGTTGATTTTTGAATGCGTGCATAGTGTATGTGATACCTCTATCAGGGGAATCCTTGTCACATCTATAAATAAACTTTCCTGCAGACAAAAGGGGATGGGGTTATACCAACTGAGCAGAATAAATCTGAACGGGTCAATGCCAGTCGCTGTTTATGTGGTTGACTGGGTTTGCAAATGATCTGTGTTGTTATAATATTAGCAAAATCCATACATTCATACTACCAGAGTGGAAATAAATGACTACCAGGAATAACAGGTAACAAAGATTACGTATTATCTTCTCGGTGTACCCAAGAAAATGAAATTTTGACGAAATTTTTGGCCAGACCGCTACACTATTAAGGACCAGTTGTACAGTCGCTGGCTAGCAGCTGCTAAGTTCTTTTCTGGGAGTAGTGTGGAAAACATGTTGTATGAACATGTAATAACCCCTCACCAGAGAAAAAATGCAGGATAACTAAACTGGTGATTGTGGGAGGAGAAAAAGTTTTGGTACTGGCAGGAATAGTTACAGTATTAGAGGTGACAACATTGTTTGTTAGAATGAGGAAGGAAAAGAAACAGGGACATCACACAAATTATGGAAGAATAGGATGATTCCAAATTTATATGATAATTTCGCACTACTACTTTTCAATTTCATGCTTCAGAAGCTGGAGCATATGAATGAAATGTGAAGCTATTTCCTAACATACAACTTTTTGCTTGTTATAGGCCAAATAACCACTTGATATTGGTACTTCGTTAATTATATTCTGTTGTGGTACAAAAATGACCATTTGTGCCAAAACAGTCTTATTTATTTGGTGTGTGTTACAACTAATGCAATATTAGGCAGGCCTATTTCATTTTATCTAGCAGACAGTGACATAATACATATCGTTTCTTCATGTAGCAAAACGTTTGACAGACTTTTATGAGGTAATAGATTCTTTCCCAGAAAGGAAAGCATGCCATGTAAAGCTGTAGCAAGATTAGAGACAGAAAAATGCTAGGACTTTAGGATTGACGAAATGTGTGCTGTCTTGCTTGTCTCTACTGGTTTAATGTATCCTATATTTAATTTTATGTCATACAAAACAGCAAGTTATTAGCTAATAGGCAATAAAGAGTGCAAAATTTCTGAAGAGTTCTTGGTCTCCCCGTTACAAATAATCCTGTCCAATATTAACTGCGACATTCTTTTTATAACGGGCAGGATGTCAAACTGGCCAACTGGGAGCAGGAAATGGGACATTTTAATTTCCACTGTCCTGAATATAGTTTATGGCACCCATTACAAAATATTACATGTTTGAATTCCACAGAGCAAAATATAATAAGATGCGATAGAAGAATGCTGCGTGAAGAAGCACTTAAGACCAAACCACATTGAACACATATGACAATGTATCAGACTCTTCAGAAAGATGTGTGCTACAAAATAAACATATTTTTGAAAAGTAAATTTTTAAAATTTTTGACGTTGTACCTCATATGCTCGAAGGAGGGGAGCGGGAGGGCACCACTACCTAGTATTGGCCCAGTTCAGAAATATCAGCCCCAGATCTATGATATTTCTGAACTGGGCCAATACTAGGTAGTGGTGCCCTCCCGCTCCCCCTCCTTCGAGCGTTTGAGGTATGACGCCAAAAATTTTAAAAATTTACTTTTCAAAAATATGTTTATTTTGTAGCACACATCTTCCTGAATAGTCTGCATTTAATGAATTTGCTGTTTCCCTTCGTTTATTGCTCCCATGTCAAATGAAAACAAAACGGATTTCTGTGGCTGGGAGCCATCAAGTGAATTAAAATACATTCACATAATTACAGAAGGCTAAAATATGTTATTAATTTCAGATTTTATTTTATTTCCAACTTTCTGACAGTCAAGCATTAATTGCCTTGCAGAACAATGAAGGTATTTTTGTTGGTTTGCTAGAGAAATTTGGCTTTTATTAATCTTTTCCACTGAGGCAGTCAATTTATTTTTAACAAAGTGTTTAATTCCACACTATTGGCTAGTTTCATCTGTTTGCTGCATTTCAAGTGCACATTTTCATCTTCTAGCACATATGGCATTATGCCACAAACATGAGATAATACAGTACTGGTACTCCAAGAAAATGTGCATCAAAATCTGGACATTCGAGTACGTACTTAAGCCAAATTATGCATTTAATATGGTTCATGAAATTATGATGCTCTTGGAGTATTCTGTAATGTCTTGTTTCTTTTATAACATAATGTAAGATCTTTTAATGTTTTGCATGTATGGACATACAGGCTTTCTGCTTCATCGTAGCTGTGCAAGTGCGGTGACGCCTGTTATCAGACACTCTCTGGCAACTACTGAAATGAACCTATTTCTAACAAGTCGGAAAATAATGGTTGTTTGAAAAGTGTTACTTTCAAAGTAAATTTCCTTTTACTCAAGATGAACTACGTGCGAGAATGTATGATGAATTTCTTAAATCACAGAGCATTTGACTCTCATTTAAAAATCAACTCTTTGAGGATGACCATTTAGAATAATTTCAAACCCAGAAGATCAGTCATTTATGTCGTCATTAAAAATTTTACTGGCACATGTGTGTGATGTGTCTTAAAGTGTAATATGTGCAAAAAACATAAACATTACATTTGAAAGCTTAGCTTCTCTTGCAGCTTATTAATCTTTGAGACCAGTATTATATGTGAAAGCTTTTTTTCTTTTCTTGTGGCAACACTGTGTATATTAATTTAAACCATTAACTTTTCCTATATGTGTGTTCACACTATTTAACAGTGATGTTGCTATTGGCTGACTAAATCACATGTCCTACGCTCTGACTATCCATTGTTGTCAGATGGCAAGATCACGTGACATGAGCTGTGACAGGATGACAAAAGTGCATCACAATTTCGATTTCAATGCCTCGGAGACTAACATGCGGTGTTTAGTGAAATTCAAATTTATACTTTTGTAATGCAAAAACATGCAGTGTACATGTTGCTGCACATCAGACATCTGTCCAAACATGTTTTTTTCCCTGAGTTTTGATTTCTAAAGTGCCGGTAAAATCTACACTGAAGTATAAAACCATGACAATTCAATGGATTGATAAGTTTTACAGTTACGAGGAAAAGTATACTGTCACTTATCATGGAAAAGGTGTATTTTCATCTGGGAGAAAGTGTGTTTTTAACCAGGAAAAATCAGGGAATTTTTTTTCCTTGGCCACGTATACACCCTGCTTTAGAACCATGAGCCGGCCGAAGTGGCCGTGCGGTTAAAGGCGCTGCAGTCTGGAACCGCAAGACCGCTACGGTCGCAGGTTCGAATCCTGCCTCGGGCATGGATGTTTGTGATGTCCTTAGGTTAGTTAGGTTTAACTAGTTCTAAGTTCTAGGGGACTAATGAGCTCAGGAGTTGAGTCCCATAGTGCTCAGAGCCAGCCATTAGAACCATGGAAGTTATTATATGATGTCTTAACGTATGCCCTATCACCCTGTCCCTTCATCTTGTCAGTGTTCTCCATTTGTTCCTTTCCTTGCTGATTCTGCACAGAACATCCTCATTTTTTATCTTCTCAGTTCATTTAATTTTCAACATCCTTCTATAGCACCACATTTCATCCCTTCAATTCTCTTCTTTTCTGATTTTCTCATGGCCCATGATTCACTTCCCTACAATGCTGTGCTCTAAACATACAGTCTCAAAATTTTCTTCTTCAAATTAAGGCCAATATTTGATACTAGTAGACTTCTTTTGGCCAAGAATTCCCTCTTCATCTTTTCTAGTTTGCTTTTTATGTCCTCCTTATTTCATCTGTCATGCATCATTTTGCTTCCAAGGTAGCAGAATTCCTTCACTTCATCTACATCTTGCTCGCCAATTTTGATGTTCAGTTTTTGACTTATCTCATTTCCTTCAATTTCTGACTAATCTCATTTCCGTTACTCCTCATTACTTTCATCTTTCTTCAGTTCACCCTCAATCAGACTTGGGCAGAATTTATTAGAATGGCAAACAATGAATAAAGACAAAAATTATTATTTGTTATTCATAAATAACAAATCAAGTTATTTATTCAAATTAATTTATTTATAAGTGTGAGTAAAAGGTGTTGTGAACAATAATTAACTTTAAAATCCAAACACATTGATAGCTCAAGTTCTTTGTCATTTATAAAACAAATGTACTTTCTGTTGCTTTGTGTTCAAAATATTTCCATTTTTTTCTGACTGTCTCAGCAGAAAATTTATTTGATATTGAAAGATTTTCCAGTACAGTTTACTAAAAAAATATGTTCTACACATCAGAACTTAGCAGTGTGTTACATGTTCTGAAAATTGCGCTTATTTCAGAATAATGATGTAAGACTTTCAAATCATGATCTACGCTACTGGCCATCAAAATTGCTACATCAAGAAGAAATGCAGATGATAAACGGGTATTCATTGGGCAAATATATTATACTAGAAATGACATGTGATTACATTTTCACGCAATTTGGGTGCATAGATCCTGAGAAATCAGTACCCGGAACAACCACCTCTGGCCGTAATAACAGCCTTGATACGCCTGGGCATTGAGTCAAACAGAGCTTGGATGGCTTGTACAGGTACAGCTGCCCATGCAGCTTCAACACGATACCACAGTTCATCAAGAGTAGTGACTGGCATATTGTGACAAGCCAGTTGCTTGGCCACCATTGACCAGACGTTTTCAATTGGTGAGAGATCTGGAGAATGTGTTGGCCAGGGCAGCAGTCAAACATTTTCTGTATCCAGAAAGGCCCGTACAGGACCTGCAACATGCAGTTGTGCATTATCCTGCTGAAATGTAGGGTTTTGCAGGGATCGAGTAAAGGGTAGAGCCACGGGTCGTAACACATCTGAAATGTAAAGTCCACTGTTCAAAGTGCCCTCAATGCGAACAAGAGGTGACCGAGACGTGTAACCAATGGCACCCCATACCATCATGCCGGGTGATACGCCAATATGGTGATGACGAATACATGCTTCCAATGTGCGTTCACTGCAATGTCGCCAACCACAGATGTGACCATTATGATGCTGTAAACAGAACCTGGATTCATCCGAAAAAATGATGTTTTGCCATTCGTGCACCCAGGTTTGTCGTTGAGTACGCCATCTCAGGGGCTCCTGTCTGTGGTGCAGTGTCAAGGATAACTTCAGCCATGGTCTCTGAGCTGATAGTCCATGCTGCTGCAAACGTCATTGAACTGTTCGTGCAGATGGTTGTTGTCTTGCAAACGTCCGCATCTGTTGACTCAGGGATCGAGACGTGGCTGCACGATCCGTTACAGCCATGTGGATAAGATGCCTGTCATCTCGACTGCTAGTGATACAAGGCCATTGGGATCCAGCACGGCATTCCGTATTATCCTCCTGAACCCACCGATACCATATTCTGCTAACAGTCATTGGATCTCGACCAACGCGAGTAGCAATGTCGCGATACGATAAACCGCAATTGCGATAGGCTACAATCTGACCTTTATCAAAGTCTGAAACGTGATGGTACGCATATCTCCTCCTTACACGAGGTATCACAACAACATTTCACTAGGCAACGCCGGTCAACTGCTGTTTGTGTATGTCAGCATGTTGTAGGTGTCACTACCAGTGCCAACTTTGTGTGAATGCTCTGAAAAGCTAATCATTTGCATATCACAGCTTCTTCTTCCTGGTGGTTAAATTTCGTGTCTGTAGCACGTCATCTTCGTGGTGTGGTGTAGCAATTTTAATGGTCAGTAGTGTACTTAAGCAAAAAATTCAGAAGTAATCAATTCCACCATAGCTTTTGACAAATGATTTCGTAGTGATTTCACATCAGCTTCACCTCCAAAGCCCATTCAAAATTAAAAAATAAATTCTCTTATCCTCCCACAACTTCATTCCAAACTCACCATCTGATGTCTTCAGCACTTCTTTGGCTATCATAAATCTGTATTTCATTATGAACCTGAGTCCACCATTCATCATGAGCAGCAGTACAGGTGAACTATGTGTATTTAAATCATGGGAAAAACAGTGCTACAGTAGCTCTATTTTCTGTATTTGGTGTATAAAGGTGAACAAAGTCTTCAAATTGTCTGTTGACGTTGATTTGATAAAAAGTTGGCCAGTGCACTGCATTATTATGAGCTCGTTTATGTACTCAAACTCAGTGACACTTAAGAAATTTTTCAATCCAAAAACTGTTGACTGTATTGATGTATGTCGGATCAGAAAACTACTCCATCTTGTAACATGAAGCTCACTCAAGAGTTAGTCCTAGAACACTTTCCATTATTTCTGATCATTTCGGACATACATCATTCCACAAATCATTATATTTTTGTGTAATTTTGCGGTGCCCTTTCGCTTATGCCATTTTAAGAGACTTTAGATTTAATATCTATTCATGTTGGTCATTACCAACCACAGAGCCCTTACTTTGTTCACTAATTTTTTAGCAGTACAAAAACAAGAGAACTGTACTATTATATCATGAAGACACCCATACCCAACAGCATTAGCAATCTTGACACAACTGAGGAAGGTATTGCTCATTCACATCTCTACAGGCAGCACTCTCATCTCTGCCTAATTACAAAGAATGCTTCCTCATGTTGTTAGAGGTGGGTATGCAGTGCATTGGCTTCTTGGAGGTTGTCTACCACAGCCCATAGAGAGATCTATAGTTTAATATGTAATCTGAAACATGGTTCAAATTGTCATTTTTTCATTGTCTGAGGTAAAAGAAGCATGAAATGATAGGAAAATTCCTAGGATCAACAGGGCTCAAACTCCAAACCTTTGGCTTCATACTCTGGAATCTACACACTTTTTCCTTTTCTATTTAACCCACTGAAGCACCAAGGCACTCTCCTGTAAAGTGCATTAATAAAGACTTTATCAAACAGAAACTGTACTGAGCCACACAAACAAATGTTGGTTATATAGGCAAAGTTCTATTCCTGCAGTAACCAAAGAAGATGAGTTGTATTCTACGGCATTCTTTACTTAAGTTACGAAAAATAAATATCAAATAATTATTTGTGTTCACAGAAAGGAATAGTCCTTTTATCCACAAATTTTTTTTTTTGAATGATCTAATTATTCAAATAATTATCTAGATACAAATTTATTCAAATAATGCCATCTCTCCCCTCAGTCCCTATTCTGTTCATTCCATTCAACAGTTTATGTAATTCAAATGAGTAGGAAAAATATTCAAATACAGCATTAGTAGTGCTGCTTGACACAGTCCGTCATTTAAATACTCAGGCATCACACTGCAAAACAATACAAAATGGAATGAGCATGCAAAGATTGAAGTAGGGAAGGTGGCTGGAGATAGTGGTCATGTGTGCATGAGTTGTGCCTGCTTGTGTGAATGTGTGTGTTTTCCTTTCTTACCTGAAAAAGGTTTTGGCCGAAAGCTCAGTGTGTAAGCCTTTTTGTTGTGTCTATCTGCAACTCAGAGTGTCTTCTTTATGGTGAGTAGTCTACCCTTTTCATAACATTGTTAATTTGTGATACTTGATGTGATTGACAAATCTATAAAGCAAAAATTGTTAGATGGCATGTTCTGAGATGGTATGAGTTGTAAGAATATATGTACATCTTCAAAGAGTGACTCCTGTTATTTGGTAGTGTATAGGAAATAGACAAGCACAATTTCATCTCAAGCAAAGATCAGGTTGCACAGGAGTCAAAATCCACTAAATGAAGAAAGAAGATATCGAGAGGAGAGATATACTCCAGATAAGCAAGTCAATAATTTCTGATCTGTCAGATACAGCAATGAACATCCCAGGCTGAAGGCAGTTCATGTACCTTTGACCATGACTCTCATTACCAATGGAAACTGCTAGCTCAGACCTGTGGATATTCTACAGAAGAATACAAAAAGGTAATCATGTGGGCACCGAGAAATATATTTTAAAATGGTAAAACAAAGAAAAAATTTTAAAAGTAGGCAGTTTCATCAGCTGCACTTAGCCCCTTGTGCTTGGATTTTGCAGTTCTTCAAATGACTGTGAAACTCAACAATATATCCATTTAGTCTCTAAAACATAAAAAATTGTTGAAGATAATTAATTATAAATAATTTGTTTATTAGATAAATGCTAACCTGTGGGCAGGAGCACTGTAACAATGCAACTCACTCCACTAACAATCATGCTGATGCACAATGGCCACCTGCGGCCCCAATGATCCATAACAACCCAGCACGCCAAATAGCTGGGTATCTCAACCAGCGATGACAAGAGGAAGCTTGTGTACTCATTACTTCCAAGAGATGGACCATAATAACTCAGTCCCACATAAACTAGCTCATTTGAAAACCTGGAAACAAAAGTCAATCATAAAAACAGATCCAAAAATTGATCTATTTCTTAAAGGAATCTGATCACATAATCAGAAAGTTTAGATCAGTTGTTGAGAGCTTCTTTCTAAAAATCAAAGAGTAGAGTCACGTTTCCTACATGACTAATATAAATTACTTAACTTACTGAGTGAACAAATGGCTACATGCTGAACATTTATATCAGAAACATCTATTTATAGCTAAATTAACTTAATCTAAGTTTAATTTATTAGTTACATCCTACAAAAATGGTTAAAAAATGTTTTGTACCATACACTGAAAGAATTTTAATTCAGAAAGTGTTTCAGTTTGCATTTCTAATGTGTTGTTGCTTCTCAGTGGCTTTAAATATCTGGGGAGATGATAAAGCTATTTTTATGGCTGTCTAATTAGCTCTTTTCTGTGCCAGAGTAATAAACAGCAAAAGTAATTACATCAGGTTTTATAAGGGAGTAAACATATGGGCTCAATAGTGAGAATGCACTTGTGGTGCTACAGCCTCTAAGCCCTACCTTAAGTAAATGTGTGGAATGCAGTCCTCTGGTGAATGTTTGAAATGTAGTTGGCAGTTGGAATGTGTGACATTTCTGGAGAGAGGAGAGAAGGTTTCACAGGTACCTGCAAGCACGATGTGGGCATTTTGTAACTGGAAGGCCTTAGGGAGGTGCCTTTGTCAGATGAGTGGCACTTAGTCGAAGGATTTTTAAAATCCTTCAGTATGAGTGGAAGGTGTAATTTAAATTCTTACATGCCAGTTTGGAGTTGTTGTCATGTGACTAGGGCCTCCCATCGGGTAGACAGATCAGTGGGTGCAAGTCTTTCAATTTGATGCCACTTCAGCAACTTGCACGTTGATGGGGATGAAATGGTGATGATTAGGACAACACAACACTCAGTCCCTGAGCAGAGAAAATCTCCAAATCCGGGCCCTTAGGATTGACATTCTGTCATGCTCCTTAGGATTGACATTCTGTCATGCTGACCACTCAGCTATTGGTGTTGCTACTGTATAATGGCTGCATAAGTTTAAGCACTTTTATCAATGTTTCAGTCATTGGTAAGTACTGATTTTGGAGTGTGTGTTTAACCTAGAAGCTCATATTGTCTGTGTAATTTATTAACTATACCTCCCTGTAACTGTTTCACCTATATTCTATTGCAGACAGCAGGAGGTAACAAATGAGAACATGAAGGTTTATGTAATGATCTGTTCTAACTCCTGAATGGTAGGATTTTCATATCTGGGTGGTCTAGTGTGGGATCAGGTTATTTGCAGAAGTCCACAGGGACTGAACAGTTGAGATGGCACTCATACATTGGAAAAATATTGGACTAGTGTGCATTAGAACAGTAGTGCAATACTCATGCTTAGCAGCATAAGAATGGTGGTAACAGAAAACATGTTGTTGTTGTTGTTGTGGTCTTCAGAACTGAGACTGGTTTGATGCAGCTCTCCATGCTACTCTATCCTGTGCAAGCTTCTTCATCTCCCAGTACCTACTGCAACCTACATCCTTCTGAATCTGCTTAGTGTATTCATCTCTTGGTCTCCCTCTACGATTTTTACCCTCCGCGCTGCCCTCCAATACTAAATTGGTGATCCCTTGATGCCTCAGGACATGTCCTACCAACCGATCCCTTCTTCAAGTCAAGTTGTGCCACAAACTTCTCTTCTCCCCAGTCCTATTCCACACCTCCTCATTAGTTATGTGATCTACCCATCTAATCTTCAGCATTCTTCTGTAGCACCACATTTCGAAAGCTTCTATTATTTTCTTGTCTAAACTATTTATCGTCCATGTTTCACTTCCATACATGGCTCCACACCATACAAATACTTTCAGAAATGACTTCCTGACACTTAAATCTATACTCAATGTTAACAAACTTCTCTTCTTCAGAAACGCTTTCCTTCGCATTGCCAGTCTACATTTTATATCCTCCCTACTACCACCATCATCAGTTATTTTGCTCCCTGAATAGAAAAACTCCTTTACTACTTTAAGTGTCTCATTTCCTAATCTAATTCCCTCAGCATCACCTGACTTAATTTGACTACATTCCATTATCCTCATTTTGCTTTTGTTGATGCTCATCTTATATCCTCCTTTCAAGACA
The DNA here is from genome assembly GCF_021461395.2 of Schistocerca americana. NCBI lineage: Eukaryota > Metazoa > Arthropoda > Insecta > Orthoptera > Acrididae > Schistocerca > Schistocerca americana. The sequence goes on from NC_060123.1 coordinate 134,833,538, forward strand.
CTATCCATTCCGTTCAACTGCTCTTCCAAGTCCTTTGCTGTCTCTGACAGAATTGCAATGTCATCGGCGAACCTCAAAGTTTTTATTACTTCTCCATGGATTTTAATACCTACTCCGAATTTTTCTTTTGTTTCCTTTACTGCTTGCTCAATATACAGATTGAATAACATTGGGGATAGGCTACAGCCCTGTCTCACACCCTTCCCAACCACTGCTTCCCTTTCATGCCTCTCGGTTCTTATAACTGCCATCTGGTTTCTGTACAAATTGTAAATAGCCTTTCGTTCCCTGTATTTTACCCCCTGCCACCTTTAGAATTTGAAAGCAAGTATTCCAGTCAACATTGTCAAAATCTTTCTCTAAGTCTACAAATGCTAGTAATGTAGGTTTGCCTTTCCTTAATCTATTTTCTAAGAAAAGTCGTAGGGTCAGTATTGCCTCACGTGTTCCAACATTTCTGCGGAATTCAAACTGATCTCCCCCGAGGTCGGCTTCTACCAGTTTTTCCATTTGTCTGTAAATAATTCGTGTTAGTATTTTGCAGCTGTGACTTATTAAACTGATAGTTCGGTAATTTTCACATCTGTCAACATCTGCTTTCTTTGGGATTGGAATTATTATATTCTTCTTGAAGTCTGAGGGTATTTCACCTGTCTCATACATCTTGCTCACCAGATGGTAGAGTTTTGTCAGGAGTGGCTCTCCCAAGGCCGTCAGTAGTTCCAATGGAATGTTGTCTACTCCCGGGGCCTTGTTTCGACTGAGGTCTTTCAGTGCTCTGTCAAACTCTTCACGCAGTATCATATCTCCCATTTCATCTTCATCTACATCCTCTTCCATTTCCATAATATCGTCCTCAAGTACATCGGCCTTGTATAGACCCTCTATATACTCCTTCTACCTTTCTGCCTTCCCTTCTTTGCTTAGAAGTGGGTTTCCATCTGAGCTCTTGATATTCATACAAGTGGCTCTCATTTCTCCGAAGGTCTCTTTAATTTTCCTGTAGGCAGTATCTATCTTACCCTTAGTGAGATAAGCCTCTACATCCTTACATTTGTCCTCTAGCCATCCCTGCTTAGCCATTTTGCACTACCTGTCGATCTCATTTTTGAGACGTTTGTATTCCTTTTTGCCTGCTTCATTTACTGCATTTTTATATTTTCTCCTTTCATCAATTAAATTCAATATTTCTTCTGTTACCCAAGGATTTCTACTAGCCCTCATCTTTTTACCTACTTTATCCTCTGCTGCCTTCACTACTTCATCGCTCAGAGCTACCCATTCTTCTTCTACTGTATTTCTTTCCCCCATTCGTGTCAGTTGTTCCCTTATGCTCTTGCTGAAACTCTTTACAACCTCTGGTTTGGTCAGTTTAACCAGGTCCCATCTCCTTACATTCCCACCTTTTTGCAGTTTCTTCAGTTTTAATCTACAGTTCATAACCAATAGATTGTGGTCAGAGTCCACATCTGCCCCTGGAAGTGTCGTACAATTTAAAACCTGGTTCCTAAATCTCTGTCTTACCATTATATAATCTGACAAACTGACTTTTTGGCTTCTGTCTTGGGTTCTTCAGCCGACGTTCATCTAATGATTTTTCTGAGGTTTCGCCAGCATGAGTGGCTGGCATTGTCAAAGCTTCACCCTCCATTGCCGGTGGTGAACTGGAGCCGAGCTCGCGGCCGCAGACTATATGTACCTGGCATGCCAACATCCGAGGGCTCCTCCGCGGCCATTTCCGGTGCGGTTCTCCTCTTGCTACCTGCGACGGTCGTTCGCTGCAGTGCGGGAAGCCAGGATCCATTTACCTTAAGGCTTTCCTCTTTCTTGCTCAAACTATTCGCGTGTTTTTGTATTTCTACAGCTTCTCTGAACAACCATGTGTGATAGTGCTTGTCTACAGCCAGAACTTCCGCGTCGGCGAATTTTACTACGTGGTCGGTCTCATTCAGTGCGTGCTCTGCCACGGCCGATTTCTCCACCTGCCCCAACCTGCAATGTCGTTTATGCTCTTTGATCCTGGTGTTAATGGATCGTCCAGTCATTCCGGCATAAACTTTTCCGCATGTGTATGGTATACGGTATATTCCCGACATTGCAAGTGGGTCTCTTTTCTCCTTCGCCGATCTAAGACATTCTTTGATCTTCCTTGTCGGTTTGAAAATCGTCTTTACGCCATGTTTGCGCAATATACGGCCGATTCTGTCCGTTACTCTGGGAATGTATGGAAGAAAGGCCTTACCCGCCATTTGTTTTTCTGGTTCCTTACTTCGCTGAGTGTTTGGCTCTGTTACACTTCTAATATAATTTGTGGAGTACCCATTGCTCCTCAGGACAGTTTCCAGGTGTTGCATTTCTCGTTTGAGGTGTTGTGGCTCACATATTTGTCCTGCTCTTGTTACGAGCGTACTAATCATGCCTCTTTTCTGGCTCGGGTGGTGGTTTGATAGTTTGTGCAGGTATCGGTCCGTGTGTGTTGGTTTTCGATACATGCTGTGTCCCAGGTCTTCGCCGTCCCTTGTGACCAGCACATCTAGAAATGGCAGTTTTTTGTCCTTTTCTACTTCCATGGTAAATGTTATGTTGGCATGGAGGCTGTTCAAGTGTCTTAGGAAGTCACCGAGCTGTTCTTCACCATGGCTCCACACCACGAAAGTATCATCGACATACCTGTACCACACCTTAGGTTTGCAAGTCGCCGAGACCAGTGCCTGTGCTTCGAATTGTTCCATGAAGGAAGTTGGCCACCACTGGACTGAGAGGACTACCCATGGCGACGCCTTCCAGCTGCTCGTAGAAATCGCCATTCCACGTGAAATAGCTCATGGTGAGACATGCATGGAAGAGCTTTCTGATGTCTTGCGGGAAAATGGAACCGATGTGCTCCAGAGCGTCTCTGAGTGGCACTTTCGTAAATAACGAAAGAACATCAAAGCTGACCAGGATGTCGTTTGGTGCAAGTTTCAGTTTCTTCAACCTCTCAATGAAATGTCCTGAGTCCGTAATGTAAGTGTCGGTCTTCCCCACGTGTGGCTGGAGCAGAGAGGCCAAGTGTTTTGCCAGTTTATATGTCGGTGAGCCAGGAGCGCTAAACGATCGATCTCAGTGGAACGTTGATCTTATGAATCTTGGGTAATCCATACAGCCGAGGTGGTAGGGCTTCTGTGTTGTGCAGGTTTCTCTGTATATCCGCCAGCAGAGAAGACGCCTTGATTAATCGATTCGTATTCCATGTGATACGCTGCGTCGGATCTGTGATTAGTTTTCGGTACGTCATCGGATCTAATAGGACTCGGATCTTTTGCTCATAATCTTCGGTCTTCATTACGACGGTCGCATTCCCCTTATCGGCAGGCAGTACCAATATACTCTTGTCGGCGTTGAGATTCTTAATGGCTTGTACCTCTTCTTTCTTCAGGTTGCAAGCTGGTAGTTTTGCTCGGCGCAGTATCCTGGCTGTTTCAGTGCATATTTCCTCTGCCTTTTCACAAGGAAGGGTCCGAATGGCTGCTTCGGTGTTGGCAATGATGTCCTCCATAGGTATAGTTCTCGGGATGATAGCGAAATTCCCTCCTTTTTGAAGAACAGACACTTCCTCTTCGGTCAATTGTCATTCAGTGAGGTTGACCACTGTGTGTGACATGTCGGGAATCGTCTTGTCGGTCTGCTTCCGGCATCTTTCAAACTTTTTCTTCTGCCGCTCAGTGCAGCGTTCGAGTTCGTTCTGCATGCTCCTGTGAGTGATGCTGTCGATCTTGTCCCAGTCATCTCGATGCATTCTACTACTTAGTTGATAGAAAATGTCCAGAAGTTCCTGATCCGTTCTTGCCAAGTCTCTCCGTGTTGTATGTATTCATTCACGAAGAAAAGCTCGTTCCATTCTGTCGTAGATATGATGTGCTTGGGCGGTGGTGAATAGGCGCTTACATCTCAAGAACTTTGGTGTAGCACATTCATCTCGGCACCGTGACAGAAAGGCAAGAGAGGACATCAGTCGCGCTTTCTTCTTCTGTCGTTGGTCAAGGCATCGGTACAACCTGCAAATCTCCACCCCATAGAGGTGTAATACAAAATTGTTAAGGCTTTTGTGGCCACTTGTTGACAAACTGCCTTTTGGCTTCTGTCTCGGGTTCTTCGGCCGACGTTCATCTAATGATTTTTCTGAGGTTTCGCCAGCACGAGTGGCTGGCATTGTCAAAGCTTCACCCTCCATTGCCGGTGGTGAACTGGAGCCGAGCTCGCGGCCGCAGACTATATGTACCTGGCGCGCCAACGTCCGAGGGCTTCTCTGCGGTCATTTCCGGTGCGGTTCTCCTCTTGCTACCTGCGACAGTCGTTCGCTGCAGTAAGGGAAGCCAGGATCCGTTTACCTTAAGGCTTTCCTCTATCTTGTTCAAACTATTCGCGTGTTTTTGTATTTCTACAGCTTCTCTGAACAAGCGCGTGTGATAGTGCTTGTCTACAGCCAGAACTTCCGTGTCGGCGAATTTTATTACGTGGTCGGTCTCATTCAGTGCATGCTCTGCCATGGCCGATTTTTCCACCTGCCCCAACCTGCAATGTCGCTTATGCTCTTTGATCTTGGTGTTAATGGATCGTCCAGTCATTCCGACATAAACTTTTCCGCATGTGTATGGTATACGGTATATTCCTGACATTGCAAGTGGGTCTCTTTTCTCCTTCGCCGATCTAAGACACTCTTTGATCTTCCTTGTCGGTTTGAAAATCGTCTTTACGCCATGTTTGCACAATGTACGGCCGATTCTGTCCGTCACTCTGGGAATGTATGGCAGAAAGGCCATACCCAACATTTCTTTTTCTGGTTCCTTACTTCGCCGAGTGTTTGGCTCTGTTACACTTCTAATATAATTTGTGGAGTACCCATTGCTCCTCAGGACAGTTTCCAGGTGTTGCATTTCTCGTTTGAGGTGTTGCGGCTCACATATTCGTCCTGCTCTCGTTGCGAGCGTACTAATCATGCCTCTTTTCTGCCTCGGATGGTGGTTTGATAGTTTGTGCAGGACGAATATGTGAGCCACAACACCTCAAACGAGAAATGCAACACCTGGAAACTGTCCTGAGGAGCAATGGGTACTCCACAAATTATATTAGAAGTGTAACAGAGCCAAACACTCGGCGAAGTAAGGAACCAGAAAAAGAAATGTCGGGTAAGGCCTTTCTGCCATACATTCCCAGAGTGACGAACAGAATCGGCCGTACATTATGCAAACATGGCGTAAAGATGATTTTCAAACCGACAAGGAAGATCAAAGAGTGTCTTAGATCGGTGAAGGAGAAAAGAGACCCACTTGCAATGTCAGGAATATACCGTATACCAAGCACATGCAGAAACGTTTATATCGGAATGACTGGGAAATCCATTAACACAGGATCAAAGAGCATAAGCGACATTGCAGGTTGGGGCAGGTGGAGAAATTGGCCATGGCACAGCACGCACTGAATGAGACCAACCACGTAATAAAATTCGCCGACATGGAAGCTCTGTCTGTAGACAAGCACTATCACACGCGCTTGTTCAGAGAAGCTGTAGAAATACAAAAACACGCGAATAGTTTGAACAAGAAAGAGGAAAGCCTTAAGACAAACGGATCCTGGCTTCCCGTACTGCAGCGAAGGACCGTCGCATGTAGCAAGAGGAGAACCGCACCTGACATGACCGCGGCGAAGCCATCGGATGTTGGCGCGCCAGGTACATATAGTCTGCGGGCGCGAGCTCGGCTCCAGTTCACCACCGGCAATGGAGGGTGAAGCTTTGACAATGCCAGCCACTTGTGCTGGTGAAACATCAGAAGAGTCATTAGATAAACGTCGGCCGAAGAACCCGAGACAGAAGCCAAAAGGCAGTTTGTCAACAAGTGGCCACAAAAGCCTTAACAATTTTGTATTATATAATCTATCTGAAACCCTGTAGTATCTCCAGGATTCATCCATGTATACAACCTTCATTCATGATTCTTGAACCAAGTGTTAGCTATGATTAAGTTATGCTCTCTGCAAAATTCTACCAGTCGGCTTCCTCTTTCATTTCTTACCCCCAATCCATATTCACCTACTATGTTTTTCTCTCCCTTTTCCTACTCTTAAATTCCAGTCACCCATGACTAGTAAATTTTCATCTCCCTTCACTACCTGAATAATTTCTTTTATCTCATCATACATTTCATCAATTTCTTCATCATCTGCAGAGCTAGTTGGCATATAAACTTGTACTACTGTAGTAGGCATGGGCTTCGTGTCTATCTTGGCCACAATATTACTATGCTGTTGGTAGTAGCTTACCCGCACTCCTATTTTTTTATTCATTATTAAACCTACTCCTGCATTACCCGTATTTGATTTTGTATTTATAACCATGTATTCACCTGACCAAGTCTTGTTCCTTCTGCCACCAAACTTCACTAATTCCCATACATCTAACTTCAACCTATCCATTTCCCTTTTTAAATTTTCTAACCTACCTGCCCGATTAAGGGATCTGACATTCCATAGAACGCCAGTTTTCTTTCTCCTGATAACGACGTCCTCTTGAGTAGTCCCCACCCGGAGATCCGAATGGGGGACTATTTTACCTCCGGAATATTTTACCCAAGATGACGCCATCATCATTTAACCATACAGTAAAGCTGCATGCCCTCGGGAAAAATTACGGCTGTAATTTCCCCTTGCTTTCAGCCATTCGCAGTACCAGCACAGCAAGGCCGTTTTGGTTAGTGTTGCAAGGCCAGATCAGTCAATCATCTAGACTGTTGCCCCTGCAACTACTGAAAAGGCTGCTTCCCCTCTTCAGGAACCACATGTTTGTCTGGCCTCTCAACAGATACCCCTCTGTTGTGGTTGCACCTGCAGTACGGCCATCTGTACCACTGAGGCATGCAAGCCTCCTCACCAACAGCAAGGTCAATGGTTCATGGGGGTAGAAAGTTTAATTTAAGTTTAATTTAAACTGATTATACACATATAGAAGACAAGACCATCTTATGACATAAAAAGTTACAATTGTGGTTCTCTTCCTTAAATGATGAATTCTATGCACCTATTCCTCCTGGAAAATTGGTTAATTCCATTGTCAATAGGACAATCAATGTCAGGGTGAGTGTTCAACAGAGCTAAGTCATTAAGTCAATCCTCCTTCATTGTTGACCTCAGCCATGTCTTTGTATGACACAATGTTGAAAAACTTCTTTCAACTGCAACAGTAGATGCAGGTAGACAAGCAAATATTTTGTGCAGTGTCTGCAAAGTAGGTTAGTCAGATCTACGACAAACAGACAACGATTGCATACAGAATCATGATCATTAAGGGTGTTTATACTCATTTGCTTGTATTAGTCTCTTTTTAATCTCAAAGAGTGATTCTTCTTCAAAGAATGGTAGTTCAGTTAAGCACTGATTCAGTTTATGTACCAGGTCATTACCATCATGTTTCAGTAGCTGTGAGGGCAAAAGAATGCTGAATTTTAAAGGACAAATATTTTATTCAGCAAAACATTCTCTCATGTCAGTCGTAATATGGTCCAGTTGGAATAAAGGTAATTCTTTTCCAATATGTCATAGCATCATCATTATGATCGCTGTTTTCACTGTGTCTTTGTCTGCCTATAAGACCAGGAACACTCATCTCCACGTGTAACTCGTCCGTAACTGCCTTCACCTCTTCAACAATACAAGCAAAGTGGCTATCAATATTAGCTCTCATGCTGTCATACACCTTGAGCGTCGAATCTAATTTTGCTTTTACCATCGCGACATACAATCTAGGGTCTTGTAAGATTTTGCTTACTGGATGTGTTATGTTCATAATATCACTCAGTGTAAACAGAGTGATAAAAAACTCGCAGTTAGAGAGAGAAAAATTCGCAGTTAGAGAGAGCTCAAAGGAGAAAATCGGCTTTGGTAGCCGGTGTTCTATCCCTCCAACACTGTATTTCTTTAAGAACTTTGCAAACTGTTCTGAGATTGGCTGCAAATTGAATAACAGCATCACGTTGCTCAACCCATCTCATTTGACAATGTGACTGCAGCGAGTGTTTTAGGTGACTCTTCAAAACTGAGCAACCATCACAGCCTATACTCACACAGTTTTCCAGTGACATAGAAAGGCTTTCCATTCTCCTTAAAATCATAGAACATAATATTTCACCAGTAATGCTACGCTCCTCATCTTGACTCTCCTGAGGTCCATCATCAATGTTTCCACTACAATCATTGTCTTTATGGATGTCAACGAAACCCAAAAATATTTCGTGTAATTTGCAGTCACCATCAACGTATCTTGCAGCTAAACTCAGTTGGGCGATGTGCGCTATGTCTCTAGTCTCATTGAAGATTATGCTGTAATAACGAGAATCTTTGATTTCCTCTAGTATTCTCGATAACATCACTGTTTCACAGCATGAACTAAGTTCGTTACACGTTGTTTTACTTATGTAAGTGGCGTTCACTCTAGTGGCATCAGGGTGATGTTTTAGTTGCAAGTCTCCAGCATCAGTTCTAAATCTTAGAAGAGCTCTAAAGTTTCCCTCATTACTCAATACTTGCTAGAGCCAGGCCTCAAATAGAAGGGTTACATGGATGTACATATCTTTAAATGTATGGTGAAACTCACTGAAATGATCTGGCATAGATTGGACATGGGTGTGTGACATGGTGCGTGGTGCATTCAGATGTCACGCATGTGCAAGGATATTGCTGATGGATAGACAGCTATCTCTTGGTGAAAAAGCGTGTGGAATGCACTGGGTTGGGGCAGGAAGGATACTGGAGGTGGAAACCAGTCAGGTAGGTCCAGGTAGGCAGTGAGGTGATGCAGCCAAGGTCAGCTGGGTTTGCAGTAGTCATGGGAAGTGTTAATTGGCACTGACATTGTTGAAATTGGTAGTTGATATGGCAGTAGCTGTTTTCCCCACATTTAAAGTGTTGAACAGTTCAGTTTTTGACACTGTGGCATATGAAAAGCCTCATGTTTGCACAACTTTGAACATAAAGTGCCTCATGATTTGGGTACACATGATCTGGTGGTGATCAAATGCAGTGAGCTCCACATTTTCCATCCTTCACTAGGCTATAACACTTATGGTCAGTACAATGACTGACACTGACATGCCAAGTACCATATTGATACCATATTGACAAGAGCACGCTCTCTCTCTCTCTCTCTCTCTCTCTCTCTCTCTCTCTCTCTCTCTCCACCTCTCAGAAATGTTTAATTAATGATTGATCATTATATAGAGTTCTGCCAATAACTCTACATAAATGTCAATAATTAATTAAAATTTGCATGTGGTTTTATACATTACAGTAAAGACAACAGAACAATGCAACACCTCACACATGGAAAACATCATGAATAAATGCCATAGTGCACAGGAAACACACTTCAAAATGGGAAGAATCTCCTCAAAAGCATTATGTGCAATATATAAATAAAAAGAAAATCCGTGGACTTTCATAAACTATTCCTGATAGATCAAATAAAATTTTACAGATGTCTTGGGATGGGGAATTCAACATGTTCTTTACATTTTGAGTTTCTTCTCAGCAGATCTACAATTTCTGGCATTATTAGGCATTCATAAGGCAGAAGCTAAAAGAGTAATATATGAAACCACTGGCCACAGAAGAGTGGAAGAATACCAGTGACTAGTATGAGAAGACAGCAAACTTTCCTCACTGTATGGGCTCCATAGATGGAAAACACATAGGAAATGTAAAACCATGAAGTTCAGACAGTAAATATTATAATTACAAAAAGTATTTTTATGTTGTACTAATGACCATGCAGACAGCAATTACTGTTTCAGATTCATAGACATAGGGGCGTTTGTTCATCAAGAATTATCTTTTGTATTTAAAGCAACTGAATTAGGTAAAAAAGTTTACAATCAGACTTTGAATGTGCCAGGTGTAACATCACTTCCAAATGATCCATGTGGACTGAAAAGCCCTTATATGTTTGTGGTCGATGAGGATTTTGCAATGAGTGACAACTTAATGAGACCATATACTGCAAAAAACCTGACTAATAAACAAAAAGTCTTTAAATACAGGCTGTCACAAGCATGGCATAATGTAGAATTTGTATTTGGCATTTCATCTAATAAATGGATAATTTTTACACTGTCCAGTTGATGTTAATGTTGACGTGGTGGATGCTATTATACAGGCATGTAATACACTTCATAATTTTGTGAGACAACATGACAGCTTTAATATTGATGACACACTTACATGTATAATGGGAAGTATTCCTGCGCATGAGACAAAAGAAACTAACTGTGGCAAAACTATCAGAGATCATTATGCTGCTTACTTCTGTTCCCTCAAGGACCTGCACCATGGTAAGTTCATTATGTTAATATCCTCAAATGACAAGTAGTTTTTAGTCTAAAAATTGGATTGTTGACATTTTATTCATGAGCATATTTCAGTGTACACTATTTATAAATACTAACAAAATATTTACTGTCAGTGCCCACCAAGACCTGTGTCTGCTTGTCATCCATTCCATCCCACTTTCTTCCCCAAATGGCTGCTGAAATTGCTTGCCATGATTCTTTTTATCTGTTTTAGTACTCTTGCCCTGAGTGTTGTACAGGCATTGGTGTCCCTGCATTATCATAATCATTACTTTACTATCCAGATGCTCCATTTTGTTGCTTTGTATGGTACAACAAGATGATACAATGACAATAATGCAAGGGTGGTATAGTCTGTCTGCAAACTGAACAGCAAGCACCCAAGTTCCCAGTCCCTCTACGCAGCTACGTCATAAGTAATATATGCACACAGACTGTTCCACAGTTATACTGACACTTCTACAGAGGGCTTGTCATATCCGTGGAGACACATAGTGCAGGCATGTCTGGAGAGTGTTAATTTCAGTAAATGTGTTACACTATATGAAATACAGTAATTAGCACAAATGTAATTAACATAACAAACACATATGAACAGAATTTAGGTAAATCAATGGTTGCTGCACAGCACTGCTGTATATGTAACGATTAGTTGTCATCCTTTACCGCTGTTCTTCCTGGAAGGCCACTTCCCGTAGACAGATCATAAAAATGCAGAGAAAGAAATGCAGATCAAATGCACCCCAGCTTATTCACACCATGCCCCATTCAACAAACAGTTGTCTATGATATTATTATGAAATATCAAAAAAATACACATGAATAACATGCACATGTGGCTGTAGCCTAATTAAGTTGCTCAGTGGAGTGAATAAAAGAAAGAGTAAGTCACATACAAACACATGCATGAATCCAGATAAAGAAATGGCAAATTTACCTTTGAATTTTCATCTTTCCACTGTAATTTGCAGATCACAGTGAGGTGCATGGCATAAGGTGTTTTTTATTGTGACATGTATTACAATTTGTACCCATTCCATTTGAGTAGAATTTATGATAATTGGTTTTTTGGGAAGAATGGCTATTTATACATCACTATCAAAGCTGTATTAGACTCTTTTATTGAAAGTAGTTGTAGGCAGGTCAAAGTGACAGTATGTTTCACTTCACAAAGTAATTTTACTGAATTTTCATGTTGTACGGGGAAGTTCAGGGCTACAAACAGTAACTGCGGTAGATTCATAATAATAATAATTATTATTAAACGTTCATCAGCCTTGGAGCACCCACACCATTCCAAATCCTATCAGTACCTCAAACATTATGTAACTGTACAGAAATTCATTCCAGTGGCTGCATTGTTAGGATGGTTGGTTGGTTGTTTCGTTGGTTGGTGGATCTAAATGGCAATGTCAGTAGCCCTTCAGTCAAGAGGTAGTTCATCTGGAGTCAGTGATATCTACCAGATATTTGATCAGGTTATGAAAGTATGAACCATGGACCTTGCCGTTGGTGGGGAGGCTTATGTGCCTCAACGATACAGATGGCCGTACCATAGGTGCAACCACAACGGAAGAGTATCTGTTGAGAGGTCAGACAAACATGTGGTTCCTGAAGAGGGGCAGCGGCCTTTTCAGTAGTTGCAGGGGCAACAGTCTGGCTGATTGACTGATCTGGCCTTGCAACACTAACCAAAACAGCCTTGCTGTGCTGGTACTGTGAACAGCTGAAAGCAAGGGGAAACTACAGCTGTAATTTTTCCCGAGGGCATGCAGCTTTACTGTATGGTTAAATGATGATGGCGTCCTCGTGGGTAAAATATTCTGGAGGTAAAATAGTCCCCCATTTGGATCTCCGGGCAGGGACTACTCAAGAGGACGTCGTTATCAGGAGAAAGAAAACTGACGTTCTACGGATCGGAGTGTGGAAAGTCAGATCCCCTAATCGGGCAGGTAGGTTAGAAAATTTAAAAAGGGAAATGGATAGATTAAAGTTAGATATAGTGGGAATTAGTGAAGTTCGGTGGCAGGAGGAACAAGACTTTTGGTCAGGTGAATACAGGGTTATAAATACAAAATCAAATATGGGTAATGCAGGAGTAGGTTTAATAATGAATAAAAAATAGGAATGCAGGTAAGCTACCACAAACAGCATAGTGAACACATTATTGTGGCCAAGATAGACATGAAGCCCATGCCTACTACAGTAGTACAAGTTTATATGCCAACTAGCTCTGCAGATGATGAAGAAATTGACGAAATGTATGATGAGATAAAAGAAATTATTCAGGTAGTGAAGGGAGATGAAAATTTAATAGTCATGGGTGACTGGAATTTAAGAGTAGGAAAAGGGAGAGAAGGAAACATAGTAGTGAATATGGACTGGGGGTAAGAAATGAAAGAGGAAGCCGACTGGTAGAATTTTGCAGAGAGCATAACTTAATCATAGCTAACACTTGGTTCAAGAATCATTAAAGATGGTTGTATACATGGATGAATCCTGGAGATACTACAAGGTTTCAGATAGATTATATAATGGTAAGACAGAGATTTAGGAACCAGGTTTTAAATTGTAAGACAATTCCAGGGGCAGATGTGGACTCTGACCACAATCTATTGGTTATGAACTGTAGATTAAAACTGAAGAAACTGCAAAAAGGTGGGAATTTAAGGAGATGGGACCTGGATAAACTGAAAGAACCAGAGATTGTACAGAGTTTCAGGGGAGCATAAGGGAACAACTGACAGGAATGGGGGAAAGAAATACAGTAGAAGAAGAATGGGTAGCTCTGAGGGATGAAGTAGTGAAGGCAGCAGAGGACCAAGCAGGTAAAAAGACGAGGGCTAGTAGAAATCCTTGGGTAACAGAAGAAATATAGAACTTATGTGACGAAAGGAGAAAATATAAAAATGCAGTAAATGAAGCCGGCAAAAAGGAATACAAAAGTCTCAAAAATGAGATCAACAGGAAGTGCAAAATGGCTAAGCAGGGATGGCTAGAGGACAAATGTAAGGATGTAGAGGCTTATCTCACTAGGGGTAAGATAGATACTGCCTACAGGAAAATTAAAGAGACCTTTGGAGAAAGGAGAACCACTTGCATGAATACCAAGAGCTCAGATGGAAACCCGGTTCTAAGCAAAAAATGGAAAGCACAAAGGTGGAAGGAGTATATAGAGGGTCTATACAAGGGCGATGTACTTGAGGACAATATTATGGAAATGGAAGAGGATGTAGGTGAAGATGAAATGGGTGACAGGATACTGTGTGAAGAATTTGACAGAGCACTGAAAGACCTGAGTCGAAACAAGGCCCTGGGAGTAGACAACATTCCATTAGAACTACTGACAGCCTTGGAAGAGCCAGTCCTGACAAAACTCTACCATCTGGTGAGCAAGATGTAAGAGACAGGCAAAATACCCTCAGACTTCAAGAAGAATATAATAATTCCAATCCCAAAGAAAGCGGGTGTTGACAGATGTGAAAATTACCGAACTATCAGCTTAACAAGTCATGGCTGCAAAATACTAACACGAATTCTTTACAGATGAATGGAAAAACTGGTAGAAGCTGACCTCAGGGAAGATCAGTTTGGATTCAATAGAAATATTGGAATGCGTGGGGCAATACTGACCCTACAACTTATCTTACAAGATAGGTTAAGGAAAGGCAAACCTACATTTCTAATATTTGTAGACTTAGAGAAAGCTTTGGACAATGTTGACTGGAATACTCTCTTTCAAATTCTGAAGGTGGCAGGGGTAAAATACAGGGAGCAAAAAGCTATTTACAATTTGTACAGAATCCAGGTGGCAGTTATAAGAGTCAAGGGGCATGAAAGGGAAGCAGCAGTTGGGAAGGGAGTGAGACAGGGTTGTAGCCACTCTCCGATGTTAAAGCAGGTATTAAAATCCATGGAGAAGAAATAAAAACTTTGAGGTTTGCCGATTACATCGTAATTCTGTCAGAGACAGCAAAGGACTTGGAAGAGCAGTTGAACAGAATGGACACAGGATGAATACGTGGAGATGGAAAAAAAATCCCAGATTTCTCCCGGATTTCCCAGTTAAAAATACACTTTCACCCGGGTGAAAACATAATTTTTCTCTGTTAACTGACAGTATATTTTCTCTCAGAACTGTATAAGTTATCAGTCCTTTGAATGGTTATTGTTTTATACACGGGTGTAGAATTTCCCGGGGCTTATGCCTCCAAAACACTCACGGATGCCCAACAAAAGTATTCTCAAATTGAGAAAGAAGCTTTGGCCATTATTTATGCTCTTCATAAGTTTGGTGTTTTTCTCTGTGGCTCAAAATTTCATCTTGTTACGGATCACAAACCACTTGTTTCCTTGTTTCATCCATCAATGTCACTTCCCGACAAGGCTGCACACCGCCTACAGCGTTGGGCTCTTTACTTGTCTCATTTCCATTATGAGATTCATTTCCGGCCAACGGCTCAGCATGCAAATGCTGATGCTCTGTCTTGCCTTCCCATGGGTCCTGATCAGGCATTCGACAGGGACGAACTTTTGTGTTTCCACCTGGATGTTGCTGAGCAGTGGGTTGTGGACGGGTTCCCCATCACTGGGGACAGGCTGGCGGCTGCTACGGGTTCTGACCCTACCCTCTTCCGGGTTTTACGCTGTATTCAGAAGGGTTGGCCAGATCGCCCGTCCGCTAAGACTTCTGATCTGTTGTGGAACTACTACGCTTTGTGCTACCACCTCACAGCTAGGGATGGTGATATCATCCTTTCCACTGACAATGTTTTGCCGCATGTTGTGGTACCTGTGTCTTTGCATGCTTCGGTCTTGCGCCTCCTTCACCAAGGGCACTGGGGTGTGTCTCGCACAAAATCTCTGGCGTGCCCTCATGTCTACTGGCCTGGCATTGACTCTGAAATAGCACACATGGTCGCTGCCTGCAGCCCTTGTGCGTCACAGGCCGCTGCCCCGAAGTCATCTTTGTCACCCTGGCCTTCGCCTGAGAAGACCTGGGAGCGCATTCATGCTGACTCTGTGGGACCCTTTTTAGGTACTTATTGGCTCCTTGTAATTGACGCCTACTCTAACTTTCCTTTCATTGTCCGTTGCACGTCACCTACCACCGCAGCAACCACCAGTGCTCTCGCCCGCATTTTTTCTTTGGAAGGCCTCCCCTCTACTCTTGTTACTGATAATGGTCCGCAATTTGCCTCTTCCGAATTTGCGGATTTTTGTGCTCGTCACGGCGTTATGCATGTCACGGCCCCGCCGTTCCATCCACAATCCAACGGTGAGGCTGAACGACTGGTCCGCACATTTAAGGCTCAGATGCGGAAACTTCTGACTTCTTCTGCTGCTGATGATGCGCTTCTCCAGTTTCTGGCTTCTTACCGTTTCACCCCCATGGGCGACCACAGCCCGGTTGAGCTCTTACATGGCCAACAGCCCCGCACGCTACTTCCTCTTCTGCGGCCTTCCACCTCACGGCCGCGGGTGACTTCACTTGGCCGGTTCACCGCCGACGACCTCGTCTGGGTACGGGGGTATGGCAGGCTGCCAAAATGGAGCCCGGGTCGCATCGTACGACACCGTGGCAGACGCCTGTATGAAATCCAGACGGACACGGGTGTTGCAATGCGTCATTCAGACCAGCTTCGGCCTCATGTGCCGGCAACGCCTGTTCCAAATGCTGCTACACCACCTTCGGCTCTACCTGCCGTTCGGGATCTTGGCATGTCTCAATACTCACAATGCAGCCCTCTCACCGTCATTGCGATGCCAGCACAAGAACAGACGCCACGAGGATACGTGCCCATGCAGGAACCGGATGACCATCCTCTGTCAGAGCAAATCTACTCGCCTCCTCCTCCAACGGACGCCGACACATCGCCCCTGTCTCCTGTCATATCAACTGGACTTGCTGCAACGGGCAGATTGGTGCATGGGGCCCCAGCAGATTCGACCCCTACGTCTCCTGTCATCTCGACCCGTTATCATCTGGGACACTTCCGCCCGTAAGAGAAGCCTCCTTCCCGAGACTTTACGGCGAGTCAAACAACGCCTATGAACGTTAGCCATCTCCAGGACACCTCCATCAAGACCAGTGCAACAATTTCAATGGGGGGAAAAGTGTTGTGACTCACTGATCATTCAAAGCGCCGCCGCGCAGTTACGCGCGTCCTCTACGTGCGGTGCTGTCTACCAGCCATGCAGCAGCTGCGCCACCTAAGCGGCCAGCCGGGCAGCGGCCGCTAGAGTGGGACTCAGTGCTCATTCGAATGCAAACATGTACACATGTCTTGCTTGTCAACTTACTCTGTGACTTATATGTCTTGTGTCATTCTGAAATGTACGTGTTAAACTTGACGTTATAACAGTATCTTCAAGAGTAATTCATACTAAAAAAAGACCAAGCTTCAAGATTTATTTTTCATATTTACTGCCGTTCTCTGATAGATTACAAGTTTTAAAATAATTATGACAGAAAGTATAATTATCCTCCCAGGAAAAACAGTATGAAGTGAGTATTGAGCAATGTCTTCCCCTTGAGCTTCCAAAATTTGTTGCTCACTCAACGAACATGACATATTTTAGGCAGAATTACAGCAAACTGCAAAACTTAATGAGTATGTGTATGAAATTAGATCAGTACCATCATATTGGCTCAGCCATTCCCAACAACAGCTGCTACATTCGCTAATGTTTCTTTTGAAATAATTCTAGAAATTGGCAACAGAAGGCAGCACCAGTCAAGGGACAGGTAGCAAGATGTCCTTACATTGTTCTCATATGCAAAGAGTCAAGTTTTTGAGCGACAGATGGCTTGTGCATCATGAAAATCATGCCCCAACATATACTCAGTGTCATTTTTTTAACACAAATTTGTGGCCTGAACTATGCTCGGGCTTGGTCTTGAAAGTGTTAAAAGAACACAAAATCACTAAGTTGATGAAGTTTTACAGAATCTCAAAATTTTATGCACACTTCAATGTGAGATGCGTTTAATAATTGCACAATGAAACTCTGTCATGAAATCTGGCAGAAAATCCAAAGAGATTCTGGTTGTGTGTTAAGTACACCAATGGGAAGACACTTAATACCTTCACTGCATGTTAGCAATATATAACATTCTACATACCATCTGCACTGATAATTCTTCACATTCAGTATGAATCTAAGGCAATTTGATGTTATTTCTGTCTACTATAATGCTTAAATTTGTTGAGCAATTATTTTAATGGTGATGAATCAGGTTCTCTACCTATGGAAAGCAATAATTTCATGAAGGTGAAAAACAGTTTGTTCCTTGCAAGACAAAAGCAGAGCTCACCATTTGCAGCATAGTTGACAGGACCAATTGTGAACTTCTGGTACAGAGCTGAGTGGAGGGTCTGAATCAGAGGCTGACATGGTTCTGCAGCCATGTAGGCTGCAGATTTCTTGACTTGCACCATAGGTTGGTGGGCTTTTTGGGTTGTGCTAAATAGGTTACACACAGGGGGTGGCTACACAGGTGGTGGGGGCTGAGTGGCATAGTCTGGGAAGTTTTTTGGGTTAAGAGAATCTCAGGGGAAACATAAAAATGGCTTCAGTCTCAAAGGGTGCAGGTAAGAAAGTAGATCTAGGAACCATTGATGAAACAGTTGTAAATTGTCACAGCTGTGTTGAGAAAGTACCAGAACTCCAAGCACTAATAGAAAGCACTGATGTTAAAATTCTTACAAGCACTGAAAGCTAGCTGGCTAAAGCTGGAGATAAATTCAGCCGAAATTTTTGTGAAGAACCTGACAGTGTTCAGAAAGGATAGGCTAAACACAGTTGGCGGTGGTGTGTTTGTTGCTGTTAGAAGTAGTTTATCTTGTAGCAAAATTGAAGTAGATAGTTTCTGTGAGTTAGTATGGGTAGAAGTCTTTTTTGTGAATGAGAATAAAATAAACAATTATAGTTGGTGGTACCTTTGACGTGTTGGCAAAAATACATGTTTAAATCATGAAGTACGAATAAAACATCATACAATACTCTGAAAATTATTTCAAGCAATTTGTTCATGAGCCCTCTCAAACAGTAAACAGTTGTGAAAACATACTTGACCTCCTAGCAACAAATAATTCTGAGCTAATAACGAGCATCAAAACAGATAGAGGGATTAGTGAACACAGGATTATCATAGTGACACTGAATACCGTAATTTTCTAATCCACCAAAAATAAATGTGAAATATATCTATTCAAAACAGCACATAAAAATTCACACAATGACTTCCTGAGAGGCAATCTCCACTCCTTCCAGATTAACAATGTAAGTGTAGACGAGATGTGGCGTGAATACAGAGAAATGGTATTGACAGCAATTGAGAGATTTATACCAAACAAATTAATAAATGACAGAGATGATCCCCCATGGTACTCACAACAGGTCAGAACACTCTTGCAGAAACAATGGAAAAAGCATCCAAAATTTTAACAAATGCAACATTCCCTAAGTTGGCAACTTTTTTTAGAGAAACTCTAAATCTAGTGTGGACTTCAGTGTGAGATGCTTGCAATAGTTTCCACAACAAAACCTGGCAGAAAATCCAAAGAAATTATAGTTGTATGGAAAGTATGCTGTGGCAAGTCACAATATTTGCCTTCGTCTCACCATAGCAATGGAAATACTATTGATTAAGGAAACTAGTAATTTTTACTGCAGGTTCTTGTGTTGACATAGTAGAAATCTCATTTTGTGTATTATCTTCAATTCTTACAAGGAATTCGTATTTTTTTAGCTCAAGAGATTAAAAGATAATTAAAGTTTTTTTTTCATTGCCCTGTAATACACTGCACCAGCCAAAATGCAGCCCCACTGTGAATGCTGTTTTCAAAAACGGGATGAATTGGTTGATATTTGTACATGGCTGGAAATTGCCCTGATTATTGTCAAATGATTGGCAGCTTCTGCAAATAAATGTGTTGGAAGAGCTCATGAGAGAGAGTACCTGTGATACCAGTACCAGAGATACCTTGAGTACTATTCTCTCCTGTGGATCCTATCTGCTCTGCAGAAAGTACAGAATCTGTCATTACTCATCCGCTTGCCTGCAAATGGCATGGCAATGATAGATATAGGCATCCTATACAGGGTAGATGGGTAGCAGGGAGGACGCAGGGTGTTTTGCTGATTCCCCTAACCAACAAGTTTGAGATGCTGTCTTTCACTGAAAGTGAAACTGAGCCAAAGGGACTCATTTCACCTGTTTTGGGGAAACCTATTTTGTCCTTTGTCAAGAGGAAGCAAACACATAAGGGTAGGTATCTATTAATCATCGGCAGTTCAAAGATACAGTGAATGATGGTACCCATTAATGAAATGGCAGCAAGGGACAGAGAAGGACATCAGGTGTACTCAGTGTGTATGCCTTGAGGCCTCATTCACCATGTTGAAGAGGCTATTCCAGCAGCCATTGAGGGAATAGGATGCAACCAACTGCAGATTGTGGTGTATGTTTGAACAAATGATGCCTCTTGTTTGGGCTCCAAGGTCATACTTGTGTCATTCCAGCGACTGGCAGAGAGGGTTGAGAAGACCAGCCCTAAGTATGCAGTTGTAACAAAACTCACAATATGCAGCATTATCATCAGAACTGATTGTGGCCCTTTGGTTATGTGTGAAGTGGGGGGAATGGTTCTGTGACAAGTCGGCCTGCAACTTCCTGGACTTGCACCATAGGGTTGAGAACTTTAGGGTCTCCCTACATGGATCAAGTGTGCACTACACATCAGAGGCTGCTACTCAGGTAACTGACTTGTGCGTGTGATGCACACAAGGGTTTATTAGATTAGGTGGCTCTCCATCCAGTCCAGATAATGATAGCTGTAAGATACTCAGAAGTTTGAGAGTAAGATTTTGAGAAATGCTTCACACAGATGAGAGTATTGAAACCCTAATGGTAAACTGCTGAAGCATTCACAACAAAGTGCCAGAGTTTGAAATGCTCCTGAAAAAGCAATGAAACTCGCATAATACATGGTACATAAAGCTGATTGAAATGTGAATTACATTTGCTTCGAATGCCGAAGCTATATGGAAGAAATTAACTTGAATTATGGCCAGGTGGGAGGCAAGAACCAAGGTCATGTTGTAGCACTAGTTCCATACTTGTTCAGATGCAGGCTCTTTACAGTAGTACACCACCATTCTCACCTCGGATTTCACTGGACGTACACCAGCCTAGTTCAAAAGCAGATTTCCTGGGCCATCACATGCAATCCTGGCACTGCTGATCCCTCCAAAAAACAACTTCATAGCACACCACTTGTCTCTCAGTATTATCCTGATCTTTAATGTATTAATCAGCTACTTCGACAAGGCCATGACTTCCAAAAATGTGCGCTGAAATGGGATCCATTCTGTCTCAGATTTTGCCCACCACATCTACAATAGCTTTTTGTTGCCCTCCAAATCTCCGCAGTACCCTTGTCAGACCTTATGCTCCTTCTGCGCTTATCTTCCTACCATATGGCTCCTACTTCTGTGACCAGCCCCACTGCAAGACTTGCTCTATGCACCCTCTTACACCACATGTACCAGCTCTGTGATTGGCAAAACATATACTATCAAAGGGAGAGTACATAAACACTGTTTGGCCTTTTACATTGGCATGACTACCACCAAATTATCAATTAGGATGTATGGGCATAGGCAGAGGGTGTATACTGGCAACACACAGTATCCTGTTGCAGAGTATACTCTACAACATGCCAGGCATGACTTTGGTGCCTGTTTCACCACACACAGCATCTTGATTCCTCCTCAAAACTCCAGTTTCTTAGAACTCTGCAGCACTACAACATATGCTTGGTTCTTGCCATCCACATGGCCTTAATTTATGTTAATTTCTTCCATCTCAGCATTTCTTCACAGTAACTACTCCTTTCTTCACTCCATTTTAGTTTTCAACACCTATCATTTTCTTAACTGTCTGTTTTTCGCTGTCCCTCTCCCACCTCTGTTACATACAATGCACTTAGCTTTTTACTTTTATTAACTCATGCATGATGTTTTAGCAGTAGTCTCTGTCTTGCATCTTACCCTGTCTTCCACCTTGAAGCCCCCAGGTTTTCAAATCTCTTCCATCTCGTCCGGCACAGTCCCCAACAATCAGTCTTTCCTTCTAATCCCATCTGGTAAATCTCCCCTGACCTGCAGTCCTGGGTGACTTTTCCTAAACCTACCCCTTTTCCTAGTTTCTCCAGTTCTTTTCCTTCAACCCTCTTCCTTCCCTTTCAACCTTTCTGCCAGGAGGAGGAGCCACTGGCTCCGAAAGACTGCATAATTATAACCTCCTTTTATGCGCATGTTCTGCCACCACTTGATGAGTAGATTTTTTTTATCTATCCAATTACATTATATTTTCAAAAATTGATTGTTTTTGTTGTTATAACATTTATGACTTGTTATATATGTAATTTTCAGTAGGACAATGCGCCCTGTAGCATTCTTTGTTCCTAAGTGTTTCTTTCGCTTTATTCCAGCTTTAGGTTATTTAACAAGTTCTTTTCTCGCAATTTTAAATATTACATATAATTTGTCACTCACTAGTGAGGCAATTTTTATCATAAACACATGTTTTCCTCTTATAACCATACCTTTACATTTTGTGTTTGTGTTTTAACATATCTGGAATTTACAAGGTATATTTTAGATACACGCAAAGCCAATAATTTTATGTATACACAGCAATATAAACTTTGAATATTTTAAATATTTGTTTCCTACTTTTCTTCATTAATATTACATGTTAGTTTGTTTATTTTTCAATTATTCTGAATATTCTTTCAAGTCTGGTTACTATCAGTCACAATTCTTGGTTCACATTTTCTTTGATCTGTAATATTCTGTACTCCTAACAGTTTCCTGGGTATAGGAAACACTAAGTAATATGTATTGCTATTGGGATAGTTCATAGTTACAGATGGACTATTATACATGAACTTGAACTTACTCATCTTGTGGTTGATCTCACTCGATTTTTCATGGGTCTTAACCAAAACTAAGTCAGCAATATTAAATTAAGTACTGTTTAACTTTGCATCATGCCTACAAATCCTGGCTTCTGCTTGCTTATTCATATTAGTTTCTAGTATCTCTTTCTTTTCATCAATAGCACTTTCTGTACGTAGAGGAAACTCTATTAAATTCCCAATTAAACAATTGGAATTCCTTGCTCGCAAGATCTCTTCAGGAGAGAATCCTGTGCGGTCAGTTTGAAAGTATTTATAATATTTTCAAATTCCAGTACAAATTTTTCCCATGACTGGTGATTGTGGTGACAATATGTACGACATAGCTTTCCTATTTCACGCATATACCTCACAGCTGGATTGCTGGTTGGCCGATATGCTGACATGTGGATTTCTTGTACTTGATTTTCAGTCACTCCTTCCCTCCATAATTTTGAACAAAATTGGGACTCCTTATTGTATAGAATCCGTTGAGATTTTCCCACTTTAACATAACACTCTCTAGTCATTTTATTATAAGGTGCTTTGGCTCTTGGTTCACACGAAGGGTACAATTTGATAAATTTGGGAACCACATCTACTACTACTAAAATATGGGTAAAACTATCAGATGTTTTTTGGCAAAGGACCAAACAAATCCATCCTGACTATTTCCATCACATCATTTAGCTCTGATAGCCTGCATCATACTTCTGCTGGTAATGTTAGCTACTTTAGCCTTTCGGTAAAAACTGCAAGATCTAATCCTCTCAGCTATTCTCCTTACCAAATTGTTAAATGTGATACATTCCCATATATCATCAGTGCATTTTCTAGCACTGCAATGGTCACAAGGTAAATGGGAATAATTGATGACTTCTCGTATATATTGGGAAGGCCAACATACTCTTCAAGTTTCAGATCCTTTTCTTTACTCATGCATAAAACACTTTTATACATTTTGTTGAAGGTTTGATTTTAATACTGTCGACCGCACTAAACTTAATTTTGAGCAATTTCAGACAATTGTCTGCATTTTGATATCACCTCATGTTCTTGCAGATGTCTTTAATTTTGTCCTTCCCTTCTACTGCTTTGAAATAATTAAATCTGAATGTGTCATCATCTTCCCCCTTCTGTTCATCGTGTCATCATTCTCGGGCAGTCTAGACAAAGATTTCAGAATCCTTTTTCTTCCTCATACATAAAACACTTTTATAAATTTTGTTGAAGGTTTGATTTTAATACTGTCGACAGCAAGAAACTTAATTTTTACCAATTTCAGACAATTGTCTGCATTTTGATATTGCCTCATGTTCTTGCAGATGTCTTTAATTTTGTCTTTCCCTTCTACTTCTAAATATTTCAATCTGAATGTGCCATCATCTTCCCCCTTTCTGTTTATGTTGTCATCATTCTCACACAGTCTAGACAAAGCATCAGGAACCCAGTTACGTATCTCTTTTACTTTTCTGATTTCCAGATCAGATTGCTGAAGAAGTAGGGGCCATCTAGCCAACCTGTTATGTAATTGCCTGCAATCATTTAGGAAAATTAGCTCTTTGTGTACAGTGTGGACAATAATTTTATACCCTACAAATAATATTTAAATTTTATGCATTCCCAGACTGTAGCTAATGCCTCCTTTTCTGATGTCATATAGGGTTTGTCAAATTTCATCAAAACTCGACTAGTGGAACCAGTTGATTTGCAAATGATGTGATCTCTTACCTGTTGTTCCTGAAAAATCTGATATCTTACACCAAAATCAGAACTATCTGTAGCCAAGAGTAATGGCTTATACATATCTGGATGAAACAATTCAATATTTTTGGACAGACACACTTTCAAATTATCAAAAGCCAGATCGCATTCAGGACACAGCACAAAACTGCTATAATTTTACAGTAAATTGTTTACGTTTAGGTCATTGAAAGCTTGTTCCTCAACATACTACTGGTAAAATGAATATATATGTAGAAATACTTTCGAATGTGTTAGGTACCAGACAGTTCCTTATAGCTTCCATTTTCTTTGACTTGTGTATAATATCACTGGTTGGTTCTGTATGCTCCAAGAACCTAATTTCTTTTTGTCCATCAGTTCTAAATGTACTTCCCAGGATTTTGTACCTATCATCAGATCATCTACTCAATTAGCAACTTGAGATCTTATCTCATTTCCCGAAATTTTGCTTAATGCTCTTATTAATAGTGACACTGAAGTGTTTAACCTGAAGGGCACTTCTGTATAGCAATAGCACTTTCTTGCAAAAAGAGAAAGCAGAGAAATTTCTTGATTCAGATGCTAATTCCACCTGCCTGTATACAGCACTCAGATCACAATAACTAATGGATTATTGTATGAACTATTGCCCCATTCAATTAACCCCTTATTTAACCATCCTGTCTATTTCCATTTGAACAGCAGCTCTTTTTGCCAGAGGGACTATATATGGCTGTTTGAAAAATGGTTCGTGTTAATAACATCCAGATGATGTTCATTATTTAGCACTCACCTGGGCGTATCAGGACACACCCCTTTTTCTTCTTTCATTCCTGGTAAAATTCACCCTTTTGTTCTGTTGCTGAACTGTCAATTTTATCCACAATTAGTGTAAAGTCAAGTCCTTCTTCTTGTGATTCCATAACATCCTAAACATGGTAATCCTCTTAACCATTTCCAAAACTGTCATTTTCATATGTCCTAATAAATTCTACAGATTCCATTGTACCTCATTCAATTTCATTTAATGATACATATGGCACTCATGACCTTATATTTCCTGCTTGGCACATTATCATTCTTGTATGAAAATCAATGATGGCTCATTGTTTTACCAACCAGTCAATGCCAAATAGACTTCTATGCTCAATTCTGGCACAGCCAAAAACTCATGGGTAAATAATTGTCCTTGAACTTAAAATCAAAGGTGATCTGATTCTTAATGGCCTTGCTCACCTTAACTTTCGTCCCTACTACTTTCATGTCATATACTGGCATAATTTCTACATCATATTTTTTTTATTATTGCAAAAAATGCATTTGATATGACACTTATTTAGCTCCTGTATCCAGTAAAACAATAAATGATTCCCACATATATCTATGGGAATATAGTCCATGTCCAGGTATATGACTTTCTGTTCTGATTATCTTTCCAAAATAAATCCTTTTCTCCAGCAACATCTTTCCATGAAATCTGTTCAACTTTTACTTCTTGATCCATGTCTAGATGTTTCTTCCTCCTCCTATACTCTACATCTTTAATGTCTTTTTCTCTCTGTCATACATAATCATTTTCTTGGTTTTTTGGGTTCAGCACCTTCTACTCTCTTGGCGGGTGCTAATGAGCAGCAGTAAATTCTGTACATACACATTGTAGTAAGAATATTTCCCCTTCATTCCTACTAGTGTCTGTCTCACTCTCATTATAGCTGGCATCCTTATTTGTATTCAGAAATGATAACAGAAGATCTTCTTTGAACCTATATACCTCTTTCTCAAACTCATTCTCTTATATCATAAAACAGTCAGAATTGGAAACTACATTATCACCATCTACTCACATGGTTGCTATATGTTCTTGCATTACATCAACATCTACGTATGTATTTTGGGGCATAGTTGTTACATCATCATCAGATACATGATCTTTTTTGCTCCTATGAATTGCTTGCCTGTTGTCTATTTCATTATACCTCTCTTGTCCAGGGAATACAAATACATCATAACTGCTGCTAACTGAATCATTCTCATTAAGATAACATTCTACATTTGCTTCTTAAACACAGACTCAACTTAGCTTTCCACTAATCTCATGTTTGGATTGTGTTCATCTCTTTCAAAAGTTACTGTTTTAATTGGATTGAGTCCTTCTGCATAACTTGTGAATGAGATTATTTCATCTACATCATCTTGGCAAGCATCTTTGTGCTATCCCCCTGTCCTCCTTATGTCCCTTTAATGTTGGTAGTGCCTCTGTCATGTCACTACCTTCTTCATTTTCCCATTCTTGAAACATATCATACATTACACTGAGTTTCTTCACTAATACTTTCTCATCTTCTTCCTTGTCCATTTGTCAGCCAGTGTCATATGAAATGATAACTTCCCTTTTGATCAGTACTTCTGACCTACCCTCACATAGATCCCTTACTTCAGTCTGCTTATTTCCATTTGCCTCGAATTCTGATTGGTAGTTTTTTCTTTGAATTGGTTTTGTTCAACCAATTCTGTGCTTACAGCTACTGTTTGCCTACTTCTTGTATTCCAGTTACAGTTCCTCTTTCAAAACTATTTTCCATTCAGATGGTGCTTTGTTCTCCTACCCTTAACCTCATCTTGAAAATACATTCATCTTCGGGCCAACTACTTTTATCTGTGCCTACCAGGCCCTAGACCTGTGTAGAACCTAGTTTTCCTCATCATTGTGTTGTATTATTGTGGAAGTTACTGTACCCATCATATTAATTTGTGGCCCATTCTGGCCACCCATATCAGATACAGTTTTTTGTTTGAAATTTCATTGTTCATGAGTTTTGCACCAATAATCTTCATTCTCAACCTTTTCCAAAAACTCATTGTCTATTTTATGCTTACTCCCAGCATAGCATTTTGAGTCCTCTGGAAGCTTTCTCCAAAGTCCCCATATTATCTCAGTGTTAGACTTCCAGTCTTTCACGTATCCTAGTTTTTGAAACCATGATTCACAAAAGTCTTTCACGGAATTGATTCAATGATTATTTGGCATTTGTGTGATGATAAATTCATATCACAAATTGTGTTGTTTCTGAATACACAAGTATTCTTTAAAAAAACTTGTTCTTAAAATCTGCTGATGTCATGTTAGTGGTGAGTAGATTCAAACCTTACCTTTTTGCAGTACTTGCTAGGACATCAATCACTACATTGATTTTCTCCACGCTACTAAAATCTGAAGGGTGCCAGCCCCCTGTTTCTTCAGCAGATCACATTTCTCTTTTTTGCTCAGCAGTGTTACCCAACATTTCTTGCAACATGCAAGAATTCTAGACAGTCGAAGCTGTATTTCTTAATGGTGAAATATGTGCATTTGTTTTTGTGGAAATTTTGGTTTATATTACAGAAACTAGTGCCTATATCTTCCCATCTGCCAATGGTTCAGCACTCTCTTCAACTTGCTGTATTACAGAAACAAATCTAGAATGATATCAGTAGTCTGCATTTGAACTTATGCTATCTCTTTTTTAATAGATTCATAGATTTACTATCAGTTTCATGAGTCAAAATAGATCATTTCATTTCCAAATTCTCTTCTGATTTCTATAAGTGTTTCTTCTATTCTCTTGTTGTTCTGAGTTGTGAAATGAGTATGTCGAATACCATATTACTATGCAGTGTATTCATATTGGCAGTTACAGAGCCCATGTGACCATTCATGTTTCTTAACATGTGCACTATTCTGATCTTGAATGGTTGGTGCCCCTCTACTATGCTCTGATCTAATACCCTATTTTCTGGTTCATGTGTTTCATGTTCCATTTTCACATCCAGTGGACATGGAATAACACATTCTGGTTTTATTTCTGAAAAAAAAGGGAAGGAAAAAAAGGGGGAGAGAGAGATTGAGAGAGAGAGAGAGAGAGAGAGAGAGAGAGAGAGAGAGTAATTTCTTCAAATTATGAGTCCTCTACTCCCTGGCAGCTGTACATTTCACTACAGGTGTCACCTGTTGTTAATCAGGTGAACCTTCCAAATTTGTATGTTCATTGTTCCCCTCTGGTGCATCACTATTCAGCTCCATCTTGGATTTTGTTTCCAGGTCTTTATCATGGTTTAAATTCCAGTATTGGCACTCTCATTCCTGCCTTGCTGCCACCACACAAAAGCAATCCAGTAAATTTATTTGGAAAGTTTTGAATAAATTTCTGTTGCTGTTTTGTAAGTTCATGTCTTTAGACTTTACCAAAATCTGGCACAAACACTTTAAGTTAGGTAAATGCACCCATATTTGCACAGTTGATTTTCAGTGAAAATTCCTGTTCCTTCAAGCTATGTGTTACCAAAGGCTACACATAAGACAGGCCTATACAATCGATTACTGAAAGGTCTTGTGATGACAAATGCACATGTGACCAAAACCCTCCTGATTTTATGTAAACTCAATCTGTGCTTTTAAGTGATGACAAATTGTGGACAATTGCTTCATGTTTATTATGTAACAGTCATTACAAAACTGTTATTTTGTAAGCAATTGGTCTTACAATTATTTGTTGCATATGTTAATGTTGTTGAAATGCACCAAGTACAGTCAAAACTTTTATATGGTTCAAATGGCTCTGAGCACTATGGGACTCAACTGCCGAGGTCATTAGTCCCCTAGAACTTAGAACTAGTTAAACCTAACTAACCTAAGGACATCACAAACATCCATGCCCGAGGCAGGATTCGAACCTGCGACCGTAGCGGTCTTGCGGTTCCAGACTGCAGCGCCTTTAACCGCACGGCCACTTCGGCCGGCAAACTTTTATACTGAGTACTGAAAGCTATTGTTCCATGTCACCAGCCACTGCACAGGAAAGTGGCTGCTCCTGCCACCTGTTTCACCCCAACGTGGTGGTGCAACATCTTGCTGAAAAATGATAGTTGATTGTAAATCAATCAGTTGTGGTGCTACATATGTGGTCAGAAGGTTGAGGTAAACATCAGCAGTAATTGTTGACTCGTTGAAGAAAAATGGACCAATTATTCGGTTGCACATGATTCCACACCACACATTCACTTTTGGACTATCCCAGTGAAGCCCCCTCATCACTTGGGGGTTTTCAGATTCCCAGATTCTCACATCATGTCTGTTTAATGTCCCAGAAACATGAAAACTTGCCTCATTACTGAAACAAACTTGTCTCAGGTATGCTTCATCCTCCAAAAGACGTTCCAGCACGTTGAGTACAAACTCTGTCCATTTTGGCTTGTCATTTGGCTCAAATGTCTTTAACCGTTATGTACATTAGTTCATAGAGCACATGTGGTACCTGATCCTGAAAGCCTGACAAGTGAAATACAACATTTGAAGACAGTGTTCCGACAAACCAGTTATTCTGAGAGACAGATATGTAATGCATTCAGGCCCAGGCGAGTTCAATCTATGGACTAGAATGAAGATACGAAGACATCCACCACTTTGCTGTATTTTGGTGCCATGTCGTCAAGAATCGGAAGAGCCCTCGGAAGATATGGAATTAAGTGTGTTTTTCAACCATCTGAAAAACTGAGAAACCTGTTCGGCTTGGTTAAGGATGACCTTGGTGTGAGGAAATGTGGTGTGTACAAGATTCCTTGTCAATGTGAGGCAGCATGTATAGACCAGACATGCCGCACAGTACAAGAAAGCCATGATGAACATCAGCGACATACATGCCTTTGCCAACCGGAAAAGTCGGCAATTGCGGAAAACAGTCAGTGTAATGTATGATATGTTTCAAGAATGGGAAAATGAAGAAGGTAGTGACATGACAGAGGCACTACCAACATTAAAGGGACATAAGGAGGACAGGGGGATAGCACAAAGATGCTTGCCAAGATGATGTAGATGAAATAATCTCATTCACAAGTTATGCAGAAGGACTCAATCCAATTAAAACAGTAACTTTTGAAAGAGATGAACACAATCCAAACATGAGATTAGTGGAAAGCTAAGTTGAGTCTGTGTTTAAGAAGCAAATGTAGAATGTTATCTTAATGAGAATGATTCAGTTAGCAGCAGTTATGATGTATTTGTATTCCCTGGACAAGAGAGGTATAATGAAATAGACAACAGGCAAGCAATTCATAGGAGCAAAAAAGATCATGTATCTGATGATGATGTAACAACTATGCCCCAAAATACATACGTAGATGTTGATGTAATGCAAGAACATATAGCAACCATGTGAGTAGATGGTGATAATGTAGTTTCCAATTCTGACTGTTTTATGATATAAGAGAATGAGTTTGAGAAAGAGGTATATAGGTTCAAAGAAGATCTTCTGTTATCATTTCTGAATACAAATAAGGATGCCAGCTATAATGAGAGTGAGACAGACACTAGTAGGAATGAAGGGGAAATATTCTTACTACAATGTGTATGTACAGAATTTACTGCTGCTCATTAGCACCCGCCAAGAGAGTAGAAGGTGCTGAACCCAAAAAACCAAGAAAATGATTATGTATGACAGAGAGAAAAAGACATTAAAGATGTAGAGTATAGGAGGAGGAAGAAACATCTAGACATGGATCAAGAAGTAAAAGTTGAACAGATTTCATGGAAAGATGTTGCTGGAGAAAAGGATTTATTTTGGAAAGATAATCAGAACAGAAAGTCATATACCTGGACATGGACTATATTCCCATAGATATATGTGGGAATCATTTATTGTTTTACTGGATACAGGAGCTAAATAAGTGTCATATCAAATGCATTTTTTGCAATAATAAAAAAAATATGATGTAGAAATTATGCCAGTATATGACATGAAAGTAGTAGGGACGAAAGTTAAGGTGAGCAAGGCCATTAAGAATCAGATCACCTTTGATTTTAAGTTCAAGGACAATTATTTACCCATGAGTTTTTGGCTGTGCCAGAATTGAGCATAGAAGTCTATTTGGCATTGACTGGTTGGTAAAACAATGAGCCATCATTGATTTTCATACAAGAATGATAATGTGCCAAGCAGGAAATATAAGGTCATGAGTGCCATATGTATCATTAAATGAAATTGAATGAGGTACAATGGAATCTGTAGAATTTATTAGGACATATGAAAATGACAGTTTTGGAAATGGTTAAGAGGATTACCATGTTTAGGATGTTATGGAATCACAAGAAGAAGGACTTGACTTTACACTAATTGTGGATAAAATTGACAGTTCAGCAACAGAACAAAAGGGTGAATTTTACCAGGAATGAAAGAAGAAAAAGGGGTGTGTCCTGATACGCCCAGGTGAGTGCTAAATAATGAACATCATCTGGATGTTATTAACACGAACCATTTTTCAAACAGCCATATATAGTCCCTCTGGCAAAAAGAGCTGCTGTTCAAATGGAAATAGACAGGATGGTTAAATAAGGGGTTAATTGAATGGGGCAATAGTTCATACAATAATCCATTAGTTATTGTGATCTGAGTGCTGTATACAGGCAGGTGGAATTAGCATCTGAATCAAGAAATTTCTCTGCTTTCTCTTTTTGCAAGAAAGTGCTATTGCTATACAGAAGTGCCCTTCAGGTTAAACACTTCAGTGTCACTATTAATAAGAGCATTAAGCAAAATTTCGGGAAATGAGATAAGATCTCAAGTTGCTAATTGAGTAGATGATCTGATGATAGGTACAAAATCCTGGGAAGTACATTTAGAACTGATGGACAAAAAGAAATTAGGTTCTTGGAGCATACAGAACCAACCAGTGATATTATACACAAGTCAAAGAAAATGGAAGCTATAAGGAACTGTCTGGTACCTAACACATTCGAAAGTATTTCTACATATATATTCATTTTACCAGTAGTATGTTGAGGAACAAGCTTTCAATGACCTAAACGTAAACAATTTACTGTAAAATTATAGCAGTTTTGTGCTGTGTCCTGAATGCGATCTGGCTTTTGATAATTTGAAAGTGTGTCTGTCCAAAAATATTGAATTGTTTCATCCAGATATGTATAAGCCATTACTCTTGGCTACAGATAGTTCTGATTTTGGTGTAAGATATCAGATTTTTCAGGAACAACAGGTAAGAGATCACATCATTTGCAAATCAACTGGTTCCACTAGTCGAGTTTTGATGAAATTTGACAAACCCTATATGACATCAGAAAAGGAGGCATTAGCTACAGTCTGGGAATGCATAAAATTTAAATATTATTTGTAGGGTATAAAATTATTGTCCACACTGTACACAAAGAGCTAATTTTCCTAAATGATTGCAGGCAATTACATAACAGGTTGGCTAGATGGCCCCTACTTCTTCAGCAATCTGATCTGGAAATCAGAAAAGTAAAAGAGATACGTAACTGGGTTCCTGATGCTTTGTCTAGACTGTGTGAGAATGATGACAACATAAACAGAAAGGGGGAAGATGATGGCACATTCAGATTGAAATATTTAGAAGTAGAAGGGAAAGACAAAATTAAAGACATCTGCAAGAACATGAGGCAATATCAAAATGCAGACAATTGTCTGAAATTGGTAAAAATTAAGTTTCTTGCTGTCGACAGTATTAAAATCAAACCTTCAACAAAATTTATAAAAGTGTTTTATGTATGAGGAAGAAAAAGGATTCTGAAATCTTTGTCTAGACTGCCCGAGAATGATGACACGATGAACAGAAGGGGGAAGATGATGACACATTCAGATTTAATTATTTCAAAGCAGTAGAAGGGAAGGACAAAATTAAAGACATCTGCAAGAACATGAGGTGATATCAAAATGCAGACAATTGTCTGAAATTGCTCAAAATTAAGTTTAGTGCGGTCGACAGTATTAAAATCAAACCTTCAACAAAATGTATAAAAGTGTTTTATGCATGAGTAAAGAAAAGGATCTGAAACTTGAAGAGTATGTTGGCCTTCCCAATATATACGAGAAGTCATCAATTATTCCCATTTACCTTGTGACCATTGCAGTGCTAGAAAATGCACTGATGATATATGGGAATGTATCACATTTAACAATTTGGTAAGGAGAATAGCTGAGAGGATTAGATCTTGCAGTTTTTACCGAAAGGCTAAAGTAGCTAACATTACCAGCAGAAGTATGATGCAGGCTATCAGAGCTAAATGATGTGATGGAAATAGTCAGGATGGATTTGTTTGGTCCTTTGCCAAAAAACATCTGATAGTTTTACCCATATTTTAGTAGTAGTAGATGTGGTTCCCAAATTTATCAAATTGTACCCTTCGTGTGAACCAAGAGCCAAAGCACCTTATAATAAAATGACTAGAGAGTGTTATGTTAAAGTGGGAAAATCTCAACGGATTCTATACAATAAGGAGTCCCAATTTTGTTCAAAATTATGGAGGGAAGGAGTGACTGAAAATCAAGTACAAGAAATCCACATGTCAGCATATCGGCCAACCAGCAATCCAGCTGTGAGGTATATGCGTGAAATAGGAAAGCTATGTCGTACATATTGTCACCACAATCACCAGTCATGGGAAAAATTTGTACTGGAATTTGAAAATATTATAAATACTTTCAAACTGACCGCACAGGATTCTCTCCTGAAGAGATCTTGCGAGCAAGGAATTCCAATTGTTTAATTGGGAATTTAATAGAGTTTCCTCTACGTACAGAAAGTGCTATTGATGAAAAGAAAGAGATACTAGAAACTAATATGAATAAGCAAGCAGAAGCCAGGATTTGTAGGCATGATGCAAAGTTAAACAGTACTTAATTTAATATTGCTGACTTAGTTTTGGTTAAGACCCATGAAAAATCGAGTGAGATCAACCACAAGATGAGTAAGTTCAAGTTCATGTATAATAGTCCATCTGTAACTATGAACTATCCCAATAGCAATACATATTACTTAGTGTTTCCTATACCCAGGAAACTGTTAGGAGTACAGAATATTACAGATCAAAGAAAATGTGAACCAAGAATTGTGACTGATAGTAACCAGACTTGAAAGAATATTCAGAATAATTGAAAAATAAACAAACTAACATGTAATATTAATGAAGAAAAGTAGGAAACAAATATTTAAAATATTCAAAGTTTATATTGCTGTGTATACATAAAATTATTGGCTTTGCGTGTATCTAAAATATACCTTGTAAATTCCAGATATGTTAAAACACAAACACAAAATGTAAAGGTATGGTTATAAGAGGAAAACATGTGTTTATGATAAAAATTGCCTCACTAGTGAGTGACAAATTATATGTAATATTTAAAATTGCGAGAAAAGAACTTGTTAAATAACCTAAAGCTGGAATAAAGCGAAAGAAACACTTAGGAACAAAGAATGCTACAGGGCGCATTGTCCTACTGAAAATTACATATATAACAAGTCATAAATGTTATAACAACAAAAACAATCAATTTTTGAAAATATAATGTAATTGGATAGATAAAAAAAATCTACTCATCAAGTGGTGGCAGAACATGCGCATAAAAGGAGGTTATAATTATGCAGTCTTTCGGAGCCAGTGGCTCCTCCTCCTGGCAGAAAGGTTGAAAGGGAAGGAAGAGGGTTGAAGGAAAAGAACTGGAGAAACTAGGAAAAGGGGTAGGTTTAGGAAAAGTCACCCAGGACTGCAGGTCAGGGGAGATTTACCAGATGGGATTAGAAGGAAAGACTGATTGTTGGGGACTGTGCCGGACGAGATGGAAGAGATTTGAAAACCTGGGGGCTTCAAGGTGGAAGACAGGGTAAGATGCAAGACAGAGACTACTGCTAAAACATCATGCATGAGTTAATAAAAGTAAAAAGCTAAGTGCATTGTATGTAACAGAGGTGGGAGAGGGACAGCGAAAAACAGACAGTTAAGAAAATGATAGGTGTTGAAAACTAAAATGGAGTGAAGAAAGGAGTAGTTACTGTGAAGAAATGCTGAGATGGAAGAAATTAACATAAATTAAGGCCATGTGGATGGCAAGAACCAAGCATATGTTGTAGTGCTGCAGAGTTCTAAGAAACTGGAGTTTTGAGGAGGAATCAAGATGCTGTGTGTGGTGAAACAGGCACCAAAGTCATGCCTGGCATGTTGTAGAGTATACTCTGCAACAGGATACTGTGTGTTGCCAGTATACACCCTCTGCCTATGCCCATACATCCTAATTGATAATTTGGTGGTAGTCATGCCAATGTAAAAGGCCAAACAGTGTTTATGTACTCTCCCTTTGATAGTATATGTTTTGCCAATCACAGAGCTGGTACATGTGGTGTAAGAGGGTGCATAGAGCAAGTCTTGCAGTGGGGCTGGTCACAGAAGTAGGAGCCATATGGTAGGAAGATAAGCGCAGAAGGAGCATAAGGTCTGACAAGGGTACTGCGGAGATTTGGAGGGCAACAAAAAGCTATTGTAGATGTGGTGGGCAAAATCTGAGACAGAATGGATCCCATTTCAGCGCACATTTTTGGAAGTCATGGCCTTGTCGAAGTAGCTGATTAATACATTAAAGATCAGGATAATACTGAGAGACAAGTGGTGTGCTATGAAGTTGTTTTTTGGAGGGATCAGCAGTGCCAGGATTGCATGTGATGGCCCAGGAAATCTGCTTTTGAACTAGGCTGGTGTACGTCCAGTGAAATCCGAGGTGAGAATGGTGGTGTACTACTGTAAAGAGCCTGCATCTGAACAAGTATGGAACTAGTGCTACAACATGACCTTGGTTCTTGCCTCCCACCTGGCCATAATTCAAGTTAATTTCTTCCATATAGCTTCGGCATTCGAAGCAAATGTAATTCACATTTCAATCAGCTTTATGTACCATGTATTATGCGAGTTTCATTGCTTTTTCAGGAGCATTTCAAACTCTGGCACTTTGTTGTGAATGCTTCAGCAGTTTACCATTAGGGTTTCAATACTCTCATCTGTGTGAAGCATTTCTCAAAATCTTACTCTCAAACTTCTGAGTATCTTACAGCTATCATTATCTGGACTGGATGGAGAGCCACCTAATCTAATAAACCCTTGTGTGCATCACACGCACAAGTCAGTTACCTGAGTAGCAGCCTCTGATGTGTAGTGCACACTTGATCCATGTAGGGAGACCCTAAAGTTCTCAACCCTATGGTGCAAGTCCAGGAAGTTGCAGGCCGACTTGTCACAGAACCATTCCCCCCACTTCACACATAACCAAAGGGCCACAATCAGTTCTGATGATAATGCTGCATATTGTGAGTTTTGTTACAACTGCATACTTAGGGCTGGTCTTCTCAACCCTCTCTGCCAGTCGCTGGAATGACACAAGTATGACCTTGGAGCCCAAACAAGAGGCATCATTTGTTCAAACATACACCACAATCTGCAGTTGGTTGCATCCTATTCCCTCAATGGCTGCTGGAATAGCCTCTTCAACATGGTGAATGAGGCCTCAAGGCATACACACTGAGTACACCTGATGTCCTTCTCTGTCCCTTGCTGCCATTTCATTAATGGGTACCATCATTCACTGTATCTTTGAACTGCCGATGATTAATAGATACCTACCCTTATGTGTTTGCTTCCTCTTGACAAAGGACAAAATAGGTTTCCCCAAAACAGGTGAAATGAGTCCCTTTGGCTCAGTTTCACTTTCAGTGAAAGACAGCATCTCAAACTTGTTGGTTAGGGGAATCAGCAAAACACCCTGCGTCCTCCCTGCTACCCATCTACCCTGTATAGGATGCCTATATCTATCATTGCCATGCCATTTGCAGGCAAGCGGATGAGTAATGACAGATTCTGTACTTTCTGCAGAGCAGATAGGATCCACAGGAGAGAATAGTACTCAAGGTATCTCTGGTACTGGTATCACAGGTACTCTCTCTCATGAGCTCTTCCAACACATTTATTTGCAGAAGCTGCCAATCATTTGACAATAATCAGGGCAATTTCCAGCCATGTACAAATATCAACCAATTCATCCCATTTTTGAAAACAGCATTCACAGTGGGGCTGCATTTTGGCTAGTGCAGTGTATTACAGGGCAATGAAAAAAAAAACTTTAATTATCTTTTAATCTCTTGAGCTAAAAAATTACGAATTCCTTGTAAGAATTGAAGATAATACACAAAATGAGATTTCTACTATGTCAACACAAGAACCTGCAGTAAAAATTACTAGTTTCCTTAATCAATAGTATTTCCATTGCTATGGTGAGACGAAGGCAAATATTGTGACTTGCCACAGCATACTTTCCATACAACTATAATTTCTTTGGATTTTCTGCCAGGTTTTGTTGTGGAAACTATTGCAAGCATCTCACACTGAAGTCCACACTAGATTTAGAGTTTCTCTAAAAAAAGTTGCCAACTTAGGGAATGTTGCATTTGTTAAAATTTTGGATGCTTTTTCCATTGTTTCTGCAAGAGTGTTCTGACCTGTTGTGAGTACCATGGGGGATCATCTCTGTCATTTACTAATTTGTTTGGTATAAATCTCTCAATTGCTGTCAATACCATTTCTCTGTATTCACGCCCATCTCGTCTACACTTACATTGTTAATCTGGAAGGAGTGGAGATTGCCTCTCAGGAAGTCATTGTGTGAATTTTATGTGCTGTTTTGAATAGATATATTTCACATTTATTTTTGGTGGATTAGAAAATTACGGTATTCAGTGTCACTATGATAATCCTGTGTTCACTAATCCCTCTATCTGTTTTGATGCTCGTTATTAGCTCAGAATTATTTGTTACTAGGAGGTCAAGTATGTTTTCACAACTGTTTACTGTTTGAGAGGGCTCATGAACAAATTGCTTGAAATAATTTTCAGAGTATTGTATGATGTTTTATTCGTACTTCATGATTTAAACATGTATTTTTGCCAACACGTCAAAGGTACCACCAACTATAATTGTTTATTTTATTCTCATTCACAAAAAAGACTTCTACCCATACTAACTCACAGAAACTATCTACTTCAATTTTGCTACAAGATAAACTACTTCTAACAGCAACAAACACACCACCGCCAACTGTGTTTAGCCTATCCTTTCTGAACACTGTCAGGTTCTTCACAAAAATTTCGGCTGAATTTATCTCCAGCTTTAGCCAGCTAGCTTTCAGTGCTTGTAAGAATTTTAACATCAGTGCTTTCTATTAGTGCTTGGAGTTCTGGTACTTTCTCAACACAGCTGTGACAATTTACAACTGTTTCATCAATGGTTCCTAGATCTACTTTCTTACCTGCACCCTTTGAGACTGAAGCCATTTTTATGTTTCCCCTGAGATTCTCTTAACCCAAAAAACTTCCCAGACTATGCCACTCAGCCCCCACCACCTGTGTAGCCACCCCCTGTGTGTAACCTATTTAGCACAACCCAAAAAGCCCACCAACCTATGGTGCAAGTCAAGAAATCTGCAGCCTACATGGCTGCAGAACCATGTCAGCCTCTGATTCAGACCCTCCACTCAGCTCTGTACCAGAAGTTCACAATTGGTCCTGTCAACTATGCTGCAAATGGTGAGCTCTGCTTTTGTCTTGCAAGGAACAAACTGTTTTTCACCTTCATGAAATTATTGCTTTCCATAGGTAGAGAACCTGATTCATCACCATTAAAATAATTGCTCAACAAATTTAAGCATAATAGTAGACAGAAATAACATCAAATCGCCTTAGATTCATACTGAATGCGAAGAATTATCAGTGCAGATGGTATGTAGAATGTTATATATTGCTAACATGCAGTGAAGGTATTAAGTGTCATCCCATTGGTGTACTTAACACACAACCAGAATCTCTTTGGATTTTCTGCCAGATTTCACGACAGAGTTTCATTGTGCAATTATTAAACGCATCTCACATTGAAGTGTGCATAAAATTTTGAGATTCTGTAAAACTTCATCAACTTAGTGATTTTGTGTTCTTTTAACACTTTCAAGACCAAGCCCGAGCATAGTTCAGGCCACAAATTTGTGTTAAAAAAATGACATTGAGTATATGTTGGGGCATGATTTTCATGATGCACAAGCCATCTGTCGCTCAAAAACTTGACTCTTTGCATATGAGAACAATGTAAGGACATCTTGCTACCTGTCCCTTGACTGGTGCTGCCTTCTGTTGCCAATTTCTAGAATTATTTCAAAAGAAACATTAGCGAATGTAGCAGCTGTTGTTGGGAATGGCTGAGCCAATATGATGGTACTGATCTAATTTCATACACATACTCATTAAGTTTTGCAGTTTGCTGTAATTCTGCCTAAAATATGTCATGTTCGTTGAGTGAGCAACAAATTTTGGAAGCTCAAGGGGAAGACATTGCTCAATACTCACTTCATACTGTTTTTCCTGGGAGGATAATTATACTTTCTGTCATAATTATTTTAATACTTGTAATCTATCAGAGAACGGCAGTAAATATGAAAAATAAATCTTGAAGCTTGGTCTTTTTTTAGTATGAATTACTCTTGAAGATACTGATATAACGTCAAGTTTAACACGTATATTTCAGAATGACACAAGACATATAAGTCACAGAGTAAGTTGACAAGCAAGACATGTGTACATGTTTGCATTCGAATGAGCACTGAGTCCCAGTCTAGCGGCCGCTGCCCGGCTGGCCGCTTAGGTGGCATAGCTGCTGCATGGCTGGTAGACAGCACCGCACGTAGAGGACGCACGTAACTGCGCGGCGGCGCTTTGAATGATCAGTGAGTCACAACACTTTTCCCCCCATTGAAATTGTTGCACTGGTCTTGATGGAGGTGTCCTGGAGATGGCTAACGTTCATAGGCATTGTTTGACTCGCCGTAAAGTCTCGAGGAGGAGGCTTCCCTTACGGACGGAAGTGTCCCCGATGATAAAGGGTCGAGATGACAGGAGACGTAGGGGTCGAATCTGCTGGGGCCCCATGCACCAATCTGCCCGTTGCAGCAAGTCCAGTTGATATGACAGGAGACAGGGGCGATGTGTCGGCGTCCGTTGGAGGAGGAGGCGAGTAGATTTGCTCTGACAGAGGATGGTCATCCGGTTCCTGCATGGGCACGTCTCCTCGTGGCGTCTGTTCTTGTGCTGGCATCGCAATGACGGTGAGAGGGCTGCATTGTGAGTATTGAGACATGCCAAGATCCCGAGCTGCAGGTAGAGCCGAAGGTGGTGTAGCAGCATTTGGAACAGGCGTTGCCGGCACATGAGGCCGAAGCTGGTCTGAATGACGCACTGCAACACCCGTGTCCGTCTGGATTTCATACAGGCGTCTGCCACGGTGTCGTAAGATGCAGCCCGGGCTCCATTTTGGCAGCCTGTCATACCCCCGTACCCAGACGAGGTCGTCGGCGGTGAACCGGCCAAGTGAAGGCACCCGCGGCCGTGAGGTGGAAGGCCGCAGAAGAGGAAGTAGCGTGCGGGGCTGTTGGCCATGTAAGAGCTCAGCCAGGCTGTGGTCGCCCATGGGGGTGAAACGGTAAGACGCCAGAAACTGGAGAAGCGCATCATCAGCAGCAGAAGAAGTCAGAAGTTTCCGCATCTGAGCCTTAAATGTGCGGACCAGTCGTTCAGCCTCACCGTTGGATTGTGGATGGAACGGCGGGGCCGTGACATGCATAACGCCGTGACGAGCACAAAAATCCGCAAATTCGGAAGAGGCAAATTGCGGACCATTATCAGTAACAAGAGTAGAGGGGAGGCCTTCCAAAGAAAAAATGCGGGCGAGAGCACTGGTGGTTGCTGCGGTGGTAGGTGACGTGCAACGGACAATGAAAGGAAAGTTAGAGTAGGCGTCAATTACAAGGAGCCAATAAGTACCTAAAAAGGGTCCCACAGAGTCAGCATGAATGCGCTCCCAGGTCTTCTCAGGCGAAGGCCAGGGTGACAAAGATGACTTCGGGGCAGCGGCCTGTGACGCACAAGGGCTGCAGGCAGCGACCATGTGTGCTATTTCAGAGTCAATGCCAGGCCAGTAGACATGAGGGCACGCCAGAGATTTTGTGCGAGACACACCCCAGTGCCCTTGGTGAAGGAGGCGCAAGACCGAAGCATGCAAAGACGCAGGTACCACAACACGCGGCAAAACATTGTCAGTGGAAAGGATGATATCACCATCCCTAGCTGTGAGGTGGTAGCACAAAGCGTAGTAGTTCCACAACAGATCAGAAGTCTTAGCGGACGGGCGATCTGGCCAACCCTTCTGAATACAGCGTAAAACCCGGAAGAGGGTAGGGTCAGAACCCGTAGCAGCCGCCAGCCTGTCCCCAGTGATGGGGAACCCGTCCACAACCCACTGCTCGGCAACATCCAGGTGGAAACACAAAAGTTCGTCCCTGTCGAATGCCTGATCAGGACCCATGGGGAGGCAAGACAGAGCATCAGCATTTGCATGCTGAGCCGTTGGCCGGAAATGAATCTCATAATGGAAATGAGACAAGTAAAGAGCCCAACGCTGTAGGCGGTGTGCAGCCTTGTCGGGAAGTGACATTGATGGATGAAACAAGGAAACAAGTGGTTTGTGATCCGTAACAAGATGAAATTTTGAGCCACAGAGAAAAACACCAAACTTATGAAGAGCATAAATAATGGCCAAAGCTTCTTTCTCAATTTGAGAATACTTTTGTTGGGCATCCGTGAGCGTTTTGGAGGCATAAGCAATGGGTTGTTCTGAACCGTCAAAAAAACGATGCGCAAGGACCCGTATTGAGAGGCGTCTGTGGCAAGAACAAGATGTTGGCCAGGTCGATAAGTAGCCAGGCACGGGGCCTGTTTCAGCATAGTCTTCAATTTCTGGAAAGCCGCATTACATGACGCGGACTAGTGAAAAGGCACGTTTTTATGCAACAGGCGATGCAATGGCTGAGCCACCGAAGCTGCAGGTGGTAAAAACTTGTGATAGTATGCTATTTTCCCCAAGAAGGCCTGCAGTTCCTTAACAGATGTAGGGCGAGGAAGGGCATCGATCGCAGCGACAGTTTGCTGAAGCGGACGAATACCATACCGAGAGAGTTGAAACCCCAAGTACATGATAGATGCCTGAAAAAATTGTGAATTCTGAAGATTACACTTAAGACCGGCAGTCTGAAAAAGTGTGTGAAGATTTTCAAGATGTTCCTTAGTGGTGGAGCCAGTGACAACAATGTCGTCCATGTAATTGATACACCCAGGGACAGGGAGCAATAATTGTTCCAAAAATCGCTGAAAGAGAGCAGGGGCGCTAGCAACCCCGAATGGCAAGCATTGGTATTGATAGAGGCCGAAAGGCGTGTTAAGGAGCAGAAACTGCCGGGAAGCAGCGTCGAGAGGAAGTTGATGATAAGCTTCTGACAGGTCAACTTTAGAAAAATACTGGCCTCCAGCAAGTTTAGTGAACAGTTCTTCAGGACGGGGCATAGGGTAAGTGTCGATGAGGCATTGAGCATTTACAGTGGCTTTGAAATCACCACAGAGACGAATATCACCATTTGGCTTAGCAATGACAACAACAGGAGAGGACCACTCACTGGAAGTGACAGGAAGCAAAACCCCTGAAGTAGTGAGACAATCCAACTCCTGTTTCACCCGATCACGAAGGGCCACAGGAATGGGCCGACCCCGAAAAAACTTAGGCCGAACAGTGGGTTTGAGCGTGATATGAGCTTCAAAGTCGTTTGCACAGCCTAACCCAGGAGAAAAAAGGGACAAAAATGTCATCGACAAGGAATCCAGTTGAGCTTAAGGAATAGCATCAGAGACAATATTGACAGAGTCATGTATGGAGAACCCAAAAACCCGAAAGGCATCGAAACCTAAAAGATTTCCTGCATTGCTCTGGTTGACCACAAATATGGGAACAGTGCAAACGACGGATTTGTAAGATACCTCAGCATGGAGCTGTCCCAAGAGAGAAATCTTCTGTTATTGTACATCTGTAATTGCCGAGTGACAGGTGACAGGAGTGGAGAACCCAACTGAAGATACGTCTGAGAATTAATTATAGTGGCAGCAGAACTGGTATCCCCCTGCATGTGAACATCTCGACCAAGGATTTGGACAGTGAGGAATAACTTCCCTGAAAGGGAAAAAGTGCAATTGACAGACAACACAGAATCAGAATCAGCGTCATGTTCATGAACATCATGTATGTGGTCGGATTTGCAAACGGAAGACACATGACCTTTCTTTTTGCAATTGTGACACACAGCCCAACGTTGTGGACAATCCTCGCGTGAATGTTTCGTAAAACACTGTGGACATGAAGGAAGTTGCAGGGGGTTTTGCTGCAGTTCCTTAGCGTGTTGTTTACGGTTAGGCTGAGGCTGCGCATGGGAGCACACTGCGGCCACGTCGGCCGGCGGGGACGCGCCGCACACGTCATCAACAGCGCACAGACATTGTATTTCCCTGACATCATCCCACGCTTCTATTTGCGCCCCAGCAGCGCGAGAAATTTCAAAAGACTGCGCAATGGAGAGAATTTCATATAGAGTCGGATTTGCCAACTGAAGGGCCCATTGCCAAACGTCTTTGTCAGGCGCCGACCGGATAATAGCATCCCGTACCATGGAATCGGCATCGGATTCTTTGTGAACGTCAGTAACAAATTGACACTTTCGACTGAGGCCGTGAAGTTCAGCAGCCCAAGCGCGACAGGAGTGATGTGGCTGTTTGTGACAACGATAAAAGGCAACACGAGAGGCTACCACATGTTTTTGCTTTTGAAAATAGACAGACAGAAGTGAGCACATTTCAGCAAAGGACAAAGATGCAGGATCCTTCAAAGGAGCCAATTGTGACAACAACCGATACATTTGAGGTGAAATCCAGGAAAGGAACAGAGACTTACATGGTTGTTCGTCCGTGACATGAAATGCCAAGAAGTGCTGTCGAAGACGTTTTTCATAATCAGACCAGTTTTCCGCCGTCTTGTCAAAAGGAGGAAAAGGAGGTATAGCCAATGACGAGAAACGCTCCACATTTGACGCCGTGATGAAATCGGGAATCGCCGCTGTTAGAAGCATTTGCTGTTCAAGGAGATTTT
Source organism: Schistocerca americana (assembly GCF_021461395.2). Taxonomy (NCBI): domain Eukaryota; kingdom Metazoa; phylum Arthropoda; class Insecta; order Orthoptera; family Acrididae; genus Schistocerca; species Schistocerca americana. The sequence goes on from NC_060123.1 coordinate 134,877,496, forward strand.
GCAATAGTTGCTCGAAAGTAGCCATGGAAACCTGTGGCTCAACGGTGAAAAGGAAAAATCCACTACCTCATCGCCAATTGTTATAAGGTCAAGTTTAACACATATATTTCAGAATGACACAACACATACAAGTCACAGAGTAAGTTGACAAGCAAGACATGTGCACACGTTAGCATTCGAATGAGCACTGAGTCCCACTCTAGCGGCCGCTGCCCGGCTGGCCACTTAGGTGGTGCAGCTGCTGCATGGCTGGCACACACCGCCGCATGTAGAGGATGTGCGTAATTGCGCGGCGGCGCTTTGAATGATCGGTGGGTCACAACAGATGCATCAATCACTTATGTGCCAGTAATGACAGATAATGACAAATGGCTGGTTTCCTAGGCCCAATATTTTTCAATGTCGCTGGTCTCCAACGTGTTCAGTTTGCTGTGCTTTTTTGTTGATTTTGCAAGAGTGATCTGACTTTTTTTATATACTATGGGGTATCAGTACTGTCTCTTACTAATTTACTTGCTATAAATCTCTCAATTACCATTGATACTGTTTCCTTTCAATCAACACACATTTAGTCTACGCTGACATAGTTAGTTTGGAATGAATGGAAATTCTCTCATAGAAAGGTACCATCACATTTTCACCTGCTTTTTTAAGTAGATATATTTTACATTTATTTTTGACTGGCTTAGCACCTGCTGCTTTGCTCACATAGACTGTAGAGCCTGCAAAGATTTTTTTTTATTTTTATTTCATCTAATTTTTATGATGTTCACAAATTGCAACACCTAAGCATTTCGCGCAAATTAAATCCATATAAGATGGTCTTTTCTTAATGTACTTGTGATCAAAAAGTAGTTCTGTTAGCTGGAGTCCGACATTTTTTTTAATCATGCCTTTCGCATTCTTGAGGAGATATTTCCATAGAAACTTCCATCTTGTAACAAATATTTCTTTATATACCGGTATAACTAAGAACTGAAATACCAAATTTCATAAATTTAGCTTTAAAGTTTTTTTTAATACAATGAAATATTTTCTTAAGAATTTGCATCCCATATTGCACCACCTTAGGATTGAATTTCCAGAAACACCAAAACACATATTTCTTTATTTCTAACAAAGAAGTTAAATACCATCTGGCATAGATGTAGCTTTAAAAATCCTTTAGTAGTTCTTTCGTAATTATTTTCAAAAAAACTTTCGCCTACTATTTTACCCCCTTAGTGATGCTGAAACATGTATTTTTTTATTTATTTCTGACTGAGAAACCAAATACCAGTTTTCATAGGTCTAATTTCAAAATTGCCTTACTAGTGACATTTTTCAAATAAATAAATAAATAAAAATAAAAAAAAACTTCATCTCTTATTTCACCCCCTTAGGAGTGGAATTTCGTACAATCCCTTCTTAAACAATATGTGAACCACACTCTCTCCTAACCTCAATTTTCTATCCTTAGCAGTCTGGGCTGGGAAATGATGAGTCAGTGAATCAGTCTGACCCTATTCTGCCCCCTTAGGAGTTGAATTTTCAAAAACAATGAAAGATGTATTTTTTCATCTCTAACCGAGAAACCAAGCACTAATTTTCAAAGATTTAGCTTGAAAAAGGCTTTCGTAATGAAATAGTCTCCTAAAACATTTCATTCCCTATTTTACCCCCTTTGAGGTTGAATTTCCAAAAACAGTGACATGCATCCGTTTTATTTCTAACAGAGAAGCCACAGACAGATTTTTATAGTTTTGCTTCAAAAATATTTGCACAATGAGATATTCCCATAAAAACTTTCTTCTCCCATTTCACCATCAAAGGGGTTGAATTTCCAAAAAACAGTGACACACATTTTTTTTTATTTATGAGGAGCAAAATTTAAATTTTCACAGATTTAGCTTTAAAATACTTTCATAATAAAATATTGTTATAAAAAATCTGAGGCCTTATTTCACCCCCTTAGGGGTTCAGTTTCCAAAAACACTGAAACACATACTTCTTTATTTGTAACCGAGAAGTCAAATACCACTGTTTGTACATGTAGCTTTAGTGCTTCTTTAATAAATATATATTTTCAAAAGAAGCTTTCACCCACTATTTCACCCCCACAGGGTCAAAGTTCCAAAAATGCTGAAACATGCATTTCTTTATTTCTGACTATGAAACCAAATACCAGTTTTACTATATCTAGCTTCAAAATTACCGTAATAGCAACATTTTTCAAGAAAACCTTTCATACCCTATTTCACCCTCTTAGGAATGGAATTTCGAAAAACTGCTTCTTAAACAGTGCCTACTGTATAAAACCCACACCTCCAAATAACAAGATTCTATCCTTACTGGTTTGGGCTGGGCGATAATGAATTAGTCAGTCAGTCAGGACATTGCCTTTCATATATAGGAATGAGTTTGGATGTTGTAGTACTTAGTTTCATTACAGTGACTTTGTGGTCACTAATCCCGGTATCCATCATAATGTTTCCTTGTTGCTCAGGGTTATTTGTTGCTAATCAAGTGTGTTTTCACAACCATTTACACTTTGAGTGGGCTCCTGAACTAACTACTCAACATAATTTTTGGATAAAGCATGTAGTACAGTTTCAGAATATAAAAAATTTGTGTTTCAGCATATTATAGTTTTAAAGCAAATTGCAAAAATGATAAATAATACAAGAGCATTCTTACCAATTCAGTGTAATTAATGCAGTCTTGAGTCGCATGTTTGGCGTCCTGCACAGAGCCATAACACCTGGAGTCTCATGTAAACGCTTCTCTTCACTAAGTGAACGTTTTAAAGTCATGCGTTGCTAGTGAACAAAGAAAACTTTATTAACATTTCTTTACATTAACTGATTTATTTTAAGGCACTAGAATATGATGTAAGACTATGAGGAGTCTATATGAGCACATCACTATAATGCATGGTTCAAATTTTCACAGCTACTTTAGGTTGTACAAGAAGATCCTAAGGAAATTGATTTGTAAAACTCAGCAACTTCACAATAACAGATATATAAGTGAATGCAACAATAAATTTATGCCAATGCAGGACACTGTCAAGGGAACACCGAAAACCAGTAATAACCTGAAGCAAGGAATGTATATGAGGGGTGTTCAATAAGTAATGTAACACATTTTTTACTTGGAAAATTTCAGTTGATAAAAGGTGAAATTTGTTGTGGGACATCATGGAATATTCCTGCTTCAGCACCTATAACTGTAACAGAGGTGTGTTCCAAGCAGAGAGCTGTCACTGAATTTCTTTTGCAGAATATCAGAGCATCATGGATATTCATAGCTGCTTGAAGACTGGGGCAGAGACATTGCAGTGAACAAAATCACAGAAGGTTCCTGGGGGCATCTGCCATGATGATAAGGTCTCGCAAATGTGTCCAATGTCCCGTGTGCCGCCTGGCCACACACACAGAAATGACTTCAGCATGTCTGTTGACACAAAAATGCAAATGAACTTCTGTTTCTACATGACAATGCGAGGCCTCACACTAGTCTGTGCACCTGAGCAGAGATCACAACAGTTAATTGGACTGTCCTTCCTCATCCCGATACAGCCTGGATCTCGCTCCTTCTGACTTCCATCAGTTGGGCCCAATGAACGATGCACTCTGTGGGAAGCAGTATGTAAATGATGGGGAGGTTACTGATGCAACAAAACGTTGGCTCCTACATTGACCAGTAGAGTGGCACCACACAGTCATACAGACTCTCCCAGTATGCTGGCGAAAGGCTGTCGTTGCATTGCGTTAAATGGAGATTATGTTGAAAAACAGGGTTTTGTAGCCAGAAGAGTGAGGAGTAATACAGTGTATTGGAATCCTGAATAAAATCGACTTGCTTCCAGGAAAAAATTGTTGCATTACTTACTGAAAGCCCATTGTATATATGCTACAGTAGTAATCTAGTTACAGGCACAAGAGAAATATGTGATACATTTATTCTACACTTCACCAGCAGTGCTAATAGCCTATCATCTGTGTGTACATTCCCTTCTAAAGCTTTCATAATGAAAAGTACAACAATGGTAACATCACTATTTTAACACTTGCATTCAAACATTAAGTTCCGAAAATTATGAGATTGATGAAGCAGACATGCTTCTAGCACTGATAGATTACAATAAAAGTTGACATTCAAAGTATTAAAACACTATGTGACATTATCAACTGTTCTATGTGTATTGGAATTTTTCCTGCAGCTCTCAAATGGACTTAGACGGTTCCACTATTCAGGAAAGGCAATAGGCACCACATTAATTACTTTAACTGCAACCTATTAAACTTCCTTAGAATATTTGAAAAGTTCACCAACATGCATCTAATGATTTTTCTTGAAACAAACTTATTATCGGAACACCAGTTTGGCTTTTGGAAAAACAGATCAATGAATGATGCAATTTTCATCGTCACAGACTACATTATACAAGTGTGTTTAATGAGAAATACTATCTCCTGCACCCTTTACAGACATCACAGAAGTAGTTGATCTTTTAAACCACTCCCAGCTGTTAGATAAGCTGGAAACTTATGAAATTAGAGGTGTCTGGAATGAGTGGTTCCACTTGTATCTTTCAAACAAGAAACAGCTGGTTGAGCTTACAACTTAACAAAGAAGAAAGTCCATTCAAGGCTTCAGCCTAGGGCCTTTCCTCATATGCTATACATGAATGACTTAGAAAAATTTGCCATTTGCAGTTCCTACCATTTTTCTGACAACATAAACCAGATCTTCTGGAATGCCTCACTGGAATGTGTGAGGACTGCAATAATTGATATCAGTTACTTCATTACTGGCTATTTAACAACAAACTACTGCTAAATAAGAGCAAACGGCCTCCACGGCCTTCTAGGCCATCACAGAACAGTGGAATCCACGCAGAGCTCTTGTCTTTTCATAATCAAGTAACAGAACAAATAAATGAAATAGATTTTCTTGGACTATGGATAGACAATTCTCTACAGTGTAATCTGCACAAAAATGCACTACTTAAAAGAGTGTGCAGCTTTTGATATGTTGCAAGGGTATTCCAATAAAGCTGTGACTTCGTAATGTATAGATCATTTTATTTTGTTCTAGTGCATTCAGTTGTATCTTACAATATACCTTATGGGGCATATTAGATTAAATGTATACCCAAGAATTTCTATGGTGCAGAAAAGAATCTTAAAGATAACAGGAAAGAACCATGTCATACTACTACAAGAGCAATATTCAAGGCACTAATTTATTTATTTTATTTATTTTGCATATGGAAATACAGCGACAATATTTTATATAAGTACAACAATATGTAAACGAAATGTATAAAACAAAACAATGTGTAAATAGTACATGTGTAAAAAAACAAGCAATAGCACAAAAGGATAAAGTACAAACACTCAAGACAAAATAACTACACGTTAAAAGCTTGGCAAGCCTGTCTAGAAACTCAGTCATATATTTAAAGCTCAATATCTAGATTGCACAGCCAATCCAAAGCAGAGGGTTTCACATATATGACCTCAGAGACAGGTCCGGCGTATCTTCTTAAGGGGCATTCCTCAATAATATGGCAGATGTTCTGTTCTGGTGCTCCACAGTCACAGGCTGGTGAGTCGCATAGACCCCACTTGTACTTACATGCATTGCATCTTGCATGGCCCATTCTGATACAGTTTAATTTAGTCCAGGTACATCTCTTCAGGTCAAAGCCTGGTAATTTCAGAGTAGGATCTTGGATACCTTGTTTATTAATTACAGAATCATTCCAAAAGTGCCACCATTGCTCCTTGATGTCAGGTTCATGTTCTTGTGTATTAACCCATATAGGCTTCCATGACTTCAAGCAGGTCAGTGGTATTTGGTTCAAAATATCGTGGATTGGTAGATTCTGCAGGTAATCTGAGTCATGAATTTTTGACCACTCTCTTGCTGCTGCTTCTTGCCTTCACAATTATGGAGGTCGGATATTGCTTAGAGTATGCAGCTAAGGGACTGGGGTGGATTTAATAGTACCCGTTATTATCCTCATACACTCATTCAACTGGACGTCGATTTTCTTAGTATGAGTGCTCGAATGCCAGACAGTGGAGCAATATTCGGCAACAGGATATACCAGGGCTATTGTGGCAGTACGTAAGGTGGATGCTTGAGCTCCCCAAGTCGAGCCAGCCAATTTTCTCAGCATGTTGTTGCGACTCTTTAGCTTTTGTCTTACGTTTTCTAGATGTTTTTTGTAAGTCAGCGAGCGGTCTAGTGTTACGCCAAGGTATTTGGGGTTGAAGTTGTGTTTGACTCTTTGTTCACAGAAGTTCACATTCAGTTCCTGGTGGTCCAATTTATTGTTCAAGTGGAAAGCACACACCTCAGTCTTGGTTGGATTAGGGCCGAGTCACCATTTTTTATAATAGGAATTCAAGAACTCCAGATCTTCTGTGAGTACGTTCGCTCCTTCCCCAAGTGTTTTAGTTTGTACAACTAGTGCCAAATCATTGGCGTAGAAAAATTTCCTGCTGACTGTATTTGGCAAGTCACTAATATACAAATTAAAAAGGGTTGGAGCCAACGCAGATCCTTGAGAGAGGCCTCTTTTTTTTTTTTTTTTTTTTTTTTTTTTTTTTTTTTTTTTTTTTTTTTTTTTTTTTTTTTTTTTTTTTTTTTTTTTTTTAATACGATCTGCTGGTGTTGTGGCCGATGCTCACTTTGAAAGACCTGTTTGTCAGCATGTTGTTCATTAAGGTTGCCAGTTTTAAATTAGTTATGTGTCTCAAGAAACTTAAGCATAAGACCCTGGAGCCACACATTGTTGTATGCCGACGACAGATCAACAAAAGCTACACTTGACTTCATCCTGTTCTGGAATCCACTTTCTATATATGATGTTAGGGCTAAAACTTGTTCGCCACAGCTGCGCTTGTTTCTGAAACCTGCCTGATATGGAGGGGTTATTCCATCCACGATGTCCTGTGTTCTATTAAGTATTAAGCATTCCAACAACTTAAAGCATACACTCAAGAGGGTGATGGGACGGTAGCTGGTTGGATCTTTGGGTAGCTTTCCAGGTTTAAGGATTGCTGGGGTGTGGGTTATTTTAAATTGTGGTGGGGCTGTTCCAGTGTTTAAAATGTTGGTGTAAAAGTTTCTTAGCCACGCTTTTCCATTAGGTCAGAGGTGTTTTATAAATTCTGGGAATATACCATCCAATCCCGCTGCTTTGTGTATTTTTAAGGTCTTTATCACACCCTTGATTTCCTCTTCGCTAAATGGTGACGAAAGCGATGTATTGTCATTCAGAGTTTTATCAAGTTCTTGTAGTTCTTCTTTAGTTTCTGCTTCAGTTGTTGGATCAAGAGGGGTTTTCTCAGAACGCACCTTTATGTGCAATGCCATCTCCGATGGTTTTATTTTAGGTTCCTGGTGGCGTGCTGAAGAGGAGTTACCAAGTTTCCTCAATAATGACCAGGCTTTTCTGCTGGAATGTGTAAAATTCACCTGGGACGTGAATTCCTGCCACTTGTGTTTACTGTGTGTGTTTAGTCCCTCTAATATTTGTCCACCGATTTCAGGGTTTCCTGTTTCTTGGTATTTATCATAAAGTTTGTTAATATTATTGTCTGAGCTAGGAATATACTGTTGTCTAACTCCGCGTGGTATATTCCTTTTGGCTGCAGCGATGATGACTCCAGTGAATCGTTTATAGTTTTCTTGCTTTGGAGTAATCAAGTGCCAAATTTTGATCAACTTCCTGAGCATTTGCCCAATTGGCTTTCTTAAAGTTCCATCGCGGTTTATTGATAGATTTTACTACTGTGATTTGGAGGCCTATGTTAAGTATGGTGGGACAATGTTGGTTCTTTGGAAAGTGTTTCAGGACTCTTTTTGTATGGTATGGTTGGACTCTATTCTGATCAGTGGACACAATGCAGAGATCAAGATTGGTATCTGTTTGCCATCTGGCCAACTGGAATGTCTTAGGGTCCTTGGCATCATATATCACGAACATGTCTTGTGCTTCAATCCACTCAGATAGAGTTTCTCCATTTTCGTCGACGTTGCCAAGGCCCCAGAGAGTGTGGCGGCTATTAAAATCCCCCACATACACGCAGGGGTTGGGCAGTACTGGTAAAGCTGGTGTTGGCCATTTACTTTGTGGGGGCTTATAAACAGCTGCTATGGCCATTCCATTAAGTTCAATAGCAATTATTTCTATGTCATTAATTTCCTGGCATATCACTTCTTTGTATCCAGCAATGTTGTTACCAAGATACAGAGCGGATCCATGAATGTGCAATGGCAGTGCTGCGACCATCCTGTAGCCTGGGATGGTGCATGCTGTTATGCGCTCCTGCACTTGATGAGTTTCTTGGAGTGCTATGATGTCAGTTTTATGATCGTTAGCCAGCTTGCTTATGTAGTCACATTTATCCCTTGTCAAGCCTTCTACATTAATTTGCAGAACATGGATGATGGGTCCAACATCTTTAGTCTGTTGGCTCTCAGAAGAGCCTTTCTCAATGATAGCATTCTTCTTTTTCTTGTTTTGTCGCTGTGTGTGGCCATGAGAGGTCTATGATCTAGTTCGGCCACCATTTGTGTAGACTTTCTGCCGTCCTGCTATCGCAGTCCGTTGCCCAGAGTGCACCATCTTGGAGGTGGTCTACATGTCCCAAGGCACTAATTATTTTACTTGTTCCATTTATTTAATTCTTGAGACAGACACTTTCATAAAAAAATAATCTGCTTTTCTTCCAACTGAAAATGATGTTCATTACCATCACACTAGAAGCCACAACAACACCCTTCTAACAATTCATAGGCTTAATAAAGTTCACACTAGTTTGAGACACACTGCCTGACAATAAAAGTGAGGCATACAGAAGACATGGTCTGATGTTAATGGAATTTCATACATGTACATACCATCAGTGGGTATGTAAATAATTAGATTTGAAAGTCTCTGTGACAGATTGAGTGGCCACCAGGGTGCATGTGTGTTGTTTCTGTTTAGTGTTGTTACCAGGCTTAGTAGGGTATAAGGGATATGAACAGCATCAGATGTTGAGTGATCACTGTGAAGGACATGAGATGGCATGTACTCATGTGGCAGTGTTAATAGTGTACAACATAGTTTGAAAGGGGCCTCACTGTGGATCTCCATTTGGCCAGCTGGTTAAATCATGCCTGCCATTTGTGGGGGATTCAGAAGTGAAAGCAGCCTGATGTTGAGCACACACGTCATCAAGGTTTCTGTTGACTATGTCTGACTACAAGGGAGTATCACTGATTCATGCACCAAGCACATTGTAACTCTCTGCATCTGTGTCTGCCATCCCAAAACTAGTAATGGACTACCTTTAACATTCCATGTCATTCCGTGCCATTGGCCAAGGACTAGCCATTGCCAGACTTGGGAATTACAATCCCATGCATAGGCTGCCACTAACACCACAAGAGAAACAGCAGTGTTTGGAGTGCTGCCATGACCAGAAAGCAACAATCACTGCTGACTGACAGCTTTGGATTGTATTCAGCAATAAATTGTGGTTCCACACTACCCTAGATGTCCATTGATGGTGAGTAAGGCAGCAACCTAGGAAGAGGAAGGGAGGGGAAGAAAATCAATGTGCACTCCGTGTGCATACTGGGGGGAGTAATTACAGATGTGGAAAGGGTCCTTCCGGATGCCATGAAGGGTACAGGGTGCACCCACCTGCAGGTGGTCGCTCATGTTGGCACCAATAATGTATGTCGCTATGGATTGGAGGAAATCCTCTCTGGCTTCTGGCGGCTATCTGATTTGGTGAAGACTGCCAATCTCACTAGCAGGATGAAAGCAAAGCTCACCATCTGCAGCATCGTCGACAGGACTGACTGCAGACCTTTGGTACAGAGCTGAGTGGAGAGTCTGAATCAGAGGCTGAGATGGTTCTGCGTCTGTGTAGGCTGCAGATTCCTCGACTTGCGCAATAGGGTGGTGGGGTTTTGGGTTCTGCTGGATAGGTCAGGAGTCCACTACACACAGCAGGCGGCTACATGGGTAGCAGGGGTTGCGTGCTGGACTGGGCGGTTTTTTTAGGTTAGGTGGCCTCGGGCAAGTACAGAAAGGGAAACAGTCTCAAAGGGTGCGGGGAAAAGTCAGGACATGCAGGGACCAAGCAGCAGTCGGTATTGTAATTGTAAACTGCCGAAGCTGCGCTGGTAAAGTACCAGAACTTCAAGCACTGATAGAAAGCACCAAAGCTGAAATCTTTATAGGTACGGAAAGCTGGCTGAAGGCAGAGATAAATTCTGCCTAAATTCTTACAAAGGCACAGGCGGTGTTTAGAAAGGATAGATTGCATGCAACCAGTGGTGGCGTGTTTGTCGCTGTTAGTATTAGTTTATCCTGTAGTGAAATAGAAGTGGATAGTTCCTGTGAATTATTATGGGTGGAGGTTCTACTCAACAACCGAGCTAGGTTAATAATTGGCTCCTTTTACCGACCTCCCGACTCAGCAGCATTAGTGGCAGAACAACTGAGAGAAAATTTGGAATACATTTCACATAAATTTTCTCAGCATGTTATAGTCTTAGGTGGAGATTTCAATTTACCAGATATAGACTGGGACACTCAGATGTTTAGGGCGGGTGGTAGGGACAGAGCATCGAGTGAATTATACTGAGTGCACTATCCGAAAATTACCTCGAGCAATTAAACAGAGAACTGACTCGTGGAGATAACATCTTGGACCTACTGATAACAAACAGACCCGAACATTTCGACTCTGTATGTACAGAACAGGGAATCAGTGATCATAAGGCCGTTGCAGCATCCCTGAATATGGAAGTTAATAGGAATATAAAAAAAGGGAGGAAGGTTTATCTGTTTAGCAAGAGTAATAGAAGGCAGATTTCAGACTACCTAACAGATCAAAACGAAAATTTCTGTTCCAACACTGACAATGTTGAATGTTTATGGAAAAAGTTCAAGGCAATTGTAAAGTGCATTTTAGACAGGTACGTGCTGAGTAAAACTGTGAGGTATACTTGAAAAAAGAGACAGCATTGGTCGTATATTTTTTACTATTGCAAAATCGATTTTCTGTCACTGAGTGACCATCTTCAGTGCTATATTGTATAACTTAAATTGGGATGCACTGTTGTCACTAAGCATACGGCAATCACATAGACTATGTGATTGCCGTAAGCTTAGTGACAACAGTGCATCCCAATTTAAGTTATACAATATAGCACTGAAGATGGTCACTCAGTGACAGAAAATCGATTTTGCAATAGTAAAAAATATACGACCAATGCTGTCTCTTTTTTCAAGTATACCTGTTACCTGGTCGTAGTGCACAAGTCAACATGGAGTCGCCAATCAATAAAACTGTGAGGGATGGGAAAAACCCACCGTGGTTCAACAACAAAGTTAGGGAAGTACTGTGAAAGCAAAGTGAGCTTCATTGCAAATTTAAATGCAGCCAAAACCTCTCAGACAAACAGAAGCTAAACGATGTCAAAGTTAACATAAGGATGGCTATGCATGAAGTGTTCAGTAAATTAATGTAAAATCTATGTACCGACTTGACAGAAAATCCTAGGAAGTTCTGGTCTTACATTAAATCAGCAAGTGAATCGAAAGAGCATATCCAGATGCTCTGGGATGATAATGGCATTGAAACAGAGGATGACATGCATAAAGCTGAAATACTAAGCACCTTTTTCCAAAGCTGTTTCACAGAGGAAGACCGCACTGCAGTTCCTTCTCTAAATCCTCCACGAATGGAAAAATGGCTGACATCGAAATAAGTGTCCAAGGAATAGAAAAGCAACTGAACGGAGGGAAGTCCACTGGACCTGACGGGATACCAATTCAATTCTACACAGAGTACGCGAAAGAACTTGTCCCCCTTTTAACAGCCGTGTACCGCAAGTCTCTAGAGGTACGGAAGGTTCCAAATGATTCGAAAAGAGCACAGGTAGTTCCAGTTTTCAAGAAGGGTCATCGAGCAGATGTGCAAAACTATAGGCCTATATCTCTGACATCAATCTGTTGTAGAATTTTAGAACATGTTTTTTGCTTGCGTATAAAGTCATTTCTGGAAACCCAGAATCTACTCTGTAGGAATCAACATGGATTCCGGAAACAGTGATCGTGTGAGACCCAACTAGCTTTATTTGTTCATGAGATCCAGAAATATTAGATACAGGCTCCCAGGTAGATGCCATTTTCCTTGACTTCCGGAAGGTGTTCGATACAGTTCCACACTGTCGCCTGATAAACAAAGTAAGAGCTTACGGAATATCAGACCAGCTGTGTGGCTTTATTGACGAGTTTTTAGCAAACAGAACACAGCATGTTGTTCTCAATGGAGAGACATCTACAGACATTAAAGTAACCTCTGGCATGCCACAGGGGAGTGTTACGGGACCACTGCTTTTCACAATATATATAAATGACCTGGTAGATAGTGTCGGAATTTCCATGCGGCTTTTCACGGATGATGCTGTAGTATACAGAGAAGTTCCAGCATTAGAAAATTGCAGCAAAATGCAGGAAGATCTGCAGCGGATAGGCACTTGGTGCAGGGAGTGGCAACTGACCCTTAACATAGACAAATGTAATGTATTGTGAGTACATAGGAAGAAGGATTCTTTATTGTATGATTATATGATAGTGGAACAAACACTGATAGCAATTACTTCTGTAAAATATGTGGGAGTATGCGTATGGAATGATCTGAAGTGGAGTGATCATATAAAATTAATTGTTGGTAAGCCGGGTGCCAGGTTGAGATTCATTGGGAGAGTCCTTAGAAAATGTAGTCCATCGACAAAGGAGGTGGCTTACAAAACACTCGTTCAACCTATACTTGAGTATTGCTCATCAGTGTGGGATCCGTACCAGGTCGGGTTGACAGAGGATATAGAGAAGATCCAAAGAAGAGCGGCGTGTTTCGTCACAGGGTTATTTGGTAAGCGTGATAGCGTTACGGAGATGTTTAGCAAACTCAAGTGGCAGACTGTGCAAGAGAGGCACTGCATCGCGGTGTAGTTTGCTGTCCAGGTTTCTAGAGGATGTGTTTCTGGATGAGGTATAGAATATATTGCTTCCCCCTACTTATACCTCCCGAGGAGATCACGAATGTAAAATTAGAGACATTCGAGCATGCACGGAGGCTTTCCAGCAGTCATTCTTCCTGCGAACCATACGCGACTGGAACAGGAAAGGGAGGTAATGACAGTGGCACGTAAAGTGCCCTGTGCCACACAACGTTGGGTGGTTTGCAGAGTATAAATGTAGATGTAGATGTAGATGAAGAGGTCTTGGTCTTCCAATGTTCTGGTAAGTCACAGTTTGGGGAGCCATTGTATATGACTTCTGGTCATGGCTAGTAGTGACTGAGACAACTGTGACAGTAGATTGGTACATCAGGGACATCCTGTGCCCTCATGTGTTACCTCTCATGAGATAGTATCTCGGTGTCATTTTTCAACAGGGCAATGCTTGTCCAAATGTAGCATACATCTGTATGAACTTTTTGCATGAAGCTGAGGTAATCCTGTAGCCAATAAGATTCCCACATCTGTTCCTGATAGAACATGTATGAGAGCAACTTGTACATCAACTGCATCCCAGAGCCAATATTCAAGAAACTGAGGAACAGTTACAACTGTTGTAGGCCAGCTTGCCTCCATAGAGGCTACAACTGCATTATGAGACCCTTCTCAACCGAATCACTGCATGTGTCCAGGTCAGGCAGGGTGCAATGTCATACTGATATGTGAGCTTGTACAGACAAGTTCTTTGTAAATTTGGTTTGATATTGTAACCACTGAAATAACATCATGTAGCCTCTCAAAGCCTGAAGCTTCATTTCATTTCATCCACCTGTGTGCTTCACTTCCTTTTGCCAATCAGTATATGTGAGGAGATTGCTTTATTATAAATTACCAACTTCTATAAAAAATAAAAATGGCTTCTTTGGGAAGAATGTCACAAAATTACCCCTTCAACATAGTTCTGACTCTATGAATGACTATAAGAAGACCAATTTACATTAACATGCCACTTTCAATCTGTATACATCATATAGTATCTATTTATTTTTATGCTACTTCAGTCAAAGTAATATGTATTTAGTTATTTTCATATATTATAGTAAACCAGAATGAAAAATCCTCCTAGAGTAACACAAAAAGTGCTGAGTTCAGGATGTAAAAGAAGGAAACTAGCTTTTCAATGAATTTGGCAGCTCCAAAGACATTTAAATCAAAACATCTTGACATTGTTCGCGTATTTTTACTTGTTAGTATTACTACCCATGTTACATAATATAATGCGTCATGTCAAGTAAAGTAACATGATAGATAATGTCATGTCGTATAACATGACACACGCCATCATGACATCCAGCATGACATTTGTCATGTCATGCAACATAACATTAAAGTTTAGGATGCATGCATGCCCACTCTGGGATGCTTCCCATTATAGATGCATTTCCACTCTCAGATATTTCCTGTTGTAGATGTATCCCACTCTATAGAAGCACGTAAATTTTTGTCTGTTTTTTCCTACACCCCTCACCATATATGTAACAGGGGGTGGGTTTGGAGGAGAAATAGTCCCTAGGGGAAAAAAATCAACCCCCTCCCCCACCCAGAAATCAAAAAATTGTTTTAGCATCCACCCAGGAACAAATCCAAAACCCAGAAATTTTATCCCCACCAGAAAAACTTTTTTAGCTATTACATGTATGCTCTTCAAGAATATGATATCATAATTGTTTGATATGACTGGTGCATCCTCTGGATTTTGGACACAGTCTCATGGACTTTTGTGTACGCATTGCAAGCTGCAGGTGTGCCAACACCTTGCAGCTAAGAGAGCTGGGTTCATTCATAAAAAAGCATGATTATGTCAAAATGTTTTGATTTAAATACCTTTGAAGTTGTCAGATAAATCAGTAAGCTAGTTTACCTTCTTTTACATCCCTAACTCTGCCCAGGAATACTCATCTTTTTTTTTGCTATGATAGGAACATTTTTCATTCTGGTTCCCAACTTTTACTCTACCATAATTTTGACACCAGACTGCCACAGTTTGGCAACTGATGTAGATTTTTGTTGACTCGGGCAGTGAATGATCCAGTACAGGGTTTTTTATTGTCTTTTGAACCATGTTGCTTGAGTTGGGTTTCATTATTCTGGCGTCTCTACAGTTACCCGCATAGTATGATAGAATCTGTCCAGTATAGTCTACTGTATCCTCGGAGCACGGAAGTCTCACCACCACGTCAATGTCACATGCATGCATGAGGTTTTTTGTTTTATTTTTCAAATTTTTTATGTTTTACCAATTAATTTTAATTATTTTGTTATTTTCTTTTATATTTTTTAATTTTTAAAAATTGTGTTTAACTTTTTTATTGTTTCTGTTTTATAATTTTTTCTTTCGTAGTTGCACATATTTTGTTCACATACTGGGACTGTAAACCTAAACACATGAAAAATCATAAATACATAACACAGTGCAAAAAATAACAGCAAACAAAACCACAATACCAAACAAAATATTAAATATTGTGTGAATTTTATGATAATAATGTATGTAATTAGTTTATACTACATAGGTAAACCTTCAAAATGACCTTATTACATAGAAAAACTTACTTAAAAGCTTAGTACATCACAAGCTGAATGATTTGCATAACAAATAATAAAAAGCATACCTCTTGTTATTATCTCTTATCTTAAACTTCCTGCCATTAATTATTTAAAGTATGCAATAATAGAAATTGACAATTAAGATACTTCTGCAAGAAAAACTCGTGAATAATTTTGGTGCAAAATTTTGAGCAACCAATCATAATTAAGTACATGTACAATTGGCTGAAATAAGCAAAAAATTGTGAAACAATGTATAATGATGAAATACTGTCACCTTTTCAGTCCTGTATGAAAATTGACAAACTTAAGCTTGTTTTGTCTGAGAATAAATTTTCTGCAAGATAGCGTAGCAGTTTTTTAAGAAAATGCAGTAAGACATGTTCTGTTGGTTAGAAATAAGGTGACCTTTTTCTTTACAATTATTTTTGTAGTAATTTTTGGATTTTTTAAATTTTTTATGTCATCATCAATCAAGTTTGAAATGTTTCATCAAACAGTATGACATTTTGTGCAGGCTGGTCATAATTCTGATTTCATTCATGCACATCCAAACATTTTTGAGTGGTTTCAAGCCACTGGTGAATAGCATATTTAATATATAAATAATGAAACAATCGTCAACCATTTTTAAATTATATCCAGATGCAGCACTTAAACTACTAACACATTTCTATGAAACACAGTTTCATGTGCAAGTGTGTGGTTTTCTCCACATAGAACCCAAACATTGAAAGACTTTTTACAACTACTTCTTATAATTACCATAAGAGTATATTTTTTATTATCATCTGCATCACTTTAAAACTCTCAGCATATGCGATTCATGTAAAACTGAACTTTCTGTGCACTTTACGTGCAACTTTACACCACTATATCATGGCAATGGATAAAGCTTTTACAGAGCAACAGGACAACCGTTAATTAAATGTATTTATCTACTTAGTTACAAAATTCAAACCAATTTGTTCAAGTCTGAGACACAGAAGTGGCGCGCTTCAGAAACGTTCCAGGAAAAGGTGTTTTTGGCACACAAAATGCAAACAGTTAAAACTTATCTTAGACCAAGGTCTGATACAGTGGACCACAGTTGAACCATAAGTCTCACTCGAGTCTGAAGTTGTTTAAGGGTGACTGTTTTTGCACATAAAATCCGAACTTTGTATGTACAGATGGTGCAATGAGCTGAGCATTAATTTCTGTCCAGTTAAAATCTTTTGCAAAAGGAATTATCAATTTGAACAGTTTTCTTGGGTGCCACCTCCGGTTTGTTGTTCAAACCTTGCTTAATGTACTGTAACAAGCTATGGTGAGAGATGTTCGAATGGCTATTCAAGTGGCTAATAGTCTGGGTTAAACCAAAGTATTTTTAACCCATGTTCCTAGCTCAAACATGAACCATGTGCCAAGATCCCCACAAAATGAGATTAGGTGCATGACACTTTAATACATATTTGTTACAGCACTTCCACACCATGACAACAGAGAGAGTAAAAACATATATTCAGTTGTTTAGTATGTAGTCTGCTCATATATATACATATGTGTTGACAAGGCAAATCAGATGTTAAGATCATAGTTTATGTAATTACTTCATTAAGTGCTACACTGTAATGAATTTAAAATTTTAATACAATTTACTGAACTAATAAACAATAATTTATTCATTACATGGAACATAAGAAATCTGAGATTAACATCTGAAACTAAATAAAGCCAGATAGTTTGTCCACAGGATCTCTGGGAGGATTTTATTGAATTTTAAGATTTTCACAGACGTATTTTCACAAACATATTTTCTATTCCATCAATTTTTGTAGTTTTAAGTTCTTCATTACTTTGTAATCTCAATAGTATGATCATTAATTTACAATATAAAGTATCAGTTTTCAATTTGATGTTGTGTAGCATTTGTCTTTGCAATGACATTACAAATCATGACCAAATCACTGTGTTTTCAAGATAATTATGATAACCTTATCATAATACCATAGTATTTGACAATTCATTTGTAAATGGCAATTGTTTATTTGACATTCCTAGTGCTCTTCACCTGTGCCCTAACAGCTATGCGGTTCTGTACTGTGTACATGCACCTGATTAACATTCATTATTGGGGTTGTTTCAAATCGTAATAGTGTTATTACTTTTCTGTCGAGAAAAATATTAAATTATGAGACTGAATTTATTTATTTTATTTATTTATTTATTTATTTCTTGTTCCGTAGATCCAGTTAGTGAGTCTATCACAAGGATATGGAACGTGTCAAATTGTACAGGTTTCAATTTAAACTTACAATAAATACAAGGGCAATTCAATGGCAAATTGTACATAGTTTAAGTAAGACATACTATAAATACAGTAACAGATACAATGTCAGCTAGATAACATAACAACCATTTGACAGAAAAAGGAGTTTCAAATAAAGGTTAAAGATAAGAGCACAAAGTTAAATCAGATATTAGGCCTACAAGGGTAAATACATGTACAGCCAATCTGTTGTTACAAAAAGTGTGCTAATGCCCAAATGCACAATAAAATCAATTGAACTACTTCTAGACACAATAAGTTTAGTGATGGTATACATTTTCTTTCAGGTATTCATCCACAGTAAAATAAGATTTCTCTGTCAGGTAATCTTTGAGAACTTGTTTAAATTTTGGCAGTTCTGTATGAACACATTTGATATGTAGTGGTAGAGCATTGAACAGCTTAAAGCTGGAGTAGTAAACTCCTTTTTGTACCAGAGTGAGACGTTTAATTTCTAAATGTAGATTGTTTTTGTTTCTGGTGTTATAACCATGGAATTTACTGTTGTCTTGGTAGATGGAATAATTTTTGCACACAAAGGTCAGCAAGGAAAAAATATACTGTGAGGCAGTTGTTAGGACACCTATCTTCCGAAACAAGTGCCTGCAAGAGTGTCTTTGATGGACCCCACACATTATTCTGATTGCTTTTTTTTGGATGGTGAAAACTTTTTTTGCAAGTGGTTGGTTCCCCCAGAATATGATAGCATATGACATCAATGAGTGGAAGTAGCCAAAGTGGGCAACCTTAATAGTGTCAACTTCAGCCACTGAAGAAATTACCCGTAATGCAAATGTTGCCGAGCTAAGTTTTTTACATAGATGAAGAATGTGAACTGACCAATTACATTTACTGTCTATGTAAGCACCCAGGAATTTTGTGTCTTCAACTTTCTGTATTGGTTGATCTCTACATTTTATGTCAATTTCATCGGGATTACTTTGTGATGTATGGAACCTCATATAATGAGTTTTATCTGCATTGAGTGAGAGACCATTTGAGGAGAACCAATTTAAGATGTCATTAAAAACAGTATTTGTAGTTTTTTCAAGATCATGATCAATCAAATCGTCAATTAGAATTGTGGTATCATCGGCAAACAGGGTAAATTTGCTGTTTGTCTCAGAACAAAGAGGAAGATCATTAATAAAGATGAGGAAAAGCAGTGGGCCCAAAACGGAGCCTTGAGGCACACCACACGTTATCGTGCCCCATTCAGACGAGGCAAGTTCTCCAGAAGAGCCATTTAGCATTACAGTCTGCTTCCGATCCTGTAGATATGATTGTAGCCACAAGCCAACAGTACCACCTAAACCATAGTATTCTGCCTTTTTCCAAAGAATTTGGTGGTTTACACAGTCAAAGGCTTTCGTAAGATCACAAAAAATACCCACTGGAGACATTTTTTTGTTAATGGCTTCCAAAACTTGGTTGCTGAAAGAGAATATTGCCTGTTCAGTACAAAGACCGGCACGAAAACCAAACTGATTTTTGCTGAAGATACTGTGGAAGTTGAGATGGTCTACAATCCTCCTGTGCATGAGTTTTTCTAGAATTTTTGAGAAGGTAGTTAATAGGGATATTGGGCGATAGTTTGTAACAATGCTTTTATCCCCTTTTTTAAAGAGAGGAATCACTACAGCCAACTTAAGTCTGTCAGGGACAATCCCATCTTGTAGGAATGCATTGTATATGTTGCATAAGATGGGACTAACAAATTTATAACAGTGTTTCAGTATTTTACTAGAAATATTGTCCACACCAGCAGAATTTTTATTTTTTAATGATCTAATTACTCTTATGACTTCGCTTACAGTAACTGGAGATAAGGATAACTGTGGGATTCTGTTGCTAATAGCTTTCTGTAGGAGGGACAATGATTCTTCCATGGAACCATTACAGCCTGTCTTCTCTGCTGCTCTCAAAAAGTGGTTATTAAATATTTCTGCAACCAACTCAGGTTTCTTTATGATACTGTCCCCTGTTTTAATCTCTACCTGAGACATGTTCCCTGTTGTCCTGCCAGTTTCCCTCTTTATTACATTCCATATAGTTTTAATTTTTTTTCTGAGCTTTCAATTTCTGATTTTATGCACATACTTTTAGATTTATTTATAACCTTCTTGAGAATGCTACAGTAAAGTTTGTAGTGTTGTCGTTTCTTTGGATCATTACAAGTCCTGAGAGAGCTGTATAACATCCTCTTTGTTCTACAAGATCTAATGCTTGCCTCCCTCCTCCCTTTCATCTTTCTGTTTTATCTATCCTTGTCCTCGCTATAGGCAGGTCTCTCTCAAAGTGGGGTCTGAATGACCTGCACTTTTTTTTTAACTTCCCACTTATCCCTCTCCACTCCCCAATGAAGCAACTGTTACCTCTAAAAGTTAGGTAGTGTATGGCATTTACTTTTATGTGTCTATCAACAGAACTATATATTTATACCTAAAAACAAAGATGATGTAACTTACCAAACAAAAGTGTTGGTATGTTGATAGACACACAAACAAACACAAACACACACACACAAAATTCAAGCTTTCGCAACCCACGGTTGCTTCATCAGGAAAGAGGGAAGGAGAGGGAAAGACGAAATGATGTGGGTTTTAAGGGAGAGGGTAAGGAGTCATTCCAATCCTGGAAGCGGAAAGACTTACCTTAGGGGGAAAAAAGGACAGGTATACACTCTCACACACAAACACACACACACACACATATCCATCCGCACATATACAGGGGCAGATGTGGACTCTGACCACAATCTATTGGTTATGACCTGTAGATTAAAACTGAAGAAACTGCAAAAAGGTGGGAATTTAAGGAGATGGGACCTGGATAAACTAAAAGAACCAGAGGTTGTACAGAGATTCAGGGAGAGCATAAGGGAGCAATTGACAGGAATGGGGGAAATAAATACAGTAGAAGAAGAATGGGTAGCTTTGAGGGATGAAGTAGTGAAGGCAGCAGAGGATCAAGTAGGTAAAAAGACGAGGGCTAGTAGAAATCCTTGGGTAACAGAAGAAATATTGAATTTAATTGATGAAAGGAGAAAATATAAAAATGCAGTAAGTGAAACAGGCAAAAAGGAATACAAACGTCTCAAAAATGAGATTGACAGGAAGTGCAAAATGGCTAAGCAGGGATGGCTAGAGGACAAATGTAAGGATGTAGAGGCCTATCTCACTAGGGGTAAGATAGATACCGCCTACAGGAAAATTAAAGAGACCTTTGGAGATAAGAGAACAACTTGTATGAATATCAAGAGCTCAGATGGAAACCCAGTTCTAAGCAAAGAAGGGAAAGCAGAAAGGTGGAAGGAGTATATAGAGGGTCTATACAAGGGCGATGTACTTGAGGACAATATTATGGAAATGGAAGAGGATGTAGATGAAGATGAAATGGGAGATATGATACTGCGTGAAGAGTTTGACAGAGCACTGAAAGACCTGAGTCGAAACAAGGCCCCCGGAGTAGACAATATTCCATTGGAACTACTGACGGCCGTGGGAGAGCCAGTCCTGACAAAACTCTACCATCTGGTGAGCAAGATGTATGAAACAGGCGAAATACCCTCAGACTTCAAGAAGAATATAATAATTCCAATCCCAAAGAAAGCAGGTGCTGACAGATGAGAAAAAGTCACAGCTGCAAAATACTAACACGAATTCTTTACAGACGAATGGAAAAACTAGAAGAAGCCAACCTCGGGGAAGATCAGTTTGGATTCCGTAGAAACACTGGAACACGTGAGGCAATACTGACCTTACGACTTATCTTAGAAGAAAGATTAAGGAAAGGCAAACCTACGTTTCTAGCATTTGTAGACTTAGAGAAAGCTTTTGACAATGTTGACTGGAATACTCTCTTTCACATTCTAAAGGTGGCAGGGGTAAAATACAGGGAGCGAAAGGCTATTTACAATTTGTACAGAAACCAGATGGCAGTTATAAGAATCGAGGGACATGAAAGGGAAGCAGTGGTTGGGAAGGGAGTAAGACAGGGTTGTAGCCTCTCCCCGATGTTGTTCAATCTGTATATTGAGCAAGCAGTAAAGGAAACAAAAGAAAAATTCGGAGTAGGAATTAAAATTCATGGAGAAGAAATGAAAATTTTGAGGTTCGCCGATGACATTGTAATTCTGTCAGAGATAGCAAAGGACTTGCAAGAGCAGTTGAATGGAATGGACAGTGTCTTGAAAGGAGGATATAAGATGAACATCAACAAAAGCAAAACAAGGATAATGGAATGTAGTCTAATTAAGTCGGGTGATGCTGAGGGAATTAGATTAGGAAATGAGGCACTTAAAGTAGTAAAGGAGTTTTGCTATTTGGGGAGCAAAATAACTGATGATGGTCGAAGTAGAGAGGATATAAAATGTAGGCTGGCAATGGCAAGGAAAGCGTTTCTGAAGAAGAGGAATTTGTTAACATCCAGTATTGATTTAAGTGTCAGGAAGTCATTTCTGAAAGTATTCGTACGGAGTGTAGCCATGTATGGAAGTGAAACATGGACGATAAATAGTTTGGACAAGAAGAGAATAGAAGCTTTCGAAATGTGGTGCTACAGAAGAATGCTGAAGATTAGATGGGTAGATTACATAACTAATGAGGAAGTATTGAATAGGATTGGGGAGAAGAGAAGTTTGTGGCACAATTTGACCAGAAGAAGGGATCGGTTGGTAGGACATGTTCTGAGGCATCAAGGGATTACCAATTTAGTATTGGAGGGCAGCATGGAGGGTAAAAATCGTAGAGGGAGACCAAGAGATGAATACACTAAGCAGATTCAGAAGGATGTAGGTTGCAGTAGGTACTGGGAGATGAAAAAGCTTGCACAGGATAGAGTAGCATGGAGAGCTGCATCAAACCAGTCTCAGGACTGAAGACCACAACAAAAACAACAACATATACAGACACAAGCAGACATTTGTAAAGGCAATGAGTTTGGGCAGAGATGTCAGTTGAGGCGGAAGTACAGAGGCAAAGATGTTGTTGAATGACAGGTGAGGTATGAGTGGCGGCAACTTGAAATTAGTGGAGGTTGAGGCCTGGCGGGTAATGAGAAGAGAGGATATACTGATGGGCAAGTTCCCATCTCTGGAGTTCTGACAGGTTGGTGCTAGTGGGAAGTATCCAGATAACCCAGACAGTGTAACACTGTGCCAAGATGTGCTGGCCATGAACCATGGCATGTTTAGCCACAGGGTGATCCTCATTACCAACAAACACTATCTGCCTGTGTCTATTCATGCGAATGGACAGTTTGTTGCTGATCATTCCCACATAGAAAGCTTCACAGTGTAGGCAGGTCAGTTGGTAAATCACGTGGGTGCTTTCACACGTGGCTCTGCCTTTGATCGTGTACACCTTCCGCATTACAGGACTGGAGTAGGTGGTGGTGGGAGGGTGCATGGGACAGGTTTTACACCGGGGGCAGTTACAAGGGTAGGAGCCAGAGGGTAGGGAAGGTGGTTTGGGGATTTCATAGGGATGAACTATGAGGTTACGAAGGTTAGGTGGATGGCGAAAAGACACTCTTGGTGGAATGGGGAGGATTTCATGAAGGATGGATCTCATTTCAGGGCAGGATTTGAGGTAGTCGTATCCCTGCTGGAGAGCCACATTCAGAGTCTGATCCAGTCCCGGAAAGTATCCTGTCACAAGTGGGGCACTTTTGGGGTTCTTCTGTGGGAGGTTCTGGGTTTGAGGGGATGAGGAAGTGGCTCTGGTTATTTGCTTCTGTACCAGGTCTGGGGGGGGGGGGGGGGGGGGGGGTATTTGCGGGATGCAAAAGCTGGTTTCAGGTTGTTGGTGTAATGGTTCAGGGTTTTCGGACTGGAGCAGATTCGTTTGCCACGAAGACCTAGGCTGTAGGGAAGGGACCATTTGATATGGAATGGGTGGCAGCTCTCATAATGGAGGTACTGTTGCTTGTTGGTGGGTTTGATGTGGACGGATGTGTGAAGCTGACCATTGGACAGATGCAGGCCAATGTCAAGGAAAGTGGCATGGGATTTGGAGCAGGACCAGGTGAATCTGATGGAACCAAAGGAGTTGAGGCTGGAGAGGAAATTCTGGAGTTCTTCTTCACTGTGAGTCCAGATCATGAAGATATCATCAATAAATCTGTACCAAAATTTGGGTTGGCAGGCCTGGGTAATCAAGAAGGCTTCCTCTAAGCGACCCATAAATAGGTTGGCGTACGAGGGGGCCATCTTGGTACCCATGGCTGCTCCCTTTAATTGTTGGTATGTCTGGCCTTTGAAAGTGAAGAAGTTGTGAGTCAGGATGAAGCTGGTTAAGGTACCGTATTTACTCGAATCTAAGCCGCACTTTTTTTCCGGTTTTTGTAGTCCAAAAAACCGCCTGCGGCTTAGAATCGAGTGCAAAGTAAGCGGAAGTTCTGAAAAATGTTGGTAGGTGCCGCCACAACTAACTTCTGTCGTCGAATATATGTAGCGCTACGCAGGCATGCTTCGCAGGCACAAAGACGAATACTGGCACCAAAACCTCTGCGTCAGTAAATAAATAAAAAAAAGGAGGAAGACGAGCTTTTTTTTCTCCGCCCTGAGTTTCGACCACTGCATTTTCATACATTATTCAACAAAGTAAATACAAATTCCGTATCGTTCCTCTTCGAACGTAGCAGCATTTCAATGTACTACAAAAATCCGACTGGCAAGACTGTTTGGGATATTTGTCAATAAGGCCAACTCTGCTTTCTGAATTTTTTCCCAACTGTGAGAAGAAATGGTTGCTAATAGGAACTTTTATGAATTGTGAATCACATGCAGTATTCTCTTCACCATAAGAATAATACGAATATAAACATTTTGCCATGTATTCTTTCGTGTTTGCTGCTATCTCATTTAAATCCTGTCCGCCTAAAAAACTACGAAACTAGAGTGAGACAACAGCAGACGCGGAAGAATATACATACCATATCATGTTTATATTCGTATTATTCTTATGCCTAATAGTGATACAGTCAAAAATGAAGCACGGCAATTGACTAGATTTTTAAATCTAAGATGACTCTAATTTCTGTGCACAATGTAATGTACTAAAGAGGCGTCTGCAAAGATTTTCAAACGGAAAAAATTTTCGCTAAATTCTCATTCAGAACATCTTCTATCATACGCAGTCTATTATCTGATTCTTGTTGATCATTATCAAAGAAAGCAGCAGTGTAAGTAGCAACGAATAGCAGTCTCATGCCATTGTTTCGCTAATGAGACGATTCCTCTCTTTGTTTTTTTTTTTTTTTTTTTTAATTGTAAGCGGCGGTAGCGTGCACAAAAGCAAGCCATGCCGCGAGCGGCGACAGGCCGTAAACCCTCATTTTCAGAATGCGACAAACAATGCATGACACAGTACAGTAATGCATTTTCACCTATAACAAAGAGAACTGCACTTGTCAGATCAAAGAAAAATAAGCAATCAATTCAAACCAGACGAAGCACGTGAAAAAGGAAGGGTACCCGTATAAATACGGACGGAGCGCCTGACGCATAACAACGGCTACATGGTAAAGCTTAACTGCTAAGCTTACGACTCAAACCAAACTACTACAGCTGTATCGTTATTCATTCAACCTAAATTGTGTCTCATATTACAATGGACCAAGTATGTTTCGATTTGGAAGTGTGGCATAAAACTTTTCTCTTCCCTTGAATTTCGAGTCTCAGATTTCAGGTGCGGCTTAGATTCGGGAAATTTTTTTTTCCTCGATTTCGAGTCTCATTTTTCAGGTGCGGCTTAGATTCGAGTGTGGCCTAAATTCGAGTAAATACGCTAATGAGGAAAGAGGTTTTAGGTAGGGTGACAGGTGATCAGCGTGAAAGGAAGCGCTCCATTGCAGCGAGGCCCTGGACGTGCGGAATATTTGTGTATAAGGAAGTCGCATCAATGGTTACAAGGATGGTTTCCAGGGGCAACAGATTGGGTAAGGATTCCAGGCGTTCGAGAAAGTGGTTGGTGTCTTTGATGAAGAATGGGAGACTGCACGTAATGGGTTGAAGGTGTTCATTTACGTAGGAAGCTTGACAATGGATCGGTCAGCCTTCAGTTCACGGATAGCCTGGGCTTCAGCAGTGGTGATGTTGGGAGTAGGATTAAGGATTTTCAAGAAGGATTGAGAGGCAAGGCTGGAAGTCAGAAATTCCTGGAAGGTTTGGAGAGAGTGATTTTGAGGAAGGGGAGGTGGGTCCCGCTGTGACGGAGGACAGAACTGTTCCAGGTAGGGTTCAATTTGGATAGTGTCTTGGGGGGCTGGATCATTAAGAGTAGGATTAGGATCATTTTTCTTTGGGGCAAAGTGATATTTCCAGCAGAGAGTACGAGAGTAGGACAGTAAATCTTTGATGAGGGTTGTTTGGTTGAATCTGGGAGTAGAGCTGAAAGTGAGGCCTTTGGATAGGACAGAGGTTTCGGATTGGGAGAGAGGTTTGGAGGAAAGGTTAACTACTGAATTAGGGTGTTGTGGTTCCAGATTGTGTTGTTTAGAATTTTGAGGTTTTGGGGGGAGTGGAGCTGGAAGTGGGAGACTGAGTTGATGGGAGAGAATGGGTCTGTGTGCAATGAGAGGAGGTTGAGGTTTGCTGGAAAGGTTGTGGAGGGTGAGTGAGTTGCCTTTCCGGAGGTGGGGAACCAGGAGATTGGATAGTTTTTTGAGGTGGAGGGTGGCATGCTGTTCTAATTTGCGGTTGGCCTGTAGGAGGATGCTCTGAACAGCCAGTGTGTATGTGGGAGAGGAAAGATTGAGGACTTTTATTATGATAGGAGTTGACGGGTGTGTTCATTGGCTGAGTTGATGTGTAGGTGAAGGATTAGGTGGGTGAGAGCTATGGATTGTTCAGTTTGGAACTGGTATAGGGACTGATGGAAAGAAGGGTTACAGCCAGAGATGGGAACTTTAAGTGTGAGGCCTTTGGGGGTAATGCCAAATGTCAGACAAGCCTGAGTAAATATATTTAGCCTCCTGAAGGTGAGTATAGGAAGCAACTGTGTCTTGTAATTTTGTAATATATTTCTTTGCAGTTTTGCTGCCAGTTTCAGACATTCTGTTTATGAACAAATATGCTACATTAAAAAAAAACACAAAAGATCTGGTGCAGTAGAACAAATATACAACTGTTGTCAGGTCACTGAAGAAGCCAATCATATACTGCTCACAGTTTGTAAGTCAAACACATCGTTAGCAGACCCTCTGGCTACAATTGTATTACTCTTTCACTTTTAGTGTGTCTGGGCTGCAACAGAAGTATTTTTTCCCAATAGAAACCTGAGGTACACATTTGTGAATGTTCAGCATTTTCATGTGCAAGTGCTGCCAGCTTTGAGCATTACTATGAAAATATTAGAAAGTCATTGTAGCAGTGGGCAGCAGCTTGTGACTGCCAGAATACACTGATATGGTTGGTTTGCTTTATTCTATTGTATAATTGAATATTATTTTTGTTATTTTGCATGGTAATTATTGAATGATCATTTTACTATTTACCACAATAGAGAATATGTCATAATTAGTTCTTTTAGTCTATAAAATGAAGACAAGTGTTGACAAGGGGTACATAATTTTGTATAAATCTTGCATCCAAATCATTAAAAACATCACCTACAAGCATTACCACACACATAAAGAAACAACTTCCTTCCACCAGAAAAAAATTCAGATCTGAAAGGGTCAATGAACTAAGTTTTGTAAGTAAATATTACTATGATATAATATTTGCACTATTTCAGCATTAGTCAGTTGCTATTTAAATATTTTTAGTATAAAGGCAAACATTTTCTAGATTATTACATAAACTCTGCTCACTGTCCACTGTAAATGTTTTCTGCTGATTACATGAATGCAGTTACATGAATAACCAGCTGGTTAATCACAAATGTTGTCCTACTGGACTTGCAACCATATTGTTATTCACAAATTTAGAGATTCTATGGGATTACTGAAATGTTTCATTTTTCTCTCTAGCAGTCTCAGTTGAATGCAACTACTCCATTTCATAAATTTCATTTTTATTTGTCTGTAGTAATCCAGAGGATTAAAATCAGGGTTGTTGGGAGGCCAAAATTCCTTACACCAAAACATACTAAAATTGTCTGATATCCTGTTTTGTAGCAAATGGTTCATGGAGTTATAGACCCCACTGTTTCTATTCATGTGAAGACTGACGGGAAATTTTACTCTGGCAACAATGGTGTCATCCTCTGGATCATGAACAAGGGGAAATTTTATTCTGGCAACCATGGGTTCATCCTCTGGAACATGAGCAAGCCAATTGTCATTAGTCCATTTGATTTTTGCTCCTATCATGAAAATCTTACGATCAGGAAAGAATTTGATCTGTTCTGTGAGATCATTTTTCATTGCACACAGAAGCAAATTGCTAAGACTGACTTGCTTCCCCCTCGCAGCCTCCTAGAGCTTTTGCCTTATATTGAATGTGAAGGATTTGTATCAAAACTCCTCCTTAGCAATTCTACACATTGCTGGTTCACTTACATCAGTAATCTTCACTAACACCAATAATTTATACTTACACCAATAATCTTCACCAAATAATCTTCATCAGTGATTGCAATGATTGCCTTGGAAGCCCTGCAATCAGTCTTTAATCTCTTTTGCAACTTCAAGGGTCCTCATGATGTGGTCTTTTAGGTGATGTTGCCTAAATGGTGGAATCTTCAGTTGACTGTTCAAAAGCCGAATATTTTGCCATAACAACATTAACTGTAGATTTAAGGTATTTGAAGAATTGAGTTATATCTGCTGCTGAGCCCATCATGTATGCCTTCAACAAAAGGATCTCTTTTATCACACATGACACTTCGTTTCAACATCTTGGTCATTTAAGGTAATGGTTATTTGCTAAATAGAAGCAACTGGCAGTGCATAATGCCAATAATGACTTGTGATGAAAGAAATTTTAATTTGTCCAAATTTTGGTAATGCATCCTGTACACCTTTGATCTCTTTTCTTATACCAGAGACCTCTATCCACAGGATCCATGGTATACAACTCATGTAATGTAAAGAACTGAGAACTGTGTGAAATGAAAGGACAGGTATTGACAGTTCATATCAAAGATCTCATCAATGAATCTGAATTGGCTGAGAGGTTTAGGTTTCTAGATGGCTAGTAATAATTTCTCAATACAGTGCATGAGGACACTGGCCTTTGGTGCTCAAATACAAGCAGCCAGCATCTCTTCTATTTGGTGAGTAGTAATTGAGTCTCGCCTACATTCTGTATTGTGCTTACACAGACTGAAATTTATATAATAGAATTAGCAGGAAGATCACTAATTTGAAAGCAATAAATGCTAACTCTTCAGCTGTACTAAATAGGTGCTATTTACCTACTGCTGCTATGTAGTTATTAAAGAATAATTGTCATCTACATGCTGGAAGAATAGAGGCTTGTTTAAATGAACTGTTACGTATTCTTTTTTATTCTCACCTTTAGTTTCTCTGTAAATGTAGAGGGTAGTTCTTTTTTATTGATTCTTGCCAGTGTATGAAGAATTTTTGATCCTTCCTCAAATTGTCCTTTTGCAAGAAGCCATCTAGGGCTT
Source organism: Schistocerca americana (assembly GCF_021461395.2). Classification (NCBI taxonomy): domain Eukaryota; kingdom Metazoa; phylum Arthropoda; class Insecta; order Orthoptera; family Acrididae; genus Schistocerca; species Schistocerca americana. Next base: position 134,907,022 of record NC_060123.1, read on the forward strand.
TCTGGAAGAAAACTGAGCACACATTAATTAACAAGCTAACTTATGTATACACAAAATATTCAAAATATATATCATGCTTTAACTTACAACCAGTACACATAATATAAGAGGAATGGCACAGTTGTAGCAAGAGCCAAATGAACCCAATCCCTCACTAAATATGTCACTCCAGCAAGCATTACAAGTCCAAGTGTGTAGAACATACATGTCATCACAGTTACAAATGATCGGTAATTTGGTCCAACCAGCTCGAGTGCTGAAATTATAATTTTATTTGTATTAGTAAGTAGATACACAAAATCAGAAAAAGGTTTTATCACTTTTCTAATAAATATATTTAAATATAAGAAGTCACTGGAATTGGTAAAGATAGAAAAATATCAGCAAGAAAATGTACGTTCCAAACAGAAATAAGACAGTGCAACTTACATTAAAAAATAGTTCTCCTGGTATTTTGGTTTACAGCTTGGATAATTAAACAAATCAAGCCAAATTACCTATATTTCTGAATTTTCCTGGCAGATTAAAAGTGCAATGCCGACCAGAATCCGAATCTTTCATCAAAAAGTGCTCTACCAAATGAGCTATCCAAGCATGATTCATGAGCCACCCTCACAGCTTTACTACTCCCAGACTAGCACTCCTGGAAGAAAGGATACTGCAGAGACACAGCTTAGCCACAGCCTGGGGGACTTTTTCCACAATTAATTTTTACTCTGGAGCAAATTGTGCACTGACCTGAAACCTCCATGGTGGATTAAAACTGTGAGTCAGACCGAAACTCAAACTTGGGACCTTTGCCTTTTGAGGGCAAGTGCTCTATCAAATGAGCTATCCAAGCATGAGTCAAACCCTCCCCCCCCCCCCCCCCCCCTTTGCCCGTCAAAAATTTACTTCCTCCAGTACCTCATCTTCTGCCTTCCACACTTTACAGAAGTTCTCCTTGCAGGACTAGCACTCATGGGAGAAAGGATAGTGTTGAGACGTGGCTTAGACACAGATTGGGGGATTGTTTGCAGAATGAATTTTTACTTTGCAGTGAAGTGTGTGCTGATTTGACACCTCATGACTTCAGGAATTCTGCAAGGGTGGATTTGTGGAAGAGGATACTCCTCATTGTTATCACATTTATGACATCCGTCTGTTTGCAATTGAAGAGCAGGAAGAATGTTTAAATGCCTCCATGAGAGCTGTAATTAGTGTAATTTTGTCTCTGCAGTCCCTCTGCGAGTGACACACAGTGTGCTGTATTTTGATGAATGTTGATGTATATGCAGCAGTATTATGAAAAGGAAAGTTCAGAACAAAAAGACTCTCACAATTAAAGTTTTGGCCATTGGCCTTCATCAACAATAGACCACACACACACACACACACACACACACACACACACACACACACACACACACACACTCTCACTCACTCACTCACACAAACGCAACTCGCACACATGACTGCAGTCTCCAGATTCAGATTTTTTATTTTCCACAGGTTCCAATGTTTGTTACCACAAATCTCAATACTTTGCTTGATAATCTTTATTATCAGCTGAATTATTATTTCCAGTGGCCTAATGATTTTGGTAATCTCTTTGTGGATTGCAGTGGCACCATATTACAAAGGAAACCAAGCAGCTGGCACAACATTACTATTGACCACCATGGTGCCACTAATCAGATGGTGTTTCCCATCACATTTAGTATTAAGAAAAACAATATAATTTAAATGACATTCATTTTAACATAAATTTGTAAGAAGTTTTGAAAATGACTAGTGTGGTACAGTTTCTCAAAGTGTTAAATATGCGATGCTCTTGTGAATTGTGGTCTTTTTGTCTGGTATTGTCTTAGTGCAGTTATTCAGAGCAGTTGCTGGTGAATCAGAGTAGCTTTCAATAGGAGTTGAACTTAGTTTCTGAGAGGCAAGTAGCTGCACTGTTACAGTACTTTAAAATTTCATGAGTGACAAATGGTTTGATGATGCTTACAAGAGTTTTACCAACTGAAAGACTTTAACTTTGCATGTGTCACAGTTATATTATGTGATGAACATTTGTGGATGGTGAAACAGTGTCACTGGTGTGCTTCAACTTTAACACATAGTTGGAACTTCGATTCTGGTTATTCTTTCACGGTACCTTATTTAATTGGAGTCTATGCCAAAGTTTATTTGATATTCATGCAAACTTAACTGTACTAGCTCTGATCATATTTCTTTAATGTTAATGTGGAAAACAGTACTCTTCTAACTACTTGGTGTATGTGTCTGGTTATTTAGGAATGGCACAAGTTTTTTGTCGATAAAAAAACACACTGGTTTGTTACAAGTCTACAGAATAACACTTAACAATGATAATAAATTTCCATTGTCACAAAGAACACAAAACAATCCCTGTGTGGTAAGACAGAGATATTTAAATGTCAATGAAGTTATTGAATAAAACTGTTCACAATGCAAAACTTTAACATTCTCACTTATTTAAGAACTTACGCACTCTCATATTTTTTCACAACCGTCAGTCAGGCACCAAATATTGGTTTTGTTAATAAATTCGCTAGCTGATTTTCTGTACCTACTCTTGAAATGGTAATTTCACTAGCTGTAACTAATTTTCAAACAAAGAAGTGTTTGAAACAAATATGTTTCATCGATTGGTGAATTACAGGATTCTGTGCAAATTGACCAGCAGCTTCATTGTCCACTCGTAGGCAAGGATTCAAATCCTTTAGCTGGCAAAGTTCAGTTAAAAGTCTCTTCATCCAGACCATTTCTTGTGCTACTTCACTAGTCGCTACAACTTCAGCATCTGTAGTAGAGACTGCAACAGCAGTTTGTCACTGACTCATCCAACGGACAGGTGCACTGAAGTACAGGCAGAAAACACCTAAGATAGATCGTCCAGTCCCTAAACCTCCTCCGTGATCGGTATTACTGTAACATTCAAGAATGCCTTTCTCTTCACCACTTTTGTAAATAAGTCCAAGGTCATATGTGACTCTCAAATAGCAAAAAATTCTTTTAGCCTTATTACATCATGATCTGTTGGATTTCCAAGACATCTACATACTACTCCAAATGCATATGCTATGTCTGTTCTTGTCCCACACATCAGATACATCAAGGATCCAATTGTTTGTCTATAAGGATATTCAGTGTTGACAGGGTTCTCTTCTGTGCCGTTGACCTTGATAATTGGAGTTGTTACAGTACAATCACCCCTGCCAAAGTACTCCAAAAACTTCTTGGTGTAGTGAGTCTGACTCCATGTTCTTTTCTATCAATTTCCAAGCCTAAGAAATATGATGCTGTCTTTGATTTTATTTTGAATTTTCTTTCAAGATCTTCTGTATCTACATGGATACTCTGCAAATCACATTTAAGTGCCTGGCAGAGGGTTTATTGAACCACCTTCACAAGTCTCTATTATTCCATTCTTGTATAGTGCGCGGAAAGAATGAACACCTATATCTTTCCGTACGAGCTCTAATTTCCCTTATTTTATTGTGGTGATAGTTTCTCCCTAAGCAGGTCAGTGCCAACAAAATATTTTCGCATTTGGAGGAGAAAGTTGGTGATTGGAATTTCGTGAGAAGATTCCGCCGCAACGAAAAACGCCTTTCTCTTAATGATGTCCAGCCCAAATCCTGTATCATTTCTGTGACACTCTCTCCCATATTTCCCAATAATACAAAATGTGCTGCCCTTCTTTGAACTTTTTCGATGTACTCCGTCAGTCCTATCTGGTAAAGATGCCACACTGTGCAGCAGTGTTGTAAAAGCAGGCAGACAAGTGTAGTGTAGGCAGTCTCCTTAGTAGATCTGTTACATTTTATAAGTGTGCTGCCAATAAAACACACTCTTTGGTTAGCCTTCCCCACAATGTTTTCTATGTGTTCCTTCCAATTTAAGTTGTTCATAATTGTAATACCTAGGTATTTACTTGAATTTATGGCTTTTAGATTATACTGATTTATTGTGTAACCGAAGTTTGATTAATTCCTTTTAGCACTCATGTGGATGACCTCACACTTTTCTTCAATAAATTCTTTAAGTTCACTGTCATTGTTTGCCACAATCAACCCATCATCAACATAAGTTACAAAGACAATCTTGTAAGAAATTTTCTGTCTCTTAAATCCTAATTCCATCACTTAATTAGTGAACCTCTCATTCCAGCAGCGGGGTGCCTGTTTCAGGCCATATAAGCTTTTCATTAATTGACATACTTTTCTAGGACCATCATCGTAACCTTCAGGTTGCGTTATAAGCATTGTTTGCTTCAGGTCACTATAAAGAAAGGCAGTAGTCAGATCCATTTGTGCAATGTTCACCTTCTCTTTGGCTGCAATGCTGTGTAATGTTCGAATAGTTGATATCTTCACCACAGGGCTGAAAGTTTGTTCATAATCAATCCCTTGCTTTTGAGAAAATTCTTTGATAATCAGTCTTGCTTTGAATCTGTCAACCGATCCACTAGCATTCGTATGCAGTTTATAGATCCACTTACATAGAATTGCCCTCTTTCCAGGATGTAAATCTTTCAAAGTCCAAGTATCATTTTCTTGATGTGCCACCATTTCTTGATCCACTGCTCCTTTCCTATTGTCTCGTTGACTTGAATTTATAGTGACACAATAAGATTCTAGTTCCTCAAAGGTCATTAACTGCTTCACATAGTCTTGAAGTCTTTTTGGAAATTTTGGGATTAAATGTTTATGCAGTTGTGGCCTACTTCTTCCATCATCAGATTGCTGTAATCTCTTTTCGGTTTCACCCTGTAAATCATCATTATTATCAAACTCATTTTGTCATAACTTCTCTTCTGTTTAATCCTGTAAATCATCATACTTATTGAACTCATTTTCACTTGGAAAACTAAATTTCAGTTTGCTCTTAGTTTTGTCTGATGAATCTTGAGACTTCTGATGAGGGAGATCAAGATTCACAGTAACTACTGGACTTTGCTTTTGCATGATTTTCTCTTCAAAAATAACATCGCATGATCTCATTAAATGACAATTTTCTTCACATCATATCCGATAACCTTTGTCGTGGTCATAACCAATCAGAATTGCTTCTACTGTCTTTCAATCCATTTTCACCCTTAATCGTTTTGGAATGTGAACATAACATTTAGACCCTATCATACTTAAGTGTTTCACGCCAGGCTTCTTTTGATACTATATTTCATATGGAGGCATCTCTAAAATACTGGAAGGTCCCATTCATTTCAGGAGTATGCTGCAGAATTTATCATTTAAGCCCAAAATGACTGAGGAATGTTTCCATGAGCATGCATCATAGCTCTGGCTGTTTCAACAAAAGTACTATTTTCTCTTTCACTGCATCCATTTTGCTGTGGAGTGTATGGCATAATAAAATACTTTATTTTGCTCTCCTTCTGTAAAATCTCCCATGTCTGTTTATTGCTTAACTCTCCTCCATTATTGCTTAAGAGGTTTTTTATTGTATGGCCAGCAGCCTTTGTTTCTGTTATAATCTGTCTTAGGTTACAAGGAACTTCTGATTTTTTCCTTGACAAAGTAAACAGCTTGAAATTTACTGCAATCATCTTTGAATAACACAAAGTAGTGATACCCAGAATTGGACTTTTCAAAAGGACCACAAACATCCATGTGGATCAGCTCTCCCAGTTCAGAAGCTTTCTTACAGGTGCCAAATGGAAGCCGATGTGCGTTACCATAAATACATCCTTCACAGAGCTCTGAGTCCATTCACACATTTATGCCTAAGATCTTGGAGGTTAACATCTTGACATATCGCTTATTTTGATGTCCAGATCTTTCATGATACAACTGTAGTAAATTTCTTGACTGATTTCATTTACTTCAGCAGGAATGCTTCTCATCATTAATTTAAACAGTCCTCCATAATCATGATATCCAACTAGTTCCGTGACTCCACCAATTTTAAAATAACCTTTCTGTTGTGAATAAAAACATAGTTTTTGGATTTTTGTCTTGTGCTGCTAAGACTGAAAACTGATTCTCTTTATAATTTTCAATGCAATATGGTCCGCAGCTGTGATGTATTTTTTAAAAGATTTCTTGATGCCTTCAGCTGCCTTTCTCTTTATTTCATATATGATTGTACAGTTTCAGCCTTAGGCCTTTTTCAAGTGTTGTATGGATGATTTTTTTGTAGTAAATTATGTCGTGCATGTCATTGCTCCTATGACGTGTTATGCTCATAAAATAAATTCAAAATGTTCAGGCTATTTTAGGAGCATGTTACTTTTGAGCAACTGTTGCTTGGTACATACCATACATCACTCAAAGTGATTTTGTACCACTTTCCATTCACTGATGCTTCCATTTCTATTGTGCCCTTGCCAACAGCCTCAACAGTATCACCATCTGCTGATATAAATATGTGTGTCACAGAAAATGGTTCAAATGTCTTGAAAAAATTGGCAGTGTTGGTGATACAACTTGTTGCACCATTATCTACAAACCAGTTGCTAGCATCACACTCAGATGAAATAACAATAGATGTTTCAGCAAAGAGCAACATGTTCGTATTTGAAATTTCAGCAGCTTCTCACACATCACTTTTCTGAGGCTTTTGTAATTGACCATCCACAACCCACTTTTGGCATTTCTTGATCACATAATTTGGCTTCTTACAGTAGTGTCAAACAACTTTATTTTTCCACTGCAATTGTTTATACGCTTGATTCAATGAGTTACTTATAAGCACCTTTTGAGAAGTAGAATCTCCTGGTTTACGCAACAAAGCTCTCTCATATGCACAAAGTTGAGTTGTCAAGTTATCAACAGTGCTATCACTTTTTGACATAAGCATCCAACTTGATTTAAATGAAAAATACTCATCTGGTAGTATGCCTAAAATTTTACAGATTAAAAATAAATCAGGTAATTCTGGATTATTTTCTACATCTTGCTTCAAATTATCCCATACATTTTTCAGTGTTGATATATGAATCACTAGAATCTTTCACACAGACGAAAAATTGTAAACAAAGTTCACAAACTTTATTTTCAGAAACACCGTCAAATAATTTATGCAATTTTGGCCATACTTCTTGAGATGTACAGGGCGAAGTGCACGAACTTCCTTATTTAAAAAAATCAAAAATCAAAGTATGAGACATATCAATTTAATTCTTCTTTCTTTACAAACAGTGACATCTAAAGTTTTGTTGCGTTCAGTTTTGAAAATGATATCTTGAAGGTGGCCTCCATTTTGCTTAATGCGTTTGGAGAATCGAAATCTGAAGTTTCATCGACTTTTTCCAACATGTCAATGTTGACAATAGCAACACAAATATTGTTCTGTAGCTCAGCCAGGGTCTGCAGATGATTGGTATACATCAAGAATTTTAGGTAGCCCCATGAGAAAAAGTCACATGGCACTAAATCTGGCAAGCGTCCTGGCCACTGGAGATTGCCCCTTAAAGAGATGAGATAAACGGGGAAGTGCCCACACAACATCGTCATCGATGTTCGTGCCGTGTTAGCTGTGGCATCTTCTTGTTGGTACCAGACATCACCCATGTCCACTTCTTCAAGTTCTGGAAGAAAAAACTGTTCAGTCGTTTGAACATAATGCTCAGAAGTGATCATCACTGCCTTATTGTTCTCTTCAAAAAAACCATGGGCCAATAATGCCAACTTTAGAGAGTGCACACCAAACAGTCACACATTCTGTATGCAGGGGCTGCTTGTGCTTGTGAAGTTCTCAGCCTCCCCTCCCCCCTCCCCCACATTATGAGATATTTGCTGAATAGGAGAGGTCAGCTTGCATTTGGAGGTATAAGGTTCAGGATTGGGTTATCCCACAGTGCAGCACAGACCCCTGAGTTGAAATCAGATTAGACAGATAGTGAGAAGTGACATACTATTAGCAGTTGTATAGCATACAACAGAAGTCAGGTATCATGTAGTATAGTGATAGAAAGAATTTATAGACTATGACAGTAGACTGCATGCAGCAGCCAACAGCAACTGCTGACATCCAGCCAGCAGCAATTCCAAGATGATGGAATGTATAAATACTGTAACTGATAGCATTAATGTAACTTGTTTTTCAGAGTTGCCTACAGGCATGGATTGCGAGATACTGTTTAAATAACTACCAAGCATCTGTGGGTCAGAGGAGCTGAGCAGCTTAAGCCAGGACACAGAGCAATGCAACTGATACACTAGCAACCATAATGCAGTTAACAGGAGCATTATCTTTACAGATCAATGGTGTGGAAGGTCACTTGGATATTTCATGAAAAATATGAGACATTAAAAATGTATAAGGGAAAATTAGGGGAGTAATTGACAAAAAGTTGAGTTCGTCAAAATCAGAAGTGAGTGGACTTGCTTCTGAAACCAAGGAGGTAAAACTAATAGCCAATCACATACAGCAAGAATTGGTGGATTGTATGGATAAACTGCAGAATGATCTGTGTGGTAGGAATGAGACAGCTGAGCAGAGACAGACTTCTTCATTGGAGCAAGGGACAAAATAAGTCATTGATGCAGTTGCTAAAGATGTGGGAAAATGTCATGATGAGATCAAAATTTGCAAAAGTGATTTCAAAGCAGAAATCAATGAGACTGCACAGCACAAGTTGCACACTTCTGAAGTGAAGGCAGAACTTTATAGCAGGTATGTTCAATGCAACAGAAATAAAATACGTGAAATGGCATCTGTACAGCATTGCTTTGCCCTGGGCAAACCAAAATGCCAACAAATTAGCAGATTTAAGGCATTTGTGGAGCGGTTTAAAATTATTTTGGGGTTTTGTAAGGCAGATTTCCTTATAAAATGAGTTCTTTAGTAGCCCTTTGTGTAGGTGTGGTTAGGGGTACTATGAAAGAATTTTGTGTGAAAGAGTTAAAACGGCTTATGCATATGAGCAGGTTGCTAGGCATACTACCAGAAGTATCAACTCCAAAATGACAACTACTGAAGAATCTGCAGTGGGATCTTGAGAACAATATGACTGACTCAATAGAGGACTTCATAGATTTCATTGAGAGATTGAATAATGCACTAAGATTTAAACCACAAGGCCCAGGTAACGGTAGCATTAAAGGGTGTACTGAGGATGACAGATGTGGGCATGAGAATAATCAGTCTGATCCATTGCAGATAGACCTGGGAAAAAGCCACACAATTTTTCACAGAGGAGGGAGAATATCTACCAGTATTTTAATGGTAGAAGGATTAAGAATCATGGGGACAGGGAGAAAAGACCAAATAAATATAACCAGAGGCAACTGCACCTGAAAAACTAACATGCACTGAGTCTTAGTTCTGGGATGATTTAATAAAACAGCTATAGAAAAAAAAAACAAATGCAAGGAAAGAAGTGTGTAGCCACAGCAAACATATTCAATGGACATAATGTTGAGTGACAAGGAGGTCAAAATTGGGGGCTGAGGAATTCACAGAAGCGTGAGTGTTAAAATGTACCATGAGGTAGGCTAATTTTTTTCATATTTAGTGTTTTGTACCACTTTTAATTTCAATACATTTGATGCAGTTTTAGATTTGAAATAGCAGATATATGTTTTTTATTGTAATATATGACACATCTGAACTTTTGTGACAATCATATCTTTCTTACCTGTTCATAACAGACATAATCATTTTTGTCAGTTACAGAACTTTTATGACATTCATATCTATCTTACGTGTTTATAACAGACATAATCAATTTGTCAGTTACAATGTGTAACTATAATATTTCTCAAAGTTTGTCATCCTATTCGTTTACAGTTTTAAGAACATGTGACAAACAATGACAGGTCACTACTGCATTAATAAATGATAATCTTTCTTTTCCTGTCCTCTACATATTATCTAGAAAGTTCCCAAACATCAAAAATTCATTTAGAGTGTTACCAATTATAATTTATTGTTCGTTGACTCATGTTTGCCTTATTGATCAACTTAAAGTGGGGAGACTTACTATACATAACTTCTTTAAAAAGATATCCTCAAAATTAGTTAGATAAACACAACATGCAACTCTTGAATGTTCCATCATAAATTACGAATCAATTCAAAGAACAAAAACTACATTTTAATTACATTTAAACTGACATTGCAAAACATATTTACTGTCATTATAAATTTATTCTATTTAGAAAAGCCATACGTTTATCACAAAAGTGCATGGACATGATTTTTTAAATATATTATTTCGTCTATTCCAGTTATGATTAAGGTTATTATATATGGGAGCTACAGCTGTGACACGAAAGATTACAGACTAGAGTGCTAATGATCGCTGTATTTTTCAGCAGTAATCATCTCAAAAAAAGTTTTTGTCAGTGTATAGAGCATTGAAGAACTGCTGAGAGCAGCTGCAGGAAAAATGGTGAGTGTGAAATGTGGAAAATCCTGAAAATTGATGAATAACAGTACCTTGCGATGGGAACATCTGGTGAACTGCACTTCAGACAGGAAAAGAAAGTAAATGAAATACTTATTTCTTACTATCATAAAGTTTTACTAATATTGTTTGCTTTCAATTAATACTTTTACAACACCTAGGAGTAAAAATAAGAGCAATGAAGCAATGGAAGACGTAAATCACACTTGAAACTGAATAGTAAAACAAAAAAGGAACTTTAACTTTGTCAGATGCAGTGATGTTTTGGCCTCCCAGTGATGAGTTATGATCAATATATGAAAAAACTAATAAATGTTACATGACCTTAGGGTAGTTAGTGAAAAAAAATACAGTAAAATTCTCCCATGGGTGGAAGGTCATTCTGAAGTTAAATTTAAAACGGCAGCAGATCTTTAGTTGAGATGGTAGCTGATTCAGTAATTTAAGAATTAAAGTAGTGAATTCTGTAGAGAAAAAAGACAGTAATGACGAAGACAGTAAGGTCACCTATTGCCACTCAGGGCATGCCCAGTTGCAGTGTTGGCATGCAAATTCCAGCCATTATCACCAACAAACAGCAGTCAGTATGGATGCATGAACTAGGCATCTTCTGCAGAGACCCATACCAGCAATGTTCATTGAACAGTCATTGAGGAGACACTGTTGGCAGCCCCTTGGTTCATCCAGGTGTCAATTGCTCAACAGCTGCATGTCTGTTTGCCCATGCACAACTCTGCAGCCATTATTCACCCCCATCATCTGTGGCCTGTGGAGCACCAAACTTGCCTTGGTACCAATTTTGGATAGTACTATTTTGCCATGCACAGTATAGTTTAACCACGACAGCATGTGAAATGTTTATAAACTTAGCCATTTCAGAAATGTTGCAACACTTGGCCCAAAAGTCAGTGATCGTGCCCTTTAGGACATCAGATAAATTACTCTGTTTCCACATTATGACAATGAATGCACTATTTTCTGCATCGGCGCTACACACTTTATACAACCTCCACTGCTAGTGCCACAACCTGCCATCTGCAAGCGGTTATTGCACATTAAGTCGAACATAAGTAATGATCACATTAATGTGACTTGACCATGTATTATGCTCCTTTCAAACAGAATTTGTGTCTGTTCTGGTTTACTGAAGCCACAAGGCAGTATTTTGCATTTAGTTCTGTTGCACCACATAGAGTAAATGGATATTAATTTTAAATATTTTGGGGGAACTACTGTGCATTTCCAAGAGAACTGATTTTATGATAGGTGGTAAGTCACGACTTGTTGGAACTTTTATTATAATACTATGAGTTTGGTCAGCTGTTGAGTATTCTGAAAATATCTAAAGCAGTAGGAAGCAGTCTTGTGGAAAATGAAGACCTTTGGTCTATTATTTTGCAAAGTGTGTCAACTCTGGTTCTTCTTTTTCTTCTTCTTTTCTTTAAAAAAATCCCTTTGTCAATTTCAGACAAATGTTCATTAGAGGAAAGAATCTAATAGTCACTACATTAGCGAGGAGATACGTGAGTACTTTCATTAGCAATTTGAATAAAACTTAGAATGGTAATGATGTAAGAGATCACTAGTCCTTCCATGCTTTGAGTATGAATTTGCTATAATCACAACAGTTTTTTATAATTAAGTTTCATGTTATGGTTTGTGAAGTATTGTTGAGGTTTTCTTTGGATAATATGATGGTTTAATTAATTTTCTTCGTGTATTGTGATGAGTTGTTTAGGGTCTATGTATGTTAAGGACCTACTTCTGTTCTGAACTGGGGTATTTCATATTCATCATGTTACGTGCCAGATGTTTTGAATACAGGGTAATTTGATTTCTGTGCTACCTACTGTGGTATTTTTGTCTTTAATATTTTACCTTATGATGCGCTTGCTATGCGTCAGCCATGACTAAGTATTTGAATTTCAGTTAATAGCTTTGCAATGTTGGAATGTTGTGGAAAGGAAATTGAAATAAGTTGTAGCTGACTATAGATAAGTACCATCTGTTTACAATTTTCAAACAATTTCTACCGTATAACCAAAGCAAAATTAAGTACAAAAAGGAACTTTTTTTTGGAAAGGGGGGGGGGGGGGGAGTCAAGGGTCACTGAAGTTGGAAGAATAATGGAAAGGTGTGGGTGTGGGGACTGATGTTACAGGGAAACTGTCAATAGGTCTTACTGACTTTTTATAAAATGAAGATAACATATATTTGGCCATTCACCAGCTACTTCTGGCACAATGCTGACACCCTGTGTGTTTGCCTACCCTTGGCCCACAGGTGTTCCCCTGCAGAAGACTATTTACAAAGACCACACAGGCCTGATATATTGTACATGTTTAAGCACCGGTTGTTCCAGGAGACACCAGAGAGCACCAGCCACAAGCCACAATCCCAAACAGCGCATTCATAAGCAAACAGTGGAGCTGCTATTGTGGGACCAGTTTCCACCTGTGGGTCACATACTTATCAAACTCCCTTGGATATCCACCTGCCAGCTGTATATTTAAGGTGAGACTCAACCTTCATCAAGCAGCAGTCCACCACTTGCTCATTTCTCAGCCTGCAGCTGGTTGCGCCTTACAGCCCATCAATCGGAGCTTCATTGAGACCAGCCCAGAGGTTCCCACCTACACAGCCATGCTGCACCCCACAGAGCCTGTAAGGTAACAGGGGATAATATGGAACTCTTTCAAGTAATTTAAATTTTAAAGCACAGCAGCAGAGATAATATGCTGGGCAAAATAGACCGGAAAATACTTGTTGTGTGTTTTGATGGTCGTTGTAGTTCTGTTGCATAGTGTTTTGGTTTTCTTTTAATTGCAACGAATTATATGAGTGAGGTGATAATTTGTAAAATTATATAATGTATTTAGATTTAAGTATTTATATATTATAAAATATTGTAAACGAATTGTGGCCATGTTTAGTGATTATTTTGACTACTGTGGTGTCATGTGACCCGACTCAGGACTGTGGATATGAGCGGGAAAATCGGGGTCTTTTGTCGTTGGCCGTGGTGGTAGTGAGTTTGGAGCGGCAAAGTGCCGCGAGTGCAAGCATGGACGCCAGGGTATGTGAAGGAACAAAGTGAAAGTGTGTGGGTGTGAGACAAACAGTGTACGAATTGCACCGATTATTATTTGTGAACTTAAAAATGCATGGCCACAACGTTAAAGTGTTTCTTTTGAATAAATAAGTTTCAATCTGAACGTGTATAGTTCAATTCACTGCTCTTCAAAAGCCAACCAATATCAGACTCAATAATAGGGGTGCAAATGCAACCATTTACTACCAACCTCCTTTGCAGATGAGCCACGTGAAAAATAGGTAGTAAGCGAGCCCGAGTTCAGTTGCAATTGGGGGCTCGTCCGGGATAGGACTTTCTTCCATATTCCATAGTATTTCGGAATCGAATGTCCGTCTGATGTTAGGCTTTTGAACAGTCAGTGTGGGGGCTCTGAGCTAAATCGGTGCATTAGCAGTACCGGAGTGTTTGTGCTGAACAAGATACGCGCTGCCCCGTGGTTACGCCGATATAAGGCCACCACGATTGTGAAGCAGTCAGTTACACAGTCTGATGAGTCAACCACGTGTTGCCATGGGTAAAACCGCCGTGCTTGCCGTGTCCACGTGTTGCCGCAGGTAAAACAGTCGTCCGTGCCGCGATACGTGCTGCTGCGAGAAGAAACCGTCGTCCGTGCCACGTCCATGTGTTGCTACGGGTAAAGCAGTCGAAGCTGTATCCACGTGCTGCCGACGATCAACGCCGTCATCCGTGCCACCGACCAACACGACTACATGCTGCCAGGGGCCTACGCAACGTGTTCTCGCTCCTGGTTGAGTTTGCTGTGTGTCCACGCCGCTGATTATGATTCATTGCATAGCTGTGCTGCGGAGCTCACTGCAGACGTCGCGTCACACGAGGATATAAAAGATAAGTACAGCCAGCAGTTACATTGCAAAATTGTGTCCTTTCATTAGCCATGGCCGATGAGACGCGTGAATCTCAAAGTGAAGGCGAATCAGTGGATGTTAGGAGTACCTGTAGTAGCCCTAGCATGCCAAAAGAAATAGGCTGGATACCAGGAAGTGACCTCAGCACATTTTTTGTAAAACTTACTAGTAAATTAGGAGAAACAGACTCGAAAATAGGGAATATAAAAACTGCAATAGTTGGAGAAATGGATTCGAAAATAGGGGATATGGAATTAAGGCTTAGTGATAAAATAAAGACAGTGAGTGAAAAATTTGATCAGCTAGATCTCAAATTCACTCAAATTACAGATAAAGTTGAAAACACAGTTAAAATTGTTGAGGGAATTATCGAGAGAGTTGATGAGGTTGAAAGAGGCCTAGTAGCCAAGGTGGACACTGTGCAAAGTAATCTTGTGGGGCAGATTCAGGTACAGGAACAGAAATGCACATTATTTCAAAGACAAACAGAGGCAGACATTGAATCCATTAAGATAGGAGTGCTGGATTGCCATAAGGGAATTACTGACAATAAGAAGGAATTAGAAGGGGAAATAAATGTCTTGAGGGAAACAGTTAATACTGTGGCAGCAGGGAATGGAAATTTATTGTTGGAATATCCTCTGGGGCATGGATTTCAGTCAAAACCTTTTAATGGGGAGAATAAATACCATGCAGTTGACTTTCTAGCTGCATGTAAGGATAACTTTGTGACAGGGATGAGTGAGCAGGTAAAAATTAAATATGTTAAGAGGCAGTTGGAAGGGGGAGCTCAAACATGGGCAAACCAAAATGATGATAAATTTTGTGATTTTAAAACCTTCGAAAACCTGTTCTTGAACAAATACTGGGGCCAAGCAAAACAATTAAGATTGCAAAACGATTTTTTGAATGGATCCAGTTACAAGAGTGGAAAGGAAAGTATGAGAGAGTTCTGTGTTAGAGAACTGAATAAATTAAATCATCTGGATAGGCCACTGGGCGTATTAACAGAAATATCTACACTAAAGAGAAGATTACCAGAGCATTTGCAATGGGATTTGATTCACATTGCAACAGATTCAGTGGAAGAATTTCTTAATTTTGTGGATAATATGGACAGGGCATTGTGTTACAGACCTAAATACATGGAACATAGGGAGAGTGGAAGGTATCATGAAAGGGGAAACAGTATTAATTATGAATACAGTAATAACCATAACAGGTGGAGAGAAGATAGAAGTGATCAGAATAATCAGGATAGAGATTGGAGAAGCAAGCCACAAAGGTACAACAGAAATTTTGGAGGGAGAAGAGACAATTTTGATCAGATGAGGAGTGATAGAGAAGGTATGAGAGTAGGAATGCCGGATGCAAATGGACAGGGTAGGCAATCAAAAAACTAATTGATGCCTCACATAAGGTCCGCAGGGGGGCTGGTAATTATGTGAACAGGGCCAGACAAGGACATGATGGGATGAGTAATAAAGTCAGCAAGGAAAATAGGGAAATTGGGATATGTCATATGGATGCTGTCTTAGGAAATGAAAATCTATGGGGGGGGGGGGGGGTTAACAATTATAGAAATACAGATAAAAGGTATAAGAGGAAAAAAGGGAACAAGGCTAATATCAGCAATGAACAGTGTGAGTTTTACATTGATGACATGTTTAAAAGGGAAGAGAAATTACAAGCAGAGGAGGACAATATTGGTTTGTGTGCAGCAAAATTCATTGAAAGATCAGAGACGGAGGTAGTTTCATCAGAAGGGGCAACAGAAGTGGATATGGAATCAAGGGGCAATGTTCACAGTAATAATGGGTGTGATGAATGGGTAGAGATGTCTATTGGAAATAGTATGGAGAATTGTGGAAAAGGTGAGGAGAGGGTTATTCAGTGTGATGTAAAGGCTAATATGAGTGGTGTATTTGACAATGTGGAAAATGCTGGTAAATTACCTACTGATAAGGTTACTGTGCTTGTGGGTGCAGGTGTTAACTGTGGTAGTGATAATGACTTCAGTGTGGATATGGAAATGCGTAATGATATGGAGAATGTTGCTGTAGGTTGCCCAGAAGATAAAATTGAAACCTATGTTTTCTTAACTGATGATGCAAGCCTCAAAGATGTTAATTGTGGATGGTTAGGAAAGGAGGAGGCTGATTATGATTTGAGTGATTGGGTGTCCTATGCAAAATTACATAAAGCTTTGATGCCTGAAGAATGGGGTAAAATAAAATTTAAAATTGCCAGAAAATTGGAAGAATTAAGTGAAGAAGAGAATGTTGACTTTGCTATTAAGGATCTGTTTGAAGGGGATACTGATGTATGTTTTGGAGAAAGACCTAAAGATATTTGCATTATGCAAGAGAAAAGCAGGAGTGAAGTAGAAAGAGATTTTTTACAGGAATTAGGGCTGAACAGAGTAGAAATAGAGGTGATACAGCCAATAATTGATATCAGTGTGGGAGGAGTTGCAGATATAGCATTATTAGACTCTGGCTCAAGTTTATCTGTAATCTCTGAATCTTTCTGGCAGCAAATTAAAGGTTTAGGATTAATAGAATTACCAGTTACAGGAGTCAAAATTAAGACAGCAACTGGGACATGTAGCAAGCCCATCAGCAGGGAAGTATTACTGGAATTTAATAGTAATGAGTATTGTTTTGATATTAGTTGCTTTGTGGTGAAGGGTTTGGCATTGAATGTAATTTTGGGTATGGACTTCTTGTACAAGTATGACTGTAGCATTTTTGTAAAGGACAGAGTGGTAGAATTTGATGCTGGTGGAAATAGACGAAGAATAAAATTTAAAGGGGAATTAAAAGGAGGTGAGACAATTACTCATTTACAAAGGATAGAAGAGGTAGGTGATGAGATGTGCACTGAACAGCAGATACATGACAAAGTAAATGAAATGGGACATTTAAATGAGGAACAAAAGGTGCAGCTTACAGGTTTATTGTGTAAGCATAAGCATGTGTTCTCTGACAGACCTGGAAAAGTCGTAGATTTCAGTTATGTTTTGAGGGTATTGCCACATGAAGTGATAAGGGCCAAACCTTATCCTATAGCAATAGCTAATAGAGAGGCTGTAAGGGCAAGGATACAGATGATGTTGAAGTGGGGCATACTGGAAATGGGGAGGAGTGAGTATTGTAATCCAATAGTAGTGGTGAAAAAGAGGGATGGTTCTATAAGAATAGTATTGGATGCAAGAAAGCTAAATAAAATAATAGTCAAAGAAAATGATCAGCCAGAGAACATGGATGAGCTGTTGCAAAAATTTTATAATGTTAAAATTCTGTCAAGTGTTGATTTGACTTCAGGGTTCTGGCAGGTGCAATTGGCTGAAGAGAGCAGAAAGTACACTGTTTTCTTATTTGAGGGCAGGACTTATATGTCTACAGTTGTGCCATTTGGTTTATCAATATCTGTAGCAGTTTTTGTAAGGGCTTTAAGTCATGTGTTGGGTGATGAACTAATGAGAAAATTGACAGTGTACGTAGATGACATTTTGATTACGAGTAGCAATTGGCAAGAGCACTGTCAGCTGTTGGAGGATGTATTCAAGGCTATATCTATGGGGGGGATGACCCTTAAGTTAAGTAAGTGTGAATTTATTCAAGCAACATTACTATTTCTCGGTCATCGGTTAACTCCTGATGGCATTCTGCCCAATAAAGAGAAAATCAAGACTATTGTTGACTGCAAGGTGCCAACGAACAGGAAACAATTGAAATCATTTATAGGACTATGTTCATTCTATAGGAAGTACATAAGTGATTATAGCCTGAATTCACCTAACTTATGTAGACTATTAAAGAAAAGTGTAACCTGGTGCTGGACATCTGAGTGTGACCGGGAATTTAAAGCCATCAAGAATAGCTTAAAAAAACAGCAAAATTTTGTTCCATCCAGATTTGTCTTTGCCTTTCTGTATTGGGGCAGACAGCTCAGATTATGGGATAGGGGCAGTGCTATTTCAGGAGATGGTAGTAGATGGGAAGACCGAGCACAGGGCAATCGCTTTTGCAAGCAGAATGCTGTCCAAACATGAATTAATGTATGATATCTCAGAGAAGGAACTTTTAGCCATAGTTTTTGGATTTCAGAAGTTCAGGATATATGTGGAAGGTAGGAAAGTGATTGTTTACACAGACCATAAGGCTCTGAGCTATTTGCAAGAATGTAAGCTGTTAAATAATAGACTCATGAGATGGGCCATGTTTTTGCAGCAGTTTAACTATGAGATAAGATATATTAAGGGCACAGACAACAATGTGGCTGATGCCTTATCAAGATTACCTTTCATTGGAGAAGAACATGAAGTGAACGGAGACGAGAAAGAACTACAGATATTGTATATGAAAGGAGTGGGTGGAGACAAGGAAATCAGATCCATCTGTAAGGACATGAGGAGACTTCAGAATGGGGACCAAACCTTGAAGTTTATCAAAACAAACTTTGGAAGTAAGGAACATGAAAAAATAGCTAAATATTATAGAATTTATAAGGGTATTTTATTTAGACGAAGAAATTTGGACAAAGAGGAGTGGAAGGTATGTTTTCCAGATGAGCATGTGGAAAAATTAATAAATTACATCCACCTTAGCCATGGGCATTATGGGGCTCAAAAATGTTTGGAAATAATGCAGGACTATGTTAGTTTTAACAACATGGCCAGGAGAGTAAAGAGACAGTTGGCTTCTTGTGACAAATGTCAAAAAGTGAAGTATAATACTATTGCAGTACAAGGAGAGATGCAGAATATTGTTCCTAAAAGAAATGGTGAAGTGCTGGCTATCGATTTATTTGGGAGACTGCCAACAGGTCGAGGGGGTGTGAAGTATGTTCTTTTAGCTGTTGATGTATTCTCAAAGTTTGTAAGGCTGTATCCACTGAAAAAGGCCACTAGCCAGAATATAATTAACAAGCTAGAGAAAGACTACTTTGTGAATGTTATAAAACCAGAGAATGTTCTGTCTGATAATGGAGCACAATTTGTATCTAGTGTGTGGGGGAAGTTTATGCAAAGGTCTGGGATGAAGCATATAAGGATTTCAGTGTATCACCCTGCGGGAAACCCTGCTGAGAGGTATATGAGGGAGCTGGGTAGGCTATGTAGGACATATTGCAGTAAAAAGCATAGTACTTGGGCAGAATATATAACTGTGTTTGAGGATCTTATGAACACAGTGAAAAGTTGTGCAACAGGATTCTCACCCTATGAGCTCATGAAAGATATCAAGCCAGACAATCTAATAGCAGAACACATAGATTTTCCTCCATCTCAAGACTTGACAAGTCAAGAGAAGATGCAGATGGCCAGACAGCAAATGTTAAAGAAAGGACATGAGAGACAGAGGAGGCATGGAGAAAGGTATAAGACAACAAAGTTCAAGGAGGGAGATAAGGTGCTGGTGAGGTACAAGAAAAAATCCAGTGACATTGATGGCAAAATCAAAAAGTTATTTGAATTATACCACGGACCCTTTGAGATAACGGGTTGTCCACACCCTAATGCATATAGGTTGGTATATCCAGTGTCCAAAAAGCCATTTGGACTGAGAAATGTAACGGAGTTCAAAAAATATGTGGTAAAAGAATAAAGGTTAAGGAAGTGAGATTCCCATGTACACTATTGTCGAGCTAAAAAAAAAAAAAATTATTGGGGGCTATGTATACGTGTATTTATAATTGGAGTATTATTTGTGTTACTGTGTATGTTGCAATGCCATTGTTGGTGGTCAACAAACTTCATTATACTGTATGTATTTGCAACAAGGGAATCTTTTGTCCAATGGATTTGCACAACTGGTGTGGGTGTGATAGAAGCCTTGTTGAGTCATACGGGAACTGAAACCTACTGTACATATAGTCTACTTCTGTATAAATGTGTGGAGAATATAGTAGGGAGGAAATCTGCAAATAGTTTGTTAAAAAAAAATAGTTGAGATTTTATTAAAATTTCTAATGTATCTGTGGCACCTGGAGTTGATACTGGTGCGTGGGGGTAGGATTGTTGCTGGGACAGTCATATAGGGCAATGACAGTCATGTAGGGCACTCACTAAATATGCAAATTGTAGAGGCAGATGGCAAATAATTAACTTGCTTATTATAAGATGTTCATGAGGAAAGTGAGGGAAAGAACACTAATGGCTAAGTGGATGCTAGTAAAAGTTTATGACCTTGGTGAGTTTGTTTGCCATTTATGATTGAATCTAGGTAGCCATGGAAATGTCATAAAAGAATGGGTTTCAAGATATTGCCAAATATTATGTGAAAATTTATATAGGAATTCATAAAAAAAATTGAGTGTATTTATGTACAGTGATATAGCTGTATGGATGCTTAAAAAAAAAAATAAGAATCTGCATCTGGGAATAAATTCTCTTGGTGTTGGGGGTAGAAGTGTCGGAGCTCCTGATCTGGGAACATTTGAAGGGTGAAATAGAATATATTTAACTATGTCATGTTTGTGTTTGGTTTTTGTGCATGTTCGTCATTTGTACAAACCTCAATAAGAACTGATCAGTGAAAACGGGATGTTATGGGGAGGATTTGGATAGCCTGATTCCTGGGAAATGTGGGTCTGCATGTCTAGGCAAGATTCATGAGGATTTGGTTAAATTTTGATAGGATGGCTTGGCTAACGAGAGGAAGCACAGTGCTGCTGACTGACAAGTTTGGAAAGACTGTATTCCAATGCATAAACCTGTGAACACAAGGATCTGGTTACAACAACTTCGTTCAACTTACAGAAACAACTGTATAAAAAGTGGAAGTGTTAATGTGCAGTGAGTGTGCAACCTACATATAGACTAACATGGGCATTTATTTTCCCTGCCCAATCAGACTCAATAGGAGACTATCTAATTGTATATTTGAGTTGGATGCATTGTTGGATTATGTATGTATGTTTTCTGATGACAGTACTTACACTGATTAACTCACCACTATAACACTGTTCTACATGTTTTGGTGCCATTATAGTTCTAATTAAAACGTTTAATATATAAAGTAATATAGGTTCACTCCATTTGGTGCTACTTCATGTTGCCACTACTAAGGTAATGTCTCCATGAAGTGGGGGTATGTAAGGTAACAGGGAATAATATGGAACTCTTTCAAGTAATTTAAATTTTAAAGCACAGCAGCAGAGATAATATGCTGGGCAAAATAGACCGGAAAATACTTGTTGTGTGTTTTGATGGGCATTGTAGTTCTGTTGCATAGTGTTTTGGTTTTCTTTTAATTGCAACGAATTATATGAGTGTGGTGATAATTTGTAAAATTATATAATGTATTTAGATTTAAGTATTTATATATTATAAAATATTGTAAACGAATTGTGGCCATGTTTAGCGATTATTTTGACTACTGTGGTGTCATGTGACCCGACTCAGGACTGTGGATATGAGCGGGAAAATCGGGGTCTTTTGTCGTTGGCCGTGGTGGTAGTGAGTTTGGAGCGGCAAAGTGCCACGAGTGCAAGCATGGACGCCAGGGTATGCAAAGGAACAAAGTGAAAGTGTGTAGGTGTGAGACAAACAGTGTATGAATTGCACCGATTATTATTTGTGAACTTAAAAATGCATGGCCACAACGTTAAAGTGTTTCTTTTGAATAAATAAGTTTCAATCTGAACATGTATAGTTCAATTCACTGCTCTTCAAAAGCCAGCCAATATCAGACTCAATAATAGGGGCGCAAATGCAACCGTTTACTACCAACCCCCTTTACAGATGAGCCACGTGAAAAATAGGTAGTAAGCGAGCCCGAGTTCAGTTGCAAGCCACCACTGCATAGCACTGCCTCTGTACCACACTACCTCCATGTCAAGCCATCTCACAATGAGCTATCTCCGCACCGTGCCGTCTTTGTGCAGCGCTGTCTCCGTGCCACACCATTTCTGTGTTGAGCCATCTGCCTCAAGCTATCTCAGCACCATGCTGTCATCACACCATGGTGTCACAATGTGATGGATCACATGCCACCCTGCAATGCCCTGCGGATGCTGCTTTCCTTCCCTCCATCTCCACACTGTTTCACCATCTCTGTACCATGATGTCATAATGCAACTCACCACATCACATTGCAAGCTCAAGACATCACACTGCACTGCAGACAATGTTCCAATATCCACCTGGGATGGTTATCTCCTCAGCGAACTTGTTTATGTTATTCTTAGTGATCATGGATGATCTTTGAGTTATTATCCAGAACAGTTGTACAGACCCATATGCACTGTTAATAATGGTGTACATAACTGTAACGTGTCCTTGCCACCCTGTGAGGACATAAAAAATGAGGCTGCTGATGCACCTACACTTCTCCTCTCATTCATTAACAGTTGGTGATGAGGCTGTTTACAAATACACACACCTTATCTCCCCTACTGCATTAAAAGTTGTTGACAAGCTTGTCGAGCCCTTCCGCAGCCACACCTACCTGTCGGCAGCATGCCTGATGTCACCACACACATCCCCTCATCTACCACTTCCATCCTGTGCCCTTGTCTTCTGTCAGGGCACTTTGGTTTGTAGCATGGGCACATGGAGTCATCTTCATTCTTGTAGTGAGCAGCTGTTGTCTTCGCTGTTCCCCAGGTGCCACACTTCACCAAGCCACATCAAACAACTCACTGGAGACTGCCATTGATTGAGCTCCATTCTCGTTGGTTCCTGATGCCCGATGTTTGAAAGATGCAGTCATCCCAGTGGCAGCCACTGTTGGCCAAGACTTGCTCTCATTGGCCGCTGATGTCTGAAGTTTCTGCAGCTGCTGTTGTTCAAGCCACATTCGTATCAGCTGCAGACACCTGCTGTCTCAGAACCCATATCCTCCCTCCAGCAACCACCATTGGTCGAGTCATGCTCCCGTGGTCTCCTGGTGGCTTCAACTGCTGCCTTTCTCAGTCAAGCTCAACCCAGCCCAACGCTTCAGGACATCACAGCTACTGGAAACTCTTCTTTCTTGGGGAAGGCACAGCCCATTTGCCTCTTATTCTACATCCTCTCTGTGGTTTAGGTCCTCCCCATGCTTCCACCCACTTCGTAGTAATATGTTTCGTGTCACACTGAGTCCTCCTTCAGCCTGTGCCTTCCATGCTCCAATGCATGCTGCAATGGTACTTTTCCCACCATCCCCGGCACATCTTCAGCCCATGCCTTCTCTGCTCCACAGTACACTGCAGTGATGTTTTCCTATAACCCAGGCCACCCTTCAGCACCCTTGCCATGGCCTGTCACACTCCTATTGTATCCTTTTATGCTCTTCACGTGCCTTGTTGTGCTCCTACCATGCCCTGTTGTGTCCCTGCTGGTGATCTCTGCCTGCACGTTTCATCAGTGCCCGCCAACACTGCATCTGTCTTCAGGTACCACTTTTACTTTCGATGCCTTTGATACAGTTTTAGTTTTGAAATTCTTGATATGTATTTTCTAATGTAGTATATGATATAGATGAGCCTTTGTGACAGTAATATCTTTCATGCCTGTTTATAACTGATGTAATCACTTTTGTTAGTTACAAGAAGCTACTATAATACTTCTCAAAGCTTGTCATCTTATTCTTTCACAGTCTTAAGAAAATATGACAAACAGTAATCAGTCACTACTGTATTGATAAATTACAACCTTTCTTTTACTGTCCACTAAACATACTCTGGAAAGTGCACAAATATCAACTATGTATTTAGAATGTTGCCAGTTATAATTTAATTGTTCATGAACTCACATTTGCCTTACTGATCAACATAAAGTGGGCAGATTCACTAGAAATAACTTCTTCATAAAGCTATCCTTAAAATTAATAAGATAAACACAACATGAAACTCTTGAATGTTCCATTGAAAACTACAAAGAAGAAAAATATATTTTAGTTGCATTTAAACTAGCATTTTGGACAAAATGTGCTCTTAATATAAGTTTATTCTGTTTGGATAACTTATCTGTATTTGGACTAACTTTCTGGAAGTTTCATATGCATAAAGTTTGAGTGGTAAAAGTTAGATTATTTAAGACTGAAGAGTGCACTAACAGTTGCTTAAAAAAGAAATTGGCCCAACAAATGATGGGAAAGAAGATTCAACTGAGTACTCTGTCTGTCAGTCATAAGGAACCCAGATATTACATGTTATTTATATAATCACTAATTATACAAAAATTGGACACTGCAGACAGTTCTAAAGATAAGTACTTTTTCCATTAGAATTTATACCAATTCCTTTTGAGAAAGTCACTTTTTCACATGCAAAAATAGTGTTTAACATTAAACGTGCATGCATGACACACACACACACACACACACACACACACACACACACACAGATGGTCTCTCTCCTAAATGTCGTCAGGTGCTTTTTCACTGGTGTTTCGGCAGATGTTTGCAGTTTCATTTCTGCTATGTGTAGCTGGAATCATCCCTAACAAATGCTGCTGGAATGTCCTTCATGCGACTCCTGCTGTTGATGGAAAGCATCAGTTTGGTTCCCAATATAAACAAAATGACTTTTAAAGCAGAATTTTATGTGCCCAAAGCAGTTCCAAATTAGTCTAGTGTTATATTATTGGTATGAATTCACAGGGACAGTAAAACGTGAAGAACAACCAGTACTCCAGCAGCAACGCCACTGCCCTGGCCTTCACTGACTGCTATCACTATGCAGTAGCAGCACTTCTTAGTCACTGCAGGAGTACTGGTTATTCTTCATTTTTTACTGCCACTGTTAATACATACTGATGATACAAATACAGTACGAGACTAATTTGGGACCATTCTATTGAATGGACACACAAAATTCTGCTTTAAAATAATTTTGTTTGTAACAGGAAACAATCTGATGCTTTCCATTCACACTGGATGTCACATGCAAGATGTGATGAGCAGTACGTGTTTGGGCTGACTCCACCTATACTTTGAAAAAGCAAAATTGCAAATGTCTGCTGGAGCACCAGAGGAAATGAGCCTGATGACTCTTAGGAGAGATATCCTGTATATTTATTCACATTCTCATTAAGGTTGTTATAGTGTGAAAAAGTCAATGAAAATGGGTGTAATTTTGAAGAAGTTTTTCAGACTGATTTACTGTTTAATAAATTGGAAGATTTTACTGAGATTAATATAGAGGTAGGTAGAGCAGAATTTTGTATTCATGAATCAGAGAAGGAGGTAAAACTAATCAGATGAAGAGTGCATGTGTGGAGAAAGAGAAAGAGATGGGGTGCAACAGTGATAGTAATTTTAATATGGTTGATATACAGTATACTCTCGATTATTCAGAATAATGTGGGCAGAAGATGGATGAAAAATAGAAAAACACAAATAACCAAAATATTTGCAAACATGGATTCTTTATTCAAAAGTTTATTGAAGTTCTATGCATAGGTACTGTAGGCTTGTTTATTGCTTAAAACTGTCTGTGATGCTGGTCTGCTTCTGAGGGGAGTTGACATTTTTTCGCATGGTATTTCAAATTTTAATTGCAGCAATAATGTCAGTGTGGAAACCCCCCCTCCCCCTCCCCGCTGGCTTATATAATCTAGAAGAGTATCAACACATTGCAATTTGGTAAAACAACTGACAAGGTCACTGTCTTCAACCCCACTTTCACATTCACTGTCCTCTTCTTTGTTTTGTTGTGAAGCAGTGGTCACAATTTTGGCATTACTTGGGTACTGGAAACCGAGTTCACAAGCGTCAGTCTTCAGCCACTCATTCAAGTTTTCTTCATCAAAATCTTCAAAACCATTCAAACCCATTGCCAGATTCATTATTTGTGCAATTATCATTTCTTCATAACTGAAATCTTGAAAATCACCTTCTATAACTGGAAGAATTTTCCTCCACGATCAAACTAGTATACGTAGCTTGAATCCTTGTCAGGCATCACAAATCTCATGTATGGTATCCAGAATTGTCAGCTTCCAGAACTCCACCAAACCATCCTCATCAACCAGCATTCTCAGTAAACAAGCCCCGTAACATCAATTAACTGATGCAATTACACCTTGGTCCATTGGCTGTCTAATGGTCATCATGTTAGGAGTAAAACTTAATTACAATGAGGCCATCATCAGACATGAGAATCCTCTTATCAGGATATGAAGGGGTGTCATCAACCAACAGAACATCTTCTGTGGCAACTCTTTCTCTTTTAGGAATCACTGAACTTGTGGTACAAAATGTGTGCAGAACCAGCATTTGAAAATTTCACTATCCATCCATTCTCCTTTTCAGTTGTAATGATGCACAGGAAGATCCTTAGCTGCTATATCCTTGAATGCTCAGGGTTTCTTTATATTTTCTAGTCACTAGTAGTTTTGCTTTGTGGTTGCCAGACGCCTCAGTGGTGCACAAAATTGTAAAGCGTTCTTTATACAAATTATATCCAGGAGCACAAAAATAATTTTAAAAGTAAGGGTTCTGGCTAGCAGACATTTTCAATATGTACCACTTTCATCTGCATTATAAATCTGGTATGGTTTGAAATTCTCTTCTTCCACAAATTTCTAGAACTCTTCCTGGAAGAAATCAGCTGCTGCTACATTTGCATTAAGCCACTCTCCTTGCACTGTAAGTTTGTGAGTGCTGTGACATTGTTTAAATCTAGTTAGCCATCCAGGTGACGTATCAAATTTTCTCTTTAACCCTAGAGCTCCATGAAAAAATATTAGCTTTTTCAGCAGACACCACACCTGAAACAACAACACCCTCTGCTTCTTTTTGTGTAAACCATTGCAAAGGAGTGTTGTCATCAACTGCAGATCTAGGATTGTATTTCCTGACAATATCCTGTAGTTTCTGCTTATTCTTTTGATGTCCTGAACAATCTGCATTTCAATACCATAAACAGCAGTTAGTTTTGCAGCAGTTTTCCCCTTTCTCAAATCTTTTGATTAATTATACACTCCTGGAAATGGAAAAAAGAACACATTGACACCGGTGTGTCAGACCCACCATACTTGCTCCGGACACTGCGAGAGGGCTGTACAAGCAATGATCACACGCACGGCACAGCGGACACACCAGGAACCGCGGTGTTGGCCGTCGAATGGCGCTAGCTGCGCAGCATTTGTGCACCACCGCCGTCAGTGTCAGCCAGTTTGCCGTGGCATACGGAGCTCCATCGCAGTCTTTAACACTGGTAGCGTGCCGCGACAGCGTGGACGTGAACCATATGTGCAGTTGACGGACTTTGAGCGAGGGCGTATAGTGGGCATGCGGGAGGCTGGGTGGACGTACCGCCGAATTGCTCAACACGTGGGGCGTGAGGTCTCCACAGTACATCGATGTTGTCGCCAGTGGTCGGCGGAAGGTGCACGTGCCCGTCGACCTGGGACCGGACCGCAGCGACGCACGGATGCACGCCAAGACCGTAGGATCCTACGCAGTGCTGTAGGGGACCGCACCGCCACTTCCCAGCAAATTAGGGACACTGTTGCTCCTGGGGTATCGGCGAGGACCATTCGCAACCGTCTCCATGAAGCTGGGCTACGGTCCCGCACACCGTTAGGCCGTCTTCCGCTCGCGCCCCAACATCGTGCAGCCCGCCTCCAGTGGTGTCGCGACAGGCGTGAATGGAGGGACGAATGGAGGGACGAATGGAGACGTGTCGTCTTCAGCGATGAGAGTCGCTTCTGCCTTGGTGCCAATGATGGTCGTATGCGTGTTTGGCGCCGTGCAGGTGAGCGCCACAATCAGGACTGCATACGACCAAGGCACACAGGGCCAACACCCGGCATCATGGTGTGGGGAGCGATCTCCTACACTGGCCGTACACCACTGGTGATCGTTGAGGGGACACTGAATAGTGCACGGTACATCCAAACCGTCATCGAACCCATCGTTCTACCATTCCTAGACCGGCAAGGGAACTTGCTGTTCCAACAGGACAATGCACGTCCGCATGTATCCCGTGCCACCCAACGTGCTCTAGAAGGTGTAAGTCAACTACCCTGGCCAGCAAGATCTCCGGATCTGTCCCCCATTGAGCATGTTTGGGACTGGATGAAGCGTAGTCTCACGCGGTCTGCACGTCCAGCACGAACGCTGGTCCAACTGAGGCGCCAGGTGGAAATGGCATGGCAAGCCGTTCCACAGGACTACATCCAGCATCTCTACGATCGTCTCCATGGGAGAATAGCAGCCTGCATTGCTGCGAAAGGTGGATATACACTGTACTAGTGCCGACATTGTGCATGCTCTGTTGCCTGTGTCTATGTGCCTGTGGTTCTGTCAGTGTGATCATGTGATGTATCTGACCCCAGGAATGTGTCAATAAAGTTTCCCCTTCCTGGGACAATGAATTCACGGTGTTCTTATTTCAATTTCCAGGAGTGTAATTTTTATGTTAATGTCAAAACATGTTTATTTCATTTCTTTGTCATCTTTTCCACACACGAATAATTGGCAGCATGAAGCAGCAGGCACATTGGCCAGGCATGCACAGTTAATGACAACAGTGGTAGTTAATGATGGGTTGTTGAAAGCAGAAGAACTCACTGACAATATATGTAGTATAAATGCAGATATTGTATTTAAAGTCCCATGTAACAGAGAAGGTGAAACGATCCTACTTCTTCTTCATCACTTCCAATGTTAAAATGATTTTCTCTTTTTTTCTGACATATTTTCATTAGTAGTGAATATACAAGAGTTACACAAAATACTTAATTTGTCATTCATTCTGTATTTCACTAAAAATTTTATTAGTAGTGAATATACAAGAGTTACATTAAATATTTAATTTGTTATTCACGCTGAATTTCATTAAAAGTTATTATTCACAGGATACTTTTCAGACTACTGATGATAATAGCATATTTGGTTCTTATGGAAACATTTTCTTTGAATAAATATTACTGATTAACTATACATGCAGATCAGTAGAAGTTGAAATTTTTATGAGCAAATAGTTTATTTCTAAACTGATATAGCTCATTGAATGCCCTCATTTACCTCTTTTCAACAAACATTTATGTTTTCCAAAAATCCTCATATTTCAAAGTTATTCACATTTAAAATTTTCGTGTTCCAGAAGGTTTCCAAAATTCTGCTCTAGCTTCACAGATCTATTTTTGATGATTACAAAAATGCCTAATTTCATTAACATAATTTACAGTTTGTTAATTAATCACGTTAGAAAATTTCACTTTCTTGAGATTTTACTAGAAAATTTTAGAAATTTCCTTTTTGTTAATATTACTCTCCCACAAAATAGTATCTATACATTGGCAATTTCCTACTTATGCAGCTGTTAGTGAAGTAAATTTACATCTCTGTCTATAGTGTCTATCTCTTTTAATGTTCCTGTTTGTACATTATTATTCAACATTTAGGTAATAAGTGTGTATTTTACCATTTTTGTTATTTCTGTATTACTTGCATCTATAAATACACTTAATGCACGAAGCCTGAGTCAGTTGGTGGCCACAGTCAAATTGTCCTACATGTGTGAGTCAATTTGCACTAAGCTATCAGAATGTGCAGCCACTAAGTAAGTTATTTCCAGTCTGTAATCAAAAGGTCAACATTATGTCATTGTCATGTCAGTCTACATCAGTTAGCACAAAAATGTTAATTATGAAACCACCAGATCTATCACAGTTGTGTAAAGTAATATATTAATCTGCCACCAGTGAACTCTGCGACTATTATTAATGAGTTCACAGTTGTGTAGAGTAATATATTAATCTGGCACTAGTGAACTCTGCGATTATTATTAATGAGTATAACTTACTTATCTGGTACAAATATTGAAGACTCCAGCATGTTACAAAGTTGATAATCAGACAGGAAACCTTGTGTGATAATAAATAAGAAGCATTGAAAACCATTTACTGCAGTGTTGTGTACATTCCTTAACAAATGTCAGTCAAGCCCATTAACGCTTCAGTGAGCAAGCCCAAGTGCCACTTAGGCCACAACACTGCATTCAAAGAACAATGCCTGAGTACATCTTGGGTGTTGTTTCATGGAGTTACCTGTTGCTACCAAAACTGGACTGGTTTTGTATGGGAATGATTTAATACAATTTCCTCGGGCTTCCAGCCGCATCATGTGGGTAAAATCCCACAAGCTTTCGACTGAGCTCTCCTCAGTCATTGTCAATTGGTAAGAATGACTGTCACTGTGGCCACATCATAATGGTGCGCCACGTTTCCTCCCCGTAGAGGTACGTCATGTATGAATGCATAGCATAGACACAGCAGTCGTTCTTACCACTTGACAATGACTGAGAAGAGCTCGGTCAAAAGCTCGTGGGATTTTAACCACCTGACGTGGCTGGAAGCCCAAGAAAATTTTATTAATTCATATCGCCACGAAACCATGCATTCATATATGGGAATGATGTATGGATGCCTCACAACCTACTGCCTTCTGTTATCAGTTCATAAAATAACTTTGATGGAAGCAGTAGCGAATGCAAGAGCTGCTGTTGCAAGTGACTGAGCCACTGTATGCTTACATTGTCATCAGATTCATGCTTGTACTCATTAGGTTTTCATGTCTTCTGTAATTCTTCATTCTCCTACAAATATGCTAAGTTTATTGACAGGCAAGAAATTTTGGAAACTCTAAAGGAATATTTGATAGATTCTCAAATGGATGGAGAAATATTGAGTTGGAACAGTCTGAAGAAATTGATGAAGAACTCCAGAAAGGCACAAGAAATTGTTCCTAGTGCAACTATGAATAATAGGCTTGTAGGAAAACATTTTCCTGATAAAATTCCTGAAACTGAACTAAGAAGAAGAGCATCCCACTCAAGTTCGCAAGATTTGTTTGGAGAAGACAGAATAATCTAGCGACAAAGCAATCAAGAAAGAAACATGCTGGTACTGTCCTGATTGAAATATATTTCTCTGCCACCATAATGTTTCAGACTTTTCCACATAAAAGTAAATAACATGTGAAACTGCTTAAGAACTATCTTCACACTTTTCTTATGGACAGTCATACATTATGTCGTCATTAATGGAAAATTTGTAATCTATCACTGAACTACAACAAAGATGAAAAATGAAACTTGATACGTGATATTTTTAGTGTGTATTGCCCTTTAAGATATCTCTGACAAAGATGTGCCAGTAACATTTGAAATAATGGTATGTATGGCTGGTTTTCTGGGCCCAAAATGCTTCTACATGGCTAGGCTTCAAAGCATGAAGATTCAAGACAACAGGTTATGAGATTACTGAAGGCAAAGTCCAGGTCAGATGAGTTACAACTAGAGGAAGGCATCCACACATTTGTTTCTGTGGAGGGAGGAGCTATCAGTCATCATCCAACTGTGACCTAATTGCACGAGATGTTCCAGAACGTCTCGTCTTAGGGCCCTTACTTTTTCTTGTGTACATAAATGACTTCCCATCAGTAATATTACCCAATGCCAAATTTGCTCTGTTTGCAGATGATGCAAAATTGCAATAAATAGCAAATCAAGTGTAGTTTTAGAGATATATATTCACAAAATTTTCATGCACACTGTAAAAAAAGACACACTATATGCAGCTCAGAAATTGAGAGTGGTTTCCTTCCCATACATGTATAAAATATGATGATAAGCAGGTCGATAAGGTTGACATTGTTAAATTCTTGGGCTGACAACTTCATAATAAAATCATTTGCAAGGTGCATACCACAGATCTGTTGAAGTACCTAAATAGATATTTACTTGCAATGCAGATGTCACATGTTCACATTTAAAAAAAAAAAAAAAAAAAAAAAAAAAAAGAGTATATTTGTATATTTTACTTACTTTTCATTCCATAATGTCATACAGGATCATTTTCTGGCGTTACTTATCAAGCCAAAATAAGGTCTTCTGAGTCAAAAAGCATGTGTAATAAATCATTTGTACAATGTCCTACTAAGGCCTGTTCAAAGAGCTTCAAATACTAACTACTTCTATCTAATACATTTACTCGTTAATGAAATTTGTTATAAATAATAATATCCCTTCTTCACACCAACAGCTCATTACATGGAATCAATACTACAAACAATAATAATTTCCAACAAGATTTAATATCACAAAATTTTCATCCAAAATGGTGCACATTATTCAGGGAAACACATTTACAAGAACTTGCCAGCAACCATAAAAAATTTAACCACTAATAAAGTTGAATGTAAGAGAAGCTTAAAGGATTTATTTGTGACCATCTTCTTCTACTCAGCTGACAAATTTCTTGTTAGAACTCACTGATGTATATATAATTAATAATATCAAATAACATGCGTGTTACAATACTGATCCTGAGAGTTATGTGCACTAGCAAGCTGCTTCTGGGATTCAGGAGGTATGCTGGCCCCTGATTGAATCTGCCCAATGGATTATTGGTGAGAGCTGGTGTGACGGCCAACCTAGATGTAGTTTTTAGTCATTTCCCACATCCAGTTAGGTGAACACCAGGTTGACACTCATGCCTCGCATCAGTTACACAATTCACAAATATTTCAAAAAATATTCTTGTACTTTCACATGGATAACACTACATACAAACAGATGGGATACACAGTTTCAAATCAGTCCTCTAAATCTAGGCTATGTTTAGTCTCAGTCTGACAAGAGCAGAATTTCAAAATACAGTATAGATATACACAGCACATGAGCTGCACCAAACCTTACATATTATGAATGGTATCTGGTAAATGGCTGGCACTGCTAGTCCCACTATGATTCTGCTTGTCATCCATGTCCAAAAGTCTTTAGCTGCTGCTGTCATGAAGCCTCCAATCAGCATTGTTGTCAAACAACAGAAGAAGGATATCCGTCTGCCCACTCTAAACACAAACAGTGGCTTAACACCACAATAGTGCATTTCAGTGTTCAAAGTGACTGAAAGTGATGCAGTATTGAAATTTCACTATGTGTGTGAATAAAATTTTATCTCAAACATTATAACCTACCTGTCATTAATCATGCCAAACATGTACACACCTATTGGTGCACCCATATTCAATGCAGATAAAGCAATAGTGGGATATATTGCATGATGACACACCAGATTAAACTGTAAAACAGAAACAAAAGATACAGTCTGTGTAGCACTAAGACACACAAGTAGTTCACTATTGCATAAAAGCGGCAAACAACTAAATTCAGTAATCTTACATTGATGAAAATATCTGTCATACACATGTAGCACAAAGTCATATTTCCCACATGAGAGACAAATTGTGGATATTTCATAATACAAAATCTGTGGCAAAACTATAACATCTTTTTTTTCTTTCTTAAACATGGTGACCACATAGCAGTTCTGAAAATAAACTCATTTCTCCATCCTTGCAAGTAGAAGAAAAAGAAAGGAAAAAGACAAACGGAATAGTACACATCAAAGTAGGTGTTACATACTGAAATTGTAATGGTACCATCTGATGTCACTATGGAAACTGAATAGCTGGCTTAATCTATCAACCACAGTGGTGCTATTACCCAGAGGGCACTGGTAATCAGGAATGCCCTGTGCCAAGATTGTGCCATATCAAGCAAATACGAGTAAGCTGGCTCAGGACTGATCTGAGTCACTTATTAAGTGAACTGTGCTGTGCATAGCAAGTCTGCTACCAGTCTGGCTCACATTCTAATACCATAGACTCTATTGGTCATAGGCAGAACTTTAACACAGCATAGAGGGGACTCTGCTTTGGAATACGGGCTTAAGTTAGCTTACACTGCATCCATGGGGCATCTTCTATATCTTGCTGTAAGTAAACCAGGGTAAGTCCATCCTAGCTCGTGCATAAATCTCCATTACAAAAGAAATAAAAGAGAAAGTTGTGATGATTCCTCAGCAAAGATTCATCTCTATGTACTGTTTTGGCAGGAATAGCAAGTGTCAGAGGATATGACAAAATAGACAATTTTAGAAAAATATGTCCAATTATCTGCATGTTGTACATCACAAAAATGTGAACAAAAGAAACCTTACAAAATGATCAAAAGCACACAAATGACTTATTTAATGATGATGATGTTTGGTTTGTGGGGCACTCAACTGCGCAGTCATCAGCGCCTGACTTATTTAACAATACACACATCAAAAAAAGTTTTGCATCAACCCAGTTCCCAGAACTCCTGAAGATAGACGTGACTATGGATATCGTATCACAGACACAGTCCCTTTGACTTTTCAGAGATGTCACTAAACCCACCCAGAGATGTAAACAACCATGCATGAGCACCGCCTATTAGACAGAGGGGGTCCGACAGCCAATCAGTTCCAGTCATTCTATGAGGAAGGATGTACAGGGCTCGTGTTGTCTGTAGTTCAACCATGCCCAGACAGTCAATACCGGTTCGATCATGTCTGCATTGTTACTTTGTGCCAGGAAGGGCTCTCAACATGGGAAGTGTCCAGACATCTCGGAGCAATGTTGTTTGGACATGGGGGAGATACAGTGAGACAGGAACTGTCGACGACATGCCTCACTCAGACCGCCCAAGGGCTACCACTGCAGTGGATGACCACTACCTATGGATTCAGTGGATGACCACTACCTACGGATTATGGCTCGGAGAAACCCTGACAGCAATGCCACCAAGTTGAACAATGCTCTTCATGCAGCCACAGCATGACGTGTTATGACTCAAACTGTGCACAATAGGCTGCATGATGCGCAACTTCACTCCCAATGTCCATGGCGAGGTCCATCTTTGCAACCATGACACCATGCAGTGCAGTACAGAAGGACCCAACAATGTGTTGAATGGACTGCTCAGGATTGGCATCATGTTCTCTTCATTGATGATTGTCGCATATGCCCTAAATCATACAATCGTTGAAGACGTGTTTGGAGGCAACCCGGTCTGACTGAATGCCTAGACACAATGTCCAGCAATTTCAGCAAGGTGGAGGTTCCTTGCTGTTTTGGGGTGGCATTATATGGGGGTGACGTACAGTGCTGGTTGTCATAGAAGGCACAATAACAGCTGTGTGATATGTGAATGCCATCCTACAACCGATAGTGCAACCGTATTGGAAGCATATTGGTGAGGCATTCATCTTCATGGACAATTTGTGCTCCCATTGTGCACATTTTGTGAATGACTTCCTTCAGGATAATGACATCAGTTGACTAACATGGCCAGCATGTTGTATGCCACAAATAATACAGGCATGCATCAATGCAAGAGGACATGCTACTGGGTATTAGAGGTACTCATGTGTACAGCAATCTGGACCACCACCTTTGAAGGTCGCAATGTATGGTGGTACAACATGCAATGTGTGGTTTTCAAGAGCAATAAGGGCAAAAATGATGTTTATGTTGATCTCTATTCCAATTTTCTGTAGGTTCTGGAACTCTCGGAACTGAGGTGATGCAAAACTTTTTTTGACATTTGTATTACTGATTCACAAAAAACTGCATAATCTTTAGAGTTTATCTTAAATTTACAAAAATTCCATCACTCCACTTTTAAATGCTCTTCACTGTAACAAAATAGCATTTTTAGTGTACATTAGAATTTATTTTAAATTTCATTTATTCTTTTTAAATAATGGCAAGTGACCAATAAATCTCTGGGATCTAAATTTACTTGTATAATTTTCTTTGCACTCACTTCAATATAAAACAGTAAAGCTGTCAATGCTTTAAACACAACAGTGCTTTGTTAGGAATGGTCTCATTGGAGGTGGTACATCCGTGCCTCCTCTGTCCTTTGAACTGACTTAGCCAGCCTACACCCACAGTTCACTGTGGACTCCAAACCACCAAGCACCTTTGAAATTTCTGCAGGGATGAAAGACATGATGAGGGATGAAAGACATGATGAGTGACAGAAGACATCCAAGGACTAACTAAACGTCCAGTCCAAGACGTTCCTATTTGCAATATGGCATTAATAACTCAGCAGTCAAGTGAAATATAACTAAGTGAAATATAACTGTCTCAGCCATGTATTAATGTTGAGTACAGTATTTTGAACTAGTGTAGCACCCAATACATGTCTCTCTTTATTTGTAGCCGTCTTTTGTGAAATTTGGCATTGTCACATGATTTTAAGTAGACAGTTGACATTTTGGTTGCTAATTAGATAATTTTCTTCCTTACTGAAATAGAGTTCATAGTTTACAAAGATAATAATGTCAGATAAAAGTACACGAGTATGGGGCACTTCATTCTTTATGTAAAGTAAACCTTCAAATTTTATAAAAAATTAAAATTGATTACAAGTTTAGCTCTCTCTCAATTGATAAGTTTAAGTGGATTTGTGTTAGTGCCCAATATTACTAGAATAATTAATGGCATTCAAGAAACTCAAAACCAATATACCAAATTTGAGTATTAGGCCCTAATATGGCAGTTTGTAATAGAAAATTAAGTGATATCAATATAATGGAAGGAAACATTCCATATGGGAAAAATTATATATAAAAACAAAGATGAGGTGACTTACCGAACAAAAGCGCTGGCAGGTCGATAGACACACAAACAAACACAAACATACACACAAAATTCAAGCTTTCGCAACAAACTGTTGCCTCATCAGGAAAGAGGGAAGGAGAGGGGAAGACGAAAGGAAGTGGGTTTTAAGGAAGAGGGTAAGGAGTCATTCCAATCCCGGGAGCGGAAAGACTTACCTTAGGGGGAAAAAAGGACAGGTATACACTCGCACACACGCACATATCCATCCACACATACAGTAACAAGCAGACATATTTAAAGACCAAATATGTCTGCTTGTTACTGTATGTGTGGATGGATATGTGCGTGTGTGCGAGTGTATACCTGTCCTTTTTTCCCCCTAAGGTAAGTCTTTCCGCTCCCGGGATTGGAAT
The DNA here is from genome assembly GCF_021461395.2 of Schistocerca americana. Taxonomy (NCBI): domain Eukaryota; kingdom Metazoa; phylum Arthropoda; class Insecta; order Orthoptera; family Acrididae; genus Schistocerca; species Schistocerca americana. Next base: position 134,944,158 of record NC_060123.1, read on the forward strand.
GACTCCTTACCCTCTCCCTTAAAACCCACTTCCTTTTGTCTTCCCCTCTCCTTCACTCTTTCCTGATGAGGCAACAGTTTGTTGCGAAAGCTTGAATTTTGTGTGTATGTTTGTGTTTGTTTGTGTGTCTATCGACCTGCCAGCGCTTTTGTTCGGTAAGTCACCTCATCTTTGTTTTTATAGAAAATTAAGTGATGTATTTTTGCTGGAGTTTTGCTACAACAGGTGTCAACAAAAACACCTTTAGGCATGTTCAATGTTGATCTATGTTATTGATGTTGTTGACATTCTTTTTTTGAAAGAAATAAATTTAATTGATGAAAAAACACAACTGGAATTCATCAACCATTTGCACTTACCCGACGCTAAAATTTCAACAGAGCCATAGTATCTCCTTCATAGAGCTATTCCATCTGCCAAATTCTTATACGAATCCTATGAGAAACTGCGTTGTCTCTATATATAAACAGCAATGTCCTGACTGACTGACTGTCTGACTGACTGACAAACTCATCATTGCCCAACCCAAACCAATAAGGACAGAATATCGAAATTTGAAGAAGGTATGGATCATATACTACTGGCATTGTTTGTGATGATGTTTTTTCAAATTCCAACCGCAAGAGGGTGAAATAGAGGATGAAGGTTTATTTTGAAAAATTGCACTATTAAGGCAATATTGAAGCTAGACCTATGAAAATTGGCGTTTGGTTTATTGGCCAGAAATAAAGAAATGCATGTTTCAACATTTTTGGAAATTTAACACTATGCGGGTGAAATAGTGGGTGAAAGACTTTTTTGAACATATATCATTACTGAAGAACTACTGAAGTATTTTTAAAGCTACATTTGTGAACACTGGTATTTGACTTTACAGTTACAAATAAAAAAATTCCTAGTTTCAGTGTTTTTGGAAATTGAACCCCTAAGGAGGAAAAATAGGGGATGAGATTTTTTATGAAAATATTTCATTATAACAGCATTAATAAAACTAAATCAATGAAAATTTAAATTTGGCTTCTCAGTTCGAAATAAAAAAATACACATTTCACTGTTTTTGGAAATTTAACCCCTTCGGGATGAAACAGGAGTGAAGGTTTTTTGAAAATTTTTCACTGTGTAAGCATTTTTTAAAGCTGGATCTGTGAAAATTTGTATTGGGCTTCTCTGTTAGAAACAAAATATATGAATGTCACTGTTTTTGGACTTTCAACCCACAAGGAGGTGAAATAAGGGGTGAAATATTTCATGAAAATATTTCATTGTGAAAGCATTTGAAAACTGATGTTTGGCTAGAGATGAAAAAATATATGTTTCACTGTTTTTTGAAATTCAACCCCTATGGGGGTGAAACAGGATCAGACTGATTCACTGACTCATAATCACCCAACCCAAACTGCTCAGGATAGAAACTTGGAAGTTAGGAGAGCTTGTGGATCTTATACTATAGGCATTGCTTAAGAAGGGATTGTCCAAAATTCCACTCTTAATAGGGTGGAATAGCGGGTAAAGGTTTTTTGAAAGAATGTTCCTATCAAGGCAATTTAGAATATAGACCTAAGAAAATTAGCCTTTGATTTCTTGGTCAGAAATAAAGAACTGTGTGTTTCATCATTTTTGGAAATTTAACCATATGGGGTTGAAATAGTGGGTGAAAGGTTTCTTTAAAACGACATCATTATTAAAGAGCTACTAGGGCATTTTTAAAGCTGCATCTATGAACATTGGTATTTGACTTCTAGGTTAGAAATTATATGTCTGCTTGTGTCTGTGTTTGTGCGGATGGATATGTGTGTGTGTGTGTGTGAGAGTGTATACCTGTCCTTTTTTCCCCCTAAGGTAAGTCTTTCTGCTCCCGGGATTGGAATGACTCCTTACCCTCTCCCTTAAAACCCACATCCTTTCGTCTTTCCCTCTCCTTCCCTCTTTCCTGACGAAGCAACCATTGGTTGCGAAAGCAGAATTTTGTGTGTATGTATGTGTTTGTTTGTGTTTCTATCGACCTGCCAGGGCTTTCGTATGGTAAGTCACATCATCTTTGTTTTTAAATATATTTTCCCACGTGGAATGTTTCCCTCTATATATATATATATATATATATATATATATATATAAAAAGAAAGATGATGAAACTTACCAAACAAAAGCGCTGGCAGGTCGATAGACACACAAACAAACACAAACATACACACAAAATTCAAGCTTTCGCAACAAACTGTTGCCTCATCAGGAAAGAGGGAAGGAGAGGGGATGATGAAAGGAAGTGGGTTTTAAGGGGGAGGGTAAGGAGTCATTCCAATCCCGGGAGCGGAAAGACTTACCTTAGGGGGAAAAAAGGACAGGTATCACTCGCACACACACACACATATCCATCCACACATACACAGTCTGTGTATGTGTGGATGGATATGTGTGTGTGTGCGAGTTATACCTGTCCTTTTTTCCCCCTAAGGTAAGTCTTTCCGCTCCCGGGATTGGAATGACTCCTTACCCTCCCCCTTAAAACCCACTTCCTTTCATCATCCCCTCTCCTTCCCTCTTTCCTGATGAGGCAACAGTTTGTTGCGAAAGCTTGAATTTTGTGTGTATGTTTGTGTTTGTTTGTGTGTCTATCGACCTGCCAGCGCTTTTGTTTGGTAAGTTTCATCATCTTTCTTTTTAGATATATTTTTCCCACGTGGAATGTTTCCCTCTATTATATATATATATATATATATATATATATATATATATATATATATATATATATATATATATATATATATATATATATATATATATATATATATATATATATATATATATATATATATATATATATATATATATATATATATTAAAAAAAACAAAGATGATGTGACTTACCAAATGAAAGTGCTGGCAGGTCGACAGACACACAAACAAACACAAACATACACACAAAATTCAAGTTTTCGCAACAAACTGTTGCCTCATCAGGAAAGAAGGAAGGAGAGGATAAGACGAAAGGATGTGGGTTTTAAGGGAGAGGGTAAGGAGTCATTCCAATCCCGGGAGTGGAAAGACTTACCTTAGGGGGAAAAAAGGACAGGTATATTGAATTAATAGAGGGAAACATTCCACATGGGAAAAATATACCTAAAAACAGAGATGATGTGGCTTACCAAACGAAAGCGCTGGCACGTCGATAGACACAGAAACAAACACAAACATACACACAAAATTCAAGCTTTCACAACAAACTGTTGCCTCATCAGGAAAGAGGGAAGGAGAGGGAAAGACAAAAGGATGTGGGTTTTAAGGGAGAGGGTAAGGAGTCATTCCAATCCCGGGAGTGGAAAGACTTACCTTAGGGGGAAAAAAGGACAGGTATACACTCGCACACACACTCATATCCATCCGCACATACACAGACACAAGCAGACATTTGTAAAGGCAAAGAGTTTATATATATATAGAGGGAAACATTCCACGTGGGATATACATATATCCTAAGGTAAGTCTTTCCGCTCCCGGGATTGGAATGACTCCTTACCCTCTCCCTTAAAACCCACTTCCTTTCGTCTTTCCCTCTCCTTCCCTCTTTCCTGATGAGGCAACAGTTTGTTGTGAAAGCTTGAATTTTGTGTGTATGTATGTGTCTGTTTGTGTTTCTATCAACCTGCCAGCGCTTTCGTATGGTAAGTCACATCATCTTTGTTTTATGTATAATCAGGGAAACATTCCACGCGGGAAAAATATATTTAAAAACAAAGATAATGTGACTTACCATACGAAAGTGTTGGCAGGTCGATAGACACACAAACAAACACAAACATGCACATGAAAATCAAGCTTTCGCAACAAACTGTTGCCTCATCAGGAAAGAGGGAAGGAGAGGGAAAGACGAAAGGATGTGGGTTTTATTGCCTTTACAAATGTCTGCTTGTGTTTGTGTATGTGCAGATGGATATGTGTGTGTGTGCGAGTGTATACCTGTCCTTTTTCCCCCCTAAGGTAAGTCTTTCTGCTCCCGGGATTGGAATGACTCCTTACCCTCTCCCTTAAAACCCACATCCTTTCGCCTTTCCCTCTCCTTCCCTCTTTCCTGACGAAGCAACCATTGGTTGGGAAAGCTAGAATTTTGTGTGTATGTATGTGTCTGTTTGTGTTTCTATCGACCTGCCAGCGCTTTTGTATGGTAAGTCATATCATCTTTGTTTTTAAATATATTTTTCCCACGTGGACTGTTTCCCTATTATATACATATATATGCTTCTTTGTGCTTCAGTGCATCCCCCAAGGGAGTACAATAGGACATGAAAATTTATAAGAAAATATTTTGTTACATTAAAAAAATTTAAATCTAAATTTATGAAAATTGGTATTTCACTTCTCAGTTAGATATAAAGAAATATTTCTTAGGTGTTTAAAATTGCTACAGAAATATCTACATAAGCATGCAAAAGGCATGATTAACATAAACTCTGGACTCCAGCTATCAGAATTGCTTTTTTGTCAAAAGCACATTCATTAAGGTTTGTGCTTATATTGCTTTAATTAGTGTGAAATGCTTTGAAGACAATTTATGAACAACATAAAGATTTTATTAAATAAACAAAAAACATCTCCACATGTTATACAGTCTATGCATGCGAGGAGTGGGCACTAAGCTAGTCTAACTATATATTTCAAGTTAGCCCCTACCACCACTTGCTTAAATTTGCACCTTTCATTTATGTGACTTTAACTTGATAAGAATTAAGTGAATACTAACATCAATTACGACAGAGGAGGAGATCTCTGTTGTATTATACTCCCAGCCATCTTTACACTCTTCCACTGGCCAGCTCAAATTTGGCATGATTTCATCTGGAGAATACTGCGTAAGCAGCTCTGTCCAATTAACAGCAAAGCGAATACATTTTTCAAATGTGTTGTTTGAATTGCCCTGTAACATTAGAGTTAATGGAAATGAACATAACAATAGTGACACAAGTTTTGGAATAACATAATTGAAAACAAGACTTAACAATTTTTATTATTCTTATTAATAACATATTACACGTAGGATTTTTCTCTTCAATCCTTTTAACAACTGAAGATAATCTTCTAAGCAATCAAAAATGATAATCTGGATTATAATTTGTGATTAGGAATAATAAAATTTGTATTATTCATACATAACTAGCACCACCAAACATTGTGATGGCAACTACTGAATGTGTTGCAATCAGATCTGGAAAGGTAATTGAATAAGAATTCAGGAATTGAATAAATCGAAAAAAGCCATCTGGCTTCTATTAGATTAGATTAGATTAGATTTACTTTCATTCCAATTGATCTGCAGTGAGCAGGTCCTCCAGGATGTAGAACATGTCAGAAAAACAACAATACATGACAAATATTTACAACTCAAACAAATAAGCTAATGTACCATTCCACAGGTCCCAAGTGGCATGGTCGTCATTTTTTAATGAACGCTCTATGAAAGAATCATTTTACAAATACTAATGCACTGAACTTAAAATAATTTCGTTTAAATTTATTTATAAGGTCATAAATGTGTAATACAACTACTAAATACTTATTTACAATGAACACATTATTGCACTGAAATTGTGCAGAAGTTATATATAAAAAAACAAAGAGGCTGTAACTTACCAAATGAAAGTGTTAGTATATTGATGGGAGACAATAAAAAACACACAAACACACACACAAATATCAAGCTTTCGCAACCAACGATTGCTTCATCAGGAAAGAGGGAAGGAGAGGGAAAGACAAGTGGATGTGGGTTTTAAGGGAGAGGGTAAGGAATCATTCCAATCCCGGGAGCGGAAAGACTTACCTTAGGGGGGAAAAGGGACAGGTATACACTCGCGCACACACAGACACACACACACACACACACACACACACACACACACACACACACATATCCATCGGCACATGTACAGACACAAGCAGACATACGTAAAGGCAAAGGGTTTGGCAGAGATGTCAGTTGAGGCAGAAGTACAGACGCAAAGATGTTGTTGAGTGACAAGTGATGTACGAGGGGCGGCAACTTGAAATTAGTGGAGGTTGAAGCCTGGTAGGTAACGGGAAGAGAGGACATATTGGAGGGAAAGTTCCCATATCCGGAGTTCTGATAGGTTGTTGTCAGTGGGAAGTATACAGATAACCTGGACGGTGTAACACTGTGTCAAGATGTGCTAGTCGTGCACTAAGGCATGTTTAGCCACAGGGTGATCCTCATTACCAACAAACACTAACTGCCTGTGTCCGTTCATGCGAATGGACAGTTTGTTGCTGGTCATTCCCACATATAAGGCTTCACAGTGTAGGCATGTTAGTTGGTAAATCACGTGGGTACTTTCACATGTGGCTCTGCCTTTGATCGTGTACACCTTCCGCGTTACAGGACTGAAGTAGGTGGTGGTGGGAGGGTGCATGGGAAAGGTTTTACACCGGGGGTGGTTACAAGGGTAGGAGCCAGATGGTAGGGAAGGTGGTTTGGGGATTTCATAGGGATGAACCATGAGGTTACGAAGGTTAGGTGTATGGTGGAAAGACACTCTTGGTGGAGTGGGGAGGATTTCATGAAGGATGGATCTCATTTCAGGACAGGATTTGAGGAAGTTGTATCCCTGCTGGAGAGCCACATTCAGAGTCTGATCCAGTCCCGGAAAGTATCCTGTCACAAGTGGGGCACTTTAGTGGTTCTTCTGTGGATGGTTCTGGGTTTGAGGGGATGAGGAAGTGGCTCTAGCTATTTGCTTCTGTAACAGGCCGGGAGGGTAGTTGCGGGATGCGAAAGCTGTTTTCAGGTTATTGGTGTAATGGTTCAGGGATTCCGGACTGGAGCAGATTCGTTTGCAACGAAGACCTAAGCTGTAGGGAAGCAACTGTTTGATATGGAATGGGTGGCAGCTGTCAAAATGGAGGTACTGTTGCTTGTTGGTGGGTTTGATGTGGACAGATGTGTGAAGCTGGCCATCAGACAGATGGAGGTCAACATCAAGGCCTTTACATATGTCTGCTTGTGTCTGTATATGTGCGGATGGGTATGTGTGTGTGTGTGTGTGTGTGTGTGTGTGTGTGTGTGTGTGTGTGCGAGTGTATACCTGTCCTTTTTTCCCCCTAAGGTAAGTCTTTCCGCTCCCAGGATTGAAATGACTCCTTACCCTCTCCCTTAAAACCCACGTCCTTTTGTCTTTCCCTCTCCTTCCCTCTTTCCTGATGAAGCAACCTTGGGTTGCGAAAGCTTTAATTTTGTGTGTATGTATGTGTTTGTTTGTGTATCTATCGACCTGCCAGCGCTTTCTTATGGTAAGTCACATCATCTTTGTTTTTAGATATATTTTTCCCATGTGGAATGTTTCTCTCTCTCTCTCTCTCTCTCTCTCTCTCTATATATATATATATATATATATATATATATATATATATATATATATATATCACTTTGCCATGAAGAAAAATGATCCCTATCCTACTCCTAATGATCCAAATCCCCAAGACACTATCCAAATTGAACTCTGCCTGGAACAGTTCTGTCCTCCGTCACAGCGGGATCCACATCCTCTTCCTCAAAATCACCCTCTCCAAACCTTCCAGGAATTTCTGACTTCCAGCCTTGCCTCTCAATCCTTCTTAAAAAACCTTAATCCTACTCCCAACATCACCACTGCTGAAGCCCAGGCTATCTGTGATCTGAAGGCTGACCGATCCATCATCATTCTTCCGGCGGACAAGGGTTCCACAACTGTGGTACTTGATCGTCAGGAGTATGTGGCTGAGGGACTGCGTCAGCTTTCAGACAACACCACATACAAAGTTTGCCAAGGTAATCCCATTCCTGATGTGCAGGCGGAGCTTCAAGGAATCCTCAGAACCGTAGGCCCCCTACAAAACCTTTCGCCTGACTCCATCAACCTCCTGACCCCATCGACACCCCGCAGCCCTACCTTCTACCTTCTTCCTAACATTCACAAACCCAATCATCCCGGCTGCCCCATTGTAGCTGGTTACCAAGCCCCCACAGATCGTATCTCTGCCTACATAGATCAACACCTTCAACCAATTACATGCAGTCTCCCATCCTTCATCAAAGACACCAACCACTTTCTCGAACGCCTGGAATACTTACCCAATCTGTTACCCCCGGAAACCATCCATGTAACAATCGATGCCACTTCCTTATAAATAAATACTCCGCACGTCCAGGGCCTCGCTGCGATGGAGCACTTCCTTTCACGCCGATCACCTGCCACCCTACCTAAAACCTCTTTCCTCATTTCCTTAGCCAGCTTCATCCTGACCCACAACTTCTTCACTTTTGAAGGCCAGACATACCAACAATTAAAGCGAACAGCCATGGGTACCAGGATGGCCCCCCTTGTACGCCAACCTATTCATGGGTCGCTTAGAGGAAGCCTTCTTGGTTACCCAGGCCTGCCAACCCAAAGTTTGGTACAGATTTATTGATGACATCTTCATGATCTGGACTCACAGTGAAGAAGAACTCTAGAATTTCCTCTCCAACCTCAACTCCTTTGGTTCCATCAGATTCACCTGGTCCTACTCCAAATCCCATGCCACTTTCCTTGACGTTGACCTCCATCTGTCCAATGGCCAGCTTCACATGTCCGTCCACATCAAACCCACCAACAAGCAACAGTACCTCCATTATGACAGCTGCCACCCATTCCACATGAAACGGTCCCTTCCCTACAGCCTATGTCTTCATGGCAAATGAATCTGCTCCAGTCCGGAATCCCTGAACCATTACACCAACAATCTGAAAACAGCTTTTGCATCCCGCAACTACCCTCCCGACCTGGTACAGAAGCAAATAACCAGAGCCACTTCTTCATCCCCTCAAGCCCAGAACCTCCAACAGAAGAACCATAAAAGTGCCCCACTTGTGACAGGATACTTTCCGGGACTGGATCAGACTCTGAATGTGGCTCTCCAGCAGGGATACAACTTCCTCAAATCCTGCCCTGAAATGAGATCCATCCTTCATGAAATCCTCCCCACTCCACCAAGAGTGTCTTTCCGCCGTCCACCTAACCCTCGTAACCTCTTAGTTCATCCCTATGAAATCCCCAAACCACCTTCCCTACCCTCTGGCTCCTACCCTTCTAACCGCCCCCGGTGTAAAACCTGTCCCATGCACCCTCCCACCACCACCTACTCTAGTCCTGTAACCCGGAAGGTGTACACGATCAAAGGCAGAGCCACGTGTGAAAGCACCCACGTGATTTACCAACTGACCTGCCTACACTGTGAAGCTTTCTATGTGGGAATGACCAGCAACAAACTGTCCATTCACATGAATGGACACAGGCAGACAGTGTTTGTTGGTAATGAGGATCACCCTGTGGCTAAACATGCCTTGGTGCACGGCCAGCACATCTTGGCACGGTGTTACACCGTCCGGGTTATCTGGATACATCCCACTAATACCAACCTGTCAGAACTCCGGAGATGGTCATTCCCACATAGAAAGCTTCACAGTGTAGGCAGGTTAGTTGGTAAATCACGTGGGTGCTTTATACAAACAAAGATTCTGTAACTTACCAAACGAAAGCATTGGTACGTTGATAGAGACAATAACAAATACAAACACAAATTTCAAGCTTTTGCAACCCATGGTTGCTTCATCAGGAAAGAGGGAAGGAGAGGGAAAGACAAAAGGATGTGGGTTTTAAGGGAGAGGGCAAGGAGTCATTCCAATCCCAGGAAGAGAAAGACTTACCTTGGGGGGAAAAAGGGACAGGTATACACTCGCGCACACACACACACACACACACACACACACACACACACACACACACGTACATATCCATCTGCACATAAAGGCACAAGCAGACATATGTCTCACAGTTGCAGCTACTGTCACAAAAGAATACATTCCAAGGCTGTAACAGACTGATTGAATACCAACAGCAGACTGACACTGACACTAAATGCTCTAACAAGATTTCTTATTTGGTGTTGGTGCTGATGGCAAAAGGAACAATTAATTCTTGACCATCAGAGCACTTTACCCTGTGCTTGGAGAGACTCTCTTGCCACATTAAATTTCTAATAACTCTCCCAATTGATATTGTACCTACTTCCTGATTTTTTTCTACAATAGACATATGTTTAAAGACTAAATTATTTGGATAAATATAGCTACTAAAATTTTTTAAATAACTAACCCAGTGCACCCACACTCTCTACTCAAAACTCTCTAACCCACTCCCAACCCAACCCTCCACATCACTGTCAGCTTTTATACCATGAACTCACCAGCTCTGGTGCCCGTCTGCCTTATACCTGTGGACCTGCAGCTTCTCCCTTTCATACTCCTATCCTGCACACCTGCTGCCTCCCTCTGAGCCACCAATTAACCCTCCCCAGCTTCTCCTCCTCCCACTCCCAGTTTCTTTCTCCCTCCACCAACCCCTCCCATACAACCTCTCATCTCAGCTGAAATGCAGTCCTGGCATTTTGTGTTCATCTAGTAGATGGGCATTTTGTGTTCGTTAAGTAGATGCATAGGAGTGTGTGTGTGTGTGTGTGTGTGTGTGTGTGTGTGTGTGTGTGCGTGTGTGTGTGTGTGTGTGTGTGTGTGTGTGTGTGTGCTATTTAGTTCAGCATTTCTTTTATTCTGTGGGTTGTGAACATGGTAAACATGAGGGGGGGGGGGGGGGGGCAAAATGGGGCCCTTAACTGCCTCAACCCTATTCCCTGGAATCTGGAACACAGCATTTTATTAATTCTAATACACTTTTTGAAATGATCAATGATTCCGCTAAACCATAGGTTAAGGCAATTATATACAACCACAATGAGAAATACTATGGATTTATCATTTGCTGCATAACTTAGGTTTGTTTGGTCATTACACTGTGCAGTATTGCAAGAGTGGGGGGTCAATTAGGTGGTGGCAACTGGTGAAGATGTTGTCTCACATGTGAAATTAATTATATTATGCAAAGGAAAGTTGCTACTCACCATATAGTGGAGATGCTGAGTCGTAGATGGGCAACTCAATTAGATTCTCATAATTATAGCTTTCAGTTGTTAAGGCCTTCGTGAACAATAGACACACACACACACACACACACACACACACACACACACAGCTATTTCTCCAAAGGTCCTGCTCAATATATGCAACACTCACACCACTTACAGTGAAGTTGTGGATCACTTAGTCTGTCGACTGAGAACAACTTCTTGTATGATACACAAGTTTGGCAAGGATACCAAATCCAAACCCCTTTTAAAGAATATAGGCCCAAAAATTCCCTGGCCTGTGTCATTAATTGAGTCGAGGGATGAAGGGTGGTGATGCCATGTGGACACTCTCTACTAGCACGTCGGGGGCAACGCTCAGGGGTAGTGATGAGACAATGCTCCATCAGACATGTAGTCAATGAGGACTGGGACCCTTTCTGCTCACTGCTGTGAGGGTAGCAAATGTGTCTCATTGGCGGGCTTTTCTTCAAGCGAAGGCATAAATAACACAGCAAGCGGTGGAAATGCCTGCAGGAGATGCTTGGTGCTTGTAGCAATGGTTGATTGGTCCCTTCCACCTGTGTTAAGGGCTCCTGTGTGACTAATTTGTTGGCACTGCTGCTCATTTTGGTGGGGGCATCACTGGTTTGCATGGAATGCCACACACTCCTCACCTACCACAATTACATAATGTTGTTTTCCCTTCTTGCCACCCCATGATGCCTTGTTTCCATCCAAATGTCCACCCAAATGTGCTTGCCCAGATGTCAGAACCTTGCTGACACCATGGCAAGGCCAACAGGCCACATACATTTGGCATCAGGCACAGCAGGACGAAGAGATTGTGTGGCTATTGGCCGTGCAGCACATCAGCCGACTGCACGCACTTATGGAGTTGCTCTGCATCTGCATCTATGTCTATACTTTGCAGACCACTGTGGAGAGTGAGAGAGAGGGTATGTCCCTTTGTACCAGTTATTCAACCTTCTGTCCATTTCAATCACATATGGAGTGTGGGAAGAATAATTGCTTAAATGCCTCTATGCACACTGTAATCAGTCTAATCTCGTCTTTGTGATTCCTATGGAAGAGATAGCCATGGGGTTGCAATATATTCTTAGATTCATCACTTAAAGTTGGTTCTTGAAAATTTCTGAGTAGATTCTCACAGGATAGTGTGTGCCTATCTTCAAATGTCTGCCAGTTCAGTTCTTTCAGGATCTTCGTGACACCCTACCACATGTCAAACAAACCTGTGATCATGCTGCCCTTCTCTGTAACCATTCAACATCCAGTGTTAGTCCTAGTTAGTATGGTTCCCAAACACTTCTTCAATATTCTAGGCTAGACCACATGAGCATTCTGTATGCAGTTTTGCAGACTGCACTTCTCTGTAGATGGCATTTCCCTAGTATTCTGCCAGTTGGCCACAGTCTGCCACATGTTTTAGCTACAACTGAGCCCATGTGATTGCTTTATTTCATATCCCTGCAAACTTGATATCATAATCAAAGGCTACTACTTTTTTTGTTTTGCAAAGTGCACTATTTTACATTTCTGAAAATATAAAGTATGTTGTCAATCTTTCCATGGCTCTTGAATCTTGTCGCAATTTGGCTGAATTTTTTGCATCTTCTTTCAGACATTCTTCATTATAGATAACTGCATCACCTGCAAAAATTCTGAGGTTACTATTAACATTGTCTGCATGATCCTTAATATACAACATGAACAGCAAGCACCCCAACACACTTCCAGGGGGCACACCCGAAGTTAATTCTACGTATGTCAATGACTCTCCATCAAAAATAATTTGCTGTGACCTCCCTACCAAAAAATCCTCAATCCAGTCACAAATTTCACTTGATACTCCTTAAGATGGTAAGCAAAGATGTCAAATGCTTTTCAGAAATTGGGAAATACTGTACCTACACTACTTCCTTTTTCTATGGCTTTCATTGTTATGTGGGAAAAGTGCAGGTTGGGTTTAACATGACTGATTCAGTATAGAATCTGTTAGGGATTCCATCATGCACTGGAGATTTGTTCAATTTTAAGAATTTCATTCCACAATGCTACTGACCTAATATCTATTTCTCTCATCTTTTCAGAGATACGAGAATTAAACTGGGGCAGTACTCCTGGGTTTTCCTTAGAAAAGGAACACATGAAAACAGAGTTCAGAATTTCTACTTTTACTTTTCTGTCCTCAATTTCAGATCCTGCCTCAGTGGTGAATGACTGGTGTCTAACTTTGTTGCCACAGCAGCCTTCACATACAACCAAAATTTATTTGTGTTTTGTGAAAGATTTTTTTGAGACTATTCTGCTACAGTAGTCATACATTGCTGTCTTGACAGCCAAATGTGTTTCATTCAGTATGTCTCTATCTAAAGCCCTTTGCTTTATCTTACATTTACTCCATAGTTACTGTTTCTTTAGAAATTCCTTTACAGTGATTGTATATCATTGACAGTCCCTCCAATCATTAACTGTTCTGTTGTGAATATAACTATCCAGTGCATGATTAACTACCCTTTTAAACTTTATCCCTCATTTCTCTACATGCCCCTGTTCTGAACTAAATGCTACAAGTTCCTCGCTTCTTTATTTAGTTGACTGAACTTATAGATCATTCTACTTGTTTTAGTTGTCCTTTGTATATTGGAAATCAAGGTTACTGCAAGAGTCTCATGGTTATTGATACCTGTTTCAGCGTTGATATCCCAAGGGAGGTTATGTCTGTTTGTTGACATTACATATAATATATTTTTATAATTTTATTCATAGTTGTTATGTCTCAGCAACTGTAGTATACACTTCAGAACAAAATTCAGTCACTAGTTGCACAGGTATTTTTATTTTGCTTAACTGGTTTCCACACAATCACTTGTCAAAACCAGTAATGCAAAACAAAAATACCTGTGCAAATTAATTTTTCGAAACCAGAAAAGTGAAATAAAAATTTTGTGCAACTGAGGACTTAGTCTGAAATCTAATATATTCTCATCATGTGTGGAGTTCAGAACCATCCCTTCTTGGTAGTTTTCAAAGAAGGTATTCAGTAATACTTCACAAAATGTCTTGTCATGCCCACCACTAATGAAACTGTATTTATCCCATCTGATTGTGAGATGATTTAAGTCTCCTCCAATTATTATAGTGTGACTGGAGAACTTAAGTACTAGTAAACTATGGTTCTCTCTAAAGTTTTTGGTTACTTCATGAGGTGGTTAATAGAAGGATTCAATTATGCAGTTTTAATTTGTATCTCAATGGATTTCAGGTTCTTATCTATTGCTATAAATACACCAGCTCCACTTTCCATTAGCCTGTTCTTTCAATATACCGTTAAATTTTCCCCAGAAATGTCACTGCTGTCAACTTTGGGTTTTAACCAGCTTTCTGTACCTACTGTTATGCTAGCTTCATTCCTTTTTAGGAGCACTTCAATCTTTAACATTATGTTGTGAATGCATCAGCAGTCAACCACTAGGGTTTTAATGCTCTTGTCTGTGGGGACTGATATTTCTTGGATCTTGCACCAATACTTTTGAGTCCCCCGGACTGTATGAAGGATCATCCAATTTCAAAAACCCTTGTGCGCACCCCACACACCATCAGATACCTGACTATCAGCCTCTGATGTGTAGTGCACAGCTGACCCATTTAGAGGGAACTCTTTGAATTTGAAACAACATTGCAGCATACTGTTTCTTGTGCACCAACATAGTTACGTTACACACCACCATGTTACATGCTACAGCATGGAGCCCCTCTTGTGGCACAAGGTTGCAGCTTGCATCATCAAAGCGAGAAAATTAATCGTGTAGTATGTATAACATGTAATACCTCAACCGATATTGAGGAGAGAATACTTTCCAGCATTCCCTTGTAGCTTGTCACAAAACTTTCACAATCTCTGGTTCACCCCTTTCACCCTCTTCTCAGGATCAGTAAAACGCCAAAAAAACTGGCCAGGGCAGTCTCTCTAGGTACTGCCAATATTGCTTTCTTTAGTTCTGATTGGAATGTTTTGACCAATTTGTAAATTAACTAACCAGTGATTAACAGCAGTTCATTTGTAGCACTAAAATCTTAACATCCCTCTCTCTCTGAAACTGGTTAGATTTGTAATCTGACAGTTCACCGATTGACACAACACCACTGATACAAACAATGTAGGAAAAGGTAGATGCTACTTAGTGTAAAGAAGACACATTAATGTGCAGACAGGCACAATTAAAAGACATTTACACAAAGCTTTTGGCCACAGCCTTCATCAGCAAAAGAGAAACACACACAATTCATACACAGAAGCAAGCACACCTCACGCATACATGGCCACCAATTCCAGCAGCTTGGGCCAGAATAATTCCAACAGACATTCCAATGATCAGCTTCTTCTGTAAGCTTTGTAAATAGTTCACACCACAGGCTGGCAACTACACTCAATGAACTTTGATAGTGTCAAAATACTTAAGGAATATTTGCATAACAATCTCAGTTCCCTTGCCTCCACGCACATTAGATCTCATTGTTTAAACAAAGGAAAACTGTCAATTATTAACAGTTCTCAGAGCAAGTCACAAAAAATTTAACATGGAGATATTTATAACATAAATACCAAATGCAGACTGCTTCATACACACACATAGCTCCATGAAGATGAAGAAATAAAACTTAGACTCTGACATTATTTTTCAGGTTTTCTTGGAGTGATTGATAAATGATAAGCTTCTGGGTGTTCACCCAAGTTTTTGTTGCCATTTTCTGCACAATACTTTGATGACCGACCCAGATGTCTTCTCTAGGTGCTGTGAGTTTTCCTATTAAATGTATTCACTGCCTGGACTCCAGCCAGACTGTGGGCTATTGTTGGTCTCTATAGCCAAGATCAATTCCTGATGGCCACTGCACTTGTTTTACACAGCACATACTGATACTCTATGAAATTCAAATTTCCTCAACATTTCCCAACTCTAATGGATGTGACGGTCAGTGAGATTTTAATAAACTGAGTACTGGACTCAAAGCATTTCAATTGAAATTTCTATCCCTGTTTATTACATTTTCTAACATCTTTATTTTGGTAGACTCCTTAATTATGATGTCCCAGGCACTTTAGGTTCGTACCACGATACTGGTCTCATTGTGTTTTATTTCATGATTATATTCTAGGAAGCATCTGGCAATAGCTGATTTGCCTGGTCGTATTGGTCAGGTGCATTACCGATGTTCCTTGCATCGCTCCTTGACTGTGTTAATTGTCTACTCAATGTAAAACATACCGCATTCAAATGAAATGCAATACACAACAGATTTTTAGAGACCTACATCATCTTCAATGTTACAAAGAATACTTTGTATCTTAGTTGAAGGGAAGGAAACACACTGAATACCATGTTTCTGTGGGAGTCTACTGATTAGGCCAGCATAAGGCAGATAAGCAACATTTGGCTTCTCTTCCTCGCTCTCATTCTCAACCCCTTTCTCAGGAGTTCTTGATTTTGACTGTGCTGCTACCTGTTCAGTATGGTGCTCTGAGTACCTATTCCTTTGGAACACCAGTTGTAGGCATTGTAATTCTCCAGCAAGGCTCTCCTTGCCTGAAAATGTTTGAGCTCTATGGACTAGAGTCTTTAGCACCAAATTTCTTTGTGATGGATGTTGATGGCCCGAGGTGTTCTACAACATACACAAGTTGGATGAGCCCTGCCAAAATAAAGGGCGAGTTCTCAGTACAGTTCTCAATACAGTAACTTTCCTAATGAGATGTTGAAATGAACAACTTGTATGTTCACTAAAATCAAGCATCACATTAACACACCAGGGGCAAGTTGGATTCTGCACAATGCAAGCCTGGCTCTAGTAAGAGAGAGAATTCGTGACACTCAATGGTTGATGGATGTCACTTAAAAAGAGCTTTTTCATCTCCATCTTTGTGTGTCAGCTACACTATCTGCAGAATCTTGGGAATGGCTTATCAATACAACTTGGGGGTTGAAAACATCTGCATGCCAGAATGCAAAATTTGATAGCTTGCACATTAAGCCAAGACAAGACACAGAGATCAGTACTGTCATTAATCTCAGTGACAAACACCTGGACAAGAATACAGTGAAGATCCTTGGTAAATGGCTAAATTTTGCACCCACTCCAAATATGTTACTAAAAGCAGATTAAATCAGTTCTGTGGAGTATGTTGTGGTTTCACTTCCTCCGAAGCAGCAGAGGAGGTTCACTGTGAAACCTGTAGAGCACTTATCAAGATGCCAATGCTAAGATCCAACATCTCCATGGGAGGAGTAGCATTGAAAAATCTGTGGGAGGACAAGGAGACTGTAGTTCTTCCAGCTGACAAAGGCAATTTTATGGCCCTAATTTCAAGTGTGGGCTACAATAAGAAGATACTCACTCTTTTGAATGATACTGCATACAAGCAGACAGATGTTGGGACTACAAATAAAAGAGTCAGGCTTGCCACATAAAATCACTACGAGTCTTGAAGCACAAGTGTCAGTGCCACTGTGACTATATCACCTTCCTAATGTTCAATAGGAAAGAATTAACTCTAAGACCCATATCTAATAATACTGGCGCACCTACATACCAGCTGGAAAAATACCTGAAATGCATTCTCAGAGAATATGTGTGGAAGTGCAAACACCACATTCAAAAGTCCCCTGACTTCATACATCACCTCAGTCACTTACAGCTCCAGGATATTATTGTCATTTTCAATGTAGTGTCCCTCTATATGGGAATTCTACTTTATGATTCCTTGGAAATCATAATGGAAAAGTTTGATGATTGTTTCATAGAATTTTTTAGGCACATTCTGATGTCAGCTTATTTTCTGGTTGACACAACATATTATGAACGAACTGGGGTTGTAATGGGTAGTCCGTTATTGCCTGTCATGATGTACCTATACATGGAACACTTTGAAGCAAAGGCACTCGAATCCACCAAGTTCTATTGGTATGCAGGTGTCATGTTTGTGGGGTGGCCACATAGAGTGGAAATACTTCAAGAGTGTGAACATTTAAATTGTATCCATCATAATATAAAAACCATGATGAAAACTGAAAAAGGACAACTACCTTTCCTCAATGTTTTAGTTAAGAGAAGACTAAACGGATCCCTGGGTCACAGTGTATATAGCCTACACACACTCACCTCTAGCTTCATGCATCAAGCCATCACCGTTCATCACAAAGAAATTCTGTGCTAAAACTTCTGGTATATAGATCTCAAACACTTTGAGACAAGGAGAGCCTCACCAGAGAATTACGATACCTACAACTCATGTTTCAAAGAAACGGTATCAAAGTGAATGTGTCATGCAGTCAAATGCAAGAATACCTGAGAAAGAGTCCTGTGCTGAGATTGAGAGAGAGAAGCCAAAAATTGCTTATCTACCTCATGCTGGTCCAGTATCTGGAAAGATCAGTACACTCCTATGGAAACATGACATCCAGTGTATTTCCCTCCCTTCAGTTAAGATAGAAAGTATTTGTTGAAACGTTAAAGATGATCTACGTCTTCAAAATTTGGGTTTGTATGGCATTCCATCTGAATGTGACATGTCTTATGCTGGGCAGACTATTAGAACAGTTGAGGAGAGATGCAAGAAACACCAGTGGATCACTTGACTAAAATGACAAAGCAAATCAGCTGTCACCGAGCACTGCCTTGAATACAATCATAAAATGAAATACAATGATACTAGTTTTGTGGTGCAAACATCAAGTTTCTGTGACAGCGTAGTTACAGAATCTATCAAAATTATTACTAAGCTCACCATTTAGAGTCTGACTTTATTCCTTGGAATAAAAATAAAATAAATGTTTTGTGGCACCACGGCCTGGTGCAAGTACTAGCGAGGCCCAATGTTGCTTAGCTTCAGTGACTGGGTGGGAACCAGTGTTACCAATGTGGCAAAGCCATTGGCTGTTTCTTGGAATTAAACTTGATTCAAGGTCAAAATAACAAAAGCATCTTCTAAAAAGTGGAAATTTTAATTACGAATATTTTTTTTGTTAATAACTTTTCAGCAGAAGTAAAACATTTACTTGGAGTAAGGAAGTTCTTTCAAATGAGTGAGCTATGTCTTTTGGAAATAAACAATAATTAGCTCAGTTTATTTTTATGTGACATGGTTTTTGAACATCATAAATTAAGGGTTTCTCTGAAAAGAAAATGTTTCGTAATAAACAAAATATACCATTGAAATTGGCACAGATAAAATAATGTGGTGAACAATAAATTTTAATGAAATACTGCCTTGGTAAGAATTTTGATGTTAAGTTGATGTAGTACAGTTGTTATCAGTATAACAGAGAACATAAAAAAATTATTCAAAGGAATAGAAGTATGTAGAAAACTGAGTTATTCCACTTTGCTAAATTGCAAATTGCTAAACTTCTGCATCTGATGCTGGATGGAATGGTGTGGCGGTCAGGAGCTGAATTCCATTTTAGCATCAGAACACTTTAAAAGCCCTCAAAATGAACTTACAACCATTGTCTGAGACCAGGATGCGTAGCTCATCCTCAACAGTGAAAATGGCAGCTAAGGCCTGAACTGTGGTGTGGACCATCATAGAGGCCGACTGAGCAATACACGGGAACGTATCTATCACCAAAAGCTACGTGGCCCCTAAGAAACAACTGGTGA
Organism: Schistocerca americana; assembly: GCF_021461395.2. Taxonomy (NCBI): domain Eukaryota; kingdom Metazoa; phylum Arthropoda; class Insecta; order Orthoptera; family Acrididae; genus Schistocerca; species Schistocerca americana. The sequence goes on from NC_060123.1 coordinate 134,963,820, forward strand.
AGTCCACATGCACCTGCTCCCATCGGTGCTCTGGCACAGGCCATGGAGCAAATTTCTGTGGGGGGACACCTGTTTGTGGGCAAATGCTGAACATGCACGTACTGCATGTTCAATGGCAAAATCAGTTACTGGACAACAGACACGTCACCAGGCCAGCACTTTCATGCATGACATCCCCTAAAGGGATGCATGTAACATCTGCAAAATGAGTCGCAATGACAGTGGAATAACAACATGGCACTTCAGATCTTCTGTAGCCAGCAGCCTATTGCTTTTACAATACTGAATGTATTGTGAAGTCTGAAATACATCCAAAGGAAAAGACTCTAACCATCCTTGCTGGACGACCTGAATTACTTTGTACACGAGCAGAGCTTCACCCCCTTATGGTCTGTGAGGAGGTGGAACTTAGTCCCACGCAAAGCAATATGGAACTTCCTTAGTCCATATATGATCACAAGTGAGTCCTTCTCAATCTGAGAATAATTTCTTTGTGCTACAGACAGGGTCTCTGAGGCAAACGCAATGGGCTGCTCTGAGCCACTGAGAGTGGCCATACTGAGATGCATCAGTAGCCAAAGTCAACGGCTTAATTGTGGTGAAAGTGACAAAACATGGAGCAGAGCAGAGATGTTCATTCAACTACTGGAATGCCGACTGACATGCCCTTGACCATACAAACTTCATGCCTTTCTTGGGAAGGTGATGCAATAGATGACAAAGGTGAGCAGCCCATGGAATGAATTTCACATAGAAATTTACCTTCCCTGAAAATGATTGCTGTTGTTGTTGTTACTGTTGTAGTCTGCAGTCCAAAGACTCATTTGTTCCAGCTCTCCATGCTATTCAATCCTGTGCAAGCAGCCTCATTTCCGAGTAACTACTGCAACCTACATCCTTCTGAATCTGCTTATTGTATTCATCTCTTGGTCTCTCTCTGTGATCCCCCCCACCTTCTCTCTCCAATACTAAACTGGTGATCCCTTGATGTCTCACAATGTGTCCTATCAACTGATCCCTTCTTTTGGTCAAGTTGTGCCACAAATTTCTTGTCTTGCTAATTCTATTCAGTACTTCATCACTTATATGATCTACCCATCTAATCTTCAACATTCTTCTGTAGCACCACATTTTGAAAGCTTCTATCCTCTTCTTGTCTAAACTGTTTATCACCCATGTTTCACTTCCATAAATGGCTACACCCCAGACTAATATTGCCAGAAAAGACTTCCTAACACTTAAATCTATATTTGATGTTAATCCATTTAACACTTCAGAAATAGAAATATTTTTCTTGCCATTGCCAGTCTACATTTGATATCCTCTCAAGTGCAGCCATCATACCTGAATGGTGCAAAAAGTGGCAGTTGACCAGTTGACCCTAAATAACGAAAAGTGTGAGGTTGTCCACATGAGTGCTAAAAGGAACTCATTAAACTTTGGTTACACAATAAATCAGTCTAATCTAAAAGCCATAAATTCAACTAAATACCTAGGTATTACAATTACGAACAACTTAAATAGGGAGGAACACATAGAAAATGTTGTGGGCAAGGCTAACCAAAGATTGCATTTTATTGGCAGCACACTTAGAAAATGTAACAGACCTACTAAGGAGACTGCCTACACTATGCTTGTCTCTTTTAGAATACTGCTGCACAGTGTGGGATCCTTACCCGATAGGACTGATGGAGTACATCGAAAAAGTTCAAAGAAAGGCAGCACGATTTGTATTATCACGAAATGTGGGAGAGAGTGTCACAGAAATGATACAGGATTTGGGCTGGAAATCATTGAAAGAAAGGCATCTTTTGTTGCGACAGAATCTTCTCACAAAATTCCAATCACTAACTTTCTCCTCCAAATGTGAAAATATTTTGTTGACACTGACCTACATAGGCAGGAACGATCACCATGATAAAATAAGGGAAATCAGAGCTCATACAGGAAAATATAGGTGTTCATTCTTTCCACGTGCTATACGAGATTGGAATAACAGAGAATTGTGAGGGTGGTTTGATGAACCTTCTGCCGGGCACTTAAATGTGATTTGCAGAGTATCTATGTAGATGTAGGCAGTTGATTCTGCATGAAGTAGCTTTCAAATGGGAACCGAAAATGTTTGATGACAAGATGACAAGTAAACCAAATCCTCCACCAGTCATTAATGACAGTACATCTGTCACATGATAGGAATCTCTTATCAACACACCTAATCTGTACAACTGGTAAGTGAGAGAGGTATGCCTCCTTGACCAATATAGGTGTTCATATGAATGTGAATGTGATATCTCCCAAGGAAATAATGAAAACATAATAGTTTGTCACACGTTGTTGTTGTTGTGGTCTTCAGTCCTGAGACTGGTTTGATGCAGCTCTCCATGCTACTCTATCCTGTGCAAGCTGCTTCATCTCCCAGTACCTACTGCAACCTACATCCTTCTGAATCTGCTTCGTGTATTCATCTCTTGGTCTCCCTCTACGATTTTTACCCTCCACGCTGCCCTCCAATGCTAAATTTGTGATCCCTTGATGCCTCAAAACATGTCCTACCAGCCGATCCCTTCTTCTAGTCAAGTTGTGCCACAAACTTCTCTTCTCCCCAATCCTATTCAATACCTCCTCATTAGTTACGTGATCTACCCACCTCATCTTCAGCATTCTTCTGTAGCACCACATTTCGAAAGCTTCTATTCTCTTCTTGTCCAAACTGGTTATCGTCAATGTTTCACTTCCATACATGGCTACACTCCATACAAATACTTTCAGAAACGACTTCCTGACACTTAAATCTATACTCGATGTTAACAAATTTCTCTTCTTCAGAAACGATTTCCATGCCATTGCCAGTCTACATTTTATATCCTCTCTAGTTCGACCATCATCAGTTATTTTACTCCCTAAATAGCAAAACTCCTTTACTACTTTAAGGTGTCTCATTTCCTAATCTAATCCCCTCAGCATCACCCGATTTAATTTGAGTACATTCCATTATCCTTGTTTTGCTTTTGTTGATGTTCATCTTATATCCTCCTTTCAAGTCACTGTCCATTCCGTTCAACTGCTCTTCCAAGTCCTCTGACAGAATTACAATGTCATCGGCGAACCTCAAAGTTTTTACTTCTTCTCCATGAATTTTAATACCTACTCCGAAATTTTCTTTTGTTTCCTTTACTGCTTGCTCAATATACAGATTGAATAACATCGGGGAGAGGCTACAACCCTGTCTCACTCCTTTCCCAACCACTGCTTCCCTTTCATGCCCCTCGACTCTTATAACTGCCATCTGGTTTCTGTACAAATTGTAAATAGCCTTTCGCTCCCTGTATTTTACCCCTGCCACCTTCGGAATTTGAAAGAGAGTATTCCAGTTAACGTTGTCAAAAGCTTTCTCTAAGTCTACAAATGCTAGAAACGTAGGTTTGCCTTTTCTTAATCTTTCTTCTAAGATAAGTCGTAAGGTTAGTATTGCCTCATGTGTTCCAACATTTCTATGGAATCCAAACTGATCTTCCCCGAGGTCCGCTTCTACCAGTTTTTCCATTCGTCTGTAAAGAATTCGTGTTAGTATTTTGCAGCTGTGACTTATTAAACTGATAGTTCGGTAATTTTCACATCTGTCAACACCTGCTTTCTTTGGGATTGGAATTATTATATTCTTCTTGAAGTCTGAGGGTATTTCGCCTGTCTCATACATCTTGCTCGCCAGATGGTAGAGTTTTGTCATGACTGGCTCTCCAAAGGCCATCAGTAGTTCTAATGGAATGTTGTCTACTCCTGGGGCCTTGTTTCGACTCAGGTCTTTCAGTGCTCTGTCAAACTCTTAACGCAGTATCTTATCTCCCATTTCATCTTCATCTACATCCTCTTCCATTTCCATAATATTGTCCTCAATACATCGCCCTTGTATAAACCCTCTATACACTCCTTCCACCTTTCTGCTTTCCCTTCTTTGCTTAGAACTGGGTTTCCATCTGAGCTCTTGATATTCATACAAGTGGTTCTCTTCTCTCCAAAGGTCACTTTAATTTTCCTGTAGGCAGTATCTATCTTACCCCTAGTGAGACAAGCCTCTGCACCCTACATTTGTCCTCTAGCCATCCCTGCTTAGTCATTTTGCACTTCCTGTCGATCTCATTTTTGAGAAAGAAAAAGTTTGTCACATAAGCTGCGACAAATGAATGCAACAGTTTCACAATCAGATAGTTCCTCTGTGCTCTGTCAAAACAAGTGTTTTTAACATTTTTGAAGTTGCATTCTGTTTTGGAAGTCTTGACCTTTGAAGTCCTTTGTTGTAACATAATTCACACCCATTTATTTGTTGTTTTCATTTCTGTGAGATGTTTATGTGGTATCTTGCCAGCTCTCACTGTTCATCCCATATACTTGTGATGGTAACATATTTTTACCATGATTCATATTCTACAATCAATGTATAGTACGACACAACTGCCAAGACTACAGAAAAAGAACAAACATTTCAATTACCGAATGGACAGTTCATAATGCTGTGGGAAAAAAATAAAATAAATGGCACAAGGGAGTTTTGTACACAGGTTGCCTGATGGCAGTCCAATACCATGACCATTTAACCATGACACTATTGGTGTTTTAGGCTACTCTGTATTGCACTTATTGTTCTTGGACCATTCACTGTTTCTATTTTGTTGTTTTTTCACATTTCAGTACACCTTCTTCCCGTTATCATGCTTGATCTGTGTTCAGTTTTTGATGGGCTATCTACTGGACCATCTTACCACTAAATCTGAGAGGGTTCAATGGGAAGTTTCCCTTGTAGGATAAGACAACTGTAACTCCCAAATACTCTTAGGAACTGACAAATTTTCTATTGCTGCAATATGCTCTGCCACTGAAATGATATTATTCTTACTTAACAAATGCCCTAGGAACCAAAAAGGTATATTCTCAGGCTTGAAATATAGCCAATTGCCCAATAGTTGCTATAAAACTGTTTGAAAATTTTGCAAATGCTCTTCTCTCAAAGTGCCAGTAACACAAATGTCATCCAAAGAGTTTGATAAGCATGGAATGTCTTTGATAAGTTCCACAAGAAGATTCTGGAATATCCCTAGAGTGCAAGCTACCCCAAATGGCAAATGATTTAACTGTTACCTCCAGAGAGGAGTATTTAATACTAAAATCTGCTGAGCCTCAGCATCCAATGGCAACTGCAAGTACAGGGTTATTACAAATGATTGAAGCGATTTCACAGCTCTACAATAACTTTATTATTTGAGATATTTTCACAATTCTTTGCACACACATACAAAAACTCAAAACGTTTTTTTAAGCATTCACAAATGTTCGATATGTGCCCCTTTAGTGATTCGGCAGACATCAAGCCGATAATCAAGTTCCTCCCACACTCAGCGCAGCATGTCACCATCAATGAGTTCGAAAGCATCGTTGATGCGAGCTCGCAGTTCTGGCACGTTTCTTGGTAGAGGAGGTTTAAACACTGAATCTTTCACATAACCCCACAGAAAGAAATTGCTTGGGGTTAAGTCGGGAGAGCGTGGAGGCCATGACATGAATTGCTGATCATGATCTCCACCACGACCAATCCATCGGTTTTCCAATCTCCTGTTGAAAGATGAAGTCGGCGCTGTCGGTCTCCAGTTGTGGCATGAGCCAATTTTCCAGCATGTCCAGATACACGTGTCCTGTAACGTTTTTTCGCAGAAGAAAAAAGGGCCGTAAACTTTAAACCGAGAGATTGCACAAAACACGTAAACTTTTGGTGAATTGCAAATTTGCTGCACGAATGCGTGAGGATTCTCTACCACCCAGATTCGCACACTGTGTCTGTTCACTTCACCATTAAGAAAAATGTTGTTTCATCACTGAAAACAAGTTTCACACTGAACGCATCCTCTTCCATGAGCTGTTGCAACCGCACCGAAAATTCAAAGCATTTGACTTTGCCATCAGGTGTCAGGGGTTGTAGCAATTGTAAATGGTAAGGCCTCTGCTTTAGCCTTTTCCGTAAGATTTTCCAAACCGTCGGCTGTGGTACGTTTAGCTCCCTGCTTGCTTTATTCGTCAACTTCCGCGGGCTACGCATGAAACTTGCCCGCACACGTTCAACCGTTTCTTCGCTCACTGCAGGCCGACCCGTTGATTTCCCCTTACAGAGGCATCCAGAAGCTTTAAACTGTGCATACCATCGCTGAATGGAGTTAGCAGTTGGAGGATCTTTGTTGAACTTCATTCTGAAGTGTCGTTGCACTGTTATGACTGACTGATGTGAGTGCATTTCAAGCACGACATACGCTTTCTCGGCTCCTGTCGCCATTTTGTCTCACTGCGCTCTCGAGCGCTCTGGCGGCAGAAACCTGAAGTGCGGCTTCAGCCGAACAAAACTTTATGAGTTTTTCTACGTATCTGTAGTTTGTCGTGACCATATGTCAATGAATGGAGCTACAGTGAATTTATGAAATCGCTTCAATCATTTGTAATAGCCCTGTATGCATATCTGAGGTCAATTTTGGAACTATACTGACCACTGGCTAACTTAGCCAGCAACTCCTTTGGATAGGGTATGTGATGAACTTCTATTTCACTTTTTGGATTGATTATGTGAATGAAATCACCACAAAGTTGAACATCACAATCAGTTTTCCGTATCATGACCATGGAGAGTGGTCCACTGGTGACACCACTCTGGGATTCTGCTGAGTTCCTCTTTCACTTTTCCTCAAATAGCAAATGGCATGGGGTGAGATTGACAAAAATTGAGAACTGCCAACAATTTCAATGTTATGTTGACCTCAAAAGTGATGGTTCTACCCAGGACCTTAAAAGAAAGTTGACTGAACAACTACAGCAATACCTCCAAGTTTTGAAATAGTAATAGCTGCAAGACAATGTTAATTTCTTCGACTACTTCAACTTCAAAAATAGTGAAAGAATCAAGGCCAAAAATGTTTTCGGCCAACTGTGAACTGACAACCAGAAGCATGCTCTGGCTTTACATGCCTTTGAACTTGGCTCTGACTACCATTTGTCACGAAAAGGGAATGTGCTGCCCAATATAACATACTACTTGGTGCTGAGAGTGCAATCCCAACCAGTCACAAGTATCTACAATGATCAGACTGGCTGGGGTTTAATTGAAACTTCAAACAACACTAAGCTATCTCCAAATCTACCATGATACAGTGCAGCTGAAGGCCAGTTGATGTGCTCACGGGCTCAATTGCAAACACACCAGACCATTTTCCCAAGGCACTGCTTCCCATTGTTCCCTGCATGCAGTTGATAAACGTATGGTGGTTATTGACCACAAGCAATCGACCAACTCATCTTTGAACTAACTTCCTTGAAAAATTGTTTATTGGAGTGTTCGCCATGTTGTCGAATCAAGTGACTGTGGATTTTCAATGTGTCAATTCGTGTATCTATTTCTAGCAACAATAAAAGTATTCAATCAATCAAGTGGTAGGTTTCGGTTCTAAAAACCACACTGGTGACCCAGAACTTTTGTTTTTTCATGTGCTTCTGATACAACTCAGTGTATAAACACTGTGGCTGACCAACAATGCAAGTGTGCTTACAATTCCGCTGTCCTGTGTAAGTACAAGTGAATTCTCATGAACTGCTCCAGGACAACTACCATTTACACCGCATCATATGACTGCACCTCTTACAAATTATTACGCTCCACAGTCGCAACTTACGACTGGCACTTGTTTTGTGACAATGCCACCCGACAGTGTTCGCGTGAAACAAGACATCGACGATGCATCACGTGCTGAGTATTGTGTGTTACCTACGTCGTACGGCACACAGGCCACGCAATACGACCAGATCGGCTGCTCGTTTGTTCTGGCGGCACTGGCCGCCTCTGCTGCGCTTACCGCGACACACGCTGATCGTATTTCGGGCCGTTCCATGTTTTCAACAGCACTGGCTGTTTCATCCGCGCCGGCAACACACCACGCATCTTCCGTGCCAACCGTGTCGCGTCGCTTCGCACCTTCAGCTGCCACACCAGACGTCGCATCTCGCTCTGAGCTGGATACCAGTTTCCAAGCCCCCACCTTGTCTCCAGTCGCACAGCTGTCAAAGCCCCCAAAACTGCCACCACTCAATCGTGACAATCCTGTCACTTGGTTTGCTCTAGTCGAGCATGTGTTTGAACATTATCTCGGATGTGTTTGAGCGTTATCTCGGACAACGCATGTTACTCCAGTCTGATTACTCATCTACGCGACGAGTTCAAGCTGGTGAGTGATATAATTAATTCACCACCACCTCCAACACGCTATATTGCAGCGAAGAAAATTATTGTGGAATGTTTAGCACGCACTATGGATGAGGCACTGCAGCAAATCATCCATGTCGAGCAAATTCCAGACAGATCGCCGTCTCAGCTGTGGCGCCGATTATGCGCAATGGTCGACCAGCAAACCCTGTCGGACACCGCCCTGTGGGCCATTTGGTCAGTTAAGTTACCATATGACATCCAAATGTAACTGCTCGCCCTCTCAATGGCACCTTTGGACCAGTACCTACGTATCACTGACAGCATGCATCAGCTATATTTGCATACACACCTCGCCCTGCAAGCCATATTCACACGGCACCAACAGGTGGCACACCTGCAAGTGTCAGTGCCTCACCAGCACCGCCTAGGAGCAGCTGCGCGAACTCCAATGTATCGCGTGAATCAATGGCTTCCCCACCTGGGAAGCTGCACGTGAAAACTACTAGCGCTGCCTGCCCCCATCACGGCTAGCACTCCCACTGCTGGCGCCCTGCATCACATCTGGCACATGCAAAGTAGTTTGGTCCAGGATATGACACGCGCGTTCGACAATCTCAAGTCTGCCCTGACCAATGTGGTTACACTCGCGCACCCACTTGCCGACGCATGCTTATTACTACGGATGCAAGCGATGCCTGTATCGGTGCCGTGCTTCAGCAACACGTCGGTGATACCTCTCAACCACTCCGATTCTTCTCTAAAATACTGTCCGCTTCTCAACGCAAGTGGTCCACATTTGATAGAGAGTTACTGGCCGTTTACGAAGCTGGCAGACACTTTTGCGAAGATGTCGAAGGTCGCGAGGTCACTATTTTCACCGATCACCGTCCGCTCGCAGATGCTATTCGTAATCCTGCTACCGACCTTCCACCGCATAGGTTCTGACATATGGATCTAATATGTCAGTACACGAACGGTCATTCGCTACATAAGAGGCGCAGACAACGTCGTCGCAGACTATACGTTGCGCATAAATTACGTTACTTCGCCGTTTGACATGGCTAATCTGGCGCGCCTTCAACAACAAGGTCCCAGCATACAGGACTTATTACAGGACACCAATTCTACATCTACATCTACATTTATACTCCGCAAGCCACCCAACAGTGTGTGGCGGAGGGCACTTTACGTGCCACTGTCATTACCTCCCTTTCCTGTTCCAGTCGCGTATGGTTCGCGGGAAGAACGACTGTCTGAAAGCCTCCGTGCGCGCTCTAATCTCTCTAATTTTACATTCGTGATCTCCTCGGGAGGTATAAGTAGGGGGAAGCAATATATTCGATACCTCATCCAGAAACGCACCCTCTCGAAACCTAGCGAGCAATCTACACCGCGATGCAGAGCGCCTCTCTTGCAGAGTCTGCCACTTATTAAACATCTCCGTAATGCTATCACGGTTACCAAATAACCCTGTGACGAAACGCGCCGCTCTTCTTTGGATCTTCTCTATCTCCTCCGTCAAACCGATCTGGTACGGATCCCACACTGATGAGCAATACTCTAGTATAGGTCGAACGAGTGTTTTGTAAGCCACCTCCTTTGTTGATGGACTACATTTTCTAAGCACTCTCCCTATGAATCTCAACCTGGTACCCGCCTTACCAACAATTAATTTTATATGATCATTCCACTTCAAATCGTTCCGCACGCATACTCCCAGATATTTTACAGAAGTAACTGCTACCAGTGTTTGTTCGACTATCATATAATCATACAATAAAGGATCCTTCTTTCTATGCATTCGCAAGACATTACATTTGTCTATGTTGAGGGACAGTTGCCACTCCCTGCACCAAGTGCCTATCCGCTGCAGATCTTCCTGCATTTCGCTACAATTTTCTAATGCTGCAACTTCTCTGTATACTACATGCTATTCATCCCTTACTTCAGAGAACAGCCACCTACCGGGATCTGACACCCCAGTCATATGTGACACTTCCACCGGTACACCGCGCAAGATTGTACCTCGCTCTGTCGAGCAGTTTTTTATACCCTCCATGACCTAGCCCACCCTGGCATTCGGGCTACAACATGCCTTGTAACCAAACGTTTTGTATGACCTAATGTCAAGCATGACAGCCATGACTGGGTCCATGCATGCATACCCTGTCAGCGCAGTAAAGTCAGATGTCACACCCAGCCTCCACTCAGACAGTTCGATGTTCCTAAGGGTCGCTTCTGCCACGTCCACCTCAACATCGTTGGTCCCCTTGGAGGCCCTTCCCTGGGTACTTTTAGGCGTGCAATCAGCCTTCAAAGAGGACCTGCAAGCATTATTAGCAGAAGTGCTCTACGGCGAGCCCCTTGTTCTTCCTTGCGACTTCATCAAGGATTCACATCCCCTTTCATTGGACAAGTTCCCCAACTTGTTCGAGCGTGTTCGCACAAGTATTTCACGCATCCGTGTACCCCCTCTGCATGCACACACGGTTCCATGCATTTTCGTACACATAGACTTGGCTCAATGTAATGCTGTGGGACGACACTGTGCGAGCCACTTTACAACCGCCCTACACAGGATCTTACAAGGTACTGTCACGCTTCCAAAACACATTCCAAATCTCCATCAACGGACAACCACACACTGTGTCCGTGAACCATTTAAAGCTGGCATGGACCATCTCGGAAGCAGCATCCGTTATTCCATGTGACTTCACCATTCCAGTCGAGTGTACTCACCCGAGTGATAACAGTGTTCTAAGTGATGTGCCATGTGACGCCCACACTCCGAGCAAGTGTTCCGACTCAGGTCATAGTGTCTGGTGTGATATTTCTTCCCCTTAGCGTGACACAGCTACGCCCCCCTTTAGAATGAGTGATTGTGTCTCACCCACACCGTCACCAGCAACTCACCTTTTGCCAGCTCCTCCATCGAGCATCTACGTCACAGTCGACGTCTCCATGTATACAGCTGACAATCTAGCAGTCCAGGTCCGTGAGGGTTCCATTTTCATCTTCCATGCCCTGCTCTCTAAACGATTCACATCCCTTTGTTACACTGCTCAGGCATCTCTCCCTTCCTCCTGAAGCTGATGTCAAGAGCATTACATCGTTCATCGACACGGCCAGTACCCTCACTGTCACCATCCCCATGCGTCCCTCTTCCTCAACATCACTGTCTCCCTCTCCCCTCCCCACGTCCAGAACAGGTTGTCAGCCTCCTCTCTGGCATAGGGACTATACCTTTTCCTCATCTATCTGTCCCCCCCTCGCGGATCTGGATACCTCACCAATTACGCCGTGCTCCACACTACTGGCGGGGGGCTCTGTGGCGGTTATCAATCACAAGCAATCGACCGACTCATCTTTGAACTAACTTCCTTGAAAAATTGTTTATTGGAGTGTTCGCCATGTTGTCGAATCAAGCGACTGTGGATTTTCAATGTGCCACTTCGTGTATCTATTTCTAGCAACAATAAAAGTATTCAATCAATTAAGTGGTAGGTTTCAGTTCTACAAACCCCTATATGACCCACTTACCACAAATGTCCTGGTGTACGGCAGGCTCAACAAATTGCAAAGAAATAGGGGTACTGTCTCCTCTTGTGTAACAACCAGCAACCGGGGCAAGACTGCCATTCCCACAGAAGCATATCCAAAGCTGCAAAAGGACAGCACTTTGTGGCTGCTATGATTCACATGGCAGGAACTGAGAGCTGTCCAATGCAGCCACCATCTTTATAGCTGATAACTACTTGGACTGTGGACAGCTCCCACTCTTACTACACTTAGCCGACTGACCAACTTGTTAATGTGATCACTAAAACCTGAATAGCCTCCAATGGGGACTCATCCTACTGGTGTGACTCATCAAGTTTTGCCACCTGCCAATCACAATTTGTGCTGCAGCAGTCAACTCCTCAGACTCTACAATTTGTGCTACCTCACCTAATATTGGATCTGAATATGCTAACACTTTAGTCTGTGCTGCCATGTCTAGTGCCAGCCACAACATTGCACCACAAATCAATGTGTCTGCATAGAATGTGCCAAATGGATTACACTCAAAATGACATCTACCTGTAAGTTGGTTATCCACACCATGCATAGGCATCCACAGAAATTTATCCAAGAGGTGGCAAAATTCCAAAATCTCCATTTTCAAACAATGGAAACCTCCTCAGCACCACCAGCTTTTTTGAACTGTGCAGATGGAAGTTATCTGCTCCATAAATCATCCTGGCCTCAACCTACTGCAACTTACTGAACCTCATGCTCTCCGCCCATTTGTTTCTGCCCCTCTGTCCTGTCATGTCTTTCTAACTCATATCCCATTGCCCTCATTGTGCACTCACTGCTCTCTGCCAATGAACCCACTGAGCTTTCCCCTTCTCTGCTCTTCTCCTTTCACCTCTCTTTTTTTCTCCCCTTCCCTCCCCCACAGCCTTCCGACACTGCACTAGGTAGCCTTGTCTGCCCTCTCTAGTCCCTGCACGCTCCACCAGGCAGCATCATTTCTTCATCCTCCAGTCATACCCTGCTATCCCTCCCCCTTCACCACTCTACTATGAATTGTTGCTCCTGTTAAACATGTTTCAGTTTTGGCCTGGCTTGAGCAGCCACAGATAGCTCGCTTGAGTGAATGTGTGCACATTTTTCTTTTCTGATGGAGGCTTTGGCCAAAAGCTTAATGTGTAACAGTCTTTTTGTAATTCCTGTCTGGAAATCAATGTGTCATCTTTATGGTGAGTAGCAATCAATCCTTCCATGAAAATTGCCATTTTGATATATTACTTCAGTTTGAGATCGTGTTGCGCCACAAGAAATAAATCTGACACAAAGTACACAAAGCTTACACTACCTTAAACATTTGATAGTTATACAGTCAATATTTGTTTGAAGGTAGGTTACTGTTATAACTTAAAGGTAAGAGTATTTCATAAATATATTCAAAGTATGTCTTTTTATATTATTAATATGAATATGGACATTGAAAACCTTCAAAATCAGCCATCAAATTAATCACTAAAACCAATGCTTAACAGTCTAGGACTGAACCAGAATGATCCTCATCTCCCTGGTTTAGCATGTTATTCTGCAGCCATGGCAACCAGACTACAGAACTTTTCAGCCTATGGCCAGCTGTCACGCAGGATTGCACCCTGTATAGTTTAAGAATCACATATATAGTTTAAGAATGCCCAGACACCTTTCCAACCTTGATATTTCAACATTTATTCCTCTCTTTCATTGTAGAAACTGGTATTTCTTCTGCATTTGGGTCCACACCTACAGTGTAGATGACTGTACTCTAGTTGGTCTACCATGTAAAACTAAAAAGAGTCTCAGCAAGCCTCGATGGGTCAAACACAGACCTAATGTTCAGATTGAGATGTGTTGCAGGCTAAGAGGCTAAACACATCAAAGGCTCACAAAGAACTGACATGGCGGAAAAAACCAAAGACTATGCTTAGTGTCCAAAGACGATGCTCGGAGTTCAGGGACAAACGTATATTGTTGCTGGTGTCGACCTCATCAGCGCCACAAGGCTGTTCTTATGGGAATTGGGGAAACGTGTCTTGGAGATATAATTCATGATGTATACAGGGTGAAGGTCAGTATGCAATTCCTCATCCAGATTCATGACACAAGTTTATCTACCAAAATCAGATTGGAGCATTTTAAAAACACATCAGTGAAAATGAGGAGTTGGCAACACTGTCATTTCATGCAGCATATCTGAATGTACAGATAAACATGTATCACCCAATGTTACCATACCAGCCGGTGTAGCACAGTGAGTGGACTGCTCCAACATCAAACCCACATCCATCACGGAGATGTTTTTCAAATTATCGTCAAATTCCTTGTAAGTTCTTTAGATGCCCTTTCCCCAGTTCTTGTCATTTATAAGCAAGATGTCATATAGTCACATGACAAATAGCCTATCAAATGACAGTTGGACCCATTTAACTGCATGCACATGTCTACGAAACATGCAGTGCACAACCATAATTGGTCCTGCCAAGTTAATGTAGAGTGGTTTCCCAATGGACTAGACTAATGATGAATACTTCATTTACATTTTTGGTACTGGGTGGGTCCAATAAACTAGCTGCTGCTGTTGTTACCGCTCTAGTGTATGCTGCATGGTACTCTCAAAGATACCATCCTGATAAGAATGTTTTTTGTTTGCTGGAGCAATGCTTTTGGGAAACCAGTAGTCTTCATCCACAATAATGGACGGAGGTCATCCAAAGACTAGACATTCTCGACAAATGGAGGACATAATTCTTGAAAACATTCACCAGTCACCTCAGTAAAGTACTCGTGATACTGCAAGGCAGTTCCAGATATCTTAATGACTGGCTGTTGAAGAGTTGCACAATGAAGAACTGCACCCATATCAATACACGTTAAATCAACACCAGTGGCCAGACAACTGCATACAACAAGTACAGTCTTGTGAATGGCTTTTGCACCAGGTGGAAAATAACAAAAATTTTATAAATAATGTGATATGGACTTTTTTTTAAATATAGCTTCACTCATGAAGGTCTTTTCAACCTCCATGTCACCAGCAAGTGTGGCTTTCAGGGACGCTTTGGCATAAACCTGTAGGCTGGAATTGTGAGAGGAGTGTTCTTTGTTCCTTACCTATTGCTAGGCAAATTGAATGCACCCCTGTATTGTATGATTCTTAGCAATAACTTTACTTAATGCATTAAAAGATGTTCAACTTGGTGTTCAGTGACAGTTATGGTTTCAGCATGGTGGTGCAACACTACAATTTGGAATGAATGTGCATAACTATTTAAATGAAGCATTTCCAGAAAAATGGATTGGTCATGGAGGTCCAATGTTCTGGTCTCCAAGTTCCTCAGTCCTTAATCCACTAGAGTTTTATTTGTGGGGACACTAAAAGGAACAAGTTTGTAGTACTCCACCAGTGGATGTACATGACCTAATAGCTTGCATGCATGTCACTTCAGCAATGGTGGATACTGATGAATTGCATAGGGTGCATCAAACTATGATACAGTGAGTGGCAAACTGTTTGTGCAAGGTGGTCATTTCGAACATCTTCTCTAAAGTGAATGTTGCTTGCACTTGTATGTCTCTGCTCACTGGACAATAAGCTGGGACATCAAACCTACAGAACTGAATTACTGTGTATAGCATAATATGCAATCTAGTGTAGCCTACCTATTGTGTTTTTGTCCTTCACTGGGTACAGATAATGTTACTGCATCCACTATTTTCTTTTGGTTTTGTTTGTGCATGGATGAAACAAAGTGATCATTTACATCTGTAAGAAGCTCATGTTATGTTTTAATGTTTAAATAAAGGTAACAGTAACAGAAAGGAATACACAAGTTACTGCACAGTGGAGGTATAAATTGGATACAGTTTGGTGGTCTAATTAAAAAAAAAAAAAAATGTTCGGCACAAACTTGACTTGAATATCAGCGACTCTGCATGTCCATTCCTTATGGCACTGCCTCGTCTCACTGACTAGTGGGACAGCTCCGACACAGCATAGAGTTCATGCTACCTGTTCTTGGCAGTTACAGCATTGCCAGAACCTCATTTTTTAAGTTACATTTCTATTAAACCCATTGATGGGACTAGGTTTTCCTGGGTACACTTTTGTCTTGAACTGGGATGTGGAATCACATACCGACCACCAAGTACAGCATTTTTGTCCTTCATCCTGTATTAGCAGACTGAAGTGACAAATGAACATTTCTACCAAGGCTAGGATGAGAACCCAAGTATCCTGCTCACTAGGCAGGTGCTCTAACCACTGCCCCATCCTACCACAGTGGCTTTGCACAACTGCATGGGCTACTTGGTACAAACTTTCATTTGTCACTTCAGTCTGCATATATTCATCACAGATGTTTGAAACTTGAAAATAGTCTCTGGAACCATATATTAGGTTGGTGCATAAGTTCGTAGCCTTTTTCAGTAACTTTAATAAACACACAAGATAATGGTCATCAATAATATATTTTCTTTTACTATTTGCAACTCTCTACCAACACTGGGGCAACTTTTCAATTCTGCAACTGTAGAAATTATGTCATTTTGAGGTGCAAACTCATCAAGCCAAGTTCAGGGCACATTTTCATCTGGAAAGGAAATTCATCGAAGGTTGTGCCATATACTAGGTTAGTGCATAAGTTCATAGCATTTTTCAGTAAGTTTGATAAACACAACAGAGACACACAACAGAGATTTTAGTCACCAATAATATATTCTCCTTGACTATTTACAACTGTCTGTCAAAGTTGGAATAACTGTTTGCTTCCACGACAATAGAGAGCACATGGTTTTGGGTGAAGAATTCATCAAGCCACGATTGGAGCACAGTTTCATCTGGAAAGGAAGGCTCTTGAAGTTTGTGCGACCAATAGTGGAAAAGACGAAAATCAGAGGGCACAAGATCAGGTGAATACGTTGGGTGCAGAATGATTTCCAATCCAACTCCTGTAAAATGTATTCTGTCAGTCTAGCAGAAGGCGGGTGGGCATTATCATGGAGTAGCATCACTTCACACAGTCTTCTGGTCATTGTTCTTGCATTGCCTCTGTAAGACAACTCAGTTGCTCAAAATAAATATCATCAGTGATTGTAACACCTCAAGGAAACAATCTGTAGTACACCACACTGATGCTATTCAACCAGATTTATAACATTATGTCCTGTGGATGCACACAGGTCTTAGTACAGGGAATTGCTGCTTTGTTTGGATTCAACCACACCTTTCTTTTCCTTATAGTAGCATAAAGACAATTTCTCATCACCGGTAATGATACAGGACATGAATTGTTGGTGTTGTTCATGAGCCACTTGACGACAATCAGCAAAGTGCACGCATGGCCACCCATTCATTTTTTTATTGTAGCTTAGAGCATGTGGTACCCATACATTGAATTTTAGAACCTTGCCCATCACATACAAATGACACAGAATGGTGAAATGATCACAGTTCACCACATCTCCCAGTTCTTGAGTACACTGATGTGAATCATTGTGGATTAATGTGTTCAAATGATCTTCCTCAAACCCTGAAGGTCTTCCTGGACATGGAGAATCACTAAGGCTGAAATGATCCTCCTTAAGATGAGAAAATCATTTTCTTGTCATGCTCTGTCCAATGACATTGTCCCAATGCATGGGGCAAATGTTTCTAACTGCCTCCACTGATGTCAGCCCTCTATTGAACTTAAACAGAACAATATGTCAGAAATGTTCTGATTTCACCACTTGGCACTCCATTTTCTAGCATACATAGCTCCACTCACTATTTCCAAATGATAGAATGAAAATATGTAAACTCAAACAGCAAACACGAACTACAAATAAAAAATTACAGTCAATAAATAAACCCACAGCAACTGGAATACCAACACGTAAAACAAAAATGCTACAAACTTATTTAACAATCTAACAGTATCATTTGAGATATACATATATGTTTGTATTGCGCTGCATGTTGGAACTATCCCTTTCTGTAGCTCCTTAAGGGCTGTACAAAGAAGTGTCAGAGAACACATGGACTACTCTATTTTGAAAATGTTCTGTAAAGTTTCACATCCCACAAGATTGCAAAACAAAATAGATACTGATGCCATGACACAAAAAAATGTACAATTTCTTGTGAACAATCTGATAACCAACCACTAGTTTTTGTTACAGCCACAATGTTTCCCTTGCATTCAGATATGTTAAATCCATGGCTGAATAGAATCAGAGGCAATCATTTCTAGCCATACATGAGAATTTCGAAATTAATAAAAGGTCTACTACAGCTTGCAGGAGGGGACACTTACCCCTCCTGCAGACACATATGAAATCACATACTACTGATTAGATGTTTAAGATGGCGATTGAATTGTAAGTTGACAGCTACCACATGCATTTGCTGACAATAATAGTGTGTTTGTAATGTATACAACACTGCAAAAACTACTTTTTCAGGATCCACAATGGGCCACAATTGCTGTACCACCTCGTATAAACTACTACTACTTCTTGACAGCAACACAGAGTGCCTTACCTGGCAGTACAGCTTAATAAAGCACAAATAATTTTCCCACTTTTTTATGGTCTCATCAGGACCTGAAAATGGGGTGGCAGCAGTGACGAAGGAGGCTGCAGTACCAGTGCTTACATCACCAGTTTCCTGGTTAGCAAATGAATGAGCTCTTCGATTTGCTCCTATTATTGTTGCAGCTGTTGTAGTTGGTGTTGTTGCTTCAGTTCCTCCTCATGTACCTGCATTTGTTCTCTCCAACCTTCTAAAAACAGTGGATCCATGATGGCCACAATATCATGAAGATGAAACAATATCATGAACATGAAAATGAACAATACAAGCAAGAGAAAGTTCTCATTATCAACTCTTCTTACAGAGAAAGATGACAGCATCCATAAAAAATGCTTGTGACAGACAAGAGCAGAATAGCATGATGCAAGGCACTCAAGATAAACACTCAGTGTCAACATAACCAGCAAGCAGAAAGTCCAAAAGTGTGGTCAGGGATAAATGGGACTGTAAGAGTGCAACAGCATGACGAATGCACAACACAAATGCAAAAGCACATGAACCAAGTAAACAAGAATCCCAATGTTAACATGTGACCGACTTCAGAGTTAAAGTGGTTACATCAGAAAAGTTATGATACCAAAGGCACTGCCCAATGAATGCAACACTCACAGCCTTTAAGGAGGAGTTGCATAACATTCCAACTGTTGACCAGAAACACTCCTCATGCAACATAGCAGGAGTCTGGCAGGAATAACAAAACAGTGAATTTGATTACCCAAACAGTCAGACTACACCTCATAGTCAGTTTGAAAACGATGTAGTGAAGAAGGCAATAATGGAAGTCAACTTGGTGCAAAAGATCGATTTTTCTCCCACTCTTCTTTGTTATGCAGCACATAGTGAGTTCAAAACCATGGAATGGAGAAAGACTCACACAGGAATGAAAACTGCACTCCATAATTGAGTGCTTTGTTTTGCCTTTCCTCAGTATGTGCTACTCTTAGTGCCATAAACAGCAATTTCTATTAATTAAACTCGTCTTTCATACAGTGAGACTTTAAAAAAAGAGGCATAAATTTGTTTGATATCCATGATGAACAGCTACCTGCATAAACACATGACAAGAAGGTATTCCAAGCAGTGTCTGGTCTTGGGAAGATGGAGGCTCTTGTGCAGTTTCGACGATCATGATACAGTTCTAATTGGTTATACAAACTGGAGTAAGAAATATGCTTGAATGCAAGACGCAGATTTGCCAACACTTTTACTATTATATTCTGTGACACTTGGTATTTTCCTTTGATCACTTCCATCTCAAAAATATTAACCAGTTGTCATTGTGATTCAAAATAAATTATGATAACAACAACAGTACTTACTTACCTCAAGTGGTGAGCTTAGTGCACGGGCAGTATGTGACGAAAGTTCTTGAAGTGCAACAGGTGGACGACACCAGTGATCAGGAACATGTGCCATGAACAGCTGGTTGAAAGCAGAGAAGCCACAGGGAATACATGCTGGCAGGCACACCAGCCATAGGAGAAGTTTCTGATAAAGTCCAAACTCGCCCACTTGTGGTAGAACTTCATCCAGGTCCATGACATCCTGCCAACAGCCACACCAATAAACAATCCTTGATTATTTGATTCCTAACTATGCAAAGTTAACACTTCTTGTGAAAACCAACTTCACAATATGCAGTTGTCTAGAGTAACACAACAACAACAAAAACTTGTGATAGGACTGGTACAGAGCTAGCAAGCCAATGCCTCATAAACTCTTTATTCACAGTATGGTGTTATTAATTTTAAATGATTATGTAATCCATTCTAAATGTGCAAAACTGAAATTATGTCTAACCATATGAGAGTACAATAAATAACAAATGACTAAAATTTTTAGTCACTTTGTATCATATTATATGCCATAGAAACACACAGATGAAATATTTTGGTTAGAGACACAACATAGGTTTAAGATGAAACAACCAATCTAATATCAACGACAGATTATCATATTAAAATATTATTTCACCAACAGAAAATATCTAGATGAGATCCTTCCAAGAGTGGCATGGCCTTGGAAGGATGTCAGAGGGAATAAGGACAATTTCTGATTGTTTCAGTACTGAGAGTCCATTATGGAAACCCAAACTCTTCATTCTTCCACTATTAACATCTAGTGCTAAAATGTCTGAAACCTTAATAACTGCAGAAAAATATAAATGATGATGTAAATACTTATGGTTAAATAATGATGATATTCTTATATTCATAAATTTAATCAGAAATGAATCTTGGCCTCCAGACTGACCTGGCAGTACCCTAGGGTGAGTGAGAACTTTTAAGGCCTAAAGATTTCAGTTGGAGCAGTGTTAAAAGATGAGAAGACTAGATTAGGATCAAAGCTGCCAAATCAGGTAAAATATTTTGGAGATACCACAAATGTGCAGCTTTTAGCACATACACTGCCAGAAAAAGATTAGAACACCTGAAATGACATCAATGTGATCCTATGACGGCACATGCCACATGGTGGATAATAGATGTACTCATAAAGGTTTCAGCACTGTCCACCAGCAGACAGTGTAGTGGCGTAGCTACCAAAGTGTCATCTGTTTCTACCCTTTAATAGAAAAATGCTCACCACCAGATGGCCCAGTGTGGTGCAGACATGTGAA
This sequence comes from Schistocerca americana, assembly GCF_021461395.2. Lineage (NCBI taxonomy): Eukaryota > Metazoa > Arthropoda > Insecta > Orthoptera > Acrididae > Schistocerca > Schistocerca americana. Next base: position 134,984,787 of record NC_060123.1, read on the forward strand.
GCAAACAGCCAACCATGCCACAGAGACCACACATGCTTCCTACAGCCATCTGACCCAGTTTGAAAGAGATCAAATTGTGGCCTTCCAAGTGGTCGGATGTTCTTCTGGAGAATTGCCACACAAGTTGGATGTGCTGCATCAGTTGTGCAATGATGCCAGTATCTGTGCTCATATGAACATTCTCAAAGATGTAGACAAGGTGCTGGACATTCACACAAAACAGACTCCTGCCAGGATTGTCATATTCTAAGAACAGCAGTGGCAGTCGTACAGCTACCACAGCACAGATAAGGCGGTTTGTAAGCCCAGAGGTGTCGACATGAACTGTTGTGAAATGCTTATTAGCAGGGGGATTACAGAGATGCACACCTCTAACCCATCTTCCTCTCATGCCATAGAATCAACGTGCCCAGCTCTACTGGTGCCCTCAAAGGATCACTCGGAAGATCAAATGGCACAATGTAGTCTTCAGCAATGAAAGAAGATTCTGGATGCATGCAAGTGATGGTCATTTGTACGTTCAATATAGGCCTGGTGAGTGCCATCTTACAGAGTGCATTTGTCCAAGAAACACTGGCCCCACCCCAGGCCTTATGGTCTGGTGTATGATAAGCCACAAATCTTGTTCACCTTTGGTGTTTCTGGAGGGGATGATAACCAGTGCTTGGTGTGTGTAGAATGTTGTAAGACACTTTCCTTTGCTGTTCCTGCAATAGAAAGGTGATGTGTTGTTTCAACAGGATAATGCTGGCCCACACACTGCCCACGAAACACAACATACTCTGCAAGATGTGCAGCAACTCGAGATGTACAGCAACTTCCTTGGCCAGCACAATCTCAAGACTTGTCTCCCATCAAGCACGTATGGGATATGATGGGATGAGAAGTGACTCAAGTGGCATGTCAATCAAAAACTCTTACAGCACTACATGAACAGATTAAGCAAATGTGGCATAATGCATCCCAGGACTGTATTTGCCATATGTGCAATCAACTGGATGCCAGAGTCAGCACCTGCATTGCCGCCCAAGGAGGCTACACCGTGCAATAATACTGGTGTTTCAAAATGGTTTGATACCTGGTACCTCAGAACCACTTGTGCTATTGATCTGCAAATGTAATCATTTCATGTACTCCAAATGCATCGTTGTAAACAATACATCTTGAGTGAAATGGAAATCTCTAAAAGGACATACTATTTTTTTCTAGCAGTGTAGATCTTTTTGCAGCTTCAGTCTTTTGTGACTTTGGACTTGATTGGAGCATGTAGGCGACACATTAATATCAGAAGCAGTTCCAAATGCGACAGCCACAGGTGAGTAGGCTGTACAGAAGTGCCTTCTTAGTATGTAATGGGTGGCAGCTGTCAAAGTGAAGGTATTGCTCATGGTTGGTAGGTTTGATGTAGACAGAGGTACTCATGTATCCATTTTTGAGGTGGAGGTCAACAATGAGGAAGTAGGCTTATTGTGTTGAGGAAGACTAGGTAAAGCAAATTGGGGGGGGGGGGGGGGGGTTGTTGCAGTCGTGGAGGAATGTGGAGTTCAGAGCATGAAGGTGAGGTGTCATCAATGAATCTGAACCAACTGAGGGGGTTTGTGATTCTGTGTGGTTAGGCTTCCTCTAGATGGCCCCTGAATAGGTTGGCATAGGCTGGTGCGATGTGGTAGCCCAATGCTGTATTATGGATTTGTTTAAGGCGATGCCCTCAAAGGAGAGGTAATTATGGGTGAGGATGTAGTTGGTCATGGTGTATATTTGTACCTTTTTGACTGGAAAATCTTGGTGTTCCTTGGAAAACTTATACAACTGTGATTCTCTGGTGCCTTACAGTTTAGATGTCAGTCAGTGTTCCTCCTTTTCATTCACTCTCCAACTAGGCTTGTTACTCCTTGTTCACAGAAATGGTACCATCCATGGGATCTAAACAACAAATATATTTCTTGCTCTGTGTTGCTGTGTCATTCACTTCCCAGTGAAGCATGTACAAACCCACAGCTTTCAGGGATCAGTAGGACCAACCAATGTGACAAATGGAACTGACAAATGTCTGTCAACTTCTCAGAGGTTTGGGGAACATGTTCTGCTGTGGAATATACTACTAATTTCTCTGACCAGAAAAACTCCTACATGGCCAATAAACACATAGGCCTAAGGGAAAATATTAATATAGGAAATGAATTTCCTAAGCATGAATACTATGCAGAGCATGATTTCAGTGACTTCTATGTGGCAGGTTTTAAGTAGATGGTTGCAACTGCCAGGTGCTGAGACAGATTTCTGATTTGAAGGTGTGTCACAGTTTCTCCCTCTCCCTCTCCCTCTCTCTCTCTCTCTCTCTCTCTCTCTCTCTCTCTCTCTCTCTCTCTCTCTCTCTCTCTCTCCCCCCACCCCCCTTTTCCTAAATAATGCAACTTGCCATCAGCCGCACTGTTACTGCATCACAAATGTCTATGATCTTAATAATAGTAACAGAATATATATGAAGTTGTGATGTAATAACGATAAATATTTAATTATAATAAAATACATAAAATGTTGTAATATAATTATTTGTTTACCTCTGTGCTTCATATGTTGCTTTAGCAAAAGAAATTACAATGCAAAGAAATAGAACATTTGAAATCCTACATGTATCATGAACTCTGAAAACTACCTAGAACAGATAGTTAGGAGCCCCACTCATGATGGAAATATGTTGAATCTAATGGTAACAAACAGACCTGACCTATTTGACAATATCCATATCGAAACTGGTAACAGTGACCATGACGTGGTTGTGGCAACAATTATCACCAAAGTGCAAAGGAAAACTAAAACAAGCAGAGAGGTACACATATGTTCATTAAAACAGATTATATATATATATATATATATATATATATATATATACACTCCTGGAAATTGAAATAAGAACACCGTGAATTCATTGTCCCAGGAAGGGGAAACTTTATTGACACATTCCTGGGGTCAGATACATCACATGATCACACTGACAGAACCACAGGCACATAGACACAGGTAACAGAGCATGCACAATGTCGGCACTAGTACAGTGTATATCCACCTTTCGCAGCAATGCAGGCTGCTATTCTCCCATGGAGACGATCGTAGAGATGCTGGATGTAGTCCTGTGGAACGGCTTGCCATGCCATTTCCACCTGGCGCCTCAGTTGGACCAGCGTTCGTGCTGGACGTGCAGACCGCATGAGACGACGCTTCATCCAGTCCCAAACATGCTCAATGGGGGACAGATCCGGAGATCTTGCTGGCCAGGGTAGTTGACTTACACCTTCTAGAGCACGTTGGGTGGCACGGGATACATGCGGACGTGCAGTGTCCTGTTGGAACAGCAAGTTCCCTTGCCGGTCTAGGAATGGTAGAACGATGGGTTCGATGACGGTTTGCATGTACCGTGCACTATTCAGTGTCCCCTCGACGATCACCAGTGGTGTACGGCCAGTGTAGGAGATCGCTCCCCACACCATGATGCCGGGTGTTGGCCCTGTGTGCCTCGGTCGTATGCAGTCCTGATTGTGGCGCTCACCTGCACGGCGCCAAACACGCATACGACCATTATTGGCACCAAGGCAGAAGCGACTCTCATCGCTGAAGACGACACGTCTCCATTCGTCCCTCCATTCACGCCTGTCGCGACACCACTGGAGGCGGGCTGCACGATGTTGGGGCGTGAGCGGAAGACGGCCTAACGGTGTGCGGGACCGTAGCCCAGCTTCATGGAGACGGTTGCGAATGGTCCTCGCCAATACCCCAGGAGCAACAGTGTCCCTAATTTGCTGGGAAGTGGCGGTGCGGTCCCCTACGGCACTGCGTAGGATCCTACGGTCTTGTCGTGCATCCGTGCGTCGCTGCGGTCCGGTCCCAGGTCGACGGGCACGTGCACCTTCCGCCGACCGCTGGCGACAACATCGATGTACTGTGGAGACCTCACGCCCCACGTGTTGAGCAATTCGGCGGTACGTCCACCCGGCCTCCCGCATGCCCACTATACGCCCTCGCTCGAAGTCCGTCAACTGCACATACGGTTCACGTCCACGCTGTCGCGGCATGCTACCAGTGTTAAAGACTGCGATGGAGCTCCGTATGCCACGGCAAACTGGCTGACACTGATGGCGGCGGTGCACAAATGCTGCGCAGCTAGCGCCATTCGACGGCCAACACCACGGTTCCTGGTGTGTCCGCTGTGCCGTGCGTGTGATCATTGCTTGTACAGCCCTCTCGCAGTGTCCGGAGCAAGTATGGTGGGTCTGACACACCGGTGTCAATGTGTTCTTTTTTCCATTTCCAGGAGTGTATATATATATGGTTATAATAGAGGGAAACATTCCACGTAGGAAAAATATATCTAAAAACAAAGATGATGTGACTTACCAAATGAAAGTGCTGGCAGGTCGACAGACACACAAACGAACACAAACATACACACAAAATTCAAGCTTTCACAACAAACTGTTGCCTCATCAGGAAAGAGGGAAGGAGAGGGAAAGACGAAAGGATGTGGGTTTTAAGGGAGAGGGTAAGGAGTCATTCCAATCCCGGGGGCGGAAAGACTTACCTTAGGGGGAAAAAAGGACGGGTATACACTCGCACACACACACATATCCATCCACACATATACAGACACAAGCAGACATATTTAAAGACAAAGAGTTTGGGCAGAGATGTCAGTCGAGGCAGAAGTGCAGAGGCAAAGATGTTGTTGAATGACAGGTGAGGTATGAGTGGCGGCAACTTGAAATTAGCAGAGATTGAGGCCTGGTGGATAACGGGAATAGAGGATATATTGAAGAGCAAGTTCCCATCTCCGGAGTTTGGATAGGTTGGTGTTAGTGGGAAGTATCCAGATAACCCGGATGGTGTAACACTGTGCCAAGATGTGCTGGCCATGCACCAAGGCATGTTTAGCCACAGGGTGATCCTCATTACCAACAAACACTGTCTGCCTGTGTCCATTCATGCGAATGGACAGTTTGTTGCTGGTCATTCCCACATAGAATGCGTCACAGTGTAGGCAGGTCAGTTGGTAGATCATGTAGGTGCTTTCACACGTGGCTCTGCCTTTGATCGTGTACACCTTCCGGGTTACAGGACTGGAGTAGGTGGTGGTGGGAGGGTGCATGGGACAGGTTTTTTCCCCCTAAGGTAAGTCTTTCCGCTCCCGGGATTGGAATGAATCCTTACCCTCTCCCTTAAAACCCACATCCTTTTGTCTTTCCCTCTCCTTCCTTCTTTCCTGATGAGGCAACAGTTTGATGCGAAAGCTTGAATTTTGTGTGTATGTTTGTGTTTGTTTGTGTGTCTGTCGACCTGCCAGCACTTTCATTTGGTAAGTCACATCATCTTTGTTTTATATATATATATATATATATATATTTCCCAAGTGGAATGTTTCCCTCTATTATATTCATATCCTTACTACATAATAGCATAGAAGAAAGCCAGGGGTATAACATACTGAATGAAACATGTTTGGCTGTCAAGAGAGTAATGTGTAATGCCTTTAATGGCTGCTGTAGCAGAATATTGTCACATAATCCATCATAGAACCCAAAGAAATCCTGGTTGTATGTAAAGGCTGTTAGTAGTCCCAAAGTTAGTGTACAGTCCATAGCGAATGAGACAGGAACTCTAAATTGAGTGTAGCAAAACAACAGCTAAATACTCAACTCCATTTTCAAATGTCCCTTTGCAAAGGAAAACCCAGGCTAAATTCCCCAATTTAAATCTCATGCCACTGAAAAGATGAATGAAATAAGTATTAGACGTTGAGAAAAAGCTGAAATCATTAAAACTGAACTAGGCACCAGGCTCCAATGGAATCCCTGTCAGATTCTATACTGAATTTGCGGCTGAGTTAGCCCCTCTTTGACTATAATCTATCATAGATCCCTTGAACAGAAAACCATTCCCAGTTCTTGGAAGAAGGCACGCCTGTATACAAGAAAGGTAGTAGAAATAATCCACAAAACTACTGTCCAATATCCTTGACATTGTTTTCTTGTAAAATCTTAGAACATATGCTGGGCTCAAACATAATGAGGTAACTTGAACAGAATGACCTCCTCAATGTCAACCAGCATGGATTTCGAAAACATCGATTATGTGAAACTCAACTCGCACTTTTCTCACATGACATACTGAAAGCTTTGAATCAAGGCAACCAGGTAGATGCAGTGTTTCTTGATTTTCAGAAAGCATTTGACTCAGTACCACACATAGATTTATTGTCAAAAGTACCATCATATGGGGCATCAAGTGAAATTTGTGACTGGATGGAGGAATTTTTGGTAGGGAGGGCACAGCAGGTTATCTTGGATGGAGAGTCGTCATCAGATGTAGAAGTAATTTCAGGTGTGCCCCAGGGAAGTGTGTTGGGATACTTGCTGTTTGTGTTGTATATTGATGACCTTGCAGACAATGTTAATAGTAAACTCAGATTTTTTGCAGATGATGCAGTTATCTGTAATGAAGCACTATCCAAAAGAAGCTGCATAAATATTCAGTCAGATTCCAACATGATACAGGGACTACCAACTTACTCTAAATGTTTAGAAATGTAAAATTTTGCTCTTCACAAAATGGAAAAAAAACATTGTATTCTATAACTATAATATTGATGAGTCACTGTTGGAATCAGCCAACTCATACAAATACCTGAGTATAACACTTTGTAAGGATATGAAATGGAATGACCACGTAAGTTCAGTTGTGAGTGAAGCAAGTGGCAGACTTTGGTTCATTGGTAGAATAATGGGGAAGTGTAACCAGCTTACAAAGGAGACTTCTTGCAAATCACTTATGCAACCAGTCCTAGAATAATTTGTCAAGTGTGTGGGACCGTACCAGATAATACTAACAGGGGATACAGAACACATGCAGAGAAGGGAAGAATAAATGGTCACAGGTTTGTTTAATCCGAGGGAGAGTGTCACAGAGATATTGAAGGAACTGACTTGGAAGAGTCTTGAAGATAGATATAAACTATCCTAAGAAAGTCTGTTAACAAAGACACAAGAACCAGCTTTAAAGGATTACTCTAGGAGTATACTACAACCCCCTACATATCAATCACATAGGGATTGTAAGAATAATTACAGCACAGAGGCATTCAAACAATCCCATGCTCCATACATGAATGGAACGGGAAGAAACTCTTAATACCTGGTACAATGCCGTGCACTTCATGGTGGTTTGCAGGGCATACGTGTAGATGTAGAACTCACACACTTATTCTGAAAATAACTTACATCTCACAACTTTGGTAACATCATAATTTGCATAATATAAAATCAAACTCTATGCGCCTTATTATCAGTGTGGTATTTCACTACAGAATATGACTCCGGACACAGGTCTGCAAAATATGACTACACGAGTGTCTAAATGAGAAGAACGTTGTTTCTTTGAATCCAGTTCATCTATGTTTAGGAAGTCTTTCTTTCAGTTTTTCTCTTTTTTTTCAAAGTGGAGGATAGTCTTTAACTCAAATTTACCATGGTTTGTCTATTCTACCTGTGGGCTCAAGAACTGTTTGGTGTATGTTGATTGCGGTACAGTCAGCCTGTGAATTGGCAGCTTTATGTGATTAGAATGTCACCCGCCAGACTACAATCACATCCATGTCAGCAAGCCCTCACATAAACAATTGAAAAGTATCCTATGTTACACATAGCTTGTAATTTCTGGAATTCCTTGCTGTTTGAGAGGTTTCAGTTTACTTTCATGATTCTTTACTCCCTGATAGTTATACTATGTGATCAAAAGTATCCAGACACCTGCCTGAAAATGACTTACAACCTCGTGGCACCCTTCATCAGTAATGCTGGAATTCAATATGGTGTTGGCCTACCCTTAGCCTTGATGACAGCTTCCACTCTCACAGGCATATGTTTTATTTTCTGACCAGCGGGTCGCGGCTGACTTGCCAGCGGACCTGCCATCTCTTTTAGGCAACACTCGGACGAATGTGGTTAAGGTTTTAAAGTTCTGTGCCCTGTCAAATGTTTTTACAAAGATTTTAGGGAGAGGATTTTAATTTGCTCACTGTGTGACAAGCTCGCCCATTTTTTATGTAAGTGGCCAGCCAATAACAATTTCCTGTGACATTCTTGTTGCTATGTTTCCCCTTTCCTTAGGTTTTACTTTCTTATGTAGCATTTTCCTTCTTTTCCTGCTTTCTTTGAGTGTGTGCTTTAGTTTTCTTAGGTCTGTCCACATTTGTTCCTTTTAATGTGTGTCAGGGTGCTGATGACCTCGATGTTGAGCGCCCATAAGCCCCAACACATCACCACCACCACCAGTCAGGTGCTGGAAGGTTTCTTGGGGAATGGCAGGCCTTTCTTCACAAAGTGCAGCACTGAGGAGAGGTATTGATGTCGGGCAGTGAGGCCTGGCACGAAATCAGCATTCCAACACATTCCAAAGGTGTTCTATAGGATTCAGGTCAGGACTCTGTGCAGACCAGTAAATTACAGGGATGTTATTCTCGTGTAACCACTCTGCCACAGGCCGTGCATTATGAACAGGTGCTCGATTGTGCTGAAAGATACAATCGCCATCCCCGAATTGCTCTTCAACAGTGAGAAGCAAGAATGTGCATAAAACATCAATGTAGGCCTGTGCTATGATAGTGCCACACAAAACAACAAGGGGTGCAAGCCCCCTCCATGAAAAACATGACCACACCATAACACCACCACTTCCAAATTTTACTTTTGACACTACACACACTGGCAGATGACATTCACCAGGCATTTGCCATACCCACACCCTGCAATCAGACCACCATATTGTGTACTGTGATTCATCACTCCACACACCGTTTATCCACTGTTCAGTTGTCTAATGTTTACACTCCTTATACCAAGTGAGGCATCATTTGGCATTTACCAGTGTGATGTGTGGCTTATGAGCAGCCGCTCGACCATGAAATCCAAGTTTTCTCACCTCCCGCCTAACTGTCATAGTACTTGCAGTGGATCCTGATGCAATTCGGAATTCCTGTGTGATGGTCTGGATAGAAGCCTGCCTATTACACATTACAGTTCTCTTCAATAGTCAGCGGTCTCTGTCAGTCAACAGACAAGGTCGGGCAATATGCTTTTGTGTTGTATGTGTCCCTTCACGTTTCCACTTCACTATCACATTGGAAACAGTGGACCTAAGGATGTTTAGGGGCGTGGAAATCTTTCATACAGACGTATGACACAAGTGACACCCAGTCGCCTGACCACGTTTGAAGTCCGTGAGTTCCGCAGAGTGCCCCATTCTGCTCTCTCACGTCTAATGACTACGGAGGTCGCTAGTATACAGTACCCGGAAGTAGGTGGCAGCACAATGCACCTAATATGAAAAATGTATGTTTTTGGAGGTGTCCGGTTACTTTTGATCACATAGTGTATCTGTGAAATTTGTAAACATAAACACTTTTACTAAACTAACAACTGCCCCCCCCCCCCTATCAAATCTGTACTTTTAACTGCCTTTGTGTATACTCAAGAGCCATACCCGGGCTATCCTGCGCCTCCAGCAGAACTGCTAAAGACCCCCCCTCCTAAGGCAAAACTAGAAGCAATCTTTTGCAGGTTTGGCAAATAGTTTTACGAGTATGTTTAATTAGCCTCTCTACGTTTCATATGAGTGAAGAAACACTGCATGACGATGGTTGAACCCTTTAACCGGTGCATTTAGCCTGTATGGAGCTGCCCATCCCACCCCTGTTCGATCGTATACGCGCATAGTATGTAGGCAAAATCAGCTGTTCTGTGAGATCTCATCCAAGAACTACTTGATTTAAACAGTTAGCACAATCATATGCAGATACAAGAATTTCGACTTTTTTGTGTGTATAGTGTGTCATTCACACTAGAAAAACAACAAAACATGTGTAATATGAGTAAAAGGCCGACTTCGGAATTTTCGTTTGTCTGAGAACACGTTTACAAGATTCGTGTGCTGATTTGAAAGTCTAGGTTCACATAGTTTACTATTCGCGCTGCGTCTGTGATAATCTTTCACTGGTACATACATACATTAACCCTTGTTCCACAGATCATGAATACATTTCGTAATGATGTGGAACGTGTCACTTTAACATAAATTTTCTTTACACAAAATAATTTTTTTTTTTACAGATATACTACTTCATATCTAAGAATTCATCTATTGAGTAGAAGGAGTTGTCATTCAGAAACTCTTTTAATTTGCTTTTAAATGTTGGTTGGCTATCTGTCAGACTTTTCATAGTATTTGGCAAATGACAAAAGATTTTTGTGGCAGCATAACTTACCCCTTTCTGTGCCAAAGGGAGATTTAATTCAGAATAGTGAATATGATTCTTTCTTCTAGTGTTGTAGCTATACACTTCACTGTTATTTTTGAATTGGGATGGGTTATTAATGACAAATTTCATTATTGAATATCCCGAGTTCCTTAAATAAATGTCTGCAAGGTGATATTGGGTGGGCTTCAGCTATTATTCTGATTACACGCTTTTGTGCAATGAATACTTTCTCTCTTAACGACGAATTGCCCCATAATATGATGCCATATGCAAGCAGTATCAACCTGTTTGTTTTGTGGTATATTGTGAAATTTCGAACATTCGCGAGTGCTGCGATAATTACGTACAGTTGTCAGTTGTTTGTTTAAACTTATTTGGGGATTGTAGGCTTACCTTCGTTCAAAACAATCGTTCTCAAATGTTATTGTATAATCACGTGAGAAGTAGGTCATTTTTCAGAATTTTTTGACGCTATCGAAATCATATTTTCGTACGTTACCGGTACGAAAGTTTTGGATATGCAGCATATTTTGTAGCTAATCAGCGTTTGTGGTTCACAGTTGCTGCGAAAGAATACATCACCCCTGAATTGCATTGTATATCAACGTAAATACACGTGCGTTTTGGAGAATTTTCAGAAGTCACCATTGTCCTGCATATAATCTACGAGTAATTTGTAGCAAATCAGTTTGTGATTTAGTTACTGTAGCACATATCTAACAAATATATTGTGTTACATCTAGTTTTACCTTAAAGAGGGGTAGCCCCATATGTTATGTACATTTATCGTAATGAACTCTGTTTTCTAGTTTGCTAACAACTATAATTACCCTCAAATGTTTTACGAAACTAGTAATTTTTACCGCAAGTTTTTGTGCTGCCTTAATAGAAATATCATTTTGTGTATTTGATTTAGTTCTTGTGAAGATTCATCGGCTGCTTAGCTCAACAGATCAAAAGATAATCAGTAGGCTTAATTTAAAGTTATTTGTTCAGTGTCCTGCAATATATGGCATCAACTAAAATGCAGCCCTCCTATGAATGCTCTTTCGAACAGAGAATGAGTTGGCTGACTTTCATAAGCATTTGGAAATCGCCTTGTCTGTTGTCAAATGATTGGCAGCTACTGTGAGTTGTCGTCTTGGAAGAGCTCCCGAGAGTTATGTACCTGCGGTGCCAGTACCAAAGGCTTCTGCGGATCCTGCCTCCACTAAAGAAAATATGGGATCTGTCATTACTTATCCACATTTAACAGTCACGGGACCCCTCCCCCACCTAAACGCCTGCTGCCAACTCCATCTCAATGCCAACACCATAGAACGTCGCACTCTCTGCTCCAACTTGAGTTAACGAATAATAGTAAAAAAAGACTTCAAAACACAGTTTATTTTATATTTAATACTTCAGAAAATCAAATTATAGCCGCAACAATTTTTCTCGCATTTATCGATAACTGAAACTGTTATTTGTCACTACATCATTGGACGTAACAAATACTGCGTACTACTCATGGTACATTTTAATTTTTCCATTTTACCTTATTCTTTTTTTCCTTTCTTTCCTCATGTGTCATGCTTGCTTTGTCCCCGGGAGTCCCAGGGCATTGCCTCGGCATCCTGCTGTTATTGCTCTATAGCTTCCTTAATTAGGTGGAGATTATTTTTCGTATTAAGTCCTCTAAGAGTAAGCACCAAATTGCGACGTGACAGTGTTCTCAACAATCCCTGCAGCGGACCATGTCATTGCTGAGCAACAGTTTGATATAGGCAGCTAGCGATCAGAATGGATGTGCTCGTCCTCAGTATCTCAAAAAAATCGCGAAATACAGTAAGGGCCTGGAACAATGACAGCAGTCTACAAACACTTTAGTTCTGCCAACAAACATAAGTGACTTACCTTGTATGTCATAAAGAGTTGCAGTTGGGAAACCACAGTCCAACACGGACCACATAAGGTTATAATTTTGTGTCCATGACGACTTACCTTCAGTTCTAATATCATGCAGACATAGTTCTTTGGCTTCACGTTTCCCAAATACTGAATTGGTAGAGATGCGTAGAATTAAAGCACCCAATCTTTTTTTTTTTCTTCTTCTTCTTGCTGCCAAATTTGGTGATCAAATGAAATTGTACACAGTAGGCCTGACACTATATTCATCATTGCTTAATGCTGCTTTCCATTTCGATGCTCACTAATTCGTAGCAGTAAACATAATTTGTACGTGACCTCTTGCATCGTTTTGTCCTCTATGTTGACAGCGTTAATGACGGGTCTATTAAGGCTGGCAGCAGTGTCGCTTGCAAACTGTCGCTCTCATCGACCTGCTGCACATGTCTGAAAGAACAGACACCGTATCCATATAAGTATATAGTTCTGGCAATACCGGCCATGACCTTCTTCTTCTGTGTAGATGCACACACATTACCCGAAAACTTACGGGACTTGGTAAGAATATCTTCCATGAGTAATGAGTGTGTTGGGTAGGTGCACTGCCAATGTAGTGTGTGGACATATGAAGGTGAGAATGTGGGTCTCGCGGGAGGCGTGCGCGAGATGGTCCCTGCAGTCGCACTATCCTCTGTGCCCTCGGTGGCTCAGATGGATATGACGTCTACCATGTAAGCAGGAGATCCCAGGTTCGAGTCCCGGTCGTGGCACACATTTTCACCTGTCCCCGTTGAGATATATCAACGCCCGTCAGCAGCTGAAGCTATTAACATATAATTCTAATTTAGTTGGAGCAGTTGTTTAACGTGGATGACCACCAAATGTAGAGGAATAAATTTATATATATGGGATCACAAGCCTAGATGTGACCCCAATATTATCGGGAAACCGTCTTATAAATTTTTATAAAGTGTCCATACACACATACATACATACATTAGTCTTTAGCTAAAGATCTTTGTATTGCCAGCTGAGACGACTGCAGTATACAACTAAAGAATGGATCGCGTTTTTAGCCCTGTGCAGGACTGTTTAGGTGTTTTAAACCGTAACACAGAGTATTTACAATGTGCTTCTCTGTACTCTCCGACAATCACAACCTTGCGGCGTCAGCTAACAAACAGTTGCTGTATGGCAACATTCTACTGTGTGTCTATTGAAGTAATAGTGATACATGCAAGATGACTGCTGTCTTTGATGCTTTCCTGGGAAAAAGAAATCCATCTGCCTCTAAACTTCCATGGATCTACGTTTAAGGGCGATAGGAAGTAGATGGAGTGATCAGTTGAAAGGGAGAGAGGGAGACATACCTTCAGGTCAATTAACATGTATTTAACCATTTTTTCCATTGTACTCACGGAGTGCATCTGTTGTGTGGTATAACTTGCGATCGACTCGTATACAACTTTGTGTTCTGTGTACGACTTAGAGCACTATCTACATGTGATCGTGAACAGCAAACCTTTCCAAATCACAGTGATCAGAGGACTTAAAATTCATGTGTGAAGCAAGTCCATCGGTGGAAAACCTGTTTCAGCACCCTCCTTTAGACGAACGAAGATGTGTGAAAAGTAGGCCATTTGCCTGCCTCATCTTGGACGTAAATCGAGTCTTCAGTTTCATATAGGTACGAAACGACTGTTTCATGTTGGTCCTATCCTAAAGGAATGCGAGTGGATCGTTGGGGAGAGGGCAAGTCTTAGGATTTTTTCGTTGGTTGGTGTATCAGAAGCGCAGATATTCTCGTAGGAAATCAAACAGCACATGGGTATGTTAGCAACATGACCGTATACATATGAAAAACTGTAGAAAAATATCGAAGCTGACAAAAAATCTGTAAAATTTGAAGAAAAACCAGGTGTACTCCCGAAAAATTGATATGGGATACGTAAAAATTGAAGGAAATATCATGATAAATGTAGAATCGCGAAAACCTAGTAAAATTACGGAAACTCACTGCGAATACAAATACGATGAAAAGAGCACTGAGCAAAATCAATAAAACTGCGTGTTATGGAAGAGGAGAGTAGACTGATGCTTCATATACACACCTCAGTAGTGGAGAGAGAAGGCACTATAGAGACATGATATCAAAACGAAACAGCAATATTATCACGCACATGAGCAATACGACCAAACATCGACCCATGACTCCTGTGTGCAAGAGGAAAGTTATCAGGGGCGGTGGTAAACTGCAGTAAGACTGTTACATCTCATCTGGCTACTGATTGTAGTGTTTATTTCCTTCTAATATGTCACTGTTTCTTTGTATGCATTTTCGGCTGTCGACGATCATTTTATAGGGCTGTTGAGAACATATCATAATTTTCAAACTATAACCATGCATGAGCTTCGTAAAGAGCAGGTGTCACAATCCTCTGGAAACCTATGTAGTCTTTGTGCTACAAAGAATCGAATTTTTTTTTTCGTGTGTAAGGTAGTAGGTTTTTCACTCTACAGTGTCTCACCATAGTTTATTGTAGAGAAGTTTGCATGGATAATGTATGTCATGTGCTGGGGATATATTTCTTACATTGGAATGTTAACAGCGTTGCATTCCACACAACTAATAGGACGGAAGCCGCACCATTCTAGTGTTATAGCTTGTTTTAAGTGCTGAACTGTGTAGCCTTAGAAATGCACCTGTTTATGTTCTCTCTTACCAATACCTTCTTGTTACTGACCCCAGACTTTAGAACAATAAATGGTTCAAATGGCTCTGAGCACTATGGGACTTAACATCTGAGGTCATCAGTCCCATAGAACTTAGAACTACTTAAACCTAACTAACCTAAGGACATCACACACATCCATACCCGAGGCATGATTCGAACCTGCGACCGTAGCAGTCACGCGGTTCTGGACTGAAGCGCATAGAACCGCTCGACCACCGCGGCCGGCCTAGAACAATATTCCAGAATTGAGAGCACAGTTGCTTTACGTAAAATGCTTCAAACTCCTTCTGTCTGGAGTTCCATCGTGCGTAAAAACTACACGTTTCTTCTTCTTCTCAACCGTCTGTTACATCATCACAGCACTTTCATAACTACTATGCACTGATAAGGGGTACTAACCTCCTCGAAATGCATGCATCTGGAGATATCTCGTTCACTTGGATGGGTGCCGTGATTAAGATTGGTGTGGAACAGCAGTTGCGGACTCAGCTCGTTCTGCTCCTTCATGAGACGTGGGATGCAGTGGTCTAACTCCTGTCAGCTACTCATTAAATCGGTGACAGTGTTGAAGGGGGGGTTGGTCACAATGCGAGGAGGTCTTTCTACCTCTAACTTTATTCTAAGAATGCGAGAATGCTCAGTGACTTCCATTCTTCTAGGAAAAGACAAGCAATAGTAATCGTAAATTACGCACTATGATCAAAGCACTAGAAATATGTAGATCACTGTAGTTAAAATCTTCTGGGTTATTAGGCCGCGTCATATTTCTACTAAAATGGTCGACGTTTCGGTCCCTCTGCTGGGATCTTCCCCAGGATCTTCTAGTGTCCCCAGGATCTTCTGTTCCAGCAGTAGTGGACACCAGAAGATCCTGGGGAAGATCCCAGCAGAGGAGTCGAAACGTCGATCATTTTAGTAGAAATATGACGCGGCCTAATAAGCCAGAAGATTTTAACCACAGTGACAACAGCCACGAAAGCCTGCAGAATTACATGTAGATCGCTGTTGGGTATACTTTGGTATATAATTCGAGAATTAATTGCACAGTCATGTATCTACATTTGCAATGGCACTTGGAAAGTAGTGGAGGGGTGGTATAGCGAAGATACAGATTTTGGAAAGCATGTTGCCATATCGTTGGTCGGCATTGAAATCACAGAAAAACTGGAACATTGCTAAAATTGATCGCACTATCAACTGTGGCGCTTATTACAGTACATTGACCGTGCCTTTTCCATCCCATCCGTCTGCTGACATGCTTTTGATCATAATAATAATGATTGACTGACACCACTTGCTTGAGGTGGAAAGAGGTCTCAGCGGGACCAACACCTTCCATGGATGGCCAGCACTGAAACAGTGACCGAGTACATGACTGCAATATGAGGAATCAATTGAAACGAAACACCAAGTCATCTGTTAGCGTGTCACTGCGAAAGATGAGTTTAAAAGTAGAGGTCATCAATCAACTTCGGACAGCTGTTTCAAAAGGCTCCACAATGCCGCAAAGCTCTTCCAGTTTCCTTATATTGTGACTGTCTTTTATTTCAATCATGCAGTGTGTGTGTTTTGGGAGCAGCAACGACACGATGTCCAGTTCTCTGTGAGACCCAATGGAGCGAAACATGTTAACGTCAGTTTATAACAAGACACAGACTTCGAAGTCGAGGCGGAGAAAACTAAATGTATCATGGTGTAAACGCTCTAGTAATACACAGCAGAAAAACAATGTATCAGACAGCAAAACAGGAACCCTCTCTCGCGACTGATAAGTCTGTGGGATGAAACTCCGTGCTCGTCTGTGCAAGTGACTTCGATCACTGGCCACCTGCTCCAATGGATCAATACCTGTATATTTAATAGGATCGCCACCTATGTTTGCTGCCAGCACATAAACAGTATTTGTTTTTGATATATCGGAAGAGAGAGATGTGGTAAAATCTTATCAACTTCTCTGTTGGATGAAGTCAGTGGAGCTTTTTCTCTGTTGGATGGTAAAAAATAACGATGATACAGAGAATGTTTCAGATACTGACGTGAATGCATTGTGATGGATGCAGATCTCCTTCAGACTGTAATATCTGTAAGTAGTTTGCAGATGCACAGCAATGCAGTAGCAAAATCCTCGTCCTCCTTTCAGTTCTCGTACTGTCTTTTATACTACCTCGTGTTGCAGGAGAAAGCTTCGTTTTGGCGCTGCCCTTACACATCGTACACACTAGGGTGAGCTACAACAAAATGTCTCCATTTCCACTGAGTGTTCAAAAAAGACGGTCGTATCACATTAACTCAGCTCAACCTGTCCCCCCCCTGGTGTGCAGAAGGTGGTAGATATCGTGCTCTCCGACTTGTGTCCCGTTCCGACTTAAACTGGGATGATCACATGGATGAAGGTGCAGTAAGGCCGGTGCAGAGGCTGAGGAACAGTTACAAGATGCAGAGGAACTGTCTAAAGCCATGTCGGAGTTTTGCTGAAGCAGATAGGTGCGAGAAAGGTGGCTCGTTTCGAGATATGAAAGTGGCATGAATAAGATTAATCAGTGGCTGTAATCACTGAAAGACATTCCAATAGGATCCACCGCACGTATGATGCTGACTGGACAGTATTGATACCAAATCGCAGGCAGCATTTCTACCAGAAATCGTAACGCTGTCAGCAACTCTTATGTATGCCTACAGAAGCAAGACCGCTTTTATGCAGAGTGACGGTAACGTAGTCGTTGTAATCGTGTTTTTAATAGCGTGGTCGTTAGCGAAATGTATGTTGCTGGTGGTAGAGTCGTTCTGAGCCAGCTTCAAATGTCGGTTCCCAATAGTGTTCCTCGAAAAAAACATCGTCTTCCCTTCAGGGATTCCCATTTGAACTACCTGGTGAGTGTAATCCGACTACTGAAAAATAAAAATTACTCGCCATGCAAAGTGACTCTCGTGATCAATTTAATTAATTAGTCTATCAATTTGATATCAGTGACATGTTACCTGGCGGGTGCAGGCGATGGCTAAAGATATTCTTGACTTTGCATTTTTTTCATTGCGGCGATATCTTTTAACGATATTTGAATCTCTCACCTACACAGGGAGAGACGGCCATCGTAATAAAATCAGATGCTGTGCTGTTACCTTAAGAAAGACTCCGAAAGTGAGGAGGCGGCATGTGACAGTAGTAGATATTAGCACGCAATCATGAGCCAAAAATGAGTTTAATATTCTAGTCCTGTGATGCAGGACGTGACAGATCAGAAACGATATTTTTCTACCTGATGAAAGAATACTCAGAGGGAATAAGCTGGTTGGGTTGGGCTGATTTGGGGGAAGCAGCAAGGTCATTGGTCTCATCAGATTAGGGCTTGATGGGGAAGGAAGCCGGCCGTGCCCTGTCAAAGGAACCGTCCCAGCATTGGCCTGAAGCGATTTAGGGAAATAACGGAAAACCTAAATCGGGATGGCTCAACGCGGGATTGAACCGTCGTCCGCCGGCCGAGTTGGCCGAGTGGTTCTAGGCGCTACAGTCTGGAACCGCACGATCGCTACGGCCGCAGGTTCGAATCCTGCCTCGGGCATGGATGTGTGTGATGTCCTTAGGTTAGTCAGGTTTAAGTAGTTCTAAGTTCTAGAGGACTGATGACCTCAGAAGTTAAGTCCCATAGTGCTCAGAGCCATTTGAACCATTTTTTGAACCGTCGTCCTCCCGAATGCGAGTCCAATGTGCTAACCACTGCGCCACCTCGCTCGGTGGGAGAGGGAATAAACCCATGCCATAGTCCTGTACAGAATTTTCATAACAAGTAACGATACATTAGCGATGTGAAAATGCGTGTATTGTCCGATTTCTTCTATCTTGGAAAATAACTCGTTTAAACGGGAGGAATCTACATTTCGTGTGAGAAATTCTAGGTGTATGATAAACGACATTGCTGCCTCGGATTGGTAAAGTGGATTTATTCGACTGGTGTGTCTATGTCGGGTGGAAATGTTTAGAAATGCTGTATACATCCAAGCTACAGTTGGTTGTTTCACTGTGCACTGCGGCTGGCTGCAGCGATAGTCACGAGGAGTCGGCAACCAGAAGTAATGGATTAGCTCAGCCTGGGCTGTGTACAGAGAATGCGCTGACCCGTCTGATCTTGCCCAAACCAGCAAGGGCTGGCGAAGTGACCAGTGTGTTGGGTGAGTGCAACAGAGGCAGACGTGTATGTGTTGCGTGAGAGAATATTCAAAATGATGGATGTTTGCTCTGGACCTATTGGTTACATCCGAATTTCTACCATTCGAATCACCACCGGATGCCCTCCATGGCCGAGAGTGGTGCACTCTCGCATACACGTGTGTCCATGGCTGCAGCTGCGGACACAGCTGAAGTTTTCTGCGGTCCCTGAACGTCGGCGCTGGCGGTATACAATGGGACGGACGTACTGCTTGTGGATGTCTGGGGGCGAGTGCACGGGACGAGCGAGTGTTTCAGCGACCTCTGACATCTACACATGGCAACTACTGCTATGGACTGGATCGTGGTTAAAGGGTATCGTGTTTAATGCATCTCAGTACATCGCAGCGGACTCTGTCTTGCAGTGGTATTTGCAGTCGTCTGTATCCTATCATGCAGTAGGGCTTTCCTTCTTCTGAGAGAACCAATTTAGGAAATCTATAGTGCTTTAAAAAAGAAAATACACTTAGCATACATGTAGCGGTCGGGAACTCTATAACCGTGACGGTATAAATTCAAACTGATATTTGAAATTCCCACTATCATTCCTGTGGTACATCTTATGAAGTACCATTTGTGATAGCTTATGAGATATGATATTCTGCATCAGATTTAACAGCTCCTGAAGGAGTCCGTGAAATGCCACATACACTCCTGGAAATTGAAATAAGAACACCGTGAATTCATTGTCCCAGGAAGGGGAAACTTTATTGACACATTCCTGGGGTCAGATACATCACATGATCACACTGACAGAACCACAGGCACATAGACACAGGCAACAGAGCATGCACAATGTCGGCACTAGTACAGTGTATATCCACCTTTCGCAGCAATGCAGGCTGCTATTCTCCCATGGAGACGATCGTAGAGATGCTGGATGTAGTCCTGTGGAACGGCTTGCCATGCCATTTCCACCTGGCGCCTCAGTTGGACCAGCGTTCGTGCTGGGCATGCAGACCGCGTGAGGCGACGCTTCATCCAGTCCCAAACATGCTCAATGGGGGACAGATCCGGAGATCCTGCTGGCCAGGGTAGTTGACTTACACCTTCTAGAGCACGTTGGGTGGCACGGGATACATGCGGACGTGCATTGTCCTGTTGGAACAGCAAGTTCCCTTGCCGGTCTAGGAATGGTAGAACGATGGGTTCGATGACGGTTTGCATGTACCGTGCACTATTCAGTGTCCCCTCGACGATCACCAGTGGTGTACGGCCAGTGTAGGAGATCGCTCCCCACACCATGATGCCGGGTGTTGGCGCCAAACACGCATACGACCATCATTGGCACCAAGGCAGAAGCGACTCTCATCGCTGAAGACGACACGTCTCCATTCGTCCCTCCATTCACGCCTGTCGCGACACCACTGGAGGCGGGCTGCACGATGTTGGGGCGTGAGCGGAAGACGGCCTAACGGTGTGCGGGACCGTAGCCCAGCTTCATGGAGACGGTTGCGAATGGTCCTCGCCGATACGCCAGGAGCAACAGTGTCCCTAATTTGCTGGGAAGTGGCGGTGCGGTCCCCTACGGCACTGCGTAGGATCCTACGGTCTTGGCGTGCATCCGTGCGTCGCTGCGGTCCGGTCCCAGGTCGACGGGCACGTGCACCTTCCGCCGACCACTGGCGACAACATCGATGTACTGTGGAGACCTCACGCCCCACGTGTTGAGCAATTCGGCGGTACGTCCACCCGGCCTCCCGCATGCCCACTATACGCCCTCGCTCAAAGTCCGTCAACTGCACATACGGTTCACGTCCACGCTGTCGCGGCATGCCACCAGTGTTAAAGACTGCGATGGAGCTCCGTATGCCACGGCAAACTGGCTGACACTGACGGCGGCGGTGCACAAATGCTGCGCAGCTAGCGCCATTCGACGGCCAACACCGCGGTTCCTGGTGTGTCCGCTGTGCCGTGCGTGTGATCATTGCTTGTACAGCCCTCTCGCAGTGTCCGGAGCAAGTATGGTGGGTCTGACACACCGGTGTCAATGTGTTCTTTTTTCCATTTCCAGGAGTGTAAGAAAGTGCGCCAGGAAGCCTGGGGCAGCTTAGAGCCCATGGCAGAATGAAACATCCCGTGCTAGTTCCTGTGTCACCCGCTTAGCAAATTGCGGCTCTTTCTCTCTTTGTATGCAATGATCTTTTTTTAAAGTGTATTTCGAGTCAGCTTGCTGCTAGTTTTGTAACATCATCAATCTGTGTGTGTGAGAGATAGCTACCGCATCTGCCTCACATCCCCTACAACACCATCATGTGAACGGGATTTAATCATGCATTAACTTCAGCAGTATTTCTGGATCGATTCCCAATTATGCATTTGTCTTGGAAGGAGTTCTTGTGTGTGTAGGTACTCTGCAGGGGCTTACAGGGTAAATGCTGCATTGTTTGCAGTTCAGTCCGACCACAACCGACCACTGCTTGCAGGTCCAGCAGTGGCAGGCTACAGGAGGAGAGCAAGAGAGAGAGAGCGACTTAACTTCTGAGGTCATCAGTCGCCTAGAACTTAGAACTAATTAAACCTAACTAACCTAAGGACATCACACACATCCATGCCCGAGGCAGGATTCGAACCTGCGACTGGAGCGGTCGCTCGACTCCAGACTGTAGCGCCTAGAACCGCACGGCCACTCCGGTCGGCCCTGATGCTTTTGTTTGGGGATTAGAGTGACACCCAGTCTGTCAGTCACAGGGCCCGAGTGGACGCTTTGGACTCTGGCACATGATGTGGCCACTGACGGACGCGTCACTTTGTAGGACCCCAAGCGACCTGCGCGTGCGGTGGCATGAGCTGGCGTTCTGTGCGGGTCAGTGGACGGCTGATGGTGGACAGTGCATGCCTCGCAAGCGAAGGATTTTTAACAGTGTAATTCTGTGTGATAACTGTTTCATGATGGTATTCATTGGGCAGTCGGAATTTAAAAAAGGCGGGCGATTTAATTACTTTTTTTCTATGCATTTTACAAGACCTGCATCTTCCCAAACAGCAGACAATGATAAGCCCCCTGCAAACCGATTTTTTTTTTGTAAATAAACAGTATACCATCTTCTATCTAATTAAATTTTCTGTTGTCAGATCCTTCCTCCCCAGCACAGAGCCACCAATTTCCATGTAGGGCAGGGGAGAGGAGGGTTGGGGTTTACCAGAGGGATAGGAGTTAATTAACTGATCAATTTAATTAAGTGTCAATCAGACTGATAGAATGAGAAGGGGCTATTCGAATAACTCAGGCCTGAAAGTGTACCTGTAGCAGTGAGGCGGAGGGGGGAGGGCTGGAGGTTTCCTAAGGAGTTGGGGGGGGGGGGGAGGAGGGGCAAGGGCAGGAGTGGGGGAAGGTTTGTTTCTCAGAAGGACAGACTATCACCAGGGGGTCATAATCCACTCAGTGGGACAATAAGATAAGGACCTGCCAATCACAAGAGAACAATAGTTTTTCTCCTGAATGTAGGCAACCTGGACTAACAAAATTCACTGATGCTGTCTTGGTCCCCCTACTCCCATCTGGCCATTCAAATTTAGGTTTTTCCTGTGTTCACCAAATCGATGTTCCTTTGAAAAAGGATTCTCTGATGTTTTTTGCATTTCAGTTTGTAATGTGACTTAGTCCTCTAATGTACCTTGATACATAGTCTACAGTTTATTCTGACTATTTGTAGACCAGGGTTTAGGAATGTTCAATACATTATGTTGGACACCAGTTTTCAAAGTAGATAGGCTGTGTAAGCTACAGAAAATAGTGTAAATATTTCAGATGTGTATTTTACAAACACACTTTGAATTTTTTCAATTCATTTTTCATTAACTAATCTTGCGGTTTAATTATGAGTATTTCTACAATGGTTCTTTAATATCAACGTGTTTCTACAGAATTTGTAAGTAGAAGTGCTGCTGGTTCCCACATCATTTGTAAACTGTGTGAGGGTAGATAGACTATATAAAATGGCAAGTGGCTAAATATAACTTAAGAATGGGCACATCCTTAAAAAATTTAATGAAGTCTTTGCTTAATATTAACTCATTCTATTTAGTACCAGTAGTTAAAAAGTTATGCAGAAGGCGAGCGGTTCTAGGCGCTTCAGTCTGGAACCGTGCGACTGCTACGGTTGCAGGTTCGAATCCTGCCTCGGGCATGGATGTGTGTGATGTCCTTAGGTTAGTTAGGTTTAAGTAGTTCTAAGTTCTAGGGGACTGATGACCTCAGATTTTAAGTCCCATAGTGCTCAGAGCCATTTGAACTATTTTTAAAAAGTTTAATCATGTGTGTAATTGTTTTCTAAGTAACTCAAAATCGCCTGCCAGAGCCCAATATATTGTGTCTGCTGGAGTTTACTTCCCACTAATTTCTACATCTACAGCACAGCTTTCAAAACGTTTTTCACAGCGAAATCTTCGATTATGAATGATTTCATATTTTTGTTTCTTCTTAAAATCTAACCATTGGTAGCTCCTCCTTCGACAACACGTCTCAGAATGGCTCGTTCTCCCTGAATAATTTTAAATTCTGACGTAAAGTCCAACATGTTGTTAGGTAGAAATAAATGTTGTTAATCATTGAGCAGATTAAGGGTCATTAAGTTCTAGCTGCGATCTCTGTCAGCCTCTCGTCCTCACACAGCTATTTAAAATGCTATTTTACTGCTTTTATTCGTTTGTAAGAGAATGTGCGGACGATGCTTCATCTTTCACAGATGCTGAAAGTTTCGTCAAGCAGTTTGTGGAATGATCCCGTCTGAAAACTCCGTTCCTGAAAGATCAAATGCAGCTGCAACGCCTATATTCTCATATCGTAAGGCGTTAAGTACTATATTGTTTCTTTCTAGTAATTTACACTGAACAATAAAGCTGTGGGGTTAAATTACATTTTAAACACCTATTGCTGCACTTACGTTCGTTGTATCTCTTACTCATAACAATTATGTTTGCCAGAGCCTTAAGAATTTCAATGCCCCTTTCTCTAACTACTTAGATGATGTCGTTTTTAAATCCTACCGTCATAGCCCGCCGCGATCAAAAATTTTTTTAGGTGTTATCAATTGCTTCGAGATACAGAGTTGTTCTTGAATATCATCTACATCGTCACGTATCTTTACATCTTAAAGATTTTCAGAGCCACCTTAGATTGTTTCAATATTGCGAAATACCTGACTTGACTGATCGATTTAATTAGTTTTTCCATTTCATTTCTATTTTTTCCCATCTTTCTTTCGTTCGCCCCTTGTCGTTGAGGTCCCAGGCATTGCCCCAGTTGCCCAACCTAGTCACACTTCTGATTCGTAAGCGCCTAGTCATGGGAGCAACAGAATAAAAACAATCGATTTAGTTTGTTATAGTTAAGCCGGCCGCGGTGGCCGTGCGGTTCTAGGCGCTCCAGTCCGGAGCCGCGCTGCTGCTGCAGTCGCAGGTTCGAATCCTGCCTCGGGCATGGGAGTGTGTGATGTCCTTAGGTTAGTTAGGTTTAAGTAGTTCTAAGTTCTAGGGGACTAATGACCACAGCAGTTGAGTCCCATAGTGCTCAGAGCCATTTGAACCATTTTTTTTTGTTATAGTTAGACGTGTCGGTTTGGCTACTCACTCATTCTTTTGACCGAGCGAGACGGCGTAATGGTTAGCACATTGGACTCGCCTTTGGGAGGACGAGGATTGAAACCCGCGTCTGGCCGTCCTGATTTAGGTTTCCCGTATTTTCCCTAAATCGCTTCAGGCAAACGCCGGGATGGTTCCTCTTTCCTAGTCCAATGGGACGGATGACCTCGCTGTTTGGTCTCTTCCCGCAAATCAATCAGTGAAGCAATGATCTTTTGAGTGACCCAGCACGTGTGAGCAACCTACTGAAAACAGTCGACACACGCCGTTGAAGACAAAGTGAAACTAGTCTGTAGTTTTTTTCTGCTAAACAACATATTCGCTTTTTCAACTGAAACCACTCTTTAGTGCTTTTGCTGCTGAGTTATCCATTCACTCTTCTGCGTGAACCCATTCTTCAGTATTGTCATTAGCTGAACAAGCAGTCGTATGCAACCGGAGTACACGAACCTCCGGAATCCGGAGGTAGCCGTGCCACCGGTGCTATGTGAAGACATCTCAGTGGCTACCCCACAGTTCAAACAAACACGATGCATATTCTTTTGTTCTGAATGGACTAGTTCTTCTTTTCGTCATTTGGGCTAAAACTTATTAATACAGTTCTGTGGATAAAGTTGTTCCAGACGCAATTAATTTGTAATTAATTAATTTGAAGCATCGTTG
This sequence comes from Schistocerca americana, assembly GCF_021461395.2. NCBI lineage: Eukaryota > Metazoa > Arthropoda > Insecta > Orthoptera > Acrididae > Schistocerca > Schistocerca americana. Next base: position 135,010,162 of record NC_060123.1, read on the forward strand.
GGGGTACAACATTGAGCGTAGAGGTTCCCTTAGAGGTACACGAAGAAGAAAAGAACATTACCAAATTTTAATGACTGTATTCCACTTTACTGCTTAATTAAAAATCACAAACACTTATTCAGCTATTTACACTGAGGCACTAAAGAAACCGGTATAGGCAAGCCTATTTAAATACAGAGATATGCAAACAGGCAACGCCTATAGAAAACAACAAGTGTCTTGCGTAGTTGTTAGATCGGTTAATGCTGGTACAATGGCAGGTTATTAAGATTTAAGTGAGTTTGAACGTGGTGTTATAGCCGGTGCACGAGCGATGGCTCACAGCATCTTCGAGATATCAATGAAGTGGGGGTTTTCCTGTACGACCATTTCACGAGTGTACCGTGAATATCAGGAATTCAGTAAAACATCAAATCTCCGACATCGCTGCAGCCGGAAAAAAGATCCTGCAAGAACAGGGCCAACGACGACTGAAGAGAATCGTTCAGTGTGACGGAACTGCAATCCTTCCGCAGACTGCTGCAGATTTCAACGCTGCGCCATCAAGAATGTCAGCATGCGAACCATTCAACGAAACATCATCGATACGGACTTCCAGAGCCGAAGCCCCACTCGTGTACTCTTGATGACTGCACGACACAAAGCCTTACGCCTCGCCTGGGCCCGTCAACATCGACATTGGGCTGTTGCCTGGTCGGACAAGTCTCGTTTCAAATTCTATCGAGCAGATGGACGTGTACGGGTATGGTAACATACAGGTATGTCAGCAGGGGACTGTTCAAGGTAATGGAGGCACCGTAATTGTGTGCGGCGGCGTGTGCATTTGGAGTGATATGGGAAACCTCATACGTCTAGATACGACTTTGAAAAGTGACACGTACGTAAGCATCCTGTATGATCACCTGCATCCATTCATGTCCATTGTGCATTACGACAGACTTGGACAATTTCAGCAGGACAATACGAAACTCCACACGCCCAGAATTGCTACAGAGTGACTCCAGAAACACTCGTCAGAGTTTAAACCCTTCCGCTGTCCACGAAACTCCCCAAGCATGAACATTATTGAGCATATCTGGGATGCATCGCAACGTGCTGTTCAGAAGAGATCCCCACCCCCTCGTACTCTTAAGGATATGGGCAGCCCTGCAGAATTCATGGTGTCAGTTCCCTCCAGCACTACTTCAGACATTAGTCTAGTCACTCTAGCCCATGCCACGTCGTGTTGCGGCCGTTCTGCTTGCTCTCGGGGGACCTATGCGATATTAGGCAGGTGTACCAGTTTCTTTGGCTCTTTAGCGTATTTGTACGAATGGTTAATATATTATACAGAAAATTACGTTGTCGGTATGTGCAGATCATACCCATGCATGCAAACTTGTTTACATTTCACAGCCTTTGAAGAGTTGCAGGTACATATAGTATTTTACGGGCATGATAACACTTACAGATTGGTAGTTCGGTTTCACAGTTAAACCTATCACAAGCCTTCACTGTAAACATTCTGTAACCATGTTCGCATCCATCTGGACAGCTGAGAACGGCAACTGGAGTCACCTGAACCGCGTCGAATTCACTTTTGGCATTATTTAATCATTGTCGTTGACTGCACTCTATTATCACCTGTCGTCACTGTTATTTGCCTCTTATTGAGTGCCAATAAGTAGCTTTTAGTTCAGTGTTTCGTCCATATCTATGAATAGGCGTGTAGCTGATAGTGAACTTTGTGTCTGGTTCAAAATTCCGAAACGCTCAGTGGCGTGGGAATGGAAGAAATCATATGACCGGTTGAAACGTGACCCTCGAGATAAATTCAATGTGATATACAGTGTCTGCAAGGATAATTCATATTCTTAAACTATATTAATTAAAGAAGTCCGAAGAATATTAACGAATGATGACGGGTCTACCTAACGAAAGAAATACAACCGACAAGTGACAGCACATGCTCAAAAAAACAAGGGATAAAGACATTAAATAAATGTTCACGTTCACGTTACGTCAGCATTTATCGAAAGACAAATATGGTGATGGGTACAAATCAGCGGAAAGAGAGAGAGAGAGAGAGAGACAGAGCTTCAACGCATTTTTAAAAAAATAGTATTTTTCATAATTAGAAGATAAATTTATAATGTAGGACCAGTTATTAAACTCTTAAACGTAACCAGAAATTCATATTTAATGCCAAATATATGATACATTCGCTTTAAGTAAATGCTTCAGTTTTTAGAATTATACTTTTTATTTACCTCTCCTTGAAATAAGATATGTCATTTGTCTCTAAGAAAGTTGGCAAGCCTAGTCATTGTTCATGTACAATCTGAAAGACTGGAAAAGTGTGTAAGCGAAATCGACTCAGACCCGGAGACTAAGTGAGAACATTCGTTTATACGAGGTAATCGTCAGCGACACGAGTCACTTGGAAGCGTGAAGCCCCGCTGCACACGCCGGCCTCAGTGTCATTGGCACAGGAAGCAGCTACTTGAGCAGTTGACGCCTCGCGTCGGTCTTAGCTCACTCGGGGCCCTCAAGAATCGTCCAGAATTGACCCGTGACACTCCGCACAGGTTGAAACACGTATGTAACGTAGCAGCGATGGTGAGGCACGTTAAAATCTTTGACCAGAGAGCCTTTTATCGTGGTTAGTATGCGCTTGACCGCGCGAGTGTTGCGAGCAGTACTCTGTCAGTAGTCGTTGCGAGCAGTACGCTAGTAGTCGTCATGCAGAGCAGTCGGTCAGTAGTAGCAGCCCAGTGCAGTTGTGTGATGTAGTCTGTCGGCAGTAGTGGTCTAGTCCTGTCATGGTCGCGAGCGGGACGCAGTCGGCGAGCATCGACATGGCATTCTGGTCAAGATGCTGAATGAGGTATATTGTTAATGTAGGTAACCATCAGATAACGTAAAGTTTATTTATTGTAATTAATTTTGAACAAGTGCCCCAATAATAATTTTGATTTCAAAGCAATTTTTAACAAAAAAATCATTTAATTGAACCAACGATTTCCTTCCATTTCCCTTAAAGAAAAGTTTCAGTTAAATTTAAAAAAAAAAAATATTATTTGCAATGCAGTTCCTCTAAGCCGTGGGCAACAATAAGAGCAGAAATTTGACATGCAGTTATACTGAGGTAAGAATTTAATTATGATTTTTGCACAGGGCCAAAGACCGATATTTCGGCTTAATTGAGTTATCATTATCACTGAGATTTTCTTATCACTGAATCGACTTTCATTTTTTTGTGAGGAACTTATATTTGAGTCAGATTGCGGTTCTCATTTTTATTGTCATTAAATTTAATTGCTAGGGAAGTTACGCTTGGCTCCCATTTATTATTATATTTTTTATTTAAATATTTCTGTGGGGACGATATTGCTTCTAGGCTCCCATTTCAATTAAATATTGTCATTTAAATTTTTGTGGGGAGGTTACACTTGGCGGCACCCAGTCCAGGATCGAATTTCGTTGAGAATTTTTTGAAAACCAGTCAGAGATCTGCTCTTATTTGCTTAGATATAATTAGGACTTGGCGCAACGCTTTTACTAATCTTGTGACTTTATTTCTACAGGTCAACGGCAATTCGTTGCTCTGTTGTATTTGTGTGTTGTTTTTGCATTGTGCTTATTTCTTTTGTGACTTTAGCAAAAATGCCGCGAAAGACTATGAATAGTGCATCGCGAGGTATTATGAACGAAATTACCGACTTAAACAACGTGACCGGTAGTAATTGTGACAATCCTGAGTTCACTGACAATCAGTGCGTTCCAACTATTAATAATGATGTAGACCTTAATGATGAACAAACGAACTCGATTGTGTCTTCTGTTGATTTGACGACAATCGATGATGCGGGGCGCCCTATTGTAATGAGCGCTGCCCAGCATAACATACCCGATTTGGAAAATTCAAGTAACGTACAGACAAATTTGTCTAATGAAAATGAACAGGACACACAAAGTACGACGGATTTATTTAATTCCGAAATAGTGAGTGACAGTGTAGGTCCGACTGATAATCCTTTTTGTAAATTGCAGAATGACCAAATGGTCACACAAAGCGCGACAATTCCAGGTACACAATCAAAGAGCACAGATAATGGAGTAGGTAATGTTACTTTGGAACAATTTATGACAATAATGCTACAGTTTAGGAACGAACAGAATGAAAAACTTGACAATAATGACGAAAATCTCAAACAACTTAGTGAACAGGTCAGACAACAGAATGAAAAATTAGACAACAATTCCAGACAGCTTAGTGAACAAATTAGAGCCGTTGCCGCGCAGTGTCATGACACTAAGGAACAGTTGCGCGTGGAAATTGAGGCTTGTTCAAAAAAAAGTAGCGAAGAAATTAGGTCTGTTGCTCAGGAATTAAGGGAAATGCAAACAGCTGCAACAGAAACACTCAGAGACGAAATTAACGGAGTCGCTAAACAATGCTCTGAAAAAGCTACACAATTACGCGACGAGTTTAAAGCAATGACAGCAGAGCTTTCGCGCACAATGGATGAAAAGATTGACGCGAAATTTGAACAACAGAACACTCAGATTGACGAACGCTTTAATCACCATATACAAAACAGTGATACGCGTTTCCGTAAATTTATTCAGGATCAAAACAAAGTAAAACGACAAGTAATGGAAACAATCACTGCTCAGAGACAAGAAGACAAACGTAAAATGTTTGCGAAGGCAAAAACGTATGTAGACAATAATATTGCGACAGTGTCCGACGAAATTAATACCATCAAACAGTCCAACACAGAATTACGTGACGAAATTTCGGATCTTAAATCGAAAACAGACACATACATAACCGATTTTCAAACAGTGACCGACAGACTCGAACAATTAGAACTAACACAGGATTCCGATGTCGTCAAAGCTGACGTTAAAAAACTGAACGAAACTACACGTAAGTTGCAAAAACAGATTAATGCGTCTGATTCTAAAGCCGATGATCAGGTTAAAATACTGACTGAAAAATGTGATGAATTGGCCAGTCGTATTGATGTTATCGAAAATACTAATGACAATAAATCAGACGATACTGCACCGGTTTCATTTAACCAAACACCTGAATTTCAAAATTTACAGCAGACAATTAATGAGATCGATTCATCTAACAACACGTTACGTAGGAAGTTGTCAAATTTACAACAAGAAGTAACAGAAATGAAAAGCATTTCAGTTAATAACACATCACAGCAGACGCCACTTTGCGAACATTTGTCAGACTCGCGCAACGCGTATAATTTGAGTAATCTACAGAGAGTACGGGACTTAGATTCCGAACAACCACAGTTCAATAGATTCTCTTACGATCCTGAACCTGTTCCATCACACAGAGATGATAATTTCGATTACAAACATTTTCTGTCAGTGAGAAAGTTTAAAGTATTTAAAAACGATAGAACGCAGATTCACCCACTGGATTGGATTCAACAATTTAGCTTTGCTCTTCCACCGACTTGGCCTGTAACGCATAAACTTGAATTTATTTGCAGTTTTTTGGAAGGCGAACCGGCAACTCGTATGAGACCGATCGCGAGGCAATGCTACTCAGTAGAGGAATTTCAGAATGCTTTTCTATCAGCGTACTGGTCGAAGACGACACAGCGCGGAATTAATGATCAACTAATTGGCTTACCGAATTATGAGAACTCCAATTTCCCCAGTGTGACGCAATTTTTTGAGCACATGGTGCAACAAAACCAATACCTGAGTGAACCGTACAGTGAATCCGCACTTATACAATTATGCATCTCTAAATTACCACGGTCATTAAGGGTGTCACTTCTAACGGGCCAGCAAAAAGAAAACATTTCGGCGTTCAGGGATCTGTTGCAGCTTTTAGAAGTGCAGCAATCTGATTATTCTTTTGTAAACAAAAACTTTTCGTATAATAACCAAGGTCAACAAACTTACAGTAATTATGATCAGGGACGTAATTTCAATAGGAAAAGTAACAGACGCTTTAGGAACGACAACTACCAGAACTTAAATCACAGACAAAATTCTAAGTATCAATATCGTCAAAATTTTCAGCAACAGGAAGCACATTTTGGTAACAATAGACGTTTTCCACCGCAACAGCATGAAAGTCAGCCGGTTAGCATACCTAACCAACAATGTAGTGCACAAGGTCAACCTAACTTTAATGTTTCGCCGCGTGGACGTATAGTCCCTGGTCCAACAAATAGTAACGCACGGCAGCAAGGAAACAACTACGTACAAAGAAGACAGTATTTCAATTCCTATCGCAATGTACCGTATAGGAATGACTTTCACGACAGACATAAAAACGATGAGCACAATTATCAGCGTACGTATAATAACAGTCGGTCTCACCAACAGCAAAATCATACGCAAGAACATATTCTCATGAATGAACCCGACAGTAGGTACCATCCAGAACGTAATACGTCTGGAAGAAGTAATAGAACAGTTCAAATAGTAGAAATGCCACAACATCCAGCTGAAAATAGTAACACATCAGATAGAATCTGACTAGATACTGTACAGGTCGCATCTTCCAATAATACAAGTACTACTTTAGACACACAGAATGTTATTCACGAAAATGTAATTACTTTTGACGATATCAGAGACACTCTCTTGCAGGAAAGACCATTTGTTCAGAACACTATTTCACATCCTGTTATCGAAATTAAAATTGGTTCATCGAAATTCTCAGCAGTAATCGATTCCGGATCACCTATATCAGTAATAAATGAGGAGACTTTCAACGAGTGCAACAAAGAGAATACGTATCCGACATTACCATTAGGCAAAACAAAAGTGAAAGGAGCAGTACCGAGTAAAGGAGTAGACGTTAAATTACAGACGCATTTATCATTTTGTATTGCAGGTCATACCTTCCACTCAAATTTTTGGATTTTTCCTTTATTGACAACAGACGTAATTTTAGGTACGAATTTTCTGGTAAAACACGACGCAGTTATTGATTTTCAGAATTCTTATTTAATGGTGAAGGATGAAAATATACAATTTGCTATAGAATTTCAGCACTCACTATCTGCGGAAGAGCAAACAATTAATCGCACAGAGGTCATTTCCGCGTCACATAACATAGACTGTAATCCCACATTGTTCACGGATACGTACGTACACAACTATAATACTCCAGACGAAGCTGACTACGACGTAATACAGATGATTTCTGATAAGGTTAAAGAGAGCAGTGCAACTACACACAACGAACGAACGCAATTACACGAAATTCTTTTACAGCAAGCTCCAGTTTTCGACAACATTCCTGGTACTATGTCCGGATTTATGTATGAATTTCAAGTCAAACAGCACGACACATTTAAAGCAAAGCATTATCCCATTCCGTATATTCATAGAGAACAGGTTAAAAAGGAATTGCAGGATATGCTTGACCAAGGAATTATAGAACCGGCAGTTAGTCCATACATAAACCCGCTACATATTCTTAAGAAAAAAGATGGCTCACTTCGCCTCGTACTTGATTCACGTCACATTAATGACATTATTATTAATGAAACAGATCGACCACAGACACTAGAGGAACTGTTACAGAAATTTCACGGTACTGCTATTTATTCTACACTAGATTTAAAATCGGGATTTTGGCAAATTCAACTTCATCCAAATTGCAGAAAATATACAGCTTTTCTCTGTTTCGGCGACTGTTATCAATTTTGCAAATTACCATTCGGATTAACTATTTCTTCAGCAGCTTTTATTCGCGGTTTGAACACAATACTTCCGACAGAACTTAAGGACAGAATTACGACGTACGTAGACGACATTCTTATCGCAGAAGCTAACTGGTCTGAACACAATCTGATTCTTGAACAACTGTTACAAACTTTTCGTGCACAAGGACTTACAGTTAATCTTAGTAAATCGCACTTTGGCAAAACTTCTATAAAATTTCTTGGAGACGTAATTTCAGCAGAAGGCATTGCACCTGATCCGGAAAAACTTCAAGCTCTACGTGACATTACTGTTCCTACGACGAAGAAGCAATTACGCAGCTTTTTGGGCTTAATTAACTTTTTTCGTAAATTTATTCATCATTCTGCTTTAGACACACCTAGATTATGCCACTTAACAGGTAAAAACAGTATCTGGTCTTGGGATAAGCAAGCACACTCTGAATTCATGAACCTGAAACATGCTCTGTTGAATGCACCACTTTTATCGCACCCAGATCTTACCAGAAATTTTTCCATTGCCACTGACAGTTTCAATACCGCTTTAGGCGTACACATTTTCCAGGAAATTGAAGAAGATGGTTCTACAGTAATTAAAAACATCGCATTTGCAAGTCGCATTCTGTCACCTGCTGAACGAAATTATTCCGTTACAGAACTGGAAACATTATGTGTTGTATGGGCTTTTACGAGATTTCGGCACTTTCTTTATGGCAGACATACCACCGTTTACACAGACCACAGAGCGATACAATTTTTACTTTCGGCCAAATTCACGCACGATAGATTAAGCAGATGGAAACTTTATTTACAGGAATTTAATTTTACAATAGTTCACATTCCCGACACACAAAATGTTATAGCAGACGCACTATCGCGTTCTCTCGGCAACAATCAGCAAGACGTAGCAACCAACTTCTGCAAAACAAATTTCAGTGTCATGTACATTCAGCAAGTTGCATTTGAAAACTTTATTTCATCGTCATTACAGGACATAGCACAAGAGCAAAATAAAGACAATGTGTGGAAAGAAATTAAACACCTTTGGCAAGATAAGAATAATGTTACGATTAGGAACCACTACACTGTACGCAATGACATTCTGTTTCGCCGCTCTCATCCTGACAGCAACAATTGGTTATTATGCATTCCTGACGAACTGGTTAACAAATTAATCTGGTACACTCATTTAAGTTACGCACATTACGGAGCAAGAAAATGTTTTCTTATACTGAGACAGAACTGTTATTTTACCAACATGGAGAAACGTATACGACGAGTTTTAGCGTCTTGTAAAATTTGCCAGAAAGCTAAATCAGACACCACTTCACATATTCCTCCTTTATATCCCATTGTACCTGTTAAATTAAGACACATGGCCGCAGTAGATATTTTTGGTCCGATTCCGAGAACTAACAGAGGTTTTTGCTACATCTTTGTCGCTGTTGAGCTCACTTCAAAATTTGTTACTTTCAGTCCGTTACGTAAAGCTACTGCTAAAACTGTTTCGAAAGCATTTGTAAAACATTTTCTATTTCATGTAGGGCATGTGATGAGAGTAATTTCTGACAATGGATCTCAATTTCGTTCTGGCATATGGACACGCATGTTACGAGCTAGAAACATTTCTCCGATTTATATATCCAAGTACCATGCTTCTTCGAACCCTTGTGAACGGTTAATGAAAGAAATTGGTAAGCTGTGCCGAATATACTGCCACAAAAGACATATTGATTGGGATACACACATACTCTCATTCCAAGATGTAATTAATTCCATTCCAAATGAATCCACTATGCTATCTCCGTCTGTTATACTGAAAAACGTTGAACCACCAAACAAAATTAAAGAATTAGTAAACTTCCCTAAATGTCGTCGCCTTCGACACCATGAAATAATTGACATTGCGCTGAACAACATCAAACGTGCCGCAGAGCGCCGGAGAAGACAGCAAAAACAGGTTTGTACACGCCGCGACTTTCACGTTGGACAGAAGATATTAGTGCGTACACACTATTTATCCAGCAAATTAAAAGGTAAGTGCAGTAAATTTGAACTTTTATACGCAGGTCCATATCGGATTCGCAGCATCCCTCATCCCAATGTTGTACACGTCGAAACTTTGAGAACCAGAAAATCGAAAGGCAACCACCATTGGTCAAATATTAAACCCTTTATTGAATGAAGACTCTGTATGATTCAACACACTATGATGCCATTTACTAATTTTTTTATGACCACTTATGCAACTATATTCACATGACTAATTACTGATGATTATCGTATTTTTTCTTGGCAAGTGCCCGGCAAGGTAAGGTTAGCAGGTCGTTTTTCTTGTCGTTACACATCAGACCGTGCATATTTTTTCAGAGACACTTACGTATTTTATGACTAATTATGCAATGTTATCTAATGACATGTTAATTTCGTTACATTTTTCTCCATTAAAGTCTTTAATTCTCGCCTCTATACAAGCTGAACACAACGAACGTCACATTTTGTCTTTTTATGTACGATTGTTTTCAGTTTTGTTTGTATGCACTGTGAAATAGTTAAGATATAACACACAGCAGTTGACTTTGACATTTTTGTTGCCCTATGACACCTCAAGATCGTGACTGTTTTACATTTTTTGCTGCTGCATTGTATTATTCTGTGTACATTTTTGCATCTGAACACTGTCAATGTCTTTGGCACATTACGTTTTCTGTCATGTTATGCTGTATGGTTAATTATGTTACCATAAACCAGTCATTATCTAGTGGGTATATGATTTAAATGCAAGACATTAATCTTTGTTCATCAATTTCAGAAAGAAATGATGCGTGTAAGAAATAAATTCAACAGAAATGGGAATTTCACCTACGGAATAAACGAAAGAAGATGCAATAACTTTATGAGGAAGAGTAAATGGATCAGGATTAACAAGCATTAACAAGAATATACTATACTCATCGTAGAATAGCAGTCTTAACTAATTTTTTCTTTCAGAATACAAGGTGATTGATGCAGGCTGTCAGACACAACTACACATCTTAGTTTTAGTGATGAAATATGCTAGAGATAAGGAATAGTTGTATAATGAGTAATGAAGTGATTTTTTTTGCAGATGATAATGAATGCTAATGAATGAAGGATATGCTGTTATGAATAATGAAGTTTTTCTTTACAGGTGATGATAATAATGAAGTTATGATAATATGGATAATGAAGTGATTGATAATGAAGTTTTTTCTTTACAGACGAGGATAATGTTGAAGTTATGTATTTATGCTATGTAGTTATTTAAGTATTTGTTGCAGTTTGTTTTGACAGCAGGTGTTATATTGCATAGTAGGATGACGGAAAGTTTTGGAAAGGACAGCTATGGAACACATTTTTATACACACTACACTACGTGTTAATTCGAAGTTCACTACTTTTCAGCATAGTGTGCGTTTCTTCTTTCAGGTCAATAATCCGTTTTGTATTTTTTTCAGGAGAAGCTTTTCATGATACTTACTAAACCTGTTACTTATTATACCTGTTCTAGTACTTGCATTTTTATTTTTTACCCATTTGTGTTTATCATTTATAAATGTGATCACATATACTGCCTTGTTACATAACCTTGCTACAGCTGACTCACGACGAATGACGTTACCTATCCTCATTTGCAGCAATAGGTCAAAGGCAAATAGTGTTATGCCTCAGCAATTAATTATCGATCCCAACGCAACGCATTGCTAACAAAAAAATGTATTAACAGTCCCAAATAGTGATACCAGTTCGAGAAAGTTCTGAGTAATGCTGAACAGCAATGAATAATATGTCACTTGGAAAATGATTAATTAATTATGCTATGCTTTGTAACTGGAAAAGAATGCGATTGTTTCATAATGCTTTGTAATTAGGAGAAGGCTAATAATTCTTACTATATTAAAATGACAAATGATTAATTACGCTTTGTAACTGGAAAAGAATGCGATTGTTTAATAATACTTTGTAATTAGGAGAAGGCTAATGATTCTTACTGTATTGGAATGACAAATGATTAATTAACTATGCCATACTTTGTAACTGGAAAAGAATGCGATTGTTTAATAATGCTTTGTAATTAGGAAAAAGCTAATGATTATTACTATATTGAAATGACAAATGATTAATTATGCTTTGCAACTGGAAAAGAATGAGATTACTATTGGAATGACAAATGATTAATTAACTATGCCATACTTTGTAACTGGAAAAGAATGTGATTGTTTAATAATGCTTTGTAATTAGAGGGCTATTGATTATTACTATATTGTAATGACAAATGATTAATTAACTATGCCATACTTTGTAACTGGAAAAGAATGCGATTGTTTCATAATGCTTTGTAATTAGGAGAAGGCTAATGATTAATACTATATTGGAATGACAAATGATTAATTAACTATGCTATACTTTGTAACTGGAAAAGAATGCGATTATTTAATAATGCTTAGTAACTAGGAAAAGAAGGCTACTGATTCTATGTAAAACAATTAATGAACATTTTTCTGTAATACTACATACATGGTACAGAAATGTTCAATAACTGGGCTATGAATGCCGCAAACTACTCATGTAATGGCTAATGAAGACTGGTATGTGACTTAATGTCCTTCCACTACTGACCTAACTACCCTGGATTACTGCAATGTCCATTTGTCCTGTCCATCCTCATGATCATGGAGCACTATATTTGGTTTTTGCACTAATTCTACGTTGGTGTGCCTTGTAAGAGCGTGGTGTTGACACGACATGCTGCCCACCACCGTGAGCGATGAAGACGTTATTAGGGTCCCACTGTTTGGTGTACCTAGTGTACTGCCAAAATGAAAACATGGAACATTACTACGACAGTTCAGTGTCTTGGCTACGCTGATAAATTCTGACGGGAAAAGAACTTCAAATTGTGTCACTTGGTGTTGTACTTCTGTGGAAAGCTATGGACTTTCAGAACAGCTGTGTACATTCTAAAGTGCTACAACCATGATGCAATCCTTCCCTTTCCTATCCTAATTCTTGTCACATAGTGAAAATCATTTTTTGCTAATATCATTTATGTTCATGGTTTATACATTTTTTTCGATTCGCTGAACTGCAGTGCATGTGCACTCATGTCACTTGTCAACATGATTTCTTTTGCCATTCTGTTTATGCTAAAGAATTTTTTCAGTGCCTGTGCACTTTGTTATCTGTCAAATAATTTTTATATACATTTTTCTGATTTGCTACTATGTTTTGTACTCACATTTTGTCTTTGTCTGATATATTTTGTACTTGGTGCATGTGCACAACATTTAATTCATGTATTTGAATATTCTGTAAAGTGTAAAAATTTCTTGCGATGGCAAGTCCAAATGACTCACCATCGCTGCCAAATTTTTGCCCCCCCAGTGGAGGGTTATGAAACACGTATGTAACGTAGCAGCAATGGTGAGGCACGTTAAAATCTTTGACCAGAGAGCCTTTTATCGTGGTTAGTATGCGCTTGACCGCGCGAGTGTTGCGAGCAGTACTCTGTCAGTAGTCGTTGCGAGCAGTACGCTAGTAGTCGTCATGCAGAGCAGTCGGTCAGTAGTAGCAGCCCAGTGCAGTTGTGTGATGTAGTCTGTCGGCAGTAGTGGTCTAGTCCTGTCATGGTCGCGAGCGGGATGCAGTCGGCGAGCATCGACATGGCATTCTGGTCAAGATGCTGAATGAGGTATATTGTTAATGTAGGTAACCATCAGATAACGTAAAGTTTATTTATTGTAATTAATTTTGAACAAGTGCCCCAATAATAATTTTGATTTCAAAGCAATTTTTAACAAAAAAATCATTTAATTGAACCAACGATTTCCTTCCATTTCCCTTAAAGAAAAGTTTCAGTTAAATTTAAAAAAAAAAAAATATTATTTGCAATGCAGTTCCTCCAAGCCGTGGGCAACAATAAGAGCAGAAATTTGACATGCAGTTATACTGAGGTAAGAATTTAATTATGATTTTTGCACAGGGCCAAAGACCGATATTTCGGCTTAATTGAGTTATCATTATCACTGAGATTTTCTTATCACTGAATCGACTTTCATTTTTTTGTGAGGAACTTATATTTGAGTCAGATTGCGGTTCTCATTTTTATTGTCATTAAATTTAATTGCTAGGGAGGTTACGCTTGGCTCCCATTTATTATTATATTTTTTATTTAAATATTTCTGTGGGGACGATATTGCTTCTAGGCTCCCATTTCTATTAAATATTGTCATTTAAATTTTTGTGGGGAGGTTACAAGGTGGAATTCTGCTTCTCAGACTGCAAAAAAAAAAACTACACTGCTCTGCAAAACTTAAGAACGACAAAGATAAAGTAATAAAACATATTAACAACTAGGAGGAAGTAAATGAAAGTGCGGGAGCATGTTGCCAGAGGTCTCCCAGTCGTGTACAGAAAGCTGGACGTCACATAGCGCGACGTCAGCGTGACTGTAGCGCCAAAAGGGGCTGGCCCAGCAACAAAAGGCAGTCGATGCAACTGGATAAGACATCGTGTGTCAATCAGCGAGCAGTTACAGTGCACTGGGATGGCGTTCTTCAATACAACATGGCCAGGAGCCAACACTTGGATGACTTCACAGGGGAAAGAATAGTTGGGAAACTGGAAGAAAGACCAAGTGTGGCTGGTATAGCTCAGGAGTTTGCTATAATCCACAGAACTGTTTCACGTGCACGGGTAGCATTCCGAACCACAGGCACTGCTGTCCAAAGGAGAGGAGGTGGGCGACCACGGTCAACTACAGCAGCAGACGACCGCTACATTGTGCAACGGGCAAGAAGGGACCACGTCAAACAGCTGGTGCAATTGCAACCACATTTAGTGGAATCCCAAAGCACGAAATCTCATGCTCCACAGTGACATGGCGACCAGAAGGGGGACGGGGGAGGAGTGGACGAAAGTTGTGTTGGAACGAGAGGATATTTGGCAGGTGGACTGGCCTGCTAGTTGCCTCGACTTAAATCCCAACGTGCACATGTGGGATGTGCTGCAGCACGTCCACATATACCAACAACCGTCCAGCAGCTGTCAACCGTACTGGTGGAGGAATGGAACGCCTGACCACGAGAACGCCTTTACAACTCTGTGGTCAGCACGGGAGCACGTTGCACAACGTGCATTGCCCTCTGTGGTGATCACACCCCTATTAAGAATCACCACACCCTGCCTTTTCTAATGTCCAGGGCACCATCATAAATCTTGGTCACCTCAGTGTAATTTATTGTCTTTGAATCTGAACAAAATTGTCATTTCTGTTGGTCTCATTACGTATTTCTTTCAGTTATCTCTTGTACTATACTGCAGTAGCTCTTTCTATGTTGGACCAAGTTTCATCGGACTATGTTAGTTAGCAGGAAAAAGTTACTTTAATCCTTAAGTTTTGTACACAAGTGCGGGTAAGACTGAACGTAGGATTGTTAAGAGTAGTGCGTCAGCAAATGTCAGAAGTGGTTTAGGAAAATGGCAGCAAATACAAATCAGAAAGGCCAGACAGCAATTCCAGTCACACTTCTCTGCAAACCACCCCACTCCCAGGTGAACAAAACGTTGCTGACACAGCCTCTTACATAGCCAGCCCTCCTCCTTTCCCCTCACATACACACACATTACATCACACCACTGCACGGCAGCTCTGCTCCCAGTTGAGGCAAAAAGTGAAATGTTACTGCAGTATCCCTTCATCCAAACTGCACAACCTATGGCGAGGCGGAAAAGTTAGCTGCCTATAAAATCCTGCTACTAGGAGTGGAGTACTGCTGAAATACACTCCTGGAAATGGAAAAAAGAACACATTGACACCGGTGTGTCAGACCCACCATACTTGCTCCGGACACTGCGAGAGGGCTGTACAAGCAATGATCACACGCACGGCACAGCGGACACACCAGGAACCGCGGTGTTGGCCGTCGAATGGCGCTAGCTGCGCAGCATTTGTGCACCGCCGCCGTCAGTGTCAGCCAGTTTGCCGTGGCATACAGAGCTCCACCGCAGTCTTTAACACTGGTAGCATCCCGCGACAGCGTGGACGTGAACCGTATGTGCAGTTGACGGACTTTGAGCGAGGGCGTATAGTGGGCATGCGGGAGGCCGGGTGGACGTACCGCCGAATTGCTCAACACGTGGGGCGTGAGGTCTCCACAGTACATCGATGTCGTCGCCAGTGGTCGACGGAAGGTGCACGTGCCCGTCGACCTGGGACCGGACCGCAGCGACGCACGGATGCACGCCAAGACCGTAGGATCCTACGCAGTGCCGTAGGGGACCGCACCGCCACTTCCCAGCAAATTAGGGACACTGTTGCTCCTGGCGTATCGGCGAGGACCATTCGCAACCGTCTCCATGAAGCTGGGCTACGGTCCCGCACACCGTTAGGCCGTCTTCTGCTCACGCCCCAACATCGTGCAGCCCGCCTCCAGTGGTGTCGCGACAGGCGTGAATGGAGGGACGAATGGAGACGTGTCGTCTTCAGCGATGAGAGTCGCTTCTGCCTTGGTGCCAATGATGGTCGTATGCGTGTTTGGCGCCGTGCAGGTGGGCGCCACAATCAGGACTGCATACGACCGAGGCACACAGGGCCAACACCCGGCATCATGGTGTGGGGAGCGATCTCCTACACTGGCCGTACACCACTGGTGATCGTCGAGGGGACACTGAATAGTGCACGGTACATCCAAACCGTCATCGAACCCATCGTTCTACCATTCCTAGACCGGCAAGGGAACTTGCTGTTCCAACAGGACAATGCGCGTCCGCATGTATCCCGTGCCACCCAACGTGCTCTAGAAGGTGTAAGTCAACTACCCTGGCCAGCAAGATCTCCGGATCTGTCCCCCATTGAGCATGTTTGGGACTGGATGAAGCGTCGTCTCACGCGGTCTGCACGTCCAGCACGAACGCTGGTCCAACTGAGGCGCCAGGTGGAAATGGCATGGCAAGCCGTTCCACAGGACTACATCCAGCATCTCTACGATCGTCTCCATGGGAGAATAGCAGCCTGCATTGCTGCGAAAGGTGGATATACACTGTACTAGTGCCGACATTGTGCATGCTCTGTTGCCTGTGTCTATGTGCCTGTGGTTCTGTCAGTGTGATCATGTGATGTATCTGACCCCAGGAATGTGTCAATAAAGTTTCCCCTTCCTGGGACAATGAATTCACGGTGTTCTTATTTGAATTTCCAGGAGTGTAGAATGGTGCAAGACCTCAGTCCCCACTGCCACTTCGCTGAGACAGCACTTCTGCCCTGTGCCGTCGCACTGCCACGGGCATGCTGTCTAAACAAACGTCATCAGTCTGGGGATCTTCGCACGTCACCGAGTCGCCGCCAACAACATCCGTACGAGTGTCTTACTGAATAAAGAATGTGATTGCTAATTGACCGCTCATTCTACGACTGCCGGGAGACAGTAATACGCAATCTGTCCTGCGCACGCCATCATCAGTCAGTCAGTCAGGCATTAATGGTGTCCCTACCACCAACACCACTATAGAAATATGTAACAAAAACTTTAAAAATTGTGTATTTTATTTTAAATACTTTGGTGAAGGGACATATAATTTTAACTATTTTTCTTCAATTTGTCCATACATAAAACATATAATTGTCCCTGCATCATTTCAAAATGCAAATACTGTCCTCCACCCAAGGTACATTTTAATCCAATACAAAACCAAACTGTTTCTTAAGAGCCCTTTATTAACTAGTAAGGCAATTTTCTTACGTTCAGAACAAAAACACAAAAACTAGTTTTTTTAAAAGCTGAGTGATATCAGAAAAAGCGAAATAACATCTAATACTGTCCTGCGAGACAAAATACAAGTGAACAGGTATTTTTAAGAGAAGTGCATAAGTTCGAACATCCCCGTGAAAATGTAAACAGCTACTTAGACGTATTTGTTTTCAATTCTAAAATCTTCTCTTACTTGAATGAGATTTTCTTTGTTCTCGAATGCACAAAATGAATCCTTACGTTGTTGTTGTTGTGGTCTTCAGTCCTGAGACTGGTTTGATGCAGCTCTCCATGCTACTCTATCCTGTGCAAGCTTCTTCATCTCCCAGTACCTACTGCAGCCTACATCCTTCTGAATCTGCTTAGTGTATTCATCTCTTGGTCTCTCTCTACGGTTTTTGCCCTCCACCCTGCTCTCCAGTACTAAATTGGTGATCCCTTGATGCCTCAGAACATGTCCTACCAACCGATACCTTCTTCTAGTCAAGTTGTGCCACAAATTTCTCTTCTCCCCAATCCCATTCAATACCTCCTCATTAGTTATGTGATCTACCCATCAAATCTTCAGCATTCTTCTGTAGCACCACATTTCAAAAGCTTCTATTCTCTTCTTGCCCAAACTATTTATCGTCCACGTTTCACTTCCACACATGGCTACACTCCATACAAATACTTTCAGAAACGACTTCCTGACACTTAAATCAATACTCGATGTTAACAAATTTCTCTTATTCAGAAACGCTTTCCTTGCCATTGCCAGTCTACATTTTATATCCCCTCTACTTCGACCATCATCAGTTATTTTGCTCCCCAAACAGCAAAACTCCTTTAATACTTTAAGTGTCTCATTTCCTAATCTAATTCCCACAGCATCACCCAATTTAATTCGACTACATTCCATTATCCTCGTTTTCTTTTGTTGATGTTCATCTTATACCCTCCTTTCAAGACACTGTCCATTCGGTTCAACTGCTCTTCCAAGTCCTTTGCTGTCTCTGACAGAATTACAATGTCATCGGCGAACCTCAAAATTTTTATTTCTTCTCCATGGATTTTAATACCTACTCCGAATTTTTCTTGTGTTTCCTTTACTGCTTGCTCAATATAGAGATTGAATAGCATTGGGGAGAGGCTACAATTCTGTCTCACTCCCTTCCCAACCACTGCTTCCCTTTCATGTCCGTCGACTCTTATAACTGCCATCTGGTTTCTGTACAAATTGTAAATAGCCTTTAGCTCCCTGTATTTGACCCCTGCCACCTTCAAAGTTTGAAATAGAGTATTCCAGTCAACATTGTCAGAAGCTTTCTCTAAGTCTACAAATGTTAGAAACGTAGGCTTGCTTTTCCTTAATCTTTCTTCTAAGATAAGTCGTAGGGTCAGTATTGCCTCACGTGTTCCAACATTTCTACGGAATCCAAACTGATCTTCCCCGAGGTCGGCTTCTACCAGTTTTTCCATTCGTCTCTAAAGAATTCGCGTTAGTATTTTGCAGCTGTGACTTATTAAATCGATTGTTCGGTAATTTTCACATCTGTCAACACCTGCTTTCTTTGGGATTGGAATTATTATATTCTTCTTGAGGTCTGACGGAATTTCGCCTGTCTCATACATCTTGCTCACCAGATGGTAGAGTTTTGTCAGGACTGGCTCTCCCAAGGCTATCAGTAGTTCTAATGGAATGTTGTCTACTCCTGGAGCCTTGTTTCGACTTAGGTCTTTCAGTGCTCTGTCGTACTCTTCACGCAGTATCGTATCTCCCATTTCATCTTCATCTACATCCTCTTTCTTTTCCATAATATTGTTCTCAAGACCATCGCCCGTGTATAGACCCTCTATATACTCCTTCCACCTTTCTGCTTTCCCTTGTTTGCTTAGAACTGGGTTTCTATCTGAGCTCTTGATATTTATGCAAGTGGTTTTCTTTTCTCCAAAGGTCTCTTTAATTTTCCTGTAGGCAATATCTATCTTACCCCTAGTGAGATAAGCCTCTACACCCTTACATTTGTCCTCTAGCCATCCCTGCTTAGACATTTTGCACTTCCTGACGATCTCATTTTTGAGACGTTTGTATTCCTTTCGCCGGCTTCATTTACTGCATTTTTATATTTTCTCCTTTCATCAATTAAATTCAGTATGTCTTCTGTTACCCATGGATTTCTACTAGCCCTCGTCTCTTTACCTACTTGATCCTCTGCTGCCTTCAATACTTTATCCCTCAAAGCTACCCATTCTTCTTCTACTGTATTTCATTCCCCCATTCCTGTCAATTGTTCCCTTATGCTCACCCTGAAACTCTGCACAACCTCTGGTTTTTTCAGTTTATCCAGGTCCCATCTCCTTAAATTCCCACCTTTTTGCAGTTTCTTCATTTTAATCTGACTTCATAGCCAATAGATTATGGTCAGAGTCCACATCTGCCCGTGGAAATGTCTTACAATTTAAAACCTGGTTCCTACATCTCTGTCTTACCATTATATAATCTATCTGAAACCTTCTAGTATCTCCAGGGTTCTTCCATGTATACAACCATCTTTCATGATTCTTGAACCAAGTGTTAGCGATGATTAAGTTATGCTCTGTGCAAAATTCTACCAGGCGGCTTCCTCTTTCATTTCTTAGCCCCAATCCATATTCACCTACTACGTTTCCTTCTCTTCCTTTTCCTACTGTCAAATTCCAGTCACCCATGACTATTAAATTTTCGTCTCCCTTCACTACCTGAATAATTTCTTTTATCTCATCATACATTTCATCAATTTATTCATCATCTGCAGAGCTAGTTGGCATATAAACTTGTACTACTGTAGTAGGCGTGGGCTTCGTGTCTATCTTGGCCACAATAATGCGTTCATTATGCTGTTTGTAGTAGCTTACCCGCACTCCTATTTTCCTATTCATTATTAAAGTAACTCCTGCATTACCCCTATCTGATTTTGTATTTATAACCCTGTATTCACCTGACCAAAAGTCTTGTTCCTCCTGCCACCGAACTTCACTAATTCCCATATATCTAACTTCAACCTATCCATTTCCCTTTTTAAATTTTAACATACCTGCCCGATTAAGGGATCTGACATTCCACGCTCCGATCCGTAGAACGCCAGTTTCCTTTCTCCTGATAACGACGTCCTCTTGAGTAGTCCCCTCCCGGAGATCCGAATGGGGGACTATTTTACCTCCGGAATATTTTACCCAAGAGGACGCCATCATCATTTAACGATACAGTAATGCTGCATGCCCTCGGGAAAAATGACAGCTGTAGTTTCCCCTTGCTTTCAGCCGTTCGCAGTACCACAACAGCAAGACCGTTTTGGTTAGTGTTACACGGCCAGATCAGTCAATCAGCCAGACTGGTGCCCCTGCAACTATTGAAAAGGTTGCTGCCCCTCTTCAGGAACCACACGTTTGTCTGGCTTCTCAACAGATACCCCTCCGTTGTGGTTGCACCTACGGTACGGCTATCTGTATCGCTGAGGCAAGGTCCATGGTTCATGGGGGGGGGGGGGGGGGTTATTTTAGAAAAATCTATAGTTCGGGCTCTTTCATTTTCTGCACACCTTATACATCTACACGCTGCGGATCAGAGTAAGCAGCACGGAAGAGGGTACTTTTTACTGAACCATTCGTTAAAGTTGGTTCCTCTTCCATTCGTGGATGGAGCAAGGGAAGAATGAATACCTTGCCTCTGTGAGAGCTGTTATTTCCATCTGTACGACTTCTGTGGGATAGATAGGTAAGAGGCTGAAGAGAATTCATGGTTTATACGTTGAAAGACATGTCTTGGGGTTTTCAAGCACGTTCTAGAGAAAAGTAATGGCATGTTGCTTAGAGTTCCGGTGGACAATATTTTTCAACTTTCTATTACTGTCTCCCGCCAGTGAATGTTCGTGCCATCATTCTCCGATGGATAGTATTTCCAAACGGTATAACCACTCCTGACTCCTTCTATAATGTAAGTATTTCATTTAAACACTAGTTTTATACCCTCAGAGTAGCCTGCATATGTGAATGTCGCATATACTGCACACATCTCCACCTCTTCCCCTTTCTCTTTGCCCATCTCTTCCGTCCCGCCCTCTCTCTGTCCCTTTCTCTATCTATCTCCACCTCCTCCCTCACTCTGCCCTTCTCCACCTCCTCCTTCACTCTGCCCACCTCCTCCTCCATTCTCTCTCTGTTCATGTCTTCTTATCCAATGTTTCCACCCATTTCCTTTTATCCCCCTCCCCATCTTTCCATTTCGTACTCTCCTTCCCTCAGGCCATCTCCTGCTCCACCCTCTCTCAGTCCGCCTCCTGCTCTTCCATTCATCTGTCCATCTCCTTCTTCCCCCTCTCTGTCCACCTCTGTCTCCCTCCATATCACTGTCTATCTCTTCCACTGCCCATATAACTGTCTGTCTTCTCCTCCTCCCCCTCTCTCTGGCTGCCTCCTACTTCCTCTCCCTATGTTTTTATCTCCCCCTCCCCTTTCTGTGTTCATCTCCTTCCCTCCCCAATCTCTCTCCATCTCCTGCTCTCCCTCTCTCTGTTCACCCCTTCCACTCCCTCTCTTGCCCATCTCCCTCACTCCCCCCTTTCTGTCCATCTCCTCCTCCCACTCTCTTAGTCAATCTCCTCCTCCCTCTCTGCCTGCCCACCCGTCCAGCCCCTTCTCTTTGTCCATTTTCTATGTTACCCATACTGTCCCAAAAGGACTTATTGGTCTATTTACAGAATTGTTGCTCACTTTTCGTGGGAGAAAAGAAAATGGCTCTGAGCACTATGGGACTTAACGTCTGAGGTCATCAGTCCCCTAGAACTTAGAACTACTTAAACCTAACTAACCTAAGGACATCACACACATCCATGTTTCGTGGGAGATAAGATTAATAGTTTAGTATCAGTAACAGTCAGATACGCTCTTGCCGTCTTGTTTTTTACACAGCCAGAGCTCAGTTGTCCACAGCTTCTCGTAAGGGAACATAATTTTAAAAAAAGAGCTCTTGCTTATCTCATGTCGATAGCGGAGAAAGGAGACGTTACTTTCTCGATTTCACGACATTGTATTGTACGAAAGTTCTTGGATCTTCAGTTAAAAGTGTAGCATCTTTGTAATTTACTCTCCTCATTACACAGTTAGAGGTGCCCGTACTTAACTACTGATAAGCATATATATGAAAATTTCACAGTCGGTGGGATAGCAAAATGCTTAGCGGATTGACTGTTGTGTGCATTTGGCCTGCAATTATCGTGTAATTGTCTTTTTATATCATAATCAAAAATAAATAATGGCACTAACAGTCAGTCCTTTAAATAATATAGCGCAAGTGCACATTGCAGATACACGTAACCAACCATAATACGCGCACCTAAAAATAACAAAGATAATTCAAAAGACATATCCCACACTTATGTCACAAATATGATATCAAAAACCGTAACTAAAGATATTTACGATAACTACTACCTCCTCCCCAATGTGAGGTGTTTCTCACCCCAACAGTGCTTCTTTTCACGCAACAGGTGATATACAGTTGGACACTAAATTCTACATACACCCTAAAAATAACACTTGAAGTCAAAATCAATGAAGAAAATATTATGTATTCACTTTCTGTGACATAAACAGACATGTTAGGAACGAAAAACAACATATACTCTGCATAATTAATAATAATTTCGTTTACTGGCATCTTGAGAATACAAATGAAACAAAAGTAAACATACATTGTGATGTTCTTCACTTTCAGGCCCAATTTAATATTTAGTATTGCCACCATCTGGGCTGCTTTTAAATCATCTTTCCTTTTGATGTTGTATTTTTTTACCCACGCATTTTAGTTCTCCCCAAAGATATTCCATTACGTTAACGTCTGGTGACTGGGGAAGCGAATGCAACTGTTTTGTTACATTGTAAAGTAGCCATTATTTTACGACAATGATTATATACTTGGGGATATTGTCTTGCTGAATCACCCAGTCTGTTCTTAGTCCTAGTTTCTCCGCAGATTGCTTCAGATTCTCCTTTAAGATGGTGAGATGCTTCCATTTACTCATAATACCTTCAATAAATACTAAATTACCAACTCCAGCTCCAGATACGCAACCCTACACAGGAATATTTCCACCACCGTACATCACTGATGGGACAAGATTTCCCTTCTTCCAACTTTCATTCCTTTTTCGCCACACCTTCTGATGTCCATCACACTGGAAGATGTTAAACTACTCTCATCCGTGAAAAGTACTGTATTCCAAAATGTGAAAGTTTTATTTCGGTGCAGAGTTTCAAATTCTACGCGCTTCGGTTCATTTACCCTGCTTATGAACGATTTCTTCCTTGCTGTTCTACTTTCAAATCCATGATTGTGCAGCAGTCTTCGTACTGTTATGGGATGAACATTATTTCCACTAGTATTTGCGACATCCAATGCAAGCTCCGTAGTTGTAATTCTGGGATCCGCATTCACTTTTCTAATGATGTGTCGACGCTCCCTGTTAGCTAATTTTGGTGGTCGTCCACATCTAGATTTGTTTTCTACACTTCCTCGAATCCTGTAATTTCTTATTACGATATAGACACTTGCATTGCTCCTTCTAACAATTTCCCCCATGTTCTACAGTGAAAAGCCCTTTTTACTGAGCTCTCAGTGAAAATCCCATTTTACTGAGTTCTCAGTGAAAAGCCCTTTTTACTGAGCTCAATAATATTTTTCCTCACCTCCAGTGGTATTTCGGTTCTTTTGAATCCATGTTATCGAATTACGTATTGCAATACACGTCTATTATATCAACAAACCAGACCACTTGCACTGTGTTCACTGCAAAGTCTCTCTTGCAACAAACGAGACAGACTGGAATTGTGTGTTGACTTCCGTACCACAGTAAACAAACACTGTTGCATCTATCACGCTTGCCATGCGCGATACCGCTCTGAAGACCTTGATTTATGTATGAGGACGTGGACGCAGGCACAGAGTTACACGTCTACCTCTGTGCATCCAGACTGTACGCAACATGCTACGAAATGGGGATGTACGTAGACTTTATTGTCCGACTGTATGTAGCAAGTTTGGTGGAAATCAATGCAGTTGTTTAGGAGCCTATGTGAAAAACACATGGATATACGTATTTTTATAATATACTAACATTTTACCTGCAGCTTTGCCTGTGTATCTGGCTGTTACATATTTTCCACAAGTGTACATCTGATTCTTTGCTGTTTTGACTCTAGAGCCGATGTTACATTTATCTGTGTTATTCAGTCATGTGGCATTAACTTTGGTTCCGGAATATGTTGATACAATAAACTGGCTCACTACATTGCTCATTCTCAGCCCCAGGAGATCTCTGTGGGTCTAACGGTCATCGTAATTGTTTTCCAGGTTGCAAGTGAGGTGTGTGCCAAGTGTTACAGAGATGGGCTGATATGTCAATTTGTGCCCAACACCCCCCGCCTCTCCACCGCAACTCTCTCTCTCTCTCTCTCTCTCTCTCTCTCTCTCTCTCTCTCACACACACACACACACACTCACAGGAAAGCAGCCACGGCAGTTGCCTACACGATGGTAGATTTTACCAATGGTTACACCAAAATAAACCGGAAAAATTTTAATCTCTCTCCTAAGTCACCGAACACCTTTCGTTTCTCATTCTCCTCCACGTGCTGTCTCCTTTCCACCTGTCGCCTCACAACCTTTCCCTCTTCCACATCCCCCTTTCTCTGCCAAGCTTCTTCCTCCTGTCTCTGTACATCTACTCCTATTCCTCTCTCTGCCAATCTTTCCTCGCCCCTCCTCTCTCTGTCCATCTCCTCCTCCTCCTCCTCTTCTCTCTCTCTCTCTCTCTCTCTGTCCATCTCCTCCTGTCCCTTTCTATCCCCACCTGCTCCTCCACGCGCTCTACTTGATCCTCTCCATTACCCCATTACCCCCTCCCTGTCTGTCCACCCCATCTCTTGGTCCATCTCGTCCTATGTCATCCTGTTTTCACTACTACTCTCATAAAGATGGGAGGCGATTCTTACCCCCACAGTACTTCTTTCCAAACAATAAGTGGTATGTGTACAATTTTGGTTGAAATCTATCCATTGACTTAGAAGGAGCTGTGAAAAGTATATTTGCACACACTGAGTATTCATTTTAACTGAAGACATTGAAATATCTCGTGAAATACACTTCAGACCAAAAAAAAAAAAAAAAAAGCATCCGTCATGAATGGCGTATGCAATGGCATGAAAAAAGAATCAAGTCACGATTTCGATTTAGTCTTTAAAGGCATTGTAAAGACTAAGAGGCTAATTAAGAAACAGTCCTGTATTTCGAAACAGTTGAGATCATCTACAACTTTTTCTTGGTAACAGTATCCTGCGATGTCAAAGTTTAAAACCTTGTTTCATGAGTACCTCGAAGATAATGCTAAAGATACCAAATTCAAAACGTTCGGTTGGCAGACAAGAAACCATCTATACACTTATTTAGAGATTCGTCGACGTTCTTAAGGCTATGATAAACATTGGTCTTAGTGGTAAGGAATATAATAAAGTGTAGTAGTAAATATTAAAAACATAATCGTACCCGCTTTAGGTTCAATATAAGCCACCAGAAATAATTAATAGCATACATCACCTATGGCCTTGTAGTCCTAGAATATTTAAGTTGCAACTACATATTACGGTTTCTAGGGAACGGCGCTGTCAGGAACAATGATGCAAGATTAGAGTTTAACGTCCCGTCGACGACGAGGTCATTAGAGATTGACTCGGTAGGGGAAGCAAGGCTAAGGAAATTGGCTGTATCCTTTGCAGAGGAACTATAGCGGCATTTGTCTCAAGTGATTTGAGGAAGATCAGAGAAAACCTCGATCTAGGTGGGCTGACGGGTATTTGAAGAGACTGCTAACTTCAAAGGATCATGCGGTAAAGTACTTGCCGAAACTTTCAATATCTGTGAAAGACGAGCCATTCAGCATAAAGTGCTCAACAGATGAATGAAGGCAGTAGAGAAGCACTCGACCTGCCACCCCACACAGTGCGTGGGTGGGGGATAACTTCGAAATCATCAATGGGAACCCCCGCTTTTTATTGCAGATTACGATTCCACGGCAATATCTAAATACTTTTTGTCTGAAAGTTTCCTCGTTTCCCCAAAGATGGCTCTGCAATCGGAGGAATAGAAATGAGTACACAATCGTAATTTACAACATGCTACTTAATGGCTCTTGAATATCCAAAGGCACGTGGGAACTCACCTCCATGTTGCGAGGGTAGGACAGGCCAATATTTCATAACTTCTAGTTGGAAACCCCGTTAGCTATGTTGTATTCCTCTGACGCATCGAACAGGGTACTATTCCACGTGCCACCATGATCATGTAGCGAACTACGACACATAACAGGCAGTACAGTGCGACCGGAGCTCACGTATCGGGCAGACGTAGAACACATCCGGCTATAAACATTACAATACTTGCGCAATGTTTATTGCCTGCACACTACCTCTCATTTGGAGAACAGACGTGCAAGGGGATTGAAATAATCCTGATTTACGAAGAATATAGGAGAAACACTGAGCCTGCTGTTCCCTTGCATGCCGAGTGTTTTTCAGAGAAAGCTCGCTATCGTTCGTTCTTTTACAAGGTTGTGAACGTTTTAATGACCGATGGCAGCGTACGTACCGGCAAAAAGAAACGAAGCAAACGTGTTACAGGAGAAGCTAATGAAATAGCTGTACTAGCGGTAGTGCACCACAACCCGTGGATAAGCGACAGGCAATTACACCGCGATTCCGGTATGGCCATAGGTAGTACTGTCACAATACCGCATCGTCGTAAGTATCATCCACACCACGTATCACTGCGTCAAGAACTTCATTGCACCGATTTCCATAACGGGTTGGTGTTTTGTGAAATGGTACGTCAACAAATGTAAACGACCCCCACGATCTTTGCCGAGGTACTATTTTCCGATGAGTCTGCATTCACAAACTATGGTAACGTTAACCGGCATAGCATGCATTCAGAGTGCAGATGTCCGCAGCTCGTGGTCGTGCGGTAGCGTTCTCGCTTCCCGCGCCTGGGTTCCCGGGTTCGATTCCCGGCGGGGTCAGGGATTTTCTCTGCCTCGTGATGACTGGGCGTTGTGTGCTGTCCTTAGGTTAGTTAGGTTTAAGTAGTTCTAAGTTCTAGGGGACTGATGACCATAGATGTTAAGTCCCATAGTGCTCAGAGCCAAAACGGCTTCAGAGTGCAGATAGCCCCCATTGGTTGTGGCAAGTCGACCATCAGCGTCCTTGGTCAGGTAACGTATGATATGGCATCATGGGAACAAACTCAGAGGCCGTGCGGTTCTTGGCGCTACAGTCTGGAACCGGGTGACCGCTACGGTCGCAAGTTCGAATCCTGCCTCGGGCATGGATATGTGTGATGTCCTTAGGTTAGTTAGGTTTAATTAGTTCTAAGTTCTAGGCGAATGATGACCTCAGAAGTTAAGTCGCATAGTGCTCAGAGCCATTTTGAGCCAAACTCAGTGGTCCGTATTTTATCGACGGCACGTCCGTTAGTGCCTTACGTCACCAGTGAGGCTAGCAACGTGCTTTGCAAATAATTTCGATGACACCATTCGGGAGGGGGGAGGGGGGGGGGGAATACAGAGAATAGATATGGAATCTAGTAGATGCAGCGAGGGAAACAATTCGCATTCACGACGTACGAAAGGCCTTCTTAAAAGCTGACCAATGAAAACGACTTTACTTTTATTTCTGTATTTGTGGTACGTAACTTCTTTTGTAGAAGTACCACTATAATCTCTGTATGACGAATTCAACGCCAGATACCGTGCCACGCAGGCTACTTTTATCAAATAAAAAAAAAAAGCCTCGACCCAGAATCGAACCCTCGACCTCCTGCATGCTAACCCAAAACGCTAGCAACTCACCAACTACATAGCATTGCTATATCTGCTGACAGAGTAGTAACCATCTGTGTGATTACAGATTGCCAATCTTTAACGTCCAAGTACTGCCCGAAATACGAAATTTTTGAGACATATTTTTATACGGTAAGAGAAGTTGATCAAAATTTCATGAGACAATGTTACTGATACTGTAATTTCAAATGCTTCCTCATTAAGATCTTCATCACAGACAGCATATATAGAGAAAAGGTTGTATTTGAATGTAGGCGTCTGTAGTAAACTTTATTCCTCGAGACAAAATATCTAGTTACGAATAAGTGTTTGTCATCGGATAGAGAATTGTTATGTGAGCACAGTCACGGGCTCTCGGTCGGCATCTCAACCTCGCAAAGCCCGTTGAAGTGCTGCTCTACTGCCTCAGTTCGTTTGCCGGGCAGTTTACGCTCAATGTTCCATCTTTCACAGATATTGAAAGTTTCGTCAAGCAGTTTATCGCCTGATCCTTCAGTGCTAGCTATCTTTTTAAATCCCCGTCGGCCCATCTAGACTGCGATTTTCTCTGATCTCTCCCAAACCACATGAGGCAAAAGTTGGGGTGGTTCCTCTGCAAATGATACAGCCGATTTCCTTAGCCTTGCTTGCCCTACCCGAGTTTGAGATGAATCTCTAATGACCTCGTCGTCGACGGGACGTTAAGTCCCAACTTTCCATTGTTGTTTCTGAGAATGCCGTTCCCTAGAAGTCATAATATGTAGCTGCAAATTCAATATTCTCAGACTGCAAGGCTTTCGGTGATGTACGCTATTAATTCTTTCTGGTGGATTTATAGAACCTTAAACGGGTACGATTATGTTTTTTAACACATGGTGCTATACTTCGTTCGTTACATTCTTTACTATTACGAACAATGTTTGTCACGGCCTTCAGAACGTCGACGAATCTCTAAATAAGTGTAAAGATGCTTTCTTATCCGCCAACTGCACGCTTTGAATTTGGTATCTTCAGCATTATCTTCGAAGTACTCATGCAACAAGCTTTTCAATCCTGTCACAGCAGGGTGCTGTTACCAAAAAATTGAAGATGATCTCAACTGTTTCGAAATACAGTGCTATTTTTAATTAGCCTCTTAGCCTTTACAATTCCTTTAAATCTAAATCGTGAGTTGATTCTTTTTGCACACCATTGCATACATTACTCAAGACGGATGGCTCGCCATAGCCTTGGCCAAAATACTAGCTCACATCTAGTCTCTTTCATTCTACATATTCTGTTTGTGATAAGGTTCTATAGGACCAAACTGCTGAGGTCATCGGTCCCTGCTACATATTCTGTTTAATGATGTTCGTGGGGGAGGCGGAGATCAGCGTTTAACATCCTGTCAACAACGAGCTCATTAGAGACGGAGTACAAGCTCGGATTAGGGAAGGAAATCGCCTTTCAAAGGAACCATCCCGACGTTTGCCTGAAGAGATTTAGGGAAATCACCGACAACCTTAAAGCAGGATCGCCGGACACGAGCTTGAACCGTCGTTTCCCGACTGCGAGTCCAGTATGCTAACCACTGCATCTCGCTCGTCAGTCATGTTCGTATCCTAATACAGATGTATCTTTGACCTCAGCGAAAGAGGTATATAATTTGCGGACCTTTCTGTCAGAATGATTACCAAAACAGTCTCTGATAGGGAAAGACTTCTTTTGACTGATTTTACTAATTTTTTTTCACTTTTCTTTCCCGTATTAATTCTTTTCCTGTTTTTTTATTATAGAGGAACCTTATCCTCGGGAAGAGAGGGGCTTTTGGTTTGCTTTCTGTGTAAAAGTTACTGAAATATGTTTTATTCGTCTAAACAATCTGTTCCATTCGCTTATCAGTCCCTTATCTCACAACCTCTTGTTTTTTGAATTCACTTCATTACTGATGTCAGTTATTATCTCCCAATATGGCGCAATGTAATTGGTCACCTGCATGTCATTTCATGGCGTAATTCGCGCTTTACTACAATTTTGGCGCCGAGCGTGGGGCGATCTCATTGCTTATCTACATATCATTTTATATCAGAGAGGAGAAATTTTCTTCACTACTACAGTTAAGATATACTGTCGAATGTCAGTATGTGCATGCATAATGTCCGTATTCTCAATGTTGCACTGACCACCAACACCCTGAAATAATGTACTTTATCACATAGATTTCTAGATCGAGATTCGTTTCCTAATTTCGTTGGAATGGAAGAGGAGATTCTTTTCTTTTCCGTAGCTGCTCGCCGTCATTGAAAAATATATTTGCCGGCAAGATACAAATATGGGCCAGTTCATAAACCAAGAAGTTTCATTTCACAATAGCGAAATTTCCAGTGCGTAACTTGTGTTTAACTACTGACATAGACCGGCAATCACGTGAAGATTTCTGGCCAATGGGGAAACGTTCCAGTCATTAGCTTTTGCAACAAGAATTGCAGAAAATTCATTATTTATTATAAATAATATCGCCTTTTGAAATAATATTTTGCATTAATGAATAAGAAAGAGCCAGAATCTTTCAGAAAACGAAAGGTGGCCGAAACCTCAGTAGTAAGTGGACGCGAACCTGCTACCTTTCTTGTCGCAGCTCATTGCCCACAACGCTATCACCTGCGCTACAGTTTCAACACAGTTGCCAACCCTCCGTATAAAAAATACACTGTCTAAAGACTGCTGTACATGCATTGAGGAGCCAAAACATTGTGACCACCAGCTTAATAGCTTGCTTGTCCGTCTTTGGGAAGAAATACATCACTGATTTTGCGTGGGTCAGGTATCAGACAGTTTGTTGGTAGGTTTGGGGAGATACGTGGCATTAGATGTCTACGCATAGGTCATGTAATTCGCCTACATAACGGGCCGCTGTTTCGCGTAAGCTGTGATAGCGCCAGATAGCGACCCAGATAGGTTCCAGAGGATTTACATCAGGCAAATTTAGTCGCCGAGACGTCAACGTCAGTTCACTGTAATGCTTCTCAAACCACTGTAGCACGGTTCTAGCTCCGAGACACCGACAATTATACTGCTGAAAGATGACATCGCCGTCGGGGAAGAGATTAAGCATGAAGAAGTGGAGCTCCACTCCAAGTTTAAACGCAGCCAAAACCTCTCAGACAAACAGAAGCTAAACGATGTCAAAGTTGGCGTAAGGAGGGCTATGCGTGAAGCGTTCATTGAATTCGAAAGTAAAATTCTATGTACCGACTTGACAGAAAATCCTAGGAAGTTCTGGTCTTACGTTAAATCAGTAAGTGGCTCGAAACAGCATATCCAGACACTACGGGATGATGATGGCATTGAAACAGAGGATGACACGCGTAAAGCTGAAATACTAAACACCTTTTTCCAAAGCTGTTTCACAGAGGAAGACCGCACTGCAGTTCCTTCTCTAAATCCTCGCACAAACGGAAAAATGGCTGACATCGAAATAAGTGTCCAAGGAATAGAAAAGCAACTGGAATCACTCAATAGAGGAAAGTCCACTGGACCTGACGGGATACCAATTCGATTCTACACAGAGTACGCGAAAGAACTTGCCCCCCTTCTAACAGCCGTGTACCGCAAGTCTCTAGAGGAACGGAGGGTTCCAAATGATTGGAAAAGAGCACAGATAGTCCCAGTCTTCAAGAAGGGTCGTCGAGCAGATGCGCAAAACTATAGACCTATATCTCTTACGTCGATCTCTTGTAGAATTTTAGAACATGTTTTTTGCTCGCGTATCATGTCATTTCTGGAAACCCAGAATCTACTATGTAGGAATCAACATGGATTCCGGAAACAGCGATCGTGTGAGACCCAACTCGCCTTATTTGTTCATGAGACCCAGAAAATATTAGATACAGGCTCCCAGGTAGATGCTATTTTTCTTGACTTCCGGAAGGCGTTCGATACAGTTCCGCACTGTCGCCTGATAAACAAAGTAAGAGCCTGCGGAATATCAGACCAGCTGTGTGGCTGGATTGAAGAGTTTTTAGCAAACAGAACACAGCATGTTGTTATCAATGGAAAGACGTCTACAGACGTTAAAGTAACCTCTGGCGTGCCACAGGGGAGTGTTATGGGACCATTGCTTTTCACAATATATATAAATGACTTAGTAGATAGTGTCGGAAGTTCCATGCGGCTTTTCACGGATGATGCTGTAGTATACAGAGAAGTTGCTGCATTAGAAAATTGTAGCGAAATACAGGAAGATCTGCAGCGGATAGGCACTTGGTGCAGGGAGTGGCAACTGACCCTTAACATAGACAAATGTAATGTATTGCGAATACATAGAAAGAAGGATCCTTTATTGTATGATTATATGATAGCGGAACAAACACTGGTAGCAGTTACTTCTGTAAAATATCTGGGAGTATGCGTACGGAACGATTTGAAGTGGAATGATCATATAAAACTAATTGTTGGTAAGGCGGGTACCAGGTTGAGATTCATTGGGAGAGTGCTTAGAAAATGTAGTCCATCAACAAAGGAGGTGGCTTACAAAACACTCGTTCGACCTATACTTGAGTATTGCTCATCAGTGTGGGATCCGTACCAGGTCGGGTTGACGGAGGAGATAGAGAAGATCCAAAGAAGAGCGGCGCGTTTCGTCACTGGGTTATTTGGTAACCGTGATAGCGTTACGGAGATGTTTAATAAACTCAAGTGGCAGACTCTGCAAAGTAGGCGCTCTGCATCGCGGTGTAGCTTGCTCGCCAGGTTTCGAGAGGGTGCGTTTCTGGATGAGGTATCGAATATATTGCTTCCCCCTACTTATACTTCCCGAGGAGATCACGAATGTAAAATTAGAGAGATTAGAGCGCGCACGGAGGCTTTCAGACAGTCGTTCTTCCCGCGAACCATACGCGACTGGAACAGGAAAGGGAGGTAATGACAGTGGCACGTAAAGTGCCCTCCGCCACACACCGTTGGGTGGCTTGCGGAGTATCAATGTAGATGTAGATGTAGATGAAGTTCGCAATAGGAGCGTGTCCTCGATTACCACCACAGTTTCCAAGCAAGCACAGGAGAATGTCTCCCAGAGCATAATTCTGCTCCCACCAGTCTGCGACGTGGCGCACTGCACGTTTGCAGCGCCGTTCACCTCTATGACGGCGATTGTGGAGAAGAAAAATTCAAATGGCTCTGAGCACTATGGGACTCAACTGCTGAGGTCATTAGTCCCCTAGAACTTAGAACTAGTTAAACCTAACTAACCTAAGGACATCACAAACATCCATGCCCGAGGCAGGATTCGAACCTCCGACCGTAGCGGTCTTGCGGTTCCAGACTGCAGCGCCTTTAACCGCACGGCCACTTCGGCCGGCTGTGGAGAAGACCATCGACCTAGTATAGCAAAGATGTGATTCACCCGAAAAGCTGACTTGTTTGCATTGATCAATGGTTGAATCCTGATTGTCCCGTGCCCACTGCAATCATAATTGATGAGGTCGTTGGGTCAACATGTGAACACGTAGGAGTGGTCTGCTGCGGAGCTCCACGTTCAACAATGTACGATAAACGGTGTGCTCCGAAACACTTGTGCGTTCATCAGCATTGTGCTCTTTCGGCAGAGATGCCAGAGAACACCATCTATACTACTTTACAGAGCAAACAAGCCGCCGAACCCCACGTTGTGTGAAGAGTCGTGGACGGCCAACCATTTAGTGCCTAGTGATAGTTTCTCTGTCCTTCTACCTTTTTCCGTTGATGCTCACGACAGTAGCACGCGAACATTCAACCAGCTTCGCCGTTTTCGAGATACTCGTTCACAGGCTCGGCACGTCACAATCTGCCCTTTGTCAAAGTCTCTTATCTCAATGGATTTCCCCACTTCCAGCCCGTATGTTCGCTAGGGCGATCGCCGTCCAAGTCTGCTCCGTTACATTCTTTTGTTACCGCGTCAAGTGCCCGCAACGCCACTAGGCGGCACCCATCGTCGCGATGGGCAGTGGTCATAAATTTTTGGCTGATCATGTACAAAAGTCATTATTTGATATATAATACGGAAACTGTACCAAGAAGACGCGCTTTTGATAGGTTGTCATTGTGCCGCAGCATTGAAACGGTGTACTTTCGTAGCACACTAGTTAAAACACTAAAAACGTTCCGCAGTATAGTAGAATGTTGAACTCCAAGATGTAACATCGTCAGTTTCTCGCAGGTGCGTTTACACATCCCGAGAGAGGACGACTTTAATAATGAGTCCAACTTTTTGAGATGAATGAAGTAAAAAGTGGGACACTTGTAGCGAGAAAATATGACACTAGGCCTAATAAAGACAAAGAATAGCTGGGCAGTATGGTGGATCGAAAATATATCGGAAGGAAGTCAAAACGTATAGATGCTCCCTGAAAGATTTTGTGCATACAACAAACAAACACAAATGAAAATACAGTGTGTTAACTGTAAGACGGCTGATGTGTGAGGGGAGTGCGGGGAGAGGAGGAAGCAAGCAGTGGCTGGCCAGGGGTGCGGAGCCGTTGGGGGAGGGGGGGGGGGGGAGACAAGGCACGCCTACAAGTTGCAGTGCTGGCACTACAAATTGCGCGTCATGCTTACACGAAAGCAGACGAAAGGCTTGGAAGTAAAACTCGCTTTAAATGTTGTTCGTAAACGAAACTGAAATCGTCATGTACATTAAAAATATATATATAAATGAATGTATATATGTTTGTCTACTATGCGCTCACAAACCATTCATCCGATTGCAATGAAACTTTGGTGAGTTGTTCTCCGAACTGGACGCAGTGTTCGCAGGCTCGGCACAATCTTCCACACTGAATAAAATTCCGCTATCGTGTCGCGAATGACACGTTGGTTGAAATCATCGATCATTACTTCGATTTCTCCACTTCTTTTCCAAAGTTAAAAGCGAGAAAGATTTATAAGAAACTGCCTTTTGCACTGCATGTATTTTTTTTAATTTGTAAATGTACTGTAAAATGAATGTGTTTCGAAATAATACAGTAACTAGTGGTGTTTCCATACAAAGCAATACGGTAGCAAGGAAAAATGAAATATAAGGTAATTCGGACGAAATAGGGGGCTCCTTCAAAGTGATCGCGAACAAAATATCTGAAATGGAAACTCACCTTTTCTTGCCAGGCGTTTGTGGTGATACGCCAGGATGATTCTTGGAAAACTGTTTGAATCTTCCAACGCTACGCATGCTTTGTCCTGTGTATGTAGCAGCTCTCACTGAAGATTTGTAAATGGGGTGAAGCATTTTTTCTGCTCCCTTTCCCTTTCGCAGCATTCAATCACATGCAATATAATTTTGCGAGCATCGCTACGTAATACTGGTTTCCTTCTAACCGTAGGCCTACCGGTAGGGGTTGTTGGCGACTCCCGAGATGGGCCAGCAACTGCCTCTTCACTCATTTTGATAATGTTTAGCACAACTGCACAATAAAAACACGCAGAACAGTACAGCGGAAAACAATAACGAAGCAGACGACAATGGCTACCTTGTACAACACAGTCAGCTACGTAATGTTGGCAGCAGTCGAAACTGCGTGCCTACCGAAGCCTCCCGACGTTTACCGACTTCTACCGATTCAGGACTAGGGAGAGGTCTGCCATCTAAAAGTTTACACACTGTACAGCTTTCAACAAAAATGAAGATCTTTTCACGTGAAACAGTTTTACATTGCGACGAAGGGAACAACTTATCAAGACTTCTGCTAAGACCCTTTTTCTCAGGAACATTGAAGTCTACGGTCCCTTGGCGGTATGAAAAATTGAAGCTTCTAAGCCAATCCAATCGAAAGATACGTCCATTTACGTCACATATTTTGATACTCGCAAACTCATTCCTCAAAACCTATAGGGTACTTCCCGTTGACGTAGAACCATGAATTTAGGCAATAAGCAAGATTTCACAATACAACTAACAAAAAAAATCCGAAAATTTTTCAGTTGTAGTTATACCACACGAAAAAATATTTTTTTGTCTTTCTCAAAAGTCGTGGTATCCCTGAGACCAATATCTTGCCAGTATAGATATCGATAACGGGCAAAATAGTCGACATTCTCCAGTCCAGGGACAGGTGAACTACCTACATGCAAAATTAAGTTAGTACAGAAGCTTCGGTGCCAGAGTCCTAGTCGCACTTACCCGCATTTTTTTTAGATGACAAGCGTTGCAGGTTCTGCACAAAACTTAAAAACGGAATAGAAGAAAACGGCGGGACATACCTGCTGTAAACCGTTACTCAGAAGAAATACGTCAGAAATAGAGGGAGCAACAACGATATTTATTGCTTGATATGATGTGTGGTCACCGTAAAAAACCAATATTACTTCGTATTTACGCTATACGGTTTCGATAATATTAATTTTGAATTCATAAAGAACATTTATTTTCTCCTGTAGATATGGCTTTCCAACAATGCGTCCTTCAAGCAAACTCCAGACGTATTCGAGATTAATACTAATTAAACTCGTTACGGCACTGAGTGATAAACCATCCTTTAGCATGAGGTCAACAGGCGTTGTTGTCCATAAGAAGGAAAGGGCACCAATATAAAGATCGCTGATCTTTCCTTCCAATATCGAGGCATCGAATAACCGCTTCTTCAATATATCGCCACGCTACTGGCATAAAATAGTGTGTACAGATTGGAAATTCAACTGAAATCCATGCGCCAAAATTTAGAGCAAATGTGAAAAGCCTGCCGTATTGAAACGGAGTAAACAGCTGCGTTTGAAGCCAATGGCAAACGGATACGTTTCGCTTATATTATTAATTGTACATTTTGCCTGTTGGGATTAGCGACAAGTAAAAAGTTGTTTAATGTACTGTAGAGGTTAGGGACTTATAATGAGCAGTATTAAAGGAAAAGACCACACAGGAAAGTAATGCGCGATTTCCTCGAGGCGGCTGAAGTGCATGGCAGAAATGAGCTTACCGATTTTCTTGCTGTAAACAGTAAAAGTTCATTAAACTGTAAAAATGGTGTATATAAATGAAGCAAAGCTACATCAACCCCTGTGATTAGTTTTTCGGTAAAAGTTCTCCTTTTTCTCCAAAAATAAAAAAAACTATTACTTTCACATTTGCGCGTACTCTTCACTGCTTTATTCATCTATAATCTCTCTTTCGATCCTGAGGAAAATAACTGGCATGTAAGATTAGTTTTTTCATGTCTTATAGTTTCATATCGCTGCTTCATGACAAAGTGTGAACTTTTTCGTTATGGATTACAGTTATTGCGGTACTTAAGTTCCAAGTACTCTGTAGCACAAAATTTGAAGGAAGTTTCATATCAGCGCACACTCCACTGCAGAGTGAAAATCTCATTCTGGAAACATCCCCCAGGCTCTGGCTAAGCCATGTCTCCGCAATATCCTTTCCTTCAGGAGTGCTAGTTCTGCAAGGTTCGCGCCGGCCGCGGTGGTCTCGCGGTTCTAGGCGCGCAGTCCGGAACCGCGCGACTGCTACGGTCGCAGGTTCGAATCCTGCCTCGGGCATGGATGTGTGTGATGTCCTTAGGTTAGTTAGGTTTAAGTAGTTCTAAGTTCTAGGGGACTGATGACCACAGCTGTTAAGTCCCATAGTGCTCAGAGCCATTTGAACCATTTTGCAAGGTTCGCTGGAGAGCTTCTGCAAAGTTTGGAAGGTAGGAGACGGGATACTGGCAGAAGTAAAGCTGTGATTACCGGGCGTGAGTCGTGCTTCGGTAGCTCAGATGGTAGAGCACTTGCCTGCGAAAGGCAAAGGTCCCGAGTTCGATTCTCGGTCGGGCACACAGTTTTAATCTGCCAGGAAGTTTCATATCAGCGCACACTCCTTCTGCAGAGTGGAAATCTTATTCTGGAAACATCCCCCAGGCTGCGGCTAAGCCATGTCTCCGCAGTATCCTTTCTTTCAGGAGTGCTAGTTCTGCAAGGTTCGCAGGAGAGCTTCTGCAAAGTTTGGAAGGTAGGAGACGATATATTGGCAGAAGTAAAGCTGTGAGTACCGGGCGTGAGTCGTGCTTCGGTAGCTCAGATGGTAGAGCACTTGCCCGCGAAAGGCAAAGGTCCCGAGTTCGAGTCTCGGTCGGGCACATAGTTTTAATCTGCCAGGAAGTTTCAAAATTTGAAGGGTTTGCCGTGAAAATGTGGTCACTGGCAGCTTTACGTTTAGATAATTTTAGGTGCATGTTGTTGTATAGTAAAGGCAGCTAACGTATCGTAATTGTATTTAAAGTTAGAAGGAAAACAAATCTCACTCAGTATCAAGAAAATAGAAGTTGAAGTACTTTATTTGAGCGCGCCATGCACAAGTAACCTGCAACTCACAAGGGGACCGCACTTACTCCTTCCTCATCACCGATTTCGTCCAGATCTATTGAATATGCAGGGGTTGGCCAGATATAAAAGGGGCAGAGGTGAGAGCTCCACGCGGCCATGAGATTAAAAGAAAATTGGATTTTTGGCACGGTTCGGGCGAGGGATGAGCTACTTATGGTAACACAATTTATAAGAAGTGCGTGGCATAGCGGAAAGAGTGTGGAACTGTCAGCCAAGAGAAGTGGGTTTGAGCCCGCCTGTGGAAACTATTTCGTCTTTTCTGTTTTCAATTTTTACGTTAATCACGCTGCAAAATAAGCAAAAATAATGTTTAACGTATTGTATTTATTAATTCTTTGATAAAAGGCATGAAAAGGAAAGTCAAACAAAAATTTGGGATTGCGTATAATTTTGCACGAAGCGATTGTAAGCTGTCCAGGAGACCTTCGTATATAATATTAGATGCTTTCATTATTTTACAGTTGATGGTTTACACTTGCAGGAGTCATATTTACCGTAAAAACAGTCGTGAACAATTCATGGAAGTAAATGCGTTTCTCAAACTAGTGAACGCGATTTATTGTTGTAATTGTTGCTGGATTACATAATGGAAAAGCTGAACACATCACATATGTAGGACAAAGACACTTGTAATCGTCATTTTTTGACGAATATGATCAATATTACATAATATGTTAGAGTGTAGCCACTTGTCATAGCATGGCACAAGTTTTTCTATGCCTTCTTCATAGAAGGTTGCCGCCTGTGTATTCAACCATGTGGTAACGTGTCCTTTCAGCTCGTCATCATCGTTGAAGTGTTGACCACCACGGAAAGATTTTTGGTGTAAGAAGAGATGAAAGTCGCAAGGAGCGAGGTCCGGGCTGTACGAAGGATGATCAAACGCGTCCCAGTGAAACTCTCGAAAGAGTTGTTTGGTCACATTCGCCGTGTGAGGTCGGGCATTATCGTGTAAAAAAACAACACTTTTTGACAGAAATCCTCGGCGCTTGTTCTGTTTTGCGCGGCGCAATTTCTTAATGGTCTCGCAGTAACCATGTGCACTGATTTTTTGGCCTCATGGTAAGAAAGCAATCAGCAAAATGCCTTTTCTGTCGTAAAAAACGATGCATATGACTTTTCAAGATGTCAAGATTTGCTTAGGCTTAACCTTCGTTGGTGATGAAGTGTACCTGCATTCCACTGATTGCCGTTTTGTTTCAGGGGTGTCGTACGATACCCAAGTTTCATCCCCCCTGACTATCCGAGAAAGAAAACCATCGCATTCTTCATTGTAGCGTGTCAAAAACTGAAGTGCACTGCCCATCTGTTGTTTTTTGTGTTGTTCAGTAAGAATTTTGGGTACCCAACGTGAGCAAAGTTTTCTAAATTTCAGTTTTTCAGTAACAGTTTCATGAATTAGTGATCGTGAGATTTGAGGAACTTCCACAGCAAGGGCAGGCACTAAGTGTAGACTTACGGTTGTGCTTGATATTCTCTTCAATTGTGTGAACCAGTTCATCAGTAACCACAGGCGGGATTCCACTTCGTTCTTCATCGTGCACTTTATCATGTCCTTCAATGAACAGTCTGACTCATCTTCTAACCATTGAATCACTCATAGCATTTTGTCCGTAAACCTCGCAGATTTGCCGATGAATTTCCTTTGGTTTAACTTTCTTTGCATTTAGAAAACGAATCACGGATCTGATTTCACACACGGCAGCATTTTCAATTACGTCTTACATTATAAAGAAGCACTACAAAGCACACGTCGGCAGCAGCGATCTGAAAATGGCGTACATGTCTTCTCCTTGAGTCAGAGTAACTGCCGCGCATGCTCGGAACTGCGATCGTAGCGCTGCCGCAGATAGAAATAGAAACGGAACTTTACTTTGTGGACGACCCTCGTATTGCGCCAATCTCGGTTGTCTCCAAAATTACAATTTTGTCCTATTTCACAAAAGTTACAGATATGTCACACAACAGTGGGCGTTGTGTTACACATGTCGCAAAACAGAATCCGAAAATGTGTTTACACAATGTTTTTCATATTGTTTTGACCAACTGCTTTATGCTAATACAATAGCCTCATTGACTTCTCTCGGATGCTTACGACTCGCGTGGCTTGGGAAGAGAGACAGTGCCAAATCCTCCCGCATCCAAGAGTCCTCAGCTTGTGTCACCCGTGACACAGCCATCAACGTCAGTATCCCGGATATATCTCGCTCTGCAGGAAAATGTGAGTTTCTGGGAAACTTCGTGGTGGATTAAAACTGATTTCTGGTCTGGTACACAGTTTTAATCTGTCAAGAGGTTCACAACAACGATAAATCGTCACCTGAAATCAGCCTTTAAACTCCGAAACGTGTTACAGGGTACACAAATTCGTGACTAATTAGAAGGATATTGCCTGCTTTCTGTTACTTATGCCAGTAGCACGTTTCAGCAATGTAGGATATTACTAAAATCTGCCGTATTAATAACACTCTTATTGGGACATTTTATTTGGAAGAACGTTACTTA
The DNA here is from genome assembly GCF_021461395.2 of Schistocerca americana. Classification (NCBI taxonomy): domain Eukaryota; kingdom Metazoa; phylum Arthropoda; class Insecta; order Orthoptera; family Acrididae; genus Schistocerca; species Schistocerca americana. The sequence continues at coordinate 135,051,340 of NC_060123.1, forward strand.
CGGAAGGCAGAAGTCCGGGTTTAAATCGCTCAACAGGCTTTCAACTAGTGCACACTCCATTGAAGGAGTCGCGATTTCACCCTGGGGCTAGTACACTTCTCTGTTTTGGTTATTAAAATCATTGTAGGTGACAATACGTCCTTCCAGACCAGCTTTCCATCTGAGATACTAAGTTTAGTGATGGAAACAGCCCGCTGTTTTTCTCACCTGCCTATTATTACGTAACTCGGCGTTTCACGGTTAGTTACAGAGGCACGCTCTGCGTTCCCTCCTAGCCTTGAACGCTCAAAACTTGTTTGAGACTTGCTCAACTGGCAAGACTAAAAAGCTGACGAGCGCACAACGTCCAAACGCAGGATACACTGATGCACAGAGCAAATGGAACACCCTGAAGAAAGCTGCAGATCTGCTTCGAACATACTTTAACCGAAGCATTAAATGCTAGTAAGCTAAACACTATACCACATTTCGTATCACAAAAAGCAGTTCAATTAAATTTTCAGTAACGAGTTTGCCTCCTCTAGGAGCTAAATAGACAGTCATTCTAAAAGTTATAAAATTCGTTTGCACTACAGTGCCTTTCAGGTTTTTTCTAGTGCCAAAAGAGTGCTATCGGGAACAGAGTTTCAGATGGCACCGTAGGTTCTCAAACGGCGACAGGTCCTCTGATCGTACAAGCAGAGCCAGAAATGTTAGCACCCGCAGGATGGAAAGTATTCGTTTGACCAGACCATGTGGTGCCATTCCTGCGCACAGTGTAGCGGTGTGACACAGCACTAACTACTTACCGCGTGGTATTTAAAGTGAACAGCAGATAAAGGCTGTCTTCATTCATATACTGGTGGATAATCCGCCAAGATACGGCGGTTTGTAGTGGAGGTCACCTAGTCATCGGCTTCTGTGAAGAGATTACACTAGGGTTGGTTGCTATCTTTCACCGTATACGTTTCCCGTTTCGTTCGTTAGATCGTCGCTCCTGCCAGAATATCGTCTGCTCAGTGTACGGATCTTCCAGTTCCTGCCGGTACACTGTGTTAACCCCACGGACCATGTGCGAGGCTACTAGTCTAACTGACCACCAGACTTAGTGAGGCTCCACATGTCGATTTGTCTCCCTGCCGCAACGTCTCTTAAGAGTACTGTAGGATGAGATACACGTAGTGGTATCTGCGATTGTGTCTACACAGGCTGCCACTGGGTTTTCATCCCTATCGGCGAAAGTACCGACACCATGTATAGAACGTGGTCCAGTGACGCAGTCAGGAACGTCTCCTTCGACGCCACAAATGTGCTCAATTACCCGCTTTGAATGTTTTTTGGATGTTCGATTATTCTCAGTACAGCAGATTATCATTTACACTGGTGTCCAAACTTAAAGCAACAAACGGAAATTTTGCAAGGTTGCGTTTATTTTGCTACAAGACAGTATAAACAGGTGATAGCAAAGTAGAATCAATGTAAAGAATACAGTACGTAAACAACTGCAACAAGTAGAACAATAGACGACAATGTTCTTCGTTTTTTCCAACTTAACAGATTTGCATACACATTCCGACAGCCGCGCGGTCTAGGGCCTCTTGCCACGGTTTGCGCGGCTCTCCCCGTCGGAGGTTCGAGTCTTCCCTCGGGCATGGGTGTGTGTGTTGTCGTTAGCGTAACTTAGTTTAAGTTAGATTGAGTAGTGTGTCAGCCCAGGCACCGATGACCTCAGCAGTTTGGTACCATAGAAACTTACCACCACCATTCCGACAACTGGTTAATGTGCTCACTATGGGGTGTGACCACCCATCCCAGACATACTCGGTGGGATTCAAATCGAGAGCGCGAGCAGGCCACGCCATGCCTGCAGTATCTTCCGTTTCCAAGAAAACATCAACCACTCGTGCTCTATGAAGTCGAGCATTATCGTCCATCGGTACGAACTCTTGGCGCACAGTACCTCGCAACAACCGCACATGAGGTCCCAAGACCTCGTCACGGTACCTGACAGCAGTTAAACTTCTCCCATTCACCCATACAATTTCATGAAGAGGTGTTAGAGTGGTCAACAAAATCCCTACCCACACCATTAGCGATTCTCCTCGATATCGGTCTATTTCTGCAATGTTCGGGTCTCGAAATAGTGTTCCACATTCCCTTCAGATGCCAATCCCCGTCCAGACCAAACCGCGACTCATTTGTGAGAAGAACATTGGCCCACTCTTCGACTGTCCAGGTCCACTCTAGACGTTCCCTTCTGTGAAGACGCGTCACAGGCACTCAAACAGCAAGTCTCCAACAGTAAAGGCCAGTCTGTCGAAGCCTTCTCTACACAGCTTGCCTCGATACAACACGTCCAGTGGGTGCTGCGAGGTTCGATGCCAGTTGTTATGCAGTACTAAGGCGGTACCGTCGTGCCTTTACAGGCAAATAACGGCCCTTTCTTTCTGATGTCACACGTAGTCTGCCCTGCTCAAGTCTTCGGGATACAGTTTCGGTCTCTACAAACTGTGGCAACATCCGAGAAACAACAGAACGATTCACATTAAGGCATCGGGCCACATGAGTTTGCGAGTCCACTTCTTCCATTCATCCTATTGCCCTCCACCGCAGAGAGTCTGGTAGGCGTCTTCTCTGTGCCATACTGCACGCTATAAGTCACTGTGTATACAGCAATTGTGGATGTGGGACTACTCGGCAAACACTACTGCGTTTGATAGGTGCCCTGACGTCATCGCTGGTGTGGTTTCCCGTTGACCGAAATGCCATCTTCCGTGCAGAACACGCTCGTACGGACATAAGTTGACAGTTTGTATGATTATATCGTGAATGTGTTGCTTTCATTTTGGACTCCAGTGTATTTTCTTTAAAATAAGAGAAACAAAATAGTTATTTCCTTTCCTATTCCACTCGCTAACAGAGCGAGAGAAAAACGACTATCTATACGTTTCCGTATGAGCCCTAATTTTTCGTATCCTTTGTGGTCTTAACGTGAAGTGAATCTTGGTGGCAGTAGAATCGTTCTGCAGTCAGCTTCAAATGCCAGTTCTCTAAATTTTCTCAATAGTGTTCCTCAGTTCCTCCAGGGATTCTCATTTGAGTTTCCGAAGCATTAAAGAATCTAGCAGCCCGCCTCTGAATTGCTTCGATGTCTTTCTTCAGTCCTACCTGGCGCGGATCCCCAACACTCGAGCTGTATTCAAGAACAGGTCGCTCCAGCGACCTGTATACGATCTCCGTTACAGATAAACCACACTTCCCAAAATTCTTCCAATGAACCGAAATCAACCATTCGTCTTACACACCATAGTTCTCACATGCTAGTTCCATCTCATACTGCTTTACAACATTACATCCAAATATTTAAAAGACGTGACTGTGTTTCACAGGACACTGCTGATGCTTTATACCTAAACTACCGATTTGTTTTTCCTATTTATCCGCAGTAAGTTACATTTTTCTACATTTAGAACCAGCTGCCATCCACCACAATAGCTAGAAATTTTGTCTACGTCATCATGCATCCTTCTACAGTCACTCAACCTCGACACAGCTCCAGCAGGAAACAACCGTAGATTGCTGCAGACCTTATTCGCCATATCATTTACGTGTATAGAAGAAAACAACAGCATTCCTCTTACACTTCCCTGGGACAGTCCTGATGATCCACTTGTCTCCGATGAACACTCGCCATCGAAGGCAATGTACTGGGTTCTATTACTTAAGAAGTCTTCGAGTCACTCAAGTATCTGGGAACCTATTCCATGTGCTCGTTTCTTCGTTAACATTCTGCAGTGGGGCACCGTGTCAAATGATTTTCAAAAATCTAGAAATGTAGAATATGCCTGTTGCCGTTCATCCATAGTTCGTATTATACACTCCTGGAAATGGAAAAAAGAACACATTGACACCGGTGTGTCAGACCCACCATACTTGCTCCGGACACTGCGAGACGGCTGTACAAGCAATGATCACACGCACGGCACAGCAGACACACCAGGATCCGCGGTGTTGGCCGTCGAATGGCGCTAGCTGCGCAGCATTTGTGCACCGCCGCCGTCAGTGTCAGCCAGTTTGCCGTGGCATACGGAGCTCCATCGCAGTCTTTAACACTGGTAGCATGCCGCGACAGCGTGGACGTGAACCGTATGTGCAGTTGACGGACTTTGAGCGAGGGCGTATAGTGGGCATGCGGGAGGCCGGGTGGACGTACCGCCGAATTGCTCAACACGTGGGGCGTGAGGTCTCCACAGTACATCGATGTTGTCGCCAGTGGTCGGCGGAAGGTGCACGTGCCCGTCGACCTGGGACCGGACCGCAGCGACGCACGGATGCACGCCAAGACCGTAGGATCCTACGCAGTGCCGTAGGGGACCGCACCGCCACTTCCCAGCAAATTAGGGACACTGTTGCTCCTGGGGTATCGGCGAGGACCATTCGCAACCGTCTCCATGAAGCTGGGCTACGGTCCCGCACACCGTTAGGCCGTCTTCCGCTCACGCCCCAACATCGTGCAGCCCGCCTCCAGTGGTGTCGCGACAGGCGTGAATGGAGGGACGAATGGAGACGTGTCGTCTTCAGCGATGAGAGTCGCTTCTGCCTTGGTGCCAATGATGGTCGTATGCGTGTTTGGCGCCGTGCAAGGGAGCGCCACAATCAGGACTGCATACGACCGAGGCACACAGGGCCAACACCCGGCATCATGGTGTGGGGAGCGATCTCCTACACTGGCCGTACACCACTGGTGATCGTCGAGGGGACACTGAATAGTGCACGGTACATCCAAACCCTCATCGAACCCATCGTTCTACCATTCCTAGACCGGCAAGGGAACTTGCTGTTCCAACAGGACAATGCACGTCCGCATGTATCCCGTGCCACCCAACGTGCTCTAGAAGGTGTAAGTCAACTACCCTGGCCAGCAAGATCTCCGGATCTGTCCGCCATTGAGCATGTTTGGGACTGGATGAAGCGTCGTCTCACGCGGTCTGCACGTCCAGCACGAACGCTGGTCCAACTGAGGCGCCAGGTGGAAATGGCATGGCAAGCCGTTCCACAGGACTACATCCAGCATCTCTACGATCGTCTCCATGGGAGAATAGCAGCCTGCATTGCTGCGAAAGGTGGATATACACTGTACTAGTGCCGACATTGTGCATGCTCTGTTGCCTGTGTCTATGTGCCTGTGGTTCTGTCAGTGTGATCATGTGATGTATCTGACCCCAGGAATGTGTCAATAAAGTTTCCCCTTCCTGGGACAATGAATTCACGGTGTTCTTATTTCAATTTCCAGGAGTGTATCATATGAAAAAAAGACAAGCTGCGTTTCGCACGAGCGAGGCTCTATAAAACCGTGCTGATTCGGGGACATTAGCTTTTCGCTCTCAAAAAAAATTATGATATTCGAACTCAGAAATGTTCAAGAATTCTGCAGAAATCGATGATAAGGATATTGGTCTGTCATTTTGCGGGTCCGTTCTTTTACCCTTCTGATACACAAGAGTCACCTGTGCTTTTTTCCAGTCGCTTGGGGCTTTGTGCTGGCCGAGCGATTCGCGATAAATGCAAGCTAAGTAAGCGGCCAATGCCGCAGCGTACTCTTCGTAAGACCTAACTGGGATTCCAACCGGGCCTGGCGACTTAACGTTCTGCGAAGCGGCGCTTTCATGGCTCAGAAGTAAAGGAGCGAGATCTTTGCTGTACCTCATGCTCTTGAAATTAGTAATCCGTACCCATTTAAGAATAACAATGCTCATCGTCATGCAGTACTTACAGTGAATGGTATACTGAAAACTGGAACTACAGATCGAACGCCGATACCAACATATCTCTTGGGTGCAAGTTCCTAGGAACATTTTTACAAATTTAGCTGTTAGACCGCCAAGATTCGGCAGTTGCATAGCAGAGGAGCATCTGTCATTATATCCTCCAATACACTGTTGGTAGATTTAATGCAAAAGGGTCACATTGGTATACGGCCGACGTCTTTGATTATCAATCATTATTCTGGGTCCCGGGCTCGGTCCTAACTACTGTTTAAATTTTAGTTAAAAGATAATCAGCAATGGCACACTAATATTTTCTGCGTAAGGAGTCATCTACATTCCGCCAACGGCCTAGCCAAAGAGAGTGGAGGAGTGGATATAAATTAAAGGCACACTGTCACGAATGGGGTGTGAAATTGCACCTGAAGGTGGAAGAATCAGCAATAACCAGCTGTTATCAATTGAAGACATGAAGTCTGTAAATGAGAGCACGTACCATGTACTCACATATTTAACTTGACGATGATTTTTCACCAGAATATTTTAACGATCTGAAGATGGCGGTAAGCCTAAACCGGTAATAAAGTGTAAAGAAATCTGTGTGATCAAGACGGACTTGTGAAAATAAAAGTGCTAATAATCAGCAACATGAGGATGTAAGAGGCAATGGAAACCACCGTATCTAAGCGAAACAGTGGCCTGTAGTTGGTTTGGCTCGGCATCTCAGTTCTTAAATGTCACACTGTAGAGCCAATGATAAGTGGCTCCATTCCAGGTCAGCTTTACGATTTTCTCCGTCACTTATCACTTCATTCAGCTCGGGGAATGTTCCCCCTATAACTGGTCTGGTACGGCAGTTCAAAGAGTGGAGAAAGGCAATGGCATTCCACCGCCAGAAGGACCATGCGCCATAAAGCGCTGTGGTGTTCAAACCAACCTTCACGTCGATCGCAGCTTCCCATCACTTAACTGAATATGTGTCATAATGATCTCCCCATTGGAAAAAAAACTGGATTAGTCCTCCCCGTTCGGATCTCGGGCAGGGGACCCCCAAGCAAGAGCTGGCTGTAAAAAACGTTCGAAAAACCAGCAAAATTGTATCAGGATCTGTTATGAAGAGGAAGGTAGCGAAAAGAGTGAGCTGCTATGAAGAGTTCTGTGACAGAATTGTTCACATCAGAATCGACAGCAAACCAACGCCGACAATATTTCAGTTATACATGCTGACGTCACAGCAAAAGAGGAATAGATAGGGTATATGAGGGCACTGAGCAGATATCTCAGTACATACAGGGAGATGAAACTAATAATCATAGGTGACTGAAACACTGTTGTAGGGGAAGAAATAGAAGACAGTTTAGAAAGTAGAATTCGGGCTCGGTAGTAGAAATTATAGGGGACAAAGACTCCTCGAGTGTTGCAATAAATTACAGTTAGTAATAGAAGATATACTGTTCAAGAATAAGACGAGAAGGAGGTATATTCTGCAAAAGACTGAGACAAAAAGAAACCAATTTGATAACATCGTGATGAGAGATTACGAAATCAGGGACTGGACTGTAGGGCGTACCTAGGATCAGACACAGACTCAGGTCATGTTCTAATGTGATGATGAAGAGAGACTGAAGGTTAAGAGAATGTTCCCTAAAGATCAACGAATAAAAAAGTGGGATAACGAAGTATGAGGAATAATGGTATGTGTATTACATTATGTGATGCTGTATGTTCGGTGGTAGTGAATTCCACACTAGGCACTTCAGCTGAAGAGGAATGGATATCCCTACAAAGGGCAACAACAAAAGGTGGACATATAAATCTAGGTACAAGGAAAGTAACCGGGAAGAAACCTTTGGCACTACAACTGTTGGACGAACAAAGTTCAGCGAAAGAAGGAGAATCAGCATTATAAGTCATCTGAATGAGACTAGCGCAGAAAAAGAAAGCTTTCCTCAGGAAAATAAGTCTTCCAGTACCAAACACAGGTCTCAATTTCGGAAAGAAATTTCTGAGAGCATGGGATTGTGTGGAAGTGAATAATAGATTATGGGAAACCCGGAAGGAAGAGAATCGAGGCGTTTGAGCTGTGGCGTTCCAGAAGGATGCTGAGAACTAAGTGAATTGATAAGATAAGAAATGAGGATGTTCTACGCAGAATCAGCGACGGAAGGAATATATGGAAAAAACTGACTAGACGAAAGACTACGATAGTAGGACATTTGTTACTACATCTTCATCTAGACGGAGCCATAGAGGGCAAAAATAAAGAAGTTGCTGGAAGCAATCTTTCTACGTTCAGGTCTGTTCGGGAAATCCAGGGAAATGTTTAGGGAAAGCAAAGAGAACAAAAAATGTATGGCGAAACAGAGGTGAGAACACAGAGAATTAACCACTGCGTCTGTTCCCAGACTGCTACGGGACAGTGGGGGACATAATGTTGTAACAGACTATACGCGGAGAGGTAACAAAGAACTGGCAGAAGTCAGCACTAGTCCACATCTATTACTCTGCTAGACAAGGTTTGCCCCTGGTCCTCGAGAGGCAGCTACTCGCCCTGTGCTTCACATCCTCACAGACCTCACGTCGCACTTGCGTCCTATGGAACGTTTTTCTCGCACTTGATATTTTCTTGATAGGGTGTATGAGATACTCTTGTGCTTCACAGTTGTAACCATTGTCTTTGTGACTGAAATTGCGCAGAAACAAATGAACGACATTTAGTTGCTAGTGGGTATTAATTACAGCAATGGGGAAAGTTGAAAATTTGTGCTAAACCGGGATTCGAAACCGGGTCTCCTCCTTACCAGACAGCTGCTGTGACCGCTATGCCGTCCGGACACAGTCATCGCAACTGCACAGACTATCCTAGCACGCCTCCCGTCAGATTCAAATTCTCAACTTATCCACACACTACTGACGTAGTGCCCCTGACCATTATCCCCAATATTCGCGGCGTTTCACCGATTCCCTTAAAAGCTCGAGTGTTGTGTGCTTCTGCACTGAAAAGATTATTGGCCAGCCTCGATTTAATTATTCACATGTGGCGTCTGTTCTATTGACCATTAATTCAGTTGTGTCTGATTCATAATGGCTGCAGGACTCGGACATGTTCGACATTACGCAGTTACAGAAGCGTGCTGCAAGGCTAGACAGGCCTTCAGGATTTGAAGTGGCTATTCTTCAGACTGGCTATGGCGAAGTGGGTGAAGATTATGTTGCGCGTCTCTTGCTGCCTGAGGAGCACATGAAGTGGTACATCGTGAAATAGAAGCGGGTACCTCTGTGCAGATCCTAATGCTTACATCCGCATCTACATGCAAGACGCCTTACGGTGCATGATGGAGGCTACCCTGTTCCACTGCTAGTCATTCCATTTCCGGCTCCATTCGCAAATGAACCGAGGGAAAAACGTCTATTTATATACTTTCATACGAGCCTTAATTTCTCTTACCTTACCGGTACCAAATCTAGCGGCACGTTTCTCAGTTCTATATCTACACCTAGTGTCCGCAAGCCATCTTATGGTATGTGACTGCCGGCACTTTATGTACAACGGTTACTTCCCCCATTTCCCCTTACAATCGCGAATGGCTCGCGGGAAGAGCTCGAATCTCTCTCATGATCCCTTCTTATTGTTTTCGTATGACATACGTAGGAGGAAGCAATATACTGGTTAACTCTTCTACGAACGTATCCTCCACGGACCTTCAACAATAAACCACATAGTGACGCAGAACGCTTCTCATGCAGTGTCTGACATTGGAGTTGGCTGAGCACCTCGGTGATCCTTTCACGCTTACCTGTAACGAAATGCGCTGCTCTTCTTTGGATCTCCTCTATTTCCTCTATCAATCCTGTCTGATATGAATCCCAAACTGACGATCAATAGTCAAGTATTAGTCGAAGAAGGGTTTTGTAAGCTAACCCCTTTGTGGATGAAATATAAGGAGCGTTCAAACAGAAACGAGCCGGAGTCTGGAATGCGCAAACCGGTGACAGGAGGCTAATATAGTGGCTTGTGTAAAGAGATGTGGTTCCGACCAGAGCGTGGAAATTTCTGACAGTGGAAGCAGTAGGAGGAACGGACATTCATCGACGAATGTCAGCAAGGGTCAAGACGTATCACAAGCGCTTCAGGGAAGAACGGGTGCCGGCCGAAGTGGCCGCGCGGTTCTGGCGCTGCAGTCTGGAACCGCGAGGCCGCTACGGTCGCAGGTTCGAATCCTGCCTCGGGTATGGATGTGTGTGATGTCCTTAGGTTAGTTAGGTTTAACTAGTTCTAAGTTCTAGGGGACTAATGACCTCAGCAGTTGAGTCCCATAGTGCTCAGAGCCATTTGAACCATTTTGAAGAACGGGTGTCGTTAGCCTATGATGCACGGTCTGGAGCACCACACTGCATTACCGATAACATCGTCCAGCTGGTGGATACAGTCATTACCCAGGACCGCCGAGCGCCAGTGAAGTCCATAAGTCCATAGCCGCCGTGGTCGGATTGAGCGTCGGAAGTGTTCACATCATAGTGAAAGAACGACTGCACAAGCGCAAAGTGTGTGTCCAATGGGTGCCCCACAGTCTTCAACCACACCAGGAACCACGTTGAATGGCCTACTGTCTTGTTCATCTGCAGCGCTATACTCGAAAAGGGAATGCGTTCCTGGCACGAGTGGTGGCTGGAGATGAGTCATAGTGTCATCACTTCTAACCAGAATCAAAACGACAAAGTCTCCAGTGGAAGCTTCCAGAGTCACCACCAACAAAAAAAAAAAAGCCAAGGCCGTCCACACGAGTGCAGGAAAGGTTATGATCACGTTATTCTGACCAAGGTGGCCCCCTTCTGATTCACTTCCTGCAGCACGGGGCAACAGTGAATGCCCAGCGTTACTCGCAAACCTTGACCACCCTTCGCCACTTGTTGGGTCATTCTGCTTCACGAAAATGCAGAGTCTCATACGACCAACAGAGTCGCGGCACTCCTGCAGAAATTCAAATGGTAGGTTCTCGGCCACCCTCCATACGGTCCGGACCACTCTCCCTGTGATTACGTCATATTTGGTCCCCTTAAAAGGCTCTTAGGGGCAAACGATTCACCTCGGACGACGACGTCCAGCTGTACGTGCGAAGTGGTTAACATCTCAGCTCCGGGAATTTTATGAGACAGCCATTCACCGCCTTGTGTCACAGTGGGAAAAGTGTCTCGACAACTAGGGTCAATACTTCTAACATACAGGTACTGGTTTCTGGAATTATGCCTCCGGCTCGTTTCGTTTTGGACGCCCCTTATACAATTCCTAAGGATTCTTCCAGTGAAATTCAGTCTCGCGTCTACCTTACCTGCGATTTTATTAAAGTGGTCGTTCCACTTTAAATCGCTCCATATGTAGACGCCTAGATATTTTAAAAATGTCATAGCTTGCAGCGATTGTCCTCCAATTCGTGTTATCATACGGTGATGGGTCTTTTTCGCTATTTCCACTGAGGCGACACAAGTCGTGGTATGCCTCCTAATATCGTGTCGGACCTCCTTTTGTCCGGCGTAGGGTAGCAACTCTATGTGGCATGGACTCAGCAAGTTGTTCAAAGTCCTCTGCAGAAATATTGAGCCATAAATTGTGGAAGACTTGCCAGTGGATTTTGTGTGCGAACTGATCTCTCGATTATGTCCCATTGATGTCCTATGGATTTCACGTCGGGCGATCTAAATGGCCAAGTTATTCGCTCGAATTGTCCAGAATGTTCTTCAAACAAATCGCGAATAGCTGTGGCCCGGAGACATGGCGCATTTCATTCATAAAAATTCTATTGCTGTTTGGGAACATGAAGTCTAAGAATGGCTACAAATGGTCTCCAACTAACCTAACATAACCTTTTCCAGACAATGATCGCTTTAGTTGGACCAGGGAACCCAGTCCATTCCCTGTAAACACAGCCCGTATCATTATGGAGCCACCACTAACTTGCACAGGGCCTTGTTGACAACCTGGGTCCATGGCTTCACGGGGTCTGCAGCACACTCGAACCCTATTATTGGCTCTTACTAACTGAAATCGGGGCTCATCTGACAGGGCCACGGTTTTCCAGTCGTCTGGGGTCCTACCGATATTGCCACGAGCCCAGGAGAGGTATTACAGGTGATGTCGTGCTATTAGCGAAGGCACTAGCCTGCCATACCCGTTAACACCAAATTTCGCCGAGTGTCCAAACGGATACGTTCGTCGTACGTCCCACATTGATTTCTGCTATTATTTTTGTTGTTTGTCTGTTAGCAGAGACGACTCTAGGTAATCGCCACTGCTCTCGGTCGTTAAGTGAAGGCCGTCGGCCACTGCGTTGTCCGCGGTGACAAAAAATGCCTGAAGTTTGGCATTCTCGGCACTCTCTTCACACTGTGGATCTCGGAAAATTGAATTCCCTAACGACTTCCGAATGGAATCTCTGATGCGTCTGGCTCCAACAACCATTCCGTGTTCAAAGTCTGTTAATTCTCGTCATGCAGCCATAATCCCGTAGCAGATAAAATCAGCTGGCACAAACTGGGAGTCTTGCCAGTGCACTGCCCTTCTACGCCTTGTGTACGCGATAATACCGCCATCTGTATACGTGTGTATCCTCACCTCAGTGTATGCGCAATACGCCACATTTAATTATACTGGAGTTCAATTGGCAGTCCCTGCACCATGTTTCGATCTTCTGCAGGTCTTCCTGCATTCCTCTACAACTGTTCCATCTTCCTTTAATCCAACCTGGGGGGAGGGGATCTCAAGCACTCGAGCAGTAATCGTGAACGGATCCCAAAAGTGTTCTGTACTTTATGCGCGAGCTAAAGTTTCCTAGAGTTCTCCCAATAAACCGAACAGGAACATTCGCCGCGCCTGCGACCGACCTTCGGATCACCGCAGGATCACGTACAGGCTGGACCGGCGAGCAGCACGGTGTGTTTAGGCCAGTCAGGGGCAGCCGGTCCCCAGCAGGGGTCTGTCGCAACGGGAAGAGCGCGCACGTGCCCTGTCAAGCGCGTTGCATTGCGCCGTTTCACGTCACTCTGTTACGTACGCGCTTTATGCTTACGAACTCTTAACGCCGTTTTCCAGCCAGAAAATTAGGCTCTAACGTCCTGTGGGTGACATATTAATTAGAGGTGGAGCAGAAGAGTGAATTGGAGAAAGATGAGCAAGAAAATCAAATGTATTTATTATAGTGGAAGTGTTTACGTGTGGTTTCTGTCTCCTGTGGAATGGCGCTTTGACCTGCGTTTTGTTGTGAGCGAAATGTAGGAGCAAGAGCCTCCGTCTACTGTTACTCGAGTCGGTGCGCGTAAAGGACGAAAAGACATTAGAATACAATCTAAAATTGTCGTATCGAATGTGAAGAAACCAGAAATAATATAAATATTGTGCAAGTTCATTAATTGACAACAAATCCTTGTATTTACAGTCCAGTAACATCGGCAGAAGCTCTACATGTGAACAAGTGTTTCGATCTTCCAAGAAAGGGATATAAATGAAAACGTAAATCTACGGTATTGGAAGGTTGTGGCAAAAAGTTAAGGCGTAGAACTGTACTTCCATACTGCGACAGAAGAGAGTATCCAACGGCTAAAAAATGTAAAGTGATCTCCGTGAAGAAATTAATTATTCTGACTCCGTTCTTTGTCTTCTCCGCTCACTTGGTTTTTGATTCAGAGAGTGTAATGGTGAACAAAAAATTTTAATGGAAAGCAGAGACATTGCACCAGCAAGAAAGAAGTTTTTTCTACAATGTACTTATTGCGAGCTGAGGACAATAGTGTTGTACTATACTTCGGTAAAACTTGAGGTTCACATAACCGTACGCACAAATATATTTTGCTCGACTTCAACGGAAATATTTGCCTGAAAGTACCCAGAAACTTTTGTATAGCGTATATCGGCGATTTGGCTGATGGGTGCAGTGACGAAGGGTCAGTAAATAAAAATTTTTCCTGAGGTACGGAATACTCTCGGTCGTATTAAGGCGAGCGATCGGAACTAAAATCCTGATGGCGGCACACAAGTACACGAAAATGAAATACTCTCATAGTTGACACATTACAATAATGATGTTCCAGATGTTATCAAAACAAATTTAACAGTTTGCTTAACAAATTTCTCGCTGGTAGTTTATAAAAGACGCAACAGAACTCAAATTCACATTTTTCATTACACACGCGGAACAGTTTAAGACCTCTTACGGCATTTTATTTTTTATCTCGGAATACTTTTATGTTTTCACGGTAAAATATGTATCAAATGCATCTATAAACTTTCAGAATGTTCATATACTTTTTCAGTCCAAATATGTCGGTGATTCAGTTTCTTCAAGACACCGAAGAAAAAAATTATTTTTCTTCAAAATTTCTTGTAACGCGAGTTTTAAGTTTTTTTCGTAGCAGCTGGCGAGAATTTTGTTTTAACCGTTCAATTTTGCTTTGAAAAGCACTCCATCATATTCTATTCTAAAAACAGCTATGTATAATATTTTGTGGGAATTTTTACTAACATTTGAATTGACCTTGAGGTAACTACTTTCGTGACGGCCGCTATACTGAAGGAATACCATCAATGGCTCCGGTTAGTGGATTATATAGTAGCAGATTGTTATCAGTTCATCCAACAATGGTATCAGGCATCGGTATGAATGTGACTGTCGTCATTTGGTTCAAAATGGTTCAAATGGCTCTGAGCACTATGGGACTTAACTTCTAAGGTCATCAGTCCCCTAGAACTTAGAACTACTTAAACCTAACTAACCTAAGGACATCACACACATCCATGCCCGAGGCAGGATTCGAACCTGCGACCGTAGCGGTCGCGCGGTTCCAGACTGTAGCGCCTAGAACCGCTCGGCCACCCCAGCCGGCGTCATTTGGTTATTGTTATATTATGCAGCAGTGTAGCTAAGGTTGAATCAGTGAAGTTCTACGAAAAATCTGAAGCAGAAACATCTTGAGAAATCTGACAAGCTCTACTAGGGGAGCAAATGTGTAGCTTCTCCGGCCAACCATGTTGAGACTCTATGTTTCTCCGTGGGAGACTACGGAACACCAGTCTGTGGAGCGTCGGTTCACACCAGGCATGTGGGCGTGGCCTCAAACGAGTCAGTCCGTTTAGTTAGGCCAGCCCCAATCCCAAAGAACTACTCAGTGGCCAGCATTACACCCTCACCCTTAAAACTCAGAGTGGAAGGAGAAATAGAACGGAGGAAGCAAACTGAAGACCCAGAACACTTGATGTACAATTATACACCTGCAACACGTACCCTCAGGTCCAGGGCCGGCCGCGGTGGTCTAGCGGTTCTAGGCGCTCAGTCCGGAACCGCGCGACTGCTACGGTCGCAGGTTCGAATCCTGCCTCGGGCATGGATGTGTGTGATGTTCTTAGGTTAGTTAGGTTTAAGTAGTTCTAAGTTCTAGGGGACTGATGACCACAGCAGTTAAGTCCCATAGTGCTCAGAGCCATTTCAACCTTAGGTCCAGGAAACATTTTTGCAGCGAAAGTTACCGTCAGACGTGAAACCAGATGTCAGACGTGTTTTCCTGTGGGAGGAAAGTGCGCTTAAGCAATATGGGTTCACTCCAAGAGAAGAAATTAGCTGTGCTTACCACCTACCCTACACTACTTCGAGAACCCAAATAGATTGAGAACAGGAGTCTTGAGGTGTAGAATAAATTTGATCTCATGGGGGTTTGAAAAGGACGTTACTTGGAGCTGCGCGGCAGTCCAGAAGCGAAATCACCCACCAGTATGCGAAAACATGAACGAATCCTGTATGCGGAAAGGTGTTTTAAACGGAAAGAGCATAAAGATTGCGGAATTATGGAAAGAAAGGTGTGCTGTCTATCTCCCTGACACGGAAAGTAAGGTAAGTAGCTTTTATAGGACAGGACCACATAAGAACAAAAATAGCTGCCAACAATACAGTAGAAGAACAATTCAGCCATTTTAATTATCTGAGATGTGATACCAGATACGAGCATGACAAAGATATAGAGAAAGTCACAAAATTTAGAAACATACGTGGAACAACAAATAGATACCTCACAAACAAGACACTTAACACAAATGAAGTTTCATAAAGTAATGGCCTTCACTACGCTATTTTACGAAAGTGAGTCGTGGGTCATTTACAGACAAGAAAGTAAGATCTACGCAGCTGAAATAAGATTTCTTAGCGCTATTAACGTTCGCTTCAGAGTAGACAGATTAAGAAACAGGAATATTTAACATTTAACATACGAAGCAAAACTGAAGGCAACATAAGAAAATGGGACGAACATCTCGACGTA
This sequence comes from Schistocerca americana, assembly GCF_021461395.2. Classification (NCBI taxonomy): domain Eukaryota; kingdom Metazoa; phylum Arthropoda; class Insecta; order Orthoptera; family Acrididae; genus Schistocerca; species Schistocerca americana. The sequence goes on from NC_060123.1 coordinate 135,067,383, forward strand.
AAGAACAGTGCCATAGTACATTACAAAGTAACAAAATGTAATGTGGTACGCTAAAGAAGTCCGGGAAGAGTAAGGAAGAGATGCACACTACAACAGACAAAGGCCCGACATCTGAAGTGCAGAAGAAGCTGTGTATTAGAATATTACTTTCTTCTTCTTCTTCTCCTTTTTCTTCTTCCTCACCGGATTCTGACCATCCGGGAAAACGAAGGTTCAAATACTCATCCGGCCATCCACATTTAGGTTTTCTGTGATTATTGTCTTTGCCCATTGTTTTTCGGAAAACATAAATTCATCACCATGAAACCAACTTCTTAAATCTCTGAGACATGAAATTCTGCATATCACACGTCCACGTCTGTCAGTTATTATACTTTGAAGTTTTAGGTGTAGGAGAGCGCATATTTCTCACAGCTGTTTCCTATTTTTAATCATTTTCCAGTCCTCCTCGATACTTCGCAGTTTAGAATTTGGTCAGTCGAGGAGACTCTTAAAAGCTTTTGTAGGTCCACGTACCCGAGGCGTTCTGATTTTCGTCTCGACTTAGTTCAGTGACAGTGTGTCTAATGCGTGCAGAAGAAATGCATTTATGTAGCTATCGTTTCGTTTGACTGCCTAGTGCTGACTTTCCGGCACGTAATTGTTGAGCTTGAGAAATAGAGCATAAGCTAAACAAATCTCAAATTTAATTTACGTTAAACTCTCTCGCACAGAATTACTGGCGCACCCTGCATGCCACTGTCAACTCCAGCAACATTCAGACGTTGTCTGCGTGAATAATACCTTCCTTGATCGCTATAACAACTTTTTTGCGGTAGTTGTTGAGTCACAATATTGCCTAACGTCAGTTACTCCAGTTTAATAATTCTTGAAGGCTTTCAACAAATCCACCAACACAGCAGTGTGGATGAGATATCTGGTGTTTTTGAGACATCCAATGTGAACGAGACTCTCTCTCGATCTAATATCCTGAGAGTTCCTCAGAATGTTGCCTCAAAGAAAAGAGTGAAAAGCAAGAGAGACAAAAACCGAACTTGAATATGTGCGACAACTTGGCTAGCTGTTGACTTCTACGAGAAATGAAGAGCAGAGCCGATGAGAGCCGATGCATCTGTAACCTGTGCACCAGCGCGCAACGCCAGCAGGTGGCAGTCCTCAGCTGATAGAAATCCAGCTCGTTCTCAAGAGAGCCAATCGACACCAGAGAAGACCATCGAGAGATGTGGCCTAGCACGCTTTATCCAGAGAGTCTCAAGGAACAGACAATCAGGTGTGGCCTCCTTAGAAGGATGGGAGACAAGAGTTTCCACGAAAGTAGAGCTCAAGTATGTTCGACTCCGTATCCCTGCATTTGATGGGCAGTGGGCTACCGCTTGCGCTATTCGAATACTTCTTACAGATCCACTCGTCAGTTTCAAGGCCGGTCTGGCAGGCAATTTTACCTTCTAACAAATGGTATTCCGCTAAAGGACAGAAAAATATCATCTCTAACTTTGCTACATTCTCCGTTAAACGGTATTATTTTCTCAGTTTGTTCCTTCACTTCTAGCGGCTGCAGTTTCATTTCAACAGAGGTTTTAAATAATATGTAAATGTTTGTCTATGTTATCTGTTTCTTTCCAGAAGTTCAGGTATTTTTAATATTGTAGCTTGTCGAAAGGCTTCTCATAGCAAGCTAAGATATCACACATCTTTGGATTAGAATCGCTTCCCTCGAACACAATGTATTTATAAAAATCAAACTGAATTTCAGACATTTATTGTTAGAGAGAAATTTACAAGTACAACTGTAACTCAAAACATGGTGTGGCATGTATGGTGAAACTCTGTCAAAGAGTAGAATACATGACATGATGTAAGTACAATATGAAAACACGATTCTAGACAAAGGTTCAAATGGCTCTGAGCACTATGGGACTTAACTTCTAAGGTCATCAGTCCCCTAGAACTTAGAACTACTTAAACCTAACTAACCTAAGGACATCAGACAGACACATCCATGCCCGAGGCAGGATTCGAACCTGCGACCGTAGCGGTCGCGCGGTCTAGACAAAGGATTTGGAAGTTAGAAGCAGTATGAAATGCACAAAATGGATTTCTCAGTTTGGTATAGCAATACGAGTCATCCTAACAGGCAATACGAATCACCCTAGTAAGCAATAAACCGATGAGTTAAGCTTTTAAAATTGATATTTACGGGCTTCAAAGGGAGGGACTGTCATCCGTGTTCAAATAATGACGTCTGTGTGTTATGAGTTTGGGGAAGAGACCTGCAAGCAGTTAACAAGTCTACCTAAAGAATCCCAGATATGTTCTGCGGGATTCATTGGTGGTAGGGCGAGTACTATCTGACTAGTTTTCTGTCAGTGCTGTTCGTTGAAGAGATGAGCCCGTTGTGGTAGAGTGTTGTCAAGTCGCTGGATCAAATCATCACACACATACATAAGCATCAGAGGTGTCATCTCGGAAACGTGGAGCGTCAGGGATAGCGCAGTGGTTACAAAACTGGACTCGTATTCTGGGGGAGTCGGTTCAAATCCCCGTGCAGCTACCTACATATAATTTTTCAGTGGTTTTCCTAAATTGGTTAGGGCATATGTCAGGTTGGTTCCTTTGATACGAACATGGTCGATCGTCATCCTTCCATAATCCGAGCTTGTATCCCGTCTCTAATGGTCTCATCACTGACGAGACTTTATGCGTTATGCGATATGCGTCCGTAGAGCTGAAGACTGTAGGACGTGGAAAAATCTAAAGCAGTACCTTTTACAGAATTTTGCACGGGCAAAGGCGTGGACATCTCGCGTTCTCCTAATGATACGTCACAGCTCACCACACGCGTAGACTGCCTCATTCTCGCAGGTTCGAATCCTGCCTCGGGCATGGATGTGTGTGATGTCCTTAGGTTAGTGAGGTTTAAGTAGTTCTATGTTCTAGGGGACCGATGACCACAGATGTTGAGTCCCATAGTGCTCAGAGCCATTTGAACCATTTTGAACTGCCTCATTCGGAGGCATCTCTTTCACGGATATCTGACTGATGATGCATCCGAACGTTCGAAAGCAGGCCCGAAAATCAATGAATAATAAAATGTACCGTGGATACATGGGGAAGGAAATATTGCTAATCAACAAAGAAGTCATACAAGTTGATGAGATTTTGTATTTTGGGTAGCTTAAAACAATGACTGGAAGAAAGGAAAAAGAAATAAACAGAATACAAATGACCAGGAGTGCTAAATACGGTTTTCAAAACTAGGCTTCCAGTGGAACTGGAAAGGAAAGCTTAAGAATGGTATGCATATTCAATATGGACTTACGTCAAGGAGACAGGAGCTCTAACACGTAAATCATTCAGAAATTAAAGGGGCAATAGCAAGATTCATGATGAAGAATTACGAGGAGGGAGAGAGGAACAAACAAATGGATCTGGAAAGAGATCGGAGTGGAAGATGTAATTAGATATGTAGTGAAAATGAGTTGTAACCATGTGAATTGATGGAAGATGATCCAAGGAAGTTCTCTATTGGCTCCCAGAAGGTAAGAGAATCCGTAGACATCGACGTAATGGACGGTAGGTAGACGATACCATAAAATATGTGGGCGCGATATGCGTCCGTAGAGCTGAAGAATGTAGGACATGGAAAAATCTAAAGCAGTACCTTTTCCAGCAGTTAATATCAAATCGGTTTTAACTGAGATGATGAAGAGGTTCAACCTAGTTTAGGACGCATGTGCGAAGATCAGAGCCCTTGGCATTGCAGCTGCAGTCGGCACTGTTCTGGAATGCACCCAGCCCCGGCCACGCTGGCTCCGCGTCGCTTGGCCACGGCCCTGCTTCGCGTCAGTCCTCAGCCGTGCCTTCTGGATGCCGAAACTGTGGATAAAAGTTGTCGCTGCAGTCTACCGACACCATTTAACCACCTGGCCGCCTCTGTCTGGGTTCAACCTAGAGGCTGCATTTTCTTTTTTTAAGTGAAATGATTTATCAAAAACAAGTGTAACAGGACCTATTTATAATGCTGTTTCTGAAAATTTATTTCATTTTATTCTATCATGTTAGAATTCTTCACAAAATAATATCTCATATTTGGAATATTTAAGTAACTGAAGCCCAAATATTAAAATAAAGCATCCAGAAATGCCTGTATTTGTACTCGGAGTCTTTCGCGGTGGCATGCTTCAATAAAATGTTCTCGGTTTACAAGCCGTGCCATTTCGAATAACACACTCGACCTTTCGATAGGTGTCACCACCATCGTCATCAGGAGCTGAAATCACTCACTGCCAGGGCTGCCAGTAGAGCGCGGGGGCGGGCTTTGGACACTGACCGAAAGCAAAGGGGGCGGGAGTGGCAGTTTCAAACGCGGCGCCGACTGCTTGCGCCATGTGACGTCACTCGGTCCCTCGGCGGAACGCAGCCCCTGGGAGCCGCCCAACTTGCGCACCTCTTGCCCTCTCTGAAAGGTTCCAGAGAATGCCAGCGGGCGTTTCTCCTCTCAACAGAACGACACTATTAAACTGCGCGGCAGTTGTACGAACTCTGTGCTGCTTCCGGAAACGAACACAGCCGTGCCCTCGGTCAAAAGCTATACTGGCGGCGCGGCATACGATGGCCTGATTCCCTCCACCTCTAAATCGATCGTCCCCGCTACCAATGGTGTCCAACTGACACACAGCGACACCCGCGTCACATGGATGTTTCTATCTGTTCGCAACCATGGCGCCATCCAAGACACATTGACTGAAACAGTAATCACGGTTAGTCCGATGAAACATCGGAGTCCAACCGTCAAGGCAACCAAAACGTCAAGAAATCCACAACCACACCATCCACTGTAGGTAGGAGTAGCACTTCAGTGCTGGAACTGCCCACACCTCGGGTCTCGGCATCCCGTTGGCGGACGAGGGAGCGAGCGAGCCCAGCCAGATCGGTATTTCAACTCCAGATGACGATGGTAAAGACAGCTATCGAAATGACGTGGCTTGTAAATAAATAGTTGTTTTAGGAACATTATGAGTACTGTGTTACATTCAGTTTTGCAAAATTTATCATTTTCTTTCCCTCGCAAAACCTTCATCTCTATTGAACATGAAAATCCTGGCATTCAATGTGATTGGGATAGGTGCGTGAAACAAAAACAGTGGAATGTAAATACCTGGCCAGATCGGAGACACTTTGTGCCTGGGACTTAAAACATCTTGCATGAACTTTTTATAGATCATCCAGCAATAGTCAGCCATCAGACTTTCACTCCATCTTCCCTGACACCTCTTCTCCATCCCCTTACTGTCTCGGTGGCTCCTTCCTGTTCATGATAATGTCCCACGGAAGTTGTCAGTGGACTTTTGCACTCATGTTACTACCCAACTTATTGAATTTTTCCAAAATGATTTCGACAATGTTCTTCTAATTTGGAAGTTCTATATACCCTAGAAAGTTTTCAGTAACAGATATGAAGGTATTCCATGCAACTTTTTCTCTAACATTCATTTTGTTCTGAGGTTCGTGATTTGTCATCAATTTGTGAATTTGAAGATCAACAAAAATTCCAGCTATCAATATTTCTTGACTAATGAAGCAAAATTCCATAGAAAGATATTTAAGGCAGGATTCATTTTGTGAAACAGCCCTAATAAACTTCTTGATCAAGCCCGATCTCATGTACAGTGGTAGAAGAAAATCTTTTTAATTCTACAGGCGGTTCATGCAAGATATTTTTAGTCTCAGACACAAAATGTTTCTGATTTAGTCAAATCTTTACACTACAATGCTTTTGCTTTACCCAACTGCCCCACACAAATAAAAAAAGAAAATTTTGGTGTACTCAGCTTGTTGCCCTAATAAAATTCCAGCAGCTTATAAACTTTACACCATTATGAAAATACTGCATCTGATATAAGAGATCTAACAGTAGTTTGAAATCAGCTTAAAACAGTTCATTAGGAATATATGTTTATTTTCAACCATCTGTTGTCAAGCACATTGGTGTAAACTATCAGTGGCCTCATATTACAGCTCGTCTCACATACGGCACCTCTAGACCACTTGTCTACCCCTTGCTATCTACTAGCACACTCTCAGCAACAGCTCTCAAACATGCAGCTGCTCACTTCAGACATCGCAAGCGAATGCATAGCTGCCGGATGGAATGTAGTGGTTTTGGTAGCATGAACATTTACAATGAAATTCGTTTGACATTTTATTTAGTTGTTAATTATGAGAACTTATGTTTAGCAGATAGCACCCTTCGAAAACTGCTGGCAGCGAATCTTGACTTGATTTACCATGAACTGTCCTGCTTATAAAAACCACATTTCACGTGAGACTAAAAGTATTTTACTTACATTTTCGGAACTGATGGAATAAGATACAACCAGAAAATTCTAAACTCAATCTGCAGAAATCATCATTTCATGACTTAAATTTCGGAAAGCTTTTGATGACGTTCCCTAAACATAATATCTTAAACAATGAACTCACGTAAACATGGACTCATATACGGAACTGGATAGAGATAATTTGTCAGACAGCAATTAGTATGTCGCTCCTTAAAGTTAAAAAGAATAGACGTCAACTTAATAAATACAAAGCTGCAAGACGATACACGAAGGAATTACTATGTCCCAATTGAAGTTCGTAATGAATTGAGGTCGTTTCGACCTTTGAGGCTGACCACAGGCTTTGCTATCTGAATAACCAATAGAATTCTCAGTCTTGGTCATTGTGTTGTTTATCTGATAAGATACCCAGTTTCGGCTGCACAGACATAATCAGATCTTTAAAAGAAGCAGCGACTAGACGAACCGTGTGTCACTCCTCTCCACGTCTATACTGCCGAGAAAGGTTATTTATTCATATCAACTAAAATGTGACCAAAACTGCGAATTCTGGAGCTTATTTAAATTCCCTAACGTAGCAGTGCGCCCAGCGTGTGTGTGTTGTGTGTGTGTGTGTGTGTGTGTGTGTGTGTGTGTGTGTGTGAATTCCTAAGGCACCAAACTGCTGAGGTCATCGGTCCCTAGGCTTACACACTACTTAAACTAACTAAACTAAGAACAACGCACACACACACACACACACACACACACACACACACACACACTCATGTCCGAGGGAGGACTCGAACCCCTGGCGGGAGGGGCCGCGCAATTCGTGACATGGCGCCTCAAACCGCAAGGCCACACCGCGCAGCTAAAATAATTCTTCGTAAGCAGAGTAAACGATGTAGGCTTACACGATGCGATTCGAATCAAAACATTTCGATAATCGCTCGTCGAAAGCACATTCGCTGTTAGTATACGAGCAGTCCAAGGAGTCAGAAAAATGTGCAACACGATTTGCATTTACGCAGGCTTTCTTTCTCTGGAGTATTTGGTACAGTAATACGTCCGCTACTTAAACATAAGTTAGAAAATCGACAACCCAGACGCCTCGTGTCTGAGCTAGAGTTCCTCGGCTGTAATTTGCGCCTCCGTATGGCTTCTGCCTGCGGAGGCGAGAAGTGGGGTAAATATGCTGCGCAGAACGGCAACTGCCGACCGGTTTCACTATGTCTCGAGGCAAAACTACTGCAAGATAGACTTGCTGCATTCCTAGCGATGTATTCAGAAACTCATCAATCGTCATCGGCTTCAGATAAAAAAGGGAAAAAAATAACGGTGCTGAAATTCCGCCTTGTGCAAAGCACTATTACTTCACCCATGAATAAGACGAATAAGATGGAGTTCTATATAACTTCTTTTTTACCAACACAAAAATCAAGGGAGCAACAATACTCTAAGAATGATAACAAAAAACCCTTATACAACGCAAGAGAACCTGTTTCGGTTTTGTAATAGTGAATGTAAATTTAACTCCCAGTGTATTTTATTTATAAATATTGAAGGATAATACAGTACCATTTGAATGTAATATTTTTTTTCGCCAATTTTTGAACAGCACTTCTGTTTATTGCGTCTCACGAATTACGCGTCGGTCTGGCCCCAGATTCTTAATGGTCGAATTACTGTTAAGAGTATTGCTGATGAAATCCGTATTTTATAAGGTTTCTATAAAGCCACTTCGATTGACTTTTGGCCTGGACTCTTAGCATCAAACTACTTTTGTCCTGATACGTTATGTTTTCAAGAAAAATAACCTCGCAAAAGTATCGCTGAAAATTGCTGGTTGGCGTCACTGAAGACATAATATTTCTGGAACGAATCACAACAAACAACGAGCTTTCGATGAGGTAAAAGCAGTGCACTCTGAAGGTAAGATACCTAAAAAAACCTAGACCCGTAAAAGTTTGATGGCATATCAAGATTCCCCTTACCGCGTTCACTGACGGACAGGGACTAGTTCTCTAAGAACTTAGATCGACAGACCATAAGTCAATAAGGATACTACTTCATGGTTTCACTCTGCTTGCGCGAGCTAATACAAACAAAACAATCAGCATTGTGTACTGCTGTTTGATGTTTAGCAACGATCTGTACTAGCACTGAAGTTCTCGAATGTTTGGCAAAAAATAACTCATTTGTGATGCCGGCTGCTGTTTCCTTATTGGCTATTATAAAGCTTTTTGTATTTTTTTCTGTGTCCATAGAAACCAGATCCAGTGTTTTACGAGCAAGGAGAAGATGAAAGTGAGCTAAAAACTATATCAAATAGCGAAAGTGAGCTAAAAACTATATCAAATAGCGCATTGCTTAAATAGTGTGGCTACCGACTATCCAGGCCAGTCTGTTTACATTAATGACGTCACGTCAGTAGGTCAGTGACCTACCCGTGACATCACAAGCTGCGTCCCTTATTTATGGCATCATCATTGAGACAGTACAAAGTACGCCCCCTTTTGATGACGTCATCAAGATTGCAGATGGCGGGAAATTTAAAAATTAACAATGGCGGTGAATCTAAACATTAGTGCCATGTTCAAAAGCATTCTATTGGTTCTCAAAAAATTGTGCAAACGTGTACACACACACACACACACACACACACACACACACACACACACACACAAACACACACACACACGACAAGCAAGCCTCTTCACCTGAATTAATTGTGGGTTCAGAAGTATTTATCCAATAAATTACGTAAAAGGCGTACCTTGTAGTTTCTCAAAAAACTTAACAGCATTCTCAATAGTATCACAACACTCTGAACTTTGTTTGTTCAAAAGTATCCGAGCGCAATGAATTTCTTTTTTGCGCCATACTTACTCAAAATATTACGTAAAGGGTGTAGCTTTCAGTATTTGAAACTACTTTACAGGACATTCAAAAGTATTCGAACTCTCTGAAATCATTTTTGCGCGCTATTCAAACAAAAAATTATGTAAAGGATGTAACTAGCAGAATTTCAAAGTATTTCACATGGTGCTCACAGGTATCTGAATGCAACGAATTTCTTATTTGCGCCATAGTCAACCAAACCATTATGTGAAGGGTGTAAATTGCAGTATTTGAAGTACTTCACCGGGTGCTAAAAAGGATCCGAACGTTCTTAATTACGTAAAGCAGCACTTGTGTACATACAAAGTTCGAATCGAGCTTCAAATTAATTATTTTCTTCATCTTAATTGTTGTACGATGAATATTACATGCCACAAGGCAGGCAGGCAGGCAGGGCCTCAAGTCCAATCGGCATAATTGGTACACATGCCACACCGCAAAACACATACTCTCATCTAACTTGCAACTAATAGCCATCTCGTCGACAGCGGCGAACAACGTTATTATCATATCAAAAATTATCCTTTCACTACTCACTCAAAACTCGTAATTTAACATATATTTCGAACGTTGTTCTTAGTAATGAAAAGAACAGGCAAAAGTTGATTGCAAAATGAGGTTTCCAGTCCTGCATTAATGTAATAGTTTTTTATGCAAAAGCATTCAGTACAGAGATTATGTGTGAGTTTTAACTGAAAACTTTTAGGAAAAAGATCTCTTGCATTCATTAGATATATGAAAGCTTATTTGAGGAAAAGATAAGCAGCAGAGGCACAAATCCGACTATATCAAACTTTAAACAATTTCAGAACACTTGGTCTGGAATCGATGTTAAACTAGAATTCATCACAGGAACACTTGGATGAAGTCACTAAGTCTTGAAACCCCGATTTTGTCCCAGCTATTTCTAGAGAATAATTTATATTGTAGTTCCAGATATCTCTTGTTGGAGCACAATTCCGTGCTTCGTCACACAAGATATATGACAAAAGATATTTATTGTTTGAAAACGTATGTGTTCCGTGATTATTGATCTCACATCTGCTTCATCAATGAATTTCATCTCTCTCTCTCTGGTTTCATGCTCCACTAATGTTTATGTGAAATGTCTCATGATCGTTATATTCCATGTCTCCTGTTTATGTCAAATAGGCTACTGTATACATTACAGACAATGAGAAAGGATAAAAACTCAAACAAAAAACACTCTCAATATACGAGGTTTGAAAATTATCGGAACTCAATAGAAAAAAAGTAGTTACATCACTGAAACTTCCTTTATTTTTCATTGTAGTCCCCTTGCAGGTTAATGCACTTGGTCCAACGATGTTCCAGTGCCTTGATCCCATCTCGAAAATGAGTTCCCTCCAAAATAGTTGTGAACTCCGGCTATCAATTCTTCGTTTGAAGTGAATCTTCGCCCACCAAGAAAAATTTTCAGTTTTGGGAAGAGATGGAAGTCTGACGGAGCCATATCAGGTGAATAAGATGGGTCGGGCAACAATTCATACCTTAGTTCGTGTAATTTTGCCATGGCGACGGCACGTGTGTGCGGGCGCGCGTCAAGGGTCGCGGCACCCATCCTGCAGATAACTTTTTCATTTCTAATTCTTCAGCTAAAATGTGATATACCCTTTCATTTGGCAAACATGAGCAATTTCACGCACTTTTAAACGGCGATCCTCGATGACCATTTTGCGCACTTTTGCAATGATTTCTGGAGTAGTGACACATCTTGCACGACCACTGCGCGGATCATCATGTCAGCTCTCCCTATCAAATTTAAATTCATTTGTACACTTGGCAGCAGTTGAATATGTAGGAGCAGAGTCCCCCCAGTGTATTCTGTAAACAAGCGTGAATGTCCTTTGCTTTCATACCTTTCTTTACGAAGTACTTAATCACTGATCGAATCTCGATTTTTTCCATCTTCGCAAATCACTACGTTGGAACAACAACAGAACCACGTCATCGCCACAGCGCTCTTCCAAGAGCACTGACGTGGCACGCAGTGTTACCCACTCTAAAAAACCCGAGTCGCTAGATTCAATATCAAAATTAATAAAAATTGTCTCATACGTAATTGATATATTGTCTCAATTAAATGACGCACTGCTTGCAACAACATACATATAAAATACGCTAACGTTTAATTAAACATGTTATCATAATTGACGAAACACATAAATTGTTGTTTCAATCACAGTAGTAAAATATAATAGAAATATACAACTATATTCGTAACAAAAGAAAGCAAGAACTCAAATTAGGTTACAAAATATATACATACCGGAATGTGAGCTATTCATCGCCGTCACTCAGAAGATCGAATAACTCTTCTGTTTCATGCTCTGACAGAACTGTAGTTGATGTAGAGGGTTGAACGTCGCTCAAAAGATGATGTTGCAATTCGACTGGTTTTGTCGCAAAAGAGTAACTTTTGTTCGTTCCAATAACCTTCAATACGTCTGACGGTATGTCAAAAGATGCAAAATCTTTATTTTGTTTCTTCAGCTGGTCTCTCAATATGATCAAAGCATTAATTGTCTTTAACGATAATCTGTTATGTTGTTTAGTTTTTATAATGTCCATAGAACTGAATATTCTTTCCACTTCTGCATTTGAATGAGGTAGGCATAGAACAGTCATTGCTAGCCGTGAAATCAAAGAAAACGGATTCTCTCCTGCTGCATTTTTATACTGCAAAACCTCACTCCAAAATCGAACAGTATTAGTAGTGTTATCCCACCTAATGAAGATGATATTATGACATTCTTGCAGCCACTAAAATCAATTCTTTGGCTACATCCGCTACAGCATTATTTTTATTAATTTTAATTGTTTCTTCAACATTCAGCATTGACATTTTTTTCAGGATCGTAAAGTTACTTGGCAGTCTTTGTTGAATTTCTTTTATGAGTTTCAGACTAAACTGAATGCATCTCTTCTTCAAATAAACTTTATTTTCTTCAAACAAACTTGACTCAGACAATTTCTGTTCAAACATAAAGCCAAGGTTCGGATTTGCATACATACATTCGCTTGGAACTGGTGTTGTCAACAAATCAACAGTTGGAAAAACTATGTTTTATCCGAGTGACTGCAAGAGAAATACAAGTGTATCTTGTAATTTAGTGGGGTAATTGTCTTCTCCTTCAAAAGCTTTTATTGCTATTTGTACGTCTTTTAAAGCATGTTTAAGGTAAAACATGTAAAGATGATTTGCGTCATCACAATACATCTTATACACAAGATCGGCAGTGTAAATAAATAAATAAAAGTAACAATTGTCTTGAACCATGGCAAGTGAAAAATGTAGCTCTAGTTCCTCCCACTGCTCCAGAATTCTGCGTATTGCTGGTTCAATTGAAAGCCAACGTGTTGCACAGACCTTCAAAATTTTTAGTGGCTGCTTTCCACAATTTATTGTCTCATAAACCTTTCTACATTCCTCTTGTCTTTGGGCTGAAATGGAGAACCATTTGTAGGTTTCTCGTACAGAAATTCTATGTTTCTAGGTATGGTATTCACTGAAGCGTGCGAAACTGCAAGCTGAAGAGAGTGACAAATGCAACGGATCAATGCCAAATGCTTCAAACCATAGTCTCTCTTGAGTTGTTCGAAAAGCCCATTGTTTATTCCAACAATTGCAGAAGCATTATCTGTGCCAATACCTGCCATATTAGCGACTGGAAGTTTGAGATCTTTCAAAGAATTCACAAGAACAGCAGCCAGATTTCTTGCATCTGCAGTTTCTACTACAGTGAGTTTGAGAAATGCTGATCTAATGGTTTGGTTGTTTACACTATAGTATCATATAACGATACCTAGCATTTTAGATATTGATACATCTGTGGATTCATTTATTAGTGCACTGTATTTTTGGTTACCTATATCTTCAACCAATGATTGTGTAAAATATGGAGCCAAAACTTCAGTTATAATGTTAGTGCACTTTGTACGATGTAATTGCGTGTTTTTAGCGCCCTCATCACCGGAAAACACCTTCTTGCGCAGAATTCTTAAATGATCTACAGCTAAAATAGAACAGTGTTCAGCAATAAATAAAGAAAGGGCGCCTTCCGCTCTGCTTGCTATTCTAACTGTAGTTTTCGCAACAATTTTCACAGGTAAGGTGGTTTGTGTTTTTTTTAAATCAATTTTTTGCTTATGCTTAATAGTTTTTGAATGCTTTCTAATATCACACAATTTAGCATAAAACTCTGTTGCACATACTTTACATTTTGCCTTGGATAAGTCTCCAACGACTGGTTTCAGCCACCCATTGAATTCAGGTTCTGCTTCCCACGCATCCCGATATTTTTGAGCGTACTGCTTCTTCTTCTGCGGTAAATCCATTATGTAAGCCACCACAACAATTTCACCAATTTATAATCACTGAAAATACATTAAAACTCAGACACACTAGAGGTCATGAAACGATCTATTCACTCGGTAACTCGATATCAGTCCTATTGTTCATTGTTTAAAACGTAATAATGTCTGAGATGCCCCCACCGAATTGTTCTTGCGTTACCACTGTGCATGTAGTAATAATTTGACTGCGAGATAACATTGCGAAAAATTAGAGGTTGCTGGACAGAAATGTATTTTATTATACTTAATATTAAGTATGTTTTTTGTCAATTCGAAAAATAAAGGGAGTTCATAAATTGAAGAATTATAGATCGATACGCTATGGACGATTACAGGCCAGTGGGTAATGAATAATGAATTGTTCTATAGTCAAGGTTTTCTTACTCTGTAGGCAATTCTCACATTCAGGTTTGCTAAATGCTGAACAATGCTACATGATTTGCTAAGAACTTAATTTAACTTAGTAAATCTAGAACAAAGTCAGTATAGTATCCATTCTATAGTTAAAATCTTAGTTTTGTTAATGAAAATACTGGCCCAAAATAGTCTTGATTTGTACTTCAAAAGTCGTCAGTACTCCAAAAGTCGCCAGATAAGTCGCTAAATAATTTTTGTCGCTAAAAAGTTCTTTTTGTCACTAAGACGAAGGCAAAAGTCACCATTTCTAGCGACGAAGTCGCTAAATTGGCAACACTGGTGGCACGTGTTTGCAGCCAACAGTCCAATGAATATCACGTGAACAATTCGTTGCGCTAGCGCTGACCTCTCGTGGTGATTCCGAGAACTTTCCAAACCACCCTCGTAAGATGAAAAAATACTGCATTCTAAATAAAGTTAGATGCATTATTGTTTGATTATGTAATTTTACAATCTAGATGTGAAGGGGGATATTCAGAGCTAAATTGTACAATAAAAATATTCTTTTATATTCAATATTTTTACATTTTCACAAACTTAAAACGGGTGATCAGTAGAATGGTTGATTGTGTTACAAGACAAGGTTGACTGTGATTTTAGCGTAAGTGTGAAAATGTAAAAAATACAGGTGATGGAAACCATTGCACTTGGCTCTCGGCTTGGCATAATATGACACACACGTCAATTAGGCGGCAGCAAGACTGAACTCACTGAATGAGCCTTTTGTTAGTTCAGACAATTCTCACATCCAATAGGCATAATACGACACACATGTTGATTAGACACTGGTAAGGCTGGACTTGCTGACTATGTATTTTGACAGGCCACAAGTTGTCTGTACTTGTCGAGTCGAGTCAGTGAAATGTGAATCTGATACACTGACAAGCCTGAGTATGCATTTTGCAAGTCCCAACTTGTGTGGAATCATCAAGTCAGTGATTTATGACCTTTCATCAATGCCTATGTGCAGACATTTTCGCGACTGATTTAGTGATAATGTTCAGAACAACTCGGAAGTATCCAGAACTGTTTGGATGGATGGGAGGTTATCAAATAGGGAGCAGAAACTCATTGCAAATAATTGATGCTGAACCATCACAGCTGTCGTTTCAATGCTTTCCGTGGACATGTGAGCAATTCTCCAAAAATGTAAGTCTGCCATGAACACATTGTTCTTAACAATTTTATTTTTCACCTACTGCTTACTTGCTGTAATTCAAGGATGCTTTTATTTAACCATAAGGGTATGAACTACAGTATACTGTGATTTTGACTACCTAGTTTTGCTTATTTTTCAAGGTCGCCCATAAAATGTGTCAGTCAAATGGTACTGAATATATCCGAGTAGCTCTGAGTCTTCCTGCTGAATCATAAAGTGCTGGCGGGGGAGGGGATTGGGTTCTCTGGAATTTCTTATGTCATCTGCAAAAATTCTTCCTTGTCAACAAAAATTTTGCGTCAGCAAAAATTCTGTATATATAAGAATCTTTTATAGTCGCAGCTGATCGGTACTTTGTAACAGCAAAAAGAGATAACTCATCTTCTTCGCTAATAGCTGAGGGTTGTTTAGCACTTTGGAGGAAGCCATGTGGACACTTTCTGCTCCCACAGAATACTGGTCAGTTGTGGTAAGCAAGCATTCTATATAGACTCAATTCTTTTAATGAGACAGAATTTTTCCTGACGAAGCAGAAAATTCCAGGGAATTCATTTCCTACCATTTGCTGATTCAGTAGGAAAACTCGGAACTACTCGGATGTAATCGGGACTATTCGGCTGACTCAGCTTGTGGGTGACCTTGAAAAGTAGTCACTGACAGTGAATAAGTTTTTATCTATTACAAAATAAAAATATGAAAATAAACCCTGAGGAAGAATTAGGTTCACTCAGCTGAGATCTGTCAAAATTTGTGGGGGAGCAGTTAAGAAAAGTGAAGTAAAACAGTGACCACTGTCGTTTCACCAGCACTTGCACGGTGAAGTAAAACAGTGACCACTGTCGTTTCACCAGCACTTGCACGGGTTCTGCTCATGACAGCTGCATAATAAACTACAGCCTTATTTAGACAGTCTCCATTGTATCCTACAATCTTAGCAATTACTACGGGCATTTCTTGAACATGAACATGTGTGAACAAATGACACAAAACGGGAACGAAGAAGTTAAGATAAAATCAGGTCGAGTTTCTCTGATTTCTTCTGATATGGAAAAATGTAAACGAGTATTTCAGTAATGCATCAAGAGAAGACATGTAACATAAATTTCAGATTTATCGAGTCACTAAATTTTCTGACGTGTTTCCTTGAAAAATGTTTATCTTACGTGAAATCCAATGAACTCAAGATATTTTCCGGATGACCAAGGATTTAATTTAGTTAACCAGAAGGGCATTTTTCTGTATGAATATATGAGCAACAAATCATTTTACTAGACGATCACTTACCCCAGATTGAAAGGTTTAAAAGTTTGTTAACAGAAAATACAATAACAGAGGCTTGCAATGTATGGAAGATATTCTGTTCAAGTGTAAAACTCTGATATATGTTTAAAAACTGACATGCTACTCGTTGCTTATGTGTTCAGACCTTGCCTTAAGATTCATGAACTGGATCCTGTGCAGTGCATTATTTCACCTTGCTTGGGATGGGATGATCTCTTGAAATTCTCTAATAAGGAATTGCAGCTTAGAACCGATATCAAACAATTCCAGTTTGTTGAGCGTGGCATCAGAGGCAGATGACAATTATTCGATTATTCTTGCAAATATTCCGTTGCTGACGACTGGTTCTTGGTCGATTATGATAGCAAAATTAATGAATGTTAAATCATATATCTCAATTTGATTAGCCTTATAGCTGGGCAATGTTGCAGTACCTCCTGGTGTTCAGAAAGGCTCCCTTCAGGGAGTGTTGAAACTTTTGACAAGAAAAAGTACCAGACGATTCCAACATAGGGTATATTTCAGAAGTGAATCTTGCTTACCCCGAGAGTATTCACAATTTACATTACGATTTGCCTTTATGTCCGAAAAAAAAAAAAAAAAAATGCCACCGCCATCGAATGATAAACTCCAGAAATCAATAAAACCTTAAGTGACAAGAAAATTTACGGTATTCATTACAGAAATTTGAAACATTTTTTACAAAATAAATATAATCACAAAGAATATGTACGGGAAAAACCATGTTTCTAATGATTTAAATGCTCTTCTATCTACTGACAGCGACAAAGAAAGCAAAATCGGACATATTCACAGCAGAGCAAAGAACAGTCGATTTTAAAAGTAGACCTGTGGATTGCTTTTTTTAAAAAAAAATATACAGTCCATAAACACGTGAATGCTTATTAGAGTGTTCTGTAAAAATCTGAAGTAAATTGGTCACGAAATTTTTCATATTTTTCCGACAATGCCTCGCTATTAGGTACAATATATACATCTATATATTACATACATTAAACATATGTAGCCTATGCTCAGCTAAACATTTATTAGAGTAAAAACTGAAGTAAATCGGTCAAAAGATTTCGAAATTTTTAGTAACAACGTTTCCTCTTTATATATCACATGTTGTAGTTGTGGTTGTTGGTTTTCATTACAGAGACCGGTTTGATGCAGCTCTCGATACTACTCTATCCTGTGCAAGCCTCTTCATTTTCCAGTGATTACTGCAACCTACATCCTTTTGAATCTGCTTACTGTATTCATCTCTTGGTCTTCCTCTACAATTTTTACGTCCCCCTCCCCACTCTCACACTTCCCTCCAATACCAAACTGGTGATGTGTTGATGTCTCAGAATGTGTCCTATCAATCGATTCCTTCTTTTCGTCAATTTTTGTCACACATTTCTCGTCTCCCCAATTCTATTCAGTACCACTTCATTAGTTAGGTGATATACCCATCTAATCTTCAGCATTCTTCTGTAGCATCGCATTTCAAAAGCTTCTATTCCCTTCTTGTGTAAACAGTTTATCATCCATACTTCACATCCATACATGACTACATTCCAGGCAAATACCCTCATAAAAGGCTTCTTAAGACGTAAGTCTATATTCGATGTTGACAAATTTCTCTTCTGCAGAAACGTTTTTCTTACCATTACCAGTCTACATTTTATATCGTCTCTACTTTGATCATCATCATCCCTAATCTAATCCCCTCAGCATCACGTGATTTTATTCGAGTGCATTTCATTAAACTTGCCTTCCTTTTGTTGATGTGCATATTATATCCTCCTCTCACGACACTATCCATTCCGTTCAACTGTTCTTCCAAATCTTTTCCTGTCTTTGACAAAATTACATTGTCATACGCAGATCTCAAGGTTTTTATTTCTTCTCCCTGAACTTTAATTAGAAATTTTTCTTTGCTTCTTTACTGTGCGCTCAATGAACAGACTGAATAACATCTGGAATACGCTAAAACCCTGTCTCACTCTCTTCTCAACCACTGTTTCCCTTTCATGCCCATCGACTCTTATAACTGCCATATGGTTTCTATATAAGTTGTAAATAGTCTTTTGATACCACTATTTTACCAGCACTACCTTCAAAAATTCAAAGAAAGTATTCCAGTTTACGTTGTTAAACGCTTTCTCTCAGTCTACAAATGCTATAAACGTAGGCTTGCCTTTACCTAACCTATCTTTTAAGATAAGTCATAGGATAAGTACTGCCTCGCGATTTCCTGCATTTCTGCGAAATCCAAACTGACCTGCACCAAGCTCGGGTTCTACCAGTTTTACCACTCTTTTGTTCTTCTGTAAAGAATCTGTGTTAGTACTGTGCAAACCATGACGTATTAAACTGAAAGTTCGGTAATTTTCACACCTGTCAGCAACTACTTTCTTTGAAATTGGAATTATTACTCTCTTCTTGAAGTCTGAGGGTATTTCGCCTGTCTCATACATCTTGCACGTCATATGGAAAAATTTTGTCATGGCTGGCTCTCCCAAGGCTATCGGTAGTACGACAGAATGTTATCTACCCCAGGGGCCTTGTTTCGACCTAACTCTTTCAGTGCTCTGTCAAATTCTTCTCGCAGTATCATATCTCTCATCTCATCTTCGTCCATGTCCTCTTTCATTTCTATAATACTGCCTTCAAGTTCATCTGCCTCATATATACCCTCAGCCTTTCAGCTTTCCCTTCTTCGCTTAGTACTGGTTTTCCATATGAGCTGTTGATATTCATACTGCTGCTTCTCTTTTCACTAAAAATCTCTTTAATGTTCCTTTAGGCGGTATCTATTTTTCAGCTTCTAAATTCTTACATTTGTCCTCTAGCCATTCCTGCTTAGCCATTTTGCACTTCCTGTAAATCTGACTTTCTAAACGTTTGTGTTCCCTTTCGCCTGCTTCATTTGCTTCATTTTTATATTTTCTCCTTTCTCATTAAATTCAGTATCTCCTGTGTTAGCGAAGATTTCTGCTAGGCCTTGTCGTTTAACATATTTGATCCTCTGCTACCTTCACTATTTCATACTTTAAAGCTACCAATTCGTCTTCTACTGTATTCCTTTCCCCTGTTCTAGTAAACCGTTGTCTAATGCTCCCTCTGAAAATCTCAACAACTCCAGTTCTTTCAACGTGTCCAGGTCCCATCTCCTTAATTCCCTACCTTTTTCCAATTTCTTCAGTCATAATCTGCAGTTCATAACCAATAAATTGTGGTCAGAGCCCACATATGCCCCTGGGATGTCTTACAATTTAAAAAGAAACCTCTGTTTTACCGTTATATAATCAATCTGAAACCTTCCAGTGTCTCCTGGTCTCTTCAGCGTATACAAACAACAGCCTTCTTGTTTCATGAGTCTTACCCGAGTGTTAGCGATAGTTAAATTATGCTTTGTGATAAATTCTACCAGGTGGTTTCCTCAATCCATTTTTACTTACTATTTTTCCTTCTCTTTCTTTTCCTACTGTCGAATTCCAGTCCCCCATCACAGTTCAATTTTCGTTTCCATTAACTATCTGAATAATTTTTTTTATCTCATTATACATTTCTTTAATCTCTGCATCATCTCTGTAGCTACCAAGAATATGAACGTTTACTCTCGTGGTAGGCGTGGGCTTTGTGTCTATCTTGGCTATGATAATGCGTTCTCTATGCTGTTTATAGTAGTTTATCCACATTCCTATTTTCTTGTTCATTATTAAACCCACTCCTACATTACCCCTGTGTAACTGTATTTATAACCCTTTATTCATCTAACCAAAATTCCTGTCCCTGCTGCTACAGAACTTAACCAATTCCCAATACATCTAACGTCAGTCTATCCATTTCCATTTTTAAATTTTCTAACCTACCTGCCTGATTAACGGATTTAACATTCCACGCTCCGATCTGTAGAACGTCAGTTTTGTTTCTCCTAATGACAACATCCTCCTGAGTACTCCCTGTCTGTAGATCTGAATGGGGGACAATTTTGCTGCGATATGTTTTACCCCAGAGGATGCCATCATCATTTAACCATACAGTAGAACTGCATGCCCTCAGAAATAATTACGGCTGTCATTTCCCCACGTTCTCAGCCGTTCATAGTGCCAGCACAGCAAGGCTGTTTAGGTTGGCGCTATTAGGCCAGATCAGTCAATCATCCAGACTGTTGCCCCTGCAACTACTGAAAAAGATGTTGCCCCTCCTCCGGTACCACACGATTGTCTAGCCTCTCGAAAGATACCATTCCATTGTGGTTGCACCTACGGTACAGCTATCTGTATCACTCAGGCACGCAAGCCACCCCACCGACGGCAAGATGCAGATGGGGGAATATATTACAGAAGGAATGAGAAGGCAAAAAAGGAACCCAACCATTCTTCTCATTCCCTCTGTAATATATTACAAAGACAGAGATACTGTATTTGATATAAACAAAGAGACATGAAATTTACTAAATATTGTAAATGTCGTGTGACTGGGGCCTCTCGTCAGGTAGACCGTTCGCCGGGTGCAAGTCTTTCGATTTGACGCCACTTCGGTGACTTGGGCGTCGATAGGGATGAAATGATGATGATTAGGACAACACAACACCCAGTCCCTGAGCGGAGAAAATCTCCGACCCCGTCGGGAATCGAGCCCGGGCCCTTAGAATTGACATTCTGTCGCGCTGAGCACTCAGCTACCGGGGCCATACATGAAATTTACTAACGACGACACAGTAAAGTATTTCGACATCAACGTTTGTGGTATACAAAAACACTGTGAGAGATGAAATTTCCTGCCACGACATTACAGTATTTGACATAAACACGTGCGTGTGTGCGCGTGCATGCGTGCGTACGCGCGTGTGCGTGTGTGCTTTTGTACACACATTTAAGTAAATTTTTTTAAAGAAATAATCCATTACTCTTGAACATGGTGCTAATTTTTAAATTTCACACCATCACTAATTTTTAAATTTCCGATATCATCCCTTTTCGATTTTTAAATTTACCGACATCTTTAATTCTTAAATTTCCCATCATCCGCATTCTTGATTATGTCATCGAAAAAGGGGTCTGGCTTATGGCATCACATTAATGACGTCATACATAAAACGGCGTGGCTCGTGACGTCATCGACTTGTCACTGACTTGCTCACATGATGTCACAAATATAAACAAGATAGTCTGGATAGTTGGTAGTCGTACTACCATACATTTCCAGGACTAGAAGAAATCTGTTATACACTCCTGGAAATGGAAAAAAGAACACATTGACACCGGTGTGTCAGACCCACCATACTTGCTCCGGACACTGCGAGAGGGCTGTACAAGCAATGATCACACGCACGGCACAGCGGACACACCAGGAACCGCGGTGTTGGCCGTCGAATGGCGCTAGCTGCGCAGCATTTCTGCACCGCCGCCGTCAGTGTCAGCCAGTTTGCCGTGGCATACGGAGCTCCATCGCAGTCTTTAACACTGGTAGCATGCCGCGACAGCGTGGACGTGAACCGTATGTGCAGTTGACGGACTTTGAGCGAGGGCGTATAGTGGGCATGCGGGAGGCCGGGTGGACGTACCGCCGAATTGCTCAACACGTGGGGCGTGAGGTCTCCACAGTACATCGATGTTGTCGCCAGTGGTCGGCGGAAGGTGCACGTGCCCGTCGACCTGGGACCGGACCGCAGCGACGCACGGATGCACGCCAAGACCGTAGGATCCTACGCAGTGCCGTAGGGGACCGCACCGCCACTTCCCAGCAAATTAGGGACACTGTTGCTCCTGGGGTATCGGCGAGGACCATTCGCAACCGTCTCCATGAAGCTGGGCTACGGTCCCGCACACCGTTAGGCCGTCTTCCGCTCACGCCCCAACATCGTGCAGCCCGCCTCCAGTGGTGTCGCGACAGGCGTGAATGGAGGGACGAATGGAGACGTGTCGTCTTCAGCGATGAGAGTCGCTTCTGCCTTGGTGCCAATGATGGTCGTATGCGTGTTTGGCGCCGTGCAGGTGAGCGCCACAATCAGGACTGCATACGACCGAAGCACACAGGGCCAACACCCGGCATCATGGTGTGGGGAGCGATCTCCTACACTGGCCGTACACCACTGGTGATCGTCGAGGGGACACTGAATAGTGCACGGTACATCCAAACCGTCATCGAACCCATCGTTCTACCATTCCTAGACCGGCAAGGGAACTTGCTGTTCCAACAGGACAATGCACGTCCGCATGTATCCCGTGCCACCCAACGTGCTCTAGAAGGTGTAAGTCAACTACCCTGGCCAGCAGGATCTCCGGATCTGTCCCCCATTGAGCATGTTTGGGACTGGATGAAGCGTCGTCTCACGCGGTCTGCGCGTCCAGCACGAACGCTGGTCCAACTGAGGCGCCAGGTGGAAATGGCATGGCAAGCCGTTCCACAGGACTACATCCAGCATCTCTACGATCGTCTCCATGGGAGAATAGCAGCCTGCATTGCTGCGAAAGGTGGATATACACTGTACTAGTGCCGACATTGTGCATGCTCTGTTGCCTGTGTCTATGTGCCTGTGGTTCTGTCAGTGTGATCATGTGATGTATCTGACCCCAGGAATGTGTCAATAAAGTTTCCCCTTCCTGGGACAATGAATTCACGGTGTTCTTATTTCAATTTCCAGGAGTGTATGTGTAGTATACTTAATAGAAATTACGTTCCATCAGTATCCCAAAATAAGTAAATACTTCTTTAACGAAAGTGAAGATTTCTCCCTTAGTTTCTTATCCCCTTCTTAGTATAAACTTAGAAAAATAGATCTGATACACTATCAGCAAAATGGACGAACATGTGACTGAGATAGTGCAGGATAATTTCATGGACAGACTAGCTGTCTGTCACGGTAGTAGAATGCATCTCATGTCAGGCATGGTTTTCAGTATTTACAATGATTAGAATGGTGTTCTAAAAACACTTTGGCCTTACTCTACAATAACGTCAGATGATGAATTTAGGCACACGTGTGTGAGAAGAGGATCAGTTTAGAAGAAATGAAATCTGTTTGAGTTTTATTGTTGCCAGCAAGGAGGTGCCGTCGTCCAGCATATGGAAGCAGCAGGTTTCAAACCCTCGCCCACCAATTCGGAGTTACGTTTCCATCGGTTTCCATCAGTTGAGTAAGTTGTTTGCAGACGACGCTGTCGTTTATCGACTAATAAAGTCACGAGAAGATCAAAACAAATTCAAAAACGATTTAGAAAAGATATCTGTATAGTGCGAAAATTGGCAATTGACCCTAAATAACGAAAAGTGTGAGTTCAGCCTAAAAGGAATCCGTTAGACTTCGGTTACACGATAAATCAGTCAAATCTAAAGGCCGTCAATTCAACTAAATACCTAGGAACTACAATTACGAACAACTTAAATTTGAAGGAACACAGAAATTGTTGTGGGGAAGTCTAACCAAAGACTCAGCTTTATTGGCAGAACACAGAAAACGTAACAGATCCACTAAGGAGACTGCCGACACCACGCTTGTCCGTGCTCTTTTAGAATACTGCTGCGCGGTGTGAGATCCTTACCATATAGGATGGACGGAGTATATCGAAAAAGTTCAAAGAAGGGTGGCACGTTTTGTACTATTGTGTAATAGGGGAGAGAGTGTCATTGAAATGATACAGGATTTTGGGTGGACATCATTAAATGAAAGGCGTTTTTCGTTGCGGCGGGATCTTCTCACGAAATTCCAATCACCAACTTTCTCGTGCGTATCTGAAAATATTTTGCTGACACCAACCTACATAGGGAGAAACGATCGCCGTGATAACGTAAGGGAAATCAGAGCTCGTACGGAAAGATATAGGTGTTTGTTCTTTCTGCGCGCTATACGAGACTGGAATAGAGAATTGAGAAGGTGATTCGATGAACCCTCTGCCAGGCACTTAAATGTGATTTGCAGAGTATCCATGTAGATGTAGATGTCGGGACGCTACCTTTCTGACTGCAATTTCTGTCCCTATTGTAACCAAAGCTTATGACCAGTCTTTTCCAGGTATAGAAGAGGGCCACAAAAATAATAACCACAAATAGCAGAGGAAGTGGTGATGATATGGCCCCTGCAACAAATATGCCCCCCCTTAATATCTTAATAACATTTAGCTGAACTGTAGTGGTGACAGCCGGAACTAGTCTACTAGTGTCCTCACTGGCCTGTAGGAGCGCTGGAAGCAGGTCAGTACAGTGGTTGGCTGACAGTGAGGTTATATTTTTCAAGCTCCTGTTCAAAACTTTGAGAGGTATGTGAATTACACTTTATTAACGTACCATTATTGGTTAATACTTAGTTGTAAGCACCATGCATGCAATCTAGAAAGTATTGGCAACAGTTTCAAATAGAGTTAAAGGTGTGGTATTATTTCGTTTTTAAGTTGTTTACACGAGTTTACAAGGTGTAGGTGACTGTAATATGGCCCCCATTGGTGCTTGTAATGTGGACCCCGGGGTCCACATTATAAGCAGCCCATAAAATGTTTTTATTTTTGTTTTCAGATGCCTAGAACTAATCTGGCACTTAATCCAACCTCCAAAAGGCAGGTGTGGGATAAAAACAAAATGCGAGAGGCAATGTCTGCTGGGCTAGGCAAAAGATGGGAGTTAAAAAAGCATCGAAACATTTTGCTGTCGCAAACACAACTCTGCGCCAATGTATGAGGCTAATACCTCACAGATGGCAGATGTTGAAACTAAAAGCTTGGAAGAAAACCAGCTCTATCAGCAGCCCTAGAAAGTGTACTAGTGGATTACTTACAGTATATGGAGGCCAAACTCAATGGTTTTACTCGTATGGATGTTTGAAAAATGGCCTACCAACTTGCAGTTAGGAATACAATTGCAACAAACTTCAGAAATGAAATTGCTTGACCATTTTCTTCGACATCATCAAGATAAGCTTTCAATTAGAAAGCCAACTGAAACGTCGTATGCTTGAGCAAAAGGCTTTACCCATGAGAGAGTTAACTCATTCCACAACTTGCTACAAGCAGAATACCAGACACATAAATATACAGAAGATCGTGTATGGAACGTCGACGAAACAGGCTGTAGTGTAGTTCAGACTAAGATACCACAAGTATTTGCAAGCAGAGGTAGACGCCAAATTTGTTCTCTGACTGCTGTAGAACCTAGGTCTCTAGTAATGGTCATCTGTTCGATGAGTGCAGGAGGTTCTTATGTTCCCCCAATGTTCATATTCCCGAGAACGAATATGGCAGACGTTCTTATGAAAGGTGCTCCTCCTGGGTCAGATGGGAGAGCCCACCCATCTGGTTGGTTTCAAGCAAACCTATTCACGGACTGGTTGAAACATTTTGTTGAAAACACAAAGCCAACCGAGACTTCGCCTATTCTACTCATCCTTGATGGTCACTTCTCCCATGTAAGGAATATTGATGTGATTGATGTGGCAAGGAAAAACTTCATCCCCATTTTGTCACTGCCTTCAGACACAACACACAAACTGCAACCCCTGGCTCGTACTTTTATGGGTGCACTTAAGACTCACTACAGCGAGAATATTCGTCAGTGAATGCTCCATGAAAGCAAAGCTGTTGGACCCTATGATATAGCATCTCTCTTTCGCAAGGCCTACCTCTGGTGTACAGCCGGCATTAATGCAGTAAATGGGTTTAGGGTAACATGAATTTATCCCTTAGAAAGAAATATATTTCAAGATGATGATTTCATAGGGGAAGAAGTCACGATTCCTGCACCTGCCGACCAATCAAAACAACAGGAACCTGAAAAGAGAGTTCAAACTGAAGAGGACCTTGATGCTATTGAAATTGATGTCCATGCGCCTATTAAAATTGCATTTAGTGTGACTCCAAGGGATATTCATCCCATACCTGAGAAGATGAAAACATCGTCTCGTGGGAGAAAACCGTGTGTTGCTAGTCTTGTGACAGGATCTCCATAAAAAAACGAATTAGAAGCTTACATAGAAGAGAAAAAAGCTGCAGCTGATCTTCGTGGCCGTGGTCGCGGACAAGGGAAATTAACAGCTATCAAAAGGAACTTGACTTATGATATATCACAGCCATCTTGTTCTGGAACCCAAACCCAAACTCGTCGTAGAGGGCGTGGTGCATCTGGTTGTGGAAGAGGCGTTAGTAAGAATAGTCGACAGTTAAAAAAAACTTTGATCAGTGATGACTCAGATTTTGTTGACGATGACGTCATGGGGCTCTCAACTGGTTCTGGTGATTCTCCATGTGACCATCCAGTTGGTGAACTCCAGCCAGATAAAGACAATGCTCTTTGCCCATTCTGTGATGGGAAGTTTTCTAATGATGTTCGTGGCGAATTATGTGTGCAATGCCTAATGTGCTCTTTATGGGATCACAACGAATGTGCGGGGGCGGAGAAATAGGACTATGTTTCTGACTACTGTCGTTAGTGCTGTACTACTTTGTACTTTTATGGGTATATGTTTATAATAAATATATATTTTAATCAAAAAGCAATTGTTCGTTTTTCTTGCAACAAAAAATCCTTACAATATACTGGGGTCGATATTACAAAAACCATGGGGGCGACAGTAAAATTTCTCATCTTTGGGAAACAAAATAATAATAAATATATCCTGACATTTTAAGGAATTTACTCAATATAATGTCTAAGTTAACTGTCAATAGAGTATAACTATATCAATTAAGGTACTATTATTGTATTAGTGTACAATATTTTATTGAAAAACAAAATGGGGTCATATTACCACTACTTCCTCTAACTGCGCTCACTGCAAAAACCTCATAACAATGGGGATTTCAAGTACACCATGTGAGTATATTTATCAGTCAGACATGAACATCAAGAATAATCGCGACATTTACTGCACAAGCACCTCTACCACGACTATGGAACAAGCTCTAGCGTGTAATTAGATTTATCAAGAAAGATTAAACATAAAACTAAAAACCGCATTTCCAATCAAGGAATAAATTAAAGCAATAAACTGCCACATGAGATTACAGAGATTACTATAACTAACTTATTTAAAAAGGGAGTTAAAATTAAATTTTAAGGAATAGATTCCATACAGCGAAGGATTACTAAGACAACACAGAATAGGGATTTTGTAAAATATACAATACATGTAAATAGTGATAAAACATTTCAGTCATTCGACCACACACTTCTGCACAAATGCTTTTCCTCTTTTCTCAGAAACCTTACTCCAAAGAACTTCCTTGAGTAGTGGTAACGTCTTATCCTCTTTCTGAGCAAAACGTCTCACTCGTTATGGAGGAATGACGACGCATTTACTCGTTTTCTGAGCAATCAAATGGAAAGCTAACTCGTTTTCGGAGCAAGCAAATGGGAAGTGCTGCAAACAAAATGGAAAACAAACATCGTCGTCCAGTCTTGATGCCAGGTGACACTGTGTGTACATTACGTTATGATACAATATGTGTATAGCGTGGGGTTATCGGTGTTAAAGAAAGGAACGAACAGCGCAACACCAGCTTTTTAAATTATTAAATTACAGAGTGTGTCAAAAAGGATTTTACAACTTTGGAACGATATAGAAATTTATTGGGATAACTTATTGAATCGTTAGATGTGTCATTTTGTAGCAAACAAGTTCAAGTTGCACATAAAAGTGCCAAGTGTCATTTGATTCGATGTGATTACCATTTGCGCTGCAGCGAACACCCCACCGGTAATCAGTTTCTTCCCACAGTTGCTGCAGCAAGTCAGGTGTAACTTGGGCAACGGCAGGGTAGATTCGATTTTAGGTCGGATAAATTTTTTGATTTGGCAGGAACAAACACTTGGTCTTTAAAGAAACTCCAGTTGTTGCAGAGTTCGTTTCATGAAACCAAAACACACAGCAAGCACAGTCCGCACCAGTGAAAGCAGCCATTTTAACTGTGCACTATGCTGGCGATTCTGGTGGCGGAATAGATTACTGATGCACTACGTAAATCAAATTTGAGGTTATTTGCTACAAAATGACACGTCTGCCGATTCTGTAAGTCGTCTCAATATATTTCTATATCATTACAAAGTTGTAAAGTGCTTTTTGACTCACCATGTACTTTTTTTGCAAAACAGTATTGTACACTAGACTGAAACCGAATGGGGTTGCGCTGTTTTAAACACACTGGCTTGTTTTGGGAAGCAATCTCCAAACAACGTCTTCGTATAGGCATTCTGTGTTTCGATAAATTACTCCATGCAAATGGTTTACACTACAAGCCCACTATTTAAATATTCCTGCACGAACTCTGATTTCCCTTATTTTATTATTCCTATTCATATCAAACTAGATCTGTAAATATGTAAATGCCCCTACGTATGAAACACTTGACTTTGTCGTTCTTATATTGTAATACGAAGACATATCCAATATCTTCTGCATCTGGTTGGTGAATCTTCATGCCTTCTCCTTCATTCATTGTACCATTGTTGTAGATAAATGATTTCTTAGAACATAAATACAACGAAAAATTATACGTTGAGGGTTCGGTTCCTTCTAGAAGGCATTACAAAGTTATATTCGTTTCAAAAATTTCTCACAGGCTCCAGATTTGTTTTCTAGTTAGTAAGTCATAAATGTGTACATAGTTCATTTGAAATCATTCCAGTCGTTCCTGGGTCGCATCCAACCAACGCCACCTTGTCTTCTATGACGTGTTGACCCAACACCATAAGGGGAGCCAGGGATTCCATTTATCTACAGTAATTTTTTTACACATAATAAGTTATTTATTCAACTTTCACACAACTACACGACTGTTCTGCAGTTTGCACTTATGAGCTTGGCAGAGGGTTTATCGAACCACCTTCAGACTAGTTCTCTATCGTTCCATTCTCGAACAGTGCGCGGTAAAAGTGAACACTTAAATATTTCCGCACGAACTCTGATTTATTGTGTTTTTTTAAATGGACACCCTGTATTATTTCCTACGCAATCAATAACATGAAAAATCAGAAAAAAGAATGGCATTCGTTGCATCGCAATACGTCAGTTACATCCTGAGCAGCCGCAAAGCGAAACACCGCTATTGCAGATCCCGAGATGCAAGCACGAACCCCACGTTGCTCGTAATTGTGATGTGATTGATGTACATTATCTTACTTTCACTGTTATCACGAGGGCCAAAAGTAATAATAGGGTTTTGCTGCCACAAACATTGGTACGTACGTAATGGTTTCCCTCTTGCGTGTGCTGTTTATCTACGTACACATTACGGAATGGTACGGTCGGTATACTAAACCAACCGTTCCCAAGTCGATGAATAGGACTGGACAGTCCTGTTCAGTGACTTCTAGCGCGGTCGCCAGCTCTCATCTCCATGAAATTTCTTGGCTGAGGACATGTGAAAAAGGTGGTTTATCATAAGTTTAAAACAACAATGGACAACAACAGGACAGCCCATATTACCACTGCATGTGCTGCAATAACACCAGAGACAGGGACAGCAGTGAGTCTGCCAGCGTTTGAGTGTGCGCAGCGGTGTTGCCGTGTAAACGGCGATCTCTTCGAATATACGGTGTAGCGTTTCTGCTGTGAGAAATGTGATTGCATACCAGCGTACATTTTGTGTGTTTCTCGGAGGACGTATGATTGTTTTGTGGACACTATTGTACACTTATGTAATCGTTTCATCATGTGCAAAAGTTCAATTGTAACGTAATCATTAAAAGTGTTCAGTGACATCACCTGTACATGTTATGTACCCTTATGTAATTGATATACAGGTAAGTACGACTAGATTTCCCCCCCCCCCCCCCCCCCCGGCTCCCGTTAGATCCTTGGTCAGCAATTAACTGTGTTTACTCTGGCCGGTAATATTCATATTCCGTTACCGTTATTTCTAGTCTAATACAGTAATAAAGATCAATGTAGCACGGACGAGTAAACCCTTTCCCTGTTTTTCATTGTGTATGACT
Organism: Schistocerca americana; assembly: GCF_021461395.2. Taxonomy (NCBI): domain Eukaryota; kingdom Metazoa; phylum Arthropoda; class Insecta; order Orthoptera; family Acrididae; genus Schistocerca; species Schistocerca americana. Next base: position 135,097,758 of record NC_060123.1, read on the forward strand.
GTACATTTTTATTGTTTCCAGGAAATAGCAATAGGAGTATTCCCATTTCCTTTCTTGAGTCTTGATGTGAACCCGTGCAACTTTCCAGTGTTTAGGTATGGACCGTTCGATGAGCGAGCGCTTGTATATTATTGCTAAGTATAGGGCTATTACATCAACATACTCTGAAAGGGACTTGGCTGATATACTATCTGGACTGGGTGTGTTGCCTTTATTAAGTGATTTAAGCAACTTCGCTACACCGGAGACAACTGCTTCTAAGTTACTCCTCTTGGCAACTGTTCTTGAATGGAATTCTGGAATATTTATTTCGTGTTCTTTGGATAAGAAATATTTGAAAATTGTGTTTACTATCTCCGCGTTAGTGGTAATATTACCATTGGTATCGCACAGTGAAGGTACTGACTGCGTCTTGTCAGTGGCTTTCTTACATAAGACCAGAATCTCTTTGGATTTTCTGCAAGGTTCCGATACAGAGTTTCGTCTAGAAGCTATTAAAAGCATCTCACATTGACGTCCGTGTTAGGTTTCGAGCCTCAGTAAATCCGCACCAATCTTGAAGATTTCGTGTTCTTTTGAATTTGGGATGCTTTTTTACTTCCTTCTGCAACACTGTTTTGAACACACCAAGTTTGGTTGAACAATCCACATGTTACAGAGTTTTGCTTATTTTTATATTTAACCTTCTCCCCAACCCCAGTCCTATATGATTTTTATTCAGAAAGTAAGGCATATGTGTATGGTTCAAATTGCTTCCAGAGCTACCTTTATTTTTACATGTCACCCTCTGAACATCCACATCCACTCCTGGGGCTGTATCACACTCACACAATTTTTGCTAGATAGTAAGTTGTACATGCGTAGAGCTTTCTTGAAATTACTACAGGCGTTCCAGAGTTTTCGACCATCTTAACTAGGGATTAGCTAAAATGTATGATCCTACGAGACTATCATCGACAGTTGCTGCCATGGCGCTAACAAACCGAACTCGACGCCTTGCTTCCTTGATCGTACGAGGCAATGCATCTGGTCACACGCGATTTTGGTGGTATTTCATTATCCCAGTTTGTGTGTTCCTCGCCTCTCCACAAATAATGTGCAAAATAACTGCTGACATTTAGCGCTCCGTCGTAGAAACCGATGGCAGGACTGTAATTTACTGTGATGGTCTTGTGGCCTCAGAGCTGGCACACCCTGTAATTGTAAAGTAATTGCTCGTGCAGAATTGACCACAGAAGAGAAAGTTTTATGTAAAGGTTCTTTCAGCAGCCCGTATTTTTGTTCCATTTATTTCAGGGTCATTTTACACTGGCAACATTCGCTCTTTCATATGCGGAGTGAGATCTGTGCGAGGTTGTCCTTGTTTTGAATTATGACTTCTTTGCAAGTCGCTGGAGGAACCTACTGACAAATTTTACAGACTGAATGCGTTGTTGAGGATGTCGTCCGGCGTACACGGCAGGTGCCTCTCGCTTGCAACACAGAAACTGGATGACTCACGACTTTCTCTATTTTTTCAAAGAGGTAATGCGCCAAGAGCACAAACAGCGCAGTGAGACATATAAACCGCGACATATGGAGCGTGTAGTTCAGGTCAGAGATGATTCTTTGACGTTTTGGGGGTAATTTTCGTAGGATGAATTGGGCTCACTCATTCAGGTTACCATGAATACGACTAGCCTGTGTATTTTAACCTTGTCAGCGACAAATTGTTGGCATTTCTTCTACATCTTTGCGGTGAGTATACTGTGGGCACTCCCATCTTCCAAGACGACAACAGCCGGTGTGCACAAGACTGCACGCATATGTTCCTGATGTGCAGAATACTGAGGCGTCTTACCACCTCTACTGGCACACTGAATGACCCGATCTTAATCCCACACAAAATGTCTTTAGAACAGTGATATATATATACAGGGTGTCCCCTTTATCTTGACCACCCTAAATAACTGTTCGTCCAGATACAAATTACAAAATGTTTCAAGCAAATGTTCTTTAGCCGTCAGGGGGACATCAATCAGCATGACTGCCTTCGTTGTAGCTTTGTTTTTTACAAAGATATTATCAGCGGTATGACTTTTTTAAATGGCACTCTGTTTTTTTTTTTTTTTTAATTCGGTATTTCATTTCCTCTCCTAAAGACCTATTCAAAAATGTATTCACTGAAACACAACGTTATTAATTACATAACAAAACATTAACTTTGAGCCCGGAATCACAAGCTCGTCCACTTGCTGGAGTTGTCAGAAAACAAATGAAAACCAAGTAAAAACGTGACACAAAATTGACTTTGACTCTCCTGTACCATTGGCCAGGAGTAGAACATTCGAACGCGCTGAAAGTGTGACCCTGGAAACCGATACACTGGTGCACTCGTTGAATGTAAGAATTATTTATTGCTTCTAGTGTTGCCTGCTGAAGAGAATTACAACAAGCACCATACATTCCGCCATGTCCTCTGGAGTTGTTGGAATATCGCGATAGACAACGTCTTTAATGCATCCCCAAAGAAAAAAGTCCGAAGGATTTAAATCAGGAGACCTAACAGGGCAAGTGACTGTTCCTCCTTGACGAATCAAGGATACTTTCGGTTCAGAACACGACGTGCACGCAAGGCATTATGTGCTGGACATCCATCGTGTTGATACCACATAAGCATTCTGGTTCTTAGCGGTACTTCATCCAGAAGGGAAGGAAGAAATCGTCTGAGGAAGTTGGCATACCTTGTGTCGTTTAGACAACCATTGATGAAATAAGGGCCAATAATTATAGTACCAAGCATCCCACACCAGACGTTAACCGGCCGGCCGAAGTGGCCGCGCGGTTCTGGCGCTGCAGTCTGGAACCGCGAGACCGCTACGGTCGCAGGTTCGAATCCTGCCTCGGGCATGGATGTGTGTGATGTCCTTAGGTTAGTTAGGTTTAACTAGTTCTAAGTTCTAGGGGACTAATGACCTCAGCAGTTGAGTCCCATAGTGCTCAGAGCCATTTGAACCAGACGTTAACTCTCCATTGACGCTGATGTTCCACCTGTCTAAGCCATCGTGGGTTGTCGCTGGACGAATAATGCATGTTCCTTGTATTTACCTGTCCTTTGTTTGAGAAGGAACATTCATCGGTAAATAGAACATTGCAGAAGAAGTTCGGGTTGGCGAGGATTTGCTGCTGTGCCCACTAGCAGAACTGTACGCGATTCTGGAAATCATTCCTATGCAATTCTTGATGTAGGTGTACATGGTAAGGACGGAACCGGTGAAGCGTAAGAATACACTGGTTTTAGGAATGCCAATCTCATGTTCAAGTTTCGTGTGGTCACATGTGGATTCATAGTATCAGAAGCGAGAACAGTAACTTCGGTAGTTTCGTCTGTGCGAGTGCTACGACTATTGCGTTGTCGTGGGTTGAAACTTCCCGTTTCATGAAGCGTCGCAACAAGACGAGAAAACATGCGTCGGGAAGGTGGTTTCTTGTCAAGATATCGCTCTATGTACAGTACCGCTGCCTGCGTAGCATTTCGCCTACCTTCAACAACAACAATAAAAGAAACGTTATGTCGATGCAGTTTGTAGGAAGGTCAGTCTTTACTGTATGCCTACTCTACACAACAGCATTTAAAAAGACTAAGCTACTGTACTAAATGTACCTGTACATAAAAAAACAGTATTGCAATTACTGTTCTGTTAACTTACATTCCCCATATATGAGTAGCATTTCTACCTTCTCTTCGTTGGTGTACGTTCTACTCACACAACTTTTCAAGTGACTATGGATGACGTAATGACGGGTGTGCATTCAACTTATGTTTACATTTGTCCTCTGTCAACGTCAGCACTTGGATGTGTTCCATTATCCCCAGTACATGTACTAAGCGCTGGGAGTGTCATCGTCAGTGTTGTGTTATGTAATTAAGAACGTTATGTTTCAGTGAATGGTACACTGTGATATATTTTTAAAAGATTTTTAGGAGGGGAAATGAATTACCGAATAAAAAATACAGGGTGCCATTTAAAAAAGTCATACCGCTGTTCATACCTTTGTAAAAAAACAAAACTACAACGAAGGCAATTTTGTTGATTGATGTCCCCCTAACAGCTAAAGAACATTTGCTTGAAACATTTTGTGCTTTGCACCTGGACAAGCAATTATTTAGGGTGGTCAAGATAAATGGGTCACCCTGTGTGTGTGTGTGTGTGTGTGTGTGTGTGTGTGTGTGTGTGTCGGCTGTATGGAATGAGTGTAGTAAGACGAGTGGACACGGAGGGATGACAGAAGGGAGCTATTGTGGAGAAGGACCATTTGGAACAGTGGGTGAAACGTAGCAGTCAGCATCTCCGAAATTTAGTTCCTCGACGCCTATGGCTCCCAACCTGGAGGTAATTACCCCCTGAAGGGTAAAATGAAATTATTTTAGAGGTACAAACTAAACTATTCGATTCTGTTTCAGTCACGAAACTAATTTATTTTCAAAAGATCATGGCCATTGTCACAATTTTGTAAGGCTAACATTGATTATATAAGTTATCAACAATTACTTTTTCTCAATTAACAGCATTATGCGATGGAGATTACAGGTTCCTCACTTAGCCCACCCACTACACACACTGATGTTCTTTGCCCCGCACATCGCTGATGATTAAACTGAGACATATACGTAACAAATGCTAAATATCTCAAGAAATTGTCTTCTCCAAGTTGTAGATAGTACCTACAGTACGTGCTTCTTTACTCGCTTCTAAACAGATCAGTGAATTAACTGACAGCACAACAAAGCAGTAACCACATAAGGACTACTATAGTGCTGGACACATTCTTATTATTATTATTATTATCATTATTATTATTATTATTAGAGTAATTAGAAACAAAGCATTAACAGCCTCAAGTCTTTCAATTTCTGCCAGTTCAGAAGTAAGGGGTGCGGCAATCAAGTGATTTACGAAGAGTAAGTACAGTGCACACATCTGGACTTATTTGATTTTAAATGGAGTTGCAGTGTGTAGGTCAAATAAGCGCCGCAGTGGAGAGGAGTAATGCTGGGGTAGTATGTTTTGTAACAAGAGTTTACCTTCACAGTGGATATTAGCGTTTTTATCTGAGAAGGACTTCTGCGTAGCACTTGCGATGCGCCACCAATTCCTTCCTCAGTCATTCAACACTCCCCCCCCCCCCCCCTACCTCTCACCCTCCCAAACACACAAACTAATTATCATTCTTCTTTCATCATTTTAGAAATAAAAGTGTTCCAGAAAAGTATTTCATTCTACTGTTTAGTTGAGTACTAAAGTTGGATGTCCGAGACTGGGGGGGAGGGGGGGGGGGCAACGGGGCAACAGTCGGCAGCGGGGTGGGGGGAGGGAGGGCGGGAGTATTAGCTAATGTCTGATTGCACTCAGGGGTAATGGTCTAAAAAAAGGTTGGCAGCCACTGCTCTACGGCATTGTTTCTCAACCTGAGAGTCGCGGTGATATTGAAGGGGGTCCCGAAACACACTAAACGATAATGGAATTGTTTTATGAGAAAAAAAATCGTTTATTACAAACATTTTCAAGTGTTCAAATGTGTGTGAATTCCTAAGGGACCAAACTGCTGTGGTCATCGGTCCTCAGACTTACACACTACTTAAACTAACTTATGCTGAGAACAACACACACACCCATGCCCGAGGGAGGACTCGAACCTGCTGCAGGAGGGGCCGCGCAGTCAGTGACATGGCGCCCCCTAGACCGCGCGGCCACTCCGCGCAGCTCAAACATTTTACTAACAATAAGTGCACAGGTAAAGAAAAGAAATTAATGCGATGGTTACGCGCCTGTATTTAGATTTTAGCGCAACCACAAATGAAAAACTCTTTTCACAGATATAAGACTTGGCGAAAGGGATTAATACTTTCGGTGCTTCTGTGACTGAATTTCCGTATTCGTCTCGACGAGCAAACCAAAATGTATTTAAATCTTCAGATGCAAATTGCAATTGTAGCATTTCGTCGGTAGACATTTCAATGAGCTGTTCATGAATCTCAGCTCGCGACAACAACGGTTGCAGCACCAATCTCTTCGAGAAATACGTTTTATTTTACAGGAAATACTCCGTCAACTGTGTTTTCAACTAACGCAAATGCATCTTCATGCAAACCAATCTGTGGTGAATAATAAGAGTCTTGTTCATTCAAATTTATCTCAGTATAATCCGAAGTGAGCGGGCGCATATCCAAATTTTTGCTTGGAAAAGGAATAATCCAGATATCCAGCTTCTTAATGAAAGTATGAACTTTGTCATTAATAAAATATTTTTATCACGTACTTGTAAATTCACATTCCAGTCGTCTAAATGCAACGTAAGCCAACAACATACACCCATTAATCTGTAAAAACAATGAGAATGGCGTTTGTTTGTCTTTGAGAAATCTTGTTAATTCACCTCGCAGTTCCAGTACCCGGGTTAACACTTTTTCTCAAGATAACCATCTCACTTCTGTATGAAAAAGAAGAGAGTTCTTATTTTCGTCCATTACATCGCATAGTTTGGCAAACAGTCTGTTCTGTAACGGTCATTTTTTAATAAAACTAACCATTTTTACAGCTTCACATAGAATTTGAAAGAGGTTTTCCGGCATTATTCTTGTGACAAAAGCATTTCTCTGAAGGAAGCAGTGCGTCCATTCCATCCTTGGTAAGAGACGATCTTCTAATATTTGCATTAATCCACCGTTCTTTCCTGTTATCCCCTTTGCACCATCACTACGTGCAGCAATACATTTTGCCCAATCTGTGTCAATACAGTTTCTAGTAGCGTCATAAAAAACATCAGGAAAACATTGTCCTGTTGCATGACCCGGTATTGTCTTGCAAAACAACATTTTCTTTGATTTATGTGTTCCTGTTCCCTTCATACCTCACAAAACAGACGAAATGTGACATGTTTGCTACATCTGTTGATTCGTCAAAGTGAATACTAAAACAATCACTTCAACTCACTTGTTGAATTACCTCATCGCGAACATCGTCACCCACGACATCAGTTCGCCTTGATATTGTGTCGTTAGGAAGCGGACTTTTTTTGCTTCTTCCGCGCTTCCTGAAACACTGACCAAATCAACTGCAGCCAATAATATGAAGTTTTCGTCGGTTATATAGGGTTTGGAAATCTTAATTACTCTTGATGCTACGAGATAAGGTGCCTCAACTACACTTTATCAGTGTGGCTTGACTTCCAAGTAGAAGTTTGCTGATATGGTATGTACACTCCTGGAAATGGAAAAAAGAACACATTGACACCGGTGTGTCAGACCCACCATACTTGCTCCGGACACTGCGAGAGGGCTGTACAAGCAATGATCACACGCACGGCACAGCGGACACACCAGGAACCGCGGTGTTGGCCGTCGAATGGCGCTAGCTGCGCAGCATTTGTGCACCGCCGCCGTCAGTGTCAGCCAGTTTGCCGTGGCATACGGAGCTCCATCGCAGTCTTTAACACTGGTAGCATGCCGCGACAGCGTGGACGTGAACCGTATGTGCAGTTGACGGACTTTGAGCGAGGGCGTATAGTGGGCATGCGGGAGGCCGGGTGGACGTACCGCCGAATTGCTCAACACGTGGGGCGTGAGGTCTCCACAGTACATCGATGTTGTCGCCAGTGGTCGGCGGAAGGTGCACGTGCCCGTCGACCTGGGACCGGACCGCAGCGACGCACGGATGCACGCCAAGACCGTAGGATCCTACGCAGTGCCGTAGGGGACCGCACCGCCACTTCCCAGCAAATTAGGGACACTGTTGCTCCTGGGGTATCGGCGAGGACCATTCGCAACCGTCTCCATGAAGCTGGGCTACGGTCCCGCACACCGTTAGGCCGTCTTCCGCTCACGCCCCAACATCGTGCAGCCCGCCTCCAGTGGTGTCGCGACAGGCGTGAATGGAGGGACGAATGGAGACGTGTCGTCTTCAGCGATGAGAGTCGCTTCTGCCTTGGTGCCAATGATGGTCGTATGTGTTTGGCGCCGTGCAGGTGAGCGCCACAATCAGGACTGCATACGACCGAGGCACACAGGGCCAGCACCCGGCATCATGGTGTGGGGAGCGATCTCCTACACTGGCCGTACACCACTGGTGATCGTCGAGGGGACACTGAATAGTGCACGATACATCCAAACCGTCATGGAACCCATCGTTCTACCATTCCTAGACCGGCAAGGGAACTTGCTGTTCCAACAGGACAATGCACGCCCGCATGTATCCCGTGCCATCCAACGTGCTCTAGAAGGTGTAAGTCAACTACCCTGGCCAGCAAGATCTCCGGATCTGTCCCCCATTGAGCATGTTTGGGACTGGATGAAGCGTCGTCTCACGCGGTCTGCACGTCCAGCACGAACGCTGGTCCAACTGAGGCGCCAGGTGGAAATGGCATGGCAAGCCGTTCCACAGGACTGCATCCAGCATCTCTACGATCGTCTCCATGGGAGAATAGCAGCCTGCATTGCTGCGAAAGATGGATATACACTGTACTAGTGCCGACATTGTGCATGCTCTGTTGCCTGTGTCTAAGTGCCTGTGGTTCTGTCAGTGTGATCATGTGATGTATCTGACCCCAGGAATGTGTCAATAAAGTTTCCCCTTCCTGGGACAATGAATTCACGGTGTTCTTATTTCAATTTCCAGGAGTGTAGTTTTCTTCCGAAAAATTCCAATCCTTTGTTTTTATGAGCCAGATTTTTAGTTTACAGGTGCCGAAGTAATTCTGCTGGCTTCTTGCTTTCATCGGAGAGAACTTGAAAGCTAACACCGCACTGTACCCTTCCATTCTATGAAGTAAAACTACAGTTTAAGTAACTGTCATTGTACGACCTTGTTTTTTTAGCAAGATTCACTGAATATAGATGGCTCACGTCGTTCTTCACAAATTTATCCATTCCGCATGAGGTATTTGAAAAAAGAAATTCAGTTTCACGGATGAGCGCACACTAAAATAAAAGCACCAGATGCACTCTTCGCTATCGAAGTTTAACTGAATTTGTGCAGTCGCAAGCAGCTCTTTTATAGCACGACTTGCTCAAACGCATCCATATGCATGTTCAAGCACGCTCTCACAGTGAGTATTAGAGGAGACCAAATTACGAGGAGCACGTACACATCAGGCTGGAATTTGTAAATTACTAATGTACTATTTACACATCATAGATGCATGTCCATATCCATCGCTATATTCGCAGCGACATAAAATAATACGAATAGTAGTATTTAATTTTTGGTACCGTCGGTATTTTCTTAACGTATAAAATTATTACAATGTGATTATATAATATTAAATAATTTTTTATATTGCGATAAACTAGCTGAGTGCCCGGCGTTGCCTGGGTATATATTTATTCCAGTCTTTCCTCTGTGTCCGTCTCCTCCTCCACCACTCCCCTCCCATCTGTTCCTCCTCCTCTCTCTGACCATCTGCTTCTCCCCCTCTCTTTCTCCATCTCCTCCTTCTCGCCTCTAAGTCCCTCTTCTCTTCCCCCCTCGAAGTTCATATTCTCTTCCCGTCTCTAAGTTCATCTCCTCAACCCGCTAAGTCAATCTCCTCATCACCCCTCTCTCTATTCATCTCCTCCACTCCCTCTCTCTGTCCATCTCAACTTCTTCCCTTTCTCTGTCCATTTCGTCCTCCCCTTCTCTCTGCCCACCTCCTCCCCCCAACCCCATCTGTGTTCATCTCGTCCATCTTCCTCTCTGTTCATCTCGTCCCCCTCACTTGTCTCACCTACCAAATTATTGTACCCCACGACAAGCAGTTTGATGGTTCTTATCTCCCCCACCACCAGTATTTCTTTCCATATTGGAAGTAATGTTAGTACCAAGTTAGTTTGGAATCGATCCTGGGGTTTAATAGAACCCTTTTTCTCTCGAATTTACCAAAATACACACCTGTCACAAAGTACGCACATGTCACAAAATGGGTGTTCGGAAATTCCCGCTATAAACTCGTAGGACTTGTCGAGGGGAGTGAGTACATAATATTTTGGGTAGGAACTAATGCCCAGAGACGTAATGCTTCCGTGCTAAAGCCGTTTGAAAACATGTTTGCTAGGTATGATCGGAACAGGGTAGTGTAATGGTTCTTGAATTACGTAACCATTACGGCACCTCACCTCAACCTCTCGATACCAGCAATATTCAACTGTGTTTCTGTGACAACATTCAGATTTGATTTCATTAATATAGAGGTACTTTGATACATCGATATGTTTGTATTGCAATGATATTATTCTTATGTGTATTCTTTCTTTTGTCACTATGCTCTTTGACGTACTAGTAACTCTGATTTTTGGGCGCGTAAGCGGTTATTAGAGAGTCAGGTCTTGGTCGGCATGTTGAAAAGACGCAAATTGTAGTCGGTTTATGAAATGTAAACTTTAACAGTGAGGAAGATATTTTCAAGTATGTTTTATATTGCGAAGTGATGATGCATCAAAAGTAATAAAAAAGAAGTGTAACTTAAATTCGGAGTGCTGATTATTTTTTTACATCACCATTGTCTTAACTTGCAAAAGTTTAATCTTCAAGAATGGTTTATGAAACACATCTATAAAATTTTTGAATATCGCAGGATAACACCTAGGCCTCTTTGTATCCGAGCTTGGAATCATCACTACCTAGATTTTCGACGATTGAGCCATCAGTTCACAACGAGACCAGCGTAGGAAACACGAAAAGATGAGTGCCTAGTTTATCCATTATTTCAAGAAATGACTTTATTAACTGTGCTCTAATGACACCTGCCACATAATATAACTTTGTTGTTACCCGAAAATGCAATATTTAGTAGCGTGAGCAACACTACAAGCATAATTAGTTTTTGACCTTTGTTGTGGTAGGGTTGTTAGAGTAATCATGGTGGGGGTTGCTTACGTCGGATTGGCTGATGTTATTTCACGTCTGTCCTACCTCTCTCACCCGATTCGAGCCGTATTCACATGTCTGTGAGTGTTGGAGGTGGTATTTCTGTAGCTGTTGGTCAATCACAACATACCAACCGGAGCTGGGAGCAACGTCCGTTGCATGCGCAATTGCTCCAGTACTTATTGACAGATTGTCTTCAACATGACGCAGTACGGCCTCTTCCCATTCGAGCGAGCGTGTCTCCTTGGAGCACCACAGTCCCGCCTGCTAACGGTGAAGATACCCCTTTCTCGAAGCTGTTGCGTAATTGTGGCGAAAAGGGTATGCGATGGAGTCGGACGTTGTGCAAAACGATCTTGATGAAGGTGACGGGCAGTTCTTCCATTACCGTGAACTACGCCATACAGAAAGGTCATGTCGGTGTATTCTGCAAACGTGTAGTCAACCACGTTGCTCAACCGCTCACAGACACGTGATTGAGGCTCGAACCGGTTGAGAGAGTTATGATTGACGTCAAATGACATGAGCCAACGCGACGCAACTACCCACCACTATGACTACACTGTTGCAAATCTACCAAGCAAACATGTCTTCAAACGGCTGTAGCACGGAAACGGTACGTTTCCGGACATGGGTTCCTATCCAAAATATTGTGTACTCACTCCCCTCTAAGCCCTAGAAGTTCGAAAAGGCAATTCCCGAACACCGTGTATGCTTCACATCTATTTAACATACGTCACACATATCTGTACATATATTTCACCTGTATCTGTAGCGAATTTCCCCTTGCAGTTTCGTTTCCATGCAGCTCAATGTTATTGAAGTTGTTTCTCCTGAAAAATAATTTTTCGGGTACATTCAGTAGTGTATTTGGATACTATCTGTAAAATTTGTTGGAACAGAGCTGGTACTAAACTCAATATCATAACGCCCTGCATGATGCGGCAGTTCTCCATGACGTCATGTCTCCTGAAGTATGTGTCGTACAATGATATAATTTTGTTGGTATATTCAATTGTATATATGAATACTGCATGCAAAATGTGTCGTGAGTAAATTTAATGGCAAAGAATTAATGAATTAAAACGTCAAACCTGATGCAGAAGTTTTACTGCACGAACGGCGAAAATGTAGTAAGCGATCAACTTTTTCCCTTTCATTATTGTGTGAGGATTGTCAGCGAGAAAAATTTTCTTAAGTATTTGAAACTATGTGTAAAGCTTGTTGCAAGTCACTAAGTGCTTTCAGTCTAAAATAATGCATGAATGAAGCCTGGAAATTCGCGCATGGTGAGCTATACTTGTTTTTCACCATCCCTCCTTTAATAGGTACGTGGTTCTTTTCCCCCACACCGATTCTTTCTAGACAGTAAGTGATATGTGTACGAAGAATGGTTGAAATCGCTACAGTGTTTTAGGAGGATCAAAAGTATCCGGACACCTGGCCGAAAATGACTTAAAAGTTCGTGGCGCCCTCCATCGGTAATGCTGGAATTCAATATGGTGTTGACCCACCCTTAGCCTCGATGACAGCTTCCACTCTCGCAGGCATACGTTCAATCAGGTGCTGGAAGGTTTCTTGGGGAATGGCAGCCCATTCTTCACGGAGTGCTGCACTGAGGAGAGGTATCGATGTCGGTCGGTGAGGCCTGGCACGAAGTCGGCGTTCCAAAACATCCCAAAAGTGGTCTATAGGATTCAGGTCAGGACTCTGTGCAGGCCACTCCTTTACAGGGATGTTATGGTCGTGTAACCACTCCGCCACAGGCCGTGCATTATGAACAGGTGCTCGATCGTGTTGAAAGATGCAATCGCCATCCCCGAATTGCTCTTCAACAATGGGAAGCAAGAAGGTGCTTAAAACATCAATGTAGGCCTGTGGTGTGATAGTTCCACGCAAAACAATAAGGGGTGCAAGCCCCCTTCATGAGAAACACGACTACACATTAACACCACCGCCTCCGAATTTTACTGTTGGCACTACACATGCTGGCAGATGACTTTCATCGGTCATTCGCCATACCCACACCTTGCCGTCGGATCTCCACATTGTGTACCGTGTTTCGTCACTCCACACAACGTTTTTCCACTGTTCAATCGTCCAATGTTTACGCTCCTTACAGCAAGCGATTCGTCGTTCGGCATTTACCGGCGTGGTGTGTGGTTTATGAGCAGCCGCTCGACCATGAAATCTAAGTTTTCGCACCTCCCGCCTAACTGTCATAGTACTTGCAGTGGACCCTGATGCAGTCTGGAATTCCTGTGTGATGGTCTGGATAGATGTCTGCCTATTACACATTACGACCCTCTTCAACTGTCGGGGGTCTCTGTCAGTCGACAGACGAGGTCGGCTTGTACGCTTTTGTGCTGTACGTGTCCCTTCACGTTTCCACTTCACTATTACATCGGAAACAGTGGACCTAGTGATGTTTAGGTATGTGGAAATCTCGCGTACAGACGTGTGACACAAGTGACACCCAATCAACTGACGACGTTCGAAGTCCGTGAGTTCCACTGAGCTCCCCATTCTGCTCTCTCACGATGTCTAATGACTACTGAGGTCGCTGATATGGAGTTCCTGGCAGTGGGTGGCAACACAATGCACCTAATATGAAAAACGTATGTTTTCGGGGGTGTCCGGATACTTTTGATCACATAGTGCACATACATATATACGTACATCCCCTTTTACGGATTACAGTAAAAATTGAATTAGTAATAGTAAGGCTTACTGTTATTGTTCCTTTGGGTGCCGTCGGTGTTGGTGAAGTATTAGGCCTAATTTTATTTATATTTACAATTTGAGGGTTCGCAGAGCTAAGAAGGATTAGAATCGCTGCTACAGGGCAGCTAATCATGGATGAGTGACTTCAACAGGATGTGGACTCTATTGCTCTCAGAAATGAGACTGTTATGATGGCTAGAGGCAGTGTCACAGGGCATTAGCGATGTGTCTCCTGGTGAAAACTTTTTTTTTTTCTGTGTGCTTATTTGTTCCCGGAGATATGGTGACGAGTCATTGTTTCGAAGTTTTGATCAGTACTATCTCCTGTAACTTTATGGGACATTCTCGAGACAACCTGTGTTAAATGTAGATAGACGAGCAGGACAGACATAAGCGGCCACTGGCGAACAGGTATGGTTTCGAAAAGTGCGGGCCTCTGCAAACCTGTTAGGCCACTGGACGGGCTTCCATAGCCCGTAAACCGGCCGTCTAACAGCATCATCGCGCAGCGGCTCATCGCGAAGCAAGCCACACAAGTGCGACCGCGTGCTGCCCTTATACGACGGTAAGCTTGACTCCGAGACCTCTCCGTTTTGCGAAAATGCTCACACAGCACTACTGCTCGATATTACGCAACGCAAAAATACTCAAGAGCAGATGAGCACTACTGAACCAATATCTTAGCTGTAGACCAGTCTCTCTCTTCCTTTCCTGGAATTGCTCGCGTTTTCAGGATACGTACGTGATGATCACTCATTCATACTGGATTTAGAATTTATTATGTTGTACTGCCAGGTGGCGTTGTCGTCCTGTCGTTGTTTTGTCACCATGGGAACAAGAGTAATGAGCATCAAAAATCGGTAACTCAAGAATTTTGACTTTGCAATGTACCAGACCGACTCTTGTTAACATGGCGCGCGGAATCGATCCCGCTCCAACCCACATTCCTGTCTCGCAGGCTAGAGCGATAAGTGCTAGCACTTTGCGAACGAATCTATCTTACCAGTAGGATACTGCGAAATAACAAATGTCGAATATTTTGAGACGTGGTAGTAAGTACCAAAACAACGAAAAATGCCCAATAAAAATTGGCTCCAAAATGAATACATTAAGAATTTTGAGCACTTGTAAAACTTCGATACTGCAAAAGATATCTCTTTTACTGCAAGCTCTTTGCTTTTCATATATTGGGAGGAGGTAGCATGGACCAATACAAGAAAAAATGTGAAGTAAAAATGAGCTCTGAAATGAATACCTCACGAGCTGTGAGCACTTGTTCAGTACAAGGGTTGTGTTTTACGGCAGTGAAGATGAACAAGTGCGCGTAGCTCTTAAAGTATGCGTTTTAGAGTCCACGTTTACTGGACTTTTTCCTTGTTTTGCTGGTTGCTACCACCTCTCAAAATTTTCGACATTTTTTTTAATGTATGCAAGGTCCTTTTCATAAGATGGTAAAATTTTAGGCATGTTCTCGGCGCTTTCAAATTTACAAATACGATTCATCTGTCAAAGTTTTGGTGCATCTTCAGTGCAATGGACATCTGAAATTAGTCTGTATATCCCAGGGCGCATCTAAATTAAAGAAACGGACGTGAAACCATTGTCGTCATTAGGGGACCAGAGGGCAAGCGGCCGCGCTTCTCAGAGCTGGCGCCCAAACATGCCTGGTAACCTAATCTTCAAATGGCGAGACGTGCCTCCAGCGCGGGACACAGGAGCCGTAGCTCCTCCTCCCTCCGGCTATGGCACCTTTCCACGCTTCACGAGAGTGCACTGTGCACAGGAGCTCGGGTTGACAAAAATCCTGGAATATCACCTCTCAGCCCGGTCCTAAACTGTTTTTGGAGGTGCAAGACGTGTCACTACGTAGATAGCATTAACGTAGGCGTGGCTGCCACCGTAGTCAAGGTTGTCCGTTCATCACTTGAAAAGCAGTCTCGATTAACGTCCAACTGCTATCGCGAAACGTGACTGCCGACCAGGCTCTTGTCGCAGCTCTGGTGGTTGGTCGCATGGCCGTTATGTGAAGTACAGTGCCCGCGTCTAGAACCACGACTCCGTCAGCAGTAATGTAAATTACATCGTGCCGCCTCTAATCCTGCCTCCGCACCTCAACTTCTGTGGTTTGTTTTTACAGTGATCGAGGCAGACTTCTCGTAATCATTCACTCGCTCTGTTTTGGGATGAGTTCTCACTTTTATTGCTTCCCTCCGCTTCTCAAGTATTTATCTTGTATACTTCCTGCCCTGCAGCAGGATGGGGGCTCTCCATTTACGCCAGTACACAAATTTTTGTACTAAGGCTACCTTAAAGTGAGTTTTCTTTGGTTACAATATATAAACTGACAAGAAAGACGCGCCGGCAGCTGTGGCCGAGCGTTCTAGGCGCTGCAGTCTGGAACCGCACGACCGCTACGGTCGCAGGTTCGAATCCTGCCTCGGGCATGGATGTGTGTGATGTCCTTAGGTTAGTTAGGTTTCAGTAGTTCTAAGTTCTAGGGGTCTGATGACCTCAGAAATTAAGTCCCATAGTGTTCAAAGCCATTTGAGCCATTTGGACAAGAAAGACGCAAAATTTCTTAAACAATAAATAAACTGAAGGAAAAAATCGCAATACCGAAAAGTAATTAACGTAGAGTAAGGAAATTTCGGGAATATATATATTCGAATAGGTAATACATTTAAGTGATTAACATTACAAGATCACAGGTTAATGTAAGCGCGAGATAAGTCATTGAAAATGTGAAATGCTGGTACATTAATAATCGGTGTATCCGACAGAATGTTGAATGCAAGCTTGAAAACGTGCATGCATTGTGTTGTACAGGGGTCGGATGTCAGTTTGTGGGATAGAGTTCCATGCCTGTTGCACTTGGTCGGTCAGTACAGGAATGATTAATGTTGTTTAAAGATGACGCTGGATGATCTCCTATATTTGCTCGATTGTAAATAGATCTGCTCATCGAGCAAGCCAAGGCAACAAGTCGACATGTTGTAGAGCATGTTTGGTTACAACAGCGGTATGCCATCGAGCGTTGTCCTGTTGGAAAACACACCCTGGAATGCTGTTCATAAATGGCAGCACAAGAGCACGAGTCACCGGAATGATGTACACATTTACTTTCTGGGTGCATAAATAACCACCAGAGAGCTCTTGCTGTCATACGAAATCGCATCCCAGACCATAACCCCACGCGTAGGTCCAGTGCATCTGGGACGCAGATAGGTAGGTTGCAGGCCCTCATCTAGTCTCCTTCTGGTGAACACATCACTGGCACAGAGGCAGAACCAGTTTAATCAGAAAACACAACAGACATCCATACTGCGCTCCAACGAGGCAAATGGCGGTGGTTTGGGGTTAGTGGAACGCACGCTACAGGACGTCTGTTTCAGAGCTGTATTTGAAATAACAAATTTGTAATAGTACGTTGTGTCGCTGTGGTGCCAACTGCTGCTCAGATCGGTGGTGCAGAAGAAGCACGATGCGACAGACCCATGCTCCAAACACGATGGTCTTCCATCTTGGGAGTGCCATGTGGTCGTCCCGTGCTTCTTGCGACTGTTCATTCTCGTGACCATCGCTGTCAGCAAACATGTACAGTGGCCACATTCTTGCCAAATCTTTCTGCAATACCTCAGAAGAAACATCCAGCTTCTCGTAGTCCTATTATACGACCTCATTCAAACTCAGTGAGGTGCTGGTAATGGCGCTTTATTGCCTTAAAGGAATTCTTCACTAACATCGGCTCACCACGCCCAGTGTAAAAGGTTAATTAACTTATTGTTATTTTGACACCTTATACAAAGGGAGGCCGGCAGCGGCAATACTACGCCGCTCTTCAGCCACAGATAATACATTTATTACAGGTGGAGACATCGAAAAACGAAACAACACGGTGGATAGACAACAGTAGACACACAAATTTAAAAATACATAAAGTCGTTCACAAGTGCAGCGTCCAAAGAAAAACGTTCAGCACTCGGGCACTAACAGAGACGACAGAAACGGAACACGTGAACGAAGGAGCACAAATGATGAAACACTGAATCACTAACACGATGGCACACACAAAACACTGGCGATGATCTCCGGCGCGCGAATGTTCACTTTACATGTACGAGTCCGGGGTCTGGGGACCTGCCAAAAGGGGAAAAGGTGGGGGAGGAGGGAGAGGGGAAGGTGTAGATGCCAGTGTCAGAGGAGATGGTAGGGGGAGGAAAGAAGGTAGAGGGGGTAGGGGAAGCCCGGGGCAGGAAGGGAGGAGGGAGAGAAGGGAGAGGGGGTGCCCAAAGGAAAAAACACAGGGTGTGGAAGGGGAGGATCAAAGTTGGTAGGAGGGGTAGATGGAGGGGATGAGGGCATCATCATGGGGGGAGGGGTGGAGGGGAGTTGGTAGAAGCCACCTTGGGCAAGGGTATGGAGAGTGGAGCGATGGAGAGCAGGTGGGATGTGGGAATACAGGCATGGCAGTGGATGGGGGTGGGAAAGGATGGGAGACAAGCGGGTGAGGGGGATAAAGTTTACGGGAGGTGTAGAGGATCCGCATCCATACGAGGAAAAGGAGGAGTTGCGGGAATGGAATAAGGTCATACAGGATCCACGTGGGGGAGGGGAGACGGATGCGATAGGCGAGGCGGAGTGCATGGCGTTCTAGGATTTGAAGGAATTTGTAAAAGGTTGGAGGGGTGGAGATCCATGCAGGGTGGGAGTAGCAGGGGATAGGGCAGCTGAGGGATTTATAGGAGCTTGAGGAGACAGAGTCGGGAGCGTGCCTTGGCTTGGATTGTCCAGAGATGGCGGGTCCAGGAGAGGCGACAGTCAAGGATGACGCCAAGTTACTTGAGGGTGGGGGTGAGGGCGATAGGACGGCCATAAGTGGTGATATAGAAGTCGAGGAGACGGAAGGAAGGGGTGGTTTTGCCTACAATGATCGCCTGACGCTCACGATCGTTGCAGCGTGTATTTAAAGGAAATCTTATTTGCGTCCTCATAGTGGCGCTAGTAGTGCCACTCTTATGCGACTCGCGCGACATCTGAATAGACATTTTTCAGATATTGAAACACGCCTACCAACTTTCGCTTATGTCGCGCAACTCGTTCTCGGCGTTGCAATTTTTTTCCTGTCAGTGTATTTTCAAATTAGCGTCTAAAAAGGCCCCGAACTGAGTAGTTTTCCCTGTTTGGATTAGATTATATTAGATTAGATTAGTACTTGTTCCATAAATCGTGAATACGACACTTCGTAAAGATATGGAACGTGTCAGGTTAATAAAAACGTGTCAATACAAGATATTACATTACATGAAATATTACATGACACTTAATTTTTTTTGGGTGGGGAGTGGGGAAATTACCCACTTACTATTCCCAAAAATTCATATAATGAGTAGAAGGAGTTGCCATTCAGAAATTCTTTTGATTTCCTTTTAAATACTATATGGCTATCTGTCAGACTTTTGATGCTATTAGGTAAGTGACCAAAGACTGTCTGCTTTCTATTAATTCCATTCAAAATCTAGACAGCAACACCCCCTGTCAGTAGTAGAAGAATCAAGCAACCTACGCGATCCGTGGGCATTACATCAGCAAACGAATGATTATCTCTCTGTCCGACAGAAGAAAGGTTTGAGGTCTTCTCAGTAGTCCCCGCACGGTGTTCCGAAGGGAGAGACTGTTTTACCTCCGGAATATTTTACCATAGAGGATGCCATTATCATTGAGTCATACAATAGTGTTGCGTGCTCATTGGGCAATATAATGGCTGTAGTTCGTTATTGCTTTCAGCTGTTCGCACGACAGCTGAGCGACGTGTTGCAGAGAGATGTGTAGTGAACGTGGCAGCACGTCCAAGTTAACTTACTTTGAACGTGAGAGGATGATAGGTGTAAGACGAATGGGCCATTGAAGTTCCGAGATTACACAAGAATTCGTTTTCCCGAGGTAAACAGAGTCTACTAGTGTGGACCTTCAGTACCAAGGAGACAAAGCTTCTATACTCACAAACTGTCACACAGGACTCCCGTAACTGTCAGGGGAATCTACGTCCCGTCGCTCCTGGGGGGCCACAAGGGGTGATGAAGGATCTGCTGTTCGTTAGATCGCCGCCTGATTTGTACGTTGAGCGTAAGGAACCCGTTTCCACCAGGACTGTGTAGAGACAAATGCATCGCGTAGGTTTTAACTGCCGACGACCGACTTTCCGTCCAGTAACTTCCCATAACTTTCAGTCATATTCGTACTGTTATTTAGCTTGCTCTGTATAGCTAAGCCTTCTCTCCATCTATGAAGATTCGTTTAAAAAAGGGACAAACTTTCAAGAGTGTCAGGCATAGAAGGGAACAAACGCGGTCTTTTATGTAACCCCAAGGATAAAAGTCACAACGTGTGAGGGTCTGAGACCTGAGAGGCTGCTCCTCTTCCAATTAAACGTCCTGGAAGGGTCTCATTAAGGTAACGTCGGACGTGCTTGGATAATTTTTCTAAGCACGTCCGACGTTATCTGATTGACACCATTCCAGAACGTTGGATTGGAAGAGGAGGAGCAGAAGATGAACTTCATTGCCAGTGGTCTACTAGGTCTCCAGAACTCACACCCCCTGTGACTTTTATCTGTGGGGTTACGCAAAAGAACGCATTTTCCTCTTCACTATGCCTGACACCCTTGAAAGTCTACGTCATCGCACTGTGGAAGCTGTGAATTCGATAAAGAGAGACCAGCTGATTCGTGTGTGGCAGAAAATGAGCCACCGATTTGATATTTGTCGTGTACAGCATGGTGCTCACATTGAATGCACAAAAATTTGAACTTTTCTCTTTCCAGGAACGTTCGAATTGTGTTCCTACCTTTTGTAGTTAGGAAGCGATGAATGTTTGAAATCTGTTCCTCCTTTTTGAATAGCCTTGTACTTTGCAGTATCACTGACACACTCCCACAACCTCTATAATTAGTTTCTTTTCGCTTGTTTGTCGCAGATTCACTGTCTGGACCTAAGTGTCGTTCATATTCAGGACCAGCTAGAACAGTTCAATGTCGAGTTTCATATATCTGTCCGTCTTCATTATGCTAGCTGAGTCGCTGCTTGATGTTTTGTTGCGAAGATTCCAAAAAGATCATACGAAGTGACACTAGATCTCTGCACCTGGTCTGTCCATTCACGATGCAATATATTCAACTTAATCACTGAACTGCCCGAACAACAAACCACAGTTCGTCCTCCTATCGTGATTACAAGCTCATTATTAGGCTGAATCATGTGAGGCAGTATTCACCCTACGACTTATGTTAGAAGATAGGTTAAGGAAAGGTAAATCTACGTTTTATGCCAAAGTTGACTGGAGTACACTCTTCGAAGTCCTGAAAGTAGAAGGGGTAAAATACAGGGACCGAAAGGCCATTTACAACTTGTACAGAGACTACACGGCAGTTATAAGAGTCGAAGGGCATGAATGGGAAGCAGTGGTTGAGAAGGGAGTGAGACAGGTTTTTATCCTGTCACAGATGTTATTCAACCTGTACATTGAACAACTAGTAAAGAAAACCCAAGAAAAATTTGGATTAGAAATTAATGCCATGACATTGCAATTCTGTCAGAGATAGCAAAGGATTTGGAGGAGCAGTTGAACGAAATGGACAGTGTCTTGAAAGGAGGATGTAAGATGAACATGAACAAAACCAAAAAAAAGGATGTACGGTGAAAATCAACAAAACCAAAACAAGGATAATGGAATGTCGTCGAATTAAATCAGGTGATGCTGGAGGATTAGATTAGGAAACGAGAAACTTAAAGTAATAGATGAATTTTGTTATTTGGGCGGCAAAATAACTGATGGCGGCTCCTGTAGAGAGGATATAAAACGTAGACTGGCAATGGAAAGAAAAGCGTTTCTGAAGAAGAGAAATCTGGTAACATAGAATGTACATATAAGTGACAGTAAATCTTTTCCGGAAGTATTTGTACGGAGTGTAGCCACATATGGAGGGTAAACATGGACAGAAGAGAATAGAGGCTTTTGAAATGTGGTGCTAGAGAAGAGTGCTGAAGAATAGATGGGTAGGCCACGTAACTAATGAGGTGGTACGAAATGGAATCAAGGAGAAAAGAAATTTGTGGTGCATCCTGACTAAAAGAAGGGATCGATTGATAGGACACATTATGAGACACCAAGGGATCGCCAGTTTAATATTGCAGGGAAGTGTCGGGGGTAAAAATCGTAGAGAGAGACCAAGAGATGAACACAGTAACTAGATTCAGAAGGATGTAGATTACATTACTTATTCGGAGATGAACCGGCTTGCACAAGATAGAGTAGCATGCACAGGTGCGTCAGACCAATCTTCGTACTGAAAACTGCAATACCATAATTGTCATGTTTTTGCCTTGCACGGATGATCTTAAGAGGCTCCGACCTAAGGCAGCCAGTATTCCATGAACTAAATACTAATGAGTGTGGTTTTAGCTCGGTCACCTCAGCTCTCCCATTTATGTGAACTAGCCGGACACTGTTATGTTCGTGAGATACAGGGACTTTCAAACTATGTGATATGAATCCTTATATGCAAACACTCATTCCTTATTTTGCTACTTGGGACATCAAAATAATCGCCAATTCAGACTAATTAGAGATACAGTCAGTTATAACAACTACTTACCAAGCTACACATTTCTCTCCATATACCGGTGAAGATGTCTAGCCTTATCAGGGAGTATCGCTGAGGTTTAACTTACTCCTGTGAAACTCTCCAAATCATCTAATTATGACACAGCGTTGTGGACAGGCTTCTCCAAGTAGCGGTACATATCCCCCAAGTGCTGGTAAACTATCAACTCCAGAAAAACATTCTACAATGGGACTGCTCGCTGATTTCTTCCGCTGCACCACTTCATGATTTTACCTGATTAACAAATTCGGCAAAACTGATGAAAACGTCTCGAGCTGCAAGCATGGTTACGTACAACCACGCGAAGCAAGTTGGACATCACATTGCACAAATGCACTAGTTCGCTTCGAACTGTAGGTAAGAAGAAACCGCGCGGTATTTTCGAGAAACACAACTAACGTGTAATAACAACAAGCCTTATCTCTTAAGCCAATCTTTCCGCTGTATTAAAAAGAGCGAGTTCCCTTAATAGTCTAAAGGAAAGCAAAATATCACGTTTATAGATATAAGCGTCCACCACGTCTGAATAAACGTGATAAATCCGAACTAGAGATTAACATCAGGATGCGATTCTATGTATGTAAATAAAGCAACTGCACACTACACCCTGAGTTTACGTACTGTCGCATTCCTGCGTCTGCGATGCTCGCTCTGACCAGGGGATCCCCCAGTAGCCATCAGCCTTGCCAGCACTCAAAAAACAAAAACAAAAAACAGACCATTATGGTCACAGTACACTTACTATCTGAACATGCCTCGTGTTTACATTCCTGGTGATGACTGTTGATATCACCCATCTGGACGGCTGAATGCGATCGTATGATATGTCAGCTTTGGCTAACAGACGCAATAGCCCATGGAACGATGGAAATCTGAATCAGGACGAACATTTGTTATATCAGTTGAAAGTGAGGTACTGGATGGGAACTGCACCTATATCCCTGCCATTCGCTGGCAGTGCGGCACTCTGCTATCTGTACACCATCCGCTAACCTACTCAGAGTTGCAAGTTGTCACTTCTCTTATTCTCACGTACAAAGATTCTCCAAGGCTCTCCTGCTGGATTTGGGGACCGGTAGCTCTGCGATATTTTTATTTACTTATCAGGTTCCGTGGGTCATGGCGAATCAGTACATAGTTTACAGAATGTTGATTACAGAATTTATAAAAAAAGAAGGAACTAAACAAACAATCAAAAGTGAAAAGATTGTAAAGGAGTATAGGAGTGAATAAAACATTACAGACAAACCTTCTCAACTTTGCGAAGAACTCCTGTACAGAACAGAAGGGATGTGACACAAGGACACCTTTCAACTTACTTTTGGGGTTTACCACTCATGTGCTTTTTTTTCTGCTGGGAACTTACTGAACATTAAACCTGCTGAACAATTCGAACTTTTCTGTGCAATTATTAAGGACGTATTACCCAAGTGCCAATCGTCTTTACGTCTAGTTTTCACTGAACGAATGTTGCAGTTTCTTTGGAATAAGTCAACATCGTCAATGACAAATCACAGGATAAAGTTACACGGATGGCATACTTAAGAGTTCCGAGACAGCTGGACAACGGTGTAAATGAAAATCGCTAACTGACACCGCAGATCTGCCTGAACGCCATTTTCTGAAATGGGGATACTGTTGGTGAGTGTATAGAGTTACATAACACCGTACGTAGTGAAAGTTAGCAAAGTCAACAAGCCTCCTTGTTTCCGTGGAGATTATTCTTATGGTAAATATAGAAGCATTCAGTATCTTCAAGGTGGTACTTCATAGAACCTTTTCCTTCTAAACTCAGTCCTAATAATTTTAAAATGGTCTACGTCACTGCGTTTTGGACCACATTGGGACCGCGCAATTACACCTTCACAACAGTAGCGTCTCAGAAACAACATACACTGTATTTTGTTGCAGTTAGGCATTAATGTATTCTCTAAAAGCCACGTTCAGATGTTAGAAACTAACGTATTACCTAGATCATTTACAGTACATTCCACGTTTTTCAAAATACCAATCGTGTCATCTGTTGTTGTTGTGGTCTTCAGTCCTGAGACTGGTTTGATGCAGCTCTCCATGCTACTCTATCCTGTGCAAGCTTCTTCATCTCCCAGTACCTACTGCAACCTACATCCTTCTGAATCTGCTTAGTGTATTCATCTCTTGGTCTCCCTCTACGATTTTTACCCTCCACGCTGCCCTCCAATGCTAAATTTGTGATCCCTTCATGCCTCAAAACATGTCCTACCAACCGATCCCTTCCTCTAGTCAAGTTGTGCCACAAACTTCTCTTCTCCCCAATCCTATTCAATACCTCCTCATTAGTTACGTGATGTACCCACCTTATCTTCAGCATTCTTCTGTAGCACCACATTTCGAAAGCTTCTATTCTCTTCTTGTCCAAAGTGGTTATCGTCCATATTTCACTTCCATACATGGCTACACTCCATACAAATACTTTCAGAAACGACTTCCTGATACTTAAATCTATACTCGATGTTAACAAATTTCTCTTCTTCAGAAACGATTCAGAACGATTGTCATCTACAATGTCAAAAATTTTAAATTATCTTGTGAGTGTGGGGTTGATCTGAGATTCTGTTATTCTGCGCAATGGATTAATCTGAGATGTACCCTTTACCCTGTGGCTCCTGCAAAATGCAATTTCCACCCCCACACTGCTACAGAAGTCAAACAGACGCTCCTAACGTTCTAAAGAGAAATGCCTGAACAACTTTCAGCAATAAATATCTTCTGGAGTCGTCCGCTGTAAGGAAATGACACAAAAATTCACAAAATTTCTTACGTAACTAATGGGATACTCGGGCACTGGAGTAGTGCTAGTTAGTGTAAGAAAAACATGAAACTAACGAAAGTTATTATTTATTTTGCAAAAATTCTGAGAAATCACAATGGCACTTTTAGTTATGAATTGAACAAGTTATATCCTGGTTCTTTTCGGAGTGTGAAGTTACCTCTCAAGGATAGGATTTGCTAATGAAATTTCTACACAAAGTTTAAGATGGTCGTTGACTTGGCAGAATGGCTGAGAGGCACGCCTACTCAACTTGAATAATTATCCTTTAAAATGTTGCTAGGTACAGTCGAGGCTGCCGCGTGTGAAATGCAGTGAAGCGTACTGTTGTGGAGGAAATATGGGGCTCGCAATAGCTGTAGCACACAGTACCATAAGCTGCGATGACTGCTGTCTGCGCCGCTCGCTGCTGACAAATAAGATAACTCTCGTTCTATCTGGATTGACCTTCACCAATCAAACTCTCCCTATGCCTTGATGAAGTCAAGGATTCCTATTCGCCCCTAGTCAAACTATTGGCGTGGTACACCGGCCAGATAACCAGTCCACCGCGATGCCACTCAAAATTCGCTCGCAGGCGCTTAACTGGAACTCTGTCCGTTCACACCGCACAATAAGTGTGTCGGCCAACACAGTGAACAACGCTTAATCGCAAGGACTCACTATAGAGTAGCATTTCGATTCGCTCTCGACAGAGGTGCTCTCCTAGTGAAGTACTGAGCAGAGACTTGATCCTCGCTCCAAGAGCGACAACGGAACGGCGCCTCTCCATGCCAGACGTGAAGGGGTGTATCTTTCGGTCTCTTCCATTACTCCTTCAGCTCAAGGCGTCAGAAATATCGTCTGCCAATCAGCATTGCTCTTCTAAAACGGGAGAATGACGTTTCGTTTAAGGCGACCAATCCGGAAACCTGTAGCATTGGCGTTTGGCGTTTGCTGTCTCCCTGTGAAAATCTCTGAAACTGTGTGCTATGTGTAAAGAATGCGTTGGCTGGCCGCTCCCACACAATGTAGCGGAACTTGCTTTTAAGCCGAACACGGTTTATTCCCCCCTTTCACTCGGGCCCACGCTGTCCACTAAACGGGCGGTCACCAGCCGACATAGGCTGGGTCATCCTCTGAAGGGACCGGCGTCCCGCTGTGCGGTTTCTTTCCCGAACTAAAAGCTTCTGTGGCCGTTGTGTCTGGAATGTATGAGTGTACGCCAGCCTCGAGTATTTCAACCACAGTGCGCTTACTTGTTAATTACATATCGTTTACATTCATCGAGTTTGTGTTCGAATGAAGCGTCTTGATGTGCGGAATATGATTGTGAGGCTGGAATAAGTAAGCTATGAAAGTCAGGAGACCACGACATCTTACAATCTTTCATTTTTAGTGGGAGATTGTTGATGCACTGCATATCAAGAAAACCAACGGCCCCGGAACAGATTCCTGCTGCATCCTCTACTTTACATTCCCACCCATATTCAAATCTCTTCCATATTTATTAACGCTAGAGGACAACCTTTTGCTTCCTGCTTTCCAGATACGAAGTGAACGACTGTTGATCTTTCCCTTACCTCAGAAAGTTCGAGGTTATACAGAAAGTTCGAGATTATGCAAAAGTATCGAATAATCCAAAAAATCAATTGCTTTAGTTAAATCAAAGCATTTCCATACTGTTCTCAACCTATCGTTCGTCCCTACTAGTATTTCACACAAAAAAGAATAAACTGCATTTCGTGAAACCAAGGATGGAGCAGAATTACATTCTCAGCGTTATTGTAAGATTACATTTTGCTCTACTTTAGCTTTACAGTCCATGAAAGGCAAGGATCAGTGTTAGAATCTCTGTCCAGAACACAACTTCAACTTCTGATAGATTTTCATCGCATCGTACACTCAGCTAAAAACTAGAACAAATTCCTCTTAATGAGGATGTCCGGCATGTATTTGAACTGAACCAGACGTGATGGCTAATTGGCTCACTGATAGGTTTCAGAATGGAAGGTCCAGGATCCGACTCCAGTCGGTGCTAGGATTTTCTTCTGTTACTTGCTGCTACTGTCATCTAAGACGAAATTTCTGCGCATGAAAAACACAAGTTGTGTTGTGTTTGAATTCCTTGTTAAATACTATCTTCCCCTATTAGTCAGCCAATACGCATGTTTCTAAGTCGAATGAAACAAGAACCCACCACAGAACAATGCCTGGTAATACATTGTGGTGTTGAAGCAAAACTTTGATTCATAATCGCTTTACTTGTCCTAGTTTTGGAATAAGTTTTCATTGTCCCTGACCACTACCTCGAGGCATTACCACTAATATGCTTCTTAGTTGTCCGAATTCTGAGGGGGTGGGTGATTGGTGGTAGCAGTGAGATGGGGATGTACAATACCAAAGAAAAATAGAGTCGCACATTGAAGGTGATCCATACTTTGTGCATCAAGCTGAGGACTACTAAAGTTGCGAGCGAATATACATAACTGACCAACTGTTAAATGTTTCAAGTATTCGGTGTTAAAATACGATACGTTTGGCTCACATGCGTATAACATACGAGGGGCGTTAAATAAATAATGCAACACATTTTTTCCTCTGCCAGTTTCGGCTGACAAAATATGTAATTTGTTGGGGGACATAGTGGAATATTCCCGCCTCAGCCTCTATAGTTTCATAAAGTTCCGTTGGGTGTCGGCGCGGTACGTAGCCTTCAAACTGGCGCCTGTAACGGATGTGCGTTCCAAGCAGAGAGCTACCATTGAGTGTCTTTTGGTGTAAAACCAGAGCGTCGCAGATATTCATAGATGCTTGCAGAATGTCTGCGGAGACCTGTCAGTGAACAAAAGCAAGGCGAGTCGTTGGACGAGGCGTCTGTCATCGCAACAATGTCGCACAAACCTGTCTGATCGCCTGCGTGCCGGCCGGTCGTACGCAGCTGTGACTCCAGCAATGTTGCAACGTGCGGACACTCTCATTCGAGATTACCAACACGATGCTCATCCGGGTATCTGTGTTGATAGTGCTGACTCACTCCATCAGTTGGGTTACTCAAGGGTGTTCCTCGCCGCCCAAGAGACGAGCATAAGTGACAACGAAGGACCATCTGTGCGGAGTTGCTTGCGCGTCACGAAGCTGTCCGCGACAATGTTTGTCGAACATCGTCACTGGCCGTGAAACATGGGTTCATCACTTCGAACCGGAAACAAAACGGGTGTCCATGAAGTGGCGCCACATCGCCACTCCTCTGAGGAAAAAATTCTAAGCTGCACCCTCTGCCTGTAAAGACATAGCGACGTCCTTCTGGGACCCTGAAGGCGGTATTCTGTTTGATATCCTCCCTCGTGGTGCAACGATCAACTCTGAAGTGTATTATGCTGCCGTCAGCAAAATGAAGAAACGACTTCAGCGTGTTCATCGCCATGTAAATGCAAACCAATTTCTCCTTCTCCATGACAACGCAACACCTCACACAAGCCTGCGCACGACAGAGGAGCTGACGGTACTCCTCTGGACTGTTCTTCTTCATCCACCCTACAAGCCCGGATCTCGTACCTTTCAGCGTTCATGTGCCTCAATGAGAGCTGCACTCGGCGGAAAGCAGTATGTGGATGTCGGGGAGTTACTGATGAAGCAAGACGTCGGCTCCGACGTCGACCAGTAGGGTGGTACCATAGGGGGCATGCAGGCTCTCCCAGTAAGGCGGCCTAACGCCGTCGCACTGAAATTTGGGGTTTTGCAGCCAAAAGAGTGGCGAATGATGTGGTGTACTGGATTGCTGAATAAAACCATCTTGCTTTCAGAAAAAATATGTTGCGTAACTTATTGAGCCGGTCGGTGTGGCCGAGCGGTTTATGAGTTCTCATAAAAATATTAATGTGGGGCTATCGTCGTTTAATAACGGCACAACTGGAGAATTCGTACGAGCATTCAGAGCATGAGAAAAGACATTCGCGAAACAGTTTAGCATTCGTTTATGAGAGAATAATATTGGATATTTTTGAACAGGTTAGCTAGAGAAGCAGTTCCATTTATTATTAGTGGCACAAAAAACAAAAACAAAATTGCAGGCACTTGTCGATGACACAGGGATCGAAATAGTCGAACAATAGCCGAGAGGTTTAAATTCGTCTACACAGGTGTGTAGACTTCCAAAAAGGAAATTTGTAGAAAGTTTACAGAATGTTAACATAAATCAATTACTATACATCTTAAGTGATGCGCAAGGATTTTCTATCAGCACTGATGGTATTGAAAAGCAGTTGAAATTGG
Source organism: Schistocerca americana (assembly GCF_021461395.2). Lineage (NCBI taxonomy): Eukaryota > Metazoa > Arthropoda > Insecta > Orthoptera > Acrididae > Schistocerca > Schistocerca americana. Next base: position 135,127,087 of record NC_060123.1, read on the forward strand.
TGAGCTCATCAAGGTTACAGGCGCGGCGGATATCTTGACACGTGCCATAAGAAGTCTACAAGGGAATTAGCCTGAGTTGTAAATGTCTAAAATGTGATGACAAGCAGAGAGACGAGACTGACAGTGTTCAATTCTAAGGACAACAAACTGATAATAGTTCGTTTGGGAGGATCATACTACAGAACTTCTGAAATGCCTGATCGAATCTTTATATGCAGTGCGGATGTCGTCTGATATGGGTGGCCGGCCGCGGTGGTCTCGCGGTTCTAGGCGCGCAGTCCGGAACCGTGCGACTGCTACGGTCACAGGTTCGAATCCTGCCTCGGGCATGGATGTGTGTGATGTTCTTAGGTTAGTTAGGTTTAAGTAGTTCTAAGTTCTAGAGGACTGATGACCACAGCTGTTAAGTCCCATAGTGCTCAGAGCCATTTTGATATGGGTGATATAAAAACATAAAATCTGGGTTACTTTGCTTATTTTAATACAATAACATCAAACGGGATCAAATTTTACGATTAAATCATCTAGCTAAGTTATATGTTCAGGCGACATGCACATATATACACTCCTGGAAATGGAAAAAAGAACACATTGACACCGGTGTGTCAGACCCACCATACTTGCTCCGGACACTGCGAGAGGGCTGTACAAGCAATGATCACACGCACGGCACAGCGGACACACCAGGAACCGCGGTGTTCGCCGTCGAATGGCGCTAGCTGCGCAGCATTTGTGCACCGCCGCCGTCAGTGTCAGCCAGTTTGCCGTGGCATACGGAGCTCCATCGCAGTCTTTAACCCTGGTAGCATGCCGCGACAGCGTGGACGTGAACCGTATGTGCAGTTGACGGACTTTGAGCGAGGGCGTATAGTGGGCATGCGGGAGGCCGGGTGGACGTACCGCCGAATTGCTCAACACGTGGGGCGTGAGGTCTCCACAGTACATCGATGTTGTCGCCAGTGGTCGGCGGAAGGTGCACGTGCCCGTCGACCTGGGGCCGGACCGCAGCGACGCACGGATGCACGCCAAGACCGTAGGATCCTACGTAGTGCCGTAGGGGACCGCACCGCCACTTCCCAGCAAATTAGGGACACTGTTGCTCCTGGGGTATCGGCGAGGACCATTCGCAACCGTCTCCATGAAGCTGGGCTACGGTCCCGCACACCGTTAGGCCGTCTTCCGCTCACGCCCCAACATCGTGCAGCCCGCCTCCAGTGGTGTCGCGACAGGCGTGAATGGAGGGACGAATGGAGACGTGTCGTCTTCAGCGATGAGAGTCGCTTCTGCCTTGGTGCCAATGATGGTCGTATGCGTGTTTGGCGCCGTGCAGGTGAGCGCCACAATCAGGACTGCATACGACCGAGGCACACCGGGCCAACACCCGGCATCATGGTGTGGGGAGCGATCTCCTACACTGGCCGTACACCACTGGTGATCGTCGAGGGGACACTGAACAGTGCACGGTACATCCAAACCATCATCGAACCCATCGTTCTACCATTCCTAGACCGGCAAGGGAACTTGCTGTTCCAACAGGACAATTCACGTCCGCATGTATCCCGTGCCACCCAACGTGCTCTAGAAGGTGTAAGTCAACTACCCTGGCCAGCAAGATCTCCGGATCTGTCCCCCATTGAGCATGTTTGGGACTGGATGAAGCGTCGTCTCACGCGGTCTGCACGTCCAGCACGAACGCTGGTCCAACTGAGGCGCCAGGTGGAAATGGCATGGCAAGCCGTTCCACAGGATTACATCCAGCATCTCTACGATCGTCTCCATGGGAGAATAGCAGCCTGCATTGCTGCGAAAGGTGGATATACACTGTACTAGTGCCGACATTGTGCATGCTCTGTTGCCTGTGTCTATGTGCCTGTGGTTCTGTCAGTGTGATCATGTGATGTATCTGACCCCAGGAATGTGTCAATAAAGTTTCCCCTTCCTGGGACAATGAATTCACGGTGTTCTTATTTCAATTTCCAGGAGTGTAGATGGCGGTAGAATCGCGTACACAAAGTATAAAAGTGTAGTGCATTGGTGGAGTTGTCATTTGTACTCAGGTGATTCATATGAAAAGTTTACGACCTGAGTGTGGACACAACGGGAAGTATCAGACCCTGAACGCAGAATGGTAATTGGAGCTAGACGCATGGGACATTCAGTTTCTGAACTCGATAGGAAATTCAATATTCCGAGATCCACAGTGTTAAGAATGTATCGAGGATACGAAATTACAGACGTTGTGTCTCATCACAGACAACTCAGTCGCCGATGATGGTCTTCAGTTAACGACCCAGAGTACCGGCGACTGCGTACAGTTGTTAGTGTTAACAGACAAGCAACACTGCGTGAAATAATGCAGAAATTAATGTGGAACGTATGACGAACGTACCCGTTCGGAGAGTGCGGCGCAATTTGGCGTCAATGGGCTGTGGCAGCAGACGACCGACGCGAGTTCCTTTGTTAACAGCACATCGCCTGCAGCGCCGTCCTGCGCTGGTGAACATACCGCTTGTACGCTAGACTGCTAGAAAAAAGTGGCCTGGAACTATTATCAGTTTGTTGTCCCTGGAATTGAACACTGTCAGTCTCTTCTATCTGCTTGTCATCACATTTTAGACCTTTATAACTCAGGCTAATTCTCTTCCGATTTCAGTTGGTAAGAGCTGATGGTAGGGTTCGAGTGTTGCGCAGACATTACGAAGTTATGGACCCAAGTTACCAACAAGGCACTGTGAAAGCTGCTGGTAGATCCATAATCGTATGGGCTGTGTTTACATGTAATGGACTGGGTCCTCTGGTCCCACTGAACCGATCATTGCCCACAAATGGTTCTGTTTGGCTACTCGAGAAACATTTACAGCCATTCATGGACTTCATATTCCCAAATAGCAACGGTCTTTTTACGGATGACGATGCGCCATGTCACCGGGTCACAGTTGTTCACGATTGGTTTGAAGAACATTCTGGACAGTTGGAGCGAATGATTTGGCCACCCATATTGCCTGACTAGTATCCCATCGAACATTTATGGGACATAATCGAGAGGTCGAATCCATGCCACATAGAGTTGCTGCAGAAGAGATCCGACACGGTATCGGGAGGTAGCCCGTGACTTTTGTCACCCCAGCGTAGTGTTCCAAGCCCAAACGGGCGCAGTACGAATTATTTGTGGTATGAAACAGAGAACATTCTGCAGAGGTGTATTCAAGGAATCGGAGAACTAACTATTGTTTCTCAGTATATTTATTTCATAATAAAACTTCCCACAAGTAATATATCTACTTTTGAAGCTAACAGCTCAGTCCGTTTGATCAAGACTAGGAATAACAATCATCTATACGAAATGCGTCGTCACTTACTTTGTCCTGTATAGGTGCCCATTATTGAGGATACAATATTTTCATTAACTTACCAGCGGCCATAAAGTGTTTAACTACTAATAGTGTACAAAGCCTAAAAGATCTACTGATGGCTAGCTCCTCCAGCTCCACTTACGAATTTCATAGTAGAACCAATTCTTGTATATATAAACGATGTTCTACATAAAACCTGACATCTGCTGAACACCAGTGCAGTAATGCGTTCTGAATAAATAAGTGCTATAATATTATCTTGCACCACAAGCTGCGACATAGCTGCGGATTAAAACAGCGATCCACGAAATGTACAAGGTGTACAACTTTGCTTCTGCCGTTTGCCGACAGGTGGCGTCAGCGGTAAGTAGCGGTCGAAACAGATCGCAGAAGTCAGGCAGTTAGTTTGGACCTCAGTCAACATAACCTCATCCAAACATTAGTCGATTTGTGTCTGTATCATAAAGTTGTTCTTGATTGAAAATGTCAGTTTACAAGTCTAATTCTCGTCATTTGATGGAGGTGTTACTGGTTTGTTTCGATATGAAGAAAACAGCGGCTGAGTCTCATCGAATGATCACAAGTACTTATGGTAAGGACGCAATTAGTGAAAGAACGTGTCGTGAGTGGTTTCAACGTTTCAAGAACGATGATTTTAACGTCGTAGACCGGCATAGTCGTGGAAGAGAGGATGTTTCCGTAGATGTAGAATTGGAGACATTACTGAGTGAAGACTCGCGTCAAACTCAAGAAGAATTGGTACGATTAGTGGGAGTGACACAACAATCCATTTCAAAACGTCTCAAGGCTACGGACATGATTCAGAAAGAAGGAACTTGGGTCGCATGTGAGCTGAAACCAAAAGACCTTGAACGGCGTTTGTGTGTTCGCGAACAGTTGCTTTGGAAGCAAAAATGGAAGAGATTTCTGCATTGCATTGTGACCGGGGACGGAAAAGGGTTCATTTCGACAACCCTCAACGCAAAAAATCATGGGGATATCTCGGCCATGCTTCCACGTCGACGGCCAAACCGAATATTCACGGCTCCAAGATCATGCTCTGCATTTGGTGGGACCAGCTCGGCGTCTTGTACTATGAAGTGTTAAAAGCAAGTGAAACAATCACAGGTGCTCGTTATGGAACGCAATTAATGGGTTTGGTTTGAGCAGAGCATTAAAAGACAAACGGCCACAATACAGCGAGAGGCAGGATAAAGTGATTTTGCAGCACGACAACGCTCGACCCCACGTTGCAAAAGAGGTCAAAACGTACTTGGAAACGTTAAAATGGGAAGTCCTACCCCACCCGCCGTATTCTCCACACATTGCTCCCTCAGTCTATCACCTGTTTAGATCAATGGCGCATGGCCTGGCTGACCAACACTTCCGATCTCATTCATCATCGTCATCATCATTTAAGACTGATTATGCCTTTCAGCGTTCAGTCTGGAGCATAGCCCCCCTTATACAGTTCCTCCATGATCCCCTATTCAGTGCTAACATTGGTGCCTCTTCTGATGTTAAACCTATTACTTCAAAATCATTCTTAACCGAATCCAGGTACCTTCTCCTCGGTCTGCCCCGACTCCTCCTACCCTCTACTGCTGAATCCATGAGTCTCTTGGGTAACCTTGCTTCTCCCATGCGTGTAACATGACCCCACCATCTAAGCCTGTTCGCCCTGACTGCTACATCTATACAGTTCATTTCCAGTTTTTCTTTGATTTCCTCATTGTGGACACCCTCCTGCCATTGTTCCCATTTACTAGTAACTGCAATCATCCTAGCTACTTTCATATCCGTAACCTCAACCTTGTTGATAAGGTAACCTGAATCCACCGAGCTTTCGCTCCCATACAACAAAGTTGGTCGAAAGATTGAACGGTCTTGGTACTGAATTCCTTCTTGCAGAAGAGAGTAAATCGTAGCTGAGCACTCACTGTATTAGCTTTGCTACACCTCGCTTCCAGTTCTTTCACTATGTTGCCATCCTGTGAGAATATGCATCCTAAGTACTTGAAACTGTCCACCTGTTCTAACTTTGTTCCTCCTATTTGGCACTCAATCCGTTTATATTTCTTTCCCACTGACATTACTTTCGTTTTGGAGATGCTAATCTTCATACCATAGTCCTTACATTTCTGATCTAGCTCTGAAATATTACTTTGCAAACTTTCAATCGAATCTGCCATCACAACTAAGTCATCTGCATATGCAAGTCTGCTTATTTTGTGTTCACATATCTTAATCTCACCCAGCCAGTCTATTGTTTTCAACATATGATCCATAAATAATATGAACAACAGTGGAGACAGGTTGCAGCCTTGTCTTACCCCTGAAACTACTCTGAACCATGAACTCAATTTACCGTCAACTCTAACTGCTGCCTGACTATCCATGTAAAGACCTTTAATTGCTAGCAAAAGTTTACCTCCTATTCCATAATCTTGTAGAACAGACAATAACTTCCTCCTAGGAACCCGGTCATATGCCTTTTCTAGATCTATAAAGCATAGATACAATTCCCTGTTCCACTCATAACAATTCTCCATTATTTGCCGTAAGCTAAAGATCTGGTCCTGACAACCTCTAAGAGGCCTAAACCCACACTGATTTTCATCCAATTGGTCCTCAACTAAACCTCGCACTTTCCTTTCAACAATACCTGAGAAGATTTTACCCACAACGCTGATTAAAGAGATCCTCTATAGTTGTTACAATCTTTTCTGTTTCCATGTTTAAAGATTGGTGTGATTACTGCTTTTGTCCAGTCTGATGGAACCTGTCCCGACTCCCAGACCATTTCAATTATCCTGTGTAGCCATTTAAGACCTGACATTCCACTGTATTTGATGAGTTCCGACTTAATTTCATCCACCCTAGCCGCTTTATTGCACTGCAATCTATTGACCATTTTTTCCACTTCCTCAAATGTGATCCTATTTCCATCATCATTCCTATCCCATTCTACCTCGAAATCTGAAACATAACTGATCGCATTTTCACCTACATTGAGCAACTCTTCAAAATATTCCCTCCATCTGCCCAAGGCATCCACAGGATTCACCAGCAGTTTTCCTGACCTGTCCAAAATACTTGTCATTTCCTTCTTACCTCCCTTTCGAAGACTGCTAATTACACTCCAGAATGGTTTTCCAGCAGCTTGACCCATAGTCTCCAACCTGTTTCCAAAGTCTTCCCATGATTTCTTCTTGGATGCTGCAATTATCTGTTTGGCTTTGTTTCTTTCTTCAACGTACCTTTCTCTGTCTACCTGGGTTCTGGTTTGTAGCCATTTTTGATACGCCTTCTTTTTCCTTTTACAGGTATAGCGTCCCCAGTGCCATATTACGAAAAGACAATATTTATAAAGAAGACATTCATAATTTGTAAGAGATTTTTTTTTTCTCATGTAGCCTTAAAATAATAATTTCTCTGTGTAGGTTTAGATTGCAAAGAAATAATTTATGACAGAATGATCTAAAGAGACGCCCAGTTACACTCTTTTGTTAATTTTTTAGTCGACCTTTACTTCTTCGCTTGTCTTGAATGTGTCTAGAGGGACATCTTGTGTGTGCTGACGAATGTAAGCATATTTGTATGAGTTAAGCATATAATATACTGATTTAATATTATTGTTCACTTTTAATTTGTAAGAGGTGATCCCGATTTCATGTCCGCCTTCCTTGAATTAACCTGCATTCAAGTAATTTACAGCTCAACAATCGCAGCGGCCGATGCAGCCAACGACGCCATTACGTGGCGATATTAACTTATGAAAAATTAGCGGAAGCGGAAAACTCGCCCGCTATTAGCATAATATTAATTTTTCTCCACAGCCGCACGAAGTTGCAGAAATACTTAGGTTTAAGATTCTTATTTTCAGTAGCATAGCCGAGACCCAGAGCCAGGACTCTGACTACAATACAATGGTTAACGGAGGTAAGAAAAATACTCTCGCGCGTGTGTGGGCCGCAATTGTAATTAATAACTAAAGATCTTTTGCTTTAACGTCAACTGACTAGCCGAGGAAATTTATATGAAAAGTTTATTACATTGTTCAACTTAAATATCATTTTTATGAAGGCCCGCCACGTAAGTCGGCAACAATCAAAAAATAATAATAACAATAATAATATATTAAATTACGACGGCCGACGGACGCGAGATTGGCGCCGCAACTTTGGGGCCCGATTAATATGATTTTATTGTAATGAATGTAATTATGTATGGGTCTAATTGTTGTAAAATATTAATGCTTGTATGAATTCTTTTACATGTACAACAACAAAACCACACCCTGAGGAGATCTGGAGAGGAAAAAGTGTAGAAAAGAAAAAGGATTGCGAGAAAGAAAAATAAGTAAGGTAAGGCCTATTGTGCAAGCATCCTGTGTAGCTCTGTGCGGAATATCGAACCCATGTGCACATGAGATACCTTCGGTGTTTTGTGTATTTATGTGTTTATTTTTGGAGGGGATAATTATTCGTTTTGTGTATTTATGTGTTTATTTTTGGAGGGGATAATTAATCGTGTGTGTATCAGTGTTAAAGATTTGTCAGTGGCTTAAAGTGAATTTAGTATGGGTAAGATAGGACAACCTAAAGCATCCGTACCAGAAGAACAAAATTCGGTTAATATGGAAAGTGAGGATAATTTGCAAAACGTAAACGAATCCCAAGCCACCGCCTCGGATAACATAATTTCCGGAGCGGGGGGCGAGGATCTGTGGACGGTGAATGACGCTCCACAGCAGAATGGGAATAGAGTAACAACTCCACTGCCTGGGCAGGGGGGCCAATCGAGTGCTAGATTAAGCGGGGCACCAGTATGCTCACCGATTGCAGACCCATTTGCAGAATTTCTGCGCAGGTTAGAAGAAAGAGATAGGGAAAGAGATCAGAAACTGGCTCAGATGCTACGTGAGCAAGAGCAGCGCAATGAAGCGAAACTAGATAGGATCCAAAGCGAACTTGCCGAGATGCGGGACGCGTGCAAAGAAATACCCGATCTTGTGCAAAGCTTAGCCGGAGAGATGCAAAAATTACAGATATCGCAGGCTAGGCTTGAAGACAATGTCCAGACTTTAACCAACCGCGTGGATAATGTGGAGATAGATGCACGGAAAAGTATTGACGCATATTTGGAAGTGCAAGCTCAAAAAGTAGAAAAAGAATTAAATGAATGGCTAGAAGTAAAGGATCGCGAGATATCTGCAAAGATTGAAAGCGACGTAAAAACAGCTGTAGAACAAGCGACTGCGGCCGCGAGTGTAAATACTGACGCTAGCGCTGCCGCACTACATGCCGAATTAACACAGATTAAGTCCCGTGTGACTGCGGAGTTGCCAAATTGGCAACAGGAGGTCGCGCGGAGACTGTCTGCGTTGGAAAGCAATGTAAACAGTGGCGGACAGATCATGAATCAGACTCCGCGTACTGATTACTATAATAACGCTGACGGTAGCCAGGGTGCGAGTGCGCAACCGCAACCTAATGCGAATTATGAGCACGAGCAACACGCGATACCGTGCAGCGCACATCACGAAGTGATGAATGTCCCAGAATGTAGCAATCAGACGTGCAAAAAAGAGGACAATGTAATAAAACACAGGACATTCCAACCCTTCAATAGCGAAAAACGAAATGTCCACCCTGTTGTATTTATTAAGAGCTTTAGGAATGTGTTTCCCAGGACATGGACGGAAAGACAAAGAATACAGTTCGTGGTCTCCTTTATTCAAGGTGACGCGGCACTGTGGGCCACCGACGTGTCCGAAAAATGTCTAACGATGCAACAGTTTGAAGGTGCATTCTTGCAAAAATTCTGGTCCGATAGCGTCCAAGAAAGACTACGAAAGGAGTTGTACAGTCCAGAAATGTACAATCCTAAGATGGGAACGTTACGCAAATATTTCGAAAAGTATATAAACAAAACCAGGTACTGGGACGAGCCAATGTCCGATCGTGACATAATCAGATTAATAAAAATGAAGTTGCCCAGTGAAATTAAAAGATATTTCATCAATGTGCCGGAATACGATATAGAACAATTCATGGAAATAGTGGATTCTGTTGACCTATTGATCGAAGATATGAAAACCGAAAACAAGTGGAACCATGCAGGCTATAATCAACACAAAGCCGATTACAATAGCAGCCACAGTAACGGTAGTAACTTAGTACCAAATGGTAACGGGAATAGGCAAGAGCACCGGCAACAGAATCAAGGCACAAACAATGGCAATGGTTATAACGGCAACGGCTATAATCGTGAAAATCGAAAGAGACATCATGATGGACGCATGAGTAATGGATATAATGGTAACGGCAATCCGCAATGGCGGAACAACCGAAACCAGTGGCGTGGTCGTAACGAACCGACACCACAGTGGCAACAAAACACAGCGCCACAATGGAACGCCAACCCAGGTCCATCACAGAACATGTCAGGAAGTTACAACCGACCACCGCAAAACCAGAGCCATACACAATATCAAAATACGCCATCGGGGAGGCAGGGCGGCCAACCCAACAGTAGCAACAACAACAACCAGAACCACAATGTGAGGTTAGTGGAAGTGACAGACAACTGTCAACCCACTAATGCTCATCCGTTAAACTAAAGACAGCCACAATACGCTCTCCGTTGTTGGCTGCAGGATGGTGTAGTGAGGGCACATTCACGGATGACAGCCATAAACTTTGTATGCTGAGATACAATGAAGGAACAAAAATAGAAAAGGAACTTGTAGACATACCGCAGAAGTGTAACCGAACCGACAAAAGTGTTGTGCAGGCTATATTGCAAGCAGATATGTATGGAGCACCAATACAGATAATAGTCGATACCGGTGCGTCAACCAATGTCATGAGTGCAAATTTTTACAAGTACTTGAGTCAAAATAATAGAATACCAGTATTGCCAGTGAAGAATTGTCGTGTAACAGGTGCAATAGGTGCACAATCTCATATCATAAAGCACCAGGTGCAAGTCGAGTTTACGGTAGGAAATGAAGCAATGAAAAGCTCGTTCCTAGTAGTTAAGGGATTAGGTGTTGCTTGCATCCTGGGCATGGAATTTTTACGCCAGAGGGACGCAAAAATCGACCTCTTGTGCGGGGAAGTAAGCCTTATGAATGAGGATAGACGTGTAATTTTGCCGTTGTTGAGGACACGGGAAGTGCACGGTAAATATTGCCGGAGCTTTCAAACGAGATTCGAAGGAATACAGGTAATGAATTTATATTCTGACTTAAGTACAAGACAAGCATGTTATAAGGAGTTTATTACTGAAGACAGAGAGGAAAAAAGGAAACTGATAGCAATGAAAGTTAGGGAGTCAGAACATTTGACTGAAGCACAACAAAACGAATTGACTCAGCTACTTACAGATTATGAGAATGTGTTTTCGGAAAAACCCGGTGTTATCGAGGGCTACACCTATAACATCGAAGTGGTACCTCACGATACTTTCTGTCACGCAAACTACACCATTCCGTGGTCAAATAAGGAGGCAGTTACCAAGGAAATAAGAAAAAATACTTACAAAGACTTAAAGAAGTTCGCTCAGTAGAGCAACGTTTACATTTGTGTGTAGTAGGTTAAGTTTATAGTGTATTTTTTCTGTGTGTAAATGTTCCGATTTTAGTGTAATATTTAAAGACAATGAGGCACACGAGATTAGTGCGATTCAATTTTGTAGATGTTAAGGAATAATAGTATTTTTAAGCAATTGCATTTTGAAGAAAAAAATGAACGTAGGTTTAAGAATATGTTAAAAATTTCATGTTGAAAAATGCTTTAAAAATATTTTTAAAAAATTCAATAGCATGTAATGATGAAAGAATTTTTCATTAGTGTGTCATGAATATTTTTGAACTGTAGTAGTAATGCAACTTATGAAATTCAATATTATAGTGTATATGTTGTTCTATGTATTTATGTCTATACCGATCTTGAAATATGCTCAATCATAATTTACTAAACGACATGAGTGCAGGGTGTACATCACCCAAGGTACCTCATGTGTTATGGACAAGGTACAAAGCAAATCAGTAAACGCGACTACCGCTATGCACTGTTAAAATATATTGCCATCTGCTAAGGCAGAGATTTGCACGAATTTGTAGTGCAAACAAAAGTCACAAATCTAACATTAATCTAGGAACTTGCACGCTAGGCCTAGATTATAAAATGTCTACAATAATGCGAGAGGCAAAGTTTTGTAAAGTCGAGCCTGGCTCTGGAGAGCAAGTACGCAATGAGTGGGCAGACATGACATGGGGACTTACCTCAGATGAGACGGAAATACAATTGTATAGTCAAAAAAATCTGAAGGCAAGTACGACTCTAAGTGGAAAATAAAAAGAGATAATTAGTGCGAGAGACTGGTAAAATCCAGCACTAGCCAAAATCCAGTTCAGACTGAATGAAATACATTAGTGTTTGTGAACTAATCGAAACAGTTACTTTAAGCAGTGTGAAAAACTGTGAAGGTGAAACTGTGATATGGACAGTGAGGTGCTAGTATTGAACGTTCAACAGCGGTGAGGACGCCAGACGCCAATATTACGCACGAAAAACTGTGAATTTGCCTATAAATGTGAACTGTTAACGTGAAGTGAACCCACAGTCAATATTTTTGGGACAGACTGTAGTTTCAGTGAGCACAATAATGCGAGATTGGAATGCGATGCGTGGACTGTTGCAAAACAGCGACCGCAGAAACGGCGAATGTTTGTGCTAAGCTCGTATTGGGACACTCACCAGTGCCTGCGAGTGCGGCGAAAACATAAATAATTTTATCAAGACAAAAACTGACGTGTAATGGAAACAGTATTGCATCAAAACTGCATTCACGGGAGAAGGTCCATGTCATGTTTTCTGCAAGACAGTGCTAGCTTGACACTCGGAAACTGGCGAAAACTTAACAACAACTGCCGCACTAATAAATGCTCCTTTCCCACTAGCGTAACCATCTGAAGCGGGAAACAAATATTACGTTGGTTGTGTGTATGTTTCATGTACTACGTCGGAGATGCGTAGCAGAGCTGACTCCTGCCAACAAGAGCGGGGGGCGGATATCATCCCACTCCGCCACGCCCGGGCGAGACAGAAGCGCATCGCCAACGGTGCAGCCGATCAGCTGATTCTGACGTTCCGCGACGGCGAGACACACGCTGGCGTCGAGCGGGCGTTGACCTCTCCGCAGTCGCCGCGAACGCCGAGCACCGAACACACCAACCGACGCCGTCGCGAGCCAAACGTCGCGGCGTAGATCATCAACGACACCGCAATCAATTGTTATAATGACCTCATTTTTTGCATAGTGCAACAAAAATATTTGTATGCACATCCTGTACTCCAATGACATTCCAGAAACAATTAAGTGAAAGTGACCAAAGCAGTTAGTCTGTCGCTCCGCCGAGGTTTTCCCCAGGTTTCCCTACGGCCGCGCCAAATGGGGAGCGAACAGTTGACACCCCTGGGACTTCAAATATCCCGGACTAACTCGTGGTTGTATACCTTGAACCTCATCTGTATTACACTTTGTGTGCAACACACCTCAGTAGTTACAACATACGATGTGACATATATAGACTATGAAGGAAAACTCTGCGTGTGGACATTGTGGACATGAAAGTGGAAATATTTATGTCAAAAAACACGAACATTTTTTTTATGACATAAACATTTCGGGGGGCAATATAGCGTCCCCAGTGCCATATTACGAAAAGACAATATTTATAAAGAAGACATTCATAATTTGTAAGAGATTTTTTTTTTCTCATGTAGCCTTAAAATAATAATTTCTCTGTGTAGGTTTAGATTGCAAAGAAATAATTTATGACAGAATGATCTAAAGAGACGCCCAGTTACACTCTTTTGTTAATTTTTTAGTCGACCTTTACTTCTTCGCTTGTCTTGAATGTGTCTAGAGGGACATCTTGTGTGTGCTGACGAATGTAAGCATATTTGTATGAGTTAAGCATATAATATACTGATTTAATATTATTGTTCACTTTTAATTTGTAAGAGGTGATCCCGATTTCATGTCCGCCTTCCTTGAATTAACCTGCATTCAAGTAATTTACAGCTCAACAATCGCAGCGGCCGATGCAGCCAACGACGCCATTACGTGGCGATATTAACTTATGAAAAATTAGCGGAAGCGGAAAACTCGCCCGCTATTAGCATAATATTAATTTTTCTCCACAGCCGCACGAAGTTGCAGAAATACTTAGGTTTAAGATTCTTATTTTCAGTAGCATAGCCGAGACCCAGAGCCAGGACTCTGACTACAATACAATGGTTAACGGAGGTAAGAAAAATACTCTCGCGCGTGTGTGGGCCGCAATTGTAATTAATAACTAAAGATCTTTTGCTTTAACGTCAACTGACTAGCCGAGGAAATTTATATGAAAAGTTTATTACATTGTTCAACTTAAATATCATTTTTATGAAGGCCCGCCACGTAAGTCGGCAACAATCAAAAAATAATAATAACAATAATAATATATTAAATTACGACGGCCGACGGACGCGAGACAGGCTGCCTTGACTGTATCATTCCACCAAGCTGTTTGCTTCATCCTACTTTTACACACTACTGTTCCAAGACATTCTTTAGCCACTTCTAGTACTGTGTCCCTGTACCTTGTCCATTCCTTTTCCAATGACTGTAATTGACTACATTCAACTAACTGGTACCTTTCTGAGATCGCTGTTATGTACTTGTGCCTGATTTCCTTATCCTGAAGTTTCTCCACTCTTATCCTCCTACAAATGGACCTGACCTCCTGCACTTTCGGCCTCACAATCCCAATTTCACTGCAGATTAAATAATGATCAGTGTCATCAAAGAATCCCCTGAATACACGTGTGTCCCTCACAGCCTTCCTGAATTCCTGATCTGTTATTATATAATCAATGACAGATCTGGTTCCCCTGCCTTCCCAAGTATACCGGTGAATGTTCTTATGTTTAAAAAGGAGTTTGTGATTACTAAGCCCATACTGGCACAGAATTCCAAGAGTTGTTTCCCGTTCCTGTTGGCCTCCATATCCTCTCCAAATTTACCCATAACCTTTTCATACCCTTCTGTTTGATTTCCAATCCTGGCGTTAAAATCACCCATGAGCCGAACACTGTCCTTGTCCTTTACTCTAACAACTACATCACTGAGTGCCTCATAAAAACTATCCATATTATCTTGATCTGTCCCTTCACAATGCGAATATACTGACACAATCCTAATTTTCTTGCTAGACACTGTCAAATCTATCCACATCAGTCGTTCGTTTACATATCTTATTGCAACTACGCTGGGTTCCATTTCTTTCCTGATGTAAAGCCCTACACCTCATTGTGCTATTCCTGCTTTGACTCCTGACAGGTAGACCTTGTATTCTCCCACTTCCTCTTCTTTCTCACCTCTTACCCGAATGTCACTAACAGCTAAAACGTCCAGCCCCATCTTACTTGCAGCCTCTGCCAGCTCTACCTTCTTCCCAGAGTAGCCCCCATTGATATTAATAGCTCCCCATCTCATTACCATTTGTTTGCCAAGTCGTATCTTTGGAGTCCCTGGTTTGTCAGTTAGAGGTGGGACTCCGTCACCTCCAAAGGTCCGAGGCATTTTGCTCTGATTGTTGCCAGCATCATATTTAAAGTACCAGGGAAGCAGGTTGCTAGCCTTACTTGCCCCGAGTCCCATTGAGTTTTACCCCTAACGGCTGAGGGACTAACCGGTGGATTTGGTAGTCTTTGCCGTATGAGCACAAAGGTGACCACGACTCAGAATATGTCCGAGATGCCCAGCCTTATTCCAAAGTAACTGGTAACCCGACTGTCGGGACCACTTACTTGGCCACTCATACGTTGCCCGTGGTTCATGAACTAGGACATGACTACAGGAACCCACACCATGAACCACTCTCTCCACTCGGATCTCATTAAGAAGTCACAAATAGGATCGATTCGTGGATCGCTTCAAAAGATGAACAGTTTTTTCGAAGCGGGATTCGTACACTGCCCGAAAGATGGGAGAAAGTAGTAGCCAGCAATGGAAAATACTTTGAATGATAAATGTGTAACCAGTTTGTTTCATTAAAGCCTCAAATGTTGGGGAGAAAACAGCGGAAGCAAAGTTGTACACCTTGTAATATTAATTTATTTTATTCCCGCCAGTGATCACAAACCTTTTGATCCTTAGAGTGCCGGTTTCGATCTTTAAATATGCAGCAAAACATAGGCAAATGACATGCAACTAACCGAGCCTTTATGTCTTAAAACAATAAAATACGCCATACTGTTAACGAAAAGTATGTTTTTATGAAATTCTCTACATCTTTGAGAACCTTTCTCACTATGGACCTATGGAACAAAGAGCATATCTATCTAGTAAGTATACACCGCAGAGATCTTGACCAGAGAATTACAATTCTGCTACAAGAAAATGGTAGCACAGTGCTGATATACAGCACTACAGTACTATGTCATTCACCTTAGTTTATGTCAAATGTCTATAACTCATTCTGGGTTCAAATATAATGTTACAAGGGAACCAGGGGAACCAGTATCGCTTCTGGGAAAAGGAACACACAGCAGAGACCCTGACCAGAGAACTACCGCAAGTGACTGGAAGAGAGCACCAGTCACATTCTGCCGTAAGAAAATGTACCATGGAGCTGTTACGCAGAACTGCAGTGCTCTCCCCCTCGCCTCAATTTGCGTCAGAAGTGTATAACTCATTCTGGGTTCAAATATAATGACAGAAAGAAACTAGTTGGTTTCCGGGAATACATCGATCATCCGAAATCTACCTTCTGCTTTTCACATAAAATGGACTACCACTTGAGTATGCAACTACCCATACTGGAATCACTCTCGTGAAAGATAAGTAATCTAGGTTGTAATTAATTGTAGTTGAACACTTTTAACTAATGAAATACGTTCTTTAGTGTACTCTTCAAGCTCACCATTAAAAGTTTTTCTTTTATTTGCGTATTGTTCCAGTAATCGCGAAAAGTTCGTTTTGTTTATATTTCGCGGCTTTGTCTTACTTTCCAAGTGTGCGTACTTAGCGTTATACCACAATCTTAAATGCATTTGGTACAGATTAACTAATTAAATACGTTAATTAGTGTGCTCTTCAAGCTTGCCATTAAAGGTTTTTCTTTTATTTACGTATTCTTCTACTTATCGCAAAAAGTTCGTTTTGGTTACATTGGGCTGTTTAGGTCTAATTTTTGATCGCGCATGTTTAGCGTTATACCACAAATTTAAGTGCATTTGGTAATAGTTTACTTACATATTAGTTTCCAAAACATATTTAGTGTCCTTTTGCATCTGTATTTAATATATTATCGTTATCACTTAGTAAATCTCTTAACTAATTTCTAAACTACCATGGATACTAAGTGTGTGAGCTGCAGTAGGAAGGTTAGTTCAGGGGTTTTGTGCAGCTGTTGTGACAGGTGGTTTCATTGGGGAAATTGTAGCGGCGTGGGAATTGGGGAAGCAAACGAGACTCTTCCATTCTTTTGCAGGGTTTGCTCAAGAGATAGGATCACAGCTGAACAGGAGGAGAAAATAAATTAGAGCCCTTCAGGCTGATTTGGAACAGAGCGAGGGAGGAACCGAAGAGGTTAAGGGGGGAGGAGGGTAAACAGCGGTGGGAAGTAGTAGCTGGGAACAGGGGCCACAGAAAGAGGACAGTGTCTGACAGTTTCCCAACTGGCACTACCAATAGATTTGCCTTGCTACCACAGTTAAGTAAGGAAGAGGCTCCAGTAGAAGTAGATGTAGTTAAGATGCAACAGAATCTCACTAGGAAACCAACTGTTTCAAAAAAAGTAAAAGTAAGAGGAAAGTTCTGTTGCTAGGTAGCAGCCATGGAAGAGGTGTGGGCCAGATTTTACAGGAAAAATTAAGTGACAAGTACCAGGTCACAAACTTTTTCAAGCCAAGTGCATGTCTTATCCAGGTGGTAGAGGATATAGGTTCCTTGTGCAAGGGTTTCACAAAGCAGGATCGTGTGATGATAGTGGGTGGAGTGAGAAACAGTATTGATAGGGATCAGGGCTACAGTATTGAGTGTGACCTGGTGAACATAGCCTCGGCAACGACCCATACCAGTGTTGGGCTGGTGCCTGCTTTCATGCGGCATGATCAGCCCGAGTTGAACTTCTCTGTCAGGAGGGTAAATATGGAGTTGGATCGATTGCGCAGGGTGGCCACTCTGTCAGACACTGGATTGGTTCCTGTCGAGGCTATAGACAGGGGGGATTTCACAAGGCACGGTCTACACCTCAATGGGAAAGGGAAGCGTAAACTGGCAGGGTTGTTAGCGAAATCCATAAGGGGGAACACTAGTACTCATGGATGTACCTCTTTTTTAGACTAATATCAGTGTCCAATGAGAAGTTCCGGCAGCAGGTGCTAAAGAGGTCCAAAACTCACAAAATTCTCACAACAGGAAAGTAAATAATAATGTTACCATTTCTCACCAAAATATCCCGGGATTGAAGAATAAAGTAGATGAGCTCCTGGTTTGTTTAGATGACATTGAATCTTATAATGTAATAGATATACTATGCCTGTCTGAGCATCACATCGTGTCTGATATGGAAAAGGTAAATATCGGTGATTATAAACTAGCTGCACATATGAGTAGAGAGAATAAGGTGAGAGGAGGAGTTGCTATATATGCCAAAAGTTTTCACTGTGTAGAAAGCTTGGATACAAAAATGTTTTGTCTAGAGCAACATATAGAAGCATGTACCTGTCAACTTAAACTGAAGGAGGGTTCTTTTATAATTGTAACAGTATATAGGTCCCCTTCAGGAAACTTTCTTTTATTCCTGGAAAACTTGGATGCCTTGATGTGCTATCTGTCAGAGAGGGGAAAGCAAATTATTATTTGTGGGAACTTCAATGTTGATTCACTGAAAGAGTGTAATAGGAAGAATGACCTGGAAGTCTTGCTCAGTTCTTTCAATTTGACATCTGTCATTAATTTTCCTACATGGGTAGTAAAGGACAGCAGCACATTGATAGATAACACTTTTATAGACCAAGATAAGTTTAAAAACATAAATTCTTGTCCTGTTGAGATTGGCCTTTCTGATCATGACGCTGAGCTAGTTACAGTATATGACATAGCTCCATTCAGTAATTCAAAACTACCCTCCAAAGTTGTGCGTTCAATTAATGACTCAACAATTAGAAATTTCAGAGAAAATCTTCAGCAATTAGACTGGGATCAGGTGTACAACGAACCCTATGCTAATTTAAAATATAACTTATTTCATGATACACTTGTAAGAGAATTTGAAAACTGTTTCCCCAAGGAAGTAGTTAAATCTAATTATAAAAAACCATGCAAAAAACCTTGGCTTATTAAAGGAATAAAAATATCTTGTAACCACAAAAGGGAACTATATCTAACAACAAGAAACAGTAATAACCGAGAAACATCCAAATATTATAAAAACTACTGTGCTACATTAAGAACGGTTATTAAAAAGTCCAGAAGCATGTGCATCATGTCTGAGATTAATACCTCTGATAACAAAATCAAAACAATTTGGAATATTATTACAAGGGAGACAGAGCAACCAAGAGTACAGGATGACGGCATCACCATCAAAGCGAATGGAAACTTGATAAACAGCAAGCCAGAAGTCGAAAACACTTTGAATAATCATTTTTTAAATGTTGTAGAGAAAATAGGATCTAAATGTTCATTAGAAGAAGCAAGGCAGTTAATGGAACAGGCCTTATTCACACCATTTGATACAATTGAAATTTCACCCACCTCTCCTTCTGAAATTAGGAAGATAATAAACTCTCACAAGAATAAAAGCTCACATGGAATTGATGACACTTGCAGCAGGATAATAAAAGCTTGTTCCCAAGAAATAAGTGGGATTCTTAGCCACATATGTAATAGCTCTCTGAAGCAGGGTATTTTCCCAGGTAGACTGAAGTATGCCATTGTTAAACCACTGCATAAAAAAGGGGATACGTCTGATGTCAACAACTACCACCCAGTCTTTCTTCTGACTGCCTTATCCAAAATTCTTGAAAAAGTATTGTATTGTAGAGTAGCTTCACACCTTTGTAAAAATAAAGTTTTAACAAAATGTCAGTTTGGTTTCCAGAAGGGTTTTTCGACGGAAAATGCTATATATACTTTCACTAATGAAATATTAAATACTCTGAGTAACGGGAAGTCACCCGTTGGGATTTTTTGTGATCTCTCAAAGGCTTTTGATTGTCTAAATCATGGAATACTTCTAGATAAGCTCAATTACTATGGTACGAATGGGACAGTGCTCAAATGGTTTAAATCATACCTAACTGGAAGAGTGCAGAAAGTTGAAATGAGCAGTTCATGTAATATGCAAAAACTGGTGATTTCTCAAACTGGGGAACAATCGAGAATGGGGTGCCACAAGGTTCGGTCTTGGATCCTCTGCTGTTCTTAATATATATTAATGACTTGCCATTCTATATTCACGAAGATGCAAAGCTGGTACTTTTTGCCGATGATATAAGTATAGCTATCACACCCAACAGACAAGAATTAACTGGTGAAATTGTAAACGATGTTTTTCAGAAAATCATTAAGTGGTTCTCTGCAAATGGGTTCTCCTTAAATTTTGACAAAACAGAGTATATACTTTTCCACACAGTAAATGGAATGACACCATTAATAAATATAGACTTCGATCAGAAATCGGTAGCTAAGGTAGAATATTCAAAATTTCTAGGTGTGTGCATTTATGAGGGGTTTAATTGGAAAAAAACACACTGACGATCTGCTGAAACATTTGAGTTCAGCTACTTACGCTATTTGGGTCATTGCAAATTTTGGCGATATACATCTCAGTAAATTAGCTTACCACGCCTATTTCCATTCTCTGCTTTCGTATGGCATCATATTCTGGGGTAACTCATCATTGAGTAAAGGAGTGTTCATTGCACAAAAGCGTGTGATCTGAATAATTGCTGGAGCTCATCCAAGATCATCCTGCAGACACTTATTTAAAGAGCTAGAGATCTTCACTGTAGCCTCACAATATATATATTCACTTATGAAATTTGTTATTAACAGTCCGAACAAATTCAAAAGTAATAGCAGTGTACATGGCTACAACACTAGGAGAAAGGATGATCTTCACTACTCAAGGTTAAATCTAACTTTGGTTCGGAAGGGGGTAAATTATGCTGCCACAAAAGTCTTTGGTCACTTACCTAATAGCATCAAAAGTCTGACAGATAGCCGTATAGCATTTAAGACGAAATTAAAAGAATTTCAGAATTTCTTAATGGCAACTCCTTCTACTCATTAGATGAATTTTTGGATATAGTAAGTGGGTAATTTCCTCAACCCCCACAAAAAAATTAGTAAAAAATATTAAGTGTCATGTAATATTTTGTGTAATGTAATATCTTGTATAGACACCTTTTATTAACCTGACACGTTCCACACCATTACGAAGTGTCGTATTCATGATCTATGGAACAAGTACTAATCTAATCTAATCTGTAAATACAGGGGAATAACGATGCGTGGGAAGTCTATATGAACGGTAACACACCCTCGGTGGCGGGCAGTGCGTACGGCGTGATTCGATTTATTGTAAGATCCTACGTACCTGCAGTCGGTTTCCGAAAGGTAAGTTTTACGGCCTCTGCTGGAATACTGCTCAAGCTTGTGATATCTACATTAGCTTGCACAAATCGCGAACGTTGAGTGCTTAAGAACATCCCATGCGATAAATAACGAAGTTACACAGCGTACGTTACCACTAGAAGTAACTAAATGATTTACAACTTTCAATCACTGTCCACTGTTACTCACTGCAAACATTACCATATTTCAGCTCAAAGACGAACGTCCACTGTAATAAATAGTTACGCTGAGAGATATTTCAGGAACGAATGCTTCAGCAACCAATACAGTGTTGACTCCTGCTGTGCGCTATTTCTGTGATGATAACTTGCGCTAGTGTGGCACTTTTGTACCATAAAAAAACATATGTGACACAATGTGCTGCTGTTGAGAGCCAGTTTTTCCCGCATTAAATGACTTTCTTTCAATGTAATTGATGTCTTTCAGCATCGGGTTGGCTGCTTCATCTATAATACTCGGATAGCATGTAGTTGAACGAAATGCTTAGTTCAGAATATGTCAGTAGAAACAAAGACCAGAAAACATAGTTGTGGGGTAAGGAAGTGGATTCAATCCTGCCCCTACACAATGTAAGAGTATATCACTGCCTTATCCACTGACCCGTCTCGCATGGTTGATGCAACCATCAAAGTATTTGGCAGCGGCGGCATCATAGGCTCCAATATGTCCTAAACAAATTTTTGCACGCAACAGCCGAAGATGACAATTGCCCGTCGATATAAACATTTGGGACGTCTTAAAGGGACCATTTACCTATAAAATCATCCAAAAATGATAACAGAATCTTTATGAGAAAGTTCGTTCTTCACCCCACACACCGGCGTTTCAGGTAAGACTTTTATCTGTAGCGAAACGCAGAAAGACTTGCAGAGGATCACCGTCTGGTGCAGGAACAGACAGTCGACATTCAACGGAAATAAATGTAACGTACGGCGCATAAGTTGCCGAAAATACCCACTGTAATCCGAGTACACTATCGGCGACACATCACTGCGAGCAATAACAAAAATGGTTCAAATGGCTCTGAGCACTATGGGACTTAACATCTATGGTCATCAGTCCCCTAGAACTTAGAACTACTTAAACCTAACTAACCTAAGGACAGCACACAACACCCAGCCATCACGAGGCAGAGAAAATCCCTGACCCCGCCGGGAATCGAACCCGGGAACCCGGGCGTGGGAAGCGAGAACGCTACCGCACGACCACGAGATGCGGGCGAGCAATAACAATTGTGATGTACAGGGTACCAATTTTTGAATTGTATGAAATAAAATCGTCATAATTTCTGAACGGTTTGCTTTAGGACGTTCAAACTGCACGGTAGCCGCGGGGCGTGTTGGGAATTAGCATGCGCAGATGGGTTGGTTTGCCCGCCCGGCTACCCGCTCGATCTAACGCGCTGCTTCCCGAGCGGGAAGGTGGTTTTCCATCTACCTCGGCGAATGCGGGCTAGTTCCCCTTACTCCGCCTCAGTAACACTATGTCGGCGATAGCTTCGCAAACATTGTCTCCACATACGTGTACACATAATTACTATACCATGCCACGCAAACATTTGGGGTTACACTCATCTGGTATGAGACGCTCCCAGAGAGGGGGGAGGGGGGGGGGTGTTCACTGGGTCCGAACCGTACAATAACCCTGGGTTCAGTGTGGAACGGCGGTGGGGTGGCTGGACTGCTGTGGGGTTGTGAACCACTGCGGGCTATGGTGGGACAACGCCTCTCCGTCATTTGTAGGTCTCCGGTTTAATACACGATACATGGGTTGGTATAGCAACAGAGCCCACTTTCATTTGGACGGGTTCGTCAATAAGCAAAATTGTCGCATTTGGGGGACTGAAAATCCGCATCACGCGATCGAGAAGGCTCTTCACCTTCAACAGGTGACTGTGTGGTGTGCAATATCCAGTCACGGAATAATCGGTGCGATATTCCTTGATAGCACGGTGACTACCGAATGGTACGTGAAGGTTTTGCAAGATGATTTCATCCCCATTATCCAAAGTGATCCTGATTTCGACAAGATGTGGTTCATACAAGACGGAGCTCGATCCCATCGAAGCAGGAGAGAGATGTCCTGTAGAAACACTTTGAGGACTGCATTCTGGTTCTGGTGTACCCAGAGGCCATTGGCATGGGCCTCGATTGGCCGCCATATTCTCTGAATCTGAACACATGCGACTCCTTCTTGTGGGGCTGTGTTAAAGACAAAGTGTACAGCAATAACACTGCCCAAAACCATTGCTTAGCTGAAAACAACCATTCAGGAAATCATCGACAGCATCTATGTTCCGACACTTCAGCGGATCCTGCAGAATTTCGCTATTCGTCTGCGACACACCATCGCCAAAGATGCAGGAATATCGAACATCATAACCTAGATCCGGATACCTGTAGTGACGTTTACATGTTGAATAAAGTGTGTGCACGCTATAGTTTGTAATTAATTTCCTTTTTTTTATATAGTTCAATAATTGTTACCATGCATCTAAAGTGGAATGACTGCATACGGCTAGTTGCTGAAAATGTGGGAGACAGACTGACAGTAACTGGAAAAATCCTAAGGATATATAACTCATCCACGAAACAACTGCCTTACACAAAATCTATTGCTCAACCGGTACTTGAGTATTACTCGTCTTTCGCACTTGTGACGAGGCTGTTTAGTAAGCGTGGGACAGGAATGTATAATATACGTGTATTACGTGCATCAAACTACGGTGGTATATTAGTGCATCGGGGAGAAGTTTACTGATGAAATTCAGAGATTGCACAGTCCAAGACGAGTCGGGCAACATATTACTCCCTCGCAAATACACCTCGCTAAAACACCACGACAGAAAAACCAAAGATATTAGAGTACATTTTTTGTGATCTTTCCAAGGCATTCTTAGAAAAGTTCAAGTTTTGTGTAGTTGATGCGTTTATGCACAGCTGGCTTGAATCATACTCAACAAACTGAATGGAAAAGGTTGTGATGAATAGTTCATATAATATTAGAAGAGCATAAAATATCAATGACTCGAGAGAAATTACAAAGGGGGTCCCACAGGTTTCAATTTTAGTTGCACTTCTATTCCTTATATATGTGAATGACCTTCCACTTAACGTTCACAAAACAGAACTGGTACTTTTTGCAGGTGATACTAGTGCTACAATGAATACAAATAGTGAGAAAGCAACGGAAGCGATTGTAAATGATATTTTCCAAAAAATTATTAGGTGATTCAAAGAAAATTGACTCTAAATTTTGAAAAAAAGCACACTATAATTCAGTTCTGTACAACAAATGGAGTCATACCAATTGGTATAGCACATGAGCGGAAGTTAGTAAATAAGACAAAATGCTTCAAATGTCTGGGTGTACACATTAATGAAAACGTGAACTGGAAGCATATTATCGATCTTTTCAAATAATTAAGTTCAGCTACTTTTGCTCTTCGTATAACTGCTAACACTGGAATCAAATGAATTAACCGCATGACATATTTGCATATTTCCACTCAGCAATGTCTTACGGAATAATTTTTTCTGGTAACTCACCACTTAGAGAGAAGGTATTCATTGCAAAAAAGCGAGTAGTAAGAATAAAATGTGATGTTCACCCAGGACGTCATTTAGGTAACTATCTCTTCAAAGAAATAGTAATTTAAACGGCGCCGTCACGATACGTATATTCACTAGTGAAACCCGTCATAAATAATCCATCACACTTTGAGAAGAACAGTGATGTCCATACCTACAACTTACCCACTGTTAAAGCTGTCAATGGCTCAGAAAGGAATTCTATATGCAGCAACAAAAAAAGTTTGATCATTTGGCCAATGCCATAAAATGTCTAACAAGTATCGAAGCAAGTTTTAAATCTAATTTAAAATCATTTCTCCTGGACATCATCTTCTGTTTTATTGACGAATTTCTGTTTAAAAACAGGTGGCCATTAGTGGAAAAAACTTGTTTTTAAATGAAGTTGCACGAGTAAGACTAAAATAATAATGTGTTCATTAATATTAACACTAAGCATGTATACATATCCCATAAACTTACTCGTTTCGTATCATTTTGGTAAAAGAATCGTTCAAATTATCTATGAGTCATGCAGATAATTGACTAGATCATACGGATGCTCACTGACAATCACCGTTCCTAAGTACCATTCACGGATGGAACGGGAAAAAAGGAAGTGATACTAGTTAGGGTGCCCTCCATTTGCTGACTACAGATGCAGACGTATCTACACAGACGCCAGACTACTCGATATATAACACAGAATAGACAAAACCCACTCGCTAAAGATTCAGCTTCAAAACTAGAAGCCTGATAGGCTTCTTTCTACGGCACGAATTAGACAATCGGCACTCCAGTCTCAGAACTGAATTTCAGTTAATCATTTCGTGAAACGTCCGCAACCTCTACGTCAGAAGTTTGTATTCAGGACAGATATTAATAATTAAAAAAAAACAGGTTTAAATGATAGTTCATTATTAGTCAAGTAAGGTCCTTTATTTCACAATGAGCCCTTTCTTCTCTTTTTGTTATAATCCCAAATTTCTATTGATGATTCCGTTTTAAATTACCAATTAAACTTCGCTGTAGTTGTCTTATCTTCCATTTCTCCTCTAAATACACCTACGAGGTCAGGGAACGGTTATTGTCCGGTCACATCTAGTTCTTTTGTATTTAATGTGATTAGTCTCACATTCCAGACAACAATGCCATACGAGTGCCATTCCCCCTCCCTCCCTCTCTGTCTTTCCTAGGGATGTACGCCGTAGCACCGAAGAAAGATCGTTTGTCATTTACTGCACTTGTTACACTACGTACTCAACATTTCAGCATTCCTTAATGCAAATAATGATTAATGAACAGTAACTACCAAGTACATTCGGCGTCAAATACAACGCCTACTTCTACCACAGGGTCCTGCGGTTGATGTCTCTTGCATATACAGTGTTTTACCTCAGTGCTCTTCAACTTAAGTCACTTTCGTAGAAGCTTTGCAGCTAATAGATTCCGCACAACGTCATTTCATAATTCGCACATCTCATCCGTGCACAATTCGACTACATTTGTGGAATTATTTTTACTTCTCTCGCTCCCCCACACATTTCGTGAGCACAAAAAGCCGAGAAGCAGTAGAAAAGACAGTGGAAGGCATCAATTCCAGAGGCCCGCTATATTCGCCATGGGAAATGCACTGAACAACCACCTATCTAATGGCCGGTGTGTCCACTTCGGCACACACAACAACGGCGACGCGTCGTCGCACGGAAGCAGTGAGGCCTTGGTAGGTCGCCGGAGGGAGCTGCCTCCGTATTTGCACACACAAGGCACCTGATTACCGTAGATTCCGGGGAGGGGGGCGATGAGCACGTTCAGTCACATCCCTGTTGTGCTTGATTGCGTTGAGATACGGCGAGTGATTTTTTCCGGCATCAGTCATTAACCTCATACAGCTTCCGACTTCATGCACTACATCTGAATGGCGCATATTCGAAATCTACATGCATACTCCTCAAGCCGCCATAGGGGATGCATGATTGAGAGTGCCCTCTATCAAGGCTATTATAGCCTTCTCCATTTGCGTCCATATGAACCCTAATCCGCAAAGCTTTATCAGCCTTAAGTGAGATGTACGTTACTTTTAGTAGAATTGTTCTGCAGTCAGGATAACATGATTAACTTATAATCACAAAGCGATCTTTCGTTCGGACCGGCATTACATTCTTAAGTGGTTCTTCATACAAAAATGTCATGAACGACTAGCTGCATTACCAAGAGAGATAGCAATTGCCTGTGAACAGTAAAGCAGGAAGAATGCATGATTGTATTTGTGATTCGAGGGGACACAGGGTGTGGCTATGAGAACATATACTTAAAACTATATATAGTTGAGTGTCGTTTATAGTATTTGATTCTTCAAGAATGTAAATGCGACGTAGGGTCTCACAGAAATCGAGCAATGTACTTTAACTGGGAAATTCTTTACTTCATGTATATCCTCGTTTGACGGACTCTAACGCTAAAAGGTAACGCAGCCTGATTTATTTTTTTTTTTTTTTTTGCATTGAATTCAACGACTTATTACTTTTAAATAGGTTTTCCAGCGGGCTGTGTCCGCAGCGTTGTGTCCACGAGTTCCTTTACAATTATTGTCTAGAAACCAGCAGAAACTTAAATCACTTAATAAAAGCAAGTCTTCTGGTCCAGACTGTATATCAATTAGGTTCCTTTCGGAGTATGCTGATGCATTAGCTCCATACTTAACAATCACATACAACCGTTCGCTCGACGAAAGATACGTACCCAAAGACTGGAAAGTTGCACAGGTCACGCCAATATTCAAGAAAGGTAGTAGGAGTAATCCACTAAATTACAGGCCCATATCGTTATCGTCGATATGCAGCAGGATTTTGGAATATATATTGTGTTCGAACACTATGAACTACCTCGAAGAAAACGGTCTATTGACACACAGCCAATATGGGTTTAGAAAACATCGTTCCTGTGAAACACAACTAGCTCTTTATTCGCATGAAGTGTTGAGTGCTATTGACTACGGATTTCAGATCGCTTCGGTATTTCTGGATTTCCGGAAGGCTTTGGACACTGTACCACACAAGCGGCTCGTAGTGAAATTGTATGCTTATGGAACATAGTCTCAGTTATGTACTGGATTTGTGGCTTCCTGTCAGAGAAGTCACAGTTCGTAGTAATTGACGAAAAGTCATCGAGTAAAACAGAAGTGATTTCTGGCGTTCCCCAAGGTAGTGTTACAGGCCCTTTGCTGCTCCTTATCTATATAAAAGATTTGGGAAACAATCTGAGTAGCCCTCTTCGGTTGTTTGCAGATGACGCTGTCGTTCATCGACTAATAAAGTCATCAGAAGATCAAAACAAACTGAAAAACGATTTAGAAAAGATATCTGAATGGTGCGAAAAGTGGCAGTTGACCCTAAATAACGAAAAGTGTGACGTCATCCACATGAGTGCTAAAAGGAACTCGTTAAACTTCGGTTACACGATAAATCAGTCTAATCTAAAAGCCGTAAATTCGACTAAATACCTAGGTATTACAATTACGAACAACTTAAATTGGAAGGAACACACAGAAAATGTCGTGGGGAAGGCTAACCAATGACTGCGCTTTATTGGCAGAACACTTAGAAAATGTAACAGACCTACTAATGAGACTGCCGACGCTACGCTTGTCCGTCCTCTTTTAGAATACTGCTGCGCGGTGTGAGATCCTTACCATAAAGGATTGACGGAGTACATCGAAAAAGTTCAAAGAAGAGCAGCACGTTTTGTATTATCGTGGAGTAGGGGAGAGAGTGTCATTGAAATGATACAGGATTTTGGGTGGACATCATTAAAAGAAGGCGTTTTTCGTTGCAGCGGGATCTTCTCACAAAATTCCAATCCCCAACTTTCTCCTCCGAATGCGAAAATATTTTGTTGACACCGACCTACACAGGGAGGAACGATCACCACGATAAAATAAGGGACATCACAGTTCGTACGGAAAAATATAGGTGTTCATTCTTTCCGCGCGCCATACGAGATCGGAATAATAGAGAATTGTGAAGGAGGTTCGATGAACCCTCTGCCAGGCACTTAAATGTGATTTCAGAGTATCCATTTAGATACAGACGTAGATGTAGAAACTTTTATAAAATACATGAAGGACACCGTCTGTTCCTGGGCTCCCGTGTTTTGGCATGGTTTTTATACCTCATAGTAGACGTTCAGGAGTGCAATTCCTCTGTAGCTGATGCAGTCCATTTTGATAGAATGCTTGTTTGTATGGCAAATGACCGCTGTCTTCCAATATTTTGGGATCTGCTCCACAGTCCATATGCACTTGATTAGTTGGTGAACTCTCTTGCGGTGTCTCTCCCCTCCAGCTTGCATGACTTGCCTGAATTCCACCTTCTCCTGCACTGTTGTTCTTCTCCAGCTTCATAATCTGTTTCTTAATTTCCTCCCGTGTAGGTGGCAGATAATCTACGTCTGCAGTGTCAGGTGGAATTCGAACAGATCTTTAGGTTCATCACAGCTGCGGAGTTCCCTCAGTAGTGTTGTAATCATTACTGAGTATTGTTCCGTTATTGTCCTTGACGGACTTTGGACAGCTCTGGTATCTCTTCTTAAAGAAACTAACTTTATGGTACACCTTTTGAGCCTCTTTCCCCAG
This sequence comes from Schistocerca americana, assembly GCF_021461395.2. Lineage (NCBI taxonomy): Eukaryota > Metazoa > Arthropoda > Insecta > Orthoptera > Acrididae > Schistocerca > Schistocerca americana. The sequence goes on from NC_060123.1 coordinate 135,156,348, forward strand.
GATATCTTACTGAGCCTCTTCTATCATACTTTTGACGTACATTCTCTTTCCTCTCATCAGGGTTGCTTGTGCGTTTCTCCGCATGTCTTCAAACTGTGCTTTGTCTTGTGCAAAATCTGCTTCGTAGCCAACTCTCCTTGGTTTCTCTTCGCCCAGCTAATGCGTCAATGGATTCGTCTCCAAACAACACCCGAAGCAGCAACAATTAACCACGCCCGTCTCGTAATCGAAAAGTAGGGAGAGCGCGAAAAAGTAAAAATCATAACACGTTCTTATGGAAACCGGTGTACGAACTTTCTTTTGTAGGGGTAGAGGGCGGTCAAACAGACCTATTCACTGATTCCGTCTAATATGAATTACACTTATTACATCTTTCAGCAAAGCAGTTAACTACAAAGAAAAATCATTAATATTAAAAGTCTTAAATATGTGCCTAAATTGAAAGGTTTTTTTTTAAAAAAAAAGACATCAAATATCTGGGTAAACATTATTTCTATTTCCTCTGAGATCACTTAGAAATAGTCGCTCAGATTTACTATACACCGCAATAACAATCGGCCATCGATAAACCCTGTATTATTATTATGATTATTATACTAACACTGTGCATCACATTTTAATATATATATGCCAGTGGTAAATGCCCTTTCTTGTTGGTGCCTTCTTACCGTCTTTGGTTCTAAGCCAAAATTGTCTGGCGGTCGGAGAACTTAAGCTTTAGTGATCAGTGTGTCATTAAAAACAAATTTTCTGTGGCACCATGATGTCAGCTTTGTCAAAATTTAGGTAGTTTTCTCTCTTCTGTCAATGGCTCTGAGCACTATGGGACTTAACATCTGAGGTCATCGGTGTGTGATATGTCATTAGGTTAGTTAGGTTTAAGTAGTTCTAAGTTCTAACTTAGTAGTTCTAACTTAGAACTACTTAAACCTAACTAACCTAATGACATATCACACATCCATGCCCGAGGCAGGATTCGAATCTGCGACCGTAGATTGAAGCGCCTAGAACCGCTTGGCCACAACGGCCGTCTTTTCTCTCTTCTCTTGGTGACTGTTGGATGTGCTCCTCACTTTTCCTGTCTTTGTCTCCTAGCACCGTGGCTTTATGCTCGGTTATCCCATTACCCCAATATTTTATGTCTTTTTGTTTACCAAACTTTTTGCTTACCCCCTCCCTCCCTCCATATGTTTACCACCTCCTATACTTTCCCCTCTCATTACCCCACTTAATAGTTGGAAAGTTAATTTAAATAGTCACTTTCCATGTCACCACCAGTCCGTCCCTTTTTAATTTTTAAGAGTATTTCATTCTATTCCATCAATTTAATTGACTCAGTTCAGCATTTACGTTATTTCAATCCCTTTTTACAATCAGCGCCGCCACTCGTCGGTTTCACAAAGTTCTGTTATCAAGTCAATCTACTGTGCACTTCACTCGCTTCAGCATATACGTTGTGTGGAGCAGTAGTTGTTTACCACTGTGATTCGTGGCTGTGATCGCTAACCTATCTTCGCTCCGCACATAGTAATTACAGATAATCTTAATATACGATAACCGCGTAAAGCAAGTGTTTTATTAATAATTACGCCTTCGCTTTAACGCCATCACATTAATGGCTTTTAAATATGACCATTGCGGCCTCCACTGTTATTTACTTCTCACCTTTAGCTTACCTATCCGTAAATGTTGCTACACTCATGCTCATAAATTAAGGATAATTGCAGAATGTGGTGGCACACAACGTGGCACTACACAAATCCGGTGCTAATGGCATAGGCACATAGGGAACACACACGACACAGATCTGTAAGTCCGCGGTATTGGTGATAAGTTGAGAAAACCGTCCCAAAACACATGTGCTACAAAATGCCACTGTTTCCTGCGCATGTACCCCGACATCTATGTGGGATATGATCAACATGCACAAGTACACAGGCCGCACAACGGGTTGACATACTCTGGATCAGGTGGTCGAACAACTGCTGGGGTATAGCCTCCCATTCTTGCACCAGTGCCCGTCGGAGCTCCTGAAGTGTTCTAGGGGTTTGAAGACGTGCAGTGATACATCGACCGAGTATCCCAGACGTGCTCGATGTGGTTTATGTCTGGAGAACCGGCAGGCCACTCCATTCGGCTGATATCTTCTGTTTCAAGGTACTCCTCCACGATGGCAGCTTGGTGGGGCCGTGCGTTATCATCCATCAGGAGGAAGGTGGGACTCACTGCACCCCTGAAAAGGCGGGCATACTGGTGCAAAATGACGTCCCGATACACCTGACCTGTTACAGTTCCTCTGTCAAAGACGTGCAGGGGTGTACGTGCACCAATCATAATCCCACCCCACACCATCAAATCACGATCTCCATACAGGTCCCTTTCAAGGACAGTAAGGGGTTGGTATCTGTTTCACGTCAGATGAAAACCCGGCGAGAAGCGCTGTTGAGACTATACCTGAACTCGTCTGTGAACATAACCTGGGACGATTGTTCCAATGACCATGTACTGTGTTCTTGACACCAGGCTTTACGGGCTCTCCTGTGACCAGGGGTCAGTGGAATGCACCTTGCAGGTCTCCGGGCGAATAAACCATGTCTGTTCAGTCGTCTGTAGACTGTATGTCTGGAGACAACTGTTCCAGTGGCTGCGGTAAGGTCCAGATCAAGGTTACCTGCAGTACTCCTTGGCCGTCTGCGGGCACTGATGGTGAGATGTCGGTCTTCTTGTCGTGTTATACACTGTGGATGTTCCTGTCTGCTGGAATCGTTGCCATAATCTTGAGATCACACTTTGTGGCACGCGGAGGGCCCGTGCTACGACCTTCTGTGTTTGACCAGCCTCCAATCGCCCTAATATTCTACCCCTCATAACGTCACCAATATGTTGTATCCACGGACCCAACCAACCAACTCGCGCACGCGCGCCCTGACCGTGACATCGCTGGCCATAGTTCCTGTCGCGGCCGTCGGCGTCTCAGGGCGTTACCGCCGACGGAAGAGGTCGCGCCATGACTGAGCTCGGGTCCGTTGGGCAAGAGATTCGCGATAAATGCAAGCTAAGTAAGAAGCCAATACAGTAGAGTACTCTCTGTAAAACCGAATTGGAATCCCATCAGGACCTGGCGATTTATTTATTTTCAACCCATTCAGCTGCTTCACAAACCCAGGGATGTCTATCACTATGTCCTCCATACGGGAATCTGTACGAGGCTCAAACGGGGGTATGTTTGTACGATCCTCCTGCGTGAAAGAGTTCTCAAATGCTAAAGTTCCTGTCCATGCATCAGCACGGCTTTAGAAAGCATCGCTCCTGCGAAACGCAACTCGCCCTTTTTTTCACATGATATCTTGCGAACCATGGATGAAGGGTATCAGACGGATGCCATATTCCTTGACTTCCGGAAAGCGTTTGACTCGGTACCCCACTGCAGACTCCTAACTAAGGTACGAGCATATGGGATTGGTTCCCAAATATGTGAGTGGCTCGAAGACTTCTTAAGTAATAGAACCCAGTACGTTGTCCTCGATGGTGAGTGTTCATCGGAGGTGAGGGATATCATCTGGAGTGCCTCAGGGAAGTGTGATAGGTCCGCTGTTGTTTTCTATCTACGTAAATGATCTTTTGAATAGGGTGGATAGAATGTGCGGCTGTTTGCTGATGATACTGTGGTGTACGGGAAGATGTCGTCGTTGAGTGACTGTAGGAGGATACAAGATGTCTTGGACAGGACTTGTGATTGGTGTAAAGAATGGCAGCTAACTCTAAATATAGATAAATGTAAATTAATGCAGATGAATAGGAAAAAGAATCCCGTAATGTTTGAATACTCCATTAGCAGTGTAGCGCTTGACACAGTCACGTCGATTAAATATTTGGGCGTAACATTGCAGAGCGATATGAAGTGGGACAAGCATGTAATGGCAGTTGTGGGGAAGGCGGATAGTCGTCTTCGGTTCATTGGTAGAATTTTGGGAAGATGTGGTTCATCTGCAAAGGAGACCGCTTATAATACAAATACGACCTATTCTTGAGTACTGCTCGAGCGTTTGGGTTCCCTATCAGGTCGGGTTGAGGGAGGACACAGAAGCAATTCAGAGGCGGGCTGCTAGATTTGTTACTGGTACGTTTGATCATTACGCGAGTGTTACGGAAATGCTTCAGGAACTCGGGTGGGAGTCTCTGGAGGAAAGGAGACGTTCTTTTCGTGAATCGCTACTGAGGAAATTTAGAGAACCAGCATTTGAGGCTGACTGCAGTAGAATTTTACTGCCGCCAACTTATATTTCGCGGAAAGACCACAAAGATAAGATAAGAGAGATTAGGGCTCGTGAAGAGGCATATAGGCAGTCATTTTTCCCTCGTTCTGTTTGGGAGTGGAACAGGAAGAGAAGATGCTAGTTGTGGTACGAGGTACCCTCCGCCACGCACCGTATAGTGGATTGCAGAGTATGTATGTAGATGTAGACATCATATTTTGGAGATGAAAATGTCAAAAAGTTGACTTGCTTTTTCTATCATTGTTCATAAATGTATTATGGTATCATATTGTGGAGCAACTACTCGTCTAAGAGAAAAAAGTGTTTGTGACACAGAAGTTTGTAAAAACGGTAATGTGTGATGTTGATCTAGAACATCTTGAACACAGCTCTTGAAACAGTTGGACACTCTGACTGCAGCCTCACAGTACAGTTCCTTCACTATAAAGTTTCTTGTCAACAATTAAAATTTGGAAACACCGGCAACATTCATAAAAATAACACTAGAAAAAGAAATGATTTACAGTATCCATCACGTAGCCTTAGTTGGATGCAGAAAGAGGTGAGATATTCAGCCATAAAAATCTTTGACCATCTACTCAGCGATGCAAGGAATTTAATGGGTAATAAAATTAACTTCAAACATGAACTGAAATCATATCTGCTCCTACTCCGGCCAAGGATTTCTCAATGTGTAGTAGTATGATTTGTGTAAGTGTGTGTGTGTGTGTGTGTGTGTGTGTGTGTGTGTGTGTGTGTGTGTGTGTGTGTGTGTGTGTTTAAAAAAGCGAGAGAAAGATGCTGACCATAGTTAAATACAAGTCACTGTAATTTTCTGCTGAAAAGCTGTACTATAATTTTGCAACTGAGTCGTTTCAGTTCACAGTGATAGGTTACAGTTACGATGCAAGAAACATGCAAATAATAACTAAGTAACTAACTGTCTAACTAGCGATGGATACCCTCGAGGGTTTGCTCAAAATACTTCGGAACATCTCATTCAGCTAATGTTCGTCAATACCGGCAAATTTTTAACAGGTCTCAAAATATCTTGTAGTTTCTTTTACACGGAGACGTTAACAGCCCCTCTAAATAAAGAAAACCACGTTCCTACTGAAACTGATTTGCCTAATGATCTCATGAAATTTAATAGCTATCACAAAAAATTCTGAATGCAAATATGCACATATACCGGAGACACATTTACGAACAACAGCAACCGGGAATGTGGTGAATCTATGCCGATCCGTTAAATGCATGTGCAGAATTTCGTGTAGAAAAATCTTGCACAGCTTTGGTGATGTGTATTATGTAGTGATGATTTCAACTACTTTCAGACAAACTAAGTAATACTCTCACCATTGGGACACAGCCTAAGAGACAAGGAGGGAAGCTGAACCGGGTTCTAGTTTGTTAGCGCACAGCGGCCGTACTGAAGCTGGTTTCAGGCGTTTCCATAGGCAGACTCCGAGCCGAATTCATGTCACCACCTCAGAAACACAGACACCAGGAGCTAAACAAGGCAACCCACAGAACACAGCTTACGAGCCTCACTAACAGATGCCTCACCAGACATTTCTTCTCTAACGTAGATGGCCTCAAGAATGACACGTAGCCACAGAATGAAGTGGCCAATCCCTGATGACCTAAGGACCATCGAACGCGGTAGTTGACTACAGGAAAGATCTTTTGTAACGGGGAGGCTTACTCGTAATTTCCGAGAGCGCACGTTACAGGCGACATCAGAGACACTTGAGCTTAAACGTACCGACAGCGGGTCTTCGCGTTCAGCACCCGCGAATGGAACAGCAAGGGGCCAAGTGATAATGATACACTGCATACCCTCTGCTATTCAACATACGTTGTATTGCCGCGTAGCACTTAATGTCAGGAAAGGAAAACTAAACTCTGCGCTCAGCACTGAAATCCATGCGATGTCGACGGCCGGCTTGTCATTTGGAGTCATGCAAGGATGGTACGGAGGGGTATGGGGCCAGCGCATCGCTATTGGGACCGTTGTCGACTTTTCAGACCTTCGTCACGCTACTTCTCATTCAAGTAGCTCCTCAATTGGCATCACTCCGTTCCAGTTCTCCCAACAAGAATAAATGCCTGGCAATATCAGGAACTGAATGCGGGTCCTCTGCATGAGTCAGACGAAAGTTGAAATAAAAACCATGTGAATCGTCCATTATCTAGATCATAATAATGTGATCTCTTCTCATAGAAAGCGCTGTGTTTAAGATAAAGAATAGAGCCCACTGCTGGACAAGAAAGAAAACGACGTAGTTCACGATGCACAAACAACGTACAGTACTCTTACTAGTCAGTACACGTCTTCAAAATATAGCATGAAACAGTTTGTATGATGTTATGAACATCATTACTTAGTAAAAAAAAGAGTGTTTTGAGGCCTAAGAGTAGGACATTTTGCCTAAAAAACACAGAAGAAAGAAAATCAATGACTTGTAGAATGTTGTTGTTGTTGTGGTCTTCAGTCCTGAGACTGGTTTGATGCAGCTCTCCATGCTACCCTATCCTGTGCAAGCTTCTTCATCTCCCAGTACTTACTGCAACCCACATCCTTCTGAATCTGCTTAGTGTATTCATCTCTTGTTCTCCCTCTACCGTGATGACTGGGTGTTGTGTGCTGTCCTTAGGTTAGTTAGGTTTACGTAGTTCTAAGTTCTAGGGGACTGATGACCATAGATGTTAAGTCCCATAGTGCTCAGAGCCATTTGAACCAATCTCCCTCTACGATTTTTACCCTCCACACTGCCCTCCAATGCTAAATTTGTGATCCCTTGATGCCTCAGAACATGTCCTACTAACCGGTCCCTTCTTTTTGTCAAGTTGTGCCATAATCTCTTCTTCTCCCCAGTTCTATTCAATACTTCATCATTAGTTATGTGTTCTACCCATCTAATCTTCAACATTCTTCCGTAGCACCACATTTCGACTTTTAGAACAATACGTAAAATTTTCAGTTTAGTGCAATGTGCGCAAATAGATGGACGTCCAAAATTTGAGAATGTCAGTCACACTGAGAAATTAAACTTTGTCGATATTCTTGAAATATTAGGTTGGTGCATGAGTTCGTAGCGTTTTTACAGAAGTTTAAAAAATCGTTCGAATGGCTCTGAGCACTATGGGACTTAACATCTGAGGTCATCATCCCCTAGAACTTAGAACTACTTAAACCTAACTAACCTAAGGACATCACACACATCCATGCCCGAGGCAGGATTCGAACCTGCGACCTTAGCGGTAGCGTGGTTCCAGACTGAAGCGCCTAGAACCGCTCGGCCACACCAGCCGGCCAGAAGGTTAATGAAAACAAGTTACACATAACAGTGACTGTAGTCATCAATAATATTTCTCCTTCACTATTTACAACAGGCTACCAACGCTGGGGTAACTTTTCGATTTTGCGACAGTAGAAATCACGTCATTTTGAGATGAAGAACTAGTCGAGCCGTGTTCGGAGCGCATTTTTATTCGGAAAGAGAGTTCCTTGAAGGCTGTTCGATAGAGAACGGAAATGGGGAAAATCTGAGGGCGCAAGATCAGGTGAATAAGATGGATGCAGAATGAATTCCCAGTCCAACGTCCTGTACAGCGTTTTTCGCTAGTCTAGCAGAATGCAGGAGGGTGTTATCGTGGATTATTACCATGTCACGCAGTCTTCCTCGTTGTTGTCCTTAGATTGCGTCTGCAAGACGTCTCAGTTGTTGACAATAAATGCCAGCAGTGATTTACACGTCGGGGGGAAGCAATTCGTAGTACATCACACCGTCCCTGTGCCACCAAATGCATGAGATTATCTTTTGTGGATGCGCGCATGTCTTTGAAGGGGGAGTTGCGGCTTTGTTTAGGCGCAACCATACCTTTCTTTTCTGTATGTTAGCGCAGGGACACCATTTCTCGCCACCAGTAACGGTACGGGATAATTCATTGTTCACGAGCCAATTGATGACGAACAAGCAGAGATGTCCGTATGGCCACCTGCTGATTCTTGTGATTTTGGCTTAGAGCATGCGGTACCCACACACACCCCATTTTTGAACCTTCCCGATTGCGTGCAAATCTCGCACGATTGTGGAATGGTGACGGTTCATCATATATGTCAGTTCTCGGGTACAATGACGTGGATCATTGTGGATTAATGCGTTTAAACGATATTCATCAAATCAAACCATTAAGGTTTTCCTGAACGCGGAGAGTCGCTGATGTCGAAACGATCCTCCTTAAAACAAGAGAACCATTTTCTTGCCTGCTGTGCCCAATGGTATCGTCCCCACACACGGCGCAAGTGTTTGTGGCTGCCTCCCCTGCTGTGAGCAGTCTATTGAGCTTAACCAGAAGAATATATCAGAAAATGTTCCGATTTCTCCACATAGGACTCCATTTTCTAGTGTCCACGGCTCCACTCACTACCCCCAGATGACAAAATGAGAATATGTAATCTCAGATAGCAACAGTGAATTACAAATAAAAATTACAATCAATAAATAAACCAGTAACAAGCAGGATAGCGACATACAAAACAAAAACGCCACGAACTTATACACAACTGGCCATTAAAATTGCTACACCAAGAAGAAATGCAGATGATAAACGGGTATTCATTGGACAAAGATATTATATTAGAACTGAAATGTGATTACATTTTCACGCAATTTGGGTGCATAGATCCTGAGAAATCAGTACCCAGAACAACCACCTCTGGCCGTAATAACGGCCTTGATACGCCTGGGCATTGAGTCAAACAGAGCTTGGATGGTGTGTACAGGTACAGCTGCCCATGCAGCTTCAACACGATACCACAGTTCATCAAGAGTAGTGACTGGCGTATTGTGACAAGCCAGTTGCTCGGCCACCATTGACCAGACGTTTTCAGTTGGTGAGAGATCTGGAGAATGTGCTGGTCAGGGCAGCAGTCGAACATTTTTTGTATCCATCAAGGCCCTTACAGGACCTGCAACATGGTCGTGCGTTATCCTGCTGAAATGTAGGGTTTCGCTGCGATCGAATGAAGGGTAGAGCCACGGGTCGTAACACATCTGAAATGTAACGTCCACTGTTCAAAGTGCCGTCAGTGCAAACAAGAGGTGACCGAGACGTGTAACCAGTGGCACCCTATACCATCACGCCCGGTGATACGCTAGTATGGCGATGACGAATACACTCTTCCAATGTGCGTTCACCGCGATGTCGCCAAACACGGATGCGACCATCATGAAGCTGTAAACAGAATCTGGATTCATCCTAAAAATTGACATTTTGCCATTCGTGCATCCAGGTTCGCCGTTGAGTACACCATCGCAGGCGCTCCTGTCTGTGATGCAGCGTCAAGGGTAACCGCAGCCATGGTCTGCAAGCTGATAGCCCATGCTGCTCCAAACGTCGTTGAACTGTTCGTGCAGATGGTTGTTGTCTTGCAAACGCCCCCATCTGTTGACGCAGGGATCGAGACGTGGCTGCACGATCCGTTACAGCGATGTGGATAAGATGCCTGTCATCTCGACTGCTAGTGATACGAGACCGTTGGGATCCAGCACGGTGTTCCGTATTACCCTCCTGAACCCACTGATTCCATTTTCTGCTAACAGTCATTGGATCTCGACCAACGCGAGCAGCAATGTCGCGATACGAAAATGGTTCAAATGGCTCTGAGCACTATGGGACTTAACATCTATGGTCATCAGTCCGCTAGAACTTAGAACTACTTAAACCTCACTAACCTACGGAAATCACACAACACCCTGTCATCACGAGGCAGAGAAAATCCCTGACCCCGCCGGGAATCGAACCCGGGAACCCGGGCACGGAAAGCGAGAACGCTACCGCACGACCACGAGCTGCGGACTGTCGCGATACGATAAACCGCAATCGGAAGCGTGATGGTACGCATTTCTCCTCCTTATATGAGGCATCACAACGTTTCACCAGGCAACGCCGGTCAACTGCTGTTTGTGTATGAGAAATCGGTTGGGAACTTTCCTCATGTCAGCACGATGTAGGTGTCGCCACCGGCGCCAACCTTGTGTGAATGCTCTGAAAAGCTAATCATTTGCATATCACAACATCTTCTTCCTGTCGGTTAAATTTCGCGTCTGTAGCGCGTCATCTTCGTGGTGTAGCAATTTTAATGGCCAGTAGTGTACTTTGAGGGGTTGAACGAGTAGAAGTCAACCTGTTCCCCGCCGCTCACTAGTGGGCATTCCAGCTTTCGTAGTGGGCAGTAAGCGGTAAGGATTTTAACAACTTTTTCGTTGAGTTTTCGTAAAATTTTGACATAAGGTATATTATACGCATTAACTTACTGTAACTCTGCTTTATAAATTTTATGAAGTAAATTTACTTCCTTGCTCTATCAATTATGATTACTATGGGACCGGACGGTCATTCATTAAAAAATGTTACTACTAACAGAGGTACAAAAGTGAATCGTAGGTAAAAAAGGTTTACTACCTCTGCGTTAAACGAAAGCAAAACGGATGTCGCAGGCGCTTAAGTAGATGACAGTCTGCACTGTATGGAAATAGCAATAAAAGTGACTGACCGGGCCGGCTACATGACTACGAAGCACCGGTGTTAAACGGAATGATGGAAGAGTTTGAAGATGTTGACAGACGTGCTGCGAAATTCGTGACAGGTGTAAACAGTCACCGCATGGCTGCTTAAGGTTCGGTAACTTACAGGAAACACATTTTCTGCGAATTAGGTGGCAATCTAACAGGCGAAATCAGAAAATGCCACGCTAGCTTGTGGAGTGAAGGAGGCGGCGCTTACCGCTGACGACCGCCGCGCGCCCGTGGAGCTGGCGGGCGTGTGCTCCGGCCCTGCTGCTGCGCTGCCGGCCATGGCGGGAGCTGCGTCCACACTCACTCGGCGCTCGCTGCCGGCGCGGCCGCCACGCGCTGCCAGCCGGCAGGGTCACGTGGCACCGCCTGTGGCCTCCCGCACGCCAAGCGACGCTGTATTCCCATTCAACTCGGAAATCGCTTCAACTTCTCCGTAGTGAAACAATTCGTTTTACGTCAAAATGCGCTTACGAGGGGCGTGCAAAAATAACGGAAATTTTTAACGATTTCGTTTATTCGTCTACATCAGGGTAATACCATTCAAAGAAAGCTCCAAATTAGCATCACTTTGAAATCTATCAACAGCTGAATCAATATTTGTGCAGCTTGTTTTTCAGATAGTACTTCGTTATACGAGGGGCGGTCAATATACAAGGTGAGTCAGGACGAAAGGTACATGCTTTGAGGGGTGGTAGTATTAGTGATTCTGAAAAAAAAAACCTAATATGGGCGTATGCCCTATTCCGAATGGAGATAGAACACATTTAATATCACGTTTGTATGTTTTTCTTGAATAAGTCGAAAACCGCACCCTCCACCGAAAACGTGTCGCAGTACAAAATTAAACTACATTAAATTTCCTACAAAAAAGGTCCTATTCATTTTTTTCTCTAGAACCAATGGTTTGCGGGAAGAGAGCGCGAGAATGTTGAAAAAATCGCTTGACGCGCATGCGCTGTAGCTTACGTAGTTTTTGTAGGCCAATTTGAGGTAGCATATTGAGTTAGCAAGTTGAGACGAACAGTTTGATACGGGACATTTGTGGTCTATCAAGTCGGAAAGCTACTTCAAATTGGGCTACAAAAACTACGTAAGCTACAGCGCATGCGCGTCGAGCGAGTTTTTCAACATCCTCGCGCTCTCTTCGCGCAAACCATTAGTTCTAGAGAAAAAAAATGAATAGGACATTTTCTGTAGAACATTGTCCGCCTCCGCAGCGTAGCGGTAGCGTTACCGCCTTTCACGCAGGGGGCCCGGGTTCGGTTCCCGGCAGGGGACGGGGTGTTGTCTGTCCATCATCATCGACTGGTAAGTCGCCGCAGTGGCGTCAACTAAGAAGGACTTGCAATACGGCCTGCCGAACTCCCGGAATGGAGCCTCCCGGCCAACAATTCCATACGATCATTTAATTTCATTTGTAGAGCATTTAATATAGTTTAATTTTGTACTGCGACACCTTTTCGCTGGAGGGTGCGTTTTCCAAGTTATTCAACAAAAACGTACAAAAGTGATATTAAATGTGTTCTATCTCGGAAACCATTCGGAACAGTGCATACGTCCATATGAAGTTTTTTGTTCAGACTCACTAATACTATCACCCTTCAAAGCATGTACCTTTCCTCCCGACTCACCCTGTATAATGCAACACATCTTTTTCTCGGCCAATTTTGGTTGAAAAAATGCGGAATTTGTTGTGGGACATCGTTAATTATTCCCGCATCAGTTCCCAGTGCAGGCGCGGCTCGTGCCTTCCATACTGGAGAAGATTGTGGCATTTACCAGTCAGAACTAATCTAGACCTCAGGCTTTGCTACAGATCAGTCTGTCATCACAACCAAGATTGCAGGAGAGAGAGAGAGGGGGGGGGGGGGGGGGGGACAATATTACACTCTAGCTAAACATTTGCGTATTCTGTCTTCTCTCCGTTACTAAATAACACCAGGAACTAATTCCAGGTTAAAATCTATAGGTAAGTAATCCCCCAACGTCACATTTTCCGACAGTTTACCACAACAAATCGTACTAAAAGAAACGTTTCGAAGAGATCTTTAACACGGGCGTATGCTACCTTCGCTGCAAGCTTAGTGTCTTTGGTATTTTCATTTCTAAACTTCATATGTTTAACGTTTTGCGCGCTCAAACCGCGGAGTTTATGAATACGTGAGACGAAACAGTGATGTTTCTATGAGGTTACGGATTTTGTGTTGTGTTTGGCTGACATGTGCAACTCGAGTAACTGCCATGGTAATTTACACATCGTATTTGTGTATTACAAATATGCATTTCAAGTGATATAGCGCACACAACAACTCAGCGGCATTTGTTCTGTTATAATTATATGTACGAGGTCTGTTCAAAAAAATTCCAGAACATTCGTAATTTCGCGCCAATGGTGTGTGGGAACGAAATGCAGTTGGCACCCCCGTACACGCCTGTGTTTAATGTGTAACTGCTGGAAATTGCATTGTTCTGTTCTTTATTGTCCAGTGCTGTATTGAGTAGAACGTTGTGTCGCACACTTTGCGATTTTCGAGGTGGCATAGTTATAGGAGCAACGCGTCTGCATTAAATTTCGCCTCAAACTCATGAAAACCTTAACAGACACACGCCAAATGATGCGAGAAGTCTACGGAGATGAGTACTTATTTAAGTTATTCTCGGTCTCACGAATGGTTCACGTGGTTTAAAAATGGCTGGTCGGAAGTTAAAGATAACTTTCGTTCAGGAGGCTCTTCGACGTCTACCGGCGACGCCCATACCACGAACGTTAACGAAATTGTGCGTGCCAATCGAAGACTGACTGTCCGAGAGACTGCAGAAGAATGTAACATTTCAGTTGGATCATGTCATGAAATCCTGACACAGCGTCTTGGAATGCACCGTGTTCACGCCGAGTTCGTCCTATGACACATGAGCCAAGACCAGAAAGACTTACGCCTCGCAATCTATGAAGAGCTTTTGGATTGCGAAAATGAGAACAAAATGTTCGTTAAGAGAATCATAACTGGGATTTAGACGTGGGTCTACGGTTATGATGTTGAGACCAAGATTCAGTCTTCACAATGGGTCGAGAAAGGTTCTCCAAGATCAACAAAAGCTCGTCAGGTCAAATGTCAAAGCTACACTGATAGTTTTCTGACTTTGATGGATTAGTTCATCATGAATTCCTGCCACAGGGGTAAACTGCCAATCGATGGTACTATCGGGACGTGTTTCGACGCTGCAAGAAAATGTGAGAAGGTAATGGCCTGAAATGTGGTGAACAGTTCATGGATCCTGCATCACTATAACGCACCCGTACATTCAACCCTGCTGATGGGTTACTATTGCACAAAAAAAGGAAACCACTGTGTTCTCTCATCCTCCGTACTCTCCAGACCTGGCCCCTGCGGACTTTTTTTATTTCCAAAGTTGGAACCCCGCTGAAAGGACGAAGATCTGCAAAGATAGACGAGATAAAAGAAAATTCGCAGGCGGCGCTTCGCGCGACCCAGCAAGAGGCGTACCAAGAATGCTTCCTGAGGTGGAAACGGCGTTGGCAGCGGTGTATCGATTGTGGAGGAGAGTATTTCGAAAGAGACCATACACAATAAGTAAAAGGTAAGCATAGAAAAAATTTTTCTACAAAAATCCTGCATTTTTTGGCTAGATCTCGTATGCCCTTTCCTGGATTTACACTGTTTTTGTTCTTGAGTCATGTTTACATCAGATCTGGGCGCACCAAGTTCCTTTACTTTCATCCTAATCGCACGGTCCAAAATTTTGCCTTATAAATTGCACACTGAACTCATATTGTGTTATTTTCGCCAGCCGTAGTAGCCGAGCGGTTCTAGGCGCTGCAGTCTGGAACCGCGCGACCGCTACGGTCGCAGGTTCGAATCCTGCCTCGGGCATGGATGTGTGTGATGTCCTTAGGTTAGTTGGGTTTAAGTAGTTCTAAGTTGTAGGGGACTGATGACCTCAGAAGTTAAGTCCCATAGTGCACAGAGCCATTTGAACCATTTATGTTATTTTCGAACTCATGGTACGCTGCTCTTATTCATAAAAAGAAACTTGCTAATAGCGCACGTTAACCGCAGTTAGCAAGCATGGAAACTAAAATAGCGGCATATGTTTCGCGTACAGGATACATTTCCCGCGTTTTTTCCACTAACCATTCGTAAAACTCTCTCTAGGAGGTGATACGTATGTTATCGTACTCTAGTGCACTCTGGCGACACACCTGGAAACTTATTCCAACAGTGGATAGGACAGCCAATGGCAAAAAAGGCTAAAAAACCATCAGAACAGTAACACTAAACGTCGATTAATGACGCATCAAAGCACAGTAGAGATATACAGACGCAGGTATTCGATAGCGAAGTTTCAGCAACTCGTTTCATTCCATTTTGATGTAAACATTGGAACGTGGAAATTGTGTGAGGTTGGCAGGACACCCTTAGGCTGAAACACCAGAGCCTTCCCAAACTTCTGCTGCATAGAACTAAGCGGCATTTCAAGGCGTAGCCTTAAGACTACCTACCATCTTTCTCAAAAACATTGATCTGTATCACATACCAGTTGTTCCAAAAATGTTGACTGGCATTATTTAAACCAACGCGGGAAATATGGGAAATGCGTTCTGATAATATAAATTGCGATAATTTAAATTCTGCAATAAGGTGCTGAGAAATTTGTTTCTCAGCCTACCCTATATGTTCATGATGTCCCGCTATATGTAGCCTTCAAAATGGCATCTGCAGCGGAGGTGTGTTCCAATCAGAGCTGTCTTTGGGTTTCTTTTGGCGAAAAATCAGAGCATCGCAGAAGTAGTAGGGAGACGGGGCTCTCACCCTAATTTTGACATCAAATTAATTAAATTGATCAATTAATCCCTCCACTACAACCACGATTACCCCCGACCGCAACCACCCCCACCCTCACCCTGGATGACGTCATGTGTTTTTCTCAGCTTGCACGTGGACCCCAGCCCCGTCCCCCCTCCACCCCTTCCCCCACCCCGCCTCCCTCAACCCACCCTATTGGTGAGAATTTCGAATTTTGGTGTGAATTTCGAACTTTGGCTGCAATTCCGAATTTTCGCTGTACAAATCGATTGTCAATTTAGAGGACATAATATTAATGGAAATCGTTGATAGAAATTGCTTATAAAACGGGAATAGGAGGTAGAAATCGGAGAATTATGCTCTGAGAAGGACATAATTTGCATTTCGTAGGACAGGGATACTCTTGCATAACTTCCGACCGCTTCATTGCTTCCTATAGTGTGATCGCAAAGTCATGAAGACGCTCTGCAGTGCACTGCCGGGCTCCTGCAATACTGGTGTAGCTGCCTCCGTGCCGCCAGCCCTCCCCACCCCTCCTCACCGCATCTGGTAGCAGCCATCGCCTAACCTTGCCGGGCAGGCTGCATTCACGATGGCAGCCTCGCAGGACACGCCTACACCACGCCTCCTGACCTGCTGTGGGCAGTTTGACATGAAAGGCGCCGTACCAAATGAGCTCGTATAACCGCAACACATTCGCCGCTTGGCTAGGTGTCCAGCGGTCTGGTGACGACCACTTGTCTGCCTCCCTAACAGTCCCAAAGCCCTCGATTTCCACATGGTGGGGGGGGGGGGGGGCACCCAGCAGTTGGAAATCGGCAGAAGGTTGTAATGTACAATGCTGCTCTAAAGGCATGCTTTGTTGGTCACCTACCACGAACAACAGATTGGTTTTCGAAGGTTATCGTCTTCGCCCACAGCTCTGATGTAAGGAAAACAGCAACATAATTTCGTGAGATGCAGCTGGCATTAGGCGTGCCAGATTATCAGTCTGTCTCAGAATGAACAAGGGTGTTTTTCTAAAGATAGGAGATGTCTACAATTTTCCATCCACTTGCTCGCAAACAAGGGCTGTTTTCAGAAAGGGATCTCTACCTCTTCCTTTTGTCTCCCACAGCAAATGCCTGCACTAAGCCTGTTTGAAGAACAAAAAGAAGGCAAGGTAAGCGTCCTTACCCCACAGCTATACCCTCACTAACAAGAAGATGTATTTCAAAGGGTGCAACTGATATCGGAAATATCAAGCTATCTGTTTCCTTAAGAATGAACAAAGAGTGTTTCTGTAAACCTAGCAGCTGTGTCCAATATTCCAGCCATTTGTCAGCAAACAAAGGATGTTTGTCTCAGAATTCTTTTCCTCCTCCCTACCCCACAGATGTGATATTTTCCTCAAACACCTGCACCAAGCTTGAAGGAAAAAAAGGCAAGTTATAACTTGCTGGTACATCCACTTGCCAGCTAACAAAGGATGTTTGTCCCAAAATTCTTCCCCCCCCCCCCCCCCCCACCACCCCACATATGCGATATTTTCCTCAAACACCTGCACGAAGCCTGCTTGAACAAAAAAGAAGACAAGTTATAAATAACTTGCTGGTATGGCACTCTGAGTTCTTACTGGTCCTCTGCAAAATAGAGGGTGGAGTCTGAAGCTACATAATAAATCCCGATCCCCACCACAATCATCATCAGCCTTTGACAGTGCTTGGTTGTATCAGTGTGATTCCTGCTAAATGAAACAGTCAGCCAGCAGTGATGCCAGCGGTGGTGGTGGTGAGAAATGGCCAAACTTGGGTCAATTGCCATGTAAGTGTTCATAAAAAAATAATGAGCTCAAATTGCAACAGTTATAAAATTTTGCAGCAAAGTATTCAAATTTTTCGAAATTGTGATACATTTTCATAACAAGTGGTTATAAAAGTTCGTTTTTCTTACTATTACAGCATTCATTCCCGAATTGTTGGTACAATTAGAGCGCCAGCTGGAAGCTGAAAGTCTCCAGTAAATGGAGGAGGTTGTGCTACCATTATGTAAGTACATCTCAGAATTCTGTGTGTGATAGTTTATATGTTCAGAAAGCATCTCTCAACGTATTCAAATGGTAACAAGTGCTTATAACATTTCTACTGTTGTTCTAGCATTAGAACAGCAGCAGCTGGAAGCTGAAAGTCGCCAGCTAGCGGAAGAGCTTATGCTATCGTCATGTAAATACAACTACAAATTCTGTATGATAGTTTACATGTTCACAAAACAGCTCTTGATGTATTCAGATTGTAACAAGTGTTTATAAAACTTTTGATCTCCCTGTTGGAGCATTAGAACAGCAGCTGATGGACACTGAGCTGCTGCTGGAGGCTGAAATTCAGCAAGAAAGTAAGTACAGTTATAATATTTTGCCTTTAGACTTTTTTTTCATCGTATTCAGTTGTGTAAAGTATATATTATTCATTGTTGTAGATGTTGCTACAGATCGAGAGGAAAATGAGGTTCTAGTAGGGGTATGCATCAAGAATGATGACCAGGTGTCATCACTTCCATCTGCCATGAACTTTTTACTTATTTATTTAATTTTTCTGTAGTTATGCATAATCAATATCTCGCTGTAGTCAAATTCAGGATAAATTTGTTGTTGTTTCTAATAATCAATATCTTCTTGTAGACAACTTCCAAGAGTAGAATTGGTGGCTCCACAACAACAAAAATTCCGGCGAGGGTGAAATTCCTGAGTGGGAGCGTGGGATGGTCGCTGATGAAAGGCAGTACGATCCCTCCCTTCTGGAACAGGAGATGGAAATATTTGACAGAGTGGGAGACATACCAGAAAGGTCGATTGAACAGCTCAATCCTGGGACCTAGAGTTTAAAAGGTGGTTATAATGTGACCATCATCGTTATAGCATACAATTATTATTCAGGAATGCTGATGTTCTTAATAGTTGTTGTTTGTTTACAGCGTATATTTTAAAAAATCTTAAGCATTGTGCTTAATTTTTTGCCATTATTCATATGTTACAGAGGTGTCAGCAACACCGTCACTACAACAGCTTGCACCTAGAGCAGTGGTTGTGGGGGCAGGTATCAAACACACACCCAAGCAGCGTGCACCACTTTGAAAAGTACCGCTGATTGCCACACGAGAGGCAGCTGCAGCTGCTCCACTGCCAGCGCTCAAACCACTGCATACCCTCTGGTGTACATGGGTGGTTCAGTCAGAGCAATGATCTCCAACCCTCAAGGCTGGCGATGGAGGAGGCTCCAATATGCAGCAGCATCAACAAGCACCTCGCCGCAGCCTGGGTACTCCCACAGGAGCTCACCGCTGCCACCTGCTTATACTCAGGTTCCGGCTACTCGCCCTCACTGGCAACTATGGGTATGTGTGCCACAGTGCATACCCC
Organism: Schistocerca americana; assembly: GCF_021461395.2. Lineage (NCBI taxonomy): Eukaryota > Metazoa > Arthropoda > Insecta > Orthoptera > Acrididae > Schistocerca > Schistocerca americana. The sequence continues at coordinate 135,175,411 of NC_060123.1, forward strand.
TCTCCCCTCCTCCTAAAGCACCTCCTCCCCAGCGCCCTCATCCATCAGGTGGATGCAGTCAGCTCCTAGCTGTAGTATTAATGATAATGAACCTGTGGGTATCAATAGGGCTCTATCCCATTCTGATAGTGAAGGACATCAGATAGCAGCATCATGACCCATCTAGAATACTCGGTGGTTGTCAGGGCCATTGAGGGGCCTACCTCATTTACTAGAATTGAGAATCTGACCTGAGGGGTGGTGATCGTGATCCAGTCAGGTTTCTAGAAGCATGCCACCCGGTGCTGGAGCCAGTGCTCCTCAAAGCCCTAGATGATCCGAGATATAATGGCATTAAATGTAATGCAGTACTCTGCAGCGAGTTGGGTCACCCACCCAAACAGCAGGGTACTGCTGAGAAGAAAACCTTGCACTATATCTGGGGTGATAACGGCGCTATATCTCAAGAGTACATCAATCGTCGAGTGGTATTGCCAATCCACTTTGGATGCTGTACTGGCCCAATTTTCTGTTATGGAAGTAAGAGGGTCAGCTAAAGCACTCAGCCAAATACTACACTTCAACATCCATATTCATGTCTATGATCCGTTAAATGGAGGGTGAAGTTATATCAAACTCCCTGAAGATATTAAGAAGAAGCGGGCTTGCATTAATGTTCAGAATGAAAAGGATAGCACTTGTTTTGCATAATCAATCCTGGCTTGTGAGAGAAATTACCATTACAGACACCATCCCAAGTGCACAACAACATACAGTATATGAAAGAATAAAATCAACGCAACTTATAACTTTGATGGTATCAAGTTCCCTGTAAGGATTCAGGACATAGCAAAATTTGAAGCACAAAATCCTGGAATATTGGTTCACGTTTATGGCTTGAAGAAGAAGCAGAAAATCAAGCCAGATGAGCAGGACAAGCATACTATAGTTGGACTTCTCCAGTTTCCGAAATATGCTGGTGAGTGTGATCTTCATGTGAACATGCTGCTCTTCTCTGAAGGTGATAATCAGCGTTATGTATGGCTCAAAGGCATGTCCCACCGTCTTAGCTCCCAATTCAATAAACACGAGTGTAAAGAGCAAATTTGCTTCAAGTGCCTAAATACTTTTTCAGAAGAAAAGTATTTAAAAAGACATCTGGAGGACTATGAATCCAAGGAACCAGTATGTGTTGTTATGCCTACAGAAGAAAACAAGTTCATTAAATTAAAGAATCCTCACCATCAGGAATGATGTCAGTTTCTTGTATACGCAGACTTTGAATGTCTCCTTGCCCCCATCATCCACTGTGAAAGGACCCCCTTAGCCTCACACACCACCTTCATGCAAAAACATGTACCGTATGCTGCAGCGAACCAAGTTTCCTGTTCACATGATTCAAGTCTTAACCACTATGAATCGTATGTTGAGGATATTCCTGCGGTTTGGTTGCTCACTGAGATTGAAAGACTCTCATGGGATGTTGACAAGCTTTGCAGCACCAACATCCCTATGAGCGAATCGGAGGACGATAAAAAATTATACAATGATGTGGTTAACTGTCATATTTGTTGCTGCCATTAGATAGAAAAGTTGAAACTCCTCGCAGAGATATTTGTCATCTTATAGGGGAAGTTCTGCAGTGCAGCTCACAGTGCATGCAATTTGAAGTATCAGTGACCACTATACATACCAGTTTTCTTCCATAATTTAAGTGGGTATCACGCCCACGTTGTAGTTGAGCAGTTGGTTAATTTTGGTTGGGAGAAAAATCAGGTCAGTGTCCTGCCTGAGACTGTTGAGAAGTACAGGGTGTAAAAGTCTGGGAACACTTTCAATTATTTGTTGCACAAGAACCAAACATTGCACAGATATCATAAATTTGTCATTTTGAAGAGAAACCCTGAAAGTTTTTTTTCTTGTATGCCGCCACAGCGTAATTTGGTAATTTGCCGACAGTCAGCGCTAGTCGCAAACATGGCGAGCTCAGGTGCAGAACGAGCTTTCTGTGTGTTCGAGTTCGACAAAAACAAGTGTGCTTCAGCTGTTCAACGGATGTTTAGAAACAAGTTTGGTAAGGAGCCACCAACAAGGCAGGCCATTTACCACCAGCACAACAAATTTGTTACGACGGGTTGCTTGTGCCCGGCAAAGAGAAGCAGATGTCCCAGTGTGAGTGAAATGAATGTGGAGCATGTATGAGTGACATTCATAAGAAGTCCAAAGAAATTGGTGCATCGTGCATCCCATGAACTCTAAATGGCTCCAATGACAGTATGGAAAGTCGTGTGACAGAAGCTGTCTATGACACCATTCAAATTGGAGCTAGTGCAGAAGCTCAGTGATGACGACAAAGACAAGCATTTTGAGTTTTGTTGGCGGTTGCAACAATTGAACGAGGATGGGGATGGCATTGTTGATCACTTAAGTTTTAGTGACAAAGCCACTTTTCACACTAATGGGAGAGTGAACAGGCATAATTGTCGAATCTGGGCTTCAAAGCAGCCTCACTAATGAATTGAATTTGAGCATGATTCCCGAATGGTAAATGTTTTTTGTGCTTTGTCACGTCGAAAACTGTACGGGCCATTCCTTTTCACCGAGAACACTATCACTGGATTTCGTACTTGGACATGTTGCAGCAATGGCTGATGCCTCAAATGAAATTGGACTCTTCGTTCATCTTTCAGCAGGATGGGGTTCCACCCCATTTTCATCTTGAAGTTCGTGGGTACCTGAGCACGGAGCTGCCGCATCGATGGATCATCCGTGCTACAGAAGGGGACAGCTGTTTCTTGAAATTGCCTCACTGATCAACATATCTCACTTGATGTGACTTTTTTCTGGGGGGACACATTAAAGATCTGGTGTAGGTACCACCTCTACCAAGTAACATAGCAGAGCTCTGGGAGAGAATACAGGAAGCAACTGCCACAGTCGACAATGCCATGCTGGGATGGGTATGGGAAGAATTCGATTACTGTATTGACATCTGCCAGGTCACTCATGGTTTGCATATCGAATGCTTGTACAAAAAACTTTCAGAGTTTCTCTTCAAAATGCAATATGTATGATATCTGTACAGTGTTTAGTTCTTGTGCAATAATTAATTGAAAGTGTTGCCAGACTTTATGTACGCCCTGTATATTTCATTCTCCAAACGAATGAGGCCAAAAATTACGCTCTACTTCCTTGACACGCTACGTTTTACGCAGGTGCCACTGCTCAAACCCGTTGAAACTCTTACCTCGGGAGGATATGTGTATCACCCAATTTGCGTATCCTAATGAGGAAAAGTTTCAGCTTGTGACTAGGAAAGGAGTTTTACCATATGTGTATCTGGATAGTAAGGTGAAGCTCGAAATCAGGCTACCCGACGTATCTCCATTTACCAATACTCTCGCAGGCAATGCCATAACTAGTGCAGATTATGAGCATGCTGTGAATGTCTGGCGGGAATTCAACATTCCAAATTTGGGCAAATACGCAAGACCATACATGGACACCGACATGCACTTACTTGCGGGTGTTTTTGAAAAGTTCCGGAGAGTATGCAATGCCATGTACTCTGTGGACCTCGCCTTTTATTATGAGGCTCCTGGATTGTCCTGGGATGCAGTGCTCAAGAAAACGAGGTGCAGCCTCAAACTTTTGACTGAGACAAATATGCTTCTTTTCTTTGAGTGTGGTATCCATAGAGGACTTTGCCAGTGTGTCCATTGACACGCCCAGACAAATAATCCATGTATGGGTGCAGGGTTCAAAGCATCCCTCGATTCAAGTTATAATCTATATTTGGATGTGAATAACTTATATAGGCATGCCATGATGCAGCCACTGTCGGTTGGTGGGTTTCAATGGATGCCTGAAAACGAATTAGAGGGATTAGGTGGAAAAATATTGGGTCTGGTGGCTGATTCTGATGTAGAGTATGTGGTGGAGGCATACCTCATGTATCCTGTTAGTTTGCATGAAATGACAAGCGACTTGCTGTTATGTCCAGAGCAACAAGTTCCACAAGGAAGCACTGTCCCTAAACTGATGACCACTCTTGGACACAAGCAGAGGTATGTAATTCATTATCATAATCTCCAGCAATGGTTCAGCTTAGGGATGGAACTAGGTAGAATCACCTGATCTATCTCCTTCAATCAGTCCCCCTGGTTGAAGGAGTATATTGAATGAAATACCGAAAAGAGGGCGGGCGCAACTAGTGATTTCGCAAAAGAATTTTACTAATTGATGAATAATTCCATTTTCGGTAAAACCATGCAGAATGTAAGAAATGAACGCAATATTTTGATTAGGACTGAATGGGATGGGCCTTGGGGCGTAAGAAACTGCATTGCCAGACCAAATTTTAAGCGGGTCACTATTTTCAATGAGAACTTTGTTGCTATGGAGATATCGAAAGTTTCAGCAGAGTTTACGAAACCAATCTATTTGGTTATGTGATACTGCACATCTCCAAGGTCCACTTGTGCCACTTCCACTGTGAGTTTGCTAAAACTCATTTCGTGGAACCAAAGTTACGTAATATAGATACAGATAACTTCATCTGTTGGGTGAAGAACTGCGATCCACATGAAGTAATTAGGTGTATTGGTAATGAATTCGACACATTAGAATATGCAGCCAAATTCCTCAGAACAAAAAGGTTATCGGCTTAATGAAAGATGAAGCAGATAAATTGCTGATTGTGGAGTTTCTGGGTCTAAGATCCAAAATGTATCCATATTGTACAATAGATGGAGCCATAGAAGCAGGCTAAGGATGTACAACGTGTGGCATCACGTGTCCTCACAACCGAAGACTACTTGCAATGCCTGTACGGTGGCATTCATGGTACTCTGCTGCAACCTCCGCATTTGGTACAGCGGACTAGTATTTGATTGTGGGGTCATGAAGTGTACACTGTGCTGCAATATAAAGTCAGATTGTCACCTCTTCACGATAAAAGAGCCATTTGTGATGACGGGATCTAAACCCTCCTGTACTCACACTATTTACTTGAAGTGCAAGAGAGGGTGGGAGACTCCGACGGTGTGAACGAGAGAGAGAGAGTGAGTGAGTGCCTGTCTGAGAAAGGGCTTGTACCTAATTGTATGGCTCTTTTATCATAGTTTAAATACTTTATGTGTGAAGTATGGTTCGCATGCATGTGTGAGTGCATATGTGTGTCTGTGTGTGTATGCTTGTGAGTGTGTTTGAGTGTGGATGTCTGTGTAAATATGTATGGCTGTGCATTAATATATTCTGTTTTTTTTCTGAATAATTAGCATAATATCTAAGTATGAATGTATAAGCAGCATGCGTCAACAAAAAAAATTATAAAAATTATTTAAAAGTTAAAATGTGCAATACATATATAAAAAAGGTAAAAACTGAACTAAAATCATTAAAAAGGTTAAAAAATTGTAAATGAAGGAAAAATAGTTTACAGTACTTCTCGCTTTTGCACTTCATGTGAATGTGTGACTGTATAGTGTCTGTGTAAATAGATTAATTTTTAAGTTTCACATACCGCTAAAGTGCGCGCCATTTGTGTTGGCGGCCGAGTTTAGGTTCGTTCTGCGCATCCTACGTCACAAAACACAGTCAGCCAATGAACAGAGAACGACGTTGCCAGATCTCGACTGCAGTGCAGAGCATGGACGAGTGTCTTCAGTTTTAGAAATGTTTAGTCATAAATAAAGTAATAGAACAAAAGCAATGTCTTGATAGCAGACTTTATTTTATAGAAAGTTTGGAAAAAGCGTTCTTTATACCAATTGCTTCATATTCTATTTATTAACTAAACCAAACAAGCAATAAGACTCCTAATTCAGGCGAAAGCAAGGAAAGATGTTTGTATCAATCTCACGAACTGCTATTTCGCAATAAAGAACAGCAGTAATTGTTTATTTCCTATTTTACTTCGACGACGCATAAGTAATTCATGGTCATACCAACAATGTTTGTCAGTATTTGGCATGACGAGTTAGAGTCCTCATGTCGTTCTATAGTAACACGTGTTGCGTTACCGTAATGGTTAAGGTCTTTGCCTTCTACGCGAAAGGTTATGAGTTCAAACCTTGTGCAGTGCTTAATATTTTCATTACCTAAAAATAATATCGAAGTGCTTTATTTCACGAATTATATTCGTTTGAATGCAATTTTTTGAAATTTCTAGTGCTTTGTCTCTTCATTAACCCTTTCGCTGCTGCAGACACGTGCTCCCCGCATTCCGCGCTGTGCGCAATTTTGTCATCACTGCACTGCTCACGTGTGCAGACACATGGTGCTCCCACTGTTTTGACAGACTTATCATTCGATTTCACAAAAACTATTTCGCTCAAAAGTTGATTTTTACATGTCTACTTGACTGATACCTTCCCCCCATAAATGACTTAATTATGTTTCGATGTTCAACGCAGTTATTATGCAGCATGAAATGTAGTAAACCACTGCACTAAATTTTGAAGAGTTTTCAGAGGTAAATGTCCAAAGCGTATACTTTCCATATGGTCGATTTGAGTTGCCACAATGTTGAGAATGAAATGTGGACAAGATACCTAAATTTCATATAAAATTTACTGTATAACAATATCTCATTTAATTTAAGTACCACATAGGTGTCGTATGTAATATTGAGAAATATTCCGTCTTTCGCGACTGTAATAAAAGTTTTATTTACACCGGACGCGTTTGGCTTTATTTTAAAGCACTTCAATCAATGAAAGGTATGGCACATACACAATGGTACTCATGTTCTCTTTCTTGTTTTCGTTCCACAGCCGCAGTTTTACCAATGGTATTGAAATATATTCCTCTTCTGCAACTGTAATAAGCGACTTATTTAGACCAGACGCGTTTCTCTCTTTTGAAGCATCTTCAGTGGACAGTATTTTGTCTCCTCCATTGCCAAGTCACCTTTCGTAGTTTTGTGCTGCGGTAACACAATATTCAACGTTTGTGTTGGCTGATCAGTGTTTTAGCAAATAAATGTTTGTGTGTGCCACACAAAAAATTTGTATTTGACATAGCTCAGAGCACTTCACTGACAGACGGTATATTCAAGTCCTAATGTTTTTGTACGTCCGCAGTTTTGTTTAATGTATTTTGTCTACTTCCTTGATTAAAGTGCTTTAAAATAAAGCCAAACATGCCCTGTGTAAATAAAACTTTTGTTACAGTCGCGAAAGATGGAATATTTGTCAATATTACATATGACACCTATGTGGTACTTAAATTAAATGAGATATTGTTATACAGTAAATTTTATATGAAATTTAGGTATCTTGTCCACATTTCATTCTCAACATTGTGGCAACTAAAATCGACCATACGGAAAGTATACTCTATGGACTTTTACCTCTGTAAAATTCTTCAAAATCTCGTGCAATGGTTTACTATATTTAATGCCGCATAATAACTGCGTTGAGCATCGAAACAAAATTAAGTCATTTATTGGGGGAAGGTATCAGTCAAGAAGATGTGTAAAAATCTAATTTTTGGGCCAAATAGTTTTTGTGGAATCGAATGATAAGAGTGTCAAAGCAGTCGGAACACCATGTGTCTGCACAGGCGAGCAGTGCCGTGACAAAATCGCGCACAGCGCGGAATGCAGGGAGCTCGTCTTTGTAGCAGCGAAAGGGTTAATGCGGCCGTGGTGGCGCGCTCCCCCCTAAACGTAAGCCTGCGAACTATGCTATACTAGGGCGCTGCTTCTCTTGGTGCGTGCGTCATGTGCAACTGGCAACGCAGCAATCTCCCACGTCTGGGCGGGCATGCGCGAGCCGCCAAGATAAAAGAATTGAACTATAGCTGTGCAAGTCATACTAGTTTTGAGTGTGAGGTCCACCCTGTTCAGTTTAGTACAGCTTATTGGGATGAACATTTTAGGGCCATCCGCTTTGTTGTATTATTAAATTATTTCAGCTGCTTGAGGTGGAAAATGTTTAGAGCCACCCAGTTCAAAGTATAAATATAGTCTTCTGTTTGGGTGGAATCTCAAGTAATAGTATTAGTGTAAGAGAAACTATATACCTCTTCAATAACCGTAAACAGTACTGAAATGTGAAGTAAAAAATTTTTTCAATCATTATTATTTTTAAAACCAAGAACTGTAAATAAAAAAATTCGGACATTAACAAGAACTGGGAATTTAAAAGCAGTATTACTTTGTGTATAGTTAAAGTAATAAGATTTGTGGATGTAAAGCTGTTTTACTACTGTCAGTATTTATGTCTGAATAAAAATATTGGTATTCGTTACCGGTACCATGTGTCTTTGTTATTATTTCACAAATCCCTACCCTTGCAAATGTATATAAAGGCTTTGCAAGATGCACAAGATATTAGTTTAAAGCATGAGGGAGGTAACATTTAAGGAGGAGGAAAACAAAATATATGCAATGATTGCATGGGATTTCGCCTATCGGGCTGCACATATAGGTTTTTGGGAAGAGGCAGTGCGTGATCGTGTCTGCTTCCAAAGACATAGCAAATATGGCTGAAATTATATCTCCTGTGCCACAGACATAGGATCTGGGCAAAGCTACATACTATCTAAGTAGGAACTAGGTAGAAAGACAGAAAAACACAGAATGTGGGGTAAAAAAATTCATTTATTTTCATTAATCCAACTTAAAATTAATTTTACATTTTCATAAGCAGACACAACACTATTTTCACACATCTTTTTGTGGATAGCAGGACACCCATAGAATTCCAGGTTTTGAATAGATGCAGACTTGAAGATTCGCTGCATCTATGTGATTTTCTCCTCACGTTTGACGTAGATGATGGTCTCACTATGATCGAATATTCGAAGTGACATCATTTCTTTATAAGGTATACCAGGATCATCCCAGTGGAGTCCTAAAAATGTGTTAGCCACTTTGCACTCCTCCATATTTTAGCACAGTTCACATCCTCAAAAGGCCTCAGTGATGCAATTTTTGCTGAGAATATCTCTATTGTACCAGCATCTCCTGTGTATGCAATGAGTGCAACATCTTTAAACATGAACTACCTACACTCATCCTGATAGAAACCTTGAATGTCGGCAACGACGTTTGCACTGCAAGTTGTCATTGTGAAATGCTCTGGGCATGCCACAGCACTTGGTCATTTATACAGCATGCTGCACAACACCAGTAAGTGGGCAATAATTAATCACATGGTCATGTAGAACTAGAGCATAGGCTGCAGCGTGTTCTGGGAATTTGATGAAGATTCAAATTCTATTCATACATCTATTGGTTCTAATTTAATTATCCCATTCTGCTTAGAACTGTCTATTATGATGATTGGCGCCAGCTCCTTGAATTTCCATGGACTGAGTAGGCATCCTTCCTCTTCAACACCTTCATAGTAAGAAGCACGGAACCTTGCATGCATGTCAAATGCTAGACTGTATACATTCTGATCCCACTGTAGCAATAAACTGTCATACGGATAGAATTTGGAATTCAAGTAGACTCTGACATTAGTTAAATTGCAGTTGTCAAATACAGTGGAATCATTTGCTAAATTCCCCCTTCTGTTGGTCTGAGATGCAAATGTGATGAATCTTGGTGTTTTTAGCTGCACTGAGGTTTTAATAGCCCATGTTTGTCTGCTCGTTATTGGTAGCACAGGGTACTCAAAAACCTCCCATGAACGGAAAGTTAATGGCAGATACGCACCAGTATTCTGAACTTCTAATAGCTTCAAACGCTCCTTGACTGCTACAGTGATGTGCGGCACTTTCCATATAATTTTGTTAATGATGATCTGATTCTCCTCTTGAGCTCATTGAATGTATGAGTTGCTATCCATTGCACTTCATACCAGAATAAGTTCCTGTTTAGTATTCATAATAATTTGCTATATGTCCTCAAAGTACCCTAAAGAATTTTTAGAGGTTGCATGCAGTAAGTCGGCGGTACACTTCTGTTGTTCTGCCCACAGGCTTGTCTACAAACCATCCTGCATTTCCTAAGCCATTCAAATCCGAGGGTGATGATGAGACATATGTTTTAAGCATTGACACTATGCCAACATTGTGTGTATGATCAATCTCTACCCCATTAAGTTCATTACGTATTTCCTGGAACAGGAATGTCAAAGTATTACATGTAAGCTTTGATCCAATTGTATGACTACCATCCTTTCTCTTATAGGATCGATGCAAATAAATGAAACTCTTGCAAGGAAGAGCTAAAGCGTCTTGGTGCTGGGTGACAATCCTAATTTCGACGTTCTTGTTAAATGTCTTTGAAGCATAAGGTTCATGCGAGAAGTATTCCTGGAAATGTCTGAACTATCACTGGAAGGTATATAGCGTTGGTAGGAGTCTCAACAATCTTATACCCTGTTCCAACTGACGGGAAGAATCCATAAATTGAATGAACCAATCTATCGTTGATATCAACATGGATTGTACTGACAGGGAGAATATCAACAGTATGATCAGATTTGTAAAATTTATTGGGATCCATCTTCCAAACCTGTCCCTTTGTGAAACCCAGTAGTGGGTCTATTGAACCTTTCTGCTTAAAGTCAATCGATGCATTCACCGTCCTTATTTGTGTACTGATGTTTGCACGGAGCTCAATCCCTTTTCCAGACTGTTTTAAAGCTCCATTTAAATCGTCAATATCGCATGCACCAGGTTCAATTTATACAGTTTCGTTTTTACCATTAATTTGCAGATGCATTTTATTGTTAGCCTTTGTGATATTTGCGATGGTGTTGTATGTCTCCAGTCCAATCAGCGCGATGCTCCAATCTCCAACACTTAAATCAGCTGATGGGAAGTAATACGCAAGTAGTACAGATGATAGTTCTTTTAATGTCCGAGTGTACAACATTGCATCTAAATATCTACTGGTAAATAGGTGCTTAATACCCGTCCTTATATATTATTCGTAAATGTCAGCAGGAACATGATGCATAGATTACCACACAGGACTGTATTAAAGTCTTGGTAGTGTCAAAAATTGTAGAACACATCTTCTGCCTGTGAAGTATCGTTGTAACTCTTCTGGGGTTGCAGGTCGCCGAATGAGTCGAAATAGTAGACGTTATTTGTATTTCTTTTTTTAACATATACTACATCCAGATTCACAATTCTGCATTCTCCTGACTTCCACATAGTCTTCGGTAATGTCCGAATGTCGAATTTCTTCGAAACAAACTAAAGCAGATCTTTATTTGTAAGTGCCCTGTCTGGCAGGACTGCTACGGGGCGTTTTTTTGTTTATGGAGAGACCTAGTCCTTTCTTGTATGGTTTAAAGTGTAGCCCCTTTCCAGTGGCTACTGACTCCATCGTGGGGTTGTGTCTTTATGCCTCCTGCAGTTGCTCCTGAGATTTTTGTGGATTCTTCACTGTCCTGGCAATAGCTGCAGCACCCCCAGCCAGTGAACCCACCGCTGAGAGACTGGCTAGCGCAGGAATGAGGATGGAAATAACTCCACCCGATGTCTTAGGTACTGGTAGAACCATGGGTGGTTTAATCGATCTTTTTTTCCTCCCTCCTTTCTGATTCAGGGCGCTTTTAGCTGTATACAACGCTGTCAGGATACAGTTTTTCACGTAACCTTTGGCTTTCGTCTTCTTCCTTAGCACCCTACGCAGCGCTCATAACTTTGGCGAACTTCTTCACACCCAAGCCCAACTTAACTTTACCACGCATAGTTTTTTCAACTGCAAATGCTGCAATGCGTTGACCTATACCAATATCCCTTCCCGCATGTACTGCATTAGCTTTATCAGCTAAAATTTGCTCGGTGGTGTGACGATCTTTATTTGCTGCTTAAGCAATGTTGTATTCCATACACGTTTCATCGAGTACATTTATCTGTATTTGTATTTGTATTTCTTTATTGGTCCTGTAAAGCGTGTTTAGGTACATATTTTGCACAAACGATGTAGGACAAGTCAGGTTTTTACAGTATATACAACATCATACACATTGTTATTTTGAAAAAATAAATAATTAAAAATTATTCAATACACGTTGAATATTGATGACAAAATTAATATAATGAAATTAAATGGTAGACTGGTTAAGAATATTTGAGCAGTTACACTATACCTTATCATTGCATGCCAATCGTTTTTGAAGTTTTCTTCCAGGTCCAAAGTAGTTATATCCAGAAATGTGTAATTCGACTGGTAGTTTGTCCTGAATACCACCTCCTGCTCTACTGTGTCTCCTATCACGCATGTTATGCTACTGAGTTGCTTGTGGTCTGCGCTCCCTGTTATATAACACATTGTCAGCGCCAATTCAGCTGTTTTGTGACGAAGGCAAACTAACCATTTAACTAACGCTCTATTCCCTCGTTGTCTTATGATCCTCTCTACAAGATACACACCTGGTTCAGAGCTCTTGTATAACTCCTGTCCATAAAAGCATCCTGTAATTTCACTACTACTGTTGTCCTTTGAATAGGTAGGTACTAGGATTCGTTCTCTGCACTTTGGAAACTGTGAATATCTTGGTTGACGAGTTTGGCATGTACAACTTCTCATATGCTGTCTTGTGGTTTGCAACACATACTAAATCACTTACATTAAAAAAAATGTTTGCGCAGATCTAATATTTTAATACGCTTGTATACTGTATGTAGAAGTCTATTATCATGAACATCGATTGGTCTCATTCTTATTGTGTGATGTTTGGTTCGATTATACTGTGCAATTATCGAGCCCTTTGTGTGAGCCACGAAGACTGAATTACATCCATATTTGGGATTTCACTGTTCTGTTCTGACATTCCACGATACTTGCCTTCAGGTGGGTGAACGTCGAGTAGTGCCACTCCATCACAGTCTTGAAATATCTATTGTAAAAATCACCTTCATGATCTGTTTGAAGGCTGTCGGGCTTAGATTTCTCCCTATCTTCAGCAATCTGTCAAACACATGTGCGACTTCCTTCCCTGTTTTCGCTTTCACAGGTAGTGCCCAGGAATATTTAGAATATGACTCAATGACTGTTAAAATATATTTGAATCCGTTATTCCCAAATGAATATTCCCTCATGTCGACAATCTTTGCCTACCACAGGTGGTCCAAACCTTTAATCATAACATTTCTTTGAGGTATTTTTGCATCTGGCTTGTGCAGTTCTCAAACTACAGTCTCCATACTTCTTCAATGATGCCTCTCTGTCTAACCTCAGAAATTATTGAAACAACTTCATTCGAATGAGCTGTATTACCAGTGGCAGCTAATGCCATGAGCAGTCATAACCCGTTTGTCAGCTCTTTGGGGGTCTCGTAACATATATACTACAGACGTCGACTGCTCACTCTTTTATGCTGAATGTCAGTACCCTCACCACTGTTATTTTTTCACTGTCCAGTATAGGTTTTATAATGGATTTGTATTTCACATTGTTTTGGATTTTTGCATTCTTATGCAGATCAGTCAAAAACAACATATCACAACACATTTCCAGAGATTTAGGCAAATAATTTACGGTTTCTGTGGGTCTTAGGAAAATAAGGTTCAGTAGACCAGGCGTTCTCTCAAACTGTTTATCGCCAATCTGTATTGTTTTTTCATTTAAAGTTATAAGCTGTGTGCCTGACATGTACAATTTTTCAAAAATGACACTGAATGTTTTGTCTATGCTTGCAGTTAATGAAATCAGCAATAGCGTCATCGTCGTCGTTGCAAAATTTCGCTGAGAGTTCATTGAGAGATTCAGTAACTGGTTTAGAGGTTTCTCACAGTGTCAGCTCCCACTTCAAATGCCCTTACTTCAGCAACTGCAACTTCTCGCAAATGGCCTTCCACGCCTCGATGACTTTATGCTTAGGCAACATGTCAGTGTATACTAAATGGACTTCTGTGCAGCATGAGGTTTTATATATCCACTCTTCTTCTTCTTATGCTGCTCCCCCTTCTCAGTAACAGCTATTTTCCCTTCAGTTAAGTCGCCTATTTTCTTCTCAATTGCGTTAACCTGTTCGTACAATGTCCCGTTCTCAATAAAAGCTATCTCCCCTTCAGTTAAACTGTTTATTTTCTTCTCGATTGCACTAGCCCAATCATTCAGTGCATTGGTCAGTCTCAGAAGGGTTTGACAATACGTCTCTAGTTCCTTGTGTACGCCTCTGACTTTATGTTCGAGAATTTGAATTTTCGAGTTCATGTAGAAGCAAATGTTTTGTCTATGCACACCCATCCTATCAAAACTGAGCTCCTGGCATGCATGCGAATTTATCCATGGTGATGCACATACTGATGTTCTCGCCTCTTTGAATGGTTATGTGTGTACGAACTCCTGGAAGTTCCATCTATACCTGCCCTCTTTCAGTTGTCTTGTTTTATCAATAACGAGAAACCTATATTGTGATTGATTCCAGCAATCTGCACATGTCTTTACAAAATCACTGAATGGCATGTTGATTCCTACATGAGCCTGGTAAATGTGTTTCAAGTTCAGATTGTCCCATTTGAATGCTACAATTAGGTTTGCATCATCCCTCACCACCTGTTTTGAGATATATCTGACTCTGATAAAATACAGTGACAGCCATATGGTGACCAAAACAGAAATATTGCCTAATTTGATCTTGGTTTTCCACAGCAACATCATCAAATATGAACATCAAATATGAACACTGTGTTTGGCTTTATTTTTTCTGGTGGAGGGATATCACTGCTCTCACTGAATGCCATGTATGTCACACCATCTGCATACTGCTGTATCTCCTGTAATAGTTGGGGTTTGGGCTGAAACAGCGTTTTTGAAAATACACATACATACTCAAAGCAGACTCCATCCAGATGTGTTAGCAGCGACATGAGAACATTTGTCTTGCTGCAGCTGGAAGGACCTACAATTACTGTACTTACGTTCTTGGGAAGGAGGATGCCATTCTTCTTCTCCCAGTCTTCTTGCACACTGTCACAGCTCCAGTTACTTACAACAAAGTCTTGATGCTTCACCAACCCTGCCATGATACCTGCTGCATCAGGTAATGGTGTGCAATGGGTTTTTATAGAAAATAATGAACACTATGCCCTTCCATGATACCGACTATGTCAGGTACTCGCATGCAATGGGCTTTTATGGAGAATTTAGTTAAATGACATAATTTTCTGCTGTTGCATGTTTGCAGTGAAAATACTGGGGCAATAGCTTTAGTACTTACAATATAATAAGACGTAAGAAATAAAAAACACATCCATGGTAATATACGTATTTTTACTCAGTGATCATACACTACATCAACTGGTTCTTTCTTTATCTTAATGCCAGTACAGAGCATAGAAAATAAAGCCTTCTCGTAAGCACAGAATGCAGCATGTATTTCTCTCACACTTATTGGAAGCACATTAGTTTTCACTGGTACCATACTGACCCACTGTTCGAGGTCATCTACATGCACGCTGTTCATGCTTAGATACTCTGTGATGTCTCTATACATGGCTTTAACTTAAGACAGCCATCTGTTCAATCTTTCCGACACAATGGGTAGCACCATCTGTAGATTGACAAAGTTTTAAATGGTGGAGTGTTGTAAATAAATGGATGTATCACCTGATTTCACACAGAGTGCAGAGTTATTGTACACTGTTGTAATGGATAGAGTTATAGCAGCACTACATGTCTGTAGGCGGACGGTTCAGGTGGTACTCGGCGGTCAACTGCTGCTTGATCTATGCTTTTGCATGACACAGTTCATCCTACTCCATCTCCATAAACCACACTTTAACACTTTTAGCTGCATTCTTGATCTTTATCAGAACACGCTTCACTCTGTCTGTGGTTGCATCTATACCAATACGTAAATTTCTCGAACAACTAGTGGTTAAATTATACTCTGGAGAGAAGAGTAGAGGTGCACAGGGCTTAATTGGTACGAGTATCTTCTCATTAACTACATCCTCACTCTGTCTATGCAGTACCACTGGAATATTGTGCGATGGCGCATATTATGGAGGCCAGTACTGACCTGTGTCATGCTGATTAGGACCTCCGGTGCACTGCAGCGAGTCAGGGGCTGGCTGGGTGTCTTCAACTGACAATAATAGCTAATTGTCCTGCTTCATCAAGCTGATCAGATGCACAACAGGATCCCAGGATACTGACACTGCTGGGACATGTCACTGTTGCAGACCCCAACAGGCTGGACGATGTCGCATCCATTGATGAGCAAAGAAGAAAAACCATTACAAGCGATGACAGAAGCACAAAAAGCCTCACATGGCAGTAAACATACACATTAAGTAGGGGGTACTGAACCTTCCACGAATTTTTCGTATTCTGTTGCTGCTGTGGCTGGATGGCGCTGGATGATCTCAACTGGCGTTTCATGCTGAGTGAGTGGCTGGCTGACTGATTGACCACAACTGAGGCTGCAGAGCTGCTGGGCCCACTTATATTCCGATTGTGATCATCTGCTGCATTCCTATTGGCTACTGCCAATTCCAAGTGCCTGTGGTGGTATAATTGTGATATGGGAATACAATTGGGCTTTCCTTCCAGGAGGACTAGGGTTCGAGACCATCAGAGGGTATCATCATTTTTAATTTACGGCCAATTGCTAGGTGGGGTGCGATGTCAGCGCAGCCCGGGGACAAAGAAAGCTCCACCAAAATTCGAACTTCTCAGCAAAATTCGAATTCCCACCAATAGGGTAGGTTAGGGGAGAGCCCACGTGCAGGCTGTGAAAAACACTATGTTACCTGGTCGGTGTGGTCAGGGGTAGGGGTGGGCATGGTTGGTGGGAATTAATTGATTGATTTAATTAATTTGCATATCAATTTGATATCAAAATTGGGGTGAGAGCCCCATTTCCATACTACTCACAGATACTCATAGGTGTTTGCAGAATGACTATGTAGACATGGTACTGAACAAAATCACGGTTGGTCATTGGGTGAGGCGTCTGTCATCATCACAAGAAGGTCGTACAAATCTCTCTGATCTCCCACATCCTGGTCATCCACACACAGCTGTGACTCCTGTAATGTTGGAATGTGCGGACACTCTCATTTGACGTGATCGACAAGTCATAATCAAATACCTCGTGCAAAACCGGAAATCTCCATTGGTAGAGCTAGTATACTCGTCCACCAGTTGGGGTACTGTAAACTGAGTCTAGTTTGACCACCTTGGTTACTTTGACCACTCATACACCAAAAGTTTTACGGCTCTCTTCTGGCTCTCAGTGGATGTTTAGTATATTGTATACTGTTTGGTCATGAAGTTCCATCAGCATACACTAGATGGTGACATGTAGTGCTGATTACCTTCCGCAAAGGTTGGCAAACCTGTTGTAACTTATAACTGTATACGAGAAAGTGTATTAAATCTGGTTGTCAAAATCCACTATTATTTAACAGCAAAGACATAGGTGTTTTCAACTATATATTATGCATGTTATTCTATTATTTTTCAAAACATATCAATGATTAGCTTTTTGTTCACATGTGTATCTACCAACATATTACGATTTCTGCAAGTCATGTGCATTATTTCTCTGTTTTGGGGTTACTCTGATCACTGGTCATTGTTACCCCAGGATTACACATACAAATTTACTAAATAGTGTTGCTGACTATGACTGTGGAACTAAGGAATACAAACCTTAACCATCGGTATATGAGGTGTGGCTAGAAAAAAACCGGACCAGTACTGGTGAAACAATAAAACGAATGCAATAAGGCTGAAAGTCGCGTGGCCTGTCACGTGACTCTCGCTCTGCCTACTGCTCGAGCTTCATCTGCCTCCTGCACTCAGTCTGCCCGTGGCGTCTGTTTTAAGTAGTTGACGTTTTGTCTGTGCGTCGGAAAAGTTGAGTGTACAGAAAGAACAGCGTGTTAACATCAAATTTTGTTTCAAACTAGGAAAATCTGCAAGTGAAACGTTTGTAATGTTACAACAAGTGTACGGCGATGATTGTTTATCGCAAACACAAGTGTTTGAGTGGTTTAAACGATTTAAAGATGACCGCGAAGACACCAGTGATGACACTCACACTGGCAGACCATTGTCAGCAAAAACTGATGCAAACATTGAAAAAATCGGTAAACTTGTTCGACAAGATCGCCGTTTAACAATCAGAGCAGTGTCTGAGTTAACAGGAGTTGACAAGGAAAGTGTTAGGCAGATACTTCATGAAAGTTTCAACATGAACAAAGTGTGTTCAAAAATGGTTCCAAAGTGTCTCACAATTGAACAGAAGGAACCCCGAAGAATGATTTGTTCTGACATCCTGGAAAACATTGAAAGTGATCCCACCTTCTTACAAAATGTTATTACTTGCGATGAATCGTGGTTTTTTACTTACGATCCCGAAACTAAACGCCAATCGATGCATTGGAAAACTCCTGGTTCTCCACGACAAAAAAAAGCACGAATGGCAAAATCGAAATTCAAGGCAATGATGATTGTTTTTTTTGACATCAAAGGGATTGTGCACATTGATTGGGTACCAGAGGGACAAACAGTGAATCAGCATTACTACATTAGCGTCCTGGCTAACCTACGTGAGCGAGTACGGAGAAAACGGAACGATTTGTGGAGAAAAAAGTCATGGATCCTTCACCAAGACAATGCCCCAGCTCACAGTGCGTTGTCAGTGAAGACGTTTTCGGCAAAACACAACATTCCCATCTTAGATCATCCACCCTACTCACATGATTTGCCCCCTGTGACTTTTTTCTTTTCCCTAAAGTCAAGTCAGCTTTGAAAGGAACTAGATTTGAGACTGTTGAAGCAGTAAAAGAAAAAGCGACGGAAGTAATGTATGGACTTACCGAAAATGATCTGCAGCCTTGCTACGAACAGTGGAAAATTCGTATGGAGCGGTGTAGAGACCGAGGAGGAGAGTACATTGAAGGAGATAACATGAAATTGTAAATAATTGTAAATAAATGTTTTTTCCAGCATCAGTCCGGTTTTTTTCTAGCCGCACCTCGTATACATGAAGGCTCATTTGTAATCGTTAATGGGCCTACAGCTAAGAAAAACATATGTCAGTCATATACAGCTCAGTTTGCAAGTTGTTGAAGGTTCAGACAGTGATTCAGATGTTGTGGTTCAGGCAGTGATACAAGAACAACATGTTATGTCTAATATCTCTGAAAACAAGGAATGAAGTTTGTTTGGCCATGAGTGCCATATGTTGACTCAATTATTGAAGAACCTTAGTCCCAACTGCACCAAGTGTTTTGAAACAAGGTACTATGCTCAACTAAATTTGGAACTATGTATGTGGTACTTCATCCCAGTACCTTTCATTATATTTATAATTTTGTAGATGAATCATATAGTTTGATTTACGTACCATACTAGGCTTTTTTTCCTTTCATGAGGGCTTAATAAAGCACTTAAGAAAATTTTAGAGCAATATATTTAGTTCTGGGTGTGTAACGTACCAAGTTATAATGAGATAACATTAGATGCAGTAAGGTACGCAGCCGTGTAGCATGGTGGCTTCAGGATGGCTATATTTTTTCTTTGCTCTGACTCACAGTGCAGTCGGTATGCAAATTTATGCCCTCTACGAATCTAAAAAAACCACAGTAATTATTGCCCATTTTTATTCAAACTTGGTATGCAATCTTTCGTTATTAAGGATGGGATCCTGTCAAAATTTCAGATTTTTATCTATTATAGTTACAGAGAGTGAGAAAATTACTTAAATATCCTAAAAAAACGTTTTATGTTTCAAAACTCAGTTAGGAATGAAAACCAAATGTCTTTTATTATTGTCTGAAGTCATAACATAGATCACAGTATAAAAAAATCACTTAATTGGAATTCTCTTTTCAATACATTAATTACTCTACATTACGTAGAATAAAATCATTCAAAATTATTATTTGCTTATTATTATTTTTTGGTGTGAATACATGGGAATGAATGAGATAGTGTATGCAGGACATATGTTAAAACTTAATGTCATTTTATGTAAAACATTATAAAATTGAACCGTGGGAAAACTGTGTTACAACCACAATGCTGATGACGTATGTCGATGTGTGCTTGCTTTTGTAAGGGAGTAGCCAGAATAAAAGTCAGAAGCAGAAAAAATTTCTGTATTAATTTAAAGAATATTTCACATTTCGTTCTATTTTATTAAACAATATATTAGAAATTGAAAGTGTAATGCTGTAAATGACTATCTGATTAGTGGTTGGCTAAAGCAAGTTTTGCCACGAGAATGACCTGGAATGATGATTCTGATTGGTCATTCAGACCAATAGCCAATCAGAATAAAGTGTTCCCACATGCAGAGAGTTAGATAGGCAGAGAGGAGAGGAGCATCGACATAGTCGCTCGCTA
Source organism: Schistocerca americana (assembly GCF_021461395.2). NCBI lineage: Eukaryota > Metazoa > Arthropoda > Insecta > Orthoptera > Acrididae > Schistocerca > Schistocerca americana. Next base: position 135,195,674 of record NC_060123.1, read on the forward strand.
ACCTGTTTCCAAGTAACACTATGCTAGTTGTCTCCGCAAAAATAGTATGAAAACATGAAGAGCTAGTGAGATCATTTCAGATAGAACGTGTCGTGACTAAAGAAGTTTAAGTTACGAACATTTTGAGGACAGTGTGATGTTTCAGAACTAATAGTTGGGGTTTTATTAGCGTGTGATCTTTCAGTCATAGAGACAATTCCATGTGGCATATTCCGTGTTCTTTATAGAATACTTTGGCGAGCACTTCTGGCATAGAAGACCAATGAAACAACTGAATGTTCAACTCGCTAATAGTGGTGGGTCAGTGACTGTTAGATTGCAAAATTAACTGGGTCGGACTTGCAGCAATTCTGGCTGCTTTTACGTGTGAAATATGTTGGGTAGGCAGCGAACTTTGAATGCTGTAGTATGACCATAGTAAATACGGACTTGTGTGAAAGAACAACAGACCGCCCCCACTCCACCGCAGGTGGACGATGTTCAATTGTAATTTTGAAACATTGGCCACAAATAGAATGGTAGTTGACCCTTGGGGTGGAAGTTGTGATGTCACCTGGAAACCTTTCCAATGTATGATGTGATTTAGTCAACTGATATCAATGTAATCCAAAACAAGAAAATAATGCTTGTATTATTATGAGTCATTTTGTTGAGCCTGATAATATTTTTTGACAAATATTGTAAATATTTTCCATTAATCGAAAGATAAAGAATACAACAGTTCAGTACATTCTATGAAAGCATGGAACTTCAGGTGTATTATATGTGCACAAGAGCCATGTTGCCCCCCCCCCCCCCCCCCCCCTCACCGTTTCTTCTCTGTTTTTCACCTGTCTGTTCTCTCTCTCCTGAGGATCTATGTATGTATAACTAGCTATCTGTATGAGCTTTAAGGTTATAATATATTGTCATGTAGAGGAAGGTGTAAGTAGATGAATGACGAACACTAACTTCACATAACAAAGGTTTATTCAGCACTTGCACATACAAGAGCGCATAGCAAATTGCCTCCGGTCAGAACACATACAGCTGCAGAACATTCCAGTACAATGATTCTTGCCATTTGTGGATACTTCTAGAATGTACTCAAACTGAAGACAGAAATTAAAATGTTTCAGTTCAGCTGAGTTTTGAACTCACGACCCTCCATGCAACAATCTAGTATCATAACGACTACACCACGGCGACTCTGCTACTAGGCTTTTTCTGCGACGTTGATCCCTCCTTAAGAGAACAGCATCTCAGTGTTATGTCCTCCTAGTCTGGGAACGAGTCATCGGTCCTGCATACTCCGACTCCCGATGACTGATGTTTGCCCTGGTGGTGATCTTCTTAGAACTTCCCTTTGCTGCTCCGTTCTTCATTACCTTTTCGCTTGTTCTTGTCGCTGGAGCTTTGAATTTACCCTGGGTTGATGGATCCTTATAGGGCTTCATTCGAAGGACGTGAACTGTATCTCTAATCTTTCGTCGTCTTGTGTCGGGGTCGAAATCTTCACCTTCATAAGTAACATCACACAACTGTCTTACAACCTTATAAGGTCGAAAGTAGCGCCTGGGGAGCTTCTCAGAGAGACTAACCTTGCGAACAGGAGTGAATTTCCAGACAAGGTCACCAGGCTGCTGGTTTGCGTCATACCTTTGGCGATCATTTTCTTGAGCCTGCAGCGTGCAGAGTGGAGCTAACAGCCGAGCTTCCTCAGCTCTGGTTAACTATTGGCCAATGTAGTTGTCATCCATGTCTTCAGGTTGTAACGGAAACACAGTGTCCGTCGTCGTTGTTGCCTCACGCCCGTGCACCAGGAAAAATGGCGTAAATCCTGTGGTGTCTTGTTTGGCGATGTTTGTTTGGCGGTGTTGTAGGCAAATGTCACGAAAGGTAGCACCTCATCCCAGTTGCTCTGCTCAATATTGTCGAACATTGATAGCATGTCGGCAAAGGTTTTATTTAGGCTTTCAGTAAGCCCGTTAGTTTGCGGTTGGTAGGCAGTCGTCATGTGGTAAGTAATGTTGCACCGATGGTTCATCTCTGTCACAAGATTCGATTGAAAAAACTTTCCCTCGATCTGTAATTAACGACCTTGGGGCACCGTGTCTTAATACAATGAATTTGGCTACCTCAAGGCTTCAGCTGTTTCCACAGCTTTTGTAATGGCATAGCACGTCAGATAATCAGTGCAAACAATAATCCATCTATTGCCACAAGCAGACGTTGGAAATCGTCTGGGAAGGTCAATCTCAAGACGCTGGAAAGGGTTTCAGCTGGTGAAATTGGTATGAGTGGGCCAGGTGGTTTCTTAGGAACTGCGTTTCTCTGCTGGCACTTTCGACAGTGCGACACTTAGTGATGGACACTCCTAAATAAACCTGGCCAGAAAAATCTCTTGCGGATCCTATCGTATGTCTCAACAAATCCTAAATGTCTGGCCTCAGGTGTGTGTCATGGAATTTCTGTAGAACATCTAAGCGCATGTGTTTAGGAATCACTGCCAGCAAACTATTTCCAAATAGATCAAAGTTTTTCTTGCGAAGTAATCCATTAACTACCTTAAATTGTCCTTTCACATCCTCTGACCGATTTAAGGCAAGAATAATTTGAGATATCTTGGCATTCTTCTTCTGCTCAGCAGAGAGATCATGGAGTGCAGCGAGACAGTCACTATCTTCATCAAGTTCTTGAAGGTCTTGCACAGGGTTTCTTGAGAGACAGTCAGCATCTTGGTGTTTTCTTCCACTTTTGTACACAATGGTAATGTCATACTCTTGAAGATGTAGTGTCCACCTAGCGAGTCATCCTGTAACAACTGTGAATGTCCTTTCATAGAAATCATGTTGAAAATTGTACATGGCCCAGATCACAGCAAGACATTCTCTTTCTTTAGTTCAGTAGTTTCTCTCGGCTTTTGTAAGTGTCTTAGAAGCATAGGCTATAACCTTCTCTCTTCCGCCCGAAATTTGCACCAGAACAGCACCGATCCCATACCCACTGACATCTGTGTGTAGTTCTGTAGGTGCTCTCTCATCATACAGAACAAGTACAGGGCCAGTCGTCAGAACTTTTCGCAGCCCATCAAAAGAATTTTGTTGAGCACCACCCCAGATAAGTTTAGCATCGGCTTTTAACAACTCTTGGAGTGGCCTGACTTTGATACAAAAGTCTTTTATAAAACGATGGTAATAATAACACAATCAGAGGAAGTCTCTCACATCTCTAATACTTTTAGGAATAGGAAATTCCGTTATGGCTCTCACCTTTTCTGGGTCTGGCCGCACACCTTCGTTTGACACAAGGTGCCCAAGTATTTTTATTTCTTTTGCTCCAAAGAGAGAGACTTTCTTGGATAAGTTTCAGTCTGGCTTGTTGGAGACACTTAAGAACGGCCCTCGGTCTTTTGGTGTGTTCATCAAATGTCTCTGAGAACACTATAATGTCATCTAAATAACGAAGACAGGTGCCTTAGAAGGTTATCCCTCATTCGTTCAAAAGTTGCTGGTGCATTACACAAACCAAACGGCATTACCTTAAACTCATACAGGCCCTCAGGGGTGATAAATGCAGTTTTCTCACAATCAGCCTCATCTACACTCATGCTCATAAATTAAGGATAATGCTGATACATGGTGAAACAATGCTCTGGTGGGTGGTTTGCGGGTTTAAATCATCTTGGAGTATGACCATGCAGTGCATTTCACCCGCAGTTGTCGCACGGTGGCTCTCAGAGGAGTGTTGATGCATATCAGAGTACGGCGGAGCGAGTAAGTGTGCAGACATTTTCAGATGTGCTAATGGTGACTGTGTGTTGAAAATGACTCAAAGAACACATATTGATGATGTTATGAGGGGTAGAATACTAGGGTGACTGGAGGCTGGTCAAACACAGCAGGTCGTAGCACAGGCCTTGCGTGTGCCACAAAGTGTGATCTCACGATTATGGCAATGATTCCAGCAGACAGGAAACATGTCCAGGCACTACAGTACGGGACGTCCACAGTATACAACACCACAAGAAGACCGATATCTCACCATCAGTGCCCACAGATAGCCACGGGGGTACTGCAGGTAGCCTTGCTTGGGACCTTACCGCAGCCACTAGAACAGTTGTCACCAGACACACAGTCTACAGGTGACTGAACAGATATGGTTTATTCGCCCGGAGACCTGAAAGATGCATTTCACTGACCCCTGGTCACAGGAGAGCCTGTAAAGCCTGGTGTCAAGAACACAGTACATGGTCATTGGAACAATGGTCCCAGGTTATGTTCACAGATGAGTCCAGGTATAGTCCAAACAGTGATTCTCGCTGAGTTTTCATCTGGCATGAGCCAGGAACCAGATACCAACCCCTTACTGTCCTTGAAAGGGACCTGTATGGAGGTTGTGGTTTGATGGTGTGGGGTGGGATTATAATTGGTGCATGTACACCCCTGCACGCCTTTGACAGAGGAACTGTTAACAGGCCAAGTGTATCAAGACGTCATTTTCCACCAGTATGATGATGGATGATAATGCATGGCCCCACCTAGCTGCCAGCGTGGAGGAGTACCTTGAAACAGAAGATATCAGGCGAATGGAGTGGCCCGCCTGTTCTCCAGACATAAACCCCACCAAGCACGTCTGGGATGCTCTCGGTCTACGTATTGCTGCACATCTTCAAACCCCTAGAACACTTCAGGAGCTCTGACAGGCACTGGTGCAAGAATGGGAGGCTATACCCCAGCAGCTGCTCGACCAACTGATCCAGAGTATGCCAACGTGTTGTGCGGCCTGTGGATGTATGAGTGTTGATCATATCCCATATTGATGTTGGGTTACATGTGCAGGAAACAATGGTGTTTTGAAGCACATGTGTTTCAGGACGGTTTTCTCAACTTATCACCAATACTGTGGACTTACAGATCCATGTCGCGTGTGTTCCCTATGTGGCTATGGTATTAGCGCCAGTTTTGTGTAGTGCCATGTTGTGTGGCACCACATTTTGCAATTAACCTTAATTTATGAGCATAAGTGTACTTCGATTTGCCAGTATCCTGAGTACATGTCCATGGTTGAGAAAAACTTAGCCCCCTTCAGACAATCTAGTGTATCATCAATTCGTGAAAAAGGGTAAACGTCCTTTTTAGTTATCTTATTAAGGTTCCTGTGATCAATACAAAGCGCCAACTGCCATCCTTCTTCCTGACGAGATCCACTGGTGACAACCATGTGCTCTGCGAAGGCTGAATGATGTCATTCTTCATCATTTTCTCTACCTCGTCGCGAATTATTCAACGTTCCATTGCTGACACACAGAATGCTCTCTGGCTTATTGGTTGATGATCTCCAGTGCTTTAAGAATGTATTGTCCACGAAAAGAAACACGGGCGAAACTGGTAACAAAACTTTAAGTACCGACGATTACAGAGGTGTCTTAATCCACGTGGGCACAAACTCCATCCGCAGTAACAGTGAGGAAGAAATCGTGAATGAAACGCGGAATCTGATTAGATCGGCGAAAACTGTATACCCAACAGCCAGGCCGGTAATTAGTGGAATCATTCATCGAAGATCGGTAAGTGATACTTACATCAACAGGATAAATACCGGCATTAGGGAACAGTGCAACAGACTCGGTGCAGTATTCATTGACCCAAACAAATTCTTAAACTGCAAGTGTCTGGGAAAAGACGGCCTGCACTTGAATAGATTAGGCTCTGTGAACCTTAGTAAAATGTTCATAGACGTGTGTAAAGTCCTAAGAAGCAAGGGAAACTAATTCATTGTGATAGGGGTGACAAAGAAAAAATTCAAACTGAAAATAAAAAGTTTAGGTACCAAACAAAGGATGCACGCGAAATAACTAAAAGAAAAAATGATCTATTGATGCACTTGAATATAAATGGCTTAGGGGCAGAACTACCAAATCGTAAATTCTCAAAAATCGACGAACTAAAAATTCTGCTTTCATAATCCGTAAATATTAAAATAATCTGCCTAAATGAACACTGGTTAACAGAAGATAGTATAAAAGTACTAAATAGTATTAATAATTATAAGGTAGCTGCTAGCTTTTGTAGAATAAGCAAATCTCGTGGAGGCTCCTGCATTCTTGTCAATTCTTCCATAAGTTATACAGTAAGAGAGAGTTTTAATTATTTAAATGAAGAGAGTGTGTTTGAAAGTTGCTCTGTAGAGCTGAGTGATCTGAATACATTGGTTATAGCAATCTACAGAATTCCTGGATGTGCGGTAACAAAAGTGTTTTTAACCAAATTCGAATGCCTCCTGGAAAAACTCCAGAAAGAAAGTAAGAAAAAAGTTGTTATAGCAGCAGACTTCAACTTAAATGTCTTAGTTGAAAGCAATGATTCCACAAAATTTCGTGACTTAATTCAGAAATCTGGTTTCAAGCTAAATTTTTCTGAAGGCACTAGGGAAAACAGCAGATCAGTGACCTGCATTGATAATATTATTACTAACTACATATTTGACAGTGGAAATAAGCACAAATACTGCTTAGACTTGGGTATTTCAGATCACTCAGCTCTGTTTATTGAGCTCCCAAAAGCTAATAACCTAAAGTCTCCAGAAGTGTGTATAAAAAGGGATCTCAGTAAAAGTAAAATGGATTTATTCCGCAGTAAATTAAGTATAATAAGCTGGCCTGTAGACTACAATAGTTCAAGCTCGATTAACTATGACAAATTCTTAAATTGTTTCTTAGAGGTATTTAATGAATCATTTCCTCGTAGATATAAGCAAAAGAAGGTTAATGGTAAACTCAAATGGATTACAACAGGAATAAAGATCTCTAGTGCCAGAAAGAGAGAGCTCCACAATGAGTTAAAATCAAACAGAAATCCATATTTTGTCATTTATGTCAAACAGTATAAAGCTGTATTTAGGAAAGTTGTAGCGGCAGCTAAAAAAATGGCAAATAATAAATTCATACGAGAACACAGAAATAAGACAAAAGCAGTGTGGTCAGTTGTTCAGTCTGAACTAGGATCCAAAGTAAAAATTCATGAGATTTTGAAAATTAGACATGAAAATGAAATTATAGTAAACCCTGTTCAGATGTCAAGTTGTTTCAATGAATTCTTCCTAAACGTAGTAAGATCGGATGTGGATATGACATTCTATCAAGGCATCACAAATTTGGAAAACAGCCAGAACACATCTTTTAAACAATTTGAAAAAATAACCCAAAGGGATGTGGAAAAGGAAATATTGTCTCTAAAAAACAAAACCTCACATGGTTGGGATGAAATAACAACATCTGTAATCAAGTATGTGTATGATATTATTTCCCAACCACTGTCAACTATTATAAATCAATCTTATGAACAGGGATGCTTTCCAGAGGTATTGAAATATGGTGAGATCAAACCTCTATTCAAGAAAGGATCGACAGAAGATATGGGGAATTACCGCCCTATCTCTCTCTTGCCGGTCTTCTCTAAAGTGTTTGAAAAGATTGCAGCAAAACAAATTAATAACTTTCTTACTGTAAATGATATAATTTTTAAAAACCAGTTCGGATTCCAACAGGGTAAAAGCACTGCGAATGCTATAAATGAGTTTATCCAAAAAATATGCTCCATGTTAGATAAAGGTAGAAAGGTCACAGGTATATTCTGTGATCTGACTAAAGCTTTTGATTCAGTGAACCATGCATTACTCCTCCACAAATTACAGATGTATGGAATCAGAGACACTGCTTTAAAATGGTTTAGCTCTTACCTGTCAGGTAGGAAACAAAGAGTAATTTTAACTTCAAATGGAACCAATTATTCATCAGACTGGAAAACAGTTCCCCAAGGAGTCCCACAAGGTTCGATATTGGGTCCCTATCTGTTTCTTTTTTACGTAAATGACCTACCACTTGTAATTGATGTTCATTCAGTCTTATTTGCTGATGATACATCAGTTCTAATTGAAAATGAGGTATCTGAAAATATTCCAGAAAAAGCCAAAAACACTTTAGAAAAACTTGAATCTTGGTTCTATCAAAATGGACTAAAACTAAATGTAACTAAAACCAAAATGATGCAATTTGAAGCTAAATCAGTAGAAAGGAGTGAAATAAAGATAACTTGCAATGATCAGGATATCACAGAAGCAAACCACGTGAAGTTCTTAGGCCTAAATCTTGACAAAAATTTAAATTGGAAGGTACACATAGATTACTTAGCAAATCAACTGAACAACTTAGCATTTGCAATGTGTATTTTGTCAGGTGCCACAAACATAGATACCAGAAAGATAGTTTATCACTGCTACTTTGAGTCAGTTATTCGTTATGGCATAATCTTCTGGGGAAATTCAGCAAATGTCACTAGGCTCCTAGTATTACAAAAGAAAGTAATTAGAAACATGTGTGTTGCAAAAAAACGGGAATCCTGTCGACCACTGTTAAAAAATTTAAAAGTACTATCTATCCCCTCACTTTACATATATGAGATGGTGGTGTTCCTATATAGAAATCAACATACACTAGACAATTTCCGTTTTGACCACAACTACAGCACTCGCCACAGAGATAACTTCAAACTTCCAACACATCGTTTAAAACTTTATGCCCAAACGCCAGAGTATATGGGGTTAAAAATTTTCAATAAAATAAAAGGCAGTAATATATTTAAAATGGAGATTGGTTCACTGAAAAGATTGCTCTTTACTCTCCTGGTGGAAAAGTGTTATTATTCTGTCGATGAATTCATTGAGGACAGCTTCACAATCTGAACACAGGGATTGTAATACATTTATTATTTTATGTACATGTGTAGCTGTAACTTAGAAATGTAAACTATAATGTAAACTTTTGTAGTTCTCTTAAAAAAGTGAAAAAAGTTTCTTTTGTAAACCTTGACATGTCTCCTGTACATCAAATCAAATGATTTGAAAATTGTATGTAATGAGATGAATAAACCACATAACACATAACATAACAATCCGGTGCTTCACCATCAATTTGTCTAATTTGCTCTTCACTTGTGGATTGAAGGATTCAGAGAACTCTTGAAGAATGGCAAGTAGCTTCTTCTGTTTTTCCTTAGTGAGCTCTGGTGATAGTCGAGCTAGAAGATCTTGTCTCATCTAGCATAATCTTCGAGGGAGCATAATCTATAATTGCTTGAGAAGCTTTCAAAAAGTCCCAAGATTGACGCCATGACTACACTCCTGGAAGACGATGAATTCTAAAAGCTGTGTATGGCCACTTATACCCACACGAATGGCACACCTTCCTGTAGGTTTTACATATTTCCCATTAGCCACCTTCAGCAGAGATGTTTTGTTGTTGACGAATACGGTTTTCTGCAGCTGGCGATGGTACTTCTCCGAGATGACTAATATGATGCTCCAGAGTCCACAAGAGCTTGGGCTGGCTGGCCATCCATGAGGATATCGACATAGTTTCCTATCATTTTTGTAGCGATCGATGGCAGAGGATTTTTCTCTTCAGCGGCCTCACCTCCAATGCAGAATAATGTCATGTAGAGGAAGGTGTAATTAGATGAATGACGAACACTAACTTCACGTAACAAAGGTTTATTCAGCACCTGCACATACAAGAGCGTGGAGCGAACTGCCTCTGGCCAGAACACATATGGTATATATACAGCTACAGAACATTCCAGTACAATGATTCTTGCCATTCATGGATACTTAGAATGTACTCACAATAATAATTCTGTCGATTGCCCATCTGGCTTCGACTGTTTTGGTGGTGATGAGTCTGCTATTACGTTTACCAAGGAATATTTCAGTGTTTGCGAGCTTCACTCGCAAAGGAAAATAATTCAAAGTGGTTTTATGAATTTTTACCGTCAGTTTTCAATATTAAAGTTAGTTAATATTTTTGATTGCGAAACTTATTCAGAGATTTAACACTGCAATGCTTAGGTGAGGCTTCACCTCTGGTTTAAAATATTTTCAGTTAATTCAAAGGATTAAAAGTTAACCCAGTTCTTAAAAAGACACAGTTAAAGAAATTCTTTGCAATTATTTCAATAATGTGTATGTGTTTGTACCATTCTTTCTTTCTTTCTGTGTAATATTAGTTTAATTTTCTGGGAAAAGAAATAATTTCCTGTTCTACATTATCGCTGGGTTAGTTGCAGATTACGTTACATTGCCATTCATTGAAAGAGAGCATAACATTTCCATTAATAATAAATAACTTTTTGTCTGTGTATTGAGATTAAGTCACGCTACGTATATTTAAGACACATTTACTTGTGCTCAAAATACACTCCTGGAAATTGAAATAAGAACACCGTGAATTCATTGTCCCAGGAAGGGGAAACTTTATTGACACATTCCTGGGGACAGATACATCACATGATCACACTGACAGCACCACAGGCACATAGACACAGGCAACAGAGCATGCACAATGTCGGCACTAGTACAGTGTATATCCACCTTTCGCAGCAATGCAGGCTGCTATTCTCCCATGGAGACGATCGTAGAGATGCTGGATGTAGTCCTGTGGAACGGCTTGCCATGCCATTTCCACCTGGCGCCTCAGTTGGACCAGCGTTCGTGCTGGACGTGCAGACCGCGTGAGACGACGCTTCATCCAGTCCCAAACATGCTCAATGGGGGACAGATCCGGAGATCTTTCTGGCCAGGGTAGTTGACTTACACCTTCTAGAGCACGTCGGGTGGCACGGGATACATGCGGACGTGCATTGTCCTGTTGGAACAGCAAGTTCCCTTGCCGGTCTAGGAATGGTAGAACGATGGGTTCGATGACGGTTTGGATGTACCGTGCACTATTCAGTGTCCCCTCGACGATCACCAGTGGTGTACGGCCAGTGTAGGAGATCGCTCCCCACACCATGATGCCGGGTGTTGGCCCTGTGTGCCTCGGTCGTATGCAGTCCTGCTTGTGGCACTCACCTGCACGGCGCCAAACACGCATACGACCATCATTGGCACCAAGGCAGAAGCGACTCTCATCGCTGAAGACGACACGTCTCCATTCGTCCCTCCATTCACGCCTGTCGCGACACCACTGGAGGCAGGCTGCACGATGTTGGGGCGTGAGCGGAAGACGGCCTAACGGTGTGCGGGACCGTAGCCCAGCTTCATGGAGACAGTTGCGAATGGTCCTCGCCGATACCCCAGGAGCAACAGTGTCCCTAATTTGCTGGGAAGTGGCGGTGCGGTCCCCTACGGCACTGCGTAGGATCCTACGGTCTTGGCGTGCATCCGTGTGTCGCTGCGGTCCGGTCCCAGGTCGACGGGCACGTGCACCTTCCGCCGACCACTGGCGACAACATCGATGTACTGTGGAGACCTCACGCCCCACGTGTTGAGCAATTCGGCGGTACGTCCACCCGGCCTCCCGCATGCCCACTATACGCCCTCGCTCAAAGTCCGTCAACTGCACATACGGTTCACGTCCACGCTGTCGCGGCATGCTACCAGTGTTAAAGACTGCGATGGAGCTCCGTATGCCACGGCAAACTGGCTGACACTGACGGCGGCGGTGCACAAATGCTGCGCAGCTAGCGCCATTCGACGGCCAACACCGCGGTTCCTGGTGTGTCCGCTGTGCCGTGCGTGTGATCATTGCTTGTACAGCCCTCTCGCAGTGTCCGGAGCAAGTATGGTGGGTCTGACACACCGGTGTCAATGTGTTCTTTTTTCCATTTCCAGGAGTGTATATGTGGCGTTCCAAAAACAATATTCAGAATTTGAACTGCTATGTTACATTACCATCACTGTAGGCTGCAACTGACAACTACGTGCATATTTCAGACCACACATAGAAAATGGCACTGAATCATATGGAAAAACAAAATTAATTCTACCCCACAACAATTACGCAGAAAGGACGTAAAGGTACAAAGTAAAGGACGATCAGTGTATCCCTAAATCCATGCTAACTTTGATCGCCTATAATTTTGCCAGTACTTCCTCTGCATTTTAAAAAATGCACTGTACTAATTAGTATGTAATGCTTTCATACAAGCACATATGTTCACTACCACAAGTATCACAGAAGTTAAAAACAGTTGCAATAATCACATCTAAAAATCGGTGAAGGTATACCCACTTTTCAGTACTGAAAGGTCTGTGCCCATTGAATTTCTGGCTGCCTAACAGAAGACTATAAAGAGCACCGAAGGACCACCTGTGCGGAGTTTCTTACGCATTAAAAGTTGATCGTGACAACTTTTTGTAGAACAACCTCACAGGCGATGAAGCATGGATTCATCATTTCGAACTGGAAACAAAATGGCAGTTTATGAAGTGGCGCCACACTACCTCTCCTCCGAAGAAAATGTTGGTTGGTTGGTTGGTTTTTTTGGGGGAAGAGACCAAACAGCGAGGTCATCGGTCTCATCGGATTAGGGAAGGACAGGGAAGGAAGTCGGCCGTGCCCTTTCAGAGGAACCATCCCAGCATTTGCCTGGAGCGATTTAGGGAAATCACGGAAAACCTAAATCAGGATGGCCGGATGCGGGATTGAACCGTCGTCCTCCCGAATGCGAGTCCGAAGAAAATGTTCAAAGTCGCACTGTCAGCCAGTAAAGTCATGGCGATGTTGTTCTGTGACTCTGAAAGGATTATTCTGTTTGACATCCTCCCTCATGGTGCAATGATCAACTCTGAAGTCATTGTGCTATTGTCAGCAAATTGAAGAAACGACTTCATGTTCATCATCACAAAAAAGCAAATGAACTTCTCCTCCCTGACAGCGCAAGGCCTCACAAAATTCTGCTCACTGAGAGGAGCTCACAAAACTTTATTGGGCTGTTCTTCCTCATCCAACCTACAGCCAGGATCTCGCACTTTCTGACCTCCACCTACTTGGCCCAATGAAGAGTGCACTCCACGGGAAGCAGTATGAGGATGAGTGGAGGGAGGGGGCTGTTGAAATTGTTGTCTTGAATGCCAACCAGAAGAGTTATATCATATGGCCATATCGATCCTCGTAATAAGTTGTTGTAACATCGCCACATTGAATGGAGATTATGTTGAAAAATAGGATTTTGTACCCAAAAGAGTGGGGAATAATATGGTGTATTGGAATCCTAAATAAAACCAACTTACATTCAGAAAAAAAATTCTTGGCATTTATTATCGAATGCTCCTCGCAGATAACTAGCAGAGAAACCCGACAGCGTCTAAGTATTTATTTACAGCTCTGCATCCACACCCGTACCATGCAGAATCTGGCCTTGTGCTTAATGTTTATGACGTCATGTCTCCTGAACTATGTGTCATACATTGATAGAATGTTGCAGGTACATTCAACAGCATATTCGGATACTGGCTGTAAAATGTGTTGCGAATGGAGTTAAGAGGGGCTTTTGAAAAGTCCATGCAAAGTTCGAGAGATGGCACCACCGTCGCGTATCGGTTGGTTGGTTGGTTTGGGGAAGGAGACCAGACAGCGTGGTCATCGGTCTCATCGGATTAGGGAAGGATGGGGAAGGAAGTCGGCCGTGCCCTTTCAGAGGAACCATCCCGGCATTTGCCTGGAGCGATTTAGGGAAATCACGGAAAACCTAAATCAGGATGGCCGGACGCGGGATTGAACCGTCGTCCTCCCGAATGCGAGTCCAGTGTCTAACCACTGCGCCACCCCGCTCGGTCGTCGCGTATCGAGGTCATGTTTAGTTAGTAGCATCTCTGGACAGAACGCACACCAAGTTTCAGCCATAGTTGTCTATTTATTTGTGTTTGGCATTCATGTGAAACAAGGAAGTCGAGTGATTGTCAAAAAATGGACGAAAAAGAATTTTGTGTGGTGATTAAAAATTACTTTATGAAAGGAAAAACCCCTCAGGAGACTAGAGTGTGTGTGTGTGGTTTGAGGTTTTTGGGCGCTAAACAGCGTGGTCATCAGCGGGCCAAACGCATAGAAACAGGAACACATGCGGAGAAGGGACGAAGACGGACAGCGAACAAGGAGAACGGTTAAAAGGTACAGGCCTGAGGCAGTTACAAATCCTCACATACAGAGGCAAAACAAGAGGAAAAGAAACGCACTAAAAAAGGAAAGGAAACACAAGGAAAAGAGAACAGAAATCGAAGTGAAACAAGTAGGTAATCGTGACTGGCGGACCTCTTACGTAAAGCCTGGGTGAACCAGTCACCCAGCAGCACATTAAAATCCTCTCCCTAAAATCCGAGGCAACAAATTGGACAGGACACAAAACCGTAAGACCTTAAACACAGTCGTTGCGTCGTCTTGCAAAATAAAGGGCAAATCCGGTGGCAAGGAAACCACCGCCCTCTGGTCAGAGAATAAAGGACAGTCAAGTAAAATGTGGTGGACAGTTATCTGGACGCCACAAGCACTACAGATTGGTGGGTCCTCCCGCCGGAGTAAAAAACCGTGCGTTAAGGGACTGTGCCCGATGCGGAGGTGGGTGAGGAGAACCTCATCCCACCTGCATGACTGGTAGGACGTACGCCATGGCCGCGTGGTGGCCTTGACCAGACGCAGCTTATTTTCACCGACTGCCAGCCACTCCTCTTCCCATTGACGCATAACACGAGAACGCAAAAGGGAGGTAACAGCATGGAGGGGGACGGCACATTCAACAACGTGAGGGAGGGAACATGCATCTTTGGCAGCCACATCCGCCAGTTTGTTTCCCCTAATACCCACGTGCCTCGGCACCCAGCAGAAAGAAACCTCCTTCCCCTGCCGTTGCAGGTGGAGTAGGGCATCATGGATGTTCTGGACGACCGTATCCGCTGGGTACAAGTGTTGCATGGTCTGAAGGGCACTCAGGGAGTCAGAACAGATGAGAAACTTAAGACTGGGAACACATCTCATCTGCTCCAATGCCCGCAAGATCGCAAACAATTCGGCATCAAAGATGGTAAATGCTGCAGGAAGCCGTAACTTGACGACTCGATCAGGGAAAACAACAGCACAACCTACAGAGTCCCCCTGTTTAGAGCCATCCGTAAATACTGGTACATGGTCGGCATGCTGGTTTAAAATATCGTAAAATAAGGAGGTAAAAACAAACGCAGGAGTGCAGCTCCTCCGGTACTCTGACAAGTCTGAAAGGACGCTGGGCCTCTGGAGCAACCAGGGAGGCAGGCGGGTAAAACCCTGGAGTTGGGGTGCCACACGCTCCACACCAAGGGACTCAAGCAAATGCTTGGCACGAATCCCAAATGGTCTCGTTGCCCTTGGACGACTGGAAAAGAGATGTTCCATAGGCGGTCGGGCAACAGTAGAGTAAGCAGGGGAGGTAGGACAGGCAAGGAATTGACACACTCGTCGCACCATGAGGAGTTTCCGCCGGATGGCGAGCGGCGGTTCCCCTGCCTCAGCACACAGGCTGGGGATGGGACTGGTACGGAAGGCACCAGTAGCCAGCCTGATACCCTCATGGCGTACTGCGTCAAGAATCTTCAGATACGAAGGCCTCGCTGACCCATACACAGTGCATCCATAGTCAAGACGCGACCGGACGAAAGCCCTATAAAACTGCAGCAGACGCGCCCGATCTGCTCCCCACGACCGATGGCTCAAACACTTCAAAATATTCAGCGCCTTCAGGGCCCGCACCTTGATGTCTTTAAGGTGCGGCAACCACGACAACTTGGAATCAAAAGTGAGGCCCAAGAACCTCACAGTGTCTCTAAAAGGAAGAATGGTGCCCCTCAGACGCAATTCAGGGGAGGTAAAAGCACGTCGAGAACGATTAAAATGAACACACACACATTTGTCTGCAGAAAAGGTAAAACCCGTCTTCGCAGTCCATGCCTCTAATCGCTTTACCGTAAGCTGCAGCTGCCGACTAGCAGTGACAAGACTGGAGGAAGAACAGAAAACAGCAAAATCGTCCACAAACAAGGAGCACTGGGCAGGACTCCGGATAGTGGACGTGATACTGTTAATGGCGACGGCAAAGAGGGTGACACTTAAAACGCTTCCCTGAGGAACACCATTCTCCTGCACATACAAATCAGATAGCACATTACCAACCCGATATCGAAAGAGGCGGCGGGAAAGAAAGGACCGAATGAAGATGGGGAGATGGCCACGAAAGCCCCACTGATGGAGTTGATTGAGGATAAGGCGGCGCCAAGTAGTGTCATACGCCTTATTAATGTCAAAGAATACACCTAGACAATGCTGGTTACGTAAGAAGGCCTGCTGGATGGCCGCCTCAAGCAGGGTCAAGTTGTCTATAGTTGAACGACATCTCCGAAAGCCACACTGAGAGTGGCTAAGGAGCTGCCTGGTCTCGAGCAGCCAAACCAGGCGACGGTTGACCATGCGTTCCAATGTCTTCCCGACACAGCTCGTCAAAGCAATACTCCGATAACTACTGGGATGCATTCGGTCCTTTCCCGGTTTGAGGAGGGGAACCAAAATCGCCTCCCTCCACGAGTCAGGGAACGTGCCGGATGATCATATCATATTAAAACAATTCAGGAGTACTTCCTTGGATGGCAGCAACAAGTGCTGCAGCATGCTGTACAGGATTTGATCATCACCTGGCGCAGTATCATGAGCCACAGACAGCGCCGAATCCAGTTCCCACATTGTGAAGGGGCAATTGTAGGGTTCAGAATTTGGAGACCGGAAGTCCAAGTGATCCCTCTCGATGGCAGTGCGGTAGCGGCAGAAATCTGGATCACAGTTAATAGTGGCAGTAGATTCGGCAAAATACATGGCCAGTGTCTGGGCAATGTCTCTCGGCGCTGTGAGTAGACTACCCTGATGCAGCAATGCCGTGACAGGTAGTTGGCTGCGTTTCCCGGAAATCCTCCTGATGGCTTCCCACACTTTTGTAGAACTAGTGGAGTGGGAGATGGAGTTCAGGAACGATTGCCACGACCGTCGTTTGCTCTCTTTAATCACTCGCCGCGCCTTGGCCCTTGCCACCCGAAAGGCCGCAAGATTGTCAGCTGAGGGACGGCACTTGAAGCGGCGCAGAGCTGCACGGCGGGCTCGGATGGCTGAGCGGCACTCAGTGGTCCACCAAGGGACAAGGCGCCTCTTGGGATGACTTGAGGACCGTGGGATCGACAATTCAGCAGCATGGGAGATCACGGCTGTAACATGGTCGACCCATTCGTGGACGCTGGCACGGTGTTCCAAAACAGCTAAATGGCTGAAAAGTGTCCAGTCAGCTCTGCAGAGGTGCCACCTGGGCGGCACTGGTAATGCCACAGTCTCATCCAGGAGACGAATCCAAAGGGGGAAGTGGTCACTAGAATGGAGGTCAGCGGCAACCTCCCACAGAGCAGAATCCGCGAGTGCTGGAGAGCAAAAGGAAAGGTCAATAGCTGACGACGACCCAGAAGCAGTACAGAAATGAGTGGGAGCACCAGAGTTGAGGATGCACAGTTCTTCGGATCCCATGAGGCTTTCCAGAATGCGACCCCTGGGGCAAGTAGTCGTAGAGCCCCATAAGACATTATGAGCATTGAAGTCCCCCAGCAGGAGAAATGGGCGGGGGAGTTGGGTAATAAGGTCTGTGAGAGCCTCAGAGTCTATTGCGTCCTGAGGCGGTAAGTAAACGGAACAGATTGTGAGCCTCTGCCCCACAAGAAGGTCAACTGCAACTGCTTGCAAGTCCGTAACGAGAGGGAGCTCAGATGAGTGGTGCATGTCATGGACAAAAACCGCAACACCACCCTTTGACCTTTCCCCCATCAGATCATCTTTTCGATACACGGTATAGCCCCGTAAAGAAGGAGCATCAGTGGCCCGGAAATGTGTCTCTTGGAGACATAAGCACAAGGGGCGCTCTCGTACAAGGAGTTGTAATTCGGCCACATGCGTCCTGAACCCATTCAGGTTCCACTGTAATGTGGGAGCCAGTGATCAGGGTGGCTGAATTTTCACCCTGCCCCTGTGCTTTGGAGGAGAGCCCGTGCTGGCCCGAGATTTATTCCTGGGGCGAGAAGATCGCCCCCGGTCAACATCAATGTCCATCAGCTCCGATGGCGACCCAAGGGAGATGTCAGATAGTATGATGGCATCGTCATCGGACTGACCCTGACTAGTCTCCTCAGGTGACAAAACCTTCACCTTCGGTGTCTTCGTCTTGGGGGGCTTAGAATGCAGAACCTTGTCAACAGTTGGAGCTTTACTCGCCTGGGCAGAAGGTGCCATATGGGGAGGTGCAGGAAGTACCCCAATGTCAGCAACCACGGCCTTGTCCGACGTTGTGGGGAGAGCTGCAGGTTGCAAAACAACCGCAGCAGCACAAGTGCACTGGCAAATGCAGGTATTAGTGCTGACACTAGCAACCTCCGTTTGTGTAGCAACAGTGGCCAACTGTACCAGTTTCTGCAGAGTGGAAGCGAAAGATGTTGTAAACACAGGAGGCTGCATGGCCTTAAAGAGCTTCTTGGCCTCACCATAGGGGATGCGCTTAGATGTTTTGATCTCCTGTATCTTCAGTTCCTCGAGATAGATGGGGCAGACCCGGCTCCAGACAGGGTGACTCCCAGAGCAATTCACGCACTTCACAGGCGATGAACAATCGGCTCCTTCATGGGCAGGCTGACCACATTTACCACAAGTGGCTATTCCATTGCACCCCAACGTAGTATGCCCAAAGCGCTGACATTTAAAACAGCGCATTGGATTGGGGAAATATGGCCGTACTGGCAAACGTAAGAAACCTGCTTTAACATGCTCTGGGAGTCTCGGGCGATTGAACGTGAGAATAAACAAGTCGGATTTGACTAGATCCCCATCGACTCGTTTCATAATATGCTGCACGTCGACAATACCTTCGTCAGCCCACTCAGATTTCAACTCGTCCTTGGGGATATCCACCAAGTCCCTACATGTCACAACACCCTTACTATAGTTCAAAGTGGAGTGGAGCTCGGTCTAGATAGCGTACTCTCCGAGACAGGTTGCTTTCCTAAGAGAAGTGACTTGACGGGAAATAGAAGTTTCAACTAACAGAGTCCCATTGCGCAGACACTTCACAGATTTCAGTGTTCCTGCAATTCCCTCAAGACCCTTGTGGATGTAAAAGGGAGAAACTCTCTCAAAGCTACCTTCCTTCCGTTTGACAATCAAAAACACATTCTGGATATCAGCATGTGCTCTGTTACGACAGTCTGATAAATCTCTAGTAACACCAGGCGCTGGAGGACTCGCAGCACGAAGTCGCTTTTTCGATTGGGTGTGTTTTCCTACCAGTGGCCCACCCAATCCACTGGTAGGGGGAAACGTAGAGGTCGAAGGGTCCATTGTGGTCCCACGAGCAGCTAGGGAACTAAAGGTCCGCTCAGACAGGGCCCCGCGTGCCTGAGTAAGCCTTATACAACTGGGGTGCGGCAGGTGCCCCAGAGGTTGCCCGCTTGCGACTGTGCCACCCCAACAGCCATGCATCTTATAGGCGCGCAGCACACCGTAAGATTGAGGGGTTTTTATAGAGGTTTACCTTCCTCGCAATCCAGACGGTCAAGCCAAGATTACCATTCCCCGCAGCATACAACATTCCACCGCTGCGCCATGCGGTGGTCGCTGAAGCATGTCCGGGGTTTACAGTGACAGGAGACTGGCAGCGCTGACCAGTCCCCAGCTCAGGACCCCGGGGTCGCCAAGCCCGTACTCAGCAAATGAATGCTGAGCCCCTGGGGGGTGGAGACTAGAGAGAAGCTTGATAAACATTACAGTGACTCTGCACCTTTGATTAGAACAGTTTATAAGTGGTTTCAAAATTTTTGGAGTGGCCATATGGGTATAAGTGATGCTGAATGTTCTGGACGCCCTGTGGAGGTTACGACTCCAGAAATCATTGATGAAATCCATGATATGGTGATAGATGAGAGAAGAGTTAAGGTGTGTGAAACTGCTAGTGCTGTGGGCATCTCGAATGAACGGGTACACAATATTTTGCATAAATATTTGGACATGAGAAAGCTATCCGCAAGATGGGTTCTGCGATTGCTCACACTTGACCAAAAACAGAATTGTTTGAAGTGTTGCAAGGATGGTTTGCAGTTATACAGGAAGAATCCGCAGGGCATTAAGCACTGTTTCATCAGTATGGATGAAACATGGATACATTACTATACTCCTGAGACCAAACAACAATCTAAGCAATGGGTCAGCAATGGAGAATCTGCATCAAAAAAGGCAAAGACCATTCCTTCGGCTGGAAAGTTTATGGTGACTGTCTTTTGAGATTCGCAAGGGATAATCCTCATCGACTATCTGGAAAAGGGTAAAACTATTACAGGTGCATATTATTCATCATTATTGGACCATTTGAAAACCAAGCTGCAAGAAAAGCACTGGTGATTGGGCTGCAAAAAAGTCCTTTTCCATCACGACATTGCACAAGCACACACCTCAGCAGTTGTAGTCGCAAAATTAATGGAAATATGATTCCAACTCGTTTCACATCCCCCTATTCCCCAGACCTGGCTCTCTCAGACTACTATTTGTTCCCCAATTTGAAGAAATAGCTGGCAGAACAAAGATTTTATTCAAACGAGCTGATTGCATTAACTAATACCTATTTTGCAGACATCTACATCCACATTTATACTCCACAATCCACCCAACAGTGTGTGGTGCAGAGCACTTTACGTGCCACTGTCATTACCTCCCTTTTCTGTTACAGTCGCGTATGGTTCGCGCGAAGAACGACTGCAGGAAAGCCTCAGTGCGCGCCCGAATCTCTCTAATTTTACATTTGTGTTCTCCTCGGGAGGTATAAGTAGGGGGAAGCACTATATTCGATACCTCATCCAGAAATGCACCCTCTCGAAACCTGGACAGCAAGCTACAATTCCTATTATTCGGAAGGGACCAACAAATTAGAACAGTGTTGGACGAATTGTATAGGTCCAAAAGGAGACTATATCGAAAAAAAGAAAAAAGAAAAAAAAAAAAAAAAAGGTTTACCCCAAACATGTAAGTAGGTTTTATTTTTGCACGGACTTTTCAAACGCCCCTTGCAGTATCAACGAAGTAATAAATTTGAACATCATGCAACAGTTTTTCACGCACCTCACTGTTTATGACATAGTATCTCCACCTGTGAGTCGTACAATGATGAAATTTTGCTGTTACATTCAGTGGTATATGATATGTCTGCAAAATGCGTCGTGAATACAGTTAGTAATAAAGAAGTAATAAATTATAACATCATGCATCATGCGGTTCTTTTAATGCTTGAACTGTGGAAATAGTAAGCGATAAACTTACTTCCTTTCATCATTTTGCGGGTGTTATCAGCAAGAAAAGGTTTTGAAAAGTTTGAAATTATGTGTGAAGTTTGTTGCGAGTTGCTAAGTGGTCTCATTCTCAAACACTGAATGAAGGAAATCAGGAAATTCACACATAATGGGCTACACATCTTTTTCACACTCACCCCTTTGACAGGTAAGTGGTTCTTGTCCCCATAGCTATTGTTGCCTGACAGTAAGGTACCATGTGTACCAAGTTTGAAAAAATCGGTTCAGTGATGTAGATATCACACACACACACACACACACACATACACACACACACACACACACACACACACACATAGATCTGGCAAATGTCATGGGGTTGGCACCTAATATCATGTCAAAGAGGGCGGAGGAGCGGATAGAGGTTCAGGGCATTCTCTTGTCCTAGGGGTGCGAAATTGCCCCTAAAGGCGAAAGAATCAGCAATGATCAACGACATGAGGATGCAGAAGGCAATGGAAACCACTGCATTAAAGACACGTAACATGTATCCACAGGACATGTGGCCTGTAATTGAAGAAGTGTCATGATGATCTCTCCTTTGGCAAGAGATTCCGGAATAGTCCCCCATTCGGATCTCCGGGAGGGGACTGCCAAGGGGGAGGTTACCATGAGAAAAAGATTGAATAATCTACGAAAGGATAACGTTCTACGAGTTGGGGCATGGAATGTCAGAAGCTTGAACGTGGTAGGGAAACTACAAAATCTGAAAAGGGAAATGCAAAGGCTCAATCTAGATATAGTAGGGGTCAGTGAAGTGAAGTGGAAGGAAGATCAACAGCAGCAGAAAATGCTATAACAGGTGTAGGATTCATTATGAATAGGAAGGTAGGGCAGAGGGTGTGTTACTGTGAACAGTTCAGTGACCGGGTTGTTCTAATCAGAATCGACAGCAGGCCAACACCGACAATGATAGTTCAGGTATACATGCCGACGTCGCGAGCTGAAGATGAACAGATAGAGAAAGTGTATGAGGATATTGAAAGGGTAATGCAGTATGTGAAGGGGGACGAAAATCTAATAGTCATGGGCGACTGGAATGCAGTTGTAGGGGAAGGAGTAGAAGAAAAGGTTACAGGAGAATATGGGCTTGGGACAAGGAATGAAAGAGGAGAAAGACTAATTGAGTTCTGTAACAAGTTTCAGCTACTAATAGCGAATACCCTGTTCAAGAATCACAAGAGGAGGAGGTATACTTGGAAAAGGCCGGGAGATACGGGAAGATTTCAATTAGATTACATCATGGTCAGATACTGGATTGTAAGGCGTACCCAAGAGCAGATATAGACTCAGATCACAATATAGTAGTGATGAAGAGTAGGCTGAAGTTCAAGACATTAGTCAGGAAGAATCAATATGCAAAGAAGTGGGATACAGAAGTACTATGGAATGACGAGATACGTTTGAAGTTCTCTAACGCTATAGATACAGCAATAAGGAATAGCACAGTAGGCAGTATGGTTGAAGAGGAATGGACATCTCTAAAAAAGGGCCATCACAGAAGTTGGGAAGGAAAACATAGGTACAAAGAAGGTAGCTGCGAAGAAACCATGGGTAACAGAAGAAATACTTCAGTTGATTGATGAAAGGAGGAAGTACAAACATGTTCCGGGAAAATCAGGAATACAGAAATACAAGTCGCTGAGGAATGAAATAAACAGGAAGTGCAGGGAAGCTTAGACGAAATGGCTGCAGGAAAAATGTGAAGACATAGAAAAGATATGATTGTCGGAAGGACAGACTCAGCATACAGGAAAGTCAAAACAACCTTTAGTGACATTAAAAGCAATGGTGGTAACATTAAGAGTGCAAAGGGAATTCCACTGTTAAATGCAGAGGAGAGAGCAGATAGGTGGAAAGAATACATTGAAAGCCTCTATGAGGGTGAAGATTTGTCTGATGTGATAGAAGAAGAAACAGGAGTCGATTTAGAAGAGATAGGGGATCCAGTATTAGAATCGGAATTTAAAAGAGCTTTGGAGGACTTACGGTCAAATAAGGCAGAAGGGATGGATAACATTCTATCAGAATTTCTAAAATCATTGGGGGAAGTGGCAACAAAACGACTATTTACATTCGTGTGTAGAATACATGAGTCTGGCGATAAACCATCTGACTTTCGGAAAAGCATCATCCACACAATTCCGAAGACGGCAAGAGCTGACAAGTGCGAGAATTATCGCACAAACAGCTTAACAGCTCATGCATCGAAGCTGCTTACAAGAATAATATACAGAAGAATGGAAAAGAAAATTGAGAATCGCTAGGTGACGATCAGTTTGGCTTTAGGAAAAGTAAAGGGACGAGAGAGGCAAATTCTGACGTTACAGCTAATAATGGAAGCAAGGCTAAAGAAAAATCAAGACACTTTCATAGGATTTGTTGACCTGGAAAAAGCATTCGAAAATATAAAATGGTGCAAGCTGTTCGAGATTCTGAAAAAAGTAAGGGTAAGCTATAAGGAGAGACGGGTCATATACAATATGTACAACAACCAAGAGGGAATAATAAGAGTGGACGATCAAGAACAAAGTGCTCGTATTAAGAAGGGTGTAAGACAAGGCTGTAGCCTTTCGCCCCTACTCTTCAATCTGTACATCGAGGAAGCAATGATGGAAATAAAAGAAAGGTTCAGGAGTGGAATTAAAATACAAAGTGAAAGGATATCAATGATACGATTCGCTGATGACATTGCTATCCTGAGTGAAAGTGAAGAAGAATTAAATGATCTGCTGAACGGAATGAACAGTCTAATGAGTACACAGTATGGTTTCAGAGTAAATCGGAGAAAGACGAAGGTAATGAGAAGTAGTAGAAATGAGAACAGCGAAAAACTTAACATCAGGATTGATAGTCACGAAGTCAATGAAGTTAAGGAATTCTGCTACCTAGGCAGTAAAATAACCAATGACGGACGGAGCAAGGAGGACATCAAAAGCAGACTCGCTATGGCAAAAAAGGCATTTCTGGCCAAGAGAAGTCTACTAATATCAAATACCGGCCTTTATTTGAGGAAGAAATTTCTGAGGATGTACGTCTGGAGTACAGCATTGTATGGTAGTGAAACATGGATTGTGGGAAAACCAGAACAGAAGAGAATCGAAGCATTTGAGATGTGGTGCTATAGACGAATGTTGAAAATTAGGTGGACTGATAAGGTAAGGAATGAGGAGGTTCTACGCAGAATCGGAGAGGAAAGGAATATGTGGAAAACACTGATAAGGAGAAGGGACAGGATGATAGGACATCTGCTAAGACATGAGGGAATGACTTCCATGGTACTAGAGGGAGCTGTAGAGGGCAAAAACTGTAGAGGAAGACAGAGATTGGAATACGTCAAGCAAATAATTGAGGACGTAGGTTGCAAGTGCTACTCTGAGATGAAGAGGTTAGCACAGGAAAGGAATTCGTGGCGGGCCGCATCAAACCAGTCAGTAGACTGATGGGGGGGGGGGACCATGTGTGACCTCCTCTGGCCCTGCAGACTGCAATGAGATGTTGTGGAAGTGAGTCTATAATTCCCTGTTACTCCTCTGGAAGCAGCTCACACCAAATCGTTTGCTGAGCAGCAGTTAATTCTGTTCTGTTTGTGGGTGCTGGATCCATGGCACATAGTTTGCATTCCAGGACATCCCGTGCATGATTGATGGGGTTCAAATCTGGGCTCTGGGGTGGCCATCTAAACCTTTGGAACTTCCCTGCATGTTCCTAGAACCATTCCTGTGTGACATGGGCATGAAGTGGCATCACGTTACCCTCTTGAAACACCGCCAAACCATCAGGGTGTTGGGAAGGCCGAAAATGGGTGGAGATGGTTCCTGAGCAGCTCAACCTATCGCGGATCATTCAAAGTTCCTTCCAGAGCAACGAGAGGTCCCTTTCCATACCATGAAAATGTGCCCTAAACCATAAAAAGAGACATCACTGCTCTCTGTCATACCTTCTTGACAGGTGGGATCCATTGATTCATGAGGTCTGCACCACACACGGTGCCTCCTATCAAAGTGGTGCAGTTGAAAACGTAATTCGTCCAACCATATCACATTACGTCATTGTTCCAGTGGATGTCCCTGGTGACTGGCGACAAAAGCAAGCTGTTGTGCCTGATGATGTTGGATTAACAGTGGCACCCATGTTGGCACCAGCTCCCATATCCCACGTTCCTATGAATTGTCCACTGGGAGATATGTCTAGCACATCCTATGTTGAACAGAGTCATAATTTGTTGGACCGTTGCTCTTCTGTCAGTGTTGATGATCCGTCTCAGATGTCACCAGTCACGGTCATCGAGGGCGGCTTGATGGCCAGTAATTCAGTTGTTGTGGACTGTGACACATTTCTTCAACCATTCACGATACACCCTGGACACAGTTGAATGTGTAAAGCTGAATTCCTGCACCACTGCCGAAACCAAAAGTGCCTTCTGTCTCGCACTGACAGCCACACCCCATTCGAATGGCATCAGCTCACGACGACGCTGTGTGTTACACAAATCACTTGCACAACCATTTCCCCAAAGATCTCCTGTATCACTGCATCTGGCACAGGGGAAGTCTGCACATATAACATACCTGTCCCATATGTGCCTCACTATCCCATGACATGTGCTAAATCAGTGTACCTCGATTTTCATAATATGAATAGACTGCACCATCTGCAAAAAGTCTGAGGTTAATAGATACTGTCTGCAAGGTCATTAATACAGAATATGAACAGCGAGGATCCCTGGAGCAAACTTGAAGCTACTTTTATATCTGTTGATAACTCTTCTTGCAAGGTAAAATGCTGCATTCTCCCTGCCAAGAAATCCTCAATCCAATTTAAAAAAATTAAAAATAAAAATGATCACATGGTATATTTGGCCATGGGACCCCATTTAGGGTTGTTTGGCTGCCTGATGCATTTCTTTCTATTTAACACCACTTCGGCGACTTGTGCATCGATAATGATGAAATGATAGTGAAGACAACACAATACCCACTCCCCAAATGGAGAAAACCCACTTTTCATAGCAGGACCACTCTGTTAACTGTGGCACTGTTACAGCACAGCCATAGTATGTCAGCATTATTCTAAACCCCTTTTGTTGCCCTTCATGACAAGCCACCCTGGGCTTACATTTCAGCAAGATAAAGCCTGCCCGCATCTGGCAAGTGTATCTAATGCTCGTCTTCATGCTTGACAAACCCTAACTTGGTCAGCAAGTTCACCAGATCTCTCACCAATTGAGAATGTTTGATGAATTATGGGCAGCGTCCTCCAATCAGCTAAGGATTTTGATGATCTAATGCGCCATTTGGACAGAACTCGGGATGGTATCCCTCAGGAGGACATATCAGAACTTATCAATGCCAAGCCGAATAATTGCTTCCACAAGGACCAAAGGTGGACCAACATATTACTGAGTTGCTCAACTTGTGGAGCTCTTTCTCTTGAATAAATCATCCAATTTTTCTGAAATAATCATTTATTTGTCTGCACATGTATAACACACTTACAGATTTCTGTTTCATTTGGATAATTCATTCGTGATGTGCTTGGTTTTTGTCTTAAGAGTCTACTTCTATTTGTTTTAATTGCCCTTTGTACTTTGGTAATTATTGTTGCTACAACTACTTCATGATTGCTGATACTAGCTTCAATGTGGATATCATCAAAGATGTTAGGTCTTTGTGTCATCATCATATCCAATATATTTCCATCATGGCTGGGATTCTGAACTGTATGTTTTAGGTAATTTTCTGAAAAAGCACTCAGTAATGCTTCATAGGATATCTTGTCATACTCATGATTAAGAAAACTGTAATCATACCAATTGATTTTTGGATGATTAAAGTCTCCTCCAATTGTACTAGTGATCTGAGATTTTCTCTGAAATTATCAGTTACATCAGGAGGTGAGTCTGGTAAACCCAATAATGATCCAATTATAATTTTATGCTCACACCTGATGCTGAGTCTTGCCCAATCAATGTCACATGCACCTTCAATTCTGGCTCCAGTAGGATTAAGTTCCCTCTTTATTGTGACAAATTCACCTCCAGTTTCCATTAGCCTATGCTTTCAATGTACACTCGGATTTTCCCCAAAAATATCACTGCTGTCAATCTTGGTTTTTTAACCAGCTTTCTGTACCTAGTATTATGTGAGCCTCGCTGCTTCTTATGAGTGCCTCAAACTCTGGCACTTCGTTGTGAATGGTTTGGAAATTAATCACTAGGCTTTTAATGCCCTCACCTAAGAGGGTTCCTAAACTGATGCTTCTGGTTCTCCTGCGGCTGCCATTATCTAGACTGGATGGAGAGCCAAGTAATCTAAAAAACTGTTGTGTGCACCCCACTCACAGTCAGTTACCTAGGTAGCAGTCTGTGATGTTTAGTGCACTCGTGACCCACTTAGGGAGTCCATTTGGTACAACTCTAGGAATTCACAGCCTGTCACAGAGCCTTTGCAGCCACTGGTTCAATGCTTCCACTCGACTCAGAATCAGGGAGGCCATGATCTGTTCTTGGTACAATACTGCAGACTGCAAGTTTCACTGAAACTCCTTGAGTGAAGCAGGTATTCTCAACCTTCTCTGCCAGTCCTGGGAATGATCGAAGTATGGCCTCAGAGCCTAGTCAACAGGCATCTTTTGTCCCAATGTGTGCTACAATTTGCAGTCAGTTGCACACTGGTCCTTCAGTAGCTACTGGAATAGTCTCTTCAACATGCTGAATGAGGCCCCCACGCACACACTAAGTCCACACAGACTTCCTTCCCATACCTTGCTGCCATTTCCATAAGAGGTGCAATTATTTGCCACATGTTTGTACTGCCACTGATTGATAACCCCTACACTTATGCGTTTGCCTCCCCTTGACATGGGACAGACCACATTTCCCAACTGGTGAAGCGAGCCTCACTGTTTCAGTGTCACTGGAAGACAGCACTTTGAACTTCTTGGTTAGGGGGATGAGTGTTACACCATGAGTTCTCCCTAGTCCCTGTCTCCCCTGTACAGGGAGCCTAGCCCTACCCCTGACATATCATTCACAATCAAGTGGATGAATATTGATAAATCCCATACTTCCTGTGGAGACAGGGTTTACAAGAGAGGATAGTATTTGAGGTACTTCGGTATTCCTTGTGCACAACTCTTGGAAGCCTTCCCAACACACCCATTCATTGCAGCTGACAATTGCTTTGTGGTGGTCAGAGTGATTTCCAGCTGCTTACTAACAGCAACTAACTCATCCCATGCCCGAGGATAGCACACTCAATGTGGCTGCTTTGTGGCTGGTGCAGTGTTTTACAGATTAAAAACAAGTAACTTCAAACTAACCTTGCTGATTCTTTTAGTTTATGGGTCTGGTTTGCTACAAGTATTAGAAGTCATGTGATTAACAGCCAACATGAGATATCTACAACAGAAAAATTTAGTATAAAATTTTCTGTTTCTCTGAACATTTTTGACATTATCGCCACAAATGAATTCAACAATAGCATTTAGTTCATGATAAGTGCAAACAATGTTGATAAATATTAAAAGTGAAAATCAATGAGAGAATAAGAAATGCACATTTGTAACTTAGAAAATTCTCAAAAATATACATTTGCAACTGTCCAAAACTGTCAACATTTTTCCTTTTTTTCATGTAAGTATCAGACAATTAGTCTATCTGCAGTTTTATATATGGGTGTGACTACAGCATATTTATATGTTAGGAAGTATGCCCCGAGTCACCGATTACAAAGACAGATAATGAGCAGTCATAACAAATTGGCACAAAAGTGTAATATTATGCTAAAACTATTATCAGTCAGCAGATTTCTTTGTATATGTTCAATATCCCCTGTTACAACTATTTGGTACTGGGCCCACACACATGAGCAACTTTCAAGGATGGGTCATACATGTGTTTTGTATGCAATCTCCTTTGTAGACTGACTGCATTTTCATAGCACTCTT
Source organism: Schistocerca americana (assembly GCF_021461395.2). Lineage (NCBI taxonomy): Eukaryota > Metazoa > Arthropoda > Insecta > Orthoptera > Acrididae > Schistocerca > Schistocerca americana. The sequence continues at coordinate 135,224,813 of NC_060123.1, forward strand.
TCAATTAACCAAAGTCTGTCACAGTATTTACCTACAACTGAGCCTATGTGATCGTAGTATTAGATATCACTCTTGCTACTATGGCTTATTAACAGTGTTATGTTGTTGGCCAGTCAGGATTGGATGGACCGCATCAGGATCAAAATTAATCTACAATAATAATACCACAGACATAATAATAATATTAAAATCGCAATACTAGAATTGTTGCTAGTGTCAAAGCACTGAGATAATGTTAGGTGGTCATTGTTCCATCACTAGAAAAGAATTCATCCATTAAGTACAATGACTGTTCTTTTAGGTGTCTCAATATTTTTGCTTGAAGCAGCTCCATTGATGTGTACTGAACACTGTTTGATAGGGCACTAAACATTTTCTTGACCACTGTTGGGGAGATACTTTGCATCTTTGTTAGTCAACAAAATGGTTCAAATGGCTCTGAGCACTATGGGACTCAACTGCTGAAGTCATTAGTCCCCTAGAACTTAGAACTAATTAAACCTAACTAACCTAAGGACATCTCAAACATCCATGCCCGAGGCAGGATTCGAACCTGCGACCGTAGCGGTCTTGCGGTTCCAGACTGCAGCGTCTTTAACCGCACGGCCACTTCGGCCGGCTGTGTTAGTCAACATCTTGGACTGTCTGGACTACTCTGATTTTGGGCACTGTGGTGTCTCTTGCTGTATGTGTTATGATTCTTGCATAAATGTTTTACCACCAACTACTGGTAAATGCCCACAGTCATCATACTTAACAGATATTTCCTTCAATTACAGTTTTCTGTTCTTATATCGAACTTGGTCTCGAAGTATACATTTCATAGAATTGGAAAATGCACTGAAATAAATCTACTTTTGGACCACAATTCATGTATTTCCAAAATTATTCTCTACTCTGAAGGAATATCTTACTTCCCCAACACACAGGTAAGAAACAGGTGCTACAGAAAAATGAAAATCATACAATTGAACTATTTCCACAGATAGTGCCTCCTCTGCATTCAGGGGTGTACATGTGAATTATTTGAATAAAAAATAAATATATTCCTTGACATTTAGTAAATGAAGAAATTCTCTAAATTATTACTCATCTAATTTGCAATGTGTTTCCTCAGAGGGTAGTTCATTGCTCTCCTTCAAGTTAATTTACTGTTATAGTAGAAATAAAGATGATAACAGCTAAAACATTTTCATGTGCTCCAATGTCACCAAGGCAGCATGTCAACCTGTGTGGTTTGTCTTCATTTATTTCCAACATCTCTCTGGCCTCATCGAATATAACATTTGTTTGTTGTAAAGCCTGTGTTGTACATTTCCCATAGTGAACACTGCTGTCACACGCAACCTGTTGAATGTGTCCACTTGAGCTAGCATCATTAACAGAACTGAGAAACAACAGAGCCCTAGTACAGATCCTCGTGGCAAACCTTTTTGCAATTTTTCACATGGAATGGCTCTTTGGTCAGATACTACTTGAAACTATTAGTTACATACAACCCCAAATCTGTAGGAGGACTTCAAATTAGCAAGCAGGGCCTTATGGGATACAATCAAAGGCCTTATTAAGGCCACAAAGTACCAATGCTGCAGCCTCTCTCTCTGTCTCTTTCTGTCTTTGAAAAATTCATTCATCTTCACCATCAGGTATAGAGGTAGTGCTGTGCATCATGAAAGAGACTATTGTCTTCGAAGTAGTGTTTCATTACAGATTCTATCATCTTGGCCACAAATTGTTACATCAAGGTATTTGTATGAGTTGACAGATTCTAACAGTGGCTCACTGGTTCTGTAGTAATGGGGCATTACTTTTTTTTCTGAAATGCACAGTTTTACTTTTCTGGACATTTAAAGCAAGCTAGCAATTTTTGTGCAATTTTGGAGTCTTATCCATATATGGCTGGATAATTGTGAAGATTTTTTGAGATAATATTTCAATAGAGATAACTGCACCATCTGCAATGAATCTGTTACTCTTAGGTGCAGTTCACACAGAGATTATACGACATGCGATGCGAACCACGATACAATGCAGAAGCAACCTGCATCGACAAAGCACGTAAAAACATAGATGAAGCAACTTAACTGGTTCACACTGGGGCAGCAGCAATATGACACCAACACATAACTTTTTTTTTTATTGCCCGGGACAATATGGAGTTCTTGTCACTCCAGGCAATTAGTGACAGTACGGGAAATTTTGAGTCATCCAATGCGCCTAAGAAAAAGTTGTTTTATATACAGGAAGCAAAGCTATATCCACCTCTGTGTTAGTTTTTCAATATAATGTTTACTTTTTACATAATAAAACTAAAAAGCACTATTTTGAGATTCATGTGCATTCTCGACTATACTGTCTTTACTGTTCAATTTTGTGGACATTGGTACAAATATTTGATTTTATTTATTTATTTATTTATTTATTTTTTTTTGCATCTTATAGTCTGACACCACACCTTGTTAATGAACCAGTTTTCTATTTGTTATTTCCCATAGTTATTGTGATGCTTTGCAAATAAGTAAACCACAGTACAAATTTTGAAACTTTCACAGTGAAGAATGTAGTCACTGGCCAGTTTAAATTTGTTGGGCTTTAGGTCACATATAGTTAAATTATTGAAATTAGTTTTAACAGTGTAAAGAGGGTGATGTTCCATTCCATTCTTGAGAATATATGTGAGATCTATTGGAAGTTGTCCATGATGAGGTCAGCAGTTACACCCCACACACGTTATTGCCACTAACTGTGCGGAGTTGCCTTTTGTTTCTCCTTTTTGTATGCTGACAATACAAGCCAAAGCTGTAATTGAAAAAGCTGCTAAAACGAAAGAGACACTGGGAATCATCAGGTGGTGATTCCAAATGGATGTTTTCTCAGTCTATGCTCCCTCATAGCAATAAACTTTGTGACAAGCATAAAAAACTCTGAAAGCTAAATTTCTGTTACTTCTGAATGAGCAGCTGGACAAAGTCATGAAGGATGTCAGGATTTTTCTTATAATTATGGGTTTCTGCCACTGCTTCAAATACATTGTCTTCTCCTAAGCAGGTTCACCTCACACTGCTACACCATTGATGCTGACTGATCTCACTTCAAATCCAGCAATGTTTTTCTGAATACTCCTCAAGCTGAATCACATACCGTATTTTATGACTACTGAGACACACTTTTTTCTTCAAAAAATTAACCCCAAAATTCAGGTGCATACTATACTTGAAATTAATGTAAATAGTCCAGCATTTGATTTAAAATTCCTGCCAGTCTTAAAAAAGGCCATATATTCAATGTCATGGAAAATCTATTTCTATCTAGCAACACTGGATTCATCTGGCAGCAGCAGTGCACCAATGCAACAAACATGTATTGTGGGGATTCACAAGCTTGCTAACTGTCTCCCTCCCACCCCTCCCCTAAACACAAACCAAGAACAATGTCTAGCCTATGATGGGTCATTGCAGTCTATGGTACCAGTGAACTTGAACTGAAAGTGATTTGTGTAATCCATAACAGTTCAATATTTTTGTTAGTAGCAACTTCCTTAACAGAAAAAAAGTAAAGGCATTCATATGATATAGGCTGTAAATTGGAAGTATGAAGAGGGCAACAATGATGACAAAGAGGAAAAAGAAGAAGAAGGAAGTTCAGCTGACAATTTTTGAGGATTTTAAAGGTCAGTTTGATTTTGCAAACTAAGAATTTTTTTAGTCTGGCTGTGCAATCTAACAACAAAAACAGTAAAAATGTTATTTCTTAAAAAAATTGCTTAGCAATTAAAGTGTGTCTTATAGTCTGTGGCATCTTACAGTCCATAAAATATGGTACTACTATGAGAAATTGAACAGTCGTGGCAATACTATCCTGGGTTTATCAATTTGTAACCATTACTTACATATGTATCATGCTGAATATACAGGGTGTCCCACTCAAACCTCTCTAATTTCAGGGACCCAGGAGAGAGAAACCACAGTAGATATTACAACAAAAAATGCACCATATTGTAGAGCATCCAAAGAATTTATATTCCCAATCAGAAGTACCAAGTATAGTCACCAGAGTGCAGCATGGTCAGTTGCCAGAGTGCAGCATCGTCACATGAAGTGAAAATGGCGACTCCACAGCAGCGCGTGCAAGCAGTAGTGTGGTTTGCAGAAACAAAATTGCTGATTACTGTGCAAAGAAATTATCGTCATGTGTATGAATGTGAGTCACCTGATGTAAAAACAATTAAGGAATGGTATAGGAAGTTTCTGGCAACAGATAGTTTTCTGAAACATTCTGGCGGTGCACGTTATGGAGTTTCAGAAGAGACAGTGGAGGACATCAGAAGCCCACGTAAGTCAATTCGTCAAGCATCTAGGGAACTTGATGTACCTAATCAACATTGCATTGTGTAGTTCACCAGCGTCTTCTTTTGTGTGTTTACAGAGGGCAAATTCTGCAACATTTGACGCCGAACGACAAACCACGCCAACAACAATTTGCTTAGGATATGATGCAGCATATTGATATGGATGAAAGCTTCCTGGAAAGATGTTTATTCTCAGATGAGGCAATCTTTCATCTATCAGGAAGGGTTAAGAGGCATAATGTTCAGATTTGCGGTTCGCAAAATCCGCATGTTGTCATTGAACATGTTTGTGATAGCCCTAAACTAACCATCTGGTGAGTGCTAATGCACGACAGGATTGTTGGACTGTTCTTCTTTCTGGAACAAACAGTGAATGGGTCAGTATCTGGACATGCTGCAGCAGTTTGTGTACCCTCAGATACAAGACTTGCAACCCAACATCATTTTTCAACAAGATGGAGCTTCACCGCAATGGTCAACGGCTTTTTGCAAGTTCCTGGATAGGAAATTTCCCAATCGTTGGATCGGATGTGGAGGACCCATTACCTGGCTACCACGTTCACCCATTATCACGCTGCTTGATTTCTTCACGTGGGGATTCGTGAAGGGCTGCGTGTATGCGAACAAAGTGGGCGATATTCCTACGTTGCGTCATTGTGTCACTAATGCAATTGCAACAATAACAGAGGAAATGTTACAAAGAACTTGGCAAGAAATTGAATATAGACTTGATAATAGTCATGCTACAAATGGTGTATTGACGATAAATAAATAAATTCTTTAACTTGCTCTACAATGTGGTGCATTTTTCATTATCATATCTACTGTGTTGTTTTTTTTTTTTTTTTTCCCCCTGGGTCTTTGAAATCAGGGAGGTTTGAGTGGGACATCCTGTACTTCCATACTATGTGGCCTTACAAAAAATAAACTTTTCATGGTGTCATTCACGTAATTTCACCAGCTTCCCTTACTGTAGTGAGTAGCTCCTCCGCATGAGAAACAGCAAGTAAAAAATGGAAATGGTTCAAATGGCTCTGAGCACTATGGGACTTAACATCTGAGGTCATCAGTCCCCTAGAACTTAGAACTACTTAAACCTAACTAACCTAAGGACATCACACACATCCATGCCCGAGGCTGGATTCGAACCTGCGACCGTAGCGGTTGCGCGGTTCCAGACTGAAGCGCCTAGAACCACTCGGCCACACCGGCCAGCCGTAAAAAATGAGTGTCCTGTTTTGTCTCAGTAGCTGATACTAGCTGCTCCAAAAAGTGGAAACTGTGTGGACTCATTCTGTACAATTTGTGGAATTTTTTATGTTAAGAGACCTCATGAGAAACCACAGCCAAACTTTGTTTGATATTTATAGTGAGGGAGAAGTTCGGTTTGGTTACACCAAACAACACCCATTTAGCAGTAGTTCATTTATTCACCTAAACACATGCAACGCTCACAAAGAACTGAACATGGCGGAACAGCCCAAAGACAATGCTCAGAGTCCAAAGACGATGCTCAGAGTATAAAGACAAGCGCATATTGATGCTGGTGTCGACCTCATTGGCGCCACCCTGAGGTGTATGGGTGAACCTTGTACTTCCTTTTCTTTTTCAGCTTTTTTAGCTTTAAATAATATGCCACAATAACATCCTCATTAGAAGAGCTCACAATTTCAGCAGAAAGTGAAGCTGAAACAAATATGTGCTGTCCTGTTGCTTGTCATACAGGGAGTCACATTATGTATCTTATCATGTATCATATTACCCCAGTGGGAGCACAAAGTGTTCAAGTGATAATTGTAACCTTTATTGCAACGTGTTGTATCACATATCACATCATCTCAGTGTGGATCACATCTTAGCATTGTCTAAAAGGTCATTAATACACAACATCAACGTAAAAGATCCCAGCACACTTCCCTGAGGTACACCTGAACTTAGTTCTTCATCTGTCAATGACTCTTCATCCAAGATGGCATGCAGTTTCCTGCCTATCAAGGTGTCCTCAACCCAGTCACAAATTTTGCCCGATTTGTCTTACAATCATACTTCGATGATAAGCACGGTGTGATACAGAGTCAAATGCTTTTCAGAAGTCAGTAAGTACTGCATCTACCTGAATGTCCTGATCTGAGGCTATCAGAATGTCATGTGAGAAAAGTGCGAGTTGGGTTTCGACTTAATCAATTTTTTTGGAAACCTTGCTGGTTGGCATGGAGGAGGTTATTCTGTTCAAGGTACTGCATTAAAATTGAGCTAAGAATATCTTCTAAGATACTAACAATAGTTGGATGTCTAGGAAATCAAGACAGTACTGTAGTTTTGTGCGTCACTTCTGCTACATTTCTTGTAGATGGGTGTGATCTGTGTTTCTTTCTAACCAGCAGACAGATTTTTGTTCAAGGAATTTAGGATGTGTTATGGTTAAAAGAAGGGCTAATTCAAATGCAAATTTGCTACATAAACTGATAGCGATTCTATAAGGTTCAGGATCTTCATCTGATTTTAGCGATTTCAGCTATTTCTCAGCACCAATGACATTAATATCGATTTCACTCGTATTTGTGGTGGCGCAAGAATTTAACTTGGGTTATATTCCTGGATTTTCCTTTGTAAAGGATCATTTGAAAACTGAGTTCAGCAATTCTGATTTACTTTGCTTCCCTCAATTTCAGTTAGTGTCTCATCAATAAGTGTCTAGACTCTACATTTGATACCACTGACAGCCTTTACACATGAGTCACAACTCTAATTTCTTTGGATTTTGTGAGAAATACTTGGTTAATATTCTGCTAAGGCAATCATTGATGGCTTCACGCATTGCTCTCCTGATAGTTAACTAAGTTTCATTCATCATCTCTCTATTTATAGCTCTATTCTTTGATTTACACCCATTATGCAGTAATACCTGTTTCTTCATAATGACTGTATCTCTTGAGAGGGTCTTACCATCATAAACAGTTCTGTTAGCACAGTCAGTCACTCTTTTCATGCTGAGCAAGAGTTCTTATACATGCTTTTGTCTCAAGTTCAATGTTTCCAATTGAGATTTGACACTACCGCTCCGTTATTAATACCCAGATCAGAATAACACCCAGATCAGAATAACAAAGTGATTGTCTGCTAGTTTTTTTTACAGGACAGCTATCTTAGCAGCAAGCAATTACAGAATGAGTCTGGTCATGCTTACTATACTGTCCATCACTGTCACATCTCTCTTCTCTTAGTTCAGGTGCCAGTTGCCAAATTCATTTGGAGCTGATGGTTGGTGATGGTAACACAACAACTGTGACTTTCTTTGCATGGTTCTCTGCACGATAGAATGTCCTAAACTAGCGCACATAAAAATGATAAATAAGACAGTTACCCCTCTGCTAAACAAAACAAATACTGCTCATTGACAGGCAGCAAGTGAATGGATTCAGAATAACTATATTGTATGTGCTGACATACATGAACTATATGCTCCATGCTGAACTTTCCATCACTTTATTTTATTTTGATTATAGCACAGTTTACTAACTATATAAAGTTTTCTATTATTTGTGCCCTCCAATCTGACAATCGGTATGGCGTCTAGCAGGAATGATCATAAAGGTATTTCCCCTTTACAGTCTCCTGCATCAACCACCACACCAAGTGCAAGCTTGTAGTAGGGGAGTAGAACTTGTTTTCATTACTCTTTGTTACTGTTGTCACAACTGCCTCATGGTTGCTAATGCCAGTTTCAATATGGACATTGTAACATGGCAATCAGAAGCATCAGGTAAACTGCCAACATGTGCTGTCAATAACTGGCCAAGGCACATATGGTATTAAGAGGTGTGGCACATGAATGAGCTGCAGAACAAAGCTAAAGGTCGGGCTTAGTGGTACAGAGGTCTTTACCTGGGGTGTAGTTTTGATATTTTCGTGTCAAGGTGGGCCTTTCTTGCTGGGAGGAGGATGCATAATTCTCTACGCCTGTTTTTTTTTTTTTTTTTTGGAAAAACCCTGGAGTAACTTCAACCATTTTATCAACTGATAATCAAATTTTGTGAAAAATCTACGCACATATTTATATTTGTACAAATGAAACGAGCTCATTGACACTTCACGACAGTTTGTATGATGAAACCTGACAGTGTTATGGCTTGTACACTAATACACAACATAATAAATAAATAAATATTTAATTATCATCATACTAATATAGCTAGAGAGACATACAATACTTCAAATGATAACCACTGACAACAAATACATCTGATCAAAATATCTTGGCGATTCATTAAACAATTCAAACACCACACAAGAATTAAAAGTAAGCAATATGCAAATTCAGCCTGAACCACAAGTTCAGACAAGTACACACAATACATTGACAGCATTAAGTAACTATACTCATTACCTACAATCCTACATAAAAAATATCCACACACATTATCTACAACACTACGTAAAAAATGATGAACTGTATTAATCAGTAAAATAATGTGTATAATGTTTATAAAAGGAAAAGATAGATTGCTACTTACCATAAAAAAGACACGTTAAGTTGCAGACAGACACAACAAAAAAAGTCACTTACACATTATCTGTTGGTCAAAGCCTTCGTCAGAAAAGGCCGGGCCACACACACACACACACACACACACACACACACACACACAGCCATCTCCAGCAGCTTGGACTGGAATGCAACTGTTGTGTAGAACAGAAGCAGAAATCTGAAGGGGGTGGGAAGGGAAACGGATAGCAGTGTACGGGTGAGGGGAGAGAAAAGCACTATCTGGAGGAGCCCACAGGGACTGGACTGGCTCTGAAGGAGCACACAGAGACTGGACTGGCAAAAGGTGCAGCATCAAGAGCTGTGGGACAAGGAGGGGGAAACAGGGAATGGAAAAGAAGAGGAGCAGGGAAGTGGAAAGATGGGCTGGTGCATTGGCAGAGGGAGGGAGACAAAGAGGGTTGGAGACAAAAATAAGCAGGTGATAGGACAGAGGTGGAAACTGCTGGTTGGAGGGTGTTGGAGACAGTAGGCTGCTGTAACCTGAGGCCAGGATGATTTTGGGAGTGGAGAATATGTTGTAAGGTTAATTCCCATCTGCACAGTTCAGAATTCTCCGCTATATTCCTTTGTTTCATGACTAACACAACTTTCAGTATCTAAGTCTGATTTTTTTTTTTTTTTTTTTTTTTTTGGATTCACATAAGATGAGCTTCACTTTCAGAATTACTAATAGTTACTCAGTCTTCATTTATTAAAACTTTCTTGGGACTAGGAAATTGTACCAAACTACCATTTTCAAATTCACTAACACCCTGGCCCGGCTTTGCACAGTTAGCACTGAGTATCGACAGCCTGATGACTTGTGTGGTGTAGCTTATTTTGCTTGCAGGCCACTGTGTAGTTATGAATAAATTTCAGGGAACAATGTTAAGTAACTGAACGTCATGACTTTCATGTAACTTATGTGATGTAAGCAGCGCATGGAAGGAATGTTGCCTGGAGGCATAGATGCTGTGTGTTCCATATTGAATTGGACTCTGAAGTGACATCTCACAGCAATTAAGACAGCACATCATAATTTAAGTAATATGTTTACAACCAATGTACATACTGTATATGATTCACGGGTGTTTGTAGTGGAGACTGGTTGAAGTGGCACAAATAAAAGAAAAAATTAGAAAAAAACATGCATCATGTACAGTCAGTACACTCAACTACAAAGTTATACTGTCTGTTCCAGAGTATAACAAGCTAGGAGAGAGAATGCTATCAACATACCGCCAATCTCATGCATACTTAGTGTATCTGACAAAAAAACGGCAGTTGAGAGGAAAACAGTTATCTATGAGCATTGCAGCCAGTAGTAACAACTTGCACTTTTTTTTTTTCCCCTGCGACATGAAGTGGATGTTGCAATAATATGGAATTCTGTGAACTAGGTGATGGGAAACAAATTATTGACAGTAGCTAGTACTTAAAGTAACTCTGATCACACAAGAATGAGTGGACTGATGTTTGGTGCGTGCTACACTGGCACATTTACTGAACAACATTTACCTGTGCTTAGGGCAGACAAAAGGGCTCCTGTTCTACATTCTTTGTTAAGAATCACTATGAGCCATTGTACACAGAGATGTTTGCACTAGCCATGTAATTTCTGCCCACTGGATCTATCAGGTTGTTGCACCCAGCAAGCAGTCTAAATGCTCAATGACATTGGAGACTGGAGAAGGTCCATCCAATCACATAACTTGGAGATGGCTAATGGGAAGTTTGAAAGAGTTATGGAACTCACTTGGGAAATAATGGAACAAAGGCAAGACTTGAATAACTACAATCTTTAATTGCTCATCTGAGCCAGAATTGGATAATGACATGAATGAAAATACACTACTCCTGATTGCAAGATCCTGTGGAGGGAGGTACACGGCTAAGTATGACTGTGAGCAGAGCCAGAGCGAATACTACAAGTCCAGGTTCCGGGGCTGGCCTACAGAGACCTCCCTCTTGGACCACTGTCTATACTGAACTCTCCACAGGCTACAACACCTTTGCATTTATACTGTGTGGCAGGCCACAACGCCCCTTCCACGTTGGTGCATCTGGTCAGTGCCTTGCGGGGCCTCAAGTATAACGATATATGGTCACTGCCACCTTCAGGGCTCGACATGTGATACCTCATGAGTCTACGTAACATTTCTGGTCAACACCCAAACGAATGCCCTTTTTGTGGCATCTCCTTTGCACTCTTGTGTACATTCTAGAAAACTTATTTGTTCTGGCTGCTGTTCTGTCGCCTTCAATGCACTGCAATTCTTTTTTTGCATATGCGATACACCCCCCCCCCCCCCCCCCTCCCACCCCTCTTAGGGAAAAATTTGTAGGCACTGTCCTCAGCGACTACAAATTTTTATACATAGTTTTTCGCAATTTTTATTCCATTAATCAGGAAACATACACATTCATTCTACAATAATGTCCAAAAGATACACATAATTGCTTTACAACTGTCCATGACAGAAATGTATATAAATCTATCTTTTACTGTAAGAGAAACATTCACACTTTTACATTTCACACTCAATGTCATAGTTACATATTCTAATACTTAGAATAAGATACATTTTATTTGACAGTATGAGACATTTTTTCAACTTTACAATAAATTACACTTGATTCATCAATGAACATTTCAAAACGTAATTGCAATTTCAGTATGTGAAAGAGGAAACACTTCAGCTAGGTTTTTTTTTTTTTTTGGACCACTTTCTACCAGTGTTATCATTCTGCAGTCTGAACACTTCAATAAGCACTACTTCTTAAGTCTCTATCATGCACAAGAGATCTGTCAAAAATTTTCTCTCCTTTGTCTCTGCACATGCTTTTCGTAGGGCAGTACCTGACTATATTCCTCTATGCGCACCGATTTAGTGTTTTTAACAAATGTTTTTCTACAACAATCTTTATCCATTGTTTTGCATGCAAATTTAAAACAGCCTTGGCAACATTACAGTATCTGCTTAGACAACATAATATTGCTATAATTACTACATCAGAGCCCATGAAACCCAGAAAGAGAAATGACTTAACAAGAAGCTGTTGACGGCACTTCTCTCCTGGTATTCAATATCACTTTGAAGCTCATCCAACTTATGTCCTGCAGCTGTTAGGTCCTCTAACTGCCTAACTGTAGACTGTATTGGCAGTTCCTGCTTAAGTTCACTTATATTCTTCCTTTCATTATTCACTATGCAGCAGTATATTTTCATGCTTAAGTTTGGCACAATATCACTACTGGTATCATTTATTTGTATTATATGTTCATGCTGTATCGTCACCTGAACCATATACCCACGACATTTACCTGAAAATTTTAACTTCCCTGTGCCTCAGAGCATCATGGCAGATGACAGTAATGCCTTTGGCTACTGGTAAAACAAACAGGTCTTCATTATTACTTAATGGTGTCCACAGACTTTCAGTTAACACTATTAGCTTCTGCACACAATCCTTTGGAACTTCTCACTCTGGTTGCAGTATCTTAGCCTCAAAGTTCTCATGATCATACGTGAACAAAAGCATAAAAGTCTATTTGCATATTCTGGGGCTCTGATTAACTGAGCGCTATGGAACTTAACTGCTGAGGTCATCAGTCGCTCTGATTAACTGTCTTACACTGTAGCTGTTTGTTATTTAATTTTGCAAACTGGTGTTTCACATCATCAGTTAGCAGGAGCTCTTTCTCTGGGACAATATACGTAAATAAATGTCTCGTTCTGTCCAATTATGACACTAGTGGTAGTATTTTGTAGATGTTATACATGTCATTCTCTAATAGCGGAACATTTAACACATAACTTACGATGTTTCCAGCAACAAAAACATCCTGATCAATGGTTCTGATTAATTGGTATCATTTGTCTACCTTAAGGTTGACAGGGAACCAATTGTCTTTGATGTCATCTTTTATTATATCTAGATACTTTATGATCGGGACTTGATTGATCTGGTGTGGCTCCAGAATACCTTTCTGAGTGTTGACAACTGCTGATATTGACCTATTGTATTTCTGTTATAGCTCACTGAAAATGTCCATCAGCTGTTCGTTGATAGTGATCAAAATTATGGCTCACTGTAACCCGTGATCAGTGTTGGTCTGAAATTCTACTATGCGCTGGCTTAATTACTTCATTCTATGAGTGATAATTCCTTCATTTTTCGTTATGGAGCTTACCATATGATTAAAACTAGTCAAGGGTGCTTTAACTATTGTCACTCACTCTTTCAAAAATTTGAGTGGCTGTTTCTATTGTCCTTCTAAGACATTTATCTTTGCCTTGAAGCACCTGGCGTCACCTTTGTCTAGGGTTCCAAACAGAATCTTACTGATCTCCCACACAAAGCTTAAGATTCCTCATTTCTTTGTATGGGATTCCTGCCATGCCAACTGCCCAATCACACCCAGTGTCTTCACTACTTTTCATAGTTGCCATAAGTTTGGCACTTTGCACTCATATTCAATAATGCCAACCTGTCTTTACAATATCCAACTGCTTGCCTGGTGAGAACCTCACCGCACTCTAATTTCTCTCTGTGTTTCATTAAGCAAAAGTAACTCACAATTTTCCACATAACATTGTAAATTTTTACTCGACCCATACTGTCATAATACAATCCCAGTGACGAATGGCACTTTGTTACTAGTGTGTACGGTTCCTGTCTGGCGCGTTCAACCTTGAGAAGTAGTATAACACCAATGAAGCAGTATGATGCCAATATTTGGAACTTGGTAAATTCATTCAGTCTTTTTGCATGTTTATTTTGCTTCAGACAGATTACAACATTAGGACCTTTTGTTCGTATCATTGTGTATCTAACTTGCACGATTGCCTAGTCGCACGTTCTAATCGAACAACAGTACCTTATCCCCACAACAGATTTCCTTTGGATTCTGGGTCCTACCGTAATAGTCCTCATTTTTTACAGTTTTTTAGAAGTCACGGGTCCTTCTACTAGCATAGTTTTCTGCTAATATAACACACGTATCTCGCCAAGTGGTGCTTAGATCTCTGACTAATAACTTGCTACATGCTGATCCCACTATTTAAGTTTTAACAAACTTCCAAAGGGTATCATGCTGCCTCTGGATCTATAAGTTCAAACCCAAGATCACAACTGTCTAGGAACTCACTCAGTGTTCTTAGTGGCACCAAACAATTGCAGTATTAATTTTAGCACATCTGCCAAACTAACAAATTGCCTACTTTGTGACTCAGGTACATCAAAGCCTGCACCAGAAATATTATCTCTGTCTTACAGCATGCCTGCTAGTCTTTTAACTCACCATTCGACTTCTCACTGCTGCTTTTGCTGTTGCTTTTTGTTGTTGTTGCTTTTGTGCTCTGTCTGCTACGAAGTGTTGCCCTGGTGCCACTGCCCGTTGCCACTGCTGTCGCCTCTGCTGATGTCTGCCTTCTGCTGTCTCTTGCCACCGTCTGCAACCTCAGGCGTCCGTCTGCACTGTGGCCGCTGCTGACTGCCCCCACACTGTGTGCTATCTGCGCTGCTGTCTGCTTCATCTGCAAACCCATGCCACCCACTGTGGCTGCTGCTGACTGCCTCTCGAGCCATCGTCCGTGTGCATGTGCTGCCATTGGCCGCCCCAGACCACTTTCTGGAACATCTTCCTTGACTCCTGGCACTGTCTGTCTACTGCTATTGAGGCCGCACTGCCCTGGCAACCTCCTGGGATGACCACTCCAGTCTCAGGTGCCATCTGTCTGCCAGGCTGGTCCTGGCCTCTTCTTCTTCTTCTTCTTCTTCTTCTTCTTCTTCTTGGGAGCTCCTTTACTCTCCTGTCTCCTAACTCTGCTGCTAGCCTGTGTAATAAAGCAAAAGGATCACAAATCCATTCTGCCGTTTTGCTTGACATCGGGCTGAGCACGTTCGATATTTGAAAGACTATTCCCGTAACTGGTGTAGTGATAACTGCACAGTAATCCACGACCAACCCCAACCAGAAAATACAGTCCCTATGTCGCATCCAGCGAGTTGTCTAGACACACAATGAAACTGAAGGAGGTCAGTCCAGTCAGCTAACATGGAGATTGCTAACTGGAAAATGGAAATACTTATAGAATTTGGTTGGGAAATAACTGAACAAAGGCAAGACTTGAATAACTACAATCTTAAATTACTCATCTCAGCCAGAAGTGGTAATGATTTCAATGAAATTACACTACTCCTGAACGCAAAATCCCTTGGGGAGAGGTACGAGGCTATGTATGAGTGCAAGCAGAGCCAGAGTGAATACTACAAGTACAGGACTCAGTCCTGACCTACACAG
This sequence comes from Schistocerca americana, assembly GCF_021461395.2. Lineage (NCBI taxonomy): Eukaryota > Metazoa > Arthropoda > Insecta > Orthoptera > Acrididae > Schistocerca > Schistocerca americana. Next base: position 135,239,996 of record NC_060123.1, read on the forward strand.
AAGTCCCTCTTGGACCACTGTCTGTACTGAACTCTCCACAGGCTACGCCACTTCCATATTTATACTGTGCGGTAGGCCACGTTGGCACTTCCGGACACTGCCCTGCAGGCCTCGAGTATGATCATATATGGCCACCACCAACGCACTGCCGCCCTTGCAGCTTGACACATGAGCACACATGGTACCTCTTAAGTCTACATAACATATGAGGCCAATGCCCAAACCAGTGCCCTTCCTGTGGCATCTCCTTTGTACTTTGAATACATTCTAAAAAACTTCTTCATTCTGGCAGCCATTCTATTGCCTTTCAGGCATTGCATTTTTTAAATGTACGACAAGGTGCTAGATGGTGACAACTATCTGGTGTGGTTGATCACTGGTAGTTTTCTCTAAAGCGAAGATTTCATTTTAATTGTCATATCCAGTACATTTCAACACTTTCACAGATTTTACAAATCTGAACTAGCTGTGTTACCACTAATGAGAGTCTTGTCTATAGATACTTTAATATAAGGGGTGAACAAGAACTTTCCACATGAAGGCCACACTAACCTGTTGCCTGCACGTTTGTGCTTATTTATCCACATCTGTGTCATACTGGCTGTTAAATTCTTGGAATCTCTAAACACATTTTACCAATTAAATTTCACATGGTCCTGTTCTCAATCCCATGCCACTATCCTTGATGTTGACCTCACCCCGCCCAAGGTCAACTACAAACATCTGTTCTCATCAAACCTACTGACAAACAACAGTGCTTACATTTAGTCAGTTGCAAGCCTTTCCCTGTCAAGCATTCCCTGCCATACAGCCTTGGAATTAGAAGAAAATGTATTTGCTCAGATGCAGACTCTTTACAGCAAAAACCTCCATTCTCACTTAAGCCTTCACTAGATGTAGTTACCCCACCAGCCTTGCTAAAAAGCAAATTTTATGCCCTATCACATCCAATCCTGGTACTGCTGATCACTCCAAAACACAACTTAGGATGCGCCTCTTGTCACTCATTACCATTTTGGTCTTGAATGTATTAATCAGCTACTTCAACATGGATATGTCTTCCTAAAACCATACCTTGAAATGAGGTACATTCTGCCTTACAATTTGCCCACCACACTTAGAATAGCTTTTTGTCACCCTTACAATCTCCATGATGTCACTGTCATCCCCTTTGCTCCTTCTGCACACATTTCTCTACTCTATGGCTCCTACTTCTGTGACTATTACCAATGTTAACACTTGCCCTATGCATCATCCTACCACCACCCATACCAGCCCTGGAACTGGTAAAACATATATTATTAAAGAGAGAGCGAGAGAGCATCCTGTGAAATGACACGTCATACAGCAGTTGTTATATAAACACTGTTTAGCCTTTACATCGACATAACTACCACCACATTATCAATTAGGTGGAATGGTCATAGGCAGAGGGCATGTACTGGTAACACACACTATACTGTTACAAAGCGTGCTCTAAAATATGACAGTCATGCAGACATGGGTATCTGCTTCACCACATGTGCCATCTTTATTCTTTCCCCAGACACCAGTTTCTCAGAACTCTGCATGTGAAAAGTGATGTTACAACATGTACTTAGTTCTCACCACCCACCAGGCATCAATTTATGTTAATTTCTTCACAGTAACTATTCCTTTCTTCACTCTATTTCAGTTTTCTATATCTTACATTTTCTGACCTACCTCCCCCCCACCCCCCCAATCACATCATATCAATGCATTTAGCTTTCCTCTCTTATTAACTTGTGCATGATGTTTTGGTGGCAGTCTCTGTCTTTGAGTGTTACCCTATTTTCCACGTTTACGCTCTCAGGTTTTCATTTCTTCACCACAGCGGTCCCCAACAATCAGTCTTTCCTTCTCATTACATCGGGTACAATCTGCCCAGATCCAGGGTCCTGGGCAACTTTTCCAAACTGTCCTCATTTCCTAAACCTCACCAGTTCTTTTCCTTCAGCTCTCTTCCTTCCCCTTCAACTCTTCCGCCAAAAGAAAGAGCCATTAGCCATGAAAGCTTGCAAATTTGAATACCTTTATATGCATGTTCTCCTGCCACTGATTGGTGAGTAGATTTTTAATCTATAAAATTACATTATATTTTTAAAAATGTTGTGCTTGGCACACTAATACTGTATTCTGGTAAATGTGTAGCATGTTAAACTTGAAAGTTACAACCAGTTGCAAGTTTTAAATTCAACATTATATATTAATTAGGGCATGTCAGTTACATATTGATTTGAAGGAAGGAAGATTAGGATTTAATGTCCTGTTGACATTGAGGACATTTGAGATGGACCACTGTGCCATATTGATTTAAACATCCTGGTCACTTGCTGCTTTTATTATGATTTGCTTCATTAGTTTTACCTATAGACAAACAATGTAAGTGGGTGGAAGCTGATAACAAAATGAAATGTAATGTTGTATGTACATTAATTATAATAAGCTTCAGTGTATGTACATTAATTATAATAAGCTTCAAACTATTTGCCATAGTGTTGCTGTATCTGATAGTGGGTTCAGAGGTGAATGTTGCAGACGACTTCAAACAGAATATGAATGCAATCTCGTAAAAGTTCTATGATAACAAGAGCATAGTTGGTGGTGATTACCATTTGATATGTCGGTAGACCAGACACATTATGCTTATATTCAGTGTAATGGGCTTTATGGCCAATTTTGAGAAACCATTCTTTGAGAAACTCAGAACTTTCCTTACTACATGCTCTGTATTAATGCTGCGGTTGATAAACAGTAGGACAATCAATTGATTGTGGAACTAGAGATATTGTGTGGATTTGTAAATTAGCTATTTTATGCTTTCTGCTGAAAATTGTGATTTCCCTAGGTTTTTAATAATGTGATTACCCATGCTACTGGTGTTCCACGAGATCATAACTGCCTCAGAAGAGATGAAACACAGTTCTTCTGATTAATAGTATACACATGTTTTACGGATAATTCATAAATATACATAAAAGATGTCATTTTTTTTTTTTTTTTTACTTGGTCCATTTGTTTTCATGTTATGTTCAACATGCGCAACAGAGTAACTGAAATTTCTTATTTTAATTTCACTTTCATTGGTGTTTTAAACCTTTTCTAATTAAATTAAAGCAATTTGTTTACTAATTCAGCACTTAGATTCCCAAATGAGGCACCGACATAAAGCACTGAGAAATTGTTCACGGGTACTTTCTGTGCACAAAATTTCACTTACTTACAATTAGTATTTTGAAATATTTGAAGTTATATGGAGTCATATGCTACTCAGAATGTTGAAAAATTAAATTATTCAAAATTTAAGAAACCATTTCAAGAGACTACTGTTATAAGAATTTCATTAAATTCACTTGAGTTTGGCCAAAAGAGGAATGTCACAAATAATTCACTGTAGTCCTTTTGAAAATGAAATTAAATGTTTTGAGATATTTTTTCAGAGTAATAATAGGCATGGGGCATGATTGTCTGGGACCCTCCAAGAGGGTGTTCAACAGCCTGCCTTTCAATTTGACACCACTTTGGCGAGTTACATGTCCATTACCTATCCTAATGATCCTACCAGGGAAAAGGGACCTACAGTACAATGTTGAATACCAAACATGTATCGTTCCTGGCATAGATTCTTATCACTGAGATGTGGCAGCCCATGTTAAGACAAACTAAAAAATTTCAAGGTCTGGCCTGGATTCGATCCTGCTACTTTTGGACTGACAGGTATGCACTTCACCACTAGATCACCATGCCTAACATTTACATGGTTATTATCAGCATAAGAAATTTCATTTGCATGTGATCCAAATTTACTAGCCTTCAGATTCCTGTGTTATTCTGATGGCAGATAAATAGTGGCAGTTTCCCCTTTTTTTTTTTTTTTTTTGAGCAGATATCACAAATATTCACTGTGTGTATAACACACAATAAAAGCACTGGCCGCCTACAGTAATCAATCCTCTAAAATAACTTGGTTAAAGCAGCTGTTCGATTTGCCAATTCAACCTATTGTGGAAACATGTTTTACCCGACTGGTGCTAGGTTCAAACACTGGCTGACACATAAACCTAGGCCTCACTCAGTGACAGTATCCACTAGGCACCTGTGTTCACTAGTTCGGGTTCTGGCAGTTGTGTTATTCCTCTTTTTATTAACAGTCTCAATAAGAGCATGCACAGAGCTGGTTTCTGCCCGCACAGCCAGTGTCTCGCAGCCTGGCCCACCGGGTTGATAGCTGGGCCAGAGGCAGTGAGCTGTTATAATGGACAGAGACAGCCCACTAAGGCACTGCCAGCTCACTATACCAGCATGCTGTCCACTGCACCATGTGCTCCGCTATTGAATGAACTTGCAGCTCTTGGGTTGTGCTGTGGTGTGCCTTCATCTGCCTGCAATGTCCAGAGACTTACAGGGAGAGAATAACTCATTCACATTTTGTGCTACATAATTCCTACTATGAATCAATTGATTATTACAATTCCGATTATCTGATTTGATCCATTATAAATGGTTAAATGGTTTTTGAAAGCCTGTGACTGTGAAAACAATGGGTTTGTTTATAAATAAATCTTGTGGTACCAGTCACGATTTTTCTTCATTTACTTTTTGCATGACGTGCTTTGGGAAAAGATCCCCATTTGCAAGCCTGTTTTTCGTGTGAATTAAGGAATTTCCATTGATGTTGTCAATGTGTGAGAGATTGCTTCATTTCCTTGACTTTTATTGCAATATATAAGAAATACGCAATTTTTTTGTTGGTTAGCGATTCTTTTGGTGAAGTTAGTGGTGAAATTTAGAAGAATTTGTATTTACAGTTTTCTAATGGTTCATTTGTGCAGAGTCTCTCTCTCTCTCTCTCTCTCTCTCACACACACACACACACACACACACACACACACACTAAAAATCACACACAACTTCTTGTACACCTTACACATCGAAAATATCTTATAAAAAAAAAAAAAAAAAAAAAAAAGAAAACAGTTACAAAGATCTTCTTACAAGTAGTCCACAGAGATAACATTATAGGTCTTCCACAGATTATGGTATGCTTTTGTACAGACCCGATTTTACAATTGTGCTTATTTCTATGTTTTACTATTTTTATTTAAGTATACTATTGAAACATCTGTAGAAATTCACTGATTCACTTTCAAGTTTTTCATTTAAAATTTTACCTTCATATTTTCTGTAATGTGAATATATCTCCAGTTCTTCTAGCAAATCCATTTGATGTCCCTTATTTAGTCAGTTTACATTTTGCTCTGTTTTTTCAAACGGGTGTCCTGTATTGTGTATGGGTGCTGTTATTGCTGACGCAGTGTGTTTGTTGTGTGTGTAGGCTTTAATGTGCTGTGTGTACCTGCTGTTGAAATTTCGCCCTGTTTGACCTAGGTAGAACATGGAGTATTCCGGGCATGTTACCTTGTATATTTTCTGTAATGTGAATATATCTCCAGTTCTTCTAGCAAATCCATTTGATGTCCCTTATTTAGTCAGTTTACATTTTGCTCTGTTTTTTCAAACAGGTGTCCTGTATTGTGTATGGGTGCTGTTATTGCTGACGCAGTGTGTTTGTTGTGTGTGTAGGCTTTAATGTGCTGTGTGTACCTGCTGTTGAAATTTCGCCCTGTTTGTCCTAGGTAGAACATGGAGTGTTCCGGGCATGTTACCTTGTATACATAAAAAGCAGCATGATACTATCTAAAGAACTAAGAACCAGAAAGCTCCCCCAAGATGTGCAGTTTATATCACTTGACATCATCAACCTTTACTCAAATATACCCATACAAGAAGCTATAACAGGAACCTTACGCAACACAAGAAACTTTCATACACAGATATTGTCAAATTTATGTAACTCCTTCAGTTAACCCTAAGTTACAACTACTTTACCTTTAATGGCAACATTTATAAACAAACAGATGGCCTAGCAATGGGATCATGTATATATGGTACCATAGTTGACATACACATAAATCACCTAGAACAAAAATTATTTAATAGCCAACAACCTTGCCTAAAGAAAATAGAATTTTATAGGATATACGTGGATGACACAACACTGTTCTTGAAAGGGGACACCAAAGACATCACAGACATTCTAAATTATTTCAATAATCTACATGAGAAAATCAGATTTACAGTAGAATGTGAGCAAAATAAAAGCATTGACTTCCTGGACCTAAATATTACAAGACACAACAACACACGCACATTCAAAATTTATAGGAAAAATACAATGACTGACACCTCAATCCCTGCAACCTCATGTCATCCAAATACCTATAAACAGGCACCATACAGGTCAATGCTACATAGGGCAACAAAAATACCATTGAACCAAGAAAACATGCAACAAGAAATAAACACAGTGAAAAAGATAGCAGCTGCCAATTGTTACAAAGTTTCCATTGTTGACACAATCCTAGACAAAGTGAAGAAAGACCCAGGTGCAAACTGCACGACAGAAGAAAAAGGGAAAAACAAATGTATATCTAGTATCCCAAACATAGGCAATGTATCACAGAAGATTGCAAATATTTTCAAAAACCACAAAGTAAAAATGGTGTTTTCTACATCCAATAAACTACAACAAAAACTAATACATAATATAAAGTGTAACCATGATCCATATTCAGACTCTAGAATATACAAGTAATTTATGAGCCAAATTGTTAAGATAAATAACCTCTGTACAAAAGAATATCATAATCTGTGGAAGACCTATAATGTTATCTCTGTGGACTACTTGTAAGAAGATCTTTGTAATTGTTTTGTTTATATAAGATATTTTTCGATGTGTAAAGTGTACAACAAGATGTGTGTGATGTTTAGTGTGTGTGTGTGTGTGTGTGTGTGTGTGTGTGTGTGTGTGTGTGAGTGAGAGAGAGAGAGAGAGAGAGAGAGATTGAGTCTGCACAAATGGACCTTTAGAAAATTGTGAGTACAGATTCTTCTAAATTTCACCACTAACTTCACCAAAGGAATCAATAACCAACTAAAAAATTGCGTGTTTCGTATATATTGCAATAAAAGTCAAGGAAATGAAGCAGACTCTCACACATTGACAACATCAATGGAAATGGCTTAATGCACACAAAAAATGCACTTGAAAATGGGAATCGTTTCCCGAAATGCGTTGTGCGAAAAGTAAATAAAGAAAAATTGTGACTGGTACCAGAATATTTATTTATAAACAAACCTACAATTCTGATTGTCAGGGACTCCTCTCTAAGAGAATACATTACCTTTAATCCCATCAACGAATGTCTGAACTGTGCTGTTTGAAAATTAAGGCATATAATAACAAGAATCTTTTCACAGTAAATACATTCTGTAATTGTTGTTAGTATCGCAAACAGTCTTATGAAATATACAGATACAGTAACAGGCTGGAACTAAATAAAAGCTGGCTCTAGTGAGAAATATGCAGTTTCCTTTGTTTTTTCCATTTTTTAAATTATATTTGGGTCATGTACACAAAGCCCTACTACCATTGTTCTCAATATTAAACTAAGTACATCATATGCTATAATCTAGGATGGTAGCCAACTGAATGGGGGGCAAATGAAAATCCAACAGTGTTATTTAGTAATGTAACAAGAACAGAGAATTTATAACTTTATTTTGACATTCAGGCAATCGGATTCTTTTTCCTGAAGTAAATGCATTATACCATAAAATAACAAAAACAATCAATTATTGATAATTTAATTGGATAGATAAAAAAATCTACTTACCAAGTGGCGGCAGAATGCACACACACACACACACACACACACACACACACACACACACACACTGCCGCTGCTTGAGTAGATTTTTGTATCTATTCAAGTAAATAATACTATAAACTAAATATCAGTGTTTGCCAAGTGAAGCCAACTGGCTGTTACAGTCACTCTTAGAAATAAAAGTAATACAACATCAGACACCACAAGTTTTTGTGCAGAAACAATTGCAACATTTAAATAAAGTACTCCTGATAATTACACAGTTTCTGCAGAATAAACCTTACTAAATAGAAGTTATACAGAATCAGTAGGTCATCAGCATTTTTTGGAAAGATCAGTGATCTTCTCTCACTGTCGATCAGCCGCACTCAGCTAAAATTTCTGTCTGCAGACACACTTGTCGTGGAGATTATTAGCACAGATCAAGGTAATCTGAAGGGCCTGGGAAACTCTTATTTAACATATTCTTCACAATGTCACAAAGTGTTCTGAAACTTCCTTTTCAAAGTAAGCTGTTGTTAAGTAACAAGAAAATTCATCTTTTATATCCCAGCTCCTCTTGAAAGGTTTATCTAAGTTGTCTACTCAATTGCCAGATTGGGTTTTCTTTGGTTCTGTGGGGAACAAACCACAGTCATTCATTGAAAGTGGGAAAAAAAGCACATAACCCCATAACATACAAAAGTCACTCTTCAAAGGGACATAACGTAAATGGAGAGAGAGAGAGAGAGAGAGAAAGGGGGGGGGGGGGGGGGGAGGAAATATGGGAGAATGAATGGCAAAGGACACAGAAAAGTACTTATTTCCTTTAACTAATGCTAGTCCATCAACTGACAGCAAAACTGAGAGTTACCATCCTTCAATGTACCAAACAATTGGTGTACAGTACTATGCATTTCCTGTCTTTCTTCTGGGTTCCATTTCTGAGATTTAGAATACTGGGGCACAAAAATGATGTAACAAGATGTGCTTCCTAAATCTCAGTCTTCTCGTTCAGAAAAGATTCTGTCCTCCACTTGAGTGGTGTGATATCTGTCTACAATATAAAATAAGACCTTGAAAGCAATCTTTTTTTAGCAGCAACAAATGCTTGCTAACCAGGAAGCAGAAGTAATACATATCGACAACTCTAGTTCCAATGATGTTGGATGTGTAGTTTCTGAAACAGAGGAGTGAGCAAACATATTGTTGTATCTTACGCAAAACAAAATGGAGTCTTGGGTGCTTCTTTGCTTGAAGCTTGTAACTAACAACTTGAAACTTTGAGAGTAAGTAATCAAAGCTGTAAGAAGCTTCCTATTCCAGCCTTCTAATCAATGCATTTTATTCTGTTCCAGAAATATGACACTGATTTCATCAACGGAATTTGCCACAGACTATCAGAATGTTGCACCTCCTAAATCTGTGACAGAAATATCATAACTTTCTAATTCAGACAACATTTTTCTTGAATACTGAGACAGATTTAACATCTTCACCATGAAATTTAGTATTTACAAAACACATGATTTCAAATGCATTTCTCGAGTTACATACTGACAAAAAAGGTAATGTATTCAGTTTTAGTGTATTATTTATCAGGCCACAAATCCTCTTCAGAGGCACTAGCACTGGTTGCTAAGCAAGATTTGGTTCCCTGTTGTATATCTGCTTTGATTTTTTTCAGGTACCTCCGAAAAATTTCCTGAAATCATTAACAGATGAGTAACATCATTAACAGTTATGAGGCCTGATTTTGCATACTGTGTGCCTATGTCTAAAAGGTTCTGATGTAAGTTCCTCAACTCTTCACCTTTATAATATCACAGGAATGTAGATCCTGCCTGCAGACTTGAATGCAACTACTACGAGGGTGGTTCAAAAAGTTCTCGGAATCACAATGAGAGATCAGCACTAGCACAAGATGTTCATGTGATATTCATTTACTGTTGCCTGTAAACACGTGCCACATCAGTGCTCTTGGAAGAGAGCTGTGGTGGTGATTTGACTCTGTTGTTGTGTGTCCTGTGTAGTGATTTGCAAAGATGGGGGGGGGAATCAAGATTCGAGCAGTGATTAAGTACTTCGTAAAGAAAGGTATGAAAGCAAAGGATATTCATGCCGATTTCTAGAATACACTGAGGAGACTCTGCTCCTTCATACTGAACTGTTGCCAAGTGGACAAATGAATTTAAATTTGGTAGGGAGAGCTTAGATGATGATCCGTGCAGTGGTCACCCAAGATGTGTCACTACTCCAGAAATCATTGCAAAAATGCACAAAATGGTCATGGAGGATCACCGATTGAAAGTGCATGAAATTGCTCATATTTGCCAGATGTCATGTGAATGGATATATCACATTTTAACTGAAGAATTAGAAATGAAAAAAATATCTGCAAGATGGGTGCCGTGACCCTTGACGCACGCCCACATATATGTCATTGCCATGGCAAATTACACGAAATAAGATATGAATTGTTGCCACACCCACATTATTTACCTGATATGGCTCTGTCAGACTTCCATCTCTTCCCAAAACTCAAAATTTTTCTTGGTGGACGAAGATTCACTTAAAACGAAGAATTGATAGCTGGAGTTGACAACTATTTTGCAAGCCTGGAGGAAACTCATTTTTGAGGTGGGATCAAGACAATGGAACATCACTGGACCAAGTGCATTAATCCACAAGGAGACTACTTTGAAAAATAAAAAAAAAGGTTTCAGTGATGTAAGTACTTTTTTTCTATTCCTTTCAGAGAACTTTTCAAACCACCCTCGTAGTAACAGCCTATTTCGATCTTTAAGATATTGGTGGGATGTCTCCATGAATCACTTTTAACACATTTGTGCCTAACAATGAAGGCAAGCATCACAAATTTTGCACAGTACAAAACCAACAAATTCATTCGATTGTGCATGAAGCACAGCAAAATAATTTTCCTCGAATGAAGAAAGGATTCTTTTTTAAGCAACTTTTCCTTCACTGCTTCAGTGGTAAGTAACACCTAATGATGCTGATAACAACTGTAGTTAATGCCCAGCAAGTTTCTGAAAGCTCCGTGTTGCATACATGGGTCACAAGTTTCACTTATAATGACGAGCAAACACATGACACAGCATAGATAAGCTCGACCAGTGAGGTAACCACAGTGCGCAGTCTGATGTGCTGGGAAAGCACAAGACGCAGGCCGCCACTGTCGGGCAGCATCAACTTATTGTGTGGGCTGGCCCCAATCTGTGGGCTGCGCTCAGCTCTAGGAGTTAGGTTAGCCCATGGCCCATATGGGCCAGACCGAGAAAGGCAGGCTAGGCAGGCTGAAATCAACACCGAGCATGAATGTAGTCTCAATGTCATCAGTGAGAATAAAATTAAACAGAGCCAATACATTGCTGACGTGTGTACTAGGTACTAAAATTCTGCATTGCAAAATTTATATATAAATTTCACAATAACTCAGAATTAAAAGTGTTGTATCTACTCTGGCTTCTCACCATCAATAATAGTTCTACCTGTTTATAAAAAATTTTTATGACCTTCACCGCCCTTTACAGAGTAGCCTGTTCATTCCATAATCTCTTTTTCAATTTGCTTCTTCAGTTGTACTATGAGTACATCAGATGTTGCTCAAAATGTTACCTGTTGAACAGTGTATTCCTGAATTAAGGTTTTCCATTTATTCCTTATCTTGAAGCTTGATATTAGTCTCTTTTGTTGATAAAAAAACACATAATAATAAAATGAAATAGTAGATTAGAATGTCAGAACACATGAATTAAATGAAGTAAAGTAATAATCACAACATTTTCTTGTGGGCAACTCACGGGACTCAAAAGAACTTCATCATCTCTCAAAAAGCTCCACATTTCTGTGGCAGAGAAGCAGTGGGTCTTATGAATCAGCACTGCTTAGTCATCACAAGCTAAACTCTCAGGAAAATAAATACCTCTGCTAATGGCATTCAGAATCGCCTTTGCCTTCCACAATGACCCTTCTGTTGGTCATTGAGTCCACAACTCTAGTGACATATCTTGAGCATTTAAGCAACTCTTTCCAAGCATCATGAATTGCATCAGAATGCATGCGGTAAGTAGGCAGTGACTGTCCCTTTCCCTTTATTATTCTGACTGTTTCAAACAAAATATTCTTGATTGGGTTTATGTCAACTCCTTTGGGTTGCAATTTCAATATAGTAACATTTCTGTGGTCATCGAGCTACCACTTAACCACATCTAACATATGAATGGGCGAGCTATCATGTTGGAACATGACGTAATCACAACTCTCATTCTGACAGGAGGCAACATCACATTCTCCACACTTGCAATGTAGTTGTGCGCCAGAAGTTTTATTTCCACTTCCCACAGGAGCCTCACATCCTTCAGCAAATATCTATGCCCCTACAGTTACCTATTCCCTGCCACTTGTTCACCAACTGTAAATATATTTTGGTTCATTTGTAGCACCTTTTGGCTGGTAAATAAAATATAAAGTAACAGATAAACATCATTGTCGAATGTGAGAATATACAAAATTTTACAATGCAATAAAAAAATGTAAGCATGTAAATTACAAGCTACAGAGCAATCTATGAAATTCAAATCACTAAATCATATCTGACGAAAATACACATGAAATTAAATTAATATGAAGAAAATACAGTTTTTACATGTGAAGGAAAATACAAAAGGAAAATAGAATTTGTAGATGCAAAACATCTAAAATTTTATGCATATGAAGAAACATTGCATACATCTAAACTTTTACATGTTAGTTACAAAAATATGTCATCCAAATGTCTATGCAATCACAAACTGAAATTAAAATTCTGTTCATCATTCAGATAAAAATTAACAAAGAGATATGATATAAACCTACATTTTAACACATTGGTTAAAAATATTTCATCAACATTACTATACTGTTATAAGACAAAGTAAAAGGAATACCAACTAGAATACAGACAAAATTAATAAAGAAAAACCAATATTCAAATGTAAAATCAAAATACAGAGAAGGGCTTTTAACCCCGACTTCAACATATTGTAAAAGTAATATAACTGCAAAAATAATAAAATATTGTGGGGCTGTGAGAGCGTTTATAGAAAGGAGGTAAGGGAAAGGCATAGGATGTATGATAAGACTTACAAAGTTTTAAATATTTGAGTGGACCTTCTTAAACCACAACTTTCCTCAATTATACCCCCCTTTTTTATTTCATCTGAGCCCTCCATTCATCCCCCCTTTCCATTACCCACTTTCTTGTTTAGCCTAGACGGCTTTTTTACATATATGTTTTACTTTGATTTATTATCATCCTGAATGGCTATACCTTATATTTTAATTCTTACTTTTATTAAATTTATGATACTTAATGGGATGAATAACGATTGAATTTGTTTACTCTTAATTCATGTATCTATTTTATTTGTCATCACTGCAAACCAAACATTATGGTTGTTTAATCTACAGTCTTTGATGCACAAATATTGCATCTTCCTTTTAACCCTTCACCTCTCTTCCTCACCTCCCTCTTCTCTGTGTTCCTTTATTTGATTTTCATTTTTTATTCTTTATTTTTGTTCTCCCAATTACTAACTTGATGTAATATTAATATTGTTCTTTTCATAATTGACCTTTTCTTAACCAAATTCCCAGCTTATGGTTAGTATCATGATTGAATGTAAATATTGTCATCAATGGGTTTGGCTTTCTGCTCATTAACCCTCATTGGATACTATACATTAGCATTTGTGTTCTATTTTTATTTACTTTTGATATGAAATACCATTAATGTTAGACTGGCTATAATTATTATGGTGTCTGTTTTTATCACTTCTACAACTTCCATAGCTTTGCGGGGGCTATGTCCTTAGTTCTGCACTTTTGTAACTTTTTATGACTGTTTTAATTTTTGACATGATGACTTTTATAAGTTTTATCATACATTTAATTCCTTTCCCTTATCCCCTTCCTATAAATGCCCCCACAATATTTTATTACTTTCACTGTTATATTATTTTTACAACAGAATTATGGTCAGAGTTAAAAGCCCTCTCTTATTTTTTCCCATTGTATTCTCGGTTTTGTCAATTGTAAAAAAAAAAAATTGTCGTATGATATGATTACTTCTCTGTATTTCGATTTTACAGTTGAGTATTTTTTTCTTTTTTTATTTCTTTTTGTCAGTGTGCTGATTGGTATTCTTTTTATTTGGTCTTATAATAATGTAGTAATGTTGACGAAATATTTTTAATCAATCTCTTAAAGTATAGGTTCCCACCGAATCTCTTCATTATTTTTTATCTGTATAATGAACAGAATTTTAATTTCATTTTGTGATTGCATAGACATTTGGATGACATATTTCTGTAACTAATGTGTAAATCTTTAGATGTATGCAATGTTCCTTCATAAAAAAATGTTAGATTGTGGCACATGCATAAAATTTTAGATGTTTTGCATCTACAAATTCTATTTTCCTTTTATATTTTCTTTCACTCCTAAAAATTGTATTTTCTTCATATTAATTTATTTTAATGTGTATTTTCATCAGATGTGGCTTGACTGATTTGAATTTCATAGATTGCTCTGTAGCTTGTAATTTACATGCTTACATTTTTTGATTGCATTGTAAAATTTTGTGTATTCTCACAGTCAACAACCCTGTTTATCTGTTACATTATATATTCTTTTATTGATATTTCTATGTAATATTCACCACGTGTAGGATTGTCTATACTCCAATTTTGTAATCCGATTATCACAGAAGTATTTAATCCCCCCCCCCCCACCCCACCCCATGAACCATGGACCTTGTCATTGGTGGGGAGGCTTGCGTGTCTCAGCGATACAGATAGCCGTACTGTAGGTGCAACCACAACGGAGGGGTATCTGTTGAGAAGCCAGACAAACATGTGGTTCCTGTAAAGGGGCAGCAACCTCTTCAGTAGTTGCAGGGTCAACAGTCTGGATGATTGACTGACCTGGCCTTTTAACATTAACCAAAACAGCCTTGCTGTGCTGGTACTGCGAATGGCTGAAAGCGAGGGAAAACTACAGCCGTAATTGTTCCCGAGGGCATGCAGCTTTACTGTATGGTTAAATGATGATGGCATCCTTTTGAGTAAAATATTACAGAGGTAAAATAGTCCCCCATTTGGATCTCCGGGTGGGGACTACTCAGGAGAACGTCGTTATCAGGAGAAAGAAAACTGGCATTCTACAGATCAGAGTGTGGTATGTCAGATTCCTTAATGGGGCAGGTATGTTAGAAAATTTAAAAATGGAAGTGGATAGGTTAAAGTTAGATATAGTGGGAATTAGTGAAGTTCAGTGGCAGGAGGAACAAGACTTCTGGTCAGGAGAATACAGTGTTATTAATACAAAATCGAATAGGGGTAATGCAGGAGTAGATTTCATAATGAATAAAAAAAATAGGAGTGCAGGTAAGCTACTATGTACAAGTTTATATGCCAACTAGCTCTGCAGATGATGAAGAGATTGATGAAATGTATGATGTGATAAAAGAAGTTACTCAGGCAGTTATGGGAGATGAAAATTTAATAGTCATGGGGTAAAGAATGAATGAGGAAGCCGCTTGGTAGAATTTTGCACAGAGCATAACTTAATCATAGCTAACACTATGACATAAGGTTGTATACGTGGAAGAGGCCTGAAACACTGGAAGATTTCAGATAGATTATATAATTATTAGGCAGAGATTTAGAAACCAAGTTCTAAATTGTAAGGCATATCCAGGGGCAGATGTGGACTCTGACCACAATTTATTGGCTATGGGCTGTAATTAAAACTTAAGAAACTGCAAAAAGGTGGCATTTCAAGGAGGGGGGGGGGGGGGGGTGAATGGATAAACTGAAAGAACCAGAGGTTGTAGAGAATTTCAAAGAGATTGTTAGGAAACGACTGACTAGAATGGAGAAAAGAAATACAGTAGAAGAAGATGGGTAGCTTTGAGAGATAAAATGGTGAAGGTAGCAGAGGATCAAGTAGGTCAAAAGATGAGGGCTAGTAGAAATCATTGGGTAACAGAAGAGATACTGAATTTAATTGATGGAAGGAGAAAATATAAAAATGTAGTAAGCGAAGCAGGCTCAAAGGAATACAAAGTCTCAAAAATGAGATAGACAGGAAGTGCAAAATGGCTAAGCGGGGATGGCTAGAGGACAAATGTAAGGATTTAGAGGCATATATCACTAGGGGTAAGATAGATACAGTCTACAGGAAAGTTAAAGAGACCTTTGGAGAAAAGAGAAATACCTGTATCAGTATCAAGAGCTCATGTGGAAAACTGGTTCTAAGCAAAGAAGGAAAAGCAGAAAGGTGAAAGTAGTACATAGAGGGTCTACGAGGGTCACTCCAAAAGAAATGCTCACTATTTTTTTAAAAAATCCATCTTTTATTCTACATGTTTGAAAGTTTTACAGTGTGTAGATACATCCTTTAGGAACAATATTTTCATTTCTCCACATAATTTCCATCCCTCTAAACTGCCTTATGCCATCTTGGAACCAGTGCCTGTATACCCGCACGGTAAAATTCTGGACCAACATGTTGGAGCCACTGTTTGGCAGCGTGCACATGGGAGTCATCATCTTCAAACCTTGTTCCATGAAGAGAGTCTTTCAGTTTCCCAAAGAGATGGTAATCACATGGAGCCAGGCCAGGACTGTAAGGCGGGTGTTTCAGTGTTGTCCATGGCTGTGCATTGTCATGCAACTGCAAAACATCCTGCTTTTTCCAATGTGGTCGAACATGACTCAGTCGAGCTTGAAGTTTCTACAGTGTTGTCACATATGCATCAGAATTTATGGTGGTTCCACTTGGCATGATGTCCACAAGCAAGAGTCCTTTGGAATCAAAAAACACCATAGCCATAACTTTTCCAGCAGAAGGTGTGGTTTTGAATTTTTTTTCTTGGGTGAATTTGCATGATGCCACTCCGTTGATTGCCTCTTCGTCTCTGGTGAAAAATGATGGAGTCATGTTCCATCACCTGTCACAATTCTTCCAAGAAATTCATCTCCACCATTCTCGTACTGTTCCAAAAGTTTGCTGCATACCGTTTTTCTTGTTTCTTTGTGAGCCACTGTCAACATCCTGGGAACCCACCTGGCACAAACCTTTTATAACGCCAACACTTTCAGTATTCTGCAAACACTTCCTTCCCCTATCCCAACATAGCGTGGCAATTCGTTCACTGTGATACGTCTGTCAACAATCACCAATTCATTATCTCTCTGCACATTGCCTGGAGTGTATGCAGTATGAGGCCTGCCGCTGCGAGGACAATCCTCAGTATTGCCCTCCCCGCTTTCATCATGTAACCTGCTTGCCCACAGACTAACTGTACTGCAATCAACAGCAGCATCTCCATACATGTTTTTCAACCTCTTGTGGATGTTTCCCACTGTCTCGTTTTCACAGCACAGGAATTGTATGACAGCATGTTGCTTCTGACGAACGTCAACTGTAGCAGCCACCGTGAAGACATGCTGTCACGGCGCCACTCACGGGAACAGGTTGAACTAAGTTTGAAAACAAGCGGGAAGAATGTATCTACAACTGTAAAACTTTCACACATGCAGAATGAAAACTGCATTTTTACGAAAATAGTGTGCATTTATTTTGGAGTGACCCTCGTATACAAGGGCAATGTACTTGAGGGTAATATTATGGAAATGGTAGAGGACATAGATGATGATGAAATGGGAGATATGATACTGCATGAAAAATCTGACAGAGCACTGAAAGATCTGAGTCAAAACAAGGCCCCGGGAGTAGACAACATTCCATTAGAACTAATGATAGCCTTGGGAGAGCCAATCATGACAAATCTCTACCATCTGGTAAGCAAGATGTATGATACAGGCAATATATCCTCAGACGTAAAGAAGAATATAATAATTCCAATCCCAAAGAAAGCAGGTGTTGACAGGTGTGAAAATTGCTGAACTATCCGTTTAATAAGCCACGGCTGCAAAATACTGACACGAATTCTGTACAGACAAATGGAAAAACTGGTAGAAGCTGACCTCGGGGAAGATCAATTTGGATTTCATCGAAATGTTGGAACACACAAGGCAATACTGACCCTACGACTTATCTTAGACAATAGATTAAGGAAAGGCAAACCTACTTTTTGCATTTGTAGATTTAGAGAAAGATATTGACCATGTTGACTGGAATACTCTATTTCAAATTCTGAAGGTGGACGAGGAGATTAGTGTTTAATGTCCCGTCGACAATGAGGTCATTAGAGACGGAGCGCAAGCTCGGGTGAGGGAAGGATGGGGAATGAAATCGGCCGTGCCCTTTCAAAGGAACCATCCCGGCATTTGCCTGAAGCGATTTAGGGAAATCATGGAAAACCTAAATCAGGACGGCCGGAGACGGGATTGAACCGTCGTCCTCCCGAATGCGAGTCCAGTGTGCTAACCACTGCGCCACCTCGCTCGGTAATTCTGAAGGTGGCAGGGGTCAAATGCAGGGAGCAAAAGGCTACTTACAATTTGTACAAAAACCAGATGGCAGTTATAAGAGTCAAGGGGCATGAAAAGGAAGAAGCGGTTGGGAAGGGAGTGAGACAGCGTTGTAGCCTATCCTTGATATTATTCAATCTGTATATTGAGCAAGCAGTGAAAGAAACAAAAGAAAAATTCGGAGTAGGAATTAAAATCCATGGAGAAGAAATAAAAACTTTGAGGTTTGCTGATGACACGTAATTCTGTCAGAGTCAGCAAAGGACCTGGAAGAGCAGTTAAACAGAATGGACAGTGTCTTGAAAGGAGTATGTAAGACGAACATCAACAAGAGCAAAATGAGGATAATGGAATGTAGTTGCATTAAATCAGGTGATGCTGAGGGAATTAGATTAGGAAATGAGACACTTAAAGTAGTAGATGAGTTTTGCTATTTGGGGAGCAAAATAACTGATGATAGTCGAAGTAGAGAGGATATAAAATGTAGACTGGCAATGGCACAGAAAGCGTTTCTGAAGAAGAGAAATCTGTTAACATCAAGAATAGATTTAAGTATCAGGAAGCCCTTTCTGAAAGTATTTACTGGAGTGTAGCCATGTATGGAAGTGAAACACGGATGATAAATAGCTCAGACAAGAGGAGAATAGAAGCTTTCGAAATGTGGTGCTACAGAAGAATGCTGAAGATTAGATGGGCAGATCATGTAACTAATGAGGAGGTACTGAATAGAATTGGGGAGAAGAGGAATTTGTGACACAACTTGACTAGAAGAAGTGATCGGTTGGTGGGACACATTCTGAGACATCAAGGGATCTCCAATTTAGTATTGGAGGGAGGCGTGGAGGGTAAAAATAGCAAAGGGAGACTGAGGGATGAATACACGAAGCAGATTCAGAAGGATGTTGGTTGCAAGAAGTTACTCAGAGATGAATAACCTTGCACAGAATAAGGTAGCACGGAGAGCTGCATCAAACCAGTCTGGACTGAAGACCATAACAACAACAACAACAACAACATTTAATGGCTACTTCTTTGGATTCAGTCAAGACTGCCATCTTAGACTTTGAAGTTCTTTGGCTGTACATCACATGTTGTCCTTGTATCAATGTGCCATCATATTTTAATCTTGTCACAGTTTTTTATTTTTCTTGGCAATTATGGTTTACTGTGGTAACTTATGTCAAAGCATGCATGACATGTGATACACCTGTGATAATTTTTGTGAGTTCTTCGATCGATTTAATAGTTTTTCCTGTTTTTTCTTATTTCGTGTGGCATTGTCATGTTATCAACTTTTGTATGTTGTAGAGCTGCCGTTGATGATGGTTCAGAACCAAAACTTGTAGCAAAATAAAATAACATTAATACAGACAGCACAGTGTTATGCATTTTCTACAACAGGAGGAGGCCATTTACTCAGGTTACCATCCTATTCCTTTTTTTCTAATGCACCTGCCCAACCATTGATTTGAAATTACCCATAGTTCTTAATAAACAGGATGTCCCTCTTATGAGTCATCAGTTGCATTTTGTCTGGTGTTTCGACAAACATACGCAACTTCGGTTTTGTTATATATAGCTGGTGTCAGCCCAAATAAATACTACTCATATCATCAATTTGTTTCCCATCACAAAACAAAATTATTTTTACAGTGGAATTATATGTGCCCAGGGACAGCAAAACACATCATTACTGCAGTAGCAACAGTACTGCCACAACTTGTGCCAGCAAGTGACAGCAGTCTGCACTGAACTGTTGCTGCAGGTGGATGAGGAAGCACAGTAGCCCCCAGCTCCAAACATTGCCATGAAATCTCACTCCAGATGCCAATTAAATATGCAACAAATAACGTTCACACCTCCTGCGAGTTATCCTTGTGTATGTTGCTTAAATCATTTAAGTTCTATGAAAGTAATGATATTCAGTTACTTAATACTGAGTTTTAATCACACAGTGGCCTAGAAACAAAATTTCTGCAATGCCAGACAAGGTGTTCCTCTGTAGATACTTAGCATTACCTGTGCAAAGTAAGGGTGTGTTGCTAGTATTACATAAAATGAAATGTTTAAGTTACTGCATGCTTCCTGTCCTTGAAATTATATTTTGTCAAAACCATGCATAGCTGACATGACAATGTATTTGGCACTACTGCACATGCACCATTTGGCACAAGAAACAGCATATGTAATATCTGGCCACTGAAGTATTCCATTTTGGATTTGATCTGACATAAAAGTCAGTAACAGAAAAACCAAAACAGGTATCAGCATGAGATGGAGGCCCACAGACCATTTCCGAGTTAGTTTAGTTTTAATCCCAATAAATTAGTTCTCACTGAGAAGTAAGGACTACAATTATAAACAACCAATGGAAATCATTTTCACTACAGGGATATGACATCACCAGGATTCGTGTGTTCAGATCATGGTGTGTGCAGCCTTGAGAGAGAAGTTACATGAAAACATACAGACAATTCATCTACAGTGCTTTGTAGAATGCACACTGTTCTAGGAGCATGTGATGGACCTTAGAATAAAAATGGACTGAACAAACCAGGTTTAAGAAACAACTCCAGTAACTAGTTTTTAAAGACCTACCTTATCAGTTTTCATCACTTACCAGAGTGTACCTTTCGCTTATGTCAACTAGCCCCAGCAACATATTTGTGTGGCAGTGGATTTCTATGTCTGCACACTGTGCGGCAGATCTGAGCAGTCAGAGATTGTCTGGGTTTGATTCCAGGTTGTTTCAACACTGTTCTGCAGGCCACTCTGTTTATGGTTTTTAGGTGGTTTTTCCAGTCATCTAGGCAAAAAGTGACAAAAATGAAAATCATATCTCTATCGTAACACTGATGTGAAAAAACATTCCAAATAATCATTGTTCTTGTAAGGTGAATCACATGGTCCTTGAACAGTACACTTCTACAAAGCACTCAAGATGAATCATCTACATGTTTTCATATAACTTTTCTTTCAAAACGGTTTCACACAGCACACACCATAATTGGACTATACAGGAGTCCTGCCATAAAATGCAGATGCACACCAATAAAAAACAAATTATACCACCAAATAAAAATGTTTTCATGGGTTGCAGATGATGTATGCAGGCCAAAGTAAGCACCAACAGCTACCGATAGTAAAAGAGTAATTGTATTAATGAAAACTAAGAAAATCCAAATTTCCAACAGAGGTCAGAAAACAGAAAACTGGTTTTTTGTCAATTAATTTTGCAAAATACTTTTCATTGTTCTGGTACAATGGTAATTTGAATGAATAGGTAATTTACAAATCCATACAATATCTCCAGTTCCAAAGTCAATTGAATGTTCTATTGCTTATCACTCACATCACTAATGCAATGTGTATCATATGGAAAGTCCTGAATTTTTCAAAGAATATATTCTCAAAGTTGGATGTAAAACCCTTTGCACCGATATATAACATTTCCAGTCTACTGCTGTATTAAATGGTAATTGCCTCCAACTCTGATCTCGCTAGCATGGAACTTTTATGATGTTACATTCATATTCTGTTTGAAGTCGTCTGCAACATGCACCTCTGAATCAGCTAGCAGATACAGCAATGCTATAACAAATAGTTTGAAGTTTATTGTAATTAATGTCCATATAACATCACATTTTGTTTCACTCTCAGCTTCCATGCTCTTACATTATTTTGTCTACAGGTAAAAGTAATGAAGCACAAAATAATAAAAGCAGCAATCAGGAGGACAACTTTTGAACCCCACGTCCACCCATCCAGGTTTACGTTTTCTATGATTTCCCTAAATCGTTCCAGACAAACACTGAGAGGATTCCTTACCCATCCATTACACAGTCCAAACCTATGCTCCATCTCTAATGACCTTGATGTCAACAGGATGTTAGGCCCTTATCTTCCTTCCTTCCTTCCTTCCTTCCTTCCTTCCTTCCTCCCCTCCTTCCAATCAGTATTTAACCAACATGTCATAAATAATTATAATGTCAACAATGTAGGAAAAGACAGATTGTTACTTACCATAAAGAAGACACATCAAGTTGCAGACAGGCACAATTAAAGACACTTACATAAAGCTTTCGCCACAGCCTTCATCAGTAAAAGAGAGACACACGTTATTCACACACACACACAAGCAAGCAGACTTCACATACGTATGACAACAGTTTCCAGCAAGTCAGAATGCCCAGCCCAAGATGTTGGAGCCCTTCATCCATTGTTCACAGGATCTCATGTGAGAAAAGGCCAAGTTGAGTTTCGTATGAGTGATGCTTTCCAAAACTGTGCTGCTGTGTAGCCAGAAACTTTTCCCTGTCAAGGAAATTTGCAGTATTCAAATTATGTTCAAGTATATGGCAGCAAACATGTCAGTGCGCAATCAAGGGAAAGCAATGTATCCCTCTACTTTAATCAATCACAGTGCACACTGTGTTGTCGAGTCAGACCAGGGATTGCCCTGCATCAGAGTAAACAGCAAACTTGAAAGCACGGCAAGTGCAGATAAACAAGATTTCCTTCTTATATGGCAACCTACTGCAACTAAAATTCATGAAATGTTCTTCAGTTTGCCAAAGTCATTTTAGACTTCTTGCGTTAGGTGTAATGGTAATATGGAACTGTTCAATGATAAAGTGACACAAAATCTGAACACATTTCTGTGGCAACTTCACACACTTCATTTACAAATATATAGTCCTCTTGTTATCACTGCAATTGATGGAAATGCAAAACCAAATGATGGTAGAATGAACACCTCGACATACCGAGATCTTCCTTTTGAGTGTTTCACAACGCAATTGGTCTATGTAGGTATATACCTCTTGTCCTACGTTTTCCACAAAATTACTTCTCGGTAAATGGATGTGGCTTTCAAATATAGATGAAATTTTATCAGGAGACAGAATACCATAAGAAACAGCTCCATGTTCAAAATTTAAATTCCTAACTATTTCACAGGTTCAGCACTGATAAATATAGCTGAATGTTCTCATTCACCAATTTTCCACAACTGTTTGGTTCAGGCTGCACTCCCAGTACGTCTGTTGGCAGACCCTCACTCACTGAATTTTCACTAATATGGAGAGGCACAAAATTTCCATCAATAATTCAAGCCACATTCAGTATATGGAAAGTTCATGACTGACACTTCCATTCTGAGTTCACATACAGGGAGCCTTTTTTCAGTACACACCCACTTCAGCTAGTAAATTGCATCTACTATTGTATTTGATTCTTGAAAGAGGTCTGACTGACCACCGCTACTTTTCATGTGAACCAGTCACTCCAAAACTTCAGATAGTTATTCCTACCTGTGATGTCTACATATGGATCAAATTTAATTAACACTGGATGCCTAGATGAAAAGATATGCATCTGCAAAGTTGACCAATATTTTCTACGTGCAAATTTTTTTTTTTTTTTTTTTTTTTGGGGGGGGGGGGGGGGGGGCCGGGGCCAATATCTCACTGTGTCTTGTTCAAGCCTTTATTCCTGCCACAGCTGGAAAAAGCTCCTTAAGCTTTCAAAGCTATAATTTTAGCACTTCGAGAAGATAGAAAAGTGAAATATTTTGCTCATTAAGTCCCATAATTAACTTTTTTATTCCAGGATATAAATCGGTTTCAAACATTAAATTGATGCATATGATAAAAACAAATATAATACACAACAGCAAATTTGCAAAACAAAAATACTAAAGAGTCAGTACCATTTTTGGTTAAACAGTTCTACAATTTTGTCAAGGACAGATTGTGGATAACTCTATTGTCTTTCTGATGATGATATTGATAGTGCATCTAAAGTCACAAAAATATGTTACTCCAGAATCCAGCAGGTGTCTTTAGCAGTTGGCCAATGGAAGGAACAAGCAAAACTGTGTGGGTGCATAAAGCTGATAAGGACTTCTTGTTGTTCATGTGAAACTTCACACATGCTTCCAACCCACCAAAAATTGTCATACATATATGCAATATATTGTCCTGGTTGTAAACTTGCAATTGGGATTGTTGTAATTTCTTCATCTGCTTCAAAAGCATCACTGGAAACTCTGCTTACTCTGAGCTGATTACAATTAAGTTGCTGAAACTGATGATTTTCTCTTGTTCCAGATATTGTATGTCCCATGGCAAACTTGTTTCTTGATCAGGCTGATCTTTTCCAATCTCTTCCTTTCGTACATAAAAAAAACTTTATGCCTGGACTACTATCATCAGAGAATTTGAACAAATCGTATGGAGTCAATATTTGGTTACATAAGGGGCTCTGCAGACTAGTGTGGTCTGGTAGTCTTTTTACTGTTCCTTCAATGTCACCACAAGGCGATTTACCATGTCTTGTTCCAAAAAAATCCATTTCGTTTGGCTGTGATGTCAAAATCCTTTTCATGCAGACATAAATTGATAAAATTTTTTTAAACTCTTATACTGAGCAGCCGGACCATCACTAAAGCTACAAATGCTAATACTCTGACATTCTTCACCACCAAAATAGAAAACAAATGGTGGCCTGACTATTCTTCCAACAAAATCCGTGCGCTGCATCTTGAACAACAATAAATACTTCTTAGCAAACTCTGCCAATATAATTAATTCATTTTCTGCAAGATTTCTTTTTAGCTGCTTAAGGTAAAAACTTTGGTGTTTTGACACAAAGTGATGGTGTCTTAAACAGGTAATTTTCAAAATCAGTGTCTCCATGAAATACAGTTCTCTGACATGTCTCTAATGTGTGTCTGTCAGTATGGACCATTACTTGTATTCCACTGTTTCTTCAGTGTAATCGTCTTTAAAAGAAAAACCTGTAGTTGCATTTTTCCTGGACATTCCTCACAACGTTGCAGCATACAATCTTTTGATTCCAAACTGCATACAGTTTTTTTCATCAAATTCTTGTAGTCACCTTGGATGGATGTTGCTGAGGTCAACATTAATCTGACATTTTGATGAATTGCAAATATACTTATTGAAGGTGATCCAGAATCACCAACTGCAGTACACCATTCCAGCCTGAGCTCACAAAATTCAGAGAATCTCAGCAGATTTCCATACTGCTTACAATAAGCAATGGACAGGCATTTCTGCTTGTGAATCTTCTCCCCATTTATTCTTACTGCAACACAATCCTTTTTGCGAGGTCATAAACGAGAAAACTCATCTTTAAAAAGGTGAGGGCATTTTGTTTTACTTCAACATTGAGCTTTTTCCCTATTTGGTTTGCAGGTGTTGCCAAAATCCCTTCTTCCATATTTAGTTTCCTAGCCTTCTTCACCATTTTAGTTGAAATAGCAAATTCTTTAGCCTTTTTTTCAATAGTCCAGCTACTTGATGCCAGGGTCAAAATTTGAACTTTTCTGCAATTGCCTGAAGTCTGAAGCGTAATCTTAAGTTCTCCAATTAAGATGTCCATATCTTTACATTTTTGGCACTCTTCCATTTGCATTTGAGCAACATCTACTTGTCTCACACCAGCAGCTGTGGCAATTACCTTAATAATGCTGCCTTGGGCTTTCAGAACTTTATGCTTTGAATCCATTTTGCTGACCCAAATACTTACACTGCTGGCAATGATATTCTCCTCTCTGGAGCTCCAGTGGAGAGTCTACTTAAGTTCAAACATTGAACACAGAGTCCATTTTGTGTGTTTGCCATTTCACAACATTCACAGAGTTTCAAAATGGCCATGGCTGTTGCAGCTCTCCGTTTCTTAAGTGTAGTATGCACTGTCCCATATTTCTTTGTCATGGACTCTTTATGGCAGATTACTTCATCATTGCCACAAAGCAAAGTTGTTGAAGCAGTTTTTCGGAAAACATTTGTAGCATAAACAATAAAATACCACATATTTCAGAATCACATGTCTTCTCTATGTAGTTCTTTTCAAATGATTGCAGGGAAATTACTGAAGTCTCACTGGTCATATTTATTATGATACTTCAGAGTTGATTAACTCACAGCCTGTTGTTTGAAGAATTTGCAGTGCATTAAGACTGTGAATTGCATCTGATAATCTACGCAAAGCAAAAATCGGCAGTCTGAAATTGTCGTCATATTTCGAAATGAGTGTACCCACATCACCGAGATGAGAGTGCTAGAGTAAAAGACAGAGAGAAAAAAAAGGCCCAGCCGGGATTCGATCCCATTTCCAGCCACGTGCTCTACCACTAGACATCTAATTTCTACATCATCAATATCAACAATGCCTGTCAAGTACCTTTATGGAGATGCAAAGTTTTTCCTAAATCCTATCAAGACTGTATCTGTATCTTGCAAACTTGAGAGCATTCACAATCTCATAAACGTTTGTTGAAATAAATTGACTGTCACAGTCAATTGGCGCATTGATTTTCTGGTTACTTATTAGGACATTTTTAAAAATACAGTTGTTAATACTCTAGGAGAGTTTGCATGCATTGTCATCTTTTGATTCTTATTCTTCTTCTCCTTTGTGCTTTCTCAAAAGACATAACCAAACTCGTTGCAGCTGAAGCCTCTTTCCTTTGCTCTTGTGGTTGCAATCACTTGACTTGTGGTCACTGGCACCACAATTTAAACTCTTCTTGTTTGGATCCCAAGTAGTGCTTAGTGTTTCTGTTACTTGAGCATTTAGCATCTTTCTTACTGAGGTTAGCAAAATTTTCATTGCTGTAACCTTTGTTATATCATCCCGATCAGAATCTGTCGAGTCTGCAGTTTCATCATTCAGAACTGTCTGTCCACATTTCTAGTGAGGTGCTTGGAGTACACAAATGATCACAAAATGAAATGTCTTTGTAAACATCATCGTCATAATCTTCAATTTCTGAGTCTGCCGGCTGATCTGGCAGTAAAAATAAAAAAATTTGGATTTTGCTGTCTTGCAGCTTCTGTAATGAAAATTATAGTTAACTGTTGTAAACCACATGCTGTGCTTTTATTAGCACAAAAATTTACAGAAGACACTGCATTTCTTTGAAATGTGAGTACTACAATATCGCAACATAAACGCACTACAAGTCCACGTTATGTTCACTGGGACACATGCATTCCACTAATTGAAAGAAAACTTTAGAAGTAAAATGAGTTTTAGAAATTGCCGTTATTGTTTGTAAATATGGAAGGAACATAAAACAGCAAAAATACTTACTTCGGACATTCTTAGTAGCAAGTAAATGACAAAAACCATTTAGACATACAAAACAATGGCAATGGTGTGAAAACTCATGTGGCAGCCCATTTAAAAAATCACAGCCCTCTATACCAGTGGTTTTCAAACTTTTTTTCTTGGGGACTCCCTTCGCTAGGAAAAATAGTATCAGGCCCTCGAGCCTATTGTTATTAATATAAATGGTCATAATTTATATTTTTTCCGTATTGTGTTTACAAAACTCAATTTAAAAGGATTTTACACAGCAGAAACCAAAAATAACCTGACTTATTATAACGAAAATATGGAACAAATTTTTTATCTTAATCACATTTTCATTTATTCAAAAACTATGAAATGAACATTACTTACAATTCAGTGAATAAGAATTACAAGAGCAATAAAAATTTAAATTAAAAATTTCAGTGTGATGGATGAGTTTCTCAAGATGTGGAGGAATGGCAGATAGAGCCACTCGAAGTTCTTTGTTTGCATTTGGCTTTGAACGGTAGTTCAACTTCATAGCTGTCAAAGATGAAAATCCAGTCTCACACAAGTATGTTGTTGCAAAAGGAATCAGGATCTTCAACGCACTTTGGCTTAGCATTGGGAAGTCCTTGCTAATATGTATCCAAAACTCCAACAAAGACACTTCATTAAATTTACTCTACAGTGATGTATCACAAGTGAGTTCAATAAGTTGTTCTTGCTCTTCTATATTTAGAAATGATGGTCCAGGAGCATTTATGAAAATCGCTGCTGAAATATTTCTTGAAGTGAACTTTTAATGTCACAAGATGATGTAGAAAGCAAGCTTTTATCACCTTTGGAAGTGTCAGATGATCTGTATCCTCTAACAGTGATACTATAATAGGGAATATATCTAGTATGCCACTCTCCATTCGGTTTTGCCACAGCTCTAATTTCTCTCTCAATGCCTTCACCTTTTCATTACAGGATAGTAGAGCTGCCTGATTACCTTGAAGTGAAGTGTTAAGAATATTTAGTTTCTCAAAAATATCAGTCAGGTAAGCCATTTTATATTTTTAAAAAAATCTTCACTGTTGAAATAGTCTACCCAAGAGTGACTTCTCTTTTTTAAAAAACAGAATACCTTGTGGCGCTTCTGGCGTAAAGCGCCATATCTTTTGACCCGAGGTTCTTTGACTTACTTTGCCTAGGTCTTCTCAGCACACTACATTTGCACAGCCATGTTGTATTTGCCTTGTTCTGTGTTTAAATAAATGTTCATTCGACAGCTAAAGTGTGTTATTACCAATCTAAAACACATAATATCCACGGTGGTGATACCGACATGTCGTCGTGTGTTCAGAAATTATTTTGTGCTTCGTTTCATCACTAACAGACTTGGTGTTCCAGTCCACATTCTCTTTTGAACAATGTATCGGCCAGTGTCCTTTTGTGCTAGTGCCTTGAACCCTATTAACTGTGCTTGCGTATTTAATAGTGTATCTATTGTGCATTTGGTGAAAAGTGAACAATTACCTGGGCCCATGCATGCCGGCGGTCACTTAACTGTAACTGGCCCAACGTGGCAACCATCAAGTGCAACTAGGCAGCAACAGCTGCTACACGGACAGTGCACGCCGCTTAGTGACATTGTGAACGATAATTGAGTGATGGACGTTATCGTTCAGCTAAGCAGTCTCCTTCGGTTTAATCTGATGTGCCGACCAAATTTGAGAACTGTAATTCGAACATTCATGTGCACGGGGTCACATATTCTTATATGCCTGATGTCACAGTACCACCCTAGTTTCTGCAACCATCACTCCATGGTCACACCACGGTCGCCTTCCACCTGCTTTCGTAACAGCACCGGCCGTTCCACCCGCATTCTGGATGGTCAAACTCCCATCGTACCTACAACTTCACCTGCTATCTCCATAGCTGACCCTCTCTAGGTACGTCTACGCATGGTCGATCAAGCCTCTGCAATCATTTGTCACTGACACCGCCTGTCACGGACGACATCGCCATCACCTTCGGATCCACGCCAGCAGGGGCCAGCATGCATGCCTCAGCAGCCTGACAGGAGCTGCAACCAGGCAGCCTAAAGGAGGTACTGCCTGCAACCTCCGACAGCGGCCGACCCCACCCAAGCAGCAGCCCGAGCAGTCTCAGGCAAAGATGCAGTCAGCTGTGTCCCCCGCCCATTCCAGATCGCCTTGCCTTCAAGCTTACCCACTATGCTGGTACCATGCGACTTACGGGGACATCACTTGCAACTGTTGCACACCTTGTGCATACCCAAATGATTTCGGCGGGCACATTTAGGCACCACGCCCCACCACAATCGTCCACAGCACCTACCACCTGTCACCACACCTCTTGCTTCAGTGGCGCGACGCCTCTATGTCACAGACTTGTCACCAGGCACTCGCTTTCTCATCGACACCGGCACTGACGTCAGCATTATCCCAACCAACCACGCATGCAAAATGCTTTCTCCTGCTAACCTCACTTTGATTGCTGTAAATCACTCTCCTATCATGGTACTTGGCTCCATCAAGATGTCACTTTGTCTATCACCAGTCGCCACCTTTCCTTGGACTCTCCATGTCACCAGTGTGGATGAACCTATGATTGGGTTGAACTTCATACACCATTACGAACTTGCAGTAGACTTGCAGGCCACAACGCTCCACCACACATCTGGTTCTTTCGTTCTGTGCTCGAACGAGTTTGGCACGACTCCACTCTCCACCCTCTTGGCTACGCTTTCCGCATGTGCATCTCTGCTCGAGGGTATTACTGCATGACTCTCTCTTTATTGGACATGTGTACACAGATCGACAAGCTCCACACACACATAACGAAGTGTTATGCACCCGCATTGCCACCGCCTCTGCTGAACTGGCTTACGCACGGAGTATGATTCGCAGTCTGTCTGAAGAGCTGCATCATTTCCAACCATTATTCGCTTCTACTGCACCTTCACACTGCATTGCTCATGAGTCAAGTTTTCCTCCTCCTGCTACCGGTCCCACGCTGTCGCAGGTGAATCTACAAACCGTTCATGTAACCGCTTCGAGAGATCCCTCCCATCGCGCGGCTGCTGCGCCACATCCTCCGTTGTCATCTGCTGCCAACGCCCCACCCACGCAAGGTCAGTGAATCGCTCCCCCCCCCCCCCCCCCCCCCCCCTTTCAGCCTGCCTCCTTTCGCGGGTATCGGCCATCAGCAATGACACTTGTCATAGAATTTGCACCACGGATGGCCCACCTGTATATTATAAAGCTAGACGTCTTAAAGCTTCCAAACTTGTGCGAGCGAAAGAAACTGTTCAGGATTTATTGGCTTCCAGCATGCTTCGACCATTGGACAGCAACCAGTCTTCACCTCTCCATCTTGTTCCTATGAAGAACGGCTCACTACGCATGTGCAGAGACTACATGCCCCTTAATGCTCGGACAATTATCGATAACTGTCTCATTCCACATATCCAGGATTTCACACAATTACTGCATGGCTTGAAGTTCTTCTATGTCTTAGATTGTTTGAAGGTGCATCACCAAATTCTAATGCACCCACTAGGTATTCCGGAGATAGTCATCATCACACCCTTCAGCCTATTTGAATACTGTTACATGTCTTACGGCTTGAAAAATGCTGTGTAGATGTGGCAATAGTTCATTGATTGCATTTTGCTATCTCTACCTTTTCTTTCGCTTATTTGGATGACATCCTGATTTTTTCCCTCGTCTGCCGAGGAGCACCTGTTTCACCTTGATGCAGTTTGTTCTGCTCTCAAGTCCAATGGTGTGGTGATCAACCATGACAATTCTCAGTTCTGTTCTACATTTGTTACATTCCTTGGCCTTACGGTCTTGGCCGACGGCCTCCGACCAATGGATTCTCTTGTTGAAACCATTCTCGCACTGCCTCTTCCTGAGAATTATGCTGAACTCCGTCGTTTTCAGGGTATGGTAAACTTTTATCGATGCCATATTCCTTGGGCTGTCTCTATCCAATCGGCCCTTACAGACTACCTCTGTGGTAAAAATACCACGGGGAAGTGAAAGTTGAACAGGACTAAGCCCATGTTCAACACATTCAATAATCTGAAAACTGCGACACAAAAGCAGCCACTCTCACCCACTCCGACCCCAAGTCCCATATTTCTATTACGACTGACACTATCAAGTCAGCTGTTGGTGGTGTCTTCCAACAGCACACCACGGACTCCACTCAGCCGCTCTGTTTCTTTAAAAAAAAACTAACCAGGAGTCAGTGTAAGTGGTCAGCTTTCAACCACGAGCTTCTCGCAGTTTATGAGGCAGTCAAATGATTCCGGAGTGACCTGAAGGGGCATCCTTTTACTATCTACTCAGACCACAAACCTCTGGTTGATACAACATGCAACCAAGCAAAAGGTCTCCTGCTGTGACACTTCCGGCACATGGACTTTTATTTGTCAACATTCCTCGGACACTTGTGAATATCAGTGCTTTCCACACTCTTGAACTTAGATGACCTTGCCTGACTGCAGACTGAAGATGCGGATACACAGCAGTTGGTTTCGGACAAGTCTTCGCTCGCTATCAAACCGTTTGTCCTGCATGAGTCGACGACCCCGGTCCTCTGCGACATTTCTACAGGCTCCCCCCGCCCTTTGGTGCGGTCCACTCTTCGGCATGAGATCATCGACGCTTTACACAACCTGGCCCACCCCGGAACACAGGGAACGACAAGACTAATAACTGAACATTACATCTGGCCCAGCATGCAGCATGATTGCCGCTCGTGGACCTGCACGTGTATCCCTTGTCAATGTAGTAAAGTGGGCAGACACGTGTAGCCTCCTTTAGGACAGTTCGACGTCCCACGTCCCCAGGTGTCATTTTCAGCACATGCACATTGAAATGGTCAGTCCTCTCCCCCATTACGAAGGGTACAAATACATATTGTCTATGATCAAATACATATTGTCTATGATCGACCATGCAACCTGTTGGGTTGAGGCAATCCCTCTTGTCAACATAATGGCAGAGATAATAGCTCACACTTTCCTATCGACGTGGGTCACGAGATTTGACTGCCCCCTTTCAATTACTACGGATCAGGGATGACAAATCGAGTCCACGCTTTTCTCTCGACTGTGTGGAGTGGCAAAATTTCACACTACGGTCTATCACCTGCAGGCGAACGGCCTGGTTGAGTGATGGCACCTAACTCTTAAAGCTGCTCTCACGTCCCACGGTGGGCATTGGTCTGAGGCACTTCCTTGGGTCTTACTCGGCATCCGTTCCGCCAACACAGAGGACCTGAATGCTTCGCTGGTGGAGGTCTTATATGGAGAACTACTCCTCCTGCCAGCTGAATTCATCAAGGATGCACGCCTGACAGACGCGATAAGCCTTCTGGACCTTGTAGAACGAGTATGCACGCACGTTGCCCGCCTTCGACCAACCCTGCCCCGAGCTCATTCCTCGCCGCCAGTGTTTGTACACAGAGACCTGGCATCACGCAAGTTTGTAATGCTGCACGATGACTCTGTACGTGAGGCCTCACAACCACCTTACGTTGGTTCGCACCACATCATACACCGCGGAGCAAATACTTTCATGATACTTCTCAATGGACGATCTAATGCAGTTTCAGTGAACCGATTAAAACCGGCATGGTCCCTCGCCGAACCGCATTTACATCTACATCTACATCTACATCTACATCTACGTTTATACTCCGCAAGCCACCCAATGGTGTGTGGCAGAGGGCACTTTACGTGCCACTGTCATTACCTCCCTTTCCTGTTCCAGTCGCGTATGGTTCGCGGGAAGAACGACTGTCTGAAAGCCTCCGTGCGCGCTCTAATCTCTCTAATTTTACATTCGTGATCTCCTCGGGAGGTATAAGTAGGGGGAAGCAATATATTCTATACCTCATCCAGAAACGCACCCTCTCGAAACCTGGCGAGCAAGCTACACCGCGATGCAGAGCGCTTCTCTTGCAGATTCTGCCACTTGAGTTTGTTAAACATCTTTGTAATGCTATCACGGTTACCAAATAACCCTGTGACGAAACGCGCCGCTCTTCTTTGGATCTTCTCTATCTCCTCCGTCAATCCGATCTGGTACGGATCCCACACTGATGAGCAATACTCAAGTATAGGTCGAACGAGTGTTTTGTAAGCCACCTCCTTTGTTGATGGACTACATTTTCTAACTACTCTCCCAATGAATCTCAACCTGGTACCCGCCTTACCAACAATTAATTTTATATGATCATTCCACTTCAAATCGTTCCGCACGCATACTCCCAGATATTTTACAGAAGTAACTGCTACCAGTGTTTGTTCCGCTATCATATAATCATACAATAAAGGATCCTTCTTTCTATGTGTTCGCAATACAGTACATTTGTCTATGTTAAGGGTCAGTTGCCACTCCCTGCACCAAGTGCCTATCCGCTGCAGATCTTCCTGCATTTTGCTACAATTTTCTAATGCTGCAACTTCTCTGTATACTACAGCATCATCCGCGAAAAGCCGCATGGAACTTCCGACACTATCTACTAGGTCATTTATATATATTGTGAAAAGCAATGGTCCCATAACACTCCCCTGTGGCACGCCAGAAGTTACTTTAACGTCTGTAGACGTCTCTCCATTGAGAACAACATGCTGTGTTCTGTTTGCTAAAAACTCTTCAATCCAGCCACACAGCTGGTCTGATATTCCGTAGGCTCTTACTTTGTTTATCAGGCGACAGTGCGGAACTGTATCGAACGCCTTCCGGAAGTCAAGAAAAATAGCATATACCTGGGAGCCTGTATCTAATATTTTCTGGGTCTCATGAACAAATAAAGCGAGTTGGGTCTCACACGATCGCTGTTTCCGGAATCCATGTTGATTCCTACAGAGTAAAAAAACATGTTCTAAAATTCTACAACAGATCGACGTCAGAGATGTAGGTCTATAGTTTTGCACATCTGCTCGACGACCCTTCTTGAAGACTGGGACTACCTGTGCTCTTTTCCAATCATTTGGAACCTTCCGTTCCTCTAGAGACTTGCGGTACACGGCTGTTAAAAGGGGGGCAAGTTCTTTCGCGTACTCTGTGTAGAATCGAATTGGTATCCCGTCAGGTCCAGTGGACTTTCCTCTGTTGAGTGATTCCAGTTGCTTTTCTATTCCTTGGACACTTATTTCGATGTCAGCCATTTTTTCGTTTGTGCGAGGATTTAGAGAAGGAACTGCAGTGCGGTCTTCCTCTGTGAAACAGCTTTGGAAAAAGGTGTTTAGTATTTCAGCTTTACGCGTGTCATCCTCTGTTTCAATGCCATCATCATCCCGGAGTGTCTGGATATGCTGTTTCGAGCCACTTACTGATTTAACGTAAGACCAGAACTTCCTAGGATTTTCTGTCAAGTTGGTACATAGAATTTCACTTTAGAATTCACTGAACGCTTCACGCATAGCCCTCCTTACGCTGACTTTGACATCGTTTAGCTTCTGTTTGTCTGAGAGGTTTTGGCTGCGTTTAAACTTGGAGTGAAGCTCTCTTTGCTTTCACAGTAGTTTCCTAACTTTGTTGTTGTACCACGATGGGTTTTTCCCGTCCCTCACAGTTTTACTCGGCACGTACCTGTCTAAAACGCATTTTACGATTGCCTTGAACTTTTTCCATAAACATTCCACATTGTCGGTGTCGGAACAGAAATTTTCGTTTTGATCTGTTAGGTAGTCTGAAATCTGCCTTCTATTACTCTTGCTAAACAGATAAACCTTCCTCACTTTTTTTATATTCCTATTAACTTCCATATTCAGGGATGCTGCAACGGCCTTATGATCACTGATTCCCTGTTCTACATATACAGAGTCGAAAAGTTCGGGTCTGTTTGTTATCAGTAGGTCCAAGATGTTATCTCCACGAGTCGGTTCTCTGTTTAATTGCTCGAGGTAATTTTCGGATAGTGCACTCAGTATAATGTCACTCGATACTCTGTCCCTACCACCCGTCCTAAACATCTGAGTGTCCCAGTCTATATCTGGTAAATTGAAATCTCCACCTAAGACTATAACATGCTGAGAAAATTTATGTGAAATGTATTCCAAATTTTCTCTCAGTTGTTCTGCCACTAATGCTGCTGAGTCGGGAGGTCGGTAAAAGGAGCCAATTATTAACCTAGCTCGGTTGTTGAGTGAAACCTCCACCCATAATAATTCACAGGAACTATCCACTTCTACTTCACTACAGGATAAACTACTACTAACAGCGACGAACACTCCACCACCGGTTGCATGCAATCTATCCTTTCTTAACACCATCTGTACCTTTGTAAAAATTTCGGCAGAATTTATCTCTGGTTTCAACCAGCTTTCTGTACCTATAACGCCTCTGTGGTCTGCCTGCCATTGCTGCTGCCTCACCTGCTGACACTGCCAACATGACCTCCAGGAGCACTCCACAGCCAGCGCAGCAGTCTGACGCACGCGACCCTGTCAGCACAACTTCCGAGGTGCCCACCTCTTGCACTGGATGCCGTCTTCAACGGCCGTGCTGGCACAAAGAGTTTGTATTCAAGTGAGAAAGCTTCCCTCCACAGTGCTGGGGGAGGGGGCGGGAGAGGGGGAGGTGCGAGGGGGGGGGGGGGGGGGGGGGGGAGTTGGCGGGCTCTGTGATGCCTCTGGACCCGAGGATCTTTGACTTACTTTGCCTATGTATTTTCAGTGAGCTACGTTTGTACAGCCATGTTGTATTCACCTTGTTCTGTGCTTAAATAAATGTCCATTTGACGGCTAAAGTGTGTTATTACCGATCTACAAATGTAATATCCACAACCTCATTCTTCAGTTCAAACATTCTTTTCAATACTTGATCCCTTGAAAGCCATCGAGCATTACTAAAAAAGACCAATTGATTGTGTTCAACACCCATCTCCTCACATAGCACATTAACAAGCCTCGAATTTATAGATATTGCCTATATAACTGTTTGTATAAACATTCGTGAAACTTCATGAAGGGGTGGACTAAGTTCTTTAGCGGCCAGAGCCTCCTCATGTATCATGCAGTGAGTCCATACAGCATCGCAGTGAGTTCATACAGCATCAGGAACTATAGCTTTTTACACTTGCAATCCACCATGAATTCAAGACAATGAGCAAGCTTGGTCTGTGCACACTCCAACACACTTATTCTGTGATATACCATTTTGACTAAAAAAAAGTATTGAGCGTGTCAAAAAGGTTTTCAGCTGTAGCCATTTTCAGTATTGACTCACAAAAAAGAAATTACACTTGAATGTTAAATTCATCTGTGAAATCAACACAAGTAATAAAATGAGCATCTTTATAAATGTCAGTTGCTTCGTCACCTTGAAGTGCAAAATTGTTGTGCAATTTATCAATTAACTGCTCATGTAAATCATCAGAAATGTCTAACATTCTTCTACACCCTGTGTCATTATAGACAGGAATACTTTTCAAGTGTTGAGCAAACGAGTCGCCAAACATTGTTGATACTATAGCTGCTGGTAAAACCAGAGTTTCTGCAACCATGTGTGGTTTCATGCATTTAGCAATTTTGTGAGAAATCTGGTAAGAGGCTAAAAGGGCCTTAGACATCACACTCATCGCTCTAGCAAAGTTCTTCTGGGTAGATAATAAAACATTTAGTTTCCTGACAAAAAAATCTTTTGATTTGCCCATTAATTCAGGATATTTGGTTTCAAGATGTCTCTTAACTTATGCTATCAGCAGCTAAAATCATTAAACAAACAACACACTGTGGATGCTCATCATCATTGATTGTAGTTTTTGTGAAGCCTAGCACTAAATAGTTCTCAACACACTTGCTCGTTTTCACCTCTGGAGTATCTCCCTCCCCTCTGCCAGTTGATGGACCACTGCTGTCTTGATGTTTGTCATTAATCAGGCACCGCTTCATACTGCACTCAAGTCTTCCTCGCAAAGTCTATAATTATAGTCATCACCATAAGGATGCCTTGAGATACACGAGCCAAACCTTGCACTCCACGGGATAGTTACGGAAACAGTAATGGCGCCGGCAACAAATGGTATTCCACCGAATATCAAATGAAAAAATACCACCTAGGAACAAAGTTCGTGCATGTAGGCTTTAACCCTAGATGGCGTTGAAGGAAGTCACACAACTTGACCGATGATTTCAAAAAGAGCTGAAAATGTGACAGCGGTTTCATTGTCGTCGACTACATCTGGCATTAACACCGACGTCGGGCGAAATTCAGACCAGATCAGCGGCATCTCGTTTGTTCGATAAAAGATAAACCTAATTGTTTGTTACTATGAATATATTTTTTCTCTAACAAAACGCACCCCCCTTGCATGCCACTGACACCCCACCTCAGGGTCGAGCCCCACAGTTTGAGAACCGAACCGCTGTTCTATACGATGAGAATACCAGTGTCTTGAGTTTTTCCCAAGTTCAGAAGGGCTGCCAACAGATGACAGCACTACGCAGAAGTATGCAACTCACCTCCCAATGTTTTAAATGGTATCCCAAATGAGTGGCACACACATGTCCCAACAACCACGAAATGGTTGACATTGATAAGAATAAAATACCGGGTGATCAAAAAGTCAGTATAAATTTGAAAACTGAATAAATCACGGAATAATGTAGATAGAGAGGTACAAATTGACAAACATACTTGGAATGACATGGGGTTTTATTAGAACCAAAAAAATACAAAAGTTCAAAAAATGTCCGACAGATGGCGCTTCATCTGATCAGAATAGCAATAATTAGTGTAACAAAGTAAGAAAAAGCAAAGATAATGTTCTTTACAGGAAATGCTCAATATGTCCACCATCATTCCTCAACAATAGCTGTAGTCGAGGAATAATGTTGTGAACAGCACTGTAAAGCATGTCTGAAGTTATTGTGAGGCATTGGTGTTGGATGTTGTCTTTCAGCATCCCTAGAGATGTTGGTCGATCACGATACACTTGCGACTTCAGGTAACCCCATAGCCAATAATCGCACAGACTGAGGTCTGGGGACCTGGGAGGCCAAACGTGACGAAAGTGGCAGCTGAGCACACGATCATCACCAAACGACACGCGCAAGAGATCTTTCACTCGTCTGGCAATAAGGGGTGGAGCGCCATCCTGCATAAACATTGTACATTCCAGCAGGTGTTTATCAGCCAAGCTGCGGATGAAGCGATTCTGTAACATATCGGCGTACCTCTTACCCATCACGGTAGCGGTTACAAAACCAGAATCACACATTTCCTCGAAGAAAAGAGGCCTGATAATGGTAGATTTGGTAAATCCAACCCATACCAAGACTTTCTTGTCGTGCTATGGAGTTTCCACGACAGTTCTGGGATTTTCGGTAGCCCAAATTCTGCAGTTGTGGGCGTTGAAAGACCCTCGAAGCGTGAAATGAGCTTCGTCGGTCCACAACACGTTACTCAACCAATTGTCATCTTCTGCCATCTTTTGAAATGCCCACACTGCAAATGCCCTCCACTTCACTAAATCGCCAGGTAACAGTTCATGATGCCGATGGGTATTGTACGGATAGCATTGGAGGGTACGGATAGCATTGGAGGGTACGCCTAAGTGCCAACCAAACAGTAGTGTATGGAATGCCGGTGCGACGTGCGACTGCACGAGTCCTGACTTCCCCATGCATAGACGAACCTGCTACAGCCTCCATTTCCTGAACTGTCTCAGCAGCATTATGTCTTGTGTTCGGTCGGCCACTACAGAGTCTATTGTCTAAACAACCAGTGACTTCGAACTTCGAAATCATTCTCGCCACAGCTGCATCTGTCAACGGACCTTTACCCATTCAAATCCCCTTCCTATGGCGATAGGATCGTAATGCTGAACTAGCACATTCCCCATTCTGATAATACAGCTTCACTAAAAGCGCCTTTTCAGGTAACGTCAGCATGCTGCGACTGCTGGCGCATCTGATTCTCTCTCTCATTACAGCTCCTTTTATACACAATTGTCATGTGCAGTCACTGACGTTTTGCTGTCCAGTACCGTCTGGTTGGTTGGTTTGTGGGATTAAAGGGACCAGACTGCTACGGTCATCGGTCCCTTGTTCCAAAACTTAAAAACACCCACACAGAATAAAAACGACAATGGAAAGACGACACAGACAAGAAAGACGTAGACGCTCGCAAATCAATCTCCGGGAGGCCAATGTCCAGAGATGGTTTACTGGTGGCCTGTTTGGCCAGGTGGTCAACATGTTCATTGCCGGGTCTCCCAACATGGCCTGGGGTCCACACAAAGACCACAGAGCGGCCGCAATGGGCAAGAGTATGGAGGGACTCCTGGATAGCCATACGAGAGTGAGGGAAACACTGGTCGATAGCTTGTAAACAGCTCAGGGAATCGCTACAGATAATGAAGGACTCACCTGAGCAGGAGCAGATATACTCAAGGGCATGAGGGATGGCGACCAGCTGAGCAGTGAAAACACTGCAGCCAGCCGGTAACGAATATTGTTCGTAATGGTCCCCGAGAGTCTGAGCATAACCGACACGACCAGCAACCATTGAACCGTCAGTGTAACAACGCCAGAGCCCTGATACATGGCAAGGATGGAAAGAAAGTGGTGGCGGAAGGCCTCCGGAGGGACTGAGTCCTTTGGGCCCTGTGCCAATTTGAGCTGAAGGCAAGGGCGGGGCACGCATCACGGGGATGTACGCAGAGGGGCCCGGAAAGGAGGTGGAAGAGGGAAAACCTCAAGCCCTGAGAGAAGCTCTCTGATGCGGACCGCGATCGTACAACCTTACTGGGGCCGACGTTCTGGGAGATGGACAACTGACAGAGGGAACAGGAGATGATAATTAGGATGCCTGGGCCTGCTACAAACATGTGCAGCATAAGCAGCCAGTAAACGTTGGCGCCATAACTGCGGTGGAGGGACACCTGCCTCCACAAGTAAGCTGTTCACAGGGCTGATCCGGAAAGCACCAGTGGCAAGTTGGGATAGTGCCCTGCAGCTGACGTTCAGCAGCTGCAATGCCAATGGAGCTATAGTAGAGGCAGAAGTCGTCAGCCTACAAGGAAGCTGAGACAGACATTCCCACCGCCGCAGCGAGCCCGTTAATTGTAATTAAAAACAGGCAGACACTTAGGACAGATTCCTGTGGTACCCCATTAGCCTGAACTCGGGAGGAACTACGGGAGGCCGCAACTTGCACACGGAGGGTATAATGCAACAGAAAATTTCGTAGGAAAGTCAGCATTGGAGCCCCAGAAACCCCGACCATGAAGCGTAGAGAGGATGTGATGGCGCCATGTCGTATTGTACGCCTTCTGCATGTCGAAAAAAGACAGCGACGAGGTGCTGACGGCGGGCAAAGGCCGTACGGATGGCTGAATCCAGGCTCACCAGATTGTTGGCGGCAGGAAGGCCCAAGACTCACGAGTACCCAACTCAACCGCCAGCTCACCATGTGTTCGAGCAACTTGCAAAGTACGTTGTTGAGGCTAATGGGGCGGTAGCTGTCCACCTCCAATGGGTTCTTGCCAGGGTTCAAAACGGGGATAACAATGCTTTCCTGCCATTGCAACAGAAACTCATCCTCGACCCAGATACAGTTGTAAAGGTCGAGGAGGCATCGCTGGCAGTCCACTGAAAGGTGTTTGAGCATCTGACAGTGGATGCGAACTGGCCCAGGAGCTGTATCAGGGCGAGCGGCTAGGGCACTGTGGAATTCCCACTCACTGAATGGAACATTGTAGGATTCAGGATGGCGGGTGTGAAATGAAAGGCTTCGACGTTCCACCCACTCTTTAATGGAGCGGAAGGACAGTGGGTAATTCGCAGAGGCGGAACTCAGAGCAAAATGCTCTGCCAAGTGGTTTGCAATTACGTCGGAGTCAGTACAAACTGCTCCATTCAGTGAGAGCACAGGGACACTGACAGGGCTCCAATAGCCATAGAGGCACCTAATCTCGGACCAAACCTGCGATGGAGAGATATGGAGCCCAATGGTAGAGACATACCATTCCCAGCACTCCTGCTTGCGTTGGCGAATAAGGCAGCAGGCCCGCGCATGCAGCCGTTTAAAGGCAATGAGGTGTTCTATTGAGGGATGTCACTTATGACGCTGGAGTGCTTGCCGGCGATCTTTAATCGCCTCAGCGATCTCAGGTGACCACCAAGGCACAGTCCTCCGCCGAGGGGGCCCAGAAGAACGGGGTACGGCAGATTCTGCGGCAGTAACGATGCCGGTGGTGACCGAGTGAACCACCACATCAATGGCTTCATTAGAAAGAGGTGCAATAGTGGCCATGGAGGAGAACAAGTCCCAGTCAGTCTTATTCATAGCCCATCTGCAAGGGCACCCGGAAGAGTGACGCTGTGGCAGTGGCAGAAAGATCGGAAAGTGGTCACTACCACACAGGTCGTCAAGCACACTCCATTGGACAGACGGTAAGAGGCTGGGGCTGCAGATAGAAAGGTCGATGGCGGAGTACGTGCCATGCGCCACACTGAAATGTGTGAAGGCACCATCATTTAAAATGGAAAGGTCAAGTTGTGCCCATACATGCTCAATGGTGGCGTCTCGACCTGTTGCCACTGACCCACCCCACAGAGGGTTATGGGTGTTGAAGTTGCCCAGTGACAAGAAAGGTGGCGGCAATTGGGCTATAAGTGCAGCGAGGACATGCTGCGGGATATCACCATCCAGTGGAAGACACAGACTGCAGACAGTAGGTTAGGTTAGGTTAGGTTAGGTTAGGTTAGTAACACATTTCCTCAATGTGAACCTCTACCTTCTAGACAATTATTTCCTGATGAAAAACTGAATGGTTCAATGATAACAAAACTGTTTCAAAAGGGATGAATAACATTATATAATGGCAGATATTAATAATTACAGAAGCAATTTCCCAGTTCCCTACAAAAGAGGATATAACTTTTAAATATGTTCCAAATATTGGTGACCCAACTTGGCCAGATGCAAAATTTCACAAAACCATGCCAGGAAAAGAACAACTGGTGGTTATCGTGAGTTAAGAAAATAAAACTTATACACACTTTATTCCTTATTATTCATTATTTATTCTTTTAGTATCCATTAAAAATGGAAAATTCTCGGCTAAGTGGGGTTTTGTGGATTCAAATTAAAGACATAATTGATGAGGATAGCATCATTCTACCATTAATGGGAAACAACGCTATTAGAAGTCTGTGGCTCCTACTTTCAAGAATTCTGTCACATGCTAGAATAAACAGTTTCAAACAAATCAGCATGATGATCATCCTGCACTGGAGATTATACAGCATTATATTCATCTACTAGAACTGACAGTAAATATTTTTATACTGTTAATTTAGGATATGCAGTTACACCATCATAGTATTGTAGAATTATCCTCTGTTTAAGAGCTTCAATTTCTTCTTTTCAATCAGCAATAGCTTTTCATAGATGTGTGTGTATTTTTTTCATTTCAAGGAGATTGAAACCATCTAGTTGAAGTGTATTTGTTGTTTCTGTTGATGTGTGTGTATTTTTTTCATTTCAAGGAGATTGAAATCATCTATTCAAAGTGTATTTGTTATTCTCTGACAAAAAGATGCCAGTCCCCACCAGCATCCAGGTCTTACAGTGTTTCAGTGGTTCTGTCTTTAAGAAGAGCACTGTGAGACATGGTAACTCTAAGTAACATAAAATCTCTCATTATTTGGCCACTGGGAGTCCAGTTAAGTATTAGCTGCTTCATCTGTCTTCGCAGACTTGTTAGAGTTAACTTCCAAAAGTACTTCAAGTTTAGAGTATGGTGCTTTCGACACAAGGACAGAAAATGAACTAGCAATTTCCAACAAAATTTTCCCTCATACTTTGGTGTGCCTTAAAGCATTCTATTTGAAGAACTGTCATGCACCCTTATCCTCAAAGATATTATAATTATTAACACCATTCACAGATTTGGCCTTAGGCCTGTTCCGACTGCTGTGTACAATGCAGTACGAGGAGTGATCTATGATTGTGCAACATGCAATCAGTATGTCGCCATTCCCTCCAGCCCTTGTCGCCAGCGGATTAATGCTAGTGATACTGCTGCTTCTTTATTCAAGCAGCTCCTCATTTGACCTCATGAGGTTGAGTGGTCCCCATTCCAGACCTTCCCACCACAGAAAAATATCTGAAGAAAAGGGAATTAAACCTGGTGTCTTAAAAAGGAAACCTTCAACAAACACTTCACACATGCATAAGCATTTTCTGGTGCGCGCATTCAGCATTCATAGCAGCAAGTGCAGACTGTTACAACTGAAGTCAAGTCACGGGTGAGGTAATACAAAGGATAGATGATGAAAGTTGGGATGTCTATATTAAGATGCATGAAATATACTCGGGACCAGTTTTACTTTTCCAAGGCTGTATAACTAATTTGCAATAGAAGAAAAAAATGAAAAAAAGGCGAAAGAAAAGAAGGGTAAAAGACAGAAACAAGCACAAATATACAAAGGGAATGTGAACTGGTGTCTTCCATTAGGTTTTTATAGATTTTTATCTTCCTATACATTTTAAAAATATTACTATAACTACTATGCAATGCTAAAATGGGTGATGAAAAGGTGGCGAGAGGGGGACAGAAAGCGATCCGCAAAGGGGATGGAGAGGACAACATGAAAGGGACAGAAAAGGCAATTTGAGGAGGATGCAAAAGGTTGTATGAAGAGGGATGGGAAGGACAGTGGGAAAGAGAGGGAGAGGGGTGGGGGGTGCGTGGGGGGGGGGGGGGGGGGGAGAAAGACCAGCTTGAAGGGTGATAGAAAGGGCAAAGTAGGGTGAGACTGAATGGAAAGTACAGAAGGTACAGGAAAGGCACTGGAGGGTAGGGAAAGAGGAAATGGCAGGATGGGAGGAATGGAAGAGGAGATTTGGGGGCACAAAAAGAGTGGCAAATGGAGGAGAAAATTGGTAGTGTATGACGGACATGGCATCATGCGTGGCAAAATGGAGATAGGCCAGTGTGAGGGCGGAGGATGTGGGGGGGGGGGGGGGGGGGGTTGTTAAAGGAAGG
Source organism: Schistocerca americana (assembly GCF_021461395.2). Lineage (NCBI taxonomy): Eukaryota > Metazoa > Arthropoda > Insecta > Orthoptera > Acrididae > Schistocerca > Schistocerca americana. The sequence continues at coordinate 135,284,370 of NC_060123.1, forward strand.
CCAGTACGAATGTGGATGAAACGAGAAATGGGGTGCAGGGTATGGAGAGGGCAGTGTGGGGTATGTGGAAAAGGTGGGGTGACTGGGATGGAAATAACAGTGTGGATGGACGCAGAAACAGTCCACAGGTAGGAATAGAATGGCAGAATGGAAAGGACGAAATGATAGCACAAAAAAGATGTGATGTGTCCCAATCAATCTTGCTTGATCATAATTGATTACAGTAACATAGCTGGTACGCAACTTGTGGACACATGACCCATGGAGGATGTTTTTACTAAATATCATGCTTCAAAGAGAGTGGAGAAGGTAGTGCATGAGGTGCGAGATGTCGCAAGAGACTGGTGCTGGCAGTGGCTCTGTGGAGTAAGCGCAACGTATGGCCGTTAAGCAGATGAGACACCTTGTTTCAGTGAAGTGGAATGTGCAGACATCCTTATGAGGTGCGGGGCATTGTGTAGCAGCTTTGGATGACTGTTAATATAAAGCATGTTATACTCTGTGGATTGGTTTCTGTGCTGCCATAGGATTGTTTGCAACTGCAAATGGCCTGGGGTGGGTTTGACCATTCTTGTCCAGGTGATGGAATGATGTTTTATCTGGCTGCAGTTCTGTAATGGTGGTAAAATTTCTAGAAAGTTTTTTTCTGCTTTGTATTTCTCTAATGTTATTGGAATTATTTATCAGTGATTAAAAGTTTTGATTAACATCAGTGTATAATTCTTAGACTACTATTTACATGTTTTCTAAACTCTAATATAAGATATTACTTAAAAGATGATTGATGCCTATTTCACAAAGTGGTCTGTGGATTTTTTGTACTTTCAACATTGCAGCACAGTCAGCAATCGTGATACTCTAATATATAAGAAACTATCAGCCTCGATTGCGGTAATGAAACCAACCTTTACCTAGGTTTCAGACCAAATAATTGAGCCTTCTTCAGAAGATATACCTGAATCTATAATTTGTCTAAGAGGGCATGGTCTAGAAATAAAATAGCCTGAATAGACATCGTGCCATTTTAAAAATTTGGTACATAAGAACTAAGTCAACACCAAAACTTAAACTCTGGCGTGCACCTCATCTCCATGGACGCCGTGCTGTGGACCTCAGGAGCTCACGTGAAACTAAGTAGGACTAGATAACGCGCTGCAAATCAACATGGCAGGGAACATTGCCCATGTTTAACTGAGACCATGACTGTCGAAGATAAAATACCAACACAGTTATATCTTAAAACAAATAACTTATAGAAAGGTTGAAAATCTTGAACATAAAGCCTCTGCACCAGGTTATGACTAACATGTAACAAATTATGCACAGATTTACGTAAGTTTGAACACACCACCCCGACTTACACTATTAGAATATATGGGCCCTTTCACAATGAATGCTGCATAACGCACCCATTATTATTAATGAAAGATGACATAGGACATAAAAGAGTCAAACTGTAGTATGTAAATGCCATAATGCAATAATCTCTGTTAACCTGTTCACAGATGTTTGAGTAGGTGTTTTTATCAGTTGATGCTGACACACACTGAATGAAGAATATTATCAAGATTAATTTTTTATCTTATTACTAAATATAACGCGTGAGTGAACGAACAACGCCACTTCATCACCATGTAACAGCAATACTTCATTTTTGACATCCCTTAAGGTAGTGGCTAGCATGCATGCATTGAGCATGTGACATTTTGGTATATGATTCCCATCAGGGGTCTTCCCACATACGGTGCTTACATAATGTGGCACACATGGTTTTTAAATAATTAAGATGCCCGTATCCATCCCATAGACAATAGTCATATTCATATAAGTGGTTACTAGCACATGAACGGTGAAATGAAGCCTTAGGTGACAAGATGAAGTTTAGCTGGTCCATCTCAACCTTTTGGGATTTAATTCCCTTTACATTTATTTCTAGTTGCAATCCAGAGATGACTTTAACCTTGTCCATTTACGGCATGCACATTGGCGTATTAGTAGCTATCTTTTATTTCTTCCCTGTGAAGAACATACCGTTTTCCCATGTCAAGTGTCCATAAAATTTTCCTATGTGTCATTTTGGGTCAAGCACGTTTTATCATATCATATTTATTTAACAATAGCCTTTAATATAAGAGGTGATAATTATCTTTTGTAGCGCTTAGTGAAATTGACGTCTGTTGGTCGATAGAGTATATGGGCGATGAAAGGGCGTTGCACGTCCGTTCACACAATTACCAAATTTTTTACATGTAAAACATAATTTGACCTATGCTGGTCATTTGCTATTACACGGCGATGATGTGGCATTGTTCATTCACTCACGCATTATTTTTAGTAATAAGATAAAAAATTAATCTTGATAATATTCTTCATTCAGTGCGTGTCAGCAATAAGAGGTATATCTACATCAACTGATAATAACACCTACTCGACCATCTGTGTACAGGTTAACAGATATTATTGCATTATGGCATTTACATACTACAGTTTGACTCTTTTATGTCCTATGTCATCTTTCATTAATAACGATGGGTGCGTTATGCAGCATTCGTTGTGAAAGGGATGATATATTCTAATAGTGTAAGTCGGGGTAGTGTGTTCGAACTTACATAAATCTGTGCATAGTTTGTTACATTTTAGTAATAACCTGGTGCAGAGGCTTTATGTTTAAGATTTTCAACCTTTCTATAAGTTATTTGTTTTAAGATATAACTGCGTTGTTCTTTTATCTTCGACAGTCAAGGTCTCAGTTAGACATGCACAACATTCCCAGCCATGTTGACTTGCAGTGCGTTATCTAGTCCTACTTAGTTTCATGTGAGCTCCCGAGGCCCACCGCATGGCGTCCATGGAGACGAGGCGCACGCCAGAGTTTAAGTCTTGGTGTTGACTTAGTACTTATGTATTGCATTTTTAAAATGTGACTGTGCCTATTCAGGCTGTTTTAGTTTTATTTCTAGACCATGCCCTCTCATACAAATTATAGATTCAGGTATACCTTCTGAAGAAGGCTCAATTATCTAGGCTGAAACCTAGGTAAATGTTGGTTTCATTACCACAATCGAGGCTGATAGTTTCTTATAAATTGATCTGTGGATCTTTGTTGACAATAAAATTATTGGGTCAACAGCTTGAATTTCTGGCAGTAACGTCATATTATAGGCAGAGGTCCCATGAAAATTGTTTAACATTACAATGTCTTACGTGGTTGAATGTACAAGCAGTTAAACAAAACTGTCCTTTTTCGTCGCGAAAAGAGGAGAAAGTAGCTTCAGGTAATAGTTTTCTTTGATTATTGTATTGCCTTTTACATCATTGTTAATATTCTGTGATTAGTTCCATTGTGTTTCCTTTAAATGAATGTTTTTTACTGAGTTGAAATTTTACTAATATGTATCTTAAGTACCAGGGAATGAAAGCTGTATTGTAATAAAGGTTGGGTTAATAAACATATCGTCTCAAGAGATGGTTCAGTAGCATTCACCAAAGGAACCCCTTTCATGACCAACCTGCTCACGTGGTCTAAAGGTTTTAATTGAGTTTCCTTTCAATGGGAGCAAAACATGCAATGTGTGGGAGCGGAAAGGTCAATGTGGGGGAGCCACAAAAGGCAGGATTGAGGGGAAGGAAATGGCCGCATAGGAAAAAGGGGCAGGGCAGTGTGAATGGTATGAAAAGGCAGCATGAAGGGGATGAAAAGGCAGCACTGAAGGACATGGAAAGGGCAATGGGAAGTGGACAGAATGGCAGTGTGAGGAGGGCGGAAATAGCAGCATTAGGGGGCACAAAAGGTGGCGTGGGGGTAACAGAATGCTACACGAGGAGAATAGTAAATTCACTGTGAGGGCTGTACTAAGGGACTGTGCAAGAGCAGGAAGGGATAGCAGGGGACAGGGACAAAAATGCCAGCTAGGGAGGTAGCTGAGGAGACAGTGTAGGGAGGAACAGTGGAAAGATCAATGAGGCAGAAAGATGGAAAGGAAAGCACAAGAAGGGGAGGGGGCATGAAAAATCAATGTAGGGAGGCTGGAAATAGCGGCATGAGTGTGATGGAAAGATCAATGTGATTGGAGATGGAAGGAATAACACAGATGGACACAGACAGTGTATTGTGGTGCAGATGGGAAGGACAGTGGTGGGGTACCGCAAGAGCAGCATGGGAGGGGGGAGTCAGTAAGGGTGGCTTGGGGAGACAGAAAAAGCAGTTTGAGGACAGAAAGGGACATGTAAGAGAGTAAAAAACAGAATGTACTGAGAGAGGGAAAAGGCAGTGTGTGAAGGCCGGAAAAGGCAAAAGGCAACATGGGAAGATGGAAAGCACAGTATGGGTATGGAAAGGACGAAAAAGGTGGGGTGAAGAAGACAAAGAATGGCATGAGAGGCTCAGGACGGGTGGCATGGGGAGAATGGATCAAGTAATGTGAGAGGGATGAAAACTGCGGTGTGATGGGAAGAATTATGACAGCGTGAGATGTATGAATAGGTAAGTGTGTGTGTGTGTGGGGGGGGGGGGGGGGGGGGTATGGACAAGGCAGCATCAGGCAGCAGCATGAAAGGGACAGAAATTAGGGTGAGAGGTGGACAGGACAGGCGGTGTGATGGGGACGAGAAATGTGGTGTGAGGGGGACAGTGTGACATTTACAAGTTAGGGAACATGCAAAGTCAGTAGAACACCCTACCCCACAAATGACAGTTGGTTGGAGAATGTTAGAAGGAAGCAGAGTTGTGCTGAAGAGTGCACAGAAAGCTGTGAATCACCTGTTAGCATTGGTACTAAGTGCATAACATTGATTATTTATATTTGCAATTTAAATATTTGTGCAGAGTTCCAACTGTGCTGACATTATCCAGACTAATGGCTTCCTAATTCCAATATTAATATCTCTAATTTCACATAAAAGCTTAGTTAAAGATTTTATTTAATGTTATTTACCATTGGCTGATGGAACTTCATAATTCAAACTAGAAATATCTTTCACACCAGCAATATGTTCATGACCCAAATAAATATTGTGTCTTCTTCAGTTTAAGTTAAAGTTTAAACCAGTCTTGGGAAACACTTGTAAACACAGTTTGTGACTAGTTTTCTGAGAGGCAACATGTGTGTACAGTGGATGTTATATTATTTAGAAGTGAACTGTTACTTAAAATTGCACTGGGAACATTTGTGCGTGGTTTCTACATGTTAGTAAACTTGTTTGATCTTATAGCACTTAATAAGTGATTATTATATTCTGTTATCTTTTATGCAAATCCTAATAGTAGACTGACTCTTAGAAAATGTTGATTATAATATACATGTTCCTGATTTTCAGATTCAAGTAATTAAAAACTGGGTGACACCCCAATAATTTGACGTCTGATTACTGTAGTGTCAAAATATTCCCAAACATTTCTACAAAGATTCACTGTTTAATGCATGCATATTAGGTTCTGCAACCAATGGAGAAGAAATCAAATGGGGACAACAAGACAGCTATATAAGACACATGGTTAAGAATGCCTCTCCCAAGTCACCCTTGGAGAAGATCTGAAGAAAATGTGATAGTTTCTCATAAAATACACAACACAGTCTTCCACATGAACAATTCACAAAGAATAACTTATGCTGTTAGCAAGCCCAAGGGAGTAATGTGCCACAATGGGAGCATTCCATATCTCATCCTACTTAGGTTGGTAGGTGGGGAGTGGAAGGAACTGATACAACTGGAATGGCAGAGTTGAGGGGACAGAAAGGATGGTGTGAGAGGGACAGAAAGTGTGGACGAAAAAGGCAGAGCGAAGAGTAAGGTACAGGAATGTGTGGGGGAGGGAGTCAGAGGAAAGGACAGTGGGGTTGTGGGGTGGGCGGAAAAACCAGCTTGAAGGGTGACAGAAAGGGCAGTGTGAGGGCACAGAAGACCAGCTTGTGTGGCAGGGGGTGCACAATGGAAGAGGCAACCAGGTAGAGGGTAGGAAAGGCCAGAGTTATGGGGATGGCAAAGGCAGTTTTAAGGGATACAAAGGATGGCATGATAGGCATTGAATGGGAGGTGTGAGGGTGATGGTAAAGGGGCACTGGGTGAGTTGGAAAAGGCAGCATGGAGAAGGTGATGGAAAGAGCAGTGTGGAAGGGGAAGGGAAGGTCAGAGAGGGTGGGATGGAGAAGAGGGAAGTGGCAATGTGAAGGGGACAGATATGACAGTGTGAAGGGGGCCGAAATGGCTGGGTGAAGGGGATGCAAAGGGCAGAGGTAGAGGACAAAAGAAGGTGGTGTGAGGGGGAGGGGGTGAGAAATGGCAATATAGTGGGAGATGTAAACAGCAGTGTGGGGAACCAGAAAATGCAATATGAAGGAAAAGCAAAGAATGACATAGAGAAGAAGAGGAAAGGAAGCAGTGAGGGGAACAGAGAGGATAGTGTGAGGATGGAAATAGCAGTGTGAAAGGTATGATTATGACAGCACAAGTTGAGCGAACAGGGTGATTTGTGATGGAATGGATAGAGCTGTATAAGAGGGATGGACAAAGCAGCATGAAGGGGACAGGAAGGTTGGAGAGAGAATGGGCAATGTAAAGGGGATGGGAAGGGTGGTGTGAGGGAGAGAGGAAGTACATCATGAGGAGGTCAGAAAGGGCAGCATCAGGAGAAGAGAAAGGACAATGTGAGGGGTATGGTAAGGAAGTGTAGGGGAGAAGAAAAGAGCATGGGGAAACAGAAAGGCCAGCTTGGGGACAAGCCTTGGAAGGAGCAGTGTGGGAGCAGACTTAAGGGGCAGTGTGGGGAGAGATGAAAAGGACAGCAAGCTAGGGGGATAGAAGGGGGAGTGTAAGAGGTGCAGAAATGGAAGTATGGTACAAAAAGGGCAGTTGGGGAAAGAGGAAGGAAAGCGCAGTGTTCCAGTGATGGAAAGGGCGATTTGAAGGGCATAAAAGAGTGGCATGAAGTGGACAGCAGCATGAGTAACATGGAAAGGACAGCTGGAGGAGTATGGAAAGGGCAGCATGCGTGTGGGAGACAGAAAAGTAGCACAGGGCAAAATATGTGTGAAGAGGAGGAGTGTTGGAAAAGGCAGGAAGGAAAATTGTGTGATGAAAATTGTGTCACGGTGGGAGATGGAAAGGACAGTGACTGTGGAGCACAGGATGGAAAGGGCACTGTAAGGACGACATAAATGGTGTTGTAAGGGGGAGGAAAAAGGGCAATATGGTGGAACACAGAAAAGGCGGTGTGAGGGGCCAGGAAATGCAGCATGTGGGGAAGGGTGGGAGGGGGTGGAGTGCAAGAAGAATGAGAGCTTGAACACCTCCGTGTGTGCTGTAATCAGTCTAATGTTGTCCTTGCAAGCAGCATGGGAGCAATAAGTAGGGAGCTGTGGTTTATTCTTAGAATCATCATTTCAAAGTTGGTTCTCATCGAATAGTTTGTGTCTATCTTAAAGCATTTTCCAGTTCAATTCTTTCAGCATCGCCATGACGCTCTCCCTACGTCAAACCTGTAGCTATTCCTGCTGCCTTTCTTTGCACACATGTAATATTCCCTGTGAGTTCTATTTGGTACAGCAGTGTTCTAAGATGATCCACAAGAATGTTTTGTAAACAATTTCCTTTGCAGACAGATTGCATTTCCCTAGCATTCTACCACTGAACTGAAGTCTGCCACCTGCTTTAGCTACAACTGAACCTATGTTACTCTTTCATTATACACCCCTACCAATTGCTACGCCCAAGCATTTGAATGAGTTGCCTTAACTCCAGCTGTGACTGATAGATACTGTAGTAATAAGATATTGTGTTTTTTTTTTTTTTTTTTTTTTTTTTTTTTTTTTTTTATGCAAAATTTTACATTTCTGGACATTTAAAGCAGTTTCTGCAACACTACGAAATCTTATCACGATATTAATCAGTATTCACACAACACTTTATTTTATAGATAACTGAATCATTTACAAGGTCATTAACATATAACATGAACAGCAAATGTCCCTGCACAATTCCCCAAGGCACACGAAGTTGCTTCTAGACCTGTCAATGATTGTTCATTCAAGAAAACATGCTAAATCTTCTCTAACAAGAATCCTCAATCCAGTCACAAACTTTGCTTGATCTGTGTCATGTTTTTCAGAAGTCAAGAAATATACCTGACTGCCTTGATCTGGGGCTTTCAGGATATCATGTGAGAAAAGAAAAGGGTAGGTTTCGCATGATAGTTTTTTTAAATATGTGGTGGGTACCAAACACAGATGAATGCAGTCATTCAGTTCCTCTTTAAGCTTGAACTGTATTTAACAGGTGACAAAGCAGTCCACAAATAAAGAAATGTGGCATCAATCTGGGCTCAGCTAAATTAGAGCCTTGTGAATCCCATGAATACGCAGAACAATTCCAGTTTCACAGAACGGGTAGTTTTGGAATCTGTGTTTATTACCACAGAGGAGTTTACTGCCCCCCCCCCCCCCCCACACACACACACACAAAGTGTCCACTTATACAACCACAAAGCATGTTCAATAATACTACAGCAAACTGGGAAAAATCAAATAGGTCATTGCTTTCATGGACCTTCTAAAACAGTGAAATGACTTCCCTTGCATTATTTTCCAATCACAGGGAATACTGTATATTAGACATATATGATAAACTGTTGCTAATAGAGGGGCAAGACATTCCACTTGCTCGACACAGAAACAAATAGGTGATCCACCAGGTCTAGTGGCCTTTCTTATACAGTGTCTTCAGTTGTTTTCAATCCAGCACTCATTCATTTCTGTTCTACTAATTCCACATGTCAGATGAATGCAGTAGTGCAAGCTGTACATTCTGATAATCTTCAGACAGTCAACTATACATGAGTTTTTGTCATGCATGAGCACATGGTCAGAAGACTGATTTATGTAATAATATAATGACTTGGCAAATAAAATCTTGCTTCTAAATTCTTGGCAAGCTCCTTGTATAGTGTCCATATACTGATTTAATTTAGCTTCTAGCAATAATTCATGTTCAACTTACATGTAACATATTTCTTTTGTAAACACTTTACAAATAACACTGCTACTGCACCACACTTGGTCTCCAAGTTCAGAGAAACTCAAATTCACTCAGTACGTACCCTGATAACGCGGTGTAGTTTGAGGCATAATACAAATCAACAGTTTTAATCACCTAACACCTCCTCATAGAGTACAGTTACTTCTTCCAATGATTTGGAAACAATTCATAAAGACATGCAGTAGTCCTTCATGCACTATGAGCTGGACAGTCATGTTGGTACCACAAGTTCCTCCTAATCTCCAGAGGAATCATGCACTATGAGCTGGACAGTCATGTTGGTACCACAGGTTCCTCCTAATCTGCAGAGGAATGTCTTCTAGCACCCGTCAAAAATGGTTTGTTAGGAGGCTGCAATACTTGTGCGTGTTCAGTATTCTGCCTATGAAAAATGGGGCATGAGCTAAGGATTCACTATCCCAAACCAAACATTTACATGGATGCTGACATTCCACTCAATGAAGGCAAAGAGAATTGTCAATGGAGCAATAGTGTATGTTTCAGTGGTTTACTTGCCCATGTTGGGTAAATGTGACTTCATCACTAAACGAGATATATGGTATATCTGAAATATCCTCTCTTAATGCCCATGTAAAGAATTTAACAAGATTCTCGTAATCATTTCCATGCAGCTCCAGATGGATAGAGATGTGATAGGGATGGAACCTACATTGATGGAGAATGTGTAGAAAACTTCACTGCCTCATGCCACTTCCTTGATCAATTGTACAGGAGCAATTGTGCAGTCACAACAGCAGCAAGAACATTAATTTCCACCTATTCTGTCATTACTTGTTTCCTTCTGTCATGTTGTCTAGGTGTTACACTGCCACTTTCACGTAACTGGATGAAGAAGTTGATAAATAATTGCGAGATGGTCGACTTCTATTGGGATATCTTGCTGCATACACCATACAGGAACAAACTGCATTTTTCCTTCACCCTCCATACACCATGAGCATGTAGGCTTTTCCTGCACTGATAAATCCCACATTCACTCAAGGCCTGCTGCTTTGACTGTTGCGCGCAAACTGACTAACAAGTTGCAGTGTACTCTAGAAACGCACAAGCATACTGTAAGCAAACATAACAACATCATACCTACCAAGTACATAGGCTGATTGGCACAAACAAGTGATGGTGTGGAAACTATTCAAAATATGATATCTCGTAAACGTCTCGGACTAGAATCCTGCAACGAAGACCACTGACATTCTAATTACCCTGCTTTTAATTTCCTAATGTCAACGGGCATTGTTCTACTTAAAAACATATGTCTGCATAAAATAAAAGTATTATTACAATCTGTTGATTAGCTATCAATACAAGACTTTGACTACCAATCCATTCTGTGCAAACCGCATATCAACAGAAATTTCCATGTCAGCATTGTTTGCGGTGAAAGTTTTAGGTTGGGGTTGGGTTGTTTGGGGAAGGAGACCAGACAGCGAGGTCATTGGTCTCATCGGATTAGGGAAGGATGGGAAAGGAAGTTGGCCGTGCCCTTTCAAAGCAACCATCCCGGCATTTGCCTGGAGTGATTTAGGGAAATCACGGAAAACCTAAATCAGGATGGCCGGACGCAGATTGAACTGTCGTCCTCCCGAATGCGAATCCAGTGTCCAGTGTCTTACCACTGCGCCACCTCGCCTGGTGAAAGTTTTAGGTGATTCACCCTGTATACAAATTTTGGTATGTATTGTGCAGCAATAATTACTTGGCAGGAATTGAAATGCAGCAAGATAAAAGCAAATTCTTTACCATTTTCTAAATTCCATTCCGACTAAAATTTTCTGCACAATTTGCCATCCACTGTTAAATGGAAGTTTAAGGGGGGTTCTTATTCTTCTTCTTCTTCTTCTTCTTCTAAGGAACACTACATTGAACTTACAGAGAAATCATTAGATGAGGATAAAATAATTTTTAAACAACATCTGCATCAACTTTCTACAACAAGCTTCTGTGACAATGTACCCTTTCATTTTTCATCATAAATGTTAATATGACTATCCTCAAATATTCTGACCCATTTTCTCATCATTCCACTGCTCATCGCACTGACCATTTCATTTCATGCATGCATGCGTGCACCCACACCCACACACACACACACACACACACACACTCACTCACTCACTCACTCTCTCAATCATGTCACATGACTCTCTGCATGATTTTCAACTGATTGAGGCATTTGAAGTAAACATAAACACAGAACAAATGCCTCCGCTATGACACTTATGAGTAGCCAATACACGCAGGTACTTAAGAGGCATGCAAGGATTGCTGACTGTAGCAGGCATATTTAAGAAAAGTTCTTACTAAATGAAGCTTCATACTTAGCAGTTGTAGTAACTAGAATAGATTTTACTTGCATTAGACAAATGAAGAGCAATATTTTCTGGTAAATGTATGCAGGATAACACACCTTTGGCCCCAATTTTTCCTGAGCTAAGTACTCGTTTTCTCCTGCACACAGCCGTATGGCCTCACCATCTGGATTTCTCTTGATGATAATGTAAACTGATATGAGATTGCCAATTAATATGAACATGAGTTGCCTCTCAAATAAAAAAACAAACTGGTGTAATACAATTAACAAATCACATTTATTTACTTTGCCAACACTACGGAGATACCATCTGGGATAAGCTGCAGATTGCAACTACATTGCGGTAACAGAGGAAGCAGCAAGGAACCTCTCAATAATACTGTTACAGAAGAACCTGAGTAGCTCTGTAGTGCAGTGGTTATGATATTAAACTGTTGCATTGAGGGTCCTGAGTTCAAAACTCACCTGGACTCAATAATTTTAATTTCTATATTCGGTTCGAGTACGTTCTAGAAGTATCCACAAATGTCAAGAATCATTGTACTTTAATGTTCTGTAGCTGTATATACACTGTATGTGTTCTGGCTGGAGACGGTTCGCTCCGCGCTCTTGTATGTGCAAGTGCTGAATAAACCTTTGATAAGTGAAGTTATTGTTCATCATTCATCTAATTACACCTTCTTCTATGTGGCTGGTGGAGACGCTGGGTATTGGAACTTGTGATAGCGCACATTATCGACAACACAGTGGCTCCCGTCAGGCCACGACAGAGCCGCCGTTTACGTGGTGAGAAACCCGAGTTCGAGCCATATTCAACAGATCGCAATCTATCGGGGACAGAAGAAGAAGAGGAGGTTACAATGACAGCAACTGTGTGCCACCACACGAGACATCCTTCAGGGTTCTCTGGTGACGATGGCCGAGAACCAAACAAGTGGCTGAAGGTATATGAGCGTATAGCCAAATTTAACAAATGGGATGACACCGTGTGTTTGGCTAACATATTTTTCTACTTTTTGGAGGGCACTGCCAAGCAATGGTATGAGAACAACGAAGAGAAGTTCACAAGCTGGGAAGTATTCCAAGCAGAATTGCGCAAGTATTTCAGCAACACACGACGACAGAAGTGCAAGGCTGAAGATAAATTAAAGTGCAGGGCACAGCGTCCAGGAGAAACTACAGCATCCTACAGTCAAGATGTCTTGGAGCTGTGTAAAATAGTGGATCCTAGAATGAAGGAGGAAGATGAGGTTGCACATCTGATGAAGGGTGTTGCTGAGGACATGTATCAAGCCCTACTCTTGAAGGAGGTTTCGACAGCAGCCGACTTCATAAAATGGTGCCAGTATATCGAGACAATGCATCAAAAAAGAATTACATGCAAGAAGTTTGAACAACTTCCAAACATCGTATCGATGTCTGTGATGGAGGAAGAAACTGATTTCACAAGTGTTCTTTATCAGATAGTGAGAGAGGAAATTCAGAAGGCAGTTGGATTGCACAGCGAGCAAAATACTGAGATGCTTCAAGAGGTCATAAGGGAGGAAGTGAAACATACACTGAACCCAATCTCTCGTCCTTCATTTCCCTTTAAAACAGCAAAAAGATCGAGACCCAGGAGAAGTTATGTTCCTACAATGGGCATCAAGGAAGACTGACATCTGGAGGACCCAGGATGACCAACCAGTATGTTTCCACTGTGGACGACTGGGACACATGGTATGCTATTGTTGAGAAAGGCAGTGGATATTTGATGACGCCCATGCCAGAAGACAGCAGACCGATCTCAGCCGACGCCAACTCTGGGATGACGAAGATGAACAAGATGATGTGGGTTCAGGATGACATAGGTCACCATCGCTGCAAGACAGCTGCTGGAGAGGATGCTCCCAACACGCCAATCAAGGTCTTGTTCGCCGTTTAGAAGGTCCAGCAAATCACCTTGCCGCCGCAACCTGGAAAACTAAAGGGTGTGACCTACCTTGGAGGTGAGGCCGCTAAAGAGAAAAATCCTCCACTGTCGATAACTACAAAAATGATAGGAAACTACGTCAATATTCTCATGGATGGCCAACCAGCCCAAGCTTTTGTGGACTCTGGAGCATCATATTCAGTCATTTAGGAGAAGTACCATTGCCAGTTGCAGAAAACCATATTCGTCGACAACAAAACATCTCTGCTGAAGGTGGCTAATGGGAAATATGCAAAACCTACAGGAAGATGTGTTATTTGTGTGGGTATAAGTGGCCATATACAGCCCTTAGAATTTATCATCTTACAAGAGTGTAGTCATGACGTCATTCTCAGATGGGACTTTTTGAAAGCTTTTCTCAGGCAATTATAGATTGTAGTCGCTCAAAGATTATGCTAGACAAGATGAGATACTGTGAACAGGAAGATGCACATCCGACTGCGTGGAGACTACGTGTGCTGGATGAAGTGATCATTCTTGCAGTCAGCGCTAGAAAAGTAGCTTTCGTGTGTCATGCCATGCATCAACCCAAGGATCTTGTAGTAGAATGTAGGAGAAGCATACCGCTGAAGAATAACTTTGTCATCCCAGCCTCTGTCGTCTTGCTTAAGAACGGATTTAGTGAATTGTGGATAGTTAACTGTCACAGAGAACCACAGATCCTTCCAAGATGCATGTACGTAGCAAATGTTGAGCCATTAATTGCAGAACAGCTGAGCATCATAGAAACCTTCCATGCCGAGTCTGTGGCCGAAATTAGTCCAACCACTGTGAGAGAAGATCTTCTAGCTCGACTATCACCAGATCTCACTAAGGAACAACAGAAGAAGCTACTTGCCATTCTTCAAGAGTTCTCTGAATGCTTCAATCCACAAGTGAAGAGCAAATTAGACAAATCAATGGTAAAGCACTGGATTAGCACTGTAGACCATCAACCAATAAGCCAAAGAGCATACCGTGTGTCAGCAACGAAACGTCGAATAATTTGTGATGAGGTAGAGAAAATGATGAAGAATGACATCATTCAGCCTTTGCAGAGGCCATGGTCATCACAAATGGTCCTCATAAGAAAGAAGGGTGGCAGCTGGCGCTTTTGTGTTGATTACAGGAAACTTAATAAGATAACTAAAAAGGACGTTTACCCTCTTCCACGAATTGACGATACACTAGATTGTCTGACGGGGGCAATGTTTTTCTCAATCGTGGACATGTACTCGGGATACTGGCAAATCAAAGTAGACGAGGCTGATTGTGAGAAAACTCCATTCATCACCCCTGAGGGCCTGTACGAGTTTAAGGTAATGCTGTTTGGATTATGTAATGCACCAGCAACTTTTGAACAGATGATGGATAATCTTCTGAGGCATCTGAAGTGGACGATATGTCTTTGTTATTTAGATGACATTATAGTGTTCTCAGAGACATTTGATGAACACATAAAAAAACTGAGGGCCGTTCTTAAGTGTCTCCAACTAGGCGGACTGAAACTTAATCCAAGAAAGTGTCTCTTTAGAGCAAAAGAAATCAAAATACTTGGACACCTTGTGTCAAACGAAGGTGTGCGGCCAGACCCAGAAAAGGTGAGGTCCATAAAGGAATTTCCTATTCCTAAAAGTATTAGAGATGTGAGAAGCTTCCTCGGATTATGTTCTTAGTACCGTCGTTTTATGAAGGACTTTTGCATCAAAGCCAGGCCACTCCAAGAGTTGTTAAAAGCCAACGCTAAATTTATCTGGGGTAGTGCTCAACAAGATTCTTTCAATGTGCTGCGAAAAGCTCTGACGACTGACCCTGTACTTGGTCTGTATGTTGAGAGAGCACCTACAGAACTACACACAGAAGCCAGTGGGTATGGGATCGGTGCTGTTCTGGTGCAAACTTCGGGTGGAAAAGAGAAGGTTATAGCCTATGCTTCTAAGACACTTACAAACGCTGAGAGAAACTACTCAACTACAAAAAGAGAATGTCTCGCTGTGATCTGGGCCATATGCAAATTTCGACAGTATCTCTACGGAAGGCCATTCACAGTTGTTACAGACCATCATTCACTTTGTTGGTTGACAGGTCTTAAGGACACAACAGGACGACTCGCCAGGTGGGCACTATGTCTTCAAGAGTATGACATTACCATAGTGTACAAAAGTGGAAAAATACACCAAGATGCCGACTGCCTGCGCAAGACCATCAAGACTTTGATGAAGATAGTGACTGTCTCGCTGCGCTCCAGGATCTCTCTGCTGAGCAGAAGAAGAATGCCAAGGTATCTCAAATTATGCTTGCCTTTGATCCGCCAGAGGATGTGAAAGGACACTTTAACGTAGTTAATGGATTACTTTGCAAGAAAAACTTTGATCCATTTGGAAAAAGGTGGCTACCAGTGATTGCTAAACACATGCCCTTAGATGTTCTACAGAAATTCCATGACACACCTGAGGCCGCACATTTAGGATTTATTAAGACACGATACGATCCACGAGAGATTTTTCTGGCCATGTTTATTTAGGAGTGTCCATCACTATGTGTCACACTGTCGAGAGTGCCAGCAGAGAAAGGCAGTTCCTAAGAAATCACCTGACCGACTCATACCAATTCCACCAGCCACAATGCCTTTCCAGCATACTGAGTTTGACCTCTTTGGACGATTTCCAATGTCTGCTAGTGGCAATAGATGGATTATTGTTTGCACTGATTATCTGGCACGCTATGCCATTACAAAAGCCGTGAAAGCAGCCGAAGCATCCGGGGTAGCCAAATTCATCATGGAAGACATTGTATTAAAAACACGGTGCCCAAAGGTGACTAAATTACGGATTGAGTGAAAGTTTTTTAATCGAATCTTGTGACAGAGATAACCGTCGGTGCAACATTACTCATCACATGACGACTGTCTACCATTCGCAAACTAACGGGCTTACTGAACGCCGTAATAAGACCTTGGCTGACATGCTATCAATGTTTGTCAATGTTGAGCAGAGCAACTGGGATGAGGTGCTACCTTTAGTGACGTTTGCCTACAACACTGACAAACAAGACACCACAAGATTTATGCCATTTTTCCTGGTGCATGGTCATGAGGTGACTACGACGATGAACACTGTGTTTCCATTACATCCTGATGACGTGGACGACGACTAAACTGGCCAGGTGTTATCCAGAGCTGAGGAAGTTCGGCAGTTAGCTCGACTTTGCACGCTGCAGGCTCAAGGAAACGATCACCGAAAGTATGACGTGAGCCACCGTCCTGTTGTCTACCAGCCTGGTAACCTCATCTGGATCTTCACTCCTGTTCGGTAGGTTGGTCTTTCTGAAAAGCTCCTCAGGCACTACTTTGGACCTTATAAGGTTGCAAGACAGTTGTCTGGTGTTATTTATGAAGTTGAAGATTTCGACCACGTCCTTCGAATGAAGCCCTGTAAGGATCCTGCAACCCAGGGGAAATTCGAAGCTCAAGCGATAGGCAACAAGCGGAAAGGTGATGAAAGAGCGAAGAGTGTAGCGGCAAAAGAAGTTCTAAGAAGATCACTGCCCGGACGAACACAGTCATCGGAAGTCGGAGTATGCAGGATCGAAGACTCGTTCCTGGACTAGGAGGACATAACACCGAGACGTTCTTCACTTAAGGAGGGAGCAATGTCGCAGAAGAACCCAAGTAGCACAGTGGTGTAGTGGTTATGATACTAAACTGTTGCATGGAGGGTCGTGAGTTCAAAACTCACTTGGACTCTACAATTTTCTATATTTCTATATTTGGTTCGAGTAAATTCTAGAAGTATCCACAAATGTCAAGAATCACTGTACTCAAATGTTCTGTAGCTGTATATATACTGTATGTGCTCTGGATGGAGGCAGTTCGCTGCGCACTCTTGAATGTGCAAGTACTGAATAAACATTCGTTACGCGAAGTTAGTGTTCGTCATTCATCTAATTACACTTTCTTCTACATGACAATATCTGTCCATTAAATTTCTGAAAACTGCTGTTATAACTTGTGGTTTTTGTACTGTACAAAGTCTGATTTCCTAAACTAAAGGCATGGGCTCTGTTATCAATAGATGTTATGTAACTCTGCCAAAAAATAGAAAAAAAGTAACACTTTCAAATGATCTGTTCAAATCCAGTCTTGTGGAAGACCAGAATTTTGCTCTGTTACTGGCTAATGTCATTCGTCACAAGCTTTCAATTGCAAATGTAATAATATGGTAATGACTTTAATAGTAGAGGCAACAGTCAACTGCAATTGCTCAATTGCAATTGGGGAAAAATTTCTACAAAAGCTATCAAATGTAAAATATTGAATGCTGTTTATTTGCAACCTATACAGTCTTAATATTCACTCACTCCAAGCTAGTCTTGACCAGCAGACAGAACAGTAGAAGTTCAAAGCACCAACCTGCAATACTGGTCATGTTAATCCAAGTAAGTGTGCCACACAAATGTCAATGTGGCAAACAATTAAAACATATTGCTACTGCAAATAAGAATTTTTTTTAAATACAGTAGTACTTCTAGAAAGATATTGTTGCTTTCCATGTGAATTCCACTCACCAGAATAAAAATTACACTTGGAATTTAGTTTTCAATTTAGTATCATCAACAAGAAATAGTTATTATTGTATAAAATTATCCATTTTATGCTCTAAGAAATTATTTTTATCACGATACCAACATATCTACATCACTGCTTGCTTGTATATATTATTATGGAGTTCTTACATTAATACACCTTAGAATACCACTGTGTAAAACAAACTACACACTTTATTATGTTATTCGCCAATGAATAATCCAATAAGCTGCCAAGAATTGAAAGGTGTATTGCAATTTCTGTGTTTCACTTTCAGACTTTCCAAATGATATGTAAATTCAGTGTTCCACTTCCATACATTTGTGTGTGCTGATGGAAACAGGTGGTCTGCACTTGTCAAGCAGAGCTAGCTATTGTTAGTCACAGCATCGTCTGTTAAAATCATTAAAAACAGAAGAAGGAACAAAGTTTTAGTACCCATTGCAATGAAAATGTGAACACTACCAAAATCACATAGAATAAGAAAGTTTAGGTCAATGAATGAGTCATTTCAATGTTCTGGAATTATCCAGGAAGAAAGCCAAACTATTATGCGTATCTGTTTCAAACTAAAACATAACATTTAAAGCCAGAAGCTTCATATTTATGCTGACTATAAACATAAATGCCATATCACCACATAGCAACTAAAAATCACAGCGTCCACCAATTACAGTGTCACATCAAATAATAAAGCTGGTTTTTTACTCTGTTGAAACAATAGAAGTATAACACGAAACTCCTCCTTACACATACACATAGCATGAGGTTCACCACTATCTACAGGCAATGAAAGATATTGGACAAATCTTTTCTCCAGTCCACAGCCTACCGTACCAAGTTTGGTGGTGGTTAATGTTACAGTGAACTACTCTCAGATTAATGTGCAAAAATGTTACAATTCCAACATTTCATTTTATGTAATTTTCACCCAGTACAAGTAATAGACTAAAATTATGAAAAATCATACAGAAAGTAGTAGTGTCTGTAGGCTTGTACATTATGACTCTTCACTGAAAAATGCTCCACATATAACATGTATGCATTAATGGCAACTAGGATGTATAGGAGAATCAATCAACATCTAGTTCTTGTGTACTACAATGAAATAGGAACATTTTCATACGCTGATTTACTATGTTTTTAAGTGTTAATTATTATGTATCTTTTCAAACTGCATGGAAATATTCCGAACACTTCATGATTTGTGAGCACAGTTTTATTGAGGAAGGACATCATTAAGGGCCAAGGACCACAGGACAGTTAAAGATGGAAACAACTCTTGTGCATAACTAAGTGTGGTGCTACACATAAATAACTTTACATTAGATGAAATCACTGTGGACAACTGTGTCCACAGGGGAAGAGAAAAAACTGAAATTAAATCCTGAAATCAGAAGTACATGCTGTATTAATACAGTGGCATATTTATGATGGCAACTGACCAGAAGTTCTTATCAAACCAGAGGCAGGTAGGTGGTTCATCATCTCATTAAAGTGTAGAGACAGGTAAGGGTTGGACTGTTTCGATAAATGATATGTATTCCAACCAAAGGACATTCCAGCCTATGCAGGAAACTGTCACTTAGTGTTGAATTGGGTATATCAACATGACAGACTTGAAGGTGGCCCACTAGAAATTAATGTATCCAAAGTATTGTATGGGAGCAAGTCAGTTGTGTATTGTGACACATTCTACAGCAGAATAGCACAAGCCCTTGCAAAATATTTTTATGAATGCAATTATATCAACTTTGCAATTGTGACTGACTTGATGTGGATCAAGTGATGTAAATATATCAAACTGTCTCACCACTTCACTTAATTGATACATTGGAAAAAATATCAGGGATGGACTCAATTTGTTTTTCCATAGTATCAGTAACTTCTGCATAAATAGCTTATTACTACATTTACTGTGACAACTACTGAAAAGCATTTCTCTGTTGATATATGTTCTGTTTTCACAATTTAAACACCAATGGGAGTAGGGTTTCTTCCTGTTTCTTGCTTACAATGGGGTGGGATGTCTGCAGCCACATTTCACCAGAATTTTCCATTCCAGCACTGGTAATGTATATAAAAAATAACATAAAATGGGAGACCATAAACGAACACTTATTAAACACAACAGACTAACAGTGACGGCTTGTTTTTTTTCTTTTTTTCCCCCAGCTACTAAACAAAAGGGAGAGAAGAACAAGACTGTGCCCCTGGCTCACAGGGATTTTGTGAGTTGCTTACTCTACTACCTGTATCATGCAACAACTCCTTTCACATACTGTACGGCTGTTACAGTAGGTTGGTGCACATCCATTTTCCTAGCCAAGGGAAAAATCTACCAAGTACATCAGACATACAACAGCATTTCAATAAGTGACCATGAATGAACAGAGATTTCACTACTAATGCAAAAAGGAGTTACAACTGTCCACCTTGTGCCGCTCTCAGCCAACACCAAACCAGAAATGATACCGATTTTTATGCTATTTTGGATTTGACAGCCATTTCAGTTAAGTTGTGCTATGTAGTATTCCGAAGTTGGAAAAAGGACATTATTTTTAGTCATTTGCTTTTGAAGGGGAAAACGTGCATTGGGGTAAAAGCAAAATACGACATTTTCACCATAGACAAAAGTTAGATATTGATTGTACAAATTTAAATGTGGCACTTTTATGAGAGTTGGCCAGTATGTCCAGCGGATGGAGTTATTAATAAAATCGATGGAACAGTCCAGGACACGAATATCAACAGAAACGAAGACTGACTTTCATCGATCACCATCTCATCACATAAAATATAATCAGCCTGATAGGTACCAAGATAGCTGACTGTGGATGACGAGGGGGATGCAGCTTCAACTTACTCTTCAGTTTGAAATTTAAGTTTCAACGTAAGTGAGATTAAGTTTTTTCCAAACAAAGCTTTGAAGGACTTTTTGCACAGAGTTGAAAGCACTGAGAATATCTACACATTTCATTATACCCTAGAAAACCAAACCATGGATTGTTATGGGTGAATGAAGAGCATGATATCCAGATTTCTTATTAGACAGAAAGGAAAACTGATCTGCACAATCCTACAGTGCAATATTGGACCATTTCACAATAAACTTAATAAAACATGGCTCCATTTGGTCAAGAAGAAAGCACTATTTAACCAAACCAAAGCACTAGCACATGTCTGGAGCAGTTACCACAAAATGTGTGTATGTTCCTAAATGAGACTTAGTTTATTTCTTGAATCATGAAATACAACAGGTGGGATGACTTGATGTTTTTGGCAAATGCACACTTTTATTTAGATAGCACAGCCCAGCAGTGGTTTAAGAATGATGAAGAATAGCTGGGATGAATTCCAGACCAAACTGAAAAATATGTTAAAATCAGCAGCAAGTCAATTTAGTGGAAGAACAATTGAAGAACAGAGCCCAGCACTATGGGGAAATGACACAATCTTACATACAGAATGTTTTAGGCCTATGTCACATTGTGAATCCAAAAATGAAAGAATCTGACGAAATTTCACAGTTGATAAAAGGAGTCACAGAAGATATGTGCGAAGCTTTTCTGGTAAAGAAAATCACAATGACAGAGGAACTCAATGTGATGCCAAAAAAGAGAGGAAATTCAACAGAAGAGTCAGACGAAAGAGAGATGACCAAATGCGGAATGTTGTCCTTAATGGAAGTTGTGGATGACAACCACGAGATTGCCTCTCTCATGTGCCAGATAGTAAGAACAACATGCAGGCAGAAATGACAAACTGAGTACACAAGATATAGGAGCCATGAATGTCGAATCCCATAGGTCAGGTGGTAACAAAGACTGCTGAAGAAGAGATGCTTCAATCTTTAGCACCAACCTCTTGTCACTAGTTGGACACCCCTTGAAGAATGGACTCAGCAAACTTGACTTACGCCATAGCTGTCAAATGATAACTCAACAGCTAACCAAGCAGGTATAACCAACTCTTACACCACGTAGAATGCCCCACAGGATATTTGGAGCATGGAGAACAATACGCCGGTATGCTTTCACATTATGGAAGCCCTGAACACATTGTATTCTAATGCAGTGAGAGAAGACAAACATGTGATAGCTATTATGCTGCAAGATTCCAACCATCACAATGTCCCTATTCACATCAGTCAAATGGAGACATTTATGGTCAACCTGTGGGATGAAACCCACATCCATATCCTGGACAAGGTTGCTCCCCAACATGGCATAACCCTCCCCTGTTGGCATACAAAGGTATTAGCCGCTTTCCTAGATACCAAATTTGAAAAAACTGAGCAAGGCCCACCATGGACAACAGTTATCAAGATGTCAGGAAATCTCAGTGGCGTTGTCATCAATGGCCAATCGGTCTGGCCACTAATAAACTCTGGAGTCTTTGTTTTCGTTACTGTCAGATGCTTATTGTCACCAGCTAAAGATGAATATGTTCTGTGATGCGAAAGTGACTGTGCTGAAAGTCACAAATGGGAAATATGTCGAGCCCACAGGAACACAAATTGCAAGAATAACTATCAGCAACATGATAGAACCTTTTGAATTTGTCGTTTTATCGAACTGTAACCATAACGTTACTCTCCGATGGGACTTCTTGCAGGCATCACAAGCAATCAGACTGTGGAAGATCATAGTTCCAGATTGACAAAGCTATTCCAACAAAAAAAAAAAAAAAAAAAAGACTGCTCTGGCTAGACGTTTGCCATTGAAGATGATGTTATCCCGTCATCAATCCGTTACTCAGGCTCTACGTGCTGGTAACAATCATAAGCACTGTAGGTGTCCAAGGGGAACTTTGCATCATTAACTCTCATAAGGGTCCACAACACATCCCTAAAGATATGTGCATGGAGGCAATCGAACCAGTCCAGAAAGGGCCGCCGAGTAAGTGACGCCAGAAACCATTTCCAGAAAGTTAAGTGATTTAGACAGGAATATAATTTAGTTTAACGCCGACAACAAATTAAATACGTGCATTAGTGTATCGTTTAGTCTTGCCGTTAAAGGTTTGACTTTTCTTTGCGTATTTTTTCAGAAAACACGAAAAGATCGTAACTTCGCGAAGTCGCGCTTAGGCTTAAATTTTGTTAACGTGTTTGTTTCTTGTTTCACGGTAATTTAACTAGTTTCTCGGTAACAAATAAGTAAACTACCGTAAATAGCGTATAACTTCATTGTTTTAATACAGATTTCAGAAAAACAGGGTAACTTTATATCAGAAACTTGCCTATATATTTGTTTATAGGCCTAATTCTCGTAACGTTTTTGGAGAATCAAAGTTAAAGTATCTCGTTTAATTGTCCTTTTTTTCATTCCATCGAGTGAAATATATAATAAATAGTGTATACCTTCGTTGTTTTAATGCAGATCTCAGAAAAACAGCGGAATTTTAAATCAGAAACTTGCTTATATACATTTGTGAAAAGGCTTAATTCTTGTAACGTCTTTTTTGATTTTCGGTAATTTAATTGATTTATTCTAGCTAAAGTATTATTTTTGCCATGAGTGAGAAGTGCCTGACTTGCCGTAGAATTGTTAGTTCCGGGGTTTGGTGTGATGGATGCAGTAGTTTTTTTCACTGCGGGGACTGCAGTGGCGTGGGTGTTGGGAAAGTGGATCAGGCTCATCAGTGGTTATGTAGGATTTGCAGCAGAGATAGGAAGATAGTGGAACAGGAGGGGAAAATTGCTGCCCTTCAGGCTGAGCTAGATCAGGCTAGGGAAGATCTGGACAGGTTAAGGAGGGAGAAGGGCAAAGAGAGGTGGGAAGTGGCAACAGGTAGCAGAAGGAATAGGCCTAGAACTAAGTCTGACAGTTTTGTGGTGAATGTCAAAAATAAGTTTGACCTGTTGCTTCAGTTAGAAACTGATGAGCCTCAAGCAGAGGTAGGTGTAGACAGGACACAACAAACTTTCAATAGGAAATTGAAAAAGAATGTAGGAAAGTCATCGAAAAGGAAGAAAGTTTTGTTGTTAGGCAGTTCTCATGCCAGAGGTGTAGGCCAGCTTCTGCAGGAGGAATTAGGATCAGAATACCAGGTCACAAATTTTTTCAAACCAAGTGCTAGTCTGGATCAGGTGACAGAGGATTTAGGTTCACTCTGTAAAGGATTTACCAGGGAAGACACCGTGGTTATTGTGGGAGGGCCAGGGAACAGCATCGACAGAGATCCTGGGTACAGTATAGAGTGTGACCTGGAAAAGATTGCGTCAGCATCGAGACCCACCAATGTTGAATTTGTATCTGTCCTGAGACGCCATGACCGGCCTCATTTGAACTCTTCTGTTGGGAGAGTTAATTTGGAGCTGGAACGGCTGCTTGCATCGGGTGCGGGGGCTCATATTGGTGTGGTTCCTGTTGATTATCTCAGTAGGTGGGACTATACCAGGCACGGCCTACATCTCAACAGGAAAGGGAAGGGGAAACTGGCTGGGGTAATAGCAGGAAATTTAAGGGGGGGGAGGCACTGCCATGAATGGTAAAATACCAGTGCTTACAGGTGTTGGAGCAGCACCTTTTTTAGGATAGGTAAGACAGAAAGATGCCAAGTTCTACGAGAGGTCAGGATTGAAACAAATCTTCAGTTTAGAAAAGAAATTAAACAGCACAATTCTAGCACATTGGATCACCAATCACAGCTATCAATTATAAATTTTCACCAATCACCAGAAATTTTATCTCCACCAAGTTGTATCTCAGTCCTAGGTAATTCCATTGATGAATTAAAGTCACCCAACCCAGTTGACATAATCTGCCTCTCTGAACACCATGTGACCACTGGTATAGGAACTAGGCCTAAGCACAATGAGAAACTCAGACAGGAGAGTACTGCAAATGTTAGAATAAGGAAAGGTTCTCATAAAAGTATAATTAAAAATAATGTAAGTATATTTCATCAAAATATTGGGAGTTTAAAGAATAAAGTAGATGAGCTTCTGGTTTGTTTAGAAGATTTAGAAGCTGAGAATGAAATAGATATACTATGCCTGTCTGAGCATCACATTGTTACTGATATGGATAAGGTAAATGGAAGTGGTTATAAGCTCTCTGCACATGTAATGAGAGAAAATATGGAGAAAGGAGGAGTTGCCATATATGTCAAAAGTTATCATTGTGCAAAAAGTATAGAAACAAAAAAGTTTTGTGTAGAGAAACATATAGAAGCATGTGCCTGTGAGCTTAAATTAAATAAAGGCACATTTATAATTGTAACTGTATATAGGTCCCCATCAGGAAATTTTCATCTATTTCTGAAAAATTTGGACTCCTTGTTGTGCTATCTGTCAGACAGGGGGAAGCAAATTATTATTTGTGGGGACTTCAATGTAGATTCTCTGAAAGAGGGTAATAGGAAAAATGACCTTGAAGTATTACTCGGTTCTTTCAATTTGACACCCGTTATTGATTTTCCTACTCGGGTGGTAAAGGATAGCAGCTCACTGATAGATAACTTCTTTATAGACCAAGATAAGTTAAACCAGATAAATGCTCAGCCTGTTGAGAATGGTCTTTCTGATCATGGTGCACAGCTAGTTACAATATAAGACATAGCTCCATTCAGCAATACTAAACAGTCCTCCAAAGTAGTACGTTCAGTCAACGATTTAACAATTGCAAATTTCAGGGAAAGCCTACAGCAGTTAGACTGGGATGAGGTGTACCGTGAACCTGATGCCAATTTAAAATATAATTTATTTCATGACATTTTTGTAAATGCATTTGAAAACTGCTTCCCCAAGAAAATAGTTAAATATACTCGTACGAAACCTTGTAACAAACTTACTAACGGTATAAAAATATCTTGTAACCGGAAAAGGGAAATGTATCTGACAGCAAGAAAGAGTAGTGACCCAGAAACTATCAAAACTTATAAAAACTACTGTGTTATATTAAGAAAAGTTATTAAAAAATCCAGGAGTATGTGTATCATGTCTGAAATCAGCAACTCTGATAATAAAATTAAAACAATTTGGAATGTTATTAAAAGAGAAACAGGTCAACCAAGAGCAGAGGAAGACAGTATTACCATCAAATTGAATGAAAACTTTACGAACAAAAAGTCAGAAGTTGAAAATATTTTTAATAATCATTTTCTAAATGTTGTGGATATAGTAGGATCCAGGTGTTCATTAGAAGATGCTAGGCTGTTAATGGAAGAGGCCATACCTATGCAATGTGATACAATTGAAATCTCACCCACTTCTCCCTCTGAAATTAGGAAAATAATAAACTTGGTTAAAAGCAAAAACTCACATGGAATTGATGGCATTTCCAGCAAAATACTAAAAGCTTGTTCTCAACAGATAAGTAAGATTCTCAGCCACCTGTGTAATAGCTCTCTGGAACAGGGCATTTTCCCTGATAGACTGAAATATGCTGTTGTTATACCTTTGCATAAAAAGGGGGATAGATCTGATGTCAACAATTACCGTCCAATCTCCCTTCTAACAGCTTTATCCAAAATTTTTGAGAAAGTAATGTATTCAAGAGTAGCTTCACATATCTGTAAAAATGAAGTACTAACAAAATGTCAGTTTGGTTTCCAGAAAGGTTTTTCAACAGAAAATGCCATATATGCTTTCACCAGTCAAATTTTGAATGATCTGAATAACCGAACACCTCCCATTGGGATTTTTTGTGATCTCTCAAAGGCTTTTGATTGTGTAAATCATGAAATTCTGCTAGACAAGCTCAAGTATTGTGGCATGAGTGGGACAGTGCACAAATGGTTTAATTCGTACCTAACTGGAAGAGTGCAGAAAGTTGAAATAAGTAGTTCTCGTAACATGCAAAGATCAGCACATTCCTCAAACTGGGGAACTATCAAGAATGGGGTTCCACAAGGATCAGTCTTGAGTCCTTTGTTGTTCTTATTATATATTAATGACTTGCCATTCTATATTCATGAAGAGGCAAAGTTAGTTCTCTTTGCTGATGATACAAGTATAGTAATCACACCTGAGAAACAAGAATTAACTGATGAAATTGTCAATACTGTCTTTCAGAAAATTACTAAGTGGTTCCTTGTAAACGGACTCTCACTGAATTTTGATAAGACACAGTACATACAGTTCCGTACAGTGAATGGTATGACGCCATTAATAAATATAGACCTTAATCAGAAGCATATAGCTAAGGTAGAATATTCCAAATTTTTAGGTATGTCCATTGATGAGAGATTAAATTGGAAGAAACACATTGATGATCTGCTGAAACGTTTGACTTCAGCTACTTATGCAATAAGGGTCATTGCAAATTTTGGTGATAAACATCTTAGTAAATTAGCTTACTACGCCTATTTTCACTCATTGCTTTCATATGGCATCATATTTTGGGGTAATTCATCACTGAGGAATAAAGTATTTATTGCACAGAAGCGTGTAATCAGAATAATAGCTGGAGTCCACCCAAGATCATCCTGCAGACATTTATTTAAGGATCTAGGGATATTCACAGTAGCTTCTCAGTATATATACTCTCTTATGAAATTTGTTATTAACAACCAAACCCAATTCAACCCAACTACAATACTAGGAGAAAGGACGATCTTCACTATTCAAGATTAAATCTAAATTTGGCACAGAAAGGGGTGAATTATACTGGCACTAAAGTCTTTGGTCACTTACCAAATAGTATCAAAAGTCTGACAGATAACCAACAAGTATTTAAGAAGAAATTAAAAGAATTTCTGAATGACAACTCCTTCTACTCCATAGAGGAATTTTTAGATATATATTAAGAGAAAAAAAAAATATTAAAAAAAAACACAAAAAAAATAAAGTTGTTATATTAACTTAAGTATGTTGTTAAATTAACCTAATTATGTCATGTATTGGAAAATTCGACTCGTTCCACATCATTACGAAATATCGTATTCATGATCCATGGAACTAGTATTAATCTAATCTAATTTAATCTAATCTCTAATCTGATTAAGAACAGTGTTGTGTTGCCATGCTGTCAAACTGCCAATAGGATGTGGCCTGACTGGGAAACAATGTCGGCGAGTGTTAGTCTTTTTGCAACAATTTTCAGATGCTTTCAAGTCTGGAGTGGATAAAAGACAGACCGAGTGGCCCATGGCAAATCATCCTATCGGCACTAGGGATCATCCTACAACTAGCAGCATTCTCATAATAATTGTTATAGTCCTTGTAACAATTCTTTCAAAAAGAATTAATTAATGACCGAGAAAAAAGATCACCATTTGAATGTGGACTTGATCCGCCAGGTGAACGACAGATCATATGGGAGAAAATGGAGAAGATGCTGCAATATGATGACATAGAAGTTTCACAGTGTCCTTGGTCCTGTCCTCTGGCTCTTGAGAAACAAAAGGATGGCACATTTTGGTTTCAACTACCAAAAACTGGTGTGCTACTGGAAAATTGAAGATGACTGGTAGATGACTGCCTTCGTAACTCCTGACAGCCTCATGAGTTCAAAGTTATGCTGTTTGGACTGTGCAATGCTCCAGCTGTATATGAAAGAATATTGGACAACCTGTTTCAACACCTGCAATGGAAGACATGTCTTTGCTATCTAGAGGACACTGTCATCTTTTCAAGACATTTTAAGAACATCTAAGCCACCTGACAATTGTGATGAAATGCATTCAGGCTGCAGGCCTCCACCATTGAAGACATAACAATCTGGGGGCACCTGGAAAATGGCCATGGAGTCTACACCGAACCAGAGAAAATAAGAGTAATAATAGATTTTACAACTCTTTGGCACATTTGTGATGCAAGAAGCTTTCTCAGAATGTGCTCACACTACTAGTTATTCATAAAGGACTTCTGTACTAAGGCACATCTCTCTCAAGAACTACTCTGGAGAGACACCAAATTTTCCTGGAATATGGCGCAAGAAAGATCTTTCCTTGTCCTTAAGGATTCAGACTACTTATAAGTGGTGGAAAAATCGAAAATTTTTATGACTTTATTAAATTCTACAGTCTTTCCTGATTATACATATATAAATATAAAAAACGGGGTTTCAAATGAAAAAGACCTATATATACCAAATTTTAAAGTTATGGTCATGTATGTCGCCACGTCCCTTTTAGTTCTGTTACAGAAATCAGTATTATTTCGAAAAGAACTGTGAACTTCCTGTTTCCAGCAATTATAGGTATGATACATTGTATATGTTGGTAACAGTGCAAGTCTCTAGTGTCTGTAAATGATTATCTTTGCTAGTATTTGCTTTTGTTTTGCTGAAGCAGTTTGTTCATGTATTACCAAATGTTTGTTGCCCAAGTGCTACATATATTTGTGGAAGTACATATCCTTTAGTGTGCAATAAATATGAACTGTGCCATGCATCAAACAATTAAATAAAAGGAAATGCCGTGGTGACCAGTTCACAAAAAAAGCAAGCCACACTGTTGAAAGAAACCCATTTATCAGTTCTTCAGGGAAGAAACTCCCACATGGCACACCTCCTTGTGATCAAATTTTTGTGTTAAAAATGACACTGTTTGTAGTGGATTTGTTGTTGTTGATGTGGGCACCTTATCTTCTTTGATAAAAGAAGTGGTGAAACGTAAACAATGTGATGGTGTAGGCTGTCTGGAAATAACTGAACAACAAAGTACAAGAAGGGTTTAGTGTCAAAATTAATTGTTCTGTGTAGATCCTGCAATAAATCTACCTTGAAAATAACTTCAAACGTTGTGCATTATTCACATGATGTGGATTTGAAGTTGGTGTATGCAATGCGCGCATTAGGAAAAGGAAAAAAGGCTACTCAAACGTTTTGTGGTTTGATGAACCTTCCTCCTCCTCCTCCCAGTAGGTTCAGCAAGTATATAAAAATACTTTTAGGTGCCTTAACGGTTGTGTCTAAAGCATCTATGAAACATCCAGTAGAAGAAACTGTAAATATTAGTGGAACCAGGGACACTGCTGTTGCACTTTATGGACGTCGAGGACATCGCTCCTTGAATGGTGTTGCAAGTGTTACTTCCCTGGAGAATGGAAAAGTTGTTGATGTTGAGTGCTTATCTAAGTACTGCCACACCTGTGCCATGGTAACACTGAAGGACATATTGAACATCAGTGTTCTAAGAATTATAATGGTTACGGTAGAGGTATGGAGTGTGATGGAGCTCTACAAATATTTCAAGAGGTCAGTGCCCGTTTATAAAGTTAGATATATGAAGTACCTAGGCAATGGGGACTCTAAAGCTTTCAATAAAATTAATGAGTTCAACGTTTAAGGTGAGACCTTGGTAACAAAACTGGAGTGTTGTGGACATGTGAAAAAGAGGATGGGTGCTGGATTGAGGAAGCGACAAAGAGACATGAAAGGAAAGTTGCTATCTGATGGAAAATCTCTGTCTGGCCAAGGCAGACTGACAGAAACTGAAATAGTCCTTCTTCAGAGTTATTATGGACTGGCCAATAGACGAACTGCACCTCTGAATGATGTTACAGCAATGAGAAAACCTGTATGTTTCACCTACTTTCATAAGTTGTCCACAAATGACCACTCTGTTCACGGACTTTGCCCTAAAGGAGCAGATTCCTGGTTTGGATACCAAAAAGCAAAAGAAAATGGTCAAATATACCATCATAAGCATTTTCTTCCTGAGCCTGTTATGAATGAAATAAAACAAATTTTTAGAGACTTTGTAACACTACAATCAATATTGTTAATAATTTGTACTGATTAATTCTGCATAATGTCACGTGTATATTCTTTACTATGTGATGTCTTTGATCTACTGTAAAGAAGTGGAAAGGTAGTGTGACATGTTTACTCTTTGCAAGTTAAGTTCTTTGTATTATTCGGAGGGAAGTGATATTTAATTATGTGTATTTGTGTTGGCTTCTTAATATGTTTAAATGATGAGGTTTTTTTAAAATATGTTTGCAAGCAACTATGTAATAACTGGTTCATACATAGGGACTTTGTATCGTAAAAAAAGAGAAACCCAAAGTAGTTCCCCTCTGCAACAGAAGTGAGTTGGTGCGCTAGGAAAAGGTGGATGTGGCGCTCAGCCTGGGCGACAAGTGAGAGAACACAGTAGTCAGTCGGTAGCAAGTAACCGATGAGTAAACAGTGCAGGTGGCAAGTGAGGCTTACAGTATTGCAATTGGAATGAAATGGCCTCGGATTTAATATGTGGCTGTAAAATAGTGCTCTCAATTTGGGAAACGCTCTAAAAATGATATTAACAAAGCCAAGAAGAGGTAAATAGAGCTAATAATTGCCTATGGCAAGACCACCTAGCTGCCACATGCTCGCCACCACGATTGCGCAACCACTTCGTCACACATACGAAAGGTCAGAACTGTATTACTGTATGAACCAGTAATGTGTTTGCAACAATACCAGAGAAGGAAAGTTGCTACTCACCATATAGCGGAGGTGCTGAGTCGCGATAGGCACAATAAAAAGATTCACACAATCAAAGCTTTCGGCCATTAAGGCCTTTGTCAGCAGTAGACACACATACACATACGCACACACACACTCACACAAACACTGCTCGCAGTGTAGTTTCAGCTCTCAGCAGAAGTGTGTGTGTGTGTGTGTGTGTGTGTGTGTGTGTGTGTGTGTGTGTGTGTATGTACTGCTGACAAGGCCTTAATGGCCAAAAGCTTTGATTGTGTGAATCTTTTTAATGTGCCTATCGCGACTCAGCATCTTAGCTATATGGTGAGTAGCAACTTCACTTCACTGGTACTGTTACATTCCATCCTGGATTTTCCATTGTTTAATGTTGTGTTTGGTTCTGTGAAAATATAATCCTAATGTTCAAAATGTGTTTGAACAATGTGTCCATCCTATGCACTCATCCAAGTAGGATCCTCTTCTATAAGTCCGAGAGTGTCCTTTGCATAAAAATCATTAACAGTTTTACCGTGCATTTTATTGATGTGTGGCAAAGTTATGCCAGTACTCTTAATGTGCAGGGTAAAATTTACTTGTTTTTTCATACATATAAAAGAGACTACTCATGTTTGAGTATTTTGAAACTTAACTAGAAAATGAACTTGAATATCAGTTTAGGAAAGAGTGTTACTTTGAAAACAAAAGTGTTCTAATGTTTGTTGCTTTAAAGTTGTTTTCAAAAAACTACTTGCTTCAGAAGTGGTATCATAAGACTGTCTTGAGGTTGTTTTGAAGTAAAATTTTATTGGAGATTATATCTAATTTTGTAGAGGTTTTGTCAGGGTATATAGGGTGTTAAAATAGAACAAAATTAATGGGCTCAAATCAAAGAGTAATCCAATTCTACCTTAATGCTACATAATTTTGAAAGTGTGTATAGCTTTGTTGTAACAATGAAAGGGATAGTTTGTGGGACCACATTCCTTATCCATCATAATAAAAAGGATAAATCAGATTAGTAGGTTTCTGGTTAATGAATCTTGAAGTGATTACTGAGAAGGGTGTGTTCATTACACTTCATAGAACAAAATTTAATGAAAGTTCATTTTGAATTAGTAAAAATAGGTTCTTTATATATAATAGTTTTACATTATTAGGCCTAATTGGGCTGACGACCGTATAACTATTTCATTTAACAATAATCAGTTGCTGTTACTTCTTGCAAAAGTATTTTCTTTCTGTTGACTACCTACGGCTATTCTTACAAAATTAAGATTCGATACCAAATTTCTGTTAGGTAAACTCGGTCAATGGGCAACATTTACTGCAAGTTTAGATCATATTTGGTAAATTTAATACCACAGTAGTGTTATAACTTGAGTGACTCTGTTTTGCGTAGTAAAGGTCTTGATGGGGGCACTCAGAATACAAATGAAAGTTTCAACCATTGCATATGGCTAGATTACCCAAGAATGTTTTTGTAGGATTCAATACATTAAAAGTTGGTGTACTAGATGCAGTGATATGTTTCAATGATGGAGCGATAGGAAGGTTGGAAGTACTGAGAAATTTAGGTATAAAATGTGGCTCTAATATGGAAGATCAACTGCTTGAGTGTGTGCATGAAGCTGAAATATTCACTCTTCAAGTTACCAATAAAGCAAGAAGTGCTAAAAGGAAAGCCAAGAGGAAGATTGAAGATGAAGAAATGCTGCAGGATGAAGTCTATGCTTCAGGAATGTTCTGAGGTACAGTTTAATTGAACTCATTGCAATTTAACACAACTTGTATTTTTCAGAATTCAGGTACAAATACTTCCTAAAGTTTACAAAGCTTTGCTCTATTTTTTTCTGTACCTTGCAGTGGTCCATACTTATGTAGTAGACCTAAGCTTTGCTGCAGAATCAACTAAATTATGGAAAAAATAACATTTTTATTGGGGAAAAAATTATAAAAATTAAAATGTAAGATGTGATATTTTCTTATCCTTGTAATATACACAATAGGTGGAATTAAATAGGTCTAGTACCTCAGCCATCATGTCCTGCATATCTGGTAAAAATTTGGTCTCCTTCAAATGTATAACATTGGGTTAAATGGTACCCCAATTTGAGGGAGCATTTTGGAAAAAAAAATTGCATCAATTTCTTCGTAATTTTTTTAATAACCCTAAACAGGTTCAAAAATATTCAAAATACTTATAATTTGTTTAGAAAGTGTGCTACATTGCCCTGATATCAACAAAAAATCTGTAAAACATACACGTTATAAACAGTACCTGAAAGAAGAGGTGTTGGTTTTTACATAATATTGAACCATATTCTTAAGGAGACATTACCATCTCCTCCAGTCAGATGACAAGAATGATAAGACAGAACTTCATACCAACACTAGAGGTTATGTTATAAGCGCAGTTCTAGTGCAAATTCAAGAAAGTGATGAAAAGTTGACAGCTTATCCTTCCAGAGTACTGTCCAAGTCCGAGATGAACTACTCTACAACTGAGGAACACTGCCCTGCAATTGTTTAGCCCATGAATGAATTCTGGCCATATTTATTTGGCAAACCATTGATTATTATGATGGACCATCATTCTCCATGTTGGCTGATGATGCTTAAGGAAAATTGGTAAGATGTCATAGTGGTGTACAAAGGTGGGTGCAAACAAAAGAATGCTGACTGCATTCCAAGGCACTAAATGACACTGCTGATGGATAGATGGTAGATCCAGCAATGCTGAAAACCACTGTATTGTACAAGGAACTATGATCCAATGGGGTGGAACTGGTTGCTCATCATCCCCATTAATCTATGAGTATCCTAAATTATTTCCATGATCTGATCACCAGATATTCGTGAAGACTCTAAGCAGAATCAGACACAGATATCTTTGGCTAGGTCTCTACCAATCTGTTAAGATGCGGCGAGGAATGCCAATGTTGGAAGTGCGTGCTGCAGTTACCTTTGAGGCATCTGGTACCAACTGCACCTGCAACAGCATCATTCCACCGATTTAGAATCGATCTCTTGGGGTGGATCCTGAAATCGACAAGTGGGAATTAATGGATAATAGTCTGAACTGACTCCTCCATCTGCTATGCTCTCACCGAAGCTGTCCTGCCTGCCAAATCTAAATGGTTCAAATGGCTCTGAGCACTATGGGACTTAACAGCTGTGGTCATCAGTCCCCTACAACTTAGAACTACTTAAACTTAACTAACCTAAGGACATCACACACATCCATGCCCGAGGCAGGATTCGAACCTGCGACCGTAGCAGTCGCGCGGTTCCGGACTGCGCGCCTAGAACCGCAAGACCACTGCGGCCGGCTGACTGCCAAATCTCTGGAAACTGCAAGCATCCTTGTGGAACACATCATTTTTTAAGCACAGAGCATCCCATATAATTATCTCATGTGATGAAAAATTTTTCACGTGGAGACCAGAATCGGAGATAATTTCACATTGCAACATCATCTACACGATTACAACTACCTACCAACAACAGACAAACAGCCTCACAGAATGCTTTGATAAGACATAGGCAGACATGCTTTTGATGTGTGTTCATCTCAAACTGAGAGCTTGGTACACAATACTGACTACCATGATATTTGCAGAAAACAGTGTAGCAAGACACTACAGGTTCCACAGCATTTTTCCTTTTCCAAGATCAAAAGGCTGAAACACCAATGGATACATTGGTCACATTTCAACTGGATGATACTGTGGACGACTACATGAAACATCTCATTACAAAGAATGAAAAAGTAAGATAGCTAGCTCACATACAGACCCTGTACACCCAGAAGAAGGACCGAGATTGCTTTAACAAACACTGGTCAGTGAGACTTGGTATGGATTTTTATGCCTATGCGGAAAGTGGGATTATTTGAAAAAGTTATTAAATTGCTACTATGAGCTGTATTGTACCCTTCATCTTTTGTCAAATATCCCCCATATGAAGCCTTACGACAGTATTGATGCGCAAATCAACAATAGGTGTTTCTCATTAAAGGACACTGAAGACCACTTGATGATTGCAAAGCTTCAACAGGAGAGGCTACCTTTGACGCTCATCATAGTGAAGAGAATGTGACAAGACCATTAATGCAAGGATCTGCCAGCACTACCTTACGGAGGTCCACTGATAAAATCTAAAGTCTGGAAGCCAT
Source organism: Schistocerca americana (assembly GCF_021461395.2). Classification (NCBI taxonomy): domain Eukaryota; kingdom Metazoa; phylum Arthropoda; class Insecta; order Orthoptera; family Acrididae; genus Schistocerca; species Schistocerca americana. The sequence continues at coordinate 135,319,803 of NC_060123.1, forward strand.
CGTCAGCTGTAATGAGAACTACTGAAACAGCAGGTTGCTGTTCCTAAAGGAGAGGGGGCAATTCCACAAGCTGTGCTGTATGCCACTGACTAGCGTGCTGTTGATAGTCAATTCAAACTCAACCACTAGAAATTGTTATTTAATATTTGTCATTTCTAGAAGGTTCTCAAAATCTCTTACATTTGTGTATCTGGAATATTCAATGTTTGTATAAATATCAGTACTCCCCATACAGGAGTGCAGTTCTGTTCTAACTCTACAGTGATGTCAATAATAAAATATACAGTCAGCACTAATAGATGTACTTCACAAATAACCCTGCATTTGGCTTTAGGCTTGATTGTGGTTTCAGTGACAATATGTCATATGAATTACATGAAGACATAAGCTCAGACTGTCCACACATTCAACATCATGACATGCTATACACTGAAAAGGCAAAACATTATGACCACTGCCGACCGCGACGTTGGATGCTGCCTGTTGGTGTTGCGGGCGGATGATGCAGTAACAAAGGTATGTAAGTGGAGCATACACAGACACGGGATCACCCTAGCAAAGATATGGCCTCCATTTGGGGAACTCCATCGACATAACAGACTTTGACAAGGGGCAGATTATTATAATACAGAGCCTATGAACAAGTATCTTGAAAACGGTGAAGCTGGTAAAATGTTCATGTGCTATTGCTGTGTGCATCTACTGAAAGAGGTAAAAGGACAGTGAACTACAACTAAGCGCTAAATGGTTGGACGTCCATAACTCTTCATAGAACATGGGATTCGGAGGCTTGTCTGCTCTGTAAAGTAGGATAGATGGTGATCTGTGGCATCTCTATTCAAAGAGCTCAATGCTGGTGCATGCACAAGTGTTTCGGAGCACACAGTTCATTGTACACAGGTGAACATATGAGCTACGCAGCAAACCACCCCAATATGTTCACGTGACCCAACAACATTACCAAATATGATTTCAGTGAGCACAGGACATTGGGATTCGAGCATAGATCAACGGAAATGCGTCAGCTCTTCAGGTGGATCACATTTTTGCTACACTAGGTTGAGGATCGTCTCCACAAACACCGTCACTGAGGTGAATGACAGCTCGAAACACATAGTGCGCCATGGGCATAGGCTGGTGATAGCAATATTAAGCAATGGGAGACGTTTTCCTGCACTTGCATGGGACATGTGGTAGTAATTGAAGACAGCTGCAAACTACCTGCCTCCCTTCATACTTGATGTCTTCCCTAAGGGGAATGTCATCTTCCAGCAGTATAAGTGGCCGTGTCTCAGAGCCAGAACCATGCTACAGTGGTTTGAGAAACATTATAGTGAAATTATGTTGATGTCTCAACAACCAAATTCGCCTGATGTAAATCCTACGGAATCTATCTGGGTTGCTGTTGGACGCCATCACCATGTATGCAAATCAGCGGCCCATTATTTACGCAAATTACATGACCTGTACACAGACATCTAATGCCACATACCTCCACAAACCTACCAACAAACTGTCAGATTCCTGATACCTATGCCAAAGGTGAACAAACAAACTACTGAGCAGGTGATCACAATGTTTTGGCTGATCAGTGTATTTAGTACTAGAATTGTAGAGTAGTAGTTTAATTATTTTTTATCTCCTTGTAGATTGTATGAACAGCAGTAACTCGATACTCAGACTACTAAAAAATTAAAGCTGTGAAAAGAAAAGACTCATCACTGCCTAGAGAGAATTCTCTTTACCCACTAAGGAATTTTACTGAAAATATGAATAATGGTGATTTAAGATCAAACAATGAAGTATTTAGTATCATTCTTTAAGTCATTACACATGTACACAAATGAGGTTCTTTATTAAGATTCATGGAAATCAGAAATCACTATGTGGAAATGATAACCACAAAAATAATTTTTATCACCGCATAACAACAGGAATTTACAGCCTTACACAAGTGCCATTCAACATAGGCAACGGAAAAAGCATGCGAAGTTCAGAAGAACGCGAAATCCTGAAGACTGGCTAAAATTTACAGACGCGCGAAATTTGGCACAGACTTCAATGCGAGATGCCTTTAATAGGTTCCACAACGAAATATTGTCTCGAAATTTGGTAGAAAATCCGAAGAAATTCTGGTCGTATGTTAAGTACACAAGCGGCAAGACGCAGTCAATACCATCGCTGCGCAGTGTCGATGGTACTGTTACCGACGACTGTGCTGCTAAAGCGGAGTTATTGAACGCAGTTTTCCGAAATTCCTTCACCAGGGAAGACGAATGGAATATTCCAGAATTTGAAACACGAACAGCTGCTAGCATGAGTTTCTTAGAAGTAGATACCTTAGGGGTTGTGAAGCAACTCAAATCGCTTGATACAGGCAAGTCTTCAGGTCCAGATTGTATACCGATTATGTTCCTTTTAGATTACGCTGATACAATAGCTCCTACTTAGCAATCATATACAACCGCTCGCTCACCGATAGATCTGTACTTACAGATTGGAAAATTGCACAGGTCACACCAGTGTTTAAGAAGGGTAGTAGGAGTAATCCATCGAACTACAGACCTATATCATTGACGTCGGTTTGCAGTAGGGTTTTGGAGCATATACTGTATTCAAACATTATGAATCACCTCGAAGGGAACGATCTATTGATACGTAATCAGCATGGTTTCAGAAAACATTGTTCTTGTGCAACGCAGCTAGCTCTTTATTCGCACGAAGTAATGGCCGCTATCGACAGGGGATCTCAAGTTGATTCCGTATTTCTAGATTTCCGCAAAGCTTTTGACTCCGTTCCTCACACACGACTTCTAATCAAGCTGTGGGCCTATGAGGTATCGTCTCAGTTGTGCGACTGGATTCGTGATTTCCTGTCAGGAAGGTCGCAGTTCGTAGTAATAGACGGCAGATCATCGAGTAAAACTGAAGTGATATCAGGTGTTCCCCAGGGAAGCATCCTGCGAACTCTGCTGTTCCTGACCTATATAAATGACCTGGGTGACAATCTGAGCAGTTCTCTTAGGTTGTTCGCAGATGATGCTGTAATTTACCGTCTAGTAAGGTCATCCGAAGACCAGTATCAGTTGCAAAGCGATTTAGAAAAGATTGCTGTATGGTGTGGCAGGTGGCACTTGACGCTAAATAACGAAAAGTGAGAGGTGATCCACATGAGCTCCAAAAGAAATCCGTTGGAATTCAATTACTCGATAAACAGTACAATTCTCAAGCCTGTCAATTCAACTATGTACCTGGGTGTAAAAATTACGAACAACTTCAGTTGGAAAGACCACATAGATAATATTGTGGGGAAGGCGAGCAAAAGGTTGCGTTTCATTGGCAGGACACTTAGAAGATGCAACAAGTCCAAGCTTACACTACACTCGTTCATCCTCTGTTAGAATACTGCTGCGCGGTGTGGGATCCTTATCAGGTGGGATTGACGGAGGACATCGAAAGGGTGCAAAAAAAGGGCAGCTCGTTTTGTATTATCACGTAATAGGGGAGACAGTGTGGCAGATATGATACGAGAGTTGGGATGGAAGTCATTAAAGCAAAGACGTTTTTCGTCGTGGCGAGATCTATTTACGAAATTTCAGTCACCAACTTTCTCTTCCGAATGCGAAAATATTTTGTTGAGCCCAACCTACATAGATAGGAATGATCATCAAAATAAAATAAGAGAAATCAGAGCTCAAACAGAAACGTTTAGGTGTTCGTTTTTCCCGCGCGCTGCTCGGGAGTGGAATGGTAGGGAGATAGTATGCTTGTGTTTCCATGAACCCTCTGCCAAGCACTTAAATGTGAATTGCAGAGTAATCATGTAGATGGGTTACAAAATGGTTTCATTCTTTTGTTAATCTGATCTTACTCATCCATAGCCTATAGACAGATCATTGTAAGAGGGCTCATACTATTATAAGTTTTGTAATTTCACATGTTGCATTAGTCTAACTTATGCAATTCTTTCGCCACTGTCTGCACATGTGTCTGAAAATTTTCTCTACAGTATTAAATAGTTAGTCTACTGTCAGCTATCAAATAAGTTACATGTGGTTTGGTAGTCTTGCTGATTATCTACGAGGGTGAGTCAAATGAAAGTCTTAAGTATTTTTTTAAACATTATTTATTGTGCAGAAATGGTACAAAGCTGTATCACTTTTCAACATAATCTCCCTCACGCTCAATGCAGGTCCTCCAGCACTTGCAAAGTGCATAAATTCCTTTAGAAAAAATTCTTTTGGTAGTCCACGCAACCACTCATGCACCGCGTGGCGTACCTCTTTATCAGAACAGAACATCTTTCCTCCCACTGCGTCTATGAGTGGTCCACACTTATGGAAATCACTTGGGGCAAGGTCTGGTGAGTATGGAGGATGAGGAAGACACTCAAAATGCAGGTCTGTGATCGTTGCAACTGTTGTAAGGGCAGTGTGGGACCATGCATTGTCATGTTGCAAAAGGACACCTGCTGACAGCAATCCACGTTGCTTTGATTTGATTGCAGGCCGCAGCTGATTTTTTAGGAGATCTGTGTATGATGCACTGGTGACAGTGGTCCCTCTAGGCATGTAATGCTCCAAAATGACACCTTTTTTTGTCCCAAAAGAGAGTCAGCATAACCTTCCCTGCTGATGGTTCTGTTCAAAACTTCTTTGGTTTTGGTGATGAGGAATGGCACCATTCCCTGCTCGCTCTCTTCGTTACCGGTTGGTGGAAGTGAACCCAGGTTTCGCCCCCAGTAACGATTCTTGCAAGGAAGCCATCACCTTCTCGTTCAATGCGTCGAAAAAGTTCTTCACAAGCATCAACACGTTGTTCTCTCATTTGAGGAGTCAGCTGCCATAGCACCCATCTTGCAGACACTTTGTGAAACTGGAGCACATCATGCACAATGTGGTGTGCTGACCTATGACTAATCTGTGAACATGCTGCAATGTCATTCAGTGTCACTCGGCAGTTTTCCTTGACTATGGCTTCAACTGCTGCAATGATCTGTGGAGTCACAACTCGTTGTACCTGACCTGGACGAGGAGCATCTTCCACTGAAGTCACACCATTTGCGAACTTCCTACTCCATTCATAGACTTGCTGCTGTGACAAACATGCATCACCGTACTGAACCTTCATTCGTCGATGAATTTCAATAGGTTTTACACCCTCACTATGCAAAAAACGAATAACAGAACACTGTTCTTCCCTGGCGCAAGTCGCAAGTGGGGCGGCCATCTTTATACTGATACTGCGACGTTATATGTGCACTATGCTACCACCTACAGGCCATTCTGCACGCTGTTTGTAGCACGCTTACTAACTTACAGGATAGTCGGGCAAAATTTCGATTTGTTATTACAAATTTAAGGTTTTCATTTGACTCACACTCATATAAAAATGGATCAGAGAATATGCATGAAATTTTGCTATAAGAATAGGGCAAAGTACAGCAAGGTTTTAGACATGTTAAAATATCGCTTTTGGCATTTGTGTGTGGTAGGAGGGCTTTGAAGATCATCGTGAAGGTGCTGAAGATGGCAAAGCACCTGGATGTGCCAGTACACCATCAACTGATGAATGAAGTCACCAAAAAGTGAAATAAAAATTACAAATAACTGTCGAATCACAGTGAACCAAATCGCTGATGAAACTGGTTGTCAACTGGCTGATGCTATGAAATTACCATATTTTACACACTATGAGATACTATGGATTATAATACAGACCTTAATTTTTGAGCAATTTTTTTAAAAGTATCATTTTTATTATTAGATTACAAAAGCAAGACTAAAAAAAACAGAAAAACAAATTCTTCATTTATAAAAGCGAACTGACCTATAAAATCTCTGAAAATCAGTCATCTGAACTTTCTTCTTCTTCGTCATTGCTGTGCTCTTCATATACAGGATGGTCTTCACAGGCATCACGAGTGTTACTTGTACTGCACTTCTTGAAACATTTAACAATTTAGTCTTCTCTCTGTTTTATCCACTGACACACTTGTTTGATTGTAGGTCGTTTTAAAGCTCCCTTAGGCATGAATTCATGTTGGGTTTTGTCCATCATCTATTTGTTCTATTCCTTTCTCATACACACTTTAAGTGGTTTATTTATCGAGACATCTCGAGTATGCAATTGTGAAATAAATCCTCCCAGAATAACAGCAAGATCTGTATTTCTCTGTCTCAGTTTCCCTTTCACAGAGTTTTTCAAATGGTTACTAACCAGATCTAGCACAAGAAAAGAATGCTTCTTCAAAAAAGCACCTTTCCTTCTCTCCAGCACACTGTTAATCCACAATTTCATACCAACTTCGTCCATCCAACCCTCGTCATGTAAGTGAACAATAACACTTGGCAGTATTTCAGAAGGCTCTGGCATTGCTTTGTGCTTGAAAAAGATCACTGGATTAAATTTAGTCCCGTCAGCACAACATGAAATGGTGACAATGTAATGCATTTTTTTATGTCCATTTATTTTTATAGTTACAGTTTTAGCAACTTTCATGGCAACAGTTTTGTTACTCAGCACATCAAATGGCAGAGGAGTTTCACCCATATTCGCTATTTGGCTTAGTTCCACACTGGTTTTCTTTCTATGTTGAATAGTAAATTGATGGTAAGATTATATTCTGTCTTCATACTCTTGTGGCATTTTCTGACATATTTTGGTTTTGTTTCACATGCGAAGTCCATGAGAATTCAAAAAACACTTCTACAAACATACAGCACCAACCAACTCCACCCTCAAAATCTGTTAAGTTCCACTGCACCTTATGAGTAGATACTTGAATATTTTTTTTATATTTTTTTTATTATTAATTCCAATGCCATTTTGACAGTGTCCTTGAATCCATTTAAGTACGTCATCTTCTCGTTTTGACCATTATGCATTCAGTCCTGTATTTGTACATTTAGTATTCCTCTTTTTTTTCAGTTCTTCTTTACTAGCCCACCAATCATGAATTATTATAATCTTTTTTTTCTGTTGGTGGAGGGCCGAAATGCCGCTCAGCTGCTTTGTTTCCACGTTGTTCTGCATATGCCATTACTTTCAATTTATAGCATGTATCATATGAATAGCTTTTATTTTTTCTTCTATTACGAAACTAGCAACTAACAAAAATACTTTACTGTTGTCAATAACACAAAGCACTTTCAGTTCATGCTCACTGGCATTGTAGGCTGCAGTCACGCATCAGAGGCTAGACATTGTTCTGAGTTTGTAATGGTGGTATCGCATTGGCGTACTGGTGCTGCCATCTGAATCCAACGTTGCCAGCATCGAATATATGGCCATTTTTAAGACTGGCTGTAATTTTAAATCAAACACTGGATTTTTTTATATTAATTTCGAGTATAGGATGGACCTGAATTTTGGAGGCAATGTTTTAAACAAGAAAGTGGGTCATACAGTCTATAAAATATGGTAATTCATATGTTTCGTGTATGAAATGTGCGAAACAATAATTTGCTCCAAAACTGAATCATTCGCCCACACAAAACTGTGATCACAATGACAGAAAAAGGTTCCAGCAAGTAGAAGGAGCTGTGTGATATAAATGAAAGTTGGTACGCACATTTCTACATCTGAAAGGTGATGTCTATTCAAATTTCACACGAGTCACGTAAGACTTGGACTAGTAGTTCCACTATGAGGATGCAAATCAGGTTTGCTTTAAATACACACTGCAATGGTTGAAAGCATTAGTTACCTTTGAAATTGGAAACGGTGAGTTGATGTAAGTCAAGAATGCCTTTAACGCGACAAAGATGCCTTCATCAATACTTCATCGATTTTTAAAGAGGTCCTGTAGTAGGGCTATGGGAAGCTGCATGCTCCTTCTGCGATATTCCAGGAAGACCTGGCAGGAAATTTACCCACTGTACAAGATTGCTGGCAGCAGTGATCATGTGAATGTACGGTCACCAGAAGAAAGACAGCCATGTGGCACTACCGAGAGGACAGACCGCCGCATTCGGTGTGTGGCTCTGGTGCCTCGTACTGTATCTGCAGCAGCAATTAGAGCAGCAGTTGGCATGACAGCGACGCAACAAGCTATTACAAATCATTTACTTCAAGGCTATTTCAGAGCCAGATACCCTGTAGAATGCATTCCACTGACGCCAAACCACTGCCATTTACGACTTCAGTGATGTCAAGTGAGAGCTCATTGGAGGGCAGGGTGGAAATTTGTTGTGTTTCCTAATGAAAGCTGTTTCTGCTTTGGTGCCAGTGACAGCTGTGTGTCGGTTAGGAGGAAGCCAGTTGAGGACCTGCGACCAACCTATCAGCATGTTGGACACACTAGACCTACACCTGGAGTTATGGTCTCGGTTGTGACTTTGTACAACAGCAGGAGAACTCCATGGTTATCCCATGCATCCTGACTGGAAATTTGTATGTCAATCTGGCGATTTGACCTGTTGAGCTACTATTCATGAACAGCATGCAAGGTGTTATTTTTTTTTTTTTTCCAACTGGAAAGTGCTTGCCCACATACCACTGTTGTAACCCAACATACTAGTTACATTGTTGGCATGTTACCTTGGTCTTCTAAATCACCAGATCTGTTTCCAATTGTGTACATATGGGACATCATCAGACGACTACTCCAGCGCCATCCACAACCAGCATTAATCCCCTCTATAGTGAGTGACCAACTAACAATAAGTGCAACAGGCACAGGAACTCCATTTCACAAACTGCCATCTGGCACCCATACAACAAAATGCATACATGTTTGCATTCAACATTCTGGTTGTTACACCTGTTATTAATACATCAACATTTCACATTTGCAATTGCTTATCTCGCACTTACATTAAGCTGTGATCTTGCAACGTTAATCACTTAAATACGTTACCTCGACAAACATATTTCCAAAATTTCATTACTCCACATTAGTTATTTTTTGGTGTTGTGATTTTTTTGCAACTCAAGAGTTGGAACAGCATTGTATGTGACATTCTGCACCTGCAGGTTAAATTGTTTCCATTTTACATTTTTGATATCACTGCTGAACTGCAAGATTCTTTGTCGCAGCCAATGGTTTACATGAACAACTCATGGGTGATGCACCAAGCGTTGTGGTAACAAGCAGAGCTCAAACGTGTTTAAATAAGGGTAGGGAATGTTAAGATAATATTTTTGAGTGGTAATATAAAAAACACAATACATTGAGGGATAATAGATGCCTTTATACAACAGGAGAAACGGTCCTGTTCTCAGAAAATTGCCACCTGGTGGGGTGAGTGGAACAACAGTATACCTGCTACATGTAATGCAAAGAAGTTTCTCATAATTTTTGTAGATAAAATGCTGTGTTAAATATTTGCAGTGTGCTGAAGGAATAAACTGAAGCAGAAAGCGCAATTCCCCAAGCAAGGGCTGAAACAGCATACGGAACCAGATAATGCAAAGCAACAGGTGATATTGTGCATAGACCTTCAATGGGTAATCTTTTGTCCATAGTTTAATCATTCTCTTCTATTCTATCAACAGTACCCCTCTTACATCCAGACAATACATAATACTGGTAATAACCACTTTCACGTGTTTCTGGCACAAAACATTCCAAAGAGAGGTTCAGCAAAGATATCTTCAAGTACTCCGAATTACAATCTCGCAAATTTCAATCTGCTCAATGATGGTGAGGTTTGGAATCTGATGATCTGATCCGACCACTGAATTGGGCAGCACAATTGACGGATAACATTGCTTTTCCAAAATCTGATCAACAACAAATATTTCACTACTGTATACCAGAAATACGAGGTGCGATCAAAAAGTAAAGGTAATTTTTTAATTTTGCAGGCTTTATACATACGAGTTCCAATTTTTATTTTTATTTTTTTCTTGTTGGTACACATGCTTCTGATGTATGTTGGCTTTTCAGCTGTTTTAAATACTTAGTTTGTTGTTGACAGTCGAAAAGGTTACAAGTGTTTACGAGTGCTCGGTGAATTTTTACTTTTGAGTAAGATGGATCAAAGAATCTGCATTAAATTTTACTTTAAAAATGGAGTAAAGGGAAGCACCACATTCGAAATGTTGACTGTGGTTTTTGGAGAATCTACTATGAGTAAGATATGAGTTTACAAGTGGTATAAACATTTCACAGAGGGTTGCAAAGGTGAAGGCAACGACTGCCCTGGACGCCCTAGCACATCAGTTATGGAGGATAATATGGAAGAAGTAAAGAAAATCATTCTGAAAAATCGCCAAATCACCATCAGTGAGGTTGCAGATGATTTTGACATACCTATCGGCTCATGCTAAGCAATTTTTCGGACGTTTTGGGCACGAAACGCGTAGCAACTAAGTTTATTCTGAAATTGTTGAATTTCTACCAAAAATGACTTCGTGTAGACAACATTCAAGAATTGCTGAATGAAGTCGACAACAGTTCAAAACTTCTACAGAAGGTTATACCAGATGATGAAATAAAGGTATACGGGTATGATTGTGAAACCAAGACCCAGAGCCAAGACTGAAAAAATTCCACAAGTTTGATCACATTTGAAGATTCTTCTGTTTTCTTCAATTAAAATCGGATGGTGCATCATCAGTTCCTGCCTTATGGTTGTACTGTCAATAAGGAATACTACCTGAAAGTTATGCGCTGCTTGCATGAAGCAATCCAAAGAGAACAACTAGAATTGTGATAAAACTACTCATGGGAATTGCATCATGATAATTTTCCAGCTCACAACCCCATGCCTCATGATTTGTTTGCAAAAAAACAAATACTGTTATGCTGTCTCAGCCATATTCACCGGACATGGCCCCTTGTGACTTCTTTCTATTCCCAGGACCGAAGAGAACCACAAGAGGACGTCATTTTGCCACCACTGCTGAGACAAAAACAGAATCGTTGAAGGAGCTGAACCATAATGAGAGGTGAGTTCAAGAAGTGCTTCCAAGGTTGGAAAATACGCTGCCATAAGTGTATTACATTTGAGATGGAAACGTTAATGTTAATGATGAATAAATAAAGATTCTTTAAGAACAACAAAAATTTCTGTTACTTTTCGATCACACTTTGTACACTGTTACAGGGCATAGTTTCCTACCAGGGTTGTGCCTACATATCATTTAAAGTATATCATTAAGACAATTTTATTCCATCCTTGTCAATATCAAAGACATCAGATTCCTGCAAGATGGCACCAAAGGGATTACTACACTAAACCAAGGTTGGTATACACCCCCATTTAAAATAACTGAGTATGTCTAGCTACGATTTTCATCTGATGACCCTACAACACTAAGGAGAAGAAAAAGTCATCTTACAACAATGGGTTTGTGAAAGAAGCTGAGAGGTGTGGTGAAAAGAAATCTATCACCATCCAACACTTCAGTTTTCCATATATTGTTTGATAAATTTCTGCCAATCAAAAGTGCCACAAAGAAAGACTAACTTGATATGTGACAGTACATCCACCTGATAAACAGAATTTTTATCTATGATTTCCACGTAAATATTTGATTCTCACTTCTAAACTGAAAATGTAATGCCACCTGTATATTTTTAGTAGGATTGCAACATGAATCGTGCTAAATCAACATAGTACATGACTACTTACCACCATGTCGAACAATTAAAAAGGAAAGTACTTACAGGTTCAAAGTCATTCACGAAAAGCAATAATACAAAATACGGACAACTAAAATAAGCAGAAAGATATACATGTTCAGTAAACTAGATAAAAAATCAGTAGTGTCAAAACTTTCAGCACAGGGCAGCGGCATGTAGAGGAACTATGACTCAAGTTTAAAAGAATAGTTAGCCATACACTGGAAAGATACGTATCCAGTAGAACACTTCATAATGGGAGGGAACCTTTATGGTATACAGTCGCTGTAAAGAAACTTCTAAAGAAACATGGATTACTGCGTAATAATTGTAAAACTAAGTGTAGGGCTATAGATAAGAGAGATGCTGAGTGAAACACATATGGATGTCAAGAGAGCAATGTGTGATGCCTTCAATAACTACCATAGCAAAATATTGTCAAATGATCTTTCAGAGAACCCAAATAAATTCTGGTCATATGTTCAGGCTATTAGTGGCACCAAAGTTAGTGTCCAGTCCCTAGCGAATGAGACAGGAGCTGAAATTGAGGGCAGCAAAGCAAAAGCTGAAATGATTAAATCTGTTTTCAAATGTTCCTTTACAAAGGAAACCAGGTCTGTCCCAATTCAACCGATGTACCACTGAAAAGATGAATGAAGTGAGTATTAGTGTCGATGGCATTGAGAAACAGCTGAAGCCCCTGTGAAAAAGATTCTATACTGCATTTGCAGCGATGACCCCTTTAACAAAAAACCGTGCCCAGTTCTAGGAGAATGGCACAAGTCACAACCTTCTACAAGAAGGGTAGCAGAAGTGATCCACAAAACTATATCCAGTATCCACGACATTTATTTGTTATAGAATCTTAGAACATATTCTGACCTCAGACATAATGATGTATCTTGAACAGAATGACCTCCTCAATGCCAACCAGCATGGATTTCGAAAACATTGATCATGTGAAACCCAACGCGCACTTTTCTTACATGACATACTGAAAGCTTTGGATTAATGCAACCAGGTAGATGTAGTGTTTCTTGATCTCCGAAAAGCATTTGATTCAGAACAACATCTACACTTATTGTTAAAAGTGCCATCATATGAGGTATCAAGTGAAATTTGTGACCGGATTGAGGACCTGTGGTAGGGAGGACACAGCTTGTTATCTTGGATAAACAGTAATCATCAGATGTAGAAGTAACTTCAGGTGTGCCCCTGAGAAATGTGTTGGGACCCTTGCTGCTCTTGTTGCATAACAGTGACCTCGCAGGCAATATTAATAGTAAAATCACACTTTTTGCAGATGGTGCAGTTATCTATAACAAAGTACTAACTGGAAGAAGCTGCATAAATATTCAGTGATTTTAACATAATGCAGAGATTGACAACTTCCTCTAAATGTTCATAAATGTAAAACTGTGCACTTCACAAAATGAAGAATTTAGTAACCTATGACTGTAACATCAATGAGTCACTTTTGGAAGTGGCCAACTCATACAAATACCTGGATGTAACACATTGTTGACATGAAGAAGAATGATCTAATAGGTTCAGTCGTCGTTAAAGCATGTGATAGACTTTGGTTAATTGGCAGAATACTGGGGAAGTGTAAGCAGTTTACAAACGAGATTGCTTACAAATCACTTATGCAACTGGTTCTAGAAGTTGCTGAAGTGAGTGGGACCCAGACCAGATAGGACTAACACCGGATATTGAACGTATACAGAGAACGGCAGCACGAACAGTCATGGGTTTGTTTTATCCATGGGAGAGTGTCACAGAGATACTGAAGAGTCTGAACTGGAAGACTCAGGAAGACAGGTGTAAACTAACCTGAGAAAGCATAGTCCCACGATCACAGAACTTCGCTATGGATGTGGCACGAGCAGCCATCCGGCGCCCCGGAATATCTCTAACATAAATTACCACACCAATCCAGGCACAACCCAATTAAATTTTACCTATAACTATTATTACCTAAACCTGGTCTTTTTCAATTCAGTTCTCATCCTTATACATACAGTAAACACAAACGATCTCGCAACCTCAAATCACTCCATACATGAATGGAACAGAAAGAAACCCTAAAAATTGGTAAATGGAACTACCCTCTGCCACGCAGCTCGCAGTGGTTTTTAGTGCGTAGATGCAGGTTAAGAATAATAATAATAATAATAATAGTAACACAACCGTTCTCAAAAAGTAACAGAATTCTGAAGGAGCTGTCGTTTTACAAGCACAGAGCAGATTAGAAACGCATTGTTGAGAGAACCTAAAGATCAAGTTCCAGAAATGTTTCGGAGATTGGGAAAAAGCACTGGCGTAGCTCTGTTGGAACTGTTTGCTGTATACCAGGCCAAGTGAGCTGCCTGCGGCCACTGTTGCCATGTGTGTCACCAAGTGGACATGACGCGCACACAGCTCGCATGTCGTCATTACAGTACAATTAAATAAATGCTTCCGACGCAATATAATATGAGCATAGTATTCGAGGAAGTGTAGACTAAAAGGGCCAAATTTGTGTTGTACAAAAGTGTCATCGAATGAAAAAGCATAACAATTCTGTCGTGAAGAAAATCAAATGAATTTTTCTTTTGAGCGCGAATGTAACGTTCCAACTTTGGGGGGGGGGGCAAGGTAACGACAGGTTCACATGACTTCAGTAGATGACAGAAATGTTTACCGCCTGAAACTCGGTATTGTCACAACACGACGGCAAACTAACAAATAAAGGAACATCTTTTCACTGCCTAATACCGTAATAAGTACTGCAGCGCCGCAAAGTAATACAGTGTACACGTTGATCGCAGTTAAAAGCAGTACGAAACACTCCTATTTCTGTCTTCCAGTGCAATGGAGAAAGGGGTGGGGTGGGGGGGGGGAAGTGTGGTGGGGTTGCGCGTAGACAGGTCATACAATGTGTTCTGCAATCCAAAACCTCACCCTCAGTACACAACACTGGCAGTCAATGAACTCCAAATGAATTTCAGGTGTTCGAACGCCCACTAAAAAGTCGTAAAATCAATTTACAATCGACTCCAGTCACTAAATCTACTATGAAAGTTTCCCACCGTAACAAACTCATCATACTTTTCGCTCAATGTCTCTTATGGAGATTTGTTTCAGTTATAATTAGTGCAACATTCGAAAAGTACGCAAATGACTTTTCTGAATGTTGCTTTATCAGCAACAGCAATTTCCTTTTAAAACATCGGTAATTGGCTGACGACTAAGCTGCAGTTTTACTCATCACATTCAGGTGCTCTGTTAAGGTCAGTCAGAAAAGAAAGATCTAATATCCACTGAGGTTCATCATTTTCTTTTGAGGATGTTAATTCCTCCTCAGCCACTTTATTCTCACTTTCTACCAACAACATCAATGAGACTTCGATATCAATAACACTAACGACACGAAGTAGAAAAACACATCTTGCCATGTGACGCATCGTTGACAGCCACCCTATGCAGAGAGGTGGAGGGGGAACTGCTGGCTCACAGCGCCCGCGAGCAAGCAATGCGGGGGCCCATGTTAGCGTATTTACCCACCTCACAATTAGACAAGTAAATTGAATTCTTTTCAAGAAACAAATGTGGCATGAAAGTAAATAACGGGCCAAGCGCCAAAAAATGAAAATTTGAGTTATAGGTGAAATCCGCCAACGACAAGAACATAAATTCTGATAACAAGAGGTTGAACAGCGCGAAACAGTATTCACAGCTGTCACAAGATGGCACTCGCGTCTAACACCAACATTGTTGTTCAAAAGAATCCTGCGCCCTCCGTTTTCTGTTATTGTCTTGGCGTGTAATTGCCTGAATTGTTGTCATGTGAACTAGCTCTGTGGTTTGTTTGCAACAATAGGACACTGCTGAAGTAATTATTATGTATCCGGATCCCGCTCCAGCTTCTACCGGGTCTGAGTGCTGACGAGTCTTCTCCATTTGGCTCGGTCCTCCCACCATTTTTCTTCCTCCACTTGCTGCCAGGTCACACCTCTCCTTTCCACAGATAGTCTCACTCCCGTTTTCCACCATGTTCTTGGGCGCCCTCTTGGTCATTTTCCATCCCTCTTTAGTTCTTCCATAATTTTGGGTAGTTTCTGCCCATGCATCCTCTTAACATAACCGTACCATCTTAGTCTCTTTTTTTCGATTTCTTCCCTCGAACTTTCTTGTTTAAGGTCCTTTCTAATATCTACATTCCTTACTCTGTCCATTCTTGTTTTTCCCTTAACTGCTCTGATAAATTTCATTTCCCCTGCTTGCAGTCTGCTCCAGTCCCTTTCTGTCATTGTCCATGTTTCTCCTACATAGGTGACAATAGGGAAGTCATAACTCTAGAAATTGCCTCTCTTCTGTAACCTATTAATTTCGTTGGTTATTTTTCCACCACTAGATATTTCACTCCCTAAATAAGTGAAACTGCCTACCACTTTGAGGGGTTCTCCAATCAAAGTACTATTCCCGTTGATCCCTTTGTCTCTTCCAAATAACATTACTTCATTCTTATCTTTATTTATTTTTAATCCATACCTTTTCATTATTTCCTTCCACGCATCCAGTTGTAACTGTACATCTACCTCTTTATTGCCCCTTTTACCATATCATCTGTAAAAATCATATTTTTTCTTTTACTGTATCTTTAACTGCCCTATTCATTATATCCATCACAACATTAAAAAGTGCAGGACATATAACACAAGGAAGTATTCTTTTGAAGTATTCAGAGTTCCCAAATGGTGTTCTAATTCTAGAACTGTCCCCTCTTTATTACATTAATGTATCCATCTTCTATACCTATCTTCTTTTCTTCCCAGGGTCTTTCCCTCTTAACTAAGTCATAAGCCTTTCCTATGCCTATAAAAACCATTATCACCCTTTTGTTATACTCCAAACTTTTTCCCATCAGTTGACAGATAGATAATATTAGGTCAATTGTGCTTCTTCCTTTCCTAAACCCATGCTGTTCTTCACTCACTCCTTTTCTATCTTCTCAATTATCTGATTTCGTAAAATTCTTTCAAAAACCTTGGCTGTATGACTCATAAGGGTTATTCCTCTGTAGTTTTTACAGTCTTTTTATTGCCTTTTTTGAAGATGGGAACAATGTCTCCTCCTCTCCAGTCATCAGGTATTGTACTATCTCTCCACACACTTCAAAGTACTCTTTACAACCACTGCATTCACACTGGACCTGTTGCTCTTATCATGTCCACTGATACTTCATCAGGCCCTGGGGATTTCCCCCCATTCATCTTCTATATTGCTTTCAAAACACAGTGAAGTGATTATTACAGGTACATAATACACAATATTGAAAAAAGGAATGGAAAACTGCACCAAAACGAAGGAACAGGGGTGAACTTTGAGCACTCTCAAAGTGAAAGGAAGAAATTAGAGAGAGAAGGAAAGGAATATACTCGAAAAGACAGCACTGTGATTCCAGCTAAAGAGATCCCCAAGCACCAGGTAGGCCTCGATTGCCGTTTTAATTTTTATTACAGGGGTTGGAATCTGCTTAAGTCACGTTCTAGTATTTTAATGCATTTAATTTTTTATTCAAATTAATTTCGTGTGTGTGTGTGGGGGGGGGGGGGGGGGAGGGAGGGGGGTCTTCAGTCCAGAGACTAGTTCGATGCAGCTCTCCATGCTACTCTACCCTGTGCAAGCTTCTTCATCTCCCAGTACCTACTGCAACCTACATCCA
This sequence comes from Schistocerca americana, assembly GCF_021461395.2. Taxonomy (NCBI): domain Eukaryota; kingdom Metazoa; phylum Arthropoda; class Insecta; order Orthoptera; family Acrididae; genus Schistocerca; species Schistocerca americana. The sequence goes on from NC_060123.1 coordinate 135,337,082, forward strand.
TCTGAATCTGTTTAGTGTATTCATCTCTTGGTCTCCCTCTACGATTTTTACCCTCCACGCTGCCCTCCAATACTAAATTGGTGAGCCCATGACACCTCAGAATATGCCCTAACAACCGATCCCTTCTTCTAGTCAAGTTGTGCCACAAATTTCTCTTCTCTCCAATTCTATTCAATAACTCCTCGTTAGTTACCTATGTGATCAACCCATCTAATCTTCAGCATTCTTCTGTAGCACCATATTTCAAAAGCTTCTATTCTCTTCTTGTCTCAACTATTTATCATCCACGTTTCACTTTCATACATGGCTACACTCCATACAAATACTTTCAGAAACTACTGCCTGACACTTAAATTTACACTCGATGTTAACAAATTTCTCTTCTTCAGAAACGTTTTCCTTGCCATTGCTAGTCTACATTTTATATCCTCTCTACTTCGACCACCATCAGTTATTTTGCTCCCCAAATAGCAAAACTCATTTACTACTTTAAGCGTCTCATTTCCTAATCTAATTTCCACAGCATCACCTGATTTAATTCGACTACATTCCATTATCCTCGTTTTGCTTTCGTTGATGATTATCTTATATCCTCCTTTCAAGACACGGTCCATTCCATTCAGCTGCTCTTCCAGGACCTCTGCTGTCTCTGACAGAATTACAATGTCATCAGCGAACCTCAAAGTTTTTATTTCTTCTCCATGGATTTTAATACCTACTCCAAGTTTTTCTTTTGCTTCCTTTACTGCTTGCTCAATATACAGATTGAATAACATCAGGGAAAGGCTACAACCCTGTCTCACTCCCTTCCCAACCACTGCTTCCCTTTCATGCCCCAAGACTCTTATAACTGCCATCTGGTTTCTGTACAAATTGTAAATAGCCTTTCACTCCCTGTATTTTACCCCTGCCACCTTCAGAATTTGAAAGAGAGTATTCCAATCAACATTGTCAAAAGCTTTCTAAGTCTACAAATGCTAGAAACCTAGGTTTGCCTTTCCTTAATCTATTTTCTAAGGTAAGTCGTAGGGTCAGTACTGCCTCACGTGTTCCAACATTTCTATGGAATCCAAACTGATCTTCCCCGAGGTCGGCTTCTACCAATTTTTCCATTTGTCTGTAAAGAATTCTTGTTAGTATTTTGCAGCCGTGGCTTATTAAACTGATAGTTTGGTAATTTTCACATCTGTCAACACCTGCTTTCTTTGGGAGTCGAATTATTATATTCTTCTTGAAGTGTGACAGTATTTCACCTGTCTGATACTTCTTGCTCACTAGATGGTAGAGATTTGTTAGATCTGGCCCTCCCAAAGCTGTCAGTAGTTCTAATGGAATGATGTCTACTCCTGGGGTGTTTATTCAACTTAGGTCTTTCAGTGCTCTGTCAAACTCTTCAGTGTAATATCTCCTATTTCATCTTCACCTACATTCTCTTCCATTTCTGTAACATTGTCCTACAGAACATCGCCCTTGTATAGACCCTCTGCATCCTCCTTCCACCTTTCTGCTTTCCCTTCTTTGCTTAGAACTGGGTTTCCATCTGAGCTCTTGATATTCATGCAAGTGGTTCTCTTTTCTCCAAAGGTCTCTTCAATTTTCCTGTAGGCAGTATCTATCTTACCCCTAGTGATATGTGCCTCTACATCCTTACATTTGTCCTCTAGCCATCCCTACTTAGCCATTTTGCACTTCATGTCGATCTCATTTTTGAAACGTTTGTATTCCTTTTTGCCTGCTTCATTTACTGCATTTTTATATTTTCTCCTTTCATCAATTAAATTCAATATCTCTTCTGTTACCCAAGGATTTGTACTAGCCCACGTCTTTTTACCTACTTGATCCTCTGCTACCTTCACTACTTCGTCCCTCAAAGCTACCCATTCTTCTTCTACTGTATTTCTTTCCCCCATTCGTATCAATCGTTCCCTAATGCTCTCCCTGAAGCTGTGTACAACCTCTGATTCTTTCAGTTTATCCAGGTCACATCTCCTTAAATTCCTACCTTTTTGCAGTTTCTTCAGTTTTAATCTACAGTTCATAACCAATAGATTGCGGTCAGAGTCCACATCTGCCCCTGGAAATGTCTTACAATTTAAAACGTAGTTCCTGAATCTCTGCCTTACCATTATATAATCTGAGACCTTCCAGTATCTCCAGGCTTCTTCCATGCATACAACCTTCGTTTATGATTCTTGAACCAAGTGTTAGCTATGATTAAGTTATGCTCTGTGCGGCTTCCTCTTTCATTTCTTACCCCCAGTCCAAACTCACCTACTACGTTTCCTTCTCTTCCTTTTCCTACTGTTGAGTTCCAGTCACCCATGACTATTAAATTTTCATCTCCCTTCACTATCTGAATAATTTCTTTTATCTCATCATACATTTCATCAATCTCTTCGTCATCTGCGGAGCTAGTTGGCATATAAACTTGTACTACTGTGGTAGGTGTGGGTTTCGTATCTATGTTGGCCACAATAATGCATTCACTATGCTGTTTATAGTAGCTTACCCGCATTCCTATTTTCCTACTCATTATTAAACCTACTCCTGCATTATCCCTATTTGATTTTGTATTTATAATCCTGTATTCACCTGACCAGAAGTCTTGTTCCTCCAGCCACCGAACTTCACTAATTCCCACTATATCGAACTTCAACCTATCCATTTCCCTTTTTAAATTTTCTAACCTACCTGCCCGATTAAGGGATCTGACATTCCACGCTCCGATCCATAGAACGCCAGTTTTCTTTCTCCTGATAACAAAGTCCTCCCGAGTAGTCCCTGCCCGGAGATCAGAATGGGGACTATTTTACCTCCGGAATATTTTACCCAAGAGGACGCCATCATCATTTATCCATACAGTAAAGCTGCATGCCCTCAGGAAAAATTACGGCTGTAGTTTCCCCTTGCTTTCAGCCGTTCGCAGTACCAGCACAGAAAGGCCATTTTGGTTAGGGTTACAAGGCCCTCCGTTGTGGTTGAACCTACGGTACGGCCATCTGTATCGCTGAGGCACGCAAGCCTACCCACCAACGGCAAGGTCCATTGTTAATGGGGAGGGGGGGAGGGGGGGGGAGGGGGGGGGGCTAATTTCGTATGAACAAAAATCTTCGTTCTGATTATAAGGTTGTAGTTAACTACTTGAATGAAATCATTTACTTACCTGCAAATACCTAGGCATGTTGATTTAAACATGTTATATATATGTGCTGCTTCACTCTTTCAGGACTCCTGTAAATGCCAGTTTAAATGCAGGCACCTTTCATATGACCAAAAACTTAAATTGTTTAAGAAATTCTACTCGCTAAACGAAACAACAAAGCAAAATAACTATGCAATGTCTCACATACATGTTTGCAAAGTGAAGAGGCAAAGGTAAAAAGTATATAATGATAGTAACGAAACTGCTCAGCTGTCTACTGAGCAAGGTGCAAGACAACTGGTCATACCCAAGAAGAAAAACGTAACTGTGTTACACATTGCCTGATGGTGAGAGAGATGGAATAGAGTATGTAAAGGAACATTTATTGAGGTTCTCGGTTTGACCAAAAGAAGTGTTCAGACATTAACACAGTTGAAGCAGAGTGGCGAGATTGTATATGAAGAAAAGCGAGGAAATAAGACAAAACACCGGAAATATACAGAACAAGATGAAAGGTTGGTTGTTGCTCATATTAACGCCATACCAAGACAAGAAAGCCACTATTCAAGGAAAAAATTGGGTGACAAACAATACTTAAGTGAAGATCTGACTGTTTATCATTTATTTAAGGAATTTCAAAGGCAACATGAAGACACTAGCATCACATACTGCTTCTATGCAAAAGTCTTTAAAGACAAATTCCCCAAGCTAAAATTTAATCGTTTGTCAAGTGACACTTGTTCTACATGTGACCTTCTCAAAGCCAAATTGAGGTGTGATTCCAATAAAAAAGACAATAAACTGCAGCTATAATGACATCACCGAAAAGCAAAGAAAGCTATGGATTCCATGAAAGCTAACACAATCAAGAGTCAACGGCCTAACTCTGAAGTATGTACAGCAGCAATGGATTTGCAAAGAGTGATTTCTCTTCCTTCGTTAAGGCACAGTGAAATGTACTATTTATGACGGCTCTAAAATTACAACTTTTGCAGTCATGTTAGTGATAATCAAACCAGTCACATGTTTCTCTAGCATTAGGCCGTATGTGGCAGAGGTGGGAATGAAATTGCTTCCTGTGTGCACAAAGCTTTTACTTCTGACACTTACTTGTAAAAAGAACTAACAATGTGGAGTAACAACTGCTGTGGGCAGAACAAAAATAAGATTATGATGTTTCTGTGGGTTTACCTTACAGCAAAGGGTTACTTTACGGAAATGGAGCACAAGTGTTTGGTGAAAGGACACACTTATGTCTAGTTATCATGATTTTGCATTGAGAAACAAATGAGGCTAACTGTGTGTGAAATTCCAAAAGATTTAGTTCGCGTCATCACTGAAGCTACCCACACAACACTATTCATAGAGACTATTATGCAAGAAACAGATTTTTACGACTAAGTCAGCTGCTGAAAAATATATGAATTTCACCAATGTACATATTTCAAAAGCACCATGGATCAGACTGACTGATGAACAGCCTGGGGTACTGGAAGTTCGGTTAACTCTTAGTGAAACTGAAGAGTTCAAGGAATATTACATCTTGAAGAGAAACGTGAAGCCTTCTGATCTTCAACATGTGCAGTTGGAAACACTACACTGTGAATGTAGGCTGTCTGAAGAAAAGAGAAGGGATTTATCTATATTGATACCATTTGTAAAAGAGGAGAATACGTGGTTTTACAAGAAACTTGTGAAATGAGTAAAAATGGACATGATGGTACTTGCATCATTATCTATGTTAAACCTACTGCAAACAGAAGGTTCATTTTCTTCAAACTGTGTATAATTTTGTTCTGAAATCCATTAACATAGAATAAAAACACACGTGACAAGAAACCTGTATAGTTTTTGTGTTTGTATAGTGATCCAAAACTTTTATACTGCTTTTGTTGAAATGCTATACAAATTTGGTTGTTTATCTCTAAATCAGTTTTTGGCACTTGGCCCATTATTTACTTACATGCCACAAATATCCATACTTTTTTTTTTCTTTTTAAGAATCCTTGTACTCCTGTAACAGTGAAGGATCTACTTTTTATATATTCATGTATGAAACAGGGGAAGAATGGTTCTTTGAATGCCTCTGCGCGTGCAGTAGTTATTGTAATTTTATCCTCATGATCCCTGTGTGAGCAATACGTAGGGGAGTGTAGCATATTCCTAGAGTAATCATTCAAAGCCAGTTCCTGAAACGTTAACAGACTTTCCTGGGATAGTTTATGTACATCTTCAAGAGTCTGCCATTTCAGCTGCTTCAGTATCTGTGCCACTCTCCCATGGATTAAACAAACCTGTGACCGTTCGTGCTTCCCTTCTCTGAATACATTCAATATCCAATGTTAGTCCTGTCTGGTAAGGGTCCCACACACTATAATATTCTAGAACCAGTCATGTGAGTGACTTGTAAACAATCTCCTTTGTAGACTGATTGCACTTCCCTGGTATTCTACTAATAAACTGAAGTCTACCATCTGCTTTATCCATGACTGAACCAATGTGATCATCCAGTTTCATATTCCTGGTTAACCGAATATTACATCCAGGTATTTGTGCGAGTTGGCCAATCCCAACAGTGACTCACTGATATTATAGCCATAAAATACTACGTTCTTCATTTTGTGAAGTGCACAATTTTACATTTCTGAGCAATTAGAGAGCCAATCTCTGCACCAAATTGAAATGTTATCAAGATCTAAATATTTGTGGAGCTTCTCGAGGATAGTAGTTCATTATAGATAACTGCATCATCTGCAGAAAGCCTGATTTTACTATTAATATTATCTGCAAGGTCATCAACATGCAACATGGACAGCAAGGATCCCAACACACTTCCAAGGGGCACACCCACAGTTACTTCTACATCTAACGATGACTCTTTATCTAAGATAACACGCTATGTCCTTCCTACCAAAAAGTCCTCCATCCAGTCACAAATTTCACTTGATACCTCATATGATGGCACTTTTTGGCAATAAGTGTAGATGCCGCACTGAATCAAGCACTTTTTGGAGATCTTGGGTATCACATGATCGTTTTCGAAATCCTTGCTGGTTAGCATTGAGGAGGCCATTCTGTTCAAGATATGTCGTTATGTTTGAGGTCAGAATAAGTTCTAAGATTCTACAACAAATAGATATCAAGGATAAGAGACAGCAGTTCTGTGGATCACTCCTAACTTTCCTGTGCCTTTTTTCCAAGAACTGGGCATAGTTTTTTGTTCAAGGGATCAACGATAGATTAGTGAGAGAAGAGCCACAAATTCAGTATAACTGACGGGGATTCCATCACGGCCTGGAGCTTTGTTCAGTTTTAGCGATTTCAGCTGTTTCTCAATACCACTAACACAAATACCTATTTCATTCATCCCTTCAGTAGAAAATAAAATCCCGGATTTTCCACAAATTTCCTGGTTGAAAAGTCACTCTTCCCTTTTTGTGTGACATACTTTCCCACATGGGTGTCAAACTTATCAAACCTATGTACGCTAAAAGTTTTATACACCAGCATAGAACTTTCCAGCACTTTAGGAAACAAAATCCAGCAAGAGCAATGCGTGTTGGAAAGATCTTTGATGTGCAATAATATGTACACTGCATATTTTCATATTACCAAAGTATATATACAAATTCCACCAAATACACCACTGTAGCTTCCAAAGCACTGAAATCGAGATAGCACAATGTGCTGTCAGCCAATCACAGCTCATATGACGCAATCACCAGCCAATGACAGCAGATATTCAGGGTATCACATCAGATAAAATGCATGTGTGTGAATGTATGTCAAGCCTATAGTTCTTGAATCAATGAAGTTGTTGATGAAAGACTGATAGTATACACTGATACGCCAAAACATTTCATGACCATCCCCGCAATGTTGGCTGCCAGCTGGAAGTGTTGCAGGCATGTGACACGGTAACAAAACATGTAAGCAGAGCAACACAGACAGGGGATTACCCTAGCGAAGATATGGGAGGCACATGGGAAAATACACTGAAATAACCGACTTTGAAAAAGGGAAGATTATTATCATGTAGAGCCTGTGAACAAGTACCTCGAAAGCAACGTGGCTGCTCGAATGTTCATATGCTACTGTCATGAGCATCAACTCTTTAGGAAAGAGGTCAAAGGACCACCAGGCACTAAATGGTGACTCTTCACAGAATGTGGGGTTCAGACACTTGTGTGCTCTGTAAAGTAGGAGAGATAGTGATCTGTGTTACCTCTGCCGAAAGAGCACAATGGTGGCGAACGCACAAGGGTTTCAGGCGCACCGTTCATTGTACATTGCTATTCTTGGATGTCTGCAGCAGAGCACTCCTAAGTGTTCACATGTTGACCCAAAGACATATCAATTACGATTGCAGAAGGCATGAGACTATCGGGATTTGACTGGTGATCACTGGAAACATGTCGACTCTTCAGGCGAATCACATTTTTGCTATACTAGGTTGATGGTTATTTCCACAAATGCTGTCACTGAGGTGAACAGTGGTGCGAAACGTGCAGCTCTGGATGGATGTAGACTGGTGGCAGAAGTATTATGCTATGGGAGACATTCTTCTGCACTCTCATGGAACCTGTGGTAAAAATTGAAACGATCGTATGGCATTTTTGGCACGGGGACCCCCATCTGGAAAAGTTCGCCGTCGGACGTAAATCTCATGTCAGGTGACGCCACACTGGGCGACTCGTGCATTGGTGATGAGATGATGGTAACACTACACCCAGTCCACGGATGGAGAAAACCTCCAAACCAACCTGGGATCGAAGTGCCTGCTGCGTGGTAGGCAAGCACATTACCACTCATCTACACAGGCAAACAAAACCTGTGGTAGTAATCGAAGACAAGCCGACAGCTGTAGACCATCTGCATCCCTTCAGGCTTGATGTCTTCCCTAACAGTCATGTCATCTTTCAGCAGTATAATTGTCCATGTCTCTGAGCCAGAACCATGCTACAGTGGTTTGAGGAGCATTATAGTGAGCCCACATTGATGTCTCAGCGACCAAATTCGTCTGATGTAAATCCTACGGAGATTCCAGAATATTGTACAATATGCCTAACACTGTTTCCTGCTGACCAAAGTTGACAATATGGACGATGATATATATGAAGGGCTTGGCACAAGATAGTGCTGGGCTTCATTTTCTCTTCTTAAATGAGTTGGTAGTTTCTTCGTCGTCACTAGGTGCAGCACTATTCAATAACTCTGTTAGGTTCCCAGATAGGCCTACACAGCAGCAGCAGAGGTACTCTTCAGCTTTTTATTGCCTCAATGAGATCACACTGAATATTTCAACAAGAGTAACCAAAGCCAAACACTTTCACAAGACGGCATTGACTGATTGTAGCAGTGGAAAGACGTCAGTAGAGAGAAAGCTTTATATTTCAGGAACATCTAGTGATTCGCAAGCTGTCTCTCAGATCCTGAAGATGAATATATTCCTCGCACATCTGAAGACTGGTCTCTTGAGAAAGGGTCATTTGGAGCACACATTACATTTTCTTTGATATTGTGGCAAAGCACTGTATTGCTCAAAAATTTGCCCAGTTAATGATGCAAAGTGTGCTATAACCAAAATAATTGATCTGACCTTTATGGAATGTGTAGGTAACTTATTTAGTATGTTAAGGGGTGCATATTTGTGTATTGAGCTTTATACAGCATGCTAGATTAAAGATAGACCTTGTACCTCTTGAATGAGTAGCGTAGTGTTCTGCAGTGGGCATACACTACACTACCGAAATTTTGTCCAATGTATTTATAATCTCTCAAAGTCAAGGTTTAATTGCTATGCAGAAATACTACCATATATTTTTGTGGCCTTTTTATAGAAATAATGAAAGTGGTGATGTCCATTTTCAGGAAGAGGATGAAACGACTGTTAGACCACCATCACGACACCTATGAAGATTAAGACAGCTCATTGGGGAACAGAAATTCAAACAGTACCCAAAAAAGGAGGATGAAGATGAAGAGGAGAAGGTAAATAAGAAGAAACAAAGGTTCTCCCTATATCCAATGACAGTGCGAAGAAGAGTTACTCAGCAAAGGAGCTGGGACCTAACGAGGGGGAGGGGGGGGGAGGGGGGGGGGGGGGAGAGTCCTGGGTATTAACAGAAGGTAAAGCATCCAAATTTAAAAAATTCTTTTTGGAATATGACTGATTTCAACACACAAAATGCATACTTGTCTTGCATTACGGAGCACACAATTACTCAGAAGTACATAGAAAAGCATAAAAATGCTGCTGAATCTAGGAACTTTACATGCTCCTACTCAGTATATTTTTCAGGAAAACATGTAGATATTTGTCATAATCAGTTTTTGTCTTTGCGTGGGTTACAAACAAAAGACGTCATCAAAATATTCAGAAAATGGTAATAACAAGTTCTGTGCGAACTGATAGTAGAGGAATGCATTCAAATAGGCCAAACAAGTACTCTGACCAGCGTGTGGAGATGTTAGGACCCATATTTGCCTTATTCCGAAATACCAGTCACATTATTAAAAAAAGCCAAAACCGAACTATAGTTCATCTGAACTATGATTTAACCATATAGTCTCTTTACACAGACTATTATGTACCATGGTGCAACGAAAGTGGTTTTGAAACTGTCAGTGCAGACACTACAGACATATATTTTGTAGAATGTTCAACACTGGATTTAAGGTCCCCCAATCAGATACATGCAATACATGTGAAACCATAGCAAAAGCAAATCCAAGCACTGCATTAAATGATCCTGAACTTTGAAAGCTTGAAGCCGAATGCAGAGCACATTTACTCAGAGCGTAGAGGGAATGAAGAATCTCCTACAGTAGCAGACTGAAGCAGCAAAGGAAAATGGCTCACTTACATGTAATAACCATGGATCTTCAGCAAGTGCTTCCTACTCCTATATTGACACCTGGGCCGGTGGTCTACCAACACAAATTGTGGACTTCGTTGTCCACTTGTCCACGACTGTGCTAAGGGGTGGGGGGGGGGGGGGGGGGGGGTGTTTTACATGTTCCAGTAGAATGAGACAGTTGGAAGTGAAGCAGTGACAAAATTTTTAGCTGTATTATGAAGTACTTACAAATCAGCAATGCTAATAATGCAAAGAATCTTGTGTTCTCAGACAACTGCGTACGGCAGAACACGAATTGGAACATTACAGCTTTTGGCTCCATCTAGTAATCAGTGGTCAATGCGATTCTGTAGAGCACTGCTTTCTTATCCCAGACCATACTTTTTTTGCCTTCAGACAAGGATTTTTCTAGAATCGACAAATTCAAGAAAGCTCATTGCGGAAATGTGTATACCCTTAATGAGTGTAAAGATTATTTCAAAAAGCTGCAAGAAGAAAGGTTTCAGTCACCTCTATGGAGAGAGAAGAGATTTTTAATCAACTGATTGCTTTTTGAAAAAATACAGAAGAGGACAACTGCTGACTACAAATGCCTCTTAAGTTCGCGAAAATTCACAGTTTAAAATTCCTGAGTGAAACAACAGGAACAATATAAGTGAAACTTTCTGTGCATGGTAAAGCACCTCCAGTCACAACTGAAGTGAGGACAGCCAGCAGATGTTCAGCTCATTCAGAAGTACAGGGAACCAACCCCAGCTGACTCAAGGTAGTTCAAGGATTTGCAAGATCTACTCCACTTCAACCAGCCAGTGTACCATCCATATTATAATAGTATTAAGTGCAAAGAGATAGGAGGTATAGGAAGTGGCGACGATTACAACTGCCCTCTTAATGTTGACTGAACAATCTGTGCTTATCATTGAGAAAGAATATTTTCTTGTGCTCGACATTTGTTTCATATCACACATTAAAACATACTTTTATGAATTATTGCCAAATATTTACCAGGTGTATATGTGGACGAGGAAAAAAGTGGGGAAAATACACTTTTTCTGTGTTAAGTGAGAGTATACTTTTCCTTGGAACTGTAAAACTTACCTGTCTTTCGAATGGTTATGGTTTTATACACCGGTGTAGACTTTCCTAGCACTTTAGAAAATGAAACTCAGGGAACAAAACACATTTTGGGAAGATGTTTGATGTGCAGCAACATTTACACTGCATATTTTCGTATTATGAAAGTATAAATTCAGTTTCCACCAAACACCACATGTTACTTTCCGAAGGATTGAAATCAAGATTGCGATGCGCTTTTGTAAACCAGTCATAGCTCACATCACGTGATCTTGCCAGCCGACAACAGTGGATATTCAGAACAAAGGACACGTGATGTAGCCAGCCAATAGCAACATCACAGTTAAGTAACGCAAACTCACACATAGGAAAAGTTAACGGTTTAAATTAATATACGTAGTATTATAGTATTGCCCCTTTTTGTGTGTTTTACACTTTGCGATACATCACGCGAAAGTGCCAGTAAAATTTGTAAGAACGACATAAATGTCAGATATGGGCTTGAAATTATTCTAAATCATAATACTCAAAGGGTTGATTTTTAAATGAGAGTCAAAAGCTATGATTTAATAAATTCATCGTGCATTCTCGCACATAGTTCATCTTGTGTAAAAGGAAATTTACTCTGAAAGTAACGCTTTTCAGTCAACCATTCGCAATATTTTCCCGCGACCTGTTAGAAATAGGTTCGTTTCACCAGTTGCCAGAGCGCGCCAGATAACGAACGTCACAGCTCTTGCGCAGCTACGATGACGCAGGAAGCCCATATGTTTGTACATGTAAAACATAAAAAGATCTTACATAATGTCATACAATAAAAGACACATTACAGAGCACTCCAAGAGCACGGGGATTTCGTGAACCACACTAAAATGCATAATTCGGTTTAAAGTGAACATTCGTATGTAAATTTTCTTAGAGTTCCAGTACTGTATTATCTCATGTTTGGTTCTTTATTATGGCATAATGCCATACGTGCTAGAATATGAAAACGTGCACCTGAAATGCAGCGAACAGTTGAAACTAGCCAACAGTGTGGAATTACACACTCAGTTTCAAATAAATTCGCAATAAATTGGCTGGTTAAGCGGAAAAGATTAATAAAAGCCAAATTTCTTTAGAAAATCAACAAAAATAACTCCATTGCTCTGCAATGTGATTAATGCTTGACTGTCAGAAAGGGGAAATAAAATAAAATCTGAAACTAGTAACATATTTTAGGCTTCTGTAATGATGTGAAGATATTTTAACTCACTTGATAGCTCCTAGTCACAGAAATCAGTTGTTTTTTCATTTGACATGAGAGCAATAAACGAAAAGGAAACAGCAAAATCACTAAATATAAACACGGGTCATGTGAGGCTATCCACCTCCACATTACAACTTAAGGCTGCTCTGTAGATCTGCCCTGGATCTACGAAATTTCCGAACTGGGGCAATACTAAGAGTGGTGCCCCTCCTCCCTCGAGCATTTGAGGTAGGACGCCAAAAATTTAAAAATCGACTTTTCAAAAATATGTTTATTTTGTAGCGCACATACATAAAACATGTGAGGAAATGTAAGACATATTTGGTCTCAAATGTGCCTAAGTGCAGTGCCACACCTCTTCACACTACATTCTTCTATCGCACGTCACTGTATTTCGGTCTGTGGAACTCAAGTGTTTAACATTTTGTAATGGGTGCCATCAAACTATATTCAGGACAGTGGAAATTAAAATGTCCTGTGGTGCCTCTCTTGCTCCCAATTGGCTGGTTTGACAACCTGCCCGTTTGAAAAACTCATAATATATACTGGATGGGATTATTTGTAACCAGAACAGGAACTCTTCAGAAAATTTGCACTCTTTATTGCCTGTTAGCTAATAACTTGGTGTGTGAGACATAAAATTAAATATAGGATACATAAAACCAGTAAACGTTTCTTCAATCCTTAAGTCGTTGCATTGCTTTTCTCACTAACCTTAGCAGAGCTTTACATGGCGTGCTTTCCTTTTGGGAAAGGACCTATTAGCTCATCAAAGTTCGTCAAACATTTTCCACATGAAAAAACCAAATATCGTCATCTAATACTGAAGAAGCTATCAATACGAGTAGTACCCAAAGACTGATGTGGTTTCTCAATCTGATTACGTGTGTTTTGTCACTGTCTGCTAGATAACATGAAATAGGTCTGCCTAATATTGCAGTAACTGTAACACACACCGAATAAATGACATTGTTTTGGCACAAATAGTCATTTTTGTAACACGACAGAATATAATCATGAAGTAGCAATGTCAAATGCTTATTAGGCATACTACAAGCAAAAATATTCATGTTAGGCAATAGTTTCACATTTCATTCATACACTCTAACCTCTGAAGCACGAGATCAAAAAGTAGTAGTACGAAATGTTTATATAAATTTGGAATTGTCATTCTTCCATAATTTGTGTCATGTCCCCGTTTCTTCTCCTTCCTCGTTCTAACAAACTATCTTGTCATCACTAACTCTGTAACTATTCCTGCCAGGGTTAAAACTTATTCTATGGTTAGCTTGACTAACCCTGCCACAATCACCATTTTAGTTATCCCAGATTTATTCTCCAGTTAGGCATTACTACGTGTTCATACAACGCGTTTTCCGTGCTACTCCTAGAATAGAACTTTAGCGACCGCTGGCTGGGGACTGTACAACTGGGCCTTATCAGTGTAGCGTTCAGGCAAAAAATTTTCTGCCAAAATATTAGTTTCTTGGATTCACCGAGAAGATAATATGTAATTGTTCTTATCTGTTATTCAACAGGGATGCATTTCAAAACCTTGTGAATAATCGATACAACAACATGGTGCTGGGTGTTAGGAGCTTTGTGAAACAGTCTTTAAGCCCCCCCCCCCCCCCCCCCCCCAAAATTGCCGCCTGGAGCAAATACCCTGGTTTGAAGTAAAATACGAAAATCTGATTTATGGGATTTTCTGAAAATTTAAGACGCATTTTTCTCAGAAAGACAAAAGTGTGGCTTAGCACTATCTTGCTCCGAGCCCTCTCACAAAAACTCCCTACTATCACCACCACCATATGGTATCCAGAACCTAAAAAAGACCCGAAACACAGTTGTGAACTCTCCTTAAAAAGCCTTAGCCCCAAGGAAATATCTGGGCTCTCTCTCTCCCAAAGGACTCATCATCTGCCCCACTCTCAAATTTAATTACGCAAGACTTGTTAAAGACGTTCTCTCTCCGACTCCTGGTCCCTACAGTGGAAACACTTTTTCACCACGAACTCTAGCAATCACACTCAACCAAAGACCAATGCCGAACACTGACTCAGCTCACTCCTCCTTCCAACTGTGATCCAAAGCCACTGCCACCCTATCACCCCACCCCCTTTTAACTTTCCAGAATTTCTTAGCTTCGAGCTTTGCCTCATCATCATTCCTCGAATTGCTCAAAACATGCAAGCTAACCTTACACCACAAAAAGAACTGCAATACACCACTGCGAACCGATCTCAATCTTATAATCCTCCCTGTTGACAAAGGCTCCACCACTGCTGTTTTGAACTGCAAGGATTAACTGGCAGAAGGACTCTGCCAGCTGTCAGATTCATCCTCCTACAAGCCCTGCCACAGTGATGCTTTCCAGAAATCCCGCAGGATCTCCAGTCTCTCCTCAAATTCTTACGCCCATCCCAGAACCTCCCCAGAATACTAGATAAAGGAATTTTTCCAGAATGTCTGAAGCTCACAGTTACACTACCTATGTATAAAAAAGGTTATAAAAACCTCCCGAACAACTACACACCCATATCAATAGTACCAATCATATCCAAAATAATAGAAAATTGCATGCATATGGAGCTATTTTGAAAGCAACAAACTATTAAATGAACAGCAATTCGGATGCAAGCCTCACCTATCAACTGTAAAAGCACTTGAAGCTTTGGTGAACAATGTATATGAAGCATATGAAAAGAGGCTGCATATATCTGGAACCCTTATTAATTTAAGCAAAGTATTTGATTCAGTGTCTCATGACATTATCACTAAAAAAAAAAAGTTACAATACTATGGCATTGAAGATATACCACTCACCTTATTCAAATCTTATTTAAGCAATAGATTACAGCTTGTATATGCAAATAAACAGAGATCAGCAATACTCCCTATAAAAAGACGAATACCTCAAGGCTCAGTTCCTGGGCCTTTCCTGTTCATTGTCTATATTAACGATTTCTCGAATTACATACCATGTAAGAATATACTGTACGCTGATGATATAACGCTAATACTCTCAGGTGACAATTTACAAACTGTGCTGGATAACAACAGAGAAATAATGCAAATTACTAGTCACTGGTTCAGGCCAATCAACTGTGCATAAACAATACAAAAAACAGAAGAAATAATTTTTAATCTAAAAGCTACAAAAAGGAAAAATAAAGCAGTGACACTCCTTGGACTGCACATAGACCATAAACTCTCCTGGGAAGAACACACCAATCACCTGCGCAGCAAACTAGCCTGTGTACTTTTTTTTACTGTACAAATTGAGGAACAGTGTGAGCAAACAGCTGTTATTACACTCTTAATTTGCTTTCTTCCATTCCCATCTGGAGTACGGAATTTTGCTGTGGGGTAATTCCTCAGGGGCTAAATTTATTTTCAGATGGCTAAAGAAGGCCGTCAGATGTATACTAGGATTAGCACCCAGAGATTCCTGCAGAAACCACTTTAAATATCTCAGTGTAATGGACAGTGCCCAGCGTGTACATATGTTACTGTTTAATGTATGCTAAAGAAAATCTGAACAAATTCAGCACGAGATGTGATGTGCGCGCACACACACACACACACACACACACACACACACACACACACAATACCAGAAATAGTCTCGTGTTGGATTTTCCTTTCTCGAGGCTAGCTGTTGTCCATAATAACTATAAACATTTGGGCAAAAAATTTTTCTATAAGTTACCACACTCAGCTCGTACAGCCCCATTTAATAAATTCAAGAGTGTATTGCAAAATTGGTTAAAATGCAGTGAATTCTATGCAACTGAGGAATTCCAAGGAAATACTCATTACAATACAAGCTTTTAATATGTGATAAAGAAATGTTTTCAATTCTTAAATAAGCTAAATAATTCGGTGCATGTAAGTGTATTGTGCTTAACTGTACTCCATTGTAAACTTTGACGAAGCCAATTGTATGAAAAATACTGAAAGGCGAATAAAAATATTCTATTCTATTCTTTGAGTATTTCTCTCCCCTCTCCCCTCACTCCTACCGCTCCCGCACTCTCCAATTTCTATACGCTTCTTTAAGTATAAAACCAAACCACTCAGGACACCCCACTGTGGCCAGTTATTGTACCTCCACAGAGAATCTCTGCTCTCTTAGACCAATACCTTCAGCCTATTGCACCCAACCTACCCTACTATATAAAAGATACTAACCATTTCCTCCACCAACTCTCCACAGTTCCTGTACCTTTACCACATGGTGCCCTGCTCGTCATTATTGATGCCATCTCCCTTCACACTAACATCCCATTAGGGCCTTGCCAGGATTGAACACTAACTTTCCCAATGCATTCGAAACCTACAACCTCCTTCCTGGTCACCATGACCATATATTCTCACCCACAATCATTTCTCCTTTGAAAGGATCACCTACAAACCTAATGGGCACCTGCATGGCACCACCCTGTCCCAACCTATTCATGGGCCATCTAGAGGAATTTTTCCTAACCACCCAGAATCCCAAATCCCTCACCTGGTTCAGATGCACTGATGACATTTTCACAGTTTGGATCAAGGGTGAGGCCAACCCATCCACATTCCTCCAGAATCTCAACACCTTCTCCCCACTCACTTCACCTGCTTCCTCCTCAACCCAACAAGCCACCTTCCTTGATGTTGACCTCCCCCTCAGAGATGGCAACATCATTATCTCTGTCCTTATCAAACTACTAGCCAACAGCAACACCTCCACTTCAACAGTGCCACCCATTCCGTACCAACAAGTTCCTTCCATACAGCCCATGGCCGTCACATCTGTAGTGACGTTCAATCTCTCTCAGAATATACCAAGATACTGAGGCCTTCACAGACCATAATTACCCTCCCAACCTTGCACAAAAGCAGATTTCCTATGCCTTATCTCTCCAGCCAACACCTGCCTCCCATAATCCCACCGTCCAACCACAGAAGAGCATTCCCCCTCAGACTTAGTACCGGAGAAACAGCATCACTTTCTCTGCCAGGGTTTCGACTACCTCTCATTGTGCCCTGAAATGAGGTATGTCCTATACACTTTCTTTCCCACCCCTCCTCCCTCTGCCACCCACCGATCCTAAACAATATCCTTGTCCATCCCTACACAACCTCTGCTCTCAACCCCTTGCCTCATGGTTACTATCTCTGTAATACACCTAGACATGCCCTATACATGCACCACCACCACCAGTCAGGTCACAAGCATCACCTATCCCATCAAAGGCAGGGCTACCTGTGAAACCAGTCATGTGATCTACAAACTTAAATACAACCACTGTGCTGCTTTCTATGTGGGCATGACAACCAAGCTGTCTGATCGCATGAATAGACACCAGAAAACTAGACAAGAAACAGCTGGAGCACCCAGTTGTCGAGTACACTGCCCAACATTACATTCCTTTTATGTCTGCTCCACAGCCTGTGACATCTGGATACTTCCTATGAATACCAGCTTATCTGAACTGTGCAGGTGGAAACTCTGCCCTGCAATATATCCTAATTTTCTCAACAGTCCTGGCTTCAACCTTTGTTAGTCACTGCCCACACCCACCTATCCCTTTCCCTGTTCCCACTCCAGTACTACAAAGCTCTCCATTCCACCAATGCACCCACAGCCTTTACTTCTTTTCCACTGCCCCCCCCCCTCCCCCATTCTGACCTCCCTCTAACCTCCCCATTACACCTAGCTGCCCTACCCTCTCTCCACTTTGTCCCTGTATGCTCCCATTCTGATCTCAGCAGCCTGTGTGTGTGTGTGTGTGTGTGTGTGTGTGTGTGTGTGTGTGAGAGAGAGAGAGAGAGAGAGAGAGAGAGAGAAGAGAGAGAGAGAAAATTTGGATGAAGGCCTTTCTGGCCTAAAGCTTACTGACTGACCATCTTTTTTGTTGTGCCTATCTGCGACTCAGCATCTCTGCTATATGAGTAGCAATCTACCCTTTTTATAATATTCTCAATATTCTATCCTGGATTTTCCATTATTCTCTGTGAAATTCATGTACTGTATCAAAGAGACATTAACATTACAATAATCCCACTATTTTAGCAAGAGTTCTTCAGACCAATACAGAAACAGAATTCATTTTATAACCTTCTGCAATGATTTTAAAATTACTGCTGACTGAGTAGTCATTCTTTGTAACTATCCATGGCATAGTTACCATAGTAAGGAACAGAACAATAAAGCTTAGGTTGAGAAGAAAATCTGACAACTTCTAAACAGTCAAATATTATCAGCGTCAGCACTGTTTCAGTTTTGTAACCATACTTAAAATTTATTTCATTTCTTAAACAGTCAAATATTATCAGCGTCAGCACTGTTTCAGTTTTGTAACCATACTTAAAATTTATTTCATTTCTGACAATCTGTATATCAGACACATTCAGACCATTTGAAATGTTCTGAGAACTTCAAACACTTCATAGTACCAGAAGTTTCCATTAATTTAGGCCTTTACACCAATTACAGTTGGGAGCAAATAGGATCAGTAGCAACTTAGAACCCTTTGGAAAATATAATTTAAGGGACAGATTCATATCCCTCATATGAGCAAATATCAATGCATAGCCTGTAAATATTGGTCTATGGTACTTTTCAATCATCACTGATGTATATACAACAGAACAAGATCTTCACTGTCATTCTAATGAGCCAAATAATAGGGCATTTGCCCAATGCCATATCTTCATGTTCAAGTTCTCATTGAACCACCTAAAACATCAACTGGAAAAACCTACCAGTTTTGACATGTTTTTGTGCTCTATTCTGTGGAGAGAAGAAAAAGTTGTTGCTTTAAAATTACAGCAACTGTACACAACACAGTTGAAAATAAATACTTCAGAAATTGTTATTTCTTTTTTTAAATAGCTGGCAGTTAAGCCAGTTTAATTTTTTTTAATTTCGTTTTTGTCATAAGCATACGGATTCAGGACATGCGACACTGCCTATCACCTTCTGCACAGCCATGACTTATGCTTCTCAACAACATATATTAAAAATACAACAAATTCTCAGTACTAAATTTTTTTGGCACACTGAAGACATAATAAAATTCATATCCTATATAATTTATCGGCACACTGGCAGAGACAGACAGTTTCAAAGAGTTTCATCACTCAGGTTACCACATAACTTTAGTTTCATAATTACTCAAAAAGAGACTTTTGTACATGTTTATCGGAAGACTGATATCACATCTGCAACCTCTAGGAGACATGGAAACTCTTCAAAAAAAAAAAAAAAAAAAAAAAAAAAAAAAAAAAAAAAAAAATGTAGTACTTCTGGACAGTCTTAATGTAACAGAATTTGTCTCTTAAAAAGGAATTACACTGCAGATCAAATGGTTCCATAAGCCTGCGTACAGGGAGGGGGGGGGGGGCGCCTGGAGTGGGAAACTGTCTCAAAACAGGCTATTCTTGTAATTCTTTCAACAACAATTTCAACGCCCGAAGCATTCTCCAAACACTTGCATTTTCTTTAATACAAGTGAGCTTTAAGGATCAAGACAGTGTTCCTTGTCAGACGTTTCCCTTCCACAATGTGCTTTTCTTTTTAAATACAACCACTTTCCCTGTCAAATCACAAATAATTTGCTTCTCACCTTGCAATGTCTTGGTGAGAGTAGTCTGCAATCAATTTCATTTATGATGTGCTGTCTGAAATGCACTGTTTCTTGCAATTTTTGTTCCCGTTTTCCTTTTTCCTTCAGAAAGTCAGCAGCAGTTTGCCTTAAATCAAAGAATTGTTCCAGACATGCCTGTTGACAATCAATGTCCTTTGCAGTAATATATAATGTCTCCATACTTTTTGTGCAGCACCATGAAAAACTGTTACAATTAACAGTGTAATACATTTGACTTCAGCAAAATTACTATTCTTATCACTAATTTCATCATTTGCTCCATGCCTACAAATTTAACACGAAATGCTTCTAGATGTATAGAACGATGAGACCCATATAAATCTTTCTTTCGATTACTGTAATTTTTTTTCTTTTTTCATTGTTAACTGAATCTTTAAAGTTTTTCTGCATGGTGTTAAAGATTTCACTAGGAAATTCGCAGTAACCATCAAAGTCCTCTCTAATGTGCAAAGTATTCAACTAAATATATGGTATGTGCAGATGGTTGTGTGTGCGTGCGCGCGCGCAAGCGAGTGTATACCTGTCCTTTTTTCCCCTTAAGGTAAGTCTTTCCGCTCCCGAGATTGGAATGACTCCTTACCCTCTCCCTTAAAACCCACATCCTCTCCTTCCCTCTTTCCTGATGAAGCAGCCGTTGGATGCGAAAGCTTGAATTTTATGTGTATGTTTGTGTGTCTGTCTACATGCCAGCGCTTTCGTTTGGTTAAGTTACATCATCTTTGTTTTTAGATATATTTTTCCCACGTGGAATGTTTATGTTTCCCTCTATATATATGTATATATATATAAAAACAAAGATGTGACTTACCAAACGAAAGTGCTGGCAGGTCGATAGACACACAAACAAAAACAAACATAAACACAAAATTCAAGCTTTCGCAACCAACGGTTGCTTCATCAGGAAAGAGGGAAGAAGAGGGAAAGACGAAAGGATGTGGGTTTTAAGGGGGTTTGCGGTTGGATATATGTGTGTGTGTGTGTGTGTGTGTGTGTGTGTGTGTGTGTGTGTGTGTGTGTGTGTGCGCGCGCGAGCGAGCGAGCGAGCGAGCGAGCGAGCAAGCGAGTGTATACCCGTCCTTTTTCCCCCTAGGGAAAGTCTTTCCGTTCCCGGGATTGGAATGACTCCTTACCCTCTCCCTTAAAACCCACATCCTTTCGTCTTTCCCTCTCCTTCCCTCTTTCCCGATGAAGCAACCGTTGGTTGCGAAAGCTCGAATTTTGTGTGTATGTTTGTGTGTCTATTGACCTGCCAGCACTATCGTTTGGTAAGTCACATCATCTTTGTTTTTTTTGATATATTTTTCCCATGTGGAATGTTTCCCTCTATATATTTGGGTGGGTGGAGCACCTGCCCTCTCTCTAACTCATAAAACAGATTTGTATGAAAGCTAACAGAACTCTCAGTCAAGCTCACGTGCCTTCTCATGGCTCAGTGCCAATACAGCTAGCTAGATTCAAGAGATAACGATTACTTCGTTTCATCTACAGGACTGCCTCTCTCTCTCTCTATATATATATATATATATATATATATATATATATATATATATATATATAAAAACAAAGATGATGTGACTTACCAAATGAAAGTGCTGGCAGGTCGACAGACACACAAACAAACACAAACATACACACAAAATTCAAGCTTTCGCAACAGACTGTTGCCTCATCAGGAAAGAGGGAAGGAGAGGGAAAGACGAAAGGATGTGGGTTTTAAGGGAGAGGGTAAGGAGTCATTCCAATCCCGGGAGCGGAAAGACTTACCTTAGGGGGAAAAAAGGACGGGTATACACTCGCACACACACACATATCCATCCACACATATACAGACACAAGCAGACATATTAGAATATGTCTGCTTGTGTCTGTATATGTGTGGATGGATATGTGTGTGTGTGCGAGTGTATACCCGTCCTTTTTTCCCCCTAAGGTAAGTCTTTCCGCTCCCGGGATTGGAATGACTCCTTACCCTCTCCCTTAAAACCCACATCCTTTCGTCTTTCCCTCTCCTTCCCTCTTTCCTGATGAGGCAACAGTCTGTTGCGAAAGCTTGAATTTTGTGTGTATGTTTGTGTTTGTTTGTGTGTCTGTCGACCTGCCAGCACTTTCATTTGGTAAGTCACATCATCTTTGTTTTTAGATATATATTTCCTACGTGGAATGTTTCCCTCTATTATAACTATATATATATATATATATATATATATATATATATATATATATATAGGAAAAATATATCTAAAAACAAAGATGATGTGACTTACCAAATGAAAGTGCTGGCTGGTCGACAGACACACAAACAAACAAACACCCTTTTTCCCCCTAAGGTAAGTCTTTCCGCTCCCGGGATTGGAATGACTCCTTACCCTCTCCCTTAAAACCCACATCCTTTCATCTTTCCCTCTCCTTCCCTCTTTCCTGATGAGGCAACAGTTTGTTGCGAAAGCTTGAATTTTGTGTGTATGTTCGTGTTTGTTTGTGTGTCTGTCGACCTGCCAGCACTTTCATTTGGTAAGTCACATCATCTTTGTTTTTTTATATACATATATATACTCAAAAGAGCATTTTAAACTATCTTATTACATGTAGCTAAATGTAGAAGTATAAATGTTACTCAACACAGATTTCCCTTGCCAGTGTGTATACAATGCCGTGCGACCAATTGTCACGTCAACAAGGAAAATATCAATTTATCTAACAAATTATCAACACTCTTCTATATACATCTCATGCACAGCACTGTAATCTTTGGTTATCGACAGTTATATTTATCTCATTTTATTCAATAATTTGTGGAACTTATTTCACAATTCGTAACCTTTCTGTCTTGATTTATAATTAAATTTAATTTTATGTTTTAGTACTGAGAATCAAAAGTTCTGTATTATGCTCTTTAAAAAGGGGGGGGGGGGCCCAAGCCTTACTTGGGTTGCTTAGGGAAGTACACTGATTGCTTACAATGTTAGGAATTCGTTTCTTTTCCAAACACTGTAAGGTTGTAAAGCCCACACCTTTATCCTTATTAAACAGTTGTAAATGCCAAATTGACAAACCTTTAGCTTACTAACAAACTGTTAATCCATAATGGTAGGAAAAAACATTATACTTCAATTTCTTCAGTTTATTCATCTGAAATGATTAACTGGAAGCAAGCAGCAAAGAATAATCAAGTGTGGCTGCAGATCCAATTACCAATTTGCTCACTACAAATTTTTATTTGTTTCTGGTATACTTGAAAAGCTTTATCAAAAGATTGCCAGACAATCTATTACATAAACAAACCTACATAAGGAACTTACAAACCTGGTGTTACACATATATGATTACATTTGCCACAAGACTGACATGATCCACCACTTACAGCCTCTGCTGGACAGGGACTTACATCTCCTGTCATCTGCCTGTTTTTTTCTATAATTGAATGTCCAGAATAGGTATAAGACACACAAGACACAAACTTTTGAGATATTTTACTTTCACTGCAGAAGCTTGGCTAGCAAAAAAAACAAAAAAAAGGAACATTTACATAATCATGCCAGCCTACTTCTGGGCACACTTTGCACAATTTTATTAACATGTTATAGACCAAAAATAAAAATTATTTAACCCAATTTGTGATTATTTTTTCTTACTTTTATTCTACTAATCCATATTTAAAATGCCTTTATAACTGGTAGATTAAAAGAAATTAACAATGATATTTCTGATCTGGAAACATACTGTCGAATTGTGTAGCTACATGGCAGCTCTACATCAACAGTAACTGATTAAACAGTCATAAAGATTATTAAATTCCATCAGAAGTACAGCAAATTAACAAACAAAATGTCACTAAACTACTAATCATAATAAATCTGTAGAATTCAACTACAAATCTCAGAAAATCAGAGCTCAACCAGATAATATCTGGTCACTGAAAACATGATGGTGGTAGTATTGGATTTAGGGAATGCAGAACAGTTTTAGGAACGTTGAACACTTTTGTTTTATTAATTTGAATTTACAATAGCTATAACTTTTAATTCCCTATGCTGAAGTGCTAATGATTACAGAACGTTTAACTGAGGCCACAAACTGCCTGCATTGTATAATCACTTTATGCGACTTCAATCCAAAGTAACATTTTCAAGCAATACATACGAAAATTAATGCCGTAACATTAATACCTAACCCTCGTATAGCTCCTGGGTTTCACATGGAAGCAAGCAGTAGCAGCAGCAACAGGGAGTGGAAAACTGAAGGGATTACAGAGGAATAATGTCTTGGAAGATTTCCAAATCAATCATTGGAATAGAAGGTTAATGAAGTTACACTCGTACAGGAATTTGTTCACGGTGTTGAACTTTCATGGCACACATTTCCACAATTCTGTCACACTTCCACAAACACACAAGAAGCATCCAAAACATTCACAACAAGGTTTACATATAAAACACATTTGTCAGTCCATTTGTCGTTGGCAAATCAAGCATTCATACTTCTCAAATATTAAATAGCACTCTCAGCAACAAGCATATACACATCCATAAACTAGCACACACTATCATACACTACACATAGGCTCATTGATACAATGCAGTTTACGTACTTCCATGCCTTTGGAAGGGTAGTGAACACACTTCGGCTGGCATGTAATTTATTCACAGGCACACAGGGACGCAAGTATCACACATCAGTCAGAAATACACGAGGAGGTCCAAGCTCAATAAGAAATACCATACTTATTCCTGAGTATTTTCACAACGGAAACCAGACTAGCAAATGATAAATGCATAATCTGTTGCAATGGTCACACTCCAGAATCAGCGTAGAAAAATAATGACCCACAACATGAGAAATGTGACCACATAACCAAGCTCAATTCATTTCTATTCATTCAACACCCAATGTGCGGAAATGCTCATGAGGACCTCCTCAAATCACAGAATTTTTTTGGTTCAGGTCAGTGAGTTACCTTGGACTTTTTATTATCTATGTCACCTAAAAACAAGACTTACAAATAGTTACAAATTTACACAACCATCCTTATGGGTTTGTGAAGTAATCTGATAATATGATTACTTACATGCTCCAATAATGAGCAAAACAGCCATCAAACAATATAACGAAACCTGACTCCACTATACAAATTAAACTCAGCAATATATAAAAATATTTCGGATCTCACTTACAGGAAGGTCTAGCAGAGACTCCTTATGAACAATTAAATTGTACAGCGCAGAATTTGTAACATTTACTTACCCCTGATCATAAACTAGGAGTAATACTGACCTGTCCTTTAAAATAGGGCAGACGATAAACGCAACATAATTTTTCATTCATATCAAAGCCACTGAGATCAATTATTCTCAGCTTATTATGCTTTTATAAAGGCACTTCAATCAACAAATTTTCATCACTGAAATAAATATCAGCAGTTAAGTGAGTGATGTGCCTTTTATGGTAAAAAAGTCTCAAGTATCTAACCAAAGCACTTCACATCTTGGTAACAAATCTGACCAGTAAGATATGTCAGTTGCACTGCAACATTTAAACATACTTCCTCTGCTGGAAAATACTGTAATTTTTTCATGTTTACAATTTCCTGAGCAAGAAAAAACACACAATGTGCAGAGGAGGAAATGCTACATGCGTCGATCAGAAGATAAGGCGTACAGTAAGACATTTGTCGTTAAAAAATTATATATTTTGTGTAATCAGAATTAGCCTCGAATGATCCACACGCATCTTCTTCCATCCTTCCTCACACTGCATCACATCTTGTCGAGTTGCGTCGATCGGTCGGTCCATAGTCTTCAAGCACACTCTTTCGCCCTGGTAGGTGCGTCCCTCTCACAACAAACAACCAGACACACGCTCGTTCGTTCGCACATACTTCGTTTCCAGTAACTGTGCACACGAATATTTATCACTGTACTATTTTGTTTTCTTTTATTCATTATAAATCAATCGCTCACTCTGTTGCACTGCCTTTCACCCTGGACGAGCCTTCAGAGTGGAGTGGGGATTTGCAGACAACCAAAAGTAGGAATAATATTGAGAAAGTATTTCATCCAAATTTCTTCATGTGGGATTATACATACAGAGGCGGATCTGTAAAGGGAAAATTCTTAGCTTCAGAACCAAAACTGGAAAAACATGAATATTTCTACAAAGACTTAACAATCGTACATTTTTGTTGTGGAGATTGGTATTATCTTTCCAGTCTCACTACCATTCATTTTAACATCCATACAACACGAACTCCTCTGCACACCAGTGCCATGAAACAACACTTCGCAAACTTTTCCAGTTAAAGTTACTCTGGATTTTAAATATCAACCAGCAGCTACTATGTGTAGAGTCTAAGCAACATATTACCACCGCAGAAATTACTGTAAGTGTAACATCCTACCCATTTCTGTGATCCTTATGAATAAAGTCTTTATTTTAAAAGGAAATCATCTCATTTCCATTACCTCATAAATTTTAGCTTGAAGAAAATTTGTTTATCATCTTCAAAATGATCAAAATATTATAAACTTTACACCAACTGCCCTTTAAATGCTGCAATTCATGAAGTGTTACGTTAAGTCAACATTTTCATGTAATGTTGTTTGCATTAGTGTTTCACAGGTTAGAACTAACATGAATAAGTGTGTTACTCACCAACTGGAGGCTGGTGTGGCTGCAGCAGATTTCAGCTTACGCACTTCTCTCGTGGCCCAAGTAGCAAGAGTTTTAGTCTTTGTGACACGGGATCGACGACCCTGCGTCAATAATTCTGTAATGGGCTCCACATCCAATAGCTGTAGCATCTTAGCACCAAATGCTGTACACAGGTCACTGCAATCAATTACAAAGAGAAAAGGTAAGCCGAACACCACCAGGGGTAATTCAATGGACAACAGGACATTCAGATACCTGAGTATCACAGTTATTCAGTTAGCACAATAAAATAATGCAGAGTTAAAAAGAATGGTTACCAACAAACACCTCATTGGCTTGACTTGTTTTACATGAGATCATTCGAATCACACTGCAACTTCTAAACGAAGACAAAAAATTAGTTTTAAATTTGAATATTTTTAACATGGAGCAGCAGAGTGAACAACTGTAAAATGTAATTATATTAAATTTCAGCCTCCAGTTGCATAAGCAAAGAACTTTACCTAGGTTTCGGCTATAATAATGTAGCCTTCTTCAGAAATGCCATAATATAAGATTAAAATTAAAACATGCCGGATATTGGCCTTGTCAAAGTTGATTTTAGTACTACAGTACATAGTCAAAAGACTGCGTCACTTCTACCAATGTTTTGCCGATAGGCCACACAAACGGGCCAGACAGGTGGGCCGTGGGTGCAGAGTCTTAACAGAGTTATGACATGTTTTAATGTTAATCTTATATTATGACATTTCTGAAGAAGGCTACATTATTATAGCCAAAACCTAGATAAAGTTTCTTTGCTTATCCAACTGGTGGTTAAAATTTAATATAGTTTTAAATTTTCCAAAATTGATCATGTTTTACTGTAGTAATAACATGGTAAAATTACTATAAACAACACAATATTTAAATAATAACTCCAGCCATCAGAAACTCATTATGCTACTAATATGAATCTCATTTTCAATAAATTCATGCTTGTCTACATCAAAACAAAGCATACAAATGTAAACCAACTATAAATAGTACCTCATATACAGTAGTGTTATGAAAATCGTCACACAAATTCTCTGTCAATATTAAAAAAAAGGGGGCGGGGCAGGTTGTTATTTAATGCTGAAAATAGTAATCCATTGGTCTACTTTCTGTAAAATGATGATCTGACTAATGCTTTTGCCTCTTATGTTGCAAAATACCAACAAGCACTAAACAAAGTGCCAGAAATTGAACATGACGACAAAGATAGAACAGTGGGCATTCACATTTCTAAAAGCTTCTCAATCATACTTGACGACACATGGTAATTTTTCTTAGTATCTATTCCTTAATTACCTAAATCATGTAAACAACTCCCAAACCACTACATTGATTCTTTAACACACAAATACACTGAAACACAGGTGCATAAGATTTTTGTAACAATAAGTTTAAGCAAAAAGATTTTCAACATTTATACACACGTTGTTTGTATCTCTGCTTTCCAGCTTAAGGCAACTTATTTCTCATTCTGTACAATCTCTGGAATGTGTATGTTCCTGCTTCATGTTTGTGCACCATTTAATGATAAAAATGTATATTTATACTGACACTCAGGTTTCTATCTGTTAGAACACTTTTAAGAAGCTATAATATTTTTTTTTACAATTTGTAATTCCATTTCCGTTTTATAAAAACAAGTGATGAATTATACCTTGTTTCTAGTTAAATGAATTTTAAAACAATAGGTCAAGTCACATTCAGGAAACTAAACTGAAATGTAGTCTACTGATCCACCTGAAGATGAGGATGTATGCCTCAAAATACACTGTGGGAGAAAATAAGTGAGTGGTACAATTCACTGTTTTAATTTATCTTTTACATGACATTTTTAAGTTCTACTCTTCTTATTTTATCATTCGACGTGCAAATAATAAAAGCAAATAGTAACAATATATTAATACATTAAGAAGTGAGCTGTAATAAACTGTGACTGCAGGAATTCTGATATAACCTACAGTTAAAAGTGCTCTACTGTGACACGTCAAGACTATAGTGTTTCCTAAAATTTGAGATAAAAGCTATTTCACAGAAGCAGTATAATAACGTTATGCCCACTTTTCTCTCTAAAATAGTTCCTCTGAGTAGTAGTTGTAGTAGTTAACAGACAAACTAATATTTCAATTCAACAACAACTATAGTAACTAAAAAATATTACGTAATACTCCACGCATTGAAAGATAAAGTTTTAGAGCAAGGTAACGACTACCCTCACAAAAACCATGGCAAATGATACAAACCCAATGAGTCCTGCACAGCATGCAACATTGCTGTCATTTCTATCAGCATCTTGAGCAATAACTGTTATGAATTGTACAATATATGGCACATGTGGTTCCATAAGCTGAACATCTGGGCTTGGAGTCTGGCCGTCACCTTTCAAGCCTTGTACAATACCAGTATAGGCTTCCAACACACCTTCACGTAAATCGTTCAGGTAATCAATCATGTCAAAATCATTCTGAAAAAACAACGAACATTGTTGCAGAACATAGGAAAATCTGACTATCCATCTTATGTTCTTTAACAGTAAGTAGGTAACATTACATAGATACATATTAATAATCCAAAGATTGCTTTTTAAACTATTCTTTACTGTAGAAGTGTTCCAGAGAAAGACAGATATACAGACCTAATGGAAGAGCTGGGAACCATCACATTACACTAAAATACCTAATTCTCAAATTCTCTTTTGAATGAACAAATCTAACTGAAAAACAAAAGTACAGGTTAGCAATATTTTACATTGCCATTTAGTCTTAATGCATCGCAGTTCCGTGTATTATGTACCCAAGCACCTCTCCAGGGGACACCACCTTGACGAAGCGCTGTCCGTGCGGGTGGAGAGGCTTGCGTATCCGCTGGAAGCTGAGGGCTATGCCAAAGGTAGAGGACCTACTGCCGGAAAGACCTCAACCGATGGATCAGACTAAGAGTGTCCCACAACATCCCTTCTTCCCTATCCCTGACCCAACCCAAGGTGTGATGCGATCCATACCGAGGGGTGCTTGGCACATGGAAAAATGTGTCTCAAACGGAGCCTCAGGGATACCCGGCGACCTCCCAGAGTAATTAGCCTTACACAGCGTGGGGTATTCGTGGTGTGGACCTTCTAGATCCCCAAATCTCGTGGGACCGACATTGACATGATTACAGAAAAAGAAACTGAGGGGCAAATTGAGACCTCAGATACCCAAACATCGGGGACTGAATCGATGGAAGGCACTTACACTACTGAATCAGGGTCTAGACCTGAGCCAGAAGTGGGAACTGTAACCGAGAAGCTAGACCAGATTAAGATCAAAGGCTTGTCTGGGGCCCAAAGGAGGAAGCTACTCAGGGAACAGAGCGAAAAGGAAGGAAAAGAATGGCTTCCTAAACACAAACAGAAGGAAGTAAAGGGACTAGAACCCAAGACCCCCAGAAAAAAACTGTCTCAGGTTGAAGGGGACACCCAGACCCCCACAACGTCAAAGACAGGTAGTAAGCGGATAAGGGAGGAATCAAAGACTCCCTCCTCCCTGCGTAAGCGAGTCCAGAAAAAACCGAGGCAAGAAATAGGGAAACAGACCTATAGTACTGCAGTCTCGGTTTTTAGGATGGCAGTTATCCAGGAAGGTTATCCACTGGTGGCCATTACCTTGCAGCAGGAGGAACTAGTACAGATGGCCCCCTGAAAAGATTGGGGGGGGGGGGGGGGGGGGGGGGGGGGGACACTGGCCCAGGTCTCAACTTCAGGAGGGTCTATCTAGACCGTGGTGCACTCATTTTTGTCTGTGACGGGGTGCACACAGTAGAATCGCTTTAAGGACAAGGTGCCCATGATATCCTCGTGGGAAGATGTGAAGCTGCTGGTCAAGACGGCAGCAGAGCTTCTTAAAACCGCAAAGATATCATTATGGGTACCCAAGATCCTTAAGGAAGTCTCCCCCAAGACTGTTCGGAAAAGTCCTGACAGAAGACTGGAGAGTGATTAACCAGAAGGTTGCTCCGGAAGGACGAACCCTGGTGGTGGAGGTTGGTGGGAAGTCACTGAAGGCGATGCGGGAGCAGGACCTGAAACTGTTTTTATGGTTCTTGCAAGACACCATTAGGATTCTCAAAGACCGCAAAGATTGCAGTAAGATGGAGCCTGGAGGTGCTGCAGATTAATCTGCAGCACAGTAAAGGGGCCTCTGCTGCCCTGAGCCACTGCCTGAGGAGACAGGAAGTGGGCGTGGCCCTGATACAAGAACCCTATTTATACAAAGGGGGTGTACCGGCCTCTGACGCACTGGAGGTAAGCTGATCTATGCTAGAAATCTAAGAAACTCCAGAACACGCATCTATGTTAAAAACGGCATTTCTTTCATGCCAATGATAGATTTCTGCTCTAGCGACTTAGTGACTATCAAAATGCAGCAATGTGAGGAAGGTATCACGAGGGAAATTGTCTTGGCCTCAGCATACCTTCCTTACGAAGACAGTTCTCCCCCTCCCTTGGAGGTGAGGAGATTGGTAGAGACTTGCCATCGGCAAGGTGACCAACTGCTGGTGGGGTGCAATGCCAATGCCCCCAACCTAGTGTGGGGCAGCAAGGACACTAACAGTAGAGGTGAGTACCTTCTTGAATTCCTCTTAGCTAACAACTTGGAGGTCCTGAATAGGGGCAATGAACCTACATTCAGGAATAGCAGAAGGGAAGAAGTAATTGAAATAACATTTGGTTCCATGACGATGGGTAGCTATGTCAAACAATGGCATGTGATGTTGGAGCCATCCTCATCGGACCACATGTACATTAAAGTCAAGGTTTAAATGGGAATCAGACCATGACTTATAGAAATCCCAGGAAAACAGACTGGGAGACATACAGGAGAGACCTTGACTTAGGGTCATCAGAAATTAAAACCACGATAAGGAAGCCAGTAGAATTTGAGGAAGTAGCAGAGGCTGTTACCTCTGCCATAGTGACCTCATATCAGGATAACTGCACAATCACCATGAAGTGCACAAATAGGAGTGTTCCTTGGTGGAATAACAAATTGGAAACGCAAAGAAAACAGGTACGGAGACTGTTTAATATTGCGAGACGCAAAGGACAATGGGCTAAATATCGTGAGGCCCTTGTCAATTACAACCTTGCAATAAGACAAGCAAAGGAGGCATCCTGGAAGGCATTCTGTGAAGAACTGGAAGGCACGGCCGCACAAGCCAGACTTCACCAAGATTCTCACTAGAGTACCAACTCACTCAGGAGGGACGTTGAGGAAGGAGGATGGGGAATATACAAAGGACAATGGGCTAAATATCGTGAGGCCCTTGTCAATTACAACCTTGCAATAAGACAAGCAAAGGAGGCATCCTGGAAGGCATTCTGTGAAGAACTGGAAGGCACGGCCGCACAAGCCAGACTTCACCAAGATTCTCACTAGAGTACCAACTCACTCAGGAGGGACGTTGAGGAAGGAGGATGGGGAATATACAAAGATAGCACATGAGACGCTGGAATTGCTCCTCAAAACTCACTTTCCTCAATACGCTCTGCCGGCTAACACAGACCAGTATGTGACCCCAGAGAGACAACGGTTCTCAGACACTCGAAGAAAGGACTGGGAATCAGCCAAGGAGTGTGTGAACTTCAACAAAATCCAGTGGGTGGTGGGAACATTCCAGCCGTTTAAGTCACCTGGCCCAGATGGAATTTTTCCAGCTCTCCTGCAACAGGCAGGAGGAAACCTTATAAGAATCCTATGCAGGCTATTTAGGGTTAGCTTAGCAGTAGGAATCATTCCCAATGTTTGGAGGGCAGTGAAGGTTGTCTTCATTCCAAAGCCAGGGAGAATTGATCATACCAAGGCCAAGGATATGAGACCAATCAGTCTGTCCTCCTCCATTCTCAAAACACTGCAAAAACTTGTTAATGTATATGCTGGGGAGAGTAGGCTATGTAGTGCCCCTCTACACCTGAACCATCATGCATATCAACCAGGTAAATCATGTGAAACAGCTCTCCACCAACTCATTGGGAAGGTGGAAAAAGCACTTGACTTCCAAGAAATAGTCCTCTTGCATCTTCCTGGATATCGAGGGGGCCTTTAGCAACACGACCTTCGATTCCATGATAAGGGCAGCAGAGGTACATGATCTGGGGACCACTATATGTAGGTAGGCCAGAGCCATGATTAGTGGAAGGAAGGTAGAGGCTACCATGATGAATGAAAAGATGGTAATTAAGACCACTAGAGGCTGCCCACAAGGAGGAGTTTTGTCCCCTCTATTGTGGAATCTAGTGGTGAACGAACTCATTGAGGAACTAAATTCCAGATAATGCTTCCACCAAGGATACGCA
The DNA here is from genome assembly GCF_021461395.2 of Schistocerca americana. Lineage (NCBI taxonomy): Eukaryota > Metazoa > Arthropoda > Insecta > Orthoptera > Acrididae > Schistocerca > Schistocerca americana. The sequence goes on from NC_060123.1 coordinate 135,370,077, forward strand.
GATGACCTTGTCATAGTAATACTTGGCAAATTCACTGACACAGTTAGGAATATGGCACAAGGAGGGTTGGACATTGTGCAAAAATGGTGCATTAAACAGGATCTGAGAGTTAATCGTAACAAGACTGTTCTGGTGCCATTTACGAAGAGACATATTCAGCATGCAAGTTGAAATCTAAAGCTCTTCAATGAAACTCTACCTGTGAAGCGGACACTGAAATATCTAGGGGTAACCTTGGATGAGAAGCTAACTTTGACCCCTCATATTAAGAGTATCTGCTCCAAGGCAAAAAGTACTTTAGTGAGAACTAGCAGGGCTTGTGGCAAAAACTGGGGTCTAAGCCCCAGGGGAGTGCACTGGATATACACCACAGTGGTTAGACCTAGGATTTCCTATGGGGCCATAGTGTTGTGGAAGAAGGTAGAACAGCGGGATGCTGCTGAAGAGCTTGCTAAGGTGCAGAGATTGGCCTGCTTAGCCATAACGGGTGGAATTAGCAGCACACCAACCGCTGGAATGGAAGCCATGCTGGATGTGCCTCCACTTCACCTTTGGGTTAAGATGGAGGCAGCAGCTGGGCCATACAGACTTAAAACTGGCTAAAACTGGGTCTCATTTGGATATCCAGAATCACACACTAACATAGTGAGTGAGGTAAATATAGGTATGGCTGGGGAAATGCCCGCTGACTGTATAATGACTCGTAACTGCTTCGACAAGCCTTACAATATAATAATTGGAAGTAAGGAGCAGTGGGAGAAAACAGTTCGACACCGTACGGGGGACATCGTTTGGTTCACCGATGGGTCAAAAACAGATCAAGGCGTTGGGGCAGGGTTGTACAGGGTTCAGCCAAGACTGGAGAGCAGCATCTTTCTAGGAAAGCTGGCCTCTGTATTCCAAGCCGAAATTTCTGCAATCAGGGCATGTGGGGAGACGAATATGAGTAGGTGCTACAATGATAGTAGCATCTACATCTATTCGGACAGCCAGGCAGCCCTGAAATCATTGGCAGCTCCTGCAACAAGATGTAAGATTGTTGCAGATTGCCACAGGGCTCTGTTGGAGCTAGGGGGAAGCAATAGGGTGCACCTAGTGTGGGTCCCTGGCCACTCAGGGATCTGTGGCAATGAACAAGCCGATAGATTGGCTAGGATGGGGGTAACAACTCCATTTATTGGACCGGAACCTGTCTTGACAATCATCAAGGCCATGATCAAATTAGAACTACGGAACTGGCTTAGGAAACAGCACGTAGGATATTGGACCAAGGTCCATAAACAAAAACATGGTATGGTAATGATGCCCAAGACATGTTTTAAAAGAAGCTCTGTAATCCTGGGATTGAACAGGAAAGAGATCAAACTCATGACTGGACTGATGACCGGCCATGGGAACTTCAAAAACACCTACACACAATGGGTATAATGGAAGAGGACCCTAAATGTAGGATCTGTGATGAGGGTGAAGAAACTGCATCACACCTAATCTCTGAATGCATGGCATTGGAGAGTAAAAGATACAGAATCTTCGGGACAACTAGACCTGAAGAAATTGTGTCTAACAAATAACTGGTAGAGGGACTCCTTGCACTATTTAAGGGCACTGGTTGGCTTTACTAGATATACAGGGAGCGATACCACACAATAAACCTAGTTTCTGTGTGGGCAGTGGCGAGTTGGACCTAAGCTGTTTTAGCTCTCCTGTTAAAATCAAATCAAATGTACCCAAGCAGAGTTACAGTTTACGATGGATTGTGGTACAACAAGAGAAATGCATGACCTGAATTTTTGTATGAGAGAAACGGAAACCTTGGGAAAGAGCCCATGCATGGACCCATTGGATGGCACCTTGGAGCTGGCAGTGGGAGCTGCACCAAATGCGAAAATTATCAATGTACAACACAGGGACAACCAGTGGCCCAACAGGGGTCAGTAGCCCCATTGATGGTGATGTGGAAGAGTGTGACACTGAACACACATCCCTCTGGGGCACCAATCTCTTGGACCCGTACACAGCTGCATGAAGTGCTAACTCTAACTGGAAACAACTGGTAAGATAAAAACTGACAAATAAAAATCTAAATCTGAAGGGGACCTCGAAAGCCCCAGTCATGAAGAGTAAGTAAAATGGGATGACACCATACGGTGTCATACATCCAATGCAGGTCAAAAAGGACTTTTAGAAAAAGCCTGTCGGGTTGCTGCTTCCAATCTACGCATATCTACAGTTGTGGATTGTCCCTCCTGGAAACCACGAAGACAGGGAGCCAAAAGGCCCTGAGATTTGAGAACCCAGCATAATCTGCAGGCAACCATCATTTTATGTAGCTTACAGAGCATGTTTTTCAGAGTAATCCTTAGTGTGATGGTCACAATATTCAACTGGTAACTGTCAAGAGACATTGGTCTCTTGCCTGTCTTAAGGAATTGGACAACTATGCTATCTTGCCATTGCAACAGAAAGACACCTTGGAGCCAAATACGGTTGAAGTCTCTGAGGAGATGCTGCCCTTGGGGAACATTCAGATGTTGGATCATCTGATAGTCAACTGAATAAGGGTCTAGGGCCATGTCGTGATACGAGGCAAGAGCCTGAAGCAGTTCCCAGTCACTGAAGGATTCAGCTTGGCGGGAAGTGAAAGATAAGGGAATATCTTATACTTGTTGCATCTGCCGTAGAAAGGTACCTGGTCAGGAAGAGGATGCCGATGCGGTCACAAAGTGGGATCACAAGGTATTCCAAAAGAACCGATGGATCAGTAGAAAGACACGAAGACCAGAAACAGTTGCTGATCATTGGTGGCCCGTAAGGTCCGCACCTCAGATGAAGAGGCATACGTCCACAGGGAGGAGACAAGACTCCCAGCATTCCTTCTTAATTTGCTTGATTAAGCAGCACGCCTTAGCACGAAGTTGCTTAAATGTGATAAAGTTGGTCTGCAAATGACGTCGTCTGAATCACTGCAGGTCTCATCGGCAATCCTGAATAGCTATTGCAAGGTCTTGGGCCCACCACAGCATCAGCTGTTGGTGGTGGTGGTGGTGGTGGTGGTGGTGGTGGTGTTTGTAGAAAGGGGAATAGCACCTCCAGTGGTGTGGATGATCACGTCGCAAACATCTTGTACAACCTCACCAATAATACCTGACAAAGAGGTGGGAAATGTAAAAGCGAAGTCAAGCAAAGGACAGTTGACTCTGTGAAGTACCCAATGTAGTAGACAGTCAGTCAGTTTGGTGGTGGCAATGATATGCCAGGATCACCAATTTCCACTGGATGATTAATATGACTGGTGGCCAGGTTAGGCATGAAGGGGCCAGAAGGACAAGTCATGCCACAGGATCAATGCCCATCACAAATGGGGACAGAACCACAGCCACAAAACGTTGGCTCACAATCTTACAGTGTGGAGGGATCTGGTGCCTCCAGGGGCTCTGGAGGAACCTTGTCCTGATTCTACTTTGTTCATGGGGATATCTGCATTAAGTGTAGGGACAGTTGAAGAGCAGACTGCCCAGCGACCCACAGGCTGTGGCTCCTTCAGCCATCATTTGGCATCAGGCCTCCTGGGAGAGGTATCCCGAGGAGGGCTTGTCTCCTGTAGACACGAAAAGGAGAATGTTTCTTCAGCCAGGTGCGGGAAGTGGATCCTGAAGAAGGTACCATGGGAACCACTGTAGAGGAAGATTGTGAAATCTGGTTTGGGAAAAGTGGATTGGAGGGGGGCGGGGGTGGCATGGTTATGGTATTAGCATAACTACACAAGTTACACACATTCAGTATAAAAGAACAGACATTCCATAGATTTGTATTCATGGATCTTCTATTCTTTCTTGAAAACTGGACAACTGATGAACATGGAGGGTGATGTTCTGCATGGTTGACACACAAAGGTGGATGTTCACTACGACCAACTTTGGAGAGTGATTGCCCACAGTTGCCACATTTTGGATCCGCCATGCAGGGGGATGACATATGTTCAAAGAAACATCTAAAGTACTTCATACGCTGCAGGACATATGGTTTCACATCATCACATCTGTACACCATGACCTTAACTTTCCCCAGGAGGACACTCCCCCCCCCCCCCCCCCCAAAGCTTAAGACAAAGGCCCCCATACTCATACAATTATCCTTGGGCCCTTTTTGTACGCACCTGATAAAATGTGTGCTTGCCACTGGAAAGCAGCCTGGAGCTCCTAATTTGGTTCAATTGTAAGACCTCTATGGAAAACGATTTCTTGGACCATTTTCTAAGTTTAGGTTGGGACAATGGTCACACATCACCTAGATGATCACATAACTGGAGAGCTGTAGAAAGGACAGCAGAGGAAGTTTTAATTAATAACAAACCATTTCGCATTTTTCCCCAGACACTCAACTTCCCCAAATTTGTCTTGAAAGTTTCCGACAAAAGAATAATGGTTTCACTGTAGAAAAGGTACAACAGTCCTGGTACATACAAAGTACTGGGTGAAGTGTATCGCTCCCAGAGGTCTGGCCCATCCTTCATCCCATGAAATGGCCAGGGAAGGAAATGCTGTGGGGTGTTATCTCTCTGCGTTATAATTATCTTTTCTACATGAACAGACTGCTCAGGTCTTCTGGCCACCAACAAAAGAAAGTTTAATTTGCTTCATGCACAAATCGTCCGCCATGGTGCCACCTACTCTGAATCAGGGCTCTTCCCACAGGTGCCACTCAGCCACAGCAACTGTTAACTGGACAGTAAACTGTTGCCCAAACTTCCCATGCCGTGACAAGAACATACTCTGGTTTTCATGGAGTTTCTAGCTCAGACACAAACACTGTGATCCGTGCATGGTCAGGAGGCTACCATTATGCAAGTACTTGACCAACGCCCCCCCCCCCCCCCCCCAAAAAAAAAAAAAATAATAATAATAAAATAAAACCCATCCACACACACACACACACACACACACACACACACACACACACACACACACACACACGCGCACGCAATGGAATTGTTACAAATGATAGAATATGCATCACAATGGCAACCTCCCCTACATGAACTGCACTTCTATAAAATGTGGAAAGTAGTAGCAAGTCAAGCCTAAAATGAGACCATTTAATTAGGAATTTAAAGTTATAGACTGCTGGAAGGGATAAAACCAAGTGTTCAACATCAAAAGCCAGATCTAAGCACAATCGGCATTAAAGCAGAGATGAAAAGAACAGTAGAAGGATAGGCTTGCAGCACAGAGAGGGAAGTAGCACTGCAAGGGCTGGGGCCCTGTGAGGGGGAAGCACATACTCGCAAAAGTCACACGAACCACCAGGAAGGGAGGGGGCTGTACATGGGGAACGGGAGGAGGAGCCACGATAAGGAGGAGAAGGGATTGATCTTACCGATGGAGGAGATGACAAACAGTGTAGCCAAAATATTAAATTTGTGCAAAAGAATGGTTTGCAAATAAAGGAAGGTGGGGGACAAAGCTGTTCAGAGAAGTGCTCACAATGAGAATTCACCATATAGTGGAAAAGCTGAGTCACTATAGGCAGAATAAAACGATTCACACAATCATAGTTTTCGGCCTTTGTCAGCAGTAGACACACATACACACATGCACACTCACGCAAGCGCAACTTGCACACACGTCTGCAGTCTCAGAGAGCTGAAACTACACTCCAAGCAGCAGCACCAGTGCATGATGAGAGTGGCGACTGGGTAGGGGTAAGGAGGAGGCTGGGGCGGGGAGGGGGGAGAGATAGCATGGTGGGAGTGGCAGACAATGAAGTGTGATAGTGGGGGGGGGGGGGGGGGGGGGGGGATGCACAAGTGCACAGATGCCATAGTATTCCTAAGGAATGTGAATCTAACTTAATACAAATAGTACTGCTAGCAAACTTCTTGTGACAAGGCAACTGTCTTGCTCTAGCGGCATCTGGCTGCAGCCTTTTGTTTCCTTTCCCTTTTCCCATCTGCTCTTTCACTTCTAGTGCAACATGGGAACGCGCTGTTTGGCCTGGTCTGCTCTAGAGCATCACACACAATTTGTTTTTGTCAATTCAACCAGTGACCCGTCCAAAAACTTTTTCCTTAACATGCATGACTGGTGGGAATAATATAACAAAACAATCTTATAAGATTTACTACAATCTCTTCTTGATCTCCCTCCTCTCATTACTAGAAAAACCTACAAAGGCACAGATAATCTCTGTTCATACAGTGAGACTACCTCAGAATAACACATTTACTTAATGCATTAGTGTTAAGGGATGTCGTATTTGATTATGTTAGCCAAATACCTGACTGCATATGGAGTTGTTTTGACATGTTTGTCAAACATAGACCACATCTGCTGTGTTTGACAAAGTTTGATGGGAGGGCACACATTGTTCGTGTTGTTGTTTTAAAGCATGTGTTCGGTGAAAAATAGTTTTACTACAATTTATATCACCGAGTTTCGACAACAATGAAAACTACAATCAAGGATGAAAACAAAGCAGCCCCAGCAATTGTCACAATGGTAGCAGTGTTGCATCTTTCACAACAATAAATTACACAGGACTAGGTTAAGAAAAACAAATATTCTACACTAACCATAAAAGCAGGAATGCCATAAAATAAAAAGAACTATTTCCCCTCGCTTCCTCCACAGATGATGCATGCTATAGATTCCCATTCTCCAACTCTAAACAAGTTATTGAAAGTTTCATTGTCCATTCGCAGAAATTAACTCTGGCTGTTGACCCTGCCTTTTAAATATTAATTACATCTTCCCTACAATTCTGAAACTCCTCTTCACCTGAAATTATTCTGTATTCAAGACATTTGTACAACAGGTGTTACATGCCTTTCGCCAAAACTAGTCGCAAATTAAAAAATAAATTTAACAGTACCTTATAGTGTTTTACAATGTAATTTCTAAAGCTTATCAGATGAGTAGAACACAAGCAAATAAAAACTATTTTTAATACTTATTCCATACTCACTCTATCAACTTGGGCTTGTGACGCCTGAGCTAATGTAGGAAAAATTACTTCAAGGTACTTCTTGAATTCTGCACCAATGCTCAAAGCTATGTCTCCAAATACTGACAATATCTGTGGCTTTACTGACCGATGAACAGTTGTGTCCTTTAAAAATATTTAACACAGAATTTATTAAACAACAAATTTTTAGACAACAAATAAGAAATTTAGAGACAGACTGTTATACTTACCCTTAAGTTTTCAAGAAGCAACATCATAATTTCATCACAGTAAGGAAGAACTTTAATTTTTAAAGCTCTGCAGATGTCCCCAGTTAATCCAACTGCAGCACCACAAACCTGTGACAGAATAAGGTACTGAAATTCCTAAATCAATTCTAAGCACAATATAAACAGAAACATTTAATCTTTGCGATTTTCATTAATGTGTAATGATACAGACTATGTTCTTAATTCAACTTTTCTACAGTTTCCCTTAGTGACCTCAGGTTATATCTGGCACTGCAGGATATTCTCAAGTCCTTGTCTTGTATTGAGGAATTGCATAATCAATACAAGTATTATTTCCTCCAACTCCTCTATTTATTTTGCAACATGAAGGGAACTAAGTCCCAAAGGATAGAGAGAAATCTTCATATATTGATCAGGGAATAAGTCTATGTCCTATCTGACCTCAGGACATAACACGAAGACTCCTTCCACATTATTTCTTCTCATCAACATCCTAAATTTAGCAGCAATGATAAAGTGATGAAGAGCTGCATACAGAAGTTTCCACTTCTATCTTTCTGAAATTTTGTACCCGAGTAGAAGAGTTATTTACATTAAGTGTCATACACAATCCCTTCAAACATACACCACTTACTGAAGTAGAACTATACATGTCTCATTACACTAAAAGGACATGTGAAACTTATTTTCGTAGATCAAACTGACAAATAACAAAACATTAAACTTGACCCACATTCAAGTGAAAACATACTAAGTATCTCAACTAATTCCTCCAACCCATTTAAGCAGTGAATAATTTTTTCATTATTTGTATATATCCAGTAGAGACACTGCAAATACGACAAAGGGGCCTGAAGCATAATTTCAGATTAAGCTTGAAGCTGATTCTCACAACATGTATGACATGTTCAATAATTTGCCAATTCAGATTTGTCAACTTTTTCTCATACACTCTTGCCAGTCAACCCTGTTATCATTTGCACTGCCATTCGATGTGTATACCCTGTATCCCATGGCTACTGTACATTTAAGCAGTATTTAAGGATAGTCTGTGCAACTGTTTTGCACACTCTCTCTTTCACACACTTTCTGTAGTTACTCAATGTCCTACCAATGTACCATTGCCAACTATTTGCTTCACCTACAACAACTTATGTGGTCAATCCACTTTAAATACTTACAAATTATTGTTGCTGAATTTTTTATGTGATGACTTATCAATTATGACTAATTAAACCTGTAGTTGAAGGACATCACATGTATGTTGCATGAAAAACTTTGCATTTCTCTACCTTAAGAGTTGACATTTCATCAAAGTCTAAGTGAACATTACAGCAATTTTTACTGGGTAGAATTCTCTCACAGATAACGGCATTGAATGCGAAAAGCCTGAGATTGCAACTAACACTATCCACTGAGCTATTTGTTAATAATACGAAGAGCACTGGCCTTAATACACCCCTTAAGCCTCATCAAAAATTACTTCAGTTACTGTAGACGACTATCAAGAATAGCGTGTTGCATCTTGACATCAGGAAATTTTTGATCTAGTTGCATTCCTGGCTAGACATCCTGTAGGAACAAATCTTCTCTAAGTTGGTATTGTGGCACTAATCAATAGTTATTCCAAAGTCTAGAAACACAGAAACATTCCGGTTTCCTCTAGCCATGGCACTGAAAATATTGTGAAGAGCACAAGTTTAGTTTCACATGATCAGTATTTACAATACTCATACTGATTTCCAAGGAGAAGGTTATTTTGTTTCAGGTAAGTCGTTAAGTTTGAAAGCAATATACCACAGATTTTACTGTGTCTCGGCTGCATAAACAGGACCCAGCAAAAACACCTCCCACATTTGGAGGGGCCACTGTGTGAATTGTTAGGATACTGACATGGAGGAGTACCTATCAATACCAGTGTACATACCACTTTCAATAGGAGCAATGGCTTGACTAGGTGAACATTGTGTGTTTATTGTGGAGTATATTACTAATGGTGGTTCTACAATTGCTGCTCAGCGAGTAATTCACATTTGCTACAAACTTGTCTAACAATTATGTTTATGATGGAAAAAAACTGTGAATTTGGGTATCAAACTTTAGGGCATCAGGCTCCGCGCTGAAAAAGAATCTACTGGCCAACTTCGGACGGTAACAACGCCAGATAATATGGCACACGTGTGTCCATCCACCAATCTCCACAGGATTCAACACTTAAACATGAAGCTGGCATGGGATTGGCTGATAGGAGTGTACAAGAATCCTGCACAGAGAGCCTCACATGCACCCATACAGAAGGATGGTTACCTAAGACTTGAGCAAGAGCAATTTGGAAACTCTCTGTGCTGTGTGAAGAAATTTTTCAGGACACCCCCCAGCACTATTTTGTTTCCTTCTGATGAGGTCCACTTCCACTTGTTTAGTACTGTAAATGGAACTTCCACTACTGGGCTGCAGAAAACCCTTCAGAGCTTCAACGACTATTTCACGTCCATGGTGTTAAGAGTTTGCTGTACTGTTGCTAAATTTGGCACGTGGGGACCGTATTTTTTTTCTCCTGGGGAAGATGGCAGAACTGTAACGGTTACTTCAAATTGCTGCTGTCACATGATGAGAGACCTCTCTTCAACGTATGTAGAACAAGTTTGTTGGAGACCATGAAGAGCGAGAAGCCTGGTTCCAACATGACAGAACCACAGTTCACATTTTTCCGTGCTCTCTAGAAATTTTGAGAGATTTGTTTCATTGAGATCATGTCTCTTCACCAGGAGACATTACCAGCCCCTCCCCCCCCCCCCCCCCCCCCCAATCACCTGATTTATCATCTTTCAATTTTTTTTTCTCTGAGGACACTTAAAGGCTCAGTGAACATACACCACGCCACAACCCTACAAGCACTTTTGGAGGCAATCGCTCAAAAAGTGGCTGCCATTCCACCGGAAATGATGCTAAGAAATATGGGAAAGGCCTCAATATGTCAACGCCAAACACCACTTACTGGACGTAATTTTTAAAACCAACCAACATACAATGAAATAGTATTTGTCTTTCCCAATAGAACGTTTTTCCTAAGTATCCTTGTTTGTTTGTAAGCACCTATTGAAATATATGAGGTCTTCTTCTGAACCCTGTAACTCTAATTTTACAACTCTTCTAGGTCCATCAAACCATCTTCATATCCATGAACATAAGAAAAATAGAGTAACTAATTGGCGTAAATAAGCAGGGTGTACACGCAGACAAGGAAAAAAATTCCCGGATTTTTCCCAGTTAAAAATACACTTTCTGAATATAAATTGTATTAAAGTACTGAAGAAAAATGAATGGACTGATGATGATGAAATCAATGAATATACAGTGATACAAAATAATACCAATGCGAAATGTCAGTGGTGAACTTGAGATCTAGTGAATGAATGGGTTGTGGAAATTGAAAATTTATATAAGATTGGAAATCTAACTTAATTTACACCAGGATTCGAATCCAACACAAATTTTAAGTTCTATGATGTATTCATCATGTCCTGTAACATTTAGAGTTGATTTTAATCAGCCCACAATTAATTGGTAAGAAAAACTTCACAAGTGCTGGATGAGAGAAAACATCCTGTGAAACAGCTACAAAAGCTTTTTCTGAAAATCATATAAAACAAATAGTTTAGCACACTATTCATGATGAAAATATACTAGTCTTGCTGGCAACCCAACCCCTTTGAAGATGTTCACGTAGACGATGGTATCAGTGATCACTAGACAATTTAGTACCAGCGGGCACAAAGATGTATGTAGATCAAGAAAACTGTTTTCAGTGAGATAAGGGGGATATTTTCATATATCAGACAGCTAGAATAATGAAACTTCCCGGCAGATTAAAACTGTGTGCCGGACCGAGACTCAAACTCGGGACCTTTGCCTTTCGCGGGCAAAGTTTGGATACGAATGAAAATTTTTTAAGGAAACTTTCAGTGCTTGAACTTACTGCAGCAACTGGCAGGTCTTATTCTATATCACAGAAGCTGTCAGAAGAAATGAATGTTCTCAACATCCACCTCCAGGTTTAGGAACATTCACATCTCGAAGGATGTTAATTGAAAATATTTATTTTAAGTATGTCAAAATAATATAAATGTCAATTTCAGTGATGTTGTTACTTTTTGTATAAAATTCAGTACCTTAATTCAATAATAATTGAATATATACCGCCAATATCACACAGGAATAGGCAGTAGCCATAAGATCAGTTTTAGAGTAATATGAATCTCCTCATTTTCAAAAATTCATATCTTTGTTCACAGTCTGATATCAAAGTTGAAATTTTTACAGTATGTTGCTATCATACAGGTGTACAAACTGTGCAAAAATCATATTTTTATATTCAGTACCACCTCCGATAACTAACCCCAAACTTTACAAAAAATGAAAATTTTCAAATTTCGAAAATTCATAAGAAATTAAGGAAACATTTGTAAGTGTTCTTGCTCAATATGAAGCTAGCAGTGTGTGATATCTAACTATAGGAAAAAAATACTCTCATAAATCACTCCTTGTTTTCTTATTTTTGGGGCTAAAGAGTTTATGTTTCAAAATTTGGATACCAAACTTTGGAGGTCATTTTGACTGGTTATTTTTGAATTTAGGGTATTTTGCATAACAGACAATGCCGTAGAGGACACTTCTCTGAAAACAATCATGTAAATTGCAATGTTTTAACTGAACCCAGTGCAGAGGTATCATATTTTTGTTAATGTCTCTAAACTGAAACATTGTCACGCGCTTACGAACGAAAATGGTCGCCATTCAGTAAACGTGAAAGGTAAAATTTTTTTAAAAACTGTTTTGAACTTCTCAATTATAAGGTGATCACATACAAAAAAATTAAGATACTTACAAATGGTCAAGCAACCAACTTAATTTTTATTGGACCACTTAACTTTGGATTGACCCTGATGTATCTGGTTCCAGCCCCCCATTTAAATCAAAACTGGAAGAGAAGTAATTTCTGGGACAAATGATACAAACTGTAAGCTCCAACTAAACACTTTGAGCACAGCTGTTTGTCTCCATCTTTTCTGCAGGTCAAACTGATTTTTTCTGATCTCAGAAGCCAGAGGAAGTTATCATCCTCTGCCCATAACTGCTACTAGTATGATTCTCTTAATGCTGAATAGTGACATGGTTCCCCTTTCCATCACTTCCCTATGGGGTACCATTATTCACCGTCCATCTGAACTAATGACAGTTAAGTAACTCCTTTCTTCATGTGTTTGCTGTGACCTGACATGGCGTGTAGAATGCTTTCCAAACAACAGAAATTTCACACATTCACTCAGGTTTTACTGCCCGTTTCAGACAGCACCGCATACTTTTTGGTCAGGTGGGTGGGTGTTTCACACCAGGTGCTCCATGTACAATTTCTTTGATTGTACAGAGTACTTAGTACACAACACAGTCAAGTGAACTGATATGTTGGAGATGAAACAGAATTTGTGAGAGTAAATAATACTAAGACAATCTCTGATTATCTCAGGTATATTTCTTTAAGAGAGGAGGGGGGGATGGGAAAGACAGTGCTTCCAAAACTCGTTTGCAACAGCTGCCAGCTGCTGAACAGAGCAACTTTCAACTGTGCATAAATTTTGGCCAACTCATTCTAACCCTGAAAACAAAACTCAAAATATATGATTTGCATTTTTGGCTTTAGTCCCATAGTATATCCGTGCATGTGCTAATGAAAATGGTAAAATGATGGTATTAAGTTCATCAATAGCATCTATCTGCATATAGAAGGACAATTCAGATTTTTTACCTATCTTATGTCAAAATAATCAAAACAGATAAATTTGCCTGCACAATAACACATAAAGTAAAAACAGAAATTTCAGGTAGGAATATCAACAATGTAAGAGAAGACAGATTGCTACTTACTGTAAAGAAGACATGTCAGGTTTTAGACAGTTGCCAACATAAAACTTGCTTGGCAACTTCAGAAGGGCTCAGCAGCAAACAGTAATTTATGACACATATTCTGGAATTTCCCATTGATCAAAATCCAAAAATTCCACAAACCATATGCAATTTATACATTCTTGACTTTTGAACACAAAGATACCAATAACCTTTCACCCAACTTGACTTGTCTTCTTTACGGTAAGTAGGCAACCTGTCTTTTCCTACGTTGTTGACGTGCATTAAAAAGTTTCTTAAGGAAAGTAGGTAAAAATAGTATAAACCAAACACATGATACCTGGTACTCAGCATGATTTTTTAGGCCAAGGCAAAGGAAAGGCTTAAATGCATCCATGTATTTCATAAAGCCTTCACCCAAAACCTCAACTAGAGTAGACACAGCCATCAGTGCATCTTCCTGTACACCACCAGATTTACAAGAGTTTGAATTGAACATCTGAAGCAGTGCCGTCATTATAGCATCAGAAATTTGGGGTGCATCCTCTGGAGTTACTTTCCTCAGCACGCTCTAAAAAAGAATAACACCATCATCAAGAAACTTGATCACTTATTGACAAATTAATTTGGCCAATTCAGAATACAGTATAACTATCTTGGATTTAAGCAAATTTTACCACTAAAAAACAAAAAACTTATTTCCAGGAAAATTTAGTTGATTCCTCTAAAATGGCCATTACAAGACGTGCTTGGCAATATCATAAGGACTCAATAGGAAACATTAATTTACAATACATATTCTTCAATTTCCAACTGATCATAATCCAATAATTTTCACAAACCATATGCAATCAATACCTTCTTGACTTTTTCATCTTATGTTAACACAAAGATACCAATAACTTTTCATTCCGAGTACTAGTGCAAACATCTGAAATCTCACAATTGACTGAACAGCACAGATACAAACCATCCACGTAATGCTAAGAACTAGCACATGAACCTTTTAGTCAGATGGGATTATTATACTAGACACACAGATCACACCAAAAGCTTTGTACTTTCTATAGTGGTTTATTCACCATCATTTAACAAGTGATGATGATAATGTTTGGTTTGTGGGGCACTCAACTGCGCGGTCATCAGCACCCATACAAAGTCCCAATTTGTTCACAGTCCAATCCAACTACTGTCACAAATGATGAGGATGATGATGAAATGATGAGGACAACACAAACACCCAGTCCCCAGGCAGAGAAAATCCCCAACCCGGCCAGGAATCATTTAATGATTGAACATGAAATGGACATCACACTGTGATATTATTTATTTCCTGTGGTCAAGATGCTGAACCACCTTCAACTTCGCAGATTATGTTCACCATCTGAAAACCTTATACTTTCAAAGCAAAACCAAATACAAAATTTTTTGTAAGAGCTAGAAACAAAAATGATTTAATGGTAAAACGTGGCTTCTAAACCATTACTATACATTTACTTAAATGACAACCACCAGGAATTCCAGAAACATGTCGAAATTAACACAAGAATTGTTTCCAAAGATGATAAGACACCCACATCTGTGGCAATTTATTGAATGTGCTTGTATTGTTAATTGTAACCTGCATCTAACAACTCGATGGGCAATACAGCATCTTCGAGTAAAAATTACCCTCAGCAGGAATGTCAGTACTGTCAGGACACACATGAAGGTACATACACTCTAGCTTTGGAACTAATAATTCCTTCCTTTGGTAGGAGAGGGTGATGGTTTGGGGATTGATGAAAAGGAAGGCCAGATCACCCTGAACTCAGGATGAATGACAACAGGTGGGTCCCCATCATCCTGGCATCTGAGTGACCTGTCCTCCATTCTTACCAATCCACGACCTCTCCTTGTCATGAAAGAATTAGTTCCAAAAGCAAAGATAGTGTATGTATTTTATATGTGAGCTGATCTGCAGTAATGACATTTCTCGTAAAGGGCCACACAGAGGAGACAGTTGCAGACAGCTCAATGTGAGCTTTTGGCCAAAAGGCTGCCCCCCTGACATAGAAACAAACACACACACACACACACACACACACACACACACAGTGCATGAATGCACATCAAGGAAATTATATGAAAGTACATGAGAGGCTGTTGACTGACACAAAGAATCTTGTGGTCTCCAAACTTGAGAAATCTCTGTATAGGCTCAGGCAAGCTCCTTGATACCGTAGCATGAAGTTTCTAAATTTTCTTTTATAGTTTAATTTTCAAGCAAACAATACTGATACATACTTATTCTGTGGCACCATCAGTACTGAAGTACAATTAATATTATATGTAGATGGCTTACCACATCTAAGTCAAGGAAAGTGATTTGTAAAGTGGTCACATCACTAGAAGACTCTTCTCTTTCGACAACTGGAGGTAATAATTATATTGTGGAAATGGAAATCTGATGAGATCATGCTGGTAAAAAAAATGGTAACACATGCGCGTACATGAGAAAAATAACAGAAAATTTTACAATGGACAATGCAAATGGTTCGTGTCTTCCATCAAAGTCTCCTGTGAATTTATTACACACAAAAAAAAGTTGGGGGAGGGGGGTTTGTGGTTTAAACTGACGAAATACTGTACTGTGAAGTTTTTGTATGGCCATCTTTTTGGCTGGAGGTCTTAGAGACCACGGCCGTTCACATAAACTGTTTATGTTGGCCACTGATGCAGCTTATACATGGTTCATGATAAACCCCTCAACATCAACTAAGGCCTGAAAATGACGCACTGAAGTGCTGTAGCTAGTAGCTACATAAAGGGCATAAGGATGGCTGTAGGTGTTTTATTTTTTTACAGTACTGTGGTCAGATCACTTATGAATGGTGTGAATAGGTTTCTGAACCATCTTTATAATGCACCTTGGGAAGCAGTAATGTGTTATGAGCACTCCAAAGGATTGCCTTATCAGTGACAAGGTTTACAATTTCGCTACCCTGCAGGATTTGGTGCTCTGGATCTGTCTTAACACTCATCCATTATTGAACGCCGTCTTCATTACATTTATCGAGTTCTTTTAGGATAATGGGTGTTTCAGTCATGCCATTTTGTTTGTAATTTTCAATTACATATCGAGAACTTTCTGCCACACCCAAAATTGTATACCAGGCTCTTTCAACATTTGTTCCTGCACACTATTCCATGCTGCTGCAATTATGTAGGACATCTGTCAAATCAATATTTTCATGATTTATGAACAGGTTTTCTTCTCCCTCCTCTTCAATTCATAATGCTAACTTAAATAACAGTTCTATTCTGAAGTACCATTTGAAACTCTCAGTAACATCTTTATCCACAGGCTGTAATAAAGATGTTACTTAAGATGGAAGAAACATGACTTTAATGAGCTCATCCTTTTCATTTAAAATATCACCATGGACGAGTTGGAGCATTGTGAAGGAACAGCAATATTTTCTCCCTTTTGCCAAACTGATAAGCTTTTACAGAGTGTACAGAAAACATCCATAAACCATACTATGAAAATTTTACTATTCATCCATGCGCTTTTTTGTGACATGTAAACAACAGGCATCACAGATATACTAATGTGTTTGAAACAACAGTTTTTCCACTTTTAACAATGACCACCATAGGCAGTCAGTGGCCACCAGTAGCATTAGCAAAAGCTAAAGCAGTACTACAATCCTTGCTTATTTCAGGACAATGTGCTGCTAATTCATTATGCAAAGATACTTTTTCTTGGCGAAGCTTTCCAAATGAGCTCAGTTTTACCACTATTGTAAACATTTTCAAGAGCAAACTCTTCTGCCCCCAAACTCCCATTAGCTTGATTTGGAAAGAATCAGCAAAGAATTTTTCTCCTTGTATTCGAAGCTCATGGATGCTGTGTCTTCATTAAGCATTTTATCCAACCCATGTTTGCTATATAATTCATAGGTCCTCCAAGGTTTTCATTAAATCGAATTGCCTTTTCACACAGAATGTGACCAGAGGGAAGTTCTCCTTGTGATCTTTGTGCAAGAACTTGTAGACAGCTTCATCTAATTCCATGTTTGCAGTGACTGTAGTTTTAAGACATTTTGATCCATCAGTAGAATCATATAACATTTGTGATGCTCATCTTTTTTTTTTACACCCTTAATTGTCAACTTACCAAACTTTTACTCATTAGGTAACTATGCTGCTAATTCAACTTTCTCTAATCTTTTATTAATCTCTCATTTATTTCTCCTAGAAAGGACAATACATTTACATTTAGACATTTTAATCTCAAGTTTATATCATGCAGAAAAGTTGAAACACATGATCATAGCAGGCAGTAAACCGTTACTATTGTCGGCAACTCAGCAATGGTGACAGGGTGTGGGCAGCCTGTAGCTGGGCGAAGGCAGCACACAAAAGTGAGTGACAGTTCTGTTGAGCAGTCACTCAGCTGACTGACATTCGGATAAATAATCAATACTCTACTGTATCAAAGAACAACTTGTCAATATGTTTACAAGAGCATTAACCATAAGAAGAATTGTTTATCTGATATTTTAAAAAGAAATGCATTCGCTAAAATAGCACGAATGCTGAAAGTTTTGCACACTTGCATTTAGTTTGAAAGGAAGCTAGCTCCATCAAACTATTCATGACGTAGAGGTAGAAATGTTATTTCAAAACTTTGACACTCCTCTCTCTGCAAGTCTTTAAACACCTCATCACTTTATGGCTAACCCTGCTATGTATTCTAATCTGTTCAACATTTAAATTCCATAATGAGTTGTCCTCTGAAAATCTCAAATTATCTCACTGGTTGGAGGAGGAAGGAAACGAACGTTCATAATATGCAGTCAATGCCTACAACGAGAAAATTTGAACAGAGGAGATAACACACAAGCAGCAAATCACTTTTTGGAAATTTGACTACACAGGAATAAACAAAGATAACAAAAGAAAAACTGAGAAAACAATATTTAAAACTAATCAGTAACAATACACAATGGTCTGTTAAAGTACTTTGTCAAATACTCTTAAGCAGAAAAAAAAGTACAAAGCCATTACACATCACACAATACCTGTGTTCAGCAATGGAGGCCAGAACTGAGTTTCATATTATGACTCACTAGAAACCATTTGAGTGAAGATCAAGGAACACCATACATTATGCACCGACCAAATGAGGCAATGCAGCTGGTGAAATACTGACCTAATATGCAGTAGGACGGAGATGCACTGGCTACACATCCTGATTTGGGTTTCCCTAAACTACTAAGGCAAATGCCGAGATGATTCCTTATCCAACACCACAGCCAACCACCTGCCCCATTCATAAAAGACCAACTGTCTTATTGTACACACACACACACACACACACACACACACACACACACACACACACACACTAACCTGTAGTGTTGCACAAAGCAGACTTTGCACATCATTATATTGTGCTCTGTCACTATGGTTCTGTATGTGCGTTTCCATCTGCAAAACCTGTTGCAGTCTCTCAAGAATAACCATTGTTGTCTTTTGCACTGTAATGTAACAATCCCTTGGAGAATTTTTAACCATTTCCATTAATGCTTCATAAGCTGCTGAGCGAAGATTTGCCTGTAAGAAGATAAAAATGTAACAAAACAAATTGTCGTCAATGTTTGAATTATCACATTGTCAAACCATTTTGTAAAAACTAACTTGTGCACCATCAGCTCTGTCAGTAGTTTCCAACAGCCTCTGAACAATAAACTCAAAATAATGTGACAAACAATATGTTTCTGGTTGTGACTGTTCCTCTTTCCCTACTGCTTGTTCATAACTTGCTTCTGCTAATCCTGTAAATGCCCAACAGACATTTGCAGCGACACGTGGTTCTGCTTTAAGTCCATTCACAAGTGCCTCCAACAAAGGTTTCAAATATGTTTCATTGATTGCAGCCTCTGGTATTATTTCACACACCCTCCCAAAAGTCCATGCTGCAGTATCTCTCACAACAACACTGCTATCGTACATAAGTTCTATTAATGTGGGCATTGCCTGCTCTACAAGTGGCTTCAGGGTTTTTGGTTCCAAGCCACCTAAAATAGAACCTGCAATGGAAATCAGAATTGACATTCTTGGTTTAAAAGTGTTTACAGTTTGTCACAATTACAATCAATAGGCACAAACACCCACCAAAAGCCATTAGCGCTGCATCCCTGTACCTCCAATCAGTACTTTTTATATTGTCTTTGACAAATGGGAGGACAAACGGAACTATGTCATCTTCACAACATGTAGCAAGAAGCATGAGGCACACCCCAGCTGCCTTACTCGGGTTCCAATCATCTTCATCATCAAATTCTTCCTGCAATTTGTAATTCAAATGTTAACAAAAATTTACGGAAACTGACAACCAGGAATGCATATGCACAACTTACTTGTTTCGTCAACTTCTGCATCAACACAGGTACAAGAAATTGAAGAGCGCCCTTGGCATAAAACCTTGATGTTCTCTGAGGTGGTCTACCAATTTCAGCAGCCTCACTATCTTCAATTGCTAAATCTACTTCCTCATCACTTACATTTGACCAGAATTCAATTCCCTGCAGAGCAACTTCATCAATGTCTGAGCGCATAGCCTCCAATGTAATCTGAAAAATAATTTTTACATGGCAAGTTAGTGTTTTCTTAATTCATCAATATTAAACAATAAAATATAAAACCACAGAACTGACCAGGTGTGACCACTCTGTACAAAACAAATAACACAGATACTAACAGTGGTTGCTACTTAGTTACCAAACTACTATTTTAGAGCGGGGAAGAATTTCAAGTTATCCCCAGCGAGAGAGAGAGAGAGAGAGAGAGAGAGAGAGAGAGAACAAACCCTGTGCAGTGAGGGGAGCAACAGAGTGACTGATGGCTCCCAGGAGTGAGGGAAGGGTAAGGTCATATTTTTATCAAGCACTGGAAAGGAGGGGCCAGACATGAATACACAACTGAGAAAATTGGTGAAAGATGGGCCCAAGGAAAATTAAAATTAAAGAATAAAATGAAGTTTGGAAGGATACTAAATATGCTGCAAGAACAACTGTTGTCTGTGAAACTGAGATTTAATTTCAGGGACCTGTATCACAACTGTTCTTCAGAAGCTATATAGTTTAATTTTTTATGCATGCTGCTACTGACTGGAAAAACACTGTTCAAAATTTTTACTTTTCATACATGGTGTGCGTGCTCAAATGAGACATTAACCCTTTGACCAGTAAAGAGTGCTCTCCACATTCCGTACTGAGAGAGGTTTTGTTGTTACTATACTGCTCGTCAAATGATGCTACCTTTGCTGAGAGCGAGCATTCTGGCCACTATGAAGAACTTATTTAATTTTAGGAAAACTATTCAGCAAAAAGAATTTCATTTTTGCGCACATTTGATATCTTTGCTCGAGAAAGAACTGAATTTCTTTTCGTTATTTGTCGCAGTTACTGTTCCACAAATCAAATGAAGTGCTGCATGAAATTTTCAAGAGTCTTGAGTGGTAAAAAGACATTGGATAATCTTTGTATATGGCTTATTTTGGCTCATACTTTGCTGGGTATGAAATTTAGAAGTTTTTATTTATACTTGAGAGCAGAAGGGTATTTCATTCTCGGGTTACTAGTTTTTATATCTGGCCGACAAACGCACACAGCATGCAGAATTCTGCCCGTGTACATCATAGCAATCATCGTAATACAACACATCAAAGAGAGGGTTTTTGCAAATGTCAGCGCACACAGAGGTGTGTCTGTTGTATGGTACATGTCAAAACAGGATACATAAACACGTCATTAACACTTAAGGGAAACCCAGAGAAAGCATTCAAAACACACCCTCAGTACCTGGAAAGCGGCAGGTCATAATGAGTTAACTTGTCCGCAGCAGTCAAAGGGCTGAGGGGTAAGCAGAAACCTTGAAAGCCACTTTTATGTCAACAAAAATACAAGTATAGTTATGTGTAAATTAATTTCAAGCAATTTACTGCAATAAAAAACAGGAAAACCCAGAAAGAAAGAATTTTTAACACACTACAGACTGGAATAATTCTTTTCCGGTTCAGATAAATTGCCAATACCGTCTTGTTCACATTCTGAGTAAATATATTACCTTCCTTATAATGTTGATGGTGCTTTTATGATCTCAAGTACGTGTTGTTCTGGTATCCAGTAAGTATCTTCAGTAGATGGTCAGTGGAAGGAATGGGCAGAATGATGGGGACATAATTGACCAAGGTACTTTTACACTTCCCACTAACCTAGCTTTGTCATATATAATAAGCACCATACAGCACGGGTTGTAAATTTGTGGTTGAAACAGCTGAAATTTCTTCATCTGTGTTAAATGTTTTGATTGCACATGCAGCGACATCATTGGAAACTCTGCTTACTCTCATCTTTCTTAAACCACTGGGCTTGTACTAGAGATTTTCTTTTGTCCCAGCAATTGTGTGGCATTCGGCAAACCATCTTTCCTATTCAAATTGAATTTGTTCAGTTTCTCTCTGTGTAAAAAGATACCTGAAATGCTGTCATTGCAGACCTTTAACAGATCCAGATATTTGCTTATCTAAATGCCTCTACAAACTAGGACGAGCTGCCAATGCTTTAGCTGTTCCTCCAATTCCATCCACAAGGAGATTTTCCATGGCTGGTTCCAAATAAATTCCACTGAGGAAAGATCCCGAGTTCTTTTTGTGCAGACAAACTGGTAAATTACTTGGGTTGAGTAGCAGACTAATCATGAAAGTAGTAAATGAGCTTCATTTCTCCTATCGTTACCCTCAAATATTTAATCAGTCCCATTACGAATGCACGACCTACACTGGTATCATGACGGAGGCAGTCACTAACAATACAGTCACTGATGTTCTGTTCCACCAAAGTAAATCACAAAGGGTGTGGCTTGGTTATTATACCAAGGAAACCCTTTAACCGCATCTTTAATGACAAATGAATAGTTCTCAGTAAAATCCAACAATATGATTTGCAAGATTTTCTTCCCGGTGCCCCAAATATGAACTTTGGTGTCTTGAAACAAAATGGTGGCCTGTCCGATGGTTAATTTTTAGAACCCCCCCCCCCCCTCCCTATAAACTGTTCTACAGTTTTGGAGATTAAGAAGCCACTTCACCTGTATTAAACTTTTTGTACAACTGAAGTGGCTTCTTAATTCCAAGAAAGTACAAGTTTTTCTTCTGCAGTTGCACGACACTTCTCTACGTAGTTATGAAGAAAGTCACAATCGCAAAATATCATATACCTAAATGACCAATTTTGGCAGAGACAGTAGGCCTTCTTCATGATGACTGCGCTGTAACAATCATAAAAATGATTGGTAATTAGGGAAGTCAGTCTTTGATAAAATATACAAAGACCAAAGTAAAACGGCATGTTTTACCCATTTGCTGGAGCTGGTAACATGCTGAGCAACTGTGTGTTGTCAAGACGATAACTGCTGCTAATGACTGAACTGCCAGTGTTACACAGTGCTTTATAGCAGGCCTATTGCTGCATTACGTCGGCTGCAGCCGATGCGATCTTACGGTATGTAAGAACATTTATGAAATGCAAATCAAATATAAAACTAACAGTACAGATATATGGGGTCAATTCTGGTGTCTGATTACACACATCTGCTTTCAGCAGTGAGATCACACACCTAAGGCAGAGAAGCTACATACGAAGTAATCTCTGAAAATGAGTGATCATATCCGTACGCAAACGAATGTAGCATACGAGAGTTACACAGTTCACGTGATTAATTACTTAGCCACAAATTGTACCGACAAGAATTAAAGGTAACAAAAATAAATAAGAATACCAAAGAGGAGTATAAATGTCTGAAAAAAAAAAGAAAAAACTTCATTTATGTGAGTACGAAAATCACAGAGAACCTTTAGATCCAGTACAGTATAGCGCATAGTGAAGTCATAATATTATGAATCATCACTGTTAACTTTTAACACTAATTGTTAAATCTATAGAAGTAACGAAATTTGACAAAAAGTAGGGCCTAACAAACACTGAAATCAGTAATTGGAACTGACCTATACAGGTTAATTCTAGTTACCGATTAAAACTATTCCACGGTTTGTTATTTAGATTGTTTTCAAGTGTGTACACTAAAGTGTTACAGGAATTCTGCATACGGTATTACTATTTTCATTACTACGAAAATGAGAAAAATTTGGAAGCTGTACCTATAACATTTATTAGTTTTCATAGTAGTTCTGAGATCAATAAGAAATCTAGAAATCCTACAAAAATGTAGTCCACAGATTTACTGCAAAATATGTCCAAAATTATGAACCATCGAAAAGCTGGAATCGGTAACAAGAACTAACCTCCTACACAGGCCAATTCTAATTATCGATTCCAGCCAGTGTATGATTCATTAATTAGATCGTTTTTTTTCAGCAGGTGCGTGCATTAAAATGTAGACTAATATGAGTTCTGCAGTTGTAATTGCCCTCTCAACTACTGTAAAAAAAAGTTACTAATATTGGAATCGGTAACTAGAATTGACCTATATAGAAGGTCAGTTCTAATTACATAGTCCAGTTTTTGTTATAGATCGCAGTAGTTTTAGAGAGCAATTACAAATGTAGAAATGGTATTACATTTCAGTGCATATAACTGCAAAAATAATTTACAAATGAATCATGAAGCAGCTGGAATCTGTAACTGGAATTTACCTACAGAGGTTAATTCTAGCTATTGATTCCAATATTCTTTATTTCTTTTAGATATTTGTTAGTGATTTACTGGCTTTTCTTTTAGAATTTAGTGTGTCAGCTTCTCCACATTTTATGCTACTCTTTCATATTTGTTGCGATTCCTTTCATTTTCCTGTTTCTCTGATACATTCTAGTTCTTCCCCACTTAAAACCCCACCTTTCCTGCACTTCTCCCGTTAGATTCAATAATTAATATAAAATTAACACTATATTATAACAGTATGACTTCACCACGTGCTTAACTGTAATGCAATTTAAAGGCTCACTCTGCTTTTCTAGTTGCATAAATTATGAGAATACTTCTTACCAGAAACGAAAATTTGTTTTTAATTCTTGTTCTTAATGGTTTTCGTTATCTTCAGTTCGTTTCAATGTAATTCATGACTAAGTAAATAACTGCATGAATGTGCTTCTAATTTATGGTATGCTACATTTGTTTGTTTACGAATATGACCCGTACCTTTCATAGATTGATTACACGTAGCATCTTTGCCTTAGGTATGAGGTCATTAGATTAGATTAGATTAATACTAGTTCCATGGATCATGAATACGATATTTCGTAATGATGTGGAACGAGTCGAATTTTCCAATACATGACATAATTAGGTTAATTTAACAAAATACTTAAGTTAATATAACAACTTTATTTTTTGTGTTTTTTGTTTTTCTTTATTTTTTATTTTTATTTTTTTTATATTTTTTTTCCTTAATTTATATCTAAAAGTTCCTCTATGGAGTAGAAGGAGTTGTCATTCAGAAATTCTTTTAATTTCTTCTTAAATACTTGTTGGTTATCTGTCAGACTTTTGATACTATTTGGTAAGTGACCAAAGACTTTAGTGCCAGTATAATTCACCCCTTTCTGTGCCAAAGTTAGATTTAATCTTGAATAGTGAAGATCGTCCTTTCTCCTGGTATTGTAGTTATGCACACTGCTATTACTTTTGAATTGGGTTTGGTTGTTAATAACAAATTTCATAAGAGAGTATATATACTGAGAAGCTACTGTGAATATCCCTAGATCCTTAAATAAATGTCTGCAGGATGATCTTGGGTGGACTCCAGCTATTATTCTGATTACACGCTTCTGTGCAATAAATACTTTATTCCTCAGTGATGAATTACCCCAAAATATGATGCCATATGAAAGCAATGAGTGAAAATAGGCATAGTAAGCTAATTTACTAAGATGTTTATCACCAAAATTTGCAATGACCCTTATTGCATAAGTAGCTGAAGTCAAACGTTTCAGCAGATCATCAATGTGTTTCTTCCAATTTAATCTCTCATCAATGGACATACCTAAAAATTTGGAATATTCTACCTTAGCTATATGCTTCTGATTAAGGTCTATATTTATTAATGGCGTCATACCATTCACTGTACGGAACTGTATGTACTGTGTCTTATCAAAATTCAGTGAGAGTCCGTTTACAAGGAACCACTTAGTAATTTTCTGAAAGACAGTATTGACAATTTCATCAGTTAATTCTTGTTTCTCAGGTGTGATTACTATACTTGTATCATCAGCAAAGAGAACTAACTTTGCCTCTTCATGAATATAGAATGGCAAGTCATTAATATATAATAAGAACAACAAAGGACTCAAGACTGATCCTTGTGGAACCCCATTCTTGATAGTTCCCCAGTTTGAGGAATGTGCTGATCTTTGCGTGTTACGAAAACTACTTATTTCAACTTTCTGCACTCTTCCAGTTAGGTACGAATTAAACCATTTGTGCACTGTCCCACTCATGCCACAATACTTGAGCTTGTCTAGCAGAATTTCATGATTTACACAATCAAAAGCCTTTGAGAAATCACAAAAAATCCCAATGGGAGGTGTTCGGTTATTCAGACCATTCAAAATTTGACTGGTGAAAGCATATATGGCATTTTCTGTTGAAAAACCTTTCTGGAAACCAAACTGACATTTTGTTAGTACTTCATTTTTACAGATATGTGAAGCTACTCTTGAATACATTACTTTCTCAAAAATTTTGGATAAAGCTGTTAGACGGGAGATTGGACGGTAATTGTTGACATCAGATCTATCCCCCTTTTTATGCAAAGGTATAACAATAGCATATTTCAGTCTATCAGGGAAAATGCCCTGTTCCAGAGAGCTATTACACAGGTGGCTGAGAATCTTACTTATCTGTTGAGAACAAGCTTTTAGTATTTTGCTGGAAATGCCATCAATTCCATGTGAGTTTTTGCTTTTAACCAAGTTTATTATTTTCCTAATTTCAGAGGGAGAAGTGGGTGAGATTTCAATTGTATCAAATTGCATAGGTATGGCCTCTTCCATTAACAGCCTAGCATCTTCTAATGAACACCTGGATCCTACTATATCCACAACATTTAGAAAATGATTATTAAAAATATTTTCAACTTCTGACTTTTTGTTCGTAAAGTTTTCATTCAATTTGATGGTAATACTGTCTTCCTCTGCTCTTGGTTGACCTGCTTCTCTTTTAATAATATTCCAAATTGTTTTAATTTTATTATCAGAGTTGCTGATTTCAGACATGATACACATACTCCTGGATTTTTTAATAACTTTTCTTAATATAACACAGTAGTTTTTATAATTTTTGATAGTTTCTGGGTCACTACTCTTTCTTGCCGTCAGATACATTTCCCTTTTCCGATTACAAGATATTTTTATACCCTTAGTAAGCCATGGTTTGTTACGAGGTTTCTTACGAGTATATTTAACTATTTTCTTGGGGAAGCAGTTTTCAAATGCATTTACAAAAATGTCATGAAATAAATTATATTTTAAATTGGCATCAGGTTCACGGTACACCTCATCCCAGTCTAACTGCTGTAGGCTTTCCCTGAAATTTGCAATTGTTAAATCGTTGACTGAACGTACTACTTTGGAGGACTGTTTAGTATTGCTGAATGGAGCTATGTCATATATTGTAACTAGCTGTGCACCATGATCAGAAATACCATTCTCAACAGGCTGAGCATTTATCTGGTTTAACTTATCTTGGTCTATAAAGAAGATATCTATCAGTGAGCTGCTATCCTTTACCACCCGAGTAGGAAAATCAATAACGGGTGTCAAATTGAAAGAACCGAGTAATACTTCAAGGTCATTTTTCCTATTACCCTCTTTCAGAGAATCTACATTGAAGTCCCCACAAATAATAATTTGCTTCCCCCTGTCTGACAGATAGCACAACAAGGAGTCCAAATTTTTCAGAAATAGATGAAAATTTCCTGATGGGGACCTATATACAGTTACAATTATAAATGTGCCTTTATTTAATTTAAGCTCACAGGCACATGCTTCTACATGTTTCTCTACACAAAACTTTTTTGTTTCTATACTTTTTGCACAATGATAACTTTTGACATATATGGCAACTCCTCCTTTCTCCATATTTTCTCTCATTACATGTGCAGAGAGCTTATAACCACTTACATTTACCTTATCCATATCAGTAACAATGTGATGCTCAGACAGGCATAGTATATCTTATTTCATTCTCAGCTTCTAAATCTTCCAAACAAACCAGAAGCTCATCTACTTTATTCTTTAAACTCCCAATATTTTGATGAAATATACTTACATTATTTTTAATTATACTTTTATGAGAACCTTTCCTTATTCTAACATTTGCAGTACTCTCCTGTCTGAGTTTCTCATTGTGCTTAGGCCTAGTTCCTATACCAGTGGTCACATGGTGTTCAGAGAGGCAGATTATGTCAACTGGGTTGGGTGACTTTAATTCATCAATGGAATTAC
The DNA here is from genome assembly GCF_021461395.2 of Schistocerca americana. Lineage (NCBI taxonomy): Eukaryota > Metazoa > Arthropoda > Insecta > Orthoptera > Acrididae > Schistocerca > Schistocerca americana. The sequence goes on from NC_060123.1 coordinate 135,397,686, forward strand.
CTAGGACTGAGATACAATTTGGTGGAGATAAAATTTCTGGTGATTGGTGAAAATTTATAATTGATAGCTGTGATTGGTGATCCAATGTGCTAGAATTGTGCTGTTTAATTTCTTTCCTAAACTGAAGATTTGTTTCAATCCTGACCTCTCGTAGAACTTGGCATCTTTCTGTCTTACCTATCCTAAAAAAGGTACTGCTCCAACACCTGTAACCACTGGTATTTTACCATTCATGGCAGTGCCTCCCCCCCTTAAATTTCCTGCTATTACCCCAACCAGTTTCCCCTTCCCTTTCCTGTTGAGATGTAGGCCGTGCCTGGTATAGTCCCACCTACTGAGATGATCAACAGGAACCACACCAATATGAGCCCCCGCACCCGACCCAAGCAGCCGTTCCAACTCCAAATTAACTCTCCCAACAGAAGAGTTCAAATGAGGCCGGTCATGGCGTCTCAGGACAGATACAAACTCAACATTGGTGTGTCTCGATGCCGACGCAATCTTTACCAGGTCACACTCTATACTGTACCCAGGATCTCTGTCGATGCTGTTCCCTGGCCCTCCCACAATAACCACGGTGTCTTCCCTGGTAAATCCTTTACAGAGTGAACCTATATCCTCTGTCACCTGATCCAGACTAGCACTTGGTTTGAAAAAATTTGTGACCTGGTATTCTGGTCCTAATTCCTCCTGCAGAAGTTGGCCTACACCTCTGGCATGAGAACTGCCTAGCAACAAAACTTTCTTCCTTTTCGATGACTCTCCTACATTCTTTTTCAATTTCCTATTGAAAGTTTGTTGTGTCCTGTCTACACCTACCTCTGCTTGAGGCTCATCAGTTTCTAACTGAAGCAACAGGTCAAACTTATTTTTGACATTCACCACAAAACTGTGTGACTTAGTTCTAGGCCTGTTCCTTCTGCTACCTGTTGCCACTTCCCACCTCTCTTTGCCCTTCTCCCTCCTTAACCTGTCCAGATCTTCCCTAGCCTGATCTAGCTCAGCCTGAAGGGCAGCAATTTTCCCCTCCTGTTCCACTATCTTCCTATCTCTGCTGCAAATCCTACATAACCACTGATGAGCCTGATCCACAATTAAACGAGATACTTTAACTTTGATTCTCCAAAAACGTTACGAGAATTAGGCCTATAAACAAATGTATATAGGCAAGTTTCTCAAGCCGATTACTGGAATCTGACACTAGAATTTATCTGATATATGTATGTCATTATACAAGGGCTATTGCTTACATAAATAGTGCAGATCATTAACATAGTTGCTTAGTTGTAAACTTTAAACAGAAGTGTACCAATACAAAAGGTTACGCGAACGTTGAATGGTGGTACACATTCGTACTTCAAGGTGGCACCATTTCCATGGAAAAGGTGATGTGCTGGCCATTACTTGTCAAAGACCATGCTGTAGCACACTGTTGCCTAGGCAACGTTGTATAGTGCCTACTGGCATCGAAAGATATATATGCAGGCTGCGCTGTTCCTGTGGAGATGATGTCAAAGACCACGCTGTACAGCATTGTTGCCTAGGCGACACTGTATGGCCTTCGACAAGCAACAGCCAACATCACCATTTCCATGGAAATGGTGTCATCTTGAAGTACCAACAAGCATCACCATCTGGTGTTCAACGTTCACTCAACTTTTCATATTGATCCACTTGTATGTAAACTTAAGCATTTTTATTAATGACTTGCACTATTGAAACAACAGTACTTGTATAATGATATACATTTGACTGAATTGTTAGTTCATTTGCACATCATAAATATTTTTTGTTACAGTAAGAGTCGAGGGGCATGAAAGGGAAGCAGTGGTTGGGAAAGGAGTGAGACAGGGTTGTAGCCTCTCCCCGATGTTATTCAATTTGTATATTGAGCAAGCAGTAAAGGAAACAAAAGAAAAATTCGGAGTAGGTATTAAAATTCATGGACAAGAAGTAAAAACTTTGAGGTTCGCCGATGACATTGTAGTTCTGTCAGAGACAGCAAAGGACTTTGAAGAGCAGTTGAACGGAATGGACAGTGTCTTGAAAGGAGGATATAAGATGAACAACAACAAAAGCAAAACGAGGATAATGGAATGTAGTCAAATTAAATCGGGTGATGCTGAGGGAATTAGATTAGGAAATGAGACACTTAAAGTAGTAAAGGAGTTTTGCTATTTAGGGAGTAAAATAACTGATGATGGTCGAACTAGAGAGGATATAAAATGTAGACTGGCAATGGCAAGGAAAGCGTTTCTCAAGAAGAGAAATATGTTAACATCGAGTATAGATTTAAGTGTCAGGAAGTCGTTTCTGAAAGTATTTGTATGGAGTGTAGCCATGTATGGAAGTGAAACATGGACGATAACTAGTTTGGACAAGAAGAGAATAGAAGCTTTCAAAATGTGGTGCTACAGAAGAATGCTGAAGATTGGATGGGTAGATCACGTAACTAATGAGGAGGTATTGAATAGGATTGGGGAGAAGAGAAGTTTGTGGCACAACTTGACTAGAAGAAGGGATCGGTTGGTAGGACATGTTTTGAGGCATCAAGGGATCACAAAATTTAGCATTGGAGGGCACCATGGAGGGTAAAAATCGTAGAGGGAGACCAAGAGATGAATACACTAAGCAGATTCAGAAGGATGTAGGTTGCAGTAGGTACTGGGAGATGATGAAGCTTGCACAGGATAGAGCAGCATGGAGAGCTGCATCAAACCAGTCTCAGGACTGAAGACCACAACAACAACAAGATCCCACTGGCTGCAGCTGACGTAATGCAGCAAATTGGTGCGCTATAAAGCACTATTTAACATATGGCAGTACAGCCACTAGCCACAGTTATCTTGACAACACACAGCTGCTCAGCAAATGCATAAAACATCATGCCTTTTTAGTTCAATCTTCGTAAATTTTATGCAAGACTGGCTTCCCTAATCACCGTGCACTTCTATAATATTTACAGCACAATCAATCTGAAGATGGCCTACCGCATGTGTCAAAACCGGTCATTTAAATAAATTATTTTTTGCAATTGTGACTTTGTTCATAAGTAATTATCACGAGTAAGGTCGCTGACATTCCTAGCCATTTTGGGTAAAATCACTTCTCTAAGTGTACCCTATCAGTATGTACTCACTGTTTGTATTCTATCATTTTGTCTGGAAAATATTCTCTGAAAAACATTACCCAGATGAGCCTCCAGCTCATGTTTCCAGCACACTGTCCTCAACATTGTAGCATGCAGTCTTCATTCCACACATCTCTCCATTTTGTTGGTAGTTCCTTGTATTCACCAATTTTCATCCGTAATAGGTGTCTCTGCCAACTTTAGTTTGACATTTTGATGTGTTACACATACACGAACTGTGTACCAAAAGCACCAATTGTAATTCACCACTGTGGCCCCATTTCACAAAGTTCTGGGAACCTCAAATCACTGTCATATTCCTTATAATAAGCTATGAGTATTTCTTTTAAGTTACGATGTGGGAGGCATTTCTGCTTACAGACTTTTTCAAACATCCACTCTTACACCCATTTTTGTTTCATTACAGCCATGAAACTTCACCTTGAAGAACCTGATTACTTTATGTGTGATCTTATCATTGAGTCTTTTTCCCTTCTGTTTTGCAGGTACTGCCAAAATGCCAGACTCCATCTTTAGTTTCCTTGCCTGCTTCACCAGTCTCACAGAAACACGAAGTTCTTTTGCTGCTCTTTTTATATTCCAGCTGCTAAAAGCCAGAGTCAAAATTTGAACTTCGTTGGAGTGATATGAATAATACACTTTAACATCCTTACATTTCTGGCACTGCTTCACTGTGTATTTCCCGCATTAGTAGAACTCTCACAAGCAGCTGCTTGCATAGTCTTCATGATGGAATCTTGTGCTTTAACTTTCTGCCATACGTAACCCATTGAATCCTTACTGCTAATTTGTTCGAGCTCTGAAAGTGACACTCCCACAAGTTGCTAAGGAAGTCTTCATTGTGCAACAAGTGTCAAGTGCATCCATCTAATCATCAAACAGTGACTCCTGTTCACCCTAAGCCTTTAATTTCTTATGAGCAAATTCTTGTCTACATCTGGGACAAAGCATCTGGTTAAACTTGAGAACTTTATTGGTCAACAGTTTCAGTTTTTCAACATGAGAAATGAAAACTGGATGTAAATCCTCTTGTTTTCCCAAACGGATTACCGAAGGTATTTTGGAGAAACTGAAATTTCATCATCCACAGGGCATAATGATACGAACGAGTATGGGTGTCTTCAGTAAATGCAAGTCCAGATCTAAGTTTTAAAAGATCACTGTCCAAATACGACATTTCTTTCAGTGGCTTAAGCTACCTTACCACAATAAAATGGCGAAGGATTGTGAAATCAGTCTCATCTTGACTGCAAGAAAAGATGGCAGCTGGCAGTTCTTGATTTATATCCCAAAAAAACCAGATTGGTTCACCCATTAAGTTTTCTAAATTCAAGCTAATCATAAGATAGGAACTGACAGTTACATAAATACACACATCCCTTCAAGAAATGGTTTATCAAGTTTTAACAATATTTTCAATAATGTCTCAAATAATGTTTGTTGGGGGAATAAAGCCAATAATGAATTTACAAAACCTTTTTGGATCATTTCATCCATAAGCAGGCAGTGGTATAAAATTTAACTATACAGCTTCTGAAGCTTAAAAGATACTCTTTCCAGACACAGCAAGATTTAAACAATGGTCAAGCAATGTCTTGCCAACATATTCAATGTTTTCGATGTCTTACACAACGTTGTATGAAATTTATTGAAGGATGAAATCGCAAAAACTTTTGGGGGTAATTTCATCAGTAGGTAGGTGTTTTTTCATTGCAGCTTATAGTCTGGAAGTTTATTTGTACTTGAATATACTTAGTGTTCTTATTGACACAAAAGCAGTTTTCACCGATTTTACTTTGTTTGCTCATTATCATATTCAAACATATCCAATGAATACGAAAAGTAATAACTTTCAGCGATTCTTGTCAGCTATAAGCAGACACGGGACAAAATTTCTGCTTCTGAAGCTGAAGGAATTCTCTTTCAGGATATAGCAAGATAAAAAGATGAAAAGAATACACAGTTGAGATAAGGGTCCCAAAACCACCCAAAATGTTTTCATCAAACTTGATACAGAAGGTCAGTTTGGAGAGTAAAGGAAGGACAGAGGCTACTTTACAAAAAGTACAAGACAACAGCATAGGTGTATGTCCTATTACCAATTCTCTAAAAAAATCATAATTTATGGTTTGTTACAGATGGTGTCTCCAAGTCGTACAGCGAATTTTCTGCATTTCTGAAAAAGCACAGCTGTCACCTGATGTATTTAAAAACCTGATCAGTAATATTTTCTTATTCGACACAGTTTTTCCAAGTGCACAACAGCAAGGGCTTTTAAGTTAAGAGTACCTTTCATAAAAGTTATCCGAAGTTAGCTCTTTGGCATGCTTGTAGGAGGTACAAACTTTGTCTCTATAAGAGACTGTAGAAATGGAACCAAAGGAATATTGAGCTGAAACTGTACATATACATATAAAAGCAAGACACTGGAGAAACTTTCGATAAAATTTCATTTGATTCTGAAATTGAGTACAGACCCTGGTTCACTTTATGTGGAATGATTTTACTTCCATACCCAGAATTCACGAAACTTTTAATATTTCAACGAGTACTTTCAGTTGCCAATATACTGGAAAAATAAAACCCCGTATTATAAAAACATCAGTGATAACCAAATTTCCTCTCTCAAGTACAAAAATTCTGATAAATTATACAGGGGAGTAACTGGTAAGGTCACACTCTTTTTCAGTGTCTGGGTATTTCCAATTTCCCACCTAATACTGCAACAAGATGTTATGTGAGAAGAAAAATGGTTTGCAGCTGGATCGTAAAAGTTAGTCTTTTATTTAATCTTTTATTTTAAATTGGAGGGAGTACAAGGGTAATCCCAAAAGCAAGGTCTCCTATTTTTTATATAAGTACAGAACTCTGTTTGTGTGGCAGTTGGTCACACTGTTATGAAGAGTGCTTTACGCGCTGTGTTTCAACATGTGCACGCCGCGCTGAGGCGCTCGGTCTTGGCTTGGCAGCTGTTGAGAATGGAGCTCCTGTTGGATGTTACCGCCAAGTGCGAATTGCGCACAGTTATTCGGTTTTTGAACGCAAAGGGCACTGCGCCGATTGAAATTCATCGCCAATTGACAGAAGTGTATGGCGAGTCGTGCATGGATGTCAAAAATGTTCGTAATTGGTGTAGAGAGCTTGCAGCTGGTCGGTCCAAAATTCGCAACAAACAAAGGAGCGGGAGACTTTCAGTTTCTGAGGAAACAGTGTTGAAGGCTGAGCACTAGGACCACAATTAATTAACGCTGACAGGTACTGTGAGACTCTGAAAAAACTCAAACGGGCAGTTCAGAGCCGGAGAAGAGGAATGTCGAGCAAGGGCGTACACATTCTCCATGACAACGCTCGCCCGCACATCGATCGGCAAACCGTTGCTCTACTGCAAGAGTTTCAGTGGAACATAATCACCCACCCTATAACCCTGACTTGGCACTCGGTGACCATCACCTGTTCCCTAAGTTAAAAGAAAATTTGGCCAGAAAGCGATTCAGCTCCAATGACAATGTGAAATAAGAGGTTCGTAACTTTCTGAACAGCATGACGGCAAGCTGGTATGACATGGGCATACAAAAACTGCCACAGTATCTACAAAAACGTATCGACAGAAATGGCGATTCTGTCAATAAATAGCTAAATGTTTAAGCTGTAAACTGATGTAAACCATTGTAGAAATAAACAGGTCTATGTAATTATTAGAAAATAGGAGACCTTACTTTTGGGATTACCCTCGTATTTCGCCCAAGAGTATATTTTTCACATGTGAGATCATTCCAATATGTTGCAGATCAGTTGCAGTGGAGGTGCAGTCATAAAACTATTGTCAGAGGGTCAAATGCATGCAGAAAATGTTACACATTAGTTATTCAGAAGAGTATGAGGCATCTTGAGATTAAGAGCAAGGTGAAACAAGTTATTACACAGATTGTGTAGCTGAAAATACTAATTTTGAAGAACTGAGGCAAGCTGTGATATCTATGTTTGTGTGGTTGAATGGTCTGTCAGATACAAACCACTTCCAAAGAAACAAACACTTGTCTGCTGGCTACACTTTGTAGCAATCTGAATTCAAAACTGGTAAACTTCTTTCAATTTCTATCAATTCAGCTGCTCACATCAGCAACCCCACCGCAAGTCTTCCCGTAATGAGTGAATAAAATTATGTTTTGTTCTCCTTCCACTCCAAGTACCATGTCAGTTCTAACTGTAGTGTTGTCACGTATGGGTTGCATGGCTACAAATGCAGATGGCACGACTCTGCAATATGCCAAACTACTTTAAAGCTACAGATTTGAAATCAGTGTTCTGCAGATTTTGTAGTTGTTGAACTGGGTGTAAACCAAGAAACCAACAAACAAATCAGAGCACTATGTCACTTTGTTGAAAGAATTTTAAAAAGTTTCAGAAAAAACTTCTGCAAAAGCAACACTCTCCTCGAACCATTAAGGTTATTTCTTCAGCCATGCCAGCAGTAATCAAAATCTCAAACATCCAAAAGAATATTGGGTCACGACAAAACAGCATTAAATTTATCTGCATAATCACTTTCACAAAACTGATGTTAATTTCATCAAACACAGATATTAGTTTCACCAAAAAAATGCATGCCACATTTTCAGGTACCCACTAACTACATGTAACACTAATCGGGGAATAGGTGTTAGCCTATGTGCGAAATTAAGGGTCTGACAGCACTCTTGCTATGTAGTGTGTATGGTTCCCTACCTTTCAAGAGACAATTTAAGCAATTTCTACATACTAACCTTTCTGAAGACAGCTGTTATTATGTCACTAGTACAACTTCTATGCTTCTTACCACATTCCAATTAAATACAGGAAAACTGATTTACATAGGTAACAAAAACTCAACTATACAACAGAAAGAAATCAATTTTTCAGGGAATGCCATGGATTCATTAACTTTCGGACAAATGAATGCACTTACTGGAAACAATGCCTGCCCCATGTATGGCTCCATATACTGGTAATAAAGTGACATTATCTTCACCAGACACTGAAGAGCTGCAACTCGCACTTGAGTATCCTGTGATTGGGTGGCTTCACACACAACCTCCATGATGAAGTTCCTCTCCGACTAAAAAAACGGAAGAATGGATGGTTTGAGTGCACAAGAAAATATTACATTTTATAAATCACAATAGCAAGAAATCTTGAGCTTTGTATCTATGCCTATCAGGTATACCATCCAATCATTACCAAATGAAGATAAAATACTGTCTTTTTTTTACAAACCTCCTTGTCAAAATTTGCTCGGGTGAATTCCAAAGAGTTGAGAAGAGCAGTCGTTGCAGCCAATCTGACTCTGTTACTTGGTTCATTTTGCCTCATTCCATGAATTATTGCAGTAAGTATGTGATTAGATTGTGAAACCAGCACTTCATGTTCCTGAAAGTAAACTGGTTTATTAGCTATGAATTTTACAGCAGATACACGAAGAATACAAAATCTGAATACTTACAATATCTTGGCATATGTAACCTATGGCTTCGAGTGTTGCTTCCTTCATCATTTCTGTACTCGTTGCACTGATAACATTATTAACCATAATGCCAATCAATTCTGGCCACTGCCCAACAGGTAATTCTGCAACTGCCACGTAGGCCACACACTGAGCAGCTGAACTTGGACGGTTATTTTCAGTTCCTAAAGCAGCTAATATCTAGAAAAGTAAATTCAATAATAACGAATATATCAGTACTACTTCAAACATCATGTCTCTAATCAAGAAGGCAACACCACTCACATTCTTCTTAATATAACTTCTGGTCTCCTCTGGAAAACCAAGCCACCTCTGTTGGTACTGTGTCTTAAGAGCAGTGTCCTTGGATGTAAGAGTATTCTTGAGCTGCAGTCCAGCTGCCATTCTCGCCACCGGACTATTGCCACCATGATGCAGTATATCTGATAAGGTTTTCAGGAACTCACCCTAGAAGAAGTAAAAAGATTGCACAGCACTTTTTCTCTATTGCACTTTATAAGGGCAGTTAGCTCTTGTTAACTACGGACACATAGGTTTTTTTATCCTTTTGAGCAATACTGAGAAAATTTTCAAGAAGATACGTACTTAATGTTCTTTCAAATAATGTGTATTTTGTCTTAAAAATCAGCTCCTCTTCATACAAACTACTTGGCCTGAAAGTGATCCTTATTTTTACATTTACAGTGCCAAACTTGACCAAAACAAAAATCAATCATTAGTTGCATATAGTAATCTGTTGATAAGCCCGCCCAGTTAGCCATGTGGTCTAACGCATGACTTCCCGGATTGGGAAGGAGCGCCTGGTCCCCAGCACAAATCCGCCTGGTGGACTTGTGACGAGGTCTGGTGAGCTGGCCAGTCTGTGGACGGTTGTTATGTAGTTTTCCATCTGCCTCGGCGAATGCAGGCTGGTTCCCCTTATTCCGCCACAGCTCCACTATGTAGGCGATTGCTGCAAAAACAAGTTCTCCACGTACGCATACACCACCATTACTGTACCACGCAAACATAGGGGTTACACTCGTCTGGTGTGAGACATTCTCTGAGGGGTGGGTGAGGGGTCCACCGGGGGGCCGAATCGCACAATAACCCTGAAAGAAGTGAGGGGTGAAGTGGACTGCGGTAGCCGTCGTGGACGACGACGGTCCACTGCGGCTGCGACGGGGACCGAGCTTCTCCATCATTTCAATGCCCCCGGTTAACATGCAATACAATCGGTTGATAAACGTTTTGTAGAAATTTCACAAACCAATTTTCAATTAACGGTTCACATATTTCTTAAGATTCAAAATTAACTTACCATTCCTCACAGCATACAATTAATCAATTCTGAACTACTTGCTTAATGTTGTCACTGCCAAATGCCACGAGAAAAACCACTCTTTTGTGTTTTGAAATATGATGACCCACATATATAAAAATTCTCCTTACCACCTTATGGAATACATCATTAAAAAAGGATTCTTTTAAATGGTATAGTCACAGACATCTCTCACACATCACGGTCTTTGCAGGTTTCGATAGTAAGATATTTCAGATTATTTTAAATTACAAAAAACTTTACTTGTCAAGCTCATAAAATTATATTACTAACTTAAAATCTTACATTTTTGTCTTCTTAGACAGTAGTAATACCCACTACAGTTATTATGATGCAGCAAGATCCTAGAGATTTTATTGACTGTTTAGCAGGAGGAATACCACACAGTGTGAAATGATGCCATGGTATTTGATAACAAAAACAAAGTGGTGATGCTTTGCTGTATGTGAACTCCAAACATCTCAATATAAACTGTCTCCATTTGAAACTGAGACCGGAACTAATGATATTAGCATTTCATTGATTTAGTGGTTATTAAAGCTAATTAACTAATACCTCTTCATACCTTTCAAAGCACCTTTCCTCATTCAAAGTGTTACAAATGTGTGCCTAACTCTGAGATGGTTTTCACTATTATGAAGAGTTGGGAGAGGTGGGCTTTGTGAAATAAGAGTGGACAATAACAACAGTTGCTAAACATTATTTATCCAGCTCTTAGTGAAGTTGATGTAAAAAAAAAAAACCTTTATCACTTGTTTGATTAAACTTTTGCTATGAATAATAACTAAAAATGTGTGATAGCTATTCAAACAAAACTGTCCAATGCTCATGAATACACATTTTCAACAGTTTGCTTGCAATCACAAAAAGTTTGTGATACTAATAGAGTGAACTTTAATAGGAGCCTAAAAAATTAATTGTAACCTACTCCTAGTACAGTACTCCACAGATGGATTTCTTAGACGAACCAAAAGATGCACATGTTAACAAGTATGTCACACAAAGCTACATAATACCAGAGTTCAACACAGCTTCAGTAGCATGAACTGTCTAAAAACTCCACATCAACTGTTTCTGTTCTGCCAAGCCTTGGCTAAACTGGTCTGTTAGTTATCTTATGCAGTTTGGTATGTACACACGGAACTGTGAAAAGCTTTGTAAATATTTAATATATAATTTTATTGTTCTGACATGTTCCACATCCTGAATACTGTATCTAATTTAATCACAACCCACATAAATTAACAATTTTGTCTTATCATACATCCAAAAAAGCAGTGAAACCTTAGGAAGCTAATAACTACCGATCACTGAAGTGTCTCCCAAAAATAACCTAAAATTCATTTGCCCAAGTTTTATCTAATTAACACTAAGCTGTGACTGTTAGAATTATACTTAAGGATCAGCACATATTAAATCATACATTAGAGCATAATGAGTGGAAAAATTTATTATGTTTGTTTACTGTATGGACGTACCTATGGAGTAAACACAAATACTCAATACTCGACTGATGTTTAACTTCAAGAAATGGTAACTGCTCACTATTCTGAGAATGATATGAAAGAAAATGTAAACAACTTCAAAATTACTGATGTTACAACGATGAAACTGATGCCACTGTAAAGGTCTCTTCTGTTCTACCATTTGGTTTTATGAGAAGTTAAAACATATTTTTTAAACCAAATAAAATTTATTTTTCTTAAATATGTTCCTTCTATGTAGGCCAATGAATATAAATGGCTGAAATTACAAAATGAGAGTGAATTTGTTCTAGTGCAATCGCTTTGTGTAGCACTACTTTTCTCCTTTTTTAAACAAAAACAGAGATATGTTGATTAAAATCATTCTTATGCAGCAGTCTGTTTTCAGTAACTTTTCCTTTAAATATATCTTCAGGCATATGGTATGGTAGGAGTAAACATGTTATTAAATTCTCATCAAGTATAATATTACGGCTTGTTTTGGATGGACAGTACTGATTTCAGGTTTGTTATTAAAATATTAGTGTTTTTATGTATTATAATGACCATGACAGCACGGATTTTTCTAAACAGTTCCCACATCAAAAATGTTTCTTTTCCGTATGCACCAACTTTTTTCATAACAGCTGAGAGCGAATCCAGCTAAACTTTATGAAAGGCTGTCCACACACAGCATTTGTGCACAATCCAGTGCAGATGCTGACAATTTGTCTTGTCCAATTGGAGACACCTATGAGAAAGTAACAGACAGTCAAATACAAGCTCTTAACCATATAATTCCCATATTATTAAACATGAAGTTTTTGCATTGTGTCGATGGCCTTTCATTTCCCAAGAGTTCCTCACATTTGAATTACCATATATATGTAACTACAGTTTTGCACTAAATTACTGCACACATACTAAATTTCACATAAATACAAAGTACTGCCAGTGACAATGATACGTAGTGTATCTCACAATCTTAATTTAAATTGCAAAGAGGCAGTTTCATTTGCCACATGCAATCATGTTTTACCCAAACCACTACTGCTTTGTCTCATAAGCTTGCATGTTCCCAGTTGGTTGCCACTCTACCATTCACAATGCCAACCATCACTCTCAGGAAAAGCAGCAGTAGTTAACATACAAGACAGTGTATGGATAGCACATGGTAAGCTTTTACTATAAAGCACTCCCTACAGTCCTCCTTTAACTCCTCTTCTGAATGACTTCTTTATTGGCCCGTTCACCACATGCCTGTTTTTAGCTGTCTTCCATTATGTCAACTGGGACTGACGTACAGTCTTTGTGTTCTATACTTTTGACATGGGCGCATATGACCCCAGTTGTTTTTAGCGCCCTAAAGCAAAATGAAACCAAACCGAAGTTCATTAACACCCGATTTCAAAAACTAAGCAAGCAGCATAGCGCAGTGGTTAGCACACTGGACTCACATTCAGGGGGACAATGGTTCAAACCCATGCCTGCCCATCCTGACAAGACTTTCTGAGATTGCCTTAAATCACTGAAGTGAAATGCTGGAATGGTACCTTGAAAAGGGCATGGCCACTTTTGTTCTCCATCCTTCCCTAATCCGAGCTTGTGCTCCATCTCTAATGACCTCAATGTCAATGCAATGTTGAACATTAATCTCTTATCCCTCATCCTCAAAATCTACATTGTCTCATTTATAACACATTTCATCCAATGATTAAAAATTATATTCAAACAGTTTACAATAAGTAACAAACAGACAGCACAACATTTAAGAAATGTTATGACACTTATCTGGGGGAGAATGCTGGTGTATCAAAAGTAGTGTAGCACGTAACTGTGAGTGACAAATAAATTACAAAATAGCCAGCACTGCTGGTGTGGAGGAATATATTGAGACGTGAAGCTTTATGAACAGATCTTCACAAAAATGATGACTCTAAACATCAAATAATTACCTGGGGCTATAAATAAGTCAACCATTTGTACAGCATAAGCACTCCACAGAGATCTCATACTACTAATACTGCACAATGAGAGTATTAATAACATCCATGAATACAATATCTATCCAAAGAAATATGGATTCCTATAACAGGAGCTCATTAGAACAAGCACAGAAGATAAAGACTTCAGAACTAAAATCTGACCACTGTTCCACTCGAGAAATTATTCTAATCGTCGGGTGGACATGAAATGGCTACGAAAACATGTACTAGGAAACCTAAGTTTTGTTATCTGTCTGTAGACTTACTGTAAACCAAAACTAGTGTGTAGCAGATTCATCTACACTTATCAAACTCATCCATATTGACAGATGTTGTGCAGTGGATTGATTATCATAATCTGGTCACATACAATAGTATAAGGGTCGCCTAAATGTTAGTTTGTGTACAAAGCAGTTTACAAACAGTTTCAAAAACTTTTGAAGTATACCAGTCTACAAGAAAATACTGAGATTGCTGGAGAAACGTCATGGTTTGCATACCAAATTTGTTTGTGCCGCTTGTTCCAGATAATTTTGTGCCTGTTCCAATTCAGTTTTATCTAGAAACAGAAAAAGAAAGTACGTCAAAAGCAGTCAAATATTGTCCATTAGGTGACATTGACGAAAATAAAAAAAATGATTTCTTCTGAGTTATACATGAAAATGCAATGCATTACATCGCAGAAGAAAGTTTGGTGGTACTTTCATCACCCAAGCATCAACTTTAAAAAAAGAATTGTAAAATATCTCTTCCCTCGCCCCATGGCTGAATTGCCATGAGACATCATCAACGAATTTGAACGAATATCACTACACACTTTTAAAGACGAATTGCTTATTCCAACACATACCTGGCGAAACAGTCTTCTCCAACACTTGAATTAGTTCCATTGTAACTTCGGGATTCATTTTCATTCAATTACGATCTATATTGTCAATTTCTAATCAAAATTTAACGCGAATATTGTCTCCCGTTTCCACCACAACCGGCAATCACCCACATGTAAATTGTACCACTGCGCAAGAATCCAACGACGAACGCAGTTGAAGAATCACTAAAATATTTTGGAAACCCATAAAATCGATGTTACACCCTTATATTTACGTCATATTTTACTAACATACGCTCCAATTCGGAATACGTGATTCAGAAAGTATCCAATCTTGAAATACAACAGGTACTATATTTTTGTAACTATGAATCACAGAAAGTAGCAATATGAAAAATTTCGCGCCATCAAGTCTTTGATCAAACAATCGATACAATAAATTAATTCCTTAGTGTACTAAACATTATAATGCATTCTAGCACTTCGAAAAATTTAGGTAGAAATTCAAATGAAAAAAAAAAACACTCCAAAGTTGCAAGACAATGGTACGACAAGTTGCTGGTAACGCAAAAACGAAATGTACGAAACAAATAGATACGTGTCTTTCTGTTGGGAAAATATAACAGTGGAAAGACATTATACAATCTTAAATTCCTTCCATCTTCACTCAGTAATACATGACAGCTGTTTCTTCTATTTAGGTGTACTATATTGCTGCAGATTCATCATCGGGAAGCACATCATCCATGCCGTACGTACTTACTTACGTTAGATTTGTACAAATAACGAAACAGTTATTTTTTCTGAAAACTGTATTTAACTTTATTGTTTTACTGTTTATATTGCATGATTTTATTCAATACAAAAGTTTTTCTCCGTTGAATAGGCTTACATTTACCTTACCCTACTTAATTAAGCTTGACAAGGCAGCACGCGCTTGAATATTGAGCTCGTGACGATGAGTAGTTGATAGTGTAATAACTGTCAATTACGTTAGTATTACACCACAAGGAAGTTAATTAGAACTAATTTCATCTTATCTATTGAAGGTTTCACTTGTTTCAACGTAATTCTCAACAACAACAACAAAAATCTGAAGGGCCCCGTGTCCGCGTACTTTAGATGTAGGTTTTCATACAAATTTAAGACGTTTGAGTAAGTATTAAGTGAAGAATTTAGGTAGTTTTCGTTACACATATATTTAGTAGTGCCGTATCTGGTCGGGGAATTAAAGGTTTTTAGTACTATCTTCTATTTCTTTTCAAAACGCGTTAAGGCCCTGTCGCTCATGCACTATCTTAGGTCTAATTTTTCGGGTATACAAGTTTTGAGTTTTAACGTTATTTTAAGTGCATTACGGTACTATATTAATAGAATGCATATATAATAGTGGTACACCTAATTTTAAGAGACTCTTGAGATATGTAGTTAATAGAATATTACTGTTATTGTCTAGATGAATTTTGTAACTAGATTTTAAACCTCCATAAGTGACAAGACAGTGTTTGAGTTGCCATAGGAAAGTTAGTTCAATGGTTCTACGCAGCTATTGTAGCAGATAATTACTCTGGGGTGAATGTAGTGGCACGGGAGTTACAGAAGTAAAGGGTCTCTTCCATGGTATTGGAAAGTACGTTCAAAGGCTAGGAAAGCAGCAGAACAGGAAGTGAAAATTACAGCACTTAAGGCTGAATTGGATAGTACTGGGGAGTGGGGAGGAGCTGACGAGGTTGGGGGGGGGGGGGGGGGAAATATTGACTACAGATGGGAAGTGGTAGTAAGGAAAAGGGGCCACAGAAAAAGAACAGTATCTGACAGTTTCATCATTGGCACAAACAATAAATTTGCCATGATACCTCAGTTAACCAACGAAGAGGCTCAGGTAGATGTAACTGTAGTTTATACTCAACACACTTTCACCAGGAAACCAAGTGTTTCAAAAAAAGTAGAAAGAACGAGGAAAGTTCTGTTGCTAGGTAGTCGCCATGGAAGAGGAATGATCAGACCCAGCTGAACAGTTCTGTCAGGAGAGTCAATATGGAGTTAGATCAGCTGATTTTGGTGGAAACATTGACAGGCATAGGTTTGGCTCCTGTTGATGCTATAGGTAGCTGGGACTTCACAAGGCATGCTTTGCATCTCAATAGAAAAGGGAGAGGTAAACTACCCAGGGCAATAGCAAAATCTTTAGAGGGGTGGCGTGGTGTGGGGGGGCACTGAAACTCGTGGGAGAACCTCTTTTTTAGGCTAAGATCAGTGTCCAATGATTCAGTAGTGAATGAAATAAAGCTTAATGAGAATCTCAGAAAAGCAGGTACTAAAGATGTAAAAATATCACAAGACTCTCATAAAATTACAGTGAAAAATAATATTAGTATATCACAAGATTCTCATAAAAGTACAGTTAAAATAGTTTTAGTATATTGCATCAGAATATCAAGGGATTAAAAAACAAAGTAGTTGACCTTCTTGTTTGTTTAGAATATTCAGAAACTGACTATACCGGCAGACGCCAAGCCGAACAGATGCACCACCAGCAGTAGCAGCTATAGCAGTTGTCTGATGTACAGTAATTTAGTTTCTGTTTTTTTTTTTTTTCAAGTGGTTCTGCAGAGAAGTGAACTACATCTGTGTGTTTAACTGTGTAGACTAGTGGTTAACTAATTACTCTAACAAGCGGACGCCACGACGTTTGGAACGCGGATTTACTGTAAACTTCGTACACTCGTAGTACTCCATGAGGACAACAAGATGTGTAAGCAGTAGCGCGTACTTCTCAAGCGTTACAGCGAAAATCGCAAAATAATTTCGGTCGTCGAATATATATCTGTGCGTGGCCATTGTAACCTGAAACGTCTGCAGCTGAATGGTGACGGTACGTTAGCTCAGCACAGTCTGCCTTCGGCAGGGCAACAAAGCGGACGCGTCCGTGTTGACCGCGTGCGGAGCGCGAGCTCGCCTTGTTTACTTTCTGACCGCCGTTACTTAAGTGCCGGCATCCGTGTAAGATCTATGGCGAACCGTTACCGTTAATCTACACTCCGATTTACTTTCTGCAACGATTATGCTCGACCCAAAGCACTCGAGGTGGAACGTTTTCTGCGAGAGGAAGTGAAGATCCCAGCGACCGATATTATCGGCATACGTTTGTCAATCGTGAGCAGCACGGTCTATGTTAAAATCGTTAACGACGCGACTTGCGAACGCATCCTACGTGAGACCAAACAGGGGCTCCGCTTCAGTCATGCTGATGGCAATGTGGGAGAGGTAACCGTCGACCACGCAGGCTTAGGTATGCGAACGATACGCATTTTCGAATTGCCATTCGAACTTCCTGCTGAGGAAGTCGTCGCGGCACTCCGCCCATACGGCACAGTCCATGGCCACACTGCGGGGAAGTGGACACAGTTTCGGACGTATCCTGTCCTAAACGGGGTCCGACAGGTCACCATTGCTCTCCGAAGCCACGTCCCGCCCTATTTACAGATCGGCGGATGCCGTGCGATAATTATATACGACGGCCAGCGTCGGACCTGTTCCGGGTGCGGCAAAGAAGGCGACCTTAGATCCGAATGCTTACAACTGCGTATTACGCAACTTCCAGCTCCCGAAGAACCACCCACGTCGCAACCTACAGTGCTACCGGTGACCTACGCCACTGCTCTAGCTTCTCCTACCGCTTTGCAACGTCGCCCGGGCGCCAACAACGACGCCACTAACGAGCCCGACCAGACACCGACGGAGAGCACCTCAGACGGCTCGCCGCCTCGGCCGGCCATCGACGCCGTTCCGACGATGCCGACGCAACCAGACGCTGACCCTGACCTCGGAAACACGATGGAGATCGACTCGCTCATCGTGCCTACAGCGGCCTTCCTGCCAGAGCGACGCGACTCCCTTCCGTCGTCGGACACGGAGGGTCGCACAAAGAAACAACGTTCTCCGAAACGTCGCAAGCGAAGACGTCGCACAGTTTCCGGCCAAGAGGAGACTTTACAAGTTGAGGAGGCCGCAACTGTCGACCAGCACAAGGCCCCAGAACCCGCTACTGCTGACGAAGACGTTATTAGCGCGGTGTGCCTGCGCCCCGTGCTGACACTGAACTAAATCATGAACGTATCACAGGTGACACTACACCACACACCATTACAACGTCTTCTGCAAACAAAATGGACGATACACCAGTGCCCACTTCCATTGCGTGGCCCGAGGAGGAGGTCAAGGAGCAGGATCCGTTACGGGACCCTGCCCATCGGGGCCGAACCACTAATCATACTCTCCAGGATCCCCTGTGGGCCAGCGGGATAACATTCCGCTGCGACGCCCGAGCCCTTGCGCGGACGTCTGAGTGGACCAGTCTCCAGCAGTCTGCCACCAGGCCTACCGGGTAGCAACCATCAACACCAACAACATCCGTTCCAGGGTGAAAATCCGCCTTATGCAGGAGATGTTCTGGGCATCGGATATTGATTTCGCCCTTCTGCAGGAAGTTCACTTGGCTACTCTGCCAGATATCAATGGCTATACCGCCCACGCCTCCGCGAGTGATCCTATGGGTCGCAGAGTGGCCATCTACGTCCGCCACAAGGTTTCTGTGACCGACGTAGCCTTCCTTCCATCAGCTCCAGGCATGGCACTCACTGTGATGGGGACACGCATCATTAATGTCTACGCTCCCTCAGGCACTGACCGACGGCAGGAAAGAGCCCAGCTTTATTCCGAGGAAATCACTCACCTGTTTTTAGGGCGTTATGACCACTGCATGCTAGGAGGTGATTTCAACTGCGTTCTGCATCCTAAAGATCAGATTCCCCACTATACTACATCCCAGGAACTACGTATAGTGGTGCAAGACCTCCTGCTTCACAATACCTGGGAAGTTCAACACGGCGACTGTTCTGGCCATACCTTTCTTACCAGTCATTCCGCAAGCCGACTAGACAGGATATATGCCTCACAAACTCTTAGATCTGCGATATGGGGCGCCGAACACTGGCTGCTAGCCTTTTCCGACCATTGCACTTATATCTGTATGGTCCTCCTTCCGCTGCAATCAGTATGGCGCAGCCGTGCGCCATGGAAACTCAATACTTCTCACCTGCATGACCTGGCATGTCGCCGACAAGTCACTGAAACGTGGACGGCCTGTGATCGACGCCTTCCCCGCTACCGCTCGACATTGACATGGTGGTTGGACTGCGCCTAGCCGGCGATCCGGAGGACACTAATGAGATACGGGAAGGACATGGCCGACTGGCATCGCAACACCGTTGACTTCTATTATGCGATTCTCCGAGATCTGGACGCTCAACCGCCAACCCCAGACAACCAGTTGGAACGGCAAAGAACTAAGGCGAAGATAATTGCGCTGGCACGCCGGAAATTGCAAGGGGTGGTGATACGGACGCGACGCCACGATCACGCGGGTTTAGAAATTCCATTCACGCATCATATAGTGTCCGACGAACGACGGCGTCGTCGGCAAATCATCAGCACTCTGACCACGCCTCGTGGCACGCAGGTGACCACTCAGAATGACATCGTCCACGCATTCGTCGAGCACTACTGTCGTACTTACAGTGAAGAAGATGCAGATACTGCAGCAGACGACTCCATTTTGCATTACGTCGCGTGCACCTTCCCCTACACGGAGGCGGATGCTTTGAGAGTGGCGGTCACGCGAGACGAAGTCAACAACGCAATCGCCAAGGGCGCTGTCAACAGATCGCCCAGCATTGACGGCTTGCCGATTGAGTTTTACCGTAACTTTCGGGACCTCATGGCACCGCGGTGGACGACTATGTATCAAGAGCTGATGACATCTGACGAAGCAATCCCACCCACCTTTGCTGAGGTCATCATCATACCAGTACACAAACCAGCCCGTGGTTCGATGGTCACGAGTTACAGACCGCTCACCCTACTCAATGCCGATTACAAGATTCTCGCGCGCTTACTGACAATGCGGCTCCGAACAATACTCCCTCATACCTCTCGCCAGATCAAACGACGCCTGGAGGACAGGTTAACATACAGACTGCCACAGGGGAATGCCGCGACTTAATTGCGATGGCGGCAGCCTGCAGACTCCGTGCAGCAGTCGTCGCTATAGACTTCGACAGCGCCTTCGATAAAGTGCACCATCGTTTCCTGTTTTCGGTGGCAACCCGAATGGGCATCCCCCCTCCGCTTCTCGACGTCATCCGTCGTCTTTACAACAGTGCCAGTTCAAGTGTCCAAGTCAATGGATGATTAGCAGGGCTGGTACCTATCTGCCGTTCGATACGGCAGGGATGCCCCATCTCTACCCTCCTGTATGCCATTGCCCTTGAGCCCCTCATTGCGGGCTTGACAAATAAGCTCTCTGGCCTCACCCTACACCAACACACTTTTCGCTGTTGGGCATATGCTGATGACCTCCTCATTCACTCCGGCTCTGAGATTCGAGCAGTCCTCGAAGTGATTACTCGTTATGGGGCTGCCGCTGGCAGTGCCATGAATCTCGCCAAATCTTCTGCAGTGTACATTGGATGAGGCCTCCAGGAGGGTGCAGTGTCATCCCTGCCGCTTGTGCATACTTTCCGGTACCTGAGCATTACCTTTACACCCATGGTCACACGCACAGCGGCAACGAATTTTCGTCGCCTGTTACACGTCATATGCAACGACGTCCGCCAGAACCTCTTGCGCCGCCAGGACACACTTCAACGGGTTGAGTTTCTTAATCTTTATGTGGCATCAAAATTGGTCCATATTGTTCAAGTTCTCCCTCTGCCAACTGCAATTGGGCGCAACCTTCAGGCGGCTTTTGGCTATTATCTCATGGCTGGTTCCATGTTGAAAGACCGTTATGAGACACATACCCTGCCCCCACGGGATGGGGGTGTCGGCTCGTCAATGTCCATATACGAGCTGCAGCCTTGTACATGAGTACCATGAGAAAACAGTGGACCGGCCAGGTTGCATCTCTAACATGCAGCATGCTTGAGGTCCTCCTCCCTGCATCCACCTCACAACCGGTGTCTGTCGGCCATATCGTGCCTCATTTGTCTCATATTTCGACCTTTTTCGTCGACTGCAGTTACAGACACAGCAGTCTCCCAGATACGCATCCACCCAGGACTAAGGATTTTTACAGCCTGCTGCTGCGCTGTGTTCCCCGGGATGTGATGGAGACCAAATATCCCTCCATCCAGTGGCCCATAGTGTGGACTAACGTCCACCAGCCCTTCCTCCCTACGAATGTCCGGGCACTGTGGTATCACATAGTCAACAGGAAATTTGCCACGAAGCAGCGACTGCACAACATTGGCTTGTCTGAATCCCCTTTTTGTCTCCTTTGCCAGCAACTGGACACTGATGAACACCGTCTGACATGCGCCTCTTCACAAGATGTATGGCGCTTCACGCAGCAAATCATTGCCTGCTATCTCCAGATACCACCAGAGACAATCGAACCTTGAATGTTCCTATGCCCACAGGACAAATATTTTCCCGCCGCCAAATGTTATGCTATTACGTGGGTCAAAGGGTGGGCGGTCGCTTATTTCTTTCATGAGGGACCTAAATCCCACCTCGACTTCTGGACCTATTTACGAACAGCCCATGGAGCTCTCGAAAACACGCCACGTTATCGAACATTATTTGTTAACTATCTTCAAGGGGTCTTGTTTAGACCTCCACTAAGTTGGGGGATGCCTGGAGCTGAGGGCACCTACCCCTCCTCCCCCGGCGGTGTCTGAGTTTAAGCCGCCAACGATCGATTCTACTTCTGACCTCCGCGGATGGGAGAACGCGTCGCAGATTGGGCGGATTTTATTTCTTTTTGCTTTTCCTTTTTCTTTACCCAGAATTTATATTTCTTTTTCTCTTTCGCCGATGTGTTCACATAATTTCATGGTAATAATTAATATTACAAAAACACAATGCAAATAAATAAATAACAACAACGACTTCCACTGCTGTTGATTCCTGTGCCTCCCACTTCCAAAGCACCACAGGCTCGGTGGTGGTGAGGGGGACACTGTGGCCAGGCCTCGGGTTTCGACCCCTGACCACTTTGCCCCCCGAACACCCACTGGTCCCCTACCACCAAAAAAAAGGAAGAAAAAAAAGAAGAAAAGAAAAATAACACAAAAATAAAAAATTAAAAGAAAAAACAAAAAAAATAAAAAAAGCGTGTTCGGTCAGAGCGTTAGCTTCCCTTTCTATTAAAAAAGCTGAGCGAATGGATGAACGAACAATGTGAACGGGTGTCATCCGACGTCCGCCCTGAACAAATTCAGCGAGCAATATAGGACAAAATGTATTCTTTTTTTTTTTTTTTTTAAACGTGGTTGGCGTTCAAGCTGCTGGATTGCTGGATCGAGTTCCGTTCTTCAGTTTTTTTTTTATTTTCAATGCAGTCATTTTCTTTACTATTTATATTACAATTGATATAATGGGAAAAATACGTGTAATCGGATGAACTTTTATTAAATTTACAATGTTATTTGGCAGTCTACTAATTTCTATTATCACAAATAATATAATATTCATAACTATCGACTAGTAAACGACCAAACGCATAAAGTGATACTGAAAATGTGTCTTCAAAACTGTTCGTATTTAATCGAAAGAGAACGAGAAATTGCTTCTTGGAAGACGCTATTAAAATACACTCGATACTGCATAACCAGTTATCAGCGCCGATTTTTAAGGAAATACTGCGTTATGCATGGTTTGCTTCCAAACTATCGTCTGAAAGAGAGGTTTTTCAAAATGTTAACAAAGTTTGTTTTTCCACAGAAAAACGTCAAAATACCTTGCGTATGTGGAAACATAGCATTTATTCAATGGAGCTGGTGCCGTTTAACTTTATGTTTTCCATGTTTTTACGAAAAGTACCATCCTGCAACTTGTACTCGTAATGTCGAAAGTGACGATTATTTGTACATCTTTCGAAAGCCGTCTGTGCTGATCAAAACTTGGAGGTAACAAGTCGTTTCGGGCTCCTTCCGGGTATAAGGGATTTCTCAAATCACGGACAAGCATACATTTTCAGTATGACTGCATGCGTTTGGTCGTTTACTGGTCGATAGTTATGAATATTACATTATTTGTGATAATAAACGTTAGCAGACCGCGAAATAACATTGTAAATTTAATAAAATTTCATCCGATTACACGTATTTTCCTCATAATATCAATTGCAATATAAATAATAAAGAAAATGACTGTGTTGAAAATAAAAAAACTGACGAACGGAACTCGATCCAGCGGCTTGAACGCCAAACACTTAAAAAAAGAGCATTTTGTTCAATAATGTTCGTTGAATTTGTTCAGGGCAGATGTCCGGTGACACCCGTTCAGTTTGTTTGATGATCCGTGTTTTTATTATAGAGGGAAGCTAACGCTCTGACCGAACACACTGAGCCACCGTGCCGGCACCACTCGGCTGCAGCCGCTTCATGGTTAAAATAGCCACGCATAGATATATATTCGACGACCGAAATTATCTTGCGATTTTCTCAATAACGCTTGAGAAGTACGCGCTACTGCTTACACATTTTGTTGTCCTCATGGAGTACTACGATTGTACAAAGTTTGCAGTAAATCCACGATCCAAATGTCGTGGCCTCCTCTTTTGTTTTTGTGTAAATGTTGATGCATATCCTTGTGTAAGGCAGCTTCCTAATGTAATTTTCCCGCCATGAGAAGCCCCATATCATGCCACTAAGAGTAAATCTCGTGCTGATACACAGCATATAGTTTAGATAAGTGCATTCAATCTGCATATTTATCTCATGCAGCAGCTTTTGGGTAAGCAGAGTTTTTAGTAACAGGTAATTGTAGATACAGCCACGTCAGTAGAGAAATTTATTTCTGTTTAAGAGCTTGAAGTCTCCGGGTGTAGTGAAAAATGCAGAGCCCTTTCAAATATCTCTTTATTTTCTCATCGTTATATTTTGCTACAGACCAAACTCAGTAGCGCCATTTGAGATCTTATATCTATTTTTTATTCTACCCGACGGGAGGCCCTAGCCACACGACATTTCCATTCACTACGATATAGCTAGGGACTATACTTGTTGTGAGTGGACACAAGGAGAATTGACTGCCGTCTGTAAACAGCTGCAAGCTGCATTGGCTACCGTCAACATGCTTCTGACAAATGCTGAAAGTTGCAGTGACATCGGGGCACGGGTGACGAGACCTGTAACACCTTTGGTGCCGTTGGAGTCCCCTGGTGACCTGAGTGTCACTGCATCTTCCATTACGCAACATCTGACCGGCCCGACCTCACTAGAAAGTGGGTGGCAGATTGTGGTGGGTTCATGTTTCACTGGGCAAAACAGGGAGCAGGTCATGCAGCTGGCCCCTACGCTTTATCAACAGGTACGAGGTGCTACCCAGTGTTGATTGTAAATCTGAGCCAGCATGGGATGTCTCCCCTTTTGGGCCAGCAGTCGATTCTTATGCCCAGTCTAGACAAGTGCAGAGGGTGGGTATCCTTGTCATTGGGATTTTCAATGTTGAGGGGAGTGGGGGGGGGGGGGTGACAGAACTCCTTAGAGAAGTCTTGTCTGTGATGTGGAGAAGACCGTGCCAGGCGCTATGGAGTGCACTGGGTAGGACCCACTGCATATAGTGGCACATGTCGGCACAAATGAAGCATGCCACTTGGTTTCCTACAATATTCCCCGCTCGTTTCGGCAGATGGCTGATTTGGTGAAGGCAACTAGCATCACACGTGGGGTGAAGGGTAAGGTGTCTATTTGTAGTATTGTAACAATTCTGATACTAAATGTAACTGGGTTTTCTCTTTTGATGCTAGTCAATTGTCAGGATGAGCATCACTGCAATGGGCATTTAATTCTAAAGCATTATGTCAGGGTGAAAATACTAAATAAATTAATTTTTCTCTCTTAACAAAATGTGGGCAGGGTGGGTTCTTCCTCGGCTCGGGTATGAGGTAGAATGAAACAGCATTTTTACAAAAGACAACTTTTATTGCAAGTTTCGTACAACGGTTTTCTTACTGGATTGTACTGGCTTGGAGAGCGGCAACTGTGTCGTTTGCGAAGCCTTCTGCTGCGGCAGCGGCGGCGGCGGAAGCGGCGTCTGATTACGCGTAGCGGTGTGTATCTCGTGTCTCGCCCAGCTGACTGGAGACGCGCAGCGCGAGGTGGCCCGTTTAATTATTGCGACCGAAGTCGTGCATCGGATGGTGATACCTTGCATGTGGCGTCCCAGTGTTTCTCTTTTCTAAGCGGCCGCGTGTGTTGTGCATCGGCCAGCAGAGCGGCGCGGCGGGGGAAGGCCAGTGTCCCGGACTCGAACAACGGACTCCCGCTTGCCAGTCTTCGGCTGTCGGATCTTCATCCCAGCTCACAAGTGACTGCTGATGTGAGGCCGTCTCCTTCCCGTCCTCACGAGTCACCCGGGTACGTAAAAATCAGACTTCCAGTACCTTTTAACTTCTGTCTTCTGGCGCCGAGGCTGCTGCTTGCTATTCCATTACAGCGGCGGACTTGGTGCTTCTGTGCATGATGCAGTCTCTTCTTGCATGACGGTCTTCAGCACCGAACCTGACTGAAAACAACTGCTACTCTTCTCTTCTTCCTTCTTCTTCCTCTCTCGTCCGTCGGGCCCACTGCGTCTCGCGTATTTATTCACTTTAGTTTACTGGAGGTGAACGACTTCACGGTCATTGCCTCTTCTGTCACGTTGAGAAGCTTCTCGAAGAATCTTCTTAACGTCGGTCATTGGCTCTTGGAATGTAGGCAAGGGTCTTTGCTCACATGCGACAACTGAGAAACACGTGAGCCGGTCGGGCGATGCCCTGACGGCTGAATCGACAGTGCCCGCTTATGTGGAACTTGCTGACTTCACGGTCATTGTCTCTTCTGTTCTGCTGTTCTGCCCGCTGTTTGCCAGTATGTAACTCTCAAAACTAAACCAATTTTTTCATTTATATTCTAATTTCTACTTCACTTTGATTTCACTAATTTATTTACTTAAGTACCACTCAACAGTATAGTACTCAGGGCTGAACAAGGTCCTCTGAGGCTCAGACGACTTTGCAACGGTATCAGATGAGAATTTCTCGACCTCTGTTATCGGGTGCAGAATTTTAGGGTTCTCCTTAACAGGTCAAGCGTGCACTACAAGCAGGAGGCAGCTACTAGGGTAGCAGAGTACGTGTGGTGGAAAGGTCCCAGAATTAGTATCACTTACTGAAGGTTATAATGCATAGACCATTTTAGAAACAGAAAGTTGGTTAAAACCGGTCGTTAATGACAACAAAATCCTAAGTGCAGATTGGTATATTTATCATAAGGATAGGTTAGTCGCAAATGGTGGCAGCGTGTTTGCTGCAGTAAAGAATTAAATCAAATCTAGCGAGGTTATCAAGGATTCCAATTGTGAATTAATCTGGGTGAAGTTAAGCATAAAAGATCTGTCAGAAATGGTGATCGGATACTTTTATACACCGCCTGGTTTAGGAGCTCTAGTGGTTGAGTGCTTCAGACAGAACTTGCAAAACTTCGTTTATAAATTTCCTGGTAATGCCGCTGTAATAGGAGGTGACTTCAACTTGCTGGGTATAGATTGGGAGTGTCATGCTATTAAAACAGTTCCCAGAGACAGGGACTCATGTGACACTATTCTGGATATCTAGCCCGAAAATTACTTTGAGAAGATTTTTATCCAATCAGTTAACACAAAGCAAGGCATCAGTGATCATATGGCTGCTATAGCGCCAATGGCAATGGGTCTTACAAAGGACATTAAGAAAGATATTTTTGCTTAGCAAGAGTGACAGGATACAAATTTCAAATCTGAGCAATCAGCATCAAATATTCGGTGATGAGGACGAAGATGAAGAGAACAAATGGAAAAAAAATTCAAAGGCATCATGCAACTAGCATAGACAAGTATGTTCTGAAGCTGTGTTAGAAAACTGCTACGTAAACAAAGAGAACTTCATCTCAGATTCACGAGAAGTAAAAACTAGCTGATGAACAAAAGTTGAACGAAGTGAAAATGAGATTAAGGAGAGCAATGAGAGAAGCGTTCAATGACTTTGAAAGTAAAACCTCGTTAAAAGATCTGAGTAAAAACCCTAAGAGGTTTTGGTTGTATGTAAAATCAGTAAGTGGGTCAAAATCACCTATTCATTCACTCACAGACTATACTAGCACAGAAACGGAAGCTAACAGAGTGAAGGCCAAACTACTGAATTCGATATTCTGAAATTGTTTCACTGTGGAAGATCATAGCATAGTCCCTCCTTTCTGTTGTCATACAAACGTCGATACTGAGATAACCAATCGCGGAATAGAAAAACAACTACAATCGCTTAGTAGTGTAAAAGCGTCAGGACTACGCGAGATTCTACAAAGATTATGGGAAAGAACTTGCTCCCCTTCTAACAGTAATTTATCGCAGATCGCTTGAGCAGCGAAGGGTACCTGGCGGTTGGAAGAAAGCACTGGTCATTCCCACTTTTAAGAAGGGCCATAGGACAGATGCATACAATTACAGAACTATATCGTTGACGTCAATCTGCTGCAAGATTATGGAACATGTTTTATGCTCAAGAATCATGAAGTTTTTAGAGAATGAAGATCTCCTCTATAAAAATTAACACGGATTTCGCATGCAGACATGCTTCGAAATTCAGCTCGCTTTGTTCCTCTATGAGATCGACAATGCTGTAGACAATGGTGCTTTAGTGCCCGAAAACCTCAAACCACACACACACTCAATGGTGCTCAGATTGATGCCTTGACTTTAGGGAGTAATTTGACACCGTCCCACACTGCCATTTAGTGGAAAAGATACGAGACTATCGAGTAGCTGAGCAGATTTGTGACTGGATTCATGACTTCTTAACGGAAAAAGATCGACAGATGTAAAGGTCATTTCTGGAGTACACGAGGGAAGTGTGATAGGACCGTTACTGTTTACAATATATGTGAGTAACCTAGTAGAAAGCATCAGGTGCTCTTTAACGATGATCGCAGATGTTGGGTCGTCTATAACAAAACAGAAACACCAGAAGATCGTAACGATTTGCAGAATAACCTCCAGAGAATTGATGAATGGTGCAGGCTCGGGCAGTTGACCTGAACATAAATAAACGTAACATATTGCACAGCCGTAGGAAAAGAAATCCACTACTGTACAGCTACACTATTGATGACAAACCGTTGGAAACAGTATCTACCATAAAATATCCAGGAGTAACTATCCAGAGCGACCTTAAGTTGAATGACCCCATAAAACAAATAGTGGGAAAAGCAGATGCCAGATTCAGATTCCTAGGAAAAATCTTAAGAAAATGTAACTCGTCAACAAAGGAAGTGGCTTATAAGGCGTTTGTTCACGCGATTCTTGAGTACTGTTCGTCTATCAGGGTTCCCTACCAGGTAGGACTGATAGAAGAAAGAATATCCGATGAAGAGCGGCGTGTTTCGTCACAGGATAGTTTAGCCAGTCCGAGAGTGTTAGTGGGATGCTCAGTAAACTCCACTTTCAGACGTTACAAGAGAGGCGTCATGCAGCAAGGAGATGTTTACTATAATGATCATGACGAGAACATTCGATAAATATTCGATAAATTAGAGCCAATGCCGAGGTTTACCAACAATCATTCTTTCCATCCACTATTCGTGAGTTGAACAGGGTTGGAAGGCTCAATTAGTGGTACAAAAAGTGCCCTCCCCCACACACCATTAGATGGCTTTCGTAGTTTGATGTAGATGTAGACGTAGAGTAGATACACTATGTCTGTCTGAACATCATACACTGAAGCGCCAAAAAAGCTGGTATAGGCGCAATTTTCAAACAGGCACGATATGGTGATGCGGTCGGCAACACCTGTGTAACACAAAAAGTGTCTGCCACAATTGTTAGATCGGTCACTGCTGCTGCAATGGCAAGTTATCAAGATTTAAGTGAGTTTGAACGTGGTGTTATAGTCGGCGACGAGCGACAGGACACAGAATCTCCGAGGTAGCGATGAAGTGGGGATTTTGCCGTACGACCATTTTGCGAATGCACTGTGAATATCAAGAATCAGGTAAAACATCAAATCTCCCACATTATTGTGACCGGAAAAAGATCCGGCAAGAACGGGACCGACGATGACTGAAGAGAATCGTTCAGCGTGATAGAAGTGGAACCCTTCCGCAAATTGCTGCATAAATCAATGCTGGGCCATCAACAAGTGTCAGTGTGCGAACCATTCGACGAAACATCATCGATATGAGGTTTCGGAGGCGAAAGCCCACTCGCGTACCCTTGATGAATGCACGACAAAAAGCTTCACACCTCGCCTGGGCCTGTCAGCACTAACTTTGACTGTTGATGACTGTAAACATGTTGCTAGGTCGGACGAGTCTCACTTCAAATTGTATCGAGGAGATGAATGTGTATGGGTATGGAGACAACCTCATGAATCCATAGCTCTTGCATGTCAGAAGGGGACTGTTCAAGCTGGTGTGGGGCATGTGTAGTTGGAGTGATATGGGACTCCTGCTATGTCTAGATACGACTCTGGCAGGTGTGACATACGTAAGCATCTAGTCTGATCACCTGTATCCATTCATGTCCATTGTGCATTCCGATGTACTTGGGCAGTTCCAGTAGGCGACACCCCACACGTCCAGAATTGCTACAGAGTGGCTCCAGGAACACTTTTCTGAGTTTAAACAATTCCGCTGGCCACCAAACTCCACAGACATGAACATTATTGGGCATATCTGGGATGCCTTGCAACATGCTGTTCAGAAGAGAACTTCGCACCCTCATGCTCTTACGGATTTATGGACAGCCCTGCGTGATTCATGGTGTCCGTTCCCTCCAGCACTACTTCAGACATTAGTCGAGTTCATGCCGTGTCGTGTTGTGGCACTTCTGCATGCTCGCAGGGCCCTAGACGATATTAGGCAGGTGCACCAGTTTCTTTGGCTCTTCAGTGTATAATAACAGATATGGAAACAGTAAATGTAGGTGGATGTAAGCATTCAGCACATGTAATTAGAGACACTATGGAGAGAGGAGGAGTTGCCATACATGTTAAAATTTATCATAGTGTGCAAAGTTTAGAAACTAAAAATTTTTGTGTAGAGCAACATATAGAAGTATGTGCCTGTAAGCTCAAACTAAAGAACAGTACTTTTATAATTGTGTGTAGGGCCCCATTGGGAAATTTTCAGCTATTTCTGAATAACTTGGATTTTTTTGTTGTGCTGTCTGCCAGACTGAGGGAAGCAAATCATTATTTGTAGGTGTTTCAATGTAGATTTTCTGAAAGAATTTGATAGAAAGCAAGACCTTGAAGTATAAATTTGTTCTTTCAATTTGACATCAGTTACTGATTTTACTACTCTGGTAGTACAGGAAAGCAGCACACTGATAGATAATGTTTTTATAGACCAAGTAAGAATTAATCCAATAAAAACATTTCCTGTTAAGAATGGTCTTTCTGATCATGATGCACAGCTAGTTACAGTATATGTCATAGCTCCATACAGTAACGCCGAACATTCCTCCAAAATAGTGCGTTTAATTAATGATTTAACAATTGCAAATTTTAGGGATAGCTTCCAACAGTTAGACTGGAACAAGTTGTACAGGAAACCAGATGGTGATGTAAAATTGAACCTATGTCACGACACCTTTGTTAGTATATCTGAAAATAGTTTCCCCTAAGAAAACAGTATAAGAAGCCATCTAAAAAACCATGGCTTATAAAGGGATAGAAATATTTTGTAAACAGTGAAGGGAAATGTATATTAGCTAGAAGGAGTAATGATCCAGAAACAGTCAAACATTATAAAATCTACCGCACTGTATTAAGATAAGTTACTGAGAAGTCCAGAAGTATGTGCACTGTTTCTGAGATTAGCACTTCTGATAATAGAATTAAAGCAGTTTTCAATATTGTTAAAAGGGAAACAGGGCAACTGACAGCACAGAAGACTACGTTTCCATCAGACGTAATAAAAAGTCGGTCAACAAAAAGTCAGGTGTAGAAAACATTTTTAATAATTATTTTTTAAGTGTTGTAGTGGAAAATAAGACACAACTGTTCATTAGAAAATGCAAGGCTGTATATGGAAGGGTAACAGCTATGCAATGTGATAAAATTGAAATTCAACCCACCTCTCCTACTGAAATTACGAAAATAATAAATACACTCAAAACGAAAAGCTTACATGGAATTGATGGCATTTCCAAAAGGGTACTAAAAGCTGTTTCCTAACTGATAAGTCGGATTCTCAGCCACATATGTAGTAGCTATCTGAAACAAAGCATGTTTCTGGCTGGACTGAGATATGCTATTGTTAAATCATTGCATAAAAAAGAGGATAGGTCTGATGCTAACAACTGCTGTCCAGTCTCACTTCTGGCTGTTTTATCCAGAATTCTTGAAAAAGTAATTTATTCAAGAGTAACTTCACATGTTTATAAAAATGAAGTACCAACAAAATATCAATTTAGTTTTTAGAAAGGCTTTTCAACAGAAAATGCTACATACGCTTTTGCTGTTCAAATAAGGGACCGATGGCCTTTGTAGTCTGGTCCCTTCAACCTCCACAAAACAAGCCAACCACCCTGATCAAATATTAATTGCTGTGAATAACCGAATGTCAGCCATTGGGATATTTTTTTTATCTCTCAAAGCCGTTTGACTGTGTAAATCATGAAATTCTTCTAGATACGTGAAAGTTTTGTGGTATGAGTGGTACAGTGCACAAATAGTTTAATTCATATTTAACTGGAAGAATGCAGAAGGTTGAAATTAACAGTACACAAAGTCTGCAAAAATCAGCAGAGTCCTCTACCTGGGGAGGTATCAAGAATGGTGTCCCACAGGGTTCAGTCTTGGGTCCATTACTTGTGAGGTGGCAGGTAAATATTCTTCACCATTTCCAAGAGCCTGAAAATTATTTTATGATCACTCAGAATGTGATAGAGAACCTAGTGACCATAATTTTCAGTCTGCAAGTCCATATTACTCATTGTATTCACTGAAAGAAAATGTTACTACTTGCTATTTACTCAGCAGTAGCAGGAACTATAAATCTAAATAAAAGTTTATAGTTTTAACTGGTTGCTATATTCAGTAAAAGTTAAACACACAATATACAGTAACATTTTTGATAACAATAATGTCCCTGTCAGAAAAAGCACTATTAGAAGTTCAGAGGCGATCTCTATGGGAAGTTCAGGTAAAATAGTCTATCGCCTGACTCCTAATAACCAAAAGTTAATTTCTCGACTTAAAAGTTGAAAATAATCTTACCACTTTCCATGTGCTTTCGTCAACATTATGGGTGGTATACAAACAGTTATTTTCGTGAAATGTAAGTGATCCAGGATGGTGTACAGTCCTTGCGAGTTCATTTCCTACTTTTACCAAAAACACATTTGATAGCTGCCTGGCTGTGACACCATCCAAGGCACAACATACACAGTTTTTGACTGATGTTGACAGATTGATATCTCATTGTGGACTGTCTCTTTACTGCCTCTCTGGCTGTATTTACAGATGGGCGCATCGGACTGCCAAACAGAACATCTGCTATAAACCGCTGCAGCCCCAGGTAGCAGCGTATAAGTGGCCCCTTTCTCAGGCACATAATAATCAATATCTCTGTCGTTTAATAATTTATAATTTTCTCAATTTTTATTAAATTAGAGTTTGCTTTAGTTACAGAAAAAGATTTAGCTGCCCCACATTTAAACTTTGCTGGCTGGAATTTTAATGTTGGAACCGACTGTAGAAAATGATGTCCGAACTGCCTCTTTAAGATTCCCTGTAATGATTGTTATTTATGATAAAGTCTTGAAAAGTGATACAGCTGTATTATTTCATCACCGTAATCGAGTGCTGTCTTTACAACTTTCTATAACAAATGCGAATAGTACTTAATCTATTATGAATAAGGATGTTTTCATTTCAAATTTCATTTTTGTAAATAACTTGAAAACTAATAGAGGTAGCTTTATGGAGTCACATAGTTAATGTTTTATATGAAACTGAGGCTTATTATGAATTTTCATCTTCCTGAATCAAATATTTAGTGCCTTCAATTTTTCGTAAAAACACTGATTTTGACCAAAATACTGCATCCACCAAGTTGAGCATTGTAACCTTTGATTGTGGCATACCTTTGCACATTCTGAACAATTTTTTGCAACCTAGCATAATTTTTTCCTAAAATAATATATTTACCGAAATATACTCATTCAGTCATTCTGAGGCTGAAAAATGCTAACACTAATATTTGAAGCATACACTGACAAAGTGCGGAAAAGTTATTTCCATTTTTAATTTGTCTTTTAGATTATGATGCAATCCTTTGTATGCTGAGCACAGCAATGATGTGGTGGTGGTGGTGGTAGTAATGAACTGGGGTAAGTCCCAGCCAACTCATTTCCCTCTGTATCTCTCACAATTATATAGCACTTGTTTCACTACATACTGTTCTTAACACATATTATGATTTCCCACTCTATATTCATGAAGATGCAAAGCTAGTTCTTTTTGTTGATGATACAAGTATAGTAATCATATGCAAAAACAAGAATTATCTGAGGAAATTGTAAATAATGTCTTTCATGCAATTATTAAGTGGTTCTCTGCAAATAGCCTCTCAATAAATTTTAAAGAAACGAAGTATACAGAGTTCTATACAATAGATGGCATAACACCATTGATACAAACTTTGAACAGAAGTGTGTTGCTAAGGCAGAATATTCCGAATTTATAGGCATTGATGAGAAACTGAATTGGAGGAAACATACTGATGATCTGCTGAAAAGTTTAGGTTCAGTTACTTCTACTACTAGAGTTATTTCAAATTTTGGTAATAAACATATCAGTAAATTACCCTATTATGCCTGTTTTCATTTATCGCTTTCATATGGTATCATATTTTGAGGTAATTCATCATTAAGAGAAGAAGTATTCATTACACAAAAGCATGTATTTAAAATAATAGCTGGAGCCCTATTCACAGCACCTTTGCAATACATATATCCACTTATGAAATTTGTAATGTATGACCCGTAGATTAAAACTAAAGAAACTGCAAAATTAGGTATTTAAGCAGGTGGGAGCCACATAAACCGAAAGAAACAGAAGTCATAGAGAGTTTCAGAGGGAGCATTAGGGAACGACTGACAAGAATAGGGGAAAGGAATCATATAAGAAGAAGGGGCGGCTTTAAGGGGAATTGGAATGCCCTATCCCGACATTGAAATGGAACTTTTACAGGACATTAAACTGTATGTTCTGAGTCTACTGAACTACAATAATTCCATTTCAGCCACTGCTTTCAGAAACGTAATTTATACATAAGTTATGTTCTTATTTTAGTTCAGTAGACTAGGGATATGTATGTTATTACTCACAGAAAATTTGAATACTCTACTCAAAGTTATTTCTGAGATTTAGGGAAAAATGCAACAGAAAATGTAAATTTTCAAGAACAACTTCTGAACTTTCAAAAACTGGAACTGACTTAATATATGCTTAACTTTTTACTTTTAGTCACTCAGAACCATCCAGTACCGTACTCTATATCATCCTCTTGATCCTTTTCTAAGTTTTTTCTTCTTTCTGGACTCCTTAGTGGCCAACTGTGCTGCATACTCTGCTTTATCAATGTGAACCTTGTCCATCCGTTCAAGTTCTCTGATGCAGTTTGCTCCAGGATTAATTTCCATATGCTGTAGCACTTTCACCATACCAATGTTGCCATCATTAAAAGCAGTAACAGCATCACTGACCCCACACTTCAGTGTCTTCATTCCAACAAAAAAAATTTTTGGCAAGTGAGTCCATATAAGATTATTGAACGACTGATGGGGATTTTGAGTCTGGCCATGCAGACACGTCTTCAGTAATTCAGAATTTTCCAGGTCTCTGTAAATAGTTTGTATGATATCCAGGACTGCTGCTAGGATGGAATGTTTATGGCTGTATAAACTATTTGAGCAGTGGGCATTGCAGTGATTGAACCATGATTCAGGTCCAAGAGGGCCAAGGCAGTGTACCGGTTTTTCATCAGTTGACAGTCTGTGGAAGAAGGTAGCCCATACTACCTGCTCCATTTTCAACAAATCCTCAGTGTTATTTCTAATGGCCATCCCATAATACTGCTGTAGTTCATCAATCATTTTGTCTGTCAGCCTGTCTCTTATGGTTTTACCATCAGAAAGTTTCTTGTATCTCAAACTTTGTTTCAACTTCCTCAACCTGGTGCCCATCCTCTTCTGGACATGACCAACACACTCCAGTTTTGTGATAATCTTCTCACCATAAGGCTGAGCGGCTACTACACTGTTATATGCTTTTGAACCTAAGAACTTAGTGTAACACACTCCCCTTTCGTTCACAGATTGGCTAAAAATTTCAATACCTTCATAATTTCTGTGACAGATATGCCCTTCTTTATTCCCTGATTTACGTTAATACAATGTTTGGTTAAAATCTGGAAATCTATTATCTTTACAGTATCCACACTGGTCACAATAGCAACAGAATTGTTAGAACTGTAGCTACACTTCTACGAAGTGCCATCAAAAGCTACTGGTATTTCAGTCATACCATTATTTATTTCAACAGCTGCGTTTGCAACACACTTCATTGACTCACTTGCAACAGATTCCACAGCAGCTCTAATAAATCCTGCACACATTGTTTCTGCTGCAGTGTGTCCTTTGCTAGTAGCTCTCAATCCATGAAACCATCTAACATTTACTTCAAAATAATTATCTTTACACTTATCAGAATTCCGAAATGAATCAGTATATGTATAGGGTGGTCCATTGATTGTGACTGGGCCAAATATCTCACGAAATATGCATCAAACGAAAAAACTACAAAGAACGAATCTTGTCTAGCCTGAAGGGGGAAACCAGATGGCGCTATGGTTGGCCTGCTAGATGGCGCATATCAACTGTGTGTGTGTGTTTTTTTTTTTTTAATAGAAATATGAATGTTTTAGTTGGACCACTTTTTTCGCTTTGTGATAGATGGCGCTGTCATAGTCACAAACGTGTAAGTACGTGGTATCACGTAACATTCTGCCAGTGCAGACGGTATTTGCTTTGTGATACATTACCCGTGTTAAAATTGACTGTTTACCAATTGCGGAAAAGGTCGATATCGTGTTGATGTATGGCTATTGTGATCAAAATGCCCAACGGGCGTGTGCTATGTATGCTGCTCGGTATCCTGGATGACAGACCTGTGAGTAAGAACCTCCTTCTGTAGAGAATCACTGAAGATGATCACAGTAGTGGTCAAAACCGGTCACCATAATAAATACATTGTGATCAAGACTGTTTTTGATAGTAAATATTTGTAACATATTTATCACTGTTCACTCCGATAATGTATTCAAAAGTAATCTAGATGTTATCCTTCTTTTCTGCCTACTTACCTTTAATTTAATTTTGATATGTCTTTGGGAGGGATTCAAAGTGTTTGAGAAAAAGGTTTAAAAATGAGTTAAGTTTCTTAACCATCGTGTAATAGTTCCTGGTGTAGACTAATTCTAAACTTATTGGTGGACTCATTGTATATTGTTCTGACATGCCAAACTTGGGTGCTTGCATTAACTGTTTTTCTATTGCTACGTTTTGGAACTGATGTTTGACCATCATTATCAGATATGTCATTAATTACTGCCTGTATTTTTACATTATAAGATTTTGTGGGATCCAGGACAAACACTGTCAATCGTTGTCTTGCTGCAGCCACTGTCCTTGTTGGCAATAAGATCATTGGGTGTAAATTAAAGCAAGACATAAATGTTTTTGGTTGTCTATGGTTACAATTGGATGATGGAAAGTCAATGTTAAAATTCCATCATAAATAATTTTGCTAATGCTCAAGTAAAATTTCATGAGTTTCTAACTGAGGAAGAAACTTTGGGATATTTCCCATTGTTGCCTAGTGGACAGCTTTAATTACAATGTACTGTTTTTCCAGTTGTAGCATTTACACAGTTTCTGCAGCTTCTAGATGATGCTCTGTATTGCAAAACACACCAACATCTGTTTCATTTAAACCTGTTGTATCTTTTGAAAGCAGAACTGCTTCCTTTTTGTTTAGCACCCTTCTTATATTCTGATGGAGTATTTCTAAACAATGATGGTTGTCAGCATCTGGACTTCTAATTTTGGTATGTCAGATTATTATCTATTACTACTACTACTACTACTACTACTTTTACACTGTGTCTTTCTTTTTTATCCTAAAAAGGTATACATTGAATGTTATAAAATATTGGGATTGGATGGCTGCTGTCTTGCTTGTTTCTAGTGCTATTGGTGATAATATCTATAACAAGCTTTTTCCCTGCTCTATTGAAATGCAGACAATGATGTTTGTGATGATGCAGTTTTATCAACCACTTTAGTGTGTGACCAGTCTTATTTCCACAAAGCTCCACTGAGCTCCTCCTTCACATCTTTCATATGTTTCATCCACAGCCTACCAAAATGCTGGAAGAAGGAAAATACCATCACATAGACATGTGTTACTTGCTCAGCAATGTTAGAGATACCTCCCTCAACTCTGTAGCTGTTGTCATCATCCAAACTATTCCCAGGACCATCTATAATGATGATATAGTCTTGTTTATCAAGATCCTTCCCCAAGGAACCTACATCACTTGTAGCATGACTGAGTCCAACACATTGCTTAATTATATCACTAACTTAATAGTTTTAACCTAGGAATTCCTTTAATAATTGTATAATAAATTCTATAAAGTAAGTGGACTATGACTGTACCGAGCGAGGTGCCGGAGTGGTTAGCACACTGGACTCACATTTGGGAGGAGGACAGTTCAATCCCGCATCTGGCCATCCTGATTTAGGTTTTCCATGATTTCCCTAAATCTCTGCAGGCAAATTCCAGGATGGTTCCCTTTAAAGGGCACAGTGAACTTCCTTCCCCATCCTTACCTAATCCGATGAGACTGATGACCTCGCTGTCTGGTCTCCTTCCCCAAACAACCCAACCAACCCAACCCAACTATGACTGTATTTGTTTGTAAACATGTGTACCTTGACTTTTCATGCCGCTAGCCTCCTACCACCTGCACAGCCGCTGACCGAGCGCGGCGTCACGTTCCCCGGACTGCGTGTATCAGCTCATCTCCATCATGACAAGAGCGGTGGGGCTGAGCTACCGGAAAATGTATTGGAGGAACCAAAATAAACAGGAAGACTGCTAAAAACAGCCACCTTCTTCTACCCAGCCACGCCTTACAATCCCGACCATGTCACCCGCTCTGGTCATCCTATTACAAGTGGCGTCAGTTGGGCAACCTGCACATCACACACTCCTGTTACAATTGGTGACAGTAGTGGTCTTCTCCCTGGATTTGGAGGAAATTGTGGCTGGTAATCTACGAGGATATATGGCACCTGAGAAGGGCAACAATGGATCAGCTACTCCTGCAACATGACAAGTAAGTGCCAATTTTTCGTTTGGTGGTTTGTCTGAACCTGTAGCATTGTCCGTCTTCCCTTCCTGATCTTTTTTCTGGGCTTACTGTAGTCTTGATTCGATAGCTGGTAGTGATGTAGCAGCTGTGTGTGAGGTGGTTATTCAGCAGCTACTTGAGCGAGTGTCGGAGTTAGAGATAGAGCTTGCTTGGTCTAAAGAAGTGAGCAAGGAATGGTTTCCTGTTAATGCAGTAATTCATGACACTAACACTGCGTCTTTGGTCACCCCTTTCTCGGGAAAAGCTGGGGAGGATGTTATGATTTTTTTTTGAGAACCTTAGCATGGCAGCTAAATTGGGAAATTGTGGTGCAGAAACACTTTTGCACATTGCTAAGTTGAAAGTAAGTGGGGATGCCAGAGCGTACGTTGCATGACATGAAGAATTAATGGATGCTTGGACATTTGAAGTATTCAAAAAAGGGTTGCTTGAAAGATATCGGAGGAAAAATATGTCTAGATATTATCAGAAACAATTAATAGAATGTATCAAAGGAATGGGGAATCAATAGAAGCTTTTGTAGATCGAACTCTAAAAATTAATGTTAACACCAATGAGCTAACGGATTCTGATAGGGTTAATGAAGCCATTCTGCAGGATGGAATTCCCTAAGACTCTCAATGAGGCAGTTGGAATCGCTGTGGCGTTAGAGGAAGTTGAAGCAGTAACGAAGACGCAAGACACGAAAGCAGTGTTTAATGCACAAATAAAATGTTTCAGATGTGGTCGGATGGGACATATTAGATGCGATTGCAAGGAAGTGCAGTGCAGGAAATGCAGACGTTGGGGTCATATGGAGCGTAATTGCAATGGGTCCTGGCAGAAACATGATACGAAACCGCAAGGTGGGCCTCACCCCCCTCAGTTAAACAGGGCAGGGGGTGGTGTGTCCACTGTGCAACACCCCCTGGTAAGGATTAATGCTAGTGCAGAATCAGTGGCAGACTTTTTTCTGACCAGCTTGGTGAGGGGCAGACCGTGTAAATTTTTATTGGATACCGGATCTCAGGTATCCGTGGCGAGTAGGAGTGTACTCAGTAAAGTAGAATTAAAAATACCACGCTGGGCGTTAAGTGGCGTGGTTGGGGGACACGTGAAGTGACTCGGATCAGCGGTGTTAAACCTCTGAGTGGAAATAAGGAACTTCCATCTGAAGGTAGAAGTTCTTCCAGTTGTTGGCAGCAGCTATGATGTCATACTCGGATTGGATTTCCTGGTTGTGCATCACACAAAAGTTAACCTGGAACGGCGTACAGTAGAACTGGACGGAATACAATTTCGCCAAGGTTCTGCAGCCGAAAAACTATTACTGTCGCAAGGAATCGCCCAGACATCGGGTGGGCCACCTAAGCTGCGTACAAGGTCCCTTAGGGTTAACTCGCGGGATACTATACCGAAGGGTACAGGGAAAATAACCTGGGCAGATGTTGGAGCCAGTAAATTCGTTGTGTGTCGTTGAACCTTTGTCTGAGAATGAGCCGCTGGATAAAATGAAGTGTTTTACACCCCGTAGCGTGTCCTACATGCGGGAGATAGAAGAAAAAAAGGTTGTGCCTGTCAGTATTGATAATGTTGACCTTGAAGAGATGCAGTTAGCACGGGGTACCATAATAGCGAATCTGGAGATAATAGGGGAAGATGAACTGGATAAGGATTTCACAGCAGATTACACAATGCCGGGAGAGTCTGTCAGCTAGTCCGCACTCAGGGGTAAAGTAGCAAATTTAGAAGGGCAAGACATAGAATTCATGGAGAACCTTTTGACGGAATATAAAGAGTTATTTAATTCTCATGGTTCACTGCCCGCCACACCGTTGGTTCAGCATTACATCCCCAGTGGGAATGAAGCACCGGTGTATAAACGTCCATATCATGTTCCAAAAAGTTTACAGCCTGTCATGGAAGTATTTATTAATCAACAGCTTAGGGATGGGGTAACAGAAACCAGTAGTAGTCCCTGGTCCGCTCCTGTCGTAATAGTGGGTAAAAAATCACCTGATTGGGGCGAGGCATATCGCTCTTGTTGTGATTATTGTTTCCTGAATCAAAAAACTGTATCGGATGCATACCCAATGCCTAATATCACTGAAACTCTGAATAATTTGGGTCAGTGTCGGTACTTCACGACCTTGGATCTTCGAAGCAGGTACCACCAGTTGGAGGTGGCCCCAGAAGACCGACCGAAGACAGCTTTTTCAACACCTACAGGTCATTTTCAGTATCAGCGAATGCCTTTCGGACTCAAAAATGCTCCGGCAACCTTCCAACGGTTAATAGATAGCGTGTTACGAGGGCTGAAACCTAATCAGTTTATGTTATATTTGGACGACATAATTGTTTTCTCAAAGGACATGCAAGAACATGTGCGCCGTTTGCACGCAGTTTTCGATCGTCTGAAAGCAGTGCGGTTAACTCTTCATATGGAGAAACGTCATTTTTTGTTGCAAGAAGTCCGTTATTTAGGTCGTTTACAGGACAGGAGGGTGTCCACACGGATCCAAAACTTGTAGAGGCGGTAGTGAATTTTCCGACACATACAAAAGTAAAAGAGCTGCAGTTTTATTTAGGTCTCGCCAATTTTTACAGGAGGTATATTCCAAAATTTGTGGGAATTACAAGGCCCCTCACGCAGTTGTGGAAGAAGGGAGCAAAATTTCACTGGTCAGCAGAATGCGAAGAGGCTTTTCAAAAGTTAAAAAATTTGTTAGCATCTAGTCCGGCATTGGCTTTTCCAGATTTTAGTAAACAGTTAATATTATCTTGTGACTCTAGCAATTTTGCTTTGGGCATTGTATTATCTCAGGAAATAGATGGGCAGGAACAGCCCATAGCATATGCTTCCAGACAGCTAAACAATGCAGAAATAAATTACTTGACAACCAAGAAGGAGTTATTAGCATTAATTTTCAGAATAACCTATTTCCGGTGTTATTTGTATGGACGACGTTTCAAGGTGATTACTGACCATGCAGCACTTAAGTAGTTGTTAGGGCTTAAAGATCCAACGAGTAGATTAACTAAGTGGGCTTTGCGTCTTAGTGAGTACGATTTTGATGTGATTAATCGACCGGGTAAATCGCACGGAAACGCGGATGGTCTGAGTCGTAAAGTATGCGCCATGGAATGCACAGGAATAAATGAGAACGAATGGGTGGAGGCACAAACCGCCAACACAGATTGTCAAAGATTTATCTCACAGCAACAGTTCGTCGCGAAAGACGGGATATTGTACCGTAAAACTAGGAACGGTCCACGCATAGTGGTACCAGAAAAATTGCGAAGCGAAATTTAGAGGCAAGCACATGATTCAATGTTTTCTGGTCATTCGGGTCGAAGAGCAACGGAAAGAAGGCTAGCACAGAGTTATTGGTGGTCAACGCGTACGCAAGATGTCGATCAGTATGTAAAGAATTACATTCCGTGTGCTCAACAGGCAGAATTCAGTCATCAGAAAATTGTGTTGCAACGACTACCGGATGTGGATGACCTCTCCAATTACTTGGCGTAGACGTCTTAGGACCATTTGTGCAAACACCAGCGGGTAATCGCTATGTTTTAACAATAATATATCATTTTTCGCGCTATGTGTCTGTGACAGCTTTTCCGGACCAGCGAGCCGAAACAGTGGCTCACGCCATGATACATCAATGGATATTGAAATTCGGAACACCTGAAACTATAATTACAGATCAAGGGTCAATCTTTATGTCCGATTTGATGAAACAGTTATGCAAGTTATTGCATGTAAAGAAATTGAGAATGAGCGCGTTACACCCGCACGCTAATGGTCGGACCGAGACAGTTCATCGTACAATAGCTAAGATGTTAAGTTATTATGTAAATTCGCAACACAACACTTGGGATACCGGTCACTGTAATAAATAAGTTGTGATCAAGACTTTTTGATAGTAAATATTTGATAACATCTAGGATTAGAATATCATCTGCCAGAAAAAGGGAACTTTACGTAGAATACAAGAACAGTACACATAAAACAGTGACAACACACAATAAGATGTACTGTAAACTCTTAAACTCTGTAATCAAAAAGGTCCAGAATATGAATTATGCACAGAAAATCGGAAAAAACAGGGACAAAATACCAGAAGAATTAGGGGTAGCACAGTTAATAGAAAATGGGACAGATGACAATCACCGGGAAAGGGAAGCCTTAGATTTTAATAAATTTTTCCTCTCTGTAGCCGAAAACACATGAACACAAAACTCTCAGCCTCCCACAGAAGGCATATTATTATCTAGTCTCAGGGCAATATCTCACTAGTGCGGCCACAGCCATGACCAATGGCTGGCCATAGCTGAAACAATTGTGATCATGACTGCAGCTAGCCGGCACGGCTGGCAGTCGGTTGGTCACAGTTCAGTCGCACAATCGAGATTACGGAGATAGCAACGGCTGTGTACCTCTGGTACTGTCAGGCGAAACAAAAGAAGAAAAGGTACTGGGTACATCCTATGTTGCAATCCCACTCTACAAATGGAATGTTTGTTACTTTTTTTGTGAACTTCATGAACACAAAGATATATTCTTCAATTTCACTAGAATGTTTATAAAAATTTTTGATGAAATATTAAATAAAATTGGAGACAGCATAAGAGGTACAGACATAGCAATGCGACAATGCATAGGAAATCAAGACAAATTGCTAATCAATTAAGGTAAGTTTTATTAAAGAAAATTTTTACCAATAATGAAATTGTTAATGTTATATTATGTAGTAAGTAAAATTAACTTGATGATTCATCGAAACATGTAAGTAGTGGTGATGTAACGCGATTATCAATCCTGCCATCATTGGTGGTTTCTGATGGGGACTGTGGTGAATTATTATTTTGTGAAAAATGAGAACTAGACTGCATGGGATAGGTTTTCTAATAATATCCTGTTCCATCAGAAAACAACGATGTAGATAGAGGCTGGTATTGTGAGGAATATCCGGATGATGATGGTGAAAAATGGTTAAAAGGATGGTGAAACATGTACGCTGGATAGTACGTAGGAAGATGTGCTTGGACAGATAGTATGAGGTTGAGCTTCTGCAATAATACTTAAGATTCGTCGTTTTGGAGACAACTTCAGATGTTGAGGTATTTTTTTGAAATCGCTGACCAAAGACAAGAAAAAAAAAGCCTGTCCTCATCTGTCGTCTTTTGTGTGTCCAATTGCTGCCTGGCTTCTGCAGATTTTTGCAGAACATCGATTAGTTGGCTTCCAATTTCGTCTTCTGCTTTCCTTTTCTTACTGAGCACCCTAGCCTGGTATGGTCCACTTGGCACTTCACTTTCTGCTGTGGCCTGATTCTTGGCATTCCCAGGGGACACGCTGCTATGTGTATGCGACAGTGGATTGGTAATATTCAGAAATCATACCAGATTAAAATACAGATATGACGTCT
The DNA here is from genome assembly GCF_021461395.2 of Schistocerca americana. Taxonomy (NCBI): domain Eukaryota; kingdom Metazoa; phylum Arthropoda; class Insecta; order Orthoptera; family Acrididae; genus Schistocerca; species Schistocerca americana. Next base: position 135,441,876 of record NC_060123.1, read on the forward strand.
TTCTCGCAGCTGCAGAACCACTTTTACCGGTTAATCTCTGTTTCTCTCAGCTGTATGAATCTTTAATGTTACACCATTTCTTCTGTAACGATATACCAATAAAAGTATTATCTTAGCTACCAATAATGACTATTCTTCGTAAAGGGAAGCTACAAGTAGTGACATGTTAGATGCGTTTCCGCATGTCATATGTGGTAGGAACTGATGGGACATACACTAATTTAAAGAAAATGATTAGAACAATTCTGCTTATTAGATTCTCTTAGAAAAATATTTCAAGACATTTTGTTCAGAAAAAAGTTGCCTTAAAACTAATCTATCTCGCAAAAGTGTGAAATAATTTAGTAATTTCTCCCTTTCAGATAGCTGGCAACTTGAAATTCGTTCGTTGATTTGCATCATGGTTTCTGACTTGCAGTAACAACAATCAGAGAAATTGTAAGAAGAGTACGTTCATCATTCTGGATTATCTTAAAAGATGAATGTTTGTCAGAACCGACCAAAAACGACTGGCTGCCAATAGCAAAAGATTTTGAAACTAAGTCCAATTTCCCCAACTGTCTCGGTGTCATTGATGGAAAGCATGTGCAACTAGTGAAACCAGCAAACAGTGCATCAATGTTCTTCAACTATAAGAAACGTTTCTCTATTGTATTAATGGCTGCTTGTGATGCAAACTATAAATTTGTCGCTGTAGATATGGCATTGTATGCTAAATGTGCTGACTCAACGGTATTTCAACAATCAGTGTTCTATAAGCGAATACTGTCTAATAACTTAGACATTCCGAAAGACAAACACATTTCAGACTAAATAAAACGCCAGTGCCTTATGTATTTGTTGTTGACACAGAATTATGTGTCCATACGTAGGTCTGCGACTTGATACAAACAGAAGTATTCAACTATCGTCATTCTCGAGCAAGACGTTTCCTAGAGTGCACGTTCGGGACATGGTAAATAAGCGGAGGATCTTTCACAGACCCATGAATGTGGATGTCGATTTCGCCATAGACATTGTTAAGGCATGTTGTGTTTTGCATAACTATATACGAAAGAGTGATGGTATTCATTATTTAGATTCACTGTATGGATATCCTTTCGTTCATGAGGATATTCCACAATGAATACATAGATGTGCATCCAGTTCACATTACAGAAACGTTTTTTGCCTATTACTTTGCACATGAAGGCACTCTGCCATAGCAGCTGGATTACATTCACTGAAGTCTGAATTATATGTACATGTTATGTTAATAAATATTGATAAAAGTAATAGAACTTACACAGCATCTTTTGTTCCTGCAGTATTGCACAGTCTCTGCCCCCAAACATCATAGTAACTTCCTCCCACATTCTCTTTTTCACATTTTTGTCAGCATATTCTTTGGATGACAAGTCCCACAAAGCAGGTCTCTCCCTTATGTAAGATCCTTCTGCAGACATGCAGCAACAAACAAATAATAAAATGTAAAATATCGCCACAGCTGAAACCGGATTGATGGCTGGCCACACACTGGCAGTGCAACGTGTATGCTGCTCCATTCAGCTGTGTGTAATTTTGGCCACAGCGGCGTGCTGGCCGAAGGCTGGTCGCATGACAAAACGCTGGCCACATGGGCGGCTGGCCGCAGTCGGCTCAGTGCGTGTTGCGCAGCACCTTACCATGCAAACCTGGCCGCATCTGACCACCGCAAGTCTGGCAGTGGCCGAACTAGTGCTCAATTTCCCTTACCCAACGTACACGAACAATAACACTGTACTCCAAACCAGAACACCGAACAAAATTATAAAAATCATCAGATCTCAATTTCACTTTTCTACTTTTTTATCATGCAACAGGTTTATTGCATGTCATGCTAGAATTAACGTTCTTTTGATTTCTGAAGGAAGGGTAGAAACAGAATTGCCCAATGAGAAAGAAAGGACAGGGAAATATTGAAAAGCTTAATTAATGCAGTTTGCTATTTAGCGAAACAGGAATTATCTTTCAAGGCCATAGGGAAAATTCAGAACGTGCAAAAGAAGAAAGTACTTAGAATTTCTTCTTGTAAATGCCAAGTTTGATCCTCCGCTGAAAGAACATTCAGTAACATTCATAGTTTTCTGTGGCACATTGGCAAACATTTAAAATGCTTTAATAAATGCAATAGATGATGTTTTTGAGAGACGACATCTATAATGAAATTAAGAATACAGATTCTGTGGCTGTTGCGCTTGATGAAACATTAGATAAAAGCAATAAGTCATAGTTATCACCTGTATCCCATTACTTTTCAGTTCCACAGAAAGAAGTAGTGGAATAATTTCTTAGGTTTCAAAAAGTGAGTGCCAACAAAACGGCAACAGCTCTTTTAATCATATTAACGAAATAATGTAACAATATAACTGTGGGTATCATCTAACTGCACAAACCTATGATGGCGCTGCCATCATGAGTAGCCACTTCAGAGGACTCCAAAGTAAAGTTCTAGAAAACAAATTCCAATGCTCTATTTAATTAGTGCTATGCTCATGTAATGAACCTTGTACTTCAAGAATCATTAGAATCTAACAAGGACTTCAAATTTTTATCTTAAATCGCTGCCTACATTTTTCCCCATTCTTCTAAGAGATTACATGAGCGGAAACATTCATATCCCAGAAACTACCATCATTGTCTATAATGCGATGGAATTTTACTTGTAGACCAGGGGTGGCCAACTTGCAGCATGTGTGGCACTAATTTTTGGCCCAAGGCACTGTTTCATATGAAAGAAAATTTTAACTTTTATTTCACATAAAACCCACAAAAGAGCATTCCATCAACCGTATTTCATATCATATCCAATTACAATAGGAATATCTCAGTTCATTGATTCAACTATCATTAGATTTTCGTCAACATTCCTGTTTGAAAAAAATAATATTTTGGATTTATTTTGAAAAGCCCATGTGCCATTTTGAAGAAGATGCAATTCGCCTTGATGATATGCTGTCAACAATTACCAATAGTGTGGATTGCGAAACTGGATACATTTGTTTCCCTTCATGTGTATATGCGATGCACATTCGATAGCGATATACCTATCATCACTTCATGTAAGTAATGCCAGCTTTTATTTTTTACAAATAATCTGTGATGCTTGTCTTCATCCACCTGTCTTTATCTTATTTACAGCAGCTAATAATGTTATCAACTTCAAATGTAGAATAGTTTTGAGAAACAATCATAACAAAAGAAATCGAAATTCGGTCTAAATTTTAAAGTAAGTCTGCTAGATTAAGTGAAGCATATGTAACTTTTTGTACTTATGATACATGATGCTCAAAACTAAACTATCAATTTCCTAGAGCAGTTGTATAGTACTCTCAAAAATTCTCGAGAGAACAGCTATGAAGCTTCCCAAGTGTCTATAATATTCAAATGAAAGACTGATAATTAGATGAGCAGTGCAGTTCTGTAGTACAATACTAGCCTTCCATGTGGAGGAGGGCAGGGGCTTGATTTCCAGGTGGACTGTATTTTTAAACGTGGGTGAACAGTTGTACAAATTTTTAAACATAATCACATGCTCTGTATGTAAGCATTTCTGTGAAGCGTGAAATACTTAAAAATTGTAAAGAAAATGAAAAAAGCCAGTGCTAGAGACTGAGAATTGCAGGACTGCTTGTTCGAGTCTAGTTTTGGTCATTGCTTTTTCTGTTTTTTTTCCATTCAGTTCCAATACCTATGTCATAAATATATGCTGATTAGCACATATTTAACTGCCATTTTTATGAAAAATGCATGTCTTCTTATTTATAATTACATATCACACACAAAAATCCAGTTTTCATTGCTTATATAAATACGTAATGACCGATCCTTTGCATGTTAGGTTGTTTGAAAAAAAAATTCAAATTAATTTATCCATCTTCATGTACCCGACGCATCACGAAAATGCCCATAGAACATGAACCTTCTCTGTTTAAAAATTTACCACAAATGAGAACCGAAGGCCACCCATGTGACAGTTGGGCATTCTACCGCAGAGCCATATAGCCATCGAAACAGTCAACTTGCTTTATGGAGTTAAGCAACTTTGGAAAAGTTAAAGTAGATTTTGTAGGGAATGTTTGACAGTTGCATCAAACTACTTTAGGTAAATCACATTTGATTCTGAACTTCACATATCATTACATAAAGAATTACAACACTCCGATTACTGTGTTGCCTCTTTGTCAGTTGCAGACTTATGATAATAAAAATGTCTGTTTCTGTTCAAGATGCAAACTTGGTATGGCACCAACTAATAAAAAAATAGGACCTAAGAAGAGAAAAGTTATAGAGGAATTGAGAACATTTTATGGAATACGAAACAAAATCCGTATTATCTATTGGTGCAGTTCCTGATCTGCAATGAATCTGTCTCAGTTCCAAAAGAATATAGCATCAAACGGCACTATGAGACTAAACATGCAGTAATGTCTGATGCCGGCCGAAGTGGCCGTGCGGTTAAAGGCGCTGCAGTCTGGAACTGCAAGACCGCTACGGTCGCAGGTTCGAATCCTGCTTCGGGCATGGATGTTTGTGATGTTCTTAGGTTAGTTAGGTTTAACTAGTTCTAAGTTCTAGGGGACTAATGACCTCAGCAGTTGAGTCCCATAGTGCTCAGAGCCATTTGAACCATTTGTAATGTCTGATAAACACCAGGGACAATTTCGACAAGTAAATGACTTAAAGAGGAAACTTTCTGCTCGACAGCAGATATTTACGAGGGCGAATTCATAGTCAGCTTGCTATGTGAAAGCGTGTTATGCAGTAGCTCTGATATCGGCAAAAAAAATCAAAGTCACATTCAGATAGAGAAATGATGTAGTAATGCTTAGAGACCTCATTGACATTGTGTGTCCAGAAAAGAAAAATGATTTATCAAAAATAAATGTATCTCATCAAACTCTTATAGACCTGTGGAAGACACTTTAAGACAAATGGAAGATAAGTTAAAAAATCGTGCATTTAGTTTATATTTTATTCTCTAGATTTGGATGAATAAACATCTATCTGATATTGCCCAAGTGGCGATTTATGTCAGAGGTTTTATAGCCCATTTTAATAAAACAGAAGAATTATTGGCATTGTATTCACTTAAGGATACAGCAGTAGTAGGGCAAGTCTGGCGACACCCCAGCTTGCATTGCTGATAAATTTATTCAAGATGGCGCATCCAAGATGGTGGCAATAGATATGGCAACGTCCCAATGACGTCATGGCGGTAAGTTCAAATTTTGGCGGGAAAATAGGTCAGTTGGGCTACCTCCACTAACCTGAGTCACCTGACCCCCTATCTCTTCCTACGAATCAGCACGGAAAGGACTCAGCCTGTGCTGAGCTGCTGGATAGGATGGACTTAAGTCTTTATTTTGCATACAGCGTTTATTTAAACAATTTGAGGCAGTAGCTCCATCCAGTGTGTTCACCATGAAGTCTGGAGTCCGATTGACCTAATACAAAGTATTTCCACCAGAGTGTGCTGTCATATCTTCTGTGACATAATCCAAGATGGTGGTTGGGGGGGGGGGGCAGGGAAAAGTACTCAGCCTGTGATGGGCTGCTTGAGAGAGGAAAGAGTGTACTTTATTTATTTTGGAACAGCTTATTTGGGGATGGATTTCACATAGTTCATTCATCACACTGATACAAAATACTCGTCCTGACGTGCTCAGGGTCACGGTACATAACCTACAGATCTGCATACTACTCGTAAATTATGGAAATGCAGTACACTTATGTACAGACATGCAAACAACTTGTAAATTACCGAAATAATGCATTACACACCCTACAGAGCTGCAAACTACTCGTAGATCCACGGAATAATGAATGTAAAACACTCTAACATGCTCACTGTCGAAATAATGCACTGCACAGTCTGCAGACAAGGAACCAACTCGAAAATTGTCAAAATAATGCATGTAAAACACTCTGCAGACACGCTTGCTAATTGTAAACTGTCGAAATAATGCAGTACATAGCCTGCAGATCTACAAACTACTTATAAACCACCGTAATAATGCAGTACGCTAATGTACAGACATGCAAACAACTCGTAAATTGTCAAAAAATAATGCATGTAAAAGGCTCTGCATACCCACTCACAACACTTATGCCGGTCAGTGTGGCCGTGCGGTTATAGGCGCTTCAGTCTGGAACCGCGTGACTGCTACGGTCGCAGGTTCGAATCCTGCCTCGGGCATGGATGTGTGTGCTGTCCTTAGGTTAGTTAGCTTTAAGTAGTTCTAAGTTCTAGGGGACTGATGACCACAGATGTTAAGTCCCATAGTGCTCAGAGCCATTTGAACCATTTGAACAACACTTAGACAGCCGAAAATAATGCAGTGCACAAACACTCACTGCACATAAGAAAGGCTTTCGAACTATTGTCAACTGCAACGTATCAGAGATACCAATGAGCACACCTGCCGACGCCGCCGACATCGCATAGCCCCTTTGCAGGGGCAGCTGGACGCAGGGCGCAAGCCATCGCTCTCACGCCGCTGCTGCACACAGCCAGCAGGTGAAAGGCCCGTCTATTTTCGGGTATACAGTTAGAATTCTTCGATTGTTATACCGACGTCACATGTCTATGTAAATAAGAGCCAAGTTACCCTCTGGAAGCGCACATGTTCACCCAACCACCGTGGCTGAGGCATACCTGCCAGTCCAGAGCCGAGAAAGTTGTTTGCTTAGTGGCTCACGCTTGCAGATGCAGTGGAAAGGTTCTTAATGTTATACTAATGTTACAGGTCACGCTATAGAAATCTGTTTCAGTGCTTCCCAGAATAGTACAGGGTGCATTGTTCCCAGTGAACCTAACAGGACATGCGAGCTGCGTCTAGCCGTACACACATTTACCTGCCCAGTGTGGGTGACGCATCGTTGCAAAATGTTCGGTAGCGACTCACCATCGCAAGCGCATCTAGAAGGTTCTGAGTGTTACACTGACATCACATGGCTATGTAAATAAGACCCAAGTTAACCTCTCGGAAATTGTTAAGTGTCGCAGAAACAGTTAACGGTCGCTTTGGTAGAAGCTTTCATGATGTATCAGCTTGTCCTCATAGAACTTCTTGTCCTAACAGGACCTGTTTACGAAAATAGCCCAGAATAACGCCGAATGCATTCCTCCTGATGGTCCTAACGTGGCACCGTATCCACTCTAGCGACAGCGAAACACGGGAAGTGACATAGTTCACAGAAGTTACCACATCCAGTTGAAGGCGTTGCGAGTATTATCTTTGTAGACAAAATTTTTGGCGGGCATAAAGATCTGTGTTTGTTGTTGCTTTCGTCGAGGTGGTACATGCTGCATGGAACTGTTGTGGTGACTCAGTATTAGGCTTTGTGCTATTGTGATTTGTAAGAGACGAAAAGCGGAACGCAAATTGTTGGAGAGAAAACAGGAAACGTAATATACATTCATATTCTGGGAGGCACATAAGCCGATCGCTTAAAAATGATTGTGGTATCGTATTTTCCCATGGAATATAACTGTATAGGATTTATTTAATACTGTGGCGTATGTACTCAAGCTGCACGTGTAGTGTTGTACTCATGAACGTTATAAACGGCAGATTTAGTTTCATAGCTGTGTTGTATGCAAGTTAGTACTGCTGTAGTGGCTGTTGGACGGCTTCTTCAAAGGTAACTCTCGTTTAAACATGTTGAGATGTTAAGTAATGGAGTTGTTGAACTTTGTTTTTAGTCCCTGAAGTATATAGCGATGAAACTCGCTAAAAACAGGAATAGAAATGCAGCAAAACTGGAGATACTGTGGGAAATTTGCACTTGAAAAGCAAGATGCCGAAATCGCAGGTAACGATTCATATGAATGACATTCAGAAAATTCGGAAATCAGAACAGTGTCTAGTAAATTCACTCTTTATTATTAATCATAAGTACCATTAGGGAGTAAATGGTTTAGGGTGTAAGTATTAGAATTTCAATGTTAGAGTGGACAATTTTAAAGATCTTGGCTATGCTGCTTGGACAGAAAATGTTGTAGGACAGTTTGAATAAAAGTATGCTGTCAGTCCTGTTTGTGGGCCAGTACAGTGAGAAAGATATCCTAAGTGCAAAGCAGGCAGTACTGGCCTTTTTGGGTTGTACCAAAAAGATGTAAATTCTGAACAAATGTTCCAACAGTAATTAAGTTTCATTCTTGGTAATTTAGTCCTGTTTTCTTGTCAATTGGCAGTCATTGCCTCATCACTATTTCCTACCTGGGGCTAACGTGAGGTTATTCGTACAAGGTCAGGTGCTGATGCTACACCCATCTGCTTTTACCCATAATGTCATGGTGAGCCTTGGTGTTTTTGAGTCTTTGTGTTTGTAGATTGTGTGTTGTTGTATTTGGTGGTGCTCTCTTGTGCTCGATGTTTGTTAGTGAGTTGTTTGACATGAATAGAAGTTGTGCTGGCTTTCTGGTGAGTTACTTTCAATTTGCATATTTTGGCAGATGGATTCATTTTTATGTTTGGAAATATTAGTGCTGTGTGTTTCTTGTGGTTGGAGATTTAATGTTTTTATCTTTCCTTCAGTTATGAAGAAGATACAGATATTTATGAGTAGCTCATTGATAGTTGCAATAGGCAAAGTTGTTTGTGTATATTGAAATTGGTAGTCATGGAAGTTTTCATAAATTTTCGAGATTTTCTTGTTAGTGTTTGGTAATCGTTGGATTGTTATTGTTAGGTATCATGGGCACTGTTGTACCATCATTGATTAGGATACATTTCTGACATTAGTCATTTGAGCATGAGTTGGTTTGTTGTTCTGAGAACTTTGGTTTAGGTAGAGTAATTGTCCTATCTATGGCTTTGCTTGAGCTATGTGGGTGAAGTGCAATTTGCAACACCATGTTTTAGAGTGGTTGGTTCCATGTATTGAGGGCTTTGTTGGAACTATGTAGGTCATGTGAAAATTTTGTTTAGTTTTTGAGTTCTGTATGGGTTACTGGTATTGAGGTCTTTATTTGAGATATATAGGTCATGCAAAATTTACAACACCAGTAGTTTTCATTTTTGTAATTTTTTGTTAAATTTTGAGGTTTTTGTATGCTTGATTTTTGGATGAATATTTTGTTGCAGTGATGTCAATATTGCCAGTGAGTGGAAGAAATCACTATTCTTTTGAAATTTATTATTTATATCACACCATATTAGTAAATGTATACATTGTGAAGGTGCTGTGAGAATGCTTAATGCCTTGAAGATGCACCTACATAATGACAGTTGTTAAACACTAGTGTCACCATCTCCAGCTTTCCACTTACAATGTGATGAAATATGTGATCAGATTAACTGGATATGTGCTCCAGCATTTGACAACTTAATAATTGTTCAAATGCAGGAGTTTTTACTCGTAGGTACTTCATTTGAGGTTGATTACTATCTCATTGGTGACGGAGTGGTGTACTCTACATACAAAATTGATATTACTAATCGGTACATCAGTACATACTTAATACTTTTCTAATTTGACATGTAGTGATGATATTCTATTTATGTTTGTTCTTTTCATTAGTGCCAGGTTCTATCAAAAAGTATTCAATAATTCATTCAATATACCTTTGATTTATTTTCAGAAACACATCACAAATCCAGTACCACACCAGAATGACTACAGGATTGCACAACCAAATGTTCTCTACCACCACCCCATATTTTCTGGAATGGTTACTAAGGACAGGCCATCGCGAATACCCAAGATCATTATTTTATATTTTCCATCTGTGCCAAATTAATATGTCTCGCAATATATTAATGTTATGTCACTGTCTATAGTTGTAGCATAGATACACTTTGAGAAAATGAAATGATTTTTCATTCCATTGTGAAAACACACTGTCATAAAATGTTTATTGAAGTGGATGACACTTGAATCTCTTGTGTTGGAGTTACTGTTGCAATGAATGTGATTTTTTAGTATGACATGTTAAAAACAATGGCAGTAAAATAACTTTGTTTATTGCAGAAGGAGTTATGTCTATTACATATGTAAGACTCTTACTCAGCTACACTGCTCTGCCTCTGAGGACGTAAGTTTGAATATTAGAGCGTGAAACCGATCTCCAATCCGACAATATATCACCACATACCGTGTCGATGTAGTAAACGTACTGTTCGTATCCTGCGCCATACAAAATCGCCCCTTTTGCGTCATTCATATAGCTATCGACCGCCAGACAATCGTACATATACTGCGAAGACAGACAGCAGAAACACATGCAGCTTAGGTGTACTCCTCGCAGCACTAGATATTTTCCTGCAAGGTCGGGTGGTCATCCAATGCAGCTGACGATCGCAAGTCATTTGCTCCTGGCATGTGACCAGAGCGTCTTCAGTTGCCTGAAGTCACTCTCCAAACTGTTGTACAAAGATGGGCTCATTTCCACTTGGCACAGGGGCATTACTGTTTCTGGCCCAACCTGCATGCTTGCTTGCTTTCTACACCCATCTCCAGACTCTGGGATTACAAGAACATATGTAATTTCACATGGTTTGCCAGAATATCATACCATTTACGCAATACTTCTCGATATCAAGCGCACAGCAATATCACTTGCATAGCAGTACTATTGCTCACACAGTATAATTCTGAAGATATAGACTCGAAATTATTTCTCTAGAAGCACAAAACTTTAGTGAGCTGTAAACCACTGAGCAACTAGAAACTTGTCCCATCTGCGAAGACATTTATGTGAGAACTCGAAAAACTTACTTTATTGAATTGATGGATTGATTGATTGGTTTTACTGATTGATGACATCACTCTTTGACTTTTAGATGGAGGTTACACAATGTATTATGGCATTTCTGTTGTTATTTTTAAGCCTTGTGTTAATACTACATTCTGATTGCTTGGAAAGAGGATGGGTGGGTTATAAAGCTCAGCTGAGATAGCTGGATTTTTGAAATTTATTTTATTTTATTGGATTAATTAGTAATTAATTTTGTTGATTGATGGCATAACTCCTTGACTTTCAAGTGGATGTTACGCAATTTATACTACGTGTCTTACACCATTTTAACAATTAATTTAATACTACTTTTTTTAGAAGAAGAGGGGAAATGGGAGGGATGGGTTTTTGAGCACTTTGATGTTATTAACTGGAATGGAGGGTGAGGGAGGATGGATGTGACCTGGATGAGTATGTTACATGTCTTTCAGAAATAATGAAAGTTGGCAGCATTTTTACACATCATTTTGATATTAAGCCAGAAATTTGTGATTTTCATGGAAATAATGTATGTCTGTGACTTTCAATTGGAGGTTCCATAATATTTTATGTCTAATTTTAATACTTCAGCCTGATCAGTTTATAAGAGAATGAGAAGATGGCTTTCTAAATTTCCCACCAATGAAGGTGAAAAGATGTGCACACACACACACACACACACACACACACACACACACACACACACACACACACACACACACATACGAGATGAGATTTAATTAGAAAATATTTTAATAATTTAAATTGGTGTGTGTGTGTGTGTGTGTGTGTGTGGAGAGAGAGAGAAAGAGAGAGAGAGAGAGGGAGGGGGGGGGGAGAGAATCAAGAAATGATTACTTTGCACTAGAGAGATCATATGTGCTTAAGAACTATAGTATTTTACATACAAAATAGAGTAAGAAAGGGAGTGAGAGACAAAGAGAGAGAGTTTATGTGTGTACAGGTATAGTTTTTGACATATTCTGTGTACAGTGATGGTCAGTGGACAATGATGGTCAGTGGAAATAATGGTCAATGGACAGTGATGGTCAGTGGACAGTGATGTTCAATGCTCACTGGCTGATTTTATTGGTTGTTGAGGGCACTCTTTCACTTTAAAGTGGAGGTTACATAATTTTTACTGTATCTCTTATGCAATTTTTATGTAACATTTCAATGCTACACTCTGTTCAGCTCCGAAGGGGAGGGAAAAAGACATGGTTCAGTATAACAAGAGCTATATCTGGGGGAGAGCAAACAGGAATATATGCCCCAGCGTCAATTTCAGGGGGCGACAAATTCATATTCTTGACGAAAAAAAATCTTGTTTCACAAAGCCCCTAGCATCCAGCGCGCATCGGTCTGTCGGTTATTCGTATGATTGTGAAACGCATTCCTGCTGGTTTTTGGACATTTTTGAACACGTCTAAGCTCATTTCTGAACGAGTCATAAGTTGACTTTTGAATGCATTCGTAGTGCACATGATGTCTCCCACAGTGGAATCCCCATCGCATCTAGAAATAAAAATCTTTCTCGCGACAATACGGGATGGGGCTATACGAGCTGAGCTGACTAAACCCTAAAGGGTGAATGCCAATCGCTTTTTTTTTTTTTTTTTGTGGGGTTGATTGGACTCACGAATGATAAGAGTTATTACAATTATTAACGAAATCCGTAGATTCAGATTACCAGAGTGGAAATAAACGACTAACGGGAATAAGTGGTAAGAAAGGTTACACATTATCTTCTTGGTGTATCCAAGAAAATGAAACCGAGCGAGGTGGCGCAGTGGTTAACAGACTGGACTCCCATTTGGGAGGATGATGGTTCAAATCCGTGTCTAGCCATCCTGATTTAGGTTTTCTGTGATTTTCCTAAATTGTTTCAGGTAAATGCCAGGATGGTTCCTTTGAAACGGCACAGCCGAATTTCTTCCCCATCCTTTCATAATACGATGGGACCAATGATCTCGTTGTTTGGTTTCCCCACCCCTCACCAAATCAACCAACCAACCAAAAAAGCGAAATTTTGACAGAACTGTACACTCCCCGGTTATCATCCAGTTGAGTTTTATTTTCAGAGGAGTGTGGAAGACCCTTTGTACAAGCACTTCATAAGGCCTAACCAGACAGTAAACGTGGGGTAACTGAACCGGTGATTCTGGCAGGGTTTGTGAAATTAAACAGAGAATAAGTTTGGATAATAGCAGGAACAGTTACAGAATTAGTGATGACAAGATTGTTTTTTTAGAACAAGGAAAGAGAAGACATGGGGACGTCATACAAATTATGTGAAAGAATATGTCGATTCCAAATTTATGTTAAAATTTCGTATTACTAATACTACCTTTTGATCTCACGCCTGAGAAACTGTAGCTTATGGATGAAATGTAAAACTATTTCCTAACATAAGACTTTATGCTAATAGGAGGCCTAATAGGCGTTTGATATTGATACTTCATGAATTATATTCTGTTGTGTTATTTATGTAAATTAGGTAGATAAAAATGACCATTTGTGCCAAAACTGTCTCGCTTATTTAGCGCATGCTACAACTGCTGCAACATTAGAAAGACTTATTTCATTTTATCTAGCAGACAGTGACAAAATAGACGTAATCAAACCGAGAAACCACACCAGTCTTGGGTACTATTCATACTAACAGGTTTATCACTATTAGACAACGACATTTTTCATGTTGCAAAACGATTGAAGAACTTTGATGATGTTATAGACTCTTCTGCAGCAAAGAATGCTCGACGTGCGACCTAAGGATTGAAGTAATGTGTACTGTCGTGCTTGTCTTTTGTCTTTACTGGTTTTATGTTTCCTATATTTAATTTTATGTCACACAAAACAAAAAGTCATTACCTAATAGGTAATAAAGAGTGCAATTTTCTGAAGAGTTCTTATTCCCCTGGTCACAAATAATCCAACCCACTATTAAGAGGGTCGGGAGAGGAGGGGGTAGGATGTTAAACCGGTCGACTGGTAGTGGGAGAGGTAACACAGGATATTTTAATTTTTGCTGTCCTGAATATAGGCTTCATGGCTTCCATTACAAAATATGTACGTTTTAATTGCACAGAGCGAAATAGAGTGATGTACGATAGAAGAATGTTGTGTGATGAGATGTGGCAGTGCACTATGGCACTCTTAAGACCAAATAACATGTCTTACATTTCCTCGAACATATATGTTTTATATATCGAGCTCTTCATAAAGATATGCACTACAAAATGGACATATTTTTGTAACATAGATTTCTTAAAATATTGACGTCCCTTCTCAAACGCTCGAAAAGGGGTGCGGGCGCCACTATCAAATTTTTGCCCTGGTTCTGAGCCACTTTGTTTACATTTGTGATGTCATGTGATTGAGGTTACTGATGTAGTGACATCATCAGTCTTATTGGTGATCCCATTGCTCTTATAACTGAAGTCATCATGCTTATCAGTGGAAAGCATGCCTCTGTAACCTCTCCCCTCCCAAGCCCTCATCTCCAGCCAATTGTAATGCAATCTTAGGTCTGAGGCTAAGTGTAACTAGATGGAGAGGAGAGGGAGGTGAGAAGGGCATGACCTGTTGTGTAAGGTGAGACGGGCATGGCTTGATGTGTACATAAAACGCCTTTCAGAAATAGTGTAATTTGACACCATTTCACACATCATTTTATTATTATACCAGAGTGTGTGACTTTCATGGAAATAACACATACTTTTACTTTCAAGTGAAGGTTAATAATGTTTTACACCTCATTTTAATACTACAGCCTGATTGATGGGAGAGAGGACAAGGAAGTGGTTTCAAATTTCTCACTAACGGAGTAGGGCTATTTTCACCATCTTAGATTTTTTGCTTACTTGTTATATTTTAACACTGTGTTGTGATTTGATGATGACAGGAAGGATGAGGAGGAGAGACTTTTCAGTTTTCGATTAACACAATACGGTTAATTCCACCATCTTGAATTTTTAATTGTCAGTTTCATATATAACATTGCACTACAATTGGCTGGAGATGAGGGCTTGGGAGGGGAGAGGTTACAGAGGCATGCTTTCCACTGATAAGCATGATGACTTCAGTTATAAGAGCAGTGAGATCACCAATAAGACTGATGATGTCACTACATCAGTAACCTCAATCACAAATGTAAACAAAGTGGCTCAGAATCGGCATAGCCATATTACCTGTAGCACATACTTCAGGAAAGTCAGGAGTCACACATATATTTAGTAGTTTTAGCCTTGATGCATGAACCAGCATTGCAGTCGTATACATTGAACTTCAGGAACTAAATTTCTTCTGGCTACTGATTAAATGGATAGCTTATGAGAGATGCACTTCTCTGTGAAATTTAATTGGAGGTGCGTAACATCTGTCATAACCATTATCCTCAACCTAATTGATCCTGGACAGAGCTACAACAGAATCATGTTGGAGTGCACCTAACGTATACCATCTGAATTAGATATGCGGATGTGTGGTAGAGATTCCCACACTCAACGTATGGGGGAGAAAAGAGAAATTTTATTCACTTTCTTGCACAGGCAGTGGACAATGGAGAATCAGCTTATTCACAAAATTTGTGCAAAGGAAATGTGTCTCCAATCAAGTATGGAAAAATCATCTAGCGTTTCACTGGCGTTAGAGGTTCTTACTTGTGGGGATTGATCCACTCGCATCACTATAAATTTATTGTCAATATATTGGAACAAGAAAAAAATGTACAAAGAGAGGCTGCCAAATTAAGCTTGGAAAGTGGAATCCTTCTTTACACATGACTACACGAAATACATGTGTGCATACTGTATCACAAATGCTGGGATGGTTCCTTTAAAGGGCATGGCCGATTTCGTTCCCCATCCTTCCCTCATTCGATGGGACCGATGACCTCACTGTTTGGTCCCCTTCCCCGGAGAACCAACCAACATACTGTACCGAATTCGGTTAAAGGATGGACATAATGGGAGAAATAAAATCCAGGGAAACGGTAACATCATGGAGCCTTGTGCTCTGTACATGTAATACTGATAAGAAAATAACTGTAAGAACGGATACACACCATCAGTGAGTGGAAGAGCAAAGAAAGAGGGCATAACAGCCAAAAAGTAATAACTGCGCCTTTTGACTCAAGCAAAGTACTCATGTTACGAAATATCATCATAAACATTGTCCTTACTGTAAATGGAATGAATTATGAATAAGCTGCAAGAGGGAAAAAGGTCAAGTGCCTGATGGACACTCAAATTGCACATATGGGGTAATCGGTTTATATTAAAAAAAGGAACAGAAATGAAATAAAACAACTGATAAATAGAAAGCAATGAAGGAGCTACAGATGAGATCTGAAATTTCCATTGACAGGGGGAGGGAGGACATGGCCCAGTAAGCAAGCCCTCAACTTATAAACTGCATTATTCGAATTCTCATCAAAATTTCATATGCAAAATGAACATTCCACGATTCATTCCAAGGAGGGGCTGCTAATGTTGCTGATGCCATCAACACAGATTGATTCCTAACTAAAGCCACATCGTTAATGGCCTAAATTAGTGGTGCTCTCAGCACATGATACTCACCCACCGCCTGGGACAACAATGTATTGAAATGGCTACTTCTCTGTCTCCCTAAAGCGTGAGACTGTTCTTCCCTCCGCACTGCTCAGAGGGGTCGCTGAGAACTGATCAATGACAGTACACGAACTAGTGGACCAGAAACTGAATATTTACCAGAACTGGTAGCCCATCACAGCATGTGATTGGCTAATTCCGTTTGAGCACGAAACCTTATGATAGTAAAGACTCAGCAAAAGGAAAGAAAACAAGCTATACACTGCTCCGTAGAAGAGCAAGAAAAAGATTCTCTCTGGTTGAAAGTAGAAGTTTGAAGTTGCCACTGTTGAGACAAGAATGGGGAAGAGGCATCTATGATGGAACTCCACTGCATGTCCACCATCAGATGAATAAAATAAAAACAAGCCCAAAATCAGCCCTAGAGTGAGCAAAGAGTAACAGAGCCCTCAGAATGTAGAAAATAAGGTTAACGTTATAATATTATACAAGTCAATAAAAATTGTATATAAGAAGGAATTACTATATCTTTCTTACATCACTCTGGGACTCAAAACAGAAGATTGTAGTATGTGCTTGTCTCTACTATAGAGGCAAGGACAGAAACCTTTAAATGTCCACTATGCAAAATTTGTGTGGTAAAGAGAGAAAAAAAAAGCTGTTGGGCAGGTCTCTGTTTTCCATTGTGGGGTTTACGAGGGTTGCCTCGAAAGTAACGCACCACATTTTTTTCTTCAAAAGTTCTTTATTAAACATGATGAGAATTGTGACTCTTCAAGCTTTCCCGGCAGATATGCTGTAAATAGTCTTCACGGGTCTCCCGCCGGATCACGTTGTGCAAATTCCACAATATTTCTTCGGACCAACTGTCCGACATCTTCAGGTGGTTCAACATTGCTGGTGGCTAGAAGAATTCCATACACGAAAGAATGGTGTTTTATCTACAAACACTATTTTTCCACGTAAACTCCACCCTGTTCTAACGCCTTCCTCCAGCACAAAACAAGGGCGTGTATGCCCTGACGGTACCAATCCTTGTCCTGGTGGCAGAGCCAGTGCTTCACTCTGCGATTCACCTCCTTATCATCTTCAAAATATTTTACATGAATGGCATACTTTAAACTGTCCCAGCAAATGACATCATCAGCTCGTTGCAACATGTCATGTGTGACAGCCGTGGATGGTCTCCCTGACTGCTGCAAATCGTGGAGCTCCGCCGAACCGCCTTCTGATGACTTCACCCTCTGCGCCCAGCGACTAAGTGTACCTCTGTCGACAGCAGATCCTCCATAGACTTCGCACAAGCGTTTGTGAACATTCCCCACAGTTTCTTTCTCTGCAGTGAGAAATTCAATGATGGCATGTTGCATGTAAAGTACATCATGTACATCACTTTTGCTTTGATGTCTTCCTTCAATCTCACCTGGTACGGATCCAAAACACTCGAGCAGTACTCAAGAATAGGTTGCACTAACGTTCTATATGCGATCTCATTTACAGATGACCCACTCTTCCCTAAAATTCTCCCAATAAATGGAAATTGGCCATTCGTGTTCCCTACCACAGTCCTCAGATGCTCGTTCCATTTCATGTCAAATTGCAACTTTACACCCAGATATTTAAACGTCTTCACTGTGTCAAGTAGGACACTAGTAATATTGGTACTGAACATTACAGGTTTGTTCTTCCCACTCATTCGCATTAACTTACATTTTTCTACATTTAGAGCTAGCTGCCATTCATTACACCAACTAGAACTTGTCTATGTAGTCTTGCATCTTCCTGCAGTCACTCAAGTTCGACACCTTGGCGTACACCAATGCGTCATCAGCAAACAGCAGCAGATTGCTGCCTACACTGTCCACCAAATCATTTATGTATATAGAGAACAACAGCGGTTCAATCACACTTCTCTAGGGCACTCCTGATGATACCCTTGTCTCTGATGAACATTCGCCTTCAATGACAACACACTGGATTCCATTACTTAAGAAGTCTTTGATCCACTCACATATCTGTGAACTTGTCCTACGTGTTTGTACCTTCGTTACAAGTGTGCAATGGGTACCCTGTCAAACGTTTTCCGAAATCTAGAAATATGGAATCTGCCTGTTGCCCTTCATTCGTAGTTAGCAATATATCATCTGAGAAATGGGCAAGCTGAATTCTGCAAGATCGATGCTTTCTTAAACTAGGCCTATTCGTGAGTAGTGCGGCAACAAGGATATCATCCTAATCTGCATTGCTGTCAAATTTATTCAAGATGATAAATCCAAGGTGGTGGCGATAGATATGGCAATGTTGCAATGATGTCACACAGAGAAGTTCAAATTTTGGCAGAAAAATAGGCCAGTTGGGCTACCTCCACTAACCTAACCCTTCCACCCCCTCACCCCTCTCTCCCCTCCCTCGGAAAATAGCGGGAAGTTAAAATTTTGGCAGGATAAAGGTCACTTGTAGTGCCTCCACTAACTTAAGAAAATGGTGGGAAACTAGGTCACTTGGGTTACCTCCACTAACCTAAGTCATCTGACCACCACCTCTTCCTTGGAATTGGTGGAAAAAGGACTCAGCCTGTGCTGGGCTACAATATAGGATGGATGTAAGTCTTTATTTTGCATGCAGTGTTTATTTAAACAATTTGAGTTGTCATAGGCAGTAGCACCTTCCAGTGTGTTCACCATGAGGTCCAGAGTCCAATTGACATAGTACACAGTACTGCCATCAGAGGGCAGTGTCATCCGACAGAGTTCTGCAGGGGGGGGATGGCGTGAAAAGGACTCAGTCTGTGACCAACTGCTAGAGAGGAAGGAGCGTACTTTTATTTATTTTTTCAGTGGGAAATGGGAACAGTTTATTTAGGGAGGGATTTCACGTAGTACATATGCTGAACTGATACAAAACACTCGGCCTGGTGTGTTTGGGATCACACTAAATAGCCTACAGAACTGCAAACTACTCGTAAATCACCCAAAATAATGCAGTACACTGATGTGCCGACACGAAAGCAACTCGTAAATTTCCAAAATAATGCATGTATAATGATTTGCAGACACGCTTGCTACTGTAGAAACAATACTTTGCACAGCCTACAGATCAGCAAACTACTCGTAAATCACTTAAAAATGTAGTACACTGACGACCAGACACGAAAACAACTCTCAGATTGTCAAAAAAGGCATGTAAAAGGCTCTGCAAACAATCTTACTAATTGTAAACTGTCAAAACAATGCACTGCACAGCCTACGGACCTCTTCACAAAATAATGCAACTACTCATGAAATTGTCAAGAAATAATGCATCTGTAATACTATGCAAACACACTCACAACGCTTTAACAGCCGAAAATAATGCAGGGCTCAAACACTCATTGCACGTAAAAAACGCTTTCGAACTATCGGTAAGGAATTCGACCACGATGTATCAGCGAACTGCTCCCTACAGCTCCCACGTGCCAGCACACGCCGGTGCAGCCTGCCCTGCAAAGCAATGACGCGGCCGTCAGATGCCAGGCCATTCTCAGGTGTCCGTTCGGGTCGGGCAAGTATGAGGCACTGGCATCCCTTTCATATTTGACACCTGGGAAATTCCTGTCGAAACACACATTACCTGACCACCGTGGAGAATGTATAACTGCGGGTCCAGCGCCGAGCGAGAGGTGTTTGCCTAGTGCCTCACCATCGCAAGTGCTGCTAAAAGGTTGTCACTGTTATACTGATGTCACATGTCTATGTAAATAACAGCCCAGTCTCCCTCTGGACACAGTACAGAAATCTGTTACAATGCTTCCCAGAATAACACAGGATGCAATCCTCCTAGCAGTCCTAACGAGACATCCCATACCACATGTGAGACGTGTTGGCCGCGCACAAGTGTTTTCCTGCTGATGCATAGATGCGCGATGTTTACGTAGCATGGCTGGAACTTTCGGTGTCCTACAACTACTGGTCTGGAGATCTTCTAATGCCATAATGGTGGATGAGGGACAGCATCACGTCAGAGATGGATGGTTTGCTTCAACTTGTCATTGACCACCTGAACAAAGAATACATCACCTTACTCTCAGAACTTTCCGTAGATACCTTACACCCATCTTGTTCAAACCAGTCTGTCAAGGCTCCTATGTCTCAGCACAAACGATGTCTTGTGAACGAATGGACCATTCTGATTGGCTGTTACTGAATCTACCCACCAAACTGCTTCTGCTGCTGGTGTGAGAGCACTGTCCACCACTTCTTTCTGCAGATGAGGCTTTCAGCAGCAAAACTATTTTGTACAGATCGCCTTATTGCACTGACAGTTAAACCATGCAAAAGTGCTCTACAGATCGTCAAATACGGAAAGACGCGTTCTCAATTACCCTGCTCTGCCACTGACGACGGTAGCTTGAATATTTCAGCGTGAAACCGATCTTCATGCTCCATATCGATCTAGTAAACAAATAATTCGTATCCTACGCCATACAGAATCGTCACTTCTGCATCCTGCATATAGCTATCGACCACCAGACACTTGTGGATCTATCGCGAAGACAGACAGCATAAGCACTATCACCGTATATACTCCTCACAGCACTAGATATTTCCTGTGAGGTCAGGTGGTCATCCACCGCAGCCGACAGTTCACAAGCGATTCTCACCTGCACACATACTGCACTGACTTGTGACCAGAGTGCCCTTAGTGGACCGAGGTCACTCTCCAAACTGTTGTATAAAGGCGGGATCGGTTCCCCTTGGCACAAAGGCGTTACTGTTTCTGGCTTCTACCTGTTGCTTGCCTGCTTTCTACACCTATCTCCAGACTCTGAGATTACAAGGACATATGTATTTTCACATGGTTTGCCAGAATATCATATCATTTTCCCGATACTCCTCGATATCGAGCACTTTGCAGTATGCTACCTATTGCTTGCACACTATAGTTCCGAAGATATAGACGAAATTATCTCTCCAGAAACCCGAAACTTTAGCGAGGTGGAGCGCCCTGTAAACCACTGAGTAACAAGAAACATATCTCGTCTGCAAAGACCTTTACGTGAAAACTCGAAAAAAAAAACCAGAGGAAACTGATTTTTCCACTCACGAATACCAATGTCGGTGATATACCAGATTCCAAATCAGCCTTATATTTTACAAAGTCTACTAAGGTGTTTCTCGTGTCTAGAGAACAAGCAAACGTGTCTTACACCCGTCTTTCACATGTTAGATGCACACAACACACACCACAGTCGATGTTCTCTCGACCAATTAAAGATGGGAAATATGCAGTAGCAATCAACCGTACAATTTACATGGTAGGGAATAATGGTCCAGCGCAAACACACATCAATATTGAGTCTTCACGAATTTCTGCGCAGAACACACGTGATCACAAAGGCATCCCAACACATACTGAGTATTAGTTCACTATTCAGCCATGTAGAGGACGAAACGCTTAGAACAGGTAAAATCCTGTCCCCTAACAGGCCTATCCATTTGGACAGCTCCTGCCATTGGCTGGAAACGTGAATCATTCCTGCCACAGGCCACCGCTGCCGCGCGCCACGCACCCCCAGACAACATCGTCCTAGGAAACCGGCTACATATATATATTTGATCGCTACAATTAATTATTACGATTGCGGTCTCAATTGGACGACATTTGAAAGTGAACGAAGTATCAGAAGTAACCCCTGCCGACGGTTGTGGCTCTGGAAATAGAAATATCTGTACCATTCATATGACTTGACACACTTTTCCAAATAAAAGAAATCTTCCATTCCCTTTGCTATAGCAGTATTCCACGTCAAATCCATAGGTTAGGTTAGGTTAGGTTAGTGGTGTTTAACGTCCCGTCGACAACGAGGTCATTAGAGACGGAGCGCAAGCTCGGGTTAGGGAAGGATGGGGAAGGAAATCGGCCGTGCCCTTTCAAAGGAACCATCCTGGCATTTGCCTGAAACGATTTAGGGAAATCACGGAAAACCTAAATCAGAATGGCCGGAGACGGGATTGAACCGTCGTCCTCCCGAATGCGAGTCCAGTGTGCTAACCACTGCGCCACCTCGCTCGGTTCAAATCCATACCTTCCTTCCACATGGACATAGTCATTTTCTTTGCACATGTCGGAACACACACACACACACACACACATTTTATAAGCCTTATGCTCAAGACGAACATACCACGCATCCCCTACTACTAAGTATAATACTTCGCCATAACTGTTTGGTGGCGATACGAAACAGTACTGAGCGAAAATCAGCGATGGGTGGACATTTCTTATAAGTTTTTCCTGCGAGTGGTACCACTGTGTCTTAGAAAGAGAGGAGTAATCGTCTTAAAAACCGTCAGATGCAACGCGACGACCATGTTAATATCACAATTGGTCGTGGTTCTACAGGTGCTCACAAGTATCGCTAATGATATCTGTGTTAAAAACTGTACAAGCCTTATAAATCGAGGTTCAGCATTACCTCCGAATGAAGCGGTTTTTCCAGACAAATACTGCGACACTCAATATAAACGGTGATCGTCGAAGTGTATAAAATCAGACCAACAGTGCGGTTACAAGCTGCCGATGGGTTGAAGCTCGTAATAAAATCACCGAATTTAAAAAGTGATTTGGCTAAGTAACATCGTATGAAGGTGGTATTTGCAACTCTCTCATGCCACCGTTAGATATTTCTCCAATATTTGCAAAGCATTCCGTCTCGATGCTGTGTCAAAGGTTCTGCGATATATCCACTGGGATATAGGTGATGGTTGATTGAGAAGTATCACAAACAGTAGATGGTGTGCTGTTGACGTCGTAAGAAATGTACACTAGCTTTTCAGATCTCTAGTGCTACATTTTCTGGTAGAAATGCTGTTTTTGATTTGGAATCAAGTCTTTACATTCAACGACATATCTGTGTTGGATCCTATGGAGAAGTCTTATAATGATTACAACCACTAGTGAATCATATTTCTGGCAGTCTCATATCTGAAACTTCCTTTCAGATTAAAACTGTGTGCCGGACCGAGACTCGAACTCAGGACCTTTACCTTTCGCAGGCAAGTGTTCTTCCAACAGAGCTACCCGAGCACGACTCTTGACCCGTCCTCACAATTCCACTTACGCCAGTATGTCGTCTCCTACCTTCCAAACTTCACAGAAGTTCTCCTGCGAAACTTGCAGGACTAGCACTATTGCGGAGACATGGCTTAGCCACAGCCTGGGGGATGTTTCCAGAATGAAATTTTCTCTCTGCAGTGGAGTGTGTGCTGATTTGAAACTTCCTAGCAGATTAAAACTGTTTTAATCTGCCAAGGTGTTCAGAGACAAGTTGAAGCAGACCATCCATCTCTGGGATGATGCTGTCCCTCATCCAATATTGTGGCATTAGAACATCTGCAGACCAGTAGCTGTAGGACACCAAAAATTCCAGCCACATTTCGTAAACATCGAGCATCTATGCATCAGCCATACAGGGCAATAAAACACTTGGGCGCAGCCAATGTGTCTCGCATGTGGGACGGGATGTCTATTACTATCACTAGGAAGTTTGCATCCTGTGTTATTCTGGGAAGCATTGTAACAGATTTCTATAGCACATCAAGAGGGAGACTAGGCTATTATTTACATACAAATGTGCACTTGCGATGGTGAGGCGCTATGCAAACATCTCTCGCTCAGTGCTGGACCGCAGCTATGCATCACCCACAGTGACCAGGTAAACCGCAGCCCAGCATCTGACGCCCGCGTCGTCATTTTGCAGGGGTTCAAATGGTTCAAATGGCTCTGAGCACTATGGGACTTAACATCTGTGGTCAACAGTCCCCTAGAACTTAGAACTATTTAAACCTAACTAACCTAAGGACATCACACACATCCATGACCGAGGCAGGATTCGAGCCTGCGACGTAGCAGTCGCGCGGTTCCGGTCTGAGTGCCTAGAACCGCTAGACCACCGCGGCCGGCCTTGTGCAGGGGATACCGTACTGGCATGTGCGTGCTTTGGAACTCTGTAGGGAGCAGTTCCCTGATACGTCTTGGTCGAATTTCTTACCAATAGTTCGAAAGCGTTTTTTATGTGCAATGAGTGTTTCTACCCTACATCATTTTCGGTTGTTTAAGCATTGTGAGCGTGTTTGCATAGCGTTACACATGCATTATTTTTTGACAATTTCACGAGTAGTGGACGTGTCTGATGCATTATTTTGTGAACAGGTCTATAGGCTGTGCATTATTTCGACGGTTTACAATTAGTGAGCGTGTTTACAGAGCCATTTACATGCATTATTTTGACAATTTACGAGTTGTTTTCATTTCTGCGCATCAGTGTTCTGCATTATTTCAGCAACTTCTGAGTAGTTTGCAGGTCTGTAAGCTATTTGCTGTGATCCCAAGCACGCCACAGTGAGTGTTTTGTATCAGCATAATAAATATACTATGTGAAATCCATCTCTAAATAAACTGTTCCAACTTAGCCACTGAAAAAATAAATAAAAGTATACTCCCTCTCTCCAGCAGCTGGTCACAGACTGAGTCCTTTTTGCGCCATTTCCTTCCTCACCCCCCCCCCCTTCCCCCAGACTGCCATGGGGTGGCAGTACTGTCTACTAGGTCAGTTGGCCTCTGGACCTCATGGTAAAGATATTGGATGGAGCTACTGCCTATGACAAATCATATTGTTTAAATAAACACTGCATGGAAAATAAAGACTTACATCCATCCTATTTAGTAGCCCAGCACAGGCTGAGTCCTTTTCCCACCAATTCCAAGGAAGACACCAATTCCAAGGAAGAGGTGGTGGTCAGATGACTTAGGTTACTGGAGGTAGCCCAAGTGACCTATTTTCCCACCATTTTCTTAGGTTACTTGAGGCAGCACAAGTGACCTTTTTCCTGCTAAGATTTTAACTTCCCGCCATTTTCTTGGTGAGGGGGGAGAGGTTGGGAGGGGGCAGGGGAGGAGGTTAGGTTAGTGGAGGTAGCCCATTCGCCATCATTTGAAATTCCCACCATAATGTCATTGCGACATTGCCACATCTATCGCTGCCACCTTGGATCTGCCATCTTGAATAAATTTGGCAACAATCTAGAGTTGTGCGATGTCCTTGTTCGCAAACTACTACATTCGTGGACATAAGCTTCTCAGTCTTAAGGAAGTTTATTATATTCGAACTGAGAATATGTTCAGAGATCCTGCAGCAAAACGAAGTGAGGGATATTGGTCTGTAATTTTGTGGGTCTGTTCGTTTATTTTTCTTATATGCTAGAGTCACATGCGCTTTTTTCCAGTTGCTTGGGACTTTGTGCTGCGCGGGAGATTGATGATAAATGAAAGCTTGGTAAGGATCCAATGCCATAGACTACTCTTTGCAAAATCGATTTGGTATTCCATTCGGACCTGGTGATTTATCTGCTTTCGAATCTTTCAGTTGTTTCTCTACACCAGGGATGCTTATTACTGTGTTGTCCATATAGGAATCTGTCCAATGGTTCAATGGCGATATGTATGTACGATTATCCTATGTGACTGTTTTCTTGAAAGTGAAATTTACACTTCGGCTTTCGTTTTGCTATCGTCAACTGCCACAACTGACAGGTCAACAAGGAACATTACGAAAAACTTAGACCTGCTTAGCGATTTTACATATGACCAGAATTTTCCCGGAATCTTTCCCAGATCTTTCGCTTAGATGTGATGGTAGTAGTTGTTATGTGCTTCGCTTATAGATCTTTTCACAGATGCACGAATCTCCACTAACTTTTGCTTGTCGTCATTTATGCGTTTCCTTCCTCAGCATTTTCAGAATTTCGTTATTAAACCATGGTGGGTATTTTCCATCCTTTAGCCACTTACTAGGCACATAACTCTCCAGGTCACGTTTTATGATCTGCTTAAACTTTGCCCTTACTCGTAATTCCTCTACGCCCATCTTACTCGAAATAAATGAAGTCAATTCACCATCTAAGTGAGATGCTGACAACTGCTTTTCTGCTCTATCTAGCAGAAACACTTTCCTATCCTTCTTGACTGATTTATTAACTTTCTTAACCATAGTTGCTATAGTGACATCGTGATAGATAATCGCCGTTTCTATGCTGACATTGTCGACAAGGTCTGGCCTATTTGTTGCTACAAGATCTAAGATATTTCTATTGCGAGTGAGCTGCAGAACTAGCTGCTCAAGACTGTTTTCAAAAAACGTGTCAAAAGTATTTCGCATTACTGTCTGTACGGCAGAGTCCCCCCGCCCCTCCTGCCGCCGCAATGAGCCCGTAGAGATCCCAGTCTATACTAGGTAGGTTAAAGTCGCCTTCAGCTAGTATTGCGTGATCTGGATATTTCCGCTCTACTGAAGGTAGACTTTCTTTGAATGACTCTAGAACTGTCACAGCAAAGTGTGGTGACCTGCAAAAACAGCCAACAGTTATCTTGGTTTCACCTACACCTGTTATACGCGACCAGATAACTTCACTGTCACACTGAACTTCTGCCTCAACTGAGAAAACATTTTTGTCAACTGTAATGAACATTGCACCTCGTATGGCCTCTAATCTGTCTTTCTGATATACATTACACGACTCGCTAAATATCTGAGATCTTTCCATGTCAGCCAGCTCTCGGTCCCAAGAATAATTTGAGTGCGAGAGTTTTCCTGGAGGGCAGTACAAAAAAAATGGTTCAAATGGCTCTGAGCACTATGGGACTCAACATCTTAGGTCATAAGTACCCTAGAACTTAGAACTACTTAAACCTAACTAACCTAAGGACATCACACACACCCATGTCCGAGGCAGGATTCGAACCTGCGACCGTAGCAGCCTCGCGGTTCCGGACTGCAGCGCCAGAACCGCACGGCCACCGCGGCCGGCGACGGCAGTGCATTGGGGAACTTTATTATGAATACTTCGACAGTTTACTGATAAAAATCTTGACAGTTGAAGTGTCTTTTCTGCGAACGCCATCTACTTCCCTGGCTTTATATCGACGGGCAAGTGTTAATCAGACAACCACAAACTACCGTCTAGCCTAATAAACCCTCAAGTGCTCTCCACAAGTATTCTGCTACTCGAGTTGCTGCTTCTTTTGTGCAGTGCACTCCTGACCTATCAGGGGAGTCCTACAAATCCCGACACGACAATGCAGGTCTAGAAATCTGCAGCCAAAACCATCACAGAGTCGATGAAGCCTTTGGTTGAGACTCTCCAATCGGCTCCAAACCAAATGATCCCGATCAGCTCTTGGAACAATGCTGCAAATTGCGAGATCCGCCTGCACCCGATGTGCGAGGGCAGCAGTCTTCACCACTTTTGCCAGCCTCCTGCGTAAACTGAGGATGGCCTTGAACAGACGTCATTGGCGCCGATATGAGCCACAACTTACAGATGACTGCATCCTGCAGCTCGATAGCCGCAGGCAAGATCGCCTCCACATCTCAGATGAGACGCTCCAACAGAGATATTGGGTAAACATTGGCTTTCTTTCCAGCCCTTAACACTATTTGCCTAATGGGCTGCATAACGCGCCTAACGTCGGAGATCCCGATAACTAGTAAACTCCTCCACTCCCCCCTGTGCCTGCTTGGACCCTACTGAAGGAGTGGCCACCTGTCCCCACTCAGAGTTAATGGGCGAGACCAGGCGGCCAGTCTCCACATTGGCCCGCCACCTCAAGCAACGTGAACATGTTACAACCCGCCACCCACCCTGCTTTGACGGTGGATCCACCACATTGGGTACACTAAGAGATGCCTCAGAAGCAGAGCTCATGGTCAAAATTAGGGACACCTGAGGTGTCCCATGTGATGTGCCAGAATCTCTGCCACCGCTACTCTCTGAGGCAGCAGCCTGAAGACGAATGACCATAGCCAAAAGCTCACTCACCTGTTTGCGAATTGTCACCAGTTCCTCCTGCATCTGCACACAGTACACACCATATGAACCATCCTAGCAAGACTAACTGAAGAAGCAAGCTGTAAAAGCAGACAGCCTCCTATATATGCAACTTGTTACCCTTCTGGTGTGTCACCATAGACGTTGATACGTTAATGACTTATGTTGCTGGCTGTTCAGTGAGCAACTATTGCGGCACAGACTTAACGAATTCAACCTTGCAAAAACGCGATAGTCAACCTCTTGAAAAGAAAAAGTCACACGAAATTTAATAATATACAACGAGGAAAACACAAAAAAACTTGCCACTCTGTAGATGTATATCATCTGAGAGTTGGAGCACGTAAGTGTGAAGATAAAGAGTTCACACAAAAATAAATTGACATGATAGCTGTTGAACACAGAAATTGTAAAGGATGATCTCCACAGATAGATAAAGCAGCTAAGATAACCACTTACATAACAGTAAATTGACATTATAAATATAGCACAGAGAAACTAAACCAATTCTGGACCTGGGTATGCTGCTCGTTAGAAGAAACACACAAAAATTAAATACGCGAGTACACATGTAACTTCATCACAATTGTTCCATAGCACAACAAATTCACTTATTGGTGCGATAGAAGGATAAATGCGGACAGTTGAAGCATGTCTTGCAGCTGGGGAAGTTCATGACCGAACATAACCAGGGTCCACGGAGCACAGCCCTGTTTTAAGTTGGACATGAACCTCAATGTTCCTTCTTAGATGCTGGGTCATATACTTCGCCCTGAGTACACTATACCAGCACATCCACAAGCCCCATTCGCAAGTTCTTTGTCCACAATCTACAGTATCCCCTGCCTCAAGATGATGTTGTATTGCATTGAACTAGGGACCTAGAAGCGACGGAGAGGCTCCGTCCCCGCCGTATCCCTCAGTGGTACACAACTCCACAACAGGCTACGTCAGTCCACTCACCCCACCGCCGCCCCACACCGAACACAGGGTTATTGTGCGGTTCGGCCCCCAGTGGACCCCACCGGGAACGCCTCACACCAGACGAGTGTGACGACAATGTTTCCATGGTAGAGAAATTATGGTGTATGCGTATGTGGAGGTAGTGTTTGTGCAGCAATTGCCGATATTGTATAACTGAGGCAGAATAAGGGGTACCAGCCCACATTCGCCAAGGCAGGTGGAAAACCGCCTTAAAAACCATCCACAGACTGGCCGGCACACCGGACCACGACATTAATCCGCTGGGCGGATTCGTGCCGGGGACCAACACCCCTTCCCATGTGGAAAGCAGTGTCTTAGACTGCACGGCTAACCGGGCAGGCAAGATGATGTTACTCATATACTACACTATTCATATTCTATTCGAACGGTATCTGAAGCGAGTGATCGCTTGACACGAAAATTAGTGTACTTTGCTTATTTTTATTCCCTTATGTCATATGGTATTATATTCTGGGGCAACTCTTCCTATTCTAAAAGAATATTTTTGAATCAGAAACTGGCAGTCCGGGCAATAAGTGATGCAAGTTCATGAACCTCTTGCCGACCCCTGTTTATGAATCTGGGTATTTTGACATTGGCCTCTCAATATACATATTCCTTACTGTCAAAAATGGTTCAAATGGCTCTGAGCACTATGGGACTCAACTGCTGTGGTCATAAGTCCCCTAGAACTTAGAACTACTTAAACCTAACTAACCTAAGGACATCACTGAGGCAGGATTCGAACCTGCGACCGTAGTGGTCGTGCTTACTGTCATTTCTTGTTAAAAATATTAGCTTATTTCCAAGAATAAACAACTTTTACTCAGTTAATACTCGTCCTAAATCAAACCTGCATTTGTATCGGACTTCCTTAAGTCTTGTGCAGAAAGGTGTGCAGTATACTGCTGCATCTATTTTCAATAAGCTACCACTCGAATTCAAAAATCCTAGCAGCAATCCACGTGCATTCAAATCGAAACTGAAGAGTTTCCTCATGGGTCACTCCTTCTATTCTGTCGAGGAGTTCCTTGAGAGATTAAGCTGATTTTTGTTGTATTACTGATTGCGTTTATTTTAACTTATGGACTGTCTTTTTCTGGTTCATAAACATTTATTCTTATCTGTTATTACTTTTATGTTGTAATTTCATGTACTGACACGTTCCATGACTTTGGAGATTTGCTCCTCAAACTGGCCCTACGGTTCTTGACGTGTAAATAAATAAATGTATTCTCATTGTTCTTACTGCCATCTGCAGTGTGACCCATCTGTATCAATCGAAAACATCAAAATAACCTATCGTTTCCTGCAGTATGCCTTACTGGCAAGCATAAGAATACTGATGCCACTGCTGCTGCAAAGTGATCGCTGTGGTAAATAGGCTGCTGCTCTACAAGGATGTAGCAAATGGAGCAGAGGCTGACTTATTCATTCTTGAACATCTTCCATAAGCTTGAATCAGAATCACCTAATAGCTGTGACAAGGTACATTAAAAAATGTTCAAATGTGTGTCAGATGTTATGAGACTTAACTGCTAAGGTCATGAGTCCCTAAGCTTACACACTACTTAACATAAATTATCCTAAAGAGAAACACACACACCCATGCCCAAGGGAGGACTCGAACCTCCTCCGGGACCAGCCGCACACTCCATGACTGCAGCGCCTTAGACCACTCGGCTAATCCCACGCGCACAAGGTACATTAACACTAGTTGAAAGAGACACTCTTAGCATTGCCCAGAAGACGAAAGTCACGAAAAGTCGTTATCTGTCTCGATGAGTCCCACACATAGTATAAAGACCTACTTATTTCAGTCAATTCGCAGAGACACACAGTTGCATGAAAAGTTGAATCTCGGGACGCTCTGCTTGGAATGGTCAGTGTCTGTGGTACATGGCATAAACGGTTGACTGATGGGCTTGTTTCTGGTATTGTATTGAGATTCTTGAGTGCGGTGCGTACTACTTCGTACACAAAGGAGAGGAAGGCTGCAGAGTGGTGCAGCAGCTGTTGTTGTATGGAAGCTGGACAGGAGAAGGAACGATTAGCGAACACGTCAATACAGTCAACAATAGTTTTGCTTAACTTATAGCTTTCTCCAAGCATTGCGAGGAAATTTTACAAAAGAGCAAACAACAGTATATTCCAGCTATTAGTAAAAGCATCGAGCGAACTGTCGAAGGCTGACTATGACTGAAAGCTCTCAAAGATTGCGACTGATACTAGACAGTGCAGCTATATCACGGCAGCAGAGAGCGCTCTCGGCGTGGCTCAGCGGGCGCGCACCTTGGGTTCGCCGCGTGTCCACGTGACCGCTACAGGCGTTCTCGGAAATGTGCGTTTCCGTTGCCAGTTGTGACATGCCGGTGAGGGTGGTATCGATCTGTGATACCACAGAGTGCCCAACAGGTACCGGGCACAGTCGGTGAATGGGCTCTGACAAGGGGAGGCCGCCAATTGTGAAATTCAGATTCGATTCATGCTGCGCATAATAAAAGCTCATGGCCAGAGGTGTAATGTGGCAAAGCACCAAGATGCACTTCTCAGCCGTTGTTGAGAAAATCGACAGTTAAAAGAAACCGTTGCGGTGAAATACTCTCTACGATTAATAGCTTTCTACAGTGTCGTGGCGCAGCGATAAGCGCTCGGGTTCGTAATCCGAAGATCGCCGGATCGAACCTCGCGCCATGCAACCTTTTTTTTTGTATTTGATTTTTGTAATTCAAATATATATATATATATATATATATATATATATATATATATATATATATATATATATATATATTATACAGGGTGTTTCAAAAATGACCAGTATATTTGAAACGGCAATAAAAACTAAACGAGCAGCGATAGAAATACATCGTTTGTTGCAATACGCTTGGGACAGCAGTACATTTTCAGGCAGACAAACTTTCGAAATTACAGTAGTTACAATTTTCAACAACAGATGGCGCTGCGGTCTGGGAAACTCTATAGTACGATATTTTCCACATATCCACCATGCTTAGCAATAATATGGCGTAGTCTCTGAATGAAATTACCCGAAACCTTTGACAACGTGTCTGGCGGAATGGCTTCACATGCAGATGAGATGTACTGCTTCAGCTGTTCAATTGTTTCTGGATTCTGGCGGTACACCTGGTCTTTCAAGTGTCCCCACAGAAAGAAGTCACAGGGGTTCATGTCTGGCGAATAGGGAGGCCAATCCACGCCGCCTCCTGTATGTTTCGGATAGCCCAAAGCAATCACATGATCATCGAAATATTCATTCAGGAAATTAAAGACGTCGGCTGTGCGATGTGGCAGGGCACCATCTTGCATAAACCACGAGGTGTTCGCAGTGTCGTCTAAGGCAGTTTGTACCGCCACAAATTCACGAAGAATGTCCAGATAGCGCGATGCAGTAATCGTTTCGGATCTGAAAAATGGGCCAATGATTCCTTGGAAGAAATGGCGGCCCAGACCAGTACTTTTTGAGGATGCAGGGACGATGGGACTGCAACATGGGGGTTTCGGTTCCCCATATGCGCCAGTTCTGTTTATTGACGAAGCCGTCCAGGTAAAAATAAGCTTCGTCAGTAAACCAAATGCTGCCCACATGCATATCGCCGTCATCAATCCTGTGCACTATATCGTTAGCGAATGTCTCTCGTGCAGCAATGGTAGCGGCGCTGAGGGGTTGCCGCGTTTGAATTTTGTATGGATAGAGGTGTAAACTCTGGCACATGAGACGATACGTGGACGTTGGCGTCATTTGGACCGCAGCTGCAACACGGCGAACGGAAACCCGAGGCCGCTGTTGGATCACCTGCTGCACTAGCTGTGCGTTGCCCTCTGTGGTTGCCGTACGCGGTCGCCCTACCTTTCCAGCACGTTCATCCGTCACGTTCCCAGTCCGTTGAAATTTTTCAAACAGATCCTTTATTGTATCGCTTTTCGGTCCTTTGGTTACATTAAACCTCCGTTGAAAACTTCGTCTTGTTGCAACAACACTGTGTTCTAGGCGGTGGAATTCCAACACCAGAAAAATCCTCTGTTCTAAGGAATAAACCATGTTGTCTACAGCACACTTGCACGTTGTGAACAGCACACGCTTACAGCAGAAAGACGACGTACAGAATGGCGCACCCACAGACTGCGTTGTCTTCTATATCTTTCACATCACTTGCAGCGCCATCTGTTGTTGAAAATTGTAACTACTGTAATTTCGAAAGTTTGTCCGCCTGAAAATGTACTGTTGTCCCAAGCATATTGCAACAAACGGTGTATTTCTATCGCTGCTCGTTTAGTTTTTATTGCCGTTTCAAATATACCGGTCATTTTTGAAACACCCTATATATATATATATATATATATATATAATTCCCGGCAATCAGTTGCAACAATTATGCATATAATAAGTTGTTGAAAGTCGTTTGTCGTGGAAAAACAGGCGACTTCGAACATGATTATGTTTTCCGCAAACAAAGTTGTATTTCACAAATGTTATTAATTGTCTTCATAATTTTAACCACGTATAGTTAACGGAAGACGTAGAAACAATATTCCGAAACGAATACGAATACGTATAGCGTAAGTCAAACGTTCGAATTAGAACAGAGACCCCACGAACACAAATTTGCTATGGCAGGTATGAAATATAAACTCCGTTACTCGGTCGTTACACTCGAAGGACAGACGTTGAATGGGCCGAAACGAGCCGCCGCATAACTAGTTGCCTGCTAACTTCGAAAGAAGGTACATGCGGTCCCTAGCGCAGCTTATAACATCGTCGAAAATCAGTGCGGACGGGAGAGCTTTGGTACACCCTGTTAAAAAAACTGAAAAATGGAGGCGGTACAACTGGAGAGCGATCCGCCTTCACCAACATGCATAAGCAATTCATTAATAGTTTATATATGCAACAGATTGCCGGGAACGCCGGATCGAATCTCGCGCCATGCAATTTTTTTTTTAGTATTTTTTTTTGTAATTCAAATATATATATATATATATATATATATATATATATATATATATATATATATATATATGTGTTTTGTAATTCAAATATATATATATATATATATATATATATATATATATATATATATATATTTGAATTACAAAAAACAAATACTAAAAAAAAAATTGCATGGCGCGAGATTCGATCCGGCGACCTTCGGATTACAAACCCCAGCGCTTACCGCTGCGCCACGGCGCTGTAGAAAATTATTAATCGTTTAGAGTATTTCACCGCAACGGTTTCCTTTAACTGTCGATTTTCTCCACGACGGCTGAGAAGTGCATCTTGGTGCTTTGCCACATTACACCTCTGGCCTTGAGCTTTTATTATGCGCAGCATGAATCGAATCTGAATTTCACAATTGGCGGCCTCCCCTTGTGAGATAACTTTTGTTCCTGCATAACAGCGAGCGCCGGCACGTCGGCCTGGGACGTTACAGCAGAGAGGGCTATGAGACGACGCCAGCCAATAGTGCGCTGACTAGGACGACACCACGACAGGAGCGGCCCCTATACAAAGAGAATACAAGCACCGTTCCGCCTAGCCGCGGCTGTAGTAGGAAGACTAGCCGTCATCCAAACGCTTTAGCCGTGACTTATGAACTGTTGTGTTTTGCTTGCATTGAAATTGTTTATACCAAAGGACAATGGTTATCTGCATGTCGCCAATTGCTTGCGACACCTCTTTGTGAAAACGCAATGTTTTGTCAGTTTAACTTACTGTAATAAACTCAATTAATAAGATTTGTTTGAATTGTTGTCAAGCTATCCGCGAAAAAAGCTTCCTAGGCACCCTGTATTAGATGAGTGGGCAGGATATGACAACTTTCCCTTCCTTCTGGCGAACACCTGGTGCGACGACAAGAGATGTTGACAAGAGGCCCGTTAAGAGGTTCAAAACTAGATTACACGATGATACCGGATTGCGCCACTCGTTGCATGAAACGAGTCGCATGCAAACGGTTTCAGATATGACTGTAGACACTGCGACACCACTGTCCACTTCAGTTTCATCGTTTTGTGAGTGTCGGAACTGAGTCTAAAATGAAAGTTTTGGCAGCTGCACAGGTTGTGGCGGAGTAGATGCCTGTTTGCGTGAAATCGCTGCAAAAGAAAGAAATAGGAAACGTGTTTGGATTTGTAACTGAATAAAAGAAAAGACGTTAGCTCGGTTGCTCAACGATCTTGCTGGAAGAAACTGTAGTAGAAAATCCTAGAAGTTATCTTAATTATCTTAGAATGCTATCAGAACAATTCACGTTTCTTGTAAATACTTAATGCTGCAGTAAGGAAGAAAAAAATTGTAAAGCATGAAGCATTGTCGCCAGAACTGAAATTACTAATCACATTGTGTGCTCTGTAGGATTCAGAACTCTCGTCCTGCTAGAAGATACAGATTTAGTTGGTGATCACACGTTTACATTAACACCATATTTAATTAAGCCTTTTTCAACACGTAGTTGGCTGAGTTTCAAAGAAAAAATAGGCCAATAGCTCGCTGCGTTGTGAAAATGCAGTTGGAATTCAGGCTTCCAAATTTCGCTTGTATGAAAAGGCCAGTGCTATTGAGACCAGAAACAGTTGACAAAAATTGTCAGTGCTACATGTGCGAGTTTGCCCGAGACAAACCGTTCCCCAACAGTATGTATAACCACAGCTAATGGACCAGGAGCGTTTCGATAATGGAGGTTACCAGTCAGGAACAAGGAACACCATAAACTCAAAGCTCCAATAATTATTCGAAGCAAGCTGCGTTAAGGAGAGAATAGTTCGTAAACTCCTTTCTTGAAGATGAATCTGTACTGTGGCAACATTTCGAAGTTCAATCATATCAATGTCTGAATGGGAAGCGCTACTGTGATTATTAAATAAATGAATATTAAATAAAGAATTCAACTTTCCAGATTTGTATAGCTTTCCCTTCCGTTAACAATTTTCCTTAAAATAAAGAATCGGTCAAAGGGTTTTAGTTTCGTGGAAGTGAGTTGTCCCACAGCCAGATGTTTTGCATACCTGTACTTTTCTTAATTCATTTGTATATGTACTCCCAATTGAATGAATTTTGCTCTACATCTCAGACACTTCCAACCCATTCATGTTCAATTAGCGTGTGACGCAGGGCTTAATTTCGGCGTTCCGACACCTCCCAGAGAACTTCTTTTTTTTTTCTTTAACAGTTCAGCACCGGAGATTTGAAATAGTACACGAGTATTAAATCACAACGTAACTATAATTTGCTGCTGCGCCAGCACAAGTGAACGTGACAATGGGTCGCCAGCGTGATGTGACCGGCAGGAGGTACTGCGGCTGTGTGTGTTTTGCGTGTGTGTACGCACATATAGTATACTCAAGATAAGTTGAGTATCATTCCAAAATTTGTGAACAGTACATATCGCCTTTTGTTTACGACTGCCAACAACTTGAGCCATGTAGTAGCAAGGCGACATATGTTATGTGTGTCAGTGAGAAATAAATAATGTAAGCCGTGTTTCAATGTGAACGTCTGTATAATGTGCTTTCACGAAATCATTTTATGTCATAGCTACTAATCAAATGTGCCGTATGGAGCAGGCATGACTAAAAGTTGGCAGCATTTCGAGCCCATACGTCCCTTTGTCCACAGCACTCTTGACCTTTCAATCTTTATCTGCCCGCACCCTTGTCAGAACATGGTTGACGCTAAACAGTAGAGGGGAGCTCCCACAGGGAGCAAATTTGAACTCCCAACGCAGGACGGAGGAGTATATATTTGACCCGTAAGTCTGTCTGTCTGTCTGTCTGCCCCAACATAGTTCTCAAACGAAAGCTCCAATTTTAAAGCCGTTTTTTTATTTGAAAGCTGGTTTAATCGGGACGGTTCTTAGCTATATTTCTGAAAGTCTGTTCAGCCATTTAAATTTCATCAGCTACACTACTGGCCATTAAAATTGCTACACCACGAAGATGATGTGCTACAGACGTGAAATTTAACTGACAGGAAGAAGATGCTGTGATGTGCAAATGATTAGCTTTTCAGAGCATTCACACAGGGTTGGCGCCAGTGGCGACCCCTAAACGTGATGACATGAGGAAAGTCTCAACCGATTTCTCATACACAAACATCATTTGACCTGTGTTGCCTGGTGAAACGTTGTCGTGATGCCTCGTGTAAGGAGGAGAAATGCGTAACATCACGTTTCCGACTTTGACAAAGGTCGGATTGTAGCCTATCGCAATTGCGGTTTATCGTGGGATCCCAACGGCCTCGTATCACTAGCAGTCGAGATGACAGGCATCTTATCCGCATGGCTGTAACGGATCGTGCAGCCACGTCTCGATCCCTTAGTCAACAGATGGGGACGTTTGCGAGACAACA
The DNA here is from genome assembly GCF_021461395.2 of Schistocerca americana. Classification (NCBI taxonomy): domain Eukaryota; kingdom Metazoa; phylum Arthropoda; class Insecta; order Orthoptera; family Acrididae; genus Schistocerca; species Schistocerca americana. The sequence continues at coordinate 135,479,406 of NC_060123.1, forward strand.
ACTATCTGCACGAACAGTTCGACGACGTTCGCATGGACTATCAGCACGGAGACCATGGCTGCGGTTACCCTTGACGCTGCATCACAGACAGGAGCGGCTGCGATGGTATACTCAACGACGAACCTGGGTGCACGAATGGCAAAACGTCATTTTTTCGGCTGAATCCAGGTTCTGTTTACAGCATCATGATGGTCGCATCCGTGTTTGGCGACATCGCGGTGAACGCACATTGGAAGCGTGTATTCGTCATCGCCATACTGACGTATCACCCGGCTTGATGGTATGGGGTGCCATTGGTTACACGTCTCGGTCACCTCTTGTTCGCATTGACGGCACGTTGAACAGTGGACGTTACGTTTCAGATGTGTTACGGCCTGTGGCTCTACCCTTCATTCGATCCCTGCGAAACCCTACATTTCAGCAGGATAATGCACGACCGCATGTTGTAGGTCCTGTACGGGCCTTTCTGGATACAGAAAATGTTCGACTGCTGCCCTGGCCAGCACGTTCTCGAGATCTCTCACCAATTGAAAACGTCTGCCCAATGGTGGCCGAGCAACTGGCTCGTCACAATACGCCAGTCTCTACTCTTGATGAACTGTGGTATCGTGTTGAAGCTGCATGAGCAGCTGTACCTGTGCACGCCATCCAAGCTCTGTTTGACTCAATGCCCAGGCTTATCAAGGCCGTTTTTACAGCTAGAGGTGGTTGTTCTGGGTACTGATTTCTCAGGATCTAGGCGCCCAAATTGCATGAAAATGTAATCACATGTCAGTTCTAGTATAATATATTTGTCCAATGAATACCCGTTTATCATCTGCATTTCTTCTTGGTGTAGCAATTTTAATGGCCAGTAGTGTATATGAAGCAAAAATGTTTTCCGCCAGCGTGCTCTCTTGAAATACGTTACGTAGTCCATAAGAACTACATCACGTTGTGTAGTACCAGACTGTAGAGCTCAAAAAGATGTACCTAAATAAAAGATTACGGTTGAACGATAATGATGATTTTTGTCTCCTGAAGTCGCCTGTTTTAGCACCTATAAAGCAGAAAAAGTGTGATTGTGACCCAACTGTGAAGGACAAACATATGCTCTGGCCGACTTTTTGTGGTTCTTTTTGAGGTCTACAATTCATTACTAAATCAAATGATTTTGCTGTAACAGTTTAAGCAGCGTACTGCAAGAGAGCACAACGGCAGCCCACTTTCTTGCGACTTGACTTACAATTATAGCCACAGCTTATTTCTTGTGCTACCTAAAGTAGCTAGATATATACTAATATATAGTAAATTAATATATCTGTGAGTTAAAGAAAGAAACATGTAAATCGCATAAGTGGTTCTCGAGTTATAATTGCATATCTGTATGTCTGTTTGTGAATTCAGTCTTTGCAGTCCACGATTCAGACAGGTCGTGTCTACGGCTTTTTCAATTTGAATCAGTTTACCTTGTTAGCCACCGCTGCCTCACAGAGATGCCAACAAACAATCCAACAGGCACTTTCGGAATTCACGTTTGACAATATTACTCACATACTCATTGTACGTCAGTCGCTTGCAGTTCAGTTGTTGTTCTGCTCAGAACCGATAGCATTGTTTGGGTTTGTTCGTAGTGGTTATTTACACGTTGTGACTGTGAGTGGACACGAGAGTGTAATAGTTATGTATACCGGTACCTCTACAAAAATTAGTGACTTCTTTAAACCTAAAAGACAAAAAGTCAGTGAGAGCAATGAAAATCAAAGTTTAGATGTAGAATCCACGACTTCAACTGCGGCTAGAGAAGAAGATGTAAACAACAAAGCAGACGATCCTTCTCCTACGTCGTCGTCGCTAAATGAAAATTTCTGCAAGTTGGTGGATATGGATACGGACAAAGCATCTATAGACAGTAATGATAATTGTAATGATGATGAAAAGCCACATTGTTGGTCTATCGACAATGTACAGATTATAAAGCTAAAAATCCGTGGTTAATTATTTTAAAAAAGCTAGGTTTCCAAGTTTGTAGAAGTGTATCTACACTAGGTGCTGAAAAAAGGAAAGGGTTAAAACTGAGTGAGCGATGGGTTTTAGGAACTGTAAGCTCATGAGTGCAAATAAAAAAGATCAACTAACGTCTCTTAGGAAAAAACTATTTGATCACCGCACATCTCAAGCTCACAGTTTAGCGAACAAAATCCACACCACCGAGCGAGGTGGCGCAGTGGTTAGCACACTGGACTCGCATTCGGGAGGACGACGGTTCAATCCCGCGTCCGGCCATCCTGATTTAGGTTTTCCGTGATTTCCATAAATCGCTCCAGGCAAATGCTGGGATGGTTCCTCTGAAAGGGCACGGCCGACTTCCTTCCCTGTCCTTCCCTAATCCGATGAGACCGATGACCTCGCTGTTTGGTCTCTTCCCCCAAAAAACCAACCAACCAACCAAAATCCACACCAACACAGACAAACATCACATTCAGAACTCAGTTGCTTCCATAGTAATGGAACAACAAGTTGTTACTGAGCGTGTATTTTGCGCAGCTTATAAGCAAGCAAAGCTAAATAGACCGTTTTATGAGTTTCAGACAGAAATTGGTCTCCAAATTAAAAATGTTTTGGTTATGGGCCGAATACTACATTCAAATGTTGCTTGCTCTACTATAGTGCTTCATATTTCTGACCAGATGACATCAGATCTAATAAATAATTTAATAAAGAGTGACTCCAAATTTTCACTTCTTTTGGATGAAGCCACTTCTCCTTCAAACAAAAACGCTTTGATTGTATACTTTAGAACCTTGTTAAAAGGAATGGAAAACCCCATGACAATTTTTTACGCTTTTTGAGCTAAATGACACAACAGCATCTGGTATCTTGAAAGAACTTTTAAAGCAGTTAGAATCACTAGGTCTAGGCTATGACTTTTTGAAAGACCATTTAATCGCTTTGACTTGCGATGGAGCTTCTGTCAACTGAGGAAGAAAGTCTGGCCTCTCAAAGCAGGTGATGGAAATGTCTCCAAACTTATTCATCTGGCATTGTTTGAATCATCGTTTAGAACTCGCCGTACGTGACACGATAGAAGAAGTGGCGGGAATTAATCACTTTAAAATATTTATGGATAAAGTTAGAAATATCTTCAGCTGCTCTCCGAAAAATAGCAGGGAGCTGGCAGTTGTTGCTAAAGGTTTGGAGCAAGAAATTTTAAAAATCGGTCGAGTGCTTGACACTCGTTGGGTGGCCTCCAGTTTATTGGCAATAAAACTGTATGGAAAGATTACAGCTCTGTACAATCGTTTTTTAGAAGCATCAGAGGACATGAAACGGGACTCAAAACAACGGTCTATTTACAAAGGGCTCTGTAATACATTGTCATCTAGATCTTTTGTCTCCAAGCTAGCTGTAATGTATGATGCCTTAGAAGAGTTGGCCTATCTATCCCTACAGCTTCAAAGATCAAGTGTCCTTGTTCAAGCTCACAACGACATTACACTTTTAATAAAAGTGTTTGAAAGTCGGGTTGATGCAATGGGGCAACATGCAAATGTAGCTAACATTGCACTGGAAAATATGAACTTTCAATGTGTCGAACTTTCTGAAAGAACAAATATTTCTTAGATTCCTGATAAACAGTTTAATCGCAGCTTGGCAAATAATTTGTCATCCAGGCTGTTATCAACAGTGAATGCATCTGAAAGCTACGATGTCGTTATGAATGATATGAAGGTCATTCACCCCAAATTCTGGCCTAGATACATATCGATCGCTTACAGAGAAAATGAGATTTTTCGAATGTGTGAAAGATTTAATATTAATAGCCCTCGTGAAATAATAAACTCCAGGGAGCACAAACAGGGTTTGAAACCAGTACTAAGCCGTGAAACGCCAACTATTCTTGTACAGCCACCAATATTCAAAAAATTCTTATCAGTAATAAACAGCATTGCAGCGTCGAGTGCTGTGTCTGAACGTGGCTTTTCTGCAATGAACTTAATTATGACACCATTGAGATCTTCACTCTACGTCAGCACTGTTTGTAGTTTCTTACGCATCAGACTTCTGGGACCATCTGTAGCTAGATATGAACCTGGGCGTCATGCAAAGTCTTGGCTGGCGAAAGGATACCATTCTGCACTTGCTACACAATCAAAAGCTCGAAGTGATAAAGTGTATAATGAAGACAATATTGCATTATGGAAATGTTTTTCCTAATCCATCTCAAACTGTTTGTGATTGAATGTGTTTGAAATAAATTCGCAGTGCTCACTTTTTCTTCCTTTGTTTGAGCCACGGAGTATGAACTTAGTTAAAACTATGAGCTCAGTTAAAATTAAATACGTCCTTAAAAGGTACTTTTTAACAATAAATATACAACGTGTATTCTGTATAAATTGACTGGTCATGTGCCACTGACTTTTGTCAGAATAACAGATGTTCAAAAAAATGGTTCAAATGGCTCTGAGCACTATGGGACTCAACATCTTAGGTCATAAGTCCCCTAGAACTTAGAACTACTTAAACCTAACTAACCTAAGGACATCACACACACCCATGCCCGAGGCAGGATTCGAACCTGCGACCGTAGCAGTCCCGCGGTTCCGGACTGCAGCGCCAGAACCGCTGGACCACCGCGGCCGGCCAATAACAGATGTGATGTGAGCACTTGCCCACGAAAGGTCTCAGTAAGGAAGCGAGATGTTTAGCTAAATCATATGTAGGAGCTCCAATATTGCTCACTACTGGACGCAGAGGAAGACCCTCTTTATGAACCTTTGGAAGCCATACAGTCTTGGAGGTACACAAGACTGTATGGTCTTCCGAAGGTTCATAAAGAGGGTCTTCCTCTGCGTCCAGTAGTGAGCAATATTGGAGCTCCTACATATGATTTAGCTAAACATCTCGCTTCCTTACTGAGACCTTTCGTGGGCAAGTGCTCACATCACATACGAAACTCAGAATAACAGATATTTGTCATTTTCAGTTAATATGCTATGTTGAAAGTGCAATAAAATGTAAAGGGAATTTTTTAAACAAAGTTGTATACCCTTAGGTCAAAGATATATACTGCATGTTGACAGGTCTTGTTATTTTATGAGTGAAGGGAAATTAATTCATATTTCAGACTACAAAATTGCAATCTCATAATTAGCGCTGAATAATATTTATTATTAATGTGATATTCTTGATTTGGAGTCGTTTGTAATTTTATCATAAATGAGTTAACAGGTCGATACTCAATCTGACCGATTCAGTTTGTTGGCTATTAGCGTTTTAATTGTTGAACGGCAAATCGAGCCAAAAATTTACTGAGTTGCGGGATTCTTAAAGTTCTGAACTGGTGCTTGAAACAGTGTAACACCTTCGTGCAGCCCACTGAAGTAAAATTGTTTAAATAATGGCTTGATGTGCAAACCAATTTTTTTATATACACAGTATGTTATTGGAAATGAAAATGTAATTTTAACAGAGCTCAAGAAGCTTCGATATTTTTGTAAAATATTCGCCAAAGATGGATGATTGTTATAAGTGCGAACTTGATTGAAATGGTCGACTTCGCTGTGAAGCTGATTTTAATTTAAGTGCATGTTTATTTTTGTAATAATTCTCTCCCAATGCGAAATGCGTTGATTGCATTTCCTACAAGATGTATTCTACGTGTAAAACGTTTTCCGGTAGGTTTGCAGCAAATGTGTTAACATTTATGATAGCAGGTCCCTTTTGATTGTTTGTGGTTTAATAAATAAATATTCAGTTTGCAGCGACTACTCATGAAATATGTTTTTCTCAGTTGAAAGACATTATGGACTTATAGCAAAGAACAAATCTGTAGTCTCTATGACGAGTTTATCATTTTCTGATTATTATAACGTAATGTATAGCGTCACAGAATTTCCCAGTTTAATGGTTGGTTCTGAATAAAACCGGCCATTTTTTTCAGATCTCTCTTTGATTGCTGTTGCTAACAACAAAATCCCAAGATCCTTGAATTTTCATAATTGTTTTCCAGCAATTAATTTCTGTATATATTTGAGTAAATTATTTTTGTGTGTATCTGTGCTATAGACAGAGAAAGCACTTCTTTGGCTGTGCTCACTGTGGGAAGCAAGATATTGAAATATTTAAATTAAATGGCATTTTTCACAACCATTGTTTTCGTTTAGAAACAATACCCGTTGGTGCGTATTTTATGGTCAGGCATATTGTAACTTAACTGCATTACAGTTTTGTTGTAAAGTAATTTTATTTAAACTAATTTCTTTGGGGTCATAATAGCCTGTGTTGTGTGTTTACAATAATGTATATTCAATAGCGGGAGCAGAACAAAAGGTGAAGTTTATTGAGCGATTTGGTAGACAGTACTGACAATAGTTGAATATAATGTTTTGGCGTCGCGCAGCGTCACAACAGCAGTTAGGCCTACATTCCGTATAGATTCAGAATTACTTTCCAAATTACAATGCTTAACAATTTTCACTGGCATTTTCAAGTGCGCTTCATGTTTTAGTTTGATTATAGGAAAATAATCAGTAGATGCAGAAAGAAAGAGACGGAACTGACGTCCTGAGGTAAGTGCAAAAGGCTTCTCCACACACCACCGAGAAGCGACTCTCTGCGCGCCCGAGCATTCAAAAGGCACGGATCAGCATGCCACCACTGGCAACGTGTGCTGCTGTTACTGTGAGCGGTTTTAATGCCGCCGCGACCAGCTTTGATGCGGCCGCCATTCTTACTACTATGCTAAAGTTGCGTGCCGATTGTTCATATGCGGGGACCCGCTGCTTGGCCCGGTCAGCGGGCCCACGGAGTAGAGTTGTGTCAAGGCCGCCAAAAATTACAAACAACAATAGTGGTTTTTCAGTTCAATTTTTACTCGTAGAGTATCATGTTAATTAAATGGTAAAGGCCTTTTTCTTTGGCTAGTAACATAGAAACTACTTAATTATTTTACGAGTGTAAAAGTAAGTCCAGGGTGTCTACGACCCCGGACAACCGGGAAAAACCCGGGAATTTTTTCATCCTGGAGAAAACCGGGAAAAACCCGGGAATTTTTCGGAATTTCGGGAATTTTTCATTGTTTTAGCTTTCAGTTAAATTTTTGTAATTTTGACTGCAGAACTGATTCTCTAGCAAAGAATGTTATTGTATCCTGCTACTGGTGAATGATACTGCAGAAAGAAAATATAAACGAGAGGGAAAAAAATAAAACTTTAGTGGCAAAGGAAATGTGCAATTTACAACAAAAAAACACCGTGCACGCACAAGCGTCTGCAAATAGCAAAAATATGTCAAAGGCCGTAGGGCGCAGACTGTAATTCTTCGTAACAATAAACGGCTTGCTATGAGCATGACGTCACACATGTTCACGTAAGGTTCGTTTGACCAATTGCTAGCGGCCTGTTGCGCATGCGCATTTGACTCGCGTGTAAGCAGTACCTTCTCCCGCCACTTGAAGTTTGGCTGTTAGCTGTATCGGTAGTAGCAGCAAGCAGCCAGATGCAAACGAGAAAAATTTTTCTCCAGCGCCCTAGCTGCCAGATTCACGCTTGCACAGAGTTGTAGTGGGGAGGGGGTTTTCCACGTGACCCGTGTTTACGTTAAGTGATTTCGCTGCTTCTCTTCGTGTACAGCTCCCACATAAAATGAAAACAAAACGGATTTCTGTGGCCGGAAGTTATCAAGTGAATTAAAATACATTCACATAATTACGGAGGGCAAAAATATGTTATTAATTTCAGTTTCCTGATTTTATTTTATTTCCAAGTTTGTAGCAGACAAGCATTAATCGCCTTGCAGAACAGTGAAGTTAATTTTGCAAGTTTGCTAAAGAAATTTGGCTTTATTAATCTTTCCGCTGAGGCAGTCATTTTATTGGAAATGAAGTGTTTCATTCTACAGTATTGCCTAGTTCCAAGCGAAGCTAATTTCAAGTGCGCGTTATCATCTTCTGCCATATATGGCATTATGCCATAATAAAGAACCAAAAATGAGATCGCAGAGTACCGGTACTCCAAGAAAATTTACATCCCAAAAACCACACTGACAAGCTTAACACACACGAACATGCGGGCTTCCTACACCAATACAGTTGCACACGCACAATAATGCCTATTTTTCTGGCGCTCTCTGGCAAGTGGTAAATCGAACCTATTTCTAACAGTCTCCGGATAGTATTGCGAACGGTGGTTAGAAAAGCGTTACTTTCAAAGAAAATTTCTTTTTACGCAAGATGAATTATGTTACGTGTGAGAAAGTGGGATGGATATCTAAGTCACAGAGCATTCGAAACTGAACAGTTTGAGGACCAGCCACTTACAAGAATTTCGAGCCGAGACATTTATGTCAGAATTTTAAATTTACTGGCACATTTGTGTGATGTATCTTAAAGTATAACACACGCAAAAAAAAAAAAAAAAAAAAAAAAAAAAAAAAAAAGAAATCAATATTACATGTGAAAACTTAGCTTCTGTTGTAGCGTGTTAATCTTAGAGACCAAAATTATATGTGAAAGGTTAGCTTTTCTTGTGGATATACGGTACTGTGTACATTAATGTAAACCGTTAACTTTTCCTCTTGCGTGTTCGCGCTATGTAACCAGTGATCTTGCTATTGGCTGACTATAACACGTGTCCTATGCTCTGAATAGCTGCTGTCATCGGCTGGCGAGATCTCGCGGCTTGAGATATGACTCGCTTACAAAAGGACATCGCAATCTCGGTTTCAACGCTCCGAAAACTAACGCGCTGTGTTTGGTGCAATTCGAATTTATACTTTCGTAATACGAAAATATGCAGCGTATATGTTGCTGCAAATCAAAGGTCTTTCCAAAACTTCTCTGTCCCGTCTTTTCTTTTTTTTCCGGGAAGTTCTGCGCGATTGTATAAAACGTTAACCATTCAAAGGATTGATAAGTTTTACAGTTCCGAGGGAAAATCTACGGAAAACCTACTGTCACTTAACACAGAAAAAGTGTATTTTCGCCCGGGAAAAAGCATATTTTTTAAACGAGATATCCGGGAGAAATCCGGGAATAATCCGGGAATTTTTTTTCCTTGTTCCCGTATACACCCTGAAGTCATAGATATTTTTTATTCTATTAGTTACATTTTACATTTAGAAGCGAATTTATTTATTACCTACATAAATACAAGTTTTTCACTCACTATCGTGAAAGTTTCAAATGACAAAATCTGACTGAAGAACATTGCATATAGTATTTCCCCATGGCAGTGTAACATGATGTGGGTGGAGAGGAGAGGAAGAAGATTACGGCAGCCTCAGGGTGAGGAGGGGGAGGGGGGAATGTTTTATGTGCATTGTTATCAACTCAGGCGCGACGCAACGATCAGTTGCTATGGTACAAAATGCACACGGAATTAACGTTTCGTGAAGACGTGTGAAATCGGAATTGTACGAGACCCAGAATGAGCAGGAATATCTTCGTCGTCATTAACCGCCAAATGCCTTGTTGATTAATGCTGAACACACGTTCATAGAGCAGCTACAAAGCAAGTGTTCGAACGTAGTGGCTGGCAGCATTTGAAAACATGATGTCATAGTCACGAAGACTACCGACTTGTGCCAATACGTATGAAGCAGAACTATGGAGCAAAGTGACACTGGTACGGAGGCAGGCGGTGGCAGCTGTTGTTTATATTGGAACCTTGTGGTGTTATGTTTTTGATTATAAGATATTAATGATTTCTCATTGTAAGTCTTATCACAAGTCTCTCTCTGTGGCCAGCGGGGAGTGGCGGATGGGGGGATTGTTAGAAGGGGGCGCGTTCCGTCACCTAAAAGTTTAGAAATTAAGCACTGGTGTGACGGTCTCGTGCGCAACTTGTTTTTGTAGTCAACACCATTTAAATCCCACAAACACCTATGCCTAGCACAGATATCCAATAAACGAACAATTTTCTCAGTTCCCCACTTCATACTTCAATTTGTTTATACTCTACTGAAACAACGAGTTGCGTATACTCGAGCCGCACACGCGCGGTGTCTGGTAGCACAGTTCCTTGTAATCCAGTGTCGTGTGAACTTGGCTTAATCGCGGGAGTCCTGAGTGACGGGCCGAGGGCTGCAACGCTCATTTCTGGCGCAGGGGGAGCAGGCAGGCAACTTGGCTGTTGTGTGCACAGTAGAGTTGTGGCGATTCGTGAATGAATCGTTCATTTGAACGACTCTAAAGAAAGAATCCTAAGAATCGAATCGTGATACGGACGAATCCCCGTTCAAAAGAATCTTAAGAACAATTGCGTGTTTCCGAGTCGTGACGATTTTAAGTTCCAACGATTCATCGATTCTTAGTACGCTATGCTTCGAAGGCAACCTCCAAATCATGCCGGGTCCTGCCGAATGATTACGACCGCCAGATGGCAGTCAAGTGGAGGATGCGTGTGAACAAAGGAAGCTCGGAACGAACAAACGAAGTTCGTGGGCCGTAATATTACTCGTGAAAACCAAGCTGACACATGGCGGTGGCTGACGGGAACGAGCGTAAAAGGCATTTCCCATTTACTATCGCTACCATTGAGAGGTGGCAGAAGCCCCCTCTCATATTTCTATCTTACTCTGAGTAATTCGATTTTCCTCTCTAATTGCATGCGATGAAAAGTTGCTATTCCTTCACACGCAGACTTCCCACGCAGCGTCTCTCGTCACCCAGATGCGCCGGAAGGGGCGGCTGGGCTAGAGATTCCGTTACTTCGCAGAAACTTAGTGAAAACCGTTTCTGGCGGGCTACCAGCGAGCCGTGGGATTGACTTGTGTTCCCAGGCAGTCTTGGCGGACAAAATCCCGCGTTTTCTGCAAAATCGTAACTGTGATTGGTTTGCTCAGGGCATAGCTCCGTGACGTAGCAAAATCGGCGCAGAAATTGGCGCCAAGAATCTCCATTGGTGGAATGGAAGTGCTTCGGCAATAGAGTGGCATTTTCCGCCGGTTTTCGAGTTGCTGATTGGAACGTTTAACCACGACCACTGTCTTGGGGGCGGGAATGTTCTGTGTTCGGTTTGTACGTGTGCTCTTGAAGGTAGTCGGCTCTCGCCTTTCTGTCGGAGTAGGTTACAAGACTGAGCTCTCGCTGCCCTGGACAGCCTGCCTTTCATTGGCTGTCTAATATACTTTCATTTAATTGTAACTGTTTGACGAAGTTGCTGAAGTTTCGACTTCAACGTATCTTTCTGAGTACAGTTGGCAATTAAGCGTTCTGCATACAAGCGGCCTATGTTGTCTGTCTTGAGCAGTTTTGGCTAAAGTTGACTGTATCGGAGTTACTGTGTGACTTCGCTTGTTAAAATCAATCACTGTACCATCAGTGATTGTGTGGGGAGCCTTCTTCGTCTCCCTCAGAGGCGCATTTGTATTGCTAGGAAGTCTTTAGTCTGGAACAACCAGACCAGGATAATTTGTTTCGGGCTATACTCGCGACATTATCATCACCACGACGGGACGTTGAAGCTACCAATCATCGCCTCCGGTACGCCAGATCGTGTTCTTGCAGTTAAGAAGAGAGTTTGGTAATGTATGTCCACAGCACTGGCAGATAGGGATCTTCCTAGGTGATAATCAGAGCTCAGAGAGTGTGCCTGTTTGTCTTTTTCTAACTTTGTTCTGTCTTGGGTGTTCATTGTCTGAGTTCTCACTACTGTAGCAGCAATTAATGTTGGGTTGGCTGTGTGTTTCTCTTAAGATTTGAGTTGCAAGAAATTGGTTCCACATACCACTTCGTCATAAAAGTCACAATCTAGTTTAGGGACAACTTCACCTTCACAGCATTTATTTGAGTATCCAATTTGAGCCAATTTGATGTATTGTAAATGTTTCATGTGTTTTTTTATGATGTTGAGTTTCGTCATAATAAATCAAATTGTTATTTTGGGCAGAACTTTCATTCTGTTAATTGGTACGTTACTGAAACTTTCCTTTATTTAAGTAATGTCTATCAAATTAAATTATTGCAGGTGCCAAACTCTTTTCTACTCCACTTGCAGGGTCGATTACAGTCAGTTCGCGTTTCTTCTTAATCCATGTGCAACAGCAAAAGTCGGAGTTAGAATAGGGGGGGGGGGGCGGGGGGCTTAGAGCATCAATTACATATGAAGATTCTAGAAGAATTTAGTGTTAAATACACTGCTAGCCCCAGCACCTCGAATAAAATGTTGACCCTTAGCCTCGGATCTTTCCTGTGAATCACTGGTAAGCAAATAGTATTCTTAGTAGGATCTTGCAAATTTTTTCTCTATTTTTTTAATAATTAACGCCCAATTTCTTTTTCTTGTAGTTCCGCGATTAGTTTTTAAGTAGCGGCGCATTATTACAGTTTTTGTTTTCAGTGTATATTTTTTTTGTTTGTTTATTGCTTTTTGTGTTTCTTTGATGTGGTGTCCATACCACATCACACTTTGTCGGGGTTGCGTGCGGTTTCTGTACCACAACAGATTGTGCATGTAACTACAGCGTTGGAACGTCGTTGTTGAAATTTATGTCTATGTGTAAAAATGTAGAGAGTACATTATTTTTATCGTGCATTTTAGATAAATTTGTTTTTCATGAATGATCACGAGAAGTAAGGCACGACTATTAGCGAGGGAAGCTAAAACAAAAGAGGATAGCATAATGCATAAGGGGCAGGTTACTGACGGGGATAGGTTCAGAGATGAGATGGACACATTTTTAGCAGGACAGGACGACAGACTCATTGATGAGGAAGGTGATTTGGACGTGATCTTAGAGCAACGTCGCGGCCATGATTATGACAGACGATGAAACAGAGACAGGCACACAGGTCGAGACGGTAGCAGAAGTTTACAGTCAAACGAACGAGAGCAGACAGAGGCCAGCTCGGTCACGTCAGAGCTCTAGCGCCCAGGTGTCCGAAGTTACATCGCCCATGTGTGACGAGGATAAAAAAATGACATAAACCCAATACTGAGCTTCCTGCGATCAATGAAGGAAGAAGCTGACAAACGGCGCAGGAAGGAGAAGGAAGAAGATGAGAAATAGCGTAAGAAGGAGAAGGAAGAAGATGAGAAACAGCGTAAGAAGGAGAAGGAAGAAGCTGACGAACAGCGTAAGAAGGACACTGAGGCAATAATTTCGTATATAGGGGAAATTCGTGGGGAATTACTAACAATAAAGAAAGAATGTGGAGAAGCAAAACAAATGTCAATGGTAGCACAAAAAGTAGCAGGCCTAGCCAAAACTGCAGCAACAGGGGCAATGAAAATCGCAAGAGTAACTTCTCAACTCGCAGGGCGCTTGCGACGTGCGACACAAGTCCACTCCAAATTCCTAGCGGCCTTAAAGACTCAAGGTAATATTGCGGTTATGAACATCACGAAACGAATGAAAGAAGTAGAGAGTCGGATAGCAAAACTAGAGCGAAACGGGCGCACGAACACTGCGCGTTCGGATACCAATGATGGAGTACACAGAATTGTGTCTCCGAGGAAAAGCCCGCCGTGCTCTAGCCCAGTGACAGAGTGCGGAACTAACAATGCACACGCAGAAACAGCGAGTAATAGCTCCAATAATTGCAGCCCCCTTAGAAGAGTGAATGCTAAATGCCACTTCCACTGTGATACAGAGGTAGCACATCACAGTTATCAGCAAGATAGATCAGGACACTCAGCAGACGTGCAAGTATCGGAAACGAGTGACAACACCAGTGCGAGGATCGGACAGGATTTTGATCAGAATCACTTCCTGTCGATACTAAAATGCCAGAAATTCAAAGATAATGGAGGGTCGATGCATCCGAAGAGCTGGGTGATGCAGTTTACAAATTCATTACCGTCGTCATGGCCAACCCAGGCAAAATTAGAATTCATGTGTGGACACATCGAAGGCCAGGCCGCGGGAAAGATGCGGGGTGTGGCAGCGACGTGTCGGACTTATCAGGAATTTGTTGGTGCATTCCTGCGGACCTACTGGTCAAAGGAAACGCAAGACAGCATTAAAGAGGAAATAATATTTTGTCCTGAACTGGAAGTGTCCGGGCATAGGAGCGCAACCAAATTTTTTGATGACTTACTCAAGAAGAATCAGTTTTTAGATAGTCCATATAGCAACTGAGAAATCATTAAATTTTGCTTTTCCAAATTGCCAGTTAGGTATCAACAGACACTTGTCAGGAAGTGTAGATCTGACATAGAAGCATTCAAGAGTCTATTGCGCGAACTTGAAATAATCTTCGATAAACAATACGCAAAGGACAGGAAGAAGGCGCAAAATAACAAATACCACGGGCCGACAAGGGAAGACGACAACAGATCGCATCATCGCGATGGTCAGTTAGGAAACCAGATTTACGGAAATCAAGGTTACACTATTCAAGGTTATGGAAACCAGAGACACGGAAACCAGAACGTCAGAGAACAGGACCAATCTAAACAAGCAATCTGGGACAGGAGGAATGACGAACGGCAAAGCGACCGTAATTGGAGAGAGCGAAATCAAGGACAACAGGAGAACCAAGAGATTGAAATTAGACCTGCAAATCCTAATGCACGTCAGAGGAGGGGGAGTCTAACAAGGGATTGGCGCTAGTCCATAGAACTCCACCACATCTCTCACACAAAGGAAGAATAGTAGTTTAAGTGGTGTACATAGTAGAATAGGCAAATATATGAACCTTTCTTCGGGGAACAATAATCATTGCATTAATAGATCAAGATTGTTAAACTATTAACACGTTGTGTTGTCTCACATCAGAATTTACTGCGGCTTTCCTTTTTGATTTATGTTCGCGACTTACAATGTTGATGGAGTAGGAGGCACTACCATTCCATGAGCAATGTTTTTGTCCTTTCCTGTCTGGTGTCCATGTTGAGGGATAATGATGAGTGAGGAGATGTCGCACAAACGGGCGCATACAAGAACGTGCTCCGCGAGGCGTTCTGGGAAGTCGTGATACGCTCCATAGCGGCCACAACCAGTTCGCGAGACGTTCATAACAATGCTTGCAAGCGCGCGTCAGTGCACTGCAAGATTGTGGTATATTGCGTTATTTCGAGGATGAATATGGGCAGTAAAGTTTTTACAGTGGTGCGCCAGCATCGTTGTCTTGCAAGTCGGGGTGAACCAGTGAGCGTTTTACTCCAGTGGTGCCCTAGACGGTAGAAATGCGGGCATAAAGCCTACCATGCCAATGTGCTGGTTGAGGATTTAACGTGCTGCTCGTGACTGTTACAGATGAATAACCAAGGAATTATACTTGGAGATTCGTGACATACTGTGTAGCTGGCGTGCGGTGGGCGACTGAATCTTCAACAGGAACCAGTCCTGGCTTGGCCATATTACATTGCCTCTGGAAAGGTGTGCTTTGATCGCGAAAACCGCATCACATAGAAAAGGAAATTGCAACTATAAATTTATTGTCTTGAGCCATGGCTAACCCAGTCTCTGGAGTCTCAGTGAGGCGTAGTGAGAACTCGGAGGCCATGTCGTACGGTGCGCACACCACTGTCGTCAACAGCGGCGAGCAGCAAGACATCTCAGCGTAACAGGAATTATGTAAGAATATTGTATAAGGTAAAAAAAAAGAGAGGGAGAGAGTACCATATAGTAGGATAAATTAAACTTTAGGATTTAACAGTAACTAGATCCTTAATATTGTGGGGGTTTTCTACCACAAGTGTGTGGCGCGCGCCTGTTGGGATACTATTTTTCAGGTCTCCAAATCACAGACCCGAGATGGAGGGACGACCGGCGAGCGAACGTAGAATAGTTGCATGTTCTTTATAGCTCAGTAAAACTTCAACGCGCATAATAACATAATTTCTACAAAAGACATAGAATGTAGATCGTTGGCATATGGTAGTTAATTCTTGAGCATGTCTACTGTCGATCTATATACACTCCTGGAAATGGAAAAAAGAACACATTGACACCGGTGTGTCAGACCCACCATACTTGCTCCGGACACTGCGAGAGGGCTGTACAAGCAATGATCACACGCACAGCACAGCGGACACACCAGGAACCTCGGTGTTGGCCGTCGAATGGCGCTATCTGCGCAGCATTTGTGCACCGCCGCCGTCAGTGTCAGCCAGTTTGCCGTGGCATACGGAGCTCCATCGCAGTCTTTAACACTGGTAGCATGCCGCGACAGCGTGGACGTGAACCGTATGTGCAGTTGACGGACTTTGAGCGAGGGCGTATAGTGGGCATGCGGGAGGCCGGGTGGACGTACCGCCGAATTGCTCAACACGTGGGGCGTGAGGTCTCCACAGTACATCGATGTTGTCGCCAGTGGTCGGCGGAAGGTGCACGTGCCCGTCGACCTGGGACCGGACCGCAGCGACGCACGGATGCACGCCAAGACCGTAGGATCCTACGCAGTGCCGTAGGGGACTGCACCGCCACTTCCCAGCAAATTAGGGACACTGTTGCTCCTGGGGTACCGGCGAGGACCATTCGCAACCGTCTCCATGAAGCTGGGCTACGGTCCCGCACACCGTTGGGCCGTCTTCCGCTCACGCCCCAACATCGTGCAGCCCCCCTCCAGTGGTGTCGCGACAGGCGTGAATGGAGGGACGAATGGAGACGTGTCGTCTTCAGCGATGAGAGTCGCTTCTGCCTTGGTGCCAATGATGGTCGTATGCGTGTTTGGCGCCGTGCAGGTGAGCGCCACAATCAGGACTGCATACGACCGAGGCACACAGGGCCAACACCCGGCATCATGGTGTGGGGAGCGATCTCCTACACTGGCCGTACACCACTGGTGATCGTCGAGGGGACACTGAATAGTGCACGGTACATCCAAACCGTCATCGAACCCATCGTTCTACCATTCCTAGACCGGCAAGGGAACTTGCTGTTCCAACAGGACAATGCACGTCCGCATGTATCCCGTGCCACCCAACGTGCTCTAGAAGGTGTAAGTCAACTACCCTGGCCAGCAAGATCTCCGGATCTGTCCCCCATTGAGCATGTTTGGGACTGGATGAAGCGTCGTCTCACGCGGTCTGCACGTCCAGCACGAACGCTGGTCCAACTGAGGCGCCAGGTGGAAATGGCATGGCAAGCCATTCCACAGGACTACATCCAGCATCTCTACAATCGTCTCTATGGGAGAATAGCAGCCTGCATTGCTGCGAAAGGTGGATATACACTGTACTAGTGCCGACATTGTGCATGCTCTGTTGCCGGTGTCTATGTGCCTGTGGTTCTGTCAGTGTGATCATGTGATGTATCTGACCCCAGGAATGTGTCAATAAAGTTTCCCCTTCCTGGGACAATGAATTCACGGTGTTCTTATTTCAATTTCCAGGAGTGTATGTGCGGGCCCGCACATTTTGTTGTTCATCCAATACATAGCATCATGTACAGTAGTGAGATCGTTCTTTACACAAATATCAAGATAAATTATTTCCATGGCTAGAATAGATACACCAAGATTTTGTTATAATGATAGCCATAGATTAATAACTATAAAATTAAAATAAGAGTGTCTGAAATGACAGACCATCAATGTATCATTATGTAAATTTATTATAACATAGAAGGTCATGTGGAAAAGTTAGGCACAAGATTTTTGTCAGAATTGTGCAGATGACTGGTATCGTGGCAATGCAGAGGCCAGCCAGAGCAAAAACAAGAGGTCTTTGGCTACCTGCAAGAAAGGGAGTGTCAGCGCACCACCTGACAAGAAGGTCCTACAAGCTGACGGTCACCGGGCCGTATACCAGAGGTATTAGGTGGGATCCATGCCGGGCCACAAGCGAAAGTGAGGCTGGCCGTTGACACTGACACGCGACCCACACGCATCAGCCAGCTAGCTCTCTGGACACGGCAGTCATTTGGAGGGATTCCCTGCGGCAGACCACATTGTCGCGAGTACACGAAGAAGATCATGTATGGTGTCAGAACCTGCACCTCATGTGCCTCAGGACAGAAAGGGATGCTATATACTCACCTGTTTGGGTTTTTACAACTCACTAGCATTGGCTGATCTGCATACACAAAGCAGTATCGTGCCACAAACTCTAACAAATGAATTGTCTCATTTCTAACTTCTCCTCTCTATTAGAGAGCAGTCGTCGCTCCTAGTTCGATCCTGTCTGGATGACCTCACACACTTGTGGAGTCACTCCATGTGCCATCATCCCTCGTCAAACTTCAATATTGGGAAACGTAAAGTACTGTCCAGGGAGAGAAGATATATGGACTAATGATGCATCCCAACCTGTAGACCTCAGAGACATTTAATCGACATGAGGAGACCCTATCACTACGTCTTCCTACTGTACTGCCGTGATCATATGCGTAGGTCTTGCTGCAATCTCAACAGCATACTGCAGATGCTCCAGCACACCCTATTGCTGTTGCAACAATGTTGCAACAACACCCGACATTTAGCCCTATGTGATGTCAGTACTGTGGCCCCATCCCAAAAGCCCCCCTCCGATGCTCAAGACATGGAACCACGTGCATCAATGCACATGACTCAGCATACCAACCCCCTCAGAGAAACTAACGAATTTGTGAAGTGCTTCAAATATTTCTAACAATGTGATTTAGTGCCTCATTCTCAGCTCAGTCGTGAACATTGTGCAATGTGCAAGCACAACTTGACACCCCATGAACCTTGTTTTTTTTTTTCTTAAATTTCTTTCTCTAGTGTTGTTTTTGTAATTTATGTTATACCTTGTATGTGTTTGTGAATTTGCACTGTAATTCTTATGTAAGTGATAGAGTAGGGCGCACAAATTACAAATTACTGTATTTTTCTCTACAACATGTTTTTTTTGTATTCTGTATTTTTTGTTGTGTATATGCAAACAGTGTGCCTGAAGTCCCCATAAACTTAAGCAGATACCACCACTGTCATTGTGAATGGACCATCAGTTCAGGGAACATTTTGTAAAGGTTATTCTTGCTGCAGGGAGACAGAATGAATCGGAGGTTGAAATTAGATTCTGAAAGCTCACAAAGAGATTGTTAACTTAAATATTATCATGTGTGATTGAGTTCAGGTTAGTTTAATGATTGAAATTGTTGTAACTTCTTGTGCATTTAATTGCGGAGCACTCCAACTCTGATTGTAAAGAATAAACTGCTCCATATTTTACTCACATGCCCGGGTCATTTTTAGAGCGTGAATGTCTGTGTGAACCAGTGTTTGGAAGGGGCTCCCTGGGTATGGATGTGTGATGTGAGTGTTAGAGTTCGATATTAAGAAGGTGAAGTTGGCTACATCATGAATAATCCTCCCTCTATGAGCTACATTTTTCAGTTGCAGTGATTTTTTTTATAGAGTGCGACATGTGGAGTCAGTTTGCAAGATTGTTCTTGGGCGATTGACTCATTACCTTGCTCATAAGTGAGCCAAACGCTCACCAATTACAATCTAAAATGGCGTAGGGGCTATGAGAGGTGGCAGAAGCCCCCTCTCATATTTCTATCTTACTCTGAGTAATTCAATTTTCCT
Organism: Schistocerca americana; assembly: GCF_021461395.2. NCBI lineage: Eukaryota > Metazoa > Arthropoda > Insecta > Orthoptera > Acrididae > Schistocerca > Schistocerca americana. The sequence goes on from NC_060123.1 coordinate 135,498,826, forward strand.
CTCTAATTGCATGCGGTGAAAAGTTGCTATTCCTTCACACACGGACTTCCCACGCATCGTCTCTCGTCACCCGGGTGGTCCGGTGACAGGCGAGTTCCGCTGAGCTTGAAAGGGTTAAGCCGACGGGTGTGAGGGAGTCGAGTGGATGCTTTCCAGAAGCCGACATTGTCATAACAGTGGGAGCGACACGCCCAGATGCGCCGGAAGATTCCGTTACTTCGCAGGAACTTAGTGAAAACCGTTTCTGGCGGGCTACCAGCGAAGCGTGGGAATGACTTGTGTTCCCAGGCAGTCTTGGCGGGCAAATTCCCGCGTTTTCTGCAAAATCGTAACTGTGATTGGCTTGCTCAGGGCATAGCTCCGTGACGTAGCAAAATCGGCGCAGAAATTGGCGCCAAGAATCTCCATTGGTGGAATGGTAGTGCTTCGGCAAAAGAGTGGAATTTTCCGCCGGTTTTCGAGTTGCTGATTGGAATGTTTAACCACGGCCACTGTCGTGGGGGCGGGAATGTTCTGTGTTCGGTTTGTACGTGTGCTCTTGAAGGTAGTCGGCTCTCGCCTTTCGGTCGGAGTAGGTTACAAGACTGAGCTCTCGCTGCTCTGGACAGCCTGCCTTCCGTTGGCTGTCTAATATACTTTTATTTAATTGTAACTGTTTGATGAAGTTGCTGAAGTTTCGACTTCAACGTAACTTTGAGAGTACAGTTGGCAATTGAGTGTTCTGCATACAAGCGGCCAATGTTGTCTGTCTTGAGCAGTTTTGGCTAAAGTTGACTGTATCGGAGTTACTGTGTGACTTCGCTTGTTAAAATCAATCACTGTACCATCAGTGATTGTGTGGGGAGCCTTTTTCGTCTCCCTCAGAGGCGCATTTGTATTGCTAGGAAGTCTTTAGTCTGGAACAACCAGACCAGGATAATTTGTTTCGGGCTATACTCGCGACATTATCATCACCACGACGGGACGTCGAAGCAACCAGCCATCGCCTCCGGTACGCCAGATCGTGTCCTTGCAGTTAAGAAGAGAGTTTGGTAATGTATGTCCACAGCACCGGCAGATAGGGATCTTCCCAGGTGATAATCAGAGCTCAGCAGAGCGCGCCTGTTTGTCTTTTTCTAACTTTGTTCTGTCTTGGGTGTTCATTGTCTGAGTTCTCACTACTGTAGCAGCAATTAATGTTGGGTTGGCTGTGTGTTTCTCTTAAGATTTGAGTTGCAAGAAATTGGTTCCACATACCACTTCGTCATAAAAGTCACAATCTAGTTTAGGGACAACTTCACCTTCACAGCATTTATTTGAGTATCCAGTTTGATGTATTGTAAATGTTTCATGTGTTTTGTTTATGATGTTGAGTTTCGTCATAATAAATCAAATTGTTATTTTGGACAGAACTTTCATTCTGTTAATCGGTAGAGCAACCCTTTCATTTCTCACTACGTTACTGAAACTTTCCTTTATTTAAGTAATGTCTATCAAATTAAATTATTGCAGGTGCCAAACTCTTTTCTACTCCACTTGCAGGGTCGATTACAGTCAGTTCGAGTTTCTTCTCAATCCATGTGCAACAGCAAAAGTAGGAGTTAGAATAGGGGGGGCTTAGAGCATCATTTACATATGAAGATTCTAGAAGAATTTAGTGTTAAATACACTGCTAGCCCTAGCACCTCGCACCATCAGCCACCGCGCTAACGTCAGCTTAGTTTGCGCGAGTAATACACGAACTAGTGATGACAAACGATATACAGCGAGTACACAGCTCCCAATACACACGTTTAAAATGAAGAAATCCAAGTATGATGAATAAATACCTCTTATTTGTCGCACATGCAATGCAAAACACACACACCTTCTTTACACACGAGCAATAGCACTTGGATTATGTATTATATTTCGCGTATCTCGAAAACGGCCCTAACGATTTGGATGAAATTTTGTATTTAGACTGGTTATTGCTTTTTGAGTTCACCTACATAGTTCCATTCTTTCGTAAAAAGTCAATTTTACAGTATATATATCCTACATAGTTCCATTCGTAAAAACGCAATTTTATATTATAAAAACGCTATTTCACATGTTTTCAGCGCCATCTCGTAAAACTTTGTTAGTACGTATTAAATGTAGTTAAGGTTTTTAGAAGAAATGAAAGTTAAGCTAAATTTGCTGTGTGGGAGGGCTGTCAGCTGCGTTATGAATTGCAAGGGAGATGTGGACTTGGAAAGACATCTTAGCAGAGAAAAACAGGATGATATGAGCCAAACCACGTCTGCCTCACTAGCAGTGATTTTGTTACTATAAAACAGACGTCTGCAGTTAGATAAGCTCAAGCCACACAACCAAACTGGCATACCACGTAATTTTGCACAACCTTTCGCACAAATCGACTCCTCTTTCCTGGCATACTGAAACAAGACAATAGATGCAATCAAATCAAACGTGACCTTTCATCAGTTAAGGCATTACACGTATAAATCGAGAATCACACTTATAACGTCATACGCATGTTTACTCATAAATAAACTATTTCTGGCATATCTTATCATGACACAGTTCGATCCTAACCCCATTGACAATTTCAGACATGTCCTGCCATCTGTGAGTAAGATGTAGAACTTTTTGCATTTTGTAAGAAGCGTGCCATCGAAGTCTAGAATGAATCGTGAATGAATCGTAGGAATCGATTCACAATGTGAGAGTGAATCGTAGGAATCAATCGGGAAAAAGAATCGTGTTGCCCAACTCTAGTGCACAGGCCGGAACCGCGCCCTGCGACAACCTCCATCCCCGTCAAAAGCAACAGTGTGGAGGTGGCTGCCTATGGCATGTAGCGAACTGGAATCTGCCACGATCTGCAATCCTCTAGCGATATACACATGTAACAATTACTTATTATGACAATATTTCAGTGGTGATCATTCTTGCCCGCTGACATAACATAAGCGAGAAAAGATCTTTACTTTACACTGGTATTGCCCTAATTGGTTCGTAACACATGGAGTCTAAAAAGTACCGTAAAGGAAAACAATTACTTCAGTGTATTATTACTAGTACAAGGCGAGTACAAACAAGGAAGCTACTGTTGAGCGATGTACTCTACAAAAACAGTTCGATTAAATGAACGAAATTGCTTTAGTCACTCACTATTGGCTCAAGATAAGTACAAACAGTCAATTTACTCTTCTCTTATTGATATGATAAAAACGTAGTTATGACTGGACAAGATCTTCAATTACAAGAAAGGAGTGTGCCAATTCACTCGAACATGAAATACAATGACGTGACAAAAGTCATGGTATAGCAATATCTGCATATACAGACGGCGGTAATATCGTGTACACAAGGTAAAAAAGTGCAGTGCACTGGCGGAACTGTTATTTACGTTCAGGTGATTCATGTGAAAAGGTTTTCGAGTTCATGACGACCGCACAACGGGAATTAACAGACTTTTAACGCGGAATGATAGTTGGAGAAAGACGTATGAGTCATTCCATCTCGGAAATCGTCAGGGAATGCAATATTTCGAGATCGACAGCGTCAAAAGTGTGCCGAGAATACGGCCGTCACCTGACGACCGAGAGCAGAGGCGTTTGCGTAGAGTTGTCAGCGCTAACAGACAAGCAACAATGTGTGAAATAATGTTTGGTCAGAAGATGCTGTCTTCTTTGGTAAATCTCCCAATGAAGTGGTATTCTGGCTGTCAAAAACTTCGCTAAGAGGTTAGAAACTATTTAACCACAGATGAAAAAATGATCACCAAAACTTTCGAACAAGACAGAACCCACAATAAGAAATCAGTGTTTCCTAAATATCACATTGGTCAATGGGCTACGATGACGAATCCCTATGCACCAAAAGGAAAAACTATGAAGCCTGTGACACCTTATCTGAGCCCCTTTCAAGTAACAAAAATGACATCACCTGTTAACGTCAAACTGCCACTTCCATCTCGCATCATGATAGTTCACGTAGTTCACGTCAGTCGAATTCATCCTTTTAAGGGAACCATAGAGGTTGTGCATCCACTGTCAGCTGCTTCTTCCAAAGACTAGTAGTCACAGGATCATCAGCCTCAGCTGCTTGTATTATTTTGAGTAGTAGTGGGAATCATACACTACAAATTCAAGCAGCTAGTAGCCCAAATCCTAGGGGTTCAAATTTGTTCCAGCTTATCGACAAGTGCCGGCACGAAGATGAAGAACACAAGAGCAGATAAGGCTGTGAGACACGTCAGCCAGTAGCCCACTGACAAGGACTGCACCACGACAGGAGCAGCCTCTACAAGAAGAGAATATAAGCACTGCTCCTGCCAGCCTGAGCCGCACAGCACTAGACCAGGACTAGCAGACATGGACAGTTAGAAGATGGACGCTAGGAGGGTGCTACGATAGCAGTTATAAGTGATCCGTATTAACTGCTTGTATGGACATTGTCTATAGCGAGGGACACACTGTTTGCATGTCGCCCATCGCTTGCGACATGTTGTTGTCATACAAAGTTAAGTATTGTCAACCTTCTTTATTGTAATAAAAACTATTAATGTGATTTGCTTGAATTGTTGTCTAGCTATCCGCGAAAGTAGCATCCTTTAGGCACCCTGTAAGAGATGAGTGGGCGGGACCCCACAAAATGAGTCACAATTGCACCAACCAAAAGTAGTTCGATGAGGGACAATGTGAACCATGAACAAAGATCTCGGCATTGGGTTCAGCGATGGTGAAATCAGACAGATACTGTAAACAGTGCAAAGGGTAAAGTGATACCATGACATCGAGGAGTAGTGCAAATGGCAAATAGTGCCTATATTTCAACAAAATTCGAAGGGATTTTCTTCGTGGACGGGAGGCAATGTAAAAGGATAAAGTTACGAACTAGACTTACAATCAGCAGTGCAATGCCAAAGTGGAAGTAGGCCATGATAAAATCGGGTGCCAGCTAGTAGACTGTGTGGTCAGTAGCTTCGAAACTGCCTGGCGGTTGCCTCATGCCCATGCTGCCCGAGCCTTCTGTGAGGCATTGAAGCCTGATTATGAAACTGTGTCGTTGCCTCCAGCCCAGAACATTCTGTGCGACCCACTAATGCCGATGTATAAACCTGCCAAACAAACTCTTCATTGTCCAACAGCTGGGCAATAATGTGATACAAGCCTGTGCTATTCCACATCATTCCAATGACGCAGACGCAGATGCCTGAGCCAGAACACAGGACTTGCTGCCTGCTGCAAAAGCACCGATGCGCCAGGGTGGGCCCTAACTTCGGCACACTCCTGGAAGTACAACGTTGGGAATCAGGGAGCCATACACCTGATCATCCTTAGAGCTTAATTTTGTTTAGTGATTCAGTATCGCGAGCAATCAGATGGCATCAGTTTTAGACGTTCAGATAGTGAGTGTTGAACCTGTCAGCGAGGGCTAGTCAGTGACTGAGAAAATTACGGATGTCCTGCACTTCTCCACAAACAAATCTATGCCTGAGCGAGTCAATATTTCCACATTTGTTGCAGGCTGCTGTTGCAGTGAGGTGGATTCTGTGCCGTTTTTCGTTTTGTTGGCATTTTGTCGTTGACAATCAGATACCATCATGAGCGAATTAGTGCAGGCAAGAATACTCGGTGAATATTTCGTCACAGTACTGTCCATTTCACCTGTGGTCCCTTTCTTCAATGTGGACTTTATCACGATTCTTTATATCTACTTGTTAAGAAGCTGCAAGGCCTTTGGAATGTTTGCTGTGCACATAGTTAAATTCAAGAAAATATTTCCTGATGTGCTGGTATTCAGGAGGAATTATAATGAAGTATGTTTACGGGGCTAGCAGCCTCACTTGTGTCATGCACCTGCTGCTGTATTTGTTTCTCATTTTGGTTGATGAGGAGTGCCCCACATTGCTGTCGAATGCCAATCACCCAACGCCACCTAGTGAGGAAAGCAGGGTGAGTGCTGTGAAATGTCCCTTAAAGGTATTACCACAAAGAAGAAATCAGCTGAATACATGGTGAACATTCACTGCCAAAGCTTTGGTGTACGGATATACTTGGGCAACATAGTGCGTTTTGTTTCTCATGAATGCGTGAACTTTTTGCACCTTTTGCTGGAGGTTTAGCTGCCTGTCAGGGTGCAGATACAGAGTAGTCCTTAAACGTTTCCAGAGGTTTGTCCAGTTCTTAGTAATCATGCGTCCAGTTGTGGCCTCCCAGTAGATGCCCAGACAACAGTACGTGGGCTGTTGCTCAGGCTGTCACTTCAGGCGTTTTGCCAAAGACCCTGCAAAGGGTAAGTATGGCCATCTTCCTGCTCTTGATCTGATTGCCAGACGCCTTCAAGTATATTTTAATTATATCTTACAGGGAGGCCAGATCCTGCTGGGAAGACACAACAACAGATACATCGACTGCGTACGCAGTGCAGCGGATTTATGGGTTCTAAACCACTAACTCTCTAATTCCGCTTTCAGTGAGACGCAGTAGTGATTCAGGGGCTATAGTATAAACGGCGTTTTGTTTGTCATGAATACATGAACTTTTGATAACATGCATCTTTGCGTACAGAACGACCAGTACGGAGCTACACTCCTGGAAAATGAAATAAGAACACCGTGAATTCATTGTCCCAGGAAGGGGAAACTTTATTGACACATTCCTGGGGTCAGATACATCACATGATCACACTGACAGAACCACAGGCACATAGAAACAGGCAACAGAGCATGCACAATGTCGGCACTAGTACCGTGTATATCCACCTTTCGCAGCAATGCAGGCTGCTATTCTCCCATAGAGACGATCGTAGAGATGCTGGATGTAGTCCTGTGGAACGGCTTGCCATGCCATTTCCACCTGGCGCCTCAGTTGGACCAGCGTTCGTGCTGGACGTGCAGACCGCGTGAGACGACGCTTCATCCAGTCCCAAACATGCTCAATGGGGGACAGATCCGGAGATCTTGCTGGCCAGGGTAGTTGACTTACACCTTCTAGAGCACGTTGGGTGGCACGGGATACATGCGGACGTGCATTGTCCTGTTGGAACAGCAAGTTCCCTTGCCGGTCTAGGAATGGTAGAACGATGGGTTCGATGACGGTTTGGATGTACCGTGCACTATTCAGTGTCCCCTCGACGATCACCAGTGGTGTACGGCCAGTGTAGGAGATCGCTCTCCACACCATGATGCCGGATGTTGGCCCTGTGTGCCTCGGTCGTATGCAGTCCTGATTGTGGTGCTCACCTGCACGGCGCCAAACACGCATACGACCATCATTGGCACCAAGGCAGAAGCGACTCTCATCGCTGAAGACGACACGTCTCCATTCGTCCCTCCATTCACGCCTGTCGCGACACCACTGGAGGCGGGCTGCACGATGTTGGGGCGTGAGCGGAAGACGGCCCAACGGTGTGCGGGACCGTAGCCCAGCTTCATGGAGACGGTTGCGAATGGTCCTCACCGATACCCCAGGAGCAACAGTGTCCCTAATTTGCTGGGAAGTGGCGGTGCAGTCCCCTACGGCACTGCGTAGGATCCTACGGTGTTGGCGTGCATCCGTGCGTCGCTGCGGTCCGGTCCCAGGTCGACAGGCACGTGCACCTTCCGCCGACCACTGGCGACAACATCGATGTACTGTGGAGACCTCACGCCCCACGTGTTGAGCAATTCGGCGGTACGTCCACCCGGCCTCCCGCATGCCCACCATACGCCCTCGCTCAAAGTCCGTCAACTGCACATACGGTTCACGTCCACGCTGTCGCGGCATGCTACCAGTGTTAAAGAATGCGATGGAGCTCCGTATGCCACGGCAAACTGGCTGACACTGCCGGCGGCGGTGCACAAATGCTGCGCAGCTAGCGCCATTCGACGGCCAACACCGCGGTTCCTGGTGTGTCCGCTGTGCCGTGCGTGTGATCATTGCTTGTACAGCCCTCTCGCTGTGTCCGGAGCAAGTATGGTGGGTCTGACACACCGGTGTCAATGTGTTCTTTTTTCCATTTCCAGGAGTGTATTTTATGAGGTGATCATTAATTAAAATTCCGACAGGAAGCATTTAATAGTGAGCCATGGAAGACTTGTAATACGATCTCCATATCCCAGCGTTTCATTACTTTTATTAAAAACTCATGGTTCACATGGTCAAGCGCTTTCGAAAAGTCTAGAAACACAGTTGCTCCTTCAACTCCGGCACTGCTGCAGAATTTATCGTGGCCCCTAGTCCACGTGCTGTAGAAAGATTGCTTCCACGAGAGACTGCACAATGTTGATAGCAACCTAAAGGTTTCTCCAAGAGTGATTCCATACAGATCTTGACTGCACATGTAATGATTTTGAAATCTGTGTTAAGCAGTGTCAGAGGACGGTGGCTGCATACATGTGTACACGGACCAGTTTTCACGAGAACAACTCTCCCATCTTTCAGATGGTTGGGTAACACTGTCTCTCACCACACGTCATTAGCAACAGCTTGGAGGGAGTCTCTGAAGATGTCTCAAAAGCGCTAATAGAATTATGCTCGGAAGCCACCAGGCCAGGGCTACTTTCCCTTAGCTGCATAGGAGCTTGCTTCTTCAGTCTTGTCCATCGTGATTCGGGCTTCCAGAGTGAATCTGTCCACCTCTTCCAGGTGTTCCTGGGTATTGCTGAATACTGTGTGACGAAACTGATCGTAGACGTCTTGTCTGTCTTACAGAGTACTCCACAGTCCAGTTACGTTAATGTGCCCAACTGTCAAGAGCCTTAATAACCACCCTTTGCAGCGCAGACGTGCAGGAGGAGAACCAGTGAGATTCTGGGTGGTACCAACAAGCGTATGGAGTCATATCAGTTCCAGTATCACGGCCAGCTGCACTAGGTTTCTTAGTTGAGGATCTGTGGCTTGAACAGCCTGATCGAGGTGGTTCCACATATTCTTGACTTGGTTTAAATCCGGGGAGTTTGATGACCAGAAGAGTATGATCACCTCATTCTGGTGCTCTTGGTACGACGCACGTACACTGTGAGCTGTGTGACATATTGCATTGTCCTGTTGGTAGATGCCATCGCGCTGAGGAAAAACAAACTGCCTGTAATTGACGTGGTCCCATAGGATAGATTCATACTTGTGTTGATTCATTGTGCCTTCCAGAATGACTAGGCCACCCAGGGAATTCCATAACAACAATCTCTAGACTATAAAGCTCCATCCTCTGACCTGGACCCTTCCGAAAGTTGTTGCAAGGTGTTTTCCACCTGTTCGATGGAGCATAAAAGGTGACTCGTCTGAAAAGGCGATCTGTTACCATTCAGTGGAGGTTCAAGTTGTGGTACTGGCGTACAAATTCCATCCTTCACCGCCGATAAACAGCAGTCAGCATGGGTGCATGAACCAGACGCCTGATGTGGAGGCCCATACGCAACAAAGTTCGCTGAATGGTCATTGAAGAGGCACTGCTGGTAGCCCCTTGGTTCATCTGGGTGGTCAGTTACTCAACAGTTGCTCGTCTGTTCTCTTGTACATATCTTCACATCTGTCATTCACCCCTATCATGCACCACAGTTGCCTCAGTGCCAGTTTTGGACAGCACCGTTTTGCCATGCAGGGTATACTTTAAACACAGTGGCAGGCGAACATAGGTAATACTTGCACCATCAGTCCAAAAGCCAATGGTCATGATGGTTTGGATTTCAGGTAAATCACTCCATTTCCAAATTATGACAACGACAGCACTGTTTTCCGCTTCTTCCCAACACACTTTTTACACTCTACACTGCTAGTGATGCCACCTGCCGTCAGTAAGTGGTTATTGCACTTTGACGTCGAACATAGGTGTTACTTACATAAATGTGATTGGACAATGTTTAATGTGGGTGGACATAGTCCATTGTCCTCATCTGGGTACCTACTGACTGGCTAGTGTCATTCATAAATTCAGTAATTAGTTGAGCTTTTCATCAGCACGGTGTGCACAAAACATGGAACAGTGATACCCTTTCCTTGGCCACTACGTCTTTTAGTCAAGACTGTAAAAAACACTCCAGAGAGCTCTTTCGTCATAATTCCGTAATTTTAGTTTAAAATACTTGAGCTTTGTTTATGGAAAGTGTCTGGGACAGTAGTTCTCTGTAACACGTCCCTGATGCATTGATATCACTATCACTCTATGTTCGATTTTTGCCAGAAGTGTTTTTCCAGATCTACTGTTTCATTATGGACTGAAGCCTGCGCTTTGGTACCGAATCCGCCATGTCAGAGCGTCAGGATAGTGGTGCCCTTGTAAAAGAATTTGCTCCTATTCGAGCCTTGTTTCAGTTTTAAGCTCAGGTTCAACAGTAGGCTAGTATTCAAATTTCAGTAGCAAAACCCCCGAGAGATCTGTTGGTGTTGAAGATTTATAAAACATGAATAGGCATAATGGTAAGAAAAACTGACTGACGCTACGTCATCGCTCTTGAAACGCGGTGTTAGCGCGGGAGGACGTAAGTCCCATCCACTCTGCGTGCTGCCCAATGGGATAGACAAAGTAAATGCAACGCAGGGGCTGTGTAACTGTTCCCAACTGTCAACAAGGTGAACACTGGTGGCCAGTGTTTCCAATTCTAGGCACATATTGAAATTTGGTGTCTGATCCTTAACATGGAGGAAGCAATTTATGTCAGTAGCAGTCTTAGCGGATCGATGTTGGTGCCGATACTTCTGAGTAGTCTTCATTAAAGAAACAGGGAATGCTAGAGTCGTTTGGTTGAGCCTGATGGAACATAGAGGTTTATTATCTGTGTTCTGTTAATGGTACATAAGATGCCTCGCACTTAAGAAAATGCTAGGTATTAGTGGATGGAATGCCGTCATGCATTAGGACTGCAGTACCAGTAGAACTTTCACTACCTACATTAAATATGGCAATATGACCTGCAATGATGACATTGTAATTCTGTCAGAGACAGCAAAGGACCTGGAAGAGCAGCTGAACGGAATGGACAGTGTCTTGAAAGGAGGATATAAGATGAACATCAGTAAAAGCAAAACGAGGATAATGGAATGTGGTCGAATTAAATCGGGTGATGCTGAGGGTATTAGATTAGGAAATGAGACGCTTAAAGTAGTAAATGAGTTTTGCTATTTGGGGAGCAAAATAACTAATGATGGTCGAAGTAGAGAGGATATAAAATGTAGACTGACTATGGCAAGGAAAGCGCTTCTGAAGGAGAGAAATTTGTTAACATCGAGTATAGATTTAAGTGTCAGGAAGTCGTTTCTGAAGGTATTTGTATGGAGCGTAGCCACGTATAGAAGTGAAACATGGACGATAGCTAGACAAGAAGAGAATAGAAGCTTTCGAAATGTGGTGCTACAGAAGGATGCTGAAGATTAGATGGGTAGATCACATAACTAATGAGGAAGTACTGAATAGAATTGGGGAGAAGAGAAATTTGTGGCATAACTTGACTTGAAGAAGGCATCGATTGTTAGGACATATTCTGAGGCATCAAGGGATCACCAACTTAGTATTGGAGGGCAGCGCGGAGGGTAAAAATCGTGGAGGGAGACCAAGAAATGAATACACTAAACAGATTCAGATGGATGTAGGTTGCAGTAGGTACTGGGAGTTGAAGAAGCTTGCACAGGATAGAGTAGCGTGGAGAGCTGCATCAAACCAGTCTCTGGACAGAAGACCACAACAACAACAACGACCTGCAATAGTAATATTGGTCGTGGCAACTTCCTGAAAAGCAATATCGACCGCAGTTCTGTACAGAAAGTCTGCAAGTGCACGTTACAGAGCATCACAAGTTTGGCACTGCATCAAGGGGTTGTAGCTACACTGCAGCGTGAGGTTGCATCCCCGTCTCGACTTCCACCCACCAGGGCGATGATTCGGGCGGTGTCGGTTGGCCTGCTTCCATAGCTACAGAGCCAGCAGTGTACATTCCGAAGTGGTTGCAGCTCCCTTAATGGACACGACCATTTCCAGGAGATCAGACTTTAGTTGTTCGGCTTCCTTGTGTGCTCTGGAAATTGTGGCGTGAATTTTTTTCTCATTGGTTGACAGATGCAACCTGTATTCCTTCCTTTACCTTTTGCCTTTCATATGCTTGCTATGTCAGTCTTTACACTACATTTTGCGTTCACAATGGTGAAAGGAACCTGCAACGGTGAAGATGGCACTTTCATTACCTACAGCCAGATTGCACTACTTGATTCGCCAAGGACTGTGACGCCTCAATTAGTGGCAGTTGTCACCATTTTGGAATCAAGGGTGCCTTCAGTAGCGCTGGGGGTGCATCCACTCCTTCCATCTCTTGTGACGTAGCTTCCTCCATCATCATATCTGCCTCTGTTTCACGATTAGGGTCCACGGTAGGAGGAAGCGCAACTGCCGACTCGGACTAAAGAGCGACAGTGGCGAGGTTTGCGTCGCTGGGTTGCCAACCAGGTCAGCCAAACATTGCACGAGGACACAGTAGTGCAATTGTTTGTCCTCTGGGCCAATGGCAGTTCACTTTGCAAGGAAGCTGTGCTAGCCTGTGTTTGCTACAATTTGCCCACAAGCACTCAGCTGACCCCATAATAATAATAATAATAATAATAATAATAATAATGTACTGGAGAATGATGAATACAAATTATACTGGAACAGAACCATTATAACAGATAAAACAACGCCACATAACAAACCTGACATCATACTCACCAATAAAAAGAAGAAATTAACACAACTAATCGAAATATCCATACCCAATACAACAAATATACAAAAGAAAACAGGAGAAAAAATTGAAAAATACATCCAACTGGCTGAGGAAGTCAAAGACATGTGGCATCAGGATAAAGTTGACATCATACCAATTATACTATCAACTACAGGAGTCATACCACACAATATCCACCAGTACATCAATGCAATACAGCTACATCCAAACATATATATACAACTACAGAAATCCGTAATTATTGATACATGTTCAATTACCCGAAAGTTCCTAAATGCAATATAACACATACCGTACAGTTAAAAGGAAGTGACGCTTGATCAAGGTCCGCGTCACTCCATTTTTAACCGGACCTAACGTCTGAGAAAGTGAAGGAAATAATAATAATAATAATAATGGGGGCTGCCCACTGTGCAAGACGAATGTCCGTACCCCACCATCAAAGGCCCTATACGAAGGGATATGCCTCTTCAGGTTATTACGAACATTCTTAACACTGTTGTTGGCTTTGTATACAACAGACGACCACTTTCATTAGTCACACGAAATATAGCTCCTTAGGGACATAGCCACTGTGAGATACTGTCATGGCAGATTGAATATCCATACGTTTTAATCTCACAGTCAGCATGTACTAGTTTCAGCATCATCATGTTTAAATTTTCGGAAGCCACCAGCCGAAGCTTAATATTTTGACATATTCGATATTTTTCAGTCTCATAAAATGAGAGCTTAACATCCAATTCAAAGTGAGCAATATCATCACGAGCAATCTTAAGTTCCTGAAGTATCCATTTTGAATTTCAAAAGCATTAGGATGTGAAGATTTCCTATCGAAACTGCACTGGACACAATCTGTTCTCTACAAGTTCAATATGTTAGTTACAGAACATTGCTATGACACTCACGAAGTCACGGCTCTCCCGTGTTACATAAACGCACAGGTGCTGAGGGACTGGCTGAGAGACCACAACCATACATATGCTCACTGCCACGACTGCCACACAACTGCTACCTTCGGTTTCATAACCCAAAGCGTCTAGCCACTACGCTCCAATTAGGTTCTGGAGCACGTGATCATGTCCTTTATATCTTGTACATCTAATCTAGACTCTGCAGCCACTGGATCTGGTAGACGGTACTTTTTGTACCGCTGTAACTTCTCCCTTTCCCAGTTCCAGCCGCGTATGGTTCACGGGAAGAGTGATTTCATTGCTGGTAAGCCTGCATGTAAGCTCGAATCTTCTTTAGCTTCATGGTCCTTTTGTGACAAATACATAGGAGTACCGGTAAGTAATATATCGGTTGACTCTTCGAGGAATATACACTCTTGAAGCATTGACAGTAGACTGTCATGATGCACAACGCCTCTCTTGCAGCGCCTGCTAATCAAGTTGGCTAAGCAGCTCTGTGACGCTTTTGCACTTACTAAATGAACCTGTAACGAAACGTGTAGTTCTTCTTTGGATCTCCTCTATTTTCTTAATCAGTCCTATCTGGTACAGATCCGAGACTGATGAGCAATATTCAAGTATTGGTCGAACGAGTGTTTTGTAAGCTACTTCTTGGTTGATCAACTACATTTTCCAAGGATTCTTTCGATGAATCTCAGTCTAATTAATTGTATGTGTTCATTCCACTTCAAATTGCTCTGTACACATACTCCTAGATAATTTATGGAGCAAATGCTTCCAGTGATTGCTCTGCAATCGTATATTCATACAATAACGGAACTTTCTTTCTGTAAATCGTAACATTTCTTTCTGCTGAGGGTCAGCTGCAACTTGTAACTTTACCCTATTTACCTGTGCTAATATGCTTCCAGTAGCTGCACCTCTGTCGAATCTGGCTGAAAAGTAACTGGCTATTTCAAATGATGTTTTCCACACCAGGATTACGGTCCGAAACAATTTAATTGCTCTTTAACCTTAAGTAACCTACTGTTTGTGGCCAGATCAAACTTTTTTAAACTATAATTTATGCAAAGATAAAGGGTATATTACAGTCTGTTGATGTCTAATATTGTCATTGTTCGAGTGCAGCAGTTTAACATTGAAGTTACCCAGAAGTTCATGTATGGCAAGTAAATCATTAACACAGTCCGTAATTGCACTTTTGTTCCAAGTAGTTAGTCATATCAAAATGATAACGACGTGCACAGCAAATATCATTTGGAAATAACACAGAACACAATTGATCTTATTATCACAGTAAGCAATATTCATGATTAACACGTTTCATGAAACTAACTACAAGTTCACAGTCAATCACTGAAAAACGGTCACATCACTGGATTACAGAAAGACCACCTGGATGCGAAATTTAGATGAAACTCGGCCCAGTGTACGAGTTGTAATTTGTGCTAATTCATCTGCAGTACTGTCTGAAATGGCTCCCAGCAGCCTCTCTTTTATAACATTACAGTAATTAGCAATACATTCAGCTGTCGTTGTTTCCTGTCTTTTTACAAATCAGTGTTGTAATTTCTATTTTAGAATAGCTGAATAGTGGAATAAGATTTGTTTGACTGAGGACTTTTGGGTGAAACAATAATTGCTATTGGATTATGCTGTCTAGTTTGCCAAAATATGGGACTCTACTTAAATAACAATATTTTAGGTCAGAATGCTAATTACTTCGAAACTAAATGAGTGCAAAAGCTGCTAGTGTATTACCAGAATTAGCTGTGTAGATACGAGGTGCGGCTAGAAAAAAACCGGACTGATGTTGGAAAAAACATTTATTTACAATTATTTACAATTTCATGTTATCTCCTTCGATGTACTCTCCTCTTCGGTCTCTACACCGCTCCATACGAATTTTCCACTGTTCATAGCAATGCTGCAGATCATTTTCGGTAAGTCCATACATTACTTCCGTCGCTTTTTCTTTTACTGCTTCAACAGTCTCAAATCTAGTTCCTTTCAAAGCTGACCTGACTTTAGGGAAAAGAAAAAAGTCACAGGGGGCCAAATCAGGTGAGTAGGGTGGATGATCTAAGATGGGAATGTTGTGTTTTGCCAAAAACGTCTTCACTGACAACGCACTGTGAGCTGGGGCATTGTCTTGGTGAAGGATCCATGACTTTTTTCTCCACAAATCGTTCCGTTTTCTCCGTACTCGCTCACGTAGGGTAGCCAGGACGCTAGTGTAGTAATACTGATTCACTGTTTGTCCCTCTGGTACCCAATCAATGTGCACAATCCCTTTGATGTCAAAAAAAACAATCATCATTGCCTTGAATTTCGATTTTGACATTAGTGCTTTTTTTTGTCGTGGAGAAGTAAAAAACCACGATTCATCGCAAGTAATAACATTTTGTAAGAAGGTGGGATCACTTTCAATGTTTTCCAGGATGTCAGAACAAACAATTCTTCGGCGTTCCTTCTGTTCAATTGTGAGACACTTTGGAACCATTTTTGAACACACTTTGTTCATGTTGAAACTTTCATGAAGAATCTGCCTAACACTTTCCTTGTCAACTCCTGTTAATTCAGACACTGCTCTGATTGTTAAACGGCGATCTTGTCGAACAAGTTTACCGATTTTTTTCAATGTTTGCATCAGTTTTTGCTGACAATGGTCTGCCAGTGCGAGCGTCATCACTGGTGTCTTCGCGGCCATCTTTAAATCGTTTAAACCACTCAAACACTTGTGTTCGTGATAAACAATCATCGCCGTACACTTGTTGTAACATTACAAACGTTTCACTTGCAGATTTTCCTAGTTTGAAACAAAATTTGATGTTAACACGCTGTTCTTTCTGTACACTCAACATTTTCCGACGCACAGACAAAACGTCAACTACTTAAAACAGACGCCACGGGCAGACTGAGTGCAGGAGGCAGATGAAACTCGAGCAGTAGGCGGAGCGAGAGTCACGTGACAGGCCACGCGACTTTCAGCCTTATTGCATTCGTTTTATTGTTTCACCAGTACTAGTCCGGTTTTTTTCTAGCCACACCTCGTACATCATTTATTTACATATACTTCTTATTTACTTTATCTGGAAGTAAGCAGTTTGGTGCAAGTTTAAATAGTAGCACTGATAAAATGTTTTATATTGTCGCAGAATAAGCTGAGGAGCACCGTGGTTTAGTGGTTATGATACTAAACTGTTACATGGAGGGTCGTCAGTTCAAAAGTCACCTACACTGTACAATTTTAATTTCCATATTCGGTTCGAGTACATTATAGAAGTATCCACAAATGTCAAGTATCATTGTACTGGAATGTTCTGTAGCTGTATATATACTGTATGTGTTCTGGCCAGAGGCAGCTCGCTCTGCGCTCTTGTATGTGCAAGTACTGAAGAAACCTTCGTTAAGTGAAATTAGTGTTCGTCATTCATCTAATTCACCTTCTTCTATTCTGGTAGAACCGCTGGGTATTGGAACTTGTTATCGACGACACAGTGGCTCCTATCAGGCCACGACAGAGCCGCCGTTTACGTGGCGAGAAAGCGGAGTTCGAGCCATATTAAACAGATCGCAACATACCGGAGACAGAAGAAGAGGACATTACGATGACAGCAACGGTGTGCCACCACATGAGACATCCTCCTGGGTTCTCTGGTGACGATCGCCAAGATCCAAACAAGTGGCAGAAGGTATATGAGCGTATAGCCAAATTTAACAAACGGGATGACACCGTGTGTTTGGCTAACGTATTTTTCTCCTTGGAGGGCACTGCCAAGCAATGGCATGAGAACGACGAGGAGAAGTTCACAAGCTGGGAAGTATACCAGGTGGAACTGCGCAAGTATTTCGGCGACACACAACGAGAGAAGTGCAAAGCTGAGACAGATTAAAGTGCAGCGCACAGCGTCCAGGAGAAACTACAGCATCCTACATTCAAGACATCTTGGAGCTGTGTAAAATAGTGTCTCCTAGAATGAAGGAGGAAGACAAGGTTGCTCATCTCGTGAAGGGTGTTGCTGAGGACATGTATCAAGCCCTACTTCTGAAGGAAGTTTCCACAGCGGACGACTTCATAAAATGGTGCCAGTATATCAAGAAAATGCATCAAAAAAGAATTACACCCAAGAAGTTTGAACCGCTTCCAAACGTCGCATCGATGTCTGTGATGGAGGAAGCAACTTATTCCACAAGTGTTCTTCGTCAGATAGCGAGAGTAAAAAGGTCAGGAGGCACCTGGATTGCGCGGCGAGCATAAAACCGAGACGCTACCTGAGTTCATAAGGGAGGAAGTGGAACAGACAATGAACCCAACCTTTCGTCCTTCATTTCCCTTTAAAACGGTGAAAAAGTAGAGACCCCGGCGAAGTTACGTTCCTACAATGCCGCATAAGGAACCTGTTTGAGCACCAAGGAACACTGACATCTGGAAGACCCAAGATAACCAACCAGTGTGATTCCACTGCGGACGACTGGGACATGTGGTGCGCTATTGTCGAGAAAGGCGGCGGATATTTGATGACGCCCACACCAGAAGACAGCAGACCGATCTTAGCCGACGCCAACTCCAGGACGACGAAGATGAACAAGAAGATGTGGGTGCAGGACGACGACGTAGGTCACTATCGCCGCAAGCTAGCCTCAGGAGACTACGCTCCCCAACATCGCACTTTAGAAACTCCAGCCGATAACCTAGCCGCCGCAACCTGGAAAACTAAAGGGTACGACCTTTCTTGGAGGTGAAGCCGCCGAAGAGAAAAATTCTCCGCCATCGATCACTGCAAAAATGATAGGAAACTACGTCGATATCCTCATGGATGGCCGACCAGCCCAAGCTCTTGTGGACTCTGGAGCATCATATTCATTCATTTCGGAGAAGTACCATCGCCAGCTGCAGAAAACGGAATTGTCGACAGCAAAACAACTCTGCTGAAGGTGGCTAATGGGAAATACGTAAAACCTACAGGGAGATGTACTATTTGTGTGGGTGTAAGTGGCCATACACAGCCCTTAGATTTCATCGTCTTACAAGAGTGTAGTCATGACGTCATTCTCGGTTGGGACTTTTTGAAAGCTTCTCAGGCAATTATAGATTGTGGTCGCTCGAAGATTATGCTAGACGAGATGAGATACTGTGGACTGGAAGATGCGCATCAGAGTGTGTGGAGACTATGTGTGCTGGATGAAGTGTTCGTTCCTGCAGTCAGCACTAGATTGGATTAGATTAGGTTTACTTTCATTCCAATTGATCTATAGTGAGGAGGTCCTCCAGGATGTAGAACATGTCAGAAAAACAACAATACATGACAAATATTTACAACTCAAACAAATAAGCTAATGTACCATTCCACAGGTCCCAAGTGGAATGATCGTCATTTTTTAATGAACACTATATGAAAGAATCTTTTTACAAATACTAATGCACTGAATATAAAATAAAAAAGTTTTATTTATTTATTTATAAGGTAATAAACGTGTAATACAACTACTATAATACTAATTTACAATGAACACATTACTGCTCTGAAATTGAGCAGAAGTTATACTGTACTTGTATATATATATATATATATATATATATATATACACAAATCAATTGGTTCTACTGAGAAATTCATCAATGGAGTAGAAGGAGTTGGCCACCAATAAATCCTTTTGGCTTATCTTAAACTGAATTTCATTGGTTGTTGAGCTTTTTATGGCTGCTGGCAAGTTATTGAAAATGTGTGCTCCTGAATAATGCACACCTTTTTGTACAAGACTAAAAGAGTTTAAATCCTTGTGAAGATTATTCTTATTTCTAGTAATGATTCCATGAATTGAGCTGTTGGTTTGAAGAAGTGATATATTTTTAATGACAAATTTCATTAAAGAATAAATACATTTGGAAGCAGTAGTTAGTATCCCTAGTTCCATAAACAGGCTTCTGCAGGATGTTCTTGAGTTCACACCACATATAACTCTTACTGCACGTTTTTGTTCCCAGAAAACTTTAGCTTGGTTTGCTGAATTACCCCAAAAAATAATCCCATATGACATTATGGAATGAAAGTAAGCATAGTATGCCAGCTTTGTCATTTTAATATACCCTATCTCTGACACAATTCGCATTGCAAATAGAGATTTTTTAAGACACTTCAGCTGTTCTGTGGTGTGCTTTTCCCAGTTGAATTTATTATCAATCTGTAACCAAAGAATTTAACACTGTCCACTTCTTCTATCTGCCTGTCATCATATGTTAGGCATATACTCGTAGGACACCCCTTACAATTTCTGTACTGCATGGAGTGTGTTTTTTCAAAGTTTAGTGACAAGGAATTGGCTAGGAACCAGTGATCGATGTCCACAAATATTTTATTAACTGATCTTTCTAAGACAACACTTGATTTGCTACTTATTGCAATGTTTGTATCATCAGCAAACAAAACGAACTTGTTACTGATGAAAGGTCATTGATATACACAAGAACCTTGTGGGACCCCACATGTAATAAGTTCCCAGTTGGATGATGCATGATAACTTGACACATGTCTCTTTCCTAATAACACCCTCTGTTTCCTGGCAGAAATATAAGATTTTAACCATTTTGCAGCATTTCCTGTTACACTATAATATTCTAATTTACTTAAAAGTATATTGTGATTTACACAGTCAAATGCCTTTGACAGATCACAAAATACACCAGTTGCCTGCAATTTTTTATCTAATGAATTAAGCACATTTTCACTGTAAGTGTAGATAGCCTTCTCAATATCAGAACCCTTTAGAAATCCGAACTGTGACTTTGACAGTATGTTATTTGAGATAAGATGGTTATAAAGCTGGTTGTACATTACTTTTTATAAATGTTTTGAGAATGCAGGCAAAAGAGAAATTGGATGGAAATTTGATGCTATTTCTTTATCTCCCTTCTTAAACAGTGGCTTAACATCAGCATATTTTAACCATTCAGGAAATATTCCACTGATAAACGACTGGTTACACAGATAGCTTATTATGTTATTTAACTCAGAATCACATTCTTTAATTAGCTTTGATGATATTTCATCATACCCACTAGATGTTTTTGATTTTAAAGATTTTATGATGGACATTATTTCTGCAGGGGTATGAGGGTCAAATTCATACTATGGAAGTTACTTGAAATGTCTGGTCTCAGGTATTCCATAGCAGCATCTATAGAACCTGACAACTCCATCTTTTCAGTAACAATTATGAAATGCTTGTTAAAAATTTCTGCAACACTATACACATCTGTCATCAATGTATCATTTACTCTTAATGCTTTTTGTCCCTCTTCATGTCTGGTTCTACCGGTCTCCTCCTTCACTATATCCCATATTGTCTTTATTTTGTTATCTGATATGACTATCTTTTCCTTGTAATATATTTGCTTTGATGTCTGTATTACAGTCTTTAATATTTTGCAGTATTTCTTGTAATGTGCTATAGCATCAACAATGGAACTGTTTCAGATTGATAGATACAGTTTTTTTTTTTTTTTTGTTTTACAAGATACCCCTATTCCTTGAGTAATCCATGGCTTCTTTGTAGACTTAGCTCTAATCTTGGTAAGTTTTTTGGGAAAACAGTGTCCAAATAAGGTAAGCACTTTATTAGCAAAAGTGTTATATTTTTCATTCGTGCCCTGAGCACTGTAAACATCACACCAGTGAATGTCTCTGAGGAGTGTCCTAAAATAATCCATTTTTGGCTTATTGACTACCCTCTTGAGCTCAGATTTAATAGATTTTATATCCTGTTCAGTGCTAACATTTAACAAAAGGAACTGCATGTGATGATCTGAGAGGCCATTGACTATTGGTTTTGTAATATAATTTTGTTCATTGGACTTTTCTATAAAGATATTATCAATGGCCGTTTGTGAGCAATTGGCTACCCTAGTGGGGAACATTACAGTGGGAATTAAGTTGAATGATAGTGTTACTAACTCAAGTTCTTATTGGGAGAGTCTTTATGGAAATCTACATTGAAATCACCAGCAACCACTATTTCCTTGTTTTTGGTTGTTAAATGGGCCAGTACAGCTTCAAGGTGATTTACAAACAGATTACACTTAATATTATGAAGTATTTTTTGTGAAAGTCTACTTCTGTTGCACATGCTTCCAAATGCTGTTCTATGCAAAATTTATGAATGTGTATATTCTTAAATTTATGACAGTTCCTGATGAATGTGGCAACTCCTCCTGTCTCCATTTCTGATATACAAAAGTGAGATGCTAACCTAAACCCTGTAACACTTAAAAGTTCTATACCAGTGGTCACATGATGTTCAGAGAGGCAGATTATGTGAGCTGGGTTTGAAGACTCTAATTCATCTATGCAGATAATTAATTCATTAATTTTATTTCTCAGTCCTCGAATATTTTGATGCAATAAAGATAGCTGACTTTCACATTGACTGAGTTAAAATTGGGTAGAGTTAAAATATCTGCTGACTGTTGAAAATTCTTAACAAATGGTTGTTTATGCTGATGTAATAAGCTAGAATTATGTTTTTTGGTTTCTTTTTCAAACTGAAGGTTTGTCTCAGTTCTAACCTCTCTTAAAATTTGGTTTCTTTCTGTCCTCACTACCCTAAAAAGGGTCTTTTCTGAACCCTATTACCACTAGTATTTTATCACTCATGACAGTGCCTCCCCCCTTTAACTTTCATGCTATTTTCCCAGCCATTTACATTGTGTACTCGCTCCTGTAGGAAAGTTAGTAATGATGAAAAACTTCATGTATGGATGAAAGGACTTGGTGTACTTGCTAAAAATGTAACTGTAACTGGAGATATTACTTTCTACTATAATTATTAATAAAGTGTGATCCTTGACTTTTGTAACCGCTAGTTGTACATCGCGAACCTGGGGCTCAGGGATGCAACAGTTCGAAAATATTCCAAAGCATAGTGCCGCACTGCCCGCTGAACGCCTAGCGAGTCGGTGGCGCAACCCGCCCGACTTGGCTCGGCACCACATGGCACGAATGCACCAGCGGAGCGCGGTGCTAGAGCTACTACAGCGCGCGTACGGGCTGGTGAATGCAGAGTCTAAGTCCCTTATCAGCAGCTGACGTAATCAAGGTCACCCGTTCTCTATATAAGCGGGCAGTGCATGCCAGCGGAGCCATTCCGCTGTGAGCTTATCTGCAACAGCATTGAAGCATCATGCCTCGTCGTCGTGTATATCGTCAACGTCTAGAAAGATAACTGCCACGTGTCATGCCATCCATCAACCCATGGATCTTGTAGTGGAATGTAAGAGAAGCATACCACTGAAGAATAACTTTGTCATCCCAGCCTCTGCCGTCTCGTTTAAGAACGGATCCGATGGTTTGCGGATAGTTAACCGTCGCCGAGAACTGCAGATCCTTCCAAGACGCATGTGTGTGGCAAATGCTGAGTCGTTAATTGAAGAACAGCTGAGTGTTATAGAAACCTCCCATGCCGAGTATGTGGGCGAAATTAGCGCTACCACTACGGGACAAGATCTTCTAGCTCGACTATCACCTGGTCTCACTAAGGAACAACAGAAGAATCTACTTGCCATTCTTCAAGAGTTCTCTGAATGCTTCAATCCACAGGTGAAGAGCAAATTAGACAAATCGACGGTGAAGCAGCGGATTAGCACTGGAGACCATCAACCAATAAGCCAGAGAGCATACCATGTGTCAGCAATGGAACGTCGAATAATTCGCGACGAGGTAGAGAAAATGATGAAGAATGACATCATTCAGCCTTCGCAGAGCCCATGGTCGTCACCAGTGGTCCTCGTCAGGAAGAAGGAAGGCAGTTGGCGCTTTTGTGTTGATTACAGGAAGCTTAGTAAGATAACTTAATAGGACGTTTACCCTCTTCCACGAACTGACGATACATTAGATTGTCTGAAGGGGGCTAAGTTTTTCTCAACCACGGATATGTATTCAGGATACTGGCAAATCGAAATAGATAAGGCTGATCGTGAGAAAACTGCATTCTTCATCTCTGAGGGCCTGTACGAGTTTAAGGTAATGCTGTTTGGTTTATGTAATGCACCAGCAAATTTTGAACGGATGATGGATAATCTACGTCACCTGAAGTGGACGATGTGTCTTTGTTATTTAGATGACATTATAGTTTTCTCAGAGACGTTTTATGAACATTTAAAAAGACTGAGGACCGTTCTTAAGTGTCTCCAACAAGGCGGACTGAAACTTAATCCAATAAAATGTCTTTCTGGAGCAAAAGAGAACAAAATACTTGGACACTTTGTGTCAAACGAAGGTGTGCGGCCAGACCCAGAAGAGGTGAGATCTATAACGGAATTTCCTATCCCTAAAAGTATTAGAGATGTGAGAAGCTTCCTCGGATTATGTTCTTATTACCGCCCTTTTATCAAAGGCTTTTGTATCAAAGCCCGCCCACTCCAATAGTTGTTAAAAGCTGATGCTAAATTTATCTGGGGTGGTGCTCAACAAGATTCTTTCGATGTGCTGCGGAAAGCTCTGGCGACTGAACCTGTACTTGGTCTGTATGATTGATGAGAGAGCACCTACAGAACTACATACAGATTCCAGTGGGTATGGGATTGGTGCTGTTCTGGTGCAAATTTCGGATAGAAATGAGAAGGTTTTAGCCTATGCTTCTGCGAGTAGGACACTTGCAAAAGCCGAGAGAAACTACTCAACTACAGAAACAGAATGTCTCACTGTGATGTGGGCATGTGCAAATTTTGACAGTATCTCTATGGAAGGCGATTCACAGTTGTTACAGACCATCAACGTCTTCAGGAGTATGACATTACCACAGTGTACAAAAGTGGAAGAAAACACTAAGATGCCGACTGTCTCTCAAGAAGCCTTGTATAGATCAACAAGACTTTGATGAAGATAGTGACTGTCTAGCTGCACTCCAGGATCTCTCTGCTGAGCAAAAGAAGGACGCCAAGATATCTCAAATTATGCATGCCTTAAATCAGCCGGAGGATGTGAAAGGACAATTTAAAATAGTGAATGGATTACTTTGCTAGAAAAACTTTGATCCGTTTGGAAATTGGTGGCTACCAGTGATTCCTAAACACATGCGCTGAGATGTTCTACAGAAATTCCATGAATTACCTGAGGCCGGACATTTAGGATTTATTAAGACATATGATAGAATCCGCAAAAGGTTTCTCTGGCCAGGTTTATTTAGGAGTGTCCGTCACTATGTGTCGTACTGTCGAGAGTGCCAGAGGAGACAGGCAGTCCCTCAGAAAGCACCTGACCGACTTATACCAATTTCACCAGCCGAAACGCCTTTCCAGCATTTGGGGTTTACCTCCCCGGACGATTTCCGACGTCTGCAAGTGGCAATAGGTGGATTATTGTTTGCACAGATTTTTTGACACGCTATGGCATTACAAAAGCCGTGAAAACAGCCGAAGCATCAGAGGTACCCAAATTCATCGTGGAAGACATTGTATTAAAACACGGTGCCCCAAGGTCGTTAATTACGGGTCGAGGGAAAGTTTTTCAATCAAATATTGTGACAGAGATAAACCGTCGGTGCAACATTCCTCATCACATGACGACTACCTACCATCCGCAAACTAACGGGCTTACTGAACGCCTTAATAAGACCTTGGCCGACATGCTATCAATGTTCGTCAATGTTGAGCAGAGCAGTGGGATGAGGTGCTACCTTTCGTGATGTTTGCCTACAACACTGCCAAACAAGACACCACAGGATTTATGCCATTTTTCCTGGTGCATGGTAGTGAGGTGACTACGACGATGAACACTGTTTCCGTTACATCATGATGACGTGCACGACGACTACATCGGCCAGGTGTTAACCAGAGCTGAGGAAGCTCGGCAGATTGCTCGACTCCGCACGCTGTAGGCTCAAGAAAACGATCACCGAAGTTATGACGCGAGCCAGTGCCCTGTTGTTTACCTGCCTGGTGACCTCGTCTGGATCTTCACTCCCGTTCGGAAGATTGGTCTCTCTGAGAAGTTCCTCAGGCGCTACTTTGGACCTTATAACGTTGTAAGTCAGTTGTCTGATGTTACTTACGAAATTGAAGATTTCGACCCAGACACAAGACGACAAAAGATCAGAGATACGGTCCACGTCTTTCAAATGAAGCCCTACAAGGATCCTGCAACCCAGGGTACATTCGAAGCTCCAGTGACAGGCAACAAGCAGAAAGGTGACGAAGAGCGTAGCGGCAAAAGAAGTTCTAAGAAGATCACCGCCAGGGCGAGCAGTAGTCATCGGGAGTCAGAATATGCAGGGCCGACCACTCGTTCCCAGACTAGGACGACGCAACAACGAGACGCTGTTCACGTAAGGAGGGAGCACTGTCGCAGCAACAGGTGAGTAGCACTGTGGTGTTGTGGTTATGATACTAAACCGTTGCATGGAGGGTCATGAGTTCAAAACTCAACTGCACTGTACACTTTTAATTTCTTTATTCGGTTCGAGTGCATGCTAGAAGTATCCACAAATGCCAAGCATCATTGTACTGGAATGTTCTGTAGCTGCATATATACTGTATGTGTTCTGGCCAGAGGCAGTTCGCTCCGTGCTCTTATATGTGCAAGCTCTGAATAAACCTTCCTTAAGTGAAGTTAGTGTTCGTCATTCATCTAATTACACCTTCTTCGACGTGACAATATTACTGGTATTTTGCAATTAGCATAGTTTCTACGTAATCTAATTATACCTATGAGTTCCAATTAACTAAAAGTTTAATGAATAATAAAGTTAAGATGTCTAACAATAAGACCTGAGTTAATATTCAAGATTTGGGCAACGTGCACAAACCATAAGAATAAGACTATTGAAGATATTTCGAAAAAAATAAAATTTTTTGGAAAAGTAAAAAATAACAGAAGAAAAGCATCCTCCTGAGATGTTACACACTCACTTAACCAAGCAGCGATACTCTGCAGGTCTTTCTGCATTTCACTACACTTTTATTTTATTACAACTTTTTTATATTCAACAGCATCATCCACGAAAATCCTCATGGAGCTTCTGACGTTATCACTAGCTCATTTATATTTATTTTGGAAATGGTCCTTTAACCCTCCCTTGGGACACACCTGTTGTTACTTTTGTCTGAAGATTTCTCCCCATTCAGAGAGACATGCTGAGTTCTGTTTGCTAGAAACTCTTCAGTCCAATCACACAATTGTCCTAATAGTATGTACACTTGTATTTTGTTCATTAGGTGGCAGTGAAGAATTGTATTATCTTAGACCTCCTAAAAGCTTTGACTTAATACTGGTATCACTTTACCTGACATTTAATAATAACATTCTTTAACAAGAATGACATGTTTTTGATAAATCTTCAGTGAGCTGACGTCTTGAAGTGGCATACTTTCCTAACAAGTTAAATATGATGTGAAATCAACAAATCCTTAGATTGTTTAACTATTAATATGACTTTTTCTTACAACTAATTGTGAAAATACCGAAGCATTTTCGAGAGATTCCCATTGCGCTGGTGTTTTGAAACAGCATATCGTCATAGGAAGGAAGTTGCATCATGAAACCCACCAAATACAATATTAAAATAAGAAGGATGAAATCCAACACTGTATCTCCCAAGTTATCACAGAAGTCGATGACCAGCTCTTGCTCTCTTTAATACAGCATGTGACGTTACATTTGCCTCATGTGTTGTGATCTTACTGTTAACCAACTGTTGTTTAGAAAGCATCCTGGATTTATAGGCTCTTTGGCAGTAAATTTGTGCATTTACACGGATCACATATATATTATAGCTGTTAATGTACTAGCCGACAGTGCGTTGTTGGCAGTGTTTATTGTCATCAACATTTTTACACAGATATTATTTATGTGATTCTCCCACATCAAGTATCCATCTATCATCACACCCAGATATTTACAGCTTTGTCCCTTTTACATTTAAGTCTGCAATCTTGAAGGCAATATTGTTTCTATTACATCCTGTTCCACCCAGTTAATGACCAATGTGAATGCAACCATTTGAAATGCATTGTAGAATTTTTGATGTGACATTCCTTTCCTGTCCATCAAGTGTGTCTCGGCCCGATGATGATCAAAATATAAGTAGTAAATAAAATTTACGTTTTACTGTGAATAAGTTAATTAACTCGTTCTACAATTGAGTGTGAGTACTCAATTCCTGTTTCAGAAGGAAACGAAAAACTTAATATGTCATCAACTGTAAACCTAATTCTTGTGACCCATAAATAATGAAAACTCGTCTAGTGTAATGTGTTTTCAATGATTTACTTCTGTTTTATGTGTTCATTCTAAATAGCAATGCATTATAAGTGCGGAGAATTTTTCTGTAGGCTAGTCAGAATTCCACGGGGGCTATTGCAGTGGAGCAATGAATGGCGAACTCACTGAGGACATCCCATGAAACTATAGGCTCTGCGAAGGAGACAAGAGTCGCTGAACAGGAAATAAAAATTTGTGCTCTTCACGCTGTATTAGATTACACGAAATCTGAACTAGATAGATTGAAGGGGGAAGAAGACTGTGGGAACTGGGTATAGGTAACAAGTAATGGGAAAAAGCTGGACAACTCTTCAGCTTCTTCAACTACACTTGAGCTTAAAGTCTCTAATAAATTTGAACTGTTACTTGACGTAGAATGAGAAGAGCCTGATCCAGCCAAAGAAACTAAGTGTTGGTTGGTAACGAAAGAGATTGGTAAGAAAAGAGTATTACTGATAGGTAGTAGCTACATCAGGGATGTAGGCAGATGGTGCAGGACAAATTAGGCATGGCGTGCTAGATCATAAGTAAAGGGAAACCAAGTACTGGCCTTAGCTGGTTAACAGAGGAAAAAATTTTGATGAAGAAGGTTAGATACAGCAGGAAACAGCTTAGGTAAAAGCAGAAATTACAGCATTATGGGTGACCTGGATTGAATAAGAGTAGAAATTTCATATACAACTGTGAATTCTGTGGAGGTCCTGCAGCCCGTGACCATCCCTAGAGTAAGACTGCTGGGTTAATACAGAGTTGAGCAGGTTGCTGCAGACTGAAATGAAATCTCTTATGAGTGCAGCGCCTGTTGCTACAATGGGGTGATAGGGATATACTAAACACAGCTTATGTCTGAGTAACAGGTGAAAGAAAGATTGGCTGAACTTCTTCCAGAAAATTATGGAGGGTGGGGATGGCACAGTCACACAAATCAAGATCTCTGGGATTACTGGCGTCAGAGATGTACCTTTTTGGTTAGAAGCAGGAACCAGGCATCTTGTTATGAGCCCCTCAAAATGCTTAAGGCTGCACGCAAAAGTAAGATTAGCTAATTTCATCAGAAATAATGTAAAAGATCTTTTTTTCTGTTTGGAAAATTGACAGAGATCTGAAAAGATAGACATCCCGAACCTATGTGAGCACCACATGAACACAGGGTCAGAGCAGTTAAATACAAAGATTACACTCTAGCATCTTATTTGTGTAGAACTGACATTGGAAAAGGAGGATTTGCTACATGTATTGAGAAAGAACATAAGTTCAAAAACAATGAAACAATTAAATTTTGTAGTAACTAGCCCATAGAAGAGTGTGTCCATGAATCAGTTTTGAAAAATAGTTTCAATTCTAATTTTACCTGTCTATGGACGCACAATGCAAAATTTTTAACTGTGTATGAGGCATGTGGATTCATTATTATGCTGTCAGACAGCAACAAGCAGTTAATAGTCTCTGGTGGTTCGAATATAGTTTTTCTAAAGTAAAGAAATGAATCATGCATATGGTTTTAGTGGCCATGAGATCTTATTCAGGTTTTTTCGGGTACCTGGTGGAAATCTATCCATTCAAAACCACCTTGGTGACTTGCACATCGATGATGATGAAATGATGATGAGGACAACACACGCATCCAGTCCTGAGCACAGAATATCAGTGGCCAAGCTGGGAATCAAACCCTAGATCGTGTGATTGAAGGTCATCAGTGTTAACCACAAGACCATGAGCTCCAGACTTTCTAAAATATTGTAATAGGATGAATTGGATACTACAGTTTGATCTTAGTAATTAACTGTCCAACATGGATGGACAAAGGAAATAGGATCCTAATTGATAAGGATTTCTTTGCTGAAGCTCAAAGCAAAAAAATAACTGTATACCCAACAACAAATGCTCTCTCTGGTCAAAATGTAGATCTAGTTAGGTTAAATAAAATAGTGTCAACAGTACAGGTACTCCTCACCTGAAACCAGTTATTGTTTAATCAACTGTGCACAAGAGATGATATGGGATGAAATTCAAAATAAACCAAATACTGACATTAAAAGTAATCTATTCCAAAGTAAAATCATATCATTATTTGAAAACAGTTTTCCACATTAGCTAATCAGAAAGGAGATTAAACAGCCACGTAAAATATCATGGATCATTAGAGGTTTAAAGTGTTGTGTGAAATGAAAAGGGAAATGCATTTGTTAGCAAGAACCAGTAAATATGCTGCAGTAGCTGCTCACTACAAAACTATTCAAAATTACTGAGTAAGTTATTTAAGCATCACAGAGCATGTACATTATGTCAGAAATCAGTAATTATGACAACATACTTGAAATTACATGGAATATAATAAAACAAGAGACAGGACAACAAGCCACAGAACTGGATAACATCACTATTAATTTATATGGATAGTCACAAGTAGTGGATATGTTTAATGATTATTTCTTAAATGTGGTAAAAATATAGGGATGAACATTTCAAGAGAAAATCTAACAGAGTATGTTGAACAATGAACTTATATAAGATTCAGTTGTATGGATTCTCAACCTCTGCTCATTCTAAAATTAAGAAAATTATATATTCTCTTAAATATAAGAGCTCATCTGCATTTAATGGTGTTTCCAACACAGTGCTTAAGACTTGTTCCCATGTCATAAGCACTGTCTCTTCTAAAATGTGTAATAAATCACCACCTCAGGGTATTTTTTTCAGAGAGATTGAAATATGCCATTGTTGAATCCCAAAATAAGAAATGTGATAGGAGAAATGTCAATAACTTCCAACTCATTTCACTACTGACATCGTTTACCAAAATTTTTGAGAAGGTGATGTATTCTGGAATAGTATTCCATCCAAACTAAGACAACATCCTCGGTACATCGCAGTTTGGATTTCAGAACGGTTGCTTAGCTGAGAACGCCATTTATACAGTCACTCACCAAATTTTACAGTCACTAAGTACAAAACAGCAACAGTTTGTGTTTTCTGTGTGTGATGTTTCTCAGATATTTGACTGTGTGAATCACAATATTTTCTTGCATAAATAGTGATTTTGGAATTGATAGGATAGTCAACCAATGGATAATATCGAAGCAAAAGAATGCAGAAAGTTATACTTCATAACTCTGCCAATTGAAGCAGGGGAGATTCTTCTCACTGCGAAGAAATTACTTATGGGTTTTCATAAGCCTCAGTCTTAGGACCACTATTGTTTCCCATATATGTAACCGAGCTTCTATCTAGGCTAGATGCTACTGTCGCACGTGTGTGCACTCGTTTTCTTAGTGTTGATTTAACATTTAGTGTCACACTTCTACCTGAGAATCACATACTGAACAATTGCCGTGGCGTTTGTCTTCATTCTGAGTGCAGGGGATGTGTGTTATTGTTCAAAAATCCGACGCTGTGGCAGAAGATCTCCATTTTTACGGCTCGGGTGGAATTATTATCCGTCGTACTCACATTTTCAGTGGAGAAAACCCTGGCCAACAGCATCCATGAATGAGGTAAGTACTGGCTCGAACAACTATAGTTCACTTATTAATGTATCAAGTGTTATGAGCCACAATACTCAGAAATTAAATCGTTGCACACGCATTTTAATGCCATCAAACTTGACCATCCACTTGTTGAAAGACACATAAAACTGTCCAAAACTTTGTATAAATTTATTGTCTTTAAAGTTCATTTCTTCACATGGAGTTTGGTTTCCAATGCAGATTCATACAAGGACTGATTTACAACAGTACATATAACATGATAGCTTATACCTATGAATGACATTCCGTCCATCACTTATACTATGAACATACATTTCTTAAGTTTTAAAAGGTCATAAAATTTTCATTAACTGGGTTCTGTTACTGCAGTTTGTTTGTTGGCTTTCAACTTATCCTGCTTCACATCACATATACAAAATAATTACATAACACATTATTATGATACAACACAAGCATATGATACATTTATACTTCATTTTATAGATAGGCTTTTCTCACTTACAGGAGCTCATTTCTTCCCTAGGAAAACTGGGTTCTGTTACCACAGTTTGTTAATTAGTTTTAACTTATCTTCATTCACATCACATGTACAAATTAATTAAATACACATTATTATGATACAATACAAGAATATGATACATTTACACTTCATTTTGTAGATAGACTTTTATCACTTATGGGATCTCATTGCTTCCTTAGGTAGAGGAGGGAAAAAAACATTGGAATAGGATTAAAACATTACACATCGCTGGTCTAACTATGCTTGACGCCACCTCCTTTGTTTGGGAGAGAAGAGAGGAAATACTCATCTGCTGGTTCAAGGATTTAAGAGAAAAAGTTACTTGTACAGTCGTGGATTAGTTGCCAAGGAACTTTTATTTCATGGAAATAATGTGTACTGACTAATCATTCATGTAATATCATGATGTTTCTTCATGTGCTAGTGCTGTTTACTTTAATTCACGTGTAGCTTAGTGTGAAATATGACGTTTTAACAATCATATACTTATCCTCCTAAAATACCTGGAAATGTCATTATTCAAGCCTTCATGTGACATGAATAAAATTAATGGGTTTTTCTTAAATCACATACTTAAATGTTTATGTGTACTCTGCAGCGAATCAGTACTGATAAATATCACGTAGATATGTTGCGGCGATGCACATTTCATTTTCCATAAGCCTTATGACCTTTGTATAAATATCCTTATAAGTAAATTGTTTACTCGAGGTGCGGCCCATTTCTTCATTTGGTACCTGCTACTCCCGACGCAATGCTCTTTAAAACTAATAAAAAATTACATATTTTGTTTAAATTCATAGAAATTTGTGATTCTTCAACTTCTCCCGGCGTATTTCTTGCTCGAACAGTCCACGGGACATCTAAATACTGGGACAGCGTCGTTGGAGAGGCTATCGAAATTCGTACCAGGGACGGACTCATCAACAGAGATTGCGGCTATAACATCAGCAAGGCATGGGAACCATCACTGAGTATAATTAAAAAGAGGCTCAGCAAAGAAAACGAAAGAGCGATCAGGGCGGACGAGGCAGTTCACCGACGCCACCACAGACGCCGACGCCAGCCTCTCAGCGACCGCCGACGCTCGGCCGCGGGCGCGGACCGCGGAGAGAACGCCTCATGTGGGAAGGGTATTTAGGACTGTCGCCCGCCCTCAGAAGCTCAGTTCGTCAGCGCATCTGACCATGGAGACATGTCTGATCGCCGAAATACTGTGCCCGTTGGACACTATGGATCGGCAGTACACCTGTGGACTGTTCGATCATAGACATTTGTTTATTCTGTTATCCTTTATGATTATTTGCTCTGCAATGAAAATTATTTTACATTACTTACGGTATTTGGTCGTTTTTCCTTAGCTTACATTATCATATAATTTTTCATAATGCTTCCTTTTGCTTGTAAATATGTTGTACATAGCTTAGTGTTTAATTTAATCTCTATGTACATACCGTATATCAATAGGTTTCTTACTTCTTAGATAGTAGATGCAATTGCTTAGTATTTCCGTTTACTTTGTATTTAAGTTAAGTGCCTGTACATATTGCATTCCTATTTGGTTGCACCTTCTGCCAGACTATTGCGCATGCACACAGGTCAGTGCCTCCTCTCCTACTACTGACATCAGTGCATACTGTTGAGTGTGAACAGCTGAGTGATAGCTAATTTTGTTTATACTTTCGCTTTGCATGAGGCGGTGTATAACTTTTCATTGCTGTTAATTTTATACCGATGTGTAGAAATCAAAAGGATTGCTTATACCTATGCACATTACTTTATCTTAAAATACACTCCAGAAGAAAAATTACACTTACAGTTATGTACACTATGTACAATTATCTTGTGATGGAAAGTAAAAATGCTACTTAGCCTCATAATTCTATAAAAGCTTTTATGTCTTTGTGTGGGTGGAGACCCTTCTCTCTCCCTGTTTTCTCATGGGCTAATCTGCATGTCCTGGGGTAGGGTATTTTGAAAATAATATATGGTCCTGAATGGATTAATTGCTACTTCTTATTCAGTTTGCCAAATTTTGTCGATTTAGGGTGTGTCTGTAAGAGGACTCGTTGTCCTTCAAAAACTTGCGTAACACGTTTTAGTTTCTTATTATAAATTTTCTTTTTATACTCGTCCTTGTTTTCTAGTGTAACAATGGCTTGTTTGATTTTCTCTTGTGGTGTCATATCTGTAGTGGGTACTTTTGGTATGGGCGACTCTCACTAATTCGATTGTTTTGTATGGAACATCAAATCGTTAGGTGTGAAACCGGTTGAAGAATGTGGAAAGATATTGAGAACTTGGATGAAGGAGTTACTTATTCTACCTATGGGTGTGTTTGTGAGGGGTGTATGTCACAATAAACCAGTTAAACTCCTTAAAGACTCGTTCTACTGAGCTTGCTTCTAGGTGAAAAAAAGCTTACTAATATGTGGTTTTGTCATGGAGCTTGATTTGCCAATAGGACACTTGAGGTCGAGTATACTGAAATATTATGTACTGTAAAACTTAAGAAGCTGTTCATCCAAGTCGTCTGGTCTTATGTGTACTGGTAGACTACTAAAATCTTGTTGATACATCTACTGTTACAGATCTGTCTGGTTTACTTACTGGTATCTGGTTTACTTACTGGTAATATCGGACTTCAATAGGGTGAAAATGAAGGTTGCATAATTGCCCATTTAGTCATATGATTGATCTCTTCCCTTAATGCCTCTCGTTTTGTCCACAGAATAGGATATGACATTACACAAAATGTTTCATGTGGATAGACTTCAAATTTTTATTCATAGTATTTGATTACTCCTGGCTCCTTACTGAAAACATTTGCATACTTGAACAAGTTAGAAAGTTCTTGTCGTTGCATATCTTTTAGTATCTGTGATTGACTTAGTTTCTGCTCTACCATTTCATAACTAACCTTAGTGTTTGCTTCTTGTTCAGTATCAAATTTGTTTGTCAAAAATACAGCCGTAAAGGAAGATTGTACTATTAAATTTGACTCTGGTTTGTGTTTGTTACTTTCGTCAGGTGTTTTGACTAAATCAATGTAAAAAATCTGATCCATTACATAAAAGTGCTGTTTACTATTACCTACATCAATCTATGTTTTGTATGTTCTAAATGTGTCCATGCCAATAAGATAGTTAACTATAAGTTTGACAATTACTAGAAAGTTGCACTTCACTATAAATTGTTCAGTTTGTAATGGAATAAATGCCTGATGTTTAACCAATTTAGTCTTACTGCCTGTAACAGTTTGCACCTTGCAATTCTGGAGAGAAAATGTTGGGAATTTGCCTCTCTTCTTCTGTTCACACAAAAATGTATTTGACATTAGGTTGGTATGTGGTATTGATAGCAACGATGCCACGGCATAGTTTCATAAGTTGGCACTATGAGACACGGACGACAGTGCACTCTAGCTGGAGCGGGAGAGCTCCACGAGCTCCGCTGCAGTTTCAGCCCATTTGATCAAGAGCAGACAGCCGGGACACTTCACTTCAGCTTCGCACCTCAGGGCAAAGTTATGTATTATTATTGTTGCTAAAGTAAAGATGATTTGAATTCACACTCCAGTACCGAGAGATTTTCACCTTTTCCTGCTCTTACCCATGCGCCGCCTTCCAGGCAGGATACAAAATGGTAGTTGAACCTGTATCTAAAATTAATTGTGTGTCAATATTAAATATTTTCACCTTAATGATTGCTTGTATTTGTTCTTCCTGTATATTATTTGTTGTATTTAACTCATGCTGATACAGATAATCCTTGATGTCACTTTGTTTGTCAAACCTTATGAAACATGTTTGTAGTTTTGCTGTGCCCCCACTCCCAAAGAGGTCAATAGCCTGGGGCTGAATTAAGACAGGTTGGAGCCTTCTGACGATGTCGTGTGACTTAATTCATTACCTGGAGTAATTTAAGTTAGTTGCACTGTGTGGGTACTTCGCCAATTTGTGTCGGCTGTTGTGCAGTTATTTTGCTGCCCAAAGGTCGGCTGCGGTACAGCATAAGGCATGGCATCATTGCCGCGTGTCAGTCACTGATGCGGCTGACTGTTTCTGTTCATTGAAATTACAGTGAAATCCAGAGCTTTAGCTACTTACAGGCGTTGATAAATATAAATGGGGACAGTTGAAAATGTGTGCCCTGACCGGGACATGAACCCAGAATCTCCTGCTTACATGGCAAACACGATATCCAACTGATCGGATCGGCGGATAGAGCGTCTGCCATGTAAGCAGGAGATGCTGGGTTCGAGTCCCAGTCAGGGCACACATTTTCAATTGTCCCCGTTGATATTTATCAACGCCTGTATGCAGTTAAAGGTCTGCATTTCATTGTAATTTCATTCTGTGACAGCTGCAAATCACCAATGGTATCTGTTCTTTCGGACATGTCTGAAAGAACAGATACCATCTTCATATAGATAAGGATTACTGGCCAATGATCTTCTTCATTGCAGATTCACTCACATTGCCCAAACTCTTACGGGAATCAGTAGATTGACTACTGCGATTAATGAGTATAGTGGGCAGGGGCACTACAAATGTAGTGTGTGGACAGTAAGCTGAAAATGTGGGTCTCACGGGGCGCATGCCAGAGATAAGTCCCTGCAGTCGCACTATCCACTGTGTTCCAGGTGACTCAGATGGACAGAGTGTGTGCCATGTAAGCAGAAGATCCCAGGTTCGAGTCCTGGGTGGGGCGCATGTTTTCAACTCGTTGATATTTAACAATGCCTGTAAGCTGATAAAGGTCTGGATTTCATTGTAATTTCATTCAAGTGCTGCAAGATCGGACATGTCTGAAAGAACAGATACCATTTTAATATATGTTTCTGTTTATGTTCGGCATAAGGCCTTGTGATGGTGGACTGTAATTCCCTCGTGCATTGAAATTACTCCTGTTGTTTTGAAAATTTCTTTTAAATCATTTGTTTCTTCTATTCCCGTTACTGTACTCGTTACCTCTGGGTATGTAAAGTTGCGGTTATGTGTACCATTCTTGCTGTGTGTTTAGATCACGTATTTACTGACGGATTTACATAACTATGTTGCTGTTGTGCCTGATTTTCTGTTGCTTCCTTGGGTATAGGTCTTTCCTCATAAATTAAGTCGATAGAATCAAGCACTGAGAGAAGATATTCAGTATTGTGCTCTGGCATTGCTACTAATTTTTCTCTAATGTGCGATGGTAAAAGACTTTTCTAAATTTTTAACATGTCTATCTATGATATTTTTCAGGTGAATACAGGGTTATAAATACAAAATCAAATAGGGGTAATGCAGGAGTAGGATTAATAATGAATAAAAAAAATAGGAGTGCAGGTAAGCTACTACAAAAAGCATAGTGAACGCCTTATTGTGGCCATGATAGACACGAAGCCCATACCTGCTACAGTAGTACACGTTTATATGCCAACTAGCTCTGCAGATGATGAAGAAATTGATGAAATCTATGATGAGATAAAAGAAATTATTCAGGTAGTAAAGGCAGATGAAAATTTAATAGTCATGGGTGGAATTCGAGAGTAGGAAAAGGGAGAGAAGGAAACGTAGTAGGTGAATATGGAATGGGGGTAAGAAATGAAAGAGGAAGCCGTCTGGTAGAATTTTGCACAGAGCATAACTTAATCATAGCTAACACTTGGTTCCAGAATCATAAAAGAAGGTTGTATACATGGAAGAATCCTGGAGATACTAGAAGGTATCAGATAGATTATATAATGGTAAACAGAGATTTAGGAACCAGGTTTCAAATTGTATGACATTTCCAGGGGCAGATGTGGACTCTAACCACAATCTATTGGATATAAACTGTAGATTAAAACTGAAGAAACTGTAAAGAGGTGGGAATTTAAGGAGATGGGACGTGGATAAACTGACTAAACCAGAAGGTTTACAGAGTTTCAGGGACAGCATAAGGGAACAATTGTCACGAATGGGAGGAAAGAAATACAGTAGAAGAAGAATGGGGAGCTTTGAGGGATGAACTAGTGAAGGCAACAGATGATCAAGTAGGTAAAAATACGAGGACTAGTATAAATCCTTGGGTAACACAAGAAATATTGAATTTAATTGATGAAAGGAGAAAATATAAAAATGTAGTAAATGAAGCAGGCAAAAAGGAATACAAACGTCCCAAAAATGAGACCGACAGTAAGTGCAAAATGGATAAGCAGCGATGGCTAGAGGACAAGTGCAAGGATGTAGAGGCTTATCTCACTAGGGGTAAGACAGATACTGCCTACAGGAAAATTAAAGAGACCTTTGGAGAAAAGAGAACCACTTGTATGAATATCAAGAGCTCAGATAGAAACCCAGTTCTAAGCAAAGAAGGGAAAGCAGAAAGGTGGAAGGAGTATATAGAGGGTCTATACAAGGGCGATGTAGTTGAGGACAATATTATGGAAACTGAAGAGGATTTAGATGAAGATGAATTGGGAAATACGATACTGTGTGAAGAGTTTGACAGAGCACTGAAAGACCTGAGTTGAAACAAGGCCCCCAGAGTAGACAACATTCCATTAGAACTACTGACAGCCTTGGGAGAGCCAGTCCTGACAAAACTCTACCATCTGATGAGCAAGATCTATGAGACAGGCGGAATACCCTCAGACTTCAAGAAGAATATAATAATTCCAATCCCAAAGAAAGCAGGTGTTGACAGATGTGAAAATCACCGAACTATCAGTTTAATAAGTTACAGCTGCAAAATACTAACGCGAATTCTTGACAGATGAATGGAAAAACTGGTAGAAGCCGACCTCAGGGAAGATCAGTTTGGATTCCGTAGAAATGTTGGAACACATGAGGCAATACTGACCTTACGACTTATCTTAGAGGAAAGATTAAGGAAAGGCAATCCTACGTTTCTAGCATTTGTAGACTTAGAGAAAGCTTTTGACAATGTTGACTGGAATACTCTTTTTCAAATTCTAAAGGTGGCGGGGGTAAAATACAGGGAGCGAAAGGATATTTACAATTTGTACAGAAACCAGATGGCAGTTGTAAGAGTCGCAGGGCATGAAAGGGAAGCAGTGGTTGGGAAGGGAGTGAGAAATGGTTGTAGCCTCTCCCCGATGTTATTCAATCTGTATATTGAGCAAGCAATAAAGGAAACAAAAGAAAAGTTCGGAGTAGGTATTAAAATCCATGGAGAAGAAATAAAAACATTGAGGTTCGCCGATGGCATTGTAATTCTGTCAGAGACAGCAAAGGACTTGGAAGAGCAGTTGAACGGGAGGGACAGTGTCTTGAAAGGAGGATATAAGATGAACATCAACACAAGCAAAACGAGGGTAATGGAATGTAGTCGAATTAAGTCGGGTGATGCTGAAGGAATTAGATTAGGAAATGAGACACTTAAAGTAGTAAAGGAGTTTTGCTATTTGGGGAGCAAAATAACTGATGATAGTCGAAGTAGAGAGGATATAAAATGTAGACTGGCAATGGCAAGGAAAGCGTTTCTGAAGAAGAAAAAGTTGATAACATCGACTATAGATTTAAGTGTCAGGAATTCGTTTCTGAAAGTATTTGTATGGAGTGTAGCCATGATTGGAAGTGGAACACAGGCGATAAATAGTTTGGACAAGAAGAGAATAGAAGCTTTCGAAATGTGGTGCTCCAGAAGAATGCTGAAGATTAGATGGGTAGATCACATAACAAATGAGGAGGTATTGGATAGAATTGGGGAGAAGAGGAGTTTGTGGCACAACTTGAGAAGAAGAAGGGAGCGGTTGATAGGACATTTTATGAGGCATCAAGGGATCACAAATTTAGTATTGGAGGGCAGCGTGGAGGGTAAAAATCATAGAGGGAGACCAAGAGATGAATACACTAAGCAGATTCAGAAGGATGTGGGTTG
This sequence comes from Schistocerca americana, assembly GCF_021461395.2. NCBI lineage: Eukaryota > Metazoa > Arthropoda > Insecta > Orthoptera > Acrididae > Schistocerca > Schistocerca americana. Next base: position 135,538,539 of record NC_060123.1, read on the forward strand.
CAGTAAGTACTGGGAGATGAAGAAGCTTGCACAGGATAGAGTAGCATGTATAAAGGCACATTTGCATGCCGAGCGTGAGTTTCCTCGGAAACGCGAGATATTAATTAAATAAATAATCAGTGACAAATAAATAAAGCCTATGGCACACAACTGCAGCGCTGTGTCGCTGATAAAACAAAAGTACATTTTCGTTAGTCGTATGTTTGATTAAAAAAAAAAGAGAGAGCTCTCGTTGAAGTGGTGCGAGAAGCACGTATTTTAGTTTATTGTCTGGCACACCGCCATATTTCATGTTATAGAAAATTACTGCGAGTTGCAACCATACTAGGCACTCGATTCTGTAAAGAATTTATATTTATAAAAGTAAGTAGGATTATGAACTGTAGGCTTATTCATTGAATATATCTGATTTAACTAACTGTGTAATTTTTTGTTTAGTAGACAATCACCTCTGTACGACGTTTTGGCATGGCTGGCAAATTATTGTAATATTGAGATTTAGATTATGAGTCCGCACCTACCGCAGCAGTCTTTGGAAACGATTTAATTACGAAGTCCGATTATTTCAGTTTTATTTCACGGTCAACTACGAGTAACATTGCCTTTACGAAAAAGCCATTGTCAAGCGTCTGATACCGAATAATCAAAACCTGACGACTCATAGGAGAGCCAATCAGACAGATAAAAATAATTAATATTTTATTTTATTTTATTTTATTAATTTTATATTGGCGACTGCGTGTCGGACTTGTTATTTTGTCATTTGTTACATTGTTCTCTTTGTTTCATGTGAAAAATCAACCTTCTGGTCCTGGACTTGACTATATGAGAAGAAAAAAAAAAAAAATCAGAAGATATTTGCCAATTATAAAATTTTGCGGGAAGACGCAAAGAAGCTTCCAGCAAAATAAGGTAAGACGCAGCATCTTTGCATTAGCAGGCTTGACCAGACGTATAATTCAGTGTATTAGCTTTTCAGTAAAATTCTGTAGTGTTTCTTTTCCGCATAACAGTTTCAGTGATAAATTCCATTCTCAGTATTTTTCCTTAAACAATAACGTATGCAACAATACCAATACACGAGTGTACAATATGGCCGACTTCTGTACGATATCATGTAACATGGCCAGCAGCCATTACCAATAATCTCAAATTCAGTTTATATTTTTAAATTAACAGACAGCCATTGTTGCTACGACCGATTCATGCTCAACTGCATTTTATTTTAAAACCAGTGTCAAACATTAATTTCTTGAAATATATAGCACGTGTGGCATGGTAATAACTAGAAAACAATACGCAAAAATGGAACAGCAAAGACGTACTATTCAGACGCAATCCGACTCGGACGAGAGACAAATGTTAGAAAATGACTTTACGACAGCAACCGGTAGTGACGATACATCAAATATTGACGCAAGTGTTAACGGAAGTTTTGACAATAGGCCGTCCACCACAAAAATTTCAAAGTCTCAGTCAGAGCCCATGTTAATACATGACGTCACGTCTAATGACGCGGCGGGGGCAGAGACCTTGCAAACAGTAAACATTGCCAACATGTTACAAATGCTAATGAAACAAAACGCAGAAAATATGGCAACCCTAAGGATGCAGAACGCGGAAAACATGGCAACCTTAAAGACACAAAATGAACAGTTAAAGACACAAAATGACGAAATTAAATCTGATCTCATAGCAATCAAGGCATGTAATGACACTTTGTGTAAACGTGTGGAACTTATAGACGCCACACTGACCGAACAGATGACTGAACTCAGTACGAAATTTTCCAAGCTTAATACGAGACAAGAAAAGACTACAAATGACGTAGCACTTTTACAGAAACAATTAAAAAACCTTAATGTCACGTGTGAAGCTCTTACTGAACAAATTCAAACATATCCTTCAGTACACGACAACCTTGAAAAACGAATTACTGACGTGCAGAATAAATTTGACGATGTTGAACAACACCTGACTGACATCTTACAATCTGATGCCACAGCTCATTTTCAAAATATTAATAAAGAATTTCATGATTGGGTAGAGAACAAAGACAAACATTTTGATAGATGCATACGTGAAAATTTACCAACAATTGTGCACGACTCCGTAGCGGAATACATCACTAATAACAAACAGCTGATTAGTGACGCAGTACAATCCGTCACTGCACCCATGAGACAATTCACCGATCAACCACAGTCTGAATGTAACGAAAATATCAGTCAAAATGTACAGTTCAGAAACCAATATACATTCGAGTATGACGCACACATACCGCACACCACAAACACACAAGAACAAAACACACCACGACTACAACACATACCACGACGTGCAACCACAAACACAAGCTATTATCATGGTAAACCACAGCAACATTATCGTAATTACTCGCCAGCTGAGCATTGCAGTAATTACAGTGGAACAAATCCATATCATAATGCAAAGGAAGAAGAAAGCTTAATAAAACACAGGCAATTTCAGGCTTTTATCCCAGAGAAACGAACCATTCATCCGGTGATTTTTCTTAAATCTTTTAGTAACGCATTTCCACGCACTTGGAGTGACCGGAAAAAGATTTCATATATTGTCGGTTACATCCAAGGCGATGCAGCTGTCTGGGCATACAGTCAAGCTGACGTATGTACCACGTACAGTGAGTTTGAGCGTGCCTTTCTGAACAAATTCTGGTCGCAATCCGTCCAGGAGCGACTCAGGAGACAAATTTTAGAACCTGAAACTTTTAACAGTAAAAATGGTAACTTACGCAGATATTTTGAAAAATACTTGAACATGGGACATTTTTTAGACGAACCAGTCGCAACACGTGATATACTCCGAGCGTTGAAGGCCAAATTGCCTTTCAACATTAAGGAAAAACTTCTACATATCCCGGATGACGATTCAGATTATTTTTTAACAGCTTTAGATTCGGTTGACATGTTACTTGAAGATCAGCGCTTCGCGCGGCAAAACAGCAGCCACAATGTTTACACTAGTGGTATGCAAAACATGCAGGCTTGCCAACACAATTCTGGCGCGCCCACAGTTGGATACGCGGTACAACAAAAACAGCAAACTCACATGCCGTCTCAGTACGGAAATCAAAATCAACACGCGTATTCCAATACGAACAATAGTTACAACAGTAATAACATTTCATGCGGCAATCCATACAAAAGGCACCGCGGTAATAACTGCAACGGTAACAACGGATACAAAGGTAATAACAAAAACACAAACAGAAATAGAAATAATAATAACTACGAGCCAAGACAGCATCAAGGTTGGACTCGTAACGATCAGTACTTTCATTCAAACTCTGCTTTACCACAGCAGCCACCAGGTCAAAATTGGAGCATACCTTACGACCGACAGGTAAGTTATAATGCGCAACAGCAACAACAACCGCAAAAGTTTGGAGATCATAATAGGCAATATCCGAATGTGAATATAATAGAAATGACACCTGATGCACAACCTCAATCTGTGTCAGTACCTAGTACAAATGCTAATCCAACAAACTAGAAACAGTCACTACTTTGCCCCAGGTCGTGGCTGAAGAATCCTTGGGGGGCGGCTTCAATGTTAATCAGTTATTTGACACCACACTTGAACAACAGAATAATGATATGCCGAGTAATTCTAAACAAAAACTACCTGTTTTATTTATAAGATACAACCACAATAACAATATATCAGATGAACTTTTACAAGACAGTACACAATGTCGTTTAAACACAAATGAAATTGTTTTAGCATCCACTACTGGTGTAGTAGGTGGGATTCCAACTACTATTATCTTAGATACAGGTGCAGCTGTGAGCGTTTTGTCTTTTAATTTCTATAAAAAGATGTGTGAATTGGAGCCTGTGCCTGAGTTTCCTGCCCAAAACTGTAAAATAACTACCGCTCTAGGTAATAAGTCATGTAGGGTTACAAAGCAAGTTTTTGTAAACGTTAAAATAGGTAATGGAACCGTACAATGGCCATTCCTGGTTGTACAAAACCTTGTGACAAATTGCATATTAGGAATAGATATTATGAGCGAGAAGGACTGCATTATAGACTTCTCCAAAGGTAAATGTATTTTAAATGATAAAGGCAGTGTAATTATTATTGATTTGGACAGGAGAACTCTAAAGCATGACAAACACTGTACAGGGTACAAGGTTCAGTTAGTACTTGACAAAGACATTCAAGACATGCAAACACACTCATCTGACACAGAGCTAATGGGCTTGAAAGCATTGCTTGATCATAAGATAAGTGAAGCTACAGCTCTCAGTGTACATGAACGTATAAAACTACAGGAAGTGTTATCCAAATATTTACAAGTTTTTACCAAACGATTAGGTGTTATCAACACGTATGTGTACAAGATTGAAGTTAAGCCTCACAAGATCTTCTACCATAAGACATATAACGTACCGTTATCTCAACGACCTGCTGTGTGGCAAGAATTAAAACAAATGTTAGACTGGAAGGTCATTGAACCATCCACCTCACCTTATTGTAGTCCTCTACTTGTTGTCAAAAAATCAAATGGAGGCATTAGGTTAGTGTTAGACGCACGAGCTATTAATGAAATAATTTTACCGGTTCACACAAAACCTGAAAATTTAGAAGAGCAATTACAGAAATTTCTAGATGCAAAATATTTTTCCACAATAGATCTCGCTAATTCGTTTTGGCAGGTGGGTATCACTCCTGATTCTCGGAAATATACTGCATTTATGTTCGGGGGGCGAACCTATCAGTTTTGTGTTCAACCCTTCGGACTGAATGTCAGCTCTGGGGTATTCATTACAGCCCTGGATACCGTGCTTGGCGACGATTTAGTTGAGACAGTCACACACTATGTAGATGATATACTGATAGCTACACAATCCTGGAATGAACACGTTGACACACTTCAAAGAATTTTAGAAAAATTTGCACAAGCTGGAGTCACAGCCAACCTAAGAAAATCAAAATTTGGTTGCAGTGAGATAAAGTATTTAGGACATATCATTAATTCACAGGGCATACGTCCGGATCCCAGTAAATTAGATGCTATCAGAAACTTTCCTAGCCCTCGAACTAAAAAGCAGTTAAAATCATTCCTTGGGCTATGTTCATTTTTCAGACGTTTTTTGCCACAACCACTTTTGAACAGTAAACATCTGCTAAATCTACTCAGAAGGAATCAAGTTTGGATCTGGTCGGAACAGTGCCAGAATGACTTTAATACAATTAAACATGCTTTAGTGAATGCTAACATTTTGAGCCATCCAGATTTCAATTTAGATTTTTGTATGACTTGTGACGCTTCACGTACTGGCTTGGGCTGTTGCTTATTTCAAGTTGTAAAGAATAAAGAGGAGGAACAGATAAGAATTATTGGGTTTGCGAGTCGCACTCTAACTGAATGTGAGCGTACATACTCCACTACTGAGTTAGAAACACTATCCATAGTATGGGCATTCAAGAAATTCAATTATTATTTATTTGGAAAACATACGGTAATTTACACCGATCACCAGGCCCTGACATTTTTGTTAACTTGTAAACTTGTACATCCTAGACTATCACGATGGGCAGTTACACTTCAGAACTACTCTTTTGAAATTAAGTACATAAGAGGTAAGGACAACACCATTGCAGACACTTTGTCTAGACTTCCACAAGGTATGAATGATACCAACAGTGACTTAGAAAATATAAATGACTACAGGATTCTCTTAATGCAAGACAAGCAGTATCACCAATATTACACTCCTGGAAATGGAAAAAAGAACACACTGACACCGGTGTGTCAGAGCCACCATACTTGCTCCGGACACTGCGAGAGGGCTGTACAAGCAATGATCACACGCACGGCACAGCGGACACACCAGGAACCGCGGTGTTGGCCGTCGAATGGCGCTAGCTGCGCAGCATTTGTGCACCGCCGCCGTCAGTGTCAGCCAGTTTGCCGTGGCATACGGAGCTCCATCGCAGTCTTTAACACTGGTAGCATGCCGCGACAGCGTGGACGTGAACCGTATGTGCAGTTGACGGACTTTGAGCGAGGGCGTATAGTGGGCATTTGGGAGGCCGGGTGGACGTACCGCCGAATTGCTCAACACGTGGGGCGTGAGGTCTCCACAGTACATCGATGTTGTCGCCAGTGGTCGGCGGAAGGTGCACGTGCCCGTCGACCTGGGACCGGACCGCAGCGACGCACGGATGCACGCCAAGACCGTAGGATCCTACGCAGTGCCGTAGGGGACCGCACCGCCACTTCCCAGCAAATTAGGGACACTGTTGCTCCTGGGGTATCGGCGAGGACCATTCGCAACCGTCTCCATGAAGCTGGGCTACGGTCCCGCACAGCGTTAGGCCGTCTTCCGCTCACGCCCCAACATCGTGCAGCCCGCCTCCAGTGGTGTTGCGACAGGCGTGAATGGAGGGACGAATGGAGACGTGTCGTCTTCAGAGATGAGAGTCGCTTCTGCCTTGGTGCCAATGATGGTTGTATGCGTGTTTGGCGCCGTGCAGGTGAGCGCCACAATCAGGACTGCATACGACCGAGGCACACAGGGCCAACACCTGGCATCATTGTGTGGGGAGCGATCTCCTACACTGGCCGTACACCACTGGTGATCGTCGAGGGGACACTGAATAGTGCACGGTACATCCAAACCGTCATCGAACCCATCGTTCTACCATTCCTAGACCGGCAAGGGAACTTGCTGTTCCAACAGGACAATGCACGTCCGCATGTATCCCGTGCCACCCAACGTGCTCTAGAAGGTGTAAGTCAACTACCCTGGCCAGCAAGATCTCCGGATCTGTCCCCCATTGAGCATGTTTGGGACTGGATGAAGCGTCGTCTCACGCGGTCTGCACGTCCAGCACGAACGCTGGTCCAACTGAGGTGCCAGGTGGAAATGGCGTGGCAAGCCGTTCCACAGGACTACAGGCAGCATCTCTACGATCGTCTCCATGGGAGAATAGCAGCCTACATTGCTGCGAAAGGTGGATATACACTGTACTAGTGCCGACATTGTGCATGCTCTGTTGCCTGTGTCTATGTGCCTGTGGTTCTGTCAGTGTGACCATGTGATGTATCTGACCCCAGGAATGTGTCAATAAAGTTTCCCCTTCCTGGGACAATGAATTCACGGTGTTCTTATTTCAATTTCCAGGAGTGTATATTGATATGTGCAGAAACATGGCTGAATTACAAAAATCTGATCCTCACTGGTATAAGATAATAACATTACTGGTAGAAAAACACAACCATCCTTTGACTCAGTATTACAAGTTACACAATGATGTGTTATTTTGCCGCCGACATCCAAATGCTACTAACTGGTGTGTATGCATTCCCAAAGAGTCTGAACGTAATCTAATTTGGCACACACACTTAGTTTGGGGTCATTATGGGACGAAAAAGTGTTTGGCAAAGCTCAGTACATACTGTTATTTTAGCAATATGAGAAGAAAAATTTACAGGGAACTAAAAACATGTGTCATATGTCAAAAATCAAAACCTCAGAATTTATCCACAAAAACAGATTTACATTCTATTTTACCTGGTAGACCCCTGGAAATTCTGTGTACTGACATTAGTGGACCGCATCCAGCAAGCTCTGGAGGCGTCAAATGTATCTTAGCTTTTTACGATATATTTTCTAAACACGTAAAACTTTATGCTTTAAAATCCGCCACTGCAAATGCTATAATACGAAGATTCTCAAGTGATTACCTGACGCACGTGGGAAAACCTAAAGCAATTCTGTCAGATAATGCAGCATACTACTCTGGGTACAAATGGAGAAATTTCTTGAAGGACAATAACATTAAAAGTATATTTATTTCGAGGTTTAGTCCACAATGTAACGCGACTGAGAGACTTTTCCGAGAATTAAATCGATTCATGAGGACCTATATTTCATCAAAACATACTAATTGGGTGTCCTACCTAAGTCTTTTCGAAGACGTACACAATAACTTAAATATTTACGATACAAATTACACACCTAACGAGATCATGTTCAATTGCAAACAGAACGATCAGTGGATAGAACCATTACCTAAGTTGTCAGACAAGGAAATCACACCTGAACAGAAAATAAAAGAAGTATTGACTACGCTGACACATCACGCACAGATACGAAACAAACATCACAGAAACATAATAAAAAGAAAACAAAAATTCGAGGTAGGAATGCTTGTACTACTTCGTACTCATCATAAATCTGTTGCACTCAAACGACGCAACGCTAAGTGGCGTCTGCTATATGAAGGACCTTATATAATTGTTAACATACCGCACCCTGGTGCGTATCTGTTACAACATCGTAGAACTAACAAAATTATTGGGCTATACGCACACCGAGATCTTAGAGCATTTCATGCTGAATAATGTAAAAGTCATACCCATCAAAATATTGCTAAGCAACTCGAAAAACTCTGTTGCTACAACACAGATAATAAGTAGTATAGAAATTTTCATTTCAGCGTTCCAGTGACGCAGTTGAAGACAGAAGAACTTTTCTTTCAACGCCGCGGCACCACCGAGAAGACTGAATATTGAAGTAAAATTTATGATTACGTAGCAGTGAATGATATATAAAATTTTCACGGAACATTTGTGACTGTAGGTACCACTGACTTGGTATGACACCTGACGAACCGACAGACGTCATCTGTGAAGCGATCTTTTACTTCGAGAAATAGATTAGACGCACATCTCTCAGCAAGAAAAGCATCTACCAGTAGCCAAGGCCACACAGACACTATACACACACGCACAAAACGCAAGGAATCTAACAGCTTTCCGTCTCTTATTATTTTGAATATTTATTGAGTAGTGAAAACGCCTGGTCTTGCCTACTGATGTAATGAATGTTGTGTCTAACCTATCTTAATTTCAGATGACATCACAAAAAACATCGATAAAATCCCAGCAAAACCGTTAAAGAGGACGTAAATATCTGCAATCCATGTAATCAAATGTGACACAATGTAATAATTTATAGCTATGTAATAATGATGAAAACATGTTTATGTGTAACTGTATTATGTTTATGCTAAGAAAATATGTGACGTGTGTATGTATTATTACTTATGTTTTTTTTAAACTGATGTATAATGTAACTGTTACTGTGTGAAAATTTGAACGATAACGAGTGCCAAAATGTGAAAAACTTTTTTAAAAAAAAAAAAAAAAAAAAAAAAAATTGCGTAGTGAACCACTATTCACGGACATTAACGTACATTACTAAGTCTGCAACTACGCAGAAACCTATGTGAAAGAAACTGTTAATGACATTCATGATGCATCGTACCTTTGTTAACGCGATGAACGATTTCTTCGATGAGTAACCACGAACATTTAGGTGAGCTATATTTAAAAAAAAAAAAAAAAACTGAATATGTGAAGTGCATAATTCGTGCATCGTCTAGCGACATTACTACAGTACCCAACTTCAAGATGTTAAATGGACACAAAGTGCCTGTCCAGAAAACAACACGACGGGTGGAAGAATTTTGGTTGGAACTTCAGGGAATGAAATGTTCTCGAAATGTGACGGACACGCTTACCTGGACTGTCCAAGGATCGACGCCAGCTATGTGCCGTCCGAGGTTCTGCAACCAAGCTTCCACGGAATATCGAAAACGAACTGCATATGGACTAATTACTCGACGGGTCACGTCTGATCTGTAATAAACAATGCTTTTTGTCACAACGAACTGCATCACAACGACTATAATGGAAATAGGAAATGGACATGCTTATGTATCAATCACGTTGTTATACAACGATGTTACTGTGATCAAAAAAACTTTACCACGACGATACTAACCTGTAAAAAATTATTGTGCAGCAGATGAATATGAACTGTGATAACGACACCATGTGTATAGGTCAACGCACCTGAAAAATACGGACATTTTTCTTTGAAGCATTTCATTGCAATGCTATGTAACTAAGAACATTCAACAATCTAAAGTTGTATTGTATTATAACAAATATTGTAATTTTAAAACTAAGTTACCTGTCATAGAATGTAGTCTTCATATGTAATCTTGGTGGAATATTTTCTTTGTGCAACGACTAAGAAATGCGCGCGCACACGAACAATATGAACTGCAATACTGTGCCGCGTGATCTAAATTTACGAAATAACGGCAGTGCCGTAGTTACACAGACGCTTCTGCGCATGCGCGCACTCTGTTTTGCCAACATAAGAACTTTTTCGGCGCACGCGCGTCATTCAAATTTTGTGTATAATATACAGTATAATGTAAGTCATGTAAATAGTTGTAGATAACTTAGATTTTCTTGTGCCTTTAGGTGAATTGCTCGCCTGCAGGTATGTCCTTTCGCCTCGCAATTCAGGGGGCAATATAAAGGCACATTTGCATGCCGAGCGTGAGTTTCCTCGGAAACGCGAGATATTAATTAAATAAATAATCAGTGACAAATAAATAAAGCCTATGGCACACAACTGCAGCGCTGTGTCGCTGATAAAACAAAAGTACATTTTCGTTAGTCGTATGTTTGATTAAAAAAAAAAGAGAGAGCTCTCGTTGAAGTGGTGCGAGAAGCACGTATTTTAGTTTATTGTCTGGCACACCGCCATATTTCATGTTATAGAAAATTACTGCGAGTTGCAACCATACTAGGCACTCGATTCTGTAAAGAATTTATATTTATAAAAGTAAGTAGGATTATGAACTGTAGGCTTATTCATTGAATATATCTGATTTAACTAACTGTGTAATTTTTTGTTTAGTAGACAATCACCTCTGTACGACGTTTTGGCATGGCTGGCAAATTATTGTAATATTGAGATTTAGATTATGAGTCCGCACCTACCGCAGCAGTCTTTGGAAACGATTTAATTACGAAGTCCGATTATTTCAGTTTTATTTCACGGTCAACTACGAGTAACATTGCCTTTACGAAAAAGCCATTGTCAAGCGTCTGATACCGAATAATCAAAACCTGACGACTCATAGGAGAGCCAATCAGACAGATAAAAATAATTAATATTTTATTTTATTTTATTTTATTTTATTAATTTTATACATGGAGAGCTGTATCAAACCAGTCTCAGGACAGAAGACCACAACAAAAACACCTATGATATCGGGTTCGTCCAGTAGCGTGTCTTGTTCAGGTATTTTTCAAAGTATCCACGTAGACTACCATATTTGCCATTGAATTGTTCGGGGTTGAGAGCCTCGGGTCTAAATCTTTCTTGCACTGCCTCACACCAGTAGTTGTCGAGGAAAGCTCGTTCAAATTGAATATAAGTGGTGCAACGTTCGGCCACTTCAGTTGCTCATAAAAGAACGTCACCTTGCGTATGTCCCACGACAAATCTGATTTACTATGCTTCCGTCCAGTTGCATGGAAATATATGACGAAAAGCACAGATAAGTACTACTGGAATCATTCTTTTACCTTCAGTAGTGAATATGGAAACTGTCGATGTCTCAGCAAACCTTCGTCTGCAATAGTAGTTGATAGAGACTTGGCATTTTTGGTCGCATTTCTGTTGTTATTGTAGTTATCTGTAATTCCCGTTGGTAAATGTTCAGGTATCGGAGTTATGGGTATGTTTACATTTTGCACCCTTACAACTGCCCCTGGTACCTGTTATGGGACTCATGACAATTTGTGAGTATATACTGACAGGTTGTGGTTTGTTCAATGCAGCCTGTGTATTATTTACATGCATATTTCAAGATCCGGTAACAATTTCTTTTAAAACATTTTTTCCTATTTTGTGTGGCTTATAGGTTATTGCTTACTTTGTTCGCTATTTCACTTTCTTCTTTCCGAATAACCTTTTCTACTACACCTGTGTATAACTTACAATCTGTTCCTAACTTGTCTGCAATGATATTACCCTTATCTAACGTATCTGGTTCAGCTTGACTAATGATATTACTCAGATTTTCATGGATCTTCTGTCTCTCTCCTTCTTAGCACGTGCCAAGTCAACTTCTAATGTTGCTACCGTTAAAGTAATCTCTTCTACAGCTAGAGGTACACCTTCATAGTCTTTATTTAGTTTGTTAACGATAGTAGTTGCCTTTCTTACTGTTGAAAACCACTGGTTTTCTGTAGCTTCAATATTTTGTTTGCATCTGTGATTTTCTTTATCTGTTGCTCCACTATATCACAATGGCCATTAAAAGAATCTTCCTTCTGTTTTAGCTCTGTAATGTTACTGTTAACTTCAGAAAGTACCTCAGCTTTACTGGTTTTTCATATCATTCAATTTTTCGTCGATTTCAGTGCAAAAATGTTTGGCTAAGCCATTGAATTTCTATGAGACCATGTCTTGCAAATCCTTGAATACTTGCTTTTGTTCTTGCTTTGTTGTATTTAGATCTTGTGTAACAGTGTTTTGTTGCTGTTTCACCATGTTCTCATACTGTGTAATGGTGTTCAGATTCAGTGTCATATTATCAATTTTGGTATTCATATCTTGTTTCATATAACTGAAATTGGTGTTCATATTATCTAATTTCGTGTTTATGTTAGATAATAACTGCCATAGCAGTATGTCAGCTGTACTACTGTGGTTGTGTCAGCTGTACTTTCCAGGTTAACGATTTTTTTCTGAACAAGTGGTGTTTGTAACTTGTTGTCAAGATTCATGTCTGTATTGTTCTCTAATGTTTCACTGATGAGCGGTATATCGCTGTGGGAGATTCTTGGCATTGTCTCAGCAGTTGTAAACACTGTGCCATCAAGGCTATTCTGTTGTGGAGAATCGCTATCATTTGTCACACCTGCGGCACTCATCTTTGACCCACTTAAACTTTCTGCAGTAGGCATGCATGGAACTTGAACTTCAATTGTTTGATCATGCAATTTAACGCCATCTTGGCTGATTGCGTTTTCGCTATTGCTATCAACAATGGACATATATTTTTCTGCCATGTTGTATGAATATGCAAAATAAATTTTCACAAAAATGTTAAAATTTCATAAGCTAATTATCACACTTGATAATTGTAATTTACATGATGTCAAAGCGTGCTTTATGTCTGTTATGATTCATAAACTATTCTACTACAATTCCTTATGTTTTACTGACAATGTGTATCACACTGAAAAATTCCTGTAAATTTTTCGCAATAAAATTCAAGGAAGGGAATAATGAGGAAAAGATTTCTATCTACATCAAAAGAGGCACTTTCAAGCATAACCACGCAAGCAACTTGCATAGGCGTCCTACCTTTGCTCCGCCGAACAAAACAGCCACTATGGAAAATTTTACGTAACCTCTGTCCAATTCTTATTCCTTCCCGAATTTTCTATTCGGTTTTTACCTTTTTGTTTTACTAGCTCCTCGTTTTGATTTATGTAAACGTAAAATATCGACAATTAGTTTTTATGGTTAATATCAATGTCATAGAAATTTCTTGCTGTAAAAATAGTTAACAAATCCTACTCACAGCTAGTGCCCTGAAGTCCTGGCACTCAGGTCGCCAGTTGTGTTAGAATAAAAAATATAATAATAATAAATATGAATGGAAAAATTAATTTAAAGTATATTACAATTGCATTATTAGAAATGTTGTGCTTGTATGATTTTTCGCTAATCGGACTTCCTGTCTTACATTTCAATTGAAGGTGCAGGCAGAGGACTTCAAGGACACCAGTATGTGTCAAAAATAAGAAAATCATCCTTACTTGATTCCACTTCAACAAAACATACTTAATACTGATATAAAATCTTCTCTTATTTCGCTACATATATGATACAAAATGCTCGTAGCTCGCCATTCTCTGAGTTGCACTTCTTAACAGAAACTTCTACATACCTAAGAGAGAAAACAAAATCATCTACAAGGAAAAATGAATGATAATTTTTCCATTTCTCTTCCATGTATTCATAACACAGGCCAACGATGAAAAAACTTTTTTTGCTGAAAATACCTTATTCTTATGTTTTTTAGAGTGAGAAATCCAAATATGATACATAAAAAACTTATCATGCACCATTTCTTCGCATTTTACAGTTAAATTTACCAAATTAAGCGATTTTTTAAAGAATTTACCAGCTTTTATACAGTTAAAATCATTCAAAAATGAGGTGTAATGAATGTCGACGACGTTGGTAGCACTGCTGAAAAACATTTGCTGGCAAAAAAAGTTCGATACTATTTTTGTGTTAACAGATGGTGTTTTGTTTACTGTAAACCTAACCTCACTTCCCTATTTCCTGTAGATGTGCTCAGTACAATGTCTAATCGTGGTTGGAAAAACTCTGCTGACAGTTTTTGTTATATTTTTTTAAAATTTGTGATTAAAAAACACCAAAAAAACATTACAGACTTTGTGAAAAAGGTTTATCAATCATGTTTTGGATCTAAACTTGGTGATCAAGATAAATATTGGGCCCTGTATAAGGCATGTTATGTGTGTGTTGAAGATCTGAGAAAATGGACCAAAAAAGGGGAAGAAAGCCTTTAGATTTGCTGTTCCTGTGATATGGTGGGAGCCAATAAATCATTCTGATGGTTGCTACTTTGGCAGTGTTGATATTACTGGTCATAATTCGAAAAACAAGAAGCTAATAAGCTACCCTAACCTGTTCTCCATCCGTTCAGTAGGGCATGGTTTAGATTTGCCGGTTGTTGAACCACCAGGTGATTTAAATTCTATTCCAACAGAAGTATTTTCTGATTTACATGAACCAGATGATGATGAATTCTATTGTTATACAGAAAGTATAGAGCCCAAATTCTTTACTCAGAGCGAGCTTAACGATTTGGTTAGGGATCTGAGCTTAATGAAAGAAAAAGCTGAATTGCTTGGCTCTAGATTAAAAGAAAAGAACTTATTGGCAGTTGGAACCAGCATATACATGTATAGAAAGAGAGAGCAGCAATTTTCCAAGTTTTTTCAACAAGAAGGTGATTTAGTGTACTGCTCAGACATTCCCAATCCGATGAATGAGTTTGGTATTGAGTACAAAAAGGAAGACTAGACGCTGTTTATTGATTCATCCAAAACCAGTTTGAAGGCTGTTTTATTACACAGTGGTAACATGTATGCATCTATACCTGTTGGACATTCTGTACATATGAAAGAAAGCTATAACACCTAGAAATAGTGCTAAATAAAATAAACTATTCTGACCTAGGTTGGATGATATCTGGCGACCTAAAAGTAACATATATACTCCTTGGTTAGCAAGCTCGCTTTATCAAGTTTCCATCTTTCTTGCGTGAATGGGACAGGAGGACTGGGGATCAACATTGGTGCAGGAAGAACTGGCCTGTGAGGGAGTCTTTAAAACCTGGTGAGAAGAACATTCTGCACAAAAACCTTGTAGATCCGAGAAACATACTCCTACCACCTCTACATATAAAGTTAGGCCTAATGAAACAGTCTGTAAAGGCTTTGCCTAAAGATGGACCATGTTTGATGTCAACTTTGAATCCACAATGACCTTCAATGAGAAAGAGGCATGGTTATCATTCAGGCAAGATGTTACGAAGTTATTAGGACATGAAAAAGACCCACAATATGTTTCTATTATAGCTACAATGTTAAAGACGTTTAAACCTTTAGGAAGTTTAATGA
This sequence comes from Schistocerca americana, assembly GCF_021461395.2. Taxonomy (NCBI): domain Eukaryota; kingdom Metazoa; phylum Arthropoda; class Insecta; order Orthoptera; family Acrididae; genus Schistocerca; species Schistocerca americana. The sequence continues at coordinate 135,554,137 of NC_060123.1, forward strand.
GCCAGAAAGTTCACTTTATCAACAGTCACCTTGATTATTTCCCAGACAATATGGGAGATGTTAGTGAGGAGCAAGGAGAGGGTTTTCACCAGGATATTAAAGTGATGGAAAAACGCTACCAAGACCGCAGGAACGTCAACATGATGGGGGACTAGTGTTGGTCACTTCAGCAAGAAATTAAGCAAGTGACTTATCATAGAAAAAGCTACACAAGAAGCTTCAAAGAAAAAAGAGAAACAAAATACAAACCAATTCCAACTGACAAGTGAAACCTCTATTAACACATATCATTGTTTTAAGTAGCTTACTGTAAATACAAACCATGCTTACGTTGTAACAAAGCGTTTCATTAATTTCCCCATTTTCCATATAGCACAGGATTTTTGTACTATATACTAAAAAGCATATTGCTTGAAAACTATGAGTGATACAAAAAACTAAGGCTAGACTTGGATTCAGCTCTCAAAAACCTACAAAGACCAGCTATCAAAGTAAAAAAGTTTTTCAAAAATTTTTTTCATTGGCCTGTGTAATTAACATCTTTGCCAATGCTTATGGTCGATCGGCGTTTCATTTTTGGTTTTTAATAAATTTTAACTTTATGATGTCCTGTGGGCCTTTCACCATGTTCCTACACAGTGTCCATATTTAAGAGACTTTAAATTGGAAAAAATACATTTTAGAGCTCATAAAACAGCTTTTGTCATTCACTCTTGCACTTCAAATCTTTGCAAATCTGAGGGGGGGGGGGGGGGGGGAATCAGTAAGTTGACATATTTTGTATATTTCCATTCAATACTCTCATGTGGAAAAATAATCTGGCTTTACTCATCTTTAAGAAAGCATCTGCTCATTGATCAAAAACATGCTGTAAGAATAATATGTGGTGCTCACACACAATTATCTGGCCCACATCTGTTAGGCATTTTGACAAGTACCCCACAATGCATTTGAAGAAAAGCAAAAAAGAAAGAGCTAACCCACAATATAGTATTTAGAGTTGTTGTGTGTTATATCCTTGATTAATTTCAAAGAAAAGAATATATATATATATATATATATATATATATATATATATATATATATATATATATATATATAGAGGTGGTGGCAGCCATAGAAACCTTGTTCATATATATATATATGTATATACACTCCTGGAAATGGAAAAAAGAACACATTGACACCGGTGTGTCAGACCCACCATACTTGCTCCGGACACTGCGAGAGGGCTGTACAAGCAATGATCACACGCACGGCACAGCGGACACACCAGGAACCGCGGTGTTGGCCGTCGAATGGCGCTAGCTGCGCAGCATTTGTGCACCGCCGCCGTCAGTGTCAGCCAGTTTGCCGTGGCATACGGAGCTCCATCGCAGTCTTTAACACTGGTAGCATGCCGCGACAGCGTGGACGTGAACCGTATGTGCAGTTGACGGACTTCGAGTGAGGGCGTATAGTGGGCATGCAGGAGGCCGGGTGGACGTACCGCCGAATTGCTCAACACGTGGGGCGTGAGGTCTCCACAGTACATCGATGTTGTCGCCAGTGGTCGGCGGAAGGTGCACGTGCCCGTCGACCTGGGACCGGACCGCAGCGACGCACTGATGCACGCCAAGACCGTAGGATCCTACGCAGTGCCGTAGGGGACCGCACCGCCACTTCCCAGCAAATTAGGGACACTGTTGCTCCTGGGGTATCGGCGAGGACCATTCGCAACCGTCTCCATGAAGCTGGGCTACGGTCCCGCACACCGTTAGGCCGTCTTCCGCTCACGCCCCAACGTCGTGCAGCCCGCCTCCAGTGGTGTCGCGACAGGCGCGAATGGAGGGACGAATGGAGACGTGTCGTCTTCAGCGATGAGAGTCTCTTCTGCCTTGGTGCCAATGATGGTCGTATGGGTGTTTGGCGCCGTGCAGGTGAGCACCACAATCAGGACTGCATACGACCGAGGCACACAGGGCCAACACCCGGCATCATGGTGTGGGGAGCGATCTCCTACACTGGCCGTACACCACTGGTGATCGTCGAGGGGACACTGAATAGTGCACGGTACATCCAAACCGTCATCGAACCCATCGTTCTACCATTCCTAGACCGGCAAGGGAACTTGCTGTTCCAACAGGACAATGCACGTCCGCATGTATCCTGTGCCACCCAACGTGCTCTAGAAGGTGTAAGTCAACTACCCTGGCCAGCAAGATCTCCGGATCTGTCCCCCATTGAGCATGTTTGGGACTGGATGAAGCGTCGTCTCACGCCGTCTGCACGTCCAGCACGAACGCTGGTCCAACTGAGGCGCCAGGTGGAAATGGCATGGCAAGCCATTCCACAGGACTACATCCAGCATCTCTACGATCGTCTCCATGGGAGAATAGCAGCCTGCATTGCTGTGAAAGGTGGATATACACTGTACTAGTGCCGACATTGTGCATGCTCTGTTGCCTGTGTCTATGTTCCTGTGGTTCTGTCAGTGTGATCCTGTGATGTATCTGACCCCAGGAATGTGTCAATAAAGTTTCCCCTTCCTGGGACAATGAATTCACGGTGTTCTTATTTCAATTTCCAGGAGTGTATATATATCTCCATCGTTCACGGGCGTTCCAGTCTCCTTCATTAAGACTTCTCGCCGCCATTGCTTCGCTGATGTCGTCTTTCCAGCATCTCGCATTTCTACTGCACTTTCTTCTTTGATGTGGAGTCCATTGCCATCCATGTTTTGGCCATCTTGTGTCTGGCGTACGCTGTAAGTGACCATACCAGAGTAGTCGCTTCAATTCTATGTGGCCTAGGATTGTGCTTTCGAAATTCATAACCTCTCTGATCCTATCATTTCTAATATGATCAAGCCTGGAATATCCACAACTCCGTCTCCAGAAAACCATCCCGACAGCCAGCAGGCGATTTTTCTGCCCTGAGTTAGTTCCCTCAACTCTGTTCCATATATCGTGATACTTTCAATAATTGTGTGGTAGCTGGTATGTTTTGTTCTGTGTGTTATGTTTTTGTTCCAGATAATACCATTTAGTTGTTTTATGGCTCGCTTGCCCTGGCCAATTTTATTGTTTATATCGTCCACACTTCTACCAGTGGACGACAGTGTCACTCCCAGGTACTTAAAATTATGACACACCTCGAGAGTATCAGCACCAAGTTGTAAGTCGTTAACAGCATTTTTTCCCACTTTCAGATATTCTGTTGTAGATATGTTTATGACAAGACCCCATTTTTCATATTATTTTAGTTTATGAAGCATGCAATTTGCATCTTCATCATCTCCAGCCACTAACTCTTCGGCGTCAGCAAAAAATAAAGTGAACATGATCTCATTGTCTATGGGTTACCCATTCCTCTGCATTTCCTTTTCCAGGATTTTAGTGCCTCCTTTAGGTAGCTCTTAAAGAGAGTAGGAGCGAGTGTGCATCCGTGGCGTAGTCCCTTAGTCACGTCATACTCTTGAGATAGTTGATTTCTCACTTTTACCATTGTCGTACAACCTTGGTAGAGGAGTCCAACAGTTTTCACATTGCTTGGTGACACGCCATTGTCAATTAGACTTGTCCATAATGCCTTCTGTGGAACTGTGTCATAATCTTTCTGGAGGTCTATAAAGACAAGGTGGGTCGTAAGCCCCCTTGCTGTCCTTTTCTCTGCTATGTTTTTATGGGTAAATACTCCATCAGTACAGGAGCGACCAGATCTGAATTTGTTCTTCAGATTCAGTTATTTCTTCTTCTACCCACTTTTTTAGGATACGGTCATAGACTCTCGCCATGGATGGCATCACATTAATTTCTTCACCATATTGTACCACTATGTTGTCATTAGCTTTCCATCCTGTTCTGGCATTTAGGTCTACTAGTAAAATGATTTCTTTGCGATTCCCTATACTTTCAAGCGATCTTGTCAATTGAGTGTAGAATAATTCTTTCTTTGCTACATCAGCATCGTCATTTGGTGAATGGACCACAATAATCACCACAAAATGGCCTTTATTTTCATATGTACTTGCAGAATTCTATCACTGACATATTCCCAGCTGGTTATCTTTAGTTGTTTCTTTATGGCAATGGCAACTCCACTTTGGGCTCATTGTTCCTTTGGTACGCTACTATAAATGTATATGTAATCAGTTGTCTCTTCTGTTCCATGCCCTTTCACTTTGGTTATTGTTAGGCCTACTATGTCGATGTCAAGGCACTTTATTCCTTCAAAGACTTCACTTTTCTTTGTAGAAATTCCTTGTATATTCCATGTTGCAATTCTCATTATCCTTTTTCATGCCAGCTGTCGTCTTCATTTTGATCCATTCTGTTCTGAGGCTAAATTGGGAGGTTTTGCATGTGATTTCTTTTGCTAGGGTGGGATGCAGGTTCAACGCCTAAATCCCCGACTTGGAGGACCAAGTGATTTTTAATCATGGTTTTCTTCCGCTAGACGATTGCCTTTCTGGGCTCAGGAACTCTGTCTGTTCCTCCCTTGGGTTCCTGTGGGAATGAGGCGCCACTTACCCCAAATCCGCGTACTGAAGTTCATCTTCTTCGCCTCCCTTGCCGAAATAATAAATTGTATAGTAGAAATCTGCATCTAGTAGTACACATGCAAAGAACATGTTAGCAACATAAGGTGCATTCAAAAACGTAACAGATATCGTGAGCAGATTAGTCATTACTAAATCGAGGGTTAGATCTTTCTTCTGCCAACCCCTTCATTTATTCCCTCGTGAAGTTTACTGTAAGTAATTGATTGCAGTTTATGGGAACAATGATCTACATAATTACAACACTAGAATAAAATATGATATTCATTGCACCATATTACAGTTGTCTCTAGCACAAAAAGGGAGCACAATGCTGGCACCAGCATGTCTGATCACTTACTAAATCATATGAGACATAGCAATGTTAAATTTGAAAAAAAAAAAACTGAAAATATTTCTCCTTGACAACTTCTGCTAATCTATAGAAGACTTTCTATTTTTGTAATGTGTAAAAGGTGATGGGTAGGAATTACAAACTTACTACTGCATTAAAAATAACACAGTTTTATATGGTCAGCATGTAGGAATATTTAAATATGGATGTGTAATGTGACTGTAAACTGACTCATTATTCATCATTACAATTAATTATATACATGATCCATGGAACATGAAACTAACTAAGTAAGTTATGTGTTTTGTTTGTATGTGTTTGGAAATGTGTGGTTTTGTTACCATTTATAAAAATACTATTTGCACTGAAGTAATTGTTTCCATTTTTCATATTTAGTGAAGCTTTCTTGTGTAAATCATCTGTTGAAACACTACTGATAACAATGAAGTGTCATTCGCATTCATATTAGCATTTCCACCTGCTATTTTGGCCATCTAATTTACATATAAAATAAAAAATGGGGGACCAAACACTGATCCTTTAGACACACCGTATTTGACAAATTTAAAAATCGAATAGACATTCGTAATGGTACTGCTCACTTTATACTTTATATCTGTGGACTTTTCTATACTTCTTTAATGCAGAATTCTGGTGCTGTAGCATGAAACCTCAGAGTGCTGCAGATTCTTGTTGTCTTTGTCATATGCCATTTTGTGGTTGGGTAAAATGTCTTGGTTCGACTGAATGTGATTAAGGATTATTTACTTATTACTTGTTATGCCATTGACAGTGACAGCGTTTGAAACAAGGAACTGTCAGAGTAGCAAAAGATTGCCATACTTTACTAGAAGACAGTCAGATACACAGAATAATTCTTTCATTAACACAAGCTAAATATTTTACATTTGATCTTACAGTTTTGTCCCCACAAATACAGACAGAACGTTACGACTGCTTATTAAATTTCATCAGGAAGGGGCATTTACTGAGTATATTCTGCAGGTAATTGACAAGTATTCCAACACAATTCGAAAAAGCCATTGCTTCCCTCATTTTACAAGTCTCTCTGTTGTCGAAAATAAAGTACCCATACGTGTAGATTATTTCCCGAAACCTCGAAATTTACTGTTCTGTTGTGGAAAATACATTATCACACTTGCAGTATACGTTTCTTACATTCCTGCACCTAGTGGGAACACTGTTGCTGGTAGGTAATGCATGCTTTCCATTACAAAGTATATAAAAATGTATTTCGCTTTATATTGAGAAGTAGGTAATCTTCCACATGTTAATATCAGTTTCCAGTTAAGGAATACTCATGTAGTTGGTTCGAAAATTTTATCGTTGGTAGTGGCATATCTAAGAAAATGACATCAACTTTGCTCAAGAAGCATCACCATAGTTCGGTACGACTCGTCTTGCTAAGAAGACATACTGGTACTTCAATATTTACCTGATATACTGTCTAATTTATTTATTTCAACTGTACCTCATGACGTTATTTCCCACAATACTGCAATGAAAGAGTAAAACAAAATTGAAAATGAAGAAGAATTAATTTTCAGATCAGCCTATCAGCGTCCGAACTATGCTCGAACTTTCGTGAAATAAGCACCCACACCACACTCAAAAGCTGCAGTTCGTTATCCAGTTTACATAGGGCCAAGGAGGTTAGAATTCTAACCTCCTTGGGCAAAACTTATGCTGGCGTACGCCTTCGGCAGCACACCAGTCGGCACTAGGAAATATTGTACGGCAGGCTCTGAACTAGGCGCGCCTATGACAAGAGAACACCAAGCCACGCCCTCAGACTACGCGCTGATAATGCTTCCTGGGCAGCGTGCATATAGCCTACCATCGCCCACCGAGCTGTCTCAATCTCGCAATCTCAGTACGACCCATTGGGACTCAGTTCGCATTGCGTCTCAATACGTCGCACTGTGCTCTAGCCTTCCAAAGTAATAGTCGTCGCCTCGCACCTTAGCTAGCTGTGAGGGAACGTTAGCCATTATCTATATAGTTGTGATATGGACACGGACAAGATCCAAGAACTAGTACATGTTCATTGATTGCTGTCAACCATAGAACTTCAGATTGGACGTCATTGAAGTTAAGTACTCAATTGGTTCCTGTAATAAAGTGCATTACAACACGTGTGCATCTTGTGTTGTAATCATAGGAAACTGGCCACCCACTTGTCATACATACTTTCCTCATCCAGCCAGGAACCAAAAAAACATTACAAGAGGGCACAGCCACAGTAGAACTCACTGAACAGTTTGTTCACGACAAGTTTATCGAATTTATTGGTACTGCCATTAGTAGAGAAAATCAACACTGCTTGAGAGATATTCATTTGTCGTCAGGTGGTACCAACGTTAAACTGCCCCAAGACGCTAAGTATTACTGTTACTTCACGGTAATGTTGTGTAGTATTATTCCTGTTCCCCCTAGGCGCCTCAATAAAAATGTGCAATATGTAGTCTGCTTCGAAGTTTTTGACGATCTAGATGCTTCTGCTATATGAATGAACCACCATACAGTTGTGATATAGACCCTTTAGATTTGATAAGGGTTAACATGAAATACTATTTTAAGGAGAACAATGTTACAGGTGACTTGTCCAAGGAGAGGCCTTGAATATCGTTGATGGTGCTTTTCTTTCACTTAATGTGCAGTACTGTAAAGGTTACTGTAATAAAGAGCAGCAGCTGGAGCAAATCGTCTGCCATCGTAATATAAATTGCCATTGATGAAGTTTTCATCAATATCACAGTCTCAAGTGACACGATCATAATGATCTAGACTCCAAGACGAACTGCAACAGTGATTTTGAGTGATCATTATTGAAAGCAATCTTTCAATCTTATGTAATTACTTATATTAATTGTTAGTAGTATGTTGTGCTGAATAAATTCAGTGTTTCAACAAATTAAAAAAAATAAGTTTTTTACCTTCGGTTTATTGTGTCGTAAGTTTTACATTCAGCTATTTTCATTTTACATTATTTTTGATACAAAAATACATAATTTGTAAGTAAAACTATCGTGGTTGAACATGTACCATTAGCGAGAAATATTTCTGCCACCACAAAACACAGGTAATGGTGCCAGTACTGCGTGAAGGAGTCTTCTCAGTTTCTCACTATTCCTCTCTCCACGGCAGTCCTAATGCGAGAGCAAGGCACATTTCCTGCCATTCCCTATAGCAGCCGTGCGAAGGATCAAGTTTATCGTGACCAGATTTTGTGGTTCACAGGCATTGATTTTAAATCTAAAATAATTGCTCAACCATATAAATTCCTATTCTATCAGCTTAAACCTATTTCAAAGCTTACAACTGGTTTTGAAACTCGAAAGTAAAGGCCCGTCCACACGCAACGATCTGTCTGCGCAAATGTCTGCGCACATCACATCTGCGCAGACAGATCGGTGCGTGTGAACAGAAGATTTGCACCAACCTGAGGTGTGTGCAAACCTGGAAGTTGGAGGTTTGAGCGAAACCTCTCAAATCTGTCGGTTCAAACCACATCTGCGCAGACAAGTTGGAGCGCGTGGACAGGAGATCGTCGCAAATCTGGCGCGAAACAGCTGTTTGCTCAGTCTAGTGTTTGTATTTGTGTGCACAAGGCATTAAAATGGCTGATACTCGTCAGTGTTCTCGAGAGTTTGTAAGTGAATTCATTGAAATATACAGAAACCACCCATGTTTGTGGAAGATTAAAAGTAAAGAATATAGTGACCGAGACAAAAAGACAGCAGCATACAATGCTCTAATTGAAAAATTGCGGGCAGTTGGCGCCTCGGCAAACAGAGAAACGGTAATAAAAAAATAATTTCGTTGCGAACTGGCGAAATTATTTGCGGATGGATGTCGAAACTTATAATTATCTCTTAAAGCATGTAACCCCTCATATTATGAGAAAAATACTTGTATGAGAAGGGAAATTTCTCCTCATGAACGCCTAGCAGTAACATTAAGATTCCTAGCAACAGGAAGGAGCTACAATGATTTGGAATTTTCATCTGCAATATCGAAACAAGCATTGAGTGAAATAATACCCAACACATGTGAAGCTATTTACGCTTTCCTAAAAGATGAGTTCATGAAGGCAAGTCAAGTAAATTAGTCTGTCAGCGAACTGTTTACCGAAAAGAGTTATCCAAAGTTCAGAAATCTAGAAGATCTGGTGTAGGAGTAGATCAAGTATACCAGCCAACGTTATGGTATTTTGATCTACTTGGCTTTCTTGGTGATCAAGAAACGCCAAGACCAAGCAGGAGTACAATTGAAGATGAAATTGGAGTGCCAATGTGCGAGGAAATGGAACACGAGGTTATGTAAAACAAAACAGGTTCGCCCTGCAACTCTCGCAGTAAATTTACGTGACAAAACTGCTTTCGCTTTAGCAGCCACTGTCTGCACCATTTTGACCGCTTTCTCTGTTTCCTGCGGTTGGTCTGAATGTTTTTTGCAACACAAGTTGCGAACACAGACCACAACAGAACTTCCTCCATTTCTATTTTTCAAAATAACTGAATTAAATTTTGACGTTTTCGGGGAGCGTAGTCGCTTGCCACTGATATTTCTTTTCTACACCGACAGATGGCGGGCGAGTAGTAGATTGGGGTTTGTGTCGTGTGAACACACCACATTTGCAGCGATCTGTTGCATGTACAGACATCTGCGCCGATATCTGAGCAGACAGATCGTTGCGTGTGGACCGGGCTTAAGGTCATCAAATCAAAGATTGTATTGTAGCAGTAATAATTGCGACAAAGAGATTAGATCATTAGAGAGTGATACTTTTTTGATGTACGGATAGAACAACAACAACAACAGAGTAGAAGCACGTGTTGACATTTTGCTGACGTAGGTGATATTAGTAATGTCATCAGAAGAGCTTAAGAAAGTTTTTGATGAAAAGATTCATGTGGGACAGGAACTACTGGCTTATTTGACAAAACATGATAGTGTTAGAGGCATTGCGAAATTAAAGAAAAAAATTAATGTAGAAGTTTGTTTTCTCACGAAGGTACGAGAATAAGAAAGTAGTCTACAGATTTAGTATTTTATTAACAAATGGATGTTAGATGACTTTTCATTAGGTTATTTTCGCTTTGTTGATTGTGGCCGGTTTAAGTGCTGTAACGTGCATTAAGTAATAGTTCACTTGCAGAAACGTTTTTAAGAAACTTAAAATTCATGATGGTTTTTAAATTATCATTACGTAGTTATACACGACGGGGAAACGTATCTGGATAACATCCTTGGCGAATTTCCTTGGAAGTTCATAGTACAAAACAATTGTATTTTTTTTTAGTACAAAACAGTTCCATCGGTTTCTTTTTTTTTTAATTTGTGGGAGGCACTAGACAACGGTGATTGTATGGATGTGCTGAAAACAGACACTATTTCTGTTACATTGATACAGTTAATTCAGTTAAAACCTTATTAAAATGTCTGTAGATATAGGGCCTATACGGAAACCCAAACCGAGAATACTCTAGCATAAGCAAAAAAATATAAAAAGATGATCGATTTCCACCTTTGTGCCCCCACAAATCCACACCATGATCTTAACATTTATTCACTTTGATGTTTCTGCTTCTGCACACTACATCAATACACTCACAAATATTCACTATTGTACCCTTTGGCAGTGTCACCTGTACAGCACCTTGTTTGTCCAAGGTAAATGGAACATAAAGAACGAGCAGCAACAGCATCACTCATATAAAGGGAAAATATGTAGGTCCAACAGCGTATAAAATGATTCCTGGTTTATGAACACACAAAGATCTTGCTTGAATACATCCTCTTTATTGTATATCTTGTAGGTATTCTTTTAGGATATGTAGGAGAGATGAGACTGAGAACTTAAATTTATTAATAAATACACATTTCTTTTAAACGTATGTTATGCTATATGGTGTGTATGGCATAAAAAGAACTGCAAATCTGACTGCAAGGGAAAAAAAAATCACAGAACTTCATATCTGGACTGCCCTAATAATCATTTCTGTGTATCATATTGTGTTCATGTATGTGTGTAATTAATTAAACAGTACAATTTTTCAAGCACTTGTTACAAATATATACCTGAAGGGGCAGTCATGATATGAAGTTCGGTGTATTTTTTGTGATTGTCTTGTAGTCAGACTTGCAGCTCTTTTAAAAGTCTTGTCTTGTAGTCAAACTTGCAATTCTTTTAAAAGTTTTCTTTTGAAGTTTCACTAACATCTTTACATGCATGTGTGGCACTTTTTCCATCCCGTAATCCTGTGTGATACGATAGTGCTTATTTTGGAGCCCCCACACTAAGATGTATGATATGCATGTGCTTATTTTTGAGCATACTTTGTTCATATTGTCCTCCCACATGAAGTGTGTAGCAACTACAGCAACAAGCAGTTTGTGATTTCATACTACTTTTATAAAATTGCTATGGGATCCAGACCATTAGCTGCTTACAGGCATTGATAAATATCAACAAGGATAGTTGAAATATGTGCCCTGATCAGGACTCGAACCCAGCATCTCCTGCTTACATGGCAGATGCTCTACCCGACTGAGTGAGTAGTTGGATGGAGCGTCTGCCATGTAAGCAGGAGATCCCGGTCAGGGCACACATTTTCAACTGTCCCAGTTGATATTTATCAATGCCTGTAAGCAGCTTATGGTCTGGATTTCATTGTAATTTCATTCTTTGAGAGCTGCAAGTTCACCAATGGTATCTGTACTTTCAGACATGTCTTCCTACTACTTTAATAGCTGAATCGTCTAGTGCGAGCCAGATATCCTTAGTCTACAGTTTTATTTGTTTGTCTTTGTAAGTGTGTTGCCATATTTGTGTTTACAGACAAGTTGTTCTCACTGAAATATTTGTTAGTCTGCTTCAAATTTAGAGAAGCTTCTGACTTCAGTACTTTTACTGAGTCACGTTTTGCTGTGAGTGATGTCTCATCTGCAAACATTATTACATGGTCACCTGCCAGTGATGGTATATCGTTTACATAGAGTTAAATGAAAAGAAGGGATTACAGATCTGAACTTCAAGGTATGCGTAACTTTATTGGCTCAAAATTATTACCACTGTATTATGCTTTACTTTCACGAACTGCTGTGTGTTTCCCACAACAGATTTTAGGCCCTATAATGTCAGCTGCTTTACACCTGAAGCTATAACAATTTATTTTGTGTATTACTATGTTGTGACAAACACACAAATAAGTGCATTGGGAAGATCAAGGAAAACTCCACAGATGTATAAGCTCATCTAATACTTCAATTACATCAGGTACAAAATTAGCTGAGGTTGTGGTTGTAGACGTACATTTTATAAACCAGTACTGTGGCTCATTGAATGTTATTTTTGACTTTGACATTTTACTTGCCAAACTTAACAGCCTAAATTTCTCACCAATGAAGTGGAATCATTTCTCTTATACCTGATGTCTCACCACCAATGCATCGTGTCAAGCACTGTTAAGTGACAATGGAGACAAGAAGTATCTGGCACCCTCCGCGGTTCACTATTAGGTCCTGTACTGTCGTGATTGCAAGCTTTATTGGCATATTCCTATGATGAAACCTTTTTCCTTGAGTGATCAACTGAGTGGTGGCATTGTCTTGTCACAATGTTTTGATGAGTTTTATACCCATCGTCTTCAAGCAAAGGACATTGCAACCAGACAATGCCACCCCTCGGATCATCACCTGAGATTTCATAATCCTATACTCTTTTGTTGTATGTCAATGATGTGTGATCAGTTTTCCCCTGCTGCAAATACTGCATGTATGCTGATGACCTCCAGTTTTATTAAATTATAAAACCAATAAACTTGAAGAATTTCAGTAATGACCTTCGGCCATTATCAAAATGGGCACAGAATGTAGTAGTAAAGTTCAGCCCATCCAAAACTCAAGCTGCACTCGTTAGTCATCCCAGTCTCATTAGCCTAAATATCAGGATTATTACTATCTTTAATCCTTTATTGTACAAATATAAACTTCTCTCCCTAAGAAAGGATTCCAGGAGTAATAAAAGATGAAAATTTAAATTGGACTGAGCACACAGCTGAATGTGCAAGAAGGTATCAGCATGTCTCTATGCCCTACAAAAATACAAAAAAATCTACCCTTGTGAGCTGAATAAGGAGCTTATACAAATGATTATACAGTTGTTGTTGTTGTTGTGGTCTTCAGTCCTGAGACTGGTTTGATGCAGCTCTACATGCTACTCTATCCTGTGCAAGATTCTTCATCTCCCAGTACCTACTGCAACCTAAATCCTTCTGAATCTGCTTAGTGTATTCATCTCTTGGTCTCCCTCTACGATTTTTACCCTCCACGCTGCCCTCCAATACTAAATTGGTGATCCCTTGATGCCTCAGAACATGTCCTACCAACCGATCCCTTCTTCTGGTCAAGTTGTGCCACAAACTTCTCTTCTCCCCAATCCTATTCAATACTTCCTCATTAGTTATGTGATCTACCCATCTAATCTTCAGCATTCTTCTGGAGCACCACATTTCAAAAGCTTCTATTCTCTTCTTGTCCAAACTATTTGTCGTCCATGTTTCACTTCCATACATGGCTACACTCCATACAAATACTTTCAGAAATGACTTCCTGACACTTAAATCTATACTCGATGTTAGCAAATTTCTCTTCTTCAGAAACGATTTCCTTGCCATTGCCAGTCTACATTTTATATCCTCTCGACTTCGACCATCATCAGTTATTTTGCTCCCCAAATAGCAAAACTCCTTTACTACTTTAAGTGTCTCATTTCCTAATCTAATTCCCTCAGCATCACCCGACTTAATTCGAGTACATTCCATTATCCTCGTTTTACTTTTGTTGATGTTCATCTTATATCCTCCTTTCAAGACACTGTCCATTCCATTCAACTGCTCTTCCAAGTCCTTTGCTGTCTCTGACAGAATTACAATGTCATCGGCGAACCTCAATGTTTTTATTTCTTCTCCATGAATTTTAATACCTACTCCGAATTTTTCTTTTGTTTCCTTTACTGCTTGCTCAATATACAGATTGAACAACATCGGGGAGAGGCTACAACCCTGTCTTACTCCTTTCCCAACCACTGCTTCCCTTTCATGTCCCTCGACTCTTATAACTGCCATCGTGTTTCTGTACAAATTGTAAATAGCCTTTCGCTCCCTGTATTTTGCCCCTGTCACCTTTAGAATTTGAAAGAGAGTATTCCAGTCAACATTGTCAAAAGCTTTCTCTAAGTATACAAATGCTAAGAACGTAGGGTTGCCTTTCCTTAATCTTTCTTCTAAGATATGTCGTAAGGTCAGTATTGCCTCACGTGTTCCAGTGTTTCTACGGAATCCAAACTGATCTTCCCCGAGGTTGGCTTCTACCAGTTTTTCCATTCGTCTGTAAAGAATTTGCGTTAGTATTTTGCAGCTGTGACTTACTAAACTGATAGTTCGGTAATTTTCACATCTGTCAACACCTGCTTTCTTTGGGATTGGAATTATTATATTCTTCTTGAACTCTGAAGGTATTTCGCTTGTTTCATACATGTTGCTCACCAGATGGTAGAGTTTTGTCAGGACTGGCTCTCCCAAGGCCGTCAGTAGTTCCAATGGAATGTTGTCTACTCCTGGGGCCTTGTTTTGACTCAGGTCTTTCAGTGCTCTGTCAAACTCTTCACGCAGTATCGTATCTCCCATTTCATCTTCATCTACATCCTCTTCCATTTCCATAATATTGTCCTCAAGTACATCGCCCTTGTATAGACCCTCTATATACTCCTTCCACCTTTCTGCTTTCCCTTCTTTGCTTAGAACTGGGTTTCCATCTGAGCTCTTGATATTCATACAAGTCGTTCTCTTATCTCCAAAGGTCTCTTTAATTTTCCTGTAGGCAGTATCTATCTTACCCCTAGTGAGATAAGCCTCTACATCCTTAGATTTGTCCTCTAGCCATCCCTGCTTAGCCATTTTGCACTTCCTTTCGATCTCATTTTTGAGACGTTTGTATTCCTTTTTGCCTGCTTCATTTACTGCATTTTCATATTTTCTCCTTTCATCAATTAAATTCAATATTTCTTCTGTTACCCAAGGATTTCTACAGGGTGATTCAAAAAGAATACCACAACTTTAAAAATGTGTATTTAATGAAAGAAACATAATATAACCTTCTATTATACATCATTACAAAGAGTATTTAAAAAGGTTTTTTTTTTTCACTCAAAAACAAGTTCAGAGATGTTCAATATGGCCCCCTCCAGACACTCGAGCAATATCAACCCGATACTCCAACTTGTTCCACACTCTCTTTAGCATATCAGGTGTAACAGTTTGGATAGCTGCTGTTATTTCTCGTTTCAAATCATCAATGGTGGCTGGGAGAGGTGGCCGAAACACCATATCCTTAACATACCCCCATAAGAAAAAATCGCAGGGGGTAAGATCAGCGCTCCTTGGAGGCCAGTGATGAAGTGCTCTGTCACGGGCTGCCTGGCGGCCGATCCATCGCTTCGGGTAGTTGACGTTCAGGTAGTTGCGGACAGATAAGTGCCAATGTGGTGGTGCTCCATCCTGCTGAAATATGGATTGTTGTGCTTCTTGTTCTAGCTGAGGGAACAGCCAATTCTCTAACATGTCCAGATACTGTAGTCCAGTTACAGTAGCACCTTCGAAGAAAAAGGGACCAAAAACTTTATTGGCTGAAATGGCACAGAAAACGTTCACCTTAGGCGAGTCACGTTCATACTGAGTTGTTTCCCGCGGATTCTCAGTGCCCCATTGTGACGGTTGACTTTCCCGTTAGTGTGGAAAGTTGCTTCATCACTAAACACAATCTTTGAAACGAAAGATTCATCTGTTTCCATTTGAGCAAGGATAAAATCACAGAAATCGATTCTTTTAATCTTATCGGCTGCAGACAGTGCTTGAACCAATTTCAGACAATAAGGTTTCATAACTAACCTTTTTCGTAGGACTCTCCATACAGTTGATTGTGGAATTTGCAGCTCTCTGCTAGCTCTGTGAGTCAATTTTCCTGGGCTGCGAACAAATGCTTGCTGGATGCGTGCTACATTTTCATCACTCGTTCTCAGCCGTCCAGAACTTTTCCCTTTGCACAAACACCCATTCTCTGTAAACTGCTTATACCAACGTTTAATACACCACCTATCAGGAGGTTTAACACCATACTTCGTTCGAAATGCACGCTGAACAACTGTCGTCGATTCACTTCTGCCGTACTCAGTAACACAAAAAGCTTTCTGTTGAGCGGTCGCCATCTTAGCATCAACTGACGCTGACGCCTAGTCAACAGCGCCTCAAGCGAACAAATGTACAACTAAATGAAACTTTATAGCTCCCTTAATTTGCCGACAGATAGTGCTTAGCTCTGCCTTTTGTCGTTGCAGAGTTTTAAATTCCTAAAGTTGTGGTATTCTTTTTGAATCACCCTGTACTTCCTATTATTGATTACAGTGATGTTGCCATGCAAGTCTCTTTCAGGAAAGCTCATGGTACCTGGTACTAGTTATGAATGCTTGTGTTTGTTTTATCTGTGATGTTCAAATCTTTGATCATATGCACGATTATCCTAGCTGAGTGCAGACAAGTGTCTTTTCAATGTAACTTTCCCTTATACAGGGTGGTCCATTGATCGTGACCGGGCCAAATATCTCACGAAATAAGCGTCAAACGAAAAATCTACAAAAAACGAAACATATCTAGCTTGAAGGGGGAAACCAGATGGTGCTATGGTTGGCCCTCTAGGTGGTGCTGCCATAGGTCAAACAGATATCAACTGCGTTTTTTAAAAATAGGAACCCCCATTTTTTATTAAATATTTGTGTAGTACGTAAAGAAATATGAATGTTTTAGTTGGACCACTTTTTTTGCTTTGTGATAGATGGCACTGTAATAGTCACAAACATATGGCTCACAATTTTAGATGAACAGTTGATAACAGGAAGGTTTTTTAAGTTAAAATACAGAACGTAGGTACATTTGAACATTTTATTTCGGTTGCTCCAATGTGAGCTCGGGCTCTTCAAGACCCAAAAAAGTGAGAGCGAGACATTTTCTTTGATACAAAAGAAATTGTGCACAAAGAATTCGTCCCACCCAACCAAACAGTGGATTCTGCATACTACTGTGACATTTTGCGATGGCTCCGTGAAAACGTGTGGTGACGACGGCTCGAACTTTGGTATCTAGGGAACTGGCTGCTGCATCACGACAATGTGCCCTGTCACACATCCTTGTTCACTAGAACCTTTTTGGCAAAAAACAACATGGCGGATTACCCCACCCACCATATTCACCAGATTTGGCACCTGATGACTTCGCGCTATTCCCAAAACTGAAACTCAAGTTGAAAGGCCATCGGTTTGACACTCTAGAGAGGATTCAAGAAGCATCGCTGGCAGTGATAAACACCCTCGAAGAACAGGACTTCTAGAAAACATTTGACCTGTGGCAGAAGTGCTGGGACTGGTGTGTACATGCGGATGGGAACTACTTCGAGGATGATGGTGACCATTAGTCCAAAGGTAAGGTTTTCAACAGATGGCAGCACCTGTCCCAAAAAATTTGGATAGCACCTCGTACATATCAAACAGACAGAACTCCCAAACCAACCCCAAACTACCGACCTAACCCCCCCTCCCCTCCCCCAACAAAAAATCAAAACAGGCCAACAAATAAAAAACACCTCCCCCCCACCCCAACACTTGCACATACCCAATCCCTTCAGCTAATCACCCTCAACCTCTGCATCGTATCCACAGCCCTCAAAACCCCACAGAAAATACAATAATACCGAGGCGTGCTCTTCTGCCAGCAATGCTCATTTAAATGAGATTGCAGGTTAGAAGACCGCCTCTTTCCCCTTCCTATAACTGATTCAACTAGTCCCCAAAACCCCTATATTGTATTGGTGCGTGCCCCAATTTTATAATTTAACTGAAGACTGTGGCTGACAACTAAATGATCATAACCTCTGTTCCCCAAACCTGTATATGATGAAAAAGCATCTGATACAACAGTACACCCCTCCTCAACATATTCTTCTTTCAATCCTACCAATTTCCTCTTAGTACACCTCTCCAAAACCCTGAAAATACAGTCACCATACCCACCTCCCAAAATGATAACCCCATACACCTGCAAACCAACCCGAGAACCACCCCTCCCATACTCTTCCTTTTCCCAAACTACGACTCGTCATCTCAACCACCACCCCCAACCCACCCAACTTACCCCTATACTTCATGTATTCAGAACAAACTTCCCTACAGAAAGAAAACCAAACTAACATCATTCTCTCACTCACTTCAGCCTCATGCGCGCAAAAAATAATTGAGGACCTATAATAGAAATAATACATTAACAAAGCAATCTCTCTCATGGCCAACCTAGATTTCTCGAACCATTTGCTGCGTTTAATGGAGCACCAGATGTTAGCATGCTGATACCACCATATATACGCATCTCTGGTGCGAGATGCGGGAACTCTTTCAGCCTCATATTCTCGCCATAAACGCTGCATCTCACAAATACTGCGATAAGCCCAAACAACTGAAGGAACTTAATATCCGACAAGATATCCTCCCCTGTCTCGCCCCGCAATGAAGTACTGTCACATGATACTTCCCCAACTGCTAACAATGCAAGTGACTTTACACTGTCAACACCAAAGCCCAAATGAACCCAATACTACATGTTAAACTCATCATGTCCACTTCCACCACCAGAGGGCACCGGCATCTACAGATACAAACAACTCAAAACTCTGCACTAAAATGACGTCACATACGACAACACCAGGCTTATATCACAGTTCGAAGTGGATTGGTGGAATCAGATGCTTCTGGTGACCCCAAAATTCTGTCTATCCCATTGCATCACTCAGTTGCTTTCTCAAAATTCCTTTCAGCAACAGAAATGTGGCTCTGGTATAACTTCCCTCACTATATCAGGGAACCAAATAACACAACCAGTTTCAAAAGACCAATGATGACATAAATACTGGAGCAACAATAACGTCTAACATCATTCCCATATGCACTTGTTACCCCATTACATTTTTCTTTCCAACCAGATCTGCCTCATTTCCCAGTGCTCTTAGCTGGTGCAGTCTACTTAAATTTGCTTCCTCAGAACTTGTTACATCAGGTAGTATCAATTTTGTACACGTATACATATAAATACTTTTTGTATCAGCCAGCAAGTATTAACTGCTTAGTCAGTACTGTTTATTCACATTGTCTCTACTTACACTCAAATCATTTTGTTGTTATTTGTCATATTAAAATTATTGTTATTTTTAGGTAATTACAATGTAAAAAATATTGTATGTGTGAAACCCTGGTCTGAAGTAAGAGGGGGCCTGGAGGCTCTAATTTGATCAGGTTAAATAAATGAAAGTTTTTGTACCTTTTTGTGGCCACAAACATCCTGTAATCATTTCTTCTGTTCCCTAATACTCTCATAATAGACTTCAGACTTGATAGTTTGACCATTAGGGAGGATAATGAACAGAATAACCCCTTCAAGAGTCCTAGAAGCCTGTAGCCTTGATTTTACCAAATGAGGGTGATGTTTTGAACTTTTGTAGCAAAGGAGACCTTGTGTGGCACCGCTCCATGGATTGCCATTATATTTCAGACTTAATATGGTGAACCCATGTTTCATTGTCTGTGGCAATGTTCAACAAGAAATTGCCTCACAACAAACAAGCAATTTGATACAGATATTCTTTATTTCCTCTTTATGCTCTTCAGTTAGGCTTTGTCACGTCTGTATCACCGGTTCCTGTCCAATCACCGAAGTTCAGCAACATTGAGCCCAGCTAATTCTTGGATGGGTGACTGTCCGCAGAAGGTCAGCTGCTGTTGGTTTCAAGGACGCACAAGTCACGTGAGTGGCTAAATACAGTTAAAAGACTTGCACCAGGTTGTCATGCCACATGTCTCTGAGGAACTCTCCAGGTACAAACTTTTGAATATACTAACTGGTGGACAAGTCAGCACTACCAATAGAGATGTTAAGTTGAGCACGGAGTAGCTTGCTTGTTATTCCTTGATTACCTCCAGTAAGAGTGTCTGCATGTTGCACCATTGCAGGCATCACAGCTGTGTGTGATCATGTTGCATGTGGGAGAGCAGACAGATTTTCTTCTCCTTGCCCTATTAACAGGTGGTTTGCCCAGTGAATTACCATGCCTTTATCCACTGCCCAGTGTCCATAGACATTCAGTAAAGGCTTGTGAATATTTGAGGTGACCTGATTTCTTGCCAGAAGAATTTCAGTAACTGCTCTTTACTGGAACACACCTCTGTTGCAGACACAATTTGAAGACTGGAGATATATGGTGTGACATAGGAATGTTTAAGGACATTGCAAACAAAATTACAGTTTTTTAATCAAAATTCATTGAGAAAAAATTTGGTGCATTACTCGTTGAATGCCTCATATTATTTAGCTATCTCTGATTCATTTGTTGGCAGCAGAACACTGAAGTTATTATTTGCAGTTTTTGGTTTGTGGGAGGCACTGATATCTTTTATGAATTTTCCACTGTCAGCTTAATGTTGATTAAAAATATTGCTGATATCATTTGGTTTTCTCCATTCCTTCTTTGTCTACTTCTCTCTTATGATTCATTTATGTAAGGGCATTCAGTCTTATAAATGTTGCTGGAACCTGAAATTTCATGTTGATAAACACTGGATTTTGTTTGTTTTAGTAGCCTGCCATAAACTCTCTTATTATGTCAGTGCTGGCTGTAGTTTTATGTGGCAATTTTTATATTCAATTTTTAGTTTCTTCCCTTGGTCTACTGAGACAAATCTTTTAGTATTATTCATATTTAGATTTTTGAATACATCGGGACATGCAGTTTTTATGTAGTGAACTAATACTGAACAGACATATTCCCATCTCACCTCTGCCTTACTAGGTCAGTGTATTTACCTCCAGCCTTCTCCCTTTAGTAATATCTGTAGAAGATTTTCCAGCGTCAGCTGCCTGATTGCTACCAATAATATTTTTTTTTTTTTTTTTCCAGTGAACATTGATTCTTGATATTTCAACTAATTTCCCATAATTACCTGAGATTTCAGTATTCATTATTTGCACAATTTGTGTACACTGAGGAATTGCATGATTTATCAATACCTGTGAGCTCTTGTTTACCCATTTACACATACATTGAGATTGTAGGTAGTGATAAGATCACAGGAACTTTTGTGTGAGTGCTGTCTTGTAATGTATCAATATTTGGATCAACATTATGGTCTAATCTGTAAGCACTTCTAGTTATTCTAGAAAACGGTTTGAGAGCTGGGTGATGGGTACAGATTTAATATCAAATCCTTACCACTCTGTAAATTTATCTCCAAAGCAGCTACTTAAAAAAAAATTATGGACTATTTTCTACCAGCCATGGGGTATTTTAATTTGTTGCACTGCTTACATGCAATCTGATCAGTCACAAAATATTGGAAATGCTATGCATGCACAGTGGAAAAGGTGATGTTGGTTGGTGACTGGGCTGCCCCTGATGGTTGACTTGCAGAGGGCACCATTTGAATGTCAGCATGCCCTACACTTGCCATAGTGGCTCAACTGTCCACGGGCCTCAGGGTAATTGGTGGATAGGAGGACAGTGATGGGGATGGGACCCATCTCGATGTCAGAGTCTACAACAAGGGGCACTGGCTTGGGCAGCAACACCAGCGGACTGGAGAGGAGAGGCTCTGGTGACACAGACCGGGCCTACCACAGGAAGCAAACACACTGTCAGTGCTGACAAAGCTCCAACTGCCACAATAAGTAGGCACCACATGGCGTGCATGACACCCAGTGTGGCCAGTGCTGACAAAGGAGGGGGCCTGTGCCCATTTGGGACGCAGTTGATTCTGGTGATGTGCCATGAGTCGATCTTCAGTGCGAACCATGAATCTGTAGGAACCATGCCGACTGTGTATGATGGCTGGAATCCAGTGTGGGTACTGTCCAGACACTGTGGCCGAGATTGGTGTGTCAGATGCAAACATTGAAGCAACTGGTGCCCCTGAGAAATGTCTGTCTGGCAGCAAGAGAATGAGCGGAATCCACATCTGATGGCTGTGCATGAGTTTGGGAGGGCTCTTCGACCCAATGGGCATTGTTCTGTAAGAACATTAAAAAAAAAAAAAAAAAATCCCTGGCTGTGAAGTCTTCTATATACTTGAACACCTGCATCTTAAACGTTTGGACAGGGCATTGCAACTTGCCATTCAAATGTGGATGGAAAAGAGGTGCGATGACATGGCAAATACCGTTATGTGTACAAAAGTCCTTAATGATTGTGCCACAAACTGAGAACCATTGTCTGAAACCCGGGTGCAAGACAAGCCTTCTGTGGAGAATATCTTCGACATGCTCTTGACAGTCACATCTGCTGTCATGAATGGTGAACAAATGACATAAGGAAAATGAGAAAAAGTATAAATTGCTAATAACCGAAAAGTGTCTAAAAATATCAGTGAAATTGATATGGACTCTTTCCCAAGGCTGTGGAAGGTCAGCAACGGCAAAAAAGATGCACTTCGCCACTGACTGGAACTCTTGTGGCTGACCACAACAAGGTGTTCCACCTCTGGATTGATGTCTAGCCGAAACACATGGCAGTATGCATACAGTTTTGTGCAGGAGCTCTCCCAGTGCTCCTAATGTAGTAAGCGGAGGATCTCCCACTGCAGAGCCACTGGAACCACAACCCAGTAAGGAAGCTGATGGGCTACACAGGAAAATCAAGGTCTTATGGTTGATATTTAAATGTCATTTTGCAGAATACAAGAGAGCTTGAATCTTTTTAAAAGGCATATACAATAGCAAGAGGCTCCCCCCCCCCCCCCCGCCCCCCCCCCCCCCCACCTGAGAATAATGTTGCTGAGCCAAGTTGAGTGATTTCAATGCACAGGCAATAGGCTATTTGGAGATGTCTGAATAGGGATGGGCCAAAACTGTCCCCACCCCATAATTGGACATATCCATGGCCAGGATCAGGTGAGTGTCAGGTTGAAATGTTGCAAGACATGGTGTGGAGCAAAGACTATTCTTAAACAGCACAAAAGTGCACTCAGAAGCTGCAGACCAAACAAAAGAAGCATGTTTCTGAAACAGCAGATGCAAGTTTGGGTAATAGTAGTCACTCTGGGAATAAATTTGTGACAGTAAGCCACTTTGCTGAGCAATGCCTGAATTTCTCGTAGAGTAGACAGATGGGGCAAAGCCATAATGATGATAACATGTTGTCCGTGGGGCACATGCCTTGCCCAGAAATTTCATGATCCAAATGCACAATGGAGGGCTGGAAAAACTGAGACTTAGTGACAATACATTTGAGGTCCACTGCCTGTAGAACGGTAAACAAAGAATGGAGGTTATATCGGTGATCCTCTGTGGTAGCACCTGTCACACTATCATCAAGATAATTAATGCAGTGAGGAAGAACTGTTATAGTCTGTTCTAAAAAAACATTGAAAGAGAGCAGGCACATGAGGGACCTCTAAAATTAGCCAGTGATACTGATAAATGTCGAAAAGCATAATAACCACAATAAACTGTTTTGAGGCCTCGTCCAATGAAATCCGAAAGTAGGCTTCTGCCATGTCTGTTTTTGAAAAGAATTGATGCCCAGCCGGTTTTGTGAGCAACTCTTCCAGATGAAGCAGGGGATACGTATCTATTACTGATTGATGACATTGATAGTGACCTCAAGTCACCACAGAGCTGAAGCTGACAGCAAGGTTTCTTAACGGTCACTAAGGGCGGAAGAAATGGGTCTAATCACTCCCAGTGGCATTAAGCGATTCGTCTCTGACTTAACCTGGTTACACAAAGCCACAGGAACTGGCTGCTTCCAAAAGAAAACGAGGGTGGGCGGAGGGTTTGAGTGTGATGTGTGCCATGAAATTTTTTCACAAGCTAACTCTGGGGCAAACAGACCTGAAAATTCGTAACACAAAGAATACAATTTGTGATCTGACACTAGATACATCGCATCCATAATAGAAAAACCAAAAGCAGTGAAGGCGTCCAACCAAAATGTCTTTTTAATACTTGTTCTCGTAACCACCGACTACATAATGCAGTGCACAACTGAGTTGTAATCTGTGTCATCTTTGAATTGGCCGAGAATAGGAATCTGCTGTTTGTTGCAGCTTACCAATCAACTCCTTGACGCATGCGGACAGTGAGGACTCGAGCCTAGCATTGAGTTGAGTAGGGACACAGTGGATCCTGTGTCAACTTGTAGGAATAACGGATAATCCATTACCTGCACTTCAATGAAAAATTTGTTCTGGCCTGCAGATAATGGTGAACATGACGGCGGAACAGTAGAAATGTCGACGTCCATGAATTCTTGCTATAACTATGTGGGGGATGGGGGTGGGGGGTCTGCATTGGCCTGGTTGGCTTGTTTGTACTGCGATTACCTCCTCTTTCGTCAGTGTGCCAGGCTACATGCCCTGGGACTGCATGCTGTCAACAAAGGGTTCTAAGCCTCTAACTGGTAGCCTGTGACTAGGGAATGACTGTGCAGTATTCAAAACCGTTTCCAGTGTAAGATCCTCAAGCTGAAGGTTGATGCAGCTACTTGCCTGGGGCCAATAGAATGATTGCGTCCCTGACCTTGTTAACCCCATAAGACTCCTGAGACTTAGCTGTGTTGGACTGATATGACTGAAGCTGTGAATCTTGGCTTTCCAAGTGCAGTATGATTTCTGTGGCTGTTTGCAGCATTGGTAGAATTCAAAACTTGCAGTGATCACATAAGTCTGCTTTTGGTGATAGTAGCACAGCGAACTACATATACTATCAAAAGAAAGTGATGCTAGTTCCTGCATAGGAGCCAACTGGCAGCGTAAGTGATGCATACAAGGAGATACCCATGATAAGAAAAGAGCTTTACAGACATCCTTGTTGACCACTCAGAATGCCATGAAAAGTTCACACCTGAGTCGCTATAGCCAACACCTGTTGTGATATGGCCATATAAGCCTCATGCTGGTGCAAAAGTGACTTGAGAAAAGCCTCTATCGAAGAACCAAATGGCAGAAAAATCACAGTATCTGAAACGCAGGAAAATTTAAACCTCTCATGTCACCACTTGTGTTGTAACTAGAAATGCAACGAAATACATGACCATAAAAGAGATATAATTTATTGGGTCACAGAATGACAGCAACAAGAGTAGTGTGTAGGTGTTGTGGAATGGTGATAGTTACACATCTCAAAAACATTAATGACTGAGGGCCTGGAGGACTGTGCCTATCCTTATAAAGATGCTGTCCCCATCTGGTGTCGCTGACGTAGTGCTGCACGTGCACATTGGACCAGGTGATGCCCCTGGCAGCTGCCTCATGTAGTTGCATGTGCACAGTTTGAATGTCAGTGTGCACAATGCTTGCCGTAGTGGCCCGACTTATGTTTGCTGTGGCCGTTAAGCGTAGTAACTGGCTGGTTACTGCGAATGAAGGCAAGACCCCTTTAGGATATATATTACAAGTAATCTTTAAAAGTTGTTTGACTACAGGTGAACCAAAGAGAATATGTTACACCAGGAAAGGCATTTTTGCATCTTTGTTTCAATTATATAGTATATTTAGAATTATTCGGTATATATATTCATTTGACATGGTGGTGACAACTCAAAAAATAATACAATGTTGCCTAATACATCATAAAGTAAAAAAAAAAAAAAAAAGAATCATAATGAACCAGAAATTCAGTAACACCCAATTATTTATTGCCCAGAAACAGTTCATTAAAATTCTGTATGATGATGTTATTGTTGTGGTGGTAGTGGGCTTCAGTCTGAAAACTTGTTTGATACAGCTGTCCATGCTGGTCTGTCCTGTGCAAGACTAAGGGACTACCCTGTTATGTTGCACAATTAGTGGAAATAAAAAATATGACACATTGCAGCCCTCTGAGACAGGTTCATACAAAGCAGTGAGGCTTATTAATGAGTACAGGATACGATGTTTTAAGACTAAGTTAAAAGAGATGGTATGGGATAATGCATATATAGAAAGAAGAGATGCTAATATCAAATTAAATTTATTCCATAGTAATTTTGTGTCATTCTTTGAATGTTGCTTTCCTAAAATGTTATCCACGAGATTAATAAAAAAAGCCGTGGATGACTAAGGGAATTAAAATCTGGTATAAGAGTAAGAGGGAAATTTATATAAAGACCAGAGTATATTGAGATCTGACATTACTTGTATACTACAAAAAATAATCAAGAATTTATTTATTTAGCCCTTCAAATCCTACATGTATAGAATATATACAAGGATATTGGACATGGTTAGGTACTTACAAGATAAAATACAGTTTGCATTGCATTCCTAAGGACTAGATATTGAAGCAATTTAGCAAAGAATCATACATACAACAAACATTAGAGGCAACATACAAAGTAGAATATTCATAATGCATCTTTATTTTTGTTGTTTGGCTCCTAGGCACTCTGTCAAACTGTAAAAGCAATGATCAATTAAATATGCCTTTAGTTCAGCCTTAAAACTACTGAGTTTACCTACTGATTTAATATGGTTAGGCAGATTATTGTAAATCTTTATCCCAGTATGTAGTGTGCCTTTTTGGCACAATGATGATCTCACCTGTTTCATATGAAGGTCAGATTTTTGCCTTGTATTGTATGGATGTATATCTTCATTTTTAATAAGATATCTGGGTGTCTATCAATATATTGTTTGATGAAAACTGATGTTTCATAGATAAAAATGCAAGGAACAGGAAGAACTGACAGTTTTTTGAATATGGGTCTGCATGATTTCATATTGTTTACCCCTTCAATAATTCTTAACATCCTTTTTGCATCCTGAAAAGTTTAATATTTGTTGTTTCATTGTCCCAGAAGATTATGCCATATTTAATTACAGAATGCACATAGGAGTAGTATACATGTAACAGGCTGGCTTTGCTGCAACAAGTTTTTAAGATCCTTGTCATGTAGCAGGTTTTGCTTAGTTTTCTTTGCAAATATTCAATGTGTACCTCCCATTTTGTGTTGTTCTGGAGCCAGAGTCTCAGAAATTTTGTCCTGTCAACACTTTCAAGAACTCTGTCCCTAAGTTCTATTTGTATGTCTGGGTTGTGTCTTCCTTTTAGATTATAGAAGTTCAGTGCAACTGTCTTTTCTTTGTTTAGCTTGTTATAGCTGAACCACTGTTCTACACTGTTCATTGTTTGGCTAGCGGAGTCTTTTTGTTTTTCTTCTGTTTTACCACTAATAAGGAAGCTTGTATCGTCTACAAATTGGAGGGTAGTTTGACAATACTTGTTGTACATAAAATCATTGACATAGAGGAGAAACAGAATTGGTCCTAATACTGATCCTTGAGGGATGCCATATTTTACATTTTCATAGCCTGAATAATAGTAGCTGATTTTGTTATGGTCAGTATATTGCACTTCAACCACCTTTTTGCGACCACATAGGTATGTCCTGAGCCACTCATTGGATATACCTCTAATTGCTAATTGGTCAAGTTTCTGCAATAGAGCATTGTGGTCAGGTTAATTTGTAATTTTAATTTGTAATTCTTCAGGTACAAATGAAATTAATGAGGCACGTTCTGGGTCTTTGCTATATTGTGTAATCTTCTTTTCTCTGCACAAGAGATTCTAATACCTGTTGTAATCCATGTTAAGGAAAGTCATTCAGAAGTATGCATGTCCTAATGGAAATAAATAATACAGGTAACAAGATAAGGACTATGTGGAATATTGTTAAACTGGAGGCAGGACAGCCAGTCAGTGTACAAGATACTCTAACGATTAAACTAAATGACAATGTTGTGACTGATAACTCATACACTGTGAGTACTTTTCACAATCACTTTCTAAATGTAGCAGGAAAAATAGGATTAAATTTTTCAACTGAAGAAGCAAGAGACTAGATTAAAAATGTCATTCCACAAAACTTAGAGCAACTAGAAGTAGCACCAACATCCTTCACTGCAATTATGATGGAATTTCAAACAAAATTCTGAAAAGTTGTACCATCTGAATAAGAAAGGTCCTAGTGGCATATCTAATGCATCACTGGCACAGGTTAAAATATGCAGTTGTTAAACCTCTTCACAAGAAAGGCGATAAGACAGAAATAAACAATTATTGTCCAATTTTCTTACAGACATCTTTTTCCATAATATTAAAAATGGTCATGAATTTAAGAGTAGTCTCACACTTAAATAGAAACAGTTTACTTATCACAGTTTGGATTCCAGAATAATTGATCAACTGAGAATGCTATTTATTCTTTCAATCATCAAATAGTACAAACCTTAAATAATGAAATATCACTTGTTGGAATTTTTTGTGATCTTTCCAAGGCATTTGATTGTATAGATCATGTTACGATCTTAGAAAACTCATGTTTTATGGAATTGATGGTTTTACCGCACAGCTGGTTTCGATCATTCTTTACAACCAGAATTGGTGCTTTTTGCAGGCAACACTAAGTGTTATAATAAATTCGGTCAGAGAGAAAACAACAGAAGAGATTGTAAACAATATTTTCCATATAATTATAAATTGGTCCTTATAAAATTGACTCTCCCTAAATTTTGAAAAAACTCTATATTCAGTTCTCTGCAACAAATAAACTCATACCAACAGTTGATATAGCAAATGAGCAGCAGTCAGTAAAAAATTTAGAATGCTCCAAATTTTTGAGCATATGTACTGGTGAAAACTTAAACTGGAAGAAGCACATTTCTGAGCTTCTCAAACAAAGTTCAGCTACATTTGCTCTTTGTATAACTGATAATCTTGGAAACTAGTGAATTAAGCTCCTGATGTATTTTGCATATTTCCACTTACTAATGTCTTATGGAATAATTTTCTGGAATAACTCATCACGTAGAAGGAAAGTATTGATTACACAAAAGTGAGCAGTAGGAATAATGTGTGGTGCATATCTACAGGTGTCGTGTGGGTACCTCTTTAAGGAACTGGACAGTTTAACTGCACTGTCACAATACATATATTTGCCAATGAAATTCATCATAAAGAATTCGTCTTAATTTGAGAAGAACAGTGATGTCCATGCCTCCAAAACTAGAGGGGGAAAATGACCTTTATTGCCCACTGCTGAAGCTGTTAGTGGCCCAGAAAGGAGTTCATTGTGCAGCAAAAACTTTTTTTGATCATTTGTCTAATACCATAACATGTCTGACACGTAGCAAAGCAAGTTTTTAAATCTAAATTAAAATCATTTCTCCTGGGCAACTTCTTTTATTCTGTTGACAAATTTATATTTAAAAAGATGAAAGCCAGTCAAAAAAATCTTATTCAAAGTCTATTTTCATGAGTAGGACTAAGAAAATAATGTGTTCATTAATGTTAACACCAGTCATGTGTACACATCCTGTAAACTGAGTCATTTCACATCATTTCTATAAAAGAATTGTTCAAACGATCCAGGGAACTTGTAACTACCTACCAAGTCTCTTCAACTCAGCATGACTACTGCAACCATTTGAACTTGTGTGCTGTACTGAAACCTGGCTCTCCCTCTACAATTTATACCCCCAATCCCCCCTCCATCACCACTACATTAATAAATTAACTATTAATTGAAGCTACTTTACTTCCTTTAATTATATGAGATGCACAAATAGACCTACACATATTGTAGACATTTACTCATTAACTGAAAAACTGAGAGCAACCACCAATTTCATTTGGTTAGAAAATAAATTGATAAAATTTGATTCAGAAAAATAGTGAATTTCATTGCCTTGACCTTAGATTAACAAATTGTCAAGTGGGCGTATGAAGGCGGGTGCTGGGGTGATGTGTAGTGGCAAGGAACATCTTGTGATATGCTCCATCCAGTAGCACCACTCTGCCTGTAACATATACATATAGATGTGCATAGAACCTTTGGTTTTGATTTTCACATTAGTTTAGATTGGTGAAGTTACTTAGCTATTATAGGGTTTATTATGGGCGGCATAAAGCAATTGCAACAAGTAATGTGTTAAGAAATGACAACTTCAATTAACTGAGCTTATGAATATATCTGGGGAGAGTCAGAAATAGAAATAGTGGCCCAACATGGCATTATCCCATTGTTACCAGTTACCAGGGTGGCCAGTGGCTGGAGCCTGTGTTGTTGGACAGGGACAGAGTGTATACTGGCAACACTGGAAAATATTCTCTGTCTCACTGCTTGCAAAAAACTTCACACACCCACATTTTTATTTGCACGTGACTAGGACTCCAATGAAATAGATACTGATGAAGCCATTTGGTAGTCTAGTCAGGGACGTAAAATTGCCTGCAGGTGGAGAAAAGTGCTTAGAACCATATTACGGTACTTTCTCTAGTTTAAATTTTGTTCTGGTCAACAGCTGTAGATGTGTTATTCCTTGGTAACTCTTGCATGGTACAGTGGTTCCCAAGTAGGAGTACATACTCAGTGACACCACTGTAAATTTCAAACTTTTAGGGCACCTTTAGTTAGTGACTTACATGTTCCATGGATCATTTTGCACGATAGATCATAATGATGTGGACAAGTCATTTTACATTCACATCACAAATTAATTTGTATGTATGGTTGTATGAAGAACATTTCTAAGTTTTTCTATTTTTACTTATTTATTTATTACAAAAAGAGAAGATGTACAGATGTGTGTTAGTAATTCCTAACTGCCATCTTTTATGCATTATAGTAATAGAAATTCTTCAACAGAATAAAAGGAGTTGTCAAGGAGAAACTTTCCCAGTACATTTTATATCACTGGGTAAGTGATCAAAAATGTTTGTTGCAGCATTGTACAAACCCTTTTGTGCTGAAGACAACCTTAATGTTGAGCAATGAATGTCATCTCTGATTTTAATCCAATATGAATAAACGTTGACAAATAATAATACATTGTATGCCACAGTTTGTAGCATTGTTTATAATATTTTTGTGATTTTTTTCTACACATAGGTTTTGATTTTAGTACACTGCACTTCACTGACACTGAATATATTTTCATATTGTGTAGATCCATTTGCACCTTGTGGTAGAAAGTAATCCTGCACAGCATAAAAGGAAAATATAGTCATTGTCAGTGAAGTGCAGTGTACTAAAGTTGAACACTAATATGTAGAAGTAAAGAAGTAGAAACAAAAAATCTGACCTTTTAAGATACTGTGAAATAAAAATAAATTAATGTAGTCTAGATAAGATTTTTTTAGTCGCAAAAGGTGGTATCTGACATTTATTACTTGTATAAATGCAACTGCAGAAAGGAGACCTAACAACAAAATAGATAACATTAAAAGCAATGTTGAATATCAAGCCCATTGGGTTTTTGAGTTTTCTATTATTGAGGGATCAGGGAAAGGGAAAGTGTATGTTTAGGCTCCAAATCAAAGGAAAAATCATTTCAAATCTTGAATCCAGTAATAAAAGTACAGCAAAATTATTATTTTAAGCTTCTGAATGTTTCCATACTTCTATCTTATTTTTTTGAGGGCAGTTTGTTAAAACTTACTTGCATCCTCATACCCAATAAAATTATTGCTTTACAGTTGTCCAATGATTTTATGCCACAAAAATCTGTTGTTACAGATTTCAGTAGTGACAGTAGGAATAGATCAGATAACAGACCTGCCAAATCAGTCATAATGCTTAGGAGATCATGTGTGTGTAACATCTGTAGTGTTAACATCAACAGCAGTGTAACTACTTTGTGAAACAGCATGCAGACAGTCAAATGAGATCCTAAGTAATTTGCCTACATATATAAGTACCAGTTGAGAGTGAAAGGAAATGTTTAAGTCAACCAGTAATATTCATTTGGTAAGTAATCATTATTAGAAGGAATTTCCAAATTTGGCACAGAAATTCTTGTACAGTTAATTTTATGGCTTGCTCTTCTCTGTCAGCAGTTATTTATAACACATATGTAAGTACAAGAGTGTGGTGAAACGTAATACCTCCAATTTTTTTATGGAAACTTTTAAAACTTTTTAAAGAAAACAAAGGATGTTAACATTTTACATCTTTAGTCTTCATGTACATATTTGCAGCCCTCTGCCACTAGAGTGCTCCAAATTGTAGTGTTTAACGTGGTGGTGTGTAACGTTACTATGTTGGTGCATGAGAAACATTGTGCTGTAATCGAGCTTTGAATTCAAAGAGTCCATACACATGTGGAGCATCCTCTCCTTCAGCATGTCAATGCCAAATCACACATGAGTGCTGTGACACCTGTAATAATCTGATGCCTTGGGTTCACTGTCATTGATTATCTTCCGCACAGCCCAACTTGTTCCCATCAGGTATTCATCTGTTTCCAAAACTTAATGCCTTCAAGGACTTCACTTAGAGAATGACGAACTGGCGCAAGCAGAAGTGAGGTTCTGACTCCGTCAACAAAGTCAAAACATTTGACAGTGATGGTACCAACAAACTCGTCTCCTGGGAGAAATATATTTGTAGCCAGGGTGACTATGATGAGAAATAAAAATTTAGACTTTATGGATAAAGATGTAGAATGTTAATAACTTTTGTTTTATTTAAAAAAAAACCTCTGAGATTTCACGTAAAAAATTAGGAGGCATTACTTTTCAGCACACATTCTCACTTTGCACCATGAAACAAAAGTCAGTAAGTTTACATTAAAATAATTGTCCTTGAACCACAAGAAAACTGAAAAAATTCACATAACTAATTCACCGTGCACATTGGTTAAACTGAATACAAGCAAGTACACAGGTCTGGCAAAATTGATAGACATTGGTAGAAACTTCTGCAATGGTTAGTTTGCTTGACACAGTGGTGGGAACCTTGACCATAGTTATTTTGCTTGAATGGACAAGCATACCAGTCCATAGGTGTCAAAACATAACTTCAGTCTAGCAATCTCATGCGCAAACTTAGTCAACTTGCATAACAATAAGAGGGGTAAAAATGTGAGACACAAATACTGGCACCATCGAGTTTGTATAGTGTACGATGATGATGATGCAGAGGAGTGAATTGAGAGTGAGTGACAAAGGAAGAGAGTTTGAGAGGAAGATTGTGTGGATGCAGGTTGAGTGTAGTGAAGGTTCTGGAGCTGGACATGGGCCAGGGGGTTAGTGGAAGTTGAGGCCAGGAGGATTGCAGGAACAACTATTTGTTGCAAGTACGTCTCCCTTCTATGTAGTTAGTGGTGGGGGGTAGGAACCAGATGGCAAAAATTCTGAAGCAGCTACTGAAATCAGCAGTGCTGGCAGCTGTGTATTGCTTCCCTATCCAATGCCACTGATACCTCTCCCACCTGCATTTCTGTTCATACACCTGCTACCTTCCTCCAAGCCATCAGCTAACGTTCTCAAATCCTCTGCGCTGCTCCTTGCTTCCTATCTCCCCTTTCCCATTCCACTCAACACAATTTCTCAACCCATTCGAGAACTCAGTGCCCCTGCTATTTGGTGACTTCTTACCTTGCCTTCTAAATTACATTCTGCCAGAACTTTCCATACCATATTTATGTACATGTTTTGCTCTAGCCAGCTTTTGTTTATCGTAAATCTACATCTACATCCATACTCCGCAAGCCACCTGACAGTGTGTGGCGGAGGGTACCTTGAGTACCTCTATCAGTTCTCCCTTCTATTACAGTCTCGTATTGTTCGTGGAAAGAAAGATTGTCGGTATGCCTCTGTGTGGGCTCTAATCTCTCTGATTTTATCCTCATGGTCTCTTCACGAGATATACGTAGGAGGAAGCAATATACTGCTTGACTCCTCGGTGAAGGTATGTTCTCGAAACTTCAACAAAAGCCCGTACCGAGCTACTGAGCGTCTCTCTTGCAGTCATCCACTGGAGTTTATCTATAATTTCCGTAATGCTTTCGCGATTACTAAATGATCCTGTAACGAAGCGTGCTGCTCTCCATTGGATCTATCTCTTCTATCAACCCTATCTGGTATGGATCCCACACTGGTGAGCAGTATTCAAGCAGTGGGCGAACAAGTGTACTGTAACCTACTTCCTTTGTTTTCGGATTGCATTTCCTTAGTATTCTTCCAATAAATCTCAGTCTGGCATCTGCTTTACCGACGATCAACTTTATATGATCATTCCATTTTAAATCACTCCTAACGCCTACTCCCAGATTATTTATGTAATTAACTGCTTCCAGTTGCTGACCTGCTATATTGTAGTTAAATGATAAGGGATCTTCCTTTCTATGTATTCGCAGCACATTACACTTGTCTACATTGAGATTCAGTTACCATTCCCAGCACCATGCGTCAATTTGTTGCAGATCCTCCTGCATTTCAGTACAATTTTCCATTGTTACAACCTCTCGATATACCACAGCATCATCCATAAAAAGCCTCAGTGATCTTCCGATGTTATCCACAAGGTCATTTATGAATATTGTGAATAGCAACGGTCCTACGACACTCCCCTGCGGCACACCTGAAATCACTCGTACTTCGGAAGACTTCTCTCCATTGAGAATGACATGCTGCGTTCTGTTATCTAGGACCTCTTCAATCCAATCACACAATTGGTCTGATAGTCCATATGCTCTTACTTTGTTCATTAAATGACAGTGGGGAACTGTATCAAATGCCTTGCGAAAGTCAAGAAACACGGCGTCTACCTGGGAACCCATGTCTATGGCCCTCTGGGTCTCGTGGATGAATAGCACAAGCTGGGTTTCATACGATCATCTTTTTCGAAACCCATGCTGATTCCTACAGAGTAGATTTCTAGTCTCCAGAAAAGTCATTATACTCAAACATAATACGTGTTCCAAAATTCTACAGCTGATCAACATTAGAGACATCCCTTCTTGAAAATGGGGATGACCTGTGCCCTTTTCCAATCCTTTGAAACGCTACGCTCTTCTAGAGACCTACGGTACACCGCTGCAAGAAGGGGGGCCAAATTCCTTTGTGTACTCTGTGTAAAATCGAACTGGTATCCCATCAGATCCAGCGGCCTTTCCTCTTTTGAGCGATTTTAATTGTTTCTCTATCCCTCTGTTGTCTATTTTGATATCTACCATTCTGTCATCTGTGCGACAATCTAGAGAAGGAACTACAGTGCAGTCTTCCTCTGTGAAACAGCTTTGGAGAAAGACATTTAGTATTTCGGCCTTTAGTCTGTCATCCTCTGTTTCAGTACCATTTTGGTCACAGAGTGTCTGGACGTTTTGTTTTGATCCACCTACCACTTTGACGTAAGACCAAAATTTCTTAGGATTTACTGCCAAGTCAGTACATAGAACTTTACTTTCGAATTCATTGAACGCCTCTCGCATAGCTCTCCTCACACTACATTTCGCTTTGTGTAATTTTTGTTTGTCTGCAAGGTTTTGGCTTTATTTATGTTTGCTGTGAAGTTCCCTTTGCTTCTGCTGCAGTTTTCTAACTCAGTTGTTGTACCACGGTGGCTCTTTTCCATCTCTTACGATCTTGCTTGGCACATACTCATCTAATGCATATTGTACGATAGTTTTGAACTTTGTCCACTGATCCTCAACACTATCTGTACTTGAGACAAAACTTTTGTGTTGAGCCATCAAGTACTCTGAAATCTGCTTTTTGTCACTTTTGCTAAACAGAAAAATCTTCCTACATTTTTTAATACTTCTATTTACGGCTGAAATCATCGATGCAGTAACCGCTTTATGATCGCTGATTCCCTGTTCTGCGTTAACTGTTTCAAATAGTTTGGGTCTGTTTGTCACCAGAAGGTCTAATATGTTATCGCCATGAGTCGGTTCTCTGTTTAACTGCTCAAGGTAGTTTTCAGATAATGCACTTAAAAAAATTTCACTGGATTCTTTGTCTGTGCCACCCATTATAAACGTTTGAGTCTCCCAGTCTATGATTAAGGTTTCTAAGAAACTCCAGTGAGACTCTCTCTACTTTTGTGCCAAC
This sequence comes from Schistocerca americana, assembly GCF_021461395.2. Lineage (NCBI taxonomy): Eukaryota > Metazoa > Arthropoda > Insecta > Orthoptera > Acrididae > Schistocerca > Schistocerca americana. The sequence continues at coordinate 135,589,994 of NC_060123.1, forward strand.
TTTCTAGTATTGTTTTTCTCTCATAGTCATTACATTTTTATATGGAATGAAGTAGTATTTTTGTAGTCTCAGTGTGAAATGCCTGTACAGTGAGGGTATGTTTTCTTGTGATACACAACATCTTTCTTATTGCAGTTCCATAAACATTCCTTGGTTTTATCACTTTGACCATACAAACCTACAGTGAAACCCACAGTTTTTCTTCGTGTCTCCTGTGTCTTAATTGAACCGATGAACCATATTTAAACACCAATCATAGTGATATTTTGTAGCTGCCTGCTCTATAGAGCAGTTAAATTTTCTTGGAATCATGGTTTGGTATCTGCCTCCAACATAACTAGCTTTATGTAATTTTTTGTAAATTAAATCACACCAGATAGATACCCAGTTGTAAAAGTTGTAAATGATCAATCACTGTAATCTCTGAAAGAGTAGTTGAACAGAATCAGGCCATTCTGTGTATTTGTGCACACAAGTTTGAAACATCAGTATCTATTTTCTGCAGGTCACTGTGAAGTTCGAGGCGAGGATACTTTTTATTGTATCATGTATTAGTTTCTTCCCATTCAGTTTATCAATGAAACATAGGGAAAGGGACTACACACATCTGTGTGACTTGTTATTGCTCCGATTTTTTTTGAAGCTGAAGAATAATCATAGTTTCTGCCCTGAAAGTAAGTTCTTGAATTATTGTAAACAGGTCCTCATGAGATGTATGATGTATTCTCAGAGTGTCAGCAAGTTAAGATGTTTTGACAGTTTGTTACGCTTTCTGCCCAGTCATCCAAGCCTGTGATATTTGGACCATCCTTCTTTGTATATCCTTGATGTATCCTGTTGGTCCACCATACTCTACACTTCAGCAGTATTGAAGTATGGATCACATAGGATTTGTTTGCAGTCTCTTTTGTAGGCTAAATGCAGTTTTCTAGTGCCCTGCCTGGGAATCCCTGCAGCTGAGCATATGTGGTCATTCCCAGTTCATCTCTATATGCATTGTTAAGTGCAAATCTTTGTGTGACATGACTGACTCTAGTTTTGACTTATTAAACATGTGGTCAATTATATAACATTTTTAAAGGCCGTGAGAGCGCAGTTTTGAATTTTTCATTATTAAGATCCTATCACACTTCTTTGAGACCCATCAGTTTCACTTCAGTGTTTGTTCATGAGGCTTCATCCAGGATAAGAGAGGACATGGTTTAAATTCCCAACCATCCATCCAGATTTATGTTTCCCATGATTTACCTAAATTGCTCCAGGTAAATAGTGGGGTGGCTTCTTTGAAAATGGCGTGGCAAATTTCCTTCCCCAACCTTTTGTAATCCGAGCTTGGGCTCTGTCTCTAATGACAGCACTGTTTTTGGGATGTTAAACTCTAATCTCTTGCTTTCAGGGTAAGGTAGTGTGTCCCACCTGTCAGTCCATTAGCAAACCATGTTAGATATTGTATAAGAATGTTTTCTTGAGAGGAAGTTGATATGCTGCTGAATCAAACAGTTTTTGAAAGACTAGAAACACCAAATCAGTTTGTATTTCCTAAATCCACAGCACTGAGAATATCGTTAGTGAAGAGAGCGAGTTTAGAAGCACTTTCAGTCTATTGTTTGACTGTTCCACTCTTGAATAGTGTATGGGAAAAATGAACACTTAAATTTTCCATGCGAGTTCTGATGTCTCGTATTTTATAATGATGATCATTTCTTCCTGTGTAGGTGAGAGTCAATAAAACATTTTGATATTCAGAGAAAAAAGTCAGTGATTGAAATTTCATGAAAGATCTTACATCAGTGAAAAAATCCTTATTTTATTGACTGCCACCTTAACTTGCTTATCATCTCTGTGACAATAATAATAATAATAATAATAATAATAGCTTTATTCAACATCGAATGGTACTCTGCACATGTACAAAGAAACAGTAATGATTAAAGTTATTTGTACAATACACAAGACACATTCTTCTGAATACGTCATTACTTTACAACAAAATTACAATAAGATGTTTACTGATTTCTATTCACATAATTTCACAAAGCATTTATTGTTCTTCATACAAGTATGGTACTCTTCTAATGTGTAGGAAGGGTGTTTTACTAAAAATTCCTTAAGCTGATGTTTCAGTTTAGTTGTAGGAAGAGCCATGACTGCACTAGGCAGTGCATTAGCTAATTTTATACCTGCGTACTGAGGCCCCTTTTCGTAAAGTGCTGTTCTGTGGCTGCCGATGTAAAATCTATCTTTATTTCTAGTGTTGTACTGGTGGAAATCTGAATAAGTGTTTGGGTGCAGTCTTTTCACAAGCAATATGGCTTTTAGAATGTATGTGTTTATAACAGTTAACACCTCAATTTTTGGGAACAAGTTGCGACAAGATTCCTTATATTTTGCTCCACAGATTATTCTCACACCCCTTTTTTGAAGAATGAGTAGCTTATCTAGATTAGCTTTGGTTGTTGCCCCCCAAATTTCAATACCGTAGTTCAAGTGAGAGGAGAAAAGAGCATGGTATGCAGTCTTTAGGACTACGGTGTCTCTACAGAACTTGCTAATAGTAGTGATTGCAAATATATTTTTTGAAAACTTGGTTGCTAGGGAGTCAATATGTGTGTCCCATTTCAGGTTGCTTTGGATTGTAATGCCAAGGAATTTTACGCTAGACTCTTTCTTTACCAATTCGTTGCCCATGTATAATTTAATTTCATTATTCAGACTACTTTTGTTAAACTCCATCAAACATGTTTTACTGGTGCTTACATTTAAGTGGCTTTCATTAAAAAACTGAACAATTTCTTTTGTCACATTTTGCACTCGGCCTCTAGTTCATTACATGATTCCTTTTTACATACAATGGACGTGTCATTGGCATACAGAACAATTTTGTAATTTATAGTACAGTATTTAATATCATTTACATAGATCAAGAACAGAAGGGGGCCCAACACATAGCCCTGGGGCACGCCATATTTTATGCAAGTGATCTCTGATTTGTAGACACCACTTTCACTTTTAAGTAGAACAAACTGTTTTCTATTGCTCATATAACACTTTATTAGGTCATAAGCAGCGCCTCTAATTCCCATGTTCCATAGCTTGTCTAATAGGATGTCAACGTTCACACAATCAAAGGCTTTTTCCAGGTCTAGGTATGCACCTGCCACATGTTCCTTGCTTTCGATATCCCCTAACACCTCTTCAGTTAGTTGAGCAGCTGCAGTGCTAGTTGATTTACCTTTTAGGAATACATTTTGATTTTCGAACATCAAGTTGTGTTTGTTAAGAAAGTTTATAATCCTGTTTTATATAACTTTCTCAACTATTTCGGAAAAGACAGGAAGGATTGAGACTGGTCTGTAGTTTTCTATTTTGTTGTTGTCACCTTTCTTAAAAATGGGTGTTACCTGTGCTATTTTTAGTCTGTCTGGAAAGGTGCCTGATTCTATTATATTGTTGACTGCTGCAGACAGAGGTACATAGACATTTTGGCTACAGGCTTTTAAAACATTAGTATTTAGGCCATCATGCCCAGCTGAATTAGAGGGTTTTAGAGAGCTAATGATGCCCATTATTTCTGCACAGTTTGTGGGGGCTAGATATATACTATGGTCACATGTATTACCTTTAAAACTGTAGTGCATGTTTTTATGTTTGTCATTTATGGCTTCCCCTACGGAAGAAAAATATTCATTAAAAATATCTGCAATTTCCAGTTGGTCTTTTATGAGCATGCCATTGTGGTTAATAGTAAAGTCCATACAGGATTTGTCATTGCAGGTTCTAAAACTGTTTATGACTGCCCAGATGCCAGCAGTTACGTTGTGTGAGTTTTGAAGCTTATTTGCAACATAGTTGCTCCTGGTCTGTGTGAGTAAGTCCTTATAGAGTGCTTGATATATTTTGAAGGCTTCCTTTAGCTCAGGAATCTCTCTATTATTCAGCATTGCACTGTGGAGTAGTTTTAATTTTTCCCTCGCTTTTACTATTTACCCAAATATTTTTGTTTATATTTTTTGTTTGTTTCATTTTTGTGATTACAACTGGGCATGTGGTATCAAAGCAGTAATAGAAGTCAGCAGCAATGCTATCATATGAAAAGCTATTATTTTCAAACCATTTTATTTGTGGTAGCATGCAGTTTAGTCTATTTATGTTGTCATTATACATTATTCTTTTAGTTACAAACTGTTGCTTTGTGGTGGCAGTGGGGGCGTCATGGAGCTCCAATTTAAACTGTACTGCATGGTGATCTGAGATGGCTAGTTTTAAAACCAATGCGCTGTGGGATAGGTGGGTCATGTTTGTTATTATGTTGTCAAGACATGTTTTACTATTGCCAATTTCTTTAGTGGGTTCCAAAATGAGTGGGGTCAGGTTAAATTCGTCACACAGACGATGTAACTTTTTGGTGCTGACATCATTTGTTAATAAATCTATTTGTATATCCCCTGTAACTATAATATTTACATGATCATTTGGTCCAGAAAATGTTGTGTCTATATATACAAGCAAGTCAGAAAGGTTTACAAAAAAGGTATCTGTATTTGCTGCAGGTGGCCTGTAAACACTGATAACTGTTGTGTTACCTCTACCCCATTTTAGGTTTATTGCAGCAAATTCTGAGACTCCTTCCAAGCAGAAGGCACTCACATCAATAACATTAAAATTACTTTCATTTACAGTGAAAATTGCTACACATCCCCCAGTCTTGTCTTTTCTACTGAAGGCTGTGCAGAATTTCATACACAGTGGTTGACTAATGCTAATCAGAGCTTCGTTGTCCCAATGTTCAGTTACAACTATTATATCAGGTTTGTCAATCCGTGAAATTACGTCTAGATCATTATGCTTATTTCTAAGACTACCAAGATTTTGGTGTATGATTTTAAGGCTGAGTTTTACCTGCTGGACCTTAGAGGATTATTTTGGACTAGCAATGAGGCCAGCAGGCTTTATAAGTTTCCCTGGCTTGCCAGCGGTGGCTGGTGTTGTGGCAGATTTTGTTGAGGTGCGTTGTACCACCCCATGGCAATGGACTTCTTTTCATAACTTTGTGAACAATGTTGCCTGACTTCCTCAATAATTTTGCTACTGACAATCTTTTTGACTCTTTTGTTCATGTGCAGACCATGAGATGTATGCAGCTCCCTTTCTAGATAGCTGACACCTACTAGAGACACATTCTGAAATTTACTACGTAGAGCTTTAATCCTGTCATTTGTTTTATGAACTTCCCAGTTCACAATAGACTGTTTCATAAGATCATGCCTCTGTGGAATGTTGACAACAATTGTTTTAGTGTCATTTAACTTAACCAGTACCATTTTTATATGTCTAATTGCATCATTTGCTTGATTTCTTGCTACATCATATGAACCTCCCATAATAACGACACAGTCATTGGATGAGAAGGAGTCACAATCCTGCATGCACGGTTTCACCACAACAGAAAGAGGGGCTCCAGGCTGGATGTGGCCTACAGCTGCAAAGTTGTCTTGCATATTTGCGATGTTTTGTGCTATTGCACGTCCATGGCTGTCTCCATATAATAGAATCCGGCCCTGCTTGTGTTTCTGATTGTCGTCGTTTCTTCTGTTTTTCTCTAGGGACAATTTCTTGCATGTAATTTCGCAGATTCCATTTCCTTGGACGGCTTGTTTATGTTCAATTTCACGTTTTGCACACGAGTTTGGGACTTGGTGTTTTCTGATCTTATCACTGACAGTTTTTTTTTGCTGCCTGAAGGATTACTTCTAGTTTGCTCGCACTGAACTTGTTCTTGTTCCACTATTTCGTCAAGAATTTGATACCTGTTTTGAGTAATGATGGCAGGAAAGCTTTCCTTGGTTTTTAGTTTGGGCCTACAGTTGTTCATCAGGCGCTGTTGTTCAAATTCACACACCTTTTTATTTAAGAGAGTAACATCAGCCTTTAGGCTCTGGATTTCACTTACCATATCACCGACTAGTACAGATAATTCACACCTACAGTCACAAATTTTTGGTTTATGATAGTTATCTGAGTTCTGAATGCAGCACTGACTACAGTTCCAGCATGTTATAAATTCATTATTTTCTTTCACAGATGAGTCCACTTTTGTACATCAAAAATGATACGAGTTATTACATCCCTTGCATGTGATTCCGGTTTTCAGTACTTTTCCGTATTTTTTTACACTTTTCCCCCATCGAAACACGAGTTTTTACGTAAGCTAAGAACTTTACCATTACTATTTGCCGCCATCTTGGCTCTATTTTGTGATAATATTAAACAAACTCCTCTTTGAATTTTTTTCAATGTTCTTGATCAGTCTTTTGAGGTAAGGACCCCTTACCACACTTCAATACTCCAGAAGAGGGTGTACAAACATAGTTCAAGCATTGCCTTTAGTAGATATGTTGCATGTTTGAAGTGTTCTGTCATTAAAATACACTCTTTGATTTAGCTTCCTCTGAAATTTGCTTTGTGATGACTCCAATTTAAGTTGTTTGTAAGTGTAATCCCTCAGTATTTTACTGAGTCTACAGCCTTTAAATTTGTGTTATTTAATGGATTTTTTTTAGTATTCATGTGGAGGAACTAACTTTTTTTTAACTGTTTAGCATCAAGGCTACTTTCTGTATAATATGTGTATCTTGTCTAAATCAACTTGCAATTTGTTTTTATCTTCTGATGACTTTATTAGACAGTGAATTACAGGATAATCTGCAAACAGACTAAGATGGTTGCTCACATTGTTTCCTTATTTGTTTATGTAGTTTAAGAACAGCAGATGACCTGTAATACTTCCTTTGTGAACTTCAAGCATCACCTCGGGTATGTTAGATGATTTCTAGTCAGTTACTACAAACTGTGACCTTCAACTGGTCCTTCACTACAACACATCTTCATCCTTCTGACCTGAGTATTTAGTACTCCCTCTTCCTACTTCTCACTGTCTTTATGACATCATTCTTAAATCTTCTCTCTCCTGATATGTCCTTTAACATCTTCCACAGTTTTCTCCTTGGTTTCTGATTTTTTCTCCATCTCCCTTTCTCTTTCTTCCTTCCTTCCATCTGCCCTCCCTCACTCCCTTCCTTCCTTTGTATGATGCCCCACTTTCTGTGCTTGCACTAGGGAAAACTGTCATTGCTCACATATTTCAGTCCTTCTTCTTAGCTATCTCTGTCTCCTTACACCTCTTCTGCATTCAGTACATCATCCACATTGAAGACAACTTACATATTGTTCTGTGTGAAATGTAAATAAGATACTGAAATTTCATTTAAAACTGAGAACAGAATGATATTTCATTCTCGAGTTGTTGGTTTTTATATCTGATGGATGGTCATGGACAACATTTCCATCACTGTGTTCATAACAATCATCACATTTCATAAAAGGTTTAAGGTATGAAAAGGAGTGTTTTTTTTTCAAATGATAGCATGCAAAAAGGTGTGAATATTATGTGATAAATACAGGATGTTTCAGAATGAACATACCAGTTTTAAGGCATTATAGCATTTATTATATTCAACTTACAATTGTAAATAATACACCAAAAGATAAACTCAAACAGTTTTGTTTGTGTACCTGTGCACAATGGGAAGAGTATGGAATGACAAAGAGTGACTGCAAAACATGTTGAACGAGTGCGAGTCATTCACGCTTAACCCCAAGAAATATCCCCATGGAAAGTTTACGGCCCTTTCTTTTTGGTGAATCAACTGTCACTGATGTTTTGCATCTTGATGTGCTATAGCTATGGCCTGTGCCTCTATGGAAAGAAGCTGAACAACACATCTTTATTTGGGAGCAAGATGGTGCGCTGCCTCACTGACATAACTTGGTACGCGACTGGTTGAACGATATTGTATCTGCCCGATGGATTTGGCCCAAGGGACTGGTTCACACAGCATTTTATGCATGACCTTCACATTCACACACGATCTGACATGATCATGTGTATGTGCCTCCAAAACCAGCTGATCTATCCGACTTTAGAAACAGTGTTGTTGCAACAGTTACTCCTCACACATTGATCAAGATTTCAGAACAACTCACCTACCCACTCGATGTGTGATTGGTGTTCTCAATGAATAATTGCAAGAAAAACTGTTTGAGTTGATCTTTCATTTGGTGTATTATTTATAATTGTAAGGCGAATGTAGTATGTGCTACAAAGCCTTAAAACCTGTATATTCATTTTGAAACACCCTGTACTTGAAACTTTTTTTATTCACCAAGAACTCATCCTCAGCAGCGAGAGGGTCGGACCCGTAAATATCCCAGGAGTGCATAAGTTCTCAAAACATTTACATGTAGAGTGTGAGCTATTTTTGAGTGGAGTTTGCAAATGGGACCCGTAGCCCAGCGGTCAGACACTCCGAATGTCAGTTCATTGGCTCCCCGAGTTTGATTCTCGCTGCTACCAATTCTTAATTTTTGTTTCCATCTCAGTGCTAAACAGTTAATTACACAATTTAAATATATTTAAACAGTTCAAGTTGTTGTGGTCTTCAGCCCCGAGACTGGTTTGATGCAGCTCTCCAAGCTACTCTATCCTGTGCAAGCTTCTTCATCTCTGAGTAACTACTGCAACCTACATCGTTCTGAATCTGCTTAGTGCATTCATCTCTTGGTCTCCTTCTACAATTTTTACCCTCTATGCTTCCCTCCAATACTAAACTGGTGATCCCTTGATGCCTCAGAATGTTTCTGCCAACCAATCTCTTTTTCTAGTCAAGTTGTGCCACAAATTTCTCTTCTCCCCAATTCTGTACAGTATTTCCTCATTAGTTACGTGATCTACCCATCTAATCTTCAGAATTCTTCTGCAGCACTACAGTTCGAAAGCTTCTATTCTCTTCTTATCTAAACTATTTATCGTTCATGTTTCACTTCCATATATGTCTACACTCTATGCAAATACTTTCAGAAAAGACTTCCTGACAGTTAAATCTGTATTAGATGTTAACAAATTTCTCTTCTTCAGAAACACTTTCCTTGCCATAGCCTGTCTACATTTTATAGCCTTTCTACTTTGACCACCATCAGTTATTTTGCTCCCCAAATAGCAAAACTCATCTACTACTTTAAGTGTCTCATTTCTTAATCTAATTTCCTCAGCATCACCTGATTTATTTGACTACATTCCATAATCCTCATTTTGCTTTTGTTGATGTTCATCTTATAGCCTCATTTAGGACACTGTCCATTCCATTCAACTGCTCTTCCAAGTACTAATTACAATGTCATTGGCAAACCGCAAAACTTTTATTTCTTCTCCATGGATTTTAATTCCTGCTCCAAATTTTTCATTTAATCTATCTTCTAAGATAAGTCATAGGATTAGTATTGCCTCAGATGTTCCAACATTTCTACGGAATCCAAACTGATCTTCTCCGAGGTTGGCTTCAACCAGTCTTTCCAGTCGTCTGTAAACTATTAGTGTTAGTATTTTGCAGCCATGACTTATTAAACTGATAATTCTGGAATTTTCACACCTTTCAACACCTGCTTTCTTCGGGATTGGAATTACTTTCTGTGGAGAGGCTTTGAATTTAACGCAGGACATTGGTGCAAAGTCTGGTGATCAGTAATGTTACGCCACTATCTCTTTTCCCAGATAGTAGAAGTTTCGAGATGAAAATTTCTTCCGCTACCAGCATTTTAACCGGCTTACTTCCTAGTTGGATGCCACCACACTGGAGTGTGTTAATGACCTCTCATACTGAGTTGGGTAGGAGAGTAATTAGCATGTGTCTTTGAGCATCTGTCAATTCAGAGTTTTTGCCATATCTATGTCGGGCTCTCAACAATCTAATAAATTTGTGACTGTTTTGAAAAGGATAGTTTGCTACTCACTGCAAAAATGAGATGTTGAATTGCAGATAGTAAAAAAAAAGACTATTACACATAGAGTTCTCAGCCATAGCCTTCTTCAGAAAAGAAAACACACACACACACACACACACACACACACACACACATTCACACAAGCCGGCACACCTCATACACGCGTGACTGCTATCTCCCGTTGCTCTACCCATGAACCAAAATATGGCAACGGCTTCGCTTATCATTTAATGTATGTAATCATACCATTTCATATTCCCAAAAATTATTACATCCAGATAGTTTTAGGTGTTGCCTGATTCCCATGTGGCTCATTAATATTGTAGTCATGGGATTGGTTGTGGTCTTCAGTTCTGAGACTGGTTTGATGCAGCTCTCCATGCTGCTCTATCCTGTGCAAGCTTCTTTGTCTCCCAGTACTTACTGCAACCTACATCCTTCTGAATCTGCTTAGTGCATTTATCTCTTGGTCTCCCTCTATGATTTTTACCCTCCACGCTGCCCTCCAATGCTAAATTTGTGATCCCTTGATGCCTCAGAACATGTTCAACCAACCGGTCCCTTCTTCTTGTCAAGTTATGCCACAAACTCCTCTTCTTCCCAATTCTATTCAATACCTCCTCATTAGTTATGTGATCTACCCATCTAATCTTCAGCATTCTTCTGTAGCACCACATTTCGAAAGCTTCTATTCTCTTCTTGTCCAAACTGTTTATCTTCCATGTTTCACTTCCATACATGGCTACACTCCATACAAATACTTTCAGAAATGACTTCCTGACACTTAAATCTATACTCGATGTTAACAAATTTCTCTTCTTCAGAAACACTTTCCTTGCCATTGCCAGTCTACATTTTATATCCTCTCTACTTCGAACATCATCAGTTATTTTGCTCCCCAAATAGCAAAACTCCTTTACTACTTTAAGTGTCTCATTTCCTAATCTAATTCCCACAGCATCACCCGACTTAATTCAACTACATTCCATTATCCTCATTTTGCTTTTGTTGATGTTCATCTTATATCCTCCTTTCAAGACACTGTCCATTCCGTTCAACTGCTCTTCCAAGTCCTTTGCTGTCGCTGACAAAATTACAATGTTATCGGTGAACCTCAAAGTTTTTATTTCTTCTCCATGGATTTTAATACCTACTCTAAATTTTTCTTTTGTTTCCTTTACTGCTTGCTCAATATACAGATTGAATAACATCGGGGAGAGGCTACAACCCTGTCTCACTCCCTTCCCAACCACTGCTTCCCTTTCATATCCCTCGACTCTTATAACTGCCATCTGTACAAATTGTAAATAGCCTTTCGCTGCCTGTATTTTACCCCCGCCACCTTTAGAATTTGAAAGAGAGTATTCCAGTCAACATTGTCAAAAGCTTTCTCTAAGTCTACAAATGCTAGAAATTTAGGTTTGCCTTTCCTTGATCTTTCTTCTAAGATAAGTCGTAAGGTCAGTATTGCCTCACGTGTTCTAATATTTTTACGAAATCCAAACTGATCTTCCCCAAGGTTGGCTTCTACCAGTTTTTCCATTCGTCTGTAAAGAATTCACGTTAGTATTTTGCAGCTGTGGCTTATTAAACTGATAGTTCGGTAATTTTCACATCTGTCAACACCTGTTTTCTTTGGGATCAACACATGCTTTCTTTGGGATTGGAATTATTATATTCTTCTTGAAGTCTGAGGGTATTTCGCCTGTCTCATACATCTTGCTCACCAGATGGTAGAGTTTTGTCATGACTGGCTCTCCCAAGGCCGTCAGTAGTTCTAATGGAATGTTGTCTACTCCTGGGGCCTTGTTTCGACTTAGGTCTTTCAGTGCTCTGTCAAACTCTTCATGCAGTATTGTATCTCCCATTTCGTCTTCATCTACATTCTCTTCTATTTCCAGAATATCGTCCTTAAGTACGTCACTCTTGTATGGACCCTCTATATACTCCTTCCACCTTTCTGCTTTCCCTTCTTTGTTTAGAACTGGGTTTTCATCTGAGCTCTTGATATTCATACAAGTGGTTCTCTTTTCTCCAAAGGTCTGTTTAATTTTCCTGTAGGCAGTATCTATCTGATCCCTAGTGAGATAAGCCTCTACATCCTTAGATTTGTCCTCTAGCCATCCCTGCTTAGCAATTTTGCACTTCCTGTCGATCTCATTTTTGAGACGTTTGTATTCCTTTTTGCCTGCTTCATTTACTGCATTTTTATATTTTCTCCTTTGATCAATTAAATTCAATATTTCTTGTGTTACCCAAGGATTTCTACTAGCCCTCGTCTTTTTACCTACTTGATCCTCTGCTGCCTTCACTACTTCATCCCTCAAAGCTACCCATTCTTCTTCTTCTACTGTATTTCTTTCCCACATTTGTGACAATTGTTCCCATATGCTCTCCCTGAAACTCTATACAACCTCTGGTTTAATCAGTTTGTCAAGGTCCCATCTCCTTAAATTCCCACCTTTTTGCAGTTACTTCAGTTTTAATCTACAGTTCATAACCAATAGATTGTGGTCAGAGTCCAGATCCGCCACTGGAAATGTCTTACAATTTAATACTTGGTTCCTAAATCTCTGTCTTACCATTATATAATCTATCTGATACCTTCTAGTATTTCTGGATTCTTCCATGTATACAACCTTCTTTTATGATTCTTGAACCTAGTGTTAGCTATGATTAAGTTATGCTCTGTGCAAAATTCTACCAGAGGGCTTCCTCTTTCATTTCTCTCCCCCAATCCATATTCACCCACTATGTTTCCTTCTCTCCCTTTTCCTACTCTCGAATTCCAGTCATCCATGACTATTAAATTTTCGTCTCCCTTCACTACCTGAATAATTTCTTTTATCTGATCATACATTTCATCAATTTCTTCATCATTTGCAGAGCTAGTTGGCATATAAACTTGTACTGCTGTAGTAGGTGTGGGCTTCATGTCTATCTTGACCACAATAATGTGTTCACTATGCTGTTTGTAGTAGCTTTCCCACACTCCTATTTTTTTTATTCATTGTTAAACCTACTCCTGCATTACCCCTATTTGATTTTGTATTTGTAACCCTGTATTCACCTGACCAAAAGTCTTGTTCCTCCTGCCTCCGGACTTCACTAATTCCCACTATATCTGACATTAACCTATCCATTTCCCTTTTTAAGTTTTCTGACCTACCTGCCCAATTAAGGGATCTGACATTCCACGCTCCGATCTGCAGAATGCCAGTTTTGTTTCTCCTAATAACATAATGGGATACTACATCAATTTTTACGTACTGCGAAGTGTAAAATGTAAACATTCACATCTGGAAATGTCACATTTACTATTATATTGTTGGGCACTCATCTGAAAGCTAGAAGGCTTTCAATGTTGTTTGTGTACCTGTCAATGACTCAATGTCTGTATTATTTGCTAAGTTGTTACTTTTACTCCTAAATTATTTACTTATGATATGATACACTACCTGACAAAGAAAGTGAATCACCCACAAGAGGAATAGGAAATGAAATGAAACTTCACAAATCAAGAAGGTGTATGCTGTTACTGCAGTGATTACAAAATATAGTCAAATTTACAAAGAACTTGACAGTATGAGCCCATTTATCAGTATGACATTGCAACCCTCTGGCCTGGATGCATGCTCTGAATTGGTTAAGAATGATGCTGTAAAGCTGTTGTGTCCTCTCCTGGGGCAAGCTGGCCCACAACTGCCGAAACTTGTCATTGATTCATGGGCACTGGGATAGAACTGACACTTGAGCTGATCCCACATGTTCTGTCAGTGACAGATTTGGGTATCTCACTGGCCACAGGAGTACCTCAACATCAAGCATACACTTCAGAAAGATGTGTACCATGCATGGATCAGCATTGTCCTGTTGCAAAATGGCACCATGAGCTGTAACACATGAGGATGGTAGTGTGCCCATGATGTACTGTTGCGCTGTTAGAGTTTTCTCAGTTGGTACCAGCAATAACCTGAAGACATACCCAGTGGTTCCCCAAACTAGAAGTAACACCATTGTGCCTCTCCAAAATGTTGGAAGAGTGGGACTTAACCATGAATGCTGCCATACTTGCTGACGATGTAATGTTGTAATGTTAATGGCAGCCTATGCATGTAACGATAACATTCTAATCCAGCTGCTGCTTGTGTCTGGTCAGTGGTGTGGGATGACACAGAATGTTGCCAGGAGTCCATTACTTGTTCTACACTGAAGAGCCAAAAACGCTGATACACTTGCCTAATGTAGTGTGGGGCCCCTGTGGCACACAGAAGTGCTGCAATATGATGTGGCATGGACTCAACTAATGTCTGAAGTAGTGGGGATGGAACTGACACCATGAATCCTATAGGGCTGTCTATAAATCCATGAGTACGATGGGATCTCTTCTGAACAGCACGTTGCAAGGCATCCCAGATAGACTCAATAATGTTCATGTCTGGGGAGTTTGGTGGCCAGCAGAAGTGTTTAAACTCACAAGAGTGTTCCTGGAGCCACTCTGTAGCAATTCTGCACATGTGGGTGTTGCATTGTCCTGCTGAGATTACTCAAGTCTGCTGGAATGCACAATGGATATGAATGGATTCAGGTGATCAGACAGGATTCTTATGTATGTGCCACCTGCCAGAGTAATACCTAGATGTATCAGGGGTCCCATATCACTCTGATTGCACACGCCCCATGCCTGGAGGGGAAGTGCCATTCTAAACTGAAGCCTACACTCACACTCACATTTTTTGTAAATATTAAGTGGAACCCTATCCATGCCCACACTTGAAAGGCAACCATTCAAATCTACTGGAACCTCTGCTTTGGTTAATATCTAGAAATAATTCCACAAAATGCAACAAAAGCAGCAATTTAATTTCACCTAGCTTGTTGTTAACCCTTTGTGACTTTCAGAGAAGTGTCATGAGTGGCTAATTTTGGGTGAAACCTACATTTCTCTTGTTGCCATGTTAAAATTTACTTCTTTTGGGAAAACACAGTGGATCTTACAAAATGTCACCTCACTAACATGTTGCGCAGACAAAATTGTAGGAGAATTCTGAAGCCATGGTTTACTAAATTTATTACGCAAGGAACTGAGGAAAAGTAAAGTCAATAGCTTATGAAAAAGCACATACTCAGTGCAAAAATAAATGTGTAATGTATCTACTTATGCTGTTCCAAAACACACAGTATTTCTCGTGTAACCCGCTAATGACGGCCCTTAAAAATTACATTCTTTCATGGAAAAAATCTGAAGTTTGTGGAATAATACAGTACGTAATGAAGTTCTCCATAAAACCATATGGCAATAGATGCTCCTCTTTGTGTGCTATCATTTGCTAAAATCTCATTTCAGTATCTCAAACCATTTATGAAATATGAGGATTGCTGTGGATATTTCATTCTGGTTTTATCACTGGTGCGCATGATCGCTAATGAGTTTGCTGCACCAGATTGATGACAGGTAGAGACCTCTACCCAAGTCTAAAGAAATATTGGTGTGTTAGCTAAATTTCATACACAGCAACACATTATATGATATGCACCAAACACAAAGTCATAGTGACCTCTATTTTTTCTTGCAAACTTTTTCTAATTTCATGCAGTGTGGTACTTAAATGTAAATCCTCCATCCTCAGGTGGCCAAGGCTGGCGTATCTGCAGTGGCAAGAACTTCCTTGCCCAGTACGCTGAGGGTCTTACCAAGGCCTTCGCAGACAGGCACAAACCCCCCCCCCCCCCCCACCCCTGCCAGACCTAGTTCACAAACAGGTCTCCTGTGCCATTTACACTCTCACCCCCAGTCCTTCCACCACCTCCAAGGCATGCTCCCTTTGTCACCCAGCATCAACATGGACTGGGACAACTGAACCACATCCATCGCCAGACTTTGATCACCTATCATCATGCCCTGAAATGAGGGACATCCTACCCAAGATCCTTCCCACCCCTCCTAAAGTGGTTTTCTGTTATGCATCCAACCTCCACAATGTCCTAGTCCATCCCTATGCCATCCCAATCTAACCCCTTGCCTTAAGCATCATATCCCTATGGAAGACCCAGGTGCAAGACCTGCCAATCCACTCACACAGCACTTTCCTTTCCCGCCCTGTCACAGGTTTACCCTACCCAATCTGGGGCTGGACCACCTGTGAAAGCAGCCATGTCATTTACCAGCTCTGCTGCAATCATTCAACAGCTTTTTATAGTGGTATGACTACCAACCAGCTCTCCGTCAGAATAGACAGCCACTGCCAAACTGTGGCCCACAGCAAAGTAGACCACCCTGTGGGACAACATGCCGCTGAACATAAAATGCTTGATTTCAATGCTTGCTTCACTACGTGAGCCATCTGGATCTTCCCTCCACCACAAGCTTTCCTGAACTGTGCATATGAGAGTTATCGTTACAACACACACAGTCTCTACTCCCGTGATTATCTTGGCCACAACCTGTGGTAACACACTTTCACCACACCCTCCACCCAACAGTTTCCACTCCCTCTGTCCTCTCATCTCCTCCCCGTTCTTGTCTTGCATCCTCTGCTAATTCATCTCCTCCTCATTCTTGTCTTCCATCCTCTGTTAATTCATATGCCCATCTTTCCCTGCTCCTCTCCTTTTTTTTCTCCCTTTTTCCCCATGTCCCTGTCCCAAAGCCTCTCAACACTGCAGCTGTTGGCATTCTAGTCCCTGCACTCTCTGCCAGATGGTGTTGTTTTCTTCCCCCATCTGTACACTACTATTCCTTCCCTTTCGCCACCTCCTCCAGATTGCTTCTACCATCACACGTGATAGTTGATTTCTGGCCCGAGCTGTCGGAGTTGGCAGTCATGTATGCATAAGGTGTGCTTGCTTATATATAAGAATGATGTGTGTTTCTCTTTTGCTGAAGGCTGTGGCTGAAAGCTTTGTGTAAGTGTCTTTTAATTGCACCTGTCTGCAACGTAATGTGTCTTCTTTACGGTAAATAGCAATCTGTCTTTTCTTACATTGTTGATATTCCTAGATGGAGTTTCCATTGTTTACTACTACTACTACTACTACTACTACTACTACTACTAATAATAATAATAATAGCACATTTTTGAATTGTGTATTAATGTTAGTTTGGCACCAAGATTGTGAATGACCACTGCAGTTCCATAATAAAATATAAAATGGTTATCATGGTGTATGAAACAACTATTGTAGTTACCAACATTGCACTTTGCAGTAAGTTGTAGCACATTGTATTGATTGTACATCACAGTCGTCTTTAACAGTTATTCGTAAGGCCCAGAACATTTGAATACTTTATTCACTTTTAGAGCATTATTACTTGTGGATGAAAATACATCTCTTTTTCTTCATGATATTGATAGATATCATTAAGTGAACATATAGGCTCCAGCAGAAAGAATTTTCTGATTTGGAAGAGACATAGCTTCAACCGAGGTTTGCATGATTGAAAAATGATGTATTTGCCATTTCAGTGTACACCATTGTCTTGTTTGGCAAATAGGAACCTTTTACTGCTGAGGAGTTTATAAAACAGGGTGAGTTAGTGTCTGCTTTACAATTGGTCAATTGGGGAGAGTTCCTGATAAGAAAATTATTTAGTATTGGCTGTCAAATTTTAGACAAACAAGCCCTACATTAAAAAATAACATGTCTAGTTGGATCATGGACTGCAACAGGACCGGACAGTTTGCAGTTGGTCAAGGCTTTGACTCAGAAATCACCTCAGGGTTCTGCGTGGAAACATACAATTGCACTCCAGTTGTCTGACAGAAGCATGAGGAGAATTCTGCACTAAGATCTGTGATGGTACAGGACAAGTTAGGAAAAGGGTACTGCATGCCACGCCACAAGTATTGTGCAGTCAATTGTTAGCCTCAGCCAGGTGACAAAGGACATACGGAATTTGTGCAAAGGTTTTGGCAAAGAGGATCAGGTTATTATAGTAGGTGGAGCAGGGAACAACCTGACTAAGAGCAGTAATTACAGCATTAACGGTGACCTGGGTGAAATAGGGGTAGCAGCTGCACACACACACACGTGTGAGTTTTGTGGAGGTACTGCAGTGCTGTGACCAGCCCTGGATAAACACTGCTGTGAGCTCAGCAGGCAGCCGCTGACTAAAATGAAATCTTATGTGAGTGCAGTACCTGTTGCAATAATTGGGAGATGGGGGTATACTAGATGTGGCGCACTCCTAAACAGGAGAGGGAAAGGTAGGTTGGCTAGCTTCTTTCAGATAATATATGGGGGTTACTGGTGTCAGAGGGACACCTTTTTTATGATAGAATCAGGATTCAGGCAACCTGTTTTAAAAGAAGTGAAAATAACAGAAGAGCCCCTCAAAATGCTTATGAATACACAGAAAAGTAAGGTTAGGTTAGTTCATCAAAATATTAGAGGACTGAGTAATAATGTGCAAGAGCTTCTTGTCTGTTTGGAAAATTCAGAGAGCTCTGGAAAGATGTAGACACCCTCTGCTGTCTGAGCACACATAACCATTAGGTTAGTTGTTGTTGTTGTTGTTGTGGTCTTCAGTCCTGAGACTGGTTTGATGCAGCTCTCCATGCTACTCTATCCTGTGCAAGCTGCTTCATCTCCCAGTAACTACTGCAACCTAAATCATTCTGAATCTGCTTAGTGTATTCATCTCTTGGTCTCCCTCTACAATTTTTACCCTCCATGCTGCCCTCCAATACTAAATTGGTGATCCCTTGATGCCTCAGAACATGTCCTACCAACTGATCCCTTCTTCTGGTCAAGTTGTGCCACAAATTTCTCTTCTCCCCAATCCTATTCAATACCTCCTCATTAGTTATGTGATCTACCCATCTAATCTTCAGCATTCTTCTGTAGCACCACATTTCAAAAGCTTCTATTCTCTTCTTGTCTAAACTATTTATCATCCATGTTTCACTTCCATACATGGCTACACTCGATACAAATACTTTCAGAAACGACTTCCTGACATTTAAATCTATACTCGATGTTAACAAATTTCTCTTCTTCAAAAATGTTTTCCTTGCCATTGCCAGTCTACATTTTATATCCTCTCTACTTCGACCATCATCAGTTATTTTGCTCCCCAAATAGCAAAACTCCTTTACTACTTTAAGTGTCTCATTTCCTAATCTAATTCCCTCAGCATCACCCGACTTAATTCGAGTACATTCCATTATCCTCGTTTTACTTTTGTTGATGTTCATCTTATATCCTCCTTTCAAGACACTGTCCATTCTGTTCAACTGCTCTTCCAAGTCCTTTGCTGTCTCTGACAGAATTACAATTTCATCGGCAAACCTCAAAGTTTTTATTTCTTCTCCATGGATTTTAATGCCTATTCCGAATTTTTCTTTTTTTTCCTTCACTGCTTGCTCAATATACAGATTAAATAACATCGGGGAGAGGCTACAACCCTGTCTCACTCCCTTCCCAATCACTGCTTCCCTTTCATGTCCTTCGACTCTTATAACTGGCATCTGGTTTCTGTACAAATTGTAAATAGCCTTTCGCTCCCTGTATTTTATCCCTGCCACCCTCAGAATTTGAAAGAGAGTATTCCAGTCATCATTGTCAAAAGCTTTCTCTAAGTCTACAAATGCTAGAAACGTAGGTTTGCCTTTCCTTAATCTAGCTTCTAAGGTAAGTCGTAGGGTCAATAATGCCTCACGTGTTCCTATATTTCTACGGAATGCAAATTGATCTTCCCCGAGGTCAGCTTCTACTAGTTTTTCCATTCATCTGTAAAGAATTCGTGTTAGTATTTTGCAGTCGTGACTTATTAAACTGATAGTTCGGTAATTTTCACATCTGTCAACACCTGATTTCTTTGGGATTGGAATTATTATATTTTTCTTGAAGTCAGAGGGTATTTCGCCTGTCTCATACATTTTGCTCACCAGATGGTAGAGTTTTGTCAGGACTGGCTCTCCCAAGGCCGTCAGTAGTTCCAATGGAATGTTGTCTACTCCCGGGGCCTTGTTTCGGTTCAGGTCTCTCAGTGCTCTGTCAAACTCTTCACGCAGTATTATATCTCCCATTTCATCTTCATCTACATCCTCTTCCATTTTCATAATATTGTCCTCAAGTACATCGCCCTTGTATAGACCCTCTATATACTCCTTCCACCTTTCTGCTTTCCCTTCTTTGCTTAGAACTGGGTTTCCATCTGAGCTCTTGATAGTCATACAAGTGGTTCTCTTTTCTCCAAAGGTCTGTTTAATTTTCCTGTAGGCAGTATCTATCTTACCCCTGGTGAGACAAGCCTCTACATCCTTAGATTTGTCCTCTAGCCATCCCTGCTTAGCCATTTTGCACTTCCTGTCGATCTCATTTTTGAGACGTTTGTATTCCTTTTTGCCTGCTTCATTTACTGCATTTTTATATTTTCTCCTTTGATCAATTAAGTTCAATATTTCTTGTGTTACCCAAGGATTTCTACTAGCCCTCATCTTTTTACCTATTTGATCCTCTGCTGCCTTCACTACTTCATCCCTCAAAGCTACCCATTCTTCTTCTACTGTATTTCTTTCCCCCATTCCTGTCAATTGTTCCCTTGAAACTCTGTACAATGTCTGGTTCTTTCAGTTTATCCAGGTCCCATCTCCATAAATTCCCACCTTTTTGCAGCTTCTTCAGTTTTAATCTACAGTTCATAACCAATAGATTGTGGTCAGAGTCCACTTCTGCCCCTGGAAACGTCTTACAATTTAAAACCTGGTTCCTAAATCTCTGTCTTACCATTATATAATCTATCTGAAACCTGTCAGTATCTCCAGGCTTCTTCCATGTATACAACCTTCTTTTATGATTCTTGAACCAAGTGTTAGCTATGATTAAGTTATGCTCTGTGCAAAATTCTACCAGACGGCTTCCTCTTTCATTCCTTCCCCCCAATCCATACTCACCTACTACGTTTCCTTCTCTTCCTTTTCCTACTACCGAATTCCAGTCACCCATGACTATTAAATTTTCGTCTCCCTTCACTATCTGAATAATTTCTTTTATTTCATCATACATTTCTTCAATTTCTTCGTCATCTGCAGAGCTAGTTGGCATATAAACTTGTACTACTGTGGTAGGTGTTGGCTTCATGTCCATCTTGGCCACAATAATGCCCCCCCTGCGGGTTCGGGGGTAAGAATAGGCCCGCGGTAATCCTGCCTGTCGTAAGAGGTGACTAAAAGGAGTCTCAAACGTTTCGGCCTTCTGTGATGGTCCCCTCTTGGGTTTGACCTCCTTTTTTTTTCCAAATTTCCGTTGTTAGTGCGTTCCATTTGGGGAAGGACACCTTACGTGGTGTTTTTCTTTTGGTCCATCATGCTCCACCATCTTGCATGTTCCCTATTCTCGTGTGGGGGGGGGGACTACGCCCAACATCTTCTGGGTTGTCTCCTTCTCACCTTGTGCGCACTCTTCTTCTTAGCGCCCACGACAACTGTGGACCCTTTCAACACCTAAAATCCAGCACGGTAGCCAGTCCGTTGTGGTGGGGTCGTCATGTACCCTCTTGGTGGCAGCCCCCTGACCACGCAGGGATCGCACTACAGATGCCAGAGCTGTTTCCTCCCCATGCATGCCAAGGAGTATGTGCCCATCTTGTCTGGGCACGGGGACTCCGGGCAACGGGATATCGGCCAGGTACCTGTTGCTTTGGCTGGGTGGCGCCCTTGGGGAGAGCCCTCATTCGGAGTAGGTGGCATCTGGGCGGATGTGGCGCAATGAAGCGCAATAAATCACACCAAGCTGGTGGTCGCACGGCCACCAGCGTCTCTAAGCGAGGTAGAGTAGACTTTGGTGCTGCGCAATATGACCCTCAGTCGTTCCCCTCGTTGGCTGCGCCATGGGAGGGACACCGATCTAGTGCCAAGCGGGAGCCTTACGTACCGCAATACCTTGTCTGCAGCAGGACTGATGGTGACTCCTTTCTTACGATGAAGCCTCTGTTTTTTGTGGAACACCTGGAGGATAAGTTTGGGGAAGTGGCGGGGTTGTCTAAAATGAGGAATGGGTCCATCCTCCTCAAGACGTCCTCCCCAGCCCAGTCACGAGCGTTGCTCTTGTGTGATAAGCTGGGTGACGTCCCTGTTACCGTCATTCCCCACAGTAGCTTAAATATGGTCCAGGGGATTATTTACCATCATGACCTCTTGTTACAATCTGATGACGAGCTGAGAGCCGACTTGGAACGACGTTGTGTACATTTTGTCCGTCGTGTACATAGAGGACCCAAGACTAACAGGGTGGCCACCGGTGCCTTTATCTTGGCCTTCGAGGGTGATGTCTTGCCCGAGAAGGTCAAGGTGATGGTTTACCGTTGCGACGTCAAGCCATACGTCCCTCCCCGATGCGGTGCTTCCAGTGCTTGAAGTTTGGGCATATGTCGTCCCGTTGCCCATCCAGCACTACATGTCACGATTGCGGACGCCCCTCTCATCCCGATTCTCCATGTGCGCCCCCGCCTGTATGTGTCAACTGTGGGGAGCACCACTCTCCGTGCTCGCCGGATTGCCCCGTTCTTCATAAGGAGTGGAAGATCATGGAATTTAAGACTCTGGACTGGCTTACTTATCGAGAGGCAAAACTGAAATATGAAAGGTTGTATCCTGCTTCCATTCGAACATCTTATGCTGCAGCCACGTTATCGTCGCACACGCGTGCGACGGTTGTCGCCTCATCTGTGCCGCCTTCAGTGGGCCCTTGGGGCCGTGTATCTCTGTCTGCCCCCCTCGTGCCTGGGGGCAAGCCTTCCTCTGTTGCCCCCTTAGCAGTTGGGGGCAAACCCTCGTCTGTCGCTCCCCCCACGCTTACTTCGGGAGTGACATCTCCTCCAAAACCGGGGGGCTCGATCCCTCCCCCTCCTTCTCCGCCGGCGTTGCCTCTGCCGGTTCCTCTCTCGCGGAAGGGGTCCCTCGGGGCTCTCCCTTCCTCCGTTTCTTCTCCTCCCCAGCCGGATGTCAGCCAGTGGCTGAAGGTTCCGCCACCTGCTGGTCGTAGGGCTTCTGCGTCGTCGTCAGCCTCCGACGCTCCTTCAGAGAAGCTCTCCCAGCCCTCTCACCCTAAGGGCCGACGTGAGAAGAAGGAACGGAATGTGTCCAAGAAGAAGGACGTTCCGGCGGTTTCAGTACCACCTGCTGTACATAGTCCTGGCTCCGGGGATGAGGTGGAGATCTTTGCCTCTGCCGCGGATCTCGCCCTCACGGAACCCTTGGGGGCCTCTCCTATGGACTCAGCTGACTCTCCCCCGGTGGCGGCAATTGGCTCTGAGGCGCTGTCTGCCTCTTAGTCGCATTCACGCCCTCCCAGTTCCTTCCTGCTTCCATTCTCTAGTGGAACTGCGGCGGTTATTTCCGCCACCTGCCTGAGCTCCGGATGCTTCTGAGTGTTTCCCCTGTTTTCTGCATTGCTCTGCAGGAAACTTGGTTTCCAGCAATGCGGACCCCCGCCCTTCGTGGTTATCGGGGATACTATAAGAACCACGCTGCCTGTCAACGAGCGTCAGGTGGGGTTTGCCTCTTTGTTCACCACTCTGTCTGTAGCTCGCCAGTACCCCTTCTGACGCCTTTAGAGGCAGTCGCTGCCAGGGTTGAGCTCTCGCTGGCTATTACTGTTTGCTCTGTTTACATTCCTCCGGATGGGGAGCTCCCCCGACGTGTCTTGGCTGCGCTGCTGGCTCAACTCCCGCCACCTTTGCTGCTTCTGGGCGATTTCAATGCCCACAACCCTCTCTGGGGTGGGACTGTCTCCGATGACTGCGGTCGGGCCGTGGAGAATGTGTTGGCTCAGCTCGACCTTAGCCTCTTGAACACCGGTGCTCCCACGCATTTCAGTGTGGCCCATGGCTCGTTCTCGGCCATCGATCTCTCTATTTGCAGCCCTGGACTTGTACCATCCCTCCACTGGAGTGTGCATCCTGACCTGTGTGGTAGTGACCATTTTCCCATCTATTTGTCACTGCCCCAGGGTCATTCTTCTGGGCGCCTGCCCCGCTGGGCTCTCCACAGGGCTGACTGGCCGGCTTTTACTTCCGCTGCAACCATTGAGTCTCCCCCACAGGGTGACATTGACGAGGTGGTCCATGTTTTAACCACGTCCATCATATCAGCGGCCGAGGCTGCCATCCCCCGTTCTTCTGGCCTCCCTCGGAGGAAGGCTGTACCCTGGTGGTCGCCGGAGATTGCTGAGGCTATTCGCGACCGTCGGCGGGCTCTCCAGCGTCATAGGCGGCACCCGTCTCGAGAGACCCTCATCGCCTTTAAGAGGCTCCGTGCCTTGGCCCGTCGTCTTATTGCACGGCGTAAGCAGGAGTGCTGGGAGAGGTATGTCTCATCCTTGGGCTCCCATGTCTCCCCCTCGCTCGTGTGTCCTGGATCCGGCGGATTTATGGATACCAGACCCCTATGGGTGTCCCTGGGCTCTCCTTGGATGGCGCTGTCTGCACGGACGCTGCCACCATTGTTGAACGGCTTGCCGCACACTTTGCTAAGAGCTCTGCGACTGCATCTTATCCCCCCGCCTTTCGCTCTCTAAAGGAGCGAGCCGAGCGGACGCCGTTCTCATTCCACACGCATCGTTCTGCAAAATACAATGCTCCTTTCAGCGAGAGGGAGTTCCTCGCTGCCCTTGCCGATTGCCCTGAGACAGCACCAGGACCAGACTGCATCCACGCGCAGATGCTGAAGCATCTCTCCAGGGACTGCCAGAGACACATTCTCACGATATTTAATCGCATTTGGAGCGAAGGCGTGTTCCCGTCGCAATGGCGAGAGGGTGTTATTGTCCCCGTCTTGAAGCCCGGTGCGGACCCACTGGCGGTGGACAGCTATTGTCCCATTACCCTCACCAACGTTTTGTGCAAATTGCTCGAACATATGGTGGGGCGGCGTTTGTGTTGGGTCCTTGAGTCGCGCGGTCTCCTCGCTCCATCCCAGGGTGGCTTCCGTCGGGGCCGGTCTGCAGCGGACAATTTGGTGCAGCTGGGATCTGCTGTTCGTACGGCCTTTGCCCGACGTCAGCATCTCGTTGCTGTATTTTTTGATCTGCGGAAGGCGTATGACACCACATGGAGGCATCACATCCTTGCTACGTTACATGACTGGGGTCTTCGTGGTCAGCTCCCGGCTTTTCTTCAAACCTTTTTATTGTGCCGCTCTTTCCGGGTGCAAGTGGGTGCCACCTCTTGTTCATCTTATATACAGGAAAATGGGGTCCCGCAGGGCTCGGTGTTGAGCGTCTCCTTATTTCTCATGGCCATTAGTGGTCTGGCTGCAGCCGGGGGGTCGTCGGTGTCTCCTTCCTTGTATGACGACGACTTCTGCATCTCATTTAGCTCCACGACTAGGGGGGTCGCCGAACGCAGGCTGCAAGTCGCCATTCTCAAGGCAGCATCATGGGCTCTGACTCATGGTTTTCAGTTCTCTGCAGCCAAGACTCGAGTTATGCACTTCTGCAGGCGTCGGACGGTCCACCCTCATCCTGAACTTTACCTCGACGGCCACCTGCTTGGAGTGGTGGACACTTGCCGCTTCTTGGGACTCGTGTTTGATGCCCGGCTCACATGGGTTCCTCATATTACTCAGCTGAAGCACAAATGCTGGCGGCACCTCAACGCCCTCCGCTGCCTTAGCCACACGTCTTGGGGTGCAGATCGCTGCACGCTGCTGCGATTGTACAGAGCCCTTGTGCAGTCCCGGCTTGATTATGGGAGCCTGGCCTATGGGTCTGCATCAGCCTCAGTGTTGAAGTTGTTAGACCCCATACACCACTGTGGGGTTTGGCTTGCAACTGGCACTTTCCGTATGAGCCCCGTGGATAGTCTACTGGTGGAGGCCGGGGTTCCCCCGTTGCGGGTTCGCCGCCATCGACTGCTCGCCAACTATGCTGTCCACGTGCATTGCTCGCCTGGCCATCCCAATCATCGCCTGCTTTTCCCTGCCGTGGTCCTCCGTCTGCCCGAACGGCGACCTAGGTCTGGGCTTTCCATAGCTGTCCGCGCCCAGTCCCTGCTGTCGGAACTGGGCTCATTCCCTCTCCTGCCTCCCTTCCGGGTCCGTGCACCTACGCCTCCTTGGTGTTTGCCCCGGCCATCCGTCCGTCTGGACTTGGCACAGGGACCCAAGGCCTTGGTTCCGCCTGTGGCCCTCCGTCGCCGTTTTCTTGCGCTCCTCGCCTCATTTCCGGGCTGTGCGCCTGTCTACACTGATGGTTCCCTGGTTGATGGTCACACTGCCTACGCTTTTGCTCACGCTGCCCATGTTGAACAGCGCTCCTTGCCGGCTGGCTGCAGTATTTTTACTGCAGAGCTGGTGGCCGTATTGCGCGCTCTTGAGCATATGCGTTCCTGCTCAGGTACGTCCATCGTCATCTGCAGTGACTCCCTGAGCAGCCTCCAGGCCATCGACCGCTGCTATCCCTCTTCTCCTCTGGTGTCCTCTATTCGGCAGTCTGTTTCCACCATTACCCGCTCTGGTCATTCGGTGGTCTTTGTTTGGACGCCAGGTCATGTTGGCATCCCGGGGAACGAACGTGTTGACAGGCTGGCCAAAGGGGCGATCGACGCCCCAGCTTTGGAGATCGGCCTTACGGCTTGCGATCAGCAGCTGGTGTTGCGCCGTAAGGTGCCTGGGATGTGGTCTGTTGAGTGGCGTGGCATGACAGCCCCGAATAAACTGCGGGCTGTCAAGGAGACCACCGATGTGTGGCACTCCTCCCTGCGGGCCTCTCGCAGGGACTCTGTAATCCTGTGTCGGCTGCGCATCGGCCATACCTACCTGACGCACGGCCATCTTTTGCGTCAGGAGGATCCCCCCCTGTGTCGGTGTGGCTCCCGGCTGACGGTCGCCCACATTTTATTGGAGTGCCCCCGACTGCGCACCCTCCGGCAGTCTTTTCATCTCCCGGGCACTTTGCCTTTGATTTTATGTGACGATGCTTGCATGGCTGACAATGTTTTACATTTTATCCATGGTAGTCCTTTTTATGGTTCCATTTAGGGGGGGTCCTGCACCTTTCCGTTTCTGTGTCTTTTGTCCTCGCGTCTCTCCATATTTGTTGCTGTTTTGGTGTGACGTCGGATGGTTGACTCTTTCCCTGTCCTTTGTTGTCGTGGTCAGTCCACCAGTCTCCGGCCATCTTCTTTTCTTCTATTTCTTTCTGTCTGGTGTTCGTCTGTACTCTTCTTTTCTGTAGTGTTTGTTGCCTAATTTGTGTTCTTTAGCGCCTTGGGGGGGGGGGGGGGGGGGAATCTCCTTCCCCTTGGGGTTTTATCTGCTCCGCGACTTTGTCTCGCCTGTTTTTGGAATGGGGGACTGATGACCTTAGCTGTTTAGTTGCCCTTAAACATCCCAACAACCACCACCACAATAATGCGTTCACTATCCTGTTTGTAGTAGCTTACCCGCACTCCTATTTTTTTATTCATTATTAAACCTACTCCTGCATTACCCCTATTTGATTTTGTATTTATAACCCTGTTTTCCCCTGACCAAAAGTCTTGTTCCTCCTGCCACCGAACTTCACTAATTCCCACTATATCTAACTTTAACCTATCCATTTCCCTTTTTAAATTTTCTAACCTACCTGCCCAATTAAGGGATCTGACATTCCACGCTCCGATCCATAGAACGCCAGTTTTCTTTCTCCTGATAACGACGTCCTCCTGAGTAGTCCCCGCCCGGAGATCCGAATGGGGGACTATTTTACCTCCGGAATATTTTACCCAAGAGGACGCCATCATCATTTAACCGTACAGTAAAGCTGCATGCCTTCGGGAAAAATTACGGCTGTAGTTTCCCCTTGCTTTCAGCCGTTCGCAGTACCAGCACAGCAAGGCCGTTTTGGTTAGTGTTACAAGGCCAGATCAGTCAATCATCCAGACTGTTGCCCCTGCAACTACTGAAAAGGCTGCTGCCACTTTTCAGGAACCACACGTTTGTCTGGCCTCTCAACAGATAGCCCTCAGTTGTGGTTGCACCTACGGTACGGCTATCTGTATCGCTGAGGCACGCAAGCCTCCCCACCAACGGCAAGGTCCAAGGGTCATGGGGAGGGGGGGGGGGGCATAGGGTTAGATAAGGTACGTATTAATGATTACACTCTAGCTACTTACTCATGCAGAATTAATATGGAAAAAGTGAGAAATGGTTATATATACTAAGATGGAACACAAGTTCAGAAACATTGAGACAAGTAGAATTTTTATTGACCAACACAAAAATTTGCACTTGTGAATTAATACTGAAAAGTAGTTCACTTTTAATTGTGGCACCAATAAAAGAGCCCATGTAAGTACGAGGGTTGACTGAAAAGTAATGCCTCCACCTTCGTAACTCTTCAACAGTTGGCAGCATTGGTATGCGGCAGGTACTGGCTTGTTCTGTAGCCTGTTCTCTACAGCTCCAGTTGACGGGAAACCTTAGCCTTGAACAATTGAGTTGTTACAGTGTAAAGTACGGAACCCTGTGCAGACGGTCGGTCAATGTGATTTAAGTAATGTGCAGTCATTGAATTCTTGACAGCAGAATGTTCACCCCAAAGGAGATTCATCAGAGATTGAAAGCAGTTTATGGTGATTTTGTTGATGTGAGTACTGCCTGTCTTTATTCTCGTAATACGAGAGGAGTTCCTGGCAAATTTCATATCTGTGCGCTTTCATTTCAGGAGTCAGCATCCAGGGTACGCATCATGCACAGATCTTCTGATAGCCAAGCAAAGCAATAATGTGACCCACACGTTCTTGTGAAATGCCGATTGTGCTTGCAGTTTCTCTCTGATCAGGATGATCGTCATTATCACTCAGTCTGTCAACATTTTGCTTGTGAAACTTGGTGGTTGCTTTCACAGGACGTCCAACTCTTCGTTTGTTATGCGGGTCAGATGCTCCCATCTCAACATCTTTAAACTTATTCACCCAACAACACACAGGACTCACATCAGCACAATCACCATAAACTGCTTTCATTCTCTAATGAATCTCCTTTGGGGTGACACCTGCCGTCAAGAATTCAATGATGGCACATTGCTTTAAATCGCATTGATCGACCATCTGCGCAGGGTTCCGTACTTTACACTGTAACAACACTACCGTTCAGTGCTAAGGCTTCCCACCAACTGGAGCTGTAGAGAACAGGCTACGGAACAAGCCTGTATCTTCTGCATACCAATGCTGCCAGCTGTTGAAGAGTTACGAAGGTGGAGGCATTACTTTTCAGTCAACCCTCGTATAAAGGAAATGCAGTGAAATTACAGGAAAGAAGAGCTGAAATGGACGTACCATTTATTTACAATGAAAAATACAGTGGAAAATAAATTTATAGAATATGTTGAAAGTGACCCCCTGAAACATCAATACACAGCTGTGCACATCTAAATGCATTCAGATATACCCGGCATAAAGTTTACATATCGATGACAACAACTTCATAACTGATGTTGTCTTTCAGTATCTATATTGTGTGTGGATTTGTTCATAGACCTTGCTCTTCAAGTTTCCCTCAGAAAAAAATTGTGTTGCTAGAGCCAGTGAACTTGGATGCCATAAATGTTTGTTGACAGTTTGTTCCTCAGTGAAGACATCATGGACTCTTTCCAGGGATACTTTAGACATGTAGCATGTTGCCCCGTCTTGCTGGAAGAAGCAGTATTGTTTTTCATATTCATTGAGTTGAGCATGAAAGTATCAAAAATTTACGTGTATGCAACCATTTTGAGGGTTGCGTCAAAAAATATCATTCCAATGATGTGCATTCCTGTTACACCGCAACAAATGCCGATTTTTTTCATCATGGAGTGGTTGTTGACACATGGTGTTAGGGTTCGCCATTGCCCAGCACCTCATGTTCTCTGAATTCACATGACTGGAAAGATGAAACCACACTTTATCACTCATGATGTAATGGAAAGGATCTAACAAGCCATCATTGATGTTATTCTAAAACCACTCGCAGTAATCTTCACATTCCTGACTGTCATCCTCCCGTAATTGCTGCACAACTGTCACATGGTATGGCTTCAAATTAAGACTTTTCAATATCCGCTGGCAACTTCCCCTACTTAGATTTGCCTATTGGGCCAATTTATGTGAAGACTTCTTTGGGCTTTGAGTAATTCTTCAAGTGTCTGCAATAATGTCTGGTTTGCAATCTGAAAGAATCCTTTGTCATTTTAACTTTTGCACAGATCCATAGGTGTGCCAGTTTATATACAGACTCTGTGTTGCTCTCTTTGCTGGTGGTCCTCTGTCTGAATACTTGACCCTGAAAATTTCATGAATTTCCTTGATTGAACCTGTTTCCACATATGCTTCCACAATCTAAATTCTTTCTTCTATCAAGAAAGTCATTTTGCAGACCACAAAGAGAATCATCTAACTACACCGATGAATTAAACTGAAATGCTGGCAGAAGAATGCTAGCAAATGATTATTTCATAAAACTGTCTATTGTTGTAGCTGTTTACTCCGTTTTGTAAGTCCAAATATTGCATTCACATTCAAAGCGAGGTGGGCTATTTTTAACTGCGCCACCCTGTAGATCCGCATTGGGAAATTTTGAACTGTTTATGAGAATCTGGATTCCTTACTGTGCTGTCTAGCAGACTGTAGCAAGCAGCTGATAGTTTGTAGTGACTTTTTGATAGGAAAAATGATCTGGAAACATTATTTGGATCGTCATATTTGATCTCAGTAATTAACTTTCCAACAGGGCTGGATAAAGACAGTAGGACACTAACTAATAAGTGTTTTCTTTTGTGAAACTCAGAGTAAGAAAAGAACTGTTTACCCAGTAACAAATGTTCTCTCTAATCAAGATGCACAGCTAGGATAAGAAACATAGTACCTTACAGTATGGACATTATCAGTGGAAATCAGTTAAAATAATTAATGACTCCAGGACAGATATTTTAGAATAGTTTACAGGAGATGATATGGGATATAATTTATAATGAACCATATGCTGACGAAATTTAATCTGTCCCATGATAAATTTATACCGTCGTCCAGGGTTACTTTGGGCCAGTTTCTAATGTTTTCACTTTCATATTAATGAATAAAAAATGTAATAAATAGATTTTCAACATAAAAAATGAGTTTTAACTAATTAAGAAAGCATAAAGAAATAAACAGTGTCAACTTTTTTAAAACAAATTATCGTTTTAATTTTTTCACTACTTTTTAAATGTTGGAACAAAGTAACCCCTGCTCGGGCCTACTTTGGACCTCTCACTTATTTTAATGCAACTTGAATACAAATCACATGTTGGGCTATTGTAACCCCTTACACAATCAGGCTTTTGTAAGCCCTTACACAACCATCAAGTAACGAAATGTCAATGTTGTAGTTGTTGTTGTCTTCAGTCCTGAGACTGGTTTGATGCAGCTCTCCATGCTACTCTATCCTGTGCAAGCTTCTTCATCTCCCAGTACTTACTGCAACCTACATCCTTCTGAATCTGTATAGTGTATTCATCTCTTGGTCTTCTTCTACGATTTTTACCCACCACGCTGCCCTCCAATGCTAAATTTGTGATCCCTTGATGCCTCACAACATGTTCAACCAACCGGTCCCTTCTTCTTGTCAAGTTGTGCCACAAACTTCTCTTCTTCCCAATTCTATTCAATACCTCCTCATTAGTTATGTGATCTACCCATCTAATCTTCAGCATTCTTCTGTAGCACCACATTTCAAAAGCTTCTATTCTCTTCTTGTCCAAACTATTTATCGTCCATGTTTCACTTCCATACATGGCTGCACTCCATACAAATACTTTCAGAAATGACTTCCTGACACTTAAATCAATTCTCGATGTTAACAAATTTCTCTTCTTCAGAAACGCTTTCCTTGCCATTGCCAGTCTACATTTTATATCCTCTCTACTTCGACCATCATCAGTTATTTTGCTCCCCAAATAGCAAAACTCCTTTACTACTTTAAGTGTCTCATTTCCTAATCTAATTTCCTCAGCATCACCTGACTTAATTTGACTACATTCCATGATCCTCGTTTTGCTTTTGTTGATGTTCATCTTATATCCTCCTTTCAAGACACTGTCCATTCCGTTCAACTGCTCTTCCAACTCCTTTGCTGTCTCTGACAGAATTACAATGTCATCGGCAAACCTCAATGTTTTTATTTCTTCTCCATGGACATTAATACCTATTCCAAATTTTTCTTTTGTTTCCTTTACTGCTTGCTCAATATACAGATTGAATAACATCGGGGAGAGGCTACAACCCTGTCACACTCCCTTCCCGACCACTGCTTCCCTTTCATATCCCTCGACTCTTATAACTGCCATCTGGTTTCTGTACAAATTGTAAATAGCCTTTCGCTCCCTGTATTTTATCCCTGCCACCCTCAGAATTTGAAAGAGAGTATTCCAGTCATCATTGTCAAAAGCTTTCTCTAAGTCTACAAATGCTAGAAACATAGGTTTGCCTTTCCTTAATCTAGCTTCTAAGGTAAGTCGTAGGGTCAATAATGCCTCACGTGTTCCTATATTTCTACGGAATGCAAATTGATCTTCCCCGAGGTCAGCTTCTACTAGTTTTTCCATTCATCTGTAAAGAATTCGTGTTAGTATTTTGCAGCCGTGACTTATTAAACTGATAGTTCGGTAATTTTCACATCTGTCAACACCTGATTTCTTTGGGATTGGAATTATTATATTTTTCTTGAAGTCAGAGGGTATTTCGCCTGTCTCATACATTTTGCTCACCAGATGGTAGAGTTTTGTCAGGACTGGCTCTCCCAAGGCCGTCAGTAGTTCCAATGGAATGTTGTCTACTCCCGGGGCCTTGTTTCGACTCAGTTCTCTCAGTGCTCTGTCAAACTCTTCACGCAGTATTATATCTCTCATTTCATCTTCATCTACATCCTCTTCCATTTCCATAATATTGTCCTCAAGTACATCGCCCTTGTATAGACCCTCTATATACTCCTTCCACCTTTCTGCTTTCCCTTCTTTGCTTAGAACTGGGTTTCCATCTGAGCTCTTGATAGTCATACAAGTGGTTCTCTTTTCTCCAAAGGTCTGTTTAATTTTCCTGTAGGCAGTATCTATCTTACCCCTGGTGAGACAAGCCTCTACATCCTTAGATTTGTCCTCTAGCCATCCCTGCTTAGCCATTTTGCACTTCCTGTCGATCTCATTTTTGAGACGTTTGTATTCCTTTTTGCCTGCTTCATTTACTGCATTTTTATATTTTCTCCTTTGATCAATTAAGTTCAATATTTCTTCTGTTACCCAAGGATTTTTACTAGCCCTCGTCTTTTTACCTATTTGATTCTCTACTGCCTTCACTATTTCATCCCTCAAAGCTACCCATTCTTCGTCTACTGTATTTCTTTCCCCCATTCCTGGCTATTGTTTCCTTATGGTCTCCCTGGAACTCTGTACAACCTCTGGTTCTTTCAGTTTATCCAGGTCCCATCTCCTTAAATTCCTACCTTTTTGCAGTTACTTCAGTTTTAATCTACAGGTCATAACCAATAGATTGTGGTCAGAGTACACATCTGCCCCTGGAAATGTCATACAATTTGAAACCTGGTTCCTAAATCTCTGTCTTACCATTATATAATCTATCTGATACCTTTTAGTATCTCCAGGATTCTTCCATGTATACAACCTTCTTTAATGATTCTTGAACCAAGTGTTAGCTATGATTAAGTTATGCTCTGCACAAAATTCTACCAGGCGACTTCCTCTTTCATTTCTTAGCCCCAATCCATATTGACCTACTATGTTTCATTCTCTCCCTATTAAATTTTCGTCTCCCTTCACTACCTGAATAATTTCTTTTATCTCATCATACATTTCATCAATTTCTTCGTCATCTGCAGAGCTAGTTGGCATATAAACTTGTACTGCTGTAGTAGGCGTTGGCTTCGTGTCTATCTTGGCCACAATAATGCGTTCAGTATGCTGTTTGTAGTAGCTTACCCGTACTCCTATTTTTTTATTCATTATTAAACCTACTCCTGCATTACCCCTATTTGATTTTGTATTAATAACCCTGTATTCCCCTGACCAAAAGTCTTGTTCCTCCTGACACAGAACTTGAATGATTCCCACTATATCTAACTTTAACCTATCCATTTCCCTTTTTAAATTTTGTAACCTACCTGCCCGATTAAGGGATCTGACATTCCACGCTCCGATCTGTAGAACGCTAGTTTTCTTTCTCCTGAGAACGACGTCCTCTTGAGTAGTCCCCGCCCGGAGATCCGAATGGGGGACTATTTTACCTCCGGAATATTTTATCTGAATTTTATCTCTTCTGAAGAAGAGAAATTTGTTAACATCGAGTATAGATTTAAGCGTCAGGAAGTCGTTTCTGAAAGTATTTGTATGGAGTGTAGCCATGTATGGAAGTGAAACATGGAAGATAACCAGTTTGGACAAGAAGAGAATAGAAGCTTTCGAAATGTGGTGCTACAGAAGAATGCTGAAGATAAGTTGGGTAGATCACGTAACTAATGAGGAGGTATTGAATAGGATTTGGGAGAAGAGAAGTTTGTGGCACAACTTGACTAGAAGAAGGGATCGGTTGGTAGGAAATGTTTTGAGGCATCAAGGGATCACAAATTTAGCATTGGAGGGCACCGTGGAGGGTAAAAATCGTAGAGGGAGACCAAGAGATCAATACACTAAGCAGATTCAGAAGGATGTAGGTTGCAGTAGGTACTGGGAGATGAAGAAGCTTGCACAGGATAGAGTAGCATGGAGAGCTGCATCAAACCAGTCTCAGGACTGAAGACCACAACAACAACAACAACAACAACAACAACAATATTTTATCCAAGAGGACGCAATCATCGTTTAACCATACAGTAAAGCTGCATGCCCTCGGGAAAAATTACGGCTGTAGTTTCCCCTTGCTTTCAGCCGTTCGCAGTACCAGCACAGCAGGGCCGTTTTGGTTAGTGTTGCAAGGCCAGATCAGTGAATTATCCAGACTGTTGCCCCTGCAACTACTGAAAAGGCTGCTGCCCCTCTTCAGGAACCATACATTTGTCTGGCCTCTCAACAGATACCCCTCCGTTGTGGTTGCACCTACCATCTGTATCGCTGAGGCACGCAAGCCTCTCCACCAATGACAAGGTCCATGGTTCATGGACAAAGTATCAAAAAACAATTATTTACTCATTTAAATACCTATAAAGAAAATAAAATTTTAGATTTGGTTTTAAAAACATGAAAAACATTTATTTTTGTTTTTAATACTAATTTCTTATACCAACTCAAAATCAGCCATCTCAGGGACATTAAAGTGTCCTCGTTTCATGTGATTTTTTTCTTCATGTCAGTCCACTCGTGAACAAGAATATCCTTTTTGCTGGGCCACTTCCAGGACTTTTTGGTCTTGCTCATACAGTCTACTGTAGTGCTGAACTCTCCCCCATTATGCACTTTTGTTATCAAACCTGGCTAGTACTTTCCTTCATACATGACAATAACGAAGTCAACATCTTTCAGGTTATGATTTAATGATTCTAGGTCCAGTGCCAGTGGTGTTTCCTTGATAGGCTCGATGGTACCAACTTCTTCATAGAAATCTTCAGATTCACTTTCAGTTACAGAAAGGTGTGAGCCATCATCAGAAGCACTGTGATCATGAAGACTGTAAGAACTAGAGTTATCTCCCCCCAGGGGGTCCACAACTCTTTTGTGGATACATGCGTGGCGAGCACGGGGCCCCGAGCCATTGCAGCCTTCTTTCTCTCCCGGGCTGCATTTCCTTTCCCTTCCCCTCCTTTCCCCTCCATACCCCTTTCCCCTCGCCCTCTCCTCTCCCTCTATTGGTGTCCTTGCTTATGTTGGCCCCCGCTATCCTCCTGGTTCTGTTGGTTTTACACTCCGTCTTTTGTTGCGTAATCATCTCCTCCTTTTGGCATTCCTTGGTCCCCCTCTGGGGTTTGACCTCCATTCCAAAATTTCTCTTCCGTAGTGTGAGCCATTTGGGGAAGAGCACCTTACCTAGTGTCTCCGACGTGTGCCCTCCTAGTATATTCCACCTTCTCTTCTACGTCGTTGTCTGATGCTAGGGTGCATAGCCAGCACGGTAGCCAGCCCGTGTGGTGGGGTCGCTATGTACCCTTTTGGTTGAGCCCCCTGAACACACAGGGATCACACTTCTGATACCTGAGCTGTGACCTCCTCATGCATGCCTTGGAGTGGTTGCTCGTCATCCTGGAGCATCGGAACTCCCGGCAATGGCCGCCGTGCCAGACGGCCCTTGCTGTGGCTGGGTGGCGCCCGTGAGGAGAGCCCCTGATCGCAGTGGGTGGTATCAGGGCGGACGCTATGCAGATGAAACGCATAAGGGTCCAAACCTCTGGCTGCTCTTCTGCGGCCGTCTCTCTGCGTGGTACTGATTCCTCAAGTGCTGCTTCTCTTGCCCCTTCGGCCTTCCCTTCCGTGGCTACCCCCTGGGAGGAGGGTCAGGCCCGTCGTCTAGGGGCAAAGCCTTTCCCCCGTTATCTAGTTTGCACCAGGACTGATGGAGATACTTTCACCAGTGTCAAACCTTTATTCTTTGTGGAACACATTGAAGACAAGTTCGGCGAAGTGGACTCCCTGAGCAAGATGCGGTCGGGTTCGTTACTGATAAAAACTGCTTCGGCTGCCCAATCTGCGGCCCTTCGTGCCTGTACCCATCTTGGCACAATTCCCGTGTCCATTACCCCTCACCAGTCTCTAAATATTGTACAAGGTGTGATTTTTCACAGAGACCTCATCCTTCAAACTGATGAGGAACTTCGGGACAATCTCGGACGGCGGGGTGTTCACTTTGTTCGGCGTGTTCAGAAGGGTCCTAAAGATAATCGTATTGATACTGGTGCCTTTATCCTGGCCTTTGAAGGGGATACCCTTCCTGAGAAAGTTAAGATTATGGTCTATCGCTGTGATGTGAAGCCGTACATCCCACCTCCTATGCGGTGTTTTAAGTGCTTGCGTTTTGGCCACATGTCTTCTCGCTGTACCCAGGACCCTCTCTGTGGTGACTGTGGACGTCCACTCCATGAGGGGAGTCCCTGTGTTCCCCCTCCTGTATGTGTAAATTGTCATGGTAGTCATTCTCCACGTTCAGCAGATTGCCCAGTCTATAAGAAAGAAAAAAAGATACAGGAGTATAAGTCTCTTGATCGTTTAAGCTACACAGAGGCCCGTAAGAAATATGCACGATTGCACCCTGTGTCCATGACATCTAGTTACGCCTTGGTTACATCTTCATCCCTTCCTCCCCCTTCCTTACCCCCGTCCCGGACCCCTCTCCTTCCCCCCTCCCCTGCGGCTCCCACACCTTCTCCTCTGGGCGCCGCTCCCCCTCCCCAGCTGGAGAAGTGTCCCACTCCTTCGGCGTCTGCCGGTCAAGGGCGCCTCTCCCGGGATGCCCCTTCCCGGCACCTTCCAGGTCAAAGGTCTGCTGCAGCGCGGCGACCGCGAGAGCCGCGGTCTATCGGCCCCCAGGTTGCCCGGTCTCTTTCTGTTCCTGATCTTGCTGCAGCTGGCTCCATTATGCCACACAGCCCTCCTCGATCTCAGCCTGAAAAGAAGAAGAAACATAAGTCTCGGGACAAAGAGCCTCTGATGTCACCGGAGGTCCCTTCCCCGGCTTCACAACCGGATTCTGACCTGTCGTTTATGGATGTCGCCCCCTCCTTGTCGGTGACGGGTGGGGACCCGGCGGTATGACTGGATTTAGCGTGTTCAGCCCTCATTTAAACCATCGTTCTGTGGTTCTCCAATGGAATTGTAATGGCTACTATCGTCACCTTCCGGAATTGAAATCCCTTCTTTCGTCCTACTCAGCAGCTTGTGTGGTTCTCCAGGAATCTCATTTTACTGATGCTCACTCACCGACCCTCCGTGGGTTCCGTGTTTTCTGTCGAAATCGGGTCGGACCCTTGCGGGCTTCTGGTGGCGTTTGTACGTTGGTCCGTACAGACATTGCTAGTACGTGGATTCCTCTCCAAACTACATTGGAAGCAGTTGCTGTTAGGGTCCACTTAGACTCTGCAGTCACAGTATGCAATCTTTATCTCCCTCCTGACAGGACTCTTACACCTGCTGCCTTAACCACCCTTCTTCAGCAACTTCCTCCTCCCTTCCTCCTCCTTGGGGATTTTAATGCTCATCATCCTTTGTGGGGCAGTGCCTTTCCATCTAGACGAGGTCTTCTTATCGACCAATTTATTGCAGACCACGACCTGTGCCTTCTTAATGATGGCTCCCCTACTCATTTCAGTGCTGGTCATGGTACCTTTTCTGCCATTGATCTTTCTCTTTCTTCTCCCTCTCTCCTCCCTTCATTACACTGGTCGCCACACGACGACCTTTGTGATAGTGACCATTTCCCGTTGATTATCACGCTCCCTTCCCGCTCCCCGATGGAGAGGTTACCTCGTTGGTCTTTCCACCGTGCCGATTGGCCTCTATATACTGCACAGGTCGAGTTTTCTCCCTCTTTGTCGGGTTGTATTGATGACGTCCTACGTGACGTGTCTGACGCGATTGTTCGCGCTGCTAACCTTGCTGTCCCGCGCTCATCTGGACAATTTCGTCGTCGGCAAGTCCCGTGGTGGAGTACGGCCATTGCCATTGCCATCCGTGATCGCCGTCGAGCTTTGCAACACTTTAAGAGGCACCCATCTGTAGCCAGCCTTTCTACCTTTAAGCGCCTTCGCGCTAAAGCCCGTTATTTAATCAAACAGAGCAAGCGGATATGTTGGGAACGATTCGTTTCTTCCCTTGGTTCCACTGTCCCTCTGTCACGGGTATGGGCTACACTTCGCTCTCTCCAAGGTTGCCATCGGCAGTCCACCCTCCCAGGCCTTCACCTCCCAGATGGCATTTGTACGGACCCATTAGTTCTCGCAGAACATCTTGCGACCCATTTTGCAGTGGCATCAGCGTCGGCCTCCTATCCAGCTGCTTTCCTTCATCAAAAACAGCAGGCTGAAGCTGTCACCTTATGTTTCACCACTTGTGAGTCAGAATCTTACAACGAACCTTTCACTGAATGGGAATTTCTTTCTGCTCTATCTGCTTCTCATGATATGGCTCCTGGCCCAGATTCCATTCATAACCAGCTGCTTCAACATCTCAGTGCTCCACAACGGCACCATCTTCTTCGGGTGTTTAACCGTATCTGGCTCCAGGGTGACTTCCCTTCTCAGTGGAGGGATAGCATTGTGGTTCCTGTCCTTAAGCCTGGTCAGAACCCCCTATCTGTTGACAGCTATCGGCCAATTAGTTTGACCAATGTTGGTTGTAAGTTACTTGAACGGCTGGTAGCCCGTCGGCTCACTTGGGTCCTCGAATCTCGGGATCTATTGTCCCCTTACCAGTGTGGCTTTCGAGAGGGACGATCTCCAATCGATCATTTGCTTCGCTTGGAATCCGCAGTTCGGCAGGCTTTCTCCCAGCGCCGCCATTTGGTTGCAGTGTTTTTTGACCTTCGCAAGGCCTATGACACGGCCTGGCGCCATCACATCTTACTAACCCTTCATCAGTGGGGTCTTCGGGGCCCCCTCCCGATTTTTATCCGCCAGTTCCTGATCCATCGGTCATTCAGAGTTCGACTTGGTACTGCTTTTAGTTCTCCACGGACCCAGGAGACGGGCATCCCACAGGGTTCTGTCTTGAGTGTCCTTCTTTTCCTCATTGCTATCGATGGACTTGTGGCCTCTGTCGGTCCCTTGGTCGCCCCTGCCCTGTATGTGGATGATTTCTGCATTTGGGTTAGTTCCTCCTCGATGCCATCTGCAGAACGGCAGCTCCAGGTGGCTATACGGCGTGCCTCTGCATGGACCCTCTCCCACGGGTTTCAATTCTCTCCTTTAAAATCGCGGGTGGTCCACTTCTGTCGCCGTACTACGGTCCACCCTGATCCAGAGCTCTATCTCGCTGCACAAAGATTGCCTGTGGTTCCACAGTTTCGTTTCCTAGGTCTTCTTTTCGACAACAAGCTCACTTGGCTGCCCCATATCAGACTCCTGAAGGTAGGATGTTTCCGTAAACTCAATGTCCTTCGCTTCCTCGCCCACTCCTCCTGGGGTGCGGACCGTTCCCTCCTCCTCCGTCTTTATCGTGCTCTAGTTCTGTCACGTTTGGACTATGGTTGTCAAGTTTATGGTTCAGCTGCTCCTTCCACGCTGCACGTGCTGGATCCAGTCCACCATCGTGGTATCCGTTTGGCCACCGGTGCCTTCCCTACTAGCCCTGTTGATAGTCTCCTGGTTGAAGCTGCGATCCCCCCCCTTTCTGTTCGGCGGTCCCAGCTTCTGGTGTCTTATGCCCTTACTATCCGTTCTTCTCCCGCTCATCCTTCCTATTCTATCCTATTCCCAGACCATGGACGTCGCCCACCTGACTCCCGCCCTCGGGCGGGTTTACCGGTTGGGCTGCGCCTTGCGTCTCTTACCCGTGATTTTCGGCTTCCTTCTTTGTCCTGTCTTCCTCGCTCCCTCCCCTCCACCCCTCCTTGGTTAGTTCCTCGGCCTCGAATTCGGATGGATCTCCACCGCGGTCCGAAAGATTCCATCCCCCCGGTGGTGTTCCGTTCCTTTTTCCGCCAAATTTTATGGGAGTTTCGGGATGCTGTTGTTTTTTACACTGATGGCTCTAAATCTGCTGATCATGTTGGGTATGCCTTCACGTCCTTTGTTGGAACGGAAAATCATCTACTGCCACCCTCATGTGGGGTGTTTACTGCGGAATTGATGGCAATTTCCCGGGCCCTTACCTTTATTAAACAATCCCAACACAACCGCGTTTTGTTATGTACGGACTCGATGAGTGGCCTTCTTGCTATTGACCGGTGTTTTTCGCGCCATCCCTTGGTCTCTGCCATCCATGACCATCTCGCTGATCTTCACCGTGCTGCTTGTTCCATTGACTTCCTATGGGTCCCGGGCCATGTGGGTATCCCGGGTAATGAGCTCGCTGATCGTTTGGCTGGGGGAGCAGTTACTTACCCCCCGTTTTCTGTAACCCCTCCTGCAGCGGATTTACGGCTTCACATCAAATCCCACTTTGCACAGTCATGGGCCAATTCTTGGGAGGCTACTCCACTGTCTAATAAACTTCGTGCCATTAAGGTGAATACAGGCCCATGGCGTTCTTCCTTTAGCCTCTCCCGCAAGGACTCGACCACGCTGTGTCGTCTCCGCATTGGCCATACCAGGCTGACCCATGGTTTCCTTTTGCGTGATGAGCCACCCCCGCTATGTGGTTGTGGAGCCTTCCAGTCAGTGGCCCACATTTTGGTTGAATGCCCCCTTCTTTTGGCTCTGCGTGCTAAGTACAGACTCCCCCACACTTTACCTTTGATGTTGGCTGACGATTCCTGGATGGTCTCTCTGGTTCTAGGTTTCCTCCGGGAGAGTGGTTTTTATTCTCAGTTTTAAAGTTTTTGATCTCCCTCTGGTGTTGGGGCAGGGCGGTGAGTGTTTGGGTGTCTCCCACTGTAGGCAGTGTTGAGAGATTCCCGATTCACCTCCCTGACCGGAATCTTCTTTTCTTTCCCTTTTACTCTGTTTTTACCCCTTCTTTTTAAGGCTTGGTTAGTTTTTCTATTCCCATACGTACTTCCTGCATTATAGCAGTTGTACCTTTTAAGTCACAGGTGGTCTTGCCTATGCTGTTTCAGCATAGTGTTGGGTTCGTTCTCTTGCCAACTTCCCTCATTTGTTTTTACTAATGACAACGTGACTGCCCTTTTACGTTTCCCCTTTATCCGTTTTATTTTTCTGACTATACTGAGATGTCCCGTTAGCGGAATGGAGTCTATTTGAAATAAGGGACTGATGACCTTGCTGTTTGGTCCCTTTAACCTCAAACAACCAACCAACCAACCAACTAGAGTTATCTGATTCACTTGCTGGTTCTTGTTTTCAACGTCGGGCCCCTTTTTTCAGCTTAGGTGTAGAAGTTGGTGCACCTTCAAAGTCCATTTCATTTTCACTCAACTCATCGAACAATTTGAACAAGAACTTTTTCCAGCTGGAACATCCAACTTCTTATGTTTCTCAGTTGGCCTAGTACTTTTTGTCACATCCTTCCTTTTTTCTGCAAGTGTTGCATGAAACTTTCTCCAATTAGACATTTCATAGTTCTGTTGAAGTTACCACATTGAGGCAAGCACTCCAGTCAAAAGGTATCATACCTGTTTTTTTTAAAACCACGTATCATATTTTCCTTCTTTTCTACGTACAATCAACTAACCAGCTGTTTTAGCAGTTTAGGAAATTAGTCCTTGGGCAAGCCTGTCATTGACTTGTTTTTTTCCTTCCACGATGTCAATATCTTACTTCTTTTTCATAGGGCCATAGTAGGTGATGTCCAATGGTTGGGTGATATGTGTCAAGTTGGATGGCAAACACACAAACTTTACATTGTTATCCTCACAAGCGAAGTTGATATGGAAACTTAACTTGTCCCCAATCACAACCTTGACACCAGGTAGCTTTTTCAACCGAGGAAGTAAGGTAATTAAGAAAGCATAAAGAAGTAAACTGTCAACATTTTTAAAAGAAATTATCGTTTAAATTTTTTCACTATTTTTTAAATGTTGGAACAAAGCAACCCCTGCTCGGGTCTACTTTGGACCACTCACTTATTTTAATGCAAATTGAATACAAATCACATGTTGGGCTATTGTAACCCCTTACACAACCAGGCTGTTGTAAGCCCTTACGCAACCATCAGGTAATGAAACGACAATACAAAGTATCGAAAAAACAATTATTTAATGTCCCCAAATCAAACCACCCACTCTTTGTTCTGTTGTACCTGCATCCTGCAGGACCACCTTCAGTCCATGTTGACCATAAATGCTCAGACTTATACACCATGTAGGGTGGTTACATCTCTCCACAGCCACTTCCACAAACCATTAAAGAAATACAAGACTTTGTTGACTCCATTATGTGTTCAACGTTTTTCTGCCCCCTTTTACAATATGATCTTGCTTGCTCCAGGGTCATCTTGCAGGTTCAGATGTTTTTAAAACTCTTTACTGTATGCCCCTGTTTGTCAATATAGTATTTTATGGAGTATCTTAGATCAAGATCAGTGATAGGAAATCCAAATGTAGCTAATGAGCTTCAAAGGCTTGTTCTTCTTCTTGATTTAAAACTGTAGGATGGCCATGTTTTTTTTGTACGTAGGCCTGCCAGTACCAGTAAACCATAGGTTTTAAGCTTATTTATTACTGTGCTTCTAGGTTCATAGTAATACTGACTTGTGTCCTTACTCCAAGCTTCCATGATCATAGCATTATAATCAGTGTACTTTCTTGAATCTGGCTTTCTCTTGTAGATTCTCGTCATTCTGTGAGCAGAAACTGGAACAAAAACAACCAAAATAATATTGCACAACAGTAATGTATACAACAATGTCAGTAAAAATATTTTTGTTTCAGTTTGGAAGTAAAAAACATATTTGTAAATTGATTGGGCTACTTTAGTCCAAATTAGGCCTGGTACAAAGTAGCCCCAAAAAACTAGCTTTTAGGTGAAATTTTCAAAAAGTTGAACATGTACTGTTTAAAAAAAGAATAAGGAAAAACATGTATCACACATTGGTAAAAGAATACGAAAGATGATATTTTGACACTTACCTTATTTTCATCTTGTTACTGAATTCTTCCATGATGAAAAGTTTGGAGGTAAACAAATCATACATCATAACAAAGATTTACGAGAACTCCAGTGTTGCCAAAGGTAAAAATTTTAAATTACTCAAAACTACTAAAATACTCTCAAGCAGGGTATAAAATATATTTTAATCCCAAAAATACCAATATATCTTGTTTTGTTTCTTCAGCATAAAAATTTAAATCTTTTTGTGTGTGTGTGTGTGTGTGTGTGTGTGTGTGTGTGTGTGTGTGTGTGTGTGTGTGTGTTGGACCAAAGTAACCCCAGTCGACATTACCATTATCTGCAAATAGCTTTCCGAATAAGCTAATCAGAATGGACACTAAACGGCCATTTAAAAAACTGTGGCTCACTAGAGGCATTAAAAGTATCTTGGAAAGGAAAAGGGATGTGTAAGTTTTGGCAAGAACAAGTAGGGATCCTGCAGTAGTTGCACTCTACAAAAACTACTCAAAATTACTAAGAAAGGTTATTTAAAATCAAGGTACATGTACATGTCAGAAATCAGTAAATGTGACACCAGACATAAGAGTATAT
Organism: Schistocerca americana; assembly: GCF_021461395.2. Taxonomy (NCBI): domain Eukaryota; kingdom Metazoa; phylum Arthropoda; class Insecta; order Orthoptera; family Acrididae; genus Schistocerca; species Schistocerca americana. Next base: position 135,634,018 of record NC_060123.1, read on the forward strand.
GGAATGTAGTGAAATGAGAGACAGGACTACCATCCACAGAACAACACATCATCACTACTGAACTGAATGGAAGGGTTATAAATGACAATTCACAGGTAGCAAATGTATTTAATAATCATTTGTTAAATGTAGTAGAAAGCATAGAGAGAAATATTTCAAGAGAACAGTCACAGCAGATGTTTTGAAAAGTAGCTTCCATAAAATCCAACCAAATGAATATATCACCAACTTCTGCTTCTGAAGTTAAGAAAATTATACTTTCTCTCAAAAATAAAAGCCCATCTGGTTTTGATGATGTTTCCAATAGAGTACTAAAGATTTGTTCCCATATAATAAGCCCAGTCTTATCTGAAATATGTAATGCATTATTAACTCAGTCTTTTTCCAGAGAGACTGAAATATACTGTTGTCAAACCCCATTTTAAGAAATTTGATAAAAGAGGTGCCAATAACTACTGCCCTGTTTCACTGCTGACATCATTTTCCAAAATTTTTAAGAATGTGATGTATCCTGGATCAGTAGCTCACATTAGCAACAGTAATATCCTCAGCAAAGCACAGTTAGGGTTTCAGAAGGGTTGCTCTACTGACAGTGCCATTTACATGATCACTCGCCAGATTTTAGTTTTCTCCAGAGCAACATATAGAAACACGCGCCTGTCAGCTTAAACTGAAGGAGGGCACTCTTATAATTGTAACAGTATATAGGCCCCCTTCTGGAAACTTTCATTTTTTCTTGGAAAACTTGGATGCCTTGTTGTGCTATCTGTCACACAGGGGAAAGCAAATTATTATTTGTGGGGGCTTCAATGTTGATTCACTGAAAGAGTGTAATAGGAAGAATGACCTCGAAGTCTTGCTTGGTTCTTTCAGTTTGACATCTGTCATTAATTTTCCTACTTGGGTAGTAAAGGACAGCAGCACATTGATAGATAACACTTTTATACACCAAGATAAGTTTAATAACATAAATTCTTGTCCTTTTGAGAATGGCCTTTCTGATCATGGTGCTCAGCTAGTTACAGTATATGACATAGCTCCATTCAGTAATTCAAAACTACCCACCAAAGTTGTGCGTTCAGTTAATGACTCAACAATTAGAAATTTCAGGGAAAATCTTCAGCAGTTAGATTGGGATGAGATGTACAAGGAACCCGATGCTAATTTAAAATATAACTTATTTCATGATACGCTTGTAAGAGAATTTGAAAACTGTTTCCCCAAGAAAGTAGTTAAATCTAATTGTAAGAAACCATGCAAAAAACCTTGGCTCACTAAAGGAATAAAAGTGTAACCACAAAAGGGAACTGTATCTAACAACAAGAAAGAGTAATGACCCAGAAACAGCCAAATATTATAAAAACTACTGTGCTACATTAAGAAAGGTTATTAAAAAGTCCAGAAGCATGTGCATCATGTCTGAGATTAATACCTCTGATAACAAAATCAAAACAATTTGGAATATTATTGCAAGGGAGAGAGGGCAACCAAGAGTACAGGATGACGGCACTATCATCAAAATGAATGGAAACTTGACAAACAACAAGCTGGAAGTTGAAAAAGAAGAAGCAAGGCAGTTAATGGAAGAGGCCTTACCCACACAATTTGATACAATTGAAATTCCACCCACCTCTCCTTCTGAAATTCGGAAGATAATAAACTCTCTCAAGACTAAAAGCTCACATGGAATTGATGGCATTTCCAGAAGGATAATGAAAGCTTGTTCCCAAGAGATAAGTGGGATTCTTAGCTACATACGTGATAGCTCTCTGAAGCAGGGTATTTTCCCAGATAGAATGAAGTATGCCATTGTCAAACCACTGCATAAAAAAGGGAATATGTCTGATGTCAATAACTACTGCGCAATCTCTCTTCTGACTGCCTTATCCAAAATTCTTGAAAAAGTAATGTATAATAGAGTAGCTTCACACCTTTGTAAAAATAAAGTTTTAACAAAATGTCAATTTGGTTTCCAGAAAGGTTTTTCAACGGAAAATGCTATATATACTTTCACTCATGAAATATTAAATGCTCTGAGTAACCGGAAGTCACTCATTGGGATTTTTTGTGGTCTCTCAAAGGCTTTTGATTGTGTAAATCATGGAATACTTCTAGATAAGCTCAAGTACTGTGGGATGAATGGGACAGTGCGCAAATGGTTTAAATCGTACCTAACTGGAAGAGTGCAGAAAGTTGAAATAAGCAGTTCACATAATATGCAAAAAACTGGTGATTTCTCAAATTGGAGAACAATCGAGAATGGGGTGCCGCAAGGTTCGGTCTTGGGTCCTCTGCTGTTCTTAATATATATTAATGACTTGCCATTCTATATTCACAAAGATACAAAGCTGGTACTTTTTGCTGATGATACAAGTATAGCTATCACACTCAACAGACAAGAATTAACTGGTGAAATTGCAAACAATGTTTTTCAGAAAATCATTAAATGATTCTCTGCAAATGGGCTCTCATTAAACTTTTACAAAACACAGTTTATAACTCCATTCTTACAAATAGTTGTTACACAAGCATAGAAGGCAAGTGATGAGAGAGAGAGAGAGAGAGAGAGAGAGAGAGAGAGAGAGAGACATTTATGATATCTTTTTTACACATATAAGCAATAGACCTACAGTCTTTGTGCCAATGTTTCACTTGTAGCATGTGAAAAAGAAAAAAAGTTTCATTTACATCTTTTGATGGCATTAGCTGAAATAGAGTAACATGATGGATTGCTGTAAGGTAAGGCTTCTTTCAAATTTAGTTATGTAAAATTAACAAATTGTCTATTCTATTTTCAGAAATGTTGCTCTATACCTTGAATTATGTGCATTCTATGATATACAGTGTGAGTCACATAATATGTAATACTGCTTTTATTTTGTGAATGGTTCCAGGTATTGATACGAGGTTTTTGGCGAATGACAGTACACTGAGAGGCATGTACTTTTATATGTGATACAGTGCCTTAACTCTTGTATTGATCAAGATATTGAAATAAGTATGATTTTTTAAAAATAGAATGTTATACTTTTTATAGTGACATCCGAAAGTGCTTCAAAAGATGAGTGCAGTTATATAGTGCTTGTTAACGCTGAGGTTGAAACTTTTTGCAAAAGAATCCAAGAAACGTTCTAAAATTGGAAAGCAATGTGGCCAGAGTCAGCTGTTGTGATGTAAATACTGCCAAGCAGATATGTCATGCAAGGCTCTGTTGTTATATGCAGCATGACAGGTCAATGCCAATCTCATTTCCTATATGAAGTAGATAAAGGGTAAGTCATGATTTTTGTATGTGGAACTACGGCATATGCTATTTTGTAGAAATGTCGGTCACTCATTCTCCATAATAATAAACACTTCTGTTCAATGGGAAAGGGAAACTACTATATTAACTTCAGTAGATTATTATTATTATTATTTTGGGGGCGGGGGGGGGGGGGGGGGGGGGGGGGGAAGCAGGAAAGAAAGAAAGAATGGTTTCTGTCTGGTCTTTATCTGCAGACACCAGAACACTTCTGAAAGTAAACCAACTGCTGTCAGACAAATGTGTCTGCAGATATTACATGAAATTATAATTGAATGGAATATGCTTTAAATAAACTAAACAGTTTATTGAGAATGAGTGAGAGTACATCACCAACAAAATAAGTACATTTTTTAACTAAACATAGTGTTACACTTTACTTAAGTATGTGCTCAAATTGTTTACCATTGACTGCAGTGCACATTTGCAATCACTTTCAAAAGATAGGTGAACAGACGAAAAACATTGGATGATAGGCCAGTGCATGCTGAGGCAATTTGATGGCACATATTGTCTGGTGTAGTTGGAGCTTCATGATAAACTACATTTTTCAGTGCTCCACATAGAAAAAAATCAAGAAGAGTCAAATAAAAAGACCTTGCCAGCCATTGTACTGTAGCATTCTGTCCTATCCACCAGTCAGGAAACTTTTCATTCATCACTTGAATTTCAACATGGGAAGTGTATGCTGGGCAGCCATCGTGTTTGGACCACATATACTGTTGCGTGGAACTACTTCTGGGTCAACACATAGAATGTTCATATGAAAATGTGCATATGTATTTGCAATTAACATCCCTGGAATGAAGTATGGTACCACAATGGAATTTTCCATGATGTTGCACCACAGGTTTATGCTTCATGGTTGTAGTTGTTGTACCTGACAAAACCAGGATGCATTTTCAGCTACCCAGGTAGTGCATGTCATGTAAATTTACATTATTGTTCTTCATAAGCATTACAATGTCAGTAAAGAGCACACAATTTGGGAAAAACGAAGTATAATATCCCAAGTGATGCAGAGCAAACCAACAAAAAACTTTCAAAATCACATCTGCCAAGAGCCTGATGTAGTGACAGATGATAAGGGTGGAATTTATGTTGATGCAAGATGTAGATGACACTCCCCTAGCTGCTCCCACATTTGTTGGCAATACGTCTCATGCCACCAATTGCTGTGTAGAAGTAGCATGTCTAACTTCTCTCCAATGGTGTACATCTCTGCATGCAAGAAATGTCAAAGTGAAAATGATCTGCCGATTGACAACGTACTTCCTCATTCCATGTAGGCTTTCACGGCCGGCGTCTTTATCAGTAAACTCTTCCGGGCTAAGTTGCCGTGGTCGATCTGTAGAACTTCTTCTCCCTGACGTTTCGTTCTCAACTACGGAGAACATCTTCCGAGGTGAGTCGACGACTGGCTGCTAGGAGCTGGGGCCGCCGCTTGTATAGAGATCGTAGGGGGCGCCACCACACGTCACGTGGCGTCGATGTGCAGCTATCTCTGGCTGTCGTCTGTTCTCTCGATCGCAGGCAATCGATTGTCACGTGATTGATGCAATGTCGACCGCCATATCTTATCCAATTTTAATCCTTCTTCTTTATGATTAAAATTGTATTGATGTTTGTGGATTTCAATTGCCTCTCTATACATACGTGTATAATAGTGCGACGTCCTCGCTAGCACGCTTGTTTCACCAAATTTTATGTCGTGATCTCCATCCTTAAAAACATGTTCCGCTACTGCCGATTTGTCGATATGTCCCAAGCGACAGTTTCTTTTGTGCTCCGTCAACCGTGTATTGATGCTTCTTTTTGTAGTTCCTATGTAAACCCTGCCGCAACTACACGGAATTTTATATACCCCTGGGGTGGCTAGGGGGTGACGAGCATCTTTTGTTGATCTTAGGCATTCACTAATTTTCTTAGTAGGTCTAAAAATGGTCTCTACCTGAAACTTGGCTAGTACTTTTCCAATGCGATCCGTGATATTATGGATGAACGGGAGAAATACTTTTCCAGCTGATGGTTGTTGCTGTCTCCTATTTTTAGGCATTTTTCTATTTGGGTGAAGTGCTCGATTAATCTCGTTTTTCGTATAACCATTTTTCGCAAAGGCCATTCGTAAATGATTTAGTTCTTCTTGTAAGTAGCCTGGTTCACAAATATTATTGACCCTATCCACTAGTGTTTTTATGACCCCCCTCTTTTGCCTAGGGTGGTGGTTTGAGTTCTTATGGAGGTAGCGATCGGTATGTGTACCTTTCCTGTAGACCTTATGGCCTAAGGTCCCATCCGCCCGTTTGATAACTGATACATCCAAGAAGTTAAGTTGTCCATTCTTCTCCTTCTCCATAGTAAATTTAATCTTTGGGTTGATGCTATTTAAGTGTACCAGAAAATCATTCAAGTCTTCTTCCTCATGATTCCATATTACAAAGGTATCATCCACATACCGATACCACTTCGAGGGGCTTTTTTTGGCTGACTGCAATGCTTGATGTTCAAAATATTCCATGAATAAATTCGCAATTGCGGGACTTAGGGGGCTTCCCATGGCTACCCCATCGATCTGTTCATTAAATTCACCATTGTACTGAAAATAGGTTGAGGATAGACAGTGTTGGAACAAGGCTACTATATCAGTAGGGAACATATTGGCTATAAGGGAGAGAGCTTCATCAACTGGAACCATCGTGAACAAAGACACTATATCAAAACTGACAAGTATGTCATTAGGACCGACAGTAATTTCCCTCAATTTCTCAATGAAGTGTAGAGAGTTTTTAATATGACTCTCAGTTTTGCCTATGTGAGGTTGTAACAAAGAGGCAAGGTGTCTGGCTAGTTCTTGGGTAAGAGCTCCAATTGCGCTGACTATTGGTCTCAAAGGAACATCAGGTTTATGTAACTTTGGTAATCCATATAATCTCGGAGGATAAGCCTCCGTTTCACAAAGATACTTTTTAACTTCTGTAGGAATTGAAGACTGTTTTATCAGACGATTGGTGGCATTCAGCACATTCGTTGTGGGATCCTTTTTCAACTTCTTGTATGTGCTGGGTTCCAGGAGATCACTGATCTTCTTGTGATAATCCTCAGTATTCATTAAAACAGTAACATTTCCCTTGTCAGCGGCAACTATAATAACATTCTTGTCTGCATTGATCTCCCGCAATGCCTTCCTTTCCCCTTGAGACAGATTGCTGCTGGGTGGCTTAGCTTTGCGTAATATCCTGGAGATTTCCATTCTAATTTCATCAGCAGAATATGATGGTAACTGACGAATTCCTGCCTCTATATTAGCAATAATGTCCTCCACGGTTGACGGAGCACAAAAGAAACTGTCGCTTGGGACATATCGACAAATCGGCAGTAGCGGAACATGTTTTTAAGGATGGAGATCACGACATAAAATTTGGTGAAACAAGCGTGCTAGCGAGGACGTCGCACTATTATACACGTATGTATAGAGAGGCAATTGAAATCCACAAACATCAATACAATTTTAATCGTAAAGAAGAAGGATTAAAATTGGATAAGATATGGCGGTCGACGTTGCATCAATCACGTGACAATCGATTGCCTGCAATCGAGAGAACAGAAGACAGCCAGAGATAGCTGCACATCGACGCCACGTGACGTGTGGTGGCGCCCCCTACGATCTCTATATAAGCGGCGGCCCCAGCTCCTAGCAGCCAGTCGTCGACTCACCTCGGAAGATGTTCTCCGTAGTTGAGAACGAAACGTCAGGGAGAAGAAGTTCTACAGATCGACCACGGCAACTTAGCCCGGAAGAGTTTACTGATAAAAACGTACTTCCTGCTAGTTCTGCAGTACAGAGAAGTAAACAGTTGAAAGGCTTGATACAACAATGTAGCGTGTGTGCAACACAAATAGTGGATTCTGGCTGACTTGCCTTTCAACTTTAGGATGTTCCTCAGATTCTTTTGCGAACATTTTCAGCCTCAAATTAGCTAGCATTATATCACTACACTTGTCTTTTTAATGGACTTTTTATCACATACTGAAGTACAAGCCCTTTAGTGTACTATCATTTGCTGAAAACCTTGTTTCAATATCTGGAACAATTCCTGAAATAAAAGGGGTGTTAACATCTTACGTGACTCACCCTGTATTTAAGACAGATATTTTTCAGCATCTTTATTCCACCTAAATACTTTTATTTAAAGGTTTTGAGACAATAGTGTGTGAAATTTGTAATGCGAAACTTTAACTTCACCTTGTCTTTAAAAAAGGGGAAAAATAGAAATTTCTTTGTATAACAATGCTGGCAAAGACTGAAAAATTATCTGTTTGCATAATTATTCTGACTGTGAAGAGACATTACTGCTTATACTGCAATCACTGCTTCACTACCCAAGTGAGAAACTGGTGAAGCCACAAGACAAACGGGCTGGCTGCAGATGAGATCATGATACCAAGTGATAGTCAAGCTATACATAGCCGACAGTGTACAATGCACCAGAGGGTTTATGGAAACGTAGGGTATATTGCAGGGCAAGTCCCCACCTGCAGAATTCAGAAAAGCTTGTGTTGGTAGGAAGGATCCAGATGACACGGACTGTCATTGAATTGAGCACATTGTATTCAGCAGGTGGTATGTTTATGGCCATTCATGCAGATATACAGCATGTTTGCATACATTAAATGGATTATGGACAACTATCATCTCTAGTGGATTATGGACAACCATCAGCTCCATGAAGGATTGATAACAATGAAAATATGTGTCAGACCAGAAGTCAAACCCAGATTTCCCACTTACCACAAGCAGTCACCTTACCATTTGGCTACCCTAGCATGCTCCAAGGGCAGATCAAAAAGCTCCATATGTCATCAACTGTTTGTCTACAATCTTAATGCAAACATTCATTATGTATATTCCCAGGGGATGAGACATTGTAATTGAAGGTTGCCTTTCTGGTGTCAATGAATAAATATGCTATTGAAGTGCCTGTGTTGTTCAGAAGTATGGTGCAGTGTTCCTTATGACGTGCTTACATGTCCAAAGGAACAGCATGTTTGTTCTCATGCCCATGTAGAAAGCAGCACAGTGGTTGCAGCTTAGTTTGTGAATCACATGACGGCTTTCACAGGTAGCCCTGCCTGCAGGAAATGGACAGATGACATAATGGCTGTGACATGCTGCTCCCTGTAGATGGTTGGCGAACTCCTTACCAGGGCTGGTGTTGACCCGGTCATGAATTTGGTCACTTGTTCTCTCTGACAGTTATGGAATTTACCAGAGTGATCCAGACTGGCATGGGCACATAGGAGGTTTAGTTGTTCTTAGGCGAGATGGACAGCCAGGGGTGCTCATGGGATGTCCTGGAGCCACAACCCTATTTTAACTAGTGGGGCTACATCGGATATACTCCATGTATGATGCCATAGTAGCAGTAGTACACGGAAGGGAGACTGGGAGGGGCAATGTGATTGGAGCTGCACAGCAGTAGGTTGCCGATCAACAGGACAACTTGTGATATAGTGGGAGTGACTCTCCAGCATCTAGCCAATCACCAGGATGAACATCACTTGGCCACTGTTGTACTGGCTGAGTTAACCATTAAGGGTACTCCTAGTGCAGAACCTGACTTACCTGCATAGTTCTCTGGAACCTAACCTCATTCTCTCCATGAACCATCTCCATCCCAGGAGAGGCGTATTTCTGCGAATCAGATGCTGCAGCACATACAACAATACCAAGGCAACCATCATTCAGTTGTGACAATTAGCATCACCATATCCATCACCTTACTCTGTACTCTTCATCTACCTTAGGTGGAGAGCCATTCACCAATGCGATTCCCATACACCAGATACTACTAAAATGAACCTGTTGGGTGCAGAATATGATTAAATGAGAAACAAAATGTTATGAGAATTTGTAAGAGTGGAAGAGTCTAACAGTGTTACTTTTAGTTTGATTTGTATTTATTGCAGCTACTGATAGTGTTATGTGCATTCATAATTAAGGTTATTCAGTTAAATAAATGGAAGATTGTACTAAAGACTGTTAAGGGATATCCAACGGAAGAGAGGATTTTGGTAGCATTATTCTTTTAGTTGATAAATTATTACTTAAGAAAATTGTAGATCATGTAAATAGAAAGCCAGTGGGCTGATGCTATAGGCTTAACCTTGTGGTTCAAACAGAATGGACATAAGAAAAATGCATTGTACACCACTGTGGAAGTATATGCTGAGTCTTTACAGAACTACCCTGAGCTAAGATTCAGGGACTGGATCTGCTAGAGGAGGGATGTAATGTAGTGGTGCTGTTATTTTTTGGCACTGCTAAGTAAAATAACAGCACTGGCACAACTACCACTAATGGACCACAGATGCCAGTAGGTGCAGAATGAGACAAACACCATAGCAGGAGATGCAGCAATATCACCAGCCTGTTTCCATATTGTGGACCAGGGGCCAGCACTCACAGTACCAGTGATGCAACAGAAAGACAAACCAACCATGCCAATAACAAGCGAGTTGACACACCTTCTCACCTTGTTTCCATGTATTTGGTTGGAAGCAATGTGTTGGCACAACTAGTGGGCAATGGACCTGTATAAATATCCATAATTTTTAGTCAAAGGGATCACAGTCTCTCAGTGCCAACCACAGGGTTGATAGGGAAGGTGAATGGTTTACTTCGGTGTATCGGAATAATTTTAGGAAAATGTGGTTCACCTGTAAAGGAGACTGCATGTAGGATGCTGATGCAACCTATTCTTGAGTACTGCTTGAGTGTTTGGGATCCGTACCAGGTCAGATTTAAGGAAGATATTGAAGCAACACACAGGCAGACTGCTACATTTGCTACCGGTGGGTCTGAACAACATGTAGGTTGAGATGCATCCAGAACTGAAATGGGTATCCCTGGAGGGAAGGTGATGTTCTTTCTGAGAAACGCTGTTGAGAAAATTTAGAGAACCAGCATTTGTGACTGCCGAACAATTCTACTGCCACCAGCATGCATTCCACGTAAGGACTACGAAGCTAAGATGCGAGAATTTTCAGCTCATACAGAGACATTTTTCCCTCACTCTATTTGCAAGTGGAACAATAAAGGAAATGACAAGTAATAGGACAGGGTACCCTGCGCCACGCATTGCAGGTTGGCTTGCAGAGTATTTATGTAGATGTAGATGTAGATGTAGATGTAAATCATGAGCCCTGGGTTCCACGACCGAAAAGTTGACTTCTGGTTTAAAGTCCACTCCGTTGGACTTGGTGCCTTCTGCCTGTTTGGCCACCTCAGGGTGCACTTCAGCTACAACTGGACTTCTACCTAGGAGGGCAGCCATTCATTTCATGAATGGAGTAGTGCAGCTGCCCGTCTGCCTGTACTTGTGCAAGCAAACTAACACCATAAGGCACCACCCACAAGGACAGATACCACCACCAGTGGCTTGGCTATCTTCCTTTGCAAGAATCATAGTGGGATTTTGCGTCTGCAGGTGCACCTTGCCCCGAGCTGCAGATTTGTGATGGGATGGTGTGTGTGTGCTGCCACAGCCGTCTCATGCCAGCATTCTGACCTGGCCACCATCCGACTGCTGGCTGCTTGTTGCCTCCGCACTACTGTCCACATGCACCGAGGCAGTTTGCTACTGTGGAATGACACTACGAGTGCTGAGCTTGTTTTCTAATAAAACTGTGACTGTTTATGGTGGTCTCTTGAGTCACCACCAGACAACACCCTGATATCAACCCACCACCTTAACTCGACCCTATCACTGTTGAGGCCATCCACCCAGGGCTTCTACAACAAGGTGGTCTGTGAGTTGATCCACATATGGATTAACCAGTTTCTGGACATACCAGTTACCATGAACAGTTTTGGACCAGTTTTATTTTGCCCAATTTGTACGTATAGGGCACACAGTATAATATACATCACAACAAGCAATATTAGAATATCAGTTATAATATGATATATGTTTTACATATCATATAGCTTGAGAAATTGTTTCAGCTTGCTGTTAATCATATAAGGGTTGTTGGTGTCCTTGTTTGTGTTCAGTGGAAGTTTATTGCAAATCCATATTCCAGACTAGATAACTGCTTTTCATACTATATTGTGAATTATCGAGTCTGAATATATCTGACATTGACAGAATAGGAGAAAGCAATCATAAGCAGATAATCAAATGTAAAATATAGAAATTTCAAAAACTTCCAGTAAAACTTTTTAATACAATCAAAAATTTTCTATATATTATCTCAGTCACACTGAAAGTTTTTTACAAAGTGATGACCAGTCTCAGTAGCTTAACTACCACCTTCAGGTCTGAGAACAAAAAAAAAAATTACCTTAAGTAACAAAGTAATGTAAAAATTTCTATTACCTTCCTTTTTTAAAGAAATATAGAGAATTAATATAGGGCATGTAGTATTATAAATGCACTCACATTATACAACACCACTGCATCATCTGTGGTATGTTAATTTTTTTTTTTAATTAAGCCAGTAGCTATTTTTACACAACTTTGTTATTTAAGCCAATTTTTCTTTCAGTTTGTCTGTTCTCAGTTCTAAAGATGGTAGTTAAGCCACAGAAACTGGTCATCACTTTGTAAAACATTTTTAGTTATTGAGTCTTTGTGAAGGCTTTGCATCTGCCTTGTCTTTTGTTTGTGAATGTCACAGTTAGTTTGGAAAAATGTTTTATTGTTGATTGCAAATGTCATCAGTGAGTAGCAGTCCAATTTGTAACTTCACAGATCAACCTCACAGCTCTTTTTTGTAGTCTAAAAATGATTTTCAATTTTGCAGCATTTACCCGTGATGATATACATTAGAGGAAAGATAGAGTAAATCTCCAAAATATAACTCAATTATTATTTCCCTCTCAATATGGGGTAAAACATTTCTTAGTGCAAAACACTACTGATATTAGTTTCTTGAGCAGGTGCTTAATATATTCATTCCATCATAACCAATTATCTATTTATATGCCTAGAAATTATATGTCTAGTTTTTAAGTTTTTTCCTCAACAATATTTATTTCAAGAACAGGTAGTGTGTTTGCTGTTGGAAACTGCATTAGAGTTGTTTTTGAAAGGTTTAATGATAGACTATTGGCTTTGACTTGCTTTGTGTACTTGCTGTGTTATTATTTCAGTTGTAATTTGTATCAGCAGCAGCCAACACTGTATTTGCTTTGTTATTAGCTGATGCTGGTAGATCATTAATGTACACCATGAAGATCAGTGGTACAACAATCCAGCCCCAGCGAATGCCATACATAACAGTTCAGCATTCTGTTTTAGTTCTTTCACCGGCACCGGTTAAGGCAACTCTTTGTTTCCTGTTATTTATGTGAAATCCAGGCCAATGTAATGGTTTGTTTTTGATGTCATGTGGGATTGAGTTTTTGTGCTAATGTGTTACGTTTTACACTGTGAAAAGCTTTACCAAAGTCACAGAAAATCCCCACAGTATACCTTCTACATTACAATATGATAAGTCAATCACAATATCTGGTGAATGAATGTCATTAAAAAATAATAATAGTTGTCAACAGAGGAATATGTAAAGATACTTGAAGCTGTATTGTAATGACTATTTACTTCATGTATACTGGGTTTAAAAAATATTTCACTTACAAAACACAAGCAGATCATAGAAGCTTAATCTCTATACTGTATTAATGCAATATTTGTGGTGAAAAGGCTGATATTCAAGTGTAACAAAGATTAAGCAATACACAGTGTAAAACTTAATTTACAATAATGAGCTTATTAGTTGCCTAACAAATTATTCTTTTTATATTTTTATTATGAAGCTGTCAAAATGTTTCAGGTTTTGAATTCAGGGCATGCAAAAATGGAGCATGCTCTGACATCCAACATTACGTGGTATGAGGCATTAATATCTGTGATGAAACTTCATGACAATATTACTGCAGTTCTTGAAGCATTTTCAGTGGAACTCGAAACAGGCACTAAAAAACTGTCCATTGATATTGTTGTTAAACATGGTTATGAGTGGATAAAAGTCATAGCAAAGAATGCAAGAAATGTCATAAGTTCCTTGGAGGGTAAGTAACATCTTTTTCTCATGAAGTACTGGGAAAAAGAGATTATGTTTCAAGATATATGGCTGAATTCTTCCAATGTTAAGTCAATATATATTCTCTCTCTCTCTCTCTCTCTCTCTCTCTCTCTCTCTCTCACACACACACACACACACACACACACACACACAGAGAGAGAGAGAGAGAGAGAGAGAGAGAGAGAGAGAGAGAGAGAGAGATATTTGGTGGGGAGGGGGGTAGGGAAAGAAGTGAAACTAGTTGTTCTTTTAACACAGGGCAATTTAAATGGGCACAGTATGGATTAAAGAGAAAATATATCACAACATCTACTTCTTATAATTATTTGTCAGCACATGGGAATTGAGTTAGCAGAGTTTCTATCAATACACCCTCACCATGATTGTCTAGGGTACGGAATTGGTCCAGTGGTTGGAACACATGTCTCATTTAAAGGAAAGATGTCTAATTGCTTATCTCGATTTATGTTTCCTGCGATTTGCATAAGTCCATTACTTGAACATACCACAGCTGCTTCCTCCCAACCTCCTCCAACTTAACAGGTAACCAGTCTGACTGACCAACAACTATCTTCATATCATTACTGTAATTGATACCTTAAGACATCAAACAGTGTTAACCACCACAAAATTGTTTCTATGAGTAACTTGTCATCAAAGTATAAAAAATCTGACCATATGTAATATTTGAAACTCAGTATATCTTTTACGACAAAAATCAAACAATGGAAAATCCAGGATGGAATGTAACAACATTATTAAGTCTGGCTTCAGCTGCCAGAGGCTGCAGTCATGTGTGCGTGAGTCACATTTGCATATATATGTGTGTGTGTGTGTGTGTGTGTGTGTGTGTGTGTGTGTGTGTGTGTGTGTGTGTTTTCTATTTTCAACAAAGACCTTGTTGGGCGAAAGCTTATATTGTGACAGGCTTTTTGTTGTCTGCAACTAAGCATCTCCTCTTTATGGTGAGTATTTTTCATCATCATTATTTTCCAACTCCAGTTTCCTCGGTTTGGTGTACAAGCGCTCGCCATCTCGCTCTGTCTTCACAGATCTTCTGTTCCACGCCACCTCCCCTTTTGTGTCCTTTCTTCTCCACACCTGATCTTACTGTCTCTATCCAGCATTTTCTTGTTCTTCCCTGTGGTCTTCTTCCTAATGAGCCTGGGGTTGAAATACCTTTTGGCATGTCTTTGGCTGCTCATTCTCATTATGTGCCCATACCTCTGAAGCCTGCATTTCTTTATGACACTGGTAACAGGAATGTAAATACCAGCTACTTTTCTGTTCACTTCATTACTGATTTTATCCTTTCTAGTTGTTTGATTCATAGTTCTAAGGAATCTTATTTCTATTGCCTGAATTATGCTGAATTCTTTGTTTAGTAGGGTCCATGTTTCTAAACTATATGTTAGGACTGGTTCAAAATAGATGTGGTGCATGGTCTCTTTTCATTTTCATGGAATTTTATCATCCCAGAGAAGAGTTCTGATTTGTCTGTAAAAATTCGATGCTTTATGTGTCCTGCTAAATATTTCCTGCTCAATGGTATTGTCTTTTGAGGTCATGGTTCCTAGGTACTTGCAATGTGAAACAGATTCTACTTTGGCTCCTTCTAGAAATATATTTGAGGTTGTTCATTGCCTGATGATAGTAATTTCTACTGTCTTTGTTTTACTTGTTTTCAGTCCAAAATTTTTGAATGTGTTGTTCCAATCATTAAATTTATTCTGTGCTTCAGCTTTTATCTCTCCCCATACTATAAAATCATCATCAAAAAGCTGGGCATTCGGTTTGATGTCAACTTTCTTGACAGATTTTATGATCTTGTCCATTGCTATTACAAACAGTAGTGGTGATAGGGCATTTCCATGTTGGACACTTCTCTTTGTTTCAAACCTGTCTGGACACAACTGTAACACTTTTGGTATAGCATCTTGTCTTTGTCAGTAAGGTACTTTGGCACCTTTAGGACATCTAAACATTCCCATATTTTGTTTTGAGGAACACTGTCATACACTTTTTCAATGGAAAGTACAATCACGAGATCTCTTCCATATTCCCAGTACTTTCCTGTTGACATTCGTACTGCAAAAATAAGATCCATAGTATCTTGGTATTCCCTGAATCCATGTTGTCGTTCTTCAAGTGAAGGTTCTACTGCCTTTCTAATTCTCATTTCTATGATCTTTTCTAGCAGCTTAAAGATGTGTGACAGCAGAGTGATGCCTCTGTAATTTCCAAATTCTCGTCGATTGCCCTTTTTGAACAGATGTAAGAGGACTCCTTTACTCCAGTCCTCTGGGATTTTGCTTTCTTTCCAAACCACTGATAACACTCTATATAGCCAATTTAAGCCTAATATACCAGCTGCCTTTATCATGTCTGAGCTGAGATCATCAAAGCCTGTCGACTTTCCATTCTGCATGCTCCTTAATGCTGTTTCTACCTCACGCCATGTTAATGGGTGTCCATTAGTTTGGACTTCGTTAATTTCTCTACAGTTGCTGATGGTTGTGTTGTCCCCATCTCCATTTAACAGCATGTTGAAGTACTTTTTCATTTCATCCCTGATCCCTTTCTCTGTTCATATTAAGTTACTGTCATCCATTTCCAGGGCAAGGATATTTACACATTCATTTTGTTTGCTCTTTAGTATTTTTTATAGTAATTTCCCACTTCCCTGACAGCCTTCCTTTAACCTTGCAGTAAAGCATTCACAGCACTTTTCCTTTTCTTCCGATCATTCCACCTAGGTGTTCCCTTCTCTTCTGGTGTGGCACTTGTTTTTCCACAGATGTCTGTGGCGTCTGCAACAAATCAAACAATGGGAAATCCAGGATGGGTTGTACAATATTATGAGAGTCTTTTTATTGTGCCTATCTGCAACTCAGCAGAGTAGTGAGTAGGAGCTTCTCTAACAAAGGTTTCTTTGAATACAGACCATTCTTCTTCTACTCCCTCTTTCTCAGTTTTGGGTAATTTGGCTGCTGTTCATGCTTTACACTTTCTATTCTTTTCCACATCCTTCAACAACCAAGTCTTAATCTTTGGTGTTCTCTTTTGTTTAAATTTTGGCACGTGAACATCTTTTAGGTCAGCAGTTAATATTAGGCACTCACTGAGTATGACTTTAACGTCTATAACATACTGACCAGCTTTTCTATCAATGATGATGAAGTCTATCATAATCCTAAGCTTGCCATACCAGCTGTATCTCATAACTTTATGAGTTTCCTTCTTCTGATACCAAGTGTTCTTTATGGCTAAGATGTTTCACACACAGAAAAGGAACCCATGGCCAGGCTTATGGACAAAGACCTTAACGGTACCTTCGGCAGAGGAGGAGACCTTCAGAATGGCAGAGATGGCAGATGAGGCAACCCATCCTCCCTAGGGATAATTAGAAGAGGACACCACTGCCTTGTGGAAAAGAGCAACCTTCAAAGCTAAGGGAGTAAGCCCTGAAAGAAAATCCTCACCTGTGTTAGGTGTAGCAAGACAGCAGCTGAGCAAATATATACTGCTTTCAAAACTAAACTAAACCTCAGATGAATATTTTTATGACAAAAAATAATTTATATTTATGTTTGCACTTAATGGTGCACCTCATTTATACAATAACTACACATGAAAATGCTCATTTATGCTCAAAAATTCACTAATTGAGTTGAATGAATTTTGCAGTAGGTATTCTTCCAATTTGCTCTTGAATTCTGGTTTCCAAGGGCAAGTTAGATAGAGCATCGAAAACTTTCATGCCTGAGTTATGAACTCATTTCTGCACAAGGCTAAAATTTGCCTGGTTACTACGTAAGCCCTGTTTTGACCTCATGTTATGCCCATGATAGGCACTATTCATTTTGGAAAGAGAATGGATTTTGTTGATGAAATATACAGGGGGAAGATATACTGAGATGTTACTGTAAAAATCTTGTTTCCAGAACAGGTTAATGCAAATATATCTTGGATAGCCCACCCAGCTAGCCACACAGTCTTAACGCGCTGCTTCCCGAGCAAGAAGGCATGTCAGTCCGCGGCACAAATCTGCCCAGCGGATTAATGTCAAGGTCCGGCGTGCCGGCCAGCCTGTGGATGGTTTTTAAGGCGGTTTTCCATCTGCCTCAGTGAATGCGGGCTGGTTACCCTTATTCCGCTTCAGTTACACTATGTCAGTGATTGCTGCAAACACTGTCTTCACGTACATGTACACCATAATTACACGCAGACATTTGGGGATACACTCGTCTGGTATGAGACATACCCGGGGGGGGGGTCCACTGGGGGCCGAACCACACAATAACCCTGGGTTCAGTGTGGGGCAGCGGTGGGGTGGGTAGACTGCTGTGGCTTGTGAACCACTGAGGACTACAGCGGGATGAAGCCTCTCCGTTGTTTCTAGGTCCCCAATTTAATACACAATATCTTGGATGAACAACAATATAATGCATGCAACTCCTTTCTGAGCACCAAATTTATTTATTCATTTATTTTTTTTTGCCTGTGGCTGAATACCCTGAAAGATTACGCTGTAATACAGCAACACATGGAAATATCCAAAATAGATATCTTTGTTGGCGTCCTTATATGTAGATGATCCATTTATGTGTAAGGCAGAAGCTAGAAGCTGCAGAATGAAGTCTCTTGCCAGATCTATGATGTGGTCAGATAAGTCTAATGTACTTCATTGTACACACCCAGGAACTTAGCAGGGCTCACTTGCTGTATTTGTTGTCAAAATAATAATAATAATAATAATAATAATAATAATAATAATAATAATAATAATAATAATAATAATCTGCAGCAAATTGTGTGCCTAAGCTACTCCAGTTATCCAACCAGGGAAAGGGGACTTACAGTTTAAAATGGAATCTAAACAATGTGTCATTCCTGGTGACTCCTCACATCATTGAGATATGGAGGTTAAATAAAAAAAAAAAAAATACAGACTGAAAGATCAAAGGCCTGACCAGGATTCAAACCCATAATATCTTGATTTCCAGTCATGCACTTCACTGCTAGACCACCAGACTTCACTGTTGTTCATTACATTTTATATTTATGTCGTCTTGTTCTTTCTGTGTCACATGAGATTGTACATAATGGCTTTCTTTGACACTCAGAGAGATCCCATTATAAGTAAATCAGTTGAGGTTATCATGAAATATGCTGTTAGCAGAGGTTTGCAAGTTTTTCCCTGTTGTTTTATCCACTAGGAGACAAGTTGCATCTGCAAAGAGGGTGAACTTGCTCAGTTTAGTGGTAAGGAGTGGTAGGTCACTTATATGAGGGGAGTTCAATAAGTAATGCAAAACATTTTTTCTGAAAGCAAGTCAGTTTTATTCAGGATTCCAATACATCATATTATTCCCCACTCTTTGGGCTACAATATCCTATTTTGTAACATAATCTCTGTTCAGTGTGATGACTTTGCCACCTTACTGGAAGGGCCTGTATGCTCACTCCACTGGTTGATGTCAGAGTCAGTGACTGGCTGCATCAATAACCTCCCATCATCCACATACTGCTTCCCATGGAGTGCCAAACAGATAGCAGTTGAAAGGTGCGAGATCCGGGCTTGTAGCTGAGGACGAACAGCCCAATGTAGTTTTGTGAGCTCCTCTCAGGTGTGCAGACTTGTGTGAGGCCTTGTGTTGTCATGGAGATGGAGAAGTTCATTTGCATTTTTGTGGTGGTAAACACTCCTTTTCCGCTACTCCTCCCCCCCCCCCCCCCCCTCTCCGTCCGACCTGCAGCACTTCATTGTTTGCCAGGCCCACCATACTGTCCCTCCCCCTCCTTGCTCCAGCCGTTTCCTTATCCCCACCCAGTCACCACTCCCATCATGCACTGGTGCTGCTGCTCACAGTGTGGTTTCAGTTGCCTGAGACTGCAGTCGTGTGTGTGAGTTGCAGTTGTGTGTGTGAGTTGCCTTTGTGTGGGTGTGTGTATGTGTGTCTATTGTTGATGAAGGCCTTAATGGCCGAAAGCTTTAATTGTGAGAGCCTTTTTTTGTACCTATCTGCGACTCAGATCTCCGCAATATGGTGAGTAGCAACTTTCTTGCTCCTAATATTGTTACATGTTTTTCCTATAGAAACCCTGTAAACTGTCTAGTATAGTTTTCGTGGCTGCAGCAGCACATCAGAGGACAGTGTTTCATTTTGTGAGTTTGTTATAGCTTCTTGTAAGAAGCTACTTACTTTAAGTTTCCTCTGTGTTCTTTAATTATTTGTGTGCTCATTTATCAGGCACAGTGCCATGTTTACTGGATGTCTAGAGTATATTTTTGCCATCTTTAGTATGGATAGGAACTGTGGTTACTATGTTCAGATGCAGGCTGAGTTGGTGACCCTTCACTCACAGCTCCAGGCAGTGTTGGCTTCAGTCACACGGCTTGAAGCTTCTGTTAGGGGGCATCACTGTGGGGGGCTGGTCATGGGGATCCATCGGTTGTCCAGCACATCTCGCGTGTTCCTGATTGCTTGACTACTGTGACTGGAGGAGGTACTGCCTGTTGAGGATGACCCCTCACTTGTGGCCGAGTGGGACATCATTCCAAGGTGTGGCAGGCAGTGAAAGATTGTCTGAGAGGCTATTGAAGAGGCTCCCCACTTCATCTGATGAACTGGTTTTGGGCACTACCTGTTACTGTCGAAATCCACGAGCCAGATGCAGTTGCTCACCCTGTTCTAGAGGAAGCCTCTCGGCCTGCAAAGTCTGGGCATTCACAGAAGGCAGGCTTACTGGTAGTTGGAGCTCCAACATTTGGTGTGTAATATGGCCCGTTAGGGACGTGGCTGCCAAAGAGGAGAAGGAAACCACTGTGCACTCTGTGTACATACCGGGAAGAGTCATTCCAGATGTGGAAATGATGCTGCTGGATACTGTGAAGAGCACAGGGTACAGCCAACTGTAGTCCATAGCTCATGTCAGTACCAACAGTGTGTATCACTTTGGATCAGAATAGATTCTGTCTGGTTTCGAGCGGCTAACTGAAGTGGTAAAGACTGCCAGTCTTGCTTACTAGATGAAGGCAGAGCTCATCTTCTGCAGCATCATTGACAGAACTGACAGTGGATCTTTGGTACAGAGCTGAGTGGAGCATTTGAATCAAAGGCTTATGCAGTTCTGTGACCATGTAGGTTGCCGATTCCTTGATTTGCACCATTGGGTGGTGTGTGTCTGAGTTACGCGTAATGGGGCAGGGATCCACTACATACAGGAAGTAGCTACATGGATAGCAGGTGCCATGTGGAGGCGATTGGGCAGTTTTGTTTTTAGGTTAGAAGGTCTCAGGAAACTACAGAAAGGGCATCAGTCTAAAAGGGCGCAGGGCATACACAGGGAGGTAGACCTAGCAACAATCAGTTTTGTGGCTGTAAACTGTCATAGAAAGCACTGAAGTTCAAATCGTTATAGGTACGGAAAACTGGCTAAAGCTGGAAGTTGGTTCAACCAAAATTTTTTCAGAGAACCTAAGAGTGTTCAGAAAGGATAGATTAAATACAGTTGATGATACCCCTACTCATACAATTACAGGTGTTGGTGACTTCAATCTACCCTTGATATGTTAGTGAAAATACATGTTAAAAGCTGGTGGTAGGCATAAAATGTCATCCGAAATTGAACTGAATGCATTCTCAGAAAATTATTTCAAACCTTCAGTTCATGAACCCATTCAAAGTGCAAATGGCTGGGAAAACATACTTGACCTATTAGCAAAAAATAATTCTGAGCAAACATGGAGCATCATGATGGATACAGGGATTAGCGATCACAAGGCAGTTGTAGCAAGACTGAATACCTAGTAAAAGCAAAGTACACCTATTTAAAAAAGCAGATAAAAATTCTCTTGATGCCTTTCTAAGAGACAGCTTCCACTCCTGATCTGACTATGTAGGTGTAGACCAGCTGTGGTTTCAATTCAGAGAAGTAGTATTGATGCAATTGAGAGGTATATGCCATGTAAATTAATGAGAGATGGTACTGATCGTTCCGGTACACAAAATGGGTCCACTGTTGCAAAAGCAATGAAAAAAAGGCCAAATTTAAAAGAGTGCAAAATCCCCAAGATTAGTAAAGTTTACAGAAGCTTGAAATTGAGCCCGAACTTCAAAGTGAGATGCTTTTAATAGTTTCCACAATGAAACTCTGTCTTTAAATCTGGCAGAAAAATCAAAGATATTCGAGTCATATGTAAAGTACACCAGCAGCAAGACACAAGCAATACCTTCTCTGTGCTAAAACAGTGGTGACGTTACTGATGACAGTGCCACTAAAGCAGAGTTACTAAAAATGGTTTTCCAAAACTCCTTCACTAAAGAAGTCAAAATAAATATTCCACAGTTCGAATCTAGAACAGTCACCAACTTGAGTGGAGAGGTAGATTTCCTTGGTGTAGTGAAGCAGCTTAAATCACTTGACAAAGGCAAGGCCTCCAACCCAGACTGTGTACTAGATAGGTTCCTTCCAGATTATGCTGATACAGTAGTTCCATACTTAGCAATTATGTACAACTGCTTTTTCTTTGAAAGATTATTATCTAACAACTGGAACGTTGTCCATGAAAGGAAATGGAGTAATCCACTGAATTGCAGATCCGTATCACTAAATTGCAGTAGGATTTTGAAACATATACTGTGTTTGAGCATTATGAACTACCTTTAAGAAAACAATTTATTGACAAATACTCAGCATGGATTCAGAAAATACCATTCTAGTGAAACACAGCTCGCTGTTTAGTCTCACAAAGTAATGACTGATATTGATAAGCGATGACAAATCGATTCCATATTACTAAAATGTAGACTTTCACGGCCGGAAATGTCATGCCCATTATAATTATCCGGGCTGTTATGCCGTGGTCGGTTGATGAATTCTGGGTCAATTTCCAACGTTTCGTCCCCGTCTGCAGAGGACATCTTCAAGGGGTCTGTAGCTTGATTCCATATTCCAGAATGAATGATTCCATATTTTTAAATTTCCAGAACGCTTTTGATATTGTTCCTCATAAGTGTCCTTTAGACAAATCTTCTGGCTATGGAGTATTGCCTCAGTTGTGTGACTCGATTCACGATTTTCCATCAGAAAGGTTACAGTTTGTACTAACTAACAGAAAGTCATAGAGTAAAACAGAAGTATTATCTGGTATTCCCCAAGGAAATGTTACAGGCCCTCTGCTGATCCTGATCTACATAAACGACATAGGAGACAATCTGAGCAACCCTCTTAGATTGTTTGTAGATGATGCAGTCATTTATCGTCTTGTAAAGTCATCAGATGATCAAAATCAATTGCAAATTGAGTTAGACAACATATCTGTATGGTGCAAAAAGTGGCAATTGACTCTGAATAATGAGAAGTGTGAACTCATACACGAGTCTCTTGTTATGGCAGCATGACTAGGTGCTATGTTTCAGTGAAATAAATGGGCGCCGGAGTCATATAAACAAGTCTGAATTTTAAGGCAGGGATCACTCGTCATCACTGGAAGCCAGGAATAGCATTATGACACCAGACAGTGAGGCAACTGGGCTCTGCCAGCTGCAACCATGGCTTTGAGACCAGGCTGCACTTGCTTTCTACCCAAAGTCCTTCCTGGAAGCTGTTTTACTACGTGACTATTATGTGAAATAACCCTTGCACAGAAGTTAGTAACTTACCTAATAAATGATTATTATTATAATTTCCTTCACTATCAGAGGGTTACATACTACCTTCTACTTTCTCTAGCCATTCTTCCATCTCATTTCTAATTACAGAAAGTGTTTCAGCTCTCTTATTTGTGATGCTTTCTAAATTAACTTTCCACCTAATTGTTCCTATTCACTAAAATATTCTGTACAGATTTAATTATGTGGAAATATCCTACTTTCTTTTCCAATCTTTCTTCCATTAATTCTAGAGGTTCATATACAGGGTTATTACAAATGATTGAAGCGATTTCACAGCTCTACAATAACTTTATTATTTGAGATATTTTCACAATGCTTTGCACACACATACAAAAACTCAAAAAGTTTTTTTAGGCATTCACAAATGTTCGATATGTGCCCCTTTAGTGATTCGGCAGACATCAAGCCGATAATCAAGTTCCTCCCACACTCGGCGCAGCATGTCCTCAGCAATGAGTTCGAAAGCATCGTTGATGCGAGCTCGCAGTTCTGGCACGTTTCTTGGTAGAGGAGGTTTAAACACTGAATCTTTCACATAACCCCACAGAAAAAAATCGCATGGGGTTAAGTCACGAGAGCGTGGAGGCCATGACATGAATTGCTGATCATGATCTCCACCACGACCGATCCATCGGTTTTCCAATCTCCTGTTTAAGAAATGCCGAACATCATGATGGAAGTGCAGTGGAGCACCATCCTGTTGAAAGATGAAGTCGGCGCTGTCGGTCTCCAGTTGTGGCATTAGCCAATTTTCCAGCATGTCCAGATACACGTGTCCTGTAACGTTTTTTTCGCAGAAGAAAAAGGGGCCGTAAACTTTAAACCGTGAGATTGCACAAAACACGTTAACTTTTGGTGGATTGCGAATTTGCTGCACGAATGCGTGAGGATTCTCTACCGGCCAGATTCGCACATTGTGTCTGTTCACTTCACCATTAAGAAAAAATGTTGCTTCATCACTGAAAACAAGTTTCACACTGAACGCATCCTCTTCCATGAGCTGTTGCAACTGCGCCGAAAATTCAAAGCGTTTGACTTTGTCATCGGGTGTCAGGGCTTGTAGCAATTGTAAACGGTAAGGCTTCTGCTTTAGCCTTTTCCGTAAGATTTTCCAAACCGTCGGGTGTGGTACGTTTAGCTTCCTGCTTGCTTTATTCGTCGACTTTCGTGGGCTACGCGTGAAACTTGCCCGCACGCGTTCAACCGTTTCTTCGCTCACTGCAGGCCGACCCGCTGATTTCCCCTTACAGAGGCATCCAGAAGCTTTAAACTGTGCATACCATCGCCGAATGGAGTTAGCAGTTGGTGGATCTTTGTTGAACTTAGTCCTGAAGTGTCCATGCACTGTTATGACTGACTGATGTGAGTGCGTTGCAAGCACGACATACACTTTCTCGGCTCCTGTCGCCATTTCGTCTCACTGCGCTCTTGAGCTCTCTGGCGGCAGAAACCTGAAGTGCGGCTTCAGCCGAACAAAACTTTATGAGTTTTTCTACGTATCTGTAGTGTGTCGTGACCATATGTCAATGAATGGAGCTACAGTGAATTTATGAAATCGCTTCAATCATTTGTAATAGCCCTGTGCAGGGTGGTCATAAACAGTCTGAAAAGCTTGCAAGGGTGTTGAACGGGATGTTGTGCTGAGAAATAACTGTTAAGGGGGAGGGAGGGAATTCAATACATTGTGTCGTTTCTGCGTTATTTATCATTGAATTTAACCAATCATGTCATTGCAGATGACATTATTTCCAAACATGTTTTTTGTTTAGTTTCCTCAAAACTGAACAAGCATAGCTTTTGTTTACCTAGCTTAAATTTAACACTACCAAAAAAGGGCACATTTTAACTAGTAATGACCATTTGAACAATAAGTATCTAAGAAAGGGAGCATCACATCCAATTTTTTTCTTATCAATTATTTCTCAGTACAGCCTCCCCTGTAACAATCTTAGAAGCTTTTCAGACTGTTTTAGACCACCATATATTTCCTTTCCTTGTTATAATCCTAATTACGACCTCCTTTCTAGCTTGTCCATCTTTCCATGTAAATGAGACATTATCTCAAACACTGTTTTTTTCATTTGAGCAAATCTATTACCTATTTTGCTAGAAAACCTTACATCTATTTGAGAAAATTTTTTGTTCATTTCTGCTTTTATTTCTGTTGATTGATTTAAAATCACCTGCTTAAATTTATTATACATTTCATTCATTTGTGTTGACTGCAATGAAATCACTTGCAAATTTTTTCTAAAGTTACATTTCCCTCTTTGAAAGTGATTACTGTTGGCCTCCTTACAACTATTAATTTGTAAGTCACAGAATTGGTATTGAAATTAAATAAAAAAGATAGTAACAGTAAATGATACTTACTTCTTTTTCTGCATCATTAACTAATTAATGAAATTCCATAAACAACTTCACTGTTAAGTGGTTACTGTGCAATGAATTCTTAGTTGCAATTATGACACTGACCTTGTCAGTTGAATATCTAGATATACAGTTGATTTATTTAGACAATGTTCTACATAAACAGTGAAGTTATTTGTGGAATTTCATTAATTAGTTAATAATGCAGACAAAGCAAGTAAAGATCATTTACTGGGTTGTATATAGCAAGCCCCACTTAAAGAGTTTGTAGATGCTGCAGAATGCATCTGCGTCTATCTGCAACTGCCTCGCACACCCACCTGTCGTAGTTGGTTGCTGACTGCACCTCCTGGCCGCACTCTGTTTGACTGATAACTGTGAAGTGCAGGTTGCCAATTACCACTGAGGTGGGTGAGGATGTTCACTGTGCTCTCTGTCACAATTTTCTCAAACTATTCTTCTTGTAGACTGATGGACAACCATGTCACAGAATTAGTGCAGGCCAAAACTCTGTATGTAGCTTTGATGATCAGCATTTTACTTTCCAGTGTTTAAGAATAGTCAAAATGAAATACAGTTTGCAGAAAATTTTTATTTGATATTGATTGCTAAATGTTGCTGAATAATGTATATCAGTACTTTCTTTTAAATTTATATTGAATATTTTAAAATCAATTCAAGTTCAAAATATGTGGCATTTAAAAATATCTTAATGTATTAAATATTCTTTTATGTCTCTTCTGGTTAACATTAATTCTTAATTGTGTAAATGTTGTATGTACGTATTTCACACCATCTAATAACAATACTTCACCATTGCTTTAAAATGATGTCTTAATTCACTTTAGAGGTGAAACATAAAATCTAGTCTTCAATTTTATATCACATTCAATGGAATCACAAAGCTTTTAGTCCCTTTTATGTGATGCAGATGCCTAGCTTTTCTTACTGTATGGCAGTGCTCACATACATAGTTATATTATCTGCACTACTAAGTAAGGTATTCTTCAGTAAATCATTTCTCCCTTTTTTATAATATGTCACTCTTCTTAAAAAAAATTCCAAAGTGAATTACTTCACTGCAGATTCATTTTTCACAACAGTCACCACATGAAAGGGTTCCAAGTTGCAAAACAGTAAAGATCTTTGATATGGAATTCTTCTTAAAATATTACTTAATAATTAATCTTCTGTTTATACTTTTTCAGAATGGTTTTCAATAATTTAAAGTAACTGTGAACATTTATTGAGGATTCCACTACAAACATCTGCTCTGAGAGGAGTCTAACTCGCACTAATTCAGATTATTCAAAATTTTTCAATATCAACATTAGTCATTATTGTCTTGCATGTTCTTTAACAGCTCATGTTGTTTACTGTTCTGAGAGCCCCCTTTACTCAGTCCGTGTGGTGTTGATAGCTCCATGCCGCACTTCTTGTGAGTAAAGGGCATCTGCTGATGAACTTCACCCATCGCATGTCACCCAGGAGTACTATTTAAACAGTGTAATGTTTAACATACTTGACGAGGGTACAAAAAACTTCGAACTTCTAACATTTATGAGAAAAATCCAAAATTTTTAATTCAGCAAAAATTCTTTACTCTTGCAGTGTTGTTGTTGTTGTTGGTGGTGGTGGTGGTGGTGGTGGTGGTGGTGGTGATGATGATGATGATGATCCTCATACTGTGGACGGATCATCATCAGTAGTTGTCACACCTCTCATTGCGTGAGACACAAAGGCACAGTGGACAAGTTTTGTAAGGTAATCCAGTATATTGGTGTAAAATATGCTGATCAGGAACTTAATGCTGCCCCTTCTTCTTACTTTGCTGGCCAAATCCTAGAATAATTTCTTTTTCACCCATTGGCTTTGAACCAGCTACCTCCAAATCAAATGCCACCACATAAAACATGCGTTAGTGATCTCATCTATGAAGGCAGGTGTATAACAACACACTATGATATCTTATGCATTTTAATATCTACAGTTAACAGCATGATTTACATTATGCACTACCTATATGAATTCTGTACCACAAAACTGCACTTTAACTTAAATTATTGTTAGTCTAATCATTGTTAATCTGAGGTATCAGACTTCAGTGAGTTAAACTGCTTATCTTGTAATGCACATGTTGTTGTTGTGGTCTTCAGTCCTGAGACTGGTTTGATGCAGCTCTCCATGCTACTCTATCCTGTGCAAGCTTCTTCATCTCCCAGTACCTACTGCAGCCTACATCCTTCTGAATCTGCTTAGTGTATTCATCTCTTGGTGTCCCTCTACAATTTTTACCCTCCACGCTGTCCCCCAATACTAAATTGGTGATCCCTCGATGTCCCAGAACATGTCCTACCAACCGATCCCTTCTTCTAGTCAAGTTGTGCCACAAGCTCCTCTTCTCCCCAATTCTATTCAATACCTCCTCATTAGTTATGTGATCTACCCATCTAATCTTCAGCATTCTTCTGTACAACAACATTTCAAAAGCTTCTATTCTCTTTTTGTCTAAACTATTTATTGTCCACGTTTCATTTCCATACATGGCTACACTCCATACAAATACTTTGAGAAACGACTTCCTGTCACTTAAATCTATACTAGATGTTAACAAATTTCTCTTCTTCAGAAACGCTTTCCTTGCCATTGCCAGTCTACATTTTATATCCTCTCTATTTTGACCATCATCAGTTATTTTGCTCCCCAAATAGCAAAACTCCTTTACTATTTTATGTGTCTCATTTCCTAATCTAATTCCCTCAGCATCACCTGACTTAATTCGACTACATTCCGTTATTCTTGTTTTGCTTTTGTTGATGTTCATTTTATACCCTACTTTTAGGACACTGTCCATTCCGTTCAACTGCTCTTCCATGTCCTTTGCTGTCGCTGACAGAATTACAATGTCATTGGCAAACCTCAAAGTTTTTGTTTCTTCTCCATGGACTTTATACCTACTCCGAACTTTTCTTTTGTTTCCTTTATTGCTTGCTCAATATACAGATTGAATAACATCGGGGATAGGCTACAACCCTGTCTCACTCCCTTCCCAACCACTGCTTCCCTTTCATACCCCTCGACTCTAATAACTGCCATCTGGTTTCTGTACAAATTGCAAATAGCCTTTCGCTCCCTGTATTTTACCCCTACCACCTTTAGAATTTGAAAGAGAGTATTCCAAGCTTTCTCTAGGTCTACAAATGCTAGAAACATAGGTTTGCCTTTCCTTAATCTTTCTTCTAAGATAAGTCGTAGAGTCAGTATTGTCTCACAAGTTCCAACATTTCTACGGAATCCAAACTGATCTTCTCCGAGGTTGGCTTCTATCAGTTTTTCCATTCGTTTGTAAAGAATTCGCGTTAGTATTTTGCAGCTGTGACTTATTAAAACGGATAGTTCGGTAATTTTCACATCTGTCAACACCTGATTTCTTTGGGATTGTAATTATTGTATTCTTCTTGAAGTCTGAGGGTATTTCGCCTGTCTCATAGATCTTGCTCACCAGATGGTAGAGTTTTGTCAGGACTGGCTCTCCCAAGACTGTCAGTAGTTCTAATGGAATGTTGTCTACTCTCGGGGCCTTGTTTCGACTCAGGTTCTTCAGAGCTCTGTCAAACTCTTCACGCAGTATCATATCTCCCATTTCATCTTCATTTAAGTCCTCTTCCATTTCCATAATATTGTCCTCAAGTACATCGCCCTTGTGTAGACCCTCTATATACTCCTTCCAACTTTCTGCTTTCCCTTCTTTGCTTAGAACTGGGTTTCCATCAAAGCTCCTGATATTTATGCAAGTGGTTCTCCTTTCTCCAAAGGTCTCTTTAATTTTCCTGTAGGCAGTATCTATCTGACCTCTAGTGAGATAGGCCTCTACATCCTTAGATTTGTCCTCTAGCCATCCCTGCTTAGCCATTTTGCACTTCCTGTCGATCTCATTTTTGAGACGTTTGTATTCCTTCTTGCCTGCTTCATTTACTGCATTTTAATATTTTCTCCTTTCATCAATTAAATTCAATATTTCTTCTGTTACCCAAGGGTTTCTACTAGCCCTCATTTTTTACCTATTTGATCCTCTACTGCCTTCACTATTTCATCCCTCAAAGCTACCCATTCTTCGTCTACTGTATTTCTTTCCCCCATTCCTGGCAATTGTTCCCTTATACTCTCCCTGAAACTCTGTACAACCTCTGCTTCTTTCAGTTTATCCAGGTCCCGTCTCCTTAAATTACTACCTTTTTGCAGTCACTTCAGTTTTAATCTACAGGTCATAACCAATAGATTGTGGTCAGAGTACACATCTGCCCCTGGAAATGTCATACAATTTGAAACCTGGTTCCTAAATCTCTGTCTTACCATTATATAATCTATCTGATACCTTTTAGTATCTCCAGGATTCTTCCATGTATGCAACCTTCTTTAATGATTCTTGAACCAAGTGTTAGCTATGATTAAGTTATGCTCTGTGCAAAATTCTACCAGGCGACTTCCTCTTTCATTTCTCTCCCCCAGTCCATATTGACCTACTATGTTTCCTTCTCTCCCTTTTCCTACTCTCGCATTCCAGTCACCCATGACTATTAAATTTTCGTCTCCGTTCACTACCTGAATAATTTCTTTTATCTCATCATACGTTTCATCAATTTCTTCGTCATGTGCAGAGCTAGTTGGCATATAAACTTGTACTACTGTAGTAGGCGTGGGCTTTGTGTCTATCTTGGCCACAATAATGCGTTCAATATGCTGTTTGTAGTAGCTTACCTGTACTCCTGCATTACCCTTATTTGATTTTGTATTTATAACCCTGTATTCCCCTGACCAAAAGTCTTGTTCCTCCTGCCACCGAACTTGACTGATTCCCACTATATCTAACTTTAACCTATCCATTTCCCTTTTTAAATTTTCGAATCTACCTGCCCGATTAAGGGATCTGACATTCCACGCTCCGATCCGTAGAACGCCAGTTTTCTTTCTCCTGATAATGACATCCTCTTGAGTAGTCCCCACCCGGAGATCCGAATGGGGGACTATTTTACCTCTGGAATATTTTACCCAAGAGGACGCCATTATCATTTACTCATACAGTAAAGCTGCATGCCCTCGGGAAAAATTATGGCTGTAGTTTCCCCTTGCTTTCAGCCGTTCGCAGTACCAGAACAGCAAGGCCATTTTGGTTAGTGTTACAAGGCCAGATCAGTCAATCATCCAGACTGTTGCCCCTGAAACTACTGAAAAGGCTGCTGCCCCTCTTCAGGAACCACACGTTTGTCTGGCCTCTCAACAGATACCCCTCCGTTGTGGTTGCACCTACGGTACGGCTATCTGTATCGTCGAGGCACGCAAGCGTCTCCACCAACGGCAAGGTCCATGGTCCATGGGGGAGGGGTAATGCACGTAATGAAATTCATATCTGCATTATAGAAATTTGAATATTATAAGCAAAAGATTCTGAGGTATTGTCATAATGTAATGTTTGGCATAAAGCATTTAAATACGTTCAGCACCACATTTGCTAATAGTTATTAACTAGCAGCAATAGCTATCGGACAACAAACAAAAACTATATTGAATCACTCTGCTGATAGCGGTATTTAGTCTCATACAAAAAGACAATGGAAAAAACCGGAAAAAGGTAATCACAAGTGCATGCTACCGATTGTATCAAATTTCTTATGCAAGATGGAAAGCAGACTAAACAATTCAGAAAGAAAAGCTGCAAGAGTGCACTACAACACTTGAAAATGGGACTAGCCAGAAAGAAATTGGGTTAGTTGAGTGAATCTAATTCTTTGAACTGACAGATACAAACAGCAAATTGGTAGTGATCATTTCTACTCATTTAAGGCCAGGAAAAGTAGCTACATAAGCACACAATACTAGGAAAATTATTTATGTTTTTGTTTATTCTGCAGTTGCTTCTACATTTGATGAGATGTGGTTTGTCTAGCGCAACTAAATAAAAGGCTGTTTGTATTGTGCTGTAAGTGTTTTGCCTCCTGTTATTTGCAAAGCTTGATACAAGGGAGGTAATGCTGTTGTGCTTTAGACAGGCCAGGGTAGGGAGCAGATGTGAGATGTTGCATTTAGGGAATTTTCTTTGTTCTTGCAGCTGTCATATGTATCCTTTGCTATTTTAAACAACTGATCAGTTTGTAGACAACTGCTAAAAATAATTCAGATAATTGTTACTGCCTCTTTCATTACCTCCTCATCTGGATGAATTAATTCCTCTTCATACAATTACCAACATTTAGGCAGACAAATCTACACTTACAGCTTAATCTGCTGAGATCTCTCATTCACCTGTGATATGATTAACTGTATTGGCATTCATACTGGTGGAAATTTAATATGAAACTAACAGTGAGAGTCTTGTTATTGAAACGTACACTTAATCAGTCACAAATTTCATCAAAGAATAGTTTCTTTAACAAGCAAAAAGCGCCACCTCGACTAAGATACAAGAAAGTGTTATTGAGTATTAATAGCTTCTGGGTGTTCTACTGAGTTTTTCTTTCCATTTTATGCACAATATTTTGATGATGAAACATAAAATGGAAACAACTCAGCAGAACACCCAGAGGCACCCTGAGAGATCATATTCCTGAATACTGAAGTGAAATGAAAGAGCATTCTTGTAGTAGAACTGTGCCAGACAACTTTACTTTCATTCTATCATCCTGATGCTACTAATAAAAAATGTTACCTTCTTCAGTCTTGACAGTAACCTTTGTGTAGTTTCTTGATGCAGTGGACCTACTAGGCAGTGCCACTGTGACTACTCCAACTCACTATGAAATTATGTATCCACTTTTAACAAACTCTTGTGTATTCTGCTTCTTTCATAAAACATACAATTGTGGGTATAGAGATCACAATGCTATCACCATCATGTAGTTAGGCTCTCATTCATATATGTTATGATGGAACAGTAGTAGACGACAGATTGTCCCTTCTTCTGTTTCTGGATGTGGTTATTGTTGCCAGTGCCCCTTGAGCTCCAAGGCACTGCCAAGCTGTGACTTCACAGAATAAGCGGATCACCACAGTGATGGAGGCATGCAATTGCTGCTACGCCTTGTTGATGTTTAGAGTTTTTATATCTACATTAGGAATCTGCAAATCACTGTGAAGTGCATGGCAGAGAGTATGTCCCATTTTGCCAGTTATTAGGACATCTTCCCATTCCATTCACATATGGAGTGCAGGAAGAACGATTGTTTAAATGCCTCTGTGCATGCTGTTATTAATCCAATCTTGTCCTCATGACCCATATGCGAGTGATACATAGGGGTTTGTGGTTTATTCCTAGGGTCATCATTTAAACACAGTTCTTGAAACTTTGTAAGTTGGCTTTCATGGAATGGTTTATGTCTATCTTCAAAAATCTGCAAGTTCAGTTTCTACGGCATCTCTGTGACAGTCTCCCCCAGGCCAAACAAGCCTGTAACAATTTGTGCTGATCTTTCTCTTTACATGTTCAATATCCTCTGTTAGTCCTCTTTGGTACTGGTCCCACACACTGGAGCAATATTCTAGGATGGGTCACACAAGAGATTTGTAAGCAATCTCCTTTGTAGACTGATTACACTTCCTCAGTATTCTACCAGTAAACCGAAGTCTACCAGCTGCTTTACCTGTGATGGAGCCTTTGTGTTCATTTCATTTCATATTCCTGCAGAGTGTTACACCCAGATATTTATATGAGTTGGCCAATTCCAGCAGTGACTCATTTTATTACTTTCATAGGATACTATGTTTCTATTTTGTTCTTTGAAGTGGAGAAATTTACATTTCTGAACATTTCAGGTAAGTTGCCAGTGTTTGCACCACTTTGAAATCTTATCAATATCTGACTGAATATTTATGCACCTTCTTTCAGACAGTACTTCATTTTAGATAATTGCATCATCTGCAAAAAGTCTGAGGTTACTATTAATATTGTCTGCATTGTAGACGCTTGTGACCTGTGCTTTCTTCCAAGACCTGGGATGGGGGTTTTTGTTCAAGGGATCTACAATAGATTGTAGTTAGAAGAAGGACTAACTCAACTGCAAATTCAGTATAGAATCTGATAGAGATTCCATTGGGCCCTGGAGATTTGTTTGATTTTAACTGTTTCAGCCATTTCCAGGGTGGCTACTTACTTGGAAAAAAATTCCCTAAGAATTCCAGGTGTGAGGAGGAATATGGCATCAAGAAGCTCCTGATAAATTAATAATTAATGGTGAGCAGCAGCAGGGGGGGGGGGGGGGGCGGTCAGCATACCCTGCAGGGAGGAGGGGGGGACACCATACCCCTTCCCCTCCCACCATTGCAGAGTATGAGGGAAATGAAGGAGCAGCACTGAGGTTGTTGAGGCAATGTGGCAGTCAGTCAGCATCAGGCATTGTGTGTGGGAAGTTTGCCTGACCAGCCACACTGTGATTGGCCATGAAGGGGAGGGGGAGTGGCTGGGCCATTTCTCACAGGTGTGAATCTCTTCTGACCAACCATGTCATGGCTGGGGTAGGAACTAGGCATGGCTGAACCATTAGTGATAGGCGATGAGGCACAGATATGTGTGACCAGATGTGCCATGGTGGGCACTTTCTAGACATGAGTGGGCCTTTTCTCAATGTTGCAGTGTGTGTCATACAAATACTGAACAGTATCAGTTGTTGATGTGGGGAATGTCCAATGTCCACATGAAACTCTGGTGGTGTGACCAAAAAGAGGGGGTGATGGGGTGTTGGTGGTGAGGATGTTGGGATATGGAGACCACATGTACCAAAGGGACTCTGATCTGATCAATGTGGCAGCGTATATTGGGAAGGCAGTACTGTTGATGTGAGTCGCTAATTTATTAACTTTAATAGGTGTAGCCTGTGCAATGACTGGCCTTGATGGTCTGGAGGCCAAGAGGAGGCAGGAATGCTGGGTACTGATCCATTTTGAGTGTAGTTGAAACTGGTGTAGGTGGAGATGCAGTTGTAGAGTCCGGCATTTTTGTATTGAACTCATCTCAGGAAGAGCAGTTATAGTTGTCAGTGACAGTAGGAGGTGAAATGTGCAACTGTGGTCATACGGTGCCATGTCGTGTTTGATTCCTCCAATGTGTACCGAATGTGGCATTGTGGTAGGTGTGCAGTAATAGAATGTGGAACCAGGCAAACATAGTCAGTGGAGTCAGTAATGTAGTATGAAGATCAGCAGCAGATGGTGATTGAGCTATGTTCTGGTGAATCACGGTAGAAGAGATGGCGACAGTGTACTGTCCAGTCATAGGGGCATGCCCGAAGATGCCAGTGCAGAGAAGCCACTTGGTGAGGAGAAACTTGGTATACTGTCATGAGTGTTTTGTTGCATGTCCAGGATCGGTGACCATGCAGATTCTCGGTGGAATGGGGAATGGGCATGGCAGTATATCAGGTAGGCATGACCAGTTGGTGGTTCTGGGGTCATGCATGGACAGCCACACCCATTGTTATGATGCCTGTGTGCTGATCATGAGCTGCTCACGTGCTGTGGTGAGATGGTGAGAGCAGTGGATGTCGTTATTATGTTGTGGGAGTAATGGGGTCCCCATATGAAGTGTGTCTGATAATGCACGGCAGTCATTATAGTGATGGTGAATCACGAAGAACTCATCTTATGAGGAGTCACACTGTTTAAGTGTGTTAACAGCTATACGATTGTCTTCCTGCTGTTTGTCTTGAATGAGCAATGTAACATATAGGAGCACAGGTGCCAAGGCAAAAGGTCCTGAAATGCAGCAGCCCATGTCGAAGTACAGGAGCGCATTGTGGTGTACAGACAAGGAGAGTTGGAATTGGTATAAAAGGTCCAATGCTAGGTCCATTTTTGTGATGTCCTTATGAGAGAGTGGTGTACAGACAAGGAGAGTTGGAATTGGTGTAAAAGGTCCAATGCTAGGTGCATTTTTGTGATGTCCTTATGAGAGAGTGTCCATATGAGGCAGCGAGATGATGACACTTGCAAAGTCTGGGTCACGGTTCCATGAACTGTGATTGATGGACCTACAGCATCGTGCTATTGCAGTGCTATAGGTTTGTCCATTGTCGATGAACCATCAAGCAGTAGTGAGTTGATATCAGAGCTGAAGTCTGCCAGAAAATGATTTGTTGGAAGTGGGACGGGGTTAAGGTGGAAGCCTCACAGAACAGTTGTCAGAATCCGAGTCGGTGAGGAGATGATATTCATGCATGCAATCGAAGATGTGATATCCAGTAGCACTCATTGTTAGTGGGGTGAGAAAAGATTCACTGCTGTGTGGCATATAGAGCCGACCAGGACACTCTTACTGATTGGATGAACTTGTTGTGAACAATATCAAGTTGTCACAAGATGGGGCGGGGGCAGGAGGGGGGGGGGGGGGGGCAGTTGTGAAGCATGTCAGGGAACTGCTCCCGTATGGATATGGCAGGGGTGTGGTGGCATGGCATGAACTGCTGGCCAAAGCAATTCGCTGAGGTGCAATGCAGTTGATCACATAGAACTGCTGTGTGGGCACGTTGTGGTTGGTAATGTTCTGTACAGGTGAGAATGCAGCATATGTGGTGGCCTTGTGTGCAGGTCTGGGCATGATGAGGATGGGAATGGTCTGTGCAGATGTAGGCGCGGTGTACTCGGTGGCATTCTGCACAGGCCTGCGTGTGACGCAGTTGGGGATGGTTTACGCAGGTGCAAGAGCAGCATGCTCAGTGGAATCCTACACAAGCCCGGGCATGACACAAATGCTGATGTTCCGTGCAGGTGCGAGCACAGAGCGGTTCGCAGGGAGGTGAGCTTTTGTTGTTGCACAAAGATTGTCGATCAAGCCAGGAGCAGTGAAATCAGAGTTGGAAGTGATTGGGCAAAGATGGTCCGTCTCAGCTACTGCGTGGAAGGAAGCAAGCAAGCCGAGGCTGATTCTGCTGCACATGATGGCCAGCATTGTCTTCAACAGTGGGAATATATTGTTGGGGGATTGTTCTTGATGTGAATATTCAAAATAGCTCCATAGAATGCCTACCATCATAGTCCAATTCGTGCAGGTATTATCCTAAGAAAACCTTATCATTGTAACAGTGAGAATGCTGTAGACCAGATGCGGGCAAATAGCAGCCTGGAGGCTGCATGTGGCCCGCGAATGGTTTTTGTATGGCCTGCCAAGACAATCATAATTTTTATGTAACAATTTACACCTTCTCTGAATTTCAAAGTTAACTAATGCCTGCAATTATTTTAAATGATGTTGCCCTCTGCTAGCCTCTGCTTCCACAGAGTGGCCCTCCCCGAGCCAAAACTATTGCTCACCACTGCTGTAGACAATAATACTACCAACTTCTGAGATCAGCTCATGCTGTGCATGTCATGGTCAGATGATCATGAGTAGTTCAACTGATATGAAATAGTGATGCATGTAATGTGGCAAAACCCATATCAGCTGGTCAGCCGTCATCAATTCTGCAGTTATATTGCGGTTTATATTGAGCAATATAACCCAGACCTTCCATTATCCCACTTCAGTGAGGAATCTACATATGGAAGAAACATTTGACACATTGTATTTACCTAAAATCAGAATATGTCGAAAAATAATTGTATTTATGATCTAAGAATCACAATCATTCACTACCATGCAGAGAACTTTTCATCTTGTCCACATAGTATAACATTCCGGTCTCCCAATACTATTGTCTCCATTTTTTTCCATGTTGTTGTTGTTGTTGTTGTGGTCTTCAGTCCTGAGACTGCTTTGATGCAGCCCTCCATGCTACTCTATCCTGTGCAAGCTTCTTCATTTTCGAGTACTTACTGCATCCTACATCCTTCTGAATCTCCTTAGTGTATTCATCTCTTGGTCTCCCTCTACAATTTTTACCCTCCAATGCTAAATT
The DNA here is from genome assembly GCF_021461395.2 of Schistocerca americana. Classification (NCBI taxonomy): domain Eukaryota; kingdom Metazoa; phylum Arthropoda; class Insecta; order Orthoptera; family Acrididae; genus Schistocerca; species Schistocerca americana. The sequence continues at coordinate 135,671,337 of NC_060123.1, forward strand.
TGTGATCCCTCGATGCCTCAGAACATGTCCTACCAACTGGTCCCTTCTTCTTGTCAAGTTATGCCACAAACTCCTCTTCTCCCCTATTATATTCAATACCTCCTCATTAGTTATGTGATCTTCCCATCTAATCTTCAGCATTCTTCTGTAGCACCACATTTCAAAAGCTTCTATTCTCTTCTTGTCTAAACTATTTATCATCCATGTTTCACTTCCATACATGGCTACACTCCATACAAATACTTTCAGAAACGACTTCCTGACACTTAAACCTATACTCGATGTTAACAAATTTCTCTTCTCTAGAAACGCTTTCCTTGCCATTGCCAGTCTACATTTTATATCCTCTCTACTTTGACCATCATCAGTTATTTTGCTCCCCAAATAGCAAAACTCCTTTACTATTTTATGTGTCTCATTTCCTAATTTAATTCCCTCAGCATCACCTGACTGAATTCGTCTACATTCCATTATCCTCATTTTGCTTTTGTTGATGTTCATCTTATATCCTCCTTTCAAGACACTGTCCATACTGTTCAGCTGCTCTTGCAAGTTCTTTGCTGTCTCTGACAGAATTACAATCTCATCGGCGAACCTCAAAATTTTAATTTCTTCTTCATGGACTTTAATACCTACTCCAAATTTTTGTTTTGTTTCCTTTACTGCTTGCTCAATATACAGATTGAATAGCATCGAGGAGAGGCTACAACCCTGTCTCACTCCCTTCCCAACCACTGCTTACCTTTCATGCCCCTCGACTCTTATAACTGCCATCTGGTTTCTGTACAAGTTGTAAATAGCCTTTCGCTCCCTGTATTTTATCCCTGCCACCCTCAGAATTTGAAAGAGAGTATTCCAGTCATCATTGTCAAAAGCTTTCTCTAAGTCTACAAATGCTAGAAACGTAGGTTTGCCTTTCCTTAATCTAGCTTCTAAGGTAAGTCGTAGGGTCAATAATGCCTCACGTGTTCCTATATTTCTACGGAATGCAAATTGATCTTCCCCGAGGTCAGCTTCTACTAGTTTTTCCATTCATCTGTAAAGAATTCGTGTTAGTATTTTGCAGCCGTGACTTATTAAACTGATAGTTCGGTAATTTTCACATCTGTCAACACCTGATTTCTTTGGGATTGGAATTATTATATTTTTCTTGAAGTCAGAGGGTATTTCGCCTGTCTCATACATTTTGCTCACCAGATGGTAGAGTTTTGTCAGGACTGGCTCTCCGAAGGCCGTCAGTAGTTCTAATGGAATGTTGTCTATTCCCGGGGCCTTGTTTCGACTCAGGCCTTTCAGTGCTCTGTCGAACTCTTCACGCAGTATCGTATCTCCCATTTCATCTTCATCTACAACCTCTTCAAGTTCCATAATATTGTCCTCAAGTACATCGCCCCTATATAGACCCTCTATATACTCCTTCCACCTTTCTGCTTTCCCTTCTTTGCTTAGAACTGGGTTTCCATCTGAGCTCTTGATAGTCATACAAGTGGTTCTCCTTTCTCCAAAGGTCTCTTTAATTTTCCTGTAGGCAGTATCTATCTTACCCCTAGTGAGATAAGCCTCTACATCCTTAGATTTGTCCTCTAGCCATCCCTGCTTAGCCATTTTGCACTTCCTGTCGATATCATTTTTGAGATGTTTGTATTCCTTTTTGCCTGCTTCATTTACTGCATTTTTATATTTTCTCCTTTCATCAATTAAATTCAATATTTCTTCTGTTACCCAAGGATTTCTACTAGCCCTTGTCTTTTTACCTACTTGATCTTCTGCTGCCTTCACTACTTCATCCCTCAGAGCTACCCATTCTTCTTCTACTGTATTTCTTTCCTCCATTCGTGACAATTGTTCCCTTATTCTCTCCCTGAAACTCTGTACAACCTCTGGTTCTTTCAGTTTATCCAGGTCCCGTCTCCTTAAATTACTACCTTTTTGCAGTTACTTCAGTTTTAATCTACAGGTCATAACCAATAAATTGTGGTCAGAGTACACATCTGTCCCTGGAAGTGTCTTACAATTTAAAACCTGGTTCCTAAATCTCTGGCTTACCATTATACACTCCTGGAAATGGAAAAAAGAACACATTGACACCGGTGTGTCAGACCCACCATACTTGCCCCGGACACTGCGAGAGGTCTGTACAAGCAATGATCACACGCACGGCACAGCGGACACACCAGCAACCGCGGTGTTGGCCGTCGAATGGCGCTAGCTGCGCAGCATTTGTGCACCGCCGCCGTCAGTGTCAGCCAGTTTGCCGTGGCATACGGAGCTCCATCGCAGTCTTTAACACTGGTAGCATGCCCCGACAGCGTGGATGTGAACCGTATATGCAGTTGACGGACTTTGAGCGAGAGTGTATAGTGGGCATGCGGGAGGCCGGGTGGACGTACCGCCGAATTGCTCAACACATGGGGCGTGAGATCTCCACAGTACATCGATGTTGTCGCCAGTGGTCGGCAGAAGGTGCACGTGCCCGTCGACCTGGGACCGGACCGCAGCGACGCACGGATGCACGCCAAGACCGTAGGATCCTACGCAGTGCCGTAGGGGACCGCACCGCCACTTCCCAGCAAATTAGGGACACTGTTGCTCCTGGGGTATCGGCGAGGACCATTCGCAACCGTCTCCATGAAGCTGGGCTACGGTCCCGCACACCGTTAGGCCGTCTTCCGCTCACGCCCCAACATCGTGCAGCCCGCCTCCAGTGGTGTCGCGACAGGCGTGAATGGAGGGACGGATGGAGACGTGTCGTCTTCAGCGATGAGAGTCGCTTCTGCCTTGGTGCCAATGATGGTCGTATGCGTGTTTGGCGCCGTGCAGGTGAGCGCCACAATCAGGACTGCATACGATCGAGGCACACAGGGCCAACACCCGGCATCATGGTGTGGGGAGCGATCTCCTACACTGGCCGTACACCACTGGTGATCGCCGAGGGGACACTGAATAGTGCACGGTACATCCAAACCGTCATCGAACCCATCGTTCTACCATTCCTAGACCGGCAAGGGAACTTGCTGTTCCAACAGGACAATGCACGTCCGCATGTATCCCGTGCCACCCAACTTGCTCTAGAAGGTGTAAGTCAACTACCCTGGCCAGCAAGATCTCCGGATCTGTCCCCCATTGAGCATGTTTGGGACTGGATGAAGCGTCGTCTCACGCGGTCTGCACGTCCAGCACGAACGCTGGTCCAACTGAGGCGCCAGGTGGAAATGGCATGGCAAGCCGCTCCACAGGACTACATCCAGCATCTCTACGATCGTCTTCATGGGAGAATAGCAGCCTGCATTGCTGTGAAAGGTGGATATATACTGTACTAGTGCCGACATTGTGCATGCTCTGTTGCCTGTGTCTATGTGCCTGTGGTTCTGTCAGTGTGATCATGTGATGTATCTGACCCCAGGAATGTGTCAATAAAGTTTCCCCTTCCTGGGACAATGAATTCTAGGTGTTCTTATTTCAATTTCCAGGAGTGTATAATCTATCTGATACCTTCTAGTATCTCCAGGATTCTTCCATGTGTACAAACATCTTTTATGATTCTCGAACCAAGTGTTAGCTATGATTAAGATATGCTCTGTGCAAAATTTCATTTCTTACCCCTGATCCATATTCACCTACTATGTTTCCTTCTCTCCCTTTTCCTACTCTCGAATTCCAGTCCCCCATGACTATTAAATTTTTGTCTCCCTTCACTACCTGAATAATTTCTTTTATCTCATCATACATTTCATCAATTTCTTCATCATCTGCAGAGCTAGTTGGCATGTAAACTTGTACTACTGTAGTAGGCGTGGGCTTCGTGTCTATCTTGGCCACAATAATGTGTTCACTATGCTGTTTACCGAGCGAGGTGGCGCAGTGGTTAGCACACTGGACTCGCATTCGGGAGGACGGCGGTTCAATCCCGTCTCCGGCCATCCTGATTTAGGTTTTCCGTGATTTCCCTAAATCACTTCAGGCAAATGCCGGGATGGTTCCTTTGAAAGGGCACGGCCGATTTCCTTCCCCATCCTTCCCTTACCCGAGCTTGCGCTCCGTCTCTAATGACCTCGTTGTCGACAGGACGTTAAACACTAATCTCCTCCTCCTCCACTATGCTGTTTGTAGTAGCTTACCCGCACTCCTATTTTTTTTATTCATTATTAAACCTACTCCTGCATTATCCCCATTTGATTTTGTATTTATAACCATATATTCACCTGACCAAAAGTCTTGTTCCTCCTGCCACTGAGCTTCACTAATTCCCACTATATCTAATGTTAACCTATCCATTTCTCTTTTTAAATTTTCAAACCTACCTGCCCGATTAAGGTATCTGACATTCCACACTCCGATCTGTGGAACACCAGTTTTCTTTCTCCCGATAACGACGTCCTCTTGAGTAGTCCCCACCCGCAGATCTGAATGGGGGACTATTTTACCTCCGGAATATTTTATCCAAGAGGATGCCATCATCATTCAACCATACAGTAAAGCTGCATGCCCTTGGTAAATATTATTAAGCTGCATTTTTTATTTTTGTTTGGAGGAACCTTTTTATTGTATTGTTTGTGTTAGTTGTTTATTTTAGAGTGTTTTCTCAAAATGTGGAATCTGCAGTGTTTCGATACTGTGTTTTTGAATGTGATGAGACTGATAAAATGATGGTTTACGAATTTAATAAAGACTTTTAAATTAAATTTGTCTATTTTCTGCTCTTACTGTGGCTGCTCAAACACTTGTTTGAATTTGTACTTGATGTTACTGTATTGTAGAGGCTTATAAACTTCAAGAAGATCTAAAATCTGAACACTATACATTCTAAAGTCTCTTAGTGTGTGTTCACATAAATAAAACCTGAAACAAACAAAGTTAGTGTGTAATGATTATTATACATCTCTTCCCTTCTTCCATAGGTGATTGCAGTTATGGGAAACGAACCTACATTGATCAAGCAAAAGATATACTTCTGTGTGCAGAGAAACATGCCCTTTATTTCAAAACACCTAAGGTAGGTGTAGTGTCATGTAGTGTGTGTGTGTGTGTGTGTGTGTGTGTGTGTGTGTGTGTGTGTGTAGGGTGGGGGAAGGTGGCATACTTCTACTGTTATGTCCATCTATGTGTTCAGTATAATGCTGCCAAAACGTAGTTCAAGGAGAATTTAGATATTAGTGTATGATAGCTCACCTGTTGTTGAAGTGACTGAAAAATAAGAAAATAAAAAGACTTAGTAAAAAGAACTGGAAAATACGAGTGTCGGATGGGCTGTGTTATGGTAACTGTAACTCATTCAAATGGATCAAAATGATTACAGATTATCATCTAGCCATCTGATTCTGTATAGTCTCCAGCAATGTCTCCAACATTAGGTGATAATATGTTGGACACAAAACATCCCTTAGATCATGACCTAATGCCCATGTAACAAAAATCAACAAGCATGTGTTTTCCAGTTCATGTTATTATCAGTGCGAACACCTAAAAATGTAGAACAGGGATGTTGAACCTTTTATCTTATCTGGGCCAACTGGACAAAAATGAATATTTTGGGCAACATATAATATACTTAAAGAAAAAAAATTGAGATGTACTGATGAGAGATAAGCATCACGTAGCGGGATTTTCATATTGAAAATATTCAATTTATCATAACTTCACATACATAGAATTTTTTGGAAAGTTTCTTTTTTGCCAGTCTTGGGGTAGATGCTTACTACTTGGACCACTTTGATACTTGCTATAGGTTGCAAGCAGGCTGCAGGTTGGGTACCCCTGATGTAGAATGCTGTGTTTTGTTTATTGATTTACACTCGTACATTATGTCCATTGGTATGGTCAGACTTGATTCTAATACTTGCATTGTCAGCAGAGAGAACTGGCTTTTTAAATTTATGGTGTTAGGTCATATATAAAAACAAGAACAAGAGTGATCCCAATACCAGTCCCTGTGGTACTCCTGTAGTGATTATTATCCATTCTAAAGATGATGTTTTGTTTGTGTGCACTCCCTGATGATGGAGCTTTCACTTTGATATGTGTTTCAGAAATGAAGCCTAAAAAACTGAAATACAGACTGTCAACCAGACAACTGGCTTTTATTCATAAAATATATGCTTCTCATTGTCTCTGGATGCAACATGAAACTATTATGGATTTACAAAAAAGAAAAAAAAGTTGTATTGTGTTATGAAAAGCTGATGTCTGTCATTTCAATGTCATAATCAAATATTTGTTCTGAGTTGAATATCTGGACAACTGTTGTTTTTGATTCCCTGTCCATATCTTATTGTTTCTTGTAATGTTGACGAATTATAAGTGTTTAATTAGTTAGCCTGTTGATCCCTTCTGTAGTTATTTAGAATGTGACGTAAATATTTGTACTGTTATAATTACAAGAGAGACCAAAGATGAAAAGAATGAACCACAGCAAGATGTCAGTTGTCTCTCCCCCCTCACCCCCCAACAAGTTTTCAGCTCAGGATGTTAATTCGTAAACTGCAAGTTCCATGTGGTTCACAGCATCTCTGATGCTTAATACTTGTCAGTACATTCATCAACAAATTGACTTGCTGCTTGTCGGTACTGATAACTTGAAACTGAACTTCCTCCAGTCATTAATTCATGAATATAGTGGTGCCTCACGTCAATATGTTTAGTTCAAGTGTGATGCACCCTGTTTTGACTCAGTGCAATGACACCCCTATTATCACAGAGCACATGATTTTTCACTGTGTTTAGTACCAATGTAACACTAAATAAAATACACTGCCAGAAAAAAAGTACACCTTTTAGAGGTTTCCAATTCACTCAAGATTTAATTGTTGCAACAGTCCATAAGAAGTACATGAAATGATTAAAATTACAGATCAGTAGCAAAGGCAGTTCTGAGGTACCAGGTGTCGACCCATACTGAAACACCCTTATTTGTATGTGATGTAGCCTCCACGGCTGGCAATGCAGACGATGACTCTGGCATCAGGCACTGACTCTGGCATCCAGATAATTGTATGGATGGTGAATACTGTCCTGGGATACGTAATTCAATGCCTACTTGACATGTTCATTTAGTTCTGTAAGTGTTGTTGATTGATGTGTGGCACAAGTCATTTCTTGTCCCAGCATGTCACACACATGCTTGATAGATTGTGCTGGTCAGGGAAGTCGCTGCATATCTTGAAGAAATGTCAAGTTTTATGGACAGTGTTTGGTAGAGCATTATCCTGTTGGAACAATACATCGCCTTCCTGTTACAAGAATGGCAAAAGAACTGGTCTAATAACATTCTGCAGGTAGCAAGTGCTGGTTAACACCCCCTCCAGAAACACCAAAGGTAAACAAGAGTTCCAGCTTATCACACCACAGGCCACAAGGTGTGAGGTGAGGCCAGTGTGTCCTGAATGAATGCATTCCCGAGACAACACTCACCTGGTCTACACCATATGTGCAAACGACTATCACTTGTATGTAGGCAGAGTCTGTTTTCACCACTGAAGACTGTGCCTTGCCATTCCATCTTCCAAGTGATCCTCTGATGGCACCAGTCAAGTCATGTACGTCGATGCCGCAGCATGAGTGGAAGACTGGCTAGAAGTGTGCATGCGCGTAGTCCCACTGCTAATAACCAGTTTGCCACAGCTTGTGTGACATGTCTTGGCTCACAAGTGCTCTTATCTGTGCTGTGGTAACTGTGTGATCTGCCATTGCTGCCCTTACAATACAACAGTCCTGGCAGACATCTGTGCTGCATGGAGGTGTGAAAATGTTCTTGTGACCACTGACACCAGCATAATTGCACAACTGATGCAGCAATTTTGCAAAAGGACCACCTGCCATGTGGGCAGCCACAATTTGACCTTGTTCACACCCGTTGTAGGAAGCATGAATGCAGCTCTGTGGCATGGTTTCCTGCTTGCTTCACATGTTTGCACCACAGTGAGCCTTCTGGCTGTGAGCATTCCCTGTTAAAAGGTAGAAACAGATGGTACTCTGGTAGCTATGCCACTGTGCTATCTGTTGGCACTTGATGTTGAAGACATTATCTGCTATACCCCAGGTGGCATATGCCACCATGGGATCAAAATCGACATCATCTTTCCAAATGTACTGTTCTCCCCACTTTTCACAGCACCCTGCTGTATGGAATTATATTCAGCACTAATATGCCACCTAGTTCAGTCATTTTTCTTAACTCAGAAAGGAATTGTAAGAGTGATGCAACAGCCTCAACAAACAGAAAGTCTTTAAACTGTGACCAATCCTCGCACTTTCCTGTGTATATTAGAAACTTGTCAATGTGATGGAAGGAATTAAAAAACATAATTAAAAATGTTAATATTCATGAGCGTGATGCAGAGCAAAAAGAAAAGTTTCATGTCCATTGGGTAAGGTCACCAACTTTTAAAACTTGCACTGCAAATAGTACAAGTTTACGATAAGTGTTCCCCATAGGGTAAAAATTGTTTCATTATTCTCACTTTAATAATTCTAGATGTTTTGTAAGGTTATCTGCTATACTTGTTGGTGAAAGTGTTTGCTGTTTGAATGAGTGTGTGCTGCCTGTGTTGGTGTAAAAATTGGAAATACTGTCTTAAGTGCTTTGTGCATGTTGCTGTGTTCTGTCTGTCTGTCTGTATTCGTCATGTAATGTCCTTGAGGCATCATCAGCGATTTTATTTATTATCTCCCATTTGTCTTTGTCCCTTATTCCCCATATCATGTCATTGGTGTCAGGTGTGCTGCTCTGTATTGGTGACAGTGAAAAAATGTGTGTTCTGGGGATCCATGTTCCCCACATGTATAAGCAGCACTCTGGCTGCAGCATACATGGAGTAAGTGCGCATGGTAAGGGCTGTGACTTGTCAGAAAGTGAACCATACCCTGACTGGGAGTGATGTGACTCAGTCTCAGATGTTTCCTGATGTCCGGGAAGAAATGATAAGCCCTATGGCCCTTATAGGTTAGCTCCCATTCCATTTGCCAGGTATCCACCTGCCATTTAATGACTTGGTGCTTCTCGGGGATGTTCTGTCCAGTAATCTCGATTACCTTATCCTGCCTCACTCTCCTTAGCCAGTACACTGCAGCCCAAAACCAAATGGTTATGTCGATACAGAAGGTTAAATGTGCCACGCAGAGTGATTACACTGACATGGTGTTCAAAGCTCCAGACAGCCTTACCCTGACATTTCTCTGCCTTATCTGCATGATGTTCCTATTCATCACCAGATATATTCAGTGGACCCAAGCACAGGACTGGAACAACGGAATCACTTTTTCCACCAGGATTTTGACTGCCTCTCACCATGTACTAAAATGAGAAATATCCCCCTCACTACCTCCCCCCCCCCCCCCCCCCCCTCCAGAGTGGCATTCTGCTGCCCACCCAACCTGTGCAATAGTGTTGTCTATCCTTATTCCACACCTGCTCCCACCCCATGGTCTCATGGCTCATATCCTTGCAGTAGACCCTAGATGCATCCATCTTCCCATTATTGCCTACTCCATCTCTGTCACACATCTCCTAACCCATCGAAGGTAGGGCCACCTGTGAAAGCAACCAAGGATGTGATCTACCAACTTAGCTGCAGCCACTGTGCCACAGTCTATGTGGACATGACAACTAACATGCCGTCTGTTCACATGAATGAATACCACCAAACTGTGGCCAGGAGACAGCTGGAGCAGCCAGTTGCTGAGCCTGCTCTCCAACACATATGACTTTAATGACTATTTCACAGCCTGTGATATCTAGATTCTTCCCACCACCACCACCACCACCGCCACCGCCTTTTCTGAAGTTGGCACTCTGTTCCAACATACCCTTCATTCCCTTAACACACTTGCCTCAACCTTCACTAGTGCCTATCCTCCACCTGCTTATCCCCTTATCTGCTCCTACTCCAGTACTACCCACAATTTCTATCCCACTAATGGACCTGCATAGTCCTTTTTCCTTCTCTACTCCCCCCCCTCCCCCCCCCCCCCACCCCCACCCCAGCACGGTGTCCTGATGCTGCACTAGCAGCCCTACTGTGTCTCCACCATGTACTTCATGCTTTCACAGGCCGCACTAACACTTTTCACCATCTCTACCGTGCTCTCCCTCCCTACCCCATTCCTTTTCTATATCTGGACTGAACAAAGTGGTTGGCACATTGGACTCACGTTTGGGAAGACGACAGTTCAACTCTGTGTTTGGACATCCAGATTTACATTTTTCATCGTTTCTGAAATCACTCCAGGCAAATGATGGAATGGTTTGTTTGAAAGGGCATGGCCATTTTCCTCCCCAATCCTTGACAAGAAAAGGAGCTTGTGCTCCATCTCTAATGACCTTGATGTTGATGGAACAGTACAGTCTAATCTTTTGTTCTTCCCCTATACCCCCACTACCCACTCCAGCAAAGATTGCTGCTTACCTCAGATACAGTCGCAGTCAGCCTTAGTGCCTGAAGATGACAGTGGCCATGTTTGTGGAAACTGTGCATGTGTGAAGTGAGTTTTCTACACCTGATGAAAGGGTTAGTCTGACAGCTGAATATTTTCTCTTTCATTGTGCCTGTATGTGACTCAATGCCTCCCCTATGTGGTGAATAGGAGTCTATCCTTCCCATATTGTTGTTATTCCATACTGAGTGTTCCATTGTGTGTTTTTACTATTGGGAAATGTTAGTCCTAGTATGCTACATTGGTGAAATCCTGTATAAATACATTTTGGTTATGTTAGCTGCTTCACTAAAACTTAAGCATTATTTGAGGTTTGTGTTAAGTCTTCATACTCTCTCTCCTAGTTATGATTCGAACAAGTCAGTAGCTATGCCTCTCATTCCTAAAGATTCTAGATTATTCAGTAGAATCAACAGTGTCAAAAGCCTAGATCCGATTTGATCTAACTAACACATGGAAACAAAATCAACATTAGTCTTAGCCCACTGCTGCCCACACCTAAAATGAGTTTATTGTAGGGTTTTGCTCCCTATGATCCTAGTAAAGCCAGTGCCCTCAAAAAGCAGTAAGAGACAGTTTACTATTTCCTTATTAGACATGATTTCTTCAGGACATAATGCTCTGAATATTGTGTTTCTCATTTCCTCCATTGCTTCACATTGGGAGATTAAGTGTGGTGTGGTTTCTTCCACCTCACCTCATAGTCTACACTTATGGACTTCTTCCTCTATATCCACTGTTTATAGGCGTTTTCTTAAAGTTCCCATGACCACTCATAAGTCCCACCATGTTCGTCATTTGTCTCCTGCTCAGTTCCAGAATTACAGAACTTATCTTGAAACAAGGCTCAGGCATCATTAGCTTACTGTGTTTTGTTTTTGGATCATAGATCCAGTTCTTTGTCACTAATTCCTGTGTGTTCAGGGACCCACAGCAGGTTTACCCCATTGCTTTCTGCGAGTCTCACTAGGGCTTCATGATGTTCTGCAACAATCTTTGATCTCATTGCAGGGGTTGATAGAGGTTTTAGAGCTGCTTGGCTGTGTGAATAAATGTTGTAGCATGTATGCAAATTCTCCCATGGGCACGTTTGATAGCAGATATTGCTGCCTGAAGTACTGTGGCCAGCTTCCCTAGAGAAATTTCCCTCTCCAGTCTAGGCTGCAGCCATATACTCTGGACCCAGCACCTTCATTTGTTTTCTACCCACCAGTAAACCAGAGTATGTCTCCTGAATGATGCAGCTGCTTCCTTCTTCCAATTGTTACTCTGAAAGGTTTATTGCATGGTGTCTACAGGTCATGAAAAAGTAATGAAAATGATCAAGTGGTAATGAAAAGGTAAAGAAATTCAGTTGGTGGTCATGAATTTCGTTTTGTATGTCAGTCAGGTGTGGTTCTAGAAGGGTGTAGCAAGTTAGAGCTACCTCAAAAAATGTTGTATCCGGCAGTCCATTTAATAAAAAAAAAATATATAAGGATTCATCAGAACTTATTAAAAGTCTTTGTTATGTGTAGAGGACTTAAGTGTCCATCTGTGCAAGCCTCTGCTACTGTGGTTTGCAACCTTGAGCGGAAATTGAGAAATTTGGAGGTGTGGCTTTGTTCAGCTATGTGTGGTGTATACACATAGTGGAAATGACTTACAAATTATAGCTCTGCCCACAAAAGTGCTGCCATCTCATGTATTGCTGGAGGATTATCAGTTAGAACAGCTGTTTTTTTAATTTGTCCACTCCCACTGCAGTTTAAATCTCTTTAATCTGCATTTTTTTTTGGAAAGACATTTCCTTAAAATTTTTTAATAGTTAACATAAAATTATTGTAATTTAATCTCCTTTTAAAGGTGTGAAGGACAATCACAGTAAAATTTATTACTCGCTAGCCAAAACGTTTCCCACATCATATTAGTATTACTCATGAACTATACCGACCTCTGTCGAGCATTTTGTGCAAATCTGACTTTGAAATTAGAGCCAGTGGCATTTCATGTGTATGAGCACATGAAAGAGACATCCAGCAGTGGTTCATTCACTAGTTTCAAGGCAACAAAACAAGTTGTTTTTTGGTGTAGTAAAAACAGTGCCAGCACAGTCGCAAGTTTCTTCTGAACAGAATTTGACTGGCGGTAATGAATTACAATCACTTGCTCCTGCTACAATTGCTAGAACTTCAGCTGAAGAGAGTTATAAAACAAACTGAATGAAACATTTTTTAGTTGGTGATAAGACAGTATTGTATTGTATTGTATGTTAGCCGGGGACCTAGAAATGATGGAGAGGCTCCGTCCCCTGCCGCAGCCGCAGTGGTCTACAACCCCACGACGACTATCGCAGTCCACTTCACCACCCCGCTGCCCCACACCAAACCCAGGGTTATTGTGCGGTTCGGCCCTCAGTGGACTACCCCCCCACCCCCCGGGAATGTCTCACACCAGACGAGTGTAACCCCTATGTTTGTGTGGTAGAATAATGGTGGTGTATGCGTACATGGAGAACTTGTTTGCGCAGCAATCGCCGACATAGTGTAACTAACGCGGAATAAGGGGAACCAGCCCGCATTCGCCAAGGCAGATGGAAAACCACCTAAAAACCATCCACAGAGTGGCCGGTTCACTGGAACTCGACACAAATCCGCCAGGCGAATTCGTGCCGGGGACCAGGCGCTCCTTCCCGCCCAGAAAGCCGTGTGTTAGACCGCACGGTCAACCGGGCAAATTACAAATTATGTTTCCTGATAGTGTGATTGCCAAAGAAATGTAGTTATGCAAGGGTAAGTTGTCATGTATAATTACTTATGGACTTGGCCCTTATTTCCAGAATCTCCTAGCTAACATAGTCAGGGAAGTTGGGTTCTTCTGTGTGTCATATGATGAGAGTTTAAACTAAGTTGTCCAAAAGGGACAGACAGATTTGATGATTTGTTTCTGGGATGAATAAAAGCAGTCCACTTCTAGAAGGTATTTAACCTTTATATTTTTGAAATCTGCCACATATTCTGTTTTTCAGTCAAGTTTCCTGGAGTGTCTGAATAGTTTGAATTTGTCACCTAAGAACGTACCTGTAATTGAAATTTCAATGCATGGGCCAAATGTGAACTTAAAGATGTTACATTATCTGCAAGGCTTCTAATCAATGAAAAAAGTAATCAACCACAAATGTTTCATTATGGCATTTGCTCACTTCATGTAGTGAACGGAGCTTTGAAAACTGCTCATAATAGAAGTGGTTGGAATGTTCATGAATTTCTTAGTTTATCTGGTACTTATTGAAGGATTTTCCCTCAAAGAGGGCAACCTTCTCAGATATCACTGGGGTTTCCAAATTTCCATTCAAGTATGTTCTATAAGATGGACAAGAAATATTGAATACATGAAGAAAGCACTTGAACTTATTCCGCATTTGAAGAAGTAGTTGCTGAAGTACATAAAAGACCACCTGAAAGTAGAAACTTTGAAAATATTAAACATCAGTAAGAAGATAAATTTCTTTGTGCAAAACTTCAATTTCTTGTATCATTATCAGTTGACCTTGAGGGGTTTGTAACTAAGTATCAGTCAAATGACTCTATCATCCTGTTTTTGTACAAAGATTTGTTCAGTTTCATGTATAGCATTGCTTCTCAGTTCAAAAAGAAAACTGTTATGAAAAATTCTAGCAAATTACTTGCTGTTGATGTTACTAAATTATGTAGCTGTAAAACAAGTCATTATGTAGAGATTCGATTTGGTGTCACTGCTGCTAGCAAGAACTACGTGGAAAAGTTAATCTTATTTTCAGAAATAGGTGCAAAGGTATTTTTCAAAATCTGTATCTGAAAATTGCAAAGCAGAGTCCTTTGAAATTAAAGGTAGTCAAAGGTGGCTTATGTTTATCATCCAAAGTTTAGCAGAGCATCATTTTGAGAAATTCTTGAGTGGCAAGTGCACTGGAAAAATTTGTGTCAAAAAACATATGACTCCATCAACAGCTGGCATTGTGAAGAGAGAATACTTTAAATTTTGTGAATATTCAAAAAACTGAACAATTCAATCCTAAGGAGGAAAAACTTGATCACTTCCTGATGAATTTACTGCTAAGTGTGAACCATGACTTCATCAAGTTCATGAAGAAGCTTCTATGCATGTTTCATGAAAATGCTGCAGTTGGAAGAGGCGTTTGCGTTAATAAAGCAATTTTAGTTCCAAAATTAGAAGAAGATACAGCTGTTGCAGAAAGAATTTTTTACAGTGCTATACAGTTGTTACAGTGGTTTACTTAATAGTGAGAAGCAGCTGAGGGTGGACATTGCAAAATCAATCAGTGATACTAGCTGTGAAGAATGCTTCATCAAAAAGAGTAGAAATCTTAAAAAGAGGAAATCTGATGAAAATGAAGTGGCCAATCTTAAAACAAGAACAGTTCATTAAATGAAAGAGCACAAAAATGAGGGGCCCAGTGGAAAAGGGGCACTTGGCACCAGAATAGGTCATGTCAGGAAATGGGAATTAAGGAAATATGATTTTGTATGGTAATGTGAACTCCTGCTGTGATACCAACAGTTGTTACAGTAACTAGATGGTGTTCTGCAAATACTATTAAATATTAGGCCACTTTATTACAGTTTAAAGTACAGAAAATGAAATCCTTGACATGTAGACACATTACATAGCATGTCATTAATAGTCAAACTCCTCATCAGTGTTTTGCTGTTCTATTGTATCGTCATTACCATCATTTATCAATGACTGAAAAAACTTGAACACATTACATAGCATGTCATTAATAGTCAAACTCCTCATCAGTGTTTTGCTGTTCTGTTGTATCGTCACTACCATCATTTATCAATGACTGAAAAAACTTGAATATATTGGAGGCACAAACTGCAGTAAACTTTGAAGGCCCTTGAACTTTGCTGCCTTAATTCGACGTCTATTTGGATACTTAGGAACTAACTGGCAGTATGCAAGCTTCATAAATTGTCCATGACACTTCTGTAAACTAACTCGCACAGGTTTCTGGTTTGATTGTGTGAATATTTGATATATACAGAATGTTCACCACTCACTAATCTAAACACCATTGCGTTTCTGATGTCTGCAGGCTTTTTGTCAACAGTAACGTTACATTTGATGATACTGTTCATTATAGACAACAAAGACATGAAGTCGTGTTTCTTCATCAACCACAATGCATGGGTTCGTTTGGTTGCTCTTTCTCATAAGTTCAACCCATTTTTCTGTAGTGTACACAGCCTGTGTCTTTCTTTTCAGCTTCTCAATAACTCCAAAATCCTTGTTATATGGCAGGAACATGTGACCAGGGAGGAGAAATTTGTGCTCAACAACATCAAAACATTTTTTATCTAGGAGGTACAACCACAGACCTAGGATAATATAGTTTTTATTTTGTCCAACACACAAATCAGAATAAATGATGAGCCTTTGATGACGTTCTTCCACCACCTAGTCTAAAGCATTTAAAATGCAGCTAGCTACTTCATCGGCCCCTTTAGATGCATCATTCTTGGACCAGACACACATCACTGCCTTCTCATCACTACAACGGTGAATACAGAAATTATATGTCCAAAGTTATCTCTTATAAAAAACTGATTCTGTCAAAATATGTGGTGTTGGCAACGCTTGTTGTAAGTCCATGCACCATCCTGTTTTGACTCATTTGAGTCACTATTCAGGGCACTATATGCAGCTTCAGCTTTCTCAAGGTGTAGTTTGATGTCTGTGGATTTGATGTTATTAGGTACTCCAGCAGAATCACAAATACGACATGTATCACTTGACGGCAGTTTAAAACCAATATTATATTCTGTGTTGAAAATGGTTTCATACACATGTTGTTTCACTGGGACTTCATCTGTATTTTTAAGATCTTCACAGTACAAATGATACATTCCAGCAATCGAGTGAGCGGAGGTTATGTAGGACTTGTTCGGATTCTGTGTTCTACCATAATGTGATGTGTACCTTGGAAACATTACGATGTGATTTTTAACCTTATTTTTTCTCTTGTTATCAATGGCTAGAGGTCTGTTAGAATGCTTGCCTCTTCTGTCCCGTCTAGGTGTATGTACAGATACATGTGTTGTAGATTCATGACACTCTGTGTCACATTCTTCATTGCTACAGACAATCTTCAAACGTTTAATAGAAATGACATGAACAGCTAAAAATGCAGTCCTACACACTTCAGCTTCAGTAACTGGAGTGTCATGAATTAAATACCTGAAAGAAACATTCCTCTGACTTACTGTTGGAACCTTCCTCTTCTTTGGATACACCTTTTTGCACTTGTTAGGCCACACTAATCCAAATAAATAAGCATTTTGCTTATTATAATCTCCCAAACAATAAAACTCAATAAATATCCCTCATTCTGTTCTTCATTCAATGTTGAATATTTGTAGAAACTAGTTTTGCACTATGGATCACTGGCACTACGAAACACTTTCTCGGGCACAATCTTATTTTTTTGGGATTTATATTCTTTTCCATTGTTTCTTAACCTCTTCCTTTCATTATCTTTCCTGAACAACATTTGAGAAACACTTTCTGATTGGCTCTCTGAAACCAAGTCAACCAGGTTTCAGGTTCATAAGGAAAGGGTTTGTCATTGTACCACACATATTTTTGAGAGGTCATAACTAGAGGAAATGAGCAAATCAAGATCACAACTTTCAACAGTTTCAATCCAGTATGTGTACAGATTTTCAGAGGATCAAATTAATGATCTTTTCATTATTTGTTCATTACCTCTTTAGTTATCTTTCACCTTGCAACATATATTCTTTACATGAGGGTTCCATAATAGTTTCACATCTGGATTTATCCCTACATACTTCACTATCCACTGTACTAGTAGACTTCCGTCAAGGAGCTTGAGATTCCAGTATGTGAACTGGATCGCCTTCGTCATAAATGGCAGCACAACAGTTTTCTTACAACTGACCTTTGGATAGTATTCAATTTTAGTTGGTTAATTCACCACTAGGTTCCACGGTAGTGGGGACAAAACCTCTCCTTGCAGACACCCCCTGGTGGTGTTGATCACTATTATCATCATTCGTCATGGTGGCTTGTACCATTCTTCTGCTTAAAATGGTCTTAATCCATTTGCATATGATGATCGCAATGCCGTGCTGTTCTGCAGCTCTAGGTTGTGTTGTTAAAATCTCCTTTGATATCCAGGAAGATACAGAGAGCAGTTTCCTGAAAGAGTAAAGCTTTTTCCACATTTCAAACAGATGGAGAAGTTCTGTTTCACATAATTTGCGTGGTTGATATGTGAGTTGATTTACATGTAGGGAAACCTCAGTGGAGCTCTTTTTCCTTAACTTATACATACCTGATGAAACCCCTCTGTTCGGAGCATCAGTTACTGCTGTCATGTCCAAGCAATGGATATTAAGTGGACCACATTAAACCTGTTCTCTTAACACTCCCAACAGCGTGTGGACTGTCAACAAAACACTGGTGGTCATGGAATACAAACAAACATAAAAGATAACATCAACTATGGCACTTCATGGATGGGAGGAAAAGTGAAATATATTGCATACATAGTAACTCAAGCAGGAGCAGGTTACATACTAGGGATGAGAAAAACTGAACATTAAAACTGATCCTGGTAGTTTAGTTCTGAATAACTGATACTCTTTGGTATTTGGTCTCATTTATAGTAGTTATCTTTTATTTTTTTTACGTATAACTGAGTAATAAACCAAAATAGCTATTAGCCATAGCAGCACTTCTAAAATTGTTTTAAAATAAAACTTTTATATAAAAAAAAAGGATTAATTTTTAAACATAAAATTTGGATTGGTTTGAAATATTGTATTGTTGTATAAAATGGGGAAAGCGATCAGTGCTATTTTAATAACAATGCCGACAGAAACAAGCAACAAACACATGGCATAAGAAATGGTACAGGACTGATGAAGAAATATTATCATTTTGTTGTGTGTTGTAGCTTAAGGTAAGCATGTATGTGCAGTGCACAAGACTTGGCCCTGCTGGACATCCATTGTATTGCAGGATGACACTAATCCTAGTCTGGATATATCTTTTCAAAGTGATGTACAGTGCTTCATATGCTTTAAAAGATTAAAGCTTTGTCTGTCACTTGTATGAAATAATAAAAGAGGAAGTAAATTAGTCTTCTTTTCTTCTTCTTCTTCTTGATCGAGTGGACCGAAAGCTGCTACAAGTTTCCTCCCCCATTGTATTCTGTCCATTGCTGCTATCTGCCATCTGTCCACATCCATTGATGTGTGGTTTAAATCTTTGTGGAGGCCATCCTTCCAATGCTTCTTGGATCTCCCTGGTGGTCTCTTTCCTGTAGGTGTGAAAGCCAGGAGCTTCTGAGGCTATCTGTGGTCTTCCATCCAAGCCACATGGCCAGTCCACTGCATTCGTTTGGCTTTGACAGTTCCTGCTATGTTGAGCTGCTGGTATAGTTCCTCAAGCTCTTGGTTGTGTCTGATCCCCCATTCCCCTGTGTCTGCATCCAGAACCAGGCCAAAAATCTTCCGAAGCACTTTTCTCTCAATATCGAAGAGCTTATGGAAGTCCTGTTTCTGGATACCCCATGTCTCCCACCCATATAGAACAACAGGTTGGATCAGGGTTTTGTATAGTTGAATCTTGAACTGTCTGGAGAGAGACCTGGACCAAAGCAGTTGTGCTAGGCTGTGGTAAGATCGCTTTCCTGCTTGTATTCTCACATTGATCTCTGCTTCACATGACAAGTTCTCACTTAAAAGTGCCCTTAGGTATTTAAATTCATGCACTCTTTCGTAGCACTGGTCTCCCACCTGCAGTGATTGTAGATGACCAGCAGTCTGACAATGCATCATAACGAGGTACTCTGCTTGGCTTCATTTATGTTTAGCCCAAAATTGCTGGCAGCCTTCTTTAGTGCTCTAGTCATTGGCTCCAACTCCTCTTCAGACCTAGAGATTAAACAGATGTCATCTGCATAGGCTAAGTATGCTAGTCTCTTTCCTTCAATTTCAATCCCTTTTTTCTCTTGAAAGGCCTCGCGTACGATCTTCTTGAGGGCAAAGTTGAACAGGATAGGGGACAAACCATCTCCTTGCCTGAGTCCTGTCACAATTTTAAATTTCTCAGTTACATGATGTTCCATCTGCACCTTTGCATGTGTTTCATCCAGACAGTTCTTTATCAGATTGATGAGTTTCTCTGCCATGCCAAACTCCCTCAAACAGCTGAGCATGCTCTTGCAATATATACAATTATAGGCCCTCTTAAAATCAATGAATAAAATATGCAAAACTTTACCATATCACACAGTTTCTCAGTGAGATGCTGGAGACTGAAGATGTGATCTACTGTTGATCACCTTGGCCAGAAATCTCCCCGGTACTCTCCAATCACTGATTCTGCCACTGGCTGAATTCTATGTATGAGGCAATTGGACAGGATCTTTAGTAGACATTAAGCAGGGGGATTCCTCAATAGTTGGCACAGTTCAGTTTGTCGCCCTTCTTATGTATTGGACAAATCAGAGCTATTTTCCATTCTTCTGGCAGTTCTTCTATGGTCCATATTGCCCATATCAGTCAGTGTACTCTTTCTGCAAATTTCTCTCCCACTGGCAGGATCATTTCAGCCGTGGTAACAGCAATAAATTAAAAACTTACATCAATTCATTCTTGGTATACAATAAAAACAGAAAGTAGCTGATCCGCTGCCTGTGACTACATAATATGTAATGTATTGCGAATACATAGAAAGAAGGATCCTTTATTGTATGATTATATGATAGCGGAACAAACACTGGTAGCAGTTACTTCTGTAAAATATCTGGGAGTATGCGTACGGAACGATTTGAAGTGGAATGATCATATAAAACTAATTGTTGGTAAGGCGGGTACCAGGTTGAGATTCATTGGGAGAGTGCTTAGAAAATGTAGTCCATCAACAAAGGAGGTGGCTTACAAAACACTCGTTCGACCTATACTTGAGTATTGCTCATCAGTGTGGGATCCGTACCAGGTCGGGTTGACGGAGGAGATAGAGAAGATCCAAAGAAGAGCGGCGCGTTTCGTCACTGGGTTATTTGGTAACCGTGATAGCGTTACGGAGATGTTTAATAAACTCAAGTGGCAGACTCTGCAAGAGAGGCGCTCTGCATCGCGGTGTAGCTTGCTCGCCAGGTTTCGAGAGGGTGCGTTTCTGGATGAGGTATCGAATATATTGCTTCCCCCTACTTATACTTCCCGAGGAGATCACGAATGTAAAATTAGAGAGATTAGAGCGCGCACGGAGGCTTTCAGACAGTCGTTCTTCCCGCGAACCATACGCGACTGGAACAGGAAAGGGAGGTAATGACAGTGGCACGTAAAGTGCCCTCCGCCACACACCGTTGGGTGGCTTGCGGAGTATCAATGTAGATGTAGATGTAGATGTTTCTGCTTGTAGCCCTTGAAAATGGAAAAATTAACACGAAAAATACAAGTTCTTCAACCTTAGTTTTCACTACTCAGTTTTGACTACTCATAATGCGCAAATGGTGGTATGATCCCCCATTACATCATTTTTCAGCAGAGTTTCAGAAAATTAGAATCAATAGGAGAATATTGGTGATTTTTTGGTAGTATCTTGAAACTGAGAGTCAAAATTTTTCAATCTTCGTTCGAGATTTCTACATTTATTATAGGAAACAATGGGAATAAAAAACTGGAAATTGATTATTTCACAAACCACTTATTTTGAGCAGTTTTAACAGTCAGGTTAAACTGGTGTGGAAAAAATTAATATTACTGGAAACCAGTTGTTTCAGTGTAACCACCATCCCTGTTATGCACAGAGGACCTGCAACATTGTACCAGTAAGCGTGCCACACAAAAGACATGAAAACAGTGTCAGTATTGTGCCATGTGTAAGGAAGAGAGAAGACAACACATTTAAAGATGAAAGGTTCAATCTAAAATTAGGATGTACCTGATGTTCGTGATGAGGTATGTTGCTGAAACATTGCACCAATAAGTCATTATCACCTGGCTTCACACCTCAGAAATCTTCACAAAGATGCGTGCCTGGTAAAAATTCCATGTAAACTTTAAGCAATCTTAAGTATTCTCTATTATCGATTGATGAAGTTGCAAACCGGCACAATGAAAAGACACTAACACAGTAGCGTTTGGCCAAAGCCTTTTTCAGAAAAGGAAATGCATACACTTTCATTCAGACAAGCAAGTTCACGTCATGTACAGGTCATGTGTGCAGAGGCTGCAACTTAATGCGTCATCTTTATGGTAAGTAGCAGTCTATTTTTTCCTTATATTGTTGGCATTCTGACTTGGAGTTTCCACATCATATCCTGTGTGTTAAGATGATTCAATCAATGAGATCATTATTTTATTGTTTATTCCTGCATGATAGTGTAGTGATATTTGAGTAGTGTGGCCATTAAAGTGTTGGTCAAGGTTACAGTCATTAAAAACAGTTGAGAGCAGAAAATATGTTCATGAACGAAAGGGAAAACATAAATTGTGCAGACTTTTGAAACTTGATGGTTCTTAATCTTTTTAAAGGGTGATAATTTGTACAAAAAAGAGCTATTCAACAATTAATCCAAAAATTAGATAGAAAATTTACCCTCGACGATGTGCCAAGGGGGGACAACAGGACAGCACAGGAGAAAAATTAACTGAGAAATGACAGCAAACAAGGGCTGGAGACCTCAGATGTGAGAACTGTCAGGAAAGACAAGGAAGAACATAGTGGAACTAGAAGCTCGCAAGACAAAGGAACAGCTGATTACAAATGCAACTATTCTAGTTACACCATGTTAAAGGTTACATCATGTTAAAGTGTATGCATACTGCTACATGAGAAGTAGAACCTTTTTATATTGTAGGTTTATTTGCAAGAATTAATTTAGCAAAATAAATATTCCACACATCTCCACATTTAAACAAAATATTTATAGTTGTGCTTCTTACCATGTTATTAAGCCTATTTTAAAAAATCAAATTAATAATGATGGACACATTTACAGGTTGTTTTTGTGTTTACACGTGGTGTGGATGAAGAAACTGTGAAGTGCCTTACTGACCTTGGTGTTACAGTTAGGAGTATAGGAAATGAATCTGACTGGTCTGAAAAAAATAAAGATGAAGCTAAAGGAACGCTAGAAAATCAGAATCAGCATAACACAACAGTTTTCAGCTGCAGTTCATTAAAGGAAAACAAAAATGGTTTGCTAGCACATGTCAGGTATATTAAACAAAAATTAAATGAATTAATTACGCATAGCAGTTGTTGCTAATAGGCTGTCATTTCCTACACATACAATTTATGTTGAGTTGCATTATTATATTACATTATAAAAATTAGGGACATGCAAGTTGTTTCTGTTTCACGGACTCAAAAACAGTTTTTATTTCAGTGATATTCAGTGCCTGAATCTTGATGTAACAACTTTACTTGCTTATGTGTCTGATTTAACCAATGGAGGATGTTACTTTGATTTTGATGATCCTTGTATTAATTATCAAGCTGAGCAGGAAAGGAAAGAACCATTGAAACCTCTTCTGGACAAACTGTTTGTTGGTGAGTGCTATATTATTGTATACTAATATGTAGTAGTTGAATGTATGGATACATGTATTTTTAATGTAACTGCTATGATATGACATTCTGTGTCATGCTTTATGCTGTGTATTTACTTCTTGAGTTTTTATTTTACTCTCATTGTAGGCATACACTTCTGATCACCACCACAACATATATTAACCTTTTAGTATTAAGTTAAGGAATAATGAAAATATTTATTGTATGGGGATCGAGATGTTACGTACGGTAATATCGAACCCAACATTAAGTATTCACTCGTTTACAATGAATTAACTTTACTTTGATCATGTCGGTATAAACGTATCCGCTCGAATACAGAGTTCGGAACACACTGAGATCAACAGTTTTCAAAGAAGTTCGTTCTCAAAGATGAGTCAGTCGACTCTTGCAGTCGATAACCGCCACAGAGCCGCCACCGGTAGTGCGGAGCACGGTAAAAATGATGAGAGGCGTGTGTGCACCCGGCCGATGAAGCAGGTGCACATGACCGATTGTGTCGTGGCAGGCGCTAGTGCAAGGCGCGATCAGACCGTTCCTCGATGTCTTGGTAGGCACAACCAGTGGAGGGAAGGAGGCGTGGAAGGCGTCCGCAGGTTGACCGTGCCATGCTGCTGATGGCACGGTGGAAGCAGAAGGCGGCGGCGTGTTGGTGGGGAGAACATCGTCGTGCCGAGGCCATGTGGCGCAGTGGGGTTTTGATCCAATCAAAGGCGCGGAGTGCGTCGAAGATGCGATGCGATGTATTGCCAAAGTATTTGCCGGCGAGCGCCGTGGTAATTGCAACGTGTCCGGTAACAGTTTAATATTGGCCGTATGACATAAAGGAGCAAGCATGCTGTGGCTTAACAGGTTGCGTAAGAGATGCTGGATGAGCAACACTCGCAATAATGATAGAGTTATAGAGGTGCTTGATGTTGCAGCATGGGAGAAAACAGCAAGCTGCACATGACTGACCTTGGCAGTGGATGACTTTGGTGTAGACGGAAGCATCACCTCAGAGTCCATGGACAGTGAGTGTGTTACAGCGGTAGATGGCAGGATGTTCCAAGCGGAGTTGACAGTGCCAGTGTTTTGATGTGCGAAACAGCTGTGATCGAAGGTTGGGAGGTGTGGCCATGAGCCATGTGCATGAGGCATGGCGACGGTGAGAGATGGTGGAAGGCAGGCGTGGTCAGCGAAACCATGGTTGGGGCAGGAAGGTGATGAGACGTAATGTGAACATGAAGAAGTCGAATCGGCGGATGAACTACTGGTCCATGGCGGAGAGGCGGACACAGTTCGATGGAAATGGAGCTGCGTGTGTGCTGTCGCTGTCAGCACTGTGGTCGAGCCGTAAGGCTGCAAGCTGTACGCGTGAAACTGCTGCACAGTCATGTGTCGGAGCGGAAAGATGCTCACTCGTCGAAGCAGAAATGGCAGATGTGTTGGTCGTACATTGCGGAGGTAGTGAAGAGGGTGGCAAAGGAAGTGGCACTGAAATGCGGCTGGTTATGCTGTGGTACAGAAACGAAGTGTCTGGAACTACCAAGGAAAGGTGGCAGCGGCGTAAATAAGTTGCTTGTATCACATCAGTAATGTAGAATTTCCACTTGAGGCGGCGTGATGATGACAGTTGTGACATCTGGGACATAGATCCACGTAGCATGATTGTCAGGGTATTAGTTGTAGCTGGTAGTAACGGCGAAGGATCGTCAGCAGTTGGAGGCGGAACAATGACAGGAGCATCTCATTGCATGTTGTGCTCGGTCGGTGTCGGCTGCAGCATGTGTAACTGATCTTGTACCAACAAGTTGTATGTCGCAATTTGCTCACGTAGCTGTCGCAAGCGTTCAGGCGAAAATGCATCTCATTGTATGTCGTGCTCGGTCGGTGTCTGCTGCAGCATGTGTAACTGATCTTGTACCAACAAACTGTATGTCACAATTTGCTTCCGTAGCTGTCGCAGTTGTTCAGGCGAAAATGTTTGTCATGAAGCAGTCTGCTGTGTATCACTGAGTAAGATACAGTCGAAATCAGAATCTGTCTCTAGCAAAGGGTAACCTGGCGTACATGACAAGGTCAGCGGCACAGTAGTGACGTAACAGTTCGAGTAGAAGAGATCGTGTGTGCGATCGCGAATGTGAAACTCAGTACTTGGCGGCGGCGGAGTAAGAACATGTTCACTGCTGTATGAAGCAATGATATGACTGAAATCGTGTTCTGGCGTGGGTGAACAAGTTGCGGGCGCGATCGAGTAGTGAACGGCCGGGCAGTAAGCGCGCGTAGTGTCAGTGAGTTGTTGACAAGTTGTAGGTGCGGAAGCTGTGACGGAATCGTATGTCGCGCAGCTGTTTGTTTTGACTGTGTCGAGGTCAGTGAGCCAGCAGGCGGCGGCCGTTACGTTGCTGTCGGTAGCGGTTGAGCAGAGTCGTTGCTCGTACTGCGTAGAGGGAGGTGTGGCACGTGCAATGTTGAACTGAGAAACAGCCGGCATTGTCGTCGGTGTAATTGGTCCATTGTCATTGATCGGTAGGATGCCCTTGATGAAATTGTTCCTGTGATGCTGGTGACAGACGCTGAATTAAAGCGGCTTTCACTCTGGTGTACTTGTCACTCAAATTGTCACAGGTAATGTCCATAATTATATAATGATAGTCCTTTAGGTGCCTGAAGAGTACGAGGTATTTTTCACTTTCGTCGGTGATGCCATAAGAGGAGAATATATACTCTGTGGCCATGAACCACAATGGAAGTTGGTCCGAGAGTAATGTTGGTAGTTGAATGCTACAAATGAGGGACAAGCGCGGAGAAGCAGCAGAAAAGTTGGCGTGAACATTCGAACTCTGGAAGACGGGCTGTGCGGAAACTGGGTCGAACGAATTTGCATGCGACGCGGAAGACGTGGTAGCTGTGACGGACGTTTGTGAATTTGACCAGGCATGCAATTTAGCCGTAGTTCAGAGTTCGTGCGAACTGGGATTTGCAACATAGTCCCCGTTTGTTGCAGTCCATTGTTTGGCATGATTGTCCGATGTCGAAGCACTGCACAAAGTTAATTCATTACACAAAAGCAAGTCAAAATTGTTCAAATTAATCGGCGAAGGAGGACTGCACTGTCCGGAAGTGAAATTACCGACGCGTTGAGTGGGTTTCGATGGATGACGTGTGCGCCTTGGTCGCATTGTTGATGTGTGAGAAGGTGACGAAATTTACCAAAAAGCACGATTCACACAAGAGTTGGGAATTTACACACTATTTACACTTCCTGTACACTGCATCCAGATGCGGCGCGATGTGAAATCGATGGACGTAGAAGTCTGACAAAGGGTTGCTGCATTGTTTGTCCATGGCGATGTTCCAGTATACATTTCTGGCATCGTAAACAGCGTTGGTGAGCGTCGGGGTCACCAGTATAGGGATTGAGATGTTACATACGGTAATATCAGACCCAACATTAAGTATTCGCTCGTTTATAATGAATTAACTTTATTTTGATGATGTCGGTACAAACACATCCGCTCGAATACAGAGTTCGTAATACACTGAGATCAACAGTTTTCAAAGAAGTTCATTCTCGAAGATGAATTGGTCGACTCTTGCAGTCGATAACCGCCACAAGTGTGTCATTTGGACAACGTTATTTTTGTAGCTTTCAGTCTGAAGACTGGTGTGATGCAGTTATCCACACTAGCAAGCCTTTTAACCACCACATAACATCTGCAGCCTACATTTACTCGAATCTGTTTACTGTAGTTAAGCCTTGGTCCACTTCTCTAGTTTTTACTCCCCACACTTCCCTCCATTACAAAATTTACTATTCCTTGGTGCCTAAGGATGTATTCTATCAACTTATTCCTTATTTTAGTGCAGTTCTCCCATAATTCGTAAATGTCTTCTTCTCCCATTTGATTCATTACCTCCTCATTAGTTATCAAATATACCCACACAATTTTTGGCGTTCTTCTGTAACAGCCCATTTTGAAAACTTCTGTTTCCTGCTTGTATGTATCTTTTATTGTCCTTGTTTTTCTTTAATACAATTCTTCACCCCAGACATATACTTTAAGACATATCGAAGATTGTGTTCTTGCAGTCCTGAGACTGGTTTGTTGCAGCTCTCCATGCTACTCTATCCTGTGCAAGCTTCTTAATCTCCCAGTACTTACTGCAACCTACGTCCTTCTGAATCTGCTTAGTGCATTCATCTCTTGGTCTCCCTCTATGATTTTTACCCTCCACACAGCCCTCCAATGCTAAATTTGTGATCCCTTGATGCCCCAGAACATGTCCTACCAACCTGTCCCTTCTTCTTGTCAAGTTGTGCCACAAACTCCTCTTCTCCCCAATTCTATTCAATACCTCCTCATTAGTTATGTGATCTACCCATCTTATCTTCAGCATTCTTCTGCAGCACCACATTTCAAAAGCTTCTATTCTCTTCTTGTCCAAACTATTTATCGTCCATGTTTCACTTCCACACATGGCTACACTCCATACAAATACTTTCAGAAATAACTTCCTGACACTTAAATCTATACTCGATGTTAACAAATTTCTCTTCTTCAGAAACGCTTGTCTTGCCATTGCCAGTCTACATTTTATATCATCTCTACTTCGACCATCACAGTTATTTTGCTCCCCAGATAGCAAAACTCCTTTACTACTTTAAGTGTCTCATTTCGTAATCTAACTCCCTCAGCATCACCCGACTTAATTTGACTACATTCCATGATCGTCGTTTTGCTTTTGTTGATGTTCATCTTATATCCTCCTTTCAAGACACTGTCCATTCCATTCAACTGCTCTTCCAAGTCCTTTGCTGTCTCTGACAGAATTACAATGTCATCGACAAACCTCAAAGTTTTTATTTCTTCTTCATGGATTTTAATACCTACTCCAAATTTTTCTTTTGTTTCTGTGGTGTCACCGCCAGACACCACACTTGCTAGGTGGTAGCCTTTAAATCGGCCGCGGTCCGGTAGTATACGTCGGACCCGCGTGTCGCCACTATCAGTGATTGCAAATCAAGCGCCGCCACACGGCAGGTCTAGAGAGACTTCCTAGCACTCATCCCCAGTTGTACAGCCGACTTTGCTAGCGATGGTTCACTGACAAAATACGCTCTCATTTGCCGAAACGATAGTTAGCATAGCCTTCAGCTACGTCATTTGCTACGACCTAGCAAGGCGCCATTACCAGTTGCTATTGATGCTGTAAAGCATGTACCGTCAATAGCGATGTTCACCATTTACGGATTAAAGTTAAGTATTCCAACAGCTACATCCTTTTTTGCTAAAGTCTAACTTCCTTGTCCTGTTCCAGACCTCACGCCAGCCTGCGTGAGCTAAAATGCGTGCCTCTCGGCTTCCTCTCATAGTGGGTTGGCTCTCTTGCCAATCCACAACAGTTTCCTTTACTGCTTGCTCAATATACAGATTTAATAGCATCAGGGAGAGGCTACAACCCTGTCTCAGTCCCTTCCCAACCGCTGCTTCCCTTTCATGTCCCTCGACTCTTATAACTGCCATCTGCTTTCTGTACAAATTGTAAATAGCCTTTCGCTCCCTGTATTTTACCCCTGCCACCTTTAGAATTTGAAAGAGAGTATTCCAGTCAACATTGTCGAAAGATTTCTCTAAGTCTACAAATGCTAGAAACGTAGGTTTGCCTTTCCTTAATCTTTCTTCTAAGTTAAGTCGTAGAGTCAGTATTGCCTCACGTGTTCCAATGTTGCTACGGAATCCAAACTGGTCTTCCCCAAGGTTGACTTCCACTAGTTTTCCCATTCGTGTGTAAAGAATTCGCGTTAGTATTTTGCAGCTGTGACTTATTAAACTGATTGTTCGGTAATTTTCACATCTGTCAACACCTGCTTTCTTTGGGATTGGAGTTATTATATTCTTCTTGAAGTCTGAGGGTATTTCGCCTGTCTCATATATCTTGCTGACCAGATGGTAGAGTTTTGTCAGGACTGGCTCTCCCAAGGCCGTCAGTAGTTTTAATGGAATGTTGTCTACTCCCGGGGCCTTGTTTTGACTCAGGTCTTTCAGTGCTCTGTCAAACTCTTCACACAGTATTGTATCTCCCATTGTGCCCTTGTATAGACCCTCTATATACTCCTTCCACCTTTCTGATTTCCCTTCTTTGCTTAGAACTGGGTTTCCATCTGAGCTCTCGATATTCATACAAGTGGTTCTCTTTTCTCCAAAGGTCTGTTTAATTTTCCTGTAGGCAGTATCTATCTTACCCCTGGTGAGACAAGCCTCTACATCCTTAGATTTGTCCTCTAGCCATCCCTGCTTAGCCATTTTGCACTTCCTGTCGATCTCATTTTTGAGACGTTTGTATTCCTTTTTGCCTGCTTCATTTACTGCATTTTTATATTTTCTCCTTTGATCAATTAAGTTCAATATTTCTTCTGTTACCCAAGGGTTTGTACTAGCCCTCGTCTTTTTACCTACTTGATCCTCTGCTGCCTTCACTACTTCATCCCTCAAAGCTACCCATTCTTCTTCTTCTACCGTATTTCTTTCCCCCATTTGTGACAATTGTTCCCTTATGCTCTCCCTGAAACTCTGTACAACCTCTGGTTTAATCAGTTTGTCCAGATCCCATCTCCTTAAATTCCCACCTTTTTGAAGTTTCTTCAGTTTTAATCTACAGCTCATAACCAATAGATTATGGTCAGAGTCCACATCCGCCCCTGGAAATGTCTTACAATTTAATGCCTGGTTCCTAAATCTCTGTCTTACCATTATATAATCTATCTGATACCTTCTAGTATTTCCAGGATTCTTCCATGTGTACAACCTTCTTTTATGATTTTTGAACCAAGTGTTAGCTATGATTAAGTTATGCTCTGTGCAAAATTCTTTTCCTACTCTCGAATTCCAGTCACCCATGACTATTAAATTTTCGTCTCCCTTCACTACCTGAATAATTTCTTTTATCTCATCATACATTTCATCAATTTCTTCATCATCTGCAGAGCTAGTTGGCTTATAAACTTGTACTATTGTAGTAGGTATGGGCTTTGAGTCTATCTTGGCCACAATATTTGGAAGATAATGTGTCAATATTCTATTTCTTACAGCTTTGGAGCTTTACTGATTTAACCAGTTGGTGTTATAGAGAAGAATTAGATTCCATTTTTATGACATGTGTGCATTGCACAGTCTTGTCTGCAAAATTTTGATTTGTCAATCTTTTTTTTTTTATCTTGCATTTTCCTCATTATTGGTCATTTATTGTCATTTGTGGTTCCAGGGAAACAGTTGATATGCTGTCAAAGTGCATATGAAAGCTTCTCATCCATCATTGATACAGTTGGTGGTGAAAGTGAGAAGAAATCTGCATCACAGTTCATGGAGAAGGTTTTGGTTGTTAATGATATACTTTCACAAGAATTTGAAAATATTAAATTAGGTGGAAAAATTAAGAAACGATCACTTATAGTTTTTGCAACAGGGCATGCTATGAGATCAGTAACAGTAACAGCAAATGAAGGATTTTGTAGAGCATCACTCAATAAGGTGATTAATTATATTACTAATCTTAGTGCCTATGAACAACTAATGTATCATATTGCTGTGAGCTTTGCTGCACAAAATGAGGCATAGTGGTTAGCATCACTAGTTGCAGTGCTGCCTGTTGCCATGTCAAAGCCAAAATTATTGGAATGTTCTTGAAATATCTTATGTTTGTAGTGTTTGTATATTGTGGAATACTCAATGTTTATATAAAAACCAGCATTCTGGAATATTTTATGTTTGTGTAAATAGCTGTGTTAATCTGTCCAAGAAGTCAATTCTGTTCTGGTTGCTCGCTGGTGTCAGTAATAAATGTTCTTTCAGTACTAAGTGTTCTACGTCACTGATGGCTCCACCTTTGATGTTTTCATTACATATGGGAAAGAAGGTCTTTACAGAAAAATTTCGATGGTGAAGTCTTCGTGGGTTATAGCCAGGTCAAAGCTTCATTTTGTAGGAATGTTTCAACAAGTTTCCAACTCTTGCTCTTCAGGCAAAGTGTCGGATTCATGATCAGTTTGCATCTTTGTAGACCCTGAACCATAGGCTCCTCTGCCTCATCTGTAATACCTGAGCCAATCACATGCTTGCTAGCACTACATCCCATGCAGAGCTCAGCTGTAAACCACCATCCCAGTTGACAAGGTCATTATGGACCCGTATCTCCACTGCTTCTTTGATAATCAAATCCCAGAACCTGTTCAATTGGCACAATACATCTGTCTGTTCAAATATATGACCTTCCTTGAGGCTGTGCTCTGCCACTACAGATTAATCAGCTTGGGTGAGGTGAATGCTTCCACATGTTCTGAGTGTCACTGTGAAATACACCGTTGTGTCTGGCCAATATATTGGTTGCCATATTCACAACTCATGCTGTAGACTCCAAGTGCCCATGGTCCTAGTTGTCTAACATTGAGTCAAGCTATTTCATATTTTTATTTTAGCCAAAGATTAGAAAATGGTTTTAATGCTGTTCTTCTCCAATATCTTGGAAATCTTGGCTGTGGGCAGCCCAGTATACAGAAGGAACACCAGACGCTCAATGTCTTCTTCTGGATCATCTTATTCATCTTGCTCAGCTGGAGGGCGTATCATGTCTGTCTCTCCAAGTAGCCATTCTTGTGAAAGGTTTCACTCAGATGCTGCAACTTGACGGGTAGACTCTCCTTGTCACATATCTTTCATTCTCTGTGCACCAGGACAGTGAGCACAGATTTGCAATGTGCTGGATGGTGGCAGCTACTGCCATTTAGGTACAGGTCCATGTGTGTCTTATTTCTATGAACAGAATGTCCCAGCATGCCATCAGCTTTCTTCCTTATTAGGATATTTCTTCTACGTTAATTGTGCCTCCATACTGTCATGTATGCTGTTGAGATGATCAAGAAATGCCAGCAGGTTTTCTTCACCAGTGGCCGCACCACGAATGTGTCATCCACGTGTCAGTAGAATGCCTTTGGTTTCAGACACATGGTTTTGGGAGCCATTTTCTCGAAGTGTTCCATACACAGGTTTGCAATGCCTGGCACAAGGGTGAGACCACAGTCACTGTGTCTAACTGCTGGTAGAGCTTTCTACCATGTTGGAAGTAGGTGGTGGTGGATGTGTGGTGGAACTCCACAGTGTCTTTGTCAAAGTGGCTACCTAGTAATGTCAAGGACTCCTCTAGTGGTACCCATGTGAAGAGAGACGTGATGTGGAAACTTACCAGGAGGTCACTCTTGTCCAGACATATCCCCTGAAGCACTTTCACACCCTCAGTTGATTTTTTGACATGATGTGTGCAGTGACACAGGAGAGGTTTTAGTAACTGTGCCAGGTGTTTACCTATCCCATATGTTGGTGAAATTGGACGTACTCTAATCCCATACCACTTGCGACTGGCATCCAGTCTCCTGCCCTGCATGTGGGGGTAGGTAGATAGTAAGACCTTTGCATCCAATGAACTCTGCAAGTTCAAAGCTACCTTTAAACAACACAAGAAGTTCCATTGACTTCCAGGGGCACACATGCAGAATATTGACACAAAGGATTTGAGGACCATCATCAGTTTGCTGGAAAAGGTGACCATGTCCTTGCTATCAAAAGGATTAAATTTTTCACTGGTTTCAAGCACTTTACCTAAACAGGAGATCCTCAGCAATGTCGAGCAAGCCATTCAGGCTCTTCCCTCTGAGATCATTGAAGAAGTGATAGGGGGGACCTAAGGGTACTTGACAAAACAAAAATTCCAAAAACTAACATCTCCTTGGCATAACGGAGGGCAATACACAACCTCTGAGAAGATGAAGAGGAGCTGACAAAGAAAATGCGACAGTGCCGCGATGTTCAGTTGACTATGGGCAGGAGATGAAGATGCTATTACAAGACCTTGCTTACAAGTCAGTAGGAAAGGATCCTACACCAGCTGTGACTAGGAAGACCATCTTACCTCTGAACAACTCTGGAGTGGACAAGGATACGGTCAAAAGGCTGTACCCCAAGCAGCGCTACCACCACAGCTGTAAGGCCTACCAAAGATGCACAAGAAGGGAGTTCCATTGTGTCCATAAGTGGACACACTGCATTTACCAGCGTATGGAATAGCTAAACACCTGTCACAATTACTAAAGCCTCTTGTGACTCATTGCACACACCCTATCAAAAAATTCAATTTAGTTTGTGAAGGTGCTTCAGGGGTACATCTGGACAATGGTGACCTCCTGGTCAGTTTCAACATCATGTCTCTCTTCACACAGGTACCACTAGAGGATTCCCTGATGTTATGAGGGGGCCATGTTGAGGAAGACACTGTGGAACTGAAACTTCCTGGCAGATGAAAACTGTGTGCCAGTCTGTGGCTTGAACTCGGGACCTTTGCCTTTCATGGGCAAGGGCACTGTCCTTTCTTCCAGATGTGCTAGTCCAACTTTTGCAGGAGAGCTTCTGTGAAGTTCGGAAGGTAGGAGATGAGGTGCTGGCGGAAGTACAGCTGTGACAACACAGCGTGAGTCGTGCTTGGGTTGCCCACATGGTAGAGCACTTGCTCATGAAAGGCTAAGGTCCCAAATTTGAGTCTCGATTCAGTACACAGTTTTGATCTGCTAGGAAGTTTCATATCAGTGCACACTCCTCAGCAGAGTGATATTTCATTCTGGAAAGTGTGGAACTGTTCCGTGCTGTGAGCTCACTAACACTTACTTCCAATGTGGTGGAAAGTTCTACCAGCAGTGAGACAGAGTCCGTATGGGATCCCCTGTTCCATCAGGCATTGCAAACCTCTACACGAACACTTTGAGGAAATGGCTCTCAAAGCCATGTGTCTGAAACCAAAGGCATTCTGTTGATACATGGACAAAACATTCATGGTGTGACTGCATGGCAGAGAAACCCCGCACAAGTTTCTTGACAACCTCAACAGCATACACAACAATATAAATTTCATGAGGGAGACAGAAGAAAACAGATGCCTGCCTTTGCCTGACATTCTGATAAGCAAGAAAACTTATGGTGTGCTAGGACATTCTGTGACTAGAAAAAAGACACACACGGACCTATATCCAAATGCCAACAGCCGCCACCATCCAGCAGAACACAAATTTGTGCTCACCACCATGATGCATAGAGCATGAGAGACTTGTGACATGGAGAATCTACCCACTGAGCTGTGGCATCTAAGGGAAGCGTTTGGCAAGTTACAGCATCTAAGGGAAACCTTCGGCAAGAATGACTACTCGGAGACACAGATGAGATGCGCTTTCCAGCTGAGCAAGAAGAATAGGAAAGAATACAATCTGGATGAAGACATAAGGCATCTGATGTTCCTTCCATATGCTAGGTTTTCCATGGCCAATATTGCCAAGATACTAGAGAACAACATTAAAATCATTTTCTGCTCTTTGGCTAAAATAAAAAATATACTTGGCTCAATGAAAGACAAGCTAAGACCATGGATACCTCGAGTCTACAGCATCACTTGCGAATATGGCAAGCAGTATATCTGCTAAACACAATGGCATGTTTCACAGCACAGCGTAGAACATGTGAGACGCATTCACTTCAGCCAAACGGACAAATCTGGAGTGGCAAAGTACAGCCTCAATGAAGGTGATACGAACACAAACATAAGCCAATTGAATGGGTTTTGGTACTTGATCATCAAAGAGGTAGTGGAGGTACGGGTGAATGATGATCTTGTCAACTGGGGTAGCAGTTTTCAAATGAGCTCTTCATGGGATGTAGTGGTAGAAAGAACATGTCAAGAGCACTCTGATATAAAAGTGGAAAGGCAGCATCAGGACATGACAGTTTCATCATCATCATAATCATTGTTGTCATCGTCATTGTACTCATTACATGTGCAAGTGTCATCTGACAATGGTGCTAAATCACAAAATTACATACTGTCAGACCTAAGACAACAACCACTGCCTTCAATTATTAGGAGCTGTTACAGGATTTGATGCAGTGAAATGCAGGATCATGATCTGCATAGAATGTTTGAAGACCATCGAAGATTTTTCTTTTTAGGTAGTTCTCCACAAAATAGTTGCTTGTCTGCACAGCTCTAGTCCTATAGATGCTTCTCTTGGAGGCCATATTTGTGCTTGATGTATATTTACATTCATAGACAGTGCAGCAGAGGCCCACATGGGTTCACAATTTCCTCAGTCCCTAATTGTGAGGACCAATACTGAGCTTTTGTCTCAGTCCTCCTTGTGCTGAAAACCATTTTGCAACAATCATACAACTTCCTCATTTACTAGTCCTACAGGCTTCAGCTACCTTGGTTGTGGGACTTGAAGTTCTACCCAAGAATGGATAAATTTGTTGTGCATGCCCTGAAACTCGTTCAACATCAGAATTTTACTGCGCCAGAAGCCACTTGATATCCACCTCTGTAACTGAATGGTCAGCATGGTTGAGTGCCATATGGAAGACCCATGTTTGATTCCTGGTACTGGTGTGGATTTTTCTTTGGTAAGAGGAGTGGAACAGGGTGCACGCAGTCTAGTGAGGCCAATTGAAGAGCTACTTGTCCAAGCAGTAGTGGCTCCAGATCACAAAAACTGATAATGGCCGGGAGAGCAGTGTCCTGACCGCACACCTCTCTATACTGAATCAAATGACGCCATTGGTAGAGGATGACATGACAGTCGGTTGGTATCAATGGGCCTGTCAAGGCTGTGAATGTTTGTTTCCAAAGCCACCTGATGCAACACTGAATAATCCCAGTGATTGCGCTCCTTGTAGCATTTTGTTGCACTTCACTGTGGCTGTTATGAACACTTCACAGCTGTACTAGTGTATAGTATTCTGTAGCAAAGAGAACAAGAGCAAGGGAAGCTATTCTAAGTACAAGATATTATTCCAAGCTTTATGATGAGCTTAACTTGCAACAGCAGTGTTATATAAGCAAGTATGAAAAGTTAATTAGATTATATATGCTATTTTCTTAGTGATTTTTTCATGATTTACTGTATCAAAGAACCACCATAATTTCAGTCACTATTTATCACAGGCTGTTTTGATTCATTAGAAATGGTTTGTGAAAGACTATGACCATATAACAATGGGTTTATTTATAAATAACTTTTCTGCTACTGGTAATGATTTTCTTTTATTTGTATTTTGCGTGATGTGTCTAAGGAAATGATTCCCACTTTCAAGTGCATTTTCGGCCTGCTAGGCCATATATTCATCATGTCTTCAATGTGTGAGGTACTGCATTTTTCTGTTGTATTAAAGTATTCTTGTAGTTCACTTGCACAGAAGCTTACACACATTAAACAACACACACAATTTTCTTTGCACAGTACACACTGAAAATAACAAACGTTTCAGTGTGTACTGTGCACAGAAAACTGTGTGTGATATTTAAAATGTGTGAGCTTCTGCACAAGTGGACCACAATAAAACTTAAACACAGTGCAACTGTGCAGCACACCACACACTGACAAATCATGAATAAATGGCAAAACACATGGAAAATATACCTGAAAATGGGAATCATTTACCAAAATGTGTCAACAAAAATATAAATAAAGGAAAATCTTGACTGGTAGCAGAAAACTTATTTTTAGGCAAATACATATAAATAAAAGTTAAAAAATGACTGGTTGTCGTTAGTTGTTTATCTGACTTTGATGTACTTTGGAATCTAATTGCTCCAACTGGCACAAAACTTGGCCTCATCTGATGAGCTGCCAAACAATTTGATAGATGAAAACAGCACATTTCTGTTCTAACAATGTTGGGACTGAGTTTTGAGTGTGGTTAAATGTTCTTAGAATTTGGTTAGACTATTCATTAATTCACTTACACACTTCTTGAAATTTCTGCTCTGGTATGATATTGCAGGACTGTATGCATATTGAAAATTGTTGCTTGACATCTCAAGAAAAGGTCGCACAAATAGATTGAGCAACAAAAGTTTTCAGGTCCTCTTTATATATACATGGTTAGCAGCAGTGCCCAGTCCCAGAAACTTCTGTTAGGTCAAAACACAGCTTGTGCTGATGACGTCAAACTATTTATGATGTCCTGGATCCATAAAAAAATTGTGTGTTCCAGCTGTTTACAGTCTGGTACTCTGTTGGGATATTGGGTGATGATGTTATGATGCTACAGTCTGCCTTTGTAATTACAGCTGACTTGATGCTTTTGAGAATTTTAACAGAAGTTTTCCTGTATACAAGTTTACATTAAAAAAGCTAAAATTAGTTTCTGTGTTGCTGTGTTGTTATGTACTTGGAACTCAGGCAAGTTTGTATGAAACCTGCAGATTTTTTTTAATTTTTTTGCTGGGTTCTGTGTTTAGGACAATGGTACTGAGTAGGTCTAAGAACTTTACATTACTTTTCTTGGCTTGAAATAATGCCTGCTTTATTGGATGTGTAGAGATCTTATTTGCAAGATCTTTAGAGGCTCTCAATTAGTTGTGAGCAGTAGCATCATAAGAAGTAAAAAGTCTAAATGTCCAAGCCTTCCTACTTGAATGTGCATAAGGACATTTCCAGTTAAGTAGTAAAAGCAAGCGAAGACCCACCCTAATCTAATGGTACCATTTGGAGGATGTTGAAAATACTGAGTGAGATTACTAGATTCACACTACAAAAGAGACTAAAAGGAAACTGATGGAGAAAATGTGATCTCTCAAGATTTCTTGGAGCAATACATTAATGGTTTGCTTCCAGGTGTTCTACCGAGTTGTCTTCATTTTACGCACAATATCTTGATGACTGACCCAGCCATCTTCTTCAGGT
Organism: Schistocerca americana; assembly: GCF_021461395.2. Lineage (NCBI taxonomy): Eukaryota > Metazoa > Arthropoda > Insecta > Orthoptera > Acrididae > Schistocerca > Schistocerca americana. The sequence continues at coordinate 135,709,120 of NC_060123.1, forward strand.
GCTACAAGTTTTGCTGTTCTAGATACTTGTTGTCTGGACCCCAACCAGACTGTGAAATATTGTTTTGTTTCGTACTGCTATTTATAGATGAGTTCAATTCCTGACATCCACTATGCCCTTTGATGCTCTTTTATTTTTCAGAGTTTGCACTGATATTCTATGAAATAAATTCTGTCAGTGTTTTTTAGCTGTTGTGGATGTGATGGCCGGCGAGATTTAAAAACAAAAATAAATAAATTTAAATGCCAGACCCCAAGCGTTTTTAAATTGAAGCCTCTGTCCCTGTTTAGTAGATTTTCTTACATCTTTATTTTGATAGATTCCTTAATTATTTCATTTCATTGTTATATTCAAGGCAGTGTTTGATCACAGCTGATTTGGTTGTTTTAGTCAAGTGTGGCGCTGATGTTCCTAGCACCTCTGCTCAACTGTGCCCCCTGTAAGACATACCACAATCGTGTGGAATGTGATACACCCGGCTCTAGGAGATTGTCTTTAACATGGCAAAGAATACATTTATCTTACTTGAAGGGAGAAAAATACACTGGACTCATTGTTTCCCTAGGTGTCTACTGATCTTTCCAGATATTTGGGTAACATAAGGCAGCTAAGTGGGTTTGGGTTTCTCTATCTTGGTCTCATCGCATCCCCTTTTCTCATATGTTCATATTTTGACTGCATTGCTCATTCAGTTTGATAACCTGAACACTATCCATAGCTGATGTAATTCTTTGCTGAGGTGCTCCTTGTCTGAAAGTGTTAAAGATATATGGACCAGAGTCTTTAGTACTGAATTTCTTTGTGACAGTTGGTGATGGCTCAAGGCATGGAGATACATGTCAGTGTACAACATTGCACTGTGACTTGGTATGTGACCGTTCTTCTTGTAACTAAAACATTGAGGAAAGGTAGTAAACCCTCTTCTGCAAATTCCATCGTGAATTTTATATAACAGTGAATAGACTATAAATGTTCCAGGAATCCTTGAAGCTTTTCCTCTTAGAACCATACTTAGTAATATTGGCTAATCTATATGTTAGCTGGCAAAATAGCTAAAATGCATTCTCAGTGAATATGTGGGTATGTGAAAGCAACATATTTGCAGCTCCACTGACTTTGTGCACCACCTCACTCCCACAATTTACTCATATGCGACTCCAGAATACAGATATAATGGGTATTCCACTTTCTGATTCCATGAAAATAATCTTGGGAAAGTTCAACAATTATTTCATGGAAAGTTTTAGGCACATTCTGACAAGAACTTACTTTCTGTTCTACAGAAAATATTATGGACAAAGTGATGGTGTGGTGACAGGTAGTCCATTATTGCCTGTCATGGCAGTACTGTATATGCAACACTTTGGAAGCAAAAGCACTAGAATCCACAAAGTTGAAACCAACAGGCTTCTGTTGGTACATAGATGTTTGCCGTGTGGCTACTTGGAGTGAAAAAGCATCAAGAGTTCGTGGAACATTTAAACTAGCCATCATAATATAAAATTCACGATGGAACTTGAAAAAGAGGGCCAATTACTTTTCCATGACATACTAGTTAGGAGAAGAATGGATGGATCCCGGTGTCACAGCTTGTAAAGAAAACTTGTGCATCTTCACACCTCAAGCCATACCATCCATCACAAAGATATTCGGCAGTAATGACTCTGGTCCATAGAGTTTGAACACTTTCAGACAAGGAGAGCAAACTGAAGAATGACAACACCTATGAACAGTGTTCTGAAGGGAAGGGTACTCAGATCATCAAATTAAATTGGCAATGCAGTCACAATCAAGAACACTGAGACCGACACTAAGAAACAGAATTCAGTATCCAGATAGATTACTAGACTCATACAGAAACATGGCATCTAGTGTATTTCACTCCCTTCAGCGAAGATTGAAGAGTGTTTTGTAATGTTAAAGAGGATCTAGGTCCCAAAAAGTCAGATGGGTATTGCATTCCCCATGAATGTGCTATGTCTTACGAAAGGCAGTACATCAGAACAGTCGAAGAGAGAGCTGAGGCACATCAGTGACATACCCACTAAAACAACCAAGCAAATCAGCTGCACTGCCTCGAATATAATCATGTAATGAAATACAGTGATTATATTAAAATGACAGCTGGGTTGGTTGTTTAAATATTGTCCAAGAAATGGAAACAACACCTCAGCAGGACACCTAGATGCATGGAATTGATGGAGAAAGGTTAACAAGCAACTCATGTGTCTATAATAAAGGCCATGCATGAAGCCTACAATAAGTTTTACAGTCATATCCAGTTGAAAGATAGATCAGGAAATGAGTCATAAACTTTGTTCACCCTCATGAATTAATCTAGTGTTAAAACTGAAGACAGGAGACAGAAAGAAGAAATTTTAAGAATCAGCAGTCTAAGGAAAAGATAGATTGCTACTTACTGTGAAGATTACACATTACATTGCATACAGGCACAGTTAAAAGATACTTACACATTATCTTTCAGCCATAGGCCTCATCAGTAAAGAAAGAGAAATACACACCTCCCACTCACACAAGCAAGCACACCTAATGCACATATAACCACCAACATACGTGAGATGTACTTGCTTGCGTTAGATGGTGGTGGGTGGTTTTCTTTCTTTTTCTGATGAGGGTTGTGGCTAAAACCTAATGTGTAAGAGTCTTTTAATTGTTCCCGTCTAACGTATCAACCTATCTTTTCCTTACATTGTTGATATTCCAATCTGGAGTGGACATTATTTAAATGTTAGAAGTCCACATTTAAAAATGTAGGGATTTGAAAAAAATTCAGAAACATTAAAAACGTAACACATTACCATGCCTAATACTTCATAGGAAACTGTTGGCATTCAAAATATCATCTGGTTGTCTCAGAATGGATGAATACAGGTCCCCTGTGACCTTCAAGGGAAACTCATATCATTCCTGCACAAAGTAGTGCCAAGTTCACGTAATGATGATTGCTGGTGGATAATGATCACACACCCTTCTCTCCACAGTAGACCACAAAGGCTAAATAATATTGAGATATTGTGACTGTAGTGGTAGGGGAGATGCAGCAGTTCATTCTAGTGCTCACAAAATCAGTCCTGGAGGATGTGAGCTGTGTGAACAAGGTCCTTCTCATCTGGGGACACAGCACGCCATTGGGGGACAAACACTAGCATGGGATGGACCTGATCAGCTAAAATAGTCACATACTCTGTGGCAGTAATGCATAATGCAGCCGTGTAGAGTAACCATGGACTACATCGAATACCACAACATGACTGCCCAGATCATCACCAAAGCCCCGTTGTGTTTCAAAATTCAGCCTCATCTGATCAAATGGCATTCTTTCATTGCTTTATAGTCCAGGTTTTATGGCTTTGGCACCAGGTTTTACTGTTATGCCCATTTGCATCATTAATGAACGCATTTGGGAATTTCAGCTCGCCCTGAAATTCCCTGCTATGGAGTACCCTTCTTGTTGTTTTAGTGCTGACAGGGTTCGCAAGTACAACATTCAGTTCTGCAGTGACTTTTGCAGCTGTCATCCTCGTATTTTTCATCACACTCCTCTTCAATGTCTGTCTATTATGACCACACAGCATACACTTTCATCTAAGTTGTGCATTAGTGGATGATGTTTTTCTGCTTTTCCTGTTTGGAGTATAAATCCTCGACACCGTGCCTCTTGAAATGCCAAACACTTTGACTACCTTTGTTACAGAAGCACTCACCACATGAGCACCAACAATTCATCACGTATGCATTACTTAGCTCCAACATAATGCACTTATAACTATACAGAACATTGTTCTGACCATGACTGTCACTTGCAGCATATTATGGGCATTGCACAGGTGCCTTTTGTAGTCAAATACAACACTGCAAACTGCAGGATTGTTTAGCATCTGTATTTATTTCAGCATTCATTTCTTGTGTTATTTCCTTATTTTTTCCAGCCCCTGTATATTTAAGCAACAGCATACTACCAATGTTTTGACTATTGTGCAGACTGACAAAAAAGAGATATTGATATTAGTACACCAGGTAATGAAAAACAGCTAAGACTACTTAAAACAAATAAAGCAGTTAGATTGTACATGGAATTAGCTCATTTCTTAGCTCTTATTTATTTAAAGCTTGCAGAGCAAACAATCCCTTGTATCTAGAAATAAATGCATGTCACTTTTGTCTTGCAGTGTTTCATTATTTTTGTCCAGACCATGTATATTCACACAACAAGAGACTACCAATGTTTGATCACTGCTTAGACTGACAAAAGAGAGATACTGATGTTAGTACATCAGGTATTGAAACTAAGACTACCTAAAACAAATAAGGCAGTTACATTGTACATGGAATTAGCTTGTTTCTTAACTCATATTTAGTGAGAATTTCCAGGGCAAATAGCCTCTTGTAACTAGAAATGAATGCACGTCACTTCTGTATACAAAAAGGGTAAAATATCATATGTACAGATTTATGGACCAATATCTCTGATTTGTGGTGGTTGCAGGATTCTAGAGCATATTTTTAGTTCACACATTCTGATGTCTCTGCAGGAGGTCAACAACCAGATATCATCTTTGGCAATTTTCGAAAGGTGTTTGGTACTGTACCACGGTGTCAGCTACTAATGAAGATGGATTATCTTGACAAATAGTGATTGGCTTGAGAAATACTACACAATAGTGGACACCAAATGTTCTGCAGAATTGAAAGCAATATCAGGTGTGCCCCCAAAGACAGCAGAATATGACATGTAATGTTTTTTGTATACGTAAATGATTTATCAGACAGGATAGCAGCTCTGTAAGATTCTTCACACTTTCCCAGTGTATTTTTTTCATTATATGGCTCTCAGTACATCAGCAGATCACATTTTGTAAATCTCATGTAATTTCTTTGAGATAACTGCTTGACACTGTCAGGTCGTTGGTTACTGCTGGTAATGTCTTATGGAGGCCTCCTCTGAAAATGGTGCATGCGCAACTCAGTTGTTTTCAGGTGCGCTCTGTACAAGGTATTGTTATGCACCTGAGAATTACTTACGTCAGGGATCTGTGAGGATACTGATATGAATGAGAGAGAGAGAGAGAGAGAGAGAGAGAGAGAGAGAGAGAGAAACATTATTCTGACCATGACTGTCACTGGCAACATATTAAGGGCATTGCACAGGTGCCTTTCCTAGTCAAATACAACACTGCAAACTGCAGGACTAGCTAGCATCTGTATTTATTTCAGCATTCATTTCTTGTGGTGTTTCCTTTTTTTTTTTTTTTTGCAGCCCCTGTATATATTCTTTTTTTGTAGTTGCCAACCCAACATACAGTGGGCCTACAAGGTTCGAATAGTTTGCACTGAAGATGGTCACACAGTGACCGAAATTGATCTGTAAAATAAAGGATTTCAATCTTTATGAATGATACTGCCATTTATACAGGACATTATCATGTTGTTTTTACAATGCTAATCAGTAGTGAACACGTATTGGCAGTATCCAGGTGGAGTTCGTCTTGTGAATATCTATTGAAAGAACCAGGAAAAGGAATATGTGAAATTAAAATGGGAAGTGTGTAATAGGGTATGGAGGGACATAGTCAACTTAAATAAGAACATAAAGCAATTTTCAACTTTTCTGAGTGAATAATTTTTTGGATTTGTCAGTTTCCTCAACTTGAATGAGTGAAAAGGTGTTCAGCATGATTCTGTTGTTGGAAGTTTAATAATCTGCATGAAAGAACATCATCTTTTATTCCAGAAGAATCTAGCCATCATTTATAATTAATATTATGGTAGATATTTACAGACATGACATACACAGATAGGGAGCAGTTTAGTTTCCGTTGTCTGTTCTGGGTTGTTATAGGTCTCTGCCTTAAAAAATTCGATAGCCAAAATCCTTAGTATCCACAGTATTTTCATTTAATATTGCTGAGGGAGAGCTTCCACATGCGTATTCTGCCATGAAGCAGTCTTTGGGCTCAATAACTATGAAAAGTAAGTGTACTGAACTATGAAAGGCAACAGTAGGGAACATACCATGTCCACATGCAGCAGTGGTTTCTGATACGTGAGGGAGAAGCATCATGTAAATGAAACAGCAAACATCATCATCGTTCAGAAAAAAAATGGATTACAGTGGTACATGACAATACATAGTTGATGTCAGTGCAGTGATCTGTGTCCTCAAGCAGAAAGATGTGTGTGTGTCCCAAAAGCTTTACTGGCATAGTATGTTGCATATGGCATTGCTGTTATACGCATTGCTGAACAAAAGTTGAGGTGTATTTTGCGCTTGTGTTGTGAAAAACCAATGCACTATCTCAGGAAGTGAGAAACAGTGTAATGATGTTACAGTAGCAGAAGTCATAAAGAAAAATATTGAGACAGGTAATGAAAGGAATTTGAAGTTATACAAACTGGGAATAGAAATAATTGTACTCAAGGAAAAAGAGATCAAATTTAGGAATTGTGAAAAAGTCAGGAACCTGGAAAACTGAGTCTTGTGTAATGCGCGACACAGTAGGAGTGGAAAACAATAATACAGAACAGATACCCACACCAATACGTAGGGTACTGTAGGTGAAAAATGTGAAGACACTCTTAGTGACACTAACGAGAAAGATAGAGGAAAACACTACGCAACCAATGGGTAATTTGACCTCAGGCTTGAAGGAAATAAACAACTTGAAGAATGAGATGAAAGAAATCACGCAGGAGCTGATGGTAGAACCTCAAACTGGGATAGGATATGGAGAATAGAATGACAGATGCAGAAATAAGCGAAATGAAGTGACAGACAATGAGAAGAAAAGTGGAAGCTTCTTAATAGAAATATAGAGGTAAAAACCTTAACAGAAGGAACAACCAAAGATAGTGAGAACAATGAAGCAGATAGTGCTGAGGTCAAGATGAAGCTATAAACATTAGTAAATACAGTTGCTCTAACAGTAATAATGTAGATACTTTTGTAGAGTAAATTCTACAGAAAGGAACAGTGCAATGGGAAAATCACAGTTGTAACAAAAATAACGAGGATGGAGCTACCCAAATCATGAATACAGAGGTGAATGATCAGCATAGCAGTGGTGTGGCAACAATAGACAGAACGAGGAGTGGCATAATGGACAGCAACAAGACCGGTGCAGTTACCCATGGGAAAATTTCCAAGGTTGTGGCAGGGCTCCCAACAGACGCAATAACAGCTTCAGAGCAGGCTTTTGCCCACCTAAACAGCAGATGCAGCCAGGGGTATAGGAAGTAATATATGAAGAAAATTGATAGGACTGGAGGTGGCAACACACAAACTTTAGATCTGATGAGGAACAATACTTTACAACACTTTTCCTATTTAAACTTGACGTACTGCAAGTGTGTGTGTCTGTACAGAAAATTCTGAGCACAATTTATACTTTCAAATGATGAACATATGTAATTGAAAATAAATACACAAATACACATTTTCTTTATGTGCTGCTCGACATTTTCTGAGTTTTACAGAATGTTACACTATTTTATACAATAGCGATGTGTACAGTTTTTGTGATATCTGTGCTTCAAAATTGCTTGATTCTTTCTTCTTTATGAAACTATTTTGATGCTTGTGTTCACATAAGAATATAAGTAATCTAAATCATTCGAAGTCAAATTTGTAAATTCCTTTACCCTTTTAGGGTGTGATTGAGTTGGAGTGTTGTCTTATTGAAAAATGTAGTAAAGCCACAGGCATTGGTAGATTGTTTTGTTGTTTAGTGTTGTTCTTTGATCTAGATGAAGCATTTGAAATTTTCATGGGGTTTCTATTTTTTTTATCAAAATTTGCATTTTGCAAAACACTTAAGGATATGGATGCAAGGATACTGTGATAGATATCAGTGCCCACGAGCGACTTAGCAGCAAGCACTAGTTGGTGAACCTTAGCTTCTTGAACTTTCTGTCATTTTACACCTTTTCTGGTGGACAGAACATTGTTGTATCATGCCGAAAATGCAAGTCAGTAGCGTGCACATGCCGGCAGTAGTGAGGTGGAGTCAGTCGGGCGTACATCTATTGAAAGAGCTGCAAAACAGGAACATGCAACATTAAAGTGGAAAGTATTTAATAGGACATTGAGGGATGTAGCTAACTGAAATAAGAACTTAAAGCAGTCTGTGGCTTTTTAGAGTGAAGTTAGGCATGTTTCTATGTGAAAGAACATCATCTCTAAGAAACCAACCATCAGTTGTGATTAATATTATGGTAGATAATTACAGACACAACACACACAGATCTCTGTGGTTTACTTTCCATTATCGGTCATGGTCTGATGTAAGTCTCTGCCTTAAAAGTCTGATAGCAAATCCTTAGGAACCCAGTCAGTTTAGTTAGAATTACAGGGGAAAGCTTATAACGTGTAGCTTTTGAAGGAGACCTCCTTAAGAAGACCATGGCAATGTGGACGTTGGCAGTTGCTACTTACTAGCAGTAATCAGCAGCCACCACACGATTCCACTTGATGATGCCAAGACATATTATGGAAGTTACAATATATGACCTGGGGGCAGACCTGAGACCCATATATTGGGCTTTAAAACGGTTCAGTGACTATGTCATTGTGTACATGAAAGCACTATCATTGAGGAATGGTAAGGAGGTGCAGAAAGAGTTGGACAAAATTTCCACTTGGTGAAATAAATGGCATCCCACTTTAAATATGGATGAATACACTAAGCAGATTCAGAAGGATGTAGTTTGCAGTAGGTACTGGGAGATGAAGAAGCTTGCACAGGTTAGACTAGCATGGAGAGCTGCATCAAACCAGTCTCAGGACTGAAGACAGCAACAACAACAAATGTAAAATAGTACTTATAATGAAAAGAGAGAACTTGCTAATATCTGATTACAAGATTAGTGATGGAGTTGAGTTCGTGCACACATTGCATTGTGCAAGTTTTTAAGGGTAATACTAAGAAGTGATATGTAATGGAACAGTCCTATAAAATCAGAATAAGGGTAGCTGAATGGAAGACTTAGATTTGTTGCAAAGGTTCTGGGAAAATGCAATGCATTGTAAATTAAATTGAGTACAAGATGCTAGTGCTACCAAATCTAGAGAACTGATCCAGTGTTTGAATTCCCTATCAAGGAAATACGACAAGAGAAGTCAAACGAATTTAGGGACATGCTGGTAGGACTGCAGCAGGTTGTTACAGTTCATACAAAATTGCAACAGAAATCACTGGTGTACCTAAATGGATATTTTTGTAAGAAAGATGGTTATTTTTTGCAAAACCACATTGGGTACATATAGAGAACATGTATTTGTAGATGACTTTGTGAACATTATGCACCCACCAGAGTATATCTTGCATCATCATCATCATCAGTTATCTGCTATATTAGCAGGTCCTTTGCCTCTCCATTTTCTGCGATCCATTGCTTCCTTCTTAAGGCTGCTGTATGTTGTACCATCCATAATGTCATCCAGTATCTGGAATCTCTTCCTTCCTCGCTTCCTTTTCCCTTCTACATAACCTTCTAAAACTGTTTTTATCAGTCCGTCATTCTTTCTTAATATATGCCCAATCCAATTTCTTTTTCTTCTCTTTATTACATCTAGTAATTGCCTTTTCTCTCCCACTCTTCTCAGTACCTCTTCATTTTTTACTCTGTCCATCCAACTTATTCTTTCCATCTTTCGCCATGTCCAGATCTCAAAAGCCTCCAGCCTTTCTCTGTCTTTTTTCCTCATAGTCCATGTTTCAGCGCCATATAGAAGAACACTCCATACAAGACATTTTATGAGTCTCTTTCTGAGTTCTCTGTCCATACCGCTGCAGAAGATTCTCCTTTTCTTATAAAATGCCTCTTTTGCCATTGCTATCCTTGTTTTAATTTCTGTGGTGCACTTCCAGTCGGTGTCTATCCTGCTTCCAAGATACTTAAAATTTTGCACCTGTTCTAGTGTTTCTCCATTCAGCACAATTTTTGTTTCCTTATTTCCTCCTATTGCCAATACTTTTGTTTTATTTGTGTTAATTTTCATTCCATATTTTTTTCCGTTAGTTGCAATGGTGTCCACCAAATCCTGTAATTCTTTTTCCCCTGTGGCTAGAAGGACCATGTCATCAGCAAATCTCAAGCACCCTACTCTTCTTCCTCCAATTTCTACTCCTTTGTCATCTAATGAGCATTGGTCAATCATATTTTCCAAGTACAGGTTGAAAAGAGTAGGTGATAAACAGCATCCTTGTCTTACTCCTTTCCCTAGTCTGATCCAGTTTGTACTTTCTCCTCTCACTTTAACTGAAACTTTTTGATTAAGGTACAATGAGTTTATAAGTCTTCTGGTTTTCCAGTCCACTCTCTTTTCCCTCATAATAGTCGCCAGCTTGTCCCAAACCACATTGTCAAATGCCTTTTCTAAATCGATGAAGCACGTATATAGGTCTCTTCCTTTTTCAATAAACCTTTCTCCCAAGATTCGTAGGAGCCCTATTGCATCTCTGGTGCCCGTATTCCGTCTAAAGCCAAACTGCTCCTCGCCGAGATTCTCCTCTATTACTTTTTCAAGTCTTTTATTAATTATTCTTAACATCACTTTGGCTGCATGTGAAATGAGGCTGATTGTCCTGTGCTCGCTGCATTTCTTGGTTCCTTGTTTTTTTGGTAATGGAATGTTGTCAAAAAGTCCTCAGGCCATTCACCACTGTCATATATTTTACTACATAACCTCAATATTTCTCTTATTCCATTGTGGTTCAAGCATTTTAGTATTTCTCCCGGTATTGTATCTGTACCTACTGCTTTGCCATTTTTCATTGCAGCAATGGCAGACTTTACTTCCTCCATTATGATGGTCGGTCCTTTCTCTTCATCACTTACACTGTTGTGTGATTCAAGTTCCAGAGTTTCTGGTTTGCTATTTGTGTCATATAGCTCTTTTATATATTCTTCCCATATCTGGAGGACATCGTCACGATCTTTATACACTACCTCTTCGTCTTTACTCAAAATTTCCATAGCAGCACTTCCTGCTCTGTTTTGTTCCCATGTCATAGTCTTTACTCTGTTGCATAGGGATCACTAAAATAAGATAAGAGAGATTTTGCCATGTATAGAGGCACATAGGCAGTCATTTTTCCCACGTTCGACAAGTTAATGGAAGAGGGGGAAAAAAAAAATCAACAATATTGATATGAAGTATTATACTCTGTGGTGTACTGTACAGTGACTCACAGAGTATACATGTAGATAAGCTCTAAATCTTTTGTGCCTTTTTCCTACTTTTCTTTCCCTACTCCCTACAAGAATTATTGAGTTTTGTGGTGGTCTCTCCACTTCATAACTTTTTAAAGTCATCCAATAAATACTTAGGTTCATGGTCCCACCATGATGTATACTCTTTTTGGACACCTCTAAATGTGCTGTTCTCTGAGGATTCTGTCACTGCTTGGGTAAATTTGGAGTTAATTCAAGGCATACATGGAATATTGTCAATCAGTTAATGTAAATTTTTTGAGTAAGAAGCCCTGTTTGCTGTACCGTCAATTAACTATTGGTGTCACGCTACTGAGACTGAGGAACAGTAAGGTGCTTCTGTCACCCAACAAGTTCAGACATATCAGCCGAAGAGCCATTCAGAGACAACCTAAATTCAGTAGCATGGAAATACCTTAATTTCCCCAGTATCAACTTACTGTAATGCACACACTACCAGAGAAAAACAGTCTTGTGAAATAATACTCAATGTATTATCTGAATATAATAGAGGGAAACATTCCACGTGGGAAAAATATATCTAAAAACAAAGATGATGTGACTTACCAAACTAAAGTGCTGGCATGTTGATAGACACACAAACAAACACAAACATACACACAAAATTCAAGCTTTCGCAACCCATGGTTGCTTCATCAGGAAAGAGGGAAGGAAAGGGAAAGATGAAAGGATGTGGGTTTTAAGGGAGAGGGTAAGGAGTCATTCCAATCCCGGGAGCGGAAAGACTTACCTTAGGGGGAAAAAAGGAAAGGTATACACTCGCACACCCACACATATCCATCCGCACATACACAGACACAAGCAGACATTTGTAAAGGCAAAGAGTTTGGGCAGAGATGTCAGTCGAGGCGGAAGTACTGAGGCAAAGATGTTGTTGAATGACAGGTGAGGTATGAGCGACAGCAACTTGAAATTAGCGGAGGTTGAGGCCTGGTGGGTAACGAGAAGAGAGGATATACTGAAGGGTAAGTTCCCATCTCCGGAGTTCTGACAGGTTGGTGTTAGTGGGAAGTATCCAGATAACCCGGACGGTGTAACACTGTGCCACGATGTGCTGGCCGTGCACCAAGGCATGTTTAGCCACAGGGTGATCCTCATTACCAACAAACACTGTCTGCCTGTGTCCATTCATGCGAATGGACAGTTTGTTGCTGGTCATTCCCACATAGAAAGCTTCACAGTGTAGGCAGGTCAGTTGGTAAATCACGTGGGTGTTTTCACACGTGGCTCTGCTTTTGATGACCTGCCTACACTGTGAAGCTTTCTATGTGGGAATGACCAGCAACAAACTGTCCATTCGCATGAATGGACACAGGCAGACAGTGTTTGTTGGTAATGAGGATCACCCTGTGGCTAAACATGCCTTGGTGCATGGCCAGCACATCTTGGCACAGTGTTACACCGTCCGGGTTATCTGGATACTTCCCACTAACACCAACCTGTCAGAACTCCGGAGATGGGAACTTACCCTTCAGTATATCCTCTCTTCTCGTTACCCACCAGGCCTCAACCTCCACTAATTTCAAGTTGCTGCCGCTCATACCTCACCTGTCATTCAACAACATCTTTGCCTCTGTACTTCCGCCTCGACTGACATCTCTGCCCACACTCTTTGCCTTTACAAATGTCTGCTTGTGTCTGTGTATGTGCGGATGGGTATGTGTGTGTGTGCGCGAGTGTATACCTTTCCTTTTTTCCCCCTGAGGTAAGTCTTTCCACTCCCGGGATTGGAATGAATCTTTACCCTCTCCCTTAAAACCCACATCCTTTCGTCTTTCCCTCTCCTTCCCTCTTTCCTGTTGAAGCAACCGTTGGTTGCGAAAGCTTGAATTTTGTGTGTATGTTTGTGTTTGTTTGTGTGTCTATCGACATGCCAGCGCTTTCGTTTGGTAAGTCACATCATCTTTGTTTTTAAATATATTCAATGTATTATCTGATAGTTATTACACACAATTAATCCAATAGCTTATGCACAAGAGAGATATTTTAAAACACTTACCGTAAACAGACCTTGTCTTACTAATAGCACCATCAAACAATGGAAACTCCAGGATGGAATAATGACAATATTATGAAAAAATAGTTGCTACTCACTATATAGCAGAGTCACAGATAGGCACAACAAAAAGACTGCCTAATTCTGTTTGGCTGGAAGCACTGTTTGATAGTCTTTTTGTTGTGGCTATCTGTGACTCAGCATCTTCGCTACGTGGTGATAGCACCATCGAAAAAAGGTGGTTAATGCTGTTACATTAAATCAGATTAGATTAACTTTCATTCCAATTAATCTGTAGTGAGGAGGTCCTCCAGGATGTAGAACATGCCAGAAAAACAATAATACATGACAAATATTTACAACTAAAACAAATAAGCTAATGTACCTTCCACGGGTCCCAAATGGAATGATCGTCATTTTCTTTAAATGAATGCTAAATGAAAGGATCATTTTACAACACTCATTTACTAAGATCACATTAATGCACTGAATTTAAAATTTAAAAAAGTTTTTTTTATTTATAAGCTAATAAACATATGATAGAACTGCTACAATACTTATTTACAATGAACACATGACTGCACTGAAATGGTGCAGAACACACACACACACACACGCACACACACAGACAGACAGACACACACACACACACACACACACACACACACACACACACACACACACACAAATACAAATCAGTTGGTTCTACTGAGGAATTTGTCAATGGAGTTGATGGAGTTGGCCACTAATAAATCCTTTATGCTTCTCTTAAACTGAATTTGATTGGTTGTTAAGCTTTTTATGGCTGCTGACAAGTTATTGAAAATGCATGTTCCTGAATAATGCACACCTTTTTGTACAAGAGTAAGTGACTTTAAACCCTTGTGAAGATTTTTCTTATTTCTAGTATTAATTCCATGAACGGAGCTGTTGGTTTGAAAAATGATATATTTGAAATGGCAAATTTCATTAAGGAATAAATATATTGGGAATCAGTAGTTAGTATGCGTACTTCCCTAAACAGGCCTCTGCAGGATGTTCTTGAGTTCACACCACATACAACTCTTATTGTACGTTTTTGTGCTTGGAAAACTTCAGCTAGGGTTGATGAATTACCCAAAAAAATAATCCCATATGACATTATGGAGTGAAAGTAAGCATAGTATGCCAGCTTTGTCATTTTTATATCCCCTATGTCTGACAGAATTTGCATTGTGAATAGAGATTTGTTTAGACGCTTCAGTAGTTCTGTGCTGCGCCCCTCCCAGTTGAATTTATTATCAAGCTGTAATCCCAAGAATTTAACACTGTCCACTTCTTCTATCTGCTTGTCATCATATGTTGGGCAGATACTCATGGGACACCCCTTTCAAGCTCTGAACTGCATGTAGTTTGTTTTTTCAAAGGTTAGTGACAAAGAATTGGCTAGGAACCAGTGATTAATGTCCACAAATATTTTATTAGCCGATCTTTCCAAGTCTACACTTGATTTGCTATTTATTGCAATGTTTGTATCATCAGCAAACAAAAAAAAAGTGTCATCTGGTAATGTTATTGATGAAGGGTCATTGATATACACATGGAAAAGTAAGGGCCCTAAGATGGAACCTTGTGGGACCCCACATGTAACTAGTTCCGAGTTGGATGATGCCTGATAGCTTAATACATGTCTCTTTCCTAACAACACCCTTTGTTTCCTTTCAGAGATATAAGATTTGAACAATTTTGCAGCATTTCCTGTTACAGCATATTATTGTAATTTACTTAAAAGGATATTGTGATTTACACATTCAAATGACTTTGACAGATCACAAAATATACCAGTTGCCTGCAATTTTTTTGTCTAATGAATTAAGTACAATGTTAGATAGCCTTCTCAATATCAGAACCCTTTAGAAATCTGAACTGCAACTTTGACAGTATGTTATTTGTGATAAGATTGTTATAAAGCCGATAGTACGTTACCTTTTCTAAAATTTTTGAGAATTGGCAAAAGTGAAATTGGACAGAAATTTGATGCTATTTCTTTATCTCCCTTCTTAAACAGTGGCTTAACTTCAGCATATTTCAACCATTTAGGAAATATTCCACTGATAAACGACTGGTTACACAGATAGCTTAATGTGTTACTTAACTCAGAATCACATTCTTTAATTAACTTTGATATTTCATCATACCCACTAGGTGTTTTTGATTTGAAGATTTTATGATGGACATTACTTCTGCTGGGGTAGTGAGGGTCAAATTCATGTTATGGAAGTTACTTGAAATGTCTGGTCTGAGGTATCCCATGGCACCATCTACAGAACCTGACAACCCCATCTTTTCAGTAACAGTTATAAAATGTTTGTTAGAAAGTTCTGCAACACTATACACATCTGTCACCAATGTACCATCATTTACTCTTAATGCTATTTGCCCCTCCTCGTGTCTGGTTCTATCAGTCTCCTCCTTCACTATATCCCATATTGTCTTTATTTTGTTATCTGGTATGACTATCTTTTCCTTGTAATATATTTGCTTTGATGTCCTTATTACAGTCTTTAATGTTTTGCAGTATTTCTTATAATGTGCTATAACGTCAACACCAGAACTGTTTCGGATTGACAGATACAGTTTTCTTTTTGTTTTACAAGATACCTCTATTCCTTGAGTGATCCATGTCTTCTTTGTAGTCTTTGCTCTAACCTTGGTTAGTTTTGGGGGGAAAACAGTGTTCAAATAAGCTAACACTTTATTAGCAAAAGTGTTATCTTTTTCATTCATGCCATGGGCACTGTAAACATCACTAACAGTGAATGTCTATGAGGAGTGTCCTAAAATAATCGATTTTTGGCTTATTGATTACCCTCTTGAGTTCAGATTTAACAGATTTTATATCCTCTTCAGTATTAACATTTAACGGAAGGAACTGCATGTCATGGTCTGAGAAGTCATTGACTATTGGTTTTGTAATATAACAATACCAGAGAAGGAAAGTTGCTGCTCACCATATAGCGGAAATGCTGAGTTGTGATAGGCACAACAAAAAGGTTCACACTATTTTTGCGTGCTATCTCCTGCACTTTTCCGGTGCCACACGATCTTACACCTCTAACTACGAATCCCCCCCCCCCCCCCCCAATACTTTCCCCTCCTTATGCCTGTTTGCACCCACTAAGTCCACCTCATCCTGTTACATCTGCCGTCCCCCTTACGCTTATCCGCCCTCAAACCTGCTACCCACAGTAATATACATATACATATATTTATTATTGTTTAGTTATTCTGTACTTTCACCCTTGTGACTTCTCACCAATTTTAGTGAGTTTTCCCCTTCAACTATCATTGTCTTCCTCAGATTTCATCTCGGCTTTTTTTTTTTCCCCACCCTTGTGTATCCATTTCGTCCTTTTCACATGTATTTGGGTGTAATTTTGAGTAATTTTTCAGACACAATTCTACTTTCTTACATAATTTTTCACATTTTTTGCACCACCATGGATCCTTGCTCCTTCCACCTGCGTCAATACAGAAAGTTTCCTTATCCCTAGCCAGATCCCAGTCCCACATACTGTTCCTGCGTTGTTGCTTGGCTCATGAAAACCCCCCTAATGGCCTTACCATCAAATTACCCATCTCTGGTTGCCACCCCTCCTTCCACAATGACCTCCACCTGTTGAGATTCCACCAATTCTTAGCCCTCACCAACATAGTCCTGCAAAACCATATCAACCCAGCCCAATCCTCCTTGCAGTACCTTCTCTCCATCCGCAAAATTCTCCTGCTTTGTAATCCCAAATTCCTGGAACCCATAACTCACACTGAAACTCTTGCCCTGCAGAAACGTGAGCAACATGCACAACGCCACCTCAAAAAGCTTTCCTTCCTACTCACTTCCTACTCCCGCCTCGGAGTACCACTGTCCACCACTTCTAAAACAACCTCCAAACCTCCCCCACGCCCCCTCATAGCTGACAAACCCTGTCTCTCCAACCTACTACACTTACCCCACCCTCCAAAACTCCCTCCCGCCACCACACAGAACCCAGAACCTAAGCAGACCCACAACACAGTTATGAACCTTTCCTCCAGGTCCCTACAGTGGAAACACTTTTTCACCAACAACCCGACCAATCAGACTCAACTAAAGACCAATATTGAACCTTGCCTAACTCATTTCACTCCTCCACCCAACTGTGATCCACCTCCACTGCCTGCAAACCACCCCCTGTTAACTTCCCAGCATTTTTAACCTCGAACCTTGCCTCAACATCATTCCCCAAATCCCTCAACATGCAAACTAATCTTACATCTGCAGAAAGAACTGCACTCCTCCATCTAAAAACAGATCCCAACCTTTAATCCTACCTGCTGACAAAAGCTCCACCACCGTTGTTTTGAACTGCAAGGATTATGTGCCAGAAGGACTCTCTCAGCTGTCAGATACTTCCACCTACAAACCATGCCACAGTGATCCCATTCCAGTAATCCAGCAAGATCTCTAGTCACTACTCAAATCCTAAGGCCCATCCCAGAACCTCTCCCCAGAGTCCATCTCTCTACTTACCCCACTACCAGCGCTCCCACCTTCTACATGTTTCCTGAAGTCCACAAACCTAACCACCCAGGACGCCCCATTGTGGCCGCTTACTGTGCCCCCACTGAGAGAATCTCTGCTCTCGTAGACCAACACCTTCAACCTATTACCCGGAACCTATACTCCTATATAAAAGATACCAACCATTTCCTCGACCGACTCTCCACAGTTCCTTTCCCTTTACCACACGGTGCCCTGCTTGTCACTATTGATGCCACCTCCCTGTACACTAACATTCCTAATGCCCATAGGCTTACTGCTATCGAACACTACCTTTCCAGACGCCCTATGGATTCCAAACCAACAACCTCCTTCCCAGTCTCCATGACCAACTATATCCTCACCCACAATTACTTCTCCTTTGAAGCCATTACCTACAAACAAATCCGCAGTACGGCTTTGGGCACCTGCATGGCACCATCCTATGCTAACCTATCCATGGGCCATCTAGAGGATGACCCGAAATCCTAGACCCCTCACCTGGTTCAGATTCATTGATGACATCTTTGCTATCTGGATTGAAGGCGAGGACACCTTATTCACATTCCTCCAGAGCCTCAACAACTTCTCCCCCATTTGCTTCACCTGGTCCTACTCAACCCAACAAGCCACTTTCCTAGATGTTGACCTTCACCTCAGAGATGGCTACATCAGTACCTCTGTCCATATCAAACCTAATAACCACCAGCAATATCTCCACTTCGACAGTTGCCACCCATTCGATACCAAGAAGTCCCTTCCGTACAGCCTAGCCACCTGAGGTGCCGGCCGCGGTGGCGGTGCGGTTCTACGCGCTCCAGTCCGGAGCCGCGCTGCTGCTATGGTCGCAGGTTCGAATCCTGCCTCGGGCATAGGTGTGTGTGATGTCCTTAGGTTAGTTAGGTTTAAGTAGTCCTAAGTTCTAGGGGACTGATGACCACAGCAGTTGAGTCCCATAGTGCTCAGAGCCATTTGAACCACCTGAGGTCGTCGCATCTGCAGTGACGAGCAGTCCCTCTCAAAATATACCAAGGGTCTCACTGAAGCCTTCACTGAGCATAATTATCCTCCCATCCTTGTACAAAAACAAATCTCCCGTGCCTTATCTTCCCAGTCTCCCACCACCTCCCAAAGTCCCACAGTGCGGCCACAAAGGAGCATTCCCCTCGTAACTCAGTACCATACGGGACTGGAGCAACTGAATTACATTCTACACCAGGGTTTCGATTACCTCTCATCGTTCCCTGAAATGAGAAATGTCCTGCTATCCTTCCCACCCCTCCTAACGTGATATTCCACCATCCACCGAACCTACACAATATACTTGTCCATCCTTACACAACCCCTGCTGCCAATCGCTTACCTCATGGCTCATACCCCTGTAATAGACCTAGATGCAAGACCTGTCCCATACATCCTCCTGTAACCACCTACTCCAGTCTGGTCACTAACATCACCTATCCCATCAAAGGCAGGGCTACCTGTGAAAACAGTCATGTGATTTACAAGCTAAGCTGCAACCTCTGTGCTGCATTCTATGTAGGCATGACAACCAACAAGCTGTATGTCCACATGAACAGCCACCGACAAACTGTGGCCAAAAAACAAGTGGACCACCCTGTTGCTGGACATGATATCCCTCATCTCAATGACTGCTTCACAGCCTTTGCCATATGGATCCTTCCCACCAACACCAGCTTTTCTGAACTGCGCAGGTGAAAACTTTCCCTGCAATACATCCTACGTTCCCGTAACCCTCCTGGCCTCAACCTTTGTCAGTCACTGTCCTCACCCGTCCAGCCTCCTCCCTGTTCCCATTCCAGCACTACACAGCTGTCATTTCACCACCACACCCAGTCTTTCAATTTCTTTTTATTTTTTTCCTTTCCGCTACTTCCCCCCTCCCCTCTCCGCACCTTCTCTCCTGCCCTCCGTCTAAACTGCAACACTTCACTGTCCGCCACTTCCACCATACTATCCCTCTCCCTCCCCGCTACAGCCACCTCCTTATCCCCACCCAGTCGCCACTTCCATCATGCACTGGTGCTGCTGTTCGCATTGTGGTTTCAGCTCTCTGAGACTGCAGGTGTGTGTGCAAGTTGCGTTTACGTGTGTGTGTGTGTGTGTGTGTGTGTGTGTGTGTACTGCTGACAAAGAACTTAATGGGCGAAAGCTTTAATTGTGTGAATCTTTTTGTTGTGCCTATCGCGACTCAGCATCTCCACTATATGGTGAGTAGCAACTTTCCTTCTCTGGTATTGTTACATTCCATCCTGGATTTTCCATTGTTGGGTTCTGTAACATAATATTTCTCATTGGACTTTTCTATCAAGATATTATCAATGGCTGGCTGTGAGCAATTGGCTATCCTAGTTGGGAGCTTTACAGTGGGAATTAAGTTGAATGATAGTCTTACTAACTCATGTAAGTTCTTATTGGGAGAGTCTTTAAGGAAATCTACATTGAAGTCACCAGCAATTACTATTTCTTTGTTTTTTGTTGTTAACTGGGCCAGTACAGCTTCGAGGTGGTTTATGAACAGATTAAAGTTATCTGCAGGTGTTCAGTATACACTTAATATTACGAAGGATTTTTTATGAAATTATTCTTCTGTTGCACATGCTTTCATATGCTGTTCTAGGCAAAATTTATGAATATGTATGTTTTTAAATTTATGACAGTTCCTGATGAATGCGGCAACTCCTCATTTCTCCATTTCTGCTCTTCAAAAGTGATTCTGCTGATTGTTGAAAATTCTTAACCAACAGTTGTATATGCTGATGTAATAGGCTAGAATTATGTTTTTTGGTTTCTTTCTCAAACTGAAGGTTTGTCTCAATCCTAAACTCTCTTAAAACTTGGTTTCTTTCTGTTCTCCCTACCATAAAACAGGGTCTTTTCTGAACCCTGTAACCACTGGTATTTTATCACTTATGACAGTGCCTCCCCCCTTTAACTTACCTGCTATTTTCCCAGCCAATTTACCCTTTCCTTTCCTGTTGAGGTGAAGGCCGTGTCTAGTATAATCCCACCTATTAAGAGAATCAACAGGAACCATACCAATGTGTGACCCTGCACCCGACATAAGCAGCCGTTCCAACTCCAAATTAACTCTCCTGGCAGAAGAGTTCAAATGAGGTTGGTCATGGCACCCAAGAACAGATACAAACTCAACACTAGAACGCTTCGATGCTGATGCAATCTTTGCAAGGTTACACTCTGTCAATACTATTACCTGGCCCACCCACTATAATCAGAGTGTCTTCCTTAGTGAAATCTTTGCAAAGTGATCCTAAATCCTCTGTCACGTGCTCCAGACCAGCAGGAGGTTTAAAAAATTTGATGACCTGGTATTCTGATCCTAGTTTATACAGCAAAAGTTGGCCAACACCTCTTCCATGGGAACTACCTAACAGCACCACTTCCTTTCTCTTTACTGATTTCCCTACATTCTTACTTTTCAATTTGCTGCTGGAAGTTTGTTGTGACCTGTCTACACCTGTAACTGCTTGAGGCTCACCAGCTTGTAACAGCTCAAATCTATTTTCCACATTCACCACGAAACTGTCGGACAAAGTTCTAGGCCTGTTCCTACTGTTGTCTGTTGCCACTTCCCACCTCTCTTTACTCTTATCCTCCTTAACCCGTCAAGATCTCCCCTGGCCTTGTCTAACTCAGCCTGAAGGGCAGCAATTTTCCCCTCTTGTTCTAGTATATTCCTATCTCTACTACATATCCTACAAAACTGCTGATAAGTCTCATTCACTTCCCCTACTGCCATGCCACCACAGTTACCCACATGGAAAAAACTACAGCACCCGTCACACCAAAGCCCCGACCTAACAATTCTACAGCAAGTCAAGCACTTTCACTCATGATAAACGTAATAGTTTATTAAGAATAAGTCAGTTAAATTACAGATAAACACGAAAATATGATTACACAAATTTGTCCTATACACAACTGTATGTAAACAAAAACAACAGTGCAAAATTTCTGTAACAACAGCTTAAATTTTACACTACTTTCTGGAAATGTGAGTTAAATAGTGAAGAGGTACGCTACAGTTAAATTGCTGGAGAGAGCAAAGAACAATTAAACAAAATTCTATAGATTTGCAGTGGCAAAATGTAAAAAGAAAATATTACTATAACCCGACTGTATGATCTTTTCGTGTTTTCTGATATATTACATAAGAAAAATGAAACCTTTAACGGGACACTTAAAAAGCACACTAATACACCTACTTACCATATAATGATTACTAAACTAAATGTTGTTATGGTCTAAAATGACTTATCTTTACGAGAACATCAAAACTCGTGCTAGTCGCCTGGCTGCAGGGCTGTTATAGTGATGATGTTTACTCAAGGTGATAAGTTTATCTACAAGACTGAGAGAGTATTTGTTTTTGATAAAAGATGTAGACAACCATTAACATCAGATGTTAATGATGAATTGAGAACATTTGGTTCAAATCGGACAAACAGAGTGACTTGGTACAGTGGTTAGCACACCGGCTGGACTCACATTTGGAGGGCAGCTCAAATGCATGTCTGACCATTCAGGTTTAGGTTTCCCTTGATTTCCCTAAATTGCTTAAGGCAAAAGCCAGAATGGCACTTTTGAAATGGCAATGCTGATTTCCTTCCTCGTCCTTCCCTAATCTGAGTTTGTACTCTGCCATTAATGATCTTGTTGTTGATGAGAGGTTAAACACTAATCTTCTTTCTTTTTATCTCAGGTCAGACAAACATACAGTTGGGATCACAGTGTAAACCCATCATAAATTGTACTTTAGATAAATATATACCAACCAAGAAAGGTCATAAAAGACAATAAAATCCTACTTAGTTTAACAGTGCCATTCAAAGAATATTGTAAAAACAGAGACTTACACATTTTCTATTTGAAGAGAATAAAGAGAATGTAGGGAAACCGGTATAGCAAGCAGAATATTAACTTATGCATCCACAATGAGGCCTATACATGAAGCCTACAATTTTCACAATCATGTCTGGGCAAAATGTGTTTTTGAAAAGTCTATGAAGTTCCAGTTCTGTGTAAATTTGATAATTTTGTCCTCTTAGATCATGCTGGTGTTAAAACTGTGTAAACCACAATTGAACTGAAACCAGGTTTAGTATTATTGCTAAGAATCATTGTACTGGGAAATAAATTTAAAAAGCCCAAGAGCTTGGAAGAGGCATTGGCAAAATAACAATTACCTACTTAAAATTCTTACTACTTGCGTTTGCTGAATGGATGCTAGATTCGCTTCAGCTGTATTGCTCCAGAATGCAATTCTGCAAGACAGCAGGAAGTGAAAGTGTTCACAATAAGCTGGAAACTAAGTCTTCAAGTCAACACAGTCAGAGGCACTTCAAAGAAAACAACATACCAAATTTATTTTCTTGATTGGTTCCTCTGTCTGTTGATTCTGTCGTAGTTTGGCATCCAGCTGTATAATAAGGAATACAATGTTTACAGCTATCATCTGACATGCTTCAAGTATGTTTGAGTTTCAGACCTAATTAGTATGTTGGTGTCCTCCGCCAGTGTTACAGTTTGTGTAAGTCATTTGAAGTCATTAAATCATCATTTGTGTAGGTTAGGAACAGGAGTGTCCAACAATGAATACTGTGAGTGTCCGCATTTTTATGTTCCTCTATTATGAGTTTGGTTTTATTCCTGTCATGCAGTATGTCAGTATAACACTTTGTTTTCTGTTATGAAGTTAAGAATCAACCCATGCATGACAGATGCCATTACATTTTAGTTTTCCAAGTAGAATTTTATGGTCCAAAATCTTAAAGGTGTTGGCAAAGTCACACAATATACCAACAGGATGGTTTTCATTGTTTAGCTGTGACAGCACTTCAGTGTTTCCTTTGTAGAGAATCCTGTTTAAAAGCAAGGACAACAAATGACAAGTTACAATGTTAAAGTTGAGTCTATAGTTTATAGAAGGCCACCTTCTCAAATAATGAAAAGGAGCTTGAAGAAGTGAGATGCTTTAAGTAGATGCTTCTGTTATCTCTGTTTTAGTCTGCTGGAACCGTGTCCTGAACTTTTAATTGATTAAACAGGTAACTCAAGGATACTCATGCAAGTAAATAAAGAATTTTAATACTCTGTTAGAAATATTGTCATATACAGGAGTACTGCCATTTTTTAGGGATACAATTACTTTTTAAAAAAGTCATGGCTACCACAGTAAATTTAATGCAGCTTACATCTGACTCTTTATTAGCAGGTACAATTTTGGCTGCCGGGGTGAAGAAATAATTATTTAACTTTATGGCACTGTTTTTAAGTATCATGCACAGCTAGTTTCTAGGAATTCAGTATAATTCACCTCACTGGTTTACTTATTGCTTTATTCTTGGAGAGTTTTATAGCATGCACGTAGTATATGTTATGCCTGGTGATCCATGTTTCTGGAGGAGGAACCATTAACCTTAAAATTCAAAGCTGACCTGTCACTAGTACAGGCAGGAATAGAACAGTTGAAAGCTACAATTGAAAGCAGTAAGATTGAGGATAGAAGAGATGAATGGATTGTGGGCAATACTTTCAGCTCAGGGAAGAGGTTTAAGAGATGTTGCAAATCTGCTGTCTTCAGTCTAGATATCTCCAACACCTTAACTTCTCTGAAGACTGGTTAAAAGCATGCAGACTATTGACTATGAGTTCAGGAGCAGGCTGGGAAGAAAGAGAAAAAAGTGCAAGTAGTCAGGGAATTAAAAATATCAGTAAGAGGTTTCTGCTAGATATCAGTCAGTGGAGGGGAATGTAAGAACTATGTAGTGCACAAATCTCTGTGCCGTGAATACCAAGTAACTAGTATCTTTAATTCAAGTGTCTTGCTCAGCAAAGACACCTGTGATGTAAGATATTTGTGGAAAGACCTTAGCAAAAAAGATAATTGAGGATGACATGGGGCACATTTTAGAGGCTGCTCCACACAGTAATGTTATTGTCGCTCTTTGAGTGATGCAAGAAGCCTTGGATAAAATTTGCCATGAGTGTGTAAATGTTTCAGGGGACAATCAATTGAATGGAGCTATCACACATGGATGTGAAAGGTGTGTCAGCCCCCCCCCCCCCCCCCATGTCTCACCACTGAGAGCATGGTCTGCACCAGAATATTTTGGTAAAAGACTGTTTGCACAACTGTTCCCAGAAGCATTCCTTGCAACTGGAGCAGTTTCTGTACAATCCCTGTGGCCTCCAGTATTTTCATGAGGCACAGAAATTGATATGTTCACTGCTGTAGATTATGGCATATCTAAATAATGCTGCCACGCTGTCTATCACTTCTACAAAAAACAAAAAGGAAAACAGTGAAATTCATTTGTATCCATCATACCCGTATAACACAGTTATAAAACTCAAAATTAAACACTATACTTATTATGTGCTTGTGTAGCTGAGAACTTTAAAACAATATCATACCTGAGTCAAATTTTTATTAGAGAATCCAGTTCAATAGAAAAGAAAAATTTCGTAAGTGTACATGACACTGTTTTTAGGATGCGTGAATAAAATCGAAATCGAAGGATTAATTGTCTCTAGAGTTTGCATTAAGTCTGCTATAGTTCTCCCACTGTAATGACAGATAATGCTCTTTGCCTTCAGTCCTGTGAGATCATTTTCAGTCACTATCAAAATAGATACTATTGAGATGCCTTACTTGGTGTACAGAAACCATCTTCTTCTCCTCTAGGTACAATTTCAATTCACAGAACACTCACAGATGATGGAGATAATGAGTGATAAAGGAAAAGGAAAAAAAAAGTCACAGCCTGTCATGCCTTCACCCAAGAAACTTGGAACTATTTCATATAAATAAAAATATTTAGAAATTATTTAAAAACTTTTACAGCCTCCATTGCAATTACATAACAATAAGATAATAACTGTTTTGGCTGGGAAAAAAAATAGTCAGTCATCTTCAGATCTGAAAGGAGTAAGCAAACAGAAAATTACTATAAATGACAAGTATTTTTTACATTGATGGTATTACAAAAAAATTATATCACATTGTTTCAGTAAAGAGATAGAATATAACCAGTTTAGTGAGAAATTAGTGTAATCATTTGTGAATCAGATAAAACACAACATCTGAATTGTAGGAAGAATTCCATAAAAATATATGAAATGAACATTTGTGTGCCACAGTGGAATCTCATGAATAGGATATCTTCACAAACAATAGATCAAATCAACAGAAGATACCCCTTATGATGAATTTCTATAGTTAATTGCTAGATAGAATGTCACACTGTTTTGTGGTTCCAGGTAGCTGCTACCAGATGTCAGAAGGGTGGTACAAGTGTGTTTTTGTAACTTTATATGCTGTTGAAGCAAGTTTAAGCATGCTGAGGTTTGTGAAAGCCCAACAGACTACTCTCATCCCATAAGAAAGAAAAGTCAAGATATTTATTTCATTGAATTTTTTTGCATACTTAGCATAATATACATGATATTTGATTGTATACTTAATAGCGAGTATTGAATATAATAGAGGGAAACTTTCCACATGGGAAAAATATATCTAAAAACAAAGATGATGAGACTTACCAAACAAAGATGATGGCCCAAACTCTTTGACTTTACAAATGTCTGCTTGTGTCTGTGTATGTGCGGATGGATATGTGTGTGTTTGCGAGTGTATACCTGTCCTTTTTTCCCCCTAAGGTAAGTCTTTCCGCTCCCGGGACTGGAGTGACTCCTTACCCTCTCCCTTAAAACCCACATCCTTTCGTCTTTCCCTCTCCTTCCCTCTTTCCTGAGTAAGCAATCGTTTGTTGCGAAAGCTTGAATTTTGTGTGTATGTTTGTGTTTCTTTGTGTGTCTATCGACCTGCCAGCGCTTTTGTAGGGTAAGTCTTTCCGCTCCCGGGATTGGAATGACTCCTTACCCTCTCCCTTAAAACCCACATCCTTTCGTCTTTCCCTCTCCTTCCCTCTTTCCTGATGAGGCAACAGTTTGTTGCGAAAGCTTGAATTTTGTGTGTATGTTTGTGTGTCTGTCGACCTGCCAGCACTTTCATTTGGTAAGTCACATCATCGTGTGTGTGTGTATATATATATAAAAAATCAAGTATTGTTATATACAGATTATTATGAGCTAGAAGGGGCAAACTGCAAGCATCGATTGATCACATACTTGATTTGGTGCCAGTTTATTCTGGTGGTGGGTGAAAAGGATGTTGTTATCATCAGTGATTGTGACACACAGACAGAGCAGGAAGAAGAAGGAAACGATGAAAATGAGGTCAGAGATAGTTATTATCTGCAAAAAGAAGGACATACTAATCAGAGAAAGGAATTCCCATGACCAAATGTTTGAACAAAGTTGCACAACATTATTACCCATCTTCTAGGTGTTGTTGGTGATACCAAACAATGTGCTACACCATTACAGTATTTCAGTCTCTCTATATTTCCTGACATTATTGAGCAAATTGTTTTGTTTGTACTAAACCCTACAAGGAAGCACCAAATAATGGGTGTAATAGGGCTCCTGTCTTTAGAAGGGACATACAAGGCAATAAGACTGAACTTGGAACACATTTGTGCATCTGATGGAACTAGGATGAAGATTTTTTGGACCACCATGTCCCTCCAAGCATTCCAGTTATTTTTGCTTTGTCATCATTTTGGTGACCAAGATACTAGAGCAGCCAGGAAAGAAGCAGAAAAATTGGCTTCATTTAGAGACATTTTTTACCAGTTTGTGAGTAAATGTAAGAAACATTTCTCTGTCAGTGAATATGCTATGCTGAATGAGAAATTAGAACTGTTTTGTTGGAACTGCACCTTCAGAACGTAAGCAGATTTTGTGTGTCCACAAAGCCAGGAAATTGTGGTTTGAAAATCTTTGCCTTAGTTGTGCCAGGATGTATTACACCATGAATTTAAAAGCCTACTTAGGTTAGCCTGGATGAATGAAGGAGTTCTATTTTCCAGTGTTATCCAGCCACAGATAGTCACTGGGTTTAGTATTTAACATCTGGGAATTGCTGAACAAGATAAGGAGGCCGGAGGAGGTATTTTCAGGTTGCTGTGAACAAGGAAAGCTCATGGGAGCAAGATTTTTGGAATTTCAAGGCAGTGGACTGTTGATCAATGGGGCTATCTCTGATATCATGGAGCCTACATTCCATTTACCAGCTACAATAACTGAGGTTACTCTGATGATTGCAATGCACCTAAAACTGCATTAGCAAGATGAACCTCGAGAGAGGTCATCCAAACAAAACTTACCCTCCAAAATGACACCTGGAAACCAGGCCTGGGACATTCACTAAGATAATAGCCATGCAGGAGGAGTGAGCCACTGTAGAGCAGTTGTTGCAGCATGTGGAACAGAATGTAGATTGTAGATCGTAGACATCAGGTAACCATGATCTTCAGTGTTTCAGTTCATAGCACCATAGGGACTCTGATTTTACTCTGCTTACTTTTTGTGTATCTGAAACAATGAGTCCTGCAGAAATCCGATCCAGGGTAATTCAGATTCCCGTAGACTTTATTCTATGAGTAAGGGATGAAAACTAGATTTATGAAGTTGAAGATTAGTAAAGTAATTGTATAGTAGTAAAAAAAAGCAATCTAGTACAGATTAAGGGTGAAGGTAATTTCAATAGGGAACTGGGCTGAAGCAAGGGTCTGAGGCTTCTTAGTGGAGCGGGGAGGAGGGGGGTGGGGTGGGAGGTGGCAGTGTAGTGTTGCTATCCATGCTTTTAGCAAAGTACTAAGTAAAGTAAATAAGCATTTTAGCAAAAGTGGTGAGAAAGCTGCCATGAAGTGTCACTTTAGCAGCTGTAGGCTATTTGCTGCAGCGTGATGACTTGGGTGTCAGAATAACATGTACAGATGGAGGTTGCAAGACGAGTCTATCCATGCTCAGTGGAAAACTGCACCACACAGCGGTAATAACTGTAGCAGTTGGATCGATGTTACCACACCAAGGCAAGTATCTTGTTATGGGCAAAGTGACTAGGTGCCAGGTTTTAGTGCAATAATGCACCTTGGAACAAAATAAATATGCCTGTGTTTTGAGAGAAGCAGTTCACTGAAGACCAGCTGCAGCACCACCATGATGCCAGAGCTGCAGTAGACAGCAACATGATTGGGCATCACTAGCAGTGGCCATGAGTTTGAGACCAGGCTCTGGCTGTTGCTGCCAGTGGTGAGTTCCTCACAGGACTTAGTGCCACAGTACCACCAACCTGCCAGCTGTGCCTGCTGCTGCCAGTACTGAGTTCCCCATGGGACTTAGCTCTCAGCACCAGCTGCTGGCCAACTCCTGCAAGAGGGCAGCAGTTCAAATACCATGTACTACAGTCTTTACCTGCCACCATGGGAATGTATGTGGGGCTGAGGGGTCACTCCAAGTGCCATATCCAATTGAGAAGTAGCGTGCTGCTGACATCGTGGCCCTGTCTTTGCAGAGGCCACCAGCCATCTATGGGCAATGCAGGGTGCCTACACAACTTTCTTTCACCTGGGCAGAAGCCACCCCATACATCAGTGCTAGCCAGATTCAACAGAGTGAGGCGTGTTTTGCCTCACTGAGCTATGGCAAAGCACATACCGAAGTTGAATAGAGCATTCTTTACTGTCAGCACTGTTTCCACTATGCTCATGGACCGTCACCACCACCACCACCACTCACCCCACAGGATGCAACTGCACTCTTCAGTTTGTTCCAAGTCATTTCAAATTTGTTTCCTTACTTTTATATGTTTAGAGGCACTTTGTTCTACTTCTGTTGAAATGATCCATTTTTAATGAACATATATCGTTTATGGGATTCCACAATGGTACACAAATGTTCATTTTAATATTTGTTATGGGAATGCGCCCTGTTACCCACATTCTGTGTTTTATCACATACAGTTAGATAAATTTCCCATCAAAGCTATCAATGTAAAAAGCTTTCACTGAGTTTCATGTTTACTTATTCTTTTCAGATCTGAAGATGGTTGGTTTTTCAATCAAATCTAGTTGTCTTATTATTATTATCTACTTGTGATCTAGACAGAAAAAAGTTTTTAAATACATAAAATAAAGGAAATGCAACCACTTTTTTATAGCTGACTGATATGTGGAACATAGAAACATGCAACAGAAAACTGTATTCACACTAGCTTTTGAGCTCTTGCTCTTTCTTTAGCAAAAATACCCAAATTCATGCACACTACCACACAGTCACCCAAATGTACACACCCTAAGCCATGTTAGAGAAAGAGCAAGAGCTCAAAAGCTAGTGTAAATTCTGTTTACTGTTGTGTTACTCACCGTGCCACAAATCAGTTAGCTATATGTGAGGAATTGTTTCTCCTTTATTTTTTATGTATTATTCCATTCAAGAATATCCAAAGTCTTTAAATGATTCAAAAAAATTATACATAAAAATGTAATTGAGATTGTTTCTCTTCATCCTCACTATATCAGGTAATAAAATGAAATTATTTTTGTACACAATTTTTTAAAATTAGATCAAAAGTCTATGCATTTGAACATAAGGGATCATAAATAGCTACTAAGCTACAACTCATATTGTTAATAAAGTGCACATCAGAATGGCCAGCTTTAAAATATTCTGGAACTAAACAGAACAATTGAAAACTAGGTTGTACATATCTGAAACACATGCTTGATTTTTCATCACCCAAGTGAATATTTAACTGCAGACACTGGCCACTACATGTCTCTTCAGTATTTTAAATGGCAAGTAATTGTTACAGTTTCACAGTCTCCATTGATTTTAAACATTCAGTCACTTTATTTTATAAGACCATTTAAATATTCCATCATCAGTCTTTAGTACCTATGTCTACAATATTTTTTGTCCCATCATACTAATTTATTCTACCAACCACTTTACATTGCTTGGCAGAGGGTACCTTGAACCACTACTAGTCATTTCCTAACCTGTTCCACTCATAAATAGAGCAAGGGAAAAATATCTGTCTAAAAGCCTCCGTATGAGACCTAATTTCTCACATCACATCTCACCTTCATAGTCTTTACACAAAATGCACATTGGTGGTAGTAGAGTCATAGTGCAGTTGGCTGCAAAATCCCAGTTCTCTAAATCTGTGCAATAGTGCCTTGCGGAAAGAGCAACATCTTCCCTCCAACGATATCCATTTGAAACTTCCTGGCAGATTAAAACTGTGTGCCAGACCGAGACTTGAACTCGGTACCTTTGCCATTCGCGGGCAAGTGCTCTACCATCTGAGCTACCCAAGGAGGAGAGCTTGTGTGAAGTTTGGAAGGTAGGAGACGAGGTACTGGTGGAATTGAAGCTGTGAAGACTGGTTGTGAGTTGTGCTTGGGTAGTTAAGATAGTAGAGCACTTGCCTGCAAAAGGCAAAGCTCCAGAGTTCGAGTCTTGGTCTGGCACACAGTTTTAATCTGCCAGGAAGTTTCACATTAGCGTACAGTCCACTGCAGAGTGAAAATTTCATTATGGATTCCCATTTGAGTTCACAAAGCATCTCTGTAATACATGCATGCTGATCGAACCTGCTGCTAAGAAATCTAGCAGCCTGCCTCTGGCTTGCTTCAGTGTATTCTTCTAATCTGACCTGGTGAGGATCCCAAACACTTGAACTGTGCTCAAGAATGAGTTGCACAAGTGTTCTATATGCCATCTCCTTTATGGATGAGATACACTTTCCCAGAATTCTCCCAATAAAACGAAGTTGAGCAGTCGCCTTCCCTACTATCAACCTGATGTGCTCATTCCATTTCGTATTGCTTTGCAACATTACACCTTTAATCAAAGTGACTGTGTCAAGCTGCACTCTACTGATGCTGTATTTGAATGTTACAGGACTGTTTTTCCAACTCATCTATTTTAACAAACATTTTTCTGCACTTAGAGCAAGCTGTCATTCATCACACCAACTAGAAATTTTGTCTAAGTTATCTTGTATATTCCAGTCATTAAACAACACCAAATTCCCATACACAACAGCGTCATTAGGGTAAACTGCTGCTCACCCTACCTGTAAGGTCATTTATGTATATAGAGAATAAAAGTAGTCCTATTACACTTCCTGGGGCACTCCTGATGATACTCTTACCTCTGATGAACACTCGCCATTCAGGGCCATGTTCTCAGTTCTATTACTTGAAGATTCTTCAAACCAATCCCGTATCTGAGGGGTAAGCCGTATATTCGGTCCTTTGTCATCAGTCTGCAATGGGGGAACTACGTCAAATGCTTTCTGGAAATCTAGAAATATGGAATGTGCCTGTTGCCCTGCATCCATGGTTTGGAAGATATCATGTGAAAAAAGGCAAGCTGAATGTCACACTCTTAGCCTAATTTGTAGGCAGAGGCTTTTCTGCCTCAAGGGGAAATTTATTACATTGGAACTCAGAATTTGTTCAAGAATTCTGCAGAAAACCGATGTTTAGGGTCTTGGTCTGTAATTACGTGGATCAATTCTTTTACCTTTCTTATATACATGAGTCACATGCATTTTTTTTTCATTCACTTGGAAGATTTCACTGGGTGAGACAGTCATGATAAATGCAGGCTAAGTAAGGGGTCAATGCTGCAAAGTACTCCCTGTAAAATCGAATTGTGATGACATCTGGACCTGGTGACTTACTTGCCTTCAACTCCTTCAGTTGCTTCTCCAAGTTACAGATCCCAATTTTACGTCCTCCATGCAGGAGTCTGTATGACAGTCAAATGACACTATGTTTGATTTTATGTATGATCAGTATTTTCTTGTGTTCTCAGCAAGATCTTTCATTAAGATATAATGGTGGAAGTTGCTGTATGCTTCATGCATTGCTCTTCTTATGGATGCATGAATTTCTACTGACTTTTGCCTATCAACATTTGTGCACCCTTTTTTGAATCGAGAGTGCAACAGTATCTGATTCCTCAGCATTTTTCGAATTTGGTTATTAAACCCTGGAGGATACTTGCCATCCTTACTTGGCACATATGTCTCCATAGCACGATTTACAGTCAAGTTCAACTTCACCCATAATCCCTTTATGTTTGTCATACTGGAGCTAAATGGTGTTCATTCATTCTCTACGTGGGATGCTAACGATTGCTTATCTGCTTTTTCTAGCATAAACACACTCTTAGCCATCTTGGTGTGAACTTAAGTAACCATTGTTGCTACGGTGACATTATGATCACTTATTACTGTTTCTATACTGACACTGTCGATACCATCAGGCCTCTTCGTAGCTACAAGGTCGAAAATATTTACATTACATGTGGGTTGTTTAGCCAGTTGTTCCAGGCAGCTTTTGGAAAACATGTTAAAAAGTTCTTCACAAGACTGCCTGTCCATAACACCTGAATTGAATCCGTAGATGTTTCAGGCAGAGCTCGGTAGGTTAAAGTCACCCCCAGCTAATATTACATGATCTGGGTATTTCCGCAATATTGACCATCGACTTTCCTTAAAATTACTTCAGTACCACATTGCAGTTTAACACTTACTGTCCACTACAGCTTTCTACCAACTAACTCACAACTATACTTTGCAATAATAACACTCGTGTCCACATGTGTTATGACAATCCAGCATCCTTAGACAACAATAAACAGAATTTTAAATCAAATTCTTAATATTAATGACATAATTTGTAAATTATTATTTTTGAAAAAATGAATACAGTTATTAGTATGTTCAAATGTGGCACAGTTTTATCACAATTCTGCAGCTGTCAATTGTGTGTTGAGACCTTTACAATTCCCAGTCCACAAAGCTTGATTAATTGTGTTTACAGTGCTTGTTGACACCATGCTCTACTTAACCTGTTGATACTAATTTCCATTGAATTTGGAGACACAGATTCCCATTACACCCTGCTTCTGTTCTTCATCAACATATATGATTTTTCTTGATCAACATAAATGATTTTTCTGAAACAAAGAAGAACTCTTCAAAAATTGTGTTTTTCATGACCCAGGTGTAGTGAGCGAGGTGGCGCAGTGGCTAGCACACTGGACTCGCATTCGGGAGGACGACGGTTCAATCCCGCGTCCGGCCATCCTGATTTAGGTTTTCCGTGATTTCCCTAAATCACTCCAGGCAAATGCCAGGATGGTTCCTTTGAAAGGGCACGGCCGACTTCCTTCTCCGTCCTTCCCTAACCCGATGAGACCGATGACCTCGCTGTTTGGTCTCTTCCTCCAAACCAACCAACCAACCAACCAGGTGTAGTAATAAAGGGTACAATCACATCCATACCGATCACAACTACACAAACAGAATGTTACATATTTTATCCTCAGGTTACACAAGGACTTATGAAAATATCTTAATCCATAATATTACAATGACTCATATTAAGCAATGCCAAACAAAAATTATTCAGTTCAATTCAATTTATTATCATCCATTTTATCATATACATGATATAGGAATTGTCATATAGAAAGAAAGAAAGAAAGAAAGAGAGAGAGAGAGAGAGAGAGTGTGCATGATTTATATTTTAATCAATTAAGGGAAATAACATTTTGTTAGTTACACTTTACATATTTTGTCTTCTTCTTACATGAAAGACGAGAAAAAAAATTTTACAAGGTTTATACAAAGAAAAATCTATTAAGGGGAGTAACATTTTCGCAATTACACTTTAATATTTTTCTAAATTAAACTTCACATATTTTGTCTTCTACTTACATGCCAGTTGGAAAAAAAAGGAGGATTATGCAGAAAAATCAAAAGATGAGCACTATCTGTTTAGATAGCAAAGAAATTCATCAACATTATAGAAACTCTGACCCAATAGTAGCCTCTTTAACTCTTTTTTAAATACATGTAAGTTTTGTATGCTTTTTATTACTTTTGGTAAGGCATTGAACATTATTTTGGGTAGATACATCACACTGTTTTGGTACAGGGATTTTGAATGTATGTTTCTATTGAAAATCGTGCCTGTTTCTGGTCTGATAGTCATGTACTTCACTGTTTAGAGAAGAGAATTCTTGATTTAACTTTAGGAAACATATTGATTCATAGATGAATAAACTAGGGAGGGTCAAAATTTTCAACTCCTTAAAGAGTCCTCTACATGGATCTCTGTAGGCAACACCCTTCAGAATACGAATAGCTCTCTTTTGGAGCTTAAAACAACTTTTTGCGAAACCTGTATTCCCCCAAAATATAATACCATATCTTAGATTACTATGAATGTAAGAGTAGTAGGCACATAGTACTGTTTCAAAATTGCAGTTTTCTTTAAGTTTTCTTAATGTATAACAGTATTTACTAAGTTTTTTTATTCAATAGTTCAACATGTTTTTCCCATCTCAAGTTATTGTCCAGCCATACACCTAAAAATTTTATAAAAGAAGTTTGTTCTATCAGACATTTCCCAATCTCTACTCTTATGTTATTTTTTACTTTGTTCCTTATGTGCCTAAAGTTCATCCAAGTGTTTTTTTTTGTCATTTATAATTAAGTAATTGTCCTTGAACCATTCAGCTGCCTCATTCATTGTTGAAGCTATTTTTTCTTGTAGGTCAGCTTCACTAACTCCCTTAATAAAAAGGCTCATATCATCTGCGAAAAGTACTGATTCTGCTCTTGTTAAATGGTTAAGAAAATCATTAATAAAAACTAAGAAGAGCAGAGGGCCTAGAACAGAACCCATACATACCATAAGAAGAAGTCAGTGGGCACACACTAGATGAAACTAAGTGTGTGACATTCCTAGACACCCAGATGGATAATAAACTGAAGTGGCATTAGCATGTGGATAAGTTAACCAAAGAGCCCAGTTCTGTGTGCTCATAAGTCCCTCTCAATGTTGATCTGAGATGGAGTTGCTGGCATACTTTGCATACATTCACTTGAGGATTTCCTATAATATAATCTTCTGGGACAATGCAATCAAGTTCTAAATAATGTTCTACAGAACTGTACAGTAAGCATGTTGCATGCAGTTGAGAGTGAAACACTGTGCAGAAATCTCTTCAAAGACATTGGATCGTTATATGTATGTATCAATACATTTGAGATATGAGTGAATGTACACTGAACTGTGAAATTCACAACCACATTCCTACATGTGAAAATATTTTCCACTCAGACTATGCTTCACTTTTTAGCATTCAGAATTGACTTTTGTACTCTATTGCAAAAGTATGTAACAGGCTGGTGCTGGGCATCAGACAGAAAATTGGAAATCCCCAGACATTCAAAAACAAAGCAATGATTTACATTGTTAGTCACTCCTCCTGTAACTGTTTAGAATATTTAGATTCTGGAATTAAATTCCAATGAACACTTAATTTTCACATTAATCATGTTTTTAACTATTTGAGTATGTAGAATGGTATAGTGGTCTCTGAAATAAGGAAAGTTACATAAACACTTCAAATGATAATATAATAGATAAAAACAGAAGCTTATTAGTGTAGGAGGAGAAGCAGTGATTTTTTTTCCCTTTGCATTAATTATTTTATTGTCTTAAACCAGTTTTCTTTACATGTATGTTTCTATATTTCTTGTGGCATCTATGGTTTTCTTGGTTTGATTTTTCTTTCACTTAATGTACTAATCCATTCAAGATTGTAGCCTCTGTGTATTCTCAATAACTGAACATTATCTCCTTGTTGTATTCTATTGTTTGAACAGATTATTTGAGTAAACAGTGGAGTTCTGTTGGAAGTAAAGAATTATATTATGGAGTCTTTTCAAATCTTAGTAGCAATCTGTGCATATTGGTGTTTTCAGGTAATTCACAGGGGGTCACTCCATGTGAAATCAACCGATAAAAAATAAATTTCAACCTTGAATTCAGGATTATGTAATTTTTTGTCATTTTAGTCTGCCCATTAAACTAAGGTAGAACAGAAAATTAAAGATTTTTGTGGATTTCATATTTGAGTTATTAATTTTTAAAGTTTCTAGAATTGTGTGATTTCTTATGTGTGTTAACACCTTAAAAGGAGAGAGAAGAGAAGAGAAGCAGAGAAGGGAAAGGACTATGCAGGTGTGTTGGTGGGATAGTAGGTGAATGTAATAGCAGTGTAGGAGAAAGGATGGCAATAGGGAAGTGGAGGTCAAAGATGGGTGAAAACTGAGACCAGGGGGGGCTACAAGAATGAAGGATATGTTGCAAAGTATGTTTGCACCTATGCAGTTCAGGGAAACTGATGATGGTGGGAAGAATCCAGATGGCACTGGCTATAAAGCAATCATGAAAGTGAAGCACATAGCATTTGGTGTATTCTCAATGACTGTATGATACAGTTGCCTCTTGGCCACAGTTTGGCAGTGACCATTCATTCAGACACACAGAATGTGCCCTGTTGGAGGCAGCTAATTTGGTAGATCACATGGCTACTTTCACAGTTGACCCTACCTTTGATGGATAGGAGATACCTTTGACAGGACTGTAGTAGTAGGCAGTGGGAGGATGTATGGGACAGGTCTTGCATACAGGTCTATTACAGAGATATGCGCCACAAGGCAAAGGGTTGGAAGCAGGTGTGAAGTAGGGACAGACAAGGATACTGTGTAAGTTGGTTGTGTGACTTAATACCATTGTGAGAGGTGTGGGGAGGATATTTCTCATTTCAGGGCACAATGCGAGATAGTAGAAACTATGGCAGAGAATGTGATTTAGTTGCTCCAGCCCTCGATGGTACTAAGTCACAAGATGGGTGCTCCTTTGTGGCTCTGGATAGTGGGTATGTGAGGAATGGTAGATGAGTTGGGAGACAAGGCATGGGAACTCTGTTTCCGGACAAGTTGGGGAGGGCAATTTTGGACTGTGATAAACTCAGTGAGATCCTGAGCATATATGGAGAGGAATAGTTCATCACTGCAGGTGCACTGACTACAGATGACTAGGCTGTATGGAAGAGACTTCTTGGTGTGAAATGGGTAGCAGCTTTTAAAGTGGAGGTATTGTTGGTAATTGGTAGCTTTGATGTAGATGGAGGTGGAGGTACTGATGTGGCCATCCTTGAGATGGCGGTCAATATCGAAGGTGGCTTGTTGGGCTGAGGAAGACCAGTTGAAGAGAAAGGGGAGAAGGTGCTTAGATTCTGGAGGAATTAGATAGGTGTCATCAATTAATCTGATTCAGGTGAGGGATTTGGGATACCGCGTTGTGAGGAAGAATTCCTGTACATGGTCCATGAACTGGTTAGCGTAGAATGGTACCCATTGTTGTACCTCAGATTTGTTTGTAGCTGATGCCTTCAAAGGAGAAGTAACTGTAGCTGGGCATATAGTTGCTCATGGTGACCAGGAAGATGGTTGTAGGTTTAGAGTCAGTCAGGTATTGGGAAAGTCGGTGTTCAACAGTGGCAACGGGGTGTTAGTGTAGAGGAAGCTGACATTGACAGTGACAGGTAGGGCATTGGTTGGTAAAGGAACAGGAATTGTGGATAACTGGTAGAGGAAATGGTTGATGTCTTTTATGTAGGAGAGTAGGTTAATGGTAATAGGATGAAGGTGTTGGTCCACAAGGGCAGAGATTCTCTCTGGGGGATAGGGGGTGAGGTGCAGTAACCCAGTAACCAAGCACAATGGAGCATTCTCAGTGGTTATGTTTATGTACTTTAGGGAGCAGGTAGGAGTGTGGGGAGTGGTTGTGGTGAGGAGGAGAAAGGGGCGGGGGGGGGGGGGGGGGGGGGGGGGGGGAGAGAGAGAGGGAGAGAGAGAGAGAGAGAGAGAGAGCGAGCGAGGGTGGAGGGGGAGGGGGGGGGGGGGGGAACTGAGTGGAGGGTTTCTTGGCACTGGACCTGTGCATTTGAGGAGGGACTGGAAATCTTGCTGTATATCTGGAATGGGGTCACTGTGGTGTGACTTGTAGGTGGATGTATCTGACAGCTGGTGCCAAATAATCCCTACGGTTCATAATCATAGTGGTGGAGACTTTGTCAGCAGGCAGCAGGTAGGTTTATAAGATCTGGAGCAATTTTTTAGGTGGTTGATCACAGTTCTACCAGCAGATGTGAGGTTGGTTTCCATGTTGAAGGATTCGGGGAATGATGGTGAGGCAAAATTTGAGGTCAGGAAATCTGGAAAGTTAACAGGGGTGAGTTGGAGGGGCAGTGGAGTGTATAATACTTAGATGGAGCACTATATTAAATCAGGCAGGTTTTTGATTGAGGCTTATTGGTAGGGTTTGTGGTTTTCCAAATGTTTCCACTATAGGTACTTAGTGAGGGAGAGGAGGTCTTTAATAACCCCAGCATGACTGAATTTGGGAGTGGGAAAAAGTTAATGCCTTTGGAATTACTAATACTTCTGTGGGACTGTGGCTGTTAATATTTTCAGATTCAACCAGTGTGTTTATTATGAAATTGACAAATAATGATTATACAAAACTAAAGCTCTCTCTGCTGTTCCTTTTGAGCCGCCATGTCTTGTTTTGCAAATGGGGTCATGTAGATCACCTTATGTAAATTCTTTATTTGTTTAGTTCACTCGTCAATAATTATTATAATCCAACTTTATATGTTCTCACTTGTATACTGTTTACCATTAGACTGTAAAGGATGATACATGACCCACTACATGACTCTTTAAAATATCTTACAGGGTATTAGATTTGCTGTGTTTCTGCATCAACCCAGGGCACTAACTGAAAATATGAAGAAAAAAATTATATCACGTAAGTAAGCTGATATTTTCTTTTTATATAATGCTGAACATGACTATTCAAGAAGAGCAAAGAGATTCAGTTTCCATTCATTTGAAGTTTGTGAATAAAAACTGATAATTTGGAGTAATGATTATTATTTGTTACAAGGTGCTTTTTGATACTTTCCTTTGCTTTCAGGCAGCAAGACCTAATTTTCTTCCGTACAAAGGAAAGCAAGATAATTGGTATGTGAAGAGACCTCACTGAATATGTCAGTCTATTTTTGACAGTTGTTAGAGTTTTTTGGTATTTTCATATTTAATAATATTGCCTTAGAGCTATAACTATATACGATTGGCGTATATTTCCGTCTGTGATATGCATTTACACTGCATTAACATTTTTTTATGTTTTGAGGAAATTTTCTTGTACTTGTTGTTTATTTATTGTCAAAAACACCCACTACCGAAAGTGGGTTGTATTTTCTGTTAGTCTGCTATGTAATAAAAGAGGAAGTTTATCATCTCAATGCATTACTTCATTGTAGATTTATGTTTACATGATCTCAATATTCCATTTATTTGGTCTACATAAATGACTCGTGCGTGAATTATTGTGCACTCTGCACACATAGAGAAGATAGTCATTTGTATGTTTTATAACATTCAACACATGTATTTCAACTTTGAAACTTACATCTTGTCCGATGACTGGAATACTCTCTTTCAAATTCTGAAGGTGGCAGGGGTAAAATACAGGGAGCGAAAGGCTATTTACAATTTGTACAGAAACCAGATGGCATTTATAAGACTCGAGGGGCATGAAAGGGAAGCAGTGGTTGGGAAGGGAGTGAGACAGGGTTGTGGCCTCTCCCCGATGTTATTCAATCTGTATATTGAGCAACCAGTGAAGGAAACAAAAGAAAAATTCGGCGTAGGTATTAAAATCCATGGAGAAGAAATAAAAACTTTGAGGTTCGCCGATGACATTGTAATTATGTTAGAGACAGCAAAGGACTTGGAAGAGCAGTTGAACGGAATGGACAGTGTCTTGAAATGAGGATATAAGATGAACATCAACAAAAGCAAAACTGGGAATTAGATTAGGAAATGAGACACTTAAAGTAGTAAAGGAGTTTTTGTGGTGTCACCGCCAGACACCACACTTGCTAGGTGGTAGCCTTTAAATCGGCCGCGGTCCATTAGTATACGCCGGACCCGCGTGTTGCCACTGTCAGTGATTGCAGACCGAGCGCCGCCACACGGCAGGTCTAGAGAGACTTACTAGCACTCGCCCAGTTGTACAGCCGACGTTAATGCCAATGGTTCACTGACAAATACGCTCTCATTTGCCGAGACGATAGTTAGCATAGCCTTCAGCTACGTCATTTGCTACGACCTAGCAAGGCGCCATTACCAGTTTATATTCAGTGTAATAATGTCTAAACAAGAGTGACGTTCTCCAATTGTGGATTAAAGTTAAGTATTCCAAGAACTACGTTCTTTTCTTTATAGGATAATTACTTTACCTTGTTCCAGACCTCACGCCAATCTGCATGAGCTTAATGCGTGCCTTTCGGCTACCTCCAAGTGGCTTGGCTGTCTTGCCACGCCACTACAGTTTTGCTATCTGCGGAGCAAAATAACTGATGATGGTCAAAGTAGAGAGGATATAAAATGTAGACTGGCAATGGTAAGCAAAGTGTTTCTGAAGAAGAGAAATTTGTTAACTTCGAGTATAGAATTAAGTGTCAGGAAGTCGTTTCTGAAAGTATTTGTATGGAGTGTAGCCATGTATGGAAATGAAACAAGGACGATAAATAGATTGGACAAGAAGAGAATAGAAGCTTTCGAAATGTGGTGCTACAGAAGAATGCTGAAGATTAGATGGGTAGATCACATAACTAATGAGGAGGTATTGAACAGAATTGGGGAGAAGAGGAGTTTGTGGCACAACTTGACTAGAAGAAGGGATCAGTTGGTAGGACATGTTATGAGGCATCAAGGGATCACCAATTTAGTATTGGAGGGTAGTGTGGAGGGTAAAAATCGTAGAGGGGGACCAAGAGATGAATACATTAAACAGATTCAGAAGGATGTAGGTTGCAGTAGGTACTGGGAGATGAAGAAGCTTGCACAGGATAGAGTAGCATGGAGAGCTGCATCAAACCAGTCTCAGGACTGAAGGCCACAACAACAGAAACATCTTGTCCGATATAACAATTACACTCCTAGACAGTATAGGCTAAGGGTGGATGTGAGTCTCAGTAAGATGGTCAGTGTATAGGAAGCTAGCTTTGGCTTTGGAGAAAGGTCAGGTTAATTAAACTAAGGCAAATGAATTAAGCTTTTGTATGAAGTAGAGGAGTCGCTCTTCTCCATGAGTCCAGACCGAGCCAGGAGTACAGCTTCTGACAATTAAGGAATGCCTACACCATGTGACCCATGGAAATTGTGAAATGTTGCCATCTTGGTTACCATTGCCATTTCCATAATGTGTTTGTAATTCTGGCCCTAGAAAGTGAAGCACTTTTGGGTACAGATGAAGTTCGCCAGTGCAACAATGAATGTGGTTTTTAGATTTCTTTCCATTTGGTGTTGAAATAAGTGTGGAATGTTGGTGGAGAGCAAAGTTGCATCAATAGTAAAAAGGAAGTTTCCAGGTGTGAGAGAGGTCAGAAAGATGTAAAATGTTCCATGAAGTTATTTGTGTAACACATGTAAGACGAATCAGGAGTGCTGGTCCATCACAACCGATAAGTGAAATGTATTCGTTAGCACCATGAAACCTTGTACAATGAGACCTGCAGAATGACTTCTTTGTGTTTTTTTAGGCAGTAGGATGAGGAGGAAGAAGTATTATAGAGCCAGTTGTGGGAACTTGTGAGGAGCCTAAGGGTATATGGATTTTCTGCTGCTCTACATGGATGTAAAAAAAGGGGTCATTGTGAACAGTTTTATACGTTGTGGCTTACAAACCTGTCAAAGTCCTTTTACTACATGCTCTGTGTTTCAGAAAATATGATGATGGCATATTCTGCCTGCAGATCAAAGACAACACAGGGCTCATCTGGGTTATATTTGAGGTTTTGGTGATATTTTTTGGAAAGAGCTGGTGAGTGGTGCCGGAAATGAGGTTTTTATGGAACAGTTGAAGAGGATGCTTTTTTTTCTTTGTAGGGCAGGCGAGAATTCCTTTGGCTTCTGGATTGTATTTGTTCCAGGCAGAGTTCAGTTACTTGCTGTGTTTTTTGTGGGCTGAATCTGGGTGATGAAATTGTGTTTTTCCATTGATACCATGGCAGGTGGTTTCTAAATAAGGCATTATGATTGAATTTGTTTTTTTACACACACACACACACACACAATATTTTAGGCAATACATAATTATACAGATAGTACCAAGAGTACAAAGGTAAATTACACAAATCACACAATATCTCTAGAGTTTCCACTGTATTTGTTCCTCACGTATGGCTTAATACACTCATAAAATATAAAATAAAAGCCCACCTCCAGTCACAACCATATTCATTTTATTCACTATGCAGATATGTAGCTTCAGTTTTGGATGCTGTAAACATAATGTATATGAACAAGTTTGCTAGTTTGTTGTAGAAATAATTCAAAAGCCAAGATTGCTTTAATACTGTTTACTGAATAACCGGTTTCAACACACTAAAGGTGCCATCATCGGATCTGAATGTAGATTAACATTTATAAACCACTTGGATATAACGATACATGAGACAGACCTGCCGACACAAAATCAAAATCATTGTCACA
Source organism: Schistocerca americana (assembly GCF_021461395.2). Lineage (NCBI taxonomy): Eukaryota > Metazoa > Arthropoda > Insecta > Orthoptera > Acrididae > Schistocerca > Schistocerca americana. The sequence continues at coordinate 135,752,326 of NC_060123.1, forward strand.
AAAAATAAATAAAAAACAGGGACTGATGGAAAGAAGGGTTACAGCCAGAGATGGGAACTTTAAGTGTGAGGCCTTTGGGGGTAATGCCAAATTTACTTAGGCTTGTCTGACATTTGGCATTACCCCCAAAGGCCTCACACTTAAAGTTCCCATCTCTGGCTGTAACCCTTCTTTCCATCAGTCCCTATACCAGTTCCAAACTGAACAATCCATTGCCCTCACCCACCTAATCCTTCACCTACACATCAACTCAGCCAATGAACACACCCGTCAACTCCTATCCTTAATAAAAGTCCTCAATCTTTCCTCTCCCACATCCACACCGGCTGTTCAGAGCATCCTCCTACAGGCCAACCGCAAATTAGAACAGCATGCCACCCTCCACCTCAAAAAACTATCCAATCTCCTGGTTTCCCACCTCCAGAAAGGCAACTGACCCTTCACAACCTTTCCAGCAAACCTCAACCTCCTCTCATTGCAAACAGACCCAGTCTCTCCCATCTACTCAATCTCCCACTTCCAGCTCCACTCCCCCCAAAACCTCAAAATTCTAATCAACACAATCTGGAACCACAACACCCTAATTCAGTAGTTAACCTTTCCTCCAAACCTCTCTCCCAATCCGCAACCTCTGTCCTATCCAAAGGCCTCACCTTCAGCCCTACTCCCAGATTCAACCAAACAGCCCTCATCAAAGACTTACTGTCCTACACTCATACTCTCTGCTGGAAATATCACTTTGCCACAAAGAAAAATGATCCTAATCCTACTCCTAATGATCCAACTCCCCAAGACACTGTCCAAATTGAACCCTGCCTGGAACAGTTCCATCCTCCGTCACAGCGGGACCCACCTCCTCTTCCTCAAAATCACCCTCTCCAAACCTTCCAGGAATTTCTGACTTCCAGCCTTGCCTCTCAATCCTTCTTAAAAAACCTTAATCCTACTCCCAACGTCACCACTGCTCAAGCCCAAGCTATCTGTGATCTGAAGGCTGACCGATCCATCGTCATTCTTCTGGTGGACAAGGGTTCCATGACCGTGGTACTTGATCGTCGGGAGTATGTGGCTGAGGGACTGCGTCAGCTTTCAGACAACACTACATACAAAGTTTGCTAAGGTAATCCCATTCCTGATGTCCAGGCGGAGCTTCAAGGAATCCTCAGAACCTTATGCCCCCTACTAAACCTTTCACCTGACTCCATCAACCTCCTGACCCCACCGACACCCCGCACCCCTACCTTCTACCTTCTTCCTAAAATTCACAAACCCAATCATCCCGGCCGTCCCATTGTAGCTGGTTACCAAGCCCCCACAGAACGTACCCCTGCCTACGTAGATCAACACCTTCAACCCATTACATGCAGTCTCCCATCCTTCATCAAAGACACCAACTACTATCTCGAACGCCTGAAATCCTTACCCAATCTGTTACCCCTGGAAACCATCCTTGTAACCATTGATGCCACTTCCTTATACACAAATATTCTGCACGTCCAGGGCCTCGCTGCGATGGAGCACTTCCTTTCATGCCGATCACCTGCCACCGTACCTAAAACCTCTTTCCTCATTACCTTAGCCAGCTTCATCCTGACTCACAACTTCTTCACTTTCAAAGGCCAGACATACCAACAATTAAAGGGAACAGCCATGGGTACCAGGATGGCCCCCTCATACGCCAAACTATTTATGGGTCACTTAGAGGAAGCCTTCTTGGTTACCCAGGCCTGCCAACCCAAAGTTTGGTACAGATGTATTGATGACATCTTCATGATCTGGACTCACAGTGAAGAAGAACTCCAGAATTTCCTCTCCAACCTCAACTCATTTGGTTCCATCAGATTCACCTGGTCCTACTCCAAATCCCATGCCCCTTTCCTTGACGTTGACCTCCACCTGTCCAGTGGCCAGCTTCACACGTCCGTCCACATCAAACCCACCAACAAGCAACAGTACCTCCATTATGACAGCTGCCACCCATTCCACATCAAATGGTCCCTTCCCTACAGCCTAGGTCTTCGTGGCAAAAGAATCTGCTCCAGTCCGGAATTACTGAACCATTACACCAACAACCTGAAAACAGCTTTTGCATCCCGCAACTACCCTCCCGACCTGGTACAGAAGCAAATTACCAGAGCCGCTTCCTCATCCCCTCAAACCCAGAACCTCCCACAGAAGAACCCCAAAAGTGCCCCACTTGTGACAGGGTACTTTCCAGGACTGGATCAGACTCTGAATGTGGCTCTCCAGCAGGGATACGACTTCCTCAAATCCTGCCCTGAAATGAGATCCATCCTTCATGAAATCCTCCCCACTCCACCAAAAGTGTCTTTCCGCCGTCCACCTAACCTTTATAACCTCTTGGTTCATCCCTATGAAATCCCCAAACCACCTTCCCTACCCTCTGGCTCCTACCCTTGTAACCGCCCCCGGTGTAAAACCTGTCCCATGCACCCTCCCACCACCACCTACTCCAGTCCTGTAACCCGGAAGGTGTACACGATCAAAGGCAGAGCCACGTGTGAAAGCACCCACGTGATTTACCAACTGACCTGCCTACACTGGGAAGCTTTCTATGTGGGAATGACCAGCAACAAACTGTCCATTCGCATGAATGGACACAGGCAGACAGTGTTTGTTGGTAATGAGGATCACCCTGTGGCTAAACATGCCTTGGTGCACGGCCAGCACATCTTGGCACAGTGTTACACCGTCCGGGTTATCTGGATACTTCCCACTAACACCAATGTGTCAGAACTCTGGAGATGGGAACTTGCCCTTCAGTGTATCCTCTCTTCTCGTTACCCACCAGGCCTCAACCTCCGCTAATTTCAAGTTGCTGCCGCTCATACCTCATCTGTCATTCAACAACATCTTTGCGTCTGTACTTCCGCCACGACTGACATCTCTGCCCAAACTCTGTGCCTTTACAAATGTCTGCTTGTGTCTGTGTATGTGCGGATGGATATGTGTGTGTGTGTTAGTGTATACCTGTCCTTTTTTCCCCCTAAGGTAAGTCTTTCCGCTCCCGGGATTGGAATGACTCCTTACCCTCTCCCGTAAAACCCACATCCTTTCGTCTTTCCCTCTCCTTCTCTCTTTCCTGATGAAGCAACCGTTGGTTGTGAAAGCTTGAATTTTATGTGCATATTTGTGTTTGTTTGTGTGTCTATCAACATGCCAGCGCTTTCGTTTGGTAAGTCACATCATCTTTGTTTTATATATATAATTAAGGCGAGATACCACATATATTTAATTAAGGTAAGAATGACCAGTGATCCCTTCAGTGCAGATGCACACCAAGCTCAAACTCTTACAGCAATTGGCGAAATGCCACGAGAAATGAGGATAATGAGCAAGGGGCACTACATCAGTAGTCTGTATAGATAATCTGAGAATTTAGGTTTGATGAGAGGCATGCTAGAGTTAATCCATGCAGTTACAATGACCACTGTGTTCGGATAGCATAGTGATCACTGCATCTGCCTTGTAAGCAGGAGACCCAGGTTCGAATCACGGTCCGGCACAAATTTTCAACTTTGTCCATTGATATAAATCAATGCCCATTGACAGCTAACGTAATTAATGCCTTTGTGTCTTGATTATTCAGGGTGATTTAAGAGCTGTGCAGTATCACATCAGGATCCTTCAATCTATTGGCCAGTGCCACAGTCAACATTTCAACGATATTTCTTATTTTGAGACAATAAAGCGTGAGTACATCACACCCACCTTGTTATTGCCTTCATTCAGGAGAGAAGAATGGGAGGGCCTGCAGTATCTGCTGGCATAAATCTGACTGAGCTGCTTGAGGCCTATTGAAAATAGAGTGCATTGTCACAGGAATTCTCCTCACACACTATATGACATCAGGAGAGCCACCATCAAAGAGTGTAATACACCTGAGCAGCAATGTTTCACTCACCTCGTGGAAAGCATGGAAAGAAGAATAAACGCTCAAACAGACTGCCTTTATTTTAGTAGTTGTTTTGTTTCAATTTCACAATATTTTTAAAACCTATTCTGTCACTCCTTGCCCTCCTTGAATCCACACCTACACATAGTTGCAGATATACAGTTGATGAAAAATGTTTTAGTGGCAAACTAATAAAAAGCATTTGTGAACTGCAGAGATGAAGCTTTGTCTGTAATATATAATGGGCTTTCATCATCCAATTAATTTATGCTACTTTGTGTCTCTCAGATCAGGGTATTCAAACAGTGCCCCAGGGAGGAGGAGTGCTCCGGAGCACTTACTGCAGTGGCCCAGAGCCTGTGTGGTGGGAGAAAGCAAACTCACTGCCCCCTGACCACATTAAGCCACAGATGATGCAACAACCCACGTTAAATGGCAACTATGGTCAGTCATGGAAGTGCTGTGCCTCAATTGGAGGTTACATTTCTATTTATTGAGAGGGATGGACGTCCAGAGTGTCTTGTATGTCACGAGTGTTTAATCCTGCTAAGAAATACAACATACAGTGTCATTTTACATGTCTTCATGCAGCCCATTATGAGCAGATAGAAGATGAAGCATGCAAGGATCTAGTAGCCAGGCTTAAGAATGACATGCCATGAGGTGTAATTTTAAAAAAGAATTCATAGGACAGAAGTTATACAAATACGCAGCATAGTTCATGTACTGTAATATGTTTATACAGTGAAGAAAACGGAACTGAAGCAGCAGTTTGTGCAAGTTACAAAGTAGCTCACATTATAGTGACAAGTGCTATTTTCTGTGGGACCTCTCGTAAAATAGTGCTTAGCAATTGCAGAATGTTTGTTTCCAAGGGCGCTGCAGGCAACTGAAAGGAATTAACCTTTCGAAGCAAACAGTGTCTCGTCAAATCCTGGACTTCGCAGTAAATTGTATTGATATGGAGCTGCAAGTAACTGAGGAACTCTTGGATGTGGTGCCGCTCAATTACACCACAACAGCACTAGATATTTTTTGAAGCTGTTTGTGAATCAGTGGACAATATGAATTCGCTTTTGGTTACCTCCATTCTGTAACCATAGACAGTTCACCACAAATGGTTGGGCATAATCAAGGTTTTGATTCTCATTTTAAAACAAACTCAAGTATTACTTAGAAGACATTTTGATTGTTCATTGCTTCATTCACAGAGGCACTGTGTGCTGAAATAGTGGAACTAGGTGAGGTAATGAAAGTTGTGGTCAAGTGCGTGAATCAATTGCATCATCACTATGTAAATCATCAACAATTCAAAGGATTCCTGAAAGATATGAAAGTACAGTATGGGGACAAACCTTACCACAGCACAGTTCATTGGATGAACTGGAAAAAAGTTCTTGATGTTTTCTTTGACATCCATGAGGAAATATCTTTCATTTTGGAAATGAAAGGGCAACAAATGAGCTGCCTGAAAGATTTAAAGTGGACATCAGACCTAGCTTTCTTAGCTGACATAACTATGCAACTGAATAATTTAAATCTGTCACTGAAGGGCAAAGAGCACCTAATAGTTGACATGCACAATGAAATCAGAGCTTTCATAGAAAAGTTACGTTTGTTTGAGAGGCATATAGAAGAAGGAATTATAACATTCTTCAATTGTCTAGCTTCTTTGAGAGGCAGATAGGTGAAGGAATTATAACATTCTTCAATTGTCTAGCTTCTTTAAAACTACCTGAAGGTACCAGTTTCGGCAATTATCAAGCCGAGGTAAGGCAGCTCGTCACATCTTTTGAATCAAGATTCCAAGAGTTCGTAACTTTTGAAATGGAAATTAAATTGTTCAGCACTCTCTTCTTGGTTTCACCCAATGATTTGCCATTTGTCCAGTTGAAAGTTATTGATCTGCAAAATTCAACTTTGCTGGAAGACAGGTGCTCCAACACATTAAATTTATTGCCTTGGTATTGTTCATTATAGCAAAAACATTTCCCAAGCTCCACAAAAATGCCGCACAGATCGTGTGCATAATTGGATCTATGTATTCTTGTGAGCAGCTTTTCTCAGCTATTAAAAGAATAAAAACCAAGGAATGCTCTATTCTTCAGGATGCAACACTGAAGGCCACCCTCCACATCAACGTTGCAAACGGTTTGACGCCCGATATTTCTGCTCTTGTTATGGGGGAAAAAGTCTAATTTCAGATACCCGATAAACATATGCAGTTTCTTTTAAAACAGTTCTTTCTTATTTATTTCCTTAAATTCCTATTTTCCCAAGGTAGCATGTCGCTATGTCATAGTTCTAAGAGTATGACGTTGGCGATCATGTAAGATGCAGCAGGCAGATCAAAAGGTTTGCCATACCATGTGCTTCCAGCCCATTTGATTTCTCACAGCAAGTGACCATGCTCCGCAGAGCAGGAAGTGCTCCACAGCTCAGTGTGGAGCTCCTGAACAGGCACAGTCCTGTAGATTTTATTTCTCCTCCACAGTCCTCTTTGTCTCTTTTCCGCTTTCAGTCTTTATTCCCTTCCTTTATATCTTACTTTTACACAGTAAAAGAAAGTCACATGAAGAAGGATGGACTGGTAAATTACTTTCTACTGCAGCTACAATTTCTGTCATCCTCACCCCCCTTTATTCAGGTCCCTTGTGGGTCATTTTAACTTGGATACTGAATGTCCTTTCCCCTGAATTATTTGCTGAATTTTTTCTGTTTGTATATCTGTTTCCTAACTTGCATTCTTGAATTTAATTTCTGTTTTATAACATTTTTATCTGTTTATGATATTTCAGTCTGAAATTATTTCTCATTTTTGACTCATTATTTACCAACAGCCAACTAGTGATCTAATAATGGAAATTCAGATTGGAATGTCAGTGCTGTAAAGAAAATACAGATTGCTGCTTACCGTAAAGGTGACACATTAAGTTGCAGACAGGCACAATTAAAGGACACTTACACATTAGCTTTTGGCCACAGTCTTATCAGAAAAAGAAAGAGAAACACACACACACACACATCATTTACATAAGCAAGCACACCTCACACACACGACCAACATCTCTGGTAGCTCCTACTAGAATGCAACTATCATGTGTAATGGAATCAGCAATGTGGAGTAGGCAGGGATGGGGAAGGGATAGCAGTGTATGGGTGCAGGGAGAGAGGAGCGCTGTCTGGCAGAGTGTGCAGGGACAAGACTGCCAACAGGTGCAGTGTCAGTATCTCAGCCATCTGAGCCCTCCCCTACACCACCAGCTTTTCTGAACTGCCCAGATGGTAGTTATCCTTATAACACATTATCTGCTCACCAAATTACCCCAGACTCAACCTACAGTAACATACTGCCCTAACACCCTCCACCCAACAGGTTCCATCCCCCTCTGTCCTATGAACTCCTCCCTATTCTCAACTCCCACGTGCTTTGTGTGTCACCCGCCACCCTCTGCTAATGCATCTGCCCTTCTTTCCCCACTGCTCTACTTTTTTACTCCATCCCCCCCCCCCCCCCCCCCATTCCTACCTCCGTGCCCAAAGTGTACCGAAGCTGCACCTGCTGGCAATCTAGCCCCTGCATACTCTGCCATAGAGGGCTCCTCTCTCTTCCCACCTGTACACTACTATTCCTTTCTCTTCCCTTTCCCCTCCAGATTGCTGCTTCCATTTCACATGACAGTTGCATTCTGGTCTGGGCTGTGGGTGACAATGGTCATATGTGTCAAGTGTGTGAATTAATGTGTGTGTGTGTGTGGGTGTGTGTGTGTTTGTGCGTGTGTGTTTTCTGTACACTGTAGGTAGTGATCTGGATTGTAAAATGTAGATTTTGCTTGATTGTTACTTCTGAGTTTTATTTCCCCCACCATTTTGTTCTTTCTGATTGAATATTTTAAAAGACTTTTCCTTTTTCCAGCATCTGTATGTTTTCTCTTTATTTTGAACACTGTTTAAGTCAGATATTCAGCTTCTGCTTTCCACTAGCATGTCTCTCAGCTACCTACATGTTTCCTTTTGTGTGGCTAACAAGTATATCCTCTTCTTTTCTCTTAAATACAATGTGTAGCACAGTGTTTGATTGGAGTGGTGTTAAGACTGGGTGTTGTGCCAGCATGGGCTTGTTTTGATCAGAAACATTTATTAAAATGGACATATCTCCCTCAAACAAATTACAAGAGCAGAATATAAAACAATAATGACAACTCAATGGTATATTGCCCACAGGTAATACTTGTACTAATTGAGCATCAAATAACCACAGAATAAAGTAAAGACTCTTTAAACAATATCATAAAAAGACTCAATGTTGGTTACAGCCCTAGTGAGACATAAAGGGGGCACCAAACAAGAACAACCAATACAGAATACAATATTCTCACTCTCGGCTCATAGACATTACAGTTGGCCACCAGCTCGGTATAGTAGAATAAACGAATAAAATCAGAATAACATCTATGTCCACTAACCAGCAGCTTCACCAAATAGTCAACACTATGCAATCAACCAGGCTATGCATCTACCTATCTCCGAACAACAGTAATCATTAGAAATTCTGTCACCTATAGGTATATACTATATGGATTACACCCTCAGCATGACAAACAAATAATGCACAGAACTCTCATTCTGAGAAACGTTAACATATGCCAGCAGCGTATACAGAAACACCATACAGGACCGACTATTGTGTATGGCTGTATTCTGTGTGGCTTTACTGTGTAATATAATAGGAGTAATGAACTATCACAATCAAAGAGCAAATACAGCCTCCTTCACTGTACACAGTACTTGCGACTGTACAAAGTGGTGCAGTTTAGCACACAGGACTCCCATTCGAAAGGATGATGGTTGGAATCTGTGTCTGGCCATCTAAATATAGGTTTTCCATGATTTCCCTAAATCGCTCCATACAAATGCCAATATCGTTCCTTTAAAAAAGGGCACAGCCAATTTCTTTCCTGAATCTTGAACATTCCAAGCTTGTGCTACGCCTGTAATGACCTCAATGTTGACAGGACACTAAAACCCTAATGTTCCTTTCTTCTTTCATTTTACTTGCTATACACAGATTTGAATTTGACTACTTGCTGACTAATAAAGAATCACTGCATACCACTAAAGCACACTTCTAGTGCTCTGCCGCTATGGTATTAACAAAGCTTCTCTTGTGCGTGTCTCACTGGGGTTGCTGTTCTCTTTTACCACTGGGATAAGACATTAACTGCCCTCCTGATCGATGATGTCCATAAACATCCAGCTACAATGTGTGGCACCTGTTTGTTCTTAAAATTACCCAGCTCCACAGCATGCCAGGTCCTAACTGACTGTCTTGGCCGCTGGCCACCAGCCTTTTCTCTCTCTCTCTCTCTCTCTCTCTCTCTCAGCCAGCAGCTGCTATGCTTTAGGCTTACCATTCCCATCCAAAACTAATCAGACCACTGACCCACCCAGGCCTGACCCATGCTCTGGTAGTCATTGCCCATGCTCTAGTAGTCATCATTCAATTTCCTGATTCACTATCCGACACCTCCAGGCCCTGCCATTTTCCATCAACAACCTCGGCCATTACTGCCAGCTTGTCCATGCACCGTGTTGATCACCAGCAACGTGCCTCTGGCTTCCTGGCCACTCCTCCACAGCCACAGTGCTAGACTCCAGAAGATATTTATCATTTGTAATGGAGTCAGTGACTTCCCTCCACCCCACATGGCATCAACTCACTTTGGAATGGTGCTAACAGCGGCTCAAATGCCACTGACCCGTGCCCAGTGGCCACGCTATTAGCGCCAGAGCAGTGCCGCCATGCCCACATGTATGGGAAGGGAGAAAAAGTGCCATGAATTTCAAATCAGCACACTTCATAAACAAAACAAGAACTAAAATATGCCTCCACTGAGGCATCAATCCAAACAATTTACATATAATATGTGCTAAAGGCAAGATTTTGTGTCTGGCACACCCTTGTAACTTGGCGCCACAACCAGCCATACAGCCAAACCATGCCCACACAACAAACACACTATAGAGCCTAAAGCAATCATGCTGATGCAACAACGGCACAAAAACACTGAATAGCTGCCCACTGAAAATTCAAATGCTACTCTAGCACACTTGGCCCCAGAAAACCCACAATTTTTATTAGCTCCTTCTATTGCTTTGGGCAATCCCACATAAATGTCATACAGCACTACAGAAAAAAATCATGATGTTTCGTGACTCGGTCCCACAACACATTTCCTCCATTTTGGATATTTACTTGCTGTTCACTGCCCCACCAATGGTCCACATACTTGAGTCCTTCAATTTGATATGCTAATTCCTCTAGGTCTTTGAATGTACGAGGGGGCCGAGTGAACATCACATGCAAATGATCACATTGCTCCAACCCCTCCACGATATTAACTACCACTTTGGCTTCTGTCTCCAGGAGACAATATGCATGTGCAATAGTTTGTACCTTGTCAACGTAATCCTAAAATGGTTCCTTTACTTGCTATTTACAACAGTGAGCAGATCAACCAATTTTTGCATTGCCCTATCTGCAACTACTTTCTGGATGCCACTAGACGGAGAATGGCAAGAAAGTTGTTTTCTTATTTTAAGGAGGATTGTTTTGACAGTAATGACTCTCCACATCCAGAAAGAACTTTGGGGTTTGATAAAGATCATTTAAACGCTTTAATCAACAATGACCCACGCCGGCGTACCCAAGAACTCGCAAATGTGATGAACTGTGATCATCCCAACATAATGCAACATTTTCATGCAATGAGAAAGGTTCAAAAATCAGGTATCTGAGTACCGCATACTCTAAACCAAAACCACAAAAATCAGTGGATGACCGTTTGCACATTTCTGCTTGCTCGTTATCAATTGGCTCGTGAACAACATTAACCATTCCTGTCCTTTATCACGACTGGTGATGACAAATGATATCTTTACACTAACATAAGGGAAAGAACAAAATGGCTGTGCCCAAACAAAGCAGAAATCCCCATACAAACACTGCACACATTCATAAAAGATAAATGTTATGCATCTGGTGGAAAATGTAAGGATATGGTGTGCTACGAATTGCTTCCCAGAAATGTAACCATCAATACTAACATTTATTGTCAACAAGCGAGAAGTCTTGGAGATGCAGTCCAAGAACAAGGACCAGGAAGACTGCGTGAATTGATGCTACCCCATGATGACACCTGCCCGCATTCTGCAAGACTGACAAAAAAAACACTATACAGGCATTGTGTTGGGAAGTCATCTGCACCCACCTATTCACCTGATTGATCTTGCGCCGTCAGATTTTCACCTTTTCCACTCTCTACTGAACCACTTTCAAGGAATTTCCATTCATAATGAAAATGTGCTCCCAACATGGTACAAGTTCTTCACCTCAAAATCACATGATTTTTACAGTCGTGGAACTGAAAAGTTACCCGAGCACTTTCAGACTGCTGTAAATAGTGAAAGAGAATACTAAAGTCTCTGTTATGTGTATATATTGTGTGTATCAAACTAATAGAAGAATGCTACAAGCGTATGGACCACCCTAGTAGATACAATGTGAATTATGCCCTCAGTGCAACAAACAAGTAATGCACAGAACTCTCATTTTGACAAACATTAACACATGCCAATGGCATATAAAGAATCACAATAAAAACAGACAATTCTGCCCTCACAGCTTTGCTGTGTAAGATAGTAACTGTAATGAACTGCCTCACTCAAAATGCATATACAATCTACTTCACTATACACAGTATTCACCATATGCAACTCTGAATTTGACTACTTATTGACTAATTAGGAATCACTGCAAGACATTAAAGCACACTTCTACTTCTTCTCATTTACAGTATTAACAAAAATACTCCTCAGCTTGTCTTGCTGGGGCTGCCATCCTCTCTCGTCACTGGGGAAACACATTGACCGCTCTCTTGATTGGATTTATTTATTTGCTGCTACCACGTACAAATGACCTGTCACCTACTTACTAGACAGGTTGTATTTTGACAGTATGAAACTGCACATGTACAGCATGTCCACAACTGCTCAGCTGAGCTCTGCATCAATGCTGATTTTTCAAAGCTGATTCCATCTTAGCTGCTGGCCACCAACCCTCTCTTTCTCCATCATCTCCATAACCTAGATGCAGCTCCAATCATGAACCACTGTGATGCCTTAGGATGCGACACCCATCCATAATGAGTCAAACCGACAACCCAAATCAGTCCTGGTGCTGCCCTCAGACTTATCAGTTGTTAGTACCACAGGCTCAGTGGAAGCTCTAGTATTTGTAGATGCAGTTCTTACTCCACTATCTAACACCTCTATCCCCAGCCCTCTTCCACCATCCACCTCAACTGTCATTACGAGCTCAACTGTGCACTGCACTGACTACCAGTGATGTGCCTAGGCTTCCCTGCTGCACCATTGCATCCATGGCACTTGCCTCCAGGATATGTCAGTCATTCAGAGTAGAGCAGCTGACTGACTTTCCTCCATCCCACACTGCACCAGCCTACTTTGTAGCAGCACTACCTGTGTCTCAAATGCCACTGACCATGCCCTCTGGCCACATTACTAGTGCCAGAGCAGCACTGTCACAGTCAGTTGGTTGGGAAGCAAGAACAAGATGCCACAAATTTCAAATTCACAGCACAGTGTAATTATTCAAAGATAAATGAAGTGGTGAATCAGATAGTCTTTACCCCTATTTTTCTGTAGCTGAATTATGGCTTTAAATGCAAAGTCAAAATATCTATTACCAGCAGTGGACCTTTCCTGGAATGGCCCAGCCTTAACTGTTGGTAGCTCCATGGTGTGGCACTGCTGTCAGTTGTTGAAGATGGTAGTTGTGCTTCACAAATCCACTGTGTATGAGCGACAATGTGTGATGTGTTTTCCATTAAGCAAGGGACGGACATCCATCAAAATTTGCAGCCCACGTATGGAGAAAAGTGTATCACTTTGAGAACTGTGAGGTGGTGGTGGTGGTGGTGGTGGTGTTGGTGTTGTGAGTTTGCAAAAGACCATGAAGACTTGGATGACAATGACCATTCGGGAAGGTTGTGTTCATTGCTGACTGATGACAACATTTCCTGCATGGATGCAACGCATGATATCACTTACATAGGTGTCATAAGATTTGCAGCCCACATATGGAGAAAAGTGTATCACTTTGAGAACTGTCAGGTGGTGGTGGTGGTGGTGGTGTTGTGAGTTTGCAAAAGACCATGAAAACTTGGATGACAATGACCATTTGGGAAGGTTGTGTTCATTGCTGACTGATGACAACATTTCCTGCATGGATGCAACGCATGATATCACTTACATAGGTGTCATTATAAGATTTGTAATTTGTTTTAAATCTATTGAGAAATACTGTTATTTTGTTGCATGTTGCATTTTGTTGCATGTGAGACTAGTATGTGTGAAAAACACAGAATGGTTAGTGAATGGACATTTCTATGTGATTTATAAACTTTTATGGACATAACAAACCACTCAGGCTCTGTCATTGTTACTGACATAAGTGTTAACATGTTGTATGTGTTTCAAATACAAGCTCGCAGTTATAGTGTCAATTACTCTAAATTTATGTTTGCTTTAGTTGCTGGACAACCTTAATCATTTACTTTCTATGTGCTAAGGTTTTTTCACAGAGCCAACTGTGTCTGACGTGTCACTATATGGACAGAACAGTCGAGGCCAACGTTAACATATTAATTTTATTCCTCCCCTTGTAATATTCTTTAAACTCTGTTGTAAACTGGACCTTAGGTACATTTTCAGTGCAAGTGACTTCCGGGAATTTCTTAGCAAACTTCACTTCTCATATTGTACATCGCTCGCACAAAGCCTCGCTGTCCCACAATGGTACGCGGCACTTTCTAAACAGGAAAGGGAGCCACACAAGTATATGTTGTTTCCCCTTCTCAATCTGATGCTTAATAATAATACATACATACATACATACAAGTTTGCACCATAAAATGTGCTGCAGAATGATTAATACAAATTATACTGGAACAGAACCATTATAACAGATAAAACAACACCACATAACAAACCTGAAATCATACTCACCAATAAAAAGAAGAAATTAATACAACTAATCGAAATATCCATACCCAATACAACAAATATACCGAAGATAACAGGCAAAAAAATTGAAAACTACATCCAACTGGCTGAGGAAGTCAAGGACATGTGGCATCAGGATAAAGTTGACATTATACCAATTATACTATCAACTACAGGAGTCATACCACACAATATCCACCAGTACATCAACACAAAACAGCTACATCCAAACATATATATACAACTACAGAAATCTGTAATTATTGATACATGTGCAATTACCCGAAAGTTCCTAAATGCAATGTAACATGTACTGTACAGTTAAAAGGAAGTCACACTTGATAAAGGTCCGCATCACTTTCCATTTTTAACCAGACATAACGTGAAAGAAATAATAATAATAATATTTCCTTACATCAGAAACAGTGAAAACAGTGTGTCAAGTGGACCTCAAAAACATTTCCCAGGAGCTCAGGATTTTGTACAGGAGTGTTTATGACACTGTTCACAGTTACTTAGTATACCAAAAGATTTCATGCCAGTGGATGCCTAAGCTGTTGGCTGACATGATGAAAGGAAAGTGAATGATTGCTTCAATTAATCATCATCTGCAATGATACTCCAAGGATGGTGACAGTTTCCTGGACCGCACTGCTATTGGCAGTGAAACATGGGTGCTGGATTTCACATTGCATCGAAGCAGCAGTGCGCATTGAGGAAACATCCAGTTTTCACATGTGACAAACAAAAATTCTGTTCAATGCCAACTGTTGGGAAAGTGATGTTAACGGTCTCCTGGGATCACCTTGGGCCGCTCTTGCTGGATTTCATGCCAATAGGTGCAGCTGTCAATGCTGACAGTTATTGTTCCACACTGTCACATCTGCAGCCTGCCATCAGGAAGATGTGCCGAGAGATTCTCAATGTTGACAATATGGCTATCCTCTGCAACAATGCTATGCCACATGTGGCAGTCAGAACCATCAACAAGTTCCGAGAGAGTCTAGGCCACCCAACATACACTCTGCACCTTAGCACTAATGATTTCCATATTTGTGGTCCATTGAAGAGTTTATTTGCAAGACATTGATCCACTTGCAATGATGAAGCCAAGACAGTCATCTGACAGTGGTTCCAGAGTCAGCTGGACAAATTCTACCACAGAGGCATCACAAATTTAGTGCTGCAATGAGACAAATGTCTGAACCGGTGTGTGGTCTATATGGAAAAATACAGTGAGGTGACAAAAGTGATAGGATACCTCCTAACATTGTGTCAGACCTCCTTTTGCCTGGGGTAGTGCAGCAGCTAAATGTGGCATAGATTCCTCAAGTCGTTGGAATTCCCCTGCAGAAATATTGAGCCATGCCGCCTGTATAGCCATCCATAACTGCGAATAGCCACCAATAATTGTGAAAGTATTGCTGGTGTAGGATTTTATGCACAAACTGACCCCTCTATTTCCTCTCATGCTGGGCGGACTGGTGGGCAAATCATTCGCTCCAATTGTCCAGAATTCTCTTCAAACCAGTCACAAACAATTGTGGCCTGGTGATATTGTCATCCATAAAAATTTCATCGTTTTTTTTGGGAACATGAAGTTCATCGATGGCTGCCAATGGTCACCAGTAGCTGAACATAAACATCTCTAGTCAATGATCAGTTCAGTTGAACCAGAGTACACAGTCCATTCCATGTAAACACAGCCCACACCATTTTGGAGAGCCACCATCAGCTTTCACAGTGCCTTGTTGACAACTTGGGTCCATGGCTTCATGAGGTCTGTACCACACTCAACCCCTACCATCAGCTCTTACCAACTGAATTCAGGACTCATCTGTGCAGGCCATGGTTTTCCAGTTGTCAAGTGAAGGCCGTTGGCCACTGCAGTCTGGTGAGAGGTATTGCCTAAAATTTGGTATTCCTGGCATATTCTTGACACTTTGGATCTTGGAATATTGAATTCTCTAACATTTTTCCATAATAGAAAGTCTCATGCATCTAGTTCTAACTACCATTCCACATTCAAAGTCTGTTAATTCCCGTTGTGCTGCCATAATCTTGTCAGAAACTGTTTCACATGAATCACCTGAGTGCGACGACAGCTTCACCAATGCACTGCCCTTTAATACCTTGTATACGCATTACTGTATATGTGCATATTGCTATTCCATGAATTCTGTCACCTCGGTGTAGTGTAAGGTACGTAAAATAGTAAATGTATTCCTAATCACCTGTATGTAAGGGAAAAGACATTCTGATTTGTCCTTGTATTAACAAACTGTCCTTGTATTAACAACTGTTTATTGAAACACATTTGACAAATATCAGTTGAGTAATATTGAGATCTTGAAAGTGTCTTTTCTTTGAACTGTTCAGTCAATTTCCTGAGGATTCTGGCTTTTCAATCCAACTCAGGCATAAAATTTGATAATAATGCAAACTCTTTTAGGCAAAAGACTACCGCATGAATATATTTTAGGTAATGCATGTTACCTTTGCTATATTGAGTTTTGCACGTTTATTACACTTCCGTATCTACGCTGAATGAGTTACAATATTTCACTGATAACTATTGATTTGTATCATAATATGCCCTGTAGTATGGCATTCATCTGTAGTATGATATATGAAATGTAAAAGCTGTGAATTCTTTGCGTTTGGCTGTATATTAATTGAAAACTGAAACTGGTTGGAATACATGTGAAAAATTCAATACAGCAAAGTTATCATGAACTTTGTAAAACTGACAATAAGGCACTCTTTATCAGATATCATGATAAAGACTAATGACAGAAGTGCAGAAGTGAGCAACCCCATTCAACTGCTGCCCCCCCTTCCCCCCCCCCCCCCCCCACACACACACACAGAGACATCCCCACCCAACACTGGGAGTGGGAACTGTAACATGCCAATAATGCACACACAGGGCCAAGAGTATTGTTTATATTTGATTCACCGTTGTATTGGACAACAGGTGCTAAGAAACAATATAATTTCAGGCAAACATATTAATTCTGGATATATGAAGAGCAGCCCACAAAGCATTCCATGGCCTGTATAGCATAATAATATGCGGGATTTACTCATTGCAACAAGTTTTTTATGTATGTTAAGGCTACCAGTGGGGCAAATTTTAGTATCCAGACAGTTGTAGATTACACACAGAAAGAAATACATAACAGATGAATTTCTGAACTCCATCTACAAATGTTCCTTTTTTTTTTGTTATTGTTGTGATCTTCAGTCCAAAGACTACTTTGATACAGCTCTCCACACTAAGCCTCTTTAGCTCTGCATAACTATCACAACCTATATCAACTCGAGCCTTCTTACACTAACCAAACCTACTCTCTCTACAAATTTTATTATCCGCACTGCCCTCCGTTACCAGATTAACTATTTTTCCATGCCTCACAATGCTATTTATCAACTGATCCCTTCTTGTAGTCAAGTTCTTTTGTTGATTCATTTCAGTACTTACTCATTAGTTGTGCAATCTACCCATCTAATTTTCAGCCTTCTTGTATTGTGACATATAAGCTACTAATCTTATCTTTACTTTTTATCGTCCATGTTTCACTTCCTCATAAGGCTACATTCGAGCCTTTGAGAAAAATAATTAAATTTACGCTGGCTGTTAAAATATTTCTCTTTTTGAGAAACATTTTTATTGCTGTTGCCAGTGTGCATTATATCCTCTGTACTTTGGCCACTGTCAATAATTTTGCTGCCAAAATAGCCAACCTTGTCTGCTATTCTTCGTACCTCATTTCCTAATCTAATTCCCTCTGGATCATCTGATTTAATTTAACTATATTAGTTCTTGTACACTTCAAAGATGAAATATCAGTACTTGTGGTGTAGATAAACAGCTTACAAAACAGAACTCTAATACCTCACAGGGAATTCCAACCAGCTTCTTAAGGAATTGACAAGTGAAGTAGGCCCATTTTCAATTAAATTTACGCTGGCTGTTAAAATATTTCTCTTTTTGAGAAACATTTTTATTGCTGTTGCCAGTGTGCATTATATCCTCTGTACTTTGGCCACTGTCAATAATTTTGCTGCCAAAATAGCCAACCTTGTCTGCTATTCTTCGTACCTCATTTCCTAATCTAATTCCCTCTGGATCATCTGATTTAATTTAACTATATTAGTTCTTGTACACTCCAAAGATGAAATATCAGTACTTGTGGTGTAGATAAACAGCTTACAAAACAGAACTCTAATACCTCACAGGGAATTCCAACCAGCTTCTTAAGGAATTGACAAGTGAAGTAGGCCCATTTTCAAACTTAATTTAATGCAGTTACATTATGAGAGAATTTTTCCCAATAATTTGAAGAAAGCAATAAGTGACACCAACCAACAATAGAGGGCAGTAAAACTAACTTACAAAACTAGTGCTCTACTTCACTCAATACTGAATGTAACAAAATTTTAAAACTTATTCTGACTTCAAACATGATGGTCTGCACCAAACCAAATGTGCTTCCTAAGCCTACTTTTCCAGGAGCAGTAGGATACAAATTACTACCATATAACTCTGATTTACATTTTCTGTGATTCCTCGAAACCACTACAGGCAAGTATAACAGGCAAAGGCACATTCTCCAGGTGAATGAAGGCAACATCTATGTAAATTAGACACAAACCTTAACATTCCTTTCTCCCTCTTCTATCATGAATACCTATCACAGATTCAAAAAATACAAACCATATGAACTTAAATAATCTCCTCCACTCCTTGTGCAGAGGTAACCAAATTGATTCAGTGCTTCTTAATTTTTTTAAAGCATTTGAATCAATACTACACTGATGTCTGTGTGGGAAAATTTACTCATATTGGATGTTTGGTTAGGTATTGCATTGTTACTAACCTGGTGATGTCATCACATGCACTTAGTAGCACATGAAGAACTCAGGGAATGGTTAATGTTGTTCATGAGCCAACTGATAACAAATGCACAAACGACCATCCACTGATTTTTGTGGTTTTGGTTTAGAGCATGCGGTTCTCAGATACCTGATTTTTGAACCTTTCTCATTGCATGAAAATGTTGCATTATGTTGGGATGATCACAGTTCATCACATTTGTGAGTTCTTGGGTACACCGGCGTGGGTCATTGTTGATTAATGCGTTTAAATGATTTTCATCAAACCCCAAAGTTCTTTCTGGATGTGGAGAGTCATTACTGTCAAAACAATCCTCCTTAAAATAAGAAAACAACTTTCTTGCCATTCTCTGTCCAGTGGCATCCAGAAATTAGTTGCAGATAGGGCAATACAAAAATTGGTTGATCTGCATTACTGGTGTAAATAGCAAGTAAAGGAGCCATTTTAGGATTACGTTGACAAGGTACACACTATTGCACATGCATTCTGTCTCCTGGAGACAGAAGCCAAAGTGGTAGTTAATATCGTGGAGGGGTTGGAGCAATGTGATCATTTGCATGTGATGTTCACTCAGCCCCCTCGTACATTCAAAGACCTAGAGGAATTAGCATATCAAATCGAAGGACTCAAGTATGTGGACCATTGGTGGGGCAGTGAACAGCAAGTAAATATCCGAAAGGGAGGAAATGTGTTGTGGGACCGAGTCATGAAACATCATGATTTTTTTCTGTGGTGCTGTATGACATTTAGGTGGGACTGCCCAAAGCAATAGAAGGAGCTAATAAAAATTGTGGGTTTTCTGGGGCCAAGTGTACTAGAGTAGCATTTGCATTTTCAGTAGGCACTTATACAGTGTTTTTGTGCCATTGTTGGATCAGCATAATTGCTTTAGGCCCTATAGTGTGTTTGTTGTGTGGCCATGGTTTGGCTGTATGGTTGGTTGTGGCACTAAGTTATAAGAGTGTGCCAGACACAACATCTTGCCTTTAGCACATATTATCTGTAAATTGTTTTGATTGATGCCTCAGTGGAGGCAAATTTTAGTTCTTTTTTTGTTTATGAAGTGTGCTGTATTTGAAATTCATGGCACTTTTTCTCCCTTCCCATACATGTGGGCATGGCGGCACTGCTGTGGCGCTAGTAGTGTGGCCACAGGGCACAGGTCAGCAGCATTCCAAGGTGAGTTGACGCCTTGTAGGGTGGAGGGAAGTCACTGACTCCATTACGAATGATAAATATCTTCTGGGTTCTAGCACTGTGGTTGTGGAAGAGTGGCCAGGAAGCCAGAGGCATGTCGCTGGTGGTCAACACGGCAGAAGCCTGCCCTTTCTGGATATCCTGATCAAGAAACATGGACGGCATGCTGGGGCACACAGAAAGAAAACACACACGGACCTCTATATTAATGTCAACAGCTGCCACCACCCTGCGCAACGCAATTCTGTACTCAACACCTTAGTGCACAGTGCCAGGTCCATCTGCGACAAGGCAAGTTTGCCAGGAGAACTGCAACACTTCAAGGACACCTTCAAGAAAAATGGATATAGTGAGACACAAATAAGGAGAGCTCTGAAGACCGACCACAAGACGAGAGAAGAGAGACTGGATGAAGACGAAGCAATGGGTTGTGTGTTCTTGTCATATGCAGGTCCTCCAATGGCCAAGATCGCGAGAATTATCAAGAGACATGAAGTGAAGACTGTTTCCCGCGCAGCGGGAAAAATCAAAGACCTTCTCAGTTCAACCAAGGATCCACTAGGTCTGACAGCACCTGGTGTGTACAAGATCGTATGCGAATGTGGGATGCAATATGTAGGACAGACGAAGCGTTGCATCTCACAGCACCTCAATGAACACATCAGTCATGTACGCTTGGGTCAGGCCAACAAATCTGCCTCAGCAGAACATAGTATTGACAAGAAGCACACCTTCGATTTCGAGGACACAAAGAAAATATGCAGTACAAACGGATTTTGGGACTCAGTAATGAAAGAGCCCATAGAAATACGGTTACACGACAACCTAATCACCAGTGACAGTGGCTACCATCTCAGCGCAGCCTGAGAACCTGCAATCAGGAAAATCAGAGAAGAATGTTCCGTTCCACTGAGGGCCATAGACGGAGCAGATAGAGATGGACCCCGGAACACGAACACACCCTCCCCCCCCCCCCCCCCCCTCCGCCACCGCCGGGCGCTCCAGGCGCATCGGGCAATTCCAGAGGCGTGTGATTGGTCGGTGGCGGGATGCAGAGAGCAGTTGAGCAGAGCTATCAGCCTGCGACCGACGATATCCCGACACTTCGCCTGAAGATGATGGAGACGCATTCCATTGAAACGTTGCTACAAGACGACGACGCTACTTGGCTGACAACCCATGAAGACTTCATATACCACTGATCCAATTGCATTCAAGGCTCGTTTGCCTACCCTCTCTGCGCATCATGGAGCTGGAGGGATTGTACTGTTGTTTGTATGCATTCCTAGAGGCTAAATTGATCATGTGGAGACCATTGGCTACTGTCTGGGCCAACAAAGCCTTCTCAGTTGCCTCCAAAATGGTAATGTGTAGTTGTATTGCATTCTCTTTGGGGTACCTGTGAGCAGTAATTTATAGATAGTAGTCATCATCTGATGTTTTTGGCAGCCAGTGACCGCTGAGAAGCTGATCTTCAGTGTTTTGTATCTCACTATAGTGCTGAACAAATGAATTATGGTGCTGTGGAGGTCACCAATTTGGCAGGTAACTTTCCGTGCTAACCTTTTCTACTATATAAGTGGCTGTACAAGGATGATCTTGCTTGAAAGGACTCTTTCAATGAATGTTGCCAGATAACAGTGTACACAAACTGCATTGTTTATTTAAAGTACAGTCAAAGCTATTTAACAGTACTGGTTTACTTTTACCTCTGTTACTCCAGTGGTTGTACATAGCGATTTCCTGTGGTTGAAAACAATTATCAATAGAAAGTTTTCTAATATCTTAAAAAACACATGAAATATGAAAGCCATGAAAGTGGTTCAAAACTTTCTTTTTCTTGCATGTTTCATTATAATATTCATTTGTCAAAAAATGTGACTGTATGCTTCAGAACTGAATATAACAACAATGCATCACAAATTTCAAATGTCTAGTTACAAAGCACCAGATACTCTTAGGATCACATATGTAGTTTGATTGTAAGTTTTGATTACAAACTAGCAATGAACACATCGTGTGTAGTGGGGTGATCACTCTGTTGTAGAAATAATTCCAAAGCCAAGATCGCTTAAATACTGTTTACTGGATAACTGGTTTCAATACACTAAAGATGCCAACATCGGATCTAAATGTAGATTAACATTTATAAGCCACTTGGATATAATGATACATGAGGTAGACCAGCTGATATAAATCATTGTCACAAAAAATAGAAAACAACTGCTCTCATGTCATTCTTTTCCATAAGATATGTAAAACCGAAGTCTCAAAACTATTTGGTACATGAATGCTGCTTGACTTATAATGGTCGGCATGGTGGGACAAGGAGCAACCTGCACAATTTAGATCCAGATGGCACTGTGAAGTAGTTACTGAAATGAAGAACATCGTGTTGGGCGGTGTGCTCAGCAACAGGGTGGTCCAACTGTTTCTTGGCCACAGTTTGTCAGTGGCCATTCATGTGGACAGACAGTTTACTGGTTTTCATACTCACATAGAATGCAGCACAATGGTTGCAGCTTAGCTTGTAGATCAGATGACTAGTTTCACAGTTAGCCTTGCCTTTGATAATGTTTATGACTGGACTAGAGTAGGTGGTGGTGAGGGGATGTATGGGACAGGTCTTGCATCTAGGTCTATTACAGGCATAAGAACCATGAGGCAAGGGGTTGTGAATAGGAGAGGTAAGGATGGACAAGGGGACGGCGGGACTTTGGGAAGTAGTGAGTAACAGTCTAGCCCCTTCCCTGTTCCCATTCCAGCACTACACAGCCCTCTATTCCTCTAATGCACCCAGTTTTTTTACTTCTCACCTTTTCCGAAATCCCTCTCCCCCCCCCCCCCCCCCCCCCGACCTCCATCTAACCAACTGACTGTACCTAGCTGCCCTATCCTCTCTCCACCTGTTCACTCCCACAAGCAGCACTTTGTCATCCTCAACCCCTACTCTGCTATCCCTCCCCCTTCCCTCTCCAGCCTTCTCCTTACCTCAGTACATGGTTGCCTCACCCTTCATGTGCTCTGCTGCTCGCAGTCTTCAGTTGCCAGAGACTGTGGTCTCGTGTGTGTGTGTGTGTGTTTTTTGTCTATTTTTGACAAAAGACCTGGTTGTGCGCACTCTCACTTTCCGACAGTCATTTTGTTGTGCCTGTCTCTGACTCAGCATCTCCACTATATGGTGAGCAACTATCCTTTTCACACATATAGTACAGTATACCAGTATGCAGAGAAGCAACAGATGTACGCATTCCGGAGGATTTTAAGACTTCGAAAGAAAGCCATCAGGTGTGTAGCAAAACTAATACTACAGGGATACTGCAAAAACAAATTCAATTAATTTAAAATATTATCTGTACTAAGTTTTTCTTTTAATGGTAAATTGTTGAGCATTTCTATATAAAAAGTTTTATGACCACAACATGAACTGGAGACAGTTACCACATATGCAGGAAAAGATTGAGGGTGACTAATAGGTACCCTACAAATGCATGACACCTATTTTATGATGACTGCCTCATAGCACAAAGAGTGTAAAGGAAATGAGCACCTTCAAAAGGAAACTGAGGAAACACCTCCTCTCAGGATCTAGTTGCAGGCAAATCCATAACACAAGTTATGTGATTTTAAAATTGGGAATGGAGTTAAGTACTCCACTTTTCATGTGGAAACAAATTTCCCACAAGAAGGAAAAAGAAAAACAAAGTGTAGTGCTGAAAATACAGAAATGAACATATAGATTAAGTGTATTGGTGCAAATATGATTAACATAAATTTTCACTATGTATAAATGTCTAAATATTTTCTGCAGTAAGGCTAACATATATGATCTAAAACATTAGTTTTCAGTTTGTATAAATGATTAGTATTTTCTGCAGTAGGACAAAAGCATATAATTTGTAGACTTTCCTTATGTACGCAAAAGTGTTGCATAAATCAATGCAGGTTATTAGCATTTATCATCACAGTGCATTGCTATTAACTGTCTGTTAACATTATTATTACAAAAAGTTGTGTGTATATATCAGTGACAAATTTCTAATAAATTTGTTTATCTATATATGTTGGAAATGAGAATCTATGCTTTTGCTGTTATATATGCTCTTTGCCGTTACTGTGCAACGTATGCTTTTTATTCTTGGTGATTGCTTTATTTAATCGCATTAGGCCTACTGAATATCAAAGTAAAATACACGACAGTCTAATATAATTGTAAAATATGATCTATAGGCAAAATGATAAACTAGCCAAGCAAGAACATCTTGACACAGCTGTATGTGGTTGAAGTTTTTGGACATATCACATGTTAATGGGTTCTAAGATTTTGTTGGTAAATGAGGATATGGCGTGTTCACTTGATATTACCTGAGGAAGCCTAATTGATTTTTGTATAGTACATTGTGTTTGCTGAGGTCGTTACATCGCTGACCTACATGCTTATCATCATTTACTTGTTTAACTATTTATTATACTTGCCATTCACTTAACTACGTAACACATTTATCATGTAATTGCTCTATTATGTAATTATTTGTTTGTGCCTTTTACTTAAACATGCAGTGTATATATCTTTCAATTTTCTTGTACTTAATGACATTTGCAAATTTTTTCTGTTATTGTTATTACTATTATTATTATTTTTTTTAATTTTGATGAGACTGATTGCTTGTACAGATGCTCAAAGGTGAGTAAAGCATTTGCATTTTTATCTGTAACTAACCTGTGAACAAATTTTTCTATAATTTAGTGGAAGCATATTAGAAGGAAAACTGGGCAAATTAGTTACCTCTCTTTTACTGTTACATGGCATTCTAACTCTTTGAAAGGTAGAACCCTGCCTTCATTCTGAGTCTTTTTTTGTAACTTGAATCTTATTCACATTTCTTTGGCGTTATAACGCATCCTAAAACCCTCAAATATTTTACCGCAGATTTACTATCCTATGTAATTTCTACATACCAGTATCTCCACTCTTCTTCTTCTAATTCTACTACTGCTATTACTGCACTACTACTGCTGCTGTTGCTACTACTACTACTATTATTATTACGCCACTGTATTAAAAAATAAAAGTTTTAAACTGCTGTCAATCACCTGCAGATAAGCCCCCACGGCTCTAAATTCATCGTGCATTGTAATAAAATCACAATTAGTGATGACTTACGATTTTGATGAAAGTAATAGTCACAGCAACAACAATGTCAATATGTAAAAAAATGTAAATATGTAAACGAAAAACAACGTCGGTCCAAAACTTGTACTGCAATGCATCCAGCCACTTTTCTAGTCCCCTTACAAAAGCAAGACGATCATTGTTTCTTGAAACTGGCCGAGTGTCAAAATCTGTTCATTTTCTCATCTCTAAGGTTTTTTTTTTTTTTTTTTTAATGTTCCTGTAAACCTAAGATCACGGTGAACATTTAAATGTGCCGCCACAATTCATCTTTCGTCATCTCCGCCATGCACCAAAACGGATGTTTTCATCTTTTGATTGTTGATATCGACTGTGTGTGATTATATGCAAGGAGGTTATTCTAACGTCCTTGAATTACTGATTACGTCGCGCAGTTCTCACTGAAACATACAGTGTGTGTTGTGTGTGTGCCGTGATAGCGATTTAAGTTGTGCATCGTGAAAGCCACAAATACGCTACAATGCTTGTACCTAAAACGTTAATTAGACACTTGATTAAATGCAGCTTGAGTGTTAGAACATATTCATCTGCTTTAAAATCAGCGAATTTAAGTGAAGTTTGTGTTGATTCATTAAAAGGAAATGACAGCGGAATAATAGTTCTTGGATTGAACAGGCCGAAAGCAAGAAATGCGTTAGGAAAGACAATAGTCTCGGAACTAACAGATTTACTGGAGAATTTAAAACATCTCGATGATGCTCGTGTAGTGATATTAAGAAGTTTGGTGCCTGGTGTGTTTTGTGCTGGTGCTGATCTTAAGGAAAGATTGGAAATGAAAGAAGATGAAGTATTGCCATTTGTTAATCGGCTTAGGTTTATTGTGAAATCTACAGAAAGTTTACCGATGCCGGTAATAGCAGCTCTTGATGGTCTTGCTGTTGGCGGAGGATTTGAGATGGCTTTAGGCTGTGACATTATAGTTGCGTCGAATACGTGCAAAATGGGGCTAGTGGAGACAAAAGTTGGCATCCTTCCGGGTGCAGGAGGAACACAGAAGTTACCTCGCCTCGTTGGCCCTGCGTTTGCAAAGGAATTAATTTTCACCGCCCGAACTATCAGTGGTGTTGAAGCTTACGAGAGAGGCATTGTGAACTACGTTGTGGAACAGAATGAACACAACGATGCTGCCTATCAAAAGTCACTAGCAGTTGCTAGAAGTATACTTCCTAATGCGCCGGTTGGCATTAGAATGGCAAAAAAGGCAATTAATAAATCAATGGACGTAGACATCAACACAGGTTATACCATTGAGGAAGCTTGCTATGCTCAGGTTATATCAACCAAAGACAGAATTGAGGGACTTGCAGCGTTTAGAGAAAAACGACCTCCTAAATTTACTGGCAGCTAAGATAGAATTATTGAAAGAAGAAATCCTTATTTAGCCCTTCGTCATTTGTAGAACGAAAGTGAACTACAAACCACTTGGAGATTAAAGGATATAGTCCAGTTTCATGTTACAATTACATAGTGACTGACCGCAGATGAAAACTCTTTCATGAAATATGTAAAGCTTGTTTGAAACAGCTTCTTGTAAAATGGTTTCAGGTTTTCGGGTAAAGCTGTTAGTAGTTCCTTTAATCACAATCTGTTATTGTTACTGCATTTTTTAATTTGAAATTCTTGTTTGTGAGGTAACAAAAAAAATCCTGACGTGTGCACTGTGTTCACTATAAGCATTGTCTCAGTGTACTTGCCTTCCTTTCTTAGTCCTTCAAATCACTTTTCTCAGAAAGAATTATTTTTTATTCAAAAACATTGGTTTTGCCAGTTCACAAACTCACATTTCCAATCTAGCTTACACCATAGATGCGTTTCCACAACTAATATTTCTTTAAATTGTAATTTACTCATACTGATAATTCTGGGAATTCATTCTAGTTTCCCTTTTCTATGTTAGGTACAAGAAAGTAATTACTTTGAACAGAAAGAACGCTGCTGTTCCTTATTTTAAATCAATCAGTTCTTGTTTTTATATTTATTTAAAACAAAGTATTTATGTAAGTTTACACAGTCCACCATCAGCTGTTTATATACTGTGAAGTCGTACATTATTAAGCGGGACAGAATTCCATTAGTCCAAATTATGTAGTTGAGCCAGGCATTAGGGCCTTCATTGGATATTGTCATTTTAATGAAAGATTCTGGGACTGGTGTCGACCTGAAGGATGATTTGAGCACGGTGGTGCTATACTAGGGACGGTTCTATGGAGTTGACGTGCCTTTGCTTTCCTGTCATCTTTCAACAGGCTTATCTGCCTGTTATAGGAGAGTTACAGTTTAACATCGGCTGTGAACTGTTGTGCAACTTCATAGGTTTTTTCCCCACATCGCTGTTAGAGATGCTGTTATTGAATCTTGAGTGGAGACGGAGCCAATACAGAAGTGTCTGATTCCACCTGTCTGCTTTGACCCATGACGTCATCAAGATGGCGGACACCCCTTGTCCCAGTATATACAATATGGCAAACACAAAGTCTAGATACACCAACAAACAAAGATATAAACATGCGAAATATTTCACTTCAACAATAAAATGAAACTAATGGAGTGAAAGTATAGGGTCTTGGGCAGGGACTAGGTAAATATACCATAATAATGTCAATATTCCAGAACAACAATACCGAAAAACAATAAATATGAAAACCTCGAGAATAAACCAGACAAAAATGTCCGAGAAATCTGGAACCAAATATTTCACTTGACTTATAAAGGTCGAAGGAAAACAATGATACCAGCCAACCCCCCCTCCCCCCCCCCCCCCCAAGCCCCCACCCACCCCACCCACCACCATACTAAATAACCATTACTGAAACCCACTGTAAACATTGCCACGCACACTTGTCCTTGGTTTGAGAAGCAGAGACTCAGTGCAGTGTCAGGATTTCCACGCACTGCTGACACTTCACGCATTTCGCCAAGTGACCATATAAGTGGAGAATTTTATTTGTATATGCCATATTGTCACCCATTGAGTCTACCAATTAATGAGTATTAAACTTCGTTGTAACATCCATATTGTGCTTCTTTTGGTATATTAAAACTTTTCTTGAACTTTTGGTTAAAAGTATTTTGTATTGAATACTTAGTCTGAGAGCTGCAGGCTGTTAATCTGAGGTCAATAAAAATAGCAAAACTGTCTATTTGGAATTGTTTAAAAGTCGCTGTTTGGAATATTTTTTGTCAGTCAGGGATCTCCTTTGACAGTGTAGTTGACTTGTATTTTTTGTTTCAAGGAAGTGCACACAGTGGAGACTGCTTTCCATTTTCTGGTTATCTGCTCATTTTTGTATATTGTAAAATAAAGCAATTTTTATAGTTTTATATTTAATACAGTTAGCTGCTCTGTGCAGTTTGTTAATGTGAAATTAAATACTGTATCTATTGATTGATTAGTTCTCACTGTTATTTAGTTAGTGAAAACTTGGCAATTATTTTGAAGCTCCTTCAAAATCGTGGAAAAAGTATAACAGCTATTAAAGTTGAAAAGATCAATAATAATAATATTTTATTGTCGTTAAGCTTACAGAAGCAACAAACAACGTCAAATTATAAAGTATAAACAAAATTATATGCAGGAGTTATAAGTACAATGTTACAATAGTTTTATAAATAGTCAATAGACAGGAGATACAATATATAGAGTGAGGTGGTATAACCAAATCAATCAGAATGTACCAGTACAAAATACAGGAAAAAGTCAGAATACGGAATATTATCCAGCATTGGTAAAATAACAATAATTCATGGATTTAGTACATACTTACTAAAAACTGGAAGCTAAGTATGGTCTGATTAACATTACCAATTTCTGGCACTCATTTCATCTAATTGTTTGTATCTAAAGTTAGTATCAGTTTTCATTTTGTAAAATGTAGTAATTGCTGATTGCCTGAGGCTGTTGACATTTGCTCACGGAATTCGTTAAATATTTCACATCCAATATTACATCCAAAGTGAATGAGCATTACCAATGAGGGTGTAGCAATTGCTGGTCTTCGGAAACTGTTGACGAAGTGTTGTGATCTATTTTTTGCATGTGTTTGATAAACCAATTTTTGTAGTGATTATGTGAATTATATTATAAAATATAAAATTAAGTGCTGAAAATCATATCAGTGTAAAACTTTTTCATTGTTTGTATAAAGTACAAAGTGTGTAAAAACACAGTTGGTGATCTGAGGTGCATTTAAATGGTTTTTTAGCTTCATGAAACTATGTATGTATATTAATCTTTTATACAAAACTGTGTTCAGTATATTTTAAATTTTGAATAAATTTATTTTTTTAGTAATGGCAATTGTTATTCTTGAAAACCTAGTCAAATTAAACTCAAGGTTAATAAATAAAAATGAAACCATATGTTATATGCCATTTTCCAACAAGATCATTCTGTCAGACAGTGAGGTTATGATTTACAGGAACTGTTTCTTACTGAGATGTATGAAGACCCCTTGTTTTTACACCATTGTCCCGACCTGAGGTGAGCATAGTTAGCAACAGGATGCTAGTTATTATTGTGTATAGAATTAATATTAAATTATTCTTCGTGACCAAGGCAACTATACACACAAAAGAGAATTTGCAGGAAATGGGGAGAATTCTTCTTATGCCCTAGTAAACAATCCTAAAAAGTAGGTAAGTGAGAAACCATTTTTAAGAGTAACTGTGTTTCAGTTGATACATTCTACTCTTGAAATTTGCAACATTTCATTAAATCTGTTTTATTAAAAAAACAGAATACGTGTGTCCTCACTTGACTATTTGTCATGCTCGGCTC
Source organism: Schistocerca americana (assembly GCF_021461395.2). NCBI lineage: Eukaryota > Metazoa > Arthropoda > Insecta > Orthoptera > Acrididae > Schistocerca > Schistocerca americana. Next base: position 135,782,396 of record NC_060123.1, read on the forward strand.
TTGTTACAGTTGTTCTCGTACAGGGTGAACAGCAGGGCATTAAAGTTGCTTTTTTCTGTGAAATTGCTATATATTGCGAGTTGGTATACAGACTAGTGATGCCTTTCTTGCACAATACAATTTAGTTTATTTATTTATCACCCGCATTATCACATTCATGATATTGGACTTTAAAGTACAGAACAGTATAAAATATTACATATTTACATCGTGTACAAAATCTTATCATTGCTATTAACACATCTTTATAACAAAAACATTATTCTCCGTAATTTGATTATGAAATTATACACTTACATACAGATAGAATAAAAACTAGCAAAACCCCTTGGTCGATTTTACTGAAACTATTAAGTACCAGTGCTTCAGTTAACTAGGCATAGTAACATATGACACAAAAGCTGGATGCATAATTAGATACATATATGGATGAAAGAAGTTTGGTTTTATCTAGGAATGGTTGGTAATTATGAATTTTTGTTTAGAGAGTTACGAAGCAGACCTACAGATTTGAGCAAAATTCCTATTAGTCATTAACCCTGAGAAGCTGTTGTTTATTAGTAAATTTTTCAGTTCTTTTTTGAATTTATTAATGTTCGGTTTTTTTATGCAATCTGGAGATGCACTGTACAGAATTTTTGGTTTGTAAACAGCACTGTTCTGATATATTGATTTTGTGTGCACATCCCAATGATAATCATCCCTGTTCCTTGTTTGATCATTGTGGATCTCACTATTCAAAGCTGAATCTTGATAGTTCTTAATGAAGCAGATGCTTTCAAATATAAATATAGATGGTTAGGGTATGATTTTTAATTCCTTAAAGGTACGTCTACATGGTGCTCTGTAAGCAACATCACTTATTAATCATACAGCTTTCCCTTGGAGCTTAAAAGACTGCTTTGCAAAAGAGGTATTTCCCCAGAACACTATACCATACTTCAAGACTATGAACTTCACACTGTTTCGGTATTGCAGCAATCTTTAACCCCTCTTATGTAACAGTACTTGTTTAATTTTTTGTTGCTGAATTTGGCTATTTGGCAATGTGAATTTTACATTGGTCCTATTTTTGTTCCTTATGTAATTGAAATTCATCCACAGAGTTTTCTTGTGATTGACAGCTAGACAGTTATCTTTAAACCATTTTTCTGCAACTTCTGCTGTTTTATTGATTTTTTGCCGCATCTCTTAATCATTCTTCCATTTTATAATGTAGTTGGTGTCATCAGCAAATAATATGGTATCAGCTGTTGAAAACTGTTGTGGTAGGTCATTCATAAAAAATCAAGAATAACAGTGGTCCCAATACCAAGCCCTGGGGCATCCCATAATTAACACTCTATATTCAAAATGGTACACATTTCCATCCTGAGAAATTTGTACTCTTTGTTTCCTATCAGTTAAATATGACTTGAACCACTCATAGGAAATAGGACACCATAATTATACAGTTTTAACAGCAATAGATTAAGATTTATAACATCAGATTCTTCAAAAAGGTCCAAAAACAACCCACAGATCAGTTCCTTGTCCGCAGTAGCTTTTTAAACTAGTTTTAGGAAACTGAAGAGAGCCGTTTGTGTAGATTTGCCTTTTTCTGAAACCTTTCTGTGCATTGTTTTGGAAGCCTAGCAATCTGTCATACACTATTTTTTCAATTATTTTCGAAAATACAGATAACAATGATAGTGATCTGAAATATTTAATGTGAAACTTGTCACCGCTTTTATGAACTGGTATTACTGTTGTCTGCTTAAGTTTACTTAGAAACAAACCAGTTTCAAAGGTGTCATTGATTATGTCCGCAAGTTGAGAGACAACATTATGAGTACTGGTATGTAATAATTTTGTCAGGGATACCATCAAATCCACAGCTCATTGTACTCTTTAGTTTGCTGGTAGCCATTTGTACTTCTTTGTGTGTTATGGGATATAGGTACATTGTCCATTCATTTTTTGGAGATATTACCTTTGTCTTTATATTATATTTAGTGGTGATCAGGTTGTGGGCTATGTTAATATAATGATCATTAAATATATTAGCTATTAGAACTGGATCATCAACAATTTCATTTCTGTGTTTTATGGTGATTTTATTACTGCATTTTCATGTTTGGCTGTATGATTATTAATAACATTCCACATAGGTTTCATTTTGTTGTTACCCTTTCTGATATATGAATCATTTTGCTTCTTTTTTGCAGCAGCTATAGCTTCCCTGTGCTTTTTCCTATAACACTTTATGTATGGTTTCAAGATAGTATTTTGCTTTGCACACATATATAGCATTTTGAGACTTTCTGATGACTCTTTGATTTCATTTGTGATTCATGAATTTGATTTTTTGTTCATTTTCATTCTCTTCAGAGGAAATGAAATATCATAGCAGTATTTATAATTTGATAAGAACTTGTGGAATTTTGTATCTACAGAACTATTGCTTTCCATGTACCACTTTATATTTTTTAAAATGGTTCAAATGGCTCTGAGCACTATGGGACTCAACTGCTGAGGTTATTAGTCCCCTAGAACTTAGAACTAGTTAAACCTAACTAACCTAAGGACATCACAAACATCCATGCCCGAGGCGGGATTCGAACCTGCGACCGTAGCGGTCTTGCGGTTCCAGACTGCAGCGCCTTTAACCGCACGGCCACTTCAGCCGGCTATATTTTTTAACATCAGATTAAAGACCCTAATGCTGTCATCATTAATTACTCTTCTCTCTATATATCTCCTGTTGTCACTTTGATCATGAGATTTCTGTAGAGTCAATTTAACCCTTGATGGTCAGAGAAAGCAGTATACAATACCTCAGATTTAAGGCCACATTTTGATTTGTCATCAATATTTGGTCAATAGTATTTTCACTTTTGCTGCCATATCTGGAGGTATCTTTTACATACATGTCCATATTGTATGTTTTTAGTAGGTTTCTGCCCTTTTTTACTGATGTCCTTGAAATTAACATTGAAATGCCTAAGAACAATTATGTTTTTTGCCTGACTATTTAGATAGTTCAGAAGATTTTTGAAATTTTTAGACAACTCTGAAACAACTGTTCCTCTAGTGAAGATAAGGATAACTCTTTATGCATAATTTCGTACCCTCTGCACAATTTTAAAACATTTTATCTGCAATGAGATTGTCAGGTTCTTATATTTTTCTATTATTAAAATATTTTAATTTGCAGTGCCACTTTCAGCTTGTTATATTTTTAAGTTAATCATGTTCATTACAAACTTGTGAAAGGTACCATTTTCACAGTAATTGCGTAGGTACAATAATTTATGAGAGATATTGGTGAGATGAGAGAACTTCAAACTACTCTTATATTACTAGTGTCTACAGTATATCTAATTTCCATTGATGAATTGTTAAAAAATTATTGGCTTTCTTTAGCAGGGAACAGTACATGTAGTATTGAAAAATGTAGTCAGTTTCTTATTCAGGATTTTATGGTGATATTAGATATGTCAGCTTAATACAATAACAAAACACAAGTAAAAGTTAGCAAAATTGCTTACATATAATTAAATACAGTTCTAGATAATCCCAAAAGTAGTGTCACACTATTTCCTTCTCATTATAAGTCACTGTGTGCACTGGACTTGCTACCCATATGTCTGTCTGCTGTCACAAGGAACATGACATCCTTGCCTCTTCAGTGCATTCTTTGTGCATTTCCATTTATCTGTCTGAAACAATGGGCCAGCATACCTCTGCAATGAAAATGTTGAACTCAGGAAGATAAAAACTGGTTACAATTTTCTGTAAAACATTTTGGGCATGCAGTTTTTCAGTAACATGCATCATACTCTGTGTGTATTGTGAAATGATAAAAATCTTTTAATTTTTACAAACTTTTAATAGCGTTTCTACCATCTGTGAGTAGCTTAAGTAAATCTTTACCATGTAGTGTGTTTAATTTGAACGGTAAAATTTAACTGCCTTTATGTTGACTTAAGTTATGTTTCATTTCTTTGTGTGCTTTATTATACAGTTTGATTTTGTGATAGAAATTACTATTTTGATTTCTATAGAAAGGTTTTCCTTCTAGTCTAGTCATGTGTATTAATGCTATGGTTTTTCTCTTACTGCTCGTTCTTTAATAATTGATTTCATCATACGATTAATGTTGTGTGGAGCTTGAAACAAATCCCTGGGCTGTGCGTAGGTAGGTACCCCAAAGTCAATTTGCATTTATTTTCTCCTTCTTACATTAAATTGATCAAATTACTCAGAAAATTGTAACCTATCTGATGAGAATAGATAGAAACCGTGAGATGCATTCACATTCTGATTATTGTGTGCCCAGAAGTAATAATTATTTTTGTGGTATAACTGCCTAAACATGATCACATTATAACAGTGAATTGAAATATGATTTATCCATTTTTTCCTGACTATATGCCACACAAAGACTTAACAACATTCTACTGTCTACTGATTGATGTTGGTATTTTATTCTTTTGGTTGTTGTTGTTGTGGCCTTCAGTCCTGAGACTGGTTTGATGCAGCTCTCCATGCTACCCTATCCTGTGCAAGCTTCTTCATCTCCCAGTACCTACTGCAATCTACATCCTTCTGAATCTGCTTAGTGTATTCATCTCTTGGTCTCCCTCTACAATTTTTACCCTCCACGCTGCCCTCCAGTACTAAATTGGTGATCCCTTGATGCCTCAGAACATGTCCTAACAACCGGTCCCTTCTTCTAGTCAAGCTGTGTCACAAACTCCTCTTCTCCACAATCCTATTCATTACCTCCTCATTAGTTATGTGATCTACCCATCTAATCTTCAGCATTCTTCTGTAGCACCACACTTCGAAAGCTTCTATTCTCTTCTTGTCCAAACTAGTTATCGTCCACTTTTCACTTCCATACATGGCTACACTCCATACATATAATTTCAGAAACGACTTCCTGACACTTAAATCTATACTCTATGTTAACAAATTTCTCTTCTTCAGAAATGCTTTCATTGCCATTGCCAGTCTACATTTTATATCCTCTCTACTTCGACCACCATTAGTTATTTTGCTCCCCAAATAGCAAAACTCCTGCACGACTTTAAGTGTCTCATTTCCTAATCTAACTCTCTCAGCATCACCTGATTTAATTAGACTACATTCCATTATCCTTGTTTTGCTTTTGTTGATGTTCATCTTATATCCTCCTTTCAAGACACTGTCCATTCCGTTCAACTGCTCTTCCAAGTCCTTTGCTGCCATCTGGTTTCTGTACAAATTGTAAATAGCCTTTTGCTCTCTGTAACACTTGGTTTAAGAATCATGAAAGAAGTTTGTATACATGGAAGAACCCTGGAGATACTAAAGGATATCAGATAGATTATATAATGGTAAGATATTTCCAGGAGCAGATGTGGACTCTGACCACAATCTATTGGTTATGAACTGTAGTCTAAAACTGAAGAAACTGCAAGAAGGTGGGAATTTAAGGAGATGGGACCTGAATAAACTGAAAGAACCAGAGGTTGTACAGAGTTCCAGGGAGAGCATAAGGGAACACATGACAGGAATGGGGGAAAGAAATACAGTAGAAGAAGAATGGGTAGCTTTGAGGGATGAAATAGTGAAGGCAGCAGACGATCAAATAGGTACAAAGACGAGGGCTAGTAGAAACCCTTGGGTAACAGAAGAAATATTGAATTTAATTGATGAAAGGAGAAAATATAAAAATGCAGTAAATGAAGCAGGCAAAAAGGAATACAAACGTCTCAAAAATGAGATCGACAGGAAGTGCAAAATGGCTAAGCAGGGATGGCTAGAGGACAAATGTAAGGATGTAGAGTCTTATCTCACTAGGGGTAAGATAGATACTGCCTACAGGAAAATTAAAGAGACATTTGGAGAAAGGAGAACCACTTGCATGAAGATCAAGAGCTTTGATGAAAACCCAGTTCTAAGCAAAGAAGTGAAAGCAGAAAGGTGGAAGGAGTATATAAAGTGTCTATACAAGGGCGATGTACTTGAGAACAATATTATGGAAATGGAAGAGGATGTAGATGAAAATGAAATGGGAGATATGATATAGCGTGAAGAGTTTGATAGAGCACTGAAAGACCTGAGTCGAAACAAGGCCTCCAGAGTAGACAACATTCCATTAGAACTACTGACAGCCTTGGGAGAGCCAGTCCTGACAAAACTCAACCATCTGGCGAGGAAGATGTATGAGACAGGTGAAATACCCTCAGACTTCAAGAAGAATATAATAATTCCAATCCCAAAGAAAGCAGGTGTTGACAGATGTGAAAATTACCGAACTATCATTTTAATAAGTCACAGCTGCAAAATACTAATGCGAATTCTTTACAGACGAATGGAAAAACTGGTAGAGGCCAACCTCGGGGAAGATCAGTTTGGATTCCGTAGAAATATTGGAACACGTGAGGCAGTACTGACCTTACGACTTATCTTAGAAGAAAGATTAAGGAAAGGCAAACCTACATTCCTAGCATTTGAATACTTAGAGAAAGCTTTTGACAATGTTGACTGGAGCACTATCTTTCAAATTCTGAAGGTGGCAGGGGTAAAACACAGGGAGTGAAAGGCTATTTACAATTTGTACAGAAACCAGATGGCGGTTATGAGAGTCGAAGGGTATGAAAGGGAAGCAGTGGTTGGGAAGGAAGTGAGACAGGGCTGTAGCCTCTCCCCGACGTTATTCAATCTGTATATTTAGCAAGAAGTAAAGGAAAGAAAAGAAAAATTCAGAGTAGGAATTAAAATCCTTGCAGAAGAAATAAAAACTTTGAGGTTCGCCGATGACATTGTAATTCTGTCAGAGACAGCAAAGGACTTGGAAGAGCAACTGAACGGAATGGACAGTGTCTTGAAAGGAGGATATAGGATGAACATCAACAAAAGCAAAATGAGGATAGTGGAATGTAGTCGAATTAAGGCGGGTGATGCTGAGGGAATTAAATTAGGAAATGAGACACTTAAAGTAGTAAAGGAGTTTTGCTATTTGGGGAGCAAAATAACTGATGATGGTCAAAGTAGAGAGGATATAAGATGTAGACCGTCAATGGCAAGGATAGCGTTTCTGAAGAAGAGAGATTTGTTAACATCGAGTATAGATTTAAGTGTCAGGAAGTCGTTTCTGAAAGTATTTGTATGCAGTGTAGCCATGTATGGAAGTGAAACATGGATGATAAATAGTTTGGACAAGAAGAGGATAAAAGTTTTGGAAATGTGGTGCTACAGAACAATGCTGAAGATTAGATAGGTAAATCACATAACTAATGAGGAGGTATTGAATAGAATTGGGGAGAAGAGGAATTTGTGGCACAAGTTGACAAGATTAAGAGATTGGTTGGTAGGACATGTTCTGAGGCATCAAGGGATCACCAATTTAGTATTGGAGGGCAGCATGGAGGGTAAAAATCGTAGAGGGAGACCAAGAGATGAATACACTAAGCAGATTCAGAAGGATGTAGATTGCAGTAGGTACTGGGAGATGAAGAAGCTTGCACAGGATAGAGTAGCATGGAGAGCTGCATCAAACCAGGCTCAGGGCTGAGGACCACAACAACAACACAGGTATTATAAGGAAAATTGTAAACCAGTATTTGTGTTTTTATGAGTCTCCTGTACTTTATGTCAATGGCTTTAAGTTGTATGTTATGATACAATAAACTTCTACTGTGACAACTGCAAATAATTCATACTATATCATCATTTGTAGCTAATCTACATTTGTGCATCAAACAAATTTTGAACCAGTATATTCATTTGGCAATCATTCCTTCTAATTTTATTGTATATTTATGTAAATAAAATTATAGTTTTGAGAATTTTCGGAAGTGTTGTGCATATATACTGTAAAGTGGGGTGACTTTGAACATTTTAAATTCATTTTTGTAAATTAAACCAAAACTTCTGAAGATATTGACATGAAACTTTTTGGGAATTTGCAAGAGGTGTTGCTGAATACGATAAAGCAGATTATACATTTTTATCCCCCATGCCTAGTTTATTTTTTAAAAAGTTTTCACTGTTCAATTTCACCCCCTGGGTTGGGGTCACTTTGAACATGGAAACATTTACCTATTCTGTAGGAGTCATGTCAATTACTGTTAAATGGCACCCATATCATATGAAACAGCATGCTATTTTGTATATAATTATAGTTTTGAAAGTCATTTATTTAGAAAAAATTGAGTATTTTTTATGAGTTTTCTTTATTCTCCTGAAACTGTTTGTATGATTATGGATTAATTTTGCTAATAATGGAAATGGGGTGCTGAACTAGTTATGAAATAACTTATTTAAAAACAGATCTTTTCAAAACAGTCTGTATGACTTTAATAAAAGAAATGAAAGAAAGTTATCACATTTTAAAGAACTACATCTGTAAACACTCTACAGAAAAGGAAGTTGCCATGAAAGAGTGTCCACTCTAGCAGATGTCATAGACATCAAATTTAAATTCAAAATGAAGAATCAGGTAGAATCCTACAAATGTCATCTTTCTCAAAATCTTACACATCGGGAACATTAGGCGACACAAAAAAACTTCATTTGATTCCACCTTGGAATGCCATTTCCTCAGAAGTGTAATTTCATCATCAGTGATAACATGTCCAACACTATTTTACACTTTTCATTGACGGAAACTTCACCAAAACATGTTTTCCATGGAGCTGATGTGTCAAAGAACAGGGAATGCGCTGTTCAAAGACACTCCTTGAAAGACAAGCCTTCATATTTTATTTTGTTATGTCACCAAAGAACAAATTTAACATTTTATGCTTTCTGTAAATGTTCATTGAAGTGTTAACCTTGCCCATAAAAACTCGTTTCAAATTCTAAACTCAAAAATGCCTAATAATGGGCAAATGTTTTTGCGGTTGTGGAGGAACTTACATTTCCAGAAAATTATTTCATTTTCTGGCGTTGTTATACAAAGTTATTTCGTATCGACTGTCATGTCATCTGAATGTATCAATTATTGGCAATATTTAACGACTCTGGCCTTAGTGCCATATTTACACACTAGAGTGCAGCATTTATTTTTAAAAAACACAACATTGCTGTTCAAAGTCGCCTCCCCGTTCAAAGTCACCCCACTTTATGGTATATATATTGTAGTAGATTTATGGTTAGCAATTATTGTTTTGCACCCTATTAATTTCAGCAGCAATATCTCATTTGGAAAACATTGCTCATTAATTGAAATGTAGGTAATTACGTAACTAATGAAATATTTCTACTTTTTTAGCTGCTTGTTGACCAGTTTGTTCTTTGTCAGAGTTTGAAGTTCATAATCAAAACATAAACCTAGCCCTAATGAAGCTGACTGCTTTGGTGTTATAGTGTGTTGTGCACACATTATGACTGTGATGTCATGTTCCATTTAGTTTGTCAATATAATTTGTCTGCATTTGTTGCAAATTTCTTCTATTTTCAAGTTTGTTAGAGACCATAACCTTCAAAAAACAGAAGTTTTGTTTCAAAGTTGGCTTCAGAGAATCAGTAAAATTAATTCATGTATAGCAGATATGAAATGCATCTCAGGTACTCTCCTGTCCTGTATAATACTGTCTTCTCTCTAGGAAGTACAGGCCCAGTCACCACTTGCCAACTAGCTTGTGAATGACTTGTCTAGGAGCCCTGTACAGTGGAGGCAGGGAACTCAGGGTACTACACCCATCCACCTAACCAACAGGTCTGTGGCACTGTCTTCCACTGAAATTGACATTCTACATCTACATCTACATCCATACTCTGCAAGCCACCTGACGGTTTGTGGCGGAGGGTACGTCGAGTACCTCTATCGATTCTCCCTTCTATTCCAGTCTCGTATTGTTCATGGAAAGGAAGATTGTTGGTATGCCTCTGTGTGGGCTCTAATCTCTCTGATTTTATCCTCATGGGCTCTTCGCAAGACATACGTAGCAGGGAACAATATACTGCTTGACTCCTCGGTGAAGGTATGTTCTCGAAACTTCAACAGAAGCCTGTTCCGAGCTACTGAGCATCTCTCCTGCAGAGTCTTCCACTGGAGTTTATCTATCATCTCCGTAATGCTTTCGGGATTACTAAATGATCCTGTAATGAGGAACGCTGCTCTCCGCTGGATCTTCTCTATCTCTTCTATCAACCCTATCTGGTACAGATCCCACACTGGTGAGCAGTATTCAAGCAGTGGGCTAACAAGTGTACTGTAATCTTCTTCCTTTGTTTTCAGATTGCATTTCCTTAGGATTCTTCCAATGAATCTCAGTCTGGCATCTGCTTTACTGACGATCAACTTTATATGATCATTCCACTTTAAATCACTTCTAATGCCTACTCCCAGATAATTTATGGAATTAACTGCTTCCAGTTGCTGCCCTGCTATATTGTAGCTAAATGATAAAGGATCTCTCTTTCTGTGTATTCGCAGCACATTACACTTGTCTACATTGAGATTCAATTGCCATTCCCTGCACCATGCGTCAATTCATTGCAGATCCTCCTGCATTTCAGTACAATTTTCCATTGTTACAACCTCTCGATATACTACAGCATCATCCGCAGAAAGCCTCAATGAACTTCTGATGTTATCCATAAGGTTGTTTATGTCTATTGTGAATAGCAACGGTCCTACGACACTCCCCTTCGGCACACCCAAAATCACTCTTACTTCGGAAGACTTTCTCCATTGAGAATGACATGCTGTGTTCTGTTATCTAGGAGCTCTTCAATCCTATCACACAATTGGTCTGATAGTCCATATGCTCTTACTTTGTTCATTAAACGACTGTGGGGATCTTCACAGCAAACATAAACTAGCCAAAGCCTTGCAGACAAACAAAAATTACACGAAGCGAAATGTAGTGTGAGGAGGGCTATGCGAGAGGCGTTTAATGAATTGGAAAGTAAAGTTCTATGTACTGACTTGGCAGAAAATCCTAAGAAATTTTGGTCTTATGTCAAAGCAGTAGGTAGATCAAAACAAAATTTCCAGACACAGAGGATAACAGACTAAAGGCCGAAATACTAAATGTCGTTTTCCAAAGCTGTTTCACAGAGGAAGACTGCACTGTAGTTCCTTCTCTAGATTGTCACACAGATGACAAAATGTTAGATATTGAAACAGATGACAGAGGGATAGAAAAACAATTAAAATCGCTCAAAAGAGGAATGGCCGCTGGACCTGATGGGATTCAATCCAATTTGACATAGAGTACGCAAAGGAACTTGCCCCCCTTCTTGCAGCGGTGTACCTTAGGTCTCTAGAAGATCGTAGCATTCCAAAGGATTGGAAAAGGTCACAGGTCATCCCCATTTTCAAGAAGGGACGTTGAACAGATGTGCAGAACTATAGATCAATATCTCTAATGTTGATCAGTTGTAGAATTTTGGAACATGTATTATGTTAGAGTAAAATGGCTTTTCTGGAGACTAGATACAGTTCGGCAGTGCAACACACTTCACCTATAGGGAAGTCTGCTGCTTCCATTGTTGGAGGGAGGCAAACACAAAAGGGTAGGGTCGGTTGATTGTCAGCAGTTCAAACGTATGAAAAGTAATGGTATCTTTTAAGAATGTGAGAGATCACTCATGAACTCTGTGAGTATGCCTGGAGGCCTCATTCAACATGTTGAAGAGGCTATTCTAGCAGCTAATGATGGAAAGAGGTGCAACCAAGTGCAGAATGTCACACATGAAATGAAAAGTACCTGTCATCTGGGCTCCGAAGTCATACCTGTATCTTTCCAGTGAATGGCAAAGAGGATTGAGAAGACCAACCTTGCTTATGGAGTTTCAGCAAAGGTCACAATCTAGACCATTGTCTGCAGCATTGATCATCAGCACCTGATTCTGAGCTGAGTGGAAGGGTTGAACCAGAGACTTTGAAGATTCTGTGACAACCTAGGCTGTGCCTTCTTAGTCGTGTGCCATACGGATGATAACTAAAAGGTGAGGGATGTACCACGTGTAAGACATTAGCAGAAGCAGTGCACAAAACTACTATCAAATATCTCTGACATGCATACAGTGTAGAGTCTTAGAACATATTCTTGAGCTCAATTGTAATGAGCTGCTTCAAACAGAATAACCAACATGGATTCCAAAAATGTGGGAAACCCAGCTTGTACTTTTCTCACATGACATCCTGAAAGCCATGGATCAAGGTAGTCAGGTAGATGCAATATTCCTTGACTTCCAAAAAGTGTTTGACTCAGAACCACACCTATGCTTATTATCAAAAGCATGATCATGTAGGACAGGGATGGCCAAGAATTCAGCTTGCATGCAGTGCTTGTGCATGCATGCCAATCTCTCTTGCCTGAGTGCACACTTCCCCGTTTACCACACCATGTTGTCTGAGGGGAGAAGGGGGGACTATGAAAGTGTTGAATGCAGCATTCAGTTTTGTTTCATATTTCTCAACAACATAGGTCACAAACAAAACAAACTTTCAGTGTTTTTTTTCTTTTTTAGGCACCCTGAAGTCATCATAAAATTTATATCTGGCTCTCCCTATCAGCATATGAACAGACACAGGCAGTTCACAGATTTCTTTCACCCAGGTTGCCACATAATAATGACTTACTTAGTTCTGGCTCTCCCTATCAGCATATGAACAGACACAGGCAGTTCACAGATTTCTTTCACCCAGGTTGCCACATAATAATGACTTACTTAGTTTGGAGAAAAAAAAAAAAAAAAAAAAAAAAAAAAAAAAAAAAAAAAAAAGAAAAAAAAAAAAGCCTTTCATACACATTTGTTGATCGAAACATTGATATCATGTTTGTGGCCTCATTAGGGAAACGTGAAAACTATTACCAAGAATAACAACATAGAACTCCCAGCGAGTTTTAATGTAAAATAATTTGTCTTAAATGTACATTACTTTGCAGATTGACCATTTCCATCTGCAGATGCATAAAGGCATTTTCAACTGAAATGGAAAAAGTCTCAAAGACAGATGTAAAATTGGTAGTGTCCTCAGACTTTTTGAAAAGCTATTCCTGTAATTCTTTCAATACCACAATGGAGTGTTCAAAATTCAAGTTTTCTTTAGTGCCAATGAGATCTGGGAAATTCCTGCATATTTAATACAAAGTGTTTCTTGATGTATGGAGCAATGAATCCCATACAGATCATATGCTGATCATTTTTTAGCTCTTTTGTCTCCACTAAATTTTTAAATTCTTTCTCTATGGGGTGGAAATGGCATTTCATAGCAAGTTTGTAGTACCTGTCAAGTATGTGACTTCATAATAGATGTTGAGAGTTCCCATCCTTCTCTGTGATTCTCATTCATTTTTAAAGGACAGTGATGATAGACTGCCAGACAGTCTCTTTTTGCACAAACAGGCATTGGGCCTGTAAACTTCCTTTACCTCGAACAAATAGCAAAGAATGAACAGTGCTTACATCACAATTCTGCTGAACTGAAGAAATTTGTGCGAACTAAAATAAGCCACACCAAATGCTGAAAGAAAATGTCACACTGTATTGCTAAAAGAAATGTCACATTATACCAAGAAGGGCCAAGCAAAGCCAAGACATACCAAATATGACTGAGATAGACTGAGCCTTGGACCACATGTGAGCAGCACATTGTGCTTGTCATAGCTGACCCTGGTATAGGGTATCAAGTGAAATTTGTAACTGGATCGCAGATTTCTTGCTAGGAAAGGTACAGCATGTTATCTCGGTGGAGAATCATTGGCAAATGTAGAAGTAATTTCAGGTGTGCACCAATGTTGGGACCATTGCTGTTTGAGCCATATTAATGACCTAGCAGACACTATTAATAGAAACCTCAGACTTTTCACAGATTAAGCAGATGTCTGTAATGAAGTACTGTCTGAAAAAATCTGCACTATTACTCGTATTGTTGGATCTTGATAAAATTTCAAATTGGCACAAAGATTGACAACTTACTTTAAGGTGCAGAAATGTAGTATCCTGCACCTACAATATCAATGAGTCACAGTGATGTTGAAAAAACTTAACTGGCAGATGTTTGAATATAGATAGAAACTATTCCAAGAAATTCTGCTTACAAAATTTCAAGAACCTGCTTTACGTGATGAATCTAGGAATTATACTACCTCCTGTTTAGGATTTACTGGTAAACCAATAGAATAATTTTTGTTCTGTGTGATAAACTGTAAATACTTTCAGTATTCAGTTTATTCACAATTGACCACTTACATCGGAATAGGTCTGAACATTAAATATGCAATTAACAATAGCTTTACAGTAGTTTTTACTGTAGAAAATGGAAGAAATCATGTGAAGCGAGTGATAGAAGGTGATCAGTGACACTGATGAACAATTACATATGACTGTGTGATCTCTGGTCCTGAGTACAAAAGACATTAATAATTACTATTCTTTCCTTCTTTTGTGTAGCAAAAAAACTGGCTCTAGATCTCTTAAGGTTACCACCAGCTTAGACGGACTTGATTGTAATAGCTCTCATTAAAATACAGGTTTGTTAACAATAATTGTGTGAATTATTTACTTAACTGTGTTCAGAATTCAGTAGAATACTTGTTAATTATTAAAAAAAAAAAAAAACTTCTTTTATTTGTAATATAGTGCCCTCATCTGAGATATTTAAGATAGTTTTATGTAGATTCATTCATCTGTTGTTTCCACCATTGCTATTGGTCTAACTTATTGTGTCAAGTGTGGCTCTTCAAGCCTACTTACTATGAAAAAATTCATTCAGCCTCTATCCAAGGCTTAAAGTAAAGGTTTAATGACAAAATTTCTTTACTTGTTTGTAAAAACAATGGCCATACTGGACATATGATGCTGAGTATGTTCAACTTAACATATTCACCACCACAGCGATCACGAAACATTAATTAAAAAAACAGGGTGTTTCCAAAGTGAATGTTAACACCTTTATATACAAATGAATTCATTTCTGAGTGAAATCCTTGTGAACTTCATTGATTAATGCTCTACTGAAATTTATTGCTCTGATACATGTAGAAGTAATTTATGCAGATGTTTTGTGCTTTCTCCCTACAAATACTTAAAAATATTGACATTGCTTCAGAATGTTATTGGTGTCATAATTGTGTTTGAGTATTAATGTGGTTTCCTGGAAATAATATCAGTTTTAATGAAATGATTAGTGACAGTAACTTTAACTTTCATTTGCATTTGAAACATACTGAAAGATGATTGAAACTACTATGCAATACCCTATGTAAACGCAATATGACACGTCACAGAATATACTGTGACACCCCATATATTGCTTATATAGGGAACATGAAGTGGAGATTAGGCTAACTGGAGCATGCACAGAAATGTTTAAGCAGTCATTCCTTCCACACCCCATTCATGAATGGAATGGGGGGAACCCTTAATGACTAAGACAATGGAAGTACCCTCTACCATGTACTTCACCTGACCACTTCGAGGATGACCACATAAAAACTGGCATCAGTGACCATGACACAGTTGTGGCAACAATGATTACCAAAGTACAAAAGACAACTAAACCAAGCAGAAAGATATGTATGTTCAGTAAACTAGATAAAAAAATCAGAAGTGTCACATCGCAGTGAGAACTTGAAACTTTCAGCTGAGGGCAGAAGCATGTAGAGGAACTATAGCTCAATTAAAAGAATAGTTGACCATGCACTGGATAGATATGTACTCAGTAGAACAGTCCCTAATGAGAGGGAACCTCATGGTATACAGTCACTGTAAAGAAACAGAGATTACTGCATAATAGGTGTAAAACAAAGCATAGGGCTATAGACAGAGAGATGATGAATGGAATGTGTTTGGCTGTCAAGAGAGCAATGCGTGATTCCTTCAGTGACCATTATAGCAGAACATTGTCAAATGATCTTCCACAGAACCCAAAGACATTCTGGTTATATGTAAAGGCTATTAGTGGCACCAAACTTAGTGTGCAGTCCCTAGCGAATGAGATAGGAACTGAAATTGAGGCTAGCAAAGCAAAAGCTAGATTGCTCAACGCCACATCCTCATACCACTGGTAAATGAATGAAATATATATTAGTGTCAGTGGTGTTGGGAAACAGCTGAAATCATTAAACCGTACAAAGTTCCAGGGCCCGATGGATCCCCTGTCAGATTTTATACTTAATCTGCGGCTGAGATAGCCCCTCTTCTAACTATAATGTATTGTAGACCACTTGAACAAAAAACCGTGCCCAGTTCTTGGAGAAGAGCACAGATCATACCTGTCTACAAGAGGGGTAGTAGAAGTGATCCACAAAAGTACTGCCCAATATCCTTGACATCAATTTGTTGTAGAAGCTGAGAACATGTTCTGAGCTCAAACATAATGAGGTATCTTGAACAGAATGACCTCAATGCCAACCAGCATGGCTTCTGAAAACATCAATCATGTGAAACCCAACATGCACTTTTCTCACATGACATACTGAAAGCTTTGGATCAAGGCAGACAGGTACATGAAGTATTTCTTGATTTCCGAAATGCATTTGACTCACTACCACATTTACACTTATTATGAAAAGTTCAATCAAGTATCAAGTGAAATTTGTGACTGGATTGAGGACTTTTTGGTATGGAGGACATAGCATGTTATCTTGGATGGAGAGTCATTGTCAGATGTAGAAGTAACTTTGGGTGTGCCACAGGGATGCATGTTGGGAACTTTGCTGTTCACATTGTATATTAACAACCTTGCAGACAATATGCAATATGCAACACGAACAGCAAGGGTTCCTACCCCCTTCTCCTTTTATCAGTGACTCTCCGTGCAAGGTAATGTACTGCATGTTCCCTACTATGAAATCTGCCACTGTAATCAAGTGAAAATTGCCATATCCCTTTTGTGCTTGATAACGAAACTTTGCTGAAATTCACTGCTCTTCTTTGGGTCTTCTCTATTTCCTGTATCAATACTATGTGGCGTGGACCCCAGACTGTTGTGCAGTATTGAAGTATTGGTTGAATAAGGGTTTTTTAAATCACAGCCTGTGTGGATGAAGTAAAGTTCATCAAGATTCCTCCAATGACTCTCAGTCTGGCATCAGCCTTACTTTTGATTAGTGTTGTGTGATCATTTCATTTTAAATCACTCTGTGTGCATTGTGTACATAATTGACAATTCAAAATATAAACAATTATCTCATTCTCAGTATTTAGTGCTACTTGAAATGCTCTTCTTTGTACAAGGTGTAAAACTTTAGCATTTATGTCACAGGTATTGAGGGGAATTAGAATACAAAATTATTTCCAATGATCATTTACATATTTATACAGTAATTGTGAAACAGATCTATTTTATAAAGTTTAATATAACAAAACTTTTTAATTGACAAAACTGTTATTTGAAACACATGTGACACATGTAAAATTATTTGCATTAATCTTTTTTATTATAATTTACATACAGTGTAAATTCTAATAATACCTAAGATTGTTTACGTTGTCAAATGAGAGGTAGTCAAAACCCTGGCAGAGAATGTGATTCACATTATGCCCTGAAATTAGGAATGTCCTACCCACTATCCTCCCCTCCCCTCCCACTGTGATATTCTACTGCCCATTGAACCTAAACAATATCTTCTTCCATCCCCATACAACCCCTGCTCCAACCTCTTGTCTTGTGGCTCATATCCCTGTAATAGACCTAGATGCAAGATCTGTCCCATACACCCTCCTACCATCATCTACTCCAGTCTGGCCACAAGTATCATCTATCTCAATAAAGACAGAGATTTCTTGTGGAACGAGTCAGGTGAGCTTCAGTCCCTGACCAATTTATTAGATGCACTGCAGTTCTTAAGCAAATTTTGATTTATGTCTAACAAAATTTGTTTTTTTTTTAATACATAAATTGTGATAAAATGATTGTGTGTAGTCTACTTCATAACTGAGGTGATATAACAAATAAATAAAACATATTATTTGTTGAAAATATTTTATTTCAATAATTACAAGAAACATTAAAATATTATGAAAGTGAAAACATTAGTTTTAATATCTTGTTGAGCCACCTTTTGCAGCTATGAGAGCCTTAATACTATGTGGTATGCTGTCAGTGTAGACCTGTACTGTGTCCTGCGTTTGTGTATGATGATACCACACCTGGATGATCTTCTTTAAGAGCTGTGTTTTTGTTGTGATGATATATTTTGCCACCTCCCCCTTCATTAGTTCCCATACATTTTCTATGGGGTTCATGTTGGGACTATTACCTGGCCAGTCTAACAGAGGAATAGTTTGTTCCTTCAGAAAGGATTTAGCTGACCTGGCTGTGTGACAGGGAGCTCCATCCTGCATAAAAATAAATGGTTACCCATTCGGGAACTATTCTCTGAGTTGTGGTATTAACCATTTTTGCAGGACTTCATTGTACTGGTCTGACCTCATTATAGCTTTAACCACATAAAGACGTCCTGTATCCTTGTCACAGATGACAGACCAAATCATCACCTTAGTTGCGTGTTTTACAGTCTGAATAATGCATTTGGGATGAAATTTTTCTCCTGTTTGATGGTGCACATACTGAGATTTGTTAGTTAAAATTTCAAACGTGCTTTCATCACTGAAGCATACCTGTAAAAATCAAGAAATGTAATTAATATACTATGAATAAATGTACATAGGTTATATCATACCATAAATAATAGTTTTAAAGTTAAATTACCGATTTCCAGAAGTCCACATTCCTATCACACCACTGTTTAGCCCACTTCAGACACATTGCTTTAATTGTGGCTGTTAACTTTGATTTTATGCAGATTGACAGGCCTTGAAATCAATATCCTTCAACTTTCTGTGAACAGAGCATTCAGATGCATTCACATTAGCCTCTTCCGGTTGAGATTTTATCTGTTTCGTTGTTGCAAATCAGTTTTCTAGGCAAATTCTTTTGAGAAATATTTCTGGCCTTGTGGTGAAAATTGGTTTTCTTCCACATTTAGTCTTCCTTCTGGGGTTCAATTCTTCACCTGAATCAGTTTTCTTCTTTATGCACCTTATGATAGCTTCTGACATTTCCAACCTTCGTGAAATTTCCTGATTGGAATACATTTTTATATTGACGAGGGCTTTGAGCTCAGCTTTTCTATGTGGTGAAATGGCCCCTCTTTTCTCCATTTTTAAATGTCACAATGAGTAATATCTGGCTGTTAAACAGTCAATTGTGATGTCAATATTACAAAATTGATAATCAAAGTATTACACCAGTTACACGCGAGAACACCACTGAACAAGTCCTTTCCTGTACGCTGTACTCTGCACATTGATACCTACAATAAGTCAACAATCCAATGTCATGTAGCAACAATAGATACAAAATTCAACTATGTAATAAGTGCCCTCAATAACTGTCATAAATTTTCTGATTTTCACATTAAATATAGTACTCAACACGTAATTATTACAAATAACATTGAAAATGTGCAGCGCATCTAACAATTTGGCCAGGAACTGTACAAGGTAATCTCCAACCATTGGATTTCGTTCTATGTGGCATGATGACTAACAAGCTGTCTGTTTGCATGAATGGCCACAGACAAACTGTGGCCAAGAAACAGATGGACCATCCAATTACTGAGCATGTTGCCCAGCACAGTGTTCATTTTAATGTGCACTGAGTAGCAATCTATCCTTTCCATAATATTTAGACATCAAAATACTTCAGTTCAGTTAAATAATATTTGTGACTACAGTAACAATTCTGTGACTTTTTTACTTAATTGCTCATGTGCACTTTTAATTTCTGAAGAGATAAGAACTATTAAGCTCCACATTTGTCCATACTAACTATCTGTCTGTAAACATCATTAGATACTATAAGAGACCTGGTCATCATCCATGAACCTCAAAGATGTGATCAAAGATTGGTGAACTTCCAATTTTTAACTTCAAAAACAAGCTTATGACTATTCATTTTAAGGATAGATCCTACAACAGAAATTTCATGTGTTGATCCAGTGTAACTGTACAGTTACTGAAGGCTTATACCACAACAGATAGATTTAGTTATGTGACAAAGGTTTTTCATATACTCTATGTGGAAACACAAGATATCATATCAGGCCCAGTCATCATTCCTCTGTTGAGCAATTTCAGTTTATTTTCTGTTGCATGGTTACATATTTGATATCTGACCTATTAACATTCATGTTGGAATTTAAAGCAGAAATAGCAGTTTGATCTTCCTGAGTGAAACAATTTTGGTAAAAGGAATTGATGTTTGATCCCACAAAATATTCTATAATTCTGCAATCATTTGATGTCAAACATATGGAACAGTAGTTCTGTGGATCGCTTCTGCTATCCTCTTTGGAGACAAGTATTACCTGAGATTTTTCCAAAGATATTTATTCAAGAGATCTACAATATACTACAGTTAAAAGATGGACTAACTCATATGCAAATCCTGTATAGAAGCTGACAGGGATTCAATCGGGCCCTATAGCTTCATTTAATTTTAACTTTCTCAATGCCATTCACATTCATTTTTCACATTCATGCATCATTCATATTTGCAGTGGTGCAAGAGTCTGTGGTGCCGATGAGGTCGACACTAGCATCAATATACTTTTGTCTCTAGACTCCGAGCATCGTTTTTGGATGCTGAAAATTGTCTTTGGGCTATTCCGCCATGTGAGTTGTCTGTGAGCCTTTGATGTGTTTAGGTGAATAAACGAACTACTGTAAAATTGGTGTTGTTTGGTGTTACCAACCCGAACAGTCTCCTCACTGGTGACCCCGAGTTGTAATGTCTTCCGTTTTCGCCGTTTTACTGTGTCCACAACCTCTGCATCAGTTATTTTCACGTGTATTACATCGACACAACATTTGATGAATGACTTCAGCCCAGCACCAAACGCTGGATTTTGTGATCAACATGCATCTTGTTGAGGGCAATGTACACCCACCAGGATTGCAACATGATGCCTCTCACTTGACAATTACACCAATTTCGCCGAACGTTTTCGAGCCTGCAACAATAAGTGAGGTTAGGAGTGTGCATGACTCCAGCTATCAGATGCCTTTGTTCCCACCACATGTGCCCTCCCTCATCGACGGTGCAGTTACCTCTTACGGATCTCCGTGCAGTGCGGTACCAATGCTGAATTCTGCAAATGCTTCACTGGACAACCTACCACTGCCAGGACAACGATTTGCCACGCTGCAATCCGTGCAGTACCACGCAGATTCTTGCCACGTGGCCGGAACTGCTTCGTTCACAGGTCAACCTCCTCAGCATCCGACCACGCCCACGCCTGCCTCGGTTCAGCATCAGCATATGCCTTCCTGCTTCGATACTTCGGCCTGCAACAGCAGCAATAACTTGTTATCTGTGCCTGACCTCCATCTCCATCCCACTGCTATGCCTCAATGTTTTGTGCCATGGCATTCACCTTATCCGCACACCGTTTTGAGTGGAGTGACTATGAATAGTGAACATTCACACATTCTGTCCCACGTTTGACATCATTTCCCACACTGTGCTTCTAGACAGCCCGCACCTCCACAGCCTTCCTGCAACACAGGTGGCCCCGGCTCTGATCATACGTCGAGCCTTCCACGGACTAACACGCGTTCTCAAACTTTGAACTTTTTCTCACCTGTCGGCCCCGTGCCGGCTCCAGTCGAGCTTCCGCTACCGTTCTCAGCACATCTTGGTGCCTCATCCATGTTGGTCTTCTGTGACGCATCAATCCAAACACACCCGCAACGTGTTTAGATACCGCAACCGCAATCGACACATTACGGTGTCTCACCCGCGTCGGTTTTCTGCGTCGCGATGGATCGCGCTCAACCACAACGCTCCCCTTCACGCTGCCACCCGACCAGCCATCGTTGCCATATCCCCTGGAGGCACACTCTCCTGGAATACTACAGCAACAACAGTTTGTTTCAGGCAGTGCCCCGACAAACTCAACTCAACCTGTTCTTCCGAACATTCTACAACGCTTACTGAGACTGCTGCCGTTTAATCCCGACAGAGCAACAACCTGGTTCAAGATTGTGGATGAAGTGTTCGACCATTACAAACTCGATGAGTCAACCAGGTTTCTGAGCCTCATCACCCACCTGCACGACCAGGAGGACTTGATTGATGCCCTGGTCTATGCCCCGGACTCAGCTACCCGGTAAACTCTAACCAAAATGACAGTACTACGTCGGCATGCACTCTCAACTGAGGCAGCAATACGGCAAGTGCTCCACGTCGAGCAACTAGGCAATGACAAACCTTCCCAGCTCTGGAGACAGCTACGTGCCCTGGTCATCGACGATCTGCTCTCTGACACATCTCTCCTCGCCATCTGGTCAGATAAACTATCTCCTCACATCCGCTTTGCTCTGGCTCAGAGGTTCCTGAACCTGTTGAGCAAAGAATGACAATTGCTGACAAGCTACATGATGCATCACTGCTCTATTTCACCAGCCACTGCATATCTGACAAGTCTCACATTCAGGCTCATTGTCCTGTGGCTGGACGCGGCCAGGGCCACACTGTATCGACTGTTCCGCTTGCTCCAGGAAGCAGTAAACAAGCAACTGGGACATCACCGGCTCTGCCCATGGTCACGCCCCCTCCTGCAACTGAAACTGCTGTGGCCACCGAACCTTGGCCACCGCCTCTGGCAATGAACTTTCCACAGGAAATGCAACCGCACTACCCTTACTGTTACTTCCACACATGGTTTGGTGAGGCAGCACGGAACTGCAGACCACCCTGCTACTTCTCAAATGCCAATTGCAGTTAGGTCTGGGTGCCACCTCCTGCACACAACATGACAGCCATCCCCCAGTGCTCCATTCTGTCCGGGAACGGCCGGATAATTGCGGATGACTTTATATTAAAGACATTTCGTTGGGATACTTCTTCCTAGTGGACACAGGCGCCGATGTTTCGCTGCTGCCTACGTCCTTAGTGTCGCTGAACATTCGCCCTCATCACACTTCACTGCAAGCCGTGAATTCAACAAAACTACAATGCTTGGGTTCAACTTCCCACGTCGTCTCACTCTCCGCAAACTGCAAACTCGAGTGGACTTTTTTAGTGTGCGAAATTGATGAACCTATACTAGGCATTGACTTCCTGCGACACCACAAACTTTCACCAGACCTAGTGTGAAACACCGTGTTTCATCACCCATCCAAGACTCACTACCCCTGTGCCCCGTCGAGCAAACCCCACTGGTGACACATCGGTCCAGGCTCATCTCATCCATACATGCTCGTCTCTGTCGACGACGTTACAAGAAACAACACAGAAGTGCCTTGTTGAGCTTGGAAACGTCACTCGCCTATGCAAGGAAAACTTCGAGGTCTCCCCCTGGCTCCATGAAACTCAGCTCCAGCTCTCTGATGCAGGAAAGGAATTACAGATACTACAGCAAGGACAAAGCAAGGTCAGTAAGTATGCCGAATCTTCCTGCAGTCCCAGCAATCAAGCCTCCGTGTGCTTACCTCCCACTACCCCTCACAACTGTGCTATCAAGTCTGCCGTAACGTGTACTGACAGCTCCACAGTGCCACACTCTCCTAACATGGCAACATTTGACACTCGGCCGGACACAAGTGCGCATGCACGACGAGCGTCACGTGTTCCCGAACTGACGGCTCCTACCCTGCTGTCACGAACAGCACCTCAAACTATGCAACTTCGGCTCCTGTGCACTGCCGTGCGACTGCCACTGACAACACAAACAGTGCACTCGCGGCTGGCACTTCGCCCGCGACCGTGCTACCACAGGCCGCGCCCTCAGACAATGGACTCACTAACGGCTCATGAGCTCTACTGTGCTCACCTGACCACGGTGTCTCTGCTTCAGGCTGGCGGCCATCTTGTCGCGTTGACTCCTGGGACACTTTGCCGCCTTGGCTCTCGTCAGATCCGCGGAGTGGTTCCGAACACCACGACCACACTTCGCCTGCCCTGCCCGCCACACATTGTAAACAAACCGCCTCCCGCGCTGCCGGCAACATTTCCGTCATCATCAATGGCAGGGTTCACAAGCCTCACCTCACACCAGATCCCCCGATCTCCAGTAAACCACGTTGACTTTGTTCCGAGCTCCTTTCCGACCTTAAAAATCAGATTTCTGAGCTACTATGGCCCGGCGTCATTGAACCCTCTGCCAGTAGCTGGTCTACGCCCATACACATGACACCCTAGAAAGACGGGTCCGGGCGCATGTGCAGAGACTACCGTTGACTAAATGCACGAACTATTATGGACACCTACCCCATATCCACGTACTCTGTCATTGATTGCAAACGGACCTACCACCAGATCCCCATGGCACCTGAAGACATCGAGAAGACAGCAATCACCACCCCGATCAGGTTATTTCAGTTTCGATTCATGCCCTTCGGTCTGAAAAACACAACCCAGACCTGGCAACGCTTCATCAACGAAGTGCTATTCGACCTAAAATTCTGCTTTGCATACCTTGATGACATTCTTGTGTTCAGCTCCTCCATCAAGGACAACATTCGATATGTGCAAACTGTGATGAACACTCTTGCGGCAGCAGGCATCGAGACCAACCAGGACAAATTGCAGCTACATCAACCCGCTGTCACTTTTCTTGGTTTTTGGGTCTCTGCCGATGGCATTTTGCCGCCCCCTGAGAAAGTACAAACAATACTAAACTTACCCAGACCTTTGTCATTCAAAGAGCTCTGGCGCTTCCTGGGGACGGTTAATTATTATCGTCGACATCTACCTTGGGCTGCGGAGATTCAGGCTCCACTGACGGATGCCTTGACAGGCACCAACACTTCTGGATCTCGGCCCATTCCATGGACCCCTGCTATGACTGACTCTTTCACTGCCCTCAAAAATCTTCTTGCTGAGGCATGCACCATCATGCATCCTCATCCCAATGCGCAGCTTTTAATCACCACAGACGCGAGTGATACTGCCATCGGCGCGATCCTTAGCCAGACAGTCGACGGCCAAACTTTGCCTCTGTTGTTCTTCTCGCGCAAGCTCACCAATGCACAAAGGAAATATTCCGCGTTTAACAGGGAGTTGCTTGTGGTCTACGAAGCGATTAGCATTTTAAGACAGATGTTGAGGAATGCCCTTTCTATGTTTTAACAGACCACAAACCCCTGGCTGCGGCCATTACAAACCCGCCACTGACCCGCCTCCTCGCCACTTCAGATACATGGATTTCATATCTCAGTTCACCACCGATGTCAGACACATAAAGGATGCTGACAATATAGTTGCTGATTTCCTTTCATGAGTCAATGCTGTCCATTTGCTGTAGAACTCTCTGAACTGCCTAACCTCCAACCTGCCGATGAGGAAACACAAAACCTGATTTCAGACTCTACCTCTTCACTACACTTCGTTCGCACCACCTTCCCTGGCCTCTCTGATGAGATCTGGTGTGACGACAGTACGGGCACATTATGCTCCCTCATCCCAACCACGCTCCGTCGAGCTGTCTTAGCGGAGCGCTTTGTGTGGAGAAATGTCAAGAAGGACTGCCAGCAATGGGCACGCTCCTGCATCACGTGCCAACGCTGCAAAGTACACAAGCACACTTCACCCCCCTCGGCGCCTTTTTGATCCCTCCTGGGAATTTCCAGCATATTCATATTGACATTGTTGGCCCTCTCCCCCCCCCCCCCCCCCCCCCAACGGCTTTCGTTAAACTGTTGCTCGAGCTTTCGTCGAGTCATGGGTATTGTGTTTCGGATGTCCAGCTATCATCATGACTGACCAGGGCAGACAATTTGAGTCGGCTCTGTTCAACGATATTTGTAACATTTGCGGCACGCATCCGTACCACAGCATATCGCCCACAAAGTAATGGGCTAGTCGAGCACTGGCACCGCACTTTCAAGGCGGCTCTTCGATGCCACGACTCTCTATGGATGGAGGCCCTTCCTCTTGTGCTACTCAGCATTTGTGCGATCTATAAGGAAGACCTCAAATGCACAATAGCCAAGTTCGTATACGGCCAGAACATTGTTCTCCCTGGCGAACTCATGAGCCCTTCTGCTTCTCTCCCTCAGTCTGACTTACCTTCCTTCGTGGACCATGTCAGACGCCACTTCATCAACCTCCACATCCCTCCGCCCACCAGCCATTCCCGCCCTAAGGTTCACGTCCCAAAATCTCTGGACAATTGCATGTACGTCATGCTCCGAGATGACACTGTCTGTGCTCCCCTCCAACCTCCATATACCAGTCCATACTGAGTTCTCCAGCGCTCAGCCAACACCTATGACATCCAGATGAAAGATTCAGCTGTCACAGTCTCTCTCAACAGACTTAAGCCTGCTCATGTTGAGCCTTCTTCTACCCCACTTCAGGCTACGACCACTCCACTCACTATTGTGGCTCATGACGCTCCGACCACTCCCTCCACAGTCGGCCTTACACACTCGATCGAGTAACTTCCAGCTCCAATCATTGAGCTCTCCTCCAACTTTGCCCGCTGCGCCGGTCTCACACACTCTGTCGAGCGACCACATGCTCCCCACGTTGAGATTACCTACGATCACACCCTCGCCGCCGGGCCCTTCGCCAATCCCTTCAACCTCTCCACTGTCACCTGCCTTGCCGTGTCGAGGTTTCTCACGCCCCGCCATCTTGAACGTGCCCTCGCTCGAGGTGTTTGTGTCTGTTCCCCCAGGACATAATCCACGACATCTCAATAATACTACGCGATGATACACTGTTCGTCATGTGTTTCCCTTCATCCAGTGCTCATGACACAATCTTCGCCATTCCCTGCCACTTGGTGAAATGTGTTCCCCTCCCACCCGACATCGATCTGGACATGCTTCGTGTGTTCGCCACGCCCACTGGAGACATTGTCGTTGTCACTCTGTTCCACCCGCAAATTGCCGGCCTACCTGTCGACGCACGACCAGCACGCTCAGTATGATGCCTGGCTCTCTTTAACGACTTCTAGGTTCGGTGGTCGAACCTTCCTTCATGACATCTACCCACACAGCTCGCCGACGACACTGTTGAGCTGACTGTGGTCCAGCTCCCGCGGACCACCCCTGCCGACGCCATAGTCACCCCCCCCCCCCCCCCTTCGGCCTCTCAAGAGTTCTCCGCACTGGGGGGGGGGGGGGGGAGGGCTGATATGTGGCGCTGATGAGGTTGACACCAGCATTGATCTGAGTATTGTCTTTGAACTAAGCTAAGATTATCTTTGTGCAGTTCTGCCATATCAGTTCTTTGTAAGCCTTCGATGTGTTTAGGTGAATAAACGAACTACTGCAAAATGGGAGTTTGTTTGGTGTAACCGACCTGAACCTCCCCCTCAGAAGTATTAATAATGTCAGCTAGAGTTAAACTGGAACTGTACTCCTAGATTTTCCAATGTAAGGAGACATTTGAAAATGGAGATCAGCATTTCTTCTTTTACTTTGCTACAGTTCCTCTGTCTTACATGAGTGTCTGGGCACTAACTTTGGTGACAGTGACAGCATTTACAAATGGCAGGATTTCTTTAGGTATCATGTAAGATCTGATAAGATTCTGGAACTGCAGTAACTGAAGGTTTCACACATTCCCTTGGCCTTTTGACAAAGATGTTATCCTCAGTACCAGTCTGTGTACAGCCTCAGACTTTATTTTACACAAATTGTGTAGCAGTCATTTTTTTTCAGTCATTATTTTACAAATCTTGTTGTACTATGGACTGTTCCTCCCTTCGCAAACTGTTTCTCTAGTCCACATTTATCCAGTGATGGCTCAATTAGTGTTCTAAATTAGAGCTTCTAATACGCTCTCCTTTCTACACACGAAATATGCAGCAACAAGAGCTACTTTAACACAATTACTTTCGCACATAATATTGTGATAGGAGTAATAGACATATTCTTAATAAATACTTATCTGGTAAAGTTGGCACATTGTTTTGAGTCATTAAGAGGTCCAGATTATAATTTAAAGTATGAAATAAAAAACCATCTTCCATGGTATGAAGACTTACACTGATCACCCAGAATATTATGACCACCTACCTACCTAATAGCCGGTATTTCCACCTTTGTCACAGATAACAGGGGTGACACATCATTGCATGGAAGGAATGAGGTCTTGGTAGGTTGCTAGAGGAAGTTGGCACCACATCTGCACACACAAGCCACCAAATTCCCTTAAATTCCACGGAGGCAGGCGACAAGCTCTGATGCCACATTACATCACAAACCAGATATGTTTGATCAGGTTCAGATCTGGTGACTTGGAGGGCCAGCACATCAGCTGGAACTCACCACTGTAATCCTCAAACTGCTCCATTACACTCCTGGCCTTGTGACATGGCACATTATCTTGCTGAAAAATGCCACTGCCATTGGGAAACATGATTTCATGAAGGGGTGTATGTCACCTGCAACCAGTGTACGATACTCATTGGCCATTGTGGCACTTGCACAAGCTCCACTGGACCCATGGATGCCCAAGTGAATGTTCACAAGATCGTAATGCGCCAACTTATCTCTGTTCTGCAGTATGGGTGTCAAGGAGCTGCTTCCCTGGAGGGCGATGGATTACGTCCTCCCATTGGCATTATGAAAGAATCAAGATTCATCAGATCGTGCAATGCTCTACCACTGGACCACCATCTAGTGTCAATGGTCACATGGTGATTTCAGTTGTAGTTGCTGACGTCGTGGTGTTAACATTGGCACATACACGGTTCATCAGCTGCGGAGGCCCCTCGTTTGGAGTGTTCGGTGCACTGTATGTTCAGACACACTTGTACTCTGTTCAGCATTAAAGTCTGATGTTAGTTTTGCCACAGTTCACTGCCTGTCCTGTTTTACCAGCCTTTCCAGCCTATTACGTATAACCTCTGTAATGAGGGATGGCTGCCCAACATCACGACATCTGGACATGGATTCATCTTGGTTTCAGTGCTTGTTGAAGACACTTACCACAGCACTATTCGAACACCCGACAAGTTGTGCAGTTTCCAAAATGCTCATGCCGAGCTGTCACCTGGATTGGTTTATATCGATAGTAGGTCGTGTTCATAATGTTCTGGCTGATCAGTGTATATTGCCTTATTACGAATTACATACAGAGTGAAGATTTTTTTTTAAATAAATAAAACCTGGTTGCAAAATAGTATGTTTCAGCCTCAGTATCAGCCACATGATGGATAACAACTGACAGTTTCTCAGCTACTGATGAACAATCAAATCAACAGTTAACTGACTTGGACTGGCATGAGGCCTTATATAACCATGTAACAACTACAAATAAGTTTTTCATCATTATAATTTTAACTTGTGTTCATTTACAGCGAAGAATTAAAAATTCTTAAAGTTTTAATTATGACAACAGTTTCCATAAATGAAGAACATGTTGGAAATAATCATTTTCGTCAAACAGAAAATTTTCTGTACAAAATTTTCTAAAGTTTTATGTTTTAACCATAATCAACACATAAATTCCAGATACATAATTTAACTTTTGTGATTTCTGGAATTTAGGTGTTTCAGTGCTAAAGTTTTATTATTTGTTGCAAAGAAATGTCTTTAGTGTTGTGTTAAACTTTGTTAATTTTTAAAGTGTTTACATCTTGACTGATTGACTACCACTTTGTACGATTTTTGCAGTTAATTTTGTTTGTAAAATCTGTGTATTGTATATAAGAATTTCTTTCTTCCTGGTTTTGAAACTATTGAATTTGTGGGTACTTCATTACTTCCTAAATGGCATAATCTGTGTCACTTCAGGCAGAGGGATTACCTTCATAGTCTCGGATGTTATTGAATTTAGCGTATGTTAAAATTTAGGAGTAAGTAAGAAACACATATTTTTTTGTGTCCTCCAAAAAATTCCTGCCCTGGGATACAGGCCTCCAAAGATGACACTACAAACACCATTTTTGAAGTTGTGAATTTCAGAAAATGTTTCAAAATGCTCTATCTCTGTAACAGTTCTAGGTATTTTGTTAGAGTTTTTTTTACTTGAAAGATAATTGCTTTATGATTACAGTGGTATCCTCCATTTGTACGTATCTGTCAAAGTTCTTTTACTTTCATCTTTTGAATTTCTTTTTCATAAATTACAGAAAAAATTTTTTTTTTCAAAAATGCCAATCCGGAAAAGTTAGATCTTTTTCTGTTGATTAGTACCATGTAGTACTATATTCTCTGTAAAGGAGAGCTTCAGTTTTAAGTTGGAGAGGTTTTGTTTAAAAAAAAATCTTTTTTTTTTTAACTTTCAATGGTAATGTATGTCTTCACTGAAGTTATCACTTACTAATTTCTTTGTTACAATGTTTATTTCTATTGCCTTTGTTGCAGTTATTTCTTATCACTTTCTTTGTTTCAGTTATTTCTTTTCAGTTTCATTGTTGCAGATATTTCTTACACTGTTGTAGTTTCCTGTCAGTTTCTTTGTCATGGTTGTTCATTGCAGGTTTCTTATTGTAGTTGTTCAGTGCTAATTTGTTTACTGAAGAGGCTTCTAAGAAATCTGAGACCATCCAGTGAGTTCTGTTTTCATGAGGAATTTGGCAGTTGACACAGTTGCAGTGTGTTTTGTGAAAAGGACTGTTAGAAATGTCTTCTGACTTGGCCCTCAGGAGAGTGAAGTGTGCTGACTATTTGCACATCCATAAAAGAGTGATATAAAAGACAAACAAAAAACCTGACTTTGTTCAGGGTGGGAATAAGTGTTATCATTTGAAGACTCTGTTTCAAAGTGAAGATGTTTCCATTGACGACTTTTTGTATTCTAAATGTTTTCACAGAATAACAACAATGATAGTGTCAGAACAAGGTGAAGCCTCCCATGGTGCAGATGATGCAGATTTTGCATCAATAGAGGAAGAATTAAATACCCTGAATCAGTCAGCTACAGAGGTAGGTGATAGTCCTGTTAGGAAATCGTGGTAATAATAATAATAATAATAATAATAATAGTAATAATAGCTATATTCAACATCAAATGGTGCACTGCACATGTACAAAGAAACAGTAATGATTACAGTTATTTGTACAATACACAAGACACATTATTCTGAATACATCATTAATTTACAACAAGATTACAATAAGATGTTTACTGACTTCTATTTACATAATTTCACAAAGCATTTATTGTTCTTCATATAAGTGCAGTACCCTTCTAACGTTTTGAAAGGATGTTTTACTAAAAATTTCTTAAGTTGATGTTTCAGTTTAATTGTAGGAAGAGCCATGACTGCACTAGGCAGTGCATTAGCTAGTTTTATACCTGAGTACTGAGGTCCCTTTTCGTAAAGTGCTGTTCTGTGGCTGCCGATGTAAAATCTTTCTAAGTTTCTAGTATTGCACGGGTGGGAATCCAAATAGGCGTTTGGGTGCAGTCTTTTTAAAAGCAATATGGCTTTTAGAATCTATGTGTTTATAAAAGTTAACACTCCTCTTTTTGGAAACAAGTTGTGACAAGATTCCCTATATTTTGCTCCACAGATTATTCTCACACACCTTTTTTGAAGAATGAGTAGCTTATCTAGATTAGCTTTGGTTGTTGCTCCCCAAATTTCAATACCGTAGCTCAAGTGAGCAGAGAAAAGAGCATGGTATGCAGTCTTTAGGACTACAGAATCTTTACAGAACTTGCTAATAGTACTGATAGCAAATATATTTTTTGACAGCTTAGTTGCTAGGGAGTCAATATGTGTGTCCCATTTCAGGTTGCTTTGGATTGTTAGGTCAAGGAATTTTACACTAGACTCCTTCTTTACCAGTTCATTGCCAATGTATAATTTAATTTCATTATTCAAACTACTTTTGTTAAACTCCATCAAACATGTTTTACTGGTGCTTATATTTAAGTGGCATTCATTAAAAAACTGTACAATTTCTTTTGTCACATTATTCCACTAGGCCTCTAGTTCATTACATGATTCCTTTTTACACACAATGGAATTGTCATTGGCATACAGAACAATTTTGGAATTTATAGCACAGTATTTAATATCATTTACCTAGATCAAGAACAGAAGGGGGCCCAACACCGAGTCTTGGGTCGCACACCATATTTTATGTAAGTGATCTCTGATTTGTAGACACCACTTTCCATTTTAAGCAGAACAAACTGTTTTCTATTGCTCATATAACACTTTATTAGGTCATAAGCAGCACCTCTAATGCCCATATTCCATAGCTTGTTTAATAGGATGTCAACATTCACACAATCAAAGGCTTTTTGCAGGTCTAGGTAAACACCCACCACATGTTCCTTGCTTTTGATACCCCCTAACACCTCTTCATTTAGTTGCACAGCTGCAGTGCTAGTTGATTTATCTTTTAGTAATCAATTTTGATTTTCAAACATCAGGTTGTGTTTGTTAAGAAAGTTTATAATCCTATTGTATGTAACTTTCTCAACTATTTTGGAAAAGACAGGAAGGATCAAGACTGGTCTTTAGTTTTCTGTTATGTTATTCTCACCTTTTTTAAAAAATGTGTGTTACCTGTGCTATTTTTTGTCTGTCTGGAAAGGTGTCTGATTCTATTATATTGTTGACTACTACAGACAGAGGTACATAGACATTTTGGCTACAGGCTTTCAAGCCATTAATATTTAGGCCATCATGCCCAGCTGCATTAGAAGGTTTTAGAGAGCTAATGATGTCCATTATTTCTGCACAGTTTGTGGGGGCTAGATATTACTATTGTCACATGCATTACCTTTAAAACTGTAGTGCATGTTTTTATGTTTGTCATTTATGGCTTCCCCTATGGAAGGCAAATATTCATTAAAAATATTTACAATTTCCAGTTGCTCTTTTATGAGCATGCCATTGTGGTCAATAGTAAAGTCCACAAAGTATTTGTCACTGCAGGTTCTAAAACTGTTTATGGCTGCCCAGACGCCAGCAGTAACGTTGTGTGAGTTTTGAAGCTTATTTGCAACATAATTGCTCCTGGTCTGTGTGAGTAAGTCCTTATAGTGTGCTTGATATATTTTGAAGGCTTCCCTTAGCTCAGGAATCTCTCATTTATTCAGCACTGCACTGTGGAGTAGTTTTAATTTTTCCCTAGCTTCAGTGACATTACTATTTACCCAAATATTTTTGTTTATATTTTTTGTTTGTTTCATTTTTGTGATTTCAACTGGACATGTGGTATCAAAGCAGCAATAGAAGTCAGCAGCAAAGCTATAATATGAAAAGCTATTATTTTCAAACCATTTTATATGTGGTAGCATGCAGTTTAGTCTATTTATGTTGTCATTATACATTATTCTTTTAGTTACAAACTGTTGCTTTGTGGTGACAGTGGGGGCCTCTTGGAGCCCCAATTTCAGCTGCACTGCATGGTGATCTGAGATGGCTAGTTTTGAAACGGATGCACTGTGGGATAGGTGGGTCATGTTTGTTATTATGTTGTCAAGACATGTTTTACTATTGCCAATTTCTCTAGTGGGTTCCCAAATGAGTGGGGTCAGGTTAAATTCATCACACAGGCAATGTAATTTTTTGGTGCTGACATCATTTGCAAATAAATCTATATTTATATCCCCTTTAACTATAATATTTACATGACCATTTGGCCCAGGAAATGTTGTTTCTATATATACAAGCAAGTCAGAAAGATTTACAAAAAATGTATCTGTATTTGCTGCAGGTGGCCTGTAAACACTGATAACTGTTATGTTATCTCTACCCCATTTTAGGATTGTTGCAGCAAATTCTGAAACTCCTTCCAGGCAGAAGGCACTCACATCAATATCATTAAAATTACTTTCATTTACAGTGAAAATTGCTACACATCCCCCAGTCTTGTCTTTTCTACTGAAGGCTGTGCAAAATTTCATATGCAGTGGTTGACTAATGCTAATCAGAGCTTCATTGTACCAATGTTCAGTTACAACTAATATATCAAGTTTGTCAATCCGTGAAATTATATCTAGATCTTTATGCTTATTTCTAAGACTAACAAGATTCTGGTGTGTGATTTTAAGGCTGAGTTTTACTTATTGGACCATAGAGGATTATTTTGGACTAGCAATGAGGCCAGCAGGCTTTATAAGTTTCCCTGGCTTGCCAGCGGTGACTGGTGTTGTGGCAGATTTTGTTGAGGTGGGTTATACCACCCCATGCCAATGCACTTCTTTTCATCGCTTTGTGGACAATGTCACCTGACTTCCTCAATAATTTTACTACTAACAATCTTTTTGCCTGTTTTGTTCATGTGCAGAACATGAGATGTGAGCAGATCCCTTTCTAGATTGCTGACATTTACTAGACACACATTCTGAAATTTACTACATAGAGCTTTAATCCTATCATTTGTTTTATGAACTTCCTGGTTCACAGTTCACATTAGACTGGTTCATAAGATCATGCCTCTGTGGAATGCTGACAACAATTGTTTTAGTGCCATTTACCTTACCCAGTACCATTTTCATATGTCTCATTGCATCATTTGCTTGAGTTCTTGCTACATCATTTGAACCTCCCATAATAATGACACAATCATTGGATGAGAAGGAGTCACAATCCTGCATGCATGGCTTCACCACGGCAGAAAGAGGGGCTCCAGGCTGGATGTGGCCTACAGCTGCAAAGTTGTCTTGCATATTTGTGATGTTTTGCACTATTTCATGTCCATGGCTGTCTCCATATAATAGAATCCGGCCCTTCTTGTGTTTCTGATTCTTGTCGTTTCTTCTGTTTTTCTCTAGGGAAGATTTCTTGCATGTACTTTCCTAGATTCCATTTCCTTGGATGGTTTGTTTATGTTCACTTTCACGGTTTGCACACGAGTTTGGGACTTGGTATTTTCCGAACTCATCACTAACAGTTTTTTTGCTGCTTAAAGGACTACTTCTAGTTTGCATGGACTGAACTTGTTCTTGTTCCACTATTTCATTGAGAATTTGAAACCTGTTTTGAGTAGTGATGGCAGGAAAGCTTTCCTTGATTTTTAGTTTAGGCCTACAATCATTCATCAGGTGCTGCTGTTCAATTCACACACCTTCTTATTTAAGAGAGTAATTTCAGCCTTTGGTCTCTGTATTTCACTTAACATATCATTGACTAGTCCAGATAATTCACACCTACAGTCACAAATTTTTGCTTTATGATAGTTATCTGAGTTCTTAACACAGCACTGACTACAGTTCCAGCATTTTATAAATTCATTATTTTCTTTCACAGATGAGTCCACTTTTGCACATGATTCCGGTTTTCAGTACTTTTTCACATTTTTTATGCTTTTCCTCATCAAAACATGAGTTTTTAC
The DNA here is from genome assembly GCF_021461395.2 of Schistocerca americana. Lineage (NCBI taxonomy): Eukaryota > Metazoa > Arthropoda > Insecta > Orthoptera > Acrididae > Schistocerca > Schistocerca americana. The sequence continues at coordinate 135,817,601 of NC_060123.1, forward strand.
GTAAGAGAAGAACTTCACCATTTCTATTTGCCACCATCTTGCCAAGTGGTCAGTGAAGTTGATTCATATGCTCTGTGTATCAAGAGAGTGCAGAGAAATTATTAAAGCTGTGGATGAATACACTACAGCAAAACTGACCACACTCTTCTAAGTAGAAATTACATCTTCAGAAGAAAATGAACCAAAGCACTCTTGCCAGGAATTTTCACAAATATCAGGTCAGCTGTTGAGTACTGTGCATCCTACAGTGAAAAGGTGCTAGTTTTAACTTATTATTCCAGAGACATTTTCAAAGAAAAGGATTTTGAACCATGTTCCATCAGTATCAAAGTACATGGTAGACAAATCAAGAAATGTGAGGTCTGTAAAAGGAGTCTTTGGAAGACCAGTTCCCTATTATGGTCATCCTGTAGAAGCAACTCAAGTTCAAATAGTGCAGTCATTTTATCTGGAAGATAAATGGGACTGTTCTCGCCAGAGTGTCAACTGAAAGGACACTGCAACTGTAACAGTTGAAGGTCAGAAATTGTGAAAGTGAAGAGGTACATGACTCGCAGTATTAAAGAAACTTCTGCAATTTATAAGAGCAACTATACAACTTCACATATTGGAAGATCAAAATTTTATGCACTTGACCTAAGTGGGTAGTTCCACACCCACCTAGAGATGTCTTTTTATTTGTGTACTGTGTGAATTTTGAACTTTGTGTGCTAACTTTGAAGAACTTACCGGAGCACATGACATATGACACCTTGGTTGGGTGTGTCGAGTCATTAGTAGTCTGTGACATAAAGCGAGAGACTTGTTTGTTTCAAGAATGTGGTGGCTGCCCTGGAAAGGGAGGACTGTTTTTACAGACACTTGGCCTGGAAGACATAGCGGGTAACTCTGCAGAAATTATGTATGCGACATGGGAGGAAAATAAAGTAATTAATAAAACTGTTGCCTTTAAAAGTTTCATTGATGAGCTTGGCAAATGGTCAGTGAAAGCAGTAACACACCAGCATCTGAAGAAATTGCAACAACACCACATTGCAGAAGTGAAAGGGTGTGTACAGGCTGAAGAACTATGTTTAGTGCTTCACTGTGATTTTGCTGAGAACTGATCTGTAATTCTCCCACAAGAAGTACAAGGGTATCGTTGGAGTAATGACCAGGTTTCAATTTTTACAGGAATGACATATTTTCAAAACAAGACCACAAGTGTTACAGTTAAAGTGATGAGACACGACATGGCTCAGCACATGCTTTCCTAGCAATGCACAAAATTCTTCAGCTGTAAACAGAGGCACAGAGGTTCATCATTATTTCTGATGGTGCTCCCAGTCATTTTAAGAATTGTTACCAGCAGTTTGAATTGAGTAAGTTGCTTGTGTCAACTGACTGGGTATACAGTGCTACTGGTCATGGGAAGGGCCTTGTGATGGTGTAGGAGGCCTGCTGAAGCACCATGCTACAAAACATAACCTTTCCAAACCAAATACAGCTACAATTCAGAATGGTGAGGATTTTACGAGAGTCATGAAACCTTACACATCCACAGCCCTCATTCTTATGTCCAATGAGGAAACTGTAGAATTCCATAACAGAAAAAAGAAGAATAGTCCAAACAAACTACTCCAATGAAAGGAATTCAGAAGACATATTTTTGGACTGAAAGTGATGGGCAAACTCATATTGCACACACTTTAAAGAGCAAGAAAGAAGAAATTTTGTTCGTTCGGCCAAAACCTCAGAAACAGCAGGATAATATTCAGATTCACAATCTGAGAAGGGGGATGTTTGTGGTGTGTGTGTATGAGTGTGCCTGGTGGATTGTGCAGAGGTTATAGACACCAGTTATGAGTTAAACGAAATTGTAGTGGACTTTATGCTTCCACATGGACCAGCTGCTGGATATAGGTTTCCGGCTGAAGGACAGAAGAACGCCATCAGTGCTCACTTCCTGTCCGCAATGTTTTGAAGATTGTAAGTGCTCCAGTTCCTATTGATTCAACAGGAAGGCATCACTCTATATCAAAAGACGATACTGAAGCAGTGGAACACATTTTTAGTTCATTGACTGGCTAATTTCAGTACAAAACAGAGTGCACAGAAGTTGTATAAATTGAAACCTTTAAGTCTTTAGATCTATCACCTACATTTTGGAACCATTTAAAATGCTTGAAAAATGAGTCTCTTACTCATCTTTCAAAACTAAAATTATATTAAATAAGGCTAGATTTTTATTTTTATGAGCCTGTTATGCGATAATGTGGTAATAAAACAGGTTTTATGTATGGCAAAAATTTCTGTTGTTTATAAAACCTGTTCAACCTAAAAGCAGAAGCTCTCCTTTTCAGGAAATGTAGAACTATCTTTCAAATAAAAAAAAACCAACAAAATATGTAGAACTGTTCCAGAGATACAGCATTTTAATTTTTTTCAAAATTCGCATCCTCAAAATGGTATGCACAGTGTCATCTTTGGAGGATTGTATGTCTAGCAGAAATTTTTTTGGAGAAAACAAAAAAAAGTGTTCCTTACTTAGTCCTTCATTTTAACATAAGCTAAATTCAATAACATCTGAGACTATGAAGGTAAGATTTTTTCCTAGCTTGCCTGAATTGATATGGACTATGCTAAATGCACAAATAATCATACACAATACAGAAGTGCATTCACACATTTGCACATCTATTTTCCAACCTGATCAAAGGAGATAATACTGAGTGTGGTTTCAGTTGCCTAAGACACTGCAGTCATGTGTGTGAGTTGCGTTTGCGTGAGTGTGTGTGTGCGTGCGTATGTGTGTCTATTGTTGACAAAGGCCATTGGCCGAAAGCTTTAAGTGTGAACATGACCAGTTGGGGGGAGGAAGGTGCTGAAGAAGGTACTAAAACAGCCAGAGAAAAAGCAGGAATGAAAATCTTTGTGACAGAAGACAGGTTTAGAACCATGATACACAAGTTGCAGAGGCACAAGTGTGTTCATATATAACTACAATTTATGCTAGAAGAATTCAAAATTGCCAAGTTGTGGGTCAGGGATGGGGGAAAAAGTAAAAAAGATCACCTGGAACCCTCAGAGATTTGCCATACGCTGGGCAGAAAAATGACCAATATCTTCTTTAAGGGCTGTGTGCAGCCCAAGGAATACCATGGGAAGGGCATGTGACCATGAGACAGACTGACAAGTCTGGGCTGCTTTTAAAGTGTGGTGTAGGCATTTACCGTACCGCTACTTGCAGGATGGTAAATGGTAGTGCGGATGTGATCACACCTACACAAATGCAATACCTCTGCAAATAATTAACTCTCAAACTTTTTGCCTCCTTCCATGATAGGGATAGCTTCTGGCCACCAAGTAAACCTGTCAACTACTGTTACAATGTAATTGAAACCTTGTGAAACAGCAAGAGGGCCGATGGTAGCCGTGTAGATATGAGTGAACATCCTGAATTAACATGAAAGGAGGATACCGAGGCAGATATATACTCCAGGAAATATTTGTAGACTGGCAGTATTGGCAGCATCTCATCCATTGGTGACAATCATGCTGTAAACCAGGCCAGACCCCCTGATTCACAAGTGAGCTAGGTCATGGTGAATATTGAAAATAGTTCGGTACCACTGAACATGGATGAGGGGGTGTACCTTGTTGCACAGTGTATCACACCAAACTTTTTGTTGAGAACTGTGTATAGGGAGGAGCTTGAGATGTAATCCAATGGATTTCAGAGATTTGAAGACACTGCCAGAGGAAAAGGTCAGCTTCCTGATCAGTGACCACAGTATCCCAATCAAAGATGGTGAGCAATACACAGTCCCGAGACAGGCAGCTGGCCACAACATTGATATGGCTAGCAGTGGGCTGGACATTTGTTGTCAACTGTGCTATGAAATCTGATTGACAGCATTGGTGAGCAGAATTGAGCTCAGTCACTTGTTGTAACAGGGATGTTAGAGGTTATTGGTCTGTAAATACTGTGAAAAGTGTCCTTCAAGTCATGGCCTGAAATGCTTGATGGCCATAAAAATTGCAAGCAGTTCTCAATCAAAGACAATCTAGCACTGTTGTTGCTGTGAGATATTTTTGGGAAAAAATGCCAGAGGTTGCCAAGATGATGACACATGTTGTAATACAACTCCCACTGCAGACTAGCTAGCATCAACCATCAAAGCCAGCAATGTCCCTTGGATAGGACGTACAGTGCCAATTTCATAGAATTAAAGGCAAGAGTTCCTTCAGATGTCCATAGTACATGTTGATTTCAGGAGGTGTGTTTGCCAGATAGCAAAAGGTTGCATGGTGCCTGAAGTGATGCCAAATATAGAATATAATGTCTGTAATAATTGAACATTCCCATGAAATGCTGCAGGTGTTTAAATGTTGGAGGCAGAGGGAGTTGTTGGATGCTATATTCCCTATAGGGTAGAGGTATAAATCCACACTTTGACACCTTGTAGTCCAGGAATTGTCCCTCTTGCTTGGCAAAACTGCATTTTTCTACATTTACTATGATGTGAAAACTTCGCAGTCTGTCGAAAATTTGTTATAAATGGTAGTGAAGGTGTTCAAGACTTCATGAAAAAATAAGAATATCATCCATGTAACAAAATGTGAATGGTAAATCTTGCAGGACTTCATGCACAAAATGCTTCCATGTTTGTGCTGCATTGTGAAGGCTGAATGGCATCATGTTGTGTTTGAAGAGTCCTAAGGATGTGATTATGGCAGTTTTATGCTTATCTGTCTTTGCCATCGGTGTCTGCAGGAAAGCTTTGGCACAGTCTATAGCTCTAAAGTACAGGTACCCACTAATTAAAGTTAACGTCCATGACATTCGGAACAGTGTACCTATCCAGTGTAGTACATGCACTGAGGACCTGACAATCTGTGCACAAACTTATGTGCCATTTTTCTTCTTGACCGTTTGCAAAGCAGAAGCCCATGAGCTGTGGGATCTAATCGCTGAGCCATCTGATAACATTTTAACAAGCACAGAATTAGCTACTTGCAACTTATCCAGAAGGGCGGGGGGCACTGTGGTTCCACAGCCACTGGATCACTGGATGCCAGGGAGCAATGGGGACAGAATGATTTTTACAGTCCAGTGCAGGATCAGTAAGCACAGGATAGTCTTTTAGCAACTCTCTGCTAAGGTCACCTACCTCCAGTATGCAGGCAGGTGAAAGAGAAGCGGTAGCACAGCAAGATTTTCCTGTACTGGTCATACACTAGCAGTCATGAAGAGCGGCACATATGGTTGCTAATTCTGCAGAGTTAGTAGGAGAAAGTGCCACTTTGTGAATACATTGATGTACAAAATCCAGCGTAACAACAAAATGACACCAAGATCATTGCTGATAATTGCACCTTTGACACCAGCAACCATTAAGGTCCAGATGATCTGCAGCTTATCGCTGAAATCCAAAATCAACTGCACCATTCCAAACATTGCAATGTGGGAGCCATTAGCTGCAGTTGTGTGACTTAGGGTAAACACTAATCTCAGGTCCTGAGTCCACTAAGAAATTGTCCTTAGTATGTTTTTCCTTTACAAAAAGTCTTTGTGAACCTATGACTGTAGATATAAGTCTCTTGTGTATGACTTGTAGGTGCTTTAATCAGTCTTGAAGAGTACACACACCTACTGGTATTCATCTGGGAAGTTTGGGTAAAAACATAGTTTCATAAAATATAGAGCACCTTTGCTGAAGTGTTTATGAAGCCAGCACCATCTGTATGTTCAGCTGTCAATTGACAGCTAGCACGTGGCCTGTTCTTGTCACTGCAACCTGCCATTAACCCTTATGCCATCGCGTGGCTTTTCGTAACGTTAATAGTCACACGGGGTGTTGCTAACACCCCAAATAAAGGTGGCTATAATGACATTGTTGTGCAGCATATCACTGACATGAGTGTGTTTACTTCACAAATGGATATTTAGAATGTTATCTCCCAGTACATTATTGTTTTATTTAATATTACTTTAGTATTAAATTGGGTTATTTGAAACATCTGCAATAATTCCCATTTTCTCACAATATTTTGTTTAATTATTTATTTCTGTTATTCTTCATACTGTATTACAGGAATAAGACATTATACATATTAATAAACATTTGTTTAGTCAACTCATAGAAACATTTTATGAAATCAGTCACTATCACTGGCTGCAAGGGGGTGCGTTATCTTAACACTTTTTACACACATTTCTCATGTGCTTTACACACATAACTTTCAAATATCAAGCACAGTGTGATTTAACTTTCATATCTTTACTCTGAGGACAAACTGTGCAGCACGTGGGCTTAAGTATTCTTTGTTCAGAAGGTGGTGTATTGTTGCTATCTTCAATTCCTGCCATTTTACTGGCTTTCTGTCTAACTTGTTTAGGGAGCTAGTGAGTTGCTGCTCTCTTGCTGCACACTATGGGATTTACTAATGACCTTTCGATATCACTTAAAAACATTCTTTGGGAAATCCTCTCATTGTTATTATTTGCGCATATGATGAAAGCATTAATATAAGCAATGTCAATCATTTGGAAAAATAGGCAAGTGGCCAGCGTCTAGTTTTTCTTGAGGTTGAATAAGTAACGCACATTTCATCTATTGTGTCCACACCTGTTTTGGTCTTATTGTACATTGTTATGATTTCTGGTTTCCTTTTCCTCTGCAGTATTAGTGTCAATGGCACCATCATGATGCAAATATGAAAGGAGAATAACGTTTCTGCCCTTCTTTGGCACATATGAAACTATGGTAATATCCTTTCTGAATACAAAAAGCCTGCTTCTAAGTTCATGACCTCTCGTGCAAACGAAGTCTGGAGGGAGCTCCCTCTTACTCTTTGTAAGAGTTCCTACTATTGTAAGTTTCTTTTTCAGGAGTTCTTCAGCCAGTGGTATGGAACAAAACTAGTTGTCTAGTGTCACATTGCATCCTATACCTGTGATAGGCCATACAAGTCTATTTACTATCTCCGTAGGTGTGTTTGACAGAGCAAAATCCGAAAAGAATACCATGTTCTTGCGTCACATAAGGTGAAAATTTTCAAACCATATTTTGCAGGCTTGCTTGATATATACTGTCGGAAGCTGCATTTGCCTCTAAATGCAACCAGTTGTTCATCCACTGTCGTATATTTAGACACAGTATAATTACTGACACAGTTTAACATGAATAATTCAAACACTTCTCTGAACGCAACTGGGTGATCAAATTCTCTATGCTGTGGTCTTTCTAGATCATCTAATCTCAAACAATGCAACAAGAAACAAAAGTGCTGTAAACTCATTGTTGCCTGAAATATTGCAATTCCAAAACCATTTGTGTCCCAAAGTCTGCCAGATTTTGGTGTCTGCCCTGTAAATCCCAGCCAATATCAACAGACCCAAAAGAGATTGATTTCTTCCTCACTTGGTTTGGCATCACAGTCTCTTGTGAAATTTGATGCAATGTGTTGTATGTAAATATTTGGGCATGATGTAATCATTCTAATTACCGTCATTTATAAATATCGAAAAACAGTCCACAGCAGTTTTTGCAGATTTTGCGATAGCTTTCACACCACGCAGATAAATAATGAGGTCTACTCTTCTAGTTCTTACATTGTGACTAGAACAACTTTTCATCCATTTTGTAACCTTATCCTTTCCAATAAAAAAATCATACTTGCTTTCATTATCCACTGCACTTACTTGCGGTTCCACTTCCACGTTGTCTTCATCCTCCATTTCCGTGTCACAGTGCTGACAGAAATTTCACTACTGTCTGTTTCCTCCTCTTCCTCTTGTCCTCCTTCAAAAGTTTCATCTAAGACCTCTTCCAGAAGCTTCCACACTCTTTCTTGTTCTATTTTGTAATGATCCATAGCTGTTTTAACTGTACAAAGTGACAAAATACAAGCAGCTACTACGGAAAACAACTGTGCACTTTCTCGCAGCACTGCAATATAAAGTGTCATGCAGGGTGCCGACAACACCCCAAGGCACATTGTTGCGTGTTTTTTTGGAACTTGCACTTCCATTGTAGATTCTATTGTTACTCAAAGCTTTCATATTACATCTTAGAAAGGTACCAAAGAACATGACATTATACTCCTATCCATTGTGTAATAATCCATCGATAAGGATGACTGGGGTGTTCTAAACACCCTGTGTGACCACTTAAGGGTTAAAGTGCACCAGCTTATTGATGAGATGGCTCATATATGTCTCAAGTGCAGGAGGGGAAATAATGCATGGCACAGGGCCCCTAGAATCCATTGAGGCTGAAATGCTTGGTTTGGGGCCATCTGTCATAACCCCAGATTTCACTTCACACACATTTGAATCAGCATAACAAATAGCCACAGAGTCTGATTTTTGTGCCAGTTCATCAATGGGAAGGTCAAGAAAAGCTTATAACATTACCTGAACATGTGGGGGCAAATGTCTGAACCAAGAAAAACTTTACTTATTGTTCCGATAGGAAAATTTGTGCCATCAGGGTGCTTAAGGTGTGGAGCATTTGGGAAGGGTAAGTACTAGTCACTGCCTCACTCTCCATGATTTTCTGTAGGTGTGATTTTGGAGACAGCACAGAATGTTCCTAGATAACATCTTGAAGAACAGAAAAAGACTGTTTGTCCAACAAATCTGCCAATTGTTCACTGACTGTAAGGTCCAGTTGCAAAATGGCAGTAGTAAATTTCTCCATGTCAACATCGACAGTATGGAAACAAAAAATTGTGTTGACTTCTGTTAACCACAGCTGTACCTTGATTGGCCAGAAAGGTGGAATTTTTATGTTCTTGTTTTCCTTGCAATGACTGTAGTCTATGGGAGGGGTAGACACCAGACGTGAATTCTGTTATGAGATCTGAGGCTAATCCTTAATTGATATGGTGAAATCTATAGTGTGTAGTATGTATCAGAATGTATGTAATAGATAAATTGTTCAGCTTGTGGTCACCGCTTGTGGGTACTTGAGGTACACTATTTTTATCTAGCACACACATAAAAATATAATTACTGGAACACTTTACTACTTCATAAATGCACAGAGAATGAAACACAATACATGAGAGAGTTCACACAGTTGAGCATCCATTTTCCAACCTGATCAAAGAAGACAATATTAAAATAATACATCTTTATACAATAGGTCTGGTTTAGGTGGTCAATTGTATCACTATTATCACCACAAATTAACTGAACAGAAATGTGTATGCATGAAGTTTCAGTTTGTAAAAATTGTAATTTTGCATAAGAGAAGAGATGATGCACTTAGTCTTCTGCAGGTTATTTAATTACTTCAAATTATGTTAAATAGTAAATACTAGGAGTGACAGAAATAAACATAATAATAAATATTTATCAACATAATAAAAGTTACAGTATATTCAATATTTCTCTAGAAGTGTGTATCATCTACTCCTGTATCAGTTATTTCATTACCCAGTTGCTCCAAAAGACCAATTACGGCTCAAGCTACATTTCTTCTATATGCTGCTGCACAGATTTATGTGTTTCGCCTTCCTCTTTGGCATATGATACTACTGCCCCTTTATTTAATGCTCAGGGAAATTTTTCTAGTGGGTTTAGTTGGTCTTTGTATAATTGATTCTACAACCACCTTATGGTCGCTGACTCCAACTGCAATATGGACTCCTCAAAGAGAACAGATGTATTTGCTGCTGTTATATCAAATATATTATCATCTTAAGTGGGCTTCCAATCTATCTGTTCTAGTTGGTTATCGGAGAAGACATTTAGTATTATTTTGCAAGATCTCTTATCATGTCCACCACATAAAATTGTAATTATGACAATCAATAGTTGGGTGATTGAAGTCTTTTCCTTTCATGTCAGTATGATTGGGGAACATATGTACTAGCAAAATGAATTTTCTTGGATGTATTTTGTTACAAGTGAGGGTGAGTCTTGTGGGTGTACACCCATGAAATTCAGCCATGTACAAACAGTCGTACATGCTACTTTATATCTCATTTTTTTGAGTTTCTTGTCTTCTGCTACAAACCCACTACCTGCTTTTCACACGAGCTTTTCCTTTCAATATACATTTAGATTTACCCCAAAAATCTCACTGCTGCTAATTTCAGGCTTTAGCCAGCTTTCTTTAATTAGTGTAGGAGTGCTTCCAATGCTGGCATTTTCTTTCGCAGCGGATGACTAGGATTTTACTGTCTCATCAGTGGGAGATATTTTTTTGGGTGTCAATACTTTGGGGTCTCCTATATTATGATAACTGTAAAATCCTAGTGATCAGCTGCAGAAGAAAATGCCAGCATTGGAAGCACTCCTATACTAAGTACTTGTACTAATCACTCCTATACTAAGTACTTGTACTAAGTACGAAGTACTTGTTGTTACATTTGTTGGTGTTTTAGTGGCTATTATTCATTCTTCTGGTCTAATTTTAGCTGCAAATTGTTCCTGCTGTATTTTAAAAAATTCTGTATTCATAGATGTCATTTTATTTTTCACTGATGAGATCCTGATAATCTTATCGCCATTTTGTTATCAGTGAGAACAGAAATTTATTAATATTGTACAGTTACTGATACAAGATACAAATAATGGTTATTCTGATAGTCCGATGCACTGATAGAAAAATACACTGATGCAAAGTCACCATATGCAGCATAGCCAAAACATAGTCCAGTGGTAAGAAGGTGCTATTCATCAGCATTGATAGATTTTACTCTATAGAATATTTGAATAACCTTAACATGATGCATCAGGTTGTTAGAGTAATGAAACATAAAGTTGATGAATTTCTTCTGTTATCACAATCTATAAAATCAAAATCAAACTGATGTACTAGATCAGTCTGAACACTATGTAAATACAGAAGTCTGTAAAGTAGCAGCTTATTAATGTACTGAAATTGGAAAGTAGGGAGGAGTTGTCACGTATGTTACAAAAGTTTAAAACCATTGAAACCAGTAGTTTCTGATTAGATCAACTGGAAGAAATTGTTTGCTGCTAAGAGAAAACTCATTTCTGATTTTTACAGAATATAGTTCTCCACTGGGAAATTTTGGAATATCTCACAATCAGAAAGAATTGGGTTATTATTATGCCATGTAGCAGAAAACTATCTCCATGAACCAGTTGTAAAGGAGCACCTGAAAAGCAACGCAAACCCTCTAGAAGTAGCCAATACTTTTAATAGATATTATATTACTGTAGCAGACGAATTAATAAGTCAAAATAAAACAAATGCAGTAAGTAAATTGTTAAACCCCCCACATACAAATCATACTATGGTTTTCATACCTACAACAGATGCAGAAGTGTCAAACCTAATAAAACAACTTAAAATTAAACATTCTTCTGGCTTGGATGGCGTCACATCACATCTCATAAAGGAATGCAGAGAATGTATATTAAAACCATTGACACACATGCTGAATGCTGCGATAGAAGAAGGTATATTTCCAGATTCACTGAAAGTAAGTAAAGTGAAGCCAATATTTAAGAAAGGGAACAGGGATGAATTAGGAAATTACAGGCCAATATCATTGATCTCAACATTTGCTAAAATCTATGAAATGATAATAAAGAATAGAATTGTAAGTTTTATAACAAAGTACAGTATACTGCATTCATCACAACATGGTTTCAGAGAAGGGAAGTCAACAAAAACAGCATCAACAGATATAATTGAGCACATTCTTAATTTACTTGACAGGCAACAAAAGACTTGCGGGATTTTTATGGACCTATCTAAGGCATTTGATTGTGTGAACCACTCAAAATTAATGATGAAATTATATCAGTATGGAATTAGAGGAAAATGCTATGACATACTTAAATCATACATTACAAATAGGAAACAATGTACAGAAATCAGACATACTAGTGGGGGAAACATAACAAACTACATATCAGAATTACAAACAGTTAAACACGGTGTGCCGCAAGGGTCTGTGCTTGGGCCAATACTATTTATACTCTACGTAAATGACTTCCCCAACTATATAAATCAGAAACTTATAATGTATGCTGATGACACAACAATCATTTGCACAGCTGACACAAAGGAGGAGCTTGAGAAGGAAGCACTCCTGACTATTGAAAATGCAAATAAATATTTAACACAAAACAACCTGTTTATGAATCAGTCTAAAACAATGAATGTAGTATTTCAGACCAAGCATAGTGAAAATTATAATATAAATGTTAATATAAATGGAAACACTATTAAAGAAGTAACCAGCACAAATTTTCTAGGAACTATAATAGACAAACATTTGGCATGGGGGGAGCACATAGATGCACTGTGTAAAAAGATAAACAAACAGATCTCCATCATGCATAAAACAGCTAAGACTGTGGATGATAAAGTCCTCAGATCAATGTATTATGGACTTGTCTTCCCACATTTGTCTTATTCGGTTCATATATGGGGAAATGCACAAGCTGGCTACCTAAAAAGAATATTCACAATTCAGAAAAGGGCAGTGAGATGCATTGCAAAAATACCACCAAGACAGACCTGTAGGCAAGCTTTTGTACACTATAATATTATGACAGTATATTCACTGTATATATACCAAAGCATAATGGTGGTAAGGTCAAGTGATAAACACCTCCTAAATAAAGATGTACACAAACACGGCACAAGAGGAAATGAAAATTACTACATGATAAACAGAAATCTAAAACTGTCTATGACTGCCCCAGAAGAAGCAGGCAAAAGGTTTTTTAATAAACTCCCCAAAATCATTAAAAAAGAAACAGATCTAAAATGTTTTAAAAATCATTTGAAACTATATCTCACAGAGAAATGTATATACAGTTTGAGTGAATACTAAGATGTGTTTAAATATATCATTACTGAAATGTACCTGTAAAAATTATCATTTCTGTATGTTTTTTTGATTTGTGTGTACATATAATGTGAAACATGTAAAACCTTTGTATGATTATGGACTATTTCTGTTTAATCATTTGTTTCATTTACATACATATTGAAATCAAGTTTGATGTTAATAGGCTATTGTATGACACACCCAATACTCTCAGCTGGATTTTCAGCTGGAGTCCATGGGCAAAGAATAAATAAATAAATAAATAAATAAATTATCTATTATTATCTCTTTTCTATAAATCATGATAGATACTCTTGCATAAGGTGACTTGTGTAGACTAGTGACATTGTGTAAGACACAAACTGAAGTGGTGAACAGTTACAGCATGAGAAGCTGGAATTGGAGGCAGTCTACCCAGCAAGAAGAGTGCCAAAAATAGTTCAGTAGAACAACTGAAAAGCAGAAGCAAGTCAAAATTATTGTGAGCCAAGTAATAATGGAACTAGTCAGTGGTCCATTCTTGCTATATATTGTACTTCTCAATACATTCAAGTAGCTGGATTACTCGATTACACAAAGTTCTTTAGAAATTATAAAAAAAATTTATTTTTCAGTTATAATTAAATAATATGTAGAGTATTATTTTACTTACTTACAAATATAAAAAAAAGATATGCACTGACAAATCACTTCAAAAAATTTATGCTAAAGATATTTTCCCAAATTTTGAAAAGATATTTGAAATTATTATTTATATTGATATTTCTATAATTTTTCATGATGAATAGGAAACATTTGTAAAGTAAATTATTAATCACACATGACTTTGTCTGAATGTATCAATTGAAATCTTGTAATATCTATGTATGTGAGATTTGCTTCTTTTGTCATCTTTTTCTAACTTTTGGCATCTGTTAATGGTGTTGTGTTGGAGAAGTGATATACTATATTCCCAGTGCTGTTTTTTTAGTATGTTTGAGTGTGATGTGCTAAAATTTTGTGGCTGAACCAATAAATAATGAATAAAAAAGTTTCACGATGTTTTATTGTACAACTTACACATAAAATGGAAAAATGGGTCTCTCCTTGTAAAGTAGGAATTAATCCAAATGGACACTAAGCAGCCAAATGAAAGAAACTTTGAGAAAACTGCATAGGAGAGACAAGCATGGTAACATTACTTTTCATTTGATATAAAGTTCTTAACATGGAGAAAATGAAGCCTGAATTATAGCTACTGCTGATTCTAGAATTAGTAGATTATGTTTGCAACTTTACAATCATTCACCTGTACATTTGTGCTTCGTCACATGCAATATACAGCAATGCATGTCACTGAATATTTGCTGATGAACTTCAATCATTTTACTTTAATAATTAGCAAAACATACGGAGGAGGTCAGAATTTGTGGACATCGGTCAGGATGTTAATACTGTAAGTATTAATATAATAAAGGCTTGCAGGGGCAAAATTAAAAAAAAATTGTAAATTGTAGGAGGAGGGAGGGAGAAAGGAAAGGAAAGGGATTATTGATGTCAGCTGCATTGGGACATTACATGGACTCAGCGTTGATGGGTGAAAATGTGTACTGGACCAGGAATCGAACTCAGGATCTCCTGATTACTAGGCAGATGCGTTAATCACTGTGCCGTTCAGAACACAGTGTTGTTGCAGCTGCACGGACTATCTCAGCATGTCTACCAAGTGCCACCTATTCACAGGCCCTGTCCATTTCCTCCATCCTCACTACTCTGAGATTCCCACAGGAGATTGGACACATTTGTGCATCTGCACTAAAGAAGATGGATATGTCACCCATCTAGGTGAACCAATTATCTGACTGCATGATGTCTGTGGTGATAACACTGTGTCCTGGATGGCACAGTGGTTACCCACCTGCCTAGTAAGCAAGAGATCCCAGATTCGAATCCCAGTCCAATACTCATCTTTAGTCATCACAGCTGATTCTGCATAATGTTTCGATGCACTTGATACCAGTAATCCCTTTCCTCCTTCAATTTACATGTCGTGTATCACAGCTACAGATGCCGCATGGTGACTATTCTTTCGGTCATCTCTAAAAGAGTAGACACCATCCATTCATATAAAAGAAAATAGTAATATTTTTGGTACTGGATGTTGGACATGCACTTAAACAGAGGACTTTTAACCTTTGATGGAGTAAAGGATCTGGCATTGGCAACACCAGCATTATGGGTATGTTAAGATCAGTAAAAATTTTTATAGTTCAGTGCTTTGTTCATTTAATTACGATGAAAAACATTTAGCAGAAATGATGATTATAGGGCCTAAATAGGAATAGATGTACAGTAGAGTGTCGATTATCCGAACGTCGATCAACAGAACGACCGCTTAACCGAACTGTGTACTTTCTCGCACCTGTTACTCTCCCACCCTACCGTCCATCATCCCCCTCACTTTCAAACGATATTACAGGAAAGAATTGTTGCGTAAGTTATTGTCAGAAAGAGAAGAGGATGGAGAAGAAAGTCTCTTAAGAAATCATAAGAATATTGACTTGAAAGACGTGTACTACATGATCAGCACAGCATGGAATAGTGTAAAGGAAGAGAATTTGAAGAAAGCCTGGAATAAAATTTTGGACACACAAGAAAATTCACAAGGTATGACTGAAAATGACGAACAGAATGATATGTCCAAAATTCTCGGTATGCTAAAAGAAATAGCTTGCCACAGATATGATGAAGAAGACATACATGAATGGATGAATATCGATGATGCAGATCCAGGACACTAAATCATGCAGGACAGCGAGATTGTAAACGTCGTCACTGATAAAGATGACGCCGGCAGCAGTGCTCCAGAAAGTGAAGATGAAAGTATACCAACAGCTTCTGAGGCGTTCACTTGTTTAGATACTGCCTTGTGATGGTTTGAAGCCCAAGATGAAAGTGACCAGTTTCAGATGTCTGTAATGAAAAAAGTACGTGACTTAGCCGCTCGTAAGCGTGTAGGCTTGCTTAGACAGACCAAAATAAAGGATTTTTTTAAACATTAATTTTGTATACTGTGTGTATTGTTCATGCAAAATGCGTTTGTAATATGTATATATTTTTGTTTAATAAACTGTGCCACATACTATATATTCCTACTGAAGTTGCCTCTGTATGTTACTTTGTAATACTAAAAGAGAAGCCTGTTTTTATGAATAAATTTACTGTACAGTGCTTCTTTTTGGCAAATAAACATGTACAGTTTGATTATCCGAACAAACCAGTTTTCCGAACACCCATGTCCCCCAATTGCTTCGGATAATCGACGCTCTACTGTGTATGAATGAAAATTTAACAGACATGGGAGACTTAGATGAAACATTTAAGCAATAGGAGGAAATGTCTGAATTAGTAGAACTGAGTAAGTTAGATGTGAAATTATTGCTTTTTAAGACATACCAGTTGATAAAAAAAGAGAGAGAAAGCCATTGAACAACTAGTGTTAGAAAATGAAGCATAATTTTAATCCTTTAAAATCAGTATCAAAAATCCTTTAAAATCAATATTAAAAAGTAAATAATAGTTTAATGAATACATAAAGAAAGCTGTATACAACCTATAGAACAAGTAATAGAATCTCATAAAGCAGAAATGAGTGTTGAAAATGCTTCACAAAATTTTCAGACTGTTAATAACAATGTTGATGGAGAAGAAGAAAAATATGATTAAACTAATCAGCAAATTTAAACAAGTTGTAGAAGAATTGAGAGTAGGTGGAAGTGATGACAAAATTAACACTGAGAGTGTTAATGTTGAAAGTAAAAATATGACTGAATGGGAATCTGTTTTGGTAGTAGAAACTAACACTGTAGTTAGTGCCAAAGACTTTATTATGAAAAGGATAATTGCCACTCACCATATAGTGTAGATGCTGAGTCTCAGATAGTTGAAGACTTTGTTATATCTGATATAACTATGCTGCATTCGTCATAAGAATAAACCTGATATAAACGATACACCACACATTCTTTCATGTGTGCTTGAATCTCATTTGATTTGATTTAACTTGGAGCAGAAGCCAAGCTGTGTCCAATACAGTCAAGTACAATCATAAGGATACATTCTGTGCTGTGTTACATGCATATGGACTGAACAATAATATGGGGCAACTTTACCAGTGCATTTAACTTGTATAGCACTGGCCAGCCAGCTGGTGCAACTAACCAGCAATGATGTGAGCAGTTGCAGTTCAGGCATGAAAAGAGATGAGCAGAGAAGCAATACAGCTTCAAATGTCATTTAATTTTTAAAGAGAATGAAATAATATGCAGCAAAACTCCAGCTCTGTCACACTCTCCTTAGGGGACCAGACAGAAAGCATAAAATGCTCTTGTTCTCACCTAAAATAGTATTCTAATTGCAAACAAGAGTGATGAAAATTCCTAACATAAACACAGGGTAATTTTTCTGAGCAACCTATCTGTGATGCAAAAGTGTTGTGTTGGTATTGTACCATATTCTTGAATAATGATGCCACTGAAGGTATTAATAAATTACAGTCAGTCGTCTGGTAATCTCATAGTTCCTTTCTTATCCAAATTCAAGAAATACATTTAACTTCTGGAACTGTCATCCGCTATGTAGATAAAGAGTTGATCAACAACAGAATCCATGAAGCCACCTATACACTGCATTTTCTCCTCTTCTTTTATGATGTGTCATGCTATATCCCACCAGCATTTGGCAGGAATATGTGAAAAAGCTGTGTACATTAGTTCCAGTTTGTCTGGCAGCTTAACAATCTTGTATGACAAATCACTTAACTTGGCTCTAGGTCATTTCTGTTGGGTTCAGATTGTAATGGTACAATGGCATGTATAAAAGTGCAGCATTTGTATGGTGTGCTTGATGCTGTGAAAACTATTGTTTTTCATGCTTCTATGATACTTATCACTTTGGTTTTGTGAGACTACATCTGTGGTATGAACAATAGACATAGTACAAATAGAGAGTATCTGGTTTTGTGTTTTTGTCCTAAAAATTGAATTGTGATGTTTCCTTAATTTAAGGAACCTTTTTCAACAATATTTCCATAAAATATCGGTAACTAAGAATTTATTTTTGAAAGGAAAACAGGAATTTTGCTTGCAATATGCAATTAGAAACAAGAGCACGGGCATTACTCATAAAAATTTTTGATGAATTTCACAAAAAAAAAAAAAAGCTACCAATTCCGCTAAGTATGCAATGTGTATGTATCTCAATTGTATTAAATACAGTCCCTCAGATAGAGTCCCTCAGAAAACTTCAAAGCCAATTTTTTCCTGTATATTTATGTAAAACATTATGGACAATCTATTTGTCAGCACTTTTCAATCGTATTTCACACATGTGTTTCACTACAGAGCAGGAAGCAGCCTCATCCATTTTCATACTGTGTATCAAAAGTAAGGCAATCAAAGCACAACAGTATGGAGAATGCAACTGTACACAATTTTTGAAATAAAAACTACGTAGCTAAAACATAATCATGAAAAACATTGATGGCTGTTAATACATACCTTAAAGTTTCATGTAATGTAACAGTAATAAGATACCTAACATAAGAAGGACCTACTTCCAAGAGCATAACAACACCAATGTGCATGTGCTATGGCTTCGATCAATCATCGCGTTTGTGTTTTTTTACATCAGGTTTATTCTTGTGATGAACAGAATATAGTAGAGAGAAATCTTTAATTAATTCATGTAGTAGAAGGTGTGCACAGTGTAATAGAAAAGTTATTTTCTTAAATTTTGATATATATGTTTGCAAAGACGTAGTCCTTTTTATGTGATGATAATAATAGTGATTTATTAACATTGACTTTCAGCTATTTTCAAGAACAAGAGCTAAAGGTCAATGTTAATAAATCACAATTATTATCATTCCAGACTGTTAACTCTCATCATACCTCTATAAATAATATACATGGAATTAAGGCAGCAGACACTAATAGCTGAAGATTCTTGGGCCTATACTTAGACAAAAACTTTTGGTGGTTAAAGCATATTAATTTGTGTGTGGAAAGATTAGTAGTGGATTATATCTACTCAGTCATCATGTAAAAATAGTTACAAAAATGTGGGCGTCGGCGTCAGTACTAGTCATGCGAGTCGGCAGGAGCACGACCGGGATTTCCATCTCAGGCAAGGCAGAGTGCGGAGGTGGAGTGACTGGCGGCAAGTCCACCTCATAGTCGGTTAACCAGCAGGGGTGGATGATGTGTTGACTGGCCCGAGAGGAAGTGTGTGGAATGGCCTACGGTGTGGTGCAGGTGTGTCTGCCCCATATGCAGATTGAGCAGTCCAATGAGATGAACGTGCAGATTTCTGACAAGTTGCACTCACAGGGGAGGGACAGCCTATGCACCACACTGACATTTAACTGTCCATTGGAAGGCAAGGCCGCGGTGTCTGTTAGGAGCACGAGCACACAGTCATCAAAGGTGATGATCAACACGTCATCCACACGGTGTGGTGGCATGTTGCAGCACAGGTTGGCTGTGGGAGAGTGAGTCTCCACAGATGGTGGAGTGGCTGCGAAACTCGCACATGGGGTGGATGGTGACGTGCCTGGAGAACTTGCGAATGGTGACAATGAATCATGGGTTGGAGGAAACAGCGCTGTGGGATGAGACAAAGCATTTTCAGGCTCCATGGTGGAAAAGTCGTCACGAGTGTCCGACTGAGATGGCAGAGGGGCATCGGAGTCCACGAAAGCAGGTTTGAGCCGGTGCAATGAAACAGTTTGAGGACGATCTTTAACCATAATGTTGAACATTGTCTCCCCCCGCCAGAGCACTTTAAAGGGGCTGAGGTAGGGTGAATGCAGGGGTTGTCTAAAGGAATCATCCCTGAGCATAACATGGGAGCAAGTGTTGAGTGCGGTTGGCACATAACAGTACGGTGGGGAATGGCTGATAGGTGAGTGTAACCATGCATGTTTGAAGTGAGTGCGCATGCAACTAATGAAATCTGGGGAGGGGGGAAAATCTTCAGGTGCTTGAGGCAGGATAAGTTCCCCTGGTAGGACTGGGTTCTCCCCGAAAACGAATTCAGAGATGGTTCCCTGTAAGTCTGATTTAAAGGTCGAACAGAGACCGAGTAACACCCATGGAAGCGCCTCAGATCAGAGGCAATCGTGGCACCTGAGGGCAGTTTTGAGGGTGCGGTGCCACCGTTCAACTAACCCATTGCTTTGCGGGTGGTAGGCTGTTGTATGAATTTTTTTAATGCCGCAGATGTTACATAAAATGGTGAACAGGGCAGACTCAAACTGCCGACCTTGGTCGGTGGTGATGGTGGTTGGGCAACCGAACCTGGCAATCCATGAGGAGACGAAACCCTTGGCCACATTGCTGTGATGTTGGATAAAGAAACAGCTTCAACCCCACGAGACATGTGGTCATTTGTGGAGAGAATATATCTGTGGCCCTCCGACAGTGGTAGTGGACCAATAAGGTCAATATGTAGGCCTACTTGATGAAATTGTCCTTGTGGAATGTTGAACTTGCCTAGTGGAGGGGTGGTGTGGTGGCCGATTTCATTGCATTGCCAGGGGATGCAGCTGCGTGCCCAAATCTGACAGTCCCATTTAATATCCTTCCAAATGAAATGCTCAGATATGAGCTGTGTAGTGGTGCAGATGCCCGGGTGAGTGAGGTTATGCAAGGCATCGAAGGCTTGATGTTGCAATGTGGGCAGGAGCAACAGCTGCAGGGTGCTGGTAGAAGAATCGCACCACACCTTGTCCAAAACGCCGGGGAACTTGGCTTTGGTAAACGCAAGAGATGTTTGAGGAACGGTGAGGAGAGCTTGAGATTCCTCGTTGAAAGCTTGGAGAGCGGCTAGGTTGGACAAGTCAATGATGCATGAGACAGTATTGCTCTGCGAGAAAAAATCTGCGGGGAAGTTTTCTGTGCTTTTGATGTTGTGAACATCTGTTGTGAATTGAGAGACTAAATCAAAGTGGTGGAAAAGCCGAGGGGGTGGGTCCTCGGGAGGGCTGCAGAATGAGTCTGCAAGTGGTTTGTGATCAGTGAGGATGAAGAAAGAGTGGCCCTCGACATTGGGGCGAAAGTGTTTGACGGCTTCATAGACTGCCAGAAGTTCCCTGTCAAAAGCGGAATATTTCTTATGAGCTGTAGATAGCTTTTTCTAGAAAAGAAATGAAGGGGAGAAACCATGTCGCCCTTGCGTTACTGTAGTACTCCCCCCGCCGCGATGTCGCTGGTGTCCATAGTGATGAACAACTCGGCCGACGGGTTAGGATGGGCAAGTGTCATGGTGTGAGCTAAGGAAGTTTTTAGAGCCTTGAAGGCCTCCAGCATAGGTTCAGTCCATCAAACTGGTTTAAGGCCTGAAGTCTGTTTGTCCGACAACGAGTCTGTCAGCAGGGCCTGCATGGCGACGGCAGAAGACATATACTGACAGTAGTAATTTATTGTACCCAAGAAACGTCAGAGTTCTTTGTAAGCAGTCGGAGGCGGCAGTGATGTGATGGCCTGCATGCGGGATTTGGGAGGCTGTATTCCATCTGTGGAGACGGTGTAACCCAAAAATGTGACAGAGGACTGGCGCAATTGGAATTTGTCCTTGTTGACCTCGACGCCATTGGAGTTCAGTGTCTGGAGGACCTTGTATAAACGATTTTCATGTTCCTCAGCCGAGTTGCTGAAAATGAGTATGTCATCCAGATATGCAAAGCAAAACTCAAACCGTCATAAGATTGAGTCGATGAAATGATGCCATGTTTGTACCGCATTTTTCAAGCCAAGCAGCATGAAGTTGTATTTGAACAAACCAAGCGGCATGATAATAGCTGTCTTTAGAATGTGTTCTGGCACTACAGTAATCTTGTGATAGGCACGTTTACAGTCAATCACGCTGAAGATTGTGGTGCCCGCTAACATATGAATGAAATCGTTTATGTTCAGCAAGGGGTAATTGTCCATGATGGTACGAGTGTTTAAGCATCTGTAATCACCGCACATTCGAAAAGAACCATCGTGTTTGGGGATGAGGTGAATCGGTGAAGACCAGTTGCTGGCCGACGGTTGTAGAATGCCTGCCTCCAAAAGTTCGTTAATTTGCTGCCAGGCCACGCTGAACTTAATGGGGTTGAGGCATCTAGCCCTGTGCCTAATAGGAGGGTCGGCAGTGGTAATTATCTTGTGTGTCATTCTGTCAGTGACAGAAGAAACTGAGAATTGCACACGAGACTGAGTAACGTCCTGACACGAAGTTCTTGGACAAGTGGGGTGCGAAGACGCGTAGCCATTAATGCGAGTGGGAAGAGGCAGCACAAAAGTCACATTCCTATTACGTGAGTGCAGCATGCGCTTGGTTGGAGGGGTCATCTGCATGCAGCACAGAGCGGGTCAGGACATGCAGTGACTGTCTGTTGTCAGCCTTGCCTTGGGTAACTGGTGCGGATGAGAGAGGCATTGGCGTCGCTTGGGTAACAGCGAGAGAGGGGAAATGTTTATCAACATGCAGGGCAGCTGCCTGAGCAGTGGGCGTGGTCGTATTGCACGCGCGTCTGTCATTAGAAGCACTGGAAGGAGATTTTCACTCTGCAGTGGAGTGTGCACTGATATGAAACTTCCTGGCAGATTAAAACCGTGTGCTGGACCGAGACTCGAAGTCAGGACCTTTGCCTTTCGCGGGCAAGTGCTCTACCAACTGAGCTACCCAAGCGCAGCTCCCACCCCGTCTTCACAGGATGCATAAACGACCACTCGGCCGGGTGGACGAGTGGATGGAGTGCAATGTATGGGGATGCCTGTGAGGTTCCCTGCAGGACTTGGCATCTTTTAGGTCCTGCGGTCAGCTTGGGTGCTGGCTAGGTAACAGGCACTTCTTACCACCATCACTGAAAACCTTGTGGTACCAGCAGTATGGATGAGCCGGGTATGGTAGTGGTGGTGACTGTGGCAGTGGAGGAGGTTGTCCTCATCGATTTGTTCTGGCATGTATACCGGCACATATGGTGCATGGGCGACCCTGGATTGTTCAGACAGTGGAGAGAACAAGTGGATACTGCCAGGCAGTGTAGAAAGTGTGGATGTGTTGTGAGCGCTGCCTCTGCCAGCAGACGGCTGGTGAACAGGAGCAGTTGTGCTGACCAGTGGTAAGTGGTGAGCTG
The DNA here is from genome assembly GCF_021461395.2 of Schistocerca americana. Lineage (NCBI taxonomy): Eukaryota > Metazoa > Arthropoda > Insecta > Orthoptera > Acrididae > Schistocerca > Schistocerca americana. The sequence continues at coordinate 135,840,576 of NC_060123.1, forward strand.
GTTGGTGTTCTCATAGCAATGCATATAGTTGGTCTGCAATGTGGAGACAACAGCCAATTGACTTGAAGGAGTGTGGTGGTGGGTGAATCTGTAGGTTGGTAGGCAATTTGGTGGACCATACTGCCCGCAGAGTGACGTCCGGCATTGTATGCTCATTTACAGGCAACTGAAGGCGGCACCAGGGTTGTGATGGAGTTCGGTCCCCCAGGTGTTCCTCATACAAGATCTTGATGTTTAATTCTTGTGGTGAGCAGGTGAGTCGGTCCATGATCGTTTTCTTCACGAACTCGTACCTCAGTGGAGGCAGTGGCGAGAGGAGTAGATCACTAATTAAGTCTGAGTGATCATGGAGGTGCGTGATGAGACACAGGAATTTAGAGTTGTATTCGGACACATGATGCAACTCAAAAAGGTGCTCAACCAGCGCAAACCATGATACAGGGTTGTCCTCGTATAAAGGAGGCAGATTTGGCAGATGACCAGGGGGAGAGGATTAAGGCATCTTTGGTGTCCCTTGGAAAACTGCTGGTCCATGGTAGGAGAGGCCATACAGCAGACCAGCTCAGTAGGAGTAGGTGTGTTACTGGCAAGCATGTCCGTAGCAACGGCAGGTTGCATTGTCCTTGACGTGTCGTGAAAACGCAACGCAGTTGACACGGTCAGTACCATAGGAACGAACAGTTGCATAATATGTGCGGGGGTCCCATAAACTGGACCGGAGATCACAGGTACTGAACTGAATTGACCCATCCTGGACATAACGCAGAAGGCCGGCGTGGCAGACACAGGTGGTGCTGTGGGAGAGGCAAGCAGCTGAGCGACTGAAACTGGGGACCCCTGCAAGTGCGAGGGAGGGGCAGAGGGGGGGGGGGGGGGGGGAGGTTAGTAACTTGTATGACCAAAGTTTAAGTTCTTTTTAAGTGAGCATGGAGAATTGTGCGTACTAAAATGTTCTTGATTAGTTTGCCAATGAGGCAAAACTGGAACAGGTCTTGGTTGATAGTAGCCGGGTGAATTTTGCAATAATGGTGGTGCTGCACATGGCATGACAGTAACTGTTGTTGCAGTCCGTTGAGAGTCAAAGTATGTGTGTGAATGTAGATCACTTTGAACATTATATTATCAATCAGCAGGTACACAGTTCTGAATATTATTCACTTCACACTTCACATGGTGGCGAGCACAGTCCGGCGCCATAAAACCCGAGTCCATTGTTTGTGTTAGCGGTTTACACTCGACCATTGTAGAGCAACAAAATTTGAAGTTAATGTGGCTGGAGATCACAAACACTGTGAATTAATGTAGAACTGGTCATTGGCAATGGAATGAAGATGTCCGGCAATCGTTGTTGTGCTTCCAAATCTTCGAATAAAGCATTGGGTGAGGTAGCCATGGCATTGTGTGCATAACCTGTTGATTTACAACACCTGGTGTGGAAGTCATGAAAGATGTAGAAACTTCAGGGTCACCAGTATGGGAACGGGATACAATTATTGGTCGAATGCAATAACTATCCCCCTTAAATTCCACACATAGATCTATATTTTGTAGTCAGTCATAAACGTGTACACAGCTTGAGATACAGAACAGAACTTAAAACTAAAATGGAGGCTCTGCAGAGCAATCAGAGTCCAAAGATGGTGTTAATCATGGTTGATATGACCTCTCGATGCCACAACATTTTATGACTTCCGTAATCACTACAAGTTTTTTTAGTTTATCATCCATTTCAAACTCTTTAGCTAAAATACAAAGGACTGCGCAGCATAACAATTTCACAGTGCATACGCTTTGGTCATCTGATATATAGCCAAAGAAACAAAGAACACAGTATTGCCAAGAGAGCTACTCTCTACGTGTGTTCATTGTTGCTTGTGAGCGCTTCTAAGTATCTCTTTTTGAAAAGTGTCTCCTGTAATTTGTTCACTATTGCAATTGGGACTCCAGATGTGTCAGAAGCACAAAACATGTATAGAACATTTTGGAAGCTCACATGACATTGTAGCCAGCGTGTGCTAAAGCTTTGGAAAAGTACAGTACTGGTATGTCATTTTATGATGGAGAACTAGTATTATGATGTTGATTAATTAGGTCAGGTAGTCCGGAGGCCAGATAGTCATGAGCCGCATAGTTGAGAGTCCACTGTACTTCAATTGTATCAAATACAACAGAACCAACTTCACTATGGCAAGTTAGTATTCGAATTGTATACCTTAATTTTAAACTGAGAACCATGTGAAATGTTGTGTTGTGTATGAGAGCAATGTAACTATGAATGGAAGAAGAACTGAACAACACACTACATGCAAGATCTCATAGACTACATGATTACATGGAGAGTAAGGCTGCAGTCACAGTGGCTCTGATATCGGTGGATTTCACTGATGTCTACGGCCGATCTTTTCAAATCAGTATGCCACTTTATGCGCAGTCACACTATAGCTGATCATATCTCCCAAACTTACAGACTTTGGATGACAATCTGTGAAATTCAAATCAGTTTGTTTTCTGCAGTAAAAACGACTGACGTTCTTGCTCACAAAACATGGAGCATGAGAAACTGATAAGTTTAGTCCAAAAAAGAGAGTTTGTGGCATCCTGAGGATGAAAATATCATAAATGGAATATAGTTCAGAATCTATGGAGTGAAATCACAGGTTTACTCCCCAAAAAGGCAAAATATTTATTCAAAATTTTAAGCATAGATTATAACTTCAAAAAAATAATATGTTCAAATGAAATGGGCATCATATCTTATATACTTATAGGTACTGTACTGCATCTTTTTGTGGTAGGTTGTCATTAGTTGTCTACAAATTATTATTACTGCTTACTGGCATTTTGTGCTAGTAGGGTAGTGATTCTGTTAATTAGAAGTGATTTGCAAATGTGGTGTATAGTATTTATTTCCACTTTTAAGTGCTGTAGGTTTTCAGTGTATCTTATACTACACTTTACATTTGTCTTTCACTCATGTGCTAAATGACAGTCATTGGAGGTTAACTGACATATGTCTGCTCAACTTTAAATAAATACAGTGAAACAGAGTGTTTATAACTTGCTTTTCAAGCTCACACATGAATTATCTCGAGTATGTAACCAAATGTTTCTCCTGTCATCTTATATATTTGTAGAACTTGTCTGGTTATTCCAATAACTGAGGACAGAGTGTATTCTTTACGAGACAGGATAGCACATTTATATGCATTCAGTGTCTGTTTAAAAACAGGAGCCACTATGCAGCACTTGTATCCAAGCACAGAGGTGTCATGGTATCCACTCCATCCTAAGAGGTTAAATTCTAACCTACTTCATACTGGGAACAGATTCTAACCTAACCTAAGCTCCTTGACCCTGCCAAAAAAGAACGAAGGAGATTGGACGCACCATGACGATGCTATTGGCCAATATTATCAGACAACCTCTGGTGACAGTGTCTGACCACCATTGTTGGTACCACTGTGAATGCAGCCCAACGCTGCAGTCACAGTGGCTCTGATATCGGTGGATTCCTCTGATAACTGACGTCGGCTGGAGATGGCCGACCTTTTCAAATCAGTATGCCATTACGTTCCTGGTCACACTATAGCCAATCTTATTACTTAAACATGCAGACTTTGGACAACAAATCAGTGAAATTCAAGGTGGTTTTTGTTTTGTTGGTCATATCGACTGATGTTCTCACACACAAAATATGAAGTGTGACAAACTGATAAGTTTAGTCCAAAAAAGAGAGTTTGTGGCATCCTGAGGATGAAAATATAATAATCGGAATGTAGTTCACAATCTATGGAGTGAATCGCAGATTTATTCCCCAAAAAGGCAAAATCTTTATTGGTAATTTTAGGATTACAACCTCAAAAAAATAATTTGTTCCAATGAAATGGGCATCATATCTTATATGCTTATAGCTACTGTACTGTATCTTTTTTTTTGGTAAGTTGTCATTAGTTATCTACAAATTATTCTTACTGCTTACTGGCATTTTGAGCTAGTAGGATAGTGATTCTGTTAATTAGAAGTGGTTTGCAAATGTGGTGTATCATATGTATTTCCACTTTTAAGTGCTCTAGGTTATCAGAGTACCTCATCCTACACTTTGTGCTTGTCTTTCACTCATATGGAGGTTAACCGACGTACATATGCACAAGTTTAAATAAATACAGTAAAACACAATGTTTATAATTTGCTTTTTGAGGTCACCACAAATTATCTCAAGTATCTAACAGAACATATCTCCTGTCATCTCATGTATTTGTAAAACTTTTCTGGTTATTCTGATAACTGAGGACAGAGATTCACCACATTCTTTATGAGACAGGGAAGCTCATTCACATGCATTCAGCATCTGTTTAATAGCAGAAGTCGCTATGGAGCACTCTTATCTAAGCACAGACACAGGTGGTATCCACCTCACTTTAAGAGGTTAAAATTTAACCTACTTCATACACAGAATATATTCTAATGTATTTCATACACAGAATAGATTCTAACCTAACCTAGCCTCCTTGACCGTGTCAAAACTTAGGATGAGATTGGATTCCCTTTGACCACACTGTCAGCCAGTGTTTTAGGGTGACCTCTAATGACTGTTGTTGGTGCCACTGTGAATGCAGCCTAAGGCTGTGTAAGGCAAGGGAAGGCTGCCTGTGCACTCAGAATGCTCTGTTGCCCTCTGTGGTTAAACATCATGTGGGAAGCATGCAATGATCTAATTGTGTCTAATGGCACTCATTGTGAGCGATTCAGCTGCAGTCCAGTAAATATGAATAGCAGTTGTCAAGATGATCAACTGTTGCCTTTATTTGCACTCACTTTGCGGAAACGAAGAAAGTGGAAATATGAACTTAATGCTACGTGACAAGATGACGTGGAATTTCACTGTCTGTGCAGGGAACTGTGGTCTTGTGAAGACTGTTTCTTCAGTTATAATGTCACATGAGCAGCTGAAAACATTACACAAGCTCATTTAACCAAAAATCTAAAAACTGAAACAAACTAGAGAAAGCCCATAGGTTCAGAGGAAGGACTTGTCAATTTGTTTGAGGCAAGCGCATTATTTATGATATTAATTGATTCTTCTGTTGCTGCTTAGTAGAACACTATTTACGACAGAACAATATTTACTGTAGAAAACACTTTGTTTTATTATTTGCTGTAATTATACAAGGTGCAACAATAAAGTGATGAGACTGATGTGAAAAAAAAGAATGTTGCTTACTGTTTTAGTCAAGTTTAGTGTTGTCTCCTTCAAAGTAGTTCCCTTCTGATTGCACTCACTTTTTCCAGCGCTTCTGCCATTGATGGTAACATTTCTGGAACTCATCTTCTGTAATATCCTCGAAGAACCTCGTCACAGCTTTTTGGACATCTTGTGTTGTTTGAAAATGGTGTCCCTTGACTGCCGTTTTGACTCTTGGAAATAGAAAAAGTCACATGGAGCGATACCTGGTGAATAAGGTGGCTGTGGTTGTACTGAAATTTGTTTTGAGGTTAAAAATTGCTGTACTGTCAGAGCAGTATGGGATGGCGCATTATCATGATGCAGAATCCAATCATCAGCAATGTTGGCACAGACACAAAGAACTCTTTTATGAAGTCTTTCTAAAATTTCTTTGTAGTAATATTGGTTAACTGTTCATCCAGGAGGCACCCACTCTTTATGAACACCCTGGCCAATTTGACATCCATCCGTGAGGTTGATGGTCATCCACTGCGGTCTTCATCTTCAACATTCGTTCTGCCTTCACTAAACATTGTATGCCAACAAAAAACTTGAGCCCTTGACATACCCTCCTCTCCAAAAGCCTTCTGAAGCTTACCGTAAGTTGTCATCATGTTTTCACTCAATTTAATGCAAAAAGAAATGGCATACTATTGCACAATATTATGCGGCTCCATTTCCGTGACAAGAGACACAACCACTTGTTAGCTTATTATAGCACAACTCAAGAGTGAGCAGTTGCATTGATGTGCTGCTTGGACTAGAAGCAGCTTATAGACCAAGGTCAAAGATATTGTGCCTATGCAAGCCTGCAGGGTTGCCACATCTTGCAAAGAAAATTAGTCTCATTGCTTTATTGTCACACCTAGTATATTTTCAAAAACAGTAATAAGCATAAAACATGACACTATATGAATAAAATATAAATTGAAAAATATTGTCAGTACTGCATGCAAACAAGTGTGACCTACAGGTCTATCATCTACAGTGAAACAAACTTTCGCTTTCTTACACATTTCTTTGTTGCTAGAAAAGGCATTGAAAGATTCCTCTGATTCCAAAATTGTAATGTAACTTTATTTTATGATATAGTATCAAGACTACTTTGTGACAGCAATGAATTGGGTGATGCAAGGACTGCAGGGATAGATGTTGTGGTATTTCATCATTTAATATCACAAGTTCAATCCCTCCAAATATTGAGCCAGTGGCATTTTTAAATGAGTTTGTGTTTGAGTCAGGAATGTCTTGAGTGAGTGAGCATAACTCAAAAATTAGTTGCCATATGGTTGTGCTCACTTTTCTCTCCCCTATTACTGTCTCTGGTGTGTTGATGATTTGTGACGGCAGCTACATCTTTATTTATTTTTTTTGTTTCGGCTTTTTGCCAGATGAACTCACATTACACATTCAGTTACGCTTCTTCCTCTTGATCCCCATCATCAGGAAATGATTCCTCTTACTCTACAACATTTAATGATGTATGATGTGGTGACAGAGTGTCAGGAAGAAACTCTGGATGACCTTCCCATGGCCAGTTTCGATATTTCTTGGCTGAGCTTGTGCCTCTCTTTATGAACTTTAGGTATTTACTGTGGAAGTCTTGTAGATTCTTCTATTTTGCTTGGCCAGTCTCACCTGTAAGTCAAGCCATATGCAAAATATTTTATTTCATGTGATGCAGATGTTTGGTCCCTAGTGTTTCACACCACACCATCGTTTTTTAATTCTGCATGGGAAAGACAATTATCTCCAGTGTAGTCAAATATGTGTGTCAAGAACTGTGCAACTTTTTACAACCACTGTATTTATCTCAACTAGCAGAAGAAATCTGGAAGAAAATTGAGATGGTGTTTGTAATGTTCTCCTTGGATCATTAACACTTAACTTAAATTTTATTTAACCTAGGATTCGGTGATGATTGGAAACAAAACTTTCAAGCTTAAAATTTTTTATTGACAATTGAACAACACACTCCGCACACAAACAAAACACTGACTGAATGACCTTTTCGCAGCATTGTTGCATCACTTTATATAGAATTTTAACAATAAATTTCAAAATAACCCATTATTAATTTTTGTACAATTTTGATGTTACAATTAAAATTTACAAAACGTAAAGAAACTGATGTTACAGCCAAATAAGGTATAAAATACAATATTGAATGGTATAATTTTTTGTAGTAATATCTCTAGTTTTCCATAAGAATATCAATCTGAACTTTAATTACAATAATGTCTCTTGTATTATTTTAGTTACATGATTAATTATGGATTTGCTTACTAACATTCAATAGCAGTACAGAACTCGTGCTTTATGGAGTTACAAATGTGGCATCAATAGATCGCATTGACCACGTATACTCTTGAACTCTAGCTGCTCTGACGAGCCGCCATGTTAATGTTCCAGTCAGACTTTGTACCTTGTACAGTGTACACATGTATCCTCCTTTGTGCTGAAATATATGTATGTATAGACATTTATGGGAACATTTTGTTGCATATACAGTTTCCCACATTGGTGACCCCGATGTTTCTACATCTTCCACACCAGCCGTGTTGAATCAACAGGTTTTATGTTTGACGCCACAGCTGCCCCACCCAACGTTTTATATGAGGATTTGGAGGATCAGCTACTACTACCAGGCCACTCCAATAACCTGCCAATGGTTGTTTCGCTGCTAACGGACAATGTTTCATGATCTCCAATGAAATTAACCTCAAACTTTGCAGCTCTACAATGGCCGAGTGTTACGCTGTTACCTCAAACGATGGCCTTAGGTTTTGTGTCAGACTGTGCACATCAACATGTGAAAGGTGAAATGGACGATTTCCAGAGTAGTGTAATGATCAGTCGCTTGTGTAGTGTTCAAAGGGTCCCAAATTCGAACTCGTACTTTGATCCTCAACATGCCACGACATCGGTGACAGTAGTGCCGTGTGCAATGCCGTCATTCATGCAAAATGCACATGTGGTCAACTGCTATCAAGCTATGCCAGTTTTGCCTTCCTCATAATTTAATAACAGACATTTTTATATATCAAGTTCGCCAGGCTCAACCACCAAATCTGTCACCCAGTTTCTCGACCATGTGGGTTTGAGCACACCCGATGGCACTTCACCATCCAGGAACCTTGTACCACGACAATGTAACTGCCCGCAGGTTTCACAAGTGAGTTTTGATTCTACCACACGGAGTACATTTCTGATGTGCACAGAGAACTCTCGCTGTTGACACACCAAGTGCCAAACCACCACTCCCCTAGCCCCCCCCCCCTCACTCACGGGGGGGCCCAATTCTGACCATACAGCTGCTCGCTCCTTCTGCAGTACTGTCTGCGCCTGCCGTGCTGGCCTTCCGTGTCATTTCCAAGGTGGACAATTTAAGTGCTGTGCCTTTAACCTCTAGTCCAGTTTACGGGCCTACCTCACGTGCTGCTCATCTGTTCGTTCCCATGGTACTGACCGTGCCTGCTTTGTCATGCTTCCGCGACTTATCAGAGACATTGCAACCAGCCATTGTTCGGGACATGTTTGCTAGTAACACGCCCACACCAGTAGTGTCGGGTTACAGGACAGCCTGTCCTACCATGGGACAGCAGGCCTTCCAAGATACGCCAAAGCCACCCTCGCCCCCTTCCCCCCTCCCCACTCCCCACCCTGGCCATCTGCTGAAGCTGCCTCCTTTATATGAGGACAACCCCATTTCATGGTTCGTGCTTGTGCAGCACCTTTTCGAGTTACATCAGGTGACCGAAGACAACTCTAAATTTCTATGTCTTGTCACACACTTCCATGACCACTCAGATTTAATTTGTGACTTCCTCCATTCACACTGCCGCCACCAAAATACGAGTTCACCAAGAAGACAATATTGGACCGACTTGCCTGTTCACCACAGGAATTAATAATCAAGATCCTGTACAAGGAACACCTGGGTGCTCGCACTCCATTACAACTCTGGTGCCGCCTTTGGCTACTTGTGAGTGAACACACACAATGCCGGATGTTACCCTGTGGGTGATATGGTCTGCCGAGTTACCTACCGACCTGCAGATACTCCTTCTGCCACACTCCTTCTTGTCTATCAGCTCTCGCCTTCGCATCACAGATCAGCTGTATGCGCTACTGGACAAAAACTGCCAGCACACCTCTCACCGCTGGTTGGCACAACACCGTCTGTTTACCGGTCGTCTGTTGGCAGAGGCACATCTCGTTCCACCTCCATGCCATCTACACCACCGGGCAGTACCCGTTCACTCTCTCCTCTTTCTGAGCACCCAAGAATAGCACACACAACATATGTTCTGGTTTACATTCCGGAACAGATCAGTGAGGACAAACATCCTCTGCTGTCATAATCACCACCACATCCGGCTCTTCCATACTGTTGTTACCACAAAATTTTCGGGGATGAGGCTAAGAAGTGCAGATTACCTTGCCAGCGCCCAAACACCAACCACAGGATCTAAAAGACGCTGAGTCCTGCAGTGAACTTCACAGGTGTCCTCAAACATTGCGCTCCATCCACTCGTCCTCTCGGCCGAGCGGTCGTTTATGTGTGACCGACATTTTGTCGCGGTTGATTTTCCTAGTCGACACAGGCACTGACATGTCCATCATACCTACATCATTGGCTCCTCCCATTTTTTCACTGACGAAGTCGCTTCTATGCGCTGTCAACGCATCAACATTACAAACTGTCGGCTCTTCTAAAGTTATGATGCATCTATCTCCTTCTCCACATTTCCCATGGACTTTCTACATCACCAACATTGATGCATCAATTCTCGGTATGGATTTCTTGTCCCATTACAAACTCTCCCCGAACGTAGTCCAAGGTTCAGTGCTACACCACCCTTCTGACACTCAGATACCGTGCACAGGCACTTATGCACGTCGTTCCGTTTCCGTTGCAACATGTGATTTGGTTTGTGAGTGCTCCACCCTCGCGGACAAAATTGTGACTTATGTCAATAATCTACTGTCAGAGTATGACACAAAGGCGATACTCCATCAGCAAAACGATGAGTTGAAACAACGCATTGCTCACACTTTCGACGAGCTCACCACGCTCGTACCTTGCTGCTGCAACTGCAATCCACAGTTCCTTCACGTGATCGACCTTCATCAACAGACACGAGCATGAACACTCATCAGGTTAGTTCAGAAACATTCATTGCGTGTGACGATTCACATTCAGTGATCTCTCCACCCGCCACACGCCCGATATGTGCATTGCCATGTGTTTCAAACAGTGCTTCTAATGACAGTCACGCACATGATGCAAATATGCCCACCACGCAGGCAGCCGCCCCGCATGTTGGTAAACATTCCCCCTCTCTCATGTGCCAACCATGTGATTTGGTGGCCATTGCTGTTCCATCGCTGTTCCCCGCGCGATGCCAACCCCTCTCTCGCCTGCGCCAGTTACTCAAGGCGAAGCTAGCAACAGACAGTCGCTGCATGCCCCGATCTACTCCATGCTGCGCATGCAGCCAGCCTCTCCAAACAAGTGCACACCACGCTGACGTAATAGGCATATGACTTTCGTGCTGCCTTTTCCCACTTGTGCTAATGGATATGCCTCATCGCACCCCAAGTGTCCCAAAAACTTCACGTCAGAACATTACTCAGCCTTGTGTGTAGTTCTCAGTTTCTTCTGTCACTGAGGGAACGACACACAAGATAATTACCACTGCTGGCCCTCCTATTAGGCACAAGGTCAGACGCCTCAACCCCATTAAGTTCAGCGCAGCCCGGCAACAAATTAACGAACTTCTGGAGGCAGGCATTCTACAGCCATCGGACAGCAATTGGTCTTCACCGATTCACCTCATCCCCAAACATGATGGTTCTTTCCGAATGTCCAGTGGTTACAGATGCTTAAACACTCGTACCATTATGGACAATTACCCCTTGCTGAACATAAAACATTTCACTCATATGTTAGCGGGCACCACAATTTTCAGTGTGATTGACTGTAAACGTGCCTATCACAGATTCCCGTAGTGCCGGAAGACATTCCAAGGACTACTATTATCATGCCACTCGGTTTGTTCCAATAAAACTTCATGCCATTCAGCTTAAAGAATGTGGCACAAATGTGGCAATGTTTCCTTGACTCAATCGTATGACAGTTCGAGTTCAACTTTGCCTACCTGGATGACATCCTCATTTTCAGCAAGTTGACTGAGTACCACGAAGATCATTTATCCCAGGTCCTCCAGACCTTGAACTCCAACGGTGTCGAGGTCAGCAAAGATAAATTTCAATTGCGCCATTCTTCTGTGACATTTTTGGGTTACACTATCTCTGCAGACAAAATACAGCCTCCCAAATCCCGCGTGCAGGCTATCACTTCATTGCCACCTCCGGCTTCATACAAATAACTCCGACATTTCCTGGGTACTATACATTACTACCGCCGACCACTACCTACTGCTGCTGCCGTGCAGGCCCCGCTGACAGACTCACTGTCCAGCAAGCAGACTTCGGGCCTTAAGCTAGTCCGTTGGACTGAACATATGCTAGAGGCACAGCATTAGCTCACGCCATCATACTCGCCCACTCCAATCTGTCTGCTGAGTTGTTCATCACTACGGACGCCAGCGACATCACGGTTGGGGCAGTATTACAGTAACACAAAGGTGACACAGTTTCACCCCTTCATTTCTTCTCTAAAAACTGTCTACAGCACAGAAGAAATATTCTGATTTTCATAGAGAACTTCTGATGGTCTATGAAGCCGTCAAACACTTTCGCCCTGACATCGAGAGCTGTTCTTTCTTCATCCTTACTGACCACAAACCACTGGCGGAAGCCTTCTGCAACCCTCCCGAGGACCCATCCCCTCAGCGTTTCTGCCACTTCGACCTGGTCTCCCAATTTGCTACGGACATACGCTACATCAAAGGCACGGAAAACATCCCCGCTGATTTCTTTTCGAGGATCAATACTGTCTCACGCCTCGTCGATTTATCTGACCTCACCACTCTCCATGCCTCTGACAAGGAATCTCAAGCTCTTGTCACGGATCCTAAGACATCACTTGTGTTTACCAAAGCAAGTTCCCCAACGTTTTGGACGAAGTGTGGTGCGACTCTTCTATCCACACTCTGTGGCCGTTGCTCCCTTCCATGTTGCACCGACAAGCCTTTGACGCCTTGCATAACCTTGCCCACCCTGATGTCCGTACCACCACACGTCTCGTCACTGAGCGTTTTGTTTGGAAAAATGTTAAGCAGGACTGTCAAACCTGGGCATGCAGCTGCATTTCCTGCCAAAGCAACAAAATCGGAATCGGATACCACACCTCTCCCCCTCCTTGGCAAGTTTGACATTCCACAAGGATGTCTTTGTCATGTACATATCGACCTTATCGGCCCTCTGCCACCGTCAGAGCGTCACAGATACATCCTCTCCACAATTGACCGCATGTCTTGATGGGTGGAAGCTGTTCCTTTTCCCAACATCACCGCTGAAACCGTGGCCAAGGGATTTGTCTCATCATGGATTGCTAGGTTCAGTTGCCCATCCACCATCACCACCGACCAGGGTCGACAGTCTGAGTCTGCACTTTTCACGATTCTATGTAACCTTTGCGGTATCAAAACAATCCATACAACAGCCTACCACCCGCAAAGCAACGGTTTAGTGGAACGATGGCACTGCACCCTTAAAATAGCACTCAGGTGCCATGACTGCCTCTGGTCTGAGGTGCTTTCTTGGGTGTTACACGGCCTCTGTTCGACCTTTAAACCTGACTTATAGGGAACCATTTCCGAATTCGTTTTCAGCGAGAACCTGGTTCTACCTGAAGAACTTATCCTGTCTCAAGCACCCAAGGATTTCCCCTCCTCCCCAGACTTTATTAGTAGAATGCGCACCGACTTTAGACACACACAGCTACACCTGCCTGTCAGTCATTCCCCACCAGACACTTACATGCCAACCACACTCAACACATGCTCCCACATTATGCTCATGGACGATTCTGTTACACAACCCCTGCAACCCCCATACCTCGTCCCCTTTGAAGTAATCTGGAGGGGTGAGACGACGTTCAACATTATGGTTAAAGATCACCTGCAGACCGTTTCGCTACACAGGCTCAAGCATGCTTTCGTGGACTCCGACACCCCTCTGCCATCCCGAACGGACCATCGTCACCGCAGTTCGCAGGTTTCCCAAGCATGTTGTCATTGAATCCATGCACAGGATTTGATGACGTTTCATCTACTGGAGTGACTTGCTCCCCAGCTTTCAACTTCCGCTGCAACGACATGTCAATTGTCGCTTTCGACGACCGTGTGCTCATGCTCCTTACAGACACCGCAGACTCGACACTCAATGACGAACTAGATGTCAAGATACTGCATAGCCTGTCCCTCCCCTGAGAGTGCAATCCATCAAGAGTTTGTGCATTCATCTCCTCGGACGGCATTAGGGGCAAGAACACTCGCATGCCATATCCCTCCCCACACCTCTACTCCCAGGCTGGCCGATGCATTGTCCGCTCCACCTGGCTGTCTGATTATGTTGTGGACCTGTAGCCCATCACTGTGCCTTCGCATGCCACCCGGACTGAGATGGAGCTTCCAGTCATGCACCTGCTGCCTTGCACTACTCACTCCAACACTGATGCCCACATGACCTCCCCCCCAGGCCTCACAGGCTGTACTCTGTACTGCAGAGAGGGGGGGGGGGTAGAGGAGGGGGTCGGGGGACTGTGTGGCATCAGTAGGTGACATTGACCATGTAAAGCATGATGTTTGAATTCTAACTGCTTTGTACATTGTACAGTGTACACATGTATCTTTCTTTGTGCTCAAGTATATGTATGTATAGACATTTATGGGAACAGTTTGTTGCATATACAGTTATCCTTATTTCCATTTCCCATACATACATAAAATGCGCAAATAAGACCTCAAATTCTGGAAATCGAAAAGTTGTGTGATGTAAACAATTGGAGGGTTAATTATAAATGTAATTACAAAGAATATTAACTACTGAGGAGGACATAAAAATAGATACTAAATGAAAATACATCGCTTGGTAATAACTTTTAAGCTGTTTCTCAAGATAATGAGGTTTTTGTGTTAACACATTAATCAAGTGCAATTATGGTAATTAGAAGCGTTAGTTATTTATGCCAACATTTACACAGTCTCTTAATATTTGTTGCTATATATTTATTACTTCAATTTCTCTATTAGATGTTTGATTTAGCATTTGTACATAATTTTGTTAATGACAACAATCTATTGACAATTACGACAATATGTGTCCTTCCAGAATATTCTATATGTTTTCACAAAAATATTTGGTGTTTTAGCAAATTAGATAGGTCGATACCTATAAAGTTACACATACAAGGCCTTAGGAAGCACAGTATTGTCTGATAACTACCTGGATGCTTATAAAAATTGTTGTATCAGACACTTCATATTAATCTGTATCGTTATTTGTTGTATCATTATATGTTGATGGAATGGTGGGAATTCCCTAACTGCATTGGCAGCATAGATGGGAACCAGGTTAGAATGAAGTGTTCTAAAAACAGTGACTCAAATTAGTTTTGTCATGAAAACTTGTTTTCAATTGTCCTGCTTGCAATCATTGATCACAACTTTGTGGTTATCGACGTGAGCCACAATGGAAGACATTGTGGCAGCCAAAGTTTTGAAAACTGCATTTTTCTGGGAATTTAGATGAGAAAAATGTATTTGGCCTCCAAAACCATTCCCGGGCTCAGATATGCCTGACCCTCGTGTGTTGACAGGTGAAGAAAGTTTTAAATTTCAAACCTATCTGATGACCCCTTTCCCCAAATCTCCGGCCTTGGAAGATCATTCAAAAGCAATTTTCAATAAACAAATATGCAGTGTGTGGAGTGGCAGGTTGAATTATGTTTAAGTTAGTGGTTGTTACAGTTCGCTGTTTTTTTCCTGCAAGCCTGGCAACCAATTCTATGGTCAGCCAGAAAGTGAAGGGAAACATACTGACCTTAGTTTCCAGTCTCCATGGCCACATTCTGGTCCAGCCCACTGAAAGAAAAGTTTCTATTCTCCTTCTGCTGAGCATGATCAGAACCATGATTTTTAAATTAAAGTATAAAGTTATATTTAACAATTGTCTTGATAAAAGTTTCTCACATACAACACTTGGAAATTCACTACGTTCAATTGAACTCTAATCTTTCTATTCTAACAGTGCACTTAGGAGTTCAGAGGCAACCTCTACGGCAGGTTCCTACCAGATTGGCTTTCGCCCTGACTAATAACACTCAAATGAAAGTTTACGATAAGTGTTCAAAATTGATGCTCGCCATAGAAGTGGAAATAATAGTTGCCACTTGCCAAGCAGATTTATAATTCTCACGGACAACAAATTAACAGTTACTTTGGCAAATTCTAAGCAATCCAGGATGGTGTACAGTCCTTGCAAGTTCACTCCATTTTTACTGCAAATATGCAATCCGTCACAGTCCAACTCTGACATCATCTGAGGCAGAGCGCGATCCAACGTTTAACAGATGTGGATCTTACAGCGGCTGAGTTCAAAGTGAACCTTTCAACTGATGCTGACACTGAAAATAAGGAGCCTGTTCTTGGCTCAGGGTGGTACAGTTTAGCCAGAAATTGTCATTCCTATGGTTCCCAAGGGGGAGACAATTGATATTACATTTCTTCTTGATTCGTCCTTGCTGGTGGGTACCTGTAAAAAAGAAGTAAACACAGTCTGCTGGGGGATTAGTAAACTTAATCTCAACCTATAAGGGTGGTATTCACTGCCACCGGCATAGGAAGGACTTTACCACCCTCCATGCACTACAATCCTCAGGATTGAGTGTAGACACAAGGTCTGCCCATTCCTGGTTCCAGTGTTGCTCAACTTCTGCCTTAATTTCCCATCTCATGAGTTTTAAGTGGTCCTTTGTGTCTGGTTGGTGAGTGAGCTGCCATTCACGAAACAGTCGGTTCTTCTTGGTGATTGCGTTCTGAACAGGGTGAGGTGGCTGACACGAGAAGTCTCGTGGCCCTTGGTGATGTCTCGGCATGGCTTCGACTGCTGCTCAGAATATTCTTCGGGTGAAGAATGGTAGGGTGGCATCTGCCCCTACCTCTGTGAGGATTGGTATGTCCTCAAGGAGTTCAAGGGCTTTCATCCTAAAGCACTTGGTGTCCAGCCTGAGGTAGCTTGGACGGCTCTCTGGAAGAGAAGCTTCAACAACGTCAAGACCAAAAATGACCGGAACGTTGTTGGAGGACAGGATGTTTCACGTCTCAGCAGTCATGCTGCTGCCCTCAAGAAGAGCAATATTGAGCATGTCCAGTTGTCCCCTTACAGGGAAAATTGTGATCGCGCCGTTATGAAGGAAGACACCACCAAGCTGGCCATGCTTCTTCGGTCACCCAACCAGCTGGTGACTCAGCTACTGGTGCTCATGGGAGCAGTGACAGCAGCCCTCCAGGCCACTGCCTGGAGAAGCCAGCCTTAAAATGGATAACGACCATATTTATGGGTTAACGATTAGCATGTTCAATGCTAGAGGCCTCCACCCCCAGCAGAGCGAATTTCGCCAGTTCCTATGCGATGATGTGGCCAACATCTGCCTTGCACAGGAGACCTTCCTCAAATGTGGGGTCAACGTGCGAGCAGCAAATTTTTGCTGCTACCGAGATGACAGAGCCACCCACAGGGGCGGCACTGCCATCTACGTGAAGAAGTCACTGTGCCACCACTGGGTCCAACTGCCAGTGCTTAATGCACTGGGGGCCACAGGAGTAGCCAACACCACCACCGGAAAGATTCTTTTCATGTTGGTGTACCGGCAGCCTGGCAGACCGCTAGATGAAGTGGACTTCGACACCCTGCTGTCGTTGGAGGGGTGAGCTTTCATTGCCAGGGATTTCAATGCAAAACACACTGAGCAGAACTCATGAACTGTCAATCGCAGCAGGCGCCGCCTCTCTCGCACTGTTCAACCTTCCAACTGCCTCTCGGGCTGTATTTATATAGGTGCTAGAGCGGATGGCCGACGGAACATCTGTTGCCTATGGCTTTCTGCATACTGCAGCAGCCTCCGAACAACTGCTTTCTCGGGCACCTAATCTTTAATATCACAGTTATAAATTGGTTCAGAAACTTCTTAATTTTTACATGTATTCAGTTAAGCTGTTTGAAAGTATAGAAGAAGTTTCAGCTCGCTTGAATTAAAGCTTTGGCTTCTAGAAGCTTTTATGGTGGAACTAACGGTAGATCATTACCTCTGAACCATACCTTTACTAGAACTTATATATTGACTGATATTAATACCACAACTCTAAAATTTGGCATAGCTCTAATATTTGGTATGTTTTATCATCTGTCTTAACTAAAATTCTCTTCTCTTAAAATTACAGGTACTTAATCTACTACAACTGGGCATAATTGAGTTAAAAAATTGGTTTTTACTTAATTACTCGAAAACTATAACGTTGTCTCTCAGTTATGATTTTTAGGATGAACTGAAGCATAAACCAAATTTTTAAATTTCTAAGTCAAATATTTAGCACTTTTGATTTTTCATAAAAATGCGGATACTGGTTGTAATTTTTGTTCTATAGTTTTGAAAATTGCACCACTTATTTATGAGATGTAAAGGCACATTCTGACCAAATTCTGGCATTCTATCTTTATTATTTACCGCCACTTATTTTCCTCTTAAAATGGCATTTTTACATAAACTATTAAGTCTATGTACATAAAACTTGATATTTGTGACTTACCAAACGAAAGTGCTGGCATGTTGATAGACACACAAACAAACACAAACATACACACCAAATTCAAGCTTTCGCAACCAACAGTTACTTCATCAGGAAAGAGGGAAGGAGAGGGAAAGATGAAAGGATCTGGGTTTTAAGGGAGAAGGTAAGGAGTCATTCCAATCCCGGGAGCGGAAAGACTTACCTTAGGGGGAAAAAAGGACAGGTATATACTCGCACACAGACACATATCCATCCGCACATACACAGACACAAGCAGATGTTACCCGCTTGTGTCTGTGTATGTGCGGATGGATATGTGTGTGTGTGTGTGTGTGTGAGTGTATACCTGTCCTTTTTTTCCCCTAAGGTAAGTCTTTCCACTCCCGGGATTGGAATGACTCCTTACCCTCTCCCTTAAAACCCACATCCTTTTGTCTTTCCCTCTCCTTCCCTCTTTCCTGATGAAGTAACTGTTGGTTGTGACAGCTTGAATTTTGTGTGTATGTTTGTGTGTCTATCAACATGCCAGTGCTTTCGTTTGGTAAGTCACATCATCTTTGTTTTTAGATATATTTTTCCCACGTGGAATGTTTCCCTCTTTTATAAACTTGATATTTGGAACTTTGTTATACTAAACTATATCTTAACGAAGTTTTAAACTTAAGTTTTGATTTTTAATTTCATACTTAATTGTGGTGCAACACTTGTGTGCTATGCGCAGATGCGTTAAGGTGACGTGGCACTAGTAGCAGTGAACTGGGGTAAGGCCCGGCATACTCGCTCGCCTCTGTATCTCACACATGATACAGCACTTGCTTTGCTTCAAGTGCCAGTCATGTGGTGGAAAATGCCTTCAATATATTTGCTCAAGACTGATGACTCTTTTCAAGACCTATAAACTTACAATTGATGCTGCAGAAACTGTAGCCAAAATGGCATATTTGTGGCTTAAATTATACTACAATGGCCCATTAGTTTGTGCAAACATATTATTATTTCAACTGAATTGTATTGTACAATGCAATGTTCATCTGGTACTGTATCATGCAACTGTGCATTTATTTACGAACAAAGACACCAGCTGTTTGATTAATACTTGTTTCAATTTTTTTCGTTGTTGCTGCCTTTTTCATTGCATTTTTATAATCACAGTGTCATATATCATAACAAATACATTTGCACACACCAACACAATTCGAGCTTTCTATTTCTTCTGCCATCTTGCACACACTTACCTGCCACAGACTCTGTAGAAAATGACAACCTTCCAACTGCATGCCACAGGCAAGAGCAGCCCAGTGCGGGCGCCCGCCCCATTTGACCAGGACGATGTTGTAATGCACATCTGTGCAGCACAGAGTCCAAGGCGGGTGTCCACACATATTGTGCACTTCCTTTTTGACAGAGCCTTAATGTGCGCAAACATGGAAGACACTATACAGGTAGACTAATAGTAAAATATTATTTTAATGACAGGTGCAAATATTTAACAACACTTCGCCAATAAATTATTGAATGCCTGAATGTTGATGTAATGAACATTCAAATTATACTTTAAAAAAATTCCGATGGCATCATTTTGTCGCCTCCAAAATTTTGGCACCCTAAGTAGCTGCATATTTTGCACCTGCTTAAATATGGCCGTGCCTGTACCAAATAGGACTAACAGGGGTATTTAAGGAATACAGAGATATAGAGAAGGGCAGCACAAATGGTCATATGTTCATTTGACCTGTGGGATGCTGAAGAAACTGATTTGGCAGACATATTAAGATAGAAGGAAACCCTGCTGAATCAGCTTTAAATAGTGAATGTAGGAATATACTATAACCCCCCATAGTGATTGTGAGAACAAGATTAGATTAATTACAGCACCCACAGAGGTGTTATAAATAACCCTTCTTCTCACACTCCGTATGTTAATAGAATGGGTAGATACTCTAATATTTATTTATTTCATATTCATTTACTTACATTTCCTGTGCATGGAGGCAGCACAATGAGAGCTTTTGCAAATATCGGAGATGATAATATGACAATAATTACATTTACAAAATATGTTGCACACTATAATTGTTGCAGCTTATATCAGTGGGACAATGAGAAGTACCCTCTGCCATACATTTTACAACGGTTTGCGGAGAGTAGATGTAAATGTAGAATTATCTTCTGGGGCAGTGCATCTAAACTAAATGAAGGGTTTGTTCAGCAGGAAAGAGAAGTAAGAATACTGTGTAAAGTAGATAACTGTACATTTCACAAATGCCCTTTTAAGGATCGTGGAATTCTTACTCTCACTTCCCAATACATTTATTCCTAGTTTTTGTTGTTGATAATAAAAATCAGTTTTAGCTGAACAGTGATTTACAGAGACACAATACAAGACACAAAAATAACTTACACGTAGACTTTGCTTCTTTGACCAGGGTTCAGAATTGATTGAGGCCCTTTGGTGATAAGGCATTCATCACCCACAGATGGATCACATGACACATCAACGAGCTGATCTGTTATCTGCCAGTGTTCGAAAGACACAAGAAAGAACAAATCCCATTGTAGTGTATATGGAATTGTATCAGAACTTCTGAATGACATGTTGTTGATGGTGACAGAGTGTGCAGACTCATGTTAGGGAATGTTTGTCCTGTAAACAGAAAGAGCGGACATTGGTGGAAGGAAAACCATGGCATATCTGACTTATTTACAACAGCACTGCACTGTTCATTCTTGTTGAAACTTTCCTTGCCAATAGCTGTTAAGGGATGTGTCGCAATGTTACAACCATGGCAAGTTTCACAAACGATGAATACACCAACATCCACCTCACCTATGGGCTTGCCAAGGGAAGACCTGACATTGCAAGACTACTATATCATGAGAGGTTTCCTAACTGGTGCCTTCCATCCACAAAAACATCTTACTCTGTGGATAGGCACTTGAGGGAGTGTGGTGCATGTGTAGCACCTCCAGGTTGACCATCGATGTACAGTGCTGATGATGAAGAGAATTTTTACAAACTGTTTTGGTGGGCCAAAGAATAAGATGCAGGTCTCTTGCCACTGTGGTCAAAATGTCACATTCTACTGTTCTGTGAGTACTGCACAAAAGCCATTACTACCCCTTTCACATGCAGAAGGTACAAGCATTATCCCCAGGAGACTACCGGCAGAGAATGAACTTCTGCATATTCATCATAAGCTGTCAGAGACATTGTTCACGAACAATGCTGTTCACCTAAAAAGCCTATTTCACGAATGAGAGCATAGTGAATTTGTATTATTGGCACAAATGTGTAGAAGAAAAACCTCACAGCAGAGTGGTACAAGGGTACTGACAATGATGCAGTATCAGTATCTATTGTGGAACCATTGATCATCATCTCATAGGGCCACATGTGTTACCATCAATGCTGACAGGAGAGCAACATCTGCGGTTCCTGGATACAATATCACCAGAATTGTTGGAAGACGTTAGTTTGGCCTCTCATATGAATCTGTGGTACATGTACAACAGAGCCTCACTTCAGTGGCACAGTGCAATGCCTCTTGACTCTTCTGGATGGATTGGTCGTGGAGGCCCTGAAGCATGGCCAGCTAGACTGACAGACCTTCGCCTATGTTGGCACACAGGAACACACGAAAACCTGCATAACATTTCTTGATCTTATAACCTTTCTTTTTGTGTGGCCATCAGAAATCTGTGATTTATAGAGGAGGAATTGTTGATGTCAACAACCTCTGACACTGAATACAACATGCCTTTGATATTACGCAAAGAGGTACAGACATGATGGATCATGTTCAGCAATCCCTTCTGTGAAGAGTTGAACACTTGGCTGCCATTTTGAACTGTACTTATGAAACTCCACTGCAGCTTCTGGTCATGTGTTTCTATGTTAGTTTAGATTAGTACAGTTGTACCGTTTTTGTTTGGATTAACTAAGACATAACTGAGCAGTTGTAATTTGTATTCTGATTCTTTGTGTTCATCCCTTAATATTAAATCCAGGACACAAAAACCAAATAATAAAACATGCAAATGCAATAATACAGTTCCTCCTCAGTTTTCTTCTCCCATGCTGACTAACCACAATACATAACAATGACTGGCGAAAATGGAATGAGATAAATGTGGATACTGTCACTGCTCGCATTGTCATGCAGACCGTCACTTGGCGCCACATGCCTCGTCTTCTAGTTGGCAGTATCGGCTACCTACAACACCTGCACGCTGCATGGTGTTACTGATCTTCCCCTTGGCCTATACTGGTGCACAGGGACACACAAAAAGCCTGCATAACATTTCTTGACCTTGCTGTATAACATTCAGTTGCTTTGCCATTTAGTGACACACGAACATGGGGAAAACGAATTTATGTTTGTAGCTCAATGTGTGATACTTTGTATGAAATATTTTTCTCATTTATGACTCACCCCTGTGTAAATAGGACCCAGTATTCATAGTTGTGAAAATATTCTCTTTGAAAAATGCTGTTGTTATCAAGTAAATATTAAGCTACTAATAGGATATAAAAAGCAGTCGTACAATAAAACTAGAGAGGCAGCATATGTTTTCCCAGTAGTAGCTTTCTCACTAACTTACTTGATTAAATTAGATGGCATAAGGGTGAAAAGCATTAAATGATGTAGTGTGACAGATAATTGTTAATACAGTAAACAGATTAAGTTTCAATGATGTCTTTGTTACAAGTTAATGTATATCTAAACTCATTTCACATCCCTGAAGGTTTTCTTTCTTGATGGGATTTGCAGGACACAATGAAAGAATGAATGAATAGAGACAACGGTATTATCAGGAGAGTTCCAGAAAAGGGTGACAGGACTGTTCTTGACCCCTGTGTGCA
Source organism: Schistocerca americana (assembly GCF_021461395.2). Taxonomy (NCBI): domain Eukaryota; kingdom Metazoa; phylum Arthropoda; class Insecta; order Orthoptera; family Acrididae; genus Schistocerca; species Schistocerca americana. Next base: position 135,863,425 of record NC_060123.1, read on the forward strand.
TAAATGATCTGACAGATAGGGTAAGAAGGTATCTGTGATTGTTCGTTGATGATGCTGACAGTCTCATGTCTAAGAGACTGTAGGAGGATACAGCATGACTTGGACAGAATTTCTATTTGGTGCGGTGAATGATGAGTTGCTCTAAATGTAGAAAGTGTAAAAAAATGTAAATTAATGTAGATGAGTAGGGAAAATTATTATGTAATGTTTGAATACACTATTAGTGGTGTGCTGATTGACACAGTCATGGTGATTAAATATCTGGGTTTACTGTTGCAAATTGACATGAAATGGAGTGAACGTGTAAGGTCAGTTGTAGGGAAGCAAGTGGTCAACATTGGTTTATTGGGAGAATTCTAGGAAAGTGTACATCATCTCTCAGAACACTTGTGCAATCCGTTTTTGAATACTGCTCGACTGTTTAGGATCACCACCAGGTCTGAATTAAAGGAAGGTACCAAAGCAATTCATAGGTGTGCTTCCAGATTTATTACTAGTAGTTTTTATCAACAAAGGAGTATTATGGAAATGCAGTGTCAATTTAAGTGGGAATCCCTGGAGGGAAGATGTTCTTTTTATGAATCACTATTGAGAAAGTTTAGAAAACGGGTATTTGTGTTAAACTCCAGAATGAGCATACCACCACCAAGATACAACTCATGTAAGAACCCTGAAGACAAGAGAAGAGAAGCCAGGGCTTGAAGAGAATCATACAGACCACTCCATTTAGGAGTGGAACAAGAAACCAAATGACTAGCAGTGTGACAAGGAACCTTCTACAATGCACTGTATGGTGTATGTAGTTGCAGATGTAACCCATTTCAATTGGTACATTATATACATGATTTGCATGCGAACAGATCTAGTAATCTGTTTGTGTCCCCAAAATATATTTTAGTCCATTAGATAAAGCTAACACTGGCCTTCAGTATCATTTAAAATTGTACAAGTGATTATTTGGTTCAAAAGGCATTTTGTAATTATAATTAGGGGTCAGTTAGTGACATACGAGTGAGGTCATGAACTACACTATGTGATCAAAAGTATCCGGACACCCCCAGAAACATACATTTTTCATATTAGGTGCATTGTGCTGCCACCTACTGCCAGGTACTCCATATAAGCAATCTCAGTAGTCATTAGACATTGTGACAGAGCAGAGTGGGGCACTCCGCAGAACTCACGGACTTTGAACGTGGTCAGGTGATTGAGTGTCATTTATGTCATATGTATGTATGTGAGATTTCCACACTCCTAACCACCCTTAGGTCCATTGTTGCCGATGTGATAGTGAAGTGTAAATGTGAAGGGACTTGGACAGCACAAAACCGAACAGGCCGACCTTGTCTGTTGGCTGACAGAGACTGCCGACAGTTGAAGAGGGTCGTAATGAGTAATAGGCAGACATCTATCCAGACCATCACAAAGGAATTCCAAACTGCATCAGGATCCACTGCAAATACTATGACAGTTAGGCAGGAGGTGAGAAAACTTGGATTTCATGGTCAAGCGGCTGAACATAAGCCACACATCATGCTGGTAAATGCCAAATGGCGCTTCGCTTGGTGTAAGGAGCGTAAACATTGGATGATTGAACAGTGGAAAAACATTGTGTGGAGTGACAAATCATGGTACACAGTGTGTAAATCTGATGGTGTGGTGTGGGTATGGCGAATGCCTGCTGAACGTCATCTGCCAGCGAATGTAGTGCCAACAGTAAAATTTGGAGGCAGTGGTATTATGGTGTGGTCATCATTTTTATGGAGGGGGCTTGCACCCCTTGTTGTTTTTCATGGCACTATCACAGCACAGGCCTACATTGATTTTTTAAACACCTTCTTGCTTCCCTTTGTTGAAGAGCAATTTGGGAATGGTGATTGCATCTTCCAACATGATCGAGTGTCTGCTCATAAGGCACAGCCTGTGTTGGAGTGGTTACATGACAGTAACATCCCTGTAATGGAGTGGCCTGCACAGAGTCCTGACCTGAATCATTTAGAACACCTTTGGGATGTCTTGGAACCCGAATTTGTGCCAAGCTTCACCAACCGACAATGATACCTCTTCTCAGTGCAGCACTCTATGAAGAATGGGCTGCCATTCCCCAATAAACATTCCAGCACCTGACTGAACTTATGCCGTTGACAGTGGAAGCTGTCATCAAGGCTAAGGGTGGGCCAACACCATACTGAATTCCAGCATTACCGATGGAGGGTGACACAAACTTGTAAGTCATTTTCAATCAGGTGTATGGATACTTTCGATCACATAGTGTATCATACTGGAAGAAGCTGTCTCATGTCAATGTGGGGAGTTTGTCTGAAAGTACCAGCAGCTAGCAGCAAAGCCACAAGAGTATCAGCTTGTGAAATTTTTGAATAGCATATCTGTATGCTGCTCTGTTTTGTCTTGTTATTCTACTAGAGCGCAACAAATTTTATACACACTGTTTCAGTTAATGTATGACCATTAATTTCTATTTCTGCAGTTAGCAAGTAAATTTTTGCCCATTTTATATTTTGTAATGCGAGTTTTTGTGAGATGAAGACTTAAATCTCTTTCACTGTCAATGAGAAGAGGACATAGAACTTTGACAGGAATCCAGAAACTTTCTGCTAAAAATCAACTCTGCCATTATAACTACACAAGAGTCCAGAGCTTCTGTTATGCGTTCCAAAACACAGATAGCGGTGATCTCCACATATGATTTATATATTTTTTGCACCAAAAATCCCTGTTTGTTTTTACTATGAAACCAGTCAGTCTTATCAAAATGAGTTTTGAATAGTTTCTTTTCCTTACATGTGAGCAGTCCACAATGAAGCTCCGAATATCACTTGAAAGATGTTATGAGGATGCTCTAGAAAGGTATACAAGTTATTGTTTCTAAACCAAAATTAGACCTTTTCTTTTTGCACAATTTTTTAGTAATTTCTCCTCATACAGTGAGACTGGCACTTGCTCTTAATGATCAGATTAAAATATTGTGCAGTCACGGATGCTTATCTATTGTGAAATGAACTTACCCTTTTTTCAGTTAATAAAAAAATGTGTAGTACGCTGCAAGGAGAATTATTCTAGGAAACAGAACAAGAATACAGTTCTGGAGAAAAGTATCAAAGTTAGAGTAACATAACCATGGAATAAATAGTGTCTACATTGAAAGTTAAATGGGGTCTGTGATTATACTTAATAAAACAAAATATTTTTGTTGTTGTTGATTTTGTTATGATTTCATAACAGATTATGGCAGCAACACTAAATGGCGAGTGGTGGAGAGCTGTCACAGCCATAAGATTCCTCTGGTTTGCACATCTTTTACTAGAATCGAATCAGACTACAGGCAATCATAGCTTTTGCATCATCTGTAGACAATGCACATGAAGCACCAGATAGTGCCTGCACTATCAGTAGCAAGATGGTTGTGCTCATGTGGGCATTATGAAAGCTAAAGAAAATGTATGGTGTTTTTGTGATCCTCTAAAGGGCAGAAGTCCATATTCAACATCTTAAAATACACACACCAAAAAAAGTTTTGCATCACCCCAGATCCCAGAACTCCTGAAGACAGATGTTGACTGTGGATATTGTATCGCAGACACAGTCCCTTTGCCTGTTCAGAGATGTCACCAAACCCATCCAAAGATGTAAACAACCATGCGTGAGCAGCGCCTATTAGATGGAGGGGGTCTGACAGCCGATCAGTTCCAGTCATTCCACCAAGGAAGGAGGTACATGCAGCGCAGTACACAAGGGCCCAACAACATGCTGAATGGACAGCTCAGGATTGGCATCAAGTTCTCTTCACCGATGTCGCATATGCCTTCAACCAGACAATTGTCGGAGACGTGCTTGGAGGCAACCTGGTCAGGCTGAATGCCTTAGACACACTGTCCAATGAGTGCAGCAAGGTGGAGGTTTCCTTATGTTTTGGAGTGGTATTATGTGGGGCTGACATATGCCACTGATGGTCATTGAAGGTGCTGTAACAGCTGTATGATATGTGAATGCCATCCTCCGACCGATAGTACAACCATATTGGCGAGGCATTCATCTTCATGGACGACAATTTGCACTCCCATCGTACACATCTTGTGAATGACTTCCTTCAGGATAATGACATCGCTTGAATAAAGTGGCCAGCATGTCCCCAGACATGAACCCTATCGAACAAGCCTAGGTTAGATTGAAAAGGGCCGTTTACGGACGATGTGATGCACCAACCATTCTGAGGGATCTATACCGAATCCCTGTTGAGGAGTGGAACAATCTGGGCCAACAGTGCCTTGATGAGCTTGTGGATAGTGTGCCACGATGAATACAGGCATGCATCAATGCTGGAGAATGTGCTACTGGGTATTAGAGGTAACAGTGTGTACAACAATCTGGACCACCACCTCTGAAGGTCTTGCTGTATGGTGGTACAACATGCAATGTGTGGTTTTCCTGAGCAATAAAAAGGGAAGGGCAGAAATGATGTTTATGTTGATTTTTATTCCAGTTTTCTTTGCAGGTTATGGAACTCTCAGAACCAACGTGATGCAAAACTTTTTTTGATGTGTGTACATTGTGTTAACATTATGAACACAGGTGTCAGTTTAGTGTAGACAGTTCAATAGCAGCAGGATAAAAATAAATGATGAGCAGTAATGTTTGTTGGAGCAAATAACCTAGTTAACATGGACCAGAAAAGGTCAGATAAAGGGAAAAATTGTGTAGTCACAAATTTTTGTACAGTGGTAGAAATGAGTGTCATGAACAACATACTAAAAATCTTCACTGTTGGGGAGTGAGCATGGAGGCTTTAGTGAAAATGTTTCCCAGTGCAGATTTAAACTACATTAAATTTCCTACCAAAAAACATTCTGTTCACTTTTTCTCCAGGACTAGGAGACATTCCAGGTGAAGGGAAAATCACAATTATTATAAAGAGTGTTTTAATGGTATAAAATTACTGTTAATCAAAGTGGATTAAGAACAAATACTAAATGTGTGTACCATGTCTAAGTGCAGCAGAAACAAAAATAACTCCACTGTATAAACATGAGCTCAACAAGAGATCTGGACAAGAAATATTGGGGAGGTATAGCCTGTCAGCAAATTGCAAAGAAAGCAGTACTCGTGGGGGGGTGGGGGGTGTAGACAGATAGCTTATCCCAGAAGAATGCTAAAGTTGCCATACAGAATGAGGAAGGATCAGTTTCCTCTTTTGCAGAGATTTACATAGATTCTATCCATATGAGTTACAATTATTAGTAACTTAAATCTGTATTGCTTATAGTGTTAATGGACTTTGTAGAAAACAAACATCCACTGGGCATATCTGTGCACTACATCACCAGTAACTCAGGAGACATACTGTGGACAGTTGGTATAACTTCGTCAAACACACTGTAGGTTGCCCCTTGTGACACAGGGCAGATCAAGTGGGAAACTACCAGCTCACTGTTCAGTTTGCAGACTAATGAAGGAGAGAAGTGCATGACCACAATTTGGTCACCTACCTACCCTCATAGTTTAAGTCTCTGTCCCACTCCTGACATCCTGTTACAAACCCAGAACACAATCTATCCCTTAATAAAGATCTACTGCACTTAGATGTGGCACTCATATTTACTATTTATTCATTGCCACTTTATTTAACAGTAATTTTATACAATTAAACCATTATTTTTAATAATTTACAGTTTTTCCAACACTTGTCCTAGAGAAAAACTGAATATAACCTTTTTTGTATGGAATTTAATGAAGTTTAAATTCACACCAGGAAATATTTTCACCAGAGGCCATAGTTTTCAAGATACTCAAGACAAACAAAAGTCACTTTTAAATGTCCCTCTCACCCATGTTCGTGTCACACAGATGGTTATTATTAGTATGTTGTTCATGACACTCCCTCCTACCACTGTATACAAATTTGCGACAACATGGTTTTTTCCCTAGTTTTCCTTCTTTGACTGGGCTAAAATGTGCTGTATATAAGTGTGAATTTGATATGGACATATCACTTGCCCTAAAAATATCTCTTTGGTGCCAAGTTCGTCTGAGCAGTGTGCAGATACCATCTTGGCTGCTGGAAGTCATGTTCATGCTGCTTACCATGGCAACTCACAAAACATCAGAGGGTCAAGCTTTGATTAGATATCAAGCACTTGATGCAGTTTCACGAGAAATGAGCAATGTTACTGGAATGCATCATTACATGCATTTAAATGTAGCCTGAACATGTATCACCACCGACAAATCCTAATAAACATAGCTACCCATCCCCAAACCCTCCTCCTTTTTCCAGTCTCTACCCACTCCACCTGACACAATCATCCCATTCCACCTGCCTAACTGCAATTTCAGCATGAAGTGTCCAGCTGGCACAATGTAGGTTTACAGGTGTGTGTGTATTTCTGCTGTTGTTCATGAAAGGGTTTCTTCCAAAAGCTACCCCAGTCTTCATTGTTTTTTGTCTGCCTGTTTATGAAACAACTCTTCTGCTATGCGGCTAGTGGTCTGCTTTACTTGTAAATCATTACAAAGACAAATCTTATGTATGTGATTTGGAAACGAATTTTCTCCCCAAAGGAATATAGCAACAAAGAAATGCTTCTGCTCTATTTCTTCACAACTGACAATGGACCATATATTATTGGGACAGACTGACCCAGTTATGGGTGGTAATCCGCAGAGGTTTGTCTGCATTTCTCTCAACAGGTGTCGCATTGCTGAATATATCAAACATAGGAGTCATCTGGACCTTTGAATGGGAGGTTCTAGACCATCCTGTCTCAAACTCCAATGTGCCACACAATGAAACTTCCTGGTAGATTTAAACTTTGTACCAGAATGGGACTCAAACTGGAGGTCCTTCCTTCCAGGAGTGTTAGTCCTGAAAGTTATGCTGAAGAAATTCTGTGAAGTTTGGAAATTAGGAGATGAGGTACTGGCACAAATCCAGCCGTGAGAACAGTTCACGAGTTGTGCTTTACTATCCCATTTGGTACAGCACTTACCTGCACACAGTTTTAATCTTCCAAGAAGTTTCATAGCAGCGCACACTCCTCTGCAGAGTGAAAAATCAGTTTGGATGTTACTCAGTGTTTAGTTATCTTCACACCTGCAAAGTGTGTGATGGGAGGTAAGTTACAACTTGAGTTTTCTGACTATGTGCAATTGGATAGCCATTTTTCTCTCATTACGTTTATGTAGTTGACAAGGAATGGCAAAAAAATTGTGACAAGCCAAGCCATAACTGTGCTCAGACACTGTACTTTCATCGGAAAGTAGGGAGCCAGGTCTGAGGCTTGAAATGTCACTCAACTTTTAACTTGTTATGTATAAATAAACGATTACAACCTGAGCAGATATTCTGAATATTGTGGCTTAATGTTGATATCTTTTAGGTACATGTGGATATTTTGTACACTGATGGTACAAATTTTATGAATATGTTGCAACTTCATGATTACCAGAATTATACTACAATTCTTCAGTACAAGTGGCTTCCCCATGGAAGCTTATTTATCAAATAACTGTTCTACATATATTACCAAAAGTGCTGAACATAGCATTAATATGCAGAAACTTAAGTACACTGTAATATTACCCACTCAAAGAGCTCATATAAATTTTGTAGTGTGTTGAATAAAATGTTCCATTGTGTTGTACTAACTTCACAGTAACTGATTATTAAAAAAAAGTAGTACATGTGAATTTTGTTCCAACATTACATGACTGCTTGCATGTACTAACTAGGGGGACAGTCACTCTTCTTTGTAGTTTTCACACTGACGTTTCCTGTTGTGCTGTTCACTAAAATAGTTTTAAATGTTTCACCCACCATTTCAAAAAGTACTGTCAGAAATTGGTTACTCATTTAATTTTTGGGAAGGGTACTAAGTTAGTTCTGCTGGAGAATGGTTCCAGATTAACGTAGCATAAAGCTCTTTATTATTTTTAACAATAGTTAAAACATTCAAGGAGTAATCTGTGTCTGGAAGAACACTTTCCATTAATTAAAGTGTTGGCTCTCACATGTAATATCATATATTTTAACATTAAGTATTAGAATTAAAATTGTTTGATAAAAGAGATTTTCAAATCACGTCATTAACACATTGTTATGGCAAGTGGATGTCGGTGGATTCCTTTGGATCAAATGGCATCACAGCACCCACAAATAAGACATATTTTAACTAAAAATACTTTTGCTTCAATGTTTAACTAAAAATAAACAGCGATAATCGCTGTTACATTGAATCAATAAAAATAATCTGTTACATATTCATATGTATATATCTTTGGTATCATATTCACTTGCATCAGACACACAATGCACTGTGTAGAGATATCACAAAAGCACACAGCTACCATTTAACTATGCAACAGGGACTAAGAGTAGTGTGTAGTTCCTTACTGCTGCTGATAAAGCTTGGGCTTCTCTCCAGATGTGTAGAAAATGCAAGATATAAAACAATTTGTTTAATGCAGTATGAAATTTCTGTAAACAAACATTATGACAATGTTTCTGTCTCATCAAGATTTATATATAAGGTTCAAGAAGTCACAAAAATATAATATTTACACATGCTTAAAGTGAATGATATGTGTCATATTTAGATCAGTAACACTCATTACACATCTGAAATGTATTGCTTTACGGAAGCTTTGTATACAATCAAATAACAGCAAAAACGTAATTGAAGTTTGTATAATAAAGTGCACTTGGAAAGAAAACATCCATTTCATTCAGAGATATATTTATAACATAACCACTGCAAATAATAATAATGATAATAATAATTACAATGTATTGCTGTTAATTTAAATTATGGTAACTTGTTTTACTGACTATCTCATTTGATGCAGCACTATGGAGAAAGACATCTTATCAAAACATTTCTCTGCTTTTATGGATCATATTCTTTGACTAACAGCACATTCACATATACATTTATTACAGCTACTATAAATAATTGTATCAGCCCTTATAATTAAGGTTAGATCATACAGAAATGCAATGTGATTTAAATATTACAGGTCTGGGAAAATGCCTACTTTAAAACCAAGTACTTCATTGTTTTGGCAAGAACTATAACAGAAGAAAGGATCCTCTACAAAAGTGATAAAAAGAAAACAGCTTCAAAAGACATCAAATCTTCTGCAGAAGCATATAGTTACTGTACCATACACTACGTCTAGATATAACAGTGAACTCTTGAAAGGCAGTATTTCTCCAAGGCAGTACAAAAGATCCAATAACCTCTGAAGCTTCACTTTCATTTTAACAGTTTTCAGTATATATTATGTGATGAAAATATGGAAAATCTGTTAATACTTTGAAACTCTCACTCTCACGAGTGTAGCACTCAACAACACTACGGCACAGCATAATCACACTCGTTATAGTTCCACCTCAACTAGTCTGCAGTTTCATGACAAACTGAAATTCCAAAGAAAAAATTTAAATTTTGAAAAAAGTGCATTTCTTGAACTAAATTATATCAGTCACGTGCCATGTAATTGTTTCAGCCAACGAAAAAACAATGGACTTACGGAAACTTCCTTTCTTATGAATCCAACATGTAAACAATAATTCTGATATAAATGCAGTTGGATTACAACAGGCAATTCTGATTACATAGTGGTGCTGTCATGAAATAACAGACTGTCTGCTCTGATACCGTGATTTGTTTCTGAAAATACATTCATTTAATGCTTTGTACCTCAAAATATATCATATATGAGAATAGAGTGTGTATTTATCCTATATGGCCATGTAAAATAATTTAAGACATCTATTAGTAAGTCCACAGAATATACACGTTATGAAACATCTTGTTATGAATGACAGATAACAATTACAGTAATATGTCTTAAATACACTTATAGCATCCAGTGAATTTATGATAATGTGAAGTAATATTAATGATATGTAACATTCAAGAAACATCATAAAAAAGTGTTTGAAAGAGATTGAACTTTATAATTGAAGGTAATATGGATCATCTGGGATCAGTATTGTACACAAAAATATGAAAGTAAGACATTAACAGTCATATTCAGTAATGCAATGCCATGAATGTTATTTTATGCCCCTCTTTCATGGGCTGTTTGATGAAAAAACGTGAAAATGAAACGCACTATTAATCTTAGTGTATGGTTGAAGATATTGTCTATTCCACACTCACTGGACAGTTCATTAAACATTGAAAGAAAACATTATGTTGAAAATGATAATATTTTCTGTCCCTTTCGAGCATTTCTGAAATGTAATAGTCAACGTGAAACAACTCGTCATGTGACTTCAGTCTGAGATGAGGATGATGATGACAATAATAATAATGATAATAACATTAATACAAAAATAATGGTGATACTAATAATAACAGTAATAATAATAATGGTAATAATAATAATGGTGGTAGTGGTAGTAATAGTAATTTCTGGCATATCTAGGTAACTTCCATTTTCAATAAATGTAAATTCAATCACAAACAAAAATATTGCATTTTCACAAAACATTTACATTGTGCGTGAAGTCCAACTCGTCGATAGTATGTGCACAAATATTATACTCTTACTCGTTTAAATATATTTAGAATGTTAAAATTTGTGTTGTTGACATACTAAAAGGTTTAACATCATATCATTTCAGATCATATCACAATGCAGTACTGTCTCATCAAAGGTACTCAGGACGTCACATTCACAAGATGAATGAAACAGTTTTCATCACAGTCCACTAACAAAAGAGTTTTTTACTGTCCACAAAGTTAGCACAGTAGCTGCACATGGCATCATGTATATGAGGCAGAACAATGTTCTCTTAATCACAATTCTTCAAACACTGTAAGAAAGATGCACACATATCTTATGATGTGTGGCAGAAGGCATAAACATCTTCCATTACACAAAATGCTAAAAATCTGCACACATATATTTACAAACACAGATACTTTGATTCTTCTGACAGAACCAAAACCGTCATTTCATTTCCCTCTCATATCATATATCAGCTCCTGTTCATGCTAATCTACTCTTCTTTCAGTCTCATCAGCAGCATCTATTCATAATTTCCTGTACACTGATCATGTATGCACGCGCGCGCGCGCGCGCGCGCGCGCGCACACACACACACACACACACACACACACACACACACACACACACACACACACACACACACACACAGGTTGCTCATACATGTGCACTCGCACACAGTCAACACAAATCGGCAAACATGTTCTTGTATTAACACATGACCTATGCATACATGATTATATCCTTTTATGTGTGAGTGCAGACACATGTACATGTGAATGCAATAAGACACACACACACACACACACACACACACACACACACACACGTGTGTGTTTGTGTGTGTGTATGTACAGATAATTGTTGCTGCAGATTGTTTCACTTTGTAAGAATCTTAGCTGGAGGCAAAAATGAAATCCATATGCACCAGACCAGCTGGGTTGCCACAGAATCTATAACGTAACTGGAGATTCCTTTGTTATCTATGTATCACACGAAATATTCACATCCAGAACAAGAAAAGAACATGAATGTGCCACTCTGAACTCATGAGCAACATGAAGACAGGTGCTCAAATTGTACAGCATTTCTCTTGCATGGAATCTCCAAGCAAATTCTTTCACATAATACACTTGCTTTAGACAACACAATAGGTTTGTTGCTAGAAGCAGTGCTGAGTTCTGACAACATTTGAGAGGCAATAAAATGTCACTATTCAGTTCAAAATGGCAGGCTTGCCACAAACATATTTTCAATCAGTGGTGGAGCAGGAACAAGATCTTCCAGCTTCAGATAGAAAATCCTCTGGAGCCCCTGTACACTCAGTGATCGAAGCTCAGGAAGTTTCCCAAGCAAGCGGGAGAAGTAATGTGGCTTGCGTTGAGCTTCAGCATTGTATGTGACATGGTCCCTGAGTGAACTTATAATCTTCATTTGCAGTTGCTCTACTTTATGTGGTTCTTTCAGACCATGCCGTTCTGTAAACAAAAAGAACAAAATGTTTACATTTCATCTTTTTTTTTACAACAAGACTATTAATACATATGGGAAAACAAACTAGAAAAAAATTTCTGCAGGTAGAGTAGATGTGCTTCTTCCCATAGCTGTTTGTCCTACAGCAAAATAGAGCAATCAGTCTTACTAAAATACCTGTACTTACATAAATTTTGCAGTATATAAAGATTTTCAGCTTTCATTCACTTGCCTCAAATGATTTGGTAATTTAGATAAACTACTCTGCTGAAGTCCGTGCACATATATAAATGAACAAACAGCCCTCACCAGTGCAATTTGACCTGGCATGCAATGTGTTTAATACCACGGCCTGTGGTGTCCCTTGTACATGTATTCCAATGACTTGAGTTTGGAGGTTAGGGACCGAGATGGGATTGGTAGCAGGACATTTCTCCTGTTCAGAGCACTGGAGCAATGTTCCACCTGATATCCAACAGAAGTCTCTACTCTTCCTCCTGCTGCTGAACTTTACCAATAAGGCAATTGTTCTTTGCTGACTTATCCCATACCTAATTGTACCTTTCACAAAAAATGTTCCAAAAGAACTCATAAAGTAAAGTACAACATTTTAAAATCTTCTATCAGTTATTGCTCCAACGTGACTCACAGATTTCTAAACAGATGTATACAAATACGATCATGTAACTGTCTTCGTGAACCTAAAAGAACAACAAGAGGCAGGTAACCATCAATGATAGACAAAAGTTTGTCATTTCATATTCATTGCAAATATTGTATGAATACTTAGACCAGCTTTCTTTTTTTTTATATGTGGATGCTACATCACAAGAGCTTCTTTAAATTACATGATATTCTTTATTACCTTGATTTGCTGCAGTAATTAGTTGTACAATTTTTCCTGTTAGTAATGGCATGACTGCCTGTGGTTGCTTGTGTATACTCACTATGCAGCTCGCTGTTTTCCTCGTATTATATGTATGTATGTAAACATTGGCTGGTTTTGCATATAAGTAAAATTCTTTGTGAAAGACATGTTATTGAGAAACAATGTCTTGTACACATTTAAATCATCCTGTAATTCATTTCTTAACTATTATACCCCCAGGCAGGCTAGACCTACAACTACATCTACATTTATACTCCGCAAGCCGCCCAACGGTGTGTGGCGGAGGGCACTTTACGTGCCACTGTCATTACCTCCCTTTTCTGTTCCAGTCGCGAATGGTTCGCGGGAAGAACGACTGTCTGAAAGCCTCCATGCGCGCTCGAATCTCTCTAATTTTACATTCGTGATCTCCTCGGGAGGTATAAGTAGGGGGAAGCAATATATTCGATACCTCATCCATAAACACACCCTCTCGAAACCTGGTGAGCAAGCTACACTGCGATGCAGAGCGCCTCTCTGAGATTCCTCAATTAATAACATAACAACTTAACAGCGATTCTATTTGTGTATATGAGACCTGTGCTTCCACTAACGTAACTGCTGTGTTGCGGTCCTGGTAGGTATTTTGACACAAATTGATTGAGGAAGCTTGTAACTTATCCCATTTTACAGGTGATGTGAAATTTAGTGGTATTGCAGCTTCGGATCTTTACCAGATAAATTTATGGCAGGACTTAAAGAATGTGTTCACTTCCAACATATTTAGATACACAGTGATTGTATTTTCTGTGTTTATGGCGAGACTGTTGGAGAACCTTTATGCAGTATATGATTCACATTCTCATTATCGAAGTCCCCAACAATTTCTCCTGATCACTACGTTGGTGTCATCTGCAATTTGAAACCATTTTTGGAATGATGTGGAGGATTCAGAGTCATTTGTAAAAAGTTGCAAGAACAGATCATAAATTGAACCTTAGTGAATACCATTTTGTTTAGTGGTACAGGTGTGCATTCCTTCCCTAAAAGTGACTTCCACTATTTGTTGTCTGATCTATAGTTAACAATGTTCATTTTCATACTTGGAAATGGAATTAAGTCCCATGCTTCTTGACAGAGCGTAGGGGAACGATGCAGGAGACCCACACCGCTGTACTAGGCAAGATCCTAATAGAGGTGGTTTGCCGTTGCCTTCCTCCGACTGTAATGGGGATGAATCATAATGATGATGATGATCATGATGATGATGACACAACAACACCCAGTCATGTCGGGGCAGTCCGACCTCGGTAGCTGAATGGTCAGCGTGACAGATTGTCAATCCTGAGGGCCAGGGTTCGATTCCCGGCTGGGACAGAGATTTTCTCCGCTCAGGGACTGGGTGTTGTGTTGTCCTAATCATCATCATTTCATCCCCATCGACGCGCAATACTGTACACCACTCTTGTCGTCCAACAGCAAAACACTGGGCCACAACAAGTTTCCTTACCTACATTGCACTGCACCCATACAGATGACTTTTCCGACTTTTCAAGTCGCCGAAGTGGCGTCAAATCGAAAGACTTGCACCAGACAAACAGCCTACCCGACGGAAGGCCCTAGTCACACGACAATATTATTATGTCGGTGCAGGTGAAAATCCCTCATCCCGCTGGGAATCAAACCCGAGACCCCATGCTCGGACTGCAAGAATGCTACTGCAAGACCACGAGCTGCGGATATTTTCATACTTACTCATTCTTATTCTGAAAGTGACAGATTATGGTTTACATCATAAAAAAGCCTGTGTGACATCCAAAAATATAACCCCAACTGCGATTTTCGGTCCAAATCCACTTTTTTTTGTGTCAGTTCAGTCATTTCTCTTCATAGCCTTTTAGTATCCTTATTACTCAACACTTACACTTTAAATTGTTTTTGAAACATTATAGAATTCTTTCTTCTTTTATATTGTCATGAAAAGCAATGAATTTATGCAGCTCCACCAAACCCAATAAAGATCATATTCTTCTGGTTGTTGATGATTTCCGTACAGTCAAAATGGAGTTTTATATTCTGGGACAAAAGTCTAAAACAGGTTAGCAGTGGACATCAGGCAGGAAATTGGAAACCTACATCTTCTTCCAAAGTAACTTGGAGTATGCGGCAAAAAATACACCTCCTTTTACCAGTTTTTCCAGTTCCATTCACAAACAGAGTTTGGGAAGAAGGACTGCTTAAACACCTCAATGTGTGCTATAATTAGACTACTATTGTATTCGCAATACCTATGGGAATGATACATAGGGGTCTGTTGGATATTCCTAGATTCATGACTTGAAGTTTGTTTTAGAAACTTTCAAAATTGGCCTTCATGGGATATTGTCTATCTTTATGTGTCTGCCAATTCAACTCTTTCAGCATTTTCGTGACACTCTCCCATGGATCAATCAATCGTGTGAACATTTTCGCTGCCTTTTTTTGTATCTGTTTGATTTCCTCCATTAGTTCTATTTGATATGGGCCCTGTATCAATATTCTGCCACCTGGTTTATCTATGACTGACAACGTTCCATTTCATATCTCTATGAAACGTTATACCCATGTATTTCTATCTGAACAGTCAAAGCGTGTTGCTAGTCTTTGCATTGCTTTAAAATAAATCTTATCAAAATATGACCATATTTGTGAAGCTTTTTTCAGACAGTACTTCACTATTGATAACTGCATCATTAGTGACTGGTCTGGCTACTCCTTCTGCAATACATCTCTGTACTTTGACTCAGGAATTACCTGTTTTTCTCTTAGCGAGCATATACAAAGTAATCTAGAAACATTTACCATAATTATCAGTTTCAGTAGATCAGTGAGTCATAATTTGTTGTTAGTAGTGTATATTTTGCAGCAGTGGCCAGCAGAGGTTACTTAAAAGTGTAATCACCACACTGCCAGTTATTTTTAGGCAATATGAAATATCACAAATCTATACATCAACAGTAACACTTTCAAGCAGGTAGATGTTATTGGCAAATAACGAAATACTCATTTGTCAGTATTATCATTGTACATAGAGTAGGATTGTTTTCTTCACTCACAGCCGGAGCAAGCCAGCACTGACACTAATGGATATATACCGATGCAGTAGGTACAATTATTTTGCTGATGAATTCTTCTCGGGTTATCAGCCGAGTGGTGGCGTTGTCTTGTTGCCATGTTTCAATGAGTTTTGTACCCATCATCTTCTGGCCAGAAGATGACGGGTACAAAACTTATTGAAGCATTGCGACAAGATGACGCCACCTCTCTGCTGATAACCCGAGAAGAATTCATCAGTGGAATACGCCGAGAAAGACTGAAATCGCATGTACAACTATTTAATTTTTTCATATTCCAGTAGTACACGATGACAGATATCTGCAGTCTCGATGAAAACAACTGAGTAAAATGAAACTTGACATATGCTCATAAGAGATGCAATGTGGGAAAGTGGCTCATCTACTTCAGATAGCCTATGAACTTTATGAAAGGACTCAAGCTTGGTGTTTTCTGAGCTGTTCCTATCCTCTGGCATTGGGTATTTTTCAAAACTTTAAAAAAATATGATAATATGAGGAAATGCAGATACATGTGTATTGTGATCTGCAGACAAAGACAATGGAAAGCTTCGGAATGAAAGCTCTCTATATACAGTGCAACCAGTCCTTAGATTATTGTTATGCCATACGCCATACTTATTACTTCTGAGCACCAGTCTTACAAGCTCGATGTTGTGTCTCTACTGTGTGTGGAAAGGGCGAAAATGAACATACGTTTCTGGCTGAGACACGCTGCTTGTCAACCTGTGGCATGTTTCCAAATAAATCGGTTTTTACAGTACTACCCATGACAGGTAAAACAAAATGATAAATGTGAAGCTTAGTCCTACTATTAGAAATGGAAGCCTGTGAATTTTACGATTGGAATCACGATTTTTTTGTGAAGTGGTAAATGAAAAAACTGTGTTAAGTCAGTTGCAATGATCGAGACGTGGTAAGTTTAAACAAAAAACCATCTACTATTTCGTGCCAGACTTGACTGTTAAGTTTCAGAACGAGAATTCGAAAATACTAAATCCTTTTTCACTCAAAGTTAATCAATTCAAAGTACAAATTTTTAAGGATATCTGTGCTTATTTGCCAGCACGAGCTCTGTGGAGTCGAATGACGTACGCGGTGATAATAATAATAATAATAATAATAATAATAATAATACGAACAAATAATAGTACATCAACTCACCTGTGACCAAAGTGAGTGCACAAAGACAAGCAAAAGCAGAGATGTCAATATCCATAGCATGTAAGGACTGACAGAACTCCATAATTGCATGCAGCCAGTCTCCGAAACTTCGCTGGCATTGTTGCTTGTCAAGCACAACTCCATTGCAAAAAGTCAGCTTCGTGTCATCTGGCCGTGTTCTACAAAACATACGAATTAATTAGTAGCATTCGATAATTTCCACAGAACAGTCGCATTCAATAGTTTTAAGAGGCATCTCATCAATTGTGATATCTTACAATACATGGCGGAGTGTTTAAAACATAGTCCAGAGAATATACAAGACTGCGAGAGGTATGTCAGTTTTTCCTGATATAAAAATTGATGTAAGTGATACAAATTTATTATATTAAAACCATATTCGCAAAGCG
Organism: Schistocerca americana; assembly: GCF_021461395.2. NCBI lineage: Eukaryota > Metazoa > Arthropoda > Insecta > Orthoptera > Acrididae > Schistocerca > Schistocerca americana. Next base: position 135,880,986 of record NC_060123.1, read on the forward strand.
TACTTCGGTGGAACTGCTTTGTGAACATGCTTCACTGTGGAAACCGCAGAACAGATATGGTAAAATGAAATAAGTTTTTGATGCATCGAATGAACCGCACTCTTAAAAATTTATGTTTTGTGATTACTTGTCTTATATCTGTAGTTAGAACACTAAGAAGTTTGTATTTTATTGCAGCTGTATATGAAGACTGGTGGAAGTCTTCCGTGTTGCGGAACTTATTAATTCGGTCACACGGATTCATTTACTCGCGCATTAAGTTTGAACAAGCGAGGGAATATTGCAACATAGCGTGTGTCATAAAATACTTAAGGTATGTACATAAAATAATTGGAAAAAGGACGAGAGATTAATGTACCATCGACAATGAGGCCATTAGAGACGCTCAGATTGGGGAAGGACGGGGAAATCTCCAGTGCCCGTTTTGAAAGGCACCATCCCGGCATTTGCCTTAAGCTATTTAGGAAAGTTGCAGAAAACCCACATCCTTATGGCCGTAAGGAGATTTGAGCCGTTGATCTCCCGAACGCGAGTAAAATAACTGGACGAACATCCGAATGATTATCATGTTTTGCATTGTAAATAATGAGTTTTCCTGCACGTGGCGTTCGAGAGTATTGATTATAAAATGATTGATATCAGTTTTGTGAATAGCTGAACCTTAAAAAATCTTTGAGTATCTCTTAGTGATGCAATAAGGATGTTATTAATCCCATTGTTGGGAGTATTTTTATTGTATTTGCTGGCTTAGAGTTGATTGAAGAATAACGTACCAGTTCTACAGCTGACGTATCAGTACAATACTGTAGAAGGACGGTGGGTAAGCTTGTGCCACCCTCCCACACTACTACTGAACAGCAGTAGCCCGCGTGCTGGGTGGCTTTTGAATGCGGCTCACAGCATGCCCAAAAAAAGTGCTAAAGTATGCGTGTTGGATAGACTTCAGTGGAGAGCTGCGTTAAACCATCTTTGGACTGAAGACTCTTCAACAACAGCATGATGTTGTCAAGTCATATTAGTTTTAATGCAGAAAATTAGCACATCTATTTCAACTTTGTGCTCAGGTTTGTGAAGATCGCGGTTTGATATATTCCGTAATAAATCTAACGCATTTAGACCCCATTGCTATTGCATATTTCACTGTGTGTTCTTTTCTTCTGCCGTACAAATTTTTAGGATTGTCTTTCGATCCTCACCAACTATAACGCAGTCTGATTGGCAAAAAAAGGAGTGAAGTGCCATGCAGTCACAAAAATCTTTGACTGTTTCTCCAATGAACACACAATAAAATAATTGCCAAAATTACGTCTGTCTGTATTTATTTTCTTCAAGTCACCATATATTTTACCGCTTGTTCAATTCAAGCTCACTGTATAACTATATTACCACAGGGACAAATAGAAACCATAGGAAAATTGAAACTTAGTACATGTATTTTAAGTAAATATTCTCCGGAGAAAGTAGAAACCACCTTAATTTTTCACACGCAATTGTTTATTTGGAAGCGATGGAAAAGGCTGGTCTCCAATGGTATAGTTCTACGAATGAACAATACGGACAAAAGTAACTAATATTGGAATATATTGTCGACCAATATTTGCACAGATGATATGAGAAAATCCGATGCTTGTTAGACCGTAACACGGCTAGCGGCAGGTATGTCAAAACGCACTAAATTCAAATGGTTCAATTGGCTCTGAGCACTCTTGGACTTTGAGGTCATCAGACCCCTACAACTTAGAGCTACTTAAACCTAACTAACCTAAGGACACCAGACACATCCATGGCCGAGGCAGGATTCAAACCTACGACCGTAGCAGTCGCGCGGTTCCGCACTGAAACGCCAAGAACCGCTCGGCCACCGCGGCCGGCCGCGCACGAAATCAGTGATTTTGCTTTCACAGCGGGTTAGAAACGAAGGAATGCCACGAAGCGGTAGTCCCACAGAACATTTGCTAATGTTTACCTGTGTGCTAGCCGCAGAACGAAGAGCTCTAAGGAAGCGGACTGGAAGAGCAGTTCCTGGTCCTCGCGGCACAGGTCCGTGAAGCCGGGGATTTTATCAGCGAAGGCGCGTATCACGTCGACGGACGTCGTCAGTAGGTTGTAGAACTGCTGCACCTTCTCTGCCTCGCTGATCAGTGGTTCCGTCGGCGACGGTTCACGGTACTGTAAAACAAACGGCGGACGTTGTTACGGTACTCTTTGAGGAAAGCAGCGAGCATCTGACAAATACATAGGACACTGTTTTAATTCTGGAATCTTCCACAAGGATTGTCTCATAATTTTAGAAGGCATCAATGTGTAATTAAAACACTAAGTTACTTGCAGAAGTGTTGTTGCTATACTGGAGTCATGATCGCACGAGTAGGTGCAAATTTCCGCCCACCATCCTGCTTTACACTTTCTGTGACTTCCTGGAGTCACATCCTTTAATGTGGCCGCTAACTATTGCCTTACCCGTTTCGTTCTTAAGTCAGTAAATGTCTTGAAGAAGGTAAAAAATTAATTAGTTGCAATTATGTTCGTTAGTAAAAATGAAAGGATTGTCTGAGGCCTCCTCCGTGTACAAAGTTTACCCACTTGCGGCCATAACGCCACCGACAATCAGACGAAGCGTAGTCAGTGAAACAGGAAAAAAGAGCAGACTGACCCACGGTAGTTAATATACAACAACAAACAGTTCCAACTCGTCTTAAGTCAAGGGAGACAGTACAGTACCACTATAAGGTCGGCCTGAGACCCATCGGGTATCTTCATGATTGAATTCTTTGCAAAATACGAATCTGCAGCGCAAAGAGGAAATTGCACAAGGGCAGCAACTACAATGTAGCACGTGGGGAGCAGTGAATAAATTGAGTCATAAAATGCAAAATAAACATGATTAAGTGGGGCTACTCTGAAGATGACCACTGTGAATGCAGAGAACCACAGACGATCGGACATTTGCTCTTGTGCCCAAGGATGGAGTTTCTTTTCAAAGCGGAAGATCTTTTTTTCCAACGAGAAGGCCGTTAAAGCTGTTGAGTTTTGTATGAAGAACTTCGACCTGTATCTACCGTTGCCTTCACTATTGTTGACAAACCAACGGAAAACCGCTTGCAGCAATAGTCGATCATTGTCTAGACGAAACTGGTGACGGCATTGAAAAACGCTCTTAAATGTTTCGAAAAATATAAAAATAAAAGAACGTAAGTCTATCAGTTTATTTCCAAACATGTCCCTTCTTACAAACGTCGGTAATAAAACGTTGGTATTTCATACTTCAGACAGAGGTAACTCATAACCACTGATTCGCAGTTATTACGCAAACGGCTCTTTTACGGACCTAGGTTTACTGGAACGTTTTTCCTTTTGTTACCGTATATTTTCGCTCTCATTAATCAAGATAGATCCTATGCTGGGGAAAGGCCGTAGATGAACCGTAGAGTGTATACAGAGTGAATCGCCTAAAACTTGCACCACACATATTGCGGAAATGGAAAGTGCTATTGATGTGCGGTTTTCAATGAACGAATTGGTAGTCAGGGACGCGTGTTGTTAGCCAGTCAACAAATTATAATAATACTTAGAAAGTGTATTTTTGTGCAAACATACACTGTTGAATGGTATAATACCTATTGACAGTAACAAAATAAAAGTGGGGTAAATTTGGATGTCAGTGTTATTTGCTGCAGGATTCTAGTGGGAGTCCTTTGCAAGATATCGTATTTTGGAAAGTTCCCACACTGGCACATAATATCTGTGGTAGCACATACTAAAGAACAACACAGACTCATACACTAGTTATGTGCCTTGACAAGTAACGAGACAATTGACCATCAGAGGTCGTGTTCAAAATGACCAGCAGCTGCAGTACGCGCTTCCAGTCTGGCGTTGAACGACTGCTGTACACGTGCTACCATTTCAGCGGAGACCGCCGTGCAGGCTGTCGTAATACGTCGCTGTGTATCATCGGGTGTTGTTGGTATGCCCTTCTAGGCAGCATCTTTTAGCTTTACCCACAGAGAAAAGGTTACAGGCGTCAAAACCGGGGAACGGGCAGGCCATGGTACAGGTTCTCTGCGTCCAGTCCAACGATTTGGAAACAATTCGTGAAGACATGCTGTAGTACTTCGTGCTCCACGGGCTGCACAGCCGTCGTGATACCACACGTTCCTCCTAGTCTGCAGAGTCTTTTAGCATCCGTGGATGATCTCTTAGGAGGCAGCAATACTTGTGCACGTTCAGTGTTCGTCTACGAAATACGGGCCTATGAGCTGATGTTTCACTATCTCACACTACACGTCTGCACACCATGAACGCTGATGTTCCACCCCACAAAACCAACGGGGATTGTCAACAGACCAGTAGTGCATGTTTGGGCGGTTTTCCTGGTCATGATTGGTAAATGTGGCTTCCCCACTGAACAAGATACATGATACACTTGGAGTATCCTGTCTAATGCCAATGTGGAGTTAACACGATTCTCATAATCGTTTCCGTTCAGCTCTCAATGAAGAGAGATGTGACACGGATGGAACCTGTATCGATGGAGTATGCGTGGGACACTTGGCCTCACTCATGCCACTTCCTCGTGCAATTGCGCGGGTGCTAGCGTGCGGGTCAACCGTAACAGCAGAAAGAAGATTAATTTCCACTACCGCTTTCACGTAACTTGTTGAGGTGGTTGGTAAATAACTTCCGAGACGGTCGACGTCTCTTGGGATATATTGCCACTTGCACCGTCAAAGAACAAACTGCATTCTTCCTACACCCTCCACCCGTACACCATGACCATGTAGGCTTTTTCTGCATTGGTAAATCTCGTCGTCCACTCATAACCTATTGGTTGCGTTGTCGAACACTAACTGACTGGCAAGTCGCAGTGCACTCAAGGAACATACAAGCACTCTGTAAACAATCACAACAACATCGTACCTAGTAACTAAGCAGGCTGAATGACAGAATCAAGTGTCGGGGTGGAAACTTTGCACAATTCGATGTCTCGTAAACGACTCGCACTTGAATCCTGCAAAAAACACCACTGATATTGTGACTTACCCTAGTTATAGTCTGTTAATCTCAAGAGGCATTATTCCATTTTAAAAACTATATGTAAAAATATAGTTTCTAAGTATTATTAAAATCTGTTTATTGGCTGACAAAAATGGCTCTGAGCACTATGCGACTTAACTTCTGAGGTCAGCAGTCGGCTAGAACTTAGAACTAATTAAACCTAACTAACCTAAGGACATCACACACATCCATGCCTGAGGCACGATTCGAACCTGCGACCGTTATTGGCTGACAATACGAGCCCCTGACCACTAATTCGTTCTGTGAAAACCGCACATCAATAGCTCTTTCCATTTCCGTAATATTTGCGGTGCGAGCTATAGGTGATTCACCCAGCATATTTATGGAGTGAGCATAGCCTACTGCGCATGTCCTGAACACCAAACCCGCCTAGTCACGTGATTCTGGGACGACGCTGCTTGACTACGATCTGCGGTAATAGGGAAACTTGAATATTACGCGTATTCTCCATCTTTTACATACGTTTCTGCACGTTTGAGTTTTAGTGACAGCTACGGTGCAGTATCGCCGTTGCTTTCAGTAAAGAGAAGTACGTGAAAGGAGGACTACTTACTTTTCATAGGTATGTTCAATAAATGTACAACTGTAAATGTCATATTAATATGAGGCACTTGATACGTAGCAAAATATCGAGACACGGGTTTATAAAGTCTTCTGTTGTAGAGATAATGGTTCAAATGGCTCTGAGCACTATGGGACTTAACATCTGAGGTCATTAGTGCTCTACAACTTAGAACAACTTAAACCTACCTAACCTAAGAACATCACACACGCACCCATGCCCGAGGCAGGGTTCGAACCTGCGACCGTAGCGGTAGCACAGTTCCAGACTGAAGCGCCTGGAACCGACCGGCCACACCGGCCGGCTGTTGTAGAGATAATTTCTGCGATTTGAAGGCCAGGTGTTTATGAGCCAAGACTAGATAAATTCGCATGTCTGTTTGAGTAAACTGCCAGTCAGTGTTTATATATCGATGCTACGTTGATACATAGACAGCCTGATTAATTTCCTCCTGTTTATGCAGGTTCTCAAGCACTTGTGTGTATCGAAGTTATTCCGCATGAAATAGTTTCCTATACTGTGCCACTATAACATAGTTAAATAGAACAGATTCGGCAATAGAAAACGTAAAAAAAGGAAAAAAAAAAATTGGCTGTCACTTCTTTTATTACTCCAAAATCCGAGGAATGATCTTGTATTTTTTATTTATTTTGTATGTAGTGTAGCGTTTTCCTTTTCTGATGACATAGCCAAAATGCAAAGATATTTTAATTGACCATAAAAAGAGAAAGGTAAATAAATAATGGACAAGCAGGTGCTGCAAATCGCTTACCGTATGGACTGTAACGTTTTCACAGCACCAAGTGCGTTTTTTTTCATAATCAGTTAGAACATAGATTCGACAATATGAATAAAATGGTTCAAATGACTGTGCGCACTATGGGACTTAACTTCTGAGGTCGCGCGGTTGCAAACTGAAGCGCCTAGAACCTCTCGGCCACGCCGGCCGGCAATATGAATAAGTGGAATAGAAAACATCGCCAAAAAAACGTAAATAACGTGGAATCTTATACCGTGACGAAAAGCGCTATTCAGTTCCCGGTAGTAAATTATCAGCATGTCTGTAAAACAGTTATAGAAAGTTTCACTGCAGTACTGAAGGTGATCTATCAGTAGCAGCGAAGTAATAACACCAAAACTACACTAAGCGCTATACGGGTTACGATGCCGTCCCAAACCACGTGACAGGTGCAACAGATGACAGAATTCTCGCGCGGTCATCCAATTGTTCACTTCGTAGCCAGTCATACGTTGCGAGACGAACCTGCGAGTAGTCGAGGCTGGCGAGGTCGGGCGACGTGTCGACGTGCGCGCGCACCAGCGCCGTGATGAGCGAGACGGGCGGCGACGGCGGCGACTCCTGCGGCGACTTGGGCTTGGACGGCAGGCGGCCGCGCCGGCCCTTGAGGGAGTCGGTGCGCACCACCTCCTTCACCATGCCGACGGCGAGGCACTTCTGGAAGCGGCAGAACTGGCAGCGGTTGCGCCGCCGCTTGTCCACGGGGCACGCCTTGTCGGCGAGGCAGACGTACTTGGAGCCCTTCTGCACGGTGCGCTTGAAGAAGCCCTTGCAGCCCTCGCAGGTGCGCACGCCGTAATGCTGGCAGGCGGCCGTGTCGCCGCAGACGGCGCACAGCTGGGACGGGCTGGGTGGCGCGGCGGAGCTTGCGGGCCCCGCGCGGCTGCCGGACGGCCCGGGGGCGGCGGGCGGCGGCGGCGGCTGCGCGCTGGCGGCGGCGGCCACGCTCGCCGGGGGCGGCACCAGCGCCTCCGGGCCCGGCCCGGCGCCGGGCGAGCTGGAGGCGGACGACGAAGCGGAGGGCGGCGGGCCCGCGGCAGTGAGCACGCGCAGCTTCGGCGACTCGCTGCTGCTGCTGTGGGCAGTCCGTCACAAATGTCGCAATAAGCGTCGAAAACGCACATGCGTTAGCGCTCTCGGGCACTACACTGAGGAGACAAAAGTCGTGGGGCAGCTATATGCGCATACGCAGGTGGCGGTAGTATCGCGTACACCAGGTGTGAAAGGGCAGTGCATTGGCGGAGGGAGCTCTCATTCGTGTGAGAGGTTTCCGACGACTTGGAACCCGGAATGGCAATTGAAGCTAGACGCATGGGACATTCCATTTCGGAAATCGTCAGGGAATCCAATATTACACGATCTACAGTGTCAAGAGTGTGCCGAGAATACCACATTTCAGCCACGGGCAACACAGTGGCCGACTATCTGCACACAATAACTGAGAGCAGCAGCGTTTGCACAGAATTGTCAGTGTTAACAGACATGCAACACTGCGTGAAATAACGGCAGAATTCAATGTGAGGCGTATGTCGAACATATCCGTTATGACACTGTGGCGAAATTGGCGTTAGACAGTATTGTGGGTGGTATTCGTGGATAATAAGAGTTTATTGTTTTCCGAGGTTCAAATTGGGGACAGAAATGTGTAAAAACGTACGATGAGGTAGAATGGAAGGATACGTATTTGATTGTCGTGGTTAAATACTGTATAAAGTTCCAGCATCAAAGTTCTGACAATAATCTTAGCACATAGTGGGGTGTTGCATGCGATGAGTTTGGCGTAATCAGTTTTGGAGGAATCAATAATCAGTTTTTTACGCTTATTGTGGTTGAACATTACCGATCAGAATATTTTTTAACTAAATTCCTATTAAGCTATTCATAAGGAAAGAAAGAGTGTGGCTGAAGAAAAGAAAACAATGGTTAATCAGTAGAACAAATTCGTAGCAATAATCGAAATCAGTCATGTGAGGCGTGACTAGGAAATATGATAACAGACCAGTCAACGTACAGCAGAGGTTACGACACCATATAATCTGACGTTGGCGGTACAAAGTCGCGCGGCTCCCTGCGGCGATTTAGATCTCTACAGTGTCTATAAGGATGTCGGGAAACCTGTTATTAATTTTCATTATGCCTGTAGCCATGTAAAATCTTTTGAGCCCACTAAAATTTTCTAGTCTGAGAAAGAGCTTCTAACTTGTCATACATCGAAAAATATTAAACTCGCTGAAGTCCTTTTTTTGGCTCTGAAATCTGTGGGACTTAACTTCTGAGGTCATCAGTCCCCTAGAACTTAGAACTACTTAAACCTAAGTAACCTAAGGACATCACATACGTCCATGCCCGGGACAGGATTCGAACCTGCGACTATAGCGATCGGGCGGCTCCAGACTGTAGCGCCTGGAACCTCTCGGCGACTCCGGCCAGCTACTTTTTTTTGTCGACTTCTAAAATACCTCTGTCTCCAACGGATCTTCCCAAAACTCCCTGTCGCACTACTTTTGCCATACATAAGGTCCCGAAAACGGCGTTTTTTTGTCCCTCAAAATTTAACTCGTAACAAATACGATGTATTTAAGTGTCTATCTCCTAATTCTGATATTCACCTATGGTAGATATCTCCACAGTGTCTATGAAGATGTCGAGTATCTGCTGTTAATATTAATTGGAGTGGAAGTTTCATTATCTTTTTAAAAAAAGAATGCGCGATATTTACGCGTCCGGGAACGTTTTTACTTGAGAATCGTTTGACTGGTTTCTGGGACAGGAGCGACAAGGAGGCAATCGAGATAAGAGTGTCGACGAATCTTGTTAATCGAGATACGGGTTTTGCCCTCAGTGCGGCTCGGCTGCCAGCATTTGGAGCAGTAAGACGTGTGGGGGCAGCGGTGGATAAACAAACAGTCAGGCTGCTGTTACACTGTTCTGGAGCCTTTATAAGGAGACGGTCTGTGACACCAGAGGATGGAAAGAGAGAGCAAGCTTTCTTAAACGGGTGACTGGCACTGAGGCAAGAAACGCGTGATGGTTTTATTGCGTTGAGACGTCGCAAGAACGTTCGTAGACGGAAAAATCTAAGTAAGCGTAAGAAATGAAGAGAAGTACAACTAGACGATTTCTCGGAAGGGAGGCTGGCTCACCTGGTGGTGGACTCTGAGCGCTGCAGGGGCAGCGAGGCCCTCCGCTGACGCGGGCTGAGCGCGGTGGCGGCGACGTGCAGCTCGCTGGGGAAGTGCGGCAGCGAGTAGGACTCGTGGCAGACGAGGGGGTCGAAGCCGGCGGCGGCGGCGGCGGCGGCCCCGGGGCTGGGCTGCGGCGGCTGCTGCTGCGGCGGCGGCGGCGCGCCCGCCGGCGGGAAGTAGGGCGCGAAGGGCGCGTGCTGCGGGTGCGGCGACGGCGCGAACTCGTACGGAGACGCGGCCGCCACCTGCCGCAACATGGCCGTCACCAGCGGCTGCCGGCAGACCAGACAGTCCGCTCCCAGCACATTCTCTTTTGCATTCGGTACTCTGTCCGTACCACACGTCATCTTACCCCACCTACCACTCCACACCAGGGCTCCCCTTTCCCTCTTCCATTTCTATCTTTCCCCATCCCTCCAACTCTTGAAATTACGGCCGTGCCCACACTCCTCCTCACTCTCTGTCTTCCCACTGTCTATTCACAGATACTACCAAACGAGCCACCCTACACTGACGCCTCTCAATCCTACAGGACATTTTCCCTCCTGTTTCCCTTTTTCCCTAGTGTACGTCCCACCGCCTTTTAAGTAGTGTTTTGCTGTTCTACTTCACTGCTTCTGATCGTGTTCCAAATATATACAGGGTGTCACAAAAGGGTACGGTCAAACTTTCAGGAAACATCCCTCACACACAAAGAAAGAAAATATGTTATGTGGACATGTGTCCGGAAACGCTTACTTTCCATGTTAGAGCTCATTTCATTACTTCTCTTCAAATCACATTAATCATGGAATGGAAACACACAGCAACAGAACGTACCAGCGTAACTTCAAACACTTTGTTACAGGAAATGTTCAATGTCCTCCGTTAGCGACGATACATGCATCCACCCTCCGTAGCATGGAATCCCTGATGCGCTGATGCAGCCCTGGAGAATGGCGTATTGTATCACAGCCGTCCACAATACGAGCACGAAGAGTCTCTACATTTGGTTAGACGAGAGCTTTCAAATGCCCCCATAAATGAAAGTCGAGAGGGTTGAGGTCAGGAGAGCGTGGAGGCCATGGAATTGGTCCGCCTCTACCATTCCATCAGTCACCGAATCTGTTGTTGAGAAGCGTACGAACACTTCGACTGAAATGTGCAGGAGCTCCATCGTGCATGAACCACATGTTGTGTCGTACTTGTAAAGGCACATGTTCTAGCAGCACAGGTAGAGTATCCCGTATGAAATCATGGTAACGTGCTCCATTGAGCGTAGGTGGAAGAACATGGGGCCCAATCAAGACAAACGTTCACAGAAAATCTGTAGAGGAATGAGTCGCATGTCAACACAAGCACCGAAGTCAACATTACCTTCCTTCAATTGGGCCAACTGGCGGTGAATCGAGGAAGTACAGTACATACTGACGAAACTGAAATGAGCTCTAACATGGAAATTAAGCGTTTCCGGGCACGTGTCCACATAACATCTTTTCTTTATTTGTGTGTGAGGAATGTTTCCTGAAAGTTTGGCCGTACCTTTTTGTAACACCCTGTATTTTTCCTTTATCTTCACCCGTTAATCCTTATTTTTCCTGTATCTTTATCTTTTAATCCTTCGATTTTAATGCAAACAACAAATAAAATCAACAGTTTAATGCCATGTAAATTCACCATTTAGTAGATTTTAAAAACATCTGTAAAATTTGTAACCTTTTAGTCATATTCGTTTCCTCTCGAAGTGCATTTTAAATTTTTTTAGCTGAAGAACAGAATGTTTTATCGCTGGCAACCTATCCTCTGCCCATATGGGCAGAGAGGGTGAAATAAAAACAAAGGAAAAAAAAACAGTGCGTTCATCGTGTGACGGTATACTCCGATTTAAATTACTTGGCATTTGACGTTGAACGTTTGAACTTGTGAGGTCGTGGCGATGCGTAGGCAGCCGCCACAGAGCTCCGCTCTCCGCGACGAAAGGAATTCGCTTTAAAGGTTGTAATTCCTACAAAAATCTTGTAAGAAACCTCGGGTTCAACTACGGCGTAGCTCTGTACATGTCTCTACGAACGTTAAAAGTCCGTTTTCAATTTTAATGATACCCGGAATTACATTTTTTTCTTGAAATAGGCAAAATTTTCTGTGTCTTCGAACTTATCAAGTCGTATCTCGAAAACTATTGAACTCACTGGATTAGGACGCTATTTTTCCCTTCATTGCCAAAATACCTTCCTCGTGAACGTATCTTTCCGCAGTTGCGCATTGCGATGCGTTTGCTTTGTATAAGGTTCCGAATTTTCTTTTTCTATTTTTTTTAAGCATTGCCCATATTCAACTCGTAACAAGTATGATTTTTTAAAAAAGTCTTTATCTACCACAAAAATAAGGTAAAAATTCTGAAATTCACTTATGGTATTAATTTTTAACACGTCAAAAATATTTTCTTATTTCTTTTAAGGCCGGACATATGTTTTTTACTGAAACAGGCGATATTTTCTCGTTTGGAAAACAATTACTATTTGAGAACTAGAAGGTTCAGTGCTTTGCAAAATGAAAGTAGCAACGCAGTAGGACACGACAGTGCCGACGGGCTAGGAAGCAGTACAACCCGCTACCTGTCGAATGCCAACTGCAGTAATTTAACTGGTACCATAGACGCAGTCTGTATCTTCTATGTACTGTTGGTAATTTCTTCCCTTATTTATTTCGTATGTAACATCTTCCTAATAGTCAAAAAGGTATGTTTTCAGTAGTACGCGGACTTAATGTTCTCATCGCTAGCACACAAAAGCAAAGTCTTTGAGCGGACTTTATACTTAAATAAGTATGTCGCGGTGTATCACAACTCCAGTCTTAGGTGCACTGTGTACACTACTGCCCTATAAGCACCTAGCAGAAGTCACGGCCATGTATAAGTGCAAGACTTTTTTTAATACCTCCACACGTTAATTAATTATCATCCTTCTTGCTGGACAGTACTTGGATATATATATATATATATATATATATATATATATATATATATATATATAGTGTGTGTGTTTCATCTTACAGTACATTACTGCATTGGGCTGCGGGTACAATTATGCTAAGGAAGACGATTCGCGTGTGTCTATTGTCTGTGTTACTTTTTTTAAATAGAGTGTACCAATCAAAAAGTACAGAATAGTGGCACGGCATCTGACGTCTACAATCACATAAATACTCTGCAAATTGCTGAGCAGTGCGTGACACGGAGAGCAAAGGAAACACTTGGAATCTGCTCCTGTCCGTCTTTTCTGTGCATTGGATTTTTTTTTTTTATTATTGTTTTGGGTGTTGTCGACTTTTAGGCGGGGTTGAAATATGCAACGCTCCACCCATACGTGAGTATTGCTCTTCATTCTTGGACAGTTATCAGTTGCGACTGACAGTTGATATCAAGAAAAGATCAGCGCATTTCGCCACGGGTTCGTTTAGTAAGTGCGAAAGAGTCATGTGGATGCTCATCTGAGTCCACTGGCAGACGATACAATAGAGAGGACATGCATCACGGCGTAGTTTATTGTTAAAATTTCGAGAGCGTATATTCTTAGGAAACTTACAATGAAATGAACACCCTTAGCTGGTTACAGGCGTTGACATATGTCAAGAGGGACAGATGCAAATGTGTTCCCCGACTGGGACTCGAACCCGGGATCTCCTGCTTACATGGCAGACGCTCTATCCATCTGAGCCACCGAGGACTCAGAGGATAGTGCGACTGCAGGGATTTATCTCTGATACGCCTCCCGCGAAACCTACATTCTCAAGGTATTGTCCCGCACTACATTCGTAGTGCCCCCGCCCATTATACCCATTACCCGCGGCGCGTTGCCGATTCCCGTAAGAGTTCGGGCACTGTTTGTGCATTCGCACAGAAGAAGAAGATGGTCAAGTAGCCGGTGAGCCTGAACATGTCCGAAAGAACAGATACCATCTTACTAAATGTCTTAGGAAACTTGCCCAATATTTTGCTTCCTCCTACGTATATCTCGGGAAAAGGCAATGAAGGCAAGATTAGAAGGACTCGGGCTTACCAACAATCGCTGCTCTCGCAGAGTATTGATGCAGATGCCGAAGATTTGAAGGGAGAAAACTGGTGTTGGCATTGCGCAGTCGGGTGACTGGTGAGGAGGAAAGGGTACTGACCTGGTGGTGGTGGTGGTGCGGCTGGTGCTGGTGGTGGTTGTAGGGCGGCGCCACGTTGTAGCAGTCGTCGTCCATCTTGTAGGGCCCGGCGGCGGCGGCGGCCTGGTGCGGGTAGCGCGGAGAGTACGTCTCCTGGAAGCTGGGCAGCGGCGCGGGGGCGGGCGCGGGGGCGGGCGCTGGCGGCTCGGGGGCGGTCTGGAAGACCACGTCCGGGAACGGGTCGATGTCCTCGGAAAGCGCGCCGGTCTCTTCCGAGTAGGGCGCGGACAGCAGGTCCGCGAAGCTGCTCGATCCGAACGGGGCCTGTGGGCAGCGTGGACGCCGTCCCGCATGGCATCGCTCTCTGGCGTCGCGGCGCGCGCATGCCCGCCGGCAGCCAATCGGCGCTCCCCTCACCCGCTACCGGCCAATGCCGCGCTGCCTGCTGCGCAGCCAGCGACCCGCGTCCTCCCTCACGTGGACATCGTACTCCCACTGGCCCCATCTCTTCGGTGGCAGACCGCGTGCAACGCGAGGGGATTACGGTGTCCGAATAGCCAATAGTCGTCTTTACTCACGTGTTACAATAACGACAGATGAATCACCGCTGAAGCGGGGTTACATCTTTTTGGACTTGGCTGTACCTGAAGGACCTTGATTTGCGTTGGCCGTGCCATACAATGTGTCCCACTTCTCTTACCACTCCACATAACTTTTTGTCCAGAAGCATAATAAAAGGTACCAAACGGATGTTGTTTTACTACCAGGAGTACATTAAACAGCACTACATTGTGAGGATATGGACTACAGTACGTCTTTTTTTTCTTTTAGTAGCACCCTACAATTTTTAATTCGGTAATCTACCTCTTCTCCTCGAGACCTGTCCATATTAACATGACGTTATTAAAACGTACCACGAAACTGTCCTCGACTCTCCTGTACTAATACACTTGTTGGACATGACAGTAAACGAATGGAAGCACGAGGAAAATGCACACTGATGATTCAGTCAACTTTCTTCAGGTGAAGGTTTCTGAGAGTACAATAGCCGACCGTTGTGGCCGAGCGGTTCTAGGCGCTTCAGTCCGGAACCGCGTTGCTGCTATGGTCGCAGGTTCGAATCCTGCCCCGGGCATGGATGTGTGTGATGTCCTTAGGTTAGTTAGGTTTAAGCAGTTTCAAGTCTAGGGGATTGATGAGCTCAGATGTTAACTCCCATAGTGCTCAGAGCCATTTGAATTTGAGAGTATAATAAGAATAATGAAAAGAATC
Organism: Schistocerca americana; assembly: GCF_021461395.2. Lineage (NCBI taxonomy): Eukaryota > Metazoa > Arthropoda > Insecta > Orthoptera > Acrididae > Schistocerca > Schistocerca americana. Next base: position 135,896,011 of record NC_060123.1, read on the forward strand.
TGGAATGCTATTCATCTGTGAATAACGTAAGCTAATAGAACAGTAACTGCAAATATGTTTCCTTATTTACTGTATGTGTACAAGTAGTGTAATACTAGTCGACCATAATATTATTCCACCGGGAAGTAAGGCCACTTCCGTCAGCTTATCGTGAGGTTCTTTTTTGTGATATTTCACGAGGACACTCTGAACCACTTGATAGTTTATGCACAACTGGCTTGAAATCATTCACAGTGCCAGGCGCTTTTCTTAGTCACCACTGTATTTGTTTGCTGTAACGTCACTCATTTCTGACAACGGCCATGGGGGGGGGGGGGGAGGCAGGTGTAGTAATATCCTGATCGGATAGTACTGTAGTACTTTTAAACGATGTGTTGTGTACAGTAAACTGAAATACCGCAGTGCACTTTCCTTGTATTTCCCTTTGCTTACTGTCAGGGCCAGCAAGTGGACTAGCTACATTGTGCCGTGTCCTGCACTAGGCACAGAGGGTCAAAGTCAGCTTTGTGTTACGGTTCTAATAACGTTATGCTTGCCTAAATGATACACTGTGGTTCATTCTTGAACAGGAAGTGGGTTACAAAGACAATAATGCTGGTTGGTGTCCTCCTGGTAGTTAAACATGTACTTGAAACATTTTTATTTTTATTTTGCTTCGGACAAAAAGTTACTTTGGGTGGTCAAAACAAATGGGACACCACGCATGTGACGTGTATGCCCGCAGTAGATCGTAAAATGCCTAAGATGTTGAAACAAGAAATGATAATGCGCAAATAGGCTAGTATTTTAATACCCTTTCTCGTCTGCCCAGATACTGGAGTATATGGAGTAGGTCGATGTATCTTTCCTCAATACCATTCGAGAGATCCTAAGAAGAGAAAGAAGGTAATGAAACGCCTGTTACGTGACGTCAAAAGAAAATGTGGGCTGCAGGAGCGGCACAGTTTCCGCCCTATTGCCCCGACGTTTCTATGGCTATGACAGTGAAACTGAGCTATGATCACTTCCTTGCTCTGCATATTTATCATATTTTCCGCTATTTTTCCGAATACTTTCACTCCAAACATTAAGAAGCAATATAGTTTTCAGGGACTTTCGAATGTCGTTGTAGTATGTTCCAATAAAGTAAGTTTATAATTACTTCACTCTGTTGGCGGATAAATCAAATCGATTATTAAACACAGAGAAAAGTGCTCCCTCCGTCGAATACTAACACTTGTTTCGATGCCTTCATCCGTTTCCCAGATATCACGGGTGCTCACTTCACCCGACCCTTCTTGTAAAGCAATGAGGAGTGCCAACTCTGCACAACTTCGGCAGGCCCCTCAGTACGCTACTACATATTAATATTGCCCACCTTCGGTTTAATGAAAATGTTTGTGTATGTGAGTGACTTTTTAAAATAACCTTACACATGTTAAGCTGACAGTACAACAATGGCGTGGAATGTATTGGGTGACAAGAGAAGTAGGCGAGTGTTTGCTTAAGGCAAAGCATCAGAACAGTTTGTGGAAGAGAGACATAGAAATGTCCCAAGAGCTCATCGCCATTTGCCAGTGTATATTTCTTTTCTGAACATCGCATATAGGAAATAACCGGCAACCCTTACTAGTCTATTAATTCAGGGAAACAATTAAGATAGGATGACAGGGGCAATAAAACTGAGTCCTGCTCATCTGGAACTAAAAAAAGCAGACTTTATTGGCAGTCTGATTACCTTTTATCCAGGGAAGAAAAACATTACTTAATGGCTTAGTTTTCAAAATAGCATTAAATTTTAAGCTAACACTGACTTTCTGCAGAGTAAAGAGTCACGGCGAAAAGATGCCAGGCGTGTGGGTTTCAAATATGTAACTGTATAAAATAAGTTTCAGCAACAGTAAGATTTATGCAATGTTTGTATTCATTTGTCACTGAGTGTATTCCAAGAAATTATCTTGCGTCGACATGAGAGGGCGTGCGTGTCCTCTTGATATGACTGTAACCAAATCAAAAGCTGATGCAAATATATAAGTGTACGAATACAGTTTTTCTATTCTAAAAATTTGAGGCCAAGTACAGATCTCTGAAGGAGATGATGATGATGATGATTGGTTTGTAGGGCACCCAAATGCGCGCTCATCAGCGTCCGTACAAAGTCCCAAGTTTTACACAGTCCAACTGAGCCACTGTCACGAATGATGATGATGATGATGAAATGATGAAGGCAACACAAACATCCAGTCTCCGGGCAGATTCTGAAGGAGAGGAGCGAGTTGCTGGCACACAATAATATGTCGTAAAAATGATATGAAAACTACATATCATAATTTATATGGGTAATTTAATGTTATTACCTTATCAAATAAATGAGTATCTGAGTGCCATGCGTTTTAGGAACCGTTTAACAGCTGTGAGGGCAGCGCAGGCTGCTACAACAGTTAACAACAACAAAATAAAACTGCTATGCACATGTCATGCCATGCATAAAAGAAAACTATTTAGAAAGTCAAGAGGCAGCGCAGAAGTTTGATTGGTTGAAGCTTCGCTTGCTTAGTGCTGTAACATCGCAGCTACTACATTTAACTGGATCCATACAGGTTCAACTTTTACCATGTCTAAACATGCATTTAACATTTCAATTCGCCATGCATCAGCGTGACCACATGCAGATGATAGCCAGGAAATTGCCATCTAGAAAGTTGCTATCCATGCGGGTCGTGATTTCATAACAGTTACGCAATGTGCAGCCCAAATAAGAGAGAGAGAGAGAGAGAGAGAGGAAAAAAAATCTAGGAACATAGCAACATGCGAAAAACATCAGCTACATTAAGTTTATTACTTGCCACTGACTAAAAGACTAGCTAACTAGTTCTTTCTTTGAAAAATATTCATTAATTACTAAGATAACATAAATCGCTCTAATTGTTCCAACACGTTTTTCTATGATCAGCATTTGCCGATTTTCATTGTTGTGATAAATACGGCGTATTGTAACTAATATGGTTTTATAGTTGGGATAACCTCAGATGTCCGATTCCGTCAGAAGCATCCGCCTGATGCAGAGCGTAGGCTTGCTGCAGCATAGACATATATAAAAATACACAGAGGTAATGTCTACAAATTGGCTGGCTTGTGTTACGGGGTTCGACGTTTGGAAGCGGGTATGCGCACATCGAAGAAAGTGGCACATAAGACGGTCGACAGCGGTTGTAGACCAGACTTCAAAACATGCTAATCGTATATGGCATGCTCCAGAAAAAGAATTGAAAAAATCTGACAAGGAATAATTGTCTCATGGGTGTGCGAGCATCGGTAACTCGTAGGCTTCAGTAAGAATTTCGTTAATAGCTTGCATAGCTGTTGCCCGTGATTTGACCGTACGAAACGTAGAATGGTTGTTCGGTGCAGATTTAGAGAGGTGTTTCTTCTCGTTCTGTTGGAAGACAAAACAGAGTAAATATATATTTTCCTGATTTATATTTTCTGCATTGATAAATAGTCTTCTGTCCGGAAGGCTAAATCGTTGTCGGGGTGAGTCGTTTCTCGCATGGTACGATCGCTTCATGTTTCCTTTACAAAGGTGCAGAAACGTTATTTCCACAACTACCTGAAGCTTTGAAAAGATTAGATGACACGCATTTGCACCAAATGCCGATAACAGTTTTCGGACAATACAGGCTCGGATGGCTGCCGAGGTGAAGCCACACATTGTGTATCGTGAACAGTAACGGTTCTGTAACACTTCGTGCAATTATGCCCTATTCCACTCTATTCCCGTCACTTCAGTCATATATCTGTTGTGGCATTCCATAAGACAGTATTTTATTTATAGGGCGTCAATGCGAATGATGCCTACAGCTTTCCGGAAGTCGTGGAACAGGGTTCCGCAAAGTACAGCCATCTGGGTCTCGTGGTCAAACAGATCGAGCTACTTTTTACAACGAATCATTCAGAGGAATTGTTTGATTTAAGGGCGAAAAAACTTTGTCCCATTTTTGTTACCCAAAACTAGCGTCAGTGATGAAGCGTCACACCCTGATGGTTGTAGAAGTTTCTTATGAGATCTGTTGGGGATCTTGTCTGTGATGTTGTTGTTGTTGTGGTCTTCAGTCCTGAGACTGGTTTGATGCAGCTCTCCATGCTACTCTATCCTGTGCAAGCTTCTTTATCTTCCAGTACGTACAGCAGCCTACATCCTTCTGAATCTGCTTAGTGTATTCATCTCTTGGTCTCCCTCTACGATTTTTACCCTCCACGCCGCCCTCCAATACTAAATTGGTGATCCCTCGATGTCTCAGAACATGACCTACCAACCGGTCCCTTCTTCTCGTCAAGTTGTGCCACAAGCTCCTCTTCTCCCCAATTCTATTCAGTACCTCCTCATTAGTTATGTGATCTACCCAGCTAATCTTCAGCATTCTTCTGTAGCACCACATTTCGAAAGCTTCTATTCTCTTCTTGTCTAAACTATTTATCGTCCACGTTTCACTTCCATACATGGCTACACTCCATACAAATACTTTCAGAAACGACTTCCTGACATTTAAATCTATACTCGATGTTAACAAATTTCTCTTCTTCAGAAACGCTTTCCTGCCATTGCCAGTCTACATTTTATATCCTCTCTACTTCGACCATCAGCAGTTATTTTGCTCCCCAAATAGCAAAACTCCGTTACTACTTTAAGTGTCTCATTTCCTAATCTAATTCCCTCAGCATCACCCGACTTAATTCGACTACATTCCATTATCCTCGTTTTGCTTTTGTTGATGTTCATCTTATACCCTCCTTTCAAGACACTGTCCATTCCGGTCAACTGCTCTACCAGGTCCTTTGCTGTCTCTGGCAGAATTACAGTGTCATCGGCGAACCTCAAAGTTTTTATTTCTTCTCCATGGATTTTAATTCCTACTCCAAATTTTTCTTTTGTTTGTCTGTGATAGTGCCCCCAATTTGAGTCCATTCTCGCTCGTTGTCCGTGGGCGCCATTGGCGTACAACGTGCAATTCGGTACGACTTCTTCGAGAATAATATTTATTTATTTTTGCGATGCTCGCACACCTTGACGGATGCAGGGCTAGGGGTGCGGGTGCGAATACCGGCGGGGGCGAGCCGGCGACGGCCTGCGGCGAGGGCGGGGTGGGCCCCGGCGGAGACTGCGAGGCGGAGGCGGAGGCGGCAGGCTCCAGCTCCGGCCGGCCCATGGCTGCTGGCGGCGGAGACGGGGCCGCTGGCGGCGCGCTCGCCTCGCTATCCGAGCCGCTGTGTGCACTCAGGGTGGCCGCACCTGCGCATGCGCAGCGCGCGCCTCTACTCTACCCTGCCTTCCTCTTGCTGCGCAGCTCGCATGTCTACCTCATCAGGCAGTCACGAAGTCTTAATTATAGCCTCGAAAAAATGTCACGTGATTAATTTTTCTTTGTCTGCAGTAACACGTTTGCAGTCCTGGTACGCTTTGAAATCCAGGCGCCATAGTACCGCAGCACGCCACTGGAGGAGCCAAAGGAAGATGTCTCAGCCGATTATTAAAGTGGAGTGTCGTGTGGTAATTCATTTTCGGCAACAGCAGAAATGTGGCAGCTAGCAGAAATGTGGCAGCTGGTCAGACATAGTTGCCACATTTTTGCTGCTGCCAAAAACGAATTATCGCACGATACTTCACTTTAACAACGGACTGCGCCATCTTCATTTCGCTCCTGCCGTGACGCGGTGATTTCGTCGTCTACCAGTATAACACACGTGTACTGCAGACAAACAAAAAATTGATGATGTAACTGTACGACTACCTATCGTACTGGAGGACACACTTGTACAGACATAATATTCCGAAACTGAAGCCTATTTTGCCCCATCAGTGGCATCTCGAAACAGCTAAAGCACAGGGCGATCACAGATTATTGGATGATTCCATAAGGCTAGATTTTTCTCTACACGTAATTATGTTACGTGACCTTGCCATCGTCTCATACAGAAACTGGCATTTGCCCGCGCATTGCCTCCACACTGAAGCAGTGAGGCTGCCGTAGCGTATCATTGGACCACCGTTTCCGGAGCTCGAGCTGTGCCGCTACGCTGTGACATGCTGTTATTGCTTTCCGCTGTGAAACGTCGTGTTCGAATTCGGTCATAATGGAACCGAGAACGATGTTGAAAATTCGCGTACATTCCAAATACGTGGAATTAGTGGTATCTCTTTCAAAGGAGGATCTACGTAAGTACACACAAATCTGCAGTCGTCTCTTACACCGCGCAAAACGTTTTCGCGAGGCTTCGCAGGAGCTCCGCTGTCTTGACACAGCACAGCAGCGGAACGTGGTAAGACGTCTGTAGTCCACTGCCACTGAGTCGATCGATTTCGACGAGAACGGCCACAGCGTAGGTGTTGTTCACCTCGAGGCCGAGAAACCGTCTCGCACTGATAGGCCTCGAAAAACTGTTTCTTACTACTGCGAGCAGTTTTTGGGCGCGTTAGTACTTCACACAATAGAAGACGAGCATTTTTTATTGTTATTGTTGAAAAACGTATCTGTATTGGCGACTGATCGTAGTTGTGGAGGCCCTAAGATCACGAGAAGACACAGACAGTCTCGTTGCTGTTCGACCTCCATTTAGAGGACAATTTCGGGCCGTGTTTCTCTGGCGTCATCGTCTCGAACAATTTCGCGACAAGGAAACCATGTGCTGGCGAAGAAAAGGATACGGTAGACTCAAACAGTCGAAAACTGGGGTCGAAAAGATACCTTCGGAGCTTGTAGAAATCATTACTAAGAGCCAGTCAGCGGTTACTGGCCGCAACACCAAGTCAGCAAATGCCACTGAAGGAATAAATCTTGCCAAAGCTGCAGCCTGTACACAAACTGAATCTGTATTTATATTCCGCAGATGGTGTTACGGTGCTTCGCTGAGGGTGGCGGGCACCACGTACTCCCCTGCCGCCACCCTTCTTGCTTCCACGAGTGAGAGGGAGAAAGTAATCTATAACCTGACCCTTTTTGGAACGTGTGTTCTAGGAATTTTAATTGTAAGCCTCTACGCTTCTCTTGTAAAACGTGCTACGGAGGTTGGAAGAGCATCGCTATGACACTGGCTAAACGAACCTGTGACGAAACGCACAGCTGAGCTTTGACCTGCCTTTATTAATCCGACTTGAACAGTGACACCATAGAGTAGAATGAATTTCGTGTGAATCTGTGACACGTGTACGTTACAAAACAGCATGCAGTACAAAGCTGTATCGGAACGAATTCTCAAGGATAATGGTGTGACGTTTCTTTTATGTGGAAAAACCAGTACTCACAATTTTACGAATATGAGTATGGTGACAGAACAAAAGCAAAAGTGAGACGTGCTTTGTAGTGTTTATAAGCCAAGCCCGCTGTGCATTTGAACGTTTGTGAACAATGGATAAAGTCACAATTGGAAGCCCAATAGGACGGAGAAGAAGGCTTCATTTTTGTCAGATACGAACTTCCAGTAGTAACGAAATCAATTGCTAAGAAGATATCGAGCGGTCGCAGCCAACAGTTTCAACCCATGGGAATCACACCCAATGGTTCTACGGCTATATAACTACCGAGCAAGGTGGCACAGTGGTAAGAACGGGGGTCGCATCAGAGATGATGGCGGTTCAAATCCGATTCCGGCATCCAGATTTACGTTTTTCATTGTTTCCCAAAATCGCTAACGGAAAGTGCTGGGATGTTTCCATCGAGAAGGATACGGTCAGTTCCCCCCGTCCCCTCCTACATGCTTCCTCAGGCTGATTCAGTGAAATTTCTTCCTCTAAGGTTTCGTCTTGGACGTTATCAGAATCGAGATGTGCCATTGCTTGAAGGATTTGACGCTATTCGAACTATGAACTGTGATATTACTGGGGAAACCCACATGGACAGCATCTAAGCTCAGCATAAAAGTTCCATACAACATTGCTTGAAATGCTGACAATGCCTTTTAATTACTTTCTATGTTGGAGAGGTATAGCCTTATAACATTGTCCATTAATTTGTAATCACTTTGAACAATAACTAGTCATTATATGATAATGAAATCATTATTATTACCATCTTATTTTGAGTTTTTGGTGTTTCGGCTGCACTAACGTGAGCTAATTACTTTAATCTTGATGGACGGAAGGGGTGTTTATTAGAATGTTATATCATGTACAATTTCCGTACTGCGCAGATTTCTAGTCCCACTGAAATCTAATTTAGAGTGAATACGGCACGTGTAATAGCAAACACTCTAGCGGAGCCGGCGGTGAAATTAATATCCGTTATTGCTACATAATTATCAGGCGCTAGACCAAAACCGCTTTGATGCTAAACGTTCAGGTAAGAGCGGTAGAACGGTGAGTTAATAATATTGTGGCGGCAGACTAAGCAATTCAGTGTAGTAGAGTAAGGTTTGTTTCTAGGCTATTAATGAACGAAATTCAAGAAATAATAATGAATGTGGAAAGCATATTATTTATATGTGCTTGTAGCTGTGTATCATTGTCGCTGTTGGTTCCTTGTAAATGGCTTAGTGCTTTAGAAAATGCTTGATTGGAGTTACTTCTGAAATAGCTTTCATGTACGTATGTCCCGGAGAGAAAAAGTTGTTCGCGTGTTATGAGTAACGCCATCAAGAAGTTGACTCTTTTGCCCGTCTCTTTACCTTTACGGTGTGGTAGTCTGTGAAATGAATCAATTAAGATAACTAATACTGAGCACTGAACGTGTTCAAAAAAAGAGTCTCTGCCCAGTTTTGTAACGTATTTGTCTACAATCACTGAGCTGCTTTCTTATAGCTCCTGTGCTTTTTTCTCTTATGCTGCAGCTGTAGGTACTTGTGAAGTTGATTGAGAGCAGTCGGGCTCTTTTGAAATGATACCGATCAAAATGGTTTCGTTGTAACACAAGATTTACGTTACTATCGTGATTGTCGATCGCGGGAATCTGATAAAAGTGCTCATTTATATCTAAGAAGAGCTGGTCCACAAAATGCACTCAAAACCACGGTGCGTCTTATCTGCAGTATGTTAAGTGTTTTCATCCGGTGGTCACGGCTGGACAGCGCCTCGTAACTTGCTACTCACGTGGCAACGAAGTGCCCGCCATTGACCACGGCCAACACGATATCAATGCAGAAGATGCTAGACCTGATTACGAAACGACAAATAGCATGGTGGTGGCGGATCTCTACTCGTAGAGCGCCTTTGTGATCACTGGCGAGTATCCTCCTCCAGCTGAATGGAGGGCTTGAAGAATGGTGCCCAGTTCACAAGGGTGGAGCTGAGAGGGTAACACGCATGCGTCCGAACACTGCATCCCTTATTCTGTTGCAGACGACTGTTGGAGTCAGCAAACGTGCAGATAGGCGAAATTATTCGTAAACCGGGATCGTGGAGAATCACTGTTTGTGGTTTATTTGTAATAGTCTTAAATTTTCAATATTATCCACATGATGATCTACGGTAGACTTTCAAGTATCGTGTTCGACGACAGCAAGGTTGGAACTTCAGAGTTTAGGACAATTTTCCAAGCTGTAGAATTATGGAAGAAAGTTGGGACGAAACTTAACCTTAGATATCTCTAGTGTGTACAGTAACAATGACAGTTTTCACCATTCATCCGGATTCATAATACTGAGTTACCGATAAATACTATGTACACCTTTAAAGAATTTGTTTCGAATGTAGAAATTCTTCAGACGCCGATTGAATCGATATTAAATAACACTCTGCCAAGTTAATACCCCTTGTAAACGGTATTTATAATGTTTTACGCGTTTGATATATATTGATGAGAAATACGTATCTCTATTCTGAGTAAATCACGATTGTAACTTCTGAAGCTTTGAATTCCGAGTCAGGATTAACGTAAGATCATCGCTGTAGGCTGTGAACCTGTACCAAGAGATATCGCTGTTTCATTACGTAACACACCATGTGACTAAGAGACAGATCGCCCCCTTTGTTTCAAATATTTCCAAATTCTCAACTTCCTTTTCATGTGTCCATAGTGACGGTAGAATTATTAATTTAGAATGGTGTCAAAAAAAGAAAAAATGCTCGTTTTGTAAGGGGTGGAACAGTCTGAGCAGAGGTAAATAAGTAAATTGTGAGTAACTGGATAAGTTGTAATCTACGATATTTATTGATCTTTGTTGTTGTTGACTAGGGTAAGGGCGAACGCCAGTGTTCCGTGTATGTAATATATCCAATTTAGCGACAAAAGCTGTCCCATTCCCAACATCCAGTGATCACAGCAGCGCCGCGTGGCTATGACGTTGACAGATGTGTCAACCTCTTACGAGCTCCACCGAGAACTGGGCGTCACCTTGGGAGAAGTATCTGAATAGTAATGAAGCACTATTAACGATCGAAATTTGGCGTGTGAGTGACCTGGTTTGTTGCAAGCGACACGAGTTAATATCCAATTACGCGAGGGACTTATTGAAGAACCTCTTACTTAATCAGAGGCAAGTCTGCTCTGCGTAGAATTTCCATTGCTAGGGCCCTCGGATTAATCGGACACGATCTAGGGGGTGAAATCGAGGGTGTGAAACGCCTTTCGAGCTCGTGTTACTTGTTTTTGATTTGGTAGAGAACAAAAGCATGTCACGCCGCGCTAGATCACGGCATACCGACCGTCGCTCCAGGAGCGTGCGAAATTAATAATAGAGGCTGTGGGGAGGGGCCGATGAGTGTGGGCGGGTGGTAGGAGCGGGGGTTGGGAGCAGGAGGAGGTAGGGGGGGGAGGGGGGGAGTGGTCGCGCTCCAGGGCTCGCAGCAATCGCGCCGCCACTGGGGACACATTCCGCCAAATGTCAGCCCGCCCTGTCGTGTCCCGTGCTGCAGGCAGCGCCGCGGCATTCTTCTGTCGGCGCATCTTCCAGGAAATTTGTGAAAAGAAAGGGGTGGAGCAGTGCTTCCTAAACTACACGTGCGCTCCTTTGGTAGGCAGCTTCGGCCCCTGACTACTTATTTGCAAGGTCTAAGATCTCGATCCAGCACACGTATAGAGTTGATATCAACGTTTTTTTATGTTCGTACAGCAACGTGCGTCAAGTGTCAACTTTTTCTGAGGGCTATGAACAGTTTTATGTATGAGATCCACGAAAACAGCGATGTCGCATGTGTTTCGTTCAAATTGATAAACTGGGGAACCTTGCCATCATGTAATGTTTGATTTGGGCTGATTTATTGCCTAGGGAAGTTCATCAAAAAGTGCTGAATTTTTATTAGTGGGCTGTTCGTTCCATTTCAACAGTTACAGATGGTCTGGCGTACTTCTCTTGATGATAACACACGAGAAAGACGTCATAAACCTACAAATACAGATAAAAACATCCAGAAAGTGTACGAAAAGTTGTCGGACTATCGGTGCAGAAAGGTGAATGAAATAGCTATTGGCGTATTAAAATATTCAGATCTAATTTTTCTGTATGTCCAGGTTCTTTTTTGGTTTAAGTTTCATGCTTGCATTCTCTGTTGTCAGCAGAGAGAGTGACTATTTTATGTACACCAGATAGTGCAGTCTAAAATATGGTAAATACTGTGACAAGGTACAGTCTAGATATCTCGCGCTTCTAACATAATATTTAAGCTCTAAAGATGTGCAATGTTTAATACCTTGCACTCTTATTAACAAGTGACTTATGAAAAAAACAAACAATTTAATTTGTTAAGGTGGTCGATATGAGCATAATTTAATTCAGGGCACACATACAATCGACATATTTCGTGTTTGGAAGCAAACTCTCCGCGAGTATAGAAAAGAGGCGTATAGTGACCGAAACTGAAAGTCTGTCAGACAGTCTTCACTATCACTGTCATGATAATCTTTGTAGCATCATTGTAAACAGTAAGCAACACTGCGAGGAGAAATCTTAACAGACACTGTTAAAATAGAAAGACAGATTAATCTATGCAGTTAGGGTATTGTTGTGCATTGCCCTTGGAGGATGCATCTGTATGCATTACCCTTGAAGGATGCAGAACAGTATTCTCAGTCGAGATTTGAATCCACGCGAATCAGAATCGTAAAGCATAGCGTGAACTCCTTGAGATAAAACTGCAACATCTTTTGACGCCATCTACCAAGTCAGATGACATTTTATAGATTTATTTCGTTCACTGAATGATACATTAATCTGTGGCCCGTCTCCTATCTGAATCGGCCGTTCCCAGAAATCTCCTAATCCACACGTATCATAAAAATGGATGTACGTATACAGGATGGTCAGAAACAGTCTGAAAAGCTTCTGAGGGTGTTCCGGTGTAGGTTGCGCTGAGGACTAATTATTAACAAAAATTCAATACATGCGCTGTTTCCGAGTTAATTAGCACTACGGCTATAAAGGCAGGCCGTGGTGCGCGCAAATTCAAGCGGCCAGCCGGAGACAGTGTCGTCAAACGTGCCCTTCGTTTGCTTTCCTGAAATCGAACAAGAGAGCGATACAAAAATTGAACTTCGGACAGTAGTAAGGATTGATTGGCCAACTTCAATGTTAATTAACTCGGAAACGGCTCAACGTATCGATTTTTTCCCTTGACAGAGATTTCTCAGCATAACCTGTCCTGCAACGGCCTTACGAATTTTTCAGACTGTTTCTGACCACCCTGTATATGTTCGTATGTATGCTTGTACGTATGTATGTCCCGCATTTCTTCCTGAACTACTGGACAGAAAAATGTATCATTGTACGACACAGTTCAGGAGACATGTTGCGTGAAAAACGGCCTCATCGTGCATGACGTTTTAATTTATTACTTCTTTACTACTAACTCTACTCACAACACGTTTCGTAAACGGTAGCCACATACAACATTGGATGTAGCTACAAAATTATATCATTGTACAGCACATAGTTGAGGAGATACGACGTCATTAACATTGAGCTTCGTTGAAATGAAGCTGCAGGGCTAAATTAGCTCGAGATATAGGTGAAATGTGTGTGCAGATACGAGTGAATTATGTTACATATGTGTCAAATATATCAAAGGCACGGGTAGAAAGCTCTTCCTAACCCCCTGGAACGATTTCAACCAAATTTGGTACACACATTAGTTACAATCTGGAAAGAAGTACTATGGAGGTAAGAACCACCAGCCTCCTATTGGGGTGAGCGTGATAACGTGGAGAGAGAAGGGAGAAGAAGAGAAGGCGGATAGAGAGAGGGGCAGGAAGAGATGGAACGAGAGACGGGTGGAGGAGATGGACAGAGAGGGGGTGAAGGAAGGGATGGGCAGAGAGAGGGGGAAGGAGTAGAAAGACTAACAGAAGATTGGTATAAATACATACCCGGGTAACGCCAGGTGCTCAGCTCGTTACTTATCTAAATGAGACGTTCGTAGGAATCGAAAGTTCCTTATCTTAAAGTCGTAAAAATGGGTTGCGTAACACTTCCTGTTGTTGAGAAGTCTCAATGAAATAGTGACATTTCGAAATAACAGCGTTTTATGAATGGGACACATATCATTTTTCAGTGGACTCAAGGGCTTTGGTTCACTAATCTTTAAGCGTTATCTCAAGAGCACGAACGCTTGGAACTACGGCCTTTCGGTCAGATTACACAGGTCGAGCAGCACTTTTGAGTTCACTTTATCATTGTAAAGACGAGTTCCACGAAATATACGTCAATTAGATAGCATTTGGAAAGGTGTTATTTTTCGCTAATAATAAAACGCTGAACTGAAAATGCGGAGATAGTTTCAAAAAGAAATAGTAGCAAAGTAACAACTGAAACATATTGTTGAACTAGAAATATTTCAAGTGTCTTATATACAGTGAGTTAATTACAGACGGAATGCTGTTATTAGCAGACACTGGGCGAAGGAGACCTCCGTGACCTCCACCACATGATTCAGATTCTCCAAGGGTACATAAAGTTTAACAGCACTGAAACTCCAGCAGGTAATAACAAACAGGGAAACATTGCGTGACATTGTCTAATAGAAATACTGTGGTTCAAGGTATTTTATGACAGTAAACTGAGAAGGCAAACATATTAATATGTAACAGAACAACAAGAGATTTTAGTTCCCACCAATACTTACATAAAACCTTCGCAAAATTGTACCAGTAAGAGTTTACTTAACTGTAAAACGAGTTACTAAGGCCTGTCTCTATGAGAGACTTGTCCACTTTTCGACGGTCTGCGTCGCCAATCCTTTCCCAATTCTGCTGCAATCAACCTTGCAGGCAGTAATTAGCAATATTTTGCAGATGGCTGAAAGAGAGGGAGACACGGTGATGGAGATTATCGAAACCTGATTATGGCAAAAAATACACCACACACCAAAACAATATAATTTCCAGGTCAATCGGACATCTCTAAAGGTTGGCAAAGCATTTGACCCAACAGTTTCTGCTTGGTGCACATTGTTCTGTTACGTTGTTCCATTACAATCATAGAGAAATTTATTGCTTAATTTGCCCTCTAGTAATAACAGAAGCGCTTTTCTCCATTTTGTTACACAGTAGTTAGAACATTAACAGTTAAAATACTGCACAATGAAATAAGTGTCGTATTCCTTCTAACTTGTCATCATCGAAAAATAAAATTTGCACACTGAGAGCTAGCAATAAGTTTTACAAGAAGCGAGTCATCCACGTGGATTTGGTGGTCTCCGCCCCAACGCCACTTTCACCAACAGCCATCCCGAAAATTTACAACCGGTAGTCTTTCTCTCTTGGGGCCGTCAACTGACAGTCTGAGTCGGCAATATCTACGGCGAACGGTGCAGACTCTGAGTGCCTCGACTAGGGGCTGTCTCCGTGGCGTGGGACCGGACCATCTGTACAGCGGAAAGGCTAACGCATGCAGCAATTGCAGGGAAAGTGCACGCGCCATGCAAAGCCGTGCCATTCTGTGCTTCCTGATGATGGATGCTAACCGGAACTTGAACGGAAACGCAGGGCTTCATCAAGCCAGTCGCCTGTTTTATTTTGCGTTAGTCGCCCGGTTTCCCATTTATATCGAAATATGTAGAGCTGGAGCATCTGAAAAAAAAAGGGCAGTGGCACTGCGTGCTGTTTTAGTCGTATGTTGTATTAAGTGAGCACTGAGCACAGTGTGGCGTACCAATTTTGAGCGCTGATTGAACCTTTCGGAAGTCGTGAAACACATGTAACGCGGAAGAATAGTAGGGCAAAGGTATTCGAGAGCCACTGAAATATTCGGGGAAAATTCTGAAAGACAGAAAAGAGGACTGACAAACTGAGGTTTTGAATCTTCATCAAGTGTCCACTCTCTTGCTTTGTGTAACATTTGAAGTTGCAGTCAGTACACTTTCACAGGCAGAGTGCCTCTCACTTTAGTCAGGTCGCCAGCGAGTTCGCAGAGCTAGCGAATATCTTTTTGGATACGAAAGACGCAGAGATTTTGATGCCTGATTCCCGAAAATCGAGCGGTGGGAAGTTCTGAGTTGTGTGACACATGACCGAAAGGAGTTACTTTCCATCACAGAAACTATGATGGTCTCCTTGATATGCAGTACGATTTGTTTTGAATGCTTGCCCTGTCCGAAACTTGTTTTAAGACTTTCGTCATACTCGATATTTTATGAAATTTTTAACAAGCAGCTTTCTTCGTCCACAGTAAGTTGTTAAAAGAAAAGATCCTGCAACAAGTAATGAACTTCTAAGATCTGTTTAACATATTCATTTATTTGTGGCTTTTTTTTAAAACTTGAATGGAGTTTCATACTGTTACCGCAAATGTCACGCGAAGACAGGTGTTCTTTGTAGCGCTATCGTCTGATATTCAGTGAGAGTTCTCGGATGCTTATTGAAGGAATTATCATGAGCCGCGTCTCAGACAAAACTGAAGCGGTTCTAAGAGAGCACAGGGCGGTGTGTGAAGTGTCTAGGGGGAAGCTTTAAACAAATACGACCTGCCTAATTCTGTTGCGCCTCCGATTATTGAAATAACAGTCTCTCCCTATCTGGTTTCAACTCTTAGCGATCGGCGTCGAAAGATTTGCTCTACGCAGTGCAGAAATACTGCTCTCTCTGTATTAGGCTTTAACAGCAGGTAGGGAGCTTAATCAATGGGAATGGACCACTTCGGTCGTAGGAGAAGAATGTCGCTGAGAAGATGGGCCCTAGATCCAAGAAGGGTCGTCGTGACTCCGTTGCAATAAGACGTCAGGAAGATCGCATGGCATTCCAGTGAAGCTGTTCCAGCCATCCTATCATTTATTAGATTGGTAGCCATACGAGTGACGAATCGAAACCGAGGGTCGTGCCTGGCATTGTAGTGTACGGCTTATGTTGCAATGTTAGTTGTGTAGTGGAACCACCGTCTGTTGCCAAATGTTCGACCGTTCTGGCGTGTTGTCGGTCGGGGTGTTAAACACTTGTAACTGGTCATACGAGGGCTTCGGAACAACCGCGACAATAGCGACGTGGTACGTGTTGTTATCGCCGCAAGGGAGGCAACAATTGCGACTAGCGAGCAAAAGCTGTGCTTCCGTGTCGTGGGGACTGGCCGGGGGTGGGGGGCGCCCCGGGTGCAGCTGGGGGGACAGAGCTGTGCGCTACTGCATGCTGCGTGAAGCGGGCGGCATGCCGAGGACGGCGGCGGGGGCGGCGGCGCGCGGACTCACCTGCGTCTGCAGAAGCAGCATACTTGAGGCGACGGAGAGAGGCGTGGAGCCCAGCGGCACGCGACTCAGAGCGAGGTCCGCGGAGGAGGCGGCGGCGGCGGCGGCGGCGGCTGCTGCGCTCGGCTCCTTGCTGCTGCCGAGCTCGGGACCTGCGCAAGCACCCGGCTCTCTCAGTGCGCTGCCGCACACCC
This sequence comes from Schistocerca americana, assembly GCF_021461395.2. Taxonomy (NCBI): domain Eukaryota; kingdom Metazoa; phylum Arthropoda; class Insecta; order Orthoptera; family Acrididae; genus Schistocerca; species Schistocerca americana. Next base: position 135,912,778 of record NC_060123.1, read on the forward strand.
TCCAACGACGCTCTCGCAACTGCTCGCTTCCTTCACATACTGTTCCTTTATTATCGCTATGGCGATCATAAGAACACCGGACAAAGATCATAGGACGCTTTACGCTAATACCAAGTAACACCGCTTCTAGTCTCGACAATGGACTCAGCTCGACGAACAGAGTGCACGACTTTCTTTAGATATGCCACATCTAGCTGAAGTAAATCGTCATTGATTAGATGCTGTTGAGATACCTAAATGTTGACTGTTCCAAATAGTCCTAGACATACTTAGAATGAAAATTTTCACTCTACAGCGGAGTGTGCGCTGATATGAAACTTCCTGGCAGATTAAAACTGTGTGCCGGGCCGAGACTCGAACTCGGGACCTTTGCCTTTCGCGGGCAAGTGCTCTACCAACTGAGCTACCCAAGCACGACTTACGCCCCGTTCTCACAGCTTTACTTCTGCCAGTACTTCGTCTCCTACCTTCCATACTTTACAGAAGCTCTCCTGCGAACCTTGCAGAACTATCACTCCTGAAAGAAAGGATATTGCGGAGACGTGGTTCTAGAAACATCCCCCAGGCTGTGGCTAAGCCATGTCTCCGCAATATCCTTTCTTTCAGGAGTGCTAGTTCTGCAAGGTTTGCAGGAGAGCTTCTGTAAAGTTTGGAAGGTAGAAGACGAGGTATTGGCAGAAGTAAAGCTGTGAGGACGGGGCGTGAGTCGTGCTTGGGTAGCTCAGTTGGTAGAGCACTTTTCCGCGAAAGGCAAAGGTCCCGAGTTCGAGTCTCGGTCCGGCACACAGTTTTAATCTGCCAGGAAGTTTCAGTCCTAGACATTTTCTATGCGATTACGGTCGGCTGATGTTGCGGATCAGTCAGACCAGAAACGTAAGTGTGCAGCCTTATCACTCGGTTGCTATCTTGGGAGACGGGAGTCTCCACTGCGTACCCATCATGAAGGTGTAGAAAGACAGAGCAACAACTGGACAGCGTGAATACTGAAATAAGCGCCATGGTCCATTTTCTTGCTAACCTGGATGAATGGGCCGAAGGGTACGAAAAAGACCACAGAATCATCGTCCCTAACTACAGCCTCCACACGCGCTGAGCTGAAGGGATGATTGGGTCGTTGGTGCAGCCGACACCTCGCATCACTTGAAAAGAGGCAAAATGGCGGTAGTACACGCCTGCAGTAAACTACTGTCCGGTTTCTGTGTTATTCGGCCCACTGAACACGTCCGGCTTTGTGCGCAGCAGTGAGCAACGGGTTTCTGAGATGTACACAACTTCGGATGTCGATTGCATGCAGTTCGCTTTGCAATGTTCTCTCGGGACGTGGTCGAGATGGACCTGTATTCGCTCACAATAACAATTCCTGTCGGGTTGGAAACCGATTGCCGTGACAGCCGTCTCGGGACGCTGTTACTGAGGATCTTTTTCCGAGTGGTGTCCTTACGTCGTGTTACATGCCCGCTAGCGTACACATTTTTAGTACGTATGTTGGACAGGCTGCATTGGTACACCAGCAAATCCAGCAACTTCATTCACGATGTCGTCATGGGCAGGTCCACACACGACAGCTTCTTCTGTCTTTCTCATTGCCGTGGCTTACGTCGGCGGTGCGCGGTCATATGACGGCGTTGTTCTGCACCAAGTACAGCGCTCGAAAGCGACCAGGGCGTGCTCTTTAAAGGAGGTGACCAATGTTTTGTTCGGTTAGCTTATGAGGCAAGTTACACTCAGCGGTGCGGTATCAGACTGAAGCCTCGCGGGCCACCTGAGTGTCAAAAAAATCAAATGGCTCTGAGCACTATGGGACTTAACATCTGTGGTCATCAGTCCCCTAGAACTTAGGACTACTTAAACCTAACTAACCTAAGGACATCACACACATCCATGCCCGAGGCAGGATTCGAACCTGCGACCGTAGCAGTCGCGCGGTTCCGGACTGAGCGCCTAGAACCGCTAGACCACCGCGGCCGGCTCTGAGTGTCAAATTCCCACTAAAATCTCTCCACTCCATCCGAATCCTGCAAAAAGTCTCCACACTCTAGGAGACTACCGTCTTCCAAAGACTGCCTGTACCAGAGTATGTTGCATATTGATTTAGAATTTCCGTGCTTCCCCTGAATCACTTTAGGCGAAAGCTGAGTTTGTCCTCGGTCGCCATCTTGTCCCTTCCTGCTCCTTCAGAGTTACTACTCGATCCGCAACGATCTCGACGTCCACGAACGTTAAACAGCTAATGCGGTGGTAGATAGATACTGGGTTCGTGTCGAGATCCGGAAAAATATTTACATGTGTGTGAATTCCTAAGGGACCAAACTGCTGAGGTCATCGGTCCCTAGACTTACACACTACTTAAACTAACTTAACGCTAAGAACAACACACACACCCATGCCCGAGAGAGGACTCGAACCTCCGGCCGAAGGGGCCGCGCAATTCGTGCCATCGCGCCCTAAACCGCGCGACCACTCCGCGCGGCCGAGAGCTGAAATCTCTCTTTCAGAACACGAAGTATCGGGTGATATTAAGCGCTCAAGACCCCTACATTGTTCCTTGACATAGCGGTGTGTCCGGGGGTACGAAGCAGTTACAGAAAGTTGACCGCTCTATTCAGAGGTCGCATGATGTGTCGCAAACTGAGCTGCTTCGTTGGTGCCTTACACATGATCACAATGATACAACTTTCAAAAACCTTTGTGTGTATGTGTGTGTGTGTGTTGTGTATATGTATAACAGTTCACAGAGGAGTCTTGTGGCTCGCTTCGAATAGGATAGTTTAGACGGAGGTATATTGTTTGGCCAGGCAGTGCATTTAGACGCCTCTGTATCCTTTGAAGCTATGTTTGTTACACGAATTTTGCCCCCGCGAATTTTTATTGCACTTGACATCTGGTATATCACGTTGCACAGTAAACGAACGATCGCGGTTTGCTTTGACGTCTGGCACTGCGTAGCCAAGAGTGGATTTTGCTTGTAACGACCAATAATTCTGCATTGTGTTTTTTTTTATCAAGCAACACAAGAATAAAGAGAGAGAGAGAGAAGAAATGAAAGGAAAATATTTTGTTCGATTCAGAGACGGCGGAGATTGCTTCGTCAGTTACCTGTAAATTGATTTCCGCAGCTTCTCCTTTTTAATCTTTTTTTCCGGAAGAAGAACAAACAGTGAGATGTTTCTTACTCTGTGCTAATAGCTGTCACGTCAGGAGACAGTAGCCTGTTATGAAGAGGAACGATCTGGATGCTGCAGTGTCAGGTGTAGAGTGTGCGTCTCTCTTCTACTATACTGCGCACCGTGTAGCGGTGCTAAATGCCTAGCTGCACTAGTCTGCAAGTGATGCGTGTGCGGCAGTTGGTTTCTGCGATTTGGTCTGCTCCCCAAGAAAGTTGCACCAGAGGCAGTCACGCGGTGAGCAGTTTAAGTAGCTGGCATCTCAGATGCACGATACATTCGTCACTGAGTGCCATTAGAATATTGAACTTGTGTAAGATATTGGAGAACATTGTTTTTCCGAATACCTATTTGGACGTCAGAACTGTTCCTCTTCTTTCTTTAAATGGAAAGAAGGGGAATGTGTGAGTTGCGTTCTGTGGGCGTAGAGATCTCGATAGACAGTAAGCTATCTCAGCTGCACAATAATGAGGTAGAAACTGCGCGTGGACCTGTTGAAGAGACTATCGTGGCACTAACCCCAACTTCTGCAGGGCAGCCATGGAAAACCTTAACAAACGCAGCTGGTAGGAATTTTCAGCTACAATCTTACGACTACCGTTTTGGCAAAGTAGCGCCGAAGTGACATGAAATCGACAGCGCTCTAAGAAATTATTCTCACCGCCTTACTTCTTGAGATCAACAAAGCGTTAGTTGTAGATATGAAACAGGCGCAAAGCCGATAACGCCTAGCGACTTAGTCTCTCAAAGCAAGGTTGTTGTATCATTGTAATGAGTTTACTAATAGTTGAAAAGGGAACTACAGGAGAGGAAGCGATGCACATTTATACAAACAGCGATTCACTATTCGTTACACATGACGTAGTTTTAAAGGTGAACAGCAAAGTACTTGCAAAGCGATGCAGTCTGGATAGTTGCAAAGTCATATACAACCAAATAAATACTCGATTTCTATTAATGTTGCATCTAAGCTGATACTATGTAACTTGATTGACATTAATCAAAGTTCGAGTCATAAGAAAGTCGAGATGGACATACCTGCCTGTATCTGAATAAGAAAGTGCTAAACATTAGTTTCTTCAGTGTTGCAAATAATACAAATATTCACATATACGTATTTGAAATACAAGATACTTGTATAAAAATACAAAAGCATTTTGCAAAAGGCAAGATATGTAAAATAATCTATTTGGTCCGCCGCTAAGTAGCTTTACAGAAGGCACGGCGGTTGGTATTAAACAGGGTTGATTTAAAGAAATTTAATTGTAGTACTGAGGCTATGAAAAGGGGACAGATATTTACATGTTAACGGTGTTAGTTAGTTAAATCTTTTCGGACGTTTACCCGGTGGAGCACTATTGGACGCACGTTACGTATACACGGTTAGAAGAAACTTCCATGTGTTACACTCGAGGAACTGCGGTTCCTTGCAATGTGTTGTTAATCCCTCATATGAGTTACAACTAGTTGCAGAAACATGGTTATCGCATTCGTCGACAGACTTCAATACGTGCTGCGCAAATCTTCAGATTTGATTCCCTTTACACACAAACACAGATATTGTACATAATACATTCACATATTTTGACCTCCCAGTTGTTTCCAGTCAGAGTGATCGGTTGCCTTTGTCCTGGAGTTTGTGACGATGTATTAATTTTCGTTTTTGCGATGTACAGGGTGTTCGGAAATTCCCGTTACAAACTTCTAGGGCTTGTAGATGGGAGCGAGTACATAATATTTTGAATAAAACCTTTGTCCTACAGCGTCATACAGCGACGCTAGGAAGCGTCAGGGTTACAGGCGCTGGCGGCTGTAAATATATATACAGGGTGATTGCGTGATGATGTTACAAACTTTCAAGGATGATGGAGAAGTGTATCAATGTGAGGTAAGGGTCCCTGTACTGGAAACGAACGAATCGAAAATTATAAGCGAAAATCATTGTGATACTTGTAACGGAAGAATACATGTACCGAAACGCCTGTTGCTAAGTTTGGTGGGTAGACAACTTTCAGAGGTGGTAATATGGACTAAAATAAGAAAAAAATGTCCAGTAAACGTGGGCTCTGAAATGCATGCTTTAAGAGCTATTACCACTCGTTCAATAGCGAAGATGGAAAACTGCTCATAGATCCTCAGGTATGCATTTTCGAGCCCATATTTACCGGACATTTTTTCTTGTTTTGGTCCATACTACCACCTCTGAAAGTTTCTCACCCTACATTCCTAGCAACAACGGTACCGCTACATGTCTTCCATGGTGGGGGGGGGGGGGGGGGGTATGAGAATGATTTTCGCTTATAACTTTGAACTTGTTAGTTGCTGAACCAGGGCCCCTTACCTCAAATTGATGCATGTATCCGTCTCCATTATCCTTGAAGGCCTGCAACAATATAACGAAATCAACCTGTATTACATACATTTATAGGCGCCGACGGCTATTACTTTGACGTCTGCAGCGTCGCTGAATGATGTATCCGGACATGGGATCCTATTCAAAATAGTGTGTACTCTGTCCCCTCTGCAAGTCTTAGGCGTTTGTAACGGGAATTTCCGAACAATTTGAATATGTGGTGAGATTTCGCACTGTTTTGAACGAAGTCAAGTGTCAAAGGTTAACAATGTTTAGATTTTCGACAGATTTCGCCTACACATGACAATAAACCCAAATAGAAAATATCTTCATTAATTTCAGAAAAACGCACTTTAGCAGCGACAGTCTTGTATACGTGATCAAGTTTTGTAAAATCCGTTTAATATGTCTTAACTTTGATTTCAACGCTACTGTTCAAGCTACACGGGCGAAGCTGCAATTGAGAACATAATTTAATAAAGAGAAAGCGTCGATTTTTAAAATTAAAATTTTTAACTGTTTTAACACGAGCAGCTGCATTCAATGTCGGCATGTAGTCTTCAGTGATGATAAAAAAAAAGGCGATGTATTCGGCTTCTGGAATCGGAAACTGCATTACCTGTCACGACAGGTCTCATACGGTACATTACATTCGCGGTAAGCCTAAATTTTTTTGACACGCTTGTGCTATAAATTACGGATACAGTTTCTGATTTGTGCTAGGTGGAACTCGAGCGTACCCAAATAGGCTAAGATCACTAGAAAACTTCGCAACAATTAGAAAACGCGCCGGCGATCGGGTTACGCAGATGAATCGCGTGCGTAGATCGAAGCGAGACCCGGGCACCAGTCAGCAGCAGTACGAGTGGTCGCCTTGCAGCTGTAGGCGCCAGCTCGCTGGCCGCGGTCTCGCGGGCGGACGCGGCGTTGCGGTGCTGCGTTGCGTTGCGCGGCCAAACCTGAAGGAGGCGCGAGCATGCTCTCGTCCGCGGCGGGCAGGCGGGCGTCTGGGGCGTCGCGGCGCCGGCGCCGGCGCTTATAAGCCGCCCCCAGGCCCCCGGGGACCGCGCTGGCATTTCGGCCGCACCGGCCGCCGATGCGATGACGATGATTATGATGATGAAAACTCGGTCGCGCTCCGCCCGTCGCTTTATTACTACTTTTTTGTGCCGCCTATTGTCGGAGCGCGGGGTGCGGGTTATGGGGCGTGACGGGCCCCCACCCCCACCCCCACCCCCTACCCCCAGGACTCGCCCTCCTCCGCGTCACCTTCCGCTCGCCTGCCGGAGGATCGGGTTGCCGCTGGGGAATGGGGCCGGTCTCCAGCTTTTGGTCTGTGCGTAGTCGAGCCAGGGATGTAGCGCGTCGGCTGCCGCAGTCCATATTTAGCAGTCGTATACAACCGATCGCTCGTTGAAAGATCCGTACCCGTTGTTGTTGTTGTGGTCTTCAGTCCTGAGACTGGTTTGATGCAGCTCTCCGTGCTACTCTATCCTGTGCAAGCTTCTTCACCCCCCAGTACCTACTGCAGCCTACATCCTTCTGAATCTGCTTAGTGTATTCATCTCTTGGTCTTCCTCCACGATATATACCCTCCATGCTGCCCTCCAGTACCAAATTGGTGGTCCCTTGATGCCTCAGAACATGTCCTACCAACAGGTCCCTTCTTGTAGTCAAGTTGTGCCACAAACTCCTCTTCTCCCCAATTCTATTCAATACCTCCTCATTAATTATGTGATCTACCCATCTAATCTTCAGCATTCTTCTGTAGCACCACATTTCGAAAGCTTCTATTCTCTTCTTGTCTAAACTATTTATCGTCCATGTTTCACTTACATACATGGCTACACTACATACAAATACTGACACTTAAATCAATACTCGATGTTAACAAATTTCTCTTCTTCAGAAACGATTTCGTTGCCATTGCCAGTCTACATTTTATATCCTCTCTACTTATACCATCATCAGTTATTTTGCTCCCCAAATAGCAAAACTCCTTTACTACTTTAAGTGTCTCATTTCCTAATCTAATTCCCTTAGCATCAACCGAGGACTGGAAAGTTGGACAAGTCACAACGATACCCGACAAAGGAAATAGGAGTAATCTACTGAATTACAGACCCATATCGCTAACGCTGATTTGCAGTAAGATCTTCTCATGAAATTTGAAGCGCCAACTTTCTCCTCAGAGTATGAAAATATTTTGTTGGCGGCCACCTACGTAGGGAGAAGTGATCATCGTAATAAAATAGAAGATTTAAGTGTCCTTTTCCGCGCGTGCTGTTCGAAAGTGAACGATAGAGAAATAGTTTGAAGGTGGTTCGATGAATCTCTGCCAGGCACTTAATTATGGCCAGCCGGTGTGGCCGAGCGGTTCTAGGCGCTTCAGTCTGGAACCGCACGACAGCTACAGTCGCAGGAACGAATCCTGCCTCGCGCATGGATGTGTGTGATGTCCTTAGATTAGTTAGGTTTAAGTAGTTCTAAGTTCCAGGGGACTGATGACCTCAGATGTTAAGTCTCATAGTGCTCAGAGCCATTTTTGAACTTAATTATGACTTGCAGAGTAATCATGTAGATGTAGATGTAATTCACAACTGTTCAAGATAGAGCGAGAAGGCTTTCGGCCAGTTGTAGTGCACGAAAGGGCTTGTAACGTTTGCACACACCAAAGTACTGAAGCTTTTTTGTGGCATTCGATAGATCGTGAGAAGACTAGTTCAGTTGCACACGTCCATGTTTCAAGTGCAGTTTATTGGTAGAACTGCAGGGAAATGTGCTGAAAGTAAGATCGGAGATGGCACATCGCAGGTTTGACATCGTATTTATTTTACTTTTTATTTTATTTCTTTATCTGGCAATGAAAGTGATACAACACTGAACGAGGAGATGCATTGGTCAAGACAAAGGAGTCGTATTCGGGGGCAAGGTGCGTTCAGTATCGTGCCGGCCATCCTGGCTGGAGGTTTTCTGAGGGTTGCCTAGAATCACTTCCTTTGACAAGGCTACGGCTGGTTTCCTCTGCTGTCCTTATGCAACCGATCTAATACCGGTGCTCCGGACATTACGTCGTTGCACTCCGATCTTGCATCTGTCCGCCTCCTTTTCTTGAGTGGCCGGCCGCGGTGGCCGTGCGGTTCTGGCGCTGCAGTCCGGAACCGCGGGACTGCTACGGTCGCAGGTTCGAATCCTGCCTCGGGCATGGGTGTGTGTGATGTCCTTAGATTAGTTAGGTTTAAGTAGTTATAAGTTCTAGGGGAGGTGGTGGTGGTTAGTGTTTAACGTCCCGTCGACAACGAGGTCATTAGAGACGGAGCGCAAGCTCGGGTTAGGGAAGGATTGGGAAGGAAATCGGCCGTGCCCTTTCAAAGGAACCATCCCGGCATTTGCCTGAAACGATTTAGGGAAATCACGGAAAACCTAAATCAGGATGGCCGGAGACGGGATTGAACCGTCGTCCTCCCGAGTGCGAGTCCAGTGTGCTAACCACTGCGCCACCTCGCTCGGTAGTTCTAGGGGACTTATGACCTAAGATGTTGAGTCCCATAGTGCTCAGAGCCATTTGAACCATTTTTTTTCCTTGAGTGGTCAGCGCATCTCACTGCCACGCAGCGGGCCCGGGTTCGATTACCGGGCGGGTCCGCTCGGGGACCGGCTGTCGCGTTGTCCTCACCGTCATTTCATTGTCAACGACACGCAAATCGCCAAACGTGGCGTCATCTGAGAAGACTTGCAACTTGCAGGCAAACGGTTTTACTTTTCTCTCTTACAGTAGCGACGCAATCACCAGTTTTCGCTGTTTAAGTTTTCTGCAGGCAGTCTTTAGTATCTCACCGCACATAACGTGTAATGGTACTGATGTGTTGTCGCTAGGAATCATATTTTGATGTATCCAATAAAAATCAGGTCTGTGCGCGGAGCGTCGGCGATGTAGCTTCTGACCTGGAAGACCATATTTTACGAGCGTCACGAATGTCAGATATCGGATTTTCCATTTATTTGCTCCATGTTTGTGAGTAATCATGTTTTATACGCCAATTATTTCAGGATCTCCCGTATCCAACAAGTCTGGAACCAATACTTGGGCAGGACTTAACAAAACTTTTGGTCTCTTTGACGCAACATATTTAGATTCAAGCCATCGTTCCACCCGATGCGTGCTCAATAAATAGCATAGTGATTTACAATCCACCAATTACATTTTGCTCTAGCCGTAATTTGCACTTCTCTTTCTTTCTCATGTTGTCGCCTCCGTTCCACACCTTTCTAGACATCACTCACTTCACTTAATGCTTTGTTGCGACAGTAGTCGCTCTGATTACACTAAAGGGTCTTCTTCTCGGCACCTAGATTCTGTACATCTATTAACCTTCTTTACTGGTCACTTTTTCTTTGCATAACCCTTTTTTCACACTTTTTTCGCGACTGGTCGTTTTTCTTTCCTTCAGACTGTAGCACTATATTTGTGTGTGCAAAAGAATGTTCTATTCATGCTTGATATAGTAGCCGTAAGCAGCAAAATGTGATCAACTACTTCTAAAAAGAGAGTTCGGTATTACAGATTATTTATTATGGGAATGATAACATCCATTAGAGTCGTTGAACCGACTGAAAGAATTTAAACGCACACTCCACACTCTCTTAAATCACATCACGTGAACTTAGCAACGAACGACCCGATACGACAAATTGCCCTTCGCGATTATCAGTGTCACCCGTGTTAAACTGAATTTATTATGAAGTCTGAGAAAAAGATGTTGCCTTTTGTAAGGGCTTAATTATAGTAGAAAGACAAAGGGAGGTGGAAGATTCAAAAATATTTTCGTACAGATTTAGTGGTACATGTTAGTTAATTATTGACAAACGCAACATCATTTTTATTTTACTGTTACGAAATGTGTAGAGTTATTCGAGTTAAGTTGCGTTGCAGGGCTACGGTTGTTGTAGAATATTCTTTTATTCGTGAATTTTGGTGATGTTTTTAACGATCACGGAAGATGTTCCCGTGCATTACAAGTTTCACACTCACATTACTGCGACTGCACGGCGTAACGGCTTTGCGGTGTCCGCTATCAGAAGAAGCTATAGGGTAACTGCTTTTAAAAACAGCTATCGAGTAGAAGCGAAATGACACCGATAAGTGCGCCTGCAGGTTAGGCAGCCAACTGACGGCTGCCTGGCGCTGCGAATCCGGTTCAACGTGTGGCGGACCCTGGCGGAGGAGAGACTAACTCCGTGCTGCTCCAAGTTTAGTGGCTACTGGGGGGGAAGCAGCTACTCGTAAGCCTTTATCAATCGGCCCCCATTTTATGAAGGGACTTAAATTATCAAGAAATAGCAGGAGAAAAGATAACAGTCAGGGAGAACGTACACGAGGCCTCAAGAAAACTCTGGGTGTCACGCTGAGGCGACGGGAAAGCTGTTCCGTCGCCCAATTCATTACAAGCAATTCTTCTGGCGGCGGCTTTACGCTGTAGGAAGCCGCAGGGGGAGGACCAAATAAACGAGTGTAATGTGATAAAGGGTCCGGCATCGTGCTGGGGAGGGGGGGGGGGGGGGGGGTAGAGTGACTCTTTTCATATGTTCCTTCTGAGGCGCGGCAGCCGCAGCGATCGGGGTCACGCGGGCACACTTTCACTGGTAGCGCCGCTTACATAAATCCCGTGCCGCGCCGGTCTTCCGGGTGGCACATCACACACCCGCCGCGAGATCGCCGTCTGGGTCCGCTCGTCACTCGCGAGCTGATGACAGCGACACAGACTTGCTGCCACATCCGCCGGGTTACTTGGGACCATCTTCGTGGCAATGTTTGAGTGATAGTAAACTCAGTCAAAACAACGCACGTCGCAACTTCTATGCTAATTAAGGAGTGCACTAGTCACAACACCCGCTCTAAAGGATCATTGGCAGCACGAAAGAAAAAGTTTGTGTCGAAAATGTTGTAGGGGTAGAAGAAGACTGGCAGTGCCGCTTAGCGTCCGGGAAGGCAAAGGAAGGAGACAGGGTTTCGCGTCCCGAGAACAGCTGTGTCATTAGAGACGTCACATTGGTTTGTTGCGAATACGTCTTACGTTTGTCGCGAGATTTATAATGTCTTTTAATCTCCCGCAGATAAAATATCTGGAACATAAAAAAATTATCGCCAAATCGTTTCTTGGAGTAATAAATTTGTAAAATTTGTATCTCCTAGTCCTTCCATGATAAAAGAAATTTATTGTATAAACTTTGTGTGTTTGTTTTCTTTTTTCTTTTCGCATCTTGGGAAAAAAATCACATGTAGTGTTGTTGCGAAAGTTTGAAACGTACTCTGGACCTAAATGAAGGAATGTTGAAAACGGGGGTCTGACTCTTGAAAGAGTCAACATACCCACCAAAAGATTGTTCTTAACACTACGGAAGCTCATTCTCTTGCCAGTCACTTCTGTTACCAATTTTGATGTAGAATATTGATATCCTGGGACGGAAGAGAAGCTACATTGCGACTGATTTGTGGGTGTGTTTCCAGCAGCATTGAATCCTGTTTGTGCCAGAAACGCACGGACTTTAGCTGACAATTATACACGGTGTCCCAAAATATTGGTGTGAAAATAGTAGGGTAGAAGATCGCAAAGTGAATTTTTTGAGAGAAGGAAGGCAGTCGTCGTAAATGAGTATTGTTTTTGTTGACATAAAAACAGACCGTATAGGAACTGTAACTAATATGAACTGTTCGTAAGAGTGGCCGCCAGTATAAATGCATGCGTTAGTGTCGAAAACAAATTTTCGTCACTCCCTCGCAAATCCCAGGTGTCTGTAATACGATGAAGCAGACGATTAGGACCTATCGTCCAATTCTGTTTCAGTTTCTACTGTAGTTTTACATAGACGACTTCACGCAGCTCCATAAGAAAAAAAAAAGACTTATCACAGCCGATTAGGTATAGCCTTTCAAAGCAAAGTCACGAAGGTCAGTGGCGAAATGTAAACCATTTAGAAGTATGTGCCTTAGGCGCACTGGTCATTCGAGATTAGCAATGACCTGAAATATTGATATGTGGCCTGTACTTACCTCCAAATTCTCGCTTTAGAACTTCTCTTATTGTATTTTTCAAAATCGGCTCACACAAATGAAATTGTTGCCGGCTTCGACTTCTTAGTAAGTCACGATCAGTTTGGAGTACGCTACATAGTTGCTTCGTCACCTGAAGGGCCAGGAGGATGTATGACCGGTCATTATACCATTTATGGGACCCGAGACCGAAAAATACTGTTAAACACTTCTGTAACGAGACAGTCGTTGTCTTCCTCTTAGGCAGTAAGCCTGACTGCGTAAATCAGTTTAGAATCAGAATAATTTCGACCTGAAATATTTGAGGCAAGCCGACTCTTTCTATTACTCCTGCTCCTCCGTGAGGTTGCAGCACCGACTAATCTTCTATCAGCATAGCGCTAAAGTGACACCATCAAAAGTATGACAACGCGAGATTACGTCGGACGAGCATCTCGAGATTTCTCAGCGAGAACAGTCGCTTCTCCGACGCGCTCGACCTCTAGTCGGCCATTAATCTCGAAAGAAAGTAACAGACCGTATTGATACTGCTACCGACAGCAGAGCGAAGCAGCCATCACGTGCCTCAACTGCAGCTTCTCGAGTCGCGATCGCCGTCAGTCAGCCTGAAGGCGGACGACGTTCTAACGCCGCGCCGCCAGGACCGCCTCGCCGATTCTGCGGCCGTCTAATACGAACATCACATTAGGCGCGCCGGGGCCGGAGCGCTCGCTATCTGATGACGGCTCTGCTCTGCTCTCTTGTCTCTCTCTTTCTGTGCGTCTCTTTCTTTCTTTCTCTCTCTCTCTCTCTTTCTCTGTTTCTGTCTCTTCCTGTCTCTGTCCCACACTCTCCCTCCCTCCCTCACCACCTCCGTCTCTGTCTCTTTCCCTCTCTCCTTACCGGTGTATCAGTGTGAAAGTCCGTGTTTACCTGCATCGTCATGCTCGGCGACCATTCGGCTTAACTTTCGCTTCACGTCACGTATCGATAGAAGGGATTTTAAAGCTGAGGAGAACAGATGTAATGTTTTGATATTGTGTTGATCCTGCTTTGGTGCTGCGACGCCGGCCGGTGTGGCCGTGCGGTTCTAAGCGCTTCAGTTTGGAACCGCGTGACCGCTACGGTCGCAGGTTCGAATCCTACCTCGGGCATGGGTGTGTGTGATGTCCTTAGGTTAGTTAGGTTTAAGTAGTTCTAAGTTCTAGGGGACTGATGACCTCAGTAGTTAAGTCCCATAGTGCTCCGAGCCATTTGAACCATTTGGTGCTGCGACGGGTCAAAAGTGTGGAACATAGCTTACTCTATTCGTACACGACCTCTTTACAAACCGTAGACTCCACTGAACAGGTACATTTCGACTTTCTAGATTTCCGATAGCGGTAGGACACTAACACTACGTCCACTGCAAACCTAGGTACTACTGTATAGAGCATCCTCGCATATGTGCGTTTCGCTAACTGAATTTTTTAGTAATAGACCCCAGTACGTTAAACTGGACGGCGAGTGTTCAACAGAAGCGAAAGTATCATCGGGTTTGCACCAAGGAAGCGTAACAAGTCTAAAAATATTGTCAACAAACAAAAAGTTTTGTCGAATAGGATAGTCAGCTTTAATGGATTGTTCGCTGATGATGATGTGTACTAGAAAGTATCATCGTCGGACGATGTCAAGGAAATCCATAAAGACTTAGACAAACGTTCCACATGTACGTCAGCATCACACTCCGGAAGCCAGCTAACGGAGGGTGGGGTTATAAATGGTAGCTCTCTTTAAGTACGGAGAAATGCATGACAACGCCCGTAGACAACAGAAAGAAGGCTGTAGTAAGTCGTTACAAGATCAGAGATGAACTTGTGAACGCGAATAGGCGAAAATACTTCTCTGTTCGTCGATCGCATCATCGATGGTCAGTCACTGGAAATAGCCGCAATAGTTAAATATACAGGGATGTCCGCCCGGAGCGATTTAAAGTTCAACAGTCGCTTACATATAATTGTGCAGAAGGCAGGTAGCAGACTTAGATTAATGGAAGAATTCAAGGCATTTGTAATTCAATCGCGGAAGCCTCGATGTACGAGTACCCTCGTCCGGAATCTTTATCATGGTGTATTAATCAAGTAAATAGGGAAGATTCAAGGAAAAAAATTTAAGGTTCGTCAATGGCTCGTTTAATCCGCGCAGAGCATTAACAAGCGCTGGTGTGATACGCTAGGCAGCCTCTGAGGGCTTTTTAGACGGTTTTCACCGCTCGTTTAGGCAAATGCTGGGTTGGTTCCCAACCTAATCCTCAGAAATACAGCAATACACAAATAGGTACGCAAGGCGAAACAGACAATTCCGCACATCAGGCTGTCCCTTAAGTTAAAGAAAAAACATGTACCACTTTATGAAAATGTGGGATCTGGTAGGACGGCATAGACGCTAGGTAAGGGAGAGTGAGTGACGTACCTATAAAACTATAGTAAGATTTATTTTTCACAAGAAACATGCATCCTTGCACGGCCCGCCACAATATTAACCTGATTATTGTAGACCCATCTCCTTGGAAATGTCTTACAATTTAAAACCTGGTTCCTAAATCTCTGTCTTACCGTTATATAACCTATCTGAAACCTGTCAGTATCTCCAGGCTTCTTCCATGTATACAACCTTCTTTTACGATTCTTCAAATGGTTCAAATGGCTCTGAGCACTATGAGACTTAACAGCTATGGTCATCAGTCTCCTAGAACTTAGAACTACTTAAACCTAACTAACCTAAGGACAGCACACAACACCCAGCCATCACGAGGCAGAGAAAATCCCTGACCCCGCCGGGAATCGAACCCGGGAACCCGGGCGAGGGAAGCGAGAACGCTACCGCACGACCACGAGATGCGGGCATACGATTCTTGAACCAAGTGTTAGCTATGATTAAGTTGTGCTCTGTGCAAAATTTTATCAGGCGGCTTCCTCTTTCATTTCTTAGCCCCAATCCATATTCACCTACTACGTTTACTTCTCTCCCTTTTCCTACTACCGAATTCCAGTCACCCATGACTATTAAATTTTCGTCTCCCTTCACTGTCTGAATAATTTCTTTTATTTCATCATACATTTCTTCAATTTTTTTAAGTGTCAGGAAGTTGTTTCTGAAAGTATTTGTATGGAGTGTAGCCATGTATGGAAGTGAAACATGGACGACAACTAATTTGCACAAGAAGAGAATAGAAGCTTTCGAAATGTGGTGCTACAGAAGAATGCTGAAGATAAGATGGGTAGATCACATAACTAATGAGGAAGTATTGAATAGGATTGGGGAGAAGAGAAGTTTGTGGCACAATTTGACTAGAAGAAGGGATCGGTTGGTAGGACATGTTCTGAGGCATCGAGGGATCACGAATTTAGTATTGGAGGGCAGCGTGGAGGGAGACCACGAGATGAATACACTGAACAGATTCAGAAGGATGTAGGTTGCAGTAGGTACTGGGAGATGAAGAAGCTTGCACAGGATAGAGTAGCATGGAGAGCTGCATCAAACCAGTCTCAGGACTGAAGACCACAACAACAACAACAACAACATATTGTAGACTAGAACAATATGTTTCAAAGGGCGGAGAAAGAGAGGGAAGCATGGATCAACCTCAGGGAGACGGCTAAAGGCGCGCCTAGCGCCCATCTAGCGAGGGCGCTGGATGCAGCGGAGATCCCAAACTGGAAAACGTGCGTCGAGTGGCGGCGGACAAGGCGTCTCCAGCGGCCAGCTGACGCGGGCTGCCTCTGCCTTACGGTATCGCCAGTCACCGCCGGCAGTGTTTCGCAAGCTGACACGCAACTGCGCCGACTGCAGAGCGGCGGGTGGGCGTGGCCACTCCGCTTGGAGCAGCGCTCTGCCACGTCTCGCCTTCCCCCTGCTGCACTCCGCGGCCTGCCTTCTTGCGGACACCACAAAGCAGAGGGGCCTCTGCGTGTCGGGCCTCTCTCGGGATGTGTTCTGCGATTAACGGCGCGTACGACAGTGATTGTGTCGTTCTCTTGCGGGCGTCCTTTGATTTCCCGAATAGAGGTCTGTCTTCAGCAGCGTACCCACGTTCCTTATGAGAAGGGATGTTTCCTCACTGTACTTATTCCGAAAAGAAGGGTTCGAGATTAAGTTTCCACATCGAGTCGACGAGAAGCAGACGCTCGGATTTTGGAAGGAGGGGAAGGAAATCGGCCGGACAATCCCCGCATTTACTTTGATCGTTTCAGGAGGACCGCAGAAAATCGAAATATAGATAGCCGGACGGTGCTCGAACCTAAGCATTCCGAAATGCGAGTCCAGTATCTTATCACTGTGCCACTTTTCTCGGTTCTTATTCCGTATGATTCCTTCACTGTCTTAGGTTCAAAAATGGCTCTGAGCACTATGGGACTTAACATCTTAGGTCATCAGTCCCCTAGAACTTAGAACTACTTAAAGCTAACTAACTTAAGGACATTACACACATCCATGCCCGAGGCAGGATTCGAACCTGCGACCGTAGCGGTCTCACGGTTCCAATTGACGCGCCTAGATCCGCTCGGCCACACTGGCCGGCCACTATCTTAGGTTTGGGGCGCTAATCCGACTTTAAAACGTTGTGATCTCCTGGTGATTGGAGACGAGCGCAGTGCCCCACAGTTGGCGAGGTTATTTCGTAGTAATTAACGTCACTGGAAGTGTGAGTGATTTTACCTTTGGAGTTCGAGCCATCACTTCCTTAAGTGAGCAAGGGACTCCCCAGATATCTCTCTTCACGTCAGCCATCACTTGGTTCGGAGTGTTCGACAGTGCGCAACGCAACACAGAGTTTAGGAGCGATCAGTTTGCACACGTTTCACGGTCGTAATTTTTGGTCGGCCGAGATAGGTATAAGCTGTGTTTGTGTAGTTCTTCGATGTACTTTTGTAAAGACATTCGGTAGCTCATAAAAAAGAGAGTACCTTAATAACAAAGCATTTCAGTCTTCACAGTGGATGTTCTAAACACGGCGTCTATGTTTGCAGGCACACTGCTGCTTCAGTTCTGTTAAGCAACACTTACGTGAGGGTCAACGTTGAGGATACACTGTTTGGTCTATTTTCGCCCATTCACCGACTCCTTTTGCGAAAAGTTTTACTGGAGTGTTGGCATATCTTACTCTCTGTTACTACGTACTTTCGCGATTTTTTATTAAATATCGTTCAGACGTGAATACTGCTGCATTAAAAAAGAAAAGAAAAAAATATGTTGCTTGAAAATCACGTAGATAATAAAATTACAGGCATTAAACCTGCAAAGTAATCGCTCCTTTGCATACTGTGATTTGTTCGAATCCTTTTTTCGCCATATTGAGAGT
Organism: Schistocerca americana; assembly: GCF_021461395.2. NCBI lineage: Eukaryota > Metazoa > Arthropoda > Insecta > Orthoptera > Acrididae > Schistocerca > Schistocerca americana. The sequence continues at coordinate 135,930,666 of NC_060123.1, forward strand.
TTGTACATATTGTGAGTGTGTACTTTACGAGGACGCGTTCAAAGACGATCCACATTTTTTCAACAAAATCATTACAGGTGATGAGTCATGGTGCTACGGGTACGATCCAGAAAGTAAACAACAGTCATCACAATTGAAGTCACCTGGCTCACCTCGACCAAAAAAAAAGCTCGACAAGTGAAATCGAATGTGAAAACGATGTTGATCTGTTCTTTTTTTTTTATGACATCAAAGGGATCGTACACTCTGAATTTGTCCCTGAAACCCAGACAGTAAACCAACAGTTCTATTTGGAGGTTATGAAACGGCTTCGCAGAAGTTTGTCGCGAAAACGTCCGGCTTTGTGGGATTGTGGCGTGTGGTTCCTGCGTCACGACAACGCTCCCGCGCACACGGCTCTCAGCGTTCGCCAGTTTTTGACCTCAGCGAAGACGACTACCGGTCCCGGCGGAGGTTCGAGTCCTCCCTCGGGCATGGGTGTGTGTGTTTGTTCTTAGGATAATTTAGGTTAAGTAGTGTGTAAGCTTAGGGACTGATGACCTTAGCAGTTAAGTCCCATGAGATTTGACACACATCTGAACATTATTTGAAGACGACTGCCTTTACCCACGCGCCCTATTCGCCGGATTTAGCACCCTCGGACTTTTTCCTATTCCCGAGGATGAAAAGGGACTTGAGAGGGAAGCGTTTTGCGGATGTGGAAGACGTAAAGCGCAATGTCATGAAAGTGCTAGCAGGTATCAAAGAGGACGAATTTAAAAGGTGCTTCGAACACTGGTATGAACGTTTGGACAAGTGTATTATTGCTAATGGAGAGTACTTCGAAGGAGATTAAGGTTGTATTTGAAAACAATATATGCTTTCTAGAAAGAAATTGCGGTTAATTTTGGGTCCCCCCTCGTACATGGGACGCTCTTCGTATTAGCGGCCATAAACCGCATGTTGGTTAACACTGGATTGAAATTTTCAGATCCTTCCGATGACTTATTTTTCGAAAAGTAGGTAATAGTGGTAAAGTGGGTGGCTATCTCAATGTTCAAGACTCCATCCCAAAGTAGGTTCTGCAATATTTTTCTAGTGAGCAGTGTTATTTCGCGTCTATAAGGTGCACTGTCTGAAATCTTTGGTAAAGCAGCGTGGGGTGGTTTACAAGGCAGAGGAACTGGCGTACCACTGGGTTGCGGTGGTGATCAAAAAACACTCTTTTTTACTACATTCGAGAGAGAAAAAGAAAATTCCTGTCCGGTGGAAGAAGTAGTCCCAGAGTGTCCACAGTTGGACGGCCGGGGAAACGACTTCGGCTGCGCAATAGACGTGCTGAGACGTGAGTCGCGCCGGTAACTGCAGATTGCACCCTGTCCCCGCACCGCACTGCAGTTTGCCTTCAGTCGACGTCTTATAAGCTGCGGCTATAGCGGCGAGATTCCAGCCGCCGTATGAATATTCAGCGGCACCGCCGTGTCCTCTGCGTGCAGTGGACACCTGTGCCCGCCGGAGAGTAATCCCGTAGCTGAGAGTCTACACTACACGCGTGCGTGCGCGTGCGCGCCGGAGAGAGGAGAGGCTGAGGCTGTGCGTCACGCGTCCTTCGCGCTGGCTGGCGCAAGCCCGCAGCACCAGGCGCTCGGCGGTCGCTCTGTCCGTTTCTCAACGCTAGCGGAACACGATAAATACCCTCGGCCAGGTGCCGTTGCGCAACCTCTGTCCAGGCGCGACTCTTCTCCCAGCAGCTTCTGCTTCTGAAGCCTCGCCGTAGCTCGCGGCTTTCAGACTCGTGGTTCAGCGAATTACGCCGTCCGCATTCAACCCGCTGCCTCGGTTACCGCCAGGCTGTCACTCAGCGACAGGTGGTGCGCGGTCGACCGGCGCGTCAAATCTTTAGCCGAGAGGGCGGTACCTTACCCCTTGATTCGCACTCTGACTCGAGGATCTTTTCAGATTTTTCTTCATTACTTTCTTATCTTCGGCAAGAGATGTAAAATTAGCTAATATCCCGTCGATATCGAGATCATTAGAGACGACGACCTAACTCCCTTTGTCAGACATTATAGAGAAAATCAATCGAGGCCTGGTTTAAAGAAGTATCGTGAATCCTTAAACCGCGATCTTCCTGGTTTTCTTCTTTCAGAAACGATTTGCCTCCGCATTTGGTAGTGTTAGGCTCTTGCTCTGCCCAAATATGCTACACTTCGTATTGCCCTCTTTTGTACGGATTTGAAGAACAATGTCATTATTTGCACTTTATTTTTCATCTGTAAATTATCAGCTCCATGAAGCTGAGCTTCCACTTACCTTTGACGATCTATAACGAAGAAAAGAAAAGTACCCATAACGCTTCGTTGTTTGTAGGTAGTCCTCAGATACTTGCTTTCCAGAGCCGGATCTAACGACATCGATCTGACGAGGCATTCAGCTTGTCATCTGCCAGGGGACCATTGAGACGGAATAAAATTGAACGACCTTTCCCTCCCCTGTCGGTAACTCAGCTCTCAACGTTCCGTTTTCCGTGCATAGTTGTCGCATTCCACTCCCAATAGAGAAGCAAAAATGTGTATTTCGTTAGTGACATTTTAGTTTGACAAACCTGAAACTGAAAAAGTCGGCTCAGCTAACTGATCCCGTTGGCGCTGACGGGTTCCACACAATTTCGCTAGAGCTGCAAAGCGACCCCGTACTCGCACTCATATTACCTTCGTCTGTGCCACGAGGGAAGAGCAGAGATGACTTAATGAGTTATGTGTAGCCGGTCGGTATACATTAATGCAAAAAAAGTTTGTTACGCTGAATTGTGCGTAGTATACAATAGACGGTACACTGTAATTATTCATAACTTTATGCAGCAACTTCCTACAGCTCGTTTAGTAGGTTAATAGCTGAACGTCATGTAAATGCCTTGCGTGCTTTCTGGACGAGTGTTAGTGTGAAAGATGTTTTTGCGACGGATTCATGATATGTACTGTTTTTCAGGTCTTTTTATCCTCGTGTTTCCGAAAAAAAGACAACAAAATCGCTCAGGAAAACTCCAGACGAGAAGATGTGGCAAACATATATAGGATGAGATAATGGTTATGGTTACCTCTAGTTACGTCTACCACCTGTTTGTCGACTTTCGTATCGTATAGCGACATTCGATCTAATCTCACAATGTCTGCTTTGAAATGACTTGTTGCTTGTGTAATTAGACTGTGTCTGCATTGCAGAACCAAAGGCAATCAGGCATAGCTGCGGATTACGCAACATTACCAAGCAGCGGGCCCCACCGGCTGCAGTAGTAGTGTCTCTCAGAAAGTATTTGTGCTGTTTGCGGGAGACATAGGCGAGATGCAACTAGCTGAATAAATTTCGCGATTTGTACAATTACAGCGGCAGTCGTGTGGCTTGTTCGCAGTTACGGAGTCCCGTGTTATGACACACTGCACATTACGCTGGAAGGGAATACATTATAAGGATCACCTTGTCCGTTGTCATTAGCTCTGTAAACAAGTCGGCTCGAAGTTAGCCAGGCAGGCAGCCGTTAATGCTCCTATTAAGTACACTGTCCCGCTTCCTTTCCGCTTATTTTCCATTCAGTGGGAGGCGATAACGTCCCGAGTTTATTTTCAATTAGAAGGTCACACGGGGCGCATCCGCACAAGTTTACTGCCGGAGGTGGGAGCGGCGGCTGCGAGGGTCCGCGGCAGCGCTCGGGCCGCCTAGGCAAGGGCTCCCCGCCCCTCCCCGCGCCGTGTTTTCCTCTTAAAATCGCCGTTACCGGTTCCAGCAGCGCGCTCCAAGGCGAGCGAGGCCGCTCCGCGCGCAGCTGAAGCCTCCGCGACTGTCCTCTTCGGGGGGAAAAAAAAAGAGCGGCGGAAAGATTCAGCCGCAGCTGTTGGCGTCGAGTGGCGGTAAGTGAACAGCCGGGCGGGTGTCGCTCCCCGGGGCAGGCAGCCGCGTAAGCACAAGGTGGACCTCCAAACCGCCAGTCTCTCGCAGCATATTTACCTCTTTTTTTTCTGTCGCGGCCAACTTTAAGAAAGAGAGCGAGGGCCAGAGACGCGATTCTCCGTAGGCTTCTGCACGGCACTGTCACTTCATTACTTAGAGAGTTGTGGAGTATCAGGCGAAACGTACTCTGGCGCGAGACAGCGTCTGAGGAGGCGTAGCTCGTTCGAACTCTGCCGGCTGTTAGCACTGTCGGCAACGGCATGTGGACGAACGCAAGAGGATTCCTTTTCGACAAACCGTGCTTTCAAGGTCCTCAATTACATAGCAGTCCCGTCAGCAGTGCCTTTTCGAGAGAAGTCCGCTACGTCCTATTACTCGCACACCTGGCTCCATTTCGGTCCGTACTAACCATCATTCGATATTTGCAGTCGTCGGAAACATGGAAAGAAACAGCTTGGGAATACGCGAGAGCAGGACGGCTCCACTGGGAGAGGTGTATCTCTGAGTCGCAATGTCGCCGAGGCGTACAGACGGGCACCGATTAACGGAGAAGTCATACTATTACGAACAGCACTTGCACTGGGCGTTTGGCACAGCAGATCTGGACATAACAACAAAGTGCGTCTCTGAAATTCCATTCTCTTTGAATTTTACGTTCCCGAAGCTTTGACCGACAAAGAAGAGGACACGTCCGAATAGGGCATAGTAAAACGTTAAACATTGTCTGGCTGCCCACTGCTAGCGACATCTGCTCTTTCGTTGTCGCGTGACTGACGTCTGAGTGGCTGGCCGCGGTGGCCGAGCGGTTCTAGGCGCTTCAGTCTGGAACCGCGCGACTGCTACGGCCGCAAGTTCGAATCCTGCCTCCGGCATGGATGTGTGTGATGTCCTTAGGTTAGTTACGTTTAAGTAGTTCTAAATTCTAGGGGACTGATGACCTCAGATGTTAAGTCCCATAGTTCTCAGAGCCATTTTAGGCATGTCTGAGTGGAACAGAAGGGTTAGTTGGCAGATACGTGGGAAACTGTGTCAAGAGCCGAATATTCATCAAAACTGTACTTCAGACTTGTCGCATTTGTCAAATTTTTGTACGATGTACTCTCTCGGTCTCCGTCTCTCTAACAAACTCTCTGCCCAGCCCAACCCTGACCCCCATTCTCTCTCTACCACACACACACACACACACACACACACACACACACACACACAAGTGTGCACTCGAAAAGAAATAACAGAAATAATTGCCCCTGTTAGACCAGTTAGAAAAATCATGTTTGGTTTTTATATGTCGATATGGTGATTACATACGTGAACGGTCAACATATAGGGCGAGGACTTTTAATCATCGATATCGCCAATGAGTTTTCCTGGGTGGAAGGACTGTAACAGGATCCACGCAGTCCCGTGAGGACATATGATGAGCTATTTGAAGGAGGAATAATGGCTCAGGTTCGAAAATCCGTCATTAATGGCCGGGATAACTGTGTGCCGGCCGCGTGAGCTTCTAATACTGTCGTTCGACGGCGTTCCAGGGGACAATGAAGCATTGATCATTTGACGCCCGCAGATCTAATCACGGACCATGAAATACTGTAGCTGAAACTCCTACTTCAAATAAAAGGAAGGAGCTAATGAGTTAATAGGCTTCTGGAAAGCGTGGTTTTCTTGAAAAATAAGTCGTTTTATCAGCTTTGAATACTATCTATGAGTTATCCGCTTTGATGTGACGAATACGATGAATAGACCTTCATTGAGGCGCGGATTCGAAACGGATACAACCACCTCCGCCCAAAGGGAAGTCTCGAGTTGACGTCAGCGGGCCAGTTTACTGGAATCGGGCAGAAGGCATCGTGACACAAAGAGTGTGTCGAGCGCGACGCGACACTGGACGCGGCTTTCATCAGGCCTGGACAGCGGGACTGGAGCGGCTGGAGACGGCGTCGCGTCGCGTCGCCTGAATCACACGGCCGCCGCATTAGCATGCCTCCAAGGCCGCCGGCCGCTCCCCGCAGCTGCACGCGGCCACACGCGCGCACACACAGCCACACTCTGGCGCCTCCCGCCGTCTTCTGCTGCAGGTCTGCTCTCGCTCGCTCCTGTCTGCTGCTTCCTCCAGGTACGGCCCCACCCCCACTCTGCATCAACTCATCGACACCGAGCATTGACGAGCGTGGAAGGAAGAGCCAATCGCGAAGTCGATGGGCTTCTTCCGGCACTCATTTGGGCTTACTTCTGAACAGACGTGAAAACCTAACTGGATATCAGGAAATTCCGTGTGAGTACGACGGCTTAAAGCTATACCAGCTACTCAGTACTCTGGAACTGACCCACGAACGTTTAGGGTGACATTAGGATCACACGATCTGTTACTTTCTGCCGGCCGTGGTGGCCGAGCGGTTCTAGGCGCTTCAGTTTGGAACCGCGCGACCGCTACGGTCGCAGGTTCGAATCCTGCCTCGGGCATGGATGTGTGTGATGTCCTTAGGTTAGTTAGGTTTAAGTAGTTCTAAGTTCTAGGGGACTGATGACCTCAGATGTTAAGTCCCATAGTGCTCAGAGCCATTTGAACCATTTTGTGTGTAGAGAAGCCAGTGGAAGGCGGTGTTTGTGACGCAGAAGAGGCGAGCGCGCTTCCTTCAAATCAACGACAGGCCCGCACCGTATCCGCCTTTGCAAAATGTTAGAACCTACGAGGCGCAGTGTGCAGAAACAGGCAAACAACAGATAAATCTACAAAACTTCCTGACAACTCGGCTGCGTGCAGAATCACCGCAGTTACTTTACACGGAGAGAGAGAAAGAGACGCATGTATCTGGCAAAGAGAAGCCGCTAATGGAAATGATCACGAACTAACAGAAGTATTCTGAGTAGTAGTGGCACTCATGAGGATGCGGTGCACTAACACACAGGGAAAAACAGACACAGCTCAATAGTTATTTAAGACAGGAGCAAGGTAAATTGACACTGAAGATGTTTCTCCAATGACATACGACATGCTTCTCGCTATTTCACCTACATTTATTGACAGCAGAGCGCCACTGTTTGGCTTGGAGAAAACAGGCGTCTTGTTTTATAATTTCCACAAGAAATCACAGTTTAAACCCCGTATTTTTGCTGTTATGAACGGTTTCGGCCGAATTAAGCCATGTTTTGGTGGGAGTGATTAGAGACACCGAGCCAACACACACCAGCTGTTTTGACGCAGCTCTGTATTTTACACCAGCAGGTGTCTCAGTCCGGACGTAAACAGTCCTGACAGTAAAAAGACGTGATCTAGACTGTGTTTCCTTCTCAAAATCTCTACTTATGTGTAGCACGAAAGAAAGATACTGTACAGCTAATAATATAGCGTTACCAGCACCGAACAAACTGACAGGTCAAATATAGCAGAAAAAGTGCAGGCAGATTAAATTCTAAAGCGAGTTTTCGGCGTGTTGGCTCTGTGGATTAGTGATAGTGTCGTGAGTCACCACTTAGCCACAAGGACCAAGCCGACATCGGGTTTTTGCGGGTTGATGAATGTCTTGTTGCGTTCAGACTACAGTAGCAAATCTGGACAAAAGTACTCCCTCGTATGTATTTGCACTTTCAAACACGGAATCATTAAATACGAAAAATAACCGAAAGGACGAGCATCGTCGTCGTAGAATGCCGGCAATTAAATATTATTTCGACAATATTGTAGATTTTTACAAATGTCTTAACGGAAGATACCAATATGTGACAGTGACTAACGTGTGTATCTCCTGCTGTGAGAAATTGACGAGAAAGGGAATGAAGATGGCAATATTAATGGAGACTAGGACGGTATCCAAAGCCGCACTTTTCGACGATTTCAGACTAGAATAACTCAATGTTGTGTCGCTTCATCTTAAGAGGGCTGGGTTCCTAAATTTCCGGTAACGGTGCTCGCTGACTGAGCACCGCGGCGGGTTTACTATCCGTTCGTACACAACGAACGAATAGCCAAACGATCGATTACTATGCTGCTGGACTTTGCAACGACAAGGAAGACAATTTCGGCGTTGTATAGACAGTGAACTGATGCCAGTAATTTTTTTTTTGTCCGTAAGAAAAGCACAGTAAAGTAAATCAAGTAACGACTTTACTTGCAGAACAGTTTTGTTCGTACGACTGGCTGAAACAGTCGTGTTGGGTGTGTTTCGTTCCAATGCATAAACAGGAATACCGTGACTTGATCAGAACACTGTTTTGAAAGGTTTATCGCCGACAGAAATTCGTGTAAAGTTAGTGAAGATGTATCCGAGGACTGCTCCTTCATTTACAACAGTAAAGGTGATTCGTGTGAACGGCGTACAAATACTGGAATATACTCTGTTAGATGCTCGGAGACAGAAGAATGAATGAATTATCTGAAGCAATATTCATATTAGAAGAAAAGGTATGGTGTTTCCCACTTGAAGAATGAATTATAAGAAACTCTCTGGTGTAAAATGGCTGATATATGGAAGTGAAACATAGACAATAAACAGTTTAGACAAGAAGAGAATAGCTTTTGAAATGTGGTGTTAGAGACGAATGCTGAGGATTAAATGCGTCGATCACGTAACAAATGACGAAGTACTGAATAAAACTGGGGAGAAAGAGTTTGTGGCATAACCTGACCAGAAGACGAGATCGGTTGATAGGACATATTCTGAGACATCAAGGCATCGCCAAATTAGTATTGGAGGGACGTGTGGGGGATAAAAATCGTAGAGGAAGAGCAAGAGATGAATGAATACAGTAAGCAATTTCAGAACGATGTAGGTTGCTGTAGTTAATGGGAGATGAAGAGACCCTGTATCAAACCAGTCTTTGGATTGGAGCCTACAACAACAACATTTGTTGAATGTTGACAAAAAGCAAATATGAAAACGGTGTTTTTTTTTTTTAGCAATGTGTAGACCCTTAACAAGAGATTCCATCCGATTTTGTGCGCTGTTTTCTTGGTTTTGATGAGGCATAAGTCCTGCATCTGGTGCTGTTAACGCAACAGCAATCAAAGCTCTTGGTGGGAAGAGGTGCTCCTGAAGCAAAAAAATGAAAGCTAATTGTCTGGAATGCAATATGGCTTCATCCGCTAGATTACTTTGTAAAGTGAGTAGTACGTGAAAATTACTAGACCGGCCAAATGAAAGAGATACGCGACCAAAGGAAGTCGCAGGTAAGTCTTCCGAAGGCGTTACAGAATCGCACTTCGATGATGGAAATTGCTCCCTGAGAAATGTTGGACACAGTGATCACGTGGAAAATTAAGTGTATTTTTGACCTGAACAACACAATATTTCACTAGCACGCCCAGAAATTTTCACCTTGCCGTCTTAAAATTCTTAATAATGTGAGGGACGGCCGAGCCCACACTCGGAGTGTGTAACCAGGATGCAAAGTGCGAATGTTTCCTCTTTTTTGCTTTAGGGCGCAAAACAGCTGAGGTCATAAGCGCCCTTGTCATGCCTTAAAATGGTCAATTACCGAATGAATTTGAAGTTGATAATACTCAGAGCCTAATGGACTGGAGTAAAGGGATAGCTGAAAATAATAACTTCTCCTTTGAGGAGGTTTGTCAAACGACTACCGAGCGAGGTGGCGCAGTGGTTAGACACTGGACTCGCATTCGGGAGGACGACGGTTCAATCCCGCGTCCGGCCATCCTGATTTAGGTTTTCCGTGATTTCCCTAAATCACTCCAGGCAAATGCCGGGCTGGTTCCCCTGAAAGGGCACGGCCGACTTCCCTCCCCATCCTTCCCTAATCCGATGAGACCGATGACCACGCTGTCTGCTCTCCTTCCCCAAAACAACCAACCAACCATCAAACGACTGAAAAGTAAATTTCCGCCGTAATGTTACTACGACGAATAAAATGTAAAACACGACCTACAGCTCGTACTGTGTATGCTAAAAAATCTGATAACGCGCATGGTAAACATTCATTAAAACGTAAACGGTTATACAATCGGCCTTGGGTCAGAAAATGGCGCACTGTCACTGATTGGTTGCAGTAAGCACAGAGTGGTGTGGGATCTCCACTTAACAAATGACGGTACTGAAACGACAGTGCCCAATAAGCTAAAAGTATCTCCACACGACGAGAAGCGTGAGAGGAAGTCGTCCAAGCCTTTGGAAGGTGTTTAATTTCTCAGAGTTTGTTCGCATGTAGAGAAGACCAATGTTCATGCCATAATGACACGATGTTTCTACGTGCAGCAACACAGAAGGGGCAGAATAGCTAAAAGGCCTAGATAGTCGGACTGCAGCCTTAGCAGCAGCATCGGTAGCTTCACTCCCCGACATTCCGACGTGACTCGGGACCCTCGTGAACATCACGTTGGCTCCATCATCAGCGAGCGAGTGGAGGCGTTGTTGGACTCGTTGTACTAAGGGGTACAGCGCACAGAAGCTCTGGAGGGCACTAAATGAATCGGAACATAATACATGATTGAGAACCCTATGTCGTTATACGTACTTGGATGGCTAATAGTGGGCGGAAAGCTCTGCTGTAAAAATTGAGCCGGTATCTAAGGTGCGAATGTGTTGGGCAACTCTGCGTGCTCCGTAGATTCGGCACCCCGTCACTGACCCAGGGCTCTCGGGGGCGCCGCATTCTTGCAGCACGTCGATATGTGTCGTCGCCTTGTGAGAGGAGGCAGGCGCCCCGCGAAGAAACAGCGCAATAGCGGAGGACGCGACGTCGGCTGCTGCGGTGCCCAAGGTGATCGGGGTTGACGCTCGCCAGCCCCGCCATGAATAATGGACCGCCCCGTGCCGCGGCTCATCTGCATATTCATTCAGCCCGGCCCAGCCGCGGACACGCCGTCTGCCACTTTCGGAGACGCCGGCGCCGCACGAAAAGAGGGGGAGGGGAGGAAGAAAGGGAAACAGTGGTGAGGCTCTAGGGTCCACAGTGGCCTAGCCGGACGGTAGTTTCTTTCGCTTTGCACAGTGCTCTTCAATTTTTTTTTCTACCGTAATAATGCTAGCTGATCACTGCAGTTACAACTGGAAAAAAAAGCATCGCCACCCATCATCTGTTTTTACTTCATTCCGTCGAACTGTGTTTCGAGCTTTCGCCCAACTTCTTAATGAAGGTCCACAGAGTTTGTTGTTTTTTTTACTTACTAGTTTTTTATAGCTGTAGCTTTTCATTCGTGAAATAAAACACACAGCGAATGCAGCTCCGCAACTCAAATGCAAGTTATGGTAAGGTGAGGTAATTTCGCACTATAGGTAATTTTGTAGTATTTTGTTATAGCTGCGGTGATCCCATTCAGGGTAGTGTTTCGTGGTTTTGTCAACAGATGGCATGACAAGTCTTCTCGAGTAGAGAGCCTGTATACAGAGAGAGTAGCCATAGGTGAAGTTGCCCGTGATTGATTGACTAGCTTTGGCAGAAAAATGGCGCCAAACGTCTCTCGCGCTCCCTATGTTCGCCGTGCTTTTGAGTTGAAATGAAGTTCAGAGGCCTTTTGGAAACGATTAGAAGGTATTTGAATTATTGAGAAACTTGTTATGCGTTGTGCATGCATATTCGATTTAGTTGTATATCATTTTTAGTACGTAATTAGCGTTTGCGATCTTAAATAAGAGTTGAAATAATGAAGCGTTTTGTGATGAAGTCGGTAGGCCTACATGTTTGAAGTAAACACGTTAGTAATTGTACAGTATTGTTTTTGACATCTGTAATTCGTTCTGCAGACGTTCGTAAACGATGCCAGGTTGTGCTGCATTTGGTTGTTCCAATAGAGGCGTAGGTGGATTTCGCATGTTAGCATTTCCACGCAATGAAGAAAGACCAAAGCAGTGGGCAGTCGCTTTCAACAGGGCTGACATAAATCAAACAGGAGCCTTGTGGAAACCAACCAAGTACTCTAATCTATGCGAAGTAAGTCGTTTTTGCTTTTTACTACATACAAAACAACTTGCAATATACATAGTTAAATTTGAAAACAGACCTGTAAATTGGCTGTGTGAAAATTATTATAACACATTAGTCTTATAAACAAAGGCATTTAACGAATGATTTCGCCATATTGTCTTGTGCTGTTGTTTCGGTGAGTGTGTACTCCACTACTGGCCATTCAAAAGTCCCGCCCGCAGTTTGGCAGAAATATGGCCGCCGTATCGTCCGGTTGGCCCCTCTCTCCCTATACAGGCTCTCTATTCTCGAGTAGCACTACAGCTTCGATCTCCCGCATGCACTGATTAAATAAGTTATAGTCGTGTGTTTCAACGAGCAAGAAATGTTTCTTTTAATTATATACGGTAGGTCACTGTGAGACTTATAGTGATACATAAGTAATTTGGTTTATTTATTTTGTGAAATATGTGACGACAGGGACCTTAGGAATTCAACAGTTAGCGTTATAATCGGACTCCATTTTGGGTCACTCACTTGGTTGACTCTCAACGTTCCTCCCATATCAGTTCTACAATTTTCTGCAAGACATTTGTAGCAAATATTATTGGAGACAAGTATTTCACACACATAACTGATGTGAAGATAGAAACACAATGCTCTTTTTCCTTCATACCCTGCCGCGAAAGCTGCCAAAAACAACCGACTAAGGAAGCTGTCTAGATCTGTACGACTGTCGTGAACATTCAAGTTCTGAAAATGAGGACTGGTGCAGTAGGATGAATGAAACTTTGTGTTGCGAAGTTACCTTACCGCTACTACAGAATAACTTTACCTATTGCAAAATTACCTTCCTGTGTATGCTTCAAGGTTATGTACAGTTACCAACAGTGCCAATAATAACAATATATTAATATGTTTATGAAATGTGCCTCGCACACGTAATTACGTAATAAAAGTAATTGCTACATTTTTCGTTATTTTGCTCTAATAAAACAATTCATTTTTTTGAAAATACTACCAAATTACCCTCCTTACCTTACCCTATTTCCCTGATGTCTTAACACATATCCTATCATCCTGTCTCTTCTTCGTGTCAGTGTTTTCCATATGTTTCTTTCTTCGCCGATTCTGCGGAGAACCTCCTCATTCCTTACCTTATCAGCCCACCTAGTTTTCAACATTCTTGTGTATCAAATAGCTGGTATCATGGGAAGTACCTGTGCCACGCGCACAGTATGGATGTGGATGTAGAATTACGTATTATATACTTCATTGTGGAAGGTGGCATTATGTGCAAATACTACCACGAAGACTTTCACGGATGGTGTTAACTTCAGTCTAACCTTGCGGACTGAGAGCCCGTGGTCGACGTATAAAACTATTTGCTACAGTTTCGCCTCAGTTGCCTGTCCTTACTCTGACGACGTCTGCCGCAGACGGGGACGAAACTTTGGTAAATAGTTTTGTACATCGATCGTGACCTCTCTACCTATAATTTTTAACTGCAGCATTATGTACAGAACTATGCTAATTACAGCTTACATGTAACATCGAATTAGATGTGAATGAAGTGACAAGAGTAATGAAAGGCTGGAGTGGTAAAAGAACAATTACAGTGGACGTGCCTTGTGCCGTCTAAAATATTACTTTCATTTTCTTTTTAGAGTGCTGTCACCCGTCATTACTCCATTGACAGAATTAGTCGAATCCGGTTATTCACAGCGCAGTCATGAAATTTCTTCTGGATTTCAATAATATTTCTACATTTCACTGAATACAGTTAGACATCATAGCGGCACTAGGCGCTTTCGCTACTGGCCTAATACAAAATACACCAAAGAAGTACATTTTCAGGTTTTCATTTTTTATTTGTGTTTTTATTTATTTATTCCTTTTTTGAATTCCGTACTTACGACAGCAAGGGAGCCTTTTCTCAGCCAAATAGCCAAGGAATCTGGGAGTGAGGCAAATGAATTCCCAGCTGGGAATATTTTGGAATTACTAATCATAGATTTTTACGCATTTGAAAAATTAAGTGTGAGAGATTTTTAAGAAAAAAAGTGCTTTAAGTAAAGTCCCCTATTCAGCTATGGACGAAACTCTTTGTAAATACTGTGTTACACGTGTTGTCTTCTGTTACTCTGTTGTGAGCAAAAGGATACAAAATTTATAGGTCCTACTAAAAACCACGCATAACGTTTTCTGCCCAGTAACAGTGTAGTGTTCTGCAACGTCTCAGCGTTGTGAGAACAACTTGATAAACAATTACTGTTTTTTCTCATTAGACCAGAACAGGTTAGTAACTGCTTACGATACATGTTATCTAAAACTGCTGTCGCCATTTTAATGATTTTTAAATTTTTTAATACTTCTTGTCATTTCTTTGATATCTGTGTCCTTTTTTTAGCAGATCTGCGTACATTAGACGACAAAAGCAGTCGTTCAGATCAAACGATGGTATGAAAATTCGTCTGACTATTTATATTGGCGTACAGGTGCCGTGTGGGGGTCGGTTCCGTACTCAGGGCAGCGCACAGACCGGTGAAGAGCTCCGACACAGTGCGGGTCTCCTTCGCAACAGTTAACCGCGCCGCGGCCCGGAGTCTGAGGTTTGAGGCCGCAAGCCTGTGGTAGTTCGCTTTCGGCGCCGTAAACGCAACGCTAGTTACGAAACTGTGTACGCGCGCGAGCGAAAGAAATCAGCTTTCGCGAAACAGGTGTTCCAGAATATTACTTAGTGGCAGCAGCCGGTCGATAAATATCGATACCCGAGGAGAAGCGAGTTTCTCTTCCGTGACGTTGTTTCTCCCGAAGACAAGTAACCACACAAGCGGAGAGATGTTGCGTTAATTCGTCACGCTCAGCTGGTGACCGAAGCAGTAACATAAAGAACGATTGTGTACCAGAATGGTGCAGTATCACTCGTCACCTGAGCTTCTTAATTTTTTAGCGATATCTCGAACAAAGTAAGAAGCAGCTAGTAAAAAGATTATGGAGTTCGATAAAGTTACTCGGAGAACGTAATTTCGTTAACTGTATAACTAAGTTAGCCCGCATACATCATTTCTCACTGGTTATCGCCTTGCTCGTACCTTTGAATCTTCTCATTGATACTGCGGTTGTTTCTTTGCAGAGATTTCAGTTACAGTTACTTCAGTCAATTAACGCGTTTGCTAATCCGAAAGTCGAGCTAATTCCTCGTAACTACACGGCAATCTGAACTGAGTTTCTTCAACGATCGCCATATTCCTTGGCAATATCGAGGAATAATCGCACCTTTCCTGTTCTCCACTCGAGCAAACTTGACAAGTATATTTACGAAGAAGATCTGGCTTTTCCGTATTTCACAGAAATTATGAGCCGAAATGTGTTGATCTTTCTGTACTTTTGCGCCTAGTGAGTATACTGGTAGAACGATTTTAATTTTATTGGATGTAATACTGATATCAATTTAAGGCGCCCATTCAGATAATTCTGCGTAGCTGGCCAGGCTCGTTATTGAGTATACGGTAATGAGAAAATGGAGAAATACGCACAACACAGGTTATACGAGAAGTTGACACTTAAGTAGGCTAAACCATTGTGTTAGTTTTATCAAGAGGGAACTACGACAAATTTTGAAAGCCAGCAGGGAACCAACCAACTCCTAAAACGTCCGAGATCGAGAAAGCCCAATGAAAAATAGTCTAGAACGTGTAAATAGTGTTTTTTCCATCGAGATGTGAAACATGCGACTGCGGCGTGTTTAATTTCTGTTCCAGTCTTCGTTCACTGTGCTTGTATTTGTTTCGACGGAACTTATATTTAACAATTTTATTTGAAGAATAGAAATAACCAGCCGTCAGCAGCACAAATTTTGTTATTAAACAGCTGCAGCTGACGGATGATTATTTCTGTTCTTTAAACGAGTTTCACAGTTGCTGACCGACAGCCACGAATAAAATTTTAACCATTTTATTCTGAAGTACCGAAAAAAATTTTAACTACTGGCTGTTGCGGAGAATTGTTGTGATGCAGTCAGCTAAGTGATACACTGAGCACGACGTGTGACAGGCGCGCCACCCAGAGATGAGCCATGGCTAAATTCTAGCAACGATCCGTGTAATCACCTTCTTTAAGCGATCGAGGGCAGACTGTCGTACATTTCCGCTGCTGAGGCGAGTCTGGAAGGGACCGCTATTCAGACCATGAGTACACCATCCCGAAGACTGCAGAAGGGAGGACCCCGTTCGTCCAGGGGCAGCCGGAGTTTCCGTTCTGCTTACTGTCGAATTTATAGCCTTTGCGTGTTGGTTATTGCTTGCCGAGGCTCGCGAGATTCTACATCCACATCTGCAATGTCGAGACCAGTGTAAAGTTCATCTCAGAGGGCACTTCCCACTGTATCAGTTATTACGGCTTCTTTCCGTCCCATTCACGTATGGAGCGTGGTGAAAGATAACTGCTTAAACGCCTTTGTGCTCATTGTTATTAATTGAAACTTTTTAAGTTTTCTCGGGATAGTTTGCGTGTTCTTCAACCGTTTGCCAAGTCAGGTTCTTCAATACATCCGTGACACTCTTTCATGTGTGAAACCAGCTTGAGACCATCCGTGCTACTCACCTCTCCTTTGTATAATATTACCCCATGTTAGTCCTATTTGGTACGCGTTCACTTCAGTACAACAGTATTATGTGACTGTTCACTTAATACCGCTACACATGTTATAACCAGGTATTTGTATGAGATGACCGACCCCAGACAGTAATGGCCGCTATCGACAGGGGATCTCAAGTTGATTCCGTTTTTCTAGATTTCCGGAAAGCTTTTGACACCGTTCCTCACAAGCGACTTCTAATCAAGCTGCGGGCCTGTGGGGAATCGTCTTAGTTGTGCGACTGGATTCGTGATTTCCTGCCAGGAAGGTCGCAGTTCGTAGTAATAGACGGCAAATCGTAGAGTAAAACTGAAGTGATATCAGGTGTTCCCCAGGGAAGCGTCCTGGGACCTCTGCTGTTCCTGATCTATACAAATGACCTGGGTGACAATCTGACCAGTTCTCTTAGGTTGTTCGCAGATGATGCTGTAATTTACCGTATAGTAAGGTCATCCGAAAAACAGTATCAGTTGCAAAGCGATTTAGAAAAGATTTCTGTATGGTGTGGCAGGTGGCAGTTGACGCTCAATAACGAAAAGTGTGAGGTGATCCACATGAGTTCCAAAAGAAATCCGTCGGAATTCGATTACTCGATAAATAGTACAATTCTCAAGGCTGTCAATTCAACTAAGTACCTGGGTGTTAAAATTACGAACAACTTCAGTTGGAAAGACCACATAGATAATATATAGTGGGGGGAAGGCGAGCCAAAGGTTGCGTTTCATTTGCAGGACACTTAGAAGATGCAACAAGTCAAAGGTTACACTACACTCGTTCATCCTCTGTTAGAATATTGCTGCGCGGTGTGCGATCCTTACCAGGTGGGATTGACGGAGGACATCGAAAGGGTGCAAAAAAGGGCAGCTCGTTTTGTATTATCACGTAATAGGGGAGAGCGTTTCTGAAGAAGAGAAATTTGTTAACATCGAGTATAGATTTAAGTGTCAGGAAGTTATTTCTGAAAGTATTTGTATGGAGTGTAGCCATGTATGGAAGTGAAACATGGACGGTAAATAGTTTGGACAAGAAGAGAATAGAAGCTTTTGAAATGTGGTGCTACAGAAGAATGCTGAAGATTAGATGGGTAGATCACATAACTAATGAGGAAGTATTGAATAGGATTGGGGAGAAGAGAAGTTTGTGGCACAACTTGACCAGAAGAAGGGATCGGTTGGTAGGACATGTTCTGAGGCATCAAGGGATCACCAATTTAGTATTGGAGGGCAGCGTGGAGGGTAAAAATCATAGGGGGAGACCAAGAGATGAATACACTAAGCAGATTGAGAAGGATGTAGGTTGCAGTAGGTACTGGGAGATGAAGAAGCTTGCACAGGATAGAGTAGCATGGAGAGCTGCATCAAACCAGTCTCAGGACTGAAGACCACAACAACAACAGGGGAGAGAGTGTGGCAGATATGATACGCGAGTTGGGATGGAAGTCATTAAAGCAAAGACGTTTTTCGTCGTGGCGAGATCTATTTACGAAATTTCAGTCACCAACTTTCTCTTCCGAATGCGAAAATATTTTGTTGAGCCCAACCTACATAGATAGGAATGATCATCAAAATAAAATAAGAGAAATCAGAGCTCGAACAGAAAGATTTAGGTGTTCGTTTTTCCCGCGCGCTGTTCGGGAGTGGAATGGTAGAGAGATAGTATGATTGTGGTTCGATGAACCCTCTGCCAAGCGCTTAAATGTGAATTGCAGAGTAATCATGTAGATGGAGACTTGTGATTCAGTGACTTTGTAGTCAAAGTACACTATGTGTTTTCGTTTTGAGAGCGACACGATTTCACGTTTCTGAGCGTTTAAAGGATATTGTCAAATCTTTGATTTGAGAAAAAATAAGCATTGAGGCTTCCCGACATTTGTGGGTGGACTGTAGGAAATCCAGAGAAAAGCGAAAGCTGGTTTCAGCGACTCTGGTGTGTGTCCGCAGAGCCGTGGTACGGACCCACTTGCGCAGACACACTTTACGGGCCTCGAAATAAGCGCGCGCCTTTTATTCGCAGCGCGGAACAGTGGCTGCGGCTCGCGTAAAAGCGGAGTAATGCCCGCACGTGGCTTTTTAATGTGTGTCGCCACGCGGCCGCCGTCGTATCGGAGCCTCAGTAAAAACGCTGCGCCCGCCAGCGGGGCGTCTCACACTGCAGCGCGCGGCGTAATTAATGCGCAGAAAGAGTGCGGGAAAACGAGTCGCCAGAAAGCTATTCCACGGTGATTAATGTCGGAGGGGGACGCAAGAACAGGACCTGCCGTCTCCAGGCGTATCTGCAGCGGTGTCTGGACAGCCGTCAGCCGAGCCCAATTAATTTCCACGTCGGAAATCTGCCCGTTGCCTCCCTGTCACAGCCGTGTACGTCGTTTCCGTGCGACAAACACTACTGCCTCACAGTCACGTTCCATTTTTGTACACCATTCTGTCAGACTTGTTGGCAACACGCTAGTTCAGAAGAAAGGAAGATCAGGTCAGTACAGAGGGAGTACATGAGCGTGTCGGAGAGGAGTCGGTGCGAAAAGTGGCCGCGTACTTTTCGAGGGGTCATTCCGACATCTACTTTATGCGTACACAAACTGGAAAAAAACTGCTAACAGTCATTCAGCAAAGGGACACAACGTAAGTGAAATAGTATGCGACGCACTGAGCTGCGAGGTACGACCCGCAGACGTCGCGCAGGAGTGGCAGTTATCCCTGAACGTAAATAAACATAACGTACTGTGCGTCAACACGCGCAGTGATACGTTACTGTTCCACTGGGAACAGTGAAGACAGTAAAACTGTTGCCGGCGGGAGTGGCCGTGCGGTTCTAGGCGCTACAGTCTGGAACCGAGCGACCGCTCCGGTCGCAGGTTCGAATCCTGCCTCGGGCATGGATGTGTGTGCTGTCCTTAGGTTAGTTAGGTTTAAGTAGTCCTAAGTTCTAGGCGACTGATGACCTCAGAAGTTAAGTTTCATAGTGCTCAGAGCCATTTGAACCAAGTAAAACTCTTAGGAACAACCGCTCAGGCGACCTAAAGTGGAATAACCACATACCAGTTGTAGGAAAAGCAGATGCCAAGCTGAGTATCATGAGAAGAATCTCAAGGAAATGAAATTCGTCCGCGAAAGTAGTGGCGTACAAGAATCTTGTTCGACCGGTTCTTGAGTATTTTTCATTAGTCTGAGCCCTTGCCAAATCGGTTTAACAGAATAGTAGAGAAGATCCTAAGAGGAGCGTTACGTTTCGTCGTGGGGTCATTTAAAAGCGCAAGACCGTTGCGGAGATGCACAACAGACTCCAGTGTGAGTCACTGCAAGAGAAGCTTTATGTATAACGGATAAAGTTACGCCAAAGTTTCGAGAGCGTACGTTCGAAAAAGAGTCGACAATGTGTGCTTCCTCCCACACATGTCTGGCGAAATGACCACAACGAAAACGCCGGAGAAATTAGAACTCATACGGAAGTGTATCGACAGTTTTTATTTCCACGCTCCATTCGTGAGTGGGACGGGAATGGGGGCAGTGATGGTACAAGAGTTACCTTCCGCCACACACCTTAAAATGGTCTGCGAAGTATAGACGTAGCTATGTTGATACCAACTGTGCAGACGTTGGGTCTACAAGGGCGCAACGCAGTAGCGAAACACAGGCAAGCAGCGAACACCTATCCACTGCATTTGACGGTGGATTAGTCCAGAAGCTAAATACAAACGTGTCTCTCAATTGAAAATGTAACCGAGGGCCAAATCATGGCTACGTCGATAGAGAGCAATGAGACATAGTAGCTATAGCGAATGGAAATGGGCGGATTGTGCCAAACAAGATGATGATTCTGCCTCGAGGGTAAACAGGACTATATGCAGAACACGCAGGAGTTGAAATTGCTGGTAGAAATGCGACGAACCCAAAGTCTCGTCACGTATGACAAAATTACGCGAACTAAACAGAGGCTGCAATAAAGAGTAATTTTTTCTACTTCCACTTTCAGAAATTCGCACCAGATGTACGCTTTCAGTCATACGTAATAGAACGTTCAACTCGACAAGTTGCAGAGATTACATCAGCCCAGAGAGGTAAATGTGAATGTCGTTAAAGCGGAACTTAAAAAATTCGCAAAGATGTCTGGAATTAAAAGTCACAGTTAAACGGAAGACCTATAAAACGATATTCATTTCGTACACAGAATAATCAAAAAAGCCTGATCTATTCAACGCTCGCGTATTACCGCAAATCTTTGTGATTTATTCAGTTCTGAGTGGCTTGAGTAATATAAGCAAAACGAAGATAAGAAGCAACATATTCGTTCAAAAAGAAGGAGCCGTACACTCGACAACTTCCTAAAAGCCAAAGTTTTCTTAAGTACTGTGTTGAAATATAAATGCATTTTAGAAATCGTAATGCAAACACACCAGGAGCTAGAATGTTAACTTTCTGCATGTTGCATTAGTTGCCATCCGATGTCGCTTTACTCAAATGATTTCTGAATCATTAAATAACAATTAACTGACATGACCTACACTCTCTTTCGGCGTGACGAACTATGCGGCAGATTGAAATCGAATGGTCTTTCCATAACAGCATACATAACTGTTGTTAGCGGTGTTGTTTACTCCAAAGGATTCACCACCAGCATGCGAGAGCTGAGGCCGCAAGAGTCAGTTTGCAGTCAATTTTTTGCTCTTGCGAATCTCTTCGGGGTGACCATAATCCCGAAGTGAGGTTTCTTGATCCAATAACGGGGTGTTATCTCCACGGCGTCCGCTGCTGCCACCTAGCGGGACCGACTGCAACCGGGTGGTGACGTCACTCGGTTTGAGCGTCACTGAACTCGCATCGAAGGTGGGGGCAGGGGGCGTTGCCTGAGTTTCACTGGGAGGCAACAAGCCACGGGGGAAAAACTTATTCTCCTGACAGCACCTGCCGTTCAGACTGATTTTCTTCGTTACCAAGAGCGAGGGATTTCTGTGCTGGTGCTTTGTAACAGACATCCCTTTTACCGTTTCTTCACTTAACTTTTTCCCTCGGTCGCAACACTCTGTGTAGAGACAACTGGCCCTAGCAAGCCGGTTATACATCTCTTGCTGACAATACTAGCACAGATAGACGGGAAGCATTGTCAGGGGTTACTTTTGACGTATTATTAAAATTATGATGTATTACGGAACAAACATGGATTAGATTGATGCGATCGCTAATTGTCTGCCTGAAAGAAACACGGATTAGTTTACATGGAAGGTTGCTCACAGGTTAGCGCGTATCGGCAGTGGCAAAGGCTGAGCTTTCGGCAGCTGCCGCTGGAAGCGCTGCGGTCGCGTTACCGAGCGAGATAAAGACAGAACGCGGTTGTGCGAGAGAGACGCGCACGAGAAGACTGAGATAGCCCGCAATGACGTCACCCCGCCGGATCAATTCCCTGATGCGCCCGCATGACGTCACGTGGCGCATGGGCGTGGATTGACGTCACGAGTGACGCAAGCAATTACGGGATCTCCCGTAAAGTGTTCGCGGCGCCTGCGGCGAAAAAAAAGAGGAGGAGGCAGGGGAAGATGGAGCGTCGGGGTTACGTCAGCGGCAGCGCGTCACAGCCGGGCCACGTGAGGACACGCTGCGTTCGGCCAGCGTCGCGCGGAAAATAACGCACGGGAAACGAAAATGCGCCGGCGTATTTATAAACACGAGGCGGCCGTCGGCGTGCCGGAGCGAGCGGACAGGAAGCCCACGGGTCGAAAAAAAGTTTCGGTTAACACCGGCAGCGGACGATTGAGATCGCCAAGCGGTTTTTGTTGGCCGGCGAAACAATTCGTTTGGTGGGTCCCCTCAGTCAAGACGGTCGTCAGTCATCCGGAGGGCGGGCGGCGCGACAGCTTTTCTTGGCGCCGGCCGGGCGTGTGGTACCGGTTCTGTCGCTCCTCCTCCACCATCACCAGACCGGCACTGCCACCACCACCGACACCAGCACGGTCCACTACACTTTCTCTCCGCGCGGCGTCGCCACTGTACCGTTAAGGCTGGCGGCGGGCGGCGTCTGCCCAGCTGCAGTACACTTCTGGCCTCCGAGCCGAGAACAGGCACTTTCTAATCGCTCAAAAAACAGCTCCGAACGAATCCACTCGGTGACAGTGTCGGCACACTCGACGAATGATCAATAAACGATAGTCCCAAAAAAAACCTCCTGTATCCTCTACACCTCTTAATAAAGTAATATTTACAGCCCAATCTGAGAGGCATACGTGCGGTTAAAGCGGATTTACTGACATTTTAGCAGCAGTGAGTTCGTGTTGTGATACACCGGATTCTCGGTCCTGTTCATGCTGGGTGTGTTTGTTAGTTAGCACAAGGTGCTCTGGACGTGAAACGGGAGTGGTCAGTGCACAGGTGTATGTTAGTGTTTCCTTTTCTCACTCAGCAAGCAAAGACAGAGAGAGAGACAGAGAGAGAGAGCAAAACAAAAACCATTTCTGTACATGGGCCAGACTTACTAAAGAACGCTGCAGCGTTGATGTCGTGGACACCTTGCTGACTGTTGTTGTTGCTGTCGTAGCATTTGCTGTGGTGGGAGCACGTTGTCGTTCGCATGTCTTCCGAGCATCATCCTGACCGAGATATCCCCCCACACCCCGGGCACTGTCGCACGGAACAGTACGTGGTAGCGTTATCCGACATAGGACAGAACCGGCATAGGCCGCAACGGCTACGTTTGTGTGTTTCTGGCTGGGGTGGGAGGTCTGAGGGGTGGTGTTTCTGTCACAGCACTTTCACTGTCGGGGCAGGTCGCGCCGCCGCGAACCGGCGGCAAGGCGGCTCACCACCCACCTGGCGGCGACGGCGAAGTCGGCTCCGGGGGCGGCGGCGGCGGCGTAGGCGCCGGGGGCGGAGACGCTCGTAGGGGCGGAGACGGCGGCTGTGGAGACTGCTCCTGTTCCGACTGCTCCAGCACGCTGCACTCTGCCTGTCGCGTCGCGTTCGCCTCTCACTCACTGCCGGTGCGATCCGCCGTGGCTGACTGTCCAGTTGCGGCGCGGCTGGCTAGTAACTGTGTCCCTCTGTGGGTGCACCGCTGTACGGCAGCGCGCGTCCGCACCGTGACAAGTATCGCACGAGACTGGCTCTCGCACCGGCCCTCTAACCCTATTATAAAACACCGCCTTCAGAGACCGGCCCGTGACGTCAGACGCTGTGTGACGTAACGGCCGGCGGGGAAGTGAGCCGTAGCAGCTGAGGGATCGAAGCGGCGCCGCTATTGGCCGGCCGCGCCGTCATCACGGCAGCGTCACTGCAGTGACGTCAGACCAGACAGAGAGCGCGCGCTCGGTGGAGGGGCGGTCCCCACCCTGGGAGCCCGCGCCGCCCACCTGCCCCCTCCGCCGCCCGGCCCCCACCATCTGGCCGGGCGGAGGACAGACGGATGCGGTCGATAGCGGGAGCTGGCCGCGGCTTGCGTTAGCGCGCGGGAAAAGGGGCACTCCCTGCCGTACTATCCCAATGGGTGCTAAACGACGCTCAAATTGCTTAGTAGCGGCTGTGATTTTTCTCAATTTATGCCTCGCGGTGCCGCCGTCATTTCCGTCCGGGAACGAGAGGCGCCAAGTCAGCGTCGTGACGCTGTCCTGCGCTGCGGATTAGAAACGAGAGAGTGCACGGCGGATATTGCCGTGAAAATGTAAAAAAACAGTTGTCAGTCGTGTGGTTCCTCAAGTGTTGTCTTGTGTATTTGCTTAGGCAGACAGTGTGATTGTGACATTTGTCCGCGTATGGATGTTTGCATGCTTGTCAGTGTGTCTGTTCGCAAAAAATATGTGCGAAAACTGCATTCCTGGATGTATGGATGTAACTGTATCGTTGTGTAAGTGTTGCTGTATGCGACGCGAGTGCCTGCGGAATGTTTGTTGAGAGTTGCTTAGATTGGTCTTAAGGAGACAGTAAATAGACAGATTAAACTGCCACATCTCCACTACGCAGCTATTTCCGCTTTTTTTTTTTTTTTTAATATTTTTGCACATATTGATATTCTTAGCGTATGAAAATGAGATGTAGTCTGAGGCAGCGATTTGCTATTTTGGTGCAGGTTGCTGTTCAAGCTTCTAGATACACAGAACCTGTCACCTTTGCACGTATAAGACGTCACGGAATTTTAGGGCAATGCCGTGGGCCAATTTAAAAGTGAATACAACATATACTAACTGAAAGGTGCGCACTCTTCTATAGGTTCAAATTTTGATAAGCCTCGCACACAAGAGAAAAAAAAATAGAGAAACGATGCGCTATATTTATAGATTTTCAAATCAAACTAGTTGATCTTTGCCGTACACTTCTGTTATTCATCACAGAAGAATAGCGTTGCCCTTTCCGTTAGAATATTGCGCACAAACGCCCTCACTGCTATTACAGCAAACTTCTCGATCCCTATGTTGGTTAAAAAAAATTGTACCGATATTTGTGAACTGTATGTGCAGGGAGTCATCAGTGACTACTTGTTTTTTTGCAGGTGGTCCCTGGCAGAGAGAAAAGATAAATAAATAATTGTATTTCGAATTGCAGGAGACCACAAGTCGGAATCCGAACTTTTTCTCAGAGACTGTGTCCCATGGATATATGAAAATATCCATTGCAAAATGACTGTAAAGGAGAAACAATTCCTGCCTTGTAACAATCCTAGGAAAATACATTGGCACAGTAGTTACCGGTACCTGATGAGAAATTAAGCCTATGAAGCAGCTTCATAGCGCATGGAGTCTGCTTTCATCCGCTACATTTCGTACGAACACTACACTTAAAACGTTTAGAACAATGCCATCTGTATTCTGTACTAGCTGCCATGTTTTTTTCATGTTTGCATTAAAAGACGTCACTGCAGGATATTCCTGACTTTGGGTTCCGTTTGCAGTCCCAATTCAGTATCTGTGCGGTATGTCGCAATTGGACAGTGAGCACCTCGCAGAGACGAGCAGTTGAAGGTTACTTTCCAAGGGGACTGCAAACGTCCACAGGAAGTCAGAATCAAAGTTGGGCAACTCATCAGCGTACATTCGAAATGTAGCACAGGCGTAGCAGTTAACAGTTAACGAACATTTGTGAAATGTGCAAGTTGCTTTTGTGTTTTGCCACCTATCGCTCACTTGGTGAAAGGCCAAGTTTGCCCATCGCGGCACTTGTGAGTGGAACATTTTGCTGCGTAGATGTTAAGCTGTGTAAGCTTGGCGGAGGTATCTGTCTGTACCGTTAGTATGGCAAAAACATGTCGGATGTAGTGATGCGATACGTGCGCTATTAGTTTAAAAAAGTCCTACTGATTTTAACTGAACGCCCTGGCTCTTATTAAATTAAATTTGATCAGCAAGAAATCCTAAAGAAGAGGGTCTGTTTTCTCGCGTACCCAACTTTCCAGACTGCTGCATTGACTTTGAGCAGTGGATGTTTCACGCGGAAGTTTAGTATTTTGCGTGTTCTGTACATCACATCACGACAACTCGCTATGTTTTGGAGCGTCTCCGTAGGTTTATCAATGACGTACATTTTGTCTGTGAAAACATCGCTACATGCAGGCCATTCGTATAACTGTTTTTTTTTTAATCTGCAATAAAATTAGATGAATGAAACCCAACTGCCTACAAATACAATTTTTGAACAATCTGTTCAAAAATTCATCTATGTCGTGTTGTGCCGCTGTGAGACTCAATACTTATAACGTTGTGCAACTTCAGATCAAAATCGGTTAAAAGACTAATGCATATTCTATAAATGTAGAAAGATTATTTTGGAGCACGGTAAGTGAATAGATTATGCAGTCTTACATCAATTACAGTGTCACTGAAGACATTCACAAGGCCTGTGCCACAGAAGTAAATGTAGCCATCGGGAGATGGGCATAGCTCTTCGAAACGGTAGGGCAATAAAATAAAATCTTTTCAAAAGTATTTGTGGCTTATTGTTGTGGTCTCCTTCGACAATCTTCACTTACTGGTATTCCTCATGGATCTACATGTGCGGATGTGTGTGTGTGTGTGTGTGTGTGTGTGTGTGTGTGTGTGTGTGTGTCTGTGTGCGCGCGCAAACGTCTAAAACGCCGTAATCTGGTTAACAGGCAGCATCTTACAGCCATCACTTTCCATCTGTTCGCTTGAGTAGTTGTGGCATGGTGGTACACACACAGGAGAAAATTTAGAGAGAAGCTTCCGCATACAGCTGCATTCTAGCCGCGCAGCTGGAAGAGATCAATACCGAAGCAGGTCTGTGCATGTGTCGGGGCTCCGTCACAGTAACAGCTGCAATATCAGCTGACCAAGGTCCAGTATAATAATCGAACAACATATTTGAAACCATATACTTTCAAAGATATGAATTTTTTAATGTCTAAATATAAATGTGTCACTGCCCAGCGTATATTGAAAGAGCGTGATTTTAGTTTTGCTTTGCAAAGTGTCTCGTCATTTAGATCATTTAGTTTGACTGAAAAGTGCGTAGTAGTGCTTAGGTGAGATCACATATGTTGCAATACTCACACTTCCCATTTCACCTTCTCTACGTAGAAAAATATATGAAGTAATAGAATAAATATCCCTATCAGGAACAACGGTAACAGTTTGTTTTGCTAATATGCTGTCGCTGTGCTGGCCCTTGTGGCAGAGCGGTTCTAGGCACTTCAGTCGGGAACCGCGCGACTGCTACGGTCGCAGGTTCGAATCCTGCCTCGGGCATGGATGTGTGTGATGTCCTTAGGTTAGTTAGGTTTAAGTAGTTCTAAGTTCTAGGGGACTGATGACCTCAGATGTTAAGTCCCATAGCGCTCAGAGCCATTTGAACCATTTTTGCTGTCGCTGTCTTCAGAGTTGACGCTGTAATTTATGTGCGTAATTGTGCTGGGTTGGGAATCCGCACTGGGGATTGTAAAGAAACACTAAGATGCGTTAGAAAAAAGTCTTCATTTGACAGACTTTAAAATTGCAGTTTCAAATTTTTTAATGTAAAGGTTTCGTCTGTTGTTCAGCATATAGTACAATGATGTATTCTGATGATGTGGCACATGTCAGATTTAGAAAATCTTCTAATACATGACTGGAATAATAGCTTGTCTGCAAGTTGGCATTTTACGCAGAATGCAAAATGATACAAAAGTGGCCTAGAGTTCGGTGGTAGGTATAAGCAAATCTCTGCCTTTACTCTACTGATTGCTTATTTTTAGTCGAAAATTGATGTTTGGAGCTGTAGAAATTGTCTCTCCGTACTGATCGATTCGGTTACTTAATAGCTATTTTGTTGTTCTGGCTAGCAGACGAAATAACTTTTTTTATCGGCGTAATAAATTTCATTCAGAGAAAAAGACAGAGTGAACGAAAAGTAGCGTAAGTTCCTGTGCGCCCCTTAGCCCCCCCCCCCCCCCCCTTTAACGTGGCGTTGAAGAACGTTGTGAAACTTTGGGAGTTGTCACGTTAGTAACTTTTTCTGGTGTTTAAACCATTGCCTGTCGAAAGACTTTCGTTGGAGACGACACATTTTGTTTAGCGTGGCCAGCCGATAATCTCGTACAAGGCGTGAATTTTTATGGAGCACATTGGGGACGTACGTCCTCAAATCATTGGAAAGTCGTGTAAAGTACAGTGTGTCTCGCGTACGGCGGGGTAACTAGTACCGTGGCAGGGGTCTCACCATCGCTCACGGCCCGGCCCGTTACACGGACTTTGACGGGCGGCATATCAGAACGAGACGACTGAGGAGCGGCGTCGGAAAGAAGTCAGAGCTGATGCTTGCGCCTGCTGAGCGCTCCACGCTGGTTGTGTCAGTAGTGTCTGCTCACAGGGCTGTGCACACGCTCGAAATGAAACCACACAAAGTAACGGTAATTCAGGGACTGATTAACTCACAAATCGCTCGACAGCAGCACTGCAACTAGCTATTTCAGTTTGTGCACGATGGAGAGATTGATCCTGAAATACTGTCTTTTCTGATGAAGTATGGTTGCGTTTACTAGGGTAAATGAAGTCGCTGGACAACTGAGGTTATGAAAACACTCATATATTACACCAGGAGCGTGTGCATTATGTGAACACGTGGATGTGGTTTGCAAACACGAACCATTGGACCGATTTGCTTCACCTAACCCAAACTTTTGATAGGTACACACGATGTGCGTCAGAGGAGTAATGAGACTGTTTTTTGTCTAACAAAGTTTTGTCTTTTTCAAACTACAATATTGTCCCCTTCAAAGTGGATGTCTTTGGCAGCTACACAGAGGCAGAGTCGTCGTTCTCAGTCTTGGTAGCAGTGCTGAAAAGTGTCAACTGGTAGCGCCTTTCACATGTCGGTCACATTCTTCTGAATGTTTTCCAGAGTCCCATTGTAAGACATTTTTCAATTCCCGCACAAGAAAAATGTCAGAACAACTCAGATGAGATGACTAAGGGGGCCTGTGGAATAAGAAAGCCTTTTGAGATCAAAATTTCCGTGATGGAAGAGGCCGTGCGTCATGAGGCGTTGTCGTAATGCAGCATCCTTTTTGTCTGCAGTGTTCGGTTTCACTCGATTACCTTTTTCCTGACCCTTTCAAGAACATCTTTGTAAAACGCTTGGTCTGATCTCACAAGAGCACGCACACGTTCGACGCTTTCGTCGGTTTTTGAAGTTGAATGTCTCGCTGAGCGAGGTTCATCTTCAACGTGTTCTCAGCCGTCCAAAAATGATTCGTGCCAGCGAAAAACTTGTACTCTCCATAAGGAATTTTCCCCATGGGACTGTTTCTACTCTTCGGAGGTCACACTCGCAGATTCCCCAAGTTTAACACAAAACTTGATAGCATAACGTTGCACTATATTTCACTGCTACCAAAAACACAACTTCACTGACTGCGCTCTCAGAAATCAGGTGACGAATGTACGGAGCTGAAACTCGGATTGAGCCTCAGAAAGGGACGAGCACATCGGTCTACAACAGTAGTCCCAGTACTCCCCCACATTATCATCAACTTTAGCAAATATATATATATAGGGTGAGTCACCTAACGTTACCGCTGGATGTATTTCGTAAACCACATCAAATACTGAATCGATTCCACAGACCGAACGTGAGGAGAGGGGCTAGTGTAATTGGTTAATACAAACCATAAAAAAATGTACGGAAGTATGTTTTTTAACACAAACCTACGTTTTTTAATTGGAACCCCGTTAGTTTTGTTAGCACATCTGAACATATAAACAAATACGTAATCAGTGCCGTTTGTTGCACTGTAAAATGTTAATTACATCCGGAGATATTGTAACCTAAAGTTGACGCTTGAGTACCACTCCACCGCTGTTCGATCGTGTGTATCGGAGAGCACCGAATTACGTAGGGATCCAAAGGGAACGGTGATGGACCTTAGGTACAGAAGAGACTGGAACAGCACATTACGTCCATATGCTAACACCTTTTTATTGGTCTTTTCTCACTGACGCACATGTACATTACCATGAGGGGTGAGGTAAACGTACACATGTGGTTTCCGTTTTCAATTACGAAGTGGAATAGAGTGTGTCCCATTGGAAACGCGTCGACGTATGTGGTATCAGCATGATGGTGCACCTGCACATTCCTCAATTAACACTAGGCTGACTCTTGACAGGATGTTCGACGGGCGTTTCATAGGACGTGGAGGACGCATAAATTGGCCAGCCCGTTCACCTGATCTTACACCTCTGGACTTCTTTCTGTGGGGTACGTTAAAGGAGAATGTGTACCGTGACGTGCCTACAACCACAGAGGATATGAAACAATGTATTGTGGCAGCCTGCGGCTACATTACACCAGATGTACTGCGGCGTGTACGACATTCATTACGCCAGAGATTGGAATTGTGTGCAGCAAATGATGGTGACCACATTGAACATCTATTGGCCTGACATGTCGGTACACACTCTATTCCACTCAGTAATTGAAAACGGAAACCACGTGTGTACGTGTACCTCACCCCTCATGGTAATGTACATGTGCGTCAGTGAAAAAGACCAATAAAAAGGTGTTAGCATGTGGACGTAATGTGCTGTTCCAGTCTCTTCTGTACCTAAGGTCCATCACCGTTCCCTTTGGATCCCTACGTAATTCGGTGCTCTCCGATACACACGATCGAACAGCGGTGGAGTGGTACTCAAGCGTCAACTTTAGGTTACAATATCTCCGGATGTAATTAACATTTTACAATGCAACAAACGGCACTGATTACGTATTTGTTTATATGTTCAGATGTGCTAACAAAACTAACGGGGCTTCATTTAAAAAAACGTAGGTTTGTGTTAAAAAACATACTTCCGTGCGTTTTTTTACGGTTTGTATTAACCAATTACACTAGCCCCTCTCCTCACGTTCGGTCTGTGGAATCGATTCGTCAATATTTGATGTGGTTTACGAAATATATCCAGCGGTAATGTTAGGTGACTCACCCTGTATATATATGTGTGTGTGTGTGTTAGAATAAATGACGAGGGAATTCATGGTGCATTTCAAGTGCTACCAACAACTCCTTCTGAGATAAGAAAGCTAACTATCCACAGTGAGGGTAGACGCTTGTCACAAAACATACTTCCCTTGCATTACTCCTCTGCATTGCAGCACTTCCTTGACCTGCACAAGCAACCACATCTAAAATGTGTGTCCTACACTGCCGTCTGTCGCCCCCCCTCCCCAGATTATCACCAACTTTAGCACCTAACTAAACTCTAGAATGAAAGACTTTTCTTGGAACACTGGTGGTGGAAGTTACGAGTTCCTCACATAGTCCACCCACTACACACAGATGTTGTGCTTTGTCCGTACATCGCTGATGATAAAAGTGCGACATATACGTAACAAAAGCTAAATATCTCAAGAAAATATCTTCTCCAAGTTGTAGGTAGTACCTGCAGTGGTCCAGAAATTGCTTCGTTACTCGTTTCGAAACAGATACATGAGTTACTTAACAGCATGACACAAGTAGCTACGTAAGGGTTACTATAGTGTTGTACACAGTATTTTTATTATTGGTGTGGTCAGACACATAGTATTAACAGCCCGAAGTCTTCCAATTTCCGCCAGTTCAGAAGAAAGGAGTGCAAGGATGAAGTGATTTACGTACAGTAAGTACAGTAAGCACGTACAGTAAGTAAGTCACTTCATCGCTGCACTCCTTTCTTCTGAACTGGCGGAAATTGGAAGACTTCGGGCTGTTAATACTGTGTGCCTGACCACACCAATAATAATAATACTGTGTACAACACTATAGTAACCCTTACGTAGCTACTTGTGTCATGCTGTTAAGTAATTCATGTATCTGTTTCGAAACGAGTAACGATGCAATTTCTGGACTACTGCAGGTACTACCTACAACTTGGAGAAGATATTTTCTTGAGATATTTAGCGTTTGTTACGTATATGTCGCACTTTTATCATCAGCGATGTACGGACAAAGCACAACATGTATGTGTCGTGGGTGGACTATGTGAGGAACTCGTAACCTCCACCGCATTAATACCATTAATTGAGAAAGCGTAATTATCGATAACTTATATAATCAATATTAGAGTCTTACAAAATTGTGATGATAGTAATGACCATTAGAAAATAATTTACTTCCGTGACTGAAACAGAATCGAATCGTCTAGTTTGTATTCATCAGAAGATTTCATTTGACCCCTCAGGAGGTAATTATCCCGAGGTTTGGAACCCATAGTCTACAATATAGAGTTGCCAGGTCGCTCGCAGTGTTGTCGGTCTCACTACTTTTCTCACCCACCTTTGTTCTGAGAACTAACAACTAACGGAAAGACTTAGGGTTACTTCAAGTCGGATAATCTAAGAGCACAGCCACGGAGTTAGTTACTATCAACAAAGACGACTCGTAACACTGTCATAGACGCATTTTCGGAGTGTGAACATAGGAACACGACGTGAATGGATGGTATCCCAAACAGTACGGTATACTGTATGCAGCACAGCGATGGGATATCACGCAGCGATCGCCGAACCTTTCACGGGCGGCGGCAGAAAACTTGCTAGTCCGTGTCCGTACTCGCAAAGCTGTGGAAACAAGATGTAACCAGAGTCGAAGCGTCATAAGACCGATGCAACTAGTTTTGAGATCTGACACGTTTGTTTTTGCCCCGAATCACTTCCGGTAGCGCCCAAAAGTGTCCCTTGTCGTCGTGTTTCTGGGGATGCTGGGCGGTTATCTGTCGCTCTGCTGAGTACCTACATGTTTGCTGGTACGCCGAGAGGGACGCAGCGTTTGGAGAGTTATCGGGGAATCTCAAAACTTATCGTTCCGTTACGCAAGTCCCTAACACTTCTCTGAAGCGTTCGCAGAATCACATAGGTAGCGTGCGCAGCGGCTGATAAGCGGAGCTGTCGTTCATTCATCTCCTCGCAGCCGGCCGTGGGCGGCTGATACCTAATCAAGTGCGTTAACGGGCTCTTGCGAAAGTTAAACAGCACTTGTCTTGTTACCAGGTCGAGCAGCGGTATTTGACTGATATCGACCGACACTGGCCTCCGCGAGCACTCACACGGATAGTACATGTCAGCAAGTTCCACGCCAAAGCTTGTTAATGGAACTACGATCGTATGGAGTACTAAAAGAAATTTGTGACTGATTGAGAATGTTCTTGTAGGGACGGCACAGCACTCTATCTCGGATGGAGAGCCATTAACAGATGAGGAAATAACTTCAGGAGTTCCTCGAGGAAGTGCATTGGAACCTTTGCTGACCATGTTGCATATTAATGACGAGGTAGACAATATTAATAGTAACGTTTTACAGTTATCTGTAATGAAGTACTATCTGAAATAAGCTGCACAAATATTCAGTCAGATCTTGACTGGATTTCAAAGTAGAGCAAGGCTTGAAAAATGGCATTTTGCGTTCAGAAATGCTAAATCATGCACTTCACAAAACACAATATCAGTTAAGCACAACTGAATCAGTCTACTCGTACAAATACGTGGGCGAAACGACTTCTTTGGATATGAAGTGGAATGGTCATATAAATTCGATCGTAGTTAAAGCAGCCCGCAAAGTTCGATAATTTGTAGCTTATTGGGGAACACCCGTGCGACCCATCGTAGAATGCTCCTCAAGTGTGTTGGATCCACACCACGAACAGGTTTGTTTCAGTCGAGCGAGAGCGTCGTGGAAATGCCGAAAACCTGAATTGGACTGAACTTGATGATAGACACCAGGTATCCGGCCAAAGCCTACTTACGAAGTCTCTCAACAATCAATATTTATTGAGCAATCTAGGAAAATACTACAACCGCCTACGTAACGCAAAGGCAAGATTCGACTAAACACAGCGTGCGCAGATTCATTTAGGCAGACATTCGTTCTGCTGGCCATACGCGAACAGAACGGGAAGGAAGCTTAATATATGATAACAATACTAGGCACCCTCTGCCTTGCAGTCGACAATGCTTTTCAGGGTGTGGATGCAGGCGTACTTCCGAAAGTCACAAGTCTTACAATCTTCGCTTCTCACATTCGGACAGACCAGTGGTTGTCAAACTTTTTTGCTTAAGAGCCAATATTGACGTTGTAAGGCGACAACTAGTCGGGCCGTTTAGGGAATGGGAAGGAGGGGGGGGGGGGGTTGTAAATTGGCCACTCAAAGAGAAATTCGATTTTCACCAAACCATGGTTATTGATAGACGCTTATTACTTACACATTTTGAATCTATGTATTATAAGGTATTTCACCAAATATTTTTAAGTGATAAAGAAAAATAATATATTGGAACTACATGCATTTTTCTGAAGGGTGATCAACCTGCGCTACCTAACGGGTATTGTGGCCAATGCCATCACAACAGGATACAATGTTTTTTTTTTTAATTTTTATCACCGGGCACATTTTATAGGCCTCTTCAGCTCTAGTTTTTGAAAGAATACCAAACGGTCACTACACGAGTCGACTTACAATTGTTTTAGGCAAAAATATAACAGAACACAGACAGTTTTAAGTAATATAACTTAATTAATTCAAAATTGTCACAAAGGAATAGAAAGGCGAATGATAACTTTGTGTATGAAAGGGTTTAGAAGTCAGTTATAGCTGTTGTATTATGCGTGTTTTGTTTTAGAAGTATCGAGTAGTGCGGACACTTCTCCCGACAATGTTGGCATTCGTGATCCACAGAAGAAACTATCAAACTAAAATAAATAACGAAGAAGATATTATTCAGACATTGATATGGTGAAAAAATTTATCCTAAATATTATTGCTCTCCGTACAAGTGAGATAACAAGAATAAAAATAAACGACTCAAAAACAAAAACGCTTTTACTAAAAACAGAACAAGACAAGCTTCCTCCGTTTATTCTCACTGACAACAATGCCGATGTAAGTTAGAATTAAACCGACCACTTCTCGGCAGGTAGCAGCGCTGTTCAGAGCAAAAAATACACTACTGGCCATTAAAATTGCTACACCAAGAAGAAATGCGGATGATAAACGGGTATTGATTGGACAAATATATTATACTAGAACTGACATGTGATTACATTTTCACGCAATTTGGGTGCGTAGATCCTGAGAAATCAGTACCCAGAACAACCACCTCTGGCCCTAATAAAGGCCTTGATACGCCTGGGCATTGAGTCAAACTGAGCTCGGATGGCGTGTACAGGTACAGCTGCCCATGCAGCTTCAACACGATACCACAGTTCATCAAGAGTAGTGACTAACGCATTGTGACGAGCCAATTGTTCGGCCACCATTGACCAGATGTTTTCAATTGGTGAGAGATCTGGGGAATGTGTTGGCCAGGGCAACAATCGAACATTTTCTGTATCCAGAAAGGCCCGTACAGGACCTGCGACATGCGGTCGTGCATTATCCTGCTGAAATGTAGAGTTTCGCAGGGATCGAATGAAGGGTAGAGCCACGGGTCTTAACACATCTGAAGTGTGACGTCCACTGTTCAAAGTGCCGTCAATGCGAACAAGAGGTGACCGAGACGTGTAACTAGTGGCACCCCATACCATCACGCCGGGTGATACGCCAGCATGGCGATGACGAATACACGCTTCCAATGTGCGTTCACCGCGATGTCGCCAAACACGGATGCGACCATCATGATCCTGTAAACAGAACCTGGATTCATCCGAAAAAATGACGTTTTGCCATTGGTGCACCGAGGTTCGTCGTTGAGTACACCATTGCAGGCGCTCCTGTCTGTGATGCAGCGTCAAGGGTAACCGCAGCCACGGTCTCCGAGCTGATAGTCCATGCTGCTGCAAACGTCGTCGAACTGTTCGTGCAGATGGTTGTTGTCTTGCAAACGTCCCCATCTGTTGACTGAGGGATCGAGACTTGGCTGCACGATCCATTACAGCCATGCGGATAAGATGCCTGTCATCTCGACTGCTAGTGATACGATGCCGTTGGGATCCAGCACGGCGTTCCGTATTACCCTCCTGAACCCACCGATTCCACCGATCACAGCATCTTCTTCCTGTCGGTTAAATTTCGCGTCGGTAGCACGTCATCTTCGTGGTGTAGCAATTGTAATGGCCAGTAGTGTATGTACCGGCCACTTTTACCGTCCCGGCGGCTTCACTACGCCTTCCCCTGCCGATCTTGCATCGATTGGTAACCTCCACAGGTTAGTATGTTGTATTAATTGGTAACAGTAACTGCATAATGAGACACGATCACTGATGTTTACTAAATGTTTTGAATGACATTTTTTTTTTTGCTGATTGCATGTGGTACAACAGCCTTAATTTGATTCCATTTTAATTGTTACAAACATATACTACAGTTGAAGATGACCATCTTTATAATCCTCATTCACGATTTCGATTATTTTGGTTTGACGTTTGCACCGTAGCAGCTGAGCGGCGCTAGTTGCGCGCGCTCGTCAGCTGTCAGCATTCGAAGACAGACAATGAAATGCTCCGCCTCTCACTTCTATTAACCCTCCAGTGGCCGCGCTACATACCACTCTGTCCCTGACGGAAGCAGCAAATTTTAATTAGCTCAGGGCCGAATTCACCGATGTCAACGAAAGTTAAGCAGATCTTAAAATATTGCTGTCTCTAACTATTTTTATTTGTTACTGAGCAAGAAAAATGAGCTCTTAAGAAGCTCTTAACGTTAGTTGACGTTTTCGGATCTGACTGTTAATTGCTTGATGCATATTATTATAAAATACGGCTGAGAGCGCGAGCTGCGGGAAAACTTGATTCGGCCCACATTGGGCCGTGGGCCGCTTTCTGGCGACCACTGGGGTAGACATTAGCAACGAAGATAAATTGCTTGTATTATGGTGGAGAAAAGGGACCTATTATTTCTTCCATACTGTGGTTGTTTGGGACGAAACAGTATCTCATTTGAACAGGAATGGGCAAGGAACGATACCGACATATGTGTGGTGAGATTTAGGAGTTTTATACTTGTATTGAAGGAACTATAGTGCAACAAATGATTGGTAAGAAGTGTTGATAAACCTTGTCTTTAATATATGCGAGTTTAATTCTTCTGGAAGTTGGTGCTTGCAATGCTTTCACAAGTGGAACTCGTTCAGCATGTGACTGATACCACTGGGCGTTACCTCGAAACCCTGGTCACCTCTGCCTCAAATGTTGTCTGATGATGGTTTGCTGACCGAAGGCATGAACAACATTAACCTACACTAATATATAAAGCGGAAACGTTGTTTCCAAAAATATCGAAAAGTTTTTGACTGATTTTCTTCAAATTTTAACACAATACTCAAATAAACGTTCTGACTGACACCGGGGAAAGCTGGTAGCAAAAGCCTCGAAAATTTCTCGACTGATTTACTTATACTGTATTTTTACACGGGACTGTAACAAACAACACTGTACAGCTTTTCTGTTAAAACCGACTTCGAGAAAGAAAACGCTGTGCTGTGAAAATGTGCGGTTTCGTTTTGTTCCTCGCAGTCGGTTTTAACTGCGATAGCGGGGAATTTAAACCATTAGGCAAATTGTTTCTCCTAAGTATATTGTTTCTCCGTATGTATAATTTTACACAGAAATTGTATTCACAACAATGTGATGGTTTGTTTTCTTTCTCGCAGTCGATGTTAACAGAAACCTGCATGTTAGGAAAGTTCTATCAATGCAGACTAGCGAAACAATTCAATTGAAGCTATTATCAAATGGTTCAAATGGCTCTGAGTACTATGGGACTTAACTTCTGAGGTCATCAGTCCCCCAGAACTTAGAACTACTTAAACCTAAATAAGGACATCACACTCATCCATGCCAGAGGTAGGATTCGAACCTGCGACCGCAGCGGTCGCACGGTTCCAGACTGTAGCGCCTAGAACAGCTCGGCCACCTCGGCCGACGAAGCTATTATCCTCACGGATCCAGCAGCTAGAGAGGCCTCCATCATATCTCGTATGCCGAAGATCCCAGTCGATTTACCCACTCATTTTAAGCGACGTAAGTTCCCAATGAAGATTTTCTTTGCAATAACAATAAACGGACTCAAGGTCAGACATGCAGATATGTTGGATTTGATTTAAAATTAGACCGTTTCTCGCATAGTCAGTTGTATGTTGCATGGTCAGCTGTGTTTTGCCTCTCTAGCTGCTGGATCCGTTCAGAAAACCAGTTCATACTCTTACAACACAGTACCAGAAAGACGGAAACAGTTGTATATTCTGAAATTTTGTAGTTATGTTGTATACAAAAGCGTAAAATTCTTAACAAGTATAAAAACCATACACGAAAACAAAGGAGTCTTTTTCATTCATATTCTACCTGAATTATTGCATTTCAAGTTCCATTCCATCGAAGTGGGAGAACTCGCAACGGCGAGCTGAAGTATTGCGGCCTGACACAGATCCCAGAGTAACCTAAGTTAGGACGAATATACAATTCCCAAACATATTTGGCAATCGCGACGCTTTTCTGGCTTAGCTAGTATTAAATAAAGGCTATTCACGGGTTAGCTGGAATTTTGTTTGTTTGTGATTACTAGAGACCGGATTATATGCATCATAAAAAACTTAAAATATGCAAGCAAATATGCATGAAAAATGCTTGAAAATACATGAAAAGAAACATGCAAGATCAAACAATAAAGAAACGTGGTAGCTACTGCGTGCATTATATCTCAAAGTTGAACTTGTGCATTTCGATTACGAGGAAGAGCGCCGGCCACGCGAAAAATAGGTACATTTAGAGCGCTGATATTTTCTTAATACTTCCTGGTAGAGGTTAGGAATGGGGCCTTTCTGGAATTATTTTCTAAAAACTTGCAAAATGGGGACGCATACCGTTTTTCAGGACTTGTTCCTTCTTTGCTGTTGTCGTCGGTAACAAGTGGGTGCGATGCGAGTGAGTCGCAGCGAAACAATCGATATGTACAGGACCAACTTCGAGATATATCGCACGCAGAGGGGCACGCTCAAAAACTACGTAATATTTTATTTAAAAAGAACATACACTCATGAATTTTTTGCACATAATTAACTTTTAATTAATGCTATTGGACCAAAGCATCATTTACAAGTTATTTTACATTTTCCTACTATAGGCATAAACGGTCAAGTACTGTTCTAAATGGTCAGCAGTATCGTTCTACATCAACTGAAGTAACTGGGCAGCATTTGAATTGGGTGACATGTTGGCACTTATTGTTTCTGGTAATAAATAATAATATTATCAATTTGGCGCAAGGGTTCAAAGAATGAGTTATTGTTTAAAATGTTTTCAGACTTTTCTTTAAGTTTTCTTGGAAATACCGCCGGCAATGAGGAGTTCACTAGAATAATTTTATTCATTAACTGAATAGATTCATTCAACGCTGAACATTGAGTTTCAAGCTTTTTAATACTTGCAGGGTATGAGAAAAATGGGTGCTAAACACAGCAATGCCTCTTTTAATACCGGAAATATTAAAAGCATCCTTGCACTGGCAAACTTCCAAAGCCTCTGCACTATCGAAGTCGTTTACTATCCCTCTGATAGCCTCGAAATGTTCATTGTAAAGCAATACAGCTTCGACCCTCGTACGCCAACGAGTTAGCCGGCCGTTGTGACCGTGCGGTTCTAGGCGCTACAGTCTCGAGCCGAGCGACCCCTCCGGTCGCAGGTTCGTATCCTGCCTCGGGGATGGATGTGTGTGATGTACTTAGGTTAGTTAGGTTTAATTAGTTCTAAGTTCTAGGCGACTGATGACCTCAGAAGTTAAGTCGCACAGTGCTCAGAGCCATTTGAGCCAAGCCCAACGAGTTACCACTGATTCTGGAGGTAAAGGCACATTTGGCAGTTTTTCTTTGTAGATCTTGATGCGAGTAGGAGCCTTTAGAAACACTTTCTTTGTGGATGAAATCAGTTTAATTACATTTAAAAGCATGGAACTTACTTCTTCAGCAAGGCGATGTACTCCATGAGCAAATCATGTCATATGAATCAAAATGGGATAAAATACTCGGAGGGCTTTTCCTGCTTTGATTACATAGGGAGCAGCATCTGAAATAAGCACGAACACCCTTTCACCTTCAGAAGATTCTGGAAATATTTTTATAATACCCTCATTCACAAATATCGCGATCGTAGGATGATTTACTTTTTCAAGTTTTTTGCAGGCTGCAAAATAGGAAGAAGAAAGCTTTTATTTTAAAGCACCAACAATTAAATTTGCAATGTAATGGCCACAAGCGTCTGTAGTTTCGTCAGCTGATGTCCAGATAATGCTGCCCTAGAGTTCATTGCGTATTTCTTCCAAAACATTTACGTAAATTGTCGGTATGTAATTTTTACGTAATGTTGATTCATATGCTATATTTTGATTTAAGCCGTATTTGCGGAGGAAACCTTTGAGGATAGGGTTTGTAAGTTTGTGAAGAGGAATATTGCTTGCGATGAATGCTTCACATAGATCCATGTTAAACGGACTTTTTTGTTTACCTTTCGACAAACCCCTGCTACCGCAACTTGCTGTTGTCAGAAGTTGTCGTGATCCTTTCTTCTGCATTCCTGCGTTATGAAGACTTGTCTTGACATGCTGGTCTATTCGAAACTTTTTTGCACGAAACGTGTTTCTCGCAAATTCGACAATACAAAACAATTCCGTCATATGTAAATGTTCCAGGATGGCCAACTATCTACGAAACGACGTTTCTCTTTTCGGGCGGCATGGCGCACAACACGTTACACACCACGCATCGTAAACACGTTCAACTGTGTACCATTAAATAGAAAGCTAAACTGAAGCAATGGACGTGCGAATAAAAACTTGTGTAGTTTAATTTAATTGTTGCCTACGCATACGGTATGTCAACGGATGGGAATAACCGGGGATGCGGGCGTAGGAGCATTGACTCTGTTTGCCTGTTCCTGTTCCTCTTCTGTAATGATTTCGCTAGGCAGTGGCCTCTCGGTTAGCGATTGCACGCAATTCTAGGTCGCGGTAAATCTGTGAGGCATCAAAACTAAATCGAGCTAGAGACCACCCGTCTAAATTTTTAAATGTTGTAAACATAGAGCGAAAATACGCATTGTCACTAACTTTTAGTTAAATATGCAATAAACGGTGAAAACATGCAAATTCATATAATCCGGTCTCTAGTGATTACCCACTGCTTCGTGAGTGCATTTATGATGCACGTTGACTTTCCGGCAGAAGACGGATGATCATTAAAAATAGCTTACTTTTTACAGGATTAGTTGCAAGTGAATGGCGCGGTGTGCTATATGGTGGGGGATAGGAAATGTTGCGCGTACATCCGCCTTCACTGGGACCACGTGCGCGTACATCTACAGCAGAATGAGGGACCACTTTTATCAAGTGGCGTCGCTTTCGGTGCGAGGCCGCACGTGCTCTTTTAGCGTCACAGAGGGCGGCGTTGACTGATCGGGTAGGCCGCAACGTGCTACCGTATCAGTTCTTTCCATTTGAGTGTGTGCGAAAAGCGAGGTCCGTAGAGGTAAGAAGAACACAATAAAAGAAATCATTAAATGAATGGATTAACATTATGGGAAAGTTGTCGTTGGCGCAACAAATGCGTAGTTAAGATGTCCAAAAAGGTTGCCAAAGTTACTGGAGGTATTACGCAGCCGTTATTAGAGTTGCCAACAGAAGTGCAGCTTCGGGTATCGATGCTAGTCGGAGGTGAGGCTAGCCAGGACAGCTGCCATGTTCTTCGTTGAAATCAGAGTACATTGCATGACTTAGATGGCCATCTCCACAGCAATAAATGGTTAGACATGTTCATGTTTTAGGGAAATCTTGAAGAACACCACCTCTGCTCTTTTTCTTTAGTAACGGCTTCATACAGTCAGCCTCAGAATAACTTGACATTTAAGTGGGTAACCATCAAAACCAGTGAAGGGGATCACGTGATACAACTACCTTCTTCTTCTTCTTCTTCTTCTTCTTCTTCTTCGCGGATGGATCTCTTAGGACCACGCGTAATCAACATTTGTTGGCCTTCCTTTTCGCCCAGTATTCCTTCATAAACATAGAATGGGCTAGCTTTCGTTGCGTAGACCACGTATGTCGGTTAGTTTTTCTCTCTTCTTCCTCAAAACCCCGTGTGTTTGTGATATTTCTCAAATGGTGCAAATGGCTCTGAGCACTATGGGACTTAACTTCTGAGGTCATCAGTCCCCTAGAACTTAGAACTACTTAAACCTAACTAACCTAAGGACATCACACACATCCATGCCCGAAGCAGGATTCGAACCTGCGACCGTAGCAGTCTCGCGGTTCCAGACTGTAGCGCCTAGAACCGCTCGGCCTGTGATTTTTCTGATTTCATTTCTATCTTGTAGATTTGGAGACCCTAATTCTCTCAGGTCTTTTTCTGTCTGTTTGTACCAGTTCGGTCTTGTAGTTTTGTTCTTTAAAAATGTATGGATTTTGTGCGTTAACCTGTTTGAGTC
Source organism: Schistocerca americana (assembly GCF_021461395.2). NCBI lineage: Eukaryota > Metazoa > Arthropoda > Insecta > Orthoptera > Acrididae > Schistocerca > Schistocerca americana. The sequence continues at coordinate 135,972,928 of NC_060123.1, forward strand.
CATTCTTTCTAAATGCCCCATGAATTGGACTCTTCTCATGCGCATTGTGTCTGTTATTTTGGAGATATTTTTATATATTTCTGCATTGGGCTTTGGATAATGCACACCATCTTTAGTTCTTGGTCCTAGGATTTTCCTCATTATTTTACGTTCTTTCACTTCTAATTCCTCTTTTAGTGTTCTGTGTTGAAGGTTTAGTGTCTCAGGTGCGTAGAGAGCTCCGGGTTTAATTACTGTTGTGTAGTGTATTTCGCAGTTCCACGAGAGGCTCTTTTTATTGTAAATGTTTTTTGTTAATTGAAACGCCGTCTCCATTTTCTGGACTCTTGATCTGACAGATTTCTTTTCATTACAATTTTATGCAATCCATTCACCTAAATATTTAAATTCTTTTACTCGAGAGATGTAGTTATTACCAATTTTGAGATCAGAAGGTGCATCTTTGATGTCAGTCATAAATTTTGTTTTTTCAAATTAAATTTGTAATCGTATTTTTGCTGCCTGCTCTTGCAATAATTCTAGCTTTTTCTGTGCATCGGTAATGTCTTGTGCGATCAGTACCATGTCATCAAATGCTAAACAGTCTAATTCTATGCCCTTACGTCTTGGTCCCAGTCTGTGTGCTGGTGCACCTGCTTTTCTCCATTCTCTAATTACCATTATAACAACAATTACATATTACATTAATTTTCCCGAAATTGAATCCATTCTCTAAGAAGATTAAAAAATTCGTTAATATGCAAGGAGTGTTGTTAACAGAAAGCATACTACATTTTTAGTTCTTCTGTCTCTAAAAGACTTTGACTGTTCGTTGGTAATGCGTTGCCGGAGGACATTACACTCTGCACTAGTACCATAGATTCTTGATATCCTCTGCCGCAGCCGAAGAAATTGTGGTTAACATCTTCCTCATTGCCGAATTCACATGAGGAAGATGGGATCATATTGAGCGGTATAGATGTTGACATATTCTTCCCTGATTAAATCGAGGGCACGCCTTTGTCGCTGTAAAGTGTCACTATAAAGCAATTTTGGTGCCAAGGAAGTGATGGGAGATTGGGTACCACTGCAGAATGGTGTTTCCCTTTAATTTCGTAAGACAGATTCAGGTTCCCGTTCTATCAGGTCCCGATTCTAGTGCTTTATAGTATGGTGTTGTTGAGGCCGTAATATTTTAACAACATCAATGATGAGCGTGAATCTGATAAAATGATTATTGTTTTTTCTAGAACTTCTTTTGCATATTGAAGCCTCTCTAGAATCGTTGGAATTTCTGCAGTTAGTATGGACGCAACTTCGGGGAGCCTGAATTGTAACACCATGTTCTCTGACCTGGATGCCGGCATGAAGAGTAAGGCGGAGTCTGTCTGCACTCTTAGAATGCTCGTGACTGCCTGAAACTAAATATCTTTTTTTAAAAAAAAGAGAAATGTTTGGGACGGAAGCAGATATCAGTCGAATGCGCCAGCGGTTGTTTGGGGCGCTTTGCACTGCGGCCGTCGCTCACGTGTAGACACTTCTACGGATGGCACGGTCCTTGTTGTAACGTGATCATACAGTATCGGGAAGTACTCGCAATTACACTATACTGTCTACGGACTGTTATTACTACACTTGCTGTTTATTGCAGTAAATACAGAAAAAGAGTTCACTGCGGTCATTTCGTACGTTATCGCTAGTCGGATACTTCCCAAGCGTCTAGGACTGCATGATACAGCATCTCGGCGAATAATTCGAGCAGATCCTAGTAACGTGGCTTTTTGCATTTTGGCACCGGAACCGAGTGGAGTGCCCGCGCGGTTTGAGGCGCCATGTCACGGATTGCACTGCTCCTCGCGTCGGAGGCTCGAGTCCTCCCTTGGGTATGGGTGTGTGTGTGTGTGTGTGTGTGTGTGTGTGTGTTGTTCTTAACATAAGTTAGTTTAAGTAGTGCGTAAGTCTAGGGACCGATGACCTCAGCAGTTTGCTCCCTCAGGAATTCACACACATTTGAAACGCCAGGAAAACTTTTGGCATACGCCAGAGTTGCTGTAGTTCGATTTTCAAGAGACGTATCTGGCACGCTATTAAGTTGTTTCTAGTCAATTCTGTTATCACCTGAAATTGCACTGTCAATGATCCACACTCTTTTCCTTCACAATTGTGATTTCTCGTGTGTTGTGTTCTAGCATCCGATACGTCTGAAGTTGGAAGTCCCACAGTAATTTGGCTGGTCGTTTTCAACAGATTACTTTTGGTCCTATCAATCCCTTGCCTTGGGCAGATGGTACACTCCTGGAAATGGAAAAAAGAACACATTGACACCGGTGTGTCAGACCCACCATACTTGCTCCGAACACTGCCAGAGGGCTGTACAAGCAATGATCACACGCACGGCACAGCGGACACACCAGGAACCGCGGTGTTGGCCGTCGAATGGCGCGGACACACCAGGAACCGCGGTGTTGGCCGTCGAATGGCGCTAGCTGCGCAGCATTTGTGCACCGCCGCCGTCAGTGTCAGCCAGTTTGCCGTGGCATACGGAGCTCCATCGCAGTCTTTAACACTGGTAGCATGCCGCGACAGCGTGGACGTGAACCGTATGTGCAGTTGACGGACTTTGAGCGAGGGCGTATAGTGGGCATGCGGGAGGCCGGGTGGACATACCGCCGAATTGCTCAACACGTGGGGCGTGAGGTCTCCACAGTACATCGATGTTGTCACCAGTGGTCGGCGGAAGGTGCACGTGCCCGTCGACCTGGGACCGGACCGTAGCGACGCACGGATGCACGCCAAGACCGTAGGATCCTACGCAGTGCCGTAGGGGACCGCACCGCCACTTCCCAGCAAATTAGGGACACTGTTGCTCCTGGGGTATTGGCGAGGACCATTCGCAACCGTCTCCATGAAGCTAGGCTACGGTCCTGCACACCGTTAGGCCGTCTTCCGCTCACGCCCCAACATCGTGCAGCCCGCCTCCAGTGGTGTCGTGACAGGCGTGAATGGTGGGACGAATGGAGACGTGTCGTCTTCAGCGATGAGAGTCGCTTCTGCCTTGGTGCCAATGATGGTCGTATGCGTGTTTGGCGCCGTGCAGGTGAGCGCCACAATCAGGACCGCATACGACCGAGGCACACAGGGCCAACACCCAGCATCATGGTGTGGGGAGCGATCTCCTACACTGGCCGTACACCACTGGTGATCGTCGAGGGGACACTGAATAGTGCACGGTACATCCAAACCGTCATTGAACCCATCGTTATACCATTCCTAGACCGGCAAGGGAACTTGCTGTTCCAACAGGACAATGCACGTCCGCATGTATCCCGTGCCACCCAACGTGCTCTAGAAGGTGTAAGTCAACTACCCTGGCCAGCAAGATCTCCGGATCTGTCCCCCATTGAGCATGTTTGGGACTGGATGAAGCGTCGTCTCACGCGGTCTGCACGTCCAGCACGAACGCTGGTCCAACTGAGGCGCCAGGTGGAAATGACATGGCAAGCCGTTCCACAGGACTACATCCAGCATCTCTACGATCGTCTCCATGGGAGAATAGCAGCCTGCATTGCTGCGAAAGGTGGATATACACTGTACTAGTGCCGACATTGTGCATGCTCTGTTGCTTGTGTCTATGTGCCTGTGGTTCTGTCAGTGTGATCATGTGATGTATCTGACCCCAGGAATGTGTTAATAAAGTTTCCCCTTCCTGGGACAATGAATTGACGGTGTTCTTATTTCAATTTCCAGGAGTGTATTTTTGGATTGAGTTCAAAATGGTTCAAATGGCTCTGAGCACTATGCGACTTAACTTCTGAGGTCATCAGTCGCCTAGAACTTAGAACTAATTAAACCTAACTAACCTAAGGACATCACACACATCCATGCCCGAGGCAGGATTCGAACCTGCGACCGTAGCGGTCGCTCGGCTCCAGACTGTAGCTCGTAGAACCGCACGGCCACTCCGGCCGGCGGATTGAGTTCCAGTTAAATCATTGTAGCTCTGCTTGTGATCAGTCTGAGCAATCTTTTTACAACAGCGCAAGGCGTGGTCAGTTGTTCCGTCAGTTTTTTTTGCAGAGTCTGCACCGCGGGTCTTTTGCTGATTTCTCGATTCTGGTTTTTAGTGGCGTTAGTTCCGATGACTTATTCCTGTCGAGCAAAAATCAGTCTTTCGTTTCCTTCTCAACGGTTCCATTCGTCAGTGAAGACTGGGTGTTTTCTTTATCTATTTTGCCTTCGAAAATGCAAATTATAGTACTTGTAAAAGGTGATCACTGCTTGCTATTGAATAACAGGAGAATCATTCGCTAAGAAACGTTGCTGGTAATGTGTCATACATTTCAGTTGAAATGTTAGTTCGCGCTTATGTGTAAACTGTGGCAGCAGAGTTTGTGTGAACGCTATTACCGTAATGCATCCATTTAGCTTTCGGAAACGTGGGTGTTGTTTCAATTCTGTTATCATTTTCCTTGCGCTGAGTTTCACAATAGCTAGGATTCTTTGGAAGTTTATTACCGAAAATCATAATTTCATTGGCGCTCTGTTTTTTAAAAACTTGACGACTTAAAAGCCGAAACAGGCCTGCAGTAAATTTCAATAAAATGTTAATTTTGACAAAAGATTTATAAGCGTGATGGAATCATAGTTTCAAGCTTTAACAGATCATTTCTGGTACGTTCATTAGACGGTTGTTGATGCTTCGGTCACAGATACCTTTGATTACTGCGCTGCTTAACAATAAAGATCTTGATGGATGGAATCCAGTAGATTATCCAGCACTCCGAGCAAACGTAAGAAACAGATGCTCCAGCAAGCGTTATGGGATCAAATACGTAAAGGCTGTTCCACTCAACAACTAATATTTCATAAACGCTTCAAGCCATGGAAAACGAAGATTTCAGGGTGATTCTTTCCCGTATCTAACGATTTCGTCATCGACGGGACGTTAACATCTATCCCTTTTGTGTTGGTAACGTGCTGTGTAATTAATATCGACATATATATTTTATTTACCTGGATTTTCAAAAACTATTATCCTGTTTTTGATTGAATTGAATAACTTATAAAATGATTTTAATGGTGCATCAGTTGTGAGTGCCTTCATTTAGACTTTTCACCAAAAGCTGTGGACGAGGTGCTAATAGTGAAAGCCAAATTCAGCCGGCAGAGGGCAGCTTCACATCCATTGCAGCGTGTACGTATCACGGCGGGAGTGATATGGGTGCTGCCAGCGACATCGAAGCCACGCCGAACACGTTTCTCGGCGGTTATTGAGAAGCATTTAATTGAAAAACGAACAAGAAGTATATGTCTTTACTCTTATCTTCAAAAGTTATCGACTATGTAAAAAAAGAATAAGCTTCCATGTGTAAAATAAGAAAATGGGCATAACAGTTGCCTTAATATCGCGGCAGCTAAGTTGCACATACTGACCGGACAGCTTTCTTCGGAAACTTTGTTTTGAGATATTCCTACCTGTGGAACTACGTATAACACGATCAGATTGTTCGCTGAAGTTGCAATTCTCTGGAGGATAGCGTCAGCTACAGAGTTACTGCCAAGGAAACTGACTCCGTTGTCCGAGTCAAAACTTCCGCCTTGTATCGTAGGAAGCACGTGACTTAAGCTGTGCAGAACAGTAAAAGTGATGTAAGCAGACAGGGGAGGTAGTGAATAGTCATCGATAATGACGTAAATGAAGTGTCGATGAAGTGAACACACAGATGTGATGTCAAGGGGTAATGTTCAAAGCACGGTGAAGCGGAATGCTGAAAATGTGGGGAGTGTGACTGGAGACGTGTTATCTACGCGCGGGTCGTTTCTTTCTTTGAGGTCGGATGACAGATGCGCATAATTGTAGGTTTATTTCACTGATGTAGAATTGTTACAAGATCATGGAACACATTTGATGTCTTTGTAAATGATTGTTTTGGGCACCGAAAGTCTCTACTGTAAGACTCAACATGGACCCCTCGAGCACCGATCGGTGTTAAGCAATTTCGTCATTGTGTTCTTGTCGAGTGTGAGTAATGACATGTAACGGAGATGTATGGCCGCAGTAGAGTAGGAATTAAATCGAGAAAAGTTGACAGGTCAAAGGAAGAGAGGAAACAGCAAGGTTAGTAGATAAGAAAAATGGCTCTGAGCACTATGCGACTTAACTTCTGAGGTCGTCAGTCGCCTAGAACTTAGAACTAATTAAACCTAACTAACCTAAGGACATCACATACATCCTGCCCGAGGCAGGATTCGAACCTGCGACCGTAGCGGTCACGCGGTTCCAGACTGAAGCGCCTTTAACCGCACGGCCACACCGGCCGGCAGTAGATAAGATGGAAAGAAGAAAATGGAAATATATTGGGATGAGAAAAGCATGGATAGTGCTGACAGAGTGACAGAGATACCGGTCCACTATTGGGCGGAAGAAAAACTGCTGGGATATGCCGAGAGGGAGACCACACCGACGGTAACTGACAAAGCTTTAGTCTTCTCTTCAGTGCAGAGTGGTTTTGGATAGGACACTGGTTGCTGGGTACTTTGTTCCAGTGCCATATAGCTAAGTGGAAAAAGAGGTACAGAAAATTCAGTGTCATGCGTAGGAACACTGAAGATGCTGGACTATCAGGTGTTGTGTTACAGTTATTGAATAGTGGCAGGTATATGATATGTGAAGAGAGGGGCTCGGACCCAGATTAAATCTCTGCACTGCTACACACGTAAAATCAGTCTAAATAATAGTCGCAAACTACGAGGCACCGCTGAACTTCTCGCTACTCCGAAGTTAATAATTAATGCCGTGTGGTGATTCAACTTCCATACATTGGGGCATTGACTGTACCTGACGGTGTCTATAAAGTTCGATGTAATGTTACTTCGGACACACAAGCGTGTCGGAAGGAACAGACACTATCAACGATTTATAGCCGAAGCTGCTAAGGCAACCGCTCGAGTAAAGCGATAAATCGGTGTTCGATTCTCGGTCCGGTACAAATTTTCATTTGTTTCCAGTACATTGTGTAGCTGTGGTGGTACCGTATTCGCAGTTTGCGAATACATTTCATGACTCAACTGCTATCAGAAAGATTCCGAGATCCAGCCATTGGACCGGAGCAGAGCACGTATTTTCTGACCGTTGGAACACCGCCTCCAATTGGCTGTTAGCAACTCCGGCGATAATATCCACGACAAAATAAATAGAAACACAGTTTAAAGTCAAAAGGAAAGAAGGTATACGAAGATGTCATACTCAGATTCCACGGAATCAAATATAATTTACTGGCTTCATTGAAAACCTCGCCAAGTACGCCTCGGTCACGAATACCCCATCGTCCAGGTAGCTGCTTTGCTCCACAGCCCTTGTTCAGGTCTCTGCCTGCCGAACGTCTGCACGCTCACTAAACGGCCGCATTCGCTTAGAATATCTCTCGTGAAGCCATCGTACAACTGTCTCATGAATTGGTTGGGTTGGGTTGTTTGTGGGAGGAGACCAGACAGCGAGGTCATCGGTCTCATCGGATTAGGGAAGGACGGGGAAGGAAGTCGGCCGTGCCCTTTCAGAGGAACCATCCCGGCATTTGCCCGGAGCGATTTAGGGAAATCACGGAAAACCTAAATCAGGATGGCCGGACACGGGATTGAACCGTCGTCCTCCCGAATGCGAGTCTAGTGTGCTAACCACTGCGCCACCTCGCTTGGTCATGAATTGGTACTGAGAATGTTTCGCAATAGTTGTCAAACGTGTGACATTTTTATCACAACGTAATGCGGGACTACGTTGTCCCCCTGATGGCACAGAATCTTTAAGCACTTGATAATGGGAGGTGCTTATCATTCTTACTACCAATTCGCCTGGAAAACCGGAATGACCCAACCCGAAGTCTACGCCCCCTTACGGGAGCGCTTTTTTGGATTCTCACTATAATCCGTACTGCGGTTGATCCCGAAAGGATGAGCTTCTATCGACTTCTGAAGTATACTACGAAAACACCACCTTTGCCCCAGAGGGCGCACGATTTCTAAATCCCATGAGGGCTGTCGTCTGGCTACTGGAATTCATGAGTTCCAAACTTCTACAAAAAGTTGTTTATCAAATAGGCCTTCGAGCCGATCAGAATCAGAAGCAGAATGTAGGCATCATCATTCCCCATTTGAAGCTCACATTTATAGCACTTCGGTAAGTTGGTGATTCCTGGTACGACTTTCAGTTCTCTGCGACGGATGTTGGTAAACATCGGCCGTCGTGGGAAAATTACTCACTCTTAAAATCAGCCTAGTCGGCTCTCTCATTTAGGACTAGCGGGAAAGCAATTCATCATCTCATGGAGGAACAAAAGCTCACTTCCCCCTTAACCGGAAAACGGCCGAGACGACCACGACAGCAGACAGGGTTAGCGCACACTGACAGCCTGGAAATGATACATTACCCGGTCTGGGGCGCTACAGTCATGGACTGTGCGGCTGATCCCGGCGGAGGTTCGAGTCCTCCCTCGGGCATGGGTTTGTGTGTTTGTCCTTAGGATAATTTAGGTTAAGTAGTGTGTAAGCTTAGGGACTGATGACCTTAGCAGTTAAGTCCCATAAGATTTCACACACCTTTGAACCTTTGATACATTACCAAAATCTATGAAGTAAACAGAGCGTGTGAAAATCAGCGTGTGCATAGCCGTGGAAATTCGACGACACTCCGGCTGTTGGCTGGTTCTTTACGCGTTAGCTCACCTCTCCTTGGTGCAGCGCGAAATGTCCTTCACCGTGAACTCCACGAACGGGCGGCATGAATGAACGAGGTGACGCTCCACGACAGGAGTTCCCGTAACGATATTCGCGGTTGCCTTCGCACGGAGAGAGGTGATTGACGTACTTCCCCAAGGTCGGCGGTGTTCTTGCATCCGGACGAACAATCAGCACCGTATCCCTCAGACTAAGAATAGCTGCGGATGTCATAACTCGTGTTTATACAGCTGGAAGTTTCAACAACGTAAAAGTCGGAGAAATGTTTCCTTTTTTTCTGCGGCTCTCTGCGGTAATCGCACGCTCTAAGCAGAAGCGGTAATCAGTACTGAGAATCGGATGTAGAGGAGGAGGGGAGAGCGTTGGGAGCTCGGAGAGGCATGGGAGCCTCGGGGAGGGGAGGGGGAGGGAGTGTCCGCGAAAGATTTGGGCGTAGGGGGGGGGGCACTGCGGTTAGCATCCTGGAGGGGCCGTCTCAGTCATCCTGCAGTCTTAAGCGGACGATCCCTCAGCGCATCTACAATTTAGACGTGTCCAAGCCGACTCGCAAACACTGTTCCCGTTGCCAGCGCGCTTTCCGATGTTGTTCGCAACAAGCTGGCGACTGTGTTTGTTGTTCGCGTCTCTGTCCTCAGTGGCGGCAGACGTCTGTCACAGCGTGTTCGCAGCGCCTGCGACACATTGCCCACAGAAGATGATGATTTGGTGAAGTGAGTTGCTGATGAAATTATTGTCGACAGTGTAAAAAGACAAACAGAAAAGTGATCTCATCGTTATTGAACGAAAACATATTATAGAACACGTGGCGCGAATTACTTGCTGAGTGAACTGAATATGGACTCACAATTCTTTGCATTTTGAAAACAGATGTCACATTTCGTTTCTTTTGCTTATTTATTCAATCTTTCAACCAAGCTATATCTCGATAAGTAGTAAATGGAATAGTGGTAGGTGCCAAAGTGATACACTTACGTGTCAGAGTGATACACTTACGTAAATTATGTCGATCTATATAGTTTATTGTAATTTTATTCTATGACAAGCAACCTTCCTCACTCTGTAAAACTGCCAGATATTGTCCTGTGCCATCGTGAGGTCTCTGCAACTTCTTTGTGAAGCCGACAAGTAACTGTACTGTTGCAAAATAATTAGAGCTGTAGTTGTTGTACAATACAAGAATACAAATAAAGACGAATTAACATAAACATGTATGTCATATTGTCCATGGTTCATGTAACTCCTCGCAAGCTTGAAACAAGAACTTGCAAGTAGGCTGTTTAGGTTTTTATATTGGTAACGCCACGTAGCGCTCTGTGTGAAAATCACTGACTGTGCTGTGTGCAGTCTGTGGCTAGTTTGCATTGTTGTCTGCCATTGTAGTGTTGGGCAGCTCGATGTTAACAGCGCGTAGCGTTGCGCAATTGGAGGTGAGCCGCCAGCAGTGGTGGATGTGGGGAGAGAAATGGCGGAGTTTTGAAATTTGTAAGACTGGATGTCATGAACTGCTATGTATATTGTGATTTTTCAACACTATTAAGGTAAATACATTGTTTGTTATCTATTAAAATCTTTCATTTGCTAACTATGCCTATCAGTAGTTAGTGCCTTCCGTAGTTTGAATCTTTTATTTAGCTGGCAGTAGTGGCGCTCGCTGTATTGCAGTAGTTCGAGTAACGAAGATTTTTGTGAGGTAAGTGATTTGTGAAAGGTATAGGTTAATGTTAGTCAGGGCCATTCTTTTGTAGGGATTATTGAAAGTCAGATTGCGTTGCGCTAAAAATATTGTGTGTCAGTTTAAGCACAGTCATGTATAATTTTTCTAAGGGGACGTTTCAAACTGCATCAGCTTGCGGCTGATTCTGCGCGACCGCATAACCTCTTGCTGCCTCCTTTTTCTGGCCGGTATTGTGGCAGCAATAATGTAACCTTCCTTTCAGTGTTGCGGTTGCTTATGTTTTGCGGAGAACAGCAGCAATTTTCCTGAAGAAAACCTGTTTGACTTTGAGATTTTAATAGAGGCGAGAAAACGAACGGTTTTATCTTGATAGTCCACACTGCTCCTGGCGTATGAATTGGCCAACAATCACGATTATGCACGAAATTGTAATTGTTTATTGTCCATTTTACACATCGGGTTCACTATGCAGTAAAGAGGCTGCCTTGCGCGTTTATTCGAGTGCGCCCCCGCTAAGATAATTTTTCCACACCTACTTCATTCGTAGAGTGTCGTATCATGTAATAAATTCGTATCCACGTTTCACCGTGGTAGCCACTTCTCACTTGTTCGGCAACATGAAAAGCTCACACGAAAGTCCTCTCTTAAGAAAGTCCTTGTTCTTAGCTCTCCTTTCTTCCACTGATCGGGTTTAACGAGTAGTCGTTTTTAACTACTTTTTCGTATCAGTGTTCTGTCGTTGGTGCTTATGAACTTAGTCGTTTTTGCACCCTAAAACAAAACAAACAATACCCGAAATTTCTCTCTCCGAAAAGAACAAAAACAAATGGCATACAGTCTCTATGTGAATTAGTTCGCCGTTCACACTGTTTCCTCTTATCTGTACCGATGCAGCCACCGATAGCATTTTCTGTATCTGCAGCGTTCCAGTCCGGCAGTAGCTGCAAACAATGTGTAGTGTTTGAGAATCCGAGTGGATGCGGTTTAATGCAAATCATGAATGAGTGCAACATCTTGGCCGGCCGGAGTGGCCGAGCGGTTCTAGGCGCCACAGTCTGAAACCGCGCGACCGCTACGGTCGCAGGTTTGAATACTGCCTCGGGCATGGATGTCTGTGATGTCCTTAGACTAGTTAGGTTTAAGTAGTTCTAAGTTCTAGGGGACTGATGACCTCAGAAGTTAAGTCCCATAGTGCTCAGAGTCTTTTTTTTTTTTTTGCAACGTCTTGTACACAGGGTCAGGCATAAGTCTTTTGGATCCATGGAATGCGCTCCGTATGGCGCTGAGCTCCAAAATCACGACGAACGAATGAGTGAATGGGCAGCATAACCACGTTCCGGGATTGGCGTACACACAGAGTCGTGTGCGGCAACGTGCTAATTAGCCTGGTTACAAGCCAGATACAGTACGCAGAAGAGAGTTCTCTCGTTCGATCTTCATGGTTTTCGGTGTTTATACACCTGCTTTGTTTCCTGTAAATAATTTAGATAAACATACGCAATTTCATCATTTCCAGGCCAGTAGGAATCTCTCATCGTGTGACAAATTGTTCAATCCGGACTTTAATCCCGATAGCAGTTTTATGAACCTTAATTACCGTGATAGTGACTACTGCATACACTTCATTCACTTGGGGCCAGCAGGTGCATCAGCAGGATTTTCGGAAGATATTCGGAGTCGCGGACGATATGGAATATTCCCTTTGGCGGTAGTCCTCGGTGACGCGGGAGGGGGGGGGGGGATGAGTTTTCCCTAAATCCAGATGTAATGAAGCACAGGCCTACTCGAAAGCTCTCAGTATGATTGCCGGAGTTTCGGGATTAGTCTCTGATCTCATCAACATTCGAACAGCTTCCCGTGACGCCACAAAAGCATTTTTGCTGATTAGCTTGCAAATTTAAATTCAAGTTGGTATTGCCATGCGCCAGCGACGGAAAGAAGGTGGATTTTAACTGCAGAGGAGACTGATTTTTGAGGAACAATACCTGTGAGCAAGAAACAAGCCGATCATTTTGCACCTGCAGAAGTGACTGGCGAAAGACCTCAAACATTCCACAAATTTCGAGAGTTACTCTGATTGCGCGAAGTTGTGGAATTGATCGTGGAAGGAGGGCGGTGAGTCAGCCGGAATCATATAATGGAGTGTACTTCCGAGCCAAGTGAAGACCAACTTCGTCGTTTCGGCGCTAGAGCGCATGATTTCGCAACGGCGACTTTATTATAATGAGAGCTGATCGACAGTTGTGAAGTCGATTGAACGATGGTTTAGGGCAAGCGGGTATTAACTGTGTACAACAGTAGCTTTGTATAATGTCAGGTAGCGAATAGTTAGATGGGTGAGTAACCGGACGAAAAAACAGTTTTGGAGAGAATTATTGAGGTGGGAATAAACCAAATTCTTTCCGTGCAAATTGAAGTGTTTGATTTTGATGTGATTTTCTGACCTTCGTATCACTGAACTGTTGTCCCGAGATTTTTTTTGTCCCGAAACTGCGAATGGCTTAAGTAGTAGCCAGCCGAAGTTTGCACTACAGCAGTTAGCGTTGTCTACGTCCATTCCATTGTTCAGATCCTGGAACTTGTCTTACTGCAGATGAATTGTTTCAGTGTAGTTATCATTAGTGTCAGAGTTCTTCTAACACCTCTTCCGTCGACAGTAGCGCAGTTATGTGTGTCGCAAATGCCTGGGGAGTGCGACTGCGACACGTTTTCGCGAGAACAGAAGAGACTGGCATTGTTACGCAGCGCGGAAACCGTTGCACTTTACACCATTTTCATCCGCTCCTTTTCTTGCGGCGAATAACACAAAAAAAGTATCTTCACGTTTCTGTACTAACCTAATCACCTCCGTCCTTGGGCGTAATATGCAATTGTGTTAATAGAATTTTTTACCAGATGATACGTAATGCTGGTCCTTTAAATTTAATCAATCCATCTCCGTAGCTGAGCAGTTAGCGAGTCTTGCTGCCATACGGAGTGCCTTGGATCAGTTCCAGGTTGTGCCAGGCATTGTTCCTTAGTGGGAGGAATGGAACAGGCGGCACTCAGGCACATAAAGTCGTTTGAGGAATTACGTGCACATGCTCAAGAAGACTGAATGCTTCTAAGTAATAAATTACAAACGGCAATTATATCCACGTGATGCCGCCTTCTTCTGTTGCACTCACATCCACCTCCGGCAGATAGGCTAATCACTCAGCCACCCAGCCATCCCGACACTCATATGTTAATTCATAGACCACGAATAGTACTGTCTTCTCTAGCACATTAATTTCTTGTATTATTCACAAACATAGGCAGGTAAACCATACGATAATATCTTTGTCAGTCGATCTCATCTGATTGCGCAGTCCGCCGTTTCAGGGAAAACTTCGGCACAGAACCTTCAGCTAGACCACGGACCAATTACCTTGCCCCCCCCTCCCCTCTCCATTTCTTGTGCAACTGATCTGATGATTTGTACGTCGATAGGACGTTCTCTTCCCTTTCATATTTCTCGATACCGAAACATGCCAGTTCACATAACAGGCGTCTTACGGCCTTACTCTTTCATACCGTTATGAAGAGATTTTGACGAGCATCAAACAGGAACAGGAACAGAAAACAGAAACGACGAGTGCCTACGTGAACTTCGACTGCGACCTATATTGGAGTACATTCAGCAGTACCGAAAACCGCTTTATGGAAGCCGATGCCTCACAGAAGAATTTCAAAAGCAGTCCTAAAGTACAAACGCCGAAAGAGCTATGGGACCTCCTATGAAGAGAATTTTAGACCACGATAGTTCTCCTAGGATTGAGACATGCCTGGGTGGTGATTATTATTGTTTAGTTAAATACCTCGACTTTGGTGATTGATCAGGAGCTAAGCTCGCATATTTCTAACCTATTTCCTCTAAATTTGTATTTAGAATATTACTTCAGATACTAAGGTTACGACGGTACTCCACAAGTTACGATACGATGTGTGTCAGGAGGTAGTTTTTGTGCTGGAATCGTCTCTCTCTCCTCGGCCTGTCTTCGATTCGCTATGGTACACGAGAAGGAAGGCTGTCGGCAGCCCTCTTGTGCATGCCATTTTTTGTGTAATTTTGCCCTCATGCTCACTGCACGATATAATTTAAAAGAAGTATGTGTTTCTGGACTCGTACTACAGCATGTGATCTCATTTTTAGAGTAGGCATCTCCAGTATTCACAACACCCACGTCGTAGGGTCTTCCATTGAAGTCAGTCGAATATTTTTATAGCTCTCTGGATGTTGCTAAGCAAATCCGTAACGAATATCGCAGGTCTGCTCTCAGTATTCTATTTATGCAAACCAACTGGGTGACTACCCTGTGCTAAGGAAAAGTATCTACTTAATGGTAGGAATAACTTAGCAATATCGTCTGCCGAGATAGGCCTCCGTGGAGTTTTGCTTCTTTTTTGCTCTGTTGTTATTTCATCCCCCACCGCCAAATGGGCGGGGGATGTCTGTCAGCGATACGATACCACACTATTCAGCCACAGTATTCGTAATAAGAAAACAAAGATTACAGAAAATTAAAAATATGAGGACTGTTCACGTTTTAAGTTTAAAAGTTTAATGACGGGCAGATAAAAGGACGAAAAAATATATACAATTAAAAAACACAGTTGCCAAGAGGTGATGATCATTTCTCCCTATGCAGGTGGGTGCCAACAGAATGTTTTCGCAACCGGAGGAGAAAACTGGTGATTGAAATCTCATGAGAAGATACCGTCGCAACGAAAAACGCCTTTGTTTTAATGACTGCCACTTCAATTCAGTATAATGTCTGTGCCACTATCTCCCCTACTTCGCGATAATACGAAATGAGCGGCTCTACTTTGAACCTTTTGATGTCATTCGTCAGTCCCACCTGTGTGATCGTTCCAATTTAGGTTATTTGTAATTGTAATCCCTAAGCATTTAGTTGAATTTACAGCCTTCAGATTTGTGTGACTTACCACGTAATCGAAATTTAGCTGATTTCTTTTAGTACTCATGTGAATAACTTCACACTTTTCCTTATTCAGGGTCAATTGCCACTTCTCGCACCATACAGATATCTTATCTAAATCATGTTGCAAATCGTTTTGATCGACTGAGGCGATATTCCATAGGCACGCAGTTTGGTTAGAAGACGCTTGTGAGGAACAGTGTCGAAAGTCTTCTGGGAATCTAAAAATATGGAATCAATTTGACATCCCCTGTCAGTTGTACTCATTACTTGATGAGTATAAAGATCTAGTTGTGTTTCACAAGAACGATGATTTCTGAATCAGTGCTGTTGTTGTTATTGTGGTGGTCTTCAGTACAGAGATAGGTTTGATGCAGCTCTCCATGGTACTCTATCCTGTGCAAGCTTCTTCATCTCCCAGTACCTACTGCAACCTACATCCTTCTGAATCTGTTTAGCGTATTCATCTCTTGGCCTCCCTCTGCGATTTTTACCCTCCACGCTGCCCTCGAACACTAAACTGGTGATCCCTTGATGCCTCAGAATATGTCCTACGAAGCGAACCCTTCTTCCAGTCAAGTTGTGCCACAAATTCCTCTTCTCCCCAATTCTATTCAATACCTCATCACCGAGCGAGGTGGCGCAGTGGTTGGGCACTGGACTCGCATTCGGGAGGACGACGGTTCAATCCCGCGGCCGGCCATCCTGATTTAGGTTTTCCGTGATTTCCCTAAATCGCTCCAGGCAAATGCCGGGATGGTTCCTTTGAAAGGGCACGGCCGACTTCCTTCCCCATCCTTCCCTAACCCGATGAGACCGATGACCTCGCTGTCTGGTCTCCTTCCCCAAACAACCCAACCCCCAATACCACATCATTAGTTATGTGATCTAGCCATCTAATCTTCAGCATTCTTCTGTAGCACCACATTTCGAAAGCTTCTATTCTCTTCTTGTCTAAACTGTTTATCGTCCACGTTTCACTTCCGCACATGGCTGCACTCCATACAAATACTTTCAGAAACGACTTCCTGACACTTAAATCTATACTCGATGTTAACAAATTTCTCCTCTTCAGAAACTCTTTCCTGCCATTGCGAGTCTACATTTTATATCCTCTCCACTTCGACCATCATCAGTTATTTTGCTCCCCAAACAGCAAAACTTATTTACTACTTTAAGCGTCTCATTTCCTAATCTGATTCCCTCAGCATCACCCGATTTAATTCGACTACATTCCATTATCCTCGTTTTGCTTTTGTTGATGTTCATCTTATATCTTTTTTTCAAGACACTGTCCATTCCGTTCAACTGTTCTTCCAGGTCCTTTGCTGTCTATGACAGGATTACAGTGCCATCGGCTAACGAATCCGTGCTATGTGCCAATAAATCGTTTTCTTCGATGTAGTTCATAATGTTCGAACATGGGTGTTGGTGTGACATCGCGTACTGTGCAGGGTTTGGACAAAAATATGGAAACACCGTGAGCACTGCATGCCTGAACATAAACTGAGGTGCTAGCGAGACTGCTGGCTGTGACGTTGCATTTGGCCACGAACGGCGCCTTTGCAGCATGTTGCAGGTGTCAGTCGTGGTCGGAACAGAGTTGTGCGCTGTTGTGATTGTCGGAGCTGTGTGAATTCTGACGTGGGCCCATTGTCCCTGCTTGTATGCTGGGTGCTTCCGTAATCGAGGGAGCAAATAGCTCTGAGTATTATGGGACCTAACTTCTGAGATCATCAGTCCCCTAGAACTTAGAACTACTTAAACCTAATCAACCTAAGGACATCACACACATCCATGCCCGAGGCAGGATCCGAACCTGCGACCGTAGCGGTCGCGCGGTTTCAGACTGTAGCGCCGAGAACCGCTCGGCCACCACGGCCGGTAATCGAGGGAGCAGAAGTGTTTGATGTTTCAAGACGAACCGTATCGAAGATTTGTACCACATAGGGGAAAGCGGAAAAACATCCTCCGCGAAGTCACAATGCGGACGTAATTGTGTGCTGAGTGATTGTAACAGAGTATTGTCACGAAAAATAACAGTACGTCAGCTGCAAAAGTCACTGCACAAGTGAATGTCGCACTCGCAAACCCTGTCAGCGGCAAAACAATACAACCGCAGCACCATGAGTAGGAAACTGCAGAGCGAGCTGGAACTCCAAAACCACTCAACACTGATTCAGATGTCCACAACACGAGAACGTGGCGCCGAACCCATGAAACCTGGACTATGAAGCAATGGAAATACGTCTTATGGTTGGAGAGTCTTGTTGCACACACCGCCGGCCGGAGTGGCCGTGCGGTTCTAGGCGCTACAGTCTGGAGCCGAGCGACCGCTACGGTCGCAGGTTCGAATCCTGCCTCGTGCATAGATGTGTGTGATGTCCTTAGGCTAGTTAGGTTCAATTAGTTCTAAGTTCTAGGCGACTGATGACCTCAGAAGTCAAGTCGCATAGTGCTCAGAGCCATTTGTTGCACACTGTTTAAAACTTCTGGCCGAGCTTAAGTTCCAAGAGTGAAAAAAGGCGGTGGTCCGGTGATTTGGGCAGCCATATCGTGGTATTTAACGACTCCTAAAGGTACTCTGAAAGGTTACATTATTTCCAAGAATTATGTGACCATTTTGGCTGGTCAGGTTCATCCCATTGTACAATGCTTGTTCCCCAATGATGATTCCGTGTTCCAAGGCGACTGGGTCCCTGTTCATACAGCTCACTTAATCCAGGACTGGTTTTGTGATCGTGATGATGAACTGTCGCACCTCCCCTGCCCACCACAGCCCCTAGATCTCAATATTATTGAGCCTTTGTGGTCCGCTTTGATCCCCGTCCACCTCCAACATCGTTGCAGGAACGTTCCACTATTTTGCAGAAAAAATGGTAGAAGATTCCAATGAAAACTATTCAGGACCTGTATTTATCATTGCGAGATGATTGGAAACGGTTTTGAATGCCACCGGTTTTCTTTCACCGTATTAGTCATGCTAACGTGTTGTGTCTTTGGTGTTCCATCTTTCGTCCACCCCCTGTGTACGCCGAATACATAGAAACAAGACCGTACAGACCAGCCGAACAGGCAATAATTCGAGATGAACCTGACTCATAGGAAGTATCCGACATAGAACGGAGCGACAGCAGAGTCTCTGACAGTGGAAATTAACAATTAACGACCTTTCCAGTGGAACAAACACGAGACACAACACTGAGAGATTGACGGCTAACAGCTCCCAAATCGGGGGACATCAATAAGTAACATCTGTAGATTACAACCAAGTAAGACAGTGACAGGGAATGCCCTAAATAGGCACGTTGTGGACAAAAATATGGAAACACTAAAAACACATTACCTTCCTCTAATCTGTCTGTCTTGTAATTTTTTCAACGTATTTACTTAATTGTAAAATGGTTCAAATGGCTCTGAGCACTATGGGACTTAACATCTATGGTCACCAGTCCCCTAGAACTTAGAACTACTTAAACCTAACGAACCTAAGGACATCACACAACACCGAGCCATCACGAGGCAGAGAAAATCCCTGACCCCGCCGGAATCGAACCCGGGAACCCGGGCATGGGAAGCGAGAACGCTACCGCACGACCACGAGATGCGGGCACTTAATTGTAAATGATAAATATATACAACGTTACAAAAAATGTCTTTTGTACAACGTGTGAGAAATGTAATGCAAAAACAGTCCATATAGTTAGCTAGGTGATGGAAGATCAATAAAGATAAATGTAAATGTAAATTTCGCGTTTGTCATTACCAACAGGCGGGAACGGACAGCTTCTCCAACGAGAACAAGTGACCTTTGATAAACTTTTATTCGGGCACCAGGCTTCTTTTTATGCGACGTCTTCGGCGAAAGCTGCGTGTCGTATGATGGCGATCTTTTCTGGAGGACGCTATGAAGTTCGAGCTGATGGATCATAAAAATGAAGCTTAAAGAGCTGTGAAATTCCCGGACATCAGAAGCAAGGAACGACTGCATTAAGCTCCCACTTTTTTTAGCGGCCTGCCTGTGTAAATAATGGCTCATCCAGATGATCAAAAACGGCCACGAGAGTTCAACACCTGTGCTTTACACCTGTTACGGAACGTGGCGCTCGCCGAACCTGTCTAAAGGCGGCTGTGTGCTTCGCAGTTGAGCAATAACTCACCGGCCACGTTGCGGGAGTGCTACATGATGTAAACAACGGCAGCTGTCATGAACTACGCGTTCGTCTCGCGAGGCGCCTTTCGTGCGCGGTGAGTATGTGACAGGACCGAAGTGCTACTGAAACGCACGCGCGTACTTAGAGGGAAACAACTTTATGGTCAAAATCTGGACGATCGCTGAGTTATGTTTATTAGACGCTTAGGCTGCTCGCTTCCGCGGTGCAACAAGTGGTTCCGCATATCATCGTCGCCGTCTGGGATTAGGCAACTGCAAGGTCCGTCTCCGCAAAGTTTATGTTCAAAAATGGTTCAAAATGGCTCTGAGCACTATGGGACTCAACTGCTGAGGTCATTAGTCCCCTAGAACTTAGAACTAGTTAAACCTAACTAACCTAAGGACATCACAAACATCCATGCCCGAGGCAGGATTCGAACCTGCGACCGTAGCGGTCTTGCGGTTCCAGACTGCAGCGCCTTTAACCGCACGGCCACTTCGGCCGGCCAAAGTTTATGTCCATCGTTTCCTAGCTCGGCCTATGTCTCTCCTTCCTTTCGGGTTGTAGTTCAGGATTTTCTGGGTAGTTTTCATCTCTAATTCTGTTGACAGGAACCGGCCGGAGTGGCCGAGCGGTTCTAGGCGCCTAAGTCCGGAACCGCGCTGCTGCTACGGTCGCAGGTTTGAATCCTGCCTCAGGCATGGATGTGTGTGATGCCCTTAGGTTAGTTAGGTTTAAGTAGTTCTAAGTCTAGGGGAGTGATAACCTCAGATGTTAAGTCCCATAGTACTTAGAGCCATTTGAACCGTTTTTTCTGTTGACAGGTTGTTTCCACCTATCTCTGTATTCAGTTATTTTCACATTCGTACTGTGTACATCCAACTCATTTCGAACGTTTTAGTTTTTTTAATTGAATCCATTATTTTGCAGAATTTCAGTCTCCTCAACAATTTCATCAATGCTGCTGGTATTTTACTGCGATTTCGCCTATGTCTTCAAATTTGAGCTGCGACTCAGCATCAGGAGACAGCCGAGCATAGCTTTGATGCTTAATATGTCGTTGGTATTGGGACGTTTAGGTACGGTACATCCTTGGTCGTACTTGAATATGTCGTTGATGTTGAGACATTTAAGTACAATAGAAAACCCAAAGGAGAATGACAGTAGCCCTGAGTCATGTCTACCAAAACATATACTAAATTGTATTTCTTTTAGTAAATTTCGACAATAGTAACACTCGGTTTTTCATCTCAAGGTGTACCTGCAGAAAGCAGCAAGAGTTTTCCAAGTCTTCAATTTAGACTTGAATATGTTGCGGGTTCTTCTTGAGGATGGTGGGATATTCAGAACTGAAACAGGTGCCAAAACTTTTCTCTGCAGTGCTAGAGGAATTTTTCAGATCCCTAAACTGGGAAAACGAACAAAAAAATGTACGTTTTAGTGGTATTATCTTAAACATCTTCACTGAATTTTCAGAACTAAGCTCCTGATGTTCCTGGAAAGCGAAATTTATAATCAAAGTTTATTACAAGTTCTGACTTACGGCAATGATATAAGAACCTTTAATGAGAAAACTAATAAAAATAGAGTGTTGCTCGGCTAGAAATGGATTAACCTAGAGAATTACATGTAGGGGAGAAAGGGAATCCAGTAAGTGATCTGGGAAACAGGCTGGAATGGAAGATGTAATTATGACTGTAGTGAAAATGAACAGAGATGGGAGAAACCAATTTTTCTGTAGTCGTCTGCCTTCTGACTGGTTTGATGAGGCTCGTCACGTATTCCTCTCTTCGTTTCAGATTAGCACTTACACCAAACATCCTCAACTGTTTGTTGAATGTATTCCAACAGTTTTAATCCTGTAAAGACCCCTTTAGTTCCCTGGAAGAGACTCCCTGATGTCTCAACAGATTTCATATCACTCTGTTCCTTCTTCTTCGCAGTGTTTTCCGTATGTTACTTTCGCGTACAGTTCTGCGGAAAACCATATCATTCCTTATCTTATCACTCTTCTATATCACCACATCTCTTAGCTTCGATTCTCTTCTTTTCCGGTTTTCCCACGGTCCTTGAATGACATTATGTAATGGCCTGCTCCAAACGTACATTCTCAGAAATTTCTTCCTCAAATCAAGGTTGATATTTGATACTAGTAGACACTTTTTGGCCAGGAATGCCCTCATCGCCTGTGCTAGTCTGCTTTTTATGTCCATCTTGCTTCGTCCGTCCTGATGCACTTTTCTTCCGAAGTAGCGGAATTACTTCACTTCGTTTACTTCTTTGTCGCCAATTCTGATGTTAAGGTTTTCGCTGATCACATTTCTGGTGCTCCTCGGTACTTTCGTCTTTCTTCGCTTTACTCCCAAACAATATTCTATACCCATTAATCAGTTCATTCTACTCGACGGGTCCCGCAAAACTTCTTCACTTCCAATGAGGTTAGCGATGCCATCAGCAAATTTTATCACTGCTAATCTTTCTACCTGAATTTTAATTCTAGTCCTGCAACTCTCTCTTATTTCCGTCATTCCTTCTTCGATGCATAGCTTAAACAGTAGTGGCGAAAGATTGCAGCCCTTTTGTGGGGCGGCGGGTAGGAAATTTACTGTTGTATAAATGTTTGAATGTAGAAACACTGCATTTCCCGGCCGATTAACCATATGTGCGGCGGCGGGTGGAATATGTTGTTTAAAATGTTCCTATTATTTAGAATGTTATTTATGCTGTCTTTCGCCGTTCTCAACACTGGCTCTCTAACTACAATATTGGCAACCAGAAAGTGATTAGCAAAACGTGAAGCCTGCAATTAGAATTCCTAGTGCCCACTTCATCTGAGAATACACTTATAGTTACAGCTTATAGCTCTGAGGAATTAGGAGATTGTCTGGGATTTATAATCAAAAACAGTCGTGAAAAAACGTCCTGTATTCTGAAAGTCACAGATGAAAACAAAAGAATCCACACAATCTAACTAACAGAGCAGTTCAGAGTCTAATGCGCTGATGCCACTATAACTGTCCAAATTAAATATTTAAAAGAATGATCGCCATAATTTGATGATAAGGTTCATCAGACGCCGCGCTAAATAATGATAGAATGTTTGTCCCGCGGCGGCACGTGAAAATACGACAATACGCAAACTGAAGATCGATAATTAAAGTCAACCCAGAATTAACACTTCACTCGAAAACGATTTCATGGTTACGCGTATCTCGAGTAACTTAACACGGCATCCGAGGCTGTTTGTAGCAATGATACTGACGCGACGCGACTCCCGACCCAGATGGCGTGCTATTCAGCGTCTGGAGAGAACTGGGGCCTTCCTTCCTCGCGCAGCGTTCTTATATACAGTATAAAGCCGCGGTGCGGACGGCTAAGGGAACGCCTGATCAAATCGGCTCTCCCGACTAGCCGCTGGGCTAGTAATGCACCACATTAAGTTACCGAATAAATCATAGCTTCTTTTGCTGATGGCCGATGAAGCTCTTAATTTAAAGGTGCATTCAGCACACAGGGTAAGTAATCATAATAAAAGTTTAACGTGGCTAAGTTAAATATTTTGGGCGAGAGAATTAATTTAATAACACTACACGCAGTAGACGAGCTCTGAACTGGCCCTTTGGAGATACGCTATCGCTATAGTTTTGTAGTTATTTAAATGAAACTTCTCCCCTCTTTATGATTATAGCGGATCTCCATTCTACTTAAATATAAACATCCTAGCCTTATTTATTAGCCTACTTAATCTATCTTGCTTCCTTAATTTTTAAGACAAAAACCAGAAAATATTGAATTTCAACTAAAATCTTAAATTGTGAAATCCAGAAGACTGTTTCTATTAAATAAATATGAAAAAGGAATCTAAATATAAATTTTTGATTCTCTAGCTCTTTTCTGTTACGCCAATGATTTTTGCAGAAAAACGTCCAAATTTCGAAAATGGTTAAAGTTATCCAACTGATATTCAACACATATTAATTTTGTATTACTCCTGACAGGCTAGAAATGTTTTAGGTTATTTGCTTGATTTTTAAAGTATTGCGCAACATTTATGACGTCAGAGCTAGTTACATCGGACTGGCTGGCACACAATGGAAAGACTGATGTGAATTTATTACGGCGTGAGTAGGCTACTTCCCTACACTTTCTAAATAAGAATATATTTCTGTCTGACGATCGATGTTTCTGTTTTTTTCAGTATCAAAATTACCGGTTTCAGGGAATGTCGCCCATCTTCAGATCTGTTAAACAACAGAGTAAATTAGAAATGGATTCTAATCTCTTGTATAGAAAGCTTAAATTTTTTTATAATCTAATTACAGTACGATAGTTGTATAGTACACCATATGCTCCATATGCCGTAGTTACCGAGTAACTTGTTGTAGTGGGATTATCAATTCGATGTCATATACTAAAACCACACTCGCACTCTGTCTGTTTGTATACAAGTTTTAAAAGAAATATGACTGTTGCAGACGTCTTCAGCGTTCAAAATTGCCCGCAATCCATACTAACGGATTTAAAATACAGTGTTGTTGTTGCTGTTGTTGTTGTTGTGGTCTTCAGTCCTGAGACTGGTTTGATGCAGCTTTCCATGCTACTCTATCCTGTGCAAGCTTCTTCATCTCCCAGTACCTAATGCAGCCTACATCCTTCTGAATCTGCTTAGTGTATTCATCTCTTGGTCTCCCTCTTCGATTTTTACCCTCCACGCTGCCCTCCAGTACTAAATTGGTGATCCCTTGATGCCTCAGAACATGTCCTACCAACCGATCCCTACTTCTAGTCAAGTTGTGCCACAAGCTCCTCTTCTCCCCAATTCTATTCAATACCTCCTCATTAGTTATGTGATGTACCCATCTAATCTTCAGCATTCTTCTGTAGCACCACATTTCGAAAGCTTCTATTCTCTTCTTGTCTAAACTATTTATCGTTCACGTTTCACTGCCATACATGGCTACACTCCATACAAATACTTTCAGAAACGACTTCCTGACACTTAAATCAATATTCGATGTTAACAAATTTCTCTTCTTCAGAAACGCTTTCCTTGCCATTGTCAGTCTATATTTTATATCCTCTCTACTTCGACTATCCTCAGTTATTTTGCTCCCTAAATAGCAAAACTCCGTTACTACTTTAAGTGTCTCATTTCCTAATCTAATACCCTCAGCATCACCCGATTTAATTCGACTACATTCCATTATTCTCGTTTTGCTTTTGTTCATGTTCATCTTATATCCTCCTTTCAAGACACTGTCCATTCCGTTCAACTGCTCTTCCAAGTCCTTTGCTGTCTCTGACAGAATTACAATGTCATCGGCGAACCTCAAAGTTTTTATTTCTTCTCCATGGATTTTAATACCTACTCCGAACTTTTCTTTTGTTTCCTTTACTGCTTGCTCAATATACAGATTGAATAGCATCGGGGAGAGGCTACAACCCTGTCTCACTCCCTCCCCAACCACTGCTTCCCTTTCATGCCCCTCGACTCTTATAACTGCCATCTGGTTTCTGTACAAATTGTAAATAGCCTTTCGCTTCCTGTATTTACCCCTGCCACCTTCAGAATTTGAAAGAGAGTATTCCAGTCAACATTGTCAAAAGCTTTCTTTAAGTGTACAAATGCTAGATACGTATGTTTGCCTTTCCTTAATCTTTCTTCTAAGATAAGTCGTAGGGTCAGTATTGCCTCACGTGTTCCAACATTTCTACGGAATCCAAACTGATCTTCCCCGAGGGCGGCTTCTACCAGTTTTTCCATTCGTCTGTAAAGAATTCGCGTTAGTATTTTGCAGCTGTGACTTATGAATCTGATAGTTCGGTAATTTTCACGTCTGTCAACACCTGCTTTCTTTGGGATTGGAATTATTATATTCTTCTTGAAGTCTGAGGGAATTTCGCCTGTCTCATACATCTTGCTCACCAGATGCTAGAGTTTTATCAGGACTGGCTCTCCCAAGGCTGTCAGTATTTCTAATGGAATGTTGTCTACCCCCGGAGCCTTGTTTCGACTTAGGTCTCTCAGTGCTCTGTCAAACTCTTCACGCAGTATCATATCTCCCATTTTATCTTCATCTACATCCTCTTCAAATTCCATAATATTGTCCTCAAGAACTTCGCCCCTGTGTAGACCCTCTATATACTCTTTCCACCTTTCTGCTTTTCCTTCTTTGCTTAGAACTGGGTTTCCATCTGAGCTCTTGAAATTCATACAAGTGGTTCTCTTTTCTCCAAAGGTCTCTTTAATTTTCCTGTAGGCAGTATCTATCTTACCCCTCGTGAGATAAGCCTCTACATCCTTACATTTGTCCTCTAGCCATCCCTGCGTAGCTATCAAATGATTGTACACAAAACACTGTAATCATTCCATGTAGGCTTTCACGGCCGGCGTCTTTATCAGTAAACACTTCCGAGGTGAGTCGACTCACCTCGGAAGATGTTCTCCATAGTTGAGAACGAAACGTCAGGGAGAAGAATTTCTACAGATCGACCACGGCAACTTAGCCCGGAAGTGTTTACTGATAAAACACTGTAAGTTTGCAAATATATTTAAATTTAAAAGAAAATTATATTAAGATCGTTAAACTTTTTTTGACTGGTGCATAACGTCTGCATTGTTAAATAATGCCTGTAAGCGGATTAAAATATCATACGGAAATAACGAATACATAAAACATACCAAGGCAATATACGCAGGAAGTCAGTAAGGGTTTCCTAGCTTTACAAACGTATTTTTACTACATGGAAAACATAAATAACTTATACGGAGCTTTTAAAAATATGTCTTCTCTTGTTTCCATTGGACTGTCTTAGATGGAGCTGGGTAAGCACCAGGCCGAAGTCAGCGCCACGTTGACGCCTCCTCCGTCCTGTCAAATTCGCTGCTGCCAGTGTGCTGCGGGCCGCCGCTGCGAATCTTGGTGCAGCGTCCTGTCCCATGGCCTGCTGAGAAGTAATGCCTCCAGGTTTTTTATGTGAAACTTCCTAAAGATATTTAAGTAAAACAGACTTTAGCAACATTCTACAGCATTTCGTGTCTACATATTCTTTTTTCACCATATTCACTTTGGCGACGAACACACTTCTCCCAGCGAGAGACCAGTTTGTTGATACCGTCACTGTAGAATGTTTCACATTGTCGACGGAGCCACGACCTCGCCTCTGGTTGCACCGCTTCATCGCTATCAAAGCAAAGTCTTTGAAGGTGCTCTTTAAGTTTTGGAATCAGATCGATGACAGTGAATCCAAGGCGTCGGACTGCTGTGCATGTCGCGGCGCTCGTAAGTGGTCTGGCATTGTCAATCTGAAGGAGAGGGTGCCCCATTGTGGACGAACTCTTAGAATTCGAAACTCGATTACAAAACACTGTTTGTCACGTACCGACAAAGTTACGTTACACACCACCATGTTAAACGCTACAATTCGGAGCCCTCTGGCGGCTTAGAACTGCAAATATAAAAACTTTTTCGATCTCTGTGTAATATATCCATTTGGTCACCTACTCAGCTAAGTTCATGTTTCTTATTCATCACGTGCGCACAAAATGTTGTCCGATTACTAAACTACTGGCCATTAAAATTGCTGCACCAAGAAGAAATGCAGATGATAAACGGGTATTCATTGGACAAATATATTATACTAGAACTGATATGTGATTACAATTTCACGCAATTTGGGTGCGTAGATCCTGAGAAATCAATACCCAGAACAACCACCTCTGGCCCTAATAACGGCCTTGATACGCCTGGGCATTGAGTCAAACAGAGCTCGGATGGCGTGTACAGGTACAGCTGCCCATGCAGCTTCAACACGATACCACAGTTCATCAAGAGTAGTGACTAGCTTATTGTGACGAGCCAATTGTTCGGCCACCATTGACCAGACGTTTTCAGTTGGTGAGAGATCTGGAGAATGTGCTGGCCAGGGCGGCAGTCGAACATTTTCTGTATCGAGAAATACCCGTACAGGACCTGCAACATGCGGTCGTGCATTATCCTGCTGAAATGTAGAGTTTCGCAGGTATCGAATGAAGCGTAAAGCGACGGGTCGTAACACAGCCGAAATGTAACGTTCACTGTTTAAAGTGCCGTCAATGCGAACAAGAGGTGACCGAGACGTGTAACCAATGGCACCCCATACCATCACGATGACTGATACGCCAGTATGGCGATGACGAATACACGCTTCCAATCTGCGTTCACTGCGATGTCGCCAAACACGGATGCGACCATCGTGATGCTGTAAACAGAACCTGGATTCATCCGAAAAAATGACGTTTTGCCATTGGTGCACCCAGGTTCGTCGTTGAGTACACCATCGCAGGCGCTCCTGTCTGTGATGTAGCGTTAAGGGGAACCTCAGCCATGGTCTCCGAGCTGATAGTCCATGCTGCTGCAAACGTCGTCGAACTGTTCGTGCAGATAGTTGTTGTCTTGCAAACGTCCCCATCTGTTGACTCAGGGATCGAGACGTGGCTGCACGATCCGTTACAGCCATGCGGATGCCTGCCATCTCGACTGCTAGTGATACGAAGCCGTTGAGATCCAGCACGGCGTTCCGTATTACCCTCCTGAACCCACCGATTCCATATTCTGCTAACAGTCACTGGATCTCGACCAACGCGAGCAGCAATGTCGCGATACGATAAACGGCAATCGCGATAGGCTAAATCTGACCTTTATCAAAGACAGAAACGGGATGGTACGCATTTCTCTTCCTTACACGAGGCATCACAACAACGTCCCACCAGGCAACGCCGGTCAAATGCTGTTTGTGTATGAGAAATCGGTTAGAAACTTTCTTCATGTCAGCACGTTGTGGGTTTCGCGACCGGCGCGATCCTTGTGTGAATAAAAAAAAAATGGTTCAAATGGCTCTGAGCACTATGGGACTTAACATCTGTGGTCATCAGTCCCCTAGAACTTAGAACTACTTAAACCTAACTAACCTAAGGACATCACACACATCCATGCCCGAGGCAGGATTCGAACCTGCGACCGTAGCAGTCTCGCGGTTCCGGACTGAGCGCCTAGAACCGCGAGACCACCGCGGCCGGCTTGTGAGAATCCTCTGAAAAGCTATCCATTTGCATATCAAAGCATCTTCTTCCTGTTGGTTTAATTTCGCGTCTGTAGCACGGCATCTTCGTGGTGTAGCAATTTTAATGGCGAGTAGTGTACGCCCACAATGTTCCTTACACCTGATTTCAAAGTTTCGCCCAGTCTGGCCTATATAATATTTATCACATTCTGCATATTTAGTCGCGTACATCCCGTAATTATTATATTTGTCCTTTTTTGTCACGCTGTTTTTATGCCTTAACTAGTGCGCCATTTGCCTTTCATCCTGATATGCAACAGCAACATTTTAAAAAAAGAATTTGTCAATTCTATTCGACAAACTCCCTTTGGATATTAAAGTTACATATTTCTTCTTAACTTTAATCTTTCTATGTTCGTCACCTGTATTGGTAAATTTGTTTTTGGATTTGTTAAACATGTTCGACACTACATGTCAAGTGGATGTCTCAGTTCCTAGCCTAATTCCCTAATCTAATTCCCTCAACATCACATGATTTAATTCAACTGCATTTCATAACCCTTGTCTTATTTGTTTTCTACATCCAGTCTCCCTACATGTTCCGCAAGCCACCGGATGGTGCATGGCAGAGGCTACCTCGTACCGTTACTAGTCGTTTCATTACCTGTTCCATTCGCAAAAAGAGAGCGAGAGAAAAACGATAACCTTTACGCCTTCGTACGATCCCTTATCTCCGTTGTGCTATCTTCGTGGTCTTTACGCAAAAAGTACGTTGGCGTTAGTAGGATCATTCTGCAATCATCTTCAAATGCCGGTTCTCTGTATTTTCTCAATAGTGTTTGGCGAAAAGGACGTCGTCTTCCCTCCAGGGATCCCCAATGTAGTTCACAAAGCATCTGCGTAATGCTCGTAATGCTCACGTGTTGATCCATCGCACCGGTAACAAATCTAGCGGCACGCCTGCGAATCGCTGCGATGTGTTCCTTTTATCCGAACTGGCGAGCATCCAAAACATTCGAGCAGTACGGTACTCAACAAAGTTCGCACTACTGTTCTATAAGCGGTCTCCTTTATACACGAGCCACTCTTAACTAAGATTGTCCCATAAACCGAAGAGGACCACTCGCGTTCCCTACTATAGTCGTTACGTTCTTGTTCCATTTCAAATCGCTTTTGAACATTAGCCTAGATGTTTAATAGACGTGACTGTGTCAAGCAACACTCTACCGAAGTTGTTTTCGAATAATACGGGAGTGTTTTCCCTACTCATCCGCATTAAATTACATTTTTCTCCATTCAAAACAAGTTGTCATTCATCATACGAACTAGAAATTTTGTCTATGTCATCTCGCATCCTCCTACAGTCACTCAACGACGATACCTTTCCGTGCACCACAGCGCCATCAGCGAACAGCCGATTTTCACGTGATCCGTCAGACCATTTATGAATATTGAGAAAAGTGCTCCTATCATACTCCCTGGGGCTCTCCTGACAATACCAATGTTTCTGATGAACATTTACTGTCTAGGACACCATAATGGGTTCTATTGCATACGAATTTCTACTAGGCCTTGTTCTTTGCGTATTTGATCCTCTGCTGGCTTAACTATTTCATCTCTCAAAGCGACCCATTCGTCTTCCACTGTATCCCCTTTCCCTGTTTCGGTCAATCGTTGCCTAATGCTCCTTCTGAAACTACCAGTAATCTCTAGTTCTTTCAGGTTATCCAGGTCCCAGCTCCTTACTTTCCTACCTTCTTGCAGTTTTTTAAGTTTTAACTTACGCTTCACAACCAATAAACTATGGCCAAAGTCCACATCTGTCCCTGGAAATATCTTACAATTTTAAAATCTGGTTTAGAAATCTCTGCCTTACCACTATATAACCAGTCTGAAACCTTCTAGTGTCCCAAAGTCTCTTCCATGTATACATGCTTCTTTCATGATTGTTAAACCAATTGTTAGCGAAGACTAAATTATGCTATGTGCATAATTCTACCAGAGTGCTTCCCCTTTCATTCCTTTCCCCCACTCCTACCATTTTTCCTTATCTTCGTCTTGGCACTATCGAATACCAGCTCCCCATCACAAAGAAACTTTCCTTTCCCTTAGTTATGTGAATAATTTGCTTTATCTCATCATACATTCTTTCTATTTCTTTCATCATTTGTGGAGGTACTTGGAATATAAAATTGTACTACTGTGCCCGGTATTGGCTTCATGTCTACCTTAACTACACTAATACGTTCACTATGCTGTTTACAGTGGCTTATACGCATTCTTATTTTCTTATTCATTATTAGACATACTCTTGCATTACTCTTATCTGAGTTTGCATTTATAGCTCTGTACTGACAGTGCCAAAGTCGTGTTCCTCGTGCCACCCACAGTACCTCTTACCAACCTGTCCATTTCCCTTTTTAAAT
Organism: Schistocerca americana; assembly: GCF_021461395.2. Classification (NCBI taxonomy): domain Eukaryota; kingdom Metazoa; phylum Arthropoda; class Insecta; order Orthoptera; family Acrididae; genus Schistocerca; species Schistocerca americana. The sequence continues at coordinate 136,003,895 of NC_060123.1, forward strand.
TCTCTAACCTACCTACTAGATTAAGAGATTTAGAGCTGCACCCTCCCAGACGTGGAACACCAGTTCTGTTTTTCCCTGATGACGATATCCTCCTGAGCAGTCCCCTCTCGGAGATTCCAATGTGGGACGATGTTACCTCTGGAATTTTTTTACCCAAGAGGATAGCATTATCATCTAACTACACAGAAGAGCTCCACGTGCAAGGGGAAAAATCACGGCCGTAGTTTCCCCTGGCTTTCAGCCTTTCGCATCACCAGCCCAGCAAGGCCACATTACCTAACGTTACATGGCCAGGTCAGTCAGTCATCCAGACTGTTGCCCCCGCAGCTACTATAAAGGCTGCTGCTCCTCTTCAAGAACCGCACGTTGGTCTGGTCTCTTCAGAGATATCCCTCCGCTGTCGTGGCACCTACTATACGGCTACCTGTATAGTTGAGGCAATCAAGCCATCCCATCTCGGCAATGCTTAGTTTTTGTACATCTTGTACATTACCCGTCTTTCCGTATAACTTATACATATTTTCCTCACAATTTTCAACATGTTGCACCATTTTACATTGTCAAATGCTTATTCTCGACCCATTAATCATTTCGACTATCAAGCGCAACGTCAGAACTACGTTTCTGGTGCGTTTACATTTCGTAAAGCTAAGCTGAACTCCATCCAAAAGATACTCAATTTTATCTTCTAGGCTCCTTTATATTATTCTTATCAGTAACTTTTTGGCTTATGAGCTGTTAATCTGATTGTACGATAGTTTTAGCATTTATCTGCCCTTGATATTTTCGGGATTGCGTGGATGGTGTTTTTCCGAAAGTCTGATTGTAGATCTCCTGTCTCATAGATTCTACAGAGCAGCTTGAATAGTCTTTTGGTACTCACTACCCCCAATGTTTTTAGAAATACCGAATAAATATTATCGATTTCTTCCGGCGTATTTGATCTCAACTCTTCCAAAGAACTTTTAAACTCTATGACTCTAATAGTGCATCTCCTGTATCCTCCATGTCGGCTACCATTTCTTCTCCTACCACGTCATTAGACAGCCCCTTCAGTATACTCTTTCCACCTATCTGCTCTTTCCTCTGCGTTTAGCATTGTAATTCCTCTTGGACTCTTAATGTTGACGTCTTCGTTTTAATTTCACCGAAGATGTAGAGGCATTGAACTCACACACTCAGTATGATCACAGTACGAAAGGACAGACTCTTATTATAGGACTACTTCAGAGGGCGGAGGACCATGCATTTAGGGTCAGGGATTTTCTCTGCCTCGTGATGACTGGGTGTTGTATGATGTCCTTAGGTTAGTTAGGTTTAAGTAGTTCTAAGTTCTACGGGACTGATGTCCATAGATGTTAAGTCCCATAGTGCTCAGAGCCATTTGAACCATTTGACCATGCACTTATATCAGGAAAGGATCACATTTCAAATCGAGATTTGACCTTAGTACAGAAAGCGAAGAAAATACGTCGAAATATCAGCTGTTGAATTAACAGGCCGTAATAAAATTAAGAAATTAATTACTTTGTGTGTGTGTCGATCTGTCATTGATTGTGTGGAAACTTCCTCAATAAATTAAGTTCTAGATAAAGTCTTCGGTATAAAAGCCAACATAATATTTAGTGTAGGCATAAACATAAACACAAATATCACAAATGAAACTAGTAGCACCCTCATAAATATCCTTCAAGATATGGCATGTCCCTGTTGTTCAGTAGTGTAACAAGGGGTTCCCATAATGACTGTATCAGCAATTGACCGCTTAGCCACAAATAGGGACAGGGGAAAGTGTGATGTAACTGTAAAAGATCATGTCTGCCAAATAATAACAATGAAATCTGGTAAGGAAAAATTCCCTAAACTGCAAACTTACAAATGGAATTTATCGGAAATCAAAATACAAAGTTTTTCAAAAGAACTGTCAAACCAAAGCTAGGATGAAGTATGTGAAGAACCAATGTAAATGTGAAATTTTGCAAATTCTGAACACTATTTAAATTAGACTTTGGAAAGACATTTCCAAAACTACTCACATGAGTATCACCATCTCACAAAAACAAATGGATATCAGTATGTATTGAAAAGTACTTCCAAACGATTAAGTAACGTCAGTTCCGTGAAAAAGAGTCATAATGAGTCAGGGCTCTGAAATTTCTACCATAGGAACAAAAATATTTATAGGAAGATGGTTATTGCTGCAGAAAGGTCATTTAATGGCAAAGTAATATACAATGCAGAGACTAAAAGCAAGGCAGCCTGTGAAATCGCAAAAAAACAAACAGGGAAAGACTAAGAGAGGCATAATAAGGAACTGATAACGAACGGGGATAAATTAATAAATGATCCACACCACCTAGCGAACTATGTGAATGAGCATTTTTAAAGTGTCGCAGACCAGTTACAGCAATAATTTCCAAAACAATAACACCTATAAATAATTATGCACTAAGTACAGCTCGGCTGCTACCAACTACAGAGCATGAAGTCATTAAAACTGTACGAAAACTAAAAAAAATAATATCAATGCGTGTGCCGAAAAAATACGTACAGGGTATACAAGCTCCCTTAACAAACATAATCAACGAATCCTGCACATTAGGGAAATTTCCAGAGAATTTAAAACAGGCAAAAGCTTTACCTCTGCTGCAGAAAGTTAATGCAGAAGACATAGAAAATTACCAGCTCATTTCCCTGTGGTCACCATTCTCAAAATAATAGAATCAGTTATCAAAGATAGACTAATGAGTTACTTGAATAAATACAACATTTTAACTGAATCACAGTTTGGTTTCCGAAGGGGTAGAAGTACCCAATCAGCCATGGTAGAAATCACAAAAGTGGTACTTGATGCTCTTGACAAAGGTGAGTATGCAACAGGCATATTTTTAGATCTCCTCTAAGGCTTTTGATACTGTTGACAATAAGATTCTACAAAGTAAACTAGAGGTATTAGGAATAAGAGGGGTAGCTAATGACTGGTTCCGATCATGCCTAGCAAATCGGGTACAAAGAGTAGAGATAATACTTACCTCAAGTAAGTTTTAGTAAAATACTTGTCAGAGCCAAAATACATTATTATAGGAGTTCCTCAGGATAGCATTTTAGGACCAGTACAGTTCCTGGTATACATCAATGACTTTTCCAGTAGTGTTAGACATGAAGAAAAACTCGTCATTGCAGATGACATTGATACTGTAGTCACTGAGGAAACAAGAGAACTCGTTGCATAGAAAACAAATGAAACACTCGGAAAGATTTACAATTGGTCAACAAATAATAAAGTGGCATTGAACATAAAGAAAACAAAATCCCTGAATTTCAGTTTGAAGAGGGAAAATGACACTGTTAAATTAAATATAGATGACCGCGCTTTAGACTGTGTCACGAATTCAAAGTTTCTAGGAATAAATATTCAGTCTCACTGGAAGTGGTGCGAACACAAAGATTCTTGCAAACGGAATGTAATCAACACGTTATGCTGTAAGAATCCTGTCATCAGTGTGTAACGACCAGTGTATTTTAGTTAGATAATATTCGTCTGTACACTCAACTCGTAGCTATGGCATTCTTTACAGGGGAACAAATGCACGAAATATGAAAACAATTTTCAACCTTCAGAAAAGTGCCGTAAAAATAATGACCAAAAACAGTAATCTAGCCCATTTTAAGAATCTGTTCAAAATCCTGGATATTCCGACTGCACCGCGTGAATAAATTTACCAATCAGTTGAACACATAAAAATAACATTGATTATCACTGCATAGACATGTCTGCCCAAGATCTAGACTGAACTTACGTTTACCCAAAGCAGTATTTTCTACGAAGAAATAAAACTGTACAGTAAATTATCAAATGAGATAAAGAAATTGTTAAAACAAACTTATTTGAAAAGACAGTCAAAAAGTACTTGTTAACCCAAACATTCCATAAATTGAAAGATTACTTAGATAAAACAGAGTAGGAGTTTGGTAAAAAAAAATGTACACAAATAATAATAACGACAGCAAAACATTTAACATTTCACCCAAACCTTCACACTATGTTTTTTTTCCTTTCTCTCGTCTTTTTTCCTTTTCTGCAAAATGTACTCCTAAGGCTATCCGGTGTTTGATACTAACACGATATCCTCATTCTGAGCTCAACATCTCACTCGTTATAGATGGATACCGACTCATTTTTTCAGGCTAGCAAATGGGAAGTTGTGGCGCACGAAATGGTCCAGACATCAGCTGGTAATGTGTGTAGCGTTATGAAACAATGTGTGTGCAGTGTGTGTAGTGTTTACAGTGTGTGTAGTGACTGGGAGTAAAAAATGAGCGAACAGCGTAGCATCAGACTTTTTCATTATTAAATAACGTATTTGTAAAACAGTACTGTGCACTTTGCGTAAATCGAATGAGGTAGCATTGTTTTGAAGACAGTGGCCTTGTATTCGGGAGGGTGAAGGCTCTAATCTTCATCCAGTCATCTGATTTAGATTTTCCGTGGTTTCCGTAAATAATTCCAGGCAAATGCTGGGGTGGTTCCTACTACTAGGCCACGGCGGACTACCTGTTCTATCCTTGTCATAGTAGACCTGTAAGTCTGTAAATGTCTGAATAAGTGAATTACTTTATTTTTGTTGTTCTCAAATTGTAATACCAACACATGTCGTCAAATATCCGTGTAAAAGGTATTTACGGATGAATGAAACTACTACTGCTGCTACTACTACTACCACTTCTAGTTTTCTACACAGTCCACTCACATTAATTTGATCACCGCCAATGTTCAGCGTCAAAGTGCAGTAACCACACATAGACGGCAGATGGCAGCACTACCAGGAGACGGTAGGCCTATACAGGGTGTTACAAAAAGGTACGGCCAAATTTTCAGGAAACATTCCTCACACACAAAGAAAGAAAATATGTTATGTGGACACGTGGCCGGAAACGCTTACTTTCCATGTTAAAGCTCATTTTATTACTTCTCTTCAAATCACATTAATCATGGGGTGGAAACACACAGCAACAGAACGTACCAGCGTGACTTCAAACACTTTGTTACAGGAAATGTTCAAAATGTCCTCCGTTAGCGAGGATACGTGCATCCACCCTCCGTCGCGTGGAATCCCTGATGCGCTGATGCAGCCCTGGAGAATGGCGTATTGTATCACAGCCGTCCACAATACGAGCACGAAGAGTCTCTACATTTGGTACCGGGGTTGCGTAGATGAGAGCTTTCAAATGCCCCCATAAATGAAAGTCGAGAGGGTTGGGGTCAGGAGAGCGTGGAGGCCATGGAATTGGTCTACCATTCCATCAGTCACCGAATCTGTTGTTGAGAAACGTACGAACACTTCGACTGAAATGTGCAGGAGCTCCATCGTGCATGAACCACATGTTGTGTCGTACTTGTAAAGGCACATGTTCTAGCAGCACAGGTAGAGTATCCCGTATGAAATCATGATAACGTGCACCATTGAGCGTAGGTGGAAGAACATGGGGCCCAATCAAGACATCACCAACAATGCCTGCCCAAACGTTCACAGAAAATCTGTGTTGATGACATGATTGCACAATTGCGTGCGGATTATCGTCAGCCCACACATTTTGATTGTGAAAATTTACAATTTGCTCATCAGAATCGAGGAAGTACAGTACATACTGACGAAATTAAATGAGCTCTAACATGGAAATTAAGCATTTCCGGACACATGTCCATATAACATATTTTCTTTATTTGTGTGTGAGGAATGTTTCTTGAATGTTTGGCCGTACCTTTTTGTAACACCCTGTATAGGGCGTGTCGCGGGGACGCGAATAACAGTGCAGTCGTTTTTGTAATGCGGAAATGCGGCATGACAAAATGGCGCTATACAAAAGGTCGAGACATCTGTGGTGCATCAAGGTCCATAGATGACAGGGGTGGACAACAGCTGTAGAGGTCCGTACGATAGACTGTTGCGCAACTGACCCCCCAAATTAGTCAAAGGGCTATCAACAGTGTCTCATCAAAGACAGTGGCTTTTTCCATAGCTTTTTCACAGAGGAAGACCGTACTGCAATTCCTTCTCTAAATCCTCGCACGAACGAAAAAATGGCTGACATCGAAATAAGTGTCCAAGGAATAGAAAAGCAATTGAAATCACTCAACAGAGGAAGGTCCACTGGACCTGACGGGATACCAATTCGATTCTACATAGAGTACGCGAAAGAACTTGCCCCCCTTCTAACAGACGTGTACCGCTAGTCTCTAGAGGAACGGAAGGTTCCAAATGATTGGAAAAGAGCACAGGTAGTCCCAATCTTCAAGAAGGGTCGTCGAGCAGATGCGCAAAACTACAGGGTGTTACAAAAAGGTACGGCCAAGCTTTCTGGAAACATTCCTCACACACAAATAAAGAAAAGATGTTACGTGGACATGTGTCCGGAAACGCTTAATTTCCATGTTAGAGCTCGTTTTAGTTTCGTCAGTATGTACTGTACGTCCTCGATTCACCGCCAGTTGGGTGGGCTGACGGGAATCCGCACGCAATTGTGCAATCACGTCATCAACACAGATTTTCTTTGAACGATTGGGCAGGCATTGTTGGTGATGTCTTGATTGGGCCCCATGTTCTTCCACCTAAACTCAATGGAGCACGTTATCATGATTTCATACGGGATACTCTACCTGAGCTGCTAGAACATGTGCCTTTACAAGTACGACACAACATGTGGTTCATGCACGATGGAGCTCCTGCACATTTCAGTCGAAGTGTTCGTACGCTTCTCAACAACAGATTCGGTGACCGATGGGTTGGTAGAGGCGGACCAATTCCATGGCCTCCACGCTCTCCTGACCTCAACCCTCTTGACGTTCATTTCTACATCTACATCTACATTTATACTTCGCAAGCCACCCAACGGTGCATGGCGGAGGGCACGTTACGTGCCACTGTCATTACGTCCCTTTCCTGTTCCAGTCGCGTATGGTTTGCGGGAAGAACGACTGTCTGAAAGCCTCCATGCGCGCTCTAATCTCTCTAATTTTACATTCGTGATCTCCTCGGGAGGTATAAGTAGGGCGAAGCAATATATTCGATACATCCAGAAACGCACCCTCTCGAAACCTGGCGAGCAAGCTACATCGCGATGCAGAGCGCCTCTATTGCAGAGTCTGCCACTTGAGTTTATTAAACGTCTCCGTAACGCTATCACGGTTACCAAATAACCCTGTGACGAAACGCGCCGCTCTTCTTTGGATCTTCTCTATCTCCTCCGTCAACCCGATCTGGTACGGATCCCACACTGATGAGCAATACTCAAGTATAGGTCGAACGAGTGTTTTGTAAACCACCTCCTTTGTTGATGGACTACATTTTCTAAGCAGTCTCCCAATGAATCTCAACCTGGTACCCGCCTTACCAACAATTAATTTTATATGGTCATTCCACTTCAAATCGTTCCGCACGCATACTCCCAGATATTTTACAGAAGTAACTGCTACCAGTGTTTGTTCCGCTATCATATAATCATACAATAAAGGATCCTTCTTTCTATGTATTCGCAATACATTACATTTGTCTATGTTAAGGGACAGTTGCCACTCCCTGCACCAAGTGCCTATCCGCTGCAGATCTTCCTGCATTTCGCTACAATTTTCTAATGCTGCAACCTCTCTGTATACTACAGTATCATCTGCGAAAAGCCGCATGGAACTTCCGACACTATCTACTAGGTCATTTATATATATTGTGAAAAGCAATGGTCCCATAACACTCCCCTGTGGCACGCCGGAGGTTACTTTAAGGTCTGTAGACGTCTATCCATTGATAACGACATGCTGTGTTCTGTTTGCTAAAAACTCTTCAATCCAGCCACACAGCTGGTCTGATATTCCGTAGGCTCTTACTTTGTTTATCAGGCGACAGTGCGGAACTGTATCGAACGCCTTCCGGAAGTCAAGAAAAATAGCATCTACCTGGGAGCCTGTATCTAATATTTTCTGGGTCTCATGAACAAATAAAGCGACTTGGGTCTCGCACGATCGCTGTTTCCGGAATCCATGTTGATTCCTACATAGTAGATTCTGGGTTTCCAAAAACGACATGATACTCGAGCAAAAAACATGTTCTAAAATTCTACAACAGATCGACGTCAGAGATATAGGTCTATAGTTTTGCGCATCCGCTCGACGACCCTTCTTGAAGACTGGGACTACCTGTGCTCTTTTCCAATCATTTGGAACCTTCCGTTCCTCTAGAGACTTGCGGTACACGGCTGTTAGAAGGGGGGCAAGTTCTTTCGCGTACTCTGTGTAGAATCGAATTGGTATCCCGTCAGGTCCAGTGGACTTTCCTCTGTTGAGTGATTCCAGTTGCTTTTCTATTCCTTGGACACTTATTTCGATGTCAGCCATTTTTTCGTTTGTGCGAGGATTTAGAGAAGGAACTGCAGTGCGGTCTTCCTCTGTGAAACAGCTTTGGAAAAAGGTGTTTAGTATTTCAGCTTTACGCGTGTCATCCTCTGTTTCAATGCCATCATCATCCCGGAGTGTCTGGATATGCTGTTTCGAGCCACTTACTGATTTAACGAAAGACCAGAACTTCCTAGGATTTTCTGTCAAGTCGGTACATAGAATTTTACTTTCGAATTCACTGAACGCTTCACGCATAGCCCTCCTTACGCTAACTTTGACATCGATTAGCTTCTGTTTGTCTGAGAGGTTTTGGCTGCGTTTAAACTTGGAGTGAAGCTCTCTTTGCTTTCGCAGTAGTTTCCTAACTTTGTTGCTGTACCACGGTGGGTTTTTCCCGTCCCTCACAGTTTTACTCGGCACGTACCTGTCTAAAACGCATTTTACGATTGCCTTGAACTTTTTCCATAAACACTCAACATTGTCAGTGTCGGAACAGAAATTTTCGTTTTGATCTGTTAGGTAGTCTGAAACTTGCCTTCTATTACTCTTGCTAAACAGATAAACCTTCCTCCCTTTTTTTATATTCCTATTAACTTCCATATTCTGGGATGCTGCAACGGCCTTATGATCACTGATTCCCTGTTCTGCATATACAGAGTCGAAAAGTTCGGGTCTGTTTGTTATCAGTAGGTCCAAGATGTTATCTCCACGAGCCGGTTCTCTGTTTAATTGCTCGAGGTAATTTTCGGATAGTGCACTCAATATAATGTCACTCGATGCTCTGTCCCTACCACCCGTCCTGAGTGTCCCAGTCTATATCTGGTAAATTGAAATCTCCACCTAAGACTATAACATGCTGAGAAAATTTATGTGAAATGTATTCCAAATTTTCTCTCAGTTGTTCTGCCACTAATGCTGCTGAGTCGGGAGGTCGGTAAAAGGAGCCAATTATTAACCTAGCTCGGTTGTTGAGTGTAACCTCCACCCATAACAATTCACAGGAACTATCCACATCTACTTCACTACAGGATAAACTACTACTAACAGCGACGAACACTCCACCACTGGTTGCATGCAATCTAACCTTTCTAAACACCGTCTGTACCTTTGTAAAAATTTCGGCAGAATTTATCTCTGGCTTCAGCCAGATTTCTGTACCTATAACGATTTCAGCTTCGGTGTTTTCTATCAGCGCTTGAAGTTCCGGTACTTTACCAACGCAGCTTCGACAGTTGACAATTACAATACCTATTGCTGCTTGGTCCCCGCATGTCCTGACTTTGCCCCGCACCCGTTGAGGCTGTTGCCCTTTCTGTACTTGCCCAAGGCCATCTAACCTAAAAAGCCGCCCAGCCCACACCACACGACCCCTGCTACCCTTGTAGCCGCTTGTTGCGTGTAGTGGACTCCTGACCAATCCAGCGGAACTCGAAACCCCACCACCCTATGGCGCAAGTCGAGGAATCTGCAGCCCACATGGTCGCAGAACCGTCTCAGCCTCTGATTCAGACCCTCCACTCGGCTCTGTACCAAAGGTCCGCAGTCAGTCCTGTCGGCGATGCTGCAGATGGTGAGCTCTGCTTTCATCCCGCTAGCGAGACTGGCAGTCTTCACCAAATCAGATAGCCGCCGGAAGCCAGAGAGGATTTCCTCCGATCCATAGCGACACACATCATTGGTGCCGACATGAGCGACCACCTGCAGATGGGTGCACCCTGTACCCTTCGTGGCATCCGGAAGGACCCTTTCCACATCTGGAATGACTCCCCCCGGTATGCACACGGAGTGCACATTGGTTTTCTTCCCCTCTCTTGCTGCCATTTCCCTAAGGGGCCCCATTACGCGTCTGACGTTGGAGCTCCCAACTACCAGTAAGCCCACCCTCTGCGACCGCCCGGATCTTGCAGACTGAGGGGCAACCTCTGGAACAGGACAAGCAGCCATGTCAGGCCAAAGATCAGTATCAGCCTGAGACAGAGCCTGAAACCGGTTCGTCAGACAAACTGGAGAGGCCTTCCGTTCAGCCCTCCGGAATGTCTTTCGCCCCCTGCCACACCTTGAGACGACCTCCCACTCTACCACAGGTGAGGGATCAGCCTCAATGCGGGCAGTATCCCGGGCAACCACAGTCTTAGTCCGATCGGGGGATGCGTGGGACGAGCTGGCCGTCTCCGACAAACCCCCATCCGGACCCCCACAGTGATGCCCATTGGCAACAGCCTCAAGCTGTGTGACCGAAGCCAACACTGCCTGAAGCTGGGAGTGAAGGGATGCCAACTCAGCCTGCATCCGAACACAGCAGTTGCAGTCCCTATCCATGCTAAAAACTGTTGTGTAAAGAACGTCTGAACTAATCTACAGAGAGCGCAAACAAATCGACAAAATTTAAACGGTTATTAAAATACAAGATTGCCTAGTAAACGCAGTAATGCTGCTACTTGCGCGCTGCTGACACACTGCTCGGCGGCGGAAGGAGACTACGCGATTTTACACTATTCAGGTACTAAAACGCGATGCTACAACTCTCAAATACTATAATACGCCCGAAATTTATGAATTAAACAATGCAAGTACCAAAAACACGCAAAGAAATTAAGAATTAAACTATGTAACAAATGAGTGAGCTAGGAGTATACGACTTGCTGCTGCAGCTGCTTATCAAACGGCGGCAGGGAGTACACTGACTGTGACCAACCGACACTGGCCGTTCAAAACAAAAACAGAAGACAAACGACTACGCGAATTTACACTATTCAAGTACTGAAACGCGATGCTACAACTCTCAAATACTATAATACGCCCGATATTTATGAATTAAACAATGCAAGTACCAAAAACACGCAAAGAAATTAAGAATTAAACTATGTAACAAATGAGTGAGCTAGGAGTATACGACTTGCTGCTGCAGCTGCTTATCCAACGGCGGCAGGGAGCACACTGCGGGCATTTGAAAGCTCTTGTCTACACAACCCCGGTACCAAATGTAGAGACTGTTCGTGCTCGTATTGTGGACGGTTGTGATACAATACGCCATTCTCCAGGGCTGCATCAGCACATCAGGGATTCCATGCGACGGAGGGTGGATGCATGTATCCTCGCTAACGGAGGACATTTTGAACATTTCCTGTAACAAAGTGTTTGAAGTCACACTGGTACGTTCTGTTGCTGTGTGTTTCCATTCCATGATTAATGTGATTTGAAGAGAAGTAATAAAATGAGCTCTAACATGGAAAGTAAGCGTTTCCGGACACATGTCCACATAACATATTTTCTTTCTTTGTGTGTGAGGAATGTTTCCTGAAAATTTGGCCGTACCTTTTTGTAACACCCTGTATAGGCCTATTTCTCTGACATCGATCTGTTGTAGAATTTTAGAACATGTTTTTTCCTGGAGTATCATATCATTTCCGAAAACTCAGAATCTACTCTGTAGGAATCAACACGGATTCCGGAAACAGCGATCGTGTGACACCCAACTCGCTTTATTTGTTGATGAGACCCAGAAAATACTAGATACAGGCTCCCAGGTAGATGCGACTTTCCTTGACTTCCGGAAGGCGTTCGATACAGTTCCGCACTGTCGCCTGATAAACAAAGTAAGAGCATACGGAATATCAGAGCAGCTGTATGGCTGGATTGAAGAGAACACAGCATGTTGTTCTCAATGGAGAGACGCCTACAGACGTTAAAGTAAACTATGGCGTACCACAGGGGAGTGTTATGGGACCATTGCTTTTCACAATATATATAAATGACCTAGTAGATAGTGTCGGAAGTTCCGCGCGGCTTTTCGCGGATGATACTGTAGTATACAGAGAAGTTGCAGCATTAGAAAATTGCAGCGAAATGCAGGAAGATATGCAGCGGATAGGCACTTGATTCTGGGAGTGGCAACTGACCCTTAACATAGACAAATGTAATGTATTGCGAATACATAGAAAGAAGGATCCTTTATTGTATGATTATATGATAGCGGAACAAACACTGGTAGCAGTTACTTCTGTAAAATATCTGGGAGTATGCGTGCGGAACGATTTGAAGTGGAATGATCATTAGAAAATATAGTCCATCAACAAAGGAGGTGGCTTACAAAACACTCGTTCGCCCTATACTTGAGTATCGCTCATCAGTGTGGGATCCGTACCAGGTCGGGTTGACAGAGGAGATAGAGAAGATCGAAAGAAGGGCGGCGCGTTTCGTCACAGGGTTATTTGGTAACCGTGATAGCGTTACGGAGATGTTTAGCAAACTCAAGTGGCAGACCCTGCAAGAGAGGCGCTCTGCATCGCGGTGTAGCTTGCTGTCCAGGTTTCGAGAGGGTGCATTTCTGGATGAGGTATCGAATGTATTGCTTCCCCCTACTTATACCTCCCGAGGAGATCACGAATGTGAAACTACAGTCTATTCACCGAGAGCTGGGACGAAACATAAACAGTGTCACGTGAGCGACTACGCTCGTTTCCAGAGAAAGCATTCGGTGTTCACGTGATACGTAGGGGTGTGGAAAAATCCTTGGCGCAGGCTTTGCGGCTGGCGGCGTTCAGCTGTCTGCCGAGCTGTCAAAGCGGACCGTGAGAAACCTGGGCAACAATGTACGAAATAAGTTTAACAATAATGTTAAAATAATGTTAAACTGAGTTCATTCTGTCGAAGCAGATTTATTTTCATTCAGGTTGCTAACAAATGCTCCATTCACACACAATTGTTAATTTTAATAACAATACCAGTAATAATAATGAGAAAGGACGAAACAAGGTTCACTCTGTCGAGCTTGAACTGTTTTCATTGAGGTTTATAACAAACCGCTCCTCTCTCTCTCCTCTATAATGCAGTCTAATTTCCACATTTGAGTTTCCACTCGTAAAGGACAAACGGTTGCACCCATCGCATTCGAAAAAACTACAAAATTAAATTCAAACCTCTCTGAAACTTTTCTCGCTTGCACCCCCACCAAAAAATTTAAAGGGGAAAAGTTTGTCGCGTACTATATTTCGGATGATGATTTGGTAAAAGTTCTGCATCAAACGTGAGATTTTAATTTATTACTTCGCAATTACTGACTCTATAGCGCAGAAAATTTGCGGACGTCATAGTACTGAAGCCAATTATAAAATTATTTTGCTGTGCGACACAGTTTAGGAGATACGGCGTGATGAATAGATAGTAACCCGAAAAAACAACTTTTCCTGAAAGCTTAAATATTTCTCTTTTTCAGTGACAGTAAATTTTAATGTAATGTAAAAAAAGGGGTCGGTAGGTAGTTCTCGGATCACTTTATCATGCTCAGGTGCCAAATTATAAAAAACACGATTTTCATTTTTTAATTTCTGACGCCCTTGCCTTGTACACCCCTCGACGGGAGCGCTGTGGTCACGCGCCTTGCCGTGTTTACAATACGTTTCTTGAAACTTCCTGGCAGATTAAAACTGTGTGCCCGACCGAGACTCGAACTCGGGACCTTTGCCTTTCGCGGGCAAGTGCTCTACCATCTGATCTACCGAAGCACGACTCACGCCCGGTACCCACAGCTTTACTTCTGCCAGTATCTCGTCTCCTACCTTCCAAACTTTACAAAAGCTCTCCTGCGAAACTTGCAGAACTAGCACTCCTGAAAGAAAGGATAATGCGGAGACATGGCTTAGCCACAGCCTGGGGGATCTTTCCAGAATGAGATTTTCTCTCTGCAGCGGAGTGTGCACTGATATGAAACTTCCTGGCAGATTAAAACTGTGTGCCCGACCGAGACTTGAACTCGGGACCTTTGCCTTTCGCGGGCAAGTGCTCTACCATCTGAGCTACCGAAGCACGACTAACGCCCGGTACCCACAGCTTTACTTCTGCCAGTATCTCGTCTCCTACCTTCCAAACTTCCCGAGTTCGAGTCTCGGTCCGGCACACAGTTTTAATCTGCCAGGAAGTTTCATATTAGCGCACACTCCGCTGCAGAGTGAAAATCTCATTCTGGAAACATCCCCCAGGCTGTGGCTGAGCCATGTCTCCGCATTATCCTTTCTTTCAGGAGTGCTAGTTCTGCAAGTTTCGCAGGAGAGCTTCTGTAAAGTTTGGAAGGTAGGAGACGAGATACTGGCAGAAGTAAAGCTGTGGGTACCGGGCGTGAGTCGTGCTTCGGTAGCTCAGATGGTAGAGCACTTGCGCGCGACAGGCAAAGTTCCCGAGTTCGAGTCTCGGTCGGGCACACAGTTTTAATCTGCCAGGAAGTTTCATATCAGCGCACACTCCGCTGCAGAGTGAAAATCTCATTCTGAATACGTTTCTTGTTTCGGTGAATGGAGTATAGAGAGATTCGAGCTCGCACGGAGGCTTTCCGGCAGTCGTTCTTCCCGCGAACCATACGCGAGTGCAACAGGAAAGGGAGGTAATGACAGTGGCACGTAAAGTGCCCTCCGTCACACACCGTTGGGTGGCTTGCGGAGTATAGATGTAGATGTTCAGCGAACGTTGCTGCGTATGGGTCTCCACTGTAGGCGCCTGGTTCATGCGCCCAAGCTGACTGTTGTTCACTGGCAACGAAGGCTGGAATTTGCACGCCAGTAGCGCAGCTGGACGTCCACTGACTGGCGACGGGTGACCTTTTCAGATGTATCACATTTTATGCTCCGTCGGACAGATGGTCTTTGGTGCGACGGCGTGAAAGTAAAGAGCCCAGGCCGGAGGAAGAAGCGTTATGTTCCGGGGAATGTTTCCGTCACATTCTCTGTGTGATCCCGTCATTCAGGAAGGCACAATGGATGAACACACGTATGCATTTATCCTTGGGGAGTATGTCCACCCAGCACGATGGTATCTACCGGCAGGACAATGCAACGTATGACACAGCTCACAGTGCAGGTGTGTGATCTGAAGGGCAACAGGACGAGTTTACCATACTCCTCTGGCCACCAAACTCCCCGGATTTGAACCCAGTCGAGAATCTGTGGGACCACGTCGATCGGGCTGTTCGCGCCGTGGAGCATCATGGAGAAACCTATGGCAGCTGGATACGGTACTGGAGTCGGCGTGGCTCCACATCATTGTCGGTGTCTTTCGGAACCTCGCTGTCCCGTTTCCTGCACGTCTCGCAGCGATCCACGCTGCGTAAGGTGGTTGCTGAGGCTTTTGACAGGTGGTCACGTTAACGTCACTGGACAATATGCGTGTTGCCTCTGCCCTTCCAACGGCCACATCTTTTTCGGTTTCTTCAAACGACTCCTGCAAACATATTTCTGTAGCTTCCCTGTCTGTTTCCTTCCTAAACGACCATTACTGCTCTATTCCTGTCTTATTCTAAGGCGGCCGATGTGGCCGAGTGGTTCTAGGCGCTTCAGTCTGGAACCGCGCGACCGCTCCGGTCGCAGGTTCGAATCCTGCCTCGGGCATGGATGTGTGTGATGTCCTTAGGTTAGTTAGGTTTAAGTAGCTCTAAGTTCTAGGGGACTGAAGACCTCAGATGTTAAGTCCCATGGTGCTCACAGCCATTTGTCTTATTCTAAACATTTTTGTACTCCCTTCTTTCGTCAATCAACTGAAGTATTTCTACTGTTGTTCACGGTTTCTTAACAATTATCTTCTTTATGCATACAGGGTGGTCCCAAATCCAATTTTTGTATCGCTCTCTGCTCGGCTTTAGGAAATCAAACGAAGAACACGTTTGGCGACACCGTCTCTGCCGGACCTCTTGAATTTGCGCGTGCAACAGTCTGATTGACTAACTCCAACGCTAAATAACTCGGAAACAGTACAACGTATCGACTATTTTTAATTATTTTCAGCACAACCTCTCTTGCAGCATCCTTACAAACTTTTCAAACTGTTTCTGACCATGCTGTAGATTTGTCTGTCCAACCTCTGTGATTGTCCTTTTTAGAGATGTCTATTTCTCTTCAACTGAACCACCTGCTGTGGTATTTGCTATCGCAGTATCAACAGCCGTAGAGAATTTCAAAAGCACATCATCAGTCTTAACTACTACATCATCCCACTTCTTTCCACCAGCCTACTGTTCATCATTACCTAATTGTGATCTGAATCTGTATCTGCCTCATGTGTACGTCTTACAATCGACTATATTATTTCAGAACGTCTGTCTCCCCATGATGCAATCCATCTGTTTCCTTTGTCTCCAGTCCTCCTCCTCTTGTGCAACACATAGCCTATTGGAAGGTGGGCGGATGACGTAAGAAAAATATTCTGTACCTCAAGACGATACCGGACGGGTTATAGCCTATTGCAGTAGGATGTGAAACAACGTTAAAATTTTTAATGACTGTTCAGCCGCAGTAAACTTCACGGCAACCCACCTGACCTTGCAGTGTTTACCGACTGTTACCAGGCCGAATTTGCACAAATGTAAACCAGGTAGAAAGGTCGGAGTTTTCTGCGAATGCAGGCGTGGGACGACGAACACTCCCATATGTTAGACAGAGTCCGGAAAAGTGGTTTGATTAGTGGGTTCGAACGGGGAAGAGATAGCTTTGAATATAGTGGAAATTATCCTTAGAAAAAGGCAATAATAATAGAGCGTGAAATGTAAATTTATCATGAGGCTCTTCGTGAAGGAGACAAAGTGCAAGTACTGTATTTCCAAACAATGAGTTACACATCTGTCTACCTCGATAATTATAAACTCCCAGTTTTTTTTTGGTTAGCAGTATCGAATTATGATCTCGAGTTGCACGATCGCCAAACCGTACCCATTTTTTGTGCTGTGTTTTTGTCTGTTTTGTTCGGATTCGGGGGCAAGCCGCGAGGTGCGACCGCGGGCGCCGCGGGTGTCGCGTGACAGGGTTATTGTTTTCCGGCCGATGTGCAGATTGTCGACCCCGGCTCGCAGTTTCGCAACTGGGGCGGTGCGCCGTGTAAATTTTCCGCCGCGCCCGGAGAAAGGTTGGGCCTTGCATTGTTCCCCGTGGCGCGGTGCGGTCTCGCCGCGCACTGATCCTTCTCTCTCTCTCTCTCTCTCTCTCCTGTCGAGGCAAGTGTTAGCAACAGTCGGAGATAACCGCACGCGGCCATACGTGTACAGACAATCGTTTCACCACTTGCGCGAAATAAACAACTGTGAGATCAAACGAATGCTGAGCTGCGACATCAAGAAATGTTGAAAATGAGGTAAATCAAAAAAATCCTTAGAAATTTTGAACCTTAGAGTACAAGGAGACCCGGCACATTTTTGACGTAGACACCACTGAGTTTTTCTTTTCCTTAAGCTTCTACGTGTTGTGCAATAACGCGAGTCAACTTGATCTGCGGAATAGTTATGTTTGGCTTTTTATAACAGGCACGCTGGGTATGTTTAACTCTGTTGCATAAACGAGAATTCCGTGACGTTGTAAAATTCTTATTTTTTTTTGGGATTTAACACCTGGATTGCTCAGTCGCTAAGATCACTGCCTACGAAAACGAAGTTCTTGCATCGAGCCTGTGTCTAGCACACACTATTAATCTGCCAGGTAGTTTCAAAAGAGCACACATTCAATTGCAGAGCGAAATACCGTATTTTACGGACTCTACGACGCACTTTGTTCTTTGAAATATTGCCTCCAAAATTCCACGTGCGTCTTATACGCGAAATTAGTATAAAAATGTGCAGTGTATGATTTAAAATTCCCGCCAGTCTTAAAAATGGCCATGTATTCGATGCCGCGGTAAACTTATCTCTATCTGGCAACATTGCCTTCAAGTGGCAGCAGCAGTGCACTGATGCGATGAACTTGAGTTGCGGGGATTTGTAAGTTTGCTGGCACTGTCTCTCTCCCGTCCCGCCATCACAAACCCAGAACACTGTCTAGCCTAAGATGTGTCACACGAAGCAAACTGTCGACGATAGCTAACGCTGCAAGAGTTTTTCACCTTGATAGCAGAAAATATATGGTACAGACGTTACAGAGTTATAGGTGACGATATATTTGGAGAAAGAGGGCACAAAACACTTGAGAATATTCATGTAACGGCATTAACATAATTTCGGGTACTTAGATCCCAATTAATTTTCCTGCTGTCCCTAATTATCAAACGTTTAACTAAAACTAAAGCTTCTAATCAGCCGAAAGTTGGCCTGGATGACGTTGAGGACACGTTTAAAATCCACACTCTGGCTAGCATAATCGAATAGAATGATCTGGGTTCAGCTATCCGAGACGGCTATCACCTATCCAGTCTGACGAACCACCGCGTTATACCACGCCCCCACCTAAACGCGAGTCCGTGGGCACGGTTCTCGATTTTCGAAGTATCACAACACATGATATGCTCTGGAGAAAATTTAAATATCGATTTTACTTCTCGCAAAAGAAGCAGGTAACTAATGAGAGCTCCACCAATACGCTTGCTTGACTCGTATTAGCAGCACTTGTTCGTTAGCGTTAACAGACAAAAGAAATCTACTTTACACTCTGTATCTACATCTACATTTATACTCCGCAAGCCACCCAACGGTGAGTGGCGGAGGGCACTTTACGTGCCACTGTCATTACCCCCCTTTCCAGTTCCAGTCGCGTATGGTTCGCAGGAAGAACGACTGCCGGAAAGCCTCCATGCGCGCTCGAATCTCTCTAATTTTACATTCGTGGTCTCCTCGGGAGGTTCATCCAGAAACGCACCCTCTTGAAACCTGGACAGCAAGCTACACCGCGATGCAGAGCGCCTCTCTTGCAGAGTCTGCCACTTGAGTTTGGTAAATATCTCCGTAACGCTATCACGCTTGCCAAATAACCCTGTGACGAAACGCGCCGCTCTTCTTTGGATCTTCTCTATCTCCTCTGTCGACCCGACCTGGTGCGGATCCCATACTGATGAGTAATACTCAAGTGTAGGTCGAACGAGTGTTTTGTAAGCCACCTCCTTTGTTGATGGACTACATTTTCTAAGGACTCTCCCAATGAATCTCAACCTGGCACCCGCCTTACCAACAACTAATTTTAAATGATCATTCCACTTCAAATCGTTCCGTACGCATACTCCCAGATATTTTACAGAAGTAACTGCTACCAGTGTTTGTTCCGCTATCATATAATCATACACTCTCTGTTACGAATCACTAGAGGGCACAGAGACATATAATATTCGGACCTGCCGTGTGAAAGTTTTCGTCCACTATCGCTGCCAGACGCTGGGATGGCGACAACTGTTTTTCGTGGCGGGTTGCTACTCGAGTATGTTTTATGGGATTCATCACTGGAAGTAAATAAGTAATCGGGTCAATAACTTAAGACTGTACTCAAATAACCAACTGTAAAATGGCTTCTTCTGGTATCAGTTGCTGGAGTGCACCTGTGGAATCAGTCAGGTATTGCGGTCGCTATGGCTCGGTGTCTTCACATCTCGGAATTCAGAGATGATTATCAGCCTCGTGGAAGTACTCATTTCTCAAGATGTAGGGATAGAGTTTTAATCGCCGGACAAGGTACATGCCACTTGAACCTTCCTGGCAGATTACAACTGTGTGCCGGACCGAGACTGGAACTCGGGACCTTTTCCTTTCGCGGGAACTGCTCTACCATCTGAGCTACCCAAGCACGACTCACGCCCCGTCCCCACAGCTTTCCTTCTGGCAGTACCTCGTCTTCTACCTTCCAAACTTTACGAAAGCTCTCCTGCGAACCTTGCAGAACTAGCACTCCTGAAAGAAAGGATATTGCGGAGACATGGCTTAGCCACAGCCTGGGGGATGTTTCCAGAACGAGATTTTCACTCTGCAGTGGAGTGTGCACTGATATGAAACTTCCTGGCAGATTAAAACTGTGTGCCGGACCGAGACTCGAACTCGGGGGAGCACTTGCCCCGAAAGGCAAAGGTCCCGAGTTCGAGTTTCGGTCCGGTACACAGTTTTAATCTGCCAGGAAGTTTCGTATCAGCGCACACTCCGCTGCAGAGTGAAAATCTCATTCTACATGACACTTGTAGGTAGCGGTGCTCCTAGTCTGACGATTTCGTGGTAGAGTTTGGCCTGCTGATCGGCGAAAAGAGAACAGCCGATCAGTATATGGTTTACACCTGTTATCCTATGGGGAATCTTCGCAATGTCGAGAGGTTCAAACTTTGATTGTGTAGAGAAGCGCAGGCTAACACCCGTTTTCATTTTTTTGCCCCCGCGTTGTCTGACAGTTCCTAGAATCTCTACCATTCGTCAAAGGCGCCTTTCGTTACAGTGATTAGGAAGTCTGTATGAAGTACACATGTAAAGAGAAGTATTCCTTCAGTGGTACTATCCTTTGCTGATTGGTCCACTATTTCGTTCTCTGTGATTGCGGAATTCCTTTTGAACCAGAAATTTTGCACTCTTTTGTATCGCTCGATGCAGTGATAGATTAGTTCCTGTGCAGCGAAGAGCTGACAGTTTTCACGTTCCGGGATCAAATGGCTCTGAGCACTATGGGACTTAACATTTGAGGTCATCAGTCCCTTAGAACTTAGAACTACTAAAACCTAACTAACCTAAGGACATCACACACATCCATGCCCGTGGCAGGATTCGAACCTGCGACCGTAGCGGTCGCGCGGTTCCAGACTGAAGCGCCTAGAACCGCTCGGCCACTACGGCCGGCCCACGTTCCAGAATCGAAAGTGAGTAGTCAACTAAGCAGTTTCCACTGACACAAATCGCATAAAAATAATGGATAATTGCAGTCCATCTGTTGTGGTGATTTAGCAGTTGTATGGAAGTCGCAGAAATTCGAATAACAGAAAGCGTTTGAAAAATAGCGAACGTTTTATTTTGAGAGAACGATAATAGAGAGTTTGATTTTTGCTGTTAGCCCACAGTATGTAGGAGATGGAGGCTCTGAGTAGAAGCACAATGTAAAAATCTTGTGAGTCAAAATACTCATCGTAACGGCATCATAGGAAGTGTTGCAATCTTACATGACATGAGTTGTAATGGTGTAAACAGAAGAGTAAAGCTGCATACCTGTATAACTTTTTTAACAAAAGCTCAATTTGTCCTTGGGCTACAAGAGGTTGCAGTAAGACACACTGAAGAAAAACTATACGAAATAGGTTCCGTATCAATGTCAGGAAAAAGTGTCAAAATTTATGGCGACAATACTACAAAAAAATAAAGATACTGAGAAACTTTTTTTAGAGCTACAGCTTTTCGAGTAACACTGATAGGATTCCTGTTAGCAGTACTTACGTGGGGAAAAAAAGAACAGGCAGTAAGAGTAGGCAATGAGTAATGCCATCCTGTTGTCGAAATAAGCCGTGCTGAATTGTCTACCAGCAGAAAAAGTGCGAGGGAGGGGCTACTCTGATTTAGCGGCCAGTTTTTTTGGCACGAGCGGCAGAGTGTGGGGCCCGTCGCGTGGCATCGAACCCGGGCGCGCCGCGTTCCCAGCGTGGGCCGTGAGAGCTGCGCCCGCACTGTGTCAAGGCGGCGGCGGCGGCGGCGGCGGCGGCGGGCGCAAAAACCCGCGGCGGATGCCCCGCTGATGTCAACCCGCGGCGCGCGCAAAAACGGCCCGCAGCGCGGCGGTGCACGGCCGGCCTTGAAATACTTGCAGCCGGCGGGTGGCGCGACACACAGCTTCGGCTAAACTTGGGAGGCAGTCGGGGGCAGAGAAGGAACTGGCCAAACTTTCATCCTGAGTCAGAATAAGGGCGGCGCCAGAACGTTCGGACCACCGGCGACGGCCTAACCTTTGGTGCCGCGCATCCAGAGTACCACTGATAGAGTCAGAGCAGGAGACGATGGCCTATGGGCAGTGACCAGTTTTCGTCCCAAGCGCTCGGCGAATTCATTTGTTTGTTCAGAAGGAGAGGCCAACGTGTTTACCTCCTTTCGGCGGATCAGCGATGACAGGATAGAGACGCATGCCCTGCAATCTTTCTCAAACTACACACATCAAAAAACGTTTTGCGTCACCTCCGTTCTGAGAGTTCCCGAACCTGTACAGAAAATTGGAATAGAGATCAACATAAACATCATTTCCGCCCTTTTTATTGCTCATGAAAACCACACGTTACATGTGGTACAACCAAACAGCGAGACCTTCAGAGGTGGTGGTCCAGACTGCTGTACACATCGGTACCTCTAATACTCAGTAGCACGGCCTCTTGCATTGATGCATGCCTGTATTCGTCGTGGCATAATATCCACAAGTTCATCAAGGCACTGTTGGTCCAGATTGTCCCACTCCTCAACGGCGATTCGGCGTAGATCTCTCAGAGTGGTTGGTGGGTCACGTCGTCCATAAACAGCCCTTTTCAATCTATCCCAGGCATGTTCAACAGGGTTCGTGTCTGGAGAACATGCAGGCCATTCTACTCCAGCGATGTCGTTATCCTGAAGGAAGTCATTCACAAGATGTACTTGATGGGGACGCGAATTGTCGTCCATGAAGACGAATGCCTCGTCAATATGCTGCCGATATGGTTGCACTATCTGTCGGAATATGGCATTCACGTATCGTAAAGCCGTTACGGCGCCTTCCATGACCACCAGCGGCGTATGTCGGCCCCACATAATGCCACCCCAAAACAGCAGGGAACCTCCACCTTGCTGTATTCGCTGGACAGTGTGCCTAAGGAGTTCAGCCTGACCGGGTTGCCTCCAAACACGTCTCCGACGATTGTCTGGTTGAAGGCATATGCGACGCTCATCGGTGAAGAGAACGTGACGACAATCCTGAGCGGTCCATTCGGCATGTTGTTGGGCCCGTCTGTACCGCGCTGCGTGGTGTCGTGGTTGCAAGGATGGACCTCGCCATGGACGTCGGGAGTGAAGTTGCGCATCATGCAGCCTATTGTGCACAGTTTGAGTCGTAACACGACGTCCTGTGGCTGCACGAAAAGCATTATTCAACATGGTGGCGTTGGTGTCAGGGTTCCTCCGAGACATAATCCGTAGGTAGCGGTCATGCTCTGCAGTAGTAGCCCTTGGGCGGACTTAGCGAGGCATGTCATCGACCCTGTCTCTCTGTATCTCCCCCATGTCCGGACAACATCGCTTTGGATCACTCCGAGACGCCTGGACACTTCCCTTGTTGAGAGTCTTTCCTGGCACAAAGTAACAATACGGACGCGATCCACCCGCGGTATTGACCGTCTAGGCATGGTTGAACTCCAGACAACACGAGCCGTGTATCTCCTTCCTGGTGGAATGACTGGAACCGATCGCCTGTCGGACCCCCTCCGTCTAATAGACGCTGTTAATGCATGGTTGTTTATATCTTTGGGCGCGTATAATGACATCTCTGAACAGTCAAAGGGACTGTGTCTGTGATACAGTATCCTCAGTCACCATCTATCTTCAAGAGTTCTGGGAAGCGGGGTGATGCAAAACTTTTTTTGATGTGTGTATTATTAACCATTCGACGATTTCTGATATTTTTCACGTTTTCTGTCTGATAATCACTGTGGCTCAGCTCGTCAGCTCGCAGAAACCTGATAACTGCACGCTTTCGTTTCCTATTTACACAACTGCGCTTTTCTGTGACCGACCTGTGATTTTTTTGATAAAGCTCGACATGGCTTGTACATCAGTTACTGCACGGTTCACTTTATTCATAAAGATTTGAGATTCCGAAGGGGCTGGCTTAGTTCGGTGCATTGCGTGTGTCTGTGTCTTCAATATGAGACCAGCCTCGACTGCCGTATTTCTAAAAGTAAAGAATGAACAGTAGATTACAACCCCGAAACGATTGGAGGTGAGCATTATCTCATCTGAGCAGTCCGCTGAACGAAATGGTAGTGGCATGTTTGATGAACAATTGCAACATTCTAAAAGTGGCTTAGAGAAAGCTTGGATAACCTAAATCAGGACAGGTGCACTCAGATTAACATGTGGCCCAGTTGCATCCCTCTGGGAGACGGATAAAGTAGTACTATAGACGTATATGTACAGGGGATGAACAAAAAGATGGGAATGCCAAAAACATAGCACATTGCTATGCGTAATACGACGTAGGAAAACTGTTGGCATTAACGACTGCTGGGGTGATGCAAAACTTCTTTTGATGCGTGTATTTTACAGAAAGTATTCGGTAAAATAAATCATTTTTGCATTGCTTATAACTTTATATGAGTGTGAGTTTTATGATGACGTGCCCATCATTTCGTTAATCGTCATAGTTATTGCGATATTTGCATGTAAGTGAGACCATGTGCGAAATTCGAGGAAAAAAATTACAATGAAAAATAGAGGTGACTATGATTTTGTATTTGGTGCACATTAATAAATGTTACTGTGTATGAAATATAGCTAACACATGAATTTTTCTTTAGACTTGAGTGGAGGTCTCTGTCTGTCACCGATATCAAGAAAACTGATATGATGCAGCACACTTATCTGCGAAAGCGCGAGACAGCGATAAAGCCAGACTGAAATATCCACAACAGTCTTCATGTTTCAAATGAATGGTTTGACATATCGAAATGATATTTGTGAAACTGATAGCACAGAGAGAGGAAAGTATTTTGCCTTATGGTTATGATGCAAAACCCTGTGACCCTACTTTTCCACAGTTCGTCGCTTAATAAACTTAATAAATCTCTGTTTAAGCATTCTCTTGCAACTGTATCTGCACAACATGTTAGTGATTTCACTCTGTGTAAACTCCACTGAATTTTGTCAAAAGAAGTAAATTTTAGCACGGTAGCAGGAGAAACTTGCAGATTCTACTCAAAATGACGGTTCTCTGAAAGCTACAAATGTGAAACGAGCCAGGCGATAATAAATCGCTGCTTTTGTTGCATTTTTAGCGGAATTTATTTTAGGTACTAACCTAAGCAGAGATGACAGGTCTTTTTGGATTGTCGCCATGCAATTGTGGGCCGCGGGGAGCTTCACTTAATATTTGGTGCTGGCCTCAGTTTAGGACGGCACATCCCCTCGGGCGCTCGGCATTTCCCCTGCAGCGCCTGCCTGCAACCCTCACCACTACCACTCTGCCCACTCGTGCCTTCCCAGTTGCGCACCCACTGGCCACATTATTCTTTGTGCACTTCGCTACATTACTGTGCTGCCTACAGACAAATGACATGCTCATTTACTCTATAAAATTACGAATTTTTAATCTATTTTCATTTTCAATTTTTTACCACTGTTTTATTTTGGACTTCCATCTGTATGCTATACTGAAGTGTCATATCTTTTTATTTACACAAAGCAATTTTTGTCTGGAGTGTAGCCTTGTACAGAAGTGAACGGTAGACGACAAACAGTTCAGACAAGAAGAGAATATAGGCTTTTACAATGTGGTGTTACAGAAGACTACTGAAGATTAGGTGGATGCATCTGATAGCTAATGAAGAGCTACTCAGTCAGAGTGGGGAGAATATAAATTGACTAAAAGGAGGGACAGTTGATAGGACACGCACTCAGGCCTAAAGGAATCATCAGTTTGGTAGCAGGGACAACTGAGGGGAGTAAATACTGCAGGAGTCCAGCGCTTTATTGCTGTAAGCAGGTTCCAGTAGATGTCAGTTGTAGCAGAAATAAAAGTCTTGTGCGAGCTAGCATAGCGCAGACTTGCATCAAACCAGGCTTCAGACTGAAGACTACAACAACAACTAAGGATATAACGTGCAGTGAATTTTTTAAATTTTATTTTGTGTGATTGTTTTGCCAAATGAAGTTCATGGATTTTCACCTGTATTTATCGATAATATAGTTTGACATCTTACAATCGCCGGTCTTTATTTTTGCTGTCTGTACAGCCCGCATCGAAAAGATCCTGTACAATCCTCACACTTAGAGGAAGAAAATATGTTGTATGGACATGGGTCCGCAAATGCTTTATTTCCATTTTACAGCCCATTTTCTACTTATATTCTTAATGACATTAATCATGAGAAACACACAGAAACAGGTCTTACAAGCATTACATGAACGTTTTCTTACATGGAACGTTCAACATACGCTCTTGGTTACTTTCTTAAATGAAACGTTCAAAATGGCCTCCAGTAGCAAGGATGCGAGCATCGACCCGCCGTCGCAGTGAATCCCTGACGCGCTGCCGTATTCCTGGGCTGCTGCGTATTGTTTCACAGCCCTGCACAGTACGTCCACGAAGACTCTGCACATCTTGTACTCGAGTTCCGTGCAGAGGGGCTGCTTTCAAGGACCCCCCACAAAGAAAAGTCTAGTGGATTTAGGTCCGGAGAGCGTGGAGGCCAGCGAATTGGTCCACCTCTACCCATCCACCTGTCACGTAATCTGTTATTTACAAGGCTAGGAATATTAACACTAACAATGAAATGAGGCGTTGCTCCATTTCGTTTGAAGTACATGTTTTGTCGAACTTGTAAGCGCACTTGGTCTGATAGAGTATTCTCTAAGAAAATATGGTAAGTTTCGCCTTAACAAAGAGCCACAACGAACGCCGGCCCAAACGTTGACAGAAAATCTTTCTTTGTTGATGACGTGATTCTCCAGGGATACATTAGCCCATCAGAGATTCACTGCAACGGCGAGTCGATGCTTGTAACCTTGTTAACGGGGGCATTTTGAACGTTTCATGTAAGAAGGTGTTTGGTATTGCGACCAAGAATGTAAGAAAAAGTTTTGTGTAATGCTGGTACGTTTTGTTTCTTTGTGTTTCCTATTATTAATGTGATGTGAAGCAGAAAATGAGCTGTAACATTTAAACAAAGCTTTTGTGTTCCCGTGTCCATATGACATATTTTCTTTCTCCTCATATGAGGAATACTTCGTGAAAGTCGGGCCACACCTTTTTGTTACACAATTTATATGCAGGTTGTGCCGCTTATCATGACCACAACAAATAACTTTTTGTCCAGAATCGAAACCAAAAATATATACAGCCGTGCGGTCTAACGTACTGCTTCCCGAGCGGGAAGGCGTGCCGGTCCCCGGCACGAATCCGCCCAGCGGATTAGTGTCGAGGTCCGGTGTGCCGGCCAGCCTCTGGATGGTTTTTAAGGCGGTTTTCCGTCTGCCTCGGCGAATGCGTGCTGGTTCCCCTTATTCCGTCTCAGTTACTCTATGTCGACGATTGCTGCGCAAACACTGTCTTCAAGTTCGCGTACACCATAATTACTCTACCACACAAACATTGGGATTACACTCGTCTGGAATGTGACGTTCCCGTGGGGCGGGGCGGGGGGGGGGGGGGGTCCACTGGGGGCTGAACCGCACAATAACCCTGGGTTCGGTGTGGGGCGGCGGTGGGGTGAGTGGACTGCTATAGCCTGTTGTGGGGATGTGTACCACTGTGGTCTATGGGGGGGGGGGGGGGGGGGACGGAGCCTCTCCGTCGTTTCTAGGTTCCCAGTTCAATACATACATACATACAAATGTTGTTTAGCTACCAGGGCGACATTAAGAGCATGACTTGTGAGTTGGTTCGTTTTGAAGATGTGGACAGCAGAACGTCTTTTTTAATAGCACTCATTTTTTATTCGGTAATCAACTTCCTCTTCACAGGACCTGCACAAAAACATATAACAGCGCACCATTCATGTAAACATGACGGTGTTTAAAAGGTAACGCAAAACCGGCTAGCTCTACTGTAATAGTACACAGTGCAGGTCGCTGGATAACGCTGGATAACGTAACTCGATGGGTTGCTGGAGTTGACATTAAACAAGTGGAAACAACAAGAAAAATGCACACCTGTCATTAGCACAACTGTCTCCAGTTGAAGGTTTGTGTGTGTACAGTCAAGTACTGTCTTAACTGTACGCAACGTCGTTTAAAATTAGTAATGTACTCCATATATCCGTATTGTACATAAGGAAACGTTATTACAATTACTGTTATGCTAACTTACATCCTCCGTAGATGAGTAGTCTACCGCTCTTCGTTGGTGTACATTGCACTCACACAAGTCAATGGAATTTCTCTTTCTGGTAATGACGAATGTTGAATGAATTATGGAACTGCTCATGATGGGAGATTAAGTTTGCTTCACTTGTTTTTGTGTGGGCAGTGCTTGTAAATTACACTGCTGCCCATTAGAATTGTAACATTAAGAAGGATTGCTTAACAGTAAACCGTGAGCAGATGTTCCCAGTGGGTGAGAGATCAGGGGAACGTGCTGGCCGGGGCAACACGTCTTACCTTCTCTTATTGGAAGACTGTAGATCGCTTAAGCAACGAAGGGTACCTAGCGACTGGAAGGAATCGCAGGTCTTTCCAGTTTTTGAGAAGGGCCGTAGGACAGATGCACACGATTATAGGTTTATATCATTGACGTCAATCTGTTGTAGAATTATGAACATGTTTTCTGCTAAAGAATTATAGCGCTGTTGGAGAAGAAAAATCTCCTCCACAAAAATCAACATGCATTGGGCAAAACAGAGATCCTGCGAAACTCAGCTCGCTCTGTTGCTTCATGAGATCCACAGCGCAGTAGACAATAGCGCTCAAGTTGAAGCCGTGTTCACTTGACTTCAGGAACGTATTTGACACCGTCCCGCACTGCCGTTTAGCGAAGATAATACGAGCTTATCGAGCATCGGAGCAGATTTGCGACTGGATTCAAGACGTCCTTGCAGACAGAAATCAACACGTCGATCTTAACGGAACTAAATCGGCGATGTACAGGTAATTTCTGGAGTACCCCAAGGAAGCGTGATAGGAGTGTTACTGTTTACATTATACATAAATGATCTGGTAGAAAGCAGCGGATGCTCTCTAAGGCTGTTTGCATATGACGCGGTAGTCTATAACAAAGCAGCAACGCCACAAGATAGGAATCAGAAAACTGATGGATGCTGCAGGGTCTGGCAGTTGACCCTGAACGCAAATAAACGTAACATATTGCGCAGACATAGGAAAAGAAATCCACATTTGTACAGCTACACTATTGATGACAAACCGCTGGAAACAGTATCTACCGTAAAATATCTAGGAGTAACTACCCAGAGCGACCTTAAGTGGAATGACCATAAAACAAATAGCGGGAAAAGCAGATGCCAGATTCAGATTCATAGGAAAAATCCGCGAAGGAAGTGGCTTATAAGGCGCTTGTTCGACAGATTCTTCTGGGATCCCTACCACATAGGACTGATAGAGGAGATCCAACGAAGAGCGGCACGTTTCGTCACGGGACCATTTAGTCGACACGAGATCGTTACGGAGACGCTTAACAAACTCCATTGGCTGATGTTACATGAGAGGCGTTGTGTATTACGGAGAGATTTATTAATGAAATTTCGGGAGAGCACCTTCCGGGAGGAGTCGGTCAACATATTACTTCCGCCAAACATACGAGGCGTCTTTTTTAAGTAAGTACCGTTTTGAAATTAAAATAAGACGTAATAAGAGATCTCAATAATTTTATTTTTACATGAAAGCCTGTACCTTAATCTACGCACTGACGTCATTACAGTCTGATTCTTTCTTGTTTACGCTGTGTACTGAATGTTTAAGATACCTCCAATAATCGTGAGTCCCGTCGACTGTGAAGAGCGGGCTGTTATAAGATTTCTTAGTGCTAAAGGCCTAAAAGCGATCGATATTCATCGTGAGATCTGTGCAGTTTACGGTGAAAACATTATGAGTGATGGAATGGTAAGAAAGTGGGTGAGAGCATTTAAAGATGGCCGCACAAATGTGCATGATGAACAACGGAGTGGGCGTCCTTCGGTCGTTAATGAAAGTTTGGTGCAGGAAGTGGACAATAAGGTGAGAGAAAACAGACGCTTTACGATTTCCTCCTTGCGGGATGACTTTCCTAATGTTTCTCGTAGTGTTTTATATGGCATTGTGACCGAACACTTGAATCACCGAAAATTGTGCGCACGTTGGATACCGAAAATGTTGACGGATGTGCACAAAACTAAGCGTTTAGACAGTGCATTGACTTTCCTTGAGCGGTACCACAACAACGGTGATGATTTGTTAAGCCAAATTGTTACAGGTGATGAAACATGGGTGGCCTACGTCACACCATAATCAAAGCAACAGTCCATGGAAGTTGAGAAAGGGCATCGTTTTGCTGCAAGACAATGCCCGTCAGCATGTGGCGAATCAGACCAAAGATCTCATCACATCTTTTCGATGGGAAACTATAGATCATCCTCCGTGCAGCCCCGATCTTACGCCCAG
The DNA here is from genome assembly GCF_021461395.2 of Schistocerca americana. Taxonomy (NCBI): domain Eukaryota; kingdom Metazoa; phylum Arthropoda; class Insecta; order Orthoptera; family Acrididae; genus Schistocerca; species Schistocerca americana. The sequence goes on from NC_060123.1 coordinate 136,034,290, forward strand.
TGACTGCCATCTGTTCCTGCACTTGAAGAATCACCTGGGCGGTCAGCGTCTTCAAAACGATGGCGAAGTCAAAACAGTGGTGATGCAGTGGTTAAAGAGTCAGGCGGCAGACTTCTATGAGGAGGGTATTCAAAAACTGGTACAACGTTATGACAAGTGCCTCAATATTGACGGAAATTATGTAGAAAAGTAGATTAAGGTGCAGGCTTTCATGTAAAAATAAAGTTGTTGAGATATCTTAGCACGTCTTTTTTTAATTTCAAAACGGTACTTACTTAAAAAACAGGCCTCGTACGTCTCGCGTAATGAGCATAAGAAGAAAATTCTAGAAACCAGAGCCAAAACAGAGGCTTACTGTCAACCATTCTTGTCACGTGCTATTCGCGAGAGGAACAGGGTTGGACGGCTCAGCTAGTGGTACAAAAATTACCCTCCGCCACACACCATCAGGTGGCTCGCGGAGTATGATGTAGATGTAGATAACGCCACAGAGACCTCAGACCGCGGCCACTAGCCTTAACACTTCACAAATGCAACGGCTGCTGTCCAAATTAACAGTTAGCCAAACGGAGGTAATGATTTTGTGTGCGTAATGACAGTCCGTATCATCAAGCCGGGTGCTGGGCTGTGAGAGAATTCAACATGGCAACGTTCGTTCTTCCCGGAGCCTGCTGTACGCATATTCGGGACTCGTCTGAAAGGACGGTGTCTTGCGACTCCTGCGTCTAGTGCCTTACTGTTGGGCGCACCATCGTCGGCCCGCCTCTCTCTGCTGCCACGTCCAGGGTAATCGCAACAAAGGCCGCTGTGCCGACAGTCCGTGGCGCTCCAGGCGTCGTTACACTGTCCGCGTTCAGGCTACGTAGAAAGCGCAGAGCACTGTACAGAAGATAAGGTCGTGCCTGTACGGCGAACTGGAAACTCCCCCAGCGTACCGTGAGACTCTGCCACAGCGTGCTCCTGCAGCTGACCGAGCCCCTCGGCACCATTCCCAACGTGGCACATATTAGCGATCTTTACTTTAAATATCACGACTAGACATACGACAGCATGCTATTGGCCACCGATTGGAAACTAAGCTAAGATGCAGCAAATAATAGCATGTTATGTTTACACTAACATATAACGGAATCACAGGAGATTAGACGAATAGCAGCGTGACTGGAACGCATCAGATAAGGATCACAGAGTGTGTGAAATTTTCCCGATCGTCAGGGAAAGAATAAGATGAAACTTCCTGGCAGATTAAAACGTGTTTCATATCAGCGCACACTCCGCTGCAGAATGAAAATTTCATTCTGGAAGAATAAGATGGATTATATTAACCGCAGTCGGGGAATGATTAATTTTCTTACGGGACATGGCCCATACCAAGTATATCTACATAGGATTAAGAGGTGCAAACAAGTGTACTCCGGAACATGCAGTTTTGCAATGCCCCACTTGTGATGTCAACAGCACAGGCATCAATAACGATATAAAGTATATAGTCTCTGCAAAATGTGACATAGCTTAATTACATTTTTGTGTACAGTTAGTAAGAGAAAATGAAATTTCAATAGAAGTATATTGCTTGTAGTATAGTATCTGACCTAAGTATTACGAAGTCGCATTTCATAATGTGAGTCTGAGGCAGTAGTTTAGGAATAGTTTGCAGTTTAGCTTTAGAAGTGGTGAGACTCGAGTCATTCCGAGACCTTCGACGGTCTGTTGTTGGAATATGTTAGTAGTAGATGAAAATTAGATTTTATTGTTTTTCGTTAAATTTTATTTCGAAATTTTTGATGTAATTTAAGTGCTAATTAATTTGTTTTGTATTTGGTGGTGGACAACATTTCAAATTTGTACAGTCATCTCTACAGCGTGTCAGTCAGCAAGTCATTGTAATATAGAAAATAAATAAATAAAAGAAAGTCTTCAAATATTCACGTGGATACTTGTCTTGCAGCAGATCAAGCCCATTTCCTGACTCAGTACATGTGACGTGGCTTTACGATCCTACGCGGCCGAGCGAATTGTATGTATGTCGTCTCGGGCGCTGGTCGTGTGGGTTCACTGAGATCCTGCATACCCTCGACTATGGCCATCCCGAATTCGTTGGTTTCATATTCGCATGACGGGTGTAGGATCTAGACAGTGCGACACGATCAACTGCAGTCTCGATAGTCGATAATTCTGCGGCTGTCGGATTTCGAGACGTATTGGTAGGCGTTTCTCCTTTTTACACGAGGAAAACACGGCCTCCTCACAAACAATCAACGTTCAAATGCGATTTCTGAATGGGAAACCCGTTGCGTGATCTTTTTTTTTTAAATACAGGGTGGTCACTACAGTCTCCAAAGCTTGTTAGAGTGTTACAGGGTAGGTTATGCTCAGAAACATTTTTAAGAAAAAAATTCGATACGTTGTGCCGTTTTCGAGTCAATTAGCACTGAATTTTTCTTATCATACCGTTGCGCGCGCAGTTTCGAGCGGCGCTCCAGAGACGCTGCCACTAAACGCGTCCTTCGTTTGGTTTCCTAAAACTAAACAAGAGAACAAATACAAAAATTGGACATGGGACGGTAGTAAGAATCGAACCCGAGCCAAAGGCTGATCAGTCTCTTACGCTGTCATCTGCGTTATAAGCACATCTGACAGTTATTGTATTTGATGGACCGCTTGAATCTGCGTACGCAACGACCTGATTGGCTAACTTCAGTGCTAATTAACTCGGAAACGGCGCAATGTATCTTATTTTTTCCTTAACTGTTATTTCTCAGCACAGCCCTGCAACTCCGGTACAAGCTTTTCAGCGTGTTTCTGACGACCCTGCATACCGAATGTAGTCGCCGTCAGTGCTATCGAATTCATGTGGTTACGCTGAAATGCTGATCATTTTCATATTCAAGCGTATGGTACACTTCATGCCAGTCAGAGACGTTTGTTGCATCCCGACTTCACGGTATTGCAGTTTTAATCCCCAGCAGGGTAGTATAGTTACAGTCAGTTTACACAATGCTGTATCATATTACGCATGGAAGAGAAGTGGCAAAAATATAATAAATCCACTACACCGGAGGCAGGACTACGATTTTTAAAATTCTTCTGTCGAACTGGTAGTAGAAGGACAATGTGAAATATTTTTGGTTACATAGAAAAGAAAGTGAACTGTAAGGAGTGAGAAATATGTATCTACCCGAATGTTTAGCGGATGTTTGAAAGTGCGTTTCTCCGATACTGTGCTGTATTGTTGTTGTTGTGGTCTTTAATCCAGAGGCTGGTTTGATGCAGCTCTCCATGCTACTCTATTCTGTGCAAGCTTCTTCATCTCCCAGTACCTACTGCAACTTACATCCTTCTGACTCTGTTTAGTGTATTCATCTCTTGGTCTCCCTCTACGATTTTACCCTCCACGCTGCCCTCCAATACTAAATTGCTGATCCCTTGATGCCTCAGAATATGTCCTACCAACCGATCCCTTCTTATAGTCAAGTTGTGCCACAAATTTCTCTTCTCCCCAATTCTATTCAATACCTCCTCATTAGTTATGTGATCTTCCCATCTAATCTTCAGGATTCTTTTGTAGCACCATTTTCGAAAGCTTCTATTCTCTTCTTGTCTAAACTATTTATCGTCCACGTTTCACTTCCATACATGGCTACGCTCCATACAAATACTTTCAGAAAAGACTTCCTGACACTTAAATCTATACTCGATGTTAACAAGTTTCTCTTCTTCAGAAACGCTTTCCTTTCCATTGTCAGTCTACATTTTATATCCTCTCTACTGCGACCATCATCAGTTATTTTGTATGCTGTATTACAGTGTAGGTATTATCAAGTGTTCGTTGAGGTATGTGTGACCTCCACATGTCTTACTCTTCGATAGCCTTCAGCTGGTCAGCGATGATATCTAATCTCATCTGCTGCTCAAGTGTCAATAACTTTCCGTTGAGACAAAGAAGACATAAATGAAGCTGGTAGGATTCGGTTCAAACCACATCTGTCTCTTCTGAGAATTTGTTTAATATTATTCGCCATTTCCAGTCGCTTACACAGAGCCGAGATTTTCTGATATGCATCTGGGTTTTTACTGCAGGTGGACGTTGCTTATAAGTAGGTTATTACGTATAAAAATTTACGAATAGAGATCAGAGGCACAGTCTCTTAGTTCTGTGAAGCCCGTGCGTCTGTACCTTCGACATCAGACCATCTTATTACTTCTGTATTATGCTCTATGAAATCTTCTATAGCATACCTTGGAACAGCCTCCCAAGAAAGTTCGCGAACTGTTCTTCAACGCCCTAAGACCGTTTATAAAAGTAAGTGAGAAGTAAAGCAGTCTTAGTCGTAAAGAGCGGTTTGAATATCACCGTGTCTTACCGCTTAAGACCAAATTGGGCCGTTGAAGACCGAATTGGGCCGTTGCTTTCATCCGCCCCCGAGAACCAGCCCGTACAGTTGATTTTAGAAGTCAGAGGAGCTACAGTATGGGCAGTCGAAACGCCAGTCAAATTGACATTTCCTTCATACATGAAATTATTGTCATGTTTGGCAGTCAAACGCAAGATTAAAATGTGTTTTGATCAGCAGAGGAATGATCTCCAACCACTTTGTTTTTAAACCGACATTTAAAGGCTGATTGCTTACAAGAGAACGTCCCTTCGACTAGTGCTCCAAGATGCCGTGGAGTCACGCGAAGTCCCGTTGGGAAACGTTTATCGACGAACCCCGGATCAGTTATCGACGCTGATACAGTTTTAAACCGGCTTTCATGAAGGTTGCCGGCCTTGATTGACCCGCGAGACACTTTTAAAGATGCCCTGTGTCACTCCATCGCTTTCATAAAGATTCCGAAATACGACCACTGGACTTGGCAAACAATCACATCAGTCAGTGAACAAACGGCCTCCAAACTTGTTTCTTGCGGCTTCTGCAGAAACCATTAAAAAAGAGAGACTAGAGTACTGTCCAAAGCTATATGGCTTAAAGTTCGACCAAACTCATTAGAACTTCTAGTTTCCAAAGAAACAGATGCAGTTTATTAGCTTCAATTATGCCTCGTTAAGTCTGTCTCTTCCAGTAAGTAATAGTACAGCTAGCCAAAGAGTCCACTATTTGATGTGAAACGTGTTCCGAAAAGTCACGCGTGGACGCCGCAACACTCTCCTTTTAAATCGGAGATGACTAATCAAAATTCGGCGCTGCACTTGGGCACACTCTCAGATTCTACTAAGCTTTCTAGGCTGCAATAATAAGACTGCTGATGACTATTAATCACTAAGTTACGACATTAGATAAAAGTTACAAATTCACTGCGGAGGGCTCACGTTTCCCCTCAACTACGTAAGAGGACTAACAGCCGACTCTCCGACCCTTGGAGCTCCCAGTAACACCCGAAATGGTTTAAACACTCAAACTTTACAGTCAGGAGCTGAATGTACGCATTGTCGTTGGCTGTGCACCTCCTTCCACTGACAGCACTCCTCTGGAAAGTGCTGCTTCCTGCCAGGACTTCTCCAGCATAGGACATGCTGGAAACAAACCTGAAGTCGTGAAGAGTCTCTAAGCCATCTGAGTAGGTACGCCCACAGTGGTTAGCCTGCGTTGTACAGCTCGCCTAAAGCGCATTCTATGCGGATTAAGGAAAAACCAACGCATCCGCTCTCGACTGTACACAGTCATCAAATTCCACAGGCTCTCGTGCTGCTAGCGGCCAACAGGATGCCACCACGGAACGGCCACCTGTCGGGTCAGACTCAGGAGTAGTTAAATGATTCCCCTGAACCCTCGTGCCAACAGACTCGAGAATGACAGGTTACAGGCTTTGTGAACCTTGGAAAACAGAAGAGGGGTATTGCTAAACGAAAGATTTGATACATACAGTGAAGAGTGCACAGTTTTCTCCAGTTCTCAGAACGCTACCCATTGAAGAGAAGAGTGCAGGTTCCAGCCATACTATTTCATTCCTGTGAGGAGGAGTTCACGTACTGCAGCTTTTCACCATCAACAGTGAAAGATTCATCCTCAAAAGAAATACCGATCAAGATAAAGGAGAGTGTAGATGCAAATCCACATATCACTATGGTCTTTCTACGTATTAGTAGCAGCAGTTATACAGAGTGTTTCACAATCCTGTTACAGTCTTCTAGGGGTTGTTAAGGGGACTTTGTAGATAAAGTTTTGACAAGGAACCCATATCCGGAAAGATACCGTTTGGATGTAAAACATCGGTAAGTCTAAAGACCGGATCACTTTCAAACAAGCTCTGACCCGCGTGTTCTACAAGAGATCGTAGCATCGTCAGCGTTTCGAGTACTCTACTGTGTGACGAAGGCCATCCTTTTCAGAGTCAGAAGCGCGGCACGTCCGTGGAGTACCACAGTCAACCCTCCTGGTAGCCAACTCAGCAGTTTCCCTCAGCCGCTGTCGTTGTCGGACGAAAACGGCATGTGTGGTGATTACAAGACGACGGCGCAGTCTTCTCAATTTGTGTAAGTACCGTGAAGCGATAGATCTGAATGTGATCTGGTCTTAAAACTTATTTTTCATCCAAGCGGTACATTTCCGGACATGGGCTCTTTATCAAAACTTCATCTACAAAGTCCCCTCTACGACCCTTAGAAGCCTGTAATATGAATTGTGAAACACCCTGTATACCTTTACAACGTTCTGTTCTTTATTTACCCCACACAGTGACTGCGAACATACAAACACTACGCGGACTTCTCCAGCTTCAGTATTTCTTCTTAATGGTGCATGGTGAGATGGTGCTTCACACATTCGTAGTCAGTTTAGAATCGGTGTTTTATTTCAGGATAATGATGGAAATATGCTTGGATGGTTGTGACACGGTTCTCCAACTCTTCTCAACCAATCGTTTGTTTGTTTTTATGTTTGAAATTGTACACGTTAATGCAGAAATCTCCCACTTCCACTGAATTGTGTGTACCTTTCGGTACGGTCTTTGCAGATCTCGTCATTGTCAAACGATGTCTTCTAAAGAACAAATTCATTAAGCTTTTCGTCGTTAACAGTGTAACAACTTAGACGCTGTGCTTTTCGTGACAGAGAAATGGAACCCACAGTTATTGGACGGTTACGAATCAGGATATTCCTGGGCTCCCGAATAACGCACAGTTCAGTGTTTTATTACGGGTAATGAATGACGCATGCTTCCTTTTCTCAGTGGGCTAACCCCAGAGAGCTGAAATTGTGGCAGTCATTCTTTGTTTTAGACTATTCTGACAGTGAACTCAAGCTCCACACAAACATAGATATGATAGATGTCATGACCGGTTTGTGTGCATTACACATTATTATAGCAATTTCACATTTCATTCTTCGACTTTTCACAGCCAACTGACTGTCGACAACACACTGACATCAGAATATTATGGTCCTCGTCCTGCTTCTGGCACTCATAAGCGCAGAGAAGTTCCTTTTGGCGATACGGAACTTCCTGCCTCTTTCTCTGCGCAAACATACACACAACAAAAAAAGTTTTCCGTCGCGTATGTTCCTAGAGGTCCGGAATCTGTACAGAAAATTGGAGTAGAGATCAACACTAACATCATTTTCGCCATTTTTACTGCTCATGAAAACCAAACATTGCATGTTGTATCACCATACAGCGAGACCTTCAGAGGTGGTGGTCCAGATTGCTGTACACACCGGTACCTCTAATACCCAGTAGCACGTCCTCTTGCACTGATGTATGCCTGTATTCGTCGTAGCATACTATCCACAAGTTCATCAAGGCACTGTTGGTCCAGATTGTTCCACTAATCAACGGCGATTCGGCGTAGATCACTCAGAGTGGTTGATGGGCCACGTCCCAGGCATATTCGATAGGGTTCATGTCTGGAGAACATGCTGGCCACTCTAGTGGAGCGATGTCGTTATTCTGAAGGAAGTCATTCACAAGATGTGCACAACTGGGGCGCGAATTGTCGTCCATGAAGACGAATGCCTCGTCAATATGCTGCCGATATGGTTGCACTATCGGTTGGAGGATCGTGTACACCTATCGTACAGTCGTTACGGCGCCTTCCATGACCACCACCGGCGAACTTCGGCCCCACATAATGCCACCCCAAAACAGCAGGTAACCTCCACATTGCTGCATTCGCTGGACAGTGTGTCTAAGGCGTTCAGCCTGACTGGGTTGCTTCCGTCGATTGTCTGGTTGAAGGCATATGCGACACTCATCGGTGAAGAGAACGTGATGCCAATCCTGAGTGGTCCATTCGACATGTTATTGGGCCCATCTGTACCCCGCTGCATGATGTCGTAGTTGCAAAGATGGACCTCGCCATGGAATTCAGGTCTGAAGTTGCGCATCATGTAGCCTATTGCGCACAGTTTGAGTCGTAACACGATGTCATGTGGCTACCCGAAAAGCATTATTCAACACGGTGGCGTTGCTGTCAGGGTTCCTCCGAGCCATAATCCGTAGGTGGCGGTCATCCACTGCAGTAGTAGCCCTTTGGCCGCCTGAGCGAGGCATGTCATCGACATTTCCTGTCTCTCTGTATCTCCTCCATATCTGAAGAAGATCGCTTTGGTTCACTCCGAGACGCCTGGACACTTCCCTTGTTGCCCGCATCTCGTGGTCGTGCGGTAGCGTTCTCGCTTCCCACGCCCGGGTTCCCGGGTTCGATTCCCGGCGGGGTCAGGGATTTTCTCTACCTCGTGATGGCTGGGTGTTCTGTGCTGTCCTTAGGTTAGTTAGGTTTAAGTAGTTCTAAGTTCTAGGGGACTTATGACCACAGCAGTTGAGTCCCATAGTGCTCAGAGCCATTTTTGAACTTCCCTTGTTGAGAGCCCTTTCTGGCACAAAGTAACAACGCGGACGCGATCGAACCGCGGCATTGACCGTCTGGGCATGGTTGAACTACAGACAACACGAGCCGTGTAGCGCCTTCCTAGTGGAATGACCGGAACTGATCGGCTGTCGGACCCCCTCCGTCTAATATGTGCTGGCCATGCGTGATTGTTTACATCTCTGGAGGGGTTTAGTGACATCTCTGAACAGTCAGATGGACTGTCTCTGTGATACAATATCCACAGTCAACGCCTGTCTTCAGGAGTTCTGGGAACCGGGGTGATGCAAAACTTTTTTGATGTGTGTATTATTCATCATTTCAGCGATTTCTGATATCTTTCATATTTTCTGTCTGATTCATCACTGTGGTTGACTTCGTCTCCTAGCAGAAACCTGACAACTACACGCGTTCGTTTCCCATTTACACAACCGTTCCTTTCTATGACCCACCTGTGATTTTTTTTTGATAAAACTCGACATGGCTTGTACGCCAATTACTGCACGGTTTACTTTATTCATAGAGATCTGAGGTTCCGAAGAGGCTGGCTTAGTTCGGTGCATTGCATATGTCTGTATGTTCAATACCAGACCAGCTTCGACTGCCGTATTTCTAAAGGTAAAGAATGAACAGTAGATTACATCCTCGAAACGATTAGAGGTGAGCAGTATGTCATCTGAGCAGTCCGCTGAATGAAACGGGAGTGGCATTTTTGATGAACAATTCCAGGATTCTAAAAGTGGTTTAGAGAAATCTTGGATAACCTAAATCAGGATAGGTGTACGCAGATTAACATGTGGCCCAGTTGCATCGCTCTGCGACACGGATGAAATAGTACTGTAGACGTATATGTACAGGGGATGAACAAAGTGATGGTAATGCCAAAAACACAGCGCATTACCATGCCTAATGCTGCATTAGAAATTGGCTCCAGTCGTCTCGGAATGGATAAATACAGGACGTGTATGGTGTTCGAGGAAATCTTGCACCATTCTTCCTGCAAAATAGTGAAAAGTTCAGGTAACGATGACAGAGGTGAACAGCGATCACCGCAAAGGCTGAGTAATATTGGGATCTGGTGACTATAGAGACTAAGAGTGGTGCGACAATCCATCCTCGTGCTCACAGGACCAGTGCCGGACGACGACACGAGCTGTGGCAACAGCGGCCGTGTCGTCCCACCATTGGCCGGCCGGTGTGGCCGTGCGGTTCTAGGCGCTTCAGTCTGGAACCGCGTGACCGCTACGGTCGCAGGTTCGAATCCTGCCTCGGGCATGGATGTGTGTGCTGTCCTTAGGTTAGTTAGGTTTAAGTAGTTCTAAGTTCTAGGGGACTGATGACCACACATGTTAAGTCCCATAGTGCTCAGAGCCATTTGAACCGTCCCACCATTGGGGAACAGACACTGTACCACGGAATGGACCTGAGCAGCCGAAATGGCCACATAGTCGTTACCAGTAATGTGATCTTGTAGAGTATCCATGGAGCCCAAATCATCATCGAAACCCAGCCATGTTTCTCTCTTTTGGACCTAAACTCGGCCAGAATTTGGAAACAGAATGAGACAGGACTCACCTGACCAAACGCCTTTCTTCCTTTGCCGCATAGGCCAGGTTTTGTGGCTTCGGCACCACGTTTTCCTGTTACGGACATCTGCATCATTGATGAGTTGTTTTGGAATTCCACCTCGCTCTGTAATTCCCTGCTTATGAGACTCCCTTCTTGTTGTTTTGCTGCTGACGTTCCGCGAGTGTGACATTCAGTTCTGTAGTGACATTTTCTTCTATCGTTCTCTTAGTTTTCGTCACAATGATCTTCAATGACTGTCCGTCACAATCACTCAACACACACTTTCGTCCGCGTTGTGACTCAGCGGATGCTGTTGAGACCAAGAACGGGGATCGGGATTAATTTAATGAAAACACGAAAACACGTGGAAGGGTGGTCCAACTTGATGGGTTATGTACAGGGTGATAACTATTGAACTATATGAAAAAAACGTAAATTAGTTACGAACTACGGCGTACTTACACTTTATTCAACGTGTAAACGTCACTACAGATATTCGGATTTAGGCTGTGACATGTTCGGTATGCTTGCCACGATTGGCGATGATTTGGAGCAGACGAATAGCGAAATTGTGTGTGACCCGCTGAAGTGTCGAAACATCGATGCTGTCGGTGACTTCCTGAATGGCTGTTTTCAACTCAGAAACGGTTTTAGGATTACCTTGTCTTTAATACAGTTCCACAACAAGGAGTCACATGTGTTCAGATCCGGAGAACATGGCGGCCAATCGAAGCCCATGCCGGTGGCCTTTGGGTACCCCAGAGCCAGAATGCGGTCCCCGAAGTGCTCTTCCAGGACGTCAAACACTCTACTTCTTCTATGAGGTCGAGCTACGTCTTCCATGAATCACATCTTGTTGAAATCAGGGTCACTTTGGATAATGGGGATGAATTCATCTTCAAAAACCTTCAGATATCGTTCTGTAGTCATCGTGTCATCACGGAATATCACACCGATTATTCCGTGACTGGAAATGGCACACCACACAGTCACCCGTTGAGCGTGAAGAGACTTCCCGATCGCGAAATGCGGATTCTCAATCTCTCAAATTCACCAATTTTGCTTATTGACGAACCCATCCAAATGAAAGAGGACTTCGTCGCTAAACCAAATCATATTCACATCAAATTAATTCCCATCACGTCCCGCGGCCAGACGTCAGTTTGAACGTGCTGATGCAAACCGTTCAGGAGCTATGACGATATTATTTCATATACTTCAATAATTGTCATCCTGTATGATTCCCAAACAAATATTTTTATTTAGTAACAATTCTGTCTCGAGCCAACTGACAGTTACCAAGATTCTTGCAAAATACATAGAAATAGTTAAGATTTTTTAAAATTATATTCACAATGTATAAGGATTTTTGTATTATACATAAAATTACAAAAAGTAGTCAAATTGTCAACTGTGCAACACAATGGTGGCCAAACTACAAACAGTTAATTAACTAAATAAACGCCCGGCGGCACTCGTGTCCCCGCAACTAGTTCACAAGTGTGCGCGATCCTACAACAGGACTTGACTGTAAGTTCAACAGACATTAAATAAAAGACGTTAAAATGGATACATCTCCACGTTATTGTGCTCATATAGACAAGATGCGGCCAAGCTGCCCAAATGCTACCCACATGTAAACCCGAGGCAACAGTGATTTTTCACTGATTGGCCGCAACTCTGTTCCACATAAATCACACTAAGTAGTTAAATAAACTACCGGGCTCCTGAAACACAATTAAATGATAAAGATAGTTAAATCCTTAATTTTTTAAAGAAAACAAGAAACTCAGTGCTCTGTTTGCATAAAGGCTTTCATCACACGCCCACAAGGGCATTACAACAACAGAAATACTGAGTCAGTTACATCCTTATCCGGCGACACCTCCGGAGTGGCACGATACCAAAAGAATAACAACAAACAACAAACTACTCAACTTGAGGCTGGAACGGGTGATCCACAGCACTATGTGTGACCTGCCAGCACCCAGGCCTCGTGCGACGACGGGAAAGCCGCCGAAGCAGAAGGAAAAGCGGCCCTGCCCTGGACCAGCAGAACAGCAGCGAGTCAACGCGGCCGATACGAGGCTGTCAACAGATACCAAACAACAAACAGCCAAAACAAGTTTGATAAAAATTAACGTACACAGTAATACTTAAAATTGGGATCGGCCCGCTCGTAACATTGCATCTTAACCTTCCCAGCAATAACAAGAAGCCATGTCCAAAGTCATTTAAAAGAATAATTACATAATAATTCAAAAAAGATTTTTAAAAAAGATCAAGGTATAGTTTTACTGGGGCCTCTTAGGGCCTAACAGACACTGTAATTGGGATACACACCAACTGGCAGATGTCCGGTTAAACTGTAGCCTATAACCCGAAGGGCTCCTCAATATGGAGTTAGAGAGTGTGCGAAGACAAGCACGCACGCACGCATGGCCCATACGTGCTTACCTTTAGACTGAGCGCACAAAATTTTCGTTACAGGTAAGATCCAATAACTCCCCCAAGGAAGGGTCACGAGGTCTACAACAAACAGAAAATACAATCAGTAGTATCAAATACTCAATAATAACAAACTCTGATTTCAAGTACAAGGTTAACATTCAAAATACTAGCTTGGCGCATACAGGAACTTCCAGATTGAGACACACAGCCTCAGAGGTATCACCGAAAGCCGGAAGGAAATTGGATTCCTGGCCAGCTCGCACCGGACAGAATTGATAGCCTTTAAGAAGAGTACTTACTAAACAGTCTTCACAGATAATTTCAAACAAATTCCATGGAGGCCAATAGCTTCAGGACTCCAGGTAGGCAACGGATAACACTGCCCTGCTGCTCGTGGCTGCTAACAAGTTGTTCAATGCATCTCAGCGTATTTAGCACACCATTGTTGACTGACGCACGCCATAACCAGGTTGCACGCGACGAGAGCCGCTCCTTGCCCACTGAACTCGCCGATAGCGGCAGTCAGCGCCGCAGGAAAACGCGAGCCCCCATAGCCCAACGGTCAACGGCTTTAGCTCACTGCTGTTGCCAGGACGCCGAGTACTAGGGCACAACCGTCTCGCTCTTTGTCCGACACACCACTCCCCCACACAGCCCCAGAGGAAACACGTAACCCAGCAACGATGATACGGCGAGAGCCACAGTGAAAACAGACCGCTCGCGCAAGTTACGCCAGTAGGACCACGCGCGCGCCCTCAGGGAAGCCACCATGGCTCAAATGTTTCTTTCAAATGCTTCAAATGGCTCTGAGCATTATGGGACTTAACTTCTGAGGTCTTCAGTCCCCTAGAACTTAGAACTACTTAAACCTAACTAACCTAAGGACATCACACATATCCATGCCCGAGGCAGGATTCGAACCTGCGACCGTAGCGGTCGCACAGTTCCAGACTGAAGCGCCTAGAACCACTCGGCCACTGAGGCCGGCCAACGTTTCAGTATATACCCGAGAAGTACCTGAACAGCAAGAGGGTGTATTCACAGTACACCCGGCTTCTGGCAAGCTTTCCTTCGCCCGACTGCCGGCCTCGCCAACTCCGACTGCAAATGCAGCTTTTTGTGGATTTCGGTTGCTCAGAGTGGGACGTCACCCGCCATTCTGGGAAGCGTTATCTGCCTCTTTACATTTGGCTCTCCCTTAGAGAACTGTGACGTGTCTTTCAATAGAGGTAACTATAATGTTCAAATGTACTGACGGAACTAAATTTTATCGTAAAAGCAATGTAGAAGAAGCTCTTTTCTACCAAAATATTGTGCACTTTCTACATGTTTCAGTTCATAAAGGTATATTCATTTCCTCTGCTGTAGTATGCAGGTGCAGTGATATACAGGAGAATGATCTTACAAAAGAAATTTCTTACTCAACCAGTATCAGCTTGAAGCTTTGCTGTAACCCACTGGAGCACCGACTTATCTCGGCTTATTTTGATTTCAAGTAAAAAATAGAAAACGCAATACAAGTTCAAGTGGTTCAAATGGCTCTGAGCACTATGGGCCTTAACATCTGAGGTCATCAGTCCCCTAGAACTTAGAACTATTTAAACCTAACTAACCTAAGGACATCACACACATCCATGCCCGAGGCAGGATTCGAACCTGCGACAGTAGCGGTCACGCGGTCCCAGACCGAAGAACCTCTCGGCCACTCCGGCCGGCAAATGTTTCTTTCGCTTCCCCTGTATGCGGTATAAGTCTTCGATACGATGTCTCTTTAAACACCAAACACTCCCTTGTTACTGAAGCACCACCATACGAACACCAACAATGCCCTCTCCCCCCGTTCGAATTCACTGAGCTAAAAGATAAGGCAATAATATTTTCTTGGAACTCTTCCATTTGGTCCGTGTTTGTATAGAAAAACAGTAATATCAGAATTTGAGTCCCCCTTGATGCAAAACACCTTGTTATTCGTTTATTTATTATCCCAAACTAGTTTCGGCGACAAATATCACCATCATCAGTGGGGTATTTCAATCTAAAACGTGCAGAAAATGGCATGGTTGTACAAATACCGTAAAAAATTATTACATTTTTACAAATCGTCTTTTGAAATATAGTTTTCTATTGATACTTTCATACTACCTTACTTATTGTATGTTACAGCTTGTTGTAAGCAATTATTGGCGCTGTTTGTGACATATTTTCTGTGCTCTTTTTTTCTGTTGCCGTCTTTTTACTTAACGAACATCATGTCATCTGCAACCATGTGACCGGCTGTTAGTAAACAAATACTAAAGGGTGAACTTCGTACGTCAGCAGTATATACTTGGCGTTGTGGTAGTGTTGTGCAAACCAGTGATTTGGTGTGTACTGAGCTGTTGCTTAGCTATTCGTGTACTCACGATCGTTGGATAGTATGTGGCTGCTTTTATACACAGAAAAACAAAACTTTTGCACTGTGTTTCTGATCCAGAATATTACGCCATCATGCTGTTCGCGTGTGTCGCGAGAGGCGTATCGCATGTGGCGAGAAATGGTATGAAAAAGTGTAGCGCGAATTACGACAACTTCTGTTCATTATATATGTCTCTGTGTGTGATGGGGAAGTAGTTCGTTTGCGTGTGTGTGCTTTCAATTCTGTGCCCTTGGTCACTTCTCTCAGAGCGGTAAAGAGTGTGTTGTTGCATGTTTTAGATTAAAAAACCCGACTGATGATGGTGATATTTGTCGCCGAAACTAGTTTGGGATAACAAAGAAATAAACGAATAACAAAGTGTTTTGCATCAAGGCGGACTCAATTTCTGATATTACTGTTTTTAAAAGATAAGGCACTCACAACTACACAGAAAACTGTTCTGACCACGGCAGACTCTTGCAGCGTATTGATAACGTTGTACAGGTGCGTAACCAGCAAGCTTGGCTAGCAACTGTAATTGTGTTGGAGCATGCACTTCTCGCACTGTTTCCATATTTTTGTCCAATTGTAAAAGTGACTTTATTAATAAATAGTAGTAATGGAAAAGTGAGTTTTGTACATTTAATCTTTACTCCATACATGTGTACAATGATCATTGCCTATATGTGCTTGAGCAATATTTAACTCACATGAATTTTGTTTGTTGACCACTTTTATTACGGCCGGCCGGTGTGGCCGAGCGGTTCTAGGCGCTTCGGTCTGGAACCGCGCGACCGCTACGGTCGCAGGTTCGAATCCTGCTTCGGGCATGGGTGTGTGTGATGTCCTTAGGCTAGTTAGGTTTAAGTAGTTCTAACTTCTAGGGGACTGATGACCTCAAATGTTAAGGCCCATAGTGGTCAGAGCCATTTGAACCATTTGAACTTGTATTGCGTTTTCCATTTTTTACTTGAAATCAAAATAAGCCGAGATAAGTCGGTGCTCCAGTGGGTTACAGCAAAGCTTCAAGCTGATACTGGTTGAGTAAGAAGTTTCTTTTGTTAGATCATTCTCCTATATATCACTGCATCTGCATACTACAGCAGAGGAAATGAATATACCTTTATGATCTGAAACATGTAGAAATTGCACAATATTTTGGTAGAAAAGAGCTTCTTCTACATTGCTTTTACGATAAAATTTAGTTCCATCAGTACTTTTGAACATTATAGTTATCTCTATTGAAAGACATGCCACAGTTCTCTAAGGAAGAGCCAAATGTAAAGAGGCAGACAACGCTTCCCAGAATGGCGGGTGACGTCCCACTCTGAGCAACCGAAATCCACAAAAAGCTGCATTTGCAGTCGGAGTTGGCGAGGCCGGCAGTCGGGCGAAGGAAAGCTTGCCAGAAGCCGGGTGTGCTGTGAATACACCCTCTTGCTGTTCAGGTACTTCTCGAGTATAGAGATTAAACTGATGCTGAATCTATCACCCCAGGTCACATAAAGTGATAGATTACCTCCAAGAAGCTATTACGGTGCTAAGAAAATCAGTGCACATCGGAAAACGTTATAAGTTTCCGACCTCGTTATGGGCCTCGCCTATTGCTTGTGGTTGGAGGACCCGGGCATTTCGATACAATAACTGGCTTTAATAGTTGCTAAATGATAGAGTTTGATCTGGTAAAAGATATCTATGCAAACTGTGTGAAAATGACTCAGAAGGCGTAAACGTCGAGGTTATAAAACAATTTACGAATGAATTTACGTAATTAAAATAGAACAATGATTAGAAAATAAATGGTTGTTAGGGTCGCCACCAGCAGGACGTTGGACAATTACGACAGAGAGCGCCCAGACACATAAAGGACACGAATTACATGTTAAACCGTGATTGCAAAAGTGTGGAATTACACAAAAATGCATGAATTCGAACAGAGCACACAACAGATCAACGAATAAAGGAAGAATCAGAAAGAAAACTCCCTAAGCTTGTGAGCTTTAGCTAGTTAACTTGATAACGAAAAGCCTTTCATACCAGTGTGTGAAGCGCACGAAGCAAGACTGAGAAATGGAAACCGGGAATTAACTCCTCTTCATCCACTATATCGCTATTTACGATGTCGGGATTATGCAGTGCAGATTCTAACAACCCTACCACAACAAAGGTAAAATTTAATTAATTATGATTTGTAGTGTTGCTCACGCTGCTAAATATTGCATTTTCGGGCAACAACAAATATTATGTGGCAGGTGTCATTAGAGCACAGTTAATAAAGTCATTTCATGAAATTATGGATAAACTAGGCACTCATCTTTTGGTGTTTCCCGGGCTGGTCTCGTTGTGAACTTATGGCTCAATTGTCGAATATTTAGGTGGTGATGATTCCAAGCTCGGATGCAAAGAGGCCTAGGTGTTATTCTGCGATATTCAAAAGTTTTATAGATGTGTTTCACAAACCATTCTTGAAGATTAAACCTTTGAAAGTTAGGACAATGGTGATGTAAAAAAGAATCAGCACTCCGAATTTAAGTTACACTCCTTTTTTATTGCTTTTGTTGCAATATCACGCAAGTCATTCCAAAACATCACTTCACAATACAAAACATACTTGAAAACATCTTCCTCACTGTTAAAGTTCACATTTTATAAACTGACTACAATTTGTGTCTTTTCAACGTGACAACCAAGACTTGTCTCTCTAATAACTGCTTACGCGCCCAAAAATCGGAGTTACAAGTACGTCAAAGATCATAGTGATGAAAGAATTCACATAAGAGTAATATCATTGCAATATAAACATATCAATGTATCAAAGTATTTCTACGTTAATGAAATCAAATATGAATGTTGTCTCAGAAATATGTTAACTACTTTACATAAACACAATATAAATTTGCTGGTATCGAGAGGTTGAGTTGAGGTGCCGTAATGGTTACGAAATTCAAGTACCATTACAAGATGCAGTCTTACCGTGACTACCGTAGAGGAGTCTGCGGTCGTGTCGGGGTGCGCCGAACTGAGGTCGCTGCTCATTGTTGCTGGGCCATGCTGATGTGGTGTGGCTGCGAGTCGCGCATCTTGTCATCGTACCGAATACTAGTCGCGGATCTCTGATCTACGCGGATGTACTGCCCTTACGAGAGAATCCCACAAGATCTCCAGGAATTCTAACCTACCCGTGCATAGCGACCTGCCACTTTTAAATCGTAAGAGACTGAAATCACGCGCCATCCAACTCTGTGCGACGCTGCTGACATGGTTGCTAAGGATTTCAAACCCCTTGAAGAACGGTAAGGTCGGTGGGAAGCAATGACAGATGTGCGCCTGCCTAACATCATCTCAGGTGCTAAACTTTCAAGTGGATTCGACCTGCCACGCAAGACCTGGACTATTCTCAACAGAATCCGTACCAGCCGTGGCCGATGCAGGGATGCTCCCTTTAAGTGGAAGAAGCTGCCTAATCCAGCCTGTGACTGAGGGGCTTCATACCAGACTGTTCACCACATTGTTAGTGAATGCAGGATTCGAGCCTATCACGGTGCTGAAGAGGACTTCCTGCTAGCAATTCCAGATGCAGTGCGCTGGATTGAAGGACTGGCTATTCAGTTGTAAAGACAAACTTAAATTTCTTGTGTGTCAATATGTACATATGTACATGTAATTTAATTTTATGATATGTCTGTATTAGCCATGCGCTAAATAATATTAGTCCCGGATGCGTGTAAGTTCAAAGTGAAAGTTCAAAGACTTGGCAGGAGACCGAAGTCAATGAAAAACACGTACGAGCGCGGAGTCCAAAGGAGCATCATGAAGTAGGAGCTCGAATCAGAATACCCATACGAACCTGAATACGAATGTCTCTCTGAATTTTGGCAGTCTTCATTTAGACCTTGGAAAGGCACCCCGTGAAGTCTTTTATAGGCAATCCCAGAAAGGCCCTAAGTGCTCTTCCAGTCAAGGATCTGGAAGTTCGTTCCCTAGCTTTCAGCACTAAGTTAGAAATGTATCCGTCAATGACATACGTGTGTATGGAAATGGGACACGAGTGTCACCCTGTTCCAACATCCAAACATGCCTGTCGGAAATTGTGGAGATTTTGTTCGGCTACGCACACCGTTACAGCGGGTTGGTTCAAATGGCTCTGAACACTATGGGACTTACCGAGCGAGGTGGCGCAGTGGTTAAACACTGGACTCGCATTCGGGAGGACGACGGTTCACTGCCGCGTCCGGCCATCCTGATTTAGGTTTTCCGTGATTTCCCTAAATCGCTCCAGGCAAATGCCGGGATGGTTCTTTCAAAGGGCACGGCCGTCTTCCTTCCCCGTCTTTCCCTAATCCGATGAGACCGATGACCTCGCTCTCTGGTCTCCTTCCCCAAAACAACCCAACCCAACCCCACTATGGGACTTAACATCTAAGGTCATTGGTCGCCTAGAACTTAGAACTACTTAAACCTAACTAACCTAAGGACATCACACACATCCATGCCCGAGGCAGGATTCGAACCTACGGCCGTGGCGGTCGCGCGGTTCGAGACTGTAGCGCCTAGAACCGCTCGGCCACACCGGCCGGCGTTCCAACGGGAAGGGGAAAGTTTGGAAATTTGTAGACACACGAGTGGCTACATGTCTTGCTCGAGGAAACGTGTTTGGAGACCACACGTGGCAGCATAATGGGAAGTGGATAGCTGAGTCTGAGGGCGCCACTTGAGGTTACTAACAAAGCAGACTTCTCACCCCTTCCACCACTGGTTTCCTGTTCTGCTGTTGAGAACAGGAGTCTACCGTTATGACGCTGATGTAGTCAGAGCACAGTACAGGAGGAAAGTCGACAGTAAAAAACTACATCGGAAAGTAAATGAAAAAAAAAGAGTCTCGTATGCACATTAAGTGTTCAAACAGGATAAAATGTGACGAGAAAACTGCCCCCTGACAAGCTTCGTGGACGGCGTGCAGCAAGCGATACACAGTCTGTGATCCGCGAGTCCGTTTGCGCGCTGGCGGCAGATACACAGAGCAGAAATAGAAAACCTCGCCTTCGGCTCATTATCTAGTATTGTCTGTGCGCGTGCGTGTGCTAATGTTTCGAAACGACTTCGCAACAGGCCGAGCAGAAAACTGCGGCAGAATCGTGACAGTACTTAGCACTTAGCCCCCACTTGTGGCGGCAGGCGCACGTTTCGCGTTACCGAAGCGGAACTAATGGCCTGCGGCGATAAATCATAGCAGTGCGCTTTGTGCGTACGAGCGCCGGGCGGCCGCGTGCAGACACGCGAGCCGCCGCCCCGCCCGGCTTCCTGTTGAGGCAGCCCGGACTGGAATGCCGCGTGGGAAGATGCGGGCCCAATCCGCGGCCATTGTGGCGCCGCGCCGTAAATCAGCGGTAACGAGGGGCGCCGTACCGCGGCCCGCCCGCTCGAGGTACACGCCACCTGGCCGTCAGCTGATCTGACGCTCCGCTCCGTCGGAGGCTCCGAACGCGGTGGCGCAACGCTAGTGAACTGGACACGCTATTCGGGAGCACCAGGTTTCAAATCTACCTCCTGCCCGCCAGGGGAAAAGGTCGACAGGTATAGCCTATTTCCGCAGCAATTCTTCTGAAGTGCGAGCGTGACTCCGTCTCTAACTACCTCAGTTGCATTTACACTGGTCGTTAAATTTTAATTATCGGCTAGAGAAAACCAATCTGCGACCATGAAACTCGGTGGTGCTGTTAGTTCTCCTCTACAGGGTGTTTCACAATGTATGTTATACACATCTAGAGGTTGTGGAGGTGACTTAGTAGACCAAGTTCTACATAGGAACCCGCGTCCGGAAACGTCATCCAACGGCGCTACAGGGCGTCAGAGGTGCCTGCAAATGTATACAGGGTGGTCCATTGATCGTGACCGGGCCAAATATCGCAGGAAATAAGAGTCAAACGAAAACACTACAAAGAACGAAACTCGTCTAACCCGAAGGTGGAAACCAGATGGCGCTATGGTTGGCCCACTAGATGGCGTGCCATGGGTCAAATGGATATCAACTGCGTTTTTTTAAAAATAGGAACCCCCATTTTTTATTACATATTCGTGTAGTACGTAAAGAAATATAAACGTTTTAGTTGGACCACTTTTTTCGCTTTGTGATAGATGGCTCTGTAATAGTCATAAATGTGTCAGTACGTGGTATCACGTAACATTCCGCCAGTGCGGACGTGATACATTACCCGTGTTAAAATGGACCGTTTACCAATTGCGGAAAAGGTCGATATCGTGTTGATGTATGTCTATTGTGATCAAAATGCCCAACGGGCGTGTGCTATGTATGCTGCTCGGTATCCTGGGGGGCATCATCCAAGTGTCCGGACCGTTCGCCGGATAGTTACGTTATTTAAGGAAACAGGAAGTGTTCAGCCACGTGTGAAACGTCAGCCACGACCTGCAACAAATGATGATGCCCAAGTGGTGTTTTAGCTGCTGTCGCGGCTAATCCGCACGTCAGTAGCAGGCAAATTGCGCGAGAATCGGGAATCTCAAAAACGTCGGTGTTGAGAATGCTACATCAACATCGATTGCACCCGTACCATATTTCTATGCACCAGGAATTGCATGGCGACGTCTTTGAAGGTCATGTACAGTTCTGCCACTGGGCACAAGAGAAATTACGGGACGATGACAGATTTTTTGCACGCGTTCTATTTAGCGACGAAGCGTCGTTCACCAACAGGGGTAACGTAAGCCGGCATAATATGCATTATTGCGCAAAGGAAAATCCACGATGGCTGCGACAAGTGGAAGATCAGCGACCTTGGCGGGTTAATGTATGGTGCGGCATTATGGGAGGAAGGATAATTGGCCCCCATTTTATCGATGGCAATCTAAATAATGCAATGTATGCTGATTTCCTACGTAATATTCTTCCGATGTTACTGCAAGACGTTTCACTGCATGGCAGAATGGCGATGTACTTCCAACATGATGGATGTCCGGCACATAGCTCGCTTGCGGTTGAAGCGGTATTGAATAGCATATTTCATGACAGGTGGATTGGTCGTCGAAGCACCATACCATGGCCCGCACGTTCCCCGGATCTGACGTCCCCGGGTTTCTTTCTGTGGGGAATGTGGAAGGATATTTGGTATCGGGATCCACCGACAACGCCTGACAACATGCGTCAGCGCATTGTCAATGCATGTGCGAACATTGCGGAAGGCGAACTACTCGCTGTTGAGAGGAATGTCGTTACACGTATTTCCAAATGGACTGAGGTTGACGGACATCATTTTGAGCATTTCTTGCATTAATGTGATATTTACAGGTAATCACGCTGTAACAGCATGCGTTCTCAGAAATGATAAGTTCACAAAGGTACATGTATCACATTGGAACAACCGAAATAAATTGTTCAAACGTACCAATGTTCTGTATTTTAATTTAAAAAACCTACCTGTTACCAACTGCTCGTCTAAAATTGTGAGCCATATATTTGAGACTATTACAGTGCCATCTATCACAAAGCTAAAAAAGTGGTCCAACTAAAATATTCTTTACGTACTACACGTACTTTACGTACTACACGAATATGTAATAAAAAATGGGGGTTCCTATTTAAAAAACGCAGTTGATATCCGTTTGACCTCTGGCAGCGCCATGTAGCGGGCCAACCATAGCGCCATCTGGTTTCCCTCTTCAAGATAGACAAGTTTCGTTCTTTGTAGTTTTTTAGACTGACGCTTATTTCGTGAGATATTTGGCCCGGTCACGATCTATATATATATATATATATATATATATATATATATATATATATATATATATATCACATTAGAGCCCAGGTTTACTGGACTTTTTTCCTTGAGTTGGTTCATACTACCACCTCTGAAAGGTGCCTACGATACAGTTTTAGCAACAACGGTACCAGTACGTGTATTCCACTGTCAGATACAGCAGAACGGTTTTCGGTTATAATTTTCTACTCGTTCGTTTCCGGTACAGCGACCCTTGGCTCAAATTGATACATCTACCCTACTCCATCATCCTAGGAACTTCCTAGGAAACGAACGAGTAGAAAATTATAACCGAAAACCATTCTGCTGTATCTGACAGTGGAATACACGTACTGGTACCGTTGTTGCTAAAACTGTATCGTAGGCACCTTCCAGAGGTGGTAGTATGAACCAACTCAAGGAAAAAAGCCAGTAAACCTGGGCTCTAATGTGCACTCCTTAAGAGCCATGAGCACTTGTTAATCTTCACTACTGTGGAACTCATGACCCTCTACTGAATAAGTCCTCATAGCTCTTACGGTATGCATTTTTGAGCCCACTGAGCTGTGTATGGCTCGTGTTCCCGCCATCATGTATTTTACATCCTGTTTGTAACGTATTTCCACCTCACTACGTTAATTTAAATTACTATTGTCACTGAGTTGCTGCTTTGCCTGACCATAAGCGGCGTTAGCGGCGCGTATCGATATGTCCCCTCTCGTAGTATCTTTGCTCGACTGCTATTACTTCCCGGTCGGTGTCTGTCGTAGGCGAGTTCGGGCGGCCAGTCCGTTGAAACGTGTCTGGAGCGCAGTCCGGACCTGCCAGTCGGGGAGTTGCAGTGCGGCACTAGAGCAGTCGGGTTGGAGCAGTGAGGTCTGCGTCGACATGGCTCGCCCGACCATTGCCGCCACGCTTCACTTGATCCGGGCGTAGATACTAATCACATGTTCTAAAACACAATATGTTCGTTACGTTACCCAACACCAAGGCAGCAATCTCTTGTTCAGGTGCAGAGAGGATGTTGGTACAGATGCCATTTAGTCTTTGTTATGTTACAACATTTAGACAAAGTCATACAGTAAGAAGCATCCGAACTGGGAAACAACTTACCTCCCATCTATTAAGTCTGACACAACACATCCAGAACGGACATGAGCGAAAGAAGGTTGCTGGAGTGGCTTTCATCGATCTGATAGCCGCACGTGACACTCAAAACTGGACATAATGTCAGTAATGAGTGATTCGTAACCCTTGTTCCTGGAAAAAACACTTATTTTCAGTCTGTCAATCGCTCTTTTATTACAGAAACAGTATGAGTTGTGTTTATATTTGACTGGTTTCTATGAAATTACGAATAAGGTCTGAAGATAGGCGTCGGTGCCCGAAATTGGTCATAGGAAGATAATAAAACAGCAATCAACAGACTGAAAATGAGTGGACATTACTTTGTCGATCAGTGAGAGCTTCTGGTAACACCGCCTGACGCTTAGATGAGAATAATGACTATTTTAGGTGAGGGATGCTTAACAGCTTGGTCATCGGCACCCTGACGAAAAGTCAGCATGCCAATCTCATGGGTGGGGATGAAGGCTGTCCCCACATGCGGATCAATTTATAGTGCACTTAAGTCTTCCTTCCTTCCCCACCAGTTTATGGATGAGGCCTGACAGCTCACAAAATGTCACCACTCTTGTAACACTGGAGGATGGTGGGCGGTTACCATCGAGACTGAGGGTCGCCCTCGTATCAGTATACGATGCGGAATCCAAAATTTTCGGGACTGGTGCTGCCATCTGGAAAGTAGGGGTAGTAGATCTTTGCACCGCTAGGTGGCGAGAGCTGCGTATCTGATGAGTCAGTGTGCAGAATGGCATTCAGCTGGGAGGACGTGTTGCGTGTCCACGTTGATTTCCGTGATACTCTGTGTTTTGTGTGTGGCGATTTTACGATGGATCAGCGAACAGAACAGCGCATGTGTATCCAATTCTGTGTGAATCTCGGGAAAAGTGCTACAGAGACCCTTGCAATGATTCAACAAGTGTCTGGGGGACAGAGCAATACGCGTGTGTTTGAGTGGCATGCTCGGTTCAGGGCCGGCCATACAGACGTCGAAGGTGATACTCACATTGGAAGGCCCGTTAGCCGCACAACGCCAGACACTGTTGCCAAACTTCAACAATTACTTCGTGCGGATCGGCGTAGAACCATTCAAGACCTTACGGATGGCCGGCCAGTGTGGCCACGCGGTTAAAGGCGCTTCAGTCTGGAACCGCGCGACCGCTACCGTCGCAGGTTCGAATCCTGCCTCGGGCATGGATGTGTGTGATGTCCTTAGGTTAGTTAGGTTTAAGTAGTTCTAAGTTCTAGGGGACTGATGACCTCAGATGTTAAGTCCCATAGTGCTCAGAGCCATTTGAACCTTACGGATGAAGTGGGTATTGGTTATGGGACATGTCAACGAATGTTGACCGATGAATTGGGCATGCGTTTCGCCGCAAAATTTGTGCCAAGGATCTTGACTGCCGACCAGAAGGCATAGCAACAGTGTGCACTTCGTCAGACCGCATCTGATGATCCAACCTTCTTGTCACGGGTTATCACCGGCGACGAGAGCTGGATTTACGCTTATGACCCAGAGACAAAGCAACAGTTGCCTCAGTGGAAGAGCCCAGGCTCTCCAAGACCCAAAAAAGCGAGACAGGTGAAGAGCAAAGTGAAGAACATAATCATCATTTTCTTTGAGACCAAGGGAATTGTGCACAAAGAATTCGTCCCACCCAACCAAACAGTGAATTCCACATACTACTGTGACGTTTTGCCATGGCTCCGTGAAAACGTGCGGCGACGGCAGCCCGAACTTTGGCGTCGAGGAAACTGGCTGCTGCATCATGGCAACGCGCCCTGTCACACATCCTTGATCACCAGGATCTCTTTGGCAAAAAACAACATGGCGGTTGCAGCCCACTCAACATAATCGCCAGATTTGGCATCTTGCTACTTCGCGCTATTGCCAAAACTGAAATTCAAGTTGGAAGACTGTCGTTTCGACACTCTAGAGAGGGTTCAAAAAGCATCGAAGAACAGGACTTCCAGAAAACGTTTGACCAGTGGCAGAAGCACTGGGACTGGTGTGTACGTGCAGATGCGAACTATTTCGAGGTTGATGGTGACCATTAGTCCAAAGGTAAGGTTTTCAACAAATGGTAGCACCAGTCCTGAAAATTTTGGATAGCACCTCGTATAAGGCACACATTGTCAACAGACTGAAAATAAGTGCACATTACTCTGTCGATCAGTGAGAGCTTCTGGTAACACCACCTGAACTGAGAGCAGCACACCACAAACCTCACAGAGTGGTGGAGGAGAAAGCCATGTTTTAAAGGATATGTCTGATGTGCAGCCCAGTAAGCAGAACCTCCTTCCAACGGTGAGGCTGACATGTGAAGTCCGCCATTCCTGTGTGGTCGCTTTGAGCGACTGCAGTTTGTTTTCTGTCAACTTCAACCATTCAGTCACCAACTGATGCGTGATGCATCTGTCAGATGATGTGCAATGGGATGGGACACTGACGGACAACGACATCCTGACATCGTTCCTTGGCCACTTTGTCGGCCTTTTCGTTTCCCTGTATCCCGATGTGGCCAGGCATGCAACAGACATACTTGGATGGCACAGTTATCCACAGCAGATAATTCTGTGGCAGCCTCTGTGGCAGTTGATCACAGAGCACTTTGAGAATCCTGATAATTTGATGCCACACCTTATTTATTTTGAAGGTTAGTAAAATTTTAAAAGAAATGAGAAAAACTTGTTTTGTTCAGTAATTACTTCAATTTTAAATCATAATCATTAACACAGAAAGCATAATAAAAAAAATAAAATAAAAACCCAGTGTTAGTAATAGTTTTTCGCGGAGCACTTATTCTCTTACGCACGCAACACCACTGCTCCGCGGAACACAGTTTGGGGAAATCCTGATCTACAGGTGAACAGCAGGGGAGAAACCAGAAGAATTGCTACCACAAGTAAGTGCCCAACCCGCAGTGCTGTCCAACGTGCACACATATGACAGCCAATACCAAATGCCGCGTACCAAAGTCGTACACACTGACGATATCGCGGTACTATCTCAGGTTCGAATTCTCAGAGGTAAGAGAGAAACTGACACAACCAGCCAAATACACTCTATCTCTATTACGATGCTAAAAACTTGAAATCAAAACCCACCAAGGTGCATGTCCACACTTTGCAGCTGAATAACAGAGAATCATGTCGAGAACTTAACGTGGTATGGCGAGGTTAACGACTCCAGCAGTGGTTGCAGCGGAAATATCTAGACGTCACACTGGATCGTACCCTGAGGTATAAACAGCATTGAGCCGGCCGGAGTGGCCGAGCGGTTAAAGGCGCTAGAGTCTGGAACCGCATGACCGCTACGGTCGCAGGTTCGAATCCTGCCTCGGGCATGGATGTGTGTGATGTCCTTAGGTTAGTTAGGTTTAAGTAGTTCTAAGTTCTAGGGGACTTATGACCACAGCAGTTGAGTCCCATAGTGCTCAGAGCCATTTTATAAACAGCATTGCATCAACACCGAAGCCGAGAACTGTGTCAAAAACAACATTATCAGGTCCCTGAGAAGAGCGGTGCCGACCCACGATGTTACCGATGTCAGTTACGGAACTGTGTGTGTCTGTTGCCGAGTACGCTGTTCCTGGCTGGAGTTCATGTGCACGTAGAAAGCAGTGAACGATCAGTGCGGGTTTGAAGGGGGTATCGGAAGCCACCACCACTGCAAAACCACTGCCCGATCATGGACACTGCGCCACATGTGGGAAGGATGGAAGTGAAAATCGACTCCCACCACGCGATGCACAGATTGCAGCCCGTTGGGAGGCGCCTGCGCTACGGGCAAAGTTTCACTCTTAGGACGCAGTACTCATCAGACATAACCGCCCATCAGAAGCACCTGTTGGAAAGATGTAGGACGAACTGGAGAATCCGGACATAATCTCTAATGACGGCCTATCTCTCCCGCGCTATGTGCGCTGAACTTTGGTCAGGATGAAGGTGGGAGAGCCACGCTGCGAGACCAAAATATGGAAGTCGATCTCCCTCTTCTACCAGATGGAACAGACATTCTGAGCAAACGTGGCGTGGTGCAAGATCTGGGCCACCAGCTGCAGTGCCGCCTCCTGGACCACAGTTTTATGGAAACAACTCGCTTGAAAGTCACGAAACAGAAAGAAAACTCTCCGTCCGAAAAGGTCTCATGAGGCTCAACTGTACCGACCGCCGTGTCATCCTTAGACGATAGGTATCACTGGATGCGTATATGGAGGGGCATGTGGTCAGCACACCGCTCTCCCGGCGGTTGTCAGTCTTCGTGACCAGAGCCGCTAATTGTCAATCAAGTAACTCCTCCGCTGGCTTCACAAGGGTCGAATGCACTCTGCTTGCTAACAGCGCTCAGCAGACCCGGATGGTCATCCACCAAAGTATTAGCCAAGCCCGACCACGCGTAACTTCTGTGATCAGACCGGCCCTGGTGTACTACTGCGACAAGGCCTTTGGCAACAGAAAAGAAGATATTACATATATACTCAAGAAAAAAGTGTACTTTATATGCAAAATAACTCTGCCTATAAGATTTTCTAAAGTATCCGTGTAGTTAGTGTTCCGTTGAAGTATGTAAACTGAAGTACTGTACGGTCTTGAAATATTTGTTTGAACGATATATTACCAGTGGAAATAAGAAAGAAAGTCTGTTGAAGATTGGTAAGGAGTCTTCCCCTTCATTATCAGCAGATAAAAACTGTGTAGTTGAATCCAAGCGTAGCCGTACCTCTCCTGGGGGTAATCCACGCAAAGGGTGTCCCAAAACTGCAACCACAGATTGAGATAGCGCACTGTAAGAAAAACGATAAATGTGTGTGAAACAGAGAGAAATAACTATGAATAAAATTGAGCAGAATGGGTTCCATTTTGGTTCCATTTTGCTGAGCAAAAGCAAACGAGAAATGAATTCCTCAATGCATATTGCCAGGACGGTTTTTGGACAGAGCGCAGTTGATTTTCGTTGTAGATATTCTATTGTGAATGAGACAGTGGCCCACCATGTAACAGACGACGTATGAAAGCGAACTTGTATCAAAACTTGATAATGGGGACGTGGTTTGTGATTTGTGGACGACATCAAAAGGCCTCTGTTGATAATGCATGCTCGGAGAAACTCACGAGTGCGGTTCTTATGCTGTGTGCTTCCCTTTGTTTACAGACAGCAATTTCCTGGCTCAAGCAAGGGACACTTTAAGATGGAGGCCACCTGTGATGCTCTAAGTACTGGCCACACAATTAGAAAGAAGCTCCTGGTAATGAAATTTATCAACAGGCTGGAGATGTGTGTCGCTTCAGAATTTCGAAAACAGACTTCTCTAGCACGGGTTATGCTTCGACGAAGCGAACTATCCAGAGACGCCTGACAACTCTACTCAAAGCTCCATCCAGCGAGTGTCTGTTTCGTGCATTCCACGTTTCTCAGACCGTCTCCGGCGTGTGTTTCCGGAGTTCGAATTCCGGTCTGGCACACTTTCTATCGGAAAGCTCCGCTCCAATGTATGCACTGCTCCAGAGTGAAAGATGAATCCTGATCATCTCGTATCTTCCGACGATACTGACAGATTTATCAAATATTGCACGTGAAGAGAAATATAAAAAAAGAGGTGGAAGTATTCAGGTCAAATGTTTCTTCGCTCAGATTTCACAGTATCAACAATGCAATCCCGTAGTTCAGGTTCTCCTGCGCTTAGAAAGGCTTATAGCCGCCCATCTTATTGACACCAGATGTAGCGAGATACGTGACTTAGTATGATGCTGTTCCGTTGTTCTAGAGTCCGTCAGGACTATCTTTGGTACAACTGCAGTTGGTTACAGGCGTCCAGATGTTGTTGTTGTTGTGGTCTGCAGTCCTGAGACTGGTTTGATGCAGCTCTCCATGCTACTCTATCCTGTGCAAGCATCATCATCTCCCAGTACCTACTACAGCCTACATCCTTCTGAATCTGCTTAGTGTATTCATCTCTTGGTCTCCCTATACGATTTTTACCCTCCACGCTGCCCTCCAGTACTAAATTGGTGATCCCTTGATGTCTCAAAACATGTCCTACAAACCGATCCCTTCTTCTAGTCAAGTTGTGCCACAGACTCCTCTTCTCCCCAATTCTGTTCAATAGCTCATCATTGGTTATGTGATCTAGCCATCTAATCTTCAGCATTCTTCTGTAGCACCACATTTCGAAAGCTTCTATTCCCTTCTTGTCCAAACTATTTATCGTCCATGTTTCACTTCCATACATGGCTACACTCCATACAAATACTTTCAGAAACGACTTCCTGACACTTAAATCTATACTCGATGTTAACAAATTTCTCTTCAGAAACGCTTCCCTTGCCATTGCCATTCTACATTTTATATTCTCTCTACTTCGACCATCATCAGTTATTTTGCTCCCCAAATAGCAAAACTCCTTTACTACTTTAAGTGTCTCATTTCCTATTCCAATTCCCTCAGCATCACCCGACTTAATTCGACTACATTCCATTATCCTCGTTTTGCTTTTGTTGATATTCATCTTATACCCTCCTTTCAAGACACTGTCCATTCCGTTCAACTGCTCTTCCAAGTCCTTTGCTGTCTCTGACAGAATTACAATGTCATCGGTGAACCTCAAAGTTTTTATTTCTTCTCCATGGATTTTAATCCCTACTCCGAACTTTTCTTTTGTTTTCTTTACTGCTTGCTCAATATACAGATTGAATAGCATCGGGGAGAGGCCACAACCCTGTCTCACTCCCTTCCCAACCACTGCTTCCCTTTCATGTCCCTTGACTCTTATAACTGCCATCTGGTTTCTGTACAAATTGTAAATAGCCTTTCGCTTCCTGTATTTTACCCCTGCCACCTTCAGAATTTGAAAGAGAGTATTCCAGTCAACATTGTCAAAAGCTTTCTCTTAGTCTACAAATGCTAGAAACGTAGGTTTGCCTTTCCTTAACCTTTCTTCTAAGATAAGTCGTAGGGTCAGTATTGCCTCACGTGATCCAACATTTCTATGGAATCCAAACTGATCTTCCCTGAGGTCGGCTTCTACCAGTTTTTCCATTCGTCTGTAAAGAATTCACGCAAGTATTTTGCTGCTGTGACATATTAAACTGATATTTCGGTAATTTTATCATCTGTCAGCACCTGCTTTCTTCGGGATTGGAATTATTATGTTCTTCTTGAAGTCTGAGGGAATTTCGCCTGTCTGATACATCTTGCTCACCAGATGGTAGAGTTTTGTCAGGACTGGCTTTCCCAAGGCCGTCAGTAGTTCTAATGGAATGTTGTCTACTCCCGGGGCCTTGTTTCGACTTAGGTCTTTCAGAGCTCTGTCAAACTCTTCACGCAGTATCATATCTCCCATTTCATCTTCATTTACCTCCTCTTCCATTTCCATAATATTGTATTCAAGAACGTCGCCCCTGTATAGACCCTCTATATACTCCTTCCACCTTTCTGCTTTCCCTTCTTTGCTTAGAACTGGGTTTCCATCTGAGCTCTTGATATTCATACAAGTGGTTCTCTTTTCTCCAAAGGTCTCTTTAATTTTCCTGTAGGCAGTCTCTATCTTACCCCTCGTGAGATAAGCCTCTACATTTGTCCTCTAGCCATCCCTGCTTACCCATTTTGCACTTCCTGTCGATTTTATTTTTGAGACGTTTGTATTTTGTTTTGCCTGCTTCACTTACTGCATTTTTGTATTTCACCAATTAAATTCAGTATCTCATCTGCTCCAGAAGGATTTCTACTAGCCCTCGTCTTTTTAGCTGCTTGATACTCTGCTGCCTTCACTATTTCATTCCTCAAAGCTACCCATTCTTCTTCTACTATATTTCTTTCCCCCATTCCTGTCAATTGTTCCCTTATGCTCTCCCTGAAACTCTGTACAACCTCTGGTTCTTTCAGTTTATCCATGTCCCATCTCCTTAAATTCCCACCTTTTTGCAGTTTCTTCAGTTTTAATCTACAGTTCATAACCAATAGATTGTGGTCAGAGTCCACATCTGCCCCTGGAAATGTCTTACAATTTAAAACCTGGTTCCTAAATCTCTGTCTTACCATTATATACTCTGTCTGATACCTTCCAGTATCTCCAGAATTCTTCCATTTCTTAGCCCCAATCCATATTCACCTACTATGTTTCCTTCTCTTCCTTTTCCTGCCGTCGAATTCCAGTCACCCATGACTATTAAATTTTCATCTCCCTTCACTACGTGAATAATTTCTTTTATCTCATCATACATTTCATCAATTTCTTCATCATCTGCAGAGCTAGTTGGCAAATAAACTTTTACTACTGTAGTAGGCATGGGCTTCGTATCTATCTTGGCCACAATAATGCGTTCACTATGCTGTTTGTAGTAGCTTACGCGCACTCTTATTTTTTTATTCATTATTAAACCTACTCATGCATTACCCCTATTTGATTTTGTATTTATAACCCTGCATTCACCTGACCAAAAGTCTTGTTCCTCCTGCCACCGAACTTCACTAATTCCCACTATATCTAACTTTCACCTATCCATTCCCCTTCTTAAATTTTCTAACCTACCTGCCCGATTAAGGGATCTGACATTCCACGCTCCGATCCGTAGAACGCCAGTTTTCTTTCTCCTCATAACGACGTCCTCTTGAGTAGTCCCCGCCCGGAGATCCGAATGGGGGACTATTTTACCTCCGGAGTATTTTACCCAAGAGGACGCCATCATCATTTAATCATACAGTAAAGCTGCATGCCCTCGGGAAAAATTACGGCTGTAGTTTCCCCTTGCTTTCAGCCGTTCACAGTACCAGCACAGCAAGGCCGTTTTGGTTAGTGCTACAAGGCCAGATCAGTCAATCATCCAGACTGTTGCCCCTGCAACTACTGAAAAGGCTGCTGCCCCTCTTCAGGAATTAAAATACCATACGAACGTACGTACCAAATGCAGAAATGTGGTTTTAACATTTACCAGCTTCATAGCAACTGGTTAGCTGAACGTAAAGAAATTCATTCTTGCATCGTTTGCAGATATCTAGAGATAATTTTGGAGAACGATTGCCAGTGAAACTCGGTGATTTCATTTTTAGCATACCCTAGTGGAGAAATGGTGTTTCTGTAATATTTGTGTCACATTACATGACAAAAATGTTTATTTTTATCTCTTCTAATAACTCTACAAATTTGTATGTGTAGTTTTTTGGCACCCTGTCTATTGGTTCATCAGTAAATGTAGGGTATCCGTCTCAAGAACTGTCAGGCGCATTTTCTCTGGTGTTTTGGCAGACATTTGTAATTTCATCTTTTCAGTGTGTAACTGGATGGTACTGAAACAAATACTGCTTATCACGTCCTTCGTGCAATGCTCAGCGTCGACAGAAAGCGTCGGTTTGTTTCCCATTGCAAAGAGAATCATTTTTGAAGTGGAATTTTACGTGCCCATTCAGTGCAGAGGTACCCATTTAGTCTATAGCGATATTCCTTTTATCTACATGTATTAATAGGAACAGTAAAACAGGAAGAATAGCCAGTACTACAGCAGCGGCTGAGAAGCGCTGCTGCATGGCGGCAGCAGTCAGTGCGCGAGTCAGGGCGTCACACGAGTTGCTTATGGAGTACTGGCTATCCTTCCTGTTTTAGTGTTCCTATTACTACATATCGGTAAAACGAATATATCACTAGTCCTAACGGGGACCACTGTATGGAAAGGGCAGATAAAGTTCCACTTTGAAAACATTTTTATTTTTAACGGGAAATAGACCGATGCTTTCTCTTGACGCTGGGCATCGCATGAAATACTTGGTGAGCAGTACTCGTCTGGACTGATTCCAGCTACACACTGCAAAAGCGAAATTCCAAATATCTGCGAAAATACCGGAAAAAATGCGCCTGACTGCTCTTTGGAGGGACAGGCGGTTAAGTGGCTTCGCCTCCGATGCTTGCAGTTCGCTTGGGCTTGGGGACTCTACATTGCGTGCGATGCCTTACCAACCAGTTCGACGTAATCCAAGATGAAGACTCTTTCCGGACATCCCATCCAGCCGCGGCCAGAAACACGTTGCCAAAGATTGCAGAACCATAATGCGTTACATACCTGAAACGAGTTATTGCGCCCACTATAAGTAGAGATTTAATCCCCCTCTCGTAACGGTTCTACCATTCCGAAATACACTACTGGCCATTAAAATTGCTACACCAAGATGATGACGTGCTACAGACGCGAAATTTAACCGACAGGATGAAAGATCCTGTGATATCCAAATGATTAGCTTTTCAGAGCATTCGCACAAGGTTGGCGCCGGTGGCGACACCAACAACGTGCTGACATGAGGAAAGCTTCCAACCGATTTCTCATACACAAACAGCAGTTTAGCGGCGTTGCCTGGTGGAACGTTGTTGTGATGCCTCGTGTAAGGAGGAGAAATGCGTACCATTACGTTTCCGACTTTGATACAGGTCGGATTGTAGCCTATCGCGATTGCTGTTTATCGTATCGCGACACTGCTGCTCGCGTTGGTCGAGATCCAATGACTGTTAGCAGAATATGGAATCGGTGGCTTCAGGAGGGTAATACGGAACGCCGTGCTGGATCCCAACGGCCTCGTATCACTAGCAGTCGAGATGACAGGCATCTTATCCGCATGGCTGTAACGGATCGTACAGCCACGTCTCGATCCCTGAGTCAACAGATGGGGACGTTTGCAAGACAACAACCATCTGCGCGAACAGTTCGACGACGTTTACAGCAGCATGGACTATCACCTCGGAGACCATGGCTACGGTTTCCCTTGACGCTGCATCACAGGCAGGAGCGCCTGCGATGGTGTACTCAACGACGAAACTGGGTGCACGAATGGCAAAACGTCATTTTTTCGGATGACTACAGGTTCTGTTTACAGCATCATGATGGTCGCATCCGTGTTTGGCGTCATCGCGGTGAACGCACATTGTAAGCGTGTATTCCTCATCGCCATACTGGCGTATCACCCGGCGTGATGGTATGGGGTGCCATTGGATCCACGTCTCGGTCACCTCTTGTTCGCATTGACGGCACTTTGAGCAGTGGACGTTACATTTCAGATGTGTTACGACCCGTGGCTCTACGCATCATTCGATCCCTGCGTAACCCTACATTTCAGCAGGATAATGCACGACCGCATGTTGCAGGTCCTGTACGGGCCTTTCTGGATACAGAAAATGTTCGACTGCTGCCCTGGCCAGCATATTCTCCAGATCTCTCACCAACTGAAAACGTCTGGTCAATGGTGGCCGAGCAACTGGCTCGTCACAATACGCCAGTCACTACTCTTGATGAACTGTGGTATCGTGTTGAAACTGCATGGGCAGCTGTACCTGTACACGCCATCCAAGCTCTGTTTGACTCATTGTCCAGGCGTATCAAGGCCGTTATTAGGGCCATAGGTGGTTGCTCAGGGTACTGAGTTCTCAGGATCTATGCACCCAAATTGTGTGAAAATGTAATCACATGTCAGTTCAAGTATAATATATTTGCCCAATGAATACCCGTTTATCATCTGCATTTGTTCTTGGTGTAGCAATTTTAATGGCCAGTAGTGTAAGCTCCATAGTTCTACAGTACGTGAGGACTGCAAGAGTTAGTGGAAGAGACCTCTATGAACTTGCAAGTAGCTGTCATTTTCTGATAGTGTCTTGTCATCTTACTTCCTCTGTTTTCCTACAGTCCACATTTGATACATGTCATAATAATCGACCCTGAAATTGCCAACGACAC
Organism: Schistocerca americana; assembly: GCF_021461395.2. Taxonomy (NCBI): domain Eukaryota; kingdom Metazoa; phylum Arthropoda; class Insecta; order Orthoptera; family Acrididae; genus Schistocerca; species Schistocerca americana. Next base: position 136,070,096 of record NC_060123.1, read on the forward strand.
GTCCAACCATTGTTGCTGTGACGTCACATAGGAATGCTGCAGATGACATCATTAAATATGTAGCGCTAGTGCCTTCTGAGCTAAAGAATAAAGTGAGAAACGCTTCGCATTGATGAAAATATTTGGGAAATATTAAATAACGGAAGGCGACTGCTTGATACGTGTCTCCGAGAGCCTTCGACGTGGACCCGGTATCAGACACTGGAAGTTTATAGGCTATTTGTTAGAGTACTTGGGCAAAGAAAAGAATTTTACGCGATTAGCGGCAACATTTTATCGACTGACTGCAATGACACAAAAGTAAATGGTGGAACAAGGGAACAGGTAGTTTACTCGTTGTTTGTTAGTGTGTAGCCGGTGATGGAAGCCACACTTAAACCAACAACGACAAATTACTGCAGACACCAGAGTGCTGGAAAGAACAGGCAGGCGCATCACATGAAGCGAGGTGTGGGCGGGCGCGGCAGCCGCACTCGCAACTACGGTTCACCGGCGGCCTCACGTGGGCGGAGTCGGGGTGTGTTCAATACAGCACTGTCAGTAACGTCGCTCCAGGAGCCTGTTTCCTGATCGGTCTGGAATGCCCTGGCACACTACAGACTGCTTTTCCTTGCATTATAACGTCCCCACAAATGCTCTGAGTAGTTAGATCGTTTGTACTTCTTTTTTCCATAATTTCTAACCATAGACGTTACCAGCATAATTGTCGACGATTTTACCGTAGCCTGCTTACTTGATGTATTTGTACCAAAAGTGTCATATCTACTAATGGCATCTAATGCCACTGTATTAATGCCGTAAGAGCACAGGCAGTTCGTCGGAAAGCTTCGTTCTGTAGACACAGTAGTGCTAGAAAAGCTTGAACTTGATGACAGGGACAGAATGGCATTAAAGAAAATTGTTACCTTTCCTAACGGGGGATTAACGTCCAAAACCTAATGAAAATCATTATAAAATACGGATATGTGTATGTTAAACCAAGATGATTTTTCTGAAGAGCTTTCGATTTGCGCACGATCGGTTTTTCAAAGTTAAATACTGCAGAAACAGTTTCATGTAAAAGACAGTTATGACCAGCCGATTCACAAGAGTCGTAGATTTGGATAAAATCTAAACATTTGATCGAATGAATGTATGTTAACATGTGCTGTAGTTACTGAATCATATTTCTAAAACAGAAATTGCCGTAAACTCATAAGTTGTTCAAAAATGTTCAAATGTATGTGAAATCTTATGGGACTTAACTGCTAAGGTCATCAGTCCCTAAGCTTACACACTACTTAACCTAAATTGTCCTAAGGACAAACACACACATCCATGCCAGAGGGAGGGCTCGAACCTCCGCCGGGACCAGCCGCACAGTCCATGACTGCAGCGCCCTAGACCGCTCGCCTAATCCCTCCTCTATTTGTCATCGATGTGCAAATGTGATTTCTGAATGAAGTGATGAAACAGAGTGGAATGGAACAGTGGGCAAAGTTTACAGAACAGCACGTGGACAACACGCCACTTCATTTTCGGTGTTTACACACGGCAGCAGTCCCACATCAAGAGCGAAGGAGATCACAGTATCCAGGCCCGTGCCCGCTTCGATGCCGATACGGCAATACTGACGCCTCTATTCTGGAAAACGTGACGTTCGGAATAGTACAGGCGTTGGCATACATTGATTCAAACAAGTTTTTAGCCTTTTGCCAAGTAATGCTTCATTTACAACTCTTATGAACCTGCTGGTCATAATTGTGCGTTTCACGACGTTATTTATTCCGTACTCTGCTATCACACAAAGGCCTTAATTTGACGAAGAAATTACTCAGAATGTTCGTTTTGAGCACAGCGTTGTACGGTAGAGAATCATGGACAGCGGGAAAGAGAAAAGAATCGAAGCGTTTGATGTGTTGTGCTACAGAAGAATGTTGAAACTAAGGTGGACTGATAAATAAGGAATGAGGAGGTTCTCCGCACAAACGGCGAAGAAAGGAACACATGGAAAACACTTGACAAGAAGAAGGAACAGCATGATAGCGCATGTCTTAAGACATCGGGGAATAACTTTCGTGGTACTAGAGGGGGCTGTAGAGAGTAAGAATTGTAGAGGAACACAGAGATTGCAATAGATCCAACAAATAATTGAGGAAGTGGTAGGCTGATGCGAAGAGGTTGGAGCAGGAGAGGAATTAGTGACGAGCTGCATCAAACTAGTCAGACACAAATTCAATATCTAACAGATAATTGACCTTGGTTGCTGGCAGAACAGATATACCTCCGTATTTTAAGTAATTGTTATTCGAGTTTAGTCCCTCCAGCAGGGGTATTTCGCTTGTAAGAACGTTATTACGAATAACTTTTGGGCTCAATAAGCGACTAGAGAACTCAGCGTCAATGGAAACAGCTCGGTGGATACCGTGCAAACAAAACAGTCATGTGGGAGAAGCCAGGCGGAGGCAAGAAAAAGGGTGTCTGGTGCAAGCAACACAAAACGAGTTTACCAGTAGAAACGAGTTTTACTTTTCCACTGGTCCTTACTTGCGTGATATGTTCACATATGGAGATCACCAGGCGAAGGGTATGTAATATAGGTACTGTAGTACAAATTATTTTGCGGCAGCTGCGGCGGGCCGGACGGTGCTAATATGGAGGAGCGTCACTGAGGCTACCACATCCGTATAATCTGAGCTCGAAGAAACCATCACATTTCAAAAGCTTCAAAATGTGCTAAAGTTACTGATCTGTTTAAGCAAGCGGAGAAAGAAACAGATGCTAACAAGTACAGAGATATAGAGTTACATAACAACGCTTATAATGGTTATGGTAAAATCCCAAGTAACCGGCTATAACCAAGTGGGGCTCATACATGGACAATGCATTCACCATTATAATGATCAGGGAGAAAATAAGAGAATGCGGTACTGAAACGCACTTAACGTGTATACGCATTACAAAACCGTTCGACAACGTAAGTAGGAAAAATCTTCGAGTCAGAGGGATTCCATTAAGATATGGTTTTCGAAACGAAGACGTACGGAAGGTCTAAAAAGAAATGGCTGTAAATTACATTCAAAGAAAAGAGGAGGAAAATAAAAACATGTCAAAAAGGAATTGATAATCAAAGACACCTGTAACCAAATCAGTCATGGCGACTAATAGCCGGAAGGAGCGTTAGAAGAGCATTGAAAGTATGCTGAGATATGGATGTATGGAGGTGGAGCAATTTGTGCCTACACTTTGAAAGGAGACGAGAATGGCGCAAGTGTGATGCAAAATGAAGTTTCTGTAATGGTTTTGGCGCTTACAATGTTTCTGAGAAACTTTTATGGCTACATTGAAATGAATGGCATCTGGTCTAACCTATAATTCAACTTTGGCGATCATGTTTATTTCATGCTTTTAAGGTAGTTCCCGAAGAGGTGTTGCATATTTCAGGATGATAATATGTTACTCACACAACGGTAGATTTTCCAAGTTTAATTTGATGAGATGGAGGAGGAGATAACACCGTTTCCAGCCTCTCCAATAACCGGATCAGTGTATTATCCAACTGTTGTGGTCGTGATTGGAAACATTTAAGAGTTGCAAACCTGAAGGACGTATCAAAGAAGTGGGCCTGTTTCTTCACCGGGACTGAAATCCATTGACCGCCTGTCAGAATTTATATGCACTGACGCCCAGGAGGATTCATTCTGTTATGGATGTCAAACATTCACGAACTCCGTATCACAAAAGTTCAAATGGCTCTGAGCACTATGGGACTTAACTTCTGAGGTCATCAGTCCCCTAGAACTTAGAACTACTTAAACCTGACTAATCTAAGGACATCACACACATCCATGCCCGAGGCAGGATTCGAACCTGCGACCGTAGCGTATCATACAGGTCTTCATTATATCTTATTCTGCCCTTGTAGATAACATCTCCTAAAAAATAGTACTCATAGCGGGGTAAGAGGGTGCATTGCATCCGGGACCTGTGGAAATTGCCGGTTAGGTGTCTTGTCAGCTGTGAACATTCGCAGAAAGAATTGGCACTCCCGCGTTGCCAACGTGGCGTGGCGATAATAATAATTTCGTATCGGTCAATGGTCTAGTGCAAGCTTACGATCCTAAATGTATTCGCAGTTACGAATATGCACAACTATCAGCTGTAGAATGGAAATGACGACAATGATAACTTGTGCCAGACTTGGATTCGAACTCGGATTTCCCGCCTGTCGCGAGCGGTCGCCTTACCATTAGGCTATCCGAGCAAGACTCACGGCCATACCCAGACGTTCATATGTCGTCAACCATGTATCAGCAACCTGCACATTCTCGCACAGTGGTTTGGTCCTCAGGGTATGCAACAGGTCAGTCATTCAACCGATTCCTTAAAAATTGTTTACGCCAGTTGCTCCAAATCCGGAAATTGCGAGTTTCAATTTGCAAAACAGATGTTGAAAAAATTTTGAAACCACACGTTTCTGATAACTAGTTTTGTCATATTGAATTGCTGGTGTGGAAAAACTGATACCTCCAAGTATAATTGTAGATGAAGATGATGTAATTCCTATTGAGTTTCCAGAAGCGCATGGGACGCTCCATTTCGCAGATCGTTAGGGAATTCGATATTCTGAGATCCGTAGTATCAATAGTGTGCCGTAGTATCAAGAGTGTTCCGAGAGTCTACATTTCAAGCATTACCACTGATAGAGCAGTGGCCGACGGCCTTCAAAAAACGACCGAGAGCTCTGGGGTTTGCGTAGAGTTTTCAGTGCTAACAGACAAGCAAGACTGGGTGAAATAACCGCTGAAATAAATGTGGGACGTAAGACTATCGTATCCGTTAGGACAGTGCAGCGAAATTTGGCATTAATTGGCTACGGCAGCAGAGCTCTGATGCGAGTGTCTTTGTTAACAGCAAAACATCGCCTGCAGCGCCTCTCGTGGGCTCGTGACCATGTGGGTTGGACCCTTGACGAATGGTCAGATGAGTCTCGATTTCAGTTGGTGAGAGATGATAGTAGGGTCAGTTCGTGCACAAAATCGTTCACCTGCAATTATTTGGACGGCTGTAAAGATAGCGTGACTCAGTATTTCTGCAGGGGACTTCCAACAACCTGAGTCCATGCCACGTCGAGTGGCTACAATACGCAAGGCAGAAGGAGGTCCGACGAGAAATTAGGAGGAATCCCTTGACACCTTGTCTTTTGGCATCTCAGTATTGTTGCCTGGAGATTGCGTTCATTGGATGTTCTTGGTGCCGCGAGTATATTTGTTTCGAATGTTTATATGAAAAGTACCATCCATACAGTTGTTCGGAGGAAACTGACATTTGAGAGAGTGAGTGAAAGAGCCATCATAAAGTGACCAGGATTAAATTTTTTATTCTTTACTAATCCCAGTCGTTCGAGAAATATTTGCGTACGTTGTAATTATTCCTCGTTGATTTACTTATCTTATTAACCCCCTATTCCTACCAATTTCGAAACGTAAAAAATGCGAATAAAATCTCTGCAGAATTATTTTGAGAATCGAACACAGTTTCCTTACACCACAGCAGGATGCCTTGATCGCGACGCCACCGGAAAATTCGTCGAAATGCGTTTACATTACTCATACATAAGTGGCAGTCGAAAAAGATTTTTTCTCGATTTCTGGTATGATATGCGTTTGCAAAAACCACATATAATCACGGAAAACGCTCAGTTTTAAAATTTTTAACGATCCTGTCAATTCTGGGTCGATTGTACGTCATGAACTTTAGGGGTGGCTTTCTCAAAAACGAGGAGGGGTGGTGGTGTTGGGTCAAAATATCTTAGAGTCTTTCATTTTTGGTTGTACGCAAGCAACCTGCGAAATATGAGCTGAATCGGTTGACCGCGTCTGAACGTCCGCCTTGTCAGTGACGTAAAACGGTAATTCACGAAACGAATCAAGCTTCCAGAATGAATCTCTATCACAGCGTTCACAGTATGTGCTGTTATGAAACTCCATGATAGATAAAATCGACCGGCACTCGAGTACAGACCCTTGCTTTATGCAACTAGTCATCTTGTTCGGTGAAGTATTCAAATGTGCTTTAGAGCCTGACTCAAAGCTTCGTTCTGCAAGCAAGAGAGAGGTTAAGCCAGACTGAAGCTTTCACGTGAACTCTTCAGAGCCACTTTCGCTTGAATAACTCAATAGGCGAGAGTGCCATCCGCCAACGGAAAGGGTGCGATCCGAGTTAATTTCAGCATACATTTTTAATCTGTGAGGACGTTTTGGTGAGTGAGGAGTAGCCAGCAGCCCTTAAGGCTTTAAGTGCTGGTATAGCCTAGTACTGCTCTACCTGCCTCTCGGAGTACGTGGAATAAAGAAGTAAGAGCATTGTGAAATTCAGATATGACGAAGAACTATTTCAATGTGCGTTAGAGACAGATCTGTAATCGAATCCACCGCTTTGATGATTATGTCATCACCTCAAAACTGAGGAATACGCGTTGCCACCTGTCGCTTCTCCTCCCACGTTCATTTGCTCACTAATCCAACATTGAAACTTCCAGGCAGATTAAAACTGTGTGCCGGACCGAGACTCGGACTCGAGACATTTGCCTTTCGCGGGCAAGTGGTCTGTCGACTGAGCTACCCAAGCACGACTCACGACCCGTCCTCACAGCTTCAATTCTGCCAGTACCTCGTTTCCCACCTTCCAAACTTCACGGAAGCTCTTCTGCGAACCTTGCAGAAATAGCACTCCTTGAAGAAAGGATATTGCGGAGACATGGCTTAGCCATAGCCTGGGGGATGTTTCCAGAATGAGATTTTCGCTCTGAAGTGGAGCGTGCGCTGATATGACACTTCCTGCCAGATTAAAACTGTGTGCCGGACCGAGACTCGAACACGGGACATTCGCCTTTCGCAGAAGAGCTTCTGTGAAGTTTGGAAGGTAGGAGACGAGGTACTGGCAGAACTGAAGCTGTGAGGACGGGTCGTGAGTAGTCCTTGGGTAGCTCAGTCGGTAGAGTATTTCATCTACATCTACATACATACTCCGCAATCCACCATACGGTGCGTGGCGGAGGGTACCTGGTACCACAACTAGCATCTTCTCTCCCTGTTCCACTCCCAAACAGAACGAGGGAAAAATGACTGCCTATATGCCTCCGTACGAGCCCTAATCTCTCTTATCTTATCTTTGTGGTCTTTCCGCGAAATATAAGTTGGCGGCAGTAAAATTGTACTGCAGTCATCCTCAAATGCTGGTTCTCTAAATTTCCTCAGTAGCGATTCACGAAAAGAACGCCTCCTTTCCTCCAGAGACTCCCACCCGAGTTCCTGAAGCATTTCCGTAACACTCGCGTATTGATCAAACCTACCAGTAACAAATCTAGCAGCCCGCCTCTGAATTGCTTCTACGTCCTCCCTCAATCCGACCTGATAGGGATCCCAAACGCTCGAGCAGTACTCAAGAATAGGTCGTATTAGTGTTTTATAAGCGGTCTCCTTTACAGATGAACCACATGTTACCAAAATTCTACCAATGAACCGAAGACGACTATCCGCCTTCCCCACAATTGCCATTACATGCTTGTCCCACTTCATATCGCTCTGCATTGTTGCGCCCAAATATTTAATCGAGATGACTGCGTCAAGTGCTACACTACTAATGGAGTATTCAAACATTACGGGATTCTTTTTCCTATTCATCTGCATTAATTTACATTTATCTATATTTAGAGTTATCTGCCATTCTTTACACCAATCACAAATCCTGTCCAAGTCATCTTGTATCCTCCTACAGTCACTCAACGACGACACCTTCCCGTACACCACAGCATCATCAGCAAACAGCGCACATTGCTATTCACCCCATCCAAAAGATCATCTATGTAGATAGAAAACAACAGCGGACCTACCACACTTCCCTGGGGCACTCCAGATGATACCCTCACCTCCGATGAACACTCACCATCGAGGACAACGTACTGGGTTCTATTACTTAAGAAGTCTTCGAGCCACTCACGTATTTGGGAACCAATCCCTTATGTTCGTACCTTAGTTAGAAGCCTGCAGTGGGGCGCCAAGTCAAACGCTTTCCGGAAGTCAAGGAATATGGCATTGATCTGATTCCCTTCATCCATGGTTCGCAAGATATCATGTGAAAAAAGGGCGAGTTGCGTTTCGCAGGAGCGATTCTTTCTAAAGCCATGTTGATGCATGGACAGCAACTCCTCTGTCTCAAGGAAATTCATTATATTCGAACTGAGAATATGTTCGAGAATCCTGCAAAAAACCGACGTTAAGGATATTGATCTGTAATTTTGAGGATCCGTCCTTCTACCCTTCTTATATACAGGCGTCAACTGCGCTTCTTTCCAGTTGCTCGGGACTTTACGTTGAGCAAGAGATTCGCGATAAATGCAAGCTAAGTAAGGAGCCAATGCAGTAGAGTACTCTCTGTAAAACCGAATTGGAATCCCATCAGGACCTGGCGATTTATTTATCTTCAACCCATTCAGCTGCTTCACAACCCCAGGGATGTGTATCAGCCCGCATCTCGTGGTCGTGCGGTAGCGTTCTTGCTTCCCACGCCCGGGTTACCGGGTTCGATTCCCGGCGGGGTCATGGATTTTCTCTGCCTCGTGATGGCTGGGTGTTGTGTGCTGTCCTTAGTTAGGTTTAAGTAGTTCTAAGTTCTAGGGGACTGATGACCATAGATGTTAAGTCCCATAGTGCTCAGAGCCATTTGAACCATTTTTGATGTGTATCACTATGTCCTCCATACGGGAATCTGTACGAGACTCAAACGGCGGTATGTTTGTACGATCCTCCTGCGTGAAAGAGTTCTCAAATGCTAAATTTAAAATTTCAGCTATCGTTTTGCTGTCTTCCGTTGCCAGGCCAGACTGATCAGTGAGTGACTGGATGGAAGCCTTCGACCCACTTACCAATTTTACGTACGACCAGAATTTTCTTGGGTTTTCAGCAAGATCTGCGAAAGGCAAATATCCCGAGTTGGAGTCTCTGTCCGGCACACAGTTTTAATCTGCTAGGAAGTTTCATATCAGCGCACACTCCGCTGCAGAGTGAAAATCTCATTCTGGAAATCCAACGTTCTTAATTGGGACTTCACTGCAGTGTTTCACGCACTCTCCTGCACGCACTGCGAAGCCATTGCGATTGCAGAGGACGGTTTCGCAATTTGAGCAGTGACGCAAACACAGTTGTCTAGCCGCCGTATTTTTACCCTGCAATATGCTGCCCGCACGACGTCGTGCTGTTGCGAGGTACTGCTGCACACAGTCTAGACTTTCCCATGCGAAGCATAGATTAGACTGCCCCTGTCAGCGTGTCATAAACTGATCCCACTTTATTGGCATGCAACGGGACTGCTGCTCCCAGATCACGCTTACACGGCCGAGGTCGTATGGCGCTTGGCCGCTTCACATCCCGGTACTAGGGACAGTATGTTTAAACACCGCTGCTTGGCCGGTAAGGGGAGTGGAGGCGACAGCATCAAGTTTTTGATCGGTGGAATGCACAGCAGTGATCGATCTTCAGCTGCAAACACTCCCCGCACGGCCTTTGGAGGCGGACCTTAGACACTGATCGTGCTGAATGTCATTATCTGTTTCTCGCCCTTATGCCTGGCGAGAACGTTTTGACCATCAGCGAGCTTCCGGTGTCCTCTATCACCAATGTAGTAATAGGGAAACTGCTCTCACTGTACATTTTTCTGACCATCTACTCGTGGCAATCACAGCCTGTTGTGAGGAGACACACTTCATTGGCTGGGCTATCCACACAGCAGGCAAGCTATTGTTGACATATGAGCCATAACTTTTGATTGGCACTTCATTCCACACAGACTGACGCGTCTTTCACAGTATTTGATAACAGTGTAGCTCGGTATACTCTGCACGGTTTCTGGATTTTATGAGCAACTAAAGACTCATCGGATTCACGTAGTCCTGTGCTCTGCGTGTCTGGGCGCGACTTGTGTCATGTCCGTCCGTCAAAGAATCTTACCCAGAGTCAGGATGCATATTTGGAAACTTTTAGCTTTTCTACGTATAAATAAATGGACATCACCGAACATTCCAATAAAACTTTTTCGAGCCACCAAACGCGTCAATCCGTAGGCTTTTGCGAGGTTACACAAACAAATTGACCCACTTTCTGATGAGGAACCATTGTGTCCTAATCTGTGTTCTTGCTCAGGCATCGGCGAAGCGCGCGTTCAAGTCCTCTCCCTTTCGTGCTGATGATGGTGACAAGGGAGATTGTGTCACCTGTCACTTTCGTCTTACTCCTCCCGACACAGTCTGCGTTACTGAACACTGTTACCACAGTGAAATCTGCTTTATCCGTCGGGAAATCTCCGGTGATCTGTCTTGGACCACAGTCCAAGCTGCATCAAATATACTGTATTTGATTAAAAGGAGTAAATACAGAAGATAGTAGTACGTATTGGGTGACAGGCAATGTCTTTGGAAGCTTGACCGAAACAGAATAGCGGACAATTTTTAGTGTGATATTCTCTCTATGTGTCTCTTCTCTATAGAAGCAACTGCATGGTGCATGGTGAGTTCAAAATGGTTCTGATCACCTTGGGACTTAACATCTATGGTCATCAGTCCCCTAGAACTTAGAACTACTTAAACCTAACTAACCTAAGGACAGCACACAACACACAGCCATCACGAGGCAGAGAAAATCCCTGACCCCGCCGGGAATCGAACCCGGGAACCCGGGCGTGGGAAGTGAGAACGCTACCGCACGACCACGAGATGCGGGCTGCATGGTGAGGATTAGAGAAAGAGGTGCTGTGACCTCTGCGAATGAGTTTGGTGTTGTCGAAGAGATACAAGTATGCAGTGTTGCCCGTACGTGTGCGTGCGTACACTTATTAGTATGTTCTCGTCTGAGGGGTTGTAGATAAGAAAGCTTTTGAAGGGTATCACATTAGGACAGAGGACGAAAAAGCACCCCTGCAATCCGCGGGAAGAAAACCTCTGCGATACTTTGTGCTAATCGTAGTAGATGACGGACTGTGTTCGCCAGATGTCACAGTTCATGCATGGAAGTAGGAATCTGTTAGTGTGTGTGGGTAATTATCGTAGTTGCCGAGCACCAGCGGTGTCTCTTAGGCCAACTGCTGCGGTTCTCGTTGTTGCAACGTGCCAATGTCGTCATCAGTTCATGTGAAAGGCGTTCTCATCACAGCTGTCACATAAAACCTGCGCGATTCCGTTAGCTTGCAACTGGTGAGTTGGTAGACAAAACGGAGACTTAGTTCTGTCAACGAATCCAAATGTGTTGCTGAAAATTTGAAAATGTTGTTGAAATTCAACGACTGTTACGACGTGAATATGGTGCAGGGCCACCAACGAGATGGGTGATAACTTTGAAACTCTGGCAGTATGTACGGACTGTTGTACTATGTTGGGTAGTGTCTGGGAGACTTCCGCAAGTCCTGCTTCTTCGACTGTGGTGTTAGAGCATTTTTCACACCCACTGCAGAAGTCTACAGTAAAATGTGTGAATAAAACTGAGGTTAAAAGAATCTCTGCACGCTGAAATCAAGATTCAAAGTATAATATTTTTGCATGTGCTAAATTAAGGCCATCTTATTGCAGACTGTGGTTCTGTTAGTTGTTTAGAAATATTCTACGTCTAGGTCTACAGCAGTGCTCTGCAAACCACTGTGAAGCGTGTGGTAGACGGTACTTCCCATTCTACCAGGTATTTGGGTTTTCTTTCCGTCCCACTCGCATGTGGAGCTAGGACGAATCGACGCCTCTGTGCGTTCTGTAATTAATCTTTCATCCTGGTTAATACGGGAGCGATGAATGGTGGTTGAAGAACATTCACAGACTCCTCTGGTAATTCTAGCTGCCGCGTGGGATTAGCCGAGCGGTCTGAGGCGCTGCAGTCATGGACTATGCAGCTGGTCCCGGCGGAGGTTCGAATCCTCCTTCGGGCATGGGTGTGTGTGTTTGTCCTTAGGATAATTTAGGTTAAGTAGTGTGTAAGCTTAGGGACTGATGACCTTAGCAGTTAAGTCCCATAAGATTTCACACACATTCGAACATTTTTTTTTAATTCTAGCTCATGAAACTTTGCGATGATTTCATGGTATAACTGTCGTTTATATTCAAGCGTGTGCCAGTTCAGATTTTTCAGTTTGTCTCTGACACTTTCTTCTGGATCATACAAACTTGTGACTATTCGTGCTGCTCTTCTTCGTATTATTTCATATATTCCATGTTTTATATGGAGAAACATCCTAAAATGAGTCACACAAATGTTTTTACACAGTCTTCAGTCCTATACTTTGCTTAATATGCTACCAACGAGCCGAAGTCTGTCACCTGCTTTGCCTGCAACACAGCGTGTGAGATACTTCCATCTCATATCTTCACAAATGGTTAGACCAGTGTATTTGTGTAAGACGGCTGATATCACTCGTGACTCATTGGTACTGTAATATAGGATACTACACTTTTTCGTTTTATAATGTTCATAATTTTACATTTCTGGTAATTTAAAACCAATTATCAGTTTTTGCTCCACTTTGAAATCTTATCGAGATCTGAGTGAACATTTGTGACTTTTATTCAACTTTTATTTATCCATTATAGATAACTGCATTATCAGCAAAAATGTATGTTGCTATTAACATTGTGAGATTACTTAACATACAAAGTGAATAGTAGGATTCCAACACATTTCCTTGGAGCACGGCTGAAGTTAATCAGCATCTATCGATTACCCTCCATCCGAGATAATGCTACTTCCTTCCTACCAAAAAATCGTCTGTGTAGTCACAGATTTGCTCTTCTACCTCAAATGGTTGTGCTTTTGTCAATAGACGTTGGAGTGCTTTTCGGAATGAGCAAGAACGAATGGGATGGTTTGGCATGTCAGTTGACAGGGATGCCGTGTGTCCTTCTACTTAATGTCAGAGTATTAGTCGAGCGCGGTAGAGTGGGCAAGACTAGCGTCACCTGAGCATTTGATCGCAGCAAGATCGTGGATGCACGACCCTCGACCTTCTTAGGGATACTGGGGATTTCGAGTGTTTCTCTGTCGAGAGTGTACCGTGGGTGCCTTAATACAAGGAAAACCACCGCCGCCAAAGTAATTTGTCGTGGCGGGTGTCGCTGTCGATGGTCGCGGATTGTAGCACCGGATTGACGGATCACAGTGCAGAGAATCGGTCGCCAGTTCGCTGATGAAAAAAACAAAACAGCCAGAGAGCGAGCATCCTCACAATCCAGAACCATCTCCTCCATGTGGAGTTGGAAGGCACCATCCCAAACATGCACCTCTGCTCGCCACATGTCGCGTGACTCAAGGATGAGCACTGGATACTCGAGGTATGGAGGATGGAAAACGTCGCTCGGACCAGTGAGTCGCCGATGGCAAGGAACGAGTGCGAGGATGTCTACACGAAGCGGTGCCAAATAGGGTGCTGTTCAGGCGCTGTCCTATTGGGTTGGGGGGGGGGGGGGGGAATTATGTGTACGTAAGATGGAACTGACACGTCTGCCTTCGTACCTCAGGAGCATAAAACTCTGGAACCTAATGCCCAACAAATGGCTCTGAGCACTATGGGACTTAACATCTATGGTCATCAGTCCCCTAGAACTTAGAACTACTTAAACCTAACTAAGGACATCACACAACACCCAGTCATCACGAGGCAGAGAAAATCCCTGACCCCGCCGGGAATCGAACCCGGGAACCCGGGCGTGGGAAGCGAGAACGCTACCGCTAATGTCCAACAATCTACTTCCGATTGTCTACGGTACCATATGAACATGCAAAATCTACTCTTGGTCTGCCTCTACTATTTTTCATCCTCTATTGGTTTTTACAAGTTAAATATTTCTGGATGCAGTAGCAGATGTGCCATTAATCCTTTTGAACGCCTATAGGGTCTTCTTCTTGTTCGAATTGCTGATGGTCCACGTTTCTCTTCCCCAGAAAGTTGCGCCCCAGACGTACACTTCCAGTTCCGCATCAAGATCTGGCGTCAGTAGGACCGCCTTATTGAAGAAATCTTTCGTCGCCCTTGCCAGTTTCCTTCTGATATTTCTCTTGCTTCGCCTACCCTTTGTAATCTTGCTTCCTACTGAGAAGAATTCATTTTCACTTATTCCACTGATACGTCGTTCCAGTTTTCATCTAAAAGCAAATGGATTTTCACTTTTCTACCAGTATTATCTTGCCGTTTAACCTTAAGCTGTATTTCGCGCTGTATCTGTGGCCCATTCTTTTCTGTAGGTCTTCTGAGTGTTCCTCACATCCTGCCATCACTGATATTGAGTTCGTTTGCGCTTGTATTCCCGTTACGAAGTCTTCTTGCGCTTCCATCACAGGTTCTTCGACGTACAAGTGAACAGCAATGGTGATAAGCTGCAAGTCGGCCTAACACCCTTCTTCCCAGTAACATGTCTTTGCCTTCCACTTTCGCTGCTCCCACTTAGATTTGTAGTAGCCATAGACTATTCATCTTTCTCTGTACTTTAACTTCAATGATTCTGAACAAATTCTATGATTGTGAACATATTGTTCCACTTTGAAGTACCGAAGGATTTCTCTAGGCCCGCTGTATATGATTACACATCCGCAAATGCTAAAAGAGGTATCTTGATTTTTCTTCAGTCCGCCTTCCATTACTAAGCGCATTCTCAAGACTGCTTCTTTCATATCTTTTTCCTTTCAGAAACCAAACTGATCTTCTTACAGTATATCTTCACTCGCTTTGCCCTTCTGTATGTTGTACCGTTCAGCAATGTACAAGGGTGACCTGTCGGACTAATCATCCTATAATTTCACATTTACCTTCACGTACCTTCTTTGGTGATTTTATGATAATGCTTATCTGCAGATAAGAAGTCACCTGTTTCACAGATTATTGACACTAATAATAATCTAGTTCCTATTTCACCTGCAGATTTCAGTAACTTCGAAGGTACGTCATCGACTCCAGCTGACGTGATTAAGCTCATATCGTTCAGTTCTTGGTCAACCTCCGACCGCTGCACTGGATCTCCTATTTCTGCCGTGTCCAGTTCCTCCTCCAATTCTATCACACTTTGGGACAGTTCTGCACCATCATCAGGCCTTGACGTAGTTTTACCATTTTTCTGTCCTTTCTTTACATTTAATAGAGATTTTCCATCTCCCACTCGCAGGTTAATAACTTCCAATTCCATCTTTATGTACGCTGTGTCATTTTTCCTGCAGTCCTGTCTTTTTCTGCATTTTTATAAGTTTCTCCATGTGTTCTCCTTTAGCTTCTATGCATTTCGTGTTAATTTTATTCCTTACACATACTTACGCGTTTCTACCACATTCATAAGATATCCATTATTCTTCTTTCATTCATATAATTCATATACTCGAGTTGCTGA
The DNA here is from genome assembly GCF_021461395.2 of Schistocerca americana. Classification (NCBI taxonomy): domain Eukaryota; kingdom Metazoa; phylum Arthropoda; class Insecta; order Orthoptera; family Acrididae; genus Schistocerca; species Schistocerca americana. Next base: position 136,085,478 of record NC_060123.1, read on the forward strand.
GTCGTCCATAATTTCGTCCCCTCTACTTTCTCCATGCATGCGGTGTCCACACTTGACTTAAATATTACCTTTTTAAATTCCACTCCTCTTCTACCGAACTGCTCCCGACTATCTTACCTACACCATTTGCCAGTGTCTCAGAGAATTTCCATTTCATCTCGTCCTGTCTTAAATTTTTAGTATTTGATTTTACCATATGTTCGTGTTTATTTTTCTTGGGTTTCAGCCTGCTGTTCATCGTGGTACGAGTCTGTACCGCACCAGGGTGTTCTTTTCAGTTCAAGTTTTAATTCTACATCTTGGCATTACCATGTGGAGTGCTCCTGGTATCTCCCTCTGTCTCTTGGTCCTTTCTGAGCACCCTTGTCTTTTGATTTGGGAAGAGGATGTTCCCTAAACCACTTCAAATCTGTTGCAAAACTCTAGAAAGCTCACTCCCCTATAATTCCTTTCCCTCAATCCATATTCTCCAGAAATCCTGCATACCGCACTCTTCCCCGTAATAACTTTCCCGTCTTACATGACTATCAAATTTTTACCTCACATGTCGTATCAATACGTTTCCTCGTGTACTCGTTTGTGATGTGAGCATGTAAACTGGTACAATGGTGTTTGGTGTTGGCTAGCTTTCAGTTCGTGGAAGAAATTATTCGATCACTTCGTTGCATAGCACACTGGACTCGCATTCGGGAGGACGACGGTCATCCTGATTTAGGTTTTCCGTGGTTTCCCTAAATCGCTCCAGGCAAATGCCGGGATGGTTTCTTTGAAAGGGCACGGCCGACTTCCTCCCCCGTCCTTTCCTAACCCGATGAGACCGATGACCTCGCAGTTTGGTCTCTTCCCCCAAACAACCCAATCAACTTCGTTGCTCACAGCAGCTATCCCTGTTATCTGCGTGTTTGTTCATAACAATGTCAGCCTGTTACGTCATTCACTGGTGCTGTCTTTGTTACGCGATAATATCGCGTCTACGTAATCACTGTCATATTTCCATATCGCTTCACTAATTATTACCAAGACGAACTTCACCCTCTTCATTTCTCCTTCTCAGGTTTTTCAGTTCCCCTACAACAGTCAAGCTCCCAACATTTCATGCTCAGATTCATACAACATTTATTCTTCGTCTTCTTGATGACCCCTTCCTGGACAGTTTTCACCCGGAGAGAGGGGTGCTAGTTTATCTCCGGAATTCCTTATGAAGCAGGCAGTTGTCAAGAGATTATTTTCAGAAGACTGAATATCCTATGCATACACGTTTTGTGTCCACAGCGCAGTGGTTTCCATTGTTCCACAGCCTTCTGCATCCTCCTGCTGTTGATCGCTGCTGATTCTTCCACCTGTATTGGCAGTTTCCCACCACGAGGTAAAGCGGGTGCTCTGAATCTCTGTCCGCTTCTCCGACGTCTTCTGGGAAGAACGAGTGTGACTCGTTGTATCGAAAGTCTTCGGCCGGCATAACTGATGATTTTTGCTTAAAATCTAAGCAATAGTTGAGACTGAAACCGGCACACAGGACCTTTGGATTTACAATCAGAGACGCTTTCCCTAGACCAACGGCTCACAATAAATCGCTCCATACCTTCTGAATTGTGTTAGAAGTGCTTTCGGATCACTCCACGGATGAATAATTTACCTCGTTACTATTACACTACTTACTTATTGATGCATGAATAGTTTACCTCCTTACTATTATTAATTGCGTATACTCCACGTATTGTGTTTTAAGCCTTACGAGTGTTTTCATAGCTTTTAAAAATTCACAATCACACTTCTTTGGGTCTGTGTATGAAGTCAGGAATCTGAATGAGGCTAGGAAAAAATATTTTGTACTTTTTAGTCTGATTTAAAAACGCGCGATATAAAAAATCAATTTCTTTTTAAATAATTACTTTTTTTATGCAGGCCTGCACATTTTCCCATCTTCTGCCAATATTTACACTTGTATGTATCTGTTTCACTCAACAGCTTTAATAAAGTGTTTCGAACATTCTAGTTTTGCTTTGCTTCTGATAGTTCCCACTCTGTAGCTCATTTTTGCATCTGGATATAGGCCTATTTTCTTGAGTACTGTAGCAGATACGTCAGTCGTGTCCCTTTGTCGTGTTAGTTCAGACAACAGACGTGTATCCTCATGATCGGTAACTGTTTCGCTTTTGATGTGAGAAGTACCCATGCCAAATTTAATTTTTCGGCACAAGAAATCACCTGAATTCTCTTGAAAATGTTCTAAAGTTGCCGAGAAGCTGACTCTAGAACATTTGTGATGATTGGCTGGAGGTGAGAATGACCAGCATCATCTGATATTGTATTGTAAGTAGGCGTCATAGGTTTTGTGAACTTCACAGTGGTGACAACAGTTGAAGTCACGGGTTTCAATTACTAACGGACGCCTTTGCGTCCGCAGTACGTCGTTCTTAGGACCGATGCCCGAGCTGCTGTTGCGCTGTGTGGCCCACACTATTTTCATTAGCTCTAAGTCTGGTATTGCCTATGGCACAAACAAAACTTATTTCTAACGCATTGTTAGACACGTCTCTTTATTTTTTGTAAGTGTACTGTTGTGAGTTTCAATTTTCAATCCTCTGTACTAAACTGATAACACGACGTGAAGAAAATGCGTATTTGGTAAAGAGCAGTTGTAACGAAGAGGAGAGAGAAGCGTTGTGACTATTCACTCGTAAAGATTTCCTTTTGTCTCAAACGAAACGAAAACCTAATATTGGCGATAGCAAAAAGGGCGACACAATTAGTAAAACGGTCCAGAAGTGCGGCAGGAAACCATCTTCCCAACCTTGCAGCTAGTTGTAAGTAATGGTGCTGAACCCACATCCAGAGACACGGTGTTCAAACCCACTTCTGACCATCTGAGGTTTCCTGTATAGTGTGGCAAATACTAATTGCCAGAAGCTGGTTCTAGTGAGCTCGCCGTCGACGGAACGTTAATCCTTTGAGTCCCAACAATATGAAAAAAATACAGTTTTGAAATTTTTCACGTAATTAACCTTTATTATCATAATAAACAACGAATATAAGATGAAATTGGCAAAAATTAAACAATCCATTGTTTTAAGAAGGTGCTTTCGGTTTTGAGCCTATGGGACATACAGTTTTCAGCCACCCATCATTTCATGAGATGTATTTAGAAGAAAATTCGCAGTTTTCGTAGATGTAATCCCACAACACGAAACGTTCATGAACACTTAACGCCTAAAACAAATTATGGTACAAAATAACAAGCAAAAATGGCCCTAAAATTTAATAAATCATGTATCACAACTACAGTACGTACTATCACAGTGGTTTCATTTCGATACTACACATAAAAGCAGTAGCACAAACTCAGATTTACGTTATAAGAACTTACATATACTTTTTTTCACCGTCACGATGTCCTCAATATGGACACTACACATCAAGCCGCATGTCAGAAGCTACTACGATTGCGTAGCACAATCTCCGCGCCGACTCTTGTTTTGAATGCTATAAGTGACTGCAACAAAGTACTACATTCGTAGAAATACCTCACTGTAGTGTCAGAAGTATCTGTGGTTTTATGCGAAAGCTACTGGAAAAAAAGAGAGAGAGACGGCGGTTTCTGGCATAAACCCCTCCACCAGTGTTTGCTACCATTGCCCAGCGGGTCGCGTGCTGCCGTTATAAACGCAGCGCCCATTGTCCCAGCGCGGTGGCTGCAAACACGCTTCAAGGTCGGCGGCGCTATTTGTCGGCGCGGCGTCGGCGTTATGACGGAAGGCAGAGCAGAACGGACTGCGAGCAGTAATTGCTCCGCACCGTCTCCCGAGAAAACGCCTTGTGCAAGTCTTCTTTTTAGTGGCCGCTCCCGTAGACTTATTTTTACCTCCGATCCAACGCTGCGGCACATGACGCTTCAAACCGCTGCACACGGATTTCATACACGTTCGTCCTCCGGCTATACCACATTTGTTCACGTACTTCGCAAGCCACTTTATGGTTTGTTGCGGAGGGTACTGGATACCAGTGTCTTCCAGCCCTTTTACCCCCCTTCCCACTGTTTCCTGTACCCCTCGCGATTGGCACGCAGGAGGACCAACTAACGGGCCTCTGCCTCGTCTGTATGAGCTGTAAATAATGTAAACGTTATTGTAATGATAACTGCGCGATACGGGACAAACAAAGTTGTAGCAGGGTTATTGGCAAAAGTTAAGCTTTGCGGCCATTTACATGTCAGTTCTACCTAAGTTTATTTTCTGGCATTAATCGACCCCCCCCCCCCCCCCCCTTCAGCCCCGTACAGTACAGACTACCCCGGTACTCGGAACCAGTTGCAGATTGCCTATCTAACAGCTTCCAGGGGCGACAAGAATTTGATTTCCAATATTTCGCGTAATTATCGACAAAATTTAAAAATTTTAAATGCTGCCATAATCTCCTCATTTGCAGGTATAATCTTACGTTAAAAGTTTTAACTCAACGAGACGAGTAGTACAGTTAGGAACTGTTTGTCTTGAGGCAACGTAACCGTAAGCTCGCGAACACCCTGACTCAGTCCATCCAGTATTTGACGATGAGAACACTTAGTGACTTTCAACAAACTTTACACATAATTTTAATCCCATACGAAACATTCTCGCTTACTTGCTTGGCGTCATATATTTAACACGTTAACACATTGGGAAAATCATTAGATATTTGAATTTGTGTTATACATGGGACTCCAATTCTTTTATGAATTTGTATTTAGTTTCGACCAAGGTTGCAGGTTCACGGTTTCATTTGAGTTTTGAGGTGATATTGAGGTTTTAATAGCAAACAAAAACTATTACGACGAAAGAAATATCCGACATTTAGGTGCAGTGGGGCACTGAGCGAACTCAGCGGCGACAGGTGAAAATTCGTTCCGTACCGGGAATCGAACCCTGTTTTCCTGCGTTACGCGAGAGGTCGCCTGTAACTCCTCGGCTATCCGAGCACGTCCACCCATCCGACCCAAATCTCTGTATGCCGCACGCTGCAGAGCAGCGTCTACTGCTGTCCATTGTCGCAGCCTAACTGCATTCCCGGAAGGATTCGGATACTGTTGCGAAAAGAAGTCCACTAAACGTCAGCTCTAAAATGCATACCTTCTGACAGGTTCAGATAGATTATATAATGGTAAGACAGCGATTTAGGAACCAGGTTTTAAACTGTAAGACATTTCCAGGGGCAGATGTGGACTCTGACCACAATCTATTGGTTATGAACTTTAGATTAACAATAAAGATACTGCAAAAAGGTGGGAATTTAAGGAGATGGGGCCTGGATAAACTGACTAAACCAGAGGTTGTACAGAGTTCGGGGAGAGCATAAGGGAACAATTGGCAAGAATGGGGGAAAGAAATACAGTAGAAGAAGAATGGGTAGCTTTGAGGGATGAAGTAGTGAAGGCAGCAGAGGATCAAGTAGGTAAAAAGACGAGGGCTAATAGAAATCATTGGGTGGCAGAAGAAATATTGAATTTAATTGACGAAAGGAGAAAATATAAAAATGCAGTAAGTGAAGCAGGCAAAAAGGAATACAAACGTTTCAAAAATGGGATCGACAGGAAGTGCAAAATGGCTAAGCAGGGATGGCTAGAGGACAAATGTAAGGATGTAGAGGCTTATCTCACTAGGGGTAAGATAGATATTGCCTACAGGAAAATTAAAGACCTTTGGAGAAAAGAGAACCACTTGTATGAATATCAAGAGCTCAGATGGAATCCCAGTTCTAAGCAAAGAAGGAAAGCAGAAAGGTGGAAGGAGTATATAGAGGGTCTATACAGGGGCGATGTACTTGAGGACAATAATATGGAAATGGAAGAGGATGTAGATGAAGATGAAACGAGAGATATGATACTGCGTGAAGAGTTTGACAGAGCACTGAAAGACCTGAGTCGAAACAAGGCCCCGGGAGTAGACAATATTCCATTAGAACTACTGATGACCTTGGGAGAGCCAGTCCTGACAAAACTCTACCATCTGGTGAGCAAAATGTATGAGACAGGCGAAATACCCTCAGACTTCAAGAAGAATATAATAATTCCAATCCCGAAGAAAGCAGGCGTTGACAGAAGTGAAAATTACTGAACCATCAGTTTAATAAGTCACGGCTGCAAAATACTAACGCGAATTCTTTACAGACGAATGGAAAAACTGGTAGAAGCCGACCTCAGGGAAGATCAGTTTCGATTCCGTAGAAATGTTGGAACACGTGAGGCAATACTGACCCTACGACTTATCTTAGAAGAAAGATTAAGGAAAGGCAAACATACGTTTCTAGCATTTGTAGACTAAGAGAAAGCTTTTGACAAGGTTGACTGGAATACTCTCTACAAATTCTGAAGGTGGCAGGGGTAAAATACAGGGAGCGAAAGGCTATTTACAATTTGTACAGAAACCAGATGGCAGTTATAAGAGTCGAGGGGTATGAAAGGGAAGCAGTGGTTGGGAAGGGAGTGAGACAGGGTTGCAACCTCTCCCCAATGGTATTCAGTCTGTATATTGAGCAAGCAGTAAAGGAAACAAAAGAAAAATTCGGAGTAGGGATTAAAATCCATGGAGAAGAAATAAAAACTTAAAGGTTCGCCGATGACATTGTAATTCTGTCAGAGACAGCAAAGGACTTGGAAGAGCAGTTGAACGGAATGGACAGTGTCCTAAAAGGAGGATATAAGATGAACATCAACAAAAGTAAAACGAGGATAATGGAATGTAGTCGAACTATTCGGGTGATGCTGAGGGAATTAGATTAGGAAATGAGACACTTCAAGTAGTAAAGGAGTTTTGCTATTTGGGGAGCAAAATAACTGATGATGGTCGAAGTAGAGAGAATATAAAGTGTAGACTGGCAATGGCAAGGAAAGCGTTTCTGAAGAAGAGAAATTTGTTAACATCGAGTATAGATTTAAGTGTCAGGGAGTCGTTTCTGAAAGTATATGAATGGAGTGGAAGTGAAACATGGAGGATAACTAGTTTGGACAAGAAGGGAATAGAAGCTTTCGAAATGTGGTGCTACAGAAGAATGCTGAAGATTAGATGGGTAGATCACATAACTAATGAGGAGGTACGGAATATGATTGGGGAGAAGAGGAGTTTGTGACACAACTTGACTAGAAGAAGGGATCGGTTGGTAGGACATGTTCTGAGGCATCAAGGGATCACAAATTTAGTATTGGAGGGCAGCGTGGAGGGTAAAAATCGTAGAGGGAGACCAAGAGATGAATACACTAAGCAGATTCAGAAGAATGTAGGTTGCAGTAGGTACTGGGAGATGAAGAAGCTTGCACAGAATAGAGTAGCGTGGAGAGCTGCATCAAACCAGTCTCAGGACTGAAGACCACAACAACAACAAGAAGATCGATGGGTGCTTGTTCATATTCGATACTATGAAAGAGATCTCTTCTACTGCAAGCTCATTGTTTCCATAATTTGAGAGGAGGTAGTTCTGGCCAAAACATGTAACAAAATGTCCGTAAACATGGTTCTAAAATGCACACGTCAAGAGGTATGAACACTAGTTCTTCTTCGATACTGTGAAACACATCTATTCCATTGAACAACTGTTTATAGCTCTTAAAAATTTGTAAATTTATGGTAAGATCTTATGGGACCAAACTACTGAGGTCATCGGTCCCAAAGCTTACACACTACTTAATCTAACTTAGACTAACTTACGCTACGGACAACACACACACCCATGCCCGAGGGAGCACTCGAACCTCCGACGGGGGGGGGAGCCTCGAGGACCGTGACAAGACACCTCTGACTACCCGGCTACCCCGCGCGGCTATAGCTCTTAAGGTATGTGTTTTAGAACCCATGTTTGCTGGCCTTTTTTAGTTGTTTTGGTCCACACTACCTCCTCTCAAAATATTGAGTGCAAAGGGTTTGCAGTAGAAGAGATCTCTTTCATTGTATTGAAGATGAACAAGTACCCATAAATCTTAAGGTATGCATTTCAGAGCGCATGTTTACTGGACTTTCTTTCTTCTTTTTGTGAGTACTACCACCTCTTAAAATACTGGACACTTTTTTAACACCCTGTATATAAAAAACTACTACGAAATGATTGTTTATTATCAGCATCCAGCACCAACAAAACGTGTATGTCATAGACTTCAGTATGGGCGCCATCAATGATGCCATCTTACCATTGCTCAAAATCGAAAATATAGTGCTGTCTGAAGTGACTCAGCTGCAGCTGGCAAACCAACCACTACTTGCCGTTACCACCGCAATGCCTCACCCAACTAAGAGTAGCTTGTTTTGTTAGGGAGGCTTGTGACATCATTGTACGGCGTTACCTACGCTATACGTCAAAATTATTACAAAATATCTTCTTATCCAGATAAGCTCGTCTATATTTTTATTTTATGTTGAATGCCTAGTTTTTGGAAGATATAGTGTATTAAAGTAAAAATTGGTATCCTACACGAATTGCCGGTTCCGTTCCCATACAAATCATGTTTATAGCATGTAGATTGAAACGAGTTTGCCGTGCGGGATTAACCGAGCTGTCTAGGGCACTGCAGTGAGGGACTGTGCGGCTGGCCCCGCCGGGGGTTCGAGTCCTTCCTCGGGCATGGGTGTGTGTGTTTGTCCTTAGGATAGTTTAGGTTAAGTAGTGTGTAAGCTTAGGGACTGATAACCTTAGCAGTTAAGTCCCATAAGATTTCACACACATTTGAACATTTTTTGAAACGAGTCGACAAAGTACAGAAGGGCTGAAAAAATACAAAAAAAGATCACTGCAAAATCGTCAAAGTAAAAATTGAGCACAGTTTTATTGTTATGTATATCAAATAATTATGTTTGACTGGGAGAGTACAAATCACTTCGCTTGTTTCAAAGTTCTTTTTGAAGAAAGTGTGGAAAAACAATTTGAGCAGTGCTCTTGCATAGGGCTTGTTGGAGGCTATCTGCCACTGCACCGAATATTCCTGTGCGAATGAGACGTAGTTCTGACGTACAGTAAATGTTTGTAATGTTGGACATAAGTTGTAAAAAGCACGAAAAGCAGATACTTGAATCTCATGATGAGCCCTGATAGAGTAAGTGTGAGTAAAATGACTGGTTTCAACAAATGGATAATTTCAAACAATTTTTTATCGAAGCCAGCAGTGTCTTCTTTTCTTCATTTGTGAGGCCATATTGTCCGTAGCTGCTTTACAATTCCTCACGATATTTTCATTCCGTCCTTGCAACTACAAGAAAATGCGTGTTTTTCTCACCAGACGCGTTTCGCTTTATTGAGGTAAAGCATCATCAGTAGCTGGTGAAAAAAACAGGTATTTTCTTGTAGTTGCAACGACAGAACGAAAATACCGACAACAAGTGTCTTTTATGTTCCACCATAATCAACGTTTATTGCTTGAAAATTTAGATAATGATGACGAAAACTACCGAGTGGCTTCAGTCGACTTAAGACGGACAAAAGGATCGGATAAATCAACAGAATTATTCAGGGAGATAGAGTATGCATAGAGCGGCTGTTGTTATGTTATTTAGCGCTCCTGCGATGCCACGCTGTACTGCTAGCCCCCATGTTTTTTGAAGCCATTACGAACGAGTGACTAACCGTAAAAGGCACGGCAAGGAACTAGCGCTCGGCTGAAATAGGAAAACGGTCACCTGACGCCCGTCAGTCGCCGTGTGGTGTGATCTTAATCTTGACGACCATATTTACGAAAGCGTTGTTAAGATTTGCATCGGAGCTAAATATTAGTGACAAGCAAGACTATAAATATGGTTGCTCCTCCTTTCATTCGCAGCAGTTTAAGCAGAGCCCTTAGGTTCCTGCCTAACTACACCAACGGAAATCGCAACGTATTCGGAAAGAAGCAGCGAAATGTTTGTGGCAGGCAAGAACAAAATGTCATTGCTGCTCATCTGACTCGCACCACTTGGATTCCTGCCTAACCACACTCTCGGAAGTAGCGACATATTCGGAAAAATAAACGGTCAAATATTTGCGACAACAAATAATATAAATGTCATTGCTGGCTGTTTCTCTCGCAACAATTACAACTTTCGTTTTTTAAATCAGACTGAAGTCACGAAATCTAAGTAACTCATTTATGATAGGAAACAGTCTTATATGTAAATAACAGTACACTGTAAAATGTAAATAATTTCGCATATTGCAGATGTACTGTTAAATGCATAAAAAAGTTCCAGATTGTGTTACAGTCGATATGAAAAAAAAAAAGAAAATTAGCATGTACCAGGACGTGAACCTACTTCCTGCGATTCCGTAACTCCATGTTTCTAACAGGTGACCACAACGATCGCGTAGAAATTCGAACATTATTATTGTTCGTCTTAGAACCTCCTAAGGAATTTTACAGCTGATGCATCTTTAACTGACATTTAATTACAAGTGATATCTAGAGCGACGTGTTTCTGATAAATCTTCAAATGGTTCAAATGGCTCTGAGCACTATGGGACTTAATATCTGAGGTTATCAGTCCCCTGGAACTTAGAACTACTTAAACCTAACTAACCCAAGGACATCACACACATCCGTGCCCGAGGCAGGATTCGAACCTGCGACCGTAGCAGTCGCGCGGTTCCGGACTGCAGCGCCTAGAACCGCTCGACCATCACACACATCCATGCCCGAGGCAGGATTCGAACCTGCGACCGTAGCAGTCGCGCGGTTCCGGACTGCAGCGCCTAGAACCGCTCGACCACTGCGGCTGGCGATAAATCTTCAATGCACCGTTGCCCCGAAACAGCAAGGCGTCATAAAACACAAGATGCAGAAGGGAAACAACTAAATACGATGAATCCTCTTTGAAAACAGTAACTAGCGAGGGATGTTACATAACCGATTTCCAGTTTCAGCCGAACGCCAGCCGAAAGCGGCTGTGGCTTCCTCATTTTAGTCACTCGTCTTTCTGTGGTTCATTTGAAACCGAGGAAGTACGTGCGCGAACTTGTAAGATAAGCATTTACCTAATATCTCTTCGAAGTCATGCATAACGTTTCCGCAATTTATAAGTGCTCGAACAAAAGCAGTAAAACTGCGAGTATATCTTAAGTGCCTAGTGTTTAAAAATATTATCTGTTAGTGGTTTTGTACATCTGTGATACACACCAGCACAGAGAGTACTCTCTCATTTAACTTTAGGTGAATATGTCGGTAATTTCTTTGCGGACTGTCATATACAATGCCACTCAGTTTTGACTTCCGAAAACATGGCGGAGGGTTGTTCAATTTGCTTCTCTTTGGACGAGGTGTTGCGTCTCTGTTGTATTCCATCTCTTTCGAATTATTCTACGTGACCGTTACCTGGAATCGAAACGGTCAGTTACGACAGTAACGGCACCGCCGTCGCCTTGTCACTCATATACAGCGAGTGTCGTGAGAAACGAGTTGTTTTCCTTTCATTGGAGACAGTCCTCCCGGTGCTCCTGCGACGTCATTGCTGCGCTAAATGACAGGCGATGATGAGTTCCACAAGGACGTCTCGGGGGAAGAACCGGTTTACTGGAGCTCCTGAAGAAGACTGGATTTTCCAGACGACCAGCGTTCCATCATAATGTCAAATATTTGCTACCTTAATCTTGGTAAGGAATTAATCATTGACGGAATTGCTACACATTCTTTCATTTGTAACAACAGACCAGGTACATAGAACATGCTTTCATCTGTGGATGCACTCGAAGCATAGCACAAGATTAAGTGCTTAGCAGCCAAGAACATCATCATAATCCATTTAGCACCCAAAACTGAATAAATACGTGTCTCGTATAGAGAAAAGCAGCAGTGATAACCTCACGACTGTCGTAACCTCCCCACAAAAAAATATGGATTCTCATTTAGTGTAACCTCAAAACAGAAAAATTCCTAAACCTCTAAACAGTAAAAAATATAATTATGTCGTTCATTCACATTCAGCGTAACCTCCGTCAGATAAATTCGGTAATCTTGCAATAATACAATGTGACTAATCTCTCAATAATAAATGTGACTCAGTTACAACCTTTGAATAATTGACTGTGAATTTAACCCGGTAAATTTTGGACGTCAGCAGTGCTGCGTCATGGCCCTGAAAGATCATTCTGAATAAAAAAAAGAAAAATTGTTACCTCAATGAAGTCGCCGGATAACGCGTATATATCTGCTCTTACAATAAATTTTTCTGGCACAGCCCTGTGCAATGCTGGCCGATAGATTTATCATTTTATGAAAGGAAACAACTGATTTTTCTTTTGCAATAATCGGGATGATCATGGATTGGAGAAATTAGTAAATTCTTTAACTTGAAATGAATAGTTGTTAAAAGTGACTTTTTATGAGAAAGATTATTATTAGGAGATTTTTCTAAAACATTTACATGGGACTTGAGATAACAATACTACATATGCGCGAGGCTGCTTTTTACCTTATACAATAATGCTCAGGCTCCGGCATCGCTGCACCACGACCGGCCCAGCCAACACGATACACCAGACCAGACTGCTCGCTAGCAACTACTTACTGCTACAGCTACACAGTTCCTACTGCAGTCAACACTGCTCTCTGGTCTGAGATTCTCTTATACCTTACATATCGCAGGCAGCGCGTGAGCAATACATCGAAATTACATCTGCTCGGACCTCTTACATAACCCTCCACTGCGGGGGCAAAAATTTGGCAGCGATGGTGAGTCAATTGGACTTGCCATGAGCAACAAATTTTTAAAAAAAATCTATTTAGTTACTAAGTCTACAGTCACAGAGTATATGCATTATTGATAAGTGCAGAACATAATAAAAATGAAATAGAGTGCACACGCACTGAGTGCAGAATATATCAAGAATTGACAAAATGTATATGCAATGAGTACAAAAGATATTAACAAATAACAAAGTGCACACGCACTGTATAAGTCTTTAGCATTTTTACATAACATATCATGAAGTGAAATAAAGTGCACACGCATTGAATACAAAATATATTAACAAATTGCATAAAGTGCACACGCACTGTAGAAGTCCTTAGCATTTTTACAACATATCATGGAGTGAAATAAAGTGCACACGCACTGTAGAAGTCTTTATCATATTTACAACATAACATGGAGTGAAATAAAGTGTACACGCACTGAATACAAAATATATTAACAAATTACATAAAGTGCAGATGCACTGAATACAAGATATATTAACAAATTACATAAAGTGTACACGCACTGTAGACGTATGTAGCATTTTTACAACATATCATGGCGTGAAATAAAGTGCACACACACTGTAGAAGTCTTTAGCATTTTTAGGACAGCTAATCTTATTATCAAATGAAATGAAGTGCACAAGCACTGAAAAGTCTTTAGCATATTTCAAGAACTAGGAAAGGAATGGGAAGGATTGCATCATGGTTGTAGCACAGTAGGTTGCACGTACCTGCACTGAAAGTCCATATCTTTCTACAGAAGCACAACACCAAGTGAGACAATCTGAAGTTCTCTTCCCTGAAGTATTCATCAGTGTAGTCAAGACACTGAAACGTTGCATCAATATTGTATGTTATCATTTTGATAGTACACTAGGTACACCAAACAGTAGGACCATAATGACCTCTCTATCGTTCAAGGTGGTGGACAGTTTGATATGTCAACACCACATTCTTGTAGAATCCATACTCTCACATCAACGTAGAATTAGTGCAAAAACCAAATATAGTGCCCCATGATCATGAGGATGGACAGGACAAACGGATATTGCAGTAATTTCTGGTAATTAGGTCAGAAGGTGAAGGACATTAAGTCTTATGCTAGTCATCATTGAAATTACACTAGTCTATCAACCGATTTGAGTAATTATTGGCATTCATTGGCTATTTACACAGCATTTAACTAGTATGTATGGAGTATTACAGAACATTATTCATAAGTCATCTCAATGTAGTAATTATTGGCACTCATTGGCTAGTTACAAAGCATTGTTTTATGCATTATTCAGAAGTCATCATTCAAAATGAGTTAATTATTGGCATAGCATTTATACATAATTCATCTAACTATAGTAATCGTTGGCATTCATTGGCCAGTAACTTAACATGTAGCAAGTACTGAATATTACAAAACACTATCCATAACTCATCTGATTGCGGTAATTATTGGCACTCATTGGCCAGTTACAAACTATTCATATAGTTTTACAAAACATTATTCAGTATTATTCAGAAGTCATCATTCAAAACAAGAGTTAATTATTGGCATAGCATTTATAGAGTATAACAGAAATATTATTTACAGAAATTATTGGCATAGCATTTATGCATTATTACAAAACATCATTCAGTATTAGTCAGAACTCATCATTCAAGTGACATAGGACATATTTAAAATGTAACACACTGTAACTATTACTCAAGGTCTGTGGTCCAATAATATATAGATATAATGGATTCAATACATCTGAGAAATTTGCATTATTTAGGACTAGAAATATCCTAAACTGGTAGCATTATTTGGATGTATACTGGTAATAGTTCGGACTGGTAATAATTTTTTTTTGTGTTAGCAATGCATTGCGTTGGGATCGATAATTGCTGGGGCATGAAAATATATGCTTTTGACTTATTGCTGGAAATAAGGATTAATAACGTCATTCGTCATGAGTCAGCTGTAGCAAGGTTATGAAACAAGTAGAGTATATGTGATCACATTCATGAATGATACACACAAAAAATGGTTCAAATGGCTCTGAGCACTATGGGACTTAACATCTATGGTCATCAGTCCCCTAGAACTTAGAACTACTTAAACCTAACTAACCTAAGGACAGCACACAACACCCAGCCATCACGAGGCAGAGAAAATCCCTGACCCCGCAGGGAATCGAACCCGGGTGATACACACAAATGGATAAAAAAATGCAAGTACTAGAACAGGTTTAATGACTAACTGCTTATAGCACATTAATTTCATGAATAGCTTCTCCTGAAAAAAAAAATACAAAATGGATTATTGAGCTGAAAGAAGAAACGCATATTATGCTGAAAAGTAGAGAACTTCGCATTAACAGGTAATCAAACGTGTACTCAATATGCATGTTCTCTAGCTGTCTTTTCCAAAATATTCAGTCATTATACCATGCGACATAAGACATACTGTCAAAAGGAACTGCAACAAATACTTAAATAACTACATAGCATTTCTTAACTAATAGTAAATATATAAACTTCATCTGCAAAGAAAAACTTCATTATTCATATTACCATAACTTCATCACTATCATCACTTGCAAAGAGAAACTTCATTATTCATATTACCATATTCTGCATGTAACTATTCATCATCATTTATTATCATCTGCAAAAAATAGACACTTCATTATTCATATTCATATTACCATTTACTTCATACAACTATCGATAGTATAGAGTTTCTTATTTCTAGCATATTTCATCACTAAAACTAAGATGTGTAGTTCTGTCTGACAGCCTGCATCAATCGCCTCGTATTCTGAAAGAAAAATAATTAGTCAAGACTGCTATCATACGATGTGTATAGTATATTCTGGTTAATGCTTGTTAATTCTGATCCATTTACTCTTCATGACAAGATATTGCAGTTTCTTTCGTTCATTCCGATGGTAAAATTTCCATTTCAGAGTAAACCACTGTGGTTTGTTTAATTTATTTCTTGTACACATTATTGCTTTCTGAAAATGATGAATAAGGATTAATATCTTGCATTTAAATCACATACTCATTAAATAAAAACTTGTTTCTAGTGATATAATTAAGCATACAGCATACCATGACAGAAAACGTATTACGTCAATAACATAGACAGTTTTCAAGTGAAAAAATGTACACACAGTATCACAATGTAGTAGCAAAAATGTAAAATAGTCACGACGTTGAGATATCATAAGGCAAAATGTCAAAGTCTACTGGTGTTTGTTATATCTTAAAGATTACATAGTGTATACAGACAAAAATTCTACTTTCGATAGGAAAACAATCACACATACACAAAAAATGGAAAATGTGCACGGTCTGATATATAACGACAAGAAAAGCAACCTGCTAACCTTACCTTGGCGGGCACTTGCCAAGAAAAAATATGATAATCATCAGTAAGTAGTCACATAGATAGAATTGCATAAGTGGTCATAAAATATGTAAGTTTATCTGGAAAAATGTGGACGGTCCGATGTGTAACGACAAGAAAAGCGACCTGCTAACCTTACCTTGCCGGGCACTTGCCAAGAAAAAATATGATAATCATCAGTAAGTGTTCATATAAATATAATTGCATAAGTGGTCATATAAAATTCAGGAAATGGCATTACAGTGTGATAAATCATAAAGTATATTCATTCAATAAAGGGTTTAATATTGGAGACATGGTGATTGCCTTTGCTTTTTCTGGTTCTCAAAGTTTCGACGTGTACTACATTGGGGTGAGGAATGCTGCGAATTCGTTATGGACCTGCGTATAGAAGCTCAAATTTACTGCATCTACTCTTTCCTCTGTTGGATAAATAGTGCGTACGTACTAATATCATCTGTCCTATGTGAAAGTCACGGCGTGTATAAACCTGTTTCTGCTGTCGTCTCCGGCGCTCTGCGGCACGTTTGATGTTGTTCAGAGAAAAGTCTTCAGATGGAACTTTGGGCGTACCCCAAGGAAGTTTTATAGGATGATACTGTCCGTAATAGTGGATAATGTCGAAAGTTTGATGAGGCTTTTCGCCAATGAGACTGTATTATATAAAGAAGTCGCAACGCTAGAGAATAGTAGCAAAATTCACTTAAACCTGGAAATAACCGACGCCTGCTGCATGGATTTGCAGTTAATCTCAGCATAAAGAAATTTATCGCATTTCGCATAAATAGGCGGCAAAACCAATTATTGTTTGATTTCACAGCGCACAGCCACTCGAAGCAGTCACATCCATTAAATGTCTGGGAACAGGATACGGGCTGACGTAAAGTGGAACGACCATATAAAACTAATCGTAGGAGAATCAAATGCTAGATTGAAATTCATTGTAAGAATCCTCAGGAAATTAGTTTACCGACGAAGAACGTAGCTTATAAAACCCTCGTTCCACCGGCTCTCGAATACAGCTCGCCAGTTGTGACCTTTACAAAACGGGATTGACAAATGAAATAGAGAAGATCCAAAGAAGAGCTACAAGTTTTGTCGCAGATTCCTTTTGTAGGCATCTCGGAGGTGTCAACCCAACTCCAGTGGCAGACTGTACGAGAGAGGCGTTGTGTGTCACGACATAGTTTACTGTTAAAATTCCGAGAGTGTACATTGCTAGATGATTCAGCCACTATATTGCATCTGTATTTTCACGAAAAGTTCATGAAGGCAAGATTAGAGAGATTAGAACACGCATGGAGGCTTGACTTACCAATTGTCACTTTTCGTGAGAGAGACACGAGAAAAAGGGAACCGGAAATGACAGTGGCGCACGAAATATTCCCCGCCTTTCGCCATAAGGTAGCTTGCTGTAAAGATGTTGATGTAAATGGATACAGAAATAAATCTCTACTGAAATTTGGATAAATAATTGGGTACGACATTACAGAAATAATAACAGGAAACATAAATCAACATTTTCCAAGCACTTGACGCTGTAATTGTGTCGCTATATTTCGTACGTCGCAGATATTTGTAATTCAGCTGAATAACTGTCAAAAGAAAAAGCGTCATACCTGGTACGTTACATACAAATATCAGGAATCTTCATGTACAACATTCACACACATAACATAATGTTATTTAATAGGATGAAAATGACTTAATTTCGTCCCCAATACTGCAGTTAGTCATCTAAGTAGATAAATACAATTCAACCTAGTTGATCCAGTACAATGTAACTGAGGTAAAATTTAAGTAAGTTGATCATTCTTTTGCACGGCTGTTTATTCCCAAACTGTCTGATAACCTGTTTTATACGAGGGCGAGTGAAATGAAAACCTTAAATTTGTAATAACAAATCGAAATTTGGTAAGCGTGCTACAAAGAGCGTCAGAATGGCCTGTAGATGACAGCATAGTGCAGATGCACACATACCGTCGCAGTATCAGTATGAAGATGGCCGCCCCACTTGCGACATGCACCAAGGAAGAACAGCGTTCTGTTATTCGGTTTTTGCGTAGTGAAGGTGTGAAACCTATTGAAATTCATAGACGAATGAAGGTTCAGTGCGGTGATGCATGTTCTGTCACAGCAGCAAGTTTACAAATGGAGTAGGAAGTTCACAAATGGTGTGACTTCAGTGGAAGATGCTCTTCGTCCAGGTCAGGCACAACGAGTTGTGACTCCACAGAACATTGCAGCAGTTGAAGCCATAGTGAAGGAAAACCGCCGAGTGACACTGAATGACACTGCAGCATGTTTACAGATTAGTCATGGGTCAGCACACCACATTGTGCATGATGTGCACCAGATTCACAAAGTGTCTGCAAGATGGGTGCCACTGCAGCTGACTCCTGAAATGAGAGAACGATGTGTTGATGCTTCGGCGCTTTGAACGAGAAACTGATGGCTTCGTTGCAAGAATCGTTACTGGGGACGAAACCTGGGTTCACTTCCACCAACTGGAAACGAACAGGGTAAGCAAGGAATGGCGCCATTCCTCATCACCAAAACCAATGAAGTTTCGAACAGAACCATCAGCAGGGAAGGTTACGCTGACTCTCTTTTGGGACGAAAAAGGCGTCATTTTGGAGCATTACATGCCTAGAGGGACCACTGTCACCAGTGCATCTTACACAGATCTCATAAAAAATCATCTGCGGCCTGCAATCAAATCAAAGCAACGTGGACTGCTGTCAGCAGGTGTCCTTTTGCAACATGACAATGCAAGGCCCCACACTGCCCGTACAACAGTTGCAACAATTACAGACCTGCATTTTGAGTGTCTTCCTCATCCACCATACTCACCAGACCTTCCCCCAAGTGATTTCCATATCTTTGGACCATTCAAAGACGCAATGGGAGGAAAGAAGTTCCGTTCTGATGAAGAGGTGCGCCACGCGGTGCATGAGTGGTTGTGCGGACTACCAAAGGAATTTTTTTCTAAAGGAATTTATGCACTTTGTAAGCGCTGGAGGACTTGCATTGAGCGTGGGGGAGATTATGTTGAAAAGTGATACAGCTTTGTACCACTTCTACACAGTAAATAATATTTAAAAAAATATTTAAGGTTTTCATTTGACTCACCCTCGTAATTTTACATGTAGATCCTTATAGTTAAGTCAAATTATTTAAGCTGCATCAAAATTGCAAATGATTTTCAGTACTGCAAATGATTATATTGCTAATTATTGCCATTTCTTCTTTCCTCTTGATACAGTGAGGGAGTCTAGCTATTTCGGCAACCTGGGGACTCTTAGCTGGTTCGGAAACTGAACCTTAAGTTAGGTTCATATGGCTGTTTGGTGTTGAAAGCCTTTCTCTGTGGCCGGCCGGTGTGGCCGAGCGGTTCTAGGCGCTTCAGTCTGGAACCGCGCAACCGCTACAGTCGCAGGTTCGAATCCACCCTCGGGCATGGATGTGTGTGATGTCCTTAGGTTAGTTAGGCTTAAGCAGTTCTAAGTTCTAGGGGACTGATGATCTCAGATGTTGAGTCAC
Organism: Schistocerca americana; assembly: GCF_021461395.2. Classification (NCBI taxonomy): domain Eukaryota; kingdom Metazoa; phylum Arthropoda; class Insecta; order Orthoptera; family Acrididae; genus Schistocerca; species Schistocerca americana. The sequence goes on from NC_060123.1 coordinate 136,105,073, forward strand.
ATAGTGCTCAGAGCCATTTGAACCATTTCATTTCTCTGTGCAGGTAAAGAGGCGAATAAGACAGTCGGCTGTGTCTGCTCGGCAGGAGTGTTGAGCGTATGCTGTGGTGTGCCATAAAAACTGCATTTGCGGGATGCAAAAAGGAATCCCTTTTAGCTAAGATAATAATTTTGAAGTGTAGGTGGAAACACAGGCCTTCATAGCATGGGAGTAGCCGTTAAGTCCTGTCGTGGCCTGCTGGAACGTTTGTTCAAATTCTGTTAAAAGTATTCTCTGGTTTGCTCATAATAATTGTTTTGGCAGAAGAGATAAGTTCCCACATATGCGTTTTGATTGGCCATGACTGAATATCTGTAATGTTCTAGGAGAGATTTTCTGAGCACTTCCCCATGCCACACCTTGGTTAACCATGACAAAACCCGCAAGAGTAGGAAATTGTTAAACTTTTTTATTAAATTTTCATTTATATGAACTTGAAGATCTGTTGCAACTGGCCAATGAGATTCGGACGTTGGCAGAACCAGTTAAGCCTCGTGGACTTAAGTGGGATGGGAGGGGCTTGCCTCGGGGACACGCTTGTTCCAGGGCATGAGGGAGTACGCTGCGTCTGAGGACTGCACAGAGGGATGTCTCCGATCTAGAGCAGAGTACAGAGGCCAAGCTGAACTTATAATTCACCACTGCACCTGTCTTCTACACCTGCACAGTTTAAGAGTGGCAGGCATGCGCCGTCGCTGCAGCCATCCAGACAAGGTGAGTGCGAAGTTAGTTAATGTGCATCAGGGCTTCATTTCGCAGATATAATTTTCACAGCCATCTAATTGCACCCCTCGTGCGCTTAGGGAAGACTATTGGTATCTGTTCATGCTTTTCAGGGAGCCTTTCTTTAAGTCACTAACCTTTTACGGAGTCGTTGGCCATATGCAAGACACATTTCACGTTACGATTTCGTGTAGCCACCCACCCGTGTCAAGGTTATAGCTCGCATTTGCAATCCCTTCTCCACTTGTTAAATGTTTATGTTCTTGATTCAGTGAATAAAGCATGTTTTTCACGTCTTTTGGCAATTAACCAGATCGTTATAGTGACTACTTGTTTTGTTTAACATGTCTGTGTTTAACATGCTTAATGAGGCCATCCCTAGTAATTTTCACTTAATAAGACGTTATTCGCTGCGCAGTGTTGTTTCTTTCAACAAAATTCAGCGGGGATCAGATTTGTAGCATCTTAGGGGTATGCTAAACAGCTCAACCGCCACCTCACAATTCGTATTGAACTTTGCTGCTATTATTAACAACTGCAGATTTTGGTAATTTAGTTGTGACAAAAGTAATGTTGTTTTAAGGGCTCAGCACCAAGGAACAGAGTTATGAGTTGGGATTAATAAACTATTAATTATACATACTTAAAAGAAAATACCCATATATTCATTTCAACGTTTAATTTACGTGAGAGAGTCAGACTTATAGAATCTAATATGCAGGCCTAGCAACAGCAGACGCAATCTCGATATTCTTACCAGTGTGGATGTGATGCAGATACTGCACTCAGTGGCTTCCTTTGCGCATGATTAGTTGAGCCCAATTTCAGCAATAGGCGCAGGCACATCAGCTTCGGCGTTGACATCGGTGCACTCCAAAGATGTTCATCTCATCTTTACATTCAGACCCACTGCTCACATCCAGACAGCTGGCAGGTTGGCAGAGCATTCTCTCGTGTCCAGTGATCGTGTTTTTTTTTTCAACAGTTACTTGTTCGCTTGTTTAAACGGTATTTATTCAGCCATTCAGTTCTAACAGATGCAATGCTTGAAGCTTCATGTATTTTGAAATATACGTTTTGCCATTTACATTAGCGGTATTTCATTTTGACACATAGAACATCAAAAGGCAACGTTCTGCGTTCTGACCATAGACGGGAAGTCGGTTCCGTTCCTCTGTCTTGTCGTCCTCTGCCAATAGCTTAACCTTGGAACCGCTAATAATCGGTCGAATAGCTCCTCGTGGGCCTTATTACCCTGAATGTACGCCGTACCAGTTCTGGCAGTACCGGGAATCGAACCCCCCCCCCCCCCCCCCCCTCCGCATTTCAGCCGCGCTGACCACTCAGCTCCGGAGGCGGACTCACGAAATATTAGTTACTTCATTAATAATGTCAAATATTAAGCGGACATTTCGTAGTTCATACTTTCGACCACGGAGGTCACTAATGCAGCACCACCCAAGTGCTACGTCTTAACTGTATGTATTTGGTATATATTTGTAAGAAGTTCGCCAAAGCTGGAGTAGGAAACATTCTCTTGGCAGATCGCTGTTATATTACAAGCTCAATGCTGCCTGTGAAGTCCTACTTGGCGTCTTTTGCTTCTTTTATTGTATTCGCTTAGGGGTGACTAAAGGTTTAGTGAACAGTAAAGTGGTTAATAAATTACGGTTTCCAGCAGGAAAGCATGAAACGCTGACTCTGGGGAGAGTCGATGCTTTCAGCGTATGCTGAAACTGAAGTCGGCGAGTTACGTTTAAAACCGTGCTCACAAAATATCTCCAAGCCTCTGAAAAAGAAGCGTGGAGCAATGTCTTTACTTTCGATTCAACAGCTGCTACGAACTAGGTTAATGTTAAAACCAAACTTCCGCCGAACCTGTGATATTTAGTCAAAAATTAAAATTTATTTTTATGTACAGTACGGTACTACAAAACTGACACCAATAAACAATTACAGTACAGCTAAACGCGAACTATGAAGCAGCATCATGCGAAGTCACGAAAGTCGTTACACACAGTGCCAATACGATGGGCGGCCATAAGCCTGACTGACTGCAGGACGACCTGGTCTACGGGAATGCTGTAGTAGTACTATGAAATCTGGCGGAGTAGATGTTTGGTATGGATACATTTCTTTCTTTATTTGTGTTTTAAATTGTGGATTTACTGCAACATATTAATGGAGCTGTACCGACCGTTGTCACTGTATTTGAAAGATATCGGACATTCAGAATTCACCTCAACTTTGAAGCAGCGCATATGTTGGAGCGTAGCTTTCTTACAGAGACTGTGCCAGTCAGGAATTCGGGCTCATAAACACGTGCCGGAGAGACTGAGGAGCGTGGAATGTTGGAGAGTGGCGGAGTGGAGCCTTTAGTCAGACGGTCAGGCGAGTCTGGATAGTTCACTTCACGAGAGCATTACACGTGGAAGAGAAAGGTACGATTTAGAACACCGGTCCAATTTGAATCTTTTATCTGTCGATTAATGTCATTGTCAAGAGCTTCTTTCTAATGATGTAGCCACTACATAAATTTTTTTTATATTTAATTTGAAATCACGTTTGTAGGATCTTAGCAGTTGCATCTTTCCTTCCTAAATTATTACCGTGTTAGTTAATATAAAGAAAATGAGTATAATAATACTTCACCAACGGAGTCACTAAGACTAGCGGCAAACATGAAAACATAGTGTAAATTATGTAAAGACCTCTCCGAGATAGATATCGAGACTCTAGCATTTCAGTATTTCAGAGACTGGGTCGGAACTGTGATCGGTATCTATGATAGACCAATGCTTCCTCTTCATTCCCCTGTTGTTGTTGTTGTGGTCTTCAGTCCTGAGACTGGTTTGATGAAGCTCTCCGTGCTACTCTATCCTGTGCAAGCTTCTTCATCTCCCAGTACCTACTGCAGCCTACATCCTTCTGAATCTGCTTAGTGTATTCATCTCTTGGTCTCCCTCTACGATTATTTACCCTCGACGCTGCCCTCCAATGCTAAATTTGTGATTCCTTGATGCCTCAGAACATGTCCTACCAACCGGTCCCTTCTTGTTGTCAAGTTGTGCCACAAACTCCTCTTCTCCCCAATTCTATTCAATACCTCCTCATTAGTTATGTGATCTACTCATCTAATCTTCGGCATTCTTCTGTAGCACCACATTTCGAAAGCTTCTATTCTCTTCTTGTCCGAACTATTTACCGTCCATGTTTCACTTCCATACATGGCTACACTCCATACAAATACTTTCAGAAACCACTTCCTGACACTTAAATCTATACTCGATGTTAACAACTTCCTCTTCTTCAGAAACGCTTTCCTTGCCATTGCCAGTCTACATTTTATAGCCTCTCTACTTCGACCATCGTCAGCTTTTTCTCCCCAAATAGCAAAACTCCATTACTACTTTAAGTGTCTCGTTTCCTAATCTAATTCCCTCAGCATCACCCGACTTAATTCGACTACATTCCATTATCCTCTTTTTGCTTTTGTTGATGTTCATCTTATATCCTCCTTTCAAGACACTGTCCATTCAGTTCAACTGCTCTTCCAAGTCCTTTGCTGTCTCTGACAGAATTACAATGTCATCGGCGAACCTCAAAGTTTTTATTTCTTCTCCATGGATTTTAATACCTACTCCTTATTTTTCTTTTGTTTCCTTTGCTGCTTGCTCAATATACAAATTGAATAACATCAGGGATAGGCTACAACCCTGTCTCACTCCCTTCCCAACCACTGCTTCCCTTTCATGCCCCTCGACTCTTATAACTGCCATCGGCTTTCTGTACAAATTGTAAATAGTCTTTCGCTCCCTGTATTTTACCCCTGCCACCTTCAGAATTTGTAGAGAGTATTCCAATCAACATTGTCAAAAGCTTTCTCTTAGTCTACAAATGCTAGAAACGTAGATTTGCCTTTCCTTAATCTTTCTTCTAAGCTAAGTCGTAAGGTCAGTATTGCCACACGTGTTGGAACATTTCTACGGAATCCAAACTGATCTTCCCCGAGGTCGACTTCTACCAGTTTTTCCATTCGTCTGTAAAGAATTCGTGTTAGTATTTTGCAGCTGTGGCTTATTAAACTAATAGTTCGGTAATTTTCACATCTGTGAACACCTGCTTTCTTTGGGATTGGAATTTTTATATTCTTCTTGAAGTCTGAGGGTATTTCGCCTGTCTCATACATCTTGCTCACCAGATGGTAGAGTTTTGTCAGGACTGGCTCTCCCAAGGCCATCAGTAGTTCTAATGGAATGTTGTCTACTCCCGGGGCCTTGTTTCGACTCAGGTCTTTCAGTGCTCTGTCAAACTCATCACGCAGTATCATATCTCCCATTTCATCTTCATCTACATCCTCTTCCATTTTCATAATATTGATCTCAAGTACATCGCCCTTTTTATAGACCCTCTATATACTTCTTCCCCCTTTCTGCTTTCCCTTCTATGCTTAGAACTGGGTTTCCATCAGAGCTCTTGATATTCATATAAGTGGCTTTCTTTTCTCCAAAGGTCTCTTTAATTTCCCTGTAGGCAGTATCTATCTTATCCCTAGTGAGATAAGCCTCTATATCCTTGCATTTGTCCTCTAGCCATTCCTGCTTAGCCATTTTATACTTCCTGTCGATCTCATTTTTGAGACGTTTGCATTCCTTTTTGCCTGCTTCATTTACTGCATTCTTATATTTTCTCCTTTCATTCCCCTATCTAATAATATATATCCGATTAACTGTTAACTGCCTTTTTTTAGTTTGTGTCCTGGTTAAAAGAGAAACACGGGAAACCTATTTTAATTTATTTTATTTATTTGTTTATTTTTTGAGTCATCGTGGTTCTGACTGTTTTGATGCGACCCGCCACGGATTCCTCTCCTGCGCTAACCTCTTCGTTTCAGAGTCACACTTGCACCCTGCATCCTCAATTAATTATTTGTTGGCTGCATTCCAATCTCTGTCTTTTACGATAGTTTTTACCTTGTTCATTTCCCTCAATTACCATGGAGGTCATTCCCTGGTTCCTTAACAAGTGTCCTATAACATTGACCCTTTTTCTTGCCAGAGTTTTCCAAATGTTCCTTTCCTCACTGATTCTGCGGAGAGCCTCCGCATTCATTATTTTATTAGTCCACTTGATTTGCGACAGTCTTCTATAGTAGCATAACGTCTCTAACACTTGTGTTCTCTTACTCTCCAGCTTTCCCACAGATCATGATTCAATACCATACAGTGCTGTACTCCAGACGTACATTCTGAGAAATTTCTGTGTTGTTCACAAGTAGACTTCTCTTTCCCAGAAATTGCCTCTTTTCCGGTGCTGGGCTAATTTTTATGTTCTCCTTGTTTCGTCTGTCACGCCTTATTTTGCTTGGTTCAAATGGCTCTAAGCACTATGGGACTTAACATCTGAGGTCATCAGTCCCCTAGACTTAGGACTACTTAAACCTGACTAACCTAACGACATCACACACATCCATGCCCGAGGCAGGATTTGAACCTGCGACCGTAGCAGCAGCGCGGTTCCGAACTGAAGCACCTAGAACCCTCCGGCCACAGTGGACGGCCATTATTTTGCTTTCAAGGTAACAGAATTCCTTAACTTCGTGATCTCCAATTTTGATGGTAAGTTTTAAAGTATTCTCATTTCTGATACTTCTCATTACTTTTGTCTTTTTTGGGTTTACTCTCAGCACATACTCTGTACTTATTAGATTGAACATTGCATTCAATAGATCCTGTGAATCTTCTTCACTTACACTGAGAATAGAAATCTCATATGCGAATCTTGTCATTGATATCCTTTCACCTTCAATTTTAATCACACTAAGGAACCTTTCTTTTATTTTCCTCACTGTTTCTTCGATGTATACAGGGTGTTTCAAAATTACGCCGACAAACTTCTAGGGAATGTGGGAGGTGCCTTGAGGAACAAAACGAAGATAGTAACCACTGTTCGGAAACGCCATTCGACGACACTTCAGAGCATCGAAATTACAAGCGCCGGCGCTTAATTTGTGTGTGTACAGGGTGATTCCGTGATGTTTGTACAAATTTCCAGGGATGATGGAGTGGGATAAATGTATTAATTTGAGGTAAGGGACCCTGGTCCGGAAACGAACGAGTCGAAAGCTACAAGCGAAAATCGGTTTCATACCTCTCGACAGTGAATACATGCACCGGTGCTGTTATTGCTAAGACTGTCTGGTAGGCAACTTTCAGAGGTGTTAGTTTGGACCAAAAAAAGAAAAAAAGTGGCCAGTAAACATGGGGTATAAAATGAGTACCTGAGGAGTTATGAGTACTTGCTCATCTTCGCTACTGTGAAACACATCTCTTATATTTAACTAGTGCTCATAGCTTTTAAGATATGGACCTTTTTGGCTTGTTTTTGTCCGTACAATCTCCTCCAAAAACGGGGAAAGGAAAAAAAAAGAGCTTGCTGAAGAAGCGATATACAGGCGCCGGCGCCAGTGACTTCGACGCCCTGTGACGTCTTTGAACGATGTTTCCGGACACATATTCCTATCCTCATTTAGTTCGTCGGTGTAATTCTGAAGCACTTTGTAGATTGCACAGTAGGAGTGAAAGACTGCATTCCTGTCGTAACCATTTTTAATCCGAGCTCTTTGTTCTTGGTCTTCTAATCTTTTGTTTCCTCTTGGTTCGTGTACATTTTGTGTATCATTCGTCATTCCCTGTAGCTTACTCCTATTTTTCTCAGAATTTCGATCTTGCACCATTTCACATGGCCGAACGCTATATCTGGCTTGAGAAATCCTATGATCAGTCGGAACTACCTCTCAGGTGCCCTTTACCTTTCCTAAAACCAAACTGAGTCACTTAACGCATACTCAGCTTTCTTTTCCATTCTTGCGTGTATAATTGTTGTCAGGAGCTTGGATGCATGAGCTGTTAAACTGATTGTGCAATAGTTTTCGCACCTATCTACTCTTGCTATTTTGAGAATTGTGTGTTTGATATTTTTCCGAAAGTCTACATCTACATCCACATCCATACTCCGCAAGCCACCTGACGGTGTGTGGCGGAGGGTACCTTGAGTACCTCTATCGGTTCTCCCCTCTATTCCAGTCTCGTATTGTTCGTGGAAAGAAGGACTGTCGGTATGCTTCTGTGTGGGATCTAATCTCTCTGATTTTATCCTCATGGTCTCTTCGCGAGATATACGTAGGAGGGAGCAATATACTGCTTGACTCCTCGGTGGAGGTATGTTCTCGAAACTTCAACAAAAGCCCGTACCGAGCTACTGAGCGTTTCTCTTGCAGAGTCTTCCACTGGAGTTTATCTATCATCTCCGTAACGCTTTCGCGATTACTAAATGATCCTGTAACGAAGCGCGCTGCCCTCCGTTGGATCTTCTCTATCTCTTCTGTCAACCCTATATGGTACGGATCCCACACTGCTGAGCAGTATTCAAGCAGTGGGCGAACAATTGTACTGTAACCTACTTCCTTTGTTTTCGGAATGCATATCCTTACGATTCTTCCAATGAATCGCAATCTGGCATCTGCTTTACCGAAGATTAATTTTGTATGATCATTCCATTTTAAATCACTCCTAATGCCTAATCCCAGATAATTTATGGAATTAACTGCTTCCAGTTGCTGACCTGCTATATTGTAGCTAAATGATAAGGGATCTTTCTTTCTATGTATTTGCTGCACATTACACTTGTCTACATTGAGATTCAATCGCCATTCCCTGCACCATGTGTCAATTCGTTGCAGATCCTCCTGCACTTCAGTACAGTTTTCTATTTTTACAACCTCTCGATATACTACAGCATCATCCGCAAATAGCCTCAGTGAACTTGCGATGTTATCCACAAGGTCATTTATATATATTGTGAATAGCAACGGCCTTCGACACACTCCCCTGTGGCACACCTGAGATCACTCTTACTTCGGAAGACTTCTCTCCATTGAGAATGACATGCTGCGTTCTGTTGTCTAGGAACTCTTCAATCCAATCACACAATTGGTCTGATACTCCATATGCTCTTACTTTGTTCATTAAACGACTGTGGGGAACTGTGTCAAACGCCTTGCGGAAGTCAAGAAACACGGCACCTACCTGGGAACCCGTGTCTATGGCCCTCTGAGTCTCGTGGACGAATAGTGCGAGCTGGGTTTCACACGATCGTCTTTTTCGAAACCCATGCTGATTCCTACAGAGTAGATTTATAGTCTCCAGAAAAGTCATTATACTCGAACATAATACGTCTTCCCAAATCCTACAACTATGTCTTATGGTACGTCGGCAGTCACATAGATTCTGCACACCAACTTGAACAATTGTTTGGTTGCCATTACCCCAATGTTTTTAGATACTCCGATGGAATGTTATCTATCCCCTCGACTTCATTGATCTAAGTCTTCCAGAGCACTTTAAATTGTGACTGCAATGCTGGATCCTTTGTATCTTCCTTAACGTCTCCACTTTCTTCTCCTATCAAGTCCTCAGTCGAGTCCTCCTCCTCACAGGGGCCTTCAGTGTACGCTTTCCACCCATTCTCTCTCTCCTCGGCGTTTAACAGTGAAATTAATACAAAATTAATATAAAATTGAATGAGGTAGTAAAGTCGTGTAAACAACGCAGTGCAGTAATTCTCTACCGTGTGGGTTCTTATTAGCATAAGCTCCAGAGACAAGGGGAAATTACGACCCATCATAGAATTGGGACGGTGGGTTAAAACTCGCTGTCATCAAAGAAACAATGTTCGCGATCTATCACCAACGATATAGCAGCTATCGGGAGAGAGTAAAGAGAGGGAGGAGAAAATAAGTTAAGGAAACTGTTGTAAAGGGTGATATGACAGCTTGACCCAGACGAAAGCATCAGCATTAAACTGTTTCCCGTAATAGAGGGTTGAAATCACAGCGCTAAGAATAGCGCATGAGAAAACATGACATGAACTCAAAGCGGAGAGCTACGAAGATGAAGAAATTACAGGCGGGGCGATGCCGGCTCGGCTTTTAACTGCGACTCGTACGTAGGATGCGGTGATGTTGGCGATCTTGTAAGCGTGCTGAGCCATCGACACCCTACGCCGAACTGCACTTAAGCAAGCTCATTAATGATGATAATGAACCATAACATCTTAATTCGGTAAAAAAGTACTACAGCACTGCGCGTTGATGTTGTTAGGAAGGATCAGTTGGCGCATTAATGTAACATGACCCCCAGCTCACCTCGTTAGTGCCGTGAATCACGTGCTTTGTGCTTCATCATGTAAATATTGTAACGTCCCCGTAAAAAATTATAAATGACTGTGCTGGTAAACCTCTTATGTTATTTGATTTTCAAACAGCTGAGCAAAACTGAATGTACTCAGACATTTCTCTCTTCACTTATTCTGATCATCACTAAACTAACACAGAATATTTTTTTAGCGCAACGCAGTCTGACTTTCAATAATCCCTACAAAAGAATAGCCCTGACTAACAATGACCTATACCTTTCAATGAATCACTTACCTCACAAAAATCTTCGTTACTCGAACTACTGCAATACAGCGAGCGCCAATACTGCCGCTAAATAAAAGATTCTAACTACTGAAGGCACTAACTACTGATAGGTATAGTTAGCAAATGAAAGATTTTGATAGAGAACAAACAATGTATTTACCTTAATACAGTTCAAAAGTCATTATATATATATATATATATATATATATATATATATATATATATATATATATATATATATATATGACATCCATCTTTACAAATTTCCTTTTTCTGGCGGACACACGTCCAAATCGTCCGCTTATAGCAACCTTTCGAAACTCTGGCATCTCTCTCTCCACATCCACCACTGCTGGCGGCTCACCTCCAACTGCCCAACACTACGCGCTGTTCACATCCAGCTGCCCAACACTACACAAGCGAATATTCCAACAATGAGTCCCACCAGCCACAGACTGCAGACGGCACAGCCAGTGATTTTCATACAAAGCGCTACGTGGCGTTACCAACATAAAAACCTTAACACCCTACTTACAATATTTCGCATTTGCTCCTAAGAGGTGAGGTTGTGTTACATGATCCAGTAACAATTTTGAGTTCCTCTCAGGTATAGTCTTAGGTTATAGTCTTAGGTGGAGATTTCAATTTACCAGATATAGACTGGGACACTCAGATGTTTAGGACGGGTGGTAGGGACAGAGCATCGAGTGACATTATACTGAGTGCACTATCCGAAAATTACCTCGAGCAATTAAACAGAGAACCGACTCGTGGAGATAACATCTTGGACCTACTGATAACAAACAGACCCGAAATTTTCGACTCTGTATGTACAGAACAGGGAATCAGTGATCATAAGGCCATTGCAGCATCCCTGAATATGGAAGTTAATAGGAATATAAAAAAAGGGAGGAAGGTTTATCTGTTTAGCAAGAGTAATAGAAGGCAGATTTCAGACTACCTAACAGATCAAAACGAAAATTTCTGTTCCGACACTGACAATGTTGAGTGTTTATGGAAAAAGTTCAAGGCAATCGTAAAATGTGTTTTAGACAGGTACGTGCCGAGTAAAACTGTGAGGGACGGGAAAAACCCACCGTGGTACAACAACAAAGTTAGGAAACTACTGCGAAAGCAAAGAGAGCTCCACTCCAAGTTTAAACGCAGCCAAAGCCTCTCAGACAAACAGAAGCTAAACGATGTCAAAGTTAGCGTAAGGAGGGCTATGCGTGAAGCGTTCATTGAATTCGAAAGTGAAATTCTATGTACCGACTTGACAGAAAATCCTAGGAAGTTCTGGTCTTACGTTAAATCAGTAAGTGGCTCGAAACAGCATATCCAGACACTATGGGATGATGATGGCATTGAAACAGAGGATGACACGCGTAAAGCTGAAATACTAAACACCTTTTTCCAAAGCTGTTTCACAGAGGAAGACCGCACTGCAGTTCCTTCTCTAAATCCTCGCACAAACGAAAAAATGGCTGACATCGAAATAAGTGTCCAAGGAATAGAAAAGCAACTGGAATCACTCAATAGAGGAAAGTCCATTGGACCTGACGGGATACCAATTCGATTCTACACAGAGTACGCGAAAGAACTTGCCCCCCTTCTAACAGCTGTGTACCGCAAGTCTCTAGAGGAACGGAGGGTTCCAAATGATTGGAAAAGAGCACAGATAGTCCCAGTCTTCAAGAAGGGTCGTCGAGCAGATGCGCAAAACTGTAGACCTATATCTCTTACGTCGATCTCTTGTAGAATTTTAGAACATGTTTTTTGCTCGCGTATCATGTCATTTCTGGAAACCCAGAATCTACTATGTAGGAATCAACATGGATTCCGGAAACAGCGATCGTGTGAGACCCAACTCGCCTTATTTGTTCATGAGACCCAGAAAATATTAGATACAGGCTCCCAGGTAGATGCTATTTTTCTTGACTTCCGGAAGGCGTTCGATACAGTTCCGCACTGTCGCCTGATAAAGTAAGAGCCTACGGAATATCAGACCAGCTATGTGGCTGGATTGAAGAGTTTTTAGCAAACAGAACACAGCATGTTGTTATCAATGGAGAGACGTCTACAGACGTTAAAGTAACCTCTGGCGTGCCACAGGGGAGTGTTATGGGACCATTGCTTTTCACAATATATATAAATGACTTAGTAGATAGTGTCGGAAGTTCCATGCGGCTTTTCGCGGATGATGCTGTAGTATACAGAGAAGTTGCAGCATTAAAAAATTGTAGCGAAATGCAGGAAGATCTGCAGCGGATAGGCACTTGGTGCAGGGAGTGGCAACTGACCCTTAACATAGACAAATGTAATGTATTGCGAATACATAGAAAGAAGGATCCTTTATTGTATGATTATATGATAGCGGAACAAACACTGGTAGCAGTTACTTCTGTAAAATATCTGGGAGTATGCGTGCGGAACGATTTGAAGTGGAATGATCATATAAAATTAATTGTTGGTAAGGCGGGTACCAGGTTGAGATTCATTGGGAGAGTGCTTAGAAAATGTAGTCCATCAACAAAGGAGGTGGCTTACAAAACACTCGTTCGACCTATACTTGAGTATTGCTCATCAGTGTGGGATCCGTACCGGATCGATCTGACGGAGGAGATAGAGAAGATCCAAAGAAGAGCGGCGCGTTTCGTCACAGGGTTATTTGGTAACCGTGATAGCGTTACGGAGATGTTTAATAAACTCAAGTGGCAGACTCTGCAAGAGAGGCGCTCTGCATCGCGGTGTAGCTTGCTCGCCAGGTTTCGAGAGGGTGCGTTTCTGGATGAGGTATCGAATATATTGCTTCCCCCTACTTATACCTCCCGAGGAGATCACGAATGTAAAATTAGAGAGATTAGAGCGCGCACGGAGGCTTTCAGACAGTCGTTCTTCCCGCGAACCACACGCGACTGGAACAGGAAAGGGAGGTAATGACAGTGGCACGTAAAGTGCCCTCCGCCACACACCGTTGGGTGGCTTGCGGAGTATCAATGTAGATGTAGATGTAGATTTGGCTCGGTATCGTACTACAGATTTTATAGAATTTTGATAAACTAACTTGTTGCCATCCAGGTAAACAAGCTCACCATATTAGGCACCACAGTAAAAAACTCACTGGTCGCTTTGGAGCGCTGGACATGGTGTGGGGCAGGAACCAGGCGGTCACTTAACTCTCCATCGCTAAGGCCAGTATTACACTATCAAATTTCTTTGCCAAATATCTTTGCCAAAAGTCTTTGTCAAAGATATTTGATTGTGTAATAGGAACTTTGTCACGCTACGGTCGCAGGTTCGAATCCTGCCTCGGGCATGGATGTTTGTGATGTCCTTAGGTTAGTTAGGTTTAACTAGTTCTAAGTTCTAGGGGACTAATGATCTCAGCAGTTGAGTCCCATAGTGCTCAGAGCCATTTTTTTTTGAACTTTGTCAAATGTCATCCAATATTTGATCAAATCTAGGGCCTCGCTGTAGATTTGATCAAAGAAATCGCTTGTCTTCTGTTCACTGCAATGTGACATGCAGCGCTAGCATCGCTGCAGCGTTCTGTCGCCTGTAGTGTTTTTATAAAAATTGTCGGTAAATACAATTGGTGTGTGCCGACAACTACAAAATTATTAGAGATGTATGAAGCTGATGAGGCGCTTTACAACGTGAGGCACCGCGAATACAAAAATAGATGAAGAAGATTGGAGACCTGACCTGACCTGACCTAACCTAACCTAACCTAACATAACATAACCCTCTCCTGTAGCAAGGAATCGGAGTGTTACAGTGAGCCTGTCTTCTGAAGATGTAGCAGTTCTTAAATGAATATTGTGCTTTGTGATATGAGGATACACTTCACTGAGCACACAGAAATGTATGCTCATCCATTCTTAAATAATTAATGTACGACTTGACGTCTTCCACTGTAAGCTCACGTAACAAGTTTTGTTGAATGCTTTTATCGTGTCGTCGTAAAACCCACGGCTTCACCCAGATTAGATTAGTTTTTCGTTCCATAGATCCGTGCTGAGGAGATCCTCGTGGATGTGGAACATGTCAATTTTTTTTAAAGCTGAAATAAGAATACTAATAGTATGAATAAATACATCATTTGTTTCTATTAAAAAATTCGTCAATGGAGTAGAAGGAGTTGGCCACTAGAAAGTCTTTGAGGCTCCATTTAAACTGATATTTATTTGTAACTAAATTTTTTATGTTTGCTGGCAAATTATTGAAGATGAGTGTTCCTGAGTAGTGGATCCCTTTTTGAACTAAAGCAAGTGCTCTTAAGTCCTCGTGCAGATAATTTTTGTTCCTGGTATTGTATGTATGAACTGAGTTGTTTGTTGGAAAAATAGATATATTATTTAGGACAAATTTCATTAAGGAGTAAATATACTGAGGGGCAGTAGTTAGTATACCCAGTTCTTTGAAGAGGTTTCTGCAGGACGTCCGTGAATTTACTTCACAAATAATATGCATTACACGCTTTTGGACTCTGAAAACTTTTGTTTGACTTGAAGACATACCCCAAAATATTATACCATATGACATTATGGAATGAAAGTTGGCAAAATAGGCTAGCTTTTTCATTTTTATGTTGCCTATGTCTGCTAACACTCGAATTGCAAATACAGATTTGTTAAGGCTTTTCTGCAGTTCTGTGGTGTGCTCCTCCCAACTGAATTTATTATCAAGTTGTAATCCCAGGAATTTAAGACTGTCAACCTCGTATGTATGGTTCCTTTTTTTTCCCCACTTCTTTTCCGCATGTGCACACAATGCAATTGGAGTACGTAGAACTGCTGCGGTTAATAACAAGTTGTTGTCAGCCATCTTGAACTTTGACGAAAAATTTGATGACAGTGTAATACCCCTTCTAGCGCTACGCCAAAGATCTTTGTCAAATATATTTGACGGAATATTTGATCACATCTTTGATCAAATCTTTGACAAAGAAATTTGATAGTGTAATACCGGCCTAAAGCAAGACATGTCAGTGATACGATGTGTGGGTTCCAGTCTATGTTTATGTAAGCCCGCATCCAGCGGAAAAGAGTCATCGTTAATGTTTTCCAGTTGTGAAATAATACACTCTAAGAAAATGAAAGATGCGCCACGAAAAATTATCCGAATAGGACGGAAATCGGTAGATTTGATGTACATATACGGACAAACAAAAGACTACAATTTCAGAAAAGTTGGATGATTTATTGAAGAGAAAGCGAAAGATCTTTACAAACTGAGCAAGTTAATAACGAGGTAGTCAATCTCTGGCCCTTATGCTAGCAGTTATTCGACTTGGCGTTAATTGACGGAGTTGCTGGATATCCTCTTGAGGGGTGTAATGCCAAATTCTATCCAACTGGTAGGTTATACCGTCTAAATCCCGAGCAGGTTGGAGGGCTCTGCCCATAATGCTCCAAACGCTCTCAATTGAGAAGAGATCCGGCGGCCTTGCTGGCCGAAGTAGGGTTTGGGAAGCACGAAGGCAAGCAGTAGAAACTCTCGCCGTGTGCGGACGAGCCTCATCTTGCTGAAATGTAAGCCCAGGATGGCTTGCCACGAGGAGCAACAACACGGGGCATAGAATATCGTCGAAATACCGCTGTGCTGTAACGGTGCCGCGGATGAAAACCAACAGGGTCTTGTTATGAATAGAAGTGGCACCCCAGGTCATCACTCCTGCCGGGCTGTAAGGCGGGCGACAATCAAGTTGGTTGGTTGGTGGTAACTTCGTATGGGACCAAACTACTGAGGCTGTTGTTGTTGTGGTCTTCAGTCCAGAGACTGGTTTGATGCAGCTTTCCATGCTACTCTAACCTGTGCAAGCTTCTTCATCTTCCAGTATCTATTGCAACCTATATCCTTCTGAACCTGCTTAGTGTACTCATCTCTTGGTCTCCCTCTACAATTTTTCCCCTCTACGCTGCCCTCCAATACTAAATTTGTGATCCCTCGATGCCTCAGAACATGTCCTACCAACCGATCTCTTCTTCTTGTCAAGTTGTGCCACAAACTCCTCTTCTTCCCAATTGTATTCAATACCTCCTCATTAGTTATGTGATCTACCCATCTAATCTTCAGCATTCTTCTGTAGCACCACATTTCGAAAGCTTCTATTCTCTTCTTGTCCAAACTATTTATCGTCCAATTTTCACTTCCGTACATGGCAACACTCCATACAAATACTTTCAGAAACGATTTCCTGACACTTAAATCTGTATTTGATGTTAACAAATTTCTCTTATTCAGGAACGCTTTGCTTGCCATTGCCAGTCTATATTTTATATCCTCTCTACTTCGACCATCATCAGTTATTTTGCTCCCCAAATAGCAAAACTCACTTACTACTTGAAGCGTCTCATTTCCTAATCTAATTCCCGCAGCATCACACGATTTAATTCGACTGCATTCCATTATCCTCGTTTTGCTTTTGTTGATGTTCATCTTATATCCTCCTTTCAAGACACTAGCCATTCCGCTCAGCTGCTCTTCCAGATCCTTTGCTGTCTCTGACACAATTACAATGTCATCGGTGAACCTCAAAGTTTTTATTTCTTCTCCATGGATTTTAATTCCTACTCCTAATTTTTCTTTTGTTTCCCTTACTGCTTGCTCAATATACAGATTGGATAACATCGGGGATAGGCTACAACCCTGTCTCACTCCCTTCCCAACCACTGCTTCCCTTTCATGCCCCTCGACTCTTATAACTGCCATCTTGTTTCTGTACAAGTTGTAAATAGCCTTTCGCTCCCTGTATTTTACCCCTGCCACCTTCAGAATTTGAAAGAGAGTATTCTATTCAAAATTGTCAAAAGCTTTCTCAAAGTCTACAAATGCTAGAAACGTGGGTTTGCCTTTCTTTAATCTATTTTCTAAGATTAGTCATTGGGTCAGTATTGCCTCAGGTGTTCCAGCATTTCTACGGAATCCAAACTGATCTTCCCCGAGGTAGGCTTCTACCAATTTTTCCATTCGTCTGTAAAGAATTCGCGTTAGTATTTCGCAGCCGTGACTTATTAAACTGATAGTTCGGTAATTTTCACATCTGTCAACACCTGCTTTCTTTGGGATTGGAATTATTCCTACACTTACACACTACTCAACTGAACTTAAAGTAACTTCCGCTAAGAACAACACACACATCCATGCCCGAGTGAGGACTCGAACCTCCGACGGGGGGAGCCGCGCAGTCAAGTTGGGTGTCTCCATATACGTCTTAGGTCTAGATTCTCATTGACAGGAGTAGAATTGTCTTCAGTGATGAGTCTCGCTTCAAACTGAGCCCCGACGACCTGCGAAGACGTTTCTGGAGACGACCCAGACAGTGTCGAGATACCAACCTTTTGCCCGCCATAAAGCGCGACAACCGGGAGTGATGCTCTGGCGTGCCATTTCTCTTCATAGCAGGACATCTTTCGTTGTCATCCCCCGCACCCTTACAAAACAGCAGTATGTCAACGATGTTCTAGACCCCGTAGAGCGTTATGTGCAGGGCCCTCCAAACAGCTCGGCATTTTGACAATCTAACGCCCCTACTGGACACAATTTCGCGTGATATCCCTCAGGGGGACATCACTCAATGCCAAGCCGAATAACTGCTTGCAAAAGGGCCAGAGGTGGACCAACGCGTTATTCACTTGCTCAGTTTACGAAACAGTTTCTCTTTCTCTTGAATAAATCAACCAGTTTTTCTGGAACTGTTATAATTTATTTGTCTGTACATGTAGATCACATCTACCGATTTTGGTCCCATTCGGATAATAACTTCATAGTGCGTCGCCTTTTTTGTCTTAGCGTGTATGATAATAATAATAATAATAATAATACAGTAATAATGAGAATAAGTATTCGGAGCAAGTGCAGCTGGGGATGGTGACCAAGGGAAAGGAGACGCAAACCAGTCAGTAACGACGACAGGTATCTAGTGTGCCAGAGATCTATCGCGAGCGGTCGAGGAGCGCCCGGGACTTGGCGGAGGTCGATGAAAAGCGAACGACACCGAACCGCTGTGTCAAGCATGCGCAGTGGCTCCTCAGACATGCGAGCAGCTCGAAGAAGTCACGACTGATGGAACCCAGTACGTTCTACTGGGCGGTGGATGCTCATCAGAACAAGTATTAGGACGCAAAGTCTCAAGGACGCGTGATAACGTGGTCCTCGTTCTCAGCATATGCCAACTACCTATCAGGAAGAGTAAGCAGCAAATCCAAATTGCTTACTGAAGATACTGCTTTGAGCAGGAAATGAGAAGTGGCCAGTGATTGAAAGATTGAAAGTTCGGTGTAGCGAGGAGCAGCCATACGTTAATGGGTATGCAAAAGAATTGGCGTTAATAGGAGGAAAAGTAAGCAGTACTTGTGGAAAGCATCGCTGATGTGCTGGTGCTCCTGAAGTTATTAAATGACGTGAACTGGGGCTAAATATAAAATTTGATGTAGGGAGGTCGCTGAAAGGTGTTCAGTCTAGTGAGAGAATTGTCGGGAAGCATAATGCAGCGGTATATGAGCCGCGTATAATACCTTTGTCAGACTATAATATCTTTGTCAGACTTGTTGAATATTTTTCTAACGTTAGAATCCTAAGCATGTTGGCTTGTGGGATGAGACTGAAGGAATTTAGAGGCATACTGCTAGATTTGCGACCTGTTCTGCACTGAGAATCTTTTCGGAAAAGACGAAAGAGCCCATAATTTACACAAACTGTGGAACAAATCTGCAACATCTTTCGTACAGGGTGGCCATTATAAACTATCCTGAAATGTGTTTTCGGCATTTCGTGACAACGATGTCGAAACAGCACCGTGGTTTCTAGAAATAGAGACAAGCACAATCGTTCAAAAAATAGTTCAAATGGCTCTGAGCACTATGGGACTTAACAGCTGTGGTCATCAGTCCCCTAGAACTTAGAACTACTTAAACCTAACTAACCTAAGGACATCACACACATCCATGCCCGAGGCAGGATTCGAACCTGCGACCGTAGCAGTCACACGGTTCCGAACTGCGCGCCTAGAACCACGAGACCACCGCGGCCGGCAGCACAATCGTGGCAGACATAATCTGTAAAGAGCAATTTTCTTGTTCGTTGATTAGGGTGACGTACCTCATGCCAGACTCAAAAACGTTTCTCTGTGTACTTTTATTTTGGTGTTTCTGTGTATCTCACAAAAGAACGCTGACGGTGAGTGTGATGTCTACGCCGGCCGGGGTGGCCGAGCGGTGCTAGGCGCTACAGTCTGGAACCGCACGACCGCTACGGTCGCAGGTTCGAATCCCGCCTCGGGCATGGATGTGTATGATGTCCTTAGGTTAGTAAGGTTTAAGTAGTTCTACGTTCTAAGGGACTGATGACCTCAGAAGTTAAGTCCCATAGTGCTCATTTTTGTAATTTCTACAAAACACGATTTTTTTTATTTCGTCCCCTTTTAGGTCAAGCAGCTTGTAGTTTTTGCAGACGTCTTTGAAGTGCTGTTCTGGAAGCACCGCTAAATAGTCATCTACGTCGACGTACGCACCTATCTACATCAGACATACACTCCTGGAAATTGAAATAAGAACACCGTGAATTCATTGTCCCAGGAAGGGGAAACTTTATTGACACATTCCTGGGGTCAGATACATCACATGATCACACTGACAGAACCACAGGCACATAGACACAGGCAACAGAGCATGCACAATGTCGGCACTAGTACAGTGTATATCCACCTTTCGCAGCAATGCAGGCTGCTATTCTCCCATGGAGACGATCGTAGAGATGCTGGATGTAGTCCTGTGGAACGGCTTGCCATGCCATTTCCACCTGGCGCCTCAGTTGGACCAGCGTTCGTGCTGGACGTGCAGACCGCGTGAGACGACGCTTCATCCAGTCCCAAACATGCTCAATGGGGGACAGATCCGGAGATCTTGCTGGCCAGGGTAGTTGACTTACACCTTCTAGAGCACGTTGGGTGGCACGGGATACATGCGGACGTGCATTGTCCTGTTGGAACAGCAAGTTCCCTTGCCGGTCTAGGAATGGTAGAACGATGGGTTCGATGACGGTTTAGATGTACCGTGCACTATTCAGTGTCCCCTCGACGATCACCAGTGGTGTACGGCTAGTGTAGGAGATCGCTCCCCACACCATGATGCCGGGTGTTGGCCCTGTGTGCCTCGGTCGTATGCAGTCCTGATTGTGGCGCTCACCTGCACGGCGCCAAACACGCATACGACCATCATTGGCACCAAGGCAGAAGCGACTCTCATCGCTGAAGACGACACGTGTCCATTCGTCCCTCCATTCACGCCTGTCGCGACACCACTGGAGGCGGGCTGCACGATGTTGGGGCGTGAGCGGATGACGGCCTAACGGTGTGCGGGACCGTAGCCCAGCTTCATGGAGACGGTTGCGAATGGTCCTCGCCGATACCCCAGGAGCAACAGTGTCCCTAATTTGCTGGGAAGTGGCGGTGCGGTCCCCTACGGCACTGCGTAGGATCCTACGGTCTTGGCGTGCATCCGTGCGTCGCTGCGGTCCGGTCCCAGGTCGACGGGCACGTGCACCTTCCGCCGACCACTGGCGACAACATCGATGTACTGTGGAGACCTCACGCCCCACGTGTTGAGCAATTCGGCGGTACGTCCACCCGGCCTCCCGCATGCCCACTATACGCCCTATCTCAAAGTCCGTCAACTGCACATACGGTTCACGTCCACGCTGTCGCGGCATGCTAACAGTGTTAAAGACTGCGATGGAGCTCCGTATGCCACGGCAAACTGGCTGACACTGACGGCGGCGGTGCACAAATGCTGCACAGCTAGCGCCATTCGACGGCCAACACCGCGGTTCCTGGTGTGTCCGCTGTGCCGTGCGTGTGATCATTGCTTGTACAGCCCTCTCGCAGTGTCCGGAGCAAGTATGGTGGGTCTGACACACCGGTGTCAATGTGTTCTTTTTTCCATTTCCAGGAGTGTATATACCCGTATACGACTACCAAAACCTCTTCATAGGACTCAGGAAATTTTACATTGACATGTTTCTTAAGGAATGAGAATAGGTCTAATGAGAGTGTGTCAGGTATGGTGAACAGAGTAAATGTTCCAGCAGGTTGTGCCTGAAATGCTTAAATTTTCCCTTTATCACAGTTCTTTTGAAAGTATCCACAGTGTCCTGATGAAATATGATCGTTTCGTTTCGCAATGAAAGCCTCTTCTCACGTGTTTTTCCATGCAGTTCGTTAAGAAGACTTGTGTTGTTGTTATCAGCCACCGGGTTACCCTTTGCAAAGTAATCGACAAAAAGAGCCGTTTTTGCATCCAGAAACCACTGACCACAACCTCTGAAAGATGAACCGACTTTTTCTTAAGTTTTGTTAAAGGACTTACAAGCCTACCAACTTCCTCGAAATAGTTTTTGTACTGTTTAGTTTTTAGCCTACTGTGCTAGGAGCTAATCCCGCTCACAGCAAAATCAGTTGATTTATTTCCGCAATAGTCTGATTTTCATTCAGCATGCAGCGAAAGCAATAACCTGCTTGCATCCAGCCTCTACATAATTATTTTTCAATTTGAAATGTGCCTTTCTCTGGTTTGTCTATGTCACCTATTTCATAAACCTTTAATCCCCAGTAGTACTATCCCATACGTATGCCGTAAAGCAGTTTCTCGGTATATCTATTTCTTGTTCCATTTTTGGAACGTCCCGCGTGTGGATCATTTTCAAGAGCAGTACGGCAGGTTTACGTTCAGCCAGTCATTTCTTGACTGCTGAAATTGAAGTAGCAGCTTCCTGACAGACATCCACCGAATTCAGACGAATTTTTGTTAGCGATAAACGGGAACTTACAGCCAATGTTGCAGCACGGTCCTTTTGAACGAACACATACTGTTCAACACAAAAAAGTAATTCAAACAAAATTGTTCAGTAGATGAAATTGACGTTTAACTTCTGGTATTGCACAAAGTGTAAAAACATAAGAAAACCAGAATTTCAACGATATCAGCACCATTTCTGTGCCAGACAATCAGTTTTTCGTGGTACATCGTATCACACACTTACTGAATAGTAACTGTTTATACAGCGCATTCGAAAGATACATATCTTGTGTAATGCTGCAAGGTCCGTATTTTTGGCTGCAACTGAGAAATGAAACTAGCACCACATGCATTTTTGAGCGGGCGTTTGTAAAACCACACACTTTATAGAAAAAAGTGGTTTATTACACACTGTGACAGAAACTGTGAGTACAAGAGAAAGACAAAAACAGACCATGTGTTCGCCACCGCCCACATACAAGTATCTTTTTAACGATTAAATCAGTATTTTTAATTGCTAGGTAATCAGGTAGTATAGCTTCATTACCTTAGAGAGATTTTCAAAGCTTTTCACATACTAAACTTTCCAATATTTCTTTTTATAACATGTAATATTACAATATTTTATGAATTTGAAATATTCCTTGATACAGATATGTGATTTTTTCATCAGGTACACATTAAAATTCTTTTGTAAACACTGCTACCTATTTTGGGCTGGCTCTGAGCACTATGGGACTCAACTGCTGAGGTCATTAGTCCCCCTATTTTGGGGCTTGACAATCCCCCGCATATTTATTATGACTTTACCGTCTACAATCTACTTTTCTTGAATAGAAGTATCTTTGGATAAAATTTTGTGGTATTTAATCACGACTAACAGTGAAGTATAGTATATCGTTTAGTTTAGTTACTATCACTCGCAAAATTAAGTTTTTAAATTTTAAATAATAGAAACAATCTCCCACATACGTAACAACATGTTAACCATCTACTCATCAGCTTGCTGAAATACCGAACTCGCGATAAGTTTCGGTTACGAAATACGCCGCTATTGGCCTCTACACTAATCATTGACTTAGTTAGATTTCACCGTGTTGAATTCGCGAGTGTACGACCAGTACGAAGACACCCCCCCCCCCCCCCCCCCCCCCCCCCCCCCCCCCGCTCTATGTAGAGCGCTTGTGCAGCCAGAACCGCGGCACGTAGTGCGGGTTGCGAACTGCTCTGCCCCGGACGTGGGCGGAAGTTAGAGCCACCACACACGTTCTGGCAGCACGCATTTGATGGTGCACGTCACACTATATTTACACCGGCGATGCAGTGTGCACATTTTGGGACACTAATGGTATTTACTGAACAGTGAAGCAAGTCTGATTCACTGATTGCTGTGTCATTAAGCAGTGAATAAGTTATCCACCGTTCATACGTCATTCATTGGGTGTGTAGTCACTACTGCGTTTTCTCGTCTCGCGTGCAGCGCATACCTGAATAGCGAGATGCAATATTTCACATAATCCCTACAAACTGTACCATTGCGACGTCATCGGGGTAGCAACAGTAGGCCGCAGACACGATATACCGGTTGGTCTGTTGCTCTGAATTATAGGCTAACTGCTGCAGTATAAGAGCAGAAAAGCGTACACGACTCTGGCCATTTTCATCTATACGAGATACGATTAAAACCATACATTTCACTCGTTCCAAGTCTCGGTAACAGTTTTTCGGTACAGAAAAGACAACCATAAAATAACACGTTGAACGGGAATTCGTGTTACCTATGAATTAAATACTGAGTTCATGTAACACCAATTTGTGGGTTAGCACCTCATGTCGCTACATTTCATTACATTAATCCAAATTTCCAAATTTTCAATACCCTGGTTAAGCCTACGACACAATTTACCACTAGAAATATCCTTTACCTCGGGCCTTGTTTCTATGTATGAAAAATTCCACGACTTGTGTTTCAAATGTGAGCTGTTTCTGTGATAGGAGTAGGAGCCTACAATTGACTGGTTTAAATGGTAGCAGACCAGACTCTCCACCTTTTGAATTAAGCACTAAAATTAATCGAAGTGAATGGTCTGTTGCAAACCGCCATAAAGACTAAGCAATGTGCAGGTAACGATGTTCAAGCGGAGATAACAGAAGCACCATCTCGTGACTGTGGCAGCCCCGAACACGCTCTGATAAAACGACGTGAGAAAATGTAGAGTCATTTGTTCGTGAAGGACACGCCCAATGCTTCGTGAACGGTTCAAGATACTGAAGCAAGGCTCGGACAAAAGATAGTGTGCAAAGAGACGAGTATTTAGCTGCATTTTTAACACTTGTAACTTTTTTAGCAGAGAGCTGAAGCAGTTTTTTTTATTGTAACAATACATATTTCAAGACGAAACTCGATAGATGTTGAAACCAAGAATAAGCCGATATCGCTATTATTTAAGTCTGAATAAACGTTTTATAAAAATTTTCGCAAGTTCGGTGTTTATGCGGCAAAGCGGGTGATACTTCGTTGTTCTTCATTTGTATGGTGCCATGATGATCAATTTTCAATCTTTTTTGGGGAGTAGTTTGCACATAGGACAAAAGAAGCCTTAAATCACTGTTCCCTTCTTTTATAGGCCCTCAAGCGCAGTTACAATACACTTTTTCATTAAAAGAACCGCAGGTGCTCTAATATTTTGTTAAATAATGACGTTGTGAATGATAGTCATAGAGTACATTTGTCGTCCGTTTGGGTACTATCATTCGTTCCAATGTCTTGAACTGTTTCTGAAATTATAGAGATTATTTTGTTACATGAGGTATCGTTATACAAACAGCGTGACTTACTTGTCGTTATGTCCTGAATACAAGGTGACTCAAATATCCGTTAACATTTGAAAATGCACTAATTCACGTCATAATGTAGGTACAGAGCTAAAAATTGACACACATATCTGAAATGACGTGGACTTTTATGGAAACAAAAACGTGTGCGAATCATATATAAAATTGTCTGTAGTGAAAGAGGGAGTCAGATGCACCAGGAATCTCCGTAGCCGGCCGTGGTGGCCGAGCGGTTCTAGGCGCTACAGTCTGGAACCGCGCGACCGCTGCGGTCGCAGGTTCGAATCTTGCTTCGGGCATGGATGTGTGTGATGTCCTTAGGTTAGTTAGGTTTAAGTAGTTCTAAGTTCTAGGGGGCTGATGACCTCAGAAGTTAAGTCCATGGACTCGGACCTCGATAAACTGGAACTTATCCAAAGATGGAGAATGTTTCAAGTATCTCTGCGAGAAATTTCCTCACATCATCATTTGTCGCTTTACTCATTGCTGAGGGCCATGACCTTACTTCTTTATTAATTTCTCATGTAACTGAATCTTCCAATAGCCGTCTCCATCCGTAGTGATCTTCAGTTCTTCGTTATGTGATGTAAAAACGTAGGCCCGTAATCTTCTTCGCTTCACCCAACCATCTAGTTGTTTCTCTTCCACGTGATCTTCTGCCTTCGATTTTGCCTTGCAAAATGGTCTTCTCTAAATTATCCCCTTCTACTCTCAAAATGTGTCCAAGGAACGGGAGGTATCTTTGACTGAAACCGGAAAATGACCTTTTTAAGGTGGTAAGTATTGGTTCTTTTCTCCATCCATGGTATGCGTAACATCTACCGCCAACACCACACCTCGAAGGCAGCAATTCGGCTTTTGTCACTAGTTTTCCCGGTCCAGACGCAGGTAGCACCGATGACCCCCACCATGCGCATTTTCATTGTTTTGGGTACTGCTCGGTTCCGCCAGTGTGTTAAACCATTACGAGTTGGCCAAGGACGATCCGTCATTTTATTTCTTTATTACACTATCCTCCGCCACTGATCAGAGATCCTAATACAATCATTCACTACTTCCAGATCCGTTAAGGAATATGTAAGTTGGATTTGATGTATACCTTGACGATTAATAACCATTAGCTTGGTCTGTTTCATGTTTATCTCTAGACTGAAATTTAAACTAATAGTTTTTACTTTGGAGAACAGATTACTGAGGTCTTCCTCACAACCTGAAATAGTGTAGTATCATCCGCAAAGCGTAGATTGTTGATTAGAATGCTCTGTGCACACCGAGGCTCCTCTCAACCCTGTCCTTAAGATTGAGCAAAGCCATTAGGTTCTCTTGGGAAAATGACAGTGGTGGTTTCCCGTTGCATTTCACTGTTTTCATTAGGCTGCCGCTAACATGGAGCTAGACGCCTTTTGTAGCTGCTGTTCCAGAGTGCAGACGCTACTGGCTCGCCTCTCCCGCCACTGACGCCGTACCTAAGTCCAACTTCTCCGCCGCATGTGTCGTTGACGTCCTCACCGTAACTCTGGTAGGGGTTCCTGCGACAGGGCGCTACCATCCGGAACCCTGTGGACCCCGGTTCTTTAACGAGGTTTATACTCCTTCCGCACTTCCATCCTCATCCCTTGTGACGTGAGGCCACAGGCTTGTGAACGGTAATCATGGAGTTTTCCTTATATATCAGAAGCGAAGTTGAAAGCATTGTTGGAGCTGAAATTCGGAAAATGAGGTCCGATTTCGTCTTTGAACCAAAAAAGGTTGTGAATGAGAGGGAGGTCTAGTTATCACTCAAAGAGGTTGCTGCAAGTACTTAGGAAACAACCCACGCTATGTTTGTGTTCTAGCCAATATGTTGGTAAAGTGCAAGAAGTGAGGAAACGACGCATATTATGTTTGTGTTATAGCCAATATGTTGCAAGAGTCCAAGAAGTCAGGCCGTCTGACGAACCTCACAGCTCACATTTAGAGCTTTACCTTGATTTTTTCTGTGAAAATTTATGTGATGTAAATGATGAACAAGTTGAGCATGTTCATTAAGATATGAAACTGATGGAAAAGCGGTATCAGGGGCACTATAAACACGTATGCTGGGAGACTGCTGTTAGCCACTGCGCTGTGAAGTGCAAGACGCAGTTGATTGCAGAAAAACCTGTAATGCAGGTTTTAACGGAAAGATGGAAAAGAAATAAAAGACTATGGACACGCAGTTACTATGTAATAAAGAGGCATTTTTCATGTGTGGGGGGAAGGCAGGGTAAAGGGGCCACGCTTAGGGAAATTGATTTTGCACCAAACTGTAGTTGTTGACAGTAGCTTACCGCTTGCACCGGGTCTCTTCTAAGGATCGTACGGCGCATTTTCTCTGGTGTTTCGACAGATAACGTGTGGTTGGAACCCAAACAAATACAGCTCATCACGTGTTTCATGCGACCGCCAACGTCGATGGAGAGCGTAGATTTGTTTCCCGTTACAAGGAAGATGATTTTTAAGGTGGAATGCTACGTGCCCACTCGACAGAGCGGTCCCAGTTTAGTCTAGTGCGATGTTCGTTTTACCGACGTGTGTCAGCGGAAGCAGTGAAACACTGGGAACAGCCAGTGCTGCAGCAGCGGCACCACCGCCCCGGCCTGCGCTGCCTGCTGCAGCCACGCAGAGGCGCTGCTCAGTCGCTGTTTTACTGTCCCTGGAACTATCGGCAAACTGAATATCGCACTAGACTAATCTGGTAGCGCTCCATCGAATGGGCACGTAAAACTCGAATTTGAAAATAATTTTCTTTGAAACGGAAAACAAACCGGCACAGTCCGTCGACGCTGGGCGTCGTATGAAAGAGATGACGAGTAGGATTTGTTTGAAACTTCCTGGCAGATTAAAACTGTGTGCCGGACCGAGACTCGAACTCGGGACCTTTGCCTTTCGCGGGCAAGTGCTCGTAGGAGACGACGTACTGCAGGAAGTAAAGCTGTAGGGACGGGGCGTGAGTCGTGCTTGGGTGGCTCAGATGGTAGAGCACTTGCCCGAGAAAGGCAAAGGTCCGGAGTTCGAGTCTCGATTAAAAAAAAATGGTTCAAATGGCTCTGAGCACTATGGGACTTAACAGCTGAGGTCATCAGTCCCCTAGAACTTAGAACTACTTAAACCTAACTAACCTAAGGACATCACACACATCCATGCTCGAGGCAGGATTGGAACTGGCGACCGTAGTGTTCGCGCGGTTCCAGACTGTAGCGCCTAGAACCGCTCGGCCACTCCGGCCGGCTCAAG
Organism: Schistocerca americana; assembly: GCF_021461395.2. NCBI lineage: Eukaryota > Metazoa > Arthropoda > Insecta > Orthoptera > Acrididae > Schistocerca > Schistocerca americana. The sequence continues at coordinate 136,133,201 of NC_060123.1, forward strand.
TCTCGGTCCGGCACACAGTTTTAATCAGCCAGGAAGTTTCAAATCAGCGCACACTCCGCTGCAGAGTGAAAATCTCATTCAGGATTTGTTTGGGTTGACACAGACTATAAGATGACAAAACGAACTAGCAAATATTTGCCGAAACACACAGAAAATGCGTCTGACGATGCATAGGAGAGACACCCGGTTTATTTTGAATCTACATAGGCATCTCAGCATATGTTTACAGGTAAAAAATATATAATGAAGAGGACTTACACCTTTTTGCTCAGGACTTACATACTGGCCACTTTTCCCAATCCAGTGGAGGCATAACATAGTCCGAAACTGGACCCTCTTTCGGCTGAAGTAATGTCACCGGCTTGATGTCTTCCTTAAAGCGCAAACATTTTGCTCTGTTGGACTGAATTGTCAACAGTTACATTCACATTATAAATGAGGTGAGCAGGATGAATTTGTTTTTCTTGCACTGTTTTAAAGATATATATGTATAAAAAAAACTGACTATGCTGACCTTGTTGAAAGCTTGTCCTCTACCCATCGAGGCAGGTTCCCTTAGACAAATAGGTCTATTACGATGCTGCCTTTTCCGGCCAACTCCCGCTCTATGCCAAAAACATGCGGTATTTTTTTCTTCTGTGCCAAATGGAATGCTAATTTCCATGGATTGTTCACTTTAAATTCATAAAATCGCTTATCCATTTTAAAAACGTGGTCAAGGATTTATTGTTCTTGTTCTATGTTAAACACACGCCATCAAAGGAATAGAATGACGAATTATAGGTTTGTGTATAAAGGAATCTGGAAGTAGTCCGTAGTATATGTGTGCTGAATGTGGAAGTAAGTAACTACACTCCTGGAAATGGACAACAGAACACATTGACACCAGTGTGTCAGACCCACCATACTTGCTACGGACACTGCGAGAGGGCTGTACAAACAATGATCACACGCACGGCACAGCGGACACACCAGGAACCGCGGTGTTGGCCGTCGAATGGCGCTAGCTGCGCAGCATTTGTGCACCGCCGCCGTCAGTGTCAGCCAGTTTGCCGTGGCATACGGAGCTCCATCGCAGTCTTTAACACTGGTAGCATGCCGCGACAGCGTGGACGTGAACCGTATGTGCAGTTGACGGACTTTGAGTGAGGGCGTATAGTGGGCATGCGGGAGGCCGGGTGGACGTACCGCCGAATTGCTCAACACGTGGGGCGTGAGGTCTCCACAGTACATCGATGTGGTCGCCAGTGGTCGGCGGAAGGTGCACGTGCCCGTCGACCTGGGACCGGACCGAGGCGACGCACGGATGCACGCCAAGACCGTAGGATCCTACGCAGTGCCGTAGGGGACCGTACCGCCACTTCCCAGCAAATTAGGGACACTGTTGCATTTGGGGTATCGGCGAGGACCATTCGCAACCGTCTCCATGAAGCTGGGCTACGGTCCCGCACACCGTTAGGCCGTCTTCCGCTCACGCCCCAACATCGTGCAGCCCGCCTCCAGTGGTGTCGCGACAGGCGTGAATGGAGGGACGAATGGAGACGTGTCGTCTTCAGCGATGAGAGTCGCTTCTGCCTTGGTGCCAATGATGGTCGTATGCGTCTTTGGCGCCGTGCAGGTGAGCGCCACAATCAGGATTGCATACGACCGAGGCACACAGGGCCAACACCCGGCATCATGGTGTGGGGAGCGATCTCCTACACTGGCCGTACACCACTGGTGATCGTCGAGGGGACACTGAATAGTGCACGGTACATCCAAACCGTCATCGAACCCATCGTTCTACCATTCCTAGACCGGCAAGGGAACTTGCTGTTCCAACAGGACAATGCATGTCCGCATGTATCCCGTGCCACCCAACGTGCTCTAGAAGGTGTAAGTCAACTACCCTGGCCAGCAAAATCTCCGGATCTGTCCCCCATTGAGCATGTTTGGGACTGGATGAAGCGTCGTCTCACGCGGTCTGCACGTCCAGCACAACTGAGGCGCCAGGTGGAAATGGCATGGCAAGCCGTTCCACAGGACTACATCCAGCATCTCTACGATCGGCTACATGGGAGAATAGCAGCCTGCATTGCTGCGAAAGGTGGATATACACTGCACTAGTGCCGACATTGTGCATGCTCTGTTGCCTGTGTCTATGTGCCTGTGGTTCTGTCAGTGTGATCATGTGATGTATCTGACCCCAGGAATGTGTCAATAAAGTTTCCCCTTCCTGGGACAATGAATTCACGGTGTTCTTATTTCAATTTCCAGGAGTGTATTTTGGGGCGCGACTGCTACGGTCGCAGGTTCGAATCCTGCCTCGGGCATGGATGTGTGTGATGTCCTTAGGTTAGTTAGGTTTAAGTAGTTCTAAGTTCTAGGGGACTGATGACCTCAGATGTTAAGTCTCATATTGCTCAGAGCCATTTGAACCATTTGAACTATTTTGGGGGTAAGCACTTTGGCCACTTCTTCCAACGAGTAGTGTGGCCACTTTTATGGGTCGGAAGTCATGTCAGTATTAGTGATTCCTAGATCAAACGGAAAGAAGTCACAAGGGACTGCATTTGTAAGACAAAATAAGTTGTTTAAATATTGCTATTGTAAAAAATATTTGCGTTTAAATGAGGTAAAAAGCATAATGCGAGGGGCATTCAGCCGGCCGAAGTGGCCGTGCGGTTAAAGGCGCTGCAGTCTGGAACCGTAAGACCGCTACGGTCGTAGGTTCGAATCCTGCCTCGGGCATGGATGTTTGTGATGTCCTTAGGTTAGTTAGGTTTAACTAGTTCTAAGTTCTAGGGGACTAATGACCTCAGCAGTTGAGTCCCATAGTGCTCAGAGCCATTTGAACCATTTTTGAGGGGCATTCAATAAGTAATGCAACAGTTTTTTCCCCACCAATTTCAGTTGGAAAAAATGTAGAATTTGTTTTGGGACATCGCACAATATTCCCACTGTTCATCCCCTGTCGTTGCATGAAGTTCCGATTGCTGGCGCCGATGTACGTTGTCTTCAAAATGGCGTCTGTAATGGAGATGCGTTCCAAGCAGAGGGCTGTCATTGAGTTTCTTTTGACGGAAAACCAGAACAATGCAGTTCTTCACAGGCGCTTGCAGAATGTATACGGAGATGTGGCAGTGAACAAAAGCTCGGTGAGTCGTTGGGTGAGGCGTCTGTCATCATCACAACAAGGTCGCGCAAACCTGGTCGATCTCCCTCGTGCCAGTCGGTCGCACACAGCTCTGACTCCTGACTTGGAAGGAGCGGACAGTGTCATTCTAGGTGATTGGCAGATCATAATCAAACACTCCTTCTCCATGACAATGCAAGACCTCACACAAGTCCGCGAGCCCGAGTAGATCTCACAAAATTTCATTGGACTATTCTTCCTCATCCACCCTGCAGCCCAAATCTCGCACCTTCCGACTCCCACGTGTATGGCCCAATGAAGGTGCACACCATGGAAAGCGGTACGTGTATGAGGGGTGGGGGTTGGAGGAGTGGGGAGGGGGTTACTGACGCAGCAATATGTTGGTTTCGACGTCGACCAATAGAGTAGTAACATGTGGTCGTACATACCCTTCCAGTTAGGTGGTATAAGGCCGTCGCATTGACCGGAGATTATGTTAAAAAACATGGTTTTGTAGCCAAAAGAGTGGGAAATAATTTGGTTTATTGGAATCCTAAATAAAAAATTTGCTTTCAGAAAAAATGTGTTGGATTACTTACTGAACGTCGCTCGCGTAACGCATGAAAATCAGGAAATATTTTACTAAAAAATAACGGAACGTGCTTCCTTTGTCAGACTCGCTGACAACAATGATGGTATGATTTCTCAGGTTGTCTCGACGCTATTAATGAATAGTGTGCTTCCGGGTGTTCGGCCGAGTTGTTGTTTCCATTTTCTGCGCAATACTTCGACGAGCGACTCAACTGTGATCTGCAGGTGCGGCGATGTTTGCTGCAACCAGACAATGAACTGTTGTTTGTCTCACAGTGCTGTTTATAGCCGACTTCGATTCCTGACGTCCGCGTCACCCTTCGATGTTGTCTTTTAGAGCTAGTTTGACCACTTCTCGGCAGCGCTATTGAAGGCAAAAAAAAAATCCAATGGCCAGTTTTCCCGCCCTGAGCACTTTACCCCGCCTCCCCCTATACTTCGATAATAACTTTCGTTTACGAGGAAAAATTAAATTACTTTTTGATCCAATTACATCAACATCTATAATCTACAAGTCACATGATGGTGTTTGGCGCGGAGTATTTTCTGCACACCTAACACTTCCCCTCTCCCCTGTTCCAGTCGCAACTAGTGCGCGGGAAGAACAATTGTAGGTAAGCCGGCGTTTGAACTCGATTTCTCGTGGTGTTTTCGCAGGTATACATGTAGGGAGAAGCAATGTACAGGGTAAGTCATAAAGGACGTTACAGCTTTGGAATTATATAGAAATTTATTGAGATAAATTACAGAAACGTTAGATGTGTCATTTTGTAGTAAACGATCTCAAGTTTGATTCTCACAGCGCATCAGCACCCCATTTCTTCACCAGGAGCGCCTACATAATGCCCAGTTAAGATGGCTACTTTTACTGCCGAGGAGCGTGCTTGCTGTCTGTTTTGGTCTCATAAAACGAACTCTGCAACAACTGAAACTTCCTGGTAGATTAAAACTGTGTGCTGGACCGAGACTCGAACTCGGGACCTTTGCCTTTCGCGGGCAAGTGCTGTACCATCTGAGCTACCCAAGCACGACTCACGCCCCGTCCTCACAGCTTTACTTCCGTCAGTACCTCGTCTCCTACCTTCCAAACTTTACAGAAGCTCTCCTGCGAACCTTGCAGAACAGGAGAGCTCCTGCAAAGTTTGGAAGGTAGGAGACGAGGTACTGGCAGAAGTAAAGCTGTGAGGACGGGGTGTGAGTCGTGCTTGGGTAGCTCAGATGGTACAGCACTTGCCCGCGAAAGGCAAAGGTCCAGAGTTCGAGTCTCGGTCCGGCACACAGTTTTAATCTGCCAGGAAGTTTAACATCAGTGCAGACTCCGCTGCAAGAGTGCAAATTTCATTTTGCAACAACTGTTCGGCGTAAATTTCGCACCGAATACCCTGAAGAACCTCCAAGCAGGCGTACAATTTACTCTTGGCACAAGAACTTTGTTAAGACAAGTTGTTCACTGCGAAATGATAAATTGCCACATCGCCCGCGTGTTGATAATTGTATTGAGCAGGTTAGGGAGAGCTTTGCCCACAGTCCACAAAAATGAACGCGACGTGCGTCTCGCGAGACTGGCATTCCACAAAAGAAAAAGATGGTTAAAATGGCTCTGAGTATTATAAGACTTAGAACTACTTAAACCTAACTAAGCTAAGGACATCACACACATTCATGCCCGAGGCAGGATTCGAACCTACATCCGTAGCAGTAGCGCGGTTCCGGACTGAAGCGCCTAGAACCGCTCAGCCACAAGGACCGGCTCCACGAAAGACTGTTGGCGAGTACTGCCTAAACGTTTACACTTGAAACCACAGAGATTCACAACGGCGCAGCACATTAGTGATGCATATAACGCTGCTCATGGGGAATTCTGTGCAGAAATGTTCCATTGGATAGAGGACGAGTAGACATTCCTGAACACAATAGTCTTCAGCGATGAGTTAACATTTCATATCAATAGCGTGGTGAACACCCCCAACTGCAGAATATGGGGCGGTGAAAATACACATGTAAATGTGGAACACGTTCATGACAGCCCCAAAATTAATGTGTGTTGTGCCCTCAGAAAATCGAAAATGTACGGCCCTTTCTTCTACTTGGAGAAAACTGTCACTGGTATTGTGTTCCTGGACATGCTTGAAAGCTTTTTAATTCCAGAGTTCGTTGAAGATGACTGAGGTGGTATGGTTTACTACCGGCAGCCGACAGCGCAACAACTTATTTCCTCACGGAAGTTCGAGGTTTCATTGATAATTGCTTCCCAGGTCGGTGGACCGGCGAAAAGGGCCAATCGCATGGCCACCTCGCTCCCCCGACTGGATTCCTTTCTCTGGACCGTGTGTACTTTGCTTCCCTAACAAACAGTTTAGCCGACCCGACAATACGAATATACTCCGCCGTTGAACAAGTTACGCCCGATTTGCTGCAACGAGTATGGGAAGAAATTGATTAGCGGTGGGATGTTTGCCGCGTTGTAAATGGTAGCCATATCGAACCAAAATGACATTTGACAATTTTATGTGAAAGGGTTGAGGTTGTTTGCTACAGATTTTGTAAGTTATCTCAATAAATTTCTGCATCATGCCAGAGTTGTGAAGTCCTTTTGACTCTCCCTGTATTCGTTGACTCTTCTGGGAACATTAGTCCTCTGAATTTCTGCCACTGGAGTTGTCAGCGTATCTCTTATTTTAGTGTCGTGCTTATTAAATTAACCTGTTACATAACGCGCCACTCTTCTATCTGTCCTCTCCAGTTCCTCTATAAATTCTATCTGGTACGGGCTTCAGACTGATGAGGAATATTCAAGAATCGGTCGAACGTCGGTGGATTTTGTAAGGTAAGCTATCTCCTTCGTGCGTGGACTACACTTTCTGAATATTCTTGCAATGAACCTCAGCCCGACGTTTCCCTTAACTACGTTTAGTTTCATGTGGGCGCTCGTATTTATAGGGTTCGGTACACATACTTCCAGATCATTCATGCATGTGACTGCTTGGAGTCCAAACGTGTGTTATACGTTAATACATCATTCCGTCCATTTATGTGCAATAATTCACAGTTCTTTATGTTGATGCTGAACTGCCAGTTCCTGAACTAAGCGTCCAATCTATGCAGGTTTTCGTGTATTTTGTTAAAATTTTCGAGTGTTGGTACTTTACTTATATGACAGAATCATCTGCGGAAAGCCTCGTGAAGCTTCAGACGATATCCACTAGATCGTTTGTGTGTACCATTCAACAGCAGCGTTTCGCTAATTTTCTGCTTTATAACGAAGTAATATTGGACAAACCTACACGTGGTAAAACAAACTTATTACAGATTTGGATCCAGTACCCAAAAAGCTTGGGATTAAAGCTATTGATTAACAAAATGATAATCCAAAAGTATATTTCCGTCGACAGGTGTTATTGTTTGCATCTGATTATCACTCATTAACAGAAAGGTAATACAGAAGCCTCAGAATGACATTGGCGTAAAGTGAAATGGCTAAGCAGGAATGGCTAGAGGACAAATGCAACTCTATAGAAGCCTCTATAACTAAAAGAAACACAGATACCGCCGATAGGAAGATTAAAGAGCTCTTTGGAGAAAAGAGAAGGAGTTGTAGAAATATCCAGAGCTCGGATGAAAAATCAGTCCTATGCAAAGATGGGAAAGCTGAAAAGTGGAAGGAGTATAGAGAGGGTCTGTGCAAGAGGGATGAACTTGAAGGCAAAGTTATAGAAATGGAAGAGGACGAAGATGAGATGGAAGATACGACACTGCGAGAAGAATTTGACGGAGCGCTGAAAGATTTAAGTCGAAACAAGACCCACGGTGTAGACAACATTCTGTTAGTACTATTGAAAGCCTTGGGAGAGACAGTCATGACAAAACTCGTCCATCCGGTGTGCAAGATGTAGGAGACAGATGAACGTTTATATCATTTGTAGAACACGAACGCTTCTGACAATGTTGACTGGAATACGATAATGTGATTGTGAAGGAATCAGCGATGAAATACAGAAAGCGGATGGTTATAGACAGCTTGTGCAGAAACTAGATTGCAGTTATAAAGAGTTGAAGGACATGAAAGGGAAGCAGTAGCTGAGAAGGGAGTGAAACACGGTTGCAGTCTTTCCCCGATGTTATTCAATCTGCACACTGGGGAAGCTGTGAAGGAACCCAAGGAGAAATAAAAAATTCGGGGTTTGCCGATGACGTTGTAATTCTGTCAGAGACGGCAAAGGACTTGAAACATATGGAGATATGACGAGATGTTAGAAATAATTTTTGCCGCATACGACAAATTTCCAGATGGTTCCACGGTGGAACAGATGATCGGGTTCAATGAAGAGGAGGGAGTGGGTAGGGGGGGGGGGGGGGAGTGCGCGGAGATTGGCAAGGTGATGGCAGTTACTGGGCACGCGCAGACTGCCCGCCGATCAATACCACCTGTGGCAGAGCGGCGACGGACCGTCGCCGTTGGTGCCGGCGACGGCCGCCGCACGGCGCCACCGTCGCAGCTCGGCGTCGGCGCCGGCGCCGGCTGAGACTGCGGCGCGGAGGTCGCCGGGCAGTGCGCGAGGGACGGGCGTCGTGGGCGGCGGACTGCGGGGGCGGCCGACTGCGGGGGCGGTGGCGGCGGCCGCTCCAAAGTGATAATTCTGCCGCCTCAACCGAGTCCCGGCTGCGCAATACCCGCGCGTAGGACCGACCGACAATGGCGCCGCGCATATCGACGCCTGCGGGCTCTCGCGCTTTGAATGACTCCTGCCGTTCGCGTACCCGCTTTGAACAGAGTGGTGGTGTCGCTTTCCTTTTGGCCATTTAACGCCAGAGCTACAAAAGGCAACGCCTTAATTCGTTACGTGCCTGATTTAGCGACGACGTTCCAGGAAATACGGCTGAATCGAGTTTTGATTCAAAAATCCCTCGAATAATCTTTTCCGGAATACGGCCCTTCATTTAGGACGTGAGCTGTTAAAACTAATGCGTTCTGATATATGCTGCTAGGCAAATGTAAGCCTATGCTATCTGGTCAGAAGATTAGTCGTGAAGTTCTAGAGAAAACCGCATGAGACGAACGCGTGGATCAGTAGGCTTGTAGAAGACTCGCGTTTCTTGAGATAGTTTTGGGATAAAGTCGTACTATTGTAAAGGAAACAGCACATATGCTCCGGCATTTGGAATCCTTATCGAGCAGGCACGGAGGTATACTTTGAAGGAAGTCAGAGGCACGCTGAAGAAACATAACTGGGCGGCGTAGGCATTATAACTTTCTAATAGACAGGCTCACGGTTTGCAAATGGGAATCCTTGAGGATGACGATGCTGTTTTTGCACAACAGTGGTGGATAAATTTCGGGATATAATGTATGACGTAGTGTGCGAGTAACATTTGCTGCTTCCTTCCTGTAGCTCGATTAGTGATGGCGAGAGCAAGAGAAGAATCGGGGCGCGTGCTTCATTCACTATTATAATATGACTGGGAAGGGGTAATACTAGTACGAAGCAAGAACTGCCTTGTGGCTTCCAAAGAGTAGACTTACTGAGAAATCAGCTCCAGCGTCTTTTAAAATAATTTGCAGAGCAACTAGAGACGATTTCTTAGTGCTACTTATATCTGGAAGCTGCGGTACTGCCATTCGCCACAAATGAAAACGAGGACAAAACAACAGCTTTGTGATGTGTTATCGTACGACATGTCACTACGAATACTTTGCGATTTTGGTTTGGCCACTACATAAATCGCCGCTACGTAGCTACAGTTCCGGCATTTGTATGTGGCGCGCACGGCGAGGCGCGGGTAATAATGCGTATGACGTTTGTGTCAAATCAGTAGGGAATTAGTCTGCTGTGTCGATGAATGTGATACAGAAAGCTAAAAGAAATACATCTGCACAAGCCCTGGGTTTTCGCTCAAATTTTAAATGAGAATCAACAGAAAGAGGTCGCTATTAATTGCTCTGCCGGAGTAAAAATTAATCTCAAGTTAGCACGCCTAGTAGTGTTTTCAACATTGCAACAGACACATTAATTACAGGACCAAGTGGTACAAGCCGTATCCCACAGAGACGTTCTGCAATAGCTAATAGAATTATTTGGTCGAGGAATATTTCGCACTAATACCAGTTCGTATAAACAGTGTCCTCGCTACACCATGTCTTGCGATGTCTGTCCTATAAGGGAACCCATTTTACCTTAAGTGATGCTATATCCCAAGTTATTAATAAAAAATGTCTGTGTCTATCTGTTACTTTTATTTGTTTATTTACTTATTTATTTATTGCTATAGCGCTGTGTCTAATACTCAGTTTTGGAACCCAGCCTAATTGTTTGTTGTTCTCTAACTTCGTAACAGGACCTCATGCCAGCGAGAGTACGGAGTAATGCTCGGCAGAGGGCAAATTGCCAAAGACAGCATTTTTTCCTATATTTGTTAGTTGGTGGCCAATTAAAAGTGAGGAGCTGCTTTGGAAGGAAGTGCTCGTTAGTCCTGTTTTCTTAACATAGTTGTTTTACAATGAGAAACTACGTAATGCTGCTTTTCATAGCATTATGTCATTATCTAACTCAGATTCACGTGTCACCATTCCACCATGACTGCGAAATGTTCAAGTTAGATTTTTGGTGCTGCATACTCGTGGATTATTTAAAATGTCTTATTATCTGTATTACTAATGTATCCTGGTTCATATGTTACCGATTTCCGACCTCAGTCGTTCCTTCCTCAAGTAGTTCCTTAGTTATGGGAGCAGTTATTTCGTTTTCGTTCACTGTGGTTCATTATAAGTCAGATATTGCAAATGTCTTCCTCAGTTGCTATGTATTTACACGTTTTAATAAGAATGAGTGTTCGAGTTAGTACTACACACGCGAGAAGTATCGCGAGAACTCGTAGCTAATCGTAGTTTATCTTACGTACAGCGCCAGCCGGTAAAAGTTCGCCTTGTTGGAGACATTTGCAAGAGAGGTCTTTTGCAGCAGCAACAGATGTTCTTTCATGTGTTACTTGGTATTTTGTTTATACAACAACCATTCCGCAAAAAAAAAGATTGGTTTAAATTTTGTACTGACAGATTTACGCAGAAGTGAGAGACACAGAGAAAAAGGTAGAATATCATACAAGACTACGATAGGGCCACAGTAAATTCGTCCTACGAGCGAATTTGTAGTATATTGTATGTTACTAATAGAACATTTCGGAAACCGTTACTAAAGCCACGTACGTTAATATAACCTTGACTATACTTTTAGTTTTCCATATAGTTCGTATACTTGACACAGTGCATAGAAATGTGAAAACCGCCAGCAAGTGTGACAGAGTTAGAGAGAAACCGTTAACTACACAGAATACTAAAATGAGCTTAAGTATCTGCTGTTATCTGAACTCCACCAAGAGATTAACGACTGCAGAAAAAACGTACACCACCCCCACTGCTGTGGCTATTGTCGCTGTCTTCCTGGGTAACGCGGCTTCCTACGTGCATCTGCATGTCACTTCCGCTGTTTGCCTTTAATGACGATCACGAAGCCTTGAAAGTGCCCCGAAGATCTGTTCAGCGAGACGTGATTGTCCTGTAGTCCTTTACATGATTTGAGGTACACCACTCATGCTAAAACACGACGCCAATTTGCTATATTAGCAGTTATCAAACAGCACAAGTTCTCTGCTCATGTGTGTACTTATTTATCTCAGGGACGCCTGCGAACTCTTTCAAATGATATTTTATCCATCGCATAATCAAAATCGCAGTTACATCGCATCAAGTTTCCAAATAAATATTTTAGGGAAATAGAAGAGAACATATGATGAGAAATTGAAAACACCCAAATAAAATACATTTTTAAAACAGAAACAGACAGTGCCAATGGCCAGAACTATCAATTTCGGAAGGTTATGCGATATAACTGCGATCTTGGCTGAACATTTTAATGAAGTACTACTACAAATGATCAGCTATTATTATACAGATTTTGCGTCTTCACTGGATGCTTTAGAGTGATACTGACAGAAACTTTTATATATGCATATCGCGTATTGCTAGTGACAACAGCTGGAATGGATAGTAAAGTGAGTCCAAGGAACGGCTAAAAAATTGGAAAAATGTGATTAAAACAATTATCAGCTGTTGACCAACGGAACATAAAAGTAATAATGTTCATCGTTCATATTTTTTAACACACGGTTCCCGGGAGGAAATTAATCAAGATTTATACAGTATTGTGAGAAATCGCTTCATGAGAGATATAAACGAAGGTGTTCACTGACATTCTGTATTCGTAACCTTAGGAAACCTCTCGATTTCATGCAACAATGCCCTTGACAACATAATAAGTAGGGCGTCTTCATTACTTAAAAAATATGCGAGAGGAATGCTGAACTGTGATACGGAATAGAACATCGGCAGGCTTCAACCAGTTAAGCAAATTGCAAGATTCGGCTCATTAGTAGAATGTTCCTTAGAACGTAATCTGTCTGCGATTGTGTGCTAGAATACGGGATGAGGAAATCGGATCCTATACGACTGTACTCGATAAGAGAATCGCAAGTTCACAGAGCAGGAGTAACGGGAGGTTCTGAAAATGATAAGTAACACCGGGGTAACCTCGCGAAAATCTGCTTGCAAATAATTTTCATTGAAGGATCTGTGGATACTTGAGGTCATCTACATGGCAGGCGGTCGGACAGGGAAGAAAGTTTAACATGGTATAATGGAATTCATCAACTACAGGAATAGGTTCCTCCTGTTTTTCTAAAGATACACGCTTCTCATTTTCTTGGTAAAAATATATTTCATGACAACTATGTCACTCTCAGTGAGGCCTTATTTTATACTAAAAGTTTGAGAAAAACTTCGTTTGTTAAATATTAGCTATCAACATTTTTGTTGTTGGTATTGTAATTTTTGTTTCTTTTAACAACAGTAACAGCCAGAATGCGTGTGCCCGATTTGTCATCATTAATATTGCCCATACATGTAATATTTTTAGATATCTAATAAAGATAAGGACATGACACGGATATATGGCCAAGGAAAACAAGCGGAAAACATTCCTATAATTTCTTTCAGCGTCAACGGTTACTTTAGACGGTTACAAGCTGTAGGATGATTATGGAAAGTATCGTCTGTCAACTATCCTACAGTAATTTGGCGAGTATAGTTGCAGGTAGAAAGGTGGAATATTGTTTTTTTAGTTTGCTGGACCATGTTACTTCGCATGTAATAGTTACTTTTAGCACTGCGGTAGGAAAACTGATGTACTACTTAACTGCAATAAGAAAATTCAGGTTCTTCACATGCCGGACTTAATTATCAGAGAATTTCATCAACGTGTCACCGAAGGGGCTCGATTGCGTCGCTTTCCAAGCCCAGATCAATAGCACATTGTTTCGCCCACAGGCTCCCATTAACAATAGTAGGACAAAATTTGCCGTAACGAAGTCTTTACGTAAATCCTCTGACGGGGTTACCTACTTTCATTGCAGACATGTCGCTTTGTGTTTCACTAGCGCTGCTGCCGCTTAAACACATCTCGAATACGTCTCGCATTGAACATCGTAGGCTAACCGTTGCTGTGTTTCGTAACACAGCAAAATCATGTAGAGATAAGTTTAATATATTTAAATGGTTGAGGTGGTTTCTGATCTACAATTCTTCTTTTATTTTATAGATGAAATGAAGAGAAATGCTTACAATTCATTTATGGGAAGTTTGCTGGCAGGGGTATGTTTACAATTTTTTTTTCCATATGTGATGTAGGATTTGTATCGTTCCTTCCTTTCTCCATTTTCTTTTCCAGATATGTATATCAATACTTAGTAGAAACTAAGCAATGTTGTTTGTCGGTGACCTAACGGTACGTAGTGGGTTCATAAAGACATACCAATACTACCTTCGTAGCCAGGCATCTAGAAACGGGTACATCCGCCTTTGGCTGCATTTAATCGTGGAAGTGGTTTGTACAACTTGTTTATCCGGGTTCGGGTGTACGTCGAGCCAGGCATTTAGCTGTAGGTCATTCAGTTCCGACAGGTTACTGGCATACGGTTCGCAAACGCTTGTCTAGTAGTTGACGTTACTCTCCATGAGCTAACACGTACTTCATTATCGAACATGGAAATCAACAGCTCTTCGTAACTGTTATTTGGACAGATCTCGATTAGCTGGGTTAGGAGAGACATTGCTGCGTATTGCATTTCTATGAAAAAATTTCCAACTTAGTTGTTAGTTAGCTTTATGTGCCTTGAGCTAGCTTGTATGTATAATTGACTCCTTATGCTCGGTTGCCACGATTAGAAACACTGTCAAGTATTCTCAATTTGTCACAGTCAATGGCGTAAACAACTGTTTGACAGTGCTTGCTAACGCAATTACTCTTTCGTACTGCTTAATACATGTTAAAGTTACCCAGCAAAAAATTGAACAGGTCGGCGGAAGGAAGTGCTAACCAACAAGAACGTATTTTGAATTGCTTCATGTTATGTGCTTGGCTATCTTCAAAGTTAAGAACATAAATACAGTAAGATAAAACAAATTGTATAATAGACGTCTGTATTTGGTAGTAGACACGAGAAAAACGTGTTATCAGCATATGGTGCCTTCGACAATATAACACGTAGTGTGACTGAACTAGTCGTCACTGAATTTAAGGTTAATACTTTCTTCCTCTAACCTCTTCACTACAACATAGGATTAATCTACGTAGCTTATACATCTGAATCAGAACTGTGCCGTAACACCACTCCCACTCTACTCAATTTCATACGTATTCACATTTCTATGTGCACTTGTTTGTATTTTTAATTTTAGTCGTGTCTGGTGCACGTACACCTCATTACTTAGGTAGTACGTCTGATGAGTATAAAAAAAAAATCTAAGGAGATACAGAGCAATACGTATAGAGCTAGTATTACAGAATGAAACAGAACTCCACCGCCAAAATTTCGGAGGTTGTTCAGGGATATTCTCTGAGTATTTTGGTATAAGGGATCTATGTTCTCCGGTGGCTCATTACAGTGTAATTACGAGCATATAATTATGGTTTATTCGGCTTTGTTACTAGAATTATCTTCGTTTCTGTGAACATACTTTCACAATAGTAATGCAGGCTGTTAACGTACAACAAACCCTGCCAGAAAAAAACAAACCCGGGACAGAAAGGAGCAGTTTGAATGCAAGCTTGGGGATCAAGAGTAAGGTCGGTGATACAAGGGGTAAGAGACCAAACGAAATGCAATCACTCTCTGAGGAGGCACCGGAGACCATCGGTCCCTTCTACCAAAATACTCCAAAATTTTGTCTGCTTCACCCTGTCCGTCATAATAACATTTCATCATGACTTACAACAAATAAAATTATTTTAGGCTGTTGAGAAAGAAATTAATTCCTTTG
The DNA here is from genome assembly GCF_021461395.2 of Schistocerca americana. Classification (NCBI taxonomy): domain Eukaryota; kingdom Metazoa; phylum Arthropoda; class Insecta; order Orthoptera; family Acrididae; genus Schistocerca; species Schistocerca americana. The sequence goes on from NC_060123.1 coordinate 136,148,275, forward strand.
TAAGTGAAACTACTACATAAGGTAAAGATTTACGTAGGTGTGGCACTATCGCCTGTCAGTTCGTAAACGTGGCTGTGAAGCTTTTCGCGACGGAGTCCTTGCAATACATTTTTTCGGTTCAACTGCCGCGTCAGATTCGGATAAAATTCCAAGCTTTCGACGATGGCCTCTTATCATCGTCGTCGTTTTTTGTTTTTCGTTTTTTGTTTATGATAAACTGTAAATTAGTTTGGTACTGTTCTTCTGTTGTTGCTCTTTTGGTCATTGAGCGTATTTTTATTTTTGTTTACGACCTTCTGTATGCAATATTCTTTCTGTAGAGAGAACATTCTTTTGTTGTTATGGCGTAAGACCGCTATCTCTGTTTTTATCCGAGGGTGGTGGTGATTCTTTTTTGTTAGATTAGAAGAATAGGCGAAACGTGTTATGTGTGCACAAACAAAACGTTCAGTTGCAGAAGACGCAAACTTTTTCTTATCTACAACCTAAAACCATTATTGAAATATCCTTATTTTAAGTTTAAATATGTGATGCAATCTATCTAAGACGGGGTTAAGCAAGTACCCCTTGTGAGTTGCTTTCCTTGTGACGTATTTCGCTGGATGGCTTGGTGCGCATATATTAAGATAAAGCGCACCGACGTTCCTTGCCGTTTTAGCTCCAGTACAAGGTGCGTTCCATAAGTAATGCGACCAAATTCATAAGAAATCATTTATTGAATATATTCTTACAAATAATCAAAAATTTTCAAAATAGCACTCTCTTGCGTCGATAACCTTCTGCAACCGCTGTTTCATTGCCTGGAAGGCATCCTGGAATGCCCTTCCCGGAATGTCCTTTAAGCTGATGTAACATGCGCCTTGATGCTTTCAATCGTGTCCCAGTGTTTTCCTTTCACGACTCCTTTTAACCGAGGAATCAAGAAAAAGTCAGCGGGAGCCAGATCAGGACTGTAGGGAGGCTGGGGAACCAGTGGGGTCTCGGTCCTGGCTAGGAAGTCGTTGACAATGAAGGCGCTGTGACTCGGCGCGTTGTCGTGGTGAACTTTCCACGTGTACTTGATGTCGCTTCGGCAGCACGAGACGCTCCTTTTCAGTCTTTTGAGCACTTCCAGGTAGAAAGCTGAAAAGCTGAGTTCACTGTAGTCCAGGTAAGTACGAATTCGTGGTGGACAATGCCTCTGACGTCAAAGAAGACAATGCGCACGGTTTTGATCCTGGACTTGCTCATTCGTGCGTTCTTGGGACGGCGCGACGATGGGGTGTGCCACTCTGAACTCTGCCGTTTTGTTTCAGGGTCGTACTCGAAAATCCACATCACCAGTGATAACTGAGTTTAAAAAAATGAGGATCATTTTCATACATTTCCAACATTTCTCGGCACCAAAGCACTCGCATGTGCTTGTGTTCGTCGGTCAACACTTTTGAGACGAGTTTGGCACACACCTTTCTCATGTTCAAATCTTCGGTTACAATGCGTAAAACGGTTGTTTTTGACATGTTTAGAGTTTGTGTATCAATTGAAGACTCAGCCGTCTATCAGAGTTCAAACAATCGCGCACACGCGTCACATTTTCGTCGACTCGTGCCGTCCACTGCGAGGTTCGTCGGTGATTCCTCTCGGCCCTCCGTGAACGACTTCTGCCATCGGAAAACTTGTGATCTGGGCAAGCAATCAGTCCCAAAGGCATGCTGAAGTAATGGAAACGTTTCGGTGGCGGACTTCCCACGTTTAACACAAAATCTGATAGCGTACCATTGCTCTACAGAATGATCCATTGTGCCGTGATACATAAACTCAAAACGGAGTTGACGGAAACGCACGTCCTGACTCTCCGGCAGCTCGCAGCCGAATGAGACAAGGAGCGTTTTGAAACTAACAGCCCCTCCACTTAGCCCAGCCGGTTACAACACGCTGTGGTGTACCGTTGCGTCAGAAAAAATGGGTCGCATTACTTATGGAAAGCACTCTGTATATCCGTAAGATGAACGCTGCTAGGGGCTTGAGAGCAAAGAGTACATGCAATGCCTCAGACATCGTTAGGTTGTTACTTAGTCCAAGCGACGTGGCCACCGGAGTGGTTGCACGGCGACCACTATTATTCCCTCTACGGTACGCGATGACCTGTTCTGTGGGAGGGAGAGAGGGAGGGAGGAAGTGCGAGCACCCTGCTTGGAAATCAGGACGAAAGAAGGCGTACGGTTGATTAACTATTTTCAGAATTTGCGCTAGATATACCTGAACCCAACTCAACGACCATTCACGTAAAACCCTATGACCTAGATCTCGCAGCTCGTTAGCCCATAAACTCAAAATAATACACAGTCATTTAGGTATACTATAAAACTCTACTAAAACATCTTTATTAAATTTATTATTCGCACTGGGTATAATAATGCAAGAAATCAGTTAAGGAATATTTTTTCCCATTTCATCGCCATGTGTCTTACTGCTGCGGTCACTAGGTGGCAATAGTCATAATTGTATGATGTGTCTACACCCGCCAACCGGTCTCATATACTGTCTCTCCAGCATCAGTGGTACGACTTATACAGACAACGCCAGGACGATAAAGAAAACATATGATAATTGCCACATTGCTGAGCTGCATGCGCATATGCGTTACGCTCTTCGCAAAGTTTACTGTCGTGTACTCCGTTTTGGGATATTTTCAGCGAGAAACAAGATCTTCTGAATGGCTTATCAAGGAGCTCGAGAGTCGCGCTCAACTGGAAAAACGTCTTGTATGACATCGTATCTTGACTCAGTTTTTTTATTGGAATACTTGGTCCTTAAATGGCTTCATACCTCGGAAAAGAAGCCCTGCTTAAAATTAGGGTAGTTGCGCGATGTGCGGTCATCTGAAAGGTTCGACCAGGGTCTCTCCGCGCCTCCCCTTCCCGACACCCAGCATATAATTTGTATTTGATGATCGTGCCTGTTGGCATCGAGCAGCGACAGCCTGGTATCTGCTCCATCAGTCGTAAATCAAAGCAGTATCCACCCACTCACATCCTGCTCCGCTCACATGAGCAGAGTGCACATAAAAGTCGTATCGATACTAGACGGGAGTTACAGCTTTTGTGACCGCGCGAAACTTTACTGTCTATTCAGCAGGTTCCTGGGATAAAGGCAACGGCATGCGTGACTCATCTGGACAACTCTGGTTTAATGACTGCAAAATTGGCGCAGACTGTTGCAAAGAGGATGTTTGCACTGGCAGCTGTGTTCTTAAATCTGCTTATAACTGCAGAGAAGCATGTTGATAAACTGCATTTAACCTTCATTTCGTTTCATCATTTTTGTCTATATAGCGTAAAAATAATTTCATTTCATCCATTACAACATTGCTGAAAAGATCTACGACCTTTTAATTAAATTAAAGAAATGCCGTTACCAAAGGTAAATATTTTACATAATGCTTACGTGCAAGATGAATGAAACAAAACTGAAACTGTAGGCAGTAAATGTTTTCGTGATAAAAATGAAAAATAATTTGTAAAATAATGAAAGTAAGATTGTTTCTACACCCTCAACAACACTAGCAGCTTGTAAAGTACAGGCCACGAACAAAATTTCCACGTAGAACTCCATTTATATCAATTAAGTATCCTTAGAGCCTTTACCGAGCGAGGTGGCGCAGTGGTAGCACACTGGACTCGCATTCTGGAGGACTACGGTTCAATCCCGCGTCCGGTAATCCTGGTTTAGGTTTTCCGTGATTTCCCTAAATCGCTCTAGGCAAATGCTGGGATGGTTCCTTTGAAAGGGCACGGCCAACTTCCTGTCCCATCCTTCCCTAATCCGATGAGACCGATGACCTCGCTGTTTGGTCTCTTCCCCCAAAACAACCCAACCCTTAGAGCTTTAGATTTCGAGGAGAAAAATTGGTGTTTGGTTATGAAATCATAAAATTTAATATGTTAAATTAGGAGCCATATTTCTCTCAAGAAATGATTGTAATAAAAGTCAAGAAAATACGGAAAACGTTCGGGACGACATGCACCAAATAGAAATTTCATGTTTGGATAACATTTAGAATACTTAATATTTGACAGTAAAAAGGTCTTGAAACTGGACTCGGTGCTAAATAACTGGTAATCTGATTTATAGAGACACTGTGAGAACTTCAGTGATAGGACTTTAGAAGATACGCAGCATTTGCTCATATAGATGGAGTGCACCTGCTTTTACTCCATTTGTTGACATAGTTGTGTACAGTCACTCCTATGAAATGATAGAAAAGAATAAGAGACGTACAATATTACACAAGCTGGGAATGCGAGCAGGCCTTTGGATGAATACTCGTGGAGTCATTACTAATATACTTTGAAGAAACCATCACATAACTACATATACTTCATCTGTCCTTCTCTCTTTGACCATGCCTAGCAACGTAAGCATTGTCCTTCATACTGCTGTGCGTAAAGAATTTCTAAACACCCATGATCTGCTATCTTCTATGGTCAGGTCTTTTGTGATGTCTGCAAGAACAGTATTGAAGTTGTTGCATTTCGAGTCACATAGATATCAAATAACAAAAATAAGAACTATTTCCTTTTTGGTGACACAGCATACATATTCCAGTCACAGGGAACTCCCAAGCCCGAAGCAAAATTATCTGAGCGAAGAACACTGAAGGTCGCAGGAAAAACTTAATATTTATTATTTCGTAGATGTTGGATGGGATGGATTTTTTTTCTCAATGCAAAAGACGACACGTTTGATAAACAATACGGTAAGTATTATAATCTCCGCAGAGACAAAGTCAGCTTCATATCCCAATGCACACCCATGGACAATGTTGTTGTCATGATCTAGCTATTCTAATTGTTAACATACGTCATATGTTACACCAAAGGTTGCGTTTTGTAGCAGTGAAAAGTAGTCTTATGTTTCGGTTAAAATGACTTTATCGAAGCTTATACAGTCCTCCTCCTTTTTCAAGAAATGCTGTGGTAAGATGAGTGAAGTTAGGGTCTGTGCTGAACGCTGCTAGCGATACTTTTTCCATTTCAAGGATGAATGCTAAATAAAGGAATCTATATCACGGAGTTGCCCGTAGCCTCTTATGATGATCAAATGCTGACGTAGACATCAAAAAAATGATTCAAATGGCTCCAAGCACAATGGAACTTAACATCTGAGGTCATCAGTCCCCTAGACTTAGAACTACTTAAACCTAACTAACCTAAGGACATCACACACATCCATGCCCGAGACAGGATTCGAACCTGCGACCGTAGCAACAGCGCAGTTCCGGACTGAAGCGCCTAGAACTGCTCGACGACAGCGGCCGGCCATAGACATCAGCTTGCACATTTTATGGGGAGTTACGACGAGACAAGCATTCAAGGATGATGAAGGAGCACAAATAGCGAAATAAAACAAGCTCATAGGGCCAGAGGATGTCAGTGAGAGGTTATAACGAACTGTTATTAAATCCTGACAACCAGCGCAAATTAACTTACACAGAGGATAAGAAGAGCGAAACTTTCCATCGTGGTTTCTATTCATTCATCTGAATGCTATTGCGGAACAGTTTGAGCCACTGCGACTAAATACGTAGCGGAAGTAATTATCAAAATCTTAACCTTAGAAATGGGAAGGCGACAAAGGGGGCAATAAATACCGCGTAAGCACACCCAAATTGTTGGTTGCTTTATAAGGGTCACAGAGATCTACAGACGTGTATTGCTGGCGACAGTTTGGTGTAAAATTATGTAACATGACTTGTCGTCGCGTATGAGATCGAATTATTCCTCTCCAGGAATCTAAAAGAATTCCGGTGAAATCGATCGTGCGAAACCTCGCTTCGTTCACGAACAGCACCGAAAAAGCTGTAAATACGACAGCTCCTAACTTGCCACCACGTTTCTTAATTTCCAGAGAGACTTCGGCACAGACCCACAGTATCGTCTAGTTAATCATTTTCTCATATTTCCGGAATATCGTCAAGGGTGCTACTGGATTAAAGACTTTCCTACAAACAGAACACGGTACGTCATCGATGGAGGTACAATTTGTACGCGACTTTGCTAAGAACAACAATGACTAATTACATTGCTTCAGCTTACTTCTGCACAGATTGCTGAGGTAATTTGTGAATACCCTTGTGAAATGTATCATCCGGTTTTAATGGCTACACCCACTTGGCCCCCTTGAGATGCGCAAGCACAACCCGTCTTCTATCAGTCCGAATTAGAAGTCCGCTCCTATAATGGTCTCGGCGTCGACGTGATGTAATAATCCGGTCTTCGTTCGGCAGGTTTCCAGAATGTTCCGGTCTACGACCAGCCGTTGTCCGTCCAGTTATTTGGTTCTTCGTCATCCATCTACGTCTACATTTACATTTATACTCCGCAAGCCACCCAACGGTGTGTGGCGGAGGGCACTTTACTTGCCACTGCCATTACATCCCTTTCCTGTTCCAGTTGCGTACGGTTCGCGGGAAGAACGACTACCGGAAAGCCTCCGTGCGCGATCGAAACTCTCTAATTTTACATTCGTGATCTCCTCGGGAGGTATAAGAAGGGGGAAGCAATATATTCGATACCTCATCCAGAAACAAACCCTCTCGAAACCTGAACAGCAACCTACACCGCGATGCAGAGCGCCTCTCTTGCAGAGTCTGCCACTCGAGTTTGCTAAACATCTCCGTAACGCTATCACGCTTACCAAATAACCCTGTGACGAAACGCGCCGCTCTTCTTTGGATCTTCTCTATCTCCTCCGTCAACCCGACCTGGCACGGTTCCCACACTGATGAGCAATACTCAAGTATAGGTCGAACGAGTGTTTTGGAAGCCACCTCCTTTGTCGATGGACTGCATTTTCTAAGGACTCTCCCAGTGAATCTCAACCTGGCACCCGCCTTACAACAATTAATTTTATATGATCATTCCACTTCAAATCGTTCCGTACGCATACTCCCAGATATTTTACAGAAGTAACTGCTACCAGTGCTTGTTCCGCTATCATATAATCATACAATAAAGGATCCTTCTTTCTATGTATTCGCAATACGTTACATTTGTCTACGTTTAGGGTCAGTTGCCACTCCCTACACCAAGTGCCTATCCACTGCAGATCTTCCTGCATTTCGCTGCAATTTTCTAATGCTGCAACTTCTCTGTATACTACAGCATCATCCGCGAAAAGCCGCACGGAACTTCCGACACTATCTACTAGGTTATTTATATATATTGTGAAAAGCAATGGTCCCGTAACACTCCCCTGTGGCACGCCAGAGGTTACTTTAACGTCTGTAGACGTCTCTCCATTGAGAACGACATGCTGTGTTCTGTTTGCTAAAAACTCTTCAATCCAGCCACACAGCTGGACTGATATTCCGTAGGCTCTTACTTTGTTTATCAGGCGACAGTGCGGAACTGTATCGAACGCCTTCCGGAAGTCAAGGAAAGTGGCATCTACCTGGGAGCCTGTATCTAGTATTTTCTGGGTCTCACGAACAAATAAAGCGAGTTGGGTCTCACACGATCGCTGTTTCCGGAATCCATATTGATTCCTACAGAGAAGATTTAGGTTTCAAGAAATGACATGATGCGCGAGCAAAAAACATGTTCTAAAATTCTACAACAGATCGATGTCAGAGATATAGGCCTTCCCTTTCTGCGTTCTCTTGTGTCCGACTGAGTGCGCTACTTTACTCACGTTGTTTCTGCGGAGCTAACATTCTTCCACACCACCTTCTCGCCTCAGGACGTACCGTGCAGGGCTCGTGTGTTTGCACGCCGGCGGCGCTCTCGCGGATGACGGCTGCGGCCGCTCAGTACAGAACAGGTAAGCGCGCGGAGGCGGCCGCTCGGTCTCGGCCGCTCGGCGTTCGCCGCGTCCAGGCTTTTAGTGCCGGCTGCCGGTAACGACTCACACACACACACACACACACACACACACACACACACATACACACACAGGACTCATTTACGACCAACACACCAGCACAACACATCCGGGAGCTGCTGAACAATGACTACCTCCTGCCTCAGTAAATAACTATGCGATCGAGCCTAGGCTTCGAGCGGCAACTGCAAAGGGAGAGAAAAGCTATAATACTGCGAACCTCGTACATGCGTGTAGTATGCCTGTTACCAGTGGTATGTTACTTTATTTTCCTAGCGCATTAAGCTCATGCAAATTTACTATGTCTCGCTTGTGTTTTTGTGGTCTTTAGTCCTAAAACTGGTCTGCGAAACTCTCCAGGCAAGTCTTTGCATAGCGAGAGAAAATATTTCATCTCTCCGTAATTACTATACTACTGGCCATTAAAATTGCTACACCAAGAAGAAATGCAGATAATAACCGGGTATTCATTGCACAAATATATTATACTAGAATTGACATGTGATTACATTTTAACGCAGTTTGGGTGCATAGATCCTGCGAAATCAGTACCCAGAACAACAACCTCTGGCCGTAATAACGGCCTTGATACGCCTGGACATTGAGTCAAACAGAGCTTGGATGGCGTGTACAGGTACAGCTGCCCATGCAGCTTCAACACGATACCACAGTTCATCTAGCGACTGGCGTATTGTGACGAGCCAGTTGCTCGGCCACCATTGACCAGACATTTTCAATTGGTGAGAGATCTGGAGAATGTGCTGGCCAGGCAGCAGCCGAACATTCTCTGTCTCCAAAAGGCCCGTACAGGACGTGCAACATGCGGTCGTGCATTATCCAGCTGAAATGCCTTATCGAATGAAGGGTAGAGCCACGGGTCGTAACACATCTGAAATGTAACGTCCACTGTTCAAAGTGCCGTCAGTGCGAACAAGAGGTGGCCGAGGCGTGTAACCAATGGCAGCCCATACCATCGCGCCGGGTGATAGGCCAGTATGGCGATGACGAATACACGCTTCCAATATGCGTTCACCGCGATGTCGCCAAACACGGATGCGACCATCATGTTGCTGTAAACAGAACCTGGATTCATCCGAAAAAATGACGTTTTGCCATTCGTGCACCCAGGTTCGTCGTTGAGTACACCATCGCAGGCGCTCCTGTCTGTGATGCAGCGTCAAGGGAAACCGTAGCCATGGTCTCCGAGCTGACAGTCTATGCTGCTGCAAACGTTGTCGAACTGTTCGTGCAGATGGTTGTTGTCTTGCAAACGTCCCCAGCTGTTGACTCAGGGATCGAGAAGTGGCTGCACGATCCCGTTACAGCCATGCGGATAAGATGCCTGTCATCTCGACTGCTAGTGATACGAGGCCGTTGGGATCCAGCACGGCGTTCCGTGTTACCCTCCTGAACCCACCGATTCAATATTCTGCTAACAGTCATTGGATCTCGACCAACGCGAGCAGCAGTGTCGCGATACGATAAACCGCAACTGCGATAGGCTACAATCCGACCTTTATCAAAGTCGGAAACGTGATGGTACGTATTTCTCCTCCTTACAAGAGGCATCACAACAAGGTTTCACCAGGCAACGCCGGCCAACTGCTGTTTGTGTATGAGAAATCGGTTGGAAACTTTCCTCAATTCAGCACGTTGTAGATGTCGCCACCGGCGCCAACCTTGTGTGAATGCTCTGAAAAGCTAATCATTTTCATATCACAGCATCTTCTTCCTGTCGGTTAAATGTCGCGTCTGTAGCACGTTATCTTCGTGGTGTAGCAATTTTAATCGCCAGTAGTGTATTAAGTTCCCCATTTTTGTCGGAACTGGGGATTACGGACCAAGTACAATAATTACTTGTGATTTCTCATTTCCTGTGGTTTTTCGTTTTAGGGTTCCGTACCTCAGTCGGTTAAAACGGAACCCTTTATGGGGTCCCTTTGCTGTCCATCAGTCCGTCTCTCTGTTTGTTCAAACCCCTTTTTCAGGAACGAGTAGTCGCATCAAGTTGACATTAATGCCACACGTGGAGGCCTATGGTACCTTGGCGATATAAAAAAGGGAAGCATCTAAGTTAATGCAGTCAAAAGACATAGCCATCTATGTCACACATTTCATACTCGCTGACTCACTCATCAAAACCTTCAGGGTACTTCCCGTTGACCTAGAATCGTGAAATTTAGAAAGAAGGGAGGTTTCACACTACCACGAAAGCAAAGAAACCCGGAAATTGTTAATTTGTGATTATACCACACGCAGAAAAATTGTAATTTTTTTTAAGTCCGTTTGTCTCTCCATCCGTTTCTTAAGACCTCTTTTCCTCAGGAAGGGGTAGACGTATCAAGCTGAAATTTATGTCACATACTAAGGTCTATGGTCCCTTGGCGGTATAACAAACGTTAGTTTCTAAGTTAGTTCTATCAAAATATACGGTCAAGTACGTCACGTATTTTGATACTCGCAAAGACAGTTAGCAAAACCTACAACGTATTTCCCATTGCTTTACCAGTCAAGAGGAAGAAGGGACCTCAGAAGAAGGTGACGGTGAAAAGAGAAGACGGGGCGGTAGCAAGTGCCTAAACTTGGAAGTGCAGAAGAAAAAGAAGAAAAACTTACGATTATTTAAAAGTGAATTTGTTTCTTGTGTTTGATCATATGCATCTGAATATTCTAAGTTTAATGCTGCACTCTGCATCAAAATCCGACCATTGGGTTGTGATCCATTTAGTTTTAACGGAAGCGAAGTAACAAAATTCATATACGAAAGAGGGAGCCATTTTTTCCATTGTTCCGAAGGGTCGCGAGGGAGAACAACCTGGGGAGCACAGTTTATGGCGGACAGCGTGACGTCGTAAGTTGCTGACGTGGGTGGGAGAGCTTGCATGGGCAGGTTCCAAGGCGGCTCCTCGAATGTTCTGGAAGGTTGGCGTTTATACAGGGTGTTACAAAAAGGTACGGCCAAACTTTCAGGAAACATTTCTCACACACAAAGAAAGGAAATATGTTATGTGGACATGTGTCCGGAAACGCTTACTTTCCATGTTAGAGCTCATTTTATTACTTCTCTTCAAATCACATTAATCATGGAATGGAAACACACAGCAACAGAACATACCAGCGTAACTTCAAACACTTTGTTACAGGAAATGTTCAAAATGTTGCATGGGGGCTTAATTATTATTTTGAAAATAATTTTTAATTTTGGTAGCTGTATGTCCGATTACGCAAGTCTCGTAAACGGTTGGCCCTGACTAGTATTTGTGCGCAATCTGACTGCATAGAATAACAACAAAGAACGAAAGAAAATTTCCTGTTAACACAATTAATTAATTAAGTCCCCAGCAACTATAAAACAAACGCAACAACAAGCACAAGAGTAACTGTTCTGTGTGTGGAAGCATGACTCAACGTACACATCTGGCACGGTTCTTCTTCAACAAGACAAGAAATTTTAAATATCATTTATACTAAAGTAATTAAAAAAAATAGAAATACTATAATTGCGCAAGAAACCCAGAATTACACTCTAATACAAGAACACACGCCAGATGCTTTGTTGACTGAACCTGTTATGACGCATTATTCAGGACACTGAAATAATGAGAGAGAAAAGAAATTTTGTTTTTTGTTTTACCTTCATTTATATTGTTGAAAAGCACTCTAGACATTACAATCTCTCCACACCGACTCGCTACTACCACATCTCAACCAGAACTCTCCAATATCACATCTCAGCAAGCACTGCCTGCTACGAGTTCTCGACCAGCACTCTTCACTAGCACATCTCAACAAGCACTGACTACTACCAGTCCTCGACAGGCACTCCCTTAACACTGACTACTACGAGCTCTCCCCAAGCAGTGCCAGTGGAGGCGGCTGAATAATACTCTTTGGCGCAATCTCTGGCGCTGTGGCTCAGTGTAGCCACCCACCTTTCAATGTCCTCTGTTAGCGAGGATACGTGCATCCACCCTCCGTCGCATGGAATCCCTGATGTGCTGATGCAGCCCTGGAGAATGGCGTATTGTATCACAGCCGTCCAAAATACGAGCACGAAGAGTCTCTACATTTGGTACCGGGGTTGCGTAGACAAGAGCTTTCAAATGCCCCCATAAATGAAAGTCAAGAGGGTTGAGGTCAGGAGAGCGTGGAGGCCATGGAATTGGTCCGCCTCTATCAATCCATCGGTCGCCGAATCTGTTGTTGAGATGCGTACGAACACTTCGACTGAAATGTGCAGGAGCTCCATCGTGCATGAACCACATGTTGTGTCGTACTTGTAAAGGCACATGTTCTAGCAGCACAGGTAGAGTATCCCGTATGAAATCATGATAAAGTGCTCCATTGAGCGTAGGTGGAAGAACATGGAGCCCAATCCAGACATCACCAACAATGCCTGCCCAAACGTTCACAGAAAATCTGTGTTGATGAAGTGATTGCACAATTGCGTGCGGATTCTCGTCAGCCCACACATGTTGATTGTGAAAATTTACAATTTGATCACGTTGGAATGAAGCCTCATCCGTAAAGAGAACATTTGCACTGAAATGAGGATTGACACATTGTTGGATGAACCATTCGCAGAAGTGTACCCGTGGAGGCCAATCAGTTGCTGATAGTGCCTGCACACGCTGTACGGAAACAACTGGTTCTCCCGTAGCACTCTCCATACAGTGACGTGGTCAACTTTACCTTGTACAGCAGCAACTTCTCTGACGCTGACATTAGGATTATCGTCAACTGCACGAAGAATTGCCTCGCCCATTGCAGGTGTCCTCGTCGTTCTAGGTCTTCCCCAGTCGCGAGTCATAGGCTGGAATGTTCCGTGCTCCCTAAGACGCCGATCAATTGCTTCGTACGTCTTCCTGTCGGGACACCTTCGTTCTGGAAATCTGTCTCAATACAAACGTACCGCGCCACGGCTATTGCCCCGTGCTAATCCATACATCAAATGGGCATCTGCCAACTCTGCATTTGTAAACATTGCACTGACTGCAAAACCACGTTTGTGATGAACACTAACCTGTTGATGCTACGTACTGATGTGCTTGATGCTAGTACCGTAGAGCAATGAGTCGCATGTCAACACAAGCACCGAAGTCAACATTACCTTCCTTCAATTGGGCCAATTGGCGGTGAATCGAGGAAGTGCAATACATACTGACGAAACTAAAATGAGCTCTAACATGGAAATTTATTTGTGTGTGATGAATGTTTCCTGAAAGTTTGGCCGTACCTTTTTGTAACACCCTGTATACAGTTCCGGTTTACAGGCAAGTAACACTCAATTTAAGTGAAGGGAAATACCTTGAGTTCTGTGAGTTTGACTCGTCCGTTACCGTGAAGTGCGTCAGTACAACATTTGAAAGTTAAGCAGAGATAACAAAATTTTCTAAATGAGTGATTCGAAGAAAAAGAAAGATAAGTAACGTGCCGTCGATCGCGCGTTCATTATGGAGGGATGTGTGATTCGAGTGTTAATAACAATATGTCACATTTTCCTCTAGTAATACAGTTCAGTTACCTAAGAAAAGTGATGCGTATGATATCACAGACAGGGGAGAAATTACTTACAGCGGTAGCAGCCCCTTGCTCAGAGGAGATCGAGGTCGTTTTCGACCCAGAGCGGATCATGTCGCCAACGTCGCTCGGGTCTGAGTAGCTTAGTAAGCTGTGACATGAGTTTGTGACTGCCTTCGACGAGTGCAGTATGTCCCGTCGCGTTATGAGAGCCTTTGGATACTCTGAACAAATATTTGACTTATATGGTGACACTCGTTCCAGCCGTAGACATGATCGGACAGTGATTGATACAGCTTACATCTCGTCGCTGTTCTTTTCTGGCATCTGTGATGCTGCGGTGGACTATGTACATTTGCTTACTGCGCGTGGCAATAATGTTCTAACAGGCGTCCGTAGAAGAAAGTACTAGTTAACTTTCGCCAGTGTGTTTCATTTTCTACGGGGGCCGCGAGTTCTCAGAGAGTGCGTTGGGAAGACGATTACTCTGAACTAGTAGTTATCGTGGATTCTGGTGAAAGGGTACAGTACTGCCCGACATAGAAGATATATATAACAACATACTTCGTTGTTCTTGTCAGAACAGTGTTTTTTGTATAATAACACCATTTTATTTAATACACCGAAGCCGGATACTTATGTAGGAGAGCAGGGCAATTTGTATGTTTAATTATTCAGATGTGCACTTCCTTAAAATAGATCCCTGAATCCAGTTTGGTAATGTTTGTGAATTGAATGAATGGCTGGTCGTCTGCTGACCAAAGATAGTGAAGGTAGATTCTGTGATCATGTTTTAGACGGTTCTCTGGTCACCTTTGGCCGAACCAAGGAGAGGAAGTATACCAGAGCACCAGAGGACCTGGAATGTGGCTGACCAATACGGTGGCAAGGTCCTCCCCCACTTCTGCGGAAGCACGGGATGACCGATGAACGGCCATGTTTCAGCACTCTGTCGCTGGTTCCTGAGGTGTGAAGACGTGCTCTATATGTTCTCCAGAAAAACAAATTTAAATTAATATGGTATGCATGTGGAATATTTAGGAGTAGATGAACTAATAATTTCTCTTTTCAGAAACTTTTGGTGGGAGGCTGATGTAAATTGTTCTGAAAAAGATAGGCGGGTAAAAATTCACGGGGAACGTAGGATTCATCGGAAGTGACAAAGAAACCACGTGTTGTAATCATAAGACGAAATACTAGCGTGTGGTAGTATTAAGATGAAATACTTGCGTGTGTAAATCTAAGTTGAAAACAATTAAGATTTCCGTGTGCAGAACGTGAATTAGAGACAAGCACTTCCACGTGGTGAGTACAGTATGAGTCTCAACCAGACTATGAGACAATAAAAAGAATTAGAAGTGCTTGTCCTAGCATTCAGTTGAGGATCCGTGTGTGAGATAAATAAGATACCAAAACTTACATTATGAGATACATTCGTGTGACGCCAGCTTGATATTCAGATACACTGAGAGTGAATTAAGGTGAGTCAACCATCTGCCCGGCAACTCCATGTGGGCTGCATTGTACAGGGAGATCTGCATAAATCCTCCAGAGTTTGTGGTAGGAAAATTATTACGTAGGTCAGTGACGTGTGAACCTGGGATGACTATTGTTTGATGCGGGAACGCAGAACGAGTAGAAATCCAAACATTTTGTTTTTGAGATGTATTTTATACTGCAGTGTGATTTATTATGTGTACTTAATCTGTGTGATTTGCTTGAGACAGTAGAAAATTAGTTTCAAATACGGTGGGACAAGCATGATTTTTCCTAGTAATGCACGAAAGTCAGCAAATTCGTTATGTTGCTAATGAATGCGGTTAAGAGAGTGTGGGAGAGAATGAAGTAGCGAAAGATTCCTTACCAATCCAGAAAGTGCATAGTAGCAATAGACAGAAACATTACGAGACCATAGAATAGTAAAATGCTTATGTTATGTCATGTCCATTGGGCGGAGAATCACTTGTTTAACTATTGTGTTTGAGTGTAACGCAAGGAATTTTTCGACATTAGCGTGATAGAATTTATTTTAATAAAAGAGGAGATATATAAAACAAATAGTAGTCTTGGTTATTGAGATGTGGGTAGCCATTTTGTTGAGGTATTTTATCATAACCTCCATTTACTTGCTGGGATGTCCAAGCTTTGGATAAAATATATACGACAGGAAGGAAATGTGGCCTTGGCAGGGTGGAGTGAGTCCATCAGAAATGTGCACTAGCTATTAGTCAGATGCGTTATTCATTCCACTGCATTAAGAAGTAAAGACGAGTTGCAGTGGGCTTGATAAGCATGAAAGTATTTTTGATGTACGAATAATAATTGCACTCGTTTGGCAAGCCACTCATCTAGTAGGCCTGACTACTAGATGCCACAGAATGGGGTAGGAACCTCCCACTGGTATTGAACACAAGGTACTCTGAGCGAGGTCTGAAACTTATTTGTACCCATTTGATTGGAGAACATAGGGCCTGAGCAATACAATCTATTTTACCAATCTAGCTGGGTACTCATTTACAGAATAATCAAACTCTTCCCTGGACTACTATTTATCTTAAAGAAAACAGATGTGGCACGAGAAGGAGAGCACGAATTCATGAAATAAAATGTACACAGGAGAGTTTTTCAGGGAGCAGTGTTGTTGAGCTGGTGGCTACTTCCACCAGACCAGGTAAGTGCGATCAGTGTTTTTTGGTGTTCCTGAAGTTACGCTGGGTACCCCTTGAGAGACTCTCATTTTTATATATACGTTGAAACTGACCCCCCCCCCCCCCTACCCCACGGGTTGTAGGGTTGTAGAAAACGATAGCTAATATTACAAGCTGTTACAGCTTGCAAAAATTGTGAAGGAGAAAGATAGGCTATAAGTTCACTTCCCTCTTGCCTTCTCAGAAGCTTCGTATATGAGTGGACAGTAGGCCGTTGCAAAATGGCTCTGAGCACTATGGGACTCAACTGCTGTGGTCATAAGTCCCCTAGAACTTAGAACTACTTAAACCTAACTAATCTAAGGACGTCACACACATCCACGCCCGAGGCAGGATTCGAACCTGCGACCGTAGCGGTCGCGCGGTTCCAGACTGTAGCGCCTTTAACCGCTCGGCCACTCCGGCCGGCAGGCCGTTGCAGAAAGCTTCCAAATATCACACTGAAAATTCCTTCTCGGTATTTCGAAAGTAGTTTCCCGTGGACGAATATGCGCGCACACGGATCATGAAACTTGCCCCTTCGTTACAGTTCACTGGGGCCATTATTAAGTGAAGAGCGTCAAAGCGGCTTACAGTTCTGCGGGGCGGACGTCCTTTGTGTAGAACCCTTTCTTAGCAGGCGGAGGCCTGCAGGAGGTGAAAGTGGGCACAGGCCTTACGGGGCAGGTGAAAATTGGAGAGAAAAAAATAGCGTTCCGCCTGGAATATTCCAGCGGCGGCGCGTGGGCGGCGGGTAGGGGCCGGCGCCGGCGCAGATCAGGGCTGGAGCGACGCGGGGCGCCGCGGACGCCATCGCGCGACGCCCACGCCACCCGCCCTGCCCGTGGTGCCACCACCCGCCCACAGATGGCAGGCCAGTCCGCACCCCGCGGCTCGTGCTCCCACTGTTACGCCTACTCGCCGGCGTATTCACACGCTGCTGCCCGCACTCAGCGTTCCAATACACCCCCTTCACATTACAGCGTCGTATTATGTCCTTTTTTGCACTGCCGTCCGACGTCGAATAAATCGTGTTTGGTGCACGTTTGCAGATCAATTCATAGAAGAGAACCACCACAAAACATATATTCAAAGTTATCCGAAAGTCCGTAGGCAAAGCTAAAGTTTTTACCGGAAACTAACGACGGAACAAAATTTTCAGTTCCAAGAAGAGACAGTTCGAATGATGAAGGCGTAGAATGTAGCCACAACTTGATGTAATCCATCACTATTTGATTCTAGCGAATAAAATACTCCATGAATTTTTGGGTGTGTATTGAAACCATCATTATTGCCTTTCACGACATTTTGCCTCATAATTTACAGCCATCGTCAAGTCGAATCGGTAACTAGCGTCCATGTGTGCAAGCATGTCCATTCATTTGTTGTTATAAATTGTAATAATCACTTAATTTCCAGTTAAGTGAGTTTCGTCGTTTTAGGTCTGGGCTTCATAGTGAGAGGACCAGGATAAAAGTGTCTGTTATAAATAATAAATTAATAAAAATATTATTCCAATTACGAGAATTTCGTCATCTGAGGTCTATACAGGGTAGTCCATTGATCATGACCGGGCCAAGTATCTCACGAAATAAGCGTCAAACGAAAAACTACAAAAAACGAAACTTGTCTAGCTTGAAGGGGGAAACCAGATGGCACTATGGTTGGCCCGCTAGATGGCACTGCCATAGGTCAAACGGATATCAACTGCGTTTTTTTAAAAATAGGAACCCCCAATTTTTATTACATATTCGTGCAGCACGTAAAGAAATATGAATGTTTTAGTTGGACCACTTTTTTCGTTTTGTGATAGATGGCGCTGTAATAGTCATAAACATATGGCTCACAATTTTAGACGAACGGTTGGTAACAGGTAGGTTTTTTAAACTAAAATACAGAACGTAGGTACGTTTGAACATTTTATTTCAGTTGTTCCAATGTGATACATGTAGCTTTGTGAACTTGCCATTTCTGAGAACGCATGCTGTTACAGCGTGACTTCCTGTAAATACCACACTAAAGCAATAAATGCTCAAAATGACGTCCGTCAACCTCAATGCATTTGGCAATACGTGTAACGACATTCCTCTCAACAGCGAGTAGTTCGCCTTCCGTAATGTTCGCACATGCATTGACAATGCGCTGACGCATGTTGTCAGGCGTTGTCGGTGGATCACGTTAGCAAAAATCCTTCAGCTTTCCCCTCAGAAAGAAATCCGGGGACGTCAGATCCGGTGAACGTGCGGGCCATGGTATGGTGCTTCGACGACCAATCCACCTGTCATGAAATATACTATTCAATACCGCTTCAACCGCACGCGAGCTATGTGCCGGACATCCATCATATTGGAAGTACATCGCCATTCTGTCATGCAGTGAAACATCTTGTAGTAACATCTGTAGAACATTACGTAGGAAATCAGCATACATTACACCATCTAGATTGCCATCGATAAAATGGGGGCCAATTATCCTTCCACCCATAATGCAGCCAAGGTCGCTGATGTTCCACTTCTCGCAGCCATCGTGGATTTTCCGTTGCCCAATAGTGCATATTATGCCGGTTTACGTTACCGCTGTTGGTGGATGACGCTTCGTCGCTAAATAGAACGCGTGCAAAAAATCTGTCATCGTCCCGTAATATCTCTTGCGCCCAGTGGCAGAACTGTGCACGACATTCAAAGTCGTCGCCATGCAATTCCTGGTGCATAGAAATATGGTACGGGTGCAATCGATGTTGATGTGACATTCTCAACACCGACGTTTTTGAGATTCCCGATATTCGCGCAATTTGTCTGCTACTGATGTGCGGATTAGCCGCGACAGCAGCTAAAACACCTACTTGGGCATCATCATTTGTTGCAGGTCGTGGTTGACGTTTCACATGAGGCTGAACACTTCATGTTTCCTTAAATAACGTAACTATCCGGCGAACGGTCCGGACATTTGGATGATGTCGTCCAGGATACCTAGCAGCATACATAGCACATGCCCGTTGGGCATTTTGATCACAATAGGCATACATCAACACGATATCGACCTTTTCCGCAATTGGAACACGGGTAATGTATCACGAACCAAATACCGTCCGCACTGGCTGAATGTTTCTTGATACCACGTACTTATACGTTTGTGACTATTACAGCGCCATCTATCACAAAACGAAAAAAGTGGTCCAGCTAAAACATTCATATTTCTTTATGTACTACACGAATATGTAATAAAATGGGGGTTCCTATTAAAAAAAAAACGCAGTTGATATCCATTTGACATATGGCAGCGCCATCTAGCGGGCCAATCATAACGCCATCTGGTTTCCCCCTTCAAGCTAGACGCGTTTCGTTCTTTGTAGTTTTTTCTTTTGATGCTTATTTCGTGAGATATTTTGCCCGGTCACTATCAATGGACCACCCTGTATATTGTAGTGGAAGGATTAGGGTGATTTATTGTTGTTCGTATATCACGTAGTAAGGTCTACGATCCCTTGACGATGTAAAAACGTGAAGATTCTAAGTCAATGCAACCAAAAGATACGGCCATTTATTTCATATATTTATATACTGGCAAACTCGCTCTTCAGAATTAACAGCGTTCTTCCCGTCATGAAATTTGGCAAGAACAAAGGTTTCACACTGCAACCACGGGAAAAAATTCCGAAAACTATTAATTGTACTTATATCAAACGAAAAAAATATTTCTTTTGTCTTTTGTTATCCGACTTAAAACTTTACATTAAACGTTATTTATTGATACTAACTCAAGCATCAGGACGTGGCATCCAGCCGACGTTAATAACAGCAAAAGTGTCTCAACCCGGCGAGGCCTACGTGTTCGCAAGCGGAAATCTGTGGGTGGCTTTGCAGATAATCGCTGGTAACAGTTTAAGCGACAAGCACTCCCTCCTCCCCCGCCCCCCCGGTCCCCTTCTTTCCTCTCTGGACCAATAAGAAACGAGCTTGACTTCTTCTCCCAACAATCCCATTTTTAGTACTAGAGATGATGTGCGAGCGATGTCATTTTTGGCCATCCAGCGCTGCCTGGCTGAATAAAAAAAGAGTAAGAAGACACGTAAATACAATTATCCTGCCACAACACGATATTTAAACAAATAAACTCTTGCTACATCTACATCTACATCTATACTCCGCGAGCCACCTTACGGTGTGTGGCGGAGGGTACTTATTGTACCACTATCTGATCCCCCCTTCCCTGTTCCATTCACGAATTGTGCGTGGGAAGAACGACTGCTTGTAAGTCTCCGTATTTGCTCTAATTTCTCGGATCTTTTCGTTGTGATCATTACGCGAGATATATGTGGGCGGTAGTAATATGTTGCCCATCTCTTCCCGGAATGTGCTCTCTCGTAATTTCGATAATAAACCTCTCCGTATTGCGTAACGCCTTTCTTGAAGTGTCCGCCACTGGAGCTTGTTCAGCATCTCCGTAACGCTCTCGCGCTGACTAAATGTCCCCATGACGAATCGCGCTGCTTTTCGCTGGATCATGTCTATCTCTTCTATTAATCCAACCTGGTAAGGGTCCCATACTGATGAGCAATACTCAAGAATCGGACGAACAAGCGTTTTGTAAGCTACTTCTTTCGTCGATGAGTCACATCTTCTTAGAATTCTTCCTATGAATCTCAACCTGGCGCCTGCTTTTCCCACTATTTGTTTTATGTGATCATTCCACTTCAGATCGCTCCGGATAGTAACTCCTAAGTATTTTACGGTCGTTACCGCTTCCAATGATTTACCACCTATGGCATAATCGTACTGGAATGGATTTCTGCCCCTATGTATGCGCATTATATTACATTTATCTACGTTTAGGGAAAGCTGCCAGCTGTCGCACCATGCATTAATCCTCTGCAGGTCCTCCTGGAGTACGTACGAGTCTTCTGATGTTGCTACTTTCTTGTAGACAACCGTGTCATCTGCAAATAGCCTCACGGAGCTACCGATGTTGTCAACTAAGTCATTTATGTATATTGTAAACAATAAAGGTCCTATCACGCTTCCCTGCGGTACTCCCGAAATTACCTCTACATCTGCAGATTTTGAACCGTTAAGAATGACATGTTGTGTTCTTTCTTCTAGGAAATCCTGAATCCAATCACAAACCTGGTCCGATATTCCGTAAGCTCGTATTTTTTTCACTAAACGTAAGTGCGGAACCGTATCAAATGCCTTCCTGAAGTCCAGGAATACGGCATCAATCTGCTCGCCAGTGTCTACGGCACTGTGAATTTCTTGGGCAAATAGGGCGAGCTGAGTTTCACATGATCTCTGTTTGCGGAATCCATGTTGGTTATGATGAAGGAGATTTGTATTATCTAAGAACGTCATAATACGAGAACACAAAACATGTTCCATTATTCTACAACAGATTGACGTAAGCGAAATAGGCCTATAATTATTCGCATCTGATTTATGACCCTTCTTGAAAATGGGAACGACCTGCGCTTTCTTCCAGTCGCTAGGTACTTTACGTTCTTCCAGCGATCTACGATAAATTGCTGATAGAAAGGGGGCAAGTTCTTTAGCATAATCACTGTAGAATCTTAAGGGTATCTCGTCTGGTCCGGATGCTTTTCCGCTACTAAGTGATAGCAGTTGTTTTTCAATTCCGATATCGTTTATTTCAATATTTTCCATTTTGGCGTCCGTGCGACGGCTGAAGTCAGGGACCGTGTTACGATTTTCCGCAGTGAAACAGTTTCGGAACACTGAATTCAGTATTTCTGCCTTTCTTCGGTCGTCCTCTGTTTTGGTGCCATCGTGGTCAACGAGTGACTGAATAGGGGATTTAGATCCGCTTACCGATTTTACATATGACCAAAACTTTTTAGGGTTCTTGTTTAGATTGTTTGCCAATGTTTTATGTTCGAATTCGTTGAATGCTTCTCTCATTGCTCTCTTTACGCTCTTTTTCGCTTCGTTCAGCTTTTCCTTATCAGCTATGATTCGACTACTCTTAAACCTATGATGAAGCTTTCTTTGTTTCCGTAGTACCTTTCGTACATGATTGTTATACCACGGTGGATCTTTCCCCTCGCTTTGGACCTTAGTCGGTACGAACTTATCTAAGGCGTACTGGACGATGTTTCTGAATTTTTTCCATTTTTGTTCCACATCCTCTTCCTCAGAAATGAACGTTTGATGGTGGTCACTCAGATATTCTGCGATTTGTGCCCTATCACTCTTGTTAAGCAAATATATTTTCCTTCCTTTCTTGGCATTTCTTATTACACTTGTAGTCATTGATGCAACCACTGACTTATGATCACTGATACCCTCTTCTACATTCACGGAGTCGAAAAGTTCCGGTCTATTTGTTGCTATGAGGTCTAAAACGTTAGCTTCACGAGTTGGTTCTCTAACTATTTGCTGGAAGTAATTCTCGGACAAGGCAGTCAGGATAATGTCACAAGAGTCTCTGTCCCTGGCTCCAGTTCTGATTGTGTGACTATCCCATTCTATACCTGGTAGATTGAAGTCTCCCCCTATTACAATAGTATGATCACGAAACTTCTTCACGACGTTCTGCAGGTTCTCTCTGAGGCGCTCAACTACTACGGTTGCTGATGCAGGTGGTCTATAGAAGCATCCGACTATCATATCTGACCCACCTTTGATACTTAACTTAACCCAGATTATTTCACATTCGCATTCGCTAATAACTTCACTGGATATTATTGAATTCTTTACTGCTATAAATACTCCTCCACCATTGGCGTTTATCCTATCCTTGCGGTATATATTCCATTCTGTGTCTAGGATTTCGTTACTGTTCACTTCCGGTTTTAACCAACTTTCCGTTCCTAATACTATATGCGCACTATTTCCTTCAATAAGAGATACTAATTCAGGAACCTTGCCCTGGATACTCCTGCAGTTTACCAATATTACGTTAACTTTTCCTGTTTTTGGTCTCTGAGGACGGACGTTCTTTATCAACGATGATAATGTGCTCTCTGGTAAGCCCTCAGGTATTTTATCGTTTCGCCCTCTAACCTAAAAAACCCCCGTGTGCACGCCACACGTACTCTGCTACCCTAGTAGCTGCTTCCGGTGTGTAGTGCACGCCTGACCTGTCTAGGGGGGCCCTACAGTTCTCCACCCAATAACGGAGGTCGATGAATTTGCAACCATTATAGTCGCAGAGTCGTCTGAGCCTCTGGTTTAGACCCTCCACACGGCTCCAAACCAGAGGACCGCGATCGACTCTGGGCACTATGCTGCAGATATTAAGCTCAGCTTGCACTCCGCGTGCGATGCTGGTTGTCTTCACCAAATCAGCCAGCCGCCGGAAGGAACCAAGGATGGCCTCAGAACCCAAGCGGCAGGCGTCATTCGTTCCGACAGGTGCTACTATCTGCAGCCGGTCACACCCAGTGCGTTCAATAGCTGCCGGAAGGGCCTCCTCCACATTACGGACGAGACCCCCCGGCAAGCACACCGAGTGCACACTGGCATTCTTCCCCGACCTACCCGCTATTTTCCTGAGGGGCTCCATAACCCGCCTAACGTTGGAGCTCCCTATAACTAATAGGCCCGCCCTCTGTGACTGTCGGGACCTTGCCGGAGAATCGGCCACTGGCCCAACAGGCGAGGCATCCTGTGGTGGCTCGGAAACGATGTCATCACCACTAGGAAGCACCCAGTACCTGTTGGAAAGAGGTAAGGCAGCTGCCACGCGGCCAGATCCCACCTTCGCCTTTCGGCCAGGCACGCGCGAGCCCACCACTGTCCGCCATTCACCCTGGAGTGATGGCTGACCGGTAAGATGCTCACTGCCGGAAGACGCAGCGACATCAGGGGTTCCATGTGATTCCAAGGCCACCGAAGTAGGCATAGGTCTCACCACAGTTGCCCCAATGCCACTACGAGCCGACGCCTGCGCCTCGAGCTCGATGAGCCTAACAGACAAAGCCTCCACCTACCCCCGAAGAGTGGCCAATTCTCCTTGCGTCCGCTCACACCAAATCTACATCTCACCTACACTATTAATGTGTGTGTAACGTCGCAGTTTGTGTTAAAAATGCGGGCTTAGTGCTATCGGTAGAATTACTGCGATTTAACGATATCACGACGTTTTCTGTCCCCACTGCAAAGCATGACTCCTAAGCGCTATTCCAAAGCAGATATGAGGTGCTAGATTGTTCAGCAAATTACGTAATGCATTATTTAACAACAAATACCCACATACTAAGTACCAAGTCTATATTATACCTGACTATTAACGTACGACGTCATAGTGTTAAAAAACTATGGAATAACAATCCAAGATACGAACATCTGTTGCTATTTATATTATTTTGATTTACCGTCTCCCACTTTTTCAAGCAGATGCAAGTAAATACTTGGCTGAACAAGTAACCAAACTGCAATAAGTAAACTCCCGCATCTGTTTAGGCCACGTTCTCATTCAAATGGGCAAAAGATAGGCAAAGTTTGGAAATCTTTTTGTGAAAATGAAAAGACATTCTAAGTATCTGTTTGGGGATTATGACTGATCATACTTTGAAATTTATGTTAGATTCTCAATAAAAATTTTTTTGCCCTTAATTATGGATTGTTCAAGGGCCTGTGAGTCTGAAGTACGCCTACTGCGTGCAGTGTTGCCTCTCAGGACTTAACTGAAATAAAAAATGAATAACATCAGCCGATACTACATTAAATTTATGGGAGCTTATACCTAATCACAATGAAATGACCTTAAATTTAACGATATGGTGCCAGCTCGAACTTTGAGATCGACTCTTGGGGCTTTGTTCACTCTTTAAGGCCTTACAAAAAAATAGTTAATACTAGCAAATTTCGTATATCATAGATATCATAGGCATAAGCTCCCAACATAAATGTTTACTTTTCGGGGGACAGAGGTAGAAGTTAATTGGTAGAACCGTTTTTATTTTGTGCTGCACGCAGTTTTGACAAATCGTTTCTTGAGAAAAAACTGTTGAAAGTTTAGAGAAAACTTTTATGTTTATTATATGTTTTTGATGTCCGTGAACACAAATCTGAAATCAGATTTTCAAGATTCAAAATGGCTAATCCAATATGGCGGACCGAAAATTATGTTTTGACCAATTCTGACCAAAATTTGACAAAAAAAGTGTTTTCGATGCCGTTTAGTTTGCAATTTCAGGACCATATATTACCCTTCCTCTAACCCGAATTGCTCTTGTAGGGCAATTACCTCGTTCTTGGCGAGAAAAGCCGGTCTAGCCGAGTTGGATATGCTGTGTTCGAAAGCCTGCACACGTCGTTCGTCGGCCTTTTTCGGCGAATATGTTTGCATGCATACTGAAATGTAAATAATTTTGTGAACGACATGACACGACCAGTTTTCTACCTGAGAGCGTCATACTGCAGCCGTGACTCTGCTTCGAACGATGAGCTGTAGAAGCTTTTGTAAAGCACGGATTAAAAAACCTTTTCGTCCCAACATTCTAAAGACATATATCTTTCAAAAAATTCAAATAAAAAAATCAAACTTTCAACTGTTTAAATGAGAACCGTCTAGCTGGGGGAACAACTACCATGGCTTCAACATACGGGCAACACATTTGCAGTGGTTGCCAGTAACTGCCGGAAAAACGCCCTACGCAAAAACTGATAAATGTGGAATCATCGATCTGTGTTCCTCACGGTAACAGTCAAGAATTCCTTTCACCAGCTTGGAATTCGCAACAGGCTGTCTGCCACCTCGACCGGCACCGCCTCTTAAAAGATGGCTGCGTGACAAAAGGCGCGCGTGCAACGGAAATAGAAAGGCAGAGTGCTATCAGTAGAGAGCATCGCTTATGTGCAACTGAGCTTGCTCTTTTCTCACAGGGAAACAGGTAGATTTCATATTCCTAGATTTCCGGAACACATTTGACTCAACGTTCCACAGCAGTCTGCCGACAAAGGTTCGAGCATACGGTTTACGTTCACAGATAAGTGCATGGCTCGAAGACTTCTTAAGTAGTGGAACCTAATATGTTGTCTACGACAGCGAATTTTCGTCAGAGACAAGCATACCGTCGCAGGTGCTCGAGGGAAATGTGATGGGGCCGCTCTTATTCTCAGCAATTTACGGCTATTTGCTGATGACACTGTGGAGTATTGGAAGACGTCATCGAGTGGCTGTAACAGGATATAAGATGACTTAGAATTTCTATTTGGTGTGATGAATGAGAGTTTGCTCTAGATGTAGGAAAATGTAAGTTAATGGGGACGAGTAGGAAAAACAATCCTGTAACGCCGACCTTACAAACGTCTTAAAATTACTTTTGTTACATGGATCAAGCATGCCATCGAGTGTGTCTAAGAGCTACTGGATTTGCCCATACAGCATTATTAACAAAATACTTTGATGTCATCTGTTAGTCCATGTCTGCAAATGCAGTATTTAATAATAAACGCATTGCTGTGAGTACTCGTGCTTTCCCACTAAAAAAAACTAAAAAAAATAAAAAAAAAAACACACACATCTGGTTTAAAGTGTTGTAAAGTGTTGGACGGAAAGATTTACCACGATTGTTCCTCTACTGTGTCTCATGTGTCGTCACAGCAGTAACAGTTCTGACAAAGTTCCTCCTATGATAGAGTCATTGAAGACAGAGCACAATCCGGTTAATATAGGAATCAGGTTCAGTACCTGATCCTGCCCAGAGGAGAAATCTGTAGACACTATATTACCCATGTACCTATGTTTAAATCTTTTTTTTTCTCTCTCACCTGCACAAAATACTGTAATTACGTGAAAAAAAAAAGAATTTAAAGTACGAGGGTGAGTCAAATGAAAACCTTAAATTTGTAATAACAAATCGAAATTTCGCGCCGTTATCCTGTAAGTTGGTGAGCGTGCTACAAACAGCGTCCAGAATGGCCTGTAGGTGGCAGCATAGTGCAGATGCACACATACCGTCGCAGTATCAGTATAAAGATGGCCGCCCCACTTGCGACTTGCACCAGGGAAGAACAGCGTTCTGTTATTCGGTTTTTGCGTAGTGAAGGTGTGAAACCTACTGAAATTCATCGACGAATGAAGGTTCAGTACGGTGATGCATCTTTGTCACTGCAGCAAGTCTACGAATGGAGTAGGAAGTTCGCAAATGGTGTGACTTCAGTGGAAGATGCTCCTCGTCCAGGTCAGACACAACGAGTTGTGACTCCACAGAACATTGCAGCAGATGAAGCCATAGTGAAGGAAAACCGCCGAATGACACTGAATGGCATTGCAGCATGTTTACAGATTAGTCGTGGGTCAGCACACCACATTGTGCATGATGTGCTCCAGTTTCACAAAGCGTCTGTAAGACGGGTGCCACGGCAGCTGACTCCTGAAATGAAAGAACGACGTGTTGATGCTTGCGAGAAACTTCTTCGGCGCTTTGCAAGAATCGTTAGTGGGGACGAAACCTGGGTTCACTTCCACCAATCGGAAACCAAGAGAGCGAGAAAGGAATGGCGCCATTCCTCATCACCAAGTTATTTCCATGTGTTTGGACCACTCAGAGACGCAATGGGAGGAAAGAAGTTCCGTTCTGATGAAGAGGTACGCCATGCGGTCTAAGAGGGGTTCCGCGGAATACCAAAAGAATTTTTTTCTAAAGGAATTTATGCACTTTATAAGCTCCGGAGGACTTGCATTGAGCGTGGGGGAGATTATGTTGAAAAGTGATACAGCTTTGTACCACTTCTGCCCAAGGTTTTCATTTGACTCACCCTCATACTTCTTAACCAAGGCTGCATCATGAAAATTTACTGATAGTTCACATAACAAAAAAGTATTTTTACTTAATAGTAGAGATACGCATGTAGTTCTTTACCACTTTGTGAGCTATAAATTTTCAAATAGATATTATTTTATGGGATATAAATTACCAAGGTGTAATTTCGTAGCTTTCTTTCAAATATATGTTTGCTACCTGTCAGGTATTTTAAGTCATCAGGTAAATGCTCAGACATTTCGGCTGCAGCATTATTTAACTCTCTCAGACCTGAACTCAGTTTTAATGGAAAGTAATAAGAGTATTTTTTCTTCTAGTATTGTAATAATGCACATCGTTATTACTTCTGAGTTATTAATCATTGTTGATCGAACTACATGGGAGAATATTTGCGTTATGATGAAGTATCTAAATGGCCTTACAATGAAACCAGCGAACATGTTACAATAAATTGTTCAAATCGTTGAGAACAGAAGGAAAGTGTGGAGGGTCTAGCAGACAACAGAGGAAGAAATGGACTTGAAAAATCTACGAGACAATTAGAAGAACAACTACTAAAATAATAAGAAACGCCAGAAGAGAAGTGAAATGAGTAGTTGAAAGTAGCGGATGATGCACTCAAGAAACACGAGACACGAGCATTCTTTAAGGATATGAAAGGTCATTGTGGTGAACTGAAAATAGGAGAGAAATAGCAAGCTACTTCAACGATCTGTTGAACACTGAACAGAAATGCTAACGCTGCTGTACATGGAAGCAACTAAGATCTTACACGTTCTACAACGGAAGTGGTAAAAGCAAATAAGGCTCTCAAGAAAAATAAGGCTGCAGGTAAAGTTGGAATTTGCGCTGAGGTGATTAAATGGGGTGGTCCGGCAATAGAAGATAGTATGTGCAAAATGATAATGGATATCTGGGTGAATAGAAAGATACTGAAAGACAGGAAGGGAGCTATCATTATTCTAGCACATAAGAAGGGTGACAAAAAGTTACTGGAAAACTGCCGAGTGATTTCACTTGTGAACTTCAGGGAGAAATTATTCTCTAAACTGTTGTTGAGGAGGGTACAAGAGCAGCTCGAGTCAAGTATTGGAGACGGTCGGACTGGTGTCCGAAAGGAGAGGAACTGTACCTAACATATCATTGGACTCAAAAGGGTATTAGAACGGTGTCACAGGAAATGTGGAAACGCTGTAAAAATATTGATGGACTTTACCAAAGGTTAACGATTCTGTAGACAGGAATGAGTCATCGAATGTCCTTCTTGCCAGAGGGCTGGACACAGTAGCACACAAATTAGTAAAGGACACCTTAAAAGGCACAGCCGATAGGATCAGGTACCGCAGCTAAGTCGCGGAAAGCTTTGGAATAAGGACAGGAGTTCGTCAAGGAGACGGAATGTCACCGATTCTGTTACCACGGGGTGAAGTGGTCGAACGTGGAGACAGCTGAACGAAACCATGGCTATTGAACGTGTGCAAACTGTGTACAAAATGAAACATAACTCGACAGTAGACAGCCGAGACTTTTCCGATGATATGGCTTCGCTACATGATAAGAAAGAAGATGCAAAAATGGCACTTGAAAATCTTTCTGTAGCTGCATCAAAACACAGCCTGAAGATAGCGTATAATAAGAATGCAGTGGCCAGCTGGAAGGTTGGAGCTTAAGTAGTGGAGAATGTGAATGGCTTCCGTTACCTGGGGAAAATATAACAGCAAGTTACATACCAACAAGAGCATAATAGATGGGGCCCAAATGCTGCAGAAACTACGATAAGTGACAGAGACAGCCTATCGCCAGACTGAGACATTTTATGTCAACAGTCAGAAATACCGCATTGTATGCAACGTAAACAATGACCCGGAGAGTCTGCATCCTGTCGGAAAAAGTGGAACGAAAGATCTTTGGAGACATCTGGGGCACGAAGAAACTGGGTGATATCTGGATAAATAGCTCAAGGCAGGAGCTGTATGAGAGTTTTGAACCAGTTTCTAGCACGATAAGGATTGTCGGGCACATTATCAGGATGGAGGACAAGACGTTGACCAAGAAGATACATGTATAGAGCGCAATGTGCTTAACAGTGAGCAACTGGATGAAGGAAATCACGGAGATTAGAATAAGAGAAAGAAATCTGTACGCAGCAGTGCAGGACAGATTCAGCAATGGGGTACAGTGGAAGGTCGTCGGTGGACTGACTCCACAGTCAATATCAAGATCAAGGAAGCAGAGAGAACCAGGAGGAGCGAGAGACTGGAAATGTTCTGGGAAGAAAGAAGACTTCCTGAACAAGGCACTCGTGATGCTAAAGGGTCCAAACGAACCAAATAAATAAATAGTTCAAAAAAGTTTTACACCATCCATATGATTTGCATGGTTGGTCTTTTTTCTTTTTTTAATCGGAATGACACTCTCGACAGCATTTATTTTGCTGTTTCACGACAATGCACGGCCACATGTCAGTCAAAAAACCATGGAAGCGATCACAAAACTCGGTGGAAAACACTGAAACACCCGCCTTCCAGTCCTGACCTGGCTCCATGTGACTATCATCTCTTTGGGAAACTGAAAGCCTCTCTTCGTGGAACAAGGTTTGAAGATTATGACTCCCTTGTGCACGCTGCCAAACAGTGGCTCCAACAGGTTGGTCCAGAATTTTACCGTGCGGGTATACAGGCGCTGGTTCCAAGATGGCGTAAGGCAGTTGAGAGGGATGGAAATTGTGTGGAGAAAAAAAAAATGTTGTTCCTAAAGGATGTTTCTACACACTGTAAAACTTTCAAACATGTCGAATAAAAGATGGATTTTCAAAAAAATAGTGTGCATTTCTTTTGCAGTGACCCTCGTACAACAAAGAGGAGGGCAGAAACGACCCAAACGCCCTCCGTCTCGTGCGCTCCTCAGCAGACGCTGCTCTTGATTAGCGGGATTCCTTCTGTGACCTCGTGAGTCGCCTGATGCGGTGTCGCCGGCTAACCAGCCTCCCAGACTGCGTGTTTACAGTTCTGCTTGCTCGCATTTGGCCCCATTAGCGCAGCCCGTTTATGCAGCTGCTTCTTGCATCTGCCTGCTCCAGTGCTCGTCCGGTTCAAAGCGGTACGCATCTTGGATGCAAGCCGAAGAGTGCATCTCTCTGTGACGGATCTGCCTTGCACTATGCGTCATCATGCATGCTTCCATTGACACAGAGCAGCGGGGAAACCAATGCGGGATGGGATGGTAGTATATCACGCCCTTAGGAGAAGATTAGTTTTTAGTTTACGTCCTACGTACGAGGGTGGTTTGAAAAGTTCTCGGAACGGAACAGAAAAAAAGAGTATTTACATCACTGAAACTTTTTTATTTTTCAATGAAGTTTTCTTTTAGATTAATGCACTTGGTGCCGGCCGCGGTGGTCTCGCGGTTCTAGGCGCTCAGTCCGGAGCCGCGCGACTGCTGCGGTCGCAGGTTCGAATCCTGCCTCGGGCATGGATGTTTGTGATGTCCTTAGGTTAGTTAGGTTTAAGTAGTTCTAAGTTCTAGGGGACTGATGACCACAGATGTTAAGTCCCATAGTGCTCCGAGCCATTTGAACCATTTTTGAATGCACTTGGTCCAACGATGTTCCAGTGCCTTGATCCCATCTCGAAAATGAGTTTCCTCCAGGCCTGCAAAATAGTTGTCAACTCCAGCTATCAATTTTCGTTTGAAGTGAATCTTCATCCACCAACAAAAATTTCCAGTTTTAGGAAGAGATGGAAGTCTGACGGAGCAATATCAGGTGAATAAGTTGGGTGGGGCAACAATTTTGCCATGGCGACGGCTCATGTGTGCGGGCGCGCTTCAAGGGTCGCGGTATACATCTTGCACATAATTTTTCCGTTTCTAATTCTTCAGTTAAAATGTGATATACCCTTTCAGATGACGTCTGGCAAGCGTGAGCAATTTCACGCACTTTCAATAGGCGATCCTCCATGACCATTTTGTGCACTTTTGCAATGATTTCTGGAGTAGTGACTCATCTTGGGCGACGACTGCGCGGATCGTCATTTAAGCTCTCACGACTAAATTTAATTTCATTAGTCCACTTGGCAACAGTTGAATATGAAGGAGCAGAGTCCCCCAGTGTATTCTGGAAATCGGCATGAACGTCCTTTGCTTTCATACCTTTCTTTACGAAGTACTTAATCACTGCTCAAATATCGACTTTTTTCCACTTTCGCAAATTACTGCGCGGGAACAACAACAAAGCCACGTCACCGCCACAGCTCTCTTCCAAGAGCACTGACGTGGCACGTGTTTACAGCCAACAGTCCAATGAACATCACGTGAACAACTCGTTACGCTAGCGCTGACCTCTCGTGGTGATTCCGAGAACATTTCAAACCACCCTCGTAAGGCCTTACGAATGCAGTATGGTGAAAACGCTGTGTAATACTTGTCTAGACGGTAGCGAGCAGCCTCTGTGGACGCAAGTACACTCGACTAAGAAGGTAAGGATAGCCAGCGACTCCAGCTTAATGCGGAACACAGTGCTGGAATAACCCGCTGTCCTCACATGAAATAGAATGTTTTATCACACAGCTCTGTTTCTTTTCGCACGTCATTCACTGTCCTGGATTAAATACTATCGTAAAATCTCTGTTATCATAGATCTGTGAGTGCTTTGTAATTTGACTGTAGAGTATACGTAGAAAGTAGAGCACAGCTACTCGATCTTAACGGAGACAAACAGCCGGATGTGGAAGCATCATGAGCTACTCCAGGGACCGTTAGTGTTCATTAAAACGACCTTATTACGCAATGACGGAAGCTCCAGGTGTTCAGACAAATTTCGGCCTTGCAGCCAATCATCGTTCAGCACATTCTACAGTATTTCAACTGGGCACCTGCTGGTCATCCTTATGTGAGTCATCGAAGACTGACGAAGACATCCTTCGTTACCTAACATCTAGCGCGCTGTAAGTATTCCGCGCACGTGTCAAAATCAAGTTGACAGGCGGGCTAGACTATACGGCGACAGCGCCCTCGCTGGTGGAACCGCGAAACTCAGCTGCCAGCTTCGTTAGCGCTAGCATACTCTGTCACCTTCTATTAGAGCAAAGCGTTGAGATGATAGGATTGCACGCACAGCCCAACTGGTAGACTCTATCACGGTTCAGTAGATTTTCCGCCAGCCGTATTTCCGCGGATTCTTCAATAATGGAGTCTCAAAAGGATGTTATGTGGTCAGAATCATTATTTTATCGTATTCTATTGAATTTACAAAATACTTTCCCAGTGCTGTATGGCTTACATGGATCATACCACACGCTCTGTGAAAGAACGTTGCACTGAGCATCAACGGCGCACTCACGATTTGCATCCAAGCAATTTTGCTGTAACAGGACTTTGTTTTTCCACTCGACATTCAAAGGGGTAGTATGAAACAAACAGGAACACACTTTTGGGACTCCTTTGTTAAAGAAACCGTGGAAATACGCCCGGCATAAAATCTGATGAACCGTAATAGCGCCTATCAGTTGCACAGTGCGTGGAAGTCTATCGTCTCCACGATTTGCTTTAATCTAAGACGACAGACTAAGCCGATGGCCGCGGCGAGCGATAACGCAGAAGACAGCAGAGTTCCACCAGCGAGGGCGATGCGGTCGGGAAGTGTGGTCCGTCTGTCAACCTGATTTTGACCCAAGCTCTGAATACTCACTGCGCCCCATATACCGGGTGATCAAAAGTCAGTATAAATTTGAACACTGAATAAATAACGGAATAATGTAGATAGAGAGGTACAAATTGACACACATGCTTGGAATGACATGGGGTTTTATTACAACAAAAAAAATACAAAAGTTCAAAAAATGTCCAACAGATGGCGCTTCATCTGATCAGAATAGCAATAATTAGCATAACAAAGTAAAACAAAGCAAAGATGATGTTCTTTACAGGAAATGCTCAATATGTCCACCATAATTCCTCAACAATAGCTATAGTCGAGGAACAATGTTGTGAACAGCACTGTAAAGCATGTCCGGAGTTATGGTGAGGCATTGGCGTTGGATGTTGTCTTTCAGCATCCCTAGAGATGTCGGTCGATCACGATACACTTGTGACTTCAGGTAACCCCAAAGCCAATAATTGCACGGACTGGGAGGCCAAGCATGACGAAAGTGGCGGCTGAGCACACGATCATCACCAAACGGCGCGCGCAAGAGATCTTTCACGCGTCTAGCAATGTGGGGTGCAGCGCCATCCTGCATAAACATCGTACGTTCCAGCAGGTGTTTATCAGCCAGGCTGGGGATGATGCGGTTCTGTAACATATCAGCGTACCTCTCACCCGTCACGGTAGCAGTTACAAAACCAGAATCACGCATTTCCTCGAAGAAAAAAGGTCCTATAACGGTAGATGTGGTAAATCCAACCCATACCGTGACTTTCTCGTCGTGCAATTTCGGTAGCCCAAATTCTGCAGTTGTGGGCGTTGACAGACCCTCGGAGCGTGAAATGAGCTTCGTCGGTCCACAACACGTTACTCAACCAATCGTCATCTTCCGCCATCTTTTGAAACGCCCACACGGAAGATGCCCTCCGCTTCACTAAATTGCCAGGTAACAGTTCATGATGCCGATGGATTTTGTACGGATAGCATCGGAGGGTACGCCTAAGTGCCAACCAAACAGTAGTGTATGGAATGCCGATGCGACATGCGACTGCACGAGCGCTGACGAACCCGCTACAGTCTCCATTTCTTCCTGAACTGTCTCAGCAGCATTACGCCTTGTGCTAGGTCGGCCACTACGGGGTCTATCGTCTAAACAACCCGTGGCTTCGAACTTCTAAATCATTCTCGCCACAGCTGCATTTGTCAACGGACCTTTACCAGTTCGAATCCCCTTCCTATGGCGATAGCATCGTAACGCTGAACTAGCACATTCCCCATTCTGATAATACAGCTTCACTAAAAGCGCCTCTTCAGGTAACGTCAAAATGCTGCGACTGCTGGCGCATCTGATTCTCTCTCTCGTTACAGCTCCTTTTATACACGATTGTCATGCGCAGTCACTGACGTTTTGCTGTCCAGCGCCATCTGCCGGACATTTTGTGAACCTTTTTTTTTTTTAGCCCTAATAAAACCCCGTGTCATTCCAAGCATGTGTGTCAATTTTTACCTCTCTATCTACATTTTTTCGTGGTTTATTAAGTTTTCAAATTTATACTGACTTTTTGATCACCCGGTATTACGGAACGGAGGCCATCTTCCTCAGTCTTCGATGGCTGACCTGAGAATGACTGGTAAGTGTCCAGTTGAAATATCTTGGAATGTACTGAACGTAGACGGTCTGCAAGCCGGAAATTTGTTCGAAAATTCAATTCGACGGGAAAATTTTAGAACCCATAAAGTTGACTGTGGATGATGCGGTTGTGTACAGGTAAGTCTCAAGGCCAGGAAGACTCACAGCAGATGGAAGCGTGATGCGGAGATGGGAAGTTAACCCTTGTCATAATCAAATGCATCTTAATTCGAGGGTCATAGAAGTAAAGAAAATTTGGATGTGAAGAGCTGCGCAATTTTCTTCCAACCCCCACCGCCGCGTCATACACTTTGTTAATCGTTGGGACCAGTATGACGCTAACAGCGAGCAGTAACAGTCGTTTACTGTTTATCTGGACGATTTTAAAATGTATGACACAGTTAGCGATCTCGTCAAGTGTGAAGTTCATAATGTTATACAGTTCGTGAAAACAAAAGAGTCCGACCTTTCGCTTTCGATATTTACAGACAGATATCCGAATGTTACGGTAATGTAATGAAAGAAGCTTCAGTTCGAAAATGGTGCAGCATGTTTAATGACGAAATAAGAAATATTCAAGACGAAGAACGATCAGGCTTACCTTCAGTTATGACGAACTCAAATCATTGAGGAAGAAGTTTAGCAGAACGGGAGTTTCTCTGTTAATGAACCGAGCTGGGGCTTTCCTAAATTTTCGCTCCTGTTCTTTATCAAATTATTAATGCTGATTTTGGCTGTAGAAAAGTGTGTGTGAGGTACGTTCCTCGACAGTTGAACACAGAAAACTACGAGTTGGTGCTCCATTGACTTTCCTCACGCGGTACGACAAGGACGGCGACGGGTTTTTTACCACATTGTTATCGGTGATAAGACCTGACTTTGCACAAGCTGAATGGAATGGCCTCATTGAGGATCTCCAACGAAATAAAAAAAAGGTCCAAAGAAATGCTGACCACCAGAAAGGTTAGGGGCACAGTCTTTTGGGATCGAAAAGTCACAATACTTGTCTATTTTATTCATCGAGCGGAGTGACCTACTGTCAGACCGTTCACCGACTACGGTGTGGATCTCAAAGTAAACGTAGATTGCTGTCCAGAGATTCTTTGCATCTTCATTACTGAGCTGGCTCGCTTTGTGCTGCGTTTCGAACGATTTGCTTCGGCAATTTAAGTGCGAAGTGTTTGAACATCCGCCTTATAGTCCGGTCTTGGCCCCGAGTGAATATCATGTCCACCCCAAATTTAATAATTTTTCGGGAGGAAAGGAGAACGTTAATGACTGATACAACGTCTTGGCAGCAGTTGAGTATGAAGAAAGAAATTAAACGGTGACTAATAGTATCTGAGTACTAAAATATCCTATGAAATAATTATTTCAGTATCGTGAAGAAAAATGTGTGGAGAAACAAACGTTCTTTGCGTTAAGCATAACCCTCGGAAAGATATCAGATTTAGATTACGTGACTGTCGATCAATCAGTGCTAATAGGTGCATGCGTAAACTATCTAAAAGTATGGACCGTGGGGTGAGGGTTAAAGTGGAATGACCACATGAAACTAGTTATAGGGGCGGCAAATGCCTGTGATTGGTTACAAGAATCCCAGTGGAATGTAATTCACCGATGGAGAAGGCCGTTTGCAAAACCTTTATTCGACCGAGTCATCGTTATTGTATGTCACTCTGCGACTCTTTATCAGGTAGCATCAACACAGGAAATAGGGAGGCAATGAACAGTAATGTTAAGTCCCATAGTTCACAGAGCCATTTGAACCAGAGCCAATGAACAGTAGTGAGTTTTGTCACCCTATCGGTTAATAATCTCGGCGGGCATGCTTATCCATCTCCAGAGGCAGGCGCTATATGAGAGGCGTTGTACATCAGGTGGAGCTCAAGAGTTCTTAACTCTGAGAGTGTATGTGCCAAGAACAGCCGGACAACGTTTTGCTTCCTCTCAGAAGTATGTTGTAAAATGGCCATGACGTTAAAATCTGAGAAACGTGACCTCATCCACAGGCATACCTTTCTCCCTAGCAACGTTACTGAGTGGGACAGGGTAGGGGGAACTTATTGTGCTACGTGAAATATCGTCCGGCACACTCCGTAAGATGTTTTGAGGAGCGTAGACGTAGAGCAAAACGATTCCCGGGCAGGCGGCTGATGCCTGCATGCACGATAAACCTTACTGAGTGACAGTAAAGACTTGTTCGATTTATCAAGTCGCCACTGGCTGTGGCTGGTGGCGGCATCATTTCCCATGGGTCAAGGTTTCTTCACGTATGATTATGTACAGGATGGAATCTTCTAGCAAGGTAATATCTTACTTGTTACATGCGTAACGCTAAGCAAGATACGTTAATAACGAGTATTTAGCAGATGTGTGATTGGCACGATGAATATGTGACTAACAGAACCCAGCCTCCTGGGCGACAAATGTTCGACAGAAACTAATGTACCGTCGCGTGTGCCACTAGGAAGTTGACAGGACCTGTAATGTTCTCAACGTACATAAAGATTTATTAGAAACGACCGGCTGCACTATAACATTGTTAGTTCAAAAATGGTTCAAATGGCTCTGAGCACTATGGGACTTAACATCTGAGGTCATCAGTCCGCTAGAACTTAGAACTACTTAAACCTAACTAACCTAAGGACATCACACACATCCATGCCCGAGGCAGGATTTGAACCTGCGACCGTAGTGATCGCGCAGTTCCAGACTGAAGCGCCTAGAACCGCTCGGTCACAGAGGCCGGCCATTGTTGGTTGGTAATGCTGTTGTCTACAAAAAAGTGTCGTCGTTGCGTGATCTTAAGGAAATGCAGAAAGGCTTGAAATTTAAATGTGGGGAAGTAAGTTAAAGCGGGTAACACAGGGAGAAAACAAGACGACCGTCGTATAAGTATTTAGAAATAATATTAAGAAACGATATGAAATGCGAGAATAACATGAAATCACCGTCAGGGATTGTTGATGGGAGATTAGATCTGTTGGAGCAGTTCTGGGAAAGTGAAGTGCATCTGTAAAGTAAATTACATACAGCACCAACTCCAGTGTTTGAAGTTCGTATGAAGTTGGAGTGACAATACTCATCCAAAGAACTCGGAAACGCCTTTCTAGGATGGTAATAGATCGGTATAGGCCATATGAAGGTGCAGCAGATCTTAAACTGGTATGCTTGGAAGAAAGATAAGTCTCTCGAAACCCTGCGTAATATGATTTGCCAAAAACCTCGGTCTGGTACCGTAAGAAATAAAAGGGGTGTTACGTCTTACGCCACTAATTCTTTGTTTACGTAGATGTAATAAATCGGCCGTATCTTTTCAGACGAATCGTGTTGGCGTTGGCGTTTGCGTTAAGTGATTTAGTTGAGCCACAGAAATCCTACAAGTGAGGCCTGAGGGAGATTTGACCCGTCCTTCTCGCGAAAACAACTACTGTGCCACTAAGCTCGCTGTGTTGCTGTATGAATTGTGCGCCACGCTGCTTTCAATAGCCGTGAGAAGCATTCCACAGAGGCGTGGAGGCCTGCCAGCACCAGACTGCAGCTGTTCTAT
Source organism: Schistocerca americana (assembly GCF_021461395.2). Classification (NCBI taxonomy): domain Eukaryota; kingdom Metazoa; phylum Arthropoda; class Insecta; order Orthoptera; family Acrididae; genus Schistocerca; species Schistocerca americana. The sequence continues at coordinate 136,186,894 of NC_060123.1, forward strand.
CCGCCGCATGTGCTGCAAATGGCTTTGAGTCAGCGCAGCAGCACGCTGCCGTAATAACGTAGTGTCTAGATACAATTGTACGTATCGTCAGCTTTCCACCACTGTGACGCGACGATTATAGAGCTCTGGACGTGGCGCGTGCGAATCGCTCTCAGCGGAAGAGCATTGTTATGTCAAGTGCAGGGCTCGACCGCAACACTACTGGCGAGGAAATAGAAACAAAAACTCGGCTGCAGGCGAGGAAATAAAACGCGCGTGGTACAGAAACGGCGAATCGGATACAGGCGCGAGCCGCACGAAAGAGTACCGGCGGTCCCTTTTACGGGCTTGTGTAAGCTTCCGGCGCTAGTATTTACTCAGCCGCCTTCCGGGGCCGAGCGAGATGGATGCCCCGAGTAGTATGCGCATGCGCCTGCTGAATGAGAGCTTCCTGGTGGCGGCAAAAAGCGCCGGCGGCCATGTGCAGCATACGCGCCGGCCGCCTTGCGAAACGGGAGCGCCAGGCAGTCTTGGCGGGCCCTGTTTGTTTACGTCTGCCCTCGGAGCGCGCCTCTGCCGGCACAGACAGCCGCGCGCCAGCCGACGCGCTCCCCGTTCCACGCTTGTCTGGCAGCCGTCTACACGGCACCGTGTACACGGCCCTGCTACGGGGAGCCGTATGGCGGCTTTCACACCTGCGCGACACCGACCTCTGCCGTCCAAACGGCACACGGCAGCCGTGGTGCTGCCAGGCACTCCCACAGTAACTGACGGCTGGCGTGCCGCTAGCGAGGTGGCGTGTGGGATAGTAAAGCCGTCGGCACACGGACCGTGCATCCGAACATTGAGCGTTGAGCGTGCCGAGTTTCTGACGTCATAGCGTGGAATAGCACGTTCGGGAGTCTTTCCGAACGTGCAGAGCAATATCTGGCATGTCAGATATTCTGAGCTTGCGTCTGAGCGTTGACCAATGAGATGGCACAACGCCACCTGCTTCACACGCACGCCGTCTCCCTTCAGTACAGAGTTGTGAGGCGCCATAATGGCTCTGAGCACTATGGGACTTAACTTCCAAGGTCATCAGTCCCCTAGAACTTAGAACTACTTAAACCTAACTAACCTAAGGACATCACACACATCCATGCCCGAGGCAGGATTCGAACCTGCGACCGTAGCGGTCACGCGGTTCCAGACTGTAGCGCCTTTAACCGCTTGGCCACACCGGCCGGCCGAGGCGCCATATTGGCATTGATTTCAAGCCTATACTTATATATGCCGTTTCTGAGCACCAGAAAATTGAGAATCACTGGAAAACCCGTTGTTAGTCGAGTGATTCGTTCCAATAAAATAATGAGAAACATCATATTCGTGGCAAAAGAATTATTGTAACTTGCGTATTATGAGAGAAGGCTATTGGCAGCGACACACTGGAGATCCACCCAAAACGCATTGTTCTTGGTACAATTTGTTATAATTAAATTTCAATTAGTAACATAATTATCTACGATTAACGTTTTTAGCAAGAGCAATGTAATACGATTAAGTGCAAATAGCGCGTTGTTGGATTAGCGTATAGCCGGCACGGTAACTCAGCATGTTCGGTCAGAGGGTTAGTTGCCCTCTGTAAAAAAAAAAAAAAAAAAAAAAAAAACGAGTTAATGGATGAACTACGAACTGAAACGGGTGTCTTGCGACGTCCGCACCGAGCAGATACAACGAACAAAATGAGACTACAAAAAAAAAAAAAAAAAGCATAATGAGTAGCGTCTGTGTCCGGTAATGAGTTTTTGTTGGGACGGTTGATCGCGTCTTAACACTTCCAAATTTTTTCCTAACATTCGCGTTTTATTAGGTTCTGTACTTTATTATTAGTTTAATATAAGTATATGTTATAATATTTGATGTTGCGTAAATGTAAGTTCACCTGTTTTTGAGGGGTGACTTTGTTCGATTGGATTAATCTACGGCATAGCTTGCGGTACTTGTATAAATATATTTTGCTCCTTTTTCTTTTACGCTTCGTAATTCATATGTAGCAAAAATTCTGCTACTGGGTAGGAACAATGATCAAGTAAGACTGGCCTTGAGGTTTTACCACAATGTGGGAATGATGAAATAATTTATATCTTATGCGGAGAAGTATTCCAAATTTGTACCGCAGTGTTTACAATGGAACTTTTATAAACCTGTGTCCTTATTGATTGGACATGGTACTTCCCTTTTCGTGGACGATGGAGGAAATGTGCGTTTTAATAGAGCTAACGTGGGAATTTTACGCGCGCCCGTTGAGTAAACAGTGTGATTTACGAACTAGAAACATCCCTCAGCTGGCGCTGGAGTGCGTTGCGATCGCGTATACCACGTTGGGGCCCACGTACCGTATGCACAACTTGCATCTTTCCTGAGCGTTCAGCAGCACGTTGAACTGGGCACGCTCAACGTTAACGTTCGACAGCACGGCCCGTGTGCCGACGGCTTAAGGGCTCAGTAAACAACACTGGCGTCTTCATTTCTTTCGAGCACTAGACGCCGGGGCAGTCTTCGACATAACAACAGTGAACAATGAGAGGACTTGGATTTAGGGAAGTGGAACGTACCGGAGGTTTAACGAATGTCAAGAGAAACTTTTTTAAACATTTATTTGACATCAGTAGCCCAAACAAGACTCAAAAATTGCTGCACAATTGTAACGTGTTCTATCGTATTACTCAATTCTTAGCGAAAAGATTAATTCTCGATTTGTCTACACAAGGAAATTCATCTTTTAATTTTATGTAGAGCTCCAGTTAGTACAAATTACATGTTCATAAAATAAAAGCTTCGTATGCTGTTAACTGCCTTATTAGGCTTTTATAAATCACACTGTGCTTTGAACAATGACGCTCTAGACGCAATAAATTTACAATAAAACAGAAAAATTATAAGGCTTTTTTTGTCGTTAGCAAGCGTATACAAGGGGCGTTTGAAAAGTCCGTGCAAAGTCCGAGAGATGGCACCACCGGAGCGTATCGAGGTCATGTTTAGTTAGTATCATCTTTGGATGATACCAAGTTTCAGCCATATTGATCTAGTTCATTGTGTTTGGGATTCGTGTGAATCACGGAAGTCGAGCGATTGTCAAAAAAATGGACGAAAAAGAATTACGTGTGGTGATTAAACATTACTTTATGAAAGGCAAAACGCCTCAGGAGACTAAAGGGAAGCTTGATAAACATTATGGCGACTCTGCACCTTCGATTAGAGAAGTTTATAAGTGGTTTCTAAGATTTTCGAAGTGGCCATATGGGCACAAGTGATGCTGAACGTTCTAGACGCCCTGTGGAGGTTACGACTCCAGAAATCATCGATAAAATCCATGATATGGTGATGGATGACAGAAGAGTTAAGGTGCGTGAGATTGCTAGTGCCGTGGGCATCTCGAATGAACGAGTAAATACTATTTTGCATAAACATTTGGACATGAGAAAGCTATCCGCAAGATGCTTCCGCGATTACTCACGCTTCACCTAAAACGGAATCGTGTGAACTGTTGCAAGGATGGTTTGCAGCTGTTCAGGAAGAATCCGCAGGACTTTAAGCGTCGTCTCGTCACTGTGGATGAAACATGAATACATTACTATAGTCCTGAGGCCAAACAACAATTTAAACAATGGGTTACCAAGGGAGAATCTGCACCAAAAAAGGCGAAAACAATTCCTTCGGTTGGAAAGGTTATGGCGACTGTCTTTTGGGATTCGCGAGGGATAATCCTCATCGACTATCTGGAAAAGGGTAAAACTATTACAGGTGCGTATTATTCATCGTTATTGGGCCGTTTGAAAACCGAGCTGCAAGAAAAACGCAAAAATGTCCTTTTCCATCACGACAATGCACCAGCACACAGCTCAGCAGTTGTGGTCACAAAATTAATGGAAATAGGATTCCAACTCGTTTTAAAATCCGCTTGTTCTCCAGACTTGGCTCCCTCGGACTACCATTTGTTCCCCAATTTGAAGAAATGGCTGGCGGGACAAAGATTTTATTCAAACGAGGAGGTGATTACAGCAACTAATAGCTATTCTGTAGACTTGGACAATTTCTATTATTCGGAAGGGATCAACAAATTAGAGCAGAGTTGGACGAAGTGTATAAGTCTAAAAGGAGACTATGTCGAAAAATAAAAAAGGTTTACCCCAAACACGTAATTAGTTTTTATTTTTGCACGGACTTTCGGACGCCCCTCGTATACCCATATAAAACCATATAAAATATATACAACGTATAACTTCAATCTGATGATTAAAAGCAATTTATTTCTTAAGCACCATTCATACATTTGGCCGTTCTGTTTCTCAAAGCTTCAGAAAGCGTTACTCTTTGTCTCTACATTTACTGAAAAAGGCAGCAAAATGAAACACACTTGTTTTGTAAATAAAACCGCCTTTTCTTGCTGCAACTAAATTTATTTTTCGCAGACGCGTTTCGCCTTTTTCTTGCTCTAAAGTCTAAGGCAACATCAGTGGTATTTACAACGATGAAGTTTTGTTGTTTTTAGATTGTCAAACACTTCACGTCACGACTGTTTGATAATCTAAAAATAACAAAACTGCATCATTGTAAATACCATTGATGATGCTTTAGAGAAAGAAAAAGGCGGAACGCGTGTCTTAAAAATATGTTAAGATGCAGCAAGAAAAGGCGGTTTTATTTACAAAACAGTTTTCTTGTGCTTGCTGCAGAGGATGGCCACGCAAACAAACTTGTTAAATGGAACATACGCTACTGGCCATTAAAATTGCTATACCAAGAAGAAATGCAGATGATAAACGGGTATTCATTAGACAAATATATTATACTAGAACTGAAATGTGATTACATTTTCACGCAATTTGGGTGCATAGATCCTGAGAAATCAGTACCCAGAACAACCACCTCTGGCCGTAATAACGGCCTTGATAGGCCTGGGCATTGAGTCAAACAGAGCTTGGATGGCGTGTACAGGTACAGCTGCCCATGCAGCTTCAACACGATACCACAGTTCATCAAGAGTAGTGACTGGCGTATTGTGACGAGCCAGTTGCTCGGCCACCATTGACCAGACGTTTTCAATTAGTGAGAGATCTGGAGAATGTGCTGGCCGGGGCAGCAGTCGAACATTTTCTGTATCCAGAAAGGCCCGTACAGGACATGCAACATGCGGTCGTACATTATCCTTCTGAAATGTAATGTCCACTGTTCAAAGTGCCGTCAATGCGAACAAGAGGTGACCGAGACGTGTAACCAATGGCACCCCATACCACCATGCCGGGTGATACACCAGTATGGCGATGACGAATACACGCTTCCAATGTGCATTCACCGCGATGTCGCGAAACACGGATGCGACCATCATGATGCTGTAAACAGAACCTGGATTCATCCGAAAAAAATGACTTTTTGCCATTCGTGCACCCAGATTCGTCGTCGAGTACACCATCGCAGGCGCTCCTGTCGGTGATGCAGCGTCAAGGGTAACCGCAGCCATGGTCTCCGAGCTGATAGTCCATGCTGCTGGAAACGTCGTCGAACTGTTCGTGCAGATGGTTGTTGTCTTGCAAACGTCCCCATCTGTTGACTCAGGTATGGAGAAGTGGCTACACGATCCCTTACGGCCATGCGGATAACATGCCTGTCATCTGGACTGCTAGTGATACGAGGCCGTTGGGATCCAGCACGGCGTTCCGTATTACCCTCGTGCACCCACTAATTCCATATTCTGCTAACAGTCATCGGATCTCGACCAACGCGAGCAGATCGTCGTGATACGATAAACCGCAATCGCGATAGGCTACAATCCCACCTTTGTCAAAGTCGGAAACGTGATGGTACGCATTTCTCCTCCTTACACGAGGCATCAAAACAACGTTTCACCAGGCAACGCCGGTCAACTGCTGTTTGTGTATGGGAAATCGGTTAGAAACTTTCCTCATGTCAGCATGTTGTAGGTGTCACTACCGGCGCCAACCTTGTGTGAATGCTCTAAAAAGCTAATCATTTGCATATCACAGCATCTTCTTCCTGTCGGTTAACTTTGACGTCTGTAGCACGTCATCTTCGTGGTGTAGCAATTTTAATGGTCAGTAGTGTAGTTTATCGAATTACCAATCGTCAACTGCAGTAGGGAGAGAGCCCTACTTCCTTGACAGTCAGATTCTAACTGTATTGAATAGAATTTTAAAACTTTAATTATGTTTGCGAGCATAATCACATGGCACAAATGTCGCTCCACTGCTTATTAAATCTGCCGATTCACGAGCTTCACGTAGCGTCTGTCTTAGCACGCAGTCGAAGATCAACTGCACGTCCTGTCCTTGCTGATCCCTTGCCAACCCATGCACGGTGATGTAGGACAGTCGGGCACCACAACTTCCGTCCCCGCGTTGTCCACCTCGCCGCCGGCTGTAGAGTCCGCCATTGTCCTTCCTGCGTACGTCGATGGCCAGCGGTACCTTACTGCTCGTCTCGGTGCGCCCCATCTTCTTGACCACAGTTACCTGCAGACAGCCACGCCTCGTTTGTCAAAAAATGGCTCTGAGCACCACGGGACTTAACATCTGAGGACATCAGTCCCCTAGACGTAGAACTACTTAAACCTAACTAACCTAAGGACACCATACACAGCCATGCCCGAGGCAGGATTCGAGCCTGCTACCGTAACAGTCGCGCGGTTCCGGACTGAAGTGCCTAGAACCGCTCGGCCACACCGGCCGGCAGTACATCTGTCCATTCATTCTACTCTTATTTGTATTTTTCTTCTGATAAGCCTACACAATGGGAAATAAAAATCGAGTAATTAATTTTTTTAAGTAGAAGGACGCTCAGTTTAGAAAATTACAAGGACAGGATTGATACTAAAAATACGTTGATCAGTCTATTCAAGGAATTAAGCTGATCATTTCAAAATATGAACGACAATGAGAAAATGAATACGGTATGTAAGTTTTTCAGTCACTTAAAAACTTTTTATTGTACCATTTTTAGAGCTGGCCGCGGTGGCCGTGCGGTTCTGGCGCTGCAGTCCGGAACCGCGGGACTGCTACGGTCGCAGGTTCGAATCCTGCCTCGGGCATGGGTGTGTGTGATGACCTTAGGTTAGTTAGGTTTAAGTAGTTCTAAGTTCTAGGGGACTTATGACCTAAGATGTTGAGTCCCATAGTGCTCAGAGCCATTTGAACCATTTGTACCATTTTTAGAAACGGTTTTCCTTTGAGTGGAGTAATATCAATCTTTCCAAAAATTTTACTTTCGTAAAATGCCACTTTATAAACCCAGCTGAACTCAAGAAGTGATCCATATTTATGTTCCTCACATTACTGACTGTAATTCTTCCAGGTACCTGTCTAGCTTCCTACACTTGTTGAAGTCCAGTTATCGATAATCTACCTTCAGTTTCACAGACGTCTCCGCCACGCACAAAGATACCCAAAACGAAACAGGCTTTTACAATATCTTTAGGAAAATCAGGATACAAGTTCTCAAAGTCTGTTCGTTACTCTGTATTAAATATAAACAAAGGAGCTATTGGTTTTTCAAGCTTCTAAACTGAATATTTCTTTATTCCTCTTGTGCCATATCGGCACTTATCGATAGTCGTATCAAGGGCAGTCGACCTCTGTTCCGGCTGGGAAGCGTCTGAGGCTCTCTGGCGCGTTGGCCGGCCGCGACGCGAGTGTAGGGTTGTTGACGGCAGTGGGGCAAGCAGGAAGCGGGGCGGGGGAGGCGCGGCTGGTGGGCCGGGAAAAAGAGGAGTCCAGCAGTGTGACTGCAGTCGGAAAACGGATAAATGCATTTGTGGCGATGTAGCAAGGCACGAAGCCGACGCTTGAATTAAGGTATGGTTGTACTTCGCCTCTGCTGAGAGTTTAGTGAAGAAGCATTTTGGAAGTGTTGACAGAGTGAGGTGGCGCAGCGGTTAGCACACTGGACTCGCATTCGGTGGACGACGGTTCGAACTCGCGCCCGGCCATCCTGATTTAAGTTTTCCGTGAAATCCCTAAATCGCTTCAGGCAAATGCCTGGATCGTCCCTTTGAAAGAACACGGCAGATTTCCTTCCCCATTCTTTCCTGATCCGAGCTTGTGCTCCGTCTCTAATGGTCTTATTGTTGACGGGACGTTAAACACTAATATCCTCCTCTTTCTCCTCTTGGAACTGTTCACCGCTGTTTGTCACGATCTGTCGCTTGTGAAATACCGATTACTATTTGCGATCCGAAGACAAGGTGCTGAATTTAACAGTGGTCCGTCCTTCAATGGTATTTGTTGTGGATTGGCAAGAGAGCCAACCCGTTTTTGAGAGGAAGCCGAAAGGCACGCGTTTTAGCTCACGCAGGCTGGCGTGAGGTCTGGAACAGGTCAAGGAAATTAGACTAGCAAAAAAAGACGTAGCTGTGGAATACTTAACTTTAATCCATAAATGGTGAACATCGCTCTTGACGGTACATGTTTTACAGCATCAATAGTAACTGGTAATGGCGCCTTGCTAGGTCGTAGCAAATGACGTAGCTGAAGGCTATGCTAACCATCCTCTCGGCAAATGAGAGCGTAATTTGTCAGTGAACCATCGCTAGCAAAGTCGGCTGTACAACTGGGGCGAGTGCTAGGAAGTCTCTCTAGACCTGCCGTGTGGCGGCGCTCGGTCTGCAATCACTGATAGTGGCGACACGCGGGTCCGACGTATACTAACGGATCGCGGCCGATTTAAAGGCTACCACCTAGCAAGTGTGGTGTCTGGCGGTGACACCACAGTATTTTAAAAGAACGTCAAGGCATCCTCACCAGACACCAGAGTAATAGAAAGGTGTTACTCTAATAGTTTTTGTAGCTGTCTGACGCTGCTGACATCGTTATGGTTGTTTGTATATTATTTGCTGAGCTGGTGAAATGTTATTGTCTCCATGGTGTAACATATGCCTGCTGCAGATTAACGAAACCAGTGCCTAACTCCTCAGTATACGAGAGCGTGGTCTGTGCCGGTGAACTCAGTGTAATATTGCTTTTGTAAAAGGAAAACACGCCACATACACATTTTATTCCACTGAATGCCTGCCCCCCCCCCCCCCCACTCCGGTAGCTGAGTGGTCAGCGCGACTGACTGTCGATCCTAAGGGCCCGGGTTCGATTCCCGGTTGGGTCGGAGATTTTCTCCGGGACTGGGTGTTGTGTTCTCCTAATCATCGTCATTTCATCCCCATCGACGCGCAAGTCGCCGAAGTGGCATCAAATCGAAAGACTTGCACCAGGTGGGCGGTCTACCCGACGGGAGGCCCTCGTCACACGCCATTATTATTCCACTGAATTTCTGGACGGGGTAGTGGCAGCGCTTGAGGTGTGTTGATCTCTGTATTTCTGTACATGATGACGTAAAAGGTGCTCATCTTCTGGATTGAAACCTGGATCGAAAGTGTAATGGTTTCCCTGATTATGGTGTGTTTGTACACGGGATAAATAAGATGATTGTGTTATGGTTTTATAAAAGTCATAATTTTGGATTTTGTGTTTGTTGTTTTTAAGGATACTTGTCTTAATAACATCCTGTTAAGTCTTTGATTATCAGAAACTATGTTATGAAAATTAAAGATTGGTAACTGTTTTCTGATAAGATTTTGCTGCAGCAGTTCAATTTTTATCTTCAGCCTGTTAGTTATTCTTATATTATCTTACAGTCATTACATTGTACTTGTTTGCTCTTGTACATGGGGTCACAATTGCAGGACTTGATCAATAAATTTGACCTTGCATTGTATACTCAATCAGTCGACTCCAGAACTAATTATTTTGGGCCCTACTCCCTGCTTCCATTAAACTTAATTCCTGCAGCAGTCAGCCAGTGAACTGTGATGCTCCGAGTACAGTGGATAACACCTCCCCATACGCTGAAGTAGTGTTTATATTTCATTTACCCGATGGCGACAGGCAACATTATCATAGTTCCGTTTCGCTGGGACTGTGCTCAGACACTGGGAAAGAATAAAATAAAGCGAGCTAACACGCCGCCCGTGACAGCAGCCGGATATATGTGGGACTCTAGCGGTGGTGTACGGTGTAGGCGGTGCCGTTTACACGGTTCCGGACAAGTGTGAAGTGTGCCTTTGCGTCTGCCCACACTGACGCGCGGGACAGCGTTCTCTGCCGCCTGATAGCTGCCGTGCTGTGTGTGTTCATTACATCTACAGAGGAACTAATTCTGTCTCAAGCGAGTTTGAGGAAAATATTCGGTTAAAAAAAGGATAAAATCACGTATAGTGTCACGTTGCTACTTGACAGTGGGTTAGCTATCTGTTCATTATTTGTCATAGTTGTTATAATGTTTTAAATGTAACTAAGCCATTCGTAGAGTTCGGACTGACAAATGTGTCCACTGCTTACTTTACGTCTGTTGCGTTTCAAATGCAAACATTTTATGAATTTACGGAAGCATGATACAATAAGAAACGAAAATACTAACGAAATTAACAACAGCTGTTCCTGAAAGATAAAACTACAAACCTCTCCTCTTCAAGAAATTTGAAACTTGTAACAGAAAAAAAAGATTTAAGATTTAAGAATAACCTGTGCCATTGTGCACATTATGTTTTAAAAGCAACAATGAGCCACATTATTTTGTGGTCAGACCGCACAAACTGACAACACAGATATTCATTTCATTTCCCTGCCTTAACGAAATATTTTTAGGTAATGTCGCTATCAATAATTAATGAAGCTTTAACTCTAAAAAAACATCTTGACACTGGAGGTGCTAATGCGAAGTATCTGATCAAAAGCATTCAGAATGAAATTATTGACACTGCCAGTCATTTAATGTGCAGACAATTTGTTGAGAAAATTAAAAAATCTTGAGTTTTTCAGTGTGCTGGCAGATGGAACGGCTGACATTCGGAGGACACAACAGTTTGTGCTTTGTGCTAGATATGTTGACAAAGACAAATAGCTTTTCATAATTCGTGAATATTTCCTCAGATTTGTTCCTGTTCATGATCTTCGTGGATTGACTTTGGTTCATATTTTATAAGAAAACACTCATGATCTAAGAGTAAATCTGAACAGTGTTCGTGGACTGGGTTTCGATGAGAGAGCAAATACGAGCAGTGCGTTCAGTGGATGTGCTGCAAAATTCTAGAGCCCTGTCCGCAGGCAATCTCTTGGCCATTCAAGTTCTCTTTCTGCAATCAAGAACTCTTTAGGTAGGCTAAACAAAATCATCACATTCATCAGAGCCTCCCCTACGAAGAAAAAGACGCTAAAGGACAAAGCATTACAGGTTCATGCCAAAGCAAGAAGAAGAAAGCTTATGAAATTCTGGGAGACCCAGTGGGTGGAAAGGCTGTATTCAGTTTTCTTGTTTGTTGAAATATTTCCTCTTGTCATTGAATCTTTATCTGAAATACAAGAATTCACAGATACAGAATCTTCAAGCCAAGCATTTTCATTTTTGGCGGCAATGCAGAAACCGACATTCTTGGTGTCAGTGGTTGCAGCTAGTCAGGCTTTTAGCCTGTCACGAGGTTTATCCAGTTTACTAAATCAAAGACAAGTGGACCTTAATATACACATTGATCTGTGCGAGTATCTAAAAAGAAATAGAAGATTTTCGATCACATTCCACATAGTGTACAAGGGGGCAGGAAATATGGCTAACGTACTGGAATCAAACTGGAAATTTCAACAAGGGAAGACAAACACAACACTTTAACTTCGAGAGAGAGAAATTTTCAAATGTGTGTGAAATCTTATGGGATTTAACTGCTAAGGTCATCAGTCCCTAAGCTTACACACTACTTAACCTAAATTATCCTAAGGACAAACACACACACGCCCATGCCCGAAGGAGGACTCGAACCTCCGCTGGGATCAGCCGCACAGTCCATGATTGCAGCGCCTCAGACCGCTCGGCTACTCCCGCGTGGCGAGACAGAGAGCCCTGAAGGGTACTTCAGGCTGTCAATTTTTCTTCCTTTCACAGACTGTTTCATTAGCCAGCTCTAAGACAGGTTTTTAAGTCATAAGAGGATTGTAAAGAAACGTACAAACGTAAGTTACCGAAAACAATGCGATCGTCAGTTGAAAACTTACGAACTGCTGCTGATGGTATAGTAAATCAGAGGCCTAATGATGTTGATGAGTCATCAGAGACTATCTTCAATGAACTGACGATCTGGAGAAGAAATTCCCTTTACCGGAAAGAGCTTCACTTGCTACCCACCGATTTTATTACATCTTTCGATATGTGTAATGAAATTATTTTTCCCTGCCTTCATAAGGCGCTGAGACATTTCTGTTGCCGGTAACTACAGCAACACCAGAACGTTCGTGTAGGCAGATTAAATGGACTCGCCTTGATGTATTTTCACAAAAAAATACAGAAAGAAACTGATGAAGTACTGGATGAAATGTTTAAGAAGCTTCGTCGCCTTCTGCTGTAAGTGCCATTTTGTCATAGTTTGTGCATTAAAGCCGTAATAATGTTTATGAATATATTATTTTAGTTATGATTATTTCATTTTGCCAATTCTTCTAATCTGCTCTCAGGAAAGAAGTCCTGCGTCCACCTTTGGTTGTGTTTGAGTGTAGTGTCTTGGTGAAGTGCATATCTCGATGCCACAGAGATTTCGTCCGGTCTCTGTTTTGCAGGGCAGTATCGCCGAACGCCTTGAAGCAGGGTAGAGAGAGCTCGCAGTTTCAGGAGCTGTGAATGTGGCACAAGCGTCCTCCGGAGGATCTGGTGACCGTTTCGAGATACATGTTCTACACGTCTTTGCCCTGTACGAGGTCGACTGAGAGTAACTGTTTCACAATAGGGTTGACTTCTGGCCTCAACTGTACGACGAAGTCTCTGAGCACTATGGGACTTAACATCTATGGTCATCAGTCCCCTAGAACTTAGAACTACTTAAACCTAACTACCCTAAGGACATCACACAACACCCAGTCATCACGAGGCAGAGAAAATCCCTGACCCCGCCGGGAATCGAACCCGGGAACCCGGGCGCGGGAAGCGAGAACGCTACCGCACGACCACGAGCTGCGGACTGTACGACGAAGTCAAGTGGTCTGCAAGACGAGTTTTTACAGCGGTTACAGTCTTTGGAGTTTCTTCTCCCCAAATGGGAACACTTATTAACTGCCCTTAGCGCCTCGTTTCCTATTCTACACTCCTGGAAATTGAAATAAGAACACCGTGAATTCATTGTCCCAGGAAGGGGAAACTTTATTGACACATTCCTGGGGTCAGATACATCACATGATCACACTGACAGAACCACAGGCACATAGACATAGGCAACAGAGCATGCACAATGTCGGCACTAGTACAGTGTATATCCACCTTTCGCAGCAATGCAGGCTGCTATTCTCCCATGGAGACGATCGTAGAGATACTGGATGTAGTCCTGTGGAACGGCTTGCCATGCCATTTCCACCTGGCGCCTCAGTTGGACCAGCGTTCGTGCTGGACGTGCAGACCGCGTGAGACGACGCTTCATCCAGTCCCAAACATGCTCAATGGGGGACAGATCCGGAGATCGTGCTGGCCAGGGTAGTTGACTTACACCTTCTAGAGCACGTTGAGTGGCACGGGATACATGCGGACGTGCATTGTCCTGTTGGAACAGCAAGTTCCCTTGCCGGTCTAGGAATGGTAGAACGATGGGTTCGATGACGGTTTGGATGTACCGTGCACTATTCAGTGTCCCCTCGACGATCACCAGTGGTGTACGGCCAGTGTAGGAGATCGCTCCCCACACCATGATGCCGGGTGTTGGCCCTGTGTGCCTCGGTCGTATGCAGTCCTGATTGTGGCGCTCACCTGCACGGCGCCAAACACGCATACGACCATCATTGGCACCAAGGCAGAAGCGACTCTCATCGCTGAAGACGACACGTCTCCATTCGTCCCTCCATTCACGCCCGCCGCGACACCACTGGAGGCGGGCTGCACGATGTTGGGGCGTGAGCGGAAGACGGCCTAACGGTGTGCGGGACCGTAGCCCAGCTTCATGGAGACGGTTGCGAATGGTCCTCGCCGATACCCCAGGAGCAACAGTGTCCCTAATTTGCTGGGAAGTGGCGGTGCGGTCCCCTACGGCACTGCGTAGGATCCTACGGTCTTGGCGCGCATCCGTGCGTCGCTGCGGTCCGGTCCCAGGTCGACGGGCACGTGCACCTTCCGCCGACCACTGGCGACAACATCGATGTACTGTGGAGACCTCACGCCCCACGTGTTGAGCAATTCGGCGGTACGTCCACCCGGGCTCCCGCATGCCCACTATACGCCCTCGCTCAAAGTCCGTCAACTGCACATACGGTTCACGTCCACGCTGTCGCGGCATGCTACCAGTGTTAAAGACTGCGATGGAGCTCCGTATGCCACGGCAAACTGGCTGACACTGACGGCGGCGGTGCACAAATGCTGCGCAGCTAGCGCCATTCGACGGCCAACACCGCGGTTCCTGGTGTGTCCGCTGTGGCGTGCGTGTGATCATTGGTTGTACAGCCCTCTCGCAGTGTCCGGAGCAAGTATGGTGGGTCTGACACACCGGTGTCAATGTGTTCTTTTTTCCATTTCCAGGAGTGTATTTCCCTCACCATCACCTAACTTAATTTTACTACACTCCATTTGCTTTGCTGATGTTCATTTTATAATTTCTTCTCAAGGCAGCCATCAATGCGCTCAACTGATCCCTTAAGTCCTTTGCCGCCTTTGACAGATGAAGTTTTTATTTCTTCTTTCGGGGTTTTAATTCCATTTATTAATTACTCTTTGGTTTCCTTTGCTGCTTGCTCAATATGTAGACTGTATAACATGTGAGATAGGCTACCACGACCCCCTATCACTCCCTCCTCAACTAATGCTTCCCGTGCATGTCCTTTGGCTCATACAAAGCTCCCTGTTTTCAAACCGCTATCTTCAAAATTTCCAAAAGGGTGTTCCAGTCCAAAGCTTTCTCTAAATCTACAGATACTATACTCGTAAACGTAGGGTTCGCCTTCTTCTTTCGTCTAAGATAGATCTTCGGGCGCGACTGCTACGGTCGCAGGTTCGAATCCTGCCTAGGGCGTGGATGTGTGTGATGTCCTTAGGTTAGTTAGGTTTAAGTAGTTCTAAGTTCTAGGGGACTGATGACGCAGCAGTTAAGTCCCATAGTGCTCAGAGCCATTTGAATTTTTTAGATCTTCGGGTCAGTATTGCCTCAAGTATTCTTACACCAATATTTCCATTTTTCTGTAAATAATTCGTGTCAGTATTTTGCAACTGTGTTGTGTTAAACTGATGGTTCTATGGTGCCGTAACATCGTGTAAAATGAGATTAACACGGTTACATGCTCGGAAATATGGAGGCTACGCATCGCTGGCATTGATCACCCTGCATGTGCGGCAGAGTACAGTCTTATTGAAGACAAGCTTGGTGGAGGTATGGAAGTTTTTGCAATGCAGGTGTGACGGAAGTGTGAAACGTGTCAGAGGTTAACAGCCATGGCTGTAGCCGCCTTGCGAAACGTGGGCGAAGGCATTGCAACCAGCTCTGCGTTTTTGAGGAAATAAAATTCTGTTATCCTTTTTGACGCAGCTGGGAAAAAGAACTCTCTGCCCGTTAACGAGTATTTGCTTTGTTTCACCCACGTTAGGGGATTTATAATACGCAATAGCGGTAGAACTTTATTGCATAGACGTTCTTGGCCGTTTTTGCATTTTTTCCGCAACTAATTTCGTCGAAGTGCCACGTAAAACATCAATATTCTAGATACTAAATAGAGATCTTTACGGAGTGTCTTAAATACTGTTTATCGAATATACTGGTCCACTAAAAACATTGGTCTTTCTTAACGGGGCGTGTCGTCAGATGCAAAAGTAACTTATGACCTACCAGTACATAAATGGAGTGCTAAGGGTCGTCACTGCTCACGATGTATATAAATAGTTGAATGGATAGTTCCAGTATAAACGTGCTGCCCTTTTCAGGTGATGGTATTACGTATAGAAATGTCGCAACGCCATAAATTTGCGGCGAGATGCAAGAAGACTTGCAGAGGATTGGCGCTGGGAGCAGAAATTGGCAGTTGACACTCAACATAAATAAATGTAACGTGTTATACGTAAACAGAGGGGAGGATTCAGCATTGAACGGTTACATGATTGATGATCAACCACTCCAAAAAATAACAACTGAATTTTTTGTAGGAATATGCGTCCGGACAACTTAAAGTGGAAGGTGCAAGGAAAAGCGATGCCATACTAAAATTAACTGGAAGAATCCTAATGAATCTTAGTTCAGTTACCAAAGAGAAAGCTTACGGAATTCTCTCCCGTCAGATTCTTGATCGTTATGCGCCAGTCCTGGACCATTACTAGATAGTATTGACACAAGAAATAGGAAAGGTCCATAGAAGAGCGGCACATTTCGTCACAAATTCGCGTAGTAAGCGCGAGAACGCCATCACGGGCGTGCTTGTCTAACTCTACGAGTAGAGCTGCAAGAGAGGCGCTGTGCATCACGGAGAGGTTTACTGTTGTCATTCCGAGAGTGTGCATTCTAAGAAACATCAGATGGTACATTAAGTGCTCCCGTTTATTTGTAACTTACTAGTCTACTGCCTGGTTTCATGCTGCCCGTCACGAATTTCTCACCTGTGGTAACCTCTTCAGCTCAGAGTAGCAGTTGCAACCTACTACCTCCATTATTTGCTGCACATGTTTTAATCTCTCTCTTTCCCTGCAGCTTCACCCACTACATCTCCTTCTAATACCATAAAACTTAATATCTTAACATGTGCCCAATCATCCTGCCCCTTCTCCTTTTCAGTGTTTTCAGCATTCTTCTATACCAACACATCTCAAACGCTTACATTCTCTTCTTTTCTGGTTTTCTCACAGTCCATGATACACTTCCATATAAAGCTCTGTCCGAAAGCACATTGTTACAAATTTAATCCTTAAGTTAGGCCGTTATTTCAGGAATGCTCTCTTTGCTTGTGCTACTCTTTTATATCCTCCTTCCTTCGTCTGTCATGTTTTATTTTGATTCCAAGACGGCAGAATTCCTTCATTTCGTCTGCTTCGTGGCGTCCAATTTTTATCACGTTTATCGCCAATCTCGTTTCTATTCCTAGTATTAGTTTCCTCTTTCTTCGATTTACTCTGAGTCTAAATCTGTACTCATTAGTGTGTTCATTCCATTCAACAGGTCATGAAATTCTTCCATTACTCCTTACTTTCACTAAGGACAGCAATGTCATGAGCGAATGTTTGATATTCTTTCGCCCTGAATTTTGATCCCACTCTTGAATATTTCTGTTATCTCTTCCAAGATCGAACAAGGGTGCAGGACTGCATCTTTGTCTTACAGCCTTTTTAATCTGAGTGCTTTATTCCTATGTGAACTATGTTGCTGTATTCCTGCCTTTCCTTGAACATTTTGTACCTTCTTGTTTCGTCGATCACATACATTTCTCTCAGTGAGAATGACAGGAAAATCAGAGAATTTCGAGCGCACGTAATGGGGCTTATGGATAACATCTCACCATTTGCTAATGACAGAAGGAGAAAAGGGGACCGAGTTACACGAAGAGTCACTCTCCATAAGATGGATTCTGGAGTATGCACGTAGAAGTGGAAGTAGAACATCTGAATTGACGGAAACAAAGATACTACCATTAGCACAATCCATTGGTACCTCTTATGTACTGTCTCTGTCGTGCATCATGTTTGAAGTACAATGGTAATGGACGATTCTTTTAGTAATTGTGTGCACATGAAAATTTCTGAATGCTTATACGCAATTATATTTTGAGGTTCGTGACTTAAAGTACACACATAAACAGAAGTTTTGCATCACCTCGGTTCCGAGAGTTCCGGAACCTGTAATTGGAATAGAGATCAACATAAGCATCATTTCCGCCCTTTTTATTGCTCATGAAAGCCACACACTGCATTTTGTACCACCATACAGCGAGACCTTCAGAGGTGGTGGTCCAGATTGCTGTACACACCGGCACCTCTAATACCCATTAGCACGACCCCTTGCATTGATGCATGCCAGTATTCGTCGTGGCATACTATCCACAAGTTCATCAAGACACTTTTGGTCCAGATTGTCCCACTCCTCAACGGCAATTCGGCGTAAATCCCTCAGAGTGGTGTCACGTCGTCCATAAACAGCCCTTTTCAATCCATCCCAGGCATGTTCGATAGGGTTCATGTCTGGAGAACACGCTGGCCAGTCTAGTCGAGCGATGTCGTTATCCTGAAGGAAGTCATTCACAAGATGTGCACGATGGGGGCGCGAATTGTCGTCCAGGAAGACGAATGCCTCGCCAATATGCTGCCGATGTGGTTGCACTATCGGTCGGAGGATGGTATTCACGTATCGTACAGCCAAGGGGCGTCTTCCGTGACCACCAGCGGCGTACGTCAGCCTCACATAATGCCACCCCAAAACAGCAGGGAACCTCCACCTTGCTGCAGTCGCTGGACAGTGTGTCTAAGGCGTTCAGCCTGACCGGATGGCCTCCAAACACGTCTCCGCCGATTGTCTGGTTGAAGGCATATGCGACACTCATCGGTTAAGAGAACGTGATGCCGATCCTGAGGGGTCCATTCGGTATGTTGCTGGGCCCATCTGTACTGCGCTGCATGGCGTCGTGGTTGCAAAGATGGACCTCGTCATGGACATCGGGAGTGAAGTTGTGCATCATGCAGCCTATTGCACACAGTTTGAGTCGTAACATGACGTCCTGTGGCTGCACGAAAAGCATTATTCAACATGGTGCCGTTTCTGTCAGGGTTCCTCCCAGCCGTAATCCGTAGGTAGCGGTCATCCACTGCTGTAGCAGGCCTTGGGCGGCCTGAGCGAGGCATGTCATCGACAGTTCCTGTCTCTCTGTATCTCCTACATGTCCGAACAACATTGCTTTGGTTCACTTCGAGACGCCTGGACACTTCCCTTGTTGAGAGGACTTCCTGGCACAAAGTAACAATGCGGACGCGATTGTACCGCGATACTGACCGTCTATGCATGGTTGAACTACAGACAACACGAGCCGTTTACCTCCTTCCTGGTGGAATCACTGGAACTGATCGGCTGTCGGTCCCCTCCGTCTAATAGGCGCTGGTCATGAATGGTTATTTACATCTTTGGGCGGGTTTAGTGACATCTCTGAATAGTCAAAGGGACTGTGTCTGTGATGCAATATCCACAGTCAACGTCTATCTTCAGGAGTTCTGGGAACCGGGGTGATGCAAAACTTTTTTTGATGTGTGTATTTGAAAGTTATGATATCTTCCTTTACAGCCGAATGAATAGTCTTTACACGATATTACGGCAGCTTCTCTAGCTATCTTTATCAACTGTAAAGCCCAGATTCCATCACGCGCTCTTTGGACTCAAACCAAACTGTGAACAAGAGACGAAGCACGCAACTCTGGTAGAGATCAGTGCTACCTTACAACAGCAAGATGATGCACTCAACTTCCGCTCTTAGTCGCGACGAACATTACCCTCCTGCGTGCTCCAGTAAGAGAGAACGAGTCAGCGAGCGGGAGGAGGCCGCAACGCCGGCGTTCTCAGACGCGTCCCACCCACGGAACTACAGCAGGCAGGAAGCACTGATGTAACTGCAGAGCCTTGATTTATAATTTATGCAGCCCTCAACACTGTCGTCGTAGTCACTATTTCCTGGTGCTATTAAGCAAATAAAACAGTCAGCTGAAATTCAAATCCAATACAAACGCCGTGCCAAATCATAATTAACTAGTAACATGCCGTGAAACAAAACTGTTGACTAAAAAGCCACTTAGCAGTCAATCTGTGAGCAAAGAAAGAGCTCTCAGATGTTCTCTGACGGGAGTTAACTAACTGGGTGCTAAAAGCTCTGATACCGCTCATTAAATTATCGAACATAATCATCTCGATTGCCTCTTGCATTGCAATGCACCAGAAATTCTTCAACCGCACCACATTGCTGGTATCTTCGTAGTTCATTTCATGCTCATGAAATGCGGTTCGAGGAGTGGGATGTGGCACTCAGTTTGCGTAAATCAATCGGTAAATGTCGAGATGCTCTCTCACTGCTCATAGATAAATGGGTGTTAAGAGGCTTTCAAGTAAAGGGTTATGTCTTACGTCCTTTTACGTACTTAAACATTTTTACATTTTGGTCTAGGCTTTCTCATGGATTTCAGTGTCTGTTGAGTGACGCGTATTATGTACCGTTCACAGTGTGGTCGACGTCGGCGACCAAATAGCGAGCAACGAAATCTGCCCTCGACTTCCGATAAAGACTAATAGGATAGACGGTGAAATGACGTGTAAAGAGAAAATGGTAATTGGGGTTGAAATAAAAAAAAATCTCTTAAGCCAACATAATAGGTAACCACAAAGTCCTTCGTGACGAGTTTATTGTAACTTAGCTAATGTTCTCAGTGCACTTGTTGCATTGCTTCTACATCAACATACTCCGCAAGCCACCGCTCTCGATAAAAACCCATGCTTTTGGTAATATTCACTATTGCCATCGTCAGAAAAGCAACTAAATGTCGAAGAAATAAGGTAATTACATAGATGTAAATTACGTAGTACTTCCCTCTGCAACCAACGGTGAAGCATCGCTCGCAGCATCTCGATTTCCATGCAGAAGTTTCATACTTCGGACAGACTGGATACTAAATTGCCATGGAAACCTCAGATAGATAACACCATTACAGAAACAAGACAACCACTCGGCCTATTAAAACTGATTAAAGGATGCATTAATGGTGCTTCAAACAAAACTAGTCCGTACATATGAGTCCTTCATCAGCATTTTCAGAGCCTGTCTAGACGTATAACCAAAACTAAACAAAAAGGTTGTTCAACACGGAAAAACGAATCCTAAGAAGATTTACAAGATCTAGCACACATGCGCCAACAATGCAACATACGATGCAGCCAATGTAAAACTTTTAAAATACCAACTCATCGAACTTGCTAAATGAGTACAATGAGTTCGAATACACTGACTGCGCACCTACTTAAAGATAGAATTGTAATTTCAATATTCCAAGAGTTCAGTACAGCTGCATGCCACATACAATAGCCCAATGCATAAAGAACACAGACGAAGACGACAACGAAACAGAATTGCAAACAGGCCTAGCCAGCAACCTCAGCCACCTGTTATAAGAAAGCTAGGAAAGAAAAACGTTGAAAATGACAATCAAACCTTCTGCCTAAAACATAATTCCAGTTCATTTTAATGCACCATCTCAACACTGAAATCAAAATACATAACAACAGACAATACTTCAAAATTCTTTGTCCCCAATCACAAGAAAATGGAGCTCAAACAAAACAGCCAAACCTATAATCCATTAATTTACGGGGACGCATTCGCGCAAATACTACTTCTTAAACTGATATTTCTGGCGCATATCGTTCGACCATCTTCAGCATCTTACATGCTCTACCGCGGCGGTACTGCGCATGCGGGTCACAGATGCTGGTCGGTGCCAAAGAGGTACACTTACACACGCACCACCTGTGGTGAAAGTGTTCAGACATTCGCCGGCCGGAGTGGCCGAGCAGTTCTAGGCGCTACAGTCTGGAACCGCGCGACCGCTACGGTCGCAGGTTCGAATTCTGCCTCGGGCATGGATGTGTATGATGTCCTTTGGTTAGTTAGGTTTAAGTAGTTCTAAGTTCTAGGGGACTGATGACGACAGCAGTTAAGTCCCATAGTGCTCAGAGCCATTTGAAACATTTTTTTTTGTTCAGGCATTCGATTCGGTTATACATGTATATTCGGTGGCGGTAACACCTTGACGACTTCTCTGCACTGTAGTTATACCAGGAGTCTGATTCGATGCCTTACTTAAATTAAAACTATTAACTCTAAATTAAATTACCGGTTAATCTAATTTCTATTAATCTCTATGGCTGAAACTTCCTGGCAGATTAAAACTGTGTGCCCGACCGAGACTCGAACTCGGGACCCTTGCCTTTGGCGGGCAAGTGCTCTACCATCTGAGCTACCGAAGCACGACTCACGCCCAGTCCTCACAGCTTCACTTCTGCCAGTATCTCGTCTCCTACCTTCCAAACTTTACAGAAGCTCTCCTGCGAACCTGGTAGACTACTTGCCCGCGAAAGGCAAAGGTCACGAGTTCGAGTCTCGGTCGGGCACACAGTTTTAATCTGACAGGAAGTTTCATATCAGCGCACACTCCACTGCAGAGTGAAAATCTCATTCTGGAATTTCTATGGCTTCCTTGAAAATAAAATCCCAAGAGAAAGAGGTGGATTCTAAAATCTTCACGTCACAATGGTTCATCAAGTGACCCATATCTATACAACGTTTAGCACGTCTGGCTGTAGAGCACGCGTGTATCTTCGGTGTTCCACGCACCTCTCATGAACGTTGCATGTTGTCTGATCTTTATACGAGTTATAACGATTTCCGCAAGGAATCCGATACACACCCGCCTTACGAAGCAATAAATCGTCCTTCACAAAACCAATAAGGCTACAATATTCGTAGGAGGTCGGAAGATCACAGCGTTTCTCGGGAATACGACTTACCTTCGAGGAAAGGGCACCCATATACGGCAAAAATGCTCGTGACATGAAGGTATTTATTTCTTCTTGCAGCTCACGTACTTGCATTCTGGTATTGAAGTCTCTGCGAATTTTCTGTAGGGAATATCCGTTCACTTTAAAAATGCTCTTCAGATGTGTGCGCTTTTCTTGCAAATTGTAATTATCGGTTATACAGCGTGGTCTGTGCACTAAGGTCCTGAGGATACCTGCGGTTTGTGAGGCGTGATGAAAGCTACTGGCTTATAAATATAGATTCATATCCGTTGGTTTACGATATACAGCAGGTCCTAATGTGCCATCAATTTTACAACGAACGCAAACATCCAAAAACGGGAGGTAGCTATCTGCTTATGTTTCGAAAGTAAATTTAACACTAGCAAAGATAGAATTCGGATGTTCGAGAAGTCGATATAATTCATCCTTCCCGTGAGGCCATACTGCATATACAAACATGTCGTCCATGTACCTCCAGAAGTGTGTTGGTTTGAAAAATTGCCGAGTACAGTGCCTTGCCCTCAAAGTCTTCCGTGAATAAGTACCTACCAGAGGGGAGAGGGGGCTTCTCATAGCAAATCCATCAATCTGCTCATACAATTCACCATTAAACTGAAAATGATATGACAGAAGTACATGACAAGCCTATGGCTGAAAATAACGACAGCTCTCTTATCAGTGCACTCTTTCGCTTCAGGAAAGGTAGGAAGGGTCGCCGACGCAGAGGGAACTACCACATCTGTGACATCTGTGTCGTTCCTTTACGTCTTCGACAGTCAGTTGCTGCTCTGACAATGGTCGATGTTACATATGAAGATGGTATCTGTTCTTTCGGACATGTCCGAAAAAAAACAGATACCATCGATGACCACGCAGCTCTCTTAGAATGAAATGACAATTGAATCAAGACCGTAAGCTGTCGACAGGCGTTGATATACATCACCGGGGACAGTTGAAAATGTGTGCCCCGACCGGGACTCGAACCTGCGATCTCCTGCTTACATGGCAGACGCTCTATCCATCTGAGCCACCGAGGGCACAGAGGGGAGTGCGACTGCAGGGATTTATCCCTTGCACGCTCCCCGTGAGACCAACATTCCCAACTTAATGTCTACACACTACATTCGTAGTGCCCCTGCCCATTACACTCATTACTTGCGGCAGACAATCTTACCGAGTCCCGTAAGAGTTCGGGCAATGCGTGTGCATCCAGCATCTTCATATAGTTAAGGCTAACCGGCCATTGACCTTCTTCTTCTGTGCTGGATGCACACGCATTGCCCGAACTCTTACGGGATTCGGTAAGATTGTCTGCCGCGAGTAATGAGTGTAATGGGCAGGGGCACTACGAATGTAGTGTGTGGACATTAAGTTGGGAATGTGGGTTTCACGGGGAGCGTGCAAGGGATAAATCCCTGCAGTCGCACTATCCTCAGACGGATAGAGCGTCTGCCATGTAAGCAGGAGATCCCGGGTTCGAGTCCCGGTCGGGGCACACATTTTCAACTGTCCACGGTGATGTATATCAACGCTTGTCGACAGCTTAGGTTCTTGATTTAATTATCATTTCATGGTGGATATTGTCGAAAGCTCGGATTTTCATGGAGAATTACCACGACAAGTACACTTAACGGGACGTAGAAGGTATTGCACGTCGCTTGAAAGCTTGTAATTCCCTTGCGCGCTGCTGAACCCACTACTGGGAAGCTCGGACATAGCTAGGCTGTCGCGGGTAGTCCTCTAGGTAGGTGCAGCGGGCACACACCTCGCCTCGGCAGGAGCCGCCGTGAAACCCGAGCCGGGCCGGCCTGCCGGTGTGCTCACGGCCAGCACCGCCGTCTTAAATCGCTTCATTAGGCCGCGTATCCAACAGCTCTCGCCTCTTGTAGCGGCGGCCGCGTGTTTGCGTTCATGTTGCGTGCGGACGACAGGGAGGCAGCAAAAACAAACAGAGCGTACGCTGTGTAGCAGCGAGGCTCATGCAGCCGTGGCCGAATCAAAACAAAGCAAATCGCCGCCAGAGTGTGCACGCGCAGGCCGCGCCTCTACACGACAACACTGTGTACTACACTGCCGTTATTGATCAGACACTCGTCCCCTCCCGAGAAAAGTGCGCGGATCCCACACATCACATGCGCTTCTCATTACCATAATATTTCATAAACGGTGTAAAATATTTAAACCAGGCCTTAAACAAGTTGTACTATGAAAAGAGCGTTGTAGCTGTAGTGTCTACCGAGAAACGTGGACGAACACTCTGTCTTGCTCACTTTTATTTTATTCATTGATTTGTTTAACCTGGCAAGATTAGCGCCATCACGCCGTCTCATACATCTAACCAGGCGTTCTGCATGTTTCACTTTATACTCATTACGACAAGCATAACTTACAGCCACACGATTTAGTCACGTTAATGTGACCACCGCCTATGTTCGACATCAGCGTGCAATAACCATTCACAGACGGCAGGTGGCAGCACCAGCAGTGGAGGGCACATAAAGCATATCGGAGGGACACGGAAAACAGTGCTGTCATTGTCGTAAGGCGGAAAGGGAGCTATTTATCTGACGTCTAAAACGGCACGATCATTGTCTTTTGGACCAAGGGTGGAAGAATCTTTGAAACGGCTAAGTTTGTAAACTGTTCGCGTGTCGCCGTGATCGAAGTGTACCGTGCATGGCAAAATGACGCCATACAAAACCGGCGCCGAGGCAACTGTGATCCACCACTGGCCATAGATGACAGTGCTGAATGACGGCTGGTGGAGGTGTGTACGGGCGAACAGACGTGCAACTGTTGAGTAACTGACCGCCCAGATGTACCAAGGGGCCATCAACATTGTCTCCTCAACGACCGCAGCAGGCAGCTGGTCCACGCAACGATGCTGACTGCTCTTCATCGGCGACGAAGAGTGGAATCTGCACGCCAGGACCGTAGCTGGATGTCGACTGACTGGCGACAAGTACCCTTTTCAGGTGAATCACGTTGTATGTCCCATCACACAGACGGCTGTTGGCCTGTAAGGCGTGAAAAGTATGAAATAAACGGGGTCCAGGCCAGAGGAGCTAGCATTATGGTGTGGGGAATGTTTTTCTGGTATACCTTGGCACTGAAGGACCTGAGTCGAAACAAGGCCCCGGGAGTTGACAACATTCCATTAGAACTACTGACAGCCTTGGGAGAGCCAGTCCTGACAAAACTCTACCATCTGGTGAGAAAGATGTATGAGACAGACGAAATTCCCTCAGACTTCAAGAAGAATATCATAATTCCAATCCCAAAGAAAGCAGGTGTTGACAGATGTGAAAATTACCGAACTATCGGTTTAATAAGCCACGGCTGCCAAATACTAACGCGAATTCTTTACAGACGAATGGAAGAACTGGTAGAAGCGGACCTCGGGGAAGATCAGTTTGGATCCGTAGAAATGTTGGAACACGTGAGACAATACTGACCCTACGACTTTTCTTAGGAGAAAGATTAAGGAAAGGCAAACTTACGTTTCTAGCATTTGTAGACTTAGAGAAAGTTTTCGACAATGCTGACTGGAATACTCTCTTTCAAATTCTGAAGGTCGCAGGGGTAAAATACAGTGAGCGAAAGGCTATTTACAATTTGTACAGAAAGCAGATGGCAGTTATAAGAGTCGAGGGGCATGAAAGGGAAGCAGTGGTTGGGAAGGGAGTGAGACAGGGTTGTAGTCTCTCCCCGATGCTATTTAATCTGTATATTGAGCAAGCAGTAAAGGAAACGAAAGAAAAGTTCGGAGTAGATATTAAAATCCATGGAGAAGAAATAAAAACTTTGAGGTTTGCCGATGACATTGTAATTCTGTCAGGGACAGCAAAGGACTTGGAAGAGCAGTTGAACGGAATGGACAGTGTCTTGAAAGGGGGGTATAAGATGAACATCAACAAAAGCAAAACGAGGATAATGGAATGTAGTCGAATTAAGTCGGGTGTTGCTGAGGGAATTAGATTAGGAAATGAGACACTTAAAGTAGTAAAGGAGTTTTGCTATTTGGGGAGCAAAATAACTGATGATGGTCGAAGTAGAGAGAATATAAAATGTAGACTGGCAATGGCAAGGAAAGCGTTTCTTAAGAATAAAAATTTGTTAACATCGGGTATTGATTTAAGTGTCAGGAAGTCGTTTCTGAAAGTATTTGTATGGAGTGTAGCCATGTATGGAAGTGAAACATGGACGATAAATAGTTTAGACAAGAAGAGAATAGAAGCTTTCGAAATGTGGTGATACAGAAGAATGCTGAAGATTAGATGGGTAGATCACATAACTAATGAGGAGGTATTGAATAGAATTGGGAAGAAGAGGAGTTGGTGGCATAACTTGACTAGAAGAAGGGATCGGTTGGTAGGACATGTTCTGAGGCATCAAGGGATCACCAATTTAGTACTGGAGGGCAGCGTGGAGGGTAAAAATCGTAGAGGGAGACCAAGAGATGAATACTCTAAGCAGATTCAGAAGGATGTAGGCTGCAGTAGGTACTGGGAGAAGAAGAGGCTTGCACAGCATAGAGTAGCATGGAGAGCTGCATCAAACCAGTCTCAGGACTGAAGACCACAACAACAACAACCTTGGCATTCTGGAAGGCACAACAGATCAGACATCAAAAATGTTCAAATGTGTGTGAAATCTTATGGGACTTAACTGCTAAGGTCATCAGTCCCTAAGCTTACACACTACTTAACCTAAATTAGCCTAAGGATACACACACACACACCCATGCCCGAGGGAGGAGTCGAACCTCCGCCGGGACCAGCCGCACAGTCCATGACTGCAGCGCCCTAGACCTCTCGGCTAATCCGATCAGACATCACTTGGTCATGTGGCCTAAAGGACAGTGCAACAGTTTCACATGCATGGTGTAGCTTACAGCATTTTCAAAAATCTTTGAGAAAGTAATGTACTCAAGAGTGGTTAGCCATCTCAACAGTAATAGGATACTTAGTAAATCACAGTTCGAATTTCAGAAATGCTGTTCCACTGAGACAGCAATATAAAATTTCACTGTCCACATAATAGAGTCTGTAAATAGTAAACTGTCATCAGTAGGAATATTCTGTGACTTATCCAAAGCATTTGATTGTGTGAACCATGACATTATGTTAGAGAAATTCTACGGTATAAATGGAACAGCGTATGAGTGGTTTAAGTCATATCTACAGAAGAGGAAGCAAAAAGTCTCTTTATATGCTTCTAGTGATTCAAAGGAGTTTGCCACTTCATCTAACTGGGGTGAAATTACATTAGGTGTTCCACAAGGTTCGATCATGGGTCCCCTCCTGTTCTTGATATATGTGAATGACCTCCCTTCTTATGTGAAACAAGATGGTGAACTTACACTGTTTGCTGATGATACAAGCATAATTATTAATCCAGTAATAGAAAGTCCAATAGAAAATGATACAAATAAGGTCTTTGAAAAAGTTATTAATTGGTTTTCTGCGAATGGGCTTGCTCTGAACTTTGAAAAAACAAAAAAAAAGCAGTACATCCAATTTTCTGCTGCAAAAAGTATAATTCCTTCAATAAACATAACACATCAAAAGAAGTCAGTAGCCAGGGTAGAGCATACTACGTTTTTGGGTGTACATATAGATGAGATTCTTAATTGGAAAATTCATATTTTGGATCTCCTAAAGCGACTAGGTTCAGCAACTTTTGCAATCAGAATAATTGCCTATTCTGAGGATGTAGATATTAGTAAGCTAACATACTTTGCATACTTCCACTCTCTGATGTCATACAGAATAATATTCTGGGGCAACTCAACACTTAGGCAAAAGGTATTCACTGCTCAAAAGAAAGTAGTTAGAATAATGTGTGGCGTTCATAGTCGCACATCTTGTAGGCATCTGATTAAAAGGTTAGGAATTCTTAAAACTGCTTCACAGTACATTTACCCAGTAATGAAATATTTTCTCAACAACATGGACCACTTTAAAATCAATAGCGACATTCATGATTACAATACCAGAAAAAGAAAGACCTACACTATCCTTTACTTAACCTATCTTTGGCACAGAAAGAGGTAAAATATGCTGATATAAAACTTTTTGATAAATTACCAGATGAAATAAAATGTCTGACAGACAGTAGTAATAGTGTCAAAAACAAAGTGAAATTATACCTCATTGACAACTCCTTCTATACCATAGATAAATTCCTGAATATGAGTAAATAAATCTGGAGATATAATATATGCATTTTGTACCATTTAAGGGAATGGGATAGATAATAGAAATATTTAGGTATAATGCCATGATGTAATAAAAGGAAAACAACTTGTTTCCTGTGCGCATTTCTTGTGCATTTGACACGTTCCACATCATAACGGATTTTCCGTGCTATTGATCAATGGAACAAGTAACTAACTAAACTAAACTAAACCAAAACAAGTACCCATCTGTCCCTGGGGCACATGTCCACTCCTACATGAAGTTTGTTCTGCTCGGCACGATATCGCCTACCAGCACGAACAACACAAAGTGCCACACAGCTCGCAATGTATACCCATGATTCGAAGAGCTTCAGGATAAGTTTAACGTACTCCCCTGGCGACCAAACTCCCCGGATTTAACCCAATCGAGAATCTGTGGGACTACCTCGATTGGGCTGTTCGCGCCATGAATCCTCAACCGAGAAATCTAGCGCCGGAGTCGGAATGGCTCCACGTACCTGTCTGTATGTTCCAGAACGTCACTGACTCTCTTGCTACACGTCCCGCAGTGGTCCGCACTGCAAGAGGTGGTTATTCAGGCAGGTGGTCACATTAATGTGACTGGTCAGTCAACAAGCCTCGGAGGGCTCAACGGTGCTGGCCGACCGCCGTGTAATCACCACACGATAGGCATATGGAGGGGCATGTGGTCAGCACGTCACTCTCCAGGTCGTTGTCAGCTTTCATGATCGGAGCCACTACTTTTCAGTCAAGTCGCTCCTCAATTGGCCTCACAAAAGCTGAATGCACCCCGCTTGCCAAAAGCGCTCGGCAGACCCGAAGAGTCTCCCATCCGAGTGCTGGACAAACCCAGCAGTGCTTAACTTCGGTGATCTGACGGAAATCGGTGTTACCACTACGACGGGGCCGTAGGCAATATAGAATACAATATTTGGAAATTACTGTGATGTAAATAGTACAGGAAAATCAGTGTGAATTAGTTATGTTAAGTTAAACAATAAAGACAAGTTATCAGGAGGTAGATTAAAACTATGAGAGCTAGCTAGCATCCATGGACACGAGATTAGACTTGACAGGCGGATGAGAAAGAAGAACGTAATGAAAAAGAAATAACATTGATAGAGGAAAAGAAAGAAGCGTGACTGAGAATGGAAAGAGAAAGAAGTGTAATGGGAGCATTTGCTTTACTGTTCGGCACAGGAGAAACTGGTCATACACATTAAGATTCTGAAACGTCTTTATTTAAATGAGTGTGTCTGTACTTAAATTGCAGAATGAATGAGAAGTTCAAACTTCTATGGGATTTGATTATGAAACAGCTGAGTAAAACTGAACGTACTGAGCCCACTTTGTCTTTACTTTTTCTTATCATGTCAGCACTGACCCACAATATTCTAACGCAACGCAATCTGACTGCTAAAAAAAAGATAACCTAACTTCAAATAATTGATTCAAAAGAATGGCCCTGACTAAAAAGAAATCCTAACAATAACCTATGCCGGCCGAAGTGGCCGTGCGGTTCTAGGCGCTGCAGTCTGGAACCGCGAGACCGCTACGGTCGCAGGTTCGAATCCTGCCTCGGGCATGGTGTGTGTGATGTCCTTAGGTTAGTTAGGTTTAACTAGTTCTAAGTTCTAGGGGACTAATGACCTCAGAAGTTGAGTCCCATAGTGCTCAGAGCCAATAACCTATACATTTCATTAAGCACTTACCTCACAAAAATCATCATTGCTCGAACTACTGCAATACAGAGAGTGTCAATACTGCCAACTAAATTAAAGATCCTAACTACTAAAGCCACTAACTACTAATAGGCATGCGGTTAGCGAAGGAAAGATTTTGTTGCAAACCAAATAATGTATACTTTTACCTTAATAATGTGACATCCAGTTTAAACACGAATATAAATCGTCATTAACATCTAGTACAAAGGTATATAATCATGAATAATATTCAATCTCCAAGTCGCACATGTACAGGTCGTTAGCCTACGCTAACACTTCAGACTTCTACGCTCCATCAGTGCTAACTTCTCACATCTAAAATCCATCACTGCTGGCTTTTTACCTCCAACTGCCCAACAGTACTTCCATCATTGCTGGTGACTGACTTCCAACTGCCCAGAACTACTGGCATTTGACTTCCAACGAGTCCAACCAGCCACAGAGTCTCTTACAAAGAAAGCGCAGTCAGAGATCCAATGCAAAACGCTACACAGCGCTGCCAACACAGAAGCAGCCCACTCACAATTTGGCAAAAGGTCATGAAAGACACAGAAGGAGGTACGTACTTCAGCTTCTTCTCAAAAGCAACAAGGTACTGGACTGTGTGCGGAGTGTAGGCTAGAGTGTTAGAGAGGTGGACGGCAGCAACGGAGAAGACACTTGCGCATGTTTCTGTTTCATGGAAGGGCACAGCTAGGATATTAGATAAGTGGGAACTTGCGTTTCGAATGTGATGAGACAACACGTAATTGATCTCGGATGCAAGGTAATAGGCTGCATGCGCACAGAGAAGCTGATGAACCGATGAAGTAGACATAGCGTGTTGTAGTCACTTAACATTTGCGGCTGCAACCATCCTCCCTGGGAGTATGAAGCACAGACATGGCGCACACAAACATTCGTCTAGGATTTTCACTACTCGTTTCGTGTTGGATTACATCACAACAGTGTGGGTTCGGTACAACGAATAATTGAACAAGTTTATGTTTCACATCGTATGAAAATGTGTTCCGAAACTTCTAGAGACTACAGAGGCAGACCAAGTAGATCAATGGAAAGTTAATGAAGAAATGTACATCAGCATCCATACACTGCAAACCACTGTGCAGTAAGGAGAAAGAACAAAGAGTAACAGCGTACTACAGACAAATCTAAGGAATCGCACGTATAACAATACTATGAAGTCCTCATGAAACATTCATATCAGAAACGCAGTGGTGCAAACTTCTGTTAACTAGTGGCAAAGTACCGAGAAAAATAATATAGGCAGCAACCTGACAAGTAAAAAAAGTTCTGTTTTCAGAGAAACAAAATGGCCGATGGAGGGTAGATGCCATAAGCGGTATGAGTCATGTAAAGAAAGTTTTCATAATAAAAATGCTGTAGCAATATAGAATATTGATGAGGAAGTGAAACAAGTTGCTTCTGAAACTGTATTTGATGTACTGCGTTGTATCTGAAGGAAACCCAAGAATCAAAAACTGGAATAATTTGGAATATTATAGAAGGTAATAAAAATAAAGTGGCATGAAGAAGACTCTAGAATGAATGTAGGAGAATTTAATCCCTTTCCAGGGGGAGGGGTGAAGTTAGTAGGATGTATACGAAGACATCTAGAGAACTTTTACTTCGCGTTCCTAGAGCTGGAGAACAAGAAACTCGTATGCCTTATATTGGTGTTGTATACGAAATTGTGGACTGTGGTGCCCTCTGCAGCGTGTGTATATACGTGTGACAAATTGTAAAGGACGCTATGAATAAATCTGTGAGCTGAAGTTGCTATGTTGAATTCTTTTAAATACTAGTCAGTAGCAACATTGTGATGCCGAAACTCGGTAGTGTATGAAGAGAGCAAGTGCTGAGTACACAATACCCGAACCTACTGGATTAGAAGAGTTCAAGAGGAGCTATCCACTACGGAGCTCTCTGCATTGCGCAAGGGAGAACCGTTACCAAAAGCATCGAAGGCAGGTCGATACAATCCTTTCCTTTTGGACGGCGTGATTATGCTCGGTGGTAGGCTATGCTGCAGTGTCCAGTTACACTGGACGAAGTCACGCATCGTATTGCGAGAACTACGTGAAAATCTTGAATTTTGCGAGGACGGCAAGCTGTTCGGAGAGTTCTTCATTCTCTCCTGTCCAGCAAGGTAATACACAGTCGACGATATGAAGGAATGGAGGCTCAGCTACCACTAGACAGAGTTCAATCTACAAGACCATTTTCAGTAAGAGGAACTGATTTTGGTGGGTCATTATATGTTAAAATTGGGAACCAAATCAAGAAGTCGTAGATGGCCCTATTGACATGCACCACAACACGCGCAATTCACTTTGAACTTGTCACCGATACGCCCACCAATAGATTTATGATGGATATGCAACGCTTTGCAGGATGTAGAAGCCTGCTACTCACTATTTACTCAGACAATGCTAAAATGTTCCATGTGGCCAACACAGAGCTGTCTGAACTCTTCAAAACAGTCCACGATATTGACTACCCTGCCCGCCATGGAATCACCTGAAAGTAAATACCATCACGAGTGGCTTGGTGGTGAGGTTGGTGGGAACGCATAATAGGCTCCGTGAAGTGTCGCTTGAGGAGGGTCATTGGTTGGTTTCAGGTGGATGAAGACAGCCTAAACCCATTTTGATAAGAACAGAAGCCGCAATAAACTCAGGACCCATCGCTCAAGGAGGAAGTGAGACGGCATTGACACTAGCTCATTTCCTAAATGATGGCAAACTAGTAACCATTGCTTGTGACCTAACCTTAACTAGAAGGGGTCTTGCCAAGGAGTTCCGACTAAGGCAAAAGGTCAGCGAGGATATTTGGCATTGGTGGAAAAATGAGTAGCTCCTGATGCTAAGAAGCTATCACGAGGAGAAGGGATACCTGTCAAGAAGAAGACCAAGAATTGGAGAAATCGCTCTACTTCAGGAGAATATGAAGCCATAGCGTTTGTGGAAGAAAGCAGTGGTGGGAAAGGTGCAGCCTGACCGGGATGACGACATAAGATGCGTCGTTGTCCAGCAGCCGGATGGTACAAAGATCTGTCGACAGGTGAAGCTGTTCTTCGCGCCCCTAATAGGAGTAAGGTAGGTAAGCTGAAGTTCCACGTTGTGGTACTAGACGTGTCGATCGGACGCGACCGACCGCCGTGTCATCATTTGTCAGTCGCATCGTCGGATGCGGAATGGAGGGGCATGTGGTCAGCACACCGCCCTCCCAGTCGTTGCCGGGTTTCTTGATCTACGAACTGCTACTAATCCGTCGAGTAGCTCCCCAATTGGCCCCGCGAGGCTGAGTGCACCCCATACCAGTCCTCCCACAAAGAAAAAAATCACTAGCAGTGCCAGGAACGAACCTGGTCCCCCTCATGGCAATCAGCCGCACTGAGACTCAGCTACGGAGGCGGACTAGTTGGAGTAAAGTGGTAAAAAATGTAGGGACATAGATTAAAATATGCAAAACGGATTAATGGGGAATTGCGTGTAGTTGATATGCAAAGTTGAAATGATTAGCTGAGGGCAGAAATGGAAGGCGGTATGAAACAAGTTGAAAAGTTGTTGCGTTTAAAGAAGGGTGCGGTGGAATGCCCCGGCGAGTAGGTGGCGCGCGTGCCCAGTGGATTTGAGAGGTGGGCAGGCGACGCCCGAGTCGCCACCGGATCGCCGTTCGCCCGGATTAAGGGCGAGTCGCGGCGGCGTGCGAGCCATTAATTAGCCTGCGGATCGGCTGCCGTATCGCCGGAAAAAAAGCGGCGGGCGGCCCGCCGCCGTCTCACGGGAAGCCGGCGCTGACCCGGTTGGTGACGGCGTGGCAGGGCCTGGTGTGGCGTGGCGTGGCGTGATGAGATGCTTCGCCCGGGGACGTCCTGACTGGCGGGCCGCCAGGCGGCCGCGTCTGGCCGCTGCAGGCGGCTCAGCGAGTGGCCGAGGGACGCCGAGGTAGCGCTCCGCTCCGGAGGCGGAGGTGACGGGCACTTCCAGATTGCGTAGCGAGCTTGGGAGCAGTATTTGCCCTCCCTGAGAATGTTTGGAGTCGTAGGTCACTGCAACATCGAACACATTATGTCTCAAGGTCCAGTTGTCGATGTTCGATTGAGGCTAAACAGAATTCTGATGGCTTAAAAGACAGTACTACACACTGAAGTATAGGGCTTGGACAGTGTTGTAGTAGCCTTCAGACTGAAGACTAGTTTGCTATAGCTTTCCATATTAGTCCATCCTGTGCAAGCCTCTTTATCTGTAGTGCTGCAACCTATGTCCATTTCACACAGCTTACTGTATTCAAGCCTAGGTCTCCTTTTACAATTTTTACTCCTCCTCCCATAGACATTATCAGACTGATGTTTCCTTGACGCCTCAGAATGTGTCAGCTTGAGCCACAGATTTCTTTTTTTCCCAATTCGATTCGGTCCGTCCTCATTAGTTATTCCTGCTACCCATCATTCTGTAGCGTTACACTTCGAAAGTTTCTGTTCTCTTCTTGCCTGAACTGCTTATCATCCACATTTCCCTTCTGTACAAGTTAAAAAATGGTTCAAATGGCTCTAAGCACTATGGGACTTAACATCTGAGGTCATGAGTCCACTAGACTTAGAACTACTTAAACCTAACTAACCTAAGGACATCACACACAGTCATGCCCGAGGCAGGATTGGAACCTGCGACCGTAGCAGCAGCGCGCTTCCCGACTGAAGCGCCTAGAACCGCTCGGCCACAGCGGCCGGCTTCTGTACAAGTCTACACATTACAAGTACCTCCAGAAAAGATTAGCATGGGGTACTATTTTAACATTGCAATATTTTATATAGGCGCATGTCATCATTATTAAGTCATACAGTAGAGTTGCATGTCTTTGGGAAATATAACGGCTGTAATTTTCCTTTGTTTTCAGTCTTTTGCAGGAGCAGGTTAGCAAGGCCGTGTTGGCTAATGTTACAAGTTCAGGTTAGTCAGTCATTCAAACCGGTTACCCTGTAACTACTGCTAAGGTTGCTGCCCGTTATCGCTAACTACAAATTTCTCTAGTTTCTCCACAGATATCCTGCTGATGTGGTCGCACCTACGGTATGGCTTTCTGTATCGTAGAGACACGCAGTCCACCCCTCCTCGGCAAGATCTGTGTTTCGTGTGGTGGGGATCTATGTTGGTGCACTACGTAACAAATCATTTCCTACCCACATCTGTGTGCTAGTCTCGTTCATTATTGTGACCACAAGGGACAGTTTCCCTTTTAAGGGCGGAGGATGTCACTGTTCGGCCTGAAAACGATGGGCTGCTCTTTCACTAACTCTCCTAAACGGGTTGAGTTGGGAGCCTACGAAACAAGCGCTAGGCCGAGTGAATTTCCCGAAATAGCACTTGTTCCTAAGCACCTGCTGGAACTAATCGTATACCTTGAAATACCCTGTTAGGGTTTTGCGGTGGAGCACTTCAGCTGAGTATTAACTAATTTCGTGGAGCGGTTTGAAGGTCAAAATAACGAAGGGTCGCCCTGCAGCCCTCGTGAGTTTGATGTGGCAAGTCGGAAGAGCGGAGTTGGTGTTTGAATGTTTTTCACCAAGTCAGGAGTTAGTGACCTTTCACGACCATTGAGTTTACTTCTCCTGTGCAGAAAGTCTGCAAAGCATTCGAAAGTGCGTTCCCATGTGCAGGCGTAGAACTATGCTTAGGCACTCGGCGAATGTTGGGGGTTAGTGGGCCTAAACTTGTTTGGTAAAATGAGGTCCCAAAGCAGAGCGTGGAGCCGCTAGCTAGCTGGAGGTCGTGTTGGATAGAAGTGACGGACTTGGCTAGCGTTAGCTGATGCCAACAGATTTCTTTGGCTTCTGTGCAAATTTGAGTGTGGTGATTCTGAGTGATATTTTTCGTACTAATTTTAAACTGTATCCTTGTTTTGTTGTCGTGGAGACTCTCGCCGGATGTCGCTAAGACTGAGTTGGAGGCGGTGTGTGAACTGTAAGGAATGTACATATTCCAGTCCAGTAACACTTTCTTGGAATCTTTCCGAAAGCGGTTGGATTGCTGCAGGGCTTTAATTATTGGAATTGGAGTAGTGATAAGTTTAATAACCCTGTTTCGTGGGCCAACTCGAGGCCGACGACCCTTATTTGGACTGATTTTATTTGTATAGCAGTGCAAAGAATACATATGAGGCCACCGATAAAAATTTCCATTTAAATGAGTGGTGCATTTCGTTGCGTAATATGCAGACCTCGGCCGCGATGCTCCGAGGACTGGACGAAAGGGAGGTTTCAACTTGTCACAAGGAAACATAATCACGTCTACAAGCCTCCGGTTTACGTTCAAAGTTCATCGTTCATCATCAACGTTTGCGTTCATCATCAATGTTCAAAGTTTGCGTTCATCGTTCAGCAATTACGTTCATCGTTCAAAAAATCCTTAATTTTTTCTCTATATTTGACAACAACGATTATTCACAGAATAATATATTGTTTTCACAACCACTACCACATAGTCCTGCTGTTTCAAACCACGGATCCCTCGCCAGGCTAAGAAACCACCTAATGCGAAGACAAACAAACGACTCAAAAAGAATCTACCTGAAGAAGTTGGACAATCTGACTCTAGTCGTAGTTCGCCCAATAGCCCTGACAGTGAGTAGCAGAAAACGAACTGTGTGGGGGATTCTATGAAGAAAAATTCCCTACTAGTCAAGCATTTAGATCGAATTCATCTTCTGATTCAAATAAAGCTCTTAATTCAGGTCTGTTGTATATCACTTCTGCTAGCTCTTCAACAGTGTAGACCGTTGCAGAGTTGTTGTTGTCTTCTGAGTCCATTTCTACTTTCTCTTAACAGTGTAGGCCGTTGTAGAGTTGTTGTTAGCGTCCATTTATAACATACAAAATTTAATGGTGATTAAAAAAAAACTTTAAGTGTGAGTGTGGTGGAGCTGTATTCAATACATCACTCACATAGCGTAGAGAACTGACAATTCATAAAAAATCTTATCGCTGCTGAAGAGACTAGCATTCGTTTCCCACTCTGCAAAGAGGTGAACGTAAGAAAATAAAGATGTGAACGACAGTGAACGAAGGTGAATGCTTGCGTTAACCTGAGAATTTTTTGAGAGAAATTTGAGCTGAAAGATTGAGTTAAAGTAGATACATTTTGTGGGTTCTGAATAATTAGACCGGTTTCGGCTAAACCGGAAGGTCAAATGAGCCAGAACCCCCAAAATCATCTACTTACCGGGTTCCTGATATTCACGGTACACTCGTGAAATGGTCGTTCAAGAAAATCGCCGCTTCATCGCTACCTCGGACATGCTGTGTCCCATTTCTTCAGTGTAAGTACTGTGATCACTTCTTTCCGAAGCAGCATGAGGATTCTAAATAGGAAAATGTCCCCTGACCGCGTTACGAACGCTGTACAGCCTTAATATGGTGCCTTCAGGCCTTCAGACGTGTCTGTTTCTTTCTCAGGGTTGTCTCCACCTGGCAGGATGCCCCACCCGTCACACACCCTCCTGTCTGATACACACCAGATGCACGGGTTACGGGGCATTTTCCTTTGAGGTCGTACAAATAAAATTTGTTAGTAGATCTGTTAAAAATCGCAGGAGCATTTCTCGGCGTTTCAGTGTCATAAACCCTCTGGTATGGACCATGGCTACTGAGATCGTAAGAAATAGTTTAGTACAGGGATAAATGCAATAAACTTGTTACAAGAATGCGCGAAAACAGAAGTCATTGTTGACGTACAAGCCAAAACAAGGGTGAAAGAAGATTAGTTGTTCGAAGAAAATATAGCGAGAGAGAAATAACTGAAGATGGAACAAACTACACAATTTAGCCCTTGACTTGGATGGTGGGTGTGATGTTGAGAGAAAAAGCATGGTCTATTGTAGAGCACTTGGTACCAGACTACAATAAAGTATAAATTGAATTTTTCAAGTAATGGACATTATGTCACTGTGTGAGGGTTACAGCATTTACTATATACACTATGTGATCAAAAGTATCCGGACACCTGGCGAAAAATGACTTACAAGTTCGTGG
Source organism: Schistocerca americana (assembly GCF_021461395.2). Lineage (NCBI taxonomy): Eukaryota > Metazoa > Arthropoda > Insecta > Orthoptera > Acrididae > Schistocerca > Schistocerca americana. Next base: position 136,225,410 of record NC_060123.1, read on the forward strand.
CGCCCTCCATCGGTAATGCTGAAATTCAGCATGATTTTGGCCTACCCTTAGCCTTGATGACAGCTTCCACTCTCGCAGGCATAAGTTCAATCAGGTGCTGGAAGGTTTCTTGGGGAATGGCAGCCCATTCTTCACGGAGTGCCGCACTGAGGAGAGGTATCGATGTCGGTCGGTGTGGCCTGACACGAAGTCTGCGTTCCAAAACATCCCAAAGGTGTTCTGTAGGACTCAGGTCAGGACTCTGTGCAGGCCAGTCCATTACAGGGATGTTATTGTCGTGTAACCACTCTGCCACAGGTCATGCATTATGAACATGTGCTCGATCATGCTGAAAGATGCAATCGCCATCCTCGAATTGCTCTTCAACAGTGGGAAGCAAGAAGGTGCTTAAAACATCAATGTAGGCCTGTGCTGTGTCAGTACCACGCAAAGCAAGGGGTGCAAGCCCCCTCCATGAAAAACACGACCACACCAAAACACTACTGCCTCCGAATTTTGCTGCTGGCACTACACACGCTGGCAGATGACGTTCACCGGGCATTCGCCATACCCACACCCTGCCACCGGATCGCAACATTGTGTATCGTGATTCATCACTCAATGCAACGTTTTTCCACGGTTCAATCGTCCAATGTTAACGCTCCTTACACCAAGCGAAGCGTCGTATGGCATTTACCAGCGTCATGTGTGGCTTACGAGCAGCCGCTTGACCACGTAATCCAAGTTTTTTTACCTCTTGCCTAACTGTCATAGTACTTGTAGTGGATTCCGATGCAGTTTGAAATTCCCATGTGATGGTCTGGATAGATGTCCTATGACACATTACGACCCTCTTCAACTGTCGGCGGCCTCTGTCAGTCAACAGACGATGTCGGCCTGTACGCTTTTATGCTGTAGGTGCCCCTTCACTTTTCCACTTCACTATCACATCGGGAACAGTGGACCTAGGATGTTTAGGAGTGTGGAAATCTCGCGTACAGACGTATGACACAAGTAACACCCAATCACCTGACCACGATCGAAGTCCGTCAGTTCCGCGGAGCGCCCCACTCTGCTCTCTGACGATTTCTAATGGCAACTGAGGTCGCTGATACGGAGTACCTGGCAGTAGGTGGCAGCACAATCCATCTAATATGAAAAACATATGTTTTAGGGAGTGTCCGGATACTTTTGACTACATAGTGTATCTGATAATGTTCCGTTCGTCCATTCTTAGAACTTACGTGGCGGAGTACGAAATCTTTCTCACAGCTTCGGCCATAAACCACCCACTCCTTGCGATGTGAGGCACGCAAGATATATTACACGACTTACTGCTCCGCAGATGTAATCGGAAACGTTTATTGACGGGCCCAGATTAACTGCCTGAGTTTCATCATGTATCAAATAATTTTTGACCCGCGAGACAGCGTTGAAAGTTCTCACTACTCCAAAGTCAATAATTAAAAGTTCTGTAGCTACATAAAGATTCGCTGGAAGATTCTGAGATCCAACCACAGGACAAGAATATGCACACCGATTACAGTTCTTACACTGCCTCCTAATGGCTCCTGGCAACTCCCGCCGACAATGAGCACAACAACATAAGAGAAATACATACAGTTCAGGTTGATAGGGAACAAAAACTCAAATTTCCACGGAAACAAGCGGATATAGTTGCTTCAATCAAACCTCGCCCAGCGGCTCCGTCCAGTGAAAACTACCACCAGCTCGGTAATGGCTCTACGATCTGATATAAGATGCCCCTTGCTATCTATCATACGCACCTCACCAAAGAGGAACAGTCACCTAGAAACAGTGCAAAAGGACTAAACACAATTCCACGCCCCTGCATGTAAACGAATTTCCGATTGCCGTGCGAGACTAGCCGAGCGGTCTTGGGCGCTGCAGTCACGGACTGTGCGGCTGATCTCGGTGGAGGTTCGAGTCCACATGGGTGTGTGTGTTTGTCCTTAGGATAATTTAGGTTAAGTAGTGTGTACGCTTAGGGACTGATGACCTCAGCAGTTAAGTCCCATAAGATTTCACACACATTTGAACATTTTTGAATTTCCGATTCCTGTAGCTTTTCCTCCGTATCTGAGAAGTCATTTGGTCGATATCGAAGGATCACTAACTCACTACTTTAGATGAGCGCTTTCAGACACCGAATCCACCCTTCGCGGCGCACGGCTTATCACTCTAACCATGTGAGGGTTGCTCTGCGACTTCTCGATTTCGCGAGCCCGAAATATTTCCCCGAAATTGCCTTTTCATCGAATCAGGTTTTTTAGCCGCTTGCTGTAAATTTCATTGACCATTAACTGCTCACGCTAATAACTACGGTTAATTGCTTCATCCTGCTAGGACCTTTGAAAAGTTTATTTTGAACAGGTGCCGTGGAACGTTTGCCACCCTGGGAAGATCGTTCGCCGTTTAGCTGGTCTCTTAGCTCTCCTTCACAGCCCATTGGCGACAATCAGGGAAGGATCGGCTTGTTATCTCCGGGTCTGCTTCGCCCAGATACTGGGAACTGGCTGTAGCACCCACAAAAGCCACGGGACGCCTACACAGGTGCGGCCAGGAAACGATGTACGTCAGCATTTAGTCGGCACATCAGCCTTAGACGCCGTTAAAAATTTGGGCAAGTTACATTAGTTGGGTAAGAAAATAGATAAGTGGTGAAATTTCGCTATTACTCGTCATTGCCTAAGCTTGTAACATTCAGTGAGGACTCACTGATGCACACTACTGGCCACTAAAATTCCTACACCAAGAAGAAATGCAGATGATAAACGGGTATTCATTGGACAAATATATTATACGAGAACTGACATGTGATTACATTTTCACGTAATTTGGGTGCATAGATCCTCAGAAATCAGTACCCAGAACAACCACCTCTGGCCGTAATAACGGCCTTGATACGCCTGGGCATTGAGTCAAACAGAGCTCGGATGGCGTTTACAGGTACAGCTGCCCCTTCAGCTTCAACACGATACCACATTTCATCAAGAGTAGTGACTGGCGTATTGTGACGAGCCAGTTGCTCGGCCACCATTGACCAGACGTTTTCAATTGGTGAGAGATCTGGAGAATGTGCTGGCCAGGCCAGCAGTCGAACATTTTCTGTATCGATAAAGGCCCGTACAGGACCTGCAACATGCGGTCGTGCATTATCCTGCTGAAATGTAGGGTTTCGCAGGGATCGAATGAAGGGTAGAGCCACGGGTCGTAAGACATCTGAAACGTAACGTTCACTGTTCCAAGTGCCGTCAATGCGAACAAGAGGTGACCGAGACGTGTAACCAATGGCACCCCATACAATCACGCTGGGTGATGCGTCAGTATGGCGATGACGAATACACGCTTCCAATGTGCGTTCACCGCGATGTCGCCAAACACGGATGCGACCATCATGATGCTGTAAACAGAACCTGAATTCATCCGAAAAATTGACTTTTTCCCATTCGTGCACCAAGGTTCGTCGTTGAGGACATCATCTCAGGCGCTTCTGTCTGTGATGCAGCGTCAAGGGTAACCGCAGCAATGGTCTCCGAGCTGACAGTCCATGCTGCTGCAAACGTCGTCGAACTGTTCGTCCAGATGGTCGTTGTCTTGCAAACGTCCCCATCTGTTGACTCAGGGATCGAGACGTGGCTGCACGATCCGTTACAGCCACGCGGATAAGGTGCCTGTCATGTCGACTGCTAATGATACGAGGCCGTTGGGATCCAGCACGGCGTTCCGTATTACCCTCCTGAACCCACAGATTCAATATTCTACTGTCAGTCATTGGATCTCGACCAACGCGAGCAGCAATGTCGCGATACGATAAACCGCAATCGCCATAGGCTACAATCCGACCTTTATCAAAGTCGGAAACGTGATGATACGCATTTCTCCTCCTTACACGAGGCATCACAACAACGTTTCACCAGGCAACTCCGGTCAGCTGCTGTTTGTGTATGAGAAATCGGTTGGAAACTTTCCTCATGTCAGCACGTTGTAGGTGTCGCCACCGGCGCCAACCTTGTGTGAATGCTCTGAAAAGCTAATCATTTTCATATCACAGCATCTTCTTCCCGTTGTTTAAACTTCGCGTCTGTAGCACGTCATATTCGTGGTGTAGCAATTTTAATGGCCAGTAGTGTATATACGTTCAGTAATATGGGGCACGCGCGATAGTAATGTTGTTTTGGAATCGAGACTTTGATACTTCTTTGTTTGAGTCCTGAAACCAATACAACCACGATGAACATCTAAGAGTAACTACTGTGTGCTAGAGATGGTATATCTGGCACTCAGAGCAACGTAGTATGAAACAACAATTTTCAGAAGTAGGTCCCCAGTATTACGAGCACAAACGTGATTGGAGCCAGGTGGATCAGTTTGGTCAGCTCTACTTGTGTACTTGTCCAGAGGGTGCACGGATCAGCCCAGCTGACTGGAGGTGGCTAATCTCATAGCAGGATTATTACCGTACTCTTGGAGCCACCGCCCCGCTCCAGCAGCCGTCCCCTGTCCAGCCGTGCCCGCCACTCTGGCCCTCTAACGAAATACGAGCTGGCCAGTGCTGGCAAAAACCCGCTCCTGCCGCTCGCGCGGTAACAGATATGCTTGCCTTACACCGCTTAGTGTTATCTGTCGTGACCAGAAGAGCGGTAGGTAGCACTGGTATGAGATGTTGCTTCAGCCACAGGATTTAGCGCGATTAAAAGGAAGAAAAGAAAAGCCTTCCTTAATTCTGCAGCTACCGTTCGTGGAGATCTTTTGCCACGAGGCACTCAGCCCGGCTTACACCAGGTTCTGTTCGAAAGTCTTTCTTTCCACAGTCCTGCTTCTTTCGTTTAAGTAGAATCTTTTTTTAACTTTCATTGTATTTTTGTGTTATTTCTTGTTTCGTATCGAATTTACCTGGAGAAAAGACACATTAGCATGCAATCTGAATACTGGAGAACGTCACATGTGTCCAGCGTCTTCCTGTTATGCTGCACTACGTGCCTTTTCGGCCAGTGTGTGTCATTCGAACAGTGAAACAAACATCACGAGTGTAACAGTGAAGTCTGCGGACGCAGCAATAGCAAGGCCGAATTATTCCGTTCCACAACGAATGTTTATTTACGATTCGTATATGAGATCGGAGTCCGCTCGAATTGTCCAGAGATGATTTGAGCAGAATTTTCCAGGTGTTCAAATCCCCAGTCGTGATGCAATTCGCAAATTAGTGAATAAATTTTGTGAAATGGGAAGTGTTCATGACAAGAAACGTAAACGACGAGGTGCAGTATTCACAGGATCTCACCTCATGACATGTCATACCGCGTGGAAAATTCCGCTAAAAAGTCTCTTACATCTTTTACAGCAAACACAAATTTCTTGCACCTCTGTACAAGAGCTGCTAAGTTACTTGGGCGACGGCCCCATGGAGCAATAGTAGTGCAAGAACTTAAACCTGGTGATTCCACGTACAGCATTAGGTTTTGCGAATGGGTTTTGAAACAAGTGCACGATGGTGAAGTGTATCCTTACCTCATTCTGTTTTCAGGCGAGGCTTGGTTCCATTTAGGCGGGTATTTTAATTCACGAAACTATCAACACTGGAGCGCAAATAGACCTATTCCGCTTCATGAGGAATCCCTTCACGAACGGCCGGCCGGAGTCGCCGAGTGGTTCTAGGCGCTACAGTTTGGAACCGCGCGACCGCTGCGGTCGCAGGTTCGAATCCTTCCTCGGGCATGGATGTGTGTGATGTCCTTAGGTTAGTTAGGTTTAAGTAGTTCTAAGTTCTAGGGGATTGATGACCTCAGAAGTTAAGTCCCATAGTGCTCAGAGCCATTTGAACCTTCACGATCAGAAAATACGAGTGTGGTGCGCAGTTAGTGATGAGAGAGTAATAGGCCCATTTTTCTGATGACATTTCTGTTACTAAATGTAACTGGGTTTTCTCGACTGGCCGCGGTGGCCGTGCGGTTCTGGCGCTGCAGTCCGGAACCGCGGGACTGCTACGGTCGCAGGTTCGAATCCTGCCTCGGGCATGGGTGTGTGTGATGTCCTTAGGTTAGTGAGGTTTAAGTAGTTCTAAGTTCTAGGGGACTTATGACCTAAGATGTTGAGTCCCATAGTGCTCAGAGCCATTTGAACCATTTTTGGGTTTTCTCTTTTGATGCTAGTCAATTGTCAGGATGAGCATCACTGCAATGGGCATTTAATTCTAAAGCATTATGTCAGGGTGAAAATACTAAATAAATTAATTTTTCTCTCTTAACAACATGTGGGCAGGGTGGGTTCTTCCTTGGCTCGGGTATGAGGTAGAATGAAACAACATTTTTACGTAAGATAACTTTTATTGCAAGTTTCGTACAACGGTTTTCTTACTGGATTGTACTGGCTCGGAGAGCGGCAGCTGTGTCGTTTGCGAAGCCTTCTGCTGCGGCAGCGGCGGCGGCGGCGGCGTCTGATTACGCGTAGCGGTGTGTATCTCGTGTCGCCGTCTCGCCCAGCTGACTGGAGACGCGCAGCGCGAGGTGGCCCGTTTAATTATTGTGAGCGAAGTCGTGCATCGGATGGTGATAGCTTGGATGTGGCGTCCCAGTGTTTCTCTTCTCTAAGCGGCCGCGTGTGTTGTGCGTCGGCCAGCGGAGCGGCGCGGCGGGGGAAGGCCAGTGTCCCGGACTCGAACAACGGACTCCCGCTTGCCAGTCTTCGGCTGTCAGATCTTCATCCCAGCTCACAGGTGACTGCTGATGTGAGGCCGTCTCCTTCCCGTCCTCACGAGTCACCCGGGTTCGTAAAAATCAGACTTCAAATACCTTTTAACTTCTGTCTTCTGGCGCCGCGGCTGCTGCTTGCTATTCCATTACAGCGGCGGACTTTGTGCGTCTGTGTATGATGTAGTCTCTTCTTGCATGACGGTCTTCAGCTCCGAAACTGACTGATAACAATTGCTATTCTTCTCTTCTTCCTTCGTCTTCTTCATCTGTCGGGCCCACTGCGTCTCGCGTATTTATTCACTTCAGTTTACTGGAGGTGAACGACTTCACGGTCATTGCCTCTTCTGTCACGTCGAAAAGCTTCTCGAAGAATCTTCTTAACGTCGGTCGTTGGCTCTTGGAATGTAGGCGAGGGCCTTTACTCACATGTGACAACTGAGAAACACGTGAGCCGGTCGGGCGATGCCCTGACGGCTGAATCGACAGCGTCTGCTTATGTGTCACTTGCTGTCTTCACGGTCATTGTCTCTTCTGCTCTGCTGTTCTGTCCGCTGTTTGCCAGTATGTAACTCTCTAAACTAAACCAAGTTTTTCATTTATATTCTAATTTCTACTTCACTTTGATTTCACTAATTTATTTACTTAAGCACCACTCAACATTCCTCCACTCTTCGGAGAAATTCGCCCTCGAATTTACCACTCAACACAGTGAAATATACGTGCAAAACATTTTGCAAGGGGTTTTTTAATCAACTGAGTGAAAGGGTTCGAAGCTTCACGTTTTTTCAACAGATTTGGCAAGGATTCGTATGGCCAATGTTTATTTGCACGCAGTTCACTATGTGTTCCATGAAAGAATCATTAGCAACAATATCTGACTCATTCTAAGTCGCTATTGAACCTCATGTGACTTCTATTTGTGAGAATACCCTGTACTACAAAGCGACGTGAAACTGGATGAACTCTTGAAATCGTTGGGATGACTCTGAGATAGTGCATCGCTCATATAAAGGAAAAGGCAAGCAAAACGCGACCAAGTCTAAAGTACTGCCCCAACAGTTGCAGTCATTATCAAGTAATCATGACAGCAGGCATCAAACGAATTCAGGAACGCTCAAATAGGATCTTAGAAGCTCTGCATACCTATTATTCAAATGTAGAGAGATGCCCAGAGAAGCGAAAGGGGAGTTTTTGCAAAGGCAATGATGTCCTCAAAAAATCTTCTTAGTTAAATTTAGACAATCGATATTCGAGGAAGAAGCGTGAAAGAGTCCTATTGCCTGCACACATATCTCAAGTAAGGCTCTTGAGAATTAAACGAGAGAGATTAAGGGGAATACCGAGGCATATAGGTGGCCAGATTTTGCTCCTTTCATACGAAAATGGAATAAGACAGAAAGTCGCCAATACTCGTACAAAATACCCTCCACCATGTAGTGTACAGTGGATGTGGTGTAAATGTATTGTATATTTAACCGGGAATCCGTTTTAAATCCATACCCGTTCAAATTCATCCTTCGTATTTCTTGTGCGTATCATCATCTGGAAAGGAATCGGAAATGGTCCGTCACGATCGTAGCCAGAGTTTCGGAGCACCCACACGCACGCGCTGTGCGAGCGAACACCGCCTTATCTCGTGGCTCACAACGCTTCCCACATCCAGCAAACACTGCGACAAAGCAGTTTCAGTGACTACTTTTAGCAGAATCAGTTGGATTACTCGAGTACCGAACGAAGGCGCCAACCAGAAAAAGCGCTTAATACAGAACATACTGAGTGGAAGATACAGGATAACTGGACAGAGTTATGACTGGAGAACAGCATCATATTAGCTTTTGGGTTCGAAGCAACAACACAGCAGGAAAAAAAATCAAGACCACCCCATTTTAATGGAGAAAGATTTGTTTACACGCAATGTAGGAGAGGCCTTCAATAAGTAATGCAACACATTTTTTTCGCCAGTTTCGGTTGAAAAATGCGGACATTGTTGTGGGATATCGTGGAATATTCTCGGTTCAGCCCCTATAGTTTCATGGTGTTGCCGTAGGTGGCGGTGCTGTACACAGCCTTTAAATTGCCATCTGTAACAGAGGTGCGTTCCAGGCAGGGAGCTGTCATTAAGTTTCTTTTGGCGGAAAATCAGTGCATCGCAGATATTGATAGGCACTTGCAGAATGTCTACGGAGACTGTAACGCCGGAAATGCATATCCTCCTATTTCCATCTATTGTACTATAAATTTTTTTTCCTTATTTTGTTACCTGAAGATATGACATTTCTGTGTCTTTATATATTGTAATCGTTCTACTATATATATATATATATATATATATATTGCCTTTACAAATGTCTGCTTGTATCTGTGTATGTGCAGATGGATATGTGTGTGTATGCGAGTGTATACCTGTCCTTTTTTCCCCCTAAGGTAAGTCTTTCCGCTCCCAGGATTGGAATGACTTCTTACCTTCTCCCTTAAAACCCACATCCTTTCGTCTTTCCCTCTCCTTCCCTCTTTCCTGATGAAGCAACCGTTGGTTGCGAAAGCTTGAATTTTGTGTGTGTGATTGTGTTTGTTTGTGTGTCTATCAAGCTGCCAGCGCTTTCGTTTGGTAAGTCACATCGATGTATAATTGGTTTGTTTTGTAAATATTATTTGTATTTTTACGCTGAGTCTGGCCTAGGGAAAACTATGCTATCGAACGATTACATCGATAGGTCGTGTGGAGAACCAAAGTGTTTAGGATCTTTGGTAGTGTTAACTCTGCCGCATGGAGCGCGGGCAGAGGGAGTCTGGCTGGAGTAGGGCGGTGGAGCAGGTGTGTTGTGTGACGCTCCCGCGAGTTGCCGCGCTTTCGGGGTTTGGCAGCATGTAATTGCGCTCGACTTGCTATGATCGTTTCTGACACGGTGTCGCGGACGGGAAGCACTAGCTGGCACACATCAAGAGCCCGTTTCGCCTGGTGACCGTATCCAGAAGAAGGCGCACCAACATCCAGCTTCTGCAACAACGACGGCCGACAATGAGTGACTGTCGCCACCTCCCCGATCGACGACTGCAAACCTTCAATCAACCAACAAGGAAGACTAAAACCACGTAAAGTTTTAGAACTGGATGGCAGACCACAGCTTTTCAAACGGTTGCATCACAAAAATACAGCAACTTAGCATGAACCTTTGTTGCTCATTGTCCCAATTGCATTACCAAGCAGGGTCCCTTCCTTTTCTGGAATGAACCCGAGTGTCATTGAAATTCATATGCCAGCATTAAAGTAATATCGGTCCATTTCACTGCTTTCATTTCAAAGTTCAGTTAAAGTATTCATAGCTGGCTACAATATTTAGATTACACAAGCAGAAATTAAGAGTGCGAGTTTTGTTACCATATTTTAGCTTACCTGTGACTGCAGCTCAGCTTCGTACGTACTAAATTTTACTATTGTTAATTGTTCAGAATCATTTAATTCAAGTTCAAAGTTAAATCTCTTATTTCTAAATTGCGTAAATTCAAGTACCTTTTGAAATGATTGTTGAGGTAACCCAAGACTAACCTTACTTTACTGAATTTCGTAGTGCTTCAGAAACAAAGTTCACTGTTAATTTCAGTCACTAAATTAACTTTCAATTTTCCGGTTTTATTAATTATTTTGCTAAATTAAGTCAGAGTGTAGCGAAGTTTATTATGTCTGACAAACATTCAGTTTTCACACAGCACGTGTCAACCTTCAGTTGCCACGCTTTTAGTGCTAATTATACGTGCATTAATCTTTCATTTTCAGTTATTATAGTAGTTGTCCATAGGACTGGAGACCGTAATTTTCCCCAAATCTCAAATATCTAATTAACGCCAATTAATTGTTAACGTAACGACCCCACATTTACTTTCTTCATTAATTTTACCCTTTTCTAAAAATTAATTTTCACCAATTTCACTTGCATTTTTCCTTTCATTTAGATGTAACCCTTTCCTCCCTCTTTACCGACAAATTAACTTCGGTGACGATTGCTTTTCCCAAATTTCCATTAGGTGCACGCGGTTTAATTTTTCACTGTCATTAAGGTCGATAAGTGAGGGGGAGGTTACAAGACTTAGAGCGAACAAAAGCACGGCGAGTCGTTGGGAGAGGTGTCTGTCCTCATAGTAACAAGGCCGCGCAAACCTGTTCGATCTCCCGCGTGCCGGCCGGACGCACTCAGCTGTGACTGCCGCGACGATGGAACGTGCAGACACTGTCACCTCGCTCCACAACTGGCCATCTCTGTTGGTAGTGCGTGTTCGTCACCACAAAAATGCAAACAAATTTCTACTTCTCCATGACAATGTAAGGTCACACAGAAGTCCGTGCACCTGAGAGGAGATCACAACACTTCATTCGATTGTTCTTTCTCATCCACCCTACAACCCGAATCTCGCACTATCCGACTTCCGTCTGTTCGGAATGATCCTGCACTAGTGGTAACGCCATAGACTTATTGTATACCTGTCGAAAATAGGAAAAGTTTATCAACTGTACTTTGACTACCAAGCATTAATCAAAAGCATATGCGTAAGTAATCATTCGCAGCGACGCCTTGGCATCGTGGTGTTGGTCGCTGATCATGCTAGAACCTGTTTCTGGCAACAAATGGAAGATTTTTTGTTTTATTTAGATTGAAGCTGATGGGTCGACCTTTCCGTAATCTAGAATGATTTATGGTCGGGAGCCATTAGGCTGGCTTAAGGGTCAATCACCTTCTCATAACGGCAGAAGTTTTCTAGCACCTGTTGGAGATAGACTTTTGAAAAGTCCGGGCAGGAAGCAGCATTTGGAGGAGTAATGGTATTAGTGTGATCAGCAAATGTCGAATGAAAACGTCTGCATTTTGCTTGTGATACTGACCGACTGAAATTTAAAACTATTGGGCCTCACGAAATAGACAAGTTGGCTGGCGGCCCTCTCGGATGTAGGAGGCAAATTGTGGGTCTTCTGGTACGGAGATGGTCTTTAAAAGTGCAAGAGGGGGGAGGGATGTTGTAATCCATCCTGGGACAATTATTCGACTTTTTGAAAAATATCGTTTTCATAGCTCTTGGGTTTTCTCTGTATTGTGCGAAAATTTCGCGTATATAGCTCAACCGGTAGTATTGTTTTTAAAGCAGTTTGCGGGTGACGTCGTCGGCAACCGCCAACGTTTTGACTGGAGCAAGCCCTGTCATTTTCAAAGCAAAACCTCAGCAAGTAAGCGCTGCCCGAGCTATTTTAAAACTTCGGTTTCCACACACACACACACACACACACACACACTGTAAACACTAGCGCCATCACGAACCAAAGATAACGGACGTCAGAATTTATCGATAGTGAAATAAAACCACCATCTCTGTTTATAAGGTTACTTGCTAATTTAATTTCAACAGCTTCCTTAATAACACTATCCCAATAGCTGGAAATATGCGAGTTTGAAACCTGCGTGTTTTTTTTCAAATATGTAGACTATACTTTTGTTTTCTGTCCTCACGGCAGTGAGAATTTGAACGCCTTTTTACCACACTTGAACTCAATCCACCCGAATATTCGTTTCACAATGGAGGTGCAAAAGGATGGCGGTCTTCCCTTCCTTGATGTGTTGGTCAGGAGGAAGGTGGATGGTACGTTGGAACACGCCGTTTAAGAGGAAGCCTACTCACACTGACGTATCTGCAGGCTGGTACTTGTCACCATCCGGCTCAACGTGAAGCAGAAGTTTGTAGCTTGGTTCACAGGGTCCATGTCATCTCGAACCGTGAGAGTTTCTCAGCTGAGTTAGCCTTTCTCGAAGTCACCTTTAGTCAGAATAGTTATAATGAAAGACACTACAGACGTGTGTTGTGCTATCGACCAACTGTGCGCCAAATGAATGACGATAATAACGAGATGTCACCAAAATCTACGGCCTTCTTGCCCTACGCAGGGAGCATTTCGAACAGGATCTGTCGTATTTTGTGGCCATATGATGTGGAGTGTGTCTTCCGAACATCACCTAAAATCAGGGTACATTTAGGTTCCATAAAGGACGATGTTGGTTTGCTTAAGGCGGGTGTCTACCACATTCCTTCCAGCTGTGGCAGGGTGTATCCGGAAGAGCGTGCAAAAATTTTACAGGACATAGAATATACTCCACTGAACAATTTGAGGTAGGGAATCTGAGGTCGGAAATGTCAGCTTAAGCATATAATAGCAATAAAATCAAATTACTGTGTACTTTTTTAGTTACATTAGTTACAGTTCACTGCAAATACCGTCACTGACGCAATGAACGTACCATTTGCACTGTGTCTTACAAAATGTGCTGAAACTGACGGCCATCAACCTCAATGCAAGCATGATGTCGGGGACCAATGTTCTGATGCACGCCCTGACAAATATCCCTGGTGTGTTTCGAATCACATCACAGGCAGCTACAATTCTGGCAACTAATTCCGTCTGCAAATCCACTAGGGTCTCATACACAAATGACTTTAGATGTTAAGCTATATAACATCCTCTCACGAACAGCCAAGAGTACGTTCTCCAACAACTCAGGTAGAACTCTTTGCACGAGACTCAAGTACAGGTGGCCATTCAGAGGGCCAGGTAGAAGATATGGCCCATTGACTTTGTCGCCTACAAAGCCGGCGCAGATATTTACAGCAAAACGTACTTGGTGGTGTGGCTCTATTACAGTGAGAGGGTTTTCCTCATCCCATACGTGGCTATTCCTACTGTTCTAAATACCACAACGATCAAATGAGGCCTCGTCAGTAAACAGTGCATGGGGCTTAATTAAAATGCAATAATTTTGGTAGCTGTGTGTCCGGTTACGAAGTCTCGTAACCGGTTGGCCATGAGTAGTGTTAGTACACAATCTGACTGCATAAAATAACAATAAAGAATGAAGGGAAATTTCCGTTAACACAATTGATTAATTAAGTCCCCTGCAATTATAAAAGCTACGAAACAACAAAGCACAAGTGTAACTGTTCTGTGTGTGGTAGTGTGATTCGACGTACATGTATCTGGCACGGTTCTTCCTCAGTACGACAAGAAATTTTAAACACCATTTACAATGAACTAATTGAAAAACTAGAAATACTATAATTGCACATAGAAACCAGAATTACAAGTCTAATACATGAACACGAGCCAGATGCTTTGTTGACTGAACCTGTGACCAAGAGGCATTGTCATTAAGGAAATGTGAAATAATTTTTTTTTTACCTCCATATATATTGACGAAAAATACACTGTGATCATTGCAACATCTTCCATCTATACATTACACCAACTGAACAGCATCTGCTGTCTCCCCCAACAGAACAACAACTGCACACGACATGCTCTCAACTAGTACTGCTCTCGATGTCCTCTCAACAAGCACTGCCCACGGCAACCTCAGAACTATTACAGCACCAGTGGAGGCAGCGGAATAATAATCTTTGGCCCAATCTCTGGCGCTGTGACTCAGTGTAGCCACCTTTCAACAGCACGATTTGGATAAAATCTGATCGATCAATCAATTGTTGGAGCGACCACTGACACAATGCGAGCATTGGCGCAAAGTCAATCACAATTATTGCATGGACTCATTGTGGGTGATATGGGTGTAACTGGACTCACCACACGCTAGTATGTGCAGCGTCCATTTCACTTGCAGTACGACAAGTACTTATAGTGGGGTCCACTGAAACACATTCCAGCATCTCCTCTTCAAAATCGGGTGTTCAAGTGCTCCCCATGTTGCCAGATCCCTCGTTTCTTCTTTCCAATGAACCAGTCTCCTGCATTTGTCGATAGAGAGAAGTAAACACTTGTCGTGCCTATTAGCAAATCGTTTTTGTACAGTCTTTCAGCAGCGAGAGCTTGCAACGTACTTCCCCATACCCAAGGTGCATGTCAGTGAGTTCTGCGAAACTGTACCGGTACCGCACCATCGTTTTGTACTGAACGTGTCTGAATAGCACTGAGTTGCTCACCGTTTGTAGGGACATATACCACGTGTGGACTTGCACTGTGCTTTGCAAAATGGCACTACTGTCGCATGAGAGGTGACACATGACGTACTGTTTTGCCAATACGGTTCCGTCAATCACTACTAACCGCGACCTGAAGTCATACCCGATGGCTCCCCATAATATGACACGAGCAGAACCACCGCTGTGCCTTTCCAAAACATTGGAAGAATGGCACCCCTCGACAGGTCGCACCCCTACTCGCTGACGATTATCATCTGGGATAGTACAGAACCACGATTTATCGATGAACGTGACGTGACGCCATTCATCATACAGCCATGCTTCCCGGTCACGGAACCACTCCAAACAGAGCCGTTTGCGTTATGCTGTTAACGTCAGCCTACGCATGAGACGGTAATTGCCTAGTCCGGCTGCTGCCAGTGTCCTGCCAATGGTGTGGGATGACAGAATGTTGTAGGGAATCCGTTGCTTGTTTTCGGACGGCAAGCGCAGATGCCGAAGGGTTCGATGTGCTTGGTGCCCAATAGAGTAATCCTTCCTTGTGGAGGTCAGGCGTGGTCAATCGTAACCTTGGCGACGAGTATGCATGTACTCACTTTCCTGTGCAGTCCAACATCAGACCACTGTCTCATTCCAGGGTCCCAGAAATCTGAAGATTGCACGATTCGACCAGCTGGCGAAATGAAGACGCACAATAAGGATCCTTACAAACTCTTTTAGATGCTGATAACGTCCCATACGAACACGCAGCGTGATTACCCAACACCCGATGCTGATCACGCCTCTTATAGACCCTACCAGGCCTGGTAATAACACTAACACCTCTGGTGGCCGTTCTGCCTCTCAGAGGATTGTAACTCTAGTATGTTACATACCTGCCGATGGTGTGTACGTGTAGAAACTTACATTGACATCCGACCAAGTCTTCTGGGTGCTTCACTTTTTTTGTCAGGTAATGTATTTAACGCGCCTCACCGTTCCCATTGTTCGTTCGGCATTCACATAATGAAACGGTGATGGGTCTCTTGAACTATCACATTTTCTAGTTTTCAGGGTCAACTATAAATCCTTCAAGCAAACGGAAAAGAATGTGACTGCCGCTGTTTTGCAATACTGAAGAAGTAGTCAGCTAAATGATGTCGTCTGGTTTAGTCCTTGCAGTATCCATGAATGGTGTTTACTATAGAAAACTCAGCAGAGACCCTGTTGTATATTAGAACATCGAGGATACCAAGAACACCTGTACACTGTCACATTTTTCTTCAAATTTCTAGCATTGCGACTCCTCTACAGACGACATCATTCGTGGAGACATTCATAGAGCTTCTGCCGTTGTCAACTAGGTTATTTATACATTTCTATGAAAAGTATTGTTCCTACAACATTCCGTTGGAGAAGTCCGAAGATACACTTACACCTGAAGATTTCTTTCCGTTAAGAACATAATTTGCTAGGAACTCTTTAATTCACTTGTAGATCTGATCTGATAAAATGGTTCAAATGGCTCTGAGCACTATGGGACTTAACATCTGTGGTCATCAGTCCCCTAGAACTTAGAACTGCTTAAACCTAACCAACCTAAGGACATCACACACGCCCATGCCCGAGGCAGGGTTCGAACCTGCGACCGTAGCAGTCGCGCGGTTCCGGACTGAGCGCCTAGAACCGCGAGACCACCGCGGCCGGCTCTGATCTGATAACCTTAGAATGCAACGTCGTTACGTCAGAATACAACTGCATTCTTCCCACGCCGTATCACCTAGATGTTTAATCAATGTGACTAACTCTGATGATCTGATGCTCGTATGAAGTGATTTACTATTCAAATTCTGATTTCGGCATTCCCCGAAGAGACATGTAACATGTTAATTTCTCCAGATATACTTCGCGAAATGACTTTACGGTAAAATCAAAGACATTGTATGTGATACTTTTGACTTAACGGACAATCGTACATAGGAACGGCGCGAAATCTCCCATTGCCTTTGGCAAGTGCAGGATATAAGTATGTTTAAAACGTCGAATGTGGTGGTCCATTGATAGTGACCGGGCCTTATATCTCACGAAATAAGCATCAAACGAAAAAACTTCAAAGAACGAAACTCGTCTAGCTTGAAGGGGTAAACCAGATGGTGCTATGGTTGACCCGCTAGATGGCGCTGCCATAGGACAAACGGATATCAACTGCGTTTTCTTTTTTAAATAGGAACCACATTTTTATTACATATTCGTGTAGTACGTAAAGAAATATGAAGGTTTTAGTTGGACCACTTTTTTCACTTTGTGATAGATGGCGCTGTAATAGTCGCAAACGTATAAGTACGTGGTATCACGTAACATTCCGCCAGTGCGGACGGTATTTGCTTCGTGATACATTACCCGTGTTAAAATGGACCGTTTACCAATTGCGGAAAAGGTCGATATCGTGTTGATGTATGTCTATTGTGATCAAAATGCCCAACGGGCGTGTGCTATGTATGCTGCTCGGTATCCTGTGAAACGTTAATCACGACCTGCAAGAAATGATGATGCCCAGGTAGGTGTTTTAGCTGCTGTCGCGGCTAATCCGCATATCAGTAGCAGACAAATTGCGCGAGAATCGGGAATCTCAAAAACGTCGGTGTTGAGAAATGCTACATGAACATCGATTGCAAAAATGGTTCAAATGGCTCTGAGCACTATGCGACTTAACTTCTGAGATCATCAGTCGCCTACAACTTAGAACTAATTAAACCTAACTAACCTAAGGACATCACACATATCCATGCCCGAGGCAGGATTCGAACCTGCGACCGTAGCGGTCGCTCGGCTCCAGACTGTAGCGCCGAGAACCGCACGGCCACATCGATTGCACCCGTACCATATTTCTAAGCACCAGGAATTGCATGGCGACGACTTTGAATGTCGTGTACAGTTCTGCTACTGGGCTCAAGAGAAATTACAGGACGATGACAGATTTTTTGCAAACGTTCTATTTAGCGACGAAGCGTCATTCACCAACAGCGGTAACGTAAACCGGCATAATATGCACTATTGGACAACAGAAAATCCACGATGGCTGCGACAGGTGGAACATCAGCGACCTTGGCGGGTTAATGTTTGGTGCGGCATTATGGGAGGAAGGATAATTGGCCCCCATTTTGTCAGTGGCAATCTAAATGGTGCAATTTACGCTGATTTCCTATGTAATGTTCTACCGATGTTACTACAAGATGTTTCACTGCATGACAGAATGGCGATATACTTCCAACATGATGGATGTCCGGCACATACCTCGAGTGCGGTTGAAGCGGTATTGAATAGCATATTTCATGACAGGTGGATTGGTCGTCGAAGCAAGTTCACCGGATCTGACGTTCCCGGATTTCTTTCTGTGGGGAAAGCTGAAGGATATTTGCTATCGTAATCTACCGACAACGCCTGACAACATGCGTCAGCGCATTGTCAATGCATGTGCGAACATTACGGAAGGCGAACTACTCGCTGTTGAGAGGAATGTCGTTACACGTATTGCCAAATGCATTGAGGTTGACGGACATCATTTTGAGCATTTATTGCATTAATGTGGTATTTACAGGTAATCACGCTGTAACAGCATGCGTTCTCAAAAATGATAAGTTCACAAAGGTACATGTATCACATTGGAACAACCGAAATAAAATGTTAAAACGTACCTACGTTCTGTATTTTAATTTAAAAAAGCCTACCTGCTACCAACTGTTCGTCTAAAATTGTGAGCCATATGTTTGTGACTATTACAGCGCCATCTACCACAAAGCGAAAAAAGTGGTCCAACTAAAACATTCATATTTCTTTACATACTACACGAATATGTAACAAAAAATGAGGGTTCCTATTTAAAAAAACGCAGTTGATTTGACCTGTGGCAGCGCCTTCTAGCGGGCCAACCATAGCGCCATCTGGTTTCCCCCTTCAAACTACACAAGTTTCGTTCTTTGTAGTTTTTTCGTTTGACGCTTATTTCGTGAGATATTTGGCCCGGTCACGATCAATGGACCACCCTGTATATGTATAGCGTCGATAGTTGTGATGCTTATTTTAGAATTTAGTTTTTTGTTTGTGTTTTTATGGACGTATACGGATTGAAAGGGAGGGAGAAGGTGAAACGCAATGCATCCTCTTGAATACCGCCTATTAGTCACCGAGATTAGCGTTCAGGTCCGACGGAGAATCGCCATCGACGTTTTAATGTACCCACATTTCTTGAGGCACCATTGAGAGGCGTCATATTTAATACAGGCCTTAGGAAGTTGTGATTATTAGTAACTGAAGCCAGCACTGCCACTCCCACACCTGGCGAAATACTGCTCATAAAAATTTTTGCCATATCAACCTATATGTCTAGAACTGGCTAACTCGGAAGTCAATCTTCGTCGTAAAAACTGTCGCGTGTTAGTGAACTGAGCTAGAGAGGAAGGTTCCGAGATAAATGTTCTTCCTAAATCTGTGCCGATTTTTACTGAGAAATTTTCCTAGCGCTATGTTCGTTGTTTCTCGCTTCCGTACCTGACTAGTCAAAGTGTCAGACTGCCACGAAGAGGACCCGGGTTTAATTCTCGATATTGCTCGATGCGAGGGATGGAATGGGTGCATTTATCGTGGTGAGGCCAATCCAGGAGGTCCTTCAGTGAGGAGTAGCTGCTCTAAAGTTCGGAGAGCTGATAATGGCTGGGGTGCCTTGTGCTGATGTTCAAGTGTTCAAATGTGTGTGAATTCCTAAGGCACCAAACTGCTTAGGTCATCGGTCCCTAGACTTACACACTACTCAGACTAACTTAAACTAACTTATGCTAAGAACAACAGACACATCCATGCCCGAGGGAGGACTCGAACCTCCGGCAGGAGGGGCCGCTCAGTCCACCTTGTGCTGATTCCATGCCCCTGGTTACCGAATCCAGATGATGTCGTTGACAGAGAATGATACGGCGCCAGGCCAACATGTCGTGGTTTCCACGGCCTGATTACGGAGTTCCTTTTTCAATCGTCGTCGTATTCGAGATCTGAATGTTGGATTCCTGCAACATGCAGACTCTGTGTTGGGTTCTAAATCTGCCCTTTATTACTCGTGGTATACAGTGTAGTGTTGGCAGAAGAGCCAACACCGTGTTATTAGTGGAGGCCGAAATGCACGCGTTTTAGCTCACCCAGGCTGGCGTGAGGAGGGAAGGAATATACTGGCGTGAGGTCTGGAAAATGACAAGGAATTAGAATTCAGAAAGCGGACGTAATTAGTTTGATACTTAACTTTAATCCATTAATGATGAACGTCGCTCTTGACGGTACATGAGTCACAATATTATCTGTTCGGAAGGCATAGTAACTGAATATGGCGCCTTGCTAGGTCGTAGCAAATGTAGCTGAAGGCTATGCTAAATTGTCGTCTCTGCAAATGAGAGCGTCTGTAGTCAGTGAACCATCGCTAGCAAAGTCGGCTGTACAACTGGGGCGAGTGCTAGGGAGTCTCTCTAGACTAGACCTACCGTGTGGCGGCGCTCGGTCTGCAATCACTGACGGTGGCGACACGCGGGTCCGATGTATACTAACGGACCGCGGCCGGTTTAAATGCTGCCACATAGCAAGTGTGGTGTCTGGCGGTGACACCACAGAAACTACCTGCGCTTTGTTTCAGGACGCGGACACCTGGAGAATGGAGATCGCAAGGTAGAGGCGTGGCTGGCCGTGACGCAGTCAGTGCTGACTGACTGTGAGTCAGGGGTGTGGCAGTGGGACGGGCATCATCCAGGGACCGCAAGCACGTGTAACAGGGCCCGCGGCGGCTGTCCGCTGCCGTTCGTCGCTCGTGGACCGGTTTTACGATGCTGTGGGTCGGGAACACGTCAGTTCCGCCATCGTGAAAGTGGAATTCGTGGGGGAAAAACCAGCGGCAAATTAGAATAGCGTTAGTTCGCTGAACTCGTTTTGACTCCAATGCAGCTTCTCGAAAGTAGTATAGATTTCCCAAATTTGCTGTCTCATAGGGAAAGGAAGGTACAGAGAAGAAATCATCCATAAAGACTGAATATGACTCATAGTGATAAAAATTAACGGTTGGAGTTCTAAGCAAATCGAGAACATTGCTGTCTGTCAGTCGGGAAGACTTGTAAGCGGCTGGGCGAACAACTTCACATCCCGGATATCGCAGTGTCATAACATCTCCACCAGGACTATGGACAATGTTTTTCAACCCAAACTTCAGGTAGAGTTCCGTTTTTTTGAATCCATGATGAGGCGCATAATACAGCTAATAAGGCCTTCTATCGATTTTGAATCAGATGAGCGTGAATACTTCCGAGGTGGTTACACCTACACGGTAGAATAAGAAGTATCTGGACGTCCGTACGTAATGCCAAAGTGACCAATAGACATCACTAGAGGCGGAAACGCCAATATAAAAGGATTCGGGGTGTGTTGTGTCCTATCTCACTCCTAAGCTTGCTGAAAAATCCTGCAAGCTTAATCGTTATGTCACTCCAAACCTTCCTTACAGAAAGAAACATCATCATTCCCGAACAGTTTGGATTTCGTGCTGGGCATGACCCGTATCCCAGGACACCCGGGTGGCTGAGCAGACAGGCAAGTTAAGGGCAGATGTGGACAGCGCGGGCGCGGTCTTCCTGAAGCTTTCGGTCATGTCGGGGACGACGACCTTATTCACGAGCTCCATCAGTTTGAGTGTCCTAAACTTGTAATTAAAATCCTGGCTGACTTCTTAATAAATAGCCAATTTTATGTTGGTTTAGACAGTGGAAATGGTAGTTATAAGGTCATTAAGGATGGGGTCCCACAGGGCTCGGTCCTGGGGCCGTCCCTGTATAGTGTATTCACAAATAACATCGCTAGTCGTTATAATACACAGTTACTGCTATTTGCAGACGACACTGCAGCGTACTCCAGCCACGCGAACCACAGTTAAATCTCGCTGCATGTCCTGAGGCACCTAGAGGCGATTATTCAATTGTGCAACTTATGGGAAATAAAAATTAACGCAGGCAAATGTAACGCAGTCATGTTAACCACCAGGAGCAGGCTTTCCGATCGTCAGATCCCCATCGATGGACCACACCTCCCCTGGTGTGGCGCAGTTAACTGCATAGGCATCAAATTAGACTCCAAGCTATTGTGGAACTCGCACATAACAGAAGCATTTGATCGTGGTTCGGGAAGCATTTTTAGTTTACACCCATTACTTAAAGCAAAACAAAAATATAGTAGCACTTCCTTCGTTATTGTATGGTTGTGAGGTCTGGGGCATGACGGCAGATATTGACTTGCGCAAAATTCAAATCATTCAGACCAAGGACCCAAGAATCATAACGGAGGCGTCCTCGTTCGTCTCAAACACACAAATAAACCAAGACACTAACATGCCCACCATCACGTCACTCATTCAACGCGAAACTCAGTCAATCTACACATCTTCAGAAAATTCTCCCTTCCATCTCATTACATCTGTTGGTTGCGACCACTTTCATGTCAAATGCAAACAAGCAAAGAACACACTAGCTACTCAATTCAGGATTTAAAACATTTCTCAAATGAAATAAAATACGCACAAAAATACTCAAAGAAAACTACACACGTTTCGGAAGCCCCTTAGCTCAGACAAAAGGCATAATGGCAAAGTCTACAGATCCTTCATAGGTATATGGGACGAAGCCCAACATGTTACCTAATGTCAATGGCAATGGTGTTGTTAGCAGAGGCGCAGTAACAGCAGAGTGGGTTGGTGAGGACAGCTCACTGACTTCGAGTATAGATTAGACACTGGATGCCATCTGAATAACAAATACATCAGGGCCATTTCAACCCTTCTGAAGCTGCCGAAGCTGACTGTTGGTGATGTGATAATGAAGTGGAAACGCGAAGCAACAGCTCCTCCGACTAAGCTAAGACCGGGCAGGCGTCGTAAAATGACGACAGGGATCGTCGAGGATTGTGGATGATGGCTGTAAAAAAAAAAAAAAAAACAAAAAAAAAAAGTCAAATCAGCGGAAAGAATCATTCCCAAATTGCTACCAGCATTCCAGTTAGCACAATGGCAGCGCATTGGGAGTTACAAAGGATGGGGAGCAATGGTCGGGCAGCTCTTCCTAAGCCACACATTTCTGCAGGCAGTGCTAAACTACGCTTAAGGTGCTGTAAAGAGCGACGGCACTGGATAGGGGATGCCTCGAAACGATTCATTTCGAGCGATCAATCACGCTTTACTGTGAGACAATGCACTGGAAGGATTTGGGTTTGTCAAATGCCTGGAGAATGTTACATGCTGTCATGTGAATTGCCAACAGTGACGTGCAGAGGAAATTATGTTAGGGAATGGGAGTGTTTTTCGTGGTTGGGGTCTTTTCACCTTATTGCGCTTAAGGAAACGCTAAATACGTAAGGATATGAACAAATTTTAAAACATTGTTTACTGCTTACAGTAGAGGATGAGTTCGGAGATGGTGACCGATTGTCAGCATGACAATGCACATTGTCATAAAGCAGGATCTGTGAGCCAATGGTTTGTGGACAATAACATTCCCAAAATGGACTGATATGCCAGAGTCCGGACGCGAACCCAGTGGAGTACTTCTGGGATGAGGTAAAACGTCTCCGATCCATATACCAGCGTCAAACATCACTATCTCCTCTAGTTTTAGCTCTTGATGAAGAATGGGCTGCCATTCCTACACAGAGATTCAGATAGAAAATTTAAAGTGTCCTCAACAGAGTTCAAGCCATCACAAAGCCGAATAATGGGTACGCCTCAAATCAATGTCAATGAATAGATGTACATATATATTTTATTAGGTAGTATGTATTTTGTAAGCGAACAGAACTTTTGGTTCCACTATTCTTGTTCCATTCTTTACGAGCGCGCGAGAGTAACAATTGCTAGCAAGTGTCACGGTATCAGCCTTAATTTCCCTGATTTTCCTCTCGTGGTCATTTCGCCAGACGTACTGGAAGAAATTAATATTTTGTGCGATGGTTCTTGGATAGTGCACACACCGATTTTCAATAGTAATTCTTTCTGTGGCCCTCAACGCCTCTTTCGTAGAGCCTGCCGATGGAGATTCACAACCTTATCTCTACAGCTCTCGTACTGATCACACGCGTCGGTGTCGAACGCGGCGCTGTTCTTTGGATCTTTTCTATCTCCTGACTCAGTCTTACTCAGTACGACTCCCTGAATGACTAACAATACGCAAGGCACGTTACAACGAGTGTTCTGTTCTCCACTTAAGACCGCTTCAGACAGCAACTTAATGGTATTTTACCGTTCGTCGTTGTTTGCAGTGATTTATCGCCAATATTGTAATCTAGCGCTATTGTCTGTCCTTCCGGCTATTTAAGCGCCAGACGTGCTCTCCCTGCACTAGTCGTTATTCCTCTGCTCTCTGCACTAGTCCTTGATCCTCTGGTCATACTCCTGTACTTCACTGCAGTTTTCTGGTGCTGCAGCCTCAGTATGGACAAGAGCATCGTCCGCGAACAGCGCTATCACAGTGCCTCGGAGACTCGAATTACATCTGGTCCAGTACTCGATAACATCGTATTTTATTTACTAAACGACAGCACCTAACTGTGTCGAACGCATTCCGGAAGTAGAGGAACACGGTAACGACCGTGAAGTGCTTATGGCACTCTAGATTTGATGGAAGATAAGAACGAGCGGAATTTCTAATCATATCTGTTTGCAGAATCAGTGTTGATTTCTCTAGACGAGATTTTCATTCTCCAAGGCAGTTATAATACGCGAGAATCGTAAGTGTACCATAACTGTAACACAGACTGTCTTCAGAAATTTAGGCTTTTAGTGGTGTACATCTCTTCAACGACAAATTCAGGCGCTTAGAACCGTACATTGCTCCAGCTACTTACGATAACGGGTGCATTCTTTCTCAAACTTGACACACAGAGAACATTATCAGAAATGTATCTGCCCTTCAGGCTCGAGCGGAACATATTAGGTTGTTAATTAAGTTCGTAGCCTTTTGTTTTGCATGTTGGTATTCCGGTTGCTTTTGCTTTGTTTATCGATTTCCATTTTTTATTTGTAGTTCGCTACTGCTATTTGAGTTTAAATGTTGTCATTTTTCATTTGGAGAGCTGTAAGAGCTAGAAAATGGCGTGCCAAGTGGAGAAATCAGGGTATTTCCGACATATTCCTCTGTTGTTTAATAGAGGGGTGACAGGAGCGGATGCAGCCAGAAACATATGCGCCGTATATGGGAATAATGTCACTGGACAGAGTACGATTTTATTTTAAGGAGGATCGTTTTGATATTGGGTATGCTCCAAGTTCAGGAACACCTTCGGAGTTTGATGAAAAGCTTTTCAACGCATTAATCCACAGTGATGCAAGTCAGTGTACTCGAGAACTGCCAGATGTGACGAACTGTGATCATTCCATCATCGTCCGACATTTACATGCAACGGGGAAAGTTCAAGAAAATTGTGTATGGGTACTGCACGCTCTAACACAGAATTACAAAAATCAACGAATGGCCATATGTGCATCTCTGCTTCCTCGTCACCAGTTGACTCGTGAATGACGCCAGCGTATCCTATCCTGTATCGTTGTAGGTGACGAGAAACTGTGCGTTTATGCTAACAAAAGGAAAAGAATGGAATGGTTGAGCTCGAACAAAGCAGCAACTCCCCGTGTGAAGACCAGAGCGCATGCACAAAAGACAATGTTGTGCATCTCGTGGGACAGCGACGGTATGGTGTACTTCGAATTGCTTTCCCGAGGTGTAACGATCCCCACTGACATTTATTGCCAACATCTAAGACATCTTGCAGACGTAATCCAAGAATAACGACCAGGAAGACTGCGTGACTGATGATACTCCACGATGAGGCCCTCTCGCATTCTGCTAGACTGACAAAAAACATTATACAGGAGTTGCGTGGGGAATTTATTCGGAACTCGCTTTATTCACCTGGTCTCGCACCCTCAGGTTTGCACCTCTTCCTCCCTCTATCGAACAACCTTCAAGGAACATCGTTTTCAAACGAAAAATGCTCTCCGCATATGGCTCGAAGAGTTCTTCGCCTCAAAACCACGTGATTTCTACAGTCGCGGACTCGAAAAGTTACCACAGCGTGAGCAGACTGCTGTAAACAGTGAAGGAGAATGTGTTATTGATGACTAAAGTCTCTGTTACGTGTATCTGTTGCGTTTATTAAACTTACTGGGAAATACTACGAACTTATGCACCAACCCAATATAATTACACCAAAGGCAAGTAAAAATTGCAGTATCAGTAAAGAACACCCCCAACGAATCCGATTTCTGAAAAAATCTAGAACAATAAAGCAGCAATAAGCAATGAAAATTCCAAGAACTGGCATAAACGTAAAACGGGCATCGATCGCCTTCCCGTCTGTGGACAGAAATGTCAGCGTTAAGTGTTTGTCAACACTTGAACAAAGTGGAAACGTGAAACCATATTGCTCTGCCTATGTTTGTCTTGTGCAGAGTGCAATATACACGTAACGGGAAAGAGTCATCGTTTTGTTGCACTGCGACAGTTCAGATCGCACCGGAGCATGCTGCCGCGACAGTGAAGAGGTAATGGGTAGCGTGGAGCGGTTTTTGGCTCTCGTAAGATGATCACATCATGGGACCCGGTGTTCTCTGCAGTAACTAAGCTAAAAATTCTATTCAAAAATATTTCGCTTTAATTTCGTGTCACGTACTGATGCTGACGCACTCACCGCTTTTACTGCCATGTGTGGTTAACACTATCATCTGCAGGATGGCGGTTTATTGAGAGAACAGACTCATCGTATAGCGTGATTTCCAATTACTGAGAAATTTCGTATTGCTGTATTTTCACCACCACTACGAATATAACTTCATGTTATTACCTCTCCCCCCTCCACCCCAGCTCAAAAAGGAAAGTTTTAAGTTCTGATGACCGTTACTTACAGATAACACCTGCCGAACGACGAGTAATTCGTTACTGGAGAACACAGTGGCGTTACGCATTGTGTTTGAGGGCAGGCAGGGCCTAAAACAGTTGGGGCCATGACCGCAAATTTGAATGTTGCTCTCTTCCTATGACATCAGTTGGAATGCGGCACGAACAGCTACATGACACAGAATGAATCTGTCCTCGCGGATAAGGCTGCTCTGGAAACTAAGGATGAAGATGGAGCTCCTGTGGAACCCTCAGTCATAGGCGTGAACCCGTCAATAACTGTAATCATTAACATCGACAGCAGGGAAGGTTCTGTGGAAGTGATGGCAATACATTCCTTACAGTCTGAGCTATCCAAGCCTTCCTCATAACCAGCCATCAAAGCTTGACTTCCGCGGTAGGTCGCGAACCGTGACTGGATAGCTCAGTCGGTAGAGCAGTTGCCCACGAAATGCAAACGTCTCAGTTTCGAGTTCCGATCTGGCACACATTTTTGATCCGTCAGGAAGTTTCAAACTACAGCGCACTCCAATGCAGTGTGGAAATTAATTCTGGCAACACATTTATTCGTGTATCGTGATCCTTTTAAAGGACAGTTCATCGGTTTTTTCACCGAGAAAGCCGTCACTGGACACGTGACATTGGGTACGTTAGAACACTACTCACTGCTGCAGCTCGTGGTGGAGAAGGGAGAACAGGGGTTCAGTTTTCAACAAGACAGTTCTCCACCACACTGGCGTACGAAGGTCTGCGAGTAACCTCATTCTCTTTCAGGCTCTGTTAATATGCAACGTCTCCCTGCTGTGCTTCGCCAAGGACAGGATCTTCACCCCTCGGCTTCCAGCATCGTGTATGTGGTGGGAAGATGCCTTACTATAACCACAAGGAATATTACATGAAAGTTACTTCAAGCACATTGGTGAGAATAGGCTTACTAAATGCACGAGCGCCTTGTTAGGTACGTATCAATAAACCTCCAAGCTTTTAAAGAACCTAACTCCCACATATAAAACAACTTCAAATGTCAGAGTACTTTGTAAATTTGTCCTGAAGCATGTAAGCGAGAGAAAGCTTAGAAAATATTTGAATTTGTGCTTAAAGTTTGTTGGAAGTCGCTAAGGATCTTCATTCTCAAATACTGGATCACTAAAGCGCGGGTATGGGCGTGCCGTCAGTTGCGCTGCCTCAGGGCAAACGCACAGTCTCTAACTGTTATACTTCTGTTATTGTGTAAAACTCTTAAGAAAAAAAACCTCTTAATGAGACAGCAACTTAAAGTTTTAAATTCGGTCAATAACTGCGCGAAATATTGAAAATCAGATTTTTGTTGGCCCTGGAAGCCGTCAGATAGGTAACCTGCAACTGCAACTTGGCTCCGTCTTCGGACATAGTCGTTTAGTAATCTTCATTACACTGTCAAAGATATTTGACGTATCTTTAATAACACCTAGGGCGATACCCAACTTTTATGGAATACTCGTATCTTTGACAAAGTTATTTTACAGAGCGGCTTACGTCGAGTGCGTCCTAGTTTTGCGTTAAATTTCGAACAGCTACTTATACATCTATAATCCACCAGATACCCGAAGGCGCGTGGCGGAGGGTACTTGTTCCGTTGCGAAGTGACCGAGCGGTTCTAGGCGCTGCAGTCTGGAACCGCGCGACCGCTACGGTCGCAGGTTCGAATCCTGCCTCTGGCATGGATGTGTGTGATGTCTTTAGGTTAGTGAGGTTTAAGTAGTTCTAAGTTCTAGGGGACTGATGACCTCAGATGTTAAGTCCCAAAGTGCTCAGAGCCATTTGAACCATTTTTTTTGACTTGTTCCGTTGTTATTTCCTCCCGTCCCTGTTCCATTCGTGGATGCTGCGAGGGAATAACGATTGTCTGTAACCCTCTGTATGAGTTACGTTTTTTCTTATTTTTTCATCGTTGTTATTTCGCGAAATGTATGTATAAAACAGTTTTAGTATGGCAAATACACTGTTCAAAAATCACAAGAGAAGGGGCTACAGTTGGAAACGGCCCGGAGAGACGGGAAGATATCAGATCGATTACGTTATAGTGAGACAGAGGTCCGAAGTCAAATGCTGGATTGGAAGGCGTATCAACGAGCAGATGTGGACTCAGATCTCAATTTGTTAGAAATGTAGAGTAGACCGAGGTTTAAGAGAATAATCTGGAAGAGTAAATGGGGTGAAAAGTGGGATACTGAAATTCTGACGGATGATGATACGAGTTTGAAGTTCACTAAACAGCTAGATACTGTGCTAACGAATACCACTGCAGGCAGTTCAGTTGCGGAGAAATGGACATCCGTAACGAGAGCAATCACTAAAGTCGGACGGACAAAACATAAAAAGAAGGTAACTTCGAAGGAATCTTGAGAAAACAAAAATTTACTTGCTCAACGAAAGAAAGAAACACAAAATCGTTTAGGAAAAAACGATATGGAGTAATGTAAGTCATTTGGAACTTAAATCAACAGTAAGTGCAAAGAAGCGAAAGCGAAATAGCTACAACAAAAATTTGGAAAAAGCGAAAAAAAGAAGTGGTCGCTGGAAGGAAAGATTCAGCATATAGAAAATTAAAAATAAATTTTGGAGATTAAAAGAAAAGGTGCCATCATTAAGAGTGCAAAAGGTATTACACTGTTAAACACAGAAAAAAGAGTACACTGAGGACCAACACGATGGAGACGAACTGCCTGATGACGTGACAGAAGGAGAAATGGGCGTCGATTTGGAACACGTAGGAGATCCTGTATTAGATTCAGAATGTGAAAGAGCTTAAGATGGCTCGTGACCAAACAAGGCATAAGGGATGGTCGGGCCGAGTGACCGAACGATTCTAGGCGCTACAGTCTGGAACCGCGCGACCGCTACGGTCGCAGGTTCGAATCCTGCCTCGGGCATGGATATGTGTGATGTCCTTAGGTTAGTTAGGTTTAAGTAGTTCTAAAATCTAGGGGACTGATGACCTCAGAAGTTAAGTCCCATAATGCTCAGAGCCATTTGAACCATAAGGGATGGACAACGCTCGTTTGTAATATATCAAAACACTGGGTAAAGTGGCAACGAAATCTTTTCTAAGTTAGCATGTAGAATGTGTGAGATTGGAGATGTACCATCGGACTTTACGAAGAATATCTCCCAGACAACGCCGATGATAGCAGAGGCGGACTTTTTTAAAGAGAAGAAAAGAAGAGCCACCTGTAAATCGCCAGCACTAAACCACATAAATATTATTTTTAATTTAGTTGAATATAAGTGTTCCATGTCTGTAGCACTGACACGTTCCGCATCTTAACGTTATTCGTGAATTTGGTGGGTGGAACAAGGAACTAACTACACTACTGGCCATTAAAATTGCTACACCAAGAAGAAATGCAGATGATAAACGGGTATTCATTGGATGAATATATTATACTAGAACTGACATGTGATTACATTTTCACGCAATTTGGGTGCATAGAGTGAGAAATCAGTACCCAGAACAACCACCTCTGGTCGTAATAACGGCCTTGATACTCCTGGGCATTGAGTCAAACAGAGCTCGGATGGCGTTTACAGGTACAGCTGCCCATTCAGCTTCAACACGATACAACATTTCATCAAGAGTAGTGACTGGCGTATTGTGACGAGCCAGATGCTCGGCCGCCATTGACCAGACGTTTTCAATTGGTGAGAGATCCGGAGAGTGTGCTGGCCAGGGCAGCAGTCCAACATTTTCTGTATCCAGAAAGGCCCGTACAGGACCTGCAACATGCGGTCGTGCATTATCATGCTGAAATGTAGCGTTTCGCAGGGATCGAATGAAGGGTAGAGCCACGGGTCGTAAGACATCTGAAACGTAACGTTCACTGTTCAAAGTGGCGTCAATGCGAACAAGAGGTGACCGAGACGTGTAACCAATGGCACCTCGTACCATCACGCTGGGTGATGCGTCAGTATGGCGATGACGAATACATGCTTCCAATGTGCGCTCACCGCGATGTCGCCAAACACGGATGCGACCATCATGATGCTGTAAACAGAACCTGGATTCATCCGAAAAACTGACTTTTTCCCATTCGTGCACCCAGGTTCGTCGTTGAGTACACCATCGCAGGCGGTCCTGTCTGTGATGCAGCGTCAAGGGTAACCGCAGCAATGGTCTCCGAGGTGACAGTCCATGCTGCTGCAAACGTCGTCGAACTGTTCGTGCAGATGGTCGTTGTCTTGCAAACGTCCCCATCTGTTGACTCAGGGATCGAGACATGGCTGCACGATCCATTACAGCCATGCGGATAAGATGCCTGTCATCTCGACTACTAGTGATACGAGGCCGTTGAGATCCAGCACAGTGTTCCGTATTACCCTCCTGAACCCACCGATTCCATAATGTGCTAACAGTCATGGGATCTCGACCAACGCGAGTAGCAATGTCGCGATACGATAAACCGCAATCGCGATAGACTACAATCCGACCTTTATCAAAGTTGGAAACGTGATGGTACGCATTTCTCCTCCTCACACGAGGCATCACAGCAACGTTTCACCAGGCAACGCCGGTCAACTGTTGTTTGTGTGTGAGAAATCGGTTGGAAACTTTCCTGATGTCAGCACGTTTTAGGTTTCGCCACCGGCGCCAACCTTGTGTGAATGCACTGAAAAGCTAATCATTTGCATATCACAGCATCTCCTTCCTGTCGGTTCAATTTCGCGTCTGTAGCACTTCATCTTCGTGGCGCAGCAATTTTAATGGCCAGTAGTGTAATTACGAGAACTATCACAAATCAGCACAACAACTTATGCATGTACGTTGCTGACACGAGTAACATACAGATGAATAAAAAAGAAAACTGAGGATCTGTTAGATTAAGATCAGTTTGGCTTAAGGAAAGTTGAAGGCGCCAGAGATATAGTTCCGATATTGCGCGTGAAAATGGGGCAAGGCTTGAGAAAAATCGAGACACCTACTTGGATTTTGTCAACCTAGGAAAAACTTTCGACGACGTAAAGTAGTACAAGATCTTATGTCCAGTGTTGCTGAAGATGCAGCCTTATGGAATCGCTCAGTAGCGGGCTGACCACAGCGCCAGCAGAGTGAGAGGCGGACGGCGAAGCGACTGCCAGTGGAGGCAGTGGCGGTGACGTCAGACCGCAGTCGCAGTCGCAGCCGCGATTGCTCATTAGGGCGCACGGACGCCGACGCCGCCGCCGGACGTTTCAATAAGCTAAATTGGAAACGCGCAGTAATCTGAAGACAGGCGAATAAATAGTTGCAGTAAATCATCCGTCTGTAATCAGCGGCAATGGCTGAGATATTAGTTTGTTACTCAGAGAGCGCACGATCATTAATTTAGTACTTCGAGACAGCGTGTTTCACCGTTTGGTAAGTGAGGTATGGCGTCCGGCGCTATTTTTGCATTGAAGCAGAAGGAAACTATCTCTTTAGATACGTGATTCTTGAGACAGACGAGGCGGTCTAACACTTTTCTACGCTTTGAAATATTTTCAAGTTTCTCCGGAAGCTGGTTACTACTGGCTATCGAAACTAGTTATCAAGCAAAAACTCAACGGAAAAACTGAGACTAGTGGAAATGCCGTAAAGTCGAACACTCACTGTACATTTTTTACGTTTTACATGGATCAAGAACGCAGAAATAATGAAAATCCGCTAGATAGTGTTACTAGGTTCAAAGTAAATAATGAAAATTGGGAAGAAAGGTGGTTTTGAGTCAGTAAGGTCTCAGACCAACTCATCTGTTACCTTTTACTGTGATATTTGTTTAAGATAATGATTGCAGATATACGTAATAATTTGAAGCTACTTATAAGCCACGTCTAAACAGAGTAAACCCGAACTCCATCTACATAATTTCGCAGGTAGTTCAGGAATATGGCCGGCCGTGGTGGCCGAGCAGATCTAGGCGCTGCAGTCCGGAACCGCGCCACCGTTACGGTCGCTGGTTCGAATCCTGCTTCGGGCATGGATGTGTGTGATGTCCTTAGGTTAGTTAGGTTTAAGTAGTTCTAAATTCTAGGAGACTGACGACCTCAGATGTTAAGTCCCATAGTGCTCAGAGCCATTTGAACCATTTGAGTTCAAAAATATTTTCTGAGTATTTTCGTACCAGGGACCCATGCACTCTGGTGAACATTTACAGAGTAATAATGTGATTACGATCTACTTGAGTTGTTACCCCAGTTACCGTTACTTCTGTGAAAATACATTCACAACAGTGAAAAAGCCTGTATTGCGCAATCACACAAAGCACAGAGTAGTGCAACAAACCTCGATTAAAACAACGAACACTTTGATAACAGTGTGTTCAAACTGTTCTGCCAGTGTGCAGTCCAGTACGTGAGAAATGCAGTACTGTTCCCCTTACAGCTATTGTTCAAAATGCCACCAACACGATCACGGCGGAATGTACAACAACGCAACATCGACTGTCTCACACGCTCAAGAACCCCAGGAATTTGGCGTACTACGTTGGTGCTATGACAGTCCTAGCAACCAGGTCCATGCGAACATCGACTGGAGTCTCATAAACTGGGCTCTTCATGCGCCCTCTGACGAAGACGTCTATTGCTATCGTATCTGGTGACCTAGCTGGTCACTGAAGAGGTTCCTGGTTCCTGACAATAAGTGTCAAGTGCGCCGGTGATCAGTCATACTGCAACCACACAAAGTGAAGAATTCTCAGACGCGCATCTTATAGGAACTGTGGAAGGACTTGCTGAAGGATTTTTTTTTTTCACACGAGTCCGTACAGTTTATCCGGAAGTACTTAAGGCGGGTTGCATAATCGTTGACAATACCACCCCATACAGTCACAATGTACTTCATACAGTCACTTGTGTGTCTGAGTTTCCGTCATTCCACTCATGGCTATCCCTACAGTTGAATATGCACTCTGCTGCAAACATGGCCCTGTTCGTACGCAACATGAAATCAGGAAAAATTGTGGTTTTTTCCACACTGCTGTAAGACCAGTTTGCAAACTTCTCCCGACGTGGGAACTCTGCTGGCTGCAATTATTGCACCTTCAGTGGGTGATACAAATGTAGTTGTTGTTCACGTCAGATAGTACAATGGCTATGGAGACTCCAGCACACTATGAGTGACCCTGAAATCTGGTGCCGCCACAAGCCCGGCTGAGTACCATACGCATCACGTCACATGCAAGAGGCGATATGGTGTACTACACACAAACACATATTTTTGCTCATTCAATCTCAGCCCAGTATTTTAACAGTCATAAAAACGAAGCATCCAATCACAGCACATCATTTTATTGCTCATTAAAACTAAGCAATCAGTCGGAATTCAGCTGTGTTGTTCAAAAATTTCTTAATGATCCCAATTTTGCGCCATGTTTAAAATTATCCAGACGATCTGTATTATTTGTCAAAATATGTAAGCTTCACCTATATTGTGTATGTTGGCATTACGTTAAAAAGCATGTGAGTGAATTGAAATTTGCGCTATGTACGAAAGTATCTGAATGATTTGAATTATTTATCAAAAAAATACGTATAGGGTGTACCTTACATTATTTTCACATCGAAAGTACACCACACACATACACAAACACATTCATTCATGAACAGTTGTTTTTATACCGTACTTCACAAAAAAAAAAATATTTGTATCAAATACTATGCTACCTTGTCAGTAAATTTCACTTCTCTCTTTTTTGAAAGTCCACCAAAAAAATTTATGTCGAATATGTACTATTTCATTTGTAAATTTCGTTGGTTTGATTTGTCTTTTCGTTACTTTCATCTCCATAAGACAGAGAGTCTTTAAGTGTGTGTGTGTGTGTGTGTGTGTGTGTGTTTGTGTATGTGTATCACCATTTCTCACAGAATAGCTCAGTTGTAGTAGAATGGTGCATCTTACCAACATTATAATGTGCCAGGTTAACGGCTGACCTCCTGTTAAACAACCTTAAGCCTATTTCAGGCTATGTTACTGGTGGTACAAAGATCGTGCTAACATCATCTGATTTTTTTAGAAATTTTTTAGTAATGTTTAACTTCACCAGGCACTTTTTTTAGGCGGTAAGGAGGTTATGTACAATATCATGTTCTATACTCGAAACATGTAACTGATGTTACTGAATGGCTAATATACCTTTTTATTAGTTTTGATTTTAGGCCTAGTTGAGGTTGTGGTCTACTGATGGTAAAAAAAAAAACAACTTTTGAGGAACGCTGAACATTTACCAGTTCTAACTATGGTGCCAAGACTCAATGAAAAATCTTCCTGTGTCTAAAATGTATGTCAAAAAATAAGTCAGTAAAAAACACACACACACACACTCACACACACACACACACACACACACACACACACACACTGTTTATATCAAGTGTCACAGTGTTATTACCATGTCTCATCTGGTAATCTAAAACATGTCATAGTACTATTTCCATGTTTAAGTTACGTGTAATATTTATCAAAGACGTAAATATGTTGGAATTTCGATCGTAGGCATACCTGTAACTCTGTTGCTGGTGGTACACAGATTGAACTTTCATCAACTGATATTTTTAGAAATTTTTGTTTAATGCTTCACCTCATCAAACATCGTTTTAGGGGGAAGAAATTAATGTGTCATGGTATTGATATTACTGACTGGATAATAAGGATTTTTTACTTTCTTTTTGATCTCGGATCTACCTGCAGGTGTTTTTCACTTGTGTTCCATACACTAACTTCACGTTTTCTGACACGTGAACTAAAAATGATGTATTTTGAGGAGGCTGTTAATACATTGTATCACTTAAACTATAGATTTCTGTAATAATACAAAAAGAACAGAGAAATGCACAAATGTAAACACAGCAAGACAAGAAGGGACAAGGTTTCACATATGGAGTACACCAACATAAAATTATTTATCAAATATGTAAAGATCTTAAGTACAAAACAAATGCATGTTGCTTATAGTAATATTCCTTTCTTAAAGACCTATGATAGCAAAGAACAATTCGATCTCGCACAAAAATTAAGTAATTTACCAAAATACGGAAGATTTCAAGTACAAAACATGTGTAGCATAGTTCTTCTACAACAGTAAAAAGAAAAAATACACACGTGTGTCGTATAATAGCACTACTACTATATGTTACATGTTAAGCAGCACCTGTTGAAGAGCTTATTTTGATCTGTACACCACATGTTAAAGAAACAAAAGACTGTTTGTATTATTTATGAAAATTCGTAGGATACCTGTAAAGTAAGGTTGCAAGAATTTTTACACATCACAAATGCATATATTTCAGTAAAATGAACAGAAACAGTTATATGGGTATTACATCATTTTTTCACGTAATCACAATTTACTTCAGCCCTTTTTGTCAACCGTGGGATGAGTTTTTTGATACCTGTGTCGTAGATGTCTTCCGCCAACTCCTTAAACCACTTCATCACTTCAATTTTCACTTCCTCATTGACAGAAAAGTGTTTTCCACCCATATTCCTTCAATTTAGGAAATAAGTAATAATTGATAGGTGTGAGATCGGGACTATGAAACTGGTTGTTTAAAATATTGCAATGAAATGAGGTCAACAACACACTGGACGAGCGGAGTGCGGCCTATTGTCATGAAGGAGGCGAACTACCTTCCTCACCATTGCATGGCGTTTGGTCAGTATGCCTCTGTGGAGAGCTGATTGTTTCATCTCTGGCCAAGAATTAGACAAGCAGAACCCCTTTTCTGTCCGAAAAAGAAGGTTGCCGTGGCTTTTATAGCTGAATGCTGAGTTTTGAATTTTTTGTTAAAGGGGACTGAGTGTGGTGACCCTGCGCTGACGGTCTCTTGATCTCTGGGGTATGTTGACAAGGATATGTTTCATCCCCCATCACTATGGAGTCGAGAAAAGTTTCTCCGTCACTCACAAAACGGTCAAGAAACTCTCAGGTGGCCTTGACTCTGTTGATTTTCTGTTGTGTAGTAAACATCTTCAGAACCCACTGAGCACATAACTTGTGATGTCCTAGTCAATCACTCACGATTTCATGAACAATAAACTTCAGGACACAGTTCATACAAGTCATCAATGGTTACACGGCGGTTAGAATATGCTTTTCAAGTCTTTGCACCAGTTCATCAGTCACTTCTCTCTTCTTGTCTCATGTTGCCGTACCATAATCTCCTCACGTCACTCTGACATGATTTCATGAAGCGTGGTGGCATTCATGCCCTTGGCATTCAGGAGGCATATCGCAGTTCGCACTTGAGGGGAGACAGAAGGAGAGTGCTCATCTTTAACCATTACCACAACGAGAGTTGGGATGCTACTGATGATCATTACCACTCATTCGTTTCAGTGTGCGCTGTCACATACAGCAGTGGTACCATCTATGACATATTCAGTAGTCTGGTAGAACTACAGGCTTTGTAACCTTAGTTTCCAGATACCTGTCTTACGTAAAAACATGTTCTGAAACATTACAAACCACACATGGCAATACTACTGATCTGATTTTCAGCTGGAAGTGCACTTGTCGATGAGAATAGTTTGGTCTTTGTATCAAAGTAAACAGTGTTACTCACACGTCTAAATTGTCTGTATTATTTGACAAAAACACGTCTTAGTTCATCTAAATTCGATATCAAAGTCACCTAAAATTATAGCGTCTCCGTGCTAGGATATTAACTTTGTCTCGCAGTACAAAATGTTTGTCATCTTCTGCTGATAATGCTAACGTATGCCAATTGCACAGTGGAGACTACATAAAATTTTGCCTCAGTGCATCGTAATGTTACAGCATAATCGTGACAGACTGCTCCATACATCACCATATTATAGAAAAATTGTAGAAAATTGCCCCATGCATCGATATATTACACCAAAATTATAACGAATGACTCCATACACCACCATTGTTACACAAAATCGTAATAATTTGACCCATACAATATGAACGTGTTGTGAATACCAATGGACAGTGACGATCACATTATCTGTCAAAAAACTGGTTTCAGTTTACCTAAAAACGTGTGCAATGCGTGACACAGTGCTTATGTCCTAAATCGTGGTGACTACCCTTACCCTAGATACTACTGTGAAGCAATGATGATTAGCTGAAATATGGTGAATATCATTACTTTGGATACTGTTGGATGGGGAAATGACGGTCAGTTGACATGCTGACTGTCATTACTCTCAGTCATGGTGATTGCCATTACATCATACTTATGGTTGTATTCAACAATCAAGAAAAATAATGTGCTGATAGTGATGCCACTTACTGGATATCAAACAGTATTCTACCACCAGAAGCTCACAATGTATTTATGCCATAACTAAACAGTGGGTATTAGTTACCTGATTCATAAAGTGTCTTCCTTAACATGACAGCGTGTGTCAGCCATTGGGTTTCAAATAGTATCCCAAGCATCAACAAACTGTAACAGGTTACACCATACAATACCGTTGTTGCGCAAAATAGTAACAAATTGTCCCATACAGTGCAATTGTTACACAAAACTATAACGAACTGCCGCACGTGTCACAAACTACACATGTCACCAGCTAATGAAAGTTCAGCTGCTAGATTTTAAGTAGTATCCCAAGCATCAACAATACACAAAATTGTAACGGACTGCCCCATAGTCACCGACTAATCAAAGTTGTGACATTTTCTGACAAGTTGTGACTTGTTCCAACAAGGAAATGCGTTTAGTCAGTAGGTTAAAACTAGTCAATGCCAGCAAGGCAAGACTAAATTCAACAAGAAAAACATTTCCAAGGGCATGGTCTGATATGTCGATCACCGATTTTGATCCAGTTTTGCAAGGAAAATCTATACTGAAGATACGGAGTCACGCGTTTCACCTTTTTGCTAGCCACTCCCTAGTTTTTTGAAAAAATCGAGGTCACAGTTGATGACGGAAAATCGTATTTTCAGTGCTGTACGCTGAGAGATCATCCAAAATCAAACATTTTATTGCTATAATATTGGGTCCAAAGTTAATAATGTTCAAGTTGTTTAAGCTTTTGTTTTTTCATGCTGTGGATAGGGTACCTGTCATTGTAGGCATCCAACAGAGAGCGGTCAGTGGTCAAGGGGTCGAGGCATTACACTGTAAAACCACTGGTCCGTGTTCGAATCTTGGTTTTGACTTTTTTCATTCGATGTTTTTTTGGTATATCTGATAATATTCTGATAATGGGAATGCCTTAACTTCAAGATGTTTGATTCATTATTAAATGAATTTATATAGTGTACTGACAGTTATTTTCATCGTGATACATGATGCGCTACGATAGGACTTTCTTAGATAATGCCGTGGTTAACAACTAAAGGGATCCTGCTATGAAATGAAAAGACACTCCAGACCATCACTTCTGTA
Source organism: Schistocerca americana (assembly GCF_021461395.2). Lineage (NCBI taxonomy): Eukaryota > Metazoa > Arthropoda > Insecta > Orthoptera > Acrididae > Schistocerca > Schistocerca americana. The sequence continues at coordinate 136,264,363 of NC_060123.1, forward strand.
TGTCGGGCCACTTGGAAGATGACAGTTACGCTGGTATCCCATCACTATCTGAGGTGCTTCCAGACACGTCTTCGCTGGTCATCGGAGCCTAAAATATCGTTATATGGAGCAGAATTGTCTTCAGTGATGAATCGCGATTCGAGTTGAGGTCAAGACATGCGTGGACGCGCCTCGGACACCAGTGGGTACCAACCTGATTGTCGCCTGCCAGACGGCCTGACAACCAGGGCTGATGCTCTGTGCTGTCTTTCATTTCCCAGCGGGACGCCTCTGGATCCGCAGCACCCTTAGAGCATAGTGGTATGTCGACGGTATTCTACACCTTGCTTTGTTGCCCTTCGTGGCAAGCCGTCTGGGCTTACATTTCAGCAAGATAATGCCCGCCAGCACACGGCGTGAGGTTCTACTGCTTGTCTTCGTGCTTGACTAACCTTAATTTGGCCAACAAGTCTGCCGGATCTCTCCCCAATTGAGAACGCTCGGAGCATTATGGGCAGGGCCCTCCAACCAGCTCGGGATGTTGACTATCTAACACGCCAGTTGGAAAGAGTTTGGCACGTTATCCCTCAGGAGGCTATACGACAACTCCATCAATCAATGTCAAGCCGAATAATTGCTTACATAAGGGCAACAGGTGGGCCAACGCTTTTGACTTGCTCTGTTTATGATGCTCCTTCATTTGAATAAATCAGCGAAGTTTTCTGAAGTTGAAATCATTAGTTTGTGTATGTACGTCACACCTATCGATTTCCGTCTCATTCGGACAATTCCTCGGTGGCGCGTCGTTTGTTTTTGTCTTATAGTGGATATTTCCTCATAAATAGATACCAGAAACGTCCCTAAGTGCTGCAACACATGCCTCAACACGTTTCTTCACGTTGGCTGCTACTTCTGGGATGGTCCCATACGCTGGATATTTCATCTTCGATGTTGTAGTTAAGTTGTTCGATTGTGTGAAAGTTGTTCTTATAGACATTATCGTTCAGATTTACTCAAAGAAAAAAGTTGCGGGGTAGATAAATCTGGGGATCTATGCGCCCACAGGTCACATGAAATGATGTGCTCTCCAAAGAACACGCGCAACACTATTCGGTGCGTGTGCTGTTGCACAGTCTTGCTGTAGCCACCAGTGTCGTTCACCAGTCTCTAACAATGTTACGAATTAGATGATGACGTCTGGGTCACGTTCAGTTGTTAGTGTTTCTGAGGAAAAAAATTGTGCCTAAAATTCTTTTGTGCGAAATTTCCCACCATACTCCAGCCTTCTGTGAATGTAATGGGTCTGATGGAAAATTTGAAGGTGCTGTGAACGCCATCTGTTGTTCTGGCTGTTTACATAGCCATTTAGATGAAACTATACTTCATCAAAGTAGAAAACGTAACCCAATATCTGAACACTGTTGCGTATAAAAGACAAAAACCATTGACACTGATGTAGTCTTTCTCCTCTATCAGTTTCTCGAATCTCATCAACAACATGAATGCAGTACAGGCAGAATATGAGCTTTCCTGTAGTTTTACCCACACTCTAATAAGACATTCCAGTTTGCTGACACAGTTTTTGTATCGAATTTCTTGGTGTGGTTAGCAAGGGTGTGCGGACAAGTACTGCTTAACGTAGTGCTACCATGTGAGTCAAATGTTTTTTTTTTTACTTTTATAGGGTAGTTAAATTACAACAGTAGTGCCACTTGTATTTTGTGCTCGAAGTCTTACGTACTTTGACAAATACTTTTATTTTTGCGTAAGATCGAATTTCTGTTCTTGATCAGAGGTCTGTAAATATACTTGGGTGTTACTATAAGCAACGAGCACGTGTTTTGTACTCGAGATCTTTATGTATTAGATAAATAATTTTATTTTGGTGAAAAAATCATATTTTCGAGATGCTGAACTTCGCTGCACTCATATGTCTGGAACCTTGTCCATCACTGTCTTTGACAATGTTGTGTTGTGTTTATATTCCTGTTTCTAGTGGTTGGAATGCATGTAAGGCCACTGTCTGCAAGACACTTACCTTAGACTGCAGCTTTTAATACACCCTCAATTCCCTCCATAGTCACAGGATTTATGAAAACAGTCTTGTATATGCAACCATTTAATAACATCTGCTTTGCATAATTTTTCTCCTCTTTGTTACCCACACTTATGACATTCATCATTTTCAGTTTTCTATTTATGTTGGAAAAGACAGAACATAATCATACAGGTTTGTTTATTTAATACAACATTTCGCGCTACACAAATCAAATATTATCTCCAAAGCAACTATGACGAATTCGCCATAAATACATGTACTATACGTTTATCATACAATGCCAACTTGAAATTATCCTCGATTTTCATTTCCGTTTCGAACATTTGTTTCACAATAGGGCACAATGGCAGCCAAAGCATTCGAAAGCTTATTAACGGTTCGCCCTGCACATACAATTCTACCATCTGTAATTGAACAAAATATGCAAAACAGAAAATGGCAAGAAACAGTAAAACGATGATAAAGAAAAAGTCATTAAGTTAGTGATTGCTAGCTGTTTTTATAACATGTTTTCGTATTGTATCCAGGATACATCTTTTTAAATTCTTCTTTTAGGTTTTTCTCGTATCCCAAAAAAAAAAAAAAAAAAAAAAAACAAGATGAAGTCATCAACATAAAGTAATGAACTTATTAGTGAGGATTCATTCAGTTTGAGATACAATTTAAGTAGTCGATGTAGATTGTTGAAGCAAAGTCAGTAGCAACACATAGGAAGAGACTTTTCGATCCTAACCCAGTTTGATATTAGGTTAAATCTATTTCTGTTATATACAAGACTGTTTTTAACAGCACAACCTAGCTGATTCAATACATATGAGACAGACCTTCTGAAAAGGCATTTTCATATCCTTGTAAGAAACCCACATTTCGAATGTGAAAGCGAATAAACTCACTATCCCATATTTTGCTATCATGAACTGAGGATCTGTAACAACTAAAGATCACTGTATGATTCTAAAAGTTGTATCATTTATTGACATAGGGATCTGCTATGTAATATCAAAATTCAGTTAAATTATATTTTCAAATATGTGGGCCATTCAGCTAATATTAGAGGGGAAAAGATAATGTTTTACATAATTAGGCAATTGGATTCCAAACACATCAGATGCATTAATATTAATAAGATGTGAATCACAGTATTAAATTCTCCATAACTTTGGAAATATAGCTGTGTCACAAGATCGAAGAGCAATTTTGGAATCAATATGACAATGTCTTTAAGATGAGAAGCTTTACACACAGCATTTTACAGTTCACTTAAATTTCGTAACAATTACATTGATTTTATTTCGTTAAGATGGCAGAACGATTTGTGGAAGGAGTAGATGACTCAAACATTGTTGCTACCATATTAATATACGTTATAATTACTATAATATACACGGGACAAACTCTTTTATGTAAAAACTGACATAAATTAAAACAGTGCTAGCCATAAGGCAGCGTACTTCTGCTATGAAGTACATGTTTCTACTTTGAATTTTGTGACCTGTGCAAACTGGTGGGGAGAGGAATACTTATACATAGATTTTTAAGTGACGCCAAAGAACAATTCTGACTAAACGGGCGGGGAGAGACCTGTTTACCCACAGGTTTTCAATTGGGGCCATAAGGCAGTTCTGACCGAATTTATACTTTGTCTGTTATGAACGCCTACCAAAATTAAATTGGTACCAGCGTGTAATGCATCAGAGCATACAATGCGTCGGTGGTAGAACGACCTTACATAGGTCACTTTCTTCGAAAACCATATTTTCTGCTACTCTTTTTGATTTTACCTTTAACAGTTACAGCTGTTAATATAAAATCGGCATGAACCAAAGTACTACTTCTGTAGTTGTTACTATCAGTGTTTTTATCATTGTTGTATATCGATATTACTGGAGCCTTTTCTTCAAATTATGTGACAATTTTCTGCTTTCGAAACTTTACCCCTGAATTTAATACGCCATCCATTAATACCATTCACATTTGTTGTATTCTGATTTTTCGTAGCTTGAATACTGTCGTCAACTTCTTGACTGCCAAGTAATCTAGACTCTATACATCATTTTCATGAAGTTTTACTTCAGTCTTGTGAATACTCGCTTCATACCAAAGGTTTTAAAAATGATTTAGACATTCTTGTCCTGTAACATTATATAAACAAGCAGTGCGTCTTTCTGTTTCTTTTTCTTTTCAGCATTGTTTCGAGGTGCTATCATTTGCCATCCATGAACATCACCTTCTGTGTCTCCTGCGTTGCCGCAGTAACTTTCTAAAGCTTCTTGGTAGTTTCAGAACTTCAGAATGACGACGTCGGCATTTTTCCACGGTTTATAAATCCAAAGCTCATACTCATTTGGCGGATTGAGGCTCTGTCGGTTTCTTCAATGTGTTCTCTGTCTAGTGTCATCAGATATTGTGTGTGTATGTGTGTGTCCTTGAGTTTCTTTGTGAAGATCATCTTTGGGAAGGACGTTCTGTAGCAAATGTTCTACAGTCTGATGTCACTCTTCAGTAGTTGATCCTTTATACTGTATCAGCATAGAAAGCAAAACAGGTGTTTTGTCTGTTGCAGAAGTATAGGCACTGCCACAAATGTAATGGTTCAGCTGTTTGTGTAGATACTGTTGCCGCCTACGAGTACTTAGATTAAAGTAAAACAAGAATAACTTGTTATCTCTTGTGTGAATCCAGTACCTACTAAAACTGATCTATTTTTCCTCTGCGGTTTGTGATCTCTCAGACTGGCTTCTGGGATGTTCGCATTATCCCACATAACCTCTTCAGCTCGAAATCAAATGTCGCATTATTGTGTTACTTGGGTACTGTGGTTATGGCCTATTGCTTTGCCTTCCAGAAGGATTAACAACGAAGCTCTGTATTTTAGACTGCCTCCTAAGGTGTGCAGACTTCAATACCGGATAGTATTGGACGGTTTCTCATAGTCTGACTTCTTCAAGTTGACTCTCGATCCAAGTTTTATCCTAATATGTTTTCCTAAACTCACTTGAATCCTCTCGATGCATATGATAATGTGGCCATAATTCCTATGGAGGTAACGTTTTCTTTCCTTTGGAATTGGCCTCGTATTGGTGAGAGAGATGCAGATTTGGCGTGGTGGATGGGGCACTGTTATAACAGATGACCAAGTGCTCTGTTCTGCTTAGAGTTAGCAGATCGACATCTGGAACCCCTTCTAGATTAGTGTACAACATTCATTGGTTTCGTTGCTCTTCTGTAGCTCGGACGTAACGTTCATGTCTGCCACGGTAAATAAGTTAGTCCCATAGCCATACAATGCTGAATAAGGTATCAGATCTACACAGGGGCTTATGGCTTGAGAGACCAGCGACTGTCATTCCTGTTGTGGCCATCAATCAGAAAACTAGTATAAGGCAGCTCGCTACACTGTCCATCTTGTGCAAGTTTCTTCATCTCTGCATAGCGGTTGCAAGCTACACGTGTTACAATCTGATTACTGTAGTCAAGCCTTGGCATCCTTCTACAATTTTTACCCCCAATCATATACGTTTCCCTGCATTAGAAACTTAACTGTCTCTTGACACCTATGTGTCTTGTCAACCAATCCGTTCTTTCAGTCAAGTTTCTTTTGTCCCCAATTTAGACGCAATGATCCTGGGTGCGGTACGTGTTCGCATCTCTCACCATATGACGATGCATCCAGCGATGTCGAACATGATCGTTTTGGTTGTTCACGTGTTACGAGTTGTGGAAGAATAATGTTGTACGGGCGTACCGACCTCCGAATCTGTGTGTGCACCCACCGGTCAACGCTATTGTGACACTGTGCTTCTTGGTCATGTGCGTCTTCTCAGAGGAGTATTCGGCCCTCATTTTATTTTTATGAACGACAATTCGCGACCCTATCGAACTGCACAGGTGGAGGAACTCTTGGAGTAAGAAGATATCCGCGAATGGACTGATCTGCCAGTTTTCAGGACTTAAATGCATCGAGCACGTGTGGGATACGTTGGGCGCCATATTGCAGCCGTCCACATGCACCATCGACCATTCAGCAGGTGTCAGCCCCGCTGGAATGGAACGTCCTGCGACAAGAACGTCTTACCGACCTCGTGGGCAGCGTGAGAGCGCATTGCAGAGCACGCGTTGCGGTGCGTGGTGATCGCACGCCTTATTAAGAACCATGTCCTGCCTTTTGTTAAGGTTCAGGTGATTATCGTAAATCGCGGTGACTTCAGTCTAACTATTGTTTTTGGATAAAAGTGTCATTTCTTTTCGTCTCATTGCGTATTTCACTCAGGTTACGTTCTGTACTATACTGTAGCAGTTCTTTCTATGTATGGCCCAAGTTTCGTCTAGGTATGTTATTTGGCAGTGAAACATCATACGAAAGTTACTTTTATCCTTACGTCTTGCACACCAGTGTACTGTCTATGGCAGCATAATATTGCTCACATGCTGGCCACGAACATCGCTGAGCGGGCGAGTAGGCATTTGGCATTTCATAACAAGTGCGAGTAACGCAAAGGTAGACCACTCCCTGTAGGATGTTGCTCACGATAGCAGTGAGGGATTATCGCGCTGCCTGCATAGCTGTTTACCCCAGAATAGTGCTGACTGATCGCGAAGCAGGACATTACTTCTCGTAGATCTGAATGTTCTCCTTCTCCAGGTAACCTGCGCGAAATGGTCCCAGTTAATTAAAATTATTCTAATTGTTGTTGTTGTTGTTGTTGTGGTCTTCAGTCCTGAGACTGGTTTGATGCTGCTCTCCATGCTACTCTATCCTGTGCAAGCTTCTTCATCGCCCAGTACCTACTGCAACCTACATCCTTCTGAATTTGCATAGTGTATTGATCTCTTGGTCTCCCTCTACGATTTTTACCCTCCACGCTGCCCTCCAATGCTAAATTTGTGATCCCTTGATGCCTCAAAACATGTCCTACCAACCGATCCCTTCTTCTAGTCAAGTTGTGCCACAAACTTCTCTTCTCCCCAATCCTATTCAATACCTCCTCATTAGTTACGTGATCTACCCACCTTATCTTCAGCATTCTTCTGTAGCACCACATTTCGAAAGCTTCTATTCTCTTCTTGTCCAAACTGGTTATCGTCCATGTTTCACTTCCATACATGGCTACACTCCATACAAATACTTTCAGAAACGACTTCCTGACACTTAAATCAATACTCGGTGTTAACAAATATCCCTTCTTCAGAAACGATTTCCTTGCCATTGCCAATCTACATTTTATATCCTCTCTACTTCGACCATCATCAGTTATTTTACTCCCTAAATAGCAAAACTCCTTTACTACTTTAAGTGTCTCATTTCCTAATCTAATCCCCTCAGCATGACCCGATTTAATTTGACTACATTCCATTATCCTCGTTTTGCTTTTGTTGATGTTCATCTTATATCCTCCTTTCAAGACACTGTCCATTCCGTTCAACTGCTCTTCCAAGTCCTTTGCTGTGTCTGACAGAATTACAATGTCATCGGCGAACCTCAAAGTTTTTATTTCTTCTCCATGGATTTTAATACCTACTCCGAATTTTTCTTTTGTTTCTTTTACTGCTTGCTCAATATACAGATTGAATAACATCGGGGAGAGGCTACAGCCCTGTCTCACTCCTTTCCCAACCACTGCTTCTCTTTCATGCCCCTCGACTCTTATAACTGCCATCTGGTTTCTGTACAAATTGTAAATAGCCTTTCGCTCCCTGTATTTTACCCCTGCCACCTTCAGAATTTGAAAGAGAGTATTCCAGTTAACGTTGTCAAAAGCTTTCTCTAAGTCTACAAATGCTAGAAACGTAGGTTTGCCATTTCTTAATCTTTCTTCTAAGATAAGTCGTAAGGTTAGTATTGCCTCACGTGTTCCAAAATTTCTACGGAATCCAAACTGGTCTTCCCCGAGGTCCGCTTCTACCAGTTTTTCCATTCGTCTGTAAAGAATTCGCGTTAGTATTTTGCAGCTGTGACTTATTAAACTGATAGTTCGGTAATTTTCACATCTGTCAACACCTGCTTTCTTTGGGATTGGAATTATTATATTCTTCTTGAAGTCTGTAGGTATTTCGCCTGTCTCATACATCTTGCTCACCAGATAGTATAGTTTTGTCATGACTGACTCTCCCAAGGCCATCAGTAGTTCTAATGGAATGTTGTCTACTCCCGGGGCCTTGTTTCGACTCAGGTCTTTCAGTGCTCTGTCAAACTCTTCACGCAGTATCTTATCTCCCATTTCATCTTCATCTACATCCTCTTCCATTTCCATAATATTGTCCTCAAGTACATCGCCCTTGTATAAACCCTCTATATACTCCTTCCACCTGTCTGCCTTCCCTTCTTTGCTTAGAACTGGGTTGCCATCTGAGCTCTTGATATTCATACAACTGGTTCTCTTCCCTCCAAAGGTCTCTTTAATTTTCCTGTAGGCAGTATCTATCTTACCCCTAGTGAGACAAGCCTCTACATCCTTACATTTGTCCTCTAGCCATCCCTGCTTAGCCATTTTGCACTTCCTGTCGATCTCATTTTTGAGACGTTTGTATTCCTTTTTGCCTGCTTCATTTACTGCATTTTTATATTTTCTCCTTTCATCAATTAAATTCAATATTTCTTCTGTTACCCAAGGATTTCTATTAGCCCTCGTCTTTTTACCTACTTGATCCTCTGCTGCCTTCACTACTTCATCCCTCAGAGCTACCCATTCTTCTTCTGCTGTATTTCTTTCCCCCATTCCTGTCAATTGTTCCCTTATGCTCTCCCTGAAACTCTGTACTACCTCTGGTTCTTTCAGTTTATCCAGGTACCATCTCCTTAAATTCCCGCCTTTTTGCAGTTTCTTCAGTTTCAATCTGCAGTTCATAACCAATAGATTGTGGTCAGAATCCACATCTGCCCCTGGACATGTCTTACAATTTAAAACCTGGTTCCTAAATCTCTGTCTTACCATTATGTAATCTATCTGATACCGTTTAGTATCTCCAGGATTCTTCCAGGTATACAACCTTCTTTCATGATTCTTGAACCAAGTGTTAGCTATGATTAAGTTATGCTCTGTGCAAAATTCTACAAGGCGGCTTCCTCTTTCATTTCTTCCCCCCAATCCATATTCACCTACTATGTTTCCTTCTCTCCCTTTTCCTACTGACGAATTCCAGTCACCCATAACTATTAAATTTTCCTCTCCCTTCACTACCTGAATAATTTCTTTTATCTCGTCATACATTTCATCAATTTCTTCATCATCTGCAGAGCTAGTTGGCATATAAACTTGTACTACTGAAGTAGGCATGGGCTTTGTGTCTATCTTGGCCACAATAATGCGTTCACTATGCTGTTTGAAGTAGCTAACCCGCACTCCTATATTTTTATTCATTATTAAACCGACACCTGCATTACCCCTATTTGATTTTGTATTTATAACCCTGTAATCACCCGACCAAAAGTCTTGTTCCTCCTGCCACCGAACTTCACTAATTCCCTCTATATCTAACTTTAACCTATCCATTTCCCTTTTTAAATTTTCTAACCTATCTGCCCGATTAAGGGATCTGACATTCCACGCTCCGATCCGTAGAATGCCAGTTTTCTTTCTCCTGATAACGACGTCCTCTTGAGTAGTCCCCGCCCGGAGATCCGAATGGGGGACTATTTTACCTCCGGAATATTTTACCCAAGAGGACGCCATCATCATTTAATCACACAGTAAAGCTGCATGTCCTCGGGAAAAATTACGGCTGTAGTTTCCCCTTGCTTTCAGCCGTTCGCAGTACCAGCACAGCAAGGCCGTTTTGGTTAATGTTACAAGGCCAGATCAGTCCATAATCCAGACTGTTGCCCCTGCAACTACTGAAAAGGCTGCTGCCCCTCTTCAGGAACCACATGTTTGTCTGACCTCTCAACAGATACCCCTCCGTTGTGGCTGCACCTACGGTACGGCCATCTGTATCGCTGAGGCACGCAAGCCTCCCCACCAACGGCAAGGTCCATGGTTCATGGGGGGGATTCTAATTGTAATAAATGAAAAGCACCAGTTTGCTTCTGTTTTACAATATTACTTTTATTGTTAACCGGTTTTCGGCTTGCAAGGCCATCTGCAGACGTTTACTGAGTATTATCACCAAAGAAGTTACAATGTTTGCAAACAACGTTGGAAGAGAATTAACACGTCTAGACCGAAGTAGAAACATAGAGTAAGTAGCATCTTTGACAGTGTGGTGGTAATGCAATGAAAAAGTAAAAATTGAACAGTACATAAATAACAATGGAGTAGACAGGAAAATCTTTAGCACAAAATAGGAATAGCATGCCTACATAACAGTTTCTATCAATAAACAAAACCAATAAAATAAAATAAAATTAGTACTAGACAAGGCTTCATCAGGAGGTATGAAACAGGGAGAGTGATACACAAACAAATTAAAAGAAGACACAATTATCAATGTAACTACAGAATACATAAGGAACTTAAGCAATAACAATAAGATAAACAGAAATAAATAAATGCAGGAAAATTGAGCTGTTTGAGGGAACCTACAGTAAATGCAATCTTTGAGAGTGTGGTGGTACTGCATTTTAACATTAAAACTATAATCAAAACAGTGGCTGTGTAACAGTTTTAATTAAATAAATGAGCAAAGTAAAATATGTACAGTATTTATTGAGTCAACTACAAGGGGTGTTAAACATGGACAGTAATACAAGTACCAGTTAAAAGAAAGCCTTAACTATTGAAATTACAGTCTATATGGAATACACAGACAACTTCAGCAAAACAAAACAATTTAATGAATACAAGAAAATGAGAATATGTAGGAAGAGACAGTGTGGGAAGTAATGAACAACAGAGATGATTGTACATGAAGTGTAGGAGAGGGGAAGTGTTGAGCTGTGTCTGGTAATTTAGGATTAGATCTGGACTGTGAGCAAGATGTTTGTTAATTTCCAGGGCTTTCAGCAGGTTGAGTTTATGGCCTTTGTTTGCTAAGTGAAGTACATGGGACACTGGCTGGTAGTTGTGACCGTCACTCAGTACATGCTCAGCAAATGCAGAGTCTGAATTCTGCAACCTCCAGTTGCGTTCATGTTCAGCCAGTCTAGTTGATATGTCTCTGCCTGACTGGCCAATATAAAATTTGTCACAATCAGAACAGGTTGGCTAATAACTGGATCTTATGTTTGCTATTAAAAACACACTGGGCTGTCGTGTTCCTGATATAGTAGGAAAGCCTACTGTATTCTAATTGTATCTACAGGGCAGGATTTTATCGTCTTGAAATTTACAGCTTAAACACTTTCAGTTCTGATCACTTATTATTCAGTTGTTGGCGAGATTTACTTCGCCACTAGCTAGAAAAGTTTTACAAAGTCGCTCCTGGTATTGTTTCCCTTCTGTCCGTAATCTTCAGTGGTTTAGATTTTGTACAACTCTTTATTTTTACTCGTTGGAAATACTGTTTGTGTTTGGCGTGGTTTAAAGCAAATTAACTATTCGTAATTCTTATTCACAGTAAATGCTGAATGTAACGATACTTTTAAATAGGTGGTGAGTGCTACGCTGCTATAGCGACACCCCGTTCGTTCTCTTTCGCGGTGGGACCTCAGAGCGGTGTGTTCTGTAATGAAACTTACTGACTTTAACTCATATTTCCACTTACATACAGTCAAAGAATAGAAAGCTGTAGGGTATTTATCAGAGGGTTGCGGTTCACATGGCGCCAGACATCACGATCCAGTCTACCGTAGTTCCACTACACCACTTAGGGCAATGATGTTGGGCTGATGTTTCACTATCCATTGCCAGATGTGAGCCGTTAATTGTCGGTCATTTAGCAAATTCTCTGGTGATGTTCCGCATTGACGTGAAATGTCAGACACCATTTCCGCATCAGACTGCTTCATTCGATAGGGAAGTGACGACAAAATCAAAACAGTGATATATCACCGTTACTTCTGTTGTTGTATATAAAATGTGTGTCAGGTCTGATGCGTTTTCCAATGCACTGTCAGGGGCTGCAGAAACGCTACGTCAAGACTGGAAAAAAAGATGGTCAGTGAAAAATGCTGCTCGAGGTCTCAGACAACGGCAATAAAGGGAAAAAAAAGATCTGAACACGGACGAAGGAACAACGCGAAATGGACAACGGGCATATTCTATGGCAAGGTACGAACGGATATTATGATGCAACATAACAGGATGTAAAATGTGTGGTCGATATTTTTTTTCCTTCTTGTTTACAGAGTGGTGCCGGTTTAACTAACTACGTGTCGAGAGTCATCACTCGCAGGATCAATGGTGACAAGCGACAGACGATAGCACGCAGGTCACCGTTAGTTTCACAACAGGCCTCTGGCGAATAATAAGCCGAGTTGATCACACAATGCTGAGCCAATACATTAGGACCAGCTGTTTAATGGCGTGTTGGTCTACCTCTGAAGCAGCAGTTGTGCGTCGAATAGGTTAGGGAAGTCCTTCGAAGGTTTCCGGCGGTAAGTTGCATCAGATGTCGAAGCACAGGTCACGCTGTTCTCGTAAATTACGCGACGGTGGTTTAAGGGCGTGAAGCTAGTGCCCTAAGGCGTACCAGATGTGTTCCATCCGTTTCAGACCGGGCGAATTTGGTGCCCAACAATCCGCCTCAAAGCATTGTAGCATGATTCTGGCCTTGGGACACAGACAGAAATAGCATGCAAGGATGCAGGTGGTCCACAGTAATGTTCAAATAGTCACAGCTGTGATGGATTCTTCGGTTACTACCACACGATCCATAGAATCCCAAATGAATATCGCCTACGACGTAATACTATCCCCATCGACCTACGTCCGATGGGACGTGCATGTTTTGAGCAACCATTCGTCTGGATGACGGCGTATTGGGTAACGACCATCAACCTGGTGTAACAAGAAACTAGGTTCATCCGACCAGGCGACACGTTTGCACAGATTCACAGTGCAGTCTCGATGATCCCGCGCACACCGAAATCGTAACTGAAGATTTCGTTGGGTCAATGTCGGAATGTGCAGGGGCCGTCTGCTACAGGCCCCTGCACTGAACAGAGTGCTCCGAAACACTTGTGACCACTCTCTGTCGTCAAATCTGCCACACCGCTTATCCCGCTTTACAGATCGGGCTAGACTCCGATCAACACGTTCTGCGCGGCCGTCCAACACATTGTCGCCTACTCGTGGGTTCACCCTTCTTCAGCCACTTCCCATATATGTTCAAAACAGTAGAATGCCAACAGGCGGCCAGCTTCGCCGTTTGCGAGATTCACTTTTCCAGGCGTCGTGCCATAACTACCTGCCCTTGGAAGCCCATTTGCAGAACGTTTCGTCGCTAGAATGATACCCCATTCTTCTCCTTTTCATTTGTGTACTTTTATTACCGCATCAGGTGAACGCAGCGCCACCATGTGGCGTTCAGTCTCGTGTACGTACGACCTCTTTGCACTCCGACGTCGTTCCAGATCTCGTTTCATCAGCACACTATCCCTTTCGTCGACTAGCCTAGATGCAGTACACCAGTTAGTTAGTCTGGTAACTTACTATTAGTAATAATATTATTTCGTTAAATATGAAATGAGTGTAATATATGGCAACATTTTGTTAGAAAACACTAGCCGATTTTATGGCAATAAGTATCACTTAGTGTTCTTCTAATTACAATTGCACGAAACTGATTTTTCGTGCAATATACGTTTTGCCTTTATTATTCGATAGGAATCATCAGTTGCCTAAAATACAGACATATTTGTGCTTACACTAGTTTGTTTTACATATTGGACGTTGTACTCAGAGCTTATAAGCACTTCTGGTTCTTTCTGATTTTTTTTTTTTTTTTTTTTTACAACGTAATAATACTTTAACTTTTTACCCACAAAAATCGTTGGCGCTGCTCTACAAGTGTTCATGTTCCGGTTGTATAAATGTTATTCTGCTTGTTGTCATTTGCAATTTCATTTGCACAACACAAGGATATGACCATCCTTTACTTCATGATGTTTTGGACGTATTGCCGACAGCTGAATGTTATTGTCAGTTGTTGAATGTGTGTTTTTGATATGTCTGTCTGCGTCTGTCTGTCTGTCTGTCTGTGTGTGTGTGTGTGTGTGTAAATTTGCATTTGTTTTAGTATGATGTTTTTACTTTTTATTTTCCTTTATTAGGTTTAGCAGAGAGTTTGTGTTGATATGAGTGTGCTTCTTTGTCATCTGCTTGCTCTCTGTAACGACTTTCTGGATATGGTAGTTTTCCTGCATGGCGATAAGGCACTTGTGATTATTTACCGTGATAATTTTTATACTTTGTTCTAAGCTGTCAGGATGATGGTTCTGGTGCTTCAAGTGACATGGGAATGTGCAGTGGTTTCCTTCATTCCTCCAGTACCTGATGTGTTATTTTTAGCGTGTTTTAAAATTCCGATCTATCATTCGTATGAGTACTGCGTCATAACTTTGACACTGAAGTTTGTATACTCCTGTTCCCTTGAATTTCTCCCTCTTGGCTGTCTGTTGCCTTAAGTTTGTTTGGAAATTTGCATAGTTGTATATATTATATAGAGACTCTGTTTCTTTGGGAGGTTTGCACTCTATGCCATAGTGTCCCATGTACTTTGTTTCTCTGTTTTGTTGTCATTGTGTATTTGTGTTATGTGTTTTTGTGGATCTGAGGCTTGTGCATTATCCTACAGGCTGGATCCGTTGGATGTGTTATGTTTGTTTTGTATTTGTGTTTTAATTTTTGGTTGAGTCTGTGTACTACGTGTGTCTCATACCATTGTTTCTAGCTATCTCTGTGCTTGTATTCGTTTCTCTTTCATTATATCTCCTGTTGAGAAGAATCCTGTTTATTCTGTATAAAATATACCTTGGTGCAGCTATTTATTGTGGGGACAATTGGATGCGGCTGTTGGTTTTCTGTACATCTTGAAAGAATGTTTGCCGTTTTCCTTTATTAATGTTAGTCGAGAAAATTTATTTGGTTTTTATTTTTATTTTTCTAGTGTAAAATTTATGTTTTGATATTCTTTGTTGAGTAGTTTGGGAAGTTCATTAATTTTTTCATGTGGTTCATCTACCAGACAATTAATATCATCTATGTATCTGTGCCAATATATAATTCTAAACCTTTTATCAGTGGCTATATTTTCAAATATCTGGTTTTCTAAATGACTGTCAAAAATGTCCGCTAGGTTTCCTGATATTCTGGACCCCATGATAGTCCAGCTCTTTACAGATAATATTCACCCTCAAATTGGAAACACTGTGATCATTTTCAGCATGTTTGTTATTTCTGGTATTGTTTATGTAGTAAGTTGCTGTGGAATATGGGATTTTATTCTGTGATTTCTATTGTTCATGTGATGGGGATGGAAGTGTACATATTTTCTATGTAAATGAAATCAGTTATGTTGTGTGTGGTATCTTTGTGTTCTGTATGTGTTTAGGATCCTGTGGTTTTCACCGTTCTATCAGTTTGTGTCTTACAGCGTTTATGATTATTTTTTGGAGGTGTTTAGCCATGTGTTATGTTGTAGCTTTCTTGGAATTTATAACTGTCTCGTAGATAGACTATGGTCAGCTTGTTTATGAGTACTGTTATATTTACTTTTTCTGCGTCAGTTATTATACTTTTGTTGGTTGTTAATATTTGTCTCAATGTTTCCATAGTGGCTGCTTGTGTGCCGTTGTTCTTATTATGTTTCCGCTGCGTTTAGGTAATTGTTTCCATTTCATTGATACCCTGTGAAATCGTCCTGTTTTCTTTCCTTACAGTGACGAAACTGGAAAGTGTTACACGATATAGCAATAGTCCGATATTTATCAAACTTTGTGAAGATGATCATTATATAAATTTTATTAAGTGAATAAACTTTCATTCCATTTGGACATCAGTATGAGGTGTGACCCCACAGACACGAAGATACTTTTGTGTTTGTTGCGACACGGCAGCAAACAGTCTCTGAATATCATCTTGAGGAATTTCTTGCTGTATCTGAAACAAGTGCTGTGTCAGTTCACGATGATTGTGGACTGGGGTCTGGTATGAAAATATACGACCGCTCACCACATCCCATTCTATGGATGACAAATCGGTCTAGTGGGCGATTTGTGGATATATAAATTGTTCAAGGCGTTTGT
The DNA here is from genome assembly GCF_021461395.2 of Schistocerca americana. Lineage (NCBI taxonomy): Eukaryota > Metazoa > Arthropoda > Insecta > Orthoptera > Acrididae > Schistocerca > Schistocerca americana. The sequence goes on from NC_060123.1 coordinate 136,280,523, forward strand.
GGTGTGAACTTCAGTGTGCGATCTTACGTTATCCTGCTAGAATACGCCTCTTGGTAGCCTAGTCATGTAGGTTATGACAGGGTTTACCATTTTTGCCAAATACTAGCGAGCATTCGGCCTGCTTTCAACAATTACGAAATCATTCCTATTATCGAATAGCTCCCCACATTATTATTCCAGAAGTTGATGAAGGCATCGCTATTTTCTGCGATGTTTCACCGAGCTGTCTGTGAGCTCGTGGGCATCGATGACATCGCCACAAAGAGAAGCGAGGTTCATTGTCGAAGAAAGCAAATTGGGACTCACTGTTTCAGTTGACTCTGACTCTACACCACTTAAGCGTCTATTGTCTGCTGAATGATGACAGTGGTAAACTGCGCATGGCGACTCGAGATGTCTGCCCAGCTTCCTGCAACTACCCCCACTGTTCGTGGTGACACTCTGACTCTAACTCTTACACGGATTTCAACAGTTGTCTTCTGTATATCTGTCAGCGCCAGTGAAACAATCCTAAGATCTTCTCACAGTGTAGTCTTTCCAGAAGGAGATGTGTCTGCTCTTCTGGCCCAAATTATTATGCTGAGTCCATTTCTTCGCCACGCGTCATGCAGCCATTGCACAACTGTCTGCCTTCTGTCGCCATGATGGTTCCACGTTCTTCATGTCAGTGATACGACTTTCTAGGAATGCGAAGATGGCGGTAAGCTACAAGTGCTCATCTCTGGACATTATGTGTTACGATCTCCATCTCGAAAGTTCTAGTAACATTAGAGACAATCAGCAGCTGTCATGTACTGACGCTATCTTTCATCTGTAGAAATGGCGTTTTTCTCTACTGAAGCAAAGCGTGAATAAAGCTAAAATTTTAATAAACATATGACACCGACATGGAAACACAGCAGTGTCGGTTTGGCAGTATTCGGTCAAGGTTTTCATTGTGTAACACTTTCCATTTCAAAAGTACGATCGTATGGGGTAAAAGTACGATTACATAGGGTATCAGCGAAATTTGTGATTGGATTGGGGAGTTTTTGGTAAGGAGGACGCAGCCTGTTGTCTTGGCTGGAGGGTCATCGTCAGATGTAGAAATAGCTTCAGGTGTGCCCTAGGAAAATGTGTTGGGACCCTTGCTGTTCATGTTGTTTATTAATGACCTTGCGGACAGACTTTTTTCAGATGACGCAGTCATCTATAGTGAAGTACCGTCTGAAAGAAACTGCGTAAATATTCAGTCAGATCTGAGTAAGATATCAAAGTAGTGCAGAGATTGTCAACTCGCTTTAAATATTCAGGAATGTTGAATTGTGCACTTTAGAAAACCAAAAAACCTAGTATCCTATGAATATCATTGAGTCACAGTTGAAACCGACCAACTCAAGGAAATACGTGTGGACAACAGTTTTTGGGATGTGAAATGGGATGATCACATAGATTCAGTCTAGGGTAGAGCAGTTGATAGACTTCGGTTTATTGGTAGAATACTGGGACAATGCAATCAGTCTACAAAGGAGATTGCTCTAAAATCATTCGTGGATCCTTTATGGAATATTGCTCAAGACCAGTAGCAAAAGGATTGTTGTTGTTGATGTTGTTTGATGCAGCTATCCATGCTACTCTATCCTGTTCCAGCTTCTTCATCTCCCAGTACCTACTGCAACCTACATCCTTATGAATCTGCTTAGTGTATTCATCTCTTGGTCTCCCTCTACGATTTTTACCCTCTACGCTGACCTCCAGTGCTAAATTTGTGATCCCCTGATGCCTCAGAATACTTCCTACCAACCGGTCCCTTCTTCTAGTCAAGTTGTGCCACAAACTCCTCTTCTCCCCAATTCTATTCAATACCTCCTCATTAGTTATGTGATTTACCCATGTAATCTTTAGCATTCTTCTGTAGCACCACATTTCGAAAGCTTCTATTCTCTTATTGTCCAGACTATTTATCGTCCATGGTTCACTTCCATACATGGCTACACTCCATACAAATACTTTCAGAAACGACTTCCTGACACTTAAATCTATACTCGATGTTAACAAATTTTTCTTCTTCAGAAACGCTTTCCTTGCCATTGCCAGTCCACATTTTATATCCTCTCTACTTCGACCATCATCAGTTAATTTCCTCCCCCAATAGCAAAACTCCTTTACTACTTTAAATGTCTCATTTCTTAATCTAATTCCCTCAGCATCACCCGACTTAATTCGACTACATTCCATTATCCTCGTTTTGCTTTTATTGATGTTCATCTTATATCCTCCTTTCAAGACACTCTCCATTCCGTTCAATTGCTCTTCCAAACCCTTTGCTGTCTCTGACGGAATTACGTCATCGGCAAACCTCAAAGTTTTTATTTCTTCTCCATGGATTTTAATACCTACTCGGAATTTTACGTTTGTTTCCTTTACTGCTTGCTCAATATACAGATTGAATAACATCGGGGAGAGGCTACAACCCTGTCTCACTCCCTTCCCAACCACTGTTTCCTTTTCATGTCCCTCGACCGACTCTTATAAGTACCATCTGGTTTCTGTACAAATTGTAAATAGCCTTTCGCTCCCTGTATTTTACCCCTGCCACCTTCAGAATGTGATAGACAGTATTCCAGTCAACATTGTCAAAAGCTTTCTCTAAGTCTACAAATGCTAGAAATGTAGGTTTGCCTTTCCTTAATCTAAGGTAAGTCGTAGGGTCAGTTCTGCCCCACGTGTTCCAACATTTCTATGGAATCCAAACTGATCCTCCCTGAGGTCGGCTTCTGTCAGTTTTTCCATTCGTCTGTAAAGAATTCGCGTTAGTATTTTGCAGCCGTGGCTTATTAAACTGATAGTTCGGTAATGTTCACATCTGTCAACACCTGCTTTCTTTGGGATTGGAATTATTATATTATATAAAGGATTAACAGGGGATATTGAACGTACACAGAGAAGAGCAGCACGAATGGTCACAGGTTTGTTTGACCCGTGGGAGATTGCCGCAGAGATACTGAACGAACTGAACTGGAAGACTATTGAAGATAGACGTAAACTATCGCGAGAAAGTCTACTCACAAATTTTCAAGAATCAGCTTTAAATAGTGATTCTGGGAATATGCTACAACACCGAACTTATCGCTCGCATAGCGATCGTGAGGACAAGACTGACTAACTACAGCACACACAGCTGAATTCAGACAATCATGCTCCCGGGGCTCAATACATGAATGGAACGGGAGGAAATCCTAATAACTGTCGCAATGGAACGTACCCTCAACCATGTACTTCGCAGTGGTTTGCAAAGTGTAGAATTAGGTGTAGATTTTGTAATTTTTTTTTTAAATTTTGGAAGTTTACGTCAACATGGCTGCAATGTGCTGTCGACAAAAGATGTAATAATCAGTCTCTGTGATAAAAGACGTAACAATCAGTTTCTGTGTTAGCAGTGGCAGTCCCTCACGATCCAGTCAAATTGTTATCAAGTTAGAAATACTGTCGAGCGTTGCGACAATTATTTGTCGCCATCTGCGAAAGTAACTGTCTCGTCATGTGATCTCGGTGTGTAAAGTCTATTGGAGAAGTCTGGGCGTCGTTGTAAGACAGTATCACACTCCAGTGACTAGGGTATTAAAGCGTCCGTGTCCACTGATCAGTCATCGATGAATGTTTCTGCCACTCTAGCATTCGTGTGTAATTAAAGTTTGAAAGGGACCGGAGTGATTTACATTAGATATGCTGTTGATGGGGCTTTAAACTGGCAAAAAATGTTATTATCAGTCGGTTATTTTCTGCTTGGATGGATTTCACTGCATGAAGTTATTCATTACACGAAAACAATAGCATCACCTCGCGAGACAGAAACAGAAAAAGTTGCTAGCAGGTTTAAAAGGTTCAAAGGGCTCTGAGCACTATTGGACTTAACTGCTGTGGTCATCAGTCCCCTAGAACTTAGAACTACTTAAATCTAACTAACCTAAGGACATCACACACATCCATGCCCGAGGCAGGATTCGAACCTGCGACGGTAGCGGTCGCGCGGTTCCAGATTGAAACGCCTAGAACCGCTCGGCCACACCGACCGGCTTATTTGTATCAATACCCGTTTCAGTTTTACGACAACCCTCAACCGCCGTAATTCATGTATATCTTCAGAAATACTACGTTTTTGTCGTCTGAATGTTGTGCGTTGCACCTGCCTTTCATTCTGTAATCCGTACATCCTTGCTTCGCATTTTTATTCACAAAACACACACACACTCATTTAGATTCAGCAGTATACCGACGCAGCGCAGCATTCGCCATGTGGCCGACGTTTGTTTACGTCGGCAAATACTCCTAAAGCGCTCGAAATGTGATTTGGTATAAATAAAGTTACATAAAAAGTGGCTGGTTGTTGTATTTACAAGTAAAGCCTGTGGTCCACTTCCTATTGGCACTACTACACGACTATCGTTTAGAAGTGGAAATGATGGCAATGCATTAGGGAGTCTCAAATAACACATCTCGGAAAACGAAGCTGTTGCCAGACTGGTATGGAATGACGCAACAAGCAGCAGTTACAGCGGCACTCCGAGCGGGCCGGGCTGCCGCTATGAGGGCGCCCGAGGTTCCCTTTAAGGGCGCGGTTGAGATTTGACGTCGGCGGCCGGCAGGTGAGGGTGGCAAGCGACGTCACGGCGCCACGTTGCCATGGAGACGCCGCCCCGCCGTTATTGGGCTCTGGAGCCGAATTTAGAAGCGGCCACATCCCCGAGGGCGAGTAATCGAGTCACCTGCGCCCACGCACGCTGGATTTCGCTCCAAAGTTTCACCGCCCCGCACCGAAACGGGACGCCACAAAAGGGTCGCGTTATTAGACGGGAGGTAACTGGGGGTGACATTAGAAAGTTACACAAAAAAGAAAAAAAAGCTAAAAGGAAACTTCAGATGTGCGCTGTATCTGTAAGTAAATTAAACTAAACTAAACTCCCGCCCGAACAGGCCATTAGGCCCAACGGTACCGACCGGCCGGCGTGTCATCCTCAGTCCACAGGCGTCACCGGATGCGGATATGGAGAGACATGTGGTCCGCTCTCCCGTAGGTCGGTTTCCGAGACCGGAGCCGCTACTTCTCAGTCAAGTAGCTCCTCAGTTTGCCTCACAAGGGCTGAATGCACCCCACTTGCCAACAGCGCTCGACAGACCGGACGGTCACCCATCCAAGTGCTAGCCCAGCCCGACAGCGCTTAACTTCGGTGATCTGATAGCAACCGGTGTTACCATTGCAGCATGGCCGCTGGCGTATTTCTAAGTAACGGATGTGATTATTGTAGCGGATCCTCCCCTAGAAGCATTTTGAAACAGTGGATGGTTCCGCCTTGGATGTTATCTCTCGCTTATTATTGTAGGGTACTATGAAATGCCCGAAGGTGGGGAACGTTGCGGAAGAGTTACAGACAAGTAGCCGGCAATACGTACAGGAGCAAGTTAGACTAAATCGTGACACGTTAAACTTGTATACCCGACCGGGACTCGATACCGGCGAACATTTACACGAGTTTCAAATCAGCGCACACTCTGCTTCAGAGTGCTTCAATCTGGAAACTATACCCCCAGACCACGCACAATGGACATGGATGCCTGCAAGTGATCAGACAGGATGCTTACGTACGTGTCACCTACCAGAGCCGTATCTAGACGTATCAGGGGTCCCATATTACTGCAACATGCCCCACACCATTACACAGCCTCTACCAGCTTGAGCAGTCGCCTGCTGACGTGCAAGGTCCATGAATTCATGAGTTTCTCCCCATACCCGTACATGTCCATTCGCTCGATACAATTTGAAACGAGATTCGTCCGACCAGGCAACATGCTTCTAGTCGTTAGCAGTCCAGTGTCGGTGTTGGCGTGCCCAGGCGAGGCGTAAAACTTTGTGTCGTGCAGTCATCAAAGGTACACGAATGGAACGTCAGCTCCAAAAGCCCATATCCATGATGTTTCGTTGAATGGTTTGCACGCTGACACTTGTTGATAGCTCAGATTTGAAATCTGCAGCAGTTTGCGGAAAGGTTGCACTTCCGTCACGTTGAACGATTCTCTTCAGTGGTCGTTGGTCCTGTTCTTGCAGGATCTTTTTCCGGTGGCAGCGATGTCAGAGATCTGACTTTTTACCGGATTGCTGTTATTCACGGTCCACTCGTGAAATGGTCGTACGGGAAAATCACCTCGGAGATGCTATGTCTCATCGCTCGAGCGCCGACTATAAGATCACGTACAAACTCGCTTAAATATTGATAACCTGCCATTGTAGCAGCAGTAACCAACCTAACAACTGCGCCAGACACTTGTTGTCTTATGTAAGCGTTGCCGACCGTAGTGCCGTGTTCTGCCTGTTTTCATATCTATGTATTTGAATATGCATGCCTATACCAGTTTCTTTGGCGCTTCAGTGTACCAGCATGCATCATATGTAATGGAACCGCTCACGTTACACAAAACTGTCTCGGTCGAAAATTCCGTCTTGAACTCAACCTAACTAAACGTAAACCTTTACTTTCTAACCTCGTAGCTGTAATAAATAGAGAACCGTTAGCAAACAATGCCACATGAGCTGAGAGTAATTCAATTGCTGTTAATGGTCCCGAGCCTGTAAACAGTAAGACTGAACACCGTATTGATGTTTCAGACCAACGTGTATTTCCGCCTTTAGGTATTCGTGAAAAGAGTGAGAGCGTTTAGGAGCGGGAAATATTGATCAGTTATTTAACTGTTAAGCCGAGGATGGTAGCATAGCTGAAGACGGTGGCACAGTTGCTAATAGAAATGTCGAACATTGTACCAGAATACACGAGATATAAGTACTAATAGCTTTCGGATGAAGCAAAAGAAGTAGGGAACTGGCGGAGAAAGGGTAATTTTGATATCAAATTGATATGAAAATTAATTAAATCGATCAATTAATCACCCTGCCTCCGTCCACCCCCGCCCACTCCCGCCCCCGCCCACGCTCACCCTCGCCCCCAGATGATGTCATGTGTTTTCTCATTTGCACGTGTGCCCCAGTTCCCTCCTCCCCCTCCTCTCCTCCCCCCTGCCCCAAACGACCCTGTTGGTGCAGTGGATAAGTCCCTGCAGTCGGACTATTCATCTGTGTCCTTGGCGGCTCAGATGGATAGTGCGTCTGCCATGTAAGCAGGAGATCCTGGGTTCGAGTCCTAGTCGGGGAACACATTTTCAGCAGTCCCCATCAAGGTTTGTCAACAACACCTATCGGCAGCTGAGGGTTTCAATTAATTATCATTTAAAAGCAATTGTTCTCCAGCGCCGAATGGCGGACGGCTGGAGGCGAGGGGGGGGGGGGGGTGCGTGTCTGCTGTGGTGGTCACCGGACACAGCTGCTCTCTGCCCGGGGGGAGGGGGCGTCGTGTGGGGGCTCTATCGGTATATTTTAGACGAACAAGTTGTAATTGAGGTGGCTGTCCTCTTATCTCCTATTGTTTAGTTCACTAGGTGCAGGGATAAGAGCATCGCCTTAAGGCTGTGGCCATATGACTGAAAGCCGAGTGCAGGCCTTAGAGGGTGGTAGCGGGGGCATGAGATACTCGGCAGAGCATCGTAGAGGGGGAGTGGGAGGCATGAAGGGAAGTGAGAAGGCATTGGTTTTTGGCAGTTTGTGATTGTACATCGAGAGGAACGCACGTTCAACTACCACCTCCTCTGCAATCTGCCGTCTTTTAGGATAACGGTTTTCCCCCAGTACATGCGCTGCATTATGACCCATTCATTACGGGTGCTGGTTTTTTCACGACAATTTCGAAGCGCAATTAGATCTGTGATGCACTTTTTTCCCACCATTTGTGGTAGCATGTATTGGTTTGGATTACCTGGCCTGTAGTATGGCTTTTGAGCAGACATCTGTAGCGATCTCTGACGTCAAACAGCGATAGATACTGTAGGCTTACAGGTAACAAACGTTTTAAACTCCTCTCTGGCCAACACCAGCATCTTGTCAGTTGAACATGTCTCCCACCAAAAAGAATAAAGATAGTACCTTACACCCCTGCCTTTTCTGCCAGCTTGTAGGTGTAGGGTAAAGTTTGAGTGTGTCTGTCGCTAGCGTCGAGTGGTATTGCGAATTTTTTTTTTAGCAGGATAACACCAGTTGTATGGTATCGTCAGTTTGTGAGCTGTATTGCGCTTTTATGCCATCCTTGTGTAGCGCTATGAATGTAGTTGTGTAATTAGGCCCAATCTTTGTGATTAATTACATAAATAGGACCGTTCTTTGCGTCAGTTTCCCGACCAAAAATAAATAAAGTACACTAACCTAACCTTCCTCTCTCGCATCTGGACAGTTTATATGTATTAAGAGGTGCACTTGGGCTTTCTATCCAGTAGAATCAAGGTTCGAGTCCCGGAAATGCCACAGCCATTTTTATTTTCCCGTAAATTCGAAGCGCCTCTGTGGTTTAATTGTGTTAGGGGGGTATCCTTGAGCTTTCCGCCCAAGAGGACCAGGGTTCGAGTCCCAGAAAGGGGACTGTCAATTTTAATTTCCCATCAAGTCCCAGGTGAGGAGTGGGGTGGGATGTCACAACAGCCCTGGGACAAATAAATTCCTACTGAAATTCGAAATTCCGACTGAAAATTCGAAATTCCCACCAAAATTCGAAATTCCCACCAATAGGGTAGTTTGGAGCAGGGGGAAGGGGATAGGGGAGAAAGGATCTGGGGCACATGTGCAGCTGAGGAAACACGTGACGTCATCCGGTGGTGGGGATGAGCGTGGTCGTGGGCGAGGGTAGGAGGGGGCAGGGGTGATTAATTGATCGATTTAATTAATTTCAATATCAATCTGATTTAAAATTTGCGCTCGTGCCACCAGTGCCCTACTGCTAGCAAATTAAAGCACAGATATTTTCAATACAGAGAAGGAAACTGAGGGTCTGAGAGGGAGGTCAGCATTTGACAATATTATCCAAGAGAAGAATCCAACACTCTGCCATTTTCATATAGAGTTAACATGGAAAAAAACCATGAATTGCAACAAGTGTAAAAGTTGGTCACTCACTGAAAAATACTGAAACAAATAGTTTTTGTGTTGATTATAAAGTGGAAGCATGTGCTTGTGAGTTGTTAGTGCAGAATACTTCTCTGAAAGTTGTAAGAGTCTACACATCCCCTCTAGGAAACATTCAACTATTTATGAGAAATCTAGATGCACTATTGAACTGCCAGACAAGAACACACAGTTAGCAGTTTGTGGAGATTTCAGTGTAGATTTCTTAAAAGATGCGGATAGGAAAAAAGAGCTACAATCATTATTAGAGTGTTTCAGTCTAACTTTTGTGGTCAATTTTATAACTTGTGTGCACCAAAATAGGTAAGATACTGACGGATAACATTTTTGCAGACAGTGCTCAGGCTGAAAGAAAAAATGTATACCTGATTGATAATGGGGTATCTGATCATGATACACAATTAATATAAATAAATAATATGACACCTTACAACTCTGAGGCAGGTTCATACAAAGCAATGAGACTTATTAATGAGAACAGGATACAGTGTTTTCTGAGTGATCTAAGAGGGGTGATGTTGGATGAGGTCTATGTGGAAAGAGATGCTAACGTCAAATTAAATTTGTTCCATAGTAAATCTCAAAACATCCATTAAAAAAGTAAGCTGTGGATAACTAAGGAAATTAAAAACTCATGTAAGAGGAAGAGGTTCAAATGGCTCTGAGCACTATGGGACTCAACTGCTGAGGTCATTAGTCCCCTAGAACTTAGAACTAGTTAAACCTAACTAACCTAAGGACATCACAAACATCCATGCCCGAGGCAGGATTCGAACCTGCGACCGTAGCGGTCTTGCGGTTCCAGACTGCAGCGCCTTTAACCGCACGGCCACTTCGGCCGGCAGAGGAAGAGGGAAATTTATTTAAAGGCCAGAGTAAGTCAAGATCCGACATTACTTGCATATTACAAAAAATACTGTAATATTTTAAGGAAAGTCATTATAATGTCCAGAAGCATGCATGGAGTGACAGAAATAAATAATGTGGATAATAAGATTAAGACTATATGGAATGTTGTCATACGAGAGACAGGACAGCCAGTCAGTGTACAAGAGTCCATAACAATAAAAAGAATTACAGTGTGATAAATGATAATTCACAAGTTGCGAGTACTTTTAACAATCACTTTCTAAATGCAGCAGCAAATATAGGGTTAAATGGTTCAATTGAAGAAGGAAAAAGGATTTACATAAAAAATGTCAGCAGCTACAAGTTGCACAAGAATCCTTCACTGAAATTAATACACTTATAAAAATACTGAAAGACGAAAGCTCTTGTGGGGCTGATGGAATTTCAAACAGAATTCCGTAAAGTTGTTCCAGCTTAATAAGTTATGTCCTTAGTGTTATAAGCAATGCATCACCAGGGCAGGGAATTTTTCCAGACTGGTTAAAATATGCAACTGTTAAACCACTTCATAAGAAAGATGACAAGACAGACTTAAACAATTATCGTCTAATTTCCTTATGGCTCCATTTTCCAAAATATTCGAAAAAGTAATGTGTTCAAGAAAAATCGAACACTTAACTGGAAACAATTTACGTATTGCTTCGCAGTTTGGATTCCAGAAAGGTTGCTCGACTCAGAATGCTATTTACCCATACACTCATCAAACAGTACAAGCCTTAAATAATAATGCATCACCAGTTGGCATTTTTTGCGATTTCACCAAGGCCTTCGATTGTGTAGATCATGATACTCTCTTAGAAAAACTCAAATTATATGGAAGTGTTGGCTGTACACACAGCTAGTTTGAATGGTACTTGACAGACAGAATGCAACATCGGAAAGATAGAAAATTTTAGTGACTACGGTAAAATCACAAAGGGAGTCCAGCAGGGTTAAATTTTTGGTCCACTCCCACTCCTTATATATGTGATTGATTTTCCACTTAACATCCAGCAAGCAAAATTGGTATTTCTTGCAGACGATACTAGTGTTGTAATAAATCCACTATAGACAGAAAGTAACAGAAAAGTTAGCAAATGATATTTTTCAAAGGATTATTAAATGGTTCTCTGAAAATGGACTCCCCCTAAATTTTGAAGGAAAAAGCACACTACATTCAGTACTGTACAACAAATAGTCATACCAAAAAATGATGCAGCATACGAGTAGAAGTTAGCAAGTAGGTAAGAATGCTCCAAGTTTTTGGGTGTACATATTGATGAAAACTTGATACGGAAGAGGCACACTGCTGAGCTTCTCAAACATTTAAGTTTAGCTACTTTTGCTCTTCGTATAATTGCTAATCTTGGAAACAAATGTATCAACATCCTGACTGGTTTTCCATATTTTCACTTAGTAATACACGGAATAATTTTCTGGGGCAACTCATCACTTCGGAAGAAAGTACTGATTACAAAAAAGTAAGGAATAAGAATAATATGTGGTGTTCACCCACGGACGTCATGTAGGTACCTCTTCAAGGAGATAGGCATTTTACTGTGTCGTCACAATACATATTTTCGCTAATGAAATTCGTCATAAATTATCCATCACAATTTGAGAAGAACAGTGATTTTCATAGCTACAATACTAGAGGCAACCTTTATTACCCATTGTTAAAAGGTTCAATATGCAGCAATGGAACTTTGTGATCATTTGCCCAATAACTTAAGATGTCTGACAGGTGGTGAAGCAAGTTTTAACTCCAATTTAAAATGGGCTACTTCTTCTATTCCATTGACGAATTTCTACTAAAAACAGGTCGGGAAAAAACTGGTTTTTAATTGTAGTTGCACGAGTAGGAATAAAATGATAATATGTTCATTAATGTAAACAGTAATCATGTTATATGTATACATATCCCGTAAAGATACTCGTTCCACATAATTTCGATAGAAGAATCGTTCAGATGATCTATGGAACACGTAACTAACTGACTAAGTAACTAACTAACCATATAATCCTAATATCGGAAAGGATAAAACCAACAGAATCGAGAATCTCAGGATAGGAAACGAGACGACATGACAGTAGGCTCGTATCAAAAGCGAAGTACTGCAACATTTGCGTGAAGTAGAAATAGACGAGAACATCGAAACAGTTTTTCTGGCTGATATCTACAGAAGAAGACAACAATTTTCCCAGCGAAGGATTTACAGAAGAGGAAATTTATGAAGCGTTACAGAGAAGCCCGAAAGAAAAGGACCAGTAACAAATGGTATACAAACTGCATTTTTACCTAAGCTTTTGGGATATACTGAACAAAACTAATGAACAATTTCAACTGCGCATGGAATCTTCAACAGCTTTTTACAAGCATTCGTGAGAGGCTCATCGTGCTGGTAACCAAGAAAAATCCGCCAACAAACATCGAGTCCCCTAGACCGATAATCATGATGAATTCCGACTAGAAAATACTAGGCAGAGCTGCAAACGCAAGTTTAACGGACATATTTAAAAACATTATAGGAGATTCCCAAACGTGTATGGTCACAGGGCGCAGTATAATCGACACCTTGAGTAACTCCCGTAGCATAATAGTCACTAAGCATATGTGTAAAAAAAAACGGACTGTGTACTATCTATTGACTTTTCCAAAGCCTTCAACCAGATGTCTCACAGTTTTCTACTAAAAGCACTGTAGAACTTGGAATCTATAACAAATTCTCACAATTTGTCAGAGTAATTTTGCAAGGGCCCAGCCTAAAATCGTCAGCAATGGGTAACTAACGGGGTCATCCGGTATAAAGCGGTCAGTCGGTCAAGGATTTCCACTGTCGATGGTACTTTATGCAATAGCGACCGAAAACATAACAGCTCACTCCCAAGGTTGTTCTTATTAGTAAAAAAAAATCGTATGTCGAGCATTTTCATTTGATCTGAGCATATTTGTGTTGGCACAAAATCAGATACCAATAAATGAGATAGCAGACCAAATCTCCGGAGATATGCACAGGGAGCACAGATCACACAGTGCAGCGACAGAACACAAACACGGAGCAGCAACAAAGGAGCACCACATCATCGTCCACTGAAGGTGGAAGTTAAGTGTGTGACAGCGTGAAGGCAGCAATACTTACGTCACCCGCTACGTAGTACTCAGTAAAATATACGGATTACCCAGAACATTATGGCCACCGACCTACTATCGATATGAACCTGTCCAGGCGATAGCAGCGTCACCTGGCGAGGAATGACCGCTAGTCAGACACATACACGGTGCATGTAGTACCAGTGAGCGTGCTGTCCATGGGGTTGGTGCGCGATCTACCTGAGTTTGACCGCGGGCGGTTTGTAATGGCTCGCAGGCTCAGCACAAGTATTTCGGAAACAGCGTGACTTGTCGTGTGTTCGAGGAATGCTGTGGCGAGCCTCTTCAACACGTGGCGAAACCAAGGTGCAACCACGTCCAGACGTAGTGGGGTTGGGCGGCCACCCATCATTACAGATGCCGGACGTCGTAGGGTGGAAAACGGGACCGGCGGAAATAACATCGGACTTTAATGCTGGGCAAAGTACAAGTGCGATGAACTCGCAGTGCACCGAACACTCCTACCGACGGGCCTCCGCAGCCGAAGACCCATGCATGTGCCAAGGTTAACGCCACGACGTCGGCAGCTACGACCACTGGAATCGGTACGTGGCCATCGGCACTGAACGTTGACGCTGTGGCAGAGCGTTGCTTGGTCTGATGATTTCCGATAAGTTCTTTATCATGTCAACGGAGGGCAAGAATCCGTCATCTTCTAGCGGAATAGCTCCTTGACACATATACAAGGGGACGGAGACAAACTGGCAACGGCTCTATTATGCTCTGGGGAACATTCACTTGGGTGTCCATGGGTCCAGTGGCGCTCGTGCAAGGGACCATGACAGCCAAGGCGTATCGTACACTGGTTGTAGACGACGTACACCCCTTCATGAACATCACGTTTCATGATGGCAGTGGCATTTCTCAACAAGATAATGCGGCGTGTTACAAGGTCAGGAGTGTGATGGAGTAGTTCGAAGAACACAGCGGCGGAGTTCCAATTGGTGTGCTGGGCCCCCTACTCGCCTGATCTGAAACCGATGGAATACATGTAGGATGTGACTGAATGTGGCGCCCCCTCCCCGGAATTTACGGGCATTAGTGACTTGCAGGTGTCGATGTGGTACGAAGCGACGTACCAAGGCTTCATGCCTTCCACGCCATGACGCGTCGCTGCTGTTTTCCGTACCAGAAGTTGACAACCTGGCTATTAGGTGGTTGATCAGTGCATAAGTTCATGCCATAGTATTAATAGAGGATAAAAATAATATAAGATACACTCCTGGAAATTGAAATAAGAACACCGTGAATTCATTGTACCAGAAACGGGAAACTTTATTGACACATTCCTGGGGTCAGATACATCACATGATCACACTGACAGAACCACAGGCACATAGACACAGGCAACAGAGCATGCACAATGTCGGCACTAGTACAGTGTATATCCACCTTTCGCAGCAATGCAGGCTGCTATTCTCCCATGGAGACGATCGTAGAGATGCTGGATGTAGTCCTGTGGAACGGCTTGCCATGCCATTTCCACCTGGCGCCTCAGTTGGACCAGCGTTCGTGCTGGACGTGCAGACCGCGTGAGACGACGCTTCATCCAGTCCCAAACATGCTCAATGGGGGACAGATCCGGAGATCTTGCTGGCCAGGGTAGTTGACTTACACCTTCTAGAGCACGTTGGGTGGCACGGGATACATGCGGACGTGCATTGTCCTGTTGGAACAGCAAGTTCCCTTGCCGGACTAGGAATGGTAGAACGATGGGTTCGATGACGGTTTGGATGTACCGTGCACTATTCAGTGTCTCCTCGACGATCACCAGTGGTGTACGGCCAGTGTAGGAGATCGCTCCCCACACCATGATGCCGGGTGTTGGCCCTGTGTGCCTCGGTCGTATGCAGTCCTGATTGTGGCGCTCACCTGCACGGCGCCAAACACGCATACGACCATCATTGGCACCAAGGCAGAAGCGACTCTCATCGCTGAAGACGACACGTCTCCATTCGTCCCTCCATTCACGCCTGTCGCGACACCACTGGAGGCGGGCTGCACGATGTTGGGGCATGAGCGGAAGATGGCCTAACGGTGTGCGGGACCGTAGCCCAGCTTCATGGAGACGGTTGCGAATGGTCCTCGCCGATACCCCAGGAGCAACAGTGTCCCTAATTTGCTGGGAAGTGGCGGTGCGGTCCCCTACGGTACTGCGTAGGATCCTACGGTCTTGGCGTGCATCTGTGCGTCGCTGCGGTCCGGTCCCAGGTCGACGGGTACGTGCACCTTCCGCCGACCACTGGGGACAACATCGATGTACTGTGGAGACCTCACGCCCCACGTGTTGAGCAATTCGGCGGTACGTCCACCCGGCCTCCCGCATGCCCACTATACGCCCTCGCTCAAAGTCCGTCAACTGCACATACGGTTCACGTCCACGCTGTCGCGGCATGCTACCAGTGTTAAAGACTGCGATGGAGCTCCGTATGCCACGGCAAACTGGCTGACACTGACGGCGGCGGTGCACAAATGCTGCGCAGCTAGCGCCATTCGACGGCCAACACCGCGGTTCCTGGTGTGTCCGCTGTGCCGTGCGTGTGATCATTGCTTGTACAGCCCTCTCGCAGTGTCCGTAGCAAGTATGGTGGATCTGACACACCGGTGTCAATGTGTTCTTTTTTCCATTTCCAGGAGTGTACAAGCACACCGGCAAACCGTTAGTCAAGCTCAGGAGACTTACGATTATACAGTTTAACACCGCCTCCCTCATTTGTAATGGTCTGACTTCGGCAAGGAACAGTCCACAAGCTTCTTCAGGTATGCCAAATCCAGCTGAGGCCACTCGTAGATGATTAGATCCCTTAGGGATACCACATTGCGAGGGTGTTGATATCTTCATTTAGCCCGCTGATCAAGTGGTCACAGACTTTTGTATGGGACTAACATCGATTGATCTACTGGGCCAGCCGAGGTGGGCATTGTGACTGAGTGTTCAAATTCGGAACGTATGCGTCCAGCCCTATGACCACGGCTGTTGCCATTCTGGAAGATGGCAGTTTCCACAGCATACTGATCATGAAGATGAAGGAGGAAAGGCATCGTTTAGTCACCGAGAATGGTGAAATAAACATTGATTTTTGGACAACTGATTGTGGAGAGATGCAGCGATTAGTGTGTTTAATCAATAATTCAAGAACAGTCTTAATCGCAGTTATTATTGTTATGAAACCTCCAACCGGTTTCAACCTGACGTAGGGGTCATCTTCTGGGCGTTTACACCATTGGTCGACTGGAGTGACACCACCAGCAGTCGACCAATGGTGTAAACGCCCAGAAGATGACCCCTACGTCAGGTTGAAACCGGTTGGAGGTTTCATAACAATAATAAATGCGATTAAGACTGTTCTTGAATTATTGATTGAAATAACCACCCTGGCCCATGTTCACGGTAAGCTAAATGAGTAGTCCCCAAGTCATGGTACAAAAACACCCCCAAAACATCAGAGAACCCCCTCTGGCCTGAACTACACACTCCGCACAATGCAGATTAAGCACTTTACTACACCGTCGGTGCATCTCTAAAAATAGGCAAATCGCGACTCGTCGCACCATACTACACGACTCCAGTCACCTGCTGTGCTGTTTCTGCGTCGTTTGACCCACTGAAGACTTGCAGATCTTTGTGGCGTTCCGATCAGTGGCCTTTTGCTGGGCACCCGACTCCAGATGTCCACTGCATGCAGTTTCCTTACCAATGCTCACTTCGAAACTGCTTAAGACGAAACAGCATTCACTGACAGCAGCAACTGTTTATAGGTTTGTAATCGAGCGTCATTGACAAAGTGTGACATTTGTCTCCGGTCCCTGTTGGTTAGCATCTTTTCACAGCCACTGTTCTTACGCCGTGTCACACGGCTGTGAGTGGTACACCATACTCTGTAGACACGTTGGACGGTCCGCACTGACATACCAACGAATGGGGAACTACGTCCACAGCCTAGTTGTGTTCATCTCCGAATAGGATAGATCCTCTGTACCATTTTGTCTCATCTCCAAGTCGTCTCATCTTACAGCACTGATTCCATACAAGCGACAGTTACATACACACCACTAGACTGCTGTGATTTACGCCTGAGGTGGAGGGTCGCATGACGGCCTCGTACGCGTTATACACTATCTACAGCGTTCCAAAACGACCAATGTACTCACTTAAGCAAGCCCCGAAAAACACAGCTACCCTCGTCCCGAAAAACGTTACTACAGACAGAAAAGACACATCAGAACAGGCGCATAATTAACACACACTCGGGCCAAAATACACCTGCTTACACATTCTGAGTAACATAGGTCAATTCGTGATCGGAAATTAAAATGGAAACAATAAAAATATGGACAGCAGGTTCGATCGTCCACGGCTATTGTTGTCTAACGGACATAAAAAGTGTTAATTCGTACACTATTAGTCTAAAATTAATCTAAGTTTATGGATTTAGCAACAAATACAGAATTTAGTATACCATATTAAACTAGCAATTGTCGTCGCAGTCACAGGTTCGAATCATGCCTCGGGCATGGATGTGTGTGATGTCATTAGGTTATTTAGGTTTAAGTAGTTCTAAGTTCTAGGGGACTGATGACCTCAGCAGGTAAGTCCCATAGTGCTCAGAGCCATTTGAACCATTTTTTTGTCGTCGCAGTATATGGACACGCCCATCGGGTGGCGCAGCGACTCAAGGTATTGAGAGACGCCGTGACTCGAGTAGGGTCCACAAGACGTGTGTTGTGCTTGACGTAATGCTCGATGTTGTTCCGGGCCTTCGGTCAATGAACTGAAAGTCATTGCGGGACTGATTTCCTGCTACTATAGCTTTACTATGTTCCATTTTTAAATCTTATTAGAAATTAATTTTATGGTAATAAAATTTCCTCTTCCCTTCTGTTACTACTAATTTTTCACTTATGATAATTCCTGCAGAGGAAGCCCTAAAACGACTTACTGACTGAAATAGTGTGGCTCCACTTTGGCAGACGCACCTCGTCAAACAATATTACTTACACTATGTGATCAAAAGTATCTGGACACCTGGCTGAAAATTACTTACAAGTTCGTAGCGCCCTCCAACGGCAATGCTGGAATTCAATATGGTGTTGACCCACCATTAGCCATGATTACAGCTTCCACTCTCGCAGGCAAACGTTCAGTCAGGTGCTGGAAGGTTTCTTGCGGAATGGCAGCCCTTTCTTCACGGAGTGCTGCACGCAGAAGAGGTGAGGCCTGGCACGAAGTCGGCGTTCCAAAACATCCCAAAGGTGTTGATAGGATTCATGTCAGGACTCTCTGCAGGCAGTCTATTACAGGGATGTTATTGTCGTGTAACCGCTCCACCACAGGTCGTGCATTATGAACAAGTGCTCGATCGTGTTGAAAGATGCAGTCGCCATCCCCGAATTGCTCTTCAACAGTGGGAAGCAAGAAGGTGGTTAAAACATCAATTTAGGCCTGTGCTGTGGTGGTGCCACGCGAAACATCAATGGGTGCAAGTCTCCTCCATGAAAAACACGACCACACTATAACACCACCGCCTCCGAATTTTACTGTTGGAATTACACATGCTGCAGATGACTTTCATCGGGCATTCGCCGTACCAACACCCTACCACCTGATCGCCACATTGCTTCCCATGATTCGTCACTTCATACAACGTTTTTCAGCTGCTCAATCGTCCAGTGTTTACGCCAACTTAGACCAAGCGAGGAGTCGTTTGGCATTTACCGGCGTGATGTGTGGCTTACGAGCAGCCACTTGACCATGAAATCCTAGTTTTGTCACCTCCTACCTAATCATCATAGTACTTGCAGTGGATCCTGATGGACTGATGACCATAGACGTTAAGTCCCATAGTGCTCAGAGCCATTTGGATCCTGATGCAGTTTGGGATTCTTGTGTGATGGTCTGGATACATGTCTGCCTATTACACATTACGACCCTCTTCAACTGTCGGCGGTCCATGTCAGTCAACAGACGAGGTCGGCCTGTACGCTTTTGTGCTGTTCGTGTCCCTTCACGTTTCAACTTGACTATCACATCCGAAACAGTGGACGTAGGGATGTTTAGGAGTGTGGAAATCTCGCGTACAGACGTATGACACAAGTGACACCCAGTCAGCTGAACACGTTCGAAGTCCGTCACTTCCGCGGAGCGCTCCATTCTGCTCTGCCACGATGCGTAATGGCTACTGAGGTCGATGATATGGAGTATATGGAAGTAGGTGGCAGCACAATGCACCTAATTTGAAAAGTGTATGTTTCTGGGGGTGTCTGGTTACTTTGGATCACATATTGTATATTGACAGGCCACTCCATAGGCAACTCAAGTTTTGCGTTCCACTGTCTACAGATTATAGAATTCGTTCGTGGAGAGATAGATTTCTTCAAATGAATGTTGATTTCCATATTCGCTCCGGTTAGGTGATATCTAGTTTTCAAGTGATCTGATTGATCTTTTAGAGCTCTGAACGAAGAGGTCTTCAGCTTCCTGAGTGAATTAATTAAAGATGAGTCTGCTGAAAATCTATTACAAAATAACAATAATTTTTAAAACTTAGCTTCATCAACAAGCAAGGATTTAAAATGTAGCACCGACATGAGGAAATTCATAGAAGATCATCCGACAGAACCCAGCAGACAAATTAGATTAAAGGCAAGTATAAAATACCGCTGCAAATACATTTAAAAGGGGGCCAGATTACTGTGGTTGGGTGACCACTTAGAAATAAAGGGTGACCAAGCCAACTTGCGTAACACTAAAATCGCACACCCATATCTTGAGAAGGAGCCCTGACAACACACAAATCACTAAAAAACGAACCATGTCTAGTTTCCAAGTGACATTCCTGTACTTGAATTCGGATTATGCTCCGACATTGTCCAGCAGGCTGACTAGAGATACGAGTCTATAATTTTGCGGAGCGATGTTCGGCTTGGCGCCGTAGAGTTCTTTTGTGGAGCAGGAAGAGTTTCGGAAAGTGCCCCAGATTTATTGAACAGGAATGTGCGAATAAGCAGGTTTCGCATTCACGACAAACAGGCCGAAGGACTCGATGGACAAACAATAATTCTACAGCCACTTTAATGTGGAACACGTTGCTTCACAATGGCAAGAGGTAGGTAAATTTTGCGACTCGGTGTCGAGCACCCTTCGGGAGAGCCTTGAGACTTTTTTTTAGTCCCCGCTCCACAAAGCATTTAAATGTTTCTGTTACAGGGACAAGATTCTCGCCGTTCCAGCGAGAGAGCAGAGTCTTGTTCGCACCAGTCTGACCTGAATTTATTCGTACAGGTATCATACTGCCGTGTGGAAAGATAGTGTGCCTTCCGAAGGTTTCAGGCGGCAACTAACTCTGCAGCGGAGAAGAGAAACGGTGTCAGAAGAGCGGAGGGACAAGCAGGCGTGGCCTGCCTGCACGTGGGACCGCAGCGCCGCTGCCCAGCGGCCAGCACGCTGGTCCGGGACCCCGCCACCGGCTGCCTCCTCATGCTCAGCGTGCTCGCCCATCACTGACTCTTTGCGATGCCATGGGCAGCGTGTTGGCAGCCCTGGTGCCAATTACTGCCTGCCGCGAACATCGAGGAAATACGCAGGATCCTTGTAATGCCGCTTTCGCTACTGCCCAACTTAGCTATATGAAATATACAGCGTGTGCTATAATAAATAGCGAAAACTGACACGTGTGAAAGTGTATGAACAAAATGTAGAAACAGAAACGTTCCGGGTCTGCGAAAGAACCGACCTGCGAGAGAATGCGATTGTGTCGTTGCCACTGACATCAACCTAGTTATTACATACGTACACTGCTCATAAAAGTTTGGAATACTATCGTAAAATGCAGTCCATGACACTCCAGGTCTCATTGACCTAGGAACTTCCTGCATTACCTAGTTGAAGCCCATATACTGGACGGTATTTACTACTGGTATACTTTGTGGCCGTTTCCCAGTCATGTAAACATACCGCTGCCGCAGCGGCACACCTCTAGCGGTCCAGTATCAACAACGGCTTCGTTCAATTTATGTTCAGCACTGTAGTAACATGCCACGTAGAGGAATACAACACTTTCATAGAGTCAGGATAATGGCTTCACTCTCAGCAGGTCATACACAGCAAGCTGTTGCCCTTCGATTTCATGTCACTCAAAGTGGTGTGTCTAAGGCGTAGAGAAAGTACAGAGAGATGGGAAATGTGAAAGATAGACACCGCAGTGGTCGTCCTCATATGAAAACACCAGTGCAGGATCGTTTCCTCCAACTGTCGGTTTGAGGGCGCCCAACATCAGCTGCCAGAAATATTGGAAATGACTTCTCCTGGGCAACAGGGATTCGTTAATCAGATCAAACAGTGCGTAGAAGATTGCATCGGGGTGGTCTTCATTCCAGAAGACCAATGAGAAATTTTGCACTGAATCGACGGAACCGATGCAGTCGGAGGACATGGGCTCTTGCTCATCAACCTTGGGCCATTGCTGAATGTAGTAATGTCATGTTTGCCGACGAGACCGGGTTTGGTTTGCGACTGACGCTGGACGTGTTACGATTTGGAGAAGCGTTAGACGGCATCAGGAACGCCGATACGTTGAGGAAGTTCATCCGTTTGCAGGTGAAAGTGTAATGTTCTGGGTGACAATGACGACGGGATGGCGGATCCCTCTAACTCTCATCTACGGCAGTTCAACTGGTCCCCGATACCTTCCTACAAACGCTTGTAAGGCCCTACTGACGTGAAGTCGGTGACAACTTCGTCCTGAATGAGATCTTCACTCTGCACCGGAGTGTGCGCTGATATGAAACTTCCTGGCAGATTAAAACTGTGTGCCGGATCGAGACTCGAACTCGGGACCTATGCCTTTCGTCCTAATCGATGACAATGTAATACCGCACCGTACTCTAGCAGTGTCTCGGTATCTTCAAGGATGCAACATCAACCATTGGCCAGCACAGTCCCCAGACATGACGGAGCTAGCATGGGACCTGTTAGCGGTGGTCATTGCAAAGCATCCGAATCCACGTGACAATCTTTAGGACGTCACTCAAGTTTCCACTGAGGAGTGGGACCTAACACCCAAAGGTAAACTCGATGGTCTTATACAGAGCAGGCCTCGCAGAGTGGAAAAACGTATCCGTGTGCGGGGAGGACATACCCACTACCAAAGACAGATTGTCATCATCATGAGATAAATATTTCCACTGTTTTTGTTTTCAAAATGCCGGCCGAAGTGGCCGTGCGGTTAAAGGCGCTGCAGTCTGGAACCGCAAGATCGCTACGGTCGCAGGTTCGAATCCTGCCTCGGGCATGGATGTTTGTGATGTCCTTAGGTTAGTTAGGTTTAACTAGTTCTAAGTTCTAGGGGACTAATGACCTCAGCAGTTGAGTCCCTTAGTGCTCAGAGCCATTTGAACCATTTTTTCAAGATGTACACTTGGAAGAGAGCCTGCTTTGTTTTTTAGTGGTTGTTTCTAACTAAGCAGCATCGTTGTTGTTTTCAGGAGGAATTATGTTTTTTTATTAATAAGGTATTGTACAAAACTTAATGTGTGTATAAGACGTCATTCTAGTAAACTCTATGATATTCCAAACTTTTGTTGAGGTGTATTATAAATGTTAATTTTTAGATCAAGTACCACTTTTGCCGTATCGTCCGAAGATAGTGTTGTCACACCAAAGTCGGCAACGCGCATCGATACCACTGTTATTAGCGATGTCTCGCTCCAGTCCGCAACGGCGAATAGGAGGCGCTGCTGAAGACACGCCCCACATGTTCTGCTCAGTTCCTGACCTCCGATGAAGCAATCAACGTCATATAATTAGGACACCAGTGCTACTAAAATCTCGAATGGTACTTGCAATTCAAAAGAAGAGTTTGTAATTGCGTGCATTAAGTGAAGCTTTGCTGTTGGAAGACAGATGTAAACATTCGACACACTTCTGTGACAATTGATTGTATAAAATTAAATAATTATTTTTATCATTCTTCTGATAAAGTGAACCAATGATCCATATGTTGTACATCCGATCAAGCATCTCCCATGGCAATCGAAGAACCCATAGTTATGACTGAACGACTGCAGTTTCGTCAGGTCATAACACATCTATATGGGCTCTGACTTCTTTGATAGCCTATCTCAGCAAAACTGCTTCAGCACGTGATATAATTTAGTGTGCACTTGTATCTTTTGTAGTGCACCATATGTTGTCCCTGCATTTGGATGTAATACTCGACTCGTCTGTGCAGTGAGTTAAGAATTCTTTAAAACACCCCCGAATCATCTCGTTAAGCTTGACAAGACTATACATTTCGCTGCTCCAGCTCTTGAAGTATATCGACGGGAAAGCTGTACGCTTCACTTCTGAGATAACCCCAGACGGATAAATCCAGAGGATTGAGGTGAGCCGGCCGCGGTGGTCTCGCGGTTCTAGGCGCTCAGTCCGGAACCGCGCGACTGCTACGGTCGCAGGTTCGATTCCTGCCTCGGGCATGGGTGTGTTTGATGTCCTTAGGTTAGTTAGGTTTAAGTAGTTCTAAGTTCTAGGGGACTGATGACCACAGATGTTAAGTCCCATAGTGCTCAGAGCCATTTGAACCATTTTTTTGATTGAGGTGAGGCAATCTTGGAGGCTGAGGTGCAGGTCCTGCTCGACATATCGACCGTGTGCCATGTTGGCGCGTTGGATGTCGTCTTAGACTCGCAGCAAAATAAGCCAGTGCCCAATTAAGCACGTACGACAATCGCCGCTGTTGCTCAAGGAGAACGCAGTCACGTAATCCTTGAAGACCCTGCCGCTGAAACCTCGTTCATCACACTTACTTGGAAGAACGTGTAACTCAATGAGACGATCATCTAGTACATTCAACCACACATTTAATGAGGTATGAGCAGCATGTCGATTTTACTTCAAATTTTAGGCTAATTAGATGGGAATTTAATCGAAAAGTTTATATTCGTGTATAAAATACGATAATATTTCGTACTGAAATCAGCAATGGTTTGTAACACTCAATCACAGTTGTCTCGCAAACAGTTTGTTTGCTGACCCGTGCTCACTGGAACGGTTTTGCTTCTATTGTCATAAGCTATCATTCCACAAAATCGTCGTGCACTTTTGCAACTAATTTTCGTTGTACAAGTGTAAAATATTCTCGCTAAACTATCATAAAAAGCTTGTGAATTACTTCACTTGGAGACGGGTATCCTCATGTAAGTTTCGGTATTTCAAGAAAAAGGCAACGATGTTTGCTTTGGTGCTTATCCCTGTATTCCACGCTGCAGACGAAAGACTTCCCCGCTTCGTTTATTATCACAAACTTTACGGAACGAATTAGGTGAAAGCCTGGATATAGGGAAAACTCCAGAATTTCCTGGGCGGTGTACGATGGGTGACAAAAGTCATGGTTTAGCGATATGTACATATACAGACGACGGTAACCGCGCGTACACAGGGTATAAAAGGACAGTGCATTGGTGCAGCTGTCATTTGTACTCAGGCGATTCATGTGAAAAGGTTTCCGACGTGATTATGCCCGCACGACTGGAATTAACAGACCTCAAGAGTGTGATGAGAATACCGGATTTTAGACATTACCTGTCACTACAGACAACGCAGTGGGCGACGGCCCTCACTTAACGACCTAGACCAGCGGGGTCTGCGTACAGTTGTCAGTGCTACCAGACAAACAACACTGCGTGAAATAACCGCAAGTCAATGTGGGACATACGACAAACGTTTCCTTAAGACAACGCGGCGAAATTTGGCGTTAATGGGCTATGGCATCAGACGAACAACGCGAGTGTGTTTGCTAATGGCACGACATCGCCCGAAGCGGCTCTCCTAGGCTCGTGACCATGTCGGATGGATCCCAAACAACTTGAAAACTGTGGCCTGGTCTGATGAGTTCGGGTTTCAGTTGGTAAGAGCTGATGTTAGGTTTCGAGTGTGCCGCAGACCGCACGATGCCACAGACCCACGTTTTCAGATAGGCACTGTGCAGGCTGGTAGTGGCTCCATAATAGTATGGGTTGAGTTTACGGTGTTTACGTAGTTATCAGGAGAAAGAAAACTGGCGTTCTACGGATCGGAGCGTGGAATGTCAGATCCTTTAATCGAGCAGGTAAGTTAGAAAATTTAAAAAGGGAAATGGATAGGTTAAAGTTAGATATGGCGGGAATTAGTGAAGTTCGGTGGCAGGAGGGACAAGACTTTTGGTCAGGCGAATACAGGGATATAAATACAAAATCAAATAGGGGTAATGCAGGAGTAGGTTTAATAATGAACAAAAAAATAGGAGTGCGGGTAAACTACTACAAACAGCATAGTGGACGCCTTATTGTGGCCAAGATAGACATGAAGCACACGCCTACTACATTAGTACAAGTTTATATGCCAACTAGCTCTGCAGATGATGAAGAAATTGAAGAAATGTATGATGAAATAAAAGAAATTATTCAGGTAGTGAAGGGAGACGAAAATTTAGTAGTCATGGGTGACTGGAATTCGGTAGTAGGAAAAGGGAGAGAAGGAACCGTAATAGGTGAATATGGACTGGGGCTAGGAAATGAAAGAGGAAGCCGCCTGGTAGAATTTTGCACAGAGCACAACTTAATCATTGCTAACACTTGGTTCAAGAATCATAAAAGAAGGTTGTATACATGGAAGAAGCCTGGAGATACTGACAGGTTTCAGATAGATTATATAATGATAAGACAGAGATTTAGGAACCAGGTTTTAAATTATAAGACATTTCCAGGGGCAGATGTGGACTCTGACCACATCCTGTTGGTTATGAACTGTATATTAAAACTGAAGAAACTGCAAAAAGGTGGGAATTTTAGGAGATGGGACCTGGATAAACTGTCTAAACCAGAGGTTGTACAGAGTTTCAGGGAAAGCATAAGGGAACAATTGACAGGAATCGGGGAAAGAAATACAGTAGAAGAATAATGGGTAGTTCTCAGGGATGAAGTAGTGAAGGCAGAA
Source organism: Schistocerca americana (assembly GCF_021461395.2). Lineage (NCBI taxonomy): Eukaryota > Metazoa > Arthropoda > Insecta > Orthoptera > Acrididae > Schistocerca > Schistocerca americana. Next base: position 136,306,566 of record NC_060123.1, read on the forward strand.
GAGGATCAAGTAGGTAAAAAGACGAGGGCTAGTAGAAATCCTTGGGTAACAGAAGAAATATAGAATTTAATTGATGAAAGGAGAAAATATAAAAATGCAGTAAATGAAGCAGACAAAAAGGAATACAAACGTCTCAAAAATGAAGTTGACAGGAAGTGCAAAATGGCTAAGCAGGGATGGCTAGAGGGCAAATGTAAGGATGTAGAGGCTTATCTCACTAGGGGTAAGATAGACACTGCCTACAGGAAAATTAGAGACCTTTGGAGAAAAGATAACCACTTGTATGAATATCAAGAGCTCAGATGGAAACCCAGTTCTAAGCAAAGAATGGAAAGCAGAAATGTGGAAGGAGTATATAGAGGGTCTATACAAGAGCGATGTACTTGAGGACAATATTATGGAAATGGAAGAGGATGTAGATGAAGATGAAATAGGAGATACGTTGCATGAAGAGCTTGATAGAGAACTGAAAGATCTGAATCGAAACAAGGCCACGGGAGTAGACAACATTCCATCAGAACTACTGACGGTCTTGTGAGAGCCAGTCCTGACAAAACTCTACCATCTGGTGAGCAAGATGTATGAGACAGGCGAAATACCCTCAGACTTCAAGAAGAATATAATAATTCCAATCCCAAAGAAAGCAGGTGTTGACAGATGTGAAAATTACCGAACAATCAGTTTAATAAGCCACAGCTGCAAAATACTAACGCGAATTCTTTACAGATGATTGGAAGAACTGGTAGAAGCCGACCTCGGGGAAGATCAGTTTGGATTCCGCAGAAATACTGGAAAACGTGAAGCAATACTGACCCTACGACTTATCTTAGAAGCTAGATTAAGGAAAGGCAAACCTACGTTTCTAGCATTTGTAGACTTAGAGAAAGCTTTTGACAATGTTGACTGGAATACTCTCTTTCAAATTCTGAAGGTGGCAGGGGTCAAATACAGGGAGCGAAAGGCTATTTACAATTTGTAGAGAAAGCAGATGGCAGTTATAAGAGTCGAGGGACATGAAAGGGAAGCAGTGGTTGGGAAGGGAGTGAGACAGGGTTGTAATCTCTCCCCGACGTTATTCAATCTGTATATTGAGCAAGCAGTGAAGGAAACAAAAGAAAAATTCGGAGTAGGTATTAAAATCCATGGAGAAGAAATAAAAACTTTGAGGTTTGCCGATGACATTGTAATTCTGTCAGAGACAGCAAGGGACTTGGAAGAGCAGTTGAACGGAATGGACAGTGTCTTGAAAGGAGGATATAAGATGAACATCAACAAAAGCAAAACGAGGATAATGGAATGTAGTCGAATTAAGTCGGGTGATGCTGAGGGAATTAGATTAGGAAATGAGACACTTAAAGTGGTAATGGAGTTTTGCTATTTGGGGAGCAAAATAAATGATAATGATCGACGTAGAGAGGATATAAAATGTAGACTGTCAATGGCAAGGAAAGCGTTTCTGAAGAAGAGAAGTATAGATTTAAGTGTCAGAAAGTCGTTTCTGAAAGTATTTGTATGGAGTGTAGCCATGTATGGAAGTGAAACAGGGACGATAACTAGTTTGGACATGACGAGAATAGAAGCTTTCGAAGTGTGGTGCTACAGAAGAATGCCGAAGATTAGATGGGTAGATCATATAACTAATGAGGAGATATTGAATAGGATTGGGGAGAAGAGAAGTTTGTCGCACAACTTGACTAGAAGAAGGGATCGGTTTGTAGGACATGTTCTGAGGCATCAAGGGATCACCAATTTGGTATTGGAGGGCAGTGTGGAGGGTAAAACTCGTGGAGGGAGACCAAGAGATGAATACACTAAACAGATACAGAAGGATGTAGGTTGCAGTAGGTACTGGGAGATGAAGAAGCTTGCACAGGATAGAGTAGCGTGGAGAGCTGCATCATACCAGTCTTAGGACTGAAGACCACAACAGCAACAACGAGTTTACGTGGAATGGACTGGATCGTCCGGTCCAACTGAACCGATCGTTGACTGGGATTGGTTATGTTCTGCTACTTGGAGACCGTTTGCAGCCATTCGGGGACTTCATATTCCCAGTCATCGGTGGATTTTTTATGAATGACAATGCGCAATGTCACCGGGCCACAATGATTCGCAATTAGTTTGAAGAACATCCTGGACAATTCGAGTGAATGTATGAGCCACCCAGATATCTCGACGTGAATCCCATCGAACATTTATGGGGCATAAGCGAGAGGTATGTTCGTGCATAAAATCCTGCACCGACAATACTTTCGCAATCATGGACGGCTAGAGAGGCAGAATGGCTCAATATTTCTGCTGGGGACTTACAACGACTTTTTGAGTCCACGCCATGTCGAATTGCTGCACTACGCCAGGAGAAAGGAGGTCCGACATTGTGGTGTCACCGCCAGACTCCACACTTGCTAGGTGGTAGCCTTTAAATCGGCCGCGGTCCGGTAGTATACGTCGGACCCGCGTGTCGCCACTATCAGTGATTGCAGACCGAGCGCCGCCACACGGCAGATCTAGAGAGACTTCCTAGCAATCGCCCCAGTTGTACAGCCGACTTTGCTAGCGATGGTTCACTGACAAATTACGCTCTCATTTGCCGAGACGATAGTTAGCCTAGCCTTCAGCTACGTCATTTGCTACGACCTAGCAAGGCGCCATTACCAGTTACTATTGATGCTGTAAAACATGTACCGTCAAGAGCGATGTTTACCAATTATGGATTGAAGTTAAGTATTCCAGCAGCTACGTTTTTTGTTAGTCTCATTTCCTTGAGCTGTTCCAGACCTCACGCCAGCCTTCGTGAGCTAAAACGCGTGCCTTTCGGCTTCCTCTCGTAGTGGGTTGGCTGTCTTGCCAATCCACAACAGACACGATATTAGGAGGTATCTCTCGGCTTTGGTCACCTTGGTGTATAATCGAACACGTGTTCGAGGAGGTATGATACGAAATTCTAATATACGTGTGCTGTAAAATGAATACATTAAGAGTTATGATCACTTGTAGAGTAGAAGAAATGTTTTTCACGGTAGCGAAGATGAAGATATGTTCATAGCTCTTAAGGTATGCATTTTTAGAGCCCTCATTTGTATTGGGCGATCAGAAAGTGTCCGTTTCAAGGCCGTGCAGTCCTGAATCGGTATGCCAATGAGACAAAATCGCCGTGGGCGTTGAGGCACTCACTACACCGACGCACCAGGTGGTAGCTACCCGTTTCGTGAAACACCGTACTGCCGGCTGTGTGAAGAAGTCCGTAACTGCCTGCTACACATCCTCGTCCGACAGGAATCGTCGATCCCTGAAGGTCTTTTTTAAGGGACCGAAGGCGTGGTAATCGCGTGGGGGAAGATTAGGACCATAGGGCGGGTGCTCGAATGTCCCCTTCTTCTGCGTTACCGCACTTCCGATATGGGGACTTGCACTGTCGTGAAGTAGCAGCACCCCATGGGGCACCATTCCACGAAGGGGATTTTCGACAGACAAACTGCCCATACACATTCTTCATTCTCCGATGGATGACTACCGGTGTTTGTCCTTCGGTAGTCAAGAAAACAATGACAGCTCGTAAGTCCTGCGAGAAGTCATTTGGTAGTAGCGTCGCCATAGTTCATGGTTCCGCATTTATCGCACGCACGGCGGAAAAACACGAATGCCACACAAATCCGTTGGCTACAAGTTTATACACCTGCATCGGAGTCGCTTATGTTGCAGCAATACCCTCAAACGGAAATTTTTCGACCTATCCCCCCCCCCTCTTATAATAGACTTTTTAGGTCCGATTGATCGTTCCGGTGACATCCATGAACATTGACGATTCCTTCTGGGGCATCCTGTACATGGCCATTCCTTCTACAGAGACATATCTTTCGCCTGTGAACGAGGTGGGACAGTCTTCAAAAAAACTCAGGAAGGAGCCCCGAGTTCAGTTCCCCATCGGGCTATCCTGATATGGGTCTGCTGTGGTTTTCCTAAATCGACGAAGTCGAATTCCGGGACGGTTCCATTAAAAAGAACACCACAGATGTACTTCTTCCATTCCAGTTTATTCTGCGCCTCTAAAGACGTCGTCGACGGGGCGTTAAATTCTAATTTACACTGACGGGGAAAAAATCGCAACACAAAAAGCAATTAATGTAGAGCAATGAAGTTTCGGGAGTACATTTGTATAGTAACTATTTAAGTGATTAACATTGAAAGATCACAGGTTAATGTAAGTGCAACATAAGCCATTGCAAATGTGACATTCTGATGTCTTAATAACCGGTGTAACCGCCAGAATGTTCTATACAACCATACAGACGTGCATGGATTGTGTTGTACAGTTGCCGGATGTCAGTTTGTGGGATGCAGTTCCATGTCTGTTGCACTTGTTAGGTCAATATAGAGATGATTAATGCTGCTTGTGGATGACGCTAGAGCTGTCCTCCGATTACGTCGTATGTGTGCTCAATTGGAGACAGGTTTGGTTACAGAGCAGGCGAAGGCAACATGTCGGCACTCTGTGCAGCATGTTGGGTGACAACAGCAATATGTGGTCGAGCGTTATCCTGTTGGAAATCACCCCTGGAATACTGTTCACGAATGACGGCACAACAGGTGGAATCACCAAAATTTGCAATCAGGCCGCGTGGCGTAACCACGCGAGCGCTCCTGCTGTCGTACGGAATTGCGTCCCAGACCATAACTTCAGGTGTAGGTCCAGTTTGTCTAACACACAGGTATGTTGGATGCAGGTCCTCAACTTGCCCTCTTCGAACCAGCAGATGGCCATCACTTGCACCGGAGCAGGACGAGCTTTTGTGGGAAAACACAGCATACCTCCACCCTGCCCTGCATTGAGCTCTCGCTTGACACCACTGAAGTCGCAAATGGCTATGGTTCGGTGTCAGTGGAGTGCATGTCACAGGGCGTCTGGCTCGAAGCTGTCCTTCATCTAACCAATTTGTAACAGCTCGTTGCGTCACAGGGTTGCCAGCTGCTGCTCAGACTGCTGCTGCAGGTGCTGTATGATGCACCAGAGCTATAGGACGAACATGATGGTCTTCCCTTTCGCTGTGGTCGTCTAGAGCGTGGTCTTCTTGAGACAGTACATTCTCGTGATCACTGCTGCCAGCAATCATGTACAGTGGCTACATTACTGCCAAGGTCTTCTACAATATCGCAGAAGAAACATCCAGCTTCTCGTAGCTCTGCTGCTCGGAGTCTTTCAAACTAAGTGAGGTGTAGATAACGGCGTCTTTGTCGCCTTAAAGGCATTCTTGATTAACATCAACTCATCACGTCCAGTCTGAAAGATAACTAACGCTCGCGACCATTACAGAGTGTATTTAAAGCAAACCTGATTTGTATCCTCATAATGGCGCTACTAGGGCCACTGGCGCGAAATTTGGACAGACGTCATCTCTCAAATGTGGAAACACGCCTACCATCTTTCGTTTCTGTTGCACAACTTGTTCTTGGTTTGTGAATTTTTTTCCGTCAGTGTACTTTCCTTCTTTCATGTTCTTGGGGATACCTAAAAAAGATTAGATGATTACTGCGTTACCTGACAACGAAGGAGAAGCCTTGAGATCGGAATCAAATTTAAATGGTTCTAACAAGGGAACCTCCCCATCGTACCCCCCTCAGATGTAGTTATAAGTTGGCACAGTGGATAGGCCTTGATAAACTGAACACAGATCAATCGAGAAAACAGGAAGAAGTTGTGTGGAACTGTGAAAAAATAAGCAAAATATACAAACTGAGTAGTCCACGCGTCACATAGGGAACATAATGGACATAGTAAGCTCGGGAGCGTCGTGGTCCCGTGGTAGTGTGAGCAGCTGCTGAATGAGGGGTCCTTGGTTCAAGTCTTCCCTGGAGTGAAAATTTTATTTTTGCGTAGTTATTATCTGTCCGTTCGTTCATTGACGTCTTTGTTCACTGTAATAAGTTTAGTGTCTGTGTTTTTCGACCGCATCGCAAAACCGTGCGATTAGTAGACGAAAGGACGTGCCTCTCCAATGGGAACCGAAAACATTTGATCGCAAGGTCATAGGTCAACCGATTCCTCCACAGGAAAACACATCTGATGTATTCTATACGACACCGGTGACGGCATGTGCGTCACATGACAGGAATATGTTGTCGACCCACCTAACTTGTACACTTAGCGAAGAGGTAAAAAGATTCTTCTACCTTGCCCGATTTAGGTTTTCTTGTGGATGTGATAATCACTCCCAAAAAAGTGATGAAAACATAAAGAGTTTGTCACATAAACTGGAAATAAAAAATTAATCTTTTCACTCGATGGAAGATTTGAACCAAGGTCCTTTCGCTCCGCAGCTGCTCACGTTACCACGAAACCACGGCGCTCCTGCGTTCCCAGTGTCCTTGACGCTGCTTATGTTCCCAAGAACTACTCACTTTGTATATTTTGCTTATTTTTTCACAGTTCCACACAACTTCTTCTTGTTTTCTCAATTGATCTGTTTTCAGTTTTTCAAGGCCTATCCACTGTGCCAGCTTATAACTAAATCTGAGGGGGGTGCGATGGGGAGGTTCCCTTGTAAGTACTATGGGACTTAACATCTGAGGTCATCAGTCCCCTAGACTTAGAACTACTTAAACCTAACCAACCTAAGGACATCACACACATCCATGCCCGAGGCAGGATTCGAACCTGCGACCGTAGCAGCAGCGCGATTCCGGACTGAAGCGCCTAGAACCGTTCGGCCACAGCGGCCGGCGAGATCGGGATCACGTCGATGAAAATAAACGCTATACGTTTGACGGAATGTAGCTGCTTAGCGAGATGTGGTACGACGTGGAGTGAGCCGTCTGGCGAGCAGCAGAACCTCTTACGCAGCTCGATTTCGGGGAACAGACGAGCACTTTGACCCGCCTACCATAATCGGTTACGCCTCAATCCGATGCCCGCGTGTCGCAAACTCGCCTTCCACTGGCGCGAGATGCGAGGAAATCCCGTAAGAGTGTCAGCGTCGAGTTAGCGATGGACCTGCGTCGTTTCTCTTTTCGGGAGAGAGGGGGGACTCGGCCCATCACTTTCCTCTCACTCATACCAGTAATAACTAGTTTTAAGTTGTAGCTGAATAGTCCTCTCACGCTGTCAGCACTCTTGCGCAACGCGTTGCGATCCAGACGGCGTCTTTCACAGGGAGTGGGACTACAGGCCTCCCCTCTACGAATCTTGACTTGTTTTTCAGTATACCAGTCAGATTTTTCTGCCTCAGCCCGTTGCTGTTTATATATGACAGGAGTGAGAAAGTGACATGAAACTTCGTGACGGATTACATCTGTGTGCTAAACCAGGTAACATTCTTGCTGAAACTTTGGTAAGAGTATTGCTGACTGATGGCGTAGGACCGTGTTCGATACTAGGCATGACAAACAGTTTGTCGGTGAATTTTGTTAAAATGTGCACTCGACTGCAGAGAAAAAAATATACTTAAGAATAAATTCTTTTCCTTGAAGTACACCGCCAGCCATTTAAATTGCGAAAACGTGGAGGCGGCGTGCCACAAACGTAAAATTGGTATCAAGTGTCTAACATTCTGCGTGGTGTCTGTTTGTTCTATATCGTGGCTCCCTACCACTTTCGCGCAACGACGCTCTGAGCGTGTTTTTTAGGGAATTGACTAGTTTGAACCTGGGACCTGTTGCTGGTAAGGAGACGCCAGACCACACATGACATGTAGAGTTCAGAAGAGTTCAGTGAGACTAGCGATGATATAACCAAATACTTAATGATTTCAGCGTCAGAGCTCCACTGCACTCCCTGTAAAAGAATCTTAATACTAACTAAATTTAGTGGAAGGGGTTCGTTCAAGGCTTTCCTATTTTTAGTTAGCTGGTAAAACAACGTCGAAAAAGCAGTTAAGTTTACCATTGGAAATTTTATTCTACTCACAAAACATTGTTTATAAATTGCACTATTGATAAAAGGAAACGTTTTAATACAGCATGATAAAGACAAACTGCATTCAACAAAAATGTTAACGAATATTCCTTGAGTGGGTTTCCAAGTTCTACAATGGATCCAAGGATGACCTATGCCATATCACATCTATAATCTAGGTTTAAATTAAGTTTCACAAGAGAGAAAACTATCAAAATGGTCTACAGAGACCCTCAATTATCTTTAATTACTTATCTAACTTGTCGTAAATTACAGTGGCTGATGTGGCTTCTCAATATCTATATAACAGAAAAATCATCGCGTTTCAGATTTTTACTTCAAGTGGCAAATGTGAACACCATGAGCTTTAATTGACGATCGACACTAGTGTTACGCAAAAGTGGGGTGTAACAGATGAGACTTCTGCAGTTCTGAGTGAAGCTTTATGCGCTGTTATGCAGCATCGCGTGCGTTCATTACCTTGTCGGTGTTCGTCAGGAGGCGGCGGGCAGCACAGCTCCGCTCACCTCGCCGTCTCGGGCGCAACTCTCTCCTAACTTCTACTTACTACAATTTACCGAAGTTGGTTTAAAAAAACTATCTGGCTGTGTTTTCATCTGACCAATCAGGGTCTCAATGTTAACCTTAAGCTCCGCCTACAAAAATTCTGTCTATCCAATGAGAAACGTTATACTTCTCGTGGTGGGGAAATGTTTTTAAAGTTTGCAACGTAACAGAGACGCGAAAAAGTCTCACTCTAAAACTTGCAGCTGGTGTGGTCCTTTTAGTGTTATCGTGAGATCAATACTGTTCTTCTGGAGGGATCTATCTTTTAACATGGGCTGGGGGGTGGTTCTGACGTAACAGAGACGCGAAAAAGTCTCACGCTAAAACTTGCGGCTGGGGTGGTCCTTTTAGCTTAACACGGTTCTGCTCTCAGCTTCTGTTCTCGTTTCTCCCCTCGGAACTGCGTCTGTCTCACGGTGGGAAGGTATGACATTCATTCAGGCATTCTTGTGTTAGTCTGTGGTATTCCATTTGCTCACTCGTTACTCGTGTTACTTTGGTTAATTTAATGTCACGATTTATTCGGAGCGATGTGACATACTACTGGATTTACTTATCATGTCAGGGTTTTCATGGAAGGTGTTGGATTTGCCTGACACCTTACAAGTGTACTTCAGACGTGGATATGAAAATGATTAGCATTTTTATAAATCTGGAAAACTTCCATGAAACAATGGAACATTTTTGTTGCGCCTTCATAGTTGGTAAGCTTTATTACTCCAAGAATCGTATAAAGAATTTAGAAAATGTAGAAAACTTTAAGTTAATGCGGATGAGAAGGAAAAAAGATCGGTAATGTTCGGATACAGCATTAGTAGTGTCTTGCTTGACAATATCTGGGCGAACGTTATAAAGCGACATTGAGTGCAACGAGCGTGAGAGGACTGTGGCAGGGAAGGCGAATGGTCGATTTAATTTACAGGAGAATTTTGGGAATCTGTGGTTCATCTGTAAATGAGACCGCGCATAGGACGCTATTGCGACCTGTTGTTGAGTACTACTCGACTGTTTAGGATCCGCACCACGTCGGATTAAAGGAAGTCATTGAAGCAGTTCAGAGACTGACTGCTAGATTTGTTACCGGTAAGTTCGAACAACACTCAAGTATTACGGAGACGGTTGGTTGGTTGGTTGTTTGGGGGAAGATACCAAACAGCGAGGTTATCGGTCTCATAGGATTAGGGAAGGATAGGGAAGGAAGTCGGCCGTGCTCTTTCAAAGGAACCATCCCAGCATTTGCCTGGAGCGATTTAGGGAAATCACGGAAAACCTAAATCAGGATGGGCGGAAGCGGGATTGAACCGTCGTCCTTCCGATTTACGGAGACGCGTCGGCAACTTGAAAGGGAATACCTGGAGGGAATGCGACGTTCTTTCCGCGGAACACTACTGAGAAAATTTAGAAAACCAGCATTTGAAGTTGACTGCAGAACGATTCTACTGCCACCAACACACATTTCACGTAAGGACCACGAAGACAAGATACGAGAAATTCATACTGAGGCGTATACACTCCTGGAAATTGAAATAAGAACACCGTGAATTCATTGTCCCAGGAAGGGGAAACTTTATTGACACATTCCTGGGGTCAGATACATCACATGATCACACTGACAGAACCACAGGCACATAGACACAGGCAACAGAGCATGCACAATGTCGGCACTAGTACAGTGTATATCCACCTTTCGCAGCAATGCAGGCTGCTATTCTCCCATGGAGACGATCGTAGAGATGCTGGATGTAGTCCTGTGGAACGGCTTGCCATGCCATTTCCACCTGGCGCCTCAGTTGGACCAGCATTCGTGCTGGACGTGCAGACCGCGTGAGACGACGCTTCATCCAGTCCCAAACATGCTCAATGGGGGACAGATCCGGAGATCTTGCTGGCCAGGGTAGTTGACTTAGACCTTCTAGAGCACGTTGGGTGGCACGGGATACATGCGGACGTGCATTGTCCTGTTGGAACAGCAAGTTCCCTTGCCGGTCTAGGAATGGTAGAACGATGGGTTCGATGACGGTTTGGATGTACCGTGCACTATTCAGTGTCCCCTCGACGATCACCAGTGGTGTACGGCCAGTGTAGGAGATCGCTCCCCACACCATGATGCCGGGTGTTGGCCCTGTGTGCCTCGGTCGTATTAAGTCCTGATTGTGGCGCTCACCTGCACGGCGCCAAACACGCATACGACCATCATTGGCACCAAGGCAGAAGCGACTCTCATCGCTGAAGACGACACGTCTCCATTCGTCCCTCCATTCACGCCTGTCGCGACACCACTGGAGGCAGGCTGCACGATGTTGGGGCGTGAGCGGAAGACGGCCTAACGGTGTGCGGGACCGTAGCCCAGCTTCATGGAGACGGTTGCGAATGGTCCTCGCCGATACCCCAGGAGCAACAGTGTACCTAATTTGCAGGGAAGTGGCGGTGCGGTCCCCTACGGCTCTGCGTAGGATCCTACGGTCTTGGCGTGCATCCGTGCGTCGCTGCGGTCCGGTCCCAGGTCGACGAGCACGTGCACCTTCCGCCGACCACTGGCGACAACATCGATGTACTGTGGAGACCTCACGCCCCACGTGTTGAGCAATTCGGCGGTACGTCCACCCGGCCTCCCGCATGCCCACTATACGCCCTCGCTCAAAGTCCGTCAACTGCACATACGGTTCACGTCCACGCTGTCGCGGCATGCTACCAGTGTTAAAGACTGCGATGGAGCTCCGTATGCCACGGCAAACTGGCTGACACTGACGGCGGTGGTGCACAAATGCTGCGCAGCTAGCGCCATTCGACGGCCAACACCGCGGTTCCTGGTGTGTCCGCTGTGCCGTGCGTGTGATCATAGCTTGTACAGCCCTCTCGCAGTGTCCGGAGCAAGTATGGTGGGTCTGACACACCGGTGTCAATGTGTTCTTTTTTCCATTTCCAGGAGTGTAGATGGTCGTTTTTCCCTCGCTCTATTTGCGAGAGGAACTGGAAGGAAATAACAAATAGTGGTACAGGGTACGCTCCGCCACACGCTGTACGGTAGATTGCGGATTATGTGTGTAGATGTAGAACACTGAAAAGAAGCATACACACGCAGCCTAAACAACAGAAATGCTTATGTTGTCTGGGCAACACAGATGAATCGGCAGCAGCGGATCACGCTCTGGGACCAAGGAATCACGAATACTACAGTTTTGTACAGGACCAACCAATATTATGCTAGGACGTACAGACAGGCCACAGAAATTCAAAACCAGTAAATACTTTTACAGAAGAAGAAAAAAAGTATGAAATTAGACTGGTTGTACTTTTTAGCCGGCCGGAGTGGCCGTGCGGTTCTAGGCGCTACAGTCTGGACCCGAGCGACCACTACGGTCAAAGGTTCGAATCCTGCCTCGGGCATGGATGTGTGTGATGTCCTTAGGTTAGTTAGGTTTAATTAGTTCTAAGTTCTAGGCGACTGATGACCTCAGAAGTTAAGTCGCATCGTGCTCAGAGCCATTTTTGTGCTTTTTAGTTCTAAATAAAGTAAACAGTGGCAACTCAAGCGCAGTGCAATCTCCATGACACATGTCGGCGCGACACCGAGATCTGTCGCAGTGCTGATGACGTCACGATCCGACCGTTGAGTGGTTACGTACGCTATGTGATCAAAAGTATCCGGATACCTGCATATATGACTTACAAGTTCGTGGCGCCCTCCATCGGTAATGGTGGAATTCAATACGTTGTTGGCCCACACTTAGCCTTGATGAAAGCTTCCACTCTCTCAGCCATAAGTTCAATCAGGTGTTTGGAAGGTTTCTTGGAGAACCGCAGCCCATTCTTCACGGAGTGCTGCACTGAGGAGATGTATCGACGTCGGTCGGTGAGGTCTGGCACGAAATCAGCGTTCCAAAACACCCCAAAGGTGTTCTATAGGATTCAGGTCAGGACTCTGTGCAGGCCAGTCCATTACAGGGATGTTATCGTCGTGTAACCACTCCGCCGCAGGCCGTGCATTATGAACAGGTGCTCGATCATGTTGAAAGATGCAGTCGCCATCTCTGAATTGCTCTTCAACAGTGGGAAGTACGAAGGTGGTTAAAACTTCAATTTAGGATTGTGCTGTGATAGTGCCACACGAAACAACAAGGGGTGCAAGCCCCCTCCATGAAAAAGACGACCACACCATAGCACTCACGCCTCTGAATTTTACCGTTAGCACTACACACGCTGGCAAACGACGTTCACCGGGCATTCGCCATACCCAAACCCCGCCACCGGATCGCCAGATGTGTCCCATGATTCGTCACTCCACACAACGTTTATCCACTGTTCAATCGTCCAATGTTTACGCTCCTTACATCAAGCGAGGCATAGCGTTAGGGCACGTTACGTTAGGAATGACACTCGTACATTATATTTCTCACCAGTTCATCCATAACAATGAAACCACATATAATATGGCAGTCACCATGAATTACATGAAGACGTAAAATAAAAACATTGCCATCAATATCAAACTGGTTACAAACAAAAATCAGTGAACTTCTATGTGCGACAAGTGATGCCGACTTTTTTAAACATTTACTGTAATAGGATGTTCCTTCACATTTGAGCCACCAGTCTTAAGATCGGTTTTGTGCTGCTCCCCATATTTTTTGTTGTATTAATCTTTTCATCTATATGTAACTACGCATTACATGCAACATCCTCTGTATTACTATTTTGTGCTTATTCTAACTCAGTCTGGAACCGCGCGATCGCTACGGTCGCAGGTTCGAATCCTGCCTCGGGCATGGATGTGTGTGATGTCCTTAGGTTAGTTAGGTTTAAGTAGTTCTAAGTTCTAGGGGACTGATGACCTCAGAAGTTAAGTCCCATAGTGCTCAGAGCCATTTGAACCATTTTTTTATTCTAACTCAGAGGTGTCCATACTTCAGCTTACCTGAACCACATTGGAAGGAGACGAGTATTTTTGGGTCGCACATAATAAACTTAAAAAGTAAAAAAGAAATACTAACATCCGCGATGGACCAGTGACACAATAGCATCGTGCAGCAAGAGCTTCACATTGAGAATAATAAATTTATCATAACTTCACGTAAAAGGAATTTTATGGAAGTTTGGTTTTACCGATCGTGTGATCATTTCTTGGACCGCTTTGATACTTGCTTTCGGCCGTATGCGTGCCGCGGGTTGGACACCACTGTCCTAACCTTTATATGTCCTAGCTGTTTTTCCGTTGTACTACTCGCTCCACCACCAGACCAGACTTCACTAGCCTGTCTGTTCTTCTGGTAAGGTGTTTTAATAGGTTTTCCTCACCTAACCTTTTTTATACTTCTTCTTTTCGATCCGTCCAATTCTTAACATACACTATCTTATCAAAAGTATCCGGACGCCCCAGCACTCTTGGCCATTAAAATTGCTACACCAAGAAGAAATGCAGATGATAAACGGGTATTCATTGCACAAATACATTATACCAGAACTGAAATGTGATTACATTTTTACGCAATTTGGGTGCCTATATACTGAGAAATCAGTACCCAGAACAACCACCTCTGGCCGTAATAACGGCCTTGATACACCGGGCATTGAGTCAAACAGAGCTTGGATTGCGTTTGCAGGTACAGCTGCCCATGCAGCTTCAACACGATACCACAGTTCATCAAGAGTAGTGACTGGCGTATTGTGACGAACCAGTTGCTCGGCCACCATTGACCAGACGTTTTCAATTGGTGAGAGATCTGGAGAATGTGCTGGCCAGGGCAGCAGTCGAACATTTTCTGTGTCCAGAAAGACCCGTACAGGACCTGCAATGCGGTCGTGTATTATCCTGCTGAAATGTAGGGTTTCGCAGGGATCGAATGAAGGGTAGAGCCACGGGTCGTAACACATCTGTTCAAAGTGCCATCAATGCGAACAAGAGGTGACCGAGACGTGTAACCAATGGCACCCCATACCATCACGCCGGGTGATACACCAGTATGGCTATGACGAATACACGCTTCCAATGTGCGTTCACCGCGATGTCACCAAACACGGATGCGACCATCATGACGCTGTAAACAGAACCTGGATTCATTCAAATAAGTGACGTTTTGCCATTCGTGCACCCAGGTTCGTCGTTGAGAAACCATCGCAGGCGCTTCTGTCTGTGATGCAGCGTCAAGGGTAACCGCAGCCATGGTCTCCGAGCTGATAGTCCATGCTGCTGCAAACGTCGTCGAATTGTTCGTGCAGATGGTTGTTGTCTTGCGAACGTCCCTATCTGTTGACTCAGGGATCGAGACGTGGCTGCACGATCCGTTACAGCCATGCAGATAAGATGCCTGTCATCTCGACTGCTAGTGATACGAGGCCGTTGGGATCCAGCACGGCGTTCCGTATTACCCTCCTGAACCCACCGATTCCATATTCTGCTAACAGTCATTGGGTCTCGACCAACGCTAGCAGCAATGTCACGATACGATAAACCGCAATCGCGATAGGCTACAATCCGACCTTTATCAAAGTCGGAAACGTGATGGTACGCATTTTTCCTCCTTACACGAGGCAGCACAACGTTTCACCAGTCAACGTCGGTCAACTACTGTTTGTGTATGAGAAATCGCTTGGAAACTTTCCTCATGTCAGCACGTTGATTGTGTAGCAATTTTAATGGCCTTTAGTGTATGTAATGCGGAACTGACAACTAGATGTCACGAGAGGTAGATCCGCGAGTATCAAAGCAGGTGGTTGTGTTGTGAGCAGAGCAGTAATAACAGCAGAATGAGTCGGTCACAAGAGCTCTGTGGCGAGTCATTGGATGTCATCTGAGTAACAAATCCACCAGAGACATTTCAACCCTTGCGAATCTGCTCAAGTAGACAGTAGTTAAAGAGACTGTCAAGTGCAAACGGGAAGAAACAACGACAGCTAACCAAGACCGGGACCGTCGAGCGTTGTTTGGGTGGTTGTGTAAAATCACTCGAAGGAGCGTAAGAAATCACTCGTGAGTTCTAAACGGCTACCAGCAGTCCAGCTGGCTCACTGGCTGTGCGTGCGGAATTAATAAGCACGGGGGGCAGTGGTCGAGGAGTTCCTCACTAGCCACGTATTTTGTAGTCAGTGCTAAGCGACGTCACCGGACAGTGGATGACTGGAAGTTTTACGGTACGCGGGAGGTAGTTTTACGGTACGGTGCTGTTTTTCGTGGTAGGGCGTGATCCCTAAGAGCTTAAGAGAGCGTTAATTGTGGAAGGATATAACACGTTTTGCATCACTGTGTGTAGATTGTTTGTATCAGAATGAGGCACTTGGTTGTCGATAGTAAGTTTCCTGAAATTGACTGTCCTATCTAGAGTCCTGACCTGAACCGAATGGAACACATTCGGGATTAGTTAGAACGTCGACTTCGCTTCAGGCCCCATCGTCCAACACCAGTACCTTCCCTGTTTTCAGCTCTTGAGGGAGAATGGCCGCCGTTCCTCCAAAGGCATTCAGATATCTCACTGAAAACGTTCCCAGCAGAATGCAAACCATCACAAAGGCGAAGGATGGTCGCATCCCATATTAATGTCTACTAACAGGGACAGGTACATCTAACCAAGCTGTGCCCTTCGATAGCACTACATTTCAGATGCTTCCAGTTTTCCTTCTCTGTATTGCTGAAGGCCCTTGTTTCACTTTCGTACAACGGTGTGTTCCGGACTACACGTTCCGGAACTTGTTTCCCATTTTCATGTCAGTATCTGATACCACTGGAACTTTTGTATTGAAGGGAGCTTCCTTCTCTTGTGTTAATCTGCTTCTGACATCTCCTTGCTTCGGCCTTACTGTGTGATCTTACTTCCTATATAGAACAATTATTTTCTCCTGTGTTGCTCCGAATTTTGATGTTAAGTAAGTCCCCTTTCTACTACTCTTCATCAACTTCCTCTTTAATCTATTTACCTATAAAACATATTCCATGATGACAAGTATAGTGTCGTTTCCTTTGAACAGGTCGTCTAATCCAGTCTCCGATAACATGGGCTGTATCGTGTGCGGAACTTAGCTGTGGCATCCGTCCCCCTTGCACTTTCATTCCTGTTGCGAAATCATCTTTCAATTTCCCTACTGCTTGTTCGACGTACAAGTCGAGCAGTAGTGGGAACGAGGTGCGTTTCCAATCAAACTGCACGGTTGGCCGCGGGGCATGATGGGAATTAATATACGCATTTATGGTTTGGTTTAGCGACGAATACCACTTTCATTTGGATGGGTTCGTCAACAAGCAGAATTGGTGCATTTGTGGGAGTGAGAATTCGCATTTCGCTATCGAGAAGTCTCTTCACCCTCAACGGGTGACTGTGTGGTGTGCAGCGTTCAGTCACGGAATAATCGGTCGATATGCCTTGACACCACGGTGACTACCGAACGGTACGTGAAGGTTTTGGAAGATGATTTCATCCTCATTATCCAAAGTGACCCTGATTTCGACAAGAAGTGTTCATGCATAACGGAGCACGACGCCACTGAAGCAGGAGAGTGTTTGATGTCCTGGAGGAACGCTTTGGGGACCGTATTCTGGCTTTGGAGTACCCAGAGGCCACTCGCATGGGCCTCGATTGGCCGCCATATTATCAGGATCTGAACACATGCGACTCCTTTTTGTGGTGCTGTATTAAAGACGAAGTACACAGCAATAACCCCCAAACCATAGCTGAGCTGAAAATAGCCGTTCAGGAGGTCATCGACAAGATCGATGTTCCGACACTTCAGTGGCTCATGTCTGATTTTGTCTACTCGTCTGCGCCACACAGTCGCCAATGATGGTAGGCATATCGAACATGTCATAACCCAAATCAGCATGTCCGTGGTGACATCGGCATGTTGAATAAAGTGTGTGCACGCCGTAGTTTGTAATTAATTTACGTTCTTTGTCATATAGTACAATAATTGTCACCGTGAATTTCTCACATTTTGGTTCTGTAGAGGTTGTAAATTACTCGTTTGTCGCTATACTTTACAACCCCCCCCCCCCCCCACCCCTTCTAGAATTGTGAATAATTTATTCCACTTCACATTGTCGAAAGCCTTCTCTGGTTTCCAAAAAATCTAGGAAGTATCCTGGTTTTTACTGAGTCTAGCTTCTATTATCAACCTAAACGTCAGAAATTCTTCTCTGGTACCTTATCCGTTCGTGAAAAGAAAATGTCATTTGTCCACTATGCCTGTAGTGTTTCTTTCAAACCTTTTTAACGAAAGTTAGTCATAAAGTCCTCATCATAGCCTCGAAAAACTCAAGTGGCAAACCTGAAACCTGGTAATTATAATAGTTCTCCTGTACACATTCACGGTTCAATGTGACACTTTTTCTCAACGTTGGATGACTACGCAGAGATCTTGGATGTGCAAGCCTGTGTTTTAACTGTCCAGGAAAGACCCTAGGACGAAAAATCACCACACTGTGAAGGTGGAAATGCCCATCGCACAATGGTTTCCTTGTCCGAGGAAAAAGTAAGAAGTCGCCGGGGCTGTGCCAGCAGAAAAAGGCGTGTAAGGGAAAATTTGATAGGCCAAAGAGGCCGACCGCTGTGGCCGAGCGGTTCTAGGCACTTCAGTCCGGAATCGCGCTGCTGCTACGGTCGCAGGTTCGAATCCGGCCTCGGGCATGGATGTGTGTGATGTCCTTAGGTTATTTAGGTTTAAGTAGTTCTAAGTCTAGGGGACTGATGACCTCAGAAGTTAAGTCCCATAGTGCTCAGAGCCATTTGAACCATTTTGAGTCCAAAGGGGGCGAATGTGTGACTTTCCAGTGCGGAATGATCTTGGAGAAAAACCAACCCCTTGAACAGCCTCTCGCGAAGCTTTGTCTTGTTCAAAAATGTTCAATTGTGTGAAATCTTATGGGACTTAACTGCTAAGATCTTCAGTCCCTAAGCTTACACACTACTTAACCTAAATTATCCTAAGGACAAACACACACACACATGCCCTGTGATACACCCCCTGCCTCCCCCCCCCCAAAATCACTCGTGCACGGTGATTGGCGGCTTTAGAAATCATCTGGGTCGTCCTGACACAGCTGCAAAACTTCCGCTGCTGCCTCCGTTGGGCGGACTTTTTCATTGAGCGCGGAACCCAGCCGGCGGTGACCTTTCTCACGTTCACAGTGTCGAGCAAGGTGTTTGAAACTTATCCACGACCGACTTTCTCTTTTTACACTCTGACCTCGGTTGTAATACGACGGTGTTCGACCATCAGGGCCTCCACTTGTCTTGCGATTTTTGGTTCTTCACAGAGCGACCGTGCGCCACTTCGGTCTTCGTTATTCAGACTTGTTAGGCCACACTGGAAGCGTCTGCGCCACGTACCCATTTGTCTCGTGCGATGGTCAATTGGTACCGCGTACTCCCACCAACTCAGGATGGATCCTCGCATCGTTATTTCCCCTTATATTAAGAAAGGAAACAACGAACTGCCGCACGATAATCCACTTTATTAATGGAATGCACCATTTTATTATGACTATTGCACCGGCGTACTGCGGTGCTATGTTGAGGGAATTTCAATGTGTATCATGGCTGCAGGCATGTACCTAGAAAGAAATAATTGCTTGATTTCGAAACTTTATTTTCCGAGGTGATAATTAAACTTTATGACTGTTGTTGTTGTGGTCTTCAGTCCTGAGACTGGTTTGATGCAATCTCCATGCTACTCTATGCTGTGCAAGCTTCTTCATCTCCCAGTACCTACTGCAACCTACATCCTTTTGAATCTGCTTAGTGTATTCATCTCTTGGTCTCCCTCTACGATTTTTACCCTCCACGCTGCCCTCCAATACCAAATTGGTGATCCCTTGATGCCTCAGAACATGTCCTACCAACAAATCCATTCTTCTGGTCAAGTTGTGCCACAAATTTCTCTTCTCTCCAATCCTGTTCAATACCTCCTCATTAGTTTTGTGATCTACCCATCCAATCTTCAGCATTCTTCTGTAGCACCACATTTCGAAAGCTTCTATTCTCTTCTTGTCCAAACTATTTATCGTTCATGTTTCACTTCCACTCATGGCTAAACTCCATGGAAATACGTTCAGAAAAGACTTCCTGACCCTTAAATCTATACTTGATGTTAACAAATTTCTCTTCTTCAGAAACGCTTTCCTTGCCATTGCCAGTCTACATTTTATATCCTCTCTACTTCGACCATCATCAGTTATTTTGCTCCCCAAATAGCAAAACTCCTTTACTACTTTAAGTGTCTCATTTCCTAATCTAATTCCTTCAGCATCACCCGACTTAATTCGACTACATTCCATTATCCTCGATTTGCTTTTGTTGATGTTCATGTTATATCCTCCTTTCAGGAGACTACCCATTCCGTTCAACTGCTCTTCCAAGTCCCTTGCTGTCTCTGACAGAATTACAATGTCATCGGCAAACCTCAAAGTTTTTATTTCTTCTCCATGGATTTTAATACCTACTCCGAATTTATCTTTTGTTTCCTTTACTGCTTGCTCAATATACAGATTGAATAGCATCGGGGAGAGGCTACAACCCTGTCTCACTCCCTTCCCAACCACTGCTTCCCTTTCATGCCGCTCGACTCTTATAACTGCCATCTGGTTCCTGTACAAATTGTAAATAGCCTTTCGCTCCCTGTATTTTACCCCTGCCACCTTTAGAATTTGAAAGAGAGTATTCCAGTCAACATTGTCAAAAGCTTTCTGTAAGTGTACAAATGCTAGAAACGTAGGTTTGCCTTTCCTTAATCTAGCTTCTAAGATAAGTCGTAGGGTCAGTATTGCCCCACGTGTTCGAATATTTCTACGGAATTCAAACTGATCTTCCCCGAGGTCGGGTTCTACCAGTTCTTCCAATCGTCTGTAAAGAATTCGCGTTAGTATTTTGCAGCTGTGGCTTATTAAACTGATTGTTCGGTAATTTTCACGTCAACACCTGCTTTCTTTGGGATTGGAATTATTATATTCTTCTTGAAGTCTGAGGGTATTTCGCCTGTCTCATACATCTTGCTCACCAGATGGTAGAGTTTTGTCAGGACTGGCTCTCCAAAGGCTGTCAGTTGTTGTAATGGAATGTTGTCTACTCCCGGGGCCATGTGACTAGTTATCGTATTTTATTCTGGTCGGCAATTTACAATCTTGACTTGCGAGAGCATTCGTTCGATATCTTTCACAGCTATCTGCGTTCGTCGGTATGTGACGATACTGCGTTTCAGTACACGGGAGTACTGGCGCCACGGCAACCGTTCGAATTCCTCTTAAATAGACGTCAGTGCAGAGAGCTGGGGGCGCGCCGGTGCAGCTAGCTGTCTTCCGCTGCCGCTGCTGCAGACGGCCGCCCGCCCGCCACCCGCTAGGTAAACACGGCGCGGCGGCGCGAGTCGGCGACTGCGCGCTTTCGCCGGGTCAGTTTCTCCACTTATCGCCGGCGTGGCCGGCCTCCTCTGTGGACGCCGGGTGGCACGCTGGATGCTGGACGCTGGATGCGCCGGAAGCCGCGGCCGCTTTCGCAGTGCGCGGCGGCCGCAGCCCGCCTTACGTAAGGCCCGGCCTGGGTTTTTATGAAGCCGTTCGCACATCCAGCCGGGGACAGTCCTGGCAGCGCTTCGCACTCTCTCCGTGCCGTGCTTTCCGTGCGGCGCTCCTTTCCCCGCCGCCGCGGCTTTATGGCGGCGTTCGCGGTGAGGGACAGCCGAGGCGAGAACCGGGTGCCGGGGTCAGCGCGGGTCGCCTCCGAAATCGAGAAACGCGGGCCGCTCATTGGCCGCTTAATACGGGAAGCGGCCGCTGCGCCGACGCTAGCCGATTCGGATGGAAAGCTACCTCTACAAACTGCTCAAAAAAGTTTTGCATCACATGAGTATCTGACGCGAGTGTGGGCGTTTACTGCTTGATCAAAATTATCCGGACGCGACCATGTATATCTACATCCACATCCATACTCCGCAAGCCACCTGACGGTGTGTGGCGGAGTCTACTTTGAGTACCTCTATCGGTTCTCCCTTCTATTCCAGTCTCGTATTATTCGTGGAAAGAAAGACTGTCGGTATGCCTCTGTGTGGGCTCTAATCTCTCTGATTTTATCCTCATGGTCTCTTCGCGAGATATAGGGGAAGGCGGGGCAAGACCGAGAGGTGGGCTAAGACGGGGAAGGGCTATAAGCTACAGTTAGAGTGCTGCCATCTGTGGATAGCTACGTCAACATCATCAATACACAGGTCCCAGTGTGTTGACATTGCTGAACCTTAGTTTCGCGGCGGTTTCTGTGATCTTTGCCCGGTTCGTACAATTGCTATACTGATTTGCAATGTTATACACCTTTCGACGTCCTAAAACATGTGTTTCATGAACATTTGTCCAGACTGTATATATAGCACTGAATAATACGTCTTATTAACAGCAAACTGCTGTGTCAGTAGTCAATGTTCACTAAATAGTGTTCATGTAGGCGTAACATAACCTGACAGCATGGTAGGGGGCAAGACGGGGTGGGCCAAGATGAGGAGCTTCCCCAACTTGCCCCTACTATTTGTCCAACCATTACGTTCTTATCGTCTCATGTGTTTACCTCGCTGTGGGGCTTGAACACATACATTATACGTTGAATACAATTGTAAATAGAATGGTATTCGTTATTCCAACGTTTCCTAATTAATTACAAAGTATGCCTTAGGCTATATGGTGAATAAAAATACACAAAACGATAAGGGGTCCCCAAACGTGCTGCATGTAAACGAAAACTCTTCTCAAAGACGTTTAATAAACCTGGGATACCACCAAAAGGACATAATGACAACGAAAAAGTGACGAACGTTACTGACGTCTTAACCACCCCTTCATGCTCAAGAGAAAATAAACTGAGGCCGAATGACAACGAGGAAGAGAGTGAAGAGTGTTTATACTGCTATGACTTCTCTGAAGGAGGCTGGATACGGTGTATTACCTGCGGACGTTGGGCCCACGACACTTGTGCAGAGATAGAAAGTGATGATGACGAGGCTGTCCACACTTGTGTACTATGTGAAAGTAAGAGGCCTCAATAAAACGTAATACCTGATTCTACAATTCGCAGAACCATGTTTCGAAACCTTATCGTCACATTATTTCGTTATTCCAGTCCTTATTCACGCTTTAGAGATGAATTCATGCTAGTTCCTCATCTTACCCCGCATATGGGGCAAGACGGGGAATTGGTAGTTTATGTTTCAAATCGAGATATTTCTATCTAAATGTACCAAGTTTGCAGGTTTCATTGCATGCTATTGTAATTCAATGGTTAAGTAAACAAGTGATAATCAAACCTACTTGAATTTGTTTATTTTTGTCCCTTTGTAAGGGTTTAATGTTAGCTTCCCCATCTTGCCCCGCCTTCCCCTACGTAGGAGGGAGCAATATACTGCTTCACTCCTCGATGAAGGTATGTTCTCGAAACTTCAACAAAAGCCCGTACCGAGCTACTGAGCGTCTCTCTTGCAGAGTCTTCCACTGGAGTTTATCTATCATCTCCGTAACGCTTTCGCGATTACTAAATGATCCTGTAACGAAGCGCGCTGCTCTCCGTTGGATCTTCTCTATCTCTTCTGTCAACCCTGTCTGGTACGGATCCCAACCCGGTGAGCAGTATTCAAGTAGTGGGCGAACAAGTGTACTGTAACCTACTTCCTTTGTTTTCGGACTGCATTTCCTTAGGATTCTTCCAATAAATCTCAGTCTGGCATCTGATTTACCAAAGATTAATTTTATATGGTCATTCCATTTTAGTTCAGTCCTAATGCCTACTCCAAGATAAATTATGGAATTAACTGCTTCCAGTTGCTAATCTGCTATATTGTAGCTACATGATAAAGGATCTTTCTTTCTATGTATTCGCAGCACATTACACTTGTATGCATTGCGATTCAATTGCCATTCCCTGTACCATGCGTCAATTCGTTGCAGATCCTCCTGCATTTCAGTACAATGTTCCATTGTTACAACCTCTCGATATACTACAGCATCATCCACAAAAAGCCTCAGTGAACTTCCGATGTTATCCACAAGGTCATTTACATGTACTTTGAATAGCGACGGTCCTACGACACTCCCCTGCGGCACACCTGTAATCACTCTTACTTCTGAAGGCTTCCTTCCATTGAGAATGACATGCTGCGTTCTGTTATCTAGGAACTCATCAATCCAATCATACAATTGGTCTGATAGTCCATATACTCTTACTTTGTTCATTAAACGACTGTGTTTCATGAGGAATCCACCACTAGAAATGATGAGAGGCGGACCCGCCAGTATAAAACAGGAGAGAGAGTATTGTGTTGACAATAGGGAAACAGTAACAGCAGAGTACGTCGATCAGGACAGCTCAGTGGCTTCGAAGGTGGACCAGTCATTGGATGTCATTAGAGTAACAATTTCATCAGGCACATTTCGACTCTTCTAAAGGTGCCTAAATTCGCTGTTGGTAATGTGACTGTGAAGTGGAAACACTAAGGAACAACCGTAGCAAAATCGAGACCAGTCAAACCACTTTTTTTTATGGACCGGGACCGACGACCATTGCGAAGGGTAGTTGTAAAAAATCGCGTGAAATTAACAGAAGGAGCCACTTGTGAGTTCCAAAGTGCTACCGGCAGCCAGCTAGCTCATTCACTGTGAGTACAGAGTTAAAAAGAACGGATTACACTTTTGTAGTGTATGATAAGTGATGGTTGACACAGACTAAAGAGCGACGCCACTGGAAACGCGTGATTTCGAGTGATGAATCACGTTGTGCCGTCTAGTAACCGTGTGGAAGGGTTTGCGTTTGACTAAAGTCTGAAGAACTTTACCTGCCGCCGCGTATAGTGTCAACAGTGAAGTATACGGAGGAGGCGGTGTTACAGTACGGGGCTGTTTCTCGTGGCTACGGTGTGGCCCTCTTATTGCGCTTAAGAAAACGCCAAATACAATATGATACGAACACGTTCTACAGTACTGTCTGCTGTGCACAATAGACGAACAGCTCCGAGACAGTGATTGTTTCAGCGTTGCAATTCACCCTGACGTAGAACAGCGTGAGACAATCGTTTGTGGACAACACGGTTCCTGAAACTAATTTTCCTGCTCAGAGTCCCGACCTGAACCAAATGGGTTGAGTCAGAACGTCGTCCGCTCTCCAGACTCCGCGTCCAACACCACCATCTTCTTTGGTGTCTGCTCTTGACGGAGACAGGGCAGCCATTGCTTCACAGTCAATCAGCCACGCCGTTAAAAGAGTCCACAACAGAGCTCAAGGGACAAAAACACGAAAAGGGAGGGACACACATTACATATTAATGACCACTAATCGGTTTACTTGTTTATTTTGCATATGTCTAGATCACTACAAATGACTCTTCAGTTTTCTCACATTACAATATAATATCCACCCCACGAATGTAGTCTATTGATCCTTACGTCATCACCATGGACTCAGTTCGGTCGCAGTTATTTCAGAGAATCGCCACAGCTGCCAGCGTTGGTCATTATTCGGCTAAGAACCGACCAGAACTTGCGTGGCAATCCACTAATATGGGTCCGGATACTTTTGATCGGAAAGTCTATATTCAATGCGAGCAGCGGAACCCCCCGCCGAACATCCTGAAGTCATACGACTACACGTTGCTACTTTCAATTTGCTCCCGACCACGATTACATTAGATTAGATGTTGTTCCAGAGATCCACTGTGAGAAGAACTTTGAGGTGGTAGAACGAGACATTAAACCAGAACATACAGTACATAGTTACAAAGGAGAGATATGCTAAGGTAATAAAATGGAACACCTACAGCCGTCCTTAAGATGTTATTTATTATATGGCCACCAGTTTCGGTGCTTCATTGCACCATCTTCAGGGGTTAACTGCATCCGTATACACGATACATCAGTGGCCAACATCTATGAACTGGTTTTTGCAGACTACCTGTAACAACGATGTTGTGTCTCCAACCATGGTTGATGGTTGGAGTTAACCATTCAGCGTCAGTTAAGGGCTGGAGATGGTGCACTGAAGCACCGAAACTGGTAGCCATGTAATACTCGTAAATAATATCGTAAGGACTGCTCAAGGTATTTCGTTTTATTACGTAAGTGAACAGCCGACATCCCTCAAACCCCCAATCACAAGGATGGACATATGAGTACAAAAACTAGATGTTCCAATATTCCTTCCTGAGCTACTATGTGAAATGGGCGTTGTGGTTGTGAAACGAGTCAAAAAATCTTTAAATGTTCAAATGTGTTGAATTCTGAAGAGATCTAACTGCTGAGGTCATCGGTCCGTAGTCTTACACACTACTTAAAGTAACCTAAACTAACTTATGCTAAGAACAACACACACACCCATGCCCGAGGGAGGACTCGAACCTCCGGCGGGAGGGGCCGCGCAATCCGTGACATGGCGCCTCAAACCACGCGACCACTCCACGCAGCAAAATCTTAAACATCTGGATGTTGTGAAAGTGGTAACAGCTTGTAATGAATCATGTAAACATGCAATACACTGAAGTGCATATGATCATTCTTAAAGTATTGTAGCAACACATCTTCAAACAGAAAATAAGTTTACAATACAACATTTATTTAACCTGACTACGTTACTGTGCAGAAGCTAGATTTTTCATAACATTCACGCTATTTGATAGTACTAATAATATATACATCAACTGGTACAACTGAGAATTCGTCAACAGAGTTGAATGACTTAGCCACCTCTTGAGCTCAAGTTTAGCTGTAGTTGAATTTTTTGTGACTACTGGCACAATTGATGAAAATCTGTCTTCCTGAACAATAGATATCTTTCTGGATTGCAATAAATAACTTTAAATCTTTATTTACTTTAGAGTATTGTTGTTTCCAGTACTGATTATATGAGCTCAGATGTTGGTTTGAGTTTTCATTGTGGGGGAGTGGACTGAGGAAGCCAGTGAGCATTCTAGCGAGATCTTCTCCTGGAAACGCAGAATTTGTTGTAGAAATAAGTTGATAGAGGAGCAGGAGCGTAATATCTGCGCCCTTCATATGCAGGTACGAAACGCAAATGAGGAACTAGATAGGTGAAGGATAGTGAAGGGCCCTGGGATATGGGAACTGGCAGTAGGTAAGAAGGTAGCTGGGGGGAGGAGATATTCAGACAGTTGTACTTTGCGTGAAACCAATAGATTTGATCGATTGTCAGATTTAGTGGAGAGGAGCCTCTTGTAGCTGTAGGTGTAGGTAACATGCAGCAGTCCTCGGCAGTTAGGAGGCCTAGGTCAGCTGCAAATTCTAACAGAAAGAAGAAGGTTCTGCTGCTAGATAGTTCTCACGGCAGAGGTGTGAACCAGCAGTTGCTGGAAGTGTTGGGGACTGAGTACCAGGTCACCAGCATTATGAAGCCTAGTGCAGCGTTGGCTCAAGTGACTGTTAACATAGATTTTGTGAAAGAGTATAAGGTAGTGACTGTGGTTTGAGCAGGGAACAGTCTTGATAGGGACAGGCAGTATGATGTAGGTGGTGACCCAGTAAAGATAGCTACTGAAACTGGTGGCACTAATGTGCTCTTCGTCCAACTGTTTCAACGTCATGATCGACCTCATCTTAATGCTGTTGCTAGGCGTGTTAATACGGGAGTCGAGAAGGCGCTGATGGCGGAGAGCACGGCTCACATTGCAGTGGTGCCATTTGAGAATATCGATAGGTATGGGAAGGGAAGGCTGGCAAAGCTTATAGGTGACAGTATAGTGGTTGGTGGTGGGATCACACATGGAAAAATTCCTGTAGTAGTTAGTGTTAGAGTTGCACCTTCTTTTTGGGACTGAAGTCAGCTGATGGGTATCTCTTCTTAGAGGAAGTCCCTCTAACAAAGGAATCGCCTTGATATTAGGTCAGGTACCCAAATAGTGAAGGGATTAGCACATTTCATCAAAATATAAGAGGTATTAGAGATAAAGCTAGCGAACTACTTGTAGATGTTGACTCTGAGATTGTTGGTATATCGGAGCACAACTTAAATAATTGGAGAATTCGAAGGCTTCCTTTACCAGGATACAGATTAGCTGGTTGTTTTTTGAAGGAGTTCTTTGCAGAGTGGGGGAGTGGCCATGTAAGTAAAAAACAGTATTCCATTTGAGTCCATAGACGTATCACAGCTCTGGACTGAACAGGTATTTGAATGTTGTGCAGGGCCAGTTGGATTTAGTGAAACTAAATTTATAATTGTTTTTGTTTATAGGCCCCCTAACTCGGACTTCAGAGGGTTTCCTCTTAAGCTAGAGAGGGCTCTTGGTTCAGTTTACAGGAAGTACCAAAAATGAGTTATATGTCGTGACTTCCATATTAATTTTGTATGTGACTGTGCAATGAGAAGGATGTTGGAAGATCTAAATTCATGTAATCTGTTGCAGATTGTGTTTTTTCCAACCAGGGTGCAGAGGAACAGTAGCACAGCTGTAGACAATATTTTCATTCATTCTTCATTACTAGATGGGAATTCTGTTAGTAAAAGCGTGAATGGCCTTTTAGACCATGATGCACAAAAATTTTTAACACTAAAAGTTTTTTGTAATCAAACAAATGCTCTATATAGTTACAGACTACGTGAAAAGCTAATCCAACGTCAAAAGAGAGTTTTTTAAATCTCGTTAAAGAACAAGAGTGGCAGTATGCGCTTTGAAAGCTGATTTCCATTAGAGCGTTCTAAACAGGGTACTAGCAGTAAAAGGCAGCTTGGATGACTGACTAGTGGGCTAAGGATATCATGTATAACAAAGTAGGAATTATATCAAAATGTTGAAAAATGCCTTTCCGAGACTGATGCCTGGAATATTCCTCTGTGATACTGACAAGGGAAAGATGTAGCCAATAATTACATCGCTGAAGGCTAAGGACTCTCATGAATATGAGGACTACCTTGCAGCATATTAAAGTACTGTGCTGCAGATGTTAGCCCTGTGTTTAGCCGAACTGGTAATTTTTCCTTTAAGAATGCTCAATTTCCTGAACGATTTAAGTACTCAGTAATGAAACCACTTTATAAAAAGGGAAAAAAGAATCATGTAGACAATTTTAGATCTATTTCCATACCATCAGTATTTGCTAAAGGTAATGAAAAAGCAGTGTATGTAAGGATAAATGATCCGTTTATTTCACATAATTTGCTGTCAAATGTACAGTTCGGTTTTAGAAGTGGTTTAACAACTGAAAATGGTATATTCTCTTTTGCCTGTGAGATACTGGGTGGATTAAACAAAAGGTTTAGAACGCCAAGAATCTTTTTTGATTTAACTGATGCGCTTGATTGTGTTGATCACAAAATATTGCTCCAGAAGTTGGACCATTATGGAATATGGTAGTAGGTCACAATTGATTCACCTCTTACTTCAACAGCAGACAGCAAAAGATCATTATCGACAGTGTTGAGCTGGAGGGTCAGATTGGAGCATGGTTAAATGGCGGGTGCCCCAGGGATCAGTGCTGGGGCCACTCCTGTTCCTCATTTATATAAATGATATGTCCTTTGGTATTACTGGTGATCCTAAAATATTTCGGTTTGCTGATGACACTAGCTTGGTAGTAAAGGGTGTTGTGTGCAACATTGACACTGTTTCAAATAGTGCAGTTCATGGCATAAGTTCGTGGCTTGTAGAAAATAAACTAATACTAAATCTCAGTAAGACTAAGTTTTTCAGTTTCTAACACACAATTCAACAAAACCCGACGTTTTAATTTCACAGAATGGACATATGATTAGTGAAACTGAACAGTTAAAATTACTAGGTGTTCGACAGGTAGTAACTGTCGTGGAAAGCCCACGTTCACGATCTTGTTCGAAGACTCTATGGTGGCATTTTTACTGTTCGATCGGTATCTGAAGCAAGCGATAGTTCGACAAGAAAATTATTTTACTTTGCTTATTTTCATTCGCTTTTGACGTATGGTACTATATTCTGGGGTAACTCTT
Source organism: Schistocerca americana (assembly GCF_021461395.2). Taxonomy (NCBI): domain Eukaryota; kingdom Metazoa; phylum Arthropoda; class Insecta; order Orthoptera; family Acrididae; genus Schistocerca; species Schistocerca americana. Next base: position 136,335,936 of record NC_060123.1, read on the forward strand.
CCCATTCTCAAAGTATATTTGTGGCTCAGAAACGGGCAGTTTGGGCGATAAGTAGCGTAAGTTCGCGAACCTCTTGTCGACCCCTGTTCAATACTCACGCTATCGCACGCAGATTTATCTAAAAGTAACGCACTGCATTTCGTTCTGAAAAATATAGTCTTGGATCTAAAAATATATGTTCCATAAGATGGCCTTACAGAAAGCTGCACACATGGATTACAATGAACGGAAGGACGATCAGAGTTTGACATTGTGTCGGCTGCGTCGTCGTTAGAGACGGACCACAAGTTGAGATACGAAAGGTAGTCCTGAAGTTTTAACCATCAATTCTAAACAATAATATAATCACCCGAACTTGTACCAAAAATACTGCGTGAGGTTTTTACAGAATAGGTTGGTAGTCAGTGGCTCGTACTGTTAGCCAATAAACAGACTGTAATAATACTGGGAAAGTATATTTTTTGTGGTAACATACACTTTGTTAAATGAAACGATGACTATTGACATTAACAAACTAAAAGTAGTATTTGTTGCAGGATTCTAGTGCAAATCATTTACGAGATACCATATTTTGAAAAATTCTCACAGCGGCACTTATACAGTGCCTTTGGTAGAACACACTAAAGAACACGTTCATACACTAATTATGTGAATTATGATCAGTAACGAGACGATTGACCATCCCTGGTTGTGTTCAAAATTGTCACCGGCAGCGGCGATACACGCTCCCAGTCTAGTATGGAAAGACTGCTGCACACGTGCTAGCAATTCACCAGAGACGTCCGAGGAGACTGCAGTATTACGTCGTTGCAGATCATCGGGTGGAGTTGATATGTCCTTGTAGACAGCGTCTTTCAGCTTTACCCACAGAAAAAAAAGTTTACAGGTTTCAAATCCGAGGAACTGGCTGGCAAAGGTACAGGTCCTCAGTGTCCAACCCAACGATTTGGAAACAGTTCGTGAAGACATGCTGTGGCACATCGTGCACTATGGGCTGGTCAGCCATCATGTTGGTACGACAGGTACCTCCTAGTCTGGAGAGGAACGTTTTCTAGCATCCGTGGAAGATGGTCGGTTACGAGGATGCGACACTTGTGTGCGTTCGGTGTTCCGTCTATGAAAAACTAGCCTATGAGCTGATGATTCACTATCCAGCTGCACATATTTACACTTCATGGACGCTGACATTCCACCTGACGAAGCCAATGGGGACTGTCAACAGACCAGTAACGCATGCTTCGGCGGTGTGTAAATGTGCCTTCGTTACTAAAAAAGATACACGATACATCTTGAGTATACTGTCTTGATGCCCATGTACAGAAGTTAAAACGAGTCTCATAATCGTTTTCAACCACCACTTGATGGAGAGAGATGTGATAGGGATGGAACCCATGCCGATGGAGAATGCATAGAACACTTTTGACTCATTGCTCATCAAATGGTTCAAATGGCTCTGAGCACTATGGGACATAACATCTGAGGCCATCAGTCCCCTAGATGTAGAACTACTTAAACCTAACTAACCCAAGGACATCACACACATCCATGCCCGAGGCAGGATTCGAACCTGCGACCGTAGCAGCAACGCGGTTCCGGACTGAAGCGCCTAGAACCGCTCGGCCACAGCAGCCGGCCATTGCACTTCCTCGTGCGATTGCTCTGGAGCTAACGTGCGGATCAACTCTTCTGTCGTAACTAGTTTCCTTCTGATACGTTGTCTAGGTGTTATACTACCACTATCACGTGGCTGGTTGAAGACGTTGATAAATAATTGCCGAAATGGTTTGGCGACTCTTGGGATATCTTGCCGTATACGTCGTACAAGAACGAAGTGCTTTCTTCCTACGACGCTCCATACGCCATGAGCATGACGGCTTTCTCTGCATTGGTAAATCCCATCGTCCACTAGGTCTCGGACTGTCACGCACTATTTGACTAGCAACTCGCGGTGCACTCAAGGAACACACAAGCACACTGTAAACAAACATAACAACATCGTACCTAGAAACTATGCCGGTTGAATGGCACAAACAAGTGTCGGTGTGGAAACTGCAAAATACGTTATCTCGTAAACAACGTGCACTGGAATCCTGCAACAAACACCGCTGGCATTCTAGTTTACCGTACTTTTAGTTTGCTAATGTCAATAGGCATTGTTCCGTTTAAAATGTGTGTATGTTTACGCAAAAACTACACTTTCCAAGTATTATTACAATCTGTTGATTCGCTAAAATGCAAGCCCCTGACTAACAATCAATTCCGTGTGTCCGAGCGGTTCTAGGCGCTTCAGTCTGGGACCGTACTACCGCTATGGCCGCAGGTTCGAATCCTGCCCTTGGCATGGACGTGTGTGATGTCCTTAGGTTAGTTAGGTTTAAGTAATTCTACGTTCTCGGTGACCGATGACCTCAGACGTTAAGTCCCACAGTGCTCTGAGCCATTTGAACCAATCCATTCTGTGAAAACCGTACAACAACAACACGTTCCATTTCCGCAGTACTTGCGGTGAAAGTTTTAGCTGATTCACCCTGTGTATATTATTATTCTTTTTTTTCAATTACATGTGAACAGGCCTAGTACACGTTGGAATTCCCAAGTGCCATAAAACGCCGCTAGAGGAGCCAAAACAAAAGGAAGAAATTGGAGATGGGCTACGCTTTTTTGTTTGTTTATCACATAATAATGTGACGCGGGGACTCTATGTGTTACAGGGCTGCAGGCACGTACATTCAAATACGAAAAAAAAATCAGTTATCTAACTTTAGAGTTGGTAATTAAACATTAAAACTACCCCTCGGGAGGACGAGAGTGGGAAAGGGAACTAGTGGAGCCCTACCCAGAGGAACTATCCCACCTTTCGTCTTGTTTGTTGCAGGGAACCCTCATTAATCTTGTATGGAGAGATCATGAAACAGAATTCAGACTCCTTTTTGCAACCTATTCACGGCTGTGTAGAGGAGACAGCACTGCAGGTTAGTACACGTTGTGGACACCAGGTGTTCTACAGAGATTTTATGCCAAATCTCGAATATGGATACGGTCTGCCTGCGGCAGATTGCCAAGGAATTCACGTCTAGAAAAAAATGCCCTTGTTGCCTTACTGCGAAGCAGAATACATTACAGCGGCGTGTTAAAGGGAAGTTCTAGCGGCACCACTGAGTGGAGATCATTAAGCTGCCGCACTCACCAGAAAGGAAGGATTTTCCCAAGATGGTCGCTGCGCGTTAGCTCTTCCCGCCGTGCGGCAGCCTCCGACTTAATACGGAAACCTAACAGCATTGCGTGCCTGAACTGCGCAAGAAACTGAGCGAACAGCCTTAACAGGCCTTAAACGAAGGCAAAATCGGTGCTGATTGTGGATGCCGGACTGGGGCATCTTTAGCTAAATGTTGGCCATATCTCGCGGAAAATATGATACGTCTCCCGTAAATAAAATGAAGGTTTCCGCGTCCGGTGTTAGCTTCAGTTGAAAGTTGTGGGCTGAGAGGCTGTGGTGGATGTATAAAACTATTCACTAATGTTTTGTCCACATCTGGGGGAGCTATACTCAGAGATGAAACTGGCAGCTGCGTCAAAAGCTCGGGAGCCTCGACTTCATAGGTGCGTTGTGAGCCGAACAGAGTGGGCACCACCACTCGTCGTGATGCCGAATTCACGATTTTCAGTGACAGATGACAACATTCTTGCTTAAAAATAATCGACCCGTTACTCTCTTCGCCCAAAGGTGGAATCCTTTTTTTTCTGCTTCTTCCTTTCTATTAAAATTAATGCGTTGTTCATAAACTCATATTGCGCGCATGATAATGAGTGGTTTCGGCTAAAATTCTAGTCGAACGAAATTTGTTTTCATGACACCAACATGCCTATAAATTCAGGACCCCTCGAGGTTTCGATGCAGTTTCAGTTCTATCCGTGAATATGCATCCCGCAAGTGGGGACGAAATTTTGGTAAATATCACGGTCTCTCGGCCTGGAAATCTTAACAGAAGTGACTTTTACAAAGATTTTTTTCTTTCTCGTATTTGCTTCTTAACGCAAAGGGGAAATGGTTCACAATAATTACTATCGACTAATGCATCTTCAAGAAAGGGCCTTTGTGGGAAGCCTACGACAATTTTAAAGCAATTCCTTTAGCAGTGCATAGTAGTTAAAAGTGTGTGTTAAATGTTGTCAGTTAGTTAGCAAGTTTATTACATGTTCCGTAGATCATTTGAACGATGCTTTTATCAAAATGGTGTGGGACGAGTCAATTTACAGGACATGAACATAATTAGTTTTTAGATTAATGAAGATACTATTTATTTGGTCCTACCCAGCCAGCTACACTTAAAAACAAGTTTTTTTCTGGCTTTTATGTTTTAAATAGAAATTCTTCCATCGAACATAAGAAAAAAGCCAGGAGAAATTCTTTTAGGTTAAACTTAAACTTGCTTTGCCACCCATCAGACATTTCACGATATTGGGAAAATGACCAAAAATTTTTGTTGCTGCATATTAACTCCTTTGAGAACCACTGACAACTTTAACAATGGGTGATGAAAATTATTTTTTCCTCTTCTGTTGTAGATATGTCCTTCCCAAGTTATGACGGAGTATTTACAACGAATTTCATTAACGAATATGTGTAATGTGATGGTGCAATTAAAACGCCGATCTCCATGAAGAGGTGCTTAGGTGCTTATATCATGACCGCAGGTGAACACCACACATTATTCTCACTGCTCGCTTTTGTGCAAATAATAATTCCTTTCTAAAGAGTTACCCCAACAATTATTTCATAAGTCATTATGTATGGGGATTGATTCCCTCGTTTCCAAGACTAACAATTACATCAAGAGCAAAAGCAGCTGAACTTAATTGTTTGAGAAGATCAGTAATATGTTTCTTCCAGTTCAAGTTTTCGTCAGTATGTACACCCCAGAATATGGAGCATTCTGCCCTATTTACTGACTCCTGTTCATGTGCTACTTCACTTGTTCGTATAACCCTATTTGTTGCACAGAAATGAATACAGTGTGTTTGCCCAAAATTTAGCGACAATCCACTTTCGGACAAACACTTAAAAATTCTTTGCAAAACATCACTAATGATCTCTTCTGTTGCTGTCTCTCCAATGGTATTTATTACAACATTGCAGAAAGTACCAAGTCTGCTTGTGGGATATTAAGTGGAAGGTCATTCACATATATAAGGAATAGGAGTGGACTGAAAACTGAACACTATGGGACACCTTTGTAATTTCTCTCCAGGCACTGAAATTCTCTATCTTTCCAACATTGTTGGAATTATCCAGTACAACTTTTTGCATTATGTAGGGTAAGTATGACTGAAACCAGTTGTATGTGATGCCATCTGTGCTTAAGTTTTTCTGAGAATGTAAGATGGTCCAGACAACCAAACGAGTTGTAAAGCTGACAAAAAATACTAACTGCCGATATTTTGTTATTTAAGGTGTGAAATATTTTATGAGTGAATGTGTAAATAGCACTCTGGAATCGAAACTGTGATAAGCTAAGTTAACTGTTTCTACTGCTCTTGAGTACATTACGTTTTCGAGTATTTATCGAAGTTCAAGCGGTCGGAGGGCCGTATGATAAGGCTGAGGGCCTTTTAGTCAAAAACATCATTGGGAACACTTACACGGATTTTTAATCAGTTTATGTAGGACGTGCGAACTTGCAGTGACTGTTTGTAAGCCATTGTGTAGAGGAAAAAGTATGGAATGGTATAGGTCGTTGACGAAGATCGCTAAACCACCTTTGGCACTCTCCTGGGATACGTTCCTTTTTCTTTGCATTTGTCTTTACTTCGAGACGAGGTGTGTACGAGGGATGGTGATTTAGTTTTAGGGCTTGAGAGTTGCAAATGAATCCCATATTTTGAAAACGAGGTTCTTCATCCAAAACTAGTGACACCAAGTCTGATAAATCACAGGTTTAATCAATTATAGCGTAACGTGGAGGAACGCAATGAGAAATACTTTGGCTTTAGCAATCGGTGCATTTAAATTTTTTGGGTGTTCCAGTGTTCACTGAGAAATTACATCGTTTCCTTCGGCACAATTGCATTTTTATGCTGCCCCGACATTGCCTCCTTACTGCCAATGGGAGAAGAAACACGAAAGCTCCACCTCTGAAAAAATCAGCACTATAAAAACACAGGTGATAGATTTGTCCGTCGACGTTCAACTCGGCGGTCCTCTGGCTGCTATTCGGAGGAGCAGACTGTGTACCAGCACTGGGTTTCACCTGTTCGAGTCTCTGATCATCAACAACATAACACAACACAAACACAACGTACGGGAACTTGTCATTAGTCATCTACATGGCTTGATGTGATTCATTATTGTAGGTTGATGAAGAATGAAATAATTAAAGAAATTATTGTTAGCTTTTTATAAGAATGGTATTTGTGGACTATGTAAGTATCAGAGGTTGCTGGATGTTGGAGAGGCGACGAGTTGCATGCAACCAGTGGGTGCAAGTAACAAATACATTCAGCATTGCTCGAAATGGCTTGTTTTCGGGAAGCTGCTAATTCGCATCTAGAAAGTCCTCAAAGAATCAACTAAGAATCTCGCTTTGCAGTGCTGTATTTTGTGAATGAGAACTGCAGAAATATAACACAGTTAATGGTATGGTTTTGTGAGATCACTGAAGTCCGTCTCGAAGTAAACTGGCGGATATTTTTGTAAATTAGTGTTCACCTATGTGATGTGTTATTTGTCATAATTAAGGAAATAAGTTTATATTGCAGAAGTGTAGTGTATTGTGAGTCGCAAAAGATTTCCTTTAAAAGAGGATTTTTTTTTGCACCCTTAATTTCACATCTTCACTTTTCAAATCTCCGAAAGGTATTCTTTTCTTCATGCTGAATCCGTCCATCTGACGACCAATTCCGCACACGTTCTCTAAAGCCATTTTGCCTTAGCATCGTTGCACTTAGTATTAATTTCATTAGTACCTTACGTTGTCGTGCTACTTCCTTTTGCTGAAAGTTTTGTATAAGCTTCTGTTGTCGATCAGCTGCGGTATTTCGTCTTCTGCTCGTGATTTCTTTGTAATTATGTTCCTCATACGTGCATTTCCTTTCCCAATTTTCTAATTGCCATTTTAGAGATGTTCTTTGCCCTTCAGCTGAATTATCTACAGTGGTATTCATTGTCCCTGTGTCCACAGCCTGTGGCGTGTGGTGTATCTGCGTGTGTTGTGTTGTACTATTTCAGCAATATTACAATAAAACTAGTTATTTATTACTGATGTAAATTGAGGTTTTATTTAATCACTGCTTTCCCAGGATCATGAACGTTATTTTGTTAAAGAAATCTCCACCTGGGAACGTGTAGCAATGTTGTCTGTCAAGCAGTGTAAATGTCACTAAGATTATTCACAAAAGTAATTATTTATAATCAACAAACAAGCTAAATGTATGATAAGTCATCTGGACTAAACAAGAGTAATGATTTTTAGTAATTTCAGAGCTGTTGTTTGAAAGACTCTTTGCTAGTTGCAGATCGTTTATCCAAATTTACGTTACTGTTGTCTCGAAGTGGCAACACTTTTCATTAGGCAAAATGAACAGTTTTGTCACACAATACCACACGTACACAACACTAACGTATTCTCCTGTCGAAAGATTTCATAAAAGTTGTTACTAAGTTACCAGGTTTCTTACATCAACAGATAAGAATTTATATTACTTAAGATGCTGTTTGCATTAATAGAAGTTTGATATGATCACAGTCTAACTGGATTTTATTAGCTCAGAGTGGGTCCTCCACCACTAGTACACAATTATTACTGCAATTATATCCAACGACATTTAAGTCTGTATAGAAAATCAATTTAAAAATGCCGCAGCAATATTTCGCTAAAATGGCGGCTAGAGTAAGACAATCACTTATCGATTCTGCTTCAGGCTGTATTTTACTCGTAACAAATAATATATATTACATCTTTTCTCACCTTCACTGTATACACTAACATTAGAAAATATTTTTCAGTATGTCGTGACACATTAGTATTCACTGTTTACCAATAAACTGCGCAGTAATCAATAGCGCTAATGGCTGCGCTCTTTGGTAGCTGAGCCGAAAACTTAACATTTATATAGGACGAGAATTACAATGAAATAAAACTCCAAACAAAGAAGAGCCATTTCAGTAACACATAATCTCTATTTTCAAATATCAGCAACATAACAATACTATAGTACAGTTTTTGCCGGCCGTTGTGACCGAGCAGTTCTAGACGCTTCAGTCCGGGACCGAGCGACCGCTACCGTCGCAGGTTCGAATCCTGCCTCGGGCATGGATGTGTGTGATGTCCTTACGTTAGTTAGGTTTAAGTAGTTCTAAGTTCTAAGTGACTGATGACCTCAGATGTTAAGTCCCATAGTGCTTAGAGGCACGGACCATCACAAATCACGGTGACTTCAGTGTAATTATTGTCTCTGAATAAAAGTGTAATTTCTGTTCGTCTCATTGCGTATTTCTCTCGGTTACATTCCGTACAATACTGTAGCAGTTCTGACTGTGTATGGTCCAAGTTTCAGCGAGCTATGTTACTTGGCAGTCACATATCACGCAACAGTTACTCTCGTCATTGAGTTTGCGCACCGTTGTATGTCTCTTTCGGAGATGATCCGTATACGTACAGAGTTAGTTCAAAAGAACTTTACATTTTTTAAAAATCATTCAAACGAAATAGTACAAGTTAACAGAACCTTCCGTCGGTCCTTGGTAGAACAGCACTATAATAAACGAAAAGCAGCAGTTTCCTTTTGTTCTACAATATTACTTTTATTGTGTTATCCGGTTTTCGGCTTACAAGGCAATCTTCAGACATTAAATGTCTGAAGATGGCCTTGTAAGCCGAAAACCAGCTAACACAATAAAAGTAAATAATTACTATTAAAAACAGTCTTGATCACAAATTTATTTTATAAGGTGACCGGTTTCGACCACTGCTGTGGTCATCTTCAGACCATTGAGTGGAAACCCCTTTCTGTTGGAGAATCCAACAGAAAGGGGTTTCCACTCAATGGTCTGAAGATGACCACAACAGTGGTCGAAACCGGTCACCTTATAAAATAAATTTGTGATCAAGACTGTTTTTAATAGTAATTATTTACAATTTTATTGATCACTGCTGTTCCCATAATGCATTCAAAAGTAATACAATAAAAGTAATATTGTAGAACAAAAGCAAACTGGTGGTTTTCATTTACTGAAATAGTACAACTTATTCGCTTCACACATTGTCCTTTTTACAGAGTATCTCTAGCATTTTTTTTTACAACTTAAAGGGCTCTATAGGTGTTCATCGAGTCACACGGTAAACGTCTAAATGATATTCATGGCCTTCCCAGACCTCGTGCAACGCATTGGCAGTGTTGGAATCAACCACAGATGCGATTCGCAGCCGTAGCCGTGGCAGGCGTAGGCTAAACACTTCGTCTTTTACATAACCCCACAAAAAATTCACAGAGGATTAAGTCTGGTGAGGGTGGTGGCCATCGACACCACACGTCATCGTCATCACCAGCACGGCTGGTCCTTCGTCCAGGCAGATGTGTGTCTAAGTGTTCCCATGTAGCCAGTGGAAGTGAAGAAGGGCACCATCTTATTGATCCAGAAGCCACAAAGAAAGTATGTCGAGCTAGAAAAATAGTTGTGATGGTTTTCTTCATGAAAAAGCGCGAACCCTATGTCTTTCCCTTCGACACGAATCATAACAGATTGACTTTTGCTGTATGTCGTTCGTATTCGACTGAGGAATGGGGGTTTCTGTTCCCCAACACGAACGCTGTGCTGGTTAACTTTGCCAATAGTGTGAAATGCTGCTTCTTCACTAACAATTAACCACTTTGGCGTGTCATTATTATTGTCCATTCCTGGCATCTTCTCGGTGTAGAAGGCAGATAGTGGAGCATAATCTCCTGGATCAACTGCAATCTGTGCAGCTTCGTGCGGAAACATTTACGCAGGATTTTGGGAACACTTGTACGTGCGATCTGAAACTCAGTGTTTTCTCGACATGTTGATTTCTGTGGGATTCACTAGAATGCTACTCGAAAGCGATCGACAATTTGCTCTGAAACAGAAGGCCGACCAGGACTTTCGTCTTTGAAAATACAGCCGTTCTCTTCCAGTCGTTCGCGCCCGTCATGGACGTATACTATGCCGAGTTGTTACCGGTGAAAGTGTGCGCCAAGTGCTCGTTGAACAGCGGTTACCGACTCCCGTTATGCTAACGGGGGTCACGTCAGCTCTTCTGTTGTAGTGTTGTTGCCATTTTCTACAGTAGCATTCTCTGGCGGCAGCAGCGTGCAACAAAAGAATTGCTACCACATGTAAAAAATTAAAAAAATAAATAAAAAAAGCCTCCAGAGATGCTCTATTAACTGGTTAAGATTTGCCGCGAATAAGTTGTGCCGTTTCGTTTACACAATTTTTTGAAAGTCTAAAGTTCTTTTGTGCTCAATCTGTATACACTCCTGGAAATTGAAATAAGAACACCGTGAATTCATTGTCCCAGGAAGGGGAAACTTTATTGACACATTCCTGGGGTCAGATACATCAGATGATCACACTGACAGAACCACAGGCACATAGACACAGGCAACAGAGCATGCACAATGTCGGCCCAAGTACAGTGTATATCCACCTTTCGCAGCAATGCAGGCTGCTATTCTCCCATGGAGACAATCGTAGAGATGCTGGATGTAGTCCTGTGGAACGGCTTGCCATGCCATTTCCACCTGGCGCCTCAGTTGGACCAGCGTTCGTGCTGGACGTGCAGACCGCGTAAGACGACGCTTCATCCAGTCCCAAACATGCTCAATGGGGGACAGATCCGGAGATCTTGCTGGCCAGGGTAGTTGACTTACACCTTCTAGAGCACGTTGGGTGGCACGGGATACATGCGGACGTGCATTGTCCTGTTGGAACAGCAAGTTCCCTTGCCGGTCTAGGAATGGTAGAACGATGGGTTCGATGACGGTTTGGATGTACCGTGCACTATTCAGTGTCCCCTCGACGATCACCAGTGGTGTACGGCCAGTGTAGGAGATCGCTCCCCACACCATGATGCCGGGTGTTGGCCCTGTGTGCCTCGGTCGTATGCAGTCCTGATTGTGGCGCTCACCTGCACGGCGCCAAACACGCATACGATCATCATTGGCACCAAGGCAGAAGCGACTCTCATCGCTGAAGACGACACGTCTCCATTCGTCCCTCCATTCACGCCTGTCGCGACACCACTGGAGGCGGGCTGCACGATGTTGGGGCGTGAGCGGAAGACGGCCTAACGGTGTGCGGGACCGAAGCCCAGCTTCATGGAGACGGTTGCGAATGGTCCTCGCAGATACCCCAGGAGCAACAGTGTCCCTAATTTGCTGGGAAGTGGCGGTGCGGTCCCCTACGGCACTGCGTAGGATCCTACGGTCTTGGCGTGCATCCGTGCGTCGCTGCGGTCCGGTCCCAGGTCGACGGGCACGTGCACCTTCCGCCGACCACTGGCGACAACATCGATGTACTGTGGAGACCTCACGCCCCACGTGTTGAGCATTTCGGTGGTACGTCCACCCGGCCTCCCGCATGCCCACTATACGCCCTCGCTCAAAGTCCGTCAACTGCACATACGGTTCACGTCCACGCTGTCGCGGCATGCTACCAGTGTTAAAGACTGCGATGGAGCTCCGTATGCCACGGCAAACTGGCTGACACTGACGGCGGCGGTGCACAAATGCTGCGCAGCTAGCGCCATTCGACGGCCAACACCGCGGTTCCTGGTGTGTCCGCTGTGCCGTGCGTGTGATCATTGCTTGTACAGCCCTCTCGCAGTGTCCGGAGCAAGTATGGTGGGTCTGACACACCGGTGTCAATGTGTTCTTTTTTCCATTTCCAGGAGTGTATAACTAGTATCTAATGGAACCATAGAAAGGCTGTTTAATGTAAACGACAAAACAATAGTTATCTTCATGTGTCTTATAGGTAATGATAATCGAATAATAGTAGTTGTAATGCTCTGCTGCAGAAGGGGGAATAAGGCAAGTCTACAGTTTGATTGAAGGCTGCAAACAAAACTTTGTTCGTCGCTCTCAATGAGACGAAAACGAGCAGATCGGGCTATCACTATTCACGATGTGTACACGATCACTGAGCGCAAAGATTAGAGTTTGTTCCTCTTGAGAAGCAAATGTGATTTAATACGCTTAAATACGCGAGTAAACTCAACATACAGTGTTCGACCAAAAGCATCCAGACACTCCTACGTAATGCGGAGTTGGCCATTAGACGTCGCTAGAGGCGGACCAACCGATATAAAAGGAGATGGGGAGAATTGTGTCATCATTAGAGTAGCAGTGACAGCAGGACAGACCGGACAGGAGGGGTCAGTGACTCGGAACGTGGACTAGTCATTGGATTCACGTGAGTAACAAATCCGTTAGTGCCCACAGTCGACTATTCGTCATATGAAGTGCAAACGCGAAGGAACAACAGCTAAACCAAAACCAAGCATAACTCACGTAATGACGGACCGGCACCGTCGGGCACTGTCGTGAGTGGTCGTAAAAGTTCACCTTATTCAGCGGAAGAAATCATTCGTGAGTTCCAAAGAGCTGCTACACTGAAGCGCTAAAGAAACTGCTATAGGCATCCTTATTGAAATACTGTGATATATGCAAACAAGCAATACGGCGCTGCGGTCGGCAACGCCTATGTAATACAGGATGTGTCTGGCGCAGTTGTTAGATCGGTTACTGGTGCTACTACGGCAGGTTATCAAGATTTAAGTGAGTCTGAACATGGTGTTATAAACGGTGCACGAGCGATGGGACACAGCATCTCCGAGGTAGCGATGAAGTGCAGATTTTCCCATACGATCATTTCACGAGTGTACCGTAACTATCAGAAATCCGGTGAAACATCAAATCTCCGACATCGCTGCGGCCAGAACAAGATCCTCGAAGAACGGGACCAACGACGACTGAAGAGAATAGTTCATGTGACAGAAGTGCGACACCTCCGCAAATTTCTGCAGATTTCAATGCTGGGTCACCAAAAAGTATCAGCGTGCGAACCATTCAACGAAACATCATAGATATGGGCTTTCGGAGCCGAAGGCCCACTCGTGTACCCTTGGTGACTGCACGGCAAGAAAGCTTTACGCCTCGCCTGGGTCTGTCAACACAGACATTGGACTATTGTTGACTGGAAACATATTGCCTGGGCGGACGAGTCTCGTTTCAAATTGTATCGAGCGGACGGACTGTACGGGTATGGAGGCAACGTCATGAATCCATGGATCGTGAATGTCAGCAGGAGACTGTTCAGTTTGGTGGAGACTCGGTAACGATGTGGGACGTGTGCTGTTGGAGTGACATAGGACTGAAGATACGTCTAGATACGACTCTGACAGGTTACACGTACGTAAGCTTCCTGTCTAATCACATGCATCCATTCATGTCTATTGTGATAATTAAATGGACACCCTAGCTGCAAACAGGCGTTGATGTACTTCATTGGGAACGTGTTGAAAATGTGTGTCCCGACCGGGACTCGAACCCGGGATCTCCTGCTTACATGGCAGACGCTCTATCCATCTGAGCCACCGCGGGCACCGAGGATAGTGCGTCTGCAGGGACTTATCCCTTGCACGCTTCCCGTGAGATCCACATTCCCAACATGTCCAAACCACTACATTCGTAGTGCGCCTAATAGATGTTTGCCCATCATACTCATTACTCGTGGCAGATTAATCTACCAAGTCCAGTACGAGTTCGGGTTCGAGTCCCGGTCGGGGCACACATTTTCAACATGTTCCCAATGAAGTACATCAACGCCTGTTTGCAGCTAGGGTGTCCATTTAATTATCATTTCATTTCTAGCAAAGCTGCATGGTCATCCACGGTAACTGTTCTTTCGGGGACAGATACTACCGTCATACATGTCTATTGTGTATTGCGATGGACTTGGGCGATTCCAGTAGCACAATGCGACACCCCATACGTCTATAATTGCTACAGAGTGGCTTGAGGAGTACTCTTCTGAGTTTAAACACTTCCAATGGCCACAAAATTCCCTCGTTATGAACATAACTGAACATATCTGGGGTGCCTTGCAATATGCTGTACAGAAGCGATCTCCACCCCCTCGTACTCTTACGGATTTATGGACGGTCCTGCAGGATTCGCGGCGTTAAATCCCTCCAGCACTATATCAGACGTTAGTCGAGTGCATACCACGGCGTGTTGCGGCTCTTCTGCATGCTCGTGTGGGCCCTACACTATGTTAGGCAGGTGTATCAGTTTCTTTGGCTCTTAAGTGTAGCAATACAGATGACTCAGTGACTGTGCGCAGAGAGCTAAAAAGAGTGGGGTAGTGATGGAACGTCTCCTCATAAGCCACGTATGTCTGTTGTCAATGCTAAGCGACGCTTGAGGTTGCGTAGAGAGCGACGCTGGAGTGTTTAATCACGCGACGTCCTGTGGTAATTCGATGGAAAGGTTTGGGTTTGGCGTATGACTGGAGAACGGTACCTGCAATCATGTCTAATACTAGCAACGAAACACGGAGGAGGTGGTTTTATGGTATGGGGACGTTTTCGTGGTTACAGAGTTGTGCCCTTATTGCTCTTAAGGACATTTGTCATGCTGCAGGACATGAACAAATTTTACAGCATCGTATATTGGTTATAGTAGAGGAAAGGTTCGGTTGGTGGTTTCGGGGAAGGAGACCAGACAGCGAGGTCATCGGTCTCATCGGATTAGGGAAGGACGGGGAAGGAAGTCGGCCGTGCCCTTTGAAAGGAACCATCCCGGCATTTGCCTGGAGCGATTTAGGGAAATCACGGAAAACCTAAATCAGGATGGCCGGACGCGGGATTGAACCGTCGTCCTCCCGAAGAAACGTTCGGAGACGATGATTGATTGTATCAGCTTGACAATGCACCCTGTCGTCGTGCAGCATCTGTGAGGGAGTGGTTTGTGGACAACAATATTCCTGAAATGGTTTGACCTACCCAGATGGCGTGAGCTATGGCAATGACTTATTTCCAGACCCCAGGGTCCAAGACCACCATCTTCTCTCGTTTCGGCTCTTGAGGGAGAACAGGCTGCCATTCCTCCCTCCACATTCAGACGCCTCACTGAAAGTGTTTCTAGCATAGCCCCATTTAATGTTCACTAATATGCGTCAGGGCACTTTTAATCACATAGTGTAGTTATGTTAAATCATCGTCGATAAATCACAGGCCTCAGTCAGATATCTGGTGGCATTCATCTA
This sequence comes from Schistocerca americana, assembly GCF_021461395.2. Classification (NCBI taxonomy): domain Eukaryota; kingdom Metazoa; phylum Arthropoda; class Insecta; order Orthoptera; family Acrididae; genus Schistocerca; species Schistocerca americana. Next base: position 136,351,225 of record NC_060123.1, read on the forward strand.
TAGTAAGTTAATGCGACACAGTCACATTTTTCTAGTTGCAGAGAGGTAGGAGTCAAATGGTTCAAATGGCTCTCAGCACTATGGGACTTAACATCTATGGTCATTAGTCCCCTAGAACTTAGAACTACTTAAACCTAACTAACCTGAGGACATCACACACATCCATGCCCGAGGCAGGATTCGAACCTGCGACCGTAGCAGTCGCGCGGCTCCGGATTGAGCGCCTAGAACCGCTAGACCACCGCGGCCGGCGGTAGGAGTCATTTAAGACAATCAGAAGAATTTTAAGTACGCCTAAAATCGTGCGAACTATGCCTGGCCGCTAGTGTTTCTGTGTAAAATTCTCTGCTGGAGGTCGACAGAAGGAGAAACACTTCAATGTCGGCTGCCACAGGTCGAGACACCGGCTGTATCCCGCAGTATACTCAATATCTGACTCTATACTCTTTGAATCAGGGTTAGTCTGTGCTAATACGTACTGAAATAAAAAGTACGTGGCGGTCGAAATTTCTAGCAACTACGAGAAATAATGGAATCGTAGATTGAAGGTGTTTTCTCGTCTATCGAACCTGGAAACTAGATTAAAGAACACTCCTGCTCTTTTAAATAGTTACTTTTCCCTAAGTAGCCAAACCAAAACATACTTGTAAGACTTCTTCAAGCTGACCATTGAGAACGACTCTAGTGAGCTACGTGTATAACTGCCATACAAAATGTATTAGAATACTGTGCTATCAGTTGGGAAGATTTATATCTACATTCACATACATACTCCGCAAGCCACTGTGCCTTGTGTAGTGGGGGGTTTCCATACTGTATACCACTATTAGCCATTTCCTTTGCTATTCCACTCGCAAGTACAGCGAGGTAAAGACGACTATCTGCATACCTCAGTACGAATCACTTCTGAGTTAGGAGAGGTAAGGCCCAAGAGAAGCAGTTCTGACGTTGCAACTGATAATGGAAGCAACAACGAAGAAAAATCAAGACGCAGTCGTAGGATTTGTCGACATAAAAAAAGTTCAGCTATATGATATGGTGTAAGATGTTCGAAATTCTGAGTAAAAGGAGTAAACTATAAAGAACGGTGGGTAATATACAATATGTACTAGAACCAAGAGGAAACAATAAGGCTGGAAGACCAAGAACGAAGTGCTCGAATATTAACGGTGTAAGACAGGGATGCAGTCTTTTGCCCTTACGGTTCAATCTGTACGTCGAAGTAGCTGTGACGTAAATAAAAGAAAGGTTCCAGAGTGGAATCAAAACAGAGGGTGAAAGGATATAAATGACAAAATTCGCTGGCAAACCCTGCCTAAGGGTTGTCGAACGGGTTGCCTGATCCGAGGCGTTTAGAGCAGCCGTGAGTCTGAGTGGTTGTCGAAGTCTCTAACACGCACATTTTTAAGTTACTCAACAAAGGTGCGTGGGTGGCACCGATGATTTTTCCGAAGCTGGGATCTTAGAAGGGCTTTACATCTACATTTACGCGGCTAGTGTGCAAATCACACTTAAATGCATAGCAGAGGGTTCATTGAACCACCTTCACACTAATTCTCTATTCAAACGAACACGTATCTCTCCGATTTCCCTTATTTTATTATGATAACCACTTCTTCCTGTGTAGGTCGGCGTCAACAAAATATTTTCGCATTCAGAGAAGAAAGTTGGTGATTGAAATTTCGTGAGAAGCTGCCGCCACAATGAAAGACTCTTTTGTTTTAATGATCGTCACCCAAAATCCTATATCATGTCTGTGACACTCTCTCCCAATTTTTCGATAATACAGAACTTGCTGCCCTTCTTTGAACTTTCTAGATGTCCTCCGTTAGTCCTATCTGGTAAGGATCACACAACGCACACCAGTACTCCAAAAGAGGACGCACAAGCGTAGTGTAGGCAGACTCTTTAGGAGATCTGTTGCATCTTCTAAGTAGTTCGTAATTGTAATGCCAATGTATTAGTTGAATTTACGGCCTTTAGACTTGATTGATTTATTGTGTAACCGCAGTTTAACGGATTCCTTTTACCACTCATGTGGATGACCTCACGCTTTTCATTAATTAGCATCAGTTGCCAATTTTCGCACTTAAATGATTTTGCAATTGGTTTTGATCCTCTGATGACGTTCATAGACGACAAATGACAGCATCGTTTGCAAACAACGTAAGACGACCGCTCAGATTGTCTCCTAAAATCGTTTACATAGTTAAAGAACAGCAAAGGTCCTATAACACTACCTTGGGAAACGCCAGAAATCAGTTCTGCCTTACTCGATGACTTTCCGTCAGTTATTATGAACTGTGACGTCTCTGGCAGAAAAATCAGGAATCACGTCGCATAACTGAGACGATATTCCATAAACACGCAGTTTGATTATGAGCCGCTTGTGAGGTACGTTGTCAAAAGCCATCTGGAAATCTTGAAATACGGAATCAATTTGAAATCGCTTGTCGATAGCACTCATCACTTCGTGTGAGTGAAGTGCTAGTTGTGTTTCACAACAACGATGTTTTCTCTTCGTTATACTTCATAATACTTCGAACACAATATATGATATTCGCTTTATTCACGCAGAATGTTACAGTGCCCCCCCCCCCCCCAAAGTCTATCGTCATGTCACAGGAGGGAGCGAAACAGGAACATTGAAAAATCGGAAGCACCCTTGCTACTTCGGATTACGTTCAAATTTTCAACGGCCCCTAATAGTTTCATCCTGGTACCAGAGCAAAAACTGCAATCGCCCCACACTCCAAAGGGATCGCATCACGCTCAATGGTGTCTTAGCATCACGATGTTCTTAGAGTGGGGTTGGAACGCCCAGGTGGTGGCAATAGAGTCGAACATTGTGAAGAACGTCGTTCTGTCTATCACCGAATTAGAAACTGCCGTTTTTTACGACGAAATGTGTGGTAATCAACGTTCCAGGGAAGGGGTGGTTTCATTGACGCCCTTTATGTCATCCCCTGACGCCTTTTTTGTGTCGATTCTGGCCGGCCGGGGTGGCCGAGCGGTTCTAGGCGCTACAGTGTGGAACCACGCGACCGCTACGGTCGCAGGTTCGAATCCTGCCTCGGGCATGGGTGTGTGTGATATCCTTAGGTTAGTTAGGTTTAAGTAGTTCTAAGTTCTAGGGGACTGATGACCTTAGCAGTTAAGTCCCATAGTGCTCAGAGCCATTTGAACCATTTTTTTTTGTCGATTATGAGCGCCAATGAGTCCCAAATGTTTTCCTCGGCCACCCATAAGAAAACCGAGTGCTTCAAACACTGGGTGTCGCGGTTCTTAACTCCATCGCAAAGGCGTCAAAGGAAGGGGCGAAATGTGCGTAAAAGGGGGTGTGGTGACGTTTTCTGCACGTGACACGTCCACTGTGGCGTTGGCAGGATTGAAGTGGAATTTTGTGCCAATGTGACATCTTGAACTCTTCTTGAAGCTCACATGGACTTCTGAGCTCTGGCCTTTTTATCGCGTGTGTCATTATCTTGTTGTTTGAAGCATCGCGAGCGTGAGGGTGACGTCACAGGCAACCAAGCGTTTGAAGCTTCCAAAGGAAGGTTGTACGAATCCAAACTTCAAACTTACGCGTCGCAATGGGGGACCATTATGTGGTTTCGAAAAAGTGATCCCTTAATTCTGTTGCGCAGTGTAGGAGTGACAACTGATTTAGTTCAACTCTCAATTATATGCAGCTATGAATTATATTAGTCCCAAAGTGCAGTATGAGATTCTGGAAGCGACACGCACAGAAAAAGATGCAACGTGTGGAGGAATCGAAAGTAATCACATGGCTGTTGTTAGCCTCATCAGTGGTAGCCCTGGTGATGGCACGAGTGTTGAAACACGGTACTCGTTCAGCGGAAGACCTTTGCAGCGCAGTGCAGGTGTGTTCATTAAGCGGATTGCCGGCGCACTTATATAAGCAGTCTACATTGAGTGTCAGCGAATGATGTCCTCTCGCTGGGCCACCTTGGAGGACGCGGAAGCTCGTGCCCAGGGCGGGCTGGGACACTCAGAAGCGCCTGCAAACCGGCAGATCACAATGGGCAGCGGCGCCCATTAGCCGAGTCGCAAATTACGCCTAAGTGGGGTCACGGGGCGCTTCTCTCTTCCGCGTTTCTGCCGGCAGTCGGCCACAGGTGTGTTGTGTTTACGCCTGCTCCGCTGACGCGTCCCGCACCGGAGACAACCATTAGCGCTGCATCAGCACTGCTATAGCCCATTAATGTGCTCGCGTGGGAAGCTGTAACTCTCACGTCTCTTACTGCATTTAACACCATATTACCACACTGTTAAAACCCCTGCATAGTACACTGAGGGGAAAAAATCGGAACACCAAGAGCAAGTTATGCGACATAAACGAAAGTTTGTACGCGTGTCGTTGACTGTACATCTGATACACTATCATTGCCACAGACACTACTACAACGCCACCGCGCAAACACAAGGTTGGCAGCCCGACGTCTGCCGAGCACAGCGCACTCTAGCGGGCTGTGCAGCTCGGCGGAACTGGAGTGTGCCTCGTTCACTCCTTAGCTAGATTTCAACCTAGGGAGACGCACTTTCATAATCAGCGCTCAGCCAGTTCTGTAGTGTTTGCATTGATTCTCTGAGGAGGGCCGCCGGCCGGGGTGGCCGAGCGGTTCTAGGCGCTTCAGTCTGGAACCGTGCAACCACTACGAACGCAGGTTCGAATCCTGCCTCTTTCCCCTTGGTGTGCTCAATTGATAACCCCCGCATGTGCTCTAATCTCTTTAATTTTATCTTCACTGTCATTCTGCGAGACATACAAAGGAGGAAGCAACATGTTAATTGACTCTTCTAGGAATTTTGGTAGCAAATCACACCGTACTGCACAAATCCGCTGCTGCAGCACCTGGAGTTTCCCTCCGTAAGTTCTGCAAAACGTTCAGGTCAGTTGTACTGTAACGTTGTTTGAAAACTGCCCGCCGGAGTGGCCGAGTGGTTCTTGGCGCTTCAGTCTGGAACCGCGCGACCGCTACGGTCACAGGTTCGAATCCTGCCTCGGGCATGGATTGGTGTGATGTCCTTAGGTTAGTTAGGTTTAAGTAGTTCTAAGTTCTAGGGGACCGATGACCACAGCTGTTAAGTCCCACAGTGCTCAGAGCCATTTGAACCAATTTTTTGAGGAGGGCCCATTAGGCTTAGTCCCTGAGAATATGTTGTATTAGTTCATGGTATTCCATGTTACGAGATTGTCAGTTCATAGCCGCAGCTGCAGTCCTATAAACTACTGAAGATAAGTAATTTCATTGTACTATGTGTTTCTTGAATAATAATCCTTCCCTCTAACAGTGCGCCGTACCGCATATTACTGCAACCTGGACTCCCTCAGCTCCTATCAACTCGGCCTCCTACTTATTTGCATTTAGCGACGAGCTGAAAACACCCACGCGTTTTGTGCCTCTAAACAGTGAGACACAATATCTGAAACATGATGTCTACTCAAATTTCGCAACAGTCACATACGAGTGGCGCTGATGGTGTGCAGTGTTACGTGGCTTTATGCTTAGTTACAGACTTACTATTTTATCAGTTGATTTGTTTTCACCACATAACGCCCGCTGTTTACGTCCTTCTTCGTTGCTGAGCGATGTATTACTTTTCGTTCTGACGCCGCAACTTTTCCTTTCCTATACCTTTACTACTTTTTATCTATATAAATGATGAACTATTGGTTTTGCCGTTTAACAACATTTTAATAGCTGTGGAAGTATTACAGGCATCGTTACCACCTAATGTGTCACCCGCCTATACGTTTTACATGAACCTTTCAAGACTCGATCGATCTGTTTACAAAGAGAAAGCAGAATATCTCTTCCTTTGACGTTGTCCAACAACGAGCTAGGAAGCTCGACGCCCTCGCGGCCCAGGCTTTTCCATGGCTCGCGCTAGTTTGCAGCATTCGTTTTATTCCTTGACCACTTGCCGCTACGTCGAACTTTCGTTGTGATCGTTGGGCAACGTCTTCCACATTATATGCAACATAAATAAACTTTCTTCCCACAGTTTTTCTGAAACCCCAAAAACAAACTAAAAGAACATAATAATAATAACAGTTCTTACAATTATTCGTATAGGTCTTGGTCGATTTAATGAGGGGTGGGACAGGCCTAAGCCTTGTGACACCACAGGTGCCACAACAAGGCTGCATATCAGGTATGCACTAAATACAGGGTGTTTCAAAAATGACCGGTATATTTGAAACGGCAATAAAAACTAAACGAGCAGCGATAGAAATACACCGTTTGTTGCAATATGCTTGGGACAACAGTACATTTTCAGGCGGACAAACTTTCGAAATTACAGTAGTTACAATTTTCAACAACAGATGGCGCTGCAAGTGATGTGAAAGATACAGAAGACAACGCAGTCTGTGGGTGCGCCATTCTGTACGTCGTCTTTCTGCTGTAAGCGTGTGCTGTTCACAACGTGCAAGTGTGCTGTAGACAACATGGTTTATTCCTTAGAACAGAGGATTTTTCTTGTGTTGGAATTCCACCGCCTAGAACACAGTGTTGTTGCAACAAGACGAAGTTTTCAACGGAGGTTTAATGTAACCAAAGGACCGAAAAGCGATACAATAAAGGATCTGTTTGAAAAATTTCAACGGACTGGGAACGTGACGGATGAACGTGCTGGAAAGGTAGGGCGACCGCGTACGGCAACCACAGAGGGCAACGCGCAGCTAGTGCAGCAGGTGATCCAACAGCGGCCTCGGGTTTCCGTTCGCCGTGTTGCAGCTGCGGTCCAAATGACACCAACGTCCACGTATCGTCTCATGCGCCAGAGTTTACACCTCTATCCATACAAAATTCAAACGCGGCAACCCCTCAGCGTCGCTACCATTGCTGCACGAGAGACATTCGCTAACGATATAGTGCACAGGATTGATGACGGCGATATGCATGTGGGCAGCATTGGTTTACTGACGAAGTTATTTTTACCTGGACGGCTTCGTCAATAAACAGAACTGGCGCATATGGGGAACCGAAAAGCCCCGTGTTGCAGTCCCATCGTCCCTGCATCCTCAAAAAGTACTGGTCTGGGCCGCCATTTCTTCCAAAGGAATCATTGGCCCATTTTTCAGATCCGAAACGATTACTGCATCACGCTATCTGGACATTCTTCGTGAATTTGTGGCGGTACAAACTGCCTTAGACGACACTGCGAACACGTCGTGGTTGATGCAAGATGGTGCCCGGCCACATCGCACGGCCGACGTCTTTAATTTACTGAATGAATATTTCGATGATCGTGTGATTACTTTGGGCTATCCGAAACATACAGGAGGCGGCGTGGATTGGCCTCCCTATTCGCCAGACATGAACCCCTGTGACTTCTTTCTGTGGGGACACTTGAAAGACCAGGTGTACCGCCAGAATCCAGAAACAATTGAACAGCTGAAGCAGTACATCTCATCTGCCTGTGAAGCCATTCCGCCAGACACGTTGTCAAAGGTTTCGGGTAATTTCATTCAGAGACTACGCCATATTATTGCTACGCATGGTGGATATGTGGAAAATATCGTACTATAGAGTTTCCCAGACCGCAGCGCCATCTGTTGTTGAGAATTGTAACTACTGTAATTTCGAAAGTTTGTCTACCTGAAAATGTACTGTTCTCCCAAGCATATTGCAACAAACGGTGTATTTCTATCGCTGCTCGTTTAGTTTTTGTTGCCGTTTCAAATATACCGGTCATTTTTGAAACACTCTGTACAAGCTGCGTGAGCGTTAGCTACCTTTGATATTAGGCGTGGTGAGTTGATGTTAGTAAAGAATACCTTTAAGACGACAAAGACTCGATTATCAACACTCCATTGGGTTTGAACAACGTCGCATAATTGGACTACGAGAGGCTGGATGTTCCTTCTGGGTTATTTCAGAAAGGCTTGGCAGTAGTGCAGCCACTGTACGGGACTGCTGGCAGCGTTGGTCATGAGAATGTACGGTCGTAAAATAACCGGGCTCCGGTCGTCCGCTTGGCGCTACCCAGAGGGAAGAACATCGTATTCCATGACGCACGTCTATGGAGCATCGACTGCATTTTCAGCAGCAATTTGAGCAACATCTGGCACCACAGGACGCAACGAACTGTTACAAATCGGTTACTTCAAGGACATCTCCGAGACAGACGCCAAACCACCACCATTTGCGACTGAAGGGATGTCAAGCGAGAGCTCATTGGAGGGCCGAGTGTAGGTCTGTTGTGTTTTATAGCAAAAGCTGGCGCCACCTCGGTGCTAGTGATTCTGTTGTGTCTTATAGCGAAAGCTGGTGCCACCTCGGTGCTAGTGATGGCCGTGTGTTGGTTAGAAGAAGGCCAGTTGAGCTCCTGATACCAACCTGTCTGCGTGCTGGACACGCTGGACCTATATCAGGAGTTATGGTGTGGGGTGCGATTTCGTACGACAGCAGGAGCCCTATCTTGATTATCCCACGCACCCTGACTGCAAATTTGTGCCGCGGTCTAGTCATTTGACCTGTTCTGCTGCCATTCATGAAGAGTATTCCAGGGGGTGTTTTCCGATAGAGTAAGGCTCGCCCACATACCGCTGTTGTAACCCAACATGCTGTACAGGGTGCCGACATGTTGCCTTGGCCTGGTCGACGAGTAGATCTGTCTTCTGTCGAGCATATATGACACATTATCCGACGGTAACTCCAGCTTTTGTATCCCGCCTGGAAGGCGGAGCGTGGGTTGGATCAGGAAAAGGTAAAACACGTCGGTACTGCTGTATGAATTTAAATCCCCTTTACTCAAGCAATAGGAATACATAACTTGGAATGAGGCGCGAAGCTGAAGCGCAGTGTCCTGGTTGACTGCACCTGATGAAATGGGCTGAAGCAGTCGCGGAGCTCGTAGACCTCGACAGCACCGGCTAGAGGGCGCTGTCGTCTGTGTCTCTCGTAGTGCCAACTTGAGAAACTATTCCGTGACATCGTTGCTATCGATACCACACCAGCATCATCCACAAACAGCGTTAACCGTCACTATATTAACCTACCAAGTGCAACAGGTGTGAAACTCCATCTTGCAAACTGACATCCGGCACCTGTGTAACACAATGCATGCACCTTTGCATGCTTGCATTCAACATTCTGGCTGGTACACCGGCTATTAATGTACAAAAATTTCAAATTTGCAATGGCTTATTTCGCACCTACATTAACCTGCGATCGTGCGGTGTTAATCAGTTAAATACGATGCGTAGACAAAAATATTTCGGAAATTTCATTATTCTACATTAATCAGTTTTTGGTGTTGCGATTTTTTCTTCACTGCCGGCCGGTGTGGCGGAGCGGCTCTAGGCGCTTCGGTCTGGAACCGCGCGACCGCAACGGTCGCAGGTTCGAATCCTGCCTCGGGCATGGATGTGTGTGATGTCCTTAAGTTAGTTAGGTTTAAGTAGTTCTAAGTTCTAGGGGACTGATGACCTCAGATGTTGAGTCCCATAGTGCTAAGAGCCATTTTGTTTTCTTCACTGTATAGTAGTGGATGCGTGTGTGTGTGTGTTCCAGATCTCATTCTAATCAGAGTACAGATTTTAACCAAACTTGGTACACATTTCTCTTACCATCAGACAGACAACAATCGCTGTGTGGGTAAAAATCACATACTTACCATAGTTCAAGAGATATGTCATTAAACATTGAGATGCGTGAATAACTGCAGCATCATACACAACATTTTAATACTTTACTAATAAGTCACTCCTGCAGTCGAATCAACTTAGTGATTTTGACAGCTTTCAGCTGCGAAGCGCGAACGGCTGTGGTGAAAACAGTAGTGTTCTATAAGCTCTGAGGAGGCGTTGCCATAGAGACGTTTACAAAATCGCGTTGCAGGCACACGAAGCAGCTGCGCCCAGCTGCGTGATTATGTAACTAGAAATATTGTTGATAACCAAGTCCTGAGTTAAAGAAATATTACAGAGAATTTGTGTTTACATACTATGTTTCTAAATTTGGTTACTGTACCTATACATTTGTAAATTATGCATATTTCTTTGTACGGGTGTTTCACAATTTCGAAGGTCTTTTCTCGAGTGCATGAAAATAAAGTTTTCTCGATAATACACTACGAACACACTTCATTTTTTGTTTTCGTTTCTTACAGAAAATTGGAAAAATTGAAATCCTGGCAGTGCCGAGTATGTAAGGTAGTCTTTTATAAAAGAAAGCAGTATGGCAGATTTAACAAGTAGCGACGAGTCACACCGAGCAACTTTTCTAGGATATCGTAACATCTGTTGCCTGGCCGTGCCCGCAGCCCCTCCCTTTGGCCATTGTCTGCGACAGGGTCGTGTTTCTCGAGGGGAGCGAGGTTTGCTTCAACTTGAAGCTCATGGGTCGGATTTTACACTAACCCTCTGATTGTAACTTGGCCATACAGGGGGATTGAGTGGTGAATACTTCCCCAGTATTTCCAACAACCTTCGCAGAAAACGTTCTCAGTAACATGGTAGGAGACAACACCTTAGTGAAGCGCTGTTATCAGGAGCAGCAAATGGCTATAAGAATACCTAAATCCTGCTCCTAATTGGGACTGACTGGACTGGTTAGGGGTTAAATTATTTCGTGGAGCGGCCTGCAGCTCGTGAAATCGAGGAGTCGGCCGTCAGTCCTCGTGGTGTTGGCGTGTCGACACGTGTGACCTCTGAGCCGGAGTTTGTGTTTTGAAGTGGAAGTGTTCGGAAGTCTGAAGGTAGTGACACATCCTGATCGACGAATTTATTTTTCCGGTACGGAAAGCGTACAATGCATGTGACAGTACGTTTCCGAGTGCGGCTGTCGGATTAGGCTTATGATACTTTTCCAGTTTTTCTTTGGGAGTGTTTCGTATTTGTGACGTTACACTTTCTTTAAAAACAGATCTCAGAGCAGAGCGTGGAGGTGGTGTTGGATAAAAGTAACTGACTTGGCTAGGATTAACTGATAACTTCATTTGTTTCCGTGTGGATTAGAGAGTGGATGTTTCACGTGTTTCTTTGGCTATTGGCTTTTAACTGTATTCATGATTTGTTGTTGCGGTTATCGCAGGGAGTTGCCAGTAGCCTGTTGGATGCTGTGTGTTGAACTTTTAGTGGAGAACGTATTCCACTCCAGCAGCCAGATCTCGGAATCTCATCCGAAAGAAGTTAGGCAGCTCCACGGCTTTTCGTTATTGACTTTTGAGTTGGTAACTTTAACCGTGTCGCGCGGGTTAAAGCGGAGCTGGCGATTCTTTTTTATATTGATTAAACAGTATAACAGTTCAGACAAATAATCGGGGCCCTTAAGTAAACGTTTACAGGTAAATTGGTGGAGCTCTGCACCGCGTCATTGGTATCATCGCGCTGCCACCGTAAAGAAGACGTTGATTCGACCGCGTCCGCGATTGTCGATCCTCGCTATGCCACGGCAGCGGCGAGGACAGTCAAAAGGAAGGCTTCAGTACTGGCGAAAATTACGCGTCCCAGAAGAGTTCCACGTCCCTGCTCCGGCGACAGTGATAGCATGGGCGGGCTTAGAAAGCCAGAATTGAATGGACATGAGACAGTGATATGAATAGATGCCCTCTCTACCTTACGCATTTCCTCAAAGGAGAGTAATCAATTCAGCAACAGCCCAGTTATAAACCTGGATCGCACCTAAAGGCTTACAGCTTTTATTTCTGTTAGCTCTGGCAACGAAGATCTCCACAGGAACTAACATACATGAGATTGAACAATCGACATTTCCTAGTGAAGCGTCGAACTAAATTTCTGGGAATTGCGATGGACTCACGCCTTTCACGGACGGGGCATATTACATATCTCACACACAAGATCCAGCCTGGTCTTAACATTGTGCGCTCAACCACGAGACTATGGTGAGGAACGAATCGTAATAGTCTGATGTCAATATACTGGAGTCTTATAAGATCCAAAATCGACCATGGTAGGATGTCACTGCAGAGACAACAGGAACTCAGTTTCGAAAATAGAAAAAGTCGAGTTCAGCTGCATCGGGACTTGCCCAGGAGTTTTGAATTTCACATTAGTAAATGGATTGTTTACGGAAGCTGCAGAAACCCTCAACACCATATGATAGAAACTAATGACAGCGAAATTCCTCCAGAAACGATTTTGCACAGTTACCCATCTACTGATGCAGAATCTCGACATCCCAAGCTTAAACGAATGGACACAGCCCAAAATAACAGAATTAAACTTCATAGATTTAAAACCACTTTTATCTATCTCCGAAGAACGACAACATATCCTAATTCCGACCACCACTACAACGAAATTTCATCAGCAGCTACATTTTCTACTTTACAACTAAAACATTCGTCGGAGCAGATTAATTAGGAAAACCCATGCGTTATTGATAATTTCCCGGAGTATTTAGAGGTACCTCCTACAACCGGCCCGAAAATCACAGGTAGTGGCAGAGTGGTTTGCGCCTTCCAACCACAGGTTACAGGGTACTGATTCCCCTTCCCTGTGAGACTTACAGTTTCTCTGCAGAAGCCACTTCTATACCCGCAGCTTTAATTTACTAGCAGAACCTCACAGGAAAAACACTGAGTTTGATTTTAATGGCTTGTAGAAGCCTTCTCCAAGATATGCCGATACTAGCCCTTCTCAATAAAACTAATCCACAGCTAATGGACTTCATGAAAGCCACCAAGGAAAACGAAAATCTCGTGAAGACTGTACAATTTATGTGGATCAAAGTAAATGCTCGCATAAAATATAATGAAATGGTCGATGACTTAGCGAGAACTACAGTTCAAAAGTAACATTTAAAAACATATTATTACCGTCATGAGACCTGAAGACTACATTATACAGAAGAAGAAAGTGTCGATGGCAAATCGAATATCAATCATCAGTAGAGAGTGGAGAGAAATAAAATGGATAAATACTGCGAAGCGTTCCCTCGAAGCCATGGTTTCACACAATTAAGGCGGATAAAAAGTTCATAAATCCCATACTTCGATGAGATTTAATCGTGAATCGTTCTCCAGGATTTCCACCGGAGAAATACTGGAGTAACAGTAGGAGGTATCATTCACATTTGTTTAGAATCTATTAACTGTAGGCAAACCAGGAAATTGATTTAATACAACAGTTAATCAGAGCTCATCAACCATTACCAATACTGCAGGTCTGCTCAATCAAAATAATACGTTTATTTAAAACTCATTATGAAACTTCTGAACAAATGGAACCTAGCCCTAGAAAATCCTTGAAAATTTCTAAAATGCTGGGAGATGGCTGTAAGGCTTTCAGGTCAAAAGACAATGAAAAACAGAAATAATAGAAATAGCCGTGTGAGAAAAGACGGCTGTCGGCGGCCAGGACACAGACCGTCTCTTGGCTGCGTAAGCCCAACTGCAAGGACGCACCACTCAGTTCGTTGTGGTCAGGATTGCTCTGTACGGGGTGAACCGGTACTACAACGACGAACTTTTGGATGTGGTTCAGGGATATTTTCTGAGTATTTTGGTATAAGACACCCGTACTCTCTAGTGGCTCGTAAGGCAGAAACAATGTAATTAAGATTTATTTGGTTTGGTATCCAAATTACGTTTGTTTCTGTGAAAGTACCTTCACAACAGTAATAAAGCTCGTAATACGCATTGACCGAAACTTAAAACACAAAATACTAATCTGATTTCTCACAGAGGACACAAAAAGCACGCATAATAGTTGAAATGGTTTTAATGGCTCTGAGCACTACGGGACTTAACATCTGAGGTCATCAGTCCCCTAGAACTTAGAACTATTTAAACCTAACTAACCTAAGGACATCACACACATCCATGCCCGAGGTAGGATTCGAACCTGCGACCGTAGCAGTCGCGCGGTTCCGGACTGAAGGGCACGCATAATAGTGGCTACATTATTTTTCGTTTCAGTATTTGCTGTGTTTCACCCGTAGCAAACTTAAGTTGAGTGGAGTGTGTTTATCATCATCTGTACTGACGCGATGATGACAAACACGGATTCGTATTCCAGATCCTTAAAGTTTGATTATGTGGATACGATTGGCTTGCAGGTAGCTAGTTCCAATTCTGTTGCTAAAAAAGTTTGTACCTTCGTTATTTAACGTGGAAGGAATGAGAGTAATTGCACGACTTTGCACCAGAATTCTGAGTGAAATCAAAAGAACTCTATGCAATACCCCTGGAGTAATGGCTGACTGCCTTTGTCGTATGTCTACGCCAAGCACCTTCCCCCCCCCCCCCCTTTTCCTCACGATAAAAAATAAAAATCTTTAGTGCAGTTCGAGAGGAATAGAATATGTGTCGCCGCAGAGTTTCATCTTCTCCTTCTTCTCATCCTCATCATTAGAACATTAACAAAAACTGCAACAACAAAAACAATAGTAATGTAAAAAGAACGCTACACTATACCAGGCAGAGTTTCCTACGAGAGATGCGTACTCACGCAGATTGCCAGATAGTGTTAACAAGAAAGGTTTGCTTCACGGTGTGAATCACACGAGCAAATAAAAACATTAAAAGAACGAGATAATAATTAGTGATTTTCAAATGCTCATAGCGCCGATGGACCCCCTTAAATGTTGATCGATTTCCAAACTACTGAAAAACGTGCCGTCCACACTTCATTAAGTTTCGTGGAAACTGGCCCCCGGACTTGGGTGGCTGTATTTTTCTCCTCGTAATTCGCCTCCGCGCTATCAAGATGGTGGAGATATTTCAATTAACAACTTTTTCTCCACCAGTCTCTGCTGCCTCGTTTAAAGTAAGCTTAACGACTGAGAAGCTCAAAAGGAAAACGAAGGCCATGGGAGCTCCCCACTTCGTTGAAGAAATTGCATGCGATAAATAAGCGCTTCTTCAGGAGGCAATATTTTCGCCTATGTAGAAGCGAAACATGTCTTATCGCTATCAGAAAAAGACACTGTAACTGCGAACTGCGTTAACCTGAAGACGTAACATCTGGCGTGGAGGGCAAGGGGGGGGGGGGGGGTATAGGTACGTGCAGAGACGTGTAAAGACAAACTGTGAGGTCAGCACTCCCCGGCTTTAAACTTGCTGGAGTTGGAATAAAGGTTTCAGATCATCGCAACACTCTGTCACGCGCAACGAACGGAGTAAGAAAGTGATGTTGTTAGTAACGTTTCAAATGACACCTTGCTGTTATTAGTACTTCACACTATAAAGTGAAATTTAGTATCAGGACATGGGATTTTGCAGCGCCTTGTCAGGGTAATGACTCTCCATATGATCTACAGGTCGATCTTTATCAGGTAATATCTTTTGGAAGGATTGGTTGCGTTTCCGATCTACACTTTTTTAATCTTACTTTCCCTTGGCCTGCAGGCACCTAACACCTCAGTGTTGGAGACTTGGCCAGAACTTAGTGCTATTCTCACATGTCTTCTAGCAACACCACAGTCTGCACAATGTTGATATTCCGTGTCGCATGCTGACGAACGTGATATGTGTAGAACCACTTGTATTGAACGTAAGACTTCTCGTTTCGATGTAACGAAGCGGTCTCATGATCACAAATAAATCGTTACACTCAGCTGAATACGGAAAGAGAAATTAGTTGGACGTAAGAGCAGATCCACATCTACGTCAGCGCTCCACAAGGCACCGTGCAGCGCGAGATAGGAGTATACCTTGTATTCTGTAGTCTGATTTAAATTAATTGGCATCTTTCGTTTAAGATCAGAAGTTGCCAAGTACTTCGCCCTCCGCGGCAATATGCAGTCGCTTTCAAGTCTTCCTCTCTTACAGAAACTCATGTAAAAAGTCTGAAATCTACGCGTGATATAGATCTCTGTTACGTTTCTAAGCAAATGTAATACCTGATCTCACTTTTAATCAGGGACGAGCTTCGTTAACTGTTTCGAAAGGCCTAAAGTTTTTCCATCTGGGACACATGTTTCAATCTTTTAACGGTCCTTGGAATAGATGACATTCCTTCAGAACTGCTGATACCCTTGGCACAGCCAGCCGTGACTAAACTATTCCATCTGGTGGGCATGATGTATGAGACAGGGTAAAACGCTCAGATTTCAAGCAGAATGTATTAATTCCAATTCCAAAAGAAGCTGGCGCCGACTGGTGTGAGTGTTACCGAACTATCAGCTTAATAGGTCATGATTGCCAAATACTGACACAAATTATTTATAGAAGAATGAAAAGACTGGTAGAAACCGACCTCGAGAAGATCAGTTTGGAGTGAACACATGGTGTATCGTGGGGCGATCACTCTGTTTTTAAAATAATTGAAAAGCCACGATCGTTTCATCGTTTATTAGGTGACCGGTTTCATCACTCTGAAGGTGCCATCATCAGATCTGAAACGTGGATTAACATTTATACAAAATGTTAATCAACGTTTCAGATCTGATGATGGCACCTTCAGAGCGCAGAAACCGGTCATCTAATAAACGATTGAAGCGATCGTGGCTTTTCAATTATTTTAACTTCAGTTTGGGTTTCGGAGAGATGTAGGAACACGCGAGGCAATACTGACCCTACGACAGTTAGACAATAGGTTAAGGAAAGGCCAACCTAAATTTATTCCATTTGTAAATTTGGAGAAAGCTTTTGACAATGTTGACTAGAATATACGCTTTACATTTTCGTAGCTAGCAGGGACAAAAAGCGATTTACAACTTGTTTAGAAACCAGACGGCAACAGCCGAAGGACATGAAAGGGAAGCAGTGATTAAGAAGGAAGTGAGACAGGTTGCAGCATATTCCAAATGTTATTCAATTTGTTCACTGAAAAGGCAGTGAAGGAAGAAATGGAGATATTTGAAGAAGGAATTAAATATCAGAGAGAAGAAGTAAAAACTTTCAGGCTTGCTGATGACATTGTAATTCTGTCAGAGACGACAAGGCACTTGGAAAAGCAGCTGAACGGATTGGGTAGTGTCTTGAAAAGAGATTATATGATTAACACCGAAAAACGTAAAACAAAGGTGATGGAATATAGTTGCATAAAATCAAAATGTTCGGAGGGAATGAGGTTATAAAATGAGACACTATAAGTAGTAGGTGAATTCTGTACTTGGGCAGCAAAATGAGCGGCGGTGGCTGAACCAGAACAGATATAAAATGCAGTTTGGTACTCGCAAGAAAACAATCCTGAAAAAGAAATTTTTTTTTTTTACAATCGAACATAGATTTCATTGGTAGGTGGTCTTTTCTGAAGGTATTAGTCTTGAGTGTAGACGGAGGTGAAATGTGATTGGTAAGCAGTTCAGACAGGAAAAGAACAGAAGCTTTTGAAACAGGGTGCTACAGAAGAATGCTGAAGCTTAGATAGGTATATCGCTTAACTGATGAGGAGGCAGTGAATAGAATTGGGGAGGAAAGAAATTTGTGGCATAACTTGACTGAAAGAAGTGGTCGGTTGATTGGACAGATTCTGAGGTATCGATTTTGTATTGGAGGGAAGTGCGTGTGTGTGTGTGTGTGTGTGTGTGTGTGTGTGTGTGTTGTGAGGAGGAGGGAGGGGGAAGGGCTTAAAAATTGCAGAGGCAGACCAAGAAACGAGTAGATTAAGCTCGTTCAAAGGGACGTGTGTAATTATTTGGATATGAAAATTAGCCATTGGGGCTCCATGAAAGAAGTTTCGAACTGGCGGCTACAACAACGTGATTTAGGAAACAGCCTTCTCTTTTTCGCAGTTGAGACAGTATTTGACTCAAAAATCTTTCGTTGATTTTAATTCGATCGGGAATTAAGTTTTTTCTGGCGAAATTTCCGCGCCCGGAAAAGTTTTGGCTTGAATCTAGTGCAAGCAGAATGCTTTGGTCAGCGACCGACAGGGCCACTACGGTACAGCTCCTATTGCGGACTGCTGGGGGGGGGGGGGGGCAGTATAGTAGGCTCGCTGTTAAATAGAACTGTACTATCATTTCCCACTCTTTCTTCTCCATTCGCGGACGGACACGGAAAGGAAATAAGTTAATATCCCTCTGTGTAAACAGGGAATTATCTGAATCTACAGGGGTGGACGTCACGCGAGATGCCAATTACAGAAAGTAGTATGTGAAAGTTGGCTGTTACATTGCAGCTTGTAATATTTAATTGCTATTGCTTATTTGACGTCCGAGTCACTACAGCGTTACTACCTGGTATCGGGTGATGTTCCAGGAAGTGTTCTCTGAGCTCCAGCTGCGCTGGTCACTCAACTCGCCGCCCGCCTCTCTGCAAATGCTGGGCCATGAGTTTGAAGCGAGCTCTCTTGTGTTTCGCACAGTGGTGGTCGGCCGTGTTTTGGGCTCTGATGCCACTGGCGCTGTGTTGCTGTGATGGGCAGGTGGCGATACGCAGCTTCGCTGTGTGCTGGCTGAGCACGCTTGAAATACTATCTTACTAATCAGTCATAGCGATCGTGTAGTTCGTCGTAAATATTTTCTTGACTCGCGTCGTGAAGTTATCGTAACTTTAATGGGCCGGAAGCGTGTCGCACATGTGGAAATTCGGTCTTTGTGTCTTTGTGAGAAGAGTATGTTTCGAGGCTCGGTACGGAATCTGATTGCTATTAATCATCCGAGTGGTAGTATTGTCAGTCTTCTGGCGAAGATGATGGGTACGAAACTCATTGAAACGTTGCGACAAGACGACGCCACCACTCGGCTAATAACCCGAGAAGAATTCAAAAGAAATGGCTCTGAGCACAATGGGACTTAACATCTGTGGTCATCAGTCCCCTAGAACTTAGAACTACTTAAACCTAACTAACCTAAGGACATCACACACATCCATGCCCGAGGCAGGATTCGAACCTGCGACCGTAGCGGTCACGCGGTTCCAGACTGAAGCGCCTAGAACCGCACGGCCACAACGGCCGGCAGAAGAATTCGTCAGTGGAATACCCCGAGAAAGACTGCAATCGCATATAGACTATATTTTGTTTGATTTTCTTAAGCATTGGAACTCCGTTTGCCACGTGTTTTCCCACCACTTGTGTTGCACGTATCAATGTGATTGAGCTGCATTGTGGGAGTCAGTTTGTGAATTTACGTTCACGTATTTTTCCAAATTAATTTACCTTGCCACTTACTTTATTACTTCCACAAATTGTGCTGGCTTGCACTCAGCAGTTGGAATAGGGTAACATACTATGAATCGTGCTATTTCCCTTCAGTAGCTGGTAAAATCTTTTGGGATCCCTCAATGCAGTTGACTCTGGCAAGAATGGTAATCAGTACGAATATTATATTTCAGATTTATCTGTGTGCTTTTCATCTCAAAAGGTAGATGTCTGTATTATCGCACCTGGTAGAAACGCAGTGCTCTAGACTACGCAAAATATGCTTATTTGATGCTTTGTATGTGTGAGTGATTTTAACAAATGGTTCACATACTCACTGCACAGCACAGGACGATAGGCAACGTTGCTTTACACGTCTCTATGCTGAGTGAGACAGTTCATGCGATTGCTCATGTTAAGTTCAGTTTGCTTTTGCTGTGACTGTAGTAGACGGTTTCGCTATAAAAAAAAAATGTTCATTGTCTAAGTAATTTTCTACAAACTTTCCGGGTTCCCGGGTTCGATTCCCGGCGGGGTCAGGGATTTTCTCTGCTTCGTGATGACTGGGTGTTGTGTGATGTCCTTAGGTTAGTTAGGTTTAAGTAGTTCTAAGTTCTAGGGGACTGATGACCATGGATGTTAAGTCCCATAGTGCTCAGAGCCATTTGAACCATTTTGAATTCTACAAACTTTTGCAGTCAGATCGTGTTATTTATTTGACATGTGGACCTATTCACTGTACTTTATGGGGTTGTTGTTGTTGTGGTCTTCAGTCCTGAGACTGGTTTGATGCAGCTCTCCATGCTACTCTATCCTGTGCAAGCTTTTTCATCTCCCAGTACCTACTGTAACCTACATCCTTCTGAATCTGCTTAGCGTATTCATCTCTTGGTCTCCCTCTACGATTTTTACCCTCCACGCTGCCCTCCAATACTAAATTGGTGATCCCTTGATGCCTCAGAACATGTCCTACCAACCGATCCCTTCATCTGGTCAAGTTGTGCCACAAAACTTCTCTTCTCCCCAATCCTATTCAATACTTACTCATTAGTTATGTGATCTACCCATCTAATCTTCAGCATTCTTCTGTAGCACCACATTTCGAAAGCTTCTATTCTCTTCTTGTCCAAACTATTTATCGTCCATGTTTCACTTCCATACATGGCTACACTCCATACGAATACTTTCAGAAACGACTTCCTGACACTTAAATCAATACTGGATGTTAACAAATTTCTCTTCTTCAGAAACGCTTTCTTTGCCATTGCCAGTCTACATTTTATATCCTCTCTACTTCGACCATCATCAGTTATTTTGCTCCCCAAATAGCAAAACTCCTTTACTACTTTAAGTGTCTCATTTCCTAATCTAATTCCCTCAGCATCACCCGACTTAACTCGACTACATCCATTATCCTCGTTTTGCTTTTGTTGATGTTCATGTTATATCCTCCTTTCAAGACACTATCCATTCCATTCAACTGCTCTTCCAAGTCCTTTGCTGTCTCTGACAGAATTACAATGTCATCGGCGAACCTCAATGTTTTTATTTCTTCTCCATGAATTTTAATACCTACTCCGAATTTTTCTTTTGTTTCCTTTACTGCTTGCTCAATATACAGATTGAACAAGCACTTTCATTAATTCGCGACATATCTGGATTTACATTCGTAAGTAGTCCGTGTCTAAAAATCTACCACGAACCTTACTTATATTTCGTATGGGAGCGTGGACTCTCAGACATTTTGGAGTAACTCTCTCCGCACTGTGTGAAATTTCCCAGTGGACTGTGTTTAATATTTCTGGGAAGCTGCCTAAGCAAACCCATAACGAATCAGACAGTTCTTCTTTAAGTCTTGTGTCTCTCTTCGATTAATCCATTTTGCTAAGGGTCACAGACTGTACTCCTGAATTACAGGCGAAGTTCTGAGATCCCAGGAGAAAACATTTCAAGTTAATCAGTTGTTAAAACCTATTGGAAACTATATGAGGAGAGTGAAAATCATAAAAAATCTTAAGAATTTGTTCGTCGACCGCCAGAGCTTTCTTAGTGAAGCTTCGTCTATCTTAGAAGACAGCCGCCCGCCACATCACAATGAGAACTCAGAGTTGATTGAAAGCCAAAAAATAAAAAAGAGAAATTTTTGAGAGTTCTTGGAACGTATATCTGAGGCTGAACGTTTACAATAATACGAAATTAGTTTGTTATTTAGCAACATATATGTTTCATAGATAATTTGAACGGTTCTTTTATCGAGATGATGTGAAACGAATCAGTTAACAGGATATGTACGCGTGTTTGCTGGTAACATTAATGAATAAATTATTGTTTAAGTACTACTAATGGTACCATACTTAATTTTTTAAAATTTGTATACATTTGTATATATTACCAGTTTTTAAAGAGAAATTCGTCCATCACGAAATAGAAAGAGTTGGCCAGGAGATATGATTTTAGGTTGGATTTAAAACTTGCTTTGCTGCCTGCTAGACATTTTATATTATTGGGCAAATGATCAAAGATTTTTGGTTTCTGCATACTGAACTCCTTTCTGAGGCACTGACAGATTTAACAATGGGTAATAAAGGTCATTTTTCCCTCTACTGTTGTCGATATTGACCTAACTGTTCTTCTTAACATTTGATGGATTATGTTTGAGGAATTTCATTAGCTAATATATGTCTTGTGAAGACGCAGTTAAAATGCCTAGCTCTTTGAAAAGGTACCTACATGGCGTATGTGGGTGAACTTCACATATTATTCTTGCTGCTCGCTTTTGTGCAATCTGTACGTTTTTCTGTCATAAATTACCCCAGGAAATTATTATATAAGACATTATTGAGTATAAATGTACAAAATATGTAAGGAGGCTAATTCGCTACATCAGTTGTTGGTACAAAACTGAATATAGTGTTTTTCTTCCAAATTTAGTGAGGGTAACAGTCCCCTCTGTTGCAGTATCTCTTTTGAGGTTTATCATAACACTAGTATCGTCTGCAAAAAGTACAAATTCTGTTTGTTTAATGTTAAGTTCAAAAATGGTTCAAATGGCTCTGAGCACTATGGGACTTAACATCTCAGGTCATCAGTCCCCTAGAACTTAGAACTACTTAAACCTAACTAACCTAAGGACATCACACACATCCATGCCCGAGGCAGGATTCGAACCTGCGACCGTAGCGGTTGCGCGGTTCCAGACGGAAGCGCCCAGAACCGCTCGGCCACCAGCGGCCGGCTAATGTTAAGTGGAAGGTCGTTCACATGTATAAGTAATAGGAGAGGACCCAAAACTGAACCCTGTGGAACTCCCTTTGTGATTTATCCACAGTGATTAAAATTTTCTACCCTTCCAACATTATTTGAATTATTCACCACAACGTTTTGCATTCTGCTTGTTAAGTATGATGGAAACTAACAGTGCATAAAACCACCAGTTCTATAAACCTTGAGTTTCTGTGAGTAACAAGATTTGCACAATCAAAAGCCTTGGAAACATCACAAAATGTAGAACCTGGTGGTATTTTGTTACTGAAGGCTCGTACTATTTAATCAGTGGATGTATAAATAGCATTGTTAGTCGAGCAACCTTTCTGGAATCCAAACTGTCATGTGTTGATCAAAATATTTCTACTGAAGTGGGAGACTACTCTTAAGTACATAACTTTTCGAGTATTTAGGTAAAAGATGTCAGTAAGGAAATTGGACGATCATTGCTTAAATCTTTCTTGTCACCTTTGTTATGAAGATGTTTAAGAATGCATATTTTAACCTGTCTGGAAAAATTCGCTGTGCCAATGATGCATTACACATATAACTAAGGACATTACTTATTAAGCTGGACCAACATTTCAGAATTCATAGGACATTCCTTTTCGAAAATCGCTAGGAAGTTCAATATTCCGAGATCCACGGTGTCAAGAGTGTGCCGAGAATTCCAAATTTCAGGCATTACCCCTCACCAAGGACAAGGCACTGGCTGACGGCCTTCGCTTAACGACCGAGAGGAGTGGCATTTGCGTAGAGCTGTCAGTGCTAACAGACAAGCAACAATTGGTGAAATAACCCCAAAAACCAATGAGGGACGCACGACGAACGTATCCGTTAGGACAGTGCGGCGAAATTTGGCGTTAGTGGGCTATGGCAGCAGTCGACCTACGCTAGGCCCTTTGCTAACAGCACATTGCCTGCAGCGCCTCTCATGGGCCCTGACCATATCGGTTGGACCCTAGACGACAGGACAACCGTGGACTCATCAAATCAGTCTCGATTTCAACTGGTAAGAGCTTATGGTAGGGTTTGAGTGTGGCATCGAACCCTTGAAGCCACTGACCCAAGTTTTCAACAAGGCCCTGTGCAAACTGGTGGCAGCTCCATTAACGGTGTGACCTGTGATTATATGGAATGGACTGGGTCCTCTGGCCCAACAGAACCGATCATTGACAGGAAAAGTTTATCTTCGGCTACTTAGAGACCATTTGTAGCCATTCATGGACTTCGACATGTTTCCCGATGTCGATGGAAATTTTGTGAACGACAATGCACCATGTAATCGGGCCACATTTGTTCGCGATTGGTTTGAAGAACATTCTGGATAATTCGAGCGGATGATTTGGCCACCCAGATCGCACGAAATCAATCCCATCGAATCTACATGCGACATAACAGAGAGGTAAGGCAACCCTTTCGGAATTATGGGCTGCTAGAGAGCCAGCAAAGCTCAGTATTTTTGCAGGGGCTTCCAACTACTTTTTGAGTCCATGCACGTCGAGCTGTTGCAGTACGTCGGGAAAAAGGAGGTCCGACAAGACGTTGGGAGGTATTCCATGGCATTTGTCACCTCAGTGTGTGTCCTATACTGCTCTAATTTCTTTCGGCTGGATCCTGACTCCAAGCTAGTAAATGTGACTCTTTGAGTGTAGTAATCACAGGGATTTCGTCTTGTGTGCTTGTAACCCCTTGCTATTTCTGCAAGATGATCAGCTAATCTTTCCTTCCCCCCTCCTATTCAGGTGCGGGCTCTGCTTTGTCTATCCCCATCTCCCACTTGTAGCAACAGTCTTCAGTCTTAGGTTATTAGATTTAACAAAGTCCAAAACGAATCCTACTGCGAATTCATAAGGACAAAAGTAAACAAGGGCAGTGGACTTAGGTTAATAATCGGATGTTTCTTTCGGCCACCATACTCAAAAATCGATCGTAGAACCTTGAAAAGAGATAAACTAAACCTAACACCACTGAAACATCCAGAGCAAATGATAATGGTAGCTGATGACTTTAATTTCTCCGTGATCGACTAGGTAAACTATGCGCAAGCCACCAACAATAAGGACAAAAAGTCTTACTTCTTCAGAAGACGGATCACGAAAAAAGCACGCTCTTTCATCTTCTCCTACATCTTACAGTTTTTTCTGGGTATTGCAATTCGAAGAGACTTCTGAATAGACTATAACGCCTACTAATTAAAATTTGACTGATGGGAGCATCAGCAAGAGATGATCTGAATGTGACCGCGCGAAAGTTGAACGCAGTCTCTCCATTTCACGTGGCACGCACTTCCAGTTTAGTGCAACTCTCAAATCTGACACTAGTTGATTGGTAAAGCACTAAGCTAAGTGTAACGAAGTCTAACTCTGATTTTTGTGTAATCTTTGATCTGTTAGTGGACTCTACTGACAAGCTATTAAAGTCATATCCTAGTCTATAGCTTTTGTTGGTAGTGCTCTTTGAATGAGACTGTTATCTACTACAGCAGATTAAGAAAATCAGAACAGCAGTGAGATTGTCTCGGGACTGGAAGCAGGCAGCGTGATATTACACTGTACTTGGGGTAAAGAAGACATGATATCTACGTCATAAGCACATAAAGGTTAAAAATCAAATAAATAAATGCAACGGAAGTCCAGCAGTAGCTCATTTTCCACTCTGCGAGACAAAGAGGTCGCGTGGTTCGGCGCGGTCTTTGCTGTTGAACCATTCCTGGTGAGCAAGAAGCCCATTGTGGACGTGGAAGGATATGTTATTTCACTGCGCGTATTTCTGCCATTAATTTTTTACCGTATGGACCCGGCAAGGCAAGATAATGCAACGCTTCTCCACCTGCGTCGACTTACGGCACATTACTGCTGGCTGTGTTCACTACTCATACTGATGAGTGCAAAGAATGAGGCATTATAATGGTCCTACTGCAGTTAATTCTGTGACGGATGAGCCTCTGTAGTTTCCTGGCATTAAACGCTTTTAAATGTGCGCCTCTCTCTTTCTTTCTAAAGGATTATTCTACCTGAGTTTTTCTGGGAATGATTACCAAGCCGGATGAAAGCATTATTTTAAGAGGAGAAGGAAGTTGGAATGGCAGATGAAGACGCTACGCTGTAGCCATGAAATGGGTGATGGAACTGATTTTGCAAATGGCTAGCGTGTGGATACACTCCATCATAGATCAGGCGAACTCTTACCGAAAAAAGAAAATAGCGAAGGCATAAAACTGCGTCAGAAGTAATTTTTAACCGTCACATGAATATGCAACTAACATGATAATCGTAAAATGATGAATCACAACCGAATAACAAAAACTATTAATACTATATTCTCCTGATCCACCTGCACAAACATACCTCTTGTACCTTTGTAAAAATACATTACAAAGAACCAGTAACAGTTCTGTTTCCGAACAGCTGAAACTTCTACAGCTCAACATAATTTCTGGACCTGAGTTTGCTCTGAAGATTTTTCCCTTGTCATTACAAGAGAACACATTTTGTACCCATCTGCAAGAAGGGCACAACAATTGATCCACAGATCTGTCCCCTTGAGTCAACGACATTTGTTTGTTGCTTGGTTATTACATGGTATTTGAAGTTTGGGAAAATGGGCTTCTCCGTGGTATTTCAAGTCGAATTCAGAAACAATGACCTATGTAAACTCTATTCGTAATCATCAAAGATGTCACGTTAAAACGCTTGTATCATGAAAATAGGTGGATTCCTTCTACTACACGAAATTCTCACTCTGCAACTGCCAGGAAGTTTCTTATCTGCGCACACTCCGCTGCAGAGTGAAAATTTCATTCCGCGAACATCACCCAGGGCGTCAGGAGGGGTGCAGGGGCGTACATGGGTAGCTCGGATGGTAGAGCACTTGGTGCCGAAAGGCAAAGGGTCCCGAGTTCGAGTCTCGGTCCGGAACACAGTTTTAACCTGCCAGGAAGTTTCATATAAGCGTATACAACACTACAGAGTGAAAATTTCATTCTGTCTTCATAGCTATTAAGCAACCACTGCTGCTGCGAGAGGGGTATTGTGTATTTTATGAAAGTACTTGTATGTTCATTAGAGTGATTAGGAAAAAATATAAATCCTTTCTTTGAAATCGTAACAGTGCGGAAAATATGAAACTAGGAAAATGAAAAAAATAAGAAAAATAAATAGAAATAATTTTTAACGTTTTTTTTCAGCTTGTTTGTATCCCAATTTCTGAGAATGTGCGTCTGGAGCTCAGCATTGAATGGCAGTGAAACATGGACTCTGAGAAACCGGAACTAAAGAGAATCGAAGCATTTGAGATACAGTGCTGCAGACGAACGTTGTAAATTAGATGGACTGATAAGGTAAGGAATGAGGATGTTCTGCGAAGAATCGGACAGGAAAGGTATATGTGGAAAACACTGACAAGAAGGAGTGGGATATTAGGTCATCTGTTGAGACGTCAGGGGATAACTTCCATGGTAGCAGAGGGAGCTGTGGAGAGTAAAAACTGTAGAGGAAAACAGAGATTGGAATACATCCTGCAAATAATAGAGGATGTAGGTAGGAAATGCTACGCTGAGGTGAAGAGATTGACGCAGGGGAGGAAACCATTTAGAAGACTGATGACGCAGGAAAAAAATATATTATCCCAAGCTATTACCTCAAATTGTTATGTATTAGAAGCACAGAAAGTACTACTAAATGTTATTTGAATCCGTCAACGTCTTTAGGTCGCGCATTTCCTTCAAAGGTATTGAAAAAATAGGAAGAAATTAGCTAAGAGAGTTTGATCACAGATTATGGATACTACTATTATCAACGTACGATTTGTTTCTCGTCTATTTCACTTATATGAATGTTGACGACAGTGCAGAGTGGATATACCGGTTCCCTTCAGATCACCGCAGTTAAGCGCCCCTGGCTTGGCCAGTACTGGAATGGGTGACCGTTCGGTTACACCTGTGCTATTGACAATTTTCCCTTTGCCTTTACCGCAGAAGGAACAGTGGGGGAGGGCGTTAAGTCCCAGATCAGCAGTCTTCGCGCCGATTTCCTGGATTAAAGTTCAATCCCATCGCAGTGTCTCGTGAAGTGAGGGCATGCGGCGCTATTGATGGTTATCCACCCTTCGGTGGCGGCCCCCTGGGTTATTTTCGAGAGGAACAGACTATGTGCCGGCACCAGGTTTCATTATCTCCCACCTCTCATCTTCTCTAGCACGAACATGACACTACACCACGCACACACCATCACAGTCATCTACTCTTAACAGATACACTTACAAACACAGCTTCCATATTTCGTGAAGGAAGGGTGTCTGTGAGCTCGCAGGATAGACAAAAGCTTTCCAATTAGGCGGTTGAACTTACCCTTCGGGCTCTCCGAGTCCTTCATGACATATGACTTTTCTTATACTTCAAAACATTATTTTAGAAGCTCAGTAGTATTGTTAAGAAAATATTGCTACTACGTTTTTTGTCATCAGACAATGCTCTAGAAAAATAATGCATAACCTCTCCGTTTTATTACGTGTTCCCACCTGAGGGTACGTGGAAGTCTGATTTCTCGTTGAGGTCAGGCATGGACGATCCTGACAGGAGGGTCGTCCTAACGACGCCGCCCCCACACTGAGCTCCGGAGACTTTTCCCTATGCTTCCGTCACGAGTTTCACCCGTCGTTCAGTAGCCTATATGTGAATTGGGAATTTCTTGATTATCGTATCCCGATGAGGGACTGAGACACGAAGGATACCTGTATTAATCCCATCGGCATTGATTTTTCTCACAGTTCTTCCAGTCACTCATTTCTGAATAGCCTTGATCCTGGAAATTGAATTTTACTGGCACCAATGTTCTAATAATTCCTGTCTCTTCATCAAACTGCCTTGCCTTTAAAATTCGTCGAAGACCAAGCTCTCTACTGTGATTCGTTTTATCGATCACGGAATCAATAATACCAAGTAAATCTTATGACAGGTATGTTGAAGATTGTAGTTATCGGTGTACAAGTTGTGGGCAATCTGTAAAGTGCTCATTCTTTTCACTGCTAAACCACAGTGGGTAAGTTCAGATTAAACACAACTGTTTGTTGAACTTGGGATGTCGAACTTCCTTCACTCAAGTACAGTGTGACAGTTATATTTGCTGTTGTCAATTACCTAGCTTGTAATAAGGGACCAGAATCCCGCACAGCCAAATCCTCTCGGTAGCTTCTCGTTTTAATTGCCACGGTGATATCGAGTAGATATTGTTTCTTCTTAATTAGTAGGCTATATTTCTATCTATTTTGGGACTCTGACAAACAATACTCTTGAAACCAATCACCGGGCGTTTTTCGCAGGCATTTAGCTTTTCACCGACTGGAAAGAAGGAAGGTGGGGGGGGGGGGGGGGGGGAGATGGGCTTCCTTGATCTAAGCCGTGTGCGAGATTCAGTTTAGTCCGGTATTTTGTTAAACTTGACAGCTGTTATGTGAGCGGAAAACCTTGCCCTATTTAAAACCATTATTTTTTCTTATTCTTTATCGATTCGAATAATAATCGACTAGAAATATTACATTTACATCGTGGTAAGTTAAATAATGTAGACAATTATCTTAGTAAAAAATCCGATTTTTTGCGAATTTCCGCAAACGTAGAGCGCTTGTGCCCCTGGAAGATGTGAAACGATTTGATTATTTTTGCTCCTTTCCCCCTATGTCGCATCTTTTCCGCACTATTACGATTTGAAACAAAAAAAGATGTGATTTATTTCGGTCCAGTCTAATGTTCATCCGCGCATGCAAGCAGATATAGGTTACGGACTTGCGTGTTTAGTATAGGAAATGAAACCGGAAGGGAAATTCAAACGTACCTCATATCATTGAAATATTTATTCATTTTTTGTTGGTCGTCCAGTTGCATTTAAATTATCAGCATTATTAGGCGAGACATCACACATCGTTTGTGGGTAACCGTCACGATCATTTCGTGACGTAGTGTGTAATGTAATTGTATGTTACGTGACTCATCCTGGAAGGTGGTTTCTTTGTGTTTCGAGACCGATCCTTCCCGTTGGACGCAACTACTTGTTTTTGGTTCTCCCAGTGGAGCCTGATGAGGACGATTTGACGCTCCAGCTGCAACTACATAGTTCCGAAGCGAACAGCTAGCTCTTTTTGTTTTAACTGTTTCTATCGGTAATAATCCCAAAAATAAGAACACTGTATCAGTCACTGAATGTCGTGCGAACAGCCCCCTTCGTTGAATAGCTACGTCTTCTGTTTGTTAGTTAGTCTTGGGCTGTCTCATGCTTTTCAACCGAGAGAGGCGGCGCAGCGGCTTTGTCACTGGACTGTAATTCGGCAGGAACAGCAATCAAATCTGCATCCGGCCATCTATAACCAGGTGTTCCGTGGTTACCCTGCGAATACTGGGATGATTTCTTCGAAGAGGACAAGGTAGTATCCCTTCCCCATCCATGTCTAATCTCCTACCATGAACTTCTCGCCGACGGCATCTGGAACCCAAAACATCTCTTCTTCCTCTAAAGTACATCTGACAATCTGTCATTCCTAATATTAAGCACGCAAAAAGATTTTAGAGAATGATGAAGTCCCTGACAACAATTTTCGGTAGTTAATCAGTCACGTTAATGTTGTTGTTGTGGACTTGGTTCCGAAGAGTGGTTTCATGCAGCTCTCCAAGCTAGCCTACGCTGTGCACGTCTCTTATCTCTACACGAGTACACAGAATACGTCCATTTTAAACTGCTTGCACTACTTACTGTACTCAAGCCTTCGTCCCCATCAAACTTCCATCCATTACCAAATTCACGAAGCCTCGATGTGTCACGGAGTGTCATATCAACCGATCCCTTCTTTTAGTCAAAACGTGCCATAAATCTCTTTTTTCCCCTGTTATATTCAGTACCTTCTCATGAATTATTCTATCCACCTATCAAATCTTCAGCATTCTTTTGTAGCACCATTTATCAAAAGCTTTTGTTCTGTTCTTGTCTGAAGTGCTTACCGTCCACATATCACTATCATTGCAGACTACACTCAAGATAAATACTTATAGATCAGACTTCCCAGCGCTTACATTTACGTTCGATATTAACAGATTTTTCTTTTTCAGAACTTCTTTTCTTGCTAACGTCAGTCTGCATTTCATATAGTTTCTAAATATGTCATCTCGCTTGTTTTGCTGCCCAAATGACAAAACTCATTTACTACTTTTACTGTCTCGTTTTCTAATCTAATTCCTTCGAAGTAAACTAATTTAATTCGACTATTTTCCTTTATCCTCATTTTACGTTTTTTTGGTGTTAATCACGTAACCTCTTTTAAAGACATTATCAATTCCGCTCAACTGCTTTTCCAAGTGCCTTGCCATTTCCGACACATTTACACAGCCATCGGCAAACCTCAGTGTTTTTATTTATTCATCTTGAAATTTAATTCGCATATCAAATTTTTCGTTGGTTAATGTAAAAACTAAGTATCATCGGGGATAGGGTACAACCCCGTTACACCGTCTTCTCAACTACTGCTTGCCTTTCATTTTCTTTACTCTTATAACAGCAGTTTGGTTTTCGTTCAAGTTAACCTTTCGCTATCTATATTTTGCCCATGGGACTTTACAGTTTCAAAGAGTGTGTTCCAGTCAACATTTTCGAAGCTTTATCTAGATCTACAACACCTATAAACGTAGCTTTGCTTTTCAGCCTATCTTTTAAGATAAGTCTGTAATGATAGCTCTATATTCGCACCTGTGTGGATTTAATAAATGTTTAGAACTGAAAGTAAAGTGTTTTCTAAATAAGGCCGCATCACATTGACGACAGCAAGAAAATATTTGAGTTATGAAAAATTAAGTTTCAGAATTACTGACTTAAGATCTCGTTCTCCTGTGTCATCTAATATTTTCAAAGCATTATATGCTTGTCATCTTCACTGAAATGACTGCTCAGAACCAGTAGTCTTTCTTAGAGAGGCGATAAGTCTGGTGACAGAATAACTTGTGAATGTTTAATTTTAAGTGAACAAAATGATATGCGTGATAATAACAGTAATCGGACTTGGTAAAGATCATTAGATTGCAGGAACAACTTGTAGAAATGAAAATCGCTGACGGCGCACTATCGTTGCGTCACTAAGCCAATCACTTCTACCAAATTTAACAGGCTGTACATTAACACATGTCTCATGAAATATTATTAAAATGAATCAAGTACATGGTTAAAGAATGGTAACATAGTTAAACTTATATCGGCTATTATTCGGGGAAGAGTACAGAACGTAACTGATAAATGACCTTACAGCTTGGTGATCGGAACAAGAGAGAGTTAACAAGAAGAAGACTTTTCGTTTATCGCGTTTCTTAACAAGAATCAGAATACTATTGTAAATCGGAAAGGATATTAATTAATTACATAGAGATTAATTCTGTTTCAAGCATACGGTTCTATCTCTGACATAGTTAAATATATTGATTCTGCACAAGCCGTAGGGTTCAGTATTTCATCACGTATTCCAGAACTTCTCCAGAAACTTAACTGATTTTCTCGAAGGTCGGCTGCTACCAGTTTTTCCATTCTTCTGTAAATAATTCGTCCCAGTACTGCAACTATGAATTTTTAAACTGATGTTCTGTGATATTCGCACCTGTCACTACCTCCTTCCTTTGGAATTGGAATTATTTCATTCTTATTTAAATCTGATGGTGCTGCGTCTGTCACAAATGTATTGCATGGCAGGTGGAATAGTTGTGTGATGGTTATCTCTCCCAAGGAATTCAATAATTCTGGGGTAATGTCTCTTGCTCCATAGGCATTGTTTCTACCCTTTCAGTGTTCTACCAAATTATTCTCGCAGTAGCAGATCACACATCTCATCTTTATCTACTTCCTCTTCCCTCCCCATAACACTAATTTCATACATGTTTCCATTGTACAGCGCTTCTACAGCTTCTTTCCGTCTTTCAGCCTGCACTTCTTTGCTTATTAGTGGCTTGCCGTCTGAGTCCTTAATATGGAGATGCTTCTCTTCTCTCCAAAGATCGTCTTAGTTTTCCTAAACGTGGCAACTATTTTTGACACAGTCACGCATGCTTCCGGCCGTTCCAGTTTACCATTTCGCAGTCCCTGTCAGTCTCATTTTTTCAGTTGTGTGTATTCCCTCTTGCCTGATACAGTTGTTGGATGTTTACGTTTTCTCCTTAATTGAATTAAATTCAATATTTCGTGTGTTATCCAAAGATTTCTACTGGACGGAAACCAGAGCATCACAGATCTTCATAGGCGCTTGTGGAATGTCTACGGGTGACAGTGAACAGAAGCACGGTGAGTCACTGGGTGAGGCGTCTGTCATCATCTTAACATGGTGGCGCAAACGTGTCCGATCTCCCGCATGCCGACAGGCGGCACACAACTGTGACTCCCGCAATGTTGGAACGTGCGGACACTCATTCGAGGTGGTCGACACATGGCAAACAAACACCGCTGCACAACTGGACGAGATGCCCTCCCACTAAACCAGTGATGCAAGTGAAGCTGCAAGGTGATGAAATCGTAGGTGATCAACTGTCATATAAAAGCCTTTCACGCTATTTTCGCAACACACAACTGATGCAAAACTATCTGCATCCTAGACAGGCTATGATATCATACATAGTCAACCACAAGGAAGAAAACCAGCAGAAGACATCACTGACTTCGATTTTTGGCCATCCACTGCCCCCCCCTCCCCCCCCCCCCCCCACCAAATCCCACACCAGCCGCTACAGTAACAAAGAAAGGACAAAGAGTTATAGATTAATCTAGTTTAAGACGGTTTATGGCTCTGAGCACTATGGGACTTAACTTCTGTGGTCATCAGTCCCCTAGAACTTAGAACTACTTAAACCTAACTAACCTAAGGGCATCACACACATCCCTGTCCGAGGCAGGATTCGAAACTGCGACCGTAGCGGTCGCGCGGTTCCAGACTGTAGTGCCTAGAACCGCTCGTCCACCTCGGCCGGCTAAGACGGTTTATTTTTAAGTAATATTTCTATGTATGTATGTATAAACGCCTGAAGATGAACAGAACATGTTCGGAACGCATTGTATTATGTTAGATCAAACATAACACAAAAAAATAAAAAAAAGTGACTGGTAGCAGAAATTGCAAATAAATAATAATCCTCCCACCCCGCAACGATCAATTCTGAAGTTTACTGCACTACCCTCTGGATATTCAAACAACTTCAGCGTAGTCGCCGCCCCAAAAATGCAAACGAACTTCTCCTTCTCCACAGAAACGCAAGGTCTCACACATGTCTGCGCACTGTAGAGGCGCTCACAGAATTTCAATGACCTGTTCATCCTCATCCACCTAACAGCCCAGAGCTCGCACCTTCCAACTTCCATCTGTCTGGCCCAATGAAGGATACACTCCGCGGCAGGCAGCACGGGGATGACGAGGAGGTATTAGATGCAGGAGGACTTTGGCCCAGACATTGACCAGTGTAGCGGTAACGTGCTGCCATACGAGCCCTCCAAGTAAGGTAGCGTAAGGCCCCCGCACTGAACAGAGATTGCACTGAAAAATAGCATTTTGTAGCCAAAAGAGTGGAGAATAATGCGGTGTAATGGAAACCAGAATAAAACCAAACTGCTTTCAGAAAAGTAATGTGTTGCATTGAAACTTCCTGGCGGATTAAAACTGTGTGCCGGACCGAGACTCGAACTCGGGACCTTTGCCTTTCGCGGGCAAGTGCTCTACCAACTGAGCTACCCAAGCACGACTCACGCCCCGTCCTCACAGCTTTACTTCCGCCAGTACCTCGTCTCCTACCTTCCAAACTTTACAGAAGCTCTCCTGCGAACCTAGCAGAACTAGCATCCCTGAAAGAAAGGATATTGCGGAGACATGGCTTAGCCACAGCCTGGGGGATGTTTCCACAATGAGATTTTCACTCTGCAGCGGAGTGTGCGCTGATATGAAACTTCCTGGCGGATTAAAACTGTGTGCCGGACCGAGACTCGAACTCGGGACCTTTGCCTTTAGCGGGCAAGTGCTCTGCCAACTTTTTTTTTTTTTTTTTTTTTTTTTTTTTGCAACGCACAAGGGAACCTCTTTTTTTTTTTTTTTTTTTTTTTTTTTTTAATCCAATGTCAGGCTTACCACCTTTGCTGACATACATGTTGTTGTACTATCGCATAAATAGTGTCTACAAAGTCCATATGTTGACAAATAGTGGCTACTTAGAAAATTAATGAATTAATGAAATGAATAAAACTGAAAATTCCCAAATGAAAGACATGAAGACATTGCGGATAGCACAGATACAAAAGAAACATGCTCCTGTAGCAATGAAATGAAATTCGTGTCGGGGGCGACACCTGCTCACGACCCGACGTTCGATAGAGCAAGAGAGCCATCTATCGACTCGTTCTCCAGACGTTGGTGTAAGACTGGGTCATCTTCTCGAAATGAACTAAGGGTCCGTAAGTGTGATCGATGTCTATCTCGGCTTCTTCGTCTATCTCATCTCTCACCCGTCACACCCCATCTGGCCGGCGGGTCGGTAAATGTAAGTCGCAAGTAATTAGCGAAGTCTTGTCTATATTTCTTATGCTGTTGCAGCTTCGTGTGTCCATCCAGGAGAAAATGCCAAAAATCAATTTTGTCCTTTTCCGATTCGTTATACACGTAGCCCACCACCATTCCCCGCACCCATGTCACTGCATTGGTTTTTTGGACCGGGAAATAATATTCTTGGGGGAAAAAAAACGTGTCTGATGAAATTGTGTGAGGGGCGGAGCGTAACAGGAACGCCAATATCTGTTGTGCCAAGTGCCACACTGGAGCCGTCCCACTACATGTTAAACGATGTTCATCAGTGTCCACTGTTGCGCAGCCTAAACATAGTGGAGTGTCTGCCAAATGAATCGCGTGCCGCCGTTGATTCGTTGCGAACTTCCTATTTATCACCACATACCATGTTGAGCGTACCGACGTTGGGAGGTAAACGTTCCGTATAACGCGCCATATCTGTCGCCATTTCTTGTCTGGGTACTTCTTTTCCAGGGTATTCCTGGGGCACCGGCGCAGTAAGAGTTGGTATACGTCTCGCGTCGTCGGTAGTCGTGTTGTTGGGAAGAAATCTCTGACATAGCTAAGCTCCAAAAAAAAAGACTTGAAATGTGACAGCTTCGGTGAAATATGGCCCACATCGACTGGGGGCAGCATTGAAGTGGGCGCTAGTACGTCGGCCAACGCACCCGAGATATTGCGAAATTGACCGCGCCACTGTCGGAAAATCGTACTGACGAATAACGCCCGTGCCTTTTCATATACGTTCACTAGACCAAGTCCACCCTCTCCAGGTGGTAGCGTAAGCGTTGTGTATCGGATCTTAAACAGGTGTCCCACACTCACGTAGGTTCCGAAAGTTGCTTGTATCCGTGATGCCATTGTGCGCGTTAAAGGCAGGACATGCGCTACGTGAGTGAGTCTCGGTGCTAGGTATACGTTAACATAGGTCACCCTCTGAATCATATCCAACGCTCTTAATTTCTGTAACAGCACCATTGTCCGCATCAGCTTCAATATGCGTCGGTAGTTATCCGCTGCTGTCCGCTGCACATCCGTGTGGAACGTAATACCTAGGCATTGTATGGTCTTAACCAAGATGAGCGGGCCTTCCTCCCCCGGTTGTAATCCTCGACCGACATTCATGCAGCGTGTTTTTTGTAGATTAAGCACGCTTCCTGCTGCCATCCCATATCGCTGTATCCATGCCAACGCCGTACGTACTTCTTCGCCTGTCCGTGCCACCAGCATCATATCGTCAGCATAAGCGCGGCAATGAAAGGTCAGTTGTGGCAACGGCACTCCCTCCAACCGTCTTCGGAGACCATATAGACAGGGTTCCAAAGCCATTGCATACAAAAATATCGAAAGGGGGCAACCTTGACGAACTGACCTTGAAATAACGATGTAGTCAGTGCCCCGCCCATTCACCGAGACCTTGGATCGTACGCCGTGTAACAGTCGCATGATCACTAGGATGAAGGCCTGTGGGATTCCCAATCTGCCCATCACCGCATGCAAAAAGGTATGATCCACTCTGTCGAATGCATGATCGAAGTCAATAGCGACGAGTGCCCCACGCACTCGGCATGCCGCTGCTAACGCGATGATATCTCGGTAGTCACTGAGCGCCGTATGTACGTTGCTCTTACCGCCGAGGCAAGTTTGATCTATGAGGAGTCTATCAGAAAGTGAAGACCGCAGGCGAGCCCCGAGGATGCGCGCGAAAATCTTATAGTCGCAGTTCAAGAGAGTGAGTGGTCTATAATCTCCTGGATTTCTGCCACCGCGTGGTTTGGGTATTGGGATGATGATACCCTCCGTGAATTCGGCAGGTATCTCAGTCTGCGGTAACAGGAGTTCGTTGTACATCTGAATCCAGGTCCGTCCCATGAGGTATGCAAAGGCGCGGTAAAATTCAATTGGGAAGCCGTCCTGTCCTGGGGACTTGTTCGGAGCCCCCCTGGCAATTGCGTCTGTCAGCTCGTCCTCTGTTATCGCTGTGATGAAAGTCTCTGCATCCAGTGGTGGTCCTCTATCTGGCATTTCCGAGATGACATCATGTAGTGTCTCGTGGTTCACATGTACAGGTTCATATAACTGGCGGAAATAGTCGGTAAACACATGCGCAATATCACGCTGGTGCACAACTTGCTGGCCAGTTTCAGAGATTAGTTCCCTGATCAAAGTCCTGCGTCGTCGTTGGCGTTCACGTACCACGTGGTGCATGGAGGGGGCTTCGGCAGCAACTGTGTCCGCCAATCTCGCCCGGACCATTATACCTTCCATTCTTAGTCTCGTCAGCTGTAATAACTTGGCTTTTATCCTGCGCATGGCCGTGTGCCTTTCCGGCGATGGTTGTTGGGTCATCAGCTCCCTCAGGGCTGTAAAATAAAAATCAGCCGTTGTGCGGTTCCACTGCGATTTGTCCTGCCCGTATCGTATCAACGTTCGCCGTAACGTTGGTTTTGCGCATTTAATCCACCACTGGAGAACCGAGGTGTATGCTCGTTGGCGGCGAACGCAGGTCTCCCAGGCCGCCTCTATCGACCGGTGACATTCAGTGTCACGTAAAAGTGCACAATTCATTTTCCAGTGACCTTTACTCCGCCATATCTTCTGACGCGTTAGTGAAATCGTACAGACGTACGCCATATGATCCGTAAAAGCCGCTGGCCAGATTTCGGCATCCAGTATCGTCGTCCGTAGAGCGCGTGTCACGTACACTCTATCAAGTCTACTCGCCGAGTGTCCCGTGACAAACGTATAACCCGGTCTGTCACCATGCTGCAGTTCCCAGGTATCCAGAAGCGCCATTTCGGTAATCAACGCACGCAGTTCCATGCATGGCACATAATGAGGTACTTGGTCCTTTTTGTCGACGACACAATTAAAGTCGCCGCCCACTATATAGTTATCAAAGCGTCCAGCGAACAACGGTGCTATCTCTTCGGTGTAAAAAGTCGCCCTTTCTCTCCGTTTTGTGGAGCCAGATGGTGCGTATAAATTGATGAAACGAACGCCGTCGACAGTGATCGCTATGCCGCGTGCCGAAGGGAGAGACCTGACGTCCTCCACTCCTATTCCTTCCCTGGTGAGAATCGCCACACCGCATCCACTTTCATCGTGCACTGAATAATGTGCCTCGTAACCGTTGAACTCTGGCGGCGATGT
This sequence comes from Schistocerca americana, assembly GCF_021461395.2. Taxonomy (NCBI): domain Eukaryota; kingdom Metazoa; phylum Arthropoda; class Insecta; order Orthoptera; family Acrididae; genus Schistocerca; species Schistocerca americana. The sequence continues at coordinate 136,389,230 of NC_060123.1, forward strand.
GAAACGCACTTCTTGTAGGAGTACAATATCCACGTCCGCAGCGCGTAACATATCTTTCAGCATTTGAATTTTAAGCGGTGTCCGTATGCCATTAATGTTTATCGTGGCAATGCGGTACGCCTGGCTTGTGTTCATCAGTTGTAGGGCGGTGTCATTAAGCGTCCATCTGCACCCCCGGCGCTCCTCAACACACTAAGTTGGTCAACATTTCCCGACCCCTCCCGGCCTCTGGCCAGGACTGTCCTCAATCGTCGCGTTCGTATTTTCATCCTGTTCCTGTTGGTCCATTTCTTGCGCCCAGTCCCCCAGCATATTTCCGGAACTGGTCGAAGGATGGGAGGTAACGTTGTCATCGCTCTGATGTTGGACAGTTGCCATCTCCACTTCCGCCTTCCGGTTACCAGAAGGAGAGTTCAAGTTATCGTCGCTTTGTAGTTCCTGCATCGTCATCTCGGTATCTGTTGAATCCACTGGTCTCAGGTCGATACTGTCGTTGTCGTCCACTGTCCCCTCGGGACTATGGCTATCGTCAGCAGAAGTCAGTCGACGCTTCTTTCTTCTCTTCGGCGAACGCTGTTTCCGTTGCCTTGCTTCCGCATCGGCTGTTGGGGTTGCGTATCCTCCGTCTTGGGCCTGGCCTATCACGCTCTCGGTGGAAGCACTGGCAGCCACCACGGATGAGCCTGGAGCGGCCGTCAGCTGCATCTCTTCTGTGGTGTCCTGTGTCTGCTGTGGTGGAACCGGTGGTCGGAGTTCCAGCCCGTTGGCGTCCATGTTCTCTATAGGGGGCAGCTGCTGGTGCCCATCGGAAGTCTCCCTCACGTCGCCTCTCAGGGCTTCCACAAAGGTCAACGGTAAGACAGTCGTCGGTTGTGGCGCCTGAACGTCATCCCGTGGAGTTTGCACTAAACGTCGCTGGAGGCATTCCGAGCGGACGTGACCTTCTTTCCCGCACCCCGAGCAAGTGCGAGGTTGCCCATCATAGATTATAATCGCTCGACAACCTCCTATGTACAAATAAGAGGGGACGTGCTTGCGCAGTTCTATCCGTATTTGTCTCACCCCATTTAAAACGGGGTACGTGGTAAAACTCGTCCATTTTTCGGCCACATGGGATAGAACTGTACCATATGGTCGAAAGGCGTCGGTAACAAGTTCAGACGGGACCTCAAACGGAAGTTCGAAGACTCGTATAGTGCGGATCCCCATTCCCGCGTGATCGACTGTAACCGCACCAACATTCCCGTCGGCATGACAGAAACGATACCCGTTCGGTGATCGTTGTAGAAGTCTTTCGCAAGCAGCCTCGTCAACAAGCTTGACATAGACGACGCTTGAAACGAGCGATAAATTGATTCCCACGATTTCCTGTGGATCGATTTTTACCTCTTCTCTGAAGAAACGTTCAATCTCATGTGCCTTTGGTCGTGTATAGTCGTTCGCAAAACTGAACTTCAAAGTCGTTTTTCTGTACGAGTGTGCCATCTCGTTCTAAACTCACAACACCGCACACGCGAAGCTGCTCCGGCGTAAACAAACAGGCGCGCGCACCACAGCGCGGCCGGCAGGCAACACGGTCCGCACTGTCACACTGCCGAAGGCAGACTTCAACTGAGCTACCCAAGCACGACTCACGCCGCGTCCTCACAGCTTCATTTCCGCCAGTACCTCGTCTCCTGCCTTCCAAACTTTACAGAAGCTCGGTTTACATGACCAGCTGGATAAGCTGGCAAAAATCGTCGCACCTTCTCCGGTCATCCCGGAATCAATGCAAACGTCGGACGCCGTTTTTCCTTCGTCCGTGAGCTCGACACAGATATTACTGAGACCATTTCATTAACAGAGTTTTTCTGTCGGTGCTTGGTAGAATATGACAATAGAATCAAACAGAAAACACTTCCTAATATCATGCAAAATTCTGAATATTGAAGCGATTTCAGTCCTCGGAACATAAAAGTCTAAATAGGTACCAGCAATGCTGCACCTGGGTATGATGACGTACACTAAAGAATGCTGGACAGGTAAAGCATTACACACTCTGATCGTCATTTACAATAATTTGTGGAAAGTAGGCAAGTTTACGGACGATTAGCGCGCTTTTGTAATTGTTCCCGTGGTCAAACCTGGAAAAGACCCAGATTCAGTCAGTTCACACTTCCTCGTTGCCCTTTATGATCCCCATCAGGAGCATTAGGAGGCCCAGGTGACGAAACAAACATTTCTCCTGTTGTGTATGCCCCGCTCCTTAATAAGAAGAATAGACACCTAAGTTCGCCTGTTTCGTTTGACTAAACAAGTAGTTCCTCAGTGGCGTGCAAGAACCTGGTAGAGCACTTGCCCGCGAAAGGCAAAGGTCCCGAGTTCGAGTCTCGGTCCGGCACACAGTTTTAATCCGCCAGGAATTTTCATATCAGCGCACACTCCGCTGCAGAGTGAAAATCTCGTTCTGGAATGTGTTGCATTACTTATTGTACTCCCGTCTTAATATCTTTCCTTCCCTTCCTTTTCCTATTATTGAATTCATCATTGCGACTACATCTGCGCCTCCCTTAATTATCTGACCTAAAGGGAAACTTAGATACTTACGTCTCCACATCATGAGAGAGCCTTCTCCGAAAGACTGAAAACCTTTAGGCAAGCTCAGCAGTGGATGGCTGTGGACTTCCCACTCTACTTAAAGTTACGAACGCAAATAAAATGTAACGGAGACAAATGAGCAGCGCCTGACTATAAAGCGCGTCGCGTGTCGAATGCCGTATCGCTCTGTTACCAGTGTGAAGAGCAACGGTACTCTCCTGCCAGTGACGGCCGAGGCGATAATCCGAAAGAAAAGCCGTAGCGGTCCCCCTCTGAACGGCGCTCTCTGATCCGACAACTTATGTGGTATGCTGACGCTACGGTAGAGAGGCGACGCTATCTGGAAGGGCGACGTACGAGAGATCGGCTCAGGCTCCACGCCTGACGATTTAATTGCGGGCGCGCGTCGGGGCCAGGTGGTCTGGCGGCGGGAGTCGCTGCAGACTCGTTAACGTCTGGTGGAACGTGGCGCGGTCTCACCGGCGGAACAGATAAGGTGCCAGAGGAATTCCGTAAAAGACGTACATTTACACATTCAGGATCGACGTGAAGTACGCGTGCCATATTTATTAAAACATCTAGACAGAAGGTCGAAGGAAAAAGTTGGTAAGTATGAAAGGAACTCAGCAAGGAATGAAGAGAAATCAATACCGCCGAGTTTTAACGAGGAAGCTGATACTATCAGTAGTGTCTGGCCGCGTAAAAGTCATCAGAGTTCACATTCTGCTACAAAGCATAGTGAACTCGTAGCTTAGTAACTGGTCTATGGTATTCACTTCGTGTCTAGTATTCAGGACAAAGTTTCGCTATAGTTTGTAGATGTACCTATTGTAGCGTAAATATCGATGTTAGCTAAATGGCCTCATTCGGACCATGTCTCTTTGATAAAGAATACGCTTTGCCGACTTTGTACTAGGTATAACAGTATTTTTATCAGCATCACTTCTTAAATTTTTGAGTCACAAACACTTCACAACATTTTTTTCTAAGAGTGGCGTCCATGTTCATTGTTCGTTCTCATGGGCCAAAAGGAAACAAAATCCAAATGATTCAAGGCTACAGAGAAATCAGTAGATCAGTAATTCGAGAGGAGTAGCCCGAAATATGACTTTCACCATAAAACTATGTTATCACATATACTTTTGTCACAAAATTTACGATTTTCACTGACACTGTCACCTTCCAAGTTTTTATGATTTTTTTGTAATAATGGCAATAGAACTAATGCGATTAACTTGAGCAAATTTATTTTTAAATATTACATTCTGCGAAACTTATTAAGTCTCTTCATTTTTACATTGCTCCGTCTATACACAACATGGTCCGAATCACGTGAGCAAATTTTGAGGATAGGCCTCTCACGTGAAGACAAGTAAAAAATGTTCTTTAAGTATATGTTCTTTTTACAAATGAGTGTATTTGCTTAATTCGTAAGGTAAATGATTCATTTTTGTATTTTTATTCGAGTTACAATTTAATTGCATGTTGGCTGCCGGACCAACTCAGTTTAGCGAACTGCGATCATGTTTACACTGTTGTGTTTAGTAAGCATCTAGAGAACATCTTCGCATGGGCTTTGCTAAGGGGGACAATAGCCTTTGATTAGATTCGTCTAAGGCTGGGTTTGAATGAAATGGAAACATTTTAATTATTTGTTGTGATTTACTAACACCACAGAACATATTTAATATATGAACTATTGAGCACGTTGTTGCACATGCAATCTAAAATCTGCAGAGTTGTTGCTAAACATGTTCGTGCAGCTAGCTCGTAAACCAAATACACCTGGATATATAAGATTTCTTACTTGAGTAGAGTAACCTATCTGAAAATTTTTAAAACGTATTTGAGAATCGCTCAGTAGAAGCATTTCGCATAGTTATGGGAGCCTTTGAATGTACCTTTTTATCATTCTCATGATCATCTTCGTGCATTAGGTACTTCTGCTGGGTGCCACCTTCAAACTTTTATCTACGTATTATTTGTCAAAAATATGAGTAAATCAGAGCTCAGATGGTAAGCCAGTGCGAAGTATAGAAACGAAGACCAAAATACAGGAGAATGTACAGAAGGGGTTTACAAAGGAAACGAATGTGACGACGATGTTATGGAAAGGAAAGGAATGGAAAGGAAAAGTAAACGAAGGTGAGATGGGAGATAGGTTGCTCTGAGAAGAATTTGACAGAGTACTGAAAGACCTGAGTCGAAACGAGGCACCTGGAGTACATGACATTCCCTCAGAATCATTGAGACCCATGGGAAAACATCCATAAGTAAAGTACTCCACCTAGCGTACCAGATATATAGAAATAAATATCCAATAAACATCGGCTCTAAACTGCATATTTTAAGAGCTATGACATTTGATCATCCTCGATTCAGTGAAACACATGTCTTCTAATGGAAGCTCTTTGCTTTCCATACTTTGTGAGGAGGTAGTATGGACCAAAAGACGTAAAAAAAAAAAAAAAAGAAATGTCGAGGACACATGGACTTTAAAGTGCATACCTTAAGAGCTATGAACACTTGTTCATCTTAAATACTCTGAAACAAATATTTTCTACTGAACAAGTGCTCATGGCTGTAAAGGCACGCATTTTAGAGTCCATGTTTCCTGGACATTTTTTTTTCATGTTTTGGTGCAAGGAACCTGTCCTCAAGGTTTTAAAACTTCGTTCTGAAACGCCCTGTAAGAGGTAGCTGAAAGACCATAGGCTTCAAGGAAAACGTAGTAAATCGTAGCTGAAAGACCTTCGGAGTTCAAGGAAAACGTAGTAAATCGTAGCTGAAAGACCTTCGGACTTCTAAGGAAAACGTAATAATTCCAATTCTAAAGAAGACAGGTACCGACAAATGTGAATATTTCCGAATCATGAGTTTCATGTCATGGTTGCAAAATACTGACAAGAATTATTTACAGAAAAAAAACAAAGACTGCTTGAATCCGGCATCGGAGAAAATCAGTTTTTGTTCCAGAGAAATGTAGGACTACGTGAAGCAGTACTGGCCCTACGACTTACCTTAGAAGATAGACTGAAGGAAGGCAAATCTACATTTATAATTTAGAGGAAGCTTTTTACAAAGTTAACTAGAATAGACTCTTTAAATTCCTAAGGTAGAAGTGATAGAAGAAAAACGTTATCAGCAACTTGTTCAGAAACTGGCCCGCAGTTAAGAGTCGAAGGACATGAAAAGGAAGCAGTTACAGGAAAGAGAGTGAGACAGGGTCGTAGGCTATCCCCAATGTTATCGAGTTTGTACATTGAGCAAGACCGAAGGAAGTAAAGAAGAAATTTGGAAACAGAATTAAAGTTAAAGAAAAAGAAATAAAAGCCGTAAGTCCATTCCATTCTGCACCGAGACTCCGAGGTGCTAACTTCTTTGTAGTCGCTGCGTGCTGTCTTCTTGGATTTCCATGTCTAGTGTCATTAAGTCACTTATGTTCGTGCTACTTACTGCTTGCTGCTATACAACAGTAGAGCACCATAATTACTCACAAGAGACAAATAAAATGTTCCTAAAAATGGAAAGTGTGCCCTACGGGGTTCAAATGGCTCTGAGCACTATGGGACTTAACATCTATGGTCATCAGCCCCCTAGAACTTAGAACTACTTAAACCTAACTAACCTAAGGACATCACACAACACCCAGTCATCACGAGGCAGAGAAAATCCCTGACCCCGCCGGGAATCGAACCCGGGAACCCGGGCGCGGGAAGCGAGAACGCTACCGCGCGACCTGCATCTTGGTCGGCAACTGGGCATCAGCCGATGACAGACCAGCAGCCAATGCACTCAGCAGTCGTGGAGGCTGCGGATGTTCTGAGTGATGGTGGTGGTGGTTAGTGTTTAACGTCCCGTCGACAACGAGATCATTAGAGACGGAGCGCAAGCTCGGGTGAGGGAAGTACGGGGAAGGAAATCGGCCGTGCCCTTTCAAAGGAACCATCCCGGCATTTGCCTGAAGCGATTTAGGGAAATCACGGAAAACCTAAATCAGGATGGCCGGAGACGGGATTGAACCGTCGTCCTCCCGAATGCGAGTCCAGTGTGCTAACCACTGCGCCACCTCGCTCGGTCTGAGTGATTTACCGACTACGCCGACATCATCTCATCTGGCAGTGGTGTCGTGCAGAAGCGGACATAGGGGTGTAAATGGGGACAGACAGGCAGCACTCCCAGTGGAGTGGTACGGCAACCAACCAAGGGAAGTAGACGAGACTTTGCAATTGGAGCGGCCTGCAGCTCTACAACCATCCCTGTCAACACGTGCCGGGTGCTTCTAGCGTTGCTCCGTCTCGCGATACAACCAATACTTGTCCCTCTGGTCCGTCAGCTTACGCAGTGAATAAAAAATAAGCGAGTCAGTGACACAGGCCCTTTCTGTACATATGTGGAAGTACTTGAAGGGAACTTCGGTAGGTTGCACCCTATGGAAATCGGAAAGCTTTAATTTACGACAAATTCACAGTTCAGGAAAAACAATACAATATATTATCAACAAAAAGAAATATGATTACAAATGAATTTAACTCACGCCCTGCAGCTGACTTTCTGCCATAGTCCCTCGTATTTTCAGGTTACTGACTAGAGACCTACAGTATATATCAAGTCACGTAATTATGCGCCAGGGAGTAAATCGAAAAGCTGATACCAGCTTTAGTGAAGAAAAACTCTTACGCGCAATTATTTCACCCTGTACCATCACAGAGGTGACGAAGGGTGAAATTACGAGTAATATCATAGCACCATTTGTAACGTCCGTGGTTTATTTTGACTTGCAGCTGCTGTCAAACTTTCTTATAGTTTATGGGTTGTGTTGCTCGGTGAAGGGAAAGATTCCTTCTCTGCGACCTTGTTTTAACTGCCTCAAATCATGTAAGCAGCCAGTGTCGCTCTTCGGTAAGACGAGCTATTGTTTGTTGTTGTTGTTGTGGTCTTCAGTCCTGAGACTGGTTTGATGCAGCTCTCCATGCTACTCTATCCTGTGTAAGCTTCTTCATCTCCCAGTATTTACTGCAACCTACATCCTTCTGAATCTGCTTAGTGTATTCATCTCTTGGTCTCCCTCTACGATTTTTACCCTCCACGCTGCCTTCCAATGCTACATTTGTGATCCCTTGATTCCTCAGAACATGCCCTACCAACCGGTCTTCTTCTTGTGAAGTTGTGCCACAAACTCCTCTTCTCCCCTATTTTATTCAATACCTCCTCATTAGTTACTTAATCTACCCATCCAATCTTCAGCATTCTTCTGTAACACCACATTTCGAAAGCTTCTATTCTCTTCTTGTCAAAACTATTTATCGTCCATGTTTCACTTCCATACATGGCTACACTCCATACAAATACTATCAGAAACGACTTCCTGACACTTAAATCTATACTCGATGTTAACAAATTTCTCTTCTTTAGAAACGCTTTCCTTGCCATTGCCAGTCTACATTTTATATCCTCTCTACTTCGACCATCATCAGTTATTTTGCTCCCCAAATAGCAAAACTCCTTTACTACTTTGTCTCATTTCCTAATCTAATTCCCTCGGCATCACCCGACTTAATTCGACTACATTCCATTATCCTCGTTTTGCTTTTGTTGATGTTCATCTTATATCCTCCTTTCAAGACACTGTCCATTCCGTTAAACTGCTCTTCCAAGTCCTTTGCTGTCTCTGACAGAATTACAATGTCATCGGCGAACCGCAAAGCTTTTATTTCTTCTCCATGGATTTGATTACCTACTCCGAATTTTTCTTTCGTTTCCTTTACTGATTGCTCAATATACAGATTGAATAACATCGGGGAGAGGCTACAACCCTGTCTCACTCTCTTCCCAACCACTGCTTCCCTTTCATGTCCCTCGACTCTTATAACTGCCATCTGGTTTCTGTACAAATTGTAAATAGCCTTTCACTCCCTGTATTTTACCCCTGCCACCTTCAGAATTTGAAAGAGAGTATTCCAGTCAACATTGTCAAAAGCTTTCTCTAAGTCTACAAATGCTAGAAACGTACGTTTGCCTTTCCTTAATCTTTCTTCTAAGATAAGGTGTACGGTGAGTATTGCCTCACGTGTCCCAACATTTCTATGGAATCCAAAATGATCTTCCCCGAGGTCGGCTTCTACCAGTTCTTCCATTCGTCTGTAAAGAACTCTCGTTAGTATTTTGCAGCTGTGGCTTATTAAACTGATAGTTCGGTAATTTTCACATCTGTCAACACCTGCTTTCTTTGGGATTGGAATTATTATATTCTTCTTGAAGTCTGAGGGTATTTCGCCTGTCTCACACATCTTGCTCACCAGATGGTAGTGTTTTGTCAGGACTGGCTCTCCCAAGGCCGTCAGTAGTTCTAATGTAATGTTGTCTACTCGCGGGGCCTTGTTTCGACTCGGGTCTTTCAGTGCTCTGTCAAACTCTTCACGCAGTATCGTATCTCCCATTTCATCTTCATCTACATCCTCTTCCATTTCCATAATATTGTCCTCAAGTACATCGCCCTTGTATAGACCCTCTATATACTCCTTCAACCTTTCTGCCTTCCCTTCTTTGGTTAGAACTGGGTTTCCATCTGAGCTAACTGTGGTGAAAATCACGCTTTCGCCGACTGCCCCACATCTTAGCTGCGATGTATGCACAGTAACCAGGCACGTGGCGCCTTAAATAGGGCGTGCCCAGAGTTATCGTGCCAGATGTACTTCAGGGGAGTCGCTAGTAGGCAAGGTATCACTTTCAAGGGAGCCAAGACGGATACCTCTCATAGGCCGTATACCGACGCAGTGCGCTCTCCCCCAGCTTTATCGCCCCTGCCGCTCAGAATTAGTCACACAAACGCTGTCAGATCGCCTGTCCTGCGCCCTTACCCTGACGAAAACCACCGTCACCTCTGCACCGCAACGTCCTACCACTTGGGCCAATTCGCAGCAATGCCTACCCGTCGTAATACCATGCCTCCATTCCGTAGAAGAACTACTGAAACAGAAGTTCAGTTCCATAGCTGGAAACAGGAAGACTGCATCCTCTTAGGTCATTTACACTGTAGGACAGTCTTTCCAATCTGATCGTGAAGGTCATTTACGAAATCCAAACGGTACCTCAATGACCAGTTAATTCCACAGCAATACGCCAGATGTTACTAAAATTTTTGACGCGTCGAAATAACGATTAAAATTCTTTAATGGAACGCCAAATCTGCTATTTCAAACAGAGATTCCCTGCAAAAAGAATTGTTTCGCAAGAAATAAACACTGCAGCCATCTCGGAAGCTTGGTTAAACTAAATTCATTGTTCTCGCTACTAGGCATCCACGGTTTTTCGCAAGACACATACGACGGAAAGGCGATGTAGCTCTGATCGTTAGGTCATTGGTTCCAGCCTCAGTACTAACATTTTTTAAAAATATTATTCACTGTGCAGAACTGGTACAAAGCTGTATCAGTATTCAACATGATCTCCGCCACGCTCAATGCAAGTCCTCCAGCGCTTACAAAGTGCATTAATACCTTCAGAAAAAAATAATTCTTTTGGTAGTCCGCGCAACCACTCATGCACCGCGTGGCGTACCTCTTCATCAGAACGGAACTTCTTTTCCAGAATGAGAATTTCACTCTGCTGCGGAGTGTGCGCTGATATGAAACTTCCTGGCAGATTAAAACTGTGTGCCCGACCGAGACTCGAACTCGGGTCCTTTGCCTCTCGCGGGCAAGTGCTCTACCATCTGAGCTACCGAAGCACGACTCACGCCCGCTCCTCAAACAGCTTTACTTCTGCCAGTATCTTGTCTCGTACAGAAGCTCTCCTGCGAACCTTGCAGAACTAGCACTCCTGAAAGAAAGGATACAGCGGTGAATCTGTCAGAGAAGAAGAGGAAGAAGCTTGACGACAGGATAGAGAGAACTGTAAACAATTATGAGGGGACTTGCAATATTAGGTTCTGCTTGAAAGCCATTGCCTAAATCCAAAAACTGGACTAAAATTTATCATAAGTAATATATTTTAAATGCCCTGGTTTTTGCTGGTGGTTTGATATTATGGGGAGAGGCAGAAGCTGAAGCACAGGAGAAACTTAATGACTGGAACAGCACATTCAAAAATATAGGGCTAAAAATAAATAAAACAAAGAGAGTAGAAATGACGATCAACAGGCAAGGAACAACTTTGAATATATTTCTAGAAGGAGTCAAAGTAGGATCTGGTACCCACTTCAAGTACCTAGGAAGCACGATCTCGAAAGACAACACCATTACGCAGGAAGTACTCAGCAGGACACAGAAAGCATCCAGCCTTCTCTGGGACGACGAAATGCCACGAAAAGCAAAAGCGATCATCTAGCACAACTATTTCGTACGAATCCTTACATAAGGTCTATAAACATGGATGCTAATAAACAAAGACCCCAGAAGAATTCAGGCAACAGAAATGAGATTCATTAGACCTATGAATCGCGCAACAAGAAACGACAAAATTAGGAATGAGGTGAATAGAAAAATAGATGGTGCTGAGGTTCCTGTTAACCAGTGTCGTAACGAAACGCAGGCTTCAGTGGTATGGGCACGTAATGGGAATGAACAGCGAAAGACCTACCAAAAAGTATTTCAACAGAACCTCGTAGGAAGAAGACCACGGGGGACACCAAAAAACGCTTGATAGAGACTGTAAGATCAGATGTGGAGGAGAAAGTACACGAATGAGAAGTTATCCTGGTACAGAAGATGTATGGAGAAGGAGATGGCGAGCGCTTGTACACCACAGCCGGGGAACTTGAAAAAACGATGATGAATATATTATAAAGTTATGTTGTTGTTGTGGTCTTCAGTCCTGAGACTGGTTTGATGCAGCTCACCATGCTACTCTATCCTGTGCAAGCTTCTTCATCTCCCAGTACCTACTGCAACCTACATCCTTCTGAATCTGCTTAGTGTATTCATCACTTGGTCTCCCCCTACGATTTTTACCCTCCACGCTGCCCTCCAATACTAAATTGGTGATCCCTTGATGCCTCAGAACATGTCCTACCAACCGATCCCTTCTTCTGGTCAAGTTGTGCCACAAACTCCTCTTCTCCCCAATCCTATTCAGTACCTCCTCATTAGTTATGTGATCTACCCATCTAATCTTCAGCATTCTTCTGTAGCACCACATTTCGAAAGCTTCTATTCCCTTCTTATCCAAACTATTTACCGTCCATGTTTCACTTCCATACATGGCTACACTCCATACAAATACTTTCAGAAATGACTTCCTGACACTTAAATCTATACTCGATGTTAACAAATTTCTCTTCTTCCAGTTTTATTTCTCCTGATAACGACATCCTCTTGAGTAGTCCCCGCCCGGATATCCGAATGGGGGACTATTTTACCTCCGGAATATTTTACCCAAGAGGACGCCATCATCATTTAATCATACAGTAAAGCTGCATGCCCTCGGGAAAAATCACGGCCGTAGTTTCCCCTTGCTTTCAGCCGTTCGCAGTACCAGCACAGCAAGGCCGTTTTGGTTATTGTTACAAGGCCAGATCAGTCAATCATCCAGACTGTTGCCCTTGCAACTACTGAAAAGGCTGCTGCCCCTCTTCAGTAACCCAGGAACCACACGTTTGTCTGGCCTCTCAACAGATACCCCTCCATTGTGGTTGTACCTACGGTACGGCTATCTGTATCGCTGAGGCACGCAAGCCTCCCCACCAACGGCTAGGTCCATGGTTCATGGGTGGGGGGGGGGGGGGGGAGAAGAAATAAAAACTTTGAGGTTCGCCGATGATATTGTAATATTGTAATTCTGTCAGAGACAGCAAAGGACTTGGAAGAGCAGTTGAACGGAATGGACAGTGTCTTGAAAGGAGGATATAAGATGAACATCAACAAAAGAAAAACGAGGAAAATGGAATGTAGTCGAATTAAGTCGGGTGATGCCGAGGGAATTAGATTAGGAAATGAGACGCTTAAAGTAGTAAAGGAGTTTTGCTATTTGGGGAGCAACATAACTGATGATGGTCGAAGTAGAGAGGATATAAAATGTAGACTGGCAATGGCAAGGAAAGCGTTTCTGAAGAAGAGAAATTTGTTTACATCGAGTATAGATTTAAGTGTCAGGAAGTAATTTCTGAAAGTATTTGTATGGAGTGTAGCCATGTATGGAAGTGAAACATGGACAATAAACAGTTTGAACAAGAAGAGAATAGAAGCTTTCGAAATGTGGTGTTACAGAAGAATGCTGAAGATTAGATGGGTAGATCACATAACTAATGAGGAAGTGTTGAATAGAATTGGAGAGGAGTTTGTGGCACAACTTGACAAGAAGAAGGGACCGGTTGGTACGACATGTTCTGAGGCATTAAGGGATCGCCAATGTAGCATTGGAGGGCAGCGTGGCGGGTAAAAATCACAGAGGGAGACCAAGAGATGAATACACTAAGCAGATTCAGAAGGATGTAGGTTGCAGTAAGTACTGGGAGATGAAGAAGCTTGCACAGGATAGAGTAGCATGGAGAGCTGCATCAAACCAGTCTCAGGACTGAAGACCACAACAACAACAACAACAACATGAAAACCACTGAGTCCGTGTAGATTGTTTGGTCACAATTATTAACTGTAAACTGTATTGTAGAAGCATTATCAACGTTAATTTCATTATGTTAATAAATAAAGTGTACTGCAGTTCTAGCATAAAAATGGTGAAGATTATGAAAAAAGAATGTAATATTCTGTCGCTGATACCCGTAATTTCCCAGAGAGAGAGTGAACAGTTCAAAAAATAAATGTTATATTAGTTACAGAAATTGTATTTCCTGCTTTCCTTAAATAAACTGATGATATAAAATATTATGACCTCTGCCCACCACGAGATGAATGCTTACTCGTGACGCTGCGGGCTCGTGGCGCGGTTAAGCCAAGTATCTGAGCGGAGCAGAGATGAATGGGAAATCATTCTCGCGACGATAAGTGGCGCAGATTGCAGTGGCATAAACGACATTTACAAAGGCCTAATTGCTGTGGCACGGTGGCAGGGACGAGCATCTCGGAAACGGCGAGGCTGGTCGGCTGTTCGCGGGCTGTTGTCTTGAGCATCTATGGAAAGTGGATGAAGGATGAAGAAACCACGAGTATGCGGCAAGAAGTTGGACGTCCATACCTTTCCAGTTATCTAAAGCACGATAGGCAGCCATCTGTGGCAGATATGACGGCAGAGTACAATGCCGGCGCAGACAAAAGTGTCTCGGAGACCACTGTTCAGCGCACGTTGTTTAACATGGTGTTCCACAGCGGAAGTCCTCTGGGTGTTCCCATGTTGATCCAACAGGACCGTCAGTGGGTGCGGGGTCATTGAGATCGGACAGCGGGTCAATTGAATCGTGTCGCCTGGTCGGGTGAACCACGTTCCTTGTTAAACCAGATCGATGGTTGTGTCCGGATACGCCATCATCCAGGCGAACGGACACAGGTCGGTGGGAGCATTGTTACGTTATGGCGGACATTCACCTGGAGTTCTACGGGACCTGCGGTAGTAACCGAAGACACCATGACAGCTGTGGTCTACGTGAACATTATTAGGAACCACCTTAACCGTTTATGCTCGATGTCTTCCTCAACATCGATGGCATCTTCCAACTGGATAACTGCCCATGTCAAAAGGTCATAATCGTGCTGCAGTGGTTTGAGGAGCTTGATAGTGAACACAAGTGATGTCTTGGGCATCAATTTAAGCTTACTTGAGTCCTATGAAACACAAGTGGGACGCTATCGAACGCCAGCTCCACGCCCACAGACAACCAGGTCGTAAATTACGGGAACTGTGTGACCTGTGCGTGCGGATCTGGGGCCAAAAGTCTCTGGAAACCTACAAAGTACCTGTCGAATCCATGGCACGCAGAATCACTGCCGTATTACGTTCCAAAGGTGGACCAACACGCTTGTAAACCAGTGGTCATAATGTTTTCGCTCATCCATGTATATCCTTTGAAGGGGCCTATTCCTTGACCATTTTTTATAGGTTTACTTTTCGTATTTTTCGATATCCATACAAGTGTGTATGTGGTTGTTGCTCTCTGTTTCTGTTGAATTATAGTTGTTCCTTAAGAGCAGTTTTCTGAAAGTGCACTCCTATCTACCACGTTAAGTAAGTCGAGGCAATCATTGCCACGACTAAACTGCTACAAAAATGACGTGGTGAAGTTTAATAAGAAAAAGGAGAAATTGTTCAAATAATAGTCCATGTTTTTTAGTCTCTATACAAACAGAAAGCGTCATTTGGCCTCAGAATATACACCTGAAATAACAGTATATGCTTCCTTGTATTTCTACGTACTGCATATTTAAAACAAAGCAAAAACTTAGGTTATTAGACTGAAATTTTTGAACATTATTTTAATACAAAATTCTTGGTTAGTATAAGTCTAAGCATTAAATAATATATTTAACACTTCGATGAGTAGTTAATAAATGATTCTCTGGGACACGCTTTCGTTTTATATATTTAAACACAGTTTTAGCTTGTCGATTAAATCGCAGCAGTATTCCACATCGCTGGTGCGAAAAACTGCTTTTACTTCGAACAGTGCACTCTGTTTATAGAATAATCTGTAGTCTGTAAAATGCACTCCAGTCTCACAAAATTATCACAAATGATTAAGGAATCTGGACATCCAGCTGTAACAATACTTAGTTAAGTCCTGATCAAACCCAATAGCTGTATATATTCAACAGCTATCCCTATTTGTTCTATTTCTTTTTACAGAGAGTGAGCTATTGTTGAATACGGTCACTGCCTGACAAAGATGATGTCCGCTGATTTCCGGCAAACGCCGCTACCCACATAACTGCGTGTCCGCTTTTCTCCGGCATTCTTCTATTCTCTTGTAATGTTGTTTGCAGCTGGTTTAGTTCATTTTGGACGTTATCAGCATCGCTCATCTGATAAACCTGGGCTGTCAGCGTGCGTAACAAGGCGTCCTTCTGTGCTGGTGGTGGTACAGCTCTGCATGCAGATACACTCCTGGAAATTGAAATAAGAACACCGTGAATTCATTGTCCCAGGAAGGGGAAACTTTATTGACACATTCCTGGGGTCAGACACATCACATGATCACACTGACAGAACCACAGGCACATAGAGACAGGCAACAGAGCATGCACAATGTCGGCACTAGTACAGTGTATATCCACCTTTCGCAGCAATGCAGGCTGCTATTCTCCCATGGAGACGATCGTAGAGATGCTGGATGTAGTCCTGTGGAACGGCTTGCCATGCCATTTCCACCTGGCGCCTCAGTTGGACCAGCGTTCGTGCTGGACGTGCAGACCGCGTGAGACGACGCTTCATCCAGTCCCAAACATGCTCAATGGGGGACAGATCCGGAGATCTTGCTGGCCAGGGTAGTTGCCTTACACCTTCTAGAGCGCGTTGGGTGGCACGGGATACATGTGGACGTGCATTGTCCTGTTGGAACAGCAAGTTCCCTTGCCGGTCTAGGAATGGTAGAACGATGGGTTCGATGACGGTTTGGATGTACCGTGCACTATTCAGTGTCCCCTCGACGATCACCAGTGGTGTACGGCCAGTGTAGGAGATCGCTCTCCACACCATGATGCCGGGTGTTGGCCCAGTGTGCCTCGGTCGTATGAAGTCCTGATTGTGGCGCTCACCTGCACGGCGCCAAACACGCATACGACCAACATTGGCACCAAGGCAGAAGCGACTCTCATCGCTGAAGACGACACGTCTCCATTCGTCCCTCCATTCACGCCTGTCGCGACACCACTGGAGGCGGGCTTGCACGATGTTGGGGCGTGAGCGGAAGACGGCCTAACGGTGTGCGGGACCGTAGCCCAGCTTCATGGAGACGGTTGCGAATGGTCCTCGCCGATACCCCAGGAGCAACAGTGTCCCTAATTTGCTGGGAAGTGGCGGTGCGGTCCCCTAAGGCACTGCGTAGGATCCTACGGTCTTGGCGTGCAGCCGTGCGTCGCTGCGGTCCGGTCCCAGGTCGACGGGCAGGTGCACCTTAAGCCGACCACTGGCGACAACATCGATGTACTGTGGAGACCTCACGCCCCACGTGTTGAGCAATTCGGCGGTACGTCCACCCGGCCTCCCGCATGCCCACTATACGCCCTCGCTCAAAGTCCGTCAACTGCACATACGGTTCACGTCCACGCTGTCGCGGCATGCTACCAGTGTTAAAGACTGCGATGGAGCTCCGTATGCCACGGCAAACTGGCTGACACTGACGGCGGCGGTGCACAAATGCTGCGCAGCTAGCGCCATTCGACGGCCAACACCGCGGTTCCCGGTGTGTCCGCTGTGCCGTGCGTGTGATCATTGCTTGTACAGCCCTCTCGCAGTGTCCGGAGCAAGTATGGTGGGTCTGACACACCGGTGTCAATGTGTTCTTTTTTCCATTTCCAGGAGTGTATATTCCCGTGTGCGTCGGTTTTCTGCTAATCTTATTCCCTAGTTTGCTGCTAGATGTTCTGTTTACTTCTATATCCAGGAAACGAATCGTTCCGTCATTCACCGCTTCCAGCGTGAACTGAGTATGAACTGTGTGTTTTATGTAGGTTTTTGAGATGCTGGTGAAACCTGCGGTGTTTCGCTTCCACACACGGCCCTGTGACGAACGTGCCGTCCGCTTCCCTCAAAGAGCAATGTGGGCGCAGCGGCGCCGAAGTTAGTGCTGTTTGTTCGAATGCTTTCGTAAGAATATCAGCTGCTACAGGAGAAAGCGACGGCCGAAGTAGAAAGGATATAAGATGCAGTCTGGCAATACGAAAGAAAGCGTTTCTGGAAAAGAGAAACCCGTTAGGTAGTCTTTCCTGTAGCAATTTGTGTCGATTGTAGCCTTGTATGGAAGTAGAACGAGGACAATAAACGGTTCAGGCTAGAAGAGAGCAGACGCTTCTCAACTGTGGTGCTATGGAAGAATCCTCAAGATTAGATGGGCAGAGTACGTAAGTAACCACTGTCAACATGTACCAGGTGGTTCAGCTAAAATGCTCACCACAGCTATTTCATGAACAGTTTAAGATGTATTCGGTTTCCATACAAATGGATTGTGAAAAAGTCCTCACCATATTTGCAAACTCTATTCATAACTATATTGTTTACAAATATGTAAATGTCGTATGACGAGGGCCTCTCGTCAGGTAGACCGTTCGCCGGGTGCAATTCTTTCGATTTGACGCCACTGCGGCGACTTGCGTGTCGATGGGGATGAAACGATGTTGAGGAGGACAACACAACTCCCAGTCCCTGAGCGTACAAAATCTCCTTACCCAGTCGGGAGTCGAACCCGGGCCCTTAGGAATGATATGCTGTCGCGCTGACCACTCACCTACCGGGGGCGGACATACTGTGTACAGAGATATCAGGACGTAACCTGCCCCTACCTAATCGACCTATGGACTGCGATTTCAATGACCGTGATCGCTTATGCCTAATGAAATTTTACAATGGGTAGGGCTATCGCTACCAAAGGAAAATAATACCGTCTAGCAGGAGGAAAGAGTACAACAGACTCTTCTGAAGGAAAAATCTAATCTAAACCTTATCTAAATAGTGATAATAATTGTGAAATATGTGGAATTTAGTGCAGTCGCTCACGAAACACGCAAGGAGGAAAAAGCTACCACGTAATATATAATAAAAAATACTAATTAGCAAAAAATCCATAATTAAACAGTTGCCAGCCCACTAGGGCATTGAATATCCAAGATCCCAAGAAAGGTAATGGCGGAGAAAACTAAGCAAATAATAACTGGCGTGGAAACAGAAGGTTGTCACCATTTTCCACAACATAGCAGTTCACTAGAAAATAAATGCATTAGAAAGCACTGGGTTTTCTGTTACTTATTCTAAAATACTAAATTTTGAAATTAAAGTTAAATGAAGTTACTGGTTAAACAAATGACTTACTGCAGCAGAAACTTCGTTACGTAAAAAACGACTTTCAGTAACCTCAGTGTAATGTAATGCAAAATTCAGAGGAATGCAAGCAATTTATTTTTAATTATTGAAATATTTAACTGAATTTACTTTAAGAACAACTGATTTACTTTTAACATAAGAACAATAATATACGTACCAAGCCAGCAGATGTCACTCGCAGAGCTAGATACAGAATAAATGAAATTGTGCACTCTTAATTTGTGCTGTATCTTTTGTTATTAGTTTTGCTAGTGAAATTTTACGTTACTTTAAATGAGTGAAGTTAATACTGAAAATTGAAAATTAATTTGAAACTGTCCATTAGCAAAAAAAAAAAAAAAAAAAAAACTGGCAGTTTTTGTGTTTTTACAACACTCGGTGACTGCACGGAAAGGAAATCGACCATGCTCGGTAATAATGTCTCGGGACTATAGAAATTTGGAAATTTGTGGGAAGGTCTTATGGGACCAAACCGCTGAGGTCATCGGTCGCTAAGCCTGCACACTACTTAATCTAAGTTAAACTAACTTACGCAATGGAGCCGGCCGGTGTGGCCGAGCGGTTTTAGATGCTACAGTCTGGAACCGCGCGACCACTACGGTCGCAGGTTCGAATCCTGCCTCGGGCATGGATGTGTGTGATGTCCTTAGGTTAGTTAGGTTTAAGTAGTTCTAAGTTCTAGAGGACTAATGACCTCAGAAGTTAAGTCCCATAGTGCTCAGAGCCATTTGAACCATTTTTTTACACTATGGACAACACACACACCCATGCCCGAGGGACGACTCGAACCTCCGTCGGGGGGAGCCGCACGAACCGTGCAAAGCGCCCCAGACCACGCGGCTGCCCCGCGCGGCGAAGGATGGTTCAAATGGCTCTGAGCACTATTGGACTTAACTGCTGAGGTCATCAGTCCCCTAGAACTTAGAACTACTTAAACCTAAGTAACCTAAGTACATCACACACATCCATGCCCGAGGCAGGATTCGAACCTGCGACCGTAGCGGTAGCGCGGTTCCGGACTGTAGCGCCTAGAACCGCTCGGCCACTCCGGCCGGCGCGGCGAGGACTTTGTCAATACAGGTGCCCTACAGGATTTAACTATTGCAGATTATTATTCGAGAAAGTTAGTCTTTAAAGTTTGTTAAAGAGATGCCACTGGGTGATGCTTGTGCAATATTAGTCATACTCTATCAGTTGTCTTACGATTTTATAGCGATGCGGACGACGAGGAATGTAGCCGACGACAATGCTACTGGTTGAGAACCACGAGTCTTCTCCGGAACTACGGGTAATTATGGAAAAGGAAATAGTAAGAATTGCAGCTTCCTCCGCCTATCCTCTCCGACAGTGCTCCCAATGCTCGCTGGTTAATAAAGTAGATGCGCCTACATTGGCGCGACCGTAACTTAATACCGCGTCTGCGGGTGCGCCCAACATCTTACACATTCTTCCGAGACTTAAGCTGCTTCGCATTCTCTCTGCTCGCAGCGCGACAGAGACTTTCCGTACGCAAAGATAAACAACGGCGCAGCTACTGCCTTCTTGCTATTGATTATTTAAACAAAGTTTCCTTGGCGATTACATAGCAATTTACAATATTTACACTATAATTACAATTAATTACGTACTTTCACAAATAAATATACTATTACATCAATTATATTTCTGTAATAAATCTTACAGTTTCAGAAAGAGTAGTATATTACAAGTTATCAATAGATTTTAAACGGTGAAAAATTTTTGATGGTGCAGAAGGTATTTTATCTGCATCTCCGATGTTACAACCATCAATTTCGATTTTTCAAACACGATTTGAGTAATTTTGCTACGAGTATCATAGTACTAAAACAACCAATTCAACGACAGTTCACTCTCCAAAATCTGTTTAATAGTTTCGAAGAAATTAAAATTTTTAGAACTTGAAATGTATCTGTTTCGAACGTGAAATCTATTTCTGTCTTATACGGAAGTTCGTGTCGCTATACGGAACTGACACATCAGGCTGACGGCTTGACGGAGCTAAGAGGATTTACTTACGAAAGTGAAACCGATGCTAATCACACTTTTCCACATGTGGAAGTAGTCACACTCGAACTGGAAGTCAAAAAATGTGGCATCTAAGGGTGTCATCAGTCACTTCTAGTCTTGTTTCTTCCAGAGACTCGAAAGAAAACATACGTCTAAAATTGAATGGGTTTTTAGAACAGGTAATTGAGGTATAAAGAGTATTAATTACTTCGCGTAATGCCTTTAATGTCAATAAACACTCTTAAATTGCAAAATTACGCCAGGAACTGCAGCCAAATGAAATCGAAAAACAATGTTGTTATAAACACAGTCTTAAAATTTCATTTACTTCATCAAGTCTTCGTAATGCGTTTTGCAGTCGCTGGGGAACATGTTGCAACAGTACGATATTTTACATACTCTTGAGTTTTCGTAACTTGCGCATAGACTTCATTTTATATTTACTCCTGAGAAAAAAAGTCCTGTGGCATCAAATCAGGC
Organism: Schistocerca americana; assembly: GCF_021461395.2. Taxonomy (NCBI): domain Eukaryota; kingdom Metazoa; phylum Arthropoda; class Insecta; order Orthoptera; family Acrididae; genus Schistocerca; species Schistocerca americana. Next base: position 136,410,236 of record NC_060123.1, read on the forward strand.
AGTCCAATGACAAGACCATGATGCACTATCCGGCGAACAGGAAACAGCTGAGTTAGCCCTTCCCTAGCCACAAGAAAGTAATAAAACGGGCACGCATCGCGCTGGTACCACATACAGTTTGATTTTCAAGTGGTAATTCCTCTCCGAGAGCAGGTAGCGCTTCAATAAGAAGTTATTTCAATAAAAACAATCTTGATCTCATCAGTTGTTTATTTGGTGACCAGCCTCGGTCTGTTATAAATATCATCATCAGCAGTGTGTGAAAAAGAGTAGTATACATTGTTAGAGGTCAAACGACGTGAATACAATCATAAAAGTGAGTGGCTGATAAACCTTTGGTGAGAACAGGAAACAGGAGTCGACGGCGTCGGGAAGATGGCTCTGGAGGTGTGAAGAACACTGCCCAGTGAGGCTCAGCTGCTGGAGGTTTAACAGCGGAAGGTCCGGCAACCGCCTTCGGCATAACGTCAGTGGTAGCCAATGATAGTGAAATACGACTACATTCCGCGGAATCCGTTGGTAAAATAGGTAATTACTGTCAGTTTGGTCAAAGAATGAACAGCTAAAGAAGTATTTAAGCATTACTGAAAGACGTGAATTACAAAAAGTTGAAAACAGAGGAAACTTCATTATCCAATGACGTTGGCCATTTTAACGTAGGCTACGCACTAGTGCGACTTAGGATAAGTGTAAGCATAGCAAAGAGGGGTTGGTATGACGTCAACTGGTAACCACCGAAACGAAACGCGTCCCGCCTGAAGTCAAAAATGTTGCGGGACCAAGCTGGTAGAAAGGGTACCAATTGGTAATCAAGCAAACGATATGTGAATCGATAACTACCGCCATCGATCACGTATGTTGCGTGGTTTCTGCAATCTGGTATCCGTAGCATCTTAGCTAAATGGCGGGACATATTTCGTGTCTGTGATTAGCAGCTGTCGTCAGACCAAATGTCTTTGCTACGATTACGCTTAACATAAGTCTCCATAGAGAGCAGCTTAGGTTTAAATGAGCCAAAGTCATTGGATAATGAGGTTTTCTCTGTTTTCAGCTTTTACGTAAAACTTAAAGAAATTACTTCTGTAGGTGTCCATTCTTTATTCATACATTCAGTAATATTATATATTTTGTAAATGGATTCCGCGGTGTGTAGTCATGTCTGACTACCATTGGCTACAAGCGACGTTATATCGGACGTGGTGGACGGAACGTTAACTATTAAACTACCTTCTCTTTTTTTATAGGGTTGAGCTCCTCCACGCCCACACCGGCATGATGGCCTACACAAAAGGCCTACAGCCATCTATGCATAAGGGTTAGTTTTCACTAAAGTGAGGTCTCGCAGGACGTGGGTACTGCAAAATTTGCGTACGTCTGGTTATGATTAACCATTAATACGCAGCAACTGAGCCCTATTTCCCTATTTACCAGCGTTTTTCGTGCCTCTAGAGCTGCCTGCTCCACGCTAACGTCTTCTGTTGTTACCAAGCGTAAATCAGCCATACTTTAAAATTATTTTATTCTTTCGATTGTATTCAGGTCCTTTGACCTCTAAGAATATGTAGTACTCTTTTTCATAGAGTAAAGTGGTCTGATGATCTTGTAACAGATAGAAACCGGACACCAATTAAATAACTTATATGCGATCGAGCATGTTTTTATTGAAATAACTGTATCATATTTTATAGATTGCTGTTTTTCACAGATAATGTTCCAAAACATTATTACTTCAATAAGAAATTGTGCCTCTTTTTTACCCGTTAAGATTTCTTCGATGAAGTAAGGACCAGTCACGTGGTCTAGGATTATCCTGCAACAGACGTTCACATTCCACTACCTCTGATGTTCAACCTTCTTCAGTCAGTGAGAGCTCTCTACAGCTCAACAACACGTGCTACTTACATTCAGTTTTCCATAATTTGTGAGGTTCGCTTCATCCATAAGGAGAATACTTCGAAGAAAGAAGCTATATAGCCTTGGTGCCGCATCAGAACAAAGCGACAGAATTCCACGCGTCTTGCGGAGGCTAATCTGCTGGTGAAGCGATTCTTGTACGGGTGGAAGTTGTTTGCGCGCAAATCGCGGACGGCGCTGGGACGACTTACTGCAGAGGCGCTCGTAGCTTCTCTGAAACTAACGTGAGGAAACAAGTAGCAGCTGCCAGAACGTCTACTTTGTTGCAGACTCCCTCCTTACATTTGTGTAGTATTCTAATGCCCTTCCAATAACAATCTGTTGCACATTCGTTGCATTGTCATTCTTGTTGGACACCATCTGTCGGGATGCCTCTGTACATACAACGCAGCTATTCTCTCGCGTTCCTTCCGTATTCTCCGTAAACAAGTAGTAGAACTAGCTTCTTTGGGTCTGTGAAAGATATGTTTTTCCATACTGACCAACACTAGACACATGTAAACAACTCAGACAGAATGAACGCTGTATTTCCTCTGTGCCCCTTTTGTGCCGGTATTGCGGCGGTGCAGCTCTCTCTCTGCTTATCCGACGTGATGTATTTTCTTGTTTGGGCTCGAAATAAAGAATTTCCGCATAAGATAGCAATCTGTTTCATGTTCAAAGCAGATAAATCATAAGTTCTAGTAACTGTAATTTCTGCGAAACTATTAATCTGATTTTGATGAGTGAGACGCCTTTGAATTCGTCAGTTTTAGAAATACGCTACTAGCAGCAGAAATTACTATACTTCCATTTGCAAAACCGAAGTTTATACCAGTATCTCTGTAATTAATATAGCTATCTAAAAGAGACTGTACGTCGTTCAGTGAAGACTTTCTCACAACTGATCTGGATGAAAACGGAATTACGATATCTTTAACTGTTCCGAAAATGTGTGGGATGAACAGCTTAGCTAACTTTGTTTGTTTGTTGTGAAGATTTAGGCAGTGCATTGTTATTGTAAATGGTGGCCCCTGATATATCACACCTGTTGCGCGCCATACGTGGAAGCGATCGGTGGGAGTTGCCATGATGAACGCACGTTTCTGAGTTGTCGAACTGGAAGATGTAGCTGTGATATGTGCAGTCTTTGCGCTTATTGGTCAGAGTTATAAAGTGGCCAGGCCGAAATACATTCAAGTACATGATTTCGCGAGCGAGATAGGATGGCAGCAAACATCTGCTAAACAGCTGGAATGGTATAATAATACCGTGTGGATTCCATTCAAAAAGTATTGATGTTAATCAGTCAGCCTTATACACAATAAGAAGCGAATTACTAGGTCTCGTCAAAACTTTAGATCACATAGAGTAATTTTTAAAAGATTGAAAATGGAGTTGTATAGACTTGAATTGTTCATGCGCAGTGTTTCATTCTTACCCAGCCATTGTCCTTCTTTCTTTGTAGCTGAACTTTTGTGTAAGCTAGTATTTTTCAATAACTGGTATAAAAGCACTAATGCTAATTTATATTAGTTTTTGCCCATGCCACCGTAACTTTACTGAGGGGTAGTTCCACAGAGCTGCTTTTAGAACGGTTCGTTTACAGAAAATGTCACTTTCTGCAGGAGTGGTTGCACGTTGATATTCATTTTTGTTGCAATAGCTGTGATTACATGTACCGTATACTACAGCAGTTCTGTGTGCTAACACACCAATGCGAGACTGAGTGCATCATTTTTCATTTCAGCTTTGTTGTGCTGTCGTTCTACCTACAGTGTGATTAAACTGCGCTGTCATAGTGTCGACCTTGTTGTGCTGTTTTTGTCTGGGACCTGAAGTAATTAGTGCATGACTGGCGTGACAGTTAAAACCACACCATACCGGTATCTGAATACAATGGTGATTCGTTTTGGCTTTTCTCATACAACCGCAGCAATGCCATTGTCCGATCCCGCTGTAATTGATCTCGTGTGGAGTAGCCCGTTAGACAATACATTCAGGGGATGAGTGTGGCATACTACAACATTGTTTTAAATAGTGGACCCGTTAGTGTAACAGAATAGTTCATTTGAGCCTGAATATTTTAAAATGCATACGCGATATTAAAGTCTTTGCGTCTTTTAAGAACCATCCTTTGTTACAATATGGACTTTCACAGTGGCAGCTGATTAATTTTGTGTAAAGAGCTCAGACTTTCCGTTGGGTAGTTAGCTGGTAACTGAGGCAGATTACTTTATTCGTACACACATGGTGTTGTAACTTCAAGTACAAGGTGCGAACTGTGATCTACATTAACAGTCACAAGCAGTCACTACAGGCGACTTCTGTAAAGTATTCTCGGAACCAACTAGTGCTAATTTATTCACTTAAACTACGAGCATTTACTGTGAACCATTCGTAAATCTTACTGCTGGATGTGTCTGGAGTGGATGTTTTTGTATCATCAGCAAACATCACAGTTTTTGAAGATTTCTCCAGTGCCTGTTGTGAATCTTTTATGTAGGTCAAGAATTTGGAGTGATACTAGTATTAAATATTACTGGATACCATATTTAATGTTTTCCCACTCCAAAATTAGTTTTATTCCTGCGGTACCATTTTGTTAATGTGACCCTCTGTTTTCTGTTATTAAGGTACGACCCTGTGCAAGTAAAATAGGGCGGAAGGACTAGTCTTTAATGCCAAATTTTTTAGGTTCCTTAGTGGAGCACAATGGAAGGCTTTGACAACATCACAGAAAATGACAAAAAGATAATTTTTCTTGTTTAGTTCTACAACAACTATATTTGTGAGATTATGTATTGATTTTTCTGTGGAAAACCTTCTACAAAAGCCAAACTAAGCAGTTGTTAAAATGCTATAAGGTGATTCATTATTCCTTAAGTAGATACCTTATGGTGGTGGAGGGAGACTGGTCTATAATTTGATGTCGTTTGTTTATCTTCACTTTTATGACCTGATGTTACATCATCATATTACTTTCAAGGAACACACCTTGATGCACACTAAATTTCCGTAATACAGTCAGTCGTGTTAACCCTTCCTAATTTTCTAACAACATACACTGATGATAAACTGTATTTTTATGCTCTATGAACATGACGTGGCGTCAGCAAAATCAACAGACCACCTCGTTGTACGCTCCAGGCACCTGTGAACTCTCACCAGTGTGGTAACGTTGTGCATCTAGTTGGGACGTGTGAAGATCCCAGCTAACGAGACTGTCCTATGCAGAAGACTGACAAAGCCCTCAAGTTTTTAAATAATTTCCGACAACGGTAAAGCTTGCATTGCAGCCTACAATGCGATTCTGTACAGCCTGTCGTAACCGTGACGATCCATTTTTCTACAACTGCTTGAAACTAGCAAATCTTGGTGCAACGCAAATGGCATCAAACGGAACTGATCCAGAAATGCACGTGCTTAGTATGAGGCTTGCAGAACTGTTCGCTTCATTTCTATTGTCTGTACTGGTCAGTTGATCTTGCACACATCACAGCCATCAGAACACGATGAGCAACTGACTGATTAAAAATATATTAAACGACACCTGTAACGATCCCAGGAGCAACATGTGACTAACACATTAACATCAGTTAGTAGTAACGGGCGATTCGAGAACTACCGTCCCCTCTAATCTATTTGACATATTCCACTTTTTTGCATGTTTCTTTAAATTTTCCTCTCTACTGCTCCTATCAAGGAGAAGTTAACTACTCCTTGGTGTCGTAACATACCCTAACTACCAATCTGATTCTTCTTATGGTAAAGGTTTTCAATAGACTTCTTAACGCGTCTACACTTTTTAATATCTCTTCGCCTCGTACTCAATCTGTCCAGTTGATTTTTAACATCCTTCAGCAGCAGCACAGTCAGACGGTTCCAATTCCTGCCCTCTCTAAACTTCTCATTGTCTATGACTCATTTCCATCAATTGCCGTATTTCACACATTAATATTTAATGAGGAAGAATTTAGTGAAACTATAATTTTTCAGGAACTTCTATCTTAAATCCACGTCAATATTCGATACCAGTAGGTCCCTTTTGCTGAAGGAATCTCTGTTCGCCTGCGTTCGTCAAATTGCGATATCTTCCTGGCGTCGTTCCATCTTTTGATCTTACTTTCCAGATAGAATTTCTTAACTTATTCCTCAACTGCGTAATTACCAACTCTGATGTTCAGCAAGCCGTTATTCTCTGTTTTCTATTCAAAACACATTTGTCTTTGCTTGTTTTGTCTCTCATCCATGTTCTCCTTGCGCTTTTATTCCTCTGCGTAAATTGTCTTTTGCTTCATTGCCTCTCCTATGTACAAGTTAATCAACAAAGGTCTTAACTGCAGCCCTACGTTACGCACTGTAACGGTCCCAGTGTCACTCTTCATCATTCTCTCTTATTACATCCACTTGGATTTGCAGTAGTTTTAGTAAACATGTCCGTTGCTTTTCTGAAAGTATGATTTATAGGGCAAGAAAATTAGAGTTCTACGTTCCAAATATTGGTGGAAGTCTGGAAACTAAGGCCTCTGATTTGAATACTCTCAGTTTGCACCGACTCTGAGTGCAGCTTCAGTCGTGATAAAAAGAAAACCACCAAAATTTCCGTGTTTTCCTGTTTATTTTCCCCCAGTTCCTCCAAGACTAAGGGCTTTATGGAAATCGTCGAGCTTAACAAAAATGTAGGAATTAAATATTTTATCGGTTGAGTACCGAACATTTGCTGTTAACTCAAATTTTTCTATAGAAAAGCTACATCAGAAAAAGGTAATTTGTCACACTTTTCGAAAAACACTCGTTTCGTCGCTATAAAACGTACAGCATATGAGATTGGCCAGTTTGTCGCAAAGTTTTTAGGAGAAAAATTGTAGAACATCAAATTGTGAAATTTCAAAAGAGAAATCGAGGGCTACTCTTCAAATAAAACATAAAATCACAATGCACGACAAGGTCATCTCCGCCAACGCGAAAAGATATTTTGCAGAATCGCGTTCCAGAAAAAGTCCAATGAAGAGCTTCAGCATTATTTTGAGTACGAGCTGGTTCCATATCCCATAGCTATGTTTAATGATGTAGGTGTGTGGAAAACACAAAAAGCCGCGTTTTACATGTTGTTTGAAACCTTTTAAGACCCATTTTACTTCGAAAAGCAAAGTTCGTTTTATATTACAATTTCTGTTACATAGAGTGGCATGGAAGGCAAAAGAACTATTAATATTTTCTTCCACAATTGTGAAGGGCAGTCCTATGAAAACGAGGCACTACTTGATTAAGTGAACTGTTTATTATTTCAAAATTTATCGCCATAACTGTTAATACATTTCTTCCACTGTCAGACAAGCCGGTTAATGCCTTCACGGAAAATGTTTGAAGTTGTCTGCGGAAGCATGATCGTACCTAGGCGTGCACCTATTCGTCCGTGGCCGTGCGGTTCTAGGCGCTACAGTCTGGAGCCGAGCGACCGCTACGGTCGCAGGTTCGAATCCTGCCTCGGGCATGGATGTGTGTGATGTCCTTAGGTTAGTTAGGTTTAATTAGTTCTAAGTTCTAGGCGACTGATGACCTCAGAAGTTAAGTCGCATAGTGCTCAGAGCCATTTGAACCTATTCGTCCGAAGCAAACAGGCGGCCACGAATGTCCTTCTTCAGACTTCCAAAAGTATGGAAATCGCATGGGGAGGGATGGGGACTTATGGAGGATGTGAAAGGGTTTCGCAACGAAACTTCTGAAGCGTAGTACAAAAATCTTGGCAAGATGTGGGCGGGGATTATCCTGCAACAAATGATGCCGTACGTTAACATTCTTGGATGTTTGGACATGATGGCGCGTTAAAATTTTTGTACAATGTCCACGTACTACTGTGCTTTAACTGTGGCTTCAAAAGGTCTTCATGCATTTCTCGGTGCTGGGGCGCACAGCTTTGGGTTTTTCTGATGGACATGAATCCATGTGCTTCTATTTTTGCCTCTGACGCCTGCTCTCTGGTTCAAAATAATGACACCATGTTTCATATCCCGACGACAACAAATGGCAGACAAACGATAGTCTAAGCCGTGATACCATTCCAGGTGCTGCAGCGAGGTCGACATTCCGTTTAGCTTCCATTCTTCTGTCAGGCTGTGGGGAACCCACTGCGCACAAATTTTCTGGAACATCAGATACTCTAATTGTAAAATGTAGACTTTCATCGTCGGAAATGTCACCATTAATAACATATTGCGGGCTATTACACCGTGGTCCAACGGATTTCATATTAAAACCCTACATTTTGTCTCCATCTGTGCAAGATATTTTCAAGAAGGATCTTAGCTTCTTTGAGCGTCCTACTCACTCCCTGGATCACTACTGACATTGTAGCTCAGTAGCGATCCAGGGCGCGAATCGGACACAAAGTAGCTACGGTCCCCCTTGAAAACGCCTTCCGTAGATGGGGTCGAAACGTTGGGCTTTATTGTGAAATCCATTCTATCACGGCATAATAGCGCGGAATATTTTATTAATTGTCATCAGATGCTTTGTCATGATGGCGTAAGCGGTACCGCGACTGATGCCCCACATGGAACGTATGTCTTCCACAGTCCGCGGTCTGTCATTACTGTAGGCAACATCCACCGCAGCAATGACACAAGGAATAATGACACGATGACCCTGTCCTGGTCGATTTCTCTCTTTCAGTGGCCCCCAACCTCCTCGAAATCGTTTACTCTAAGAAGACACATTGGCAGGTGATATATTGTGTTCGCTATACACAGCAGATATTCGGGCATGAAATTCACTTCCTGACACTCCTTCCGCAGTAAAAAAACAGCGCTAAACCTCGCTGTTTCTTTTTCTCGGCTTCCGAAACGATGGCGGACACACACACGAATCGCTCATCTCACGTCGAGCACGTCTAACAGATAAATCGAACAGCAGTGAACGTTCGCGCTGTTCCTTCTTGATTCCCAACTGCGAGCACTTCTATACACACTCCTACATCAAGGACTTAGCCAGGCTTTTGTCAAAGGAGGATCCGATTTGTTAAAGAGGTACTTAAAAATGCTGCTGTTTTTATTTATTCTCAGAACAAATTTATTTATTTTTTAGTTTTATGTGCATGATTTACTTTCGTGAGGCCTTCATACAAATAGAATTTGGTCTATGAAATTAAGCAGGAAAAACGTTTTGAAGTAAGTATAACATACATTCTCAACATATATATATATCTGTGTTTGATGTTATGATAACTTCACTTTATTGCAAAACGAATTAAAACTCTAATATACCCTAATGTACTGCCTCTTTGCCAATTAAACACAGCTTATTCTTCTAATATAAGCTTCACTATCGCAGAACTGAAGAATCTTGACGTTGGGTTGGGCAATGTATAACGTTAAAGGGTTCAAATCTCCTTCGATAATAGCGTCCTTTCTCCTACTACAATCTTGCATTTATTTTTCCGACTCACCTGTAACTAAGTCAGAATTCCTTCACACACATCAAAGCATCCCAAGCTCCTCAACTCAGTCTCAAATTTTATTAAAGTATCTTTCAGTTCACTGATGCCCTTCAATTTTATTAAGTGATCAAGATATTCTTTTAAATTATTGCATCAACAGTCAGCTTCAAGCTATAGGAACAAAATTTATATATAAAACAGAACGGAATACACAAATAATATGAGCTACACTTTTGGGATCTTAACATTGATTCACCCAATGATTTCAGCTAGACTTCTGATGTATGCGACCTTACAAATGGGTTTGCATTTATCCACGATAATATGGTTATACAGTCTGTGATGCCAAGAAACTCCATTGCGATGTAGAAATTATTTTTTATATAATTGTTTGTACAACTTGAAAACATCACAGTCTGAAGATAATCATAGAACATCTGAAAACGCTTCGTGTGTTATGGTGTTACAAGACCGTAAACAGATTATGCACAGAAGGTGTGGAGGGGATGCGTGGACGGGGATGCGGGGCGCAACAGGCTTGGACGAAATCAAGCAACACGCTGAAAAAAATCTTTTAGAAACGAACATGCTGTAGAATTTGCTATCATCACATACGCCTCCCGCTCTCTACAAACCTCTTCCCGTCGTTCCGTATAGGGACTGGTTTTCGTAACAATTAATTAACAAAGTAACCGATTTTAAATAAGGCCACCAATGTGCTGTAGTTGACCTGGGCTAAAGTACGGACTGGTGACTACTGATGGTGCTGTTAGGCACAGCAATAACTTAAATCTATCAATGGGCTTTTTGACTGTCGACAGTGTGTATCCCTTTTTCGTCGTATGACTGAAACGCGAAATATCTTTCAGTTTCACTATAGGGCAATTAGGTCGTCTTTAGACATGTCCTTGCCTACCTGCATGACCAACTTCTGCGCCATGCTCGTTATGTAGTCTGTTTCGTTTTCATTTGACTGCCACTTATACAAAGTATTACGCTGATGCACAAGTTCGTAGCACGTTTCCATACATTTAATAAACACAATAGACACACATACCAGAGGCGTTAGTCGTCAGTAATATATTCTTTACTATTTTTAACATTCTGTCATAGTTTTTCGATTCCATCACTGTATAAATCACATGCAAAAATGGGCACCTGCAGAATTTTTTTTGATTTTGGCTTGGAGCATACGGTATCCATTCACCCGATTTTTGAACTTTCCTCACAGCATGTAAATATCGCACGGTATTGGAATGATGACAGTTCATCACATTTGCCGGTTCTCCAGTCCACTGACGTAGATCATTGTGGATTAATGCGTTTAAATGATCTTCATCAAACTCTGAAGGTCTTCCTGAACGTGGAGATTGACTAATGTCAAAGTAGTCCCCCTTAAAACGAGAAAACCATTTTCTTGCCGTGCACTGTCCAGTGGCATTATCCTCCTACGTGGCGAAAATGTTTCTGGTTGCCTCTGTTGCTGTCACCCCTCACTTGAACTCAAGCTAAAATATCAACAGTGAACTACAAAAACAAAGACAATCGATAAATTAACCTACAGCAATCGGAATATCAGAATGCAAGAAAAGGTCGCTATCAACTTAAGCAGCAACCTAATATGAAGAGTACATCAGTGTTGGAATGGCAGAAAAGTCACGATTGTGTTTGATGAACTGCCTGATGTGACAAGTGACAGGAGTCTGAAATTAACTGAGCGGTCACGCAGAGCCACCTACTATCACTTTTAATGAAACAACGTAAGGAACCATGGCAAAGGATTTGTTTCTGGCTAACGAAAAAAATAAACAGCGCCTCATTTCTTTACTGATTACGTAACTTGAGGGCAAGTAAATCGTTACCAAGAAAGTCGCTGACGACCGAACTGTAACTGCAGCTACTGCTGTTGAGCCGGCCGGAGTGGTCATGCGGTCCTAGGCGCTACAGTCTGGAGCCGAGCGACCGCTACGGTCGCAGGTTAGAATCCTGCCTCGGGCATGGATGTGTGTGATGTCCTTAGGTTAGTTAGGTTTAATTAGTTCTAAGTTCTAGACGACTGATGACCTCAGAAGTTAAGTCGCATAGTGCTCAGAGCCATTTGAACTTCTGCTGTTGACATTACTGTCCACTCTTGTGTTGTCGTTGAAAATGTCGGCCTTCTTCTGATCCTGACCGCTTCAGCCCGATTGTGCTTCAACATTTTTCTACTGAAACCGGGTAAAGATAGACAAGGCAACGTAGTCTACAGCTCTACAAATTTCAAGTTGTCTCAAGTATTGAAAGATGACATTCTTTTCGTGCATGCCTTCAGTGTCTGCGACACGACAACGTATTTTTCCGGCAACGGAAATCTGAAACTAGGCAAGGAACTGGAGGTGAAAAACAGTCTGCAGAAAGCAGCAGAGATGTTCAGTAATACCAATGCTACTGCTGATGAGACTGATGGGGCTGAACACAAGTTCATAGTAACAGTGTACTCCGAAGATAAAACAACTGCACATACGTCACAGGGTGTCATGGAGATTTTAGCAACAGAATAAATGCCATTAAGTGTACCACAGTTTGCAAACTGTGCGAAGGCTAATCCTGCACTGTCATCCGTATACCGACATTGATGACTGTGACATGGGTAATTGCATTTTGTAAGAAGGAAGAAGATATCCCACCGTGGATATGAAATATCAATAAGGAAGAAATGGAAGAATTAAAGATAATGATATTTTGTCTCTCATCCTCCAAGCGTGTAAAGGAATAATACTGCAAAATTAAGCGGGCCGGGATGGCCGAGCTGTTCTAGGCGCTACAGTCTGGACCCGCGCGACCGCTACGGTCTCAGGTTGGAATCCTGCCTCGGGCATGGATGTGTGTGATGTCCTTAGTTAGGTTTAAGTAGTTCTAAGTTCTAGGGGACTGATGACCTCAGAAGTTAAGTCCCATAGTGCTCAGAGCCATTTGAATCATTTTTTTTTGTAAAATTAAGAAAACCAGATTATACATAGCAAATCACTAATCTTTTACTCTAAATGAAGAGACATTTACAACATTACTTTAACTCAATTTTATGTAATCATATCTACCTTAATTGATTGTTTACTGAGTTTAGTTTCTTCGTTCCTAATACACCAATAATAAACCTAACGTATTTCTTCTCACTAATATCCTTTTAAACAAATTTTTTGTTCTTTACATAACGTTATTCTACTAATTTCATAGTTTTCAGACTATTATCTCGACAACATGTAAGTTATGGATTGCGTACCAATAACAAAGATTTATATATGGTTGAATAATGGCGATATTTACTTACCAGATGTGCTTTTGTGTAACGTTCTGGGACTTTTTGAAAACACAATTTGATGCTCTATATCTATTCTCCTATAAAATTTTACGTCAGATTGACCACAGATGCTGCGCGTTTTATATCGACGAAACGAGTGTTTCTCGAAAAGTGTGAAAAATTACTTTTTTCTCACATAGCTTTTGTACAGGAAAGTTTAATTAAACAGCTTACTCTTGGTACGCAGAACATACAGAATATAATGCTATTGATTTTTGGTAACTTGCTCTTCTTCGACAAAAACCTTGGCTTATGAGGAATTTGAAAAAAAAAAAATCGAAATTTTGGTGGTTTTCGTTTCACCACGGTTGAAGATCCACACAAAAATAGGGGATAATTCAATTTATTGACATCAGACGCCTGCGGGAGCGATTAAAGCGTTTTTCAGAATTCACCTAATTTTTGGAAGGCAATCCCATTTTTGAAGCTAATTTTAGTGGCCTTTTCTTTACATGAAGCAAGCCACTAGGCGTCCGTAAAGAAGTTTGGAAGTTTGTTGATGGATTTCATATGCACGCTGTGTCTTTATACAGAATCAAAGACTCATAAACATAATTTTAAAAAATTCCGTCTCAACACCGTCCACCACCGTAATATAATCGGAATATCTACAACTAGTTTTTATGTTGTTTTCTTAATGTGGGCAACGCGATACTGAGGTCAGAATGCTACAGATCGTATGTGTTATAAGGGAGTGGAATATCTGTGAATGCAGGCACTTTTTGCATTGCTTATTTTAATTGTTAAATTTTTTTTACAAGGAACAAATTATTAAATATCTAGCAGGTGAGCTGAAATTTAGTTGATTTTCCTGACTGTATTCGTATGAAAGACTTGTGGGAAGGTTTCATTTAAATAATTACGATATTAAAAATGCATGTTGAGGTCCTGATTAGCCTAATTGAGACAAGATTACAAAACTTGATAGATATAGAGAGTTGATTCAATATCATATTCACGATAGCCTGATATGTTCATCAAAGATATTTTAATTAGAGTAACTGGGAAACTCCAAAATTACGGTAAGAAGGCACGTGGTCATTTACACGTTAAAATTTGAGGTGCACAATTCGCAGCTATTCGATCAAGTTTCGGTTTCCAACAGTGCATAAATTCGTATTTCAAATTTCATCATTTTCTGTAGGCCTACCAACATGCTTTAATTACAAATGTGAAAAAATGCATTTAGATATGCTATAATTTCAAAGGCTGACAACATATTATTGAGTCAGATAGACAAACTAAGATGGTGAGAAATACAGAAAATACATATATAATCAAATGAAGAGATTAAGTAACTTCAACAATCAATCATTGTGAAGAATAACTACGTTGTTCAGTTTTAAAGATTCCCACAAAAAATGCAACGGCATTAAAAATATTGTTATTTGTAATGCATGAATTTTTCTACATTAAGTAAAATGACTGAAACAGGTGTAAGTAAGCCAAATCGTAGTTGCCTGAAGGCCTCTATCCTGTAAGGAATGACACGAGATGTGTACTTTATTTTGTATATTCGCGATTCAAAAATAAATAAGTCGTTATACTTTGTCTAAAATAACTTAGTGATTGACATTTTAGCTATCCGAATGGTAGGAGTCAACCACCAGCAGATCGTAGTCGTCTCCCGAACGCCAGGCGCTTGCTGTGTTGCCACTTACGTTTCGCAAGTATGTGTATAGTTTGTGCAGGAAAGAAGAAATCTATAAATCAACCACGTACAGCTGATATAATAATAACAAGAGTCCACCGAAAAGGTAAGAAAATTTTATATTTTATTTAAACTTCAAAGGAATATTTTGTGGCGTCAGCTCTCTACATTGTTCGCAAGTATAAACTGGAGTTTCTGTCGACGTCTTTACACTGTCACAGCTTGATTTTCGCAATGTGGAATGTTGTTTGATACAGTTTCTATTAAAGTGACTTTGCTGCACTACCACAAAATTTAAATGGCCTGGATCCGTGTTCTGGAGTAAAGAGGTTCTGAACCCTGTCTGGCTGTTCGGATTTAAATCTTCCATAATCCCTCTAAACTGTTAAAGCCGAATCCTGGGATGATTCATTTGAGAAGAATACAGTCGAGTTCATCCCCAGTCCTGGTCCATTCCGGAGTTACGCACAGTCTCTGATTTCCGCTCTGTCGACAGGAGAAATATCGTCTGCAGTTTTTCGAGCCGTGGCTTACGGACTAGTGGGAAACCCGCCAGTGCTTAAAAACTTTGGTATTAGCGACCATGAAAAAATTGAGCTGTGGAGTGCCCAATGCAGTGAAAACAGCTACTTTGCTACATATTGTATCTGACTCACTTCTGCTAACACGTTTAAGGTTAAAGGCCCACCTGAAAGGCTGCAGAATCGCCCTGGTTCAATTGGCTGGGAGCAGCTTAAAAACCATGCACCGAATTACCGCACGCTTTGTTGCAGTCCGTGTTACTCTGTTCAGGAAATAATGCAAAGTCTTGCTCCTTGATGGCTGTCGAAAGTGTGTGTGGTGTGTGTGTGTGTGTGTGTGTGTGTGTGTGTGTGTGTGTGTGTGTGTGTTGTCTAGGGAAAGACAGAAATAACATTTAAATGTACAGGGAAATGTACCGAAAAGTAGTCTACAGCTATGACTTGTGAACGTCTCATTACATCACATGACGCATTTTGAGACTTGTGGGACCATCTCCATGTGTAGTTTGTGAAATTATAGTATTTTAATATGTTAATATAATATCACAACTAGCAATAAAGCAAAGCGATATGTTTTCAGGAATCCTGTTGGGTTGATGACACCGTTTCTGTGTTTAACATTTCGACAACGGACGTAGTCGTCAACGTCAGCTGCTGGTAGCGTTGGACATCAACAACACTGTGTATTTCAGGCATCACAGATTGTTAACACATAGTACAGCGTGTTACCACTTCTCCTGGATCCCTTTGTAGCTCTCCGATTTTTGTGTTTACAAGAACTTCAATATATGAGATTTAAGGTCCGCCTGCTTAGCTGAGTGGTAACGTGCTCGCCTCCCATGCAAGCGGGGCCGGGTTCGATTCCCGGCCTGGTTGGAGATTTTCTCCTCTCGGGGGACTGTGTTTTGTGTTGTCATCATCATTTTATCCTCATCGTCGGGTCGCAAGTCGCCCAATGTGGCGTCGACGTATTCGTCGGCCGAACTTCCCCGGATGGGGCCTCCCGGCCAACGATGCCATATGCTCATTTCATTTCATCTGAGCTTCCCCTAGTCCATTTTTAGGATATATCGGAAGTACATGGTCCTATTCCTGAAGTTTTCGGAGAGCATGGTTACAGTTTTTGGTTCGCTCGTTTTCTATTTCGTTTCGTATATCTGATTCTCGTTTTCTTTCTTTGCTTTAAATTTAAACCAATTTTGTTTCGAAATCCAAATTCCGTTGCACTGCAGTTCATTGTGTCGTAGAATAAAATAAGTACAGCTTGTGGCAGAAAGTTGGTTTCGTGTGCATGTCTTGCATGTCTGGTATATTCATTGATATAGAAATAGAAAATTAGGTAAAAATTTGTTTGGTGCGCTAGCGGAAGACCGTAAGAAACGTGGCAAAAACATTGATTTCTGAACATAATGGCATCCTTTGTAATTGTTTGGCGCATTTTTGTACTTTTTCCAAATTGTTATGCCTTACTTTGATCTATATCAGTGATGTCAATAGACGTTTGTCATTAGCTTTGCTAAATAGCACCAAACAGTTGGTAAGTAATAAACTCAAAATTTATAGACAGACACACGTACAGCCGCTGCGTGAATTGCTTTTACCACCATATCCGGTCTTTCAAACCGTTTCCGTCTGTAAAAATATCACGACTGGAAAGATGTGTTCACGTAGTGAGCTCCAAACATGTTTATCGAGTCAGTCTGTCGACACTTCCTTAAAATTTCATTTGAACAAAACTTCAGACTAAATATCTGTAATGGGCGATATGGATTACTCATATACATTTGAAAATCTTTTTGTAATTAGTTAATTTAATACATGTTAAAGCGTTTCTGCTTATGACGTCATCAGAATCACATATAAAGAACGTCGATACACAGTGTCTCTTATCTGCACTAGTCCACGGAAGAGTTGTGCGTAAAAAAGGCGCTCAAGACAGAAAGTGACAATAACCAGACATTTATTGACTGCAGACTCGCGTAATAATTTCATTTCAGTTATTGGCTAAATCTCACGTAGCATGTATTGCCGAAAAATAATATCATTTACCCTGTTTTTATGGGGTCTTCATGGACGCAAGAAAAATGATTCAGATAGTTCTAGGCACTATGGGACTTAACATCTGAGGTCATCAGTCCCCTAGACTTAGAACTACTTAAACCCAACTAAGCTAAGGACATCACACACATCCATGCCCGAGGCAGGATTCGAACCTGCGACCGCAGAAGCAGCGCGGTTCCGGACTGAAGCGCCCAGAACCGCTTTTTTTTTTTTTTACTACCCCTAGGCCTTTTTTTGACGCTACCCCCTTTTTTTTATTGGTAAAATAAAATTAAAATAAAAACGCGGTTCCTCCGCTTTATGGTCCAACAACGCGACCACTTTTTTTTTTTTGGGAACAGGAAGGCAGGGTAAACAAACAATCTTTATTCGTACAATTGTGCTGTCCTAGGGATAAGAAAAGTATCGAGACAGCAAAAACAATTTGGAAACCATAAAATCAACACAAAGGCCGCCCTCTTTTTTTTTCTTTTTTTTTGGAACAGGAATAAAGTAAATGACAATCCTAGTCACGGGCGGGAGTGAAAATGAAGTTATCATCTGCATCACAATCCCTGCAGCACGCGGTGTCGCATCATAAACCTGGCAGAAAGCCATATAATCTTGACCATTTCTGCCAGTGTGGGCGGTATTTATTTCTCCTGCTACGATCATTCGAAGGACCATTATCTGAGGCGGTTTCGGTGTTTACCATAGTTGTGTGTGTGTGTGTGTGTGTGGTTGTTTTTTTTCACGTTAACATAATGCAGTCATAACTGGCGCCAACAGGTAGGGGCCAGTTTTCTTCTCAGTGTGCTATAGGCCAATAGAATTGAACCGCGCGGTACTGTCTCTAGTCGTTCTGCTGCAGGAGTCTTCCCAGTTCTGGGACACCCCAGCTGTCGGGCGGATTGTGAAAAACACTTCCTAAAAAATTGGAAAAGTAAGTCCTTTATTTCGTATGACTCCGTATGAGCTCGTGTTGTTCTTGTAAATACATCCAATAATCCATCACGGACTTAATATCGTACGAATACAAATATTTCGTCGCATGTCCAGCGATCCAATTGACCGCATACGTCTTTTGTTTCGGAAAAAAGGTCTTGTCCGGTAGAAAAAGTACATCCGATGTGATTTCTGTGTAGTTAGTGCGCCGAAGGGAGGCCAGTATTCGACGCGTCAGCATCCAGACGTCCCTCGCTGCGCCACACACTAAACCATGTTCTTCCGTGGCTAACAGTCCACAGTTTGTGCAAAGAGGAGAATCGACCATACGAATTGTATGTAATCGACTCCTGGTCACAAGTTTACGGTTTATAAGAATATACCACATCGATCTCGCTGCTGTTGACAGTAATGGAGTATGCACTGCACACCAAATGTGGTTCCACGTTCTCGACGGGTATTTGAATTCCATTATGTTGCGGCCATGGTGATCCATCAAGCATCTATAGATCTCCCGAGTCGTTGGTATTCTCGTCGAAGGTACTTTCAGACGAACATAACTGTAATCAACAAGAAATGAGGCAAGGTGTGCAAGAGAAGGCGAAATATTGCCCACCGCAATAGGGGGTTCGTACGAAGGCGGAACAAGTACTTCTATCAGAGCTGACGTTATGGTATGCTTTCTTTGTTGGCAATTTCGTATCATCGCTCGCATGTAAAGCGCCAGAGCTTTGTTTCGCACGTTTGTGAGGTTGAGGCCACCGTTCCGGAACTGTAGCGTTAAAGTATCATATTTGATCTTAAATAACATCCCAGTACTAACATAGTAACCAAAGGCAGCCATGAGGCGGTCTGCAATACCCTTCGGTATTAGTAGGATCTGCGCTAAATGGGGCAGTCGTGACGCTATGTGAACGTTGGTGTATGCCACACGTTGGATCATGTCAAAGGCTCTCAGTGAGTTGTTGCGTGTCGTCAGACGAACATTCTGCAGAAGCCGCCGAGAACTCGCCGCCGCTGACCGCCGTAGTGAACGGGTAAATGTAATCCCCAGACATCTCAGCGATTCCACCGTCTGAAACGGTCCCGGTACGTCTTCCAATGTGCATAATTTTGGATTTCGTCATGTTAACGACACTGCCTGCCGCCGTCCCGTAAGAGCCTAGATGTTCAACAGCCTGACGCCCTTCATATCCTGATCTGACAAGAGGGATCAGGTCGTCCGCATATGCGCGACAAACGAAAGAGTTCTCATTAAGCGCTATCCCAGTAAGTGAGCGCCTCATAACACACATCAGCGGCTCAAGCGCTATCGCAAACAGCATCATGGAGTGTGGGCACCCTTGTCGGACTGAGCTGTTAATAGGAATCGAGCCCGCTTCCCGACCGTTTACAATCACCTTCGATGTAGCCCCTCGTATTAGCCTCATAACGATGGAGATGAAAACAGGAGGCATCGCCATTCGGCTAATGACTGACACCAAGAAGTCATGGTTTATCCTGTCGAACGCACGATCGAAGTCCACAGATATCATCGCTGCTCGCATTTTACACGTTTCCGCAAGGGCGATAACGTCACGGTATTCACTTAACGCCGAGGAGATGTTGCTTCGCACCCCTAGGCAAGCCTGATCAGGGGATATTGTCCTGGATATCGCCAGCTTGAGACGAGACGCTAGTAGTCGTGCAAAGATTTTATAGTCGGTGTTTAGCATAGTGAGAGGCCGATATTGATTAACACTGCGACTCCCCGCCGTCTTCGGGATGGGAAGAAGAAAGCCCGTCACAAAATCCGACGGTAGGCGCATGTCCGGACGCATCGCCTCATTGTACATCGACACCAACTGTGGCATCATCATGTCCACGAATTCTCGATAAAACTCTAGCGTAATCCCATCTGGCCCTGGTGATTTATGGGCCGCTCCTTTTGTGAGTGCCACCTTTATATCGTCTTCTGTGAGTGGCTCCATAAGCGCTGCCTTAACCGTCTCTGTCAGTGTCGTTTGCAGATGTTGCAGTATCTCTTCCCCCACCAGACGGTCCGTCGGTGTACCGGCATAGAGGTGGCGGAAATGCTCTAAAAATTCGTTTGCAATGTCCTGTTGTGTTGTCAGTTGACGGCCATCTAAACCGTGGAGCACTGTTACCAATGCCCGGCGGTAACGTTTATGTTCCCGCGACACATGGTGCATCGAGGTACGTTCCCCAGTGATGGTGTCGAGACATCTTGCTCGTATTGGGATGCCACCAAGTCGTCGTCGCGGGAACGATAGGATTTGTGCCTTGACACGATGAACTTCCGCATGATGTTCTGCAGACGGCACCTGGAAGGACAGCTCACGAAGCATGGTGTAATAATAATCAAGAGTGTCTCTTTGCCATCTCGTCTTATCCCGACCATACTGTATGAGAGCTCTTCTTATTGCCGGCTTAGTACACTCGAGCCACCATGGAAGCACGGAGGTATACGTTGGTAGACGGCGTTGACATGTGGCCCATACATCCTCGACTCTCTGACGACATTCGGGGTCCGCCAAAAGTGACGAATTGAGCTTCCATGTCCCGTGGCTTCTCCACACACTTTGCCTAGGGAGTGATATGGTACAAATGTAAGCCCGATGATCAGTAAATGCCGCAGGCCATCGTTCCGCGTAGATCACCTTATCCTGTAGGCCAACCGAAAAATATATTCGGCCGGCTGAAGTGGCCGTGCGGTTAAAGGCGCTGCAGTCTGGAACCGCAAGGCCGCTACGGTCGCAGGTTCGAATCCTGCCTCGGGCATGGATGTTTGTGATGTCCTTAGGTTAGTTAGGTTTAACTAGTTCTAAGTTCTAGGGGACTAATGACCTCAGCAGTTGAGTCCCATAGCGCTCAGAGCCAAACATATATTCGATCGAGTCTGCTCGCCGAGTGACTGGTATAAAAAGTATATCCCTCACGGTTCCTATGAATCATGTCCCAGGTGTCGCTTAACTCTAGATCCCGGCATAGCACATGCAATTCACGACAGGTATTGCAATGTGGAGTCTGGTCTTTTTGCGCTAAAACACAATTGAAGTCACCACCTATAATGAAATGATCGAATCTGCCGGTAAATAAGGGCACAATCTCTTCCGAATAATATCTAGCACGCGCCCGTCTGTTGTCGGTGCCGGAAGGGGCATAAACATTGAGAATGCGAATTCCATTAACAATTATCGCCAGTCCTCGTGCCGAAGGTAGATAAGCCAGGTCGCGAACCGGAATCCCGTCCTGGACCAATATCGCCGTTCCACTGTCGTTGTTCGAGTGCGGCGAGGTGTAGGAGATGTATCCATGGACTTCCTGGAACTCAGGAATGTAAATTTCCTGCACCATCAGTATATCCACATCCGACGCGTATATCATGTCCCTAAACAACTGCTGTTTCACGGGCGATCTAATGGTATTTACATTCACTGTCCCTATTCTGTATGCTTGGGTCGAGTAGCTGTCATCTCCACATGATGTTAAAATGACAAAGTTTCACCGTATCGATAGTCCCTTTGCACATCCGCAGAGGGTCGCCCGACGGACGTGTCCCTGCGGCATTAGGTTTCTTGAGATGCGGACGGATGCGAGTCCCCACCAGTAGAATGGTCCGCATCGGTGATTTCGTCGTCCTGCTCATACCAGCTGATATTATTGGAGTGCTCCAAATTTTCCTGTGCGGCATTGATGTGTGACATCTGTTGTTCTTTCGCAGCATTAGACACCACCGCAGAAGGGGTAGCAGGCCCCTGAGCGGATGCGTCTTCTGAGCGACATGACATCTTTTCACTGTCCGAATTCATATGGTCTGCGATATCCGAAGCTTGTGGTTCCAAGTCAGACAGTTCCATAGTGTTAGACTCATCTGGGCTGCCAAGAAGAGAAGGGAGCGTCTCCGCAGAGTTTAGTCGGCGCTTCTTGCGGCGCTTTGGCGAGCGTTGTTTGCGGGCCCTAACCTCGGCCTCTGGTGTTGGCGAATCTTGCATCACCTGCGCTCTCGCAGCCGCCACAACGCCCTGGGGCCGTTCCACTTCAGCTTCCATGCCTGTTGTGAGGCTGTCATCCTCTTTCTGCACCACCTGTAATGTCTGTGATTGGAGTTTGGTGGGAGCCATTCCTTCTTCAGTGGGGTCCGAAGGCGCCTCAATCAACTGCGGCGTCGGTTCGATAGTGCGCTCCGACCTCGGCGTCACCTCCCCGCGAAGCGCCGCCACGTAAGTCATCGGCAGTGACGTTGGTGTAGTCGGATTTTAGAGGTCTCCGCTGGGGAGTTGCAGGAGTCTCCTCTGCATACACGCAGATCGAAGATGTCCTTCACCACCACACCCGGAGCATGTCCGGGGCTGTCCATCATAGATGACAATAGCTCGACAGCCGCCGATGTTGATGTACGATGGCACATGTTTCGTAAGCGCAATTCACACCTGTCGGACACCATTGAGCACTGGATACGTGCTAAAACTTGCCCAACGTTCGGCCGTATGACTGATAACTCTGCCATATGGCTGGAGCGATTCAGTGACCAATGATTCTGGTACCTCGAAAGGCAGCTCGAAGACTCGAATCGTACGCACGCCCAGGCCCGAATGAGCGACTAATACTTCGCCAATATGACCATCGGAGTGTCGGAACTGGAATCCTCGTTTGGCGGCTTCAATGATCCTATCGCATGCTGCGTCGTCAGTCATCTTTACATAAAGAGTGCTGCTCACGATCGATAAATGAATTCCAATAACCTCCGTGTAATTAAGTTGCAAAAAAATGGTTCAAATGGCTCTGAGCACTATGGGACTTAACATCTTAGGTCATCAGTCCCCTAGAACTTAGAACTACTTAAACCTAACTAACCTAAGGACATCACACACATCCATGCCCGAGGCAGGATTCGAACCTGCGACCGTAGCAGTCCTGCGGTTCCGGACTGCAGCGCCTAGAACCGCACAGCCAAATTAAGTTGCACTTCGTCCCTCAAGAAACGTTCGATTTCGAATGCCTTCGGTCGTGCATACTCGTTACAGAACGTGAACTGTATCGTGGTTTTTCGGAAATTGTGTGCCATTGCGTTCGATTCAAACAGTAACACACGCGAGTGACGACGGTGTAAACACCGCTTCTTCTGCGAACGTTCGCAGCCGGGACGTAAACAAGTCCGAGCTGCTCCGCGGCTAAAGGCGGACTCTTTGAACCTGCGACCGCAGAAGCAGCGCGGTTCCGGACTGAAGCGCCCAGAACCGCTCGGCCACAGCGGCCGGCATGAACGACAGCAGAGTGTGGAGTGTTGATGAGAAGTGACAGAACATCTGTTGATGAGAAGTGACAGAACATACACTACTGTTTGTAAAAAGTGAGAGGACATCTATAACAGTGGAATCATAGTAAGTGATTTAAATGGCAGAGAGGTGGAGTGCACGTAGATCACTTTTGTGTGACCGGACAGGTCAGTGTTTCGTTACACCCAGTCAGTGCGGCCGTAGCAGTCACGCGGTTCCGGACTGAAGCGGCTAGAACCGCTCGGCCACCGCGGTCGGCCTGTTAAATGTAATGTAGTAATCTGAAATACACGGCACTAAATCTACCGCGCTGTGCAACATTGCTCGTCTAGACTCGGTGAAACTTGGCATCAGGGTCGCGAGCACACCTTCACTTGTGCAAGTTTTAAGGACCTTCTGCGCATACGCATCTGATATGTCGCAATTGCCTTACGGGCCAAATACATACGGATTTAATAAACAATGTGTGCGGTTCGCGGCGTGCACTGCTAGCCCTTACCACTCAACTACAAGTTTATGTCAGATGCACCACTTGGTAATATACTGTAGCAGAATTTTATCCACATTGGCTTGGCATGAATCCCACCTGGCGGTAGCACACTCTTCACATATGCCAATTCACTCACTATATAGTAAAATTAGACCGGTCATCAGCATGCATTATATTTACACTGGTAGAAAGACATATTTTGTGGGATTCTGAATGAGATATAGTACATTAAGTTTTGGATTTTATTATACAGTAATCGTTTTGAGACGCTGAGAACCATAAAGCACATCACCGTCGATGTGAGACTGCAGTATTTATTCATGCTTCTGACAGCTGTTCGTCTTGTGGTGGGTCAGGTTTTTCTGTACTGTAGGCTCACATTGTACGTGTATCTGAGTAGTTACGAAATGCTGTCACACTGGTTTCGCTGATATTCACTTAAATATGGGCGGTGGAGATGAGTTCGAAGACGGTGTGCTTTTGATCCTTATGGCTCTCAGCGTCACAATTGTATTGTACTCAAGTGACCTGTTGGCCGATAGTAGTACTAGAATTTAATAATTTCCGCAAACGGCAGTTTGTGTTTGTAGCTGGTTGTTTACTGTGCAGGAATCGGCTTTCTTGTGTAGTGTCAACATGAACTCTATTGAACCTGTATTAAACGCTAACAGAAAAGAAAATTACCAGGGAAAATTAGCCGCGAAGAAAGTAGGGCCTCGCAGACAAGATCCGTTGTATGAGAAAGTGACTACAAGCAAACATTCAACAAACAAGCGTTTAACAAGCACAGGTTGTTGTGTGGGTGCAACATAAGAACGTCTGATTGTCAGCCCGGAAGTTAATTCGTTAACTAATACATGAATTAGGATTCTTGCAGATTTGTCCGAAAAAATAAAAAGGCACGAAACCATTCACTTACACAAAAATGTGTATCGGAGAGTAGCGAACGCTTAAACATTATTTCGTTCTTGCCATAAACTGTACTTAATTACGTACAAAACAACAAAATTCCACAAAAACAGTTCTTCCTCTTTTCATAAAAATTATGTATATTATTACTATTACTATTATTATTATTACTGACCGCAGATGAAGTTGTATAAATATGTTAATTAGCATAACTGTTGTTGATAATTCTTCCGGGTTATATGGCCGTGGTCCATGGAATACTTCTATTCCTAACGTTTCGTCCAATATTACGTTGGACATCCTCAGAGGTATGGCTCAGTCGGCGGGACTCAACAGGACCAGCCATACCCCAGAGGATGTTCAACGTAGTATTGGACGAAACGTTAGGAATAGAAGAATTCCATGGACCACGGCCATATAACCCGGAAGAATTATCAACAACAGTACTATCCGGTCGTGAAAGCCTTCATTGTATAATAAGCACAACTGTTGTAAAGCAGATGCTATTAATTTCGTACTCTGATATTTACCTGTACTTAAAATTTCTGAACACTCAGAATGTGTAGCTACGAGCCACCACTGGTCGTACACAGCTCCGAAATGGTACTCGACGACTCAAGGTGACCACAGCGCGAGATGGCCGCCATCTTGTCCGCTTCGCCGTAAAGGACAGTATAACATCGAGCGTTGGCGCGACGTTGGAGCCCTGCAGCGGCTGTGGACTTGTCTGTGTCGATGGTTCGATGCCGTTTTCTGCGGGCAGGACTGGTGACACGCATACCATTGCGTCGGTTTTATTTACCAGAACCCACCAAGACCTAGGACTGCAGTGGGCACTTCAACGTCGATACTAGCATGTTGATTGCCAAAATAAATTGTTTTCTGATGAGCCTCTCTCCAACTTGTCCTACGGTGATGGCTACATACGCATGTGACGCCGCCGTGGTGAACGCAATCGGGCAAACTGTATTAGTGAGCGGCATAACGGACAAACGCCAAGTAAGATGGTTTGGGGCGCCATTGTCAATAACACGCTATCTCACCTCCTGCGTATTGACAGCCATCCGAGCAGCTACCGCTGCATCATGGAGGCTTTGCAGCCCGATGCACTGCCCCTCCTGCAGGCCGTTCCAAATCCACATTTCAGCAGGACAATCTCGCGAGTGTTCAAGCCTGCTTCGAAGAACGGCGGGTACCACTGCGTGGTTCAAATGGCTCTGAGCACTATGGGACTTAACATCTGAGGTCATCAGTCCCCTAGAACTTAAAACTACTTAAACCTAACAAACCTAACGACATCACACACATCCATGCCCGAGGCGGGATTCGAACCTGTGACCGTAGCAGTCGCGCGGTTCCGGACTGAAGCGGCTAGAACCGCTCAGCCACAGCGGCCGGCTGCCAGTGCATTCCTGGCTTACCCGTTCACCTGACGTGGTGCCCACGTAACATGTCGGCAAGTTGTTCGTTCAGGTCCTCCTGCAGCCACGGTCGAAGCTTTGTGGGCGTGCTTACAAGCCGCCTCGCACGGTATTCCTCGGCAGCACATTCAGTTGACCTTTGATTCCATGACACGACTCCTAGCAGCTCCAATTGCAGACCCAATTGCAGCTACTCTTCTGTAATGCTAATCATTTGTGTAGTGTCATGTCACTTATTAGTGGAGTAAATTTCATTGTGATCACCTCTCTCGCTCTCTATGTTTCACTTTTTCCAAACAGTAGTGCAATTCGGCCCTAGTAACATGCTGTAATATAAGGCTTTTCCACATGTTATGTGGGATAAGCGCAACGGGATTTCCAAATATATATGAGTAGTTCACCTCCCTCATTAATAATCTAGTTCGCGGTTTTGATTCAAATAAGGCTTCATGGAACTCTTGACACTGATTCACTTGATAAACATGTTATTAAATCATAATTTGAGTATGTGTGTGTCTTTGTATCTGAAGATGGTCTGAAACATCGAAACTGGTTGTGAAATCAAAGCTGTCTACCTAGCCGCTGTCGGTGTGCCCATAACTTTTGAGTTTCATACAGTTAATTATTCATAACTGTACAGATGTCCACATGCTCATAAATACGGTAGTGGCTTGTGTAACGCTGGTTACTGACATAACTCGGGCCCGTGGCAGGTGGTAGCTGATGCGTGCGGCACGCTGATGTACGTGGGCTGTTTTCTGAACGAGGTGGCGCGGCGCAGTAGCAAGAACTGGACTCTTCCTTTCAGAAGTCGGGTCGAGTAGCGACTCGGCTATCCTCATTCAGGTTTCGCACGGCGAGCTGAATCAGCGCAAGTGAAAGATAGGGTGGTTTCAGACCTACGATCACGTCGTCAGTCCATAGCCGTCTGTGGAACGCCTCACATCGACCTGATTGTCGGAGGGATCTTAACCCTTCGAACAAAATGAATAGCACAATTTCTAAACATTCGCGGTTCTCCTGAGAAAACTTCGAAATACATCTGACATCTAGTTTACCAAGCAATCTCAACAACGCCCATATATCTTGGTGCTTATTCCGTGACGAGGTATTTGTTTTTCATTTTACGACTGCGAATGAGGACTTGAGATACTCTTATCGGCTGGCTAGCAGAAAATGTTGTTGCAATGTGGAGTACATTTGGATGTCACGCTTATTCTGTAACTTCATTCTGAATATAATAAAATCAGTTTCAAACACGAAGAAATTGGGTGTCAAAATATAAGTGCAGGCTAAGCTAACTAAAATGATGGAAGATCAGTGACGGGCCTACGCGTATCAGTGTGGGTAACCAGTCAATGACAGCAACATCAGTAAGGAGGGAGATGATATATAACCGACTGCAGTGGATCTCGTACAGCCTGCAGGTCGTATGCAAATTGTACTCAAATGGTCCAGTTGCGAATTTTGTAACGATTAACCTATAAGATAACATTGTTTTCCAGGATACATAACTAAGAACGGTAAAACTATACAGCATTTTTCTTGAAAATACAGTAGTCTCAGTACCTAGAATTCCAGCGCTGAAGTGGAAATCGCAAGTGACTGCCTAAGAGTGACCCAACTGAACCCAGAATAGCCTGCGTTCGGGCGACGCTGATAGTTTGAACTTCACAAAAGAACAGTCTGGCGTGCTTCTAGGTAGTGTGATAGGAGCCGAGGAGAATTAGCATCCAGTTTCCTGTCGACTTCCTATCGGCGATGAGACTATTCGGCAGGATTGTGAGATTGCTGGGGAACGTTGTCGGCCTAGTACAGGGGGTGCATAAAAATATGGAAACACCGGAAACGCAACACATAACCATTCCTAATACGGCGTAGGAAACCAGTTGGTAAGCAAAACAGCTTCCGGTCGTCTCTGCATGGATACTCAGGTTCTGTACGAGGTGTGGCTAGAAAAAAACCGGACTAGTACTGGTGAAACAATAAAACGAATGCAATAAGGCTGAAAGTCGCGTGGCCTGTCACGTGACTCTCGCTCCGCCTACTGCTCGAGTTTCATCTGCCTCCTGCACTCAGTCTGCCCGTGGCGTCTGTTTTAAGTAGTTGACGTTTTGTCTGTGCGTCGGAAAATGTTGAGTGTACAGAAAGAACAGCGTGTTAACATCAAATTTTGTTTCAAACTAGGAAAATCTGCAAGTGAAACGTTTGTAATGTTACATCAAGTGTACGGCGATGATTGTTTATCGCGAACACAAGTGTTTGAGTGGTTTAAACGATTTAAAGATGGCCGCGAAGACACCAGTGATGACACTCGCACTGGCAGACCATTGTCAGCAAAAACTGATGCAAACATTGAAAAAATCGGTAAACTTGTTCGACAAGATCGCCGTTTAACAATCAGAGCAGTGTCTCAGTTAACAGGAGTTGACAAGGAAAGTGTTAGGCAGATTCTTCATGAAAGTTTCAACATGAACAAAGTGTGTTCAAAAATGGTTCCAAAGTGTCTCACTATTGAACAAAAGGAACGCCGAAGAATGATTTGTTCTGACATCCTGGAAAACATTGAAAGTGATCCCACCTTCTTACAAAATGTTATTACTTGCGATGAATCGTGGTTTTTTACTTACGATCCCGAAACTAAACGCCAATCGATGCATTGGAAAACTCCTGGTTCTCCACGACAGAAAAAAAGCACGAATGTCAAAATCGAAATTCAAGGCAATCATGATTGTTTTTTTTTGACATCAAAGGGATTGTGCACATTGATTGGGTACCAGAGGGACAAACAGTGAATTAGCATTATTACATTAGCGTCCTGGCTACCCTACGTGAGCGAGTACGGAGAAAACGGAACGATTTGTGGAGAAAAAAGTCATGGATCTTTCACCAAGACAATGCCCCAGCTCACAGTGCGTTGTCAGTGAAGACGTTTTTGGCAAAACACAACATTCCCATCTTAGATCATCCACCCTACTCACCTGATTTGGCCCCCTGTGACTTTTTTCTTTTCCCTAAAGTCAAGTCAGCTTTGAAAGGAACTAGATTTGAGACTGTTGAAGCAGTAAAAGAAAAAGCGACGGAAGTAATGTATGGACTTACCGAAAATGATCTGCAGCATTGCTATGAACAGTAGAACATTCGTATGGAGCGGTGTAGAGACCGAGGAGGAGAGTACATTGAAGCAGATAACATGAAATTGTAAATAATTGTAAATAAATGTTTTTTCCAGCATCAGTCCGGTTTTTTTCTAGCCGCACCTCGTATGGCTGTCAAGGGAAAATAGTGGCAAGTTCACGTAATGGTGACGGAGGTGGATCACGACCATGCACACTTTTCTCGAAAGCAGGCCACAAAGGCTCAGTAACGTTGAGATCTGGTGGCTGTTGTGGCCAGCGGAGGTACAATTCATCTTCGTCCTCAGAAAAACTGTCCCGGAAAATGCGAGCTGTGTGAACAGTGGCCCTGTCATCTTGGAAGGAACGCGAAGGAACTTGCCCCCCCCCCCCTTTTCTTGCAGCGGTGTACCGTAGGTCTCTACAAGAGCGTAGCGTTCCAAAGGATTGGAAAAGGGCACAGGTCATCTAACGTCGATCAGTTGTCGAATTTTGGAACACGTGTTATGTTCGAGTATAATGACTTTTCTGGAGACTAGAAATCTGCTCTGCAGGAATCAGCATGGGTTTCGAAAAAGACGAGAAACCCAGCTCGCGCTGTTCGTCCACGAGATTCAGACGGCCATAGACACGGGTTCCCAGATAGATGCCGCGTTTCTTGACTTCCGCAAGGCGTTCGATACAGTTCCCCACAGTCGTTTAGTGAACGAAGTAAGAGTATATGGACTATCAGACCAATTGTGTGATTGGATTGAAGAGGTCCTAGATAACAGAACGCAGCATGTCATTCTCAATGGAGAGAAGTCTTCCGAAATATGAGTGATTTCAGGTGTGCCGCAGGGGAGTGTCATAGGACCGTTGCTATTCAGAATATACATAAATGACCTTATGGATAACATCGGAAGTTCACTGAGGCTTTTTGCGGATGATGCTGTAGTATATCGAGAGGTTGTAAGAATGGAAACTTGTACTGAAATGCAGGAGGATCTGCAACGAATTGATGCATGGTGCAAGGAATGGCAATTGAATCTCATTGTAGACAAGTGTAATGTGCTGCGAATACATAGAAAGAAAGATCCTTTATCATTTAGCTACAATATAGCAGGTCAGCAACTGGAAGCAGTTAATTCCATAAATTATCTGGGAGTAGGCATTAGGAGTGTTTTAAAATGGAATGATCATATAAAGTTGACCGTCGGTAAAGCAGATACCAGGCTGAGATTCATTGGAAGAATCCTAAGGAAACGCAATCCGAAAGCAAAGGAAGTAGGTTACAGTACACTTGTTCGCCCACTGCTTGAATAGTGCTCAGCAGTGTGGGATCCGTACCAGATAGGGTTGATAGAAGAGATAGAGAAGATCCAACGGAGAGCAGCGCGCTTCGTTACAGGATCATTTAGTAATCGCGAAAGCGTTACGGAGATGATAGATAAACTCCAGTGGAGGACTCTGCAGGAGAGACGCTCAGTAGCTCGGTAGTTTAGAGATCATACTTTCACCGAGGAGTCAAGCAGTATATTGCTCCCTCCTACGTATATCTCGCTAAGAGACCATGAGGATAAAATCAGAGAGATTAGAGCCCACACAGAGGCATACCAACAATCTTTCTTTCCAGGAACAATACGAGACTGGAATGAAAGGGAGAACCGATAGAGGTACTCAAAGTACACTCCACCATACACCTTCAGGTGGCTTGCGGAGTATGGATGTAGATGCAGAATGCAGTATCAACATTGGAGAACAAATATTGTACCAAGGGATTGACCTGATCAGCCAGAATTATCTTGGTATTGTTTAACTGAGCGTTCAGCCATCGGTTAAAGGGATTTGTCGCAACTTCCAAGTGTCTTGAAGTATCGATGTCGGCTGACTTTCATCACGGGTTTGTTTGGTTAGTATGGGAGTGTCTCAGAGGTATTGAACATACTGCAGTGAAGACACTACAAGAAAGACGATGACTGCTGCTAAGAGCCTTATTCACAAAATTTCCAAAGCCCATATTCCAATGCAAGCCACCTAAGTTATTCCAATGTAGACCTTACGTAACCAACAGGATGGTAAAATCATACTGAGAGGTGTTGACAGTATTCTTTCCACATCACATCCGCGAACAGAACAGGGAAACGCGGAGGGATGTACCCTTCATCAAACCTCGTTTGTAGAGTACAGCACGAAGAACCTGTGATTACATTTGCGGGTGAGTTGAGGGTGTACCTCGTCAGTCTAAAATAATTCAGGACTGGACTAATAGAAAAAGAGGAAAGTTAAGATAATGGTTTTAATGCCTCAGAACTTCTACATAATCTCTCTTCCCCTCCCCGCCTCAAACTTGAGTACAACGCACAGAAAATCGATACGGCCATCTCGTTATGCCAAAATAGTACTTCTTGGCATGTTGCTCAAATCGCGGGTCACATGCCTTAAATGTTGGTAATTTCCTTAACGCTTTCAGATCTTCTGATTACAATTGCATACATTAACTTTTACTGTGTCTTAGCTGTAACGGAGGTATTTTTTTCTAATGGAAACCTGAGGTACGTATTTTTGAATGTTCAACCTTCTCATCATGCGAAGTGCAGCCGTGTCGGGCATTAGTATGAAAATATCAGAAAATCAGTCTAGAAGTGTGCAGCAGCTTGTGACCACCGGAACTCACAGATTTGGTTGGTTCACCATATTCCACTGTATAATTGAATATTGGTATTCTTATTACAATAGAGAATATTTCGTAATTATTTTAGTCCATAAAATGAAGCCATGTGGACAAAACATGTTTTGAAAACGGGTACATATTTTTGTGTAAATCTTGCGTCTAAAATCATTAAAAGAGTTGCCTAAGAACATTGCCACATAAATCGGCCGCTACGGTCGCAGGTTCGAATTCTGCCTCGGGGATGGATGTGTGTGATGTCCTTAGGTTAGTTAGGTTTAAGCAGTTCTAAGTTCTAAGGGACTGATGACCTCAGAAGTTAAGTCCCATAGTGCTCAGAGCTATTTGAACCATTACCACATAAATAATAATTTTCTTTCCTTCAGAAAAAATTTAGGTCTAACAGGGTTAAATCGTTGATCTTGTATGTGACTTTCTGCATTTTACGTTGTGTGGTTGGTTTGTATTGAGGACACCAAGTCCCGTCACCCATGATAATTTTTTCCAGAAAAGAATTGCCCCGTTTATCATTACCATCAGGTCGCGGCAGGCATCCAAGCGTCGTTGTTTTAGTTCGGAAGTCAATGTGTGAGGGACAACATTATAAAACACTTCTCTCTCCTTCAAAAAATTCTGGAGAATGATATGATTCAGGGATGTTGCTCCACTGCTATGTTGACAAGACAAATTTGGCCCACAACAGCAGCGCCACCACTTGACGCTGACTGTTGACAACTGGCTGGCCGAATGTACGCCTCTTGTTTACAGTTGTTAGTTCAAGCTACCATCAGAGTTACTGTGCTGATGTGGCTTACTCGCCAGAAATAAAATAAGTCTCTGGACATTTTTGACGGGCAGTATTCATGGCAAAATTTAGTACACAGAGCTGTCGCTTCTTGCAGCAACAATGGTTTTAACCCGGCTATAAACAGATTCAAGCTGACCTTGAATGAAAAATATGCGTACGTCATTCCACGTTCTTTCAACTCTGGGATACAGTTCATAAAATGTAAGTTTGGTGAGCTGTAACTTGCCAGTCTGTCGCCAACCAGATGTATTCAGTGGGCAAAAGATCAGTAAAACGTGTTGGTGAAGGCAACAGTCATGCACTCTGTGTATAGAGGTACGTCAAGATAAGCGGGCACCATGAGGCCTTACGTTGAAAGTAAACATGGTGGAGACTTCAAAGACAGGACACAGCTACCAGCCTAACTCGTTAGAATCCAACGTCAAGTGTCGAAATTACTCACTGTGTAAAACAGAGGTGATCATGATGTGTACCCAGGCGAACTCCACACCGTCAATCTAAATGCAATCGTGCAACATTTGATACTCTCGGAGACATCAAGCAAGGATACGTCTGATCTTGTACGCAGAAACGGGACTCGTCTGAAAAGCCTGTGTGGTGCCCACGCTGTGCTGAGTGTTTCGGCTAGCTTCTTTCTGCAGCCGTGTCAAGAAAAGTATCAATAATTGTCGCTATGTGCTTCAGCTGTCGCCGCAGTGTGCGTGTGGATACTTTTATTCCTGCAGACAAGCCAGATATCTGACCTGGGTACGTGACGTGGATGCGTTACCCTGAACAATATGGCAGACCTCTCTGGCGTTAGTCATGCAGTTCTGCTGAGATCTTGCAAGGCACTGAATATGGCACTCCTGAATCTATCGATTCTTGTCGTGACAGGAGCAACAGTTTCGCAGCATGATGAACAGCAGTCTCAAAAGGCCACGAACCTGCTCTGTCAAATTCCAGCAAGTCCTGGTAGACTTTTCTCATTATTACACGGGGCATAACACGATCTTCTCACAAACAGCCCACCTTCAGTGGCGATTTCTAAATAATAAACCAGCTGAAAAATTCTTTTCTTATACGAGAGCTGTAAATAACGTAGTGGCAACATTGATAGAACTCAATATTTAGTGGACTAACACGTATAGTTGCATTACATTCCTTCAATGTCGTCACCCGTAAAGTCTGTTACCTTTTTTTTCAAATGTCGGTAAGCTGTTGGGGAGCATTGGCAAGGCGTTCTCTCTTGACAGCGACGAAGGGGCCCACTGCGCGGAGAACAGATGCCACGTCAGCAAATCTACATCTACATCTACATCCATACTCCGCAAGCCACCTGACGGTGTGTGGCGGAGGGTACCTTGAGTACCTCTATCGGTTCTCCCTTCTATTCCAGTCTCGTATTGTTCGTGGAAAGAAGGATTGTCGGTATGCCTCTGTGTGGGCTCTAATCTCTCTGATTTTATCCTCATGGTCTCTTGGCGAGATATACGTAGGAGGGAGCAATATACTGCTTGACTCTTCGGTGAAGGTATGTTCTCGAAACTTTGACAAAGGCCCGTACCGAGCTACTGAGCGTCTCTCCTGCAGAGTCTTCCACTGGAGTTTATCTATCATCTCCGTAACGCTTTCGCGATTACTAAATGATCCTGTAACGAAGCGCGCTGCTCTCCGTTGGATCTTCTCTATATCTTCTATCAACCCTATTTGGTACGGATCCCACACTGCTGAGCAGTATTCAAGCAGTGGGCGAACAAGCGTACTGTAAACCGGCGCCTCGGAGGGATTCCTTCAACTTCGGAACGAGGTCGAAGTCACAAGACTCATGTCTGGCGAATACGGGGTATGTCAGTGCCACCAGTGCAATAAGAGCTTGACATTGTTTGCGACATGACAGTATGCGATAGGATCATCGTGACGCAATAAACGTGAACCTGATGTTTGTCCTCAGGCACAGCAAATGTAAGAATGAGACCGTCGTTGTTGTATGCCACAATCACCATTACCTTCTCTCGACTGGGTTCCCCTCGAAATATCTGTGGTCGAGGCCATTCATCCGAGTGACGCTTTAATTCAGGCTCGTGCCCGCTCTCATCAATAATAACGATCATCATTGTAATCCAGAATGAGATTTTCACTCTGCAGCGGAGTGTGCGCTGATATGAAACTCCCTGACAGATTAAAACTGTGTGCCGGACCGAGACTCGAACTCGAGACCTTTGCCTTTCGCGGGCAAGTGCTCTACCAACTGAGCGACCCAAGCACGACTCACGACCCATCCTCACAGCTTCAATTCTGCAAGATTCCCAGAAGAGCTTCTGTGAAGTTTGGATGGTAGGAGACGAGGTACTGGCAGAATTGAAGCTGTGAGGACGGGTCGTGAGTCGTACTTCGGTAGCTCAGTTGGTAGAGCACTTGTCCGCGAAAGGCAGAGGTCCCGAGTTCGTCTCGGTCCGGCACACAGTTTTAATCTGTCTCGAAGTTTCATCATCATAATCATTTACTGCACATACACAGGCCATTTCGGCCAATGACATAAACCTAAACATATCGAAATGATCAACACATTCAGCCTATGAATCAATACTAAATAAAATTGTAACATCACAAAAACTGATTTTATATGTTTTCTCAGTTACTTCTCTCTCGGTTACCTTCAGTGCTGTCTGTTGGATCGGCTTCCACCAGGGCCTTTCCACCACGTTCGTGGACAATCTCTTGGACGTTTACCATTTGCCTGGTATACTAATACTTTGTTAAGGAGAGAACCCTCTGCTCGAAGAACATGTCCTCTCCAAGGCCGTCTTCTTCTTACGATCGCTCTCACAGTATCTGCTTTCTTAAACAGTCGATACAGATTTTCATAGTGCCTTCTTTGACATCTTGCAGTTTGCGTACAGTATACCTGACCATACAATTTCCTTAAAATGTTCCTCTCCAACGCACCGATTCTCTTTCATTGGCTGTGTGCTTGCCCATGTCACAGAACGATACAATTTAACCGATCCCGCTAGTGAATTATGTTGCTTTCCTGGGATACAATGCGTGACATTTGTAGGTAGTTTAAACTGTAGTAAACCAGATTTGCATTTACTGTTCTCTGCCGAAATGCCTTTTATATCTTACTCTTATTCGGCAGTATTGATTCCCGGTACTTTAATGTTTCGACCCTTTCAAAACTGTGACCGTCTATACTGATGGCGTCCAAGTCGTTTTGTCGACGAGAAACTGCCATGTACTTTGCTTTCTCATCGCTGACCATCAGCTCTACGTTGCTCGCTTCTAGCGTAAATCGAGATGTTTGTGCTGTCACCTCACACACAGTACCGCCCAAATCAACACATCATCTGCAAATGCATGGATCGTCTCACTTCCAAGCATTTCCACCACTTTATTACGGCCAGCTGCACGTCTCACCTTTTCCATCAGTATGTTGAACGGCACT
Source organism: Schistocerca americana (assembly GCF_021461395.2). Taxonomy (NCBI): domain Eukaryota; kingdom Metazoa; phylum Arthropoda; class Insecta; order Orthoptera; family Acrididae; genus Schistocerca; species Schistocerca americana. The sequence goes on from NC_060123.1 coordinate 136,446,161, forward strand.
GGCGACAGCGGATCGCCCTGTCTCAGCCCAATCTTAACTTTGAAGGTCTGCGAAGCTTACTGGCAGCTTTATCCGTTGTAACAAGCTGCAGTCAGCCTAACGTACTTCAATGGCAATACTATTCCGCAGAATAGCTTTTCCTTCGTTGATGTGCCTGTCCGGGTGGATGCCAGTCAGTGCATAACAGTGCCATTTCTGTATGTCGATGAGTCGATGTAGAACGCAATGGGACGTGGTTTTCGTCAGGTTAAGACATATTGTCAGTATGTGCCACACCGTTTGATGATTCAAACCAACCTCTACCCTTAATTCCTGGACAGTCCATCGATGATCTAATCTCGAGGAATGATGCAAATCGGCAGTCTCATTCCGACCCGCGCGAGACGCCACGGCCCATGGTGGAAGCGCGCGATGCGGTAATGAATCCCCACCACAGGCTTCGCGTAATCCTCAATAACATTCCGATGCATCTTGCGGCGCGGCATGTTACCTTTTACCGCCCTGCCAGTGTCCAGCAATGTTCATCTGTCTAGCTAAAAGCTGTAGTAGAAAATACTAGACCACTACTGTCTACTGCAGGTCGCAACATACATAGAATTATCCGGTAAACGGGATGTGGCTAGTACTGAAATAAAAGTTTCAACTTGGCAATGTAAATTTTCAGATGTATTTTTACGATAAAGATCACAGTTAATACTGCCAAGTCCGTACTAAGTGTCTACACAATGTAAAGCTCCAACGCACACCACAATCACGCACGTAGCCAGTTTATGGTATTTACACTCGTTACCGAAGTTAATAGAGTTTACCGGATCGTTTAGTTATGAGAATGCTCCCTCAAATGTTATGCACTCTGCTCCACACGTAATACCTGTTCCAGTCTCAGATCGCGCAACACGCCACGCGGTTTTTAACTAACAGTCAAAAGCAATAATTTTGATATTCCGTCAGAAATTCCACACGACTTCCACTACACCGTTCACTTAAATACACTTTGTACTACTTGGCTAACTCGTAATCAGCATTTTTCCGAGATTTTACAGTACTTTCGTCGGAGCTGCTTTCAATGAGATGTTACTAGTTCGAGCCCTCAGCCCCGACTTCCCTAGATCACACCAAAGGCTTTGTTCCCAGCATAGATTGGCGCGAAACCTGCATTTTCTGATTGGCATTTTCTGATTATCCCACGCTAACCCGCACTTTACTTCAATGACCAATCATAGTAAAACATTTCTTTCTATGACAATTGCTAAATAAATAAATTTAGAAAAGTATCAAACATAAAAACACCTTCTGAAAGTACCGATTAATTTGTGTTCTACTCACGATTTATTAGTACCATAAACTGACTGCATATTTAATTATAGTACATCCCTTGTATAGTTTAACTGGTACTTCGTGAATAAACAAACCAATTTTCATTTACTTCTGTTTTTCTTCACTCATACAACACTTACACTGCTAATTACTACACATATAAAACAATTATAACTATGCAGATACATTAAATATTAATGAAACATAACTTTACAACATTGTTTTGACTACGACTGCTAGCACTATCCGTCAACTGCTGACCTCTGCCGCCTACTAGTACAACTACGTGCAGCTCTGTAACTCAGGTCCATGTCAGCTGGTGACATCTGTCGATGACTCATGCCTATAACGATATAGTCCTAACAAGTGACAGGGAGCGATGCGAAGGGGCTACGCCTCAATCTGTGCCACAGGCAACCTCGATTTTAATCCGCGAACTTTGATCACTTTTTGAAAATATGCTTTAGAGCGGTGAAATCGCCACACAGCAACAACACTGCCAACTGAATGCCTCTCAGATGCACTGTACACATGGACAACAGCGCCCCCTCCCCACTCCCATATCCTATTTGCGCATGCCCGGTCTTCTACCAGTGTCTATATTACTTTACCACTATTTTATTTGCAGCTCTCGTATACAGTGTGAAACACGTATGTAACGCAGCAGCGATGGCGAGGCATTGTAGCATCTGTGACCAGAGAGTATGCGCTTGACCGCGCGAGTGTTGCGAGCGGTTCTCAGTCAGTAGCAGTCTGTCAGTAGTAGTCGTTGCGAGTCTGTCAGTAGTAGTCGTTGCGAGTCTGTCAGTAGTTAGTCGTTGCGAGTCTGTAGCTCTGTCTAGTTGAGAGCAGTACTCAGTCTGTAGTCGTCATGCAGAGCGGTCGGTCAGTAGTAGCAGCCCAGTGCGGTTGTGTGATGTAGGCGGTCGGCAACACTGGTCAAGATGAGGAATAAGGTATACTGTTAATTAATATAATCATTAGATAATGAAAAATTTTGTTTATTGTAATTATTCTCCAACAAGTCTCCCAATAATAATTTTTTTATTTCAAAAGCATTTTCTCAAAAATTTAATTTTTTATTGAACTCAAGATTTCGTTGCACTTCCCATTTCATTCCACTTCTTTTGAAGAAAAATTCCACTAAAATCACAAAAAAAGAGAATATTATTATTTGCAATGCAGTTCCTCCAAGCGGTGCGCAACAACAAGAGCAGATATGTGACATCCATTTATTCTGAGGTAAGACTTTAATTCTGATTGTTTTACACAGGGCCAAAGACCGATATTTCGGTTTAATTGAATTTTCTTGTCACTGAATGGACTTTAATTTTTTGAAGGATTTATATTTGAGTCAGATTGCGAATTTCACATTTTTGTTGCCATTGTCAGTACATTTCATTGTGGGCAGGTTACGCATAGAGCCATGTCCATCAGCATTTCTAATTAGTATCGTCCTTTTTCTTTCAAATCTTTGTGCGGAGGTTACACTTGGCTCCCATTTCTATTAAGTATTGCTTTATTTTCTTATAAAATTTCGGTGGGGAGGTTACACTTGGCGACACCCAGTCCAGGATCGTATTTCGTTGAGAGTCTTTTGAGCGACAGTCAGATATCTGCTCTTATTTGCTTAGATAATTAGGATTTGGCGCAACGCTTTTAATAATATTGTGACTTTCTTTCTACAGGTCAACGGCAATTTGCTGCTTTGTTGTGTTTGTGTGTTGCTTTTGCATTGTGCTTATTTATTTTGTGAATAATTTTGACTATTGTTAAAATGCCGCGAAAGACTGTGAATAGTGTATCGCGAGGTATTATGAATGAAATTACCGACCCAAACAACTTTGCCGATAGGACATGCGACACGCAGTGTAATGATGACAATCCTGCGTTCACTAACAATCAGTGTATTCCAACCACTAATGATGACTTTTATCTTAATGATGAACAAACGAACTCGGTTATGTCCTATGTTGATTTGACGACAATTGATGACGCGGGACGCTCTATTATTATAGCATTTTTGCAACAAATGTCTAAACAACTTAATGAAAAACTTGATGAACGGAACAAACAATTTCGCGAAATAATTAATGAAAGTTTCAAACTGACGAAAGAAAAACAAGACAACCTTAACGAACGGAACAGACAAGTTAGTGAACAGAATACAGCTGTTACCGTGCAATGCCAGGGCATTAAAGAACAATTACGTGTGAATACTAAGACTTGTGCTAATAACAGTAATGAAAAAGTTGGCACTGTTGCACAAGAATTAAGTAGCACACGTGTAGGCACAACAGAATCACATAAAGACAAGATTAATGCAGTCACTGAACAATGTTCAACGAACGAAACACAGATACACGAAATTAATGCAGTCACTGAACAATGCCCTAAAAACGCAGTACAGATTCGCGACGAAGTTAATTTAGAGTCAGTGGAAGTTTCACACACTCCGAATACGGAAGTCAATAATAAAAGTGAACGACACAACAACCAAATTGACGAAAGTATTAAAGTAATAGAGTTGAAAACTATTTCAGTCACCAATACGTCACAGAATCCGCCACATTGCGAACATTTGTCAGAGTCACGCAGCGTGTATAATGTGAGTAATTTACAGAGACTACGAGACGTAAAATCCGAAAAGCCACGCGACTTAAAATCTGAAAAGCTACGTAACTTGAAGTACGAAACGACACAGACAAACAGATTCACACACAAACCCGAACGTGTTCTCAAATTCAGTGACGAGAACGTTGATAATAAGCAGTTTGCATTTGTGAGAAAATCTAAGGAATTTAACAATGACAGCGTACAGGTACACGCTTTGCACTGTATGCGACAATTTATCTTTGTACATTCACCGGTATTGCCTGTAATGCAGAAGCTAGCTTTGAACCAGATGCGACAATTTATTTTTGTATTTACAACAGCATTGCCTGTAATGAAGAAATTTGAATTTGCACGGATACAACAATTTGCCTTTGAAATTTTACCGCTATTGCCTGTAACGCAAAAGCTAAAATTTATTTGCAGTGCGTAATTGACCTCAGGGGATTCATTACGCTTTAATGAATATGTGCCGTAGCGAGCATAGGGCCCCGAGCTGTAGTAGTGCTGTTTCATCTTTAGTTTTCTGCACTGCTGCCTTTTCTTCTACTATCCTTTATATCTATCAAAACTGCTCTTTAACTATTGCTCTACCTAGTATTAAGAAACAAGTAACGAAAACCGGATATGAGAAATATTTTACCGAATGTGACAATTTTCAGTAGGCACTCCCGTAATGACAACTACCGCCGTAACTTTATTAACAGATAAAATCGTAATCATCAGTATGTACAAAATTTTCGGCAGTCGCAACCACATTTTTGTAACAATAAATGTTTTCCACCACAATAGCATGAAAGTCAGCCGCTTAGCATACCTAACCAACAATGCAGTCTACAAGGTCAACTAGGCTTTAATGTTTCGCCGCGTGGACGTATAGTCCCTGGTCCAACAAATAGTAACGTACGGCAGCAAGGAAACAACTACGTACAAAGAAGACAGTATTTCAATTGCTATCGCAATGCGCCGTATAGAAATTACTATCATGACAGACGTAAAAATAACGAGCACAATTTTCAGCGTACACTTAATAACAGTCGATCTTATTAGCAGCAACAACATCAGCAACAACAAATAATCATGAATGAAACAGACAATAGGTGTCATCCATAGCGTAACACGTCAGTAAGAAATAACAGAACAGTTCATATAGTCGAAATACCACAGCATTCTCCCGTAAATAATAACACATACGATAGATTTTAACCAGATACAGCACAGATTGCATATTACAGTAACGCAAACATTACTTTTGACACGCAGATTTTTGCTCACGAGAATGTTATTTGAAACATGCTCTGTTGAATGCTCCACTGTTATCGCACCCAGATCTTACCAGAAATTTTTCCATTGCTACCGACAGTTCCAACACCGCTTTAGGCGTACACATTTTCCAGGAAATTGAAGAAGATGGTTCTACTATAATTAAAAACATCGCATTTGCAAGTCGCATTCTGTCACCTGCTGAGCGAAATTACTCCGTTACAGAACTTGAAACATTATGTGTTGTATGGGCTTTTATGAGATTTAGGCACTTTCTTTATGGCAGACATACCACAGTTTACACAGATCACAGAGCGATACAATTTTTACTTTCAGCCAAATTCACTCACGATAGATTAAGTAGATGGAAACTGTATTTACAGGAATTTAATTTTACGATTGTTCACATTCCCGGCACACAAAATGTTATAGCAGACGCACTATCGCGTTCTCTCGGCAACAATCAGCAAGACGTAGCAACCAACTTCTGCAAAACAAATTTCAGTGTCATGTACATTCAGCAAGTCGCATTTGAAAATTTTATTTCATCGTCATTACAGGACATAGCACAAGAGCAAAATAAAGACAATGTGTGGAAAGAAATTAAACACCTTTGGCAAGATAAAAAAAATGTTACGATCAGAAACCATTACACTGTACGCAATGACGTTCTGTTTCGCCGCTCTCATCCTGACAGCAACAATTGGTTATTATGCATTCCTGACGAACTGGTCAACAAATTAATTTGGTACACTCATTTAAGCTACGCACATTACGGAGCACGAAAATGTTTTCTTATACTGAGACAGAACTGTTATTTTACTAACATGGAAAAACGTATACGACGAGTTTTAGCGTCTTGTAAAATTTGCCAGAAAGCTAAATCAGACACCACTTCACATGTTCCTCCATTATATCCCATTATACCTGTTAAATTAAGACACATGGCCGCAGTAGACATTTTTGGTCCGATTCCGAGAACTAACAGAGGTTTTTGCTACATTTTTGTCGCTGTTGAGCTCACTTCAAAATTTGTTACTTTCACTCCGTTACGCAAAGCTACTGCTAAAACTATTTCGAAAGCATTTGTAAAACATTTTCTGTTTCATGTAGGGCATGTGATGAAAGTAATTTCTGACAATGGATCTCAATTTCGTAGTAGCGTATGGACACGCATGTTACGAGCCAGAAACATTTCTCCGATCTATATATCCAAGTACCACGCTTCTTCGAACCCCTGTGAAAGGTTAATGAAAGAAATTGGTAAACTGTGTAGAATATACTGCCACAAAAGACATATTGATTGGGATACACACATACTCTCATTCCAAGATGTAATTAATTCCATTCCAAATGAATCCACTATGCTATCTCCGACTGTTGTACTGAAAAACGTTGAACCACCGAACAAAATTAAAGAATTAATAGAATTTCCCAAAAGTCGTCGCCTACGACACCACGAAATAATTGACATTGCGCTGAACAACATCAAACGTGCCGCAGAGCGCCGGAGAAGACAGCAAAAACAGGTTTGTACACGCCGCGTCTTTCACGTTGGACAGAAGATACTAGTACGTACACACTATTTATCCAGCAAATTAAAAGGTAAGTGCAGTAAATTTGAACTTCTATACGCAGGTCCATATCGGATTCGCAGCATCCCTCACCCCAATGTTGTACACGTCGAAACTTTGAGAACCAGAAAATCGAAAGGCAATCACCATATCTCAAACATTAAACCGTTTATTGAGTGAAACCACTGTATGATTCAACACACTATGATGCCATTTACTAATGCAATTATTTCACGTGACTAATTACTGATGATTATCGTATTTTTTCTTGGCAAGTGCCCGGCAAGGTAAGGTTAGTAGGTCGCCTTTCTTGTCGTTACACATCAGACCGTGCACATTTTCCACTTTTTTGTGTGTATGATTGTTTTCAAGTTTTGTTTGTATGTACTGTGAAATAGTTAAGATATAACACACACCAGTTGACTTTGACATTTTGTTGCCATATGACACCTCAAGATCGTGACTGTTTAACATTTTTTTTTGCTACTGCATTGTATTATTCTGTGTACATTTTTGCATCTGAACACTGTCAATGTTTTTGACATATTACGTTTTCTGTCATGTTATGCTGTAGGGTTAATTATGTTACCATAAACCAGTCATTATCTAGTGGGTATATGATTTAAATGCAGGACATTAATCTTTGTTCATCAATTTCAGAAAGGAATGATGATTCTAAGAAATAAATTTAACATAAATGGGAATTTCACCTACGGAATAAACGAAAGGAGATGCAATAACTTTATGAGGAAGAGTAAAGGGATCAGGATTAACAAACATTAACAAGAATATACTATGCTCATCACAGAATAGCAGTCTTAACTAATTTTTTCTTTCAGAATACAAGGTGATTGATGCAGGCTGTCAGACTGAACTACACATCTTAGTTTTAGTGATGAAATATGCTAGAGATAAGGAATAGTTATGTAATAAGTAATGAAGTGATTTTTTGCAGATGATAATGAATACTGATGAATAATGATGAAGGATATGATGTTATGAATAATGAAGTTTTTCTTTACAGGTGATGATAATGGTGAAGTTATGATGATATGGATAATGAAGTTTTTTTTCTTTACAGATGAGGATAATGTTGAAGTTATGTATTTATGTTATGTAGTTATTTAAGTATTTGTTGCAGTTTGTTTTGACAGCAGGTGTTATATTGCATAGTAGGATGACAGAAAGTTTTGGAAAGGACAGCTATGGAACACATTTTATACACATTTCACTACTTGTTAATTCGAAGTTCACTACTTTTCAGCATAGTGTGCGTTTCTTCTTTCAGGTCAATAATCCATTTTGTATTTTTTCCAGGAGAAGTTTTTCATGACACTTACTAAACCTGTTACTTATTATACCTGTTCTAGTACTTGCATTTTTATTTTTTACCCATTTGTGTTTATCACTTCTAAATGTGATCACATGTACTGCCTTGTTACATAATCTTGCTACAGCTGACTCATGACGAATGACGTTACCTATCCTCATTTGCTGCAATAGGTCAAAAGCAAATAGTGTTATGTTTCAGCAATTAATTATCGATCCCAACGCAATGCATTGCTAACAAAAAAAAAAAAAAAAAAAAAAATATAAAATGTATTAACAGTCCCAAATAGTGATACCAGTTTGAGAAAATTCTGAATAATACTGATCAACTCTGAATAGCATGTCACTTGAGTAATGACCTCTTAATGAGACTATATTCAAAATGATGCTTTGTCACTAGCTAATAACTGCCACTGTTTATTGTAATGATACCACTTATACTGCCAGTGATTATTAATGATTTGACTGTAATTAACTGATTTTTAATAATGACTTCGTAATAACCTGAATAATACTGAATGATGATTCTATTCAATACTTGCTGGCCACTGAGTGCCAATAATTGTCACTTGAAGAATTGTGATTAATTATGCCATTGATTAGCTCTTGTTTCCAATGTTGATACTTTGTAACCAGAAAAGAATGTACTGTTTAATAATGCTTTGTAATTAATTAAGGCTAATAATTCTTACTATATTGAAATGACAAATGATTAATTAATTAACTGTAATTAGACAAATGATTAATTAACGACAAATGATTAATTAACTGTAATTAGACAAATGATTAATTAACGACAAATGATTAATTAACTGTAATTAGACAAATGATTAATTAATGACAAATGATTAATTAACTGTAATTAGGAAAAGGCTAATGATTCTTAATTATACTCTGTAACTGGAAAAGAATGCGATTATTTAATAATGCTTTGTAACTAGGAAAAGAAGATTACTGATTCTATGTAAAACAATTAATGAACATTTTTCTGTAATACTACATACATGGTACAGAAATGTTCAATAACTGGGCTATGAATGCCGCACACTACTACTGTAATTGACAATATTATGTGACTTAATGTCCTTCACCTTATGAGCTAACTACCCTGAATTACTGCAATGTCCATTTGTCCTGTTTATCCTAGTGATCATGGAGCACTATCTTTGGTTTTGCACTAATTCTACGTTGGTGTGCCTTGTAAGAGTGTGGTGTTGACACGACATGCTGTCCACCACCATGAGCGATGAAGACATTATTATGGTCCCACTGTTTGGTGTACCTAATGTACTGCCGAAATGAAAACATGGAACATTACTACGACAGTTCAGTGTCTTTGCTACACTGATAAATTCTGATGGGAAAAGATCTTCAAGTTGTGTCACTTGGTGTTGTACTTCTGTGGAAAGATATGGACTTTCAGAGCAGCTGTGTGCAATCTAAAGTGCTACAACCATGATGCAATCCTTCCCTTTCCTATCCTGATTCTTGTCACATAAAGAAAAAATTTTTTGGTAACATCATTTATGTTCATAGGTTATACATTTTTCGATTCGCTGAACTCCAATGCGAGTACACTTATGTCACTTGTCAACATAATATTTTTTGCCAGTCTGTTTATTTGTTCTGAATATGCTAAAGAATTTTTTCAGTGCCTGTGCACTTTATCTGTCAAAAAATTTGTATATACTTTTTTCTGATTTGCTACTATGTTTAGTATTCACACTTTGTCTTTGTCTGATATATTTTGTACTTAGTGCGTGTGCACAACATTTAAATATTCTGTAAGTTGTAGGATTTTGTTAATTAAAGAAAAATTTTGCCGCGATTGGCAAGTCCAAATGACTCACCATCGCTGCCAAATTTTTGCCCCCCCAGTGGAGGGTTATGAAACACGTATGTAACGCAGCAGCGATGGCGAGGCATTGTAGCATCTGTGACCAGAGAGTATGCGCTTGACCGCGCGAGTGTTGCGAGCGGTTCTCAGTCAGTAGCAGTCTGTCAGTAGTAGTCGTTGCGAGTCTGTCAGTAGTAGTCGTTGCGAGTCTGTCAGTAGTAGTCGTTGCGAGTCTGTCAGTAGTTAGTCGTTGCGAGTCTGTAGCTCTGTCTAGTTGAGAGCAGTACTCAGTCTGTAGTCGTCATGCAGAGCGGTCGGTCAGTAGTAGCAGCCCAGTGCGGTTGTGTGATGTAGGCGGTCGGCAACACTGGTCAAGATGAGGAATAAGGTATACTGTTAATTAATATAATCATTAGATAATGAAAAATTTTGTTTATTGTAATTATTCTCCAACAAGTCTCCCAATAATAATTTTTTTATTTCAAAAGCATTTTCTCAAAAATTTAATTTTTTATTGAACTCAAGATTTCGTTGCACTTCCCATTTCATTCCACTTCTTTTGAAGAAAAATTCCACTAAAATCACAAAAAAAGAGAATATTATTATTTGCAATGCAGTTCCTCCAAGCGGTGCGCAACAACAAGAGCAGATATGTGACATCCATTTATTCTGAGGTAAGACTTTAATTCTGATTGTTTTACACAGGGCCAAAGACCGATATTTCGGTTTAATTGAATTTTCTTGTCACTGAATGGACTTTAATTTTTTGAAGGATTTATATTTGAGTCAGATTGCGAATTTCACATTTTTGTTGCCATTGTCAGTACATTTCATTGTGGGCAGGTTACGCATAGAGCCATGTCCATCAGCATTTCTAATTAGTATCGTCCTTTTTCTTTCAAATCTTTGTGCGGAGGTTACACTTGGCTCCCATTTCTATTAAGTATTGCTTTATTTTCTTATAAAATTTCGGTGGGGAGGTTACAAGTGAAGTGTATAGTGTTGACACTTACTTTGGGCAGCTGCGTCGATATGTTAATCGTCTACATCTCAAACAGTGTAGTACACTTCATGCTGATATTATGTTTGTTGCATGCCGCCTTCATAGTGTTACAGTTTGAGTAGCCAGCAATTATGACAGAACAGAGTAATGGTAGATTTGGAGCCCAACCCACGGTGTCTGCTCTGCTACGTAGAGGTGGCTGTCTGAGTGGACACGTTGGCCCGTTGGTCAGTCAGCGGCACAGAAATACGTGGCGGGCGGAGGGCAAGAAGCAGACGCAGACAGGTGAGGCTGCTGGTCAGACAGCCACAGGCCGGCTATTCCGGGCGGGGTCACCGACCCGTCCCGCCGGCTGCAGCGCCCGTCTCCTCACCAAACGCTGCGGCCCGCTCTGCTGTCGCGTTCTGAAGGGGGCACCGCATGTACGACTTACTGAGGCAATGTGGTCACCTGCGGAGGGCAACCGCCAGTATTAAACACGAGCTTCGGCAGTGTCGTGATGTGTGTTGTGTATGAGGCGGAACTATGGGCTTCGTGGGAAAAAAAAAAAAAAAATGGTTCAAATGGCTCTGAGCACTATGGGACTTAACATCTGAGGTCATCAGTCCCCTAGAACTTAGAACTACTTAAACCTAACTAACCTAAGGACATCACACACATCCATGCCCGAGGCAGGATTCGAACCTGCGACCGTAGCGGTCGCGCGGTTCCAGACTGAAATGCCTCCAACCGCTCGGCCACACTGGCCGGCTTCGGGGAAAAAGGGTGACCCGACTGAGTCACGCAATTTGACTCTTACAAGGGAACCTCCCCATCGCACCACCCTCAGATTTAGTTATAAGTTGGCACAGTGGATAGGCCTTGAAAAACTGAACACAGATCAATCGAGAAAACAGGAAGAAATTGTGTGGAACTATGAAAAAAAAAATAAGCAAAATTTACAAACTGACTAGTCCATGCGCAAGATGGGCAACATCAAGGATAGTGTGAGCTCAGGTGCGCCCTGGTCCCGTGGTTAGCGTGAGCAGCTGCGGAAAGGGAGGTCCTTGGTTCAAGTCTTCCCTCGAGTGAAAAGTTTACTTTCTTTATTTTGGTAAAGTTATGATCGTCCGTTCGTTCATTGACGTCTCTGTTCACTGTAATAAGTTTAGTGTCTGTGTTTTGCGTCCGCAATGCAAAACCGTGCGATTAGTAGACGAAAGGACGTGCCTCTCCAATGGGAACCGAAAACATTTGATCGCAAGGTCATAGGTCAACCGAGTCCTCCACAGGAAAACACGTCTGATATATTCTATACGACACTGGTGACGGCATGTGCGTCACATGACAGGAATATGTTGTTTAGGTGTAGCGTCCCCATACTACGGCGCAGTTACCTCGCATCGGACGGACGGACGGACTGATAATAATTGCCTGAAAACAAAAAATTAAACTTTTCACTCGAGGGAAGACTTGAACCAAGGACTTCTCGCTCCGCATCTACTCGAGCTAACCACGGGACCACGGCGCTCCTGAGATCAGACTATCCTTGATGTTGCCTATCTTGCGCATGGACTACGCGGTTTGTAAATTTTGCTTATTTTTTTCATAATTCCACACAACTTCTTCCTGTTTTCTCGACTGGTCTGTGTTCAGTTTTTCAAGGCCTATCCACTGTGCCAACTTATAACTAAATCTGAGGGGGGTGCGATGGGGAGGTTCCCTTGTTAGTGTGATCACGAGGTGTGGCCATCGCACGCGTTGATCACGTAAGCTCATGTGAGGATCAATGAACTATACTTGACGGGATGTATCTCGAACATCTTAGGTGATTAGAAAGTTACTAGACGGAAATACAATTAAATACTTAGTTTTAATTCAGCATCAGCGGTAAACACCGATCTTGACTTTATACAATAATATTTACAAGTGCAGTTATACACTGAACTGCGAATACTTCTTTACAATTCTGATTGCTTCACTCATATAGCTCAATTGTCAAGGCATAAACTGGATGTAGTACCTGGCTAGGTCGTAGCTACTGACTTAGCTGAAGACTATGCTAACCAGCGTCTCTGCAAATGAGATCTCTGAAGCTATAACAAGTGAACCATTCCTATTAAAGTCGGCTGTAGAATTGGCCAGTGCGCTAGCTTGTCTCGTAAGACCAGCCGAGTGGCGGCGCTCGGTCTGCTACCGTCGACAGTGGCGACTCGCGGGTCCGATGTGTACTGACGGACCGCGGCCGATTTGAAGCCTACGACCTAGCAAGTGTGGTGCCTTGCGGTGACACCACAATGTGTATGCCGTATAACTGACAGGCAAAGTTCAAGAATGGATGACTGTGTTTTATGAGTGTAACAAAAGTTGAAGATAGGAAAAGCTGACCAGCTAGCTGAGGACGCAACGACAAATGGCACACAAGAGCGATGCATCCCAGCATATAATCTCATTGCAGTAGTTGGAATCATGGCCGAAAACGAATCGAACAAAACGTGGAGGACCGAAATGCTGCACACGTTGAGCTGGTACAGACAAATCCTTCCGCACCTGCCGAAGGTCCAGTGGTCTGCTAAAACGTGGGCTCCGAAATGCACCTCAGCTGGCACAAACAGCGACAGTCAGTTTGTGAGGATCATTGCCAGGTTGAAATTCTACCACTGCTGGCACAGTCAACATCTCGTACCATCACCATAACGTGACTTCGGTGAGCTTCAGAACATTAATCACATCTTCTTTGGCTGTTATCGATACAGCAGGGAATCCGACTGGATGATACGGAGGTGGTCCGCATGCATGAAACACTTCCTTCTGATATGTTAATCCTCTTCAACTTTTGTAGTATATTCATAATGTTTATTTGTTGACCATCTAATTACAACTGAATGAAACACAATTTTCGTGCCATAAGCGTTTCGCCTTTATTCTCTGCAAGGCACCTTCAGTGGCCTGGAATATGTACGCATTTTTACTATTTGGTTAACATTTTGGGACAATGAAAATACAGGCTATAAACAATTCTGGTGGTTGGTTTTTCTATGTTGTAGTAATATGTTAAATTCTACTTACAGGCTTCCTGGATGTTCTTCTACATGATGTGTATTAGTTCCGAATTAGCGCCTTTCTTCTTCTTATAATTGGCATTTGGTTTTTCGTTTTCCACACTTGACAGCACTAGGAACTGAACCATTGTTTTGATGCTATGTTTTAGTTTGTGTTGCCTGCTGTCGGATGTTATTGTCAAAGATCGAAAATTACTGCCACCTTTCGAGTGCAATTTTTTTTACGTATCTGTGATCTGATTGTGTATGTGTGTGTGTGTGTGGATGAAATGGTATTTGTTTCAGTACGCTTTTTTTCCTTGTGTGTGTGTGTGTGTGTGTGTGTGTGTGTGTGTGTGTGAGTGAGTGAAAATGTATTTGTTTTGGTGTATATTCTTTTTTTGTGTATGATGTGTAGGGAGTGGGGGTTGGGTGTGAGTGGCACGTCAGCACAGATACGGCACCTCTGTACCATGTTCCTACTACTCGCGGTCACCTATCGCGCGTCCTCCAGCAGTCGCCGCAGCCGTGACTCGCGTCAGTAGATCTTCCTCGGATGCCACAGGGGTCTCGAAAATCAAGGATCTCACGTGACCCCACAGGTAATGGTTTAGCGGGTTCAAGTCGGCAGAACGTACAGGCCAAGCAATCGGGCCACCACGACCTATTCACTGTTACCCTTGAGATTGTTGGTCCAGATGATCTCGGACTGCACGCGAGAAATGAGGTGTCGCGTCATCATGATCGAACCACATGTTCTGACTCACATGCAGTCGCACAGCTTCCAAGAGCACACGCAGTACACCGTCAGGGAATCGCAAGTCGAGATCCCGTGAAATGTGGTAGAAGAAGGTATGGCCCGATCACACGTCCATCCAGGAATCCTGTCAAAATGTTCACACTCTGTCTTTCCTGAAACCCAAGGGGGAGTTCAGCATGCAGCTTTTCATCAATCCACACGTGACTCTCTGACAACTGAGAACACCTTCCCTGTGAACTTGGCTGCATCTGTGAAAAGTATCCGTCGTGGGAACTTGGGCTCATCTACTCTACGTCACAAGAACCGAGTGCAGAAAGGGCATCGTGGGGCAAAATTCTGTGATTGCATTGCCTGTACCTTCTGAGGGTGGTGTGCGTATAGCTGCTGCTCATGCAGAACGCGCCAGACGATTTGGTGTCCACATTCAATCCACCTGCTGTGTCTCTGGTACTCGTCGTCACCTCCTCGTTCACTGCATGGAGCACCACAATCGGTCCTGCTGGTGGCGAATGCACACGTCTCCGAGGCCTTCTAGTACACAGCAGGGAGTGCGAAGGTGTCTGGCGATGAGGAAAACGCTCCGCTACAATTGACGAGCAGCCCTCCCACTGCACCGAGCTTCGGCGTTCAATAACATGTCGGCGTGTTCCGGAAACGTGTAGTTCACAATGGTCAACAGCAACACGCTAAAATTTAAATGTACGCACAGCTTGCGCTCTGTATTGTAGTTGTTAATGATTACCACTGTATGGTAGTACAGTATGAATGAAGACCACAAACACAACAGCAGGTAAAAAACACTCTCAGCAGACCACAACTCAACTGAATGGCATGAAAAATACAGTGTAGTGGACACGGGAATCAGGTGATCGGTGAATAAGTATGTCTTGTCAGTGGCACCGACAATGCGGGAGAATGGAACGGGTGTTGTGTGATTTTGTGTGTAGCAGGAAAACGGTACGTTTCCGAACATGATTTCCAAAGCTAAACTTAATCCTCTTGGTCCACACTATAAGTACTCAACGCCTGTAAAGGGAATGTAGTTACGTCCTTTATAGAAACACTTATGATACCCAATGACAGTAATAACTTGTGCAGTTAAACCCCCCAAAACCACTCATAATTTAGCTCATAATTCTTTTAACATTCTGGCAGGGAGCTGTGAGTATTATAACAGAAACGTAACCAGAGTCAGACAGCACAGCAACGACACTGAAAAAAAAAGGTCAGCTAAGGTCAGTATTGCAAGAGATCATCTACGGAAACACGCAAGTCATTTGTTGTGGCACACAAGAAAGCTGAAAGCGTTTTGTTTTAAAATATTTCTCACCGGATTAAATTTTCTTCAGTACTCCCGTTATCATACAAGAACGAAGTAGACAACTGGACGCGTTTTGCGTGCGGCTGACTCCGGTCTGCCCTTCATATAATAGCGTGTTCAGCCGAGGCCTCTTCAGATGTAGATTCAGATGCAAGTTCACGAGCTACAAATGGCTCAAGTAGGTTCCGGTAACGCTTCTGACAGCTTTTACTCGGAATTTGGGAATTTTATGTTCGAACTGTAACAGCACCATCTTATAAATAAATGATGCTCTGATCCATTAAACTTCTAGCGTGCAGCCACAGAAATTCCCAAGACTGAGGCGATCATTGTAGGCAAAACCACCACTTCCTTCCGTCTCCTTGATTTCTATATCACTATCTACGGCCGTCCTATCAACCTCGCCCCCACCCTCAAGTACCTTGGCGTCACCCTTGATCGTCGCCTCTCCTGGACCCCCATCTCTGGACGATCCAAGCCAAGGCATGCTCCCGACTCCGCCTCCTCAAGCTCCTTTCTGGCCGTACATGGGTTCTGGACCCCTCCACTGTCATCCACACCTATAAATCCCTCATCCGCCCTATCCTCTGTTGTGCCCATCCTGCCTGGATCGCTGTCCCTCCTACCTTCTACAAAACCCTTCAAATCCTGGAATGCCATGCACTCCGCCTCACCTATCGTATCTGCCTGCCCTCCCCCACACGGATCCTCAACGACACAATTCCGTTCCTAAACCTCCTCCTTTTCCTAGAATGGATACGGATTCTTTACACCTCCCACAAACTTGATCCCCCTCACCCGCTTGTCTCTCCCATCCTTCCCCCGCCCCCACCCCCCCGTCCGCTGCTACGCCTGTACACCCACATCCCACATGTGCTCCATCTTTCCACCTTTCCACACTCCATACTCTCGCCCAAGGCGGCTTCTGCCAACACCCCCTCCCTGATGATGCCCTCATCCCCTCCATCTACCCCTCCTACCAACTTTGATCCTCTCCTTCTTTCCCCTGTGTTTTTCCTCCAGGGCACCCTCTTTCCCTTCTCTCTCTCCTCTCTCTCCCTCCCTCCCTCCCCTCCTGCCAGGGCTTCCAGAACCCCAACTACCCTCTCTGCCTCCCTTCTCCTCTCCCACTGGCATCAACCCTCTCCCCCCTCTCCCTCCTACCGTCACCTCTTCCCTCTGGCAGGCCCCCCGGCTTTTTTGTGTGAAGAATGCGTCTTCGTGCACTGGAGTTCGTCGCTGCAGTGCTCGTGTTTGTCGTCCCGTCAGTGCATCAGTGTCTCTTCGTCAGAGATCCTCCATTCACGTGTGACATTCTGTATTCTCCATTGAACGTTTTTTTTAAAAAAAAATCGAGCAGTGCGTCAGTGAACGACTTCGTTTCTTTTATTATGTTTGTCTCCCACTTTTGCCCTCCATGTATGTTTGTTTTTCTGTATTCCTGTTGTACTGTATGTCTTTTCTATAGCCGAAGAGCGGCATAAATAGGCCTCTGCTGGCCTACCTTGTTTGTAAGGTATCAAAATGACAATAAAGAAAAAAAAAACACAAAAACCCTGTTTCTGCACCTAATATTTCGGCCGTATACTCTTGGGCCATCTTCAGAATCAATTGTCAGACTGAAGATACAGGCTCTCTTCATTCTCCTTTTAAACCTGCGGAGCGTGCCACTGCGCAAGCGGTCACACGTTCACAAGCTCCAGAGCCGTTGATCGGCGGGAAAGGGTTGTGCGTAAATCGAATCTGTGACTACGTGTTCGATCCGTGCTGGAATACCGATGAATCATTTGAGTTAGGCTTTGGCGACGTCCTTGCACGTTTATTTTCGCCGTTGCTGTTTGCTTATGGAGGATTTCAAGGAAACGGCGCTGGAATCTACTAGTTTTGAACTCGTTGCATTTTGGAGATATGTTGACGAAACATTTGTAGTATGAAACTTCCTGGCAGATTAAAACTGTGTGGCGGACAGAGACTCGAAGTAAAGCTGTGAAGACGGGGCGTGAGTCGTGCTTGGGTAGCTCAGTTGGTAGCGCACTTGTCCGCGAAAGGCAAAGGTCCCGAGTTCGAGTCTCGGTCCGGCACACAGTTTTAATCTGCCAGGAAGTTTCATATCAGCGCATACTCCGCTGCAGAGTGAAAATCTCAGTCTGGAATTTGTAGTATGGCTCAATAGTGTAGATAAAATACAGAAATTTTTTTAAAAAATCTGAATTCTATCCACGGAAAAACTCAGTTTACAATGAAAATCGAAAACGAATGTTTGGGATGTTTTGGTTCGTCGCAAAGATGTTGAGACACGCAGTTTATCGGAAGTCAACTCATACGGACTTACATTTACATGTAAATAGCTGCCACCATCCTTCCCAGACGATGTATTTATTCTCTAGACCTTGTTTACAGACCATATGTTTTGCTGACGAGAGTAATCTGCAAGATGAGCTTATACACTGTAAGTGTTTTTGAAGAAAATGGATATTCTCTACAAAAGACACGTAAAGCGCTACGAATAAAACTGAAGTGGACGTAAGGAACGGGGAAGAACACATACATTTAAATCCATATCTCTGCTGCCATACGTCCTGCGTCAAAAACAGGTTGGATTCCATCAAAGATGACGCTCCATAAGGCTGGGGCGTAGAAGATCCGCTGTGAGCGTGCCCTTTCGCGCATCCGGCAGACCACTCGCACTGTCCACGAAAGATGCACGGAAAAAAATAGGTGCACTTCGCTCTTACAGGTTAATTCATTGGCTGTAGCGGAGCGTTGCATCGAAACGGGTCACTCTAGCTGGTGTAATAATTTCGAAATTCTTGTGTCGACCTCATCTTTTTGGAATTTGTTGGAGAAAGAAGTAGCTGAAATTCGTTTGTCGAAGAATTTAAAAGATTTCGATTTTAGCATGGATAAATTATGGAATCCGGCGCTTTCTTCAATAAACATGAAAAGACCTCGCTACGGTTCAGCTCATAATAATACAACGATATTCCAGCATGAATCGAATGCGTATCCATAAATTCAGTTAATGCAAACTTGTTTGAATTGTGTCCAGCTGGGTGCAGTCGATAACGAAACACTATATTTCGACAGCGTACCCTGCTGTCATCTTCAGGCTAACCCTGTAGAATGATTGTCTTCTCTGACCCTGACATTTCTTTAGCGAGCTTTCCTTGCTCGGCATGTTGAGTGCGGCGAAGAAAGGAAAAACCTTACCTATACGAATTGCCCTTGGGTGTTGTGACGACGGTTTCCTGTATCTTCTGCGAGAAAATTATTCTCGCAGCAGGTCAAGCCAAGGTGTGGTTGACATGTGGTTAGTGGTCCAGTTCGGGAACAAGCCGGTTGCGGGATTTCCCGCTTTCTCGTAGAAGGACTCGCGATGATCGTGAATCTGTCCTGCAGGACCGGGATGCTTCTTGTAGCAGACAAGTGCAGTATTCACTCGGAAGATATACAGTGCTCTTTAGAGCTAGGTTCTGGATTCTGATGAGCTTCTTCAATACATCGCGCCTCCTTCATGTTCTTATCGCTCCCGACCCCATTCTTCATTACCCGCGGTCTCACGGCACACCTGATGGAGTGTTGGGGGAACGCGATCGCCGAATGTTCGATCCGAATACGGTCCTTCAGTGTCACTGACCCCCTCGTTGGGCGGGGAAGTCGGGTAGTTGCTTTTGGCCGACTTTGTGACTTCACCTGGCTGAACTCTGGGCCCGACGCTTCAGTGAGAATGAAACCACTGTCCCTACTAATCAGGCCGTCAGCCACTCGCAGTCCAATAACCTCCTTTGGAACACAATCCAGAAACGACCTGGTGTGTCTTAGCATTTCCATTTGTTCATATTTCGTCGCGTTTGCTGTAGCTAAGCTGTGTTCTGCAACCGCAGATATTGTTGGTTACTCGAATTTGGTGTGTCTCCTGTGCTTCTGGTACTTTTATTCGACCGTCAATACAGTCTACCCTACGTATGAGTTACCGCATTTACATGTAATGCGGTAGGCACCTAATTTACGGAGTCTCAAGACATCTTTCATCGTACCTAACAGAATACGCGTTTCGGTGATTGACGGAAAACGCATTTAATATTACGTCGAACCAAGATTCTGCCGATTTTGTTCGGTACTTTGGCGGCGTTGGCAGATACGCCACTGTCTTATCCTTCTCGTCTTGTTCTATTAGCTGGACCTGTACCTTCTGCCTGAAAGCAGTTGGATTTTGTCTTTGCCTTTGCTAACCTTCCTCCCTCCGGTACTGCACGGGGCTTGTGGACCGGTTTATACAGCAGATCCTCACGCTATGAAGGATGATAGCAGCTAGAGGCGTGGAGGTACAGATCAGTGTGGCCGACATTCTTGTACTCGACGTATCCCATAGTGCCGTCCGCTTTGCGCTTGACCAGAACGTCCAGAAAGAGGAGTTGGCCATTCCCTTTCACGTCCACAATTAATGTGATGCCTGGGTGTACAGTGTTCAGATATTGGAGAAACTCCCAAAGGCTTTCGCTCTTATGCGGCCACACCAAAAATGTGTCATCAGTCTATCTAAAAAACCATATGGAGTTCAGTGCTGCTATTTCCAGAGATTTCTCTTCGAAATCCTCCACGAATAAGTTTGCCACATTCGGTGACAGAGGGTATCCCATGGCGATACCATCCGTTTGTTCATGATAGTTGCCACTGTGAACTTTTGGTAAACCGTAGAGCGTTGAAAGCGCAGCGGCCGTTGTTAGATACTTACTGAGGATTCCCTTTGGCAGGAACTGGCGCAGAAGCTCAATGGTCTTTCTTTTTACTCAGCTGGTCGGGTCTCCTTTTAATTTCCAGTATGTTGGTTTTCGCGATTGTACTCTGACAGCGGAAGTAGTACAGCGGCATTTACTATTTCAGGATGATTCCGTATTTCTCGTATGAAAGCTCATGCCCCTTTCGAGATGTTTATCTTCGGTAGAACAAATGGTTCAAATGGCTCTAAGCACTATGGGACTTAACATCTGAGGTCATCAGCCCCGAGAACTTAGAACTACTTAAACCTAACTAACGTAAGGACATCACACACATCCATGCCCGAGGCAGGATCCGAACCTGCGACCGTAGCAGCTGCATGGTTCCGGACTGAAGCCCCTAGAACCGCTCGGCCACAGCGGCCGGCTAGGTAGAACAGCTCCAATGAACGTGTGGTACGTTTCCCGGCGCATCTCTTCCGCATCGCCGCTGGTGAGGAGGGAAGTTACTTTTTAAGTACCACTGATGCAATCTGTAACAGATACAGCAGTCAGTGTTGGTACGAAATTGAGTCTCTTTCCCAGAACTAACTTCACTGTGTCATCGGCCTTTTTTCCCATGAGATTGATCACGGTTCCTCTTGCTCTTCTTGCGGCTGTTATTCTCTCGCCGCCAGACGCTCGAACTTAGACAAGTGTATGGTCGTAGCGCTGTGTCGAGATCGGACCGCCTGAGCTCAAAAGATAGGGTTGACCCACTGCCAAGAGTCAGGCGAGAGTGAGCAAGCCACGTGTAAGTCGCGTACGAGTAGTTCCTCAGATATTGTGTCCAGTCGCAGATTTGTATACCGGATCCTTTTTCTGACAAGGGGACTCTCCAAACTGTAAATCACGGATTTTGATGTGCTTCAAATACACTCCTGGAAATTGAAATAAGAACACCGTGAATTCATTGTCCCAGGAAGGGGAAACTTTATTGACACATTCCTGGGGTCAGATACATCACATGATCACACTGACAGAACCACAGGCACATAGACACAGGCAACAGAGCATGCACAATGTCGGCACTAGTACAGTGTATATCCACCTTTCGCAGCAATGCAGGCTGCTATTCTCCCATGGAGACGATCGTAGAGATGCTGGATGTAGTCCTGTGGAACGGCTTGCCATGCCATTTCCACCTGGCGCCTCAGTTGGACCAGCGTTCGTGCTGGACGTGCAGACCGCGTGAGACGACGCTTCATCCAGTCCTAAACATGCTCAATGGGGGACAGATCCGGAGATCTTGCTGGCCAGGGTAGTTGACTTACACCTTCTAGAGCACGTTGGGTGGCACGGGATACATGCGGACGTGCATTGTCCTGTTGGAACAGGAAGTTCCCTCGCCGGTCTAGGAATGGTAGAACGATGGGTTCGATGACGGTTTGGATGTACCGTGCACTATTCAGTGTCCCCTCGACGATCACCAGTGGTGTACGGCCAGTGTAGGAGATCGCTCCCCACACCCTGTGTGCCTCGGTCGTATGCAGTCCTGATTGTGGCGCTCACCTGCACGGCGCCAAACACGCATACGACCATCATTGGCACCAAGGCAGAAGCGACTCTCATCGCTGAAGACGACACGTCTCCATTTTTTTATTTTATTTATTTATTTATTTATTTATTGTTCCGTGGGACCACATTTAGGAGAAGTCTCCATGGTCATGGAACGAGTCAATACATGAAATTATAACACGATTGTAGAAACACATAAAATGAAACAAGTCGTTAGTTTAAATAAAGAAAATCAAGAATGTAACACTGGAATTTGCTTAATTTTTTATCTCTTCCAGGAGCTCCTCGACAGAATAGAAGGAGTGAGCCATGAGGAAACTCTTCAGTTTAGACTTAAAAGTGTTTGGGCTACTGCTAAGATTTTTGAGTTCTTGTGGTAGCTTATTGAAAATGGATGCAGCAGAATACTGCACTCCTTTCTGCACAAGAGTCAAGGAAGTGCATTCCACATGCAGATTTGATTTCTGCCTAGTATTAACTGAGTGAAAGCTGCTAACTCTTGGGAATAAGCTAATATTGCTAACAACAAACGACATTAAAGAAAATACATACTGTGAGGGCAATGTCAAAATTCCCAGACTATTGAATAGGGGTCGACAAGAGGTTTTCGAACTTACACCATACATAGCTCGAACAGCCCGTTTTTGAGCCAAAAATACCCTTTTTGAATCAGAAGAATTACCCCAAAAAATAATACCATATGACATAAGCGTATGAAAATATGCGAAGTATACTACTTTTCGTGTTGAAATGTCACTTATTTCAGATACTGTTCTAATGGTAAATAAAGCGGTATTTAGTTTCTGAACAAGATCCTGAACATGGGCTTTCCACAACAGCTTACTATCTATCCGTACGCCTAGGAACTTGAACTGTTCCGTCTCGCTTATAACATGCCCATTCTGTCTGATTAAAATGTCAGTTCTTGTTGAATTGTGGGTTAGAAACTGTAAAAACTGAGTCTTACTGTGATTTAGCATCAAATTATTTTCCACAAGCCACGAACTTACTTCATGAACTACATTATTTGATAATGTTTCAATATTACACACAAGATCCTTCACTACCAAGGTGGTGTCATCAGCAAACAGAAATATTTTTGAATCACCTGTAATACTAGAAGGCATATCATTTACATAAATAAGGAACAGCAGTGGCCCCAGCACCGACCCTTGGGGAACGCCCCATTTAACAGTGCCCCATTGGGACTGAACATCATTACCACTCTCAATATTGCGGAGGATTACCTTCTGCTTTCTGTTCTTAAAGTAGGAGGCGAACCAATTGTAAGCTACTCCCCTTACTCCATAATGTTCCAACTTCTGCAGTAATATTTTGTGGTCAACACAGTCAAAAGCCTTCGTTAGATCAAAGAAAACACCTAACGTTCTCAACCTTTTATTTAATCCGTCCAAAACCTCACAGAGAAAAGAGAATATAGCATTTTCAGTTGTTAAGCCATTTCTAAAACCAAACTGTACATTTGACAGCAAATTATGTGAATTTAAATGCTGCAGTAACCTTGTATATACAAGCCTCTCGATAACTTTAGCAAACACCGATGGCATAGAAATAGGTCTATAATTGTCAACATTATCCCTGTCTCCCTTTTTATAAAGTGGCTTCACTACCGAGTACTTTAATCGGTCAGGAAACCGACCACTGCTAAAGGAAAAGTTACAGATATGGCTAAGTACTGAGCTAATATACGTGGAACAATACTTCAGTATTCTGCTAGATACCCCGTCATATCCATGAGAGTTCTTGGTCTTTAGTGATTTAATTATTAACTCAATCTCCCTCTTGTCAGTATCATGGAGGAGCATTTCAGGTAACAGTCTCGGAACACTTTTTTCTAAGAGCGCTATATGATTCCCTGTTGGGACTAGGTTTCTATTTAGTTCACCTGCTATATTCAGAAAGTGATTATTAAGTACTGTACATATATGCGACTTATCAGCAACACGGACATCCCCACTACGCACTGATTCTATATCCTCGACCTGTCTCTGCAGACCAGCCACTTCCTTTACGACTGACCATATGGTTTTAATTTTATCCTGAGACTTAGCTATTCTATCTGCATACCACATACTTTTTGCCTTCCTAATAACTTTTTTAAGCACCTTACAATACTGTTTGTAATGGGCTGCTGCATTTAGATTTTGACTGTTTCTAACGTTTTGATATAATTGCCACTTTGTTCTACAAGATATTCTTATCCCTTTAGTCAGCCACCCAGGCTGCCTGTTTGTGCTAGTACCCTGTTTTAAACGTTCTAACGGAAAGCAACTTTCAAAGAGCACGAGAAAAGTCTTGAGGAAAGCATTATATTTATCGTCTACTGTATCAGCACTATAAACATCTTGCCAATCTTGTTCCTTGATAAGGTTTACAAAAGTCTGTACAGCAACTGGATCAGCTTTCCTAAAAAGTTGGTAACTATATTTAACATGTGTTGAAGCACAAAAATCTTTTAGACTTAAAATTTGTGCATCATGATCTGAAAGGCCATTCACCTTTTTGCTAACAGAATGCCCTTCTAATAATGACGAATGAACAAAAATATTGTCTATGGTTGTTCTACTGTTCCCTTGCACTCTCGTTGGAAAGAATACGGTTTGCATAAGATTATATGAATTAAGGAGGTCTACCAGCATCCTTTTCCTTGCACAATCACTTATACAATTAATATTGAAGTCACCACATATAACTAACTTTTTGTATTTCCTATAAAGTGAACCAAGAACCTCCTCTAGCTTTAGCAAAAATGTTGTGAAATCGGAGTCTGGGGATCTATAAATAACAACAGTAAGAAGTTTAGCTCCACTAAATTTAACCACACCTGCACAACATTCAAACACCTTTTCAGTGCAGTACTTTGAAACATCAATTGACTCAAATGGGATACCGTTTCTCACATACATGGCTACTCCCCCACACCGCAAAGAGCTCCTAGAAAAGCTGCCAGCCAACCTGTATCCTGGTAAAGGAAGCCTCTGAATTATCTCCTTATTTAAGAAGTGTTCAGATATACCAATAATTTCAGAGTCAACATCTATAAGCAGTTCACTAACTTTATCTCGAATACCTTGTATATTTTGATGAAATATACTAATTCCCTCATTAATCGGATACCCAAGCTTTGTAGAAAGTGGTTTCTTTGTTAGAGAGACTTCCCTTAAGCAGGAATACCTATCAGCTGACTTCAATCTAAAAAAGGTACAGCTCTAACACCCACAACTACCGGAATTTTCCCATGAGTGATCCCACCACCCCCACCTATGCTGTCACCTATAAGTTTTGCCAACCTCCCCTTCCCATACCTGTTGAGGTGCAGGCCATGTCTAGTGAAACCCGTCCTACTGATAGACTCCACCGACACCACTGAAATGTGACTCATGCCTTCTGTCATCAGCGCACCCCCAAGTCTCATGTTATTACGCCTGACGGCTATATTAAGATGAGGCCGATCGTGACGCTGAAACAGTTCCACGAAATGCACATTCGTGTTGCCAGTCTGAGTGGCTATCTTTTCCAGGTCACCATCTATGTCATACTTCCCATCCCTATCAATACTATTACCAGCCCCACCCACAATCACTACCTGATCCTCTTTAGTAAAATCCCTACATAACCCCCCTATGTTAAAAGTCACCTGAGCCAATCCTGCATTAGGCTTCACAATGCTGGTGACCTGGTACTCACTCCCCAAAACTTCCTGCAACTGCTGGCCTACACCATTCACGCCTGTCGCGACACCACTGGAGGCGGGCTGCACGATGTTGGGGCGTGAGCGGAAGACGGCCTAACGGTGTGCGGGACCGTAGCCCAGCTTCATGGAGACGGTTGCGAATGGTCCTCGCCGATACCCCAGGAGCAACAGTGTCCCTAATTTGCTGGGAAGTGGCGGTGCGGTCCCCTACGGCACTGCGTAGGATCCTACGGTCTTGGCGTGCATCCGTGCGTCGCTGCGGTCCGGTCCCAGGTCGACGGGCACGTGCACCTTCCGCCGACCACTGGCGACAACATCGATGTACTGTGGAGACCTCACGCCCCACGTGTTGAGCAATTCGGCGGTACGTCCACCCGGCCTCCCGCATGCCCACTATACGCCCTCGCTCAGAGTCCGTCAACTGCACATACGGTTCACGTCCACGCTGTCGCGGCATGCTACCAGTGTTAAAGACTGCGATGGAGCTCAGTATGCCACGGCAAACTGGCTGACACTGACGGCGGCGGTGCACAAATGCTGCGCAGTTAGCGCCATTCGACGGCCAACACCGCGGTTCCTGGTGTGTCCGCTGTGCCGTGCGTGTGATCATTGCTTGTACAGCCCTCTCGCAGTGTCCGGAGCAAGTATGGTGGGTCTGACAGACCGGTGTCAATGTGTTCTTTTTTCCATTTCCAGGAGTGTATGTTGTAGAGGCACTTACCCTGAGTACCTGGCTATCCGGTTTTTTTAGCGACGGGTCTTGGTTTTTGAGTAAATCAATTTTGAATTTCATTACGTGTTTTGTATACCCGTAACATTACATATATTCCGAGAAAGTCAGCGTAGCGCAACGGTAGTTTCACGGCTACCGCCGTGGAGGTACCGTGTTCGAGTCCTGCTCCCATGTGTTTTTCTATGTATGCAAGAACCGTCCGGAAAATTTGGTCCTAACGTTCAAAAGCGAGTAGACGAATTAACTGGGAAATACAGAAATGTAGTCGTGTCCTGCACGAAATCCGGGAAGTTCACGAAACTGGTGTACGAAGAACTTTTGCCTTCTGTAGTTCTTCCGTACGTGGGACAGAAATTTTCTTTGTACATTATCGATTCATGGGGTGGGCAAACCGATTCAACTTTATACGATCTTCTATTCAATGATGAAAGAAAAGCAAGCACCTGCACCCTAAATGTGGTCCCACCAGAGTGCATTCCTTATTGCCAGCCCTACGATGTTTATTTTTACCGACAGGTGAAAATCTTCACGAAAATTATTCAGAATGCTCCCGACTTGATGAGAGACAACAGAGAGAGACCACTTCTAGGGAAGATTCGATAAATTACATTCGCTAATCGTACATCAATTTTGAAAGCATGATTAGATACGCATGGTTCGCATCGGAATTAGCGGATGAAAGAGAAATCATTTTGAATGCAAAGGAATTGTGTTTCCCGGTATCGCTCATGAAGAAACCGTGTGCCTGCAAGACGGTTGCTTTCATAAAATGCGCGTGGCGCTGCGAAAATCTGTGCTTCGGTTGTTTCTATGATGAGTATCACCCACAATATTGTTCTGGCACATCAAGCAATGTGGACGATGAAAAATAAGTTTTTGTAATATTGTATGACAGAAAAAATTAATAACTGGACATATGTTTATAATTTCACACACCTTACACTGTTTGTTTACATTCTTTGAAATAAAATTGAAAAATTGGGTCGAGTTTGGAAAAAAAAAAAAAAAAAAAAGTACACGAGCAGGACTCGAACACGGTACCACCAGCACGGTAGCTGTGAAACTTTACCGGTGCGCTACGCTGACTTGCGCGGAATATACGTAATGTTACGGGTATACAAAGCGCGCAATGAACTTCAAAATCGATTTTCTCAAAAACCAAGGCCCGTCGCTATAAAACCGGATAGCCAGGTACCCAGGGTAAGTGCCTCTACAACATATTTGAAGCGCATCAAAATCCGTGATTTACAGTATAGAGGGTCCCCTTGCGAGAGGGGCTCAACTTGCTCTTCTTGTGATCCGATGGGCGGCCGCGATATACATGCGATGGGTGACGCTCACGAATGCTGGCATTATGGCATGGTCATCGCACCTCGTCAAGGAGGCGAGAGAGCTGAAGAGACGCTCTGTCCTGCATAGAATCTTATACAGTTTATTAAGTCTCTGATACATCTCCTCCCCGTAGAGAACCATGATGTATTATCTTAAGCTTTCCCGACGTTTCAAACGTTTGTATTGTTCTCGGGTGCGCACTTCTCTGCCGCCGATGAACGTTTACGGCGCTTGTGTACTTATCTGTCGCCGCATGCACAATGGCGCGCTCCGCCGGTTTAAAAGGACGGAGCGAGCGCTGTAGCTTCAGTCTGTCTCTTGCCTCTGAAGAAGGCCGAAAGGTATACAGGCGAAATCAAAAACTGGTCATTGGTATAAATGTTACCGCTAAAGTGCAGAAATGAGTAATTCTGGAGATTACCTAGGTAATGTGCAGATAAAATAGGGTAAATTCTTAAAGTCCCGAAACTTATGTCTCAGATTATCTAGATAATTTGCAAATTACCTAAATAATCTGCACGTTATCTACCAGGCACTCGTGAAACTGGAAATGATATCTTCGCTAACACAACAGCAACATTTTTGTATACTTAAATTAAAGTAATGTTATTTATGTTTCGTTATCTAAAGAATCAAGATGATACAATCAGTCGACAAATTAGTTACCAGCATTAGTGATCAATCAATTAAAAAACTGTAACACAAAGAATCAAACGGTTTGAAATATTACTATAACTAAGGAAATGAATTTTCAAAACATACGATAAAATTTTTCTTATTAGTCCAATATAAAGACTGGTGACAATGTAAATTACATAGCAAATGGTTGCTACAAGCACACCTATTTGTGGTACATTTACATTTTCTGAAACCCTGCCCAGTACCAAGGGATTGTTTTATTAATGTTTGGCGTTAAAGATATTTCTACAGTAGCGACATCTTCTTTCGTTAAAAACGCTTCTTTGCAGCACTGAATTCAGATTTTGCGTACAATTGTTTTAGAATACCCGTTTCAGTACCAAGTTTATAAAAGCCATTCTTTGTTTTGCGAAGAACCACAGCTAAAATCGAGCGGTAATCAGCTTTTGCTCTGTCTGCTTCGGGGGACTCCAATTCTGACAGGCATTCTTTCATTGTCATTTAGACGGTTTGTATTAGCATCGGTTAACATTTTCTTTGCTTGCTTTTCTAAACCTTTCTTGACTTCATAACGTTGTATTTTCTGCTTCATATTCTGTTTAAGGATGTTGCGCGATGCATTCTTACCATACCCTTCCACTTTAGGATCTATTTCACCACAAATTAAGTGAACAAACACATCTCGCGGCTTACATTTGTGAACACCTGATGCTGCTTTGAGCAAACAATAGTCATTTCTTGTACAGTCCTCTTTTCAGACTCTGTACAAAACTGTGATGGCGATTCTTCTGAGTGCGCAGCTCGTGGTCGTGCGGTAGCGTTCTCGCTTCCCATGCCCGGGTTCCCGGGTTCGATTCCCGGCGGGGTCAGGGATTTTCTCTGCTTCGTGATGCCTGGCTGTTGTGTGATGTCCTTAGGTTAGTTAGGTTTAAGTAGTTCTAAGTTCTAGGGGACTGATGACCATAGATGTTAAGTCCCATAGCGCTCAGAGCCATTTGAACCATTTTTGATTCTTCTGAAGTTGACGATAACTCAGTGATGGCTTCTTTAGCAGGCAAAGGTGATTCCTTGAAGGTGCAGCGTAACTGAATATTCTTCATGACTGTATCCTCAGTCAACTGTGTAGAGGGCAGTTTAAGCTTACTGTCGATAAATTCTTGTATATCTATGGATGATTCTGTAGAAGCAGAGGATAATGGAATTTCCTCTTGAGTAAGATTTGACAGTGATCCTACAGTCACAGTCTGCTGCGAATCTTCTAATTTTTCACTGTCTTCTTCAGTATTTATCGAATGTAGTACACTTTATGGCACAATAGAAGAAGAAATCCCACTTTTGCTGGGCAACCGAACGTTGCTTTATATGGTCTTCTTTTAACAGTAGGATGATAGGCAGAATTTTCACGAGCTGTATAAATCGCACACCCTCACTCCACTTCCATCCAAGTAGTGAGCGTGTATTCAATGTCTTGATTCGCATTTATACACTGCCTTGACTTTGGCTTTATTGCTATTAACTGTTTTGATTTCTAGCCACGACTGTGTTTCATATTCTAAGATTTTATTACAAAAAAAAAAAAAAAATACTTGGAGGACCAAAAAGGCAGAATTGTACGGCTCTTCACTTTTAGAATGACCCTCGTATTTAATGGCACGGGGAAATTACCTTGCCGTAAACAAATTTCATAATTATCGGTGTTTTTTAGATAATAGCGTTTCGATTTCTTATTACTTCATAACACTCCTTCTGCCATTTTGTGATTTATTCGTAATAAAAACTGTCAGCCCAGTTTTCTTGTTGGAGTATCCACTGCGAAGTCATGTGCCCAGTGGGGATTGGCACACACGTGGGTGGTTGCCTGACTGACATATCGCTCTCTCGAAATCTTCCCGTTCAGTAATTACTGATATGACTTTACCAGTTTCTTCAGCAAAGCGGTAGTTGAAATAGGGTCGCGAGTCTATTCCTTCGAGTGCATAACAGCGAAAAAAATGAACTAAGTTCACTAATACGAAGTGGGTGGATGAATGATGATGAAATTAGTGAAGATGTAATCACCTGAAATGGTGTCAGTTCAAACTGTAACTGTTCAGATGTGCTGAACCTGAAATGTAATCAATATGAACAGACAAGTGAACGTCTGTGTCAGACAGGGTTGGTAGTCCTGCACAAGGCCGCACGTACGGAGACAGAGCTCTCGTGAAAGATAAGTAATTTAGGTTGTAATTAATTGTAGTTGAAAACTTTTAACTAATTAAATACTTTCTTTAGTGTACTCTTCAAGCTCACCATTAAAAGTTTTCTTTTATTTGCGTAGTGTTCTAGTAATCGCGAAAAGTTCGTTTGTTCACTTACTGCTGCTTAGGCCTAATTTTTCGTGTGTGCATATTTAGCGTTATACCGGAATTTTAACTGAATTTGCTGTAGTTTAACTGATTAAATACGTTCATTAGGCTGCTTTTCAAGCTCACCATTAAAGGTTTTTCTTTTATTTGCGTATGGTTTCAGTAATCGCTAAAAGTTCGTTTTGTTTATATTTCGTGGCTTTGCCTTACTTTCCGAGTGTGCATACTTAGCGTTATACCGCAATCTTAAGTGCATTTGGTATAGATTAACTAATTAAATACGTTCATTAGTGTGTTCAAGCTTGCCATTAAAGGTTTTTTTATTTACGTATTCTTCCACTTATCGCAAAAAGTTCGTTTTGGTTACATTCTGCTGTTTTGGCCTACTTTTTGATCGAGCATATTTAGCGTTATACCACAAATTTAAGTGCCTTTGGTAATAGTTTACTTACATATTAGTTTCCAAAACATATTTAGTGTCCTTTTGCGTCTGTATTTAATACATTATCGTTATCACTTAGTAAATCTTGTAACTAATTTCCTAACTACCATGGATACTAAGTGTGTGAGCTGCAGTAGGAAAGTTAGTTCAGGGCTTTTGTGCAGCTGTTGTGACAGGTGGTTTCATTGGGGAAATTGTAGCGGCGTAGGAATTGGGGAAGCAAACGAGACTCTTCCATTCTTTTGCAGGGTTTGCTCAAAAGATAGGATTATAGCTGAACAGGAGGGGAAAATTAGAGCCCTTCAGGCTGACTTGGACAGAGCGAGGGATGAACTAAAGAGGTTAAGGGGGGAGGAGGGTAAACAGCGGTGGGAAGTGGTAGCTGGGAACAGGGGCCACAGAAAGAGGACAGTGTCTGACAGTTTCCCAATTGGCACAACCAATAGATTTGCCTTGCTACCACAGTTAAGTAAGGAAGAGGCTCCAGTAGAAGTAGATGTAGTCAAGATGCAACAGAATCTTACTAGGAAATCAACTGTTTCAAAAAAGTAGAAAGTAAGAGGAAAGTTCTGTTGCTAGGTAGCAGCCTTGGAAGAAGTGTGGGCCAGATTTTGCAGGAAAAATTAGGTGACAGGTATCAGGTCACAAACTTTTTCAAGCCAAGAGCAGGTCTTAGCCAGGTGGTAGAGAATATAGGTTCCTTGTGCAAGGGTTTCACAAATCAGGATCATGTGATGATAGTGCGTGGAGTGGGAAACAGTATTGATAGGGATCATGGCTACAGTATTGAGTGTGATCTGGTGAAAATAGCCTTGGAAACGACCCATACCAATGTTGGGCTGGTGCCTGCTTTCGTGCGGCATGATCAGCCCCAGTTGAACCGCTCTGTCAGGAGGGTAAAAATGGAGTTGGATCAGTTGCGTAGGGCGGCCACTCTGTCAGACATTGGATTGGTTCCTGTCGAGGCTATTGATACGGGGGATTTCACAAGGCATGGCGTACACCTCAATAGGAAAGGTAAGGGTAAACTGGCAGGTTTTTTAGCGAAATCCACAAGGGGGGACACTAGTACTCATGGATGTACCTCTTTTTTTAGACTAATATCAGTGTCCAATGAGAAGTTCAGGTAGGCAGGTGCTAAAGAGGTTCAAAACTCACAAAATTCTCACAACAGGAAAGTAAATAATAATGTTACCATGTTTAACCAAAATATTGGTGGATTAAAGACAAAGTAGATTCTCACAAAAGCAAAGTAAAAAATATTGTTACCATTTTTCACCAAAATATGCCAGGGCTGAAGAATAAAGTAGATGAGCTCCTGGTTTGTTTAGATGACATTGAATCTGATAATGTAATAGATATACTATGCCTGTCTGAGCATCACATTGTGTCTGATATGGAAAAGGTAAATATCGGTGGTTATAAACTAGCTGCACATATGGGTAGAGAGAATAAGGTGGGAGGAGGAGTTGCTATATATGTCAAAAGTTTTCACTGTGTAGAAAGCTTGGATACAAAAATGTTTTGTCTAGAGCAACATATAGAACCATGTACCTGTCAACATAAACTGAAGGAGCGCTCTTTTATAACTGTAACAGTATATAGGTCCCCTTCAGGAAACTTTCATTTATTCCTGGAAAACTTGGATGCCTTGATGTGCTATCTGTCAGAGAGGGGAAAGCAAATTATTATTTGTGGGGACTTCAATGTTGATTCACTGAAAGAGTGTAATAGGAAGAATGACCTGGAAGTCTTGCTCAGTTCTTTCAATTTGACATCTGTCATTAATTTTCCTACTTGGGTAGTAAAGGACAGCAGCACATTGATAGATAACACTTTTATAGACCAAGATAAGATTAAAAACATAAATTCTTATCCT
This sequence comes from Schistocerca americana, assembly GCF_021461395.2. Lineage (NCBI taxonomy): Eukaryota > Metazoa > Arthropoda > Insecta > Orthoptera > Acrididae > Schistocerca > Schistocerca americana. The sequence goes on from NC_060123.1 coordinate 136,479,558, forward strand.
GTTGAGAATGGCCTTTCTGATCATGATGCTCAACTAATAACAGTATATGGCATAGCTCCATTCAGTAACTCAAAACTACCCTCCAAAGTTGTGTGTTAATTAATGACTCAACAATTAGAAATTTCAGAGAAAATCTTCAGCAGTTAGACTGGGATGAGGTGTAAAAGTAATCCAATGCTAATTTAAAATATAACTTATTTCATGATACACTTGTAAGAGTATTTGAAAACTGTTTCCCCAAGAAAGTAGTTATATCTAATTATAAAAAACCATGCAAAAAACCTTGGCTTACTAAAGGAATAAAAATATCTTGTAACCACAAAAGGGAATTGTACCTAACAACAAGAAAGAGCAATGACCCAGAAACAGCCAAATATTATAGAAACTACTGTGCTACTTAAGAAAAGTTATTAAAAATCCAGCAGCTTGAGCATCATGTCTGAGATTAATACCTCTGATAACAAAATCAAAACAATTTGGAATATTATTAGAAGGGAGACAGGGCAACCAAGAGTACAGAATGACGGAATCACCATCAAAGCAAATACAAACTTCATAAACAACAAGCCGGAAGTCGAAAACATTTTGAATAATCATTTTTTAAATGTTGTAGAGAAAATAGGATCTAAATGTTCATTAGAAGAAGCAAAGCATTTGATGGAAGAGGCCTTACCCACACCATTTGATACAATTGAAATTCCACCCACCTCTCCTTCAGAAATTAGGAAGATAATAAACTCTCTCAAGAATAAACGCTCACATGGAATTGATGGCATTTCCAGCAGGATAATAAAAGATTGTTGCCAAGAAATAAGTGGGATTCTTAGCCAAATATGTAATAGCTCTCTGAAGCAGGGTATTTTCCCAGATAGACTGAAGTATGCCATTGTTAAACCAATGTATAAAAAAGGGGATACGTCTGATGTCAGCAACTACCACCCAATCTCTCTTCTGACTGCCTTATCCAAAATTCTCGAAAAAGTAATGTATTGTAGAGTAGCTTCACACCTTTGTAAAAATGCAGTTTTAACAAAATGTCAGTTTGGTTTCCAGAAGGGTTTTTCAACGGAAAATGCTATATATACTTTCACTAATGAAATATTAAATGCTCTGAGTAACCGGAAGTCACCTGTTGGGATTTTTTGTGATCTATCAAAGGCTTTTGATTGTGTAATTCATGGAATGCTTCTAGATAAGCTCAAGTTCTGTGGTATGAATGGGAAAGTGCTCAAATGGTTTAAATCACACGTAATTGGAAGAGCGCAGAAAGTTGAAATAAGCAGTTCACATAATATGCAAAAAACTGGTGATTTCTCAAACTGTGGTGTCGCAAGGTACCGTCTTGGGTCCTCTGCTGTTCTTAATATATATTAATGACTTGCCATTCTATATTCACGAAGATGCAAAGCTGATACTTTTTGCCGACGATACAAGTATAGCTATCACACCCAACAGACAAGAATTAACTGGTGAAATTGTAAACGATGTTTTTCAGAAAATCATTAAGTGGTTCTCTGCAAATGGGCTCTCATTCAAAAATGGCTCTGAGCACTATGGGACTTAACATCTGAGGTCATCAGTCCCCTAGAACTGAGAACTACTTAAACCTAACTAAGCTAAGGACATCACACACATCCAAGCCCGATGCAGGAATCGAACCTGCGACTGTTGCGGTCGCGCGGTTCCAGACTGAAGCGCTTAGAACCGCTCTCATTAAACTTTGACAAAACATAGTACACTCCTGGAAATTGAAATAAGAACACCGTGAATTCATTGTCCCAGGAAGGGGAAACTTTATTGACACATTCCTAGGGGTCAGATACATCACATGATCACACTGACAGAACCACAGGCACATAGACGCAGGCAACAGAGCATGCACAATGTCGGCACTAGTACAGTGTATATCCACCTTTCGCAGCAATGCAGGCTGCTATTCTCCCATGGAGACGATCGTAGAGATGCTGGATGTAGTCCTGTGGAACGGCTTGCCATGCCATTTCCACCTGGCGCCTCAGTTGGACCAGCGTTCGTGCTGGACGTGCAGACCGCGTGAGACGACGCTTCATCCAGTCCCAAACATGCTCAATGGGGGACAGATCCGGAGATCTTGCTGGCCAGGGTAGTTGACTTTACACCTTCTAGAGCACGTTGGGTGGCACGGGATACATGCGGACGTGCATTGTCCTGTTGGAACAGCAAGTTCCCTTGCCGGTCTAGGAATGGTAGAACGATGGGTTCGATGACGGTTTGGATGTACCGTGCACTATTCAGTGTCCCGCCGACGATCACCAGTGGTGTACGGCCAGTGTAGGAGATTGCTCCCCACACCATGATGCCGGGTGTTGGCCCTGTGTGCCTCGGTCGTTTGCAGTCCTGATTGTGGCGCTCACCTGCACGGCGCCAAACACGCATACGACCATCATTGGCACCAAGGCAGAAGCGACTCTCATCGCTGAAGACGACACGTCTCCATTCGTCCCTCCAGTCACGCCTGTCGCGACACCACTGGAGGCGGGCTGCACGATGTTGGGGCGTGAGCGGAAGACGGCCTAACGGTGTGCGGGACCGTAGCCCAGCTTCATGGAGACGGTTGCGAATGGTCCTCGCCGATACCCCAGGAGCAACAGTGTCCCTAATTTGCTGGGAAGTGGCGGTGCGGTCCCCTACGGCACTGCGTAGGATCCTACGGTCTTGGCGTGCATCCGTGCGTCGCTGCGGTCCGGTCCCAGGTCGACGGGCACGTGCACCTTCCGCCGACCACTGGCGACAACATCGATGTACTGTGGAGACCTCACGCCCCACGTGTTGAGCAATTCGGCGGTACGTCCACCCGGCCTCCCGCATGCCCACTATACGCCCTCGCTCAAAGTCCGTCAACTGCACATACGGTTCACGTCCACGCTGTCGCGGCATGCTACCAGTGTTAAAGACTGCGATGGAGCTCCGTATGCCACGGCAAACTGGCTGACACTGACGGCGGCGGTGCACAAATGCTGCGCAGCTAGCGCCATTCGACGGCCAACACCGCGGTTCCTGGTGTGTCCGCTGTGCCGTGCGTGTGATCATTGCTTGTACAGCCCTCTCGCAGTGTCCGGAGCAAGTATGGCGGGTCTGACACACCGGTGTCAATGTGTTCTTTTTTCCATTTCCAGGAGTGTATATACAGTTCCAGACAGTAAATGGAATGACGCCATTAATAAATATAGACTTCGATCAGAAATCGGTAGCTAAGGTAGAATATTCAAAATTTCTAGGTGTATGCATTGATGAGGGGTTGAACTGGAAAAAACACACTGAGGATCTGATGAAACATTTGAGTTCGGCTACTTATGCTATTAGGGTCATTGCAGATTTTGGCGATATACATCTCAGTAAATTAGCTTACCACTCCTATTTTCATTCTCTGCTTTCGTATGGAATCATATCCTGGGGTAATTCATCATTGAGTAAAAGAGTTCATTGCACGAAAGCGTGTAATCAGAATAATTGCTGGAGCTCATCCAAGATCATCTTGCAGACACTTATTTAAAGAGCTGGGGATCTTCACTGTAGCCTCACAATATATATATATATATATACTCTTACGATATTTGTTATTAACAATCCGAACGAATTCAAAAGTAACAGCAGTGTACATGGCTACAACACTAGGAGAAAGGATGATCTTCACTACTCAAGGTTAAATCTAACTCTGGCTCAGAAGGGGGTAATTTATGCTGCCACAAAAGTCTTTGGTCACTCACCTAATAGCATCAAAAGTCTGACAGATAGCCATATAGCATTTAAAAGGAAATTAAAAGAATTTCTTAATGGCAACTCCTTCTACTTATTAGATGAATTTTTGGATATATAGTAAGTGGGTAATTTCCCCAACCCCCACAAAAAAATTAAAAATATTAAGTGTCATGTAATATTTTGTGTAATGTAATATCTTGTATAGACACCTTTTATTAACCTGACAAGTTCAACATCATTACGAAGTGTCGTATTTATGATCTATGGAACAAGTACTAATTAATCTGAATCTAATCGAACCCGGATTTCCTGCTAACTGCGAGCTGTCGCCTTAACCATCACGCTACCTGAGCACCGCTCCAGGGCCCGCTCAAACGATATTTGCCATTGATATTACTACCTGCGAGTTCCGAGTACTTCTATCGGAGGGTCGCCCACGGGATGAATGGGAATGAGAAAGCACCAGTAGGACAACAGATTCGATGCTGAATAATGGCTTATCCTGTCACAAGCGATTTCCCTGAACGGTTTGCACTGAACATTTCACATCGTTGCAGCTTCACTGATTTCCTCGCCGTCTATACAGTCATTCATTTCAAATAGACTCCCGGCCCATGGACTATGGAACTTGCCGGGTTAGGGTGGCCTGCGTGCCTCAGCGGTACAGTTAGTCTTGCTGCAGGTGCAACCACAGCGGATGTGGAGAGGCCAAACTAACCACTGGTTGCTGAAGAGGGGCAGCAGCTTTTTATTAATTGCAGGGGCAACATCTCGGATGATTGACTGATTTGACGTTGCAACTTCAGCAAACATGGCCTTGTTGTGCTGGCTCTGTCAACCGCTGAATGCAAGGGGGAATTACAGTCACAATTTTTTTTATTGAGAGCATGCAGCTCTACTGCGTGGATTAATGATGATGTCGTGCTCTTGGATGAAATATTTCTGAGGTAAAATAATCCCCCATTCGGATCTCCGGAGGGAGGGGAGGAGGGGGGGGGGGGGACTACACAGCATGACATCGTCATCGGGAAAAACAAAACTGGTCTTCTACGGGTCGGAGCGGGGAATGCCTGATAATGGATAAAAAAAATAGGAATGCATCTAAGCTATTATGAACACCATAGTGAACTCATAAATATTGTCAACATGGACACGAAGCCAAGACCCACGATAGTAGTATAGTTTAATATACCATCTCGCTCCGCAGACTGTGAAGATATTGAAAGACTGTAGCATGACATAAAAGAAATTATTCTGGTAGTTAATGGAGATAAAAATTCAGTTGTAATGTGTGACTGGGATTCTGACCTAGGAGAAGGAAAGGAAGGAAAAATAGCGGGAGGGACTGGGTGAAAAGAATAAAAGAGGAAGTCACATGGTAAAAGTTTTCACAGAGAATAATTTAATCATCGCTAACTGTTTAAGAATCACGAAAGAAGGTTGTATACGTGGAAGAGACCTGAGGCCACTGGAAGGTTTCTAATTGATTTTAAAATGGCAAGAGAGAGATTTCGAAACCTAAGACATTCCCTGGGGCAGATAAGGACTCTGGCAATAATTTACTGGTTATGAACTGGAGATTAAAACTGAAGAAATCGTGAAAACGTTCAAAATAATGGAGACGAAATCGGGATAAACTGAAGGAACCATTGTTAAGAGTTTTTTTATGAAGCATGCGAAAGGGGAATACAGACGTCTAAAAATTATATTGACAAAAAGTGCAAAATGGCTAAGATGGAATGGCTAGAGGACAAATGCAAGGCTATAGTAGCATCTGGAGCTAGGCGATGGTAAAGAACTACTCAGCAAAGAAGGGAAACATGAAAGCTGAAAGGAATATATAGAGGTTCTATGTAAGGGGAAGAAACGCGAGGACAGTATTATAATATTATGAAAAGAGAATAAGAAGTAGGTGAAGATGAGAAACACTGAAAGACCTAGCTGGAAACAAAGGACATTAGAGTGAACTAAATTACCTCTAGTTTCCAGGGTTCCATTCATATGCATTTGCTCTCCAAATCCCGATTGGTCGGGGATGAAAACAAATTCCTTGCTGAACGACAGGATAAATTTGTTTACCTAATCTACAAATTTTCAGACCGATTCCGCAGTATGCTGTGCATCCCCAAGCTGACGCATTGTATGAAATTTCGTTATCTTACGTTTTCCAATTCTTTAGCACTGTTTAAAGTTATGCAATCGTCCACTACTTCCCTTGAGGTCACTGTACTGTATGAAGCGCGCAATTTGAATTGCATAACGTAGTTGGTCACTATCATGCACGTCCTATAAATTATGTCGAGCATTTTTGAAACGCCAAAACACCAGTTTTTGTAACAAGTGCGCCTTGTCCTCCCTTGAATATCCGTTGTTTTTCTAATGCACTACACGGTAATATTGTTGCGGACGTATTCAAAATCTGTTCATCATTGTTTTTTTTATTATGATCTTTCATGTACGTAGTTATGTTTGGTACCCTCTCCTTGGACGACGACTGTCCTTTACTACGTTTCACTGGAGTTAGGTTTTATGTCTCCCTCTGCGACAAGGATGATGAACTACAGGGCTCGACACCTGTTTCAGTATCACTTTTACTGCTTAAGCAGGTATCGTCATCAGCGTACTCCTCATGTACATCGTCCGCATAGTCGAGTGTATACGACACCACACATTCCACTGACTCATCTTGCAGAAACACTAATATTTCATTTGCCACTTCTTTCTCACTCTGCGGAGTTCCTTGGGTTCCTTTGTGAAGAAATGCCAACTTCAGCAGCTGTTTAATGCAATGTTGGCTTCGTTGCCGTTGCTCTGCTTTATATCAACGCCACTAATACTGTAGCACCGTTATGATCTACTCGTCGACTATTGGTAAGCAGTTCAGCTACGCTCCGTAGCCTAATGCTGTGCTCAGCATTGTTAGCATCCAATTTTGTGGTTGCGTGGTAGACAATATGAGGGGCATCGAATGCCATAAACGACATTGGCCTTTTGCGACCTCGCACTCAAAGCGTACCTTGTTAAACTTCAGGAAGACTGTAACAATTCCAATTGCAAAGGAGGCAAATGGTGACAGCTGTGGATATTATCTAACTACCAGTTTAATCACTCATGATTGTAAAATATCAACACCAGCTATTTACAGAAGAATGGAAAATTTGATAGAAGCGACCTTGTGGAAGATCAGTTTGGGTTAAGGAGAAATGCAGGATCACACGAAGCAGTACTGACCCATCGACTTGTCTTAGAAGATAGTTTGGAGATAGGCGAACAAATATTTATACCATTTGTGGACTTACGAGGACTGACTCAGCATATAGAAAAGTCACAACAACCTTCGGTGAAATTAAAAGCAAGGATGGTAATATTAAGAGCGCCTTGCGAATTACACATTTAAACACAGAGGAGAGAGCGGATAGGTGGAAAGAGTATATTGAAAGTCTCTATCAGCGGGTCGAATTGTCTGATGATGACGTGTTAGAAGAAGATTGGAGTCGATATGGAAGACATAGGAGGTCCAGTGTTAAGAGAGTTTAAAAGAGCTCTGGAAGATCTGAGATAAAATGAGACAGAAGGGATAAATAACATTCCATCGGAATTTCTAAACCGTTTGGGGAAATGGAAACCAAACGAGTTTTCAAGTTCGCGTATACCATCAGAATTTCTGAAAAACAGCATCCACACAATTCCGAATATAGCAAGAGCGGGTAAATGAGAGAACTATCGCAAATCAGTTTAATAGCTCATGCTTCCAAGTTGCTGACAAGAATAACTTACAGAAGAATCAAAAAGAAAATTGAGGATATGTTACATGACGATTAGTTTGGCTTTATGAAAGGTACCGGAACCAGGGAGACAGTTCTGATGTTACGCTTGATAATGGAAGCACGACTGAAGAAAAATCATAATACGCTCAAAGAATTTGTCAATCTAGAACAAGCATTAGATGGTGTAAAATAATGCAAGATCTTCGAAATTCTGAGAAGAAAAGGAGCGAGCTAAAGGGAAGACGGCTAATATACAGTAAGTGCAAGAATCGAGAGGAAACAACAAGACTGGAAGACAAAGAACGAAATGCTCGTGTTAAAAAAGTTGTACGACAGAGATGCAGTCCTTCATCACTACTGTTCAATCTGTGTATGGAATGAGCAGTGACTAAAATAAGAGAAAGATTCAAGAGAGGGATTAAAATTCAGGGTGAAAGGGTATCAATTGTAAGATTGTCTGATAACATTGCTATCCTCTGTGAAAGTGAAGAAAAATATAAGGGTTTGTTGAGTGGAATGAACAGGCTAATGAGAACAGAATATGGATTGTGAGTAAACCGGAAAAAGATAAAAGCAGTGAAGAGCAACACAAATGAGAACAGCGAGAAACTTAGCATCAAAATTGGTGATCACGAAGTAGACGAAGTTAAGAAATACTCCTAGGTTGGAAGTAAAATAATGCATGACTGACGATACAACGAGGATATAAAAAGAAGGCTAGTACAGGCCTAAGAGGGCGTTGCTGGCCAAGAGAAGTGTACTGGTAACAAACATGGGCCTTTATTCGAGGAAGAAATTTCAGAGTATGTACTATGGAGCACAGCCACTGTATGGTAGTGAATAATGGACAGTGGGAAAACCGGAACAGAGGAGAATCGAACCGTTTGAAATGTGGTGCTACAGAAGAATGCAAAAAAATTAAGCGGACTCATTAGATAAGGAAAGAGGAAGTGCTTCGCAGAATCGGCGAAAAAGGAACATTTGGAAAAGAAGGCTCAAAATGGCTTTGAGCATTATGGGACTTAACTTCTGAGGTCATCAGTCCCCTAGAACTTAGAACTACTTAAATCTAACTAACCTAAGGACATCACGCACATCCATGCCCGAGGCAGGATTCGAACCTGCGACGGTAGCGGTCGCGCGGTTCCAGACTGTAGCGCCTAGAACCGCTCGGTCACTCCGGCCGGCTCAAGAAGAAGGGACAGGAAAACAGGACATGTGTTAAGACATCAGGGAATTACGTTCTGGATACCTGAGAGAGCTTTAGGGAGTAAAATATATTGGGGGAGACAAAAATTGAAATTCATACAAAAATAATTGAGGAGGAATTCGTGGAGTGCAAACAGCTGCATTTCAGATATCAAGTACAGTGCTCAATCGGAAGATATGAAAGGGAAGCCGTAGTTCCAAAGGGAGTGAGACAAGTTTGCAGCTTGTCATCGACGTTATTCAGTCTGTGTACTGAGCAAGCAGTAAAGAAAACTAAAGATAGAATTTTTGAAGGAATTTGAATTCAGAGATACGAAAGAAAACCTTTGAGGTTTGTAGTTGATATTGTAATTCTCTCAAAGACAGCAAAGGACTTGGAAGAGCAGTTGGACTGTCTTGAAAAGATATTACAAGAAAAATATGAATAAGATTAAAACAAGGATAATGGAATGTAGTGGAAGTAAATCAGGCGATGCTGACGGATCCAGATTGGGAACTGAAACGCTAAAACTAGTATATCAGTTTTGTTAATTGGGGGAAAAAACTGATGATGATCGAAGGAGTGAAGATATAAGGTGCCGACTGACAAAAGCAAGGAAAGCTTTTTTGAAAAATAAGACTTGGTTAATATATTACATAAATATATGTCAGGAAGTCTTTTATGAAAGTATTTGTCTGCAGTGTAGCCCTGTATGCAAGCGAAACGTGGACGATGGACAACCCAGACAGGAAGATAGAAGCTTTTGAAATGTGGTGGTGTAGAAGAATATTGAAGATCAGATCGGTGAGGTCGAATAACCAATGAGGAATTACTGAATCTAGATGGGAAAAATGAAATGTGTGGTGCGACTTGACTGAAAGAACGGATCGGTTGATGATAGGACCCATCCTGAGGCTTGAAGGAACTGGCAGTTTGGTAGTGGATGGAAGTGTGGTGGATAAAAATTGTAGAGGGAGATCAAGCCTTGCATACAATAATCACATTCAAATGGTTGTAAACTGCGGTAGTTATTCAGAGTTGTAGTTGAATTTAAGAGGCTTGCCAAGTGTAGACTAGCATGGTGAGCTACACCAAACTGGTCTTCTGACTGAAGACTAGGACGACAACATATACTGAAGGAAAGAGACAGTGACTCACCATGGAGCACCATCTGGTATTTATCAAACAAAGCGAAGATATTCATCATATAAAGGGTATTAAATAATCAAGGTATGATTTCATTCGGCACTGGTGCCCAGTATCCTAATCATCTGTATGAGGTGTGGCCCCAATGGGCGTGAATACACTCTTGTATTCATTATGACTTGGAGATAAACAGCCTTCTAATCTCATCTTGAAGAATTTGTTGTCATGGCTAAAAACCATACTGTGTTTGTTCATTAGGATTGCTGGCTACAGGCTGGTATGAAATTGTACGTATCCACATCGAATCCCAGCCATTCTCTAAGGTGAAAAATCGTGGGATCGGGCATGTCAATCAGGAATCCGTACCTCTGTCAAGGCTTTTTTGGAGTGAACTGCAGTGTGGGACGAACATTCAGTCTCTTTTCAACCATTACCAAACCAGTCCTGTTGTCACATCCAGTAGTTCCTCACATAGTGATTCTCAGAGTTGGGGAATCGCTGCTTCCGGTGCTTCACTGGGTACCTATCGACTCATTGGAGTCAAGCTGACCGCCGCAGGCAGAAGCGAGACTCATCGCTCAACTCCACAGAATGCCAGTCAATCTTCCAGTTGACTTTGGCTCTACAACAAGCAAGTTTCTGTTGTCTGTGATACAGTGTAAATGGTAAATGACGCATGGCAGCTCTACATTTCCACCCGGTTTCCGGTAGTCTGTCTGTAAACTCCCCTCGGATTTCTCTCAGAGCCAGTCAGGCCGTGCTACCATCTTCTCGTGGTGTGGTCCTTCTGGGAATACTCCGTACCTGTTCCTCCCGCCGCACCGTTGTTCTGAGTGCGTCTCGTCACGACTCGTTCTGCAGTCATACTGCTACAGCCAACTGTCTTTGCGAACTCCACTTTGATGCTCCCATGTTCCCCATACTAACGATTCGGCCACTGTAAATGTCTGAAAGAGCGATGTGATCTCTCAGATTTTCTCCGCTATTGATTGACATTGAACCTCCGGGTGTGCCGGCCGGAGTGGCCGAGCGGTTAAAGGCGCTACAGTCTGGAACCGCACGACCGCTACGGTCGCAGGTTCGAATCCTGCCTCGGGCGTGGATGTGTGTGATGTCCTTAGGTTAGTTAGGTTTAAGTAGTTCTAAGTTCTAGGGGACGTATGACCACAGCAGTTGAGTCCCATAGTACTCAGAGCTATTTGAACCAATCTTCCGGGTGTTCTGCCGAGTTGCTGTTTCCATTTTATGCACAAATAGCTGCAGTGCCCGGCGTTGCTTGCGATGCTTCATACCGGCGCTGTGACTTGATGATACTGATAGCGGGTGCACGTCGTTTGGGAACCTACAATCTCTTTAAATCGAAGGGCATTTTGAATCAGTGGGTGTAAACGGAATGCGACGAATTAATGTGTCATCACTTGCGGTATTCATAAAAATCAGTTCTGTGCTTCCGGTTCCGAATTTCGCAAATACACTCCTGGAAATGGAAAAAAGAACACATTGACACCGGTGTGTCAGACCCACCATACTTGCTCCGGACACTGCGAGAGGGCTGTACAAGCAATGATCACACGCACGGCACAGCGGACACACCAGGAACCGCGGTGTTGGCCGTCGAATGGCGCTAGCTGCGCAGCATTTGTGCACCGCCGCCGTCAGTGTCAGCCAGTTTGCCGTGGCATACGGAGCTCCATCGCAGTCTTTAACACTGGTAGCATGCTGCGACAGCGTGGACGTGAACCGTATGTGCAGTTGACGGACTTTGAGCGAGGGCGTATAGTGGGCATGCGGGAGGCCGGGTGAACGTACCGCCGAATTGCTCAACACGTGGGGCGTGAGGTCTCCACAGTACATCGATGTTGTCGCCAGTGGTCGGCGGAAGGTGCACGTGCCCGTCGACCTGGGACCGCACCGCAGCGACACACGGATGCACGCCAAGACCGTAGGATCCTACGCAGTGCCGTAGGGGACCGCACCGCCACTTCCCAGCAAATTAGGGACACTGTTGCTCCTGGGGTATCGGCGAGGACCATTCGCAACCGTCTCCATGAAGCTGGGCTACGGTCCCGCACACCGTTAGTCCGTCTTCCGCTCACGCCCCAACATCGTGCAGCCCGCCTCCAGTGGTGTCGCGACAGGCGTGAATGGAGGGACGAATGGAGACGTGTCGTCTTCAGCGATGAGAGTCGCTTCTGCCTTGGTGCCAATGATGGTCGTATGCGTGTTTGGCGCCGTGCAGGTGAGCGCCACAATCAGGACTGCATACGACCGAGGCACACAGGGCCAACACCCGGCATCATGGTGTGGGGAGCGATCTCCTACACTGGCCGTACACCACTGGTGATCGTCGAGGGGACACTGAACAGTGCACGGTACATCCAAACCGTCATAGAACCCATCGTTCTACCATTCCTAGACCGGCAAGGGAACTTGCTGTTCCAACAGGACAATGCACGTCCGCATGTATCCCGTGCCACCCAACGTGCTCTAGAAGGTGTAAGTCAACTACCCTGGCCAGCAAGATCTCCGGATCTGTCCCCCATTGAGCATGTTTGGGACTGGATGAAGCGTCGTCTCACGCGGTCTGCACGTCCAGCACGAACGCTGGTCCAACTGAGGCACCAGGTGGAAATGGCATGGCAAGCCGTTCCACAGGACTACATCCAGCATCTCTACGATCGTCTCCATGGGAGAATAGCAGCCTGCATTGCTGCGAAAGGTGGATATACACTGTACTAGTGCCGACATTGTGCATGCTCTGTTGCCTGTGTGTATGTGCCTGTGGTTCTGTCAGTGTGATCATGTGATGTATCTGACCCCAGGAATGTGTCAATAAAGTTTCCCCTTCCTGGGACAATGAATTCACGGTGTTCTTATTTCAATTTCCAGGAGTGTATATATCAATTCAAACCCAAAGTTTGGTAATAAAATTATGTTATACATTATGCTTTGATTCCTTTTTAAATTACAATTGAAAGTAGTATAGCTGTAACGCATTATGCACCTAAAATCTGACTGTAAAATAATACTTTTATCATTTCAATACACTTAATTTTCTGTAAGCAATTTCGGGTTCTGTTCGATCTTTTGAACTACCTGCGATCTAGCATCTTTTGCTGGTACTGTATCCGCGACCTGCTTTAGTGTTTTTATGGCACTGTCGATTTTAATTATAAAAATCATATGTAACAACGGCAACGAATCTATAAATAAGAGTTTGCAATCATGTTTACGTTAAATTCCCTTTAATTTTTCGTTAATTTTCTTCAGTGTTTCATCTAAAGGTAGAAATTTGAAGTAAATCGGCCAAGATCTTTTAGAGATTTTTGGTAGCAACCTTTCCCCTTTATCTATTACATACTTAAATGTTTGCAGCCGCCGAGCCGAGAGGACGTGCAGCAGAGCAGCAGCAGCAGCAGCACTTGCGTGATAAACTGTAAATTAATTTAGTCTTTAATCAAAATATCCACGGGTGTACTGCCGGTGTACAGTGTTCAACGGGCACAATATTTCGGCGATCATACATGTCGCCATCATCTGGTGAACTGACGGACTGAGCTGCCGCGACCGAACCCAGTTCCCTCTGAGCAGCCATAGCGTACGGATCTCCGTGCCGGCACGTTCACAGGAGCTCAGTCCGTCAGTTCACCAGATGATGGCGACATGTATGATCGCCGAAATATTGTGCCCGTTGGACACTGTAGACCGGCAGTATACCCGTGGATATTTTTATTATTAAATACGCCGGGAGAAACTCAAGAATGACAATTTAGTCTTTGTTTTTTGTTCACATGCTTCTGCAAAGAATTTTTTTGTGTAGATCAATGATTAGAAAAATAGTCGCAGTTTTTTTGTTGTTGCATAAATCTTGTGAATATCCTTGTGTAGGGCGGCTTCCTAGTGTAAATTTTCAGTGTAGAGAGATATTTATTTCTGTTTAATAGCTTGCGGTCTCACAGTACAGTGAGAAATCCACACACCGACTTTTAGTGTTACTTTATACACTTTTGGTATACTTTTAAATTCAGTAGCGCCATTTGAGACTTTATATCTATTTTATACACAGTGCTATATGGCCAGGGAGTGTGCTTGTTGTGAGCTTGTTGTGAGGAGAATTGGCTGCTGTCCGTAAACAGCTGGAAGTTGCGTTGGCTACTGTCGACAAGCTTCTAGCTGATGCTCAAAGTTGCGGTGACGGGGCGCCAGTTACGAGACCTGCGACACCTTTGGTGCCATTGGAATCCCCTGGTGACCCGGGCGTCGCTGCGGCTTTCGATACGCAACATCTGACCGGTCCGTCCTCACTCCAGAGTGGGTGGAAGGCAGTGGTGGGTTCGCGTGTCTCTGGGCGGAAGGTGAAAGAGGGAGCAGGCCGTGCGGCTGGCTCCCTGCGTCTTAGCAACAGGTACGAGGTGCTACCCAGTGTTGATGATAAATCTGAGCCAGCACAGGATGCCTCCCCCTCCCAGGGGACACCACCTTATAGTGGGCACCTTCAGCGCCGGGCGGGAGGGTTTGCGTGCTTCGGCGAAGTCGAGAGCTATGCTGGCGGTAGCATAGCTACTGGCAGGGTCTCCCAAGCCGGACTGGTCTCGACAGAGGAGCCAGACAAAGTGTGTCCCACAACATAGGGCAGGGAGGGCTCTAGAGGCGTAGTGAAGCCAGCTTCCCTAGAGGAGTAAACCTCATACAAATCCTGGTCCTCCAGGTTGGGGGTTGGGCATGGGGCTAATAACCCCATACTGTAAAAAAAGAATATTACGGAAATTCAACAGAAGCCTCGGAAACTGGATGGAAAGCATGTATCACGACCCCGGCAAAGGAAACGGATAAAGGATCTAACAGTAGCATCATGGAATGTGAGGACAATGCTTCAGCCTGGAAAAATGAAAGAAATAGCCAATGAAATTTTAAAATTCAAATATGATATTGTAGGGCTACAGGAAATAAGATGGCATGGGAATGGGCAGATAGATAAACCTGAGTACTCATTGGTATATAGTGGACCAGAAGAAAGAACAGGCCAACTTGGAACAGGGTTTATAATAACTAGGGAAGTTAGGAAAAGCCTTCTAGAATTTGAACCCATAAATGAAAGGATGTGCAGACTCAGACTAAAAGGTAAATTTAGGAATATATCAATAGTTAATGCACATGCACCAACAGAGGAAAAAGAGGATATAATTAAAGAACAGTTCTATGAAGTAATTACTATTAAAAACAGTCTTGATCACGATTTATTTTATAAGGTGACCGGTTTCGACCACTACTGTGGTGATCTTCAGACCATTGAGTGGAAACCCCTTTCTGTTGGATTCTCCAACAGAAAGGGGTTTCCACTCAATGGTCTGAAGATGACCACAGTAGTGGTCGAAACTGGTCACCTTATAAAATAAATCGTGATCAAGACTGTTTTTAATAGTAATTATTTACAAGACATTGATCACTGCTGTTCCCATAATGCATTCAAAAGTTCTATGAAGACTTGGAAAAAGTATGCTGTGCAGTACCTAAATATGACCTGATGCTAGTAATAGGAGATTTTAATGCAAAAATAGGGAGGAATGGACATCCATATGGAGTTTCTGGAAAATATTCACTACATGAAGAAAACAATGAGAATGGAGACTTACTATGCCAATTCGCAGCAAGGAATAAAATGATTATTAAAAGTACCTGCTTTCCACATAAAAGGATCCATCTGGGTACTTGGAAATCTGCAGCCAATGGAGTAGTCAATCAGATTGACCATATTTTAGTGATTGCACGCCACTCCACGTCAGTTACGGATGTACGGAGCTGCAGAGGACCAAACTGTGATTCAGATCACTTTTTGATAAAATCAGTCTTGAGAGAGAAACTGTCACTAACAAAGGGCAACAGAATGGGAAAGATGATGAAATGGAATACAGACAAACTGAACATCCCTGATGAAGTAAAAAAATACCAAGTAACACTAAGCAGAAAGTTGAGCAATGAAGAGACCACAGTAGGAGTAGATGAAAGGTGGAACAGGTTTGAAAAAGCCATTAAGGATGCTGCAGAGGAAATAATAGGCATAAGAAGGAACAGAAGAACCCAGGAGTGGTTTGATGAAGATTGCAGGTCAGCAATAGAGGAAAAGAACAGGGCAAGAACAAAAGTGCTACAGAGAGAAACCAGAAATAATGTGGAACAATATAGAGAATTAAGGAGAAGAGCTAACAGACTGTGCAGGAGAAAGAAAAGAGAGTGGAATAAGAAGAAATTTCAAGAACTAGAAGAACTAAAGGAACAGAGTGAAATAAGAAAGTTCTATCATGCCATAGGCAAAATGAAGAATAGATTCCAACCAAAAACAACGGCCTGTTCCAGTAAAGATGGGAAAATGATAAGGGAGGAAGAACAGATAGTGGGAAGATGGGCAGAGTATTTCAAAGATACACTAAGCACCAGCCTAGAAGATGAAGAGACAGCTGTACAGGCGGGAAGAGTGGAGCTGGAAGTAGACAATGAAACCAATGAGGCAAGAAAGCCAACACTACAAGAGGTCTCCCAGGCTGTGCACAAGTCAAAAAACAATCGAGCCCCTGGGAAAGACAGCATAATTGCTGAATTAATAAAAACTGGTGGTGAGGCTGTAATAAAGGAACTGCACCCATTAATATCAGATATATGGGAAACAGAAACTATGCCGGATAATTGGAAAATTGGAATAATAGTCCCCATTTATAAGAAAGGGGACAGAACAGCATGTGAAAGCTATAGAGGTGTAACACTCCTAAGTGCAGCTTATAAGATCTTCACAAGTATATTAAACGAAAGGATACATAAGTGTGCAGAAGGTATACTAGGGGAATATCAGTGTGGCTTTCGACCAGGCAGAGGAACAACGGATCAAATATTTGTGATAAGGCAAATGATGGAAAAGTTCTATGAATATGATATAGATCTGCATTTCTTATTCATCGATTTCAAACAAGCCTTTGACAGTATAAATCGGCAAGAACTATACAGAGTACTGAAAGAAGTTGGTATATGTGCTAAATTAATAAGACTAATCAGAATGACAATGACAGAGACAAGAGCAAACGTAAAGGTCCTTCGCAGAACAAGTGATGGCTTTGACTTTAATAAAGGTGTGAAACAAGGGGATAGTCTCTCCACTGTCCTATTAAACATAGCCCTGCATAGTGCAGTAAATAAAATCAACAAAAGAGGGACCATATTTATGAAAACTAGCCAGATATGTGCATACGCTGATGACATTGCTGTAGTAGGAAGAAATACCAATACACTCCTAGAAACATACCGGGCAATGGAAACAGAAGCCGTAAAAATTGGCCTCATAGTAAATGAAAACAAAACAAAATATATGGTAATGTCACAATCTGAGGCCAGAAGAACCCCTAAAAACCTAAACATCAATGGGAAATGCTTCAATGGAGTGTCCTCTTTTAACTACTTGGGAGCCCTAATAACAAATGATAACAGTATTGGAAAGGCTATAAGGGAAAGAATACAAGCAGGAAACAGAGCTTACTTTGCAAATATGCAGCTTTTCAAAAATAGCCTTGTTACAAGAAAAACTAAACTGCTAATATATAATTCCCTAGTCCGCCCAGTTATCACATATGGCTCAGAGGTATGGACGTTGACAGACCACGATAAAAATGCTCTAAGAAGCATTGAGCGGAAAATACTACGCAAAATCTATGGGCCAATAAGGGAGGAAGAAGGCTGGAGAATACGCTACAATGCCGAATTACAAGAGTTAATACAAGGCAGGGACATAGTAAAATTTGTGAAATCTCAGCGAATACGATGGCTAGGACACTTGGAGAGAATGGCAGAGGATAGAATTCCAAAGAAAATGATGAAAGATATGATCCATTCAGTTAGGCGAAAAGGGAGACCTAGAAGAAGATGGATCGATGAGGTAATAATGGATATCAGCAATATGGGAGTCCGGGGGTGGAAAAGAGCAGCAAAGAACCGAGAAGTGTGGAGGGAGATTGTTGAAGAAGCCAAGGCTCACGAAGGGCTGTAGAGCTACTGAAGAAGAAGATTGGTAATTTTCCTGATCATGCCATTGTAATAGGGGGTGACTTCAACTTACCAGGTATAGATTGCGAGTGTTATGTCATCAAAACTGGTGCCACAGAGTGGGATTCGTGTGGCGTTGTTCTGGATGTCTTGTCCGAAAATTACCTTGAGCAGATAGTAAGGGTAACGTCTTAGACCTCCTGGCAACAAAAAGTCCTGAACTTATCGAATCAGTTAACGTAGAGGAAGGTATCAGTGATCACAAGGCTGTGACAGTATCCTTGACCACGGGTCCTACAAGGAATGTTAAGAAAAGTTGGAAGATACATTTGCTCAGCAAGGGTGACAGGATACAAATTTCAGAATATCTCAGCAGTCAGCATTCGGTGATGAGGACGAAGATGTGGAGAACAAATGGAAAAAATTCGAAGGCATCGTTCAATATGCCACAGACAAGTATGTTCCGAGTAAAGTTTTAAGGGATGGCAAAGATCCGCCATGGTTTAATAGCCGTGTTAGAAAAGTGCTACGTAAACAAAGAGCACTTCATCTCAGATTCAAGAGAAGCAAAAACCTAGCTGACAAAAAAAAAAAAAAAAAAAAAAAAAAAGCTGAACGAAGTGATAATGAGCGTAAGGAGAGCAATGAGAGAAGCGTTCAATGATTTTGAAATTAAGACGTTGTCAACCGACCTGAGTAAAAACCCTAAGAGATTTTGGTCGTATGTAAAATCAGTAAGTGGGTCAAATTCATCTATTCATTCTCTCAGCGACCACACCAGCATCGAAACGGAAGATAACAAAGAGAAGACCGAAACACTGAATTCGGTCTTCTGAAGTTGTTTCACCGCGGAAGATCGAAACACCGTTCCTCCTTTCAATCGTCGTGCAAACGTCGAAATGACAGATATTGAGATAACCGATCGCGGAATTGAAAAGCAGCTACAACCGCTTAGTAGTGGAAAGGTTCACGACCAGATGAGATACCTATAAGATTCTACGAAGAACTTGCTCCCCTTCTAGCAGTAATTTATTGCAGATCGCTTGGGCAACGAAAGGTACCTAACCACTAGAAAAAAGCGTAGGTCCTTCCCGTTCTTAAGAAAGGCCGTAAGACAGATCCACACTATTATAGACCTATATCGTTGACGTCAATCTGTTATAGAATTATGGAAAATGTTTTATGCTCAATAATTATGACGTTCTTGGGAAATGAACATCTCCTCCATAAAAACCAACATGTTGTTGTTGTTGTGGTCTTCAGTCTTGAGACTGGTTTGATGCAGCTCTCCATGCTACTCTTTCCTGTGCAAGATTCTTCATCTCCCAGTACCCGCTGCAACCTACATCCTTCTGAATCTGCTTAGTGTATTCATCTCTGCGATTTTTACCCTCCACGCTGCCCTCCAATATTAAACTGGTGATCCCTTGATGCCTCAGAACATGTCCTACCAACCGATCCCTTCTTCTAGTCAAGTTGTGCCACAAACTTCTCTTCTCCCCAATCCTATTCAATACTTCCTCATTAGTTATGTGATCTACCCATCTTATCTTCAGCATTCTTCTGTAGCACCACATTTCAAAAGCTTCTATTCTCTTCTTGTCCAAACTATTTATCGTCCGTGTTTCGCCTCCATACATGGCTACACTCCATACAAATACTTTCAGAAACGACTTCCTGACAAACCTACACTCGATGTTAACAAATTTCTCTTCTTCAGAAATGCTTTCCTTGCCATTGCCAGTCCACATTTTATATCCTCTCTACTTCGACCATCATCAGTTATTTTGCTCCCCAAATGGCAAAACACCTTTACTACTTTAAGTGTCTCATTTCCTAATCCAATTCCCTCAGCATCACCCGACTTAATTCGAAAACCAACATGGATTCCGCAAACAGAGATCCTGCGAAACTCAGCTCGCTCTGTTCCTCCATGAGGTCCACAGCACAGTGGACAATGGCGCTCAAGTCGATGCCGTGTTCCTTGATTTCAGTAAAGCATTTGACTCCGTCCTGCATTGCCGTTTAATGAAAAAAATACGAGCTTACGGAGTATCGGAGCAGACCTGCGTCTGCATTCAAGACTTTCTTGCAGATAGAACTCAACACGTCGCTCTTAACGGAACTAAATCGACAGATGTAAAGGTAATATCTGGAGTACCGCAGGGAAATGTGATAGGACCGTTGCTTTTTGCAATGTATATAAATAATCTTTAAGGCTATTCGCAGCGGATGCAGTTGTTGTAGCAAAGTAGCAACGCCAGAGGATAGTAAGAATTTCCATAACGACCTGCAGAGAATTGATGAATGGTGCAGACTCTGGCAGTTGACCCTGATCGTAAATAAATGTAACATATTGCGCATACATAGGAAAAGAAATCTGCTACTGTACAGCACCACTATTGATGACAAACAGCTGGAGACAGCGTCTTCCGTAAAATATCTAGGCGTAACTATCCAGAGCGACCTTGAGTGGAATGACCACATAAAACAGATAGGGGGAAAAGTAGACACCAGACTCAGATTCAAGGGAAGAATCTTAAGGAAATGTGACTCACCCACGAACGAAGTGGCTTCTAATGCGCTTGTTCGCCCGATTCTTGAGTATTGTTCATCTATCTGGGGTCCCTATCAGGTATGAGTGATAGAGGAGCTAGAGAAGATCCAACGAAGAGCGGTACGTTTCGTTACGAGATCGTTTAGCGGGCGAGAGAGCGTTTATTTTTTTTTTGGTCGTCAGTCTACTGACTGGTTTGATGCGGCCCGCCACGAATTCCTTTCCTGTGCTAACCTCTTCATCTCAGAGTAGCACTTGCAACCTACGTCCTCAATTATTTGCCTGACGTATTCCAATATCTGTCTTCCTCTACAGTTTTTGCCTTTTACAGCTCCTTCTAGTTCCATGGAAGTCATTCCCTCATGTCTTAGCAGATGTCCTATCATCCTGTCCCTTCTCCTTATCAGTGTTTTCGACATATTCCTTTCCTCTCCGATTCTGCGTAGAACCTCCTCATTCCTTACCTTATCAGTCCACCTAATTTTCAACATTCGTCTATAGCACCACATCTCAAATGCTTCGATTCTCTTCTTTTCCGGTTTTCCCACAGTCCATGTTTCACTACCATACAATGCTGTACTCCAGACGTACATCCTCAGAAATTTTTTCCTCAAATTAAGGCCGGTATTTGATATTAGTACACTTCTCTTGGCCAGAAATGCCTTTTTTGCCATAGCGAGTCTGCTTTTGATGTCCTCCTTGCTCCGTCCGTCATTGGTTATTTTACTGCCTAGGTAGCAGAATTCCTTAACTTCATTGACTTCGTGACCATCAATCCTGATGTTAAGTTTCTCGCTGTTCTCATTTCTTTTATTTCCATCATTGCTTCCTCGATGTACAGATTGAAGAGTAGGGGCGAAAGGCTACAGTCTTGTCTTACACCCTTCTTAATACAAGCACTTCGTTCTTGATCGTCCACTCTTATTATTCCCTCTTGGTTGTTGTACATATTGTATATGACCCATCTCCCCCTACAGCTTACCCCTCCTTTTTCAGAATCTCGAACAGC
Organism: Schistocerca americana; assembly: GCF_021461395.2. Classification (NCBI taxonomy): domain Eukaryota; kingdom Metazoa; phylum Arthropoda; class Insecta; order Orthoptera; family Acrididae; genus Schistocerca; species Schistocerca americana. The sequence continues at coordinate 136,500,989 of NC_060123.1, forward strand.
TTGCCCCATTTTATATTGTCGAACGCTTTTTCCAGGTCGACAAATCCTATGAAAGTGTCTTGATTTTTCTTTAGCCTTGCTTCCATAATTAGCCGTAACGTCAGAATTGCCTCTCTCGTCCCTTTACTTTTCCTAAAGTCAAACTGATCGTCACCAAGCGCATTCTCAATTTTCTTTTCCATTCTTCTGTATATTATTCTTGTAAGCAGCTTCGATGCATGAGCTGTTAAGCTGATTGTGCGATAATTCTCGCACTTGTGAGCTCTTGCTGTCTTCGGAATTGTGTGGATGATGCTCTTCCGAAAGTCAGATGGTATATCGCCAGACTCATATATTCTACACACCAACGTGAATAGTCGTTTTGTTGCCACTTCACCCAATGATTTTAGAAATTCTGATGGAATGTTATCTATCACTTCTGCCTTATTTGACCGTAAGTCCTCCAAAGCTCTTTTAAATTCCGATTCTAATACTGGATCCCCTATCTCTTCTAAATCGACTCCTGTTTCTTCTTCTATCACATCAGACAAATCTTCACCCTCATAGAGGCTTTCAATGTATTCTTTCCACTTATCTGCTCTCTCCTCTGCATTTAACAGTGGAATTCCCGTTGCACTCTTATTGTTACCACCGTTGCTTTTAATGTCACCAAAGGTTGTTTTGACTTTCCTGTATGCTGAGTCTGTCCTTCCGACAATCATATCTTTTTCGATGTCTTCTCATTTTTCCTGCAGCCATGTCGTCTTAGCTTCCCTGCACTTGCTATTTATTTCATTCCTCAGCGACTTGTATTTCTGTATTCCTGATTTTCCCGGAACATGTTTGTACTTCCTCCTTTACCCATGGTTTCTTCGCAGCTACCTTCTTTGTACCTATGTTTTCCTTCCCAACTTCTGTGATGGCCCTTTTTAGAGATCAACTGTACTGCCTACTGCGCTATTCCTTATTGCTGTATCTATAGCGTTAGAGAACTTTAAACGTATCTCGTCATTCCGTAGTACTTCCGTATCCCACTTCTTTGCGTATTGATTCTTCCTGACTAATGTCTTGAACTTCAGCCTACCCTTCATCACTACTATATTTTGATCTGAGTCTATATCTGCTCCTGGGTACGCCTTACAATCCAGTATCTGATTTCGGAATCTCTGTCTGACCATGATGTAATGTAATTGAAATCTTCCCGTATCTCCCGGCCTTTTCCAAGTATACCTCCTCCTCTTGTGATTCTTGAACAGGGTATTCGCTATTACTAGCTGAAACTTGTTACAGAACTCAATTAGTCTTTCTCCTCTTTCATTCCTTGTCCCAAGCCCATATTCTCCTGTGACCTTTTATTCGACTCCTTCCCCTACAACTGCATTCCAGTCGCCCATGACTATTAGATTTTCGTCCCCCTTTACATACTGCATTACCCTTTCAATATCCTCATACACTTTCTCTATCTGTTCATCTTCAGCTTGCGACGTCGGCATGTATACCTGAACTATCGTTGTCGGTGTTGGTCTGCTGTCGATTCTGATTAGAACAACCCGGTTACTGAACTGTTCACAGTAACACATCCTCTGCCCTACCTTTCTATTCATAACGAATCCTACACCTGTTATACCATTTTCTGCTCCTGTTGATATTACTCGATACTCATCTGACTAGAAATCCTTCTCTTCCTTCCACTTCACTTCACTGACCCCTACTATATCTAGATTGAGCCGTTCATTTCCCTTTTCAGATTTTCTAGTTTCCCTAGCACGTTAAAGTTTCTGACATTCCACGCCCCGACTCGTAGAACGTTATCCTTTCGTTGATTATTCAATCTTTTTCTCATGGTAACCTCCTCCTTGGCAGTTCCCTCCCGGAGATCCGAATGGGGGACTATTCCGGAATCTTTTGCCAATGGAGAGATCATCATGACACTTCTTCAAATACAGGCCACATGTCCTGTGGATACACGTTACGTGTCTTTAATGCAGTGATTTCCATTGCCTTCTGCATCCTCATGTCGTTGATCATTGCTGATTCTTCCGCCTTTAGGGGCAATTTCCCACCCCTAGGACAAGAGAGTGCCCTGAACCTCTATCCGCTCCTCCTCCCTCTTTGACAAGGCCGTTGGCAGAATGAGGCTGACTTCTTATGCCGGAAGTCTTCGGCCACCAATGCTGATTATTTATCAAAATTTAGGCAGTGGCGAGGATCGAACCCGGGACCGAAGACGTTTTGATTATGAATCAAAGACGCTACCCCTAGACCACGGGTGGGCTCTAAGAGAGCGTTACGGCGATGCTAAAGAAAATCCACTGGCAGACGTTACAAGAGAGACATTGTGCGTCACGGAGAGATTTACTATAGAAATTTCGGGACAGCACTTTTCCGGTAGTAGTCAGACAACTTATTACTCCCCCTTCATACATCTCGCGTATTAAACATGATGAGAAATTTCGAGAAATTAGAGCCAATACAGAGGCTTTCCAACAATCTTTCTTCTCAAGCATTATTCGCTAGTGGAACAGGGTTGGAGGGATCAGATAGTGGTACCGAAATTACCCTCCACCACACACTATTAGGTGGCTTGCGGAGTATGATGTAGATATAGATGTAAATGTTTTGAGACTGATAACGAAATCTTATGTGGACAGTGGTTTCCCTCTTATCTTGAAGGTAAAGCGTGCAAAATTTCATCAAAATCGTAATGAAACTGTAGATTTGTATGAATTACAAACAAACAAACAGACACTTCTTTACATACCTAGATATTTCGACGACCGACCCAGCCTTCTTCTTCAGGAGCTGCGAGTTTTGCTGTCATGCGTACTCGCTGCCTGCGTTCCAGCCAGACTGGGAACTTTTATTGTTGGTATCGCGGCGTCCACTGCGGCCTTTGATGTTGTTTTGGTTTTCAGAGCTCGTACTGATACTCCATGAAACGAAAATTGCCTCAGCGTTTTCCAGCTGTGACGAATGTGACAGTCGGCGATATTTTAATAAACTGAGTGCCTGACCCCAAGCGTTACTTAAATTGAAACAGCCGTCCCTTCTTATTAGGCTTTCTGACATGAGCAAAATACCAGACTAAAACAACGCAGCAAATCATCTGTCGCCGAGCACTGCCTCGAATATAATCGTGGAATAAAATACGATGAGATCAACATCGTGGGGCAGACGCCAAATATTTGGGCCAGCATAATTGCACGGTTATCATGATATAGGGGCTAAGAGCGAGTTTTCCATAAATAGTGTTTTCTATTTCGTTAGGTGGTATGTGAACATGCTTTCACAATGGTGGCTGATGTAGGTACTACGAAGGGCAGTAGATAGCATGAAACGTAACTCTTATGAATTGTTCATGCTAAATGGGATAAGTGTAAAATGTGTTTAAACGAATTGGCAGTAGTGGACGTGGAAATTATACACTTCCGCTTGCTCCCGCCGTTTTGTAGCGTGACTCTTGTGTGCTTTATTGGAGGGTACAAGGGATCCTGACAACAATATGAATAATTCAGCAAAGGAAAGTGACAGAAAAACTGGTAACTCTAAAAGAAAGTGGAAGCAAAGGCGAGGAAACATTTTGTCTCTGATGATTTGATGAATACTATAGGAACTGATCACAATAAGCAAACATTTAAAGTTCTTCAGATGAAAGGCATTTATTTGATGGACTTTCAGCAAACAGCTGATATTATCATTAACACAAATGAGGTTAATATTAGTTCTACCTCATGGATTAAAATCTCCACGCCTAGGTAGTTCAGATAAAGGACGTTTGGTGAAATAGAGGGATGGGATATGATAAGAGTGTTGAAAAAAAGGTGTCTAAGTGAAGATTTCAGAACGATCACATTCAGTGAGGTCTCTAGTGCAAAAGAATTGTATCCGGAGAAGAACACAGGACTCAGAAGTGTGATGGAATACCTTCCCGACACGGGCAAACAATTATACACTGAACTCCGCCAAGACCAAACAGCAAAATGATTGCTAGAGGGAGAAATATTACAAAACTTCTTTGGTGGACTTAGACCGCTTAGCATTCCAGCCCAAATCTGTTTAGAAAATCAGTGTTCACTTGTTATTTAGGGATCATGCAAAGTGATAACTTCCTTTCCTAAAGTCAACAAGCAAGTGTCAATGTGAAGTTAGTGCATATTTGTGTTCTTGTTATCTGAATAAAGTTTATTCTGAATAACTTAGAAAATACATTTTGTTACACATTCCCTATAGCGTGATAAATCTTCAGTTAAAACCTAATAAACAGGGACGGCGGTTTCAATGTAAACAACGCTTGGGTTCCGGAACTCAACTTATTAAAATGTCGTCGGCCACCAAAGCCAACAGAACTGGAGTACGCGAAGAGAATTTGGGTTTCATAGAATATAAGTGCGAGCTCTGAGAAAAAAATACATTATAGGGTGCAGTGGGGCGTCGCGAATCGAATGCGGCTATAAACAGTAGCATGAGACCAAGGATAGTTCACAGTCTGGCTGCACTGCAGGCAGCAAGTAGTCGTAACAGCAAAACTGGCAGCACCTGAAGAAGACGGATGCATCAGTCGTCGAAACATCGTGCAGTACGTGGTAACAACTCGATAGGAAACCCGGAAGCACGCTGTTAGTCTGAAAGAGGACGATAAGCGGCACGTGTTCGTCCTCTGGTCATGCGAAGTCGCGATTTCCAACTGAAACGTCGCGGTGGCGTTAGACATACGTAATATGCGGAACAAACACTGGTAGCAGTTACTTCTGTAAAATATCTGGGAGTATGCGTACGGAACGATTTGAAGTGGAATGATCATATAAAATTGATTGTTGGTAAGGCGGGTGCCAGGTTGAAATTCATTGGGAGAGTCCTCAAAAAATGTAGTCCATCAACAAAAGTGGTGGCTTACAGAACACTCGTTCGACGTATACTTGAGTATTGCTCATCAGTGTGGGATCCGTACCAGATCAGGTTGACGGAGGAGATAGAGAAGATCCAAAGAAGAGCGGCGCGTTTCGTCACAGGGTTATTTGGTAAGCGTGATAGCGTCACGGAGATGTTTAGCAAACTCAAGTGGGAGTCTCTGCAAGAGAGGCGCTCTGAATCGCGGTGTAGCTTTCTGTCCAGGTTTCGAGAGGGTGCGTTTCTGGATGAGGTATCGAATATATTGCTTACCCCTACTTATACCTCCCGAGGAGATCACGAATGTAGAGAGATTCGAACGCGCACGGAGGCTTTCCGGCAGTCGTTCTGCCCGCGAACCATATGCGACTGGAACAGGAAAGGGAGGTAATGACAGTGGCACGTGAAGTGCCGTCCGCCACACACCGTTGGATGGCTTGCGGAGAATAAATGTAGATGTAATATCCGTTATGTAGTCACGCCATTTGCTAACTATAGGAACGGCATTTTTCGTTATTAAAAATAAGCTCGTGTAGAGGTGCAAGTTAAATCAACATATACCGCACCCATGTACGAAAGTATCAGTTGGATAGTTTCCGGACAAAGTGTTACATTTGTGTACACCAATTTACACCACCAACCACCACCCTACTCTCAAATACCCTTTTATCTGTCATGTGGAATCACGTAAGAGCTTTGGTGGCCCTAATGTGTACCTGTAATTTCCAGCCTCACTGAGTGTGCTTGGTCTGGAACCGCGTGATCACTACGATCGCAGGTTCGAATCCTGCCTCGGTCATGGATGTGTGTGATGTCCTTAGGTTAGTTAGGTTTAAGTAGTTCTGGAGAGTCTCTTCGGGTTTGCTGCCTAACATCAAGTTGACTCGATATTTCGGCGATCCGGCTGGTCGCCATTTTCAGGAAAATGCTGCTTCTGCTGGTGAGTCCCGCTGAGAACTGACGCCAGGCTGCAAATCGAAGTCCTATATAGGCCACCGTTCAGTACACGGCGCATGCGCATCTCATCACGGTTGCTGCCCTCCAAGACGGGGAGGTGGCGCTGCCCTTAGTGTAACACTGCTGGCAACGATATATCGCACTCAGGGCCGCACCGAAGAATGTTCAATTTTGATACGAGATAATACAGGATTCCACGTCTTGCTAAGCGGAAACCCATTGTCTCTGTTGATTAAATTATCAGCCGACCTAATTTCAATCGCCTCTTTATAGACACTGTTCCAAAAACCGGAAATGTTGGCAGCTACCATAGTTTCATCAAATTTCATACTGTGTCCCTCATTTAAGCGGTGTTCTGCTACTGCCGATTTTTCCGGCTGTTGTAGCCTCGTATGACGGCGATGTTCCACACACCTGTCATGCACTGTTCGAATCGAACGGCTAATGTAAGCTTTCCCACATTGACACGGAATTTTGTACACACCTTGTTTCCTAAGCCCGAAATCATCTTTCACAGAGTCGAGCAGTGCCCTAGTCTTAGAAGGTGGACGGAACACACTCTTAATCTTAAAGTTCCTTAAAATTCGTCCAATCTTAAACGATTAGCCTCCAGCATACCTACGTAATCACATTAAGTAGTTCTAAGTCTAGGGGACTGATGACCTCAGATGTTAAGTCCCATAGTGCTCAGAGCCATTTGAACCATTTGGGAAATCTTTTCACATGAGTTACTTGAGCACACCCTTTTACGCCTTGTGTACGCAGTACTACCGCCATCTCATATGCGCCTATCGCTGCCTCATGACTTCTGTGACCTCTGTGTCTTACACGCTACAGTTCTGAGCCCTGTAGCGGCAGAGGAGTGCAAATTGCGGCGGCGAAGTCGACCGAGTATCATGCATGACATGTAATACCGCGACCGATATTGAGAACAGGATTGAAAGATTCGGAGGCGTTACATTCCAGCGCGCTCTCATACAACAAGGGTGGCTGGGATGTAGAGGTGCCTTGCGTCAGTAAGAGTTGCGCGAGCAAGTACGTTTTAATCGGCAGCTCTCGCTCCAAGTCTCGTGCGGTGTTCTCAGCAGCCACAGCGGCAGCGGCAGCGGCGGGCGGTTGCGTCAGCGTGTAGATGGGCCGTAAAAACTGCAGCGCCGCCTGCGTTGCATGACGCTCCGTGGCTGCGGCTGCGGCCAACTTGCGGGAACGTCTCGCCAGCAGCCGCAGCCGCCGGCTGACGTGCCGCGCAGGTGCTCAGCAGCCACTGGCCGACACACTGACGTGGGCCGCCGCGCAGTCGGGTACCTACTGACACGTCCCTAAGCATCTCGCAACAGGGCTTCCGTGGAGATCACGTTTACCTCCGAGAAGCCCAGTTTCACGTATCCTGCATGGAGACACGAAGGAATTACCGACAATGGCTGTAAGCAGGCAATGATTGAAGAGTTGAAAATTTATGCCGCACCAGGTTTCGAACCCAGGACTCCTGTTTACTGGGCACATGCTCTGGCCACTAAGCCATCCGTACACAGTGGTCATTGCATCTGCACGGATTACTCTAGCACCCGTCTCGTCAGACGCAATTCTCAGCTTATTCACACACTACTGACGTAGTCACCCTGACTATTGTCCTCATTACTCGAGGCGTTTCTCCGATTCCCGAAAGAGTTCGAGCCTGCCTGGTGAACAGTAGACCCGGATTTGAGTCCCAGTCCGGCACAAATTTTCAACATTTCCTATTGATTTTAATCAATGCCTGCTTTCAGCCAATGGTTGTAATTCCTTTGTGTCTTAATTCATAATGACTGCTGAATCAAACTGGTGTCTGTTTCCAGAACGGTGTCTGTTCTTTCGGAAATGACCGAAAGGACAGACACCACATATACAAACTGTATGCCGTCCTGCATCCGAGCCTTTAGGGAACGAGTTAGTGTAGCAATGTATCAATATTTTAGTTTTCGCAATGTAAGACTAATTAAAAGAGCAAAAGTAGCAGTGAGGGCGTAGATGGAACGAGTTCTAACTGTGTTTCAGATCCCTTTATTTCAACCAAAACACTAGTTACAAGTTCCGTACAGGTTGGATTCACAACGAATGAACACTGTAAAATATTGCAGCCCAGTGAATAAATCCCAGGTTAACTGCTACAAAGCTGTGGCCGAGCGGTTCTAGGTGCTACAGTCCGAAACCGCGCTGCTGCTATGCTCGCAGGTTCGAATCCTGCCTCGGGCATGGATGTGTGTGATGTCCTTAGGTTAGTTAGGTTTAAGTAGTTCTAAGTCTAGGGGACTGATGACCTCAGATGTCAAGTCCCATAGTGCTTAGAGCCATTCAAACCATTTTGAACTGCTACAAGAAATCCATCCAGGGGCACACCAACGATGACGGAAGCCAGTGCGTATATTGTAAACATATAATGGTGTAGACTGAATACGACCATTGACTTGTATTTTTTTATCTTTATTTTATCCCCCCTCGCCCCATATGGGCGGTTGGGGGGAGGGGGAAGGGGCTGTCAGCTGTATAGTCAATTCGCTCTTCGGCCAGTTGGACAAGTAAAACTAAATTAGATGAAAAACCACTAACACCGATGTAAGATATTTACAAGGATTTAAAACAGTTTGAAGAGTGAAATAAATGTAAGTATTTGTATGTACAAGAAACAAAGTGTATTTTTTCTTTAAGACAAAAATAGTAATAATAAAAGCTTAAAACGAGAAAAGGGTACATTAAAAACACTTAGAACAGGGTTTAAAACACTGGTCTTAAAAGAAGCAATCACTGTCACTAAAACTGAAAGGACCTGTCCTACGTCGCCTATGTTGAAGCCGGCCGCTGTGGCTGAGCGGTTCTAGGCGCTTCAGTCTGGAACCGCGCGACCGCTACGGTCGCAGGTTCGAATCCTGCCTCGGGCATGGTGTGTGTGGTGTCCTTAGGCTAGTTAGGTTTAAGTAGTTCTAAGTTCTAGGGGACTGATGACCTCAGATGTTAAGTCCCATAGTGCTCAGAGCCATTTGAACCTATGTTGAACGCTAAAAAGTTTGGTGTGCAGGAGGATAGGAGGGTAGTGGATTAAGTAAGGGGACAAGTGCATGGTATCGATGGAATAGGAGTGCCTATTGGCTAATGAGAATGGGTGGGCGAGTAGATGGGGATGTTGGCGACGCCGAAGTGAAAAGGGGGGTAGGAAAAGATGTTGGGATGGAAAAAATAGTGGAGGGAAATAGATTTTGTGAAGCGGAAAGGGAGGGAGCTCTGATGAGGTGGAATGTGTTGGGTGGACATGATGTTGGTAGGATGGGTAAACATCGGGACGGAGTTGATAATCTCTGCCTGTTGTCGCTTTGGGGAAGCTTAATCCTTCTCTGGACGGCGCGTTAACAGCCCGGTGCTGAGAGCTCGCTGCCTGCTGCGGGTATGCGGCCAGGCCGGTGTTGGGAACGAGTAATCAGTCTCGTCATTTACTGAGAGCTTCTGTGAGGCCGAATAACTGTGTGCTGAGTTGAAAGAAGATGGTAGAAGGCATAGAAAATATTCCTTCGGAATTCCTTGAAATCATAGGAGGAAGTGCCAAGCGAACGATTATTCGCATTAGTGTCTTAAAAGGAGTCGTTTGTCTGTGGAGGTTGTTCGTATTACTTTATACATAAGTGAGAACGTGTGATGGGGACCTTAATTCGCTTCACGCGATCACAGTAGCTACGGCCACAACCTGCATGTACATCAACATTTAACATGATTTAGACTAGAAACATAAAAATATAAATTTCACATGATTTTACCGTCGAGTGACATAATGAATACTACCCCAGATGTGAAGGAAACTTTAAAATGGAAAAACTGGAACTCTTACGCAGGTTTTGTCACTATGCCAGAATACATAACATTAATACACGCTAGCGGAATGGTTGAAGTTAAAATCCATCTAGTGTCGTGAAGTTAGTGTGTAAAGCTATGAAAACATATCACAGGACTTTCGGGTCAGTATCATCCACCCAATCCTGAAGATATTCAGACAAAGAGAAAAGAAAAGCCAGGATCTGTTAGATGAAGATTGCTTTAATTGCAGAAACGGAAAAGGTACTAGAGTGCCAATTCTGACGCTTGATAATGGAGGCAAGAGTTTCTGTAAACGTACACTTGAAGATGTAGAGAAATATCTTTGAGAGAATACATTTCAGTGATTGAAAGCACGCGTGAGAACACGCCAGACAAGTGGGTATCTCCTGTCTATACTAGTGTCTTAGCTCCAAACTCAAGAGGCGGTCACCAATAATCGCTGCCTCCCTAACATAGCGACTGAACTGGTGCTGATGGTTCACTCCCACCATGCCATGGGAATTCTCCGTATCCCATAGGCGGGAATTGGGAAGGGTGACGATACAGCCCCTCGCAAATGTAGCCTCATCTGTCAACAGGATGGATGACAGAAATCACAGCATCTGTGCGACAAACCAGCGACAAAAACGTGGCCGTGGATGCATGTACGTCAGTAATAAGGCATACACGTGTTGTAAGTGATACGAATATTGGCAGTTGTCCTGGAGAATGTTCCAAAAGTCGTCCACCTTACCTCATGCTGGTGGGCTTAAGTAAACTCCATCCGAAAAGCCTCGGAAGGCCAAAATGTATCGACTCACCGCCATGTCGTCCTCAACTGACAGGATATGGAGTGGCATGTGATCAGCCGTTGTCAGCTTTCGTAACCAGAGCTCACTTCTCAATCAAGTAGCTCCTCAACTGGTCTCACTAGGGCTGAGTGCAGCCCACTTGCCACCAGCACTTGGCAGACCCAGACCGTCACCCATCCAAGTGCTAACCAAGCCCGACAGTGCCTTGGAACACATTTCTGAGCGTATGTCCATATGAGCTTTTTTTGTTCCTTATCCTCTGAGGGATCATTTCCTGCAGTTTGTCTCCATTTAGTAAAATTACCTTATACAGAGTGATCAGAAACACTCTGAAAAGCTTGAAGGGTGTTTCAGGGTAGGTTTTGCTGATTAATAGTTATTAAGAAAAATATTTGATACGTTACGCCGTTTTCGAGTTAATTAGCATTGAGGTTAGCCAATCAGGTCGTTGTGCGCACAGTTTAAGAGAGGTATCCTGTACTTTATGATGGTAGCTATATGTAAAGGTCATAGTAATGGTACCTAACAGGCTTTCGTTGAAGAAATGAACTTGACAAGGCTTGATTAGCTACTACTATAGGTGATAACGTGTTTTACTTAGTGTGAGTATGAACTTTTTTAAACTGTTACCCCGAGACAACACTCACCAGAAATAGAAACTAGGCGCTGTTACATGGAGAAGTCAAGTGGCCTAAAATTCCCGTTGCAGTGGTTGGATTAGTGCTTTCGTAATGCATTCTAATAGCAACAGAATCCAATGGTGCGATTTGTTTACCATGTCTGATGAGTCGCAACGCTACTGGGAATTCTTACTGCAAGAATTTAAGAACACGGTAGAGGAGAAGGTCGATCCGGGTAAGCATTTATTTCTTTTCCCAGAGCGTGCGATAATTGCGAGAATTACATAAGTTGCACTTCGTCAGTCCACTTGCAGATGGTAGTTAGCGCTCTTCTTCGAACATTTCAACATGCACTGCTCTCTCATTTAAGAAACTGCATTCGTTCTCGATCTGATTTCTTTTCGGACCGTACACAGTAGATTTACTCCACGAGAAGCAGCATCGTGTACAGAGAAGAGAACATTGTACTATGGTATAATTTCACACCACCGCTCTCCCTTCCCGTCATGGGCTGAGTTTATATATCGTGCATTTGATCATATTACAATGGGAACTATTTGAACATGTTCTGCTGGTAATCAAAAGGTAGAGCTCTCCACAAAATTTACAAAGAAATGTAAGCTCAGTCACGAGCAACTTCTCAGGCAATCCATGCGACACGTGGGTGGCCCACTGTCTGATTGCAGAATACTTCAAACTTCTTGAGTCTGAATACTTAACTAAATAATTCCTCCAACGCTATAAAGTGAGCTGCTAAGTCGCATGATCCTATCTTCACTACTACAAAAAGTAACAAAAAGCGAGCTTTGCCATGATGGACAATATAAGTAGTATACTACAAGGAAGCATTGCAACTCATGTTAGAAAATCCAACAGCATTTATCAAAAATTTATATCTTATGTAAGACTACTGAAGATGGAAGGGACACCTGGTTGTACAGACGGTAAGGCAATTTTATCCAAATGAGAAGCGTTTTTCCTTCGATTCATCGTTAAGGTAATTCTGTAGGCTCTTTCTAACCCATTATATTGAAAGAGACAAATCCTTTGATTTGTACACTCTCAAACGCTTAAGGAACAATTGGAATGTACTTTACCAACTGACACAATACACTATTTCGATATCTTATTTCAGGGCTGGAAATACCCTTTGGAAATCTACACAAACAGTCCATTCTGTGATACATAAAACACAGTGCAGAGTTTCCGTGCCTAAGAGGTCACAAATTTCCATCGAGGCCCCAGCAAATGAAATGATTCGTGATGGAAGTTTATTCGTTGCAGTTAAAAATAATTCTTCTGTGCAACGGCTCTGAAGAGCCACAATTGTCGCTACAGATCTCTGATCTGACGACTAATCTCACTTCAGCAATGAGCAGTGGATTGCCACTGTGAAAGACAAGTTCCTGGGAAAATCGTCGATAACACACGTTTACAGCTTCCATGGTTCACACCTCTGTACTTCGCCACGCCATACTCTACTTAATACTAGGCGTACAAGAGACCAGTCTTCTCTGAAATGAAGAAAATGAGAGTCGACAAATCCAGCGAGTACGTGGTTTACCATTGTCATTCGACTTAACCCATATCCTGCAAGAAATTTGTAACTGCCTACATGTTGTCCACTCCCTGGCTTCCTTTACGCCTCAACTGCCACTTCTTACAAGGACAGCTCTTGCATCAGCTACAGGCCAGAAATACGCCCTTCCTCGAGCGGACCAGCAACATTTTGTAATTTGGAGCCCATTAGCCAGCATTGGGACAGGATAGATTTACTTAGTTTACTACTAGATGGCGAAACGTAGCTCCTAACGGACTGTTCTTTACAAAGGGAACCAAAACTTACTTATTTTCTCCCTTGATAAACCCATAGAGTCCCACTGCTTGGGATACTCTTAGACTCGCCCCTTTTGTGTAGTTCGAGTCCATGCTCTCAATGTCCAGCCAAGAACCTTGTGTGACACATCCTTTACCAGCCATCCGCTGACCTTTGGAACATACATGCCAGATAGTGGCAATAATGGAATCAGATGAGTTCAGAAAACGGGGCCGTCACAATATCTGAGTGAAGATAAGTAAAGTAAAGAAGACCTTGCCTTTCATTGACGAAGAGACTGTACGATACTCTGATAGTGAAGAGGGCGTCGCTTGATTCTAAACGCTATGCTTAAACGAAAATTTTAGAAACACTTTTAGTTTTAGAAACCTGCGATTTTCACATTTTCGCGAGAAGTTGACCGTCTTGTGAAGACAAAATGTTTTTTTTTTTTCAGAATTCTGTATCAGAAACTGTATGTAGAGTGTTTTGCAGTGCTGTTACCCACTAACCTGTTTCAGGTACTATAGCGGGAAAACTTTGTGGGAATCTAACTGACGCAAGTTGCTCATAAACCCTTTTCAAAAGAGTTGTGATCCTCTGTGCACGCTCTCTTGCCGTGTTGATTACAGTGCACTCGACAGATCTCAGTGGGCTGCACTGAATCAAATAAATGGAGCTAAACTAACGAATGGAGAACAGAAAACTCCTAGATGAAGCTGTGTGGTTGACTGTATGTAAATATCCACAACAATTCCACCTACGGCCAATTCCAGGCGTTTATTGTGCGCGGGAAAAGGACTGTCACTAGTCTATCGCCTAGTTCCGAATTAATGTGTTTCTGTAATCGGCGTGACGTGGGTCGTGTGTGTGTAAGAAAGCGACAAGGTTCCAGATTTTAATCACAAATATTAATACAAGTTTCTTTTTAACACAAAAAATGAAGGGAAGGTAAAGGGGCTGTGGGATATACTACAGAAACGACGAAACGTATCCAGATGAGAGCCTTGAAATATGTCAGTTACATTACAACCGCGAACGTTTAGGCTTAGCTGTAGGTGTTTACACCAAGTATTGATTGATCCTTTCCAGATCTTGATACATATCATAAGAATTTTCAGGAATTTTCTTACGAACGGACGTTTTTTTTTTCCTCTGCGTCATCCACAAACAGCCTGGAACAGCTAACGACATTGCCTCAAACGTAATTTGCGTATATCGTGGATAGTAATGGTGTTATCACCCACCCTTGAGATATTCACTACGCCAGTTCTTTATCTCCTGAAGAGGCCTCCCCATCGGGGACGATGTCCTCAGTTCCGTCTCCGACAAAAATATCCTTTCAATCGCATATCCGTTCTGACATAGCTGATCCGTGCGCACGCCCTTCTGTCGATTCTGGTACTCGTTGAACGTCCTTGGTTGCGTCGCTGAGTTACGCCTCCTCGGGCGTCTGATGTGGTGTCGTTCTTGCCTAAACGCGAGGACGATTTAAGTTCGCACACTGCTCGCAGCTGGACTCAGTGGGCCGTTGGGTGAACGTCGGCCGGGAGTTTTTTATTTTCATTTTTTTAATTTGTTGGCTTTCGGTACGAGCCGCTACAGCCATTCCAACAGTGGGATATCATTTTACGACGACACGAATGTAAGGACAAAATAACACGCAATCCCTGAGCTGGCTGGGAATCGAACCCAGGTCCCTTCGGATAGCCGTCTGCCTTGCTGATCGCCCAGGTGCCACGGCGGACTCTGCAGGCAGTTGGCTGCTGGACGGAACCGTGGCTAGAGTTGCGGCTTGAGCCCAGTTGTCGCGCTGGGCTGCTCCCTGCGTGTGTGGATCGCTGGTGTTTACTCCCTGGTCCGCGTCTTCGCCTGCTGGAGAGTTGAGGCGCTATTTTGTCTGCGGGGTGACGAGGCCACATGCTACAGTTCGTTTTGGCGGGTTCCCTGCTACCTTGGTTGGTGGCAGCCTGCATTGTCCTTGATTCACTTCGGTCTAATGCAGGAAACACGGCGATCTCCATATTTGGCGGGAGTTGATGTGTTATTCGCGTGACAAATTTCTACTCTGTCACGACTATTTTTATTTATTTATTTATTTTCTTTTATTCTTGTCCGATCATTCTACTGGCTGTAGTTTGGCCGATGCATTATTGGTGGATTAGCATCCTGAAAGTCATCAAGCCGAGCGCTCAGTTGGCTGTTATTCTCACTTTGCACTATGGGTTTGTGCATTTGTAAATTCAATATTTTGCATTCCTGAAGTTAAACGCTTCCTCTCAAATTTAACACTAGTTCATACAATGTAAGCTTTCACGTTTGGTACTGACATCATTTAAAACTTCCGGGCCAGTAGGTCGTAGTCTCCGACTGCGGGAGATGTTTTCAAAGGTAAAATGGGGAATTGCATCCAGAACTCGAGGGAGCGCCGAATATGTGGGCTTTGCAGAGGCCACCGCACTCCAACACGTGACGTCGGCTGCGAGATTATCTCTGGAAGTGCCAACTGCCAACATTCTCGACTGAAAGTAATTGATCGTCATTCTTACGTTCTAGTGTTAACATCTAAATTTCACCAATTTAACTCCTTTCTCTTTTGTTTTAAAACTATGACGGTGCTTAAAAATTTTAATAGCCTGTATATACATACGGGCATGCCAATGCGATGTTATTGATATCACACTCATCTCACGGATTTTATTTCAGGATCACCCCCTTGGTAATGATGTTCCGTTACAGCCAATTAAGCCGTATGCCCCAGGCGGCAACTAGTCTTGTGTTCAACTAGACGGCTCTTAAGGCTCCTTTTTATGGTACCAATATAAACCCGACCACAACTACAAGAAATTTTATATACACCCGACGTAGCCAAAGGATGTCGTATACCTTTTGCCAATCTTATCTTCCTGGGTCTGAAGTTAGTTTCCACACCATACTTGCTCAACACTTTCCCAGTGCGATTTACAGTCGTACTGATGAACGGAAGGAGAACTTTGGGCGACCATCGTTTCTTGTCGATCCTGATTCTCTCCCTAGGGCGAAGTAGTCGATCTATCTCCTTGTTCAAAGAACCATTCTTCGTGAACGTCAACCGTAGATAAAAAAGCGGTCTGGTTAAAACCTTGTTGGACAGTGCGCACAAAATTTGTGAACCGACTCAGTTAAAAGGTGAGCCTGGACATCTACGAACTAACTTTCAGTTCCATTGATGAACTCACGTTCACAAAGCAACAAACTTTGCAGTCCTCAACACTCAAAATAATCCACAGAAATAATTTCTGTCCGCTATTTATTACCGCAGCCTGCGCAGCCCTCAGCAAATTCTCATCATTGACTCCCCTTCCATGTTGGCCGAAGACCCTAATGCACTGTCTTCGAACCCCGACAACTGCTGCAGTTGGCATGAAGGGCGATCGTCCAGAACATTCTAGAAAGGCAGCGATATTCGCAGTCCCGGCTGTCGATAACGCTACCCTCACACTCTCAACAACTCAGCAGCAGAGGTCAAAACCGTACTCTTTCGTTTGGGTATATTCGCAGTGCTACAACCTTTCAAGAAAACGCTGGACCACAATGAACGATTCTCCTGTACAGCAGAACGGATGCCCCTTCTTCTCTGGTCTAACCATTTGGTGATTTAGCATTGCTGTCCCGCCTAGTAAGAATAGTACTCCACCAGCCAATACCAATCAATCATGTTCTAAGACCACAGTAGAGTTAACTGCAAAACTCCATCACTCTCTCCATCAAAATGTTACCTCAGTGTAAGGAAATAAACAAAATCGGATTGCACCTATAATATGCGTATACTGGACTGGTTTCTCACAATTTTAGTATGCTTGCGAGTGTACAGTCGAGTTGTAGACTCTGTCTTTATTCACAATATTTCGACTACCTGCCCATTCGTCCCCTTCAGTCTGGAGTCCAGGCACCGAGTGTGTGTAACGGCACTTGTCACTTTACAAGATATGGCCGACAGCATCGGTCGTCGAAATATTTTGTACAAAAATGGACTCTGCAACACCATTAATCAACCCAACCGAGAGAAGCTGAAAGGTTTTTCGCAACCCTATTACTCACTCGTTTGTTCAAAACCATGATTTCCTTGCGGCTCCTAACCGATGTGACCTTCCTTTCACCAGGCACTGCACGGTACTAATTAGTACATGAAGAAAAGGATGGACGAGTTTCCGAAGTATTTCGTACACCCCTGGATTCAACTTGGCTACTCAACGGAGATAATTGTGCTGGTGGTGGTGGTGGTGGTGGTTAGTGTTTAACGTCCCGTCGACAACGAGGTCATTAGAGACGGAGCGCAAGCTCGGGTTAGGAGAGGATTGGGAAGGAAATCGGCCGTGCCCTTTCAACGGAGCCATCCCGGCATTTGCCTGAAACGATTTAGGAAAATCACGGAAAACCTAAATCAGGATGGCCGGAGACGGGATTGAACCGTCGTCCTCCCGAATGCCAGTCCAGTGTGCTAACCACTGCGCCACCTCGCTCGGTTAGATAATTGTAGAGCTATGCCGAGTTATGCAATAATTCGTGTTTTGTGTGGTGACGCTACTCACGACCCCAGAGAGTACCGCACCACAGTCGATAAGTCGCACTCGAAACACTCGTAGCACAGCAGTTGTATTGGTTGGCAGTACGAACTATACCTATTTCAGCCAGGGGACGCAGCTGCCAACCCCTCGATATCACGTGTGTGGATAGCGACTGATCGATGCCTCGTTAAATACCGGAGAACTGAGCTACGGCGAACAGTTCTGTTCACTGGGACGAGTCGTGTACAGTATCCAGCTACCGCCAAGTTTACAAGCAGCAGTGCTCGTGCGTCGTCTCCGAGACTTATTCTCCGTAGGCATCGTTGGCCAGCTCTGCACTCTACGTAGGTATCACTCAGAGGCACATTAACGGGCCTTTAATATTTTACAAGAAGTGTAATAATTTCGAACGTCTAATTGTGCTGGATATTTCACAAGAATAAAATATCATTTAAGTTGAGCATTTCTTCATATTATTACTAATTGTTAGGAATCTATCTGATTGTAGATAACCTACACCGTCCTCTTGCATTCTCATCATTTTGTGACTACAGAAGAAACTAAATCTGTTCATGCTCAACTACTTTGCTCTGTTACGACAATATAATTTACCCGGGATGTCGATCATCGGGACCTCAACGCCGACTAGTATTGAAGTGACCTTGTGACATTTCTGATATGAAAGTTATTGTGCGTTGTAGAAACAGGAAACACACTTTGCTGCAAAAGTACAATTCTGCCTGGTTATCAGAAAGATATAGGACGTGTAACGTATAAATACAGTCCGCTCTATTTCTCGTTTTTGCGACATGCCAATATAGATTCAATATTCCCTGAATTTTTAAAAATATCAGTACCATGTTCCTTTCATAAAGGGATGCTCTCTTCACGAGCGCCATGTGGTTTGGAAACGCTAGGGAATGTTGGTACTCGGATCATTGAGAAATATGTTGTTGAGCTAGGTCCTCACTAGTGATGTCAGTTCGTTATGTAAGATATAATTCTATGTCACAGCGTGTGAAAGTCTTTGATCGCTGCGAACCATTGCTCAAGTTTTATTATTTCAAAAAATATCGAATTATTGACAAAACCGAGACATTAGACGAAATATAAAGGGTGGTCCATTGATCGTGACCGGGCCAGATATCTCACGAAATAAGCGTCAAACGAAAAAACGACAAAGAAAAAGCTAGACAAGTTTCGAAGGGAGAAACTAGATGGCGCTATGGTCTGCCCTCTAGATGGCGCTGCCATAGGTCAAACGGATATCAGCTGCGTTTCTTTAAATAGGAACCCCCAATTTTTATTACATATTCGTGTAGTACGTAAAGAAACCCCCCATGAACCATGGACCTTGCCGTTGGTGGGGAGGCTTGCGTGCATCAACGATACAGATAGCCGTACCGTAGACGCAACCACAACGGAGGGGTATCTGTTGAGAGGCCAGACAAACGTCTGGTTCCTGAAGAGGGCAGCAGCATTTTCAGTAGTTGCAGGGGCAACAGTCTGGATGACTGGCTGATGTGGCCTTGTAACACTAACCAAAATGGCCTTGCTGTTATGATACTGCGAACGGCTGAAAGCAAGGGGAAACTACAGCCGTAATTTTTCCCGGGGGCATGCAGCTTTACTGTATGATTAAATGATGATGGCGTCCTCTTGGGTAAAATATTCCGGAGGTAAAATAGTCCCCCATTCGGATCTCCGGTAGGGGACTGCTCAGGAGGACGTCGTTATCAGGAGAAAGAAAACTTGCGTTCTACGGATCGGATCATGGAATGTCAGATCCCTTAATCGGGCAGGTAGGTTAGAAAATTTAAAAAGGGAAATGGATAGGTTAAAGTTAGATATAGTGGAAATTAGTGAAGTTCGGTGGCAGGAGGAACATGACTTTTGGTCAGGTGAATACAGGGTTATAAATACAAAATCAAATAGGGGTAATGCAGGAGTAGGTTTAATACTGAATAAAAAAAATAGGAGTGCGGGCAAGCTACTGCAAACAGCATAGTGAACACATTATTGTGGCCAAGATAGACACGAAGCCCACGCCTACTACAGTAGTACAAGTTTATATGCCAACTAGCTCTGCAGATGATGAAGAAATTGATGAAATGTGTGATAAGGTAAAATAAATTATTCAGGTAGTGAAGAGAGACGAAAATTTAATAGTCATGGGTGACTGGAATTCGACAGTAGGAAAAGGAAGAGAAGGAATGGTAGTAGGTGAACATGGATTGGGGCTAACAAATGAAAGAGGAAGCCGCCTGGTAGAATTTTGCACAGATCATAACTTAATCATAGCCAACACTTGATTCAAGAAAAATGAAAGAAGGTTGTATACATGGAAGAACCCTGGAGATACTAGAAGGTTTCAGATAGATTATATAATGGTAAGACAGAGATTTAGGAACCAGATTCTAAATTGTAAGACATTTCCAGGGGCAGATGTGGACTCTGACCACAATCTATTGGTTATGAACTGTAGATTAAAACTGAAGAAACTGCAAAAAGGTGGGAATTTAAGGAGATGGGACCTGGATAAACTGACTAAACCAGAGGTTGTACAGAGTTTCAGGGAGGGCATAAGGGAACAATTGAAATTGACAGGAATGGGGGAAAGAAATACAGTAGAAGAAGAATGGGTAGCTTTGAGGAATGAAATAGTGAAGGCAGCAGAGCATCAAGTAGGTAAAAAGACGAGGGCTAGCAGAAATCCTTGGGTAACAGAAGAGATACTGAATTTAATTGATGAAAGGAGAAAAGACAAAAATGCAGTAAGTGAAGCAGGCAAAAAGCAATACAAACGTTTCAAAAATGAGATCGACAGGAAGTGCAAAATGGCGAGGCAGGGATGGCTAGAGGACAAATGTAAGGATGTAGAGGCTTATCTCACTAGGGGTAAGATAGATACTGCCTACAGGAAAATTAAAGAGACCTTTGGAGAAAAGAGAACTACTTGCATGAATATCAAGAGCTCAGATGGAAACCCTGTTCTAAGCAAAGAAGGGAAAGCAGAAAGGTGGAAGGAGTATATAGAGGGTCTATACAAGGGCGATGTTCTTGAGGACAATATTATGGAAATGGAATAGGAGGTAAATGAAGATGAAATGGGAGATATGATACTGCGTGAAGAGTTTGACAGAGCACTGAAAGACCTGAGTCGAAACAAGGCCCCGGGAGTAGACAACATTCCATTAGAACTACTGACAGCCTTGGGAGAGCCAGTCCTGACAAAACTCTATCATCTGGTGAGCAAGATGTATGAGACAGGCGAAATACCCTCAGACTTCAAGAAGAATACAATAATTCCAATCCCAAAGAAAGCAGGTGTCGCCAGATGTGAAAATTAGCGAACTATCAGTTTAATAAGCCACAGCTGCAAAATACTAACACGAATTCTTTACAGACGAATGGAAAAGCTGGTAGAAGCCAACCTCGGGGAAGATCAGTTTGGATTTCATAGAAATGTTGCAACACCTGAGGCAATAATAACCCTACGACTTATCGTTGAAAATAGGCAGAACTACGTTTCTAGCATTTGTAGACTTAGAGAAAGTTTTTGAAAAGTTGACTGGAATACTCTCTTTCAACTTCTGAAGGTGCAGGGGTAAAATACAGGGAGCGAAAGCCCATTTACAATTTGAACAGAAACCAAATGGCAGTTGTAAGAGTCGAGGGGCTGAAAGGGAAGCAATGGTTGGGAATGGAGTGAGACAGGGTTGAAGCCTATCCCCGATGTTATTCAATCTGTATATTGAGCAAGCAGTAAAGGAAACAAACCAAAAATTCGGAGTAGGAATTAAAATCCATGGAGAAGAAACAAAAACTTTGAGTTTCGCCGATACCATTGTAATTCTGTCAGAGACAGCAAAAGACTTGGAAGAGCAGTTGAACGGAATGGACAGTGTCTTGAAAGGAGGATATAAGATGAACATCAACAAAAGCAAAACGAGGATATTGGAATGTAGTCGAATTAAATCGGGTGATGGTGAGGGAATTAGATTAGGAAATGAGACATTAAAGTAGTAAAGAAGTTTTGCTATTTGGGGAGCAAAATAACTGATGATGGTCGAAGCAGAGAGGATATAAAATGTAGACAGGCAATGGGAAGGAAAGTGTTTCTGAAGAAGAGAAATTTGTTAACATCGAGTATAGATTTAAGTGTTAGGAAGTCGTTTCTGAAGGTATTTGTATGGAGTGTAGCCATGTATGGAAGTGAAACATGGACGATAAATAGTTTAGACAAGAAGAGAATAGAAGCTTTCGAAATGTGGTGCTACAGAAGAATGCTGAAGATTAAATGAGTAGATCACATAACTAATGAGGAGGTATTGAATAGAATTGGGGAGAAGAGGAGTTTGTGGCACAACTTAACTAGAAGAAGGGATCGGTTGGTGGGACATGTTCTGAGGCATCAAGGGATCACCAATTTAGTACTGGAGGGCAGCGTGGAGGATAAAAATCGCAGAGGGAGACCAAGAGATGAATACACTAAGCAGATTCAGAAGGATGTAGGCTCCAGTAGGTACTGGGAGATGATGAAGCTTGCACAGGATAGAGTAGCATGGAGAGCTGCATCAAACCAGTCTCAGGACTGAAGACCGCAAAAACAAAAATCGTAAAGAAATATGAATGTTTTAGTTGGACCACTTTTTTCGCTTTGTGATAGATGGCGCTGTAATAGTCACAAACATATGGCTCACAATTTTAGACGAACAGTTGGTAACAGGTAGGTTTTTCAAATTATAATACAGAATGTAGGTACGTTTGAACATTTTATTTAGATTGTTCCGCCGGCCGGTGTGGCCGAGCGGTTCTAGGCGCTACAGTCTGGAACCGAGCGACTGCTTCGGTCGCAGGTTCGAATCCTGCCTCGGGCATGGATGTGTGTGATACCCTTAGTTTAGTTAGGTCTAAGTAGTTCTAAGTTCTAGGGGTTCGCGCATGCATTGACAATGCGCTGACGTGTGTTGTCAAGCGTTGTCGGTGGATCTCGATAGGAAATATCCTTCAACTTCCCCACAGAAAGAAATCCGGGGACGTCAGATCCGGTGAACGTGCGGGCCATGATATGGTGCTTCGACGACCAATCCACCTGTCATGATATATGCTATTCAATACCGCTTCAACCGCACGCGAGCTATGTGCCGGACATCTATCATGTTGAAAGTACATCGCCAATCTGCCATGCAATGAAACTTCTTGTAGTAACATCGGTAGAACATTACGTAGGAAATCAGCATATATTGCACCATTTAGATTGCCATCGATAAAATTGGGGCCAATTATCCTTCTTCCCATAATGCCGCACCATACATTAACCAGCCAAGGTCGCTGATGTTCCACTTCTCGCAGCCATCGTGGATTTTCCGTTGCCCAATAGTGCATATTATGCCGGTTTACGTTACCGCTGTTGGTGAATGACGCTTCGTCGCTAAATAGAACGCGTGCAAAAAATCTGTCATCGTCCCGTAATATCTCTTGTGCCCAGTGGCAGAACTGTTCATGACGTTCAAGTCGTCACCATGCAATCCTGGTGCATAGAAATATGGTACGGGTGCAGTCGATGTTGATGTGACATTCTCAACACCGACGTTTTTGAGATTCCCGATTCTCGCGCAATTTGTCTACCACTGATGCGTGGATTAGCTGCAACAGCAGCTAAAACACCTACTTGGGCATCATCATTTGTTGCAGGTCGTGGTTGACGTTTCAAATGTGGCTTAACACTTCCTGTTTCCTTAAATATCGTAACTATCCGGGGATCGGTCTGGACACTTGGATGATGTCGTCCAGGATACCGAGCAGCATACATAGCACACGCCCGTTGGGCATTTTGATCACAATAGTCATACATCAACACGATATCGAGCTTTTCCGACATTGGTAAACGGTCCATTTTAACACGGGTAATGTATCATGAAGCAAATACCGTCCGCACTGGGGAATGTTACGTGATGCCACGTACTTATACGTTTGTGACTATTACAGCGCCAACTATCACAAAGCGAAAAAAGTGGTCCAACAAAAACATTCATATTTATTTACGTACTGCACGAATATGTAATAAAAATTGGGGGTTCCTATTTTAAAAAACGCAGTTGATATCCGTTTGACCTATGGCAGCGCCATCTAGCGGGCCAACCATAGCGCCATCTGGTTTCCCCCTTCAAGCTAGACATGTTTCGTTCTTTGTAGTTCTTTCGTTTGATGCTTTTTCGTGAGATATTTGGCCTGGTCACTATCAATGGACCACCCTGTATAGCGAACCGTAAAATTCTATCAAATAGTTCGTAGTAATGAGCGAATCATCCATGAACGTCTCTTATAACGCATTAATGGTATTTACAGGTTAGTATTTTTCCCATATGCTGTGTTTTTAAAGTAGTTTCAAATGGTTCAAATGGCTCTGAGCACTATGAGACTTAACTTCTGAGGTCAGCTGTCCCCCTATAACTTGGAACTACTTAAACCTAACTAACCTAAGGACATCACACACATCGAGGCCCGAGGCAGGATTCGAACCTGCGACCGTAGCGGTCGCTCGGTTCCAGACTGTAGCGCCTAGAACCGCTCGGCCACCCCGGCCGGCTTTAAAGTAGGAAGCAACGATTTATGTTTTACTGTCCCCAAATTTGCCTACATATGACATTTTCCCGTTACACAATTCGACAAATCGAATTCAAAGACGAAAACGTTTATCGATTAAAAATGGTATATTCGATGTACTGGAATTAGAAGCAAATTAATTTTATAAAGGGAGTAAAAATGGAAATTTACTGGACTAGAATCATTGATCCCAATCAAAGGTATATTGAGAAATATTTTCCTTTGTTTGCTTTTGTAACTGTGGAAAGTTGCTTTCTACGTTTTGTGACAAATTTATATGACTTTAGGGTCTACTAGACAACATCCCGTAGATATTATCGGGTTCTATATAACTCGAATATAGTTTCAGATATGGCGCGGGAGCCTGCCCCAGTTGCTGCTCTTCTATTTTGCTGCGGATTCTGGGGAAGATCCACCATAAAACGAACAACTGTGGGCCCGCAGCTAAGCCTTCTCAGCAGCGGGATCTTCACTTATTCTAAACGACGTCTGCAATTGACAGCCGGGTGTCACATTACTCGGATACAAGCTGCCTTCTCCAGATGCCCGTTCCCAGATGGCGCATGGATCGCATGTCGCTCGAGACGTATAATTTCCAATTCTGCGGAGGAACTGAGACAAGTGCTAGAGGGAGAGGAGGGGGGGCGAGTGCGTGAAGAGGCGACCAGTTTGCGCCAATTGAGCGTCGCGGAGCGGTCGACGTCACCGCTATAAGGGCGTACGCGGCGCTACGTCACACAATTGACGGCTGGCGGGTTAAGTAACAGCCGCAATGGAGTTATTTATGGGGTTGTTAATCTCGCCGATCCAGCCCGCTCCTGCGGGAGGCGGAGGCAGCGGAGGCGCGGGGGCGGCGGCGGCGTGCGCCGGCTCTGACGTCACGCCTGATTATTCCAGAGGGGGCGGCCGATCGACTTCCGCCCACGCCGCCTTCCGCCTCATCTGCCCCTGGCACCGGGGCCGGCCCGTTTATCGACTCCACCTGCGCCCGGGTGCCCGCTTTAGGCGTCCTCCGGCGGTGGGTGGCAGCGGTTTAAGAGGCCGTGATAGCCTGGGCGGCAGTCCTCAGCTAGCACCCTGGCTCCAGGGGTGCGGTGAAGTTTGCGCTACTGCCGCTCTCTTTATCAATTAGCCTAATCGGGGAAGAGGTTGTAAAGGCACCATCTGTTCTATGAAACGTAAGTCGTGGTGATAGCGCAACTCGAGCTCCACGTTAAGTTGAAGGTGATGGTTATGAGCTGGAGAAGCTAACGAACTATCACTACAAAAACCTGTTTTTTGAAGACTGCGATGACAACTATATTATACAGGGAAGTTTTAAAGGCACATTGCACTCTGAGCCGTTATTTAGGAAAAAGTCGTAGTTATAAATTGAAAAATAAAGATATATTAAAAGACCACAGATGAAATCCACGGTTGTGCAAGCATTGCCTGCAGCCGCTGGAAAACAGAGGAAGAATTACGATCGTCAGATGACGAAAGTGTAGGTTACTTTTGATTGATAGGTCCTTTACAGATCGGACGTGTGTATCACACAGCTATTAACATTATATTATTTCAATATTTTATTCACGAGTTGCAATCACCGGCACTCGTAATCACATGGTGTAAGTGTATTTTTAAACTATGTTCCTATCTCAGAATATAATTATTACTAATCCATGTATGTTTTATTTTGTGTCACTAGTTATTTGTAAGAGTGTTGGGTGTCTTGGAACGGAAGATGTCTTGCCCAAGCACATATAAAAGCAAAGTTTGTAAAATGTTAAACATAATTGATATTGTAAGCGTAGGCTTCCGCGGCCGTTGTCTTCTTCAATAAAATTCTTCAGGGTATCAGACCGCATCGTCATAATTTAAAATGCGCCAACGTTTCGGCCAGCGTTGCAGCTAGCCTTCATCAGGGCCTTACGTTAACTGCTAAATGAACACACTTGGTTCCTTAAATAGCTGCACGAGAAAACCATGTCGTTACTTGATTGGCTGTAAAACCAATTTTCCGAAGCAGAAACAAAATATCAGACATGCTCGGTTCTACCAAGGATCCAGTCGACAAACTGCACACAGCTGGCGTGTATGAAATTGGTTGTGCGTGTGGATTAGTCTACATAGGTGAGACGGGACGTCCGATTAGCACAAGGCTCTCGGAACATGAAAGATATATCCGCCTGAAACAACACACTAAGTCAGCAGTGGCGGAACACCGAAACGAGTGCGGGAAACCAATATTTTTTCAAGAAGCCCGCGTCCTGGCGAAACAGCCTCTCACTTTCAAAAGAAAGATTAGAGAGGCGATAGAAATAGCCAAAAGACCCGCCAACATGAGTAGAGAGGACGGGTACAAGCTTCCGAGGTCTTGGCTGCCTGCAATAGCAGGGGTACGGAGCGGCGGCAGAGCCGTGGCGGCCCATGCAGACACGCGGAGAGCCGCAGTAGTGGTCGCGAGCACACAAAGCAATGGCACGCCGCAGCCGGCTTCTGGACAGCATGGAAACAGTGTAACGTCACAGGCATCACCTGTTCGCTATTCGTCCGTCTCCTCCAATGGGGTGGATTAATATAAAGACCAATAGAAAACAGCTATTTCAGCCAATGACAGATAATTAAGGAAACACCAATAAAGCATACCTTTCACCCCTCCTCCTCCTCCTTTTACAGCCAATCAAGTAACGACACGGTTTTCTCGTGCAGCTATTTAAGGAACCAAGTGTGTTCATTTAGCAGTCAACGTAAGGCCCTGATGAAGGCTAGCTGCAACGCTGGCCGAAACGTTGGCGCATTTTAAATTATGACGATGCGGTCTGATACCCTGAAGAATTTTATTGAAGAGGATAATTGATATTGCGTTTTGTTATCTCTCTTCTGTGTTCAGATACGAAAAAGACCAAAAATATATATAAAAAATTTATATTTATAAAGTGATAGTGTAGTTGCGAATTGGCGACGTTATGAAGTGTAACGAATATATTAAATAAAGGATGTACACTGTCCAGTCACATTAGTGTGACCACTTGTCAAAAACCGAGCGAGGTGCCGCAGTGGTTACCACACTGGACTCGCATTCTGGAGGGCGACGATTCATACCCGCGTCCGGCCATCCTGATTTAGGTTTCCCGTGATTTTCCTAAATCACTTGAGGGAAATTCCAGGATGGTTCCTTTGAAAGGGAACGGGCGATTTCGTTCCCCATCCTTCCCAAATCCGATATTGTGCCCTGCCACTAATGACCTCACCGTCGACGGGACGTTGAACACTGATCTCCTCATTCTACTTCACCTGTAAAAAGCCTGATTAACTATTTTTCGCAACGCGGATCGCTACTTGACTTGCAGAAAAAGACTCAGCGAGGTTCTGGAAGGTACGGACAGGGATGTGCAGTGGCCAGCTGCACTAGGTTTCTCGAACAGCCCGATCGAGGTGTTCCCGCAGATTCTGGACTGCACTTAAATCAGAGTGTTTGGTGGCCAGGGGAGTTCGGTAAACTCATCCCGGTGCTCTTTGAACCACTCACGTACAGCGCGAGCTGTGTGACACGTTGTATTGTCCTACGCGTAGATGCCATCGTGCCGAGGAAGAACTAACTGTACGTAGTGGTGCAGATGGTCCCCGAGGGTAGAGACATACCTGTGTTGAACCAATCTGCCTTCCAGAACGAAGAGATCACCCATGGAACGCCCTCTGATCTGCAAAACTTGTCGTAAGGGTCCGACCTGGATCCTTTCAGACGTTTCTCGGACTAGACAGCGACGGCCATCTGTTTGTTGGAGCTTAACACGTGATTCATCCGGAAAAGCCACCTGTCGTCACTCAGCGCACGTCCAGTTACAATATCAGCTTGGAAATCCGGCTTTCGTCGCCGATGGACAGCAGTCAGCATGGGTGCGTGAAACAGGCACTTGGTGCAGAGGCCCGTAAACAGTAATGTTCGCTGCAGAGTCGTCGAAGAGACACTGTTGGTAGTGCTTTGATTCATCTGGGCGGTCAGCTGCTTAACAGCTGTTCTCCCGCAGCCATCGTCCACTCGTGTCATCTATGGCCCGTGGGCTTCCAGTTTTGGATAGTGCCATTTTGTCATACATGATATACTTTAACAAAGGCGGCACTCGAAGTTTACAAAATTAGCCGTTTTCGAAATACTTCCACCCGAAAGCAAAAGGTCATGCCCTTTTGGAGATCAGATAAATCGCTCTATTTCCGCATTACGACAACAACTGCACTTTTTTCCGCATCCCCCGACACACTTTGCATACCCTCCATTGCCATTGCAGCCATCTACCATCTGTGAGTGGTTACTGCACGTTGATGTCCAGCACAGGTGGTGGTCACATTAATGTCACCGTATCGTGTGGCAGGGATGCTCCCTTTGTCTATGATAATCTCCTTCTTATGTCTTTATTGCTTCGTCATATGTCATTTTACCTTCACGTTGGCAGAATTCCTTCAGTTGCTATACTATGTAGTCCCCAATTTCTATTTTAAGGCAATAGGCAATCTGCACCTACAACTTCTTAATACTTTTGTCTTCGTTTGATTTAGTCGTAGTTCATTCTCTTTGCCGAGTATGAAAAGCAGCAAGCCATCCAGCCTGTTTCTTTTCATAATTATTCAGTTTCATAATGAGATCGGAAAGTAGAAGAGTACGTAGGCCATGAGATGAGATCAATTAAGGGAAAGATATGTTGCATTGCTGTGGTTAGTCAGATTGATTTTTCATTTTCTAATTAACACCCCAAATAACCTGGTGCTGGTAACTTCTTCTGAATCTGGAAACGAGCCATCAGCTTGGAGGCAATGCTGGGGACGAGCTAACAGTACAGGTCTGGAGGGTTGGGAGGAAGCAACCCCTAAGAGACTTCCTCTGGTAACTGCAACCCGCAGAGCAGGGAAGTGACTGTTTTTGGCCTGGTACTGTGTATTGTAACGTGGGCGACGAAACAGCTTACGCTTCGGGGTGTGTCAGTGCAGCCCCCGTGATAAAATCTGCCGTCTGTCGGAATTATTCATCAAACGGCCAACACAGAGAATGAGTTTGGGAAGAGTGTGAGGAAGTAACCTCTCATCCAGTCCTTCAGCTAGCTCGCAGAATGTATAGCGAGGCTAGCTAGTTTAACAGAAGACACTGATTGTCAATTGCTCTGTGGCGTCAGAGTCTGTAGGATATTTGTTTAATATAGCACTGGTACTTCAAATTCTTGGCAAGAAGTAATGGGAAGGCAGTTTTACAACAAGCTAGAAAGAAAAATAGAGTGCAGGGCGCCACACATGACTGTGATAGGAGTTAAAAAAGACCATTTGTACCTGACTTTGTCACGTGCTGCGCTAGATCCACTACCTAAAGCAGACTACACCAGCCGATCCTCGCAAGTGCTACACTATGTGATCAGCAGTATCCGGACACCTGGTTGAAAATTACTTACAAGTTCTTGAGGCCCTCCATCGGTAACGCTGCAATTCAAAATGGTGTTGGCCCACCATTAGCCTTGATGAAGCTTTCACTCTGGCAGGCATACGTTCAATCAGGTGCTGGAAGGTTTCTTGGGGAATGGCAGCCCATTCTTCACGGAGTGCTGCACTGAGGAGAGGCATCAATGTCGGTCGCTGAGGCCTGGCACTAAGTCGGCGTTCCAAAACATCCCAAAGGTGTTCTATAGCATTCACGCCACTCTGTGCAGGCGAGTCCATAATAGGGATGTTACTGTCGTGTAACCACTACGACAAAGACCGTGCATTATGACGAAGTGCCCGGTCGTGTTGAAAGCCATCTCCGAATTGCTCTTCAGCAGTTGGAGGCAAGAAGGTGCTTAAAACATCAATGTAGGCCTGTGCTGTCATAGTGCCACGCAAAACAACGAAGGATTCAAGCCCCCTCCATGAAAAACACGACCACACCATAACACTACTGCCTCCGAATTTTGCTGCTGGCACTACACACGCTGGCAGATGACGTTCACCGGGCATTCGCCATACCCACACCCTGCCACCGGATCGCCACATTGTGTATCGTGATTCATCACTCAACACAACGTTTTTCCACGGTTCAATCGTCCAATGTTAACGCTCCTTACACCAAGCGAGGTGTCGTATGGCATTTACCAGCGTCATGTGTGTCTTATGAGCAGCCGCTTGACCATGTAATCCAAGTTTTCTCACCTCCCGCCTAACTGTCATAGTACTTAAAGTGGATCTTGATGCAGTTTGGAATTCCTGTGTGATGGTCTCTATAGATGTCTGCCTATTACACATTATGACCCTCTTCAACTGTCGGCGGTCTCTGTCAGTCAACAGACGACGTCGGCCTGTACGCTTTAGTGCAGTACGTGTCCCTT
Source organism: Schistocerca americana (assembly GCF_021461395.2). Classification (NCBI taxonomy): domain Eukaryota; kingdom Metazoa; phylum Arthropoda; class Insecta; order Orthoptera; family Acrididae; genus Schistocerca; species Schistocerca americana. The sequence continues at coordinate 136,531,361 of NC_060123.1, forward strand.
CACGTTTCCACTTTACTATCACATCCGAAGCAGTGGACTAGGGATGCTTAGGAGTGTGGAAATCTCGCGTACAGGCGTATGACACAAGTGACACCTAATCACCTGACCACGTTCGAAGTCCGTGAGTTCTGCGAAGCGCCCCATTCTGCTCTCTCACGATGTCTAATGACTACTGAGGTCGCTGGTATGGAGTACCTGGCAGTAGGTGGGAGCACAATGCACCTAATACTAAAACCGTATGTTTTTGGGGGTGTCCGGATATTTTTGATCACATAATGTATATTAGTTCTGACCCAGTCACCTCCACACCGCTCAATTCACATGGCGGTGAATATTATGTTGAGCATGAACACAGCATCGGCATGTTAGGGAAGTTCGGTTTTTAGAATTACATCAGCGGTTAGGGTGCAAGTTTTCAGTCTATCAGTGGACTCTAAGATTCATGGCCCTCTTTTATAACTTCTTCTAACAGCTGCTCAGCTACTGTAGTCAGTGTGTAGGTGGGACAAACATTTAGTAAAGTTCGGACACAAACGAGCAGCCATATACCAACCATTGGCTGGCTCTGAGCACTATGGGACTCAACTGCTGAGGTCATTAGTCCCCTAGAACTTAGAACTAGTTAAACCTAACTAACCTAAGGACATCACAAATATCCATGCCCGAGGCAGGATTCGAACCTGCGACCGTAGCGGTCTTGCGGTTCCAGACTGCAGCGCCTTTAACCGCACGGCCACTTCGGCCGGCTACCAACCATTTCCTGTAACTTTGACGTTCAATAGCTTCTGGAAGGATTTTTATGTTATTATATTGTGTTAATGGGGTAGATTAGATAGATTACTATTCTGGAAAGTTTTTTATTTGTAATAAACCACAAATTGATTGCATTTGATTCTTATTCAAGTAATGACTCACTCCCTCATCATTTGCAATGTATTTAATAGTGAAATTGTGATTCCTCATGTTAAGTTTCAATCCTAAGGCAGCATCCTTCGTTGCGTTTTTAAATCCGCTGTGCTCATTTTTATCAGTATTTGATCTTAAGGTTGTGTCTGGAGTATGACAAGGTTTGGTTCAGTTAACAGTGCCAACTCGCGCAAGCGGGTTTAGCAAATAGACAGGTCATTCCATTCAACAGATCCTATAATTCTTGTTCACTTTTACTGGGGGCAGCAATGCCCTCAGCAAATCTTAATACTGATATCCAATACCGAGTTTTAATCCCACTTCTGACCATTCCTTTTGTTGCCTTATTGCGTCTTCTAGGTGCAGACTGAATGGTAGAGCAGAAAGGCTACATCCCTCCCCTCCATCCTAAAATCGGAGCACATATTTCCCACCAATCCTGATGATGTAAGAAATTTTCAGAATAAATGTTTAGGCACAGTAGTATAAGAACTGTTAGCGGATTGTATGCGACTATCAGGTTACGCGGCAGCATCCTCGGATAAATTTCAAACCTCTTTGCAGCGTCTCATGGAGTGACAGTATATGTCACTGTTTATGGGCATGCCCTTAAGCTATGCGGCCTCCTTGTCGTTATTTGAGAAGGTTGGTTTTACATACGCCCTCCTACCACCGTAATCAACAACACAAAAGCAATATTTCAATCTGTGTTAAGATTTACCTTCTGTGGTAACCCACAGCCTCTAAGTATTTAATAAAAGAATACATTGGCTGTTGTAGGCTGTATTGTGCTTTATTAAAATCGTTCTGTTAGCTAATTTCCGCCTTGAGCCATCATCAAGCACATTTTCTATGTCGCGTATTAATACCGTACTCATCGCATTCTTTTATATAACATTCATAAAACCAGAAGTCGTACTCAACCGTAGCATACAAGTGCTGCAGCATGACCCTCTTAGGACACAATGACTGTATATGACCTTGGAATGATGACCCAAATACACGCGAGCAAAATAAACCTATACTGCAATATCTCCAATAGAAAGGTAAATTCTTTCAATAAACAACATGTTGTGGTTCAACCATTTGACGCTTCCGATAGTATGACAGGCGTACTTAATTACTACGTCTTAAATTTTGCCTTGTTACGTCCTTCTCTGAAATGTTCAGTAAAAGTATTCCGTATTCTGTGTATGAAAGAGAACATACAGTTGAAGCTTACATAGGTACTGATTCCTTTAAGGAGACTCGTGAAATGACCCATGAATAATTCTCGGATTCTAGCATTCCTGCAAAAAGTAGTGTTCAGAAGTCGATAGTAAAATGGCGGCCCGGTGGAAATACCTCTAATTCTAAACGTAACCGTAATCCTTCGGTTCGATCTTCGGAAGAAGTTACAAACATTCTGCAGAAAATTGCTGCCAGGCAGAATTTGTTAGGACTCTTTCGTTTCAGACAGCTGTTAAACGTACATTTGGTCATTCTTTACTCATTCATTTACACCAGCAACCTTACCGCATTTCATGTGTTCAAGCATTACTTCCAGCTTATAAAGGAAAGAGGGTTAAATACTGCGATTGGTTGCTTAAAAGGTTGCGGATGACAAACCTGATTCGACAATGTGCGTTATGAATTTTGGAGCGTACTTTCACGTTTCCGGCAAAGTCAGCAGGTTCTGGTGCACCGAAAACCATCTCATTGTGAACTACACTCTTCTTCGCGATTTGTATTTTGCTGCTCAAATATCGGCCCAGTGTTCTTTGAAAGCACTGTAAATACAGTCGAATATTTTCATATTTTCTAGAGCTTCCAGTCTCAATTAATTAAAGGAATGCCGGCCGCGGTGGCCGAGCGGTTCTAGGCGCTTCAGTCTGGAACCGCGCGACTGCTACGGTCGCAGGTTCGAATCCTGCCTCGGGCAAGGATGTGTGTGATGTCCTTAGGTTAGTTAGGTTTAAGTAGTTCTAAGTTCTAGGGGACTGATGACCTCAGATGTTAAGTCCCATAGTGCTCAGAGCCATTTGAACCATTTGAATTAAAGGAATATAAAAGGTAGTACTGCATTGCAGCAAGATGGAGCTATGTGCCACACTTCTATTCAATCGCTGCCTCTTATTCAAGGACCCTTCACAGAAGAACATACAATAAACAAAGGTTTGTTGTTGAATCGTTCGCCGGACTTCCCTGCTTGTGAGTTTTATTGAAGCAGGTGTTTAAAGCAAAAAATGTATTAAAACAACGTTTAAACGGTATACTATTTAATTAAAGGAAAACATGCGTTGGAGTGCTAGAACAATTTTACGGTTCTGCGTAAAGTGAGTTTGAATATAATTTCGGGAGCGCGAACGTCGATTGAGGTAGACGGAGACATTTTTCATCATACGTTATAATTTTTAAATTGTGATAGTTTTTAAAAGTATTTTCTGATTTGAAATACCATGATGGTTTTTTTATGACTGGAGGTTCTTGTTATTGAAATGAGGTCGCTTTTATCTTGTACTTATTGTATTACACAACTGAGCTCTTCGAGAACTTCCGAATTAATAATTCAGTATGATATTATTTTTCTTAATTTTACTGTTTTTATTGGTTATACTGATCACGTGGGGCTGCAAGCACAGCTTAATAGCTTAACTCTTAACATGTTATTCTGAAAGATTCAAACGATTGTTGCTTTCGTACATTGGCTAGCTCAAGCGTTCGTTTTAAACACTTTACTCGTCTATGTAACTATGAAGATATTTTCCCTCGGATACGCGATACGCAGTTGCAAGAAGAGAGGACTCAAACACATGGTGTACCCTTCTCAGAGTAGTGGTGACAGGAATGTCATCTGTTCACAGAAATGAAATAAATACTAATTCCAGAATGGGCGATGAATAGAGTTATCACAAAAGATAGAGTAGTTTATAAATAGGTGATAGCCAAATACTTAAATTTAAAAGATGGTTCTTTGTTATTATTAGTCTTTATGATCACGGAAAGCTCTTCGTACTGTTGCTCTGCGAGAGCTGAAGCAAAGTAACCTGCGATGTCTGTGGTCGAACCAGGCTGCCATGTGTGTGTGTGTGTGTGTGTGCTAAATTGCTGCATTTGAGTTGACAATTAACGAAAAAAGAACTGCCATTTTATATTTCTTACCACTGCTCGTGAGTAGAGTGAATGTACAAGTAAACTACCAAAATATCAGCTCTGCTGTGAGAATGGCAGAGTTTCGATTGTGCATCTAGCTTTTATAAGGTGCGAAGAAAGGCCTTCCTGAAATGTGTTCAGCGACCGAACGAACTGAGTTAGAAACACATTCGTTACGTGTTGTTTTGATACGTTGGTACCACACTCGTTCGATATATGGCGCGTTACTTGGCAACCTTGTTGGTCGAGGTCACTATTGGACCGTGCAAAACACGTCAGAGAGCGAGAGAGAAACAGAGAGACAGAAAGAGAGATGGAGAGAGGAAAAAAATATACTGCCAGTTGGCGCAGAGAGAAGATTACTGAGACGCAAACTATTAATGTTTTATTTTTTGTAATGATGGTCATAAAACACGGTAACATGCTTCTTCGTACTGTCGGACTTAAAGATACTAAATACTCCTACTCAGATGACGTAATTTGCTGTTTTGATTTACTGTGGTAAGCAAACATTGCGGGTTGCAACGGCAGTGGTGTATCCCTGAGAAAGACCTTGATTTCAATCGCACACGTAACTGGTGGGTCTACATCGTTGCTAGAATGTTTCCAAGTACTTTTAAATCGGACATATTTGCCATACGCCACATGATGATTTCAAGGAAAATTTTCTTTCGACACTCTTACTCTACGATCTTGGGAAATATTGAAATTTGAAGATTTTATTACTCAGAAACACCTGTACTGAAGTGAACATTAGTAATACGAAGGACCCTTCCTTTCAGTGTGTAACTTACTACTTGTGAAGTAAGCGAACACACAGTTAGAGAACACGAGTAGCGTTTTGGATGCAGTTACACGATGATGACAAAATCTTTCTCTCTCCCTCTCTCGGAATGTACACTGGAGAGGCTCTGCTAAGGCTGGAAAATTATGACAGAGACTTTCTCCTTGAATGAGATTTTTGCCTGGCCAAGTGGTATTCATTTGCTTTACGCTGGCCGATATGGGTCGCACATTCAGGTGACTGGCGAAACTTCCTTCCTTACGTTTCTCCCTAAGTCGCTTAAGACGAATGCTCAGACGGTCCATTCAATAATTTTTCTTCCGTTCTACTCTCCTGAGTTGTCGATCAGCCTGTGACGACATAGATGACAAGAACCGAATCTTCCTTTTCTAGAAATCAGATGCGAAAGGTAATAATCTGAGTTCGATTCCCGATAAAGCACATTGTTAAATCTCTCAAGGGGATGTTCATAAGTTCATGTAGGAACAAGCTGCAAAAAACCTAAAAACTCACGCAAATCACTCAACGCTGTAGTTTGTTTTTCAACATTTTTTAAAAAAATTACGTCGGAGCAAATAAACCGTCAACCTTTAACATACGGATGTACATTTCAGCGAAAACCTTTTAAAGGTAAGATAGACGAACAGTCATATTGCGTGGATTCCAGAGTGATTCGAAACGCAGTATCTGTTGATATGATGATAAATGATGAGTTGATCATAAAGAATTGCCGAATATGTCTCAAAGTTCTGTATTTGTTTGTTTTCCGAGGAAGTATGGATTCCCTCATTGTCGTCCGGGAAAATTTCTGAACGGGTTTATTTTGCTTTAGTTTTCTACGTTATCTGATAGACGTCATCCTGAATACAAGTACATTATTTTCAGTACTGAATGAGAGTATTGCATTTTGCACGAGAAACGTACTACTGAAAAACAGTCAGTCCGATGTACGTTCAGACTGCTGACCTTTCTAGTCGGAAAAATAGGATTTAAACACACTTTTTTGCGCTAATGGTTGACAGTTTACAGATCATGGAGCTGTTATCGAACATCAGTTGTCAGATCTACTAACAACGAGAGCAAAGTTTCATAAAACGAGAAAGTGACAGATTCCGTAAGGGAATAATATGCAATGTCTAACTCAACCTGCTTTTCAGACTGGCTGAAGAAATGAAAAGTGTTCAGAGTCTAAGGAGATTATGTTGGGATACTAGGTATTTTAAGTGTTGTTTAAATTCTTCACTTCATTGTATTTTAGCATTGTCAAGCCACTCCCGTATTTTAGGCTGTAGAAGTGTGTCAATTTCGAATGAAAGAGCTGCTATACCAAAAGTAATATGACTTTCTTGTGTGTGGCAGTTCTGTCTCAATTCACTCTGTACCTACGTGTCCGAGAAATATGTACTGCTTACAGTGGCTTCCAGAATATGCTTTTAGTGACATCGTCATCCCTTCCCCAAGAAGTTTAGTACATTTCTCGCCGGATCGTTGCAAATGTCGGAAATGAAAGGCTGCGGTTTGTTGAAGACCAGCTGAAGTAACGTACCACATTTCATTCTCGGTCGACAATATAAGTGTTTAAAAGGGCGTAACTGTCCGCAGTATGTAACTGTCTGCTGTATTAATGCCCCATCGTATTTACTTATTACTGTACACACCACAGGCCTGATGGCTCAGCGAAACAGTTGTTGTCAACAGAAATGTCTGACATGTGTTATCTGCGTTGCTATTGGCGGAAAGTAAAGATATCATTAGTTACGCACCTTAAGAAACAAAAATTCACGGTCAGAACCGTGTAGTAATTTATAGACAGCGAATCAGAAATTCTGCGAGTGGTAACACGCCGTAGAGCACTTACTTAGCGAGATATTTAATATTGGAAAGTACTCACAAAGGTGAGTTTCTCTAACACTGTCTGGCTCATCTAGAAACAGCTGAAAGTAATATACAAATACAGTACCAATGAGAGAAAAGAGATAGCAGCTATACTGTGCTAGAAAATTCTCTACCCTCCCAGTCTCGTAAGTGCATGTTCAACTAAGTCACTGATATGTGTACATATTAAGGTACCACATGTAAAATATTTGCACTTCTTGTCACACCATATATATAAGGGTGTGAACGGTATAAGCTGCCAAAATTACACAGACGGTACGTCTCGCCGTGCGGTTAAAGGCGCTGCAGTCTGGAACCGCAGGACCGCTACGGTCGCAGGTTCGAATCCTGCCTCGGGCATGGATGTTTGTGATGTCCTTAGGTTAGTTAGGTTTAACTAGTTCTAAGTTCTAGGGGACTAATGACCTCAGCAGTTGAGTCCCATAGTGCTCAGAGCCATTTGAACCATTTTTTTGGTACGTCTCGGCGTGGTTTACAAAAAAGTATAATGAAATGTCGCTGTATCACTTTCTTTACTTTTTATTTCTAAAAGACAGATATTTATGGATTTGATAGTTGACGCATTTCTATTTGCATTGTCAGCGGACGGTACACGACCTAGCTTGTGTATTACCGACATCAAAAGTGGTTCAAGTGGCTCTGAGCACTATGGGACTTAACATCTGAAGTCAACAGTCACCTAGAACTTAGAACTACTTAAACCTAACTAACCTAAGGACATCACACACAGCCATGCCCGAGGCAGGATTCGAACCTGCGACCGTAGCAGTGGCGCGGTTTCGGACTGAAGTGCCTAGAACCACTCGACTATCGCGGCTGGCATTACCGACATCGACGCGGCGGTCAGAGAGGTAACGGACGAACCAGAGTAATGAAAATATTGGACGTGTACAACTACGCGGCGTGGCGTCTACGACTGCCGAAACAAGCCGAGTAGTCACCTGCCAAGAACATGTAATTCGTTTTACGTAAACAATGAATCAAGTGCAATCAGACATTTTCTCTTTTACAATATTACTACATCTCTTTTACAATATTTCGATAAAGAAGGTAGTAGTAGTAGTAAAAAAAAGCTAACATCAAGTAAAATGTGTTTACATTAGTACAAAGTCAACCACTTACCATGTAATTAGCTGTGCGTTAATTACAATGAGCTGCATCCACTTTTACAGCAATACCGTAACAAGAATTAAATTCAGATTATTTTCCTTTTCTGCAAGAATACCGTAACGAAAATGAAACATTACTTTGTTTCGTGTTACACCAATACTACAATAAGCGTTCAAAATGCTCACCATTCAATTCGACGCATGCTTCATTACGGCGAACCCAGTTTAGTCGCATTCGTTCACACACACTCACATTTGCCTCATGGTATTGGCAGCATCGAAAATCCTCTGTGTAAGTTCGTCCACATTATTTATTTGCTTACCATACATAAGATCTCTCATATGGACCCAAAAGTATAAAATCCAGTGGATTTGAATCAGGACTGCGTGCTGACCGTCGACGTGGCCCTATCCATCGCCCTGGAAATCGTTTGTTCAAAAATCTTCGTACTCTGTGACCAATGTGGGGTGGAATGCCATCGTGGAGGAAACACATGTTATGACGTACGACTAACTGATTATTTTATGATAAAGTGGGTAGCAATGTTTCCTCTAGAAAGGTTCGTTAATTGTTACCAGTCAATCGTGCAGGTAAAACGTAATGCACAACATCGTAATTGTCAATCACATCCACCCATACATGCACGGAAAAGCGGTGCTGCTTATGTGTTGCTACTACTTTTGAACACTCCACGTATGCATGTAATGGAAATTGGTTATTCCGTCGCGAGGTAAACATACTTCATCTGTGACGAGTATTTTGTTTACAAAATCATGCTGCGCTCTTTCTAACAAAAATCACACACTGAGAATTCTCGTCAAGGAGGTAAATATTGCTCTTCCAAAGCTTGCGCGCGTTGAATGTTGTAAGGCTGCAGACGCTCCTCTTTCAAAGAGCGATGAACGACAGTGTGCGATACACCCACTTGGCGGGCGATGCATCTAGAGTACTCTGAGTAGGACCTTCGCTGATGTGGTCCAGAATTGGTTCCTCAGCTTCCAACGTACGTTCTTCGCATTGTGGGCCTCTGGCTTCTGCGCGGGGTAGTAAAGAGCTTGCAAATTAAATGCTACTCATAAGCAGTATTCTGTCGTGTTTTACTATATAATGAAACGAAAGCATATCAGAACAGGCAATACATTTCATTTACAGACTCAAAGGTAAAGATAACTACTGTATTTTGTTACGAATGAATCGCAAAATAATCGAGTAAAAGTAGAGAATTATGATGATACGAGCCTTTAGTGAACAGCGACAAATGTCGGTTGTGCGGGAAGTCTTCGTTGTGGGAAGCGTTCTCTATAAATTCTTAGAGCTGCCCTACCTTTTGCCTCGCCGTAAATTAAACGAATATCCCGTGGTTCAGTGGTAGTAAATCTCCCTTCCACCCGACGTTTATCGGAGTTGCAATAACATCTGCACAGTTAACTCGACTACTGCCGACCATTGGCGTATTATAGCGACTGAACCACGCAAGTCGTTGAGGTCTACGTTTTTGCTACTCACGCTCGCGATGTCAACACACGTAGCGGTAATGTCTACTTTTCCAAAAATATTGTCTCGAGATGAACTCTTTTACTTGACTTGTGTTCTACTAACAGGATTTTTTTGGCAGCTTATACCATTTGCACCATATGTATACGAGGGTTGCCCAGAAAGTAATGCAACGCATTCTTTTTCTCAGCCGGAAAGAATGCTATGAATGCGAAACGTTACGTATGGATTATTTGAAGTCTCCTGAGTCAGCGCGCCAAGTTTCCGTCACTTACGACTGATAGCGTGGCTGCTGAACAGTTTCAAAATGATGTCTGTAGGCGATATACGTTACAAGTAGCGTACCGTCATTGAATTTCGCACTGCAGAGAAAGAAACCGTGAGGAATATTCACAAACGCTTGTACAAAGTCTATGGAGCATCTGCTGTCGACACAAGTACAGTTAGTCGCTGGACACGGAGGGTGAGGTCATCAGAAGGTGGTGCGGCGGTGCTCCACGATTTGGAGCGGTCGGGGAGACCAACCACAGCTGTCACACCTGACATGTTGCAGCGAGCTGATGTTGTCATTCGCGAGGACAGACACATTACGACTCACACGGCAGTTGGCGCTGCATCTGTCAGTGAGCAAAGGAAGTTCATACAGTGAAGCACAGGCTGCGCCATCAGGACAAGGATTCGTACCGACAGGGCATACACGCTCTCGTTTCGCTCTGGAGGAAGGCCAGATTACGGGTGTAGATACAACACCATTCCTTCGTGTGTGTAAGTCTCATTATCTTCAACAAAGAATTGTTGAATAAAACAAATGCGATGCATTCTTGTTAGGCAACCCTGGAAAAAATGCAGCACTCTAAAGGGCATGGCAAGTTTATTGACAAGTAGTTCATCACTACAGTAGAAATAGATGATAACAATTCTGACTAAATGAAACACACGTCACAGTAAAGGGGGCCGAAACAGTCGCGTCAGTACTCAGCGCACGTTCCTCCCCTCCCCCCTCCCCCCAGTTCTATGACGGCAACACAGAAGTGTATTCTCGCATGCAAACGATCATACAGGTGCCGAATTGCGTCTTGCGATGTATTATCCCAAGCATCTTGCGCATTTTATTGCATTCGGCAATGGATCTTGCAGGTCCTGGACAACGGGTAAGTTCTCGCTTCATGATGCCCCATACGTGTTCAATTGGCGAGGGATCTAATAATCGTTCTGGCCAGGACAGTTTTACACCACGAAGAGCAAGTTGCGACGCAGCAGCCCTAAGTGGACTTGCACTGTGATGCTGTGAAAGAAAATTACCTTAAAGCCGAAGAAATGGCAGTAGCACGTTGGAAACAGCCTGCGCGATCTAGCGGGAACTGGTTACTTTGTCCAGCAGAAACACTAAATGTGACCGCGAGTTGTAACTGATGGTCACCCCACAACATGAAGCCTGGGGAGCTGTTTGTCGTGGGCGCTCTGTGAAAGGCAGCTCACAAGATGTACCCCATACACGTGTGCGTCCATCGTTCACGCACGTCACTCAAGCCAACAGAGTGCCGTTTCACCCTCCAGTCGACACTTTCACGACACCAAAATAGTCAGCTTGCTGAAGTCGTGGTGTCAGTGGCAGCCTGGCCAGAGGCCACGTGATCTTAATCCTGCTGCACGCAGACGGTTCCAAATCGTCGCTGACGACACAGCAGGTGCAACGAGTGACCGCATTTTGTCCACGGATGATGTTCTGTCGGCCATCGCTGCACGCACAATGCGCCGATCCTGACGTGCCTCTCTACTACACGGACGTCCAGAACCTGGTCTATAGGTGAGGGAATGTTCCACAAATTACAGATGAAAGTGATGACAGACCACTGGTACACTGTGCGCAACACGTGCAACATTCCGCTGATACCTCCACCGAGCTTCCCACAGGCCCGCAATGCGACCCTGTTCAAATGGCTGAAGCTGTTCGTCAGGTTGTACCCTAGAATGAATGTTGCAGGCGCTGTTCCCATCTAAATTGAGCACAGCTGCTGCCTATAGAGTCAAAACAACGGATGCACAGGTAGGCCTCCTGAGTCCCATCTCATCGCTGATGACCGAGACAAATAAATCACTATCTCTACAACCCCTTTGTATGCACATTTTATACCCTGGCGCCATTGAGGATATTTCACGTTTTGTCTGGCAGTGTAGAAGCCTGACATAACACTATTATCGTGGGATATGCTTTACTTCCTGTTTTAGCGTACATAAGATAGCGTACAAATAGTTGTATTTCGAGAGAAGCCGTGAAATGGCGAAATATGCATCGAAAGTTCAGAAAAGCACGTAATAAAATTTTTATTGTAGTACATCTGTATCAAATTTCAATTAAAGAAGCACCAGGAATAAAACATTTAAAAATCTTATGAAATTCAGCAAATAGATAAACTTCACTCAAATTGCAACCAAACAATAATTCCAGACAACACCTATGTTACACTACGGTATATAAAATACAACAATACTATGAAAAGGAAACTTGATGCTCACTATATAGCGGAGATGCTGACTGGCAGATAGGCACAACAAATAGACAGTCGCCGGCCGCGGTGGCCGAGCGGTTCTAGGCGCTCAGTCCGGAACCGCGCGATTGCTACGGTCGCAGGTTCGAATCCTGCCTCAGGCATGGATGTGTGTGATGTCCTTAGGTTAGTTAGGTTTAAGTAGTTCTAAGTTCTAGGGGACTGATGACCACAGATGTTAAGTCCCATAGTGCTCAGAGCCATTTGAACCATTTTGAAATAGACTGTGACAAATAAGCTTTCAGCCAGCAAGGCCTTCGTCAAAAACAGATGACACACACACACACACACACACACACACACAAGCATGCATCGCAACTGTAAATTTGATAAAATATGTAGATTCTACAAAATTTTCTTCCAGTCCTCTGCTTCCCATTATCGATGCTATTTTCTAAGCCCCATTGTCGCGTGGATTCTAAAGTGCTCTAATCCTAACCCACACTCCGCAATGTCTTCTCTACGTGAGCACGTAGAACTGTTAATTGTTGGGTCAGCTCAGCAACAACAGACAGCGAGAACTGGGGTGGACTGTCTCTGTACCATGAAAGAAGCCAAGACCAGCCCAGGTAAGAAGGGAGTACCGTTGTTCTGTTAGCAGAGTCTCAGGTTTTGTTGCGTCGTGGAAAAATGCATCAGACATGAGAACGACAGGGAATTGTCATGTGTTTAACCGGCATGGTTAACAATGATATCCCAAGTGGAAATGTTGTACATTCATTTTACTTGCGTTCAAGTAACAGAATGTAGTTATTAAGTCGCCAGCTAATTCTTTTAGCAGCCAAATTAAATTGCCAATCGTCAGAAAGCCACACTGATTACTATTCTAGTGAAAAGATGACCTTGAATGTGAAAAATCTCCGTAGCTGGCGAGCCTGAATGTTATGCAACTCGCAGCCTGGACTCCAGCTGCACTGGATCGATAGTCGAAATATTACGCGTAACGATGGAATCAAAAACTCGACTGAACACCCGAAATCACACACTTAACCTGTTACGTCGAGAGAATCTCAGAGTCACAGGACGGTTTTAGTCATACGGAAGTGTTTTAATATACGGAAGTGTTTTAATGAGCTTATACGGGAACAATTCGAAATAAGACATCGTTATTCTGTCTAAACCCTGTTGGGTTCGTTTGAGAACCGGTGTTTAAGATTGACTGTATAAAAATTCTGCTGCCTGTTCCGTGTATCTTGCGCAATAGCCTTGAGAATCAGATACGAGAGCTCAGTGTGCATAGTCACGTTTTTTCTCTCACCTCTCGCACAAGTGGAGTTGGAGATGCACTAGCCAGTACTAATACGAATTACCCTGTGCCAGGCAGTGTACATTGGTTACCAGATATGTATGAAGTAACTTGTAGACTTTAGAAAGACATGAAGGATTGCGCTATAGGGACTGCCATAAGCAGTTTCCTGCATTTTGTACTGCTTTTGTTGTTGTGAGACATGAGATTGTTTTTTGTTCATAACTTGTAAACATTTATAGTTCTACAGATTTAATTGTTGTATAACATATTAAGGCGATTTAGAAGATATTGTCAATTTATGGGTAGTGAGTAAAATTGTAAATGTTTTTAGAACTAGTTATACGACGTGTGAACGGCGAATCCACACATCTTCGGTCGTGCATCATCTTGTACCTTGACTGTCTGAAAAGCGTTGCAACATGCAACGCTCTCCCCTACATGTGTCATTCAGGAGTTAATGGTTATACCGTTCATACTGCACAAGTCATCAGAAATAAGTTAACTCCTCAGTCCTGGTAACTGTTCAGCTAGATTGAGAGTAAGATTTTACACCATAAAAATGTTAATATTTTTGTAATAAAACGCACTTTCTTAGACTCTGTAAATAAAGCCTCGTTTTTCAACCAATTGCGCCATATCAAACTGCAGTCTATAACAAGTAGCACAGATTGCTCATAAATATGATTAGCGCCAACAAAGCACATTTATCCGTCGTATACAGCAGGCTTGTCAAAACTAAACCTGTTTCATGACCAGTTCTTAGGCTAAAAATGCAAAATAAGTACGGTAAGCTATGCAGTCTTAGTTCAGCCATAGCCACAAATAACAAACAAAAGTTTTCAAAGAACTTTACAGTAGAATACCTAATAGGTCGTGAACTACAAAAATATTGTGATTCTCACATCCTTGAAACATGTTCAACAGACCTGAACGTTTTGCGGAACTTACGGAGGAAAACTGCAGGTGCTGCAGTAGCGGCTTTGTGCAGCACGGTGAGATTTGCTACCAAAATTCCTAGAAGAGTCAACTAATATGTTGCTTCCTCCTTCGTATGTCTCGCGGAATGACCGTGAAGGTAAAATTAAAGAGATTCGAGCACATACGGGGGTTATCAACAACCGGCATTTGAGCACACCAAGGGGAAAGAGGGGAAAGGGCGCACCGGAAGGTGGCTTGCGGAGCATAGAGGTAGATGTAGATGCGTAGATGTATGTCCATTTGATGAGTTGTACAACACAAACACTTGTAAATACACTGTTCAATGAAAGTTTGGAATACTATCGTAGACCGTGATCTACCATATTAGAGGTCTCATTCACCTAGGCACTCCATGCAGTATTCATTTAGAGCCTATATACTGTACGGTGTTTACTACTGGTATGCTTTGTGGCCGTTTCCGAGTCATGTAAACATACCGTTGTCGCAGCGAGTAGTCAAGTATCAACAACAGCTTCGGTCAGATTGTGTTCAGAACTGCAGAAACATGCGCCGTGGAAGCACACAACACTTTGATAGAGTCAGGATAGTGGCTTTACTTTTAGAACGTCATACATAGCATAATATTGCGGATGGTTATATGCCACTCGAAGTGGTGTGTCTAAGGTGTGGAGAAAGTACACAGAGACGGAAAATGTGAACAACAGACCTCGCTGTGGTAGTCCTCGTATGACAACAACAATGCAGCTATCGGCGGACCCTAAACATCAACTTTCAGAAATATTGGAAATGACATCTCCCTGGCAACAGGGATTCGTATTACAGACCAAACAGTGCGTAGTAGATGGTATCGGGGTGGTCTTCATTCCAGAAGACAGTGAGAAGTATTGCACTGAACCAACGGAACCGACTCGATCGAAGGACCTGGGATCTTGCACATCAACATTGGACCATTGCAGAATGGAGTAATGTCATGTCTGCTGACGAGACCGGGTTCGGTTTGCGACCGGACACTAGAAGTGTTAGGGTATGGAGAAAGGCTATTCGACAGGAGGAACGCCGATACGTTAAGGAAGTCGATCCGTTTGCAGGTGGAAGTGTAACGTTCTGGATGGCAATAATGACGAGACAGTGGATCCCTCTAATTCCCGTCTACGACAATTTAACTGACCTCCGATATCACCAAGAGGTCCTACAGACGTGAAGTCGGTGACAACTTCATCCTAGTCGATGACAATACTAGACTGCACCGTACTCTAGCAGTGTCTCGGTATCTTCAAAGATGCAACATCAACCGAATGCATTAGCCAGCACAGTCGCCAGTCGTGAATGTAATGGAGCATACATAGGACCTGTTGAAGTTGGCCATTGCATAACGTCCGAATCCACCCGACAATCGTCAGGAGCTCAGTGAAGCTGCCATTGAGGAGTGGGACCTATTACCGCAAGATAAACTTGATGGTCTCATGCAGAGCATGTCTCGCAGGGTGGAAAAACCTACCCGTGTGTGAGGAGGACGTACTCCCTGCTAGAGACTGATGCTCATCGTCATGAGATAAAGATTTTCACTCTTTTTATTTTCAAGACGTACAAGTAAGAGAGATGCCGCAGTGGATACACCGGTTCCCGTGAGATCACCGAAGTTATACGCTGTTGGGCGTGGCCGGCACTTGGATGGGTGACCATCCAGCCGCCATGCGCTGTTGCCATTTTTGGGGGTGCACACAGCCTCGTGATGCCAGTTGAGGAGCTACTCGACCGAATAGTAGCGGCTTCGGTCAAGAATACCATCATGACGACCGGGAGAGCGGTGTGCTGACCCCACGCCCCTCCTATCCGCATTCTCCGCTGACGATGACACGGCGATCGGATGGTCCCGGTAGGCCACTCGTGGCCTGAAGACGGAGTACAAGAAAGAGAGAGCCTGTTTTGTTTTGTAATTTTGTATTGTAACTAACCAAAATCGTTCTTGTTTCCAGAAGGATCTATGTTTATTTTGTTAATAAGGTTTTGTACAAAAGTAAATTCGTGAGCTATAAGAAGTTATTGTAGTAAACTGTAAGATATTCCAAACTTTTGTTGAGGTGTGTAATTACACAGCCGAAATGAGCAGTGGTGGTGACTGGAAAATTAAATGATATCTTAATCTAATCAGTGACAGCCAGCACGGGAGAATCTTATCATTCAGAAAATTCCAGGTTCAAAGCGTGATTTAGAATATGTTCTAGACCAGATAATCGGATGTAGTATTACTTTTGTACAGCGAACAAAAATAATAGCATCAAAAGCAGTGTGCGGTTAGTGATCTGAGCGACCAAGGAATGGAAGGTGAGCAATTCGTGAGATTCGTCTATCGCATCCAGTGTTTTCACTCGTCAACAAGGCACGCATATTTGTTGTTGCGTAATGAACGTCACGTGTCACGGATAATCCTCTATGTGAGCAAGAGTCCTCTACTAACGTAGCTTTATCTTCCTGTCACGTACAATTTACTTCGTTTTCCTTTTCCATTTTCCTCGAAGCCAACGTGTGCCTCGGGACCTGAAGCGCCGTGACGGACTTTGTGTATAATGGGAGTCGTTAGCAAAACAAACTCCAGTACCGCGTAGTACCTGAGAAGGGCGCAGTGGATATGTTATTGCAGTTAAGTACTCGTAATGTTAGGCTGCAGCAGGCAGTGTTCGCTATTAGGTATTGTTTGCTTACGCAAAGACAATCGATGGTATCTCGTCTCCTACTGCACGTCTACCGGGTACGATTCGAAACTTGTTTCGTGAGTTAATTAACGTTCCTTTCTTTCGACCAGACGTCTAATCGGCTACGAGTGGCGCAGGCGCCCCGGGTGTTTTGTTTCATTTGTGGAGATCGATGTTGCTATAACTGCAGCGCCCTTTTTTTCTGTGGTTGCCTTTTAAGGAATCACATAACAGAGGACAAGATCTTCCGCGAGTTTCCCGGTTGAGAATTACAGTTCTAAATATGTGCAATTACTTGTCATGCGTTATAGCGACAAGTATCAGAGTGCAAAACTTGTATAAAACATAAAAAACCGGACAAGTGCCAGTAGGAGTCGCGCTGTAAGGGTTCCGTACAAACTTAGTTATATAGGTAAATATTTCATACAAGGATTCTCGTCAGTGAATTTACGAGTATCAAAATATGTGATATAAATGGCGGTAACTTTTGACTGAATTGACCTGCAGGCTTAAGTTTTTTATACCGCCAAGGGACTGTAGACCTCAGTAACTGATATAAATTTCAACCTGATACCTCAACGTGTAACTGAGAAAAAAAGGGTCTTAACACAAGGACGGGCAGACAAGCGGAAAACAAAGTGACCCAGTAAGGGTTCCGTTTTACCGACTGAAGTACAGAACCCTAAAAATATCCAACCCTTATGTACGGCAGTCAGGGTTACTTCCCTTGTTTCCCTTCTTATCTTGGCAGCTTCTCGTCAATAACCACGTTGTGGGTTATCAACGAACGTTGAGACTACGGGCCGCAGTTGGAGTATGTGAGGCACGGGTGATATGTTGCAGAATCTCTAAGAACCCTTTTTCTGACGCCTGCACGTGGGTGAGTATCTTGGAATTCACATTGTTCTCAAGGCAATCCACAGGCGAAAATTAATTGGATATTTGAACTTGTACATACTGTGATAAACTAAATTCTATACTGCGACGAATAATGGTCCTGTACATCTACATCTACATCGTTACTCTGCAATTCACACTTAAGTGCCTGGCAGAACGTTCATCGAATCATTTTCAGACTACTTCTCTACCATTCCACTCTCGAATGGCGCTTGGGAAAAAGGAACACCTAAATCTTTCCGTTCGAGCTCTGATTTCTCTTATTTTATTATAATGATCATTTCTCCCTACGTAGGTGAGTGTCCACAAAATATTCATGCATTCGAAAGAGAAAGGTGGTGATTGAAATTTCGTAAATAGATCTCGTCGCAAAGAAAACCGCCTTTGTTTCAGTGACTGCCGCCCGAACTCGCGTATCATATCAGTGACACTCTCACCCCTGTTGCGCAATATCACGAAACGAGCTGCCCTTATTTGCATTTTTTTATGTCCTCCGTCAATCTCACCAGGTATGGATCCCATACCGCGCAGCAATATTCCAGCAGAGGACGGACAAGTGTAATATAGGCTCTCTCTTTAGTGGGTTTGTCGCATCTTCTAAGTGTTCTGCCAACAAAGCGCAGTCTTTGTTTCGCCTTCCCCACAATATTATCTACGTGGTCCTTCCAATTGAAGTTGCTCGTAATTGTAATTCCTAGGTATTTAGTCGAATTGACAGCCCTTAGATTTGTGCGATTTATCGTATACCCAAAATTTATCGGATTTCTTTTAGTACCAATGTGAATGACCTCGGACGTTTCTTTGTTTAGTGCTAACTGCCACTTTTCGCACCATACAGAAATTCTCTCTAGATCATTTTGGAATTGGAATTGATCGTCTGATGATTTTACTAGACAATAAATTACAGTGTCATCTGCAAATAATCTAAGGGAGCTGCTTAGATTTAAGAGTTTCGTAAATTCAGTAAATGCTGTCATATTCTCTTATAGAGAAAGTAACACAACGATTATTTTAATTCGTAATTTTTATTGTCACAAACATACAGTAGCATACAAATATTACCGGTTTCGGTCTGTTATCGTCTTTTGCTGATGCAGGGGTATTATGATAACTTGTGAGATAGCCTGCCTTATGCAAGGCACCGTTTGTTTAGATTTTCTTTACCCAAACATATTTCAGCACTTTTTGTGCTGTTTTTAAATGTTTTTTTATTGTTGAGCCTGAAAATTATTACGATTTGGTGTCAAATTGTTTTCGTTAGTATATATTTGTAGTTAAGAACAGAGGCATAAAATATTGTTTGTTTATGCTGTGGCAAAAATTAGACAGAGAACAATGGTTTGGAAAGAAATATTTATACAGCTTTACACATTCTTTACATGACGCTAACCAGCTGTTTTGTGCTGGTAGCTTTATAACTGTCACACATTTTTATACCCTATCAGCCATAGCATGAACTTATAATATATTTAGTGTCTCAGTTGAGTAGCAGGTTATTAACTACAAAATATGTAAACCATTGAAAAAAATTTAAACCCTTTTAAGAGCGTGCACAGAATAATGTGCTCAGCAGATGCTCTGTCGGCCGGGCAGGTATAGAGAGACCAGTAGTGGTGGGGGTTGCGAATAGGGGAAATGTGAAGCGCTGGAGAGGAAGTGCCGTTCTAAACTGAAGGCTACACTCACATTTTTCGTAAACATTAAGTGGAGTCCCTCCATGCCTACACTTCCAAGGTGATTATTCAAAACGATCCTCTGCTACGTCTCCTTCGGTTAGTATCTAAAACGAATTCCACAAAAGTAACGATTTATTTTCGCCTGGTTTCTAACTTTCAGCGAAGCATCATGAGTGACGAATTTTGAGTAAAATCTACATTTCTCTTGTTGAAATGTTAAAATTTGCTTCTTTTGCCAAAAAACAGTGGAGTTTACACAGTGTCACCTCACTAACATGTCGTACAAAAAAAAAATGGCTCTGAGCACTATGGGACTTAACATCTATGGTCATCAGTCCCCTAGAACTTAGAACTACTTAAACCTAACTAACCTAAGGACAGCACACAACACCCAGTCATCACGAGGTAGAGAAAATCCCTGACCCCGCCGGGAATCGAACATGTCGTACAGAGGCAATAGCGAGAGAATTCTGAAACGCTGCTTTATTAAGTGAGGAACTGAAGAAAAGGAAGGCCAATAACTTACAAAAAAGCACATCCTCGGTACAAAAGTAAATGTGTGATGTCATCACTTATGTTGTTCCAAAACCCACAGCATTTCTCGTTGCACCAACTATCGATGGCCCTTAAAATTACATTCTTTCATCGAAGAACTCTGTAGTTAGTGGAATAACAGGATAGATAATCAAAATTTCGCACAATAATCGTAAGGCAAAATATTCTTCTCTTTGCCAAAATCTCATTTCGATATCTCAAGTAGTTTATGACATATGAGCAATGTTGTGGATATTTCCTTCTGGATTTATCCCTGGGGCGCGATCGCAAATGAGTGTTCTATATTAGAAAAAGTTTTCGGATAGCAGACACAAATCTGAAGCAGTGCCGATGTGCTTGGTGCACAACACGGTGATCCTCTACTGTGGTGACCAGATGGAGCCAACCACAACCTGTCAACAGGTATGCCTGCCCTCACGTTCCCATGCTGTCTAACTTAGGGCCGCTGTCATTCCTAAAACCCTATAAATCTGGATACGCAGGATTAGATCAGGCGGCCATATGGAAGCACACAATGAGGAGCCTTCCAAACCATGCCGGTTGCTGATAGCGCAGTCCGACATGAATACGCAGCATCTCCGTGTCTTTCACAACAATCATTCAACATCTGAGGCTATTCTCGCTCTTTATATTTCCCACCTAGCCTTGTAACAGGCAACGGCCTTGCCGCAGTGGATACACCGGTTCCCGTGAGATCATCGAAGTTAAGCGCTGTCGGGCGTGGTCGGCACTTGGATGGGTGACCATCCAGGCCGCCATGCGCTGTTGCCATTTTTCGGGGTGCACTCAGCCTCGTGATGCCAATTGAGGAGCTACTCGACCGAATAGCAGCGGCTCCGGTCAAAGAAAACCATCATAATGACCAGGAGAGCGGTGCGCTGACCACACGCCCCTCCTATCCGCATCCTCATCTGAGGATGACACGGCGGTTTGATGGTCCCGATGGGCCACTTGTGGCCTGCAGACGGAGTGCTTTTTTAGCCTTTAACAACACTAAACGCGAACGACGCCAATGCATTGTTCTGAGCGTTCTACCTGTCTCATAGGATTACAACTCTAATCATTTACATACCAGCTGCTTGTGTAATTTTCCGGTTGACTTTCAAAAATGTTCAAATGTGTGTGAAATCTTATGGGACTTAACTGCTTAGATCATCAGTCCCTAAGCTTACACACTACTTAACCTAAATTATCCTAAGGACAAACACACACACCCATGCCCGAGGGAGGACTCGAACCTCCGCCGGGACCAGGCGCCACAATCCATGACTGCAGCGCCTCAGACCGCTCGGCTAACTCCTCGCGGTCCGGTTGACTTTCAACGAACTTTAAAACCTACCACCTGCTTTAGCCGTGTCTGACTGTGACCAGACCTTAGCTGTCTAAATGGTACACAACGTCATTCACAGGTGAAAAGACAGACTTGTCAAAACCAGCTGCATTTTCATGGCTAGTGTAGGAGACAACTTTACACTATTTTTCTTGATGCTCTAAGTGGCAATATCGGCACTGTCGTCTGAAATATTTGGTGTAGCGTGGCACTGACTCTTGTGATTTTCCTGCAACCTGTTCCCGCAATAAGAAATATTGCATGTAAAACCACAGATTCTAAATTACCGTTGTAAAATAGTTTCCATGTGTTTAGCCTTTATGTACGAATCGTTAAATGTTTTGGCGACCCTAAAACTCTGTGTGCAAATACAGTTTGTACAAACTACACATGTGGGTGTTCTTGGTAATTGTAGTTCAGGAACGCTGGGTGCTGGTTGTTAATGTCACTTCAGAGCTGGTATCTCATTCGGTAGTGAGAAGCTGGTCACATTAAATGACTTGGTAGAGTCAGTGTGTAATGAAACACTGACAGACGCCATGTGAATTTATTGCATCGTCTTCAGATTTTCTCGTACAAATTTTTTGCTGTTTCTGGCCTTGAGTCCGAAGACTGGTTTGATGCAGCTCTCCACACTAGGCTATCTTGTGACGACCATCTCTGCATGACTCTTGCAACATACGTCTATTTTAAACCGGCTTACCGTATTTAAACTTTGGTCTCCCTCTTAAGTTTTTATGCTTCACACTTTCATCCACTACCAAATTAACTATTCCTTGATGTGGAAGTGTGTGTCTATTAACTTACACGTTCCTTTACTCAAGTCGTATCATAAATTACTTTTCTCCTCAATTACATGCGCTACTTTTTCATTAGTTATCCGATTTAACTATCTTATCTTAAGCATTCTTAACAGAACACATTTTAAATGCTTGAATTCTAATTTCGTCTGTACTGTTTACGGTTCACATTTCGCTACCACGTAAAGCTATATTCCAACAAAGCACTTTCAGAAAAGACTTTCTAGCACCTAAATTTGAATTAGTGGGTCTCTGTTCAGGGATCATAATGTCCGTTCAGTATTGTATGATACTGTAAATACTACGATAATAAATATCACATTACGTAATTCAGTTGAGTTAGAACGGGCATTACAGAGTGTAATAACTATAAGCGAGGCAGACAAAAATAGGTATGTGATGGACGAGTGAAGAGATAATAGAAGAAAACACAGAAATGTTCAGGAAAAAAAATGAATAATGTCCAGGGGACCATCATAAATCGCGGTGACTTCAGCGTGATTAGTGTCTTTGCATAAAAGTGTTGCTTCTGTTTATTTCATTACCCGTTTCTTCCAGTTACCTTACAGGAAAGGCCGCTGAACCCGATGGGATACCAGTTCGATTTTACATAGAGTATGCGAACGAACTTGCCCCCCTTCTTGCAGCGGTGTACCGTAGGTCTCTAGAAGAGCGTAGCGTTCCAAAGGATTGGAAAAGGGCACAGGTCATCCCCGTTTTCAAGAAGGGAAGTCGAACAGATGTGCAGAACTTAGACCTATATCTCTAACGTCGATCAGTTGTAGAATTTTGGAACACGTATTATGTTCGAGTACAATGACTTTTCTGGAGACAAGAAATCTACTCTGTAGGAATCAGTATGGGTTTCGAAAAAGACGATCGTGTGAAACCCAGCTCGAGCTATTCGTCCACGAGACTCAGAGGGCCATAGACACGGGTTCACAGGTAGATGCCGTGTTTCTTGACTTCCGCAAGGTGTTCGATACAGTTCCCCTCAGTCGTTTAATGAACAAACTAAGAGCATATGGACTATCAGACCAATTGTGTGATTGGATTGAAGAGTTCCTAGATAACAGAACGCAGCATGTCATTCTCAGTGGAGAGAAGTCTTCCGAAATAAGAGTGATTTCAGGTGTGCCGCAGGGGAGTGTCATAGGACCGTTGCTATTCAGAATATACATAAATGACCTTGTGGATGACATCGGAAGTTCACTGAGGCTTTTTGGAGATGATGCTGTGGTGTATCGAGAGGTTGTAACAATGGAAAATTGTACTGAAATGCAGGAGGATCTGCAGCGAATTGACAGGTGCAGGGAATGGCAATTAAATCTCAATGTAGACAAGGGTAATGTGCTGCGAATACATAGAAAGATAGATCCCTTATCATTTAGCTACAAAATAGCAGGTCAGCAACTGGAAGCAGTTAATTCCATAAATTATCTGGGAGTACGCATTAGGAGTGATTTAAAATGGAATGATCATATAAAGTTGGTCGTCGGTAAAGCAGATGCCAGACTGAGATGCACTGGAAGAGTCCTAAGGAAATGCAATCCGAAAACAAAGGAAGTATGTTACAGTACGCTTGTCCGCCCACTGCTTGAATACTGCTCAGCAGTGTGGGATGCGTACCAGATTGGGCTGGTAGAAGAGATAGAGAAGATCCAACGGAGAGCAGCGCGCTTCGTTATAGGATCGTTTAGTAATCGCGAAAGCGTTACGGAGATGATAGATAAACTCCAGTGGAAGACTCTGCAGGAGAGACGCTCAGTAGCTCGGTACGGGCTTTTGTTAAAGTTTCGAGAACATACATTCAACGAAGAGTCAAGCAGTATATTGCTCCCTCCTACGTATATCTCGCGAAGAGACCATGAGGATAAAATCAGAGAGATTAGAGCCCACACAGAAGCATACCGACAATCCTCCTTTCCACGAACAATACGAGACTGGAATAGAAGGGAGAACCGATAGAGGTACTCAGGGTACCCTCCGCCACACACCGTCAGGTGGCTTGCGGAGTATGGATGTAGATGTAGATAGATGTACTGTACTGCAGCCGTCCCTTCTCTGTACGGCCCAAGTTTAATTGTTACGTGGCACTGACACATCATGCGGAAGTTACTGCTATCTTTAAGTTTGGTACACCAGTGTATACAGACGAAAAAGGAAGCAAAACTGAGTTTAAACATTTGTTAGATAAAGCTATCAGAACATTCCTGGCATTTGGACTTGATGGATCGTTTCAAATTTTGCAAAATGTCCACGTACCGCTGTCCATTACTTACGGCGCCATGTTCCAGAAAGTCGACCAGCAGTAGGATTGACGGAAGGCGTCGTCCTGTTGCAGGACAATGCCCGCCCGCTATTGCCAAGTTTGTTTCGACTGTGTAGCAGTCGTTTCGCTGGGAAACTCTCACCATCCTCCGTACAGTCCCAAAATCTCCCCACGCAATTTCCATATTTTTGCAGACTTTAAGGGAGACAATCGTAGCCGTCGATATGCTTCGGATGAAGAGTTGCACGACTCGTCACAATCATGGATCCATAGGCAACCGCAAACATTTGTCGATGTAGGGAATCACCATCTTGTCTCACAGTCTGATAAATGTATTAACAATTATGGCGATTACTTTTGAAATAATAAACAGTTTACTTACTTTTTTCCATCTGTTAATTTTCATTTGACTGCCCGTTACATAACTGATCATAACAAGAAACCGCAGCGAAGACAATTAGCCTCTACCTTGGAATGTGAAAATACGTATACGTGGATAGTTATAAGAAAAGCAAGAGAAAGGAACAAGAAATACAGAGTCACAAATTATAACCTGCGAAATACAGATGCAAAAAGACAGCTCCCGCTTCATATAGGAATTGACATAGCATTCGATACGGACAGAAAACTGTAATCAGGTCAGAGGCGAAATTGTTTACTGAATATGACCTTCAACCCAGATTATATATTCTTTCAATGCTTACAGCACCGTCGTCGTAGTATTGTATTTTTTCAACAGTATTCAGACTGATTTCATGCAGCCCACCACAACTTCCTCTCCTATGCCTACATCTACATCAACACATGTCTTCCACCGTCTTCAGTTATTTGTAAGATGTTACCCTCTAGTGCCCTGGAAGCTATTCGCTGATGTCTTAACGTACGGTATGTCCAATCATCTTGTCCCTTTTTGTCAGTGTGCTCCATACTTCCTTTCCTCGCCGGTTCTCCGGTGAACCTCCTCATTTCTTATCAGCCCATCTACTTTTCAACATCCTTCTACAGCACCACAGTTCGAACGCTTCGATTCTCTTCATTTTTTGGTTTTGCCGCAGCCTGTGATTAATTTCGATGCAACGCTATTCTCCAAATGTACATACTTAGAAATTTAATCGTCAAATTAAGGCTGATGTTTGATACAGGTAGACTTCTTTAGCCAGGAATGCCCTCTTTATCTGCACTACTGTGCTCTTAATGTTCTGCTTGCTTCGTCTGTCACATATAACTCCGCTTGCATCGTAGCAGAATTCATTCACTTCATCTACTTTGACATCATTATGATGTTAAGTTAATCGCTTATCTCATTCTGCTGCTGATCATTACTTTCGTTTTTCTTCGTTTTTCTTCTGAACTCATTACACTGTTCATTCCACTCAACAAGTCCTGTAATTATTCACTTTCAGCGAGGAGAACAGTGTAATTAGCGAATCTTATCACTGAGATCCTTTCACTCTGAATTTTAATCACACTTCTGAACCTTTCATTTGTTTCCGTCATTGCTCGTTCAATGTAAAGACTGAACAGTAGGGCGAAAGAATGCATTCCTGTCTAACACTGTTTTTAATCCGAGCACTTCGTTCTTGGTTGTGAAACCGTATTCAGCTGAAAGAAATTGAAGTGGCAACTAATATTAAAGCTCACGCGAGTAGGTAACGAGTTTTATCGCAGTCGTTGCTGTTATAAGTGAATTATTATGGGATTCTCTTCAGCAACAATATCCAATGTTCGACTGCCAAACTAAATTTATCAAATTTGGCCTTCAGGGGGATAACAATGATGTGACAGTGTTTTACTTAAATGGCGACATCAGTAGTGGTGAAGGCGCTTAACTTTGGATAGACGTCGCACAAAGTTGGAAGCAGCAACTTTAAATTCATTTCCAAATATTTAGTAGCGGAGAGAAACGAATAAGCATAGAACGCTACTGCAGTACGAGAGTCTACCAGTTATATTCCAAGGTGGACGACAGGTTATTAAAATTCACGATCGTTAAAGGTGCAACAAATCCTGTCTTTATCTGCCAAGTATAACTGACAGCTGACCTTACCCCAGTATTTCAAGGCACAAGTTGAGTAACGTGGTTGTCTCTCATTCATACTATTTCCAGAGAAACATGTGATATCCCAGAAAAAACCCCTGAGAAAACTGAGTTCAATTACAAACGCAGAGACGGCCTATGTAAAAGATTTTTTTAAAGTTGATGTTAATAAGGGATTGAGGGATTGATTTCACTCGTGTTGGTGAACTTACAGGTGGCAGTTTCGTTCAAGATTTATCGTAGAGTTCAGAACTTTTGCTTGGATTTATATCCGCTATCCCTTGATACGACTGATAGATACGCATATGGATAGAATTCGTATTTTTGTGATACAAAAGTTATGAAATGATGAAGGATGGGAGGAGGGCAGAATTCAGCAGCTTCCTCTGCGAACCAACAGTTGAAAACAGTTATTAAAGATTGTATACTTCATTTTCTTAGTCCACATGCGTAGTAAATCGCTGGCTGATTTTTCCTTGTCGTATTGCAATTAATGAACGCCGTTTCTATTGGATACTGCGTCTACCAGCGTTGGATAATTAGCTGGATCGTACATGCTGCAATTTTTCCCTTCGCAGTGTAGTAAAATAATTATACTGTACTTTTCTGTCAAGAATTTAATTAGAGGTGGTCGATGCATTGTACCTACTTACACCAGGTTCTAACTTACACAGACGGCGGGTGTGTGGAATGTTTCTTTTTCACTTTTTTTTGTTTATTAAAACAACCGTATAAGTACATAAGCACAAAAACAAAATAATGAAGTTCTGGAACTGTTGCAACACGAATTGTATCCTACAATAGACTGAAGAACACATTTCAATATAGTGCCATTTGTAAGCTTACAAAATAGAACAAAATATTAAACTGACAGTAGCATCTTCAGTCCAGACAGAGACCTAGAACCAAAACGCAAACATGTTAAAGAGAATTACAATATATTTGACTGTCTTAACTAGAATGGCAGTTCTGTCAATTGATTCACAACCATCCAAACTCAAAGTCATTTGGAGCATACAAACGGATAACAAGGACATGCACAGGAAACATAAATTTGAAAACGTCAAAATGAAGTTAATAACACCATTGAGAAGTCGGGAGCAGTCCTAGGAACAGGTGTAACCCCTTATTCATTGTGTATTTTGTACGCTACATCGTCTTGCATGGGATTTGTGTCCTTACCGGCGTCGAGAATGACCCTACGCCTTGTTTTTCAAAAATTATGTCTAACATGCATAGCAAACATCTTCCTGAAATTTGGGTAACGTTTCATCTTCCAACGTGCCGTTCTCATGTAAGCCTCGAAACTAATGAGACTGGTTCAAATGGTTCAAATGGGTCTGAGCACTATGGGACTTAACATCTGAGGTCATCAGTCCCCTAGAACTTAGAACTACTTAAACCTAGCTAACCTAAGGACATCACACACATCCATGCCCGAGGCAGGATTCGAACCAGCGACCGTAGCAGTCCCGCGGTTCCGGACTGAGCGCCTAGAACCACGAGACCACCGCGGCCGGCACTAATGAGATTATCTTCACTATTGTAGATGATGATATATGTCACAAACTGTCCTAACAGCCACATCACGGTGTTGTTCTTGGTAGCGGGAAAATGTTTCGTGTCCGGCCAGAGCAGGATGTCGGTGCAGTGGCTGGCCGGGCTGCTGCGGGTAATCAGACCCAGCCTCTGCTGCACCCATTTCCAGTTAATGAGATGACCGCCACAAGTGAAGCGATGACCTATGTCGCTAGTCCAAGAATCAATCCTACTCCGCAGGGAAAGAATGGTAGTGACTGAATCTAACATCAGATAAAAATAAGAATAACGACCCTCGCGGCAGACGGTGGAAGAGATGGAGTGGTGGACGCACGTGTATGGCTTTGTTCTGCACGGTAACGGGAGAGCAGCTAAACACTATAACGACAGGTTTTCATTACAAAACTGCACTTCTCATCGGAACTGGACTAGGATAGAGTGTGCCGAAATGACATTTTTGCCTTGTTATTAATATGGCTACACCCTGATGAGCATTCAGTGAAGTGACCAGAACTGCTTACCAGAAGAGCGTCGCTCTCCCATGTCACCTTGCGGCTTCCCATTGTTGTCGGGACAAGCGAGAAACAGAGGAATTACAAGTGTGATGACAGCGAGCATACTTCGTACGGCCTCGCCGCGCTCCAAGTGACTTCTGTCGGTACGGTACTCTTTGACGTCGTCTTCTGGATGATGATTTTAGCTGCTTGAAACTGCAGAAATGAAAGTCATCTCCCGGTTCTTGTAGAAGCCCAAAGGATTTGTCGGTCTGGTTTGGTGTTGCGACGGATCATAGCTCTCAATGTACAGCAAGAACGTCGGAAAATTAAAACTGTGTTTCAAATTAGTACTCTTCATTCTTGACTTCGTCAACCATTTACTAGTTTCTTAGTGGCAGTGTCTCATATTATTTGTATGAATTACGTGAGAGGGGTCAATTCTCACGGAAGATTGAAATGTGCTTCACCTAGGTATCATAAACTGCTGGTAATATTTCGGTGATATATAGAGAGAGAGACTTAGCAATATTTGTTCATATTATTCAGTCAAACTTAGAATATTCTTAGGTAGTCGCGAAAGCAGAGAAACAACAAAGTAGACGAGCGCAATGCTTCAGAATGCAGAAATTAATATTTTAATAGCTGTGATTAGGCACTGAACAGATTATAGTAAAATGGATGCCAATATGAAAAAAATTGAAATTAGAACTCGTTTTTGCTGTGATCCACAAATACAATTAGGGGTACCTTCAACAGAGAGCGCTGTGAAGTCGAAACAGACTAATTCCTAAATCGTTAATTAAATAGTAGTAAGAAGATGGAGTTAAAATGAGAAAATAACTCCAACTGGGAGCACAGAACAATGACGTCACTTCTGCCTTTGGAACTGGCGGCGATGCAGTCATGTAGCGTTCAAGCAGCTGAACGGAAGTGAAATAGGTGGGAATACCTCGTAAGTGCAGCACGTCGAGGAGACTAACAATTGTAGTACAAGGAAGCGGTTAGTTTAGCGACACCGGTCACACGCAGTGAACCAATGGCTGGAAATGGGCCAGCTCCGATCCCCCACACTTTAGGATCGTGAGCTGATTTTCTAACGGCTCAAACACCGGGACAGGGTTTCATTGCGTGTGACTAGGACGTCTCTAGGTTACGGCCGCTACCAGCCTCTCTCAAGCCGACGCTTCCTGTCTGTGAAACGTTACAATGAGAGCTACCGAAAAACACGCTGCGAGGCTGTGTGGTTTACTATAGTGACTCACGCCATACTTGTGGCTACTATTTAAACAAAAACAGTGAAGTATAAATTCACACATCTACAAATCTACAACGGTTCTCCATAACTGGTAAGGAGTTCTTCTCCTCAGAAAGCTGTGACATTTGTAGTAACAGATACTGAAGCACTAAGGGCGTAGTACATTATACGAAAACTTGGGAGTACAATTGCTCTTTTTTTGCCTGTTTAAGGAAACTGGAGATGGGGACTTGCCAGAATTTTGAAAGTTGCTGCATAGTACTTGCAACAACCAGGATTGTCAGGAAAAAATGTGAGGTGAAAATAAGAGGGCTATTCATTTATTAAGGTCAGATCGGTCGCGAAATGGAGACCATAGTGAAAATCCGACGAAGCTTTGCAAAAACGCATCGGGCAGTGTGTCTAGGACCATCGATCGCATCACGTCGCTCTCTTCAGTCCTGAGGTCGCAGTGAGGACGTGAAGATGCCTAGGAAGTAGTGTCTGCCGCCAAGTATGAGAGCTTGCTGAGAGATTTCTCTCGAATTCACGCAGCCCACATAACGTAACTGTAGTGCATTTCCTTTTTCGTGACAATTCTCGGGCGCACATTACGGAGGAAATGAAGACGTTGCTAGAGGATCTTCGATGGGAAATGTTCGATCCCCTACCATACAGCCCGGACTTGCTCTCTGATTTTCATCTCTGCTCAGATTAACCGCTGGCTATGAAGACGGCATTTTGGCACTGACAACGAGCTGCAGACCAGGTAGGGAACTGGCGGAAAGCACAGACGGTTACTTTCTATGGCGAAGGCATTGGAAAATTTGCACGAAGCTACGACAAATGTGTAAGTCGGGTTGAGTTGGGTTGATTTGGTGGAAGAGACCAAACAGCGAGGTCATCGGTGTCATTGGATTAGGGAAGGATGGGGTATGAAGTCGCCGCACCCTTTCAAAGGAACCATTCCGGCATTTGCCTGATGCGATTTAGAGAAATCACGGAAAACCTAAATCGGGATTGCCGGACGCGGAATTGAACCGTCGTCCTCCCGAATGCGAGTCCAGTGTGCTAACCATTTCGCCACTTCGCTCGGAGCTGTGACTATGCGGAGAAGTATCTGGAAGGTGTAGATACTTGTTGCAATAAAACCTTTTTGATTTTCACTGTGGTTTCCATTTCGCGACGATTGGACCTTAATAAACGGATAGCCTTCGAATTTTCCTAATTTTGCAGTAACACACACATTATTTCATTCTGTGAAGTATGCTATTATATGTGAAATGATAACAAAGAAAAAATAATAATAACCCATATATTGATAAGAAAATAGGCTAATATGAATCAAAAATGAAACCATAGTACTAGCCGTCGTGTCTTGGAATTTCGGGCAGTTAGAGGCAATGATGGACAGAAAAAGAAATAAACAGAAGAGTGAAAATGATGAGGAGTGCTGCTGGTAAACCAGACAGTGATTTTAAAACTAAGCTTTCGGTATATCTAGAAAAGAAAACTTACAATCAGTATGAGTTACTAGTTTTACTTATGACGGAGAGACATGCACTTTTAATGCAAAAAGTATTGAGAAAATGAGGTTTGGTCAGCGATCAATGGGGAGATGCCGGTTGGGAATTACTGAGAGAGCCAAACAGATCAGACAACAGGCTGTAGAGGAAAATGTAATTATGATGGTAGTGAAGTGAAATGAAATGGGGTGTACAAACATGAAGCCTGCCGAATGGATGATAGTTGTACCAGTAACATTCCTTACTGACTGTCATGTGTCTTATTCATGTTTGATAAGATCCGCTATAGTCGTAATAAAATTATATTTTCCAATAAAAGGAAAGTAAAACCAGATTTCAGGACAACAGTCCCATCCTCAGATGCGTAGGATGTCCATACGAGACAACTAGCAGAGGTTAATACAATGAGTCTCTGGTACATGGCATGAAAGCAGAAAATCCATACATATTCCTAGGCCGGATAGGAAACCTCTCAAAGAGCAGGTCGGTGGTCCAAGGTGAACTTCAATGTGTGGTTGGTACGGTACTAGATAGGCGAATATGCTGTAGTGTGAACGAAAGGCCGGCTACCTCGCTTTATGTGGAAGTCTGTTTGCGACACTCTTAAGCCCGGACCACAGCTCTGCTCTTCGAGAGTTCTTCCGCTCAGGCTAGGAATATATGAGATCGATTTTCTCCTTATATGCCGTGTAACAGAGGGTCACTAAATTAACAGATGTTAGTTGACTCATATGGACAATCCACGCATCTTGAGAAGAGGCTGTTGTTCTGAAACCTTGTTGTATTTTCCTTTTACTGGCAAAAGAAACATTGCAACTGTAGCGGATGTTATCAATTACTAATCCTTGAATTCTTAACTAAATTCCTATTCCAAAAGTTAAGACCGAGACAACGTAATAAAGGCACCAAGGTGGATGATATTTAAATGCGCGTAAGGGTACTATACATGCATATCGCTGAATACAGCTGTTTGTGTCTTCAATTTAACCAAGAAATTCGGAAACAGCTGCGCAAATTGGAAAGTTATTTTATTTTATTTCATTTTCGCTATCAGTTTCGGCAGTTCAATATGTCACCATCAGGCCCCATATGGACCTATCAAAAATTACCGGTATTGGCATACTGGCGTCATCTGTTTCTGGATGACGTGAATTTGTATTCGAGGGAAGCACTTCAGATACAAATTCACGACATCCAGAAACACATGGCGCCAGTATGCCAATATAAATAATTTTTGAGGGGTTCATATGGGGCTGAAAATGGCATACTAAGTTGCCGAAACCGGTAGCGCAATTAAAATAAAATAATTTCTCAATTTGCATGACTTTTTGGCGAATTTCTTTTTTAAATATTTGACCAGCTGTTGTCCCACTTCCAATATGGATCAACAGAGTTGGTGTCTTCAGTATGAAGGCTCGTTTGATACAGCACAGGAAGACTGTATGTATATCAAACTCAATGAAAAGTTTGCTAACGAAAACTGAGAAGTAGAAAACATTTTTATAATCATATTTTAAGTGTCGTAGAGAAAATAGGATCCAGCTATTCATTAGAAAATGCAAGGCAATATATGGAAGAGGCAATACCTATTCAGTTTGAGAAAACTGAAATTCAACCCACTTCTCCTACTGAAATTAGGAAAATAATAAATACACTCA
Source organism: Schistocerca americana (assembly GCF_021461395.2). NCBI lineage: Eukaryota > Metazoa > Arthropoda > Insecta > Orthoptera > Acrididae > Schistocerca > Schistocerca americana. The sequence goes on from NC_060123.1 coordinate 136,564,135, forward strand.
AAAGCAATAGTTTACATTGAATTGATGGCATTTCCAACAGAGTACTAAAAGCTTGTTCTCAACAGATATGTTGGATTCTGAGCCACATATGTAGTAGCTCACTGAAACAGAGCATTTTTTCATACAGACTGAAAGACGCTGTTGTTAAACCATTGTGTAAGCAAGGGGACAGGTCTGATGCTAACAACCACCGCGCAATCTCACTTCTGGCAGCTTTATCCAAAATACTTGAAAAAGCAATGTATTCAAGAGTAGCATCACATATTTGTAAAAAATGAAGTACTAACAAAATGTCAGTTTGGTTTTCAGAAAGGCTTTTCATCAGAAAATTCAGTATATGCTTTTACTGATCAAATATTAAATGCTTTGAATAACCGAACATCACCGATTGGGATATTTTGTGATCTTTTAAAGGCTTTTGACTGTGTGAATCACGAAATTCTTCTAGATAAGCTTAAGTATTGTGGTATGAGTGGGGCAGTGCGCAAATAGTTTCATTCATATTTAACTGGAACAATGCAGAAGGTTGAAGTTAACATATAGATAGTCTGCAAAAATCAGCACTGTCCTCTAACTGGGGAGGTATCATGAATGGCGTCCCACAGGGTTCAGTCTTGGGTCTCTAATTGTTCTTAATATACATTAATGACTTGCCACTCTATATTCATGAAGATGTAAAGCTAGTTATTCTTTGCTGATGGTACAAGTATAGTAATCACATCCAACAAACAAGAAACAGCTGAGAAAATTGTAAATAATGTATTTTAGAAATTTTTAAGTGGTTCTCTGCAAATGGACTCTCACTAAATTTTGAGAAAACACAGTACACAGAATTCTGTAGAGTAAATGGCGTAACACCATTGATAAATACAGACTTTCTACAGAAGTCTGTTGCTAAGGCAGAGTATTCAACATTTCTGGGTGTGTGCATTGATCAGAAATCGAACTGGAAGAAACACATCGATGGTCTGCTGAAACAGTTAGGTTCAGCTACTTATGTCATTAGGCTATTGCAAATTATGGTGATAAAAATATCAGTAAATTAGCCTACTATGCCTGTTTTCCTCATGACATCATATTTCGAGCTAATTCTTCACTAAGAGAAAAAGTACTAACTGCACAAAAGCGTGTAATCAGAATAATAGCTGGAGCCCATACAAGATCACCTTGCAGACATTTGTTCAAGGAACTCGGGATGCCCGCATCTCGTGGTCGTGCGGTAGCGTTCTCACTTCCCACGCCCGGGTTCCCGGGTTCGATTCCCGGCGGGGTCAGGGATTTTCTCTGCCTCGTGGTGGCTGGGTGTTGTGTGATGTCCTTAGGTTAGTTAGGTTTAAGTAGTTCTAAGTTCTAGGGGACTGATGACCATTGATGTTAAGTCCCATAGTGCTCAGAGCCATTTGAACCATTTTTTGAACTCGGGATATTCACAGTACCTTAACAATGCATATATTCGCTTATAAGATTTGCTATTAAAAACCCATCGCAATTCAAAAATAATAGCGAAGTGCATAGCTACAACACTGGAAAAAATGATGTTTGTTGTTGTTGTGGTCTTCAGTCCTGAGACTGGTTTGATGCAGCTCTCCATACTACTCTATCCTGTGCAAGCTTCTTCATCTCCCAGTACTTACTGCAATCTACGTCCTTCTGAATCTGCGTAGTGTATTCATCTCTTGGTCTCCCTCTATGATTTTTACCCTCCACACTGCCCTCCAATGCTAACTTTGTGATCCCTTGATGCCTCAGAACATGTCCTACCAACCAGTCCCTTCTTCTTGTCAAGTTGTTTCACAAACTCCTCTTCTCCCCAATTCTATTCAATACCTCCTCATTAGTGATGTGATCTACCCATCTAATCTTCAGCATTCTTCTGTAGCACCACAATTCGAAAGCTTCTATTCTCTTCTTGTCCAAACTATTTATCGTTCAGGATAATGTTCACTATTTTAGATTAAATCTGACTTTGGCACAGAAAAGGGTGATTATGCTGCCACAAAAATCTTTGATAATTTTCTAAATAGCATTAAAAGTCTGACAGACAGCCAACCAGCATTTAAAAACAAATTAAAATAATTTCTGTATGACAAATAACTTCTACTCAATAGATGCGTTTTTAGATATGAATTAGCAACTGTAAAAATATTAATTATTTTGAGTAGAGAAAACTTATTTTAAACTGATATGTTCCACATCATTAAGAAATGTCTTATTCATGATATGTGGAACAAGTATTAATGTAATATAATGTAAATGTGATACAGTTCTCAGCACTAGTGTAACCTGTGCAAGACTACTCATCTCCGCATAGCCATTGCAAACTACATCCACTTGAACAGTCGTACTTTATTCAAGCCTTGGTATTCCTGTGCGATATTTACCGCCACATATCCTTTCATTACTAATTTACTATTTCAACTATCTCTTGACATTTTCGCGACTGTCCTATGATCTTATATTTGTAACACAACAACCTTCCTCAGACCGGCTACATGTCGGGACGCGTGTATGGGCAACCGCACCAGGCTTCTGATACAGAGGAACACAATTAATAATTAATAATCAATCCATCTAATTACAAATTCGAGACCCTTCCGGAGTATTTCCTAAAGACCAACACACGGGTAAACTCTTTCTGGAGCTGTTAATCTTATTTGGAGATTCCTAAAATTTCAGTTGCATATTATCCCCTTAATACAAATTCCAAGAGAAAGGTGGCCAGACTATACAGATTCCTAAGGTACTGAGCAACTGAACTCCAAAATCGGATTTCAATGCGGTCATTCAGAGAAAAGTTAATAACGTAAAATTTCAAACATTTTCTTCTTCTTCCTCGTGGTGGCGTAGAGAGACACTGAGGATTGCTTTTCGTGCGTTGGAAATGAGGCGTAATGAGAAACTTCTGCCTCCAAACGGCATGGACAGTTGTCTTTGCTATAGCAGGTAGTCTTTCGCTTCTCTTTGTTCCTGTGGTTGGCAATGGGCGTATCTGTCAGTGTAGTTGGCTCACTGAACCCCGATAGAAAATCCTGCTCCTTGTAGAATGGAGACTGAGTAGATGAGTGGTTGATAACTTTCGGAGAACACTCGCTACTACTAAGTACCCCAAGGGGTCTCGGAAACAGGTTGGTCTCAAAGGTCAATGAGAAAGCTATGGAATAGGACATACGAAAATGGATCAACAGATATATCAAAGTAGTAACTGTAATGCCAGAGGAATTTTACAAAAAGAGACAGAACTAGCAAATATACTAAAAGACGTGAATATCGATGCTGTAGCAATCAAAGTAACGAAAATGAAAATGGCAGGTAATAAATATACCGGTGATCAAAAAGTCAGTATAAATTTGAAAACTGAATAAATCACGGAATAAAGTAGATAGAGAGGTACAAATTGACACTCATGCTCGGAATGACATGGGGTTCTATTAGAACCAAAAAAATACAAAAGTTAAAAAAATGTTTGACAGGTCGCGCTTCATCTGATCAGAATAGCAATAATTAGCATAACAAAGTAAGACAAAGCAAAGATGATGTTCTTTACAGGAAATGCTCAATATGTCCACCATCATTCCTCAACAATACCTGTAGTCGAGGAATAATGTTGTGAACATCACTATAAAGCATGTCCGCAGTTATGGTTAGGCATTGGCGTCGGATGTTGTCTTTCAGCATCCCTAGAGATGTCGGTCGATCATGATACACTTGCGACTTCAGGTAACCCCAAAGCCAATAATCGCACGGACTGAGGTCTGGGGACCTGTGAGGCCAAGCATGACGAAAGTGGCGGCTGAGACACGACCATCACCAAACGACGCGCGCAAGGATCTTTCACGCGTCTAGCAACATGGGGTGGAGCGCCATCCTGCATAAACATCGTACGTTCCAGGAGGTGTTTATCAGCCAGGCTGGGGATGATGCGATTCTGTAACATATCGGCGTACCTCTCACCCGTCACGGTAGCAGTTACAAAACCAGAACCACGCATTTCCTCGAGGAAAAAAGGCCCGATAACGGTAGATGTGGTAAATCCAACCCGTACCGTGACTTTCTCGTCGTGCAATGGAGTTTCCACGACAGTTCTAGGATTTTCGGTAGCCCAAATTCTGCAGTTGTGGGCGTTGACAGACCCTCAGAGCTTGAAAGGAGCTACGTCGGTCCACAACACGTTACTCAACCAATCATCATCTTCCGCCAGGTAACAGTTCATGATGCCGATGGATTTTGTACGGATAGCATCGGAAGGTACGCCTCAAGTGCCAACCAAACAGTAGTGTATGGAATGCCGGTGCGACGTACAACTGCACGAGCGCTGACTTCCCCTTCCATAGACGAACCCGCTACAGTCTCCATTTCTTCCTGAACTGTCTCAGCAGCATTACGCCTTGTGCGCGGTCGGCCACTACGGGGTCTGTCGACTAAACAACCCGTGACTTCGAACTTCGAAATCATTCTCGCCACAGCTGCATTTGTCAACGGACCTTTACCCGTTTGAATCCCCTTACTATGGCGATAGGATCGTAGCGCTGAACTAGCACATTCCCCATTCTAATAATACAGCCTCACTAAAAGCGCCTTTTCAGGTAACGTCAACATGCTGAGACTACTGGCACATCTGATTCTCTCTCTCATCACAGCTCCTTTTATACACGATTGTCATGCGCAGTCACTGACGTTTTGCTGTCGAGCGCCATCTGTCGGACATATTGTGAACTTTAATTTTTTTGGGTTCTAATAAAACCCCATGTCATTCCAAGCATGTGAGTCAATTTTTACCTCTCTATCTACATTATTCCGTGGTTTATTAAATTTTCAAATTTATACTGACTTTTTGATCACCCGGTATATGCGATTGGTTCAAATGGCTCTGAGCACAATGGGACCTAACTTCTGAGATCATCAATCCCCTAGAACTTAGAACTAAGTAAACCTAACTAATCTAAGGACATCACACACATCCATGCCCGAGGTGGGATTCGAACCTGCGACCGTAGCCGTCGCGCGGTTCCAGACTGAAGCGCCTAGAAACGCTCGGCCAATCCGGCCGGCTATATGCGATTACACTATGTTCTATGTTCTACAGTGGAGTCAAACAAAATGAAAGAGCAAGCAAAGGTGTGGTATTACTCCTGCACATACATAAGCGAAAGAATACCCATATTCAGTCTGAAACTGAGAAGAGGAAACGCCATTATTACAAGCGTATATTCATTCACCAGAAGGAGGAAAAAAAGATGAATTTAGAACCTTCTATGAAGAACTACGGAAGCCTCTGATTAAATACAGCTCTACTGTTCAGGTTATTATGATCCGGGGATTTCAATGCCAAACTAGGAAATATCCTAGTAACAAATATTGCAGGGCCTTTTGGAGAATCGGTATGTAATGAAAATGGAAAAAAATTACTGAGAGATTTTGACACAGTAATCTAAAAGTAGCAAAGTCACTTTTTAAGAAACGAGATACACCCTAAGTATACTTGGCCAGTAGAGAGCTTAGATCAATAATTTACAACTTTTTACTAAATGATACGCTAGCGGGTCAAGTACGGGATACAAGAGTTTATAGAGAACAAGGTATAGGATCAGATGATTTTCTACTAATCTCCAGAATATATCTTCTTGGGAAATGGAAGAAGATGAAAAACAAATTAGTAACCAACAAGATCAAGGTGCTTATAAAGTATGCTTGCTGGACGAGGACAGCAACATCTTTACCAAAGCAGATTGAATAAAGAGCTAGCAAACTTGCAAACTAAAGATTATATAAGAGAAGAATGGCAGAATCTAAAGATCGTTATATATAGAGTAGTTGGAGAAGCTCTCGGTGAAAAGAAAAAAAGTAAGAAAAAGAAAGGGACTACAAATGTGAATTGAGTATATAAGAAAAGGTATGAAAAAAAAACCAGGATGCATATATAAAATACATAAGCAACACCAAAGCTGAAAAGAGGGAAGAGTATTACCAAATATGTAGTAAGAAAGGCGCACCAAGATCATTGGGACAGATTTATTTCTAATATCAGAACGATGTTCACTGGAGGCAGCAAATGGCCTGTTAGGTTTTAAAAACCTTTAACACAAAAGAGAAAGAATAAGTTTACTAGACTCAGCCTACAAGATACATGCTAAGATTTTAAACGCAAGACTTAAAAGCATAACGGAAGTAGTACTGCACGAGGAACAAACGAGGTTTAGGAAAGAACGCTCTACGATAGATGCAGTTTTTATTTTACAACAGATAATGTAGAAACCCAGAGAATAAAATAAAGAAACACACATTGCTTTTATCGATTTTATAAATGCTTTTGACACTGTCAATAGACAGAAACTTTGAAAGATACTGACGAATAGCAGATATCCAAAACATCTCGTAAATGCGATAAAAAATGTGTATCAGAGCACGACTATCACTCTACATCTCAGTGGAAAAATGACAAATGAGATACCAGCTAACAAAGGAGTACGACAAGGTTGCTATATCTGCCTAACTTTGTTTAACATTTACATATTGAAAGAAATGCATGTCTGGAAAACAGAATCTCAAAAAGGTACGTATGTAGACGAACGACTCTTTTAACTCTTTTAAATAACTTACTATAGGCCTATGCTAACGATGCAGTAATTCTAGCAGATAGAAAAGAGGACCTTGATAAAGGAATTTGCTTACTGAAACAAATAAGTGCGAAATTTGACATGGGGATATCAACAGAAAAAACTAAGACAGTGGCCTTCATGGGGGAAAGAACACATTAGAACAAAAATAGTGGCAGGTCAAAAGATTTTAAAACAAGTAAAACATTTCAGTTACTTTGGATGTGAAATGACATATTGGTACAGTAAGGATATAGAAATTAAGCGTAGTAAATTTAGCTAGGTGTGTGGAACAGTTGCCAACGGCCTAGGCCCAGTGTTAACACCGGCTCCCGTCAGGTCACCGAAGTTAAACGCTGTCGGGCTTGGCTAGCACTTGGATGGGTGACCGTTCAGGTCTGCTGAGCGCTGTTGGCAAGCAGGGTGCACTCAGCCCTTGTAGGGCCAATTGAGGAGCTAACTGACTGAAAAGTAGCGGCTCCGGTCACGAAAACTGACAACGGCCGGGAGAGCGATGCGCTGACCACATGCTTCTCCGCATCCTCATCCAGTGACACCTTCCTTCGGCTGAGGAAGACACAGCATTCGGTCGGTATAGTTGGGCCTTCCGAGGCCTGTTCCGACGGAGAGAGAGAGAGAGAGAGAGAGAGAAAATGTGGAACAATTAACAGAAACCTTAAAAACAAAACTAGCAAAGTTACTCAAATTGTACATAACAATTGCGGTCCCCTCACTCCGCTATCGAAGCGAGACCCTAGTGGTGAGCAAAAAGCAAGAAAACTGTGTTCAGGCACACGAAGCAAAATTCCTGAGACGAGTTAAAGGTTGCAAAATAGAAGACAGACTAAGGAATCGAGATATTAGAGAAGAACTAAAAATTTTTAGTCTAAACGATAAAGTTGAAGAGAATAGGAGAAAATGCAGCGAACACCCATAAAGAATGGAGAGTGACAGGAGAAGGAGCTCATTCAAGTGCAGTGTGTCGGAGGCCTTAAAAGTCTGGGGCACGCTTCCACCACCCTCATTCTCTCGCAATTTTTTTAGATATAAGAATAACGAATCTAATGGTGAACATGGATTCAATATATTCCGCAAAGGAACAACCACAGATGGTATCATATATCAATCTTCTTGCCACCATGAAAGTCATAGACAAGCTTTTTTCAGTGCAATGATTGGACGATTAATTAAGCTGATTCATTCAGAGAAAACATGGGAAAGGGGTAGACACATTACGATATATAGCAACAGGTAATGGCTACACTTCTGACGTAGTAGACAGATTATTTCGCAGGAAATTGAAGGCTACCGAAAACCAAAATCGCAAGGAAACAACGCTATTAAATGTAGAGAAAAAAGAAAAACATGTTTCTCACGCTTCCAGATATAGGGGAGGTATCGGATAAAACTGAATACATTTTTCGTAATGCTAATGTCGCATTAGCTTTTCATACTAACAACACCATCAGAAATAGTACTGCGGACATCATCAATAAGACAAGCCTATTAGAGCAGTCTGGGGTACTCGTGTGTGGACTGCAGTGCAGTGATTGTCATAAAGTTTGTGTAGGACAAACTGTACATAAAATGCGTGTCATATGCACAAAGAACGTATTTGCAAGAATGATGCAATCAGTCCACATTCTCTCTACATCTGAAAAATAGAAACTATTTAGTTTCTAAAATAGAGGACAGTTTACAATTACTGCACCCTGCCTTAATTGTACATTAGTTCACGTTACCTAATTATTTCCCAACACTGTGACATGTTTTAAGCATAATTTATCTTTCTTTTTATTTATATTATAGCGTCCGTACATGCCTGCTAATGTCTGTTAAATAGCTGCAGTATTGTTTCTTTTTTGTAAGTGTCTGTAAACGTAGCTACTATATAACGCTGTTACCTCACTGTTACAAATCAAACATATTTAGGCTTAGACGTTTATTGCGTCTGATGTTCTGTTAACGTGGTCATCATAGCGCCAAGTCCTCCTACGTAAGTGTCTTATAGACGTTATGATGAGAACAATTAGTAAACTTACATTAGCTGTACACTTCATACAACATGAGTTTAAGTCAACATAGGTCTCTGTCTCTGTGAGTAATCGTTAATTGGTCATACACTCAACCCCGGTTCCGTGTGTTATGTGAGATGCCGATATAACTTTTTGTCTAAGAAACTGAGCGTGTTACATGTGTTATACCATAACGTATTAGAAAAATTATCTGTGGGAATCGTTTTATGTATTTCAACCGCCAGTCTCTTAAAAGTTACAGTACGATAGAAGCAGTGCACACGTGAATGTGGCTAAATCTCGTTTCGCACCAGTGTTTATGAGAATATGTGAGCCATTACTTCGATGCATTTTGTTTTCCGTCACCGCAGCTGTGATTCTAGCACGTGTAAGTTGCTATTAGACGCAACGTATAGAACATTTGTTATGGCTCTCACGTGTACTTATGATAGCAGACGGCACACAATTTATTAACAGTAAGGTACGAGTCACTATCGATTTATGTAGACATCTATGACCATCATTGGTTCTACCACTAAAGAGCGATAAACTTTGCAGTCGGCTGTATGTGGTATGAGTCTGTACACAGCGTTAACGCCGACTGCAGTTGTAAGATGTATGAGCGCGCTACATAGCATTGTTTTTATGGACTGACGATGTAATTTATATTACGATACGATAACAGATAACTATATACAAATGCGAACCATTACCTTTTTAATGATATGTAGTTTTCGTAGTGAGTCACATCACTGTGTTATGGTATACTTTTAGTATCAGTGTATAATTCATGGTTTTACCAAATGACGATAATGAGGTTACATTTCGCCTAACGTGATGCTGTGAATATGATATGTGTGTCGTTAACATTTACACCAGTTAACAGATTAGTGAGAGTTTAAGCATATAATGTTACTTACATATTATTTTACTTGGTAGATAGGGGTCTGATGACTGTCGGATGATTGAAACTACCTTTATAATCAAAACTTATACCAAGCAGCTCATGGGGGCAATATCGCATTTTTCAAATACACTGCTGGAAAAAAATTCGCAACACCAAAAAATAATTAATTTACAGTAATAAAAATTTCGGGAATACATTTGACTAGGTAACACATTCAAGTGGTTAATTAACACTGCAAGATCACGAGTTAATGTAAGCATAAGGTAAGCCATTGTAAATTTGAAATGTTGGTACGTTAATAATCTATGTAACCGCTAGAATGTTGAATTCAAACATGCATGCATTGTGTTGTACAGGTATCGGCTGCTGGGTTGTGGGATTGACTTCTGTGCCTGCTGCATTTGGTCGATCAATGCGGGAATAATTAATGCTGTTTGTGGATGACGCTTGAATTGTCGTTCGATGATGTCCCATACGTGTTCGAATGCAGACATATCTGGTGATTGAGTAGGCCAAGGCAGCACGTCGACACTCTGTAGAGCAGTTGGGTTACAACAGCGGTGTATGGTCGAGCGTTATCCTGTTGGAAACATCCTCTGGGCTGCTGTTCATGAATGGCAGCACAGCAGGTAGAATCACCAGAACTGACGTACAGTTCTGCAGTCAAGCTGCTTGAGATACCCACGAGACTGCTCCTGCTGTCATACGAAATCGCACCACAGACCATAATCCCAGGTGTAGTTGCAGTGTGTCTAGGACTCAGACAGGTTAGTTAGAGGCCCTCAAACTGGCCTCCTGCTAACCAACAAACGGCCATCACTGTCACCGAAGCAGAACCAACGTTCATCAGAAAACACAACAGACCTCCACCCTGCTCTCCAATGAGCTCTCGCATGGACACCACTGAAGTCGCAAATGGCGGTGGTTTGGAGTCAGTGCGAAGCACGCCACAGGGTGTCTGGCTCGGAGCTGTCCTTGAAGTAACCGACTTGTAACAGTTCGTTGTGCCACTGTCCACTATGGTGCCAACTGCTGCTCCAGTTGCTGTTGCAGATGGAGTACGACGCGCCAGAGCGATACGCCGAACACGATGGTCTTCCCTCTCGGTAGTGCCACGTGGCCGTCCGGCGCTCGGTCTTCTTGCGACCGTACAGTCCTGTGATTACCGCTACCACCAATCGTGTACAGTGGCTACATTCCTGTCAAGTGTTTCCGCAATATCGCAAAAGGAACACCCAGGTTAGAGGGTCTAAAAGTGGGCAGGTAAAACACAGTAAGGTACTTGTAGAAACGATTGGTATTGTAGTTGTAAATTATTGTTGTAGATGTTTTGGGAAAGAACCAGAGCTCCAAGCCCTAATAGAAAGCACTGAAGCTCAAGTAGTTGCAGGTACAGAGAGCTGGCTAAAGCCGGAAATAAGTTCAGCCGAAATTTTTTCAAACGATCTAACAGTGTTCAGAAAGGAAGAAAGGATAGATTAAATTCAGTTGGTGGTGGAGTATTTATTGCTGTCAGAGGTAGTTTGCCTTGTAACGAAATTGAAGTAGATAGTTCGTGTGAAATAGTATGGGTAGAGGTTATACCTTGTAACGCCGGAAATGCATATCCTCCTATTTCCATCTATTGTACTATTATTTTTTTCCTTGTTTTGTTACCTCAAGATATGACATTTCTGTCTCTTTATATATTGTAATTGCTTTACTGTTTGTATATATATTTATGCATTTATGTCGATGTATAATTGGTTTGTTTCGTAAATATTATTTGTATTTTTACGCTGGGTCTTGCCTAGGGAAAACTGCTATCGAACGATTACATCGATAGGTCGTGTGAAGAATCAAAGTGTGTAGGATCTTTGGTAGTGTGAACTCTGCCGCGTGGAGCGCGGGCAGTCGGAGTCTGGCGGGAGTAGCGAGTGGAGCAGGTGTTGTGTGACGCTCCCGCGAGTTGCCGCGCTTTCGGGGTTTGGCAGCATGTAATTGCGCTCGACTCGCGATGATAGTTTCTGACATGGTGTCGCGGACGGGAAGCATTAGCTGGCGCACATCAAGAGCCCGTTTCGCCTGGTGACCGTGTCGAGAAGAAGGCGCGCCAACATCCAGCTTCTGCAACAGCGACGGCCGACAATGAGTGACTGTCGCCACCTCCTCGACCGACGGCTTCAAACCTTCAATCAACCGACAAGGAAGACTGGACGCACGTAAAGTTTTAGAACTGTATGGCAGACCTCAGCTTTTAATCTTGTTCCATTTGCCTCGCTAAATTACAGCAACTTAGCATCAACCTTTGTTGCTCATTGTCCCAATTGCATTACCAAGCAGGGTCCCTTCCTTTTCCGAAATGAACCCGAGTGTCGTTGAAATTCAAACGCCAGCATTAAAGTAATATAGCTAACTCGTTTTCACTGCTTTAATTTCAAAGTTCAATTATGGCATTAATAGCTGGCTACAATATTCAGATTACACAAGCACGAATTAAGAGTGCGAGCTTTGTTACCGTATTTTAGCTTACCTGTGACTGCAGCTCAGCTTGGTACGTACTAAATTTTACTATTGTTAATTGTTCAGAATCGTTTAATTCAAGTTCAAAGTTAAATCACTTCTTTCTAAATTGCGTAGATTCAAGTAGCTTTAGAAATGATTGTTGAGGTAGTCCAAGACTAACTGTATTTCGATGTGCTTCAGAAAGAAAGCTCACTATTAACTTCAGTCACTAAATTTACTTTCGATTTTCCGGTTTCATTAATTCTTTTGCTAAATTAAGTGTAGCGAAATTTATTACTTCTGACAAACTTTCAGTTTTCACACTGCACGTGTCAACCTTCAGTTGCCACGCCTCTAGTGCTAATTATATGTGTAATAACCTTTCTTTTTCAGTTATTATAGTAATTGTCCATAGGACTGGCGACCGTAATTTCCCCCAAATCTCAAATATCTAATTACCGCTAGTTGATTGTTAACGTAACGGCCGCACATTTACTTTCTTTATTAACTTTCTCCCTATTTCAAAATTATTTTCCACCAGTTTCATTTGCATTTTTCCTTTCATTTAGATGTAACCCTTTCCTCCCTCTTTACCGATAGATTAACTTCGGTGACGATTGCTTTTCCCAAATTTCCATTAGGTACACGCGGTTTAATTTTTCACTGTCATTAAGGTCGATAAGTGAGGGGGAGGTTACACGTGGCGACCTGGTGACAGGACAATCTTCAGATTTGAGGTTGTTCTGGACACGAATTTGGCATTGTGCAAATCTCGTAACAAAGTACTGGTTACGTACAGGCCGTTACGTCAGCGAGAATAAATAGTGTGAGGAATCCTAATTAGATTTGAGATTTAGAATTTATATATAAAATTATTAAAATGAGTGAAGGCAACAATTACCAAAATTTGGTAGACTTGGATACGGAACAATCGGTCGAACAGTGGGAAACGCGCACGGCGGTTCCCATTGTTCAGGGGCAGGCGGCTAGCATGAAAGACGCGACCGCCGAAACGCAACAAAGAGCAGAAATGGAATTCCAAACTTTAGAAAATGTATCGGAATCGGAAGCGAAAATCAAATCTGTACCCCTTGATGATGAATACGGGGGAACATGTATAGAGGAACCAGCTACGGAAGTAAAACCGGTAGTCTCCGGGAATTTAACTGATTTATTGAATGTTTTGATTAATGAAATCAAGAGTCAATCGGCAGAAATTATAGCTCTGTCTGCCAAGCAAGAAGTTCAGTCTGAAAAGATTGAACGAAAGCTAGACAATCAGAACAAAGCTATTAATGTTGTTAACAACAATGTTGGAGTTGTTAATACAAAAGTTGATAAAATCAAAGAAGATATTGTTGTAATTAATACCGAAATCGGTAACCTTAAACAGGAAATGATAGGCGTTCAGGCGGAAATTGCGAGCATAAATACTCGTTTTGATTCCGAAATTAGCAGAATCGAGAAAAGTGTAGGAGAAGCAGTTGCTCCGATCATCGAGAATAAGGTGACGGAACAAATTCAATTAGTGAAAAAAGAGGATCAATAGAAGGTGGAAACTTTAAAGGCTTTAGTGTCCGAAGTAGACACTAAAGTGAGGGAGCAGGCTAATACCTGCGAAGAGAAAAAGAGGGAAGTGGAAACGCTTGCGACAACCACTTGCCAAGTAATTACGAGAGTGTCGGAATTAGAAAAGAAACTTGAAGAAAAACAGAGCTATGTGCCAATCTGTGCACATAGTGTGGAATTGTTGACGAAAGAGGAGCGGTTCGACCCCTTGAAAAAAGGCGGTATACACGCGACGGATTTCATTAAAAATTGTGAAAGAGTTTTACCCAGATCATGGACTAATGAGAGAAAAATTAATGCGGTTATTGATGTGCTGGCTGGTGATGCCAAGCGTTGGGGCTTAAACCTCAACATTACGAACCTGACTTTTGACGAGTTTAAAAATTTGTTTCTGGCTGAATACTGGTCAGAGCAAAAACAGCAAAGTGTCTGGCGCGAATTTGTCGTATCGAGGCCTTTCGATGCGAATTCGCGCGGCTCGATGAAGGAGTTTTGTGAGGGCTGGATCCGCAAGTTGGAATATTTGCGTGATCGCCGCACGGAATCCGAAATAGTCTGGGAACTCTACAAGAAGCTTCCAGATGATACAAAACGCTACGTAGGAAGCAATTACAGGACAATCAATGATTTCCTGGAAAGAGTTGAGGACGAGGACTATTGGCGTAATAATGGCGACAGTGGTAGAGGCCGTGGTAACAACAACGGGTACCACCCCAACCATAACAACGATAACCATGGGAATAATGCATACCGCAGCAATAACAATAATGGTTCGGACCGTAATAACAATCGGTACAATGCAAATAATAACAGGAATGACAGAAACCAGTATCATACTAACGTGATACGGGCTTCACAGAATAGTAATAACGCCAGAGCGTGTGATCAGCCGCCTCAGCAGCATCCGGGGAGCGTATCTGCTGGGACGAGACAGGGAAACCATTAGCCGCGCCGGTGAGGGGCCGGCCGGGCGTGGAGAAATTTTGGCGGCCCAATAACAGGAGAAAACCCAGGTGTCGTCGTTATGAAAATTCCGTATGGAATAATCAACGGCGGGAGAGTGTGCCAGTGTTAGGAGAAAGGAGTGCGCCCACAAGTAGTAAAGCAGCTGTATACATGGCAGCAGAAAATACATTCACTGTCAGTGAGAACAATTTAAGTAGTGTTCCGGAAATCGATTATAAAGTGGCAGCTGTAATACCCACAGCGGAACTGGAGATTGAGTTTAAGAATGATTCGCAATTGTTGAGAGAAGATCAGATGTCGGATAAAACGTCCGTCATCGAGCGAGGGGATGCAGAGAGGGATGAGGTCTGGTTAAGGCAGTTCGGTCGCTTATACGACGAACTAAGAGATTATAGGGGCCTGTACGGGAGGAGTGTTTATAGGGAGCGCGGGCAGGATTTGCCGCGTCTCGTCCCACAGGAAGATAGTATTTGTGAAGTGATGGAAAGTTCTGGCCCTAACCGGGAGACTTTACCAGAAATAGTTGATGTTAATGGGGAGCACGAGCAAGATTCGTCGTGTTTCGTCCCGCAGGAGTTAGATGTTGAAGTAGTAACGGAAAGTTCTGGCCCTAACCGGCAGACTTTACCGAAAGTTATAGTGGTAGAAGTAGCCGACCCATCCGACGCAAACCTCCAGTTTAAACATTGCGAGAGTATTAAGGAGAAAGATTACGAAAATTTTAGTGATAGCCGAACACGATTGGTAGAAAAGCACGTAGATTACAGCATGTATGAGGTTAGAGCTGACGTTATACGGTCAGACGGTAGCAGTGTGGGTTGCGCAGATCCAGAGGAAGTAATTTCAGATGCTACTGGGCACATTCTTCCAGGTAGATTGGCAGATGAGATCAATCTGACCAAAGTGGAACCAACGAAGGTGACAATTAGTGAATTGATAGCAAAGCAACACTCACTAGTTGACGAGTTACATGAAAAGGTTTCGGTACTGGAGGCGAAGCTACAGACCAAGCCTCAGGACAAACGTGTTGATATTAAAACTGTATGTGAACAGAGGCTGAAAAAGCCGCCAGATAAACCGGATTTGGGATCAAAGCCGGATGGTTTTTTCTGGAATGACCTGGATATAGACGAGGATTTACTGTGGGAAAATAAAGAAACAGTCGAGGACAAGTGTAGACGGGTAGTAGTGTCTGTTAATATGCACGACCTACAACTAAACGTGTTGATTGACACCGGTGCAGAATTGAGTGCTGTATCTGGGAAAATATTTGAGTTACTGAAGGACAGACCTGGCATCGTAGTTATGCCAGTAACAGGAGTGAAAATTATCGGTGCTACTGGGAAGGCCAGTAAACCGGTCACAAAACAGATTTTTGTCAACTTCGAGATATGTGGGGCACGATTTGAACAAGAGTTTGTCGTCGTGCCAGACTTAACTGCGGAAGTAATTATCGGGTTAGATTGGCTATTAAAGTACCGTGCAGTGATTAATTGCGAA
The DNA here is from genome assembly GCF_021461395.2 of Schistocerca americana. Lineage (NCBI taxonomy): Eukaryota > Metazoa > Arthropoda > Insecta > Orthoptera > Acrididae > Schistocerca > Schistocerca americana. The sequence continues at coordinate 136,580,169 of NC_060123.1, forward strand.
AGCAAAACTTTGACATGTACGTCCCAAGATAAAACAATAGTAGTTAGTTTTGACGAGGCAGGAGACGGTGTGCATAGGCAATACCAGCCTATACACATTGTTAACTGGCCGGATGGTATTGATGTAGGTATGAATTTGAACTGCCGTAAAGTGAGGAATCTCGGCATTGACAAAAGTGTAGAAAGTTTAGTGGAAGAGATAATCAAATTCCCTCCACGGATTAACATTAGTATTGGTGTGAAAAAAGATCGTTTGCGAGAAGTAATGAAGTTAAAAGCCGATGCTCGCATACGTCGTCATGACGCTAAAGCGCGTTTTGCTAAGTTTGCGATCGGAGACTTAGTACTTGTAAAAGCTCATGAGAAATCGAGCGAGATAGACAATGAAATCTCTAAATTTAAGTTTGTTTATAATGGACCATATAAAGTCATTGGTATACCTCACACAAATGCTTATTGCTTAGAGTATCCAAGCTCTGGAAAGCTATTAGGTATACGAAATATAGTAGATTTGAAATTGTACCAACCTAGGATCGATTAATACCACACAATGGGTAATTTGTACAATATGTAAATATAGAGTGTAAGATTTAAGGTTTGCTAGATTGCCATGCTTTTGACTGACCAAGGTCATTAAAGAAGTTGTAATTAATAAGTAATTAATTTTGATTAATCAATTTAATTTTAATCAATTTAATCATGATCTAATCAACTGAAAAATCCAAGCTGCTAGTTTAAGTTTTCAGCTGAGTCACAGTAGATTAAGGAATGTAAATATGATTTTGTAAATAGCTGTAAGATTTCATGAATGTGTGTTTACTAGTCATTGCCGATGTACTTAGACGGTGTTTTAAGTTTCAGGCTAGTACATGCGTGTGATGATGGGCAGTGTTGAGTTATCCACTGTGATAGTGTTAATGGACTCCTTGAGATTACTCGGGAGTGAGTTTTTCCCAAAGAATTCAGTGAAGCGGACGTTCTGGAAATGTCGTTAGACAGGCGAGTGAGATCAAGCGTGCCGCACACGCGGGCGCAACAATACTGGCGAGGCGAGCCGCTGTCGGCTCTTGTGCCGCTGTTGGCTCTTGGGCCGCTGTCGGCATTCTTTGTACTTGCGAGTACGGAAGGCGGAATTGTTTTTCTTCCTGGACAGCTGAAAGAATTCTACTGTCAATATTTATGTTTTTTTCGATCTGATGTGTGTTATTTTCTTGTTTAGCGTTTAATGGACTCCCATGACGAGAATATTAATTATGAAAGGGTTATGTAAAAATGTGTATTCTATGTAATTAATTATTAATTTGCGTATTTTGATCTACCTGTTTTTATGACCATGTACTCTGATTAATTTTGTAAATAGTATTCCATTTCTTGATACTGTTGGGAATTTTGACAATTTTAGAATAGCTAAACCATTTTCTATGTTTTCAATGAATTTTAATATCTTGTCAACCTGTTTTATTTTGTGCAAGATGACAGAGTGGAATAGGATTAGGAGTGTCTCCACTCAATTATTATGGTCTAAAAATTGATTTATGGTTAATTAGACGAATGCTAAATTTTGTTGATGTTTTGAGCAAATGCATTTCCGCTGTTTCTTTTTTGGGACATTTTCTGAGTCTGTTAACGTTACACGAACATCCTCAGACAATGTGGGGCACGTGTAACGCCGGAAATGCATATCCTCCTATTTCCATCTATTGTACTATTATTTTTTTCCTTGTTTTGTTACATCAAGATATGACATTTCTGTCTCTTTATATATTGTAATTGCTTTACTGTTTGTATATATATTTATGCATTTATGTCGATGTATAATTGGTTTGTTTCGTAAATATTATTTGTATTTTTACGCTGGGTCTTGCCTAGGGAAAACTGCTATCGAACGATTACATCGATAGGTCGTGTGAAGAATCAAAGTGTGTAGGATCTTTGGTAGTGTGAACTCTGCCGCGTGGAGCGCGGGCAGTCGGAGTCTGGCGGGAGTAGCGAGTGGAGCAGGTGTTGTGTGACGCTCCCGCGAGTTGCCGCGCTTTCGGGGTTTGGCAGCATGTAATTGCGCTCGACTCGCGATGATAGTTTCTGACATGGTGTCGCGGACGGGAAGCATTAGCTGGCGCACATCAAGAGCCCGTTTCGCCTGGTGACCGTGTCGAGAAGAAGGCGCGCCAACATCCAGCTTCTGCAACAGCGACGGCCGACAATGAGTGACTGTCGCCACCTCCTCGACCGACGGCTTCAAACCTTCAATCAACCAACAAGGAAGACTGGACGCACGTAAAGTTTTAGAACTGTATGGCAGACCTCAGCTTTTAATCTTGTTCCATTTGCCTCGCTAAATTACAGCAACTTAGCATCAACCTTTGTTGCTCATTGTCCCAATTGCATTACCAAGCAGGGTCCCTTCCTTTTCCGAAATGAACCCGAAATTCAAACGCCAGCATTAAAGTAATATAGCTAACTCGTTTTCACTGCTTTAATTTCAAAGTTCAATTATGGCATTAATAGCTGGCTACAATATTCAGATTACACAAGCACGAATTAAGAGTGCGAGCTTTGTTACCGTATTTTAGCTTACCTGTGACTGCAGCTCAGCTTGGTACGTACTAAATTTTACTATTGTTAATTGTTCAGAATCGTTTAATTCAAGTTCAAAGTTAAATCACTTCTTTCTAAATTGCGTAGATTCAAGTAGCTTTAGAAATGATTGTTGAGGTAGTCCAAGACTAACTGTATTTCGATGTGCTTCAGAAAGAAAGCTCACTATTAACTTCAGTCACTAAATTTACTTTCGATTTTCCGGTTTCATTAATTCTTTTGCTAAATTAAGTGTAGCGAAATTTATTACTTCTGACAAACTTTCAGTTTTCACACTGCACGTGTCAACCTTCAGTTGCCACGCCTCTAGTGCTAATTATATGTGTAATAACCTTTCTTTTTCAGTTATTATAGTAATTGTCCATAGGACTGGCGACCGTAATTTCCCCCAAATCTCAAATATCTAATTACCGCTAGTTGATTGTTAACGTAACGGCCGCACATTTACTTTCTTTATTAACTTTCTCCCTATTTCAAAATTATTTTCCACCAGTTTCATTTGCATTTTTCCTTTCATTTAGATGTAACCCTTTCCTCCCTCTTTACCGATAGATTAACTTCGGTGACGATTGCTTTTCCCAAATTTCCATTAGGTACACGCGGTTTAATTTTTCACTGTCATTAAGGTCGATAAGTGAGGGGGAGGTTACAACCTGACAATCTGACTAAACTATAATTTGGATCGTTTTACCGATTCCCCGACTCAGAATATAAGGTTGCTGAACAGTTCAAAGAAAACTTGAGAATCATTTCAAATAAGTACCTCGCTCATACAATTATAGTCGGTGGTGACTTTAATCTACCCTCGATATGCTGGAAAAATTATACGTTTAAAGCCGGCGGCAAGCATAAAACGTCATCCGAAAATGTACTGAATGCTTTCTCAGAAAATTATTTTGAACAATTCGCCTGTTGTGCGACTGGACTCGTGATTTCCTGTCAGAAAGGTCACAGTTCGTAGTAACAGACCGAAGTCATCGAGGAAAACAGAAGTAATATCCGGCTTTCCCCAAGGAACTGTTATAGGCCCTCTATAGTTCCTGATCAATATTAACGACATAGGAGACAATCTGAGTAGCCGTCTTAGATTGTTTGCAGATGATGCTGTCATTTACCGTATTGTAAAGTCATCTGATGATCAAAGCGACTTGCAAAATGACTTAGATAAGATATCTGTATGGTGCGAAAAGTGGCAGTTGACCCTGAATAAGAAGAAGTGTGAAGTTATTCACAGGAGTACTAAACGAATTCAGCTAAATTTCGATTACGCGATAAGTCACACAAATCTGAGGGCTGTAAATTGAACTAAATACTTAGGGATTACAATTACAAATAACCTAAATTGGAAAGATCACATAGATATTATTGTGGGTAGAGCAAACCAAAGACTGCGATTCATTGGCAGAACGCTTAGAAGGTGCAACAGTTCTACTAAAGAGACTGCTTACACCACGCTTGTCCGCCCTATTCTGGAGTATTGCTGTGCGATGTGGGATCCGCATCAGGTGGGACTGACGGATGACATCGAAAAAGTACAAAGAAGGGCAGCTCGTATGGTATTATCGCGCGAAATAGGGGAGATAGTGTCACAGACATGATACGTGAATTGGAGTGGCAATCATTAAAACAAAGGCGTTTATCGATGCGACGGGATCTTCTCATGAAATTTTAATCACCAGTTTTCTCCTCCGATTGCGAAACAATTCTGTTGGCACCCACCTACATAGGGAGAAATGATGATCACGATAAAATAAGAGAAATCAGTGCTCGCACGGAAAAATTTAAGTGCTCGTTTTTCCCGCGTGCCGTTCTAGAGTGGAATGGTAGAGAGACAGCTTGAAGGTGGTTCATTGAACCCTGTGCCAGGCACTTTATTGTGAATAGCAGAGTAATCACGTAGATGACGTAGATGTTTCTCGTAGCCCTATTACACGACCTCGTTCAAACTCAGTGAGTGTTTATAATGGCGTCTTTGTCGCCTTAAAGGCATTCTTGACCAACATCAACTCATCACGTCCAGTCTCAAAGGTACCCTACGTTCGTCATAGCGTGTATTTAAAGCAAACTTGATTTGCTTTCTGATTTGCTCTACTAGCGCTACCCTCATGCGACTGGTCGGAAATTTGAGTAGACGTCTTTCAGATGTAGAAACACGCCTACCAACTTCCGTTTATATTCCACCACTCCTCCTTAGTGTTGCAACTTTTTTCCGTCGATGTATGTAGGAGCTGTGGGACACCACCTCCTGAAAATACATTTTAGTTTAAATTTAAAACTTACTTTGCTACCTGTCAGACATTTGATGATATTGGGAAAATGATGAAAATTTTTTGTTGATGCATATCGAACTTCTTTCTGAAGCACTGACACTTTTAACGTTGAGTAGTAAAGATCGTATTTTCGTCTAGTGTTGCAGGTAACCACAGAACTAATCTTGTCAAATTGTGACGCATTGATTATAAACAATTTCCTTATCGTATATGAGCAATACAAAGATGCAGTTAAATTACCTAACTTCTTGAAGAGGTACCTACTAGATGACTGAAGGTGAACACCGCACATTATTCTTACTTTTGTACGATCAGTAGTTTCTTTCTAGGCGATGAGTTAGCGCAGAAAATTATGCCCTCAGACATAATTCAGTGGACATCAGCAAAATATGTGAGTAGGTTAATTTGTTTGTTACCAAGACTAGCAATTAGACGAAGGGCAAACATAGCCGAATTTGTCTGAATAGCTCGGTAATATCTTTCTCCCAGTTCAAGTTTTTATGAGTATGTACATCCAATAATTTACAGTATTCCAGCCTGTTTATTGACTCCTGTTCATGTGCTACATGAGCTGTTGGCGTGGCTCTATTTGTTGCACAGCAGTGAATACGGTATCTTTTCTCGACATTAAGGGAGAGTCAGTTTTTCAGAGAATCACTCAGTAATTCTTCCAAAACTGTCAATAACGTTCGTCTGTTGCTTTCTCCTAATGGGGTTTATGGTAACAACAATATTGTTTGCAAAAAGTACCCATTTTGCTTAATGATTATCAAGTGGAATGTCATACACATGTTTAAAGAATAGTACGAACCAAAAATTGAACCGTGTGTGGCGCTGTTTGTACTCCCCATACACTAAAATTTTCTATCCTTCCAACATTGACATTTTATCCCAACTTCTTGCTTACTGATTGTTCGTATGATTGAGACCAGTTGTTTTGAGAGCCATCAGTGCCATAAATACTTACGTTTTTTTTCCTTTTTTTGACGGAGTAACATAACCTACACAATCAAAAGCCTTGGAAACATCACAAAGAATACCAACTGGCGATATGTTAGTACCCATGCAAAGAGTCATGTGAAAATACTTTATTTAAAAAAAACTATTCGGTCAGTTTTAAAAATATCAGTTGACAAATCTTAAAACAATGGTAATGTTGAAACGTCCTGCAGATTAAAACTGTGTGCCGGACCGAGACTCGAACTCGGGACCTTTGCCTTTCGCGGGTAAGTGCTCTACCAGGTTCGGAGGAGAGCTTGTGTAAAGTTTGGAAGGTAGGAGACGGGGTAGTGACGGAAGTAAAGCTGTGAGGACGGGGCGTGAGTCGTGCTTGGGTAGCTCAGTTGGTAGAGCACTTGCCCGCGAAAGGCAAAGGTCCCGAGTTCGAGTCTCTGTCCGGCACACAGTTTTAATCTGTCAGGGAGTTTCATGTCAGCGCACACTCCGCTGCAGAGTGAAAATCTCATTCTGGAATGGTGATGTTTTCTTGTGGCCGTTTCTCAACACAAAAGTTAAAACGCGACACTCGCAAGTTGTCCTCAGACAACTCTTGCTAGACGCATCTCTCGGTGTACGGGTAGCGGCAGGATGAAATCCTGGGTGCTTACGTGACAGGAAATGCGTCGTCGGGTCTCCGTGAGCAGGAACTCCGGAACTGGGCGGCAGCGGTGACCGCAGCCGCTGGCTGGATGCGGCGTGGGCGAGCGATCTCGGGTGAGTAATAGCCGCGGGCCCCGTGTTTCCCTGGCAGGCACTCCGCCGCGCCTCTCCAGCAGGTAACTTATATTGTGACGCAGGTGCTCAGCTGCTGATGGCGAGTATAGGATCCGGTGCGAGTGACTGCTGGGGCCTTCCGATACAGTAAGTGCACGGTTTCTAGAACTCCCTACGTATATACTGCGTTCGCTTGTTGTTACGAAATCTGTCGTGCGCTCTGACTGGAACGCTGCTTCCAGATCCTGTAAGAGGTAAACGACGCCGCGGAGCGTTAAGAATGTGTACAGACCAGACTACTACATAACAGTCCTACACTGAGTTGTCAAGAGTCCTGGGATGGCACTGGACATCAAGTTGTTACCATGTCTACATCTCCATCAATACTCCCCAAGCTACCTGACAGTGTGTGGCAGAGAGTACTTGTGGTACCACTATCTGATCCGCCCCTTGCTTGTTCCACTCTCAAATGGCACGGGGGAGGTTCAAATGGTTCAGAGCACTATGGGACTTAACATCTGAGGTCATCAGTCCTCTAGAACTTAGAACTACTTAAACCTAGCTAATGTAAGGACATCACACACATCCATGCCTAAGGCAGGATTCGAACCTGCGACGGTAGCGGTCGTGCAGTTCCAAACTTAAGCGCCTAGAACCGCTCGGCCACACAGGCCGGCCGCACGAGGGAGGAATGATTGTCGGTAAGCCTCTCTAGTGACTCCAATTTCTCGAATTTGCTCGTCGTGGTCGTTCCGTGTGATATATGTGGGATGAAGTTATATGTCGTCCGGCTCTTCCCGGAAAGTACTCTCTCGCAACTTCAAAACACCCTCTCCATTGATTCACAACTCCTCTCTTGTAGTTTCTGCCACTGGAGGTTGTTGAGAAACACTGCAATGCTCTCGGGTCGGTCAAACGAACCCGTGACGAAACGAGTCGCTCTTCGTTGGATCTTCTCTTTCTCTTCTATCAGTCATACCTGGTCAGGATCCCAGATTGATGAACAATACTCATTCAGTTTTTATGAGCATTCAATTTAAGGTCTCTCCGGACAGCTACTCCTTGGTATTTCACGGTGTATACTGTTCCAGCAACTTGTCTCAGTAGCGTAGCTGTACGGTAGTGGATTTCTTGTCCTATTTATGCGTAATATGTTCATTTACTGGCGTTCGCTGTCAATTGTCAGAGCCTGCACCATTCATCAATTCCCTCCACGTCATTCTGAAAACGGATACTGCCTTCTACCGTTGCTACTTCCTTATAGACAACTGAATCACCTGCGAACAGTGGTATATACCTTCCAACGCTTTCTACTAGATCATTGATATACATTGCAAACAGTAACGGTTCTATGACATGTCCTTGCGGCACTCCGGAAATCACCTTTATATCTGTCGATTTTGTTGCCTAAAGAGCGATGTGTTGAATTAGGTCCGCAAGGAAGTCTTGAATCCAGTCGCAAATCTGGTACGATACTCGGTCAGCACGTGTTATTTTCGGCAGAACACGACGGTGTCAAATGACCTGCTCTTTCTTCGTTATTCCAGTAAGCAACGACAAACTGCTGCTACGAGGGGAACAAGTTCTTTCGTGTGATGTTTGTAGAATCTTAAAAGTTCTTACCAGGTCCTGATGCCTTTACGCTACAAACCGATTTTGGTTGCTTTTCTATTCCGCGATCGGTTTTCTCAATATCTGACATTTCAGCGTTCGTACAGTGATTGAAACTGGGGACCGTATTACGATCTTCTGCGGTGAAACAATTTCGGAAGACAGATTTCAGTATTTCCGTCTTCTCTCTGTCTTCCGTTTCGGTGCCAATACGATCACTGAGTGACTGAAAAGATCATGTCGAATCGATTACTGATGTTACGTATGACATGTTTGCGACTAGTTCTGCGTTTTCTTGCGAGCCGTTTGCTTCCGCGTCCACTGGAAGGATAGTAACAAGCTGTAACCGAGACTTCAGTCACCAACAAAGATGAGGAAACACGTATACACTATGTGATCAAAGGTACCCGGACACCTGGCTGAAAATTACTTACAGGTTCGTGGCGCCCTCCATCGGTAATGCTGGAATTCAATAATGTGTTGGCCCACGCTTAGCCTTGATGACAGCTTCCACTCTCGCAGGCACACGTTCTATCAGGTGATGGAAGGTTTCTTGGGGAATGACAGCCCACTCTTCATGGAGTGCTGCACTGAGGAGAGGTGTCGACGTCGGTCGGTGAAGCCTGGCACTAAGTCGACGATCCAAAACATCTCAAAGGTGTTCTGTAGGATTCAGGTCAGGACTCTGTGCAGGCCAGTCCATTACAGGGATGTTATTGTCGTGTAACCACACCGCCACAGGTAGTGCATTGTGAACAGGTGTTCAATCGTGTTGAAAGATGCGGTCGCCATCTCCAAATTGCTCTTCAACAGTGGGAAGCAAGAAGATGTTTAAAACATCAGTGGAGGGCTGTGCTGTGATAGTGCCACGCAAAACAACAAGGGGTGCAAGCTCCCTCCATGAAAAACACGACCACACCATAACACCACCGCCTCCGAATTTTACTGTTGGTACTACACGTGCTGACAGATGACGTTCACCGGGCATTCGCCGTACCAATATCCTGCCATCGGTTCAGCACATTGTGTACCGTGATTCGTTACTCCACAGAACGTTTTTCCACTGTTCAATCGTACAATGTTTACGCTCCTTACAACAAGCGAGGCGTCGTTCGGCATTTACCGGCGTGATGTGTGGCTTATGAGCAGCCGCTCGACCATGAAATCCATGTTTTCTTACATCCCGCCTTAATGTCATGGTACTTGCAGTGGATCCTGATGCAGTCTGGAATTCCTGTGTGATGGTCTGGATAGATGTCTGCCTATTACACATTATAACCCTCTTTAACAGTCGGCGGTCTCTGTCTGTCAACGGACGACGACAGCCAGTATGCTTTTGTGCTGTACGTATCCCTTCACATTTCGACTTCACTATCACATCGGAAACAGTGGACCTACTGATGTTTAGGAGTGTGGAAATCTCGCGTACAGACGTGTGACGCAAGTGACACCCAATCCCCTGACCACGTTCGAAGTCCGTGAGTTCCGCAGAGCGCCCCATTCTGCTCTCTCACGATGTCTAATGACTACTGTGGTCGCTGAAAAGTAGGTGGCAGCACAATGCACCTAATATGAAAAACGTTTGTTTTTGGTGGTGTCTGGGTACTTTTGATCACACAGTGTATTTATCAGATGACTGTATACAAGCGACATTTGAAGCCTGCATGGGTGAGGCTTGCAGGAAAGTTTAGTGGATTTAGCTAATGTATTCGGCCGTCGCTATTCAGTTAGAAGTGAGATATTTCAAAGAAATCTTTGCTATTGACACACGTGTACAAAGTACTGCAGAGAGTCTAGTTGTATTGTCTGAGAATTAACACTCAATATTGCGGGAATATTCTCAGCTCCCCTTCAGGGTTCAAACTGACTACTGCAACTAGCGTATACTCCTCTTCTGACGTACTCAAGGCATGACGTCATTATCCAATGACGTCAGCAGAAACTCTCATTAAGGCGCATCGTACGTAATATGTGGTTATTGGAAACGTACGATGGAATTTCAGTGCCGTGAGCAAGTGAAGTTTTATAAATGAAAATTTAGAGGACTGGACACATATGTTTGGATAACCGATCCATAAACTCATAATGACCAAGGGGCTGAAAGAATGAATAGTGAACACCAACAGAAAGACAGTGGTCCCGTTCTGGACGCAAGCAGAATGGTGCATATCTCAACAAGTATTTGTTTTCAGCACACAGTATGTTTATAGGGCTTGTTTCCTGGCTTTTCCCGTACTGTTTCCTGTAATATTGTGGTACACTTTGTTTGTACACCCTGTATAAAGCAATGTAATAGTTAAACCTGTAGATATCAACGTGAGTTCATTAGTATTAGTCATAATTTGGGTTGTTAGTACACTTTACTGAAGTAGCATATATTGGCTGCTCCTGCCTTTTCATGTATAAATGGACTCGTTTGACATCTCCGAAGGCTCTCCTTCGTTATAAGATAGGCGGAACACGATGTGTGAATGAGTGAACGGGTGACAAGATTTCGCCATGTCCTGCATTTCAGATATGTCATAGCCATCATTCTCATAGCGCCATGACTCATTGACAGCATGGCTAGAATGTATGCATGAGGAGCAACACATACATGGCAGTCAGTCTGCATCATGAGAGACCTCATCCCGTGGACAGTGACTCTGAAGTTCCTTGGCACAAGGTCCGATCGACGAGCCACGTATAACCAGTAGGCCCGAAATGAGGGTCTCGTGTTGTACACATTTTGAACCTTGTTCACTACAGCATCATATTCCAGTTGGTACTGATCACATTAGTGCTTGAATATGGTCGCAGCTTTGGGAGGATTTGCTGGGGGCGGGGGGGGGGGGGGAGGGGAATGGTGTGTTATCACTGAGAGATAGCCTGTAGACAGTGCGCAACCGAATCTCTCATTGAATCTGCCTCCAGAGTTGTGACTATGAAAATAGTACAAACTTCGGAGTTCGCATGAAACTGATGGACAGGGGGTGTGCCTCCATTCGACCACGAGGTGGTTGCTGCTGTGCTAAGGGGCAGCACAACGATATATGACAGAAGACGACAGTGAAACCAAATGACAAACGCAAGAGAGAGCAACTGTTGGGGTGAAGGAACAACGCGTGACATTTATCTTTGTTTACAAACAGGGACATGTGTCACTTGTTATTATTAGTACGTAGTATTCTGCCTAGTTGCAGGTCCATGTCTTCGTACGGAGAATTTCTGATTGCACTGTTCCCTGTCTTCAGCTTCTTTGTTCAGTCTGTTGTATCTCCTTCCATCTTTCATGTCGTCCAGATGTTGAATTCTTCTTCCTCCTCGTCCTTTGTTTCCTCTGAGTTTCCCCTCGATGACATTATGTATGAGTCCCTCGTGTCTAAGTACATTTCCAATCCAGTTGGCCTTTCTCTGAATAATTGTAAGCAGATTACTTCTCTTCTCTCCTACTTTTTGCACTACATTGTCATTTTTTATGCGATCTGTCCACTTGATCTTTTCTATTCTCCTCCAGCACCACATTTCAAAGCTCTCTAAGTATTTTTTCTCCTTCTTTCTCATGGTCCATGTCTCTGCTCCACACAGTGCAATGCTCCAAATGTAGTACTTTATCAGGTTTTTCCACCATGCCAAACTCAACTTGCTGGTCAGCAGAGTCCTCTTCTTGTTGAAAGCAGCTTTCGCCATGGCGACTCTTGCTCGGATTTCGTTTGTGCAGTGGGCATCCTTTGTGATAAAACTTCACAGGTACTTGAACTGATTCATATTTTCCAGTTCTCGAATGTCAACAGTTATCTTCAAGTGTTTCTCACGTTTTGATATGCGCATCACTTTTGATTTTTCGATGTTGATTTCCATGCCGTATTTTCTTCCCGTTTCCACCAAATTGTTCATCATGTGTTGCAGCTATCTCTGATTTTTGGCGAGCACTACCAGGTCGTCTGCGTACTTGATGGTGTTGATGAGACGTCCTCCTACTTTGAAGTTTCCGCATCCTTTCAGCGCTTCTCTCGCCAGCATTTCTCCATACAGGTTGAAGAGACTTGGCGACAGACAACATCCTTGTCTCACTTCCCTTCCTATTTCCACACTGTTCGTTTCTCTATAGTTGAGTCGTACCTTTATCCTTTGTCCCAGGTACAAGTTCCTTATAAGTCTCCGATCTCTCCAGTTGAGTCCTGTTTCTTTAAGGATGTTCATCAAAATATTCCAATTGATGCTGTCGAAGACCTTCTGCCAGTCTATAAAACAAGCGCAAACTTCTTCGTTAACGGCCAAAACTCTCTCTGACAATATCCTCATCATGCCAATGGCGTCTCTGGCCCCTTTTCTTTTCCTGAAGCCAAACTTGTATCAGCAATAAAATTGAATATTAGTGGTGTCCTCCCAGGTGTTCACCCGAGTTGTTGTTCCCATTTTATGCACAATATTTCGACGACGGACCCAGTCGTTCCTTCAGCGCTATGTGTTTTGCCGTTGTGTGTAGTCGCTGCCTGGACTCGAACAGAGCACACTAATGTTAAGGTCGGAAAGCAATAGACAGTATAAGCCCTAACAAGGAAGGGAGGCAGGTTTGGCTCTCAGAACGTTGATTTGCGTCTCCTTTGAAGCAGAATCACAACAACCATGAGAAATGCCCAGTCCTACACGAAAAAATCCTAGTATTTTTCACCGTTTTTGTTTGTTTGTAGCTCTTCATCTTACCACGCGTCATTGTACTATCCAGTTTCGAGTGAAGCGAGTGAACAAGTGAAGTGTCTCCTCCGCGACTGACGCCAGAGTTGGTTTAAGACGTCAGAGGGGAGCGACGGAGCGCCGTGTCAAGCTGGCCGATACCCAGTCCGCCGCTCAGACGCGCTTTACCACTCGACCCGGCGTCACGGGAGAGCGCCTCGCCACGTTTTACCGCTTCGTCTGCTTTACGCGCGCGCTGGCACTGCAGAGTAACTTCAGGCTGCGCGTGTTGGCCGCACTTTTCGCGGAAGTGTGATGCAGCCGTGTGCCTCATAACCACAGGTTGCTTCCTAGGTAAGCTTTCACGGTACTGCAGTCCTGGTGTGTTCGTGCGCCAATACAAGCCACGGCAATGCAAATAAGTTTCTTCATTTCGACAACGTGATCAGCTGCATTGTACAGCCATACTTAACGAAGGATGTGTCAGGGAGGAACCCACAACGTTTGGAACTACACAACTGCCCAATAAAATTGCAACAGGACGTATGGCAAGTAACGAAATTTTACTTATTGTGCTTATACATAGTAGTAGGAAAAACGTGTGATCAAACTTGGTGGTATTTCGGAGGTATACGTAAACGCCACCTCCGGCAGGAACAGAGGTTTTAACCTGGGTGGGCATCGAGTTGAACTTGCAAAACGTGTGGGTGACTGATTTAACTGTATAAGGACTAAGCATGATACAACACATCCTTCAGACCCAAAGCTGGAATGAATGCACGCAATTATTATTCGTAGCTGATATGTAATTTCACTTGACAACGGGACCAGGCCGGCTGCTGTGTCCGAGCGGTTCTAGGTGCTTCAGTCCGGAACCACGCTGCTGCTGCGGTCGCAGGTTCGAATACTGCCTCGGGCATGGATGTGTGTGATGTCCTTAGGTTAGTTAGGTTTAAGTAGTTCTAAGTTCTAGGGGACTGATGACCCCAGATGGTTAAGTCCCGTAGTCCTCAGATCCATTTGAACCAACCGGACGAGCTGCGAGAGCTTCAGTTAATTAAACGTAAGTTGGATACATTTATTTATGTGGCGCCTCTGATGATAAGATGCTACACTTGCGTCTGTTCTCTAGCTGATGTGAGGATTTTCCGTGAACTATTGTACTCGTAGTGTTCACGGTGGGGGAGAGACCCTATAAGGCAGTGCTTTTAGGGGCATATGCTCATGGGTGATAAAAAATCGATAATACTGTATCCACAGCTCTGATTGGTGAAAATGAATACATCATTAATTCAGGGGCGGTTTTGAACTCGCGGAATCAAGAAGAAGGTGGTTACTTTGTCAAGGTTAGGCTAGAGGTCCCAGTGCCCAAATGGACGCAGAAGAAAAACTATTTTAGGTGGTATAGAAGTTTCATAGGACAGAGATATGAGATCCGTAGGGAATTGACAAATTTATTTCGAATGCGGAAACACGACAAAACTTTATTGTGTTTCTGTGTGTGAATTTTTAATTTATGAGAAATTCGCTATGGAGGTTGGGGGAGGCGAAGTAGTGGGGATGTATGATGGTTCAAATGGCTCTGAGCACTATGGGACTTAACTTCTGAGGTCATCAGTCCCCTAGAATTTAGAACTACTTAAACCTAACTAACCTAAGGACATCACACACTTCCATGCCCGAGGCAGGATTAGAATCTGCGACCGTAGCGGTCGCGCGGTTCGAGACTGAGGGGATGTATGAGGTGAATGATATTTTGACTGCCTGTTACTCTTGTTTATCAGATCAAAAATAAGGTGTCTGTCTGCTGCGAAGATATTAAATGGTGTACAGAAAGGTGCAATCGTAGCGCGCATTGCTGTGATTAACTAGTATGTGAGAGAATTGTGTCGTGTGTGGGATACAAAGGTGGTAGTGCTGTTCACATACTGTTGTGCAACTGTTTCCACAGCACTATTAAAGAAAGCTAGGTAGTTTACCTAAATGAATCAGCAGCACTTGTATAGTGTGTACATATTCCAGCACCGTCCGGCCGTCTTCACCGTCGCATCGTATTCTCATACACTCCTGGAAATTGAAATAAGAACACCGTGAATTCATTGTCCCAGGAAGGGGAAACTTTATTGACACATTCCTGGGGTCAGATACATCACATGATCACACTGACAGAACCACAGGCACATAGACACAGGCAACAGAGCATGCGCAATGTCGGCACTAGTACAGTGTATATCCACCTTTCGCAGCAATGCAGGCTGCTATTCTCCCATGGAGACGATCGTAGAGATGCTGGATGTAGTCCTGTGGAACGGCTTGCCATGCAATTTCCACCTGGCACCTCAGTTGGACCAGCGTTCGTGCTGGACGTGCAGACCGCGTGAGACGACGCTTCATCCAGTCCCAAACATGCTCAATGGGGGACAGATCCGGAGATCTTGCTGGCCAGGGTAGTTGACTTACACCTTCTACAGCACGTTGGGTGGCACGGGATACATGCGGACGAGCACTGTCCTGTTGGAACAGCAAGTTCCCTCGCCGGTCTATGAATGGTAGAACGATGGGTTCGATGACGGTTTGGATGTACCGTGCACTATTCAGTGTCCCCTCGACGATCACCAGTGGTGTACGGCCAGTGTAGGAGATCGCTCCCCACACCATGATGCCGGGTGCTGGCCCTGTGTGCCTCGGTTGTATGCAGTCCTGATTGTGGCGCTCACCTGCACGGCGCCAAACACGCATACGACCATCATTGGCACCAAGGCAGAAGCGACTCTCATCGTTGAAGACGACACGTCTCCATTCGTCCCTCCATTCACGCCTGTCGCGACACCACTGGAGGCGGGCTGCACGACGTTCGGGCGTGAGCGGAAGACGGCCTAACGGTGTGCGGGACCGTAGCCCAGCTTCATGGAGACGGTTGCGAATGGTCCTCGCCGATACCCCAGGAGCAACAGTGTCCCTAATTTGCTGGGATGTGGCGGTGCGGTCCCCTACGGCACTGCGTAGGATCCTACGGTCTTGGCGTGCATCCGTGCGTCGCTGCGGTCCGGTCCCAGGTCGACGGGCACGTGCACCTTCCGCCGACCACTGGCGACAACATCGATGTACTGTGGAGACCTCACGCCCCACGTGTTGAGCCATTCGGCGGTACGTCCACCCGGTCTCCCGCATGCCCACTATACGCCCTCGCTCAAAGTCCGTCAACTGCACATACGGTTCACGTCCACGCTGTCGCGGCATGCTACCAGTGTTAAAGACTGCGATGGAGCTCCGTATGCCACGGCAAACTGGCTGACACTGACGGCGACGGTGCACAAATGCTGCGCAGCTGGCGCCATTCGACGGCCAACACCGCGGTTCCTGGTGTGTCCGCTGTGCCGTGCGTGTGATCATTGCTTGTACAGCCCTCTCGCAGTGTCCGGAGCAAGTATGGTGGGTCTGACACACCGGTGTCAATGTGTTCTTTTTTCCATTTCCAGGAGTGTATGATGCTGCGGGTCGCTGTATGTAAACATCACTCCGGACTATTCATTTAACATCTTTTTATTTGAGGAATTGCTATCATTGAAGCCTTCATTAGAAGGAGCACTGATTATTTTCCTATTTAAACTTGACTCAGCAGTCGAGTCTAACAATTACTCAGCGATAATTCTCATGTGAACATTCTGATAACCTACAAAGTTAAATAGAAATAAGATGCTGATGGCTATGAAGAGGAAGGTCATCTATTTCATTTCCCCTGCTCTTAATTTGTACTGTTTCACCTGGCGCCTTTCAGGTCGCTGCCAATCAGCGAGATGCTACTGTTGCACCTCTGAAGCGCGAGCTTTACTCCTGGATTGCTAGCCTGCCCAAGAAACTCATCGACTGTGGAAATGTGTTCCTTCCTGCTGCGAGGATGGTTGGGACTTGGTAACATTGTAGATTAAATGTGGCAACATCCTGGACTAACCCAGATTTACCCTGCTACATTCACTTTCAATGAAATATTCTGAACGATTTTCACTAATGGGGTGTCGTCTAACTATCAAATGTATGTTTTTAGTCCAGGAACGACATGCCACCCAGAAACTACAAATAATTTCGTGTTCATTGCGAATTATCGCTTTTAGCCACCACTAGCACCATGAACGAGCATAGAATGCTGCAGGAGGTCGCTAGGACCGTGGAAACGAGGTCGCAGTATGAAGCCGAAGTTGCGTTGGCTCTAGTTCTAATCTCACAGGAGACTAACATTTTTACCCGTATTTGACAGAGCTACAGTGGCTTGGCTTGCTGAATGTGGTAAATAATTCACGTTAAAATTGTCCTAGATAACATCTGTCTCTGACAGAATTACAATGTCATCGGCGAACCTCAAATTTTTTATTTCTTCTCCGTGGATGTTAATTCGGAGTAGGAATTAAAATCCATGGAGAAGAAATGAAAACTTCGAGGTTCGCCGGTGACATTGTAATCCTGTCAGAGACAGCAAAGGACCTGGAAGAGCAGCTGAACGGAATGGACAGTGTCTTGAAAGGAGGATATAAGATGAACATCAACAAAAGCAAAACGAGGATAATGGTATGTAGTCGAATTAAATCTGGTGATGCTGAGGCAATTAGATTAGGAAATGAGACGCTTAAAGTAGTAAATGAGTTTTGCTATTTGGGGAGCAAAATAACTTTCATGGTTGAAGTAGAGAGGATATAAAATGTACACCGGCAGTTGCAAGGAAAGCATTTCTGAAGAAGAGAAATTTGTTAACATCGAGTATAGATTTCAGTATCAGGACGTAGTTTCTGAAAGTATTTGTATGGAGTGTAGCCATGTATGGAAGTGAAACATGGACGATAAATAGTTTGGACAAGAAGAGAATAGAAGCTTTCGAAATGTGGTGCTACAGAAGAATGCTGAAGATTAGATGGGTAGATCACATAACTAATGAGGAGGTACTGAATAGAATTGGAGAGAAGAATAATTTGTGGCACAACTTGAGTAGAAGAAGGGAGACCAAGAGATGAATACACTAAACGGATTCTGAAGGATGTGGTTACAGTACTGGGAGATGAAAAAGCTTGCACAGGATAGAGCAGCATAGAGAGCTGCATCAAACCAGTCTCTGGACTGAAGACCACAACAACAACAACAACAACAACAACACGAGGAAGCTATTATTCGACTTCATTTCTTTGATAGCACTCATACTGCACGGCCATAGATGCTGGAGCTTCCGACCTTCCCCCTTCTATTAAATCCAAAATCGCTGCTGGACTATGCACCAACCTCCTTCTTCCTGGTAAATTTTGTCCGCAGTGGTAGATTACACACTCAGTATTCTTCACGTCGTTTGCTATGAGGATACTGGTTACAACGTTGTTGTTAGTGCAGGGTGTGCACGCTGTTTACAGAAAACATTTCACTCTGAAGACCAAACTGCAATACTAAATAATGTTATGTATGCCAATGTGAGTGTACACACGTCCGCTGTAGATCGTAGACTTAGCGCGCTATCTGTCACGATCACCTGGTCTGACACCGTCTAGCGTCAGATGGCCGTAGGCCGGTGGAACAGAAATAGTTCTGATCAGGACAGGCAGCCACGAGCTCTTCAAGGAAACCTTTTCCAAGATTTTGCTGTTACTGGAGGGTTCAAAAAATGAACTAAGTTATATCTGAGTTTCCAACAGACTGATACTCAGTACAACGAAAAACCAGTCCACAGTTGCAAATTTTACTTTTTTTATTCACCCGATGACTAGTTTCGGACCAAGATTCATTTTCAAATCATCGTGACACAGTCGAAAATTGCATTTCCAAGCTTCCGAAAACTATGTCAAAAAAGTGTAACATTCGCGGGCTCGGAAACGCCATTTTCGACTGTGTTATGATGATTTGAAAATGGGTCTAGGCCCGAAACTAGTCATCGGGTGAATAAAAAAAGTAAAATTTGCAGCTTTGGACTGGTTTTTCGTCCTGCTGATTAACAGAAGTTGCTGACCCGCAGGTATTCCTGCGTGCTGGAAGTTCGTAGATTGATACTATTTGTAGACCGACGATTTGTAGTTTACTAAATTACAGAAGAATCGAGTTCACTAACTCAGCTCTTCTTTTGCAGTGCGAGTCGTTGACAATGGACGCTGACGTTGCCTAAGTGAAAGCAACGCTTCTTGTCGCTACTTACGCATGATGGAGTGTTGACACTTTATGTAGATGCCCGTTATATGATTTTATTTCAGTGATTACAAAATCAAGTTGAATATACGCACTGTGTAGCTGAGGAAACTGGTTAATGGCCATTCCATTGAGCAAGAAACGAATTATTGAACCGACTGTAATCGACTCCACGGAGTCTGGAAGTCAGAATTCTCATCCAGTCTGGCGCACCAGTGCTACGACAAATCAGCGTTACTTAGAGTTCAGTGGCGTGGGGCATTGATACTAGATAGGTATTCCCACTTCACGGGAATGTTTTTAATAGGCACTAGAAGATCATATTTATCCCTGATTACGACAAATGAAGAACATACGATCCAGCTATGGCTCCAAATTCACATTAAACGTGATGTTCCTTCACTACCGACTACAAGTTAGGTTGGGCCATAGCAGGGCCTTGAGTGGCAGCATACAGAAACTCTGTCACAGTTAATCTTTCTTACACTGGTACTTCTTTTGTACTTAAAGAACCAAACGCAATGAAAGGCCACAGGGCACTTACTCTATCTTTTATTTCAGCTTGAGCAGTTGAATGTATTAGTCAGGTTTCACAGGATTGCGTCCCTTCATATCGACATAGTGACATCAATTCGTTGTTTGCTCGAGGTCCCTGACGTGCAAATGTAATTTCTAATCGAAAATTTCAAAGTCGCACCTCAGTAAATAAGAAATGCTATGGTTAAAGACCTACACCTTAATGATGCTTGGGTTGGCGAATACGTAAGTAAACGTCAGGATGCAAGCGCAAAGATTCGGGATTTAGTCTCAGTTGGTCCTGCGATGTTTTCTGTCGCTTTGGCTGCTTTCACTTCTGATACTGACTGACCGGTTCGGAGTCTACGATAAACTGCAAGTCTCCCATGTTGGGTAGTCAGTTCGAAGGTCGGAGGAAAGGGCGTGAATACCACCTCCAACAAGGGTGTGCCGAGTGAAGCACAACGGTGCTCAAACCAGCTTTCCGGTTGAGGACAACATTGCTGTTATCTCAGTGACGAAGGAGTCTAGCTAGCCACTAGTATTTTAAATTTGAACATGCCATGTCCTTATCTGTCATTCAGGAGTAAATTTGTGACTAACGTTTCATTCCGAACTATCATTTCGAAGAATGACGATTGTAAAATACTAGATTAAAAGATTTAGCCCGTCACAAAGATACTGATAATATAAATGACATTTTGTTTTTATTGTAATGGAATTATAGATGATTTTGAAGAATGATTTATTACTTTTAAGGGAGAAACTTACGGAGTTTATCTTATCAAGTGAAATAAATGCGTAAGTAAATAAAAGATTTTGTGGACACAGTGAGGAAATGCATATATTTTATGATCCAGTTCGGCTGCTGACTGACGGGAACATTAAGGTCAAAATAATAAAAAGTGATGCTGAATTGCAGACGATGGCCACCTAGGGCATGAATGGTCGGTCGTCGCTAACTCAGAACACGTCGCGTTGCCATCGAGGAAACAGATTTATTCTCTTTCCATCTTGACTGCCATTTTCCGTAGTTTACGTAGATAGGTAAACTCAACTGAAAGCAGAGTCATAGCACATACCTGCCGGCATCAACAGCAAAAAATTTTATCGTTTGTTGTTAGCTTGATATCGACGGGGACTTGAAAGAAAGACAGGGCAGGATTGTACGCGACCTTACTATTTTTCCCATTAGAACTTGCTTGCTATACCTCTGTTTGTAAGATAGTAGAGGAACTGATATTTTCCGGTTGATCTAACGCATCTTCATTTTCAGAATGGGATGACTTATCTACCACTTACATAGTGTATTTCATCTCAACTGGGATTGTTACGGGCCCTGTTCGCTAATTGTTTGATTTTTCCAGAGAACAGTATTATGTAGTATTCTGCCTAGTGGCATGTCCATGTCTTAGTACAGAGAATTTCTGATTCCACTGTTCCCTGTCTTCAGCTTCTTCCTTCAGTCTGTTGTATCTTGGGGGACTGATGACCTTCGCTGTTTAGTCCCCCTTAAACACCCCAACAACCACCACCACCACCATCTGTTGTATCTCCTTCCATCTTTCATGTCGCCCAGATGTTGAATTGTTCTTCTTCCTCGTCCTGCGTTTCCTCTGAGTTTCCCTTCGACGACATCATGTATGAGTCCCTCGTGTCTAAGTACATGTCCAATCCAGTTGGCCTTTCTCTGAAGAATTGTACGCAGAATACTTCTCTTCTCTCCTACTCTTCGCAATACATCGTCATTTTTTATGCGATCTGTCCACTTGATATTTTCTATTCTCCTCCAGCACCACATTTCAAAGCTCTCTAAGTATTTTTTCTCCTTCTTTCTCATGGTCCATGTCTCTGCTCCATACAGTGCAATGCTCCAAATGTGGCACTTTATCAGTTTTTTCCTCAACGCCATACTCAACTTGCTGGTCAGCAGAGCCCTCTTCTTGTTGGAAGCAGCTTTGGCCATGGCGATTCTTGCTCGGATTTCGTTTGTGCAGTGGGCATCGTTTGTGATAAAACTTCCCAGGTACTTGAACTGATTCACATTTTCCAGTTCCCGATTGTCAACATTTATCTTCAAGTGTTCCTCACGTTTTGATATGCGCATCACTTTTGATTTTTCGATGTTGATTTCCATGCCGTATTTGCTTCCCGTTTCCACCAAACTGTTCATCATCTGTTGCAGCTGTCTCTGATTTTTGGCGAGCAGTATAACAAATTATGTGGAATGTGGAGCTAACATCATCATTCGCTATAGGAAATATTGTAAAACGTGTAACGATTAAGTCACGAAGTTTCTAACTTCTCTGTTATTCGAAGTTATTGACGTAGCCTACAATTTGCCGTTATAAAAGAGTTATTGTGAGGTATCATGGTGAAATCTGGCGGGTGTGAAGTTCGCAAAAAATGGTTCAAATGGCTCTGAGCACTATGGGACTCAACATCTATGCTCATCAGTCCCCTAGAACTTAGAACTACTTAAACCAAACTAACCTAAGGACATCACACAACACCCAGCCATCACGAGGCAGAGAAAATCCCCGACCCCGCCGGGAATCGAACCCGGGAGCCCGGGCGTGGGAAGCGAGAACGCTACCGCACGACCACGAGCTGCGGGCTGAAGTTCACACTTCCGCGTATTACTGAAGTTAGCAAATTAAACTATTATATCTGTGTGGATTAATACGATGCTACAACGGGCAGTCGAACCGAGACACCAAGTATCACGTTACTTTTCCCTAGATGCTGAGATAGCAGCCCTTGCCTCTTTGCTTCAGTCTCCAACATTCGTCACCAATAACTGATCCAGGATCAGCACCTCTGAAGAACACCGCTTTGCGGAATGCCGGAAGCGGAACCAGTAATTGGTTCCTGTGTGAAGAGTTCCGCTTATCACTGGATCGCGCCCTGATGTAAGTCCGGGCAGCTGGTTTACGCTGCGCTCCAGCACTTCCGCCCTACTGCGGGAGCGCCCGTACAGTACACAGCAGGCGGCCGTAACCAGATCGGCCGTCCGGCGGGGCTTAGAGCCGTGACGAATGCCCGTATCAGTGCACGACTGCTGGCGGTGGCGGGGTGACCGCACTCATCCGGGAATCGCAGTGGCCCCCTGCGTGACTCACTGGCCGGGTCTGTCTGGCAGAGCGGCTGACCCTGTCGAGACCTCGCGTTAGCTTCTGCGGGTCGCGATACAGTGCAGATGACGGGAACCGGGGGGGGGGGGGGGTTGTTTACTTCCTAGCCTTCGGTCGCTCTCCTCACCACAGTTGCTGCAAGCATCATCTGTGCCCACCTCCGCAGAGTAAGAATTCTATCGAATGAGCATTCAGATTCAGATGTGCACAACATAATTTAAAGTCACTAAAAATCATGTGATTTTGCTGTCAGATTGGGCCGTAACTGTCCTGCAGATTTTGAATCTCATTACACCGTTAATATAGACAGATACTGTAAAAAGTGTCATTGATCTCGTACACTCGATTTGTAAGCATCTTAAAAATTAGTATTTGATACCTGTACTGTGCCTGGATTAAAGCTTTGAGCAGACAAATTCAGCCGGCCGAGCGGTTCTAGGCGCTTCAGTCTGGAACCGCGCGACCGCTACGGCCGCAGGTTCGAATCCTGCGTCGGGCATGGATGTGTGTGATGTCCTTAGGTTAGTTAGGTTTAAGTAGTTGTAAGTTCTAGGGGACTGATGACCTCAGAAGTTGAAGTCCCATAGTGCTCAGAGCCATTTGAGACAAATGCAGGGCTATTCTCATATTTGCGACGAGTGCCACAGTTAAGATGTCGATGGTTTTTGCTGTAGGAAAAGAAAGGGCGGTAATCGTTGTGTTTATTACTTTTATTTTGATCACTTGGCTGTCCGTATGTTCGGAACAAATCTTGCAATTGATTTTAAACTAACTTCTCGATGATCTAGAGACCAGCTCAGAACTTGATTACAATGCAGTTTTATCTCGCTCTCTTGACTGCTGTGGGGTGGAGGGTACTTTTTAGTAGCACTGATATTTCCTCCTTTCCCTGTTGCAGTCGCGAATGGTTCGTGGAAAGAATAATCACTCTAATTTTTACGTTCACGGTCTTTCCGCAAGTTATCATTAGGGTGAAGAAATATATTCTTTAAGACGGATGAAGAGAAACTGAAATAAACGTGAAATTTACCGCATGTCTTTGCTGTAATCTTGTCAAATTGCTTGAAATCGATTAAAAAATTTAACACACACAAAACTAAAAAGCACAAAATAATTATTTCAATAAAAATAAATTTTTAATACACCACATTTTTAAGTCTGAATAAAAAGTATAAAATAATTTCTTTGAGTGCCATATGGATTGCTAACCCGATTCACATAGTCCTTAAAATTAGTGGCTGTGTATTTCTAATAGCTATGAAATTACTTGTAGGATTTAAAGCGAAAAACACTGAGCTCATGCAATAGATAAGTGTTATAGTTCACCTCCTTACTATTATCTGTTGTATGTACCCCAAGTTTTTCGTTTTAAATCTCACAAGTATTCTCATAGCTACTAAAAATTCACAGTAACAACTTACTGGGATAATCTGTATGGGGTTTTATACTTTCTACTCCGAATTAAAAACGTGGTATATTAAAAATCCATTTTTATTTAGGTCTTATACTGAACGTGATCGTATTGTCGAGTCTGTTTTAATAATTATGCTGCCGTGACGTTGCGAAACGCCTTTCTACTACGTCATAGTGGACAAGTCACGAAAATATCGGATTAGGAGCTGCGTCATGTAGGAAATTAGAGATATATCACATTCTGAAGTATTTCTGGGGGCCACATTCTTCAGTTTTTGCATTATAATATCATGGTTTTAATCACCGTTCATCCTTTGGGAATTAAGATATTGATTGCACGCAATTACTTTCTACTTCATAGGTATTAGTAGAACAGTTTACTATTGTCAGTGTTTATAGGTCAACTGCAGTACCCCCCGGGAAAGAATACGATGAAGGTGCACAAGAATGCTGAGGTTTTGACGGCATTAGTTTGTCAGGAGCACCTGGGTCAAATGTCAGAGTCGCTCTGAAACTTGCCGTAGGTGAAAAAAGTAACTTAAGGTTACT
Source organism: Schistocerca americana (assembly GCF_021461395.2). NCBI lineage: Eukaryota > Metazoa > Arthropoda > Insecta > Orthoptera > Acrididae > Schistocerca > Schistocerca americana. Next base: position 136,604,781 of record NC_060123.1, read on the forward strand.
GGTTACATCGTGTTTCTTATTTAAATTTTAAAATGACAGTCACGCAACCAGACTACCAGTCACGCCCATGTGTAGACAAAATAATAAAAATTAGAAAGAATTATCAAGGAAACATGGCTTAATATTAATTTTAAAGTATTTATGACCTCTTTTGCACTTTTTTTTTCATTAGTAGACTAATAAGGAGTTCTGTAGTCGTCTGTTTCATATTCAACGCAACGGGAAAAGTAATTACATCGCTGGATTTGTTATGGTTAACTTCCCGTTCGGTCATCATGAGTAATGTTTTTATGAGTGCCTCGGCAAGCACTTTGTCAGGAGAAGTACTCATGTTCCGTGAAGACTGCGTGCTTAAATTTTGCAGCCTCCTCTTGTTCACTAAGTAGTAACACTGGGAAAAACCACCCGCTAGCGCGCGGCCGCGCGAATTAAAATACAAACAGAGCAAACCCGAAGCGAGCTGGCAGCAGGAAGGACGGCACCCGCAGGGCGTGCCTGGCGCGTGTCGTCACCGGTGACGCTCCGCTGGTGACGTCGTCGTCCGGCGTTCGTCATCGGCTGATAACGCCAGCTCGCCGTAAACAGCGGCACGGCACGGCACGCCACACACACCTGCACAGCTGGAAGGCTTCCTCTGATAATCGACGTTCGACGCGTTCGGTTGTCCAACTACGACAACGTACAGTACCTTTTTCACCTAACTGCTCTGCTAGACACGTCAGTCTTCTAGTTAGCGTTGACCTTGTCTTTGCTCAGGCTTGTTATCCCACTTTGCTGCACTGTGGGGCAACGATGATGCTTTTCAGCTAATGATCTGTCCGAAGTTTGCAGAACTATGTACTGAGTACTGTAGGTAACTCAAGAAATGCAGAAACGTCGCCAATTCAAGACTCCGATTTGACTTGTTCATCTTCATTCCCCCTCCGGCCGCCCCCCCCCCCCCCCAATACAGTGTTGGAGCTCATCACTACTCTTGCATCAGGACATACAACTTTCAAAATCATCCTTGAATGTTTTACAGATAGTTAGGTGCACATATAACTGAACATCTGTTCCCGTATAGAGTTTCTGCTCCATCTAATGGAGTTTCAGTCTGGCTATAATGTTGCTTCTACGTATTTCTAAACCCTTGCCTTGCAGAATGAGCCGTGGTAAAAATTGTACCCTCTGTTTCTGGCGGTGGTGCCGCTGTGGCAATCGCAGCTTCGGTGTCTCCCTCTGGTGGGAAAGGGGAAAGGTTGCCGGCTCACGTGCATTTAAGGGGCGCTATGGGCTCGCCAGTCAGTCTGAGTCAGTCTCTCGTCCCTAGCTTGCTAGTCTGTCTCTCGTCCGCATTTGTTAGGCAGTTAGTGTCTGTCTGTCGTTCGGATCAACCTTTAAAGCCGGCAAATGAGTCTTTCCACTTCGCCAGTAAGAGAATTCAGCGAGTGGTCGCCCGCTCGGGGCTTAATTCCTGCATCTGAGTCTGCGCGTTAGGCGGCCAGTCTGCTCGAGTTTGCTCAGGCAATGGTCATTGGCGGTTGGATGGATCGGTCGGTCGGTCGCGCACTGAGGCACAAGATGACTTGTCCGTCTTGAGCGGCGGCGCATGTGAGGTCGCCACGTGAGTCCAGTCGACCGCGGCGTATAGCGAGGGGTAGTGGCTTCGCAGTCGACACGACAGCAACAGGAGTCAACCCACGACATCAGTCTAGCGGTGTGAGCTGCGACGCCGTGAGACGGGAGATCGGCGCGCCTTCCTGCGTCCGTTGAAGCGGCTGGCAGCGGACGGTTCGGGAGAGCGATTTGGGGGTGCTGAGCCAGGTCTTCTTGAGAAATCGTAGTTTATTAGAAGTTAAGTGATTGGTGATATGTTGTTTGATTTACTGTTGTTAAATTCTACTTGTTTTCTTGGTGAAGTCACCAGCCGTTTTGCTTTGGAGTTGTCCCACCATTCTTCTCCGTTTGCCCACCCGCGGGAAGGTGGTTGTTTATAAATTGGGTGGTCCGTTTTTCCCTTGTGGAGTAGGGGCGGGTTAGAGCAAACCGCGGTTCGGTTTGTTCGGTAATCTTCCTATCAATCTACCGTACGTTAGTAGCTGCCTCTGTCATGTTTGTCGGGTTTGGTGTGTTAACGAATTTATTGCCTGGAGTGTAACGGCCTAATACCTGAAATATGTTTTGATCTTTGGAAACTTCGATATTATTGGTTATGTTCTTGAGAGGCGGTATCTGTGTACTGTTGAGCATTTTAATTATTGTTTGGCCAACCTTGTAGAATTTTATGTAAGATTGCATTTCATGGGCTTTTATTTAAATGATCATTTTAGTATATAAAGTTGCCACCCTTTCACCGTAAGACTTTTCTTAGAAGTTAAAATCAAGTTGCACCTTCGGTGGCAAGGTTAATATTTTAACTGTTAGTGTTTTGTACCATTTCCATCCCTTCTAGGGGGGGGGGGGGGGGGGGGGAGGGAGTGCATAGTTTGTGTGCTTGCGTAAATTGTTAAAACTCTTAGTTTAAAGTTATCTGGTGTGTTGCAGATTTGCACCAGTGTAGTCTTTCAGAGGCTGTTGTGAGCGGTCTTAACTACGGCCGTGTCAAAGGGGAGCGGCAAGGTTCTCTGCCTGAAAGCTCATACAGTCAAAACTAGTTTCCTTCTGCCTCTGAATAAATTGTAACTTTGATATTTAGAGGGTGCTTTCTGATTATAATTTTAAATCTGTTTTAAAAAATGCTTTTAGGCACTATTAAAGTGAATAAAAGTCCCATTTGTTAAAAATAATTTGGTTATGATTTCCCTGGCAACTACTTTCATGCTTACATAGTGTGATTAAATGTGTTAATGTTCTTGATGAATCGCTACTAAATAAAATAGATTCTTAAGAATATTCCTTGAAAATAAACCACGGTTCACAGAAGCCATCGTGTAAACAGAAAATTATAGCTCACTGTGACTGCAGAATAAGTTGGTGTATTTATATTGCTCTGTGCCATTTTTTCCGACGATTATCTGAAATAATTCAGTTAGCACGGCGCTTTGCTATCATCTGTTACCAGTTACAATCTCCCCTGTACGTCTTCACACAATTTTTTAATCAGCGGTTGAAATAAGGTGCTGGCTACACGAAAAACGGTAAATAAAACAAAATGGACAGAAAAATGACCAGCCTAAACAATAAAATGCCGTCTCTACAAATTAGTTGACATCTTACTATAGTTGGAGTCACCAATGATGGCGGTCAAATTTAGGCTTGTTCTGCGCACGTATGTCACGCATTCTCCGACAGCCACTGAGCGTTCGGCATATTCTGAGCGCTCGGCTGTGAATGCCGTAGCTAATGCGAGCATTAAACGTGATCGTAGCGAGTTGTTTAGTCAATTTCGATTCCATTTGTTGCGAGTATTCATCGCTGATTGTGGTGGTAAGTGATAAACTTTGCACAAGCAAGCGAGACACATAATTTGCAGGATATACGCTATATTCAAGCGGAATGCGCGCGCATACGCGTACCGCAACTGTCGCTTGGAATCGCCACCAGTGCAATACGCGTCCGTCCCTCGACACGCCCCAGCCGCTATCGTTCGTGGATCGGACTATAGGTATAGAAACGTCTGCTACTGCGAAGTCCACGTCCTCGCATATTAACTGGAAGTAGACACCGTTCTCGCGAAATCATAGTGCAAACGGCTTCAAGTAAGAGGAAGATCCAGTATATTGTTGTGCGCCAGGAAAACACACACACACACACACACACACACACACACACAAAAAACAGAGAACTTATTAAAGTCAAAATACATAAAATATGTTACCTCGATCTTGAAACTCTTCCGTTGGTCCCTGCATGCATAAAAACAACAATATAGGATTTTAGCCCGCTTTCATGCAAAACACTTCTGTTTGCTGTCTGTCCCTAACGAGTTTCAGCGACAATACCGCCGTCATCAGTGTTTTTTCTTTTAATTCCAAAACATGTTAAATCAGCGTCGTTATAAACATTACAAAACGTTATAACATGTGCACTGGTTGGTTCCAGATACAGTATTGTGTGAATAGTTCCATAATACCTTAGTTACTTTAAGTCACAGCATGATTTGTACTTTTGTTGCCGTTGTTTCCGGCATATTTTCCATGTTTTATTGCCGTTTTTCGGCATATGGCATGTCGTCTGCAACTCTATGAACGGTTGTTATTAACAACTATGAGAAAGTGAACTTATGTACGTCAGTGTTATACTGTTGGGAATTGCAATAGTAGTGTGCATACAGTTTTAGTGGACGCTAGGTTGTTACGTAATCTTTCACGTACTCTCGTATTTAAAAACAACTGCAGAGCCGACCAACGCAAGTGAGTACTCGACAGATTACGTAACAACCTCGTGCACACCAGAATTGTATCTACAGAAATGTGGCACTTCCCAATGGCATAATACTGCCGTTTATAAGTTTACATGCCCGCCCGGTTAGCTGGCGGCCTAACGCACGGCTTTCCATATTGGGAAGGAGGGCCTGGTCCCCGACACGATTCCGCTGCCGGACTTGGGTCGAGGTCCGGTGAGCCGACCAGTCTACGGATGGTTTTTAGGCGGTTTTCCATCTGCCTCGGCGAATGCGGGCTGGTTCCCCTCATTCCGCCTCAGTTACACTATGTCGGCGATTGCTGCGCAAACCAGTACGCGTACGCCACCATTACTCTACCACGCAAACATTTAGGGTTACACTCGTCTGGTGCGAGACGTTCCCTGGGGGGTCCACCGGGGCCCGGTGTGGGGCGGCGGAGGGGTGAAGTGGACTGCGATACTCGTCGTGGAACCTTTGCCTTTCACGGGCAAGTGCTCTACTATCACAGTAGGCACACAGTTTTAATCTGCCAGAAAGCTTCATATCAGCGCACACTTCTCTTCAGAGCGGTGATTCACGAAGATATGCAAATATTTTAATATGTTGTTCTACAAGCAAAATTAAAGAAAAAAGTTCATATAAAAATAGGTCGGCAAATGTTTAGTTAAGGAGTTACGGTTAACAAAAGACTTTGCCTGAAATTTAGCAACTTCGCTAATATGAAGCCATCGCAAAACTGTATGAGGTTAAAGTAAATGCACTGAACTTAGTGGAGACATTTTTGATTATTTATTGTGAATGTATTGTAAAACTGTATGCACACTGTAGAACTTCGTTATCACTGAGCTTTGTTTTTTCCAGTTTAACATGAATTCACGTGTGCTATGGTATTAATAAGAGCATATTATCTGACACATTCATACAGTTTCAGTTAACCGTGCCACCATCATTTTTCAAAAATTAAACTCTCTCCAACTTCTGTTGAAAACTTTGTGCAATTGTCTGGAATTTAAAAAACAAATTGGGCCAAGTAGTTAATAAATTAAAACTTTTACGAAATTACTTCTTTGCTTCTCTCGACATTCTGGAAAACGACTGCAGATACACGTCTGGGACATGTTTTATTAGATTCACCAGATCAATAACAACAAAATAAATGGAAATCGTGCTTTACTTTAACCTCGTACAGTTTTGCGTTGGCTTCATGTTAGCGAAGTTGCTAAATTTCAGTCAAAACCTTACCTAAATTTATTGATCACTCTCTGCAGGCAGCGGCTGTCTGTTTAACAAATTACTGGAGTAACGATATGCCGCGGCCGCTATACATATATCATTTTGTAAGTGAAGTTACTTGAGTTTGCTGCAATACTGATATTTATTACTGTCGCAGGTTCGAATCCTGCCTCGGGCAAAGATATGTGTGATGTCCTTAGGTTAGTTATTTCTAAATCTAGGGGACTGTTGACCTCAGATGTTAAGTTCCATAGCGCTTAGAGCCATTGGAACCATTTTTAAATAAGGCGTTCGTAATATAACCACGGAAAATACCCCCATACCGTTACATCACCTCCTCTGTTCTTCACTGTCGGCGCTACACGGGATTGTACCTACAAACATTATTTCTTGTTCCATAGATCATGAATACGACGTCTCCTAATGATGTGCAACTCGTCACTTTAACATAAGTTTTCTTTATACAAAATAATTAATTCTTTTTTACAGTTACTACTTCATATCTATCCAAAGAAAGCAGGTATTGACAGATGTGAAAATTACCGAACTATCAGTTTAATAAGTCACAGCTGCAAAATACTAACGCGAATTCTTTGCAGACGAATGGAAAAACTGGTAGAAGCCGACATCGGGGAAGGTCAGTTTGGATTCCGTAGAAATATTGTAACACGTGTGGCAATACTGATCCTACGACTTATCTTAGAAGAAAGATTAAGGAAAGGCAAACCTACGTTTCTAGCATTTGTAGACTTAGAGAAAGCTTTTGACTATTTCGACTGGAATACTCTCTTTCAAATTCTAAAGGTGGCAGGGGTAAAATATATGGATCGAAAGGCTATTTACAATTTGCACAGAAACCAGATCGCGGTTATAAGAGTTGAGGGGCATGAAAGGAAAGCAGTGGTTGGGAAGGGAGTGAGACAGGGTTGTAGCCTATCCCCGATGTTATTCAATCTGTTTATTGAGCAAGCAGTGAAGGAAACAAAATAAAAATTCGGAGTAGGTATTAAAATGCACGGAGAAGAAAATGGTTCAAATGGCTCTGAGCACTATGGGAATTAACTTCTGAGGTCATCAGTCCCCTAGAACTTAGAAGTACTTAAACGTAACTAACCTAAGGACATCACACACACCCATGCCCGAGGCAGGATTCGAACCTGCGACCGTAGCGGTCGCGCGATTCCAGCCTGTAGCGCCTAGAACCGCTCGGCCACCCCGGACGGCCACGGAGAAGAAATAAAAATTATGAGGTTCGTGATGACCTTGTAATTCTGTCAGAGACAGCAAAGGACTTGGAAGAGCGGTTGAGCGGAATGGACAGTGTCTTGAAAGGAGGATATAAGATGAACATCAACAAAACGAAAACGAGGATAATGGAATGTAGTCGAATTAAGTCGGGTGCTGCTGAGGGAATTAGATTAGGAAATGAGACACTTAAAGTAGTAAAGGAGTTTTGCTATTTGGGGAGCAAAATAACTGATGATGGTCGAAGTAGAGAGGATATAAAATATAGACCGGCAATGGTAGGGAAAGCGTTTCTGAAGAAGAGAAATTTGTTAACATCGAGTTTAGATGTAAGTGTCAGGAACTCGTTTCTGAAAGTATTTGTATGGAGTGTAGCCATGTATGGAGGTGAAACATGGACGATAAATAATTTGGACAAGAAGAGAATAGAAACTCTCGAAATGTGATGGTAGAGAAGAATGCTGAAGATTAGATGGGTAGATCACATAACTAATGACGAGGTATTGAATAGAATTGGGGAGGAGTTTGTGGCACAACTTGACAAGAAGAAGGGACCGGTTGGTAGGACATGTTCTGAGGCATCAAGGGATCACAAATTTAGCATTGGAGGGCAGCGTGGAGGGTAAAAATCGTAGAGGGAGACCAAGAGATGAATACTCTAAGCAGATTCAGAAGGATGTAGGTTGCACTAAGTACTGGGGGATGAAGAAGCTTGCACAGGATTGAGTAGCATGGAGAACTGCATAAAACCAGTCTCTGGACTGGAGACCACAACAACAACAACAACAACCATATCTAAAAATTCATTTATTGTTTAGAAAGAGTAGTCGTTCAGAAATTCTTTTAATTTGTTTTTAAACCTTGTTCGCCTATCTATCAGACTTTTAATGCTCTTTAGGAAATGACCAAAGATTTTTGTGGCAGCGTAATTCGCCCGTTTCTGTGCCAAAGTCAGATTTAACCCAGAATACTGAAGATCATCCTCATCTTTCCAACCCTCGTGGATTCTTTCACACTGGAAACTTTTAATTTCGGTTCAGGCCTGAGTTTGGAGCCTAGAGTTGGTAGCACTGGAGGGAGTCAGAGTTTTCGCAGGGACATCCCAGAGGGTCCGTGACCTAGAGCTGTCGCGATCGCCACGGCGCCGCTGCTCGATGAATGGATGAGCGGCGGAGCGAGGCCGCGGCCCCTGCCACGGCTTCTGCCTCTGAAGACGCGCAGCTGACGTGTCCGTCCGTCGCGCTCACGTCAGCCGCTATTCCTGACAGCGCGGCGCCCAAGCCGCGTCACAGTCCGCTGCTTCTGGAACTGACCACCCCCTCCACCACAACAGCTCCCCGTCGAACCTCTGTCGCCCCCCCCCCCTCCCTCCTAGTACTTCACTCGTCAAACAGTCGCTGTCGTAACCGGAAAGGACACACAGACGAGCTTCTCAGTTTGTCACTAGGGCGACAGTCATACTTGTTTTGGTATCGCGGTTTCACGTTCCAACTGTGACAAGAAAACAAGGCAGCCACGCCCCCGGCCCCTCCTGAACCGTTTGTACTCTAGTCTTCTCCTCCTGTCTCCCCTCCTACCGCTCTCACAGCTTTACTCGGAATCACCCTCCCCTCCGGCACACATCACATATGATAAATATGCATTACGCACGCTAGCGCTGCGCGTCCAAAGATAGCGCCGTGTTATGACCGTTCCTCTCCACGTTACATCATCGCTCTTCGCGTGACTTTGTGTTTATATTTGTTTTGTAAAGCTGTGAATTTCTTGTGACGTTTCAAGCTAACAGCGGAGCATTCCTCGAAAGCGAGCGTACGGAATATCAGCTAGCTGTACGATTGGATTGATGAGTTCTTAGCAAACAAAACACGCAAGTCATTCTTAAATTCAAACGTAAAAATAACTTCGGACGTACCCATAGGCAGTCATAGTACCATTACTTTTCATAGTTTATATACAGTGATCAGCCAGAACATTATAACCTACTATCGACATGGACCCGTCCAGCCGATAGCAGGGCCACCTGGCGAGGAATGATTGCTAGTCAGACACAAGTACGGTGCATAAAGTATCAGTGAGCGTGCTGTCCGTGTGTAGAATGGGGAAGGCGCGCGATTTAGCCGAGTTTGACCGAGGGCAGATTGTGATACCCTGGAGGTTCGGCACCAGCATTTCGGGAACTGCACGACTTGTCGGATGTTGAGCAGTGCTGTGGTGAATGTCTTCAACAGGTTCCTAACCCTCATTACAGATGTCAGGCGTCGTAGGCTGGACATACTGGTAAAATAGGGCAGGTGGCGGACTGCGGAGTATCTAACATCAGACCTTAATGCAGGGCCGAGTTCAAGTGTGTGTGAACACACAGTGCACTGAAGACTCCTAACGATGGGCGCCCCCGCAGCCGACGACTCATGCACGTGCCAATGTTAAACCCACGACATCGGCAACTGTAATTGAAATGGGCACGTGACCATCGGCACTGGACGTTGGTACAATGGCAGATCGTTGCATGATCTGATGATTTCCGTTACCTTCTTCATTACGCCGATGGGAGGGCGCGAATCCGTCGTCTTCCAGGGGAACAGCTCCTTGACACCTGTACTGGCGGCGGCTCCATTGTGCTCTGGGGAACATTCACGTGTGCATCCGTGGGTCCAGTGGAGATCCTGCAAGGCACCGTGGCGGCCAAGAAGTAGCGTACACTGCCTGCAGCCCACGTACAACCCTTCATGACGATCATGTTTCCCGAGAGCAGTGTCATTTTTCGTCAAGATAATGCGCCGTGTGAAAGGGCGGGTGTGTTATGGAATGGTTAGAGGAACACAGTGGCGAGTTGCAGTTGATGTGCTGCCTCCCCCCCCCCCCCCTAACTCGCCAAATCTGAACACGATCGAACACATCTGGGATATGGTTGGTCGTGGCGAATGACGTTTGCCACGCCGGACATTTGCCACACTTGCCCCTTCACCCGGTAGCGATACCCCAGGCAAGGGACGCCCTTCCTCGTACTTCCACTGTCCGCTTTCAAACCGCCGTCTCCACATCTTACTCGATACAACCAGTACGTAAGGGACCTTCTTCTTCGACATCTTGGACAAATACAGAGCTTCTTTTCCGAAATCAAACTATTTGTAGCTTTTGGGAAACGAAAACAATACCAACGATTATGTCAGTATGTAATTAGTTCTGCCAAGTATAGATATAGATTCCTCTGTCTGTACGGTAGCTTCCTTTCAAGCTTACTGATTGCGATAGAAAAAGTCCATCGCCACGGGAGGAACAAGTAAGGAACGATGTAAAGAGAATGCGAATGTACACTAATCATTTCGTTTTGATCACTGCATTTGTGCCTACTTTAATTACAACAACTGCATGCCCAAAAGACAACAAGGAAAGAAGAAATAGGTATGTGAATGTTTGAAAAGAAGAACGACATACACCATATTAATTTACTCTCTAAAGTGCGATATCCCTTGCGGCGAAACATTAGTTAATAAAGTGTAGCATGACAATGTTCAAAACATGACTGAAAATACGTTCGCTAAATAGAGATAAGAACATCTATGATTGACATGTCATCTAAAGTCGACATACAATTTTAAAATGTTAGAAATAAGGAAATGAAGTAATACAGAATGCTATGCTTGTAACGTACGTTGTTGTTCTACATTGTTTAGCTCTGGTATTTACAGGGTCACAGAGAAAGCATCCTAGGTTTTGGAGGGAAAAGCCGTAATTGTAATGATCTGCACTACAATAGAAACAAGAAGCACAACTTAAGGAAAAATAGTGTAATGTGTGTTCCAGCTCACAAGCAACATTGAAGAAGATAGTTCCTGTGAGAGTATGGACAGAGGTTATATTCGACAACCGGAATAAATTAATAACTGGCACCTTTTACCGACCCGCGGTCTCAGATGAAACAGCTGCTGAACAGTTCAAAGAAAACTTGAGTCTCATCACAAATAGATACCCTACTCATACAATTATAGTTGGCAGTGACTTCAATCTACCTTACGCGTGTGGTAAAAAATACATTTTCAGACCATATTGTAGATAGAGAACAACATTCATAATTCTTCTAAATGCTTTTTATAAAATTATTTTGAAAAATTAGTTCACGAGGCCATTCAAATTGTAAATGGTTACGAAAACACACTTGACCTCTTAGCCACAAATAATTCTGAGCATCACCACGGATCCAGGGATTAGTGAACACACAGTCGCAGCGAGGCTCAATTCCTTATCAAAGAAATTCACCAAAACTAAACGCGAAATATATCTATTTATAAAAGCAACTAAAAATTCGGTTGACGTCTTTCTAAGAGACAGTCTCCAACCCTTCCAAACTATGTAAGTGAAGACCATATGTGGCTTTAAGGTCAAAAAAATAGTATCAACAGCACTCGAGAAATTCATACCAAATAAATTAACAAGAGACGGAACTGATCCCCCATGGTACACAAAACACGACAGAAAGCTGCTGCAGGAGCACCGAAAAAGGCAAGTATAATTTAGACGAAAGCAAAATCTCCAGATTGGCGAAGCTTTACTGGCGCTCGAAATTTAGAGCGGATTTCAATGCGAGATGCATTTAATAGTTTCCATAACGAAACTCTCTCTAGACATGTGGCGGAAAATCTAGAGAGATTCTGGTTCTACGTTAAGTAAACCAGCGGAAAGGCTCAGTAACCGATGGGGAGGAGGAGGAGGAGGGGGAGACAAGGGACCCAACCCTTCGGAGCAGGTAAAATCGTGGCAAATGTCCGGCGTGGCAAGTGGCAAATGTCCGCACACCGGTCGTCTTTCCCCCTCCCTTCACACACACACACACACACACACACACACACACACACACACACACACCTGCCCGGTATTTATGGGGCTAAAAATTAATGCAGGTAAGGCAGATAGCACATAGCTTACAATACCCTTCTTAGACTTGTGTGTGCAGATCTTGTGCTCAAACCTCCAGCAACTTACCAACGCCTCATTGCTTCCCTGCCACAACGCATCGCCGCTGTTATACATCCCGGCTATTAGGTAAGTGGCCATAATGTTCTGGCTGATGAGTATAAGTGACCTAGTGGATAACATTGGAGGTTCCATAAGATTTTTCGTGGGTGTTGCTGTTGTTTACGGAGAATGGCAACACTAGGAAACTGCAGCGAAATGCAGGTAGACGTGCAGGTTATCGACGCTCGTGCAGTGACTAGCAGTAACAAATGTAATGTATTGTGCACAAAAAGACAGAAAGACCTATTATTGTACGACTGCACGTTTGGTGAACAATCGCTGGAAGCATTAACTTCTGTTAAGTATCTAAGGTTATGTTTAGAGTGCGATTTAAAGTGGAACGATCACATAAAAATAAACGCATGTAAGGCAGACAGCAGACGGAGATTCACTAGAAGAATCTTCAAGAAGAACAGCCCACGAGGGAGGTAGCTTACAAAACCATTGTTTGACCAATGCTTCAATATTGCTGGTGAGTCTGGGATCTATACAAGACAGTGTTGATAGAGGAAATGGAGAAGATTCAAAGAAAGAACAGCAAGATTCTTTGCAGGTTCGTTTAGCAAGTACGAAAGTTACGGAGATGCTCAGCCAACTACAGTGGTAGATGCTACAACAGAGACATTCCGCTCTACTCAGTGGTTTACTGTTTAAAGTTCCCTGGGCGAGGAAGCCTAGGAGAGTCAACCAATATATTGCTTCCTCCCACCTACACGTCGGGAAAAGACCATGAAGATAAAATTACAGAGATTCTAGATCTAGCGGAGACTTACCAACAATCGATCTTCCCGCGGATCCTTCGACACCGGAACAGGAAAGGGGGAAAGTACAGTGGTACACAAGGTACTCTTCGCCACACGTCGTAAGCTGGAGAGTAGATGTAGAATGCTGGTGAGTGACGTAATTGGACTGGGCTTCATATTGTTGCGAATTGCGTTACGTTTTCGAGTTGACTGGTATTTACATCAACGCTTATTTCAGTTAGCGCTTCCTGAAACATAAAGGACAGAGCAAAAGGCCGCAGAAACTGTACTACACAGTAGCCTGTTCTCCCATTGGTAATCCTGTTGAAGGACCTTTTGTTTTCACGATGCTGTCTTGCACTTTTGTGATACAAAAGTCTTAAGAGCTCATGTAAGATGTGGAAGACGAAACGACCGTTGCAGGACATACTGTTGTCAAACCCTTGTTTATGACGTCGTTCTTGGAGTTCGCGCAAATCTTGTAAAAACAAAATTTCCTTATGCTACCTCCAATCTTGTTAAGCCCTTCGATTAGGAAGGCTGTACACATGCGAATCTAAAGATACTCCCCGAAATCTTTTGAGACTGTTTTTGCTATGCCACCTGGTAGAAAAAATGAGAGCGTATGGAATACCACTCCACGCACGGGCCTGGGCTGGCAACTCTTGGCAGACAGAACTCAATATGTTGTTGTCAGTGGGGGAGAAATTACCGGAAGCAAAAGTGACGTTGCGCACTCCGTTATGTATGAGACTATGGCCATTATTTAAGTAGGTAGTATGTTCAGGGTGTTTCAATTACACCGCAAGCGCTGTAAGCGGCGTTGCGCGGGAACCAATCCCGAGGAAGTAGGATGACACAGCGTACACATCGTCCCGTGCCTTGGACAAGTAGCGTGTAGAGTTTCAAATGGTTCAAATGGCTCTGAGCACTATGGGACTTAACATCTGAAGTCATCAGTGCCCTACAACTTACAACTAGTTAAACCTAACTAACCTAAGGACATCACACACATCCATGCCCGAGGCACGATTCGAACCTGACACTATAGCAGTCGCACGGTTCCAGATTGAAGCGCCTAGAACCGCTCGGCCACTTCGGCCGGCCCGTGTAGGGTTTAGCGTGACGAGTTAGGTGCGGCCATGGAAAGAAGTGCATCCCGCCACGAAAAAGGAAACAAACACCTGTTACTCCTTTTAGGACTTCAGACTCGTATGTCACCAGAATCTTTTCACACAGCCCTGCTTGAACTCAAACTGAAATATTACAAAATAGAAGTGGTGCATCGGCAGACCGGTGAGATACTGTAACCGGCCATTGCAGCCTGTGCATGATCGAGAGGCTGATCCTGATAAGTTTTCGTTATACTGATGAAGCGTGGTATGGTCGGGGAAATGCCGACTGACCGTACAGTAGCTTTCGGTTGCTTTAATAAACTTATATAACAATAGGAGGTTGGGAGCAGTGGAAGAAAGAACAACAATACCGTTGAGGTGATATAGTCTGGTTTACTGATGGGCCAGAAACAGGCGAAGGTGCTGAAGCTGGGATATCGAGGGTGCAGCGTCGATTAGAGAGTAAATTCTCTCTAGGGAAGCTGATTACTATATTCCAGGTGCAGATATTCGCTGTCAGAGAACAGGCAGAGGAGACTTTATGTTGGGGGTACAAGCATCGTAGTACCTACATTCATTCACATAGGTAAGCAGTTCTGAAAACTCTATCAGACCGTGCAACGAGATCAAAGATCGTTGCAGGATGCTTGAGGCTACTGGAAAGCAACAAGGCAAACCTGCTCTTGGCCCCTGGTCACTCAGGAATCAGTGGTAATGACCAAGGGAGGGGCGACGACTCCATTTGTTGGACCAGAACGTCTTAACTACCTCTAAGGCGATGATAAAATCTAAACTACGTGGCTGAGTCAGGAGGGAACACGTAGAATCTTATACTAAAATCGAAAAAAACAAAAATGTGGCAAACTAATGATTCCGAAACCATGTTTTCAGACAAGTTCTGAAATCCTGGCGTTGAATAGGAAGCAGATTAAACTCGAGGCAGGTCTAATGGCTGGCCATGGGGACTTCAGGAAACGCGTGCCGACGAAGGGCATAGAGAATGGAGCCCCTCAGTGCAGAGTACGTGGTATGGTGGATGAAACCGCACTATACTTAATCTTCCAATGCGATACATTGGAGACCAAAAGACACAAAATACTTGGGTCATTAATTCATGAAGCAACTCTGGCTAAGAGAGGTCCAGTACTGGAAATCCTAGTACTGTTCAAGGGCACTGGTTCGCTTTGCTAGCCTGACAGGGAGATATACCGCATAATGAGCTTATTTTTGGTGTGGAAAACAGCGGTTAGGATCACTGCTGTTTTGTCTACCTGGCTAACTCAAATTAAATGAGATCAGCGTAGCGTGGTTGCATTCATTAGGGTACGTGAACATGGAGATAAATCGGTGGGCCGGCCGAAGTGGTCGTGCGGTTAAAGGCGCTGCAGTCTGGAACCGCAAGACCGCTACGGTCGCAGGTTCGAATCCCGCCTCGGGCATGGATGTTTGTGATGTCCTTAGGTTAGTTAGGTTTAAGTAGTTCTAAGTTCTAGGGGAATAATGACCTCAGCAGTTGAGTCCCATAGTGCTCAGAGCCATTTGAACCATAAATCGGTGATGGAGGCCTGGACACTGACATCAGTTGTGTCAAGAGCATCTGCATGATGTGAAAATAGGAGTGTGGAGTCGACTTAGTGCAACACGGATTATTGGATCGATCTTTTCTTATAGAAATGAGAACAATACAGGGCGTTTCTCGTAGACAGGCTAATATTTTAATATGTTATTCTACAAATAAAACTAAAGAAAAAAGTTGATATAAACATTGGTCCGCTAATGTTTGATTAAGGAGTTATAGCTAATAAAAGATTTTACCTGAAATTTAACAACTTCGCTAATATAAAACCGTCGCAAAACTGAACGAGGTTAAAGTAAAGCACGATTTTCATTTATTTTGTGATTACCGATCTGGTGAATCTAATAAAACATGTATCAGACGTGTATCTGCAGTAGTTTTCCAGGACATACAGAAAAGCAAAGATGAAATTTCGTAAAATTTTTAATGTATTAACTACTTGGCTCAATTTGTTTTTTTAAATTCCAGACAAATGCACAAAGTTTTCAACAGTAGTTGTAGAGAATTTAATTTTGGAAAAATGATGGTGATAACGTTGACTGAAACTGTATGAATGTGTCAGATAATCTGCTTTTATTAAAACCATAGCACACGTGAATTCATGTTAAACCGGAAGAAACAAAGCTCAATGTTAAGGAAGTTGTACAGTGTACATACAATTCCACAAAACATTCGCAATAGATGTTCAAAAATGCCTCCACGACGACTGAAACAACTCACTAACGGTTGCCAACAATGACATAAACGTTTCTGCATTCTTAATGGAAAGTAAAAAAATTTACTTGTGTAATAATCTTTGCTTCTCTGAATGTTCTGGAAAACTACTGCAGATACACGTCTGGGACATGTTTTATTTGATTCACCAGATCAGTAACAACAAAATAAATGGAAATCGCGCTTTGCTTTAACCTTGTACAGTTTTGCGATGACTTCATATTAGCGAAGTTGCTAAATTTCAGGCAAAATATTTCATTAGCCGTAACTATACATTTTCGGACCTATCTTTATATGAACTTTTTTCTTTAGTTTTACTTGTAGAATAACATATTAATATATTTGCATATCTTCGTGAATGACCCTGTATATTTCAACCTTTTCTTTCAAAGAACTAATAACGAACGAAAAGACCTACTGTCATTTCATGAAGGACAATGCAAGAGTGCACACCACCAATGAGTCTGTTACACTATTACGATGTGTTTTTGGTGTCAGTAAGTGTCCTCCAACGTCTGTTGTCCCATCTATCATCTCGGGCACCGATGAAGAAATTCTCACCACTAGCAAAAGTTCTAGAGCGTCTCTGGAGTTATATACGTTTAATAAACCTTAACAGCAAATTCCCGTCATGCATCCACTCCTCTCTGAAGCCACGCCTATACCAACATATATCCATCCCCCTCTTCACCCCTTTCTCTCTTATATTCCGCACAACCAGTCTCAAGGCAACCGTAACCATTTTCTACTTACTGATGCAACACCGTCTATAATTTAACAACGAGCGATCTATGCAATTTGAGTTGACAGTGTATACGATCAGTTATCTTGGACACCTTCTTGTTTTATGATAATTCTTGTGTGACGTAGTTCTAATTTTCTCTGCCTTTATTAATTACTTTGCCTTATGAATTTTCTGTGGCTCAAGACATTTCGTTTCAGCAATATAACCATGCGACTTTCGGTAGATACAGTTATTTCACATAGTTTTCTCTGCACTGGAGTGTGATTGGAGAAATCTGGTAATGTGAATGTTGTTCGAAACTGTTGACTGGTAGATAGTGAACAAGTGATTAATACCGATGTTCTATTAGGATGTGACCATGAGATGTCCGAGTGGAAACACTTCTATCGTTTGCTGCCTCGGAATGTCTACGTCTGTCAAGAATGGACCACCTTCGATGTGACTTTAGCGATAAAAAAATGTAATAGTATTGTCAGCTTTTGGGAACTCTCACAAAAAGGAGCAAGGCAGAGCCCGCAGTTGCGTACCCTCAGCCAGATTCGCCTACATTTACCAAGAGATCCGCGCTGGGAAGGATCGTGTGAGTGAAAGTGGTCTAGTCACGGTCCGCGGGAAACTAACAGAGAATAGAATTTCAGGATATCTAGATGCGAGCTAAGGTCCGAACGCGAGTGTAGCTGCGTTCCGCTGCAGCTGATTGGACACAACGCGTGTAAGGTATTTTTAGAAACTTTCGTTCCGTGGGTTTTCCCTTTGACGTATCACACACACTCATTTAAATAGAACCGTTGTTTTTCGCGAACGAAAGTGGTATTTCAGTGATACTCTGTGTGCGCATACTTCTCTGTTTCCTTTGTCTGCTTACATATTTTTAACTGCATGAAGGATTACTTTTTTTTAGAGCTGTATAACAAGAGAGCAGTCGCTAAAAGAGAAACACGTAGAAAACACGGACAGAGTAAAGAAGAGTTTGTGGACCATTCAGAACATGACATTTAAAGACCCCAGCCACAGACATTCGAAATTACGAAAAAGCTAAATAGTGATATAAAGGAGAATATGAAAGTAAATGCCATTCCTTTACCTAAATGGTTGCAGTAATTCAATGGTCTGAAATATCAGAGCCTCTTACAGTCCATCGTACAGGGAACTATTTAAGAGAAACGATCTGTCTTAAATGTATACTTAAAAAGCATTAAAACAAACCAACAAAATAATAAAGCTTAGCAAAAAAAGCCACCAATTACAAAAAACCACTGTCAGCCTTTAACAATGTAATGAAACCATCCGTATTGCATAAGAACACCAGAATACGCCTTCATGAGACCTTAACAAGACCTGTGCTTTGTTATGGCAGCGAGACCTTGACAATAAAGGCAAAAGATGCGAAAAGACTAACAGCCTGTGAAATGAAATTCTTGAGACGAACAGCTGGTTACACCAAATGGGACCAAAAAAGGAATGAAGATGTGTTGAACGAACTTAAAATGGAACCCACCACTTATTGTATCCAAAAAGACTAGAGGAAACATCTACAACGAATGAGTTCAAAGGGGATCCCAAAATCCATGCTACACTACCACTTAAAGATATAAGATCTTTAGGTCGACCAATGGAAGATGGCAGGAGGACTTCTCGAAGAGACCACAACAGATCAAAGGACCTGATGCTTGGAACGAAGATGAGCATGATTTAGAGCTGAAGTGAAGAAAGTCGATAATGACGCAGTCCATCTCTCTTCCCAAGAAGTCATTGCAAGCATTGGTTTCTTCCGCGTAATTTCTTTTTAAATGCATATGAAGCGAATGGTGTCTTCGAAATGGCCTTCGACAAGCCAATGGATTACCTCCATTAACGTTTAACTGTGCACTGGAGAAAATCATGTGCGAATGAAACAGGACATGTCCACCATCTGTTCATATAGGAAGAAAGATTTGACTTAACTGTTTTACATTTTCAGATGATTTGCCGTTGTTAACAAGAGTATTGTAGAGGCAGAGTACACATAGAAGAACTAGGACGATTAGTGTCAAAGATTGGCTTGCAAACTCCTTTTGAGAAAACAGAAATGATATCCACCATCCCAAATAACATATTCCATATTACACTTCATAATGCCCAAAAAATTAAGGTGGTAAAAAAGTTTAAATATCTTTGTCAGCCAATATGGAAAGCCAATGAAAGAGCATCAAGAGATAGTAGAACATTAAAACTACAACGAGCACGGAGAACTACGTCACCAATTTAAAAAAAATTAATAAACCCTAAACTTCGGCATTATTCCTCCACCGATCAATCGAAGGCAACATATTTAACTCAAACACTATTTAAACTAAACACTCAAGGAACAACTGATAAATTGCAGAAAACTGATGGATGAATACTCCGAACGATTATCAATAAAAACACTAAGTTAATGGTCAGTGGAGACTCTTACCCAGTTCGGTGGTTTACCAAGAAAATGAATCCACTGTTGATACGACACGAAAAAGAAGAGTTGCATTTTTGGCCATATTTCTCACTTAACGAAAATAGACTCCTGAAACAACTGTTTGGCCTCTTTTGGAGCAGCAAGACAAGAAACAGCTTGGTTAAAAAAGTACCGACAGATGTGAATGAATCGAACATTACCAAAGAGCAAACTGAACATAGTGAAGAGGAGCTGCTTCTGAAGAACAAATACGTACGACCGACATTCACAACATCACAACGGAAGAACTGTGTCGTATCTGCAGGAGATCGATCAACCAGATCACTCCGAGTGAAGAAGTATTGCGACAGCAAGAAACTGTTGATTGCTAAGCTTTAAACTTATTCATTGTAGACTTTGTTGCATACTGTTTTAGTGCTCCAACATGGGCGTAAATTACGCAAATAAATAAATGTGAAACGAATCCGCGCACCATTCATAGCAGAATTATGCAGGAATACCATAGCATAAAACGTGAATTTCTATGTGACACTATTCTCACATCAATATTGGTAACCATGTTATTGTTGTGGTCTTCAGTCCAGAAACTGGTTTGGTGCAGCTCTCCATGATACTCTATCCTGTGCAAGCTTCTTCATCTCCCAGTACCTACTGCAACCTACATCCTTATGAATCTGATTAGTGTATACACCTCTTGGTTTCCCTCTACAATATTTACCCTTCACGCTGCCCTCCAGTACTAAATTGGTGATCCCTTGATGCCTCAGAACATATCCTACAACCGATCCATTCTTCTAGTCAAGGTGTGCCACAAATTTCTCTTCTCCTTAATTCTATTCAATACCTCCTCATTAGTTATGTGATCTACCAATCTAATCTTCAGCATTCTTCTGTAGCACCACATTTCGAAAGTTTCTATTCTCTTCTTGTCCAAACTATTTATCGTTCACGTTTCACTTCCATAGATGGCCACGCTCCATACACATACTTTCAGAAAGGACTTCCTGACACTTAAATCTATACTCGATGTTAAGAAATTTCTCTTCTTCAGAAACGCTTTCCTTGCCATTGCCAGTCTACATTTTATATCCTTTCTACTTCGACCATCATCAGTTATTTTGCTCCCCAAATAGCAAAACTCCTTTACTACTTTAAGAGTCTCATTTCCGAATCTAATACACTCTGCATCACCCGATTTAATTCGACTACATTCCATTATCCTCGTTTTGCTTTTGTTGATGTTCATATTATATCCTCCTTTCAAGACACTGTCCACTCCGTTCAGCTGCTCTTCCAGGTCCTTTGCTGTCTCCGACAGAATTATAATGTCATCGGCTAACCTCAAAGTTTTTATTTCTTCTCCATGGATTTCAGTTCCTACACCGAATTTTTCTTTTGTTTCCTTTACTGCTTGCTCAATGTACAGATTGAATAACATCGGGGATAAGCTACAATCCTGTCTCACTCCCTTCCCAACCACTGCTTGCCTTTCATGTCCCTCGACTCTTATAATTGCGATCTGGTGTAAATAGCCTTTCGCTTCCTGTATTTTACCCCTGCCACCTTCAGAATTTGAAAGAGAGTATTCCAGTCAACATCGTCAAAAGCTTTCTCTCAGTCTACAAATGCTAGAAACGTAGGTTTGCCTTTTCTTAATCTTCCTTCTAAGATAAGTCGTAGGGTCAGTATTGCCTCACGTGTTCCAACATTTCTACGGAATCCAAACTGATCTTCCCCGATGTTGGCGTCTACCAGTTTTTCCATTCGTCTGTAAAGAATTGGCGTTAGTATATTGTTGGTAACCATATGGTCATCGAAAAAGTGGAAATCTGTTTATTCCCAGATGAAACATCCCTGTGGTATCGTAATGCCGACCGTCCATCTGCCGCGGATTGAAGACAAGGATACCAGTCTACTGCATCGTACATGGTGTTAACTCTTATGGTCTCGTACAGCTGGCCGGACTTAAAACGAGGAAGTTTTTTTATGTCCATCCTTTTAGCAGGGGTCTCTGGGACGACGGCCGTTTACTATCGTGACAAAAAATAAAAACAGCTTCAGCCGTCCTTATGATTTTAATTTATTTTGTCGCTACCAGTTTCAACGCTTCATTGCGTCGTCTTCAGGCTGTCTTTGATGCGGTACAGGTTGATAAGATTCCCATGCATAACCCATCAGTTGCCAGCATTACTGGATACGCAGGTAAGGTGTCAGTACTCCAAACATCAACTGACAACTCAGATGGCAGTTGATGGTTGGTGTGCTGACACATTATCTGCGTATTCAGCAATGCAGGCTGTCTCTTTAGTGGGTTTGTCGCATCTTCTAAGTGTTCTGCCAACAAAGCGTAGTCTTTGTTTCGCCGTCCCCACAATATTATCTATGTGGTCTTTCCAATTTAAGTATCTCGTAGTTGTAATTTATAGATATTTAGTCGAATTAACAGCCCTTAGATTTGTTCGATTTATGGTATACCCAAAATTTATCGGATTTCTTTTAGTACCCATGTGGATGACCTCACACTTTTCTTTGTTTAGTGCCAATTGCCACTTTTCGCACCATACAGGTATTCTCTATAGATCATTTTGTAATTGGAATTGATCGTCTGATGATTTTACTAGACGGTAAATTACAGCGTCATCTGCAAACAATCTAAGGGGGCTGCTCGGATTATCACCTAGATCATTTATGTAAATCAGGAACAGCAGAGGGCCAATGGCACTATCTTGCGGAACGCCAGATATCACTTCTGTTCTGCTCGATGACTTACCGTCTACCACTACGAACTGTGACCTCTCTGAGAGGAAATCACGAATCCAGCCACACAACTGAGATGATACACCATATGCACGCAATTTGAATAACAGTCGCTTGTGATTTCTGGACACTTCCGAGCCAGCAGCCCTGTCGCGTACATTCCGCTGTTCCGAAACCACCGCTATTTGTTACTCCAGTAGTGTAAGGCGACAGCTTGTTGGAGGAGAGGGTGGAGATCTGTTATGTTTTCTGATGAAAGCTGGTTCTTCCTCAGTAGCAATAATGGCCGTGAGTTGATTAGAAAGAGGTCAGTTGAGGGCTTGCAAACCACTTGTCTGCGTGCCAGACACACTGGACCTCCACCTGGAGTTATGGTCTGGAGTGCGATTTCTTATGACAGCAGGAACACTCTTGGTTAATTCCATGCACTCTGACCACAGATCTGTGTGTGACTCTGGTGATTTGACCTGTTGTGCTGCCATTTATGAACAGCATTGCCGGCCGCGGTGGACGATCGATTCTAGGCGCTTCAGTCCGGAACCGCGCGACTGCTACGGTCGCAGGTTCGAACCCTGCCGCGGGCATGGATGTGTGTGATGTTGCTCGATCACCAGATCTGTCTCCAATAGAGCACATATGGGGAATCGTTGGACGACTCCAGTATCATTCACAACCTGAATTAACAGTCCCTGTATTGTTCAGTTATTTCTCTTGAGATTTTTAATGTGGTAACTTCATCTCTTCTGTTTACATTTGCTACGTGTAACACAGAGCTGTAATGTCGAAGATAGCGAACACCGTTGATATTGGATCGCTAACAGTCACTCCAGAGCCTTGAACGTATGTAAACAATTTGCTAGGCTGCTTCTCACTCATGAAGTCTATGATTGCTCTCTACTTACCATTCCAACTGTAGCCTGTAATTTTGTGACTGTCCTTCCTCTCAAGGCACGTTACGTACGCTCGGCTTATTCTGCATACAAAAGTCCATTAGCCATATTCCCTCGCTGTATGTGCTTCAGTAGCCGTGGGGTCCGATGATATCTTTACAACCTTCTCTTCGCCAGCCTGCTTTTGCTCTCAGATGGCTCATAATAGCAATACTGTGTGTACTTTGGTTCTCTAGATAAACATCATGTTTTCCTCCTTGTCTGTAGCGAATCATTGTGAGAGCGTGCATATTTTGCAAGAAGGTGTCATAAAACAGCTCCAACAGACGTGTTTGGAAGGGTTCACAATAAACATTTCGGAAATCTAAATAGGTAATATACTAATGGTACGTTTGACTGCTACCAGGCTAGGAAAAAAACTCCCTTATTAATTATGCGAAATTTCTTTTATGACAGGCGTGTTAGAAATAATACGTAGTAATACGGAATACACGCCGCTTTAATCATGGTAACAACCTCATTGTGAACCATCAACTTAACTGACACAGGTAAACGAGGCGAATTGTACATAGATACAAACGTGAATCAAGGATAACATAACGAATTGTACATAGATAAGAACATGAATCAAGGATAACGTTAACCTAAAACCAGCAATTTCTGCATAATATCCATGGAGGTAAAAAAAGAAGGGAGGTGGCATAACAGACTTAAGGTGTACGTTGTTTTGAAACCAGAATGGTCGGGACCTGCTGCCATTTTAAGTAGCCCAAAACATTATCAGACTACTGTTTACGATTGCTTCTTGTTCATTATTTCTGTCGTGTCAAAGCACAACTGTTTTAAATATTAGAAATTATAGAGGTTACATGAATAACATAGGGCCAGGAAGGCAATTTCGGACGTTCTTCTGTTCTTGAATGCGTACTTGCTCTAGTAATACGACACATTTGGCCTCGTTGATGCAAGCTCTTGTCTGCTGCTATATTTCTGGCAACCAGAAACAGAAGAAAGTGATGCGAAAAGCATGCTGTCGTAATCCATTTATTCCACTTTTACTGTATTTGTATCGATAGGAAATGAAACTGGAACTCAGAAACCAATGCTTGTTTGCTTACTGGCCTAGGTACTGGTTGTTGTTCGTTACATTTTCAGGTTTCAACTAGTGTGTGCAATATTTTTAATGTTCACATTTGCAAAAAATTACCTAGGTGTTCTTTAGTAGTCCGTAAACGTGTGCATTGAGGAAAGAAGCAAGGCATGCTATCATGCCTGATGCATGTCAACAAAGTGAATAGTTATTGAAATGTCAAAGAAACGGAACTGCATAGAGATACCAATACTCTCACTTTGACATCTTAACCTATGGTGTGGCTTTCAGAGTGTGGCCAATAATAGCAACTTACAGGTTAGAAAAACGATATAAGTTTTTAAACATCTTCCAGCATTGTGGAATTCTATAAATGTGGTTAAGGAAATGGTCTCAAACGCTTAAGACCCCTCAAAATCGTTCTTTTGCTTTAACATATATGTGAGTAACTTTTTAGTAATGATAGCCAGACCTGTGTAAGATGTAGGCCTACCTTTCCAAGAGTAGTCTATTTGCTTCTTTTCCCGGAATATTTCTCGCCGATAACTCTGTCAGTTTTTCAGAAATAACCAAACATAGCACAATTGGGATGTACGTGTACCTTGATATGCTTGATTTTACTTCTGAATTTCATTTTGATGTTTTTAAAGTATATAAGTCTATACCATGTTTTCTGATATACCAGTAGATAGTTACTGAGTTTTATATTCCATGAATCATTTGCACGATAAATCGTAATGATATGGATTGAGCCATTATATACTGACTTCAATTTTTTTGTAAATATAGCTCCATGTAGATAATTTAACAGCTTTTTATGTTTTTAATTAAAGACAGATAGATGTTAGTAATTCCTACACATCACCATTTATACATTACGGTAAGAGATAATCTTCTGAGGAATAGCAAGAGTTATCAAAGAGAAACGTTTTTAGTTTAGTTTCAAATTTTACTTCGCTGAGTGTCAGGCATTTCATATTAATGGGTAAGTAATCAAAACTTGTCGTTGCAGCACTGTGAACGCCTGTTTGTGCTACAGACAACCTTAATGTGGCGTAATGATGTCATTTTTTTCTTCTGGTATTGTAATTGTGTACATCATTGTTCGTGTTGAAGTGCAGTGGATTATTTACAACAAACTTCATGAAGAAATAACTATACTGTGAAACGAATAGATTGCTAGTCACGAG
Organism: Schistocerca americana; assembly: GCF_021461395.2. Lineage (NCBI taxonomy): Eukaryota > Metazoa > Arthropoda > Insecta > Orthoptera > Acrididae > Schistocerca > Schistocerca americana. The sequence goes on from NC_060123.1 coordinate 136,629,847, forward strand.
CCGAGCACGAGACAGACACGACGAAAAGAGTGCTCACATAAATTTTCAGGCAAAGCATTCTTCAGAAAGGAAGCACAGCACACATACACATTCATAAAAGCATATACACAAAACTCACGCATACATGATCGCTGTCCCCGGCTGTTCTAGCCAGAGTCTTTTTTAAAGGGGGAGGAAATGTGAGCCGGCCGTTGTAGCCGAGTGGTTCTAGGCGCTTCAGTCCGGAACCGCGCTGCTGCTGCGGTCGCAGGTTCGACTCCTACCTCGCGCATGGATGTTTGTGATGTCCTTAGGTTAGTTAGGTTTAAGTAGTTCTAATTCTAGGGGACTGATGACCTCAGACGTTAAGTCCCATAGTGCTTAGAGCCATTTGAACCATTTGAAGGATATGTGAAGGATGTATACTAATCATCGGTGAGAAGAATTTAGGGCATCAGATGCTGCCCGACAATCATCACGGTTACACAGTTGTGTGCTGTGCGGGGACGATGTCGGAGCGTTTGCGACTTGGAAGGCAATGAAAAACACAGAAAAGAAGATAAAGAACGGACACTGAGTGAAGCATCGCAAATCTAAAGTCAAATGACGGAAATAAAACCATTACAATAAGAGTAAACAGTGAAACTATAATTCATGTATACAAAAGAAAATGTTGCTTCAATTGCTCCACTTAAGAATGAACCTTAAGCTTCAGATTACGATCGGATTGATTAGTACGCCCGTAACAACGCAAGCTCGCATTTTTGATGAAACAACTACGTCTCCACACAATGAAAGGACCCAAACTGTCGAAACTGAGCACGGGCACGTCAGAGTAACGTCACGGAGAAGTATCAATCGGTGAACCGTGGAGGTATGAACGCGGTGAACCTAATGTTTTCGGCTAGTGAAGATGGTAGACATCGGCTTCTTTTTGTCAATCCGCGACATCCACAACACCTCACTTTGTAAAAAAATGGCTCTGAGCACTATGGGACTCAACTGCTGAGGTCATTAGTCCCCTAGAACTTAGAACTAGTTAAACCTAACTAACCTAAGGACATCACAAACATCCATGCCCGAGGCAGGATTCGAACCTGCGACCGTAGCGGTCTTGCGGTTCCAGACTGCAGCGCCTTTAACCGCACGGCCACTGCGGCCGGCCCTCACTTTGTAGATGATACTCATAGGTTATGCTGAAGTCAATATCTTGATTAGCTGACGAGTGCATACCGTCTGCAGACGGCTTATGGAATAAAAATTAACTTTTCTACATTATAGTAATTAAACGAATGCTGTTTTTGATTATGACTTAAATCTTCTGCATCGTTTGGTTGCACAGAAAAATATACGAAAGGAACTAATATTTCGGTACATAGATAAGGTGGCTCCAGAAATGAAAGAAAATGAAATTGACAACCTATTTTTTGTGATCAAATCATCGAAATATAGACTAAACGTAATGAGAAGCATTGTTATTTGCACATTTTCGAATGGTCTTATATTTCAGAGTATTTGTGAATGATTGTTATGGATGTAATGAAAACGGTCATCATATTACTGTCTCGGAAAAATACCTACGGAAATTAGGGAATGTTAAATAAAATGTTCTCTTTCGTCCAGCTCCCAAAAGTGATTAAAATACCACGAGCTTTCGATTAAGTACTCTTTGGCCATTGCTAAGTGAAATAAGTATTAATTTTTCTTTATTGTAGTACTTTCATAAACTTTTTTCCTAATTGTGAAATCTCATTCAGCAGTTTGTTGCATCGATGTATATGGAATATTAGTTGCACAGTCTTTATTTTTTTGTTTATGTTATGAATTGTGTAATTTATTTTTATGTAATTTCAATGCTGCTAACGGTTTTCCCACTGTTTAATTACGTAGGAGTGTTTGGCTACTTGCCTTGAAAAGGAAGAACTTTTCAGGCAAAGGACCGCACAAAACTGCGTGGTTACCATCATTTGCCTGAGCGCTTGAATGTCGGAAACAAACTGAGGCCATAATCTTTGCCATCAATTTTTGATTTTGCTCCTTGTTTGGTGCGTAAAGGAAAGAAAAAGAAATCCGTAAAAAGCATCATCTGCATCGGAAAGTAAAGTATAAGATGCACGCATTTGTGTTTTTCTAGATATGTCTGTAAAGAAAATAGTTATGCACGTGTATTAGTCGCTTCATTACAAGGTTTTATTCCACCTTAAACAAAGTTGAGCTGAAATTTGGTTTAGTTTGCGCAAAAATACACTCCTGGAAATTGAAATAAGAACACCGTGAATTCATTGTCCCAGGAAGGGGAAACTTTATTGACACATTCCTGGGGTCAGATACATCACATGATCACACTGACACAACCACAGGCACATAGACACAGGCAACAGAGCATGCACAATGTCGGCACTAGTACAGTGTATATCCACCTTTCGCAGCAATGCAGGCTGCTATTCTCCCATGGAGACGATCGTAGAGATGCTGGATGTAGTCCTGTGGAACGGCTTGCCATGCCATTTCCACCTGGCGCCTCAGTTGGACCAGCGTTCGTGCTGGACGTGCAGACCGCGTGAGATGACGCTTCATCCAGTCCCAAACATGCTCAATGGGGGACAGATCCGGAGATCTTGCTGGCCAGGGTAGTTGACTTACACCTTCTAGAGCACGTTGGGTGGCACGGGATACATGCGGACGTGCATTGTCCTGTTGGAACAGCAAGTTCCCTTGCCGGTTTAGGAATGGTAGAACGATGGGTTCGATGACGGTTTGGATGTACCGTGCACTATTCAGTGTCCCCTCGACGATCACCAGTGGTGTACGGCCAGTGTAGGAGATCGCTCCCCACACCATGATGCCGGGTGTTGGCCCTGTGTGCCTCGGTCGTATGCAGTCCTGATTGTGGCGCTCACCTGCACGGCGTCAAACACGCATACGACCATCATTGGCACCAAGGCAGAAGCGACTCTCATCGCTGAAGACGACACGTCTCCATTCGTCCCTCCATTCACGCCTGTCGCGACACCACTGGAGGCGGGCTGCACGATGCTGGGGCGTGAGCGGAAGACGGCCTAACGGTGTGCGGGACCGTAGCCCAGCTTCATGGAGACGGTTGCGAATGGTCCTCGCCGATACCCCAGGAGCAACAGTGTCCCTAATTTGCTGGGAAGTGGCGGTGCGGTCCCCTACGGCACTGCGTAGGATCCTACGGTCTTGGCGTGCATCCGTGCGTCGCTGCGGTCCGGTCCCAGGTCGACGGGCACGTGCGACAACATCGATGTACTGTGGAGACCTCACGCCCCACGTGTTGAGCAATTCGGCGGTACGTCCACCCGGCCTCCCGCATGCCCACTATACGCCCTCGCTCAAAGTCCGTCAACTGCACATACGGTTCACGTCCACGCTGTCGCGGCATGCTGCCAGTGTTAAAGACTGCGATGGAGCTCCGTATGCCACGGCAGACTGGCTGACACTGACGGCGGCGGTGTACAAATGCTGCGCAGCTAGCGCCATTCGACGGCCAACACCGCGGTTCCTGGTGTGTCCGCTGTGCCGTGCGTGTGATCATTGCTTGTACAGCCCTCTCGCAGTGTCCGGAGCAAGTATTGTGGGTCTGACACACCGGTGTCAATGCGTTCTTTTTTCCATTTCCAGGAGTGTATTACACAAGTTTAAACATCATTTTGTCATCACACCTAAAACCCTATGAAAGACGAGGATATGAGACGACGGAATGTTATCTGTGCCCGCACAATAGTTTTCTTAATAATCAGCGTTTTATAGTATATTGTTTCATATCTTTATGTGATTTCAGAATCTGCTCTGAAGTTAGTAAGCCATGTAGTGGAGTTAATAAGTTCCACAAAATATAAACGCATATTTTGTGTGAAAACCGGAAGTGATGGATCAAACCAGACGTCGTTTCCTATAACAGAAAACACAAAGCCGGAAAAAAGTGGAGCAGCAGGAAAACAAAGTGGGGTGTCAATGTAGCTTCGCACACGTACAAACTATCTGTAGGTACGTAACTGATTTGATTTTGACTCTTGTGTCACAGGTACGACTGTCACCAGAGTGCTTTGATGTTGTGACCTGGCCTGGTCTGGTATACAAGGGGAGTGAAGAGCGTCGTAGGATGAGTGATTACTATAAAGGACACGGAGATGCCACGTTCTCGTGCGAGACACAGTTATCAGCACACGACAGAGTTTGAAAGCATTATTCTTGTTAGTATCCATTTGGCCGATTGGTCGAATAGTGCAATATCCAGAGTTGTGCAGCATTTGGATGTGACAGATTCTCGACGTTGAACTTCATGGAAATGTGAGGGTGGCATAGTCGCCATCGAGGTCCAGGTCGACCACGTCTGATCAACACAAGAAAGGAGCGGAGTATTGTGCACGAAGCACGTCGTTGCCCCTTCGCATCTCCGACTGCCATTTGAAATAAGCAATCCACGCCCTGCTACATTCTGTATCATCCCGCACCGTTGATTGGAGACTAGCAACAGTCGGACTAGGAGTTATCGTCCCATGCCTGGGCTTCCGTTAACACCGCAACAGAACCGGCTGCATTTGGGCGGTGCCGCAAGGAGGAACATGGATTGCTGATGATTGGCGTCGCATTGTGTTCAGTGATGGATAGTGGTTCTGCACTACCCACAGTGACCACCTTCGACGCGTATGGTGGTGACCTAGAGGGAGGTCACATTCGTCCAATGTTTTATTTAGGCACAGCGGTGTTATTCCTGGGCTTGTGGTGTGGGGAACCATTGGATATGACTTCAGGTCACGGCTGGTAGTGACTGAGAGAATTTTGACGGCTCAGCGGTACATCATGAACACCCTGCGTTCCCATGTGTTACCTGTCATGTAATAGTATCGCGGTGCCATTTTTCAACACGATAGTGATTTTCCACATGTGGCATATGTCTCTATGGACTGTCTTCATGATATTTAGGTACTCACGTGGTCAGCATGATCCCCATATCTGTCTCCAACGCAACTTCGTGGGACCAGCTTTGTTGTCAACTACATTCAAGAGACAGTGTCAAGGAGAACAACAACTGGTTGTAACAGTTATGGCGCCACTTGCCTCAGAAGATAATACAGCGGCCTTATGACACCCTTCACATCCGAAAGGGTGTATCCATTCATTGCAGAAGGGATGCAACGTCATAAATGGTAAGTGGGCTCTTACTGCCTAGTTCTTTGTAAATTTGAACCGTTTTAGTAATTACTGAAATAACATCACACACCCTTTCAACCTATGAAGTTTCATTTCGTTTTTTCCTCCCTTTCTGTGAGCGTCACTTTTTTGTGAGGCAGTGAATATGTCACAAGGAAGTGATAATAAAATAATGCACGCTTAAATGTAATTTAAAAGTGCAATTGATCGCTAATTTTCTGCATGTCACAACTTCAAATTCGATGTTTTCTTGTACATTTTCATTTAGGTGCCCTAGGAAGCCACTTTCGGGAAAACATCACCCACACAATTCCGAAGATAGCAAGAGTCGACAAATACGAGAATTATAGTACAATCAGATAACAGCTCAAGCATCGAAGTTACTGACAAGAGTAATGTACGGAAGAATGGAAAAGGAAATTGAGGATTTGTTAGATTACGATCAGTTTGGCTTTAGGAAAGGTAAAGGTATCAGAGAGACAATGCTGGCGTTGCGGTTGATGATGGAAACAAGACTTAATAAAATCAAGACATGTTCGTAGGATTTCTCGACCCGTAAAAGAAGTTGGGCAACACAAAATGGTGCAATATGTTCGAAACTCTGAGAAAAATGGAGGTAAGTTGTAGGGAAAGATGGCTAAGATACAGTCTGTACAACAACCAAGATGAAGTAATAACACTGGAAGACTAAGAACGAAGTACTCGGATTAAAAAGGGTGTAAGACAGGGATGTAGTCTTCCGCCGATACTGTTCAATCTGTACATCGAAGGAGGAATGACAGAAATGAAAGAAGGATTTAAGAGTGGAATTAAAATTCAAGGTGAAAGGATATAAATGATAAGATTTGCTGATGATGCTTCTTTCCTGGGTGAAAGGGAAGAACAATTATAGTATCTGTTGAATTAAAGAAACAGTCTTATGAGTACGGAAGATGACTTGAGAGTAAATCGAAGAAATACGAAAGTTATGAGAAGTAGCACAAATGGGAACAGCGAGAAACTTAGCGTCAGAACTGTTGATCACGATTGGGGATCGCCTAAACAGTAAAATAATCTATGAAAGATTGAGCAAGGAGGACATAAAAAGCAGACTAGCAATGGCTTGAAGGGCATACCTGGTCGAGAGAAGTCTACTAGTATCAAACACAATTTGAGGAAGAAATTTCTGATGATGTACGTTTCGAGCACAGCATTGTACAGTAGTGAAACATCGACAATGGGAATACCGGAGCAGAAAACAATCGAAAGATTTGAGACGTGGTGCTACAGAAGAATGATGAAAATTAGGTGGACTGATGAGGAAAGGATCAGGAACTTCTCTGCAGAAACGGAAAGGAAAGGAATTTATGAAACTGACATGAAGGAGGGTCAGAAAAATAGGACATCTGTTAAGACTTCAGGGAATGACGTGCATTGTACTAGAGGGGGCTACAGAGAGTAAAAACTGTAGAGGGAGACAGCAAATAACTGAGGTCTTAAGTTGCAACAATTGCTATTCTGAGACGAAAGGACAGGAGAGAATTTTTTGGCACCAGTGCATAGTACGTGCATACGGAAGGTTTGTGGTGTTGGTGATTTACACTGCTGGCCATTAAAATTGCTACACCAAGAAGAAATGCAGATGATAAACGGGTATTCATTGGACAAATATATTATACTAGAACTGACATGTGATTACATTTTCACGTAATTTGGGTGCATACATCCTGAGAAATTGGTACCCGGAACAACCACCTCTGGCCGTAATAACGGCCTTGATACGCCTGGGCATTGAGTCAAACAGAGCTTGGATGGCGTTTACAGGTACAGCTGCCCATGCAGCTTCAACACGATACCACAGTTCATCAAGAGTACTGACTGGCGTATTGTGACGAGCGAGTTGCTCGGCCACCATTGACCAGACGTTTTGAATTGGTGAGAGATCTGGAGAATGTGCTGGCCAGGGCAGCAGTCGAACATTTTCTGTGTCCAGAGAGTCCCGTACAGGACCTGCAACATGCGGGCGTGCATTATCCAGCTAAAATGTAGGGTTTCGCAGGGATCGATTGAAGGGTAGAGACACGGGTCGTAACCAATCTGAAATGTAACGTCCACTGTTCAATGTGCCGCCAATGTGAACAAGAGGTGACCGAGACGTGTAACCAATGGCACCCCATACCATCACGCCGGGTGATACGCCATGGCGATGACGAATACACGCTTCCAATGTGCGTTCACCGCGATGTCGCCAAACACGGATGCGACCATCATGATGCTGTAATCAGAACCTGGATTCATCCGAAAAAATGACGTTTTGCCATTCGTGCACCCAGGTTCGTCGTTGAGTACACCATCGCAGGCCCTCCTGTCTGTGATGCAGCGTCAAGGGTAACCGCAGCCACGGTCACCGAGCCTATAGTCCATGCTGCTGCAAACGTCGTCGAACTGTTCGTGCAGATGGTTGTTGTCTTGCAAACGTCCCCATCTGTTGACTCAGGGATCGAGACGTGGCTGCACGATCCGTTACAGCCATGCGGATAAGATGACTGTCATCTCGACTGCTAGTGATACGAGGCCGTTGGGATCCAGCACGGCGTTCCGTATTACCCTCCTGAACCCACCGATTCCATATTCTGCTAACAGTCATTGGATCTCGACCAACGCGAGCAGCAATGTCGCGATACGATAAACCGCAATCGCGATGGGCTACAATCCGACCTTTATCAACGTCGGAAACGTGATGGTACGCATTTCTCCTCCTTACACGAGGCATCACAACAACGTTTCACCAGGCAACGCCGGTCAACTGCTGTTTGTGTATGAGAAATCAGTTGTAAACTTTCCTCATGTCAGCACGTTGTAGGTGTCGCCACCGGCGCCAACCTTGTGTGAATCCTTTGAAAAGCTAATCACTTGCATATCACAGCATCTTCTCCCTGTCGGTTAAATTTCGCGTCTATAGCACGTCATCTTCGTGGTGTAGCAATTTTAATGGCCAGTAGAGTAATTGTCACTGTCATCGACGATCAGCTGGCGCTTTGGAGGCCTGTCTGTACACGGCCTGTTTTGACTCAGTAGTCAGTAACAGTGCTGCATGTAGAGGTGAACAACGAGTGAAACTTTCATTTTGCGGTACAACCATCCCCCACCGACGAGTAAATAATCCTACTGAACTGCTTCAGACATTTTAATGTAATCGCATTGTAGGCCTCTGAGAAGCTGGATGGGCGTATCGACGGATTGCGGCATATGTTGGGTACAATGTATCGGTTGTCTTTCGCTGCTTTCAGTAGTGGTCTGTGGCACATTCCCAAACCTATAGACCAGGTTCTGGACGTCCGCGTAGTGGAGACGCACGTCAAGGTGGACGCGTTGTGCGAGCAGTGCTGGCTGACCGAACGTCATAAACGGAAATCTGGTCACTTGTTACACTCGCAGTATCATCAGGGGCCGTTGGAAACCGTCTGCTTGCTGCAGGTGGAGGGTGACGCGCACCGCTGCGCAAGCTGCCATGGACACCAGGACGCCTCCAAACACGGTTACTCAGGTGTCGTCAAAGAGTCGGCTGCAGACTGGAATGGCGCTTTATTGTCTTCAGGGATGAGAGTAGGTTATGCCTGTATGCGAGTGGTGGACGTACACGTGTGCAGCGTAAACCTGGTGAGCGGGCTGTGCCAAAATGTAGTCGCCCACGGCACACATCTTCCACCGCTGCCTTCAACGTGTAGGACGGCCATCAGTTACAACCTGCTGTCACGTTCGATGTTCCTGCAGGGCAAAATAAAAAGTGCCCCTTACATTGCGCAGGTTGTTATCCCCGTGCTACTGCCATTTCTTCGACAGGAAGGTGCTTTCCATTTTTATCAGGACGATGCACGCCTACATACGGTTGCTGCGACGCAGCGAGCTCTTCACGGTGCACAACTGCCTTCGCCAGCAAGACCACCAAATTCCTCGATAACTGAAATTGCTTGGGACGTGGTGAAGCGGAAACTTACTCGTTCTGCAAAGCCTGCAAGAATCATTACCGAATTGCAACAAAAAGTGCAGCATTCTAGGGACAACCTACCTAGGATGCCGTTAGGCACCTTTGGAGTCGTTTACATGCGAGAATACACGTGTGCGTCGCCGCTAGAGATGGTTTCAGTGTGTACTGAGGCGCTCGTTTTGGTGCCGCATACCGTGTCTTGCGTGCCATTTGGACTGAATTCGTTATCATACACTGCTACTATGAGGAACTGCCTGACACATCACTTGTCAGTAAAACGACCTCGCCCTTCAGGGTGTTGCATTTTTTTCCGGCAGTGTAGCAGCAGTTCTGTGTGTCCGTAGGCCGGTGTTGCTTCTCAAATGTTAAAATGTGTGTGAATTCCCAAGGGACCAAACTGCTTAGGTCATCGGCCCCTAGACTTACACAGTACTGAAACTAACTTATGCTAAGAACAACACACACGACCATGCCCGAGGGAGGTCTCGAACCTCCGGCGGGAGGGACCACGCAGTCCGTGACATGACACCTCAAACCGCGTGGCCACTCCGCGCGGCAGGTGTTGCTTCTGATATACTCCCACAGCTGACGGAACTACACTCAGATCATTGTAGGTATGATGTAAACGTGTATTCCTACTTCGAATATCTAATCCCGACAACATTATTATACGGAAGAGAATAAGTTTGCTTTTAAAGACTACGAAAACTTGTAAATAGTGGGAAGTTTTGCAGAGAAAAATAAATAACTGCCAAGGTTGGAATGAGAGTGAAAGATCAGTTTGGTGTTTCTTATAATGTCATCTGCTGCACAGATTCAAATTTACGTATTTAAATGTTGCCACCTAACAAATTAGAAATCTAATAGAAACAGATATGTCTACATATTATTCTACGTTAGTATTGTAATTGCAATTAATTTTGTGGATGTCGTCGGCTCGTACAGACATCACTAAATCGGGTGCAGTCTGCAACGAAAAAATATAACATAATTTAAAGTCAAAAACGTGATTATCCTCTGGAGAATACGTCTCTAGCGCAAATAACACTCTCTCTCTAAAGTTCAGAAATATTCTTTTTCAAAAAATTGATATACGACTTACTCTCGTTTCTACTCTTGTCTTTTACTTGGTGGTGGTGGTGGTTAGTGTTTAACGTCCCGTCGACAACGAGGTCATTAGAGACGGAGCGCAAGCTCGGGTTAGGGAAGGATTGGGAAGGAAATCGGCCGTGCCCTTGCAAAGGAACCATCCCGGCATTTGCCTGAAACGATTTAGGGAAATCACGGAAAACCTAAATCAGGATGGCCGGAGACGGGATTGAACCGTCGTCCTCCCGAATGCGAGTCCAGTGTGCTAACCACTGCGCCACCTCGCTCGGTTTTTACTTGGTTCAAATGGTTCTGAGCACTATGGGACTTAACTGCTGTGGTCATCAGTCCCCTAGAACTTAGAGCTACTTAAACGTAACTAACCGAAGGACATCACACACATCCATGCCCGTGGCAGGATTCGAACCTGCGACCGTAGCGATCGCGCGGTTCCTGACTGTAGCGCCTAGAACCACTCGGCCACTCCGGCCGGCTGTCTTTTACTGCTTGTTGGCTGTCTCGACTGGACGTGCAGATGAGAAGTTTCTGTGTTTATTTTGTTAATATACCTGATATTCACAAAAGCGTTTTGTTTTATACATTCTTCCATTTGACTGATGATGTTATGAATTCACTATCACAATCATTACGATCCTACTCTACTAACTGTAAACCGTTTATATGATTTCAACCAATTAAGCCTGTTGGAAGCGGTCGGTTTGGTGACGCGACGTTTGAGCGCCATCAGCGTGCTGCTGAACGTGCATCTACATTTTAATCTAAGTCCCATTATCATTGCTGTTACCATGCAAATCATTTGTACTCTCCACCCCGCAATGTTAAGTGGCTTGTCGAGTAGAGGTGTGGAATCCATGCACAGTGACTGGGCGAAAGAGACGCTAGATGCTAACAGGGAGGAGTGCCCGATTAAATTGCTAACTAGTCCAGAAGTATAATTACTCAATGTCTGGTTGTGAAACATGTATGATGATCGACGTGCCGCAAGAGATTACTGTCTTTCCTTCAATAATTACCGTTGAATATGAGCCGCAGGAGAGAGCGCCTAGCAGCTTATGAGTTATCTACAACGGCCTCGACACGGTTTCCAAGAGGCGGCTGGATCCCTAAAGAACTTTATCATCCCTTCCGTGAAGAAAGTCTGTGTACATGGCAAACGTTAAAAGCATGTTAGAGCGTTGCGAACCGTCGTATATAGCCAGAGCCGCTGGTTAAGATGCACAGCGTAGGGCTTCCTCCCTTAATACAGTAACAGCCAACGCTTGCTACAAGCATTCTAGAGAAACTGCCTTTGGTACTTAGGCTGAAATGCTGAGTACGCAGTCTCTACCATGAGGATGAACGCAAATCATGCCACTAACATAGAGAAGAGGCTACTAGTATCTGGCTGCAACAACTGTGTCGAATATCTGCAGCGCGTCATATATTTTAAATCATCAGGAAGCAGAGTAGAATGCGATGAACACGTAAAGTAAATAGTGAAGAAAGCTGATGGGAGACTTTGTGGAGTTCCTTGAAAAATCTGTAAAGAGAAAAGTATACAAAACGCTACTGCGAGCAATTCTAGCATGCTGTGCTAGCGTTTCGAGCACTAATGAAGAACACATGACAGCAGACATCGGACGAATTTAGAGAGGCGCTGTTTTGATCGCTGCTTGTCCGTATTGCCCATTCGAAAGTGTAAGAGCCGAGCGGAGTGGTCGCACGGTTTAGGGCGCCATGTCACGGATTGCGCGGCCCTTCCCGCCGGAGGTTCGAGTCCTCCCTCGGGCATGGGCGTGTATGTTTTTGTTTTCATAAGTTAGTTTAAGTAGTAAGTATATCTAGGGACCGATGACTTCAGCAATTTGGTCCCTTAGGAATTCACACGCACATTTGAACATTTTGAAAGTGTAAGAGAAGTTTTCGCGAAAGTTAAACGGGATCGCGAAAAGATAGACGAACTTGCTCTCAAGAAACTCCATCGCGTAAACTTAGAGAATTAGTATTCGAGGAAGAATGTGCGAAAGGTCTGCCGCTTACATCCTATACCTTTTGTAGGAATCATGAGAATATGACAGCGGAGACATGAGTTCACATTGAGGCATACTTAATTTTCCCTCTGTCAGTATGCAATGGAATACAAAATCAATAATTTTGGTACAAAATACCCTCCGCCGAATAATTACTTTACAGGGGCTTGCGGAGAATATATGTAGATGTATAAGTAAGGAAAATGTGTAACAGCGCTCACGCATTTCTATAATGTTAATTTTTGTTTTACACTGTTAGCCGTAGCGATTAGGCCGTAGAGAAGGGGCTCGTTCGTTGTTTCACTTAAAGGCGAAGGGCAATGACATTCGCTCAGCATTTTGCAAGTGCTCTCAGTGGCTAAATATCTCCAGACACCCCACTGAACGCACTTTACAACACTAAAACTGACAAAATATTAGTGAACAAGACCGCAAAACGAATAAAAAAGATCACGTCTTCTTCCCAGTGCCTTCCTGTTCCACAGAGGTCCACTTTTTGAGTCAATGCATCCCGCTTTTTGCTCTCTATTGTTTCCCGTGGACTTAGGATTCTTGATCTTGGACCTGCATTTATAGTGCGCCACCATAATTTAGGCTTTCCACGCTGTCTCTGGCCTTTGACAGTGAGATGATAGACTGAGATGATGAATGAACTGGGCGGTGCTTGTACGATGTGTCCATAACAACTAACTCTCCAGTCTTGCATGACATAATTAAATACGCAAAAAAGATCGCTAAACACTATAACAAAGATAACAGCACGGAGGAAAGCACTCAGTGCAGAGTAAATATCGCCAAACGATACTAAATGTTGAGAGGTTAGAATCACAGGTAACATACAGAAAATGATATCTCTCACAAAGGCAGTTAATGCTATCACTTGAGAAAACGGAAGAGAGAAGTGTTCTAGTAATCTCTCTGTATGGAATTCGCCGTGCAGGTACGAGGTCTCTACACCGAAATACCCTATACTTTGGTGCGGTTTAAAAATAGGTCTGACTTGTCCGCTGGATGCAGAAGGACCCATCACGCCTGATCTGCTTCTCTGTTTGAACACAAGATGACGTGAAACCTGTAATAGGAAATGAATTCGATGCTTTAGGCACGGTCAAGCAACGGGGGATCGTAGTGTGTCCTCGTTTCCAAGCCACGCCACTGGAATGAAGTTTTAACTTTTCAAACACTGATTCTCCAAATGCCTCAGGAAACTGCTCCGCAAACTAGGTCGAGAAGGGATCATTTAGCTGTGGCATCTGTTAATGAAACCTTTCTTTGCAGCTGAAACAGGTGACGTGAGACAATGAGCCACGGGTTCTCAGGCATTAGATGCCATACGTACCTGTAGACTGTTGGCAGTACTGCAGGGATAGTAGGCGAGACAAATTTGTTGTTTAGAAGTGTAAGCAAGTGGGCGGACCAAAAACAATTAAAATAAGAACTACGGTACTGTTACGTATCAACAAAGTAGAGGTAGGGGAAGTGAGTCCGAACAGAAAGGCATTACTCAAGCCCACTGAAGTATTAACATGAATCAACCACTAGGCGTAAACATTGCAACATGTGTGAGCGCGAGCGAGCTCAGTCGAAAAGATTTAGATGAGTGCAGGTCAACCTGCCTCCATTATTCTCGTAACATTATAGAAAAGTGCTAAGTAGGACCAACAATAAGCTTCAGGGGTCTGACAAAGCAGTTAAGACATTGAAACAGATTGGTGAAGCAAATTTGGCAGAATGGTAGACCGCTGACAACTCGTAAAGAGTAGAACCAATTCGGTCGTGACAAATGATGCCAAAAAGCAGAGCCTCTCCTTGACGCCATAAATTCTCCACCTTGCTAGGTTAGAGGCAGTCGATCAGTAGGATCTTTGGTGTTCATGTCATTCGCACTCAATTCTCTAATTATTGAAACATCTTGTGTATGAGATTGTTCCAGTTCCGGTAATACTCCTGCCGCCTTACGAGATGACCACCAATCCTTAGCCATGTTCCCGGGTTCGATTCCCGGTGGGGCCAGGGATTTTCTCTGCCTCGTGATGACTGGGTGTTGTGTGCCGTCCTTAGGTTAGTTAGGTTTAAGTAGTTCTAAGTTCTGGGGGACTGACGACCATAGATGTTAAGTCCCATAGTGCTCAGAGCCTTAGCCATGACGACAGAAGCCTGCCTCCAGTACCAGCCGGTACTGACGGGTAGTCCAGGGGCCCTACCAAAACCGTTCCATCCAGTGACACAAACTGCTCTAAACTCCAGCATCGCTAGGATCAGACGGTCTGCCGAACTGGCGAGCCTGCATCAGCATTCAACACGACCTCACGGCATCTGACTTCACAGCCAATCTAATGCGACAATGCGGGCAGTGACCTGGAAGGGACAGAGTAGTCCCAGACAACACACACGCGCCGTGGTCATCGCCATTTCCGAACAGAGCTTCCAACGGGGCGCGCCTTCAATACCACGGTGGCAACCAGCCTACAGGAATTCGCGCGGCTGATCAAGAGATACGGCAGCCTCATGCAGCAGACACCTCGCCAGCTTGCTAAGCCACGAGCCACCGCCGAAGATACGGCGACGGGATGTATTCAGAGCAATAAATGAAATAATATTTAATCCTGCTTTACTGCGTGTGGCGACATCACACAGGTTCCTCTGCCTTCACTCTGACAAACAGTAGCGGTTTCCAGTTTGGGAGTGGGCGAATTCTGTCACTGTCCCCTCCCCATTCCTGCCATCCAATAAAAATACATTTAAGTGGTGTGATCATAGTGCACTGAGATACAGTAAACACCGATTCGTAGAAAATATAAGGTTTCTTCGATGACGATGGAATCAATCCTCGTCAGAAACCACTTGGTGGGGCCGATGTTCATCTCCGAGTCCTTCCTTGGTGGTCGCCCAGTTGCGTCGCATCCCAGCCCTTCGAACCCAGCTGGGCTAATGGTATCCACCAAACCAAGAGACGCGGTAATGTGTTTTAATTGCACTGAGATTAAAAAAGAATTTTACGGCGAAGTGTCGACCAGTTAGTGAACCTGAATTGGTTGCACATGCTGAAGTTTGGTTCCACTACGACTATTGCATTCTCCAGGTTACGGATGATGTGCGGCCAAGGATATCACAGCGCTTTGCGCCAAAAGCTCTAAGATGGACAGGTTCTTCAAACGGTGGCATGATTTGTGAATAAATGACGTAACTCAAAGTTATATGGCGAAGTTATTCGATCTCTAACCGTCAAGTCATCGACTACCATAGAACAAATAATGTTACAGACATAATTCATATACCGTAAGACTGTCACCACATACAGTATAGATGCTTACTAGTCATTCTGCTTTACATAAGTTAATCATTGTCGGTCTCTCCATTTTTTCCCATAAAAATACCTTACATGAAAACAAACATGTCGAAGATAGTTAACCGACATGCTGTGTATTTCATGTCCGACAGTGCGCCTCAACGAGGCAGATGAGTAACCAACTATAGAAAACGGACTGTAATTTTTTTACCAGTGTTAAACTTCGCAACCAGAGTATCCTATAATTCTTAATTTTTGTGCTAACTTTTATATTCAGTTGGGGAAGTACCAGAGCTCCAAGCCTTAACAGTTAGCACTGGTGCTCGGAACCTAACGGTGTTCCGAAAGGATAGGCTGAACACAATGGGCGGTGGCATCTCTGTTGCTATTAGAAGTAGTTTATCTTGTAGAGAAATTGAGGTAGATAACTCCTGTGAGTTAGTATGGGCAAGAGGACATTCTTGGTAGCTGGAATAAAATAATAAGTTGATCCTTTTACAGACCTCCAACTCAGATGACCATCGCTGAAAGATTCAAAGAAAATTTGTGCCTAATTTCAAACACGTACCCGACTCATACAATTACGCTGTAGTTAGTAGTGACGTTAATTTACCCTCGATACGCTGGCGAGAATACATGTTTAAATCCGGAGGTATGCATGAAACATCATCCGAAATTATGCTAATCGCGTTCTCTGAAAATTATTTAGAGCAGTTAGCTCATGAGCCCGCGCGAATAGTTAACGGTTGTGAAAACGCACTTGGCCTCTTTGCAACAAATAATCCTGAGCTAATAACGAGCATCAGAATGGATACAGGGAATAGTAGATATAGAGTTGTCGTAGCGAAAC
Source organism: Schistocerca americana (assembly GCF_021461395.2). Taxonomy (NCBI): domain Eukaryota; kingdom Metazoa; phylum Arthropoda; class Insecta; order Orthoptera; family Acrididae; genus Schistocerca; species Schistocerca americana. The sequence continues at coordinate 136,646,226 of NC_060123.1, forward strand.
GGAATATTGTTAACTGCCAAATTCTCCAAAAATAAAAGAAAAATATACCTGTTCAAAAAAGTAGTTAAAAATCCATTTGACCCCTTCCTGAGAGACACTCTCCATTCATTCCAAATTAACAGTGTACGTATAGACCAGATGTGGCTTAAATTCAGAAAAATAGTATTGACAGCAATTGAGATACTATGCGAAATAAATTAACAAACGACACAGCTGATCCCCCGTGATACACAAAACGGGTCTGGATACTGTTGAAAAAACAATGAAAAAAGCATTCCATATTTAAACGATCTCAAAATCTCCAAGATTGCCTTTCTTTCACAGAAGCTCGAAATTAAGCGCGGACTTCAATGTGAGATGCTTATAATAGTTTCCACACCGAAGCTTTGCTTCCGAACCTAGCAGAAAATCCAAAGAGATTTTGGTCGCTTGTTAAGTATGACAGCGGCAAGACACAACCAATGCCTTCTTTCCGCGACAGCAATGGCAATATTATCGATGAAAGTGCTGCTGAAGCTAAACATAGCCTTCCGAAATTCTTTCACCATTGAAGACGAAGTAAATATTCCAGAATTCGAACCATGAACAGCTGCCAACATGAGTACCTTAGAATTAGATATCCTCGGCAAAATTGCAAAAGTCACACCAATATTCAAGAAAGGTAGTAGGCCCAGTCCTCTAAATCACAAGCCAATATCATTAACGTCGATATACAGCAGGATTATGAAGCATACGTTATGTTCGAACATTATGAATTACCTCGAAGAGAATGGTCTATTGATAAATAGTCAACATGGATTTAGAAAACGTCTTTCTTATGAAACACATCTATCTCTTTAGCCATGCAAAGTGTTGAGGGATATCGACAAGGGACTTCAAATTCATTCCATATTTCTAGGTTTCCAGAGGGCTTTTGATCGTGTACCGCACAATCGACTTGTAGTGAAATTACGTGTTTATGGAATGTCGTCTCAGTTATATGACTGGATTCGTGATTTCTTGTCAGAGGGTTCATAGTCCATAGTAACTGACGAAAGGTCGTGGAGCGGAACAGAAGTTATTTCTGGCACAAAGTGGTGTTATAGGCCCTTGCTGTTCCTTATCTATACAAATATTTTAGGAGACAATCTGAGCAGGCGTATTAGGTTGTTTGCAGAGGATGCTCTCGTGTATCGTGTAGTAAAGTCATCAGGAAAAGAAATTGCAAAACGGTTTAGAAAACATATGTATGTGTTGCAAAATTGGCAATCGACCATAAATAATGAAAAGTGTGAGGTCATCCACATGAGTGCTAAAATGAATCCGTTAAACTTCAGTAACACGATAAATCAGTCAAACCTAAAGGCCTTAAATTCAACTAAATACGTAGCAATTACAATTACGAACAATGTAAATTGGAAAGAACATATAGAAGATGTTGTGGAGAGGGCAAACCAAAGACCGCGTTTTATTGGCAGAACACTTAGTAAAGTAAATTTAGCAGATCTACTAAATAGACTGCCTAGACTTAGCTTGTCCGTCCTCTTTTGGAGTACTACTGCTCAGTGTGAGATCCTTACTAGATAGGATTAACGGAGTACATTCAGAAAGTACAAAGAAGAGCAACACTTTTTGTATTATCGTGAAATAGGGTAGAGAGTATCACTTACATGATACAGGATTTGGGGTGGATATCATCAAAACAAAGGCGTTTATCATTGCAGCGGGATCTTCTCACGAAATTTCAATCACCAATTTTCTCCTCCGAATGCGAAAATATTTTGTTGAGGCCGACCTACATAGGAAGAAACTATCATCGTAATGATGAAGGGAAATCAGAGCTCACACGGCAATATATAGGTGTCTGTTTTTTTCCGCCAGCTGTGCTAAATTGGAATAATAGAGAATTATTGTGAAGGTGGTTCGATGAACCCTCTGCCAGACACTTAAGTGTAATTTGCAGAGTATCCATGTAGATATAGACATAGATAAGAAATTCAGAATTGCAGAATAGGAAATATTGGCACTGTAGATCCACTTTGATTACACCACAGAATGTGTTGTGCAGGTGTAAACGGAACGTAAGACTACGCCTAATAATTCCTTCATATTGATAAAGGACAGACACTCCATATGAAACAGTTTTCAGTTGCATCTTTGAGCAAGACCAGTCCCTACCAGAAGCCTGTATAAGGCTGGGGTCTATCTTATCCCCTTCATTTGTGGTTTAGCATATATAGATAGGCCCATCTGGACTAGAGGAGATGTTGCGATACGCCCGCCTGAGCAGTCAGGCAAGATGTCTGTGGAAATGCCCTGCCTGACTTCTGGTCGTCGCAAGCATTACCTCAGTACCAAGGTTTTGGCCCTCATTTCGACAACAGGCAAAGGGTTTGATTGAGATTAAAGCAGGACATGGCCTCGTAAATAGGAACCCTGTTCTCTCTTTATTAAAAAAACACACCGGATTCAAATGGAGGCAATTCCTTCCTCTGCCTAGTAAGCTGTAGCCGCACCAAAGTCTTTGGCTGAAGTAATATCTGGTTCTAGTTGTTGACAGGTCTTGCTTGCGATTGATAGGTATATTTTCTCTTCCTCTTTGTTCTCTTCCATGGCCTGCACGGCGCAGCCACATATATAGCGATTTTGAATTGCACAAAATATACAATCTCATTTCAGTCAAGTAATTTATCAGCAACTAGGAACGGAGCTACATATTCTGAACACTGAATGTAGCTCCCGTTCCAAATGTTCCACTGACGACGTCTCGTTTACCTTACCCACTGTATCTTCCACCAAATAAATAAACTTCTTACCCTCCAACACCATCGCCCGCATCTCGTGGTCGTGCGGTAGCGTTCTGGCTTCCCACGCACGGGTTCCCGGGTTCGATTCCCGGCGGGGTCAGGGATTTTCTCTGCCTCGTGATGGCTGGGTGTTGTGTGATGTCCTTCAGTTAGTTAGGTTTAAGTAGTTCTAAGTTCTAGGGGACTGATGACCATAGATGTTAAGTCCCATAGTGCTCAGAGCCATTTGAACCATTTTTCCAACACCATCGTCTCCTAGTCTAATGTATTATGTGCGGAAATTTCAAACTAATGCACAGGTAGACTAAGCCCAAATCTTTGCGCCACTCTCCCTCTGCAATCAGCCTATATCCGCGATAGTCAACTCCGAGTTACTAACCATATACCGTAGACAAGAAATTAATTTGGGCTGCACGTTCCTCAATACAGTACAAATGGCTACACCGACCAAAACTAGTACATCGTCTATCATTTTGCTTACCTACAAATCTCTCATAAGTACCACAAATTTTACAGTTGCCTTGAAATGCCAGAGAGACATGCACTCAGCATCATTTCCGCATCCGTCCGTCTTCCCCAACCCTCATCGGACCTTTGTCTCTTCTGGAACACTTTCGAAACCAGTATATTAACACGGAGACTAAGTTCCAGCTACCAATATTATCTTATCCTCTGACCACTATTCCAGACATATGCAACGCCATTACTTTCATAACCCACATTTTATGCCACATTTCGTTTCGTATGTACCTATGTGATTCGTCCATCGTGTCCCGCCGAATTTTCAACCAACTTTCACTTCCTCACGACACAATTGGCCCCGACACACACATATCATATGGGTCACAGTCTAACCAGGACCCACATCAGCTTAACCCTTCACTTCTTCGTCCTCTTCCTCTCTCATCCCCCTCGCCCCTTTCCCATTAGCACCTCAAAAAGATATTTCTTGATTGTTTCGGTTTTCTCAGAGGCATAATATAGAAATAGTCTTTTCACTTTCATCACGAACATAGAAGTTGTCAAATACCAGCATCATCATTTCAAAGCAGTGTCAAAACCATTACCTGGGATATATTTGAACTATTGTACAAAATCGTCGGCCTGTAATTTTTGTCTAAAAAGGTCCTAGTTTTAAACCATACAATAGTGACTTTTGACTCACGTATTATCTCCTCGTTTGTTTGCTTTAATCATTGTAAAACTATGAGCGTCTTTGGTTGAAGAGCGGATGTGTCCCGCAGCTAGTCCGTTCCTTTCAGGAAACTCAGATAATAAAGAAGAAAAAAAATCTCACTCGCTTTTCGTACTTTTTAAGTGGAGGGCAGGAGGGGTGAAGGTTTTTCCGCTGAAGTATACGTCTTCGACCGTTGTTCCTCACTACAATTCCCTGTGATATTGAAACAGAAAAGCTTGTTGCTAATTTGAAGCTACCTGTGGAACCGGAATCTATCTCCGGTCTTTTGTTTCAGCGCTTAACAGCAACTGTCGCTGTCGGATACAAAACCCTAGTCAGAACAGAGAAGTAAACCAGGTCTGACAGCAGAGAGGCAAGAGGATGTTTAACGTTGTCGTCAACGTACTAGGAGTTACTGGCAACGAATTCTTTCCCCGCTATCGCAGCTTATAATCTTTTTTTCTTTGAAATAGATTTTTCTGCTAGACATTAAAATTGCATGCCAGTGAAGGCGGTACGCAACGAACGTCAGACAGGAGGAATGTCCAGCAGCACGTATCAGCATTCGGTGCGGATCGTGTCCTATTGAGAGTATCTCAACGGTGCTACCCCATTAGCGCCAGAGAGGACAGACACGTTGTCCACTTAGCTAGACATTCAGTCAGGAAATGACCTGTATTTCGTGTCAAGGTAAGTATCCAAATGGACAGATCGACAACGTCTGGAACGACACGGACTGTCAGAGAAGCGACAACTGTTGCGCGTCCCCTTGACAAGCCATCAGCAAGAGCCTCTACGACAGTGGCACGCCCAGCGACACCCACCACTGACCACTGGCGTGGAGCGACGTTGCCTTTTCCGACGAGTGCCAGCTCTGCATGCTGCATCATGGCGACCGTACCTGCGTGTGTTCGTGGAGACTCCGAGGGGAACAGAAGATGCCAGAATACATTCATCATCGGTATTTGGGCACTACAGCTAAAGAGTTGTTAGGTGGCAACATTGGATTTTCAACACGATCGTCTCGCTTTTGCATAGTCGGTAATTTGGACAGCAGTCGTTACATTTATGACGTGTTAAGGCCAGTATCGTGACGTTATCTTTCAACAAAGCGGCGCAAGACCTCGTATTTCCTGAGATATTCTATGCTGTTCTGATATATCTCGATACGGAAGGTTTTAGATTGTTGCCCTGCCTAGCACGTTCTTCACATCTCTTACTCATTGAAAACATCTCTTTGTGTTGTGCACCACGATAGGCCGGAACGGAGCAAGTCTTCATCGGTCTTCGATGGCTCACCTGAAGATGACTGGTAGATGCCCAGCCGAAATATCGTGCTATGAATTCAACGACAACCGGCTGGAAGCCCGAAATTTGATTGAACATCGCGTTGTGTGTTGCCAAGAGACTTGTATGCCACCACCACCACAGAGTGCCACCACTCGCCAGCCACTACGTTCGTTGATGTCTGGCATAGAATTCAAACAACATGGGATGCATCGACCACGCCCAGTTCGACTCCACGTCCCACCGTTTTATAGCCGCTGTCACTGCTCAAATTGGCAGCTTTGTGTATTCAATGTCATATCCTGTGTACCCTCAAATTTTCTACAAATTTCGTTATGTATTCTTCCTACTGTACTGTATGTGCACAATAAATAAAATGTCGTTTTTTTTCCTATCTGTCACGGTTTTTCAATTTTAGAGACCAACAGAGTACAATCAGCCAGTGGACCAACCAGTAAGGCTCCCATTAGCATGCTGGAAACTGGCAACGAACGGCGGTGTTGTCGAACAGCCCACGAAATCCTCCGTCATCGTTGGTTCTTCGAGTCTGCAGAGAGCAGTCAGTCTTGGTCAGCAATTAGTCATTTGTTACAGTCCGCAAAACAGCGTGGACAGAATATCTCCACGTGCATTTAAAGATCGAGAACGAAATCAGCACGAGTCACTGGAGACTGTCCGCGGCTCGTGGTCTTGCGGTAGCGTTCTCGCTTCCCGCGGAAGGGTTCGATTCCCAGGGGGGTCAGGGATTTTCTCTGCCTCGGGATGACCAGGTGTTGTGTGTCTTTCATCATCATTTCATCCTCATTCACTCGCAAGTCGCCGTAGTGGCGTCCAAGAACTTGTGGAGCGGCGGGCGAACTTCCCCGCTAGGGGCCTCCCGGCCACCAATGCCATACGCTCATTACTGGAGACATCTCGTGTGAGAATTCTTGTTGGGGTTGAGAATAATAGCTCTTTTTCTGTGTGGGATATTATTCAAGAGAGTGGGGTATAATATTTTACTATTATTCCTACTTTATTGATGTTCATTTTTGTCAGTGCAAACAGTATAATACATCAAATTTTTACCTTCAGGACATAGTTTTTCACAATTTCATCTACTCCGTAATGAAATGATAGTATTGAATATACAGGGTGAGTCACCTAACGTTACCGCTGGATATATTTCGTAAACCACATCAAATACTGACGAACCGATTCCACAGACCAAACGTGAGGAGAGGGGCTAGTGTAATTGTTTAATACAAACCATACAAAAATGCACGGAAGTATGTTTTTAACACAAACCTACGTTTTTTAAATGGAACCGCGTTATTTTTGTTAGCACATCTAAACATATAAACAAATACGTAATCAGTGCCGTTTGTTGCATTGTAAAATGTTAATTACATCCGGAGATATTGTAACCTATAGTTGACGCTTGAGTACCACTCCTCCGCTGTTCGATGGTGTGTATCGGAGAGCACTGCAACATACATCGCGTTTCTACAGAATGATGTGCCAACGTTGCTCGAAAATGTCCCACTGGAAACGAATCGACGTATGTGGTATCAGCATGATGGTGAACCTGAACATTCCGCAATTAACACTAGGCTGACCCTTGACAATATGTTCGACGGGCGTTTCATAGGACGTGGAGGACGCATTAATTGGCCAGCCCATTCTGCTGATCTTACACCTCTGGACTTCTTTCTGCGGGGTACGTTAAAGGAGAATGTGTACCGTGATGTGCCTACAACCACAGAGGATATGAAACAACTTACTGTGGCAGCCTGCGGCGACATTACAGCAGATGTACTGCAGCGTGTACGACATTCATTACGCCAGAGATTGCAGTTGTGTGCAGCAAATGATGGCCACCACATTGAACATCTATTGGCCTGACATGTTGTGACACACTCTATTCCACTCCGTAATTGAAAACGGAAACCACGTGTGTACGTGTACCTCACCCCTCATGGTAATGTACATGTGCGTCAGTGAAAAAGACCAATAAAAAAGTGTTAGCATGTGGACGTAATGTGCTGTTCCAGTCTCTTCTGTACCTAAGGTCCATCACCGTTCCCTTTGGATCCCTACGTAATACGGCGCTCTCCGATACACACGATCGAACAGCGGAGGAGTGGTACTCAAGCGTCAACTTTAGGTTACAATATCTCCGGATGTAATCAACATTTTACAATGCAACAAACGGCACTGATTACGTATTTGTTTATGTGTTCAGATGTGCTAACAAAACTAACGGGGTTCCATTTTTAAAAAAACGTAGGTTTGTGTTAAAAAACATACTTCCGTGCATTTTTTTATGGTTTGTATTAAACAATTACACTAGTCCCTCTCCTCACGTTCGGTCTGTGGAATCGGTTCGTCAGTATTTGATGTGGTTTACGAAATACATCCAGCGGTAATGTTAGGTGACTCACCCTGTATATGACAATGAGAGGATGGATCAGAGAAAACAATATAAGATTTACTACAAATATTGAACAGTAACATGAATACAACCGACGAAAGGGAATTGTGACACCGAGAGCGTTATAAAGTCTTTGAGACAGTGGCTTTCTGACCAGGACACAAAACATCCAACACTATATTTACTCCCTTACGACACGTTTTGACAACAACTCATCACAATAACATAAATAAATGTAGTACCATATGCACAGCTGACTTAGATTATACATCACTCTACCTCAAAAATCTTTCATACTGACGTGCTGTTGTGCAGAATCTAACCAATGATAAAATTTAAGTCAATGACAAATTCAAATAATGTCTGCATGACAACTTACAACTTCTTCACTCTATAGAAGAATACATACTCTCACAAAAAGCGAGAGCGAGCGAGCGAGCGAGAGAGAGAGAGAGAGAGAGAGAGAGAGTGAGTGTATGTCAGTGAGTGAGTGAGTGTGCAGGTGAGTGAGGGAGTGAGTGTGAAATTGAGTGAGTGAGTGTGCAAATGTAAGATTATTATTGGAGACAATTGCATACATCGTCAGCATGTTGCTATATTTATCATTCAGAAAGGTATCGTTCCCCTTTTTCCTAGCATTCAGCCCATATAGTATGGAGTTCATTTTGTTCAGGACTTAGTAAATGTTATTTTATTATTTAACTTTGTCGCTGGATGCACTTCCTGATGTCATATATGTTGAAGTGACATATGGGAGGGAAGTAGTGTTGTGCAACATATGTCTGTGAAACGTGTAAACTTGGTTCTGTGTGTTATCATATTTTAACAGTGTGGGTATCATATTCACTGGGACGGAATTTGGACACCAACCCAGAACTGGGCGAAACGAGTGTGGAAAACCACCTAAAAATTACACTCTGAGTTACCTATGTACCAACCCAAGGTTGATAATCAGCCATACCGATTTGACACGGGACTGCATCGTCTCCCTGTTTACAAAGCTAGCACGCTGCAAGTTACTCTATACGAGCAAGTACTAGAGAGTGTATTACATTTGAAAACTAGTGAACGAATTGGACATTATAGGACAACGCAATTTTCGTACATGAAATTTACAAACAATGTAACCATGTGTGTCAGATCATTTGTACCGCAAAGAATTTGCAGTCGTCGCAGCCTATAACGGCTTCGTCGTTTGTACTAAGTGAGTAGGTTGACCGACAGGGTGTTAACAATGTCTTTAGTTTGGCGAATATAACTACGCTTCCTCTTTACTTCGATACACATTTAATCACATCACTACACGAAGCTCTGTACTTGCATTTACTATATCTACATAAGTACTCCACAAGTCTCGGTAAAGTGCATGACGGATGGTACATCGAACCAGTATTACTAATTTTCTGTCGTATTCTATCGGTGTTCATCTTTTATCCCCTTTTCAATACACTATACATTCCAGTCAACATCTCTTCCATGTCCTTTGCCGTATGTGAAAGAATTACAATGTCATCGACAAATCTGAATTTTGTATTACTTCTCCCAGAACTTTCCCTCACCAGATTTCTCCTTGTTTTCTTTGCTGCTTTCTCAGCGTACATATTGACTAATATCGAGGATAGGCTAGAACTCTGTCTAAGTCCCTCCTAAAGTATGCCTTCCATTTCATATTTTTCGACTCTCAAAACTGCAATCTGGTTTCTGCAGAAGCTGTGAATGAAAATTCACTCCCTGTTGCCTCCAAAATTTCAAACAGTGTACTTCAGTCATCATCGTCAAAAGTTATTTTTAAATCTACAAATGATATAACATAGGTTTGCCTTTCTTTAACTAGTCTTGTAAGGTAAGTCATATGGTCAACATCCCCTGCGTTCCCACATTTCTCCGGAACCCAACCCGATCTTTCCAATTTCGACTTTCCTCACTTTTTCCGTTCTTCTTTAAGTAATTCGTCTCAGTACGTTGCAAACATGACTTGGTGACTGACAGTGCGGTGAAATACACAGCTATCAGCACCTACCTTCTTTTGAATAGGCACTGTTGAACTAAAATTTCTTACACTCCATTAGGCCTTCTAGTACAGCAACGGTATGTAGAACATTTGAATTAAAAACAGTCTTGGTTGAAATATGTGCTTCTGTTAATACCGTGTTTCGCCTTCGGAGGGAATCTTTAGATTACCTTAAAATTTTAATCTTGCAACATTTTAAAAACCATAAAACATCTCTGTGCTGGACTGAAGTACACGTCAATCAGATGAACTCGCAGAGAACTTTTCCTTCCACAACATTTTAAAAACCATTAAACAGCTCTCTAGTTGGAATAGTTTCATCGTGCCGGCCGGCGTGGCCGTGCGGTTCTAGGCGCTTCAGTCTGGAACCGAGCGACCGCTACAGTCGCGGGTTCGAATCCTGCCTCGTGCATGGATGTCTGTGATGTCCTTGGGCTAGTTAGGTTTAAGTAGTTCTAAGTTCTAGGGGACTGATGACGACAGATGTTAAGTCCCATAGTGGTCAGAGCCATTTGAACCAATAGTTTCATCGTGATTGGCTCTCCTAAGGACCTCTGTAATTCTTAGCACCATTAAACAGCACTCTAGTACTGAGCTGTTTCATGGTTTTTAAAATAGTGTGAAAGGAAAAGTTTCCTGCCTGTTCAGCTGATTTTACGTGTGCTTCAGTCTAGCAGATAGAGCCGTTTTATGGTTTTTAAAATGTTGTAAAAGGAAAATTTTAAGCTAATCTGGAGTTGCCTCGCAAAAGCGAAACGCATTGTTAATAAAAGAATAGGTTGCAACCAAGAATGTTTTTAATTAAATTATTATATTCTTCTTGAAGTTTTACGGTATTTCAGCTGCTTCACACACCCTGCACACAGGTGGACTTGTTTTGTCACGGTTGGCTCTCCTAAAGACTTAGGTAATTCTCAGTATTACCCCTAAATACTTATGCGATACGATGTACTCAAGATGTTCTCCACTAATTTTGTAATCTGATAGTACTGGGTTCCTTCTCTTTGCTATAGGCATTATGTTGCATTTATCGACATTTGAAGAAAGCTGCTAGTAATTACACCAAGTGGAAATTTTGTGCAAGTCTCTCTCCGTATCTTCACAACTGTCCAATGGCGACACCTTTCTCCTGTAACCGTCTGTCATACATAGCGTCGATTCATCAGACTGGAACTGATCTTTCCACGTTCGTTTTCAAGGGACACCATATTAAGAGAATACAGGTTTTCTTTTGCTGTCAGGCTTCATATTACTCTTTGGGGTTCCTCTAATCACTTAGCGCTGTTATTGCTTCATGTCGCCGCTGTTTTATGTCAGTTTCAGTGGAACATCTCGAAACATGTACTCTGGGGCACTGCGACGGATCTCTCCAGCTAACACGATAACTCCGACGGCCATTAAGTAGTCAGCTGTTTGTTAGCGCGCCGTGAAACACCGGATTTGACGGCTTCGCTGCGGGCTCAATTTATACCCTGGGCGCCGGCAGCCCCTTCTAAGTTCGTATCTTGCCCAACGTGTTCATTTCGCGCTTCGTTGGCCCCGCTTCAATCGCAGGCGTCCGAAGCGCCATTAACTTAACGACTCCTTCTCGTCCTGCCCTGTGCTCACATTGTTTCACTTTCCTGCAGTCCTCTCCTGCCTTTTCGAACTTTTGTTGCCAAGCACCCAACCAAGATTGCGCTTCGTACTTAACCCTGAAAAAGTCTGAAGTGTTATATTAATTTAAGTGTCTGAACACCTAACAAGCGTATCGGTATTGTTTTTTGACAAAATATGCAGAATGTTTCCATACAGTTTGTAGTATTCGTTGAAACTGTTTGTAAAATTGACGCCAGTGACTTTTTGAAGCAAAACAGAACATTGACCATCATGACAACTCCTTTACATTTCTTGTTTACCATGAATAGGTATAAAGCAAATTATCTATACCTCATAACATAATTCTGAAGCTCTATTTACGCTTAGGGCCTACCATTAGTTAATTTTTTTACGTTATTTCCAGCAGTCAATGCTTATAGTGAATTCGTACCTGCTTTTTTATTTGAATCCCATTCATCGACTGTTCTTGAGTACCGACATCGTCTGCTAAAGTTTTATTGTCTAATTATAATTTCAACTTTTGACTCTGGTAAGTACTTTATGTAGTTGTAACAGTCTGAAATGAATAATTACCACATTTTTTTGAGCTCTGATTTTTGTTGCGCCCACTTAACCTCATTATGCATTGTGTGTTACTTCGGTTATTTGTAATAAATTTGGGTTAAGTATTTACTAGTGCGCTGTTCACCAATTTGTTATGCTCCCAGCGCCTCAAGCTATGCATAATATAATGTTTACTTTCGTGTTTCGCAATTCTGCGCATACGACGCGAATCAAGTATAAAGCAAGCAAGGTATGCAAAACAGGTAAGGTTAGGACAAGCACAATCAGTAAAAACAGACGTATTTCAAAGTGTGGTGGTATACATTAATTAAAACTTCCGGGCTGAATTGCCGTGGTCCATATATAAAACTGCAGTTTTATATATGGACCACGGCAATTCAGCCCGGGAGTTTTAATTAATGTAGACGCCGGCCGTGAAAGCTTACATGTTATGTGGTGGTATAATTAATGAGGAAATAATGGAACTATCGTTGTGTGGGATTCACGCTGTGGGCCTGTACGAATACAATGGGTAAAATGAATATGATGAAGTGTCGATTATCCATCTCGCATTGGAAATCAGAGCGAAGTTAAAGTGATGATTATCATATTTCGGACAGAAGAAACAACAGCTGAAAATGCAAACTTCTAATTCTTCAACCATTTTCCTTCTATATCCCTGGAAAAAAAACTTTCAGTGCTGTTTTTGCTAAGGACTGCTTACACAAGCCGCGACCTTCAATAGGAACTGTGTGTGTACATCGAAACTGTGTGTGAAGTAATACGCTCAGTACATTACGCATATGAAGCCTTGCGGATCCTATATTCTTTTCATTCGAAGCAGTAATAGTGACGGCGAATGTTCGACAGAAACGAAACTGTCATAGGGCACACCACGAAGGGAGTCGGATATGACCGCCAATGTTCTCACGTGCATCAGCTATTCGTCAAACAGGCTCAGCAGCGCTACAGATGGGGCTGTTGTTTACAGGTCGTTGGATGATTGCAGTGCAAGGAAGAAAAATGTGTGCAAATGATCGAACTTTACGTGATTAGTGGAGAACACATAGAGCTGTAGTTGTAGTTGTTGTTGTGGTCTCCAGTCTGAAGACTACTTCGATACAACTCCCCATGCTACTATATCTTGTGCAAGCCTCTTCATTTCCGAATAACTGTTGCAACTCACATCCATTTGAACACATCCATCTGCAGCCCTCACCCCCTACACTACCTACAACACTAAAGTGATAATTTCTTGATCTCTCAGAATGTGTCCTATCAACAGATCACGTCTTTCAGTCTGGTAACGCCACAATATTCTTTTCTTCCCAGTTCTATTTAGTACCGTTCGCTCGACGAAAGATCCGTACCCAAAGACTGGAAAGTTGCACAGGTTACACCAGTGTTCAAGAAAGGTAGTAGGAGTAATCCAATAAATTACAGGCGCATATTATTAACGTCTATATGCACCAGGATTTTAGAACATATACTGTGTTCGAACATAATGAATTACCTCGAAGAAAACGGTCTATTGACACACAATCAACATGGGTTTAGAAAACTTCGTTCCTATGAAACACAACTAGCTCTTTATTCACATGAAGTGCTGAGTGCTATTGACAAGGGATTTCAGATCGATTCCGTATTTCTGGATTTCCGGAAAGCTTTTGACACTGTACCACACAAGCGGCTCGTAGTGAAATTGCGTGATTATGGAATATCGCCTCAGTTATGTGACTGGATCTGTGATTTCCTGTCAGAGAGGTCACAGTTCGTTGTAATTGACGGAAAGTCATCGAGTAAAACAGAAGTGATATCTGGCGTTCCCCATCTAGATAAACGATTTGGGAGACAATCTGAGCAGCCGTCTTCCGTTGTCTGCAGATGACGTCGTCGTTTATAGACTAATAAAGTCATCAGAAGATTAAAAAAACTGCAAAACGACGAAGAAGAAATATCGGAATGGTGCGAAAAGTGGCAGTTGACCTTAAATAACGAAAAGTGTGAGGTCATCGACATGATTGCTAAAAGGAACGCGTTAAACTTCGGTTACACGATAAATCAGTCTAATCTAAAAGCCTTAAATTCATCTAAATACCTAGGTATTACAATTACGAACAATTTAAATTGGAAGGAACACATAGAAAATGTTGTAGGGAAGGCTAACCAAAGACTGCGTTTCATTGGCAGGACACTTAGAAAATGTAACAGACCTACTAAGGAAACTGTCTGCACTACGCTTGTCCGTCCTCTTTTAGAATACTGTTGCGCGGTGTGGGATCCTTAGCAGACAGGACTGACTGAGTACATCGAAAAAGTTCAAAGAAAGGCATCACGTTTTGTATTATTGCGAATTATGGGAGAGAGTGTCACAGAAACGATACAGGATTTGGGATGGACATCATTAAAAGAAAGGCGTATTTCGTTGCGACAGAATCTTCTCACGAAATTCCAATCACCAACTTTCTCCTCCGAATGCGAAAATATTTTGTTGACACCGACTTACATAGGGAAGAACGATCACAAAGATAAAATAAGGGAAATCAGAGCTCGTACGGAAAGATATAGGTGTTCATTCTTTCCGCGGACTGTACGAGATTGGAATAATAGAGAATTGTGAAGGTGGTCGATGAACCCTCTGACAGGCACTTAAATGTGATTTGCAGAGTATCCATGTAGTTGTAGATGTAGATGTACTTGCACGTTAGTTACAGGACCTACGCATCTAATGTTCAGTATTCATCAGATTTCGAAGCTGCTGTTCTCTTCTCGTCTGAACCGCTTATCGTACACGTTTCACTTCGGCACAAGCGTACACTTCAGACAAATACCCCCAGAAAAAAGTCCCTAACATTTAAATTTCTGTTCTGTGCTAACAGATTTCTCTCCTTCAGAAACGCTTTTCTTGCCATTTCCTGTCTACATTTTATGTGCTCTCTCCTTCGGCCATCATCTGTTATTTCACTGCCCAAATAGCACAACCCGTCTACTACTTTTTCTGTCTCATTTGTTAATCTAATTTTCTCAACATCGTCTGATCTAACTCGACAACTTCCATTACCTTTGTTTTGCTTTTGTTGATGTTCATCTTATGTGCTTTCAAGACACTGACAGAATTATAGTATCACTGGCAAGCCTAAAAGTTTTTGTTTCTTCTACCTGAATTTTAATTCGTTTTCCAAATTTTTCATGTAGAGATTGAATAACATCGGGAACAGGCTACCACCCCGTCTCACTCCCTTCTCAACCACCGCTTCCCTTTTGTGTCCTTCGACTCTTATGACTGTCGTTTGGCTTCTGAACAGGTTGTGTACAATGCGCTTCAGCTGCCCTTGCCGATCCGTTTTATGCAACCCCTGCTACGTCTGTATCAGGAATGGTATCCAAACAGGCGACAGCCGCTTCATCCATAGAGCTTTGGGCGACTGTTAGCAAACGGAATCACACTGCAAAAAATACAAGTGAGGCTTGGGGAAGAGTTCTACGTCATTTTTGGGCCAAGATATACCTTATTTCTGCCATACTTATCCAAGTCTCTCCAGTCTTTCTTTGTGTAATTGACGGTGTAATCATACTTTATAGTACTTAACCCTCCGCTACACGCACCGCGGACTGAGTCCGCAGTTTTATCTTTCCATCAACAATCACTTATAAATTCAAGATTTCCATTAGCGGCTTTTTCTACTTTCCCCTCCTTCCGTAACGAATTATTGGCAACAATTGAAGTTAGTCATTATTGCCAGAAGCAGCAGTCTCGTGAGGTGCGGAGTGTCAGTCCGCGTGTGTGCATTCGTGTGGCGCGGTCCTGTCACCAGTTCCTTTACGATGTATTGCAGGTAAGGAGGTTTCTTCCTTTATAATATCACAAATCATAGACAGTTATGTTTAGAAACTTTTTTTATTTATTTATTATCCAAACTGTCATACAATTATGAGCCTTTTCATTCACCAACACCGATTAATGAAATCAGTTATACACTTTTTTTTTCAGAAGAACGGTGGATGACGATCAGGTTTTGCAGTGGTTGGACGAAGAGCTTGGTAATGAAGAATGTAGTGATCTGGAGTCAATATTCGAAAGTGATCACTGTTCAGATAGTGAACAGTCGCTGGATGAAAGTGATTCTATCTAAAAATTTGACTTGTATTTTGGGAAAGACGGTATGCAATGGAGCCATCGACCTCTAATCCAAAACAGAAGAGTAAGAAGACTTCAACATAATATTGTCAAGCATTTACCGGGAGTCATAGGCGAAACAAAAAATGCCAAGCGTCCAGCTGATTATTTACAACTTTTCTTCACAGATGACATTTTAGAAGAAATTGTTCGCTGCACTAATATTTACTTGCTACTATCCATTCTAAATATTCCAGAGGAAAAGATGCTGCAGACACCAACATTACAGAAATCAAAGCTTGTTTAGGACTCCTTTTCTTGGCGGGTGTGATACGAACATCACACACAAATTTACTAGATCTCTGGGATGCAGATGGTACTGGAGTGGAGTACTTCAGACTTTCAATGGGCATAAACCGTTTTCGTTTCTTGCTGACATGTCTGAGATTTCATGACGTCAGAAACAGATGAACTGCTGGATGCATTCAGGGGCAGATGTGGATTTATACAATACATTCCATAAAAACTGGCAAAATATGGTATAAAAATATTTGCACTTACAGATGCAAGGATGTTCTATACCAGCCATTTAGAAATATACTGTGGAAAGCAAGTGAATGGGCCTTATCTCTGTGATAACACACCTCATGCTATTGTCAAAAGAATCGTGAAATGCATATCCAAATCTGGCAGAAATGTAACATGTGATAATTGGTTCACATCAATTCCACTTGCGGCTGATTTGTTGGAAAATGACAAGCTGACAATGGTTGGAACAATTCGAAAAAATAAACGTGAAATTCCTCCATTTATGACAGTAGCAAAAGATCGTCCTGTGGACTCCAGCATTTTTGCATTTAGGAAGAATATGACACTGGTTTCATATAAACCAAAGAAAGACAAGGTTGTTCTGATACTGTCTACTTTACATGATGAAGACAGTATTGACAGTGATTCGCCGGCCACGGTGGTCTCGCGGTTCTAGGCGCGCAGTCCGGAACCGTGCGACTGCTACGGTCGCAGGTTAGAATCCTGCCTCGGGCATGGATGTGTGTGATGTCCTTAGGTTAGTTAGGTTTAAGTAGTTCTAAGTTCTAGGGGACTAATGACCACAGCAGTTGAGTCCCATAGTGCTCAGAGCCATTTGAACCATTTTTTTGACAGTGATTCGGAAAAGTGCAAGCCGGAATTAATAACATTTTACAATTAGACTAAATCTGGTGTGGATAAAGTTGATGAGATGAAATGTACATACGATGTGACAGAAGATGGCCATTTATAATTTTTTTCTCTCTTCTAAATATTGCAGGAATCAATGGATACATAATTTACAAGAGCAATTCGGATTCAACAATTCCCAGAAAAGACTATCTAAAAGTTCTTGCCAAAGAACTGTTGCACGATTATATGACAATGAAGGTCAATCATCTAAGTACACCGGTGAACATCAAGACTCGTATCAAGGAAATTTTGCGATTACCAACTGCTGAAGCTCTTCCTAGACCTCCACAAACAACAGCTCGAGCAAGATGCAACTTCTGTGATAGGAAAAAAAAGAGACCGACGAGATTTTCCTTCAATGTGTGCAATAAATTTGTATGCCTGGAACATGTCGGTGCATATCTGTGCAGTGAGTGCAGTGAAAATGACAACCACCACGAGTGATTTGCTCGAATTGACAGTGAGGCTGTAAACTATAGTTTTCTGAAAAAGTTTCTGAACTAATTTTTCCTGAAGATAAGTGTTAGTTAATATTCATTTGGAAAAACAGTGATAAAACAGAATGAACGTAAATTTGAGCGAGTACAATAAATGTTCTTATTGGTTTACGGGTAAATTATGAGTTAAAATATTCTATGTACTCTACTGATGCTAAAATACATTGTATTTACGAATTCATTGTTTTATTTGTGTTATCCAGACTCGAATATATTATATTTGCCAACTGTAATTTCAGAATTGTTCATGAAAATGGTATAAAACGCAATACGGACTCTCAGTCCACGCGCGTGTAGCAGAGGTAAAAAAATCGCGCATGTAGCGGAGGGTTAATCTTCCGTAAATGGCTCAGAATCGCTGCCTTATGAAGTGTGTTTCGCCATTGGAGACAATGAAATTAACAGGAGGTATCGAAGGAAACGTGGAAGTAACAACTCTTCGTTAGATAACAAATGGTTCAAATGGCTCTGAGCACTATGGGACTCAACTGCTGTGGTCATAAGTCCCCTAGAACTTAGAACTACTTAAACCTAACTAACCTAAGGACATCACACACAGCCATGCCCGAGGCAGGATTCGAACCTGCGACCGTAGCGGTCGTGCAGTTCCAGACTGTAGCGCCTTTAACCGCTCGGCGTTATATAACCCATTGAAAAAAATTAATATATGCGTTAATGTGCTAAAGTAGTTTCGTAAACAAAATTTGTACAGTAGGTCTAAGATGTCTTCGTATAAAAAGTTTTTTCATTCTGTCTTAGGATACTTTACCAGTTTTCCTGCGACATTCTGACAAAGTGCTTCACATCCCCAGAGCGAACTGGCTGACAGCATTGTTCTTTCATGTGGGGTAGCATAAAAGGATGTCGGTAGTGGCAACTGAATCATGTTGTACATTAATCTTTTCATTATGTTATATACCGTAAAGTTGTTGGTTCCACATGTTCCATTTTGATATCTCTTGTTAATATCGTTGTTTCTATGGTAACACACTTTATAAAAAGTTTTCAAATGTGTGTGGATTCCTAAGGGACTAAACTGCCGAGGTCATCAGTCCCTATAGTTACACACTACTTGAACTAACTTATGCTAAGAACAATACACACACACCCATGCCAGAGGGAGGACTCGAACTTCCGGCGGGAGGGGCGCGCCACACTTTATAAGGCAACGTTTCTGAACCATTAACGAAAGATTAACTACTATATATGGAATAAACTTACGGAGACCTCTAAAACCAGTGTGACTACAATGCTAATGACACAAAGAAGACTGGAGACAATTTGATAAGTATGGGAGCAGTGAGGTACATCCTGATCCAGAAATACCGTTAACTCAGGACCAATCCTCACTTGTATTTTAACAGTGTGATTCCGTTTGCTATCAGTTGCTCAAAGTTATGAGAGGGAACTTAGATCGATTGCGTGGCTATCGGATACAGATATAGTGAGGATTGTATAAAACGGGTCGGTAGGGACAGCTGAATCGCCCTGCATTTTACGCCCGCTTCCTTCAGAATTCCAAATAGTGTATTCCAGTCAAAACTGTCAAAATCTTTTTTCACATTTATAAACACTGTAAATGTAGGTTTGCTATTCTTTTACGTGTCTTCGAACATAAGTCGCGGGGTTAGTATTGCCTCGCGTGTTCCTACATTTCTCGTGAACTGGAACTGATATTCCCTGAGATCGGCTTCTATGAGTTTTGTATTATGATGGTGAATAAGTCAGAAGCGTTTTTGTTTTGTCTGTTGGTATTCCCGTGGCTATGGGTTTATTTATCGATTGTCATTTTTTCGTTTGTTGTTCACTGTTGCTATTTGAGTTTACTTATTGTCATTTTGTCTTCTGGAGAGAGTGAGTGGAGCTGTGGACGCTACAAAATGCAATGCCAAGTGGAGAAATTAGAACATTTTCGACACGTTCTCCTGTTTGTTCAACAGTGGCGTGACAGCAGCGGAGGCAGCCACAAACATTTGTGCCGTATATGGGGATAATGGTATTGGACAGAGCACGGCACGAAAATGACATTCTCGTTTTAAGGAAGATCAGTTTGACATTACCTACTCTCCAGGTTCAGGAAGACCTACGGTGTTTGATGAAGATCGTTTAAAAACATTTTACTCGACAACTGACAAATGTAGTGAACTGTGATCATTCCACCATCGGGCGTCATATTGGAGCAATGGGGAAGGTTCAAAAGTCTCGTGTAGAGGTACTTCATGCCCCAAGCCGAAATAAAAAAAATCGACAAGTCACTATATCTGCGACTCTGCTTGCTTGTCATCAAGCGGCTCGTAAACAACACCGACCATTTATTTCTGTATCATCACTGGTGATGAGAAATGGAGTCTTTATGTTAATATAAGGACAAGAAAGTAATGGCTGAGCCCAAAAAAGTAGCAACTCGCCTTCATACACCTGTACACATCCACAAAAGGTAATAACTGAGACGTCTTGCAGACACAATCAAAAAACAACGATAAGGAAGACTGCGTTAAGTGATACTACGGCCGCCCGTATTCTACTGTACTGACAAAAAGCACTATACAGAAAATACATTGGGAAGTCATTCCCTAACCACTCTATTCACTTGATTTTGCACCCTCAGACTGTCAACGTTTCCGCTCTCTATTGAACAATCTTTAAGAAACTTCGTTCCCGGAAAAAGTGCCCCCCGAACATGACTCGGCGAGTTCTTCATCTCAGAACCACATGATTTCTACAGTAGCGGAATCCGAAAATCACCCCAGCTTTGGCATACTGTTGTAAACAGCGAAGGAGAATATATGATTGATATCCGAAGTCTGTTGTGTATATCTGTTGGGTTTATTAAACTTATGTAAAATCGTTACGAACTTATGCACCAACCCAATAGTTCAAGTTCTTTGGAATGACTAAGAAGCTGTGTGGTATGGGACAATCACATAACATCAGTATTAGGTATGGCGAATGGATATTCACGTTTGTTGGTACACCTCATGGGAAGTGCGGGGCACACGAGAGGCAGATCACACACAAGATGCCAGTGTTAGCAGTAACAGAGTTTTCAATGTTTATCCAGAATACCTTACAGCAGATTGAGGTGTGCTACTAAGGTAGTTAAAAGTCGGAGTAGTTCTCACGGAAGTGTAACTGACCTTCCCTGGGAACTGACATCGAATTGCTTGGATGGGGGGCAAGCTGTTTTCTTCAAAACTGGTTGGATAAATTTAGAAAACTTGTATTCGCAAAAGACTGGGAGACAGTTCTGCTGCGTCCATTTCATATTTCTGTTAGGGACCATGGAAATGAGAGTGATTAGAGCCCCCACATAGGCAATTTGAAAGTAATTTTTCCCTCTCTTCATATACACTGAAGAGCCACAGAAACTGGTGTACCTGCCTAATATTGTGTAGGGCCCCTGCAAGCACGCAGAAGTGCCGCAACACGACGTGGTATGGACTCGAGTAATATCTGAAGCAGTGCTGGACGGAACTGCCGTCATGAATCCTGGAGGGCTGTCCATAAATCCGTAAGAGAACGAGGAGGTGAAGGTTTCTTCTGAACAGCATGTTGCAAGGCATCCCAGATATGCTCAATAATCCAGAATGAGATTTTCACTTTGCAGCGGAGTGTGCGCTGATATGAAACTTTCTGGCATATTAAAAATGTGTGCCGGACCGAGACTCGAACTCGGGACATTTGTCTTTCGCGGGCAAGTGCTCTACCATCTGAGCTACCCAAGCAAGATTCACGACTCGGCTTCATAGCTTCAATTCTGCCAGTACATCGTCTCCTACTTTCCAAACTTCACAGAAGCTCTTCTGCGAACCTGCAAAGTAGCACTCCTGGAAGAAAGGATTTGTGGAGACATGGCTTAGCCACAGCCTGGGGGATGTTTCCAGAATGAGATTTTCACTCTGCAGCGGAGTGTGCGCTGGTATGAAACTTTCTGGCAGATTACAACTGTGTGCTGGACTGTGACTAGAACTCGGTAGAGCACTTGCTCGCGAAAGGCAACGGTCCCGAGTTCGAGTCTCGGTCCGGTACACAGTTTTAATCTGCCAGAACGTTTCATGCTCAATAATCTTCATGTCTGGGGTGTTTGGTGGTAGCGGAAGTGTTTAAAATCAGAAGAGTGTTCCTGAAGCAACTATGTAGCAATTCTGGACGTGCGGGGTGTGGCATCGTCCTGCTGGAATTTCCGAAGTCCAACAAATGCACAATGGACATGAATGGATGCAGGTGATCAGACAGTATGCTTACGTACGTGTCACCTGTCAGAGTCGTTTCTAGACGTATCAGGGGGTCCCATATCACTCCAACTGCACACGCCCCACACCATTACAGAGCATGCACTAGCTTGTACAGTCACATGCAGGGTCCACGGATTCATTAGGTTCTCTCCATACTCGTACACGACCATCCGTTCGATACAATTTGAAATGAGACTCGTCCGACCAGGCAACAAGTTTCCAATTATCAACAGTCCAATGTCGGTACTGAAGGGCACAGGCGAGGCGTAAAGGTTTGTGTCTTTCAGTTATCAAGGGTACACGAAAGGGCCTTCGGCTCCGAAAGCCCATATCGATGATGTTTCGTTGAATTGTTCGTACGCTGACAGTTGTTGATGGCCCGGCACTGAAATCTGCAGAATTTGTGGAAGGTCCCACTTCTATAACGTTGAACGATTCTCGTCGTCGTTGGTGCCGTTCTTGCAGGATCTATCTCCAGCCGCGTCGATGTCGGAGATTTGTTGTTTTACCGGATTACTGATATTTACGGTATGCTCGTAAAATGGTCGTACGGGAAAATCCACACTTCATCGCTACCTCGGAGATGTTGTCTCCCATCGCTCGTGCGCCGATTATAACACCATGTTCAAACTCACTTAAATCTTGATAACCTGCCATTGTAGCAGTAACCGATCTAACAACTGCGCTAGACACTTGTTTTCTTATATAAGCATTGCCGACCGTAGTGCCGTATTCTGCCTGTTTACATACCCCTGTGTTTGAATACGCATATCTGTACCAGTTTCTTTGGTGGTTCAGTGTATTATTGCAGTATGACTACAAACCGCTAATACGGGTATATGGTTCAAATGGCTCTGAGCACTATGCGACTTAACTTCTGAGGTCATCAGTCGCCTAGAACTTAGAACTAATTAAACCTAACTAACCTAAGGACATCACACACATCCATGCCCGAGGGAGGATTCGAACCTGCGACCGTAGCGGTCGCTCGGTTCCAGACTGCAGCGCCTAGAACCGCACGGGCACTCAGGCCGGCTAGTACGAGTGTACAACGGCTTCCAAACTGTGCTGCACATTGCACTGTAGAGTATATAAACTCGTCGGACAGAGTACCAGACACCCCCTTAGAAGAACGCACCAGTATCTCTATAGTGATGCGGATGACGTAAACGCATACCAGGCGGTCATCTGAGCCCCTCCCACTGTTGATGTAAGTCACGACAGTGACCTGGTACGTATGAGTCTGTTGGTTGGAGAAAATCAAGGCAGTAAGATGGGGTAAATGGTCATATGGCAGAATGACAGAAAGCAGCATGTGGACTGTCTGTTGTGCCTACGAGGAAACATGTATCATTTGCAGCTATGTAACACGGCGAAAGGAGAGTGAGCCTAAAAAGAACATTGCCGACAAGGTCTGCAGATGAATGTGACGGCTCGAGTATAACAGTCAGTCCCTCTTAAACAGTTTCCGAACGACCGTTGTAACGGGAACTTCATGAAATGGACATATGAAGTCGGGTATCTCGCTAATGGCCATTGATCAGAACGGCACATAGAGCTGCATGCCTTCATTGGCCAAATGATACTGAAACCGGGTAGCAGTTGGCTGGGGGAGTGTACTGTGGGGCGGTGATTCGCGAGATTGCCTCTTTTCAAGCGGTGAAACCGACGAGCGCATTGACAGCCAACCTGGCGTTTGATGTGTTTTTTTGTAGAGCGTGTTGTTTAGGGTGTTTATCGTGCCACGAGTTCGACCCATTCATTCTGGTTACCGTGAACGTGAAGAAACCTCAGTGACCAAGTTTTGTCCTTTCCTCTACATTTTCGTGGTGAGTATACTGTCGGCGCAAACCGTCTTCCAACATAACAATAGCCGCGGTCACAGGGCTCCACGCATACCTCCCTCGCTTTACAAACACTCAGGCAAGCTGTCTCACCTCGACTTGCCTGCTACACCACCCGTTCTCAGTCCGACAGAAAATGTCTACTAGTAGACTACTCGCCTACGAATGGCGAAGGTCCCACTTTGGAGTCCAGATCCAGCGTACAGATTTCATGTGACAGGATATTTCAGTGTCTGTCAATACACACATCAACAAAAGTTCTTCATTCCAACATTATTTCAAAATTCATGGCATAGAAAGCAAAACGTGGGCCTGTGGCATGCATATATATTCATCTTCAATGTATCCAGATCACCACATAAAATAAATAAATAAAAATACACACTTGTGTAACAATGATATCAAGCCGACTCTGGTCCAAACTGTCCCACTCTTGGATGTTGATCTGCCTAAGTCTCGTAGAGAACGTGATCATTCTCGATGTCCAAAAACAGCTCGTTGCAATCTATCTCACTCATTTCGATAGGGTTCGCGTCTGAGGAAAAGGCAGGCCACTCCATTCTGTTGATCTCAACATGCTGAAGGAACGTGTTCACGACAACAGCAAGATGAGCGCTTGAGTTACCATCCATCAAGTTGGAATTGTCAGCAAGCTGTTGGCGATGCGGTTCCACTATTGTCTGCAGATTGTCATGCCTGTACTATAGAGCGGTTTTGTTGGCCTTAAAAATCACAAGTGTACGGTCGCCTCACGTAATGCCACTACCACCTTGTATAGTCGCGACAAAATATTGGAAGCGTTCAGTGTTACTGGGTTGTCTCCAAACACCTTGTCTTCGATTATCAGGCTACAAACAGATCCGACTTCCGTCCCTAAACAACACCCGAAGCTAATGCTGGAGCAGCGAATCTGCGTGATTTATTTCCCATCTCTAACAGAGTCCATGGTGTGGTGGTTATCGACGTGGTGGTCACCGTGGTCGTAATGAATCGAGATTCGCACCATGCAATCGTCTCCTAACAGTTTGAAGCGAGTCATAACGTCCTTTAGCCTGTTTGAACGGCGAGTTCACTTCTGGAGCAGTCAGCCACCGCTACCTTCGGCCCGAAAGTTTAAATGGCTTTGAGCACTATGGGACTTAACATCTGTGGTCATCAGTCCCCTAGAACTTAGAACTACTTAAACCTAACTAACCTAAGGACATCACACACATCCATGCCCGAGGCAGGATTCGAACCTGCGACCGTAGCAGTCGCGCGGTTCCGGACTGCGCGCCTAGAATCGCTAGACCACCGCGGCCGGCCGGCCCGAAAGTGGTAGTATATATCGAGCTTCCTGTGCACCTGCGGATCGTGGGCGGTCTGTGCGGGGTATGTCCTTAAAACTGGCTGTAAATTGGATCCAATTCCATCTCTATACCACATCAGTCTGAGTACGGGGCACACGTCGAAAACTTCCCCAGCTGAAAAGTCTTCTGCGGGTAATGTGATGATGAAGACCCGATCGTTGCTCTCGTCTTTCCTCCTTGGCATGATGGATGTTCACTCTACTGTTCCATAGGCGTCTCTAATGCGACGCTGTTGAGCATTCCTTTCGAGAGAAATGCTTCAATTCATTTGAGGAAGCGCGTCATGGTAGCTGTGTGTATGTTCACAGACAACGTCAGGGTGAGCCGGCCGGAGTGGCCGAGCGGTTCTAGGCGCTACAGTCTGGAACCGCGTGACCGCTACGGTCGCAGGTTCGAATCCTGCCTCGGGCATGGATGTGTGTAGTGTCCTTAGGTTAGTTAGGTTTAAGTAGTTCTAAGTTCTTGGGGACTGATGACCACAGCAGTTAAGTCCCATAGTGCTCAGAGCCATTTGAACCATTTTTTGAACGTCAGGGTGGCCTTCTGACAGGTACAGGAACAGTCACAACAGCTACACACCTGCACGACATATCGGGGATGATGTCAAACTTTTGGTGACGTGTGTATTTGGAATAGATGGTGAATAGTATCAGTCCATAACGTCGCAATTTTGCAGCTGTAAAGCACGTAATCAACAATGTGTGGCTTCATATACTTTCGTCCTGGACGAATTCAGACCGTTATCAAGGCAAGAGGCGGTGTTGTATGGCATGTGAGGTGACTAATTCTTTTGTCTGGTATGCATACCAGGTACATTTCACCTCGTACTATACACTGGTTTCCGGAGTACATACGTAGAACTTGGGCAGGTACACAGCGCCAACCCAAACAAATTAAAAGGCATATTTCATCTGCCGAGTGGTTCCGTGTATTATACTTTTTAACATGTAACGGCGTGCAGGAAACGAGGTCCTAGGTAAGGGTCGTTTGGAGAAGTATCAGTTCGATCACCGAGCGTTCAGGACAACGAGGCGCGCTGTTGCGCGGCGTGTACAGTTGTCCGCGAGCGTGTAGGACAAGAACTCGCGGATCGCAGCTGCAAGGGGATGCTGGCGATGCCGCCGCCGATACGGGCCGCGGACGCGTCTTCCCTCGTACCGGGACGCGTAATTGCCCTTGGCTTTTGTGTCTCCGAACAAAGTAAGTGCGATCGCCGATAGGCGCACCGCACGGCAGAACAATGTTCGTTTGTAGGGCCGCCGAGCGCAGCCGAACGAGGCGCAGCGGCCGGGGACCGGCGAGCGGTCAATTGGACCGCAGCCTGCTGCCTCTGATCGCGGACGATTTATGCACTCGCGGCACCTCCTGAGGACCGGTGCTGCCGACTTGCGAAAGGCCAGGCAACTTGGAAGTGGCGGCACGCACTCAGTACAGGAGCAACTCCGTCTGCGGCCCGAGAGTGACAGAGAGCTATAAAATACAGGACAAGTGTCAGCTAAACTCATGATTCGCATTTACACTACTGGCCATTAAAATTGCTTTACCACGAAGATGACGTGCTACAGAAGCGAAATTTAATCGACAGGAAGAAGATGCTGTGATATGCAAATGATTAGCTTTTCAGAGCATTCACACAAGGTTGGCGCCGGTGGCGACACCTACAACGTGCTGACATGAGGAAAGTTTCCAACCGATTTCTCACACACAAACAGCAGTTGACCGGCGTTGCCTGGTGAAACGTAGTTGGTATACCTCGTGAAAGGAGGAGAAATGCGTACCATCACGTTTCCGACTTTTATAAAGGTCGGATTGTAGCCTATCGTGCCGGCCGGTGTGGCCGTGCGGTTAAAGGCGCTTCAGTCTGGAACCGCGTGACCGCTACGGTCGCAGGTTCGAATCCTGCCTCGGGCATGGATGTGTGTGATGTCCTTAGGTTAGTTGGGTTTAAGTAGTTCTAAGTCCTAGGGGACTGATGACCACAGCAGTTAAGTCCCACAGTGCTCAGAGCCATTTGAACCATTTCTTTTGTAGCCTATCGCGATTGCGATTTATCGTATCGCGACATTGCTGCTCGCGTTGGTCGAGATCCAATGACTGTCAGCAGAATATTGAATCGGTCGGTTCAGGAGGGTAATACGGAACGCCGTGCTGGATCCCAACGGCCTCGTATCACTAGCAGTCGAGATGACACGCATCTTATCCGCATGGCTGTAACGGATCGTGCAGTCACGTCTCTATCCCTGAGTCAACAGATGGGGACGTTTGCAAGACAACAACCATCTGCACGAACAGTTCGACGACGTTTGCAGCAGCATGGGCTATCAGCTCGGAGACCGTGGCTGCGGTTACCCTTGACACTGCATCACAGACAGGAGCGCCTGCGGTGGTGTACTCAACGACGAACCTGGGTGCACTAATGGTAAAACGTCATTTTTTTGGATGAATCCTGGTTCTGTTTACATCTGGTCGCATCTGTGTTTGGTGACATCGCGGTACATGCACATTGGAAGCGTGTATTCGCCATCGCCATATTGGCGTATCACCCGGTGTGATGGTATGGGGTGCCATTTGTTACACGTCTCGGTCACTTCTTGTTCGCATCGACGGCACTTTGAACAGTGGACTTTACATTTCGGATGTGTTACGACCCGTGGCTCTACCCTTCATTCGATCCCTGCGAAACTCTACATTTCAGCAGGATAATGCACGACCGCATGTTGCAGGTTCTGTACGGGCCTTTCTGGATACAGAAAATGTTTGACTGCTGCCCTGGCCAGCACATTCTCTAGATCTCTCACCAATTCAAAACGTCTGGTGAATGGTGGCCGAGCAACTGGCTCGTCACAATGCGCCAGTCACTACTCTTGATGAACTGTGGTATCGTGTTGAGGGTGCATGGGCAGCTGTACCTGTACACACCATCCAAGCTCTGTTTGACTCAATGCCCAGGCGTATCAAGGCCGTTATTACGGCCAGAGGTGGTTGTTCTGGGTACCGATTTCTCAGGATGTATGCACCCAAATTGCGTGAAAATGTAATCACATGTCAGTTCTAGTATAATATATTTGTCCAATGAATACCCATTTATCATCTGCATCTCTTCTTGGTGTAGAAATTTTAATGGCCAGTAGTGTAGCTTTCTAAAATCAATAATTATGGAACGAATATCTATGGAACTTCAGTGATTCCCATGACTTTCTAACGAAAAAGAAGTTTCAGTCACCTTTCTTTAACGTTTATGCCGTACTTTCGTTCAGTAGGTTATCATAAGACACAAGACACAAAGCAATTAAAGACATTTCCTGCTAGTTGGCACTGATTTAAATCAGTGGAGAAAGTTGAAAATTAGTGCCATGCTGGGATTCGAACCCAGATCTCCTTCTTTGGAGGCAAACGCACTCAGCACTACGCCATCCTTTTTTTGTTATCCGAGCGACTTGGTACTATTATGAAACTTCATTAGACCATAGTCAAATCATCATGTAATACAAGCTGCAAATTGGAGAAAAAATTAATTATGATAACAAAATAATAATAGAAGGAGAAAGGAAAAAAACCGTGAAGGTAGCCCAAAAACCACCACAAAGCTCTCATGTTATATATAACATTTTTAATTTGTTTTTGTTGAATTTTTATTTATTATATATACTGGTTTTTGTATAGAATCTAAAAGCAGAAAGACAAACGAATCAGATTATATTCTAAATAGCAAACTAAAAGAAATCCAATATACCAGCAGCAGCGAGTACTGTTTGTATAAAGCGTTTATTTTGCATTTTGTTTACGACCTTCCACTAAGGAAGGGATTCTATTTGTGTTTATCTGCTCTGCATAGTAACTAACAGTTCTTGATAAAACTTTACGTAGTTTTCGTGTTAGATTTCTTAGTGTTTTCTTGATCGTTTAGAACAGAAAGCGCCCTAAAACCGTCTTTTGTTTGTTTCGCGGCCGTTAGCCACTAGTCACTTGAATCAGCAGTTGTCTTGTGACAGCCAGAGCGAGAGCACCAGCAGCAGCGAGTACTGTTTGTATAAAGGGTTTTTGTACTTATTTGCTGCGCTTAGCTTTTAAATAGTTTTTCTGGGAAAACCTAGCGTAGTTTTCGCGTCTCGTATTTCAGTGAGTGTTTCTTGATTATCAGAGTAGCTCATCAGAAGATTATCTTGGGAATTTGTCACCGTATAGAGTAGGGTAAACATAGTCATGTGTAGGGACTGTGGTTGTTGTGAGCGGACGCAAGGAGAATTGGCCACTCTTCGGGGGCAGGTGGAGGCTTTGTCTGTTAGGCTCATCGAGCTCGAGGCGCAGGCGTCGGCTCGTAGTGGCGTTGGGGCAACTGTGGTGAGACCTATGCCTACTTCGGTGGCCTTGGAATCACATGGAACCCCTGATGTCGCTGCGTCTTCCGGCAGTGAGCATCTTACCGGTCAGCCATCACTCCAGGGTGAATGGCGGACAGTGGTGGGCTCGCGCGTGCCTGGCCGAAAGGCGAAGGTGGGATCTGGCCGCGTGGCAGCTGCCTTACCCCTTTCCAACAGGTACGGGGTGCTTCCTAGTGGTGATGACATCGTTTCCGAGCCACCACAGGATGCCTCGCCTGTTGGGCCAGTGGCCGATTCTCCGGCAAGGTCCCGACAGTCACAGAGGGCGGGCCTATTAGTTATAGGGAGCTCCAACGTTAGGCGGGTTATGGAGCCCCTTAGGAAAATAGCGGGTAGGTCGGGGAAGAATGCCAGTGTGCACTCGGTGTGCTTGCCGGGGGGTCTCGTCCGTAATGTGGAGGAGGCCCTTCCGGCAGCTATTGAACGCACTGGGTGTGACCGGCTGCAGATAGTAGCACATGTCGGAACGAATGACGCCTGCCGCTTGGGTTCTGAGGCCATCCTTGGTTCCTTCCGGCGGCTGGCTGATTTGGTGAAGACAACCAGCATCGCACGCGGAGTGCAAGCTGAGCTTAATATCTGCAGCATAGTGCCCAGAGTCGATCGCGGTCCTCTGGTTTGGAGCCGTGTGGAGGGTCTAAACCAGAGGCTCAGACGACTCTGCGACTATAATGGTTGCAAATTCATCGACCTCCGTTATTGGGTGGAGAACTGTAGGGCCCCCCTAGACAGGTCAGGCGTGCACTACACACCGGAAGCAGCTACTAGGGTAGCAGAGTACGTGTGGCGTGCACACGGGGGTTTTTTAGGTTAGAGGGACCCCCCCTTGGGCGAAACGATAAAATACCTGACGGCTTACCAGAGAGGACATTATCATCGTTGATAAAGAACGTTCGTCCTCAGAGACCAAAAACAGGAAAAGTTAACGTAATATTGGTAAACTGCAGGAGTATCCAGGGCAAGGTTCCTGAATTAGTATCTCTTATTGAAGGAAATAGTGCACATGTAGTATTAGGAACGGAAAGTTGGTTAAAACCGGAAGTGAACAGTAACGAAATCCTAGACACAGAATGGAATATATACCGCAAGGATAGGATAAACGCCAATGGTGGAGGAGTATTTATAGCAGTAAAGAATTCAATAATATCCAGTGAAGTTATTAGCGAATGCGAATGTGAAATAATCTGGGTTAAGTTAAGTATCAAAGGTGGGTCAGATATGATAGTCGGATGCTTCTATAGGCCACCTGCATCAGCAACCGTAGTAGTTGAGCGCCTCAGAGAGAACCTGCAGAACGTCGTGAAGAAGTTTCGTGATCATACTATTGTAATAGGGGGAGACTTCAATCTACCAGGTATAGAATGGGATAGTCACACAATCAGAACTGGAGCCAGGGACAGAGACTCTTGTGACATTATCCTGACTGCCTTGTCCGAGAATTACTTCGAGCAGATAGTTAGAGAACCAACTCGTGAAGCTAACGTTTTAGACCTCATAGCAACAAATAGACCGGAACTTTTCGACTCCGTGAATGTAGAAGAGGGTATCAGTGATCATAAGTCAGTGGTTGCATCAATGACTACAAGTGTAATAAGAAATGCCAAGAAAGGAAGGAAAATATATTTGCTTAACAAGAGTGATAGGGCACAAATCGCAGAATATCTGAGTGACCACCATCAAACGTTCATTTCTGAGGAAGAGGATGTGGAACAAAAATGGAAAAAATTCAGAAACATCGTCCAGTACGCCTTAGATAAGTTCGTACCGACTAAGGTCCAAAGCGAGGGGAAAGATCCACCGTGGTATAACAATCATGTACGAAAGGTACTACGGAAACAAAGAAAGCTTCATCATAGGTTTAAGAGTAGTCGAATCATAGCTGATAAGGAAAAGCTGAACGAAGCGAAAAAGAGCGTAAAGAGAGCAATGAGAGAAGCATTCAACGAATTCGAACATAAAACATTGGCAAACAATCTAAACAAGAACCCTAAAAAGTTTTGGTCATATGTAAAATCGGTAAGCGGATCAAAATCCCCTATTCAGTCACTTGTTGACCACGATGGCACCGAAACAGAGGACGACCGAAGAAAGGCAGAAATACTGAATTCAGTGTTCCGAAACTGTTTCACTGCGGAAAATCGTAACACGGTCCCTGACTTCAGCCGTCGCACGGACGCCAAAATGGAAAATATTGAAATAAACGATATCGGAATTGAAAAACAACTGCTATCACTTAGTAGCGGAAAAGCATCCGGACCAGACGAGATACCCTTAAGATTCTACAGTGATTATGCTAAAGAACTTGCCCCCTTTCTATCAGCAATTTATCGTAGATCGCTGGAAGAACGTAAAGTACCTAGCGACTGGAAGAAAGCGCAGGTCGTTCCCATTTTCAAGAAGGGTCGTAAATCAGATGCGAATAATTATAGGCCTATTTCGCTTACGTCAATCTGTTGTAGAATAATGGAACATGTTTTGTGTTCTCGTATTATGACGTTCTTAGATAATACAAATCTCCTTCATCATAACCAACATGGATTCCGCAAACAGAGATCATGTGAAACTCAGCTCGCCCTATTTGCCCAAGAAATTCACAGTGCCGTAGACACTGGCGAGCAGATTGATGCCGTATTCCTGGACTTCAGGAAGGCATTTGATACGGTTCCGCACTTACGTTTAGTGAAAAAAATACGAGCTTACGGAATATCGGACCAGGTTTGTGATTGGATTCAGGATTTCCTAGAAGAAAGAACACAACATGTCATTCTTAACGGTTCAAAATCTGCAGATGTAGAGGTAATTTCGGGAGTACCGCAGGGAAGCGTGATAGGACCTTTATTGTTTACAATATACATAAATGACTTAGTTGACAACATCGGTAGCTCCGTGAGGCTATTTGCAGATGACACGGTTGTCTACAAGAAAGTAGCAACATCAGAAGACTCGTACGTACTCCAGGAGGACCTGCAGAGGATTAATGCATGGTGCGACAGCTGGCAGCTTTCCCTAAACGTAGATAAATGTAATATAATGCGCATACATAGGGGCAGAAATCCATTCCAGTACGACTATGCCATAGGTGGTAAATCATTGGAAGCGGTAACGACCGTAAAATACTTAGGAGTTACTATCCGGAGCGATCTGAAGTGGAATGATCACATAAAACAAATAGTGGGAAAAGCAGGCGCCAGGTTGAGATTCATAGGAAGAATTCTAAGAAAATGTGACTCATCGACGAAAGAAGTAGCTTACAAAACGCTTGTTCGTCCGATTCTTGAGTATTGCTCATCAGTATGGGACCCTTACCAGGTTGGATTAATAGAAGAGATAGACATGATCCAGCGAAAAGCAGCGCGATTCGTCATGGGGACATTTAGTCAGCGCGAGAGCGTTACGGAGATGCTGAACAAGCTCCAGTGGCGGACACTTCAAGAAAGGCGTTACGCAATACGGAGAGGTTTATTATCGAAATTACGAGAGAGCACATTCCGGGAAGAGATGGGCAACATATTACTACCGCCCACATATATCTCGCGTAATGATCACAACGAAAAGATCCGAGAAATTAGAGCAAATACGGAGACTTACAAGCAGTCGTTCTTCCCACGCACAATTCGTGAATGGAACAGGGAAGGGGGGATCAGATAGTGGTACAATAAGTACCCTCCGCCACACACCGTAAGGTGGCTCGCGGAGTATAGATGTAGATGTAGATGTAGAAGGGGTGTATACGCTCATCTGTGTATATACTTCATCTATTCACATTTTGCAATAGAACTGTAGCGACACTGAGTCAAAACACTAAACAAAACGAACAAATAAACTAGGAGAGAACAACCCGAAGCAAATCAGACGGGAAACATACATAACAAGGAAAACACCTATTATCAGAAAAATGAAATTAACAAATACTTTGCCGACGGAAAACAACGAAGAGGTCTCGATATCGAGGCATTCGCAAGCTTCTCCGAGACGCCGTGATCATGCACTGCATGAGGTTCATGTGATCTTCCCCTCGCCTTCTACAAGACAATGAACGGAGTGTCGCAGTATACACATAACGGTATGGGTTTTCGACGGTGGGAAGAAGAAAGAATGTGGTCGCAATATGATGTCCGTATTGTATAAAATCTCAGAAGATCGAGTAAGGAAGGCCCATAGCGTCCTGATCCAAAGCCAATTTTCCATATGGCCTCCACAAGTAAAGCGATGTCGTATCTTATCTATAGACGTACAACGACTACATAAATCCGTGCCGCTAAGACCAATACGGGAAAGTCGCTCGTTCGTTGGAATCAAGTTATTGACTACCTTATACCAAGAGGACGCGACGTGCAAGATCGGAAGACTGATATTGCACGAAACTGTCGCCCAGTTTGTTTGCGGCGATCCTCTTTCAACGAGGTTCAGACAAGGCACTGCTTTCCAACGAGTCTAGGATGTTCATGGTGAGGATGGGTCTCCATAAAATGTCAGCCCGTAAATAGCTCACCGCAAGACAGAAGTACGAATGTGTTTTAACTTATAATTTATGCGACCAACAACAATAGGGGGTTCAAGACTAGCAGGACGTTCACAGAGAAATAAAAGAGATGTGAATGCGTGAGTTTCTTGAGTTATCAAAACAGTACGTCGCACTTATAGCATCTGCGTCTTCTTTCGTATGTCAGCTAGGACAACCTCCCAAAGGAACGAGGTTTCGTGACCACGTCATACCGTCAGCGAAAGCTTTTTCATAAGAAACGACCAGACAGTTACTGTAGTTTCTTCGCCATCATCGAGGGAAGCGGATAAACTTGAGCCACGTAATAAGCTTTGCATAAGACACATGTATCCAGTATTTTGACTTTCTGGGGCAGAGTAAGAGAACGACTTTCATGTTCTAATATCGCTCCCTTTATTTTTTTAGTAACAGACTTTCAGTTGAGAGTCGCAATTTTGAGTGAACAACGATCAATGACGATACCGAGGGACGTATGCCGATCCACCACAGTAGCCCATGGAACAACGGCGTCATCAAAACCTCGCAAAATAAGAAGCCTGCATTTACCTTCATTAAGTAGAGCACCTTAACTCTGACAATAGTCGTCGATTACAGCCTTCAGTCGAGGTATTTCCGCAGAATTGAGGAGTAGAACCCCCACGACATACTCGTACGCACGAAAAGCTATATTCCCTCCGGAAAACATCCAACCTTTCAGATGGGAAGCTAGCATCTGAAGTAGGGACTCCAGAGACAGCAAAGTCAGTTGGTCATTAACAACCACCGAAGCTGAAATACCCGTAAATAGATTTGAGAGCACTCGCCGTGTGTACACAGTAAAACCAACTGTCTCCAGAAGCCGAAGCAAAAAGTCATGGTTAACACGATCAAATGCCTTATCAAAGGCCGGCCAGAGTGGCCGAGCGGTTCTAGGAGCTACAGTCTGGAACCGCGTGACCGCTACGGTCGCAGGTTGGAATCCTGCCTCGGGCATGGATGTGTGTGATGTCCTACTAGTTCTAAGTTCTAGGGGTCTGATTTTGCTCGTCATAGCGATGCCTACCATGTAGTGGCGTGAATTGCTTTACTGGCTCTCATGAGGTTGGGCGCCACGGTTTTCATGGTGGTACACATCAATGGTAGATGCTTGTGAGGTTTGCGAGGTCGGAAGTGCAGATTTATGAAATATTGTGTTGGGGTCGTCATTGTGACACAGTCGAGAATGGTGCCCGCTACACGTATCTGCTTTACAGGTCTTTCTAATATCTTTGAAATGAATGCAGAACATTTCTCTTTCATGCATCGGCTGGACTGAGAAGATGAAGCAACATGAGGTGTTTCACGTAAGCGGTGCATACCGGACGCATAAGAAGTCGTGGAAGTGCCGAATGTATGGTTGGAAATACGTGAATGAGCGGTCTGCTAGCCTGTGGAGACGTGGATCAACAAGTCGTCACTGAAGTGACTGTTACAATGTCATGGCTGCGTAATGTTCTCCTGCAGTGTAGCTGTCCGAGTCTCTTGCAAAATGAATGTGTATATG
Organism: Schistocerca americana; assembly: GCF_021461395.2. Lineage (NCBI taxonomy): Eukaryota > Metazoa > Arthropoda > Insecta > Orthoptera > Acrididae > Schistocerca > Schistocerca americana. The sequence goes on from NC_060123.1 coordinate 136,681,713, forward strand.
GGACTCAAGGTGTCGTGTATGAAAGCACTTCCTCTCTCGTCTTGAATAGATGGCGGTTATTGGAGGACTCTGTGTGTGTACAGCCTTTTGAATACTTTAAATGTAGCCTTTCCGTCGTCTCTTGTTTATCTGTCTAAACATGGGTACCTAATGTACTTTCACTATACGTCATTATGCCTCTCACCCAGTTTAAATCTGGAATCAGTTTGATTTCTGTTGGCTAGGACTCAGTAGTGACGGCGAGTAGAGCACAAGAAAATGGAAAGAAATCGCGTTTTCGATCTATATTTCTATAAAATACTCAAAATTCAGGCAATTTTCATAGAGCTGTCAGCGTGCTATTAATAGAACTTCGTTTTCTAACTTTCCGAAACAATTTGATGTGCTTCTTACAAAGCAGTCACTTTTACAGGGAAGACTTTTCCTTTGCCTTGTAGAGGGAACTCTAAGAGCATTCACGAACAGACACGCAAAATTTGAATCGGTACCTTAAAGGCGGATTCACGGAAATATGACTTTTAGAGTTACCGCATCTCCGTGGTTCTCATGCACTGCAGTGGCATGCAACGCGCGAGGAGAAGTATATTTACCAATACCGCTGAATTGTTCCGTAAGTTGGCCATCACTTTCCATGCTCTGACAGACAAATAATAATTAATATAATTATAAAATTTGTGGTCTCCTGGCTAACTCTGCTTGTCGAAGGTGGTGTGGAAGATCGTTCAGATGTATAAGGAATAGATGCCGACCTATAGCTGAACAATATGTGACTCAAATTACCTCCAGTCACTAAAATGCTGTGTCTTTCCCGCACTGTTACAACTGTTCAGTACAATTTTTACAATTTTTGTTGCTGAATATAACTCAAATGGACTCTTTGTAACACCATAACGTCCACAAAATGTTTTACCACAATAGTATTACGATACACACAATCAAATAAGGAATATAACAAATATCGTGTATTGTTGAATTTTGCAGGTACATCTGTTTTCTTGATAGTGGACGATGTTCGGACCCGTGCAATGTTATACTGTGCCGGATGCTAGTAAATCCTTGATCCGTCACATCTCTAGTTTCTAGATTACTTGCATGCGACGGTGGTGCCACCGGAAGGCCGTGCGGGGTACGAGGGAGCCTGGACTCAAGCTGGAAGTGGGAGATATCAAGGTTAGATTGGCGTGCGGTCTGTCTGGCGCCGCGCCGGCCTGGTAACGGAAGGCGGTGTATTGGAGGCGTTGGAGGCAGAACCCCATCGGATGGGGGCTGGCTTGGCCCTACTAATTTGGACGGAATGGGAAACGACTAACAGGCGGTAGCGCACGAATTCTGCAGCTAACACTCCTGGTAGACGAGCGGCATTTCTGTCTGGTTACATCTGGATCAGCAATTGAGTTTAACGGAACGTTATTCAGTGCTGAACTACTGAGTGTGTTAAACTCCACTGGCTGTTATTCGCCCTTTGTGTTCAATTCATTATCATCTGCGTTTCTAGTGGATACCCGACCGTTATTTCAAATGACTTAGTAACGACGCACGCGAGCGGCGCCTTCGTTCCGTGTGTAAATAGTCATCCAGTAATAAGCGTTGCCACTTGTATTCCGTGGGAGTCGTTTGCGCGGGCCTAGCTAAAACTAAGTAATCTCACATTGAAAGGGCTCTTGTAACTGAGAAACTTAATAACAAACTATGTCTCTTTAATGTGCAACTACTTACAGAAATAAAATGATTTCCTTACAGGTTTTCTGAGGCCTCGTTGTGTGCAATGTAAGATGACAGCGGCCATGTGAATTGTAAACGGTGTCACGGTGACGCAGTGGAGCTGAATATTGCGCCATGTGTAACGGATACTAGATGTACACTGAAACTCCGGATCGACGGTCTCGGAGCTGGGACAGTTGGTGAATATATTATTTGTTGTTATGGTATTAATATTAGTTGCTGGAGTGTACTTTTGCCAGTTACTTAATTTTGTCAAAATTTTAGAAAGCATTCTGGAGCACAGTGATCGGTGTAAAATACTAAAAATCAAATAGAAAACAGTCTCGATCGAGTTTCCAGATTTTTTATTTGTTAACAAGCGGTTTCTGCCCTTTCCTCAGACCATCTTCAGGGTATGACCGCCATTATGGCTGCTGGTGGCGGCAGACGGAGCGAGATGCTTAGAAGTAAGTCACAGTGACAAACTTAATTCTAAGGATTTCCTCCGTCTGCCGCCACCAGCAACTATAACGGCGATTAAAAGCCCGAGGAAAGGGCGGAAACTGGTTGTTAACAAATAACAAATCTGAAAATGCGATCGAGACTGTTTTTTATTTGATTTTAGTATTATATTAATTTCGTTGCTGAATGACAACTTGATTGTTACTTACTTGTGTATGGTCTTCCATGTAATGGTTTTGGAGTTGTTATTTTGTTAAAGCAAATCATTATCTGAGTCGAGCTTCTGTCCTTGAACATTCCTGAATTTGGATTATGTTGCAGAATTAGTTTTGTATATGGTCACAGGAAAATTTAATTGGAACTGGTGGCCGCTGATTCCCTTTTAATTTTTTGAGTAATTCTATATTCTAAATGTATTTTAAGTATCTGTTCTGGGTATTCAGCGAAGTTGCAGCTAAATTACGGCTCTATTATATTTAGTGGCCGTTAAGAGGCTAAAACTTGAATTAACTTTCATCATTTATGGTTTATTATCATTAATCTGTGCCGGCCGAAGTGGCCGTGCGGTTAAAGGCGCTGTAGTCTGGAACCGCAAGACCGCTACGGTCACAGGTTCGAATCCTGCCTCGGGCATGGATGTTTGTGATGTCCTTAGGTTAGTTAGGTTTAACTAGTTCTAAGTTCTAGGGGACTAATGACCTCAGCAGTTAAGTCCCATAGTGCTCAGAGCCATTTGAACCATTTGAACCATCATTATTCTGTTGTCAATACTTGTGTGTTTTTACCTTTTCTTAAAATTCAGTGAAGCATTTAGCTGTACTGCCCCTCTGTTTTAATGAGTTCTTTTGGTGGGTCGTTAGGATTTAATGAAAAAGCTTTTATCATTTTTAGAGATGATTTGGTAAACTAACAAGCTGTGATCAAGAAAGAAAGCACGTAATGCTAGTTGTGGGCACTAATGTAATGTGCATTTCAAATGTCTTGGCTGACGCTGACGCTAAAATGACGGCCTGAGTCATCGGAGTTTCAGCTGTTCCGCCGGCCGCTGGTGACCGAGCGATTCTAGGCGCTTCAGTACGGAACTGCGCGACCCCTACGGTCGCAGGTTCGAATCCTGCCTCGGGCATGGATGTGTGTGATGTCCTTAGGTTAGTTAGGTTTAAATAGTTCTAACTTCTAGGGGACTGGTGACCTCAGATGTTAAGTCCCATAGTGCTCAAAGCCATTTTAACCGTTTTCCGGCTGTTCCTCCTCTATCCCTGACTGTTTGAGCTGTTTTGCCTCTGGTTCTGGATGGGCTTCTGGGTTATCTGGAACAAAAGAATTATCTGCCTGATGTCTCTGGCGGCTTCTTATTCTTCTTCTTGTTGTTGTTTCCTGGCTGTCCAAACTCTATTTTGGTCAGACGGGAGTGGTCCGCTTGCGGCGAGAACTGTTTGATGTACAGGACTGCTTGCTCCGTCATGCAGCCCCAGTCCGCGTCGGTGAAGATCGGGTAGCACTTGATCAGCTCCAGATCCACACGTTGGACGAGTTCGCTCCCTTTAAACTTCTGGTTTAGGGGTTCACAGCCCCAGTGGAATAACTAGGGTTTGTGTGGTAGGGGAGGGATACCGGTTACTGTGAAAGGGTATGGATTTCCGTGGTGGGGATAGCTGCCATTTTGTAGCGAGTCTGCAATCTTGGTGAGTACCTCCATCAAACAGTTCTTGTTCGGGAGGGACAGCCACACGAAGTACGGCTCGTCTTCTTCTCCCTCGGACTCCATGGGCGTCCCTTCCGCCGTCTGCGTACCTGCAGAGGCAGAAGGGGCGGCCGTTTCCAAGGGGCCCGACTTCTTGCAGTCGGCGGGTGCCCCCGACTCCATGACCGCCTCCCTAGCAACCTGCATTTCCGCGCGGGCAGGGAGACGGTCGTTGCGTTTCCGTATCTACCCCCGTACTGGTGGGGGTCGGCGCCTCTTCAGGTATCGTGAGAGATGCGAGGTTCAGGGTTACCCTCAGTTGCGTCACCACGCGACGCATCTCCTCCAGTTCCTCCCTCAGGTCCGCCCTCTCCTCCACCACGGTGCACTTGAGCGCGGCAACGGCTGGCGTCATCGGTGGCTTTCTGCAACGTTACGCGGAACACGCCGTCGTCGTCTTCGTGGTGGCGAGGCCCGCTTGCCCTGCTTGAATAGGAGGTTGAGGCGTCCACCTCGTCTTCTTGGGTCACCTCTTAATGTGTGGTGGCCCCTTTCTGCCGCTTCCATGTCTTCAGGTAGCCGCAGCTGCGCGAATTTGCGGCGTGCGCGCCGCCACAATTCTCGCACGCGACCGCGGTCCCCCTTGATTTGTCGCAGTTGCGTGTATCGTGCGGTTTCCCGCACTTCATGCACGCAACCGCGCCGTCGCAGGTCCTGGCTGTGTGTCCCATCTTCTGACACTTATAGCACTGTAATTGTGCCACGGGCTTCCACTTCCTCTTCTTGTTGCCGCGACCGTCGCTCCGGACTGCCTTTAGCAGGAGCTCGACGGCGGCAGCAATCTTGCCTCTTCCTCCTTTCCCACGTCCGGCCATTTCGTTCGGCTGGTGACGTAGGCGAACGGCGACAGCGAAGTGAGCAAATATCTTGGATTTCATAAATATATCACTGTGTTATTCTGCACTTATCCAGCAGTTCCTCGCTCCATACACCTTTGTGGCACACTACCAAGACATATACTCATTAGTAATACTTATGGAAGGATGATATGGACAAATTTCGTAGACCGAATGTTACACGCCCCTTCTCAAAATTTAATTTTGTATACATTTTTTTGCAAATGTGAGTCAAAGAAAGTCATTGTGAGCTATGTATGAAGGGAGGAAAGTTTTTAGAAAAGAAAGATGGAAACAGGCTTTATCAGTTGTCACATGGGACAGAATGATTTGGCAGATTTATCTGAAAGAGATGATACTGAGAACTACAGAAAGTGAACGGAAAAGAGAACAGAAATGTTCAGTAATATGCTGGTGTCCGACAACCACAAATAACTGAAGGAAAAACGTTCAGAGAGAAGAAATCTTGGCCTTAATGAAGCTGCTCAGGCCGCGAATAAAGTCCACTGTATTATCACAGCTGCCAATTTAAATATTTCCTTTCGAAATACTCTTTCATCTGCGTGCATGTAGAGCTATAGAATATCGATAGTCGCTAAGCGAGAGGTGGATGAAAATGTTCCAGCAGTTGAAATGAAAAGGTAATTCAGTAATTAATAAAAAAAAATCGAGACTTTTTCTGTCGACAATGCCATTTAAATTGCTTGGGATTTGGGCGTTTTTCATTAAAATTTGAATGCTGTCTGTTGGTTTCCATCTCTTGCAGAGTGTGTCTGTTTTATATTGTGACACAGTGCTTAAAATCTGTACTGTTTATGGTACGATACGAGATAATAGGCGTATCATCCGCTACGGATTTACTATTGTCCTGAAGTCTCTAGGTGAAAGTACGTATCATATGTTGTGGAGTACAGAAGTTTTTGTAGTAATGATCATTGTTTTGAGTATTATTGTTAGTGTAATGTATAGGAAAGGAAATAAGAAATTCATTACCCATAATTAGTTGCTTTAATTTGTGACGTTCATTGGCCGTATCATCGTCCGATCTTGAAAAACAGTCACCATTAATATATAAGAAACTATCTGCCTCGATTGCGGTAATGAAACCAACCTTTACCTAGGTTTCAGCCCAAATAATTGAACCTTCTTCAGAAGATATACCTGAATCTATAATTTGTCTAAGAGGGCATGGTCTAGAAATAAAAATAGAACAGCCTCAATAGGCATAGTCATATTTTAAACATGCGGTACGTAAGTAGTAAGTCAACACCAGAGCTTAAGTCTTGGTGTTGACTTAATACTTATGTACCGCATGTTTAAAATGTGACTACGCCTATTCAGGCTGTTTTATTTTTATTTCTAGACCATGCCCTCTTAGACAAATTATAGATTCAAGTATATCTTCTGAAGAAAGTTCAATTATTCGGGCTGAAACCTAGGTAAAGGTTGGTTTCATTACCGCAATCGAGGCTGATAGTTTCTTATACAGGGTGCATCAAAAAAATGTATACACATTTTGAAGCGTCATAGAAAATTTATTTCCCGTTATACAATGTTAAATTCCTGGAAATGGAAAGCTTAAAGTCCAATTGGAAAAATAAATGTACTTTGCAAGTGTGATTAATGTTCCTGGTGGCCTTCAGCATCAATACATTTCTAAGTACGAGTCACCACTGATTCCGTACATCGTACCAAAGTGTCCAATGACATTTCTGCGCACACCGCCTGAATCTCATTCCAAAATGTGTCCAGGTAACGTGGTTTACGTTTGTACACCTCATCTTTTACTGTGCCCCATAAGAAGAAATCCAGCGGCGTGAGGTCTGGAGAGCGTGCAGGAAACTCGGTTGGACCCCTGCGTCCTATCCACTGGCCTGGCACATTGTGATACAGGTATGCTCGTACGTCCCTATGATAGTGCGGCAGGGTGCCATCTTGTTGGAAATAAAACTCATCATTACCTATAATGCACGAATGGCAGGGAATATGGAGTCTGCAAGCATTGTTAGGTACGTTTCTCCAGTAACAGTACCTTCAAAACGGAAAGGTCCAATGAGTCCCCTTGCAGACAAACCACACCACACATTTACACCAGGCAAATTCACAGCCTTTTCGACTGTAATGTGAGGATTATCTTCAGCTCAGTGCACACAATTGTGCCTATTGACAGTTCCATTAGTTTGAATTGGGCTTCATCCGACCAAATTATGCTACCCATAAATCCCGGTTCACGTCTCACCACCTCCTGAACCCATTCACAAAATTCTAACTTTCGATCTGGATCGTCGTCACTTAGCTTTGTTTACGTGCGTCGTTGTCAGATCGGAAGCTTGGATGCGAGGTCCAGTACCCACCCGCACGCTAACGCTGGCTCGCACTTTCTTGGCCTACCCGCCGCGTTTCACAAGCTTTCGCGCTGAATCGGCTCACGTATTGCTACACATTGGCGGCTCCAGCCACGCCCTCTTGTCCCACTGGCAACCAATATTGCACATACGAAACAGACGTCGCCGTTATGATGAAAGACATTTACGAGGCTCGAAGTTAGATGAATGGCATTCTGACTGGGAAACTAGAAGCACAGCAAGGTGGGTTTACAATATATTCCCAAGCATCAGGAACAGGCTCAAACTGTGTGACATCGCCCCTACTCGATGTATTAACAGATCACAGTCTGTATCTCAAACGTTTGCATCGAGTGGGATGTAGTAACACACAAATCTGTGAATGTGGAGAGGTTGTCTCGGCTGATCATATGTTTTCATTTGACCCTCTTTTCAGGTAGAGAGAAACTGCAGACAGTTTGACTGCGATCTGCAAACAATTGTAAGTGACCGGAACTTGTAGACTACAGTTAATATGTTTGCACATAGAATATTTACACTGAATCCCCATGGAAACTGGTGAAGGCATGCTTACTTAAGTACAGAGATATGTAAACAGACAGAATACGGCGCTGCGGTCGGCAACGCCTATATAAGACAACAAGTGCCTGACGCAGTTGTTAGATCGGTTACTGCTGCTACAATGGCAGAAGAGTTAATGAGTTTGAACGTGATGTTATAGTCGGCGCACGACCGATGGGACACAGAATCTCCGTCACAGCGATGAAGTGGGGACTTTCTCGTACGACCACTTCACGAGTGTACCATGGATATCAGGAATCAGGTAAAACACCGAATCTCTGACATCGCCGCTGTCGGAAAAAGATCCTGCAAGAACGACACCATCGGCGACTGAAGAGAATCGTTGAACGTGACAGAAGTGCAACCCTTCCGCAATTTCTGCAGATTTCAATGCTGGGCCACCAACAAGTGTCAGCGTGCGAACCATCTACGAGACATCATCGTTACGGCCTTTCGGAGCAGAAGGCCTATTTATATACCCTTGATGGTTCAAATGGCTCTGAGCACTATGGGACTTAACTTCTAAGGTCACCAGTCCCCTAGAACTTGGAACTACTTAAACCTAACTAACCTAAGGACAGCACACATATCCATGCCCGAGGCAGGATTCGAACCTGCGATCGTAGCGGTCGCGCAATTCCAGACTGCAGCGCCTAGAATCGCTCGGCCACCCCGACCGACTACCCTTGATGACTGCACGACACAAAGCTTTACGCCTCGCCTGGGCCCGTAAACACCGACATGCGATTGTTGATGACTGGAAACGTGTTGCTTGGTCGCACGAGTCTCGTTTCAAATTGTATCGAGCGGATGGACGTGTACGTATATGGAGGCAACCTCACGAATCTATGGACACTGCATATCAGCAGGAGACTGTTCAAGCTGGTGGAGGCTCTGTAATGGTGTGGGCGTGTGCAGTTGGAGTGATATGGGACCAGTGGTAGGTCTAGATACGACTCTGACAGGTGACACGCACGTAAGCATCCTGTCTGATCACCTGCATCCATTCATGTCCATTGTGCATTCCGACGGACATGGGCAATTACAGCACGACAATGCGACATCCCGCACGTCCAGAATTGCTACAGAGTGGCTGCAGGAACACTCTTCTGAGTTTAAACACTTCCGCTGGCCACCAAACTCCGCAGACATGAACATTATTGAGCGTATGTGGGATGCTTTGCAACGTGCTGTTGAGAAGAGACCTCTACCCCTTCGTACTCTTACGGATTTATGGACAGCCCTGTAGAATTGATGCTGTCAGTTGCCTCCAGCACTACTTCAGACATTAGTCGAGTCCAAGCCACGTCGTGTTGTGACATGTCTGGGTGTTTACGGGGGCCAAACACGATATTAGGCAGGTGTAGCAGTAGCAGTTTCTTTGCCTCTTCAGTGTAAAAGGCAGCTGCCTAACTTTCAATCTATAAGATCAAGTGGACGCTCTGAACATTAAAATAACGTCAACAGCTCACAAGAAGCGTTTCCTCCATTATAGATAATGATGACACATATAACTTGAACTAAGAGAAACTTTAAAATACAGGTATAGATAAATAAATAAGAAACAATTTAAGAAAAGGAAGGAAAGAGAGACACAAAGAATGTAATAATGTTTTAGCTTCCCACGCAGTTACGCGTACACTCGAGGATTTCCGAGGCACGCACCTACCAGTGTGGACAAAGTAGAATACTGTAGTAACAATAGATTTAGAATATAAACCTCGAGTTATTCCAGTTCTACCAGTTACACATCTACAGGGTGTTTCAAAAATGACCGGTATATTTGAAACGGCAATAAAAACTAAACGAGCAGCGATACAAATACACCGTTTGTTGCAATATGCTTGGGACAACAGTACATTTTCAGGCAGACAAACTTTCGAAATTACAGTAGTTACAATTTTCAACAACAGATGGCGCTGCGGTCTGGGAAACTCTATAGTACGATATTTTCCACATATCCACCATGCGTAGCAATAATATGGCGTAGTCTCTGAATGAAATTACCCGAAACCTTTGACAACGTGTCTGGCGGAATGGCTTCACATGCAGATGAGATGTACTGCTTCAGCTGTTTAATTGTTTCTGGATTCCGGCGGTACACCTGGTCTTTCAAGTGTCCCCACAGAAAGAAGTCACAGGGGTTCATGTCTGGCCAATAGGGAGGCCAATCCACGCCGCCTCCTGTATGTTTCGGATAGCCCAAAGCAATCACACGATCATCGAAATATTCATTCAGGAAATTAAAGACGTCGGCCGTGCGATGTGGCCGGGCACCATCTTGCATAAACCACGAGGTGTTCGCAGTGTCGTCTAAGGCAGTTTGTACCGCCACAAATTCACAAAGAATGTCCAGATAGCGTGATGCAGTAATCATTTCGGATCTGAAAAATGGGCCAATGATTCCTTTGGAAGAAATGGCGGCCCAGACCAGTACTTTTTGAGGATGTAGGGACGATGGGACTGCAACATGGGGCTTTTAGGTTCCCCATATGCGCCAGTTCTGTTTATTGACGAAGCCGTCCAGGTAAAAATAAGCTTCGTCAGTAAACTAAATGCTGCCCACATGCATATCGCCGTCATCAATCCTGTGCACTATATCGTTAGCGAATGTCTCTCGTGCAGCAATGGTAGCGGCGCTGAGGGGTTGCCGCTTTTGAATTTTGTATGGATAGAGGTGTAAACTCTGGTGCATGAGACGATACGTGGACGTTGGCGTCATTTGGACCGCAACTGCAACACGGCGAACGGAAACCCGAGGCCGCTGTTGGATCACCTGCTGCACTAGCTGCGCGTTGCCCTCTGTGGTTGCCGTACGCGGTCGCCCTACCTTTCCAGCACGTTCATCCGTCATGTTCCCAGTCCGTTGAAATTTTTCAAACAGATCCTTTATTGTATCGCTTTTCGGTCCTTTGGTTACATTAAACCTCCGTTGAAAACTTCGTCTTGTTGCAACAACACTGTGTTCTAGGCGGTGGAATTCCAACACCAGAAAAATCCTCTGTTATAAGGAATAAACCATGTTGTCTACAGCACACTTGCACGTTGTGAACAGCACACGCTTACAGCAGAAAGACGACGTACAGAATGGCGCACCCACAGACTGCGTTGTCTTCTATATCTTTCACATCACTTGCAGCACCATCTGTTGTTGAAAATTGTAACTACTGTAATTTCGAAAGTTTGTCCGCCTGAAAATGTACTGTTGTCCCAAGCATATTGCAACAAACGGTGTATTTCTATCGCTGCTCGTTTAGTTTTTATTGCCGTTTCAAATATACCGGTCATTTTTGAAACACCCTGTAGTAATATACGCTGGCAGTTATTCACTTGGAACTAGCATTATTTGATTTTTTTTATGTTTTTTAATTGATGCTTATCTTCAATTTTCTGTTTTATTTTTGAATAAGCAATAGGATTGGTTGCTGTTAAGATAATTTATTACTATATACAAAATATAAATCATTGTACGTCACCATGACTATAGAATGTGTACCACCCTTTTAGAGTTTCCAAATAACAGGCCAAAAATTCGACGGCAATAAATTGAAACTGGAAAAAGGAAATGTTATTTCAACTGCACTTACGTTCATTTAACCATCGCGACCTGGATAACATGCAGTTTCCTTTCATTTATGTTTTCAGCCCTTCCCTATTTTTCCCTAGAAAGTTTCTTCAGCGAGAAACCGTCAATGACAAGAGTCTTACTGTACGACCTACGATTGGTCTCCTCACTGCCAGCAAACTCTACAAGAAGATAGACAGATTAACAGTGAGGTCAAATCTGCTTGGATTGCTAACAACTTAAAAGATAAGATTCTGAATTCCAGCCACCACACCCTAAGAAACTTTGTTTGCTACTACGTATATGTAGATGATCCCATCGTTTTGGCAAACAACACAAAAGATGATATTGGCGAGTTAGACCACTATTCAACAGCATCCTTTAAAAACATAAAGTTCACGGCTGAACACCGAGTTGACGACACATCGTGTCAGCATTCTGCATATCCAATCTGAAGGCAAAAAACTACACATTCTTGTAACACTGTAAGTAAAAAATAAATAAAGGAGAAACTCGAGTCCATCTTAAACGACAAAAGTAACAACACTTACATCAGCATAATGGCCGTTTTAAGAGCAGACTACATTATTAGATTTTCATGCATGGAAACTTTCGTATTTAGCAAGAATTAGTTATTTACATGTTTCCAGAATAGCTTCCAAATGAACAGCTGACTGGCTTTACTCACAAAACCCAACAGATCGACCACTCACCACCAGTTGTGCTCCTTGTTATGATGGCAGTAGATGTATCTGGCTATATTCTACCTGTACACATTATTTAAATCGTAATCCATATGTTACTTCAACCATTATTTGTATATAGCACATATAGCAGATACAATCTTAACAGATCACAGTTCTGTTATAACCGAAACTATGCTCCTTTTTTCAATCCTTTCTCACTCTTTCAATCTCGCCACATCCTCCCCGAATATAAACACACACACAACAAATGTAACATAATAATAATAAGTAAATTGTGGTTTGATATACAAATTTTGTCACTGTTGACACATAATCATAACAATTAATGTTTCTAATATGTCATCCTAGTTACTTAAACGTTTACTAAGTATTAAGTTATTTAAACTTTATAGAAAAGTATGTGTGACTGCTGGGGGTATTTACACTTATATTTTTGTTCAAGGTCCTATATCTTCTTTGCACTTGTTAGATTTTAGACGCAATCTTTGTGTTCCTAAGTGTCTACAAGGTGTGATGACGTATGTGATGTAACAAGACAAAAAAAAGGTGTCTGTGATCACTGGAGGAAATTTTTTTTATCTTTAGTTCTACATATGTATTTTAGATTTATGTAAAACATTCTTACATTTATGTTTTCGTTCATTCTTTCGGTCAAACTCCTCTGTGGAACTGTTAGCCATTAACTGAATTCTTTTCTTTTTTCCTCTACTCTACATTGCCACACGTTACGGAAGTCGGTAGATGTGACGCATTGCCGGCCTCGATGGCTGAGCGGTTCTAGGCGCTTCAGTCTGGAACCGCGCGACCGCAACGGACGCAGGTTCGAATCCTGCTTCGGGCATGGATGTGTGTGATGTCCTTAGGTTAGTTAGGTTTAAGTAGTTCTAAGTTCCAGGGCACTGATGACCTCAGATGTTAAGTCCCATAGTGCTCAGAGCCATTTGAACCATTTTTTGTGACGAACTTATACAGACAAACAAATGATCACAACACATACGTGCCATATTAAGCCACATAAATCTATCTGATGATGGTAGTTTAAACTTCCGAAATGCGTCGTGGAAATAAATAAATAGTGAATGGCAACAGTAAATTGTCCAATAATTCGATATCAAGAACAGTCGCGGTAAAGCCAACCAAAAATGTTCGCATTTAAAATGGAATTCATTGATTGAATACCAGTATAACAAGAGTGGTAGCTAAACTTCTGGATCATGTCGAGCATGTCACCATGTAGCACAAAACAGGTTTGCACTACCTTCGTGACTTGCACTGTGTTCTATTGATAGGAAACTTCTTTCAAACTAGTTTTTTAACCACTGGAAGTCGCTGTCCCTGTCAACTGTGTGCTGCAGGTGACAGCAAAACTACATGCTCGGTGCAGCTGAACAAAACGCGCTGTGTCTCCAGTAGAGAACGGTACAACGCGGACTGTGTACATTGGTCAGTATTTATTTAATCGTAAGGCTAGGGTCCGCCGTCGGGCAGACCGTTCGCCGGGTGCCAATCTTTCAATTTGATGCCACTTCGGCGACCTGCAGTCGTTGAGGATGATAGGATGATGATGAGGACAGCACAACATCCCAACCCAGCCGGGAATCGAACCCGGGCCCAGACTACTGACAATCCGTCAAGCTGACCATTCAGCTACTGGGGGCGGACGCATTGGTCAGTCTGTCATCGTGACTCAGGCTGGCCGTTTGAAACTGAGACCGCGCGCACTGTACGTCCAAAAAGTTTGTCAGCACCGGCATTTGCCGGCGGATTGGCGTAAACCGTAGCGACGTCATTGGAACATGCAGCCGCTATGGTGAGACAGAAAACAGTTAAAAATCTGCCTCTCACTGGTCGCTCTAGATGAACATCACCACCTGGTAATAACAATCTAAAAGATTATTGCTCGTAAGTACCGGGACAAAAAAGCAGTGTAACAGCATGCTGCATTTTACGACTGCTGTGTCGAAGCAGACAGTACGGAACCGTCTGCACGCGATCAACAGAAAGCCGCATATAAGACGCTAGTGCACCGTATATTTTCCCCAGCGTTCTGAACCTGTAATGACATAGCGCCTCGCGCGCTGTTGCACTAGAATCTATCGTTATTATTTCTTCCCGTGATTAAAATACAAATTCAATTGATTCCATAGTAGAGTTGTGTCAGTATTTGAAAGTTTCTTTCCTAAAACGTCATCCAGAAAATCCATTAACAAAACAAGTAAGTCAAGTATAACTAAGGAAACTAAAATCTCGCGTAAGAGGAAGGGGGAAATTTATACAAAGGACAGAATAAGTCAAGATACTAAAAGCATACTAGTAAAAATACTGTGACATTTTAAGGAAAGTCACTAAACGGACGAGATGTATGTAGGTACTTACATAAGTGAATAACGCAGATAATAATATTAAAACTACGTGGGATATAGTGAGACAGGAGACAGAACAGCCAGTCAGCGCGCAGTTAAACTAAATGACAATGTTGTGACTGATAATTCACAAGTTGTGAGTATTTTTAAAACTCACAGTCTAAATGTAGCAGCGAAAAATACGGTTAAACGATTCGTTTGAGGCAACACGAGAATACATTCTAAAAAAAATTAAAAAAGGAAAAAAGACGCACCACGTTACGGAAATCGGTAGATGTGATGTACATGTACTGACAAACAAATGATTAGAATTTCGAAAAATTAGATATTTATTCAAGAGAAAGAGCTTCACAAATTCAGCATGTCAGTAAGGCGTTGGCCCACCCCTGGCCCTTATGCTAGCAGTTATTTGGCTTGACATTGATTGACAATTGATTGAAAGAGGGACATCGTCCCAAAATCTGTCCCTACCGGGGCGTTAGATCCCGAGCTGGTTGGGAGGGAGGCTGCCCGTAATGATACAACCATTCTCAACTAGAGAGAGATCTGGCAACCTTGCTGGCCAAGGTAGGGTCTGGTAAGCACCAAGACAAGCAGTGGAAACCCTCGCCGTGTGCGGGCGGACATTATTGTCCTCAAACGTACTACAGGATGACTTGACATGAAGGGCAACACAACGGAACGCATAATACTGTCGACGTACCGCTTTGAATTAAGGGTCCCACGGATGACAACCGAAGTGGCCCTACTACGAAAAGAAATAGCACTCCACACCATCACTCCTGGTTCTCGGACGACACGTTGATACCCCATCAATGTCCGAGGTGTCTACAGACACGGATTCGTTTGTTATCGGGGCTCATTTCAAAGCGGGACTGCAGACGGATCTACCCCAGTCAATGAGATTCCAAGCCGAAGACATGTCTGAAGATGCCCGGGCAGCGGAGAGATACGAATCTGGCTGTCGCTTGCCATATTGCCCGACACCAGGGGTGATATCTCGGTTGCCATTTCTTTTCATAGCAAGACTCCTTTCTGACAAAATACTTTCGCAGTAGTTTAAAAGCCTGCAATATGCAATAAAGGAAATGTACAACACAAAAGACAGAGTAGTACAACAACCCTCAGATGCAAAAGTACTGCGGTGTGGTTGCTGTCACTGCGGAAACAGCTCAGCATAGAGTCGTCGTGGCGCACTTCCATTGTGTTCAGTGAACACAAAGCCGAGGTACATATCGTCTGTTTCTTTAGTAGTAAACCTATCCGCACTACTGTGCATCACTGTTGGCGTACAGTTAACAGAGTCGGAAGCACAATCCTGAGACAGAACTGAGCAGCACTGAATGGAAGCTTGGGAGCGAAGACTAATGAGGGCAGTATTGTTGTCAACAGCAAGTACCGTGACTGAATGGAAAAAGTTTGTTCCGAGAAAAGATGGTGGGGGGGGGGGGCGGGGGAGAGGTGGGAGGGCGGATGGATGGAATTACGCTGCAACAGGCCGCTGGAAACCGTTCCGTCATCCTAAGTTCCCTTAGAAAACATTCCTGAAAATAATTCGAAATTTTGTGGTTCACTTCGAGTTCATTACAGACAGATGCCAGGCCCAACTTCCCCTTTCGAAGGACTTGTCGATGTTAAAATCGTGTGTTGTCTTCACTTAACGAAAAGTGTGAGGTCATCCACATGAGTGCTAAAACGAATCTGTTACATTTCCGTTGCACGATAAATCAGTCAAATCTAAAGGCCGTAAATTCAACCAAATCGTAGGATTTACAATTAAGAACAATTTAAATTGGAAAGAAGACGTAGAAAATGTTTGCAGAATGAGATTTTTACTCTGGAGCGTGGTGTGTGCTGATATCAAACTTCCTGGCAGATGAAAACTGTGTGCCGGACCGAGACTCGAACTCGGGACTTTCGTCTTTCGCGGGCAAGTGCTCTACCTTCTGAGCTACCCAAGCACGACTCACACCCCGTACTCACAGCTTTAATTCCGCCAGTACCTCGTCTCCTACCTTCAAAACTTCACAGAAGTTCTCCTAGAAACTGGCGGAAGTAAAGCTGTGAGAACGGGGCGTGAGTCGTGCTTGGGTAGCTCAGATGGTAGAGCACTTGTCCGCGAAAGGCAAAAGTCCCTAGTTCGAGTCTCAGTCCGCCGCACTGCCAGGAAGTTCCATAGAAAATGTTGTTTGGACGGCTAATCAAAGACTGAGTTTTATTGGGAGGACACTTACAAGATGCAACAGATCTACTAAAGAGACTGCGTACACTACGCTTGTCCGTCCTCTTAAACAATACTGCTGCGCAGTGTGGGAGCCTTACCAGATAGGATTGACGGAGTGCATCGAGAAAGTTCAAAGAGGTACAGCACCTTTTGTACTATCGCGAAATAGGGGACAGAGTGCAACGGGCATGATGCGTGAATTACGGGAACCGTAGAGAAATAGTTTGAAGGTCGTTCGATGAACGCTCTGCCAGGAACTTAAATGTGATTTGCAGTGTCCATGTAGATGTAAATGTGGACCCTATGAGATACTGCTTAGAGAGGGCAATTTAATCAGAGACATTACCCACAAATCGTTCGTCATAGCCCCCCTTCCTTTCTATTTTCAGGATTTCACTGGGTTGCTTTCGCACTAGCGCACAGTAGTACAGACTCAAGTATTCAGGATGTAAAAATTTCAGTGGACTCACAACTGCTCGGCGCAGGGTTTTACTTACATAGGTGACGCTCCCTCCGATGACCCGTGCTAAAATTGCATAAACCAGAGTGAGTTGCGGGTGAGTACGTCTCGTTACTCCTTCTTGGTCACCTCTTCAGGAGCAAAGAGAACCGGGGTGCGGCGTTTGCGCTGCAGCGGCGTCGGGGGCGCACCATAGAGCACGCGACGCGGCAGCGAAAGCGCGCGGGCGTTCGCCTCAGCCTCGCCAGGCGTCCCCCTTTCTCGAAATTCCCGTTCGGCCGCTTGATAACTTACGGCCCGCGTCTCTTTTTCTTTCGATCCAGCCGTCCGCTCGTCTCCTTTCCTCTTCTTTTTTTGGCTCGTTTAGGCGAGCCACACGGCCCTCTGTGTTGCCTGGCTACTTCTCTTCGTTTTTCCTTTTAATTTCTGTCCCAGTCGCGGGGAGTGGGAGGGTACCTGGCCCGCTGGAAGTTTTCTCCAGCCAGGGCGGCCTCGTTCGCCGGACTCGGCAAATAGTCGGCGCAGTGAGCGCGTCTGGAGAAAGCCGCGCCCTCCCTGCTTACTTGGGGTGGCGGGCGGCTCGCTGGCAGCTGCCCCCGAGTCGCCTCGGGCTACTTATGGACCGCAGCTTACTTCTTCTCGGTGGGGAAGTAAGTACACCGCAAAAAGAAGCACCCCCTTCCCACCCATCGAAACACATCGCTCATAGCGCGTCCCACTTCCTCTAGCCTTGACAACGGCCTCTAGTCGTCCAGGAAGAGGGTCTTCAGGCATGCCACATCCAATTGAAGCCCCTCACAAATTATGGGTTTATTGATTGCTACGTTTAATACACTGTTCCAAATGACACGTTATAAGGCAACTGCACAAAGAAGATAGGAATAGGGATGGAAAAAACCTACCGGTTAATACAGAAACCAGTATTTTAGTTCCAAATAACCGGTATTTTCCGTTATTTCTTTGGCTTTGGTTACAACAGCTGTTTTTTATTTTTTACTAATAACAAAATAAAAAACCAAAATATCAATTATCCATAGCAACAATGCTAAAATTTTTCGTTTCTAAATAGAACTCTCTTAAGAAAACTAATTTTATAAGTAACATTTATGTTATTTTGAGATATTGTGTTATCACAGAAAATAAGAAACGTAATCAGTGTTATTCTAGTATCAGAGCCGTCAGAAACGAGCAACAAACACATGACATAAGACCTGGTACAGCATTGCTGAGACGATATGTCCCTGTTGCCGAGTGTCGTGGCTCAACGTACATGTGTACCTGCAGTGTACAAGAGTTGTCCCCACCTGGTCTACACGGTGGTTTCTCGCCGTAGTGGCCGGACATCCGTTGTGCCGCAGAATGGTACCAACTCTAGTGTGGAAATATTTTTACCAAGTGGCGTAACAATGAAGTACAATTCTTAATTTGCTTTAAAACACTAAAAATTTGGCTGCCATCTCTGTGAAATAATAAAAGAGGAATGAGATTAAATTTTAAAGTAATATATTAAAACTAGCAACTATTGACTGATAGTGCACAATAGAAATAGAAATCAGTCGATCTGCTGCCGGTGTCTACATACTTTGCCTTTATCTGCTATGGGAAACAGACTTCTTCAACTCCAGTTTTCACCCTTAACACTGAATATTCGCAATTCCCAAATACTGGTATGATTCCTGATGACAACATGATTCTTGAGCAAAATTTCAAAAAATTAGAACCGATACGAGAATGCTGGTGATATTTTCTAGTATTCCATCACTTACCGCTGTCCACTAACAGCAGCGAACGGTGGACGGCCGAAGTTTTCTTCTATTCGCCTATATAATTTAAGATATTGATTCTGTGTATCAAACTTTTTCAGTTTTTGTTGGATAGCTACGTCTGTTATAGGAAATAACAGGAGCAAAAAATCGGTAATTTCAAAATCCGGTTATTTTGAGAGGTTTTAAAAATCAGGTTAAACTGGCGTGCACAAAATAAAAAAAAAACAATAAAACCGAAAACCGGTTGTTTCATCGAAAACCGCTATCCATGCGTGGGTCGTGTTCATGCCGTTTATTGCTTGGCATCTTGTCATTGCGGTTATGGCATCTCTTTTCTTATTCGATTTACTGGCGTCACTAAGTTCCTGGCTTGCCTGCCCGTGAGTGGCAGCAGCCGCGCTTATCGGTACGAGTACTGTGTTACGAGGCGACGAAATATTGCAGCCCTCTTTCTGTATGTGTTATTCGTCATTGAATTTAGTATTATTCTTATTAGTGAAGTGCAACCAGCGGTATTTTCTGCCTTGTGGCCGCTAACGCCCTATTTACCTGCCCTGGAGGTTAGCGTGCTTTTACGGCAGTGTACTTTTCCTCGTCGTGCTGATGCTGTCCGACACGGCGTGTAGTTCGACAGCCTCTTGGATTGTATTGTGCATATTTTTTGGGAGGTCTACCTTGGTTCTAGTGTTTCCTTCGACCTTGGTTTTCTGAAGACGTAGTGTATATAAGAAGGGTAGAAGGACGGATCCTCAAAATTACAGACCAATATCCCTAACATCGGTTTGTTGCAGGATTCTCGAACATATTCTCAGTTCGAATATAATGAATTTCCTTGAGACACAGAAGTTGCTGTCCATGCATCAGCACGGCTTTAGAAAGCATCGCTCCTGCGAAACGCAACTCGCCCTTTTTTCACATGATATCTTGCGAACCATGGATGAAGGATATCAGACGGATGCCATATTCCTTGACTTCCGGAAAGCGTTTGACTCGGTGCCCCACTGCAGACTCCTAACTAAGGCATGAGCATATGGGATTGGTTCCCAAATATGTGAGTGGCTCGAAGACTTCTTAAGTAATAGAACCCAGTGCGTTGTCCTTGATGGTGAGTGTTCATCGGAGGTGAGGGTATCATCTGGAGTGCCCCAGGGAAGTGTGGTAGGTCCGCTGTTGTTTTCCATCTACATAAATGATCTTTTGGATAGGGCGGATAGCAATGTGCGGCTGTTTGCTGATGATGCTGTGGTGTACGGGAAGGTGTCGTCGTTGAGTGACTGTAGGAGGATACAAGATGACTTGGACAGGATTTGTGATTGGTGTAAAGAATGGCAGCTAACTCTAAATGTAGATAAATGTAAATTAATGCAGATGAATAGGAAAAAGAATCCCG
The DNA here is from genome assembly GCF_021461395.2 of Schistocerca americana. Classification (NCBI taxonomy): domain Eukaryota; kingdom Metazoa; phylum Arthropoda; class Insecta; order Orthoptera; family Acrididae; genus Schistocerca; species Schistocerca americana. Next base: position 136,701,837 of record NC_060123.1, read on the forward strand.
TAATGTTTGAATACTCCGTTAGTAGTGTAGCGCTTGACACAGTCACGTCGATTAAATATTTGGGCGTAACATTGCAGAGCGATATGAAGTGGGACAAGCATGTAATGGCAGTTGTGGGGAAGGCGGATAGTCGTCTTCGGTTCATTGATAAAATTTTGGGAAGATGTGGTTCATCTGTAAAGGAAGCTGCTTCTAAAAAACTAATACGACCTATTCTTGAGTACTGCTCGAGCGTTTGGGACCCCTATCAGGTCGGATTGGGGGACGACATAGAAGCAATTCAGAGGCGGGCTGCTAGATTTGTTACTGGTAGGTTTGATCATTACGTGAGTGTTACGGAAATGCTTCAGGAATTGGGGTGGGAGTCTCTAGAGGAAAGGAGGCGCACTTTTCGTGAATCGCTACTGAGGAAATTTAGAGAACGAGCATTTGAGGCAGTACATTTTTACTGCCGCCAACTTATATTTCGCGGAAAGACCACAAAGATAAGATAAGAGAGATAGGGCTCGTACAGAGGCATACAGGCAGTCATTTTTCCCTCGTTCTGTTTGGGAGTGGAACAGGGAGAGAAGATGCTAGTTGTGGTACGAGGTACCTTCCGCCACGCACCGTATGGTGGATTGCGGAGTATGTATGTAGATGTAGATGATGCTGTCCGTCTCTTCGCCCTTGCCTAAAACTTTTCATCGTTGCACCGGTGATCGGACGTTAGGCGCATTGGTTAGTCGTTCGGCGCTTAAGCTACCCCCAGTTTGAGTTACCATCCTGTTACGTGAGTACAACTTTTGGCTTCAGAATGAAATTTTCAATCTGCAGTGGAGTGAGCGCTGATATGAAACTTCCTGGCAGATTAAAACTGTGTACTGGACCGAGATTCGAACTCGGGACTTTTGCCTCTCGCGGGCAAGTGCTCTACCAACTGAGCTACCCAAGCACGACTCACGCTCCCTCCTCACGGTTTTACTTCTGCCAGTACCTCGTGTCCTACCTTTCAAACTGTACAGAAGCTCTCCTGGTTCGCAGGAGAGCTTCTGTGAAGTTTGGAAGGTGGAGCACTTGCCTGCGAAAGACAAAACCCCCGAGTTCGAGTCTCGGTCCGGTACACAGTTTTAATCTGCCAGGAAGTTTGACTCTTTGCTGCCTGTTGCACCTTACCTTGTGTTTGAGTTACCTTTCCAGGCCGACCCTTGGAACACTTGCTTGAGAACCGCTTGTACGGATTCCTTATATTGTGATGTTTGTTTTAGGAGTATTTGTAATTTTCTAATTATTGTTGGTGTGGCCTTCAGCGGAGCAATAATTTCACGTATTTCGTGATAAGGCCTTCATCCGTGTTACAGTAAATTTTTTTAAGCAATTTGTTTTAAAGGGCCGGCCGCAATGGCTGCGCGGTTCTGGCGCTGCATTCTGGAACCGCGAGGCCGCTACGGTCGCAGGTTCGAATCCTGCCTCGGGCATGGATGTGTGTGACGTCCTTAGGTTAGTTAGGTTTAAGTAGTTCTAAGTTCTAGGGGACTAATGACCTCAGCAGTTGAGTCCCATAGTGCTCAGAGCCATTTGAACCATTTTTTTTTGTTTTAATGGCAAGGTATTATTTTAAAAGTCGCTATTTGGAATTGTTCTTCTGACTTCTAATTCAGGCCTTTCAGCCGTTTGTTGTTTGAGGTAATGTTGATGGCCTTCGGCCTCGAAATTGTGGAATTTTTCTTTTTCCCCTGTGATATGGCCTTCAGCCGTCATACAGTCAATTGTGTTTTTTTAAAGGATTGTTTTAAAATTGTAATTTCTTTAAATAAAGTTTATGTATTTGTTGTGCAACCGAGAGTACCTGATAACGGTCCCGTCCACAATCGTAACCTTATCCTGCCCCATCCTGAAAACCCAGCTCTCAGTGACAGCGTCCACATTCCGTATTTAAGGAAAGATTACAGAGCTGGTTTCTCAGTGAGAAATCGCACGTGTCGGAATTCGACTGAGGATAGATCGTAGATTACCGACGCTGCTGTTTAGCGATATTTCTGCTGATGTTTGTTATTATCTTATGACTGTCGCGGGTATATGGAACCGACGGGATCAGGAGGACTTTTCTCAACGCCATGCAAAAATCACAGCGGCCCCACGTGACTAAGAGGAGAACTTATTGCTTATTAGACCATGCAGGATTGTGCAGACAAGTCACGTAACTCAACTCAGAAAATGGGTTTGTTTCTAGAAAGATAGATCCCAACACCGACAGAGCGACGAAGTCTGATGCACTACAGACTGTCAGCAGGATGAGCATTGTTTGGCAATCTGTCTTATAAACCACTGGCAGAATTTTACTTTCACCTGAAAGTTTGCACACACTGCAAGCGATGTGAATAAGTAACTGTTCATACAGTCATGGTTCAAAATGGATCTGAGCACTATGGCACTTAACTTCTTAGGTCAACAGTCCCGTCTCCTGGAACTTAGAACTACTTAAACCTAACTAACCTAAGGACATCACGCACATCCATGCCCGATGCAGGGTTCGAACCTGCGACCGTAGCGGTCGCGCGGTTCCAGACTGTAGCGCCTAGAACCGCTCGGCCACTTCGGCCGGCTCATACAGTCGTGATCACGCAGCAGTTCGGCTCGTGGCTTCAGCACAGTCAACATATCGTACACTTCTCCCGGTGAGTCCGTGTTGCGTTAGAACATCACCAAGTAGTTTCAAGCAATTAAGGATGGAGATCGTCTTTTATTCGTCGCAACGTTCGTTCCTGTATATTCAGCGTGCGGACCACATATCATCAAAGTACCCGGACATACTTATGTAATATGGAAGTGACCAGAGAGTCAGACCTGTCAGTATAAAAAGAGGCGGGGGGGGGGGGGGGGGGGAGGGAGTGTTATGGCATCAGTGGAGAAGCAGTAATAGCAGAGTGGACCGCTCAGGAGACGCCAGGGACTTCGAACGTGGACTAACCGTTAAATGTCAGCAAGGTAACAAATCTACAGGGAGTTTTCAGCGCTTCTAAAGGAGACCAGGTCGTTTGTTGATGATGTGATTGTGAAATGGAAACGCTAAGGAACAACCACAGACAAACAAAGACAAGGAAGGCTTCTTGAATTGACAGACTGGGCCCATCAAGCATTGCAGAGGGTGGTTGTGAAAAATTCGCATGAAATCAAAGGAAGGAATCACTCTTGAATTCCAAAGAGCTACCAGTAGTCCATGTAGCACGATAACTGTGCGCACAGAGTCAAAAAGAATAGGGCACAATTATTGAGTGCATCCTCGTAAGCCAGTGGATGACTGGAACTGAATGATTTGGAGTGATGAATCACGCTACACGCCGTGGCAATCCGATGGAAGGGTTCGGATGTGGCGTATATCTGGAAAACATAACCTGCCATCATGTGTATTGTCAGCAGTGATGTTCAGAGGAGGTGTGTCGTTGTACGCGGATGTTTCTGCTGGTTAGGGTGTAAAAAATGGTTCAAATTGCTCCAAGCACTATGGGATTTAACATCTGTCATCAGTCCCCCAGACTTAGAAACTACTTTAACCTAAGTAACCCAAGGACAGCACACACATCCATGCCTGAGGCAGGATTCGAACCTGCAACCGTAGCAGCAGCGCGGTTCCGGGCTGAAGCGCCTAGAACCGCTCGGATACAACGGCCGGTTGGTTAGGGTGCAGTTCCCTTATTTCGCTTAAGGGGGGTAGGATGTCAAACGGGCCGACTTGGAGAGGCACCACAGGACATTTTAATTTCCACTGTCTATACCTTTACAATTAAATTCATAAAACTTTGTCAGCATGTCAAGGAAGTATTCAGGATTCACACTCATAATAGTGGAAGTTCAAAAACTTAACAAAATAAATTTTTTATATGTGTGAATGTTCATCATTTTTTCACTTACTATTGACTGCATTTGTTACTATAGGTACACTTTTCTTCATAAGTAAGAGAAGCACTTCGATGAATTTTGCGCAGGGTAGAAAAAATACTTACAGATGCATGAAACTCTAGAATTTTCCAAATCTATTAAAACTGTGGCATAATCGAGATAATTAGCTATAAACTTTAAGTTTTTTCTAAACATGAAGCTTAAAATGTACGGCTCATTGATTTTTCATAAATTACATAAATTCTAGAGTTTCATACACCTTTAAGTATGGTTTGTACACTGTGAAAAATTCATTGAACAATCTCTCTTACTTATGATGAAAAGTGTACCCATAGCAACAAATGCAGCCAATAGTAAGTGAAAAAATAATGAGATTTCACATGTAAAAAATATTTTGTTATGTTTTTGAGCTTCCATTGCTATGAGTGTGCACCCTGAACCCTTCCTGGTCATGCTGACAAAGTTTTATGAATTTATTTGTGAAAGTATAGACAGTGGAAATTGAAGTGTCCTGTGGTGCCTCTCCTGCTTCAAATCGGCCCGTCTGACGTCGTACTCGCCTTAACAAAACACTAAATGCGAAACGATATGAGCTCATTTTATAGCATTGTCTAATGCGTCCATGGTGTGAACTACCCTGCCCACAGTTCGCGCCTGAATGTGATGGAACATCTTCGAAAAGAGTTAGAACGTCGACTGAGCTCCAGACCTCGCGTCCAACATCACTTCCTTACCTGGTTTCAGCTCTTGAGGAATAATTGGCAGCCATTCAGGTGCCTCAATGTAAGGGTACCCAGCAAAGCTGAAGCCACTGTAAAGGCGAAGGGTGCACATACCCTACATTAATGTCCGTCAATAGCAGTCCACATACTTCTGATCGGATATTATATGTGAGTTACATAGGAAACCCTTTCCCTTTTCGCGTATTATCCCTCAATCTTTACATCTCGTGTACTTATTAAGTTCTTTCTGATACCAGCATAATCTCGTTGTAGTTCGCCCAGACTGGCTGTCTTAGGACGTAGTTATCAACTCTGCTTGATATCAGCGCAATCGTCATAACGCTACGTACATCGCTGTTTACTGATCGTTTCCGAGATAAGTAACATAGTCCATATATCTCTTCACTTCCGGATATGTGGCAGTTTTTCTGATTTTGACCAATACTAAGTTTCTGAGAATGTGGGATACTTTTCTAAATATCCAAAATAGTGCGATACAAGGTTCACAATGAAAGGTTGTGTAGTTAGGTCAATAAAGATGCCGAAAGATGCGTGCTGAAGGAAAAAAATAATAAAAATAATCCCATAAACTTAATACTAGTTTGAAAAGTGAAATCAGAATACATGTGGAATTCACACGCAATTGTTTGTTGTGCACTGCTACGTGAAACTTAAATGCATAACCAACAAGAAACAAAAACTTACCCGACGTATGTGTAACAAAAAATTGCCTATTGCTGACTACTACATGATTTATATAGTAAAAATAAACCTCTATAGAATAAAATTGACCCGCAGATTAAATATTGACATAAGAAGCTAATTTAAATATTATAAGAGCCTGTAATCACAAAAATATTCCCTAACTCTTCACTAAAATTCATATTTATTAGTCACAACGTGTTTCGGAAGCTTAACTCCATCCTAAAGTGTGAGTAGCGGATTCTATCTCAATAATTTACCTCTCAGGAACGCAAAAACATTTTAAAATACCCAATTTTTTTCTGAAAGATAAAGAAATATCAGTGTTTGCTTTAGATATGCCCTTACTTTGAAGAACTGCTACATAAATCTCTTCATTTTTGCCTCGTTTGTGCTGCGTGTCTAGTGAGTTCCGCATTTGGGCTTTATGAGTGTCAATTGGCAATCATTACTAATATAACTGAGATCATGTTTTAAGCAAACTTTAGGTTCCAAAGATTCCAACGTGACAGTAAACAAAGGCAACGAGTTTTGCACAGAATTCACAGTAATAATTTAAAAGGAAATTATTGTATTCACTTAGTGAACGTAGATAGAGTCCAGTATTCCTCCTTCGGGTTTTCGTCGTTTTCGAGGTCTTTCAGTATCTATTACAATACATCAGGGAACTTCGTTGGTCCATCTACCGTAAATTGTCTTGCGAACGTGCGTTTATATTCTAAGTGCAGTCGCAATTACTTATTCCAGTACAGTCTCTTCCGTGATCCATTTATTTATTTTCTTGTTTCTCGTAGTAATTCTAACCAAGCAAATTTTCATTATTCGCTGAGTAACCTTCGGTTTTTGAATGGTTCCGCATTTAAAGTCCATGCCTTGCTGCCACAAATAACAATTTCTAATGCAAACCAGTAGTAAGAATTCCGCTGGAAGCAAACAGGAAGAGGGGTTTCAAAAGCTTTGGTTATTTTACCAGAACCAGTGCAGGCCTTGTTTTTTGCCTTCCTTTCGTTTCATTTGTTTATGCATCTCTTTAATTTCCTCAGCTTCCCTAAATATAAAACTTATCAACTCGTTCTGTGACTTCATTGTTAGTTGGAACTGTTTTCTTTGATATACTGATTAGGCATTAATTTAGTGCTATCGATTCCAGTTTTACTTTCAATCCCGTCGTATTATGTTTCTTCCGCTAGTTGCTGTGGATTATCAGCACTAGAGACAAAATAATATGTCACCCTCATAACGGAGATGGTTCAGTTTGTCTAAACGTGTGTTCCTTTTACGTTTTCTTGGTTTTGAGATCCGAAGCCTTCCTCGAGGGCTAATGAGAGTACTTTTTATGATTTGGAATCTCGTGTGCTTTTCATTTCTGAATTATATAGTTGCCTGTTAAAGTCTAATGGAAGCTGTAGCATTGATGCCTGCATAATGAAAATGTGCTTTATTATGCCGTTCCATGTCAATTTTTTTTTTTTTTGCCCAAAGACAATTAGTATGGGTTAATTTACTGAGAATCCAATCACAGCTTTCTCAAAGTCTGTGAATCCTGAGCAAAGCTGTAGTTCTTACTCAGTTCTCTGTTACATAATTTCTTCGCGACTTGGAAATGGTCCAGTGTGCGTAACATAATTTCTAACATCGGACTTTTTGCTGCGTCAAATTGGAGGTATACCCAGCATATTTTATACACAATAAATCATAATTTTACTGTAATTCTGTGACTAAAGAATATATACGTTTACATTATCTACTGTTGTCACTTCCGAGGAGCCTGTATATCATCCATCGTCTTTCGCAAGTAGCTGGTGTTATGAGAGAGATAAGTGAGTGTCGAACGCGGAACTTAACAGGGTATGGCAGAACGCTCTGTGCTCAATAGGTGGACGCTGTTACCCTGTACTTGGCTACTGAAAGTAAAATATGATGTAATTTGTGCGTGTGTGAGAGCTGTTGTATGTGCCTACACTTAATAAAAGTCTGTGCAGCGAATTTTAGTGCTTTACTCGATCGTAGGCGCCCGATAAAGATAGGAGCGGAAACCAGCGCAGCAAGGCGTTCTGCAAATGACAGAAGCTGCTGTGTCCAATGGAGGGACAATTAATTCCTGCAGTTGGCATTCGATTCCATCTGATTTTGTTTACTGTAGACAAATGGCTTAATTGGACTTCATGTGGATACCCGAACAAATTAAGTGCCTACACAATGATAATGATTTATAAACACTAGGATGGTGTGGTGGGGGTCTGTGTAAACCAGTGCAAAGCGCTCTCTCATTTCCTTCCCTGTCCTATGATGCCTATCCTTTTGGTCAAGTGATGTAATAACGAATAAGAAATGATTAAGAGCTTAGAGGTCTAATATCTCCCTTCACTGTAAATGAGTTACAAAGCAGGACGGCACCTGTAGGAAGACCATGTAGCACCTATACTTTCTGACACAGCTTATATTCCGCTAAGTGGTAACTATAGCCTCCGCGTTTTTGCGGTCTCCAAATACAGGGAAACTGTTATCTGCAGTTTCGGCACGTTTGATATCATCATCAAACAAGAAATCCATCACCACAAAAGAAGCGGAGAGAGGTGGTAATTGCCCGAATCATTTGTTAACGAGGTCTGACCTCCTAACAAACGTAGCCCCCAGGATAGACAAGCGACGCCACATTTCACTGCTGAATCGGGCGCCTGTAATTGCTCCGGTAGATTAAGTTGAAAGCTATATACGACATAGCCGATCGTAAATAAAAAAGTCCTGGCTCTAACAAGTTTGTTCCACGATGACAAGCAACGATGCGCAGTTTCGCAAGAGGCATGTACGGTCGTTGATAATCGGTCCTTTCACTTTCAAAACAACTCCCTACCAAGTCTTTAGATGCCTGTTTTCCGCGCCGCATTGCTAACTTTAAACATTAGTGGTGCGTCTCATTTCGACAGACAACCATAACAAGTGAACGGCTGTTTTCATTTTGAAGGAGATGGTTCGTGAAAGATATGCCTCTTATTGTACGAAGGAGGTTCCTTACCCCTAGAGATGATGGATGACGGATTATTTAAGCTCAGTAATTACTTAGAGAGGTGATTGTCTTCGCAGATAACAATATTCTCCTAGAGAAAAATACCTGGGCATTAGAGATCCTCTCTAACAGAATACAGAGTGTCATACTAAGCAACCCAGTGTATGCATATAACAAAACATCTCCGGAGCAGAGAATAATTACAACAGATGTACCATAGTAGTCGATTAGGGTCAGCTGTTGTTCATGCTGTACTATGAAATGAACTGCCGCCGCATATCTAAGAAACTGAAATGGCTCTTGTTGGTCATGAAGGAGGTATTATAAAAAGCCTAATGTAGAAACTTCAACACATGTAAATAAAAATAATATTATTTTAATAATTAAGTTATTAAGTGATCCTCCTACTAATGGACCACCAAAACACTTAAATAAAACGCAGTACGTGCAGTTTTGTACTGTACAAGGCCTGACCCCACTTTCACCAATAATGATAAGGGATAATCCACAAATGGAACACAATATTCTAAATTCTCAGGAATTAATATGGGTAGGAACCTGAAATCGCATGTTATTGATCTTAAACATCCAAGCTCTTAAAATTCTGCATTACTGATAAATGCATACTTTTAGATGTAAAGCTATCACTGTACTTTTTTCACTAATGTCTACTGGTACCATATTCTGAGGCAACTCTTTATTGCACAGCAGCGTATCATAGAAATTATATATGATGTCCACTGTGGAACCTCTGAGCAAACTCAGAGCTGCATCACAGAACATTTACTGGCTTAGAAAGTTTGTTGTCAACAAGCAATCACAGTGCGAAAACAAGAGCAAACGTTAAGTATGGCCCAAAGCTGTGACTAGGCTTTCCGCCTGAGTGCAGCGAGAGTGCGACATTTCTTCGCTGTGGCTCTATGAGGGGAGGGTGGCGGGCCCATCGCCCCAGCCGCCTTCCACCCCTAGGGAACGTACCCGGTAATCATTTGACAGCAGACTGAATGGACTTGGAGCCGCCGTGGAGGGAGGGACTGGAACAAGAAAAATTTCCCGCTCCTATCCGGTATTGGAACGGGGACCTGCAGCGGCGGGGTTTAGTCAGTGCTCTGCCCTCTAGACTGCGGATGTCGGGCGCGGTGGCCAAGCGGTTCTAGGCGCTTCAGTCCGGAACCGCGAGACTACTACGGCCGCAGGTTCGAATCCTGCCTCGGGCATGGATGTGGGTGATGTCCTTAGGCTAGTTAGGTTTAAGTAGTTCTAAGTTCTAGGGGACTGATGACCGAAGATGTTAAGTCCCATAGAGCTCAGAACCATTTGGACCTCTAGACCGCCACGACCACGGAAAGAAGAGTAACATTTGTAAATATAATAGTAGAAGGAGAAATTAATTACACTACACATCACTCAGTCTCCGTCTGGGAAAGAGGCTGGCGAGATACTCGGCCATAAAAATCTTTGGCTTAGCCGGACTTGCCTTCTTCCCTCATCTTGGACCCACGACGGGTTCTCCGATTTCGCAACTCCCAGAAGTTAGTGAAAGAGATTTCTTACCCAGTTACATCTGCAGCTTCGGAATACTCGGCCATGGCATTTCTCCATAGTTCAGCCCCCTCTACAGCCCATTAAGTTCTCTTCATGAAACTTTGTAGGGGATAAAGACTATATGTTGGGCTGGGAGTCGAACTCAGAACCTTCCATTTTCCGATCTTATCGACTATTCTGGTGCGGCTCACCCTCACAGCTTTACTCCACAAGTACCTCTCTCGTACTCTCCAAACTACACAGGAATTGTTGTGCACGCCTTATGGGATTAGCATTGCTGCAAGAAAGGATATTACGGAGAAGCGGCTTAGTGTAGGAAAGCTGTGCAGTAGCAGAGAGGTGCTTGCGGAAGTAAAGCTGTGAGGAAGGGCTGGGTAACACAGTACGCTTACTTAAAAATTTGATATTGTGTTTTTTTAAGAAGTTAATCATTTATAGGAAAAGTAACGTTTTATTTCCATTTTTTAAGTACAGTGAAAAAGAGTCCAACATAAACTTCGAGTGTTATTTTAGTTACTATAGAGCTTTTATTTATTTATTGTCTTTTATAAGTCCTTCTAGTTTCCCAGCGGTAGTGAAATTTTAAAGAAGAAATTTTGCTTTTAATTATTTTGCAGTATCCAAGAAGTACGAGAACCTAACAGATGGTATGACAGTATAGATAACAAGTGATGAGGGTAAAATAATAACGACGCAGAGTCTATGCGCCCCAAAGGCGATAAATGTCTCTCGAAAGGAAAAGTTCTGAGTTCGAAACGTAGTTCAGCACGCAGTTTCGACCAGTCAGTAAGTTTCGAACATTGTGGATACTTCGCTGCATAGGGAAAGATCCGTTTTGGATGTTCTCTGCTCATGCCACTGGTACCTAGGTTTTGATAGTCAACTTGGTCCCTACCATCCACCAATGGGCATCCCAGCATTCATGGTGGGCGGTGGGAATTTTAAAAACATTGTAATTGGATTTTCATGAAAATCCCCGTGAAAATTTAAATTTCAGAAAATATACTGTTTGTGTCGCCCGCGCATAATTTTAATTCACGTTACGTAAGTGAAACTAAACGGCACAACAGTGCGACCGCAAACAAAAGAGCTTCGTACATAATAGCTAGCGCATCTCTCCCTACACCAACTAGCTGTAGCAGACAAGCAGAGCTGGTAACTGGGATAGTAACGAAGATTTTATTAGGATGCTTTTGGACACAGACGTTGAGCGACTGTCGAAGGGTACATCTTTGGGTATTTTGGAATATTATAGTGCATGATAGTTCACACAATTTTTTGAAAGTAATAATGACAACAGTTTGTATCAACAGTTAAAAACAGTTAAGAATGTGCCTTTTATTTGGTAGATATATTCAAGAGATTTGATAATGTAAATCTGCAACTTGAAGGAGCTAATTAATTCTATCATTAATTATTGACAAACTTGAATTATTTCGCTTTAATCTAGTAAAGAGACAATTTTATTACTTTCCTCAATCATGATCTATAAAAGATAATGTAACTCCACAAGATATCAATAAGATTTAGTAGCTACCTCAACGAACTTAAACTGGACATGGGAAAACAATATGAAGCTGTTCTTAAACTGAAACCGTCTGACTGCATGAAAAATATTGTGGAATCAGGCTTTAGTGCTGTTAATTATATTATGACCAAAAAAAGAAACCGCCTGAATATTTCCGACAAACGAGACTTGGAGTGTTCCTTAGAAAACTTGAGCCAGGTATCCAGAACTTAGTGTCTGCAGCATCAGCCTCAGGGATCTCATAAAAAACTTAATTATCTGAGTGTAATATCGAGAGATATGCTTCTACGTATGCAAGGTATAAATAAAAAGATAGATTTGACTGCAATAAGTTGTTTTTAAAAGATTTATTCTCCCAAACTTAACAGAAGTTCGACAAAAATTATCTGGTAAGTAACTACTACTACTACTACGTGATCAGACCCAGTGGACCGCACGCATCTACAAGTTTCCTCCTCCACTGTATTCTGTCCATTGCTGCTATCCGCCATTCGTCCACATCTATTGACATTTGTTTTCAATCTTCATGGAGTCCATCCCTCCAACGCTTCTTGGGTCTCCCTGGCGGTCTCTTTCCTGTAGGTGTGAAATCCAGGAGCTTCCGAGGCCATCTGTGATCCTCCATCCGGGCCACATGGCCGGCCCACTGCTTTCTTTTGACTTTGACAGTTCCTGCTATGCTGGGCTGCTGGTATAGTTCGTCAAGCTCTTGGTCGTATCTGATCCTCCATTCCCCTGTATCTGCATCCAGAACGGGACCCAAGATCTTCCGAAGCACTTTTCTCTCAAAAACAAGTAGCTTATGGAAGTCCTGTTTCCGGATACTCCATGTCTCACAGCCACATAGAACAACAGGCTGGATCAGAGTTTTGTACAGTCGAATCTTGAACTGTCTGGAGAGAGATTTGGACCGAAGCAGTTGTGCTAGGCTGTGGTAAGATCGGTTTCCTGCTTGTATTCTGGCATTGATCTCTGCTTCATATGACGAGTTCTCAGTGAAAAGTGCCCCTAGGTATTTGAATTCTTGCACTCTCTTGTAGGAATGGTCCCCAACCAGTAGTGATTGTAGATGATCAGCAGTCTGTTAATGGCCACGCGTCATAACGAGATACTCTGTCTTAGCTTCGTTTGTGTTTAGCCCAAATTTGCTGGCAGCCTCCTTTAGTGCTTTGGTCATTTGCTCCAACTCCTCTTCCGACCTAGAGAGTAAACAGATGTCGTCTGCATAGGCTAAGTATACCAGTCTCTTTCCTTCGATTTCAATCCCTTCGTTCTCTTGGAAGGTCTCGCGTACGATCTTCTCGAGGGCAAAGTTGAACAGGATAGGGGACAACCCATCTTCTTGCCTGAGTCCTGTCATAATTTCAAATTCCTTAGTTATACGATTTCCCTTCTTGACCTTCGCATGTGTTTCGTTCAGACAGATCTTTATCAGATTGATGAGTTTCTCTGCTATGCCAAACTCCCTTAAACAGTTGAGCAGCCTCTTGCGATGTATGCAATCATAGGCCTTCTTAAAATCAACGAATAAAATATGCAAATCTTTACCATATTCACCCAGTTTCTCAGTGAGCTGCCGGAGACTGAAGATGTGTTCTACTGTTGACCGTCCTGGCCGAAAACCTCCCTGGTACTCCCCAATCACCGATTCTGCCACTGGCTGAATTCTATGTATGAGGCAATTGGACAGGATCTTATAGCAGACGTTAAGCAGGGCGATTCCTCGATAGTTGTCACATTTTAGTTTGTCGCCTTCTTATGTATTGGACAAATCAGAGCTGTTTTCCATTCTCCTGGTAGTTCTTCTTTGGTCCATATTGCCTGTATCAGTCGGTGTATTTTTTCTGCAAGTTTCTCTCCTCCGGCCAGGATCATTTCAGCCTGTATTCCATCTTCACCTGGACTCTTCTTCTGTTTAAGGTGTCTGATTCTGGTTTTTATCTCATCCAGGGTATGTGGGGGATAGTCTGCATCGGCTGTAATTGGGTACTGGAAATCAAACTGCAGTTCGGGTTCATCACAATTTAGCAGCTGTGGAAAGTACTCTTTCCATCTCTCAGCTATGTCCCTATTGTTGGTCAGGATCTTATCACGGGAATCTTTGACAAATTTCTGCTTGGCCTGGTGACCTTTGCAGAGGTACTTCACCCTCAGAAACATTTCCCTCGTCTTTTGTCCTCTGAAGTCTGTTTCTGCTTCAGTGATGATATTCCTTATGTATTTCCTCTTTGCTCTCCTCAGGATTGCTTGTGTAGTCTTTCGAACCTCCTCAAATTGTGCTTTGGCCTGTGCCAGATTTGTCCCCTTCAGCCATTTGTTCCTGGCTTCCTTTCTCCTTTCCAGGGCATCTGCACATTCCTTTCCAAACCAGATCTTCTTGCCCACTGGGTTTCCCATGAGTGTTTCCTTTGCTGTATCCCTAACTGAGCTCTGGATGTTTCCCCACATTAGTTCGAGGTCCTGATTCGCATCCACTTCACTGAGTGCTTCAAAGCGGTTACTAAGTTGCAACTGGTATCTGGTCTTCGTTGCCTCATCTTTCAGTTTCTCCACATGGTACCTTTTCACTCTTTTTAACTTAGGCCCCGTTCTTCCTTTACATTGTATGTTTAAATTGCCTCTGACCAGGAAATGATCACTCCCACCTTCGGCACCTCGCGCTGTCTTAACGTCTAACACCCATCTCTTGGCTCTGAGATCAATGGCAACATGGTCTATTTGATTTACAGTTCTCCCATCTGGTGATACCCAGGTTCCTTTATGTATGTTTTTCCGCTCGAAGTTTGTGCTGGAGATGAACAACCTTAATGATGTAGCGAAGCTGATGAACCTAACTCCATTGTCATTGCTTGGGTTGTGTAGACTGTGCCTACCTGTTGTGTCTTGGAATATTTGTTCTTTCCCAACCTTGGCATTCATATCACCAAGGAGGATCCTCAGGTGTCCATTTGGTATAGCGTCCATCACTGCCTCTAGCTGTGCATAGAACTCGTCTTTCACTTCACATTCGCTCTCCTCCGTGGGAGCATGACAGTTCACAAAAGTCGCCTTAATATGCTTTACTTCCAGTGTTAGAACAGATATTCTTGGGTTGACTGAAACGAATTTTGAAACATTAGCGGCCAACGTCTTACTGACGCAGAAACCAGTGCCTAACAGATGATCTGTAAGTAATTACACTCCTGGAAATGGAAAAAAGAACACATTGACACCGGTGTGTCAGACCCACCATACTTGCTCCGGACACTGCGAGAGGGCTGTACAAGCAATGATCACACGCACGGCACAGCGGACACACCAGGGACCGCGGTGTTGGCCGTCGAATGGCGCTAGCTGCGCAGCATTTGTGCACCGCCGCCGTCAGTGTCAGCCAGTTTGCCGTGGCATACGGAGCTCCATCGCAGTCTTTAACACTGGTAGCACCGTATGTGCAGTTGACGGACTTTGAGCGAGGGCGTATAGTGGGCATGCGGGAGGCCGGGTGGACGTACCGCCGAATTGCTCAACACGTGGGGCGTGAGGTCTCCACAGTACATCGATGTTGTCGCCAGTGGTCGGCGGAAGGTGCACGTGCCCGTCGACCTGGGACCGGACCGCAGCGACGCACGGATGCACGCCAAGACCGTAGGATCCTACGCAGTGCCGTAGGGGACCGCACCGCCACTTCCCAGCAAATTAGGGACACTGTTGCTCCTGGGGTATCGGCGAGGACCATTCGCAACCGTCTCCATGAAGCTGGGCTACGGTCCCGCACACCGTTAGGCCGTCTTCCGCTCACGCCCCAACATCGTGCAGCCCGCTTCCAGTGGTGTCGCGACAGGCGTGAGTGGAGGGACGAATGGAGACGTGTCGTCTTCAGCGATGAGAGTCGCTTCTGCCTTGGTGCCAATGATGGTCGTATGCGTGTTTGGCGCCGTGCAGGTGAGCGCCACAATCAGGACTGCATACGACCGAGGCACACAGGGCCAACACCCGGCATCATGGTGTGGGGAGCGATCTCCTACACTGGCCGTACACCACTGGTGATCGTCGAGGGGACACTGAATAGTGCACGGTACATCCAAACCGTCATCGAACCCATCGTTCTACCATTCCTAGACCGGCAAGGGAACTTGCTGTTCCAACAGGACAATGCACGTCCGCATGTATCCCGTGCCACCCAACGTGCTCTAGAAGGTGTAAGTCAACTACCCTGGCCAGCAAGATCTCCGGATCTGTCCCCCATTGAGCATGTTTGGGACTGGATGAAGCGTCGTCTCACGCGGTCTGCACGTCCAGCACGAACGCTGGTCCAACTGAGGCGCCAGGTGGAAATGGCATGGCAAGCCGTTCCACAGGACTACATCCAGCATCTCTACGATCGTCTCCATGGGAGAATAGCAGCCTGCATTGCTGCGAAAGGTGGCTATACACTGTACTAGTGTCGACATTGTGCATGCTCTGTTGCCTGTGTCTATGTGCCTGTGGTTCTGTCAGTGTGATCATGTGATGTATCTGACTCCAAGAATGTGTCAATAAAGTTTCCCCTTCCTGGGACAATGAATTCACGGCGTTCTTATTTCAATTTCCAGGAGTGTATTATTAAATGCTTTAACTTGCTGTAACTCTGCATTATAAATTTTATAAAGTTACTTCCTACTTTATAAATCACCATTACTGTGGAATCGGTGGGTGGTTAGAAAATTTCATTACTAATAGAGACACAAAAATGGGCGATGGGTACAGAAAGGCTGAGTGTCCGTGGCCTAGCTGAACCCAAAGACTCTCTCAGTCTTGAAGATAAACCAGACCATCATCCAGCATGCAAAGAAAGTGGAAGTCGAATCTCGAGGACGGGTAGTGGCTCGCAAAAGAATAGTGCCACCTCTGAGTAACGACGTTTGAGGTAGTATGAGGATGGAGTGCCGCCGCCGATGGTGTAAACGTGCCGAGCGCAGGACCGTATTTCAGTCCGGAGTGGTGGCATTGTGCGAGCGTCGCCCGGCGACTACTTTGCATGGCGCGCCTTGACAGCCGCGAGCCGTCATCCGCTACCTCGCCACTCGCGGATGGAGAACTTTAATTTTATGGCGTGTGACTCATATTTGCCGCAGTTAACCCTCGTTCAGCGACGTGACTTCTCTATCTGTCCGTCGGCCCGAGCTCAGCTCAGCTCGCATGAATAACGTGGATGCCTGCGAACGGCTATAAACTGGGATGACTCACCGTGGCGCCGTCCTGCGACCCGCTCCCTTGTTTGTCCCGCCAGAGGCAAGACCCAGCCTCACTACAGATCAGGCGCAGCGACTCAAACGTACCGTTTCTGCTGTCGAGTGCGTATTATTAGTCACTTTCTTGAAACTTGCTATTTCGCTTTTCCGTTTAAAAACCACTATATTTATTTAGCATTACAAATTGATACCAAAACAGTCTACGAAACCCAGAAAACACTGCAATTTCTACTCATTGCTCCACTATGAAAAAGAGCGGAGCGTAGAAACTACAACTTTTTTGACAGTAATAAAACCTGAACTGAGCCATAAATACAGAAACGCTTTTCTTGCTGCTGTGGACCTGCATTTCATATCCACTTACTTAGGCTTTTCTCACTTAGTTTGCTGACCAAAAAACAAAGCTCATGTGCTACTTTCAGTGTCTTATTTCCTAACATACACTACTGGCCATTAAAATTGCTACACCAAGAAAAAATGCAGGTGATAAACGGGTATTCATTGGACAAATATATTATACTAGAACTGACTTGTGATTACATTTTCACGCAATTTGGGTGCATAGATCCTGAGAAATCAGTACTCAGAACAACCACCTCTGGCCGTAATAACGGCCTTGATACGCCTGGGCACTGAGTCAAACAGAACTTGGATGGCGTGTACAGGTACAGCTGCCCATGGAGCTTCAACGTGATACAACAGTTCATCAAGAGTAGTGACTGGCGTATTGTGACGAGCCAGTTGCTCGGCCACCATTGACCAGACGTTTTCAATTGGTGAGAGATCTGGAGAATGTGCTGGCCAGACCAGCAGTCGAACATTTTCTGTATCCAGAAAGGCCCGTGCAGGACCTGCAATATGCGGTCGTGCATTATCCTGCTGAAATGTAGGGTTTCGCAGGGATCGAATGAGGGGTAGAGCCACGGGTCGTAACACATCTGAAATGTAACGTCCACTGTTCAAAGTGCCGTCAATGCGAACAAGAGGTGACCGAGACGTGTAACCAATGGCACCCCATACCATCACGCCGGGTGATAACGCCAGTATGGCGATGACGAATACACGTTTCCAATGTGCGTTCACCACGATGTCGCCAAACACGGATGCGACCATCATGATGCTGTAAACAGAACCTGGATTCATCAGAAAAAATGAAGTTTTGCCATTCGTGCATCCAGGTTCGTCGTTGAGTGCACCACCGCAGGCGCTCCTGTCTGTGATACAGCGTCAAGGGTAACCGCAGCCATGGTCTCCGAGCTGATAGTCCGTGCTGCTGCAAACGTCGTCGAACTGTTCGTGCAGATGGTTGTTGTCTTGCAAACGTCCCCATCTGTTGACTCAGGGATCGAGACGAGGCTGCACGATCCGTTACAGCCATGCTGATAAGATGCCTGTCATCTCGACTGCTAGTGATATGAGGACGTTGGGATCCAGCACGGCATTCCGTATTACCCTCCAGAACCCACCGATTCCATATTCTGCTATCAGTCATTGGATCTCGACCAATGCGAGCAGCGATGTCGCGATACGAAAAACCGCAATCGCGATAGGCTACAATCCGACCTTTATCAAAGTCGGAAACGTGATGGTACGCATTTATCTCCTTACACGAGGTATCACAACAACGTTTCACCAGGCAACGCCGGTCAACTGTTGTTTGTGTATGAGAAATCGGTTGGAAACTTCCCTCATGTCGGCACGTTGCATGTGTCGCCACAAGGCGCCAACCTTGTGTGAATCCTCTGAAAAGCTAATGATTTGCATATCACAGCATCTTCTTCCTGGCGGTTAAATTTCGCGTCTGTAACGCGTCATCTTCGTGGTGTAGTAAATTTAATGGCCAGCAGTGCACTTCCCGCAGGGTCACCTGATTTAAGTAGACTGCACACAAAGAACCTTCTTTTACTTTTGTTGATATTCATCTTACAACATCTTTTTAAGACACTGTCAGTTCCAATGAACTGATCTTCTAAGTCGTTTGCCGTGTGCCTCTGACAGAATTACGTCATCGGCAAACCTAAAAGTTTTAATTTCTACTAGTTAAGTATTAACTCCTTTTCAAAAATTCACCTCAATTTCCTTTACTGCTTGCTCAATATACAAAGTGAATAACATCGAAAAGTGTCTTCACTCCCTTCTTAACTATTGGTTCCCTTTCATGACCTTAAACTCTTGCAACTGCAGTATGGTTTCGTTACAGGTTGTAGATAATCTTTTGCCTTCTGTTTTTCATCCCTGCCACCCTCGGATTTCAAACAGTGTTTGTCGGTCAACAACTATCGAATACTTACTCTTTTTGGTATCCGACAGTGATTCGGATTCCATCCGAAGCCCGAGTATCGATGTGGAGAACCCGCCAGAGATGCTCGGGCTACGTTCTCCAGCTGCAGCTTGCTTCCGGGCGAAGCCCCGTGGCTTCCGCCAACATGTCACATGCAGCCGGTCCCTGACGATTTAAGCCGATAAATATCAATCAATTGTCAATCAACTGCTAGTCACTGAAGCCCCTAGTTACATGCCAATGAAAAGTAGAGTTGTGACCGTGTTTGTATTACGCTTGTAATTTGGATTGCTCACTGGACAGTTGTATACGCTAAAGACGACTTTTCTATGCTCTGGACTTGTTTTTACTTAGCCGTCCACTTCGGTAACCTGTCGTCACTGATCTCAGCAACCGGTAGTTTGTTCCACTGCCCTCTGCATTACCGCCCGCACCCGCGTTCTACCTACACAGAGTAGTATAGAGAAGTGCCGATGAGCACTACCTCTACTTTCAACAGTGCCTGTAAGGCATAGATTCAGATCGTCTAAAACTGTGGCAACAGCTATCCCATCTGCAACAGCAACTAAAACTGCAGCAACAGCTCGAAAAACAGTTACAACTCCAGCAGCAGCACGAACAGCAGTGGCACTTCCACCAGCTGCAGCAGAAGTTGCTGTCACATCGGCTGCGAAACAAACAGTAGTCTGTTGCTACAGTTTCCTCCCTCGCCCTCTGCTATTAGCTTGCTTCGACTTGGTGAACAGCCGGCTGCTGTGGCCTAGCGGTATCAGGCGCTTCAGTCCGGAAACGCGCTGCTGCTACGGTCGCAGGTTCGAATCACGCCTCGGACATGGATGTGTGTGATGTCCTTAGCTTAGTTAGGTTTAAGTAGTTCTATGTCTAGGGGACTGATGACCTCAGATGTTAAGTCCCATAGTGCTTGGAGTCATTTGAATTTGAACTAGGCGAACGAGAGTTGGGAAGTCTATTTAAGTCGTTTTGTTCTTCTTGAAAGGTAAGGCAAGAAACTAACCAAGAACGTCACTGTACATTATCACTGTCTTCTAGTAATAAACTGTACGATGTGGCGCAGAAAGTACGACCATTTTCGAACCCCAGTATTTTCAACTTTCCTGATATTTTTGATTTGCTGACTGACTATTACTGTTATAGGCACTAAACCCACGTCGTTGCAAATAGAGGCAATTTAGCCTGTAAGTTAAGCAACGCCAACCGACGTACGCGGTCTGGTCTACCGACTTGCAAGGCTAAACACTCAACTGTGATTTTCCCTCTAAACAGTGTGGCGCGTCGTGTGCCGACTCATTAATCCGTAATGTTACTATACGTCTTTCTCCTGATATAGATCAAATGGTTCAAATGGCTCTGAGCACTATGGGACTTAACAGCAGAGGTCACCAGTCCCCTAGAACTTGGAACTACTTAAACCTAACTAGCCTAAGGACATCACACACATCCATGCCCGAGGCAGTATTCGAACCTGCGACTGTAGCGGTCGCGCGACTGAAGCGCCTAGAACCGCTCAGCCACTCCGGCCGGCTCTCCTGATATAGAAGCTAGTGCGAAAGCTTTAGATTTATCTGATCCGAACCAGAGTGCAGTGCTAAAACTTGTCAAAGCTCACGAAAAAGCTTCATCAGCGCAAGTTGCGTTTCACAATTCTTCTGGTGACGACGTTGTTACTAGTGTTAGTCTCTGTTGTGATCTACGACCAACTGATGTATTCCAATTAACGTCATCATCCGATTTACGAGCGTCCGTTGCCCGATAATCTGGCGATACGTGGTATAGTAAACAGTGCAGTGGTTAGCGGTCCACCGCCCTCGTCGTCGGTAGACGTGCGAAAACAGGGGGTGTTTGTTCACCGTCAGCGTGCTTCAAAGCGAGCATAGGTTCGTGAAACGGTTTCCTCCCCGTGATTCTCAAAGTATCCCAGAAAAATTTGCGTCATAAAATTGTGTCCAGATTGCGGCCCACAGCCCTGTGAATGTCCTTCCAGTAATCTCATCTGTTTTGCAAGGTAAAAACCAGGGCACCTACCGAGAGTCAACAATATCACCGTGCTGCAGGCTATCTTGTCGCTGCCTGTAGCAGCAGCAGAAGGCATGCAGAGCCTTATATTTCAGCTGGACATCAGCGGTGTTTTGGCGGATTTCCAGTTGGTCACTGGCTCGGCCGTATCTCGGATTAGTAAGGAAACGAACCGACGCATTGGCTCCACGCAGCTGAAGTCCCCTCAGCGCAAGAGTGGTGACGTACAATGACCAGTCGCCGGCCCGTGTGGCCGAGCGGTTCTAGGCGCTTCAGTCTGGAACCGCGCGACCGCTACGGTCGCAGGTTCGAATCCTGCCTCGGGCATGGATGTGTGTGATGTCCTTAGGTTAGTTAGGTTTAAGTAGTTCAAAGTTCCAGGGCACTGATGACCTCAGAAGTTTAGTCCCATAGTGCTCAGAGCCATTTGAACCATTTGACCAGTCGATCCAGTTGTGGGGTCAGATCGTAGTCCAAGCCAAGTTAGTATAAAAATGTAGCTCAGCAGCTAACCCTGATAGCAGGCAAATTTTGGACGACAACTATCAATTTTGATTCAAACGCTTATGTGCTTTTTGGTTTTCAAATTCAGGATCAGATGAATCTGGTTTCAATTGCAATACCATTCACAGAATTTGATACGTTATGTGCGCAACTTAACGATCGGTTTGATTCCACACTAGGTTGTGCAACAGGGTTCCACGCCCACGTGCCATTAAAGCAGATGGCCAGGCCCACGTATCCTTAAAGTAAATGGCAATGCCGAAGCATTGTAGAAGTCGTCCAGTGCCTTTAGCCATGCACATGCTAGTTAGAGCAGAACTAGGCAGGCTGCAAAGTATTGTATCCCAGTTTCGTCTAACAAGTGGGCTACGCCCGTGATCGTAGTTACAGAAACAAATGGATCACTTAGAATTTGTGGGAACTTTAAGTATACCGTTAAGGATCAACCAAATTTGTATCCGGCTTCTAGGCCGAAAGAACTGTTGGCGAAATTAACTGTGGCCATTATTTTTCAAACATAAATCTCGCTGACACCTAGTCTCAATTTCCTGTAGGTGACGAGATGAAGCAATTTCTAGAAGTTTCTAAGCCATTCGACATGCGTCGTCGTAACAGGTTGCCGTCTGCGGTCGCAAGGGCTCCCATGGTGTTTCAGAGATACCTTGAACAGCTCATCCTAGGTTAGTTATTAAGATGATTTGCTAATTCCTGGAGCCACGTGAGAGCAGCACCTGCGCAGGTTACAGATGTCCGTCTGTGTTGTCGCCTCGACAAATATACACACATCAAAAAAAGCTTTCCATCACCCCGGTTCCCAGAACTCCTGAAGATAAACGTTGACTGTGGATATTGTATCGCAGACACAGTCCCTTTGACTGATGAGAGATGTCACTAAACCCGCCCAAAGATGTAAACAACCATTCATGAGCAGCGCCTATTAGACGGAGGGGGTCCAACAGCCGATCAGTTCCTGTCATTCCACCAGGAAGGAGATACACGGCTCTGTAGTTCAATCATGCCTAGACGGTCAATGCCGCGGTTCGATAGCATCCGCATTGTTACTTTGCGCCAGAAAGGGCTTCAACAAGGGAAGTGTCCAGGCGTCTCGGAGTGAACCAAAGCGATGTTGATCGGACATGGAGGAGATGCAGAGAGACAATAACTGTCGATGACATGCCTCGCTCAGGCCGCCCAAGGGCTACTACTGCAGTGGATGACCGCTACCTACGGATTATGGCTCAGAGGAGCCCCGACAGCAACGCCATCGTGTTGAATAATGCTTTTCGTGTGGCCACAGGACGTCCTGTTACGACTCAGACTGTGTGCAATAGGCTGCATGATGAGCAACTTCACTCCCGCGTCCATGGCGAAGTCCATCTTTGCAACCACGACACCATGCAGCGCGGTACAGATGGGCCCAGCAACATGCCGAATGGACCGCTCAGGATTGGCATCACGTTCTCTTCACCGGTGAGTGTCGCCTATGTCTTCAACTAGACAATGGTCGGAGACGTGTTTGGAGGCAACCCGGTCAGGCTGAACGCCTTAGACACACTGTCCAGCGAGTGCAGCAAGGTAAAGGTTCCCTGCTGTTTTGGGGTGGCATTTCGTGGGGCCGACGTACGCCATTCGTGGTCATGGAAGGCTCCGTAACGCCTGTACTATACGTGAATGCCATACTCCGACCGATAGTACAACTATAACGGCAGTATGTTGGCGTGGCATTCGTCTTCATGGACGACAATTCGCGCCCCCATCGTGCACATCTTGTGAATGACTTCCTTTAGGATAACGACTTCGCTCGACTAGAGTGGCCAGCATGTTCTCCAGATATGAACCCTTTCGAACATGCCTGGGATAGAAAAGAGCTGTTTATGGACGACGTGACCCACCAACCACACTGAGGGATCTACGGCCGGCCGGAGTGGCCGTGCGGTTCTAGGCGCTGTAGTCTGGAGCCGAGCGACCGCTACGGTCGCAGGTTCGAATCCTCCCTCGGGCATGGATGTGTGTGATGTCCTTAAGTTAGGTTTAATTAGTTCTAAGTTCTAGGCGACTGTTGACCTCAGACGTTAAGTCGCATAGTGCTCAGAGCCATTTGAACCATTTTGAGGGATCTACGCCGAATCGCCGTTGAGGAGTGGGAGGATCTGGGCCAACAGTGCCTTGATGAACTTGTGGATAGTACGCCACGACGAATACAGGCATGCATCAATGCAAGAGGGCTTGCTACTGGGTATTAGAGGTACCGCTGTGTATAGCAATCTGGACCACCATCGCTGAAGGTCTCGCTGTGTGGTGGTACAACATGCAATGTGTGGTTTTAATTAGAAATAAAAAGGTCGGAAATGATGTTTATGTTGATATCTATTCCAATTTTCTGTACAGGTTCCCGAACTGTCGGAACCGGGGTGATGCAACAATGCAAGAGGGCTTGCTACTGGGTTTTAGAGGTACCGCTGTGTACAGCAATCTGGACCACCATCGCTGAAGGTCTCGCTGTGTGGTGGTACAACATGCAATGTGTGGTTTTAATGAGAAATAAAAAGGTCGGATATGATGTTTATGTTGATATCTATTCCAATTTTCTGTGCAGGTTCCGGTACTGTCGGAACCGGGGTGATGCAAGACTATTTTTGATGTGTGTAGTTTCCTTGAGCCAAATGTTAAATAGATGAGGCATATATTACGTAAAGAAAGGCTCCCTCCCACACAGATCATGAGGACGCAAACGCTAACTTACCAGCTCCTAAGAACCTCTAAGAACTTAACTCGTCCCCTGGCAAAGTAAAGTATTATTCGAAAAAGAGTTTTAAATTTATGTGGTCGGTGTCGTGTCAGAGGGCATTCTTGCAACGTAAAGAGTGCCTTAGGTCGGCCCCTTGTTTAGTAACATTTCGTCTCGACTAAGTTTTAACGCTTGTCAGTGATACGTCAGAATGTGGTATTGGTGCTGTCAAATCCCGCAAATACGCCGATGGCATGGAACGCCCCTCTGCATTTGCATCTAAAACATGAAATGTGGCACAAAGGAATTATTCACGTATTGCCAAATAGGCTTTGGCTGTCATACATCGCATCAGGAAGGTTCACATATACAGGGTGAGTCACCTAACGTTACCGCTGGATATATTTCGTAAACCACATCAAATACTGACGAATCGATTCCAGTCAGTGAAAAAGACCAATAAAAAAGTGTTAGCATGTGGACGTAATGTGCTGTTCCAGTCTCTTCTGTACCTAAGGTCCATCACCGTTCCCTTTGGATCCCTACGTAATTCGGTGCTCTCCGATACACACGATCGAACAGCGGAGGAGTGGTACTCAAGCGTCAACTTTAGGTTACAACATCTCCGGATGTAATTAACATTTTACAATGCAACAAACGGCACTGATTATGTATTTGTTTATATGTGCTAACAAAACTAACGGGGTTCAATTTAAAAAAACGTAGGTTTGTGTTAAAAAATATACTTCCGTGCATTTTTTTATGGTTTGTATTAACCAATTACACTAGCCCCTCTCCTCACGTTCGGTCTGTGGAATCAATTCGTCAGTATTTGATGTGGTTTACGAAATATATCCAGCGGTAATGTTAGGTGACTCACCCTGTATAAGGTAATAAGTTCCACCTGATTACAGATCACAAACCCCTCATTTCGCTCTTTAGTACCATTCGAAACTTGAAGATAAGACAGCACTTCGGCTGCAACAGTGGGCGTTGTTCCTAAGTAACTATATCTATGAGATCCATTAGCGGGCCACCATGCAGTAAAATGCTGACGTACTTTCCCGCTTGCCGTGCGGCAGAGATGCAGAGTTTGACAGGCATGAAGCCCTGTGTTTTGCCTTAGATGCAAATAAGTCACAAACCCTTGAGGAATACGGATTTTGGCGCGTCGGGTAGAAGCAGAAACGGGCCCTGACCCGGTGCTCTGCATTATGTTGTCTGCTGTATGGCCGGAGCACTAACCTAAGGGCACTGACACGGAATGGCTCGCATATTTTTCGTTACGGTGTCATTTTGCTAGCTAGGGACGATTCTGAACGCCTGGTGGTAGTTTCCATGCTCCGCCCCCGCATCCTTAAGCTGCTCCACATTGTACACAGGGGACTGTGCAGAACATGGCAAAGAGTGTATGTTAATTCTTAATTCCAGTGAACCACTCCGGGGGCCAATGTGACTATTACTTGTCTAACTTTCCGTATGTGTCACGGATACCTACCACTACCGCGGCAGATACTATCCATGCTCTGTCCATCATATTTGTGGTAGAGGGGGCACCTTCCACCCAGGTTTACGATAACGGCTCTCAATTCACTGCATCTACGTTCCGAAGTTTTGTAAATGCAATGACACTAAGCACGTGACCGCTCGGAAGCCGAGTGAATGAGGCGAACTTTCAAAACGCGGATGTGCATGACAGTGACGAAATGTGGCTCTGCAAATGCACCCCCCCAGCTGTCTCATCACCAGTCATTTACTTCCCTGTTCCACCCACAAATAGAGCGAGAGAAAAAGGAAAGTCTACGTGCTTCCACACGAGCCCTAACGTATCCTGTCTTATCTTGACATATTTAGTGTCCATCCTTCAGAACCTTTATAGAAGTAGAGATCAGATAAACAGATGTAGCATCTTACAAATAGCTCTGGGACTTAAGGGTGAGTCTAGACTTGCGAGTATTTTCTTGAACTTTGTAAAATTATTAGTGCTTTCTTTATACGAACTTTTATTTTCGTGTGTGATCTCTAGTCCTCACGTAGCCACGATTCACCGTACGTTAACTTGTCTACTTTTCGTATTAAGCAGTCATTGAATCATAGATTTGCATTTGTAAAGGAATCGGACGGTGGTGTGACAATGGTAAAATACGTCTTTTTGGTGCTGACAATTAGGCCTAGATTACTGCTATAATCTCCTACTTTGGTTACAAGTTGTTGAAGATCATGCAAATTATTATCAATTAATAGTGTATCATCAACATAGAGAATGTTTTTGATGCAGACTCCGTTAACCCTTAGGCCTTTTCCTCTATCAATAAGTGCTTCCTGAAAGATACTTTCTGAGTATAAATTGCGTAACAGCGGTACAGAATGCATCCTTGTCATACTCATCTACAGGTATTAACCAAGTCGGTGGCCTCATTATCAAATTTTACCTGTGCTGTCTAATTCCAACATAAATTCTCTATACATGGGATGTATTTCTGATCTATATTAATTCTTTTGTCAGTTTCCATAAGCTTCTGCTGTTGTATTCTATCGAAGGCTTTTTTTTGTAAATCAATAAAACAAAGGCCTACACTTTTGTCCTAATGATAGCAGTTTTGAACTATTCGTATTAAAAAAGGTCTCTAACTGCCAGACGCATGAGATGGTTAAACAAGCTTTCGACCGAATGAAACTCAGCCAGTGTCAAAATGAAACTGACAGAGGATAGCTCAATTCCTGTAACCTTATACAATGAGATTACAAACGTCATGTGATAGCGGGATGCACGAATACAGGGTGTTACAAAAAGGTACGGCGAAACTTTCAGGAAAAATTTCTCACACACAAATAAAGAAAATATGTTAAGTGGACATGTGTCCGGAAACGCTCACTTTCCATGTTAGAGCTCATTTTAGTTTCGTCCACCTACGCTCAATGGAGCACGTTATCATGATTTCATACGGGATACTCTACCTGTGCTGCTAGAACATGTGCCTTTAAAAGTGCGACACAACATGTGGTTCATGCACGATGGAGCTCCTGCACATTTCAGTCGAAGTGTTCGTACGCTTCTCAACAACAGATTCGGTGACCGATGGATCGGTAGAGGCGGACCAATTCCATGGCCTCCACGCTCTCCTGACCTCAACCCTCTTGACTTTCATTTATGGGGGCATTTGAAAGCTCTTGTCTACGCAACCCCGGTACCAAATGTAGAGACTCTTCGTGCTCGTATTGTGGACGGCTGTGATACAATACGCCATTCTCCTGGGCTGCAGCAGCGCATCAGGGATTCAATGCGACGGAGGGTGGATGCACGTATCCTCGCTAACGGAGGACATTTTGAACATTTCCTGTAACAAAGTGTTTGAAGTCACGCTGGTACGTTCTGTTGCTCTGTATTTCAATACCATGATTAACGTGATTTGAAGAGAAGTAATAAAATGAGCTCTAACATGGAAAGTAAGCGTTTCCGGACACATGTCCACATAACATATTTTCTTTCTTTGTGTGTGAGGAATGTTTCCGAAAGTTTGGCCGTACCTTTTTGTAACACCCTGCATAGATGGCGGTAGTATCGCGGACACAAGGTATAAAAGTCAGTCCATTGGCAGAGCTGTCATTTGTACTCAAGTGATTCACGTGAAAATGTTACCGACGTGATTATGGCCGCACGACGCGAATTAACAGACTTTGAACGCTGAATGGTAGTTGGAGCTAGAATCATGGGACATTCCATTTCGGAAAGCGTTAGGGAATTCAGTGTTCCCAGATCCACAGTGTCAAGAGTGTGCCGAGAATACCAAATTTCAGGCATTACCTCTCATCTAGGACAACACGTTGGCCGACGGCCTTCATTTAACGACGGAAAGCAGCAGGGTTAGCGTAGAGTTGTCAGTGCTAACAGAGAAGCAACACTGCATGAAATAACCGCAGAAATCAATGTGGGTCTTATTACAGGCGTATCCGTTAGGACAGTGCAGCGAAATTTGGCTTTGATCGGATATGGCAGCAGGCGATAGACGTGAGTGCGTTTGCTAACAACTCGACATCGCCTGCAGCTCCTCTCCTGAACTCGTAACCATATCGGTTGGACACTAGACGACTGGCAAACCGTGGTCTGGTCGGATGAGTCCCGATTTCAGTTCTCAAGGGTTCGAGTGTGGTGCAGACCCGACGAAGCCACGGATCCAAGTGGACAACAAGGCACGATGCAAGCTAGTAATGGCTCTGTAATGGTGTCGGCTGTGTTTACGCGGAATGGACTGTGTTCTCTAGTCCAGCTGCACGGGTCATTGACCATTTACCGCAATTCATGGACGTCATGTTCCCAGACATTGATGGAATTTTTATGGATGACAATGCGCCATGTCACCGGGCCACAACAGTTTTCGATTGGTTTAAAGAACATTCTGGACAATTCGAGCGAATGATTTGACTACCCAGACCGCCCGGCATGAATATCATTGAACATTTACGTGGCGTAATTAAGAGATCAGTTCGAGCACAAAATGCTGCTCTGGCAACACTTCCGCAATCATGGACGGCTATAGAGGCAGCATGACTCAATATTTCTGTAGGGGACTTGCAACGAATCGTGTGCGTGCCATGTCATGTTGTTGAACTACGCCGTGCAAAAGGAAGTCCGACACGATACTAAGATGTGTTCCATGGATTTTGTCACCTCAATGTTAGACTTGCGTGCTCTTCAACTTGGCGATGGGCAGACCGTAAGACCTCCACTGAACAGCAAGCCGCCCTCAATACTGAGGTTGCATTGTAATGAATTTGCGCTGACAGTTCGTGTCAAACCTACAATTCGAGCCCAGATTTCCCGTTTATCGCGAACAGTCGCATTATCCATTAGACTGTCGGACACACCTCCAGGCCTGATTCATATTTTAATTGTCTCCGATGTCTTCGCCGTGATCTGCCGACAGTACTGCCGGAAGTTCTCCCACAAGTGGTTTGGAAGTAGGAAAATTGTGAAAGCAAGTAGGTGGAGGACGGTTTCTGCTCAATGCAGTACCAGTCACACCCACACTGCACCTTTTAATACACAGGAAGTTCTGAGTCCTTTCTCATCCTTCACAGGTTTGTGGGTTGCCATATTTTTGCTGGTGATCTGATTCAGCAGCTTTATGCCTCTTCAGGAGTTGTCTAACCCCTCCTGTTACTGCAACATTAACCGGAATAAAACGCCCACAGCCTCCCCTCCTCCCACACACATCCATTTCGCCCTTTTATGAAATAACTTGGGAACCCTGGCATTGGTTACAGGAGATTTTCGAAGAAGACTTTCCTTAGGTATCTCAGTTCTCATGACAGATTTTCAGCTTGTGGGACGGCAGTAGCTCAATTTACGAAAGTCATCAGAACAGTGTTTCTGAGTTGGAGGATTGTGTAGGGGTTGAGAGCATCCAGATGCCGTTTTGTGAGGGGAGAGGGGACGATGGGGAAGTTTCTTACTGTGATTGTAATATCCACTGGAGTTTTGGCAGACCAGAATGACGAGGGTGGGGAAAATTTCTCTTCGCCGTCCGTGCTGTAGATAACGCCATGGGTGCTGCTTGGGTGCGTTGAGAACTGTCAGATTTTCACGCCCAAGGGGACAGATCTCTAACGTGTCGTTGATGTAGCTACAAAAGCAACTACACTTCGTGGCAGCCGTGTCACGGACGTTCTTCATAATCATGTTTACTGTTGATGAAGCTGCAGTATAACGACAAGGCTATCGTTTCCATGGCAGTTATTTCCTCTTGTGAACTGCTTAGGCTGCTCAAACCGAAAACTGCTGAAACTTTAGTTACCTGATACGTCTGGAGACTTTGTAACGCCGGAAATGCATATCCTCCTATTTCCATCTATTGTACTATTATTTTTTTTCCTTGTTTTGTTACCTCAAGATATGACATCTCTGTCTCTTTATATATTGTAATTGTTTTACTGTTTGTATATATATATATTTATGCACTTATGTCGATGTATAATTGGTTTGTTTCGTAAATATTATTTGTATTTTTACGCTGGGTCTTGCCTAGGGAAAACTGCTATCGAAC
Source organism: Schistocerca americana (assembly GCF_021461395.2). Taxonomy (NCBI): domain Eukaryota; kingdom Metazoa; phylum Arthropoda; class Insecta; order Orthoptera; family Acrididae; genus Schistocerca; species Schistocerca americana. Next base: position 136,732,021 of record NC_060123.1, read on the forward strand.
GATTACATCGATGGGTCGTGTGAAGAATCAAAGTGTGTAGGATCTTTGATAGTGTTAACTCTGCCGCGTGGAGCGCGGGCAGGGGGAGTCTGGCTGGGGTAGCGAGTGGAGCAGGTGTGTTGTGTGTAGCTCCCGCGAGTTGCCGCGCTTTCGGGGTTTGGCAGCATGTAATTGCGCTCGACTTGCGATAATAGTTTCTGACATGGTGTCGCGGACGGGAAGCATTAGCTGGTGCACGTCAAGAGCCCGTTTCGTCTGGTGACCGTGTCGGGAAGAAGGCGCGCCAACATCCAGCTTCTGCAACAGCGACGGCCGACAATGAGTGACTGTCGCCACCTCCTCGATCGACGGCATCAAACCTTCAATCAACCAACAAGGAAGACTGGAAGCACGTAAAGTTTTAGAACTGTATGGCAGACCTCAGCTTTTCAAATTGTTCCATTTGCCTCGCAAAATTACAGCAACTTAGCATGAACCTTTGTTGCTCATTGTCCCAATTGCATTACCAAGCAGGGTCCCTTCCTTTTCCGAAATCAACCCGAGTGTCGTTGAAATTCAGATGCCAGCATTAAAGTACAATCATTCCATTTCACTGCTTTAATTTCAAAGTTCAATTTAAGTATTCATAGCTGGCTACAATATTTAGATTACGCAAGCACAAATTAAGAGTGCGAGTTTAGTTACCGTATTTTAGCTTACCTGTGACTGCAGCTCAGCTTGGTACGTACTAAATCTTACTATTGTTAATTGTTCAGAATCATTTAATTCAAGTTCAAAGCTAAATTTCTTATTTCTAAATTGCGTAGATTCAAGTAGCTTTTGAAATGATTGTTGAGGTAGTCCAAGACTAACTGTATTTTACTGAATTTCGATGTGCTTAAGAAAGAAAGCTTCTTATTAATTTCAGTCACTAAATTAACTTTCAGTTTTCCGGTTTTATTAATTCTTTTGCTAAATTAAGCCAGAGTGCAGCGAAAGTTATTACTTCTGACAAACTTTCAGTTTTCACACTACACGTGTCAACCTTCAGTTGCCACGCTTCTAGTGCTAATTATATGTGTAATTACCTTTCTTTTTCAGTTACTATAGTAATTGTCCTTAGGACTGGCGACCGTAATTTCCCCCAAATCTCAAATATCTAATTACCGCTAGTTAATTGTTAACGTAACGGCCGCACATTTACTTTCTTCATTAACTTTACCCCTTTTCAAAATTAATTTCCACCAGTTTCATTTGCATTTTTCCTTTCATTTAGATGTAACCCTTTCCTCCCTCTTTACCGACAGATTAACTTCGGTGACGATTGCTTTTTCCCAAATTCCCATTAGGTACACGCGGTTTAATTTTTCACTGTCATTAAGGTCGATAAGTGAGGGGGAGGTTACAACTTGGGAAGATATTAGTAATTCATATCGCCTGCAGACCACGTATTTCAGCGAGTTGTGTATGTTTCTGCGTTATTAAACAACAGACGCTAAAAACTTTGGAGGAACGGGTTCCGCATAACAAGTCCTTTGTCATCTAAAAGAACGAAACAATTTTTTGAAGGAAAAAAGTTCTTTTAATTTAGTGGAAGTTTTGGAGATGAGACGTTAATGTATTGTAAACAAGTCTGTTTGCATGAGACGCTGTCGCATTGTGCCAGGAATGGTACAGCGCTCATTCAATATTTTACAAGTTTTGTTCTCTCGTGCAGCGGTTTCGTGGAATGCGTCAATTAATTTCGGGCTTCTGGCGCACAAGGCCGCTGCCGGAAGCATTCGGAGCGCGAGGCCGTCCCTCCAGCCGGCGTGGGCCGCGTCTCCACGACTCAAGTTTCCCGTTTTCGGGAGTCGCAGGCAGTCGCCTTCACCTGTTTTTATGTGGCAGTTAATGGCTTCGCCTAAGCGTTTACGACTGTAAGACGGACCATTCTCCACGTGTAATTCGATAAGCCTCTCTCGGTACGTGAAACACCCACTTTTCAGTGGAATGGTTGTGTTCCGTTCCGGTTGTGTTTCGTCCACGGTCTTTACAAATATAGCCGTCTTCAAGGGCCATCTAGAGAACGAAACAAGTGGACACTACGTGCGCATCTACATGATAGTGGGAGTATTTAGGTCGCGTTCTTTCCTGGCCGGGTTAACCTTCCGTCAAACAATTTTCGAGTTACTCTTTCATAAGGTTACCATTTAGACTACATTTCGTGCCACAAGTATTGCATTGAAACGGAAAGCGGTTCCAGTATTCGGACGTTGGTACTTCGACAGTTAGTTTTTCGAAGATGTTTTTTGAATTGCATAAGCTTTGTCAGGTCGTAATCCTGTCAGTTACTTTTTGGTCATCGCTGCATTACGGCCTCTTTCAGAGTTCTCCCGTGTTAGATCTTTTAGCGTTATGCGTCTGAGTTCGCTGATGGAGCCAACTTGTGCACTGATTAAAAGTATCTGAACACTGCTACGTAATGCAGAGCTAGTCACTAGATGTGACGCGACGCGGACCCACCGTTATAAAAGGAGGTGGTAAGTATTGTGTTGCTGGTGTAGAAGCAGGTCGGCCAGGGCAGCCCTAGTGACTTCGAACGTCAACTAGTCGTTGGAGGTCACCTGAGTGCCGCGCGGGGTAGCCGCGTGGTCTCAGGCGCCTTGACACGGTTCGTTCGGCTCCCCTCGTCGGAGGTTGGAGTCCTCCCTCGGGCATAGGGTGTGTGTTGTCCTTATCGTAAGTTAGTTTAAGTAGTGTGTAAGCCTAGGGACCGATGACCTCATCAGTTTGGTCCCATAGCAATTTACCATAAATTTCCAAAATTTCCTGTCGCCTGAGTAACAAATCCAACATGGACATTTCAACCCTTTAGCAGCCCAGATTAACTGTTGGTGATGTGATTGTGAAATGTAAACGCTGACGAACAACCACAGCCAAACCGAGACGTAGCAGACCTCATGTACAGACGGACGAGACCATCTAGCAATGCGGAACGTGGTTGTAAAAAATCTCATGTAATCAGAGGAAGGTATAACTCATGACTTCCAAAGCAGTACCAGCAGTCCATCTAGCACAATGGCTGTGCGCACGGTGTTAAAAAGAACGGGATGCAATGGTCCAGCCACAGGTTTCGACAGTCAGTGCTAAGTGGTGGTTGAGACGACGTAAAGATCGACCCTGCTGGATATCGAATGACTGGAAACTACTGATTTGGAATAATGAAGCATGTTATACGCTGTGGCAATCTGATGAAAGGGTCTGGGCTCTGCGAATACTTGGAGAACGTTACCTGCCATCCAATGTAGTATCAATAGTGAAGTACACAGGAGATGGTGTTACGATACGGGATATTTTCCGTGGTTAGGGTATGGTACCCTCATTGGGCTTAAGAGAACGCTAATTGCGGAAGTATGTGAACACATTTTACTGCTTTACGTATTGCGTACAATAAAGGGACAGTTCGGAGATGATGACTGTATCAGCGTGATAATGCACCCTGACATAAGGCGGCATGTGTAGAGGCAGGGGTTTGGTGACAATAACATTCCTGAGATGGAGTGGGCTTCCCGGTGTCCCGACCTGATTTTGATGGTACACCTGTGGTATAAGTTAGAACGTCTACTCGATTCTAGATCCCAGCGTCCAAAATCTTGAGGAAGAATTAGCTCCCATTGCTCCATAAATATTTAGACACTTCATCAAAAGTGTCCGCAACAGAACTGAAACCAGCATAAAGGCGAAAGGTGCACACACCCCATATTAATGTCCACTAATAGGTGACCACATACTTTTGATCACATACGGTGCTTGATTATGAATAAAAAGAGACGGATTCGGCCTTTTGCTGAAACCTCGTGATTTTTTTTGATGAAAAATACGCGCAATTGTTGAAGTAGTTTCCATCTAGGTCCAATGTTTTCACAGCCAGGAGAACCTATCCGTAGAGTTCGATTCTTGCAGAAACAAAACACCAAAATGATGATGAGGTTTGTGGGACGCTCAACTGCGTGGTCATCAGCGCCCGTACAAAGTCCCAATTCTTACACAGTCCAACCTAGCCATTGTCACGAATGATGATGATGATGAAATGATGGTGACATCACAAACGCCCAGTCCCCGGGCAGAGAAAATCCCCAACCCGGCCGGAATCGAACCAATATAACAAAAGCAAAATATAACGAAGCTGAACGTCACCACTGTCTCAGGCAAGGAAAATTATCTTTTAACGATTCCATAATGGTTTGTCATGGCACACAGAGACAGTGAACCATATATACTTTAAGCAGTTTTTTTAGGTCATTATTTCCAATACATATTTCAGAGCGAAATCTCCATCGTCGGGGTTTCTAAGATTTACGTAAGATTCATCATTATGACCTGGTAATGCGGAGGCAACTAAAGGAGGCTATGTTGTTACATAAACGATAAAATATCCATAAGAGCGCTAGTAAAAAAGAAGCTACTGAGCTATAAAACCTGCATGTTGCGAAGGGCACGCCGTTTCTGAAACCCGTTTGCAAACATTTTCATAGATAATTTAGCTAATTAAGTTGATTTATTCAACCATCCTCTGATCCAAAAGAATTTATATTACCAAAGGTATTTAGATGATACTATAATATTTATACAACGAACAGAAGAAAACGTTACAGGTAGATGCAAGTTCTTCAGCTCCAAATATGAGAACATTAAATTTGCAGCACAGCATGAATATGAACGGAATGTACTTTCTCAGTCTTAATCTTAGCATCGGAAATAACAGACATCGCGTTGATATATACAGGACACTTCCCACCACGCACACTAATGTACATAATACTTAATGATATCCTCACTCATACAAACATACTGTTTTCGCATCTGTGATGTACCAGAAAGATCAAATTAAAGTTATCTTCAGATTAAAAAAAAAAGAACGAACAGTATCAAACAAAATTTTACCCAAAAGAATTGGTACAGCTCACATACAAAATGAAAGCCCACAATAGTTACAGCATTATACACCACTGTCTGTAACAAGACGATGTACTGTAGTCTCGCTCTCATATAATGTTGCTAACAGGCTGTGGTTTCAGAAAAATCCTTGGTACTCAAGACCACAAGTTATTTGATTGGAGTTTAGACTTATATGCAAGCCATCTTCAGATCACAACAAAACATTGTGGTTAGGGTACAACTGCCAATAGGCGAGGTACATCGTAACATGTTGTGTGAGCAGTTTAGTTTGTTGCACCGTCCAATGAAGCTATGATGTAAAGTAACCCAGAATAATGTGTGATTTATACAGACAGAATCAGGCACTTTACATACGTGGACACTGTATTCATATTTGCCACATTATTGATTCTTACGTAACGTCAGACGTCTATTTCACACTCGTATGTAGTCCATAAACAACATGTGCTGCCTATGACACAAGCCTCAACAAACAAGGAAGAGCCCATGTCACGATTGACAGAAGACTGCCTTGACACGGACACTTCCTTGATTAAAATCGACCACAATACTATCGCACCTGGGAGTGAGGACGCTTCAGTCGACTTATCACAAGTTTTCATTGCGATATTTCACAAGGTTATGTTGGACCACTTGATAGTGTATGTACAACTTCCCTGAAAGCATTCACAGTGCGTTGTGTTTTCTTCAGTCAGCATTGTACTTGCTTACTGTAACGTCACCACATGTTTCCCATAGTGGCCACGGCAAGCCAAACGCAATAATATTGTGGTTTGGTAGTAGTGTGATGAACAACACATGATGTTTACGTACTATATAATAGTATGGAACAGACGTCTGATGTTGCTTTAGAAAGGATAATGTGGTAAGTATCATATACTGACCACGTATGCAAAACCGAGCGAGGTGTCACAGTGTTTAGCACACTGGACTCACATTCCGGAATACGACGGTTCAAAGCTGTGTCCAGTCATCCTGATTTACGTTTTCCGTGATTTCCCTAAATCACTGCAGCCAGATCCCGAGATGAAACTTTCTGGCAGATTAAAACTGTGTGCCGGACCGAGACTCGAACTCGGGACCCGAGTTCGAGTCTCGGTCCGGCACACAGTTTTAATCTGCCAGGAAGTTCCATATCAGCGCACACTCCACTGCAGAGTGAAAATCTCATTCCAGATCCCGAGATGTTTGCTTTGAAAGGGCAAGGCCGGATTCCTTCCCCATCCTTCCCTAGTAAGGTAAGACCGATAACTTCGCTATTTGGGCCCTTTCCCTTAATCAACCAACCAACCAACGAATGTAAAGTTCCTGATTCTGTCTTTATACATCACATATGAAGAAGTATTATTCTTGGATAGTTTACATCATTGATACATTAGACAATACAACAAAAGATCCTGCTCAAACAGATTATGACAATGCATCCCGCCCTTTGACAGTTGTACGATAACAAGAATTTATTGTTTTGATCTGAAGAAGACTCGTGGAAAATATTTATCATATCAAATAAATTGCGATCTTGAGTGTCAAGGATTTTTCTGATCCACAGCTTTAATACAACAGGTCGCATATTTCCATTTAGGCCATGTCAAAGAAAAACAACGATTGATAACATTTTCAGGTAATTGAGTATAAACATTATCTTCCATGACAAAAACGGAGATTAACACTCCAGACATTAAACAAACCATGTAATGTAGATGAACTAACACAATTTGAATGCGTAAGATCATTTCACAAAACTTCGACGGCTGCTACATAAATCAAAGTGAAAGGAATTTTTTCGAGGTTTGATTAAGATCTTGTTGCGTTTCGCCTCTAACAACAAAATAAATCAGCAGTATTAGCCCATTTGATTTTCGCTAGACACAGTAACGACAGTACTGAAACTAAGCTAAAAGCCGAAAATTTGACACCTAGAAAGCACAGACATTTTCAGCACAAAATCATCCAACCACATCACATACTTAACGAAAAAAGACAGTGAATATAAAGGAGTTTTTAGAACTTTCATGAGACTTTGGCTTAAAATATCTCCTCATTGCAAGCTCTTATATCATTTAACCTTCTTCTTTCCTTCAAAACCAACTCATCACAAAAATTGATTGTAAAAACACTCTACACTGCCTTTAATTATGATTTACTTAATTTCTCTTAGTAGTAAGAAATTTATAGTCTTTTATGGTAATCTAGTTTATTCTATGTACCATTATGACCACTACCCACCACGAGAGTGAATGCCGCCTGATAGCGTTGCAGGAAAGTGCAGAGGGTGTTAGAGTTGTAGCTACATATATTGTAATAATTGGTACCTCAAAATGTACCCACTTCAGTGTGTTAGCTGTTTTCTCTCTGCATCACATAATTTACTACGTGATGTTTTTTGCACAGTCATAACTATGCCACGAAGTGGGCTATGCCTTGATACAGATTGTCCGTTTTGCGTCCACGTGTCCGTACTTCCATACTTCAATAGCTGACCTGCTGCCCAGAGGAAAATAAACATCAATATCTCGCTTGTGCCATACATACTTGGAGGTACTAGGATACCTCAACAAAAAAAAAAAAAAAAAAAAAAAAAAACACTACTTGTAATGGCTATGGTTATTAATCTCCAAATGAAGTAGAGACTGATGTAATGTTGTTCAGTGCACTGTGTTCAGTCATCAATAGAAATAACTGTACTTATAAACCGAGCGAGGTGGCGCAGTGGTTAGCACACTGGACTCGCATTCGGGAGGACGACGGTTCAATCCCGTCTCCGGCCATCCTGATTTAGGTTTTCCGTGATTTCCCTAAATCGCTTCAGGCAAATGCCGGGATGGTTCCTTTGAAAGGGCACGGCCGATTTCCTTCCCCATCCTTCCCTCATCCGAGCTTGCGCTCCGTCTCTAATGACCTCGTTGTCGACGGGACGTTAAACACTAATATCCTCCTCCTCCATCCTCCTGTACTTATAACGCCGACACCCTGTATTAGTGGAGCAGATAGGAATGGAGAATCATTCCAGCGGCTGTAAGCGCCAATGACGAGGAAATCCACCGCACTGTGACAAGGGGCAGACAGCTATGGCATGCCGCCTGGGAACGAGCAACTCGGAAACGGTGAAGTTGATCGGCTGTTCCAGTGTTCCTGTCGTGAGCGTCTATGAAACGTTGCTGCGAGATGATCAAACTAAGCCGGCCGGAGAGGCCGAGCGGTTCTAGGAGCTACAGTCTGGAACCGCGTGACCGGTACGGTCGCAGGTTCGAATCCTGCCTCGGGCATGGATGTGTGTGATGTCCTTAGGTTAGTTAGTTTTAAGTAATTCTAAGTTCTAGGGCACTGATGACCTCAGAGGTTAAGTCCCATAGTGCTCAGAGCCATTTGAATCATGATCAAAGCCGGCCGGGGTGGCCGAGCTGTTCTAAGAGCTACAGTCTGGCACCGCGTTACCGCTACGGTCGCAGGTTCGAATCCTGCCTCGATCATGGATGTGTGTGATGTCCTTAGGTTAGTAAGGTTTAAGTAGTTCTAAGTTCTAGGGGACTGATGACCTCAGAGGTTAGGTCCGATAGTGCTCAGAGCCAATGATGATCAAACTAAGAGTAGATGGCAAGACGTTCTACTTCCTCATGTCATCACTGAGTGTAGAGATCCGAAGCTTGTCCGTTCTGTAAAATAGGGTAGGCAGCCATCAGTGACGTGATCTGACGTCAGAATACAATGCTTGTGCTATACTGGTATTATTATTGTATTTTAAAGTTTTATAGACAAGATTACCATGTATTCTTGGCTTTATAATAGTGTACTGAAATGTTCATTGAAATTAAACTCGCCTAGTGTGTGTTTCGTCGTGTGTTTGAAACGTCCCCTTTTTGAAGAATTATACAGGACTGTGCTTTAACTGACATACAATATTTTTAGCGCAACGCAATCTGACTTTCAAAAATCCCTACAAAAGAATAGCCCTGACTAACATTAACCTATACGTTTCACAAATCACTTACCTCACAAAAATCTTGGTTACTCGAACTACTGCAATAGAGCGAGCACCACTACTGCCAGCTAAATAACAGATTCAAACTACGGAAGGCACTAACTACTGATAGGGATAATTAGCAAATGAAAGATATTAATAGAGAACAAACAATGTATTTACCTTAATATCATCAAAAGTCATAATATATATAGCAGTTCATGACAAATTACAAAACTCCGCCATCTCTCTCCCCACATCCACCACTGCTGGCGGCTCACCTCCAACTGCGCAACGCTACGCGCTGTTCACAACCAGCTGCCTAACACTACAATGGCGAGTATTACAACAATGCAAAGCAGCCACAGACTGCACACAGCACAGCCAGTGATTTTCATACAGAGGTGGCGTTACCAATAAAAAACCTAAACAGCCTACTTACATGTTAATATGTTAGTAAAAAGCTGTAACAGATTACTTGTTGCATACTCTTGAGTACTTTGAAAGTTGTGTTTTTTTTACAAGTTCGTTCGCCAATCTCCCCATCGTATCTCCAACTCCACGGCGACATAGAGTTGTTGAAACTTTCCACAGTAATTAGAATGACTACAAAGAGTAATATTTACAGTCGGGTCTCACCTAATTACACTACTGGCCATCAAAATTGCTACACCACGAAGGTGACGTGCTACAGACGCGAAATTTAACCGATAGGAAGAAGATGCTGTGATCAGCAAATGATTAGCTTTTCAGAGCATTTACACAAGGTTGGCCCCAGTGGCGACACCTACAACGTGCTGACATGAGGAACGTTTCCAACAGATTTCTCGTACACAAACAGCAGTTGACCGGCGTTGCCTGGTGAAACGTCGTTGTGATGCCTCGTGTAAGGAGGAGAAACGCGTACCATCACGTTTCCAACTTCGATAAAGGTCGGACTGTAGCCTGTCGCGATTGCGGTTTATCGTATCGCGACATTGCTGCTCGCGTTGGTCGAGATCCAATGACTGTTGGCAGAATATGGAATCGGTGGGTTCAGGAGGGTAATACGGAACGCCGTGCTGGATCCCAACAGCCTCGTATCACTAGCAGTCGAGATGACAGACATCTTAACCGCAAACCGCATGGCTGTAACGGATCGAGCCGCCACGTCTCGATCCATGAGTCAAGAGATGGGGACGTTTGCAAGACAACAACCGCCTGCACGAACAGTTCGACGACGTTTGCAGCAACATGGACTATCAGTTCGGAGACCATTGCTGCGGTTACCCTTGACGCTATATCACAGACAGGAGCGCCTGCGATGGTGTCCTCAACGACGAAACTGATTGCACGAATGGCAAAACGTCATTTTTTCAGATGAATCCAGGTTCTGTTTACAGCATCATGATGGTCGCATCCGTGTGGCGACATCGCGGTGAACGCACATTGGAAGCGTGTATTCGTCATCGCCATACTGGCCTATCACCCGGCGTGATGGTATGGGGTGCCATTGTTTACACGTCTTGGTCACCTCTTGTTTGCACAGACGGCACTTTGAACAGTGGACGTTACATTTCAGATGTGTTACGACCCGTGGCTCTACCCTTCATTCGATCCCTGCGAAACCCTACATTTCAGCAGGATAATGCACGACCGCATGTTGCAGGTCCTGTACTGGCCTTTCTGGATACAGAAAATGTTCGACTGCTGGCCTGGCCAGCACATTCTCCAGATCTCTCACCAATTGAAAACGTCTGTTCAATGGTGGCCGAGCAACTGGCTCGTCACAATACGCCAGTCACTACTCTTGATGAACTGTGGCATCGTGTTGAAGCTGCATGGGCAGTTGTACCTGTACACGCCATACAAGCTCTGTTTGACTCAGTCCCCAGGCGTATCAAGGCCGTTATTACGGCCAGAGGGTGTTGTTCTGGGTACTGATTTCTCAGGATCTATGCACCCAAATTGCATGAAAATGAAATCACGTGTCAGTTCCAGTATAATGTATTTGTCAAATGAATACCCGTTTATGATCTGCATTTCTTCTTGTTGTAGCAATTTTAATGACCAGTAGTGTATTTATAAGAAATGAGCACTCATTTACTTCTTCCTTGAATACAGCTTTTACTCTTACTATGGAGTTGTAATACGTAATATTCACAATTATAAGTTCATTTTGTCTTTATCAGAGCAAAAACAAAATCGGAATGATTAACATTACATTCAAGTACAAACATAATAAAATCAGAGATGATGCAGTAACAACATTCGCTTTTCTTATACAAGGAGTAACGTCTTTGGCTCCTATACACAGCACAGTATCTGGCACAGTTATTTGCACAATAAAATGTGATATTACACCGCAGCAGGCGACCCCTGCGAGTTTCCATGTTGACCCAACGACACAGCCAAGCCGCGCGGGATTAGCCGAGTGGTCTAGGGCGCTACAGCTGCTGTATGGCTGGTCCCGGCGGAGGTTCGAGTCCTCCCTCGGGCATGGGTGTGTGTTTTTGTACTTAGGATAATTTAGGTTAATTAGTGTGTAAGCTAAGGGATTGATGACCTTAGCATTTAAGTCCCATAAAATTTAACACACATTTGAACATTTTTTTGACACAGCCAACTATGATATTATTGGACACGAGGTCATTGAAACTGGATCTTGCATCAATGGAAACGTGTCGCCTAGTCGTGTGAATCACGTTTGTTGTTCACCAGGAGGACAGTCATGTCCGGCCACATCGTCGCTCAGGCGAACGAATGCTCGAAATATGCACGGCGCCAAGGATTAAGACCGATGGGCGCAGTATTGTGCAATGGGACGCATCCATCTGGGCTTCCGTGGCGTCTATGACAGTAACAGGTGCCACCAAGGCAGCTGTTGAGTACGTGAACGCTACTGCAGACCACGTGCGCCCTCTCATGCAAGTTATCTTCCCCGATGGCGATGGTACCTTTCAACAGTATAACTGTCCGTCTCACGAAGCTGGAATCGTGCTACAGTGCGTGGAGGAGCATGTTATTGACCTAACGTTGATCTATTGGCTACCAAATGGAGCGCATCTACTCCGCTATCGGGCATTAGCCCTGTACTAACAAGCCACCGGTCCGTAATTTACAGGAAATGGGTGATCTATGTGCACAAACCTGGTGCCATATACCTTCAGAAACGTACCAGTGACTTGTCTAATCACTGACACGAAGAACAGCTGCTGTATTGCGATCTAGGTGTGGACCAGAACGCTGTTCAGCTGTTAGACATAGTCTGTCTATAGAACAGCATCAGTTCAAGCGAATACTTTTATCATACGACACGTTTATGTTCAGTGTTTTCATACTTAAGTTTGTTAACGATCTATGTATGCAGCGAAAAATAATAATCCAGGAGGAATTTCAACGTAATCAATTAGTGGATTTGGCTATTGCAATATGCAAGTATTCTACAACCTGTAGTTAGTTTTTTTGCTAGCTCCCATGTGGTTTTTTGTTTGTATAACAACATAGCCTCCCACAATTGCGTACGTTTAGTCAGATCACGATGAAAATTTTCGGATGAGTCTAGGATGCCATCGCGATGGAGATTTCGGCCTGAAAAAATGCGTCTCTGAAATGAAAATGTGAAGAAATGAGATACAGAGAGTTTACAGACTGTTTGTCATCCGACAGGCAGCTCGTTGTCAACGGTTTGTATTTCAGTCACGAATTATCCGTTTGGAAATGACATATAAAATCATTTGGAAACGGATACTTCGTGACTGAAGTAAAAACCACTGACAACCAGTTACCTCTCGGATGAACTGAATTTCTTGTTAGCAGCGTTATGCCATGCGGTTTCCTGTTCGTACACATTTGCCAAAAGAAGTTAGGCACCCAGAAAGGGAGGAGGAAACGGAATGAAACTTGAGTGGTAGAGAAGGTATGTGATTTCGAGTCAGTTTTACAAAGTACTTGGCAGTATGAACACATTTGTCAGTATGACGTACTTCCCCCTCTGGCCTGGTTGCAAGCAGTGACTGGGCTATGGAGGGTGTCACTGTGCCATTGTATACTTTCCTGGGGCAGGCTGACCCACAACTATGACAACTGGTGTTTGATATTCTGGATACTGAGACTGCGATGGCGTTGATGTCCAGGCTGGTCTCAAACACATTCTATTGGAGACTTACCTGGAGATCTTGTTGGCCACCAAGAATACCTCAACATCACGCAGACAATTCGAAGAGACACTTGCCATGTGTAAACAAGCACTGTCCTGTTGAGAAATGTCACCACGATACTGGCGCTAGAGAGGCAATGCGTGTGGATACAGGTTGTCCGTGACATACCGTTGTACCATCAGGGTTCACTCAGTCATTACCGGCTGTGACCTGACGTCATATTCGATGCCTCCCTGCACCATTTCTCCCGGAGGTTTATCAACTGTGGCAGTGCAAAACGGTGGAAGGATGAGACCACTGTTCAGGTCACCGCCATACGCACCGACAAGAGCCCTCCGAGGTCGTGCATCGCTGAACACAATACGCCATTCATCAGCAGTCCGTACTCCCCGATCGCGGCACCGCTCCAAACGCAGCCGTTTTGTGTTGCGGTGTTGACAGTAACCTACAGATAGAACGGTAGTTCTCTAGTCTGGCTGCCGAAAGTATCCGAACAGTAGTGCGAGATGACACAGAACGTTAAAGGGAGTCCTCTTCTCGTTCTCGGATGGCACCCGCAGATGTGAAGGGATTACGATGTACTTTCTGCACAGTACTCCGATGCTTCCTTGTGATGGTGAGACGTGGTTGACCGGAACGTTGACGACGAGTATGCCAGCCCTAACACCTCCATGCAGACTAACATCTGGCCACAGTCATATCTGGATGTCCCTCAAATCTGGATGTTACATGATTTGTCCAGCTGATCAAATGGAGACCCACAATGAGATCCCTTTAAAACTATGTCAGCTGCTGACAACGCTGTCTCACTCGAGTACACATCTCCGTGTCCTCCACAGCACTCACACTGTCCACACCCCTTTAACTCTGTTGCGTTTTACAAAAGTCCTCGCCATTCTGAAGCCTAAATAACTTCAGTCAGACTGAATTTATTTACATATGGATCAGATCTGATATTAAAGGGGTGACATTTTGGGACATGAAACGTGAGTCATAGTCTCTTATAAAATCCTAGATTAAAGTATAAAAAGACATGCAGGCTTTCAGTGTCTATGTTTGATATTAGTTGACTTGTTGTAGCGAAGAACGATCTATTAGCCTATGTTGCCGGCTACTTATGCCCTCGTATCATCGTTCATATGCATTCTTTTCCTTCCAAAATAATAGAAACCAGTACTTTAAACATAGCTGCGCTACAGCAATGGTTCCACGTAAATCAGACTAAGAACAGCCGACCAGTTGCAAAGGATAAAGTAATCTTTACCTAGGTTTCAATAGATATAAATCTATCTTCTTCAGAAGACGGCAGTATTATAACAACATGAAGTGATATGTCCTTATCGTTTAGGCAAACATCTGCATAGTTACATTAATCATATAAAATATAGCCCTGACAACAGGGTTTGTCAAACAAATAAAATAGGTACATAGAAGTTGCAGAGCGCCTAAGCTTAGGAGTAAACATGCTGAGAGGCCGTAGCTAGTATACCCAATTCTTTGAAGAGGTTTCTACAGGACGTCCGTGAATTTATTCCACAAATAATACGTATTACAGGCTTTTGGACTCTGAAAACTTTTGTTTCACATGAAGAGTTACCCCAAAATATTATACCATATGACATTATGGAATGAGAGTAGACAAAGTATGCAAGCATTTTCATTTAATGTCTTGCAACACTCGAATTGCAAATACAGATTTGTTAAGACATTTCTGCAGTTATGTGGTGTGCTCCTCCCAAATGAATTTATTATCAAGTTGTAATTCCAGGAATTTAAGACTGTCAACCTCTTCCATCTGCTCTTCTTCTTACTTTATGCATATGCTGGGTGTAAACCTCTTACAGGTTCTGAATTGCATATAGTGAGTCTTTTCGAAATTTAATGTCAGTGAATTGGCTTTAAACCATTTATTAATATCCATGAAAATATCATTAGCAGACTTTATTTATTTCAATACTTGTGTCATCTGCAAACAAAACGAACTCTGCTTCTGGCATTGTAACTGATGAGACATCATTAATGCACACAAGAAAAAGCAATCTTCCTAAGATGTATCCTTGTGGGACACCACATGTAATTTCTTCAGATTCTGATGATGACTGATGACTTAATTCAGTAGTCCCTTGCAGTGACACCCTTTTTTTCCTGTTAGCGAGGTTTGACTTGAACCGTTTTGCAGCACTGCCCATGACACCATAGAATTCTATTTAAAAGGACGTTGTGGTTCACACAATCAAATGAATTTGACAAATCACAGAAAATATCTGCTGCTTGTGATTTGTTATTTAATGAATTAAGTACATTTTCACTATAGGTGTAAATAGCCTTCTCGATATCAGAACCCTTAAGAAATTCAAACTGTGGTCAGATGGTTGAGAGGCTGCCTGTACATTACTTTTTCTAAAATTTTTGAGAATGCTGGCAAAAGTGAAATCGGTTTGTAGTTTGATGGTATCTCTTTATCCCCTTTCTTGAATAAAGGCTTAACATCTGCGTATTTTAGCCAGTCGGGAAATTTCCCAGTTATAATTGACTGGTTACACAAGTAAGTTAGAATTGTACTAAACTCACGAGAACATGCCTTAATTAACTTTGTTGATATTTCATCGTAACCACTGGAATGCTGTGTTTTTAAAGATTTTATTATGGAAGTTATTTCGTTTGGTGAAGTGAGTGACGTATTCATGTACCTGAAGCTATTTGTAAAGGCTAGTTTCAGATATTCAAGGGCATTATTTACTGATCCTGACAATCCCATTCTATCAGTAACGAATATAAAGTACTTGTTAAATAGATTTGCCACACTATGCCCATCGGTTACTAATGTGTCATCTAGCTTTAAAGCTATTTTCTCCTGTTCCTTTCTGGTTCTACCAGTCTCCTCTTTCACTATAGCCCATATTGTTTTTATTTTGTTCCCTGACATTGCTATCTTCTTCTCGTAGTGCATTTGTTTAGATGTCTAAATTAGTTTTTTTAATATTTTACAGTATTCCTTGTATTTAGCTAAATCATCAGCATTGGAGCTATTCTTGGTCGACAGATACATGTTCCTTTTTGTCTTACGGGAAATCTTTATTCCTTCCGTAATCCAGGGTTTTATTATAGCCTTGTGTTTAATTTGAATAACTTTTAGAGGAAAACAGTTTTCAAGCATGGTACTGACATTGTTCATCAATGTGTTATATTTTTCATTCTTGTCATGAGCACTATAAACATCTTTCCAGTTCATATCTTTGAGCATTTTTCTAAAACATTCAATTTTTGGTTGACTGACTACTTTTCTGCACTCAGATTTAGCAGTCTTGATAATCTGCTTAGAATTTACATCTACAACAAGGAGTTGCATGTCATGATTTGATAGTCCATTTATTACAGGTTTTATGACATGATTTTGTTCCTTTGATTTGTCTATAAAAATGTTATCAATGGCTGTCTTTGAGGATTTAGTGATCCTAGTTGGAAAGTTTACTGTGTGAGTTAGATTGAAAGACAACATTACAAACTGCAGTTAATGTTTACTGGAAGATTGCATTAGAAAATCTGTATTAAAGTCACCAGCAATCAAAATTTCTTTGTTTCTTCCTGTTAAATAACCCAAAAGAGCTTCTAGATGATTTATGAATAGATTATAATTTCCTGCAGGTGCTCGGTAAATAGTTACTGTTATATAGGATCTGTTATGGAACTCTACTTCTGTTGCACATGCTTCTAGATGCTGCTCTCAACAGAATTTATTAATGTCGATGTTCTTGAACTTATGGCAGTTTTTAATAAATGTGGCAACTCCTCTTCCATCCATATCTATTCTGCAGAAGTAGGAAGCTAGCTTAAATCCTGAAATGTCTAACATATCTATACCAGTGGTCACTTGATGTTCAGAGAGGCAGATTATGTCAATTTGGTTAGATGAATTCATTTCATCAATACAAATGAGTAGTTCATCAACTTTATTTCTGAATCCCAGAATGTTCTGGTGTAATAAAGATAACTGATACTGCGTACTAATGGGATTATAACTGCTTTGGCGAAGACGAACGGCAGTTTCTGATTACTTTCTGTTAAACATTGTTTAAATGGAGGCTGTATGCTAAAATCTGACTCCTGCTCATCTGTTTTCTCAACTGAGTGTGTCTGCCAATCTCTCTTAAAACTCGATTTCCACCCTGCATTTTATTCCTTATTTTTCCGATATTCCAGTTTAGCAGTACGGTACAAAGACTGCGACTCTTCCTTATGTGCTTGTTAATCCGAGCACTTATCTCTGGATACTTCATCCTCATTGTTTGCCCTTGGGTCTTGTGCGTATTGTATATTGCCCGTGTTTTGCAGTAGCATACATATCTTTTTATGAGGATCTTGCTCTACTTTGAATTTTCTCACGCGATTTCTAGCTACAAAACTTTTATGAAAGTTACTTGCTGTTAATTCTGGTTCAGATGAAGTCGTATTTTCTTGACCACCTCTAAGTAGCTTGGCGATGTTTATCGGAGCGAAATATGGAAGGTAAAAATAATAGAGGAGCATAAAGGCTTGACTACTGTGCGCAGGTACATTTACATCTACAGCTGCATCATTACTCGGCAATTCACAAAGAAGTGCCTGGCAGAAGGTTCGCCGAACCACCTTCAAGCTATTTCACTACCGTTCCACTCTCGAATGCTGCACGGGAAAAACGAGCACTTAAATCTTTCTGTGCAAGTTCTGATTTCTCTTATTTTTACAAAGTTTTAAAGTTGAATTAAATAAGCCCTCGGTCACAATTTTTAGTGTTTTTGGCCAGGTTTCAACACTTCTAAGAGTGTCTTCATCAGAATTTCAATATTTAAGGTGGCTATATAACATAATTGCGAGTTTATGGGAAAAGAAAAAGTTATTTTATATAAAAGTGTAAGTACTGACTAACAGTACAAGATATAGACAGTACTTACATGTCATGTATAAAATAAATAACAAGCCAGAAGGGCTTTAGTCACAAGAATTTTTAAAAAAATAAGGAATATATGAAAGGCGAGCCACTATGGACTGCTCATACCCATAAAGCCACAGGTAACAACAGACTGCGGTGTGCCTGCGTTAGCAAGTGCGGGCAGGTGAACATTACACCAAGAGTGCCATCTAGTAGCCGTAAATATACGTAGGCTACTTAACATTCACATATAGGCAGCTGAATGTTCTCTTATTTTATAACAGTGATCATTTCTCCCACGTAGGTGATCGCCTAAAGAATATTTTCACAACCGGGGGGGGGGGGGGGGGGGGGGGGGGATAGATGGTGACTGAAATTTCACTAGAAGGTCCAACTGCAGCGGAAAACGCCTTTGTTTTCGTAATTCCCACCCCAATTCACGTAACATGTCCGTCGTACTCTCTCTGCTATTTCGTGATAATGCAAAACGAGCTGCCCTCCTTTTAATCTTTTCGATGTTGTCCGTCAGTCGCATCTATTGCAGGTCCCACACCACACAGCAATACTCCAGAAGAGGGCGGCCAAGCGTGTTGTAAGCAGCCTCTTTCGCAGATCTGCTGCATTTCTGAAGTGTTCTGATAGTAAATCGCGGTCCTTGGATTGTTTTCCCTATAGTCCCTTAGTATTTAGTTGAATTTAAAGCCTATGGATTTGTGTGATTTGTCATGAGTAGTGGAGTAAGGGGGAGTACGAGGATACCTTTGATATCAGTTTAATTAATTTGTATATCAGTTTGATATCAAAAGTGTTGTCGTGCCCTCCCTTGCCCCACTACTATCGTGTAACCGAAATATAGCAGATTTCTTTTAGTACTCATGTGGATAGCTTCACACTTTATAGCTGAGTCAATTGTCCCTTTTCACCCCATTCAGCTATCTAACTAAATCATTTTGCTATTTGTTCTGATATTCTTATGACTTTACAAGTCTTTAAATGACTGCATCATCTGCAGACAATCTAAGAGATGACTAACTGAAAACCTCAGCTGCCGACATGTGTTGTTGATATACCTCGATGTGGACAGCTGAAAATGTGTGCCCCGACCGGGATTCGAACCCGTAGGGTCGGGGCACACGTTTTCAGCTGTCCAGATCGAGGTATATCAACAACACCTGTCGGCAGCTGAGGTTTTCAGTTGGTCATAATTTATTCCAGGGAAAAGCTGCACGATCATCAACAGTAACTGTTCTTTCGAGAACAAGTTACTGTCTTCGTATACAATCTAAGAGAGCTGCTCAAATTTTTTCCTCCTTGCGGAACACAATATTTCTGTTTTGCTCGATGACTTCCCGTCAATTACTAAGAACTGTGACATTTCTGACATACTGAGGTGAACTCATGTACCCAGTTGCACAACTGAGGCGATATTCCATAGCCATGCAGTTTGATTGGAAGTGTCTTGTGAGCGACGGTGTCGAAAGCCTTCTGGAAATCAAGATATATGGAATCAATTTGATATTCTCTATCGACAGCACTCATTACTTTGACAGAATAAAGAGGTAGTTGTGTTTCACAAGAACGATGTATTCTGTATGTGTGATGACTATTTGTCAGTAAATCGTTTTCTTCGAGGTAATTCATAATCTTCGAACTCATTATTTTGTTCCAAAATCCTGCTGCTAATCGAGGTTAGTGATGTGGGTCTGTATCTCCTATCTCTTGTCTTGGATATTGGTGTACCTTGTGTAACTTCCCGCTCTTTAGGTACAGATCTTTCGACGAGCGAACGAGTGGCTGTAAGTTATTGTTAAGTATGGAGCTAAGGTATCAGCATACTGTGAAAGGAACCTGACTGGTATACAACCTGGACTGAAGGTCTTACCTTTATTAAATGATTTAAGCTGCTTCGCTACACCGAAGGTATCTACTTCTAAGTTAGTCATATTAGAAGTTGTTCTTGATTCGAATTTTGGAATATTTACTACTTTTTTGACGAAGGAGTGTCGGAAAATAGCGTTCAAGCAAATGGACGTCGGGCGCAGGAGTTATGCAGAAGGTTGGTTGGTTGTTTGGGCAAGGAGACCAGACTGCGTGGTCATCGGTCTCATCGGTTTAGGGAAGGATGTGGAAGGAAGTCGGCCGTGCACTTTCAGAGGAACCATCCCGGCATTTGCCTGGAGTGATTTAGGGAAATCACGGAAAACCTAAATCAGGATGGCCGGACGCGGGATTGAACCGTCGTCCTCCCGAAAGCGAGTCCAGTGTCTAACCACTACGCCACCTCGCTCGGTATGCAGAAGGGACTTGTGCAGCGTAAAGTACTGTAGCGTTGAGAACTGCATCAAGCCAGTCTTCAGACTGAAGAAGACGACGGCAACAACGACAACAACAACACGGCTTGGGTATAGCGTTGTTCCTTGTACTATTCTTGAGGAATGTTAGCTAGATTCTTATCGTCTATTGCTGAGTCTTCTGGACCATTTTCAATAGGTTTCAGTTATATTTTATTGAAACACCACTACTTTTCCACTTCTGCAAACGTGTTTAGTGTCTTTGTGGATGGCCGTGGTAACTGTTGCCACCGTTTGAGATGCGCAGATACGTGCATACATGCCCACCTCCTGTGCTGACACTGGAGTTCCATGTGGCTGCAAGAGCGGCCAGCACGCGGTCTGGGTGGGCGTGGCCGCCGCGTTATCTGTGCGTGGTAACAGTGGCGGCCGGCAAGGTCACGGCGAGCCGTGGGCGGCGCCCGGCCCGCCTAATATACTGGGCACGACCGCAGTGGTGGAGCGCGCGACCGCTGGACAGGACACTGCTGGCGATCGACGGTGGGGCTCCCGCCGATACGATCTGCCGAATACTGTGCCACCTACGTGGCGAGATCTCGCGTATCGCGAGCCCCGCTGCAGCTGCGACAAATAACCGCGACCGCTATCTCATCTCGACCGCCGACTGCTGAGATATGTCCTCGACCGGCTGCAATTTATTAATGTTTGACAGTTGGTCACGGACAACAGGACCCGTTAAAAGTCCGAGCGGGGACTATTAATATCGTTTCCGGAAGGCTGTTGCACATTGTCCGACCCACCAGTAGTGTGCACGCACACTTCGGTTTGGGCGGACAACCTGTCAGTTTTCCGTACAATGACGGCACTAGTGTTTATTATTTTTATTTTCGTGTCTTTTCCACAAACTGACCTTCTGTTACAAGCACGCGGAACAGACAGACGATCCTATTCAAAGAAAGGCCATAGCACCACACTAAACATATACTCAGGTACCTGCACTCGAAACTACGAGTTTAAAGACATACTGAACTTTCTTCAACAACATTGTTTAACAAAAACAGACATAATGTCTTATGGGATAACAGCAATCAGTGATTTTATAATGTTACTTAAAATCCGACTTGATTGCAAATTTTTTTATTATTCATATGACCGGTTTCGGTTCATTCAGAACCATCTTCAGATCTGATATTTCAGTTACAGGAGTAACCCGTCCAAATCCAGCAACTTTCACATGCTACATGTGACGTAGCATGTGAAAGTTGCTGGATTTGGACGGGTTACTCCTGTAACTGAAATATCAGATCTGAAGATGGTTCTGAATGAACCGAAACCGGTCATATGAATAATAAAAAAATTTGCAATCAAGACGGATTTTAAGTAACATTATAACATTGTTTAAAAAACAATGGTGGGAATATCTCTGTCAGCGCTGATACATTTGCAAGGTGGCTATCTTACGTGTAGAAACTATACCTGACTAAAGCATTTTGTACAAACTTAGTGACTGAAATCGCTTGCCGGTGCTTGTCTGTACATACAAAAATACTTATTTGAATAGCCGGCCGGTGTGGCCGTGCGTTTCTAGGCGCTTCAGTCTGGAATCACGTGACCGCTAAGGTCGCAGGTTCGAATCCTGCCTCGGGCATGGATGTGTGTGATGTCCTTAGGTTAGTTAGGTTTAAGTAGTTCTAAGTTCTAGGGGACTGGTGACCTCAGATGTTAAGTCCCATAGTGCTCAGAGCCATTTTTTTATTTGATAATGACGTCTACCCAGAAATATGAAAATAAGCTAAACCGTCAGGAGGAAATGTAGTGAGGGGAAAAGCGAAAAAACGTTTGTAGTACTCGGGCACTTACATACAGTGTGGTTCAACATTATATTACCACTGCAATGGCAGATAACTTGGAGGTCACAAAATGTAAATGCGTATTTAAATGAAAGCTGCCGTAATTTGTAGTATGCATAGTGACCTCATCTCGTTTACTATCGTGTGTAACACATAGAAACTATGCTACCTTAAGCTGAATAACGTAGGTGTTTAGGGGTGGTTAATAGATATATAACCATCATAGTTGAAGCCGGCAGGTGCGGCCGAGCGGTTCTAGGCGCTACAGTCTGGAACCGCGCGACCGCTACGGTCGCAGGTTCGAATCCTGCCACGGGCATGGAGGTGTGTGATGTCCTTAGGTTAGTTAGGTTTAAGTAGTTCTAAGTTCTAGGGAACTGATGACCTCAGATGTTATGTCCCATAGTCCTCAGAGCCATTTGAACCATTTTGAACCATCCTGTTTGAGCTGTAACGTAATTTTTAATATACAAGGTGTGGAAACATGGTAACTGGACCAGTGCTTTAAAACATTGCATATCAAAAAGATACATGTTGAGTTATTGTCACCCTCATTATGCTGCCCTCCCCTATCCCTAAAACACTCCATGCGAATTTTCAGTTGTTGGAAACAGTGTTGGAAGTCGACATCTTACTGGGAGGGCCTGTATGCCCCCATGGTGCCACTCTACTACTCGACATCAGTGACAACGTCTTGCTGGATCAATAACCTTCCCATCATACGCGTACTGCTTTCTGATGGTTGGTTGGTTTTTGGGGGAGGAGACCAGACAGCGAGGACATCGGTCTCATCGGATTAGGGGCGGATGGGGAAGGAAATCGGCCGTGCCCTTTGAAAGGAACCATCCTGGCATTTGCCTGGAGCGATTTGGGGAAATCACGGAAAACCTAAATCAGGATGGCCGGACGCGGGATTGAACCGTCGTCCTCCCGAATGCGAGTCCAGTGTGCTAACCACTGCGCCACCTCGCTCGGTGCTTTCTGAAGAGTGTGTTCTTCATTGGCCCAAACTTACGGAATTTCTTTATGGTCTGCTGTTAGCGGCCAGGAACCCTTTGAGTATCCCAAATGGTGGACGAGTGTGTCGGCGATACCAACAGAGACGTCCAGATGAGCGTCGAGGTACTTGGTTGTAATTCGTCGATCACCTCGAATAGAAAGTCCGCACGTTCCAACAATGCTGAGGTAACGACAGGCGGGAGATCAGACTCGTGCGACCTTGTTGCCTTGAAAATAGGAGCCTCACTCAACAATTCGTCGTGCAATTGTTCGCTGCCAGATCTCCGTAGACATTCTGCAAGCGCCTACGAATATTTGCGATGCTCTGGTTTTCCGCCAAAAGATACTCAATGACTGCTCTGCTTGGAACGCATCTCCGTTGCAGAAGCCATCGGAACTTCGTGAATCTATAGGGGCAGAAGCGGGAAAATTCCGCAATGTCCAGCAACAAATTCCGCATTTTTTCAACTGAAATTGGCCGAGGAAAAAAGTGTATGTTGCATTTCTTATTGAATGCCCCTCGCATATGTCGATAAAAGTAATATCGTACTAGACCAATTTGGGACCTCTCTATTGAATGGATATCTAAAATTCCGCTTTTAAAATAATTTTAGTTATGATAGGAAACATACCGACGCTTTCCACCGACAGTGGGCGATGCGTGAAAGATCCGAAGAGTAATATTTGTTTGAACTGACTGCAGCTATACATTGCAAAAACTAAACTGCAAATACCTTCCGAAACACCAGAGAAAATGCACCTCACGGGCCTTAGGCGGGACATGCTTTCTTATTTGGAGAGGTGATAGGGGACTATAAAAATCTCCGTCCGGAAATAAAATGAGCTCTACCGTGACAGTCAAATCAAAGATGGTGCACTAGTAGTTGATCTGTATTACTAAACTAACCCAACTCATGGTTAAAGTCCGAACTGCAGGTTGCCTATCTGATGGGGTCCATAGGGAACAAAACTTTGATTTTCAATATCTCAAAGATTATTGTCCGAATTTAAAAATGTTTAACACTGTCATGACCTACTCATTAAGAGGTTCAATTTTATGTTAAAAGATTAATACTCTAAGACAAGTAAGACAGAAACTGTGTGTTCGGCATGTCGTGCGGGTGCACAGCACAGCACGCTTAAACCACCCAGACTATATTCATCCAGTGTTTGAGAATGACAGCACTAAGTGACTTGCAACAAACTTTACACGTAATTTCAAACCTTTAAGAGACTACTTTTCACTGACCCCTCCTACCCTCCCCAAATGATGAGAGGGAAAAAAGTTTATGGCCGACTACATTTGCATTTTATTTTATTATTTCTTTACTACTAACTCTATTCTCACTGCCACTGCACGCACCTTCAAAATCATACCACTGTGCGACATATAGTCTAGTAGATAGAACTACAAAAAGACCGAGATGCGTGGAGAACTAGCTTTCCATTGCAACGGAGCGCAAATTACACAGTCCATTGTTTGAGAATGACAGCACCTAGCACTTCCAACAAACTTTAAACATAATTTCAAACATTTTCTAAATTATTTCTGGTTTACAAGCTTAACATCAAATATTTACCACATTAACTTATTTGTAAAGCGATCAGATGTTTGAAAGTGTTTTATGCATGGGAGTTCGATTCTCTAGACAATCGAGGGTTTTCTGGTAGTTGCTAACATCTGGAAACTTGTGGTTCTGATTATATGGTTTTTAGTCGCGAACTCTACCAATATTTCAAGGTAAAACTAACGTCAGTTAGCTCTTGCTTATTCACTAAGGGCTTATCTTCTCTCACTCTAATAAGAGTTCCCCAATTAGATCTTGTCGTCGTACTTGAAATGCGGATTCGATCATCTTAACTAGTACGTCTGTTGTTGCTACCGAGGATACCATGACATGAAGGCAAACCAGCTGCTATGAATTGACATTTGTCAGTGCAGCGTCATGTCGAATAAGAAGCCGAACCAAAGGAAAGGCAGCCATAATCCAAGGGGGCCGAACTAAAGCGCAGTGTAACTGCTCCCCATTTTGGGGCAATTAGCGAAGGCGGATCTGGTGCTCAACTGAACGACTGAGATATTTCAATGCAGTCTGGACACAAAAAGCATCTTTTCCTAGTTTCAAACTAAAAGTCTCTTTGGAAACCCGTCCCTGGGGAATATAACTGTTCTGTATGAGGTGTCATTCCATTTGCCTTCAAGTACTAGAAAATTTTTGCATTTGTCTGGTCCACTTCACGTGGACGTAGCGTGTGCGAGAACAAGACTGAAAACAGGAGCACGCTGATAGAAGACTTCAATATTTGCTGTGAAACGTTTTGTAAAACTAGAAGGGAATTTATCCAATGTGATAACTGAGGCGGCCGGCTAAAGCCGTGCCTTTTAGTCGTTTCAAATACCGCTAGTAACGTGACTGTACCCGATCACGGAAATGCTATACGTCAGTGAGCGCCTTTCTCAGGTACAGCGAGTGGTGTTACTGCTTTAGTTCCATTGTAAGCCCAACTTAAGGCACACGATGAAGAAGTTCATGCTATACTAGTGTGCAGAAGGAATGTTAAGAAACTGTAATGTTTGTTGATGACAGAAGCATACTAATCAAGGGTCCAAATTCACCTATGCCAGATATTGCTTCGATGATAGCTTGACAGAGGTACTATTGGGTTACAGCAAACAGTAAACAGTTTAAGTAGTTTCACAAAGACACATACCATACAATAAAAAGAAAACAAGAAGAAGAAGAAAAAACTGGACAGTGCCGACTGCATAGTGCGCGTCCTGATGTCTAGATTGCGAGTATGGTATATGGTTAGGATCTCTTCTCATGGGAAAAACATATTAATATTAAAGTACGAGTTCTATACAGAAAGCACGTTACGTTTTCGCTTGCAGTAATATTGGATGGGGCTAGCGCGGACACATTGTTGTCTGAGAATTTGTTTCACAACAAAAGTTTGAAATGTGTGCCGCAACTTGAAAATACAGCTGTGAAGAGCAGCCAGTAGTAAGGTTTTTGTGGTAGAAAACCATAAACCGATTGAAACTTATTGGCAATTGAGTGAAGTATACAGAAGCAGCATAATCACTGAAGATGGAGCGCCGATGGTGCACTAGATTTTATAGTAGCCGGAGTGACGTGAACGACCAATCATTGTCACAGACGAACTGTTCACAAAAGTCGATGAGAAGATTCACGACAACCGAAATTCATAATGACGAAAATTTGTTTTAGTTTTCCACAAATTTCAGCAAGTTTGTTGCACCAAATCGTTGCACAGAAGCTAGGCTGCCACAAATTTTGTGCAACATAGGTACCAAAAATATTGACAGAAAACCAGCGTATGACTGCATCATTGATATTCCAGGATTCTTATGGGAAACATGATAATTCATTACTTGATTGAAACGTAACTGGGATGATACTAGGGTCAATCATGTGAATTTCGAGATCAGATTTCAGTCTGTCGAATGGGGGCACACAAATTGCAGCCGAAGCTAAGGTTATGCTTGGGGGGGGGGGGGGTTATTTATCCGCCATAAGTCCGGGTTTGCACCCGACGTCAGCACGGGAAAGTGGCACGAGTTGCGCACTTCAGATATCTAGGAGAGATAATCCAACCATCAGGACTGAACACCATAGCCAATCAAGAAAGAATCTCCAAATTACAGAAAGAATATAAGTTGACTGGGAATCACAACAATAAAAAATATATTTCTGTCTATGCAAAACTAAGGCATTACAACACAATGGTTCTACCAGAAGCACTCTACGCTCAGAAACTACAGTGATTCATAGTAATTCCAAGATCAGAGAGACTGAAAATCGAGAAAGAAAAGTTCTGAGGAAAGTATATGGACCAATGTTTAGTGTTGGAGTTTAGATAAAGAAGCCAAAAAGACAGATCTACAAAGAGATAGAAATTAACGGACAGTTTAGACAGAGGGATGAAATTTTATGGACGTATCGGCAGTATGAACAAGAACAAGCTCACAAAGAGTATTTTTGCCATAACAAACACTCGCAAGAACAAGACCAATAGGCCGCGCGGGATTAGCCGAGCGGTCTGAGGCCGCGCAGTCATGGACTGTGTGGCTGGTCCCGGCAGAGGTTCGAGTCCTCCCTCTGGCATGGGTGTGTGTTTTCGTCCTTAGGATAATTTAGGTTAAGTTGTGTGTAAACTTAGGGACTGATGACCTTAGCAGTGAAGTCCCATAAGATTTCACACACATTTTTTTTTTTTTTGAACAAGACCAAATCGATCACTGAAACAGAAGAAGACATTAAGGAACTGGAAATCACACAAGCGACATAAACAATAGAGAACAGTTCGGGAACATCAAAAGAAACATACGCTTAAACAAGAACACACCGAGAAAAGAACAACAAATAAATGGTTGGAAGTACGTAAGAGAGAGCACAGCGAGTGTATGGAGAGAATTGGGGAAGAACGAAGGAAGAATAAGAAATCATGACTTCTGAAGTTAAAATGCTCTCTTAAGGCTGGTAGAACGTCAAACGGGAGGACTTCGAACAACAGAGGCACCGCAAGACATTTTAATTTCCAGTCTATAATATTACAAATAAATTCATAAAATCTTTCACGGTAAATGATGACAGCCAAAACAGTTGCAGGATAAAGATTTATTAAAATTCTTGACTACGGTTTCGGTATATCTAAATATACCTTCATCTGAAGTAAAATACCCTGAACAGGAAGACACTTTCATTAGCAAAAACTTGGCATCTGAAAGGAGAAAGAAAAAACACTATAGCTCCAATAACCGTAAAATTACCGGAGTATTAAGGGCACAAAAACTTTTAGTCTCTTACTAAAATCACATCCTGCTATGGGGATTAATAAAACAATTGTGCCAAAGGCGTCGTCAGTAGTTAAAACATCATCTCCATTTACACAACATGATTGTGGACAGAGGGTCGATGCGAACACAGCATAGCACCAGTACTTCGCCCATGAACTATCGTGATGAGGGTGTAAAAGCCCTGTAAAAAAAACAATGACTTAAAACAGAGAGATGGGAGCATTATCTCTAGCATTAACCGTAAATTAAAAAATAATGAGGCTCTTATCACTAAATCTGATAAAGGAAATTCGCTGTTTGTAGCCCATGAAAGCGAATGTATTACTAAAACTTTGGCCTTTTTCGAGGAAAATGGGATATTCGAAATCGAGCATATCCTACCCTTACATTACAAAAGCAAATTAAGGATATTTTAGGCAACGCTAAAGATCTTATGAAAGAGTTTCAAATGAAAACTTTAATTAATATGAACCCCAGAGCACCTACCCTTAGAGGTAAGTTTAAGGTACACAAAAGTCAACATCCGATTCGTCCGATCGTTAACGGAATAAAGAGTCCACATCAGAAATTAGCGAAATTCTTACACACTAAAATTAAAGAAACCTTCGTTTTTAAAAACAATTACTCTGTTAAAAATAGTATGGAGGTAATAAACAAGCTAAAATCGGTAGATATCACCTCTTCCTCTCGTTTGGTTTCTTTCGACGTCGTAAGTTTATACACTAATGTTCCGGTGGATATCGCTCTTAAAGTTATTGAAGATAACATTCGACAACATAGAACTTTAAGTGAGTTGCAATTGTTGAAACTTATGTCACTATTGCAGGTTGTACTAGATTATAATTACTTTCAGTTTAATGGCAAAATGTATGAGCAACCATTCGGCTTAGCCATGGGTTGCCTGTTAGCTGGTATCTTGGCTGACGTCCTTGTGAATGCGTTAGAAAAAATCTTTTTCAAAAATATTCCTGTGTTGGGTAATATGATTTCTTTCTATGCTCGTTATGTTGATGATATAATATTTCAAGGGAGTGAGCAAGATCTACAACAAATGTTTCATGTTTTTAACAGTTTTCACGAGAAAATGAATTTCACAAAAGAGATGCAAAACAATGAGAGAGAACTCCATTTTCTTGATTTGAAACTAAAGTCATCTGGCAACACTATTAGCTTCGACATTTTTCGCAAAGAAACTTTTTATGATAATATTATCCCAGCAGATTCTTGTCATCCTCAAACTCACGAAATTGCCTTCTTTCATTCTGCAGGTCATCGTGCTGTGAGCACACCTTTAGAACAGAATTGTTTAGAAAAAGAAATATCTTTAGTAAAATCAATAGCTACCAACAATGGATACGACCCTAAATTAATTGACCAAATTGTTAGGAAAAAACAGCTGTAAAATGTTCAACCTTAGGAGATAACAGGGCGAAAACGAATGAGGGTAATAAGTTTATTTCTATTCCATTTTTGAGGAACGTATCATATAAGATAAGAAGACTTCTACAGAAACAATACGGTTACAGAGTTGCCTTTTCCGTAAATAACAGCCTGAAACAAAGAGTGATTCATACTATTTGAGCACGGGAAGAACTTGGCACTAAATCCGGAGTTTAAAAAATTACTTGTAACGACTGCTCAAACTATTACATTGGACAGACAGGTAGACCCATTAAAGTAAGGTACAAAGAACACATGCTAGGTAAAAATGGGGAAAACGTACATAATTCCACGTTTGCCGAACATCTATGGCTCTTACAGCATACGACACGTAAACTGGATGACGTAGAATTGCTTCACGAAGCGAGTAAGGGTTACAAACTGGATCTGCTCGAAGAATTACAGATTTTTAAGCATCTGTCTCAAAAAGATGGTTTTGTTCTTAATGAACAGGTGCAGCTTGGAAACAAATTTTTTTTAGACAGTTTCAAACCCCTCCTTGCTTTAATGTAATATAGTCTGGCTGACTAGAAGTTGGTTTTCTTGCCTGTTGATGCCGGTGAGATGCGCTTTTCCTGTCTTGTTCGGATTTTAGGTATTTTTGATGTTTGCTGTTTGTGGGTTTCGATGTGTACGTGTGGTTAATTGACTGTTATGTTTATATTCAAAACGACAGATGGTTTCGTTTTACTTTAACATTTTGGTTGTTTTCGCTAGTATGTGTTTTACCGTTTAATTTACGCGAGATTCTCGCGCATAACACTAGTGCCCTCTCTCATTAGATGTGTTCCGTAGCTCTTTAGGTGTGTTCCGTAGCGCAAGCTTCATCTGCTTGGCACTAGGACACAGGTAAATTGGTTTCATATTTTTTATTTTACGTAGATGTTTTTAAATGGTTCTGATATGTTTTATTTATTAAGACAGAAGGTTTGAATTAGCACAACTTTTAATAATTTTGACGCGCATGTGTATGTATCCACGGATTTTAATGTGCGCGAGTGTCTGGCACATACCACAAGTGCCCTCTCTCGGCGACACTGTCTGCCCTAGGGCTTTCACATCCTCGTCACGATAGTTTATAGGCGAAGTACTGATGCTATGCTGTGTTCGCATCGACCCTCTGTCCACAATCATGCTGTATAAATGGAGATGATGTTTTAACTACTGACGACGCCTTTGGCACAATTGTTTTATTAATCTCCATTGCAGGATGTGATTTTAGTAAGTGACTAAAAGTTTTTGTGCCTTTAATATTTTGGTAATTTTACGGTTACTTAAGCTATAGTGTTTTTTCTTTCTCCTTTCCGATGCCAAGTTTTTGCTAATGAAAGTGTCTTCCTGTTCAGGGTATTTTACTTCTGATGAAGGTATATTTAGATATACCGAAACCGTGGTCAAGAATTTTAATAAATCTTTATCCTGCAACTGTTTTGGCTATCATCATTTACCGTGAAGAATTTCAACATTTGCTGTTTCAGCCATGTTTAAAATCTTGAAATTCATAAAACTTTGTCAGCATGACCAGGAAGGATTCATGATTCACACACATGGCAGTGGAAGCTCAAAAAGGTAACAAAGCAATTTTTTTACACTTGATATTTCATCATGTTTTCACTTACTATTGGTTGCATTTGTTACTGTAGGCACACTCTTCTTCATAAGTAAGAGAGATTCTTTGATGAATTTTACACAGCATACAAACCATACTTACAGGTGGTTGTAACTCTAGAATTTTCCAAGTCCATTAAAAAGTGTGGTAAAATTGAGATAATTAACTACAAAATTTCAGTTTTTTCTAAACATGAAGTTTAAAATGTAACAGTTCATTCATTTTTCATAAATTTATAGCAACAAATGCAGCCAATAGTAAGTGAAAAAAAATGATGAAATGTCACATGTAAAAAAAATTATTTTGTTATGTTTTTGAACTTCCACTGCTATGACTCGAAGCCTTCCTTGTCATGCTGACAACGTTTCACGAATTTATTTGTAAAAGTATTGACAGTGGAAATTAAAATGTCCTGTGGTGCCTCTTCTGCTCCAAGTCGGCCCATTTGACGTCTTACCCCCTTTCAAAGCGAATAATCGGAAAATAATAACAATAACGTATAAAGGGGGAGTCAGCTGCTCCAACCAATGAGTGTTATGCAACCCACAGTGCCTTCAAAAACCTCATGCAAGATTTTCATATTGTCTCACTCGATACGCGCAAACTGTTAGACCCAGAGAAACAATGAACACGATCTTATTGTAGCAAATTTACTGTAGTTATATTTTGTAGTGAGATACGTTTTCAATAGAGGAATTAGTTTTCGAATTATTCAAGAAAAACGTACAAAAGTGACTTTCACACTAGTATTTCTTCAATAACTCGGAAGCCGTGGCCTGCTCCCGTACAAAATTTAGCTACATTAAATTTTCTACAAAGATGCCCTATTCATTTTTTCTGTAGGACTAAGAGTTCACGTGTAGCAAGCGAGAGAATCAGAAAATCTCGCACATTGTCTTTGAAGGCGCATAAAATCCATCGGCAAGAGCAGCTGAATAACGCTGTAGATTTGGGGCGTTTTATACTTCCCATTGTAGGCTTGTACATAGGGGTTATAGAAGAACTTAGCAGATAACGTTTCCATGAGGAACCCATGTACCGTTTGGACAGGCCTATAAGTTTGGAGATCAGACCTGTTTCATATCTCCGCTTCAAGGTGGGAACTCAAATCGGGAAGAGACGGCGCTGTTGTCGTTTCCTATTGTATTTATGACATCACACACCATTTTCGTCTGACAAGGGGAGGCCGACAATTGTGAAATTCAGATTCGATTCATACTGCGCATAATAAAAGCTCATGGCCAGAGTTGTAATGTGGCAAAGCACCAAGATGCACTTCTCAGCCGTTGTCGAGAAAATCGACAGTTAAAATAAACCGTTTCGGTGAAATACTCTCTACGATTAATAATTTTCTACAGCGTCGTGGCGCAGCGGTAAGCGCTCGGGTTCGTAATCTGAAGGTAAACTATTAATGAATTGCTTATGCATGTTGGTGAAGGCGGATCGCTCTCCAATTGTACCGCCTCCATTTTTCCGTTTGTTTAACAGGGTGTACCAAAGCTCACACGTCCGCACTGATTTCCGACGATGTTATAACTTGCGCTCGGGACCGCATCTACCTTCTTTCGAAGTTAGCAGGCAACTACGCTGTTATGCGGCGGCTCGTTTCGGCCCATTCAACATCTGTCCTTCAAGTGTAACGAGCGAGTAACGGAGTTTATATTTCATACCTGGTTGGTTGGTTTTGGGGAAGGAGACCAGACAGCGTGGTCATCGGTCTCATCGGATTAGGGAAGGATGGGGAAGGAAGTCGGCCGTGCCCTTTCAGAGGAACCATCCCGGCATTTGCCTGGAGCGATTTAGGGAAATCACGGAAAACCTAAATCAGGATGGCCGGACGCGGGATTGAACCGTCGTCCTCCCGAATGCGAGTCCAGTGTCTAACCACTGCGCCACCCCGCTCGGTATATTTCATACCTGCCACAGCAAATTTGTGTTCGTGGGGTTTCTATTCTAATTCGAACGTTTGACTTACGCTATACGTATTCGTTTCGGAATATCGTTTCTACGTCTTCCGTTAACTATACGTGGTTAACATTATGAAGACAATTAATGACATTTGTGAAATACAACTTTCTTTGCGGAAAACATAATGATATATATATATATATATATATATATATATATATATATGTGTGTGTGTGTGTGTGTGTGTGAGTATGTATACACACATTTGAATTACAAAAAACAAATACAAAAAAAAAAGGTTGCATGGCGGGAGATTCGATCCGGTGACCTTCGAATTACGAACCCGAGCGCTTACCGCTGCGCCACGACGCTACAGAGAATAATCAATCGTAGAGAGTATTTCACCGCAACGGTTTCTTTTAACTGTCGATTTTCTCGACAACGGCTGAGAAGTGCATCTTGGTTCTTTGCCACATTACACCTCTGGCCAAGAGCTTTTATTATGCGCAGTATGAATCGAATCTGAATTTCACAATTGGCGGCCTCCCCTTGTGAGTAAAACAACGACTACGAGAAACTCCTAGGTTCGCAACTAGGAGGGTTGACCGGGGTGCTTGACTCAGAAGAGCACATCCTTCGTCACGTAAAAAAGAACCTGATGACTAGTACTCGAAACATTGCCCGTGCCATGGACTCCTGTAAAGGACACACGTCATAGCTCGTTGCCTACCTGTGTGCATACTGTGAAGCAGCAGAAGAGTGGAAAGTAATCCAATCTTCAAACTTATTTTTCCGGATACGGGTTACTTCTCAAAACTACTAAGTCCTTCTACAACACGTAGAAGCCTGCACTACGAACTGTGAAACACCCAGTATGTATACAGAGCGTTCCCCAATTCCTGTAGAGGAAACCTGGTAGATAAAGTTTTGATAAGGAACAGTCCTAGTAGCGAGATCTAGAATGGACTATCCAAACCGAAAGACGTAAGTCAAGTGTCATTCGAGTAAATCATCAGTAAATTTTCTTCCTCATTACCTTTCATCAGGAACTTTATGCTGATGAGTTCCTACAACGTGTTCATCTTCCACATCTTTTACTAATGTCTTTGAGAGACAACAGCAAAATTCACGTGTATTGCTTTGTATATCCGATGTATAAACTGCTGCAAAAGTA
Source organism: Schistocerca americana (assembly GCF_021461395.2). Classification (NCBI taxonomy): domain Eukaryota; kingdom Metazoa; phylum Arthropoda; class Insecta; order Orthoptera; family Acrididae; genus Schistocerca; species Schistocerca americana. Next base: position 136,766,040 of record NC_060123.1, read on the forward strand.
TCATTCCGTGTAACACCGCATAACGGTTTTGCTACAGACGGCTCCTGCAGCAGGTGCCTGCGCGCCCACGTTACGTGAGAGAATGTCGCCTCAGATCAATAAATCAGACGATTGTCACTGCTAACTACGGCCGTTATGAATCATTTTCCACACGCACATTCTATTGGCCTCGGTTACTGCAATTACGACCCGCGCAACAATTGCATATATTGTCTGTGCGGCGCCTGCCTACTTGGTTTCGTTCACACACGTCTCGATGTGCATAGCCGGAGAAACTCGTGACGGGAATGCAGTGGTCTACGGAAATGTAAACCCGTTTCAGGTAAGAGCATAATGCGTACGACACTTAAGATACAATAAGTTTCACAATGTTGTTGTTGTTGTTGTTGTGGTCTTCAGTCCTGAGACTGGTTTGATGCAGCTCTCCATGCTACTCTATCCTGTGCAAGCTTCTTCATCTCCCAGTACCTACTGCAACCTACATCCTTCTGAATTTGCTTAGTGTATTGATCTCTTGGTCTCCCTCTACGATTTTTACCCTCCACGCTGCCCTCCAATGCTAAATTTGTGATCCCTTGATGCCTCAAAACATGTCCTACCAACCGATCCCTTCTTCTAGTCAAGTTGTGCCACAAACTTCTCTTCTCCCCAATCCTATTCAATACCTCCTCATTAGTTACGTGATCAACCCACCTTATCTTCAGCATTCTTCTGTAGCACCACATTTCGAAAGCTTCTATTCTCTTCTTGTCCAAACTGGTTATCGTCCATGTTTCACTTCCATACATGGCTACACTCCATATAAATACTTTCAGAAACGACTTCCTGACACTTAAATCTATACTCGATATTAACAAATTTCTCTTCTTCAGAAACGATTTCTTTGCCACCGCCAGTCTACACTTTATATCCTCTCTACTTCGACCATCATCAGTTATTTTACTCCCTAAATAGCAAAACTCCTTTACTACTTTAAGTGTCTCATTTCCTAATCTAATCCCCTCAGCATCACCCGATTTAATCTGACTACATTCCATTATCCTCGTTTTGCTTTTGTTGATGTTCATCTTATATCCTCCTTTCAAGACACTGTCCATTCCGTTCAACTGCTCTTCCAAGTTCTTTGCTGTCTCTGACAGAATTACAATGTCATCGGCGAACCTCAAAGTTTTTACTTCTTCTCCATGAATTTTAATACCTACTCCGAATTTTTCTTTTGTTTCCTTTACTGCTTGCTCAATATACAGATTGAATAACATCGGGGATAGGCTACAACCCTGTCTCACTCCTTTCCCAACCACTGCTTCCCTTTCATGCCCCTCGACTCTTATAACTGCCATATGGTTTCTGTACAAAATGTAAATAGCCTTTCGCTCCCTGTATTTTACCCCTGGCACCTTCAGAATTTGAAAGAGAGTATTCCAGTTAACGTTGTCAAAAGCTTTCTCTAAGTCTACAAATGCTAGAAACGTAGGTTTGCCTTTTCTTAATCTTTCTTCTAAGATAAGTCGTAAGGTTAGTATTGCCTCACGTGTTCCAACATTTCTACGGAATCCAAACTGATCTTCCCCGAGGTCCGCTGCTACCAGTTTTTCCATTCGTCTGTAAAGAATTCGCGTTAGTACTTTGCAGCTGTGACTTATTAAACTGATAGTTCGGTAATTTTCACATCTGTCAACACCTGCTTTCTTTGGGATTGGAATTATTATATTCTTCTTGAAGTCTGTGGGTATTTCGCCTGTCTCATACATCTTGCTCACCAGATGGTAGAGTTTTGTCATGACTGGGCCGGCCGGAGTGGCCGTGCGGTTCTAGGCGCTGCAGTCTGGAGCCGAGCGACCGCTACGGTCGCAGGTTCGAATCCTGCCTCGGGCATGGATGTGTGTGATGTCCTTAGGTTAGTTAGGTTTAATTAGTTCTAAGTTCTAGGCGACTGATGACCTCAGAAGTTAAGTCGCATAGTGCTGAGAGCCATTTTTTTGTCATGACTGGCTCTCCCAAGGCCATCAGTAGTTCTAATGGAATGTTGTCTATTCCCGGGGCCTTGTTTCGACTCAGGTCTTTCAGTGCTCTGTCAAACTGTTCACGCAGTATCGTATCTCCCATTTCTTCTTCATCTACATCCTCTTCCATTTCCATAATACTGTCCTCAAGTACATCGCCCTTGTATAAACCCTCTATATACTCCTTCCACCTTTCTGCCTTCCCTTCTTTGCTTAGAACTGGTTTGCCATCTGAGCTCTTGATATTCATACAAGAGGTTCTCTCCTCTCCAAAGGTCTCTTTAATTTTCCTGTAGGCAGTATCTATCTTACCCCTAGTGAGATAAGCCTCTACATCCTTACATTTGTCCTCTAGCCATCCCTGCTTATCCATTTTGCACTTCCTGTCGATCTCATTTTTGAGACGTTAAGTTTCACAATATGTTTAAAGAAACGGAAAAAAGGAGTGTATGAGTTTTTCTTTAGCAGTATCAAGAACGATGGGAACTGAAATGTCTCAAGCCATCACTTTGTCATCTGTGATCAACGTCGTTCATACGCTCAAAATGACTTCTAGCGAAAGACAGACCTCCTACGGATTAGGCCTTAGCCCTATCGCGACTTCTGCCTACAAGGCAGTACCATGATCGTGGAACATGTGATTGGCATGTCGCCAATCCCTCCGCCATTCAAACAGATCTTCATTTGACCCAACAAGGTTGAGTGAACCCTGTTCCGAACCTCCCTATCTCAGAAAAAATCCGAGGAGGTACTGGAAATCGAGCCCGGTTCGTTCTGCACTGCACGCAGTGACGCTATCTATTCCGAATCGCAGCGTCACAGACCTTAGTTATTAAGAATAACCTTTAAGTACTATTACCTTTCATAGACCTTCCCCAGGTATTTCTAAGATTGTGACTCTTTTTGCCGATGTTTACATTCTTCTGATATGAAAAATAGTATCTAACGTATTCCATGTTTATTTCTTCAATAACTATTTTTGTTCTTACTCGAAAATTTAAATCACTCAGAGTCAAACACCTTTGCAGTGATATTTACAATAAGAACCCTACATTATTACTATTACACACCTCCACTGCTCTGTGTAATAAATATGCCACAGCAAAGATAATTCTATTTATTCATGCACTAGCGTAGCGCCCGCTGCTTTTCTCGCGTAGACTGTGTAGTCTACACCGATATTTTTTGTTTTTTTGTTATAGAGTTTTTGTGTTGTATACAGATTGTAAGCCCTTCTAAACTTTTCATGGTCAGTTTTTTGCAGGATGTACCAAGAAGCGGTTCTGGTAGCTGGAACCTAAGGCTGTGGTTAATCATTCCTTTTCCGTTCTTGTAGTGTACTTACGGGACTGAATTTCCAGAAAGACTGAAACATGTAGTCTTTATTTTTAACCGAGAAGTCAAATACCTGTTTTTATAGATGCAGCTTTAGAAGTGCTAAAGTAATTCTTTAAGAAAGATTTAATTAAAAAAAAAAAAACTTTCACCCTTTATCTTACCCGCTTAATGGTTGAATTTTCAAAAATACTTTAACATGTATGCTATTTTTAAATTTCTGACTGACAAACCAAATAACCAGTTTTCGTATCTCTTGCTTCAAAATTGCCTGTATCACTGACTTAAGTTCAAAAAGTTTTCATCCCCTATTTCACCCCCTTAGGAGTGGAATTTCGAACAGTCCCTTCTTAAACGATTCCCGCAATATAAATTCGCGCCTTCTCCAAATTTCATGTATCTGTACTCAGTGGTTTGGGTTGTGTGTTGATGAGTCAGTGAATCACTCTGCTCCTGTTTAACCGTCGTAGGAGGTTGAATTTCCATAAACAGTGAAAGAAGTACTTTTTCGTTTCCAGCCGAGAAGACAAATACCAATCTGAACAGATTTACCTTTAAAAGTTCTTTCACAATGAACTATTTTCCTAAAACCTTTCACCCACATTTCGCCCTTTTTAGGCGCTGATTTCCAGTAACAGTGAAATCTGTATTTTTTTCTATTTCTAAGGAAGGAGCCAAATTCAAATTTCATAAGTTTAGCTTTAAAAATACTTTCGTAATGAATTATCTCATAAATCATTTCGGCCCCTATATCATCCCCTTGAGGGCTGAATTTACGAAAACATTGAAACATGTGTTTTTTTTTTTAAATTTATAACCTAAAAGGTCAAATACCAGTTTTCAGAGATGTAGCTTTAAAAATTCTTTAGTAGTTCTTTAATAATGACCCATACGGTTAAATTTGCAAAAATGCTGAAACACGTATTTTTTTTCTTTTAGCCAAGAAACGAAATGCCAATCCTCGTAGACTTAGCTTCAAATTCGCCTTAATAACGACGTATTTTCAAGAACCCTTTCGTCCCCTTGGAGGCGGAATTTCGAGAAATCCATTCTTAAACGACACCTAGAGTATAACCTCAATACCGTCCTCAAATTTCAAGATTGCATCCTTAGCGGTCTGGACTGGGCAGTAATGAGTCAGTGAGTCGGGAAATTGCCTTTTATATACAGATATTTTTCTCGAGGCAAATGCTTGAGTTTACATGTCCTACCGCAGTGTTGGTGATAGACTGACATATTACACAATTTTCAGTCTGTGCCCGAAGAAATAGTAGTTTTCTCATTCAGAACTCCTATAGCTCCTATGATGTAACTAAATCTCTTTTTTTTTTCTTTTTATCTGCTGTGACAATACCAAATCCATAACCCAGGCTCTCTTAAAATATGTAACTGTTCAGACTGCTCTTACTTCGTTTTGTTCTTTTCAGTATCAAGGTACTGTCCGTACGAAACTTTCATTCCTGGAAATCGATTTGATCCTTGGAAGTAAACGGTCTGCATTAGATTTTGCTGTGCTGCTTAAAAATCTTGCATGTAATTTATAAGACATATCTAGAAACCTTATTCACTTTAACTGGTATTCTCTGCTCTGGCTAATTTACTAAAGATAAATATTACATTCCTTGGGGATGTTCTTTGAATGTTTCAGATTTCTCCAGGGCACTATACGGAATTTCTTAGCTCGATATTTTAATTGTTTCATAGAACGCAAACATTTTCAAAAATTTCTCAAACAAGAAGCAACAAATGAACGACAAACCTTGAAGACAATTTCTCCGATTGATTCCAGTAAGGACCGTTGATTCGTAGGAGAGGCAGATGTATTTTATAACTTGGAAAGTCTATTACATACTTTTTAAACTGTTGCAAAACGGAACAGTACTGAAACATCCACGATACCTTAAGAAACGCATGCTGATTCGTGGAATTATCTTCTCTGGGAGGGAAAGTGCTCTGATAACACAAAGGTGTTAGGTGTCAGTTTCCATGCCAGCCACTGCTTAAATCCAGTAAAAATCATCACCAATGGCGACGACTAAAGGCTCCCAGGCTGGCAGTATAACGTACCACCCTCATTCTGCGAAGGGCCCTGCTGAAAAAGGGCGGAGGAGCGTGTAGAGTCTAGGGCACCCTCTTGCCCTTGGAGCGGAAAACTCTTCCAAAAGGCAAGAAAGACACAGCGTTGGTCAACGACGCTTAGATGTAGAATGAATATTCGCAGGAAATATTTCTTGTAATTGGGGAGTGTCACGATAATCACTCCATTGGCAAAATTCCACTTTGCGGAATACCAGTAGGGTACTTCTGTCGGGGAAGTGACCAAGAGGGAAAAGAAGTAGGCCACCTTCTACAAGCCAGCGAGTGGAATTTCCGAAATGTGAATGCGGTAGAGAATCTAGAAAACCTGAAAATGGCAATGTTGAGGCTGTGGAAGTGGTCAATTAATGGAATGGAAACAAAATTAGGTTTTTGCTAGTCAGACAAATACAGGATAATGTCAACAGAATCCTGAATTAGTACAGTGGGAGAAGGATTTGTGATTATTGTCAGCTGGATCGAAACCAGATCAACGCCAACTACAGTTCAGTTTGCATACCCAACTCTCAAACAGAAGGCGAGGCGAAACGGAACGGGCCTAAAATGAAAATCTTATTATCTTTGGAGAATAGAACACTATATTATGTGGTGGAATAGAAGTCTGTGTTGCGAGATTATACGGAATCAACAATAAGGAGAGGGGGAGAGAGAGGAGAAAGACTGCTGGAGCTGCTGAATGAAGTTCAGCTAGCAATAGCAGATACGCTGGGTTAGATTGTGGCGAGACAAAGATCCCAGAATCGGGTATGAGATTACGACGTACACAGCAGCAGATATATAATCAAATAACAATTTAGTAATGATGAAAAATGGATTGTTTTAGAGTATAATCAGGAAGAATCAACGTAGAAAGATGTAATTAGGAATGATGATATTCATTTCAAATTCTCTGTAACAGTAAATTGTGTGATACTGAATGTTACAGGAAACAGTCACGGAAGTTGAACAGACGGCTATAGGTTTAAGAAAGATAACTGCAAAGACAGTGTGGGTAACAGAAGAATTGTTTCAAAAATTAATAGAAGCCCAATGTAGCTAAAATTTTAGAAACCATATGGGGAAATCGAAAAGGAAATGGGCGTCCCAAAGACAGCTTCAGCATATGGAAAAGTAATAAAACTTTCCCAAAATTTAAAATCAATCGTGTCAACATTAAGAGTGCACAAGAATTTCATTATTAAATGCAAAGGGGAGGGGCGATAAGTGGAGAGAGTGGACTGAGGGCCTCTACGGCGAGGGGTTGGACAGCCTCCTAATGTGACAGAAAAGAAGTGGTTGTCGATGTGAGGGACGTAGACGACCCAGTAATGGAGTGAGAGTTTGAAAGAGTTTTGGAAGATTTACTGTAAACTAGGCGGAAGGGGTAGATAACAATTCTCTAGAATTTCAAAAATTGTATATTAACATTTCAAGTTATTTGTGTAGCCAATCACTTATTAGTGGAACATTTCCCAAGTGGTTCAAATACACCGAAGTTAAGAAAGGTCACAGAGAAATATCGTTAAATTTCTCGTTTTCCAGAGTTCTCGAAAATTTTAGGAAGTGATACACAATCAGCTTTTTAATCATCTGATAACAAATAATGTGTTATAAAGTTCACAGTTCGATTTCCTAAAGTGTTCCGATATTGAGAAGGCTATTTCCACATGCAGGGAAAATGTATTTGCTCCATTAGACATTAAATTACAATCTACCGGTATATTTTGTTCTCTGTAAAAGACATTTATTATTCAATAAATTTAGGAAAACACACAGTACAAGCAGTTCACAAGTCCTGAGAAGTTCCCCCCAGTGTATGCCAGAAATGTGATAACAGGTAGATAGAGGAGGTTGACAGTGTTAGATTTTTGGTATCACAGCTTGATAATAACTGCATCTAGGAGAAGCAAACCACAGAATTGCAAAAGCATCGAAACAAATCTGTATTTACAATACAGATGCTGTCAAAAATGAGCATACTTTAGTTACTTCAGTTCCATGATATCATACAGGGTACCTCATCAAAATCTTCTCACTGAAAACGGAAAGATTATTGTGGAGAATCAATGAGACTGAAGACATAATCATCGGACTTCCGGAATAACATTATCCTCGCAATTTCAGTGATAGTAAAAGGAAGAAGCTGTTACATGATGATCATTATGACTACTGGAAAAGTAAAGTCACCAGCGAGGCAGTTCTCACGGGATACTTCATAATGGAAACAGTACACATTAAATATCAAGACACACGGAATACTATGGGATGTCGAAATAAAATTGAGTAGTAGCGGAAATGAGATTAGCGACAAACTTAAAATCACAACTGGGGATGAAGCAGTAGACGAAGTGATGTAATTTGGTACCTTGGAACCAAAATAACTCGTGGCGAATAAAGCGAGCACATAAAAATCTGTCGGCCGTAGCAGGGAGAACATTTTTCGCAAAAAGAAGTCTTCTAGTAACGGAGACGGGCTTTAATTTGAGGAAAAAATTTCAGAGAATGTACTTCTGGAACATAGAATTATGTGTATTTTAATCATGGCCAATAGGAAACCAGGAAAAGAAAGGAATCGAAATGTTAGAAGACGATACTGAGAATTGTGTGTAGGATACTAATACGTGGAAAACACTAAGTCGAATTAGGAGCCAGGAGTAGAGCATATGTTAAAATACGTGCGAGCTGTAGAGCGCAAAAGTTGTAGGGGCAGATAAAGGCTTGGATGTATACAACCAGTAAAAAGAGATTGATCCAAGAGAGGAAGTCGTGGCGGATAGCGTCAATCCAGTCAGAAGACTGAAGGAACCCCCCACCCTTCCGCCCCCCTCCTTTCTTTCCACCATGTTTTGGCCAATGCCGGCAGCTTCAAGGATCTAAACTTTTAGTTTTAGAAATTATTACTTTCTTAATGTGATCGGTATCTAGTTATTGTGGTAGTATCACCAAACTGCCAATATATCGACAGTTTTTCTGTGCGGAAGTTCGTCAGTCAAAGAATAATTTTCTCATTAGTACTTCTCGTTTGATGTAGAAGATTTCGGAGATTCGAAATGAGGTTTATTTAGTGGTGTTCCACGAAGTCGTTGTATGTTGTACCTCTCCATTCGGAAAATGCACTTCAGATCCTGGTAATTTGGTCCGTATCGAGTTTGTTTTATGCCTGTACCGAAGTGATATATTCGTAACCAGATTAGTACCCGACTTTGCCTTATTAGGTATTTCTCCCAGTCTTCTCTCAGTCTATCTCCGCCACCCCCTCTCTCTGTCCCAGTCCTCCAGACCCTCTCTTTGTCCATCTCCTCCAGCCCCTCTCTTTGTCCATCTCCGCCTCGTCCCCCTTCTGTTCATCTCCTCCTACTCCCTTTAATTCCGTCTCTTTTTCCCCCTGTCTCTGTCCATCTCCTGCTCTTTTATTTCTCTCCCATCTCCTCCTCTCCCCTCTCTATGTTCATTTCCCCTCCCCTGCACTGTCCATCTCATCCTCCTCCTATCAGCGCCCATCTCTCCTTCCCCCTCCCTGTCTGCCCATCTCCTCTTCCTGCCTTCTCTCTCCACATATTCACACTCACCCTAATAGGAGGCTGGTGGTTCTTATAACTACAGCATTTTTTTTCCAAATTGTAACTAACATATGTGCCAGATTTGTTGCAATTGTTCCAGGGGCTTAAGATGAGCTTTCATCCGTGGATTTGCACGCATACACACGCGTAAAATGTATTTCACACATATTTAACACATTTCATGCGAATTCGCACACATATTTCATTTGTATGTCTAGCAAATTTCGCCTGTAATTTCATTTTAATAGAGCTCAATATTTATGAAGTCGTATCTCTTGAAATACTTGCTGTACAATGACATAATTATGCTGGCACATCCAGTGGTATGTATGCCTACTGTCTAAAAGATATGTTGCGAATAGAGTTAGTAGCAAAGAAGTAAAAAATTAAAACACCATGCGTGATGCGGCAGGTTCTTACGCATCTCAGTGTTTACAACGTCACATATGCTGAACTATCATCTGCTGAACTATGTGTCATAGAATTATATGTTTTTCTAGGTACATTCAGTGGATTATGTGGATTCTGTCTGCGAAATATGTTGCGAATAGTGTTAGTAATAAAGAAGTAACAAATAAAAACGTCATGCACACGCCGCAGTTTTTTCTTGCATCGCAGTATTTGATGTCATTTGTCCCGAACTATGTGTCGTAAAATGATGTGTTTCTGTAGGTACATTCAGCGGCAGATGTGCATACTGTCCGCTAAAAGTGTTGCGAATAGGGTCAGTAGCAACGAAGGAATACATTTAAACTTCTTGCATGATGTGATAGTTTTCCACGCATTCATAATTATGACGTCATATCTCCTAAACTGAATGTCGTGCAATTATGTAATTTTCCTGATACATTCAGCAATATGTGTGAATGCTGTCTAAAAAATTTGTCGCTCTTGCAGTCTGTAATTAAAAAGTAATAAATTAAAACGTTAAGCTTCGTGCGGCGGCTTTATCGAATGAACAGCAGAAATGTAGCAAGCGACAACCATTTTTTCCTTTGTGCATATCGTTTTGTCTTGTTATCATTTTGTGACGGTAGTCAGTCAGAAAGAATTCCGTAAGGGTTTGCAATTATGTGTAAAGTTTGATTCAAGTCTGAAACTACTCCCATTCTCAAAGAGTGTGTGACTAAAATATGGGCGTTCTCGCGTCCTGAGCGATGCTGATTTTCACCAACACCCCCACCCCTTTGACAGGTGTGTGGTTCTTACCCCCGCAGTGATTCTTTGGGGACAGTAAATGATATGTGTACCAAGTTTGGTTGAAATCGGTCTTGTGGTTTAGGGGGAAATGTGGGTCACACTTATATGTATACATACACACATACACATCTACATCCATTTTTATAAATTGTATGGATTAAAAAACAGAAGTGAACTTTTGTAACATGTGTCATAAATATTATGCAGCACAATATCATGCAAGATGATTTTCAGAAAAAAAGACTTTCTACAACATGGTAAAAAACGGCAAAAACATGGAATTGATACAACTAAATGGATTTACATGCACAATTTCAGTGTCAGCAAAATGAAGTAGTGTTGATTACCAGCATGTTTCTGGCAGTATACCGCAAAGAAGAACATAATAATGAACTCACTAGTATGTTTGTATGTATTGAACTGGGGACCTAGGAACGACGGAGAAGCCTCGTCCGCGCCGTAGCCCTCAGTGGTTCACAACCCCACAACAGGCCACAGCAGTCCACCTACCCCACCGCCGCCCCACACCGAACCCAGGGTTATTGTGCAGTTCGGCCCCAAGTGGAGCTCCCTGGGAACGTCATATTCCAGACGAGTGTAACCCCAGTGTTTGCGTGGTAGAGTAATTATGGTGTACGCGTACGAGGAGACAGTGTTCGCGCAGCAATCGCCGACATAGTGTAACTGAGACGGAATAAGGGGAATCAGTCCGCATTCGCCGAGGCAGATGGAAAACCGCCTAAAAAAACATTCCCAGGCTGGTCGTCACCCCGGACCTCGACACTAATCCGCCTTCCCGCTCGGGAAGCAGTGCGTTAGACCGCGCGGTTAACCGGGCGGGCGTCCATAGTATGTACTCCAGTGGCTATTTATACTACCTGCTGTGTGAAATTTCGTATTAGGATATCGATAAGGAAATTTGGCTCTTGTAGGATTTCATGTCCATACCTAGCCACAGGTGGTCTCTAGTTAATTATAGATGTGAACGCCTAATAAAATACGTCGTGAGTTCGGCCATTCGAAGATGCGTCGACTACAGTGTAGCAGCCTGGTGTGCAATGACCACTGCGAAGAGTGGAAGAGCTGTTTTGTCGGTTGTCGGGATGCCGTTCGGCCCTCTCACCTGGACTTTGTGCATTTGGTTGGTCGGAGGAATAAGATGGCTGCTCCAGACAGCCGACGTACATGAAAACTAATGCAGCTTAGAGCAGCTGCAGGTCGCGCCCTAGCGTCGGTCCAAGGCGTCCTTGTGCCACAGGCGTACTCAGTCAGATACTGATCTCTAGCTCATGCGACGTGGTGGCTTGCAGTGCTGAGTCACCGGCAGCTGAGGCGCCAGCTGGTGGCCACTGAGGCTAGCGCACCATTCCCTCAGGCCACAGGCCCAGCAGTGCGAGGAGCTTGCGACGTCTGCATACTTCAGGTGTGCTGGCTCAGTTGTGGGACGAAGTGGCGCAGTCGGGCTAAGTAGTAGGTGAGTCTAGCTGGGAATCGGCCCATGGTGAGGTGCCAGAGGCATCCAGCTATGAACCCCAGACCTGTCTCTGGCTGTCGGCGAACGGCACTAACGAGTGATCCAGTGACTCGGTGGCTAAGAGGGCCCCAGTTCCGTCCTCGAACCATCAGGTGACGTCCGGATCCCCTCGGGAGACGGTCCTGTCAGAATGACGGCAGAATGGTAGTGACTTCACGGCGGAGGCCGGCATGATGGTTGACAACTCGATTTCTCACTCCTTTGACGCATCTCAGCTCCTTTACTGCATCAAGCTCATCTGCCTAGGCTCGTGAGACTACTCTCTTCCCTTCTTTGAAGAATTCGGGGCACCTGAAACTAGTTAGTTCTTTACAGTTCAGTGTGGACACATCTGGTTAGTATTTTGTTCGCAACATCTATTACAGTCTTTCTGAAGCTTTCAACAACTAAGACAGACCCCCAGACACATTTGAAATATCTCCACAGTTTGAATAGTTCCAGTCACTAGTTGTCCCTGAAAACTCACACTCATCTTGAGGACGAATACCAGAGATGTGTTATCATACGTACACTACACAAGTTTAAGTGAACTTTTCGTGGTTCATTCGCTGCAGTAGTCTCTAAGCTTTCTCGCTGAGAAGTCCATAACTCTTTTTCGTTGTATCTGGTATATGTGTGAGAATCCGGAAGGCGCTTTCAACAGTATTCACACTAACATCACAAATCTTCGTACCCACCCGTTTCAGTGTATTGTCCCCCACGACACAATACTTAATCTTAACAACGAACCAGTCCTCTTCCGCAATCTAGTTATCTCGTCCTTCAAGTGACACTGTCCTAATGAACTATTACGCCTTGTCACTACGTAGTAAATCATAAGCACAGAAGTTAGGAAAGAAAATCTTAGCATGAACCATTTACAAAAAGAAGTATGTGATAACGTCTCTTTGGCCTCATTTCCGATCAGGAAGTCCAGAGAAACATCGCTTGAACCTAAAATTTCACCTTCATCCCCAAGAGACCAGTCCAGCATATCGCGCTTCATGAGCGCAGCCGATTTTGTAACGAGGGTCGATGGCTATCGTGGACAGTTAGGCAACCGGTACGATGGCGGACATAACTGATCGCTATGCAAATATTAGTTTACTCAAAGGGGGGGGGGGGGAATTAGAACCTTTACAAGTGACTTCTAGCGATGTTTGTTGGAGGAAAACACATCTTCCTCAGCGTGGGTACCAGCATAGTCAGCTTTAGTCACCAGTTCCCGACTAGCTGTTTGCAGGAGTATATACTCACTATTGTCTCAGCATCAGTGCAGGAAAGATTGCATGTGAACCAAGAAGTGATGGAAAAAAGATATTGAGAATGTAACACGAACATCGGTTTTGTCTCCTCTTTGCAGACATCACCTTTCTCTGTCAGATTTTTACCAAGGAAGAAATTCGAAGACTTTCAAAGTTTCAGTGCAGATGAAGAGAAGTCAATAGTTTTTTTTTTCAGTTTACTCATCGCCGCACAACTGCGGTTAATGAACTAATAAGTAAAGCTGTCTTCAGGAGAATGTACAGTTCGTCCAAGAAATGTATTAGCATTACAGCAAAAGTAATGCGAAAGTGGTTGTAAGGTCTTAATTGATTGAATCAGATGGGTCAAATTACACGTCTAGTTGGCACGAATTTTCCAGTATCGTAGACATTTGGAGATCTTTTTCCCGCTTGAAGATAAATACTGGTTTCGATACAGACACCACATGTTCTCACTGAGCAGTCCTATATACACAGAAAACTCCAGAATGTGAACGGATATGAAATAAGTGACAGCAGCCATGCGTGCAGGTGCGTGATAACTTTTACAAGAGGATAAACCAGCAGCAAAGGCAAACAGGGCAGTGAGAGCCAAGAAACTGTGATCACTGACGTGAATTATCACAGAATAGACGAGATAGATGAGGCGGACAGGCGTGTACAAATTACAGAGCTTTGGAAACAGATCGATGATGAAGATAATGGGACACGTAGCGTAACTGTGAACGTAAGTGAATCCAGTTGACACTACATTTGATGGAGGTAAATGTGGAAGTCTGCCTGAATTTTCGAAACCAGTGGAAACACGTTTTGTCTTAGATCTATCGACTAAATGGCTCTGAGCACTATGGGACTTAACAGCTATGGTCATCAGTCCCCTAGACCTTAGAACTACTTAAACCTAACTAACCTAAGGACATCACACACATCCATGACCGAGGCAGGATTCGAACCTGCGACCGTAGCGGTCGCGCGGTTCCAGACTGTAGCGCCTTTAACAGCTTGGCCACCACGGCCAGCTCCTGTCTCTCTGTATCTCCTCAATGTCCAAACAACATCGCTTTGATTAACTGTTTTATTTTAAATTTTCGTATTTCTTCTATTCTAATTTGAACTGTTTACAGGTATATAAAGAATGGCTGGCTCTTGTAAACCTACACAACTGACCCCGCCGGGAATCGAACCCGGGAACCTGGGATCTATCGACAGAAGATCAAACTTAGACGTATTATTATGATAGGTAAACCGATAATCAGTTCACAGAATGGTGTCACGCCTCTTCCCCTTCGTGTGAGAAGTTTTAATAGCCAAACATCGGCAGAGAAAGTCGTGGTAATGCGTTTATGGACTGTCAAGGGCTTCATTTTTGAATTTCTGGAATTTTGTCAAGATATCAATAGTTAGCGGCACACTGAGTTCAAAATGGTTCAAATGGCTCTGAGCACTATGGGACTTAACATCTTAGGTCATCAGTTCACTAGAACTTAGAACTACTTAAACCTTGAAACGTCCCCTTTGAACAATTATACACGACTGTCCTTAAACTGACACACAATATTTTGTTAGCGCAACGCAATCTGACTTTCAAAATTCCCTACAAAAGAATGGCCCTGACTAACATTAAACTATACCTTTCACAAATCACTTACCTCACAAAAATCTTCGCTGCTCAAGCTACTGCAATACAGCGAGCGCCACTACTGCCAGCTAAATAAAAGATTCAAACTATGGAAGGCACTAACTACTGATAGGGATAGTTAGCAAATGAAAGATATTAATAGAGAACAAACAATGTATTTACCTTGATATCATCATATATAAATATAGCAGTTCATGACAAATTTCAAAACTCCGCCATCTCTCTCCCCACATCCACCACTGCTGGCGGCTCACCTCCAACTGCGCAACGCTACGCGCTGTTCACATCCAGCTGCCGCTGCCCAACACTACAATGGCAGACAACAATGCAAAGCAGCCGCAGACTGCACACAGCACAACCAGTGATTTTCATACATAGGTGGCGTTACCAATAAAAAAAGCTAAACAGCCTACTTACAACCTAACTAACCTAAGGACATCACACACATCCACGCCTGAGGCAGGATTCGATCCTGCGACCGTAGCAGTCCCGCGGTTCCGGACTGAAGCGCCTAGAACCGCACAGCCACCGCGGCCGGCGGCACACTGAGTCCTTGTAGAAGATTAGAGATTTCATTAGGAGAAAGAGGCAGCACAAGAGACTGATGGAAACGAAAAATCGCAAGACAATACAGGACGGCTCAACTCTTTACTAGTACCTTCCGCCGTGGAAGTCGAACACGCGGCAGAACAAATGGACGTGGTCAGCCCATAGAGGGCTCCTCCTCCGCGGCGGCTATTCCGCGCAGCGGCTCTCGCGCAGCGAGGACGGCACTGCTAAGCCACGTGCAGACAGCGGCCAATAGCCGCTCCCTCCGGTTTCGTATATAGGGAACCGCTCTGCCCTAGTCCAGTCAGCCTGCCTGTTGTACAGGCTTTAAAATAACAATAAAGAAAAAAAAACCTAGTCTCCAGTCCCCCTCCTGGATGACGAACTTCACCAAGACATCTACCCTTCCTTCCAACTATACCCTGGCCTTGTCCCCCCCCCCCCCTCCCCAGGGCCCACTTTTTCCTCTTCCCTCCTTCTCCCAGAGCGGATTTTCCTCCTTCCCCCCCCCCCCCCCCTCCCCTGAGACCCTGCACCCCATACTTGCCTCTTTCCTTCCCACATCCCTCCCTACCTGGCCCTCTCCAGCACGCACACCGCTCATCTCCCCCATCTCTTCCCCTCCCTCCCTTCTTCCGGTCTCCCTCATCTCCTTGCGCCTGGCAGATCCTCTGTTTTGATCATCGTCAGTGTGCCAAATCAGTGTTGTGTTTAGTGCTGTTTCTCCTGTGCGTCAAGAGGTGTGATTTTAATTGTGTACTGCCTTGAGGTTCGCCGTCAGTGTTTCTTATGTGCTACGCCATCCATCGATACCTTTTATGCTCCAGTCATACTGTGCCTTGTGTTCTTTTAATTGTCGTAGTGGGTGGCCTTTTGTGTGTGCTACTTTTAAACAGTTTTAACAGTTTTTTATCTCCTTTTTATGGTCACCCCGTTTTTTGTCTCTTGCCTTCCATGATGTTCCCCCTTTTTTATATCTATGTTTTCTCTCCTTTGTTATTTTTAAATGACTTCTATTGTTTGTTCTATGTCTTTCTGCTTCGTTTCTATCTAGGCGGTACTGCGTTCTGGTCGTTGCTCGTTGTTGACATTTGCCTGGCTCTGGTTCCGAGTAGATTTACGTTTGGTGTTTGGTGTTGTGGTTTCCACACGCCTCCGTTGTTTATCTCTCCGATCGCAGCCCAAGGAGTTCCCGCTGTTGGTTGTGGTTACTACATCTTTGGTAACAAAAAATGGCTCTGAGCGCTATGGGACTTAACATCTGAGGTCATCAGTCCCCTAGAACTTAGAACTACTTAAACCTAACTAACCTAAGGACATCACACACATACATGCCCGAGGCAGGATTCGAACCTGCGACCGTATCGGTCGCGCGGTTCCAGACTCTAGCGCCTAGAACCGCTCGGCCACTCCGGCCGGCTATTTGGTAACAAATAATGTTTTTGGCAAACAAGGATAATTTTCGGTACCCCCATCTGCCCTAGAATCCGAATATGATTTGTACATATTTAGTCCCATGAAGCCGGCTGCGGTAGCCGTGTGGTTCTAGGCGCTTCAGTCCGGAACCGCGTGACTGCTATGGTCGCAGGTTCGAATCCTGCCTCGGGCATGGATGTGTGTTATGTGCTTAGGTTAGTTAGGTTCAAGTAGTTCTAAGTTCTAGGGGACTGATGACCTAAGATGTTAGTCCCATAGTGCTCAGAGCCATTTGAAACATTTTGAAATCCCATGAAAGATAACGATTTGGCTGCACAGTAAACGTGAAAGTTACTGTGACGAAGAGCACAGCACTTTTAATCTCTGATTCTTGTCAAAAGAATTTTTGAGTTTTGGTTTTCGATGGCGTAAATCGTGAACATAACCATATTACGTCTCAAATTTGTACAAAGAATGAGAATCTCAAAACTCATGTATATTTTGAAAGATTTACATGTGTTAATAAAATAATTTCTTCAATTTAATAAACTCTGATGGAGTTATCGTATCAGATATATTCCCTAAGTATAACAAAATATAGTGATTGTCAGGGGTAAACTGTTTTCAGGCCCTTGACTCCGTATTATACGTAATGATGGACCCACGTTTCTTTACACCGGCAAAACTTTGCAAAAGTGCTGTTTTTGAGCTGACTGTCATAAAAAAGAACCGAAACTGCTCGCATTAGTACCACTGAAGCGTTTAATGGACTACTGGGATGTTTTAAGCAGCTTACCAGAGACATGCTTTTAGGCTCCATCGGAAGACAAATTCGTCATCGCCCCTGTGGAGTCTAGCGGAAAACGACTTGCAGAAAAATTTTGAGAAGGGGAAGTAACGAATGCAGATTGTGTTAACGTAACTTCGTCCTCTTCGTAGACGACGATCACTAAATCAGCGTATCTGGTAAGTGCACAAGACCGTAGCATCAGTCTCGTTACTTTGAACGGTTCGTGTAAGAAGAAAGCCACCTACTTTGCATGATGTAGCAGCTTTTTACGGATCAATTTGACTTGCATTCTAGAAGAATATTAGGGAAACACATTGTCTACCACTTATATCATGAAGAAACTTAACTTTAAAAAAGTAGTTTCTCGACTGTATTTGTAATGTATCGATTTATTGAGACATAATTTTCCATACAATGAGTTTATCAGTCATTTGTGTAACAGATCGATTGCAAAGACTTTAACTTCCATAGATACGATTGCACTGCTTGGACGCATGGAAGGACATATCGTCTCTGAGTATTAAGAAATGGTTCAAATGGCTCTGAGCACTATGGGACTTAACATCTATGGTCATCAGTCTACTAGAACTTAGAACTACTTAAACCTAACTAACCTAAGGACAGCACACAACACCCAGTCATCACGAGGCAGAGAAAATCCCTGACCCCTGAGTATTAAGAGAAGTGTTGTTGAGGAAAATAGCACGCGGTAGGCAGATGCCCGTAGTGGGAAGAGCCATTCGTAATTGAGGCGGTGATCGGTTGGCTCAGCTGAGAAGGTCTGTGACAGAACAGGTGGTCCCCGTTTTAAGATGGGGAAATTCTGTGAAGTGGAAAAAAGTGGAGAATAGCTAAGAATTGAAAATTATTATAGAAAAGATTTTTGTAATTTGATTTTGACACAGAAACGACTCAGCAACCAAAATCTATCTGTCGCATAGCTTTGCGTGATTTTAGTGATTACTGTGATTTGTTAATTTTCACTGTTGAATGATTTCGAGTGTTAGTTAAAGTCGACGATTATCATTCGTATCTCCAAGGTATTAGCAACTTCCATCCACCTCTGTTAGTTAAAAGGAGATTTTGACTTTAATAATTTAAAAGTGAAAGTGATAGGAACTTCCTACTTCAGTAGTGCTTGGTGTTTGTGATATGTTTAAAAAGAATGAGTAATTTTATTAAAAGGAGTGTCAATGTTAGGTTTGCAATTTTGAGAAAATTAAGTGCGTTCTGATTTCATTTTATTTTTCATTTATAATCAACTCTCCCTTTCCTTAAAAAAAAAACATACATTTTGAACACCCTTTGAACCCAATGAGTACTAAGAAAACTGTTAGCAAACGAACAGAACGACAAGCGGTAGATTACAGCACGCAGCGCAGCGCTATTCTCTTTCAGCTTATTACGTCGCAACAGCACTGTCCTTGACAGCTATGCTGACGTAGAACACAATCGAGCGTCGCTTTGCAGGTAAGACGTTATCAGGGCCTAAATACAGAATCCATCTGAGAGGAGATTTCCTTGTTGTGTCCAGTGAAATAAATTAGACCTGAACTCATTCTCGACCCCTAATGTATAGTTACTGTGAGTGAGCATTTCCATGACAAGGTTAGTTTCATTTAATACTGCCAATGTTCAAAGGTCCTTTCAGTAGAAATTTACAAATTAAATAATTGCAATTTTATCATATAGTTTCCCCAATTTCCCATCATTAAAAATTTTTCATTAGATGCTTTCAACTTTTGTATGATTTCTCATACACAATATTTTTCGGCGCAACTCAAGAATATGTTTGTAGAAATATGCTCTGTCACTGCAATTTATCTGACTGATTTTTTAAAAACTTTTCTCAGGGTAACGTCTTGGATGAAAGTCGAAGTACAGCCATATATTAATTCTCCACGCGAAATACTTGCTTAATAACACAGAAAACTACTTTCGTCTGTGTAGATGTAATATTGCATGATTATTATAGAAATAGGAAAGAAAAAGATGAGGATCTGACGTTCCGTCGACGAAGATCGTTAGTGGCGGTTCACAAACTAGAGGGAGCCACCCTGGCATTTGTCTTAAACGATTTGGGAAAACCACTAAAAAAATCTAAACCTGGATTTTATTCACTTCAGTGTGAGTCCAGCTTATTTCTCGGTGAGTCACCTCGCTTCGTTATCACTGAAGTGTTGATCACTATCTTTGTTCGGTCAAGGTTCAGAAATACCATCGCTCTACGAGGACGCAGCTGCTTCGTGCCCAGTTTTTTTTGCCGAGAATAACCTGAACTCTTTTAAGCTGCTGTGCGTGCAAAATCTTGCAACCTTAATAGACATGAACTGAGGGGACAGAAGTCATGTGATAGCGATATGCACAAGTACAGGTGGCGATAGTATCGCGTGCACAAGGTATAAAAGGGCAATGTGTTGGCGGAGCTGTCATTCGTATTCAGGCGATGCACGTGGAAAGGTTTCCGACGTGATTATGACTGCACGACGGGAATGAATAGTTTTTGGGCGCGGTTGGGTAGGTGGAGCTAGACGCATGGGACATTCCATTTCGGTAATCGTTAGGGAATTCAGTATTCCGAGATCCACAGTTTCAGGAGTGTGCCGAGATTACTAAATTTCAGGCATTACCTCCCACCACGGACGGCAGTGGCCGGCGGCCTTCACTTAACGTCCGAGAGCAGCGGCATTTACTCAGTAACAACAGACAAGCGGGAACAGATAATGACGAATGGAAATGCTGGCACTTCTTGACCTGAGTGTTGAAACAGTTTCATGGAGCTGTCTGAAGCTCGCAAAGGAGTTGGTTTGCAGTCCTGAGGGGTGTAAGGCAGTTGGTATGCTCTCTGAAGCAGATGAGATGTTTCAAAGTGTTTAACAAAAAATGGTTCACTATGGAACTTGACATCTGGGGTCATCAGTCCCCTAGAACTTAGAACTCCTTCAACCTAACTAACCTAAAGACATCACACACATCCAAGCCCGAGGCAGGATTCGAACCTGCGACCGTAGCAGTCACGCGGTTCCGGTTTGAAGCAATTAGAACCGCTCGGTCACCACGGCCGGCTTATTCACGTTCCAGTTTCGTAGAAGCGAACTGCTGTTTGGTGAGCAAGATTCCTCATATCTAAGCCTGGTGCCATTAGCTAACCAGAGGTGGACTATAATAAGCCACCTATACCTGAATGAAATTAATTGCTTTCATTTCTTCAGATACTTGCATTGTGATGATTTCATGTCAATTTCTGGCTGTTGATTCTTGTTAGTTACCCATTTTACCTTTGTGGAGATTATCGGCGGGGTTGTAAGAACCCAATGAGACGTAGGTTAGGAGAGTTCGTTTTTCAGGCCAATGGTCGGATCTCGGCACCTTACTAAAGCTACAGGGCGTTAATTGTTGATTTTGTAGTTGTCACAAGTATAACCTATCTTGCGGCTCAAAGCAGGCTTGGTCACTATTATTTAGACTAACTTTAATAGTGTAATAGCAGAAAAAATCGATGAAGATACGCCAACGAATTTCGTAGTCAACCTTCGAGTGATACACAACGCATGTCGCACGTCAAGTTTGCGTGGCTTATGACCGTGACCGCGACGCCAATAAAGCTCTGATACGACACGTAATGAAAGTCCTCCTGTGTATACACTGCAACCGCAGCTGCAACAAACAGACGATCAAATGTAGTCCTTCAAAGAACTACACACGACTGTAAATTCTGCCCAAGAAAACATAATTATATTCTTGGCCATTTGAACTGCGCCACCATAAAGTAGCAAACAACGAAATTTTAATCATTGTGAGTATACTGTGTAGTAGAAAAATACCTAACTAAACTCACTGGTGGTGGACATGGTGCGGAATTTAGTACACAGAGATTCTTCCGCGTCTTGCAGCGATAGGGGCTCTAACCTTGTTGATTATCGAGTCAGACTGAGCTTGGGTAATGGACAGAGGTACACAGTGCCAAACTGCTCCTACTCTATGCCAGGGTTCATTAATCATAATGGCTGCTGAATGGTGGCGTTCCAGACTCTCGGCCGCCCATGACCAGGCGTTTCCTATGCGTGAAAAATCTGAAGAACGTGCTGGGCAGAACAACAGTCGAACACACTTTGTACCGACGAAGGTTAGGATAGCACACTCAGAATGTGGTCTTTGTAATGAACTACTGGAGCACTGCTGTCTTTAGTTCTCCTATTTGCGTTAATAATTTCCATAAATGTACTTAAAATCTGTTCGTTTTGTTTGTTGGTATCACGTAATCCGAGGACAATGCAGACAATGTATTCCAACGATGTTCCCTCCCAATCAGCGTCTGACGGTGCTGGTCACTTCAGCAGACGGAGCCGACGGTTCTTATCCGTGAGAACTTCGTCCCACCTTTGTCTTTAACCTCTTTATTCATTTTTAATGAACAGCGAAACGAAAAACGTTGCAGAAAGTGAAGAAGTCACTGTTTGATTCTCGAGATGGTAAAACGTACGATATTAGTGATATACCTCTGTATCGTGAGAAAATAAAACGACCAGTTATATCGTTAAAAAAAAGAACTGGTGTTGATGAAGTCATTCTTGATTAATGTAGTCAACAGTTATTTACATGAATTTTTTATTTATTTTTTTAACTGTCTCAAATCTTCACGTTGGAAGTTGATATTATGAATTAACGTGAAAAGACAGTCCACAGAAGATACTGTGGTCATGTCTTATTATTGAAATGTTTTTGAAAAGTGTTTTATTAGACAAGTCAGAAGTCTGACGAAACAGAATTTTTCATAGTTTTGATCTGAAATTGTTTATCCAGAAGAGTGACCTGAAACCAACGATTTCACTAAACTCAGTGATTCCAAAGATGATAAAACAGAACTTTTTATAAAAAATGATCGGTGATAAATAGTCGTAAATTCAAAATCTCTAAAAAGTGCTTGTGATCGACATAGTACCAAGCTATCGATCTCAGCATACACAGATCACCTGGGCTTTGCCTTGATTTTTAAGGACGTAAACTATTTTGCTGACTAGAAAGTAGTTCCCGAAATTAATTAAATACGTACTAAGCTTGCTTGTTCAAGATTAATTGTCTGAAATATTACGGCTAAAGCTGTTTGAACATTGGATTCATGACGTTACGCTGCAGCGAAGTTAAACAATATCGCTGATTGACAGAATTTCTCTCAAGTCAACGTTTCATTGTTTTACATAATTTTCTGCAGCTTGTGACCTTCGAAGACGAATTATACGCCACATTTTAAGACCTCTTCTCTCTGGGCCAGATAAAACGTAATCCAGAATAATAATACCAGTATAAGGCAATATTAAAGAAGAAAGGATTCGTACCATTTCGATAAACACGGTCACGTCTTCATGCATCGTCTAACGGAACTGGATA
The DNA here is from genome assembly GCF_021461395.2 of Schistocerca americana. Taxonomy (NCBI): domain Eukaryota; kingdom Metazoa; phylum Arthropoda; class Insecta; order Orthoptera; family Acrididae; genus Schistocerca; species Schistocerca americana. The sequence continues at coordinate 136,788,774 of NC_060123.1, forward strand.
CCTCATCTTGCATATTTTGTTGAAAGATAGCATCACGAACACCTTGAAGAAAGACAGAGCCACTGGCGGTGGGACATCAGAAATACAACCTTTGTCCTCGAAATTGCTAGCTATGCGAACCAGCGGTGATGCGTGATCCTGAGCCCTTACACTGTCAACGAAAGCAATGTTTCAACATCTGCTTCTCGTTTCTGGTACACCAGGGGTGACAGCACGACTCTTAATAACGCCACAAGGGAGCGGCGATCCATATGAACATGAGTCAGTTTTACTGTTGCAGAATCACAGAACACGGGTGTAGATTGATAAAAATCTATGAGAGAAAGCAAAGTTCATTTCCCCGCCCTGCTGCTAACCAATCGGGCTGTGTAGGTGGTCGTATTTTTTACGCTCGCGGCCGATTGTTACGTTGCACTGCCTGCTCTCTTGACGCAAACATATTACCTGACTCAAGGAACGTGACGTAGCTGTTCGATCCTACACTGCCGAGCGAGCAATATGTCTGCCGGCCGCTACTCTCACGAAGTCGCTGATACCATGCGTGGCGTTTAGTATGACTGCCCTGAACCCATCGATTCCGTGTTCGCGAGACAGTCGTGGGATCCTGACCGACATGAGCAGGAATGTGAGAGTGCTTTTTTTTTTCTGGGTCTGATCGGCTGCGAAATGGAAAGAACACAGTCGCCGCTTCCATTTACATACGTCGTGGCGTGGTACCAACTTCTCAATACTCTCGTCATATAAGGCAGCCTGCTGTGCTTTATGCCAAGTCTCTACAGTGGTCTGCAATTTGTTGCATGTGCCTCAGAGCCAGCGTTTCATGTCAACAAAGGGATGAAAGCGGAGAACATTCCGATTCTCTTGCTCTGAATTGCCCTTCGTAGACTATTTTCTCGAATCGCTTGATACGAGGTGCATTCAAGTTCTAAGGCCTCCGATTTTTTTTCTAATTAACTACTCACCCGAAATCGATGAAACTGGCGTTACTTCTCGACGTAATCGCCCTGCAGACGTACACATTTTTCACAACACTGACGCCATGATTCCATGGCAGCGGCGAAGGCTTCTTTAGGAGTCTGTTTTGACCACTGGAAAATCGCTGAGGCAATAGTAGCACGGCTGGTGAATGTGCGGCCACGGACAGTGTCTTCCATTGTTGGAAAAAGCCAAAAGTCACCAGGAGCCAGGTCAGGTGAGTAGGGAGCATGAGGAATCACTTCAAATTTGTTATCACGAAGAAACTGTTGTGTAACGTTAGCTCGATGTGCGGGTGCGTTGTCTTGGTGAAACAGCACAAGCGCAGCCCTTCCCGAACGTTTTTATTGCAGTGCAGGAAGGAATTTGTTCTTCAAAACATTTTCGTAGGATGCACCTGTTACTGTAGTGCCCTTTGGAACGCAATGGGTAAGGATTACGCCCTCGCTGTCCCAGAACATGGACACCATCATTTTTTCAGCACTGGCGGTTACCCGAAATTTTTTTGGTGACAGTGAATCTATGTGCTTCCATTGAGCTGACTGGCGCTTTGTTTCTGCATTAAAAAATGGCATCGACGTCTCATCCATTGTCACAACCGACGAAAAGAAAGATCCATTCATGCTGTCGTCGTGCGCCAACATTGCTTGGCAACAAGCCACACGGGCAGCCATGTGGTCGTCCGTCAGCATTCGTGGCACCCACCTGGATGACACTTTTCGCATTTTCAGGTCGTCATGCAGGATTGTGTGCACAGAACCCACAGAAATGCCAACTCTGGAGGCGATCTGTTCAACAGTCATTCGGCGATCCCCCAAAACAATTCTCTCCACTTTCTCGATCATGTCGTCAGACCGGCTTGTGCGAGCCCGAGGTTGTTTCGGTTTGTTGTCACACTATGTTCTGCCTTCATTAAACTGTCACACCCACGAACGCACTTTCGACACATCCATAACTCCATCACCATATGTCTCCTTCAACTGTCGATGAATTTCAATTGGTTTCACACCACGCAAATTCAGAAAACGAATGATTGCACGCTCTTCAAGTAAGGAAAACGTCGCCATTTTAAGTATTTAAAATAGTTCTCATTCTCGCCGCTGGCGGTAAAATTCCATCTGCCGTACGGTGCTGCCATCTCTGGGACGTATTGACAATGAACGCAGCCTCATTTTAAAAGAATGCGCATGTTTCTATCTCTTTCCAGTCCGGAGAAAAAAATCGGAGGCCTTAGAACTTGAATGCACCTCGTACATCCGCTGAGCAAGAACAGACACCACCACCTCACGTAACTAATTCTCCTCGATGGGCTATTAATCCACAACCTTCACTGCGGATACTCAAGTACGCTGGACCTCGTGCAGAAATCTCAAAGCAGCGAGCGTGGAGGACGTGGACGGGGGCTGTGGATAGGTGACATTAGATGGGAATGTGAGTGGGCAGAGCTGCGTGCTGAGGTAGTCCGCGCAGGTGCGATAAGGACTGTGCCCGAGTGGTGCAGTGGTTGACGTCTCTCGTAAGCACGAGATCCCGGCATCGAATCCCGGTCCGGCACGCGCTTTCGCTTGTCGCCACTGGTTCCGCATCAAGTTCTGACGCAGCTGACAACGATAATTCCTTTCGTTTCTTCCCCGTCCACCTTCAGTTTACATAATCATGCACCATTGCCGCACTTTCCTGTCGCTCATGACTGTTATGTGGGCTGCATGGAAATCAGGCGGAATTCCTCAGCACGAAGCAATCGAATGACAGCACAGACTTCATAGTAGGCAAGAGACTTTATTGTTCTCTGTATCTTTACGTTTTCACTGAGCGCTCGTAACTGAAAAGTGTGACGGCTATACTACAGGCACTGCGCAACACATCTCTTCGAAGTTTCACGTATTTTAGCTGTGGCTTTTGATACGTGGTACTTACTGAAATGAAGGAAAACCTGGAAGGGAGAATCCAGCAACATAACTTTCTTTTAACACAACCTGTTTATTTAACAAAATACAAACTGTGTTATACAGATAATCGAAGCATTTAACAATAAAATTTTCTTTAACAAAATGAACAAATTTGGAAAATTATTTTGACCTTAAACTTTAAGCTGAGTAAGTTTTTAATCTTTGCAGAAGAAATCTAACGTCCTGTACTGCAAAAAGCAAACAATATGACAATAATTACAAGACGGCCGGACCTGCAGCCCGCCCATTTTCGGGTGAAACACCTGTGTTTACTACCACGATCGACAGAGTCTGTCTTATTAAATGCCCTTCTGCAGCACATGAAAACTATATAAGTACCATTGATGACAAGAGTCATTCAATTGCTCAAAACAAATGACTTAACTTTTAATTTAAAAGCTGTATGTCGAAAGGTTCGAGTTCAGATGCGCCCGTGTGCTTAAAGGTTAAACAGATTAGCAAACAATATCACAATGTTAAGGTGTACTTCAAAGCAGTCAACCTCTTAATTTCAATGAGCAACCATGGTGCGACTGGATCCCAACCTGTCCCTTCTGACAATTGACTAAAGCCTGGTGACAGTTGGCTGTTAATATTTTCAGGGCTAAAATGATTGTCCGTTATTAAGACCGCTCTAAAGGAACGTCTTAAAACACTTATTACAAGAGAACTCACTCAACGGAACCACAAGATCCAGCTAAAATACATCAATAACGACTCGGTCTTTCAAACACGGAAACAAACAGGTTAGTACGACAGGTTGTTCAGATTATAACTAATGACTGAGAAATACAATTACAATCAAAGAATTGAACCGGTTAACAGGTTCACACAAGTTCCCTCTTTTGTTTAACGGCAACCTGTGCCTTAGTACAATTATTCTGGCTGTATTTACGACCAATTAGAACATCAATGATCCGGTACAAACCAGAAACGAAAGGCAATACAATAGCGCGACAAATTTTCAAACGACAACTAGTGTCGTAATACAATACTACTGCCTAGCCGACCGAGTAAAACTCCAAGGGTCGGGTACAAACCAGAAAATAATAAGGGAGGCAGGTAGACAATGAAACAAATCACCACGAGGATTACATAATGTTACTCCCCTTTATCAGCAAGCAGTTCCATGGATCCATGAGACGCCGCAGCAGTTACTGAGTGGTACCGACGAAAGTCAGGTAGAAGAGGGCAGCCAGGCAACGAGCGGTCGTCCGACACGAATGTTGCCAACCAGCCGATGGGATGTCGGCCTGCTGCCTGTAGTCGACAGTGATCCCTGTGAAGTACTCCGGTGTGTTCGCTCTGTGCGGGCCCTCCTTGCGCAGCTCGTGGCTTCGGCATCTCGGATCTCGTGACCACCTCTTGCCGCGACGCTACCGCCAATCCCCAAAGTTCGTGCCTCACTCACGGGCCAGCGAACCTCGTATATACAGGATGGTCCATTGATTGTGACCGGGCCAAATATCTCACGAAATAAGCGTCAAGCGAAAAATCTACAAAGAACGAAACTTGTCTAGCTTGAAGGGGGATACCAGATGGCGCTATGGTTGGCCCGCTAGATGGTGCTGCCATAGGTCAAACGGATATCAACTGAGTTTTTTTAAAATAGGAACCTCATTTTTATTACATATTCGTGTAGTACGTAAAGAAATATGAATTTTTTAGTTGGACCACTTTTTTCGCTTTGTGATAGATGGCGCTGTAATAGTCACAAACATAAGGCTCACAATTTTAGACGAACAGTTGGTAACAGGTAGGTTTTTTAAATTAAAATACAGAACGTAGGTACGTTTGGACATTTTATTTCGGTTGTTCCAATGTGATATATGTACCTTTGTGAACTTATTTCTGAGAATGCATGCTGTAACAGCATGATTACCCGTAAATACCACATTAATGCAATAAATGCTCAAAATGATGTCCGTCAACCCCAATGCATTCGGCAATACGTGTAACGACATTCCTCTCAACTCCGAGTAGTTCGCCTCCCGTAATGTTCGCACATGCATTGACAATGCGCTGACGCATGCGCAGCGTTGTCGGTGGATCACGACAACAAATATCCTTCAACTTTCCCCACAGAAAGAAATCGGGGGACGTCAGATCCGGTGAACGTGCTGTCCATGACATGGTGCTTCGACAACCAATCCACCTGTCATGAAATATGCTATTCAATACCGCTTCAACCGAACGCGAGCTATGTGCCGGACATCCATCATGTTGTAAGTACATCCCCATTCTCTCATGCAGTGAAACATCATGTAGTAACATCGGCACAACATTACGTAGGAAATCAGCATACATTGCACCATTTAGATTGCCGTCGATAAAATGGGGCCAATTATCCTTCCTACCATAATGCCGGGCCGCACATTAACCCGCCAAGGTCGCTGATTTTCCACTTGTCGCAGCCATCGTGGATTTTCCGTTGCCCAATAGTGCATATTATGCCGGTTTACGTTACCGCTGTTGGTGAACGACGCTTCGTCGCTAAATAGAACGCTTGCAAAAATCTGTCATCGTCCCGTATTTTCTCATGTGCCCAGTGGCAGAACTGTACACGACGTTCAAAGTCGGTGCCATGCAATTCCTGATGCATAGAAATATGGTACGGGTGCAGTCGATGTTGATGTAGCATTCTCAACACCGACGTTTTGAGATTCCCGATTCTCGCGCAATTTGTCTGCTTCTGATGTGCGGATTAGCCACGAAAGCAGCTAAAACACCTACTTGGGCATCTTTTTTTGTTGCAGGTCGTGGTTGACGTTTCACATGTTGCTGAACACTTCCTGTTTGCTTAAATAACGTAACTATCCAGCGAACTGTCGGGACACTTGTATGATGCCGTCCAAAATTCCGACCAGCATACAAAGCACACGCCCGTTGGGAATTTTGCTCACAACAGCCATACATCAACACGATATCGACCTTTTCCGCAGTTGGTAAACGGTCCATTTTAACACGGGTAATGTATCACGAAGCAAATACCGTCCGCACTGGCGGAATGTTACGTGATGCCACGTACTTATCAGTTTGTGACTATTACAGCGCCATCTATCACAAAGCGAAAAAAGTGGTCCAACTAAAAGATTCATATTTCTTTACGTACTACACGTATATGTAATAAGAAATGGGGGTTCCTATTTTAAAAAAACTCAAAAAAAATGGTTCAAATGGTTCTGAGCACTATGCGACTTAAATTCTAAGGCCATCAGTCGCCTAGAACTTAGAACTAATTAAACTTAACGAACCTAAGGACATCACACACATCCATGCCCGAGGCAGGATTCGAACCTGCGACCGTAGCGGTGGCTCTGTTCCAGACTGTAGCGCCTAGAACCGCACGGCCACTCCGGCCGGCTAAAAAAACTCAGTTGATATCCGTTTGACCCATGGCAGCGCCAACTAGCGGGCCAACCGTAGCGCCATCTGGTTTCCCCCTTGAAGCTAGATAAGTTCCGTTCTTCGTAGTTTTTTCGTTTGACGCTTATTTCGTGAGATATTTGGCCCTGTCACTATCGATGGACCACCCTGTACATCAGCAAGAAAGGACCTTCTAAGGACACAATCCACAGATACCAACTCTTCGTCATAGATTTTGGCAATGAAGCCACAAGAGGGATAGTCGATACTACACCTGAGACAATGGTGCCGGACAGAACAATCTACTAATTCAATGGCGCCACGGTTCAGCTTTAATTTCGCGACTTATGATAGACGTTCCTTCTTCATCTTACAGGAGGCGTAACATGATCTTCTCACAAACAACCAATATTCGCAGCCGATTTCCGAATGAGAATACAGTTGCATATTCTTTTTTACTGCAGGCAGAATCTGCGTGGTGCAGTAGCGCGGCGTAGCATGGACTTAACAAGTCGTTGAAAGCCCCTGCAGAAATGATGAGCCACGACGCCTCTGCACCCGCCCATAACTGCGAAAGTGCTGCTGGTGCAGGATTTTGTACAAGAACTGACCTCTCGTTTATGTCCCATAAATGTCGATGAGACTGGGTGCCCAAATCATTTGCTCGAATTGTCCACAATGTTCTGACATGGCGCACTGTCAACTATAAAAATTCCATCTTTGTTTAGGAACATGAAATCCATGAATGGCTGCAAATGGTCTCCAAGTAGCCGAACATTAAGATTTCCCATAAATAGTCGGTTCATTTGGACAAGAGGAACCAGTCCATTCCCAGTAAACACAGATCACACCATTACGGAGCCACCACCAGGTTGCACAGTGCCTTGTTGACAAGTTGGGTCAGTGGCTTCGTGGGGTCTGCGCGACATTAGAACCCTACCATCAGCTCTTACCAGCTGAAATCGTCTAGAGTCCTATCGATATGGCCATGAGACCAAGAGAGGCGCTGCAGGCGATGTCTTGCTGTTAGTAAAGACACTCGCGTCAGTCGTCCGCTGCCATAGCCCACTAAAGCAGACTCTGGCGCACTTTGCTAACGGATGCGTTCGTCCCACATTGATTTCTGCGGTTATTTCATGCAGAGCTGCTTGTCTGTTAGCAGTGACAACTGTACGCGAACGCTGCTGCTCTCGGTCGTCAAGTGAACGGCGTCGGCCATTGCGTTGTCTGTGCTGAGAGGTAATGCCTGAAATATGTTATTCTCGACACACTCTTGACACTGGGGGTCTCGGAATACTGAATTTTCTGACGATTTCCAAAATGAATTGTCGCATGCCTATAGGTCCAACTATCATTCCTCGTTCAAAGTCTGTGAATTTGCGTCGTGCGGCTGTAATCACGCCTGAAACGTTTTCACATTATTGACATGAGCAGAAATGACAGGTCTTCCAATGCTCTCCCCATTTATACCTTGCGTACGCCATCTTGGCGCCCTCTGTATTTTTGCATATCGCTACCCCATGATGTAGTCACCACAGTGAATTTTCCAGGCATCGTTTCGTGCTCACTGTGCGGTCATAACTGAAAAGTACGGTAGAATACGATCGACGCACATACTAGAGACACTCCGCAACACAACTTCGCAGAACTTCACCGGTTCTTGACTGCAGTTTGAATTTCGCGAGTGAACTGACCATAAAAATAAAATTATATGTAGTCCTGGTATAAACCGACTGGGCATGGTCTTGCAACAGTGGAATCCCATCACTTGCTGATACACATTCCTTCTTCTTCTTACACGAGGCACAACAAGATGTTCTCACAAACAGCCAATATTCATATCCGATTTCTGAATGAGAATGATGCTGCGTATTCTTTTATATTGCATGCAGAACGTAGATGGTCACTTTGTGCGGTTGCGCTGAAGTGCTAATCATTTTGCCGCGCGGGATTAGCCGAGCGGTCTAGGGCGCTGTTGTCATGGACTGTGCGGCTGATCCTGGCGGAGGTTCGAGTCCTCCCTCGGGCATGGGTGTGTGTGTTTATTCTTAGGATAATTTAGGTTAAGTAGTGTGTAAGCTTAGGGACTGATGACCTTAGCAGTTAAGTCCCATTAGATTTCACAATGATTTGAAATCCTGGACATGAATTCACGTCAGCCCGATTTGACGTTGTTGCAGGCCGCCTTCATGGTGCTGGAACTTTACTGACCAGTAGTCTACTGTGCTGCGTTATTTAGCCGACGCCCGTAGCTGCGAAACCATCGTAGTCGTTCGTCGCCAGGTAGATAAGCTGGCGATCAGCACGGATGGAGCTGTGCGTGCTGCGGTGTGCAGCGAGAGCGGCCGGTGATTAAGCGCCTACACGGCGCGCCGCGCGCTGTCCAGGAAGGCAGCCGAGCCACCGCGTGCTCGTCGGGCTCGTTCCAGCAGACACCGCATTCTGCGGGGAACAATGGATTAAAAACACGACAGAGACAAAGGAGGCGCGCCCGCCGGGTCATTATAGGCTCTCCACTCTCCAATTTCTCCGGCGAGCGTGCTAAGCATTCGGCCCGGTACCCATTAATTGTGCGGTGAAATTTGCGGAAGTCGTTGCCGGCTTCGTGGGGAACGAGGCGGTGCGTCGCGACTTGTAAGACTCGGGCAGATGCACGCCGGTGTGCAAACTTTCTCCAGCCGCACACTGTGGTGGTAGCACCAACCCTGCGTATCGTAAAGTAGAGGGAAGCTGCGGAAGGGTGCAGTACAGTGTTCACTATCGAAGTTTAAAAAAATCGAAAACTACTAACTCCACTTCTTCAGAATAATTTATGCCCAACTCAGTGTACCTATTCTGTTTTCAGAACACCTTTTCAGAAAACAAAATTATTTTGGAACTTAGGCCAGGGCGTAATGATACATTATAGCAGAGGTGCGCAGTTGTTTTGCTTCTTGGGCCTCTTAGTGGAAAGGGAGATTAATGGAGGTCCGCACCTTTTGAAATGATTGCATTCATTATTAAACCTTGCAGTTCATAAAAGACAGTAATTGTACAATGCAGATCAATAAATATAAGTAAAATAGACAAAATTTTGTTAAATTTATTAATTTTGCTTATTACATATGATGTACATCTGCAAACACATTTAATTTTATAACCAATTTAATGAGGCAAATATACCCTATCGCACTTTTGTACAATTATTTTGAAATCAGAAGTGAGACTGCTTACTGAAATTCCCATCACACACTGCAAGTTAATGTCTGTCTAAGAGCATCAGTATTTACTCTTGTTGATGTTCAAGCAAGAAAAACTTGGTTGAAAAATACACTGACGGAAAATAACTCGCAACAAAATAATGAATGAAGAGTAATGAAACTTCGGGAATACATTTGCCTAGGTAACATATTTAAGTGATTGACGTAGTAAGATCACAGGTTAATGCCATTGCAAATGTGAAATGATGGTACGCTAATAACCGGTGTAATCGCCAGAATGGTGAATGTAAGCATGCAAAAGTGAATGCATTGTGCCGTACAGGTGCCGAATGTCAGTTTGTGGCATGGAGTTCCACACCTGTTGCACTCGGCCGGTCAATATACGGACAGTTAATACTGGTTGTGGATGGCCTTGCAGTTATCGACTGATTATGTCCCATATGCGCTCGATTGGAGACAGATACAGTGATTGAGAACGCAGCATGACACGCTTAAAGCTGAAATACTAAACACCTTTTTCCAAAGCTGTTTCACAGAGGAAGACCGCACTGCAGTTCCCTCTCTAAATCCTCGCTCGAACGAAAAAATAGCTGACATCGAAATAAGCGTCCAAGGAATAGAAAAGCAACTGGAATCACTCAACAGGGGAAGGTCCACTGGACCTGACGGGATGCCAATTCGATTCTACACAGAGTACGCGAAAGAACTTGCCCTCCTTCTAACAGCCGTGTACCGCAATTCTCTAGAGGAACGGAAAGTCCAAAACGATTGGAAAAGATCACAGGTAGCTCCAGTTTTCAAGAAGGGTCGTCGAGCAGATGCGCAAAACTATAGGCCTATATCTCTGACATCGATCTGTTGTAGAATTTTATAACATGTTTTTTGCTCGCGTATCATGTCATTTCTGGAAACCCAGAATTTGCTCTGTAGGAATCAACACGGATTCCGGAAACAGCGATCGTGTGAGACTCAACTCGCTTTATTTGTTGATGAGGCCCAGAAAATATTAGGTAAGGGTTCCCAGGCTGATTCCATCTTCCTTGACTTCCGGAAGGCGTTCGATACAGTTCCGCACTGTCGCCTGATAAACAAAGTAAGAGCCTACGGAATATCAGACCACCTGTGTGGCTGGATAGAAGAGTTTTTAACAAACAGAACACAGCATGTTGCTCTCAACGGAGAGACGTCTACAGACGTTAAAGTAACCTCTGGCGTGCCACAGGGGAGTGTTACGGGACCATTTCTTTTCACAATATATATAAATGACCTAGTAGATAGTGTCAGAAGTACCATGCGGCTTTTCGCGGTTGATGCTGTAGTATACAGAGAAGTTGCAGCATTAGAAAATTGCAGCGAAATGCAAGAAGATCTGCAGCGGATAGGCATTTGGTGCAGGGAGTGGCAACTGACCCTTAACATAGACAAATGTAATGCATTGAGAATACATAGAAAGAAGGATCCTTTATTGTATGCTTATATGATAGCGAAACAAACACTAGTAGCAGTTACTTCTGTAAAATATCTGAGAGTATGCGTACGGAACGATTTGAAGTGGAATGATCATGTAAAATTAATTGTTGGTAAGGAGGATGCCAGGTTGAGATTCATTGGGAGAGTCCTTAGAAAATGTAGTCCATCAACAAAGGAGGTGGCATACAATACACTCGTTCGACCTATACTTGAGTATTGCTCATCAGTGTGGGGTCCGTACCAGGTCGGGTTCACAGAGGAGATAGAGAAGTTCCAAAGAAGAGCGGCGCATTTCGTCACAGGGTTATTTGGTAAGCGTGATAGCGTTATGCCAATGTTTAGCGAACTCAACTGGCAGACTCTTCAAGAGAGGCGGTCTGCATCGCGGTGTAGCTTGCTGTCCAGGTTTCGAGAGGGTGCGTTTCTGGATGAGGTTTCGAATATATTGCTTCCCCCTACTTATACCTCCAGGGGAGGTCACGAATGTAAAATTAGAGAGATTAGAGCGCATAGTCGTTCTTCCCGCGAACCATACGCGACTGGAACAGGAAAGGGAGGTAATGCAGTGGTACGTAAAGTGCCCTCCGCCACACACCGTTTGGTGGCTTGCGGAGTATAAATGTAGATGTAGAACATGTCGACGCTCTGTAAAGTATGTTGGGTTACAACAACGTGATGTGGGCGAGCGTTATCCTGTTACACCCTGGACTGCTGTTCTTGGATGGCAGCGCAACTGGTCGAGTCATCAGGTTGTCGTACAATTTTGTAGTAAAGGTGCGTGGGATAACCACGAGAGTGCTCCTGATCCCACCCTACACCGTAACTCCAGGTGTTTGTGCAGTGTGCCTAGCACGCAGACGGGTTGGCTGCAGACCGTCAACAGACCTCTTCCTAACCAACACACGGCCTTCAACGGCATCGAGGCGAAACCGGCTTTCATCAGAAGACTCAATAGACTTCCACCCTTCCCTCCAATGAGCTGTCACTTGACACCACTGAAGTCGCAAATGGCGGTGGTATGGGATCAGCGCAAAGCACGCTACAGGGCTTCTGGCACGGTGCTGTCCTTGGTGTAACCTATCTGTAACCGTTCGCTGTGTCACTGTGATGCCAGCTGCTGCTCAAAGCGCTGCTGCAGATGAAGGACGATGCGCCAGAGTCATTCGCCGAACACGATGCTCTTCCCTCTCGCTAGTGGCACGTGGCCGTCAGCAGTCCGGTCTTCCTGCGATCGTACATTCTCGTGACCACCACAGTCAACAGTCATGTGCTGTGGCTACATTCCTGGCAAGTCTTCCTGCAGTCCAGTCCACCTTCTCGAAGTCCCATTATACGATCTCGTTCAAACTCAGCGTGATGATATAATGGCGTTTTCGTCGCCTTAAAGAGGGTTATGACTATTATAGACTCGCAACGACCAATCTCGAAGGTAACTAAAGCTCACGGTCGTTACAGAGTGCATTTAAAGCAAACCTAATTTTCATGCTCATTGTGACGTTACTAGCGCCATTCTTCTGCGACAGGCGCGAAATTTGAACACACATTGTCTTTCAGATGTAGAAACACGCCTACAAACTTTCGTTTTTGTCGCACAACTCCTTCTTGGTGCTGCGATTTTTTTTTCTGTTAGTGTATACGCAGACCCGAATATGGAGAACGTTTACACTGCAAATTCCTTCCCACATGGAAATTTTTCAGCTAACAAAGATTTGTAACAGTCACAGCATTAAACATTTCTTTCGCAGTGTGATCCGACTGCATGCCATTAAGTTCAAGCTGCAGCTCTTCAGGTGCTGTGTCAATTTCAGTAGTGATGGGATAAACAGTAAATTTAACTGAGGCTCAGTTTTCCTTATCTCCTGAAACCTTCTTGTGAACTCATGCTCCAAACTCAGCAGATGAACCCTAATCTTAGCAGAGACTCTTTCAAGCACTTTGTTTCGAAATAATAAGGAAATGACAAAAATTGTATCCTACTGCTTGCTTTGCAGGTAGACTTAGCTTTGCTTTGAATGATTTTGAATGGCATTGAAACAAGCTTTCAGTTCATAGTGCTGTGGAATGTGGCAAAAAACCGCAAATTGGCATTCATAAGAAGAAGAACAACACCAAAAATGCAACAGGAGCGTAATATGTAAGAAATTATCCACGCAACCTGCCACTGATGATGCTTTGCAGAAAATAAAGGCGAAACGCGTATGGAACTAAAATTGTGTTTTATTCCGATCCTGTCAGACGGTCCATAAGTAAAAATTATCAATATACCGTGAGACTGCAAGCAAAGATTTGTTTAACAATGGATGAGACCACAGATAATGAAGATACTGCACAGTTACTCATTTTTATCCGTGGATTTCTTGAAAATTTCGTCTTCACAGGGGAATTACTTGACCGACAATCAATTAACGGTAAAAACACCGGTCAGCACTTGCTTGAGTGTTCTATCAACTGTGCGGAGAAAAGAGGAATGTTCTGGAACAAAAGGGTAAGCATTAAAACTAATATGGCCGGAGCTTTCAGTGGAAAAAATGTAGATATTGTAAAGGTTTTTTTTAAAAAACAAATAACAAGTTAGAAGCACAAATACAGTGATATCAAAGCATGTGGTAGATCCTGTTGTTGATGTTGTGAACAATCAGTCCAAGGCACTCCACTATCTGTAGTTCAAATCTCTTGCCGGCCGAAGTGGCCGTGCGGTTAAAGGCGCTGCTGTCTGGAACCGCAAGACCGCTACGGTCGCAGGTTCGAATCCTGCCTCGGGCGTGGATGTTTGTGATGTCCTTAGGTTAGTTAGGTTTAACTAGTTCTAAGTTCTAGGGGACTAATGACCTCAGCAGTTGAGTCCCGTAGTGCTCAGAGCCATTTGAATTTTTCAAATCTCTTCTTGATGATGTGGGGGCAGAGTATTAAGACGTGATTTACCACAGTAATGTGAGGTGGCTGAGACTGGGCAAACCGTTAAAAAGAGTATGGGCATTGTAGAATGAACTCCTCTTATTTCTGGACACGAAGGAGGTATCTCAAGATTTTGTTACGAAAATAGGACATCAAGAGTGCAGAGTGAAACAAGCGTTCAGTTCATAGTGCTGTGGAATGCGGGAAAAAATCCGCAAATTGGCATTCATAAGAAGAAGAACAACACCAAAAATGCAACAGGAGCGTAATATGTGAGAAATTGTCCACGCAACCTGCCATTGATGATGCCTTGCAGAAAATAAAGGCGAAACGCGTATGGCACTAAAATTGTGTTTTATTTAGTTGCTGTCAGACGGTCCATAAGCAAAAATTATCAGTATACCGTGATATTACACGCATCTGAGGAAAACAGGACTACAAAAGTTGAAGATGTCTTTGCTTGCAGTCTTCAGCTGTTCTGTGAGTTTGTCGCTAGTTAAGTCATTGCGCCACAGTATAGTCCTTCTTGTTAACGAAATGTTTTCAAAGTTATTTATAACATCAGAACTCAATATACTTGCACATACTACCTTATAACCCTTAATTAACTCACTATTCGAAAGAGGCTTGTTACGTTTAGCAAGATTATAGGCTACCCTGAAATTTGCTTCCGTAACACTATGTTGATAGCTTTGTAAATAATGTTTGCCGCCTCTTTACCTTTTTCATACACTCCGCAGCTTTCATTTTGCGTTCTTCCCTGGAAAGTTTGTAGGAAAATTCGGTATGTTTTGTTTCGTAATGACGCTTCAGAGCGCACTCTTTGAAGACGGCTGTCGTTTCATGACACAATAAACACAGTGCTTTATTCCCTTTATCAACAAAGAAATATGTTTGTGTCCATTCTTCTTTAACCACAGGACATTTGTCACTGATTATACATTTTTCGGAGTGTTCATAGTTCCACTAAAGTTGAAAATTTATATATTTACTGTTGAACAGACAAAATGGAAATAAACCAGATCAAACGGAAAAGCACTGCGCGTCGTACTTAGTCGCCTCCAAGCTGCGTGTCAACTTGGTTTGCGCGAATAGTATCTACACTGTGCATGAGTATTGACGTAACCGTCGTAGAGGAAATTTTCGGTCACGCAAGGGAAAGGAATCTCGGTTCAAGATAGATTTTTGACTATCTTGGCGGGCCGCACAAAAACCATTAGCGGGCCGCATGTGGCCCTCGGCCCAGTGGTTGCTCGCACCTGAATTAAAGCAACTAAACCACCGACAATTCGATCGTCTTTGCAGTGGTCCTCACCCGAATCGCCCTGAAGATAACCACTGCGAAAATGGTCGAGACGTTGATGATTTAGTAGTCATAGTGTTTTATAACGACGCGGCGTAACACCCAAAATGCTTTTATCCACATCCATGATGGCCATGGACGCATACTAACTTACATACTCAGAGAGTTTGGTTCGGTGCGTTGCACTAGCTGGAAATCGTCCTATGGCTACAAGTGTTTCTCATCCGTACCAAAACACTACCGTTTCAGCAGTCATCATTTCAAACAAATAATTTATGTCTAGATCTAGACGAAAATTATTTCATACGGATTTCCTTTCTTAATGAGCCTTCATTTGTTAAATTAGAGATAAATCTAGAATGAGAATGATATCAAAGTTCAAGCCTACAGCAGCGTAACTGTCAATTAAAATATTTTGCAGTTTTACTGAATTGTTGTCACGAAGCAGGTCTCTCTCAGACACTTTAGTTCACCTCCTCTCTGACTTGAGGCAGTAACAGTATGAAACGTCCCTTTAGAAAAATTATACATGACTGTGCTTAAATTGACACATAATATTTTTTAGCGCAACGCAATATGACTTTCAAAAATCCCTACAAAAGAATGGCCCTGACTAACATTAACCTATACCTTTCACAAATCACTTACCTCACAGAAATCTTCGTTACTCGAACTACTGCAATACAGCGAGCGCCACTACTGCTAGCTAAATACAAGATTCAAACTACTGAAGGCACTAACTACTGATAGGCATAGTTAGCAAATGAAAGATTTTGATAGAGAACAAACAATGTATTTACCATAATGGTGTTCAAAAGTGATAATATATATATCAGTCCATGATATCCAATCTTACAAATTTACTGTCTCTGATGGACACGCGTTCAGATCTTTCCTTCTCAAAAATCCGCCATCTCACTTCCCCACATCCACCACTGCTGGCGGCTCACCTCCAACTGCGCAACGCTACGCGCTGTTAACAGCCAACAGCCCAACACTACAATGGCAGACAACAATGCAAACTAGCCACAGAGTGCACACAGCACAGCCAGTGATTTTCATACAGAGCGCTACGTGGCGTTACCAATATAAAAACCTAAACAGCCTACTTGCAACAGCTCCTTGTAACACGCCCCCCTATCTATTGTTTGAGGGTCAACGCTCTCAATATGGTGGGAAAAAACAGACAATATTCTGAACGACGTTCTCCGAGTTTAACAAGTATACCTTTGTGTTCAGACGCTGCACTCGTGTTTTCAACATGGATTATCAATAAAACTATACAGTGAGCTTTCGTCTGCAGCAGTAATTGTATTAAAATACTAATATGTACTACCTTCAATTCAGCTGAACAATTTGATGGAGCATAAAGCATTAGGCGTTACCTATTCGGTTTTCAATGTGTGTCTCATCCATGAGGTTCAAAGAATCTTTACTTCAATATGGCCATGCAGGATGACATCAGCGCTCGTAAAAACACGTCCTAGCATATGTACATCTGGAGGTCTGCCACGAACTGATCTTCGTCCATTAGTTACCATAGTACACCAAAAATGTGTACAGCGAGATATCTGAACGGCAGAGTCGATAGCGTTATCTAGACTCACTTTCTATTACTTTCTTAATTAAGTACTTTGATGTCACCGCCTTGAGAAAATTTCATCAAGGCATGTTTCTAAGCAATTGCACTTTTTTATTTTTTTTACTGTAGTACAATAGGGGTGCTCCGGGTACTAAAATAACGATGTAATTTTTAACGAGGATAAACGTTAGTTGGACATTAAGCATTGGGTGTTTATCTGTCTAGAGTGGAACAGGAATATTTTATCTGCAGTATATCATCTGCAGCTAATAATGCATTTAGTTGTATATAATTTCTGTGAGGAAACTTATGACTCAGAATGAAATTGCGATACGTTATTGCAAAGCCTGTGTTATTCTGATTACGAGGCAAAGTTCCTTTGGACATGCATGCATACATTAAATGTAATCGCAGTTGCGAATAAGGACAATTGTCAGCTGTAGAATGGAATGAGGAAGACGAAAATCGGTGCCGGACCGGGACTTGAACCTGGATCTCCCGCTTATCGCAAACGGTCGCCTGTTTTGGCTATCCATGCACGACTCACTGGCAGACGAAAACCTCCATATGTCGTCAACTATAAACCTATCACTTTTAAGTACAACGTGTGACCTGTACGGGAATATACACAATGGATGTACGAGCACAGATCGTAGGCGCATGGTTGACGACATATGGTAGTTTGGACCTGGCTGTGGGTTGTGCACGGATAGCCAAATCAGTTCCGTCTCGAGCGCCGAGCGGGAAGGTTCTTGTTTATTTCACTTGCCGCAGCGTCGCTTGCGCGAAGTTTTCCTCGTTAGTGTTGTTTTGTCTGCCGCGTGAGTCGTAGCGTCACTGCTCCGCCTTACTGCCTGTTTGTGTTCGTCTACCTGCAACGGTGCCGGCCGCTCCGCTATGGCTACCATGGTTTCCACGTATATTCCACGAAAAGGTAATGTGAGCTTTACTTTCGATAAAACAACGCCACACGTGCAGCCCGGGTCTCTAGAAATTCATGATTGGCTTGTCGATACAATTCATGTGATCTCTGATCAGGTCCACACCGCTTATTTTGACGCAGACGAGTACGTGTCTCACGTGAAATTTATGGCTCCCCTTCACGTTGACAGATTACTGTCGCGATATGGTTCTCAAGCCCCGTTCAAGTATCACGATAATTCCGTTAGTATGGTGTCACCCGCAGATGCTGAAATTGACTATGCCAATGTTCGAGTGTTCAATCTCCCGCCGGAGATTGATGACAACTTTCTAAAGGAGATACTGACTCCTTATGGTAACGTGACAAACGGCCGTCCTGAAAGTTGGCCAACTCAACTCAGATTACAGTGTTACAGTGGAATTCGTTCCGTGGAAATGTATGTCAGACGCAACATTCCAACACATTTATAAGTGTGTGGTTGCCGCGTTCGTGTCATGTATACTGGTAAAGAGGGAACCTGCTTCCAATGTAATGAAAGTGAACACGTTCGGTCTAATTGCCAGCGGACGGTTTTTGTGTTAAAGCCGTCATTAGAGCACTGTCGCAAATTGGCGGTTGCTCATCTTGTTCCTTCCACTCCCGACGTCGGACCTACGTCTGCTTCGGATCATAATGACCAAAAAGTCAGTTCTGATAATCGTGTAACGAGTATCCGCTTTTACCTTCGCGAGAGGTTCAGAATTCTATTGCCCCCAGGATAGAATATACACTCCTGGAAATTGAAATAAGAACACCGCGAATTCATTGTCCCAGGAAGGGGAAACTTTATTGACACGTTCCTGGGGTCAGATACATCACATGATCACACTCACAGAACCACAGGCACATAGACACAGGCAACAGAGCATGCACAATGTCGGCACTAGTACAGTGTATATCCACCTTTCGCAGCAATGCAGGCTGCTATTCTCCCATGGAGACGATCGTAGAGATGCTGGATGTAGTCCTGTGGAACGGCTTGCCATGCTATTTCCACCTGGCGCCTCAGTTGGACCAGCGTTCGTGCTGGACGTGCAGACCGCGTGAGACGACGCTTCATCCAGTCCCAAACATGCTCAATGGAGGACAGATCCGGAGATCTTGCTGGCCAGGGTAGTTGACTTACACCTTCTAGAGCACGTTGGGTGGCCCGGGATACATGCGGACGTGCATTGTCCTGTTGGAACAGCAAGTTCCCTTGCCGGTCTAGGAATGATAGAACGATGGGTTCGATGACGGTTTGGATGTACCGTGCACTATTTAGTGTCCCCTTGACGATCACCAGTGGTGTACGGCCAGTGTAGGAGATCGCTCCCCACACCATGATGCCGGGTGTTGGCCCTGTGTGCCTCGGTCGTATGCAGTCCTGATTGTGGCGCTCACCTGCACGGCGCCAAACACGCATACGACCATCATTGGCACCAAGGCAGAAGCGACTCTCATCGCTGAAGACGACACGTCTCCATTCGTCCCTCCATTCACGCCTGTCGCGACACCACTGGAGGCAGGCTGCACGATGTTGGGGCGTGAGCGGAAGACGGCCTAACGGTGTGCGGGACCGTAGCCCAGCTTCATGGAGACGGTTGCGAATGGTCCTCGCCGATACCCCAGGAGCGACAGTGTCCCTAATTTGCTGGGAAGTGGCGGTGCGGTCCCCTACGGCACTGCGTAGGATCCTACGGTCTTGGCGTGCATCCGTGCGTCGCTGCGGTCCGGTCCCAGGTCGACGGGCACGTGCACCTTCCGCCGACCACTGGCGACAACATCGATGTACTGTGGAGACCTCACGCCCCACGTGTTGAGCAATTCGGCGGTACGTCCACCCGGCCTCCCGCATGCCCACTATACGCCCTCGCTCAAAGTCCGTCAACTGCACATACGGTTCACGTCCACGCTGTCGCGGCATGCTACCAGTGTTAAAGACTGCGATGGAGCTCCGTATGCCACGGCAAACTGGCTGACACTGACGGCGGCGGTGCACAAATGCTGCGCAGCTAGCGCCATTCGACGGCCAACACCGCGGTTCCTGGTGTGTCCGCTGTGCCGTGCGTGTGATCATTGCTTGTACAGCCCTCTCGCAGTGTCCGGAGCAAGTCTGGTGGGTCTGACACACCGGTGTCAATGTGTTCTTTTTTCCATTTCCAGGAGTGTATAACAGTGACAAACAAGCGACATCGGACTCAAGATGGTGAGGGTAAGGATTTGGCTGTACCTTCTGCCCCAACCTCCGCATCGATTGTGTCCCAGGCTCCTCTCGATACTACGATACCTCCAATCCGTAGTACGGTAAGTAGCGAAGAAGTTTTCTCCAGCATCCCTCCTACTCCGAAGTAGCTCCTTCTGAGCTGCCTGTGTGTGGAGAGGGAGCGGAGTTCGTCTTCGGCCGCCGACGGTTTTCTGAATTTGCCGCCTACAGTAACTCCCGAAGAGAACAGAATTAGCGACAAAGCGTCGCCTGTTGCATTGGTAGTTCATAGAATGCTTCTGCCTTAGTGAGTGGACCTGCATTACAAGATTCTTGTTCTGTGGGGCAGGAAGCTGTGTCTATGACCACCCCCACACCTCCATCTACAGAGGCCGCCATGTCACGTAGCCGACAGAAACAGCTTACACTACCTACCGTGCAGTGACACCTACGCAATCTAAGAAAAAAGGTTGCGATAACAGAGGTTCTGGTCCCCCGATGTTTGTTTCATCTGTGGGCTCCGAAATGGATCTTGACGCTCAGCTGTCTACCTAATTCTGCTCGGTACGTTCCGTACATTCCTGTGTACCTTGTAAGTAGGCTGTTTAGGTTTTTATGTTGGTAACGCCACGTAGCGCTCTGTATGAAAATCACTGACTGTGCTGTGTGCAGTCTGTGGCTGGTTGGACTCATCGTTGGAATATTTGCTATTGTAGTGTTGGCCAGTTGGATGTGAACAGCGCGTAGCGTTGCGCAGTTGGAGGTGAGTCGCCAGCAGTGGTGGATGTGGAGAGAGAGAGAGATATGGCAGAGTTTTGAGAGATTACTATAAGCGGACGATCTGGACGTGTGTCCGCCAGAAAAAGGAAATTTGTAAAGATGAATGTAATGAATTGATAGATATATACGTGATGACTTTTGAACACTATTAAGGTAAATACATTGTTTGTTATCTATCAAAATCTTTCATTTGCTAAGTGTGCTTATCAGTAGTTAGTGCCTTCAGTAGTTAGAATCTTTTATTTAGCTGGCAGTATTGGCGCTCGCTGCATTTCAGTAGTTCGAGTAACGAAGATTTTTGTGAGGTAAGTGATTCATGAAAGGTATAGGTTATTGTTAGTCAGGGCCATTCTTTTGTAGCGATTATTGAAAGTCAGATTGCGTTGCGCTAAAAATATTGTGTGTCAGTTTAGTGTTGATCAGAATAAGAAACGAGAGAAATGCCTGAGTACGTTCAGTTTTGCTCAGCTGTTTTAAAATGAAATAACGTAGAGGTTTTCCAGCATTGACATTTATAATTTTTTCTAAGGGGGTGTTACAAGCTATGATCAATTAACGAAACCTACACATTCCTTTCCGTAAATGTTAATCGTGTGGAATCAGAATTGCGATTGGTTTCGCTGCGTCAGCTCATTTATGACTCATGTGCGGACATAGTCTTCGTACAGGAGGTGTTATTTTGGCAATTCTCCTTATCTGGTTTTCATTTGATCTTTAATAATGTAGCACCCGAATATTCTACGGGGATCGCCTTATTCTTTTTCGAAGGCATTCCTATTGCTGAGGTGGTAATGTTGGGTTCTGGCAGGGTCATGGGTTGTCAACTTTTCAATCTTACCATTTTTATATGCCTCTTCTGGCACTGAATGCGTAGTGGATCGTTCGCGTTTTTATGAAGAGGGAATTGTTTAACTGTTGCGTAAGAGTCCTCCGGGTATTCCGTTGGGTGGTAATTTTGACTGTGTTTAGCGTGCTGCAGCTCAATCTTCAAATTTTAATTTCGTTGTGAATTACATGAATTGATCCGCTCCTTGCGCCTGAAAGACGTCTCGATACGTAAATACCCAACTTTAGTTAAATTTACCCACTGTACTGCGACTTCTAGTAGCAGATGAGATAGGTTTTACTTATCAGACTGTATGCACTATTGTATTCTTAATGTTGCAGTCATCCCAGCTTTCTTTACAGACCACTGTGTGTGTGTGACTTCAACTCTCGATCTTGAACGGCAACCAGTCAAATTGTTTCGCACTCAGTGGATGTTAAACGTCGCTCACCTAGCTGACGCCTCTCTCGATGACGCGATGCGAGCCATGTGGGAGCGTATTCTACGGTCCACTGGTAAATACTCTTCCATCCTAGACTGGTGGACACAGCTGGCAAAACCGAGGCTTAGGAAAAATTTGATACTTTTCTGTGCTAACAAAGCGCGAGACTTTCGGAGAACTCACAAATATTAGTATTCCATCTTGCGTGAACTTTATGCTGCTGCAGATCACGCCCCTCTGCGAATTGCGGATGTTAGGGTTTGTAAAGGCAAACTTGTTGACCTTTAAGAGAATACAAATGGAAGATTTGAAAATGCGATCCAAGCTACGTTCACAGATGACAGAACAACTGACTTCCTTATATCATATGCTTCGGCATCAGACCCGTCACAGACGCACTTGTATTCATTCTCTCAAGACAAACAATGGACGTGTCGTAATGGAGCACGCTGATATAGTGTGCGTTTTACACCATACTATATAGACATCTACGAAATAGATGAGTCCAGTGAGACCTTCTACGACCCTCTGGTCAGCATCTTGGGTACGATAATTAGACCTGAACGTAATGAAATGCTCTTAGTTGCCTTTCACCCTGAGGAAGTTTACAAACTTATTTGAGATCCCCGGGTCTGGATGACTCCCTAAGGAATTTTACGTGCTCTTTTGGCCACTGCTGGGTGCTACCTTTACGTCCCTCTAAGAATGAAGTGTTACAGGGTAGAGTAGTTCTGACCTCGTTCAAAGTGGGAAAAACTGTTTTAATCCCGAAACGCCCTGGACAGGCTGCCCCTGATAGCTTTCGCCCTATTAATTTGTTAAATTTTGACTAGAAGGCTGTGGCGAAGGCAGTTAATAGTAGGATGTCGGCTCTGATGGAGATGATTGTTGCAAAACATCAAAGCTGCGTACCTGGTCGTACCATTGTTACCCCTACAGTCGAGTGTCGTGACGTGGTTTCGGTTGCTGCTGTAAAGTCCGTCCCTTGTGCCCTTGTTTTTCTAGACTTTGATAAAGCATTTGATCTTGTTAATCACGACTTTTTGCTTAGAGTCTGGGGGCAGTTGGTTTTACTGTTGACACACAGCGAATGCTCTCAAATCTGTTCACGGGTATTTCAGCTGCGATGGTTGTTAATGACCGACTGGCTCCCGCGATAAATATCCGACGATGAGAGTCTCAAGGAAGCCCGCTGTCAATGACTTTGTATGTGTTGTCTCTGGAGCTCCTACTTCGATTGCTGTTGGCATCCCAGCGGAAAGGTTGGGCGCTTTCCGGAGGGACTATAGCTGTTCGTGCATACACGGATGACGTGATGGTCCTACTCCGCAGTCCTGCAGAGATACCTCGACTGAGGCTGTAGTCGATGATTACTGTCGGAGTGCAGGTGCTCTACTTAATGAAGGAAAGTGCAGGCTTCTTATTTCCCCAGGTTTTTATGACGCGGTTGTTCCATGGGCTACAGCCGTGGATTGGCATACGTCTCTCGGTACATCATTGATCGTTCTCCACTCAAAATAGCGACGATCAACTGGAAGTCTGCTACGGAAAAAAATTCAGGGAGCGATAATAGAGCATGAAAGGCGTTCTCTTACTCTGCTCCAGAAAGGCTGGATACGTATGTCTTACCCAAATCTTATTACGTGGGCCAAGTTTATCCGCTTCCCTCGATGATTGGGAAGAAACTACAATTGTCTGGTCGTTTCTTATGGAAAGACATATCCTTTGCTTACGGTGCGAGGTGGTCACGAAGCCACGTTCCTTTGGTGGTTGGGCCTGGCTGATAGACGAAGAACGACGTAGATACTGTAATGAGACGACTGTTTTGACGATGACTCAAGAAACTCACACATTCACGCATCGTTTATTTCACTGTGCCCGTCCTGCTAGTCTTGAACCCCAGATTGATGTTAGTTGCATAAATTGTAAGTTAAAACACATTCGTGACTTCTAACTTGCGGTGAGCAATTTAGGAGCAGACATTTTATGGAGACCCGTTCTCACCACGAAATTCCTAAAGACTTGTTGGGAAGCAGTCCGTTGCCAGAACCTCGTTGAAAGAGGTACAACATACTGGACAACAGTTTGGTTGAATATTAGACTTACGATTTTGCCGATGCGCACAGCGTCCTCGTGGTATAAGGTAGTAAATAACTTGTTTGCAACGAAGGAGCGACTTTTCCGTATTGGGTTTAGCGACACGTATTTATGTAGTCGTTGTACATCTACAGATAACATACATCACTTTACTTGTGAAGGTCATATGGCAAATTGAGCTTGGATTGGGAAACAGTCTTCCTTACTCGATCTTCAGAGACTGAATACACTACGGACATCATATTGCACCCAGATTCTTCCATCTTTCCACGGTCGAAAACCCATACCGTTATTTTTGTAAAGTTAACTCTGCTATTAAGTCTCCATCTAAGTGGGCTCAAATTTCATCCGTCACAGATTTTTCAGCTGCTGCAAGACGACATATAAAGGGCCAAATATAGTCCGAGATGGGGAGGTCGAGCAGCGCCTGTACCTTGACCTCCTGATTCACCTGACCTCAGTCTCCGGAGTTTTCAGTCTGGGGTCACCTCATAAGCAAATCGTGCAGCGCTACCACTGATGCGGTTGAGGAACGGAATAGAGAATTTTACAATCTTGTCCACATTTCAGAGATGATCCGCGGATGTTTGAAAGAATGTGTAACTCACTGCAGAAATAAGTACAGTATTGCATCCAAATGCGACGACACGAGGAACAGTTGTGAGTGAACAGTAAATTACAGTATGTAATTTGCTGAAGCAGTAGTGCATTTCATGTTAAGGTAAACCATGAGTGATACTTTAACCCACTTAAATGGAGACTTAATCGAAAAGCTTACATTTCAAACAGATCTGTAGTAACTGAGACAATATTTCACATAGAAGTCAGTGGTGCACATTAACCACGCACTTTTTAATTTTATTTGCAACCATTTATAAATGACCAGCCACCTTTTTACTAAGAAAGGCTGTATTTTCACAATATGAAATTGTACATATTCGGAATGTGAAACGTATTTGGGTTCTTCTTATTTTAAGTAAGGTTGAACAATATTGCAGCTTAAAATACTTACGGACTTAAGTGTAATTATTAGATCTACAACTTTGCTTCTGCAGGCATTATTGTGAACAACTAATGAAACATTTGCTATTCAATGTACGGGCTATCGCTGGCCGCTACTTCCTCCCATCGTCTGAGCAGCATACGAATCCCGCGACGGAAGAAGTGGGCATCTCTGAGGAGATCCATGAATCGATCCAGTTTTGCACTTGGTCACCCTTTTTTTGAAAAAAAGAAGAAAAAAGCTGTGTGCCACTGAACGATGAAAAAAGGCAGTCAGAGGGAGCAATGTCTGGAGTAGGACTTCCCATTTCCACGTTTCCAAGTACATTTTGATGGGTTTAGCGATATGGTGTCGAGCATAGTCATGATGCAGAATCACTTTTTCATGGGTATAGCTGTATTGTGACCGTTTATCTTCCAAGAATCGTCTCAAACGCATCAACTGCTTTCGATAACGATCCCCTGTGATTATTTCCGTCTCTTTCAGTAGCTCCGTAGAGATTCTCTCTTTCACCGCCACGCCAGTTTTCGACGAAAACTCATCGTTCTTCAAGCGATGAAAACCATTTTCTGCATATTCTTTCTCCGATAGATGCCTCACTATATGTTGTCCCCAACATTTTATGAACGACATTAGCAGATTTTTCTTGTTAAGCCAGAAAATGAAAACCTCCCGCAAATGACGAGAGCTGGGCTCGTAAGTTGATATACTCGTATTCAGTCGAGAATAACTTTATAATGCAATTACAAATCGACTAATATTTTGATGGTGTTATGTTTAGAAATGTATAAGTTTATTGTGTGACACTTACCGCGTACCACCTGCACGCCAACTTGCCGCTACTGCCATCTATTGCAAAACTACAGAAACAAAGTTGTAGACATAACAAGAAAAAGAAATACTTAAATTTAACAATTTATGTATAGAAGATAGGAATTTGGGAAGATAGAAAAGAGATTATGATATATTAACTTCATAATATATTATAAATTAGGAAAATTTTGTGAGGTAACAAGATTCTTGCATTTAAGGAGAAATAGAAGATAACATAAAAGTATATAGAAGTAAAGCTGTGAGGACGGGGCGTGAGTCGTGCTTGGGTAGAGCGCTTGCCTGCGAAAGGCAAAGGTCCCGAGTTCGAGTCTTGGTCCGGCACACAGTTTTAATCTGCCAGAAGTTTCATATCAGCGCACACTCCGCTGCAGAGTGAAAATCTCATTCTGTATATAGATTTATATTAGAGATCCCATAACCTAGCTATCTCGGGTGTGAGTACTAGGCACATCTTCGAGCCTGTCACATTGGCGGTAGAGTACAAAATATAACTTACACATTCATCTGATAAATTTATATGTGCAGACGTGTATTTTATTACTCTTACGTTACATTTGTTATAGGGACTCGCAAATAACTCGCAAATGGCTTGTTTGCAGACCGATGTTTACTGGATCGCTTTTGCTTTTACTATTGTATATATTTTCACTCAGGCCACCTTTCGTTATTAGTAACGATACATCCTGTATATTTATAAGGAACAACTCAGAACACTAACAGTTAAAGAGGAAACATGCCACATGCAGCAGACTTCAAAGATGTAAACACAGAAAAATGCAAAATGATAAAAAATCTGGGACAGTTCTTTGCAGTTAGTAAAAAACAGATACCATTTAGTGTGTCTGATAGTAGTCCTGTTTTCGGAAAAGAAATTACCTGATCAACGAAAGGTGCTGAGAGTCGAATACGGCCTATCATCCAGGGAGTCAGTTCCCCGAAGGAGGCTGCTCGCTTTCGTCACAGCCCGACGGGCACTTTACATCTTTAAGCTCCTACGTCAGAGGCTTACAATTACGCACGACACAACATTACTGTACGCGGCTGCAGTTTCCATAATCAGAAACACCATATGTCCGTAATTAGTTTGTGTCCATGTGAGCTGGGTTCCGACGCAAGACACTGACGTATTGTCTTTTTCATACAGAATAATATCTCCTGCAACGCATCTTCTGTTTTTAGCCAGTTGACAATATACGGTGTGTCCCACTCGAAAGAGGCCCCACAAACGTGTGTACTGATTCCGCTGGACAGTTTGGTGACCAGCATATACCGTCTAAATTATGCATAAAAAGTTAGTGAACAAGATGAAGAGCAGGGGGAACGGTGTTGGATCTTCACGGTGGGGGACGGCCGCCGTTGTCGGAAGAAAAAGTGCCTGACGTGAAAACAACGATTTTCGGCCTTCCCTGAAAAGTCTGTTCGACGTTTATCTCAGGAATGTAGAATGTCACAGAGCTGTGAAGATAGCAAGTTTACAGTTTTTCAGGAACTGAATGTCAATGACAAAGACAAACGCGCTACATTTTACAGATGGTTTCAGTAATTTGTTGCTTAGAGGCCAGGAATATTTCAGTACACGTGGTTCTGTGTTGGGGCGTGGTTCCACCTCTCTGGCTGTGTAAACCCTCAGAATACATGTTTGGGGTGTAATGAAAATACACATGCCCTGGTCGAGCAACACAGCGCTCACAAGAGATTGGGTTGTTCTGTGCAATATCACATCGCCGCATCGTCGGGCCAATTTTTTTTATTTTATTTTTAATTTTTTTTTGGAGTCTACTGTGACAATCTCATTTTACATCAAAATATTTCTGGAATTTAAGGACCCGATGAACGATGAAGAACTGACCGTCGGCTGGTACCTACATGATGGGGCCACATGCCACTCGTCTCTAGCTACCTTGGCTGAGGACGAATCATTTTTCCCGGCAGAATGATTCCGAAAGGACTGTGGCCCCCAAGGTCACCTGATTTAACACAACCTGAATTTCTCCTCTGGGGCGACCCAAAGGCAAGGTCTACAGGAACAAATCACACAAATTGGAACATTTACGAGAGAACATCATCCGTGAAATCCAGGAAGTGACACCAGATGTTCTGGCAGCAACTTTCGAAAATCTGCAGCACCGTGTTCAACTGTGTTTACAAGTCGAGGGCGCTCACTTCCAGCACCTTTTGTGATTCATCTTTATCGCCTCATGAACGAGGTATGATACCTTCATTTCGTTTCATTTCCTGATATTTATACAAAACTTTTAGATGTAATTTAAGCAAATGTTTGTTTGTGGGGCCTCTTTCGAGTGGAACATCCTGTACTTCCGGAAAAATGGCATTACTTTGTAGAAATTGTTTTCTTGACATCAATATATGGACACCGTTTTCAAACTGAAGTAAAGGTCTAAGTGAATAATAATGGAAAACAATAATTGCGTTCTCTGTAAGAATTTGTTTCAAGAGTTGCAGACCTCAACTGTTTCCTAACTGTACAACTACAAAAGTATAAGTACAGGTTGAATCGTTGTAAATTGCTGATATGGGGATGAAATAGAAAATTATGAACACTTAGAAACTTGCATTTTTATTTTTCTCTTGTTGTACAATAATGGAAGTTTCTAATTACAATGTTTAAACAGTATATCTGGCAAATGTCTACCTTCACAATCCACAAACTGCCGCAGTCGTTTTCTGAAATTCTCATGCACTCTTTCAAGCATGTCTTCTGGCATTTTTGCAGTTTCGGCCTCAATACTGTTACGTAGGTCTCCCAGGGTGTTGGGACGGTTGCAATAAACTTATGACTTCAGGTAACCCAAAAGAAAAATCTCGCCTGGTGCTAAATCCGGCGATCGTGCAGGCCAGTTGAGATCCCCCATCCGAGAGATGAGTCTTCCACGAAACGTTTGGCTCAAAAAATTCGTGGTAATGAACGCCCGCTGTGTGTGCAGTGGCACTGTCTTTCTGAAACCAAGTATGCTGTAATTGAATTGCCTCGAAAGCCAGCTGGAAAAACTCTTGCAGCATAGTTAAGTGGGGATTCGAATTCACAGTTACAGCACGGCAAATTTCGCGGAAAAAGCAAGGGCCAATGATGCCTACTTGCAATATGGCGCAGCACACAGTGACGTGGCCTGAGTGCAGGGGTGTCTGGTGAATTTGCCTGGGGTTCATGTCGCTCCAGTACCGCATATTCTGTTTGTTTACACACCCACTGGGGTGAAAATGTGCCTCATCAGAAAAGAACACATTTGAGTCACGGGGTATGGTTGCAAGCACGTCTTAACAAGATGTTCTTCGTGTTACGTAATCCTGTACTGACACTTGCTGGACCACCCACATTTTATACAAGTGAAAAATTAGTTCATTATGAAGAATCCGGTGGAGGGAACGTCTTGAAATGGCGAGATGAAGTGCGTGTTTCCGAGATGAGCGTTTCGGAGACTGCAGTACTGCTGCTCTGACTCGTTCGACATTTTGTGGTGTTGTAACACCTCTCTCAGGTCCTGTGCTTACAGATGACGCGTCCCCTGTTGTTATGAATGAATTTTTCAAATTTAAAATTGATTGCCGTCCAGGAAGACAACCGAGTGTTTTTCGCAAACGAAAAGCACGCCGCACTGCAATGATAGAGTGGGAATCCGAGAGATACACTTCAGCACAAAATGAGCGCTCGTCATGTGTCCACTGCATTATCACAACTGAACAACAATTGAATACAAGCCTCCCGTCGGTCACCACGCCCACCCTCCGCTCTATTCGACCAACAGCGCCGCCACAACGTGAATTCTAAAAAAAGCAATTTACCGCACTCCACCCTGTATTAATTAGACTAACAGTTCTACGCCTGATCATTGAACTCAAACCTAGCATAATTTCTACTTCAGAAGTGAAAATAAACAAAAATTTTTAAAAAATGTATAATCTATGAGTCGGTCAAACTCTACAATAAACTGGTTATGTAGATGAAAGATGTAACTAAAACCTCCATACGAAATGAATCTTCGATTGAGAGAGTACTTGATGTTATTTAAGTGATTACAGAGTCGAGTCAAATTTACAAAGGACTTGACAGTATTATTCCGTAGGTGCGATTTTGCTTATTCTAGAATTGAGAACAACTGTGTAAGATGAAATGACAAGTTTAATGTCGCAATTTTTCTCACAAAATTAGACACTTTTACACAGTTTTCAACTCGACAACAGCGCAATGGATAACGCACGCCGGCCGGTGTGGCCGTGCGGTTCTAAGCGCGTCAGTTTGGAACCGCGTGACCGCTACGGTCGCAGGTTCGAATCCGGCCTCGGGCATGGATGTGTGTGATGTCCTTAGGTTAGTTAGGTTTAAGTAGTTCTAAGTTCTAGGGGACTGATGACCTCAGTAGTTAAGTCCCATAGTGCTCAGAGCCATTTGAACCATTTTGATAACGCAGCTTGCCAACATCAAAAAGTGAAACAATTTTATACGCAACAATGTTAAATATTATCTCTCTGAAAATTAATCCTAAACACAATATTATGAAACTTTAATTGGAAGTTTATTTACAAAATTGCTCCTTCACATACGTTATGATGTTGGACAGTACTACGAAAATCGTCCGATTCCGATTCCGGTTCGAAGTTCGGTGCTATTTAGGATGACAATCAAGTCTATCATAGATGGTCAGTTAAGCGACAAATTTGAGCGTAAGATTACCCAAGGCCGCTCGAGTTTACAGTGGAAGCAAGCTGTTGAACCAACAAAGTTGACGCCTCTGCACGCAGTATTTACCTTAAGCTGTGACGTGCTGCTGACTGCAAGGGCGCTCTCTCCCACTGAAATTCCTACCAAACTAATCTGGCCTTTGCTGAACTTTCTGCTGGAAACTTTCCCTATGTTTCTCGATATGCAAGAAACCATGTACTCAGCCCTAGTCTTATTATGTGGCGATATACACGCACCTGGTTGGCGCAGCGTGCATATTATAGTGCCCTCTCAGTTCTCACAAGAGCAATTAACTAATGTGGCTGGTTCGTTTCTCCACAGTTGGAGCTAAACGTTGCTACAGATAATTTCTTCTCTTCGTCGTAGAGAGCGTTAAGCGCTCCATTCTGCAGTTGACGCCAGTTTAGAGAAGAGTCCTCGAAAATTTCTCTCGTGTCCTACTCATGGCAGAACTGCCTCCCTCCACTTGGGTTCATTCGTTTTTCACGTCATGGCCATTTTCGACCAATAGGAGCGTTCCTCTTATTTTGTAGAAACTCTCTCTACCAATCGCAATGTCCCTTCTATCAAACTGCATCGAAACTTCAGTATTTTTCTCCTTCCTAGTGCGTTTCCGCCAATCGGACATTTCGTGCCCATTCTAGATGCCTGAAGTACATTGACGTTTCCGTACCTCACACTCGCTGGACGAAAGGCGACACTGGCTCTTGTTTGTATCCCGTTGGAAACGCACCTTTCCAAAGCTTTTTCTCTGTCCCTTGTGCAGATGTGCCGCTTCATGCGGTCCTCTGGCCCGGGGTCGCTGACCTTCCTCCTGCCACCCCTTTAAGTGGTTTCCGTTGTAACCCCCACAGTGTGCCTTCGCTACACTGTTGTACAGCTGGCTTTTCAAAACTAAAAGCGACTCGCATTGCCTGTTCCACCTCCTGATTTCTCCATCCACTTCGCATTCTATGATGCCGTTAATTTTCAACCAAAGTTTGTCAGTGTTGGGTAAATAATAACAGATCACAATAGTCTTTCCATTTTTTACCCCACTTTTTATACACAATATATTGCAGATTGCTCCTGACTCCGATTCTGAAAATGATGCTTCAAAGACTGACTTTTTAGTTCAAAGTTTGCCAGCTAAAACAATAAAATTCTCTCAAGCATTTCCGATTTCTTCTGTCAGCTGGAACTCTTCCGAAGATTAACTGATGTAGAGATTTGATGGTTTTAACTGGCGCAGAGTATATATTTTTCTTAACTTTTCCGATTTCACCTAACTTTACCATATCTAGACTTTTCTTCTTTTTTATGTCCGCTATTTCTCCTTTCGTCACGTTTAAAATTTCTTCTTGCGTCGCTCTGCTACTGCTAATCGTCGTTGAAACGTGAAGCCTTGTCGTGGATGAAAATCGCCGTGATTACGCGTCGCTACGTCGTGGCAAGCAAAACGACGCTCAGAAAAGTTCGTAGCAGACGTCGTTGATTAGGCGGGAAAACTGTGTCGTCACTTGTAGAATTGATTTCGGAAAGAGCTCCCAAAATTTCAAGGAAAAACGTTTTCAATTTTCATGAAAGACTGTTTATTAATCTCCTAGTTACAGACTCAAGTACTGAACGGTCAAAAGAAACAAAAGAACATACTCGTGTTTTTCCGTGAATATTGTTTCAACACGAACATAACAGTTTCTCTGGCGTTTCATCAGTCTCGTCAGCAGGGAAATCCTTAAACCCCTCGTCCGAATCCAACATAATGGTCTCGAAAAAAGTTTCAAGGTTCCTTGAGAACATCACCTGAAGAACATATGGCAAAACTTTAGAAGATTTGCCATAAATAGAAATTACAGAAGTGACCTATCCAGCCGGTTCGTTTGGCACCGAAAACTCGTGTTTCTTCAGGCGTTTCTTGATAAAGGATAACACTTTTCTAAAACGGAAAATGGCGTTCCTAGTTATATGTCTAAAGAATATACTGTAGTAGTTACTTAAATAATTGCCATCCACGCCGCAAGAAAACGTTTTATAAGTTGCCTAAGGCCCATCCTGGACCACATCTATTGCAAAAGAAGCAACCGATTTGCTTAATTTGCCACGGCTAGAGGAACTGCGTACCATTAGGTGGCTTTCGGAGTACGCTGTAGCTGTAGATACAATGTTGAAATTTTGACACTGTGCGATAGGATAGCTACAGTATGCCCGTCCCTACGATAGGCATACAAATGGTCGTTATCCGTAATACTTGGTCCATTATTTCTGTGACAATAGAACCCGAGATGTGACCCCCTGAAGAGTCGAATTTCTGCGTGCGGCTCTTTGGAACACATTGGTAACACAAAAAAGTTTAATGAAAGTCTAGTACAAATGGGTCGCAAAATATATCTATCAGTCTACAGTATATTTTCACAGTAAATCGTATATTACTGAGAAATCAGATGCTTGGAATATGTGATGGATAAAATACACATGTTCAGAAAAGACAGAACCCCTTGAACAACGACAGATACGACGTTCATATTCACAGGAAATGTACGTTAATATGCTCTGCAGAAATGATTTGAACCATGTCGGTCCGTGGGTTCAAGGTCAACATCAATACCGCGGCGAAACACCACCCATCGGTAAGATGTGCCTGCAGCTCTCTTTATCGTTAGAAACTGAAGGTAATGGATCTGTGTGACTTGAGCAGACGAGAAAGGCGCTACGCGGAATATGCCTGAACCGTTCCGTCAAATCAGCGAATTTAAAAGAGGGCACATTATTGGCGTGAGAAAATGTGATGCATCCATCGGGGAAATTGCTCCTCGTGTGGGACGAAGTGTTTCGGCAGTGCAAGGGGTGTATGCAGAATGGTTCACGGAAGGCCGTAGTACACGGCGAGATGGGCCAGGTCGCACCACCCAGACCACCCCCCGAGAAGGTCGACACCTCATCCGAATTGCATTGCAGGACAGATGTGTGCCCTCCTCAGCTCTAGCGCAACAGTGGAGCAGAGTAACAAATGGCACATAAGCAGGGGCGACAGTCCGTCGCCGTTTATTACGGCATGGGTTACGTGCGCGTCGTCCACTTCTCCGCCTACCTTTGACGAATGTGCAGGAACATGCTGGACGGAAATGGTGTATGGTACGATGTCACCGGGGACATGAATGGCATCCTATATGTTTTCGGACAAATCCACGTCGTTGTTTGAAAATGATTGCCCTATTTTGGTTCGCCGCAGACAGGGGGTGCGGCATCAAAATGACTGCATTCGCATAAGACATATAGCGCCAGCTCAAGGCTTTATGGTGTGGGGTGTTACTGGGTACAACCACAAATAACAGATGGTGCGTGTCCAGGGCACTGTGATCAGTGTCACCTACGTGAACAACATCCTGCGCAGGCCGCTGTGGCCGAGCAGTTCTAGGCGCTTCAGTCTGGAACCGCGCGACCGCTACGGACGCAAGTTCGAATCCTGCCTCGAGCATGGATGTGTGTGATGTCCTCAGGTTAGTTACGTTTAACACTAGAACCGCCGGAACTAGTACTATACTTACAAGGGAACCTCCCCATCGCACCCCCCTCAGATTTAGTTGTAAGTTGGTACAGTGGATAGGCCGTGAAAAACTGAACACAGATCAATCGAGAAAACAGAAAGAAGTTGTGTGGAACTATGAACAAAATAATCAAAATATACAAACTGAGTGGTCCAAGCGCAAGATAAGCAACATTAAGGACAATGTGAACTGAGGAGCACCGTGGTCTCGTGGTTAGTGTAAGCAGCTGCGGAACGAGAGGTCATTGGTTCAAGTCTTCCCTCAAGTGAAAAGTTTAATTTTTTATTTTCAGATAATTATTATCTGACAAACTCTTATGTTTTCATCACTTTTTTGCGAGTGATTATCACATCCACAAGAAAACCTAAATCAGGCAAGGTAGAAGAATCTTTTTACCCATTCGCCAAGAGTACAAGTTAGGTGGGCCGACAACATACTCCTGTCATGTTATGCACATGCCGTCACCAGTGCCGTATAGAATATACACTCCTGGAAATGGAAAAAAGAACACATTGACACCGGTGTGTCAGACCCACCATACTTGCTCCGGACACTGCGAGAGGGCTGTACAAGCTATGATCACACGCACGGCACAGCGGACACACCAGGAACCGCGGTGTTGGCCGTCGAATGGCGCTAGCTGCGCAGCATTTGTGCACCGCCGCCGTCAGTGTCAGCCAGTTTGCCGTGCCATACGGAGCTCCATCGCAGTCTTTAACACTGGTAGCATGCCGCGACAGCGTGGACGTGAACCGTATGTGCAGTTGACGGACTTTGAGCGAGGGCGTATAGTGGGCATGCGGGAGGCCGGGTGGACGTACCGCCGAATTGCTCAACACGTGGGGCGTGAGGTCTCCACAGTACATCGATGTTGTCGCCAGTGGTCGGCGGAAAGTGGACGTGCCCGTCGACCTGGGACCGGACCGCAGCGACGCACGGATGCACGCCAAGACCGTAGGATCCTACGCAGTGCCGTAGGGGACCGCACCGCCACTTCCCAGCAAATTAGGGATACTGTTGCTCCTGGGGTATCGGCGAGGACCATTCGCAACCGTCTCCATGAAGCTGGGCTACGGTCTCGCACACCGTTAGGCCGTCTTCCGCTCACGCCCCAACATCGTGCAGCCCGCCTCCAGTGGTGTCGCGACAGGCGTGAATGGAGGGACGAATGGAGACGTGTCGTCTTCAGCGATGAGAGTCGCTTCTGCCTTGGTGCCAATGATGGTCGTATGCGTGTTTGGCGCCGTGCAGGTGAGCGCCACAATCAGGACTGCATACGACCGAAGCACACAGGGCCAACACCCGGCATCATGGTGTGGGGAGCGATCTCCTACACTGGCCGTACACCACTGGTAATCGGCGAGGGGACACTGAATATTGCACGGTACATCCAACCGTCATCGAACCCATCGTTCTACCATTCCTAGACCGGCAAGGGAACTTGCTGTTCCAACAGGACAATGCACGTCCGCATGTATCCCGTGCCACCCAACGTGCTCTAGAAGGTGTAAGTCAACTACCCTGGCCAGCAAGATCTCCGGATCTGTCCCCCATTGAGCATGTTTGGGACTGGATGAAGCGTCGTCTCACGCGGTCTGCACGTCCAGCACGAACGCTGGTCCAACTGAGGCGCCAGGTGGAAATGGCATGGCAAGCCGTTCCACAGGACTACATCCAGCATCTCTACGATCGTCTCCATGGGAGAATAGCAGCCTGCATTGCTGCGAAAGGTGGATATACACTGTACTAGTGCCGACATTGTGCATGCTCTGTTGCCTGTGTCTATGTGCCTGTGGTTCTGTCAGTGTGATCATGTGATGTATCTGACCCCAGGAATGTGTCAATAAAGTTTCCCCTTCCTGGGACAATGAATTCACGGTGTTCTTATTTCAATTTCCAGGAGTGTATCAGACGTGTTTACCTGTGGAGGAATCGGTTGACCTATGACCTTGCGATCAAATGTTTTCGGTTCCCATTGGAGAGGCACGTCCTTTCGGCTACTAATCGCACGGATTTGCGGTGCGGTCGCAAAACACAGACACTAAACTTATTACAGTGAACGGAGACGTCAATGAACGAACGGACAGATCATAACTTTGCGAAAACAAAAAAGTAAACTTTTTGCTCGAAGGAAGAATTGAACCAGGGACCCCTCATTTCGCAGCTGCTCACGCTAACCACGGGACCACGGCGCTCCGGAGCTCTTACTCTCCTTGATGTTGCCTATGGTGCGCATGGACTACTCAGTTTGTATATTTTGCTTATTTTTTTCATAGTTCCACACAACTTCTTCCTGTTTTCTCGATTGATCTGTGTTCAGTTTTTCAAGGCCTATCCACTGTGCCAACTTGTGACTAAATCTAAGGGGGGTGCGATGGGGAGGTTCCCTTGTTAGAACCGCCGATGTGGTGAAAGTGACCACTTTCTTTGTAAGTACATGCTGTGCTGTTTAATGTAAATATTAATGACCTTGATAACAATGTATCACTTTAATTAGGTTTAGTAACAATATCATTGTATTTTACAACAATGGGAACATAATATTAGTAATATCATAGAACATAGTTCACAATATATATCTGCAACCATACTAATTGTATTGCAGTAGTTTTAAAATTAATAGAAATTAATCTTACTGGAGAAACTAAGTACCCATGAATATGTTAAGAGAAAGACCAATCATAAAATATGACCATGTATAGTACCTAATCCTACTTACAAGCATTACAAACTACTGTCTTTATTACTTTATATGTACACGGCCCACAAACATATCTCTTGCATTTACTGCACACTTCATTTGTCTTGTTTCTGCATTTCCTCGTTTGGCATAGTTTTCTAACTTTCGCAGGAATTTCCGCTTCTTCTCTTTCTTCATCACCATCGTCCTTTTCTTCCTTTTCTTTTCCATCCCTTGGCATCCTTTCCTGATTTCTGGTTTCCATATAGGCTCTACGTAATTCTTCTGCTAGATTTAGGATGAAATTCCTCCTACTTATTTTGATCCCTGTCACTAGCTTGAAAATGATCTCTGCGTTGATGGCTGCTAAATCAAGGATATTGTGAAATACATGTACAGGCCATCGACGGGTACCAGAGCGGACAGAATATTTCCTCGTCATCTGGTCCAAGACATCTACAGCAAATTTTGTGCTATTGTAGAAGCTCACTGTTTCGGGAAGGTGTTTGAAATTATTTTGTATTTCAACATCTGTGTGCATGGTGCTATACAGAAGAACATTTTTGTTTTTTTTTCCTTGGTTAACAGTCAGAGTAACATCTTCAAATAGTTCAAATGACTGTGAGCACTATGGGACTTAACGTCTGAGGTCATCAGTCCCCTAGAACTACTTAAACCTAACTAACCTAAGGATATCACACACACCCATGCCCGAGGCAGGATTCGAACCTGCGACCGTAGCGGTCGCGCGGTGCCACACTCTAGCGCCTAGAACCGCTCGGCCACCCCGGCCTGCTGTACCACCTTCCCTTTTCAAGAGAACAGACGTATAAACAGGAGTTTTCATTTTCTTTATAGTGTTCGGAATTTCTTTTCTTGCACGGTTGATTAGTGCCGACAAGACTAGTTTTCTCTTTTTCCAGTCCCTCCCCAAGTGTGACCGTAGTGAAAAAATTATCAGTAGTCGCATTTTGCCCCTTATTGCGATATGGAGCTACCAACTTCATTACTACTTGTTCTGGAAGTTTCTCATTAGGTGCCCTCTGTTCGTTCTTTTCTACATAAGGAAACCCATTACAAAGATATTTTGTTTCTACATACGTTAGAAGCCAGAACTGGATTCCGAATTTATCAGGCTTATTCGGCATATATTACAAATACGGACACCTGGTTCTCCTGGGGAAAAGTTGTTCGTCCACAGTGACGTTTGATCCAGGTATGTAATTCAACTGACAGTTTTCTATAAAATGGTTCCAAATAGTTGATATAAGTGCAAATTTGTCACTTTTCAAACGTTCCGACCGTGTATTTTTTTTTTCATCAAAAGGCAGATCTTTCAAAATTTCTCGAAACCTGTTTCTGCTCATTGTGTCAGTGAAAAATGGGGCTCCCCACTTTTTCGACCACAACTCATCTACTTCAATACATCTGGCACCTAGTGCACCACGAACATATAATAAAGCAACAAATGCATCTAATTCTTCTAAATGCAAACTCCAGGAATCATTTCCAAGAGGCCGTTGTGCCTCTGCTTCTGTGCATTTCTTTATGTGTTTCAACATTGATTGATCAACTAAAAGGCGCCAGGCAGTCGAAACATTATCATTCCAGACGTGCCGCT
This sequence comes from Schistocerca americana, assembly GCF_021461395.2. Classification (NCBI taxonomy): domain Eukaryota; kingdom Metazoa; phylum Arthropoda; class Insecta; order Orthoptera; family Acrididae; genus Schistocerca; species Schistocerca americana. The sequence goes on from NC_060123.1 coordinate 136,827,166, forward strand.
TTGTGTGTGGAGTAGGTCTCCGTGTTTCTTTCAACATATTCTGTTGACCTATCCTACCTGGAGTAGTAACACCGAGGTCTGCTACAGTCCACTCCATGTTCCCGTCCTTCCCCAGCAGTTTTTAGCCAGGTTCTGGAAGTGAACCCTCACTTCCTTCTCCTCTTCTACGTCGCTTCTGTATTGGTCCACTTACAGGAGGTGCAGTTCTTTTTTCACCCAGCGTAGGTCCTTCTCTAGCATTGTTTATATAACTGCTTGGTCCTGGTTCAGCAACTGCGTGAGGAAAGAGACAATTAGAAAGCTACAACTCATTATAAAGATAACATACAACACAATAAAATAGCAGTAACAGAAGTAGCAGTAGAAGTGTCAGCTCTATTATAATAGTGATCATTATTCATATAGTAACAATAATAACAATAACAATAATAATATAAGTGAATGAAATTACGTTCATCTTCAGTCTCGGAGCTGTCACTCTCCACATTCGCGACAGGTTGGTAATCTCCATCTGTAGAATCTTCCACAAGGTCCTCAACTTCAGGATCATTTTCAGCATCCGATTCACACAAAAGTGTGACAATTTCTTCATCTGAAAGTGGCCGTGGCCGTGGTTTGTATCGCTGTGACATCTGAGCCATGTCTACTGCTCCGAGACCAGTACTCAAATAATCAGTCTTGTTTATGCGAAACCCAATAGCAATCAATAAATGACATATTGCATTGTTGAGCTTTTAAATTCAAATAATGCGAATAAACTTCAGTAACCACCATATTTAGTACATTGTTGACGAGTGCTAAGAATAAATCCGGGGAGTGACGCACAACAATCTTTAAATAATCTGTTTTCAAATTTACATGTAATGTGGTCAAAGTGACCACTCGGCGGTTTTAAGTATAAGTGGTCATTCAAAGAAAACTAATGAATATAAAATAAATATTGGCCTATTTATATGATCTACATAAACATTTAGGAAAAGTCATTAACTCACAACAGCATAGATTAGAAATTGACCGAATAATAACATGTTAAAATATAAAAAGTGGTCAAATTGACCACTGGGCGGTCCTAGTGTTAAGTAGTTCTAAGTTCTAGTGGACTGATCCCCTCTGAAGTTAAGTCCCATAGTGCTACATCTACATCTACATTTATACTCCGCAAGCCACCCAACGGTATGTGGCGGAGGGCACTTTACGTGCCACTGTCATTACCTCCCTTTCCTGTTGCAGTCGCGTATGGTTCGCGGGAAGAACGACTGTCTGAAAGCCTCCGTGCGCGCTCTGATCTCTCTAATTTTACATTCGTGATCTCCTCGGGAGGTATAAGTAGGGGGAAGCAATATATTCGATATCTCATCCAGAAACGCACCCTCTCGAAACCTGGCGAGCAATCTACACCGCGATGCAGAGCGCCTCTCTTGCAGAGTCTGCCACTTGAGTTTATTAAACATCTGCGTAACGCTATCACGGTTGCCAAATAACCCTGTGACGAAACGCGCCGCTCTTCTTTGGATCTTCTCTATCTCCTCCGTCAAACCGATCTGGTACGGATACCACACTGATGAGCAATACTCAAGTATAGGTCGAACGAGTGTTTTGTAAGCCACCTACTTTGTTGATGGACTACATTTTCTAAGCACTCTCCCAATGAATCTCAACCTGGTACCCGCCTTACCAACAATTAATTTTATATGATCATTCCACTTCAAATCGCTCAGAGCCATTTGAACCATTTTTTTAACGCCCTGCGACCAGTAGCCATACCCTTTCCCCACAATATCCCAGACGCCATTTTTCAGCAAGACAATGCACGATCACATGTTGCAGCACGAACACGTGCGTTCTTGGTGTCACGAGATGTCAGCCTTTTGCCCTGGCCCGCCGGATCACTAGAATTACCGCCAATCGAAAATCTGTGGGATATGGTGAAACGATGAATGCAGCGCTGCGACGCAACGCCAACCACCACAGATGACCGGCAGAACCAGCTGAATGCAGTATTCGCGCTTTATACGCGTCGATGCCATCACGCATGGAACAAGTTATCAGCGCCCTGTGCCTATTAGGTGACGGGACACTTGCTGAACCGAGGTGACTGAAATGCTAATCGTTTCTGCAGAACGTACTAATGTACATGTCCTGTGAATATGGACGTCCTGTCTCTAGTCATTCAGGGTGTTCTGTTTTTTCTGAACATGGGTGTACGTAGGAACTTCAGCAAGGAAGTTAGAACATGAAGTTCCACGCTGATAACATTGGACATTAGTATCGACGCACTGTCAAAAAAGGGTGCATATTCCCAATTTCCTGAAGAGACAGATACGCTGCAGTACGGGAAAAGGTGCATCGCAGTGTGCGATTGAAATATCGTGACAACTGGAGACGTATGCAGTGCAGTACGATTCTTGTGGGAAAACGTATAAATTACGCATGGATTCACCTTGAAGCTCTGGCGAAATGTGGTCCAAATGCAATGTTGCCTACAGCCGCAGTGAAACGATGCCAACAATCTGACCAAGGCCGCACAGACGTGGCCGTTGTAGATCCGTAAGGAAGGCCGTCGACATTGACTACAGACGACAGTGTCCAGGCAGTTGGGATACTGATTCGCAGCAACAGCAGATATCCCAAAGATGAGGAAGACACTCGCACAGCGGTTCTCGAATGGCTCCGAGACCGGGGAGCGTATTTCTATCGTCAGTGAATTGGTGGAACGTTCCGAGAGTTATTTGCAGAGGCTTAGGGACTGTTGTCAGAAAACAGTCATGTATCTGTGTCACTTTGAAGCGTAGTGCAACATTCAGTGAATGTTACTTAATATGCAAGACAATGTGTATCTTACTTTCCTATGTCCCTACATACTAACCTGTTTTCATCTTTCTGAACTAAATATCTGCATCAATTAGAGAGACCACGACATATGTTTTCAGACAGACAAATGGGAAAGCATGCCATATGTAATGGAGGAGCAAGAGTGGGTCTCACGGGGAGCGTGCAAGGGATAAGTCCCTGCAGGCGCACTAACCTCTGTGCCCTCGGTGGCTCAGATGGAGGTGACACGTGAAATATAGAACATGTTCTTCCAATTACTTGGGTTCGTTATTCACGGACCCTCCGGCTGGTTGGGGTGTTCCGGGTATGAGAAGTGAAATGAGGAGATAGCTCAACGCGCAGAAACTAACGTTCAAGCCTGATGTAATTCAGGGGACTGTACATAGTTTTTAAGTTGACGAGAAGCCGACCTGGACACACGCCAACAGGTCCGTTGCAGGGTCCTGTTTCCTTTTCTTTCTTTTCTAGTAGACGGCGTTAGAAGCCGTTTTCTTTTTACGTTAGGTTGTGTTGAATGGCACCTGTAGTTTCTGTATATTGTGTTTAGCACCTATGAAAGACAAAAAAATGGAAAATATACATAAAAAAAGATGGAAAAAAGATGGATAGAGCGTCTGCCATGTAAGCAGGAGATCCCGGGTTCGAGTCCCGGTCGGGGCACACATTTTCAACATGTCCTCAATGATGTATATCAACGCCTGTTTGCAGCTAGGGTGTCGATTTAAGTATAATTTCAGTATCGGCACAGTTCTGATATCAGTTCAAACTATGTGACACTGTGTGTGTGTGTGTGTGTGTGTGTGTGTGTGTGTGTGTTCTTACTCGAGTTGTGGCTGTAACATAACGGAGCTACTGCTGTAAAACGTTTGATTTTGGAAACACACGTACTTAGTTTTTGTGACCCTCAATATACTCCCTTCCTCTACCCCTAAAACATTCCATGGGAATTTTCCACTGTTGGAAACAGTGCTGGAAGTCCTCTGTGAGCTCCTGAACGACGCGTGGCCGCTTTTTCTTCCACTGCTTCGACGGACTGAAATGTTGTTCCTTTTAATGCAGATTTGACTTTGGGAAACAGATAAAAATCACATGGTGCTAGGTCAGCCGAATAAGGTGCCTGCTGCTGTACTTGACAGCTATAATTAGAGACCCTGAGGAATGAGTAGGTGCATTTGGTTGATGCACAACCCATGACTTGTTCTTCCACAATTTGGCTTTCTGCTTTCTTCTTCTTATTTTCCCGCAGAGTTGAGCAAGAACGTCAAGCTAGTAATGCTGATTGATTGTTTCACCTTCAGGAACCAGGTGAAGATACACACTTGCATGACTATCGAAAAAAAAAAAAATAACCATCGCTTTGATTTGCTCGTTCGAGCTTTTTCCTCGCTCGGTGAAGTTGGGCGCTTCCTGTGCATTGATTACAGCTCAGTTTCTAGATTATAACTGACAAACGAAGAGTCGCCACATACCATTTTCAGTGGTATTCAAAGTACCGGTACATACATTTTCACGAGCTTCTTTTTGTTCAGTCGCAAGAATTCCGGCGCCAGTTTCGCACAGACTTCTCTCATGATAAATTGGTTATGTACAATCTGCCTTATACATTTTTTGTCAATTCCTACAGTTTCAGCAATCGATCGAATACTCAACCGGTGGATCGTATCACGTTACCTACTTTCTCGATGTTTTCTTCCGTTTCTGACGTTGAAGGGCGTCCCGGCCGTGAGTCATTTTCAACAACTTCTTGGCCACCTTGAAAACGCTCGAAGTACTTCAGATCTCACGTACGTGATAAAAAATCTTTGCCACACACTTGAGTAAAAGATAAATTCCAGTGTCAGTTTTTTCAAGTTTCATGTGAAACTTCACGACAATTTGTTGCTCTGTTGTTGCACTTACCATTTTTCCGGCAAAACGAAAGTAACAGGTCTTACACAAACGAAGGCCTCTATCACAGTTGTTCGACTGAGAATGCTTTACGCTTCACAGCTATTTCTCGTTCAACTTTGGTACGTGCGTACTTGCTCAATGACAGCATCAATCCAGTTATTTTATACCCACACCTTGTAAACGTTAAAAAATCAACCAGTGGTGTAATAAGTGGTGGCAGCAAAGAAGGGAAAACGGTAGTTGTACGGATACGGAACGCTATGGGGAAAGGGAGGGGGGGGGGGGGGGCAGGACGGGTGAACTGCGAGACTGGAGGTGGCGACAATGTGTAATAGTGTCATACGGTGTTGTTCAATAAACAGGGTCCGTCACTAACTATTGCCACCAAGAATAACTCCGAAAGTATGATAGGAGCTCAAAAATTTGCGGGACAAAAGTTGCATGGGACAACGGGGGCCATAATATGACGTTGGCTTTTTCTTGCAACGTGGGGTCACTTCAGAGATATGAAGGTCAACACTATTTTTTTTTTTAAATGGGATGCTATAGTTTGGCACTTATTTTCTGATAGCGGCTATCGAGACGAATTCAATGATGTGACACAGTAAGATCTTTGAAGGTCAACTAAGGTCACAAAGGTGGCATGAACATCCATTTACAGAAGGTGTTCGAAGTGATGAGCATTGGTATCAATGTAGTGCTGCAATCTTCTTATCATGGGCTGATTGGTATTACTTATCGCTTCTGCACTTATCGAAGCACATGCTCTGACAATTTTCTCTCACATATCTTCAGATGTAGTTGGAACGTGTTTACAAACAATGTCTTTTACGAATCCCGTCAAGAAAATATCCAGAGGCGTCAAGTCTGGCGAACGAGCCGTCCACGACGCATCTCGTCCACGTCCAATCCAACGATTTGGGAATTCTCTCTGCAACTCATTTCCAGCTAGCAGCACAATATGTGCCGGACACCCATCGTGTTCATATCGCATTCTGTTCCTTGTTCCTAAAGGTATTTTTCCAGTACCAGACCTAATGTTTCTTGCAGGAATGTGGTGAACCTCCTACCATTAAGATTTCCTTCGATGAAATGGGGCCTATAATTCTGTACTCCAGAATCCCACACTATACAGTGACCGATAACGGTTTTTGGTGTGCCATTTGCAGCAGTCAACACGGAATTTCAGTTGCCCAATAATGCATGTTATGCAAATTAACATTTCCATGGTTCGCGAATGTAGCACCGTCAGTAAGTACAATCAAATTAGTGAATGTGTCATCCCTCTGAATCTGAAGCTGAGCCCATCGGCAGAATTCAGTGAGACGCGTACAATCCGTACCTGTTAAATCTTGGTGGACACTGGAAATGGAAATGAGCGTTTGGCGTCATTGGCCGGGAGGCCCCTCGCGGGGCAGGTCCGGCCGCCATATCGCAGGTCTTATTACATTCGGCGCCACATTGGGCGACCTGCACGCCGGATGGGGAGGAAATGATGATGAACACAACACAACACCCAGTCCCTGAGCGGAGAAAATCTCCGACCCAGCCGGGAATCGAACCCGGGCCCAGAGGACGGCAATCCGTCACGCTGACCACTCAGCTACTGGGGCGGACGGTGGACACTGATATGGCAAGGATGATATTTACGGAAACGCGGAACACGAACAACACTACGACGGCTCATTCCAGGTTCCCTTGTGATTTGACGCGAACTAACACTAGGATCTCGAATCACAGTGGCAAGAGTACCAATTTCCGTTTCCTCGTTAGTAACTTTCGTTTGCCGGATATGTTTCCGATGTGTTAAAGATCCAGTTGTTATCAATTTATCATACACATATTGAAATGTACGACGTGTAGGGTGAGTACGTTGAGGATATCTTTCAGCGTATAAGTCTCTAGCTATCACTGAATGTCGTTGGAATTCTCCGTAAATGAGAATCGTATCGCCGGCCGCGGTGGCCATGCGGTTCTAGGCGCTGTAGTCCGGAACCGCGCGACTCCTACGGTCGCAGGTTCGAATCCTGCCTCGGGCATGGATGTGTGTGATGTCCTTAGGTTAGTTACGTTTAAGTAGTTCTAAGTTCTAGGGGACTGATGACCTCAGATGTTAAGTCCCATAGTGCTCAGAGCCATTTTGAAGAAACTTACCAACTTGTTGTTGTTGTTGTTTTTTTTGGGGAAGGAGACCAGACAGCGAGGTCATCGGTCTCATCGGATTAGGGAAGGAAGTCGGCCGTGCCCTTTCAGAGGAACCATCCCGGCATTTGCCTGGAGTGATTTAGGGAAATCACGGAAAACCTAAATCAGGATGGCCGGACGCGGGATTGAACCGTCGTCCTCCCGAATGCGAGTCCAGTGTCTAACCACTGCGCCACCTCGCTCGGTACACCAACTTGTTCTTCGAAGGAATACATCATTCACATTCGCTTGATTCAACGATACTAATCTTACCGTTCCTATTAGTGCTGTATTGCGAAACCGTCGAATAGTGTTACATGTCAGTGGCACGTTAGATTGATACGCGGATTTCAGCTAATATTTACTTTTTGCACGATATACGGGAGAAATTGTCAGAGCATGTGCTTCGATAAGTGCCGAAGTGATAAGGAATACCACTCAATCCACGATAAGAAGATTGCAGCACTGCATTGATACCAATGGTCATCACTTCGAACACCTTCTGTAAATAGATGTTCATGCCACCTTTTTGACCTTGGTTGACCTTCAAAGACCTTGCAGTTACACATCGCTGTATTCGTCTCGATAGCCGCTAACAGAAAATAAGTACCAAACTATCCAATTAAAAAAAACAAAGTTGACCTTCATATCCCTGAAGCGAACCTACCTAGCAACAAAAAACCAACGTCATATTATGGCCGCCGTTGTCCCGTGCAACATTTGTCCAACAAACGTTTCAGCTGCTATCATAGTTTCTGAGTTATTCTAAGTGGCAATAGTTAGCGACTCACCCTATATACTGGGTGCTATATTAACTGTTTTACCTTGTTTTGTCCCTACTTTGTTAATAGCTTGTGAATATAATTTTCTTGGCCGGAGAGGTAGTGTTTCCGGTAGCTTATCCTCTTACCGTTATGGTTTACATCTCTGTGTCTCTAGCGTAATTTTATGATGGTATTGGTGCAGGTGTTTTGAAAATACCGAATGACGTGTTCTAACTGTTCATGAGTCACGTGCTTCTTAGAGGGAAGTACGGTACTGCGGCTATGGTAATCATTCTCATCTACATCTCTCAATGGCGCATCATCTGACTTTCATTTCTTTCCAACCAAGAGGTCGTTCTTAATAGGCATGCACTTCTAGGAAGATGAAATGCTGTGTTTCGAGGTCAAGTCGTGGCCGCCGCCGTAGCCTGCAAAATTTCCTCAGGCAAAGTCTATGTAGATGAGTGATGCGCCGGAACAAGGATGTAGCCGGTAGTAGTGAGTATGTACAGGAAGGATAATAGCTGTACACCGTTTCCTTCTTCACGGTTGGTGAGTCACAAAAAGGTTCTAAGTGAAAGCTCTATATGAGTCGTGATGTTATTGTCCCCGGGCTACCGGACGCAACGGTTAAGACACAAGCCTGCTATTCTAGAGGAAACCTTCAAAGGACTCAACTAATGAATGCTGGTTTTCTTGTGTTTTAATCGTGGACAGTTAAAGATGCGTTTCGTTTTGACTGCAGTCTACCACATAAATGAAAAACCTTCTGGCACATAAATCAAGACATCTCAGTTACAATCTACTTTTTAAATTAATTGAAGTTAAAGAAATATCGGGTGGTTATCATTATTATTATTATTATTATTATTATTATTAATGTTCTCGCTGCAGCTGCAGCCTAGCCTTCAAATGCCACAAAAAATGACTCACACAAAAATAAATTGCTTGTCCAGCTTCCTGTCAAATTAAGAAATCTGGAAACACTGGAATGTGGTGCTGTTTTTTAAAAGACAGGCAGACAGATGAAATACTAAATGGATAAGTTCTAGAAGGAATACATGAGGAAAGAATTGTATGTAGATTCTTTTCTAAACAATGAACGGGTTAATGGGGCATCTGGTATCATGTCCAGAAATGATTAATGATAATTAACTTAGAGCAGGAAGGAACAGTAGAGGAAGAAATACTACGGGTAGACAAACCCTAGAGTATGCTAAACAAATTGTATAGGATTTTGAATATTGTAATTACATAGACGTGTAAAGATTAGCACAAGATGGGAACAAATGCAAGGAAGACTAATGCAATACGGTGAGTGGTGGAAGACGTGGTTCTCAGTGAGTATAAGGAAGATATACGCTCATGAATGAGTCACACCCACTTTTAGTATCACGTCGCACCCACTTTCACGTTGATGACGTCGCTGATGCTTCAAGGGAAAGAATATGTGACACACCGATACCATATGGAAGCCATCTAAAATCCCTCATCAACGGTCCAAAACTGGCCAGCGCTACATCCAAGGCGTGAAAGTCTTACTCTATGGTGTTCGATATGAACTCAGTAGGACTGACGGTAGGTGACTGGGTAGCCACATTGGTGTACCTGGATGCTTCAATCGTTTTGACCCAGTTCCGAGGCACTGAAGTGATATATCATATTTCCGGATATATAGACCGCCTGTGAACAGCTGTGGGAGGAAAAACGAATGACTGCCCAATATTTGGCAGTTGGTTCCTGCCTCATACGCTAGTTACAGACTACCACGCTTTTCGGTGTTAATTCGAAGCATAACGCCCCTCCCCAGCCTCCCAATGTACTGGGTATAATTCTACCACCAGCATGTACGGTACTCCGTTGAACAGTGCAACGCGCTGCTCTGTAAATCTTGCCTTGACATACTCCACTTTGCACTAATGAAACAGCTAAGAAACAAGGGAAACTACCGTAGTTATTCTGTTGCAATACGGTGATTGGTGGAAGACGTGGTTCTCACTGAAGTACGTCATAGTATTGAGTATTTTTGGTAAATTACAGTAAGGGCGCCATCCTCCCCTCCACCACCCACCCACCCACACACACACACACACACACACACACACACAGAGAGAGAGAGAGAGAGAGAGAGAGAGAGAGAGAGAGAGACATTTATCGTAAAGTCTAGAGCATGTTTTGAGATTCACAGCGAAAGCAATACGAGTTGCCTCCCAGTGCGTGGCCCTTCGCACTCGCCACGGTAAAATTCCAGATTTCAAACACAGGAAAAACGGCCATTTGAGACGGTCGAAAGTATACGTGTGCTATGTCCGAATACGGTCATCATGGTCATACTAAAAAAAGAAAAAAATCTTCAGAGTTACAACTGCGCATATGCGCATATTTTGTAGTATTCTGTATCTTGTTCCTCTTTGTAAGTCTTGCTGCAGATCAGTTACATTCTCCCATGCTAACAGGATCAGAGACAGTTGTAACACATGACAGCAGCTTACGTAATATGATCTGATAGTCTTTCAAATTGTGAAGGTGGCAGGGGTAAAATACAGGGAGTGAAAGGCTATTAACAATTTGTACAGAAACCAGATGGCAGTTATAAGAGTCGAGGGATATGAAAGGGAAGCAGTGGTTGGGAAGGGAGTGAGACAGTGTTGTAGCCTCTCCCCGATGTTATTCAATCTGTATATTGAGCAAGCAATAAAGGAAACAAAAGATAAATTCGGAGTAGGAATTACAATTCATGGAGAAGAAATAAAAACTTCGAGGCTGACCGATGACACTGTAATTCTGTCAGAGACAGCAAAGGATTTTGAAGAGCAGTTGAACGGAATGGACAGTGTCTTGAAGGGAGGATATAAGATCAACATCAACGAAAGCAAAACGAGGATAATGGAATGAAGTCGAGTTAACTCGGGTGATGCTGAGGGAATTAGATTAGGGAATGAGACACTTAAAGTAGTATAGGAGTTTTGCTATTTGGGGAGCAAAATAACTGACGATGGTCGAAGTAGAGAGGCTATAAAATGTAGACTGGCAATGGCAAGGAAAGCGTTTCTGAAGAAGAGAAATTTGTTAACATCGAGTATAGATTTAAGTGTCAGGAAGTCGTTTCTGAGAGTATTTGTATGGAGTGTAGCCATGTATGGAAGTGAAACATGGACGATAAATAGTTCGGACAAGCCTACACGGCTCTGCTCTAGGCTTCTGTTCTCGTTTCTCCCCTCGGAACTGCGTCTGTTTCACGGTGGGAAGGTATGACATGCATTTAGGCGTTCTTGTGTTAGTCTGTGGTATTCCATTTGCTCACTCGTTGATCGTATTACTTTGGTTAATTTAACGTCAGGATTTATTCGGAGCTATGTGACATATTGCCGGATTTGCTATCATTTCAGGGTTTTCATGGAAGGTGTTGGATTTGCCTGACACCTTACACAGTTTCTTTTGAAGCTGTCGCCCTCTTATTTTTCGTCAGAATCCTCTTCAATGATCGTCCGACATGATCATTCATTATATCCTTTTGTCAGCGTTGTGACTTAGCAGGATATGCTTTTCCGCTTTCTCTGTATGCGGCATAAATCTCTGATTCTGTGCTCCTTGAAATACCAAACACTTCAGCTACCTTGATTACGGAAGCACCCACCATACGACAGCGAACAATTTGCCCATGTTCGAATTCATGTAGCTCCGACATAACGCACTCACAGTTACACAGAACGCTGTTCTAACCACGACTGGCACTTGCAACGTATTGAGGGCCCTGCACAGGTGCCGTTCGTTGTGAAATACAACAGCTCAACCCGCAGCCTTGGCTGGTATCTACGTTTATTTTGACACATGCAGTTCTCTCGGTTTTTCCATGGTTTTGACAAACCCCTGTACGTGTTAATGGGGTAGGTTGGAACCATCTTCAGGTTGCTGACGACACTGTACTGTTTGCCACAAGTGCAGGCGAACTTTAGATGTTAATAGAAGGAATTGATACAGCGACTTTGAAACTAGGCAGCAAAATCAAATACAAGTCTGAATTGACGTGCGACAGAGATGTCACCCATGTTAACAATCAAGGCACAGAAATTATTGATGAGTTTTGGTACGCAGGTAAGTTGAAGTCATTGACTGGATATGCAGGAATAGTAATAAATCAGCCTGTAGTGCTTTTAGTAAACTAAATAAGGTTCCCAAAATTAAACTTCCAGTGCGACTGAAAATAAAACTTGCAGTGTGTACTACAGTTTTGATTTATGGCTGTGGGACATGCACTTTATTGCGAGAGCCAGTGAAACACTGCAACCTGTCCCATGAGAAATGGCAAGTTACGTGCTGTAAATTGTTAGACGAGACAGAAAAACAAACAAATGAGTCAGGAGGAGGAGGATATTAGTGTTTAACGTCCCGTCGACAACGAGGTCATTAGAGACGGAGCGCAAGCTCGGGTGAGGGAAGGATGGAGAAGGAAATCGGCCGTGCCCTTTCAAAGGAACCATCCCAGCATTTGCCTGAAGCGATTTAGGGAAATCACGGAAAACCTAAATCAGGATGGCCGGAGACGGGATTGAACCGTCGTCCTCCCGAAGAAATGAGTCAGGAAAAGGACTGAAATCAAAGAGATAATTGTGAGTGTGAGCTGACCCGGATATGTAAGAATGAATATCGAATGAGTGATTATGATAATGATCGAAGCAAGGGATAAGCAAAGTTAAGAGGAAAGTAATGGAGTGAAGTAGAAACTGAAGTCATCAACATTTCATTTGAAAAGGTACCGTGATAGAGACACTGAAAGTATTCTATCTATGAAAAAGGACCGTATGGAATTGTGGAAGCAAGGTACAAATTAGGAAGCGATTCGCGCAGGAAATGAACATGTTCTTCAACAGATAAGCTTTACTTCTATGGAATAGTCATGAAATTTTACGTCTGGAGCACGAATTTAGATGGAGTAAATTATAGAAAGATAAACATGGAACATTAAATGTGGTCCCACACAAGAATATTTAAAATTAAGTAGGCAGATGAGATGAAGTGACATTAGATAGTCTAAGCGGGGATAGAGGTGTATGAAAAACCCCGAATCAGGAAAATGGACTGTCAAGTGGGACACCTGCCACTGCACTCACGGATAGTCAACTTTGACTGATAGGAACAGCGGCGGGTACGAAAAAATTCCCAAAATGGTTGCAGAGGATGCTGGGTTTAGTAGGTACTTAGTGATGAAAAGAGTAGCATAATGCAAGAACAAATAGAAGATTCAAAGCAGTAGAAAGACTCATAAAATAAAAAAGTGGTGTCAGACTCGAGGAGGCATCTTCGAACAAAAAGCAAATGATTTAACATCACTGGTAATAACTTGTTTTTAAAATACTTTTCCTCTGTCAGCAATTCGATTACATATTCATGAAGACGGACATATTTTCCTTAAGGCTGCGCACCGCATTTATATAACGTGCGACGAGAACGCCTCAGACTCAGGCGACCACAGTAATGTCTTCAGGAAACCGGCGAAAGTTTTTCCTGGTGCAGTTTTTCTGACCATTGTGTTCACACATGAAGTCCGTTGGCACTAGGGAACAGACTTCTTCTTGCTGTTTACGTGACCAGTAGTGGACGATGACAAGCATTCTGTCCCAAATAAACACACAATGGGACTGAAGAAAAACATTTACCAGAGGAAAATCTGTTACAGCCATGCTGTAGACCGTCGAAGCCTGTAAACCGTGGGCCAGTCGCGGTGGCCGTGCGGTTCTAGGCGCTGCAGTCCGGAACCGCGTGACTGCTACGGTCGCAGGTACGAATCCTGCCTCGGGCATGGATGTGTGTGATGTCCTTAGGTTAGTTAGGTTTAAGTAGTTCTAAGTTCTAGGGGACTGATGACCTAAGATGTTAAGTCCCATAGTGCTCAGAGCCATTTGAACCATTTTTGTAAACCGCGAAAGTAATGGAGTGAATTGGCCATATTAATGGCTCATAAAACACGATTTTATGCTGCATCCAGACACGAAATGGATGTGCATCAAGCATTATGAAACCTACTAAGCAAAAGAGAAGTACAATATTTTATTTCAATTATCTTTCGTTCGACTTCACGACTCCATCAAAGTTGATCGTAGTTTCCCTGGTTCCAACTTTTTCGTAATTATTGTATCCTGCAAGTGAAACTGGTGATTTTTCGTTTCCTTATAAATTAAGTTCTTTCAGTTTATTTGCATTTACCAGGTGTACCGGTATGAAATGAGCGTTAAGATACAAATGTGTCGATAGGGAACATTTGTCGTGAACGAGCCTTAAATTTTTTTGGTGTGGTTGGTCTGACATCTGTCAAAGACATTTAGTATACCTCAAGTCATGGAACAAACATCATCATATGTTTTCATCGTGTTAACAATATCGAATTTTGTACCAGAAAGTCATGATTTGTGGAAAGCATTAATTTTTTGTTTTAATTTGAAAAAAGTGCTGCAGAGTCGCATCGAATACTTGTCGAGGCATATGGTGATCATGCTCTATCAGAAGCAACATTCAAAAGATGGTTTCAACGGTTCAGAAATTATGATTTTGATGTAAGAAATTAAGAACGTGGAAGACCACCAAAAAGTTCGAAGACGCCGAATTGCAAGCAATATTGGATGAAGATGATACTTTGAGTCAGAAGCAAATGACAGCAATGCTAAATGTTGCACACCAAACAATTTCTGACCGTTTGAAAGCTATGGGAAAGATCCAAAAGTGTGGAAAATGGGTGCCACATGAATTGAATGAAAGACAGATGGAAAACCGAAAAACCATTTGTCAAATTTTGCTTCAAAAACAAGAAAGAAAATAAATTGGGCATCGAATTGTTACTGGCGATGAAAAATGGATTTATTTTAAGAATCATAAACGGGAAAAATCATGGGTTAATCCGGGACAACCATCAACATCGACTGCAAAATCAGATCGATTCGGCAAGAAGACAATGCTCTGTGCTTGGTGGGATCAGAAAGGTGTGGTGTATCATGAGCTTCTAAAACCCGGTGAAACTGTGAATACTAATCGCTACAGATCGCTAAAGATCAATTTGAACTATGCATTGATCTAAAAAAAGACCAGAATGGGCCAGAAGACCTGGTAAAGTAGTTTTTTTACACGACAATGCACCTGCACACAAATCAAAACTGGTTCAGGATACAATCAAAACACTTGCTACCCCACCCGCCGTATTCACCAGACTTTGCCCCTTCCTACTACCATTTGTTTTCATCAATGGGACACGTATTGGCTGAGGAACACTTCGATTCCTACGAAGAAGTCGAAAATTGGGTGTCCGATTGGTTTGCTTCAAAAGACGAACATTTCTATTGGCGTGGTGTCCACAAATTGCCAGAAAGGTGCTCAAAATGTATAAAAAGCAATGGTCAGTACTTTGGTACAAACTCACCGAGTATCGGATCATGTCTGTGACTGGATTCAAGACTTCCTTGTAGAAGAGAACTCCTAATGGAAAAAAAATCCACTGAGCAAAAGTAATTTCAGGAGTATCCCAAGAAAGTGTGATAGGACTGTTACTGTCAATAATATACATAAATCATCTGGTAGATAATTTCGAAAGCTCCGAGAGACTATTTGAAGATGATGTGGTCGTCGGTAAGAGGGTAGCGACGTGAGGAGGCTGTAGCGAACTGCAGGAGATCCCGCAGAGGATTGATGGGAGGTACATGGACTGGCGTTTGTCTCTGAACGTAAATAAACGTAACTTAATTGCGCATAAATATATATATATATATATATATATATATATATATATATATATATATATATATATAAAGGAGAAGAAGTCCATTACCGTACAACTGCACAGTTGGTGACAAATTACTGCAAACAGTAACTACCGTAAAATATCCAGCAGTCACCATCCAGAGCGACCTTAAATGATTTAACCACAAAAACAAATAATTGGAAGGAAGACCTGATGACAGAATGAGATTCGTAGGAAGAACCTTAAGGAAATGTAATCCATAGACGAAACATTTGGCTTACGTAACATCTGTTCGACTGATTCTTGAGTATTGGTTACCAGTCTGGGACCCTTACCAGGTCGGATTAATAGGAGACATAAACAATTTCCAAGGAACAGCGGCGCGATAGCGCTACAGAGATGTTCTGTAATCTCCGGTGGCAGATGTTACACGAGAGGCGCTGTGTATCACGGAGAAGTTAAGTACTGAGATTCCCAGAAAGTACTTTCCGAGAGGAATCGATCAGCATATTATTTCTTCCCACATAAGTCTCGTGAAATAACCGTAGTGAGAAAATTCGAGAAACTGGAGCTAATACCGAGGTTTTCCGATAACGATTCTTCCCAGACGCCATTCGCGAATGAATCAAAGAAGGGTTGGTCAGACAGTGGTGCCAGAAATACCATCTGCAGCACACCATCACATGGCTTGCGAAGTGTAGCTGGAGAATACATCCGATCGCAAAAGATGGCGAAGTGACAAATGACACTTGGAATTACGAAATATTTTTGTATTATTAATTACAAATAATCCGAGCCTTAATTTTACTGAATTTTGTGAACATATTCTTCATTGAAGCAGATGGAGGTCCCCAATAGAAAGTTCTCTAATTCGCTCTTGAACTATACGACATTACCCATAAGACATTTAATACGCACTGTCAGGTTCTTGAATACGTGTATATCAATTTATCTGAGCCCTTTCTGTTTATCTACAAACATATCCATAATCGACCACACGGTGTATTGTGGAAGGTGCCTTCTACGACTGGTATTCATTCCTATTACTGTTTCACGTTTCACTCGCAAATGGTCGAATGAAAAACGACTGTGTATGTGCTTCCTCACGAGCCCACATTTAATTTGTCACTGAGATCCATACGGGACACGTATGTTGGTGGCAGTAGGATCGCCCCCCAGTCTTTCGCAAACACCGGTTCTCAGACCTTTGTCAATTTTAATAGACGAAAAGACCATCTCCTTCCTTCCAAGGACCCCATTTGTGTTCACTGATACTTCCTCAATCCCTGCATTTTAATCGAACCTACCGGTAACATATATGTCAGCACGCCTCTAAA
Organism: Schistocerca americana; assembly: GCF_021461395.2. NCBI lineage: Eukaryota > Metazoa > Arthropoda > Insecta > Orthoptera > Acrididae > Schistocerca > Schistocerca americana. Next base: position 136,843,899 of record NC_060123.1, read on the forward strand.
TTGCCTCAATGTTTTCCATTAATCCGTCATTGTCGGGACCGCAAACACTCGAACAGAACTGTAGAATACGTGGGACAAGTTTTTCATAGATTTCGAAGTGCCACTCCTCCCGTAACTACAAAAAAGTGTTCATAGAAGATTAAAAACACAGGTTGTGCCCTGAAACACTCCCTAGACAGGAAATAAGTCCCATAATACGATCTGACTTTTAACAAGCAAATGGAAATGGCAGGCTACACAAATCGTAACAAAAAAAGTGGGAAGTTACTCGGAAGTAACGCAATTAAATACTGAACACGTACATAAACTGTAAACCACGTCATACAGAGTCTCAAAGTATCATAAAATGCACCTTTTAGGTCATATTTATGCAAAGGTAAATGATTTTGTGGTTTGTTACCTGCGTTGTCTAATAAGCTGCAAACATTAAGCTTGTATGGTGAATTCGATAATCTGCAGTTAAGTTGTCTCAGCGGCACGAGAACTGTATCGGCGACAACTTATCTTGATTGCTGAAAATCTTTTACAAAACCATAAATACTAGTGAGCCACTAAGTAATCCCTGATGAAATGCAACACAGGAGTAAGAAACACACTACTGCATGAAAATACATTTAAAGATTCCAGTACGGAGGCAAATACGTATCGTGAAAATTGGTCGTTCCACGAAGTAGGTGTGTCAATGAATTTGCGGAGTCAAAATGTATCAGGCAACCAATATAATTCACAAGCAGTTTGTATATATAAAGTCTTGCCACGATGGCTATGAATAAACGTCGTATCGGTGTATATAACGTCCTTTCCGAATATCATCTCAGAATCACAAACGAAATAACATTGCAAATCAAGTGAAAACATCCTCGCGAGTAGGATGCGTTGCTTAAAAGTCAGTTCAACTTACAGATACGTAGCACAGAGACGGATCCAGGTCACAATGTGTTCTGAAACGATTGAAAGTGTGAATGAGACCCAGTAATCTGCACGTAAAATCCGTACATAAAAGACAACGCGAAAAGGTCTGAACTTTACGTGAATATAATGAGAACCACTTGTATGAATATCAAGAGCTCAGATGGAAACCCAGTTCTAAGCAAAGAAGGGAAAGCAGAAAGGTGGAAGGAGTATATAAAGGTTCTATAAAAGGGCGATGTACTTGAGGGCAATATTATGGAAATGGAGGAGAATGTAGATGAAGATAAAATGGGAGAAGAGTTTGACAGAGCACTGAAAGAACTAAGTCGAAACAAAGCCCCGGGAGTAAACAACATTTCATTAGAACTACCGACAGCCGTGGGAGAGCCAGTTCTGACAAAACTATACCATCTGGAGAGCAAGATGTATGAGACAGGCGAAATACCCTCAGACCTCAAGCAGAATATAATTCCAATCCCAAAGAAAGCATGTGAAAATTACCGAACTATTAGTTTAATAAGTCACGGGTGCAAAATACTAACGCGAGTTCTTTACAGACGAATGGAAAAACTAGTAGAAGCCGACCTCGGGGAATAACAGTTTGGATTCCGTAGAAATGTTGGAACACGTGGGACAAGTGAGATAATACTGACCCTACGACTTATCTTAGAAGCTAGATTAAGAAAAGGCAAACCTACGTTTCTAGCATTTGTAGACTTGGAGAAAGCTTTTGACAATGTTGACTGGAATACTCTCTTTCAAATTCTGATGGTGGCAGGGGTAAAATACAGGGAGCGAGAGGCTATTTACAATTTGTACAGAAACCAAATGGCAGTTATAAGAGTCAAGCGACATGAAAGGGAAGCAGTGGTTGGGAAGGGAGTGAGACAGGGTTGTAGCCTCTCCCCGATGTTATTCAATCTGTATATTGAGCAAGCAGTAAAGGAAACGAAAGAAAAATTCGGAGTAGGTATTAAAATGCATGGAGAAGAAATAAAAACTTCGAGGCTGACCGATGACATTGTAATTCTGTCAGAGACAGCAAAGGACTTGGAAGAGCAGTTGAACAGAATGCACAGTATCTTGAAGGGAGGATATAAGATGAACATCAACAAAAGCAAAATGAGGATAACGGAGTGTAGTCGAATTAAATTTGGTGATGCTGAGGGAATTAGATTGGGAAATGAGACGCTTAAAGTAGTAAATGAGTTTTGCTATTTGTGGAGCAAAATAACTGATGATGGGCGAAGCAGAAAGACATAAAATGTAGACTGGCAGTGGCAAGGAAAGCGTTTCTGAAGAAGAGAAATTTGTTAACATCGGGTATAAATTTAAGTGTCAGAAAGTATTTGTATGGAGTGTAGTCATGTATGGAAGTGAAACATGGACGATAAATAGTTTGGACAAGAAGAGAATAGACGCTTTCGAAATGTGCTGCTACAGAAGAATGCTGAAGATTAGATGGGTAGGTCACATAACTAATGAAGAGGTATTGAATATAATTGGGGAGAAGAGGAGTTTGAGGCACAACTTGACTAGAAGAAGGGATCGGTTGGTAGGACATGTTCTGAGGCATCAAGGGATCACCAATTTGGTACTGGAGGGCAGCGTGGAGGGTAAAAATCGTAGAGGGAGACCAAGAGATGAATACACTAAGCAGATTCAGAAGGACGTAGGCTGCAGTACGTATTGGGAGATGAAGCAGCTTGCAGAGGTTAGAGTAGCAAGGAGGGCTGCATCAAACCAGTCTCAGGACTGAAGACCACAACAACAAGAATCATGGGACCCAGTTGTTTCAATGAACCTGAAATTCTCGAGGGTTTCTGCTTCTCACCATTACATCAAAGGTTGCTGAATCGAAAGCGTGCATGTCAAATACAAGAAAAATTTTGAATTCTAAATTACTGCGGCTTGCTGGCAATGGTGTAGGACAAGACGAGAGTGCCTTCGCTTCAGTGCGTGATGGAACCGCAACGAATTTTGCTGCCTGGCATTCTCGTAGGCCGGCTACTATCAAAGCTTCCTGCTTTGCGAAGAAATAAACCCCAACTTCGTTTCTGACGAAGGCGAGGTGGCTCGCGATCTACAAGTGATTGACGAGTAGTGCGGTGCAGGAAAAGTGTTCGTTCCGAAACGGTCGCCTTTCAAGATCAGTTACGGTTTCCTAGCATTCTCCCAATAAACTGACGTCAACATTCGCCTTCCTACAACCGACGTGCTTGTTCCATTTCATGTCGCTCTGCAACGCTACTCCAGGATATTTACTCGTTGTGACAGTGTCAAAGAGCACACCGTAGTGGTTCATTAGAACAAGACTGTTTTTCCTACACATCTGCATTAACTTTTTTTTTATTCGCATGTAGAGTAAGGTTCGATTCATCATACGAACTAGAAATTCTGTTGAAATTAACCTGTATTTTCCTTCACTCAGTCAACGACGATTCCGTCCGTGCACTACAGCGCCTTCAATAGATTCCGATTGCTCCTCACCCCGTCCGTCAGATGGTTTTACGTATATAGTGAACAAGAGCGGCCCTATCATGCATCTCTGGGGCGCTCCTGACGATACCTTTGTCTCCGATGAACATTCTGCGTCCACAAAAACTTGCTGTGTAGAATGTTATGGCCTTAGGAAGAAAAAGGAAACTTTTTCGGAATTTTTTGGCTCCTAGTACAAAGTTCATCCTTAGCACTACGTTCTGAGACAAAAGAGATATTGCCAACGATATAAGAAGTTAATGAATATACAAATTTTGAAAATGTTACCAAATGGCAGTTTTTTTTAAACAAGATCTGCAACATATTCTAGAACTAATGGCGGATATAAGTCTTTGAAGGCACTACTATAATCTGAAAACACTGTCCGTGCAAGTTAAGTTTATCCAAAAAGTGATGCTGTAACTCGTTCGTAAATGGAAACATGCAGAATGAACTAATTGTCATTTTTAAATCACATATGCCAGCAACCATGCGTACAGAAAATAGAGCTGAACTTCATTAAGTAGGCCTATAAAGTCACTGTTTTTCAGTTAAGGCTGCGCTGTACCTCTTGTCCCACAACTATCTACTACTTAGCTTATTTCTGTAGCTTTCCGAGTTCTCTTAGAAATACTGAACTGTATGTGATGAGTCTTCCGAAAATGTAATGTTAATCCATTTGCTTTGAACCACCTGCCGACGTTTTCAGATATATCACTAGCTACCCTTGCAATAAAGTCCGTACTAGTTGTTATCTGTATCCTTTTATCATCTGCACGAAGCACTAAATCTGCATCTGGCAAAATAAGTACAAGAATATCTTTGGCCGGCCTCGGTGTCCGAGTGGTTCTAGGCGCTTCAGTCCGGAACCGCTCGACTTCTACGGTCGCAGGTTCGAATTCTGCCTCGGGGATGGATGTGTGTGATGTCCTTAGGTTAGTTAGGTTTAAGTAGTTCTAGGGGCTAATGACCTCAGCAGTTAAGTCCCATAGTGCTCAGAGCCATTTGAACCAAGAATATTTATGTATCACATGAACAAGACCCATAATCGAACCCTTTAATACACTACGATTGCTTAAAATTCTGAGTGCCTACCGCTATGTGATCCTGCACCTGGCGACACGCAGTGTAACTGATTATTCATCGTAACAGCTTGTTTTCGCTAAAGTTGTTGGACAAGGACTGAGAGTTTAAAGAAGTGCCAGGGAAGAACATCGAGAGTCCTTGTGGACCTTCGCTTGGATGCGCGACAATTGTTTGCAAGTGAAAACAGACTCTGCTACTTGCCATGCAGATGGTCTTACGTGAGAGCCAACTTATTCTGAAAGGTGCAGCGCGGGGCACAAACATTTGCATACGCTGGAGAGACGGTGTTCTGAAGTCGCCAGGGGAAAACCTGGACCAGTCGTCATCAATGGGCTTTGGAGACGGGGCGCAAAGCGCGATTTCACTCTCGGCGGACTGCTCCGTAGCTCGAGAGGTTTTCCTTTGCTTTCCGCCCATCAGTGTACGATGTATCACAGTGCGACAGCATCCTGTGAATAAGTTTGAAGAGTCATGTTGTGTTTGTATTGTTGCGCACAAACACTCAGAGAAGGCAGGCAGAGAGTGAAACTCGAAGGTAGCTCGTAGCCCACTTCTTTCAATGTAAAAAAGAAGACCTATCAAGATCAATGATTTCTTCCCACGGATAGGTGATGAATGACATAATCACTTCTACTTTTTTGCAAGTTGTAACGGTAGCAATTACAAACAAATGCAAGGTCATCAGTACGCTATCTAGCGACAAGGAGCTAAAAGCAGGCAAGGCTCTTTCCTTTGCCCAATCCTGGATATTAAGTTGCTCTCATGACCAGGTCCGAACCAATTAAATCAAAGTCGGCCGCTGTGGCCGAACGGTTCTAGGCGCTTCACTCCGGAACTACGCGGGTGCTACGGTCGCAGGTTCGAATCCTGCCTCGGGCATGGATGTGTGTGATGTCCTTAGGTTAGTTAGGTTTGAGTAGTTCTAAGTCTAGTGGACTTGATGACCTCAGCAGTTAAGTCCCATAGTGTTTAGAGCCATATGAAATCAATGAAGATCGACCACCCGTAACGTGTAGCGCTCTCCCAAAAAGTAGTATACCATTCAACTCGGACAACAATCAGATGATGTGCAAAGAAATCAGCTGATCTTCTCTTATGGACGGCCAGGTAGTCTTGTCGTTTCGCGTAATATAGGCACTTTTATATCGTAGCCGCATTCACTTGAGTAACTTGAACAGCTATACTGTTATTTGGAATTGTTGTTGTTCGTTACTCTTTTTGCCATGAGTTATATAGTAAACGCTGATTTTGTAGTTTGTCTGGAATAAGTAGTGAGATTTTTGCAGTTTTCTTTTGGTTTTCCTTCCGCTGGTTCAAATGGCTCTGAGCACTATGGGACTCAACTGCTGTGGTCATAAGTCCCCTAGAACTTAGAACTACTTACACCTAACTAACCTAAGGACATCACACACATCCATGCCCGAGGCAGGATTCGAACCTGCGACCGTAGCGGTCGTGCGGTTCCAGACTGTAGCTCCTTTAACCGCTCGGCTACTCCGGCCGGCCCCTTCCGCTGGTTTTCACCTCTTACAAAGACCAGAGTAATAAACACCGACGTTAGGAAGGAAATGCACGTGTTTAACGTAAGACACAAAATTGAAGACAACAGAAGAAAATGGAGTCAACATCTCTCTAGAATGAACAGTGGCAAATTACTTTACAAGGTCAGAAAGTGTAATCCTGTAGGCCGAAGAAATATGGGAAGACCAAGAAGAGATGGGCACCGTGACAAGCCAAAAAATTAATAACAGAAGTGCAAAAGAAGAAGAAGAAGAAGAAGAAGAAAGCCAGTGTGTCAAATACATTATCAATAAATCATCATCAACTAGCTCTTATAGATAACATCACGAATTCGGTGTGTATAGAAACGCCTATGCGAGACTTCGCAGCAGGGGCGGCGTAATAAATAACAATTAAAGTTGTAATATACTCACTTGCTGTCCACTGTAAATAGGGTATTAATTACCATATGTTCCTGTCATGAAGCCAGTACATCATTACATTTTCACCTGACAATGGATGAAAGGTTTACAGGTCGACATATAGGAAAATGGTAATGTTATTCCGGTTGCAGGCCTCAGAAAAGCTGCAATGTTCCATTTCTCACCACGAAAGGCAGAGCTTGCTTTACAAGATCCGACCTATCAGAGAATCAAATACTTTTTCGCCACATACCAGGCGCGCTGTTGGTACTGAGAATATTTTGGAAGGGATTTCCAGTTCCGTCACTTGACTCGGAGACAAAGGGAACCCTCCTGCAACATTTACTAAAAACCGGGGGAACGAAATTATTTTAAATTGGCTTCCGAGACAATATGTCCCAGACGAAAAAAAAGAAAGCCTGGTATTTGTATTGACGCACTTGTTTACGTGTATACACAAAGTCGATGACCTGTTCGGCATATGCAGGGCTACGTTGTTGCATTCGGCAGTGACTGTAAAATACACACATCAAAAAACGTTTTGCATCACCCCGATTCCCAGAACTCCTGGAGATGGACATTGACTGTGGATACTGTATCACAGACACAGTCCCTTTGACTTTTCAGAGAAGTCACTAAACCCGTAAAAAAGATGTAAAGAACCATGCATGAGCAACGTCTATTAGACAGAGGGGTCCGACAAACGATCAGTTGCACTCATTCCGGCAGGAAGGAGGTACACGGCTCGTGTAGTCTGTAGTTCAGCACGCCTAGACGGTCAATACCGCGGTTCGATCGCGGCCTTATTGTTACTTTGTGCCATGAAGGGCTCTCATTAAGGCAAGTGTCCAGGCGTCTCGGAGTTAATCAAAGCGATGTTGTTTGGACATTGAGGAGATACAGAGAGACAGGAACTGTCGATGACATGCCTCGCTCAGGCCGCCCAAGGGCTGCTACTGCAGTGGATGACCACTACCTGTGGATTATGGCTCGGAGGAAGCCAGTCAGCAACACCACCACGTTGAATAATACTTTTCGTGCAGCCACAGGACATCGTGTTACGACTCAAACTGTGCGCAATAGGCTGCATGATGCGCAACTTGACTCCCAATGTCCATGGCTAGGTCCATCTTTGCAATCACGACACCATGCAGCGCGGTACAGATGGGTTCAATAACATGCAGAATGGACCGCTCAGGATTGGCATCACGTTCTCTTCACCGAGGAGTGTCGCATATGCCTTCAACCAGACAATCGTCGGAGAGCTGTCTGGAGGCAACCTGGCGAGGCTGAAAGCCTTAGACACACTGTCCAGCGAGTGCAGCAAGATGGAGGTTCCCTGATGTTTTGTGGTGGCATTTTGTGGGGCCGACGTATGCCGCTGGTGGTTATGGAGCGCGCCGTAACGGCCATTCTCCTACCGATAGCGCAACCGTATCAGCTGCATATTGGCGAGGCATTCGTCTTCATGGACGACAGTTCGCTCCCGCATCGTGTACATCTTGTGAATGACTTCCCTCAGGATAGCGACATCACTCGACTAGAGTGACCAGCATGTTCTCCAGACATGAACCCTATCGAACATGCCTGGGATAGATTGAAAAGGGCTGTTTATAGACGACGTGAATCCCCAAGCACTCTGAGGGTACTACGCCGAATCGCCGTTGAGGAGTGGGACAATCTGGACCAACAGTGCCTTGATGAACTTGTGGATAGTATGCCACGACGCATACAGGCATGCATCACTGCAGGAGGACGTGCTACTGGGTATTAGAGGTACCGGTGTGTACATCAGTCTGGACCACATCCTGTGAAGGTCTCGCTGTGTGATGGTACAACTTGAAATGTGTGGTTTTCATGAGCAATAAAAAGGGCAGAAACGATTTTTAAAGTCACAATTGTGTGACGCAGCATGTGAAAGTTGCTGTATTTGGACGGGTTACTCCTGTAACCGAAATATCAGATCTGAAGATGGTTCTAAAGGAACCGAAACCGGTCATTTGAACAAACATTTTGCAATAAAGACGGATTAAAAGTTACATTTAAATTTCATCAGCTAAATTAAGTAAAAATGTTTTCCGCCAGCGGTGTCTCTTGATTGCGCTACTTAGTACATAACAGTTACACCAAGTTACTTAGTATCTGTTGTGGTTGGCAGGAGAGCCAACACAGGGTTACTAGAGGAAGCCGAAAGGCACGCGTTTTAGCTCACGCAGGCTGGCGTGAGGTCTGGAACAGGCCAAGGAAATTAGAATTTAGAAAAAACGGACGTAGCTGGTGGAATACTTACCTTGAATCCATTAATGGTGAACGTCGCTCTTGACGGTACATGATTCAGTATCAATAGTAACTGGTAATGGCGCCTTGCTAAGTCGTAGCAAATGACGTAGCTGAAGGCTATGCTAACTATCGTCTCGGCAAATGAGAGCGTATTTTGTCAGTGAACCATCGCTAGCAAAGTCGGTTGTACAACTGGGGCAAGTGCTAGGAAGTCTCTCTAGACCTGCCGTGTGGCGGCGCTCGGTCTGCAATCACTGATAGTGGCGACACGCGGGTCCGACGTATACTAACGGACCGCGGCCGATTTAAAGGCTACCACCTAGCAAGTGTGGTGTCTGGCGGTGACACCGCAGTATCAGATTGTACAGCTCAAAAGGATCTAAATAAAAGTCTGCGAGAACATACGTTTGTCTTTTACTGTTGATGATTGTGTCTTTTGAAGTCGACCGTTCCAGCACCTATAAAGCAGAAAATGGATGATGGTGACTCAACTGTAAAAGATAAGCAGGCTCACGCAGACTTTTTTGCAGTTCTTTTTGACGTCTGCAATGCAGTACTAAATCAAACGATTTCGCCCTATTAGTTTAGACAGCCTACTGAGAAACATCGGAATGGCACCCCACTTTCTTTTGAATTGCTTTAGACTCATCGCCCCTGTTTGTTGTTTATGTTACCTAAATTAGCTAAATACACATGCTAAAACACAGTCATTGAGTATATGTGTGAATTAAAAAAAAGAAACACGTAAATCGCTGAAGTGAGTAAGCTCTGAAGTCGCAATTTCATATTTCGTCTCGGAAAGTAATTGTGTGAGTATGAGGATAGAGTGTTGATCCTACTGTGTCTACTAGTAAAACGTAAAGTTTAAAAAGCATGAAATAAAATGAAACAAAAAATTAAAGAAAACCGTCATTAAAAACCTCTAAAAAGAAAATAAATAGTGAGTTTCCCCTTTAAGTTTAATATATAAGTAGTAATATTTTGATCTACGCGTCGCCGCGTAGGGGGACCAACAAGTAAATACAATAAAAATAGAATACATCTAAAAATGGTAAGGTATGAAATTTAAATACAAGTAACTTACCTAGGCAACGTAGGTAAATATAAAAACAACAATATCTAGTCGTTGAGTCTAAGTCGTAATTAATTTACTCCCAATTTCGCACAACCGTCAACGGCGCCTGACCTCACGTCTCCGCTCTCAGTTTGGTCACGGCCCGCGCGCCGCATACTGCCCACCGCGCGACTCGCGCTCTGCGGTTTAATGAAGCGTGAGTTAGTGTGCTATCGTAAAACCACTGGGGGATATAGACCACTTAAAACTAAGTTCGTACGTAATTGTGTAAGAATATGATGTAACGTAAATAAGTAACTCTATCTTTTAAAAATGTTACGCTAGTTAAGGACGGATTGGTTTTCATATTTTATGTAGTAAGTAATTATAGCTTCACTAGCTATTCTGAAGTGTGCATGCGGGACCCGCAGTACTGGAAGAGTTGCCACCAAATAGAAAAGGTTTATACCCGGCAATAATGAGCGGTTAGAGCGGCTTCTACCACGAGAAGGTTCGAGTCCTCCCTCGGGCATGTGTGTGTGTGTGTGTGTGTGTGTGTGTGTGTGTGTGTGTGTATGTGTGTGTGTTGTTGTTAGCAAAAGTCAGTTTAAGTAGTGAGTAAGTCAAGGGACCGATGACCTCAGCACTTTGGTTCCTTAGGAATTCACACACATTTAAACATTTTTTATTTTTTACAGTTTCTTTGTGTCAGGTACTTCTTCTTAATTTTTAATTTGAGTTTGATTGACAATAGCTTGATCGAGCTGTAGTGAATCTCTCCGCATGTTTATGCGCTGTACCTTCCCTTTATTTAGGTTCAGTGTCAGCTGGCAGTCCCTGCAAAAATCATTGACCCTCCGCAGGTCTTCCTGCATTGCGCTACAGTTTTCTGACGCTGCCACTTTCCTGCATACAACAGCAGCATCTTCGAGCAACCATATGGGGTTCAAACGTTATCCACTAAATCAGTTATAAACATCGTAATCAGTGACGACGTGTAACACTGTGGTTTATCTAAATTACTTTTACATCTGTCGATTTTGTTTCGTTAAGATCAACGTACCATGAAGTCCTGGATACAGTCACAGATCTCATACGATACTCGGAAAGTTCGTACTTCATTCACTAAACGACAGTGCGGTTCCGTACGGAATGCCTTCCGGAAAGCAAGGATTACAGTATCAGCCTGTGTCTGTGTCTACTGCGCTCTGAATTTCACAGCTGAACAGACAGAGCTTTTTCCCAGGATCTGTGCTTGCGGAATCCATATTGATTTGGGTGGTGAAGAGTTTCATTCTCCAAAGCTGTCAAAATCTGAGGCTGTAAAACATGTCCGATAATTCTGTCTGTCTAGAATGTCACAGGTATCTCATTCGATCAAGATGTCTTTCCACTCTTGTCTGATTTTTGCTGATTTTCTATTCTGAAGGAAATGAAATGTCTGAAGGAAGTAGCACTGGTAGGGGCGTTAGAAAAGCTTGTTGCCCCTCCCCTTTACGGTTCAACTTACACTTGGAAGAGGTTATTGCAAAATGACTAGATGGTAAAAGATGTGTGTGTATTGGTGGAAAGAGAATAGAATGTATACGATTTGCTGATGACATAGTATTAGTGGCAAAAAGTGAACGAACTGCAAATAAAATGTTAAAAGGTCTGAATGGTAGTTATGTGGAATATGGGCTGAGAATCAATAAAGTAAAAACGAAGAGTATAGTGATCGGCAAAGGAAGGAGATTGGCGCATATTAAGATAATTTATCTGTTATTAACCAAGTGAGTTCATTTAAATATCTTCAGTGTACGATTACTGAAGACTTAAGATGCCACCATGAGATGAAAACTCGCACTGCTATAGCAAAGGAGGCATTCAATGCAAATAGGAGATTATTATGTGGCAAACTAGATAAACCTTTGAGGAAAAGACTTGGCACGTGTTTTATATGGAGTGTGGCATTCTATGGAATAGAAACATCCACATCGAGACGAGAGAATGAGAAAAGGCTAGAAGCATCTGAGATGTGGATGTCGAGCAGAATGGAGAGGATAAAACGAATGGTAACAGTAAGTAACGAAAGAGTGTTGGAAGGGGGGTGGTAAAAGGAGAACTCTGCTGCACGTTATAAGAAAAAGGAAGAAGAACTGGATGGGGCATTCGGTAAGACGAAAATGGCTGCTAACAAACGCTTCGGGAGGTCGAGTTTGTGAAGGGAGATTGCCAGGAAGAGGGAGATACAATATGATAGACGATATAAAGGAAAGTGGAAATTACGCGGACCTGAAGAGGATGGCAGAACACAGGAGAGCATGGAAAGTTACCACGTGGAAACCTGACTTTGAGCAGAACACTGATGATGATGATGATGATGATGATGATGATGATGATTCTATCCTGCAGTCACTTACCTCAGTATCTGCCATTTCGACGTTCGCTCGCTTATTGAAAAAGTACAGCCTTATTTTCAAAGTGACAGCCCCTAAAACAGCCACCAGTGCAAATGACGAGTGTCTTGTGTTGCGTTTAGAAACTCAAAATAAACTATCTGACGATGTTCCAGAAATTTATACGTGGTGTAACAAAAAGGTACAGACAGACTTTCAGGAAACAATCCTCACACTTAGAGGCAGAAAATCTGTTGTACGGACATGGGACCGGAAACGCTTTATTTCCTTATTACAGGTCAGTTTCTGCAACTATTCGACGCATTAATCATCTACTTCGAAACGCAGCCTCATCTGTGAACAGCTTTTCTACACTAAAGTGAGAGCTGACACATTGTTGAATCAACCATTCGCAAAAGTGTATCCTGTAGTAAAATCAGCTGCTGGTAATGGTTCGAAATTAAAAAAAAATCATTAGACCAAAAATGTACTTGTTATCTAACCTTAAATATGAATTTGTTCTACCAAGAAGTAACGGTAAAACACATAAATAAGAAAACGTTTCATTTAATGCTTGTTCATTCTGTTACTTTGTGTTTCTCATGATTAATGTAATTATGAAGAGAAATAGAAAAGATCTTTAACATAGAAGTAAAGGGTTTCCCAACATTCGTCCTTATAACACATTTTACCTATGCACGTGTGAGGACTATTCGCTAGACATGCCTTTTTGGTACACAATGTATAGAGTGAATCACAAAGTTATTCAGTTCAAGTATTTCCGAAATCCTTGAAGTTTTTAAAAAGGTTTTGCAACCATTGACTGTAACCAGAGGGGCTAAAATTTATTATAAAGTCTTTTTCCGTAATTTATTTCATTTACATTAAAGTAATTATGATTGCTTACAGATTTTAGGTGTTTACTTTGTTTACTGGGATCCGAAAGCCTCTGAAACCTGAGGTGTAGCGCTGTCAAGCCGCTTTTGGTTTAACGGGAATCGTTTTGGAAAATAGGATGTGTATACACTGTTCCTGGTTTGCCATTTTGCGTACTCCTTCCCACTAGCACGAAAAGTTTCACATGGCGTCGCCCCAGAGGCGCAAGAGAGATATTTAAAATTCATACTGGGGCGTAGTCAGATAGAAAAATTTATGCTACCATCAAATACTGATGATTAAAATTTCCATTTCTGTGAGGTTTCAACCGTCGGGCTGTTGAGGACGCACTAGCTTTCGTTATCATGTCAACAAAAACAGCTCATGTTAAAGCCAGTGCCTCAAGTTTATGGGAATTGCCATGTTTCAAAGTTGCAATCAACGAAATACTTGATGGTAGTGTGAGGCCTATTCGAAATTCCACGTTCTACAGGACACACAGTTAAGGGGAGAACGTCACAGGATAGAAGAAACGCGGAGCAGCGGGTCAAGAGAAAGGAAACAATAAATATAAATCAAGATAATCAGTGTACTAAACACAGCAGGCGGAATTAACGCTGAGTTCTGACAAGCAGTAGTTACAGGAACTAAGCCGATGATAGCCGCTCGACCGAATAAAATAGAAAGCGAAGTGGCTGGGAGGATCGATTAAGTGGCGTGCTGGACTACAATTCGTAAGGAATAAATTGCTGGGTGGAGCGAGACGGTGAAAATGATACTTCGGTCACTGGGACTTCCACGCTTCAGAGTGAGGCAGGTTATAGCTAAAGATAAGAAGCTGTCTGCATTAATGAGGAGACCACCGTGGGATGCCATTTCACGCTCGTCGAAAACAGGCTGACTGACAGCACGAAACGAGTCAAACAGTGAAACACTCTCGCGAGACGACAAAGCACTTGGCTCAAGATTTAAGTTCTATCGATCGGTACCTCGTAAGTGCTTGGCACTGTGTTAATCCATAGGTACCCATCCAGCCCCAAAGCAGAAAGAGTGGAGTGACATCCATTACAACATGAAGCTGTGTCCCTGCAGCGACCACTGCGAGTAATAAGGTGTGAAACATAATGAGAAATTTATAAAACGCTATAAATACAGAGCTTTATTTTGGTTGCCTCTGACAAGTTATCTAATAAAAGCCAGTATCTTCAGCTCTCCAATCACCTCTTTCTCGAAGGAACTTTCATAAATTTTCGAGGCAATCTCATTATAGCATCATCCTCAGTTTTTCTCTCCTCATATATTTGATCGTATGCAGCAGATGAGCTCAGCGTCACGCACCTTTTCGTCTAAAATGTACAACGTGTTTAATTTGGCCTTTTTAATTTGTGGTCAGTGATCGAGCCTCCTATTCCCCATGGCAACTTCAGAATCTCCAAGTATCTGCATTCCTTGCTTGTGGACGGTTTCATAAGTCAAATGACGATTCATATAGAAAATATATATCGATAGGAGCCTTCGTTGCCATTTAATCGATATATCGATATTATGAAATTTATACATCAAGGAGTAACTAAAAAATCCTTTAGGATTCACAGTTCTCTCTTCTATACGCTATTTTTCCAGTGCAATAAAAACAAGGAAAAATCAAGTATATTATCTTTACATTCTTCTTCTTTATGAATCCAGTAACAGAACTGAATCACGCAGTGCTTTCTTAGTGGTATGCTACCGATATTATTTTACACTACAATCAGCCTAAACTTCAACTGTAATGTTACGTTCACTACCAGATAGCTGAAATAAACATTCTCGACTGTAAGCTCTGTTCCTGTGCTTGCAGAAAATAGTGATTCACTGGGCCTAACTTCCAGCAAAACACCTGCACCCAAACATGTTTCACCATAGACGTGACATCATCAGTGGGTGTTTATTTATTGACTCTGAAAATATAATGGGCTCTTTATTATCGTCGTTGTTTACATTATGCTTTTATCTATTGTATCTTAGTTTTGATTAACTGTTATGTTGTATGTGATTGTCTATTCATTTTAGCTACAAGTGTTATAAATGCAGCTTACCATCAGCAACACAAAGATGCTCAGATTAAATCCTTATCGAAAATTAGACACAAACCACAGGAAAACATATTATATTGAGGTAAGAAACGTTGGTGATCATCAAATTCGACGCTTTATGTTACTGTCTCCGTTCTCTTTCAGGCGTTTTACTGGTCCTTTGTACTTTTGGCTGGTGTCAAATAATTACGTGATCTTAATTCATGTACAAATACCGTTCATCATAATTGGCTGTGGGCCGTGATGAGGAGAAGTAGCAGTGCTAACTTACGTCTTACTCATACTTGTTCACGTTTTTGCTTTTACAATGAAATTCCAGGTCCGCTTTACTATGCAGCTGCCGTTCGTATTCTTCATGTTTTTCCAATTTTATGTTGCGCAGTTCGACTATACTTCGCCGAGATTTATGTTTTTTGTACTCGTGTGGTTTTAATTGTCTGTGTAAGTGTCACTGAAAAGTCAGTGAGAAATCTTCATGTTTCTCTCTCTCTCTCTCTCTCTCTCTCTCTCTCTGTGTGTGTGTGTGTGTGTGTGTGTGTGTGTGTGTGTGTGTCAAAGTGGGAGACGGGTGGGAGAGGAAGAGGCTAGTCCTTATGGTGTGTTGAGCAGTGTTCTATTGCAAAGTATTCTTAGGTTACCGGTGAGTATTTTTCTCTGTGTAATTGCTGCTTTTGTGTCATTAGAATGCTAATCATGTATAGCTTCACTCTTTAGACTTCTTAGGCGTTCTCAGTATTTCATTCTAAAATTTCTACACGTCTGCAAGGTAAGCGAGATGCACCTGCTTTTCTAAATTTTTTTGTGGTGCTGGAGCGGGTGTTTGTAATCTTTTGTGCAACCAATTATCTATATTTTTTGGTACTAGTTGTTCTTTGTTTCCCTATAGCATTACTCACTTTATTGGTTACTTTTTCATTATTGGTCAGTGTGTGCAATGTACTACTGTTCAAACAGATTTGTGTATTCTTGTTTACTGCTGCATGATAATGATTTGCGTTGTTTCAGCGTTGTTGATTTGTATTTTTCCTTATTCGACTGGCTTATAACTATATTCTGCAGCAATTTGTTTGTTTGTTTGCTTGTGTTCAGTTTTTGTGTGCAGCCGTTCTTGTTCATTGGGACTCTGTACAGTGAATTTTGTATGTGTCTGAAAATAGGCAGTTAACACGTTGCTAGGTTGTTACAGACGACTGAGTTCATTGCTGTGGTATTTATGTGCACTGTAAATTACTGCTCGTGCTTTTTGTTTACTATTGGGAGTTCTACGAACTACGGCAGTATGGTTTCCGTGTAAAGCTATGGGACGAAAACACAGCTCATTCTACAAAAACTTTTAGCTCAAATGCTATAATCCGCACATACTTGCACTTACCTTCCCAATATCTTTATGGTATTCCCCAACCTTATTCCGTTAAAGAAAGTATTCAGAATCATCCAGTTCAATACCTTGTCATTAAAAAGCAGGGCAACAAAAAATGGTTCAAATAGCTCTGAGCACTATGCGACTTAACGTCTGAGGTCATCAGTCGCCTAGAACTTAGAACTAATTAAACCTAACTAACATAAGGACATCACACACATCCTTGCCCGAGGCAGGACTCGAACCTGCGATCGTAGCGGTCGTTCGGCTCCAGAATGTAGCGCCTAGAACCACACGGCCACTCCGGCCAGCAGCAGGGCAACATCTAAATACTATTCTGACAAATGTAAATGTTTCTCTCATTACTAAGGAAAGAAGTGTTGTGTTTAATACATCTCATCTAGCACATTCCATTCGAGGTTGTAATGATGTTGCGTTTTGTGTTACTATTTTTTAGTTCATATTTCTTCTGAGACCAACTGGACGGTCAGACGCAAATATATTTGTGCTGCCCACTCGTTTTCATGTCACCAAAGCAGAAGTGAAACAAAAAATGGTATGTGTCCCTTCTAGATCCGATAGCAATCGCAGCAAGTGGACGCAAGTCTAATTTTGCCCAGTGTAATCGTGAGCTGATAAAAATTTGGCTTGCCTAAACCATTCAATAGAAACCCCTTTAACGATACTTATATTTCAAGCTCATCCAGAAAAGAGAGAGAGAGAGAAACAGAGAGAGAGAGAGAGAGAGAGAGAGACGAATATGTTTGGAAACGAGATAAGCGATATTTTTTTTTATTTTACATGTGGCGCTTTAATGTGTAAATGTGTTTCTGCATTGATTTGAATCCCTACAAAGTGGCAAGTTCATCAAAACTTATGAACGTAGTGACAGTAGGTGAACAATTTTCTGGAAACGTATGCTTGCGCTCTGGAAGAAGCAAAAACACCGTAAAAAGCAAGGACGGAAGATCAAACCTTGCGTTCTCGCGAACGATAATGTTATTATCTAATAACATTATCGTTCGCGGGAACGCAAGGCATAACCTCTGATTGGGGAAGGAAGTGAGCTGTATTTCATTACTACATTTGCGTTAAGAGATTTAGGGATACCACGCAAAACATTAATCTGGATCACCGGCTGGGGTTTGAATTGCCGTATTTCCGAATGCGAGTCCAGTGTGTCAGCACAGGGGCACGTGGCCCGGTCAAAGACTGAGGAATCCCTGCGCAACTTCACGGATAAGTTCGTGCACAGATGTTTCTACTGGAAGTAAGCAATGGAGTCGTACGTTTACTGAGATAAATACTTTCCTGAAGGCAATCACTAGTAAATGTAGTTGGTAAGCACATAAATTCGTGTGTCTGTGTGTCTGTGTGTGTGCGTGTGCGTGTGCGTTTGTGTGCGTGTGCGTGTGCGTGTGTGTGTGTGTGTGTGTGTGTGTGTGTGTGTATGACACTGGAATATCGTATCTCGCAACCTGGCCTATAACATCGACCGCAAAAATGGTATCTTTGCATTTTTGATTGTATAAACATCAAAATTTAGTTAACTGTTCACTTTGCCCAAACCCTTACCTCCAAGGCCGATCACATTTCTAAACTGCGATTATAAGACCGTAGCCCCATTCTTTGCCGGACACCTTATGAAGGTCATGAACAAAGTTATTAATACCATGCTGATCAATATTCGACACAGTTATGACCTGTCATGACTGCATTGAATATACAACAGCCACCCACACTGCCACAGCAATAACATCAGTAGACTTCAAACAGTTATTCAGCATGGTTAGCCATCAATATCTCATGACAGTCATGGACGCTCTAAGATTTCACAGTATTGTATCACAGCCGTCCACAATACGAGCACGAAGAGTCTCTACATTTGGTACCGGGTTTGCGTAGACAAGAGCTTTCAAATGCCCCCATAAATGAAAGTCAAGAGAGTTGAGGTCAGGAGAGCGTGGAGGCCATGGAATTGGTCCGCCTCTACCAATCCATCGGTCACCGAATCTGTTGTTGAGAAGTGTACGAACACTTCGACTGAAATGTGCAGGAGCTCCATCGTCATGAACCACATGTTGTGTCGAACTTGTAAAGGCACATGTTCTTGCAGCACAGGTAGAGTATCCCGTATGAAATCATGATAACGTGCTCCATTGAGCGTAGGTGGAAAAACATGGGGCCCAATCAAGACATCACCAACAATGCTTGCCCAAACGTTCACAGAAAATCTGTGTTGATGACGTGATTGCACAATTTCGTGCGGATTCTCGTCAGCCCACACATGTTGGTTGTGAAAATTTACAATTTGATCACGTTGGGATGAAGCCTCATCCGTAAAGAGAACATTTGCACTGAAATGAGGATTGACACATTGTTGGATGAACCATTCGCAGAAGTGTACCCGTGGAGGCCAATCAGCTGCTGATAGTGCCTGCACACGCTGTACATGGTACGGAAACAACTGGTTCTTCCGTAGCACTCTCCATACAGTGACGTGGTCAACGTTACCTTGTACAGCAGCAGCTTCTCTGACGCTGACATTAGGGTTATCGTCAACTGCACGAAGAATTGCAGGTGTCCTCGTCGTTCTAGGTCTTCCCCAGTCGCGAGTCATAGGCTGGGATGTTCCGTGCTCCCTAAGACGCCGATCAGTTGCTTCGAACGTCTTCCTGTCGGGACACCTTCGTTCTGGAAATATGTCTCGATACAAACGTACCACGCCACTGCTATTGCCCCGTGCTAATCCATACATCAAATGGGCATCTGCCAACTCCGCATTTGTAAACATTGCACTGACTGCAAAACCACGTTCGTGATGAACGCGAACCTGTTGATGCTACGTACTGATGTGCTTGATGCTAGTGCTGTAGAGCAATGAGTCGCATGTCAACACAAGCACCGAAGTCAACATTACCTTCCTTCAACTGGGCCAACTGGCGGTGAATCGAGGAAGTACAGTACATACTGACCAAACTAAAATGAGCTCTAACATGGACATTGAGTGTTTCCGGATACATGTCCACATAACATCTTTTCTTTCTTAGTGTGTGAGGAATGTTTCCTGAAAGTTTGGCCGTACCTTTTTGTAACACCCTGTATAGGGTTCCACTCACCACATGCACTCTTAAGACAAAAGGTGGAAGCGTCGGCCTCATCGATTTTATGTCGAAGTGAGCTGTTCTGCTGATGCAAAGGACATCCTAAAGCATAAAAGACAACCCGGCCAGTCCGACAGCGGTCTTGTTCGACAAATACAGTCCAAAGATTGAAATATCGCCCATGGTTTACACAAATATTCCATTTACACTAGGCTACGTGAGTCAATTCTTTTTATTTTCTTTTTTCTGTTTTTGAGTCATCATTGTTATGACTGGTTTGATGTGGCCCGGCTCTAATTGCTCTCCTGTTGCAACCTCTTCAGCTCAGAGTAGCACTTGCAACCCACGTATGCGCCCTAAAACCGTCTTTTGTTTGTTTCGCGGCCGTTAGCCACTAGTCACTCGAATCAGCAGTTGTCTTGTGACAGCCAGAGCGAGAGCACCAGCAGCAGCGAGTACTGTTTGTATAAAGCGTTTATTTTGCATTTTGTTTACGACCTTCCACTAAGGAAGGGATTCTATTTGTGTTTATCTGCTCTGCATAGTAACTAACAGTTCTTGATAAAACTTTACGTAGTTTTCGTGTTAGATTTCTTAGTGTTTTCTTGATCGTTTAGAACAGAAAGCGCCCTAAAACCGTCTTTTGTTTGTTTCGCGGCCGTTAGCCACTAGTCACTTGAATCAGCAGTTGTCTTGTGACAGCCAGAGCGAGAGCACCAGCGGTAGCGAGTACTGTTTGTATAAAGCGTTTTTGTACTTATTTGCTGCGCTTAGCTTTTAAATAGTTTTTCTGGGAAAACCTAGCGTAGTTTTCGCGTCTCGTATTTCAGTGAGTGTTTCTTGATTATCAGAGTAGCTCATCAGAAGATTATCTTGGGAATTTGTCACCGTATAGAGTAGGGTAAACATAGTCATGTGTAGGGACTGTGGTTGTTGTGAGCGGACGCAAGGAGAATTGGCCACTCTTCGGGGGCAGGTGGAGGCTTTGTCTGTTAGGCTCATCGAGCTCGAGGCGCAGGCGTCGGCTCGTAGTGGCGTTGGGGCAACTGTGGTGAGACCTATGCCTACTTCGGTGGCCTTGGAATCACATGGAACCCCTGATGTCGCTGCGTCTTCCGGCAGTGAGCGTCTTACCGGTCAGCCATCACTCCAGGGTGAATGGCGGACAGTGGTGGGCTCGCGCGTGCCTGGCCGAAAGGCGAAGGTGGGATCTGGCCGCGTGGCAGCTGCCTTACCCCTTTCCAACAGGTACGGGGTGCTTCCTAGTGGTGATGACATCGTTTCCGAGCCACCACAGGATGCCTCGCCTGTTGGGCCAGTGGCCGATTCTCCGGCAAGGTCCCGACAGTCACAGAGGGCGGGCCTATTAGTTATAGGGAGCTCCAACGTTAGGCGGGTTATGGAGCCCCTTAGGAAAATAGCGGGTAGGTCGGGGAAGAATGCCAGTGTGCACTCGGTGTGCTTGCCGGGGGGTCTCGTCCGTAATGTGGAGGAGGCCCTTCCGGCAGCTATTGAACGCACTGGGTGTGACCGGCTGCAGATAGTAGCACATGTCGGAACGAATGACGCCTGCCGCTTGGGTTCTGAGGCCATCCTTGGTTCCTTCCGGCGGCTGGCTGATTTGGTGAAGACAACCAGCATCGCACGCGGAGTGCAAGCTGAGCTTAATATCTGCAGCATAGTGCCCAGAGTCGATCGCGGTCCTCTGGTTTGGAGCCGTGTGGAGGGTCTAAACCAGAGGCTCAGACGACTCTGCGACTATAATGGTTGCAAATTCATCGACCTCCGTTATTGGGTGGAGAACTGTAGGGCCCCCCTAGACAGGTCAGGCGTGCACTACACACCGGAAGCAGCTACTAGGGTAGCAGAGTACGTGTGGCGTGCACACGGGGGTTTTTTAGGTTAGAGGGACCCCCCCTTGGGCGAAACGATAAAATACCTGACGGCTTACCTGAGAGGACATTATCATCGTTGATAAAGAACGTCCGTCCTCAGAGACCAAAAACAGGAAAAGTTAACGTAATATTGGTAAACTGCAGGAGTATCCAGGGCAAGGTTCCTGAATTAGTATCTCTTATTGAAGGAAATAGTGCGCATATAGTATTAGGAACGGAAAGTTGGTTAAAACCGGAAGTGAACAGTAACGAAATCCTAGACACAGAATGGAATATATACCGCAAGGATAGGATAAACGCCAATGGTGGAGGAGTATTTATAGCAGTAAAGAATTCAGTAATATCCAGTGAAGTTATTAGCGAATGTGAATGTGAAATAATCTGGGTTAAGTTAAGTATCAAAGGTGAGTCAGATATGATAGTCGGATGCTTCTATAGACCACCTGCATCAGCAACCGTAGTAGTTGAGCGCCTCAGAGAGAACCTGCAGAACGTCGTGAAGAAGTTTCGTGATCATACTATTGTAATAGGGGGAGACTTCAATCTACCAGGTATAGAATGGGATAGTCACACAATCAGAACTGGAGCCAGGGACAGAGACTCTTGTGACATTATCCTGACTGCCTTGTCCGAGAATTACTTCGAGCAGATAGTTAGAGAACCAACTCGTGAAGCTAACGTTTTAGACCTCATAGCAACAAATAGACCGGAACTTTTCGACTCCGTGAATGTAGAAGAGGGTATCAGTGATCATAAGTCAGTGGTTGCATCAATGACTAAAAGTGTAATAAGAAATGCCAAGAAAGGAAGGAAAATATATTTGCTTAACAAGAGTGATAGGGCACAAATCGCAGAATATCTGAGTGACCACCATCATACGTTCATTTCTGAGGAAGAGGATGTGGAACAAAAATGGAAAAAATTCAGAAACATCGTCCAGTACGCCTTAGATAAGTTCGTACCGACTAAGGTCCAAACCGAGGGGAAAGATCCACCGTGGTATAACAATCATGTACGAAAGGTACTACGGAAACAAAGAAAGCTTCATCATAGGTTTAAGAGTAGTCGAATCATAGCTGATAAGGAAAAGCTGAACGAAGCGAAAAAGAGCGTAAAGAGAGCAATGAGAGAAGCATTCAACGAATTCGAACATAAAACATTGGCAAACAATCTAAACAAGAACCCTAAAAAGTTTTGGTCATATGTAAAATCGGTAAGCGGATCTAAATCCCCTATTCAGTCACTCGTTGACCACGATGGCACCGAAACAGAGGACGACCGAAGAAAGGCAGAAATACTGAATTCAGTGTTCCGAAACTGTTTCACTGCGGAAAATCGTAACACGGTCCCTGACTTCAGCCGTCGCACGGACGCCAAAATGGAAAATATTGAAATAAACGATATCGGAATTGAAAAACTACTGCTATCACTTAGTAGCGGAAAAGCATCCGGACCAGACGAGATACCCTTAAGATTCTACAGTGATTATGCTAAAGAACTTGCCCCCTTTCTATCAGCAATTTATCGTAGATCGCTGGAAGAACGTAAAGTACCTAGCGACTGGAAGAAAGCGCAGGTCGTTCCCATTTTCAAGAAGGGTCATAAATCAGATGCGAATAATTATAGGCCTATTTCGCTTACGTCAATCTGTTGTAGAATAATGGAACATGTTTTGTGTTCTCGTATTATGACGTTCTTAGATAATACAAATCTCCTTCATCATAACCAACATGGATTCCGCAAACAGAGATCATGTCAAACTCAGCTCGCCCTATTTGCCCAAGAAATTCACAGTGCCGTAGACACTGGCGAGCAGATTGATGCCGTATTCCTGGACTTCAGGAAGGCATTTGATACGGTTCCGCACTTACGTTTAGTGAAAAAAATACGAGCTTACGGAATATCGGACCAGGTTTGTGATTGGATTCAGGATTTCCTAGAAGAAAGAACACAACATGTCATTCTTAACGGTTCAAAATCTGCAGATGTAGAGGTAATTTCGGGAGTACCGCAGGGAAGCGTGATAGGACCTTTATTGTTTACAATATACATAAATGACTTAGTTGACAACATCGGTAGCTCCGTGAGGCTATTTGCAGATGACACGGTTGTCTACAAGAAAGTAGCAACATCAGAAGACTCGTACGTACTCCAGGAGGACCTGCAGAGGATTAATGCATGGTGCGACAGCTGGCAGCTTTCCCTAAACGTAGATAAATGTAATATAATGCGCATACATAGGGGCAGAAATCCGTTCCAGTACGATTATGCCATAGGTGGTAAATCATTGGAAGCGGTAACGACCGTAAAATACTTAGGAGTTACTATCCGGAGCGATCTGAAGTGGAATGATCACATAAAACAAATAGTGGGAAAAGCAGGCGCCAGGTTGAGATTCATAGGAAGAATTCTAAGAAAATGTGACTCATCGACGAAAGAAGTAGCTTACAAAACGCTTGTTCGTCCGATTCTTGAGTATTGCTCATCAGTATGGGACCCTTACCAGGTTGGATTAATAGAAGAGATAGACATGATCCAGCGAAAAGCAGCGCGATTCGTCATGGGGACATTTAGTCAGCGCGAGAGCGTTACGGAGATGCTGAACAAGCTCCAGTGGCGGACACTTCAAGAAAGGCATTACGCAATACGGAGAGGTTTATTATCGAAATTACGAGAGAGCACATTCCGGGAAGAGATGGGCAACATATTACTACCGCCCACATATATCTCGCGTAATGATCACAACGAAAAGATCCGAGAAATTAGAGCAAATACGGAGACTTACAAGCAGTCGTTCTTCCCACGCACAATTCGTGAATGGAACAGGGAAGGGGGGATCAGATAGTGGTACAATAAGTACCCTCCGCCACACACCGTAAGGTGGCTCGCGGAGTATAGATGTAGATGTAGATGTATGCCCTTAGTTACTTGCTGGATGTATTCCAGTCTCCGTCTTTCTCTACAGTTTTTACCCTCTACTACTCCTTCTAGTACCATGGAAGTTACTCCTTGGAGTGTGAACAGATGTCCTATTATCCTGTCCCTTCTTCCTGTCAGTGTTTTCCATATACTTGTTTCCTCTCCGATTCTGCGCAGAACGTTCTCATTTCATACCTTATCAGTCCACTCAGTTTTTAATATTCGTCTGTAGCACCACATCAAATTCTACGATTCTCTTTTGTTCCGTTTTTCCTTAGTCCTCATTACACTATCATTCAATTCTGTGCTCCCAACATACTTTGACAGAAATTTCTTCGTCAAATTAAGAGCTATGTTTGATACTGGTAGACGTCTTTTGGCCAGGAATGCCCTTTCTGCCAGTGTTAATCTGTTTTTGATGTCCTAATTGCTTCATCTGTCACGGGTTATTTTGCTGCCTACGTAGCAGAATTCCTTAACTAACTCTACTTTGTGACCATCAGTCCTGACGTTAAGTTCCTCACTGTTCCCTTTTCTGCAACTTCTCATTGCTTTCGTCTTTCTTCGATTTACTCTCAAACCAAATTCCGTACTTGTTAGACCATTCCATTCAGCAAATCCTGTAATTCTTCTTCACTTTCACTGAGGATAGTAATGTCATTAGCTAATCTGATCATTGATATCCTTTCACGTTGAATTTTAATTCCACTCATGAACCTGTATTTCATTTCCATCATTGCTTCTGCAATGTATAAATTCAACAGTCGGGACAAAAGACTACATACCTGTCTTATATCTTTTTTAATCTGAGTACTTCGTTCTTGTTCTTCTGCTCCTACCTTTTCCTCTTGTTTCTTGTACATATTTTTATTATCTGTTTTTCCCTGTAGCTTAGCCATGTTTTCCTCAGAATTTTGAACATCTTGCTCCATTTGACAATGTCGAACGGTTCTTCCAGATCGACAGATCCTCTGAACGAGTCTTGGTTTTTCACTGTCTTTCATCCACTATCACTCACAACTTCAGAACTGCCTCTCTGCTGCCTTTACCTTTCCTAAAGCCAAACTGATCGTCGTCTAACACATCCTCAATTTTCTTTTCCATTCTTATCCTTCCACCTTTCTGCTCTCTCCTCTGCATTGAACAATGGAATTTCCATTGTGCACTCTTAATGGTCCCACCCTGTCTTTAAATTTCGCGGAAGGTTATTTTGACTCTTCTATATGGTGAGCCAGTCCTTCCGCCAATCGCCGGCCGAAGTGGCCTTGTGGTTAAAGGCGCTGCAGTCTGGAACCGCAAGACCGCTACGGTCGCAGGTTCGAATCCTGCCTCGGGCATGGATGTTTGTGATGTCCTTAGGTTAGTTAGGTTTAACTAGTTCTAAGCTCTAGGGGACTAATGACCTCAGCAGTTGAGTCCCATAGTGCTCAGAGCCATCCTTCCGCCAATCATTTCTTTTGCTATTTCTTCACATTTTTTATGCAGCCATTTCGCCTTAAGTTCCCTGCACTTCCTACTTATTTCCTCAGCGACTTGTATTCCTGAATTTACTTCAACATTTTTGTGCTCCCTTCTTTCATACTACACCCATAATACCTAGAATACCACGTACGTAATAGGAAACACCCTCAATTCCGGAGGGAAGACTGTAAAGAAAATATATGACGCATTTAGATGCAACCCAGTTAAAAGAAAACCAATGAGTCAAATTTCCTCAAAACCTGGGGCATGACAAAATGTGACAAAGTTTTTTTATAACCAGAGGTTTCCAGCACGTGGTACGATGTTGTTAACAGGACGATACCAACCAATGAGAACCTGGCAGGCACACCCCTAATCAGAAGAGACGCCGGCGACACGAGCAGTGGACCAGACACTCTGGATCACAGGATTCCGTATAGAACGGCGGCAAAAGTTTGGAAAACTAGTAAACTAATAGTCAGCTCGATAAAAAGACCCGTGCCGAACCATTTCGATAAAAAAACGATTGCGACACCGGATTTTAGGCCATTCCCTGCCCGCAAGAGCTCTGCCACCACACGGATACTCGCCCTTACAATGCACTCCATTTGCGACACACCGGGAACTTACAATTTCTAACATATCTATGTGACCATCACGTGAAAGAAGGAAAATACCAAAACATAGATTTTTTTAATCATTGCATTAGGCACAGCTTTAAAGAAAACTGTGTTGAATGTCGGCAACCGGTTCGGTCAATAAACTGTTGAAGAACCCCAGGAAACCGACAGGCTGTTGTAAACATCAACATCTAGACAAAGTTAACTGTACCAAATGCCGAAATCTTTTCAATATACAATGTTAATGCGCTGGCGGAAAACGAGTCGCAACATCAAGAAGGAGTTGTGCTTCATAAACGAAAGTTGGTAGACATGTTTATACACCTGAAAGATGATGTTAATTCAAATTTCACGCCAGTCGCGTAAGAATGGCGCTAGTAGCGTCTCCATAAGGATGCAAATCAGGTTTACTTATAATACACACTGTAACGGTCGTGAGCGTTAGTTGCCTTGGAGATAGGACGTGGTGAGTTGATGTTATCAAGAACGCCTCTAAGGCGAGAGAGACGCCATCAACAACATTTCACTGAGTTTGAACGAGGTCGTGTAACAGGGCTACGAGAAGCTGGAGCTTCTTTCTGCGAGATTGCAGAAAGACTTGTCAGGAATGTAGCCACTCTACATGACAGCTGCTAGCGGTGGTCACGAGAATGTAGAATCGGTCTCCAGACGGCCACGTGGCAGTACCGAGAGGGAAGACCATCATATTCGACGTATGGCTCTGGCGCATCGTACTGCAGCTGCAGCTGCAGCGGCAATTTGAGCAGCAGGTGGCAATACAGAGACACAACCGTTACAAATCGATTACATCAAAGACAGCTCTGAGCCACATACACTGTACCGTGCATTCCACTGACCCCAAACCACCGCCTTTGTGACTTCTGTGGTGTTAAGCGAGAGCTCATAGGAAAACAGGGTGGATGTCTGTTGTATTTTCTGACGGAAGCTGATTCTGACTCGATCCCTGTTATAGCCGTGTGTTGGTGAGAAGAAGGCCAGTTGAGGGCCAGCAACCAACCCGTCTGCAGGTTAGACGTGCTGGCTAGACTTACACGTATGACAGTGGGAGCGCTCTCTTGGTTATCCCACGAACCCTGACTCCAAATTTTTACGGCAGTGTGGTGATTCGACAAGTTGTGCTGCCATTCATGAACAGCATTCCAGGAGATGTTTTCCAACAGGATAACGCTCGTCCACATATCACTGTTGTAAGCCAACATTTTATACAGAGTGTCGACGTGTTGCCCTGGTCTGCTGAATCGCCACGTCTGCCTCCAATCTAGCTAATATGGGACATCATTGGACGACAACTCCAGCGTCCTCCGTATATTCCTACATTGACCGAACAAGTGCAACAGACATGGAAGTCCATGCCACAAATTGTCATCCGGCACCTGTGCAATACAATGCATGCAGGTCTCCAAGCCAGCATTCAACATTCGGGCCATTACATCTATTGTTAATGTACCACTATTTCACATTTGCGATGGCTTATTTCGCACTACATTAATCTGTGATCTTTCAGTCTTAATCACTTCCATATTGACGTAGACAAATGCATTCCCGAAATTTCATTACTCTGCAATAATAACTTTTTGGTGCTGCGATTTTTTTCCGTAAGTGTTGAGACGCCCTGCTTAACCGGCAGGACAAGACAGATAGTATAAATTGTGGAAAGGGGCCATAAAAAGGGGCTGTCAGTTGCACTCGAACATACAACTTTATTATTTGATCAAACATTGCAAGATCCCAATTTTTTTTAAACACACAGTTTTAATCTTTGGGACTTAATTACTGGCTGAAAGCCACTTTAATTTGAAAACGGCTGAAGGCCAATAACTTGAAACTCAAGTATAATCAGAAATTTGAGAGGCAAGCCTTCTCTTGAAACAGTTCTTTAGTTAGGCTGAAATAACAAGTTAAATTCAAATCAGCTGAAGGTCTAACACTTAAAACTCCATGACATTAATTTTTTTAAAAATACAAAAGGCCTTACATGAAACAGTTCTTTAATTTATGCTCAAGGGCTTAGAAACAACTCAAACTCATAATCGGCTGAAGGGCAAAGGCCAACACTTAAAATTCAGGAAGATTAAAGTCTTTAAAAATCCAAGGTCTTACGTGAAACAGTTCTTTAAACTAGGCTGAAGGCCGTAAGAGCAAAAGAACTCTAATTTAAAATTTTAAAAAATCGGCTAGAATCCATACAAGCACAAACAAGAAGAACAAATTTTAAAAAAAGGGGGCAGTACACACAAGGGCGCCCAGATGTTCGAGGATCGACCTGTAATGCAAACACTAACGCTCGCTTAGGTGAAACAGGCAGTCGGGCCAACCATTCACGATCCGATGACAACCCAACCGACCGACATTCAGCGGACCCACCGACAAGATAACTTCCACTTCACCCGACCAGGGCACAACAAGGAGTTCAACGGAACAGCGTAGAAGATATTGGCTCCCACAACCAATCATGCACGGAGCTGTCAAAGTACACACCGTGCTGGACAGCAACAACACGATGAGGAAACTACACTGCCTGAAATTTACGTCAACGGCCAGGGCACGTAACCGGAACGTTAACGGCCACAAGGCAGAAGATTCCTCTGGCGAACTTCAATTCAAATAACCAAATACTGTGAAACGCCACCGGAGAGTGGCTAGAATTTTCCAACTTGAAAACCACGTTCTCGCTCGCGGGGATATCCCAACAGCCGACAACGAACTCCAGGCGACACAATGTGAACAATATTGACTTGTTGGTAGGTTAAATAAAACTCAACTTTCGTGTCCAGGGTCAGTGAGCCACGGCTCGTAGCAATGGGAACAACGCCACACACTCCGACACCGCGTAGAGACCGCCAGCGGGCCCCGGCCAAACTACGCCCCGCCGAGAATTCCTCGCTGCTCCACGCCAACCGACCGACTGAGAGCCAGTACGCCGACAACATTTAAAATAACTTCACAGTCAAAATCAAACGAACTACACACAATTTCACGAACACTTGCCCGAAGAACTAGACAATGCTAACGGCAGTGACTGTACAATAACAGGGACGAATCACGAGTCGGCACACACAGCCAACCCATAAGCGATCGCCGGCCAAATACACGTTGTCCGACAAGACGACCGACCGACGATCAACCAGAGTCGTCCCCACTCCAATCAGGTGTGTCGGCCACCGTCGGGCGAGTCATGGCGGTCCGGACCTCACTGCTGCCGCGCCCCGACTGAACTTGTGCCGCGTGCCAACTCAGACACTGCCAGGGCCGAACTAACTCACAACACAAGGCGACCGAAAAGTATAGCAGTCCGGCAAAGACAATACGGCAGGGCCTACATCGATAAGCGCTGCTGCTGCCACTCACGGGCAGGCAAGTGAGTAACTCAGTGACACCGGTAATTGAAAATTAACGTAACGAGGTGGCAGTAGGGTAAATAAACAAGATGTTAAATAAGAGATTGCACGAACACGAGCCACGCACGGCTCAAGTGTATAAGTTCATAAGATGACAATAAAAGGTGATTTTTTAAAAAGTTTGGGGGGTTGCATTGCAAAAACCGTGATTGCATCGCACCGATATTTCAGAGTAACCCGCGAGCACACTGCAAGTCAGAAGGTCTTTAGACTACTCTGCTGCATAGACGCCTCCGCGTTTCTGGAGGGCCAGAGTTGGGTGCCCGGCTGCGCTGATACGCGGATGGCGTGGCAGAGACGGCGCGCGACGCATCACAGAAGTGGGACACGGCCGCAGCCGCAGCTTTCTCCCCGTGGGGCGCAGCCCGGTCGCCCCGGGTCAGCCGCCTCCAGTGCAACCTGCAGGTGTCGCTGCCACCGATTCGCAAAGTGGCCGATTAGACCACTAAAACCGGGGGCAGCCAAGCCAGAACGAGGCAGGTTGGGCCGGGCGGTCTCGAGCAACTGCCGAGCCTGTGTCATCTCCCCTTGAGGCTGTCCCACATCAGACGTCAACGGGAGGTCACACAACGGAACGGTACGTCATTGACAATGGGCGATGTGTTTACACAAGGCGGAACATCAACTTAATGTCAGGTCGTTTACTCCAGAGCTGAACTACAATGCCTGACAAAAACGTGAAGCTCCCAAAAGACACTGATATCAATATAACTTCGTACACATACACACCATCGGCGGATAAGCAAAGTTGCAATTGTCTGTGACAGGTATAACAGCCATCATACTGCATTAGCGCTAGTCGATTCTAGTGATGTTACCAGGCTTGGTGGAGAATGTAAGACCCGTGAAGAGCCTCGAATGTTGAATGACCAACGTGAAGAACACGGAGAGACATTGATTGTACTCTTGCGAGACAGCATTATCAGCGTCTGACGAAGTTTGAAATACGCCCTTTTGCTGGTCTCCATTTGGCAGGCTTGTCGAATCTTGCAGTATCCAGTTTTTGCCGGCCGCTGGTGGCCGAGCGGTTCTGGCGCTACAGTCTGGAACCGCGCGACCGCTACGGTCGCAGGTTCGAATCCTACCTCGGGCATGGATGTGTGTGTTGTCCTTAGGTTAGTTAGGTTTAAGTAGTTCTAAGTTCTAGGGGACTGATGACCATAGATGTTAAGTCCCATAGTGCTCAGAGCCATTTGAACCATTTTTTTTATCCAGTTTTTTGGGTAATTCGTGTGTGACTGTGACCCGCTGTTGGACTGGATGGCAACGTTAGGGCAGGCATAACCGTCTCCAAGTTTCCAGTTTAACCATCACAATGAAAGTTCGCCGTATTGTACACTAACAGATGGAAGGTGTGAAATCCGGCTGTAGGGTGGATGAGGAAGGACAGTCCATGTGTGCGCAGACTTGCGTGAGGTCTTGCGTTGTCGAGGAGGAGGAGCAGTTCGATTATTTCATCGTTGCAACATAAGGGAGGACATGAAACAGAATAACCACTCCAGAGTCCCAGAAGACCGTCTCCATGACTTTAAAGGCTGAGGATTTGGCTTTTAATTTTTAGGTGATGTGGCGCCGTTCCACGAAGTGCCATGTTGTTTCCGGTTTGAAGTGATGAAACCATGTTCTATCACCTGTGACGATCTTCGACTAAATGTTGTCACGATCAGACTCGTAACGCGCAAAGATGGTCCTTCGTTGCTCTTTACGGTCTTCTGTTACACGGCGAGGAATGCATGGTTAAGTACCCCAGCTAGTGGACGAGTGTGTCAACACTACCCACAAAGGCATTCAGTTGTGGTTCGTTGGCTGCCTCGAATGAGTATGTCCGCACGTTCCAGTATTGTAGGAGTCACTGCTGTGTGCTGCCGGCCAGCACGCGGGGGATCTGACGGGTTTGCTTGACACTGCTACGATGATGACAGACGCCTTGTCCAAAAGCTGACTGTGCTTTTGTTCACTGGCAGATCTCCGATGCTCTGGTTATCCTCCAAAAGAAACTCAATAACAGCTCTCTGCTTGTAACTATTTTGAAGACTACATGTAGCCCTGCCACCTATAGGAACTTAATGAAACTGTAAGGACGGAAGCGGGGATATTCCACGATGCCTCACAAAAAATTTATGCTCTAACTGACAGAGGAAAAAAGTGTTGCATTTTTTATTGAACGCCCCTCGTAATTCCTTACTGACTGTAGAATAACGTAAAACACGTTGTTCTTCTTCAACAGACCTGATGTTTCAGTGTGAAAACGTTTTTCTTGATGAAAATTGTTTCGTATATTTATAGACTTATTTGCACTCAGTGTAAACGTATTTTTGGTCCAGAATTATAAAACGTGTATCATTTTTCATTTTCGGATGTTTACTCCTTTGTGAAAGAACACTCATAGGAAGCCTTGTCAGTGATCACGAAAACAAAGTAAATAGTACAAAGCACAAAATCCAGCACTATAACACGAGTCGGCGCCTCGAGAATAGGTTAACCGCGAATATTAACTTGCGACCCTCTCTGCCAACATCTAAACTCTCTTCTCAAAGATCCTTGGTGGTGAAGTTCCGTCTCGTTCTGTTGACGTTCTTCGTGGATACTGCTATTTGAAATGCATTGTAGACTGTTTTGACGCTCCCTTCCGTTCCGTCACTTCGAGTGTGAACCGTCCTCCAGCCTGACAGCTCCTCTGTGCCTGCGAGTTCGCACTGTGGTCCGAAGTGTCTTGTGTCTGAAAATACGACGTACCGCTGAACAGCTGTGTGCTTCACAGATTGCGAAACAATGATAAAAACAGCAGTAGTTCAAAAGTACGTAAGACAGTTGATACAAAATTCGTGTGTATTCGCATCAGACATAGTAAATCTGGCACAACACTAGCGCGCCTCCGCCTCCCAGGTAACTGCACGCTTCCTATTGCGACAGCCTGTGCTATTTATGTAGCGTTACCTACGCTCGCTGGTGATAAAACCGCTGTCAATATAACACAAGTACTCGACAAGTTCAAGTTGTGGCTTTCATCTTAATTCGATGCCTGCAGTCGTTTCCAGGTTTCTGGTCACGAAGTCCACTTGCGCTGTCAGGTATAGTAACACTGTACAATGTAAATATTGATAAATCAAAATTTGTCTTCATAGCTGAGTATTTATTTTGTAAAACATCACTCATGACTGGTACTGGACATGTTACTACACTGTTGCCAACTACATTTGGTTGGCAATTACAAACTGTCTGATTTTAAAGGAATTCCAAAACTACTGTTAGATTTTACGAGTCTCTAATATTTCCTAAGTTACGGAGGATTTAATATTCTTATTTTTATTATAGTAATATTAATTCAGCTGATGCGTGTGGATCACAGCTGTACATGTAAACCATGATCTTTGTTCTCCAGCATCCTCAGTATAAATGTTATTTTTCAAAACAGTTTTTAACTGAATTTGGATAAAGCGCAATAGCTTTCTTTGTTCATATGTGATACAATTTTGAAATTAACCGAATGAGTTGATCCTCCATGAGACGTATTATCTAACTATTGTCATTGGTTGTTATCGATCCTCAATTAATGGCAGCAAAATATAGGATGAATAATTAAGCCGGTTTAAAAATGTAAAATGTGGATTTCTTACAGATATCCCAAAACACAATTTCTGGCAGATTGAACGGTATCAATGGAATCAGCAAGCAAAAAACAATAGTCTACTGTTGTCATAGATATGTCACATGTAAAGAAATAATTGAATTGTCTTTATATGAATTTTTGGTTAGTTTCAACAAGTATGTTGAAAGGTGTTGCGGTTGACGTTGCTTCCCTAATCAATTATGAAATAATTTCACCGAGGGAAACGTATCTCTGCCATGCCTATAGGGATAGGTTTTTAAAGGATTGATTTGTCTACCTACAACTGAGTACAGACATTAATTTTACACGTCTTTCTCGCGGGGCAGAAGACACTGAGGTCACTGAGACAAAAGTGAACCTCACAGAACTTTTAGAAGGTGTTCCATACTGATTGGGAGCTAAAGTTCAGTAACCTGTGACAAAAAGTGCAACTATTTCTTGTTGCTTAGTGTTTAAATATATAATTATTGACGACTCTACAAGGCCCTATCATCAAAAAGTTAGGATTGTGAGACAACAACGACCACAAACTTCCAATCGCGTCGTAAAGTGAAGTGTCTGGAAACTGCCTTATACATTTTAATGCATTATCAGCAAATATAATCGTTGATAGAAAATACAGCGATTTGTGTGCTATTCAGGTAATATGCACTGCACGTAGTGTTATTAACAGCAATATTGGATTGTACATATTACAAAATAAATTTGTATTAATAATAGATGTTTGTTTATTACCAACAACATTATAAACAGTCAGATGTGAAACAAAGTACTATAAAATGTGATTCAGCTGCTACTGCCTATGTATTTTATGCAATCAGCAACAGCTTCAAAGACCACATGTGAGATTTTCATATTCTCTTACTCACTATGCACAAACAGAAAAAATATCAGGACCTGTTTCTAGGAAATTTTATGTAGTTAAATTTCATACTAGGATTCGTCTTTTCTGGTGACCTTGCTTTACGAGTTAATCTAGAGAAATGTGTTTGAAGGCCACTTTTGTACGTTTCTATGAATAATTCGAAAACTAGAGCCTCCAGCGATCACATACCCCAGTTCAAAACGTAACTTCATTGAATTTCCTACGAAAAGATCCTGTTAATTCTTTCTGTAGGACTAATAGTCTGCGTGTAGCAAGCAAGAGAATATTAAGATCTTGAGTGTGGTTTTCGAAGGCATTGCAGGTTGCATAAAACCCATAGGTAGGGGCATCTGGATCTCCCTGTATAAATAAATTAAAATAAAAAATAACAAAACTCAGGTGCAGCACGCATTGCGCCCGCATTTTCACTTTAAGCGGTTTCTGACAGTGACTCCCAAAAAATTTCTAGTTTCTAATTTATTTGTAATAATGTGATAAGAACTGAAACAAAAGGAAAAGGCTTCAAAGAGTATAAATTTGTTGTAGTATATACATTTTTGACACTTTTGGAACGTTGCTGACGACATTAGTCCCAGTTAGGTGCTTGCTGATTTTTTTTTCTATCAACAATTTATACTGCAAATGATTCACAAGAAGTTTTAGCTAGTATAAAGTATTTTCCGAACATTGTATTTTACGACAGGTTTGAAAGTGCGAGGGCGTTGCATGTCCCAGAATTCAAACTTATTGATAAAAGGTTTTTGTTTAAGCCGTCAATAACAAAATATTGAAATACCAAGTAGAATAAAATACTCGCAGTTGCACTTTTTAGTCGCAGGCTCTCGGACTATAGAATAATACTTTTTCCAACAGCCTGAGAGGACTCAATCTGGATGCCCCAATTCCGAGCGTAGTTTGCAACCAATGAAATGCTGTCGCTACATCTGGATGAGAGTGTTTCCCGTGACATCTCCGCAGCTTTCCTCGCTGTCCGAATTTGGCCTTCAGTGTGATGTTACGAGCTGGGGGGGACGCGGAAGGGTCTGAACAAATGAGAATAAGCCAATAATCCTTCAAATGTAGCGCTAATTGACTGATAAAGCTAAACGCGAAAGGAGTTTCTAGGCTTGCTCTCAACTCGCGAACTTGGGGAGTTGCTCGAGGGCGGAAGGAGGTTCTTCCAGTGACACTGAGAGCCAGGGCGTTGACGGTACTTCAGAGTTTCGTAGATGGGCTTCATTTATGCGCAGGTGCTTATGATTCTGTGGCATCAGATTTGCTATAGTAATTACGTATCGGTAATTGTGAGTTTAAATGTGCATGTACTGTGATTTCGCCAAAACTGGTACTGCTATTCGGCGGGGGCAGTATTGTGTCAGCATCGGGAACTAACTGACAGATGAGGCTCTAGTCGAAGAAATGGAATTGCTAAGGAGAATGCGCCTTGTTGTTTCCTGAGAAACTGGAGAGTCTGAGTTTGTCGTGATTTTCTTATCTTCACGTTTTTGTACTGTTATCCAGAGATTTTTTTTTTATATAGCAATGTTGAGGGTGTTACGAAGAGCCAATTGAAAGTTAAACGAGGCTTGATGGCTTTCTACGTTTCCGGCGCAATGGCCGGACCCTGAAATTTACTTGAGTACAACGAGGATAATAATGGGTCTTGAAAAGTTGTGTCAGATTTGAGACTTCAAACGCGTTTCTCTGATTAAAGGTAGGCTGGTGATCCTTATCACCAACATAACAGTGAACATAGCTGATATGGGCCGACCAATGGACAACTCCTTTGCCGACTATAGTACAGTTGTGACTCCAGTGCTTCGTATAAACCTGGAGTGTATAGATCGCGGTTGCGGACTTTCTTTCCAGAATCGCTGTTAAGAACACGAGAAGAGGGTTTCTACAAGAGGCATCTTTTGGAGGAGTAACTGGGATATAAGGCTCTTGGCAGGTTGGAGACAACTGGAAACCGGTTGTGGCAAAGTGTATAATACTGTTCGACCTCCGGAAGCACATTTACTGTGGTAGCAACGATTACTTGCAGGTTTGGGATCCAGAAGGTTCAGTCGAGGACGCTCAAAGATTATGCCTTCTGCTGAAAGCATAGTCGTGGCTACACAGCTTAACTACTGAACGGAATACGACCATCACTCCAGCACAACTACTGTCTGCCAGTGGTCGTATAAATGGGCGCAGAAGCATTCTAGAAGAAGTTACAAATGCCAGGTGTCATGCCACAAACAGCTCACTCTTGTACAGGGCGTTATCAGTGGGCCCTCGTATATATACACTGGTCTTCAGATCAC
Source organism: Schistocerca americana (assembly GCF_021461395.2). Taxonomy (NCBI): domain Eukaryota; kingdom Metazoa; phylum Arthropoda; class Insecta; order Orthoptera; family Acrididae; genus Schistocerca; species Schistocerca americana. The sequence continues at coordinate 136,880,519 of NC_060123.1, forward strand.
TGAAGGCTTGTTCTATTGACACACAGGTCTCTAGGAACTTTGCAAAGTCACAGCAGAGGTGTTTTGATTTGAAAAGAAGTTGGAAAGTGATATCATAGTTTTCGAACACCAGTTAAAAAGTTTCCTCCCAACGATGAAGTGTCTACGTGTGTGGTAGGTGCACAGAACTTCATGTATTTTCCTGTATAATTATGACTTATGGAGTTTAGCCTTATATAGGAAGAGATATAGAAAGAGTTAATTACGGTTTCAACAACGCTGAATTACACATGTTACATCTTACCTAAGAACATCACCAGCTGAACGGTTTAGTGACGGATCATAAGTACCCAGTGCTTCGATCTGATCATAGAAAATGAACTAAGTGGACTCCGATTATCGCCTGACGACGTTAATGACCCATTTCGTGTATTACAGAGAGATCTGAAGAATGGCAACCTGTAAAGCACGTGTAACTAACACGGGATAATTTTAGTCTAAGCAAATTGTCTTCACTGTGTCTGAAATAAAAAAGCAGTGAAATAAATTGATACTCATTGTACATTATTCCGCGATTTGAGAGCACTTAGAACATTTAAGGGGCACGTAGGGTTGAGGTTTTTTAAATACACGGTTACTGTTTTTGTATCTTATAGCTGCAGTGCGCGAACATCTGTGATGTGAGAATGACGTAATCTTTTTTTGAGTCTCGGTTGCACGGTATTGTCTTTTAGTATTTAATTTGTGACTAGCTATTACTGTTTTCTCAGTTTAAAGCAGTACATGTGACGTGATCATATACCCCATACGTCTTATAAGCAGGCTTTCCATCCCATACTGGCATTGCACAAATACAACGTTGAAGCTTGCGTGTTGACATAATAAACAAACCTCATTATGTAATATGTGCGGAGTGACTATTGTCATAATGTGTGATGACCTATTTGCAAGGCACTGTAGTTAAATACGAAGAAGAGTTACCCATGAATGCGTACCTCGTATCACAGACACAGTCACACTGACTGTTAAGAGATGTCAGTAAACCCGTGTGCAGCGCCTATTAGACGGAGGGGATCCGACAGCCAATCAGTTCCAGTCATCTATCTACCAGGAGGAAGGTGCATGGCTCGTGTTGTCTGTAGTTCAACCATGCCTAGACGGTCAGTACCGCGGTTCAATCGCGTCCGTTTTAAGGAGCTAACCCAATAACTGTTAATTAGTATATGAGTTTCAAACACATGGCTTGGAAGAATTTCTACAAATTTTATCGATATGTACACTGATACCACATACAAACATACAATGCGTCTGAAGGATATAAGGTGTAAGAATACATTCAAATTCTTGAACATATGACATATCGATCATGTCTGTCTTGGTCACTATTGAGGAACCATGTGAAAAACTTCGCGCCTATAAACTATATTAATGACATACGAAACTGGTCGCTATTTTGGTTGTCTGCTCAGAGTCATATATCGTGTGCTGCGCTTCTAAAAATTGCGATGAAATAATACGTTTAGTAGCTTCGCTGAAGGGAGTCAAGCTGAGCAGCAGACAAGCTGGTCGGACTAACATTATATGTCGTATATGCAACAAAGGACAGCGGGAGTCTTACAGAAGTAGAGAAGGCTGCACAAAAGTACGTCCTCCGCTGGTATGTTAGTTGCCAATGTGTAGTGAACTTCAAAAACATCATTACATGCCTGAATTTCAAGTACAATGAATCGACCTTATACCATCCCTCTTGCATGTGTTTGCTCCAGAGAACGTAATGACATTTCCTCAGTGCCATTAATTATCGTTATGTGCCTAGAAACGCTATCTTTCTGGACTTGAGAAAGCTGAATTGCGCTTTGTCCACTTCAGTAATATTAGTGTCGGAGAAGAACTGCAAGGTTATATACGTATTATTTTGTCCACGTGTAAATTATGTAAATTGTTCATTTGATTACGTTGTGTTACTGGTTAGCAGTGAAATAGTGCTGCTTGTAAGAGGCTTGTAATGAAAAGAAAATTTGTTGTGTAGTGTGGTTTGCCTCGATTCTGTGATGATAATAGGCATCGTGCGTAGCTCGGCTGCATTTCGCTGGAATTATCTAAACTTCTGACTGTGTGACAACGTCTGATACCCTGAAAAGCTGTCCTCTATACGAACAAGGAGTTAGAAAGAGGCAGCCTTGACAGTCTCAATACTTGACGTCAGCAGTATTTTGCTTTTCATTTTTGGATGCAAGAGTCTTTAACGGTGTGGCATAATGCCTGGTTGGTATGTGACTGTCGTCCCCAGCGTTCAGCCGTCACTGAATAGCTAAACAGCTAACTCGGTACTAAATACAAAAAAAGTTATGTCCCAAGGTGGTGGTGGTGGTGGTGGTGGTGGTGGTGTGTGTGTGTGTGTGTGTGTGTGTGTGTGTGTGTGTGTGTGTGACCACTTGTCTATCACAGGTAACAGCGTAGCTAACCTAGTGTAGCCACAATTACTGTCTGATAGTTGTTAAAACCACGATATTCCCATTTTTTTGTTCTCTACAGAGAAACGATTCGCTGTTGCACTGATTGGAGACTTTCATTGAGAGACTAATTATCTTAATTAGGTTTCTGCTATCATAGCAGGTCTTGCGTCACCATTTACTGAGATACATTGCTTCCTTATAATGTTGTTGTGTGATATGCCATTCACAGCATCATCCAGGACATGGAATCTATTCCTGCCTTGCATGCTTTTCTTATTTATATAAGCCCCTCCTCCTCTCTTGATACGCGTCCAATCCACTCTTTGCCTTTTTTTGATTACATCTTGTTGTTGTCTTTGCTCTCCCACTCTTCGCATTAGCTCTTCATGTTTCACTAATTGACTTATTCTTTCCATCCTCCGCCATCTTTACATCTCAGAAGCCTCCATTCTTGCACTATCTTTCTTCCTCAATGTCAATGTTTCAGCACCATACAGAAGAACACTCTATACAAAACATTTTATTAGTCATTCCTTCAAATATTTATCCATATTGCTGCACAAAACTCTTCTTTCCTTACAAAATGCCTCTTTCGCCATTGTTTTCCTCATTTTAACGCCCGTGCTGTTCGGTCTGGTGCTTTCTGCCTTGCTTCCTGGGTATTTGAAGCTTTGAATCGTGTTTAATATTTCTACATTATCTTTGCCCTTTTATGTTCCCTAGTGCAATTACACACATCAAAAAAAGCTTTGCATCAATCCGGTTCCGAGAACTCTTGAAGATAAACGTTGACTGTGGATATTGTATCACATAGACAGTCCCACTGACTGTTCAGAATGTCACTAAACCCGTCCAAAGATGTAAACAACCATGCGTGTGCAGCACCTATTAGACGGAAGGAAATTCGAAAGCCGATCAGTTCCAGTCATCTTCCAGGAAGAAGTTACATGGCTCGTGTTGTCTGTAGCTCAAGCATGCCTAGACTGTCAGTACCGCGATACGATCGCGTGCGCATTGTTACTTTGTACCAGGAAGTGCTCTCAACAAGGGAAGTATCCAGGCCTCTCGGAGTGAACCAAAACGATGTCGTTGGGACAAATGGTTCAGATGACTCTGTGCACTATGGGACTTAACTCCTAAGGTCATCAGTCTCCTAGAACTTAGAACTACTTAAACCTAACTAACCTAAGGACATCACACACATCCATGCCCGAGGCAGGATTCGAACCTGCGACCGTAGCGGTCACGCGGTTCCAGACTGTAGCGCCTAGAACTGCTCGGCCACCCCGGCAGGCTTGTTGTGAATTCGAGGAGATACAGAGAGACAGGAAATGTATATGACATGCCTCGCTCAGGCCGCTCAAAGGTTACTACCGCAATGGATGATCGCTGCGTACGGATTATGGGTCGGAGGAATCCTGACAGCAACGCCATAACGTTGAATAATGCTTTTCGTGCAGCCACAGAACGTCGTATTACGATTGAAACTGTGCGCAAAAGCCTGCATGATGCGCAACTTCACTCCTTACGTCCATTGCGAGGTCCATCTTTGCAAGCACGACACCATGCAACGCGGTACAGATGGGCCCAACAACATGCAGAATGGACCACTCAGAATTGGCATCAAGTTCTCTTTACCGATGAGTGTCGCATATGCCTTCAATCAGAAAATCATCGGAGACGTGTTTGGAGGCAACCTTGTCAGGCTGAATGCCTTAGACACACTGTCCAGCGAGTGCAGCAAGGTGGAGGTTCCCTGATGTTTTGGGGAGGCATTATGTGGGGCCGACGTACGCTACTGGTGGTCATGGAAGGCACCGTAACGACTGTACTATACGTGAATACGATCCTCCGACTGGTAGTACAACCATATCTGGAGCATACTGCTGAATCATTCGTCTTCATGGACGACAGTTCGCGCCCCCATCGTGCACATATTGTGAATGACTTCGTTCAGGATAACGACATCGCTCGAATAGAGTGGCCTGCATGCTCTCTAGACATGAACTCTATCGAACATTCCTGAACAAACAGTGCCTTGATGAAGTTGTGGATAGTATGCCATGACGATTACAGGCATGTATCAATGCAAGAGGACGTGCTGCTGGGTATTAGAGGTACCGGTGTGTACAGAAATCTGGACCACAACCTCTGAATATCTCGCTGTATGGTGGTACAACAAGCAATGTGTGGTTTTCATGAGCTATAAAATGGGTTGAAATGATGTTTACGTTGATCTCTGTTCCAATTTTCTATACAGGTTCCGGAATTCTCGGAACTGAGGTGATGCAAAACTTTTTCTGATGTGTGTATTTTTGCTTCGTTTGTATAGATTTTCATTCCATAACTCTTTCATTTAGCTCTAATAGTACCCACTATATCCTGTAGCTCTTTTTCAGGATTTTGCAGCATATTTCAATACTCATTCACATTACTGGGTGGTGGTTTGTTTCGTAATGTGATAACAAGCTCAAGTAACAGCATTTCCGTAATGTCTTTCGCTAAACGTCACAATACCTAGATGATGAACTACAGACACACACTGAAGTCTAGCTTGCATACGGAAAACTGCTGGTAGCACGTAATGCTCCGAGTATTCTTCAGTAATGATACTTCAAAACAGAGATAGTGCCTCGAAGTCTGAAAGTCCTGTGTAGAGCTGCACAAAATGAAGTGCGACTTAAGCAAGTTAGAGAGAACATCTCTTTCTGTGTTTGTACCTAATGGTAATAAGAAAGCAACGAGCTAAAAGCAACTTGTAACAGATCAACTATGCTTGTGGTATGCTTTTACGCCTAAGGACCATTTCCCTACTGTTGTGGCACTACATTCTTTTTGTTAAGAGTATCGTGTCTTTGCACATCTCTGGTTTCTTTTATATAAATTTCTAGGTGCCATTTTTTTCAAGTAGAGAGTTGAGTACCGGGTGTGTATGATGCAGAAGTTAGAGCCCAGTTGATGGCCTGTATTTCGATAGATTTGGAGGCGCGAATTCCATCTTGCGTTTCAGGCTGCGAATATGTGCTGGGTTTTTATGAAAGAGCTTTATTACCAAGCTGAGAGAAACAGGAGTTCGGAAATAACACAACCGTAAATATCTCATTAGTGAAATCGAATTTATCAAAAGAGTGATGAAATATGAATGAAAGATAACCAGGCATTCTCGATATGTGATTAAATCAGACTGAAATTAATTAGCGGCAGCCATCAGTTAAATGTTTAAGACTGAAACTGAGTGCATCATTATATCAGCAGTTTCTAGTCATCGACCGAGCGAGGTGGCGCAGTGGTTAGCACACTGGACTCGCATTCGGGAGGACGACGGTTCAATCCCGTCTCCGGCCATCCTGATTTAGGTTTTCCGTGATTTCCCTAAATCGCTTGAGGCAAATGCCGGGATGGTCCCTTTGAAAGGGCACGGCCGATTTCCTTCCTCATCCTTCCCTCACCCGAGCTTGCGCTCCGTCTCTAATGACCTCGTTGTCGACGGGACGTTAAACACTAATATCCTCCTCCTCTTTCTAGTCATCGAGTGAAAGTTGCATTGTGGGATTTGTTATGGACATTTAATTGATGCAACGTAGAGTATAAATAGGTTACACATCTCCGTCGATAGAGATATGATTTTAGAAATTCTGTACTGCATCTAACCTGTGTATAAATTGCGTCTTCTCCAAAATTCTAATGTTATATTAGAGGTTCAAATGGCTCTAAGCACTATGGGACTTAACATCTGAGGTCATCAGTCCCCTAGACTTAGAACTACTTAAACCTAACTAACCTAAGGACGTCACACACATCCATGCCCGAGGCAGGATTCGAACCTGCGACCATAGCAGCAGTGCGGTTCCGGACTGAAGCGCCTAGAACCGCTCGGTCACAACGGCCGGCAATATCGTATTAGATCAAGATACGGGTTAGCTTACAGTTTACTGCCATTTGATATGGTTGCTCTTGATTCAGCGTTAAAGAAAATACGTATAGATCAACATGAAGTCCAGAAATAACAGAATATCTCAATAAATGTGCCAGACGGCATGCAAGTAAATTTTCTTTAATTTTCTAACCGAACGATGTGGTGCAGTGGTTAGGACCATCGACTCGAATTCGCGAGGACCACGGTTCAAATGCGCGTCCGGCCGTCAAGATTTAGGTTTTCTGTGACTTCCCTAAATCGCTTCCAGGCAAATGCCGGGATTTTTCCTTTGAAAGGGCACGGTTCATATCCATCCCCATGCTTGAAACACACTGGATTCGTGCTCTAATGAACTCGTTGTCGATGGTGAATTACACCCTAAACCTCCTTCCTTAGCCGGCCGAAGTGGCCGTGCGATTAAAGGCGCTGCAGTCTGGAACCGCAAGACCGCTACGGTCGCAGGTTCGAATCCTGCCTCGGGCATGGATGTTTGTGATGTCCTTGGGTTAGTTGGGTTTAACTAGTTCTAAGTTCTGGGGGACTAATGACCTCAGCAGTTGAGTCCCATAGTGCTCAGAGCCATTTGAATCTCCTTCCTTTTTCATTTTCTGTGCCACAAATGAGTTCAGTCACTGTAAAACGTTGCATTTCAAATGTTTTCTAACAATGAGCTTTCTCTGTCAGAAAAGGCGACCCACATTTTTCAGATTGCTCTTTCACTTTCGGTGCGTCTCTTTTTGTACGAGAAAGTAACTGCAAGGCTTATTCCTGTTATTCTGTTTGTAACCTCCCCCTCACTTACCGACCTTAATGACAGTGAAAATTAAACCGCGTGCACCTAATGGAAATTTTGGAAAAGCAATCATCACCGAAGTTAATTTGTCGGTAAAGAGGGAGGAAAGGGTTACATCTAAATGAAAGGAAAAATGCAAATGAAATTGGTGAAAATTAATTTTGAGAAAATGGTAAAATTAATAAAGAAAGTCAATGTGCGGTCGTTACGTTAACAATTAATTGGCATTAATTAGATATTTGAGATTTGGGGAAAATTACGGTCGCCAGTCCTATGGACAACTACTATAATAACTGAAAAAGAAAGATTAATGCATTTATAATTAGCACTAATAGTGTGGCAACTGAAGGTTGACACTTGTGTGAAAACTGAATGTTTGTCAGAAGTAATACATTTCGCTACACTCTGACTTAATTTAGCAAAAGAATTAATAAAACCGGAAAATTTAAAGTTAATTTAGTGACTGAAATTAATAGTGAACTTTGTTTCTGAAGCACTACGAAATTCAATAAAATAAGGTTAGTCTTGGGCTACCTCAACAATCATTTCAAAAGCGTCTTGAATCTACGCAATTTAGAAATAAGTGATTTAACTTTGAACTTGAATTAAATGATTCTGAACAATTAACAATAGTAAAATTTAGTACGTACCAAGGTGAGCTGCAGTCACAGGTAAGCTAAAATATGGTAACAAAACTCGCACTCTTAATTTGTGCTTGTGTAATCTAAATATTGTAGCCAGCTATGAATACCTTAACTGAACTTTGAAATTAAAGCAGTGAAATGGAATGATATTACTTTAATACTGGCGTCTGAATTTCAACGACACTCGGGTTCATTTCAGAAAAGGAAGGGACTCTGCTTGGTAATGCAATTGGGACAATGAGCAACAAAGGTTCATGCTAAGTTGCTGTATTTTTTGATGCAACAGTTTGAAAAGCTGAGGTCTGCCATACAGTTCTAAAACTTTACTTGCGTTTAGTCTTCCTTGTTGGTTGATTGAAGGTTTGAAGTCGTCGATCGAGGAGGAGGCGACAGTCACTCAATGTCGGCCGTCGCTGTTGCAAAAGCTGGATAATGGCGCGCCTTCTTCTCGACACGGTCACCAGGCGAAACAAGCTCTTGATGTGCGCCAGCTAATGCTTCCCGTCCGCGACACCGTATCAGAAACTATCAAAGCAAGTCGAGCGCAATTACATGCTGCCAAACCCCGAAAGCGCGGCAACTCGCGAAAGCGTCCCTCAACACACCTGCTCCACCGCCCTACTCCAGCCAGACTCTCCCTCTGCCCGCGCTCCATGCGGCAGAGTTAACACCACCAAAGATCCTAAACACTTTAGTTCTCCACACGACCTATCGATGTAATCGTTCGATAGCATAGTTTTCCTTAGGTAAGACCCAGCGTAAAAATACAAATAGTATTTACAAAACAAACCAATTATACATCGACATAAATGCATAAATATGTACATACAGACAGTAAAACAATTACAATATATAAAGACACAGATATGTCATATCTTCAGGTAACAAAATAAGGAAAAAAAATGAAAGACAATAGATGGAAATAGGAGGATGTGCATTTCCGGCGTTACATGTTTCACGCGCGTTTCGACGACAGTACCGTAAACTGACCCGCCAGACGAGTAAAATCCCGCTCCTCTTCGCAGGTTTCTAATATCCAAAACTTGTCCGAGAAGAAGCATGTAACACAGCTGCTCTGACGTTTTACGAGCGCAATAAAATGCCAGCCAGACACGCACAGTAGAAACGCTGACAGGTCGCGAAGTGGGGAGCGGCGCGGCCGGTACTGCTCGCTGCTCAACAAGGAAGCGCTGGTGGAGGCGACGCAGCCGGTGGGAGAAGCCAGCTACGCGCAACAGCAAAACTAAAGGGCTCCGTGTGCGGAAATTTGTTGAAAACATGAGGCTGTGCTGTTTCTTTTATTTCCTCTGCTTGCAATAAATTCTGTCTCCACAGCATTTGATATTTTTTATTTCATTTTCCTCATCGTTTCTTCGATTTAATACCTGGGTTGTGTCATGCTACATTCTGCTTCCGTAAGCTCACATTATGTTTTTTCTAGAAATTTTTCCCACTTTTTTAGCTTTCAGGCACTTTTTTCTTATTTGTCATGCTGTCCTTTTCTTCGTTTGCATTTATACGCTTTTATTAAGGTTCGAGATTTATTGAAAAGAAGGTGTGCGATATTTGCTAAAATTTCATTTGAAGCTAATCAGAGAAAAACGTGAAAAATGCTAGATGTGGAGTTCAAGTACTTTCCAAAGCTTAGTTTTGCTATGAGGTGACAAAAGTCATGGGACAGTGATATGTACATCTGATAGCAAAAAGAGAGGGCCACTGGTGAATGCAACCAACATAACGTAACTGTGTCGCACGTCCTGTAAAAGCTGATATTCTGTGGGGTACAGTCAAAAATGGTTTAAATGGCTCTGAGCACTATGGGAGTTAACTTCTGAGGTCATCAGTCCCTTAGAACTTAGAAATACTTAAAGCTAACTAACCTATGGACATCACACACATCCATGCCCGAGGCAGGATTCGAACCTCCGACCGTAGCGGTCGTGCGGTTCCAGACTGAGCGCCGAGAACCGCTCGGCCACTAGGGTACAGTCGTTTAACTATTCACAACGGTTACTACAAGAAATCACTATAGAAAACTGCTCATTATGGCACTCAGTCCACATGAAAATTAATAACGCGACGCAAGGAATACTAGAAAACACGTTATTAAAGATGAGACAGTCCCTAACGCTTGTAAATTAAACTTCATTACAATAAGTGACACTTCACAAATCTTATCACACCCATTAAATGACATGACAAGATTTTGATCGTGATCTGAATTTCAGCCCACTGTTAACCAAACAAAGCTTGCTTGTCTCTGGTCCAACTGAACCGACAATTGACTGAAAACGGTTATGTTCGGCTACTTCGAGGCCATTCGCAGCCAAACATGGAAATTCATGTTCCCGAACAACCATGGAATTTTTACGGTATGACAAATTATGCTAACTACGACCAGAAAAAGGTTTAGTTTAATTCCACAAAACAATTTTTGTTGTCAGATAAATTGGAGCACAGTAATGACGTTAATGATCTACTTGAAGCTATGTGTAAGAAATTATTTCTATAAAGTTCAATTAAAATTACATGTAATTTATAATTACATATGACATTTCTTGTGTTTTATGTCTCCTGGTATCAGTAGACTCAGATGAGTATGTCCAGAGCAGTCTCACCTCTACTGCCCCGGTTAACTGCACGGTCTATCACTAGTTCCTTGACGTGCAAAAAATCCGTATGTATTTAACGATACACTGGCCAGAAAATATTGAGTATTGCTTTATTGTCAATACTGGGCATAATAGGAAACAAAACTGGACACATTTCCTCTTGAAAACCAAATCAAAAATCTTAAAAAATTATTCCACCACAGACAGTACAGTTACTCTCACTGTCATCTTGTATAACACATTTTTTTATGGACCAACTGGCTCTCCTCGTAACTGGAGACACTTTTCAATACGATTAGGCAAACTCCTTACCAAATTGTGCATATAAACCTGTGGGATATTGCTCCACTCCTCCACAATGACTTCTTTGTGGTCTTTCGGGGAACAGGATTATTGCCAACTTCTCGTTTTAGCTTGGACCATGCATTTTCAGGGCTGTAGTCGCAACTTCTGCCACCGAATGTATCAGGATGACCAAATATAGCAGGAAGACGTAGAAAGCATCGTATTTAGACTCGTCCGAGCTTCCCGAGTGATTTATTGTTTCCAACTACAGTGCCGTGTTCCCCTCGGTCTGGGTCACTGGGTCCCACAATGCTAAGGACAGCGCTTTGCTGTCTGCAAAACGGCTTGGCACAGAATGGCTGCCCCAGCGACCCGTACTCGCACTGTGTGTTGGCCCTGTACGCCAGCAGAGTTGCAGCGTCGTCAGGATGCCAGCAGTCAACTCAGCGGTCTGCGTCCCTGCCGACTCAGTGCCGCTCGGTGTGAGCCGCAGGCAGACAGCTGCGTGCTTCTCGCCGGCTTGGCTGAGATTTAAGCGACAACAAGCGCCTGCGATCTGGCATCCGAATCTGCAGCCATCGCCTCGGGATGCCTGGGATGCGTGTTGGAAGCCAGGACAACGGCCCGCATTAGCGAGCTGTGCAGTGGCCCACTGCTGGCGGATTACGGAACCCGCGACCTGCCGTGGACTGGAACGCTGGCGCCCCACCTGTTGCTGCATGTAGCTGGTAGTGTGACACGCCCCGCCATCCAGGAGAGCTGCCACACTAGAATGAATCTTTTTAGAAACTCGCACGTATTTATACGCAGCTGTGCGCCTCTGTTTTGCCATATGCGCCGCTTCGCGTCATGTACTCCTAACACGCAAGGTTGACCAGTGGGCCCCTTCTGCCTGTGATCTGCGACATACAAAACCGCTACGTATACTCTTTCAGCAGTTTGAGGGCCCTGTAAACTCTATTCTACTTTGCAACTGTTGGTGGCACCTGGCTGTAACTTGTGCTCAGAGTATTGCACAAAACTAACTTCCCCTATCCTAAACGGTTGTGCTGCTACAGGGCATTTGGAATCTGAAGAACATGGGGGCCATTCCATCTGACTGTTTGTATGTTACACTAGGAGGTGTCCACAAGATTGTGAATCCGGGGACATGCATCATCGTTCGCCAGCGTGAATCCTACTCCAGTACGTTCACCAAACGGAGCCATGACAGTCCTGATACTTCACATCAGTCATCCTCTCATGCACTGGCACAAGGGGTGTCATGGAGCTGTGCATGATTCCACCCCAAAAGGGTGGTAGTCTACCATACAGCTGGAATCAAGTATTGTCCTCGTTGCCTCCACACTCGAATATAAGTATTGTCAGGGAGAAGATTGATACGAGTCTGAACAAAAAGAGCATTGTGTTCCACTGCTGCCTAGATTGTAAAGAGGGAATTTGTGCCCACACAACTCGAGAAGGAGCCTCGAGAGGCCTTCTGGCACGTATTCCCTGCTCATGGAGCCTATTTATTATCATCTGTGTTGACACGTGCACTCCGGTAGTTGTCTGGAACTGCCGCCATAGACGTGTCGCATTGTGTTCAGGGTGTCTACTTGCTGTTATACGCAGATGTCGATCCTGAGCACATGTCCTTTTCTCTTCCGTGGTTACGACTGTGGCGATCCCCAACTGACCCTGTCGCTACAAACTTTTACCAGATTCTAGAGACATTACTTTGACTCAAAGCGACATTCACTGCGACGCTCGTCTATCTCATTCGTTGCTCCATTGGAGGAACTGTGCGGAGCCTCTGATCGTACATTTTTGTTGTCCAAACCATCTTGAAGCAACACAACTCTCGTGATATACACAGCACAAGTAATGCAATATTTACAGGTGACATGGCTAACACAAACTGCACATAGTTTGACGGTAAAAACATGGACTGTTTCCGCTAGACCTGCATTACAAGCAAATAATCGTGTTGATATTGTGGTGTCACCGCCAGACACCACACTTGCTAGGTGGTAGCTTAAATCGGCCGCGGTCCATTTAGTACATGTCGGACCCGCGTGTCGCCACTGTGTGATCGCAGACCGAGCGCCACCACAAGGCAGGTCTCGAGATACGGAATAGCACTCGCCCCAGTTGTACGACGACATTGCTAGCGACTATACGGACGAAGCCTTTCCTCTCATTTGCCGAGAGACAGTTAGAATAGCCTTCTGCTAAGTCCATGGCTACGACCTAGCAAGGCGCCATTAGCCTTACATAGTTTGATAGTTATCGTATGAAATGTCTCAACAAGAAGAACGATGTATACAACAAGGATAAATAAAAGTTAAGTATTCGAGGAGCTGCATACTTTTCTTATTAGCATTCAATACTTATCCTGTTCCAGAATTCACGCCAGTCGGCGTGTGTGTACGCGTGCCTTTCTTTCGGCTACCCGTCACTGTGGACTGGCTGCCTTGTCAGTCCACATCAGATATCATAATTTAATAGCGTGCTTCCACATCACAACGTTCAATTTCAAAAAGTTTCGGGAATATGCATAATTATTTTGACCACTGTATGTAGTAATTAATAACTGATAATGGAACCGAGTTCTCCGTATCTACTCACTATGTCTGTCTAATCTTTCATCCGATTTTATCAGTTTCGAGAGTACAAGACTGTTGCATCAGTTTCTTTGGGCATGAATTAAATCTCAGTCCAGAGAAACACTCGCTGTTTATCCACATCTCAGACACACCTCAACAGAAACCTATTAACTGACTACTACATTTGTAGTGCCTTGTACCGCAATTTAGCAAGGGAGAGGAAGTTGTTATCGGCGGTCGGTATAATCTTTCGGCAACACAAATGCACACGTGGGTTGATATGGTTCGTTACTTACATGAATTGTAAACTTAACTTCAATAGAATTCATGTGTTGTGGTACAAGCTCATCAGTAATAGTCCCGTTGCAGACAATATCTTGCTGTTACAAACTGAGTCTCACTGTTAGTCCCGTCACAGGCACTAATCTGGTCGCTATGCACTGTCGTAACCTGCAAAAGCAAAACGAGGATAATGGAATGTAGTCGAATTAAATCGGGTGATGCTTCAGGAGTTAGATTAGAAAATGATACACTTAAAGTAGTAAACAAGTTTTGCTATTTGGGGAACAAAATAACTGATGATGGTCGAAGTAGAGAGGATATTAAATTTAGACTGGCAATGGCAAGGAAAGCGTTTCTGAACAAGAGAAATTTGTTAACATCGAGTATAGACAGGAAGTCGTTTCTGAAAGTATTTGTATGGAGTGTAGCACCATGTATGGACAAGAAACGTGGACGATAAATAGTTTGGACAAGAACAGAATAGAAGCTTTCGAAATGTGGTCCTACAGAAGAATGCTGAAGATTAGATGGGTAGATCACACAACTAATGAGGAGGTATTGAATACAATTGGAGAGAAGAGAAATTTGTGGCACAACTTGACTGGAAGAAGGGATCACTTGGTAGGGCCTATTCTGAGGCTTCAAGGGATCACCAATTTAGTATTGGAGGGCAGCGTGAAGGGTGAAAATCGTAGAGGGAGACCAAGAGATGAATACACTAAACAGATTCAGAAGGATGTAGATTGCAGTAGGTACTGGTAGATGAAGAAGCTTGCACAGGATAGAGTAGCATGGAGAGCTGCATCAAACCAGTCTACGGAATGAAGACCACAACAACGACAACAACCTGCAATGAACTATACCCGCTCTGCGAGTGGACTGACAGACGCCAAACTGGAGCGAGCGGCGACGACATAAATATTTTCCGTCGAGAGGGCGTTGCGGAGAGTTCCTTGTCGGTGTCTCTCTGGCCTCTCTCGTGATAGGCACGCTTGATCGAGCGCCAGCAAATAGATGTTCGCGTAACATTTTTGCCTACCGGTGTGCTGGCGACAGCTTGCGTCTGCACAAAATTAATATACCGGGTGATCAAAAAGTCAGTATAAATTTGAAAACTGAATAAATCACGGAATAATGTAGATAGAGAGGTACAAATTGACACACATGCTTGGAATGACATGGGGTTTTATTAGAACCAAAAAAATACAAACGTAAAAAAAATGTCCGACAGATGGCGCTTCATCTGATCAGAATAGCAATAATTAGCATAACAAAGTAAGACAAAGCAAAGATGATGTTCTTTACAGGAAATGCTCAATATGTCCACCATCATTCCTCAACAATAGCTATAGTCGAGAAACAATGTTGTGAACAGCACTGTAAAGCATGTCCAGAGTTATGGTGAGGCATTGGCGTCAGATGTTGTCTTTCAGCATCCCTAGAGATGTCGGTCGATGACGATACACTTGCGACTTCAGGAAACCCCACAGCCAATAATCGCACGGACTGAGGTCTGGGGACCTGGGAGGCCAAACATGACGAAAGTGGTGGCTGAGCACATGATCATCACCAAAGGACGCGTGCAAGAGATCTCTCATGCGTCTAGAAATATGGGGTGTTTTTTAGGTTCTAATAAAATCCCATGTCATTCCAAGCATGTGTGTCAATTTTTACCTCTCCATCTACATTATTCCGTGGTTTATTAAGTTTTCAAATTTATACTGACTTTTTGATCACCCGGTACTTTTGATCGTTCTTTCATGGTGTTAAATTCACCATCAAGACTACTTTCACACCCCATCATGATAGTATTTATAGTATTTCGTATGTTCTGTTGATGTCAACCCTCTACATATAACGACAGAAGTCTTCGATGGCTACTGTTATTCTTGTGTTATTATTCTGCGTCTCGTGCTGTCCCTCTTCGAGTAGTTGATCTTCGGCTGCAATTGTGGTCCTTCTCGTCCTTTTCTGTCTTGTTTCCTCTCATATAAACACATATCGACAGTTGTTTCTCCTGTGCATTGTTGGTGACCGCACCACGACAGGAGGAAAATGAGTGTGGTACCCGAAGCATCCACCGCCATACGCCGTAACACTATTTGCGTTGGCTGTAGACGTAGCTGTTGACGTAGAACGAATCGCGTCACGAAGAAGACAAGCTTTAGACTTGTATGGAGGTAGAGGTGATTCAGCTAACTTGTGTTGCGCGTGGCGACGGATGCGAGAGAACGCGAGGCTGCTGCGTCGCCGATCTCCGACCGTCCCAGGCTGGCCGAGGCCCCTCGGCCTCCAGAGACCCCACACCGCGCACCGCTGAGTTATTCGCCGGCGGATAAACCGCTTGTTTTCTGCTCGCTCCGCCCGTGCAACAAGCAAGGACGAGTTTCATTTGGATTCGCGGGCGCACCGTGACAGGAAATTTGGCTTTAAAACGAACTGGCGTGCCCGGCCTTGGGCGGGGAGATTAAGGAAACATAACGTGGCGGCGGTGCGGGCCGCTCGTCTTTTTGGGCGGCGCAGCACCGCGGCCGGCATGAGAAGGAAGCGGCTCCGATTTAGGGGCCCCGGCGCTCGTAAACAAGCGGGCGTCAAAGGCTCGCCAGCGCATCGCACCGCACCGCGACACTGCCGGAGCCGTACCGTTGCCTACACGGGCTCCGGCTGCACCGCAGGTTCTCCACCTAGGTCGGAAGCCGCCAAGTAGCATGCCACATCATGCTGTGAAACCGAACAAGTATCTAAGCAAACAACAAGTTTAACATTCAGTGATACTGTTACTGGCACTAAAGTTGAAATGGTGCCTAAAACAGATTCAGGGCGTCTTTGGTTGGAATTTAAAGGTATTGTCCACCATGTGCTAGAGAAGTATGTGCCTAGCAAAAGTATAGGGGAGGGAAAGGATCCACCTTGGTACTACAAACTTATTAGGAAGTTGCTGAGAAAGCAGAGAATTTTGCACAGTCGTTTTAAACGTAGTCACTGCCCCGCTCACAAACAGAAATTATGCGAAATGAAAGCAGCTGTCAGAAGGACAATGAGAGATTCTTTTAGCGAATTTGAAAGCAATATTTTATCTGCAGATTCTAAAAATAACCCCAAAAAGTTTTGGTCGTATGTAAAATCTATGAACGCTACATATAATTCAATACCTTCTCTTGCTGACACTACGGGTAATGTAACTGATGAAGATAAAAAAAGGCCGAAATTCTAAACCTAGCTTTCAAAAACTCGTTTACGATGGAGGACTGCAGCACCATTCCCCCTCTCAATGATCGAACAAACGAAAGGATGGCTGACATAGTGTTTAGTGTATCTGGGATTGTAAAACAGTTAAGATCCTTAGACGCCAGGAAGGCATCTGGCCCAGATGGTGTCCCCATAAGATTATATGTTGACTATGCTACAAATATAGCACCATTCTTATCCATCATCTGTCAGAGATCATTGGAACAGCGGAAAGTTCCACGGGACTGGCAGAAGGCCCAGGTCATAGCAATCTATAAAAAGGGTAAAAAATCGGATGCACATAATTACCGGCCAATTTCACTGACGTCGATTTCTTGTAGAATCATGGAACATATTTTGTGTTCAGACATAATGACCTTTCTAGACTCTGAGAAGCTCATCTGCAGAAACCAGCACGGTTTTAGGAAACAGCGGTCATGCTAGACACAGCTGGCCATCTTTTTGCACGAATACAACAGGCTCTAGATACCGGCTCCCAGATTGATGCCGTATTTCTCGACTTTCGAAAGGCGTTCGACTCAGTTCCGCACCGTCACTTGCTACAAGAAGTGCGCGCTTACGTCTATCCGATGACATATGCGGTTGGACAGAAAGTTTTCTAACAGACGGGGAGCAGTATGTCGTCCTGAACGGGGTGACTTCAACAGAAACAAGCGTAACTTCACGTGTGCCCCAGGGGAGCGTAATAGGTCCTGTGCTTTTTACGATTTACATAAACGATCTGGTTGATGGTATTGACAGTGGCCTGAGACTGTTTGCCGATGATACTGTAGTCTACAGGAAAGTAGCATCACACGAAAGTTGTGAACAAATCAATGAGGATTTGCAGAAAATAAATGCCTGGTATAATGACTGGCAGTTATCTCTTAATATTAGTAAGTGTAACCTACTGCGTATAACAAGGCGAAAACTCCCATTAATATACGAGTACAAAATAAATGCCTAGTCTTTGGATGCGGTAACGTCCGTCAAGTATCTGGGTGTGACTATTCGAAATGATCTCAAATGGAATGATCAGATTACACAAGTAACGGGTAAGGCGAACTCTAGATTGCGGTTTATTGGTAGAATCCTGAACCGATGCAAAGGAAATAGCTTAAATTACGTTAGTTCGTCCAGTCTTGGAGTATTGTTCGTCTGTATGGGACCCTTACCAGTTGAGTCTGATTCAGGAGATTGAAGAGGTCCAAAGAAGAGCGGCAAGATTCGTGAGAGGTACAGTTAGCCATCGCGAGAGTGTTACTAATTTTATAGAAAGTTTGAAGTGGGACGCACTTCCAGATAGACGGCGCGCTAAACAGAAGAGGCTGCTCACTAAATTCCAAAATCCGATCTTCACCGAGGATGTAGAGCATGTATTATTACCACCAACTTTCAAATCGCGCAATGATCACCATACAAAGATAAGGGAAATTAGAGCTCGTGGTGAGGCGTTCAGACAGTCGTTTTTCCCTCGCGCGATTCGTTAGTGGAACAGAGAGGGGGGGGGGGGGGGGGTTCAAATGGTTCAAATGGCTCTGAGCACTATGGGACTTAACATCTTAGAAATACTTAAACCTAACTAACCTAAGGACATCACACAACACCCAGTCATCACGAAGCAGAGAAAATCCCTGACCCCGCCGGGAATCGAACCCGGGAACCCGGGCGTGGGAAGCGAGAACGCTACCGCACGACCACGAGCTGCGGACCGTGGGGGGGGGGGGGGGATATGACTTTGGCGCGTATTGTGCCCTCCGCCATACACCGCTTGGTGACTAGCGGAGTATATATCTAGATCTAGATGTAGATGCAGATTTGGAGATCCAAAATGCATTATATGATCAATAGTATCCGATACCGCTGTCTAGTGAGAACTGACTATTAGATGTCATGAGAGACGGGCAGAACAGTATCAAACGATCCAAAGAAAAACAGAGACGTTAGCTTCTACTGAGCTCTGAAATGCACCAATGGGGAAAGCTGAAAATTTGTGCTGGACCAGGACTCAAACATTGATTTTTCCGTTTATCGCCTCGACTGCCTCTGCCATCCGGAGATGGCCCCTGAGTGACTCCAATTTCCAATTTCTCGACACAGTACTGACGTACAGCCTCTGCCCATTATCCTCAATGCTCAGAGAGTTTCGCTGAATTTGCGTAAGAGTTCAAGGGTGTTGTGAATCTGGACTGAAAGGATCGTTGGACTGTCTCGCCTTGGTTATATACAGGGTGAGTCACTAGCTATTGCCACCTAGAATAACTCCGAAAGTATGATAGGAGCTGAAAAGTTTGTAGGACAAATGTTGCATGGGACAACGGGGCACATAATATGACGTTGATTTTTTGTTGCTAGGCGGGGTCGCGTCAGAGATATGAAGGTCAACTTTTTTTCTTTTTTTTCAATGGGATGCTATAGTTTGGTACTTATTTCCTGACAGCGACCATCGAGACGAATCCAATGATGTGTAACTAAGATCTTTGAAGGTCAACGAATGTCACAAACGTCGCATGAACGTCCATTTACAGAAGGTGTTCGAAGTGATGACCATTGGCAATCTTCGTATCATGGATTGAGTGGTCTTCATTATCACTTCGGCACTTATCTAAGCACATGCTCTGACAGTTCTCTCTGATATGTCGTGCAAATAGTAAATATTCGCCGAATACGACGTGTCCATCTAACGTGCCACTGACATGTAAACACCATTCGACGGTTTCGTAATACAACACTAATAGGAACGGTAAGAGTAGTATCGTAGAATCAAGCGGATGTGAATGATCTATTCCTTCGAAGAACAAGTCGATATGGTTCTCATTTACGGAGAATGTTCCTAATGGTTCTAACCACTATGGGACTTAACATCTGAGGTCATCAGTTCTGTAGAACTTAGAACTTGGTTCAAATGGCTGTGAGCACTATGGGACTTAACTTCTGAGGTCATCAATCCCCTAGAACTTAGAACTACTTAAACCTAACTAACCTAAGGACATCACACACATTC
Organism: Schistocerca americana; assembly: GCF_021461395.2. Taxonomy (NCBI): domain Eukaryota; kingdom Metazoa; phylum Arthropoda; class Insecta; order Orthoptera; family Acrididae; genus Schistocerca; species Schistocerca americana. Next base: position 136,900,306 of record NC_060123.1, read on the forward strand.
ATGCCCGAGGCAGGATTCGAACCTGCGACCGTAGGAGCAGCGCGGTTCCGGACTGAAGCGCCTAGAACCGCTCGGACACAGCGGCCGGCTACGGAGAATGCCAATGAAAGTCAGTCAGAGCTAGAGACTTATACGCTGAAAGATATCCTCAACGTACTCACCCTACACGTCGTACATTTCAATATATGTATGATAAATTGAGAACAACTGGATGTTTAACGCATCGGAAACATATCTGGTAAAGGAAAGTTACTAACGAGGAAATGGAATTAGTACTCTTGTCACTGTGGTTCGAGATACTTGTATGTTAGTTCGCGGCAAATGACAAGGGAATCTGGCATGAACGAGAATAGTGTTGTTCGTGTTCTGCATCGCCATAAATATCATCCTTACCATATCAGTCTCCCCCAAGAATTAACTGCTACGGATTGTATGCGTCGCATTGAATTCTGCCGTTGGGCTCAGCTTCAGATTGAGAGGGATACCACATTCATTAACTTGATTTTATTTACTGACGAGACTACATTCATGAACCATGGAAATGTTAATTTGCATAACGCATATTATTGGGCAAATGAAAATACATGTTGGCTGCAGCAAGTTGCACACCAAAAAGCGTGGTCGGTGAATGTATGGTGTGGGATTCTGGAGGACAGAATAATAGGCCCCTATTTCATCGAAGGAAATCTTAGTGGTAGGAAGTACACCACATTCCTGCGAGAAACATTACGTCTGTTATTGGAAGAAATACTTTTAGGAAGAAGGAACAGAATGTGTTATCAATGCGATGGGTGTCCGGTACATTTTTCGCTGATGTTTAGAAAAGAGTTGCAGAGGGAATTCCCAGATCGTTGGATTGGCCGCGGAGGAGATGCGTCGCGGCCGGTTCGTTCGCCATACTTGACGCCTCTGGATTTTTTTCTTGTGGGGATTCGTAAAAGATATTGTTTGTAAAGTCGTTCCAACTACACCTGAAGATAAGTGAGAGAGAACTGTCAGAGCATGTGCTTCGATAGATGCCGATTTGATAAGGAATGCCACTCTGTCCATGATAAGGAGATTGGAGCACTGCACTGATACCGATGGTCATCACTTCGAACGTCTTCTGTACATGGACGTTCATGCCACTTTTGTGACCTACAAAGACAGTGTAGCATCCCATTAAAATAAAAAAAGGGTTGATCTTCATATGTCTGCAGCGACCCCACCTAGCAACAAAAACCCAACGTCATATTATGGCCCCCGTTCTCATGCAACTTTTGTCTCGCAAACGTCTCAGTTCCTATCATACTTTCGGAGCTATTCTATGGGGCAATAGTTAGTGACTCATACTGTATATTGGTATATTGTGTTGTCAGACGCGAAGCAGTAACAGCAGAATAGGTCACACAGGTAAGCTCAGTGATTTTAAACGTTGATCAATCATTGGCTGTCACCTGACCAACAATCCCATCAGGGACATTTCACTGTCCAAGTCGACTGTTGGTGATTTGATTCTGAACTGGAGAAAAAAATCAACAGCCACAACTAAGCAAAGACCAGGTAGACCTCATGGGGACCGTCGAGCATTACAGAGAGTGGCTGTAAGTCGCGTGAGATCAGTAGAAGGAATCATTCCTGAGTTCCAGTGTGCTACCGGCGGTCCAGCTGGAACAATGACTATGCGTAGAGAGTTACAAAGAAAGGAGGGAAAATGCTCGAACAGCTTCTCATTAGCGCCACGTTCCTGCAGTCAGTGGTAAGCGATACTTCAACATGGTACAAAGAGCGTCGACAGCTGGCCGTTGGATAACTGAAAACGAGTGACCTGGACAACGTTACCTGTCATCGTGTGTATGGCCAACGATAAAGTGTGGAGGAGGCAGTGTTACGGTGAGGTGTGGTTTGAGTATCTTTCAATTGTTGCGCTTAAGAAAACGCCAGATGCAGAGTAATTTGAACACATTTTAAAGCGTTGTGTTCCGTATACACTAGAGGAACAATCTCAGTAGCCGGACGCGGTGGTCTCGCGGTTCTAGCCGCGCAGTCCGAAACCGTGCGACTGCTACGGTCGCAGGTTCGAATCCTGCCTCGGGCATGGATGTTTGTGATGTCCTTAGGTTAGTTAGGTTTAAGTAGTTCTACGTTCTAGGGGACCGATGACCCCAGAAGTTAAGTCCCATAGTGCTCAGAGCCATTTGAACCATCTGAAATGTTTGTAATATATAATAAATAAGTTCACCCGATATTTTTTCAAACGACCTACCAATGCTCCGAAAGGATAGATTAAATACAGTTGGTGATGCAGTATTTATTGCTGTCTAAAGTAGTTTACCTTGTAGTGAAATTGAAGTTCCTGCGAAATAATATTGGTAGAGCTTATACTTGACAATCGGAATAAACTACTAATTAGATCGTTTTACCGACCCCTCGACTCAGAACATATAGTTGCTGAACAGTTCAAAGAAAACTTTAGTCTCATTTCAAATAGGTACCCCACTCATACAATTATAGTTGGTGGTGACCTCAATCTACCCTTGATATGCTGGAAAAATTATAGGTTTAAAGCCGGTGGCAGGCATAAAATGTCATCCGAAATAGTACTGAATGCTTTCACAGAAAATTATTTTGAACAATTAGTTTGTGGACTCACTCGAAGCGTAAATGGTTGCGAAAGCATACTTGACCTTTTAGCATATATAATCCTGGATAAATAGTGAGTTCAAAAATGGCTCTGAGCACTATGGGACTTAACATCTGAGGTCATCAGTCCCCTAGAACATAGAACTACTTAAACCTAACTAACCGAAAGACATCACACACATCCATGCCCGAGGAAGGACTCGAACCTGCGACCGTAGCGGGCGCGCGGTTCCAGACTGTAGCGCCTAGAGCCGCTCGGCCACTCCGCCCGGCTTCTGAGGTCATCAGTCCCCTAGAGCTTAGACCTACTTAAACCTAACTAACCTAAGGACATCATACACATCCATGCCTGAGGCAGGATTCGAACCTGCGACGATAAGCGGTCGCGCAGGACAAATAGTGAGTATTGTGACGAATACAGAGATTAGCGATCACAAGGCAGAGTCTGCTAGGTTGAATACCGTAACACCCACAACCATCAAAAAGAAACGCAAAATACATCTATTATAAAAAGCTGATAAAAATGCTCTTAACGCCTTTTTAAGAAACAGTCTCCACTAATTCCGATCTGCTCAAGTAAGAGTAGAAAAGATATGGAATGATTTCAAAGAAATAGTATCGCCGGAAATTGAGAGATGTATACCACATACATTAATAAGTGATGGTACTGATCCCCCATGGTACACAAAACGGGTCAGATCGCTGTTGCAGAAGCAACGAAAAAAGAGTGCCAAATTTAAAAGGGCGCAAAATCCCCAAGATTGGCAAAGTTCTGCAGAAGTCCAAAATATAGCGCATACTTCAGTGCGAGATGCTTTTAATAATTTCCACCTTTCTTAGAATCTGCCAGAAAACCTAAAGAGATTTTGGTCATACATAAAGCACACCAGTGATAAGACGCAATCAGTACCTACATTGCGGGATAACAGCCGTGAAGTCACTGATGACACTGTCACTAAAGCAGAGTTATTAAACATGGTTTTTCGACACTCCTTCACCAAAGAAGACGAAGTAAATATTCCTGAATTCCAATGAAGACCAACTACCAAGATGAGAAACATAGTAGATATCCTCGGTGTATCAAAGCAGCTTCAGTCACTTAATAAAGGTGAGGCCTCCGGTCCAGACTGTATACCAGTCAGGTTCCTTTCAGAGTACGCTGATACAATAACTCCATTTTAGCAGCTATATACAACCGTTCGCTCATAGAAAGATCGGTACCAAAAGTCTGGAAAATTGCTCAAGTCACATCGACACCCAAAAAGGGAATCAGGAGTAATCCGCTGAATTACAGGCCCATATCACTAACGTCGATTTGCAGTACGGTTTTGGAACGTATAGTGTTTTAGAACATTATGAAGTACCTCGAAGAAAACGGTTTATTGACACAGCTCGGATGCAGAAAATATCGTTCTTATGAAACACTACTGGCTCTTCATATCATGAAGTAATGAGTGCTATCGACAAGGGATGTCAAATTGATTCTATATTTTTAGATTTCCAGAAGCCTTTTGACACTGTTCTCACAAGCGTCTTCTAACCAAACTGCGTGCCTATGTAATACCGCCTCAGCTGTGCGACTGGATTCGTGATTTCCTGTCAGAAAGGTCACAGTTCGTAGTAATAGATGGGAAGTCATCGAGTAAAACAAGCAATATCTTGCATTCCCCAAGCAAGTGTTGTAGCCCCCTATTGTTCCTGATCTATATTCACGACATAGGAGACAATATGAGGAGCCCTCTTTGAATGTTTGCAGATGATTCTGTCATTTACCGTCTTTTAAAGTCATCAGATGACCAAAACGACTTGCAAAATGATTTAGATAAGATATCTGTATGGTGCGAAAAGGGGCAATTGGCCATGCATAAAAAAAGTGTGATGTAAATTCAACTAAATACTTGGGGATTACAATTACAAATAACCTAAATTGGAACGATCACATAGCTAATGTTGTGGGTAGAGAAAACCAAAGGCTGCGATTCGTTGGCATAACACTTAGAAGGTGCAACATGTTTGCTAAAGAGACTGCTTACTCCATGTTTGTTCGCCCTAACCTGGAGTACGGTTGTGCATCAGGTGGGACTGACGGATGACATCGAAAAAGTTCAAAGAAGAGCAGCTCTTTTTGTATTATCGCGAAATAGGGGAGATAGTGCCACAGACATGATACGTAAGTTGGAATAGCAATCATTAAAACAAAGGCGTTTTTCGTTGCGAATGGATCTTCTCGTGAAATTTCAATCACGAGTTTTCTCCTCCGATTGCGAAAACATTCTGCTGGCACCCACCTACCTCGCGAGAAATGATCATCACGATAAAATAAGCTTACGGCAAATAATGGAGAAGTGTTATGAGTGGAACAGGGAATTGTATCTATGCTTTATAGATCTAGAAAAGGCATATGACCGGGTTCCTACGAGGAAGTTATTGTCTGTTCTACAAGATTATGGAATAGGAGACAAACTTTTGCAAGCAATTAAAGGTCTTTACATGGATAGTCAGGCAGCAGTTAGAGTTGACGGTAAATTGAGTTCATGGTTCAGAGTAGTTTCAGGGGTAAGACAAGGCTGCAATCTGTCTCCACTGTTGTTCATATTATTTATGGATCATATGTTGAAAACAATAGACTGGCTGGGTGAGATTAAGATATGTGAACACAAAATAAGCAGTCTTGCATATGCAGATGACTTAGTTGTGATGGCAGATTCGATTGAAAGTTTGCAAAGTAATATTTCAGAGCTAGATCAGAAATTTAAGGACTATGGTATGAAGATTAGCATCTCCAAAACGAAAGTAATGTCAGTGGGAAGGAAATATAAACGGATTGAGTGCCAAATAGGAGGAACAAAGTTAGAACAGGTGGACGGTTTCAAGTACTTACGATGCATATTCTCACAGGATGGCAACATAGTGAAAGAACTGGAAGTGAGGTGTAGCAAAGCTAATGCAGTGAGCGCTCAGCTACGATCTACTCTCTTCTACAAGAAGGAAGTCAGTACCAAGACTAAGTTATCTGTGCACCGTTCAATCTTTCGACCAACTTTGTTGTACGGGAGCGAAAGCTGGGTGGATTCAGGTTACCTTATCAACAAGGTTGAGGTTACGGATATGAAAGTGGCTAGGATGATTGCAGGTACTAGTAGATGGGAACAATGGCAGGAGGGTGTCCACAATGAGGAAATCAAAGAAAAACTGGGAATGAACTCTATAGATGTAGCAGTCAGGGCGAACAGGCTTAGATGGTGGGGTCATGTTACACGCATGGGAGAAGCAAGGTTACCCAAGAGACTCATGGGTTCAGCAGTAGAGGGTAGGAGGAGTCGGGGCAGACCGAGGAGAAGGTACCTGGATTCGGTTAAGAATGATTTTGAAGTAATAGGTTTAACATCAGAGGAGGCACCAATGTTAGCACTGAATAGGGGATCATGGAGGAACTGTATAAGGGGGGCTATGCTCCAGACTGAACGCTGAAAGGCATAATCAGTCTTAAATGATGATGATAATGATGATAAAATATGAGAAGTCAGCTCTCGCACACAAAAATTTAAGTGATCGTTTTTCCCGCGCGCCGTTCGAGAGTGGAACGCTAGAGAGACAGCATGAAGGCGATTCATTGAACCCTCTGACAGGCACTTTATTGTGAGTAGCAGAGTAATCACGTAGATGTAGGTGGCACTGCGCAAGTTGGTGGTGGCTTCATACTGTTGTGGGCTGTGTTTACATGGAATGGATTGGGTCCTCTGGACCAGCTGAACCAACCATTGACAGGAAATGGTTTTATGTTCGGCTACTTTGAGACCCTTTTCAGCCATTCATGGACTTCATGTTTCCAAACGACACTGGATTTTTTATGGGTGACAATGCGCCATGTTATCGTTCCAAAATTACTCGCGATTGATTTAGAGGACATTGTGGACAATTTGAGCGAATGATTTCCACGCCTATCGTTTATTTAGAGGACATAATCCAGAGATTATTTCGTGTACAAAATCCCCCACGGCAACACGTCCGCAATTATGGAGGGTTACAGAGGCAGCATGGCTCAGTATCTCTGCAGTTAACTAAAAAAGATTTGCTGAGTCTATGCCATGTCGAGTCGCTGCAGTACGCCGGCAAAAGGTCGTTCATCATGATATTAAGAGGCATCCGGTGGCTTTTTTCACATCAGTGTACACAGATAATCTAGTACATTACGACCACTGCCCAAAGCGAGATCTAAGGCCGACTGGTATCGTTAGGGTCACATAACGAGGTAAGGGAAGCATATAAGCGGAGCAGAAACCAATACAGACACAAGTTCAGTGTTCTGCAGCTGACGGCCCCAGCCGGCCGGCGTGGCCGAGCGTTTCTAGGCGCTACAGTCTGGAACCGCGCGACCACTACGGTCGAAGGTTCGAATCCTGCCTCGGGCATGGATGTGTGTGATGTCCTTAGGTTATTTACGTTTAAGTAGTTCTAAGTTCTAGGGAACTGATGACCTCAGATGTTAAGTCCTATAGTGCTTAGAGCCATTTGAACCATTTTGACGGCCCCAACGTGTTTCAGTGTTAACTCAGTAACATCGTCAATTACGATTGCAGTGACCACATCATCGAGACTGAACCTTAAGTCAATAGAAACTTCTCGCCTGGTCGATATATAATGTTTCCTATGACAGCTGCAGACTACGTGAACGTAACTGCGGACAACCGCATCCCTTCGTGTTTCATGTCTTCCCCAACGGTGATGGAATCTTCCAGCCGTATAACTGTCCGTATTACAAAGTCAGGATCGTGCTACAGCGGCTTGAGGAGCATTGATGGTGAACTAACGTTGATATCTTGGCCACGAAATTCTCCTGATCTGGATCGGATGAACCACATTTGGGACGTTACCTATCACCAGCTCCGGGCCCACAAACCATCAGCCCCGTAATTTACGGGAATTGCTTGACCTGTGCTTAGACATATGGTGTTTCCTGAAACCTACCAAAGACTTGTGAAATCCACGTCACTCAGAATCTCTCCTGTACTGCGTTCCAGAGGCGGATGGACACGGTAATAAACACGTGGACACATCGGTTTAGCTCTAACATCAATGGCATTGAGAGAAAGTTTAAATCGCTAAAACTGAACAAGGTCACAAGGCCCGACGCCATTCCTTTCACGTTTTACACCGAATTTGTGGCTGAGTAAAAAGAAAGAAAAAGAAAAAAAAGAACGAAAAAAATTACGATTTGATTGGAAGATACCACAGTACCAGGGTTTACACCCTTCGCAGAAATGGTAACGGAAGTAATCGAAGAAAGCACTACATCTTATCATCGAAATTCGTACAGTGCGTTGTAGCCTAGAATATCAGAACAGAATGACTTCGTACAACATAGATTCTGCAGACATACTGTAACGATAATTTTAATTCAAGACATTAACGTACCTTTAAGTCATACACTTTCTAAACATAAAGTCGCGACATAATTTTAGTTCTATTTTGGATAAGTTTGATTTCATAACTTAGTTTGAGGTATTTCGATGTACACGCGAATGTTCTGCAAATGAAGCAAGTATTGTCATCTGTAATGTCCGCGAAAAACAACTTATGTGAAGGTTTTCATATGTTTGGTCTGTGCAAAGATATGTTTCTGTTCACTGCTGCTTGTGTGAATGATTTGATTAGAAGCTCAAGCTGAAGTAACTTGCAAGAAATAGAGTGTGCATTGTGAAATGACATATATTACAAACATTTCTGTGAATACGTGAAAGAGAACTTAATTTGTTAGGGCAAAGAGTTTATTATTGTTAAGAGTAACAGTATGTAATCTGTGGCTGACAGTCGTCTCGCAAGCCACTGCGAGTAAATACGGATGCACATTATAGTGTTTGGAGGAAAGCACGTGGGTTAACACATTTTAGTTGTTTTTTCTTGTGATGTCAGAGGAACACGGCTGGAGCATGAATTATTTAACATGACACCACCACGGAAAGACTGAGGGAGAAAATGTGACAACGTCTGTCTGCGGCTAAAATCACGACGTCCACGGCAAGTTAATTTCGACATCTCGTTGTAAAGCGTAAGTTTTCATTAACTATTTTCATACCTCTTTCTACATAATACCGTTAAAAATCATTTAACGGTCTCGGGATTTTATTAATAATTGTACAACCTACGAGTATAAAGCAGTGTTGAAGTTTGGGGCTTAAAGTCATATAAAATCGCTTCACGAAAATCTTTTAACCATTGCAGTAATACGGTACTGTTCATTAGCTCAACAGTATCAGTTGTATTAATGTCATTGTAGCTTAGTGTGTGATAAACGTGTGGTTTGTGTGAATGTGTCTGTGAGTGATTTCTGTTGCTATTATGACACAATGTTGTTGTTACGAGATTCATTGCGAGAGTTTATTAGATCATTAGAAATGCTCAAATCAACCTTTCAGTCACCGTCAATGTTTTCTTTCGTTCTGATTTCAGTTTCTCATTTTTGTGCACGAAAAATGAAATATTTTATCTATTGTATTTCAAAATCTCGGTTGTAACACGTTTTTGATGTTCGACACTCCTGGTCATTTTTCAGATTAAAGAGGGTAATTGAATAGGAAATCTCGACGTCCGCGTCACAGTACGTCGTGTGAAACTCAACCCCTTTTTTGAGACATGATGTTCGCAAAGGCAAGTATCATGGCAGGTAGATTCAGTATTTACTGGCTTCCGAAAAGCGCTTGATTCACACCACACCACTGCTTATTGACGAAAGTACAGTCCTATCAGATATGAAGTGATACTTCTCACTGGATTATTTCTTGGCAGGGAGGAAGCACATGTTACCCTGGACAGAGTCACCGACAAATATAGAAGTAACTTGAGAAATCCCACAGGGTAAGGTGTTGGGACCCAACAAACAATATTAATAACAATTTCACACGCGAAGTAGTTATCCATAACGCAGTTCTATCTGAAAAAAAAGGTGCAAAAATATGGATTGAAATTTTGATAACGTTTCAAAGAGGTGCAAAGTCAGGCAACTCGCTTTATATATGTATACAACAGTGTGAAGTTGTGTAATTCGTAAACCTTTGACTACAATAAAGAGTCACAAATGGACTCAGTCAACTCATACAAATAGTTTACAACATATGGGAAAATGTAATGAAACAATAATATAGCCGTACAACAAGTGGCTGACTGCGGTTCATTTTCAGGATGCTGCGAAAATGCAAGCAGTTTACAAAGGAGATCGCTTAAAAAACACACCTGCGAGGCACACCAGAATACTGCTCGAGCATATAGGATTCATACCATATAGGAATAGCAGGAAATATTGAACGTATATAGTGGAGGGCAGTAGGCTACATAAGCTCAAAGGTTTGTTTTACTCGGGGGATAACATCATCAAAATGGTTAAAAATGCGGAAATCGTACTTACAGAGATTCAAGAATCAGTATTGAGTGAGGAATCTAGGAATATACTACAGCCCCCCACGTATTGCTCCCGGAGGTTCCGCGGAGACAAGATTACACTAATTGCAGCGTGCGCAGAGGCATCTAGGCAGTTATTCTTCCCTCGATCCTTACTCGAATGCAACAGCAAGTACCAACCACACAGTGGCTAACACAGTGTAGAAATTGACTGATTGTGAGATAAATAGAGCCGGCCGAAGTGGCCGTGCGGTTAAAGGCGCTGCAGTCTGGAACCGCAAGACCGCTACGGTCGCCTCGGGCATGGATGTTTGTGGTGTCCTTAGGTTAGTTAGGTTTAACTAGTTCTAAGTTCTAGGGGACTAATGACGTCAGCAGTTGAGTCCCATAGTGCTCAGAGCCATTTGAACCATTTTGAGATAAATAGTTCATGATCAGGAAGTTGATGTTACGCGTGAGTTATATCTTCTAGGAAATGTTGTGTTTGTCAGTCCTTGGATTATTTTTATCAGTGTGTAGTAGATGCGTACTCTGCCTTACGTTCCATGCATTGAAGTTTTTCTGCACTAGAGGCAAACAGTACAGTGTCATCAACAAAGCGAATGAGGTTCAGATATACAGGGTGATTATAATTAAAGTTAAACGTTCAAAATGCTGTAAAAATAACATCACTGGTCAGAATGACGTCATTAACAGTACACTAATTTAAAAAATCAATTCTATAAAATATACTAAGCCAAAAAACAATAAAATTATTTATATTAAATAATTAAATAAACAAAAAACCAATAAAATACAATTGATAATCAAGATATCATGATTTGCACGGAAAAAATTTCAGTGTAAGTGAAACACTTTACTATTAAGTTATATCTTGAACCTCTTCCTAGATACACTTTCCAGTACATCTATTATGGTACGACTTATCTCATATAAATTGAAGCTACCATAAAATAATCTTAATAGAATAATCAATAACGAAGGGACGGGCGATGTGTACATACCTCAGAGCCAATATCAGTTAAAAATGAAATTGGTATAAACACGCCGTGTACACGGCTTTTCCTCCTTTCGCGTCTGCGACGTTCGCTACGACCGTCTCAATGCAGGATCGTGCTCTGCTTGTAAAGCTGTATTACAAGAATGATGACTAGGCACATGTCGCTCTGCAGTAGTTCCGGACACTGAAGGGCTTGAAAAAAGCCGTTAGTCCAACGACAGCCGTGGGTCTGGAGAAAATGATTCGGAAATTCGAAAAGACGAGTTCTTTTGGTGTGCAACCCTGTAGAGGGAGGAAACGAATTGGTTCGACGTCAGTGAAAGCAGTGGCCACGGCAGTGCAGGAGGAGACAAGTAGTGGTGTGCAAACGTGTAGTGCGCGGAGAATTGCCCGAACATTGGACATACCCGTGGGCACGGTGCACAAAATCCTACGAAACATCCTTCTTTGCTATCCACTCAAAATTAACCACGTGCACGAGCTGCTACCTGTTGACCTGACAACAACCGAGACCTTTGCTTTAGAATTGGTTCAAATGGCTCTGAGCACTATGGGACTTAACTTCTAAGGTCATCAGTCCCCTAGAACTTAGAACTACTTAAAGCTAACTAACCTAAGGACATCACACACATCTATGCCAGAGGCAGGATTCGAACCTGCGACCGTAGCGGTCACGCGGTTCCAGACTGTAGCGCCTAGAACCGCATGGCCACCCCGGCCGGCTGCTTTAGAATTTCTTGCTCCCATGGAAGAGGTCAATGATTGGCCGTGGAAGATTTCGTGGACAGACGAAGCTCACTTCCATCTGACAGGATACGCCAATACACAGAATTGTCGAATATGGGCAACGGAAAAACCAAACACAAATCAACCAGTACCACTGCATCCTGGAAGGGTCACTTTATGGTACGGGTTTACGGCAACATTTATCATAGGGCCATAATTTTTCGAAGAGACAGGTGCTTCAGTTCCTGTTACCTGTACCGTCACTGGTAAGCGCTAAGTGTCTTTTGCGCAACCACGTCATTCCAGCTCTCCAACAGCGTGGATGTGTGGATGGGATCAGTTTTATGCAAGATTGCGCACCTCCACGCATTGCAAATCCAGTTAAGCAGCAGCTGAAGCTGCATTTCGAAAATGCTAGAATTAGCAGCCGCAATTTCCCTGCAACCTGGCCGTCCCAATCACCTCATCTTAATCCGAGTGACTTCTGGCTGTGGGGCTGTCTGAAAGATGTTATGTTCAGTGTTCCGACTGCAAACCTAGATGCATTGAAGGCACGGATTGCGCAACACATTCTCACCGTGACTCCTGAAACACTTCGAACAGTTGTGGAACATGCTGTTTCTCCATTTCAACTTGTTGCAGAAAACGGTGGACAGCATATTGAACATGTTTTGCGCCAGTCACACGGAAATTAATAATCCGATTTCATTTTGATTGATGTTTTTTATGCGGTTTTTGGCCTCAGGACAGTTACAAACAGATTTGAGTGATGCTTTTTATGCGGTTTTGGCCTCTGGACAATTAAAAACAAATTTTTCCCATCCAGTGTGATATGACAATGCTGTGGTGGATGAGCTTTACGTAACTAACAGTATCACACCTGTTCACCTATACACACTGAGTAGTACAGTTTGTTTAACGTCAAGCGTTCACCTTAGGCATTGTTGTATGATTCATTTGCATTCGACCCCCTATTAAATTATGATGCTTACAGTGCCATGTATTGCTACATTTTGTAACTTTTTATTTTTCTTCTACCATACGTTTTCCCCCTTCACCGATGATATTCCGTTGCAATTTGACGTCATGCTGACCAGTGGTGTTACATCTACAGCGGTTTGAAAGTTTAATTATAATCACCCTGTATTTCAGTAAACCGTAACCCTTCTCAGTTTCTCTAGTTTATCTTTCTTTGAACCTCTTAAAGGACTAGTGAGAATAGTTTTGATGGCATGGCGTCTCTTTGCCTGGCTGCTGTTCTGATGAAGTGTATTGGAAGCTATACCACCGACATAATTTGCTGTTTGGTAAACGAATATAACTGAAATCAGCGGCTTTTTTTCTAATGGGTTGTTAGTGGATATTTTGCTGAAAATGAGCCAAAAGATTTCTGAGAACGTATGACTACAGAAAAAGTGGTAGTTGTCCCGTTCTGTATGTTCGTTTACGTTTTGAAAAGGATGGATTATATTATATCTACTGCCAAGGTCAGCTTTTCCTTTTGGTCCATTAAAATTTAATGCTTTTCTATGTCATCGATAACAGTATGTAGATTGATGTACATTGCACAATGGAGACTGACAAGTTTATAGATTTTTATCAGTCTTTTCCCTTTCGCATGATGTTATCGTCGAAATTAATACTTACATGAGTGAGGTAGTCCACGTGTTTGCAGATGGCTCGTGTTTCATAAGAAACAACTGGCTGCTAACATAAACATCAATAAAGGAAGGGAAAGTAAAATTGGAAGGAAAGAGGAAGAGTAAAGATAGAGCGTCTGAAGTAGAATTTAATAACTTATTAAGGAAAGAAGTAAAAGAATGGCTTTCCCATCCAAGAATTCCATGAGAGCCGTGAGGATTGTACAGTCGCCCAATAGAAAAGGTTTTTTTTCTGTTTTCCCGCTGCGCTCACAGTGGCCCTTTTGCTTGAGGTATCTAACAAAGGGAGGCAACGACGCTGGCATCAGAAATTTACTTCAAACTTTGCACACCTTTAGTAGACCATTAAAACAACATACTGTGCAACCAGTAAGGTGTACTACTTTGGCAATTCCAAGAAACTTGCAAGAGAAGTTTTACGCATCTATTACGTGGCTTACGCATCTGAGTAGGTGCCTCCCTTTGGGCGCTGGGAAGGTTAAAAAAAAAGTCTGCGAAGTGTGTTTTTCCCTTAAAAACTCTGAACATTCCTTGTAAATGCCGGAAAACTGCGTTCATTCGATGTGTCCTGCAACGTACGATGTCGAGAGCACGTCCGATGAGCAGTTATACAGTAGGCCTACTCTTGTGGTCTGGAACATTGTGACGTACTATATTACTGAATAACGTCGTTCGCATAATCATTTATGGACGTTTGACTTGGTTTTTACAAGCCTGTCACTCGTCCTTGAAAACTTAATTAAAAATAGTAAACAATCAAATACGAAAACCGCTACAACTTGATGAAAATGCGCATGGGTTTTCTCATTACATTACTTTTCAAATATAGTATAAACTACATAACGTGACCAGTGACGAAAAAAATATAGAAGCAGGATTCGAACCATTGCTTCGTCCACGAGCCTCTTTCTATGAGCGGACGCAGGCCACTTGACTACAAAGACTTCTTACGTACAACCCCTTGGTAAAGATACATCTGTTACATAATAGACGCCTAAGCCTTCTCTTAACATTTTCTCCGAATAGCCAGAATAGTGTACCTTACTGTTTTCACGTTATGTTGCTTTAATGGCCTACTAAAAGTGAACAAAGTCTGAAGTAAATCCATGATCCCAACGTCGCGGCCTCCGAGTGTAAGTCTATCTGTGTAGATGACTATAATGACGTATGCAGTGTGGCAGCATATTTGTATCATCTGATGAACAGATAAAGGAAGTGGTAAAATTTGGTGTTGGCACACAGCTACTCGTTTCAGATAGGGCGCAGCGTCTGCGTCCTACTGACGGGTCAGCATCAACAGCGTCACGTGCCTCACATACTGAGGGCGGGAGTGCAATTGAATCCGGAACATTGACGCAGTGTCTGGTGATCAGGAACTTCACGCCACCACCAGTGCTTGCCTTGACAGCGAAATACTGGCAGTGAAAATTTTATTCTCCATCAGGGCTCCAACAGGCTTACCTCCGAGTCAAGTGCCACCGCACAGATGTATGAAAGCGCTCTTCGCAACGGACGTGGGTATTAAGTAAGGAAATCTCTCTCTTTAGTAAGAGAGGGACACGCCTGTATCCAGAAGATACGCTTGGTGCTGCTTCACATTCCCGAGTTGATACACTGCAGACCACAGTGCCCTGAAAATGTATTGGATGATACGGGTTAACTTCTTGATGTCTCGTCTGTTTTACCATTTGTTCTTGATAGCTGGCACTTGACGGGATGAGACATACCTGATTATATTGCTGTCACAGCTCATACCATACTTTCTGGCACCTACATTCTTCTTCCTCGTTGCGAAGTTCTACAGATTGGGAAGGGGGTGGTTGTCAGTATCTCAATAAGTTCTTCCTGGTCCTCACCCAGGCCCATCACCACGCTGCTTCCGGAAGATTGTCGCCGTTGGATGTCTTGCCTTGGTGTGTTGCTTTTTCCAGTCCGTCTGTGCGCCTGTTAGGCTTGCTGTTCGAAGTGAGATATTCCTCCTGTCAGCACGATTAGTTGGTATCACCGATACTTATTTCTTACTACGAAAGACGCACCAATTCTGGTCTGGGACATCTGGTTTATTCGCACTCTCCAACACAATGTCGTCCAGTGTACCGGTTCCTCCACCTTGTGTGTCCGTGTTGTGTTGGCGTATTTTTAGTAAGTTCGTGGAATGGCCCTCAGCCATCCAGGAAGTGCACTGCGCACTTTGTCGGCGAAATGTGCCTTTTTTTTGGGTTGGAACTCTGTCTGAGCCAATACAGCGAGCAATTCCCACTCCTGTTTCTACTGGTCACGTACACACTTTCACGAGGAACATCTCAGTCGGTGTGTTCTATAAGAGCCAATAAATCGACATTCAGCTTCAGTAAATGCGCAGAAACACGTCATATTTTCGGAATTAATCTTCAGTCTTTGATTCTGCGATGTGTCGAAACTTCATGGCATATTAAAAGTATACAGGGTGAAAAGTATTTAAGCCGACAAACTCTTGGAGGTTGTAGGGGACATCAAAACAAATATTTTTCCCTAATGTGAGTTTTTCCAATGAGGAGTATTTAAACCGGTAGAGGAAGATTTCTCTGGTGGCAACTTGATGAAATTAAGAAACATTTTTCCATTTTTTTTATGACCAAGAGACAACACATTAACACAACCCAATTCCAATTACAGTAGATTTTCAAAACTGCCTCCATTGACACGTAAACAAAGGTTACACCGTCGGATCATGTTCTGTCTGACACGGGAAAAAAGCCCAGGAGTATCCTGAATTGTTCCTGCTGCTGCTATTATTCGGGCAACCAGATCCTCTTCTGATGCAACAGAAGTTGCGTAAACAAGGTTGCGCATCTCTCCCCACACAAAAAAGTCCAGAGGGGACATATCTGCGGATCGAGCAGGCCATGGTATAGGACCACCTCTCCCATTCCACGTTTCTGCGAACCGTCGGTCCAGGAATCGACGCACACGACGACTGAAATGTGCCGGCGCCCCGTCGTGTTGGAACCACATGCGTTGTCTTGTAGGGAGCGGGACGTCTTCCAGCAATTCTGGCAATGCTCTTGGTGGATAATCATCTGGTTCCACGTTGTGGATACGCTGTAAGTGAAATGGACCTAACAATTATTCTCCAAGGACTGTTCTTACATTCGTCTGATTCGTCCCCATGTTACGTGCAATTGCACGAGTGCTGATTGAAGGATCCCGCTCCACATGCTGCAAGACACCTTCCTCAAATTGCAGCGTTCTTACCGTGCGACGGCGTCCCTGTCCAGGTAATCTGCTAAATGACCCGGTCTCACGCAGACGTTGGTACACAGCAGCAAAGGTCGTATGATGCGGGATGCGGCGATTAGGATATTGTTGTTTATAAACCCGCTGTGGAGCTCGTCCGTTGTGGTGCGCTACGTAGTACGCACTAACCATATCAGTGTATTCACTCCAGGTGTATCGCTCCGTTAGTAAACAGAGACAATGCGCTACTGCACTGGTGGACAGCAGTTGCCTACAACTGAAGATATTAATACGGCCTCTAACAACTGAAGAGCGTAATACGGCCTCTAACAACTGAAGAGCGTAATACGACCTCCACCGGTTTAAATAATCCTCATAGGAAAAAATTAGTGAAAAATATTTGTTTTGATGTCCCCTACAACCTCACAGAGTTTGTTGGTTTAAATACTTTTCACCCTGTATATGGGAAGAAGTAATCGAATGGTATTATGTCTGGTTACCGATCTGGTAAGATAACAGGCCCAGCGCGACGGATCCCCTGCTGTCCAATCTCAATGTGTTGTCAACAGCGAGTGCGAAGTGTGCCAGTGCCCCACCGTGTTGAGACCACGAAACATGAATTCTCAGCAGTCCATCTTCTAGGAGTTGTTGTACGACATGCTGCAGAAACGTTTTGTACACGACCCCATTCAGTTTATCGAGATCTAATCACGAAGTCGTTGACAGTACCACCCCATATTGCGTGCTTACGTTCATAGCACTGAAACACTAATCAGTGTGGATTTTCGTCTTTCCATACATGGCTATTCTTGCTATTGAACAGACCCCCTCTTGTAAACATAGTCTTGTCTGCTGTTGTTGTCACTAATGACATCGTTCTCCAGAGGGCGTGAAATTCTAATCTTCCTCCTGGCCTTCGTCTGTAAACAACAAGAAAGCAGGAAAATGGTGGTCTCACGTAAGATTATCAAAACAGTTTGGTCTGTGTTCAGAGCTATTGCAAAGCGCCGGCTGCTGGTGAAAGCATTAATAGTGTGGAACACTTTCACTTCGAGATCGCGTGTTCTGGATTACCTCCAACGGCCAGTATCTCCCGTTACCACACGGAGGAGTTTGATACCTTGTAGGGACACAATTAAAGATGCAAAAGGGTTGGGATGAGGTTGTCGTCGCTGTGGGAAGAATTCAGCATAGCACCGTTGTGTAGCTCTCCCACGTAATTCAGTGAACCCACAGACGAGGTGCCAAATCTTCATTATCAAACCTATTCATGCAACTGTGTGTTACTGATAACGTATATTTTTTTAATGTCTTTCGGGGCGTGCCCACACAGTCATCCAAACACAGGAATGTTATAGAACAATTGGTTTTGACAATTAATGCCGGCCGAAGTGGCCGTGCGGTTAAAGGCGCTGCAGTCTGGAACCGCATGACCGCTACGGTCGCAGGTTCGAATCCTGCCTCGGGCATGGATGTTTGTGATGTCCTTAGGTTAGTTAGGTTTAACTAGTTCTAAGTTCTAGGGGACTAATGACCTCAGCAGTTGAGTCCCATAGTGCTCAGAGCCATTTGACAATTAATGGTAGACATTATTGTATGTCGTACCCTCGTACGATGAAACATATGATTAACAAGCGACTAATTAGATATAAAACAACATTTACAATCGGGGTATACGGAAGCGAATAAAAGAGACCAAAATTGAACACAGGATACACAGTACTAGTATAAAAATCCTTCTGGTAACACAATAAGAAATGATAATTCGCCGTAGATACACGTTTGGGATATTCCCAATTCAGTCCACATTAAAGACTACATGTTGTTGTTTTTGTCTTCAGCCCTAAGACTGGTTTGATGCAGCTCTCCATGCTACTATATCCTGAGCAAGCTTCTTCATTCCCAGTACCTGCTGCAACCTACGTCCTTCTGAATCTGCTTAGTGTATTCATCTCTTGGTCTCCCTCTACGATTTTTACCCTCCACGATGCCCTCCAGTAGTAAATTGGTGATCCCTTGATGCCTCTGAACATGTCCTACCAATCGATCCCACTTCTAGTCAAGTTGTGCCACAAACTCCTCTTCTCCCCAATTCTACTTCATACCTCCTCATTAGTTATGTGATCTACCCATCTAATCTTCAGCATTCTTCTGTAGCACCACGTTTCAAAAGCTTCTATTCTCTTCTTGTCTAAAATTTTTATCGTCCATGTTTCTCCTCCATACATGGCTATACTCCACACAAATACTTTCAGAAACGACTTCCTGACACTTAAATCTATACTCGATGTTAACAAATTTCTCTTCTTCAGAAACGCTTTCCTTGCCATTGCCAGTCTACATTTTATGTTCTCTCTACTTCGACCATCTTGTTATTTTGCTCCCCAAATAGCAAAACACATTTACTACTTTAAGCGTGTCATTTCCTAATCTAATACCCTCAGGATCACCCGACTTAATTCGACTACATTCCATTATACTTGTTTTGCTTTTGTTGATGTTCATCTTATATCCTCCTTTCAAGACACTGTCCATTCCGTTAAGCTGCTCTTCCAGGTCCTTTGCTGTCTCTGACAGAATTACAATGTCATCGGCGAACCTCAAAGTTTTTATTTCTTGTCCATGGATTTTAATTTCTACTCCAAATTTTTCTTTTGTTTCCTTTACTGCTTGCTCAGTATACAGATTGAATAACATCGGGGATAGGCTACAACCCTGTCTCACTCCCTTCCCAACCACTGCATCCCTTTCATGTCCCTCGACTCTTATAACTGCCATCTGGTTTCTGTACAAACTGTAAATAGCCTTTCGCTCCCAGTATTTTACCCCTGCCACCTTCAGAATTTGAAAGAGAGTATTCCAGTCAAAAATATTATGCATCTAAAGACTATATATCTAAATTAAAAATAAAATGTTCTTTGTATGTCCTGTGAAAATTGTTTCAAACGCTCCTGATAGGGAACTGAATATTGGTGCAGGTCTGTAAGTACCATCTAGACAGAACAGAAGACAGCTTATAAGAACCAGAGTTGTCTTACAGCCACAGGTATAGATCCATCAGCATTCGGAATCGTGCACATAGAAGGTATAAAGTGAGAAACATTTAGAGGGTGAGCGTCGCATATTCTGCAGGAAGAACGTGGAGATATAGCCAGTTAATTGAGCTTTGGTTTTCCCACGCCATTCTAGGGACCTGCAGTATTATCAGCGCAGATAGCTAATCGTATATCTTGATGTTAGGACTGGTGACGACGTCGTACAGTAGCTTCGTTGCTACATCGTTAACGCACAACTATCAATGTAGATAAAACGATATTTTCTCTGCCTCGTGATGACTGGGTGTTGTGTGACGTCCTTAGGTTAGTTAGGTTTAAGTACACTCCTGTAAATTGAAATAAGAAGACCGTGAATTCATTGTCCCAGGAAGGGGAAACTTTATTGACACATTCCTGGGGTCAGATACATCACATGATCACACTGACAGAACCACAGGCACATAGACACAGGCAACAGAGCATGCACAATGTCGGCACTAGTACAGTGTATATCCACCTTTCGCAGCAATGCAGGCTGCTATTCTCCCATGGAGACGATCGTAGAGATGCTGGATGTAGTCCTGTGGAACGGCTTGCCATGCCATTTCCACCTGGCGCCTCAGTTGGACCAGCGTTCGTGCTGGACGTGCAGACCGCGTGAGACGACGCTTCATCCAGTCCCAAACATGCTCAATGGGGGACAGATCCGGAGATCTTGCTGGCCAGGGTAGTTGACTTACACCTTCTAGAGCACGTTGGGTGGCACGGGATACATGCGGACGTGCATTGTCCTGTTGGAACAGCAAGTTCCCTTGCCGGTCTAGGAATGGTAGAACGATGGGTTCGATGACGGTTTGGATGTACCGTGCACTGTTCAGTGTCCCCTCGACGATCTCCAGTGGTGTACGGCAAGTGTAGGAGATCGCTCCCCACACCATGATGCCGGGTGTTGGCCCTGTGTGCCTCGGTCGTATGCAGTCCTGATTGTGGCGCTCACCTGCACGGCGCCAAACACGCATACGAGCAACATTGGCACCAAGGCAGAAGCGACTCTCATCGCTGAAGACGACACGTCTCCATTCGTCCCTCCATTCATGCCTATCGCGACACCACTGGAGGCGGGCTGCACGATGTTGGGGCGTGAGCGGAAGACGGCCTAACGGTGTGCGGGACCGTAGCCCAGCTTCATGGAGACGGTTGCAAATGGTCCTCGCCGATACCCCAGGAGCAACAGTGTCCCTAATTTGCTGGGAAGTGGCGGTGCGGTCCCCTACGGCACTGCGTAGGATCCTACGGTCTTGGCGTGCATCCGTGCGTCGCTGCGGTCCGGTCCCAGGTCGACGGGCACGTGCACCTTCCGCCGACCACTGGCGACAACATCGATGTACTGTGGAGACCTCACGCCCCACGTGTTGAGCAATTCGGCGGTACGTCCACCCGGCCTCCCGCATGCCCACTATACGCCCTCGCTCAAAGTCCGTCAACTGCACATACGGTTCACGTCCACGCTGTCGCGGCATGCTACCAGTGTTAAAGACTGCGATGGAGCTCCGTATGCCACGGCAAACTGGCTGACACTGACGGCGGCGGTGCACAAATGCTGCGCAGCTAGCGCCATTCGACGGCCAACACCGCGGTTCCTGGTGTGTCCGCTGTGCCGTGCGTGTGATCATTGCTTGTACAGCCCTCTCGCAGTGTCCGGAGCAAGTATGGTGGGTCTGACACACCGGTGTCAATGTGTTCTTTTTTCCATTTCCAGGAGTGTAGTTCTATGTTCTAGGGGACTGATGACCATAGATGTTAAGTCCCATAGTGCTCAGAGCCATTTGAACCATTATTTTTGATAAAACAATCCCGAGTCGAAACCGAGCAGTACTGAACGCAAGGTTGAGGGGTGAAGATTGAAATGGACATTACTTTTGTCAACATCTAGTACTGTGAGTGAATGGAGCAACTTCGTTTCCCAACAAGACTTTTGAACTGGCGTGCTCAAATGTTCACTGCAATACAGATACAGAGGTAAATGAGAGATACGAAATCAAACGAAAGGTAGTTAGTCTGTGACGTGTTAGCAGATACAATGGGCCTCTTACACCAAAATGGAACATTTCTCTGAAAACCGTCAAAGTTTCGTCGGTGAAATTCGAGTTCACCTTGTGCGATATAATTTAATGGGAAGACCTGGAAGAGTAATCGTAATGCCATATGAAAGATGAACTGCTCGTGTAATCTCTCAGGTTGCTTACAAGCCGAGCCGTGGCTGCCGGTGAATTTTTGGCGGGTATCCCCCCATTCACGTCCGCTTTGGAATATCTGTTCATTGATCTCAGTTTATTCCAGATACCCGGGAGGGCCATTAGTTGTCGCAGGGGATCCCCAGGCACCTGCTAATGACGTCCGACGCGGACTTCTGGGAAGAAGACGTCGCCTTCTGGGCCGTCGGAAGCTGCCAGGGGCGTGACTAACGCGTCGAAGCGATTCTCCGGAAACTGGGCTTTCCCGTCAGGAATAGCTCAGTGACGTACGCACTGCTGCCGTAAGCCGCGCTTCTCAATGGTTAACACCGTAAAAAAACGAGCCTCGTTTGCTCGGCAGCTGCAGCCAAGGTCAACTGATTCCGTGAATGAGAGATGAGCACGTACTACAAAGACTCTCCATGTGCGACTCTGTGACGCCATCAGTGAGGTCTGTACCCAGTTACCTGGTGCTTTTTTCAGGGAACAGGCTTTGTCTACGTAAATGAGAAAAATGCTGAATAATCATTTCTTTTCTCTACGTGCTGTGCGGTCTCCACAGAAGGCAGATTGATCTCTGGGCTCACTTAAATATTGTACGACAATCTAAACGTCGCAGTCTGCAGGTACAAGGTTTTTCTGCAGCTCGTTTCACAGTAAACATCGGGGTGTCAAGGTACAGTTTCATGGTCCTTACTAGGGATGACGGTTATCGCTGAAACAACCGGTTTTCGTTGTATCATTTGTTTTCACGCCAGTTTAAATTAACTGTTAAAACCGCTCGAAACAACTCTTTGCTGAAATAACCCTTTTTTGGCTTTTTTCCTTGTTACTTCCTCTAATAAACACAAAAATCGAAAAAAGACTGAAAGTGTTGAATCTCCCTCAGTTTCAAGATACAAAGAATCAAAATATTAAATTCAATAAACCAATAAAAGAAAATTTTCCGTCTATCGTTCGCTACTTTTCTTTAAAAGTGATACGTCTATTGACTCAATTTTTTTAAAACTGCACAAAATCATGTTATAATCGGGGATCGTGCCACTATTTGGGTATTGCGAATAGTCAGCGGTACGGGGTGAAAACTGAGGTGGAAGACCGTTATTTTTAGTGTTAATTTGTCCGTTTATAAGAACTACAAGCAGATAAAGTCATGTTACGTAGACATAGGCAGCAAATCAACTACATTCTGTTTTTATTGTATATTATGAATGAATTAGTGTTTTAAGTTTTTAATTTATTACTGTTGTCGTAATGTCCTTCCTCTTATATTATTTCATAGATATGGCAGACAAATCATTAACACTTCCAAGCAAATGAAGCACTGTTTCCAGACTAGGATTAGTTCAATTCTGCAATACAGTGGACGTCGATGACGTACTACCCATCCAAGAAGAATGGAACTGTGTTTTCTTTTCAGCTTTTATTATGATAACCAGTCAGAGGAGAAGATTCCATTTGGCCGTGACGGATGTCCAAGACACAACCGTGCTGTGAGTTCTATCATCCAAATATTCACTACATCCTGTTCTACATAAAACCATCTTTGATGGACGCTTAAATGTATATACGCCATTTTCATGTGATTCGGATTTATTCATTGCGTCTGAGGTCGTTAGAAGCAGAAAGCGTATTTTCTCAACTAAGCGAACTAGTACTGGAAGATAATGTCAGCAATATTTAACTACAAAAGGAAAGAATAATTGTAGCGTACATTAACTGTGAACAACTGTTCCGCTTGAAACTGCGGGCTTCTCTCTAGTGGCCAGTGGAGCGCTGCTGACCCATTCGTTGGACAGCAACGTTACTGGGAAGCTCATCAGATGGGTTTGCAGAGGAGCAGTTGATGTGTTATTGTATCGATTCTTCCACACTATGATAAGCTCATCTATACCCTCTCTCACAGAGCATTACAGTTTACAAGCATTCACTAGATTCATCGTCAATACAGAGGTGAAAATTTAGCACATTGTCATTGATCGAAGGTTGTTGTTGTTGTTGTTGTTGTTGTGGTCATCAGTCCTGTGACTGGTTTGATGCAGCTCTCCGTGCTACTCTATACTGTGCAAGCTTCTAGAGAGCACTAAACCGCTTTTACTTTCATCTTACAGAGAAAGCACAGCGTTATTTTCTTATGGTTATACGTCCTTCCAAGTTTGGTTGGTTTTACTTCGGGTTAAGGCTGACAATACTGGCATTCTCTTTTTAAGACATTTAATATCATAACTTACTCATTTTATTATTTACTTACTGATCAAGGTTCTCCGATATTATCTGATATTTTGATTTGGTACACATCTCGCTGAGGCCCTACTGTGTCTTCTGCTTCCCGTATTTCAGTCTCTATCAGTTCTTAGCCTTCCAACCAGCATCCATTAAAACTCTCTTTTCGATTACAAGCTCGGTTCCCTCTTTTATGACGTTGGTGGTCGTTCTGTGTTTCATCTTTGTACTGGAAGATACATTAGACATCCTTTCAGTCAAAGGTATTCCTCTCTTCTATTCATATGTCCCAGTGTGCGATTTGTGCTTTTACCAGTGAGGGGGATGTCTTAGGGGGTTAGTATAATTACATATGTTACTAGCTTGGACCCTGGCGTTATCCGTGGTTAAACAGGTATTTATAAATAGATGTTAATGCCGAAACTCACTATTCACGCGTATGCACTATCAGAAAAGCCATCCCTTGTTATATCTTTAAAAGTACATTATTGGTAAAGCTTATTTACAAAATCATCTACATACAGGTATACGACGGGAATTCAAAAAGTAAAGGCACATTTGTGAAAAGTTGTACTTATTATGATGATAGAAAACTGAAAATGCGTTATTTTTCTACGTAACCTCCCTAGACTTCAATGCAGTTTTCCCGACGTTTTACGAGTTTTTTTTTTTATTTCATCAGAAAATACGTTTTTCGGTTGCATCTGTAACCAATTTTGCACCGCAGCAATGACGTCTTCATCACTTTCAAATCTTCTCCCCTGTAGTGCTTCCGTTAAGGGTCCAAACATGTGAAAATCACTTGGAGCCAGGTTTGTACTGTATCGTGGATGTTCCAGCACCTTGAATCTCAGCTCCTTTATTGCATCGGCTGTCCGTTTGGCAGAATGTAGGCGAGCGTTATCTTGCTGCAGGATGACACCTCTTCACAGTTTTCCACGACGTTTGGATCTGATTGCAGGTTTTAGTTTCGTACGCAACACATCACATCCACCATACAATACAGACCTGGCTTTAAAGCCTCGTTTACGCTGGGGCGACGTCTTGCAAGATTGTGGCATGCTACGGAAATGTGGCGTGCGTCGTCTTGTAGCATGCTACAACAGGCAACATCTTACGGCGTATGTTGCATGCGGCAGGTTAATTTATACCAAAGCAACAGAATTTGTGCCACACGTGTGTCGGACTTGCAGTATAAAGGATGATAAAGTATCGCAGCGGTGGCCTACTTGGTACTTGCACATGCAGCTAACAACGGAAATGAAAACCAAAGGAAAAGAAAACGATGGTGGAACAGAAGAGTATTTAAAGGAGGTCCACGAAATAGTATCCTAGCAACTAGAAGCAGACGATGGTGCGTTATTTAGTAATGTGTGCTTTCGTCCCAGGCGCGTTAGTCCGCCCCATACCGTTGCCAAAAGGTAGCCTAACGGTAAATGTTCGCACAGGTACCTGGCCGGTCACCACCCTGTGTCAGGGCCCGGGGTGGGACTTTCAGCTCCCAGCTCACCCAACTCTGCTGTACGACTGCTGCGGTATGACTGCCACACTACTTCCCTCGCAAGCTCGCAAGTAAACGGATGACGTACCTTAGACGAAAGCAACAATGACAACATGAGAGTGATGATTTAGTTCTAAATGTTTTGAAAT
Organism: Schistocerca americana; assembly: GCF_021461395.2. Classification (NCBI taxonomy): domain Eukaryota; kingdom Metazoa; phylum Arthropoda; class Insecta; order Orthoptera; family Acrididae; genus Schistocerca; species Schistocerca americana. Next base: position 136,926,068 of record NC_060123.1, read on the forward strand.
GCTTAACTACTACATAACACTTTCCAAAAATTAATAAGCAAACATATTAATAGTATTAATAGTAAGACTGTATTAAAAACTTTCAATTTTCGGCTCCACAAATTTAAATTATATGTAAAGTTTTACTCCAGTGCGTGGGAAATAAACATCCCAGGTTGGGATGCATAAACTAAAGCCACAGGAGGGGATGGTCTGATGCAGAGGAGGGAAATCTCCCCCATACCCCCCTGCAAATCGCACACTGATATGTCCGTACATGCTTTGTACATGTTTAGTTTTAATGTCGCTGCTCAATGTCGTGTGATACAATCGAGAGTCGCAGGTGATCCAGATGCACCAAGAACGGTCCGTGTGTGAATGATACCAATTCGTCGAACATTTATGGAGATCCATTTAACATCACACGGCAGCGAATAATGTTCCATCTCACCGACGCTGCCGTTGAAATACACAGGTACATCCACCTGAGCCACAAACCTATTCATTGGTATCGATAACACAATCGTCTGCCTACTGCAGAAGTCTCTAGCACATTACAAAATACGTACTCCGCTGTAATTAGCACGTATCCTGAACATAAAGCACTTGGAAAATGCCTATTTCAGACACAGTGTATTGGCAAATTAAGACAAATGTGTAAGATTGGATTCTGATTATTCCACACGGCGTTCGAAACCTTCGGGACTAAAATTGCGCAAATGTTACAGGATGTATGGTTCAAATGGCTCTGAGCACTATGGGACTCAACTGCTGAGGTCATTAGTCCCCTAGAACTTAGAACTAGTTAAACCTAACTAACCTAAGGACATCACAAACATCCATGCCCGAGGCAGGATTCGAACCTGCGACCGTAGCGGTCTTGCGGTTCTACAGGATGTAGACACAGCACTTTGAGATAAGCTAGTACTGGTTGGCAATGTATATTTATTCTTTTACGGACTTAGGCAGCTTACACCTTCACAACTTAGAGACAACTCAGCTGTTTAAGGTAACGGTCGCGTAAAACAATGCATGCGGTACAACGGCGAATAAAATCTTGCCGCGCTCTCTTAAAATCCATGTTGTGTGTTCTGCAATGAGACCGAATGACCACTAACTAGTTACTCTGTACTTTCTACCGTGGTCTTACAGACACGCGAACGATTTCGTGTAACCTCACAGGAAAAAGATGATGAGTGATATGACACCGAAGTGGTACAGTGCACCGTCGTGTTGAGACCACATTCTCTCAGGAACAAGAACAGCTTAAATCTGCAGTATCTATGGAATTATCGAATGATCACCACATAACGTGTGACGTTCTGACGGGATGTTGATCTTTCGTAATAGCAATGACAATCTGCAAGCTGACAGAGAATGGATGCTGATGACGTGAGACAAGTATGACGTATGGATTTTGCATCACTCCAGGCACGACTGGTGCAGCAGTGGCAAACTCCATCACTACTGAAAAGATCCCATCGGTCAACAGTACAAGCTATAGGAAGACATACACCAACGAAGTACCTTGGTCAATCCATTACCACAACTGAACTCTACATTCAAAATAATTTGTCTCTGTTGTTTATGATAGAGTGATATAATTCTACTGAACTCTCCGCTCTTTACATAAATACTTCAAGGTATTGCAACTACTCGATCTATTCCAAACGGATCGCTTTCTTTCAAACCTGCTTTGTAAGCTAGGCCTAAAATTGAACGTATCAGAATCTGGTTCAGATGTAACATAGCAGATACTTTCGGCCACTACACAAAGTTACTTAAAATTATCGCCCGCATCTCGTGGTCGTGCGGTAGCGTTCTCGCTTCCCACGCCCGGGTTCCCGGGTTCGATTCTCGGCGGGGTCAGGGATTTTCTCTGCCTCGTGATGGCTGGGTGTTGTGTGATGTCCTTAGGTTAGTTAGGTTTAAGTAGTTCTAAGTTCTAGGGGACTGATGACCATAGATGTTAAGTCCCATAGTGCTCAGAGCCATTTGAACCATTTTTGAACTTAAAATTATCCCTTCTTTCTATATCTATCTTCTTACTTACATTTATTTTATTATCTTTATTTGGTGATCAGGTTTTCATATTTGCTTTCTCTTTTAGAAATTATCCTCACCTTTACTGATATGTGCTGAAAATCAGAAGCACCTCTTATTCGCAGTGATGTAATAGGATTTGTAGGTATTGGCTTCTATGAACTAAACCCCTCTCCTCTTTCAACCCAATTCAGCCAACATATTATAAACACAATTTGAAGGCGAACGGAACTGGCAGTTTGTGGGGGACTCACAATGTCATTTGGATGCACTGAATTATCTTTATGAATGGCCATCTGCACCGACTAAAATTATTTTAATCCACATTTGGTTAGTGAGATGTATCGTGATTCAGACGAACGGTTTGTTTGAAGCCATGGGAAGGGGGCCGCAAACCAGCGCAGTAAAAGAGAGGCTTCAGCAGAGAGTGGACCGCTGTGGTGAGAGTCTCGGGACGCTGTCGTCGGTTGTAGCAAGCAGAGCGCTTTGATAGCTGCAGATCTGCGTGATCTTTAAGTTGGCATTGTATTGATTTTGTCTAGCGTTGAAGATAGCAACATTGACGCAGCTCAATAGCTGAGCGAAAATCACTAGTCTTGCTTCTATTTTAGGAGCCAGATAAACAAACATTCCTTAAAGTTGTTTCCTATTTGTAAAGGCAAGATCACATCTCTGATAAACTACATGTAAGGACCTGCAGCCCTGGACAAACCAACGACCACAAGATAAGTATATCCACATGAGTTGAGGATCGTTCACATTTTTATTTTTGTAAACGTAACGATTAAGTACAGGTAGAGTTGAATTGAGCATTAGCTGCTGCATAGTCGGTATTCTCCACTCGGAATTTTTCAAAGTGTGTATTTCGCATATAAGTTGACACTTACTTATTGCGGAATTTTCTCCTCTCCCACACGGCACTACGCTGTCTCCTCAGACTCAGTAGTGCAAAAAAAATTTCAAAACCGTTGTCCAGTTGTCTGATCTGAAGCGCCCAGTTTCTCGTACGTTTCTATCCACTAGATTAAGTTTCTTTCAGTTAAGATAATGCCTGTAGTGAAAGTTTTTCTCGGCTTTGATGCGGCTTAGGGGGCAATACAACCTGTTACATCATTCATTAAATCATGTGCCACTAGTAATGCTGATTCTTCAGCAACCAGCCGAGAACTGTAAGCAACGACAACCACAACAGTGAGCACATAACAGATAACTGGATATTGTTTCGCAAGGTAGCGTCACCGACGTCGATTGTGTGTTATGATACGTGAGCACTCTATATATACACGTGCTCAAAATCACTTACAGGTTCAAATATTTCAAATATTAATATCTGAGCATTATCGTACAAAATACTCAGATTAGGATTCTCTACTGTGTAGCTTTGACCTAGAAGATTTACGACACATTGCGTAAACGAGCATTGGAATGAGAATCGATATTTGCCCATCGCGAATCCGAGGTTTATCGATCGTCGATCCAAGGGGAGGGACATGCAGGGGCTTGAACTCCCCACCCCCCCCCCCCCTCCCGCACACAACTGGCAACATTTTATCTAATCTTTATATTTTCACAGATTCTAATTTCTGTATTTTTTCAGCTAACGATCGAAGAATACCACCTCGTAATAACTTACAGTCTCTAAAATGTCAAGAAATTCTAAGTACGAGGGTTGTTCAGTAAGGTTCAAATGGTTCAAATGGCTCTGAGCACTATGGGACATAACATCTTAGGTCATCAGTCCCCTAGAACTTAGAACTACTTAAACCTAACTAACCTAAGGACATCACACACATCCATGCCCGAGGCAGGATTCGAACCTGCGACCGTAGCGGTCGCGCGGTTCCAGACTGAAGCGCCTAGAAGCACTAGGCCACTCCGGCCGGCTGTTCAGTAAGGAATTCAACACATTGGTGTTATCCAGGATTCCAATACCCCACATTATTCCCAACTCTTTTGGCTACAAACAGTTTTTTTCCAACATACTCTCCGTTCAGTGTGACACCCTTACGCCGCATTACTGGGAGGACATATACGCCCGGGTAGCATCACTCTGCTGGTTGACGTCACAGCCAAGGTCTTGGTGCGTCAATAAACTCCACATCATCCATGTACTGCTTCCCGCGTAGTGCATCCTTCATTGGCCCACACGGAAGGCAGGAGGTACAAGATCCAGTCTGTGGGTTGAATAAGGAAGAGCAGTCCAACGACTTTTTGTGATCTCCACTCGGGTGCACAGACTTGTACGAGGCCTTGGGTTGTCGTGCAAAAGGAGTTCCCTTGAAATTTTGTGGTGGTGGACACGTTCCAACATTGCAGTAGTCACGTCTGTGTGCGGTCGGGCGGCACGCAGAAGATTGGACGGGGTTGTGGACCAAGTTGGAGTGATGACAGACACGACGCCCAGCGACTCGCCGTGCTTTTGTTCTCCACCAGGTCTCCGTGGACATTCTGCAAGCGCCTATGAATATATGTGGTGCTCTGGTTTTTCACCGAAAGAAACTCAATGATAACTTTCTGCTTGGAACGCGCCCCCGTTGCACATGACAGTTTGAAGCCTATGTCGGAACTTCATGAAACCATAGGGGCTGAAACGAAAATTCCACGATGAACCGCAACAAATTCCACATTTGTCAACCAAACCAGCCGAGAAAAAAATGTTACTTACTGAACGCCCGTCGTAATTAAGTGTTTGATTTACCATAAGAAGCATTTCAGTTGTTTTCCTGAGAATAACAACAACTGGATTGATTTGCGACCTGACTTGCTGTGCAAAACATTCCAGCCAGGAGAATGCGGTAGTTCACATGCTGACGATAGCTGCTGGTGACAGGTGTTCACAGGTGGAACCGGCAAACTGCAATGAGACAGTGAACAAAGGGAAAGAAAGCTCGGCTTAAAAAAGAAACGGAAATGCTGCCTTTCGAAGACGTAGGCGGAATCGACAGAAAGATACAGCATCTACCCCGTTTCTATTATGAGACAGCCGTAGCCTGCACATTTGCTTTCTCAGTCTTAGAGCTAAATGTAATACTGATAATGGCGACTGCTCACTTCGATTATATACAGCGTATATTATTTGTTAGAATTGTGAAAGTTTGTTGCTATTGTACGGGTGTCCTTAAAACAAATGCGTGACATAGGTTCTTCTCATCTGCTTGACCAAATGCTTTTCAGATGTAGTTATCTGAACTGCAATTTCCTGGAAGTTATGGTGAGACGACGTATTAAGCACTTACGTAAATAAATTATATAATGTATCTTAGTATAACAATACTGCTGTGTTACAATTTTAAAAATTTAGACATGTACTTGTAAATTTATGGCTCTAGGGAGCCTATAAACGAGGTATATTCCGAAAATGAGGTCCGATCGGTCGCGAAATGGAAACCACAGTGAAAAAAAGTGTTTTATTTGCAATAGTTAGCCACACCTACTAGCATGTTCTCTACATAGTCGCCGCTCTGTCTGAGACATTTGTTGCAGCGTTATACGAACTTTCAAATACCCTCGTCATAGAAGGCATTCGCCTGCACTTTTCGCCGATTTTCTACGCTGATCTACAGTTCGTTGTCTGTCTCAAAACGTTGACTTCATAGCCAGCGGTTCATACCAGCAGAGGTGAAAATCAGAGGGAGCAAAGTCCGGGCTTTATGGAGGATGATCAAACACTCCCCATCGAAAACGCTGCAGTGGCATCCTCATTGCTCCAGTAGAATGCGGCTGATAACTGTCATGAAGAAAGAAATGCATGACAGTTATGTTGTGTGGGCTGCATCAAATCAGGCGAAATCTCTCTCAGGCACTCATACATGGCGGGAGACAATGTTTCCTAGGCTCACTCTGCACTCAGAACCGAAAAGAGATGTGACTCGATCAATGGGCATACTAGACTCCTGCCCAACACACCCTTGCAAAGCTTTATCGGATTTTCACTGTGGTTTGCATTTCGAGACCGATTGGACCTTACTTTCGGAATACTTCTTGTAAATATTTTTTCCCTCTGTTGTCGTTATGTTTTATTCATCATATTTAGTAGTAAATATCAATACATTCAAATAAGACGTCTATCAGAATGTAAATTTGTAAACTTGTTTGCATACATCTCTGTTACAAAAGGGTCTATTTGCCACTATCAATACTGATGACTAACAGAACGCTGATTGTTGACTTGGCGGCGTGTCTCGTGTGGTTTGTTTCCGTACGCAAGGACACGGAAAAAGTATATATTGATATGTGCACCGTATCAATGTGAACTACAGAAAGATAGTGATTATTACTTATTTACTGTGAACTGTGAAATTTGCGCTCCGCTTTTGTGCGTGAATGAGCTCTGACGATTGTCGCATTTGTAGGGACGCAAATCGGTGGGTTAGTCGGTAAACAATGTGTGCGCACGATATCACTTTTGAATATTTCGAGGAAAGTGCTTCGACGTGAATAGGGCTGAAACAGTGTCGTAACAGTCACTGAACTGGCAGCGTTTCTCGGATGCCACAGAATTTTATGCTGTATGGATGAATATACTCCGTAAATAAGTCAGTGCCACATATTTCAAATTATGCTCACTCTAGAACTAAAGTACCACGACATCAAACTCGTGACGACAGCTGCTATAGAATAAAAGTATTATCGTCATCTGCAGGAGTTGCATAATCGATCTGAGATATGGTCTTCAACACAGAACTGTCAGGCATCAGTATTGCACGTCATTTTCACCATCCCATCTTAACAGTAGCTGTAAATACCTTTGGGAAGTATGTCTAATATCAGCTACTGACGTTTCTCCAATTTTCTTGATCATGCTTTCTGGGTGTTTGAGTAAAGAGACAGGGCGACTAGATGAGTACTTAAGTTTAGTTTCATTCTTTTCAGCTCAGAATTCTAATTCTGATACACTTAAGTTCGTTCTGTGTAACATAACGAGATTACGTCACCATTTGATTACATATCATTTACGCTATTTAGCATCAGTTTTATCATCCCGTTTGGCTCATTAAAAGTGAGGGACGGAGACGACAAATTACATTCGGAATGGGGTGATAATAAACCGTGGACGCCCTCCCCCCAGAACCGAACCCTAGATCCGAACGTGCACTGCTTGTCATTGAGCCTAGCGCAACCTGAAATATAGAACTTAGCATCACCAACGCCAAGAGGATAGCTTGTGCCACATTGCGATTTAGAAAATGCAGAAAATTACAGCTTTCCTTTTTTCTCTTTTTCAAATAAGGTCGTAGTGGACCTTCTCTTGGAATATGACGTCAAAATTACGTGCGTTTTCATCTCAGGACACCTGAATTCTTTTCAGCTTGACTGACTGGTCTTTAGCGTCGTACAAACATTAATAATATATGGTGAACTTACACTTAAAGTACTTTTTCACAGGTTATGAGTGGAACGCGGCACAACACACTAATACTTAAGTGTGAGGCTTAGCTTCGGTGTGGCCTGCGTGAATCTGCATACCTGTGTTCAGTGGCAGAGTGCTACGAGAGCGTAGCTGATCTGCCTTAAGAAACTCTCCAAAAACGTCACTGCGAAGCAATGTATGTATCAAACTCGTGTGAGGTTCGAGCAATAAATAACTGAAAATGTATTAAGAATAAAAGACGAATGGATGTCTTTATTCTGAAGAAAGGAATGGGATAGAGCCGGAACTGCAGGAACCAGAAGAAAGAACGCCAGTTTTCTCACGAGAATTTACTTATGAAATTTCAGGAACTTTTTACATTATAGAGCTTTCAAATTACCAATTCGGCAAGAGCCGCGAGACGATAGTTTAATTACACAAGCTATGGAACTGAATGAAAATAACCCTCAAGACGTATGATTCTTGAGTGCTGTGAAGACCAATCTTCGTAAGATGACACAGTGAAAAATACTCCCAGGCGTTAACTTCAGTCTGTTCGTATACACTGAGTGTTGGTGAAATATGACTACCCTGGTCAAATTTCACCCAGAGACGCCTTATGAAACTCAGTACTATGAATGTTATAGCTTGTGAAATCGCAAGATAGACACGGATTTAATTGAGAGAGATATTACATACGAATCAGAGGTTGCATAACGTGCAAGACACGGCCAGTAAGTCACCAGTATTATTTGCTTCGTCTGCGTGCTTGGACGATTAGTTCCAGCTTGTTGATGATGCGTCAGCACGAAATCTAATAGACAATGTTTTGCTTTAATTGTACCTGTTTCAATTTTCGAAAGTTATCACTAGCGACGTGAAAGTACTGTGTTCTTGAGTCCTTTACGAAGTCTCGTTTTCTTTCTCGTGTATTTCGCAAGTGCAAATCGCTTGCAGCATGAACTCAATTGATTATAATAAATAGGTTTTAGCAGGGGTTAAACGAATTTACATTCACTCGATATGAAATGTACGGATACAACCAAAGAGGTGTTACGCTTTGGCACTTCTAAGAGGAAAGTTAGTCGTAAACCAGCACAGAAGCAAAAATTAAATCAGCTTTGGTAACTTCATTGTGAAAACTGTTGACCGAAATTTTCCTGTAGTAATCAGCAAAAGCTGACATCGTGTTAGTTCTAGCCACAAGAGAACCATTGAAAATAAAGTTTACGCTTAGCAAATGATTTATCTTATGTGAAAAGAATTAACTAATTACAAACAATTAATTTCCTAAATGTTGTTTTCGATTTCTCTGATTCTCAGTTGCTACATCTATAGCGTGATATGTATGGAACTGATTACGTCTGAGTCATTTCGGACGTTTCGTCTGTCGTTCACTGGTTTATGTTTATAATGAAAATGTACCTTTTGTTGCGATTCTTGAGTTCCTCCCGGCGTATTTCACCAGTGGAGTTATTTTTGTGGAATAATACTACTGTAATCGGTGAAATCCTCAAACACTCAGGACAGCTCAGAAAGTGGGATAATGCACATCAAGCTAACTTAAGACAACAAAAATGCCCAGAAACTGAAACTTATACTATGTTGCCGGAAACTACTCTAAAACCATATCATCGACCGGTGAAGTGCGACACGTTAGTACAAACATCGAAGGTGTCAAGGTGTTTACTGAATAAAAAAGCGTATAAGCTATATTTTATACTTGCAAAGCACAAGTAGTGTCAAAAGGGATAACAAAAGATATTCAAAATATCCACGGGTGTACTACCGGTCTACAGTGTCCAACGGGCACAATATTTCGGCGATCATACATGTCGCCATCATCAGATGAACTGACGGACTGAGCTCCTGTTAACTTGCCGGCACGGAGATCCGTACGCTATGGCTGCTCAGAGGGAACTGGGTTCGGTCGCGGCGGCGGCCGATTTAAATACCCTCAGCCCGCGGCGCGCTCCCTCCGCTGTCCGCGCCCCGCGCCACGGTCGCGCGGTGGAACAGATTGCGACGGCGTCTGAGATGACGTCGATGTGATGGCTCTGTCCGCCGTGGTCGTCACAACTATACGTTTGCTCGATTTACTCTTGATTAACCCAATCGCTGGTTCCAAAGCCTTGCTAAGATTATAGCCACAGTCACGGTTTATGAGGTCGTCATTGGTGTGAATTTCGATGGCCTCTCTAACAACGCTGTCCCAGTATCTCGACGTCTGTACCAGAATCCTCGTGCGTTCATACTTCACAGCGTGATTTTCCGACAATGTTCAGCGACCGCCGGCTTGCTCGGGTACATCAGTCGAGTGTGCCTCTGGTGTCCACGGCATCGATCCTCGACGGTACGCATCGTCTGACCAATATACGACTTGCCACATTGACACGGAATCTGGTACACGCCCGCCTTCCTCAAACCGAGGTCATCTTTGGCGCTCCCCACCAGTGCACGAGTTTTATGCGGAGGACAAAACGCAGTTCCGACCCGGTGTTTCTTCAAAATGCGGGCGATTTTCCCCGAGAGTGCGCCTGTATATGAAATAAACGCAGTGCCTGCCTCCTTCTTCGTGATTTCATCCATCTCCACAGGTTGTGCTGTAGTGGTTGGGCGGAGAGCACGTTGAATCTGCCACTCTGAGTACCCATTTTTTCGAAATACAGTTCTCAGATGTTCCAATTCCTGGGGTAGACTCTCTGCGTCGGACATAGTGCGCGCCCTATGTACTAGAGTTTTAAGTACCCCATTCCTCTGTGAAGGGTGGTGGCAGCTGTCTGCGTGCAAATACAGATCAGTGTGCGTTGTCTTCCGATAGACCCCATGACCTAGGGTACCGTCAGCCCCTCTCTTGACCAAGACGTCAAGGAAAGGTAATTTACCCTCCGTTTCAGTCTCCATAGTGAATTTGATGTTGGGGTGTATGGAGTTTAGATGTGTAAGGAAGTCAAGGATGTGGCCAGATGACGAACGTGTCGTCCGCGTAACGGAAAAAGCAAGTAGGTTTCCATTCGGATGACGACAGGGCTTCCTCCTCGAAGTTCTCCATGTATAAATTCGCTACCACCGGTGAGGGTGAGAGTGGGCTACCCATGGCGACTCCCTGCTTTTGTTCGTAGTATTCTCCGTGCCGGCACGTTCACAGGAGCTCAGTCTGTCAGTTCACCTGATGATGGCGACGTGTATGATCGCCGAAATATTGTGCCCGTTGGACACTGTAGACCGGTAGTACACCCGTGGATATTTTGAGTATCTTTTGTTATCTCTTTTGACACTACTTGTGCTTTGCAAGTATAAAATACAGCTTATACGCTTTTTTATTCAGTAAACACCTTGTCACCTTCGATGTTTGTACTAACGTGTCGCACTTCACCGGTTGATGATGTGGTTTTAGAGTAGTTTCCGGAAACATAGTGTAAGTTTCCGTCTCTGGGCATTTTTGTTGTCTTAAGTTAGCTTGAGGTGCATTATCCCACTTTCTGAGCTGTCCTGGGTGTTCGAGTATTTCACCGATTACAGTAGCATTATTCCATTAAAAATAACTGCACTGGTCCAGCTTACTTTATGAGACCGCCCAGAGATTACGTCATTTATTTCTTCTGACACGAAAACGGATCTTTAATTTAGCGAGTGCGGGTTTGTCTGCAGGAGGATCAACGACTGTTAGAAATTAAAATTGTTGATGAGTCACAGGTCGCACGTGACTTTCCTGTATTGACAGTTTCACTTGACAGACGCGAGCAACTGTGAAAATACAATGTGTTACACTACCATACAATGAAATAAAATCGCAGACTCAATTTACAAAGTGACAACAAGTTCCTTTACGTGTTAGAATAAACAATAAAAGAATAAGAAATTACAACATATAAAAACCACAGCAGGACAGAAAACCCTGTGGAATGATAAAGTATATACCGTGTGGTTATAATTAAACTTTCCCTTTTTAACACGTTATAACACGGAAAATAACTATCGCACGCGTACCAGAATTGGTAGCGCCAATGTCCAGAGTATGGGGTCCATGATTTCCATGCGTCACAGCGCCATCGTCCGATCCAGCTATGGTATCGTGATTCATACTTTCACACACGTGACCAGTCGCAGTTCACTTGCTGACGTGCCAACATGAGCTTTGACAAAAGGAGTGGGACATTATTGGTGAAGCTCTGTTATCAAAACAACAGTAACGCTGCAGCTGCACTTCCAGAATATCGCCGGCTGCAAGGATTACGGAAATGTTCTCTTTCTCCACCTGCTGTGCGAAGCATGATGAAGTTCGAATCAACTGGAGAACTGGGCGTTGCTCCATGAAGAGGCCGACGACCGGTTGCACCACGGGTGGTTGGTGAAATCGCTGCTGCTATGGCAGACAACGTAACACAGCGCGGGCAGTGCACATGCTGTGTCACGACAGTTGACCATCCCGTGATCCACGACTTGTTGACTTCGCTCTCCACTTTCTCACAAGGAGTGGAGTTGACAAGGGCTGACTATGGAAGCTCATTTCTCTCTGTCAGGTGAGATGAACACACAGAAGTGTCGAGTGCGGGGATCTTCACCTCCAGTCACTGCACATGAAGTTCCTCTGTATGGTGAACGTGTCACCGTCTGGTGTGGCTTGACGGCTACGTTCATCACTGGCCCATTCCTTTTTGAACAGGTTGGACCAAAGACGTGCAGTGTGGCTGGCCAGCGCTACTGCGATATGCTTCGACAGCATTTCATACCCGCCCTATAGGAGAGACACGCATTGAACTCAGTTGTTTTCGTGAAAGATGGGGCCCCACCGCTCGTGGAGTTCATCTGCTTCTCCGAAACACATTTGGAAACGATGGAATTATCAGCCGATCGTTTCAAAATGCTTGGCCAGCACGATCACCCTCTCACTCCCTGTGATTTCTGGTTGTGGGGCTATCTGAAGAACAGGATTTACCAGGGAAACATTCACACATGTGCTGATTTGAACGGCAGCTATCAAGAGATATAGGCAGCATGCATACGGACATGCTTCGGTCTACTGGGCAGAATGCAATCCTGCGCTTTCAGAGTCTTCTGGACACAGATGGGCGCCATATTGAGCCCCTCTTCTATCAGTAGCGTTATGTATTGGTATGACGTATCGTAGCAGCACATTAAAAGTGTTTCAATTGAATTTATTCTGCAACATTTCTCTTCCCCATGTCCTTGACGTTGTTACCAAGTTTGGTCCTCGTACGGTAATTAGTTTCCGTGTTATAACATGTTAAACAGGGAAAGTTTAATTATAACCACCTGGTATAACAAACAACTCACTGTTTTAATTAATGGATGAAATAGTACAGTAACAGTCCAACAGATGATTATCGTAATAGTACCACCCAAGGCCATGAACTCGTTCACAGAACAGTTAAGCCAAAACTCAGATCAGCTGAACACCATACTGTCAACTCTCCCACAGCTATTACATTCACCTTTAACTTCCTACAACTCGCGCTGACTAAGTCCCCCCCTCCCATACACACACACACACACACACACACACACACACACACACACACACAGATATAAAGAGAACGGAAGAAAAATAAAAAAAGGATGGAAGATTGGATTTGGCCTTCTCGTCGACATTGAGGTCTATAGAGATGACGCCCAAGGATGGAGTGTGTCCAGAATGGGGAAGGAAATCCTTGGTGCCCTGTGAAAGGAACCATCCGGACACTTGCCTGGAGTGATTTAGGGAAATCACTGGACAGCCGGATGCAGCTTTGAACCATTGTCCTCCAGAATCAGAGTCCATTGAGGGCACACATTTACAACTTGCCAAAATATCAGTTACATTTGAAAGAAACTGTACGTTGTCCTTCTGCACAGTCCATGACTGCTGCGCTGTAGACCGCTCGGCTAATCCCACGCGGCGCCGTCACCGTCTTCAGCGGATTCACTAACCATCGCAACAACTGCAGAATCGGTCACTTCAAACTGTTCATCCATTCTGAAAAATCACTCGTATTCGCATTTTCACATTCAGCAAGCTATTTCATCAGTTCTGCCAACGGCAGGTCATCCTCGTCTGTCCTGTAGGTATCCGTTTCACTCCGTTAAATCTAGTTCCAAGACAATTTTAGAGTCTCCGCCTTTATATCAGACCATGAATCGACTATCCAGTAAACTACGTCTTTTGTCGCTGCTTTTTTTTTTTTTTTTTTTTTTTTTTTAGAAATTCTTTGATGGTTCCTTATCCTTCTGTTGTTTGTTGAATCGCCTGAAGCAAACGACGACATACCTTTTTTTCAAGCGCTGGAAATCACCTTGGCCTATAGACTGCATTAAACATTAAACTGCATTTCGTCTTTGCTGAGTGAACCAAACGAACAAAGCTTTACTCGCTTTTCGATACTCAGATTTCTTCACTGACTTCATTCAAATGACGAAATCGAACTCAGTTTTATCTGTTTCTTCGTCACTCTCCAGCTATCATTCACCGACTCTATACTCAGCCGCAAGGTTTTTTAATGTTTCTCCTTTGTCTAGTCTTCTCGAAGTCTCCAGTTTAACAATCAACGGCACGAACTTTCTCTTACTCTTACCAGTCATTGTAATGTATGAATTAACACTTCAAAAACACAGTTACAGTACACTGCACATACATATAACACTTCGAAATTAACACGGCAGTACAGATGTTGCTACAAATACAACAGTGGTCTGGCAAAGTTATAGAATTTGTATTGTTACTTAGGCGTAATGCATTTTAATGACCACTGTTGCTCATTAGGCACAACACTGGGCGCAACAATGAGGATGGTATGCACTGTACAACTGATTGTCGGGCGATCCCAATTAGTGAAGGGCCGACAAAGAAAGAGCAAGCGCACTCTTCGAAACCTAATGGTAACTGTCCATCTCTAATAGAAATGCGTTAGCAGTCTTAGGCCAAGATTATTTCTGTGCATTATGAACGAAAACGGCAAGTGGGATAGTTTCGTCCGTATTGTACATCAAAAACTGAAAGAAAGTTCAAAATGTAGCACATTAGAAAGTTCGTAAAACGTATATGCGGAGATCGAAAGAAAACGGGTTTTTACTTCAGTTTTATGTAGAATTGTAATTTTCTTAAGATCAGCTCGAATTACGCGGAACCTCGAAAATACTGGAGCTGTAGTGTATTGCGTGGAACACGTTGCGCATCCATAAAACATAATTTTAATGACAGCACTATTAATTCAGTCATAACATGCGCAGATGAAGCAGTGTCAGTTTATTGTACTAAATTTTTTATCACCTTTAAGTTTTATGTAGTGGCTGTTAACAGGTGGAACTCGCATTCAGGAGGATAATATCTAACATTCTGCGTGGTGTCTGTTTGTTCTATATCGTGTCTCCCTACCACTTTTTCGCAACGACGGTCTGAGCGTGTTTTTTAGGGAATTGACTAGTTTGAACCTGGGACCTGTTGCTGGTAAGGAGACGCCAGACCACACATGACATGTAGAATTTAGAAGAGTTCAGCGAGACTAGCGATGATATAACCAAATACTTAATGATTGCAGCGTCAGCTCCACTGCACTCCCTGTAAAAGAATCTTAATACTAACTAAATTTAGTGGAAGGGGTTCAAGGCTTTCCTATTTTTAGTTAGCTGGTAAAATAACGTCGAAAAAGCAGTTAAGTTTACCATTGTAAATTTTATTCTACTCACAAAACATTGTTTATAAATTGCACTATTGATAAAAGGAAATGTTTTAATACAGGATGGTAAAAACCAACTGCGTTCAACAAAAATTTGAACGAATATTCCCTGAATGGGTTTCCAAGTTCTACAATGGATCGAAGGATGTCCTATGCCATACCACGTCTATAATCTAGGTTTAAATTAAGTTTCACAAAAGAGAAAACTATCAAAATGGTCTACAGTGACCCTCAATTATCTTTAATTACTTATCTAACTTGTCGTAAATTACAGTGGCTGATGTGGCTTCTCAATAACTATATAACAGAAAAATCATCGCGTTTCAGATTTTTACTTCAAGTGGCAAATGTGAACACAATGAGCTTTAATTGACGATCGACACTAGTATTACGCAAAAAGGGGGTGTAACAGATGAGACTTCTGCAGTTCTGAGTGAAGCTTTATGCGCTGTTATGCGGCATCGCATGCGTTCATTACCTTGTCGGTGTTCGTCAGGGGGCGGCGGCGGGCAGCACAGCTCCGCTCACCTCGCCGTCTCGGAAGCAACTCTCTCCAAACTTCTCCTTACTACAATTTACCGAAGTTGGTTAAAAAAAACTGTCTGGCTGTGTTTTCATCTGACCAATCAGGGTCTCAACGTTAACCTTAAGCTCCGCCTACAAAAATTCTGTCTATGCAATGAGAAACGTTATAATTTTCGTGGTGGGGCAATGTTTTTAAAGTTTGCAACGTAACAGAGACGCGAAAAAGTCTCACGCTAAAACTTGCAGCTGGTGTGGTCCTTTTAGTGCTATCGTAAGATCTATACTGTTCTTCTGGAGGGCTCTAGCTTTTAACATGGGCTGGGAGGGTGGTCCTAGCGGTTAGCTGGCGACGTGGGTGTCCGTCCCTTATCGTAGGGCCTTCCAGCTTAACACGGTTCTGCTCTCGGCTTCTGTTCTCGTTTCTCCCCTCGGACCTGCGTCTGTCTCACGGTGGGAAGGTATGACATGCATTTAGGCATTCTTGTGCTAGTCTGTGGTATTCCATATGCTCACTTGTAACTCGTATTACTTTGGTTAATTTAATGTCACGATTTATTCGGAGCTATGTGACATACTACTGGATTTGCTTATCATGTCAGGGTTTTCATGGAAGGGGTTGGATTTGCCTGACACCTTACAAATCTTCATTTAGGTTCCCTGTGATTTACCTAAATTTTGTACGGAAAATGTCGGTTTGGTGCCTTTGCAAAATGACACTGCCAATTTCCGACCCCATTCCAACCAGGGGCTCAGTCGCTACTGATCTCGATGTCGACACGACAGTAAAACCTAATATCAGAGGTTTAGAATCATAATGACGGATCGGAAAAATTAGCCATTTTGACATGTCTGCTTTGCCACTGTTTTAATGTGAATCTGGGAAATTGTTGAATGACTGTAAACACACTCTAAGTATTATGAGGTATCTCGATTATCAGCAACTTGAACTTAGTTGATAACAGTGAGACTGTTTCCATTTTTGCAAAACTTCTTTTTCCTTTAAGCCTTAACACGCATTTTGTAAATACACTATGTGATCAAAAGTACCCGGACACCCACAAAAAATACGTTTTTCAAATTAGGTAAATTCTGCTGCCACCTACTGCCAGGCACTCCATATCAGCGACCGCTCGTGAGAGAGCGGAATGTGGCGCCCGCGGAGCTCACGGCCTTCGAACGTGGTCAAGTGCTTGGGTATCACTTGTGTCATACGTCTGTACGCGAGATTTCTAACTCCTAAACATCTTTAGGTCTACTGTTTCCGAAGTGATAGTGAAGTTAAAACTTGAAGGGACACGTACAGCACAAAAGCGTACAAGCCGACCTCGTCTGTCGACTGACAGAGACCGCCGACAGTTGAAGAGGGTCGTAATGTGTAATAGGCAGACATCTATCCAGACTACCACACGCGAATTCCAAACTGCATCAGGATCCACTGCAAGGTACTATGACAGTTAGGCGGGAGGCGAGAAAACTTGGATTTCATTGTCGAGTGGCTGCTCATAAATCACATATCACGCCGGTAAATGCCAGACGTCACATCGCTTGCTGTAAGGAGCGAAAACATTGGTCGATTGAACTGCGGAAAAACGAAGTGTAGAGTTACGAATCAGGATACACAATGCGGCGATCCGATGGCACGGTGTGGGTTAGCGAATGCCCGGTATACGTAATCTGCCAGCGTGTGTAGTGCCAACAGTAAAATTCGGAGGCTTTGGTGTTATTGTGTGGTCGTATTTATGATGGAGGGGGCTTGCACCCCTAATTGTTTTACTTGGCACTATCACAACACAGGCCTACACTGATGTTTTAAGCACCTTCTTGCATCCCACTGTTGAAGAGCAATTTGGCGATGGCGATTCCGTCTTTCAACACGATCCAGCACCTGTTCGTAATGCACGGAGTGTGGCGGAGTGGTTACACGGCAATAACATGCCTGTAATGGACTGGCCTGCACAGAGTCCTGACCTGAATCCTACAGAATACCTTTGGGATGTTTTGGAACGCCGACTTCACGCCAGGCCTCACCGACCGACATCAATACCTCTCCTCAGCGCAGCACTCCGTGAAGAATGGGCTGCCATTCCCCAAGAAACCGTACAGCACCTGACTGAACGTATGCCTGCGAGAGTGGAAGCGCTCATCATTGCTAAGGGTGGACCAACACCATACCGAATTCCAGCAATACCGATGAAGGGCGCCACAAACTTGTAAGTCATTTTCAGCCAGGTGTCCGGATACTTTTGATCACATAGTGTACGTCGTTATGACTCTAAATCCTCGATATTCGTTCCTACCTACAAGGCTTACCTTGCTACTAATTACTGGATATGCCAGATTTACGTATGTTAGTTGAAGAAATAGCTGCTTCGGCTTTGTTGATACACTGACGAGCCAAAACATTATGACAGCCGCCAACCGCGAAACTCAATCACGTTTTGTGTTGTTGTGGGCACCTGGCGCACGAAAGAACATACGCGGAGGAAAGGCGAATGGGAAGTCATTTTAGCGACGGGACGAATTACAAATGGGAAATCCACTAACAGTTGAGACAGGGTTGATTGTTATGACCCAGCGCAGGGGAACGAGCATCTCGGAAACTGCGAAGTTAGTCGGTTGTTCGGTAGCTGCTGTTGTTAACGTCTATGGAAGGTGGCTGAAGGATCGAGAAACCTCGAGTGGGTAACAAAGTGTTGGATGTAAACATCTGACGCCGGCCATCGTGGCCGAGCGGTTCTAGGCGCTACAGTCTGGAACCGCGCGACCGCTGTGCTCGCAGGTTCGAATCCTGCCTCGGGCATGGATGTGTGTGATGTCCTTAGGTTAGTTAGGTTTAAGTAGTTCTAAGTTCTAGGGGACTAATGACCACAGAAGTTAAGTCCCATAGTGCTCAGAGCCATTCGTAAACATCTCGTCACACAATGTGGAGGTCGGAGGTTAGGCTGCTCTGTAAGGCGGAGGCGGGACAGGCGAGCATCTGTGACGGATCTGAGGACAGGGTCTACGGTGCTGGAGTACAGCGTCCAGCACAGAGTGTCGAACATCGGGCTCCTCAGTATGTGTTCCCATGTCGATCCAACGACATTATCCACATTTACATCGATAATCTGCAAATCACAATTAAGTGCCTGGCAGGGTGTTCATCGAACCACCTTCACAATAATTCTCTGCTATTTCTCTCTCGAAGAGCGCGCGGAAGAAACGACCATCTGTATCCTACCGCGCGAGCTTATTTTATTGTGATGCTCATTTCTTCCTATGTAGGTCGGCCTCAACAAAATATTTTCGCATTCGGAGGAGAAAGTTGGTGACTGAAAAGTCATGAGAAGATTCTCCCGCAACGAAAAACGCCTTTGTTTTAATGATATCCACCCCAATTCCTGTATGATGTCCGTGACACTCTCTCCCCTATTTCTCGAAAATGCTGAACATCCTGCTGTTCTTTGAACTCTCTTGATGTACTACGTTAATCCTATCTAATAAGGATCCCACTCCGCGCAGCAGTACTCCACAAGAGGATGGACATGCGTAGTGTAGGCAGACTCCTTAGTAGATTGTAGCATCTAAGTGTTCTGCCAATAAATCCCAGTCTTTGGTTCTCCTTCCTCACAACATTTTCTATGCGTTCTTTCCAATTTCGGTTGTTCGTAATTGTAATTTCTATGTATTTTGTTGCATTTACGGCATTTAGATTTGATTTATTTGTCATGTAACCGAAGTTCATCGGATTCCTTGGAGGACACCTGTAGATGATCTCACACTTCATTATTCAGGGTCAATCGCCAATTTTCGTACCATACTGATATCTTTTCTAAATTGTTTTGCGATTTTTCCGCGTGTTCTTGTGACTTTAATAGACGATAAACAATAGCATCATCTGCAAACAACCTAAGACAGCTGCTCAGATTGTCCACTAAATCGTTCATATAGAAAAGGAACAGCATGGGGAAAGGTAACACTACCTTGGGCAATGCCAGAAATCGCTTCTGTTTTACTTGATGCTCTGCATCATTTACTACGAACTGGGACCTCTTTGACAGGGAATCACCAATTCAGTCGCATAACTGAGACGTAATTTGATTTCAATCTGCTTGAGAGGTACGGTGCCAGAAGCCTTCCAAAAATCTAGTAATACAGAATCAATTTGAAGTCCCTTGTCGATAGCACTCAGCACTTCGTGTGAGTAAAGAGTTAGTCGTGGTTCACAAGAACGATATTTTCTAAATCCATGTTGACTGTACGTCAGAAGACCGTTCGCTTCGAGGTAATTCAGTCTGCCGCTCGTGGTCTAGTGGCTAGCGTTGCTACCTCTGTATCACGGGGTTGTGGGTTCGATTCTCGGCCGGGTTGGGGATTTTCTCTACCCGAGGACTGAGTGTTTGTGTAGTCCTCATCATTCCATCATCATTCGCGAATGTGGCTCGATTGGATTGTGTGCAGATTGAGAATTTGTACGGGCGCTGATGACCGCGCAGTTGAGCGCCCCACAAACTAAATATCATCGTCATCATCATCATCATCATCATCATCATCATCGAGGTAATTCACAATGTTAGAACACAATATATGTTCTAAAATCCTGCTGCATATCGACGTTAACGATATGCGCCTGTAATTTAGTGGAATACTCGTACTACCTTTCTTGAATATTGGTGTGAACTGTGCAACTTTCCAGTCTTTGGGTACGGATCTTTCTTCGAACGAGCGATTGTATATGATTGTTAAGTATGGAGCTACTACATAAGTGTACTCTGACAGGAGTTCAGTCTGGACCAGAAGACTTGCTTTTATTAATCGATTTAAGTTGTTTCACTACTCCGAGGATATTACTGCTAAGTTACTCATGTTGGCAGCTGTTCTTGGCTCCAATTCTGGAATATTTACTTCGTCTTCTTTCGTGAAGGTATTTTCGACGGTTGGTTGTGTGGTTGATTTGGGGAAGGGGACCAGACAGCGAGAGTATGGGCTCATCGGATTAGGGAAGGGTGGGGAAGGAAGTCAGCCGTGCTCTTTCAAAGGAACTATCCTGGCATTTACCTGAAGCTATTTGGGCAAATCTCGGAAAACCAGGATGGCCGGACAGGGGTTTGTAGCGCCGTCCTCCCGAATGCGAATCGAGAGTGATAACCATTGCGCCACCTCGCTCGGTATATCAGAAGGCTCTGTTTAGTAACAGCAGCCCTGTTACCGATAGTATTTTCATTGCTGTCGCGCAGAGAAGGCATTGATTGTGTCTTACCATTAACATATTTTACGTAAGACTTGAATCTCTTTCTATTTTCTGCCAGGTTTAGAGACAAAGTTTCATTGTGAAAACTATTCTAAGGATCTCACATTGAAGTCCGCACTACATTTCGAGCTTCTGTAAAGGATCGCCAATCATCTGGAATCAGCTCTGTCGCATATTAATTTATTTCCGGACAAATTTCTCAACTGCTATCTATACTGTTTCTTTGAATTCAAGCGATATCTGATCTACACTTACATTGTTAATTTGGAAGGAGCGGATATTGTCTCTCAAGAAGGCATAAAACGAGTTTTTATCTGCTCTCACGATTGCACTGCGGGCAGGGTGGTCGTTTGTAATGTGTCACCTGGTGGGATGGACCACGTTTCTTGTTATGTTGTTGTGGTCTTCAGTCCTGAGACTGGTTTGATGCAGCTCTCCATGCTACTCTATCCTGTGCAAGCTTATTCATCTTCCAGTACCTACTGCAACCTACATCCTTGTGAATCTGTTTAGTATAATCATCTCTTGGTCTCCCTTTACGATTTTTACCATCCACGCTGCCTTCAAATACTAAATTGGTGATCCCTTGATGCCTCAGAACATGTCCTACCAACCGATCCCTTCTTCTAGTCAAATTGTGCCACAAACTCCTCTTCTCCCCAATCCTATTCAATACCTCCTCATTAGTTATATGATCTACCCTTCTAATCTTCAGCATTCTTCTGTAGCACCACATTTCGAAAGCTTCTATTCTCTTCTTGTCCAAACTAGTTATCGTCCATGATTCACTTCCATACATGGCTACACTCCATACAAATACTTTCATAAACGACTTCCTGACACTTAAATCTATACTCGATGTTAACAAATTTCTCTTCTTCAGAAACGCTTTCCTTGCCATTGCCAGTCTACATTAGATATCCTCTCTACTTCGACCACCATCAGTTATTTTGCTCCCCAAATAGCAAAACTTCTTTACTACTTTAAGTGTCTCATTTCCTAATCTAATTCCCTCAGCATCACCCGATTTAATTCGACTACATTCCATTATCCTCGTTTTGCTTTTGTTGATGTTCATCTTATAGCCTCCTTTCATGACACTGTCCATTCCGTTCAACTGCTCTTCCAAGTCCTTTGCTGTCTCTGACAGAATTACGATGTCATCAGCGAACCTCAAAGTTTTTATTTCTTCTCCATACATTTTAATACCTACTCCGAATTTTTCTTTTGTTTCCTTCACTGCTTGCTCAATATACAGATTGAAAAACATCGGGGATAGGCTACAACCCTGTCACACTCCTTTCCCAACCACTGCTTCTCTTTCATGCCCCTCCACTCTTATAACTGCAATCTGGTTTCTGTACATATTGTAAATAGCCTTTCGCTCCCTGTATTTTACCCCTACCACCTTCAGAATTTGAAAGAGAGTATTCCAGTCAACATTGTCAAAAGCTTTCTCTAAGTCTACAAATGCTAGAAACGTAGGTTTGCTTTTCCTTAATCTAGCTTCCAAGATAAGTCGTAGGGTCAGTATTGCCTCACGTGTTCCCATATTTCTACGGAATCCAAACTGATCTTCCCCGAGGTCGGCTTCTACTAGTTTTTCCATTCGTCTGTAAAGAATTCGCGTTAGTATTTTGCAGCCGTGACTTGTAAAAATTACCGAACTATCAGTTTAATATCTGTCAACACCTGCTTTCTTTGGGATTGAAATTATTATATTATTCTTGAAATCTGAGGGTATTTCTCCTGTCTCATAGATCTTGCTCACCAGATGGTAGAGTTTTGTCAGGATTGGCTCTCCCAAAGCCGTCAGTAGTTCTAATGGAATGTTGTCTACTCCGGGGGCCTTGTTTCGACTCAGGTCTTTCAGTGCTCTGTCAAACTCTTCACGCAGTCTCGTATCTCCCATTTCATCTTCATCTACATCCTCTTCCATTTCCATAATATTGTCCTCAAGTACATTGCCCTTGTATAGACCCTCTATATACACCCTCCACCTTTCTGCTTTCCCTTCTTTGCTTAGAACTGGGTTTCCATCTGAGCTCTTGATATTCATGCAAGTGGTTCTCCTTTCTCCAAAGGTCTCTTTAATTTTCCTGTAGGCAGTATCTATCTTACCCCTGGTGAGATAAGCCTCTACATCCTTACATTTGTCCTCTAGCCATCCCTGCTTAGCCATTTTGCACTTCCTGTTGATCTCATTTTGGAGACGTTTGTATTCCTTTTTGCCTGCTTCATTTACTGCATTTTTATATTTTCTCCTTTCATCAATTAAATTCAATATTTCTTCTGTTACCCAAGGATTTCTACTAGCCCTCGTCTTTTTACCTACTAGATCCTCTACTGCCTTCTCTACATCTCTCAAAGCTACCCAATCTTCTTCTACTGTATTTCTTTCCCCCATTCCTGTCAATTGTTCCCTTATGCTCTCCCTGAAACTCTATATAACATCTGGTTTAGTCAGTTTATCCAGGTCCCATCTCCGTCAATTCCCACCTTTTTGCAGTTTCTTCAGTTTTAACCTACAGTTCATAACCAATACATTGTGATCAGAGTCGACATCTGCCCCTGGGAATGTCTTACAATTTAAAACCTGGTTCCTAAATCTCTGTCTTACCATTATGTAATCTATCTGAAACCTGTCAGTATCTCCAGGCTTCTTCCATGTATACAACCTTCTTTTATGATTCTTGAACCAAGTGTTAGCTATGATTAAGTTGTGCTGTGTGCAAAATTCTATCAGGCGGCTCCCTCTTTCATTTCTTAGCCCCAATCCATATTCACCTACTACGTTTCAATCTCTCCCTTTTCCTACTACCGAATTCCATTCACACATGGCTATTAAATTTTTGTCTCCCTTCACGACCTGAATAATTTCTTTTATTTCGTCATACATTTCTTCAATTTCTTCATCTGCAGAGCTAGTTGGCATATAAACTTGTACTACTGTAGTAGGCGTGGGCTTCGTGTCTATCTTGGCCACAATAATGCGTTCACCATGCTGTTTGTAGTAGCTTACCCGCACTCCTATTTTTTTGTTCATTATTAAACCGACACCTGCATTACCCCTATTTGCTTTTGTATTTATAACCCTGTATTCGCCTGACCAAAAGTCTTGTTCCTCCTGCCAGCGAACTTCACTAATTCCTACTATATCTAACTTTAACCTATCCATTTCTCTTTTTAAATTTTCTAACGTACCTGCTCGATTATGGGATCTGACATTCCACGCTCCGATCCGTAGAACGCCAGTTTTCTTTCTTGTGATAACGACGTCCTCCTGAGTAGTCCCCGCCCGGAGATCCGAATGGGGGACTATTATACCTCCGGAATATTATTGCCAACTTCGTTGTCGCCTCTTCCTTGTGACATCAATAGCTGGACTCTGTTTCTTTTTGCATCGTTTGTAATGAGTCATTGTTCGCTTGGAGAAAAACGTTAAGTAATTTTTCTGTTTGCTGTGTTAACTTGTTCGCTATCATTTCTGTTCCTGTCCAGCTCTTATGACGAGAGCTGCCGCACCATTGTGTAGCCCACCACTCCTTACCGTAGTGTACGAAGAGGTACACACCAAGAGGGACATTCACCTGTACTCCCATGGAGCCTGCAGCTAGTAATCGACACTGTACCAGCTGTGGACTGCGTGAACATTATTGTGGACCACCCACTTCTCATCATGTTTTGTGTCATCCCTGATGGCCAACGCATCATCCAGTGGGATACCTGTGAG
Organism: Schistocerca americana; assembly: GCF_021461395.2. NCBI lineage: Eukaryota > Metazoa > Arthropoda > Insecta > Orthoptera > Acrididae > Schistocerca > Schistocerca americana. Next base: position 136,950,601 of record NC_060123.1, read on the forward strand.
TGTTACAAGGCCAGAATCGTTGAACATTGGTTCGAGTAGCATGACACTGTACACACGTTCATGTCTGTGTCGGGAACCGCGCTGCTGCTACGGTCGCAGGTTCGAATTCTGCCTCGGGCACGGTTGTGTGTGATGTCCTTAGGTTAGTTAGGTGTAAGTAGTTCTAAGTCTAGGGGACTGATGACCTCATATGGTAAGTCCCCTAGTGCTTAGAGCCATTTGAACCATTTTCCATGTCTGTTTGTCAGCAAAGTAGTCTGGTTCCAACCAGATTGAACACATTTAGGACGCTATCGGGCACCAACTACACACCCACAAACCACCGGCCGGTAATTTACTGGAATTTCTTGACCTGTGCGTAAACAAGTCTTGCTACATACCTTGGATCTGTCGAATTTAAGCCCATAGAACCTCTGGGTTACTGCGTTCTAAAAACATGACCAACATACTATTAACCAGGTTGAGTTGATGTTTTGGTTTACCAGTGTGTACGTGGGAGACGGATGACTGCCAGTGTGGAGCGTGGAAAACAGAGCACCAGTGGGACCCCACGCCGTGACGACGGGAGCGAGGAAAGCGAAACGCGTCAGAGAAGCTGGACGGACGCCTCGGCTCCGCGAGCCCGGCATTAGGCTCGATCAGGCGGCTGTGTTCCCACGAGGCAGCGGCCCCCCTGGACCATAAAGTCCTGATTTACGGCGCTCCTCCCGGTCCCGGAGAAAGTCGCCGCGCCTCACCTCAAACCGCACTTACTGGTCGCCCGCAAACTCTTAGCGAGTGGCGGTTCTGGTGACGTCTGTGCAAAATCTACGCAATCAGCCGCTGCTGTGAATAACGAGGGCTCCTTGGATGTTGTATTTTTATTTAATCTTTGTATTTTACAGTGCGAAGTAGTAGTATTCCTGTCCCTATAGCTTCTCGCGATATCAAAGAGCGATCTATAATAATGAATTGGATGATGAAGATCTCATCAGAAAAGTGATATTTACGATCACGAGCGTCGTTTCATTTGTTCGTTTTCATCCAGGACTTCGCAGACATTCACAGTAGAGGCACAATATACGGAGTGGGCCAAAAGTCACTACCCACTGTAGCTCAGTGACAACATTAAGGTAATCTTGTCATAATTATAGATACAAACACCAGATCTCAGTTGTATATTTTTTCATACAATTATTGATACAAAACCATAGTGTACTGCAATTAAATCAAACATCTCTGAAGTTTTTAAAATAGGTTAAAAACAGTCTTGGCCGTAATAAAATATTTACGATGGTTAACTGTCGGAATGTGTCCCTTAATGTAATCTGATGATCGTACTCTAGGCCTACTGAAGTACGCTATTTCCATTCTGCTCGTTTTCATTCCTCTTTTCATTTTTCCAAATGAAAATTATAACTTCGTATCCCTTGCTATTTTATGGATTTTTTTATGAACTTAAACGGCTATATTCACAGTTGCGGTTGGATAGAAAGTTTTCTAACAGACAGGGAGCAGTATGTCGTCCTGAACGGGATAACTTCAACAGAAACAAGAGTAACTTCAGGTGTGCCCCAGTGCAGCGTAATAGTTCCTCTGCTTTTTACGATTTACATAAACGATCTGGTTGATGGTATTAACAGTAGCCTTAGACTGTTTGCCGATGATGCTGTAGTCTACAGGAAAGTAGCATCGCACGAAAATTGTGAACAAATCAATCAGGATTTCCAGAAAATAAACGCGTGGTGTAATGACTGGCAGTTATCTCCCAATATTAGTAAGTGTAGCCTACTGCGTATAACAAGGCGAAAATCCCTATTAATGTATGAGTGCAAAATAAATGATCAGTCTTTGGAAGCGGTAACATCAGTCAAGTATCTGGGTGTGACTATTCGAAATGATCTCAAATTGAATGATCAGATTACACAAGTAACGGTTAAGGCGAACTCTAGATTGCGGTTTATTGGTAGAATCCTGAAGCGATGCAGTCCTTCAACAAAGGAAATAGCTTACAATCGTTAGTTCGTCCAGTCTTAGAGTATTGATCGTCTGTATGGGACCCTTACCAGTTGGGTCTCATTCAAGAGATTGAGAAGGTCCAAAGAAAAGCGGCAAGATTCGTGACTGGTACATTCAGCCATCGCGAGAGCGTTACAAATCTCATAGAAAGTTTGAAGCGGCGCACACTTGCAGATAGACGACGCGCTGGACAGAAGGGGCTACTCACTAAATTCCGAAATCCTATCTTCGCCGAGGATGAAGAGCATATATTTTTACCACCAACTTTCAAATCGCGCAATGATCACCGATAAGGGAAATCAGAGCTCGTACTGAGGCGTTCAGACAGTCGTTTTTCCCTCGAACGATCCGCTAGTGGAACAGAGCGGGGGGGGGGGGGGGGGGGGGGGGGGGGAAATATGACTTTGGCGCTAATTGTGCCCTCCACCACACACCACGTGGTGGCTAGCGGTGTATATATGTAGATGTATCTACTAACTTTTGACTGCTTATGCGTTTGTTTTACATTTATGACTACTTAGAAGGGTCTATGACGTATTGTATCATAGTGATGTAGCTTGTATTTCCACATCTGAAATTATATACTCCTATTTTACGGAATTTCATGGGACATGAAACAACTGTGTTGGAAGTATCTTTCAAACTTCCATTGCTTATGCTCTTTGCTTTATAATTTTGACTATCTCGATGGTTAACGATCTTTTGTACCATAGTTTCCTTCGAAGTAACCTATTTTTCCATGCTTTAAACGTTATGTATCCTATTTTACTTGTTATGTTATTGGTGCTTGGTCACTGTGATCTGAGGGACATGACATACGACAGTTGTCTTACTTGGATAACAGTGTCCTGTGACAGCTAGTCCTTGTGGCAACTATGAAATCTTCTTCTACTGAAACGTGCCATCGACATTTCCACGCCGCTCCCATAACGGGGTCATTCAGCAGTATTTTCACTGGCACTACAATCTAGGAGCAGTCTACAATATCTGGCAAGCATTTCTACATGTCTACCTGCATGCCAGTACATATTTATCATCCAGTCACTGTCGCAGCTCTGAAATCGTCTTCCGCTGGAAGGCGCACATCGGTAAGTCGACGTCGTTTCAGTGGGAACCACTGCCATCGCTTAACCACTGTCTTCGCTGGCATACAGTCTATGAGTTTTCGACAAATCCGCACAGTGACTGTCAGTGTTCTCACAACCGTTTATTATTGCTTCTTTCTCCTATATATCTTTTAATAATATATTGACGAAATGGTTTTTATGGCATTTATTTGATGTAATGTAATGTACCTCTTCATTTGTTATTAGCTTCCGTATGATTATTCTGTCTATACCATATTGTAACAACTGTTTTACGTCCTGTGTGCCTGATTAGCTTTCGCTAATTTAATTCGGGGGGCAGTGGGCGGAGCATCGCTTATTTAAGCAACAACTACGTTTCTCTGCTTAGTAGTTGACGTTCGTGAAGTCCGTCTGCTCCGTTCACCGCCTCCGCCTACCTTCATGGGTATAGCTTCTTCTTTTACTTTTTGTTATATATCATTATTTTATACGTTACTTCTATTACCAGACGTCCCTGTAAATGCATTCTGTGTTCGAGTCTCGGTCAGGCATGAAAGTTTCATTTAATTGTCACTGATTATACAGGTGGATTTGAATCCGTATACAGAACAAAAAAGTTCCGCATGTCATTTGAATCTCAAACAGGAGCACGATTTCAGCTGTACATAAACTTCTTAGATATTTAATGTCACTTTAGGCTAGCTAACAGGGACAGTAGGGGACTTCGGAATTGCATATGGATCCACGCGCAATCATGACTACAGTCAAATTACTAGTGATGCGCTGTAGACGTTGAGGTTTCCGTATAGCTTTTGACGCAGTAAATCGCTGTTTTGAAACTAATTAGTTCATTAACCAGTTGATGTGACAAAACTCTCAAGAGAACGACGGGTAATTAGCGCTTGAAAATCTTTTAGAGACAAAGGTACTGTGAATCATCATAATGCCGGCCGCTGTGGTCTAGCGGTTCTAGGCGCGCAGTCCGGAACCGCGCGACTGCTACGGTCGCAGGTTCGAATCCTGCCTCGGGCATGGATATGTGTGATGTCCTTAGGTTAGTTAGGTTTAAGTAGTTCTAAGTTCTAGGGGACTGATGACCACAGTAGTTAAGTCCCATAGTGCTCAGAGCCATTTGAACCATTTGAATCATCATAGGAATTTGTAAGTTCATGGATTATCACAAAATCTCTCATTCCACAAAACAAAGAACCAGTCTGGATAATGATTACTGAATGATTTATCTAACAGAATTACGAGCCCTAGCTGTTTCAGATGCTAATGACACTGGTAACATTTCTGAAATGTCACTAACTCACATAAATCTGAGTTTATAAACGTTAAAGACATCTTCGTCTCTAATAACGTGCTTCTTCATATTTGCAATGTCGTAGTATTAATTTGCGTTTGGACTGGTTGTCACAAAGAGCAGTGTTCTCTATGGATCTCTCGTGCTCCCCTTTGTATGTCGTCAAACGGCTACACCGAAACGAGATTAGGTAACATGAAAGGAAGTCACGTTATGATGGGTGCATGGAAATCAGACTGTACGCAATTCCAGGTCGTTCGGATACTTTGGAGTATAAAACACTGGTGTACAGAATTTGAGGACGAGCGTACCGCGTGATGTGTCACTGACAAGTAACACATCTTGATGAAACCTGAACCCACAGAGAAATATCTGCTACAGTACAGCATAGCACAGAAGGTGACGGAAAGAAATGAGAAGAACAGAAATTGCATTTTATTCGAATACAATAATTACGTTGAAGTCACCGTGAATTATGATGGTCCCTTGTACATTACAAACGGTGAGACATGAATTTTAAGAGGACGTGTGATGACCACGGGAGGAAAAAGATACTATCAACGTGTTGCCATGCCGGCCACAAGGCTGGCAAGAAGTTCTCTCGGTAGGGCAGTCCATTACTTCATCAATGCAGTTGACAACTGCTGCATTTGGACGCCCTGCAATACGTCTCCCTAACGCCACCCCCACGTGCTCGATAGGATTTAAGTCGGGGGAAGGACAGGCCAGTCCATTCGCCGAATATCTAGTTCCAAGAACTCTACCTGTGCAGTTCGATGTGGTCGCGCATTTTCACCCATAAAAATGAAGTCATGTCCGAGTGCACCCCTGAATAGACGCACACGGGGGAGGCATACAGTGTCACAATAGCCTGGACCGGTGAGAGTACGGTGTTCAAAGATTTGGAGCTCAATATGACCATGCAATATTATGCCTCCCCACACCGTAGCACCTGGACCATCTAAACGAGCATGTTCGGCAGTGTTCCTGGGTGTATTACGTGTTCCCACCTGTTGCCATGTGAGTGTACGTCAAGAATCACTACTAAGCTTGAACCTGCTCTCATCCAAGAAGAGCACGGCAGACTCTCCGCCCTCGATGGTCCAGGGTCGAGTCCCTGAGCTCACGGGACCACACAAAAAGTGCAGCTGATGTGCGGCCGTCAACGTAACACAATGTACTAGTCTTCAGGCAGACAGGCCATTCCCATGCCGTCGACGTGCCACTGTGGAGTGCGAAACCGCGTTCTATGCAGTCCAGTTAAATGTGGCTTCAGTTGCACCAGCTGCTTGACCTGGGTCCTGTTGCACAGTGTAACGGTCATATGGCGACCGCCTCCTGTCCTTCGGGCAGCAGTGTCTGTGGTTCGGTACGCGTCTCACGTACGGGAAATAATGATGTGAACAATACCAAACTTCTGGGCCAAACTCGTTACACTTTATCCCTCTTTCAGTTTCCCGACGATTCTTCCTCGCGTGAAATCATCCAGAGGTTGTCCTGAAGAGCACCTCCACAGTGAGCTGTAACCGCTTGCAGATTGACAAACGCCGTGTTTTTCCCGTTCCTTTAACTGCTTCGTGATGTGACAACAGCCCCACTTGGCTCTATTGTCACATTGACATCACTCTATCTGACGTCCACCTTTCTGTGCACGACTGGGAGAGCTGTGGCAACATACTCCTGTAATTTCATTCATTTCCACCAAGTTGTTAATTTGTTATATCACTTTATCTGTCTAGTCCTTAAGTTTTGAAGAGCAATTAATTTTTCTCCCAGTTGTTAGCATTCCATATTTACACTCCTGGAAATGGAAAAAAGAACACATTGACACCGGTGTGTCAGACCCACCATACTTGCTCCGGACACTGCGAGAGGGCTGTACAAGCAATGATCACACGCACGGCACAGCGGACACACCAGGAACCGCGGTGTTGGCCGTCGAATGGCGCTAGCTGCGCAGCATTTGTGCACCGCCGCCGTCAGTGTCAGCCAGTTTGCCGTGGCATACGGAGCTCCATCGCAGTCTTTAACACTGGTAGCATGCCGCGACAGCGTGGACGTGAACCGTATGTGCAGTTGACGGACTTTGAGCGAGGGCGTATAGTGGGCATGCGGGAGGCCGGGTGGACGTACCGCCGAATTGCTCAACACGTGGGGCGTGAGGTCTCCACAGTACATCGATGTTGTCGCCAGTGGTCGGCGGAAGGTGCACGTGCCCGTCGACCTGGGACCGGACCGCAGCGACGCACGGATGCACGCCAAGACCGTAGGATCCTACGCAGTGCCGTAGGGGACCGCACCGCCACTTCCCAGCAAATTAGGGACACTGTTGCTCCTGGGGTATCGGTGAGGACCATTCGCAACCGTCTCCATGAAGCTGGGCTACGGTCCCGCACACCGTTAGGCCGTCTTCCGCTCACGCCCCAACATCGTGCAGCCCGCCTCCAGTGGTTTCGCGACAGGCGTGAATGGAGGGACGAATGGAGACGTGTCGTCTTCAGCGATGAGAGTCGCTTCTGCCTTGGTGCCAATGATGGTCGTATGCGTGTTTGGCGCCGTGCAGGTGAGCGCCACAATCAGGACTGCATACGACCGAGGCACACAGGGCCAACACCCGGCATCATGGTGTGGGGAGCGATCTCCTACACTGGCCGTACACCACTGGTGATCGTCGAGGGGACACTGAATAGTGCACGGTACATCCAAACCGTCATCGAACCCATCGTTCTACCATTCCTAGACCGGCAAGGGAACTTGCTGTTCCAACAGTACAATGCACGTCTGCATGTATCCCGTGCCACCCAACGTGCTCTAGAAGGTGTAAGTCAACTACCCTGGCCAGCAAGATCTCCGGATCTGTCCCCCATTGAGCATGTTTGGGACTGGATGAAGCGTCGTCTCACGCGGTCTGCACGTCCAGCACGAACGCTGGTCCAACTGAGGCGCCAGGTGGAAATGGCATGGCAAGCCGTTCCACAGGACTACATCCAGCATCTCTACGATCGTCTCCATGGGAGAATAGCAGCCTGCATTGCTGCGAAAGGTGGATATACAGTGTACTAGTGCCGACATTGTGCATGCTCTGTTGCCTGTGTCTATGTGCCTGTGGTTCTGTCAGTGTGATCATGTGATGTATCTGACCCCAGGAATGTGTCAATAAAGTTTCCCCTTCCTGGGACAATGAATTCACGGTGTTATTATTTCAATTTCCAGGAGTGTATTTCCTCAGGTGGTCTTGGAAACCTGTGCTTGTTCTTTGTGTTACACCAGTTTCTACATGGCCTGCTTCATTCTACGTCAGATAAGCACTACTTCCTGTTGCAGAATCGTTGTTATCGTTGTTAAGGTTCATTTGGTGGGTTCGAGGCGGCGGGGGGGGGGGGGGGGGGTGGCACCTGTCCAGGATACAATGGTTTGCATCCCATCCTTTTTTGCAGTTTATGGAATACTTTGTGGTGATTTTGTTGTCCTGCTTTTCTTTTTTATGTTATTTTTCTTTTAAATTTAAGACAAGGGCATGGATTTCTCTTCTCAGTTTCTTCGCTGTTTGCCTCGTCTGTTTTCAACAATATGTTGTTGGTTTGTATTGTTGTGTAGTAGATTTTGAAGATTGTCGCAGTGTAGAAGAGGGTTTCTTACTGAGTTCATTTCCCACCAATTTTTCCAGCATACCTTCATCGGTCATAGCCTCGTCGCAGCATCTGTTTTCTGCATGTATGCAACAGCTATTTTCACCATTTTTCAGTTGTTCTTCGCTTTCACTAACGCTGCCATCTCCGTGTTCTCTTCTACTCCCGTTAGAGCATTCTGATGTTCCTCATCCCGGGAGTTGCCAGTGACGCTCATAGTATCTTCGTCAACCGATTTACTTTTCTTTTCTTCTATGCCACTCTCCATTTCGTTCCCTTGCTTTGCAGCTGTAATTTCGGTAACGCTTTCTATCATCTACACGTGTTGTTCAACTTCCATAGATGCATTATGGTGTTCCTCATGACGTGTGTTATCAGTGACGCCGATATCACCCTCATCGATCGATTTGCTTTTACTGTCTATTTCATCGTTCTCTGCTCAGTTCACTTGCTCTTTGGTGATAGTTGTTGTAGCTTCTTCATTTATATGTCTCTCATTTCCTGGTCACGATGCATTTATAGGGGGCCATCCCACTGTAAGAGAACAATTGAACAAATAACTCCTGGTTGATCGTTACCAATAATCCATTGTGCAGGGCATCTATAGTCACGATTTTCCTTAGGTGTTAAGTTGAATGCTTACGGAACACATGCAAAGTTTGTTTTCATACACGATGTAAAATGCGCCAGAGGAGCCCTTTGCTCGCCTAGATGAAACTTTTCCTGTTGCTTTGTCTCTATTAAGCGTTTTCAAAAACTGAAAAGCTTGTAAGGTGGTCAGATTCGCACCTTACGCGAGACCTTGCAATGAGAAGGTGAAGATACCTACCGTAATTCGGCGGTTATGAGAATATTTGCCTATCAGTATGAAATGCAAAAAGGGATGACAGCCAATCGACGGTAATTAATACACTGTTCCTGTATAATGCATGTCTTTGAGTGGAAGGTGGAATGGGCAATGTGAGTCGCTTTTAGTTTTGAAAAGCCAGCTGTACAACGGCGTAGCGAAGGCACACTGTGGGGGTTTCAACAGAAATCACTTAAAGGGGTGGCAGGAGGAAGGTCAGCGACCCTGGGCGGGAGGATCGCGTGTAGCGGCACATCTGCACAAGGGACAGAGAAAAAGCTTTAGAAAGCTGCATTTTGGAATTGCAACGGGACACGAACAAAAGCCAGTGACGCATTTCGTCCAGCGAGTGCAGCACACGGAAAGGTCAATGTACTTTAGGCGTCTAGAACGGGCACGAAACGTCTGATTGGGGGAAACGCACTAGGAAGGAGAAAAATACTGAAGTTTTGATGCAGTTTGATAGAAGGAACATTGCGATTGGTAGAGAGAGTTTTTACAAAATAGGGGAAACGCTCCTACTGGTCGAAAAAACTGTGACATGAAAAAGGAACCCAAGTGGAGGGAGGCAGTTCTGCCATGAGCAGGACAAGAGAGAAATTTTCAGGAACTCTTCTCTAAACTGGCGTCAAGCGCACTTAATGCTCTGTACGACGCAGAGAAGAAATAGGTGTCGACACTGAGTTCACAGCGGATGCACTCCAGCTAGAAATTAGCTGTAGCAACGTTTAGCTCCGACTGTGGAGAAACGATCCAGCTAAATTAGTTAATCGTTCTTACGAGAACTGAGAGGGCACTAAAATATGCACGCTGCTAAGACTAGGGCTCAGTACATGTTGCTTCGCATAACGAGAAAAATAGGGAAAGTTTAGCCTGGAAAGTTCAACGGAGTACAGATCAGTTTTTTAGGAATTTCAGCGGGAGAGAGCAGTCTTGCAGTCAGCAGCGCATCGCAGCTTAAGGCAAATACCGCGTGCAGAGGCGTAAACTTTGTTGGTTCACCAGCTTGCGTCCACTGTAAACTCGAGCGGCCTTGGGAAATCTTGCACCCAAATTTGTCACTTTAATCATCCACCGTAGACTTGATTGTCATCCTAAATAGTACCGAACTTTGAACCGGAATCGGACGATTTTCATAGTATTGACCAACATCACAACGTATGTGCAGGAGCAATTTTGTAAAGAAACTTCCAATTAAACTTTCATAATATTGTGCTTAGGATTAACGTCCTTTCAGAGTTAATATTTAACATTGTTGTGTATAAGATTATTTCACTTTTTGATGTTGGCAAGATGCGTTATCCATTGCGCTGTTTTTGTGTTGGCGAGTTGAAAACTGTCTAAAAGCTGTAATTTTGTGCTAAATATTGCGACATTAAACTTGTCATTTCAACTTACACAGTTGTTCTCAATTCAAGAATAAGCGAAACCACACCTTATAAGCTCATGCACCACTTTTATTGAGAAAGCAACACCAGCAGTTATGTTGTAATCATTACAAGTAGGTGGTACTTTCCTTTGATTTTTATAGCCTACTTGAGGATGACATATTGGAGACATTAATCAGCGTTTTGTGTTCCTCGCTGCATGTTTTGATCACAACTGCTTCTCTTTTCATGTTGCAGAAGATGGAATCTAACTTGAACTGCACTCATTCCCTTGTTTCAGATTCTTCATGGTTTTTTGTATCACTGCCGTTATTACACGGTTTGCTTTCCTAATTTTAACTTTTATGTTTTAAAATGAGTTTGTAGATGTTCACATTTTGTAATTCGTAGTATGTTTTCTTCTCCTTTGTGTTCTATTTCATCTAGTGACAATGAAAGCATTATTAAGTCTGTAGTTTTCGAAAGAACGTAAAATGTTACTAACTCAAAATATTCAGTGCATCTGGCGATGCTAAAGAAAAGCAAATCACTTTAGCGAATGAGCTTTCCAGTTTGCAGTACACTTTAGTCAAAAACAAAAAGTAGCTAAAACAACTACTGCAAAGGAAGGCCGCCCAAATAATTGCTCATGCTCTTTATTTATGATGTTTAGGTTGCAGTCGGCAAATCAGGGCCATTTATAACTAATCTTTGGATCAAAATCCTCATTTAAAAATGGAAATAAAACTCAATGTCCTGTAGTTTACGTATTTCTGTGTCCAGTCATGCGGTAACATCCGGCTGCTGTGTCTCTGAAGCTTGAGCTACCCAAGAAAAATATCAGCTATGGAAATGTTTTCTTCTTGCTGCTTATGAAATGGAGAATTGGTAACAGTGGAGAAGGCGTTTGGCAACTACGTGACCATCGACTTGTGGCCTGGGGTGGTTCAGAATTATCCTGCTAAGTTCACTTGACATTTTTTTCATTAAGTGATTTGATTGATTCTCGCTTAAAGTGTAACACTGTGTTATCAAATTCATAATTTGATTCAAGGAAAGTCATTCCATGCAGACTGTACAGCTAACCTCATATTATACAATGCGAACTACCAACGTTAACAATCACCATAGGAATAGTGGCATGCCGCCAGCTCTAGGTCACTGACTAAGAGCTAACCTTCTCAGTTTATCAAGCGGAGGTCCCATTGCACTCACGCTGGAGACATAGTTTGTCAGCTTTTTACCTCTTCTCTTACGAAGCAACAAACTGCCGTATCGAAAAACAGGAAGAAATATTAACTTCTCCATCTTACGCCGTCTCGGAAACTCGATTTAGTACCCAAAGTTTCAAAGCTAGCGAAATTAATAAATTGCAACTTTGCATTTTTGTTGAAACTTGCAATTTGTGCTTGTACCGATACAATTTTTAATTTTCCGTGAAAACACAGTTTCACTGATTTATGCATGACATTAATTGATTTGTTAAGTGGATTTCTTCACGCGTTTACTTAACTGCTACATTTCCATAGTTATGCGATCGTACTCTTATGCTACTTGAATATGTCACAGGACTACACAGACCGTTTAGAGGTCAGAAGTACATATTATCTTACTAACATAACGGTTTGGACATGCATGTGATAAGAATACTTTATGTTTCATTAATGTAGTAATTCACTGTAATGTCATCATAGAAAGTTGTAATTAATATATAGCAGTAAAGTGCATTCAGTCCCGAAAACTGACATACGGTCGGGAGAGCGGTGTGCTGACCACATACCCCTCCACATTCGCATCTAGAGACGCCTGTCGGCTGAGGATGACACGGCGCGGCTAGAGATGACACGGCGGTCAGTCGGTACCGTTGGACCTTCCACAACCTGGTCGGACAGAGTGTATCGTACACATTTTATATCATTTCTCCGTTTATTTATTGAACAAATGAGACAAGAACAAAAGAGGAATTAACTTTACATTCTGTGGACTCACACTGGCCTTTGCTGAGATATGTTTGTTAGGGATTTTGTGTGAGGTTAACAATATTTCAAACTATCATCCAGAGATCCTGACTTACGTTTTATGTGCAAGGTTTCCTCTTCAAGGGCACAGCCTACACGATCCGAGTTTCTATTTCGTCTCTAATAACGTCATCGAAAGGACGTTCATCCCTAATTATGCTTCCTTTATTTTTTCCCTAATATTGACCATTGACTGCAAGTGTCACATAAATCTAAAGTTCATAACTTTTGCCAGTTATTGGGAACATAAACGTGGAACATAGTCGTAAACCGTAAAAATGTCCTCATCAAAGCAGTTTGTTTGTTGAAAGTGGCGAATAGTTCACGTGAAAACGATCCTCTTTGAAACAACTGTAGTGAGTCTAAGGAGAAGAAAAGTTAGAAAATTTTTACTTTTATCGTTCGCTGATCCGTTTTCTAACGCAAAACAATAAGCCTAGTATTCTTAAAATATGAAACATTCGATAAGTCACCACAGGAGCAATACTAGAACTACAAATAAACGGATACCAGTGTAACTTCATACAAGTACTCACGATTGGGGGGTACGTGAATGATGAGAGATGTAATTCTCTTTGACAGGCAAAAGTCATCAGAGTGTATTATTGTCGTTCGTGTTCAATGTCGTTACCCAGTCCTAGTAAGGTATATAAGGGACGTGAAGGGCGTCAGATGTTGATGAGTATTCACTGAAGGACAAGGATATTTCACGTACACGTGTGAGACAGCATTATCAGCACCGTACAGATGTGACGTAATTCTAGACCACCATTGGACCGGATGGTCGAATCGTGCAGTACCCCGATTTTGGTGGCATTCGAATGTGACAGTGGCCCGATGTTGGACTGGATGGGAATATGGGAGCAGGTGTACTGTTCATCAAGGTTCTGGTCGAACACTTCTGACCACCACGTGGCAGTACCACCCTATTGTGCACCAACCACATTGTAAACCCTCTACATATGCCCATATTATCCGCGAACAAGTAATGAACTCCCTGCAACATTCTATATTATCCCAAATCATTGGTCGGAGACGTCCAGCAGCCAGACTAGTGAATTATCCTCCCATTCATGGGCCGTCGTTAACATCACAACACAGTAAGCTGTGTTTGGAATGGTGCCGTGACCGGGAAACATGGACTGCTGATGAATGCCGTTTCATTACGTCCAGCGATGAATTGTAGTTCTGTACTCCGTCAATTGACCATTGTCCGCTTGAGTATGGCGGTGACCTTGAGGGAGATCCTATTCTTCCAATGTTTTTAAGAGGTACAGTTGTTACTCCTGGCATTGTGTTATGGGGAGACATCAGATACGACATCAGGTCATGGCTGGTAGTGACTGAGGGAACTCTGACGGCACATCGATAGCTCACGGGACATGCTGAGCTCTCATGCGACGGTCTCGTGATGTTCGTCCACATGTGGCACCTGTCCATATGAACTATCTGCATGATGTTGAGATATTCTTGTGGCCACCAAGATGCCCACATACGTCCCCAGTGGCTTGGACGTCAGCTCCGCCCTAGTGCCAGTGTCCAGGGTATCAACGATCATTTACAACAGTTTTTGCACCATCTTGCATCGGGAGATGATGCATCTGCTGTATGGCACCATTCCCAACAGAAGCAGTCCGTGCATCCAGGCCACAGGAGGTGCAGTGTCATACTGATAAGTGGGTTGATACTGCCAGGTGTTCTTGTAAATCTGAATAGGTATTGTAAACACTAAAATAAAACCACATAGTCCCTCAGTATGTGGAATTTCATTTCTCTTTCCTCCTTCCCTTTTTGGTGCTTCCCTTTTTTGTCAGACGATTTGAAAACGGCTATACTTATAGCGGCCTGCGTGACAATGTATCAAACAAAGTGTCCACCAGCATGTGTGCCAAACTAGTATTTTGAAGTAAAATTCGGCTGCGCTGATAGACTATATGCATCAATATTCCTCATATCATATACTGCATGGGTAATCACTGCAACACTGTTGTATAAATAATTGTATCAGACGAAAAGCGGTTTAAGAAATGAAGGAAGGGGTTCACTTGATATCGCGACTTTGCGTTTACACTGTGTGACGTTCCCACTAGACCACGAACAGATACATCACCAGGACAGCTCAAGAAGATAGCAACATCTCTTCTATGAACTTCACCAACTACAGTGTTGCTACATGGTGCAGATGGCCGTTATATGATTTTATGTAAATCATTACAAAAAAAAAGTACGAACTGGGTAACCAAGGCTGGTGGTAAATGCTGACAGTGATGAGCAAAGAAGTGAATGTGTTGAAGAGGCTGTAATTCACCACCAGCAGGTCAGAATTCTGTTCCAGTTTGGTGCGTCGTCCTTCATGACAAAACTGGAGCCACGACCAGGAAGAGTTCAATGGTCTATGGAAAGGATGAGGTTTGTGTTATATTCCCACGCCAGGTGACCATTCGTAACAAGCCCGATAAGAATCTCTCCATCTCCAGTAATCCAATCGAATAGCGTAGGGTTGCACCATGGTTCAGAATCTTCATTAAATAAGATTTCCATTCGCTATCAAGATGAAGCAGAGTAAACTTATATGAACCTGAGATATTAAAAATATTGGTTACGGTTTGCGATTCGAACTCTGATCTCTTCTTTCGAGCGATCTGACTCTTGCAGGAGGACACGGATCTAATATTACTTTACTTCCTCAAGATTTCAAACTCCTCAAGGTCACGAAAACCTCTGGATTCCAAACCCTAAAGCACAAAACTTTTCAATGTGTCTTCTCTGGCTCTAGCATGCGCGAGCCCATTAGTGAAAAACAATTTTGATTTTTAATGTCTCTTCGCGCATTGTTAACAATAACGATACGGGCCGGTTTTGACTCCCATTCGCACACACAACTTTTCGTCACATCGTCCTAGCTGCTGGTGAAAAATAATTCGACAGATAACGTCTCTTAATGTACAATTAAGAACGACGATATCGGCAGTGTTCGATTCCCAGCCAGCACATAACTTTTCGTCAAGTTGTTTCTAGATAAAACATGCGCACATCTCATTAATGGTGAAAGAACCCGAAATTTAATTTACATTCATGGCTAGAAAATAACTAAGACACTCGCCGGGTTCGAATCCCGGTAAGTAAAAAATATTTCATCTCGTCATTTCAAGTTCGAACATCTCACTGCTGTTGTAAACGTCTGACTGTGCTTGGTTGTAAAACCATTGAAATTCTAGGCTCGAATCCTCGTCCGATGTAAAAACTCTTGCGTTATGTAATTGCAAATATACAAATGCACACGCTTTGTTACTAGTGAATGAGACCATATTTGGCATCTTTTGAAGATTATTTAACAGGGGTAGTGGTTTCTGGATAGGAATGCAGTAACGTGACTCGTGATGCGCTGTTGACATTGGCGTCCTTAGAGCGCTTGACACTGTCAATCGTTTTCTTTTATCTGATTATTCATTAAACGATTTATACAAAATCACTTGCCTAGGGAACGGTCGTAAATCTTTCAGAGAACAGGAAAACTTCGAATTAGCGTAGAACTTTGGAAGTCCATATATTCTTGCAAAATTTCTTATCCACAGAAAAGGCTAAGGTTTAGCGAATAATTTATGTTGTAGAGTAACGAATATTAAGTGTCTCATATGCTAATGGCTGGTAAAATTTTTGAGATGTCACTAATCGAAATAAATTTGAATTTATAAACGTTAAGGACTGTTACAACTCTAATAAAGTGTTTCCTGATATTTGCACTATCATGGTATTAATTTACATCTGGATTGATCGCCATACAGAACAGTGTTCTCTAAGTGTCTCGTTTGGTAACCATTTTATGTAGCCCAACCGATTGTACCGAAAATATATTAGAGGACTTGCAAGAAGGTTTCCCTACGTGGGCTGAACGCAAATCAAGCAAAACGCAATGCAGGTTCTTCGGATACGTCTGAGCATGGCAGTATGTCTGACATCTTGACGAAAGCCAATTGTGTCATCTTCATTCGTTACTTCCTATCTGCGTTGACAATGGAGGCATGTCAGCTTTCTACGTGTACACAGTGAAAATTCTCTTTCAGACACCTAGATAAAATTAGTATAAATATTTATTTAGTGTGTTTATGTTGGTACACAAAGATACTGACCAGCATATCGGGCAAAAGTTCCCTCCAGAGAACTCGATGAGAGGGTGGTTTTCAGATTCCTCCCAGTTCATGTTCACGAGACACGCGTTGAAGATTCTTTGCGTAAGTTCGTTTCCAGGTGTTCCGACTTCTTCCTCTACTTACGCATCCATCCGCTGGCTTTCCACAGTCGTGCTGATCTGGGAATTCTTCCATCTTTCACGAGTAGAACATACCCCGAAAGCTCCTGTTTTCTTTCAGCAATGGTTTTATGCAGGTTGTGTAGACCACTTCTCAGCACTCGCATCGTTTGAAACGTGGTCGTGATAACTGATATTCAAAACTCACCTTAAGCATTGTTGACGAAAAGCATTCACCTTTCTTGCTGATTTCACTGGTAGTTTCCTAGTCTTACATGAGGATAAGGCCCCCTGTAGGATTATAGAGTAGTGCAGATACTTATAGAGTCCAATTGAAATATAGATCGTATTATTATCCCAGTTCCGCTGCTGACGCCTGCATGTACCTGCTCTTATTAATTATAAGGTTGTCGAGATATGAAAATCTGTCAACATCTTGTAGTACCTTGTGTCCCATTATAGTTTGAGAAGATACATTTCCACTTTTTGTGCACATTGTGTTCTTCGATAGCTTAACAATCTTATCTAACTTGCCTTCTTCACCAACAGGTATAGCACATTTTCGTAAAGTGATGAATTCAGTCAGGACCTCCATATTTCAGAATTTCGGGTCAGATTTCTTCCAAACCAGCTTTATTGGATTTCAGTGTTGTGACTGCTGCGCACACCTCTGCTTCTGTGATGTCACCTGTTTTTGTCATTAGCTCTTGCATTTTGGCTCATTCTCAAAGTTGTCAGCGTTAAGTGGTTTGGGCTGGTATAAAGTTTCGTTGAGGCACTCAACCGAAGGATCAGCTTGATCTTCATTTGTAATCAGAAGTTTGCCACTTTTATTCTTTATGGCGCCGTTTAAAAAACTGTAGGTCCCAGTAAGTTCTCTAACGATTCTATATATTGTCTTGGTATAAAGACAGCATTTTGTGTCTCTCTATATTTCCCTTAAAACAATTTTTTTAATCGGCTCTACAACTGCGTGTGGCTCAGTGTTCTACCTCGGCATATTTTCGTCTAGTGGCGTGAAGCTCTCTACGTGACCTTTAGTTTGTTGATGCTGTTGCTTTAAAATCTTTCTTTCATCATTCAGATGCCAATTTCGGTCTTGAATCCATCGCTCTTTCTGTGTTGCTCTCCGCCGTCCAACTGCCTCTTCAACGTAGGTACTCACAGAATCTTTGAATTTAAATCATTGCGTCTGAAGATCACCGAGAGGATTCCGAGGTGCCTAGAATCAATTTTTAAGGTTGGTTAAAAATTAATTTTCTACTTCTCTGTCTTTTAGCTTTGCCCCACCAAACGGTCACTTGTGTTGTTGGGTTGTTGCGATGTTTCACTCTCAAGTCTGCTCAAACCAAGAGACGATCCGACCCAACATCCACAGCACCATAGGTTCGTGTATCGCACAAAGATGATTTTCATCGGCCATTTATACATATGGAAGCGATGTCATTTGGAGTGTTTTCATCAGATGAACGCCAGGTCTTCTTATGTGTCATTTTATGATGAAAG
The DNA here is from genome assembly GCF_021461395.2 of Schistocerca americana. Taxonomy (NCBI): domain Eukaryota; kingdom Metazoa; phylum Arthropoda; class Insecta; order Orthoptera; family Acrididae; genus Schistocerca; species Schistocerca americana. The sequence continues at coordinate 136,968,588 of NC_060123.1, forward strand.
AAAGTATTGCCTATACAGAGTCCGTGAAGTCTACGGAATGATCTGAAACGTTCACCGTAATCAGTTCTGTGTTGTGCAGTCGCAAAGGCTGCAATAAGATCCTGTAAATCAGTACAGTCAATGTTAAGTAAGCAGTCATATCACCCATGAGAACCATAAGATCATGAATGGATATTTCATCTAGAACATCGTGTAATTGCTCATAAAAAGAGTACTAGTCTTCATCCTTTGACTCTTCCGTTGGTGCTCGAACTTGCACCATGGTGTGAGTACGATCAAAGCGTGCAGTGACATTTCGATCGTTAACTGGATTCCGATAAGTAAGACGTTAGCTGCTTTTTGATTAAGCCCTAGTCCATCACCACGCAGACGTTGATCACTAGGAACTGAATAAAGGACTTTTTACCATCGCCGATAGTTTGATAGCTACCCGTACAATGTACATCACGAAGGCGCAGTTTCGAATTCACGGAGTAATTGTGCAAGGCTGCCTGTTTGATTTACATATCACGCTTTACACGTTTAAACTCGAGTGATATATTTTGCACTAAACATTGAATTCCGTTTCGTCCGTGATTGGATAGCTAGTCCCGTCGTTCTCGGATTATGAGATGAGTCAGATTTCAAGTTGAATAGTGAAATACTTTGGTTTATAAGTTTTTCGCTGAAGTATTAGTGTTGCGTGTGGTTAACTGAAATGTTTATATTTGAATTTCATTCCGTCACAAAATTCTTTGCTTCAGAAGGAAGCTCATGCAAAGATGCTTCTTCATTTTCAACAGTTAGGAAATTGACAACCGATCCACAAGTGACCGTGCTTTATTTGAGGATGATTTAAGTGAAGGGCATCCCAAAACTTATCTTTGCTGAAAACATCAAGAATGTGTGGGATATGGTGGACGATCGGCGATGGAAGGTACACATGGTGAAAGTGTGATGTAAAATGAAAGTAACATTATATTTCACGTACCGTCTAGATGAGGTCTTGGTGAGCGCACGGTTGGATGCATTTTGAATCGTTTACGGTAACCACGGAAAACCTAAGTTTTGGATGGTCTGTCTGTTATCACAGTTGCGCTGCAGCTTTCTCAGTAAACACAAAATAATCCGTAAAAGGGTAAAAAGTAAAGTGTATCGGTATAAAGCTAAGGAAGTGAAGTGAAGTGTATCAAAAAGTTCAAAGTCAGCTTTAGGAATCAAAATTGCAAATGACCGTTTTCGCTGAGTAGCACTCATGTGAAGCTGAAGTAAGTACTCTTGCCAATCGGTTAAAATGGCGAAAGACAAAACCCAATAACAGTCCAATCCTTGTGAAATCTTGGGAAACGAGTGAACTCGTGAAAACTTGTCCATTATAGACGTAATGCGAAAAAACTAAACGGATGATTCTGTTAGAAACATGTAGAGCCCTTGAGTGTGAAGAAGCAGCGGTAACATTAGTCATCTCATCACAATCTACGTAGTGGTTATGAGATACGAGACTGGTTATCACACATGTGTCCCCATCCACTTTGTTAAGTAAGCGTTTAGTTCTGTTGGTGTATCATAGATTGCAGAGACGATGAGACACTGGAACAACACGGTATGACGTTCCGCGGTCTGCTGCTGCAACGCTACAGACTTTAATTATCTCTATGACAGCGTTTCTAACAACCCTACATATCATTTCTCGTCGCTTCATTGTAACACAAATTACTTGTTTTTCATAATTCTTGAAACATGTTTTTGTCGCATGGAAGCTATATCAGAGAAACAAGCAAGTACGTCACTTAAACATAAGAACGGTCTCCGTCTGTATGACGCTTGCACCTTTTGTTTTCCGTGACTCAGTCACTAACCGGACGTCATGCTCTCACAGGGACGTCACTTGAGTTCTCAAACTTACCCGCTTCAACAGCTCAACCTAATGGTAGAGAACGAGCAGAAGTTATAACTAAAGAAAGAAATCGTTTCCTCTTTCTAATGCATTTACAATATGGCAGGTATTCAATGTGTTGGTATGACTGGTACATGATAGCATGGTGTAACGGTACCCACACTGCTCCGTTCAGTAGCTATGATGTAACACATACACATCATCATTACTTAAACGATAATCGAGGAACACATTTTCTCTAACTCAGTTTCTGTTACAGTTGCTGGTGTTTGAAAATTTCCAATAGAGTTTGCAACTGAGTTACGTTTTCAAAAATATTTCCCCATTTCGATCCTAAATTTTATCTGTTCAGTAGTCGCCTCTGCGTTTTGCAGCACCACACAAGTCTTTACGATTTTCTTTTGTTGTACGAAATCGGGACAGCATGTCCCCTGTAGTTTTAATAGCAAGGCAGATGTTTTAGTTTATGTAATTAGTCTAACACTGTATCAGTTTCACCCGTTGCTGCAACATGCTTCTAACTCCACTTCTGTTTCTTTCCTTTCATCAGTTCGTGCTTTTCTTCTGTATCACCAGTCACTCTTGATGGTTTCATACTATTCCAGTATGTGTCGAGTCAGACCTTCGTACGTCCGGGTCGTTACGTGCTCTCCACTCGCTACAGTGGTCACGGCGTCAGTTTCTTAGTTATACTGCAACGTTCGCGTCACATTAGGCTTCAAAATCCGAAGATCACAAGTTCGAGTACTGTCAATACTTTTTTCGTTACTCGTATTCTGCATGTTCCCATGAATGCTAATCACGAAGCATATTAATGATACTTGTTATGTACAACTATTCATACGACTGGTGTTGGTAAGAGAGAACTGCTTTCGTCAAAATGACGAGGCACTGAAATAAAAACGAGTTTATTTTATTTATTGATACCTTACTGCAGACATCGATCCCCTTGAAACTGGACTTTTTGATTTAAAAAAAAATAAACTTTCACACCGGAAGAGCCATTTTGCTAATGCTTATATCTCGATTTCTGTTTGTATTTAGTTCATAATTTTGCATTTGCACATGAACCAACATTCATGGCTTCGGCCAGCACTCGTCTGACCCAGCACCACCGTGGTAACCCGTTTTTCCATTTGGTACTCACCAAAGGCAGAGTCTCACAATTTAGCATGTGGAGATACCACTGTTCATTATTATTCTGCCATTTGGATCGCGCGAATCTTTAGATTCAGCGACGTATTTTGTAAATTACCAATGACGTAGCGCTCCACCCAATGGTATATTCATATTTTGCTGAATTTCTTGTGAGATAGCACGATACTGAAACGCTCGAAGTGTATTTTCTCATACGAATTTTTTTTCTAGTGGGAAACGTGCAATCCGGTCACGTCGTCACAGATGCGACGGTCCCGAAAAGTTAACAAGACTTTTTGTTTATCGACCAGATGTGGTTTTGTCAGAACCTTGTACACGTTATCAACCAGAACATTATGACCACCACCTGCTGTCGACATAAACCCTTCCAGGCGATAGCAGCGTCACCTGGCGAGGAATGACCGCTAGTCAGACACATACACGGTGCATGTGGTATCGGTGAGCGTGCCGTCCATGTGTAGAATAGGGTTGGCGCGCGATCTATCAGAGTTTGACAGCCGGCCGGGGTGGCTGAGCGGTTCTAGGCGCTTCAGTCCGGAACCGCGCGACTGCTACGGTCGTAGGTTCGAATCCTGCCTCGGGCATGGATGTGTGTGATGTCCTTAGGTTAGTTAGGTTTAAGTAGTTCTAAGTTCTAGGGGACTGATGACCTCAGATGTTAAGTCCCATAGTGCTCAGAGCCATTTGAACCATTTGAGTTTGACAGAGGGCAGACTGTGCTGGCCCGGAGACTCGGCACGAGCACTTCGGAAACTGCACGACTTGTCGGATGTTGAGGAGTGCTGTCGTGAGTGTCTTCAACACGTGGCGAAACCAAAGTGAAGCCACATCATGACGTCGTGGGGTTGCGCGGCCACCCCTTATCACAGATGTCGGATGTCGTAGGGTATGTAAGTAGGCTGTTTAGGTTTTTATGTTGGTAACGCCACGTAATGCTCTGGATGAAAATCGCTGACAGTGCTGTGTGCAGTCTGTGGCTTGTTTGCGTTGTTGAAATTTGCTATTGTAGTGTTGGGCAGTTGGCTGTTAACAGCGCGTAGCGTTGCGCAGTTGGAGGTGAGCTGCCAGCAGTGGTGGATGTGGGGAGAGAGATGGCGGAGTTTTGAGAGCGGATGATCTGGACATGTGTCCATCAGAGACAGTAAATTTGTAAGACTGGCTGTCATGAACTGACATATATATATATAATGACTTTTGAACACTATTAAGGTAAATACATTGTTTGTTCTTTATCAAAATCTTTCATTTGCTAACTATGCCTATCAGCAGTTAGTCCTACCAGTAGTTAGAATCTTTTATTTATCTGGCAGTAGTGGCGCTCGCTGTATTGCAGTAGTTCGAGTAACGAAGATTTTTGTGAGGTAAGTGATTCATGAAAGGTATAGATTATTGTTAGTCAGGGCCATTCTTTTGTAGGGATTTTTGAAAGTCAGTTTGCGTTGCGCTAAAAATATTGTGTGTCAGTTTACTGATGATCAGAATAAGTAAAGAGACTACTGTGAGTACGTTCAGTTTTGAAACTTCCTGGCAGATTAAAACTGTGTACCGGACCGAGACTCGAACTCGGGACCTTTGCCTTTCGCGGGCAGGTGCTCTACCAACTGAGCTACCCAAGCACGGCTCACGACCCGTCCTCACAGCTTTTCTTTTGCCAGTATCTTGTCTCCCACCTTCCAAACTTTACAGAAGCTCTCCTGCTAACCTTGCAGAACTAGCACTCCTGAAAGAAAGGAAATTGCGGAGACATGAGTGAAAATCTCATTCTGGAGACGTTCAGTTTTGCTCAGCTGTTTGAAAAGCAAATAACGTAAGGGGGTTTACCAGCACAGTAATTCAATAATTTTTCTAAGGGGACGTCACAACGTGACGATCGGCACTGAACGTTGGCACAGGGGCAGAGCGTTGCGTGGTCTACCTTCTTCATCAGGCGATGGGAGGGCGTGAATCCGTCATCTTCCAGAGGAACAGCTCCTTGGCGCCTGTACTGAGGGGCGGAAACAAGCTGGCGGCGGCTTCATTATGCTCAGGGAAAAACTCAAGTGGGCATCTATGGGTCGAGGGGAGTCGTACAAGGAACAAAGACGGCCAAGGAGAATCGTACACTGATTGGAGACCACGCACACCTCTTCATGACGATCGTGTATCCCGACTGCAGTGGCATTTTTCAACAAAATAATGCGCCACGTCACAAGGCCGGCAGTGTGCTGGCCTCCCAACTGACCAGACCTGAGCCCGATCGAACACATCTGAGATGTGATTAAACGTGGCGTCGAAGCTCATCGCTCCTCTCCCCGAAATTTATGGGGATTAGGTGACTTTTGTGTGCAGATTTGGTTCCAAATACCTCCAGCGACCTAGCAAAGCTTCATTGCTTCCATGTGACGACGCATCGTTGCTGTTATGCGTTATCCATGCCAAAAATGTGTGTGAAATCTTACGGGACTTAACTGCAAAGGTCATCAGTCCCTTAGCTTACACACTACAGGGCTATTACAAATGATTGAAGCAATTTCATAAATTCACTGTAGCTCCATTCATTGACTTATGGTCACCACACACTACAGATACGTAGAAAAACTCAAAGTTTTTTTCGGCTGAAGCCGCACTTCCGGTTTCTGCCGCCAGAGCGCTCGAGAGCGCAGTGAGACAAAATGGCGACAGGAGCCGAGAGAGCGTATGTCGTGCTTGAAATACACTCACATCAGTCAGTCATAACAGTGCAACGACACTTCAGGACGAAGTTCAACAAAGATCCACCAACTGCAAACTCCATTCGGCGATGGTATGCGCAGTTTAAAGCTTCTGGATGCCTCTGTAATCAACGGGTCGGCCTGCAGTGAGCGAAGAAACGATTGAACGCGTGCGGGCAAGTTTCACGCGTAGTCCGCGGAAGTCGACGAATAAAGCAAGCAGGGAGCTAAACGTACGACAGCCGACGGTTTGGAAAATCTTACGAAAAAGGCTAAGGCAGAAGCCTTACTGTTTACAATTGCTACAAGCCCTGACACCCGATGACAAAGTCAAACGCTTTGAATTTTCGGCGCGGTTGCAACAGCTCATGGAAGAGGATGCGTTCAGTGCGAAACTTGTTTTCAGTGATGAAGCAACATTTTTTCTTAATGGTGAAGTGAACAGACACAATGTGCGAATCTGGGTGGTAGAGAATCCTCACGCATTCATGCAGCAAATTCGCAATTCACCAAAAGTTAACGTGTTTTGTGCAATCTCACGGTTTAAAGTTTACGACTCCTTTTTCGTCTGCGAAAAAAACGTTACAGGACACGTGTATCTGGACATGCTGGAAAATTGGCTCATGACACAACTGTAGACCGACAGCGCCGACTTCATCTTTCAACAGGATGGTGCTCCACCGCACTTCTATCATGATGTTCGGCATTTCTTAAACAGGAGACTGGAAAACCGATGGATCGGTCGTGGTGGAGATCATGATCAGCACTTCATGTCATGGCCTCCACGCTCTCCCGACTTAACCCCATGCGATTTCTTTCTGTGGGGTTATGTGAAAGATTCAGTGTTTAAACCTCCTCTACCAAGAAACGTGCCAGAACTACCAGCTCGCATGAACGATGCTTTCGAACTCATTGATGGGGGCATGCTGCGCCGAATGTGGGAGGAACTTGATTATCGGCTTGATGTCTGCCGAATCACTAAAGGGGCACATATCGAACATTTGTGAATGCCTAAAAAATTTTTTGAGTTTTTGTATGTGTGTGCAAAGCATTGTGAAAATATCTCAAATAATAAAGTTATTGTAGAGCTGTGAAATCGCTTCAGTCATTTGTAATAACCCTGTACTTAACCTAAATTATCCTAAGGACAAACACACACACCCATGCCCGAGGGAGGACTCGAACCTCCGCCGGGACCAGCCGCACAGTCCATGACTGCAGCGTCTCAGACCGCTCGGCTAATCCCGCGCGGCTCCATGCCAAAGGTTGACTTACCGGCTATTGGGTAGGTGGTCAGGATGTTCAGTGTATGTAGTAATATCATACCATCTAAAATCTTGCCAGACCTCCTTTTGCGCAGCGTACTGCAGCAACTCGACTTAGCATGGACTCAACATGTCCTTGGCAGTCCCCTGCAGAAATATTGAGCCATAATGCCTCTATAGCCGGCCATAATTGCGAAAGTGTCGCAGGTGGAAGATTTTGTGCACGAGCTGAACTTTCGATTATGTACCATAAATATTCGATGGGATTCATATCAGGCGATCTGGGTGGCCAAATCATTCTCTCGAATTCTCCAGATTGTTCTTAACACCAGTCGCGAACAATTGTGGCACGGTGGCATGGCGTGTTGTCATCCCTAAAAATGCCATTGTTGTTTGGGAACATGAAATCCTTGAATGGCTGAAAATGGCCTCCGAATAGCCGAACGTGACCATTTCCAGTCAATGACCGTGTCCATTCCATGTAAACACGGCGCACACCATTATGGAGCCACAGCCAGCTTGTAGGGTCTGCGCCACATTCGAGCCCTGCCGTCAGCTCCTACCAACAGAAATCGAGACTCGCCTGACCAGGCCCCGGTTCTCCAGTCGTCTAGGGACCAACCGATATGGTAACGAGGAGAGCCGCTGCAGGTGATGTCGTGATGTTAGCAAAGGCACTTGCGTCGTTCGTCTGCTGGCATAGCCCATTAACGGCAGATATCGTTGCACTGTCGTGACTGATACATTCGTCGTATACAGGGTGAGTCACCTAACGTTACCGCTGGATATATTCCGTAAACCACATCAAATACTGACGAATCGATTCCACAGACCGAACGTGAGGAGAGGGGCTAGTGTAATTGGTTAATACAAACCATAAAAAAATGCACGGAAGTATGTTTTTTAACACAAACCTACGCTTTTTTTTTAAATGGAACCCCGTTAGTTTTGTTAGCACATCTGAACATATAAACAAATACGTAATCAGTGCCGTTTGTTGCATTGTAAAATGTTAATTACATCCGGAGATATTGTAGCCTAAAGTTGACGCTTGAGTACCACTCTTCCGCTGTTCGATCGTGTGTATCGGAGAGCACCGAATTACGTAGGGATCCAAAGGGAACTGTGATGGACCTTAGGTACAGATGAGACTGGGACAGCACATTACGTCCACATGTTAACACCTTTTTATTGGTCTTTTTCACTGGCGCACATGTACATTACCACGAGGGGTGAGGTACACGTACACACGTGGTTTCCGTTTTCAATCACGGAGTGGAATAGAGTGTGTCCCGACATGTCAGGCCAATAGATGTCCAATGCGGTGGCCATCATTTGCTGCACACAACTGCAATCTCTGGCGTAATGAATGTCGTACATGCCGCAGTACATCTGGTGTAATGTCGCCGCAGGCTGCCACAATACGTTGTTTCATATCCTCTGGGGTTGTAGGCACATCACGGTACACATTCTCCTTTAACGTACCCCACAGAAAGAAGTCCAGAGATGTAAGATCAGGAGAACGGGCTGGCCAGTTTATGAGTCCTTCACGTCCTACGAAACGCCCGTCAAACATCCTGTCAAGGGTCAGCTTAGTGTTAATTGCGGAATGTGCAGGTACACCATCATGCTGATACCACATACGTCGACGCGTTTCCAGTGGGACATTTTCGAGCAACGTTGGCAGATCATTCTGTAGAAACGCGATGTATGTTGCAGCTGTTTGGGTCCCTGCAAAGAAGTGAGGACCAATGAGGTCGCCAATGATTCCGCACCATACATTTACAGTCCACGCTCGCTGTCGCTCTACCTGTCTGAGCCAGCGAGGATTGTCCACGGACCAGTAATGCATGTTCCGTAGATTCACTGCCCCGTGGTTTGTGAAACCCGCTTCATCGGTAAACAGGTATAACTGCAACGCATTCTCTGTTAATGCCTATTGACAGAATTGCACTCGATGATTAAAGTCATCACCATGTCATTGCTGATGTAGCGACACATGAAACGGTGAAAGCGGTGACGATGCAGTATGCGCATGTCACTACTTTGACTCAGTCCACCGGCTCTTGCAATGTCCCGTGTACTCATGTGTGGGTTCATGGCAACAGCAGCTAACACACCAACTGCACCCGCTTCTCCTGTGAAGGGCCTCTTACGGACCCGTTTGCGTGCTACGACCATACCTGTTGCATACAGTTGGCGGTAGATGTTTTGCAATGTGCGGCACGTTGGATGCTCTCTGTCCGGGTACCGTTCTGCATACACCCTGCAGGCTTCAGCTGCATTTCGTCGACACTCGCCATAGATCAGTATCATCTCCGCCTTTTCAGAGTTCGAATACACCATGGTCACATTCCCTACAACACTACACTACCACAGACGTCTGGTAACACGGTGTACTACAGTTGGTCTGTGTGCGGAGACAATAGCAGCAAGCGCTACATGCGGACACTGCGACAGCTAGACCAAACCACTACAGTGCACTACAGCCACACTCGTAAACACGGTCGTCATCGTAAACATGTCCCTGCAGATGCTGCTCGCCGACCGTGGCCCGTGTTTGTTACAACATGCAACTGAACGATTCAAATGGCTCTGAGCACTATGGGACTCAACTGCGGAGGTCATTAGTCCCCTAGAACTTAGAACTAGTTAAACCTAACTAACCTAAGGACATCACACACATCCATGCCCGAGGCAGGATTCGAACCTGCGACCGTAGCGGTCTCGCGGTTCCAGACTGCAGCGCCAGAACCGCGCGGCCACTTCGGCCGGCTGCAACTGAACGTCGGAGGTTTCAAGCGTCAACTTTAGGTTACAATATCTCCGGATGTAATTAACATTTTACAATGCAACAAACGGCACTGACTACGTATTTGTTTATATGTTCAGATGTTCTAACAAAACTAACGTGGTTCCATTTAAAAAAAACGTAGGTTTGTGTTAAAAAACATACTTCCGTGCATTTTTGTATGGTTTGTATTAAACAATTACACTAGCCCCTCTCCTCACGTTCGGTCTGTGCAATCGGTTCGTCAGTATTTGATGTGGTTTACGAAATACATCCAGCGGTAATGTTAGGTGACTCACTCTGTATACCACATTGATTTCTGCGGTTATTTCACTCAGTGGTGAAGGCAATGCCTGAAATCTGGCAGTCTCGGCACGCCCTTGACACTGTGAATCTGGGAATACTGAATTACCGAACGATTTCCGAAATGGAATGTCCCGTGCGTCTCGTTCCGACTACTTTTCCGCGTTCAAAGTTTGGTAATTGCCTTTGTGCGGCCATAATTAAGTCGGAAACCTTTTCAGAAGAATCAAGTGAGTGCAAATGACAGTTACGCTAATGCACTGGCTTTTTATACCTTGCGTACGCGATATTACGGCGTTCTGTAATATGCGCAAATCGCTATGTCACCTCCGTGTAAATTTACGTACCGAAGAGAGAGAAATTTGACTCATTGTTGGAAAGTTGACCTTTATTCGCATTGATTAGAAATTTTAGGATGTGGTGGATGAGAATTAGTTTTAAACTGCGTAGAAAGAACTTCAGTATTCCTAATTTCCGACAGTTCCAGTAGCAGAGTAGAAACTCTAGCTCAAATGGCTCTGAGCACTATGGGACTTAACATCTGAGGTCATCAGTCCCCTAGAACTCAGAACTACTTAAACCGGACCAATATAAGGACATCACACACATCCATGCCTGAGGCATGATTCGAACCTGCGACCGTAGCGGTTCCAGAGTGAAGTGCCTAGAACCGCTCGGTCACACTGGCCAGCAGAAACTCTAGTATTCCTGATTTCCGACAACACCTTCAATCTAAAAGAATTAATTTTTGTACGACGCTAATCCCAAAGAAAGTTCTATTTTTTTATAAGTACATAGATCTGTTTATTTCTACAATGGTTTACATCACTTTACAGCTTGAACATTTAGGTATTTTTCGACACTATTATTGTCGATGCATTTTTGTAGACGCTGTGGCAGTTTTTGTATGACCATGTCATACCAGCTCGCCGCCATGCTGTTCAGAAAGTTATGCACCTCTTCTTTCACTTCGTCGTCGGAGCTGAATCGCTGGGACCACAATTAACGCTGACAGGTACGGTGAGACTCTGAAAAAACTAAAACGGGCAATTCAGAAACTGAGAAGAGGAATGTTGAGCAAGGGCGTACACATTCCCGCTCGCTCACACGTCACTCGGCAAACCGTTGCTCTCGTGTAACAATTTCAGTGGAACATAGTCACCCACCCACCCTATAGTCCTGACTTGGCGCCCAGTGACTATCACCTGTTCCCTAGGTTAAAAGAATATTTGGCCGGAAAGCAATTCAGCTCCGATGACGAGGTGAAAGAAGAGGTTCATAACTTTCTGAACAGCATGGCGGCGAGCTGATATGTGATGGGCATACAAAAATTGCCACAGCGTCTGCAAAAATGCATCGACAGAAATGGTGATCATGTCGAAAAATAGCTGTAAACTGATGTAAACCATTGTAGAAATAAACGGGTCTATGTACTTATAAAAAATAGACCTTACTTTTGAGATTACCCACGTATATGATGTGTAAGCTTCTTGTACAGCGTATACTGCGTCTGGTGGTTCGGCCACAACTACCCGATACTCCATTACCCGTAGTTAGCGCTCACTCTGCTTGATGTCGTCCCCCAGTAGCTGAATGGTCAGCGTGACGGGTTGTCAATATTCTGGGCCCGGGTTCGATTCCCGGCTGGCGCGGGGAATTTTCCCCGCCCAGGGACTGGGTGTTGTGCTGTCCTCATGATCATCTTATCATCCTCATCGACTGCAGGTGGCCGAAGTGGCGTCAAAAAAAAATGGTTCAAATGGCTCTGAACACTATGGGACTTAACATCTGAGGTCATCAGTCCCCTAGAACTTAGAACTACGTAAACCTAACTAACCTAAGGACATCACACACATACATGCCCGAGGCAGGATTCGAACCTGTGACCGTAGCAGTCGCGCGGTACCAGAATGAAGCGTCTAGAGCTGCTCGGCCACACCGGCCGGCAAGTGGCGTCAAATTGAAACACCAGCACCCAGCGAACGGCCTGCGTGACTGGGGGTCCTAGCCATATGATTAAATAAATAAATTAACTAAAACTGTGCTTGATTTCGCCCTCTGACGAGCTTTGGTGCATTGCGTGATAGTGAGCAGCAAAAGACATAGGGCAGTAGCTACGGAGGCAGGTTGGCATCCTACCGCTGTCCCGGCGGTCTCCAGACATATCTTTGGAATGGACCTTCATTGACTTTTGGGGAATTGTCTTCGGTGATGAGTCCCGCTTCGAAATGAGCCCCGGTGACCAGCGAACACGTGTGTGGATACTCCCCGGACAGCTGTGTCGACCTCCATACGGCCCGACAATCAGGAGTGATGGTCTGCCGGTACCATTTCATTTCGTAGGCGGGCCCTTCTGTGTCATCCGCGGTACCGTTACAGTACAGTGGAACGTCGACGATTTTCTACGCCCTGTTTTGTTGCGCTTCATGACAAGACGCCCTGTACTTGTATTGCATCAAGATAACGTCCGCCTGCGCACTGCTATAATTTCTGTTGCTTACCTTGCTTGCCGATTCCTACCTTGGCTAGCATGGTTGCTGGATCTCTCCCCAAATGAGAACGTTAGGAGCATAATGGACTGGTGTCTCCAACAAGCTCGGTATTTTGGCGGTCTACCATCCCAGTTGGACAGAACTTGCCACGATATCCCTCAGGAGGACATCTAACAACTCAGTCAATGCCAATCCTAATAACGGCCTGGATAAGTGCCACAGGTAGACCAACCCGTTATTGACTTGCTCAATTTGTGTAGCTCTTTCTCTACAATAAATAATTTTATTTTCAAATTGTACTTATTTTTTTCCTCTGTATTTAAGTCGCGCATAACAAATCCCGTCCCTATCGGATAATTACTTCGTGGCGCGTCATTTTTCCTCTTAGATGGAAAGAAAATCTCAACGGCAAGAAGGAGTTCCGTGATATAAACGAAAGTTGTTAGGCGTGTTTCTACGTCTGAAAGATTATGCCAATTCAAGTTTCGTACCAGTCACGTACGAGTAGCGCTAGCAGGGCGACCATGAGGACGCAAATCGAGTTTGATTAAATACGCGCTTTAACAGTCACGAGCGTTAGTTACCTTTTAGATTAGACCTGGTGAGTTGATGTTAATGAAGAATGACTTTAAGGTGACAAAGACGTCAGTATGAACACCTCACTGAATTTGAACGAGGTCGTATAATAGTGCTCCGAGGAGCTGGAAAATCCTTCTACGATAGTGCAGAAAAACTTGGTAGGAATGTACGTAACTGCTGGCAGCTGTGATCACGAGAGAGAAGACTCTGGCGCATAGTACTGCGTCTGCAGCAGCCATTTGAGCAACAGTTGGCACCACTATGACACACCGAACCGTTACAAATCGGTTACTTCAAGGACAGCTCCTCGCAGCCAGACGGCTTGTAGCGTGCATTCCATTGAAACAAAAACGCCGCCATTTTCTGACTTCAGTGGTACCAAGCGAGAGTTCATTGCAGTACAGGGTGGACGTCTGTTGCGTTTTCTGATGAAAGCCTCGGTGCCATTGATAGCCGTGTATTGGTTAGAAGGGAGCCAGTTGAGAGCCTGCAGCCAACCCGTTTGCGTGCTAGACACATTGGACCTACATCTGGAGTTATGGTCTGGGGTGCGATTTCGTATCTGGTGATTCGACCTGTTCTCCTCCCATTCATGAACAGCATTCAAGGTGTTTTCCAACAGGATAACGCTCGCCCACTTACTGCTGTAGTAAAGCAACATGCTCTACAGATTGTCGACATGTTGCCTTATCCTGCTCAATCACCATAGCTGTCTCCAGTCGACCACATATGGGGCATCATCGGATGACAACTCCAGCATCATCTACAAACAGCATTAACTGTTCGTGTACTTACCGACCAAGTGCAAAAGATAAAGAGCTCCATTCCAGCAACTGACGTTCGGCACCTGCAAAACCCAATTCACGCACGTCTGCATGCTTGCGTTCAAAATTCTGCTGATTACACGGGTTGTGAATGTGCCAGAATTTCACATTTGCAAAGGCTTATCTCGCGCTTAATTAACCTAGCAAATGTACAACGTGCTCCCCAAATTTTTATTGCCCTACATTATTTTCTCGATGACGTGATTTTTCCGTCTGTGTGTGAACATTAAATATACCGAACAAAACTTCAGAGTTAACTGCTGCCTTATTTCTGTTTTAATGTGAACATAGTCTGAAATTATTGAATCGTGGTAAACACAGATTAGGTTAATTGCAGCCAATATGATAATATGTACATGTGTATTAAGTTATTTTAATACTATATATTTAGGTATATAGTATAAGATTTATTCTCTGGTAGTTTATTGCCTTATATACAAAATGTATTTAAAATGCGATGGGAAATGGCGTGGGGAGGGAAGATTAGTTTGATGATTAGCTGTTTGGAGCTACTAAGTCCTCGAAGGAAAAATCTGTTTCTCAGTTCAGTCTGGTCACTGTGATGGTGTTTCGGTGCTTTGTCTGTGTCGACAGAGATTTCAGTTTTTATGCCGTTTTTTAGCAAAGGTACTATTCCGTGACGTTTATGTAGAATGACTGTGTTGGGGAAGATGTGTGGCAAAGCTGCATTTATTCAGGTTGTTAAGGAGTTAATCCATGTGCTCTTTGAATATTGTTGTGAAGATTCTACCAGTTTCTCCTGTGTAGAAACTTGGATATGAGTCTTAAATGATTTTGAAAACACATCTGGCTTCTGATATTGTTACATAGTAGAAGGTGATCTTCCTTTGGAAAGGTAGGTTTACAAATATGCTTTCTTGTTCGTGAATGGTTGTTGAGAAATAATTTGTTTTGTTGGTTAGTTTATCTATTATAGCAGGATTATATCTATTACTGAAAGATGTTAGATTTAGGTTTTATCTACTAATACATTTCCATTTTTGACAGAAGTTTACAGCCACAATGAAAACATAGTTAACGCCTTCAGCGATTTCATAACACCCGTGGAACATAACGGATAGAAGACGATAATTAAAAGACAGTTTGAGACTAGATACGGAGATATTAGAGTAGCTGTAGAACGATGCTGAAGGACACTATATGTGAAATATCGCGTGAACGTGATGTACGATTTTGCGTGTATGAATGTATGTTAGTTGACGGCTAGAGGGCAGCTTCAGACGGGTGTACAAAATCGGTTCAGACCAGTTGATGTTAAAAGATATCAAAATAGTTATTAAAATACTTGCAGCTCCATGGAAGTTGAAGATACGATTGACAGATAAGTTCATGATTAAGTACGTCATAGTCAGGAATGAACCATAAAGAGTTCTGGCAATGGACGATACATGAACAGAATTAATTCTACGAACTTAAACTGAGGTAGAGTATCTTCTAAGATGAGTATACTTGAACTTTGTCTATTGTCAGGCATAAAATGAACGTGAAGTGTTTAACATTACAAGAAGAAGAATACCTATTACAGAGTTTGTTCACTAGCAGCGAGATGGACTACGCTTTTTATAGTGGAATGGAAGCGTAGTTTACTGGATCTCAAACTGAAGTGAACTTGCCCAGAGTCAGGTCTTAGGATGTCAGAAATTTCTCGCTCTTGCAGGGAGTAGCAAAGCATTTGGGAACTGTATAGGCACTGAATGTAAACACATAAGTAAGATTTCAGCACTTTTCAATACAGCCATCGAAGCTGTGGAGCAACAACTTGTAAGTTGTCTCTGACCATATTGTGACTTAGGCTGTCATCATCCATCACGTCACTATATGTTTAAAGAGGGTAGCTAATTTCAAATTTCATTGATATACCTTCATCTTATTAAAGAATCTGTACAAATTTGTTTCTACTGTAACAATCCTCCACCCATGTCGGACCGCTGGTGCATAAAGGGGACTGCGACAGGGCAAAAATATCGTGCAGAGGTCGGAAGCTATTTGTTTTGGTTCTGCAACGCTGATCGTTAAGCACCTACAGCCAGTAACGAGAGCGTCGTTCCAGAAAGACTCATTTACAAAGCCGGCGCAATTCGTGCAAAAGACAGGACACACGCCGAGATTAATAGTCGGAGGAAAATCGGCTATTAAAAAGCCAGTCACGTGGAGTAACGGAAAGCGGACTTGCAGCGGCTGTAATCGCTGGATTACGCAATGGAGGTATCAATTAAGAGGGGAGCGAGTCAAGGCATAGACAACTTCAACCGCGAGGCCATGTCGCAACGGCACGCTTTGCTTCACATGTCTAACGCTTCCTCAAATTACACGGCCTGTCAGCGCGCTTGCAAGATGCATCTAGGAGAAAGTTGACTGGAACACACGTCAGAAGACGCAAAAATAAAGTTCTGCTGTTCAGTTTAAATTAACACCAATAGCTGGTTGATAATGCTATAGCAACTACGGGTGTCCTCACACGTAGTCTACGCGCATACAAGCAACTTGCAGTGAAATTGCGTGCATACGGAATATCGATCGCCTCGGTTATGTGACTGGATTTAAGATTCCCTGTCAGTGATGTCACAGTTCGTAGTAATTGAAGGAAAGTCGTCGAGTAAAACAGAAGTGATTTCTGGCGTTCCCGAAGGTAGTGATGTAGCCCTTCTGCTGTTCCTTATCTATATAATCTATATCTATATAAACATAACAATCTGAGCAGCCGTCTCTGGTTGTTTGCAGATGATACAGTTTAGCAAACTCATTAGAAGAGCAAATCAAATTGCGAAACGTTTTAGAAAAGATATCTGCATGGCGCGAAAATTGGAAGTTGACCCTAAATAACTAAAACAGTCGGGTCATCTACATGAGTGCTAAAAGGAATCCGTTAAACTTCAGTTACACGATCAATCAGTCAAATGTAAAGTCCGTAAATTAAACTAAATGCCTAGGAACTACATTTACGAACAACTTGAAACTGGGAAGGACACACAGAATATGTTGTGGAGAAGGCAAACCAAAGACTGCATCTTATAGGCAGAACACTTAAAAAATGTAACAGATCTACTAAAGAGACTGCCTAGACTACGTTCGTCCGTCTCTCTTGATGTACTGCTGCACGGTGTGCGATCCTTACCAGATAGGATTAACGGAATACATCTAGAAAGTACAAAGAAGAGCAGCACGTTTTCTATTATCGCAAAAACGGGGAGAAAGTCTCACTGACATGTTGCAGGATTTTGGGTGTACATAATTGAAACAAAGGCATTTTTCTTTGCGGCGGAATCTTCTCATGAAATTTCAATCACCAATTTCCTCCTGCGAATGCGAAAATATTTTGTTGACGCTTATCTACATGGGGAGAGACGATCATCATAACAAAATAAGGGAAATTAGAACTTGTACGGAAAGATATTGGTGTTCGTCTTTTTCCACGCGCTTTTTCAGATTGGAGTAATGGGGAATTATTGTGAAGGTGGTTCGTCGAACCCTCTGTGTGATTTGCAGAGTATCGAAGTAGATGTAGATGTCGATGTAGATGTATGCTGTCCACTGTTTCTCACGACCATCGCAAGGGGATAGGAAATTCAGTAATTTTTGGATACTACACACATCAAAAAAATTTTGCGCCACCTCGGTTCCGAGAGTTTCGGAACCTTTACTGAAAGTTTGAATAGAGATCAACATAAACATCATTTCCGCCCTTTTTATTGCTCATGAAAACCACACATTGCATGATGTACCACCGTACAGCGAGACCTTCAGAGGTGGTGGTCCAGATTGCTATACACACCGGTACCTCTAATACCCAGTATCACGTCCTCTTGCCTTCGTGCATGCCTGTATTCGTCGTGGCATACTATCCACAAGTTCATCAGGGCACTGTTGGTCCAGATTGTCCCACTCCTCAACGGCGATTCGGCGTAGATCCAGATTGTCCCACTCCTCAACGGCGATTCGGCGTAGATCCCTCAGATAGGTTGGTGGGTCACGTCGTCCATAAACAACCTTTTTCACTCTATCCCAGGCATGTTCGATAGGGTTCATGTCTGGAGAACATGCTGGCCACTCTAGTCGAGCGATGTCGTTATCCTAAAGGAAGCCCTTCTTAAGATGTGCACGATGGGGGCACGAATTGTAATCTATGGAGACGAATGCCTCCCCATTATGCTGCCAATATGATTGTTCTATCGGTCGGAGGATGGCATTCACGTATCGTAAAGCCGTTACAGCGCATTCCATGACCACCAGCGACGTACGTCGGCCCCACATAATGCCACCGCAAAACATAAGGGAACCTCAACCCTGCTGCACTCGCTGGACAGTGTCTAAAGCGATCAGCCTGACCCGGTTGCATCCAAACACGTCTCCGACGATTTTCCGGTTGAAGGCATATGCGACAAATGGTTCAAATGGCTCTGAGCGCTATGGGACTTAACATCTGAGGTCATCAGTCCCCTAGAACTTAGAACTACTTAAACCTAACTAACCTAAAGACATCACACACATCCATACCCGAGGCAGGATTCGAACCTGCGACCGTAGCAGTCGCGCGCGGTTCCGGACTGAAGCGCCTAGAACCGCTCGGCCACCACGGCCGGCTGCATATGCGACACTCATCGGTGAAAAGAACCTGATGCCAGTACTGAGCGGTCCATTCGGGGTGTTGTTGGGCCCATCTGTACCGCGCTGCGAGGTGTCGTGGTTGCAAAGATGGACCTCGCCATGGACGTCGGGTGTGAAGTTGCCCATAATGCAGCCTACTGCGCACAGCTTGAGTCGTAGCACGACGTCCTGTGGCTGCACGAAAAGCATTATTCAGCTTGGCGGCGTTGCTGTCAGGGTTCCTCCTAGTCATAATCCGTAGGTAGCGGTGATCCACTGCAGTAGCAGCCCTTGGGCGGCCTGAGCGAGGCATGTCATCGACAGTTCCTGTCTCTGTGTATCTCCTCCATGTCCGAACAACGTCACTTTATTTCACTCCGAGCCACCTGGACACTTCCTTTAATGAGAGCCCTTCCTGGCACAAAGTAACAATGCGGACGCTATCGAACCGCGGTATTGACCGTGTAGGAATGGTTGAACTACGGACAACACGAGCCGTGTACATCGTTCCTGGTGGAATGGCTGGAACAGATCGACTGTCGGACCCCTCCGTCTAATAGACGCTGCTCATGCGTGGTTGCTTACATCTTTGGGCGGGTTTAGTGACATAATCTGAACGGTCAGAGAGGCTGTGTCTGTGATACAATGTCCACAGTCAACGTCTATCTTCAGGAGTTCTGGGAACCGGGGTGATGCAAAACTATTTTTGATGTGTGTGCAATTAGACGAGGTCTATACGCTTCAGCATCTACAGGGAATGCGATAGGCTTATAACTGCCATCTGAACGATTATAGACGATTTATTGACCCACGGACACAATATTTCGCTCTGATATACTAGTTAAGTATAAATTATCCCTCTTTTCCGGTGAGGCAACTTGGATCGAATTGGTAATGGGGCGAATGCTGTGAGGGGAGGGTGTGTAGTTGGAGACACTCCAGAACAACAGTGGTAGGACAATATGTACGCGTTGAAAAGGTCGGTAACAGAGTCCTCATACCCTCAGATGGGCCTGAAACTGAGGGACACGTGTAATAACATCTAAATACCTCCTCATGCCTCTCAGCGACGGGAGTCATGATCCTAGAAACATAGTAATCTGGTGTAATAATAATAGATCACAGATTTACATATCATTACAAAATCATGAAGTTGAATTACGTTTAAAACGTATCAGTGTAGGTTATAGCTTGTATCATAACTCTAATTTAGCTATAATACGATAACACATTGCCATAAGACATATATCTGTAATGTACTAACTCGTTGATATGATGTAACTAGATGATATCGTCACCTTGTTAAGCCTAGGATATGTGCACAACCGCTTACAAATTATAATGGTAGATGGAACACAACAGGCTGTAGTGTCTAGGCTTCAGGTCGAAAGCCAAGCACCAGTAAATAAAAAAAAAAAAGAAAGTGAAGTAGGATCTTACCTTTGTTGGTTGTGATATATCGTACCTACTATTGACGGCGCAGGAATATTGCTCAATATTTAGCAATTGCTTCAGCACAGTGTTCGTCAAGATACATTGGTGGTATATATAGACAGCGATTCAGCATACTATGATATTTCTTACGAAAACACTTGTGTAAAAACTATCTCGCAATTAATATTACACCCTTACTCGGTTTTGAATGGGATCATCTGTTCGGAAGCTGCCTAGTCTGGGTGAAAAGGGAAAAAATATAGACTCACGCGTTCAACTCTCCTGATAATTGATGATTCTTGCAGAAATCTCTTCAGGCACTGATCCATATGATAATCATATTGTTTATTGTAATAAAAATATAATTACATGTGTTTAATAAATTCCAGTGCGTTTGGTCAAGGATGATCAGTATACGAATAATCGTAACTGCCATATTCCTAAACTACGTAACCAGGTACCGCTGCTTGTACAACATTCTCGTGAAAAAACTCTTCATCAAGATCGAGAAACAAAAATCTAATGGGGTTAAAGTCGATGCCATCCGCAGCCGTGAATGTAGTCTACCTCGACCTATCCAGTTTTTCTCAAATGTCGTATCGAGATGATCTCAGACATCAGGTGATCGAACCATATCATCAATCTGGGTAACGAAGCAAACAGGAAAAGGGCGCTAGGAAACTAAATATCATCACCAGAGGTAAAAAATGAGTTTGTTTCCTATCCCTTACAGACACCTGTTTGTATTTGAAACGTCCTTTCTACAATCTCTAAAAGTGCTCAGTAGGAATTAGGGAAAACTCTGCACATAAATAACGCAATTAGAAGGTACAATGAGGTTGCAAAACGTTGTTCATAGGTGATGGTCAGTTATATCTGCGTACAAGTTTTGTCAGCCAGAGCCTTAGGTCTTTGGTTATAGTACATACGCCTTATACTGAAACAATCAGATTTGTCAGACCGCTCGAAGAAAGCATTGCAGGTAACACTTTGAGACGTGGCAGTGTTATGCTGTTTCACTGACCACGCTCAATTCAAAAGGAACGAGTATACATAAATCTACTAAGTAGTCTGAGAGAATAAGTTTTGGTGGAACATGTCCTAGCTATGATCTTCGGTTAATCTGCTTATGCTTGGTGCAGACCACATCAAAGTTGGTCAAGTAGCGCACAAAGATTCATGGAGGTGTGTGGTGGGAAGATTTGGCCATTGTAACACAAGTTGGGGTGATGCGGTTACCAAGGACGCGAGACCTCCAGGTGGATCGGAAACGACAGCATCAGTAATGTTCTCCATGACTGGCGCAAGAATTCTTTGCTGAAAAACTAAATGTAAGACGCAGTTTTTATGGGGAAACAACTCTAAACAACAGTGCTTGGACTCGTCCCTTAACCTTGAAGGGTGGGAGGAACAAAAGTAGTCCATCCACAAAACTACGTTTCATAGCGGACAGAGCGAGCGCAAAACAATTACTAGGAAATTTCAGAGTGAATTTACGTGGAGGGAACACGCCATAGTATCAAAATTTTATATTGTCAGAAAAGTGATGTGTCTGACATCGGTCTTAGCTAGAAAGTTATGACACCTCACTGACGCTATAATCTCTTTGCTAGTTCAAAGTCGAAATATGAGAAGTCGCGTAGGAAGTGACTATAATTGTTGTTTAGAAGTTATATTTTTGTCTATGCCAGTAGATACAGGTTTAGACATGGTGAGCTCATGTAAACAAACCGTGTGTTGCACTATTACGTCATGTCTCACAGTGATGCTGATAGCAAACAATGCTTCTTGTCTTGCGTGTATTTCCTCTGTGTTGGGTTGAATAAAAATAATCGTAAATGACTTTTTCTTCGCGATTGTGGATGTCAGTTTTTATCGCCTTGGAGAATATTGCGTGTTTCGGTGTCAGCCAGTTTCAAAACTACCCTGGCGTTTCATTTATGAAGCCCCGTGTCGAAGCAGTATAATTTTTGGTGATCTTGGATTCACAAAAAATTCTCTCTCTTCCTTTTCTTTATCCCTGTCTTTATTGGAAACTTCTTTTTTCATCTCAGATGCTTAACAATTCCTATCTGTAACGAAAAACCTGTAATTGGCAATAAAACAGTCAAACATTTTTATTAGCTGACCTAATTGCTGGTTCAAGTAGGCTGAATCGCTTGTGAGAAGATAATGTAGACTGATTCACGCTTTTCTAGTACGGCAAGGAGACATATGGCTTGAGAAACGCGCACAGAAAAAATTATTTATACCGACGAAACTGCCTGGCACGTAGCAAAGGAAAGCCGGACCGAACGTTCATTCAATGCATGTCATAATTCACGCTCTGTCGCTCTCATGAGTCGGTCGCTCTGGAGGGTTGCGTCCGCAGACTTCTTGCCCTTATTGGACTGGCAAATCCATAGCTTGCATTTTAAGAATGATTATAGTTCTAATCAAATAGTGACATCAAAAATGTCGCCAATGACAGTGAGATTAATTACATGCTGAGGTTACATTTTCCACGACTTAAATGGGGTAGTTAATCAGTAATTGTTGTATAAACTAAGAGTCCCGGGAAGGGAACTGTGACACTTCGTTGGCTGAGCACTATGGCTTGGCCTCGTACAAGGTGGTAACGCAACACTATGACTGGGCCACACTTTTTGAACGACGCGTTGACAGTTTAGAATTTTTAAACAACATGTCTCGTTACGAGTACATGATGGTTTTTTAGCATATAGCCTTTCCTTTCGGGAACAGGTTAATTTATTTGTGAGTTTAGTATACATATTTATGGCGAATATAATGACTTTGGAAGTAAGAACAATATGTTCTAATTCACTGTTTCTTTCATGCTCGCTCCGAAAGAGCCACCTTCCGTGGATGTGAATCAGGGGGAAATCATTTTGCCCCGTCGGTCGCAGCAGCATCGAGTGCCGGCACCGAGCGCTTCTAATTATCTGCCATACAAGATCGTAAGGCTGCAAGAACCGGGCGCGCCGGCGGGTGATATAAACGCTCGGTAAGACGACGAACCTGGGTGGTCCGGCGCCCAGCCGCAGCGATACAGCAGCGCCGCTGGCGGAAGCTCGTAAAGCACCCACCGTCTGCTGTCCGCTGCCGCTTGCTTGCGGTGTCCCTCCTGTAACAGCAAGGGAGGCACTTGGCTGCCTCTTCGTGCAGCAGAAGCTAGAAGCCGCCGACGTCGCGAACTTAACAAGAAGCGGAAAATGTCTAGGTTTCCACGAGCAATAAACGTTCTGAACCAAGCCCAAAGGCCGTAAGCAGTTCGGGATGAGTCATCAGTGGATGCAAATTTTACACAATTACACCTTGCGGTTGTAGTCTCGTGAGCAATCAAATCAGAGACAGCTGCTGGTTTGTGAAGTGACCGCTCATGTGTTGTCATAACGTGTTACGTGAAGAACGATAGTACGTAGAAACAATTTTAATGTCTAACGTGCATTCGTATTAATGGTGCTAGTGGTTCTGGTTTTATGACAACGACATTTGTACTCACAATCACAACGACAGTGGATGCCTTTCGGATGCAACATGTGCAGAGTCCAATATGTCACAACGTGCCACCGCTGAATATTTGTATAGATACTTGAAAATTGTCTAAGATCGTCGTTATTCAGTATTACGCAAATAAAGAAAACATGACAGCTGCAGGCGGTGTCATATCATTCAAAAAATTTGTCGCAACTATGGACCCAATCTCAATGAAGATCGTGTATTCATGAGTACTACACAGTAAAAAAATGGTTCAAATGGCTCTGAGCACTATGGGACTCAACTGCTGAGGTCATTAGTCCCCTAGAACTTAGAACTAGTTAAACCTAACTAACCTAAGGACATCACAAACATCCATGCCCGAGGCAGGATTCGAACCTGCGACCGTAGCGGTCTCGCGGTTCCAGACTGCAGCGCCTTTAACCGCACGGCCACTTCGGCCGGCACTACACAGTAACCTATGTGGCTGCATCGTGTATTATTTTCATGACTGCCTGTTTAATACTTTTTCTGAACACTTGTTTTCGGTTCTATAGGTCTGATGATGACTCTGTGACATTCGAAACAGTAAAATTCATCGTATAATCAAGACAGAAAGTGAGTCCAGTTTCGTAAAAGACATAAACCAAATCTATTTAGTATAGATAAGCTTAAGTTGTGACGTCAGTTCTCTACACCCATTAACAACTAGAACTTCAATTTAGAATGGATAGGAGAAAACAAGTAAAAGAATGCTGCAACGTATTTTAGAACGATCTGTCTGCAGCTGTGAGATACCAGAAACCGGTCAGTTGATTCGTTTCACTTGTTGCGGCACAGCACAGCTTCAACTTGTCAAAATCTATTTGCCCTTACCTGGTCTGAATGCGTTCTCACAGTGTACTCCAACAGGGGTGGAATACCTACACTCTGCATTACCAAAACCAACTCATCCAGAATTTTAGACCATCGAATAAGTAACACACAAATCTGCTAAGAACACGCTATATTGTCGAGGGGCTGCCTTCTCCTATAATGGTGGTGTACCCTAGCGACGATATGCGAGGGCGTGGTGAAAAGTAATGCTACCAAATTTTTCATGTGGAAATTCTTAAAGCTTTGTAGATTAAACAAACGTGATTAACTTTCTACGTATTTATTCTTCATATCTACATATTTATATCTCAAAGTTGTCATCCTGGCGACGAATGCATTTCTCCCAACGAGAAAACTGTTTGGTGATACCGTCACTGTAGAATATTTGGCTTTGTTGACGGAGCCTTACCCTCACCTCTGCTTACACTTTTGACCTCTATCAAAGTGAAATTCTCAAACGTGTTCTTTAAGTTTTGGAAACAAATGAAAATCGGATGGGGAGTGTGTGGAGGATGATCGCTAACAGTGAACCCGAGGCGTCGGACTGCTACAGAAAATGCAGCGTCCTTGTGCGGTCTGGCATTTTCCTGCTGAAGTGCGGGGTGCTACAAGTGTGGTCGAAATCTTCGAAATCGACACTCCATTAGAGCACGCTGTTTCGCACTCACAGATACAGTTACGTTACACGCTCCCATGATACATGCTACAGAGAAGACTGCCAATTTGTTGACATCAAGAACACATATCTAGAATGTTAATAACGTTTGTTTTATTTAAAACTCTTTAAGGGTTTTCACATAATAATTTTTAGGCATTACTTTTCACCACGCCCTCGTAAACAAAAACATAAGTCACGAACCAGCCTCACCAGCCGCTAATCCCTAGTAATACTATCTCTGGTATATCCCCGATGATCTGTATTTCATATTTCCATCTTCTTATTACCGAAAAACCCATGTGCTTACTCTGTATTTTGAGTGAAATGCGTTGCCGCTCTTGACTGACGTGTATACACATTAAATTTCCGAAGTTCGGATGGTGACAGCAAGCTTCTGTCGAAATAAATGATATGTATCGATCTGGGCTTTAGAAAAAATTTCTTTCCATTACACTGCATCGACAGATTGCTGTTATCACACAAGAATGTATAGCTTGTACGAGGAAAAGGAGCTTGCAAAGCTCGTGGGCCGAGGAGGAGGGGTGGATAGGATCAGTAGGACGTGATGAGCTGTGTGCAGTAAAATGGAACTGCAGTTATCGTAAGCTATCTAGGAAGGCGGAAAGGAATTGTGAGCACTTTTTGGAATGTATAGTGAGAATGATTGTCGGGCATGAACTTAAGGTTTCCTGTAAGAAACGACTAGGTTTGATAGTTTCTCCTTCGTGTTTCTCCAATATATTAGGAGCGAATTGTGAGTGGGTGGAAGAGGGGTCGTATTCTCGTTCTTTAAATGTAGATACATGCATTATAATGCCCGGAACAATGAGAAATAGCGCAATAGTATTCATTTAAAAGAACAGTTGTGAAAGCGTCTGTCACATACATAAAATATTTAGCTGTATGAAATGACGAGCAAACAGTAGACTTAAACGTATTGCTATGGTTGCTGGATAGTGGAGTGCGTTCGCAAAGGGAGCCAAATACACGACGCAACTGCGAACAATTTCAGAAAACTGATCCCTTACTGGCAGCTCTTAACAAGTGGCCATGATAGCAGGCATCGTATCCAGCGAGAGCGATAGACCAGTGCAACCAATAAGGAAGTGTAACAGAGGTGCACAGGACTCGTTGTGACGAAGACGACCTTACTCTCATAAAACTCTTTTGGGTAAATAGGAGGTAATGTGGCGCGACAGTTGAGTTACCTCCATCGTGTATCTCATGTAGAGTCTACGAGAGTAAGGTAGGAGTTCGGTCACGTTCTGAAATGCACAGATGGTAGGTAATTTTTCTCTCTCGTGAGGAACACAGCTTTTTTTATTCATGCACTCCATCAACAAATAGATGCAGGTGAAATGGTACATTCCGTCTACCTAGACTGCCGACAACGCGCCACATCATCGACTATCTGTGATAAGATGGAGTATCTACGCATATGCGAGTCTTCGATAACAGTTAAATAATAGAATCCAGTACGATGTACTGCACGGCGAGTGTTCTGCATGAATGAAAGGAGCATCAGGTGTACCCCAAGGAAGCGTAATAGAACCTTTATGTTCTCAATATACGTAACTGATTTATCAGACAGGATTAGCATGATTATGAAATTCTTCGTCGACGGTGCTGTTATTTGCGGAAAATATCGTCGTTGGCCAATAGCAGCGAGCTGCCGAAAACCTGGTAAAATTCCTTCTTGGTGTAACGAATGGCAGCTCTCATTAAATGTGAATCAATCTAAGATAATGCCCATAACAGAGAGGAAGAACTTGACAGTGTCTTTTTACGGCATTGGAGGTGAAAGTACGGCGGTCAGGCAAAACATATGCTTAATTACATCTTGCTGTGGCTGTGAAACGCAATTCAATAGCGATTCTGCGTGGAATGGAAGCTGAAAGTCCTTGGTGGGTTTCAGAAAATGTTTGACACCATAGGCGCAGGTCACACAATTCCAGTAAACCATGGGCCGAAAACTTGTGGGCACGGATATGGCCCTCTATTGCGTCTCACATGTGTGCCATCGGGATCACATCAGCCGAGTCTGGTATCCAAAATGTCAGCGTCGGCTCACTGCCATGCTCCGGAAACCACCGTGGCACAGTGCTGGCTTTGTGACACCAGGAGATATACTGCTGGAAGATGCCATCACCGTGGGACAAGACATCAAGCAGGAATGGCTACGGGTGGCACGCAGTAATATTCACATAGTCCGCAGCAGTCGCGACGCTTTCTATTGCCACCACAGGCTCCAGGAAGCCCAGATGGTTGTCCCCTACGGCATAATACTACCTCCACAGGCACGCGCCAGTGTGCGGAGTGTGTTTAGAGCAGCCGTTCGCTTGGATGACGGCTTATCCGGATACAGCCATCGACATATTGTAACATCCGACCAGTGATAAGTTTCCATTGCTCCAAGGTGAAATTTCGATGATCTCGCACGCACTGCAATCGCAGTTTGCAACATAGTTGGGTCAATATGGGAACAGCAAGAGGTAGGCTGCTACAGAGTCTCGTGTACAACGAAGTGCACTGAATGGCGTAGACCGAAACAGTCTGGCCTGCACCGGCGCTGTACTCTGTCGTTAGCTGAGCTACGGATCGCCACCTACTCTATTTTAAGGAGCGGCCAAGCGTCTGACAACCGCGTTCTCTGACGTGGACGTTTAACACCTTGTTGCCTACCTGTGGTTTTGCCATCGTTCAACGACTTACCATAGATGTTCACGACGTACTACGAGAGCAGCCGGGCATCTTCGCCGTCTTCGAAAACAATCAGTCCTTTCCAAAGACGGTTATGTCAATATATTTCCCTATTTGCGATGATACGGATCGCTAGTATGAGTCGCGGTTCATCTCTGCTCCTGTTATATACTTTCCTTACCACGTTACGTGCCATCAGCAACGGCAGCAATAGCAGGCGGAGTCTCGCTGCATCGCGGTAGGCAGTGGGCATACTGTCTGACACGTAAGCGTACTAAGAGTTGCATCTATAAAGGGAATTGTACACATGACACTAGCGTGATCAGTTATAGAGTACTGCTCCGATACTTGGAATTCATATCAATTAGCAATGACAAAAAAGACAAATTACAAATTCGGAGACGCGCTGCTGGTATCTTAACGGGGCCGTGCATCCCATTTAAGGAAATGCTTGGGAAATGAAATAGGACCCTTTGGAAGAAGAACTACGTGCTTCTCGCAAAATTCTTACTGATAAATTTAGGGAAGATGTATTCGACGAACATTGTGCAAACATTATGCCACCACCATGATACAGGGGGTGGACGAAGATACGGAAACGCCAAAAACGCATCACATTGCCATGCCTAATACGGCGTATAAAAACCGTTACCATTTGAAACAGCTTCTAGCGTTCTCGGAATGGATAAATACAAGTCATATATGGTTTTCAAGGGAATCTTACACCATTCTTCCTGCAAAGCAGTGGTACGTTGAGCTAAGGACGATGGAGGTGGATAGCCCGCATCTCGTGGTCGTGCGGTCGCGTTCTCGCTTCCCACGCCCGGGTTCCCGGGTTCGGTTCCCGGCGGGGTCATGGATTTTCTCTGCTTCGTGATGGCTGGATGTTGTGTGATGTCCTTAGGTTAGTTAGGTTTAAGTAGTTCTAAGTTCTAGGGGACTGATGACCATAGATGTTAAGTCCCATAGTGCTCAGAGCCATTTGAACCATTTTTTTGATGGAGGTGGGTAGCGATCACGCACTCTCCTCTTCAAGGTAGACCACAAAGGCTACACATAGTGAGAGTGGTGAATCTGGTGGAAGATACAATTCAACTTCATGCTCACAAAATCAGTCCTGGACGATGCGGGCAGTGTGAACAGGGGCGGTGTCTTTTCGATACACAGCTATATCACTGGAGAACAAACACGGTAGTGACGTTAGGTGCATTTGCATCATGGATTAATTCTTTTGTAATTCCCGCTCACTATGAAATTCTCTGCCTATGGTGCTAGCTCCCTTCGCGTTGTTTTGGCGCTGACGGGGTCCGCGAAGGTGACATTCAGTTTTTCAGTTACTTATGCAGCCGTCATCCTCTTACTTTTCGTAGTAATCTTCTCCAATGAGCGTCCTTGACAATGACTCAACACGCAGTTTCGTCAGCATTGTGACTTA
The DNA here is from genome assembly GCF_021461395.2 of Schistocerca americana. NCBI lineage: Eukaryota > Metazoa > Arthropoda > Insecta > Orthoptera > Acrididae > Schistocerca > Schistocerca americana. The sequence goes on from NC_060123.1 coordinate 136,997,751, forward strand.
GCGGATGATGTTTTTCCTCTTTCCCTGCATGCTGTATAATTCTTCGATACGGAGCCTCTTTAAACACCAAACACTTCGACTATTTTGGTTGTGGAGGCACCCACCATGCGAGCACCAACAATTCGTTCATTTCCGAATTCGCTTAGCTCCAGCATAAAACACACAAAGCTGTACAGAACTCTGTTCTGACCACGACTGACGCTTACAGCTCATCGAGGACATTGCACAGGTGCCGCTCGTGGTCAGATATAACAGCCCAACCTGCAGGCTTGGCCAGCATTTGCACTTATATTCAAGCATGTATTGAGTGTTTCCTTATTTTGATCCAACCTCTGTGTATCTCGTGAGAGCATAATAAGAGAGAGAAAATAGGGCACATACAGTGATCAGCCAGAACTTTATTATTACCTACCTAATAGCAGGCATGTCTGCCTTTGGTTCAAATGGTTCAAATGGCTCTGAGTACTATGGGACTTAACATCTATGGTCATCAGTCCCCTAGAACTTAGAACTACTTAAACCTAACTAACCTAAGGACATCACACAACACCCAGCCATCACGAGGCAGAGAAAATCCCTGACCCCGCCGGGAATCGAACCCGGGAACCCGGGCGTGGGAAGCGAGAACGCTACCGCACGACCACGAGATTGTCTGCCTTTGTCACGGATAAAAGCGGCGACGTGTCGTGGCAAGAAACTACGCGGGTGAGTGAAATGAAAACCTTAATTATTTTTTTAAATATTATTTATCATGCAGATGTGGTACAAAGCTGTATCACTTTTCAACATAATCTCCCCCACGCTCAATGCAAGTCCTCCAGCGCTTACAAAGTGCATACATTCCTTTAGAAAAAAAATTCTTTTGGTAGTCCACGCAACCACTCATGCACCGCGTGGCGTACCTCTTCATCAGAACGGAACTTCTTTCCTCCCATTGTGCCTGACGCCTTTTTCGTCGCAAAAGAGAATCAGCATGAGCTTTCCTGCTGATGGTTCTGTTAGAAACTTCTTTGGTTTTGGTGATGAGGAATGGCGCAATTCCTTGCTCGCTGTCTTAGTTTCCGGTTGGTGGAAGTGATTCCAGGTTTCGTCCCCAGTAACTATTGTTGCAAGGAAGTCATCACCTTCTCGTTCAAAGCGCGAAGAAGTTCTTCACAAGCATCAACACGTCGTTCTCTTATTTCAGGAGTCAGCTGGGGTGGCACCCATCTTTTACACACTTTGTGAAACTGGAGCACATCATGCACAATGTGGTGTACTGACCCTTGACTAATCTGTAAACATGCTGCAATGTCATTTAGTGTCAGTCGGCGTTTTTCCTTCACTATGGCTTCAACTGCTGCAATGTTCTGTGGTCACAACTCCCTGTGCCTGGCCTGGACGAGGAGCATGTTCCACTGAAGTCACAACATTTGCGAACTTCCTACTCCATTCGTAGACCTGCTGCTGTGACAAACATGCATCACCGTTCTGAACCTTCATTCGTAGATGAATTTCAATAGGTTTCACACCTTCACTACGCAAAAACCGAATAACAGAACGCTGTTCTTCCCTGGTGCAAGTCGCAAGTGGGGCGGCCATCTTTATACTGATACTGCGAAGGTGTGTGTGCATCTGCACTATGCTGCCACCTACAGGCCATTTTGCACGCTGTTTGTAGCACGCTTACCAGCTTACAGGATAACGGCGCGAAATTTCGATTTGTTATTACAAATTTAAGGTTTTCATTTGACTCACCCTCGTATGAGGCCTGGTACGTCGTTGGAGAGAGTTGGCACCAAATCCCCGTAAATTCCTCTGATACCACGTTCAATCACATCCTAGATGTATTCGATTGGTTTCCGATCTGGCGAGTTGGGGGCCCAGCACATCAACTGGAACTTGACACTGTGTTCCTCGAATCACTCCATCACACTCCTGGGCCTGTGACATGGCGCGTTATCTTCTTGAAAAATGCCACTGGCGTCTGGAAACGTGACCGTCATGAAGGCGTTTACATGGTCTGCAACCACTGTACGATACTGCTTGACCGCCATGGTGCCTTGCACGAGCTCCACAAGACCCGTGGGTGCCCAGTGAATGATATCCAGAACATAATGAAGTCGCCGCTAGCTTGTCTCCGTGCCACAAAACCGATGTCAAGGACCTGTTTCCGTGGAAGGCGATGGTTAGCATTCATCAGACCACCGTGCTAACGTTCAGTGCCGACGGTCACGTGCCTATTTCAGTCGCAGTTGCCGATGTCGTAGTGTTAACATTGGCACATGCATGGGTCGCCGGCTGCGAATGCTCATCGTTAGGAGTGTTCAGTACACCGTGTGTTCAGACACATTTGTACTCTGTTCAGCATTACATTCTGATGCTAGCTCCGCCACAGTTCGTCACTTGTTCTCTTTTACCAGTCGGTCCAGCAAACGACGTCCGACATCTGTAATGAGGGGTGACCGCCCAACCACATGACATCTGGACGTGGTTTCACCTTCACCTTGGTTTCTACGCACTGTTGGAACACCCGACAAGTAGTGCAGTTTCGGAAATGCTTGTGCCGAGCCTCAGGGGCCATCACAATCTGCTCTCGATATAACTGAGATGGTTCCCCTTTCTACAGACGGACAGCCCGCTCACTGATGTTGCGTGCACTGTCCCTGTGTCTGATTAGTAGTCGTTCCTCGTCAGGTGATGCTGCTATCACCTGGACGCGTAGTCATCGTGTTCTCACTGGTCAGTGTACACAACCATACAGACTGTCTCTTTCCCCTCACTCATTAGACGAATGGAACAGGGCAGAAATCAAACGTACTGCTACGAAATAATCTCCACTGTGTGACGGACATTTGTTTACGAAGGAAATGCAGGAAAATCGACAGACGACGTGGAGAGTACCTCGCTGAAGCCCAGAACGGCACCGCTCGGTGTTTGTGTGGATGCGCTCGGCCCCTTTCTCTTCTCCTCTCCTCTCGGGGTGCGGGTATTTTTGGAGAGCGGCGCTGCGCGGCAGTGCCAGCCAGGCAGACGGGCGGCCGTCGGACCGGTCCTGCGGCTCGGTGACAGCGCAGCGACAATGTTGGCAGGGATGCTTGCAACACGGCGAGCCGAGGCGAGCGAGGCGCGCGGCCCAGATACGCCCTGCAGCCGCCTAGGCGCGCCCAGGGCTGGCCAGCAACCGATTTTGACCGCGGCTGTCAGCCCGCCAAATGGTGAGGACGTCTCTTATAACGACAAGATTAGTCAACATCCCTGATATTCAAAATGCAGACTAAGAGAGAGTGCGGTAATTGTGCTCTGCGGACAGTCTTACGCTATCAGTATTTGAAGCGTGCGATAAACATGACGACTTACGATTACCGCTCCCTTTTTCCGATTGCCTCAAATAACGAACGGGAGCATCAAGACAGGCGCCGTTTCAGCTGTAGAGTGAGTGGCCGTGAGGCCAGTTTCTCGTTATTTTCAGCAGACAGATAAGAAGATAAGCCTACAATTGTTAATGATTTACTTTCTTCTTAACATTTTACTAAAACCTGTGATTCATTTATTCCCTATAGTTAAAAAAAGCTGCAGCAGATGCCGAATAATCCTTCATTAGTGCAACCGGTTTCACAGCCTAAAGTAGCATCATATGGTACATATTCTCATTTGCGGTGAAATACAGAGATTATTGTACGGCCCCATCGGTCTCAGTCATGCTTTTTTGCAACGTTCTTAAAAAGAACGGTAGTCGGAATACGGGAGGCGGGAGTGTGGACTTAAGTGTTAGGGTTTTCTGAAGGTATTTGTTTGGTGTGTAGCCGAGTATAGAAGTGAAACAGGGGCGATAAACGGTTTAGACAACAAGAGATTTGAGGTTGGTTCAAATGGCTCTAAGCACTATGGGACTTAACACCTGAGGTCGTCAGTCCCTTAGACTTAGAACTACATAAACCTAACTAACCTAAGGACATCACACACATCCATGCCCGAGGCAGGATTCGAACCTGCGACCGTAGCAGCAGCGCGGTACCAGAAAGCGCCTAGAACCGCTCGGCCATTCCGGCCGGCGAGACTTGAGGTTTTTGCAACATGGTCCTATAATAGAATTATGAAGATTAGGTGGGTAGATCACGTAACTAATGAGGCAGCACTGAATACAATTGGGGAGACAAGAAATTTATGGCACAACTTGACTAAAAGCAGGGGTCAGTTGATAACACACATTCTGAGACATCAAGGGATCACCAATTTACTGGAGGGAAGCGTTGGGGGTAACCATCGTAGAGGGAGACCAAGAGATGAGAACCGTAACCATATTCAGAAGAATGTAAGTTGCTGCAGTTATTCGGAGGCGAAGAGGCCTGCAAGGGTTACAGTGGTACGGAGAGCAGTGTCAAACCAGTCTGTGGACTGAGGACAGCAACAACAACAACAACAACAACATCATGTGCTGGGTACATTTGCTGAGTAGTTTGCAGAACCCTAAGAGAGGAGAGTGTGATCAGAGAAGAAACTTCCCTCGACCAAGGTATCTCACCTGCTTCATTGCTTTGTGATCGCCCATATCACTGCACAGAACACTGGGAAGTACTTTGGTAAGCGGTTTTGATGACTCTGAGGGTGACATGTACGGCGCACTGCTTTAGTACGCTTCCTCTGCCGTCCTCTGACCTTCGGACTGTCTAGTTAAAGGGAAACTTCGAGTGAAACAGTGAAAAGCGGTATTTTTCAAATAAACAAACCATTCCCAGAAGGGAAAGAAGCAATGAATGACTGAAAAAATACAACATCGGACCCCGAAATGCTCGAGTTGTAGTCTTGGCATCCGCTTCTTTCGTTCTTAGTTTCTTCAGTTTTTCCTTCACTTGCCTTTTTTTTACGTATTTGAAAATTCGGTACCTTCGGAATTAAACTTCTACCCGCAAAAAGTTTCTCCTCTTTTCCAACACCAGCTTTCATTGTTTCTAAGAAAAAGCAAAATTTAATTGAAGTCCACAGACGTAAATTCTTGTAGAAAGCCTCTTTCACTGTGCAGCGCTGTGTGTGATGCTTTGAAGCTTTCTGGCAATTTAAAGCTGAGTGCTGAATCGAGATTAGAACAAGGAATCTTTCCTCCCGTGGGCAGAACTCTTCCGACTCAGCTACCCTACTCCCCTCCTTCTTCGCAATATCCTTTCTTCCAGAAGGTACGCCGGAAAAGTTCTGTGAAGTTCAAGAAGTAGGATAGAAGTACTCACGGGAGTAAAGCTGTGACGCAGGTCACATGTCGTGCCTGGATAGCTCAGTTGGTAAGACAATTGCTCACGAAAGGGAAGGACCCCGGTTTGAGTCTCGGACTGGTACACGGTTTATATCTGTCAAGTAGTTTAAGAAATCCTTCTCGTTAAAAATGATAATCAAGCATCAACGCGAAAAGGAATACGGGAAAGGACAGGAATGGGTACTTCACTAATCAAATCATGAAACAAAACGATATGACCCAAGTCTATGGTTGGAAATGTATTCCAAAATTGTTCATCTTAGGAGGAAGAGGAATTCGTGGGCCGAACATAACTGTTCCTTGCCGCCGCCGACGGCACTTCACGTCGGTCTCTGCCGTGGACCTTGAGAAAAAAAGTCCCTCGTACAAAAACGTGCCACTTAAGAGGGGATCATCAGCCAACTGAAAAGCTTAAATATGGGAGGAATAATACAAAGGGTGCGGTGTTGTAGAAGGTAGGAGGAAATCGACACAGAGGCAGATACGCAACAGCAGAAATGATGTGTCAACCGCCTGACTTCTGTTTAGAGAAGCGCCAAGACGAAATGGCACATCAGTGCGCTCGAACAACTTACTTTGTGACGTACCACTACTTTTCTCAACTACCTAAACATGGTTGATCGTTTCGTTGCACATTAATACTAACCCTCCCAACACTGTTAACCGTAAATAATTGGATCGGCAGCCTCACTACATAACATTGAAACAGTGACACAAGTGTAGTCATCGGACCCTTGTGAATACTCATTTTCGCAGGATCCAGCTTTCGTACAAAGGATCGGCGAACTGTAGGGATATCGTCACCGGAAAATGCACATCAATTAATGGAGTGAAATGAACAGCTTTTTCGTTCACTTGCATCTGCCGCACACAGCTACTACAGAAGTCATTGGAATGCATCCACAAGAAAAAATATCTGAAAGAATTTTAAAGAAATAAAAACACTAATACAAAAAACACTGCATTATAAACCTAGAGTGAAGATGTTTCATTAAATTTAAATTCAAAATTAACTATTGGTTGATGTCCGGTAAATATTGCCTTCGTAGCTTAGATGGATTAGTTGCTAAAACTTCTAAGTCTTAAAAACTCCATTAGTAACTCACTTTATCCTGAAAGCTAGTCAGCGTAAGAGAAAATAACGAATCTTGCAGTCCTGTAACGAACAGAGTTCCCTCCTACCGCCCGTGAACTAACAACTAAGAGTTCTCTTCAGCATGGTACCTTGAAATACGCAGACTGCGTGTCTTGCCTATGTCCCACTTCAGTTAAAACTCCGCCAGTCGGCGTGGCCGAGCGGTTCTAGGCGGTTCAGTCTGGAACCGCGTGACTGCTACGGTCGCAGGTTCGAATCCTGCCTCGGGCATGGATGTGTGTGATGTCCTTAGGTTAGTTAGGTTTAAGTAGTTCTAAGCTCTAGGGGACTGATGACCTCAGATCTTATGTCCCATAGTGCTCAGAGCCGTTTGAACCAAGTTAAAATTCCCAGCCTCTTCCTTCGTGCAGCGCACCAATTATTACCTTAATCTTTCTCTTCGAACTCTAGACTCACCAGTCCACCAAGTGGCGGCCAGCATCAGCCTAACACCGACTGTATCCTCTTCTATCTCCCGTACTCAGCACACATTCTTGGTCTCTCCACTGTTTTGACTGACTGTCTCCTAAACATCCATAAGACGTTCTCACGCCAGTCACTCAGCTCGCTACTACCCCACCACCTTGTTCCTTCTAAACACGTGAATTTCTCAACGCAGCTGTCACCTGTAAACGACAAGTATTATCCTTAACAGCAAAGTATAACTTTTCAGCTGTCGACACACAGCCGTTCGCTGTTCGCAAATAGCCCTGGTATTGCTGGAGCCACTGTGGTTCCATAAAAACTACAAGTGTCGCATACGCCTTGTACCAAACGTTTGCTGTGTGCACCTTCCCCCAGGCACTTGTACCTGAGTACGTAGGTAAGCCTCCCTTCCTGCTTCCCAGGGTCGTGGCACAATATGCACAGTCGATCCTCTTTCGCCAGAAGCCACTGGGCCGGGAAATATTCTCCTTGCAATAAAGGTAGCAGGTTTCCCATATTCCCTCTTCAACCAAAGAATGACCGGTAAGGTCACTAAACGAGGAATCACAACCTTCCTACTAACAGCCTCACTTAGCCATCGAGCCACATGGATAAAATTATGGATACTTCCTCTAACAACACATCAAATGCCAAATTTACGAGAACCGTGATACCGCAGCAGTAAGATATTCTTCGCAAAGAAGCATATCAGAAGGATTATAGATATGGATAGTGATACTTCAAAGGACTACCATGACGACTGTTTACCAGAACACATTTCAATTTCCACGATTTGCACATAATCAACTGGCTGTGTGCCCCTCATTTACATGTAGATTTTCCCGCGCCAGAGGCGTATGCACAGCTTTGCTTGGATCTCGAGCCCATTGTGTAGTGTGGTTTTTAAAAGCATGGGATATATATGTTTGTGAAATTAATCCTACTTTATGGGCGAAGCCTGCTGGAAACTACAGAGGCATTGGGTTGTTGAATGTTACCTACAGAACCCACCAAAAAATCTGAACTGTGGAGTAAAATCTCTTGTTGAAACACTTCTCTAACTATGATAGGACTCCCGCATAGTGATAGCATTTTCATAATAAAAATACTTATGCAAAAAATACTCATACTTGAAAGTCGCAGTGCTTGTGTAGATTCTGTAAAAATGTTTCTATTAACTGGATCAGAATACATTGTGGGTAATAATGAATGAAAATCTTATTCCTCTACGGCTGGTGGGAGTGTTCTCTGAGAATGTAGACAGACAGTAAATTATTGTCATTAAATGCTGGAACTGTGAACGTTCGTACAATGTTCTGCGCACGATTATGGGGTACTGCTTTGCCTAACGGCTTTTGAAAAAGACATTATGTATTCATAAACTGGTCAGTAAAAATTAATCACTTTAATTAGCTTTGGCTACACTGCTCTGCGTTCCTCATTTAGTCGTTACCTGAATGTCGTGTCCCTTCCATATTAAGAATAATTCGTAAAAAAAGTAGCATCTGTTTGTACCCTGCTTGTTGCCACACGACTCTGGACATTAATTTTTATAACTTATGGTTAGCTTCGAATGTAAGAGACAACGTTTGCTGGTTAAGCGGTGAGCCCGCGGTACCTTTTATTTATATGAGAACAGGTTGTCTCCCTTCTGTAAATACGATCGCACTGTTTGGTGTTGGAGAAAAATAGCCACCGACCAGAAGTCCAAGTAGAAAATTACATGGAACGGCATCCAGTAGGAAGGGGATGGCGATGTCTCCGTGGCAGCTACGAGTCCGTCACGTTGGTTGGAGTTCGAACGTTCTATGCTGCTGTGTTATTTAAACGCCCAGCTCCACAGCTGTTTACTTACATAACGTGTAGTAGTCGCCACAACCGCACGCACTACCCCAGAACGTCTTCCGCCAGATCCAGATTTTGAATTTACCCCATCACCGCTGACTTAGTGCCCCTGCTCGTTACCCTCATGACTCGCAGCATATCGCCGACTCCCGTAACAGTTCGAACTTGGCGTGCATCTGCAGTCAAGGGATCATTGATCGTCATCACCTAAACTGCATATGTAAATAAGTAACATTTTTATTCTTATTGGTGCTACTGTCTCATTGCATTTATCAACTGACAAAATTTTTCGTTACGTGACTGGAAGTGTCATTTAAAGTTTATTTCACAAACGACTGCAAAATCATTTGAGGAGGGCAAACCTGACAAAACTGACCGCTCAATAAGGTTGAAATCGTACCCCTAAAATCGTCTAGCGCAAATGGCGTCGTTTCATATGATAAATTTAACAATTTTACAGCCCTATAATTCGTGAAGTGACAACTAAGCCGCCCTATTCGCGCATCTCGCCTCGCCATACTTCGCTTGTATTGAGAGGCGTCTATGTTTTTATTGCTGCAGGTATCCGGCAGCTTGCTGCTACGGACCGCTTTTTCCTCGCAAGGTGCATGTTGCGACGCAGCTGTTTCTGCTCGCGTGTAGTCCGTTAGGCTTCGTTGCGGATGATGTAGGAGTTCTCCTGTACGATGCGGATAACTGGTCCGGACTGAGAACGTGTTTCCAGATTTAGAACGCGCCTGTGTGATTTCGCACCAGCGAGGAAAATCACGTTAGCGAAACTTGGTGGAAATTCGTCGACTATATCTAAACGAAAGTTACTTTCTTACCTGCTAATCTGACAAATCTGTTGACAAACGATTGCCATTAGGCCGAATGCAAAGTTACGATGCAGCCTGAAGGAGTAGTATAATTTCGGCTTGGAGTTATCGAACTTTACCGCCTTTCACATGTTAGATGGAGCTTTTGATAAGCCTGTGACTTCACACTAGATAGCAATTAAATCTCTCTTTTCTTCTCAGTTTGTTCGCAGGAATCGGTTTCATTTGTTCGTCGCGATATTCGTAGGAGTGACCGACAACATGCGTGCGTGGGTTTATTGATATACGGAAATTGAGTGGCTCTGAGCACTATGGGACTTAATATCTACGGTCATCAGTCCCCTAGAACTTAGAACTACTTAAACCTAACTAACCTAAGGATAGCACACAGCCCGCATCTCGTGGTCGTGCGGTAGCGTTCTCGCTTCCCACGCCCGGGTTCCCGGGTTCGATTCCCGGCGGGGTCAGGGATTTTCTGTGCCTCGTGATGGCTGGGTGTTGTGTGCTGTCCTTAGGTTAGTTAGGTTTAAGTAGTTCTAAGTTCTAGGGGACTGATGACCATAGATGTTAAGTCCCATAGTGCTCAGAGCCATTTGAACCATTTTGACAGCACACAACACCCAGCCATCACGAGGCAGAGAAAATCCCTGACCCCGCCGGGAATCGAACCCGGGAACCCGGGCGTGGAAATTGAGCGTCTGAAGTTAAAGTATAAATCCATATCATACTCTGCAAATCATTGGGAAGTACATGATAACGGGTATTTCTTATGGAACCAAATTTGGGAGTTTCTTCGCATATGCAGTGCGGGAAGAATGAATGATTGTTTAAGTGCCTCTGTGGCCCCTGTAATTAATATACTCTTGTCTTCGCGGTCTCTGCTGGGGTACATACGTATGGGTCTGCAGCATATTCCTAGACTGCTCACTTAATACTGATTCTTGGAACTTTATAAGTATGCTTTCGAGAGTGGCTGAGTCTGTCTTCAAGCATCTGTCAATTCGTTTTTCAGTATGTCGTAGGTCAATAAAATCTGACATGACGAGTGCTGCTCTTCATTTTATACGTTAAATATCCTCTGTTAGTCTTATTTGCTAAGGGTCGCAAAATTTTGGCCAGTTTTCTACGAAAGGTCGTATGTAAACTTTATAAACAATGTTTTTCAAGACTGGTTGCAATTTCCCAGTATCCTGCGTTTGAACCACAAGTTTTATTCTGACACATCCACGCATAATATCCATATATCGATTTCGGCTAATTGTAGCTGTCTTTCGACACGACAGGATTACCCTAATTTTGAAGAAGTGCTTCGTCAGTGGATTACGTGGTGATAATTAGTGTGGTACTACAGAAAAGTCTGTATCAAACACTGAGTAAAAAATAAATAAACTGCCACAATAAAAACGCTACTTCATCATTAAACAATGTTTGTTTACATAGCCGCTTGACGAAAGACAGCGGACAGAAACTTGTGGTGTCACCGCCAGACACCACACTTGCTAGGTGGTAGCCTTTAAATCGGCCGGGTTCCGTTAGTATACGTCGGACCCGCGTGTCGCCACTATCAGTGATTGCAGACCGAGCGCCGCCACACGGCAGGTCTAGAGAGACTTCCTAGCACTCGCCCCAGTTGTACAACCGACTTTGCTAGCGATGGTTCACCGACTACTTGCGCTCTCATTTGCAGAGACAACAGTTTAGCATAGCCTTCAGCTACGTCATTTGCTACGACCTAGCAAGGCTTCATATTCAGTTACTGCAACTAACTACTTCAAGACTGTATTCTGAACAAATAATATTGTGAATCATGTACCGTCAAGAGCGACGTTCATCATTAATGGATTAAAGTTAAGTATGAAACTAATTCCGTCCGCTTTCTGAATTCTAATTCCTTGTCATGTTCCAGACCTCACGTCAGTATAGTCCTTCCCTCCTCACGCCAGCCTGCGTGAGCGAAAACGCGTGCATTTCGGCCTCCTCTCGTAACACGGTGTTGCCTCTTCTGCCAACACAACAAAACTACACCGCGTGTTCTGGTATACTTTCGTGCCATGCTGAGAGAAACAATCAGCAAGTAAGGAGGAGAGCTTCTGAGTCCCTTACTTTGAGAAATAGTTTTGATAATGCAAAGTAAACCTTACTTGCCACGATATGAAGAAAATATACCTTATATATAATAATAAACTCAATATGACCTAACGAAATAATTGAAAATTAATTGAGCAAAACACACAACAATCGCGCAACGTAAAAATAGCACGCATAGTGTCATTAACTGAACTTAAGTGATCTTGAAAATTTTTGTATAAGATCATATCAAGGTTGAATAACCTTGGTTCATGAAGATGTGCTAGAAAGCAGTGGAAAAACGCTTTTTACATCATAGGTTTTGAAGCTCTGAATTCACACACTTCTTTAGAAACACGTATAGCCCGTCAGCGACCAGCATCTCTTTCGAACCTTAACCTTATTGGCTGTAAGATCCATGCAAATATCGACAATACACCACACACACACACACACACACACACACACACAGGTGCCAAATAAACCAGATACTCACACAACAACACTACTGCTCCGCTCCTTATACTGACATGCAGTTTACCTAGTGACGACAAGGTTTATTTTTGTCACAAGGCAGCCACGTATAATACTACAGCGGTAGTAAATTTGCCAAATACGGCCTAAACTTGCAGTAAATGTTACCCTCTGAGAGGAATTTATTAATTTGACCGAGTTTACCTAACAGAGAATAGGAATCGATCCTTAATTTCGTAAGAATAGCTGTAGCTAGATGACAGAAAGTAATAATTTTGCAATGAGTAACAGTAACTGATTACTGTTAAATGAAATTGTTATACGGTCGTCGGCCTAAAGAGGCATAATAACGTAAAAGCATTATTCATCAAGAACCTTTTTTACTACTGCAAAGCCAATTTTCATGAAATAATATTCTATGAAGTGCAATGAACACACCCAAATGGATAAATTACACAGTGGGTAGCAATAGTTGTCACTTTAGTAGTTAAGTAGTCACTAGATTTGCAAATGAGCCCTTCTTTTGTTTACTTTAATAATTACTTTTGTCTTTAACTAATATTGCTTAAACCTGTCCTTCAGTAACCACACAAGACCAGATAGCACATAATAGTAGTCAAGTACAATTAATACACACATTCACTATACAGAAGCGAATAGGACACGCAGTATACAAAACTATCTTTGTTTCTCAGTGATTACTTCAAGAATCATTACCTAGAAACCTACTAAGCTGATATATTATTTTTCTTATGATGGATAAGAAATGTGGTCCCACAAACTAGCCCTTTCATTGTAACAACGAAATTGTACACAGTTTCAAATTTATGTATCATTAAGGTAGGATTGGATTACTCTTTCAATTTGAGATCATTAAGTTTGTACTATTTTAACACTCTTTACCCAGACAATAACCTCTACAAAAACAGAAACAATTTCCAGTAACAATTTTCTTCAAACAACCTCTGGACAAAATGTTTATAGTACCACTTGTGAAACAAATTAAGTTTTGAAAACAATTTTAAATCAGTAAACATTAGTAGTCTCTTTTACAAGTAATACTCTTTCCTAAACTGATTTTTAAGTTCATTTTCTAGTTAAGTTTCAAAACATTCAAACCTGGACAGTCACAGTTATATGAATGAGAAACAAGAAATTCTTGCCCAGCACATTAAGTGAACTCGACACATCGAAAAAATGCACCATATAATTGTTAATGCTTTTTATGCAAAGGACATTCTCGGATTTCATTACTTAACAGAGAGGATTCGACTTGTAAACGTGCATAGGATGGACACTTTGTTCAAACAAACTTTTGATCATTAGGGTTATATTTCCATAGAACCAAACACAACATTACTGGTTCACACATTAATACATTTCTGACCTTTCGTGAGTGTGACGAAGTGGTTGCGCAATCGAGGTGTCGAGTATGTGGTGGCCAGGTGGTCTTTCCATTCGCAATAATAAGCTCTACCTCTTCATGGCGTTGTTAATAATAATTTTAGAGCTTTTCCCAAATCGAGAGCACTATTTTACAGCTGCATATTAAATCTGAGGCCATTCCATTTGTAATACTATAAACCTCACTCGGCACCTGCGCTGTTTATTCGTCAGTTGCTTGCTGTCCACTGCCTACTGTGCTCTCTCGTTTGTTGCCCAGACGAGCGCCACATCCAACTTTTCCTAGCGCGCCAACTCGCTTCCGTTGCAGAGGGGAACTACATTGGGTTTTTATTTATATAATGCAAAGTCCCTGTGTATGAACTAGTTACAATTTAGTTACCAACAAACATATTTTAAAAATTCTCATCATTTAAGCATATTAAGAAGTCAACACAAATAAATGCACTCTCCTCATAGTAATTAAAAGAACTTGACTTGCAAAGAGTAAACATGTCACAAAACGGTTACATTTCTTTTAAAGTAGACCAAAGACATTACATATTAAAGAATATATGCATTACATAATAAATCATCACAAATTATTTACAGTATTAAACTGTGGTGTTACAAACCAAAATTTATACGTGTTTTGTGTGTGTGTGTGTGTGTGTGTGTGTGTGAGCTAGTTTAAGTAGTGTGTAAGTCTAGGGCCCCATTACCTCAGCAGTTTTGCCCTTTAGGAATTCACACACGTTTGAACATTTGAACGTCCAGTGTCTGTCTTCCTCTGCAGTTTGTACCCTCTACAGCTCACTCTAGTAGTACGGACGTTGTTCGCTGATTCCGTAACAAATGTCCTGTCATGCTGCCCTTCTTCTAGTCAGTGTTTTCCTTTCCTCGTCGATTCTGCGGTGAACTTCCTTATTTCTTACCTTATTAGTCCACACAGTTTTCAACATTCTCCTTAGTAGCCTAACACATTTCGTATGCTTCGATTTCCTTGTTTTTGTTTTCCTACCGCCCATGTTTCACTAGCATACAATAATGTACTCCAAAACTACATTCTCATAAGTTTTTTTTCCACAAATTAAGGAGTGTGTTTGTAATAGTAGATTTCTCTTGACCAGTAATGCTGTCTTTGTCAGTGCTAGTCTGGTTTTATTGTCCTCCTTGCTCCGTCCATCATTGGTTATTTTGCTGCCTAGGAAGCAGAATTCTTTGTCCTCATCTACTTCGAGATCCCAATTCTGACGTTAAGGTTCTCGTTATTCTCATTTCTGCTACTTCTGATTACTTTCTTCTTCCTTCGATCTACGCACAGCCCATATCCTGATTCGTTAGACTGTTCATTTCATTCAATTTCTCCTGTAATTCGTCTTCGATTTCACTGAGAAAAGCAACGTCCTCAGCGAATCTCCCCAATGATGTACTTTCATCTGGAATTTTAATCCTTCTCGTGGACCTTCCTTTTAGTTCCGCCATTGTTTCTTCGATGCACGGATTGAACAATAGAGGCGAAAGACTATAGCCCTATCTTACACCCTTTCCAGTTCTATACGCAATACAAAACATTTAATAAATTAAATGGAATGCAAATATAATTGAATTGACTGAGTTATTCTTCTGTTGACTGACTGAATTCGGATCCTGAACCCATGATCGTAACTACAGACTACCGAAGACAATGAACTAGTAACGACGTGCCGAGAATATTTCCGCTCGTGGCACATATCGTGACCTAGGCTCTTAAATAAGTGAAAATCTGACAGTGTAATACAAATAATTGGCGTAAACCTACCGAAATTACTTAGGGAATAGGTAGTGCCTCTAGAACCAAAATAATTCGAACCGTCTTACCAAACTTATATGGTGCGACGCTGCATTCATGAGTCAACCGCATGCCGCCGAGAAAACATGCTACACACTCTCGAGCCGACGACACGGGACGAAACGCGCTGCTCCTCGTTGGATCTTTTATATCTCTTCTATTAATTCAACCCAACGTGCGTCCTGTACTGATGAGCAACATTCAAAATCGATCGAACAAGTGTTTTGTAGGCCACTTCTTTACTGGATAAATTACATTTTCTTAAGATTCTTCCAATGATTTTCATTCCGGCAACCGCTTCTGTGGAAGTTGGGTTTATGTAGTCATTCCACTGTAAGTCTCTCCGAGTTGCTTTTTCCATTGATTTGTCACCAATAGTGTAATCGTGCAAGAGTGGATTTCTTCACTTAATTGTGTGCAGTAAGTTACATTTATTTACATTCACGATCTGGAGGTCTTCTAGCATATATATCATACATACTTTGTTAATGTTTCAGAAGCAGCTTATTCGCCTGTCTCTATAATTTAACGAACAGCCAGCAGAGTCTCTCTCTCTCTCTCTCTCTCTCTCTCTCTCTCTCTCTCTCTGTCACACACACACACACACACTATTGTCATAAATGCTTATTCGTAAATTTTCATTGCAAATAGCTTACCCATAAAATTTTTATGGTTACAGATGACAAACTTTGAAAGAAAAACAATTGTAATGCAAAATACATAAAGTCACAAAACTAATGAAGCTTGTGGAAACACAGTATGCATAACAAATATTGTCTGATTTCAAATTTGTGAATACTTTCTTATAAACTAATATTTATACATGTACAGAAAATAAAGAGCATTTTTCTCCCCGTTTACAATAAAGAAAATAAAAAACCCAATGATGATACTATAGCTAACTTCAGCGGAATATTTCTGGGTAAAAGAAGAAAATACTGAGCTTGCTCAAAGCGCATCTCCTCTAACAACAAAGTTAGGACAAAGTATGTCTTTAGGGAAGATCGGGCCAGTACAGTAAAGAATTCCTATCGAAAAGAACTTAGTATTTAGTCCTTAACCGAGAGTCGATGTCAGAAGAGTCAATTGTATCGGACTTTTGGATGTTTTAAATAAAACCTGTGTAATTTTTAATGGTATGTTTTATCTGGCGTAACCTCGAGGGGCGTTCAGTAAGTAATGCAACTTTTTTTTTTTTCTCTCTCGGATAGTTTCGACTGGAAAATGCGGAATTTATTGTGGGACATCGTGGAATAGCTCCGCTTCATTACCTATAGTTTCATGACGTTCCGATAGGTGGTGGCCATACATAGCATTCAAATTGGCGTCTGTAAAGGAGATGCGTTCCAGGCAGAAAACTGGCATCGAGTTCCTTTTGGCGGATAACCGGAGCATAGCAGATACTCATAGGCATTTAGAGTGTCTATGGAGACTTGTCAGCGAACAAAAGCACTGGGAGTAGTTGGGTGAGGCGTCTGTCATCATTGCAACAAGGCCGTGAAAATTTCTTCCATGTCCCGTGCGGTAGCCGGCCTCACAAAAAAAAAAAAAAAAAAAAAAAAAAATCAAATGGCTCCGACCACTATGGGACTTAACTTCTGAGGTCATCAGTCCCCTAGAACTTAGAACTACTTAAACCTAACTAACCTAAGAACATCACACACACACTCATGCCCGAGGCAGGATTCGAACCTGCGACCGTAGCGGTCGCGCGGTTCCAGATTGTAGCGCCTAAACCACTCGGCCACTACGGCCGGCGGCCTCACACAGCTATGAGCTGCAATGTACAAACGTACGGACGCTCTCATTCGAGATGATCAACGGATCACAGTCACACCTCGCTGCTCAACTGTTCTTCTCTGTTTGTAGTGCTCACACAATCTTCCTCTAGTTCCTCGTCGCCTAACAGTAAGCCATAAAGAGCAACCGAAGAACCATCTGTGCGGAATTGCCTGCGCGTTACAGGGGTGTCATGAATGTTGTCTAACATTGTCACAGGCGATGAAACATTGATTCGTCAGTTCTAGCTTGAAACAAAACGCCAGTCCATGGACTGACGCGCACCGCCTCTCCTCACAAGGGAACCTCCCCATCGCACCCCCCGCAGATTTAGTTATAAGTTGGCACAGTGGATAGGCCTTGAAAAACTGAACACAGATCAATCGAGAAAACAGGAAGAAGTTGTGTGGAACTATGAAAAAACAAGCAAAATACAGAAACTGAGTAGTCCATGCGCAACATAGGCAACAACAAGGATGATATAAGCACCGGAGCGCCGTGGTCCCGTGGTTAGCGTGAGCAGCTGCAGAGCAAGAGGTCCTTGGTTCAAGTCTTCCCTCGAGCGATAACTTTGCTTTCTTTATTTTCGCAAAGTTATGATCTGTACGTTCGTTCAGTGACGTCTCTGTTCACTGTAATAAGTTTAGTGTCTGTGTTTTGCGACCGCACCGCAACACCGTGCGATTAGTAGACGAAAGGACGTGCCTCTCCAATGGGAACCGAAAACATTTGATCGCAACGTCACAGGTCAACCGATTCCTCCACAGGAAAACACGTCTGATATATTTTATACGACACTGGTGACGGTATGTGCGTCACATGACAGGAATATGTTGTCGACCCACCTAACTTGCACACTTGGCGAATGGGTAAAAAGATTCTTCTACCTTGCCCGATTTAGGTTTTCTTGTGGATGTGATAATCACTTCCAAAAAAGTGATGAAAACATAAGAGTGTGTCACATAAACTGCAACAAATGAATGCAACAGTTTCACAGTCGCACAGTTTTCTCTGTGCTCTTTCAAAACATATGTTTTTAAAGTTTTCAAATTTTTCCATGTGTAGACCGTCAAATCATGCATATGTCCAAGCAAATCTGAACATGTCCTGGAATTTTGGACAGCGAAGCTGATTATGTGTGAGTGCTTGAACTCTGATAATTGTCTGAAAATAAAAAATTAAACTTTTCACTCGAGGGAAGACTTGAACCAAGGACCTCTCGTTCCGCAGCTGCTCCCGCTAACCACGGGACCACGGCGCTCCTGAGCTCAGATTATCCTAAATGGTGCCTATGTTGCGCATGGACTACTCAGTTTGTATATTTTGCTTATTTTTTCATAGTTCCACACAACTTCTTCCTGTTTTCTCGATTCATCTGTGTTCAGTTTTTCAAGGCCTATCCACTGTGCCAACTTGTAACTAAATCGGAGGGGGGTGCGATGGGGAGGTTCCCTTGTCAGAAGCAAATGTTCAAAGTTGCATCCTCAGCCGATAAAGACATTGGGGATTGTGTGACTCTGAAGGAGTTATTCTGTTTGATGTCCTCCCTCATGGCGCAACGCTCGACTCTCAGGAAATCGAAGAAGCAACTTCAACGTGTACTTTGCCACAAAAATGGCGGCGAACTTCTCCTTCTCCATGACAACGCAAGGGCACTAAATGGTTCAAATGGCTCTGAGCACTATGGGACTTAACATCTGAGGCCATCAGTCCCCTAGAACTTGGACCTACTTAAACCTAACTAACCTAAGAATATCACACACATCCATGCCCGAGGCAGGATTCGACCCTGCGACCGTAGCGGTCGCGCGGTTCCGGACTGAAGCGCCTAGAACGGCTCGGCCACAGCGGCCGGCCGCAAGGCCTCTCACAAACCTGCGCACCCGAGGGAAGCTGACAAAACTTCATTGCTCCGTTCTTCCTCATCCACCCTACGGCCCGGATCTCGCAGCTTCAGACTTCCGTCTGTTTCGCCCAGTGCACTCCTCGGAGAGCAGTATGTGGGTGATGGGGAGGTTATTGATGCTATAAGACGTTTGCTCTGACGCCAACCAGTAGAATGGTACCAAGCGGGCTTACAGGCCCTCTCCGGTAAAGATTACGCATTGAAAAACAGGGTTTTGTAGCCAACAGAGTGGGGAATAATATGGTGTATTGGAATCGCGAATAAAACCAACCTGCTTTCGGAAAAACTATGTGTCGCATTATTTATTGAACGTCCCTCCTAATACGTGAGTTCGATCACTTTATCATCCCATTTGTATAAGAGTTGGAAAAATTTGTTTGGTTTTTTGTATACTGAAACAGTAGATTCCTCTTTTTAAAATAATGTACACATTGTATTTAGCTTAATTCTTAGTATTTATAAATTACTTTCTAAAAATGTTTGCAATGGGAAGTCCACATACAACGTAGCTACGTAACATGTCCTTACAGGTGTGTATGTGTGTGAATGTTCAAATGTTTATGAATTCCTAAGGGACCAAACTGCTGAGGTCATCGATCCCTAGACTTACACACTACTTAAACTAACTTATGATAAGAACAACACACACCCATGCCCGATAGAGGACTCAACCCTCCGGCGGGAGGGGCCGCGCAATCCGTGACATGGTGCCTCAGACCACGCGGCCACTCTGCGCGGCTACAGTTGGGTGTCACGGTAAAACGAGGCAATCATTTCTCTTTGAGATTGCAAGTGTCGAGAATATAGTAGTAATATCTTTGTTGCTGCTCTGTGAACTACATTGCTTGTTGATTGACAGTACTCAGTAATCGAGTTTTTAAAAATTAGAAATTTTCGGGAAAGTACTCAAGTAACAGAATTATAGGTCTGAGTGCCAGAATTCTGATCCGAATCACATTATCCACACGCCCATTCTGAATGAGCGTTCGACTATGAAGGTTTCTTCAGTAACTTAGAGATCTCTGAGATCTGGCTGTGCCATGCTCGTGTCAGTTTTTGGTTGATTGGTTGATTGTGGGAATGTAAACTTGCTTTGATCCTTGGTATCTATCGTATTTACACGAAGCCTCTGGTCCCTTTAAACGTAATCAGTGTAAAGGTTAAAGATCTGTACACCGTCTATATTATACTCTGTACTTTGCAGTATAATTATCATGTTATTGCCACGTACAACAAAGGAAATGATGTTATACGCTTTGGAGAACACGAAATCAGTGTTATGTCAATCACAGATAACTGGAAGAAAGTGGCTTGGCGCAACATTACATTGGTGTCGCAACTCCAAACACCATTTCCTGCAAATGTTAGTTTTAGTAATACATGGAACATTTACAATGAAACTATTAGAGATAAAGGTCTATAATTTTCTGTGTTTCTATAGCATATCAGCTTACACATTCTTACATTCTTTTCAAAATATATTAAAAATAAAGGCCAATATCTACAGAAATAGGTGAAAACGTTGTTTGAATTTTTAGAGCCATAAAATTATTACCCAATGGATAATTACCGATGTATCGAAATTCGTATGATTAAAGTTGCTACACCTAAAACATTAACATGGCAGTTGTAGAAGGGTTTGCGTCCACTTAAAGCGAATAGTGGGGTAGTTCCTTCAATAACGATTCGGCCTGTCCTCTCCTGCGTCCCTCCCCAATCCGAGCTTGTGTACTGACTGAGACGTTAAACCCAAATCTTGGATTCTTCCGTTTTGGGATCGAGTTAATACGGAAGAATCTGAATATTCGGGATTATTTGCATGTCTTACGCAAGCCACTAACATGGTAGTAAGATGGAGTCAAAGCTCATTGATCCATTCAGGACGACTCCAGTCATTCATTATTAATAAATCTTACCAGTAGCCTCCTCTCGGCTTCAGTATCAATTATACTACCAAACAACCGGTATTGTTAAATGTAAAAGCAACAAAAATGTCGTGTGTTAACAGCTATTGAGCTTATGAAGGATTTCCATTCGAAATTCACATATTCAGTGATATTTGCCGTAACTAAACACAACAAGCCAAATGAGTAATCGCTCGAAGTACTGTGGCCACTTAACCACGTCTTATTCTACAGTTTTCTAGAATCTTTCTTTCTATTTAATGATTATTAAAATGGTTCAAATGGCTCTGAGCACTACGGGACTTGACTTCTGAGGTCATCAGTCCCCTAGAACCGAGAACTAGTCAAACCTAACTAACCTAAGGACATCACACACATCCATGCCCGAGGCAGGATTCGAACCTGCGACCATTCTGCAGTTTAATTTTAACATTTCTAACATTCCTAACGTAAATGGAGATTGCTACGTACGATACTTAGACGCATATCACAGTAACCTTATTGGCAAGATTGTTCAACTATCTTCAGGAAATCCTCTATTTCATGCACATTGATCGTTCTATCTCAGTCTGCAATAAATACCAATAATAGCACTATATACAACTATAAAAATGGATATTTTCGATCTCTAAAGTTTCGCTGGCGTAGCACACTTTCGTCAAGTCGTAGAGGTCAATGTATGAAAACTGTCTGCAGATATATTGAACAACTCTTTAACTTTCTGGTAAACTCTGGTAATTATTAATATAGGGAGATGTTTCGCGATGAATACGCCGTCAGCTATTTCTATTAGCAAAACTGTTGCACCCTAATGGTGTTTTAATATTTTGCATTTTTTTAAACTTCTTAGTGTCAACATATAAATCAGAAAGTCGATAATGCGAATCCAAAGCTTTTTGTTCCATACGAGCACCTCGCAACAGTCGCGATTCAGTCGTATGGGCAGGTGTTTTCTGCGTATTGGTAAATATGCAAGCAGAGAGTTTTCTATCGCCTTAGAGTAACTGCTACTGCCGTCAGAAGTTCCAGTAATAATAATGACAGGATTTGAAAGAAATTTTTGAGGTCTATTCAGACAACTAAAAAGGCAAGTCTCTACTAGCGCCTGCAAATCAAGTTCTGTTTATTTCAATAGGTTTAGCACTGTGATCAGCGCGAACCTATGTACTGGCAATGTAATTACTGTTTTGAAAGGAAAATCTGCTTGCGCTGACGCAGAAGTGATGTGTGTGTGAAAGTGGCTCGTATTATTCACATCTTCGCGAGTGATTTATTCCTCTTGCAGCTCCCGAAGTTGCAAATCATGTCGCTCCGTTACTTCAAGGCGGACTGCCGGATTGCCTGGCCGCGTGCCACCCACTCGGGTAATTCTGCTCAAGAAGACCTGTTCTCCCTGGACAGCCTGTAAGTAATTCACATGTCTAGCAAAATGCCAGCTTTCTGCCAACTTAGGCGCGCATTTGCCTTTTAAAGCAGTCTGCCCGCTCGTCTCTGCTATGCTAATACTTTTGGCTTTCCTCATGGTAATCTCATGTCCCCCATAGTGGCTCCCTGCAGGCCTTTGTTTGCTATCCAGCTTCTAAGCCGTGCCATTTGGCTTAATAGACTCGCTACCGCGAACGGCAATCGCTGCAAAATAATTAAAAGAACGAAGACCGGATCTTGTTCCCAATCCAGATGTGGGTGTTACCAAAAGAGGCGTAACGTTCAACGTAAGCTTACTGAATAATAATACTGCTGAAATCTTCCCCGAGTGTGTCATTAGAAAACATTAGATGATTTTCTACTGGATGTAACAAAAAGGTATGGCCAAAATGCAGGAAACATTACTACACGCAGAGCAATAAAATGTGTTATATGGACTGCTTCAATAAAGGCAACAGATGATCTGACACTAAAATCATTTTAATACAATTTGTCATATTAAAATTGTTATTTCTTAATGTTAAAAAATATATCGGCTCAACCACTTGTTTACAGTGTAAAACACTAAGATTGGCGCGTTTCGGAAGTCAAGCTTCCATCATCAGAATAATAAAAAGTAAAAGAACCTGTTAAAACTCGCTAAAATGGAACATGCACCAGGCACAATAAAATTGATAATAAAATTAAAACATCGTGGCTACTTCCCTTGTTGCAGCCGTTTCTTCCAAGGTGCATCTCCACATAGTCGTCAAAATATAAAAAACTCTAAAATTGTGTCGCCTATGGTGTTCAACATCTAACCACATGGCTCTCTCCTCTATCGTCGTAAACCACCCGTGCGTCTTCGTTTGATACCACACACCACGTAGCCAAACACGACACTGAAACGCGAGTGAGCTCACGCGCAAGTAAACAAGGAAGTCACAGAGATGTCTATACAAACATATAACGTAGACATGTTCTAAGGACCTCATGAATGATGGTATCCTGCCAATTACTAAATATGTAGTTACTAAAAGAAGTCAGTGAAATGTTTGAAAAAGTTATTTGTATCACCAGTTAGCTGTTCATTCAGTGTGTTCTGATTATCCACTCTATGTATCGTGATTTCCAGCTGTTCTAGTAGATTCAGCTTTTTGCCTTTGTCCTGTCTATGTAAAATAACGAGGTCCTGATCTAGTCCCGACATGGGGTGTCCCGTTTCTCAAATATGCGTGGCTACAGCTGACTTTTCGAAATTATGAAGCCGGAAAGCATCGCTAAGTTCTTTGTAAAGTACTTTATAGGACCTACCAGTTTGGCCGACATAGCTTGCCTTTCACGTGTTACACTGAATTTTATAGACCCCAGATCTCTGATATTTATCGCTTTCCTGCTGAAAATTATTTCTTAGTTTAAACCGCAGCGTATTATTGGTCTGAAAAGTCAGCTGTAGCCACGCATATTTGGGAAACGGGACACCCCATGTTGGAAATAGCTCAGGATCTCGTTATTTTACATAGACAGGACAAAGGCAAAAAGCTGGATCTACTAGAACAGCTGGATATTACGATACATAGCGTGGATAATCAGAACACACTGAATGAACAGCTAACTGGTGATACAAATAACTTTTTCAAACATTTCACTGACTTCTTTTAGTAACTAAATTTTTAGTAATTGGCAGGATACCATCATTCATGAGGTCCTTGGAACATGTATACGTTATCTGTTTGTATAGACATCTCTGTGACTTCCTTGTTTACTTGCGCGTGAGCTCACTCGCGTTTCAGTGTCGTGTTTGGCTACGTGGTGTGTGGTATTAACGAAGACGCACGGGTGGTTTACGACGATGGAGGAGAGAGCCATGTGGTTAGATGTTGAACACCATTTGGAACACCGTTTTAGAGTTTTTTATATTTTGACGACTATGTGGAGATGCACCTTGGAAGAAACGGCTGCAACAAGGGAAGTAGCCACGATGTTTCAATTTTATTATCAATTTTATTGTGCCTGGTGCATGTTCCATTTTAGCGAGTTTTAACAGGTTCTTTTACTTTTTATTATTCTGATGATGGAAGCTTGACTTCCGAAACGCGTCAGTCTTAGTGTTTTACACTATAAACAAGTGGTTGCGCCGATCTATTTTTAACATTGACATTCACAACCACGACCTCTCATCCAGTATGGATAAAATCAATGCTATTTCTTAGGTAGCTATGATGTAAAAAAGATACTGTACGTGTGAAACCTCCGCCCAGTGTAAGAGAGGGCTTGATGGCCGAAATCAGACCAGATTAAATAAAAAAAAATAGAAATTAATCATGTGAAACAGACAGACACGGAACGTAGCAACGTTACATGAAACATTTTCTTACATAGACTTTTCAAACTCTTGGTTACGTTTGATTAAAATGCACACTAAGTTGTAATTCTTAGGTTTGTCGCCAGTGTTTGTTGTTCCACGGGAACGCAGGTAATCTTAAGATGGGTCTCATGTCACTGCTTGTGTAGACATGAGACTAACCTCATGGCTCTAGTAGCATTAGACATGTAGCGTCAACTGTTTAGTGCTCATTATGGCCTGTGCAAGCACCTAGCATCAACTGTTTAGGCCTCACCATTAAATTGTTTTCTTGTACGGTGCAATGGAATTGTTCTCAAATGCGGAGTTAGCACACTCCCATTTGCTGTACGGATTAGCAGATGGTAATAGCCAAGGTGCTAAACGTTTGTATCGGGAGAGATTACCAGAACGATAGTGGCTCAACAGGAGGAAGTTTGAGGCAACTAAGCTTCGTTTTAGGGAGGATGGGACGTTTAAGCGGACTACTCGCGACAGGGGGCGGCCTAGAAGGACGAAGACACCTCAACTGGAGGAGGGACTTCTCCGTGCAGTTGATAACAGCCCTAATGTCAGAGTCTCTGGAGAGTGCTATGTGAGAATCCTCAGTATCCGGACCATGTACAGACCGTGCAGTCATTATCAGCAGGTGACTTTTCTGCACCAGTGCACATTTGCGAATGGTTCATTCAGCAACTTGTCAGGCCTCACTTTAGTGTGAACGTGATATTCCTGGATGAGGACTCGTTTCAACGTGACCAGATTGTAAATTTTCACATTCAGCACGAATGGGCTGCCGAGAATCCTCACGAGATTGTGGAATCACGTCATCGATAAAGATTTTCTGTCACCGTTTGAGTCGGTACTGCTAGTGACTGGTAGCTAGGGCCTCATGGTATCCCACCGTGGCTCAACGGAGAACTTATCATATTTCTTAGAGAACAGTCTACCTGTTCTGCTACAATATGAGGCTTCACGGGTGACACAAAACATGTACTTTATGCACTATGAAGCGCTTCATCCTTTCAATGTCACTGTTTATAGGCTTTTAAATAAAGTTTTCCTGACAGATGGGTATGAAGAGGTGGAGCAAGTCCTGAGCCTTCAGGCTCTCTGGACCTAAACCCACTAGACTTTTATTTGTGGGAGAATTTGTACATCTTGTACTGGGGTTCCGTAGATAAGAAATTTCAGAACCTTCGTGCCCATATTGTGGAAGGCTGTGAAACAATATAAAAATGTAACTGGGTAACGTCTTTTGATGGTAGTCAATTGTCAGGATGAGCATTACTGCAAAGCGCATTTGATTCTAAAGCATTATGTCAGGGTGAAAAACACTAAATAAATTACTTTTTCTCTCTTAACAGCATGTGGGCAGGGTGGATTCCTCCTTGGCTCGGGTATGAGGTAGAATGAAACAGAATTTTTACATCAGATAGCTTTTATTGAAAGATTTGTACAATGGTTTCCTTACTGGATTGTTCTGGTTGGGAGAGCGGCACCTGTGTCGTTTGCGAAGCCTTCTGCTGCGTGAGCGGCGGCGTCTGATTACGCCTGGCAGTGTGTATAACGTGTTGCTGTTTCGCCCAGTTGACTGGAGACGCGCATCGTGAGGTGGCCCGTTTAATTATTGAGAACGAAGTCGTGAATCGGATGGTGATACCTTGGATGCGGCGTCCCAGTGTTTCTCTTCTCTATGCAGCCGCAGGTGTCAGTGTTGTGCACCGGCCAGCGGAGTGGCGCGGCGGGGGAAGGCCAGTGTCCCGGACTCGAACAACGGACTCCAGCTTGCCAGTCTTCAGCTGTCAGATCTTCATCACCAGCTCACAGGTGACTGCTGATGTGAGGCCGTCTCCTTCCCATCCTCACAAGCCACCCGGATACATAAAAATCAGTCTTCAAATACCTTCTAACTTCTGTCTTCTGGCGGCGAGGGTGCTGCTTGCTATTCCATTACAGCGGCGGACTTGGTGCTTCTGTGTACGATGTAGTCTCTTCCTGCATGATGGTCTTCAGAACCGACTGAACTGTACTGGAACTGAACTCGAACCGAAAGTGAACTGAAAAATACTGTCAGCCCACTGCGTCTTGTGCATTTATTTACTTCAGTTCACTGGAGGTGAACGACTTCACGGTCATTGCCTCTTCTGTCACGTTGAAAAGCTTCTCGAAGAATCTTCTTAACGTCGGTCATTGCCTTTTGGAATGTAGGCGAGGGAGTTAGACCACATGTGACAATTGAGAAACACGCGAGTCAGTAGGGCGACGCCCTGACGGCTGAATCGACAGCTTCCGCTTATGTGGGGAGGGCGATTGTTTCTCCTGAACATGCTCACATGCACGCGCCAGCTGTCTCCACTGCTGCTCTGCCCACTGTTTGCCAGTGTGTAACTCTTCTAAACTAAACTAAGTTTTTCATTTATTTTCTAATTTCTACTTCACTTCACACTGATTTCACTAATTTATTTATCTATCTTAAGTACCACTCAACACCAGGTATACATCAATGCATCAGAGTGTCTTTGCGACCATCCTTGTTAGTGGAGGTAATTATGAACATTTAACTTAGGAAACTGTTTCGTACTGTGTTGATACGTTCTTTCCCTGTGTGTTTCCCAAGATTAATTCGATGAAGCGTCGTAGAATAAGAACAAAATAGGGCATTTCTGGAACTATGACCTTATCATTTGTCCTTCCTTTACGTGTGAGGAATGAGTTTTGAAAGTTTGGCCGTAGTACTTAGATACGCATTTAAGACGTGATCATCATCTTCATTGGATGTCAAACCAGTAACAGAAAAATCAAAAGTTAAAACATCGTTTTTTGCACTCATTGTATTGCATGGAACCGGAGACCAGAAATTACGGAGACGCTTCGTCCCCGCCGTCCGTCGTAGCCCTCAGTGACACACAACCCCACAACAGGCTACATCATCTCACCGCCACCTCACTCCGAACGCAGGGTTATTATACGGTTCAGTTCCCAGTACCCCCCCCCCCCCCCCCTTCCCCCTCCCCGAGAACGTCTCACACCAGCAGAGTGTGACCCCAATGTTTGCGTGGTAGAGTATTTAGAGTAATTAGGGTGTACGCGTATGTGGAGATAGTGTTTGCACAGCAATCGGAGACACAGTGTAACAGGTGGAATAAGCGGAACCAGCCCGCATTCGCCAAGGCAGATGGAAAACCGCCTTAAAAACCATCCACAGGCTGGCCGGCACACCGGACCTCGACACTAATCCGTCGGGCGGATTCCTGCCGGGGACCGGCACGCCTTCCCGCCTGCTAAGCAATGCGTTAGACTGCACGGCTAACCGGGCGGGCTTTTGTAATCATACTATTCCTTACAGTATTTAGTACGGTTTTTTTCTGCGTTATAGTTTTCAAATCTCACTCTTTTGACTGGTTTGGCGTCCTTCCTTCTCTTCTCCTGTTACATACAATTTTTTTAAAAAAGATTTCTGCTAAAAATATCTTCGGTAACACAAGTACTGTCAGAGCATGTTGTAGGATGGTAAAGTGTGGCACGTGGTTTTCAGTGCATAACTCGTTGGCTGCCGCATATGTTAGTTCTTTTCCCTGAATTCCCATGATCCCTGATATCCGATAGGGTGACACATACATCGCATTTCTAGAGAGATGTGAGCCGTGGGTATTTCGAACTTGTTTGTCTGTTGGGTACAGGAATCGCGTGGATTGAAGTGTACAAGAATAAAGTGGGGAGAGGAATTTCACAGTACGAATTCGGTTCAGCTCGCCACAGTGCTCTTACACTCCCACGTTATTCAGCATCAAACCTGGTAAATTATTAAATTCGTTTAGTACATAAATTTTAATACTCGCTAAAGGAAAAGCAGAAAACAGGACTTCTCCTTGGCCACATTTGTGAATACTAGAACAATTGCAGTGTCAGTTCAAAATTTCTCTTATGTACCTACATTAATCTAAAACAACTGTTCGTTTTATCATTAACCAGGCCAGCTGTTGGCTGCAGTCCAAGGCTATGTTTGGTATTCATCCCGCACTTCCCCCCTCAAATGCTACCATTTCTTTTATGACGCGAAGCCTTGTTGATTACGGGATATACGTGAAAATCGAATCAATAATAAGGCGAGCAACGGCTTGGTAAGCAGACTACAGGAATGAGGAAGCTATGGAAATGAGGCACCATGAGGAGCTGTGGCCAGATGACAGGGGAGGCTCACCAACTCATGACGATGGATGTGGGCATGATCCTCCTTAAACCCCTCATGGTGGATAGCATCGATAATCGTGATGTCACTGGATCTCGCTGATCCAATATTCAGTGCCTCCGTGGATCTTGCTTTTGGGTCATTGAGATTTTATAAAAGTGGCTCTGAGCACTATGGGAATTAACTACTGTGGTCATCAGTCCCCTAGAACTTAGAACTAATTAAACCTAACTATTCTAATGACACCACACACGTCCATGCCCGAGGCAGGATTCGAACCTGCGACCGTAGCGGTCGCGTGGTTCCAGACTGTAGCGCCTAGAACCAGAGATTTTATAACCATGACAGCTTCTAATCGTACATTGTGACTAAAAACCTAAAAGAATCTTTGAAACTTGGATGAGTATCCCACAATTGGAACCGGCCGCGGTGGTCTCGCGGTTAAGGCGCTCAGTCCGGAACCGCGCGACTGCTACGGTCGCAGGTTCGAATCCTGCCTCGGGCATGGATGTGTGTGATGTTCTTAGGTTAGTTAGGTTTAAGTAGTTCTAAGTTCTAGGGGACTGATGACCTCAGATGTTAAGTCCCATAGTGCTCAGAGCTATTTTAACCCACAATTGGAAGTGAATTAAATTAAAAGTACGTCTGTGGGCTGAGGAAGACACGGCGGCCAGTCGGCACATTCGGGCCTTCCAAGGCCTGTTCGAACGCAGTTAAATAAATAATGGCACTCACCTAGGACATGCTTCCAGACAGGGTGGGTTGCTGGTTGTCAAAAGGATGACCAGACTGCTAATAAAGGGCGCTAAAGGGGTCCGTTCACTGCAGCCATATTACATCGCCGTAGAAGACATCGTTTTGAACTGAGACCACGGGCATGAGTCTGTCTACCATCAGAATTGTCAAGTTTCCACAACAGAATTATTCTGTTCCCTCCATGCTGCCATTGAGATCATCAACTTCCGCCAGAGATTCATTCAAGGAATACCTCGAAAGCCCTATCCGAGAGCCAATGCCTGTGCCAAACAGTTCCGCAAGCCGTGTGACAAATAAAGGTAACTTCCTCTCACTCAATAGGAAACCAAAAAATAGCAGCGTGAGATCCCCTGCTATATCCGCAGGACAGGAAAGATCGTTTAATTTGTGGAAAGGAGCCAAAATGACTGGCTGACAGTTGCACTCTAACATACTACTTTACACATTTGACAACATTACAAGAGTAAAGAAAACATTAAAAACAGAGCAGACCAAAGATTAATTTTAGATCTTAATTCCCGGCTAAATGCGCCATTCAGTCTCACACCTCAAGGGCAAAACAACTAATTTAAAACCGGCTGAAGGCCAATAACTTAATGCTCAAAACAGGAATTTGAATTTTAAAATGAAGAAGGCCTTACCCTAAAATTTCTTTAAATCAGGCTAAAGGCCCAAACAATCTCACGCCTTAAGGGCAAAACAACTTTAATTTAAAATCGGCTAGAAACCATACATAAAGAACAAAGACAAATAAGAAAAGGCAGTACATAAAACAGCGCTCATAAGTTTCAAGGGTCGGCCTGGAATTCAAACACTGACGCTCGCTTACGTGAGACAGGTAGTCGGCCAAACAATTCTCAATCCGACGGCAACCCAACCGACAGACAGTCAACGGAACAAGCGACAGGGTAACTGCCGCTCCACCCGACCAGCACACAACAGGGAGTTAAGTGGAACAACGCCGACGGTATCGGCGCCCACAACGATTTACACATTCAGCTGTCAAACTACACGCCGAGCTGGACAGCCACAACACGGCATTGAAAATACACTGCCTGAATTTACGTCAACGGCCATGGCAGGTGACCGGAACGTCAATGGTCACAAGGCAGAAGGTTACGCTGGTGCACTTCAATTCAGAAATAATCGAGTTATGTTAAACTCCACTGGAGGGCGGCTAGAACTTCACCAACTTGAAGACCCACGTTATTGCTCGTGGGAATGTCCCAACAGCCCACAACGAAATTCAAAAGACACAATGTGAACAGTTGGGGCTGGCTGATAGATTAATGGGGGTAGGACGTCAAACGGGCCGACTTGGAGCAGGAGAGGCACCACAGGACATTTTCATTTCCACTGTCTATACTTTTACAAATAAATTCATAAAACTTTAACAACATGACCAGGAAGGATTCAAGGCTCGTACTCATAGCAGTGGAAGCTCAAAAACGTAACAAAACACTTTTTTTTTACATGTGAAGTTTCATCATTTTTTCACTTACTACTGGCTACATTTGTTGCTATACGTACCCTTTTCTTCCTAAGTAAGAGAGATTCTTCGATGACTTTTGCATAGCATACAAACCATAGTTACAGGTGTATGAAACTCTAGAAATTATTTAATTTATGAAAAAATGAATGAACTGTTACATTTTAAACTGCATGTTTAGAAAAAATTCAAGTTTTATAGTTAATTATCTCAATTTTTTCCACAGTTTAATAGATTTGGAAAATTCTAGACTTTCATACACCTGTAACTACTGTTTGTATGCTATGAAAAATTCATCGAAGAATCTCTTACTTATGAAGAAAAGTGTACCTTTATCAACAAATGCAGCCAGTAGTAAGTGAAAAAATGATGAAATTTCACATGTAAAAAAAGGTATTTTATACGTTTTTGAACTTCCACTGCGATTTGTGTGAGTCCTCAATCCTTCCTGGTCATGGTGACAAAGTTTTATGAATTTATTTGTAAAAGTATAGACAGTATAAATTAAAATGTCCTGTGGTGACTCTCCTGCTCCAAGTCGGCCCGTTTTGACGTCCTACCCCCCCTTAAGTAAAGACTCAACCCTCGTGTCCTGGATTGGTGAGCCACGGACCTCGTAGCAATGGGAACAACCCCTCACACTCTGAACGCGCGTGGACGCCGCCAGCGGCCCTTGCCAGACACTCGCCATGGAGACTTCCTCGCTGCTCCACCCCAGCCGACCAACTGCCCGCACACGGCACAGCCGGAAACTATAAGCGCGAGGCCAAAGATAAAACAAGGGTGCGAATATCGATACATTCTGCTGCTGCCGCCACTCGCGGAGAGAGAGGATAACAGCATAATCGCGATAACCGCGGGAGACTAATCACAGAATAGCAACCAAGGTTGAATGCAAAGCATAACACGAGCCAGCCACGGCTCACAGCGAATGTATTAGATCCTGAAGTATCAGAAGGATTGCCCGCATCTCGTGGTCGTGCGGTAGCGTTCTCGCTTCCCACGCCCGGGTTCCCGGGTTCGATTCCCGGCGGGGTCAGGGATTTTCTCTGCCTCGTGATGGCTGGGTGTTGTGTGATGTCCTTAGGTTAGTTAGGTTTAAGTAGTTCTAGGGGACTGATGACCATAGATGTTAAGTACCATAGTGCTCAGAGCCATTTTATCAAAAGGATTCATCCCAGATTTATTGCTCTCTTGTTGTTGTAAGTGTTTACTTACATACGCTTGCTATTTTATTATATACTGTACACAGAAAATTGTATTTCTCCGTAAATGGACTAAACAAAACCTAAAGACACCAGTAAAATGCAGCACCTCACACACAGAAAACATCACGAATAAATTGCGTAATTCACAGAAAACGTATTGGAAAATGGCAACGATTTCACGAAACGTGTCGCGCAATATGTGTTGTTGTTGTGGTCTTCAGTCCTGAGACTGGTTTGATGCAGCTCTCCATGCTACTCTATCCTGTGCAAGCTTCTTCGTCTCCCAGTACCTACCGCAGCCTACATCCTTCTGAATCTGCTTAGTGTATTCATCTCTTGGTCTCCCTCTACGATTTTTACCCTCCCCGCTGCCCTCCAGTACTAAATTGGTGATCCCTTGATGCCTCAGAACATGTCCTACCAACCGATCCCTTCTTCTAGTCAAGTTGTGCCACAAACTCCTCTTCTCCCCAATTCTATTCAACACCTCCTCATTAGTCATGTGATCTACCCATCTAATCTTCAGCATTGTTCTGTAGCACCACATTTCGAAAGCTTCTATTCTCTGCTTGTCTAAACTATTTATCGTACATGTTTCACTTCCATACATGGCTACACTCCACACAAATATTTTCAGAAACGACTTCCTGACACTTAAATCAATACTCGATGTTAACAAATTTGTCTTCTTAAGAAACGCTTTCCTTGCCATTGCCAGCCTACATTTTATATCCTCTCTACTTCGACCGTCATCAGTTATTTTACTCCCCAAATAGCAAAACTCCTTTACTACTTTAAGTGTCTCATTTCCTAATCTAATTCACTCAGCATCACCCGACTTAATTCTACTACATTCCATTATCCTAGTTTTGCTTTTGTTGATGTTCATCTTATACCCTCCTTGCAAGACACTGTGCGTACAGAACAGCAGCATGCCCTCGGGAAAAATTGCGGCTGTAGTTTCCCCTTGCTTTCAGCCGTTCGCAGTATCACAACAGCAAGGCCGTTTTGGTTAGTGTCACAAGGCCAGGTCAGTCAATCATCCAGACTGTTGCCCCTGCAACTACTGAAATGGCTGCTGCCACTCTTCAGGAACCACACGTTTGTCTGGCCTCTCAACAGATACCCCTCCGTTGTGGTTGCACCTACAGTACGGCTATCTGTATCGCTGAGGCACGCAAGCCTCCCCACCAACGGCAAGGTCCATGGTTCATGGGCGGGGGAGGAGGGGGGGGGGATCGTGACCGGGCCAAATATCTCACGAAATAAGTGTCAAACGAAAAAACTACAAAGAACGAAACAGGGAAAAGGGGGAAACAGATAGCGCTATGGTTGGCCCGCTAGATGACGCTGCCATAGGTCAAACGGATATCAACTGCGTTTTTTTTAAAAATAGGAACCCCCATTTTTATTACATATTCTTGTAGTACGTAAAGAAATATGAATATTTTAGTTGGACTACTCTTTTCGCTTTGTGATAGATGGCGCTGTAATAGTCACAAACATACGGCTCACAATTTTAGACGAACAGTTGGTAACAGGTAGGTTTTTAAATTAAAATACAGAACGTAGGTACGTTTGAACATTTTATTTCGGTTGTTCCAATGTGATACATGTACCTTTGTGAACATATCATTTCTGAGAACACATGCTGTTACAGCGTGATTACCTGTAAATACGACATTAATGCAGTAAATGCTCAAAATTATCCGTCAACCTCAGTGCATTTGGCAATACGTGTAACGACATTCCTCTCAACAGCGAGTAGTTCGCCTTCCGTAATGTTTGCACATGCGTTGACAATGCGCTGACGCATGTTGTCAGGCGTTGTCGGTGGATCGCGATAGCAAATATCCTTCAACTTTCTCCACAGAAAGAAATCCGGGGACGTCAGATCCGGTGAACGTGAGGGCCATGATATGGTGCTTCGACGACCAATCCACCTGTCAGGAAATATGTTATTCAATACCGCTTCAACCGCACTCGAGCTATGTGCTGGACATCCATCATGTTGGAAGTACATCGCCATTCTGTCATGCAGTGACACATCTTGTAGTAACATCGGTAGAACATTACATAGGAAATCAGCACACATTGCACCATTTAGACTGCCATCGGTAAAATGGGGGCCAATTATCCTTCCTCTCATAATGCCACACCATAAATTAACCCGCCAAGGTCGCTGCTGTTCCACTTGTCGTAGCCATTGTGGATTTTCCGTTGCCCAACAGTGCATATTATGCCGGTTTACGTTACCGCTGTTGGTGAATCACGCTTCGTCGCTAAATAGAACGTGTGCAAAAAATATGTCATCGTCCCGTAATTTCTCTTGTGCCCAGTGGCAGAACTGTACACGACGTTCAAAGTCGTCGCCATGCGCATAGAAATATGGTACAGGTGCAATCGATGTTGATGTAGCATTCTCAGCACCGACATTTTTGTGATTCCCGATTCTCGCGCAGTTTGACTGCTACTGATGTGCGGATTAGCCGCGACAGCAGCTAAAACACCTACTTGGGCATCATCATTTGTTGCTGGTCGTGGTTGACGTTTCACATGTGGCTGAACTCTTCCTGTTTCCTTAAATAACGTAACTATCCGGCGAACGTTCCGGACACTTGGGTGATGTCGTCCAGGATACCGAGCAGCATTCGAGCACACGCCCGTTGGGCATTTTGATCACAATAGCCATACATCAGCACGATATCGATCTTTTCCGCAATTGGTAAACGGTTCATTTTAACACGTGTAATGTATCACGAAGCAGATACCGCCCCACTGGCGGAATGTTAGTGATACCACGTACTTATACGTTTGTGACTATTACAGCGCCATCTATTACAAAGCGAAAAAAGTGGTCCAACTAAAACATTCATATTTCTTTACGTACTACACGAATATGTAACAAAAATGGGGGTTCCTATTTTAAAAAACGCAGTTGATATCCGTTTGACCTATGGCAGCACTATCTAGTGGGCCAACCATAGCGCCATCTGGTTTCCCCCTTCAAGCTAGACGAGTTTCGTTCTTTGTAGTTTTTTCGTTTGATGCTTATTTCGTGAGATATTTTGCCCGATCACTATCAGTGGACCACCCTGTATTATTATGCAAATATTTGTCAGAACGTCCTATTCCCCACCATAACATAGTAAATGAACGCAGGACAAATATCTCATAACTTCTCACACTTGTGTAGTTATTTAATGGATATTTTACTATTTTGCCAGCAACGATATTTAAATATTCATTACAACTGCTAATAAAAAGATCATGGTAATTACAGAAGTGGTCAATCGCTTATGTTAGCTGTCGCCACTAGTGCCGAAAGATGCTACTATCAAGCAGACATAAATAATTGTTTAAACAGTATTTAAAGACAGTCTGTGCTCATTTAACACGAGTGCACTAACACAAGAAAACTACCTTCTTTGTTTACGAACAAACCCTTATTTGTAATTATTGTAAATAGTCTGTGACCGAATTTTTATTGGTTGGTTGGTTGGTTGGTTGTTTGGGGAAGGAGACCAGACAGCGTGGTCATCGGTCTCATCGGATTAGGGAAGGATGTCGGCCGTGCCCTTTCAGAGGAACCATCCCGGCATTTGCCTGGAGTGATTTAGGGAAATCACGGAAAACCTAAATCAGGATGGCCGGACGCGGGATTGAACCGTCGTCCTCCCGAATTTTTATAACTGTTGTAATATATTTGTTTAGCCTGTGGTCTGTAGCATTCTCGTAACGCTCTCAAATCAAGTTTACTGGCTTTTATAAGGTTATTTTCTGTCTGTATTTTAACTGGATATCGTAGGACCACTTTCCATTTAGTTAAGATATGCCTTCATGAATAAACATTATTTAACATAATTTTCTGTCATCTTCATCAGTTACAGAAGTTAGAATAGAATCTTATTTTGTTATTCATAGATATTTTATTTGATATTCGTGTATATTTTATTAATTCGCTATTCTAGTCAGTGCATAGACCATTTGACTGGAGGATCACAGCTACAGATTGCTTTTAGCAGCAATTTAGCTACTGGGTATGAAAGCAGAGTTGTGTGGCCTGATCCTATGAGTATTCCTTTTGAAAAGAGCCGTACATAGCCTAATTACCTAAGGTTTTAGCAGCATCAGGTAAAGTGGCAACTGGGTTTCCTCGTATGCGATGCTGTTTAGAGAACAACTACTCAGAAGAAAACCGTTAGGCAAAGTCGCAAGTGCAGCCACTTAACACACTTTGTGTGCAAATTGTAGCCTCACTTGTACCGATTATCGTGTTAGGTGACGATCAGTTTGGGTTTAGGAGACGCAAAAGCACGAGGGAGGAATTTTTGATGTTGTGCTTGATAATGAAAGCAAGGCTTAAGTAAAATCAAGACACCTTTATATGATTTGGAGACCTGGACAAGAAAATAGTGCAAGGTGTTCGAAAGTTTCAAAGAAAAGAAATACCGGTAGGCGTAAACTACAGGGAATGACAGGTGCTATACGGTGTGCATAAAACCAAGGAGGACAATAAGAATGGAAGGCCAGGAATGAAATGTACGGATTAAAAAGGGTGTAAGACAGAGACGCAGCCTTTCATGCCTACTGAAGGCACGTTCAGAATGGGATTAAAAGTCAGGGTGTCAGAATATCAACGATAAGATTCGCTGATGACGTCGCTGTCCTCAGTGACAGCGAGTGAGAGCTACAGGACACACTGAATATTACGGACAGTTTGCTGATCACAGGATATGGATTGACAGTAGCAAATTTAACATCAGAAGTGGGAATCGCGAACCAGAAGTAGTGAAGGCATTCTGATGTCTTGTAAGCAAAGTATTGTATTACCGACGAAGATAAAAGGACGTCAGAAAGCAGACAGCATAGGCTAAGAGGGCAATCTTGACTAAAAGATGTCTATTAGTGTCAACCATTGGCCTTAATTTCAGGAAAATATTTCTGAGAATGTCTAGGTCATATCATTGTCCCGTAGTAAAACATAGACTTTAGGTGAATCGGAGGAGGAGAGAATAGAATTGTGTGGGTGCGATACTGCAGAGGAGTGATGAAAATTAGGTGAACTGATAAGACTTGAGGAAGTTCTCCACTGAATCACCGAAGATGGAGATATGAGAAAAAATTGACAAGAAGAGGGAACAGGATGATAGGACACTTGTTATAACTCAGGAAGTAACTTCCATGGTGCCAGGGGAAACTGCAGAGGGCAAGAACTGTAAGGGGGAACAAGTAATTGATGACGTAGGGTGTAAGTAATACTCCGAGATGAAGTTGGAAGAGGAGAGGGAGTCGTCACTGGCCGTATCAGATGAGTCAGAAAACTGATGACCCACGACCCAAGAAAACAATCAAGACAAGAGGCGATGTTACACACAGTCAGAGTGGCATCTCCATGGGGTGTCAACTTGTTATTCTGTGTGTTTATACCGCGCCATTTCAAAAAGTTTCGAGACTAGATTGTTAATAAATAGAAAACAGTTAAGATGG
Source organism: Schistocerca americana (assembly GCF_021461395.2). Taxonomy (NCBI): domain Eukaryota; kingdom Metazoa; phylum Arthropoda; class Insecta; order Orthoptera; family Acrididae; genus Schistocerca; species Schistocerca americana. The sequence continues at coordinate 137,035,429 of NC_060123.1, forward strand.
TGGTTAATGCTTCAGGTGTTCTGCATAGTCCCCCTAACTTGAATAAAACGCACATAACGTTCTTACGCCCATTCAGAATTGCCAGAAATGTCTTTCTTTGGGATGTTGTTCACCTTGCATGTTACATTGGTATGAATGTGAATTTGTGCACTTTGGCGTTTTGTGGTAGCTTCAAAGCCTCGTCACCTGTGGAAAAAAAAAATCTGTCAACGGTTTGCATTTAACCGTGGCATGGCAGAGATCCGCGCGTCGTTATCAGGTGTCAGGATGCGCGGGACAAACTTTGCACACTATCACATCTTCCTCAAACATTCTAGAGATGTTACACCATTTAAATTTCTGACAGAACAACGTTGACACATTACGGCGGCACGTCCACTGCGTAACACTGCCTGCTCATAACTGCTTGGTCGAATGCACGTTGTTGTTCAGCTGTTAGTTCAAGCTGATACCGAATTTACTGCAATGACGTCGCTTGTGTACCAGGAATAAAATCAGTCTCGGAACTTTTGGGACGGATGATGTCTCCATCTTATGAGTTAGAACATTAGACTTCAGCAAGCACCTATATCGGCACTGAATTGCTATGAAGTTGAAACTCGTTGAAGCATTAAAGAAAACTAGCGGTGCATTATGTTACGCGATAGCAACTTGTATTGCTACATATCGATATAGTAGTTGTTATTATTTGTTTCACATCTACACTTTCCCTGCTTCATCAATGTTCGTGTATTAGTCACGTGTTATTTGTTTACATATACATTTTTGGCGCTTGATCGTAAATAAAATTTACTGCTCACTTGATCACGTTTTGTAATATGAACTGAAAATGTCGAGAATATCAAAATGGAGTTAGTGAACGGGTAACAGAGGAAGTAATGAAATATTATGAATTAACGCTAAGACAAAATTATCGTTGGTTTTGAACATTAGAATTCTCTACTTGCTGTTCCAATGGAGTAGTCTTTCAGAACGATGTCCGTAGTTTCCAGATAGAGTACTGAAGCACGATACTGGACATAGAACGTTCGTAGCATCTTGGGAGCTTTTAACGTTGTTCTAGTAGTCAGATCCACCGAAATTAACGTGAACCTCACTGGCATACTTGTTCTATTGAACAAGAAGTCCATCTGGCTTCCTATTTTAGAAAGGAAAGAACTTTCATTGGTCGGTGTACCAAACGTCCGCCCAAAAATATTGAAGGAAACATAAAATCGCAATGCTTTGAGCGGAAAAGCACATCGGGAGTAGTGTGTCTAAAGCTGAAGATTCCGTAGAAATCCTGAGAAGAGCACAGAGGGAAATAATTTTAGACTCACGGTTGCGTCCAAAACAACAACACAGTCTCTACTAGTAATCTTGGGAATATATCGCGTAGACCTAAAGAGTGGAACAAGAGGAGACATTTACTGGCTACGAAGAGATAGATAGAGAGGTATTGGATAGCAGACATGCGGTACATAGAGAGGTTGTGAAGGAATGTCGACAAATAAACAGGGTATGTTAATAGAGCAAAGCAGTCCAGACTACTTAATTACAACAAAAGTGTATGTTCACTTCATCTTGAGCTCTGTCTCTACGCCTTTAATACAGATTTAAGTGCAAATTAGGTAACTGCGTGTATGGTTCATTTTCGGAACACGGTTACTCGTTGAATGCTCGTGAATGCTACAAAATGTGTTTTCCATGTATTGTAGACGTACGAAGTGCAGCGATCCAAGGAAGAGTGTAAAGCTTTGTGGTATCTTGCAGATGTTCACGTGCAAAATGAACTGCAGACACACGTCAGTGCAGTCGGTGCAACGCGATACTCTGAGAGCAAGGATGTGCGACGGCGGCGTGATGTTCCAATGCTTGTGGCACAGCCAGCGCGGAACATGACAGTGAGGCTCTCGTAGAGTCATTAACAACCAAAAACGAAACATGCTTTTTCTGGGCAGTCTTGAGCACCAACATGTAATCTGCCGAATGGTGATTCCGAGGATTGCGTTTCCGAATCCTAAGAGATGGAGACCGTGGTGCACAGGTAGGTTGCTCGGGGCGGTCTGGCAGTGAATAGGGGGGCTGCTAGGGTAGAAGGCGTGGGTGGAGATTCTCGCAACAGAGCACATGAACACATCCTTGTTTGATCACCTCACAGATCAGTGCAGTACAGCAACATACACTGGCTCCAGTGGTTAGAGACCAAGTTGAAGTCTCCCTGATAGAGCATAAAACTAACCGATAGTTGCAAAAACTTTTTCACGTCGATTGCATGTAGGAAGCACCGTCGTATAAATAACGAAATTTGATATAATACCAGACAGTACATGTTAAAAAATTGTTGTTTTTGTGGTCTTCAGTCTGAATTCTGGTCTGATGCAGCTCTTCACCTCTGCACAAATACTGCAACCTACAGCCATTTGAACTTCTACAATTTTTACCACCCACACTTCTCTGCATCACCAGACTGACGATTCTTTGATGCCTCAGGATGTGTCATACGAATTGAACCCTGATTTTAGTGAAGTTGTGACATAAATTTCATTTTTCTCCAATTCGGTTCAGTACTGCATCATAAATTACGTAATCTACCCATCTAATCATCAGCATTTTTCTTTATCATAACATTTCAAAAGCTTCTGTCTTCTTCTTGTTGAAGGGTTATCGTTCACGTTTCACTTCAGTACAAGGATACGCCCTAGACAAATACCTTGAGAAACGACTTCCTAAGACTTAAATATATATTTAAATGTTAACAAATTCCTTAAAAGTGCTTTTGCGCTATACGAATTGTGCATTATATATTCTCTCTATGTCAGCCACCAGCCCTTTTTTTGTCATCAAATATTTAAATTCATTTAGCACCTTTAGTGTCACGTTTCCTAGTCTAATTCCTAGAGATAGCTCGATTTTATTAGAGAGCATTTCATTAGCTTTGTTTTGCTTTTATTGACGTTTATCTTTTAACCTCTTTTCAAGACACCATTTCCTTTATCTGCTTTTTCATGTCCTTTGCAATCTCTGACAGAATTACGATGACGTTGGAAGCCATCTGTTTTCCCTTGTTGTCACCGAATTCCCTTTCTAAATTTCTCCTTAACTTCGGCGATAGCCTACAACACTGTCTCACTCTTTTCCGAACTGTAGCTTTCCTTTCATGTCCTTCCACTCTTATAATTGCAATCTGGTTTCTGTAAAAGTTGTAGATAACCTTTCCCTCCCTGTATTTTATCCTTCCTACCCTCAGCATTTTAAAGAGTGTGATTCAGTAAACATTCCCAAAAGATGTCTATAAATGACATAAAAGTAGCTATGCCTTTCTTCGGCCAATCTTCCAAGATGGGTCATAGAATCAATAGTGCCCTGCGTGTCCCTACGATTCTCCGGAGCCCAAACATCTTCCCTGAGATCAGCCTCTACGTTTTTCTTTTCATCTGTAAATACTACGTCCTACTATTTTCCAAGAACGACTTATCAAACTGATAAGTCACGCCTGTCAGCACCTGCCGTTTTAGAAACTGGAATTATTACAATCTTCTGTAAGTAAGGATACTACGCCTGCCTCGTACTGTATGTCTCAGACACCAGGTGGAATACGTTTATCATGGTTAGATGTCCCAAGGATATCAATAATTCTTAAGTAATGTCGTGTACTCCAGGGGTCCTGTTTCGACATAGGTCTTTCAGTGCTTTGTCAAATTCTTTTCGCAGTCTCGTGTCTCCCATCTCATCTTCATTTTCTCATTGGTTTCTGTCATGTTGTTTTCAAGCTCATTTTCCTTGTATAGCCGTTCTATACAGGATGTTTGAGGAGGAAAGGTCAACATTTTAAACAATGATAGTGTAAGTAATTCTGGACAAAAAATGTTATATGAACCTGTATCCATTTCACATACAGCGTGTCCAAGATCTCCACGTTGGCGACAATGCCCAACGACTTCAATTCTGTCACTGGGTAATTGAGTATAGTCATTTCCTTCCGTACATACTAGTCACTGACGAAGCCCAGTTTTCACGACATGGAATAAACAACACACGCAATAATCATCGATGGTCACTGGAAAATACACACGCTTCGGTGGATAGCAATTTCCAAGTTCGTTTTGACATAAATGTTAGGTGCGGCATAATCGGTAACCTTTTGATAGGTCCATTTATTATCCATCAGCGATTGACGGGAGATAGATACCTGCATTTTTTACAAAATTCATTTGTTGAACTATTGGAAGATGTTCGTTTAGTCAAGCAACATGGCGCTGCCCCTCCACCTGTTACCTTACGTATGAGGGACCATCTCAACCGCGCCTACTCTAATCACTGGATTGGCCGTGGCAGCGCTATTAACTGGCTTCGCAAGATCACCTGACCTTACACCTTTAGATTTCTGTTTATGGGGTTGTATGAAATCAGGTGCACAAAGTGAAAGTAAATACACGAGATGGACTGCTTCGTCACATCATGGATGCTGCTGAATTGATTTGGAACCAACCACAGGCAACTGAACAAGCAGCACAACATGTTATCGCCAGAGCGCAAAAGTGCATTGACGTTCATGGTGGGATATTCGAACCTGTTCTGTGAACTGTACAACATCGGTACGATAATTGTTAAAGCAGTTTTAAAAGACGTGATACGTCTTTTTCAACTGAATACGTGTAACCTCGCTCGATACAAGTGGGAGGTCAAACTTCAGTGAGAGCATAAAAACAAATAAAAATTGTCATTGATTTTCCTTTATTTTAGAGAAAAATGAACATTTCACACTATGTGATACGCTAAGTGCAAACGAAAAGTAAAAATTTGTTAGAGTTCCATTTCAAACAAAGTTAGTGACCAACGTGGTGCCGACAAGGATGACAACAAACGAGACGGAACACTCGCCTGGAATGTAACATCACTGGAGAAGGAAGGAAATTCAGGGATGTTTCTGTTAAAGGGTACGGCCAATTTCCTTCCTCATTCTTCCTTAATCGGCCGGCCGTGGTGGCCGAGCTGTTCTAGGCGCTACAGTCTGGAACCGCGCGACCGCTACGGCTGCAGGTTCGAATCCTGCCTCGGGCATGGATGTGTGTGATGTCCTTAGGTTAGTTAGGTTTAAGTAGTTCTAAGTTCTAGGGGACTGATGACCACAGCAGTTAAGTCTCATAGTGCTCAGAGCAATTTGAGCCATCTTCCTTAATCCGAGCTTCTGTTCCGTCATTAACGACCTCACTGTCGACAGCACGTTAAACTCTCAGCTTCTTTCTTCGGAAAAGGAAGTGGCTCCGGCCTCGCCATAGGAAGCGTCCCGATGTTTCGCCTGAAATAGTTCAGGAAAATCATGGAAAGTCTGGTACCCAACTGCTACGTTTGTACGGAGCGAAAGGCGTAATAAGTACTGGTCGTCGATCACATTGCGAAATTTTTATGAGTAGTACAAACAGTACGCCAATGTTGCCCGAAAAACCCAAATTGAAATGTTTTCTTTCTCCGTACGATTTTACGGGTATTAGTGATGTTTTTGTATGTGAACGACTGTGATGAATGCAGTGTGGCGAATGGATTGTTGATGTCGGTTTGAGAGATGGTAGAATATGACACTTGGTCCTTTCTAGTATCCCCAGTGGTGACTGTTGAGCTTATAATGTCCCCGTCAGACGAATGGCTCTTCATTAAAGGTTCCTTCCACTCGACGAAAAACTACGAGGAGATGTGTAATTTATCGTTGTTCGATAGCAGGAAATCTTGGGAGGAAGGACTACAGCACTATCTGCCCCCTCCTTGCTGATGAAATATGACGAACATTGGTTCCATCTTTGGGATTCGAGTTATCTTCCGGTGAAGCGCTCCTGCTCTTGGCCACGGATCTCGGGATTATAGCGTATTAAGGGTCTTCTCTTCTTCTTGAATAAAGAGCAATGATGCATCCATTTTACTTTGTAAACGCTGATGAAATGGAATTTTGGCTGTTGTGACAGAGCAAAAGAAAGTAACGAAAAAGTCTAAAGAAGAAGAAGAAAACAGGAACTGAACAAGTTACGTGTATGAAAATTATGGCCAAGAGTCACAAGTAGTGAAACAAAAATTGTTTTCTTTTTTTCAGTTACATGCGTTTTACGATACTGCATCATTGACGGAGATGTCCAGCTGAATAACAGCAAAATTAATAGGCAGTTTCATATTGGATATTGTAAAAATAGATCAACAATAAAGGAGCAATATTGGGGAGCATTAAATGGGAAATATCCTTCAGATCTAGAAGACACCATTGGTTGATGTTGTAGAAATCAGGACGGAAATGTGGAAAGAAACTTTTCTCCTTCTTCAAGTAAATTAAAAATTGTTGAATTATATGAAATGTTGTAAGCAATTCAAAGACAGGTTCTCATTTGACACGAGCATTGTACTGATGGTGTCCAGCTCAGAAAGCAATTTTTTTCTTCCTTCAGCTAGACAGCTCTAACAGGATGATTAATATGCGGCCATAACTTTCCGCCGCTTCGGAAACAAGGTCGTCATGTTTAGCCGACGCGCGGAATGCTGCAGTCACCGAAATTAAATTAATCGGCGTAATCAGCGGCTGGCGAGGCTTCATATCTCATCCCAGAAGCACCCATTAGGCCAGACTGCTGGCCGCAGCGGTCTCTCTGAAGCCCGGATCGCGAGTCGCAGCAGCGAGGAATACTGCTCAGGGACTCGCAACGATTCTTGCTCAGGGCTTGTCTCTCTGTTGCTAGGCAACGCTCCGGAGCTACTGGTCCTACAGTCTCACGACCTACAGTATGGGTCGTCCTAGATCAGCTCTCAACGGTATTAACGTGACTAAAAACAGGTAGATTTTATGGTACTGTGTTAAGTCAGTAAGTCTATAGCTATTAGCGTCCCACATGTGTTCGATCGGGTTCGGATCAAGCTAATTTGGTGACCAAGACATAAACTTGAATTCAATATTATGCTACTCAAACAACTATTGAACTAATCTGGCCTTGTGACACCGACAGGTATCCTACTGGAAGATGATCTTACCGTCGGGGAAGAGATCAAACATAAGGAGACGCGATTATTCCCAATAATGTTAACGTAGTCCAGAGCCTTACGATGCCTTAGACTACTACCATATGCGATGGAACTTAATGGTTACTGTCGAGTGCAGTTGCTCTTCGAAACGGCATCCCATTCGAGCAAAGCAGTTACTTCTTATACCTGTGGTTACTTATGCTTTACGTACTTGGGCTATGCACGGCTCTGTTTAAAAAGAACAGTTCGATGTATTCATAAGGTCAAGCCGCACACGTCTGCTTTCATTCCCCGCAGCTAACTCGCTGCACATAATAACCAGTAGCTGCGATCCTGCAGTCAAGCAATCTATGCATTAGGTAAAACTGAGAGTTAATAAAATGCACAGAAATAAAAATAAAAGTGAATAATTCAATAACAAGGGTTCTATTCTAACGTCTGTAATTGATATAGAGCTCCTTGAGCTCTTCAGTCGAAATGTCCCAGTCGCCACTTCACTTCCGTAGTATTCCGATACTGGCTGCTTTTCCGTTGGCTGAAGGCCGTCCCCACCAAAAATACATCGTTCATAAGCTCTACAGAGATGATCTGACTCAACATTACCACTTACCGGACTAAAAGTATATATTACAACAATATTTAAGTAAAGAAATGTCAAAACATTCGCTACACACACATCATCTACAATAGATATAAGTAATAGTTGGTTCATAAATAAATAAGCCAGCATCCTTCCTCAAGTGTGCTCACGATAAATGATAACGGACTGTTGTTAAATATTGTTTAAACAATTAGTCGTGCCTTCTTGACAGAAGCGTCTTCATTTGTGGTGCCCGTTATTATGCGATTGACCGCTTTTAGATTAGAACAATGTTTTAGTAGCACCTGCAGTCAACATTTAAATAAAGTTACAGCCAAAACAGTAAACTGTTCATTAAATAAAAACACAAGAGTAATAATCTATGAGGTGCTGATGCTATGTTCATTTGCTGTGTAATAGTTGAGCACACGATGTTCAGACAAAGATTTGTATTTTCTTAGGAGAAAGGAAAACTTCTTAGCCAAGATCGCAATAAAACACTGTGTTGTGGATAACCGGTTTGGGTAAACTTCGTTACCATCATCAGATCTTCGCACAGGTTATTATAAACATCTTGTGCCAGATGCACACAAAATCTTTCCAATAAATCTTCATATGCTCAACATATACAGGGTTATTACAAATGATTGAAGCGATTTCACAGCTCTACAATAACTTTATTATATGAAATATTTTCACAATGCTTTGCACACACATAAAAAAACTCAAAGTTTTTTTAGGCATTCACAAATGTTCGATATGTGCCCCTTTAGTGATTCGGCAGACATCAAGCCGATAACCCAGTTCCTCCCACACTCGGCACAGCATGTCCCCACCAATGAGATCGAAAGCATCGTTGATGCGAGCTCGCAGTTTTGGCACGTTTCTTGGTAGGTTTAAACACTGAATCTTTCACATAACCTCACAGAAAGAAATCGCATGGGGTTAAGTAGGGAGAGCGTGTAGGCCATGACATGAATTGCTGATCATGATCTCCACCACGACCGATCCATCGGTTTTCCAATCTCCTGTTTAAGAAATGACGAACATCATGATAGAAGTGCGGTGGAGCACCATCCTGTAGAAAGATGAAGTCGGCGCTGTCGGTCTACAGTTGTCATGAGCCAATTTTCCAGCATGTCCAGATACACGTGTCCTGTAAGGTTTTTTTCGCAGAAGAAAAAGGGGCCGTAAACTTTAAACCATGAGATTGCACAAAACACGTTAACTTTTGGTGAGTTGCGAATTTGCTGCACGAATGCGTGAGGATTCTCTACCGCCCAGATTCGTACATTGTGTCTGTTCACTTCACCATTAAGAAATAATGTTGCTTCATCACTGAAAACAAGTTTCGCACTGAACGCATTCTCATCCATGAGCTGTTGCAACCGCACCGAAAATTCAAAGCGTTTGACTTTGTCATCAGGTGTCAGGGCTTGTAGCAATTGTAAACGGTAAGGCTTCTGCTTTAGGCTTTTCCGTAAGATTTTCCAAACCGTCGGCTGTGGTACGTTTAGCTCCCTGCTTGCTTTATTCGTCGACTTCCGCGGGCTGCGCGTGAAACTTGCCCGCACGCGTTGAACCGTTTCTTTGCTCACTGCAGTCCGACCCGTTGATTTCCCCTTACAGAGGCATCCAGAAGCTTTAAACTGCGCATACCATCGCCGAATGGAGTTAGCAGTTGGTGGATCTTTGTTGACCTTTGTCCTGAAGTGTCGTTGCACTGTTATGACTGACTGATGTGAGTGCATTTCAAGCACGACATACGCTTTCTCGGCTCCTGTCGCCATTTTGTCTCACTGCGCTCTCGAGCGCTCTGGCGGCAGAAACCTGAAGTGCAGCTTCAGCCGAACAAAACTTTGAGTTTTTCTACGTATCTGTAGTGTGTCGTGACCATATGTCAATGAATGGAGCTACAGTGAATTTATGAAATCGCTTCAATCATTTGTAATAGCCCTGTAAAATGAATGATGTACTGGCACGTCAAAAGTAAAAGTTATAATTGCTGTATACACAAACCGCCTAAACATTACATCCTGCTAGGGCACCACAAGACTGACTGTCAACAGCCCAGGCATATTTGTTTAAATTTGTTTTTACGCGCTGTTTGTTGAAAGTCGCTCCTGTGGCGTCCTAGCAGGCATGACGTGTGATTACATGGATGCAGTGTTTAGGCGGTTTTGTGTATATAGCAATTATAACATTTTCTTTTGACGAACCAATACATGATTCATGTTATATGCTGTGCATCTGAAGATTTAATGGAAAGATTTTGTGTGCTTCTGGCACAAGATGTTTATAATAACCTGTACAAAGAACTGATGAAAGTAACATACTTTACCTAAACCGGTTATCCACAACACAGTGTTTTATTGCGATCTTGACCAAGATTTTTTTCTTCTCCTAAGAAATTAAATACAGATCGACCCTTCGTACTCAGTATGAGTAAACTAATAAACATTTGTACAGTGAAAAGCATTTAAAAGACGTCGTAAACCAACAGATACAGATACGTAGGTTTCAGGGATGATAGCTATAATCCAGTGAAATCATCTGAAATAGTGTATGTCGATATCACATATAGCATTTAAAAGTTGTTAATTCAGAGGTTCATTGTGAAAATATTTATCCTCTTCATCTCGGAGCAGCACTTGCACTCAACGTCATTAGTTACCTGCTGAATGTATTCCAATCTCTGTCTTCCTCTACAGTTTTTACCCTCTAATACCATGGAAGTTATTCCCTGATGTCTCAACAGATGTCCTATCATCCTGTCCCCTTCTTCTTGTCAGTATTTTCCATATTGACTTCATAAATCCATATTCACTTCTTAAGTAATAGAACCCAGTACATTGTCATCGATGGTGAGTGTTCATCGGAGGTGAGGGTATCATCTGGAGTGCCCAGGGAAGTGCGGTAGGTCCGCTGTTGTTTTCTATCTACGTAAATGATCTTTTCAATAGGGTGGATAGCAATGTGCGGCTGTTTGCTGATGATGCTGTGGTGTACGGGAAGGTGTCGTTGTTGAGTGACTGTAGGAGGATACAAGATGACTTGGACAGGATTTGGGATTGGTGTAAAGAATGACACCTAACTCTAAATATAGATAAATGTTAATTAATGCAGATGAATAGGAAAAAGAATCCCATAATGTTTGAATGCTCCATTAGTAGTGCAGCGCTTGACACAGTCACGTGGAATAAATATTTGGGCGTAACATTGCAGAGCGATATGAAATGGGACAAGCATGTAATGGCAGTTGTGGTTGTGGGAAAGGCGGATGGTCGTCTTCGGTTCATTGGTAGAATTTTGGGAAGATGTGGCTCATCTGTAGAGGAGACCGCTTATAAAACATTAATACGACCAATTCTTGAGTACTGCTCGAGCGTTTGGGACCACTATCAGGTCGGATTGAGGGAGGACATAGAAGCAATTCAGGGGCGGGCTGCTAGATTTGTTACTGGTAGGTTTGATCATCACGCGAGTGTTACGGAAATGCTTCAGGAACTCGGGTAGGAGTCTCTGGAGGAAAGGAGGCGTTCTTTTCGTGAATCGCTACTGAGGAAATTTAGAGAACCAGCATCTGAGGTTGACTGCAGTACAATTTTACTGCCGCCAACTTATATTTCGTGGAAAGACCACAAAGATAAGATAAGAGAGATTAGGGCTCGTACAGAGGCATATAGGCAGTCATTTTCCCTCGTTCTCTTTGGGAGTGGAACAGGGAAAGAAGATGCTAGTTGTGGTACGAGGTATCCTCCGCCACTCACCGTATGGTGGACTCCGGAGTATGTATTTAGATGTAGATATATTCCTTTCCTTTCCGATTCTGCGCAGATCATCCTCATTCCTTATCTTGTCAGTCCAACTAATTTTCAACTCTCTTCTGTAGCACCATATCTCAAGTACCTCGATTCTCTTTCGTATCGGCTTTCCCACAGTTTCACTAACGTGCAATGATGTGCTCCAAACCTACGTCCTCAGAAATTTCTTCGACATATTAAGGCCTATATTTGACTAATAGACTTCTGTTGGCCAGGAATGCCCTTTTTGCCAGTGTTGGTCTGCTAGTAATGTTCTCCTCGCTTCGTCCCTCATGGGTTAGTTTGCTGCCTGGATAGCAGAATACATTACCTTCCTCTACTTCGTGACCCTCAATCCTGATGTTAGCTTTGTCGCTGTTCTCATATCTTTTCCTTCTCATTCATTTCGTCTTTGTTCGATTTGCTCTCAATCCATGTTCCGTACTCAGTAGACTGTGCATTTCATTCAGCAGATCATGCAATTCTTGTTCACTGCTATGTCATCAGCAGATCTTATCATTGATATCCTTCCACCTTGAATTTGAACTTCTCTCTTAAACCTTTGCGTTATTTCCACCAGTGCTTCCTCGACCTATGAAATGAACAGTAGGGGCGAGAGACTACATCCCTCTCTCACATCCTTTTTAATCTGGCACTTCCTTCTTGGTCTTCTATTCTTACTATTCCCTCTTGACTCTTGTACGTGTTGTATATTACCCGTCTTTCCCTATAGCTTATCCCTGGTTTCCTCAGAATTTCGAACAACTTGCACAATTTTACATTCTTGAATACTTTTTTTCAGGTCGAAAAATCCTATGGCCGTGTCTTGATTTGTCTTAGGTCTTGCTTCCATTAGCAACCGCAATGTCAAACCTGTCTCTCTGGTGCCTTTACCTTTTCTACAAGTCAAACTAATCGTCATCTAACACATCTTAAATTTTCTTCTCCATTCTTCTGTATATAACCTTGTCAGCAACTTGGATGTATGAGCTGTTAAGCTTATTGCGCGGTAATTATCGCACTTGTCAGCTGTTGCAGTCTTGCGGAATTGTATAGATGCTATTTTTCCGAAAACCAGTCAGATGGTATATTGCCATAATCATACATCCTGCACACCAACGTGAATAGTCATTTTGTTGCTACTTCCCCCCTGATGTATTGTTATATTTTCCTTTTGCCTTACTTGATCTTAAGTCTTCCAAAGCTCTCATAAATTCTCGTTCTAAAACTCCATTCCCTGTATCTTCTACATCGTCTCCTGTTCTTCTTCTGTCACTTCGTCAGACAAGCCTTCTCCCTCATAGAGGCCTTCAGTGTACTCTTTCCGTCTATACGCTCTCGTCTGCATTTAACAGTGGACTTACCATTGGACTCTAAATATTATCAGCTTTGGTTTTAATTTCGCCGTATGTCATTTTGACTTTTCTATATGCTGAGTCAGTCCTTCTGACAGTCATGTCTTTTTCGATTTCTTCACGTTTTTGATGCAGCCATTCCGTCTTAGCTTCCCTGACTTCCTATTTATTTCATTCCTAAGCGACTTGTATTTCAGTATCCCTGAATTTCCCTGAACATTTTTGCGCTTCGTTCTTTCTTCGATCAACTAAAGTATTTTTTCTGTTACCCATTGTCTCTTCGCAATTACCTTCTTTGTACCTGCATTTTTCTTTCCAACTTCTGTGATTGTCCTTTTTAGAGATGTCCGGTCCTCTTCAACTGTACTGCCTAGTGAACTATTCCTTATCGCACTATCTACAGCCCTAGAGAACTTTTAGCGTATCTCTTCATTCCTTAGTCTTTCGTAGCCCACTTTCTTAAACTTCAGTCTACTCTTAATTACTAGTAAATTGCAATTTGAGTTCATATCTGCTCCTGAGTTCGCCTTACAATCCATTGAATATCTAATTTCGGAGGCCACTGAGAAATACGACGAAAATGCCCATAATTTTACTACACTGAAACACTATGATATTACTGATGAATTTAAGTTTTTTGCAAATAAATACGACTCTGTAATTATTAACAAGATTGTGACGTATGTCTAAAGAATTAATGTTAGGGTAGAGCGATTAATACTTGATGACAGAGTTAACAAAAAATATTTGAAGATCAGGGTGCATTGGAGAAAGTACGTTTAGCATGTAGTAATAAGTTAGGTCCATTTAGTTTGAGGCCTGATAAATCAGCCGGTGTTCCTTGGAGGAAATATAGTAGACGTAATCGTTTTAAATTTGTTACGTATTGCAAGCCACGATGTAACCTAAATGAAACTTTTCTGTATCTCCCTGTCTTCTCCAAGTATATCTCTTTTTCTTTTTTTTTGTGATTCTTGAACAGACTCTTCGCTATTGCTGAACTCAATTAGTCGTTCTCCTCTCTCATTCCTAGAACCAAGCCTATCTTATCCAGTGATTATTTCTTCTACTCCCTCCCCTATACCTGCATTCCATTCCCCCGTGACTATTAGATCACGTTTCCAGGTTGTTTTCCATTTAAACCCTCCCCGCTGCTTCTTACTTGTCCAAGCCAAAACAGAAACGCCGTTCGTTCATACTTCATACTGATAAACAGCCATTTTCGCTGAAAGAAAAAAGCTACGTCATTAACATTTTGGATTTGAAAAAAAAATGTCTGAACTATCTTTGCCTCGAGGTGCCTAACTGCTTCCTAAAGGTAAAACACATCCTGGTGGACAAATATGACTGTAGATAGCACTCGAAATTTTTATCACATGGAATACAATTATTCGGAATAACTGAAGAACTGATACCCTCGAAATAAATACTTTTCTTCACGAAACGTAGTTTTACGCTTTACTTAAGCATATGCTCAAATAGTTTACTACCGACTACAAGGCACATTTGCAGTCACCGCTCGAGAGATAGATGAACCGATGAAGTTTCGTTGGTCGTCTCTCAGGCGCTGCTGTGCATACCGATAAAATTTTATACTACGGTCGAAACCACGTCCTCCGAGTGTCTGATGTAGAAGCAGATGATAAGGGAGGAATTTATGTCTGTTAAAGATGCGAAAGACACTCGTCTGGCTGATCCCACATTCCTTGGCAATACGTATCGTGCCACTATGCTGACTGACAAGCCTCCTTGCCAAAACAGGTTCTTCATGTGCCCTGTCAGTTGCATTCTTTGTCTTAGTCCTCTGTCTGACGTTGAAGCTGCCGGTTCGCACCTATGATCTAATAATCCGTGCAAATGCCTTGCGCGACGAACAGTGACGATCAAGATAGACACCTTGTACCGCCATACCGTTTCGAGAGCATTTCTTTGACATTCGCCGTGTAAAAGTAGTGTGTCTAGGTTCTTATTGGTGTAGATGTCTGCATGCAAGAACTGTTGATGGAGAAACGACCTGCCCGCAGGCGAGACAGTCCCTGCTAGTTCAACAGTGCAGAAAAGTAAACAGTCGAAAGGCTTCGTACAATGACGTAGCCTGGCATAGGCGTGTTTACAATGCAATAGCCGATTCCGGCCGACATGCATTTCAGTTTCAGAATTATTCTGGGATTTTTTTGAAGACGTTTCAACCTCAAAATTAACAAGTAACTATTCAGTAGGTATTATTTTCAAAGTCTACCAACAGCACTGCAGTCGTCTCTTCATGCTCTTTCGGATGCTATTAAAAAGTATGCTATTATGTTTAAAAATCATAATTGCTACAATATTTCGATCAGTACAAGAGTTAAGTGAAGCCACTTTACCGTACAACGGAAGTACGTGCACTTTAGTATACTAGCATTGCTGAAAAAGTCGTTCGGATACCTGGAAGCATTCACGCAATAATAGGGGATTACGTTTTATGTGACTAACCCTCTATACAGGGTGTTACAAAAAGGTACGGGCAAACTTTCAGGAAACATTCCTCACACACAAAGAAAGAAAATATGTTATGCGGACATGTGTCCGGAAACGCTTACTTTCCATGTTAGAGCTCATTTTATTACTTCTCTTCAAATCACATTAATCATGGAATGGAAACACACAGCAACAGAACTTTCCAGCGTGACTTCAGACACTTTGTTACACGAAATGTTGAAACTGTCCTCCGTTAGCGAGGATACATGCATCCACCCTCCGTAGCATGGAATCCCTGATGCGCTGATGCAGCCCTGGAGAATGGCGTATTGTATCACAGCCGTCCACAATAGGAGCACGAAGAGTCTCTACGTTTGGTACCGAGGTTGCGAGACAAGAGCTTTGAGCTCTAACATGAAAATTAAGCGTTTCCGGACACATGTCCACGTAACATCTTTTCTTTATTTGTGTGTGAGGAATGTTTCCTGAAAGTTTGGCCGTACTTTTTTGTAACACCCTGTATAGTGGGTGATTCAGATGCCCTTACTGATGACGTTGTATGCAACCCGCACTACGTCTGTATCAATAACGGTATCCCGACAGGCGACAGCCACTTAATCGATGTAAGTTCTTTCTCAGAGCTTTGAGTGGCTGTTAGCAAGCAGTATCACACTGTAAAAAATGAAAGTGATGGTTAGCCATGCGTTACATGGCATTTTTGGACGAAGATATACCTTACTTCTGCAGTACTTATCCAAGTGTCTCCAATCTTTCTTCGCGTTATAACCGGCGTAGTCATACAGGTTTGGGACGTCTCTGTAAGTTTACTTCGTTTATAGTACTAAATCTTTCGTAAAGGCTTCAGAAACTGTACCTTATATAAAGTGTGTTTCACCATCGGCATCGACGAGATTAACAGCGCGGAAGTAGCAACTTTCTGGAAAATGACTCAATGTCCAAAATTAAAGCAACGAACCGCTACTTCTCCGTCTTGTGTCTAATTCACTGGCAACAGATGCCCGTAGAATCGTCTTCTGCACGGAAAATGGCATTCCGATTAACGGACAACCACGTCATGGGTAACGTCAGGGAACCTATCAAGTAGTGTTTTTCGGGTAGTACCACATCCACAATAGCTGTGTATACAGTCACAGACTGTGTGTAGCACAACCAAGACACCTACCAGAAGCTCTGTGGTGGAGGGCCATAAGAATAATGGAACCAGGACAGTCTGAAACTGATGAGATCCGATGGCTTAATGTGAATCGTTCTGTCGTTCCTTGGATGCGGCAACAATTTAGAGAGACCGAAACAGTACCCCAAAGACGAGGGCAGAACCGACTACGTGTGATATCAGAAAGAGAGGTCCGTTATTTGGATGAAAGGGCACGACGGCGCCGCCTCAGCCCTGCACAGCAACTGGCATCTGGCCTTGCAGAATCCACTGGACGTGTTGTATCGAGACAAATGTTGCCCAGAAGATTCGGCAAAGTGGCCTTTGTTGCTGGAGATCTGCTATGTGTGTACTTCTAGTGTGTCTTCACAGAGGGGAACATCTAGAGGGGAGTCGTCAACATGCCACCTGGGCGGTTGAACAGTGGGCCAATGTTCGTTTTACAGATGAGTCCCGATTTGGTCTGGAGATGCATTCGCATTTGGAGGGAACGTGAAATATGATTTTGGGATTCAAACATTACGGAGAGAGATCGATATCGAGTAGGTTCAGATGGTTCAAATGGCTCTCAGCACTGTGGGACTTAATTTCCGAGGTCGTCAGTCCCCTAGAACTTAGAACTACTAAAACCTAAAGACGTCACACACATCCATGCCCGAGGTAGGATTCGAACCTGCGACCGTAGCGGTCGCGCGTTTCCAGACTGTAGCACCTAGAACCGCTCGGCCACCTCGGTTGGCAATATCGAGTAGCATCCCTAATGTTGTGGGCAGGAGTTATGTTGACCATATGAACACATCTTCATGACATTGTATGGGTGAATCGGCAAGGTCTAATTGCTGTCAGGTATTGTGACGAGATCTTGAGAACTGATGTGCGGTTGTTGCGAGGTGGTGAACACCCCGACTTCAAATTGATGGACGATAGTGATCGACCTCATAGAGAAAGAGCAGTTTATGTTTTCTTGGAAACGGAAGATACTGCACGCAGGGCGTGGCCTGCCCGCTCTCCCGAACTGAATCCCATAGAACACTAGGAAGACGGGTTGGATCACTTCAGAATCCGACAATTACTCTCCAAGACTTGCGAGCAGCTCTCCACGAAGAATTGGCGTTATTGCCTCAACATGAGACTGATGACATCATTCACAGCATGCTCCGTCGTTGTCAGGCCTGTATTGCTACCAGACGTGGTCACACGTCTTACTGAGCACATTAACTATTTGTCGAAATGTGTGTGCAAATCCATAAAGTTGGAAAAAAAGGAAGAACATTTTTGTCTACCGTTATGCATACTGCGGCTGTTTACGTTGTGGTCTCTTTACATTGTTTCTACTTTACTATCACCTGTGGTAAAATAAACACAACCTTCCAAAATTTTTTGTTTGTGCTTTAATTTTGGACACCAGTGTCATCACCCTGTGGTCATAACGTTTTGATAATTACCTCGAAACAATGAAGTTGCGACCGTGGTGATGTTAGTCTTTCTCTAAATACCTAACTTTCAATGCGACACATTTTCGCAATGGTTGATGACATTGCCACGAAGTCTGCGTTCTACTTTTCTCGTGTTCGCTGTTGTTCTGGTATCATCAGAATTCTTCTTTATCCTTGCACATATATTCCACGAAGAGGTTTGTTGTTGACAATATCGATTCATTCAGGAGAAGCTGCAACAATCACTCAAGGAAGACCAGGCGAAAAAATTTTTATTAATTAGTATAACATATCCTTAAGCACTGTAGAGGAAAGTGCGCACTATTCAGTAGGTATTATTTTCATCAGCCTACCAACAGCACTGTGCGAACTGAATGACAAACTCTGAGTTTTCAGATCCGAAGTGATGGATTGCTTGAGGAACACTCCTTCTGTTCCGTATAGGAGTTCTTAGTGCCTCAGAACTTTTTAGGACAATGTACTGTTTATTTGTGTATTCTGTCACAGTTTTTCTCGTGTTTTATTGACGCTTTAGTTCTTTTATTTATAAATTTTATTATCATCATTCTGCAAACTATGTACTCACTTGTTTCATGACAAAGTAGCTTTGGTTTTCACTGTACCACAGCGCCTGATAAACATATAAATAAATAAATGTTCCTGTTTTAACCATATCTTCGCCGTTCTGGAAGTACCTGCCACGCAGTGGTTTGTTCATCCGACGAAGGAGGAAGAATTCACTGGGTGCTACGTAGGCTGAAAACAGAGGAAGAGGCAAAATTTGATGGCCCAAACAATGAGTTGGGGTGTTGTTCTGGAGTAAACACACTCTTGCTTGGACAGCTTGCCAGAACGCTTCGTCTCGACGGCCCCCCTTCATCTTGGTTGGAGATATCAGTAGTAATCTCCTATAAAGTTTTACCTTTTACGAGCAAAACCTTTTTGGATCACACCATGGCAGTCCCAAGAAACATTCAGCACCACCTTACTGTTGACGGTTGCGCCTTCATTTTTTTTGGGCGTTGGCGAATCTACGTGTTTCTACTGCTTGCTTTGCTCTTCCTCCTCGCTGTAATACTCACGTACCCAGCACTAGTCCATGGTGATGAGGCGGCTGAAGTATTCACCTGGCTTTGCCTGACACATCTGCAACAATTTCTCTGCTGTGCCCTTTTTGAGTGGGTTTGGGCAGTCGGGGAACCCAGCGTGTGACGACTTTTGTCGTGTTCAAAATGAGGCGCAGGACGTTGAAAACTCACTAGTGACTTGTATTCACATTTTACACTATGTTCTCATCTGTAATACGCCAGTCTTCGGTCATCACAGGCCGCACTTCTTTTGCGATTCCCTCCTCTTCACGGATAGGTGGTCTGACGTTAGTTCTGCGTCATTCAGACTAGTGTGACTACTGCGACACGTAACCAATGTGTCGTAGGATGGTGCAATATTGCCGCACACGTCCACCAGCTCAGAATGGATTTATGAAGTTCCAGCATACTGATGGAGGATAGGACCAGCAACTTGAGTATCAAATATCTTTAGTTCGTTCTAATATACGTCACCATTGTGATAATAATAATTTCTTTGTCGTGACTAGTTTCGGACCATCACATCCATTTACAACCCACAGCCTTAGACGTAAGAGCAATCGTACTGTCCACCAATGTACATGTGAGCAAGCAAATGTTCATTATTCGTCCTAGAAATCATTACTTGAATGAAACATGTTAAACTTCATGTGAGTATATAATGCGATTTCTTTCCAGTACAACGCAGTGAACTGCATGGTTATACTTACGACTAAGGCTATGGTTTGAAAACGAGTGTGATGCGCCGAAACTAGCCACGACAAAGAAATAACTATTATCACCACTGTGACGGATATTAGAAGTTAGTGAACATATCAAAATCGATTGCTGCAGCGTTGTTCCCCTTCAAATGCAGAAGAAGAATTACCGCACGATGCTCCAACTTGTAAATGTGCTCCACTTTTCAGTGTTCGCTCTTCTAACGATGTGGTACAGTACTGAGGCGCGGGCAGTTTAATTTCTACTGTTCTGCAACTCGGTTTACGCTCAGCTCCTAGATAAGTCTAAACAAATGTATCCATAAAGCCCCGCTGTCATTTCAAAAAGTTTCGGAAACTATTACAGAAAGCGAGTCGTCGTTTGTTTTAAAGCATTTGGCAGCTCTTGAAATTTTTTAGCATTTTGCTTTGTCGCAAATTTGACCTGGAGTGCACCAAAATGCTAGCAGACGAGGAGAAGGCGCAATATGTCATCTGGTATGCAGAATCCAGATCTGTGTTAGTGGTACTGCGGAATTAACGACGCAAGTATGAAAACGGACACAAAACACGTGAAGACATTCGTTATAGTCCGAAGCTTCACATTCGATCTGGCCAAATGTGCGATAGGGTGATAGGGCAAAACTATAACGCTCCTGGATGTGCTCGAGCAATTCCTGCTACCAGACATCGAAGAGCTACAGACGTCATCATCTTCCAGCGTGATGGTGCACCCACACTGA
The DNA here is from genome assembly GCF_021461395.2 of Schistocerca americana. Taxonomy (NCBI): domain Eukaryota; kingdom Metazoa; phylum Arthropoda; class Insecta; order Orthoptera; family Acrididae; genus Schistocerca; species Schistocerca americana. The sequence goes on from NC_060123.1 coordinate 137,055,741, forward strand.
AGTGCCGAATGACTTGTTTCCTGAGAGGTAGATTGGTCGTGATGGTGGCATCACATGGCCCTGCGTGCTCCCTTTATCACGCCATTAGACTTCTTTTTGTGGATTACGTCAAGGATCGCCCCGTGTAGACAACCAAAGTCAGTGAGACAACCAATAAAGAAATCAAAACTGTTGACGCTGCAATGCTGACACATGTGGTACTAGAACATAATCTTGATGTTCTGCGAGCCGGCAAATCAGCTCTGACAGCTACCAAGCATTCTACAACTAATCACTATGCTGTGTCAAGAGACAGAGCATATTTTCCAAGTTACGATTTTTTGAAACGATAGCGGGACGTTTTGGACATAATGTATAGTAACTGCAGCTATGGAGAAATGGTGACAATATAAACGGAATGTTTTTCAATTAAACAAGTAACTATACAACTAGATGAGTACCGTGGATCTTCATCGGTGGACTCACCGCCCACGGCCCTCCCCCTCCTATTGCGTGCAGAAGAAAGGCTGCACTCTCAATACGACCTGTATGCGCTATCAAAAGGGTTAAAGCTCAACCCATCCAAAACTCAAGCGGTACTGGTTCGTCATTCAAGACTCATTAGCCAGAAATGTGGGGAATCCGTATCATGTATAATGTTAAATGGGACAAATATCAACATCTCCCTTCAGCAAAGAGTCTAAGACTAATAATAGAGGGAAATCTAAATTGGACTGAGAACGCAACTGCAGTGTGCAAAAAGGCAAGGAGGAATAAGCGTGTCTCCATGCCATACAAAAGTATAAAAGCACTTCCCTTTTCCCAGGAGGTTATTGGATATAGGTTCCGCCTGGAACTGTTTATGAATGTCTGTGTTCCTTATACCTGTGATGTTGGGATCTTTGATCATATTTCACGATTACACACACGGTTATGTCTTATCAGTATACGAGTACACTGTCCCCATCTCTCTCCTCGACCTGAACACTCTTGTCTGAACAAAGTGGCAGGAACACCCGTTTCCATGAAAGCAAAGTCCTTTCTGTCCCACTGTATCGTTCAGCTACCGCCTCGAAGTCCTTCTCCGTGGCAGGAACCCGACTCTAGAATAACCTCCCACATTATTATTACATAAATGAATAACATCTCCAGCTTCAGCCACTGATGCAACAATAATGATTATCATTATCCCTGTAGGCCCCTTGCACTTATTACCCTTGTACACACTTCTCCTCAACCAGATTTTACTCATTTACCAGTATTCTTAGCTGGTATAGTCTCATTAAATTTTGATTCGCCAAAACTCGGTATATCAGAAAACATTTATGTTGTACACCTGTAAATCCTTTTTATATCTGCCACTAGCCTCATTGTTATTACTGTCATTATTTTGTCATTATTATTATTTCTTTCTTGTCTCAGACGTTATGTCTGGTTAAAAATGGAAAGTGACGTGGACCTTGATCAAGCGTGACTTCCTTTTAACTGTACGGTATATGTTACATTGCATTTAGGGACTTTCGGGTAATTGAACAAGTGTCAATAATTACAGATTTCTGTAGTTGTATATATAAGTTTGGATGTAGCTGTATTGCATTGATGTACTGGTGGATATTGTGTGGTATGACTCCTGTAGTTGATAGTATAATTGGTATAATGTCAACTTTATCCTGATGCCACATGTCCTTGAATTCCTCAGCCAGTTGGATGTATTTTTCAATTTTTTCTCCTGTTTTCTTTTGTATATTTGTTGTATTGGGTATGGATATTTCGATTAGTTGTGTTAATTTCTTCTTTTTATTGGTGAGTATGATGTCAGGTTTGTTATGTGGTGTTGTTTTATCTGTTATAATGGTTCTGTTCCAGTATAATTTGTATTCATCGTTCTCCAGTACATTTTGTGGTGCATACTTGTATGTGGGAACATGTTGTTTTGTAAGTTTATGTTGTAAGGCAAGCTGTTGATGTATTATTTTTGCTACATTGTCATGTCTTCTGGGGTATTCTGTATTTGCTAGTATTGTACACCCGCTTGTGATGTGATCTACTGTTTCTATTTGTTGTTTGCAAAGTCTGCATTTATCTGTTGTGGTATTGGGATCTTTAATAATATGCTTGCTGTAATATCTGGTGTTTATTGTTTGATCCTGTATTGCAATCATGAATCCTTCCGTCTCACTGTATATATTGCCTTTTCTTAGCCATGTGTTGGATGCGTCTTGATCGATGTGTGGCTGTGTTGGATGATACGGGTGCTTGCCATGTAGTGTTTTCTTTTTCCAATTTACTTTCTTCGTATATGTTGATGTTATGTGATCTAAAGGGTTGTAGAAGTGGTTATGAAGTTGCAGTGGTGTAGCCGATGTATTTATATGAGTGATTGCTTTGTGTATTTTGCTAGTTTCTGCTCGTTCTATAAAGAATTTTCTTAAATTGTCTACCTGTCCATAATTTAGGTTTTTTATGTCGATAAATCCCCTTCCTCCTTCCTTTCTGCTTAATGTGAATCTTTCAGTTGCTGAATGTATGTGATGTATTCTGTATTTGTGGCATTGTGATCGTGTAAGTGTATTGAGTGCTTCTAGGTCTGTGTTACTCCATTTCACTACTCCAAATGAGTAGGTCAATATTGGTACAGCATAAGTATTTATAGCTTTTGTCTTGTTTCTTGCTGTCAATTCTGTTTTCAGTATTTTTGTTAGTCTTTGTCTATATTTTTCTTTTAGTTCTTCTTCAATATTTGTATTATCTATTCCTATTTTTTGTCTGTATCCTAGATATTTATAGGCATCTGTTTTTTCCATCGCTTCTATGCAGTCGCTGTGGTTATCCAATATGTAATCTTTTTGTTTAGTGTGTTTTCCCTTGACTATGCTATTTTTCTTACATTTGTCTGTTCCAAAAGCCAGATTTATATCATTGCTGAATGCTTCTTTTATCTTTAGTAATTGGTTGAGTTGTTGATTTGTTGCTGCCAGTAGTTTTAGATCATCCATGTATAGCAGATGTGTGATTTTGTGTAGGTATGTTCCAGTAATATTGTATCCATAATTTGTATTATTTAGCATGTTGGATAGTGGGTACAGAGCAAGGCAGAACCAGAAAGGACTTAATGAGTCTCCTTGGTATATTCCACGCTTAATCTGTATTAGCTGTGATGTGATATTATTTGAATTTGTTTGGATATTAAATGTGGTTTTCCAATGTTTCATTACTGTGTTTAGGAACTGTATCAATTTAGGATCTACTTTGTATATTTCCAATATTTGTAGTAACCATGAGTGGGGTACACTATCAAAAGCTTTTTGGTAATCAATGTATGCACAGTGTAGCGACCTTTGTTTTGTTTTAGCTTGATATGTCACCTCTGCATCTATTATCAGTTGCTCTTTACATCCTCGTGCTCCTTTGCAACAGCCTTTTTGTTCTTCATTTATAATTTTGTTCTGTGTTGTATGTGTCATTAATTTATGTGTAATGACTGAAGTTAATATTTTGTATATTGTTGGTAGGCATGTTATGGGGCGATATTTAGCTGGGTTTGCTGTGTCTGCTTGATCTTTAGGTTTCAGATAAGTTACTCCGTGTGTAAGTGTATCAGGGAATGTGTATGGGTCTGCAATGTAACTGTTAAATAATTTAGTTAGATGTGAATGTGTTGAGGTGAATTTCTTTAGCCAGAAATTTGTTATTTCATCTTTTCCAGGGGCTTTCCAATAGTGAGTAGAAGTAATTACTTGGGTGACTTCATGTTGCAAAATTATCATTTCAGGCATTTGTGGTATCATCTTGTATCTATCTGTTTCTGCTTGTATCCACCGTTCATGCCTGTTATGTTGTACTGGGTTTGACCATATGTTGCTCCAGAAGTGTTCCATGTCTGTTATGTTTGGTGGAGTGTCTATTTTAATGTGTGTGTTATCTATTGTCTGGTAAAATTTCTTTTGGTTTGTGTTGAATGTTTGGTTTTGTTTCCTTCTATTTTCACTTTTTTTGTATCTTATAAGTCGTTTGGCCAATGCTTGTAATTTCTGCTTCTTTTCATCTAATTGCTCTATCACTTCTTGTTGTGAGATTTTACCTAACCTTTTTCGTTTTTTTCTGACATTTCATTTCTTATAAATTGTGTTAGCTGTCCGATGTCTTTTCTCAGTTTTTCTATTCTGATCTGTAGCCTGTGTTGCCATGCTGGTTTTGGGGGTTTCTTCTGTGTGTTGGTTGGTTCTGATCTCTGCGTAGTGTGTATGTTTAGTGTAATGAGTGCTCCTATATAAACCAGTAGTTGTAACTCTTCCATAGTTGTGTTTTCATTTACTTTGTTGTGTATGATTGTGTTGATAGTTTTTATTGTTGTTTCGACTTGTGGATTATTTGGCGGTCTATGCAAGAATGGTCTAATGTCTGTATTTGTGTCTTTGTATTCTATATATGTCAGCTGAAATTTTTCTTCTATATCTAACATGTGTGTCACTTCGTGTTCTATTTGTGCTTGTTCTGGTGGCTGTCTTAAGATTTCGTTTTCCTCCGAATATTTAATTGATGCGTGTTGTTCTTTGTTTGTTTGCTCTGGGATGTTTGAGTCCATTATTGTATTTTCTTCATCATCTTCTGATTGCACACTATTTTGTTCCAGTATTTGTTGTACTTGTTGTTGGATGTTTTCTACTTCTGACTGGGGTATCCTGTTATTTTTGATTATTACACGGATCTGATCAGCTAGTCGTTGTTCTGTTAAAAATTTTAATTCTGGGTATCTGGTAATAAATGTTGTGTATACTTGTGATCTGTATCCAGTTGTGTTGGTTCCTAGGTTTGTTACTTGGTAATAACAGAACATGAGGTGTCGATTAACTTCATCTGACCATCTCATCCTCTGTCTTTGTTTTCCTTCTAGGGTGGTTGCAGGAAGCATATCCTGCAAAACACCTCTATTTGGATTTGAATCATTTTCCAGTTGGCTAGCAGTGTCGTTACCATTGTGGGCGGGCATAGGGTTCAAGTGTCGTCCCCGACCATGACGGCGCTTGTCCGAGGCTTCTTTAGTTCTGTCCTGAACCAACTAATCACACTAAAAGGGGGTTAGCCCTATTAGTGGTTTGTTCTTTTCGTCGCCTTTTACGACTGGCAGAACATACCGGAGGCCTATTCTTTTCCCGGGCCTCCACGGGAAGTTATTATTATTATTATTATTATTATCACTGTTCGTGGCAACAGCAGTAGCACAAGTGCAGCCATTATTAACTTCATTAGTTCATAGTCAATGTTATGTACACATGTTGTCGACATGGACACTCAAATCGTTTTAATACCGTTTGTCAAATCAAAATTGTTATTTCTTAGGAATTTATGATGTAAAAAGTTACTGTATGTGTGAAACCCTGGACCGATGTGAGAGAGGGCGTTATAACCTAATCGGGTAAGATTAAATAAATAAATAAGGAAGGGTGCGCTCCAACTGCAGTCAGCCTGTAGACCGATCACTGGCTTGCGCCACAAGCTACCTGTCCACAAATGAAGTATTACGCAGTAACGGCAGTGATTATAGTGCGGTTGTGAGAATTGAACAACTGAGACACTCAAACAGCGAAACTGAAATTCCTAAAAAAATACCCAGCTATATATAGCCTTAAAGATGGAATAAGAAACGGATACATCTGTCGGAAATTAAAAACATTTAATATAAATGAGAAGATGGGTGAATAGAGAAGGAACTAGTGGTACTACCTCTTTCAAAAGGGAGACGATGGACATACGATAAAGTCGTCGCTGTGTAAATCGATTCACCGGAGACACGTTGGCCTTTTGAGGAAGAAATAATCGGTAGATGACCTGGGTATTCTTATGTGACCGTAACGAACCGCATGCTTCGCCATGAAAATGATAACGAATAGAAATCATAGGATAAATAAGCTGAAGAGGAACTATGTAAACTGCCATCGCCATTTACGTTCATACTCGTTTACGCAGTATTTTTGTTTCTAGTGTTTGCTGAGATCACACAGGAAAACGATGATACATCTCAAGAGTCACGAAATCACTGTAGTGTTAGCATGTTCACACTTCAGACAGTCGTTTTTTACTGACGAGAGATAACATTTTTCGGGGCGATAATTCGAGCCCCACAGCATTTCCACTGCTGGAATTTTCCAAGTTTGGCTCGGTGTGCGTGAGAATAACACGTAGTTCATGGGTCCCTGTGTTGGCAGAATTTTATACTACGGAGCTATTTTCCGGTATAGTCCTTTCCTCCAACGTCCTTCGGAGAATCAGAGTAACTTCCTTCCGAGGAGTGGTTTGAAAATACCACTGAACTGCATTCGAGGATGGTATGTTGAAAGGTGCCTGTTGGATTCATTTCATGTTAATTTCTTAAATATGTTGTCATTTACGGCATAAATTCCTCTTCTAAATTTACTGTGGTGTTTCTGACAATCTGGGAGGAGACTCAGCAGTGGAACGTGTTACTTTTACACATAAACAAGAACGATCTGTCACACTACTACACTTTAAAACACAGTTTATACGTAATTCATGTCACACAATCTCATACGGAATCTACATCTGCTTTCTTTTATATACTCTATATGATAAGATACTGTCATCCCCCTTCCCTTCTGTGTGAGAGGATGAATGAGCAAATGTATTTCTAGTTGCATGCTTGATGGTAGCAGACAAGCCTGTCTGCTAGAGAACAGTAGGACCAACGTCGGAACAGGTAGCTATGCTTTCTAGAAGCAAAGAGGATTCTATTCTTAGTATGGTCCTGTCCGTCCCTTGTCATGTTGGTATAGGGAGCTGCCTCTCTGGTCACTTCCGTTTGTATCTGTTAAGCACGCTCGGTAGGGGCCCAGGTCAGTCTGTCCGCGGCGAGAGACTGAAGTGGTAAGATCTCCGGCTAAGCGCGTCTCTGCTACGTCCGTAGGACAATGGATTTCTTAAGATCAGCCTAACTGAAAATTTAATCACCTTTATTTCAGGTTTAGCTCTAAAATATCTAATGTTATCTTAAATTGCAACGCAGTGTAATTCGAGTGTGAAGTTCAGAATATCTTCCGGTAGTTGCTTTGTCACTACTTTGTGAGTAAAGTGGAACCACGTGTTGATGATCCGTAACCATAACTAAGATCATCAATCTTAAATGCGAATGTGCGTGAGATTATAACGTCTCGTCTTGACAATATTTTCCAATATAGCAACTTTTCTTTATGTTCAACCCACGTGGGGTGTACTTTGTGAGACCAGTACCACGAGCGTATACAATTTTTTGACCTATCTGGTTAATAGTAAGACGATAGTAACCAGTTCGAGGTTTTTCTTTTGTAAATTGCGTTTCGATGTAATTTATTTTAATTATCAAAATTATTGTGGAGTTACACTCTTTGTGTAAACCAAGTTGACCACGTGAAGCATGTGGTGTAAGCATCAAAGTAGCCCTCAGCTATTCTTTTCGGGAAGATTTCACAGAGAGTTAGTATGAATTTAGTATACCACTGCGGTAATTTCACGACGGGCAGGATTGCGCTACGAACGTAACTTCTTTGGGTGAAAAATGAATCGGTTGGTTGTGGTTAATTTCCTCTTGGATATGTTTCAACGTTCATCGTGTGTTATTTTATGAATGCGGTGTTGTATGTAGTCTCCCAATCTTGGCTCCCTATTTGATATGTTCCGTAAGATTACAAACTCACATTTTCACAATCCTAAATAAGGCACAAGTTTAGTTATGAACCAAGTTTAATATGCTGAAATTTTAACGGAGCAATGATCAATGTTAAAATAAATGTCCAAATATAAACTGATTTACTTCTTTTTATTTAAATTGTGTTTTTATATATATATCACCCGTTATCGTAAGATGAGTACTAAAAGATTGTAATTAATGTTAGCCTGGTTGGGAATTTGGCAAGCTAGACTGGATATCTGGTGAAACAGTTGCGCAGTAATGAAAGGTTAACTTCCTCAGATAGCTCACAGCTTTTAACCCACTTTTATGGTCTTGAGTATCAGCACCGCTTTCAGAACAAATTAATGCAACAACATCACAATGTGTCGACTGACAGATTTAGTTTTTTTTTGGATGCGGCAGGCAGCCTGCACCTTAGGACATGGGGGACTGCTGTGTTGTGCTAAAGAAAAAAAAATCCAAAAAACAGGACGCAGCGTGTGGCGAGGAAGAGGCAAGGCGCTCAGCTCCGGCCCTCACTGTTCGTAGCTTCTGCAGTCCTCAATTGCGGCTGCGGCCGCTTCGGGCAGTCAACCCCATTTCCGCCGTCGGACGCAACACCTTGCATTTAATGTCATTCCTGCTTTGCCTAGTTCCAAGTTATCATACGGCGGCCGGTTTGTTCTATAATTATTCAATCATCCGCGCAGTTTATTAGCGGTAATTTGCGCAATGTATGGCATCAGCGAGAGCTGCTGAACACAAGTTTGCGCTAATGACCGGTTTCTGGGTGGGTAAAAGCGGGCAGACCGCAGAAGGGACCGGGCCCTGGGGGTCACCAATTATCCCCACTGGTATTACACGCGCGCACCTCTCCAAGGCTTTCTTTTTTTTATCGGCTGTGTGTCCTCCGTCGCTCTACTCGCAACTGATTCTTCACTCATTCAGGACATGGCTTTCCAGTCGGTAGGGAGTGTATTAATTAAAATTCGTTGAAGTTGTAGTGGAGATCTAAAGTTTGATAATCTGTTTACAGAGAAGCACTAAGCCAACGTCGGCTGATTCACGCATGAGTTGGCGCAAGCTTTCATCTGTAGCGCCTCTAGGCTTTAAGGACAGATATTGATCACAAGAAAAATGAGTTTGAATGTAGAGAGATAGCAAAAAGCAGATTCGCATCCATCTTGAGTGTCTTAATGCCGTGCAGCACGTCAAATCAAACAGGCATATTAAACTCGTTTTACATGTTGATCTCTGCTTACATGGACATCTCCATACTTGCGATCTACACGCACAGACGCACACACACACACACACACACACACACACATGTATCTTTGAAAAACCTGTTTCAAAGCTTCATCTTGTCACTCTCCAGAACTCCAGAAGAGTTGCTCCACGTACGTAGCTGGCCTCCAACTCCTTGAAGAAAAAATTTCGTGAACAGTTTCAAAGCTAAAGTCAGAAAGCCGTTTCTGTTAAGAATGTTTCGTTCTGGAGTGTAGTAAGCGTTGTTATGATACTTAACGAATATGAAATCTCTATGCTGGACTGAGACCCGACCCATAACTTTCTCCTTCACAGGCAGCACTTTTACCAAACGAGCTATCCGAGCAGGCCTCAAAGTTCAAGTAAGAAATGTGTGACAACTCGCAAATGTTTGAGACAATTACTATTTCTCTGTAGTTTAAGAAATCGCATTCACTTCAAGTAGTACTGCCTAATCACTTAAGTTTAAGCTTAATTTCGTTCATCACAATGGGTGGTTTTGGAAAGTCTGCAGTTGTGTTATTCATGATTCAAATAAATTCAAATAATAAAAAACTGCACCAGTTACGTATTTTTTCACGCTTAACGCAATTCGTTCTGAGAATTTATTATCATTCTTCAAGTGCATTTGTTTACCTAAATATTTTTTGTGCCATCGCATGCCTCTCTTGCATTGTAGTGGTCTTTTTGAGGTTACACTGCAATCGAAAAATGGGACAAAATGAATCTTGGAATGTTTTTATATGTTAACGTTGAAGATGGTATTTTTGTTTGTATACTTACAAGTACTGTGCCTGCTCCATTACACAGAATAACATGCACAGGCAAATCATCACTTACACTATTTGTTTTTGTAATCAAAACCTGCTACAGACATATTACGACACTATGATTTCACAAAGAACTTGCACACAGTCAGGGGTGTTACATTTTTTTGTGGATTACATTGAAATTTCAAAATTGCCAATTATAAAATTGTATAATGATCGATTACATTCATTCTCTCTCTCTCTCTCCTTCTCTCTCCCTCTCTCCCCCTCTCTCTCCTTCTCTCTCCCTCTCTCTATAGGAGAAAATGTACATATTTATGAAACTTACTACAGTTACAATATGCAAGAGGAAGATTTGAAACAATTAATTGATTCGCTATCTAGTCTGTCATTGACAAGATTTTCTCCTTACTTTTGTGCTGTACAAAAATTTCAAGCTCTTCCACAAAATCCATTGTATGTGATTTTGCGTAGTGATGGAATAGCTTAAGATCTCCTATGTTTTCAAATGGGTCTCCAGTGTTTGTGTGCTGCTATTGCTGATTTTGTAAATTGGTTATGTGTGTAACAGCTGATGTGTTCAGTGTATCTAATTCGAAAGTTCCTGCCAGTTTTTCCAATGCAGGAGCTTGAGCAAGCTCTACACCTGATTATGCGTATTCCTGAGTCTGAGAATTTATGTTTTTTATTGTTTAAGTGTGTACTAATTTGTGTTGCAGTTTTCTGTTTGTAGAAAAAAGCTACTTCATTGTATGTGACCAAAGTAGGTTTGTTATTTTTTGTGAAATGTTACCTACGTAAGGTATGTTGGTTCTATTATTGGTTCCTTCTAGAGAAACAAGCATTTTTTTTCTTTTTTGTTACTTTTTTTGCGTTTTGTCTATTGCTGATTGAGGACGTTGTCAGCTACTGCAGTCTACTAAGTGATGTCTGCTTCTTCCTCCCTGTCTTCTTTGTTCATTGGGTTTCTGTTTGCTGTGTGTACCACCGTTTTGTATGCAGCTTTCTTGTGTACGTCTGGGTGACATGATGTGGCAGGTATTGTGTTGCTGGAAGTTGGCTTTTTTCTGTATGTCTTGAAATTGTGCCTGTTGTTCCGATTTTCTATGAAAAAATTCAGAAAATTAGAGTTATTATTTTTTTTAGTCTTCAGCTGTGATATTTATTTTCTTCTGTACATTATTAATCAAATTTATGATGATATTGATGTCCTTCGTGTCACCTTTGAGTAAAATTAAGCTGTCTGCTACAACTTTTTTTAGTATTTTTTAAGCAGGGTTCCTGACTGCTGAATATTTTCTGTTCTAGGTGGTATATGAAAATATCTGCTATTGTGTGTAGGCCTATATTCTCTGTAGCAGTTTTCGATTATAAAAACAAACAGCGTAAGTGATGATATGCGTGTGTGTAATATTCTGTGTAGTGGAGGAAGCACAATACTTGTTAGCAGACAAGCAAAATTACTATCTGTAACATTAGCAAATGAAAACATTTCAAGAACCGTTTTATCCGATTTTCCGATTGCAGTATAACCTCACAAAGATGAATACCACTCAAGAGTGGCAGGAAATCACACATGGAAACGCCATGAAACATTTTATGTAAACAAATGCATTTGAAAATGAGAGCAAATTCTCACAAAGCTTTGTTCTCAGCAGCTTTCCATTATTCGAATCATAATTGTAATATACTTCACAACAACAATAATCTATTATTATCTCCACCAGTAGAGCAAATGAGCCTTTGGTTCACATTACCAAAGAAACCAGAAACACGGATTGTTTTTCCCGCTTCAGAAACTGTGTTGTGGCTGTGCTGGTGGTTCAGGTGGTAGAGTGTGGCTACAGAATATGCCGATACCCTTTTCTTTTCTTTTTTTTCAGTGCGACCGTGGCAAATTGCTTTCGGCACAAGAACAACGTTACAAGAAAAAATCGTGCCGTATGACTAAGAGAAGTTGTTATTGATGACATTTTCTTTTTGTTAAATTGGTATAGGCTGCACAATCCCTTAAATGAGGTGTCAGCTTGATTTAAGAAATGGAAAACCGAGATGTCATAAAAGACTGGTTTTTGAATGGCTCATCTCGAACTCAAATTCATCAAATATAAATAAGCAATCTAATGGTTCATTTGTAACAGTTTAAAAATGCACGGCCAAATTCAAATGTGACTGTATTTCTCTCGACGATACTCCACATCAAGTCTATCGCAAAATTGCTGCCACAGATGCAAACATAAAGAATGTGCAAAATATACAATTCGAAGATCGGCCGTTAAAGGTGTATGGAATTCCTGGCGCCATCCACGTTTCAGGAACAAGGCAAAGGTAATATCTTGGTTCAAGAAACCGTAACGCAAAGACTGTAACATTTGCAGAGGTAAATTTCTCCTAAATCTGATACATAAATAAGATGAAAGTATGTTAAACAATAAATTTCAGAGGAACGTAAATACTTCACTGGAGAGGAAAGAAGTGGATTCGTAAGAGAAATGTCAGTTACAAATAAGATGTTCATTTCGAAGTAATTAGTAACTTAACGAGGGAAACTTACACGCATACTGTTTTAATCTGTTTCAATGACAATGCTGATGGGACTAAACCCTGTTCAGAACGAACGGCTCTGTTGTCGACTAAAAAACTTTAACCTCATCGATTACCTCTTAATTTCAGGATTTATTGTGTTACAGGGACTGAAAGTTTTTTTTTCCCTCTTCAGTCAAGGATTGCTCTTCTCGATAACAAGACGAGTTAGTTTTTCGTGTTGTTATTGTTGTGGTCTTCAGTCCTGAGACTGGTTTGATGCGGGTCTCCATGATACTCTATCCTGTGCAAGCTTCTTTATCTCCCAGTACCTACTGCAACCTACATCCTTCTGAATCTGCTTAGTGTATTCATCTCTTGGTCTCCCTCTACGATTTTTACCCTCCACGCTGCCTTCCAATACTAAATTGGTGATCCCTCGATGTCTCAGAACATGTCCTACCAACCGATCCCTTCTTCTAGTCAAGTTGTGCCACAAGCTCCTCTTCTCCCCAATTCTACTCAATACCTCCTCATTAGTTATGTGATCAACCCATCTAATCTTCAGCATTCTTCTGTAGCATCACATTTCGAAAGCTTCTATTCTCTTATTGTCTAAACTATTTATCGTCCACGTTTCACTTCCATACATGGCTACACTCCACACAAATACTTTCAGAAACGACTTCCTGACATTTAAATCTATACTCGATGTTAACAAATTTCTCTTCTTAAGAAACGCTTTCCTTGCCGTTGCCAGTCTACATTTTATATCCCCTCTACTTCGACCATCATCAGTTAATTTGCTCCCCAAATAGCAAAACTCCTTTACTACTTTAAGTGTGTCATTTCCTAATCTAATTCCCTCACCATCACCCGACTTAATTCGACTACATTCCATTATCCTCGTTTAGCTTTTGTAGATGTTCATCTTATACCCTCCTTTCAGGACACTGTCCATTCCGATCAACTGCTCTTCCAAGTCCTTTGCTGTCTCTGACAGAATTACAATGTCATCGGCGAACCTCAACGTTTTTATTTCTTCTCCATGGATTTTAATATCTACTCCGAATTTTTCTTTTGTTTCCTTCCCTGCTTGCTCAATATACAGATTGAATAACATCGGGGAGAGGCTACAACTCTGTCTCACTCCCTTCCCAACCACTGCTTCCCTTTCATACCCCTCGACTCTTATAACTGTCATCTGGTTTCTGCATAAATTGTAAATAGCGTTTCGCTCTCTGTGTTTTACCCCTGCCACCTTCAAAATTTTAAAGAGAGTGTTCCAATCAACATTGTCAAAAGCTTTCTCTAAGTCTACAAATGCTAGAAACGTAGGTTTGCCTTTCCTTAATCTAGCTTCCAAGATAAGTCGTAGGGTCAGTATTGCCTCACGTGTTCCAACATTTCTACGGAATCCAAACTGATCTTCCCAGAGGTCGGCTTCTATCAGTTTTTCCATTCCTCTGTAAAGAATTTGCGTTAGTATTTTGCAGCTGTGACTTATTAAACCGATAGTTCGGTAATTTTCACATCTGTCAACACCTGCTTTCTTTGGGATTGTGATTATTATATTCTTCTTGAAGTCTAAGGGTATTTCGCCTGTCTCATACATCTTGCTCACCAGATGGTAGAGTATTATCAGGGCTGGCTCTCCAAAGGCTGTCAGTAGTTCTAATGGAATGTTATCTACTCCCGGAGCCTTGTTTCGACTAGCGTCTTTGAGTGCTCTGTCAAACTCTTCACGCAGTATCATATCTCCCATTTCATCTTCATCTACATCCTCTTCCATTTGCATAATATTGTCCTCAAGTACATCGCCCTTGTATAGGCCCTCTATATACTCCTTCCACCTTTCTGCTTTCCCTTCTTTGCTTAGAACTGGGTTTCCATCTGAGCTCTTGATATTCATACAAGTGGTTCTCTTTTCTCCAAAGGTCTCTTTAATTTTCCTGTAGGCAGTATCTATCTTACCCCTAGTGAGATAAGCCTCTACATCCTTACATTTGTCTTCTAGCCATCCCTGCTTAGCCATTTTGCGCTTCCTGTCGATATCATTTTTGAGACGTTTGTATTCGTGAGCGGTTGGAATCCACAATGGCTAGTGTCGTTGGTTTATGTGCATGTGAAATACTTTTTTTTTTTTTTTTGATTGAAAAATAAGACGCCTGGGTGACCATCAAAAACTACACTTTGAAATGGCTGTGTTTAAAGCTACGAAAACAGTGTTCCCGAAACACCCTTTCTCTTTTCAATTTTCACTTTAACCAATGTTTGTGGAAGAAAGCAAGAACACGGGTTAATAGACGAATACAGGGATAGAGAACAAGTCCTGTTGTTCTGCCGCAAGTCCTGCAGTAGTTGCACATCTTCCGCCAAACCGCGCTGATGAAGTGGAGGAAATGTCCGTTGAAGAAAAGGTCATGAAATTCGCCGACTGTATGGTCAATCAGAAGATGGGAATCCTAATATACCAACGACAGAGAACGACAAATGGTGACGAAGGTTAGCATACGAAACTAAACCGCTCAGTAAATAATATCTAGACGCCCATTTTCTGATAAATAAGTTAAAACAAACAGAAATATCTATATTCCCAGTAAAAAAAAAGAATAAAGAGGAAATTATGCCATATCTTAGTGGTGAAATCTAGATAGTTTGGTCTGGGAACAAGCATGTAGGGGGACTAGTCTTGGACAGGAATGAATTTAGTACAGTAGTTCATGATGGGACACACCTTACGTAGTCTACAGACTCTGTAAGAAAACGTCTAAAGAAACAGCGACTACTGCAGACTAGGTGGTAGAAACTTCACCTACTGGAACTGGTTTCCTCCAAACAGAGAGCTCAGCGTCATAACCGAACTCTTCGCCGTTGCCAACCTCTGCCTCAACAATAGGTCAGCTCACTTCAATTCCTTGTCTGTTTTCCTTCGATGTTTTTGGGATTTTGGACCACGATTATTTCGCATTTAATCACACACACACACACACACACACACACACACACACACACACACACACTACGATGCTAACGAAAACTGCACCTTTCTTACACAACACTACCACTATTGAATTCTTTTGCCAAAGTTGGAATTCGGCGTCACGTATACAGTTATCAAAAAAATTAGCACTGTGGAACTTAACAGCTGAGGTCATCAGTTCCCTAGAACTTAGAACTACGTAAACCTAACTAACCCAAGGACATCACATACATCCATGCCCGAGGCAGGATTCGAACCTGCGACCGTAGCGGTCGCGCGGTTCCGGACTGTAGCGCCTAGAACCGCTCGACCACACCTGTCCGGCTGCAATTATCACCACAGAGACCGACCTACATTCGATAACCTTCGTATATGAGTATAATATAACATATATTATAGAACGGTGGTGTAACGTAGTGGTTAAGGTATATCCCTGATGTGCGGAAAGCTGCATGTTCGAATCTCGTCACATGGTTAATTTTTTTTTAATATTATCAAAATACCTTTACTATTAAACTTCCTGGCAGATTAAAACTGTGTGCCCGACCGAGACTTGAACTCATTTTTATACAATACTTTGGTAGAAATGTATTCTTTTAAAACTAGTACTTTGCCGCCTCATTTTCGTCACCGTACTGACTGTTTTTGCTCTTATGTTTTCTTCCTGTCATTCTTTTTTCGTTTGGAATCTGCATGTGTCGTGTATAACCTCTAACGAGTAATGTTCATCGTTTGGTAAAGTGACAGCCCGTGTAGCCAACGTGAGAATAGTTTCAGATAACCAACGAAAGCGAGAAATTACAGTTTCATTCCAACGTTCAAAGTGAAATATTTCTTTTGAGATAGGCCACAGAGGTTAGCTTTTACCGCCACGAAAAAAGCGAGTGTGATTAATAGTTTTGCCGCAGATTGTTGACTTCCGTTTCCTCGGATACATTTCACATCATGAGGTTGTGGTTAGATTTGTACATGAGTTTAAATTCAAGTCTGAAAAGTGCGTCGTCTTCGCAGTTCAGTCACAGGACACTTATAATCAACTGCTGACGAAGCATCTCGCATTCCCGCCATACATCACAGCGTCCACTCCCAACATAGCTCGGCGTTAGATGTTAAGTAACAGCACATGTGAAGTGACCCACCGTGTTTGTGTGTTGCCTGTAACCGAGCGATAGCCTGTAGCCGATGTGGCAACTCTGTAGCCGCAAGTGTCAGACATCAGCTAACAACCAATTTTAATCGGGCTATAACGTCAGAGTCAGCGACAAACAGCTCAAATCGACCAAGGTCCTGGACTCAATCGAATCCCTTTCAGATTTTAGTACAGGTTTTCCAGCTGTTACTCTTTCCCTACACCATAATATGCAATAGAGTTTTCAAAGAAAAAAAAACAATGTTTTCCAGTTCTTGGAAGCAGGCATAGTCCGCATCTACCTACAAAAAGGGCAGCAGAACAGACCCGGATACATTGTCGTCCAGTGTCGCGGATATCCGTCTGTTGTACAAATAGAAAACACATTCTGAGCTCAGTGATAATGAGGTGTCTCAAATAGCGTGACCTCCTCCGTGCCGAGCAGCATCGTTCGAAAAATATAGGTTATGTCAAACATAACTTGCGCTTTTCTCACACGTCATCCAGAAAGCCTTAGGTCAACGCATTCAGACAGATGTAGCACTTCAAAATGGTCAAATGGTTCAAATGGTTGAAATGGCTCTGAGCACTTTGGGTTTTAACAGCTGAGGTCATCAGTCCCCTAGAACTTAGAACTACTTAAACCTAACCAACCTAAGGACATTACACACATCCATGCCCGAAGCAGGATTAGAACTTGCGACCGTAGCAGTCGCGCGGTTCCGTACTGAAGCGCCTAGAACCGCTCCGCCACAGCGGCCGGCGATGCAGCACTTTTTGACTTCAAAAAAGCATTTAACTCAGCACTACATGAATGTATATAATTGAAAACACGGTCATGTGAGGTATATGACTGGAAGAATCAGCAAAGACCAACTGAATGAGGATGCATAAGACAATGGAAACCGTTACATTGAAGACACATAAGGCGTATCCACATAGGAATGTGACCTGCAGTTGAAAAAGTGACATGATGATCTCTCCATTGGAAGAAAGATTCCAGATTTGTCACCCATTTGGATCACTGGAAGGGGACTGCCAAATGAGAGGTGACGATGACAAAAAGGTGGAATAACCAACAAAAGGGTAGCACTGTACGAAATGTACCGTGAAACCCCAGAAATTTGAAAGTGATATGGAAGCTAGAAAATTTGGAAGGAAAAATGCAAAGGCTTAGTCTAGATATAGTGGAGGCCAGTGAAGTGAAGTCGAAAGAAAATAATGACTTCTGGGCTGCCGAACATACGATAATATCAACAGCAGAAGAAAATACTATAATGGGAGTGGTATGCATTATGAATAAAAACGTAGACTAGAAAGTGAGTTAATGTGAAAAGTTCAGTGATAGGATTGTTCTCAAGAGAGTCGACGGCAAACAAACACCGGCAACAATTGTTCAGGTGATAGACAAGCCGACTTCGCAAGCAGATAATTAAGTGATAAAGTATATAAAGATATTGAAATGGCAATTAGTATATAAAATCAGATAAAAATCTAATAATGTGGGCTTGGCAGTAGGAAGCCTAACTGAGTTCTGCAACAAATTACAGCAAATAATAGTGAATACTCTGATCAACAGTCACATAAGGTGGAGGTATCCTTGAAAAAGGGCTGGAGCCACAGGAAAATTCCAGTTGCATTACACTATGGTAAGACAGAGATTCCGAAATCAGATACTGGATTGCAATGCGTATCCAGGAGCAGATACAGACTCAGATCAAAATTTAGTATTGATGAAGAATAGACTGAAGTGTAAGAGAATCTTCCGGAAGAATCAGTGTGGAAGTAAGTGGGATGCCGAAATACTGAGGAATGGTAAGACGCGTTTGAAGTTTGCTTGAGATGTCGGAAGTGCGATGAGGAATACCACAGTAGGCAGTTCAGTAGCGCACATTTCTAAAAAGAGCAATCACAAATATTGGACAGACAAACACAGGTACAAGTAATGAAACTGCGAAGGAAGCTTGGGTAACACAAGAAATACTCCAGTTGATTGAAGGAAGAATGAAGTACAAAAATGTTTAGGAAAAGACAGGAATACACCAATATAAATCCTTCAGAAACGAAATAAATAGGAAGTGCAGGTACGGCAAGGCAAAATGGCTACAGGAAAAATATGAAGAAATCCAAAAACAAATGAAAGTCGGAAGGACTGACTCAGCATACAGAAAAGTCAAAGCAGCCTTTGGTGAAATTAAAAGCAAGGGTGGTAACATTACGAGTGCACTGTGAATCCCACTGTTAAACGCAAAGGACAAGGCGTCTATGTGGAATGAGTCCACTGAAGGCCTCTAAGGGGGGGAAGAATTGTCTGATGACGTGAGAGAAGAGACAGGAATCAATAAGGAAGACGTAGGGGAGCCAGCATTAGAAACAGAATTTAAATGAGCTTTGGATAACTTGCTATCAAATAAGGCAGAGTGGATACATAACGTTTCCATGGAATTTCTTAAACCATTGGAAAGAGAGCAGTAAACAAACGATATTCACGTTGGTCTGTAGACTCTACGAGGCAGAAGAAATACCATTAGATTTCGGAAATATATCATTCACAAAATCCAGAAGATAAAAAGAGAAGATAAGTATGAAAACTGCCGCACAATCAGCTTTACAGGCTATGTATCCAAGATATATATATATATAAAAGGATGTAAAAGAAAATTTAGGATCTGTTAGATGACGACCAGTTTGGCTTTAGGAAAGGTAGAGGCACCAGAGAGGCAGCACTGACGTTGCGTTTGATAATATAAGCAAGACTGAACAAAAATCAAGACACGTTCATAGGATTTATCGACCCGGAGAAAGCTTTCGACAATGTCAAATGATACAAGATGTTTGATATTCTGAGAAAAAAGGAGTAAACTGTAGGGAAAGACGGATAGTATACAATATGCACAAGAACCAAGAGGGAACAACAAGACTGGAATACTGAGAACGAAGTGCTCAAATGAGAAAGACTGTAAGACAGTGATGTAGATTTTCTCCCCCATTCTTCAGTATACAGGTATACATCTAAGAAGCAATGACAGAAGTAAATGAAAGATTTAAGAGCAGAATTAAAGTTGAGAGTCAAAGAACATCAGTGACAAGATTTGCTGCTGATTCTGAAATTTGAATGGAAATGAAGAAGAATTACAGGATCCATTGAATGTAATGAACAGTGTTATAAATATAGTATATGTCCCGAGTGTAAACCGAAGAAAAACGAAAGTAATGAGAAGTAACAGAAACGAGAGTAGCGAGAAACTTAACATCAGAGTTGATTATCACGAAATCGACAAAGTTAAGGAATTCTGCTACCTTGGAAGCAAAGTATTCCTCGACGGACGAAACGAGGAGAATGAGAAAAGCAGAATAGCACAGACAAAGAGGGCGTTCCTGGCGAGAAGTCTAAAAGTTATAAAAATCTTAATATGAGGAAGAAATTTCTGAGAATTTACGTTTGGAACCCAGCATTGTATGGCAGCGAATCATGTACTGTGAGAAAACCGAAATAGAAGAGGATTGAAGCGTTGCTACAAAAGAATGTTGAAAATTAGGTGGACTGGTAAGGAAAGAATGAGGAGATTCTCCGCAAAAACGGCGAAGAAAGTAATATATGGAATAAATCCAAAATAATAGTTGAGGACGTAGGGTAAAAGAGTTACTTCAAGCGTGTCCTGGGTAGTCTGCCGGAACTGTTGCTAATCATATTGTATATAAATGACGTGGGAAACAACGTTAATAGTAGCTTCAGACTTCTTGCTGATGAGGAAATAATCGGTAATGAAACACTGTCTGAAAGAAAGATACACAAATGTTCATCCAGATCTTGATAATTTCTCAAAGTGGTGTTGTCAACTTCCTTTAGATGTTGACAACTCTAAAGCTGTACGCTATTGTAGAAACATATATCCTATAACTACAATATCAATGAGTCACAATGGGTTACTCTAGTTCATGCAGTTAGCTGAGTGTAACAATTCGTAAGAATACGAAATGGAACGAACGCATTGACTTAATCATAGGTAAGGCAGGTGCCAGACGTCGATGACTTAGGAAACACTCCAAAGTCCCAGCTAAAAATACTTAACAGGTTTGCGGGACCTTTATCAAATAACACCAACATGTGATGTTGAACGTGACAAAGGACGAAAGCACGATTGGTAAAAAATTGATTTCACTACTTCGTGAAGATAGCGAAAAGTATGGACTGACAGAAGCTTGAAGCTCGACATGAATTATGCTACGACAGTCTATTTGCAAAATGTGAGGAACCATTTTTAAGATTTTAGAAACACGTGTCGCTTCCCTAGAGACGACTAGACAACTGTAGTGCTCGCAGAGGCATTTAAGCGGCACTTTTTCCGCGCTGAATATGCAAATCTTATGACAATAAGCCCTAGTACGAGGTACGGTAGGAAGTAAGCACTACTACGCACTTCACAATGGTTTGCAGAATTAGATGTAGAACTACATTACAGAGTCATAAATCAAACTTTGAGTACGATAACTTTTGGTTTTTTCCTAGTAATCAGCTCAGTATATTTGACGTCCGTTGCGCACATGATACACAGCCAGCTACTTTCCGTGGGTCTCTCAACAGGACAGGCAAGTCATGCTCAGTCACGTGTAGCGCCACTATTACACGGCGTCTGGCTTTCGTTTAACAGCGGAATTGTCGTGGAACGTAGCTACGAAAAATTCGCTATGGGAACGGAAAGAAAATTAGGTTACAATAGGCAACTCTCGACTTAGAAAACATCACTCAGCTCATTGCGATCAAATTATAATGGTGTATACCATGGACGAGGATTGTTAGTAGTAATTTTACAGACCTTTAGCTATTCGACATAGCCTAAACGGTTTTCAATATTTTCTACGATAGTTGTGAAAGTTTATAAGATAATGGCAGCTCCAATACTTGTTTACGGAAGTGAATCATGGATGTAAGTAAACGTCAAAAGTTCGCATACAAGCAACAGAGATGAGATTCCTAAGAGCAGTAAAGGGGTGCACAAGAGTCGACTGATTTGGAAATACGGAAATTAGGGAAAAACCGAATATATTCAACATCCTCAATAAAATACAAGAAAATAGGAGAAATTGAAATGAACATATCGAAAGATTGAGTGGAGAAAGCTAACCTCTCCAGATACGACGATTTAAGCCAGAATCGAGAAGAAGTCAAGAAAAACCGAAGACGCGATGGGTACTTGTAACAGGCAAATAAAAAAAAAGCCTAATACTTGAGCGAAGATTATGATGATTATGATCAGAGTTGTGACTTGAGCAGGACTAACAAAACAAATCCCCAATGATTACTTCAGCATTTACAAAATATTTGGTCCACCTCCATAGCTGAGAGATTACCGTATTTGACTGCCGTGCAGAGGACCCGGCTTCAACTCCAGGTTCAGTCAGGGACTTTGCTTCGTGGGAAGATTGAAACGGGGAGCACTCACTCTCGTGAGACCACTTGAGAAGTTGCGGCTGCATGGACTGGGAAGGGGATAGTGGCCAGAAGAGCGGTGTGCTCACCCCATACCCCATGAAGCTATAATGCTATGGCAGAGGGTGGCAAGGTGGCCGGTAGACAACACCTAGCCCTCTGGGCTGATCTCGGGGTTACTTTTTCATTACATTCTACTTAAATGTCACCAGTAGGGAGTAACATAGCATTGGTTATGTTTGTTGCACTCTTCCTGTAGAATAAGGAACAAGGAAGGACGGGGTCAGTTAAAATATTCCTGTTAGTATCTTTCTATCTACCAGGATACATACGAGAAGATGGAGGTTGTCAGAAAACAAACTTTATTATGCTGATGACAATTAAATAACTATTGGATGCAATAAGCCACAGTGGAATAATCCGTCGCGGTTGGTGCGGAAGGTGCTCTTAATCTAAATGATTGTTATGTTCAGTTGTCTTAAATGTTGGAAACATTATTGATAAGTATATCAATGGAAAGACAGACAACGTACAAACGCTCCAGTTATGACTGCAGGCACGACTAAATCAGAGCCTATACATTATTCAATCTGAAACACGTCCTTCTCCCTCCAGACCAGCTTAGCTAAGTCATCTGCCCTTCTGTTGGAAACTGTCCTTGTTTCCCAAGAAAGACGGTAGAACCTGGACGATCAGAAGGCATCGTTTCCCCTACAAAGGTATCTTTCAATCATAATTTCTTTAATTATTGAGATTTTCGCGCTGAAACTAAGTTGCCTGCGGTAACTTCCAAGTTCATGTCCAGAACTACCTTCCATCGTCTTTTATCTAACTAATCAGTACTTTAGTTTTCGTTGTAGACTTGGCCTCAAGGGCTGCTCACGTTGTTGGCTTCTACCGTTTCTCGCACCTGTGGATATCATTCGATAAGAGCACACCTCAGCCTCACTGCGGTACCGTTAAGAACATCAAATCAGGTGCCTGTCTGGTCTCATCCCTTCTGTTGACCAGCGGCTCTTGGTTCCCAAGTGAAAGGCTCCGAATGTTTTCTCCACCTCGACATAAAAAAATCTCCAATGTCTCCAATATATCTTATTTTGTTATACCGGGTTGCGTCACCGACTACAGGAAGGAAATTGATAATATTCCTTGTCGTGCGCCAACCGCAAACGGAACAGTAAAGGTGATAGGAGAGGAATCTAGTACACGATGTAACCTCTGCCACACACCATTATGTGGTTCTGGCAGTGACGAGTAGGAGGAGGAATGCCGGCTTCGAAACCTCCTCGGAGAGATACGATTTCATACAGAACGTAATGTTGTAATGAATATGATTGAAACTCTGGTCATTAAATTGTCGTACAGCATTTTCTATCCAGTGAAAGACAAAAAATTTTTGACACTTTCGCATAGTGGACATATTTCCATTGATGTAAATTTTCTGTGTGCTCATTGTGAGAAACGAAACGCCCAGTTAAACTCATGTGAAGAAAAGGAGGACCGTGTGACAGCTTCATGGAAGTATACGAGGCTATTGCTTTATCTTCGTGACTGATCACTACCAGACACTTCCTTGGCTGTTTCAGTTGTTTCCACACGTCACACACGAATGCAGACGCGGTAAGAATTAGTCATACGACTGAAGCCTTAATATCTGTTAAACAACTGCGAGCAGCAAAACACTCGAATACACGACAATGGAACTTGAAGCAGCAGCGCACAGTGACACAATAAACCTGTCACCGCTCCATTGAGACGCAGCTGGATCGTGGTGACGGGCGACGTCCATCAGGTGTTTTGCTTGTGACGCTCGCCAGCCGGCCGCCATAGTTTGGGTAGTAAATTGCGCGAGGCAATATTATCCAGCCGCGGCCGGCGGTGGACATGTCCGTCACGTAGCGTAGTTTGTCGTCGTATTTACGGGCCTTGAACGGCAGCTGGTTCACTGTGGTGAGGCCACACCGCTCCAGTCGTTCGCAAAGTGGCACGCGGTGGACACTCACGGTTTTTGTTTTTCCTTCTCTCTGTGTCCAGCGGGGCTGACGACCCCGATTTCGTCGCTGACGATAGCTCCGCCTCCATTATCATATCTGAATATTTATGCACTCCACCGTGGTATTAATATTTAATATGCCGTAAACACGAGGCAGCCTATATACTTACAAATTCGAGTAACTGTTATTAAAAACGTTAAGTACGTAATCATAAGTTTCTTGTACTACTAGCAGAGCACAGCCTGAAAATTGCCCTAGACAGGCATTGGATAAGAGTGAATGTTCCACAAATCCACCTTGTTACAGAATGTCCAATACATAATTTTATTCATGACAATGACGGTTGAGTAACAAGGCACATCAATTAATTAATGAAATACACGGCACTCTGCGACTTTTTTTGAACTTAATTTTATTGTAACGAGTTCAAAGTTTTGAAATCTGTAGACAGAAGATCAAGTTAGTCATCATTGAAGAATATACAACTCAGGACAAAAATAATGGGCACCCAGAAGAGGAGGAGGAAACGTGATGAAACTTATCGGGTTGACAAAGTATGTTCTATTACTTCAGTGATTACAAAATCGGGTCAAATCTACAACTTGGCAGTGTAAGCCCACTTACCAGTATGACAGTTTTTCCCTCTGGGCTGGAATCATGCACTAATTCGGTTGGGAAGGGTGTAATAAAGCCGTTGCATCCTCGAACATTATGAATAACCGCCGGTCGGTGTGGCCGAGCGGTTCTAGGCGCTTCAGTCTGGAACCGCGCGACCGCTACGCTCGCAGGTTCGAATCCTGCCTCGGGCATGGATGTGTGTGATGTCCTTAGGTTAGTTAGGTTTAGTTAGTTCTCAGTTCTAGGGCACTGATGACCTCAGCTGTTAAGTCCCATAGTGCTCAGAGCCATTTGAACCATTTTTGTGGCTTCCTGTCAGAGAGGTCACAGTTCGTAGTAATTGACGGAAAGTCATCGAGTAAACCAGAAGTGATTTCTGGCGTTCCGAAAGGTAGTCTTATAGGCCCTTTGCTGTTCCTTATCTATATAAACGATTTGGAAGACAATCTGAACAGCCGTCTTAGGTTGTTTGCATACGAGGCTGTCGTTTATCGACTAATAAAGTCACCAGAAAATCAAAACAAACTGTAAAACGATTTAGAAAATATATCTGAATGGTGCGAAAAATGGCAGTTGACCCTAAACAACGAAAAGTGTGAGAACATCCACATGAGTGCTAAAAGGAACTCGTTAAACTTCGGGTACACGATAAATCAGTCTAATTAAAAAACTGTAAATTCAGCTAAATACCTAGGTATTACAATTACGAACAACTTAAATTGGAAGGAACACATAGAAAATACTGTGTGGAGGGCCAACCAAAGACTGCATTTTATTGACAGGACACTTAAAAAATGTAAGAGATCTGCTAAGGAGACTGCCCACACTACGCTTGTCCGTCCTCTTTTAGAATAATGCTACACTGTGGGGGATCCTTACCAGATACGACGGACGGAGTACATCGAAAAAGTTCAAAGAAAGGCAGCACTTTTTGTATTATCGCGAAATATGGGAGAGAGTGTCACCGAAATGATACAGGATTTGCGTGGACATCATTAAAAGAAAGGCGTTTTCAGTTGCGACGGAATCTTCTCACGAAATTCCAATCACGAACTTTCTCCTCCGAATGCGAAAATATTTTGTTGTCACCGACCTACATAGGGAGGAACGATCACCACGATAAGATAAGGGAAATCCGAGCTCGTGCGAAAGATTCGTGCTCATTCTTGCCGCGCACTATACGAGATTGGAATTATAGAGAATTGTGAAGGTGGTTCGGTGACCATCTTGTGTTGTGTGTATAACATCGAAGCAAGTTGTATAGTGAATTACGTTGGAAAACAGTGATGTAATTACAATGTGCAATAGTGTAATGTCAATCAACAGCTCCGCCATTACACCAGTGATGCGAGCGAAGCAGCAAGATTATGAAGTTGCTGTGTTATACATAGTCAACCACAAAGAAGAAAACCAGCAGAATACATCACTGATTTCGATTTCTAGCCATACACTGCCCCATTCCTTCCACTCAAATGCCACACCAGCAGCTGCAGTAAAAAACAATGGACCAAGTGTTCTATATTAATCTAGTTTAAGACTTTATTTTTAAGTAACATTTCTCTATGTATGTATGCATGTATGTATGTATGCATAAACACCTGAAGATGATTGTTCTGCAATTTTGTGATCATACAATAAAGTGTCTTTCTGTCTTTTTTTCGCAGTACGTTACTTTTTTTTATATTGAGGGTCACCTGTCGCTCCCTGCACCAAGCGTCTATTCTCTGCAGCTGTTCTTGCATTCTGGTACAGTTTTCTGCCGTCCCAACATCTCCGTACACAACAGCATTATCAGCGAAAAGCCTCATGGAACTTCCGAGGCTATGTACTAGGTCTATGATAGTTGGTTACATTTAGTAACTCAGATCCGCATCCTCCTATCAATAGTGCAATACAAACTTGTGAGATATGGTACTTCACAAAAATACGGAAGATTATATACACAGATCAGTAAACTAATAAAGAGGCACTGAATTCGAGATGGAGAGAAAAGAAATTTATTGTACAACATGGCTAGAAAAGGGAATATACAAGAGTCTCGAGATACCTCCTAATACCGTGCCGGACCTCCGTCTGTCCGGCACAGTGCACCATCTCTACTTGGCACGCATTCAGAAAGTCGCTGCAAGCCCCCGCAGAAATACTGAGCCGTGCTGCCCCTGTAGCCGTCCATAACCCGAAAGTGTTGCCAGTGCAGGAGTTTGTGCACGAACTGACCTCTCGTTTATGTCCCGTAAATGTTCGATGGGCGATCAGGGTGGCCAGATAATTCGGTCGAATTGTCCAGAACGTTCAACAAATCGCAAACATTTGTGGCGCGGTGACACGGAATATTGTCAGCAATAAAAATTGGAGAAAATGAAGAAGATATGTACATATATGCATACGCTGACGACATAGCCGTAGGATCAACAGATATACAGAAGCTGCAGAAAATCATTGAGAGAATAGATAAATGGTGCAGTGAACTCAAACTACACACAAACATAAGAAAGACCGAAATGGTTATTTTCAGAAAAGGAGACAAAACACTGAAGAATGCGAGAATCAACATAGAGGACAAAAAATAAAAATCTCATCCGACTTTAAATACCTAGGGGTGACATTGCAACGAACAGCCTAACGCTTCGCAAAACATACAACAGAACGTGCAGCCCAAGCAATAATAGCAATACTGGACATCAGAAACATCCACCTACTCAGTCTACAAACGACCATGAAATTATTCAGCGCAAAAATCTTGCCAATCCTGGCCTAAGGGATGGAGGTTATATGGGACCACCTGACAGAAAAAAAATATAGAAACACTAGAAAAGTTAAAATCGACTTGTCTTTGAGAGACCTAGTGCTCTTTTTAGATAACAAGATCTGGACTAGTGTACCTGCTAGCGAAAGAGACATTTCTAATCGAAGACATCAAACTTAGATATATGATGCCACACACCAAGGCTTCCAGAAATCAACTGAAGGTCATGGAGGATAAACGAGTTAAAGTATGGCCGGAGTTCTATGGCACCGAAACAATGACGAACCGCTCATGGACAGCACCAAATTTCCAACTGCGACATGTCGTAACTGGATTATCTATTCACGGCTTTCATAATCTATTTTGCAAAAACAAAAATTATCACGACCCAACCGCAACATGTGTGTGTGAACTCTGTAACGAAGCCTGTGAACGATATCACATAGAACTGTGCAGTAAACGAGTGAAATCTCTTAATGAATATGCAAAAATGTAAAATGTAAATGCCGAATGTTAATCAAAGTAACTGTATATGGCTATTCGGCTTCAGTTTTATTAAAATAAATAAATAAAAATTACATCGTTTTTTGGTACATGAAGCCCACTAATGGCTGCAAATGGTGTGCAAGTAGCCGAACATAACCATTTAATGATTGGTTGAATTGGACTAGAGGACGCAGTCCATTCTATGTACGCACAGCCCACACCACAGCTTGCACAGTGCTTTGTTGACAAGCTGGGTCCACGGCTTCGTGGAATCTGCGCCACGTTGGAACGCTACCATCAGCTCTTACCAACTGAAATCGGGACTCATCCGACCAGGTCACGGTTTCCCAGTCGCCTAGGGCCCAACCTATATGGTCGCGGGCCCAGCAGAGGCGTTGCAGGCGATGCCATTCTGTTAGCAGAGACACTCTCGCCGACCATCTGCTGCCACACCCATTAACGCCAAATTTCGCCGCACTGTCCTAAAGGATACGTTGATCGTATGTACTGAAACTTCCCCTTTGTATGTAAAGAATGACAGTGCTCGAAAAACTATTACGTTATTTGATTTTCAAACAGCTGAGCAAAACTGAACGTACTCAGACAGTTCTCTCTTTACTTATTCTGATCGCCACTAAACTGACACACAATATTTTTAGCGAAACGCAATCTGACTTTCAATAATCCCTACAAAAGAATGGCCCTGACTAACAATAAACTATACCTTTCATGAATCACTCACCTCACAAAAATCTTCGTTACTTGAACTACTGCAATACAGCGAGAGCCACTACTGCCAGCTAAATAAAAGATTCTAACTACTAAGCGGTTCCAGGCGCTACAGTCTGGAACCGCGCGACCGCTACGGTCGAAGGTTCGAATCCTGCCTCGGGCATGGATGTGTGTGATGTCCGTAGGTTAGTTAGGTTTAAGTAGTTCTAAGTTCTAGGGGACTGATTACCTTAGCAGTTAAGTCCCATAGTGCTCAGAGCCATTTGAACCATTTTCTAACTACTGACAGGCATAGTTAGCAAATGAAAGATTTTTATAGAGAACAAACAATGTATTTACCTTAATAGCGTTCAGAAGTCATAATATATATATATATCAGTTCATGGCATCCAGTCTTACAAATTTCCTTTTTCTGACGGACAAACGTCTAGAGCGTCCGCTCATAGCAACCTCTCAAGACTCTGCCATCTCTCTCTCTCCACATCCACCATTACTGGCGGCTCACCTCCAACTGCAGAACGGTACACGCTGTTCACATCCAACTGCCCAACGCAACACTAGCGAATATTCCAACAATGAGTCCAACCAGCCACAGACTGCACACAGCGCCGTCAGCGATTTTCATACAGAGCACTACGTGGCGTTATCAACATAAAAACCTAAACAGCCTACTTACAGTACCACGTTGATTTATGCTGTTATTTCACACAGCATTGTTAGTTTGTTAGCACTGATACCTCTACGCAAACGCTGCTGCACTCGGTTGTTAAGTGAGGCCCATCGGCTACTGCGTTGTACGTGATGATAGATAATGCCTGAAATGTGCTGTTCTCGGCACACTCTTGTCACTGCGGGTCCCGGAATACTGAATTCCGTAACTATTTCCGAAATTCCATACCCACGCGTCTAACTCCAACTACCATTCCGCTTTCAGAGTCTGTTACATTTAGAGCGGCCGTCATCACATACGAAATCTTTCCACATGAACCACCTGGGTACAAATGACTGCTCCGCCAATGTCATGCCGTTTTATATCATGTGTACGCGATACTACCGCAGTCTGTACGTATGCGTATTGCTGTGCCCTGACTTTTGTCATCTTATTGTGTCGATGTGACACGTCCTGTGGAACCACTGAACAGATCATTTATAAAAGGAGGGAAGAGCTTGGGTGTGGGTGGGAGAGGGGATAAAGATAGCTGAGAGAGAAAGAGAGAGAGAGAGAGAGAGAGAGAGAGAGAGAGAGAGAGAGAGAGAGAGAGATAAGAGAGAAGAGTTACCAGTATGGGAATACAGCATACCGTGAAACCAGTCTTCTGGTTAAAGAACGCAACAGCAAGGTTTTGGGGCCACGATGTATACCCATAGAACAGAGCTGCACCCGGACGATGCTCCAGAGTGGCTTCGATGTGACTGGAAGCAGGCGCTCACCGTGCTACATGAACTGCTCCTGTAGTAAATTTAGGTAATTGTCTGGCGAGCCGCTGTTTCCATGCAGCCTGCCGGCTGCCTCTCACGCTCGGCAGGAAATTACTTGGATTTAGCAGCGGCCGCCGAGCACAAACGGTGCTCGCCTTACGTGCACTTGTACGCTTGTCCGCCTTACGGCGGGAATAAATCATAGTTTTAATAGCCGCAAACCCCGATAATTTACTTTGCGGCAGAACGTGGTTCGTTAGTGCCTCTTAGTCCGAGGCGGCGATGCCGCTCTCGCTATTTAACGGGCGTTTTATCTCGCTGATTTCAATGGCAGGAGGCGCTATAAAGCGCTGTTGTGTGTCTGCGCGGGAGATGCATGGCGCACCGAGGCGCTCAGTTAACACGCCGCCGTGGGCAGCCGAGTCGAACGTCGCGACGGCGCCCAGTGAACCCCGCCTGCTTGTCGGGAGCTTCCCGCACTCACCTGCCACGTCTGCTCTCCAACTCCACCCGCCGCTACCTAATTGTCGCACGCTTCCGCTACACTCCCAGATTTCACAACACATTATTTGCACTGCCAATTATTATCAAAGAAATTTACAGTGTACGGCGCTGACTTTTCTTAAATAAACTCCTCCAATTCGACGTATATGACCAATTCTTTTTCTTTCAGTGATAATGCGAAATGCTGAAGAAATATGGATGTGAGTTAAAGTGACGACTCCTCCCGTCGGAGGTACGAGTCTTCCCTCGGGTATGCGTGTGTGTGTTGTCCCGAGTGTAAGTTAGCTTAAGTTAGATTCAGTAGTGTGTAAGCTCAGGGACTGATGACCTCTGCAGTTTGGTCCCATAGGACCTTACCACAAATTTGCAAATTTAAAGTGACGTAGATTTCCAAGAAATTTCTTACTGGTTCCTCATATATTCCATCTGGGATTCCAGCGTCACCCTCTGACATGAAAAAAAAAAAAATAAAAAATAAAAAAAAAATAATTGGTGTTACATGTGTGACACTATTAGTGCACTCCCATATTCAATATTTGCTTCATTCTTTTCAGCTGTGCCTGCTGCAATACTCTAAATTCACTCAATACGCAAATCACATTTCCTCGACTACCTCGCAAATTGCATATGTCATTCGTAGTAGTGGTTGCCATGACACTTACTCTCTGTTAACTCCTTAGGTTTCTTAGTCACTGGTGACCTCAGTAAATTTCCTCACATGTCAAAAACTTATCATCCTTCTGTAATTTCAGTACCACATCGGATATGTCTAGCATTTTGGCTGCATCTTTTCATAATACTGTCTGTTCCCATTTCCTTCTAAATTTCAACCACAGTACAATGGAACAAATTACGTTGTAGCCCGAATCGTATCCAAGACCACTGTGAATTCACGAGGAGATTAAAGCTTTATCTTTTATCATTAGATTATCTTACCTTACGGGATATCCTGTGTGTTACCTCTTTCTAACCTCTTTCTAAAGTTCACTTCAAGACATATATATTTCTGGTAAGAACCTATAAAATATGTATATATGAAGGACGGTTACTGTTACCCCATGTGGAGCAGAGTATTTCAGAATATGTAAGATTTTACAAATACGATTAGGTACATACTGCTTATCAGCACTGAAGTATTTTGTGAGTTACGTTATTATTTTCACACTGGTGTAAAATTCGTATTATGGGTAGTATTTTAAGGTATATTTGACGCAGCTATTGTACGGGTAATATGGTGCCTACTTCTTTGTCCCCTCTTCCACTACTCCCTACTTTTTCCGACCGCTCACTTCCAGCAACCAGCACCCCTCCCCTTTCTGTCTTCACTTCCTCCCTCTCCTTATTTTCAATGCCCTGCCTCATCTGCGTGGACCTCAATCCTCCCTAGCACTCCTATCTTCCCCTCCCCTTCCCTCCCCCAGTCCATTGGCCACATACTGCTTCACTGGCTATTTTAAATCTGTAGTACAACATTTCAAAGCTATGACATTAACATTTTGTTATTTCAATGTCCTGCTATTCACGCATCCATACGCTTGTTGTATTGCAAACGTCAATTTCATTGTAATGGTTTTTTCTCGCTTTATATTGCCGTATTGCCACAGCAAATTGTTAATGTTGGATTGATTTCGGCCGACAATAAATTATTACATTCTTTCGATTACTGATCAATGACTTAACTATGTCTCTCGTCGCATATGACGAATCATCTGCTCTATATGTAATGTATTTTTAATGTTTCCGTTATTGTGTTAATAGAACAGTTCATTACATTGTATTGTTTCCATGTGCGTTGACGTACCACTTCTAATTTCGTCATGGTACGTAATTTATTGTCATAACACATATGAAACAATACCACCACTTTTGCTTTGCCGCTACCTACTAGTAATGTTGTCTCCCTCTCCCGGTTCGTGGGAACTCGCTTAGCAGTCTGTCATCTTATGTACTCAACGTAACGCTCTTTTCCTTGTGCTACCTTTGCACTTGTGTAGGTAGGGATGGTTCATGTTTGTACTTTTGTTTAGCCTTTACTATTTAGAAAGTTATTGTAATGTATTTTTATACCAATTCATTTATTATAATTCTATTGTAGATTTCTGAAGATGCGAATAATTCCGAAACGCGTCACGTGCTTACCGATAACTTTATTCTCTTGTGATTTGACACATAAACCTGTTATATACCTTTCCGATTTGAGCTCGAACAGTCAGCCACAATTGCCCTATCGTTGTCCACAATCACCCTGCGGTTCTGCGGTTTCCCTGGTAGTCTCTTATGTAGAAAACATAATTCGGTACTAGTTAGTCGCACATCGCCATTTTATAAAAAATTCTAGCAGAATCTTGCGTTATTTCCAAATCCAAAAGATAGTAGTCATCTACACATTGCTGCTGCAGTATTCCAGGCAGCTCTTCAATTAAAACATACACTTTGACATTGGCTAATTCCATTTTGTATTCTATGGATAAAGGACTTCTAGAATTTGAAGACGTTTTGACTATTTTTCGACCGTGACTGTATCAAGAAATATGTAAAGGTTTTTTAAATTACCGGCACCAGTCACCAAATTTGTTAACTATTGTATTACTTATTTATTTAGCGACATGTTTCGAGGGAATATCTCATCTTCAGGCTAAATGGCATTACAAATCAAATTTTACAATAAGGTCATACTGATGTTCCATAGTCTTTTCATTATTGCTGCGGTTATCCTGTGGAAGAAGAGAGAACTTAGTAAGAGGCGATTGTCACTTTGGAAGCTGGACTGATGTTCGCACGAAAATGTTTTGCAACGGTCACAACGAGACTGCCACTCCAGAAGAACAAAGTGAGTGACCGTTATAAAACATTTTCATGCAAACATCAGTCCAGTTTCCAAAGTGACATCGCCACTTACTAAGTTTTCTCTTCTTCCACACAATAACCACAGCAATAACATCAGTATGACCTTATCGTAAAATTGTTTTTGCAATGCCATTTAGCCTGAAGATGAGGTATTCCCTCGAAACATGTCGCTAAATAAATAAGTAATACAGTAGTTAACGAGTCTGTGACTGGTAGCGGTAATTTAAAAAACCTTTACATAAAAGACTTCTATACTTCTTGTTATATCCTAGCCAGTAATGCCACCCGAGCCCGCTGCCAAAAGGTTGGCAGAATCAAAGTTCGGACGCCGTCCGCATAAGCAGCGCCAGCGAGACAGGAATTCGCCGCAAGTCTGCGCGCGCCACCGCTGGCTTCTGGGTTCTTAAGCGCTGGAGTCGCGAGCGCTAGGACAGTTCTGCATTCGCCGCTCAGTTGTATACTCGCCACCGAATTGTGTACTTGCTAGTCAGTTGTGTGTTCATCGCAGCAGAGTTGTTGTTTGTCGTCAGCCGACGCTGACCTAGCCGCTCCGACTCGAACTAGACAGATTTCTGTAGACACGGAGATCACTACTGTGTTTCTGTATCTTCGTTAATAAAGATAAGTACCGACTTTTATTTAATCAGAGTGTTTGGGTTTTCATCTTTCTGTTCACTGTTCCAGCGGACCGGTCGGCCCGCTATTAAAAGTGTGGCGGTGACTTCGTAAGCCGTTTCTACAGCGAATTGCTTGTCGCTACGAACACCGCCACAAAACTGGCGACGAGGACTTCCGAACTCGTGTGCAGGGCTGGTTCAACTTGTTTCTGGTTATACTAATTATAGCGATAAAATTTTGGGGGCTGGTTTAATTTGTGTTCACTATGTCTGCCGACTTAGAACAGTTGATCTTGTTACACAGTCGGCAAATACAAAGTCTGGTGGAAGCAATCGCCAAACAAGCGGCTAATCCTCCAACACAAAAGGAATAAGCACAGGCGGCACCACCTTTCCGTGCTTTTGATGCATCACGAGAAGAATGGCGAGAATATTTCGCGCAGTTGCAGGCGCACATGACAGTCTACAAAATCACGGGTAGTGAGCGGCAGCTTTATTTAATTTCCACTGCAGGCGTGGAAGTCTATCGACTACTTTGTAAGTTGTTCCCGGAATCCAAGCCAGAAGCTTTAGACTATGACGTTGTTGTTAACAAGCTTGCTGAGTATTTCGAGTCGCGAGTTCATGTGGCAGCAGCCAGATTCAAGTTCTTCAGATTAAAGAAACTGCCACATCAATCTAATAAACAGTGGTTAACAGATTTACGGGGCCTCACCCGTCAGTGCCGATTTAATTGTGTGTGTGGAGCTTCCTACAGTGATGTCATGCTACGAGACGCTATTACTCAAAACATTGCAGATTCTCGTATTCGTGCTGCTATCTTAAAGTTGCCTGACCCGTCATTAGAGACTGTGATGAACATCATTGAAGCCCAAGATACTTTTGACTATGCTGAGTGTGAGTTAGATCAGCCATGTATTTCTCAAATTGCCTGTGCTAAGCAAGTTCTGTCACGCCCGCGGCCCCACCGGCAGAGTCAGACTGTAAACACTAGCCGGCCGCGTCATGTTAAACACATTCGTCAGCCGCGTGCGCAAAATGATAGAGTTAAGTCTTGCCCTAAGTGTGTTCTTGCTCATCCTCGTGAACGTTGCCCGTTGAGAAACGCGGTTTGTCACTTTTGTCAAAGGAAAGGACACATCCAGACTGTCTGTTTGCGTAAACGCAAGAACAATTCTAGTGCTGCCCAGCCCATGGATATTCATGTTCTTCAAAGCCAGCCCGCCCAGAATGTCGCGTTTAAAGACTCTTCCACGGTTCGTGTGGGTAATAAACTTGTTTGCAATAAGCCACCCACCCAGCCCTCTGCTATGCGACCCAGGCGTAATTCAAACGCTGTAAAAAGTAATGTACAGACTGCAAGTGAAGCGGGAGTTGTTGTTCCACCCGCCCAACCCACGAGTTGTCGTAAGCAGCGAACACGCGCTAAACGCGCTGATTTTGTGTCTTCCGCCTCCACTGCACCGATCCAGAGACAGTGTAATAAACTATTTGTGAAGCTACGCATCCAGAATAAGAACTTCAATTTTCAGTTAGACACTGGTGCGTCTGTGACTCTCATAAATAGTGCTACGTATGCGGCTATCGGCCGCCCTAAACTTTCAGCGGCAAAACATTCTTTCGCTACTTATAGTGGAGAACAAATTCCTGTGTTAGGTGTATGTAGCGTGCCAGCCACATTCCGTGGCAATACAAAAACAGTTTCATTCACAGTGCTCCGCGCTACAGACAGTGTAAACATTTTCGGATTAGACTGTTTT
Organism: Schistocerca americana; assembly: GCF_021461395.2. NCBI lineage: Eukaryota > Metazoa > Arthropoda > Insecta > Orthoptera > Acrididae > Schistocerca > Schistocerca americana. The sequence goes on from NC_060123.1 coordinate 137,091,211, forward strand.
GACTTGTTTGGCCTGTCTATCCAAGACAATGTGTTGCAAATTAATTCTGTTGTTGTTCCTCAAGACAGCATAACCGATCTGTGTAAACAATACAGTGACATATTTAAAGACGAACTAGGTTGTGCTGCGAACTTTGCCGCTTATATTACGTTAAAAGATAATGCTCAGCCTCGATTTTGTCGTGTTCGTCCAGTGCCTCACGCCCTCCGGGCACCTGTAGAAGATGAACTTCGTCGTTGGCAAAACAACGGTGTTATTCAACCCGTTTCAGCGAGCCAGTGGGCTTCTCCCTTAGTTATTATAAAGAAACCGTCTGGCAAGTTACGGTTGTGTGCTGATTTTAAGTCGACAGTTAATCCTCAGACTGGCATTGATTCTTTTCCTTTGCCTAGACCGGACGAGCTGATGGATAAGTTAGGGGAAGCTCGTTTCTTTTCCAAAATTGATCTCCGTGAAGCATATTTGCAATTGCCCCTCGACGAGCAATCACAACAGTATTTTGTCATAAACACGTCGTTGGGGTTGTTCCGTTTTCTGCGTTTGCCTTTTGGTTGTGCGTCAGCTCCAGCTGTTTTTCAGCGTTTTTTGTCACAACTTCTGGCTAATGTGCCATCGTGTTGCAACTATTTAGACGATATTGTTGTGTCCGGTCGGGCGCCTGCTGAACATTTCCGTAATTTGGAGTGTTCGTTTAAAGTGTTGTCTCAGGCAGGCCTACGTTGCAACATCGATAAATGTTCATTTTTCCTTACGGAGATGGAGTATCTGGGACATGTTATTAATGCTCAAGGCATTCATCCCTCCCAGTCACATTTAGCATCTATTCGTGATTTTCCCGCCCCTCGCAATCTGCATGAATTGCAAGCAGTTCTTGGCACATTGACATATTATATTAGGTTTATACCTAATGCATCACAGATTGCTGCACCGTTGCATCGTCTCCGCCGTAAGAATGTTCCGTTTGTGTGGTCAGCTGATTGCCAATCAGCCTTTCAGCAGCTTAAAGAGGCTTTATTGAATGATCGTTGTCTGGTCCATTACGACCGTAACAAGCCTCTGGTGTTAGCTTGTGATGCCTCTTCTTTCGGCCTCGGTGCTGTGTTGTCTCACCGAGTCGGTAACACCGAACGTCCTATTGCGTTCGTATCTAAATTGCTCAACAAAGCTCAGTGTAATTATAGCCAATTGGACAAGGAAGCGTTGGCTATTGTGTTCGGTGTCACAAAATTCCATCACTACCTCTATGGTAGACCATTCTATTTAGTAACAGATCGCAAGCCCCTGACGTCACTGTTTCATCCGTCTAAACCAGTTCCTCAGCGGACAGCTCAGAGACTCCAACGTTGGGCTCTTTTGTTATCACAATACCAGTATGAGATACTGTATCGCCCTACAGTTCAGCATGCAAACGCTGACGCGCTTTCTAGATTGCCGATTGCTGCGGATGATGTCTTCGATTCCTCTGACGACTCTTGCCATCAGATTGACGCCGATGAGCATCAATCCCTCCGGGATTTTCCGATTGATTATCGTCAGGTGGCACGTGAGACAGCTACGGATCCTCATCTGAGTTTACTATTACGTTTTGTTCAACGTGGTTGGCCGTCCAAGGCAAAGGACATACCGGATCCTGTGGTTCGTCGCTATTATCCGCAACGTCATCTGTTGTCTGTTTCGCACGGAGTTTTGCTGTTACGCACCGAGAATGACCAGCTTCGTGTAGTGGTTCCCCCAAGTGCTCCAATCCAAGGTCCTCGACTTGTTGCATCAAGGTCATTGGGGAGTGGTCCGCACCAAGCAGCTTGCCCGCCGTCATTGTACATGGATCGGCATTGATAAGCAGATTACGCAGATGTCTACAGATTGTTCGACGTGTGCCGAACACCAAGCTGCTCCGCCTCAACGCTATTTTGAGTGGGCACGCCCTGCCGGTCCCTGGCAGCGAGTACATATTGATTTCGCTGGTCCATATTGGCATTCTCGTTGGCTCATCGTGATAGATGCATTTAGTAATTTTCCGTTTGTTGTGCCCATGCAGTCTACAACGTCTGCACAAACTATACAGGCGTTGACTTCAATTTTTTGTATTGAGGGTCTTCCAGAAGTTTTAGTGTCTGACAATGGTCCACAATTTGCCTCTGCTGAATTTGAAAGTTTTTGTTCTGCCAATGGCATTCGCCATGTTCTTACTCCGCCGTTCCACCCTCAATCGAATGGTGCAGCGGAACGTTTTGTACGTACATTCAAGGACCATATGGACCGCCTTCGTGCTACGCACTCTCGTCAGCAGGCCCTCATCACGTTCCTGTCGTCGTACCGGACCACGCCACGCGACGGCCCTTCGCCTGCGGAGCTTCTCCACGGCCGTCGTCATCGCACCCTACTACGGTTGCTGCACCCCCCGGATCGACCCGCCGCTTCTGAGCATCGCACGCGTTTTCAGCGCAACGACGCCGTTTTTTTCAGAGTTTATCACGGTCGCCGTCGTTGGGAACGTGGTACCGTGATAAGTGTCCAGGGTCGCGGTTTTTATACTGTTCAAGGTGCTACTGGGGTGCACAGGAGGCATCAGAACCAGTTGCGCCGCGCTGGCCGCCCGGATTCTGCCGCTCGTTCTTTGTCCACAGATTTGGTCCACGGCGGGTTCCAGCCGCGCCTTCCGACTTCGCTGCCGCCCCCAGGGCAGCAGCAACAGCAGGAGCCGTCGCCGCTACCACGCCGACAGCCCGTCCCGTTGATGCCTCCCGCGCAGCTTCATCCGGGAGCGCCCCAGGTGGTCGCTCCGGCGCCTGCGGTCACTCTTCAGTCGCCACCGCCTTCGGAGCTGATGGACGTCGACCCCTCAGCCGGGCCGCCTTCCCAAGCGGTGGCTGTGCAGCCTGTCCTGCAGCCGCTTTCCTTGGGCACCCCCAAGGAGTCTGACACCGCAGCGCCTTGTCCGGCGCCCACTCAGCAGCCGTCGACGCAGCGTCAGGAGACGCTGCCTCTCTTCGTGGGTCCCGACGCCCCGTCGCGTCCAGTACCAGAAGCTGCGCCCGTGGTCACAGGCGTGCACCCTGACCTCGGTTTTCAGTCGGTGTTTCAGGAGGCCCCGCGCAGCCAATGCTGGGGTGTGGACCGGGGACTGCCACCGACAACAGTCTCCGCCCCGGTCTCTTCTGCTACGCCTGCGGCCAGACCCCTCCCCCGCCGTCGACGCTCGCCACGTCATTATTCCACGACGGTGCAGCAATTTGGGGGGGAGGAGTGTTATATCCTAGCCAGTAATGCCACCCGAGCCCGCTGCCAAAAGGTTGGCAGAATCAAAGTTCGGACGCCGTCCGCATAAGCAGCGCCAGCGAGACAGGAAATCGCCGCAAGTCTGCGCGCGCCACCGCTGGCTTCTGGGTTCTTAAGCGCTGGAGTCGCGAGCGCTAGGACAGTTCTGTATTCGCCGCTCAGTTGTATACTCGCCACCGAATTGTGTACTTGCTAGTCAGTTGTGTGTTCATCGCAGCAGAGTTGTTGTTTGTCGTCAGCCGACGCTGACCTAGCCGCTCCGACTCGAACTAGACAGATTTCTGTATCTTCGTTAATAAAGATAAGTACCGACTTTTATTTAATCAGAGTGTTTGGGTTTTCATCTTTCTGTTCACTGTTCCAGCGGACCGGTCGGCCCGCTATTAAAAGTGTGGCGGTGACTTGGTAAGCCGTTTCTACAGCGAATTGCTTGTCGCTACGAACACCGCCACAAAAGTTCTTTGAATTGGTATCCAGTTCTTCCTTCTCGATTATTTCCAATATCCTTCTTTCTGTTGCATTGTCATTCCCGTTCAGGCGAAATGGTGGTTTTTTCTTGACACCATTTCGCGCAATGACGAACTTGGCGAATTTTTCTATGTAGATAATAGACAAATGACCCGTCACTATGTTTACCATTTCATCACATATTTTGAGCAGCAGAATGTTATCGCAAAACTTATGTAATGGGTGTAAGCACATTTAAATTCTTCTCGCTAAGAAGCATACCATTTGAGGTGTAATTTATGTTGCCAGTATCAGCAACAAGACTGTCCAGATTCTCCAGTCATAACCACAAACCAAAATATTCATCGGCACGTCTTGTCTTTCTTCTTAGTGGCAGAAAGATGTTTAGCACTTTGGAGGGATTTATGTTTACTCTTTCGGCTACCACAGAAGACTGATCCGTTGCAGCTGTCAAGACGCGTTTCACACTCTGAACATCCAAGATGGTGGCACTCTGCAACCTACGGCAGGTGCTCCAGAATCGTCAATATGTTGCTGCTAATTGCGTTACTTAAAATATGACTTTATTATAGCAGTACTGGCTACCATTTAACCATCTGTCTGGGTGTATGCTACCAGCTCTTCTGCTTCTCATTCGTGCAGAAATTCTATTTAAAACCTTAAGTTTACTATTTTTGCAAACGAATCACCATTAAATGCTGTTATTCAATTGGTTCTAAGCTCTGCGAATGGTTGTTCTGTAGCTAGGTACATATCATCCAGTCCATTATATTTAAAAAGAACATAATGATCCTTTTTAAGGCGAACCAGACGGGAATGGAGCTTTATAAATAGATCTATCGTGTGTTGTTCCGATGTTTTCGACCATTGTATATGTACCCTCAACTGGTATATTTACATTCTTGCACAGGGTCAAACATGCGATCCATTTTTCTCCCACCTATAAGATGCTATAGTGGCATTAATTAGTAGGCATCCATTCGTTTTGAGGAACAGCTACTTTTATACATCGACATATGGTGTTAGGGGGAGGGGGGGGGGGGAGGGGAGGATCTCGCTGACATTCGGTATGTCTGTTTACCTCCAGTTGTTTTATGACTAGCGTAGTGTGATTTGTAAGATACTTGTTATTTGGATTCCGAACGCTGTGGAATTCTCTCCCATCAGAGAGTTAAGAGCTAAGCTGGATACTATTAAAACCACACCAAACAAACATAGTGGAAGGGTTATTTTCTGTGTGTAAATGTATATAGAAAAATGAATAAAGATTATAAACGAGAATGTTTGCTTGTTTCATGCACTAACCTATGAAAAAACCTAAGAATTTTGCTTTTCTTGCTAATCTACGTGCATGGGAAATGGATAGTTGTGTGGAAAGTACCTGAAACTAGGTATCGTACTTATATGGTGATGTCGATGCAAATACATATCGCCATTGGCCACAGAATATGGCGTGGGAAGGAGAAAGGGGAGGGTAGGGGGAGGGAATTTTGTAAATGCTGAAACTGATGTCAATGATTCCAGGAATGCTGATGCTGTTGTTAGCATTAGTAGAATAATCTTTAAGTCAGGGTTAGGTTCTGCTCGCCTTGATACCCTATTCATGGTTTACATGCTGTAATACCTTCATCAATTGTAATTGTCCTAATGGCACTGGTGATTGATTCACAGTTGGATTTTCACAAGGAGAATTGTGTTAATCCTTGCCTCAATCATAAGTACTAACACAACATTTCTGAGAATAAAACATTCTATTGAAGTATAACAAATTAATAAGTAAAATTATCATTGTTTAAGTGCTTCATCATTTGCCGTGCAGTGAAGGTGATACATGTAAGTTCTTCAGGCGATGGTTAACTAATATGAAACTTGTTACTTAATGAGAACGTTATTTTCAATTTGTGTTTCGAGGGATACTGAAATGAAACTTAGCTTGTCATATTACGTAACAATAATTACTGTCCTGTCATATTTTAAAGTTAGCTTGACAGTTTTTGTTGTTGTGGTCCTGAGTCCAGGCACTGGTTTCATGCAGCTCACCATGCTACTCTATCCTGTGCAAGCCTCTTCATCTCCCAGTACCTACTGCAACCTACATCCTTCTGAATCTTTTTAGTGTATTCATCTCTTGGTCTCCCTCTACTATTTTCACCCTCCACGCTGCCCTCCAATACTAAATTGGCGATCCCTTGATGCCTCAGAATATGTCCTACCAACCGATCCCTTCTTCTAGTCAAGTTGTGCCACAGATTTCTCTTCTCCCCAATTCTATTCAATACCTCTTCATTAGTTATGTGATCTACCCATCGAATCTTCAGCATTCTTCTGTAGCACCACATTTCGAAAGCTTCTATTCTCTTTTTGCCTAAACTATTTATCGTCCACGTTTCAATTCCATACATGGCTACACTCCATACAAATACTTTCAGAAAAGACTTCCTGACACTTAAATCTTATTCGATATTAGCAAATTTCTCTTCTTCAGAAAAGATTTCCTTGCCATTGCCAGTCTAAATTTTATATCCTCTCTTCTTCGACCATCATCAGTTATTTTGCTCCCCAAATAGCAAAACTCCTTTACTACTTTAAGTGTCTCATTTCCTAATATAATTCCCTCAGCATCACCTGACATAATTCGACTACATTTCACTATCCTTGTTTTGCTTTTGTTGATGTTCATCTTATATCTTTCTTTCAAGACACTGTCCATTCCGTTCAGCTGCTCTTCCAGGTCCTTTGCTGTCTCTGACAGAATTACAATGTCATCGGTGAACTTCAAAGTTTTTATTTCTTCTCCATGGATTTTAATACCTACTCCGTATTTTTCTTTTGTTTCGTTTACTGCTTGCTCAATATACAGAATGAATAACATCGGGGATAGGCTACAACCCTGTCTCACTCCCTTCCCAATCACTGCTTCCCTTTCATGCCCTTCGACTCTTATAACTGCCATCTGGTTTCTGTACAGATTGTAAATAGTCTCTCGCTCCCTGTATTTGACAGTATTAATGCTTATTCCGTTTGATGAAAAGTGGTTTTGAACTATTTATACGATTAATTTCAGGCAGTATATTTTATTTAACTGCCGTAACATATGTCAGTTTATAGTAACAGGCTAAAACGTTTTAGACCCCAAGGCTGTTCCTGGGGTTAGGTCACAGTAGATGTGACCCAGTTCAAAAAGAGCAATTTCAGTGAAATCCAATGGAGTTCCATTACACATAAACCATATGTAATCTTTTTTTTTCAGGATGTAAGGGGCACCATACCGACCTGATTGCTAACTTATTTGGCAGATGGCCTCTTGCTGGGCTCCATTTTTTCAGAGACGATCGTGAATGAGTATTCAAGTGGCCAGTATGAGTCGCAGGATACGAGTTGACGCAGTAGTACAGAAGTGTGGCAAAATGGAAGTTAAAAAATCGTAAGTAAAGGGAGTTACACTTAACATAATGGCTGTTCAGCTTTAGATAAATGTCGACGAAAGATAAGAAATGAAAGTATGTTAAAGGAAAATGCAGTAATTAAAGGATTTATGGCACAGTAATCTAATAAGCTGTTACGAATGAAATGTGGTGGAAGTTTAGTAGCTCAAGCTTTAAGGTATCAATCAAATAACACTTCTTACATTGAACTCCTGAAATAATTACAGTTAACTCAATATGTCATGCAACATAATTATGTGAAACTAAATGAATGTTATTAAACTGTTGATGTAATAAAAAGCCGGCATTTTGTGAATATAAACCACTAACTCTCACACTGGTAACTGCACACAAGTAATTTCCCCAACCCTTGCTACGAGATGCAGTTCTTAGGGAAAGAGAATTTTGCGACGGCAACGGCCGTCCCATATAGGCCTACACCTTTCGCCATGGGGCATCTAGCGGACACAATGAGACGCCAGACGCCACTGCATAGGCCGTCAGCAAAAGCCGCCCCTTGTCCCTGCTTTTAAAAACGACCCTTCGGAAAGCCTTTCTACAGGAACATAGCAGGAGATGCCAGAGAAAATGTCCGGAGATAAAAAAAATTCAGAGGAACCCAACTCAAACCAAAGGTGACTCATTGTAGCCAACTACATTAAAACTCGCAGGAAAAAAAAGCTGTCTATCTCAGTATTACGTAGCAAAAGTTAAACTCTACCCTAAAAAAGAAACGATGCCTGTGATAGGCTACAAAAACTGTAGTGGCTGGAGTGATAAGTACGAAAGCTCTGATTGGCCAGAAAGGAAACGCGTGGCCACCAGCTGGTCTGATTACGTCACAGCCTGTGCTGTTGCACTCTCCTGAGCTCTGCATGTGTGAGATGGTATCTTCCTACCTTGCAGGCCGTAGGGTCAACCCCAAATTTCTAAAACACTCAAAGAGCATCCTTCTGCAACTGTGGTACGAAGATAGATCAGAAGCAGTAACACACGTGTTGGAAAGCGTTTAAGGTTAACAATCACTTGTACACGATGAGAAAATGGTACTTTTCCAAAACAGTATTCGATCTAAGAGTCAGTAAATGATGCGGAATACTGAGTGTTACGTTGATTAACTACAACTTTGAATATCATATTAAGCAATTAATTTCAGTATAAAAATATTGTATACTATATCAAAAGATCGAAACACGGGTATATGGGACTGGAATTAGGTATACGGTCACTGCTCTTTAACTTTCTCTTGTTCCCCTGTATGTAGCATCACCTTTCCCAGCTAAATAATCTTATTACCTAGATTAAAATTGTGACAGGCAACTTAACATTGGAAATAGAGCAACAGGGGCAGAATTGTTCAAGGGTCACATTCTATAGTGTACCAGAGGAACACCCTGAAACAAATTTCTTATAGATAGTGTGAGATGCATTGGAAGAAGGTATAGGACTACCAGACATTCACCTGCAACTTTAGCCCATACATTTATATTATGAATTGGACATAGTCTTGATCACTTAATTTTATTACAATGACACTATTAATCTCAAGATGTTTCTGATATCTGTTCTAAAGTGTACTATGTGATCACTGGATTACTTAACAAAACAAATTGTAACCATTCATTACAAATTTAAGTTTCTGGTCTTTCCCTCGAAACGAGGTGAAAATAAACTATCGTTAATAAGGAATTATGGTAACACATTCAAATTTATCCTCACATGAATATTATTCTTCTTTCGTGTAATACCTTCATCGACTACCAACTCCAGGCAGTTGATGGTTGGAGTGCTGACCCATTATCTGCGTATCCAGTAATGCTCGCAACAGATGTGGTATGCGTGGGGATCATATCAACGTGTATCGCATCAAAACCAGTCTGAAGATGACGCAATGAAGCGTTGAAACTGGTAGCGACAAAAAAATGAAATAAGAACGGCTGTAGGTGTTTTCATTTCCTTGTCACGGAAGTAAACTTGTCTATCACTTTGTCTAGCATTGTTGTTTTCCAGCTTGTTTACAACTAACAAGCATATAAGTTTACACGTACTGTGCTTTTTATTTACATGAACACTCTTTATTTTCTGCAAGGAGACAAGAAGGTCGAGCCTGATTACTAGGAAGTCATGATGCACTTTTTGTTTACTTTACTTGTCCATAAGGTGGCTCTGTTGTATCATATTTACATTGTCCCAAGACAGAACGTGCTATGAATCAACGATAGACCCATTCATTACTCAGTTCTATTCGGAGATGTACAGTACAGTAAGATGGAGCAGTACCGGTACAGTTTTCCAGAACTCACTGACATGCACCTTGTGTAAGTCGAGGTAAGTTGCAATGCTCTCGTCGCTGAAAGGCTGAACAGCGAACGATTTCCTAACAGGCATCATCCGTCACGATGAGTGTTCATTTCTATCTATCGACGAATGCGGAATACTTCTACTGGAAAGAAGGAACAAGGATCACTCGCACACCCGATTCTGAAGAGGAGGTGCTGGAACGTGCTGCACCGGACACCACTACATGTGCCAGTCGTATTGCACGTGAAATGGGCGCAGCGCGTATTAGCGTGTGACGAGTACTCACCAACAGTAATCACACCCATGTAACACACAACGAATCCATGCAATGCTTTTGACTGACTTTGCACCAAGGGTCGCTTTGAGTCAGTGGTTGCTCCAACAATGGAATGATGGACCAGATTTTCCCCAAACTTGCTGTTTACTGAAGGGTTCTCATCAGGATTAGCCGTGTGTGTGACTAGGAGAACCCTCACGCTGTAATAGTCACACCATCAAGTACGTTTTGCTATGAATATCTGGGCCGGCATTGTAGGCGACAATCCCATTGGGCCATATGTTCTACCTGGCGGTCTGTACCTGTGGATGCGGAGATGGAATTAGTTGCAAGAGTTGTAGCTGCCTGCGATCTGATTCGAAACACGTCTGGGGTTCAAATGGCTCTAAGCCAGGGCTTCACAACATACCTGCTCGTGGAGCAAGCTGTGAGCAGCAAGGCGCGAGCACGGAGCAGCGCGAGCACGCTACCCCCACTACCGGACCAGAGCGGAGAGTGGGGAAAGTCACGTGGGGCACACAACGGCTGCCGCCAGTCAATGTAAATCCGCGGCCACCTGCAGGGATATCACTCACGAATTATTACTGCGACAAATGAAACAAATAAAGAAGAATGTACACATGCCACATAATTTTATTAGCTTAGTGTATGCCTCTACATTCGCATTAATTTGTGAACTGTTACACAATAAAAGGTGTCACTGAAGTGTGAGATTCTCGGTTATCTTTTACTTTTTGCCCTTTACAATTGCGTCTATGATCGGAGTAATTGCTCTTGTGCATTTTAGGTGCAGCGTGCAGTTTAAATTTCAATCAGACAATGCGTTTCTCAGGCGCGTCTTGTTACATTTCATTGCAGAGAACAGTTGCTCACAAACATACGTGGAACCGAACATTGGTATTATTGTAGCCGCAAGTTTGTGCAAACGAGGAAATCTATCCTGAGGGAAGTGTCTGTAGAATTCCAAAATGTTTTTCTTGTTCTGAAATTTGTCTCTGTATTCTCTGTCACACTGCATGTCAATAATTTCTTGCTGCAGCTCAGGACGAATCTCTTAAATATTCGCTGAATATGGAGAGAACAGATCAAAGTCACTGTCTAGTGCTGTCAGATCTTGAAAGCGCTGACCAACTAAACTATGTGAATAACGTTCACAGTCTTTGTGGACATCTTGCATGGATGATAATTTAGGAAAATGAGCTAGGTTTCCTGTTTCCAGCTGACTCACCCAAAGTGTCAATTTCATTTTAAAAGCTAGTATTCGATCTATGAAATGAGTAATTAGCAGATCTTTACCTTGTAGTAAAATGTTCAAAGCATTCAGATGGCTAGTTAAATCTGCTAAGAACGCGAGATCACATTCAAACGTGCGCGCGCATTTCCCCTCCCTCCCTACTCCGCGACCTTGCACCTGCTCGCGAGCACGTGCCTGAGCAGACACGAGTACTCGCGCTCAAAACCGGCCAGTTGTTAAGCCCTGCTCTAAGCACTATGGGACGTAAGATCTGAGGTCATCAGTCCCCTAGACTTAGAACTACTTAAACCTAACTGACCTAAGGACATCACACACATACATGCCCGACGCAGGATTCGAACCTGCGACCGTAGCAACAGCGCGGTTCCGGACTGAAGCGCCTAGAACCGCTCGGTCACAGCGGCCGGCCACGTCTGGGGTATTTGTAGGATGCATCAGAATCTTGTTCGTCGATGTCATGGCCGTCAGTTTCAGCACATTTTGTAAGATACAGTATAAATGATACGTTCATTTTGTCAAGGATGATATTTGCAATTAACTGTATCTAATGTAAATAAAATAGTACAGAGTAAGGTGATTTTATTCCTATTATTTCCTTGAGATGGCTTCTCCGACCTCATGTTCTGAAAGAAGAGACATCACATATATATGAAAATTCTGGCATGAGAACTCTGTATAACGCTCTTTTACTAATAACTCACGTATGAATTCTTTTTTCTTGTTACGATGTCAGAAATTCACGTCTGCAGTATATCGGATGAACTATGTATACAGGAATTTGATGAACTTAGCTGTTGAGGGTTTTTAAATCCATCGCAGAGTTACCTTCCTGAATTATGCGAAGTGGTGCATTTCCTTGAAGAAACAGCTTTCATTAATTTCATTGATACTACAGCCATGCTTAGAGAAGACACAGCGAAATATGATTTCCAGTTTAACTTTTCTCAAGTAACTACTGCCCTCCCCAAGTCGTGGAATTAAAAATACTTTCTCTTTACATTTTATGGAGAAATATCGCTACTTTCGCTGTGTAGTACAGGAAGATACACAGTGGAGCGAGGGTTTCTCGACATTTTGTTTACTCTCGCATTTTTTTCAGGTGTGGAAAGTCACGGAGTGGAAATTATGTGCTGAGTGTGTCCTGAAAGCTGACAAACCAGTACAGCCCAGAATGAGGAGGTAAGTCCGCTACTTGCCTCACCTGCGCTATACAAGCTCGTGCTTCACCGCCACAGCGTGTTCCTGCAGAAAGTCTTGCGCTGCCACTGATTTACACCATTCTGTTCCTCAGATCCTGTTAGCGTGGGAGCACAGGCGAATGCGACAACCGACAGACATTCGTAGTGGCAGACACATGAACATTTTTCAGTACAAAACCACTGATGTAGAGGCATATTATTTCACAAATAATCTTAATAATCATCACTACATTTATCGTACTAGACTACAAGAAGAGAAACGAATTGTCAATAAAGAGTGAAGTTTTTAGCTTAAGGAACCGCAAATCAGCGGGCAGCACACGTCGTTGTCGATTGAAACGGTGCCCACAATCTTTTCCTCTAGGTGATCACAAAGGGGAGGTTACGACGAGAAAATTTCCGGCGTAGGATGAATGTTGCTCCTCCATGCGTGTCTGGCTGCAAGAGGGAGTGTCTGGGTACGACCCCTGATTCCATCACCTGAACATCTAAGTCATCATTTCTGCATACGTACTTGGCAGATCACCATACGCTGTGTGACGGAGGCTACCCTGTACTACTGCTATTCATTCACTTTCCCGTTACACTCGCAAATGAAACGAATAAAAAAACGATTGTCTATACGCTTCCGCACGAGCCCTGATTTCTCTTATCTTCGTGGTCCTTACGTCGGTGGCAATACGATTGTTCTGCAGTCTGTCGTAAATACCGATTTTCTAAATTTTCTCAGTAGTGTTTCGCGAAAAGAACGACGCATTTCCTCCAGTGATCCTCGTCTAAGTTCACGCGACAGTTCCGTAATAAGCGTGAATCGTACCTTCCGGTTACCAATCTAACAGCACACCCCTGATTTGTTTCGATATCTTCCTTTAATTCGATCTGGTGAAGATCCAAAGCAGTCTAGCAATATTCAAGAGTATGTCACGCAAGTGTTGTATAGGCTGTTCCTTTCATAGATCAGCTAAGCTTTTCTACAGTTTTCCCAATAAACCGAAGTCGACTACTAGCGTATCCTACAACCGGCCTTAGATGCTCGTTCCATTTCATGTCGCTTTACTTGTCGTTATCGCTTGTATAGCAGATACGACAGCGTTACGCAAGCGACTGGTGTTTAATACCAAATAATCACATTTTTTAACATGGGATTTGCTGAAACAATGGTGTAACTCATTACGCAGGGGATATGCAGGTTGTGGCCAACGACTAACAACATCCATCATGTCCAGTAGCCTAGGATTCCACTTCTAGGCAATTTTTCACTAACATTCACACACAATGCAAAATATACGATATATAACACAGGGAACTTCTGTTCATGAAGAAAACAAATGTTCACACAAATTACTTGACCAACGTGATATGAAAATGGCATGCATTGCTTGTGATCAATAATTTACCAAAATCTTTAGTGACTTGTAAAAAGTCCAGGTTCCTTGTAATTTTGATTGCAAAAATATTTCCTTCAACCCAAAGATTGGTGTGAACATCACAGTATTTTACTATGATTGCTCCTGGAAGGGGAAGCTCTCGCATTCCTTTGACCTTTGAACCGACTTACCCAGCCAATTACAAGTGGACCTACAGTTTCATAGGACCTGGGAAAAGCGCGGCATCTTGCAGTTTTTCTAAATTGTAAGTCACTGCCAAAGGTGGAAGCAGTGATAAGATATTTGTAGTCTGTCACTTATCCATTTAGCCGTCGATAATTCTGAATCTGTTTATCACTTAACACACACAACAAACACTATACTGTCTACACGAAAGTTTTTGTTTGTACCTAACCGCACAATGCCTACAACAGTTTAGATCATTATGTTGAATTGTTTGTTTAAAAATAACTTGTAGGAACAGAAGAAACACCTACAGTATCTCTTTAGAATTAGAGATGGGCAAAAGAGTTCTTTTCAGAGATCGAATCATAGCTGCTCACTCGCTCGAATCAACTAGTTGTCATGAGTCACCATCCACTCACAAAAATAAATAAAAGTAAGTCACCTTGCCCTTTCTATTCAGGCCACTGTATCAATCACTAAATTCGTCCTTTTTTGAAAGATCATAGACAGAGAGGTACTAATTTTATGTTATGTTGTTAAAAGTTTTAAGATTTAACGTTGAATATTTTGTCTGCTATAAAAGTTAAGAATATTATAGCAAAATTTCAAATATTTTGTTATGAAATGGGAAAATTTTAAAAGTAAAACTAATTTTTGTGACTTCATAGGCCTTCATGGCCTAATGAGAACTGAAAGTCTCCTCGGGCTATTGTCGGATCCTAAAATCAGCTTCAGTCAGTATTTCGGCGATCCAGCAGTCCGCCATCTTCAGGAAAACGCTGCTGCTGCTGAGTCCCACTGAAAACTGATGTCAAGGCTGCACATCGTCGTCCTATACAGAGTTCCGTAACGGACGCGGCCCATGCGCCGCTCGCCGCAGTTGATGCCCTCCGAGACTACATCGTTACGTAGAGGTTAAGTAGAGTTCCATTTCTTATTTTACTTCTGAAGGTTCTATAGATTGTTTTGTTAAAGTAATTAGATCTTTCTAGTTTCTTTCGTGTCGATTTCTGCCATAAATGAGATAGTCTTTCCTAACACGTTGATGGAGTTTACTCTTCCTATTTTCTGATCATTTGTTATTAATTTCCTTGTAACCGGTTTCTGGGCTCCTAAAGCCATAAAATCAGTGTTTTATTTATTTTTATTTTTTTGGGCGGCGGGGGGTGGGGGGGGGGGTGGGGGGGGGGTTGAAGATACAAACGAATCATGTATCTTTAGCTGTTGTGGATCAAATACATTAACAGCTGTCTGCTGTGTGTTTTCTCATCTCCAAGGGAGTCACGTCTCGGGATGTGAGGCAACTGGTTCCAAATGATTGGAAAAGAGCACAGGTAGTTCCAGTTTTCCAGAAGGGTCGTCGAGCAGATGCGCAAAGCTATAGGCCTGTATCTCTGACATCGATCTGTTGTAGAATTTTAGAACATGTTTTTTGCTCGCGTATCATGTCATTTCTGGAAACCCAGAAGCTACTCTGTAGGAATCAACATGAATTCTGGAAACAGCGATCATGTGAGACCCAACTCGCTTTATTTGTTCATGAGACCCAGAAACTATTAGATACAGGCTCCCAGGTAGATGCCATTTTGCTTGACTTCCGGAAGGCGTTCGATACATTTCCGCACTATAGTCTGATAAACAAAGTAAGAGCCTACGGAATATCGGACTAGCTGTGTGGCTGGATTGAAGAGTTTTTAGCAAACAGAACACAGCATGTTGTTCTCAATGGAGAGACGTCTACAGACGTTAAAGTAACCTCTGGCGTGCCACATGGGACTGTTATGGGACCATTGCTTTTCACAATATATATATATAAATGTCCTAGTAGATAGTGTCGGAAGTTCCATGCGGCTTTTCGCGGAAGATGCTATAGTATACAGAGAAGTTGCAGCATTAGAAAACTGCAACGAAATGCAGGAAGATCTGCAGCGGATAGGTACTTCGGGCAGGGAGTGGCAACTGATCCTTAACATAGACAAATGTAAAGTATTGCGAATACATAGAAAGAAAGATTCTTTTTTTGTATGATTATATGATAGCGAAACAAACGCTGGTAGCAGTTACTTCGGTAAATTATCTGGGAGTATGCGTACAGAACGATTTGAAGTGGAATGATCATATAAAATCAATCGTTGGTAAGGCGAGTGCCACGTTGAGATTGGCGACTATGGGAGATAAGACTGCCCATAGCCACTCTGTCATTCTGATCAAAAATATTGCCATTGAATGAAAAATACGTGGATGTCAGCACGTGACGACAAAGCTTCACCAACCCTTCATCCAGTTTTTCACTGATAAAACTCAGGGACTCTTCCAAAAGGACTAGTGTAAATAAAGATACCACATTAAAATTCACTAGTAAATCCGAAGGACCCAGCTCCAAGAATTTCAGTCGTCGTAGTCGTCGTAGTCGTCGTAGTCGTCGTAGTCGTCGTAGTCGTCGTTGGCCTTCCTCTTAGCAGGATTTGGAACCCTGTATAGAGGACGCATTGGAACAGAACGTTCTTGGGCGCAGCCAGTCCGAGTGTGAAAATGGTCTCTGAGTGCGATATATCGTTGCTGCTAGTGTTCTACTAACCTATAGAACCTTCAGAAGTAAAGTAAGAAATTGAACTCTACCTAACTTCTACATAACGAAGTCAGTACCACCTATGATGTTGGAAGCGAGTCATGGTGTGTAACAAAAAGAAATAAACAACGAATCCAAGAAATAGAGACGCGATTCCTAATAAGAGTAGCTGTGTACAAACTGTCTGACAGGAAAATAAATACTGCCATCAGAGAATATCTGGGAGTGAGAAGCTTAAATGGGCAGATTAAGGAATGTAGGAACAGCTGAAAGAACTATTTTATAAGACTGCAAGATGACAGAATACCCGAATTAATTTCTACACAGTGGCCAGAAGGTCTTTAGGAAGACAGAGGAAGAGGTAGAAATATCAATGATTTCAACGAGGAGGACGTAGCAGGCAAATGGCTAATACATGCCGAAAGAAGAAGCAGGTACTCACATGGAAAGACATTATGATTTTTTAAGTATCTATGATATTCTGACCGGCCGCAGGCCTGTACTTGTCGCTATAATGAGTTGAGTTTCGAATCCCTTCATGCAGGCCGGATCATTTAGAAATACTTGAGAAACAATGATAAGTATCTGCTCCAGTAGCTCAACCGCGTTGACGGGAGTGGCTTACACTACGAGCCTTAAGATGGCCGCAAACACAAAAGTCAATCGGCTTCAAATCAAGTGATCCTAGAGGCCTTGGTACAGGTCCTCCTCGCCCAATCCATTTTTGATCATATTGCCGCGTTAGATGTGAATCATCCCCTTAGAAAAATTTATAAATGACTGTGCTGATAAACCCCTTACATTATTTGATTTTCAAACAGCTGAGCAGAACTGAACGTACTCAGACATTTCTCTCTTTACTTATTCTGATCAACACTAAACTGACACACAATCTTTTTAGCGCAACGCAATCTGACTTTCAATTCCTACAAAAGAATCCCTACAAAAGAATGGGCCTGACTAACAATAATGAATCACTTACCTCACAAAAATCATCATTACTCGAACTACTGCAATAGAACGAGCGCCAATACTGCCAGCTAAATAAAAGATTTTAACTACTGAAGTCACTAACTACTGATAGGCATAGTTAGCAAATGAAAGATTTTGATACAGAACAATGTATTTACCTTAATAGTGTTCAAAAGTTTATATATATATATATATATATATATATATATATATATATATATATATATATATATATATATATACTCCGCAATTTCTCTTCCCACATCCAGCACTGCTGACGGCTCACCTCCAACTGCGCAACGCTACGCGCTGTGAACATCCAACTGCCCAACACTACAATGGCAAATATATCAACAGTGCCAACCAGCTACAGACTGCACACAGCAAAGTGATTTTCATACAGAGCGCTACGTGACGTTACCAACTTAAAAACCTAAACAGCCTACTTACAGATGTCGTCTCACCATAGCAGCAAAATCTGCTGGTCCTTCATTGTGCGTGTATCGCATCCTCTGGCGTCGCTCTGAGGGAACATCCTCATGCAACCCTGCAAGTTGATGCTGCAAAACCGAAGGTAATTCCGTCCATTGTCTTCGTCTTTTGGCAACATAAAAGGCCTGGTAGAACGATTACTTGGAGCCTCCAACAATAAGGACGTCGCTGAGTCTCCACCTCACTCACAGAATGTGAGTTAGAGCCTAGATAACTCGAAAAGTGAGAATTATTTTCAAATGTAGGATTGCCTACAGCTTGTTGCTGCATACACTGACAGAATATTGTTCTAGGACCAAAGTATCGTTATCAAATTGTTTCTTTTCGACTTCCTATACACCTCTGTTCAAATGGCTCTGAGCACTATGGGACTTAACATCTGAGGTCATCAGTCCCCTACAACTCAGAACTACTTAAACCTTACTAACCTAAGGACATCACATGCATCCATGCCCGAGGCAGGATTCGAACCTGCGACCGTAGTAGTCGCGCGATTCCGGACTGAAGCGCCTAGAACCGCTCGGCCACCGCGGCCGGCTATACACCTCTCTGATACACTGTAAACGGTTACCGTTTACACGCAGTGCAGGGCCGCAAATTGTTTCTTGCTTTAATGCAGTGTTCTGAGGAACTTATCTTCATTTTCCATTCTTTCCAACATTGAGAAAAGCTGCACACATGAGCTAGATATACAAATCCATACATGTACATGATCTACAACGCATGTTTTACCCTGCTTGGGAAACGTTTCTTTCAGTATACGACGTGAGGTACTGTTACAGCGGCCTGCCGCATACTCTTCTTTCTGCTCAAAGAACAGAAATTTCAGACCAGACAGCTCACTCGTCAGAAGGATCTGTCTCTTTGCATCAGTTTAGGAGCTGATAGTCCATCTCTTTTTAGGACAGCTTCTTGAAGTGCTTCGGATTGGGACATAAAGATTTACTTGCTGATGGTGCTGCAACGCTGAAGATAATCAAGACACCATCAGCATTTTGGTGTCGATAATATTGACCTCTGTTATCAATATTTTCTGCAGCAGCATCTAAAACTTTTTAAAATACAGGAGGATTCATTTACTAGAGAATGGTTGATGAAAGGCAGCACAGAGATTGTTACTGAAGTCACATCCATCAAACAAAGAACGAGAATTATCCGCCAACCTAATTTCAATTGCTTCTTTGTAGACACCGTTCTTCGGTACGACCAGTCCGACTATTCGAATAACGTCCCTGAGTGCAATGTATCATTACCGCCATTGTTCTACTAAGGGCGGCGCCACCTGCTCAGTCTTGGAGGGCAGCAACCGTGATGGGCGGCGCATGCGCCGTGTACGGTACGGTGGCCTATATAGGACATGACTTGCAGCCTGGCGTCAATTCTCAGCGGGACTCATCAGCAGAAGCAGAATTCTCCTGAAGACGTCGACCAGTTGGACCGCCGATACGTCGAATCGAGTTGATTTTAGGATCCGACAGCAAACCCGAAGAGACTTTCAACACTGTCGAATACAATACAAATCCAATACACAGTGCTGTTTACTATTAATTACGCGAAGCAATGAAATAAAGAGAGTCCGTGTAAAATAAAGAGATTCCGCGTACATTTATACTGAAACATTGTCGCGATTATAAAATAAATGATCGCTGCATAACATAGAATAAATTTGTAGAACTGAGAGCAACCTCATTCCCAAACTCGCAACTGTCAGTCGATAGGCCAGTTAGAAATAATTACCTCTTTAATCGCAGGCTACTTACATTACTCATCACCTTCACCTCACGCGAGGAACACTTTCCATCACGGGTTAAGACTGTGCTCTCCGGCTTGGTCAGCGGCACAGCTTTTTAACTACATCATAGGTCGCCCTCACTCTCATGCCTCTCTGAAATGACAAATTAAAGTCTTTGTCCTTACCTATTTTCACAAGTGTACTGACAACTTGATCCAATTGCCTTTGCATGTGAACATAATAATTTGAATAATATGAAGTTCACAATACATTCTGCTTTCACTATACACAACAGTATTACGTTTACAATAACATTACGTTTGCATTACGTTTCGTACGGAACGTCTGTATTAAAATACTATGAGGTTGACTGCTTTACATTCTCAAAATGCAAAAATAAGTTCAAGAACTTTATTACGAGTAAGATACCGTGCTGTTACCATTTGAAAAGCTAGCTAACGGTGAGTAGTAGCTCCGGCTTCAGAAGCACTGTATGTGACCCTCCAGCAGCATGTCCCTTGATTCCTTAGCCATGAGATAAAGAAGAGGCAACCGGTTTGAAGGCCAGTGTCCTGCAGGAATTAGCAGTCCTGGGTTTAGGGATCTCGGGGTGCTGAACTGGAGATGACGTGGAAAAGCTATACCGCTGTACCACTCATTTTCAAACTGACGTGTACATATAAATAACTTATTTGGACTTTCTTCTTTCTTTTCGTTACCGCTTATCCCATCAGGGACGCAGGTGGCTGTATTCAGGACATGGAAAAGAATTATTTAACTTCGCAGCTGGATGTCCTTTCTGACACCACAGGCTTCAGTTACCTAAGGGACAGAAGCCATGTGCTCCACCTATCTGTGAATTGTGTAAATTTTGTTCTCTTTTTTTAACTGAAAGTAAACAAGTGTGTTGTTGGGCCTCACGTTGTATTTCTTATTTACGACCGAAGTTGTGGCACTGCTCTTACGATCTTCTTCATGATCTTTCGGTGTCCAGGTTGACTGAACAGTTTTCAGTTAACCATGGACACAACAACACCCTGACGAAGATCCCTGCAGAGGGTTCGAAACATCCATTGCATAGAAGAAATACGATGTAGCCCAACTACCCAGAAGGTTTACCCTTTTGTGACAACAGCCAAGACAGCCTACAGACTTGCGTGTTAGTTGTTTGTCTACCGTATTTTCTGAGGCGGAAATTGGGGACTAGTCTAACATTTGCCTAATCGAAAGTGAGAAACGGCCTAGAAACCACAGTCAGGCTGGCTGGAGCACCAGCCATGGCACTTAAACTGGCGTGCGGATTCGATCCAAGTCTGGTACACCATCCTGTCTCACAAGCTAAAACGCTGCACTTTGCTTTGTACGAGCAGTGCAACTAACTTACCAGGACACGCCATATATGTGGTGGAATGAGTATAAGTGCAGACATTTTTGTATGTGGTATAGTTTTTTCCTCTGCTATGAACAGTCTTCCCACAAACACGTCACAAACCTTATGACCTGATGTATCCTGCGTAGTCATAACTGCACCAATAAGTGGACTACGCCTGTCACCGTTTTGCGTCCACACGTCCACACTTCAACACATGACCTGCTGTCCAGGGAGAAATCAGCATTAATGGCTTGCTCTTTCGTACTAGCTATAATTATCAATCTGCAAATGACGTAAATGCTAATGTAATGTTTTTCAGTACACCTTCCTCAGTCACCAACAGAAATATCTTTACTTATACCCGTGAACCCTGTCTGCAGGCTTTCGTGGCTGTTGTCACTTAAGTCAAAATCATTAGGTTGTTAGGACGTGTCATATTACCTCTAAAATAATCGCCATTATGACCCCTCTCCTGGGATCTTCTTCAGGATCTTCCGCTGTCCACTACTTCTAGAACACTGTTCCTGAAGAAGATACAACAGAGGGGTCGAAGCGTCTATTATTTTAGAGGAAATATTATGCGGCCTAACAATCCAGAAGATTTTAACTTTAGTTAACCCTGTATATGTTAATCTGTCCTTCCGTAAGCCACACACATGAATTCATTTCTTGAAATTGTCTGCTATTCAAATATTTGCAGTACCTCTTGAAAAGCACTAAACAGACAATAGGCAATATTGGGAAAAACATTTGGAATATATATATATATATATATATATATATATATATATTATTCTCTTTCCAAATCAACCAAATTACTTGTTCAAACTGAATACTTTTTATGTAATCGTGATGTCACCCTGTGATTCTGTGATGGTGATGACTGGAGCTCAACGATGGATAATTTTGCCAGACAGGTCCATGTTATAGATCCCTCGTATGTCTTGGGGGATGCGATATTGCAAGCAACGGTCAACTTGTAATGCAGGGTATTTTTGCAAAGTTGTACATCTCAGATGTACATCTCATCAGCTGAAATGACCAGGGACCTACCAGGCACCTTGTGGGATTTCAAGTGCCTGTAGCCGCCGCAGGTCACGCACGCATCGGGCACTCTCGTGGTCTGAAGTCTATTTTTTCTACCTATGTAACGGGCGTATTTTCAGCCTCCTCTGTAATCACACATCATCACAACACCCTCACAACAGTTTCATATGTTGCAGGAATTCGTAGTAAAGTTGTATTCATTACTTTCCCTTTAAGGTTCTTTTCGTTATTTAATGGCTTGATATATATATATGCATGTAAAGGGAATTATATAAATCGGTAATGTTATTATTTCAATGTAATTATATGTAACTTCTATGAATGTTCGGAAGCTTTGTTCCAATAGGAAACAGTTTATCTGCACAAAATAAAAATAAAAATTCAGCTAGGAAGCAACAATTGATAAGCAGTAGTATACGGCGAGACGGCGTTCTGGAACGCGATTGTTTCAATATTGTTGCAACAATTTACTAATATTTCGAAAAGATGATTTTATTTTGAAAGTCTGCACAAAAGAGAATATCGCAAGAGTTGAAGAGCTTCGAAGAAAAGATAATTATGAGGGAGAAGATTTTTCTCAAGGTCATTGCAAGAGATCTCGAACCCATTTGATAGGCGAGTGTATCAGCACGCCGGTTCCAGGATTTGGGCAGGTGTGCCGGGCCGAGATCAGATGCAGCCGGCGTATTGACGACGAGTGCCGGTGCGCCGGCCAGTCTTTATGTGGTTTTTAGGCTGTTTGCCACATTTGATTAGGTGAATACCAGACTGGTATCCAAGTCCCGCCTCAGTTAAACGCTCCACAAATATTTAGAAAACGTTCGCACTCTTTCACGTGGATAACTCTACACGCAGAGAGCTGGAGTACACTTATCCCCTCCCGGACGGTAATGGGGTGGCAACAACAACGGCATTGGTCACCCCTTAAATTAACCATGCCAAATACATTATTAACCATGCTGACTTCGCGTAGATAAGGGACAAAGGTACAGGAAAAAGAAAAAAAAAAGAGTTTGCAGAAGGTGTGGAGAAAAATCAGACAACGTCTACAAAAACCTAGAACCAGTGACAATTACGTCACGAGAACGCTAATATGATTCTTCGAGTAGACTAGTGGATTATTTACGTGTTTCATCGGTGAGAAAACGGACTGTACTTTACTAGTCATATGGACTGTGTTACGAGTAGTTACTGACAGCTACTGTTTCGTGTGTTGAACCAAGAACTATTTTGCAGTTTACCTTTACCTGATGACCAGAGCTTCTGACTACTGAAATAGCATTTTCTATTAAAAATTACGGGTCGAAATTTAAAAATTTAATGGAGCAGTCGTCGCTGATGAAAGTACAAAATTTTATTTGCAGTATTTACCCGACATAATCCTGTCCTACAGCCTACTTCGAAATAGTTTTCGAAATTTTACAGTCTGTTCAGCTACGGAAAGACGTGCCGAGACAGCCATAGATATTTATTTGAATTTTGGTAATTTATTTTCTAATTGACGATATATCAACCGACCGCCGTCTTTCTGTGGTCCAGTGATCTTCAGAAAACAGCAGCATCGCGACGGCAACAAAGAGTTTCCTTCGCTGTGATATGATCCAATAAAAGCCATACCAGCAATTGACTCAGCCGCCATCTTTGTTTTACGTTGTGTGAAAAACAGAGTCGTTAGCCAGCTATTAAAAAACCGCAAAAAAAAAAAAAATCATGACAGTGCTGGAATTCCATAAGAAAAATAATTACCGGTATTTCGTAGAATATGAAACACATAAGCAGCATAGAACTCTTCCTCATGGTTAGCATTTGCAAACATGTGATGTAATCGGAACCGTGTAAAAATTAGAGCTTGTGTATCAATTACCAAATATCACCCCTACAGTAGACCTGTAAGAGCCTGCTTCTTACTGAAAGAAGTATGCTAAATAAGTTGATAATAATGGTAATGGGAAAGGACTTACAGTGATTTTACTTATTAAAACTTAGGACATAACGTGACACATAAAAAGAGTACTGTGTTTGCCTTAGAGCCACTTTGATTCTCAGATATTATTCAGAAGCGCATTCGTCATTCACTACTTAAAGTTTCATTCCATCCTACAACAGCTCAACTTTGGTTAAGCTTTGCACACCCATACGCTAGCAATATTTCAAAAGTCAGCGGTCTGTCATTATTTTCGATCTGATTGTCGTACGGAATAATGAGCAGTCAAGAAAGGTCAGTAATGCGTATTTACTCTTTTACTCCTCGCGTAATGCTACACTAAGGCCGGCCACTGTGACCGAGCGGTTCTAGGCGCTTCAGGCTGGAACCATGCAACCGCTACCGTCGCAGGTTCGAATCCTGGTTAGGGCATGGATGTATGTGATGTCCTTAGGTTAGTTAGGTTTAAGTAGTTCTAAGTTCTAGGGACTGATGACCTCAGCTGTTAAGTCTCATAGTGCTCAGAGCCGTTTGAACCAATGCTACACTAAACGTAGGTGATATACATGACCTCATAGCAGTTTCAGTAGCAAGCAGTTCAAATGGTTCAAATGGCTCTGAGCACTATGGGACTTAACATCTATGGTCAGCAGTCCCCTAGAACTTAGAACTACTTAAACCTAACTAACCCAAGGACATCACACAACACCCAGTCATCACGAGGCAGAGAAAGCAAGCAGTTAACTACTCAATAATTATCATTACAATACACCTCCTGATATAATATGGGTGTATTTGTAGGGCTTTTGAAAAAGAAGGAACCGATTTCAGGCCGGCCGAAGTGGCCGTGCGGTTAAAGGCGCTGCAGTCTGGAACCGCAGGACCACTACGGTCGCAGGTTCGAATCCTGCCTCGGGCATGGATGTTTGTGATGTCCTTAGGTTAGTTAGGTTTAACTAGTTCTAAGTTCTAGGGGACTAATGACCTCAGCAGTTGAGTCCCATAGTGCTCAGAGCCATTTGAACCATTTGAACAGATTTCAGGCATTTAGTACTTCCAGACTACAAAAGACATAAACACAATTCCAACGTTCCTGGAAAGAGAAAGGTTCAAAATTATAAGAATTCACTATGAGCACCATATGTTTCACGACAAATTTCAAAACAGTGCTCATTTCCTGCCACACCTGGTCTCTCGTTATCGAACTCTCACCTTCAACAATGCGATGTTTCAGACTTTCAAGAGTGTCAGGCATATGCGGGATAAAAACGCGGTCTTTTATGTAACATCACAGATAAAAGTCACAAGGTGTGTGATCTGGAGACCTGGAAGGCTACTGGCGATGAAGTTCGTCTTCTGCTCCTCCTTTTCCAATCCAACCTCCTGGAATGGTGTCATTGAGGTAACGTCAGACGTGCTTAGAGAATCGGAAGAGTCGGCCTGGAGGAGGGACTGTTATTGTATTGGTACTTTTTCGTGGTATTCCCTGTGTGATCTCCTCATTCTGGAAGGCACAGCGGATCAACACAAATTTGCGTCTATCCTTGGAAACCTAGAGGCAGCTCTTTTTTCCTCAGCATGATGGCGTCTACCAGCAGTACAATGCAACACGTCACACAACTCATAGTGTACGTACGTGGTATGAAGACCATCATGATGATGAGTTGTCTTTACCCCCTCGGCAACCTAATTCCCCGGATTTAAACCCAATCGAGAATCTGCGGGGCCACCTCGATCGGGCTGTCCGTGCCATGGATCCTTAGCCGAACACGTACCGCAGCCGGCCCCGGCATGGTTCCACGTACCTGTCGGTTCCTTCCAGAGCCTCATTGATTCTCTTCCTGGACGCCTCGTAGTGGTCCGCCATTCAAAAGGTGGCTATCCAGGCTTTTGACAGGTGGTCACATTAATGTGGCTGGACAGTGTAGTAGAAGATTACAGCTAATAGTTAGACCTTGACTTTCCCCGGCAAATTGAATGTTCAAATAACTTACGGGTTTGCTGCCGTGTGACGTCGTCGACCACTGCCGATATTTCTACTGGAACACACACTGCCTTTCTCAAGGCACAACTGCAAGGAGGAAGAAATGTGCAAGGGAATTTAATACCTCGGTTCACAGGGGAGAAACAAGGAAGATACCACACACAGAACAAGTAACCGCAGAGTCAACACACAACCAAAAATAACCAACATCACAAATATTTATAGTGACTATTAATCAACAGGTGAGGTAGCACTAATTCTGTCCCTCTGTTTTTTTTGATGAGAGACAGCCGGATTCCAAGCAGCATTTAAACAAAATCCACCATCTCTGTTTAGAGGCTTGTTTGATCATCAGTCTGTTCGTAGTACTGACCATTGAATAAAAAGTAGGTGGAAGTCAGCACATGTCGAAACAAATTTGTTAACTCGACACCAAACTTAACCTCAATTAGCTGCAACGAATCAGAGAGAGAAACTCGAGTCACAAGAGAAACCACATCAAAACTGACTAAAATATTAGTCATTCAAACGCAATCCCTGCAATCTACGTAAGATGGAGTTGCAATGGGAAGCCCGTTGTCACCTATTGTGGCCATTTTCTTTATGGAGGACTTTGAGGGACGTACATTGGAGTCAGCGACCTTGAAACCTGCGTGTTTTTTCAGATATGTAGACGATACTTTTGTTGTTTGGCCTCATGGTAGTGTGAATTTAAACCGGTTTTTGGAACACCTGAATTCAATCCACCCGAATATTCAGTTCACTATGGAGGTGGAAAAGAATGGATGCCTTCCCTTCCTTGATGTGTTGGTCAGAAAGAAGACTGATTGTACGTTGGGACATTCTGTTTATAGGAAGCCTACTCACACTGATTTGTGAGCTGATAGTTGTCACCATCCAGGTCAGCATGAAGGGGTACTTCTTACCTTGGTTCACAGAGTCCACGTTATCTCAGACCCTGAAAGTTTGGCAGCTGAGTTATCACATCTCGAAGTCACCTTTCGTCAGAAGGGTTATAGTGAGAGGCAGATGAAACATGCGTTGCGCTATCAGCCTTCTGTGCAACGGGTAAGTGACGATAGCAACGAAGTGGCACCAAAGTCTACGGCAATGTTCAAATGTGTGTGAAATCTTATGGGACTTAACTGCTAAGGTAATCACCCCCAAAGCTTACACACCGCTTAACCTAAACTATCCTAAGGACAAACACACACACCCATGCCTGAGGCAGGACTCGAACCTCCTCCGGGACCAGCCGCACAGTCCATGACTGCAGCGCCTTAGACCACTCGGCTAAGTCTACGGCCTTTTTTGCCTTACGCAGGAAGCATTTCCAGCAGGATTGGCCGTATTTTGCGGAAATATGATGTGAAATGTGTTTTTCGACCACCTTCTAAGGTAAAGGCCCTGTTCGCGTCCTCAAAAGATGATCTTGGTTTGCGTAAGGCTGGTGTCTATCGTATTCCTTGCAGTTGTGGCTCGTCGTATAATGGTCAGACAATCAGGACTGTTGAAGACCGATGTATTGAACATATTCGTCACACACGCTTACAACAGGCGAGCAAATCCGCTATTGCAGAACACTGCCTTGACACCGGTCATCCTATGGAATACAACAACACGGGATTCTGGCTTGCTCGTCCAGCTATTGGGATAGTGTTATTAAGGAAGCTGTTGAAAACAAACTATCAAGCAATCTTATAAACAGAGGTGGTGGACTCTGTTTAAATGCTGCTTGGAATCCAGCTCTGTCTCTCATCAAAAAACAGAGGGACAGAATTAATGTTACCTAACCTATTGATTAATAGTCACTATCGATATTTCTGATGTTGGTTATCTTTGGTTGTGTGTTTACTCTGCGGTTACTTGTTCTGTGTGTGGTATCTTCCTTAATTCTCCTCTTTGAGCCGAGGTGTTAAATTCTCTTGCAGTTGTGCCTTGAGAATGGCAGGGTGTGCTCCTGTCGAAATACCGGCGGTGGTCGACAACGTCACCCGGCAGCAAACCCGTAAGTTGTTTGAACAGCTAATAGTTTCTTACACCTAGCACCCACTGGAGAAGGAGAAGAATCATTTGGCATTGTTGCCTGGGACAGTTAACGTTCGGTGTAGTCGCCTCATAGAGAAGAGTTTCTTTCTCCACGCACCACAGTCACTTTCTTCGCAGTGTGTACCTGTTGAGTGTATGTGACACTGTAAGGAGTGTGTACGGAGAATGCTAGCATTCTTGTGTTGTGTGGTGGGATGAGAGAACGGAGAGGATGAAACCAGATTTCGACAAACAGCATTTTCCTCTAATATACTACCGAGGGTACTGTACCACATGCCCTCATTTCGTGAGACAATGCTGATAGATTTTGAATTTAATCCAGGATATCGTCCCGAAGTCTGGTGACGAGGAACTTTGGCTGCCGATTGTCTTCTCCTTATCGGCAAAATACTAGCGCCGAAGATTGCTTCCAGCGCCAGGGGTCGAGCGCCGCGACATACGCTCGAGCTATCTATCTCGGCAACGGAACCAGTTTCCACAAAGGAGACTAGGAGGGATTATAATAGTGCCGTAAGCTGTTCTGTCCGCCCCACGCCGCTCTCCGAACAGGAGGCTATAAATGAAGACGTTAGTGTGTGTTCAGCATTCCGAGACGCACATGCCGGCTCGCAACTCGTGGCCGCGTAACACGGTGAGCCGAGCGCTGGGCTCCGTTGCCGGTAATTGCACGTGTCGAGGTGACCGCGGCAGTCCCGGATGCAGCGGCGTTGCGCAAGAGGGGGCGGCCGGGCGAGCCGGCTGTCGGGTCGCGGAGACCTGCGCTGCCGCGGACCAGCCCCGGGGTCAGCTGCCCGCCGGCTACACCCAGCCACCTGTCAGCAGCTTTCGCGTTAGTCGCTCCCGGCGGGGCACGGGCCGCATCCCACACAGGTAACAGTGAATGTGGAGCAGTCGGCTGGCCAGACCACACCACCTGGGAATGTGTTACCAGACAAGGTTTTATAGACCAGTACAGGAACGTCCTTATTAATACACCAGCCCTTGGCATAGCATGGAATGAAGAGCTGAGGCACATCCTGTACTTGCTGACACCTGAAATGTCAGCTCAGGACATGGAAGCAAGCATGACACACTAGACAAAGGTTTCCATCATGTCTATATGCAACCACGAATAATACCTAACAACAATCATTTCGATGAGGGAAGGAGCCTTGGCAAGGACCACAGACGATTTCCTGAGCCTCTGACAGCAACCTGTCTCGCGTTTTCTACACCGAGGGTGAGATGCCACCACAGTCTCTATGAATTACCAGCTATGCCTCAGCGCGCCAGGGGCTAAGAATCAACGAAAACTAACTTCGTTTCAGATAATTTAGTTTCATACGGTCCTGTGTAGCGTAGGGTTGTGAAGTGTAGTATACTCTAATACATTTCCGCGCCGGCCGCTGTGCCCGAGCGGTTCTAGGCGCTTCAGTCCGGAATCGCGCTGCCGCTACGGTCGCAGGTTCGAATCCTGCCTCGGGCATGGATGTGTGTGAATTACTTAGGTTTAAGTAGTTCTAAGTCTAGGGGACTGATGACATCAGATGTTAAGTCCCATAGTGCTTAGAGCCATCATCTACAGTTCTGGAAAAACAGAGACTCCGGGACGCCTGCCGCGACTAGACTGAAATAAAAAGAAAATAAAAATACAGTGCACATCACGGGTGACGAGACTAGATGTTATCAAAATGATAAAGTGCAGAAATTCACATTTAGGGCCGATGCTTTAACCATGTGACTCACATTCAAGCTAATATGACGCGCAAGATTAACAGTATTTCAAAGAAGAATTTTTTTATAGTTTCACGTAGTTTTCTCCACTTTTTTATTAATCGAGTAGCGGAGGTTTTTTGGACTGACTGGATTCGTACTGTGTTCTTTAATTTCAGTCTCAAAAATACACAGACCATAGAGGAACCTAAACTACTTCGAGATGCGAAACCATTAATCGGAAACGAATATCGTTGTTAGAAAAGAGAATTTTCTCACTTAATTACTGTCACGTGGATTTAGTAAATTTCACCATAAAACTGAAAACGCAGAGATTGAGCCTAGGCTAGAGGTCACTCACTTATCACGTGCAGTTCAGAGCAGTTCTGTGATATGAAACACCAGCTGTCTATAAACAAGTGTTCACATGCGTTGCTCATTCAAGACCAAGTGCAGGTGAAATATTCGTTTCTGGCTATTGGTTTTGTATCTGGAAATAGTTTACGTTCCTGTAGGCGTTTGCGTACTTCTGAACGTCCCGTATATTAATCATTCGTGTCCGTCATTATGGTTTCCTGAGTTGCTTATTCAACGATTGGTGTAATAAGTATGTATCATACACCATAAAATAGCTCGAAACAGCTGTGAATCAAATGCAGATACACTACACATTGTAGAAATTTTACTTCTGTATTCAAATGATGAACGTAGCGCTCCTGAACGGGAGAAAACACACATGCAACTGAGATAGATTAATGTTCTTATGAGATCTGTTCCAATTCATTAGTTGATTGTTCTATCCAATTTTGATCCTTCGGCAGTCAGAAGCTGGGAAGAAGGAGTTGCATAAGACGTCGTTTCTAAATAGTGCTTTTCAAAATGCAGCAGTGGTACGTACGTGTCGATCTTTGGGAGAGAAAAGTTTTTAATGCCCCCGAGAAGTGGAAAGAACGCTAGAATTGAACATCCGACCTAAAACACCCACCTAACGAAAAACTCAGTGCAGGATTTGATCATCCCCACTGCGAATGGTTTAGACTCAATCAAACCCGAACACGGCAAGAGACGTGTGACTAAGTCTTGTAAATATGAGGTTACTAAGGAAATACCGCGCGTGACTCTGGTGCCGTGCAACAAACTACAGGGCATATTGTGGATGACTCATTACTCCACTTTTAAAGGTGGTGTGAAAGACTTGCATGAAGTGACACGAAGTGCTGAGATCTAGCTGTCAAATTGAAACGCTAACCTGTAATTACCTGAAGAAATATAGCAAGCAACCAGAGTTTTCAGTATTTCTTCAAGTAATTCAGTTCACGGATGCAGAGCTTAAACGTCTTTAACGTGGATAAACTGATAGTAAATTGCAAATTCACTGTACATATATACAACTGTGCAGTTAACTTATCTGTACATTCTGTGGATCATAATTTCCATCTCTCGCAATGAGAGCAAAAAATATTGTATCATGCGGGTCATTTACGTAATATCTTTTCTTTTTTAAGTAAATAAACACAGTGACTGGTACTTAACTGTGTTAAATGCCTCTCTCTCTCTCTCTCTCTCTCTCTCTCTCTCTCTCTCTCTGATACACACACACACACACACACACACACACACACACACACACACTAGTACAGTTTCGTAAATACTCCTGTGGAGCACAAGCAGTTGAAAAGCAGCTATTGTTTGAGTTTGTGTCTGAAGTTTATTTTGTTATACCTAAAATTTTTGACATCATTCGGTAGGCTGAGAGAAATAGATTACACAACTAATGAGGAGGTACTGAATAGAATTAGGGAGAAGAGAAGTTTGTGGCAAACGTTGACTAGAAGAAGGGATCGATTGGTAGGACATGTTCTGAGGCATCAAGGGATCACCAATTTAGTATTGGAGGGCAGCGTGGAGGGTGGAAATCGTAGAGAGAGACCAAGGGATGAATAAACTAAGCAGATCCAGAAGGATGTAGGTCGCACTAGGTACTGGGAGATGAAGAAGCTTGCACAGGATAGAGTAGCATGGAGAGCTGCATCAAACCAATCTCTGGACTAAAGACCACAACAACAACCACCTCACTCCTTTCTGTGCTATACTAAGGCTGCCTGATGAGCGGTGTAAGTCATGTGTTCTTGCAATATTATATTTATGTATGTTACTATTGTTTTCAAACAGTGATTTGACAACAAACTTCATACTGGAGGAAGTGTCCTGCGAGGCTGTTGTCGGTGTTTATAGAGCTGTCCACAACAGGGTCCCTATCATACGCTTCTGTGAAACAAATACATTTTCAGGGTCCTGGTCTCTCGGTTCTTGGATTTTGAAGAGATAGGCTGCTCGTGCCAGCGCCTTCGCAGCAGCGAGTATGACAACTAAGTATGTTAAGTTTCAGCCTAGTTGAAGTTATAACCCATTTCTTGTCTAGCTTTAGACCTTTGTTAACATGCAGAATATTTCATTCGAAATGGGAAGTGGTAGAGTTTCTGTAACTGTTCGATTTTACTGCCAGTTAGTTTTGTTCAATCAGAACTTAGAAATGTGGGAGCATGGTGTGCAAACTCTGCTTAGTCTAAATTAGGATTCATGGCTCCCAGTGTGGATGTGGATATTCTT
Organism: Schistocerca americana; assembly: GCF_021461395.2. NCBI lineage: Eukaryota > Metazoa > Arthropoda > Insecta > Orthoptera > Acrididae > Schistocerca > Schistocerca americana. The sequence goes on from NC_060123.1 coordinate 137,123,411, forward strand.
TTATTTCTTATATTGTTTCTTCTTCTGTTTCGTTAGTTTCTACGGTATCCCGTAATTTTCATCCCTTGGTGTGTGTGGCTTTGTTTGTTCAACCCCACGTGCTCGTCGATGTTTTGGAGAATCTTCAGTTCTCGTAATCTGTTTCATCTTGTAGTTCTTCCGTCATAATTTACTTATGTGGGTAATTCCTGCCACTGATTAGCTTTCTTTTCGGAATTTTTATATTTTTTCTTGGTCTGGTTTTGTGCGGCTACGTCCACTATGTGGAAGTGAAGTTTTATATCCATTCATGTAGTGCATGTTTTAAACTTTATATCTGACTGACGCCTTTTGACTGTTTTTTAACGTATCTCTGTCACAACATGTATATTTCTTTCTGAAGAAGAGACTTTCATAAAAGTTGAAACTATTGTAAAGGGGTTGTAATAAACCTTCCAATCTGCAACTGATTTACTGTTTACTATTTTTACAAGATTTCAGTCTACGGTTGCTGCTCCAGCCATATTCAAAAATTTTCATACCTTGTTCTATATTTGTGGGGCTTAAACTATATTCTCTTCATCTGTGTGTGTTGCATTTTCAGACATTCCCAATCCGATCTGCATTTCAGATCGTAATTCTCGTTCAATTCCACGGCTTAATTTTTCGTATTTTGCGTCAGGCTGGTAGAGCAAACCTTTCACCGACTAAATGTATTTGTTGTGCATGTTGTAGTTGTTCTAGTTCCTTTTCTATCTCCTTTCTGATGTTAGTATGAATGTGAAGCGTGTCTATGATTCATTACCATTAAGAGATACGTATTTTGTGAGAGCCTATTGATTTTCAAGCCCAACAGACAAGCTATCTGATTATTTGTTGCACTCAATTGGTTATTTAAGTGAGGGACAAAAACCATTATGTTCTCATATAAATGTGTAGTGCTTTCCTAATTTGATTACGCAAGATTAACGTTCAGTTCAGTTTAAATTAAATTTCGCTGTTACTGTTTTATCCCACACACCCCAATCTCTATTTCATAGGGTACATTCGACAGCGTTTGTCCCTCATGCTATTTTTTAATTGCTTGTTAAGAAAAATTTCGCTTTTGTAAGATATTTGGCCTATGAACAGGTCGATTGCCTGGCAGAGTGGAATGCACGCTCCCATGTTATGAGAGAGTCTTATCCTCTTGTAACCTATTACTATGTTTACGACGTTTCTCATCGAGCCATATATGTTATCTCGCATTTCTACCTGCTTCTCTCACACCAGCCCAAGCCCTTCCTAAAAATTCAGAAAAAAAACGGAGCTGGAAAATTATTAGTTTAATTACTTTGATAATTTAATTAGAAGTATGCAAATTTCTTTAAGTAGCCAGATAAATAGCACTCCATGTCATTCATTAAGCAACTTGATTAATTCAGGATTGGAAATCGGAGTAAGTGTTTAAGATCAATGCCACAGAATTTATCTTTCACGTAAATTATTTATTGTAACTAAATATTTGGTTGCACATCCTAACTACACATAACTGGTGCCTGACTCGAAATACTTAAGTAAGAATTACGTGTGAATGAAACAGAGCACAATTTAACTACAGCAAGAAGAAACACACATGACGGAGGTGGGAGATAATTATACTATCATCTCCTTTGCATTAATACCATAAAAATATCTCAGTGATATTTGCATTTCGATTCTACACGCACTATTCGGGACAGAGGTTTAACCAATACACAAGGCTGTGCGATAATTATTTAACATACTAATTGCGTCTGCTGCTTGCAAACGGCTGAACTAGAGCACGTGGTGCATTCCGAATCAAACGGTTGTGCTGCTTTGTAGAAAGCGCACGAAAGAACAGGTATTCTTTCAGAAATTGTAGCTCATTAAACAAGCAAACTGTTAAAATAAAGCCTATTGCGGTGCCGTGGTGGACCAGAAGGGTCATTGATTACCAAACACGTGGCACAAAATCGACACACAAAGACAAAAGCAATTTCCACAAAATATAAGATTAAAAATCATTAAAAAATAACTCACTTCACACGCTTCAGTTAAGCTGAAGTTCTTAAGTATTTCACCAGTTAAACATAATGAAGTCCTAACTGAACCTGCTTCCTATCACCTGAAACCCCCCTTAAGAGCTACGATCCGTACTCACCAAGCGTTCACCGAAGAGTGTCCCTTCCTCTTTCGAGATTACCTAGCTCCCCGTGCAGCGGAAGCTACCAGAGGGGTAGCCCTCCGTCACCAACCTCACACACAAAAACAGCCGTCGACACAGCCCTCGACTAAGATGGGTAAACCTCTCTGTTCAGGTATTGGAAACCTAAGTTGGTCATCCTGTACTCTCCGTCGAACGAGAAGCAACATCATCTGCTCCCAGCAGACGATGACGAATTTAGCGATTCCCACAAAACAAAACCGAAACCCCACATTAAAACACACATATAATAATCAATAGGACTTATTTCAGTGCTCAGTCTTTCTGGAAGAGTTCATGAATTGAGCTAAAATCGGGTAGTGAAGTGAATAAGTTGCACCAAATTCGACAAGCGTCTTATGAAACTACTTCAGAGACGTTTCACTCTGTGTGGTAAAGCAAAATAATTTACTGTTCGCGGAATTTTAATAGCTACTATTCATGATTTCTACAATTACAGGTCAAAGTATTTCAGAGGCCAGTTATTTAAAAACGTAGTCGCTAGTTCCGTATTCTACCAGTCTGAGGAACCATTCGCCTGAATGTGTAGCAACACTTCTGAGTCGCTCGTTTCCATGGAGTGTCTCTCAGCGGGTTGACACGGCTAGCGTGACGCAACGTCAGTGTTTGTGGACCGGTGCAGTGGCTGCCGGCTCACGCAACCTCTGGCGGCGCGCAGACGGCGTGTGGCATCGAAGTGGATGGTGAAGGGGGAGGGGAGGGGGGTTCGAGGAGCGGGTGTCGCAGCAGAGAAAGTGCCGCGCGCGACCGCAGGACCACTGGCAGGGCGCGGCCGGCTCGCCCACGCCCCCGCGGTGCATCTGCCGGACAACAGCACGCCTCCTCTGTATACGACTTCACTTCCAGTACTCACCAAAACGAAAATCGTGACATTACAACTGCCCTGTGTACACTGCCATAAAACGTGGTCAACATTACACGTTCGTTAGGAAAGAGAGATGGTCGACTGTGAAAATCATTGTGGTGGCACACGTGTGTCACGAAAACGCAACCAGATACATATTGTCATTTGAACTTACGGTTTTCAAAGTGATACTTTTGAATGTAAATTAAGACAGTAAATACAGAAGTAGACTCAACAGCCAAACAAACTGGAGGAGGAGGAGGAGGAGGTTAGTGTTTAACGTCCCGTCGACAACGAGGTCATTAGAGACGGAACGCAAGCTCGGGTTAGGGAAGAATGGGGAAGGAAATCGGCCGTGCCCTTTCAAAGGAACCATCCCGGCATTTTCCTGAAACAATTTAGGGAAATCACGGAAAACAAACTGGTACACCTGCCTAATATCTTGGAGGATCCCCGCGAACACGCACGTGGCATGGACTCGACTAATGTCTGAAGTAGTGCTGGACGGAATTGACACCATGAATCCCGCAGGGCTGCCCATAAATCTGTAAGAGTACGAGGGGGTGGACATCTCTTCTGAACAGCACGATGCAAGGCATCCCAGATTTGCTCAATAATGTTCATGTCTGGGGAGTCTGGTGGGCAGCCGAAGGGTTTAAACTCAGAAGAGCGTTCCTGGAGCCAGTCTGTAGCGATCCTGGACTTGCGTCGTGTCGCATTGTCATGCTGGAATTGCACAAGGCAGTCGGAATGCACAGTGGACATGAATGGATGCAGGTGATCAGGCACGACGCTTACGTAGGCGTTATTTGTCAGAGTCGGATCTGCCGTGCGCGATTAGCCATGCGGTCGAGGGCGCTGCAGTCATGGACTGTGCGGCTGATCCCGGCGGAGGTTCGAGTCCTCCCTCGGGCATGGGTGTGTGTGTGTGTTTGTCCTTAGGATAATTTAGGTTAAGTAGTGTGTAAGCTTAGGGACTGATGACCTTAGCAGTTAAGTCCCATAAGATTTCATACACATTTGAACATTTGAGAGTCGTATCTAGACGTATCAGGGCGCCAATGTCACTCCAACTGCACACGCCCCCCATCATTATAGAGCCTCCACCAGCTTGAACAGTCCCCTGCTGACATGCAGCGTCCGTGGTTCAAATGGCTCTGAGCACTATGGGACTTAACTTCTGAGGTCATCAGTCCCCTAGAACTTAGAACTACTTAAACCTAACTAACCTAAGGACAGCACACACATCCATGACCGAGGCAAGATTCGAACCTGTGACCGTAGCAGTCACGCGATACCAGACTGTAGCGCCTAGAACCGCATGGCCACCCCGGCCGGCGCAGCGTCCGTGGATTCATCAGTTTGTCGCCATACCCGTACACGTCCATCCGCTCGATACAATTTGAAACTAGACTTGTCCGACCAGGCAACATGTTCCAGTCATCAACAATCCAGTCGGTGTTGACGGGCCCAGGCGAGGCAAAAATATTTAGAAATTTGTGGCAAGGTCTTATGGGACCAAACTGCTGAGATCATTGGTCCCTAAGCTTACACATTACTTAATCTACCTTAAACTAACTTACGCTAAGGACAACACACACACCCATGCCCAAGAGAGGACTCGAACTTCCGACGGGAGGGGCCGCACGGACCGTAACAAGGCGCCTAAGACCGTGCGGCTACCCCGCGCGGCCCAGACGGGGTCTAAAGCTGTGTGTCGTGCAATCATCAAAGATACACCAGTGGGGCTTCAGCACCGAAAGCCTATACCGGTGGTGTTTCGTTGAATCGTTCGCATGCTGACACTTGTTAATGGTCCAGCATTGAAATCTGCAGTAATTTGCAGAAGGGTTGCACATCTGTCACGTTGAACTATTCTCTTCTGTCGTCGTTGGTCCTGTTCTTGCAGGATTTTTTTTTCCGGCTGCAACGATGTCGCAGGTTTGACATTTTGCTGGATTCCTGATATTTAGGGTAAACTCGTAAAATGGTCGTACGGGAAAATCCCCACTTCATCGCTACCTCGGGGATGCTGTGTTTCATCGCCCGTGCGCCGACTTTAACACCACGTTCAAACTCACTTAAATCTTGATAACCTGCTATTGTAGCAGCAGTAACCGATCTACCAACTGCGCCAGATACTTGTTGTCTTACGGAGGCGTTCCCGACCGCAGCGCCATATTCTCCCTGTTTACATACCTCTGTAATTGAATACTCGCGCCTGTACCAGCTTTCCTTGGCGCTTCAGCATATAATAACTAAGAAAACACTATTCTAGTGAAAAGAAATATCGCATACAGTATTTCAGCGTAAAATCAGAAGATGGCTTTAGCAAGTCGCACAGCAATTCTTCTTTATTATTATAAAATTCAACAAAGTTTTCTGGGGCATACAAGTTCCACTAACTACAAATGATGTAGAAACCAGCAGAATTACAGAGTAGCGTATCAGTGTTTCGAGACAACATCTACAATTTGTAGGAAAGGAGAAGATGGTGATTTAATTGATTTACGTGAATCAGAAGCACTGTACCAGCTCCTCTTAACTGGTCACCGCCTTCTAGATATCCAGCCTATGGTACATGATATTTTTCTCTAAGTTCCGAAAGCTTCTCGCTGCATTGAAAAAAATGCCCACAAGAGTGTTGTCTCCTTTTATTTGTTGCCGCACTAGTGTCGGGCGTACATTCCCATCATCATCTGCAATTTATATTTATACTCGTTCCTTGCATATTCCAAACACTTTCAGTGCAATCATTCATTTCAGTATATAATAATATCACACTTTTAATAAGTATATGAACTGGGATATTAGATATCAAGTTACTCCCAATATTTATGTAGTTTGCATCCAGAAGGACTGTGATCACGTGATATTGGATATAATGTGTGATCTAACAAATTTTGAACGGTTTTTAATCGCATTTATTTAACACTCAGGCCAGCATTCGAGCTTTCCTTAGGAACAATTATACAGCACATTAGCCGTGTTTTGGACAGAATATGAAAGAGTCACACAAAGGGCTGCTGTACAGTACTTTACAACAATATTAATCCTTGATTTAAAATAATTTAAGGTGAGTACTTGTCTGAACAAATAATAAAATTTAAGTAATTGCCTTGGGAAAGTTACCCGAAATCATTAATTCTGGTTTTAGTACAAATTGTTCAGAGACATCAGTACTTATCTAAACGAATTATTTGGGTTAGAGACAATTTCTAGTAAACGGACATCTTAATAGGGGGGAAAGTATTCACATAAACAACAAACTTTGCTTAAGAACAAGCCACTCATGCTACAAAGTCAACGGGAAATTTTGGACTCCTCACAAACGGGCGCTCCAAGTGTACAGGCTCCGCCTCCCTGGAACATAGCCAAAGAATTTACGACACCCTTTTCAACCGAATCAGTACGTGTATCCTGGCCAGGGGATGTACAGCCTCATAGTCAGGGGGTTGGCTCATACTCCCAAGCTCTTTGTTATTTTAAATGATTTTGCAATGACTTAGTAATATCATAACGCAACATACTCTTTCCACTTCAGTGTGCTTTACTTCTTTTGTCAGACAGCGTAATCATCATTATGAAGTTACATGTTACGATTTTACATTTTGTATGCAGTTGCTCTAACTGGGTAGACGAGGTGACTATATTAATACTGACTTGGTGGATCAAAATCAACCATGGGTATTTCACTCCAGTATGAAGACGCAGCATGGCTTCACGTTCTTTCGATAATCAATCAGCAGGAGCCATGGGAAACTGAAGCGAGTCTCTCTCTCTCTCTCTCTCTCTCTCTCTCTATCTCCTCCTCCTCCTCTCTACAGCCAAGGGCAGAATGCTTTTTAGACTGCCTGCCTCTGTCTTTCTCGTATTTAGCCGACGGCGTTAGACAAATAGACTCGCCTTTCTCTTGTGCTTAGCCGTAGGCCGTCTGCCTCTGAACTCTGTCGTTACACATTCACTTTAAAAATTTCACTGTTTGATTTCAGTTTTGCCATTCACCCCTAATTCTATGAAAATGTCAGTCGCGTAAGACCACCTTACTGGAAGGTACTTTCATAAACCGTATCAGTGTAGTGAAAGACTTCTTCAGTTATTTCGATCTATGGCCCCTGGCACAGTCAGCTACTCCATCAGCTGCATTTTGTTGCGTGTACGGTATCCAGACCACTAGCTTGAATCTGTTCCTCTAAATGTTTAAACTTTTCCACTCGTTCACCTTCCTCGTCGCTTTGACAAAACCTTATGTTGCTTATGTTCTGCGTATTCCGTTTCTGTAGTAAACTTTCAGATCAGCTTTCCCAAAATACCTTGCAGATTATTCTGCACATTTTCATCGTCCTCTCGGCTTGGAACCGATAAGCCAACGACCTCAGCATAGGTTAAATATTTAATTTCTAGGATTCTTTCTTTTTTCCAAGGTGCATTCCTTTTGCTCCCAGAACCGTTTCCAGGCTGTTATGATTTTCTTCAAGGGAACAGTGAGTCCTTCTCTGTCTTTATTCCGAAAGGAAGGAAGAAGGAATATGGTGTTTAACGTCTAGTCGACATCGAGGTCCTTAGAGGCGGAGCACAAGCTCGGACTTTGCCATGGATAGGGAAGGAAATCGGCTGTGTCCTTTCAAAGAAACCATCCCGGCATTTTCCTGGAGAGGTTTAGGGAAGTCACGGAAAATCTAAATCTGGACAGCCGGACGCGGGCTTGAACTGTCGTCCTCCCAAATGCGAGTTCAGTGTGCTAACCACTGCGCCACCTCGCTCGGTTTATTGCGGATGGATTTGAGACTACTCCTAATACCTTTACTTTCAAGATGGGGTCAGACAGGGTTTACCTCTCAGTTCCGAACTACCCCAGACGTACTGAATACTATAAATATCTGACATTGTCTGAACGACAGCAATCTCTATATCAATGTAAAAAAATAGAAGTTTTATTGTCCAGACCACAGTTGACTAATTAAGTTTTACATAGCATCGTATACGTGAACTACGTGGGGGAGTTGGAAAATAAGTTTCCCCTGTCGACTGGGTCAAAGTTGTGTGTGAAAGGAAAAAAAAAAAGAGAATGAGACATTAAAGATAAGACATATCTTTATTTTTATACATAATTTCCAAGTACGTTGAGACATTTTTCATACCGCCTTATAGGCTTCCAAAGGCCTTCCAGGAAAAAATCAGGGCGCAGCATACGGAAGAAGCGTTGAATAGCTTGTTTGACGTCAGTATTGCTGCCAAAGTGCATTCCACCGAGAGTCTTCTTCAAAGCAGGAAACAGATGGAAGTCACTAGGTGCGAGATCCGGACTGTTAGGCGAATGGTGTAGGCGCTCCCAACCAAGAGTTGCAATATGGTTTTGCGTTGCCGTCGCCGTGTGTGGTCTCGCATTGTCATCCAACAGCAGAACGCCAGATCTGAGAAGGCCAGGCCGCGTTTCCCAAATCACCTCTTTCAACTTAGAGTGGCACAGTACCGCGCAGCACTGATGGTTGCATCCTCCAGAAAGTCCAGCAGCAAACTCCTTTGTCGTCCCAGAAAACGGTGAGTAGCACTTTACCTGCAGAAGGAGTGCTTTTAAACTTCTTTCGGACAGGTGATGACGGATGTTTCCACGCCATGGCTGCGGCCTTCGATTCGGACGTGTAATGGTGGACTCACGTTTCATCCCACGTCACAATCAGAAACAGAAGGTCATTGCCAAATTCGTGGTAACGCAAGAGCTGTTCCAGGCTGAACGCCATGCGTTGTTTCGTGTGTGTCGGGGTCTGCTGGTGGGGTACCCATCGTGCTGACACCTTCCTGTATCGAAGAATGTCGTGGATGATCTTGTGAGCTCGCTCATGTCCGATTCCAAGTTCTGACGCTACTCCATCGATGGTGACATTTGCTTCTGTAGTGCTCGTGCGCGATCGTCCTGGTCTCGGTGTAACCTCCCCGCACGAAAAAATGTTAAATATTAATCAATTTGGAGCCAAGTGTAACCTCCCTACAAAATATAATAATTAAATGAATTTTAAATATTTTGACCTCTGAACAAAATTGGTTCCCATTTATTGTCTGTGTGCAGAAATGCATTCACATTTAATGTTACCACGGAATTCTTTTCTCATTTAATGTCAAGTTAGAAATAGAAAAATTCCTAAACACCAAAATAATATATAAGTTTAGTAACCTGACAAATTTTATGAGGACAGCAGCGCTGACCTTCGGCCCTGTATTCTGAATAAAAAAAGCAAAAATTCTTACCTCAATAAAACTGCAATTATATCTGCTCTTAATTAGTCATTTTTCGACACAGCTTCGTGCAATGCTGGCGTATATATTTTTTGATTCTTGGAAGCAATGATAATGCATTGGAAAAATTCTTTAAATTGAAATGAATGCTTTTCTTTAAAAGAGTTACTTTATATTATAAAAATTATTATTGGGGCATTTTTGAACAAATTAAATTACAATTAACATACATTATTAAATATGCGCAAGGCTGCTTCTTTACCTTCTACAACAATACTCATCCTCCAGAGGCCTGACCAGAGTCGCGAGCAGAGCACACAGCCGACGCATGCCGACTCCCGCCGACTCACGCAGCCTACACTAGACTACTACCGACTCGCTACTAAAGCCGACCGACTACTACTGTCGACTCGCGCAGTCAAGCGCAGATAGCGACATGCAACAATTAACGATAAACTACTCTCTGGTCAGAGATTCTGTCATGCCTCCCCCATCGCCGGCAAAGCATACATCTTACATCGGTATGTCCTACACTTGCTGACGTCCATCACTGAAGTGCTCGCACCGTCTCCTCACCATTTGCCTCGACATCACACCTGACCCATACACCTCAACAAGACTGTTATGAATTTATGTGCCTGCTACTCGACGTGCCCATTCATAGCGGATAACAGCTGTCACTTCCGCCTTTGACCACGACTCCAAAACGCACCTTCTCTCCATGGCTCCGGGAAGAGACTGAGCGGCTGGCCTCCTCTTTGCGCAGCCACTGCGACAGCACCCTCTGCTTGTTCGCGGTCGACCTCTACCCAATGGTGTATCGATGTCTTGCACGTGCGCGTTCACCTGCCGTGTCATGTTTCGCCCATATCACACAACTCTGCTCACAGTCGACAGGGGAAACTTATTTTCCAACTCCCCCTCGTAAAAAGCCACTACATGTGGCACTTTGCCATCTGGCCATTCAAAACATGAAGATAAATAGTGAAATTGAAAATGGTTATTCAAAGAAGCACTAACAAATTTTTATGGAGACTCCGACGTCATAGACTAGAATAATATTTACCTCACAAAAAGGCACTCCCAGCCAGCACTGTACACGGAAATAATAACCATAACTGTATCAACACGGCACAGGGGTGTCAAGTACATCAAATAGAATATATTCACTGCCGTCAGGTGTGTGTATGTAGTTAGCCGGCTCCGTTTTCAAACGAGCTACATAATACTACAGAGTTTCTCTAAAACATATAATGCAAGAATAACCTTAAGCACATATAAAGTGTATCAATTTGTTTAAATCAACGCCAACCTTCCAAAATTATTGCAACATTACATGAGTGTGTCTTCCTTGTGAAGAAAACATTATTTTAGTCTATTACGTTGGAGTCCCAATTAAATTTTTAGCGTTTTCTTTTATGTCACATTTTTAATTTCACAGTTTACCTCGAAGTTTTCAAAGATCAGATGGCAATGTGCAAGAAGTAGTGGCTCTATAATTAACTTTTCTGACGGTATGTAAAACTGAATTAATTTTTTTATCGAAATTACGTAAAATATTTGTTGTTGTTGCTGTGATCTTCAGTCCAAAGACTGGTTTGATGCAACTCCCCATGCTTCTCTATCCTGTGCAAGCTTCTTCATCTCCAAGTAACTACTGCAACCTACATCCTTCTGAATCTGCTTAGTGTATTCATCTCTTGGTCTGCCTCTACGATTTTTACCCTCCACGCTGCCCTCCAGTACTAAATTGGTCATCCCTTGCTGCCTCAGAATGTGTCCTACCAACCGATTCCTTCTCTAGTCAGTTTGTACCACAAATTTCTCTTCTCTCCAATTCTATTCAGTACCTCCTCATTAGTTACGTGATCTACCAATCTAATCTTCGGCATTCACCTGTAGCACCACATTTCGAAGTCTTCTATACTCTTCTTCTCTAAACAGTTTATCATTCATGTTTCACTTCCGTACATGGCTACACGCCAAACAGTTACTTTCAGAAAGAACTTCCTGACACTTAGATCTATACTCGATGTTAACAAACGCCTCTTTTTCAGAAACGATTTTCTTGCCATTGCCCTGTCTCACTCACTTCTCAACCACTGCTTCACTTTCGCGCTACTCGTCTCTTATAACTGCCATCTGGTTTCTGTACAAATTGTTAATAGCCTCTTGCTCCCTGTATTTTTACAGCTACCAACTTTAGAATTTGAAAGAAAGTATTCCAATCAACATTGTCAAGAACTTTCTCTACGGCTACAAATGTTCTAAACGTAGGTTTGCCTTTTTTTAACCTATCTTCTATGAGAAGTCGTAGGGTCAGTATTGCCTTGCGTGTTCCTACATTTCTTCGGAATCCAAACTGATCTTCCCCGAAGTCGGTTTCTACCAGGTTTTCCATTCTCCTGCAAAGGATTCGTGTTAGTATTTTGCAGCCGTGACTTATTAATGTGATAGTTTGGTAATTTTCACACCTGTCAGAACCTGTCTTCTTTAGAATTGGGATTATTATATTCTTCTTGAAGTTTGAGGGTATTTCGCCTCTTACATACATCTTGTTCACCAGATGGATGGGGTTTTGTCATGGCTGGCTCTACCAAGGCTTCAATAGCTCTAATGGACTTTTGTCTACTCCTGGGGCCTCGTTCTGACTTAATTGTTTCAGTGTTTTGTCACATTTTTCAGGCAGTATTATATCTCCCTTTCATCTTCATCCACGTCCTCTTCCATTTCCATAATATTGCCCTGAAGTACGTCTCCGTGATAGTTATAAACCTTGTAACGTAATTGTAACACTGACAGATCTGAAGACGTCAGTATAATTTTGCTAGAATTGGATAATTTTGAAGGAATCAGGATATTTATCAACTGCAATCTGTGCAGTAAAAGTTCTGTTTTGAAAGCTTTTTCACATGTTGAATACTGCTTCACGGTCACTGAATCCTACACCTTTTTAAAGTGACCAAAAATGACCACAGCATTTTGACTCTTTATTGCTCATGTCCATGTACTACTCGTGTTCCTAGAATTTTGCTGAGTAATTACAATTACGCGAATTCATTTGGCACCACGTAAAGACAAGTGGCTGTGAAAGCACTATTGCACGCTCGATATCTACACTAGGGCTCAAAAGTTGTGCATAATTTCGAAAGGGAGTCAACAATCGGAAGAGAAAATTCAAACGGACACTGTAGGTGACTAGAGAAATTTCACCACAAATATAATTGCGCTACGTTTGTAGAAAAGTAATTATCTCTGCTTCAAATAGCTATGTGGTTCATAGATATCAAAAAGCAGTTCATTATACTTATAATGTCGCACTCACGTTGTTCTTTCCTTGTAAGAGTTACTGTCAATGAGATGTTTTCATAGGAATGCCACAAAGTTCCTAGGGTACAGACCAGAATCCTTGGACGCCTTGTATAGCCTCATATACGGACCACAGCATCAGCTCTGCAGAGCTAAATCCCACTATAGCTTCAGACTAAAGAGTAATTCTCTTCTTTCATTCGTGCGAGGGAAAGTAACAGGCGGTACAGTTTCAGGAGCACCGTGGAAACTGTCCAGTTCCGAAATGACGAGCTGCTGATAGGAGGAATCACTAAACATTTAGGGGTGCGGAATTTAACGCTTTCGTTAGTAGTCACTGAAATATTGTTTCTGACGTGATGAATTGATATGAGGTGCAGAAACCATACAAAAAAGTAATTTACAAGATAACATCGTATTTGTTGCTATCAGTCACCTCTGCCATCATTTTTATTAATATCTCCCTAATCAAGAGAGTGGCAGAGGTTACGAAAAACTGAAGGATACTTTGCCGAAGTAGATTTCTGTTTGCCGAACAAAGAACTCTAAAAGCTAAGATGGACAAGACCCTTCTGGTGCTCCCAGAAAGGTTATTTACTCTTGATCGAAGTGAATGCTTTCAGGAAACTCTCTGCCACACTTGGATCCGGACATCGACCTTCTTCTTTCGCGGGCTATGCTTCAATTATTGAATGAGCTATCTAGGTATGATTCAGCCTCAAATTTAAAGAAAACCTCTGGAGATCTTTCTCCGTAAACGTGATCAGCGTAGACCTTCTTATCGAGAATCCTCGCCTAACATGGATTTCTCCGCAACTCTACCAACAAATTCCATCTTTTCATCACCTCTAAACATCCAAACGAAAGACATCTTCATCAAACTGCCATAAATAAATGCAGAAACCTTCCCTCCTAGAATTATAGTTATGACCACTCCGCAAATGGAAACTCTCCTAAACATCCTGCAACTCCACATATTGTAGAAAACCGGTGTCACTCACATCCAGCTCCCTTTTTAATTCTCGTACAAGAGTCACTCCAGGGACGTTCTACCCACCTAATTCCGCGTCTAATTCATCAACTATCTACACTTAACCAGAAGTAACTATCCGTCCATCAGCTGTGGACATGCATCAAAAAGCGATCACTAGCTTAAAATTTGGTAGCTTATATACGCTTCTTCACTTCATTTTTAATTTCAGTTCGGTACTTTTAAACAGATATATAGGTTTTAAGTAATGGGACGAGTGGTGTCTGAATGGCGCCTGTTCTGTGGTGGTGGAAGGAGAAGATTAATGATAATAATAAAAAAAGGAATCAAACTAAAGCTTCAGCCGCTAATCCACTGGCAACATTCTCAACGCGTATAGTGGAGTAACCTGAAGCTATTACGGTTGCATGCTCTAAACCAACTGGATCACTTATGTTGACGTGCTAGACCACAGCATGCTTCCCGTACTGTGCCGAAAGGATAGGAATGGAATCGGAATTCTTTTGTGCCACCATGATAATGCTGCTGTTCACAACGAACTGCGTCGTTATTCTTTAATGCAGTTTTTCTGCGTGGTCTGCTCAGGTCCCCGAAATAAATGATATCGAAGATCTTTGAATGAATTAAAGAATTATATTCATAGACAACTACTGCAACATCTACTCAACATGTTCCAGGGAAAGCGGACATAATTAACACCTTAGAAAGATAAAACTTGCTTGGTGTTTCAAGAATGTAACAGTAACTAAAGAAGGCGCTGTAAGCTATTAGCAAGTTGTCTGCGACGTAGGAACCGGTTAACAGTGGATGGCCAGAAAAATTTGGTAACACAGCGGAGGTCTGAGAAACAAGTAAGCGTATGATGGTGTCTCTGTCAACGAGACAATGATGGTAATTTCAAAATGAACACACAATAAAAAAGAAGAAAAAAAGAGAGAACACCACTTCGAATTTGGATCACATTAATTCCGATAATTTGTTTTTGCAAAGAATGTTTTCTGAGTTATAGCGAGGACGGCTCCAAATTAACATATCTGGCTCACCTTTCCTTAAATGTACGTTTACGATTGCACCAGTCTCCTGACAAGGACTTCAAGCATAGTATTAATAACCCAGTTTTCTTTTTTATTTCGATTCGTAATGTCACTGTGGTTACACGATTTGCATAATTTGCCTATATTTTGTGTTTAGTGGTTCCACATGAGTGACACGACACAGATATCTGTAGAGGTTTCAGACATTTCTCGTTCATGCTGCTTTCTTTCTGCTGAAAGAACTCGATCGTCCTTTCGACTTCTTTTCCACTCAATCGCTTTGTACACCTGCATGCTAATTTACGTACTAACGGAAGACAAAAGGCTGTAAGGCTGATTTTCGCACGTCGTTTTAGCACAGTGCTTTGTCATCGACAGTGCACCCATCCAAAATGTAACCACGCCGGCACTGTAGGATACCTCTTTTACACTGATGAACACTAAATATGCAAAAAAATCCTTAAATAAACCAGTGTACCGCTTCTTCAACAGATATTTTTCTTAGAAGTGGAATATATGTCCTTCCAACAGCCATACGCTCTCATCGGTATTATTACTGATTCATGACTTAGGTCTTCTTTTTTTGATTTAGTTTTAAGAAGAAAGTTTTGTTGTCGATAGTCATCTTACCTGATAGGTATACATCGTTGTTGTTCAGTGGTCTATTTCTTTAATTGTTAGTGATATAGCGCTCTTTAAATGTGGTTCTTCCTGTTGTAGAACATTGGATAATTATGTATGCAGTTATTTTATTCCTTGGGCAGCCTTCCTCTCCGATGCGATGTGGACCAGGGATGTTCGATGATTATCGATGCCCGCATCTCGTGGTCGTGCGGTAGCATTCTCGCTTCCCACGCCCGGGTTGCCGGGTTCGATTCCCAGCGGGGTCAGGGATTTTCTCTGCCTCGTGATGGCTGGGTGTTGTGTGCTGTCCTTAGGTTAGTTAGGTTTAAGTAGTTCTAAGTTCTAGGGGACTGATGACCATAGATGTTAAGTCCCATAGTGCTCAGAGCCATTTGAACCATTTTTGATTATCGATGTTTACAAGATATTGATGCTGGGAGTCTAAAAACTAATGTTTCAATATTGAAACTGATGTTTTGAACCATCGTAGCTTGGATGTTAAACACAACATATCGAACTCCGAAATTGGCAAGTAGGCTGTCTGTTAAATTCGTCAGTATTTTTTTCAAAAACTTCGTTAGTCATCAAAGAAGTAGAAATAGCATTTGGAAGAAAAAGTCAAATGTCGTGTTTTGCCCACATGCCAACATATAGCAAAAAATCGATTGAAAACACTACCTGAGTTGTTGCTTGCTGCGAAAAGGATGTAATGTGGTAGCAGGTGATTATCTAACAAAAGAATCACACTTCAAACTAATTCACGAATACCTACTATACGGGCTTCAAAGTCTTATATGACTTTCACAGCTGCCTATTCGTTGCCAGTTCAGTTTTTGCAACTGCGTCCTGTGATTAATAAGATCATTAATTGCCATGCTACTACACCCCCCCCCCCCCCGGGCAAGAAAAGTATTATCAGACCAGTATTACTATATGGGGCAGAGATATGGAGAACTGATAAATATACAGAGAGAAGGGAAAAGATTATCGATAACAAAATCCTGCGGAACCAGAAAATTGTGAGCACAGTGACAGTGAAAGGCTCTCACAGAACAGATAGATCGTCAGTTATTCTTTTCCAAGGCCCCAAACAAGTAGCACGATGGGCAACTTGTCGGTGCTTCCTCTTCTCTGTCTCGTGGTTTATTTTCATTGGAACGTTATCCAGCCAATGGAGTATGGCGTAACGTGCTCGTGGCTTGTATTACGTCTTTTTGGTTCCCGTCTGCCCATTTGCCAAACAAATTCTCTAGAGCCACATTGCGATCAGAATTTCTGTGTATGGTTGTGGCCATGGGAAAGTTCCCTTTAGAATGCCCTGTTTCCTTCGATCCGCTGTTTTGTAGCGGCGTCTCTGTTGTATTTGTGACACCCTGTACGACTTGACCTATATACACAGAGACTCCCTGTGCCAACGTGTACTGTCTAGGTATCAGATGGCCACACCAATGCTACGGATGACAAATATCTAAAGGACCGTTTGCCGGAAAACTACTTGTCATAGCGCTAAGCATTTATTTCCCACAAACGACTGTCGTGGGATGACATGACACGCAAATAGAATCATCCACATATCGAATCACTTTACTCCAACATTTGTCACGGGGAACAAAGCTTTTTGTAGTGGGAGCGTCGAATTGCTATGCCCTCAATTGCCGGATGGAGCTGGGAAAGAATAATTACTAGCAAACCTCTATAAGGACACTTTTTGCTCCATTTACATCCTCAATTATTTGCTGCTGGATGATTTCCAACCACTGTCTTCCTCTACAGTTTTTTCCCTCTACAGCTCCCTCTAGTACCATGGAAGTCATTCCCGCATGTCTTACGAGATGTCCTATCATCCTGTCCCTTCTCCTTATCAATGTTTTCCACATATTCCTTTCCTCTCCGATTCTGCGTAAAACCTCCTCATTCCTTACCTTATCAGTCCACCTAATTTTCAATATTCGTCTGTAGCACCACATCTCAGATGCTTCGATTCTCTTCTGTTCCGGTTTTCCCACAGTCCATGTTTCACTACCATACAACGCTGTACTCCAGACGTACGCCGTGCGGGATTAGCGGAGCAGTCTAAGGCGCTGCAGTCACGGACTGTGTGGCTGGTCCCGACGGAGGTTCGAGTCCTCCCTCGGGCATGGGTGTGTGTGCTTGTCCTTAGGATAATTTAGGTTTTAAGTAGTGCGTAAGCTTATGGACTGATGACCTTAGCAGTTAAGTTCCATAAGATTTCACACACATTTGAACATTTTTCCAGACGTACATTCTCAGAAATTTCTT
Organism: Schistocerca americana; assembly: GCF_021461395.2. Taxonomy (NCBI): domain Eukaryota; kingdom Metazoa; phylum Arthropoda; class Insecta; order Orthoptera; family Acrididae; genus Schistocerca; species Schistocerca americana. The sequence goes on from NC_060123.1 coordinate 137,140,933, forward strand.
CCTCAAATTAAAGTCGATATTTGGTATTAGTTGACTTCTCTCAGCTAGGAATGCCTTTTTTTGCCATAGCTAGTCTGCTTTTGATGTCCTCCCTGCTACGTCTGTCATTTGTTATTTTACTGCCTAGGTAGCAGAATTCCTTAACTGCATCTACTTCGTGTGCATCAATCGTGATGTTAAGTTTCTCGCTGTTCTCATTTCCACTACTTCTCATTATCTTAGCCTTTCTTCGATTTACTCTCAGTCCATACTCTGTACTCATTAGACTGTTCATTCCGTTCAGCAGATAATGTAATTCTTCTTCACTTTATTTGAGGATAGCAATATCATCAGCGATTAGTATCATTGACAACCTTTTACCATTAATTTTAATTCCACTCCTGAACCTTTCTTTTATTTTCATCACTGCTTCCTCTATGTACAGATTGAACAGTGGGGGCGGAAGGCTACATCCTTGTCTTACACCCTTTTTAATATGCGCACTTCGTTCTTTGTTGTCAACTCTTATTATTCCTTCTTGGCTGTTGTACGTATTATATATGACACGTCTCTCCCTACTTTTTTCAGAATTTCGAACATCTTGCACCATTTTACGTTGTCGAACGTTTCTTCCACGTCGACAAATCCTATGAACATGTCTTGATTTTTCTTTAGTCTTGCCACCATCATTAACTGTAGCACCAGAATTGCCTCTCTCGTGCCTTTACCTTTCCTAGAGTCAAACTGATCGTCATCTAGTGGATCCTCAATTTTCTTTTCCATTCTTCTGTATATTATTCTTGAAAGCAGCTTGGAAGCATGAGCTGTTTAGCTGATTGTGCGGTAATTCTCGCACTTGGTACCTCTTTCCCTCTTCGGAATTGTGTAGATGATGCTTTTCCGAAAGTTAGATGGTATGGCGCCAGACTCATACATTCTACACACCATCGTGAATAGTCGTTTTGTTGCCACTTACCCCAATGATTTTAGAATTTCTGATGGAATGTTATCTATCCCTTCTGCCTTATTTGACCTTAAATCTTCAAAGATCTTTTAAATTCTGATTCTGGTACCGGGTTCCCTATGTCTTCCTCCTGTTTCTTCTTCTATCAAATCAGACAAATCTTCCCCCTCGTAGAGGCTTTCAGTGTATACTTTCCACCTATCCGCTCTTCCCTCTACATTTAATAGTGGAATTCCCATTGCACTCTTAATGTTATCACTCTTGTTTTTAATGTCACCGAAGGTTGCTTTGACTTTCCTGTATGCTGAGTATGTCCTACCGACAACCATTTCTTTTTCGATGTTGTGGGGCGGCGGATAGTAAGTTTGTAAAAGTGAATCTACTTGCTGTATCCTTGTTTGAATGTTGTAACATTTCCCGGCCGATGCACCATATGTGGGGCGGCGGATAAGTTTGTAAAAATTTAATCTAATTGCTGTATAAATGCTTGCCTGTTGAATCAGTTTCTGGCTTTTAGAATATTGTTAATGCTGTCTTTCGCCGTTCTCAACACTGGCTCTCTATTTACTTTTTTGGCACCCAGAAAGTGATTTAATAAAACATGGAACCAGTAATTAGATATCCTAGTGCCCACTTTATCTGAGAATGTTATTATAGCTGCAGCTTATAGCTCTGAGGAATTAGGAGATTGTCCGGGATTTCTAATCAAAAACGGTTTTCCAAAATAGTTGAGTATATTCTGAAATTCACTGATAAAAAACACAAGTATCCCTACAACCTAACTAACAGAGCAGTTCAGAGTCTAATGCGCTGATGCAACTATAAATGCCCGAATTAAATGTTAAAAAGAATGCTCGCCATAATTTGATGAAAATATTTCATCAAACGCCACGCTAAATATTTGGTAGAATGTCTGTCCCGCGACGGCGCGTGAAAACGCGACAATACGCAAACTGAAGCTAGATAATGAAAATCATTCCAGAATTAACACTTCACATGAAATGTTTTCATGGTTCCGCGTATCTCTAGTAACTTAATACGGCACCCGAGGCTGTTTGTAGCAGTGACACTGATGCGACGCGGCTCCCGACACAGATGGCGTGTCATTCAGCGTCTGGAGAGAACTGGGGCCTTTCTTCCTCGCGCAGCGTTCTTATATATAAAGCCGCGGTGCGGACGGCTAAGGGAACGCCTGATCTTTTCGGCTCTCCCGACTAGCCGCTGGGCTAGTAACGCACCACTTCAAGTTACATAATAATTTATAGCTTCTTTTGCTGATGGCCGAAGAAGCTCTTAATTTAAACGTGCATTCAGCACGCAGGTAAGTATTGATAATAAAATTTTGACGTGGCTAAGTTAAATATTCTTGGCGAGAGAATTAATTAAATTACACTGCACGCAGTAGATGAGCTCTGAACTGGCCCTTTTGAGATCCGCTATCGCTATAATTTTATAGGTATTCAAAAGAAACTTTACACATCTTCATAGTCATAGCGGACCTCCAACCTATTTAAATCTAAACATCCTAGCCTTATTTACTAGCCTACTTAATCTATCTTGCTTCCTTCAGTTTTGAGACGAAAACCACAAAATCATGAATTTCCACTAAAATCTTAATATGTGAAATCCAAAGTACTGTTTTTATTAAATCATTATGAAAGATGAATCTAAATATAAATTTTGAAGTCTCTAGCTCTTTTCTGTTGCGCCAATGATTTTTTCAGAAAAACGTCCAAATTTCGAAAATGGCTGAAGTTATCGAACTGATATTTAACACACATTAATTTAGTATTATTCCTGACATGCTAGAAAAGTTTTAGGTCATTTGCTTGATTTTTAAGGTATTGCGCAACATTTATGACGTCAGAGCTAGTTACAGCAGACTGGCTGGCACACAATGGAAACTGATGTGAATTTACTACAGTGTGAGTAGGCTGCTTCCCTACATCACCCTCTACTTAAATTTTTTGTTTATGAATGTTAATGAATGAAAAAAAAATTTAATTACAAAAAGGGAAGCAAGAGCACAGCTTAATTTCCTATGAAAATTCAAATTGAAATATAAACCTGTAGAAACATTAAAGAAAACTGATTACCTATATTAATTATTTAAATTGTGGGCATGTTCACTGCCTTTTAAACAATGTCATTACTCAAAATTTTAAGCAAAGTCAATGAAATATTTTGGCATACATATTGCCTTAGACAAACAAACACATACAAATTGAAAAATTATGAAAATCTTAGATCCATTAAATACATTAAATACATTTTTACATACACAAATTCAAAGAAAATAACATGGTACATAAACAGATGATTATCTCTTAGCAGTCTTTTCTAAACCTGAAAGAAAATTTCACAAATAATTTTTACACACGTGGTTGTAGCCGCTTTGGCTGGCGTCCTACACTTCCATTCACAAGGGTAGAGGAGGGGACGTTGCTATGGTGTGCGTCGTTCACGTTCTCTCTAAATTACATGGGGGAAAGGGGAGGGGTCACTGTGAGTTGTGTCCAAGTCACTCCACGCTTTCACGCAGCTACCAGGCTGCTATTATCTGGTTTGTCCTGTAGAACAAACAAAAAGAGTGCCTCAGACTCTGTTCACTTAATATCTATGGGTGGGTCACAATGAAATGGGGATATATACATTTTATCCTTCAATATGTTACTGGAACAAAGTTAACAGAACCTTTTTAATTTTACTCTCACGGTTACTTAACTGTCATAAAATCGGTAAACAAATGGCTCAAAACGCCGTTAGTCACGTACTGGAGAAAATTTATGCTCCTAAGGCATACAATCATAAATCATATTTAATCTGAATTTCTTATTTCTGGGCCAGAACACTGAACCAATGCTCGGTACATTCCTGATACATTTGTATTTTAAGCACTTAACTGACTCATCTTTGATTACCTTATTCTTAGAGATAGTATGAGTATGATTAGTGGTTGTTTTCTCAGCTTCTTTGTACATGTGAGTAACTTTTGGTAATAGTACAGTTGTGAGTGTTCAAAACACACTGCGTTTAGTTGACTACAAAATCCACTTATTGGTCCACTGCTGTTGTCAGTTCCACATCTGCAATTAGGTACTTACTTACTTTGAAGTGTCTTTATGCTGAGCTATCAATAATGTTTCACGTCTGTCAGTATGTTATTTATTTACTTTGCTAGTGTATGTACTTATTTAAAACTCACTCTATTAATATTTAAAGCATAGGATAGCACATTTCTTTCATATTCATAGTGTATTGCAGCTGATTAGTTTGCTCACGTGGCAATCCATTTCCACTCGAACGGACGCTGAAACCTCAGGTAGTCTCTCTCAGACCTACCACTAAAGTGCATCAAGTAATTATGGACGAGCGTAATGCTAAATTCCTTAAACCTATAGGACACCATGAGCTGCTCTGTCTCATTTAACATAAGGGTACCTATGGTCGCATTCACGCCTCCAACTCATAACCTCAATACGTGTAGGTGTATCCTGTCACACACTACACTAAAATAATGGCCAGCTCCAACCTTATAAATACTTCAGGGACGTGTCCTTCACGTCTCAACCACAAACACTGCTCAATTCTATTACACTGCCTTTCCTTGCTACACCAGGTGAGTTCATCCTTACAACTTATCCGCATATTTTTCATAACACTAAGCAATCTCTTTCTTACTATTTATTAGTTAGCTCTAATGCATACACTAGGTTTCACTATCACTTCAGATCCTGCTTGTACATGAATTCATACATCTTTTTAAATTACTGTTGGTGGACCATTTCCAATAAAACAACACTTAGTAGTTACTAAATTACCAGGGTACTATACATAATTGTTACTCAAATACATTTGTATCTTAATTACATCATACTTCTCTATTGTTTGTCACTATTAGGTTTGTCACATTAGGTATTTTTCTTCACTAATCGGTAGATAGAATGGTTACGTAACTCATGGCTTGATAGCTATGACAGAAAATTTTCATATCTGGAAAGAAGAGGTCGAAATTTTTGTGGATAGGAAAGATGAAGAATGAGTGAGACCTGAAAGGGAAAGAAGATCTCACACAGCTGGGACTGCACAGCTGCCACACTGTGTAGAGGTTACAGAACAACCTCCTCCCTACAGCATTCATTGGTTTAATGCTGTAAAGAAGAGTAAGAAATTTTTTGAGGACAGGAAAGAGGAAGAATGAGTGAGACCTGAAAGGGAAAGAAGATCTCACACAGCTGGGACTGCACAGCTGCCACACTGTGTAGAGGTTACAGAACAACCTCCTCCCTACAACATTCATTGGTTTAATGCTGGCTTGATAACCATAACAGAAAATTTTATGTGTTGGAAAGAAGACGTCGAAATTTTTGTAGATAGGAAAGATGAAGAATGAATGAGACCTGAAAGGGAAAGAAAATCTCACACAGCTGGGACTGCACAGCTGCCACACTGTGTAGAGGTTACAGAACAACCTCCTCCCTACAGCATTCATTGGTTTAATGCTGGCTTGATAACCATAACAGAAAATTTTATGTGTTGGAAAGAAGACGTCGAAATTTTTGTAGATAGGAAAGACGAAGAATGAATGAGACCTGAAAGGGAAAGAAGATCTCACACAGCTGGGACTGCACAGCTGCCACACTGTGTAGAGGTTACAGAAAAACCTCCTCCCTACAGCATTCATTCATAACCTTTGACCACGCCACGTCGATCTGAAAATACTTTGTGATGCCTTTTTAGAACCTGTCTCAGTTCTTCCTTTTGATTGTCTGAAATATTATCGATTTCCTGCAATTTAGCTTCTATTTTGTCCACAATAATTGCTTCTTCTTCTTCTTCTGTGTTTAGCTTACTGTTACTAAGATTAACACCTTCGTCCCAATACCTCCTATTTTTCAGAACTCGTATAGGCAGCTCCCAAGTTCCATCATCAGTCACTACATGCTTATCACTAAAAGGTACTATAATTACTCCGGTTATTGGCAAGACCATTTTCAACTGGCTTCCTTCAAAGTCAACAACACTCTGATATTTTGACAAGAAATCTATGCCAATTAAAACCTCAATACTGAGATTGTTTACAATTAAACATGGATGATCAATTAAATTACCATTAATGTTAAAGGGTAGTAAAGCTTCTTGCTTTACCGTTTTTGAAACCTTGCCAGTAGCACCAATTATTCTTAGTCCTCACACCCTCATTACTGTAAGCTTGTCTTTACCAGGTAATGCATCAAAGAAGGACTGAGATATTGCACTCACCTCACTTCCACTGTCTAAGAGACAACGTACATTGATACCCAACATATTCACTATTATTATAGGCTGGCTTATTCTAGGTTGTACAGGTGGTTCCTCACATTCATCTAGTAGTTCCTTTTGGATTTGTCTCCAACTAAAGTGATCGACATCTGTCTTCATTACATTTAGGTCACAGTGTGTAGGGGTTTCCTGAATTACATTTTCAGCTGCCTTTTCCGGTCGGTCTATTAATTTTAAATCGAAACACCGCACGACTTCATTACATTTAGTTTGCTGAATATGACCCAAATTACTGTAGTCTGAGCGATTCTGCGCCTCCAGACCGGGCATAACATTAGTTACAGCTAAACCACTTTCACCATTATCGTCGGTTTCCTTCTCAAGTGACAACTGGTCACAGCTACTGGGTTCATCGACCCCAAACAGCCTACCCTCTACATTCCCACTTATCTCCTGTCCTAAATCTATTAGTACATTATCAACATCCTGCACAGGCACTTTAGATAAGAGCACATCATCCTCATCGTAAATATAAGCATGAATTTCTTCTGCTTCTTCACCTGACAATTCAATATTTTGTAGCTCTTCCCTACCATTATACTGCTGCGCCTTCTCTTTCTCTTCCCACTTAGAAAGCGTCTCTAACACGGTATCTATCAAATACTGTGAGTGATCTAATATTTCTGCTGTATTCTTAGGTGCTACCGACTCTTCATCCACATCTTCAGTTTGAGTATTCTGATCTGTCTTACCAATTCCCTTAACTACTGGCTTAGGAAAAGTAACCGCCTGGTGAGCGCCAGTGTCCTCATAGACGGGAACTAGTTTTCCTGCCTCGGCCTACTACTGTTTCCTTTAGTTTCATTATAGTTGACTGGCACAGCATTACTTTCCGCACTGTTGTTTACCTGCATATTTCTGTTTGGAACAAAATTATTATTCCTTGCACGCCATTGTTGGTTCTGATAATTATTTCCCCAATTCCTACCTCTCTTAGGATGACGAACACCTACTGTTCTGATGTTTACATTGCCATGTTGCTCGTTCCTAAAATTACTACTATTGTTATTAGCATTTCTGTTATTACGTGGTTGCTCCTCATTGGCAGCAACACGTTCTACACGTTCCAGATATTCAATGAAACGATCCAGATTGTCTCTAGGGGCAGATATAATTCTAGTTTGCCAATACCATGGCAGTTTGGCTTCAAGACCCAGTATTATCATTTCAGGTTTCAGCTTTTCGTCCAAATGTGACAAACGTGAGATCCATGACCTAGCAAATTCTTTAATAGATTCCTTGCCTGCATAGAAGCGTTTTCCACTCCAAAATTCTCTCAACACTTCATTTTGCTTGTTACTAGACCAATACTCATTAATGAAAGCTGTTTTAAATTCCGCTAATGTTTTACATTTCAACATAACATCAGCTGACCAACGCATGGCGTCACCTGCTAAATGGCTTTTAATAAATGAGATTTTCTCTCGCTCAGACCAAGTTGGTGGAATCACATCTTCAAAATCGTTCCAGAAATCTAGCGGATGGATATTTTTATCTGGATCAAACCGCAAGAACTGCCGACACCCGATAAAAGCGGATTTTGCAGCTACAACTTGTATACTACCATTACCAGAAGTTACTGAAGCTACTTTACTCTCAATGTTAGCAATGTTAGTACTAATATTTTCTACCTTCATTTCAACATTATCTACTCTTTGCACAATATGAGTAGTATCAGATTTGATTGCATCTATGTCTGCTTGACATATGTTTACTTTTATATTAACATCTTTAAATCTATCTGAGCACAGTTCAGACTCCGCCTCAATCTTTTCTGTTAACTTGTGCTCCAGCTTCGCATCTTCCATTTGGAAGTCTTTGCGAACCTCAGCAACTTCGGATTCTATTGTCTTATACATTTCAGAAAATTGTTGAGCAACCTTTTCTTAATATCCTCATGATTGTAATCAATTTTACAATTCAAACTGTCTAGATCCTCTTTCAACTTATTGCAACCAGCCTTGAAGGTATCGTCCATTACCTCCAATCGTTTATTAAAATTAGTTTGACTGGCCACAATCCTGTTATTTACCTCAATTATATTAGATTTTAATTCAGCATTATTGGATTCTAATTTATTGTCCATTGCCTCAAACCGTTTATTAAAATTTGTTTGGCTGGCCACAATCCTGTTATTTACTTCAATTATATCAGATTTTAAATCAGCTGTCATTCTAGCATTACTGGCACCTATTGCTTGTAATATAACATTTAAATCAACAGCCCCAGCATCTTTGGGTTGCTCACTAGCTGGCTTTTTATCACACTCAGGTGACGAAAAACTAGCTCCAATACCAGAATCATCAAAACTAAATGAAACTTCTGATTGATTAGTCATATCTAACTGCTCCTTCTTAAACTCTACCATCTCTGATGACTGTTTCATTTTTAATTCATCAGAGAAACTATCATCCAATAAATTTACAATTTCTACTTTCTGCTTTACTACAGGGGTTTCTATTATTGAATCATTGCCCCATTTTACACTACGGTCAGGAGACAATACTTCATTTTTCACTTTAACATTACTACTTTCATGCATATTTACACTTGAACCGTTGTCTGGATTTACAGTTCCCTCAACAGACATAGGTTCTGGTTTAAGTTTAACCTCAGTTTCTTTTGGCGGTTCCATCGCCGACAGTCTTTTAGTGCAGGTTAGTAAAATTTCATAACAGCTTTTCACTTAACTTAGTTCCTTCTGCACGACGTATGGCGTTGCCGGCGCGGCGTACCAGGATTCCTGATGCGACGTGGCACGTTGAACTGCAGACGGCTCTCCGACGGCTGTTGTGTGTTTGCGTGGCCCGCAATTGCAGGCTCTGCGCCGACTGCTCCAGCGGACGACTGCGGTGCGGCGAGACTGGCTTCTCGCGATGCCGGCAGCACCGCTAGACTCAGTGCCACCTCCGTCAATCCAGATGTGTTGTTAATCCAATTGCGTCGTCCACATGCACACGTAACACATTCACTGTTCTATACTCAGTTGCGTGTCGCATTTCACTCGCGAATCCGAATAGTTAAAAATCACTTTCACTTAGTTGATTTCCCGGCCGATGCACCATATGTGGGGCGGCAGATAGTAAGTTTGTAAAAATGAATCTACTTGCTGTATCCTTGTTTGAATGTTGTAACATTTCCCGGCCGATGCACCATATGTGGGGCGGCGGATAAGTTTGTAAAAATTTAATCTAATTGCTGTATAAATGCTTGCCTGTTGAATCAGTTTCTGGCTTTTAGAATGTTGTTAATGCTGTCTTTCGCCGTTCTCAACACTGGCTCTCTATTTACTTTTTTGGCACCCAGAAAGTGATTTAATAAAACATGGAACCAGTAATTAGAGATCCTAGTGCCCATTTTATCTGAGAATGTTATTATAGCTGCAGCTTATAGCTCTGAGGAATTAGGAGATTGTCTGGGATTTCTAATCAAAAACGGTTTTCCAAAATAGTTGAGTATATTCTGAAATTCACTGATAAAAAACACAAGTATCCCTACAACCTAACTAACAGAGCAGTTCAGAGTCTAATGTGCTGATGCAACTATAAATGTCCGAATTAAATGTTAAAAAGAATGCTCGCCATAATTTGATGAAAATATTTCATCAAATGCCACGCTAAATATTTGGTAGAATGTCTGTCCCGCGACGGCGCGTGAAAACGCGACAATACGCAAACTGAAGCTAGATAATGAAAATCATTCCAGAATTAACACTTCACATGAAATGTTTTCATGGTTCCGCATATCTCTAGTAACTTAATACGGCACCCGAGGCTGTTTGTAGCAGTGACACTGATGCGATGCGGCTCCCGACACAGATGGCGTGTCATTCAGCGTCTGGAGAGAACTGGGGCCTTTCTTCCTCGCGCAGCGTTCTTATATATAAAGCCGCGGTGCGGACGGCTAAGGGAACGCCTGATCTTTTCGGCTCTCCCGACTAGCCGCTGGGCTAGTAACGCACCACTTCAAGTTACATAATAATTTATAGCTTCTTTTGCTGATGGCCGAAGAAGCTCTTAATTTAAACGTGCATTCAGCACGCAGGTAAGTATTGATAATAAAATTTTGACGTGGCTAAGTTAAATATTCTGGGGGAGAGAATTAATTAAATTACACTGCATGCAGTAGATGAGCTCTGAACTGGCCCTTTTGAGATCCGCTATCGCTATAATTTTATAGGTATTCAAAAGAAACTTTACACATCTTCATAGTCATAGCGGACCTCCAACCTATTTAAATCTAAACATCCTAGCCTTATTTACTAGCCTACTTAATCTATCTTGCTTCCTTCAGTTTTGAGACGAAAACCACAAAATCATGAATTTCCACTAAAATCCTAATATGTGAAATCCAAAGTACTGTTTTTATTAAATCATTATGAAAGATGAATCTAAATATAAATTTTGAAGTCTCTAGCTCTTTTCTGTTGCGCCAATGATTTTTTCAGAAAAACGTCCAAATTTCGAAAGTGGCTGAAGTTATCGAACTGATATTTAACACACATTAATTTAGTATTATTCCTGACATGCTAGAAAAGTTTTAGGTCATTTGCTTGATTTTTAAGGTATTGCACAACATTTATGACGTCAGAGCTAGTTACAGCAGACTGGCTGGCACACAATGGAAACTGATGTGAATTTACTACAGCGTGAGTAGGCTGCTTCCCTACAATGTCTTCACATATTTCCTAAGTTGTCCTTCCCAAATTCTCTGACGGCCTTTTTTTGGGATGTTCATTCCTCTTCAACTGTACTGCCTACTGAGCTATTCGTTATTACTGTATCTATAGCCTTAGAGAACTTCAAGCGTATCTCGTCATTCCTTAGTAGTTCCGTATCCCACTTCTTTGCGTATTGATTCTTCCTAACTGATGTATTAAACTTCAGCTTACTCTTCATCACTACTATATTGTGATCTGAGTATATATCTGCTCCTGGGTATGTCTTACAATCCAGTATCTGATTTCGGAATCTCTGTCTGACCATGATGTAACCTAACTGAAATCTTCCCGTATCACCCTGCCTTTTCCAAGTATACCACCTCCTCTTGTGTTTCTTGAACAGTTTGTTCGCTATTACTAGCTGAAACTTGTTACAGAACTCAGTTTCTCTCCTCTCTCATTCCTTGTCCCAAGCCCGTATTCTCCTGTAACCTTTTCTTCTACTTCTTCCCCTACAACTGCATTCCAATCTCCCATAACTACTAGATTTTCGTCTCCTTTTACGTACAGTATTAGCCTTTCAATATCCTCATATACTTTCTCTATCTGTTCATCTTCAGCTTGCGACGTCGGCATGTATACCTGAACTATCGTTGTCGGTGTTGGTCTGCTGTCGATTCTGATTAGAACAACCCGGTCACTGAACTGTTCACAGTAACACACTCTGTGCCCTACCTTCCTAGTCATAACGAATCCTATTCCTGTTATACCATTCTCTGCTGCTGTTGATATTACCCTATACTCATCTGACCAGAAATCCTTGTGTTCTGTCCACTTCCCTTCACTGACCTCTACTATATCTAGATTGAGCCTTTGCATTTCCATTTTCAGATTTTCTAGTTTCCCTACCACGTTCAAGCGTCTGACATTCCACGTCCAGACTCATAGAACGTTATTCTTCCGTTGATTATTCGGACTTTTTCGCATGGTAACCTTCCCCTTGGTAGTCCCCTACCGAAGATCCGAATGGGGGACTATTCAGAAATCTTTTGCTAATGGAGAGATCATCATGACGCTTCTTCAGTTACAGGCCACATGTCCTGTGGATACACGTTATGTGTCTTTAATGCAGTGGTTTCCATTGGCTTCTGGATCCTCATGCCGTTGATCATTGCTGATTCCTCCGCATTTGGGGCAGTTTCGCACCCCTAGGACAAGAGAGTGCCCTGAATCTCTGTCCGCTCCCCCGCCCTCTTTGACAAGGCTGTTGGCAGAAATAGGGTGACTTCTTATGCCGGAAGTCTTCAGCGCCAATGCTGATTATTAATCAAAATTTAAGCAGCGGCGCAGTTCGAACACGGGACCGAAGACTTTCATATTGTGAATCAAGGATGTTACCGCTAGACCAAGAAATATAAAAAACATATCTACGGGAAGAATATTCTTCCAGAAAACCATGTGGTAACACCTCTGCTGGTCAATGGATCCTTTGTAAAACAATGTCTAATATACTCGGCAAGCGCGCGCCTACAATGTATGTTAGTTGCTGTTACGTGAAAGCGTACGTCTGTTACTTTAGGGAAATTCACGCCCCACGAGAATCTCCGATTGATTGGTTGACTTGGGGGAGGGAACCAAACAGTGAAGTCATCAGTCCCATCGGATGAGGGAAGGAAATTGGCCGTACCCTTGCAAAGGAACCATCCCAACATTTGCCTGAAGCGATTTAGGGAAATCACGGTAAACCTAAATCAGGACGGCCGGACACCGGTTTGAGCCGTCGTTCACGCGAATGTGAGTTCAGTGTGCTAACCACTGCGCCACCTCACTCGGTCAAGTATCTCTGAACTGGGTGTGAACTTAACACACTGTAACTGCTGGCACAATGTTCCTTGCATTTTTACACTTGGGCCAGCATATTGTAAAGTGATTATACAATAAGGATGTGGAGTGGCAGGTGCCGTAACGAAAAATAGCTTGACATGGCATGAATTCTGTTATTACGGCGTAATATAGCTTTGAATTTCTTCTACATACACTGCCTCGTTACTTTAAACAGGACTGCACAAAATCATATTTCTAATACGTTCACCTCCGCAGCTGAGTGGTCAATGCGACTGACTGCCACGTGGGGGCCCATGGCTCGATTCCTGATACGACCACGGATTTTTCCTTGGTGGGAGCATTATAAAGGGTGTAAAACGGGATGCAGTCTTTCGCAATCTATACAGCGAAAAATCAATGATGGAAACAAAGAAAAGGTTCAAGAGTGACATTAAAATTAGGGGTGAAAGTATATCAATGATAAGATTCGCTGATCCCATTGCTATCTTAAGTGAAAGTGAGCAAGAGTTATAGAATATGAGAAGGCAATAAATATTCTAATGAGTAAAGAGTACGGACTGAGAGTAACCTCAAGAAAGACAGAAGTAGTGAGAAGTAGCAGAAATGAGAATAGCGAGAAGCTTAACATCAAAATTGATGATAAAGAAGTTTAACAATTCTGGTACCCTCGAAGCAAAGTAGCCCATGACGGACGAAGCAAGGAGAACATAAAATGAAGATTATCACAGGAAAAGAATGCTTTTCTGGCCAAAAGAAATCGATTAGTGTCAAACATAAACCTTGATTTTACGATGAAATTTTTGACAATGCACGTTTCGAGCATAGTGTTACATGGTAGTGAATCATGGTCTTTGGAAAAAGCGGAACAGAAGAGAATCATGCGATTGTGATGTGATGTGACAGAAGAACGTGAAAATTAGATGGACTGGTAAGGTAAAGAATGAGAAGGCTCTCTGTAGTATCGGCGAACAAAGGAATATAGGGAAAACATTGACAAGAAGAAGGGACAGGATGATATCAAATGGATTAAGGCATGAGGGAATAACTTCCACGGTATTAGAGGGAACTTTAGAGTGATAAACTGTAGGGGAAGACAGAAATTGGACTAAATCTAACAAATAATTCAGTACGCTCTGTGCAAGAGCTACTCTGAGATAACTGACCGAGTAGTAGTGGCTTTAGGTGACGAAAACTGACAACGAGCGGGAGAGCAGTGTGCTGATACCACGACCCTCCATATTCTATCCAATGACGTCATGGGCAGAAGGTGACACACCGTTCGGTCGGTGCCGATGAGCCTGCCATGGCCTGTGGACGGACGTAACGCACATCTTTAATGCGTGTGGGGTAATCATTCCTAAAAACGAATAAAAATATGTCCAGTATGAGCGTAGGTGTCATAAACCGTTTTTGAAATTTTGCTTCCGTGGGATGTTACGGTTGTTTCTTTATTAGTCCAGTAGTCAAATAACAGAGTTGCTGCTGTGCCATCCCGCGATGCCGAAATGCTTGTGGCCATTTAGAAAAGTTCTTGAAGTATGAGCCAAGCACCCTCCAAGTCCAGTTTGACGTCCAAGTCGAAACTGAACATTACTAAAAAAGGCATCATCCGCGAACTTTTTAAGAACAAATACTTAGGAGCAGAAACGAGACGCTGGTTTCGGTATCATCTGCGACCCACGAACTGCCAGCCTGGTGCTAACAGATATGTAACAGAGATAGGACCACAAAATGATCGGCTGCAGCCACTGTGGAAGCAGTGCCCACTAACAACAATGCTTCAGCTTGCCGCGGCTGACAGGTGGCATCCACGTGCATTTATTTACGCCGGCCTGTGCCCGCCGTGCCGCGTTACGGTATCACGCGGGTGTGCGGTCGTGAGCAGCCCATTAGAAAGTGTCCTTGTTGCAGGCGTGCGGCATTTTGCCTTTGCTCATGTCGTCCATCTTTCGGATTACCCAGCTTAATTTGCGTCCAGATGCCTATCTCCTGTCTGCATTCGCTAACAACGCAACGCGCAGCAGAAACCGAAACGGAGCTGCGTTGCTCTATGCACATACGTCTTGCGCTGTTGAATGTAAACGATACTTGATGGTTTAACTGCGCTCCCTGTTCATCCGTCATGCGAGTAAATGTAGCTCGCACGATCCCACTGAACCGCAGGCGCGCCAGTATTGTAAATTTCATTTACCCTACATGTCATGGCATTTGAGCGGGATGTAACTGTCAAGGTTATCCTACCAAAAATCTACGGTAAAACAGGTATATGTGGGATCTTTTTGACTTGATTTTATTTTTAGATTAATAGTGCTTAATGGACTGGACACAAAATCGTAATATGTTCTCTCCTGTTGTCTAGGTCTGCCGATCGGAGTGGTCAAGAACGCTTCTTTGAGCGAGACTTCAATTACGTACGCGCAATATTCCGAGCCAACGTGGCCAGAATCCATTAGTTGTAGTTAACGTGTTTCAACTGAATGATATATTTGTAGTAGGTCCACATGGAATTATAAAACGTAAGATTTGTTAGAACATCAAAACTCTATTCACTCTAGAAAAAAATTCACTGCCGTACTTGCGAAACAGCATCAACTACATTTCCTAGATGTCTTACTTAAGGGAACAGTGGGTGGATTACATGTTATGAGGCTGCATGAAACTGGTTTGATGTATCCACTGCCGTTTATGTTCTTGACAGTACTCAGATGATGAAAAAGAAATATTTTTCGTTTTATATGGCGAATATATCTGAAAAAGTTCGAATTGAGTGACGAACTGAGGTTCGTTTCTCGACCTCCACATCTCGCTGATTGCGTGCTACCAATTATATCATTTGAGCTGCCAACCGACCGACTTAAAACTTAATTCTCTCTCAAATTTCTCTCATTCCCATTTAAAGGCTACCGAGGTCCTCTGAAGTTGTGGGATAAATCCGTTATACGCCACTTTGTTCCACCATCGTAGGTTCGTGGTCTCCCTCAGGCCTGGGTGTGTGTGGAGTCGTTAGCGTAAGTTAGTTTAAGTTAGACTAAGTAGTGTGTAAGACTAGGAACCGGTGACCTTTAACAGTCTGGTCCCGTAGCAACTTACCACAGATTTCCAATTTTTCCCACTTCATTGATGTAGGTTGCATACATTCACGGGCAACCCCCACCCCTGATAGCATCATGGATTTTCCCCAGGTGGCACGTGGGTCCCTTCCCCCGCCCTCCCCACCCTCCCCACTCTTTTCCCCCATCCCCCACTCCTGGAAATGGCGGGAAATTCAAAAAATGATGGGAAGTTCAAATTAATTGGTGGAGATATCAAATTTTGTGTGTTCACTTCGAGGTCTGGGGACCAGATGACCTAGTTCATAATCCCCCACCAGAGGACACTGTTGCCCGCCTCCATCAGCACCTCCCCTTCCTCACTACTGCACTTCCACTCCCCCCCCCCCCTCCACCCCCTCCTCCCTTCTCCACTCTTGAAGGAGCTTCGCTCTGTGCTGAGCCTCCTGAGAAGATCGATGAAAGTGTTTACTGCATACTGTGCATCCTATGAATGAGACGTCTGCGTCCATAAAGGAGGAGTTTAGCGGATATATTAGCTGTAATCATGTAGTTATTGACTGTATCCACTGCCACCTGCATGACGTTTGTAAAGCGGCGATATTTTGGTGAATATATGAGGAAGATGAATACACTTCATCAAATAATGAAGATGGAACAGAATGGGACTAAGTTTCATTTTGCAACTCATGTTAAGAAATGCGTGTGCTGGAACTGTGGATCATTTGATAAAAGTCTCGTCAGTCTTCCGAAGCACAAGAGGTGGGACACTTACCTGCTCTGATGCAAGTATCTGTGTGTAAAATTGAGGCAATGCTGCTGATGAGCAGGGATGAAGTTAATAAGTGTACTACATCCAAGCACACAGGTAAGGACTGTAATGGATGATTCTATGATTAATACTTTCCGACAAATAATGGCAGTGCAGCTGTATGGGGTGAAACTACATTTCAGAACTGATACAGACAGATGCTTGTGCTGGAACTGCATACCTTCTTTGTAATTCCTTAACAGCCCACATCAAATTCGCTCTATTCCACAATGAACCATAGATGTTCACCTTGCAGATATATATCTTTTATATATATCTCTGGAACAGGGCAAAGATTGCATTGATACGCAAGAAAGGAGGTATTCACAATATCAAAAACTATCGTCCCATGAGCTTCCTCTCAATTTTGTACAAAATTTTCACAAAGATTCTGTTAAATCGAGTTATTTCCACCCTATACTCAGCCAAACCTATAGAAGTGGCAGGGTTCTGAAGCAATTTTAGCACTTATGGCCACCTTCTGATTCTTAGTGAAATGATAAACAGAGAAAGTGAATACCGGCTGCCTCTCTGCATTGCCTTTGTTGTTTCTGAGAAGGCCTTTGACTCCGTTAACCATATAACTGTCCTCCACGCTTTGAGTGAACAAGATGTGGGAGCAGCGATGCTTGAAGTGCTCAGCAATATCTACGAGACTTCTTCAGCTTGTGTTAATATGGGCGAATCAACTCAAGAATTCCGCATCATGAGGGGTGTCAAGCAAGGCGATCCCATCTCCTCAAAACTGCTCTGGGCTGTACTGATAATGGCTATGTCAAAGCTGAGCTGGGAAGGTAAGAGAATTAGATTTAATGGAAGAAGGCTTACTAACTTGAGATTTGCTGATGATATTGCCTTACTGGCCAACGACTAACAGAGCTCCGAAACTTAGTTATAGTTCTTGCATCGGAATGTCAGTTGGTAGGCTTGAACATGAACCTTTACAAAACAAAAGTAATGTCCAACAAATGGGTCCCAGCATGAGATGTGAAAGTCAAGCATAGTCCATTAGAAGAGGTCAGTGAATATACCTACCTTGGCCAGATTATAAATATGAAGGGAGATGTAAGGCCAGAAATCTATCAGCACATCAAGCTTGGGTGGCAAGCATTTGGGAGGAATTCAACAGTATTCACATCAAAAATGCCAGTAATTCTGAAGAAAATAGTATTTGATCAATGTATTCTTCCTGTGCTGGCGTATGGTTGTGAGACATGGACACTGAACTCATTTACAAAAGAGAGTAGTGGAAAGATCAATGCTGGGCTATACAAGAAACGACAGGAAAAGGGCAGATGACATTTGGTCTGTGACGAAGTTTAAGGACATCTTACAGAGAGTAGACTCCTTGAAATGGCAGTGGGCTGGCCACGTCACGAGAAGAAAAGACAGCAGATGGAAAACCAAGTACTGGAGTGGAGTCCGAGAGAGCATCGGAGGCCTAGAGGAAGACCGTCGAACAAATGGACAAAGATATCAAGAAGATCGCAGGTAGCACCTGGCAGGGAACTTCCCAAGACCGTTCCACTTGGAGAGGTCTGCTGAAAGCGTACCTGAATCCACGACTCGAAGAGACCACATCATTCAATGATTGAATTGGGTGATGATACGCTGCCTGTTCATTGTGTATATATACTGAACATATATACACTGAATAGGCAAAAAAACTGGTACGCCAGCCCAACGTCGTGTAGCCTCCCCGCGAGCACGCCGAAGTACCGCAACATGACGTGGCATGGACTCGACTAATGCCTGAAATAGTGATGGAAGGAAATGACACCATGAATCCTGCAGGCCTGTCCATAATCCCGTAACAGTGCGAGGGAGTGGAGATCTCTTCTGAACAGCACGTTGCAAGGCATCACAGATATGCTCAATAATGTTCAGGTCTGGGGAGTTTGGTGGCCAGCGGAAGTGTTTAACGCAGAAGAGTGTTCCTGGCGTTACTCTGTAGCAATTCTGGAGGTTCGGGGTGTCGCATTTTCCTGTTGGAATTGCCTATGTCCGTCGGAATGCACAATGGATATGAATGGATGCAGGTGACCAGACAGGATGCTTATGTACTTGTCACTTGTCGAGAGTCGTATCTAGACGTATCAGGTTTCCCATATCACTCCAACTGCACACTCCGCACGTCAGAGCCTCCACTAGCCTAAACATCCCGTACTGACGTCGTGGGCATTTTGATCACAATAACCATACATCAACACGATATCGACCTTTTCCGCAATTGGTAAACGGTCCATTTTAACACGGGTAATGTATCACGCAGCAAATACCGGCCGCACTGGCGGAATGTTGCGTGATACCACGTACTTATACGTTTGCGACTATTACAGCGCCATCTATCACAAAGCGAAAAAAGTTGTCCAACTAAAACATTCATATTTATTTACGTACTACGCGAATATGTAATAAAAATGGGGTTTCCTATTTAAAAAAACGCAGTTGATATCCGTTTGACCTATGGCAGCGCCCTCTAGCGGGCATAGCGCTATCTGGTTTCCCCCTTCAAGCTAGACGAGTTTCGCTCTTTGTAGTTTTTTCGTTTGATGCTTATTTCGTGAGATATTTGGCCCGCTCACTATCAGTGGACCACCCTGTATATACTACGACGATCCCAACGAGCAAATAGATCGACTGCGACTGCTCATGGTATCAGCAGCTGCGGGCAATACCACTCATTCGAATGAGGTTATCTCAGTAATTTCAGAGCTTAGAGACAGAGGTATGATCGAATGAGTATGGAGGCAATAACTGGAGGGCTGCACAAACTACCTCGCGAAACGTACCCTCGTAGGTATGTTATGATCGAAGGTTTGGAAGACTTAGAGTAGGCCGATGTTGTAGTGATGAGAGTTCTGGGATTTGTAGCACAATAAAAACGGGACCAATCGATGCTCATGATAACAGACTGATGAATACGGTGTATTACCGTATTAAAACGCTGGATCCATGTAAACAGAAATATAATGTGATTTGGTACGTATTTCAAAATGCAAGACACCATTTGAGTAGTCATACCTCGCAAACCGGTCGAGTGAGATACTCATAGTGTCCAAAGTACAGAGAACAAATCCCAGAACTTAAGTCTTAAAGGACAGCAGTGGCAATGAAATTTCGGGATGCTTTTACACCGAGGAAATGCAGAAGAATTGAGAACCATATGTATGTCATAAGACGTCAAGTGTCTTGAGCACTAGTTAAATGGCTTGGTTTTCCCGCGGCACAAAACGTCTGGATCGACGCTGACGATTTGGTATATAATGCGATGCACAGGGCACAACCACCACGGTAGCCTAACATGCGTGATAGGAGGCGCATTATAGGAGTTGGTGGTATTCTCGCCAAACTTCCCGTCGAATTGCACTTTCCAGGGTATAATTACCGCGGGCCTGGTGCAAAAAAAAATTGGCTCTTGGTGATAAGGGGATTAATCTGCTTGACGAGGCGTGTTTGGAACACAACATTCCATACTGTAATGTGCCCCACCTTCCTTCAGCTATTGTCCTCAATAAGAAAATTCTATAATGAAGAATTTGAGAAGAGCGAAGATCACAATAAACTTTCTGGTTCACTTAGCTTTTTGTGTAGAGTTGGCTCCAGTTCTTCTTGCCTAGTTGTCTGATTCTCCAAGCTGAAATTCTCGCATTTCCAGTCTTCATAGTTCAATTGATCTAAATAAATTTGCAGATGGTTACTGCAGAATTTTTGTTGTTACGTAAATATGTTTGGTGACATTTTAGTATATCATACAGTCTTTAGAAATTGCACATTAACAAAGTCGAAATTACACTGTTCGCCCACAATCCAAAAATAATTCCGATCACCTCAGAGGCATGCTTACTACTCCCTCATTCTGCAGTAATAAAAGTATTCCATAGGGTTTACAGTTTTTCTTGACAAATGAATTTCTATTAGTTTCGATTATTATTTCATAAATGAATCCAGAAATAAACATAACAAACAGTACTAGATTGTGTAATTACTAATAGCAATTTTAGGTGTGCCAAATAATTCTTAATTTCAAATGTTTCCAAAAAAATAATTTTAACAATACATTCAGAACTACAATTTAATGATTAAAACATCCAAAATAAAGTAATTCCTTTTCATAAATTCTAGCTTGAAATATAACGTACTGTGTATTAAACTATATGAAAGTTTTAAGAACAGCAGCTGAGAGAAGACTGACCTGTCCAAAATTCGAAAAATGATACTGTTGAGGAAAAGTAATGGTAGAGGAGGATGTCCCGTTACAATACTCAGAACATCAAGATCTCCCAGGACGTCAAGCTGCAGATCGAATTTTAGCTGATGGGAATCAGAGTTTGGCGTCATTAGCCGGAAGGTCTTTGCGGGGCAGGTCCGGCCTCCATGGTGCAGGTCTTATTACATTCGACGCCACAGTCGGCGATCTGCACGCTGGATGGGGATGAAATGATGATCAAGACAACACAACACCCAGTCCGTCACGCTGACCACTCAGCTTCGTATCGAGGTGGACAATTTTAACTGATGAAGCAAAGGCAATACGTGCTACTCCCATACAGCTCCTGTTAGTCCTACCTGCTAAGGATCCCAGACTGGCAGACAATGTTCAAGGATTGGTTGCACGAGGGTTTCGTGAACTAGATCCTTCATGTGTGGGTTTTATTACATTAGTATTAGCGGTTTGATACAACATAATGGCGTTAGTGTCTTTTTCGAAACAGACGATAGAAATCAGCGAGTATTTATAAATCTTAATAGTCCATGTACAAATGTTTTCTAAGGCGACAGACACTTATTTTGGCAGCTTCTGGAGAAAAAGAGGCTTCCTAACGCATCTAATTAACCCTTTAACGTCCCCCCCCCCCTTTACAAAGAGACAAAACTTATAATCGAAGAAGTAACAAGGCGTTAAAGAATGGGTCTTGTCTCCACCTTCATTGAACATCTACAAGGACGACCATGTTAGGGCTTGGAAACAAAATATCACCTAGAGCATAAAGATCAACAAACAGAAATGTTTGAATACTTTACTATATGCAGATGATCAAACAATAATTCAAAAAAATCAAACTAATCCTCAAAGAGCCATTTATCAAATTAATTTGTTGACTTGTAAATATATCTACTAACAAAAAAGGTAACGGTATTCAAGGGCAAATCGCCTACTTGATCTAAAATTACAATAAATAATGTAATACTGGAGCAAGTGACCCACTCTCAATGTCTCATCTGTGACACAGGACGAAATTTCGACACTGGAACTGATAACAAGGTCCTAAAATTTAACGCAGTCTGAGGAAGAATTAGAAATACACCAAACACAGACGAAATTTTAGAAAGTCAAGGCAGTACATACTATTCTCTTTGGAACTGAAACCTGGGTTCCCAGCCAAAAGGATATGAGCGGGAACCAGGCTGCGGAAATCAAATTTCTTCACTATGTTAAAGGATACACTAGAGAAAATCGCTTAACAAATGATGACATTAGAAATGAATTAAAACTGATTCAGTGCACAAAAAATAGATCCAAAAACAAACAGATCATGGGAACTTGTAGATGGAATGTACGAAGACAGACTTCCAAAATAAATTCTTGTCTACAAACCTAGAAGAACCAGACAGAGGAGAAGACCACGGGAGAGATCTTGGGACTGTACTGACGAGAATAGATTAAATCACCTAATCCATGAAGAGATAGGAAGGAAAAGAAAAACAAGTTTATGTGATTGTAATTATAGCAGCATTTCTACCTGCGCTTGTGGGCTCGTCCTCTTGGCTGTTGAGCACACCATAAACAGTTTCCAGTATCTAGGTAAGGGGGCGTTGCTCGGTCTGAAGATGACGGGTCAGCGTCATTGGAATCCTTCCAAGTGGGTCGTGGTCGGAACCTATTAGAATGACATAATGATTAGTGACTTTCCGAGGACGGCTGTTGTTATCCAACACCTGTTTTGAAAAAAATACCGAGAAGACAGCCTGGAAGAAAGCAGCACTTTGCAGATGTGTTATTAATGGGAGCAAGAAGTGGCCAGTGATACGGTCTGCATTACGCTCACGACACCGACTGGCTGAAAGTTAAAAGTTCGTGACGCTTGTACTGGTACTTGAATTACGTAACCATTATGGTACCTCACCTGAACCTCTCGATACCAGTAATATTCTACTGTACTTCTGTTAACTACTTAACATATTTCTGAGACAACATTCAGATTTGATTTCACTCTTGATACATCGATATGTTTATATTGCAATGATATTATTCTTATGTGTATTCTTTCCTTTGTGACTATGATCTTTGACGTACTTGTAACTCTGATTTTTGGGCGCGTAAGCGATTATTAGTTAGTTGTTGAGTTGTTAGAGTCGGACCTTGAGAAAGTCAAGTCGTGGACGTCTTGTTAGAAAGACGAATACTGTCGTCAGCTTATAAAATGTGAACTTTAACAGTGACTGTGAGAGAGATGTTTTCAAGTATGTTTTGTATTGTGAAGTGATGTTTAGTGTGTCGCGTGATATTGCAATAAAAGCAATTAAAAGGAAGTGTAACTTAATTTCGGAGTGCTGATTATTTTTTTTACATCACCATTGTCCAGCCAAAGTGTAATCTTCAAGGATGGTTTGTGAAGTGCATCTACATAACTTTTGAATATAGCAGAATAAAATCTAAGCCTTTTTGCATCCGAGCTTGGAATCATAACCACCTAGATTTTTAACGATTGAGCCATGATTTTACGACGAGACCAGTGGGAGAAACACAAAAAGATGAGTGCCTAATTTTTTGATTATTACATAAAATTGCTTTATTATCTGTGCTCTAATGACACCTGCCACATAACATGACTGTTGTTGCCCAAAAATGCAGTATTAAGCAGCGTGAGCAACTCCACAATCGTTATTAAATGCTTACCTTTGTTGTGGTGTCCGCCCCTCGTGGTCTCGCGGTAGCGTTCTCGCTTCCCGAGCAAGGTGTCTCGGGTTCGATTCCCGGCGGGGTCAGAGATTTTTCCTGCCTCGAGATGACTGGGTGTTGTTGTGTCGTCTTCATCATCATCATTCATCCCCATTACGGTCGGAGGAAGGCAATGGAAAACCACCTCCATTAGGACCTTGCCTAGTAAGGCGGTGCGGGTCTCCCGCATCGTCCCCCTACGCTCTGTAAAGAAGCATGGGACTTCATTTCATTTCCATTTTGTTGTGGTAGGGTTGTTAGACGCTGCTAGGATCTCGTAAAGTCGAGGATTCGGTCAGGAGTCCAAGTGTATGAGACAACTCATGCATTCTCTGGCGCAGAAAAAAATGGTTCTGAGCACTATGGGACTTAACATGGAAGGTCATCAGTCCCTTAGAACTTAGAACTACTTAAACCTAACTAACCTAAGGACATGACACACATCTATTCCACGAGGCAGGATTCGAACCTGCGACCGTAACGGTCGCGCGTTTCCAGACTGTAGCGCCTAGAACCGCTCGGCCACACCGGCCGGCTCTGGTGCAGAGAAAGTGCTTTAAAGTGGTTAACATTTCAGAGGTCGGAAATTAGTGATCATTCAGGATAAACAAACTTTCTATACAAAATTCAGGTCCTGTAGGTAGATGAATGTCGCAGTTTAGTGAGCGGGTGTTTGCTCTGTAGATGGTGGTTCAAATGGCTCTGAGCACTATGGGACTCAACTGCTGAGGTCGTTAGTCCCCTAGAACTTAGAACTAGTTAAACCTAACTAACCTAAGGACATCACAAACATCCATGCCCGAGGCAGGATTCGAACCTGCGACCGTAGCGGTCTTGCGGTTCCAGACTGCAGCGCCTTTAACCACACGGCCACTTCGGCCGGCCTGCTCTGTAGAGAAACGGATTGTATCAAAGTATGGATGCGTTAGCTAGGTTGTGAAGTTTGAGTAAAGAGGAAGACTTGGTAAAACGTTATTGAAAGAATTAAATTAGTCTGTTCCTGTGGAAACTTAATGTGTGGTGTTTTGGAGTGCTTTCCGATCCGTTGACTTTCAACTGTTATCCTGTTTTGTTTTTGAGAAGATCGTAGGCGGATGCAACTAGAAAGCAGCTCAAGGCTGTGAATCAACAGTTAACAGCGCACATTTCACAGTCGAGCGTTCGGTTCTTGGAATCTTTCTTGTATGAGTCAGTTACAGGGACGTAATACTTGTTTCGAAAAGAATGACCTGATTCAAACTCCATATTTATTGATAAAACATACAACACAACATAGGATGCATTGCAAAATAGTCATAAAATGTTGAAGTCTTAGCACGAACAGCATATGGATGATAGCTAAATTCGACATAAACTTTACACAATGTATCTGCTTTTACAGAAGTTATGGCGACTGCAGATTTGACTTTTTCCACAACTTCAGAAGAACTCCAGTGACTTCATTTTCTAACAGGATAGAGTTAGACTGACGTATGTTGTTGTGCCAGTGCGGAGTTCCACCACACTGGCACAACATATGTCAATTTCTTAATGGCACTCTGCCTCAACGTTGGAAAAAGATGTACGGGTCGCCTAGGCACTGCCCTGCATTCTTGGTCTCCAAGATCGTTAGACGTGACCCAATTCGATTTTGTCTTGTAGTGGTATGTGAAAAAAAGTGTGTTCATCTCCCTTTACCTTCGTGACATAAAAGAAGTGAGGAGCAGAATAACAGCCGCCATCACTTCTATGGTCTAGATCTTGTTCGAGCTGCTGCTGATGAGCACATAGAGCATTTGTAATAGAGTAGCCACAAATTTAAGATTTTATGGGTATTTTGCAATTCATCTCGTGTTTGTAGTATGTTTTTAGCAATAAATATGGAGTTTTGAAATCAAGTCACTCGATTTGAAACACCCTGTAATTATAAGTTTAAGCTTGCGTCACGAGAAAATGCGAGGCTGGTGACTCTTATTCAGACTGCTCTTGAGAAGTGTAGAAAGTTAATCCGGGTCCACCAATAAAGTTTACTAGTAAATCTGCTGGGTTATCCGTCTCGTAATTAATCTGGCGCGCCGCTCACCGCCCAGAGTAAGCGAACTCTGCCCGCGGTCGCGACTGTGGCCTACAGCTTCGCCACGGGAGATCCCAGGAAGGACGTAAGGGCTCCCCATAATGTATTTATGCGACTGTTGTCGGTGTCACAGTCTTCCTACATTCAAAAAGCAAATGTAATCAAAAGAAAGGTGGACTGAAAAATAAAACTAGACGAAAAAAGAGTCCTTAAAGATACATTTTATCTTACAGTATATTGTAAGGAAAGCTCAAACTATAGTTCCTTTCTATCGTTGATAGTGAACACACCATGTACAATCATGGAAAAAAGTATTCATACACCGTTGTTCACGTAGAATAACATAACCTATTAGAACTAAAGATCGCAATCAGAGATGTTATTTGATAAACTGACGGTATGGGTTTTCCTCCTAATCTGTTCGCGTAATACTGGTAACTAAATTATTCTTCTGGCCAAAGTAAATAAAAATTATGTAGCACTGGCTTCACACAGAGGGGAAAAATTGTTCATACTCACAAAGAAAATTATAGTGTACATAAATGTAATGACAATGTTAATGCTTGTAGGCATTTCTCTTCTATGTATCACGTTTGTTAACTTCTTTGACATGGAATGAACCACCGATAGTCTCTGAGGTAATATTTGCCATCCTTCCTGTAGAAATTGTTTCTGAGCAGTCTTAGTTCTTTTCTCATGTTTTATGGCTATTCTTTTAAGCATATTCTAAAGACGTTCAGTTGGATTGAGGTTTGCGCTCTGAGCTGGAAACTTAAGATCATGGGGAATATGATACAACAGTCACAGAGGAACAATTTCCGCTGTATGTTTAGTATCATCATTGTCTTGTTGAAAGTAGTAATCTGTGCCTAAACTCGAGCTGCTTTTTTTTATTTTTTAGATTTCACTTTGTGATATTTAAATACTGACATCTATCCATGTTGCCGTCAACAAACACAACAAACTGACCAAAATCCTCATTTCGTAATTCCTTTTCACTGCCATGCTTTACTGTGGGTTGAATATGTTTAGGATCCAGCTCAGTATTTGGTCGTCTCCACATCTAAATTTACACAGTGCGTTGTCCCAGAAACTTCAGTTCTTGTTTATATGCTCTATAGAAAATTCAAGTCTCTGTTCCTTGTTCTTCTTGCTGATGTATAGTTCTCTTCTTGGTACCTTAGCCGCAAAACCTGCTGTATTTAAAATACGGCGAACAAAACTTGGTGTGATTTTCTTCTCGAAATGGTCATTTACAAGTGTAGACAATGCAGAAGCTGTCAGTTTAGGATCTTTATCGACCATCTTATCAGAACCAAACTGCACGAAGTGGAGCTTTTCAGTGAAGAGTTCCTTGCTGCATGCGAATCGTTCTCGCAGAAGGTTAATTTAGTTCATTCTTCTATATGTCCAGATTAGAAAGGAAACCCTATGCTAAATAATTACAGGACGTATATATAGCCACAAAATTTTGTCAATTGACCACGGTTTCGATTGCGCTAGGACAATTTTTATTCTGATGAAGATTACCGCAGTGCAATCGAAACCGTGGTCAATTGACTAAATTTTTGCAACCTAAGTGGCTGTATATACGTGCTGTAATTAAATAGCGTACGGTTGCTGGATCACAACAAATCAAATGTTCAAAATTTCAAAACCCTATACTGTTAACTTTACGAAATAAAATCTTTGATTGTGATTTTTAGTTCTAACAAATAAATTCATTCTTCATGAACAACGGGGTATGAATACTTTTTGTCATGACTGTATACAAGAGCGGTTCAATAGACATTCGAAATATTTCGCCTGTTTCCAATAGCTATCGATAAATTTGTCCAGAGCCTGATAAATATGTTCCTATATTTTGCAACAGACATCTATATTCTGCAGTAGATAGAAAACTTTTACCGTACTTCTTTCCTCCATTAGCGAGTAATCCGTAATCGGCATCGTCTGTTGATGAAAGGGTACTCTATCTTGCCCTGAGCTATAGTGTATATAGCGCACATAGCTACACTTGAGATCTGTGCGGTATCACTTCCCGTCGGGTTCCCCATACAGCCTGAAACACCATCTATCACGCAGAGTGGATTGCACGTCTGAGAGCCATTAGTGCATTTGTCAAACACTTAAATAATATTGTGCCCCTCTCGTACCCAACCATTACTACTCGTATTTAATTCTGCAGCCATCCACCACTATCATCTCTTTCAATTCACTGAAACGCGATTAGCATAGCCACTTGTTTTACGTTTGTTCCTCCTCGACTTTCACAAACCGAAAAGATTAATGTTTTACACTACATCTGTAATCTCTCACCACGAAACATTTAAATGGTGCAGTTAATTAACGAGGCAAGAACTTGACTTGTGTGATGTTGGTTATTTATACGGCACGCGAACCTGAACACATAAGCTCACAGATGTCGTGGTAAACCGCCTGCCTTGGTCAGACTGCAGCACCAAAATGAGTACCACATCATCTCATGTGTTATTAGTCATTTATCATTATATAAAATTACACATTATACATATTTGGGTACCGCATGAAAAGAGTACAGGATCGTACGATGTGGTCCTGTCTGACTTGCAATTGTATCGCTTTTGTGACAGTCACCAGACGTTAACCCGTAGACGGACTTTTATTTCTCGATGGTAGTGTATGATATGTAGCGTAATTCTTTGATATTGGTGACAATGCATGGTTCTTCGTCCAGCAGCTGGGTGTGAGAATTTCATTATCCCATTATTTTACAATATTAAACGTATTTTACATGCGAAATGTCGAATGATACAGAAGTTTTAATTTTAATCTTAACTCAGAAGATGGCCATTTGAGATGGTCGAAACCCGTCATCTGCAAAGATAACTGCGACTGTGTTTTAAAATGGGAGGAAGGGAAAAGAAGTTGTGTTGTGAACCGACAGTGAAAGTAAACTGTTGACGGTTTTACTGCTTCCGTTTTTTATATAGTATAGTGCTCACTAGAATTAGACATCAGTGCGGTTTCCGACGCAAATAGACATTTTTCCCTCACTACATATGAAAATGCAGCAGAAAGCGGAGTGGATAGGTCTGTTACGTACTACCGTACGTTATGCACTATAATAGGTGTATATGCACATGGGCTGGCCGTTGTGGTCGAGCGGTTCTAGGCGCTACAGCGGTCGCAGGTTCGAATCCTGCCTCGGCCATGGATGTGTGTGATGTTTAAGTAGTTCTAAGTCCTAGGGGCTGATGACCCCAGATGTTAAGTCCCATAGTGCTCAGAGCCATTTGAACCATTCTTATATGTACATGGATGTATGTTTCCTCTAGAAAAATGATTTTTATGTGTTGTCTACGTGTCATTATACGATCACTTCCTTTGTTCCATGACATTTTACAGCTACCTATTGTAATGGTACTTGAATTACGTAACCATTACGGCACCTCACCTCAACCTCTCGATACCAGCAATATTCTACTGTTTCTGTAAAATAGTTAACATATTTCTGTGACAACATTCAGACTTGATTTCATTAATGTAGATGTACTTCGATACATCGATATGTATATATTGCAATGATATTATTGTTATGTGTATTCTTTCTTTTGTCACTATGATCATTGACGTACTTGTAACTCTGATTTTTGGGCGCGTAAGCAGTGATTAGAGAGTCAAGTCTTGGTCGTCATGTTGAAAAGACGCAAATTGCAGTCAGTTTATGAAATGTGAACTTTAACAGTGAGGAAGATATTTTCAAGTATGTTTTATATTGTGAAGTGATGTTGCAACAAAAGTAATAAAAAAGAAGTGTAACTTAAATTCGGAGTGCTAATTACTTTTTTACATCACCATTGACCTAACTTGCAAAAGTTTAATCTTCAAGAATGGTTTATGAAACACATCTATAAAACTTTTGAATATTGTAGGATAACACCTAGGACTCTTTGCATCCGAGCTTGGAATCATCACTACCTAGATCTTCGACGATTGAGCCATGAGTTCACAACGAGACCAGCTTGGGAAACACAAAAAGATGAGTGACTAGTTTATCCATTATTTCAAGAAATGACTTTATTAACTGTGCTCTAATGACACCTGCCACATAATATAACTTTGTTGTTGCCCGAAAATGCAATATTTAGCAGCGTGAGCAACACTACAATCATAATTAATTTTTGACCTTTGTTATGGTAGGGTTGTTAGACTATATGCTTAGTTCTACCCTCAACAGGAAACTGCTAACCTACCTCCTACAGCCCTCATGTACAAGTCGCTAATCTATACACAGCCCGGATTGACGCGTAAATCTCCTCTCCTGCTTTATACTGAACGATGACTAATAGCAGTACACAGTGAGATTTGTATGTGCGAGCGCAAGGCCTTTCGTCTGTCCTCGCAACTGTTGATGATAGCAGTCTGAAACGAGTTTTTAAACGCAGCGACATATAGTAATGAAAAAAAAAAAATGGTCGCCAACTCGTAAATCGTGCGCCAACAGTGCTCTAGAACACTCTCTTCCACAATGTATCTGGATCTGCGGAAAGCATGCGCCTGCGTCCCTGTCGCGCGGTAATTAAGACTGCCGGAGATAAATTTGCGCCGGCTCTGAGGAGCAGCCGCCGGCTGCCAACCGGACATAATTTATCGCGCATTGTGCGGACCGCGCAGCGCTCACACGAGCCGCATGTCCCGCGGGACTTGGCATTGAGAGACGCGATACCAACGCGCGCGGCCGAGATTGATTCCCGGTCTAGCCGAGCTGTACACGCTCGCATTTCCCGTATGTGGACAGCCGCCTGTAGAAGGCTGCCAAAGGTGTGACTACATCGATCGAGCCTAAGATTTTCTCTGACACGCGGTCGGACTTGTACTGAAACACTACAACAGTTCGTTTTTCTTCCAATGTGGAAGGGGTATGGTTTTTCGCTTCGTTTCATTACATTGCTGAGGTAATTCTGCGCAACGTCGACTTAAAATATGCGTGGATGTGTTCATCGATACATCATCCTGTAATAAGTATTCCGAGCTGACTCACGTTCGGGTAACAGGAATGTCTACAGAAGGATTTGGGCACTGTAGGATGGTAATAATATTGCCTGTGAAGGTCTTTGATGACGGCACCCAATAACAGCCTTGGCCGGGAGTGTTTGGTTTGATAAAGTTTTCATATGATACTTGCTTGCTGCATAGTTTTCGTAGTAGTTGATGCAATCGAACGGATGCGGGGATGGACAAGGTGTTATGTGGCATTTGATGGTGAGGTCGCTACATGCTTTGGTGCGTAGGAAAATCATTGGTTTTAGAATCTGTTTGGTAGATAACGTGTGGGTTTTTTGCTTAAAGCTGTGAGAAATTGGCCCCGTTTATCTGATGCCAATAAATCGTAGCCCTTTTAAATATTGAATGAAGAAGTCCTTATCTACGATAACACAGCTGGTGTTCCTGAGACATATTGAGCTTCTCCTTTATCTAGCATAAAAATCGTAGACAAAGGTGAGACTCAATATGACTCAGGAAAATCAGCTGTATATGAGGAAATCTTTAGCTACGAATTTAAAAAGAATCACAGTTAGTTCAGTTTATTACGTGAAAGTGCACATTAAATCTTGTGAGAAACATTGTCAGTATCAGCCTATTAACTTGTCAAATCTGGGTAAAGGACCGAGACACTGATTCTGATAATTCCATCGTAGTATAAAACAATAATATTCGCGAAATCGAACCGTGATTGCTGAAATTTCAGTAGTAAAAGGTAGATACCGCTACAGAAGGGCATGCATTTGCGACTGTGGTTGAAATGGAAAGCATATTGAACTGCCAGCCAATCTTCAGAGTGAAGCTTGAAACTTAATGAAACTCAGTAGAAACGCTTTGACTGTCCCTACGGTTCGTCTCACTGTCGCGGCTAGATATCATCATGTTTATCTGCAGGTGGAGACTGAACCGCACCAATAAAATAGATTAAGCAAAGGCAAATCTACGTTTCTAGCATTTGTAGACTTAGAGAAAGGTGGCAGGGATAAAATATAGGGAGCGAAAGGCTATTTACAATTTGTACAGAAACCAGATGGCAGTTATAAGAGTCGAAGGACAGGAAAGGGAAGCAGTGGTTGGGAAGGGAGTGAGACAGGATTGTAGCCTATACCCCCATGTTACTCAATCTGCATGTTGTTCAAGCAGTAAAGGAAACAAAAGAAAAATTTGGAGTAGGAATTAAAATCCATGGAGAAGAAATAAAAACTTTGAGGTTCTCCGATGACATTGTAATTCTGTCAGAGACAGCAAAGGACCTGGAAGAGCAGCTGAACGGAATGGACAGTGTCTTGAAAGTAGGATATAAGCTGAACACCAACAAAAGCAAAACGAGGATAGTGGAATGTAGTCGAATTAAATCGGGTGATGCTGAGGGTATTAGATTAGGAAATGAGACGCTTAAAGTAGTAAATGAGTTTTGCTATTTGGGGAGCAAAATAACTGATGATGGTCGAAGTAGGGAGGATATAAAACGTAGACTGGCAATGGCAAGGAAAGCATTTCTGAAGAAGAGAAATTTGTTAACATCGAGTATAGATTTAAGTGTCAGGAAGTCGTTTCTGAAAGTATTTGTACGGAGTGTGGACATGTATGGAAGTGAAAAGTGTACGATAAATAGTTTGGACAAGAAGAGAATAGAAGCTTTCGAAATGTGGTGCTACACAAGAATGCTGAAGATTAGATGGGTAGATCACATAACTAATGAGGAGGTATTGAATAGAATTAGGGAAAATAGAAATTTGTCGCACACCTTGAGTAGAAGAAGGGATCGGTTGGTAGGACATGTTCTGAGGCATCAAGGGGTCACCAATTTAGTACTGGAGGGCAGCGTGGAGGGTAAAAATCGT
The DNA here is from genome assembly GCF_021461395.2 of Schistocerca americana. Classification (NCBI taxonomy): domain Eukaryota; kingdom Metazoa; phylum Arthropoda; class Insecta; order Orthoptera; family Acrididae; genus Schistocerca; species Schistocerca americana. Next base: position 137,173,429 of record NC_060123.1, read on the forward strand.
AGAGGGAGACCAAGAGATGAATACACTAAGCAGATTCAGAAGGATGTAGGTTGCAGTAGGTACTGGGAGGTGAAGAAGCTTGCACAGGATAGAGTAGCATGGAGAGCTGCATCAAACCAGTCTCTGGACTGAAGACCACAACAACAACAACAATTCTGCTTCCTCATCAACGAAGACATTCTGCATTAAAAAGCTTTCTAGTTCTCTCTTTTCAACACAAACAATCGAGAAATCGAATTTTTAAGACAATATTTTAATAGTACTAAAAACGATTGTCCATTTTCCGCTGTAAACTTTTACTTAATTTATTAATTTTTTCTAATATATCTGCCAAAGGGCTAGTTTGAACAACCAAGTCTCACCGCTCAAATGGTCTTTCAGTTTAAAAGAAACATCAGTCATAAATGCGTTAGAGCTTAGTACAGATAATTTTGTTAAGGTCTTGCTCCGAGATAACCACCTATCTCGGTTTTAGCGATAGTGTTTTATGTCTGCTTCCACAATCTTCAGATAATACTGTAAACAATCAGCACTAAAGAGAGTGTGATTTAATACAATTGGTTATTTTTATTGCTTCACCAAGAACCAGGTTTAGATTTGGTGGCATCTTCTTTATTGCAAGTGCTTGTCTATGCAGAATGCTATGGCTCGAACTACAGTTTGCGCTTTACTTTTTATTAGTGACACCGCTCTTGCTATTGTACCAGTTATTGCCTCGGCCCCATCGGTGCAAATCCGATACCGTTGTTCCAATAGAGACAGTTTATTTCAAAACATTTGTTCATCCTGCTAAAAATTTCTTTTCTGGTAGTGTTAGTTGGCAGCAATGCACATATTAGAAGGTCTTCTTCGAAAGACTGTTTATATGAAAATTGTGCAGTTATCACGAAGATAGTCCAGCAGCTTCAATCGACTAATCCATTTGTAAGACGAATGTGTTGTATTGAAGGTGCCCAACTGGCTGCAAGTGAAAAAGTGTCGTTAGAAAGCTGCTCCGTAGAATCATACCTCGCAGATTTTTCATCGAGCATGTATTGTGTGATGTCTGTCACACATGGATTTATTAAATTCTCAGCGATAGTGTCTATATATCCTCCTTGTGCAGTGCGTTAACTGACCAAAGACAATGCCTCAGTACCTTTTTCATTCAAAGTTTTGGTGGCAAACGACATAGTTTTTTGACTTCTTAATGATTGATACATCTTACGTATGTATATACATAGTTGTCTTTGCAATCGAAGTATATGGTTTCTAATTATCAGCGCATCTTAGCAGGTCCCATGGAATTATTCTGAAGCAGCTTGCTACCTTACACGCAGAGAGGTGAGCCGTTAGAATAATTCTAGATTGATATAAGAGCCGTTAAATATCTTACTGTTTGAAACTCTGAAACATGAAGTAGTTACATCACCTTCTCGTATTTGTCAGAAACATTTGAGGTTGATGCCTCATCTTCTGTGTGAACCACCTTTGAACTTTCAACATGAGATTTTGCTACCACACTTTTAAGTCAACACTGCATCCTACATTTTAAAATCAACAGTTTAATTTTACCTTATGACAAACATGATGGGTGGTAATTTCTCAGCTATATTAAAAAAAACGTAAATTAGTTACAAACTATGGCGTGCACACACTTTATTCAACATATAAACGTCACTATAGATATTCGGACTTAGGTTATGACATGTTCGATGTGTTAACATGATGGGTCGTAATTTCTCAGCTATATTTAAAAAAACGTAAATTAGTTACAAACTATGGCGTGCACACACTTTATTCAACATATAAACGTCACTATAGATATTCGGACTTAGGTTATGACATGTTCGATGTGTTAACATGATGGGTGGTAATTTCTCAGCTATATTAAAAAAAACGTAAATTAGTTACAAACTATGGCGTGCACACACTTTATTCAACATATAAACGTCACTATAGATATTCGGACTTAGGTTATGACATGTTCGATGTGTTTACCATCACTGGCGATGATGTGGTGCAGACGAATAGCGAAATTCTGCATGACCCGCTGAAGTGTCGGAACATCGATGCTGTCGATGACCTTCTGGATGGCTGTTTCCAGCTCAGAAATGGTTTGGGGTTATTGCTGTACACCATGTCTTTGATATGCCTCCATAAAAAGGAGTCGGATGTGTTCAGATCCAGAGAATATGGCGGCCAATTTAGGCCCATGTTAGTGGCCTCTGGGTAACCCCAGAGGCAGAACGCCGTCCCGAAATTGCTCCTCCAGGACATCAAACACACTCCTCTTTCAATGGGGTCGAGCTTCGTCTCGCATGCACCACATCTTGTCAAAATCAGGGTCACTTTGGATAATGGGGATGAAATCATCTTCCAAAACCTTCACATATCGTTCAGTAGTCACCGTGCTGTCAGGGAATATCGCACCGATTATTCCGTGACTGGACATTGCACACCACACAGTCACCCATTGAAGGTGAAGAGACTTCTCGATCACGAAATGCTGATTCTCAGTCCCCCAAATACCCCAGCTTTGCTTACTGATGAACCCATACAAATTAAAGTCGGGTTCGTCGTTAAATCAAACCATACTGCGCAATCTAATTCCCATGATGACGCTGAATTTTACAACTGCAGTTAATTGTAATCATGAATCGAATGTGCTGAGTCAGAGACCGATGCGCAGATTCGATGTGGCGAAGTGGAAAGCACGTTGCATTCACAAACTCGACTAGGAACTGTTCACTGTGCTGCGTGCTGTGCGTTTATATATCCCCACGTGATGAAGCTCAGATAGCCAAGCGACTAAATCCGTCGAGTTGGTCTGTGGTGTTTGTCGATGAGAGAAAGATGGAGACAGCGTAGTGGAATGTTCGCTGTGTCTGTAGATAAGACATTGCGCAGCGAGAGAGAGAGAGAGAGAGAGGGAGCGTCAGCACTGCCGCTTCGTGCATGTGTAGTTACGAGTATCGAATTGCTACATACCTGCTCGTACAAGCTAAATTCTTTTGTTTGTAGCTTTTTATCGTAGCATTTTTTTAGATTTTTTAATGCTGCTTATCACTTCACTTTCAGCTGTTAAGCACTAAGAGAAACAATAACTTTCATGAAACTAATATCGCTATGATTTTGTAAGAATTGTTTTCTCAGTGTGTCACAAGACTTGATGTTCCTCAGGGCTCTGCGGTGCACATTTTGAGTATAGCTGCTCTATAAACATTTTGCATTCGCAGCTGAACCGTTAATTCTTTGATAACACACAGCTTTAAGTTCGACGTACAGTATATATATAGGGATCATTGGAGCACAATTCTTGAAAAACGATCTGACAGACTTTTTCGGAATTGTGTATTGTATTGAGTGAAGTTTCTTCCCTCTGCACTCATTTTAAAACGTCCTTACAGATTTTCAATCTATGGAAATTGAACCCACATGTGCAATTCACGAGTAAATCCTGTGAAGACAACTCCAGTTGCTTTAAATTTAACAGTTGCGCCTTATTCATTCACTGCAGGGCATAAAAAAACAGCTCTACATATTATTAATTTAAATCTTATTTGGCCCCTTGTGGACGATGTGTTCCGTTACGATCCTCACTGCGAAAGTTAACTATCGCGAAACCTTAAGTCATCCGCTTAGTAACTGGGCCTCACCTTGCCTAGAAATGGCACCAGACAAGCTCAAATACTCCCCCATGTTACACAATACCTCTCTTGTAGCGTCTGCCGCTAGAGTTTATTGAGCATCTCCGTAACGCTATATCTAAACGACCCACCAACGAAGCGCGCAGCTGGACGTTGAATCTTTTCTATCTCTTCTATTAACTCAACCTGTTAAAGGTGCCAAACTGATAATCCATACAATATGTCGAACAAGTGCTTTCTAAGCAATTTCTTCCGATTAATCTCAGCCTAGCACCTGATTTGCTACAATTCGTTTTATGTGGTTATTCCACTGGTAGACCGAGCGAGGTGGCGCAGTGGTTAGACACTGGACTCGCATTCGGAAGGACGACGGTTCAATCCCGCCTCCGGCCATCCTGATTTAGGTTTTCCGTGATTTCCCTAAATCACTCCAGGCAAATGCCGGGATGGTTCCTCTGAAAGGGCACGGCCGACTTCCTTCCCCATCCTTCCCTATTCCGATGAGACCGATGACCACGCTGTCTGGTCTCCTTCCCCAAACCAACCAACCAACCACTGGTAGGGTGATCACATTCTCTGAGACCTCAGATGTCGCCTCATTGTTTTATTAATGCTGAGACGGTTAAAATTCTTCATATATAAATGAATATGTAAATTTACCTCTGAAGTCAGTGTCCCTTTGGTGTAGTTTGTAACACCGCCTCAATATTCTTGCAGCAAAGTTTCCGTCACGGCAACAGAACATATAAAGTAGTCCCGGTACGTACAGATCTGGTGGTTTGAGATACTGTATGCAAACACGCAGGAAACCTGTATAATTCTCACCGATACTGCACCTTATAGTTGAATAAGTAGGTGTTGCCGTTTTTACAGAACTAAAAGACCTTGATAGTGTATCTAAAGGGTTAATGCATTAGGAATGTGAACTTGGTATCGTAACATAACATCGTATTAAAAAGAGAAAAAGAACCAGTAACGGGATTCGAACCTAGGTTCGTCAAGCATTATTAACAGCATGTAATAAAATAAACGAAAACTGTCGCCAGTCCAAATAAGACGAATAATTTCAGAATGTGTAGGGTTATTAATAATTTTCAAGCTTCAGAAATAAAATCTGTTTAACTTCCTTTAGATTCAGAACACAAAACAAAAATGGAAAAAGACAAGAACATATTTGCAGCATCAATCAACAACTACCATCATATACTTGCCTATCACTAAACATGAATAAAGGAACAGAGTCATACTAACTTTTACTTCTTAATGTGAATACGAATATGAATCAACTGATTACTGAGCAGTGCGTAGAATATGGCTACACTGAAGCTGGTGTGATAACTAACAAAACCTTAAGAATCGCTTTCCCTGTACACAAATATATAGAATGTAAAAACAGCAATGGTGATTGGAAGTGCTTTAATTAATGACGTACAGAATGTGTAGAACAAGGGCTGGGGCGCCTAAAACGTTTATGGCATAGGATACACTGTTTAAAGCAGTTATCATACACAAATTTTTGTGACACATGTAACACATTTTGTAGCATTTATTCAAGCAAACCATGCAGGTTTAACCAATATTTTTTGCAGTTATTTAACTCTTATACCACTTGTAGCAGTTGAAGACAGCGTTATCTCTTAGAGTGAAAAACAGATTTCACTCAAGCTTTCAAACACTGTAACAATTTATGTACATATCTGTACAAATAACAGTTATTATTTTTGTGATCAGTTGGAAACGTTCATGGATTATTATCCTAACATAGGTTATGTCATGTAGGTCAATGATGTACGCGTAACACAATTAATTTAACCTTATAATTCTGCTAAGCAAATGCAATGAAACAACTGATTCATGCACTAGCACAGTAGTAAAATACATAAGAAAATCCTTTACATTGCCTGGAGTCTTAGAACATATGAGCTGTTGTGATGGTGGGACTGGCCAATAATGTGCAACTGCTATTCTTCAAGCAATTTGTTCGATGAAATCACTCCTTGGAGATGTGAAAATAATTTAGAGCATTCCAAAATACGCAGCGTTGCAATATATCAACGTAATCTTCAGCTGCGTATTTTTCAGTAGGTTATTTAGTCTCGCATTCCATTCCAGGTTGTGAATGCTTCAGTGGTTGGCCACTGACTCACATTTAACACGCAAAAGAAAATAAATTTCATAACAGCGTTCAGTAAAATAAATTGACAAATACGTAAGCATAGAAAATTCGTAATAGAGTGATATTTACATAACTAGTGTAAAGTGTTAGCGTTCTAATATCTGTTGTATAAAGCATTGCTGTTAAGAGCTGTTTGAATATCAAAGAACAGTAAAGAAAAGGGGATGTCGTACTGTACTTCTCTGACAACCATGCGAAAGGCGCATGCTTTGTTGCTGCCAACCCTCGTGTGCTGTTCACGTGATCATAGCGTGCTACGCAATTAAGACACTCCCGTCGGAAGGGACGACAGCAGTGAAGGGAGCGACGGTGAATGACGTCCGAGTGCGTGCAAAGTACTGATGAAACTAACATTTCGGATAGAATGTTGAGGCCCGAGGTTGCAATAAGGATGTGAGTACAGTACTACAAGTGAAATAATGAGGAAGATACAGAAATTATATCATCGTTCGGGAAAATGTCTAACTTGATTAATCCAGTTTGTGGAATCGATTGTAGTTTTGTATATTAACAGTTGGTGCTAGAAAAGTGAAGTGAACAATAATTATTTCCCACAAAACATCACCATGGAAGGAACAATGCACTCAACCAGGGCTCGCAGCCATTTTGTAGCTAAAACAAAGCACTTTGTAGGTGTGCTCTGGGAATCATGTCTTCGAGTGTAAAAGACAGATCAGAATGAAATTGCTGAAGAATAAATGTTACATGTCACATAATCTGTTGCTAATGTGCCCTTTTTACCTTCACGGTGTTTCGATATCAATTCGGAAGTTTTAAATAATCTCTTTGCCTGTGTGGCTAAGCAACTACGTCACTGGCGTCCCACCAAGGGGGATGCGTGCTCGCTGCTGCACCTAGTTTACGGCTATGAGCATGCGCTCACTCTCAGTCGTTTCCCATCGGTAACTCCAGGGTGCCGGCCGCTGTGACCGAGCGGTTCTTGGCGCATCAGTCCGGCACCACGCTGCTGCTACGGTCGCAGGTTCGAATCCTGCCTCGGGCACGGATGTGTGTGATGTCCTAAGGTTAGTTAGGTTTAAGTAGTTCTGAGCCTAGGGGACTGGTGACCTCAGATGTTAAGTCCCATAGTGCTTAGAGCCATTTGAACCATTTTAAACTCCAGGGTGGCTATTCAAGGATAAGTCCTGCAACTCATTTTTGGGCAGCTTTGTGAACCACTACTAACCTCTGCCAAGTTTCATGCCGGGTTGCACTTCGGTCGCAGTTCGTGGGATATGGGCTGGGAATTTTATCTGCAATTTATGTTTACGGAATTCATTGACAAAGTGGGATTACTAAGCCATAGTCATGCGCTCTTGCTGGACTTGTTTGGTGAACATCCTTGTATGCAGACTGTACCAAGAGTTATTCGTGGCCATCCACTGTAACCGTAGGTTTCTTTATACTATACGTGTTATAATGTTTTTGGTTTGGTGTAAACCCGACTACATTTACCAAGTTTACCAGTTCCAACATGGCTAACTTACATTCCCAGAATTGCTTATGCCACATTATTTCTGCCTATCCTGCTGGAGCCCCGTTAGTAATTTATGATTATTGGTATTATTTGTGATGGTTTTGTGTCATTCATTTTGTACATGGAGTGATGTAAGTTCAGTTTTACTAAATGCTGTTTTAGCTGAAACCACATGGTGGTTGTTGTCTAAAATTTATTCCTACATTCTTTTACATGACTAGCTTGAGTTATCGCAATTTAAAATTAAGCTACTTATGTTGCAGTCTGTCTTGGCTGTGATTTTCTTTCTGCTAAATTCCGTTTGCCTATTTTAGTGAGTCCAAATAATATATCACTGATTTAAGTAAAGGTTATTTTTAAAACTGTTCATTGCCTCTTCTGAAATGCTCTGCTTACATTTGTTAATTGATGTATTAAGTAAACCCTTGTTGATGGTTGATGTATTTTTTGGGATATGTGTCAATTAAAATGCTTTTGTCTGTTCTAGCAGCATTTGAACTCATACTGCGCTTTATGGAATTTACGTTGAGACAGAAGCTGTGCGCAGTGTTAGAGTCCCAAACTTCAGCTCAAAATTGCTCAAATTTTAAATATTAAATCTTTATTGACGATTCTCTTGCATCACTCTGGTTGTCAAATTTTATTTGCTAAAAGAAATTCGTAATAGCAGTGTGCGTAAATAAATTTGTCTTTTCTAAGTGGAATGTTATGTTTTTTCGGACTGGTACTTTATCACTCTCACCTTCTGGCTTGCTAACGTATTTCACTTTTGTAGTCTTGTTAGAATACAAAAAAAAAAAAAAAAAAAACAGTTGCGCAAATGAAAATTTTAAATGAAATATTTACAGGCCGTAATCATTAATCAGCGGTTCTTATACTGCAGAGTAAACATGCAGAAGTCAAAAAAAGAATGCAACTCTTACTGCCGTTAGCTACAGTCTCCTACCGAAGCTACCTCCTAACAGACACCTGCCTCATCCAGAGACAGAATTGAGGAGCTTCCTACGTTTACTTATATTCATTGCAAATAGTAACACTCCTATCACACATACCACACATCCTTGCACTGCTCCCAGAATTGCTATCTGTTGATTTTGTCCGCTTAAGGGCGTCTGTTGAAATCAGCAAATCAGCCTGCAAGGAAATCTTGAATTCAATTGCAATCTGCCCTGACGTTCGGTGAGTTCAATTTTTTTCTCATTAAATAGTAGTTCGTAATTGTGTCAGATGCCTTTCTGATGCCAAAGCACGGCGTATCCATGTTGATTTTTGTAAGAAATATTTTCATTCTGCAAAAAATTTGGATCAGCGCCACGTAGAGCAGAGCAGAAGTTTGCACAGGTTCGAGCCGCTCTTATTTTAGTTTACTGATTTATATCGGAGCAATGTGAATGCTTGATATCAACTCTGTCAAGCTGTCTTTTGTTGATGCCATTTCTGTAAAGTTGTTTGTTGTTGGTTCTTATTGGTAGTTAATTCTTCAAATTGAAAAACCGCGTTGCTTCGACCCGGAGTTAGTGGTGAGCTGATGTTCCTTTTTAATGATTTGAAGTGGTTTATTTTGCAATACACCAATTTAGATCTGTGTTACTTCAGATCTGCAGACTGCAATATTCATTTGCTTGTCGTGTTGAGTCAACGTAAACATAATACGTGTACTTCTAGAATGTTACGTTTACGGTCACTTAAAGCGATCATTGGACTTTCTGACTACATTCTTTATTGATTCACCCAATCTCACAGCTAACCCATGTGGGTTAAGATTAGATGAATGAACACCAAAAAGTACATATTCAACTGCACAAAACCCAACGATCATATAATAGCGTTACTTTAAATGTCAAAAATTACTGCAAAAATAAGCAACAGTTTACTTGCAGCGCACGTTTAGCGTTTTAAATATATTTTGCAATTTCTGGGGTCGTGCTCCTTAGAATGCTACACAGATACCCCAGCAAGTTCTATCTATTGTGAACTGTTCAGTACTTGAGTAAATGATAGACCCTGCGGATCTGAGACATGCAGCTGCATTAATGACGCCGTTATGTAGCCCTGATGTCCTCATACAAGGGCAACTGAACTGAACACTATAATGAGATAACACAGTGGTCATACAGATACTATAAAAACCGAAGTTAATTCTGTACCAGGTTCGGTATATGATAAATACGGCAATAATCGGTACAGGAGCGCTTTTATACAAATAACATCACACATAGGCTTAAACAGCAATGTTCCACATTGCTGTGAAGATACGGACAGAGCTTAACGCTCTATTCATAAAGCAGCTAAATCACAGAGCTTTGGAAGTGTAAATAACTATTTAATCACACATTCGAGTCACTACACACATAGGCACATACGCTGGTTAACCAAAAAGGTGAAGCACTTAGAAGACATGGTCGGATGTCAATGTAACTTCGTTCACACACACACGTCATCGAGAGGTTTCTGAATGTTTAGCGTCGCGAAACTACGTGATTGGTTTACCAGGCCTGGTAGGCTACATAAGGGGCATGAACAGCATCATATGTTGAGTGATCACTGTGAAGTACGTGGAGATACCGTTTATTCGCGTGAGACAGTGTTATCAGGACATGGCATAGTTTGAGAGGGGCCTCAGTGTTGGTCTCTATTTGGCCGAATTGTCGAATCCTGTAACATAAAGATTTGTGGAGCATTCGAATGTGACAATGGCCCAGTGTTGAACAGCATGGCAACGTGAGGGCAGACATATTTGTCATCAATGTTCCAGTCGACCACGACAACAGAGGATCGGCGAATTGTGCACGTAGCTCAACGTAAGCCCTCGACATCTGCATCTGCCATTTGGGAGCAAGTAATGGACCACCTGCAACGTTTTGCATCATCCTACACCATTGGGTGGTAACCAGCAGCAGCTGGATTAGAGGATTACTGTCTCATTGGTAGGCTGCCTTCAATGCCACAAATGAATTGGCTACGTTTGGAGTGGTGCCAGGAATGGGAATCGTAGGCTACTGATGAATGGCCTCGCATTGTGTTTAGCGAAAAATCGCAGTTCTGTGCTACCCCAGATGACCATTATTAGCTTAATTGGTGCTGGTCTTCGGAGTGGTGTTTTGCAGAGGCACAGCTATGTTACTCCTGGCGTCAAGGTGTGGGGTGTGGTGGGGGAGGGGCGAGCGTCGGGTGTGACGTCAGGTAACAGCTGACAGTGACCGAAGTAAATCTGACTGCACAGCGGCACTGCTCAGCCACCCTGTGTCCTCATGAGTCGGGTCCCTGGGGACAATATCGTGGTGCCATTTTTCAACAGACAACGCTCGTCCACAAAATGCATGTATCTCCGTGACACACCTACGTGTTTTTCAGAAACACCTGTGCCAGCAGCATTTCCAGATCTGTCCCCTACAGATGAAATGTGGGACCAGCTCGGACGTGAACTGCATCCGAGAATCAGTATGCAGAATATCAACGACCAGTTACAACAGTTGCGGGCCAGTTGCCCTCAAAAGAGGATGCAGCGGTAATAACGTGTAACTTACAGAATGCAGTCAGTTAAACAAAACAAAAATTATGCATGGTACAATTAATACGAATACACATGGCAAATATACTTTGTGGAGTCATATTAATCACCTGTCAAAAGCATGAGTAGCCACCTTATGTTGCGCAGGCCACAGTGAGATGTGCAGGAAGAGAGTAATTGAGATTGTGTAAGGTACCGACAGGGATGTGGAGCCATGGCGACTCTAGTGTCACAGCCACTGTGACAGGTTCTTGTTTGAGGATCCATGGCATGGACAGCCTACAGGTTATAAATTGGATTTGAATATGGTGAGTTTGGTCGCGAGGGGAGGAGTCGTCCAGATGCTCTTCGAACCACACATGTACACTGCGAGCTGTGTGCGGCATGCTGCATTGTCCTGCTGGTAGATGCTATTGTTCTGAAGAAAAACTAATTTCATGTGGAGAGGACATGGACCCTAAGGACAAGTGCATTGTATTGTATTGTATGGAAACGGGGATCTAGACACGACGGAGAGGCTTCGTCCCCACTATAGCTCCAGTAGTTCACAACCCCACAACAGGCTACAGCAGTCCACCCACCCCACCGCCGCCCCACACTAATCCGCCCGGTGGATTCGTGCCGGGGACCGCACGGTTAACCGGGTGGGCAAGGATAAGTGCATGCTCGTGTTGATCCACTGTGCCTTCCACAATCATGAGATCACCAACAGACTGCCACTAAAATATTCCCCAGACCACAACATTTGCTTTCAGACATTTCACGCCGGCCATCTGCCCGATGAAGCATAACTCATGATTCATCTGAGAAGGCCACCTATCGCCTCAGTGGACGTCCAGTTACGGTACTGGTGTGCAAATTCTAGCCTTCGTCACCGACTAACAGCTGTCAGAAGGCGTGCGTGAAGCAGGCGCCTGCTGCAGAAGCCTATGTGCACCAACGTTCGCTGAACGCTTGTTGAGGAGACACTGTTGGTAGCCCCTCGGTTGACCTGGACGGGCAGCTGCTCCACAGATGCTCGCCTGTTCGCCCGTACACATCTCCGCTGCCCGTCGTTCACCGCTGTCGCATGGTCCGTGGTGTTCCAAAGTTGCTGCGGCACCGGTTTTGGATAGCGCGATTTCACCATGGACGGTGCACTTTACCCACGACCGCAAGCGAAGAGTTTACAGACGGCCATTTCGGAAATACGTCCATCCTTGGCCCGAAACCCAATGATCATGTCCTTTTTTACGTCAGACAAATCATTTTTACGGCGTTCCTCTAACAAGCTTCACATACCCTCTGTTGCTAGTGCTGCCACCTGCCGTTTGTGAGGGGTTACTGCACTCTGACGTCGAAAATACGTTGTGGGCATATTAAACTGACTGTACCTTGCATGTGCGTGTGCATCGTTGTTAAGTTATACTTCAACGTCATTCCTTTGCATCTTATTTGATGCCTGCTGAAAAAACTGATACAGGTAGAACATATTCCTAGTAGATACGTGCTTTTTCAACCTGACCTGGAAGCCAGTGAGACCGTTAGACACGGTCTGGCGCAGAAAGAAGGGTGCAAAAGAACTTAATGCCACTCTCACGAGAGTGTAGCTCAAAGATGAGAGCATTGCGATCATTTATTGGGAGTTTCTGACTTGAGAATTGTGTATAATGTTCTTTTACAAATAATGCATGTATGGCTACCTTTGTCGTGTTACAGTGTCAGGAATTCGTCCGCTGTGTATATCTGATGTACCCTTTTTTATGTTGAAATTGAATAGCCTTGGCTGTTGAAGGTTTTTAAATCCATCGTATGGTTACCCTCCTAAATAAAGCGAAGTGCGCGAAGTGGAGTGTTTCCTCGCTGAAGCAGCTTTCATTAATTTGATTGATATTAAAGCCACACTCAGAGAAGATACAGTAAAATATGATTTCTAGCTCTGCTTTTGACAAATTAATACTTCCATTTCTGTATCGTGGAATTAAAATACCGCAGAATGCATGTAATCTTGCTGACGCACGGCATGTGAGGAAAACTACTGCACCGTGTATGTTGAAACTGAATAGCCTTGGCTTTGAAGACTTAAACTGGAACGTTTATTGGTTGACTGGGATGAATTTCTGCAGCTGCTACACACACAAAATTAGCATGAGTAAGGATCGCCAGCCTAGCGTTGAGCCACACTGTGTGATCAAAAGTATTCGGACACCCCCAAAAACATACGTTTTTTCTTATTAGGTGCATTGTGTTGCCACTACTGCCAGGTACCCCATATCAGTGACCTCAGTAATCATTAGACATCGTGAGAGAGCAGAATGGAGCGCTCCGCGGAACTCACGGACTTCGAACGTGGTCAGGTGATTTCCACACTACTAAACCTCCGTAGGTCCACTGTTTCCGATGTGATAGTGAAGCCGAACCGTGGAAGGACACCTGCAGCACAAAAGCGGACAAACCGGCCTCGTCTGTTGACTGACAGAGACCGCCGACAGTTGAAGAGGGTCGTGATGTACAATAGGCATACATCTATCCAGACCATCACACAGGAATTTCAAGCTGCATCAGGATCTACTACAAGTACTATGATAGTTAGTCGGGAGGTGTGAAAATTTTGATTTCATGGTCGAGCGGCTGCTCATAAGCCACACATCACGCCCATAAATGCCAAATGACGCCTCGCTTGGTGTAAGGAGCGTGAACATTGGACGACTGAACAGTGGAAAAATGTTTTGTGGAGTGACGAATCACGGTACACAATGCGGCGATCCGATGGAAGGGTGTGGGTATGGCAAATGACCGGTGAACGTCATCTGTCAGCGTGTGTAGTGCCAACAGTAAAATTCGGAGGCGGTAATGTTATGGTGTGGTTATGTTTTTCATGGAGGGGGCTTGAACCCATTGTTGTTTTGGGTGGCATTATCACAGCACGTGCCGACATTGATGTTTCAAGCACATTCTTGTTTCCAACTGTTGAAGAACAATTCAGGGATGGCGATTGTATCTTTCAAGACGATCGAGCACCTGTTCATAATGCACGGCCTGTGGCGGAGTGGTTACACGACAATAACATCCCTGTAATGGACTGGCCTGCACAGAGTCCTGACCTGAATCCTATAGAACACCTTTGTGATGTTTTGGAAAGCCGACTTCTTACCAGGCCCCACCGACCGACATCGACACCTCTCCTCAGTGCAGCATTCCATGAAGAATGGGCTGCCATTCCCCAAGAAATCTTCCAGCACCTGATTGAACGTATGCCTGCGAAAGGCTAAGGGAGGGCCAACACTATATTAAATTCCAGCATTACCGATGGAGGGCGCCAGCAGCTTGTAAGTAATTTTGTGCCAGATGTCCGGATACTTTTGATTACATAGTGTATGAGAATGTGTTGAACTTGTCAACATTCAAAAGTCAATACTTATAAACCCTGTAGCTATCTAACAACTTTGGGAAATATTCCGTGATCCGGCCAGTGTACTGGAGTACGTCGAACGGTAATAATAGTCCTCTACACCACCTCCATCCGGGTAATACCAACTTCCGCCGATTATAACGACAACTACAAAACACGAATGCAAGTCAGTAGGGAAATAATTACATTGAAAATGTCAGTCTCTACTTTCCACGGAAACAAATACGATTTATCGGTTTCTACAAAACCTCGCCACGTCCGTCTCGTTCACTAAAACGCTACCATTTCGTGATATGGTATGATGGCCCTGCATACCAAATACGAGCTTGCTCACTTAGAGGGAGTTCGCTCATTTAGAGACAACATTTGCCCTTTTTTTTTGGGGGGGGGGGGGGGGTCATCAGTCTTCTGAATACTTTGATGCGGCGCGCCACGAATTCCTCTCTTGTGCCAACCTCTTCATCTCAGAGTAAGACTTGCAGCTCATGTCTTCAATTATGTGTTGAATGTATTCCAATCTCTGTCTTTCTGTACAATTTTTACCTCTCTTCAGCTCCTTCTAGTGCCATTGAATTTATTCCGTGATGTCTTAACGTATGTCCTAGCACTCTGTCCTTTCTTCTTGTAACTGTTTCTCACATATTCCTTTCATTACGGTCTGCAAAGAACCTCCTCATTTCTTCTCTTTTCAGTCTACCTAATTTCAACATTCTTCTGTAGCACCACATCTCAAATGCTTCGATTTTCTTCTTTTCTTCCCACAGCCCATGATTCACTACAACACAATGCGGTCCCCCTAACGTACAGTCTCAGAAATTCCTTCCTCAATTTAGGGTCAACGTTCGATACTGGTGGACTTCTCTTGGACATGAATGCCCTTTCTGCAGTGCTAGTCAGCTTTTGATGTCCTCTTTGCCACATCCGTCATTGATTGGTTTGTCGCCTAAGTAGCAGATTTCTTTGATTACGTTTACTTCGTGATCATCAGTTTTGGTATTAAGTTTCTCGATATTACGATTTCTGCTATGGCTCGTTACTTTCGTCTTTCTTTAATATACTCTCACTTCATATTCTGTACTCATTACACTGTTCATTCCATTTAGCAGATCGTATAATTGTTCCTCACTTCACGGAGGATAGCAATGTCATCAGAGAACCTTATCACCTTGAATTTTAATTCCACTCTTGAACCTTTTATTTCCGTCATTGCTTCTTCGATATATAGATTGAACAATAGGGGTGAAAGACTACATCACTGTCTTACACAGACTTTTTAATCCGAGCAATTCGTTCTTGGTCGTCCACACTTATTATTCCTTCTTGACTCTTGTACATATTGTACATTACCCGTCTTCCACTATAGGTTTCCTCTATTTTCTCAGAACCTCGAACATCTTGCACCATTGACATTGTCGAACGCTTTTACCAGGTCGGTAAATCTTGATTTTTCTTTATTCTTGCTTCCATCACTATCCGCAACGTCAGAATTGCCTCTCTGGTGCATTTACTTTTCCTAAAGCCAAACTGATTGTCACTTAACGCATACTCAATTTTCTGTTCCATTCTTCTGTATATTATTGTTGTCGGGAACTTGGATGCAAGAGCTGTTAAGCTGATTGTGCGATAATTCTCGCACTTGTCAGCACCTGCAGTCTTCGGAATTGTATAGAGGATATTTTTCCGAAAGTGGGATGGTATGTCGCCAGACTCATGCATTCTACAGACGTGAACAGTCGTTTTGTTGCCACTTGTCCCAGTAATGTTAGAAATTGTGATGGAATGTTATCTATTCCTTTTGCTTTATTTGATGTTAAGTCTTAAATTTTGACTCTAATACTGGATCCGCTACCTCTTCTCTATCAACTCCTGTTTCAAGTTACTCTTTGCACCTATCGGCTCTCTCTTCTGCATTTACCACTGTAATTCCCATTACGCTGTTAATGTAATCACTCTTGCTTTCATTTTCACCGTCTGTTGTTTGGACTGTATGCTGAGTCAGTCCTTCCGACACTAAATTCTTTCTCGAGTTCTTGACATTTTTCATGTAGACAGAAATATCGCCTTGGCTTCCCCGCACTTACTGTTTATTTCATTCCTAAATGACTTGTGTTCCTTTATGCCTGATTTTTCCTGAAACTTTTTTTTACTTCCTTCTTTCATGGATCAGCTGAAGTATTTCTTCTATCACTTATGGTTTCTTCGCAGTTACCTTCTTTGTACCTGGGTTTTTCTTTCCTGCTTCCATGATTGTTCTCTTTAGAAGTGTCCATTCCTCTTCAACTAATCTGCCTACCAAGCTATTTCTTGTCGCAGTATCTATAGCCTTGAGAAACTTCTTTGCACATTGATTCTTCCTGATTAGTCTCGAAATCTTCACTACCAAATTGTGATCTGAGTCTGTATCTGCTCCTGGGTACGCCTTAAAGTCCAGTATCCGAGAAAGAATCTCTGCCCGGCAAAGATGCAATCGAACTGAAATCTTCCGTATCTTCCGGCCCTTTCCAAGTATATATCATCCTCTTGTGATTCTTGAACAGATTATTCGCTATTATTAGCTGAAATTTATTGCAGAATTCAATTAGTCTTTCTCCTCTCTCATTACTTGTCCCAAGCCCACATTCTCCTGCAACCTTTCCTTCTATTATTTCCCCTGCAGCTGCATTGTAGTCCCCCATGACTACAAGATTTCCATCTCCCTTTACGTCCTGTATTACCCTTTCATCATCCTCATATATTTTCTTATCCCTTCATTTTCAGCTTGCGATGTCGGCATATAGACCTGAACTATCGTCGTCGATGTTGGTTTGCTGTCGATTCTGATGAAAACAATCCGATCACTTAACTGTTCACTGTGACACACTATCTGCCCTAGCTTCCTATTCATTAAGAATCTATTCCCGTTATAGCATTTTCTACTGTTGTTGATAATACCCTATACTCATCTGACCGGAAATCCTTGGCTTCTTTAAATATTACTTCTCTAACCCCCACTATATCTAGACTGAACCTGTGCAATTCCCTTTTCAAATTTTCTAGATTCACTACCACTTTCAAACTCCTGACATTGCATATCCCAAGTGGTACAGAGTTATTATTTCGTTGGTTACTGAGTCTTTTGCTCGTGGTCATCTCTCCCTTGGGAGTCCGCTCCCGGAGATCCGAAAGGGGATCTATACTGGAATCTATTACCAATGGAGAGATCATCACGACACTTTTCGTTACAGGCTGCACCCACCTGGAAAACCGGAATGTTCAATCAAAAATTTGCGCCACTTCAAGGGACCGCAATCCCTAATCTTGTTGATTTACCGTCCTCTCTGGAAAAGTAATTTTACCGCTCTGGACCCTCAACTACTGACTTCCGAAATGCACGACGAACACACTGTCTCCACCGCACATGTGCTGTCAGCCCATTCTCCGACTGCCCTGGATCAAGGTCGTCCCACGAAAGTTTTTAAATTTCAGCCTCAGAAACAGAATTCAAACGTTTACGTTGGCCACTTCCAGTTCTCACTACCAGAACTAAGTAAGGAGTTGCTACCTGCCGGAGTTTTTCAATTTCATTTCGCACAGGTGCTGCGAATCACCGGCCATTCTGCAGAAATGACTCACATTTGTTAACAGTCTAGTCCGCTTTGACCACCGCCCATATAGGAGGATTAGGCAGACACCGGCCCTTCATTATCTTCTGGCTGAAGAAAAACCCCGCCACTTTTCACCTACAACCAGCAAGTGGCCGGGGTGATCACGATAACGAAGCGGGTTAGCGCACATGGGCGGCCGGGAAATTCATTACGTCCTAATTCATGCAAGGGGATTTCACGTGAGTTATGTTATCTTTCATCTAACGTTCCTCGTGTCCCTGTCGCACTTTCATATTTGGTTTGTCGACGTGATACGATATTAACAAGGCACCCCTGAATTAGTTCCATGCCCTTTTGTCATGCCTACTTTGTAAGGACTTCAAATGTTGGAGCAACATTGTAGAACAGGTCTACAATTGGGCGCGTCTCGTAAGCGCCTTCACCAACTGATGCACTATATGTTGTCACAAATGTTCCAACAAACAGTCTTGTCATTCGTCTTCCCTACTACAGATTATGGATGTTCCTTACATTTCATACCTTAAATATTTAAACAATTTGACAAGTCCCAATATTTTGTTACATACCGAATAATCTAGAACTATTGTTTTTTTCTCGCTGAAAAGAATTTTAAAAAAGCAACCTCTGAGAGATAAACTGTTTCCCCACAGAAGAAAAACGATGAAAAAACAAAAAGTTATATGCATCACTGCCTCTAGATCAGAGGCCGTCAAACTCTTGAAAAAAAGAGCACGTACAGACATCGCAGGCCTACACCTCGGGTCTCACATGTACGGATATTATTATTAATTAGTAACCTGCTGACAGGTGTAAAAATTACCGAACTATCAGTTTAGTAAGTCACGGTTGCAAAATACTAAAACTAATTCTATACAGAGGAATGGAAAAGCTGGTAGAAGCTGACTTCGGGGAGGATCAGTTTGCATCCGGATAAAGATAGGAACACTCGAGGCAATTCTGACCCTAAGACTTCTCATAGAAGATAAAAGGAATGGTACCCTACGTTTATAGCATTTGCAGACTTAGAGAACGCTTTTGACAATGTTGACGGGAATACTCTCTTTGAAATAATACAGGGAGCGAAAAGTTGTTTACAACTTGTACAGTTGTAAGAGTCGAGAGGCACGAAAGGAAGGCAGTGGTTGAGTAGGGAGTGAGACAGGGTTTCAGCCTATCCCCAATGTTATTCAATCTGTTTATTGATAAGAAGTGAAGGATACAAAAAAAGAGTAGGTATTCAAGTACAGGGAGATGAAACAAAAACTTTGAGGTTTGCCGATGACATTTTAATTCTGTCAGTGACAGCAGAGGACTTGGAAGAGCAACTGAACGGAATGGACAGCGTCTTGAAAGGAGACTATAAGACGAACGTCACAAAAGCAAAGCAATGATAATGGAATGTAATCGAATTAAAACAATTGTGTTGATGGAATTAGATTAGGAAATGTGACACTTAAAGTAGTAGATGAGTTTTGCTATTTGGGCAGTAAAATAACTGATGATGGTCGAAGTAGGGAGGATATAAAATTTAGACTGGCAATGGCAAGAAAAGCGTTTCTGAAAAAGAGAAATTCCCTAACGTCGAGTATAGATTTAAGTGTCAGGAAGTCTTTTCTTAAAGTGTTTGTATGGAGAGTAGCTATGTATGGATGTTAAACATGAACGATAAACTGTTTAGACAAGAAGAGTACAAAAGCTTTTTAAATGTGGTGCTGCAGGAGAATGCTTAAGATTAGATTGGTAGATCACGTATCTAATGAGGAGATACTGAACAGGGAGAAAAGAAATCTGTGGTACAACCTGACTAGGAGGGATCGGTTGGTGGAACACATTCTGAGACATCAAGGACTCACCAAATTAGTACTTCAGGGAAGCGTGGGGGGTAAAAATCGTAGAGGAGAACCAAGAGATGAATACATTGAGCAGATTTTGAAGGATGTAGGCTGCAGTAGTTACTTGTTGGTGAAGAAGCTTGCACAGGATAGAGTAGCATGGAGAGCTGCGTCAAACCAGTCTTTGGACTGAAGACTACAACAACCTACGTAACTGGTATTTTGTGGGCCCCCAACAGATTAACTATAGTGAGGTCGCGGTATGTACCGATCGTTATAAGTCGGCACCGATCGGAACAAATCATTTCGACCATTCTCTCCTTCACGTTTCTGCCATCCTCAGCGACCCCGAAGTTATGACTCTGCCACTGCCTGATGAACTCTTGTTGTATTGTTGTCTCAGCAGATAATTAATTGACTTGTAACATTAATTGTATGTATATCCAAATACAATATGAAATGAGAGACTCAATCACAGATGTTTACTAACTATTTCGAGTATAATTTTTCTCTCATTGTGTTTCATTCCATCAGTATTGGCTTGATTTCATATTCTTTGCTATAAATGTACGTACCGCATTTGAAGATGGCATCTGATCGGTAGTGTCACACACGACCATGGGTTGTCGGCACTGGAGGACAAAAAATTATTCCCCTCTCAGATCACGTCTGTAACGCCACAGTGTCCGTGCTAATTCCATATATGACGTAAGCAGCCAGCTATACCTCGCTCACGGCCGCATTCACAACGTCAATTAAAATTAAGTACATCTGAAAATAGTATTATCTCTGTGCGTATTTTTGTTTGTTCCTGAGCAAGGAAACTTAGTTCTTGAGAAGCTCTTAACGTTATCTGACGTTTTTGGATTCGGCTGTTAGTTGCTTGATGCGAATTAGTCTATTATTATTATGAAAGGCTCATATTATCCTTGAAATTGAGCTGAGAAACGCGGACCGCAATGTGACGACTATTGCTCTAGATGGTGAGCTCCCGGGTTCCCTGCTGGGTCGGGGATTTTGTTCGCTCACGGACTAGGTGTTTGTTTTGCCCTGATCATTTCATTTCATCATCGTCACATAGATGTGAATTTCGCCGAAGTGGCGTCAAACAGAAAGACGTGGAGCAGGCCGCCGAACAACCCCACAAGGGGTCTCCCGGCCGATAACGCCATACCATCATTTCATTTAATCGTCAGGGAATAATCCGTATATCATTCACGAATACTGAGAACATTATAAATTCTTCTGCTCTTGCTTCCATTGCTTTTATGAATAATGATAACGTTTGTAATTCTACTGTGCGTACTTCTATTTAGTTTATGAATAATGAGACGTTCACTCTTCAGTTATGCTTCCTTATGACGTATCACATGCTGCTTTCGTTTCTGTTCAGCGTTCACCGTGCAGCATAAAGCACTGGGTTCAGTTAGTCAAACGATGTTCGAGTTAGTCGCATATGTGTGAAGATACTCCGCGTGCCCGTACGTTGTTTATTAGTCTACAACGTGGCACAGTGTCTGGAAACAATGAATACACTTGTTCACCTTCTAACAACCCCTCCACAACAAAGGTCAAAATTTTAATAATTATTGTGGTGTTGCTCACGCTGCTAAATACTACATTTTCGGGCAACAACAAAGTTATTATGTGGCAGGTGCCATTAAAGCACAGTTAATAAAGTCATTTCATGTAATAATGAATAAACTAGGAACTCATCTTTTCGTGTTTCCCACGCTGGTCTCGTTGTAAAATCATGGCTCAATCGTCGAAAATCCAAGCTCGGATGCAAAGAGGCCTAGGTTTTATTCTGCTATATTCAAAAGCTTTGTAGATGCGCTTCACAAACCATTCTTGAAGATTAAACCTTTGAAAGTTAGCACAATGGTGATATAAAAAATAATCAGCACTCCGAATTTAAGTTACACTTCCTTTTTATTGCTTTTGTTGCAATATCACGCAACACACAAAACATCACTTCACAATATAAAACATAGTTGAAAACATCTTCCTCACTGTTAAAGTTCACACTTTATAAGCTGACTACAATATGCGTCTTTCCAACATGACGTCCAAGACTTGACTTTCTCAAGGTCCGACTCTCTAACAACCAACTAATAATCGCTTACGCGCCCAAAAATCAGAGTTACAAGTACATGAAAGATCATAGTGACAAAAGAAAGAATACACCTAAGAATAACATCATTGCAATATAAACATATCAATGCATCAAAATACCTCTACATTAATGAAATCAAATCTGAATGTTGTCTCACAAATACGTTAACTACTTTACAGAAACACAGTAGAATATTGCTGGTCTCGAGAGGTTAAGTTGAGATGCCGTAATGGTTACGTAATTCAAGTTCCATTACAACCTGCATCTGCTATTCAGCATAACGTATATAAATAAAGCAACCTGTGGCACAAAGGCACTGCCTGCGAGTGAGCATTCATGTAAGTCAATGGAAAAAGTCGTAAATTCGTGCGAGAACAGGATTCGTACCATGGTGTTCCGCTTACTGGGCAGACACTCTGACAACTAAGCCATCCGGACACAGTGGGCACCACACCCGCACGGACGATGCTAGCACGCCTCCTGCCAGATCCAAATTCTCTACTTATACCACACTGCTCATTAGCCTCGTTACTCGCGGCATCTCTCCGATTCTCGTATGAGTTCATATACATTGTGTGATCAAAAGTAATCTGACATCCCCCAAAAATACGTTTTTCATATTAAGTGCATTGTGCTGCTACATATCAGGAACCTCAGTAGTCATTAGACGTCGTGAGACTGCTGAATAGGGCTCACCGTGAAGCTCACGGACTTCGAACGTGGTTAGGTGATTCGGTGTCACTTCTGTCATACGTCGGCACGCGAGATTTCCACACTCCTAAACATATCTAGGTCCACTGTTTCCGATGTGATAGTGAAGTGGAAACGTGAAAGGACACGCACAGCACAATAGCGTACATGCTGACCTCGTCTGTTGACTGACAGAGATCGCCGACAGTTGAAGAGGGTCGTATTGTGTCATGAGCAGACATCTATCCAGACCATCACACAGGAATTCGAAACTGCATCAGGATCCACTACAAGTACTATGACAGTTAGGCGGAAGGTGAGAAAACTTCGATTTCATAGTCGAGCGGCTGCTCATGAGCCACACATCAAGCCCGTAAATGTCAAACGACGCCTCGCTTGGTGTAGGCAGCGTAAAAATCGGACGATTGAACAGTGGAAAAATGTTGTGTGGTGTGACGAATCACGGTACACAATGTGGCGATCTGATGGCAGGGTTTGGGTATGGCGAATGCCCTGTGAAGTCATCTGCCAGCGTGTGTAGTGCCAACAGTAAAATTCGGAGGCGGCAGTGCTATGGTGTGGTCGTGTTTATCGCGGAGGGGGCTTGCACCCCATGTTGTTTTGCGTGGCACTATCACAGTACAGGCCTACATTGAAGTTTTAAGCACCTTCTTGCTTTCCATTGCTGAAGAGCAATTCGGGGATGGCGATTGCATCTTTCAACGCGATCGAGCAGCTGTTCATAATCCACGGTGTGTGGCGGAGTGGTTACACGATAGTAACATCCCTGTAATGGGCTGGCCTGCACAGCGTCCTTACCTGTATCCTGTAGAGGACTTTTGGGGTGTTCTAAAATTCCGATTTGGTGTCAGACCTCACCGACACCCATCGGTACCTCTCCTCAGGGCAGCACTCCTTGAAGAATGGGCTCCCAGTCCCCAAGAAACCTTCCAGCACCTGACTGAACGTATACCTGCGAGAGTGGAAGCTGTCATCAAAGCTGCGGGTGGGCCTACACCATACTGAGTTCCAGCGTTACCGATAGAGGGCGCCACGAACTTGTAAGTCATTTTGAGCCAAGTGTTCTTATACTTTTGATCACATAGCGTATATATATCGTTTGCTGTCCTCGCCTTATTATACGAGTATAAGGCGAGAACGACAAACGGTCTCTTCAGTGCGGATACACAGCAGGCTCGAACTCTTACGGGAATCGGCGAAATGCCGCGAGTAATGAGGATAATGGGGTAGGGGTACTACATTAGTAGTGCATGGATAAGTTTAGAATTTAGGTTTGATAGGAGGCGCTATGGGGTATTCGTGCAGTTGCAATGACCACTGCGTCCGGATGGCTTAGTTGTCAGCGCATCCGGCTAGTAAGCAGGGGATCCTGGTTCGAATCCCGGTCCTGCACCTAGTTTCAGCTTTACCCATTGATCAAACTCGCAGCCAATGTCTGTAATGCCTTTGTGCCTCAATTCATAATGTGGGAGCGTGGGGTTGCTATTCTGAGAAGTTATTCTGCGCAACGGATTAATCTGAGATTTTCCCTTTACCCTGTGGCTCCTGCAAGATGTAATTTCCACCCCCACACTACTACAGAAGTCAGACAGACGCTCCTAACGTTCTAAAGAGAAATGCCTGAAAAACTTTCAGCAATAAATATCTTCTGGAGTCGCCCGCTGTAAGGAAATGACACAAAAATTTACAAAATTTCTTACGAAACTAGTGGGATACTTGGATACTGGAGTAGTGCTAGTTAGTGTAAGAAGAATATGAAACTAACGAAAATTATTATTTATTTTGCAAAAATTCTTAGAAATCACAATGGCACTTTTAGTTATGAATTGAACAAGTTATATCCTGGTTCTTTTCGGAATGTGAAGTTAACCCTCAAGGATAGGATTCGCTAATGAAATTTCTATACAAAGTTTAAGATTGTTGTTGACTTGGCAGAATGGCTGAGAGCCGCGCCTACTCAACTTTAATAATTATCCATTAGAATGTAGCTAGGTACGGTCGAGGCTGTCGCGTTTGAAATGCAGTGAAGAGTACTGTTGTGGAGGAAATATGGGGCTCGCAAGAGCTGTAGCACACAGTACCGTAAGCTGCGATGACTGCTGTCTGCGCCACTCGCTGCTGACAAATAAGATAACTCTCGTTCTATCTGGATTGACCTTCGCCAATCAAACTCTCCCTACGCCTTGATGAAGTGAAGGACTCCTATTCGCCCCTAGTCTAACTATTGGCGTGGTACACCGGTCAGATAACCAGTCCACCGCGATGCCACTAAAAAATTCGCTCGCAGGCGTTTAACTATTACTCTGTCCGTTCACACTACACAATAAGTGTGTCGGCTAACACAGTGAACAACACTTAATCGCAAGGACTCAATATAGAGTCGCAATTCGATTCGCTCTCGACAGAGGTGCTCTCCCAGAGAAGTACTGAGGAGAGACTTGTTCCTCGCTCTTTGAGTACACGTACGGGCGCGCACGCTCTGGTTACGTGTTCTCGCTCCAAGAGCGACAACGGAACGGCCTCTCTCCACACCAGACGTGAAGGGGTATATCTTTCGGTCACGGTTCTGGCGCTGCAGTCTGGAACCGCGAGACCGCTACGGTCGCAGGTTCGAATCCTGCCTCGGGCATGGATGTGTGTGATGTCCTTAGGTTAGTTAGGTTTAAGTAGTTCTAAGTTCTAGGGGACTTATGACCACAGCAGTTGAGTCCCATAGTGCTCAGAGCCTTTCGGTCTCTTCCATTACTCCTTCAGCTCAAGGCGTCAGAAATATCGTCTGCCAATCAGCATTGCTCTTCTAAAACGGGAGAATGAGGTTTCGTTTAAGGCGACCAATCCGGAAACCTGTAGTATCGGCGTTTGGCGTTTGCTGTCTCCCTGTGAAAATCTCTGAAACTGCGTGGTATATGTAAAGAATCCGTAGGCTGGCCGCTCCCACACAATGTAGCGGAATCTGCTTTTAAGCTGAACACGGGGACGTTCCCCTTTTTCACTCAGGCCAATGCTATCTGCTCTAAGGGCGGTCACCGGCTGACATAGATAGGCTGAGTTGTCCTCTGCGGGGACCGGCCCCCTGGCATGCGGTTAGCGTCTCCCAAACTAAAAGGAAGCCCCTGCGACCGTCGTGTCTTGAATGTGTGTGTGTATGCCAGCCTAGAGTATTTCAACCACGGTGCGCTTACTTATTATTTGCATATCGTTTACATGAACTCATACAACATTGACTTTATCTTATCGCGTTTGGGTTCGAATGAAGCGTCTTGATGTGCGTAATATGATTGTGAGGGCAGAATATGTAAGCAATGAAGGTCAGGAGACCACGACGTCTTACAAATGACATGTCCGAAAGAACAGACACCACACATATAAATAACAGCCACCTGTGTTTCTCCAGAGTCGCTTTATTCTGAACTGCTCAGATTCTTTGCGGAAAACTTCATTTCCTTCGCAAATTTGACCTTCCTTCCTGCGAATGGATTACTACCTCGATTTTAGCAGTTACTGACCTCGGCTGTGGAGACGGGTGTTACTGCCAGTGACACCTCTAGGGCGGAAACAAGGTTAATGGGGTACCAGTCAGGCAGGCTGACAGGCTTTCTACAGGCCAGTAATTGCCGGTGGGAAACTAAACTGACAGTCACAGTGCGGGCAGTTACTGTCAGGGGCGTGTGTCGCACCGCGCGGCTGTGGGCGTGAAGTCGGCTGCATGAAGAGGGCGTGTCTGCCGGCGCTGAGGTAGCGCTCCGCGGGCACGTTTAATTACAGCGACCAGAGAGCCGGCCCGGACCCACAATGGCTGATCCCCCCTCCCGTCGGCGACAAGTGAAGTTTTAATTATGATTAATGCCTGCTTTGTCGGCGGACGTGCTGTCGGAGTCACGGCTGGCCGCTAGTGAATACGTCAACGTCAGCGGCCGCAACGGCGGTACGCCACCTCGGGTCACGACGAGGGGTCCACTGGGATAACAACCCGCCGCCACTCTCCGCCACGCCGCGCCACACGGGCCGGCAAAGGCGCCGGCCTGCGAGTGAATGCGAAATTACTCAGAAGCGGGTAACCTAGCGCAAGGGGCTACTGCTCTGATCTCTGATACCAAGGCCCAGTTTCTGCATCTCACTTAAGGGCGGTGTTTGATGAACGATACCAGCACCATTTCATCCCTTCGTATTTCATTCGTTGAATGAACGACTGTCGTTGGGATCTCTTCCATGTAATCTCAAATCTACATCTACATGTAGACCTATATATATACTCCGCTAGCCACCAAGAGGTGTGTGGCGGAGGGCACAATTCGCGCCAAAATCTTATTTACCCCCCTCTGTTCCACTCGCGGATCGCGCCTGGGAAAAACGACTGTCTGAACGCCTCAGTACGAGCTCTTATTTCCCTTCTCTTTGAATGGTGATTATTGCGCGATTTGAAAGTTGGTGGTAAAAATATATGCTCTACATCCTCGGTGAAGATCGGATTTCGGAATTTAGTGAGCAGCCCCTTCTGTTAAGCGCGCCGACTATCTGCAAGTGTGTCCCACTTCAAACTTTCTATGAGGTTTGTAACGCTCTCGCGATGGCTAATATGTACCAGTCACGAATCTTGCCGCTCTTCTTTCGACCGTCTCAATCTCTTGAATGAGACCCAACTGGTAAGGGTCCCATACAGACGAACAATACCCCAAGACTGGATGAATTAACGTATTGTAAGCTATTTCCGGCAACATTCCATTAGAACTACTGATGGCCTTGGGAGAGCCAGTCATGACAAAACTCTACCATCTGGTGAGCAAGATGTATGAGACAGGCGAAATACCCACAGACTTCAAGAAGAATATAATAATTCCAATCCCAAAGAAAGCAGGTGTTGACAGATGTGAAAATTACCGAACTATCAGTTTAATAAGTCACGGCTGCAAAATACTAAAGCGAATTCTTTACAGACGAATGGAAAAACTGGTAGAAGCGGACCTCGGGGAAGATCAGTTTGGATTCCGTAGAAATGTTGGAACACGTGAGGCAATAGTAACCTTACGACTTATCTTAGAAGAAAGATTAAGAAAAGGCAAACCTACGTTTCTAGCATTTGTAGACTTAGAGAAAGCTTTTGACAACGTTAACTGGAATACTCTCTTTCAAATTCTGAAGGTGGCAGGGGTAAAATACAGGGAGCGAAAGGCTATTTACAATTTGTACAGAAACCAGATGGCAATTATAAGAGTCGAGGGGCATGAAAGGGAAGCAGTGGTTGGGAAAGGAGTGAGACAGGGTTGTAGCCTCTCCCCAATGTTATTCAATCTGTGTATTGAGCAAGCAGTAAAGGAAACAAAAGAAAAATTCGGAGTAGGTATTAAAATCCATGGAGAAGAAATAAAAACTTTGAGGTTCGCCGATGACATTGTAATTCTGTCAGAGACAGCAAAGGACTTGGAAGAGCAGTTGAACGGAATGGACAGTGTCTTGAAAGGAGGATATAAGATGAACATCAACAAAAGCAAAACGAGGAAATGGAATGTAGTCAAATTAAATCGGGTGATGCTGAGGGGATTAGATTAGGAAATGAGACACTTAAAGTAGTAAAGGAGTTTTGCTATTTAGGGAGTAAAATAACTGATGATGGTCGAAGTAGAGAGGATATAAAATGTAGATTGACAATGGCAAGGAAATCGTTTCTGAAGAAGAGAAATTTGTTAACATCGAGTATAGATTTAAGTGTCAGGAAGACGTTTCTGAAAGTATTTGTATGGAGTGTAGCCATGTATGGAAGTGAAACGTGGACGATAACCAGTTTGGACAAGAAGAGAATAGAAGCTTTCGAAATGTGGTGCTACAGAAGAATGCTGAAGATAAGGTGGGTAGATCACGTAACTAATGAGGAGGTGTTGAATAGGATTGGGGAGAAGAGAAGTTTGTGGCACAACTTGACTAGAAGAAGGGATCGGTTGGTAGGACATGTTTTGAGGCATCAAGGGATCACAAATTTAGCATTGGAGGGCAGCGTGGAGGGTAAAAATCGTAGAGGGAGACCATGAGATCAATACACTAAGCAGATTCAGAAGGATGTAGGTTGCAGTAGGTACTGGGAGATGAAGAAGCTTGCACAGGATAGAGTAGCATGGAGAGCTGCATCAAACCAGTCTCAGGACTGAAGACCGCAACAACAACAACAACAAGCTATTTCCTTTGTTGAAGGACTGCACCACTTCAGGATTCTATCAATAAACCGCAATCTAGAGTTCGCCTTGCCCGTTACTTGTGTAATCTGATCATTCAAAAATTGGTTCAAATGGCTCTGAGCACCATGGGACTTAACATCTGAGGTCATCAGTCCCCTAGAACTTAGAACTACTTAAACCTAACTAACCTAAGGACATCACACACATCCATGACCGAGGCATGATTCGAACCTGCAACCGTAGCGGTCGCGCGGTTCCAGACTGAAGCGCCTAGAACCACTTGGCCACTACGGTCGGCTCTGATCATTCCATCTGAGATCATTTTGAATAGTCACACCCAGATACTTGACGGACGTTACCGCTTCCAAAGACTGGGCATTTATTTTGTACTCGTACATTAATGGGGATTTTCACCTTGTTGTACGCAGTAGGTTACACTTACTAATATTGAGAGATAACTGCCAGTCGTTACACCAGGCATTTATTTTCTGCAAATCCTCATTGATTTGTTCCCAAATTTCGTGTGATTCTACTTTCCTGTAGAATACGGCAACATCGACAAAAAGTCTCAGGCGATTGTCAATACCATTAACCAGATCGTTTATGTAAACCGTAAAAAGCAGAGGACCTATTACGCTGCCCTGGGGCACACCTGAAGTTACGCTTGCTTCTGTTGAAGTCACCCCGTTCAGGACGACATATTGCTCCCCGTCTGTTAGAAAGCTTTCTATCCAACCGCATATGTCATCCAATAGACCGTAAGCGCGCACTTTTTGTAGCAAGCGACAGTGCGGAACTGAGTCCAACGCCTTTCGAAAATCGAGAAATATGACATCAACCTGGGAGCCGATATCTAGAACCAGTTGTAGCCTACATCATGCTCAAAGAGTGCCAGATGTGTCTCGCATGATCGCTGTTTCCTAAAACAGTGCTGGTTTCTGCAGATGAGCTTCTCAGAGTCTAGAAAGGTCATTATGTCTGAACACAAAATATGTTCCATGATCCTACAACAAATCGATGTCAGTGAAATTGGCCGGTAATTATGTGCATCCGATTTTCTCTTTTTGTAGGTTGCTATGACCTGTAATGTCACCTTCACTGAGATTGCGGAACATTCATTCGGTAAGAGGCAGTTAGCATTTCATTTCTGCTCACGTATTATAACCTTTCTCGAGAGCGAAAATCTCCTCTGTAGGATCAACACTGATTTAGGATAGATCGTGTGAAATATTACTCGCTCTGTTCATCCAATTGACCCACAAATACTGAATACCAGCTCGTAAGTTGATGCTATGTTCCTTCCATTCTCGTTTCGTAATGGATTTCAGATTTATAAGCTGGGACATTCCATTTCAGAAATCGTTACGAAGTTCAACATTCCGAGATCCACGGGGTCAAGAGGGTGCCGAGAATAGCAAATTTCAGGCATTGCCTGTCACCACGAACAACGCAAAGTACGACAGCCTTCGCTTGAGGATCAAGACCCAGTGGCATTTTCGTAGAGTTGTCAGTGCTCACAGACAAGCAGCACTGCGTCAAATGACTGCAGAAATCAGTGTGGGACGTACGACGAACGTATCCGTTAGGGCAGTGCGGTGAAGTTTGGCCTTAATGGGCTATGCCGGCAGAGGACAGACGCGAGTGCCTTTGCTAACAGTACATCGCCTGCAGCGCCTCCCCTGGGCTCGCGACCTCATCGCTTGTATCCTGGACGACTGGAAAACCGTTGCCTTTTCAGATGAGCCCCGATTTCAGTTCGTAAGAGCTGATGGTAGGGTCCGAGTGTGCGGCAGACCCAATGAACCCACTGCCCCAGGTTGTCAACAAGATACTGTACAATATGGTGGTGTCCCCATAACGATGTGGGCTGTGTTAACATGGAATGGACTGGATCCTCTCGTGCAACTAAACCGATCAGCGACTGGAAATGGAAATGTTCGGCTATTTGGAGACCATTTACAGTCATTCATGGACTTCATTTTCACAAATAACGCTGTTACGTCATCGGACCACAAATGTTCACGATTGGTTTGAAGAACATTCTGGACAATACTAGAGAATGATTTGACACATCCAGATCACCAGATATGAAACACGTAGAACATTTAAAGGACGCAGGCCGCTGTGGCCCAGTGGTTCTAGGCTCTTCAGTCCGGAACCGCGCTGCTGCTACGGTCGCAGGTTCTAATCCTGCCTCGGGCTTGGATGCGTGTGATGTCCTTAGGTTAGTTAGGATTAAGTAGTTCTAAGTTCTAGGGGACTGATGACCTCAGATGTTAAGTACCATAGCGCTCAGAGCCATTTGAACGATTTACAGAACGTAATAAAGACTTAGTTTCGTGCACAACATCCTGCACCAGCAACATTTTTCCAATGATGGACGACTTTGGAGGTAACAAGCCTCATTATGTCTCTAGGGGACTTACAAGGACTTACTGAGTCCTAGCCACATGATTTGCTGCAATACGATAGGTAGAAGGAGGCCTGGCATGATGATTGGGAGGTATTCCGTAAGTTTTGTCACCTCAATGTAGAACACATATTACATTCTTAAAGGAGCGAAGTTTGAAGTCCTCAAGGGGGTATAGTAGTACATTTCCTATACACGATATACTTCTACTCGTATATGGTTGACCTTGCCGATAACACTGGAAGATCCATGTGGCTGTTTGCGGAAGGTGTTGTGTACAGAGAAGTCATGCTGCTAGTTGATGCAGGAAGAGATGCAGAGGATCGACGTTTGGTGTGGGGATTGGCAATCGACACTTACCATAAAGAAATAAAAGGTATTCCGCATTAAGAGATCGAAAGGTTCGTCATCGTATGATTACACGATTTTCGAACAACCACTGTAAGTAGTCACATGCAACAACTGTCTGTGGGACTGCGTAGGGAGGGATTTAAAGTGGAAGGCACACAAGAAACTAATCACAAAAGACAGAAGCTAGACTGGGATTAATTGGCAGGTCTTCTGTAGTGTGGTCCATCGACAAGTGAGGTACCTTATAAAACCCTCGTTTTGCTGAAACTTGAATTCTGATCGTCGGTTTTCGATTCACACCAGACAGAATTTATAGAGGAAATAGAGAGGAGCTAAAGAAGACCTTTGTTACAGGTTCATCTAGTGAGCGCGACAGCGTCACGGAGATACTCAGCCAACTCCATTAGAAGACACTGTAAGAGAGGCGTTTGCATCACGGTGTGATCCACTGTTAAAGTTTCGAGGGACTATCTTCCCATCGTCCTACGTCTCGTGAAAAGACCCCGAAGGGAAAATTAAATATATTGGAACCCACACGGAAGCTTACAAACAGTCGTTCTGCCCTCTTACCATACTCTACTTCTACGCACCATAAGATGAGCAATATGTATGTAGATGTACACTCCTGGAAGTGGAAAAAAGAACACATTGACACCGGTGTGTCAGACCCACCATACTTGCTCCGGACACTGCGAGAGGGCTGTACAAGCAATGATCACACGCACGGCACAGCGGACACACCAGGAACCGCGGTGTTGGCCGTCGAATGGCGCTAGCTGCGCAGCATTTGTGCACCGCCGCCGTCAGTGTCAGCCAGTTTGCCGTGGCATACGGAGCTCCATCGCAGTCTTTAACACTGGTAGCATGCCGCGACAGCGTGGACGTGAACCGTATGTGCAGTTGACGGACTTTGAGCGAGGGCGTATAGTGGGCATGCGGGAGGCCGGGTGGACGTACCGCCGAATTGCTCAACACGTGGGGCGCGAGGTCTCCACAGTACATCGATGTTGTCGCCAGTGGTCGGCGGAAGATGCACGTGCCCGTCGACCTGGGACCGGACCGCAGCGACGCACGGATGCACGCCAAGACCGTAGGATCCTACGCAGTGCCGTAGGGGACCGCACCGCCACTTCCCAGCAAATTAGGGACACTGTTGCTCCTGGGGTATCGGCGAGGACCATTCGCAACCGTCTCCATGAAGCTGGGCTACGGTCCCGCACACCGTTAGGCCGTCTTCCGCTCACGCCCCAACATCGTGCAGCCCGCCTCCAGTGGTGTCGCGACAGGCGTGAATGGAGGGACGAATGGAGACGTGTCGTCTTCAGCGATGAGAGTCGCTTCTGCCTTGGTGCCAATGATGGTCGTATGCGTGTTTGGCGCCGTGCAGGTGAGCGCCACAATCAGGACTGCATACGACCGAGGCACACAGGGCCAACACCCGGCATCATGGTGTGGGGAGCGATCTCCTACACTGGCCGTACACCACTGGTGATCGTCGAGGGGACACTGAATAGTGCACGGTACATCCAAACCGTCATCGAACCCATCGTTCTACCATTCCTAGACCGGCAAGGGAACTTGCTGTTCCAACAGGACAATGCACGTCCGCATGTATCCCGTGCCACCCAACGTGCTCTAGAAGGTGTAAGTCAACTACCCTGGCCAGCAAGATCTCCGGATCTGTCCCCCATTGAGCATGTTTGGGACTGGATGAAGCGTCGTCTCACGCGGTCTGCACGTCCAGCACGAACGCTGGTCCAACTGAGGCGCCAGGTGGAAATGGCATGGCAAGCCGTTCCACAGGACTACATCCAGCATCTCTACGATCGTCTCCATGGGAGAATAGCAGCCTGCATTGCTGCGAAAGGTGGATATACACTGTACTAGTGCCAACATTGTGCATGCTCTGTTGCCTGTGTCTATGTGCCTGTGGTTCTGTCAGTGTGATCATGTGATGTATCTGACCCCAGGAATGTGTCAATAAAGTTTCCCCTTCCTGGGACAATGAATTCACGGTGTTCTTATTTCAATTTCCAGGAGTGTATATGTAGATGTCATGGGATGTCGACTGCGGAGTTTAAGAAATATTATCTCCTTGTCTACCACTTTTTCAACATAGTGGGTTGAATCTGAGGGAAGGAAAGAACCATTTTGTAGCTCCCCTTTATGAATCTCGGCAATGACATTGGCACAGTGGTAGGAATGCTTCCCTTCAGATCACCGAAGTTAAAGCTGTTGGATGGATGACCCTCCGGTTCTCCCATACGCTCTTGGTAAACGGGGTGCAGCCACCCCTTGTGAGGCCACTTGGGGACTTACTTGACTGAGACGTAACGGTCCCGGCACCCCTGACAACGGCCAGCAGAGCCGTAAGCTGACCACATGCCCCTCCATATCCTGTCGGCTCGATATAACACGGTGGTTGATGGGTACTGTTGGGCGTTCCAGGGTCCGTTCGGGCGGAGTGTATGAATCTCGGTAGCCCCCTGATTACCTGTTGGCGCCTTGGTTGGGCTCAGAAGCGACTGCAGAGTCACAGAAACACGTCGATTTTCTGAAGCACTTCGCAGATTTGAAGGTCATACACCTGTAAATATACAGTCTTAACAACTGTTGCAGGAACACTCGAATGCAGGCTCGTTAATGGAGACAAGCTACATCAGAAGAATTACTGATTACCTCACACGGTGTAGTTGAAGCAAATATTGTCGAACCATAATCTATTTTTGAGACGCAAAGTCCGGGGGAACCTTGCGTGCCACTAGTAATTCAGCTGTGGGGGTTACTGTGCCTGCGCTCTTGTATGTGCAAGTGCTGAATAAACCTTCGTTAAGTGAAGTTAATGTTCGTCATTCATATAATTACACCTTCTTCTACGTGACAATATGAATGCTGAGCCTAACACATGAATTTTACATTTTACGAACTTAAACTTTGCTATGCGTTCACAAACATCGAGGTAATTAACGATATTCACCACTAACACTGTAAAATGAGACGAAAAATGTAAACGTACAGCTCTGGCGTACTTAGTCGTATGTCGGGAAATGCTGATGCTGAGCAAATGGTTCTGTTGTTCACGAGTTGAGATACTTGCACCAAAAATCCACAGCGGTGTAGGAAAGGCTCCAGTGTTCATTCACTTATCTATCAATGTATGGACTCTTTTATAGCGGCATTCTTCATAGGCTGCCGGTAGCTGTCTACCAGGCAGCTGGCGCGGGTTCGATTCCCGGCCGGGTTGGGGGTTTTCTCCGCTCGTGTACTGGATGTTGTGTCGTCCTCATCATCCCTGTCACGCAAGTTGCCCAACGTGCCTTCGGCTGAAATAAGATGTGCAACTCGGCGACCGAACTTCCCCGAATGAGGCCTCGCGGCCAGCAACGCCTCACGATTATTTCATTTCCAACCACCAGCAGTTCCGTTCTCCGTGTCTGTCGGTAAGTGATCACCCTGAACAATTAGCCTGCTGTCTCTATAATTCTGTAACTTACATCCAGCGTTGATACAGATTAAGGGCAGATATTATTTTACCTTCCACTACAAATTTAAAGTTACTGAACTCTTGGCTAGCAACAATCACTGTTTCAAAAACAGTTGGTACGAAATTTATTCTGAATTAATTTCTTCCCCTGTACACAAAATTTTCGGTCAGTATATTTCGTTGACTTCATAAACCTGTTACTAATAGCACAGCTCTTCCGTCAATCGTCTCTACCTCTAACCCAAATTAGCAAGGATCACCTGCTAACAAACAGTGATCAGTAATAATCCAGGCGAAAGTTCTGTAAGTCAGACCCTTCGTGAATGAACTACGCTTCTTCGTCTAATTCTTCCGACGAATTATTCATCTCAAACGCTGAAGTCCAAAGTAACTGCTCTTCTTTCTTTACTTCTTTATCCGCATTAATCCCAACATTTTCAAGTTAAAGGCACACCTGCTCATCTTTGCCCCGAATATCTATCATGTACTGCACTCGCCACTGAATATTGTGTGGCGGAGAATACTTCGTACGACTATTGTCTACATACAGTCCTATTCCATTAGCTTCTCTATATCCTCTTTTCTTGTTGTAATTACGGATCCACGAAGTGGACACTTGCATCTTAGTAACCTCTGCGGGCAGATGAGTGTTCCTGGGAGCGCTGCTTAACAAGGCCAAAAAATCAAAATGTCGCTGTGGAAACAGAAACTTTGCAGCAGCGTCATCTGATTCAATTCCTCCAACCCTCCGCCTCCTCATCCAAACAAACAGACAAACAAAAATTGACGGAAACATGAAATTCAGTATTACGATAAGTCGATATTCCTCATCGTGAAAGCTCAACTGAAGATGCTTATCGGGATGTGATACGAAATTGGTCAATAAAACACAAACACTCACTATATATTATATTACCGCAAATACGAGGGGCGTTCAGAAAGTAAGCTCCGATCGGTCGCGAAATGGAAACGACTATGAAAATCCGATAAAGCTTTGCACAGATGTGTTGGGTAGTGTCTCTAGTATAACCCCAGTTAGCATCACGTCGCTCTTCTCATTTCTGAGCTCGCAGTGAGTGCGTAAAGATGTCTAGAAAATAGTGTCTGCCGCCAAGTAAGAGGGCCTGGTGAGAAATTTCGCCTGAAGCTATGCAGCTAACATTACATAACTGTCGTGCTGTTTCGTCTTCACGACAATTCTCAGCCGCATTCTGCAGGGGCAATGAAGATGCTTCTGCATCGTTTTCAAATGGAAATGTTAGATTACCCACAATACAGTCCGCAATTGTCTCCCCCTGAGTTTCATCTCTGGTCACATGAACCGCTGTCTTTGAAGACAACATTTTGACACAGACGACGAGGTGTAGGCCAGCGTGGAGAATTGGCGGAAAGCACTGGCGGCTGCCTTCTATGATGAGGCTATTGAAAAGTTGGTACAACGCTATGACAAAAGTCTAAGTCAGAACGGCGACTACGTAGAGAAGTAGCTGAAAGGCGTAGCTAATTGTTACAAGTAAAACATTTCTGATGTTCACTGTGGTTTCAATTTGGCAATCAATCGGAGCTTACTTTCTGAACAGGCCTCGTAATATATAACCGCAACACTAAGAAATAATTTTGGAATACATTGGGTTTGGATAATACATTTAACTGACTAACCTTGAGAGATCATAGGTTTATGCAAGCGCGAGATAAGCCACTGGAAATGTGAATTGCTGGTAGGCCTACATTAATAACTGTTGTAAGCGCCAGAATGTTGAATGCAAGCCTATAGACGTGCATGCAATGTGTCGTACAGGTGAGATATCTCAGTCTGTGTGACGAAGTTCCACGCCTGTAGCATTCAGTCGGTTATGTGTTTGTGGACGCTGGAGTTGTCATCCGATGATGTCCCATATGTGCTTTATTGGAGACAGATCTGATGATCGAGCAGGCCAAGGCAACATGTCAGCACTCTGTAGAGCATGTTGGGTTACAACAGCGGTATGTGGGCGGGCGTAATGCTGTTGGCAAACACTCTTTGCTGTACAACAGGTCGAATCACCAGACTGACGACAGTTTTGCGATCAGGGTGCGTGGGATAATCGCAAAACTGCTCTTGCTATCATACAAAATCGCATCCCAAACCATAACTCCAGGTGTAGGTCCAGTGTGTCCAGCACACAGACATGTTGGTTGCAGGCCCTCAACTGCCCTCCTTGTAACCAACACACATCCATCGTTGGACCGAGGCAGAACCAGCTTTCATCAGAGAAAAAACTGACCTCCACCATAGCCTCCAGTGAGCTCTCAATTGACATCACTGAAGTCGCAAATTGTGATTGTATGGGGTAGTGGAATGCACGCCGCAGGGCCTCTGGTTTAGAGCTGTCCTTGAGATAACCGATTTGTAACAGTTCGTTCTGTCTCGGAGGTGCCAACTATTGGTCAAACTGCAGTTACAGATGGAACGATGGGACAGAGCCATACACCGAACACCATGGTCTTCCTTCTCGGTATTGCCATTCTGCCTGTCTTCTTGCGATCGTACATTCTCTCGACCACCACTGCCAGCGATCATGTACAGTGAATGCATTCCTGCCTAGTCTTTCTGCAGTATCACAGAAGCAACATACAGCTTCTCGTCGCCGTACTACACGACCTCATTCAAACTCCATGAGTGGTTGCTAATGGCGTCTTTGTCGCCTTTAGGGGATCCTTGTCTAACATCAACTCACCACATCCGATTTCAAAGGTAACTAACGCTCACAACCGTTGCAACGTCTATTTAAAGCAAACTTGATTTGCATCCTCATAGACGCTCTAATGTGATTGGCGCAGAATTTGAACAGACATCATCTTTCAGATGTAGAAACACGACAGCGTTCCTTCTTCGTGCTGCTCTTTATCCCGTCAGCATACATAGGATGTCTTTCATAAGTCTTCGGGCGTATTTTCTCTGGCGTTTTGGCAGGTACTAGCAGTTTCGTTTTTCCAATGTGTAGCTGAAGCTAGCTCAAACAAGTACTCATCATCAAGTCTTCTATACGACGCACTGTGCTGATGGAAAGCGTCGGTTTGTTCCCCGTTACCAACAAAATGATTTTTGTAGTGGAAACTAACATGTCCATTCGATTCCGCGGCGCAAAATTAGTCTAATGCAATATTTGTTTTATCGAAATGTATTGAAAAGGAGAGTAAAACAAGAAGAATAACCAGTACGCTAGCAGCGACTGAGCAGCGTTGCTGCTTGATGGTAGCAGTCAAGGCGATCCTGGGCGGTGCTGTCGCTGGTGCAGTACTGATTATTCTTCGCGTTTTACCGTCCCTGTTAACACAGATAGAATAAAAGCAATATCGCACTACAGTAATTTAGGATCGTTCAATCGAATGAGCACACAGAATTCCGCTTTAAAAGTCATATTGCTCGAAATGAACAGTATTTGTCTGACTCCAGCCACACACTGCAAAAACTGTCAAAATCCCAAACAATATTCCTCACAGGCATTACACAGGAATGATAATTCGAAGCAGTAAACATGGGCTCTAAAATGCATACGTTGAGAGGTATGAGCATTTGGTTAGTAGAAGAGATGTGTTTCACAGTAGCGAAAATGAACAAGTGCTTCTAGCTCTTATGGTGTGCACTTCAGAGTCCATGTTTAATAGACAATTTTTTATTGCTTTGACTCATGCTGTCACCTTGCGAGACATCCAAAACCGAGAGCTTACAGAAGAAGAAATTTGTTACGTGATACCGAAGGTGAAGAAGTCCTCATAGCTCTTAACGTATGCATATTAAAGCCCATTGTCACTAGACATTTTTGCTTCGAATGACTGTTCCTGTCACACCCCTGAATATTTCAAAATGACGATTTTCGACTTGTCTTACACACACACACACACACACACACACACACACACACACACACACACACACACGCAGAATATGGAAGTCACAATAAAAAATTTCACGTTTCTCTCAACGTGGTTTAATTCTTTTTGTGATCCTAAATAACTGGATACTTAAATTTACACATTTTAAAAATGAGACATAGCAAAAAATAGACCCATTATTGTGATTCACTGATTTACTATGATGTGAAGTTCCCATGGACAATTTCGAGTACAACGTCATATACGCGGGCTGTTCCTTAGAGCATCAAACCACTCTCAGGACTGAAGACCACAACAACAACAACAACAACGTTCCTTTGTGCATATTCAAGTGTGTAAGTGTCCTTGGAGGAACGATGTAAAGAATGGTTTCAGACATGCCCAAAGAAAAAGTCAGGTACTAAATCGGGCAAGCGTTCCATCCCCGAAAGATCTCCCTGAATGAGATCAGGCGAGAGAACGACTTTCCCGCAAAACACGCGGTGCAGTATGCTCTGCGTGCGGCGTGGCCTCATCTCACTGAAACTACACATATACGACATCTGTTTGTTCAAGACTGGGCAGTTGCCGCGTAGAAAACTTCCTGAAAACCACTTTCACTTTATGCTAGTTTTCCTAAAATAAATAAATAAATTGTACAAAAGTGCAAAGGAATGAAAATAGTTCCTACTCGCGGCAATGCACACCAAACAGTCAGCACTCCAGCAATACGCCTTTTATTTATTCATACACCCGGATAACTGAATGTGTGCCTCTCCACAAAAGAACACCAGCGCTTCACGAAAAGCCAACTTTTGAAGCAAATCTTCACATACACTTTCCTGAGCATCATTATCGTGATCGCTGATTTCTTGTATAAAAGGGTGAAATGGAGGTCCTCATGAAGAATCTGCAACAAAGAACGATCAAAAAGTCGAAGGGCGGCTGAATATTTGCCAGTGACATTGCAAAAATGACTGTCCTACTGCTTCGATAGCCTGCTGGTGTCCCACGGCCCACGGTGGTTCCAGCCTTCTTTATTACATATTTTCAGCTACGCTGAAGGTGATCGCCCGCATGTCTATTGACTGCAGGCAAGGTGCAGGACTCCGGGTGGGAATACTTAAATGTGCACGATATGCACTTTGCGCTGCGTTAGAAATGTTTGTTTCCACAACCTAGTGTTGCTACTTGGGCTAGTGCACTGTTGCTACTGACCCAGATGGTAAACATTCTTGCTGATCCAACGCTTCGAATGAGTTCATCTCCTCCCTCGGCCAATCACCCGTCCCTTCACGGCACCCCATTCAGATCAACAAGTTCAAATGGTTCTGAGCACTATGGGACTTAACTTCTGAGGTCATCAGTCCCCTAGAGCTTAGAACTACTTAAACCTAACTAACCTAAGGACATCACACACATCCATCCCCGCGGCAGGATTCGAACCTGCGACCGTAGTGGTCTCGCGGTTCCAGACTGTAGCGCCTAGAACCGCTCGGCCACCCCGGCCGGCTCAACAAGTTCCTTTTCAGATCAACAAGTTTCGATTTGCCTTTCCCGGTGTGAACCCTTCGACCGAAGTCTCTAACAACAATAACGTAAACTGTAATTATGTAACAATAGGATAACCAGTCACCACGCAAAGCAAGTGTTATGTGTTCCAGGCAATCCGCTACGTATGCGCCGCTCACCACAAGTCGGGAAGTGTTCCATGGACATGTCGACATGTGAACTGGAAATGAAGCCGAAACACTGATGGAGGGTGACCATAAGGACCGTTTGGGGACGTACCTTCTGGCATCTTACCAACTGAAGCTCTTTTAATGTTCGTAGACGATGGTGCCTACAACGTAGTAATAGGCTCCAGTGACTTTTCTCTTTCCTTATTTTTCCATACGATATGGCTCCTTACAAGAAGGAGGACGAGGAGGAAATTAGAGTCGCTCCGACAACGAGATCAGTAGAGACGGAGCACAAGCTCGGATTACAGCGGCGGTGGAGAAGGAATGCATACATGCCTTCTCTGAGGAACCATCCGGCATTTGCCTGAAGCGGCTCAATACGACTTCCTTTCCCGTGCCAGCTTCTTCATCTCAGAGTGATACGTGCACGTCCTCAGTTATTTGTTGGATGAATTCCAATCTCTATCTTCCCCTACGGTTTTTTTATCTCTGCGGCTTCATCTAGTACCAAGGAAGATATTCCCTGATGTGTTAACACGAACCCTAACACAGTTTCCCCTCTTATCAATGTGTATCACATATTCCTTTCCACGCCAATAATATTGAGAGCTTGCTCATTTATTGTTTTATAAGACGAGTAAATTTGTAACACACTTGCAGAACGTCACATCTCAAATCCATATTTTCAGAAATTTCTTTCACATTATATTACATGTAAATTTAAAAATTACAAATTAACGCCTATATCCTTTACTAGTAATCCTATTTTAGCGTGGAATGCTTTTTTCCCCTGCAGTAGTATGCTTCTTACATTCTACATTCTTCGTCGGCCATGCGTTATTCTCCTTCCGAGGCAGCAGAATTCTTTACTTTGTCTATACTTCGTGGTCGCCAATTTCGACATTCAGTTTACTGCTAGTCTCATTTCTGCTACGTTTCATTACTTTTGTCTTCCTCTGGTTTAATCTCAATCCATATTATGAGCCAATTAGACTGTTTTTACCATTCAGTAAATACTGTTTTTCACTCACACCGAGAATATAAATGACATGAGCCAATCTTATCATTGATACCTTTTCACGGTGAATTTTAATTATATACCTACAATTTTTAATAATGTTCGTCATTGCTTTTTCCATGTATAGATTGAAAAATATGGACGAGAGACTGCATTCGTGTCTTGCACCATTTTTTTCCGACCACTTCGCTCTTCATATTCCATTCTTATTATCCCCTCTTGGTTCATGTAGGTGTTGTGTATTACCGATTTTTTCTCCTATGATTTATCCATGTTTTTCTGGAAATTTCAAACATACTACCAAATCTTCGAACATATTTTATAGGTCAACAAATCTTATGAGAGTGTCTTTGCTTCCCTTATCAAGCGCAACGCCAGTACAGCCTCCCTACCGCTTTTTCCTTACCTAAAGCCAATTGATCTAACAGAGCCACAGTTCTTCTGTAGGTTATTCTTGTCAGCAACTTTGCTGCATGTGCTGTTAAACTGACTGTGCGATAGTTATCGCATTTATATGTCCTTACTACCTTTAGGAGTGTCTGGATGGTACTTTCAAAAAAGTCTTACGGTACGTCTCCAGTTCTCAGAGGCTCTACACACTATCTTGACTAGCCGTTTCGTTGCCACTTCCCCCAGTCATTTTGTAAATTCCGAAGCAATATCCATCTCTTATGCTTTATTTAATCACAAGTCTCCAAAAGCTGTCTCATACTCTGACACTGTTTCCGTGTGGTTAAGCTCGATATGGTGGCCAGTGGACACAACCTGTGCAAGTATGTACAGGAAAACATGGCGCAATGAAGACAGACATCGAAGCGAACAATGGCAGCAGTTGCGGAACCCCGATGGAATCGGTGCGTATTTAACGGGCGAGTCTCGTGTTTTTGTCGAATCGACGGTTGAAAAGTTGCCCTCCCACAGCTGTGGCTGTGTTTTACAAACACTCGTGGAATCTACATGCGGAATATTTTTCTAGGAAAGCGTTTAGCGGAAACGCAGAGAGGGATTTTTTTGAGGAGGTGCATTTCTCGCGAGCCACGGCTAGCTCTATTTACACACAAAGCGCTCGGAATTGTAGATACGGGCTCCAAGGCCGGCGCAATACGTCTCGTCTCGATTTCAGAAAACCTCTCGCATGGCGGCGCTTCCAAGGAGGCCATTAACAAAGCGGCAAAGCGGCGCCAGATGGGATCTGCCTCCGCCCGTATCGCAGGTCGCTCCCGGAACTCACGCGTTGGCCGACCGAGTTCTGCAGCGCGGCTCTGTTGCGATGCAGCCACACGTTGGTCCCACCACGGTTGCTCGTCCAAAGTGTCCGAGCGCTCGCTCGAAACTGGAGTCTAAAGCTGACTGTGACACACATCATGCTGCGGCAAGGACTTCCGACGTCTGCTCTCTCACAGTTATGAGGGGCAGTCAAATCGAAAGGAGACATATTGGAAAACTAAGCGAACTGATGCTTGTTTCAAAATTAATCACCATAACTGTGAGACAAGAGGGTCAACGCCTTCGTCGGAAAATGTTGGCGGCTGTCTATGGAACCATGACTGTTCCCAGGCGTGCAACTCTTCTCACGAAGTGAATCGACAGCCACGGATGTCTTTCGCCAGGGCTCTAAACATGTGGAAATCGCATGGGGAGAGAGCGGGAGGATGTGTAAGGGCTTACCAGCGAAACTTATGCAGCGTAGTCGAAACAACCTTGGCCACATGGGGGCCTACGGAAGTTTCGCTGGGAAGGTGGTGCACAATCTCCATACATTCCCGATCTCTCCGCACGCGATTTCCACTTTTTTGGAGCTCTGGAGAAAGGAATACGTGGCCGTCGGATGAAGAGGTGCACGGTTGGGTACAATCTTGGTTTCGTAGGCAGCCGCCAACACTTTTCCACGAAGGCATTGTCCCTTCTGTCTCACAGCGGCGTAAGTGTGATAACTTTTATTGCTACCACTTTTGAAATAATAGACAGTTCGCTAGCATTTTTTTCCATCTGTCTCATTTTCGTTTCACTGTCACTTACGCAGCGTGAATCACCTAAAAATCGCACCGCAAATTTGCGGTAAAGGTGAGTGCTATTGATGTGCGGTTTTCACAGAATGGATTACTAGTCAGGGGCTAGCATTTTTAGACAATAGCGCCTGTCTTAGCAATCATATGCAACCGCTCACTTGACGAAAGGTGTCTGTTCCTTAAGACTGGAAAGTAGCACAGGTCACACCAATATTCAAGAAATGAAATAGGAATAACCCATGGAATTACAGACCAATATCACTGACCTCAATTTGCAGTAGGATTTTGGAGCATATACTGTACTCTAACATTATGCATCACCTTGAAGAAAATGAATTATTGATACATATCCGACACGGATTCAGAAAATATCGTTCTTGTCTTTATTCGAATGAATTAATGAGTGCTGTCGACAAGAGATCTCAGCTTGATTACATATTCCCAGATCTTCAGAAGGCTTTTCATACCGTTCCTCAAATGCGACTATTAACCAAATTAAGTGCGTATGGAACTACCGTGTCAGTTGGGTGACTGGTTTCGTGATTTCCTCTCAGAAAGGTCACAGTTATTATTGATAGACGGTAAATCATCGAGTAGAACAGAAGCGATATCTGGCGTTCCGCAAGGTAGTGTCATAGGCCCTCTCTTGTTCCTTATTTACATAAATGATCTAGGTGATAATGTGAGCAGGACCGTTAGATTGTTTGCAGATGATGCTCTAATTTACCGTCTAGTAAAATCATCAGAAGATCAATTCCAATTACAAAATGATATAGAGAGAATTTCTGTATGGCGCGAAAAGTGGCAATTGGCACTAAACAAAGAAAAGTGCGAAGTCATCCACATGAGTACTAAAAGAAATCCGATAAATTTTGGGTATGTGATAAATCGCACAAGTCTAAGGGCTGTCAATTCGACTAAATATCTAGGAATTACAATTACGAGCAACTGAAATTGGAATGAGCACACAGATAATATTGTGGGGAAGGCGAAACAAAGACTGCGCATTGTTGGATGAACACTTAGAAGATGCGACAAACCCACTAAAGAGACAGCCTACATTACACTTGTCCGTCCTCTGCTGGAATATTGCTGCGCGGAGTGGTATCCTTACCAGGTAGGATTGACGGAAGGCATCGAAAAAGTGCAAAGAAGGGCAATTGGTTTCGTGTTATTGCGCAATGGGGGTGAGAGTGTCACTGATATGACACGCGAGTTGGGGTGGCAGCCACTGAAACAAAGGCGGTTTTCTTTGTGGCGAGATCTATTTACAAAATTTCAATCACCAACTTTCTCTTCCGAATGCGAAAATATTTTGTTGACACCCTCCTACATAGAGAGAAATGATCATCATAATAAAATAAGAGAAATCAGAACTCGAACGGAAAGATTTAGGTGTTCCTTTTT
Source organism: Schistocerca americana (assembly GCF_021461395.2). NCBI lineage: Eukaryota > Metazoa > Arthropoda > Insecta > Orthoptera > Acrididae > Schistocerca > Schistocerca americana. Next base: position 137,218,260 of record NC_060123.1, read on the forward strand.
CCCACGCGCCATTCGAGAGTGGAATGGTATAGGAGTAGTATGAAAATAGTTCGATGAACCCTCTGCCAGTCACTTAAGTGTGAATTGCAGAGTAACCATGAAGATGTAGATGTAGACAAGCAACAGATTGTAATAATACTTAGAAAGAGTATTTTTATGCATATACAAACTTTTTTAAATGGAACAATGTTTATTGACATTAAAAGACTGAAAATAGGGTAAATCAGAATGTTAGTGGTGTTTGTTGCAGGATTCTAGTGCGAGTTGTTTACGAGATATCGTATTTTGAAAAGTTTCTACGCCGACGAATGTTTGTGCCATTCAACCTGCGTAGTTGCTCAGAAGATGTTGTTTGCTTGCATTGAGCCTGTGCGTTGCTTGAGTGCACTTCGACTTGCTAGTCAGTCAGTGTGTGACAGTCTAAGCCATAGTTCATCAATGGACGGTGGAATTTACCAATGCAGAAAAAGACGACATGCTCACCGTGTATGGAGAGTGCAGGAAGAATGAATTTCTTTCTTGTACTGTGTACGCGGCAAGATACCCCAATACATGTCAGCAATCTTGGCAGTTATTTATGAGCCTCCTCAACCAGTTTCATGAAAGTGGTAGTAAAACACCTAGACAATGTAACAGAAGGAAACAAGTGGCAGCAGAAGAGGGGGGGGGGGAATTAATGTTATTGCTGCTGTTGCAGTTGATTCGCATGTTAGTTTCCGCGCCGGCCGCTGTGACCGAGCGGTTCTGTGCGCTTCAGCCCGGAACCGCGGTGCTTCTACGGTCGGAGGTTCTAATCCTGCCAAAGGCATGGATGTGTGTGATGTCCTTAGGTTAGTTAGGTTTAAGTAGTTCTAAGTTTTAGGGGACTGATGACCACAGATGTGAAGTCCCATAGTGCTCAGAGCCATTTGAACCATTTCAACCACATCTCTTTCCACCAAGAGCTGCATGTAAACGATTATAATAATCGTGTTAACTAATGCAAATGGGCATAAAGACAGGTTGGTCTAGATGTATCGTGTATCTTGTCGAGTGATGAAGCCACGCTTACCAATCATGCCCAAGTAAACCGCCGAAACGATTGATCTGTTGACAATCACCGTTGGCTTCGTCAGCGTCCATTTAGTGTAAACATATGGAGTGGGATGCATAGCGAACATTGTTTCGATCATCTCATACGCCCGTTACTCATAAACGGAACATTGAACGCGTACAACTATCGCAGTCGCTTAACAGACCATCTACCGCGGATGCTAGAGGACGTTCCTCCATAGACTAGAAGCAACCTGTGGTACCAGCATGATGGCTGTCCAGCAGATAGTGCACGAAGTACCACAGCATGTCTTCAAGAATTGTTTCCAAATCTTTGCATCAGAGGCAGAGGACCTGTACACTGACCGACCTGTTCCTCGGTTTTTCCGCCTATAGGCTTTTTTTCTGTGGGGTAAGCTGGAAAAAGCTGTCTACACCCGAAGAGATGCAACGATGTATTGCTGCAGCTGGCTCGGACATATCCGCTGAAATGCTAGGTGGTGTGGAGCAGTAGTTCCATACCAGAATGGAAGCACATACTGCCGCTTCCGGTGGCCATTTTGAACGCAGGAGTATATCCACTTGTGTTGTTCTTCAATGTGTGCTAACACATGTACGTGGGAACTTTTCAAAATACTACATCTCGTAAACGATTTGCGCTGGAATCCTGCGCAAACACCACTGACATTCTAATTTACGCTAATTTTGGTTTGTTAATTTCAATAGGCTTTGTTCCATTTAAAAAGTGTACGTTTGTGCAGAAAATACAGTTTCTAAGTATAACTGTAATCTGTTGATTCGCTAACATTTACGACTACCAATCCAGTTTGTGAAAATCGCACGTCAATAGCACTTTCCATTTCCGAAATATTTGCGGTGTAGGTTTAAGGTGATTCACCCTGTACACAATGGGTGTTTCACAATTCCCGTTTCAGGTTTATAGGCATTGTGGAGGCGACTTAGGAGATAAAGTTACGATATGGAACACCAGTCCGTAAATATACCGTTTGGATGTGAGATAAGTTTGGGGAACGAATCGGTTAAAATCTCCCAGTTTACGGTAGGCACACAGTGGGGACAATGAACTCTGACCTGTGTGCTGTACAGGAGTCAAGGAATGTCCAGTGCTTCGACTATTCGACGTCCTGTTCTCGTCTACGTGACAAAGGACATGCTCTTCAAAGCCGGGACTGCGGTGTGTCCGTGGAGCACCGCAACTTGGCCGCCGTTGTCTGCCCCGAATGTCATAATCTAGAGAGGGAAACATCTTCCATAACTCTGTAACTGACTGACACAGGTCCATAGCCATGTGCATCTTTCTTACAACCCAACTTAAAAACAGGGAGCCGAGGGGGTTAGCCGCGCGGTCTGGGGCGCCTTGTCAAGGTCCGTGCGGCTCCCCTCGTAGGAGGTTCGAGTCCTCCCTCGGGCATGGGTGTGTGTATTGTCCATAGCGTAAGTGAGTTTAAGTTAGATTAAGTAGTGTGTAGGCTTAGGGACCGATGACCTCAGCAGTTTGGTCCCATAAGATCTTACCACAAATTTCCAAAAACAGGGACTGACTTGTTCCTTTTTTTCCATTCTACATCTCCATCTACATCTACAAAGATACTCCGAAAGCCACCGCAAGGTGTTTGGCGCAGGGTACCCTGTATCATTACTTGCCATTTGTCCTGTTCCACTCGCCAACAGAGCGAGAGAAAAATGACGGTTTGTACCCCTCCCTATGAGCCCTGATTTCTCGTCTTTTATCTTCGCAATCCTTACGCGCTATATATGTTGGTGGCAGTAAAATCGTTCGGCAGCCAGCTTCAAAGGCCACTTCCATAAATTTTCTTAATAGTGTTTTCCGAAAACGACGCAGCCTTCCCTCCAGGGATTCCCATTTGCGTTCCCGAAGCATTTGTTCGAACCTACCGGCAACAAATCTAGCAGCTCTCCTCTGTATTGCGTCGATGTTTCGTTTCAATCCGACCTGATACGGATCCCAAACACTCGAGCAGTAGTCAAGAACAGGTGGCACTGACGTCCTATATACGGTCTCCTTCACAGGTTAAACAATACTTCCGAAAATTCTCACAATAAAGTGAAGTCGATCATTTGCCTTCCCTACCACAGTTTTCACATGCTCGTTTTAGCTCTTATCGCTTTGCATCATTACGCCCAGATATTTAAGCGACTTGACAGTGTCAAGCTTCACACTAGCAATACCGTATCCGAACATTACAGGTTTGTTCTTCCTACTCATCCGCATTAACTTACATTTTTCCACTTTTAGGTATCGCTACCATTCATCATACCAACTAGAAATTTTGTCTAAGTCGTCTTGTATCCGCCTAAACTCGCTCAACTTCGGCACCTTACCGTACACCACGGCATCATCAGCAAACAACCGCAGTCTGCTGCCCCCCCCCTGTCCACCAAATATTTATTTATGTAGAGAACAACAGCGGGCCCATTACACTTCATTGGGACACTCCTGACGACACCCTTGTTTCTGATAATTACTCGCGTTCGAGGACCACATACTGGGTTCTATTATTTAAGAACTCTTCGAGCCCCTCACATACCTATGAAGTTATTCCATATGGTCTTATCTTCGTTAACAGCCTGCAGTGGAGCTCCGTGTCAAATGCTTTCCGGAAATCTATTAGGTCTACAACTTTGTTTCCGCCGTTTTGCAATAGACGGCAGTAGCGCCAAGTGTGGTTCGGGTGGTTGGTCGTAGGCGTAATACAATAAGCTTAGGCATCTGTAAAAATAATGCCGTAAAAATATTAGTCGATTTGTGATTGCACCATGAGCTTATTCTCGATTAAGTACATCAACTTGCGGAACCATTTCTCGCCATTTGCTGGACGTTTTAATTTTCTGCTTTAACATGAAGAAATCTGCGGCTATGGCTCGTAAAATGCTGTGTAAGACCAATGGTGAGGGAACTATTAGTGGAAGAACGTACAGAGAATGTTTTCAACGGCTTAAGAACGGTGATTCTGATGTCGAAGACACGCATGGCGGTGAAAGACAGAAGGGTTTCGTAGCTACTAAAACAGGCGAAGACAGTCATAGGACATCATTATAAGAAGCAATTGATGCGTTCGAGCCCAGCACTGAAACACAAACGGACACAATACAGCAATAGACATGTGAAGGTAATTTTGCAGCAGGTCAGTGCTTGACCCCATGTCGCAAAACCCGTCAAAATATACATGGAAACGTTGGAATGAGAAGTCCTATCCCTCCCGCCGTATTCTCCATACGTTACTCTCTCTGACTACCACCTTTTTCGATCAGTGGTATACAGTCTGGCTGACCAGCACTTCCGATCATACGAACAAGTGCAAAATCGAATCGATTCAAGGATTCCCACAAAAGACGCCCAGTTTTTCCTTCATGGGATTCGTATGCTATCCTAAAGATGGGACAATGTAGTGGCCAGCGATGGGCAATACTATGAATCGTATATTTTTGTACGTTTTTCACAATGAAGCCCCGAACTTTGCGAAAAGAACGGTGGAAACAAAGTTGTAGACCTAGTATAAATATGGAATCTGCCTGTTGCCCTTCATCCATGGTTCTCAGTGTTGGCTCAAATGGCTCTGAGCACTATTGGACTCAACTGCTGAGGTCATTAGTCCCCTAGAACTTAGAACTAGTTAAACCTAACTAACCTAAGGACATCACAAACATCCATGTCCGAGGCAGGATTCGAACCTGCGACCGTAGCGGTCTTGCGGTTCCAGACTGCAGCGCCTTTAACCGCACGGCCACTTCGGCCGGCGTTCTCAGTGTATCATGTGAGTAAAGGGCAAGCTTAGTTTCGCACGAGCAATGTCTTCTAAAACCATGTTGATTCCTGGACACAAACTGCTTAGCGTCAAGGATTCTGCAGCAAACAGAAATTAGGGGTATTGGTCTGTAATTTTGCGGGTGCGTTTTTTTTTTTTATCTTTCTGGTATACTGGGGTCACCTGCGCTTTTTCCCAGTCGCTTGGGAGTTTGTGCTGGGCAAGAAATTCACTATAAATGCAAGCCAATGCCCCTTACCTAGCTTGCATTTATCGCGAAGCTCGCTAGGTTCCCTTCCTTGCTCCCAGTTGTCTACGAGTAACTGACGCCAGAAGAGGAGTAAGTTGTTTAGCCTATTCTGTGTGATTAAACCCCATTGCTGTTTTTCTCTATGCGGTTTGTAGTAGCTTTAATGAACACCTTCTACATTATCGAGATACGTTCATGGTTGTACGTCTTCCATGTCTACTTTCTTGTAAAGTGGAACACTTTCTGCGCTATTCCTATTTAGAGTAGTTAGTTCACAGACGTGCTGCAAATGATTATGACAATTCTTTTTGTATAATTTTTTTCCAGTTATTCTAAAGAAACCACAAAATACCAGGAGCCTGGTTAGTGGATCGAGTAACTCTATACCTTATATCTGTCATAACTTTGCTATGGTCACTAATGCTACGTGTGTTTGTCATTGATCTCTAGGACTCTACATTTGTTTAAAGAAATTTTAGAATGCCTGCACAATTTTGCCTCTATTCTTCGCTACTGTTTTGCAAGTCATGTTGACTGATGAAAAGTAATGTTAAACCAACATGAGTTTCCTTGACGCTCTACTTATTTTCAGTTGATTTATAAAATTTTCGTTTTACGCTCTCTCAGCTTCCCGGAGTTTGTTCAAGATATTCTGTCTTGGTCACATTTCCCGAGGCTTGAATTGTTCTCATTCTCTTTGATAAATCTCTTGTACCATATGAGCCTTTCTTTTCATTGGTTTTCTTTACACCTGTTACATCACAGCTGTTTGCATATGTATCTTTACTGAATAATTGCCTTTCATTCTGTCTCAATAATGGGTATTTCATTGACGTCAATGACAAAACGGGCTTTCATGTTGTAGCGCCTTATTGTTTTACAGCTGTTGTTGAGTAGTAATATCCTGTTAATGTCAATGTCAGATCGGAGGTGCAGCGAGAACTCGCGCTTGCATGTGAAGCTTAAATCTCTTAAATCAGTTTCTGTTTTTTCTTTCGTTTTTTTATGTGAAGTGCCAGCCGTCCCGAGTCAATTTGTCAGGTGACTTACGGAACTTGTTGGCGAGTAATTACGTTCTTGGGTGTGAAAGCTGAGGCGCAGTACACGGAGGGAAGAGTGCTGCTCAGCCCGGCTGAGCACATTACTCGTTGCGCAGAGGCTGGCCGGGACGTAACGGAGAGGGATTTAGCGTCGGGAGAGAATATTTGCCGAGGCTTGACCTGCGAACCGCGATTCCTCTGCCGAGTCCCGCCGCGCTGCCGGTTTGTTCGTGACGCGGAGTCGGTCCGTTAATAGCGCCGGGCCGGCTGACCGATGAGGTTCTGCGTGATCTTTGGCTCCGCCGCCATAGAGAGCGCGCCTACTTCCGTCTTCCTCTGGCACTCCTTCCCCTTCCTCGTAATATCCTACACCGAGCCGATAAATTCTCGCAGGACTCCTAATGCGTTCCAACTACATGAGGAGATCTTTTGTAGCGACGTGTTCTCTGTGAGCTCTTTAATTGCTTTGCTGTTAGCCAAAAAAGTATTTTCGTGATTTTGATGGCATACGCTGAAGAATATTCGTAATTTCCGTGCTGAGAGTCAGCTTGTGCAATTTCACGAATACAGTTTTGTGACTTACACGATACTTTCCATCGAGGAAACATTTTTAACAGTTATTAAACGTTTGTCGATTAAACGCGTTTTTTTCAATTTTTTATTTATTTTTCTTTTATTTTATTTCATTTCATTTTTTACCGGTTATAATCCGCTCGGTCACGGAAATTTACATCTTCGGTACGACATAGAATTTCTGAGTATCTGACGTCGTATAAGTGTTTTGGATTATGTTCGAAACGTCTTCGTAGCGTATCCTGAGGAGAGAACACGTGACAGTTTATTTATTGGCTCTTTAGGTTCTTATATTGGTAACGCCACCGCCACCTAGCGCTCTGTATGAAAATCACTGGCTGTGCTGTGTGCAGTCTGTGGCTGGGTGGCGTTGTTGGGATTTGCTATTGTAGTGTTGGGCTGTGGGCTGTTAACAGCGCGTAGCGTTGCGCAGTTGGAGGTGAGCCGCCAGCAGTGGTGGATGTGGGGAGTGAGATGGCGGAGTTTTGAGAGCGGTTGATCTGGGCAGAGACAGTAAATTTGTAATATTGGATATCATGGACTGATATAGATATTATGACTTTTGAACACTGTTAAGGTAAATACATTGTTTGTTCTCTAATAAAATCTTTCATTTCCATATGAAACGTCCCGTTAGAAAAATTAATGAATTACTGTGCTGATAAACCTCTTACATTATTTGATTTTCTAACAGCTGAGCAAAACTGAACGTAGTCAGACATTTCGCTCTTTCCCTATTCTGATCAGCACTAAACTGACACACAATATTTTTAGCGCAACGCAATCTGACTTTTAATAATGCCTACAAAAGAATGGCCCTGACTAACATTAACCTATACCTTTCACAAATCACTTACCTCACAAAAATCTTCGTTAGTCAAACTACTGCCATACAGCGAGCGCCAATACTGCCAGCTAAATAAAAGATTCTAACTACAGAAGGCACTAATTACTGATACACAGAGTTAGCAAATGAAAGATTTTGATAGAGAACAAACAATGTATTTACCTTAATAGTGTTCAAAAGTCATAACATCTATATCAGTCCATAATATCCAATATTACAAATTTACTGTCTCTGCCCAGATCATCCGCTCTCAAAACTCCGCCATTTCACTCCCCACATCCACCACTGCTGGCGGCTCACCTCCAACTGCTCAACACTACGCGCTGTTAACAGCCAACTGCCCAACACTACAATAGCAAATTCCAACAATGCCACCCAGCCACAGACTGCACACAGCACAGCCAGCGATTTTTATACAGAGCGCTAGGTGGCGGTGGCGTTACCTATCTAAGGACCTAAAGAGCCTACTTACACAGTGTTCTGGATTATGTTCGAAACGTCTTCGTAACGCATCCTGAGGAGAGAACACGTGACAGTTTATTTATTGGTGGCAACTAACGCTCTTCTAGCTTTACCGCCGCTGGTCACGTTCGTGCCATTCGAGAGGACAGGATAGCGTGTGTGTAAGCACCAGTTTCCACCTTATACCTCCTTATCGTCACCAGTAACGCAGACAGTACACTAAACTCTTCTCTTACTCATCCAGCATCTGGACAGATGCGCTTTGCACACGACACTGCTGACTTGCGAACGACAGGTGTTTTTATGGGTGAAGTAAGAAAAACTTCCGAATTAGATCACTCCCTCCCGGTGAGAGCACTACGTGACTGTTTTATCTACTAGCCGTCTTCTTTTGGTCCCATCTCCTACAATCTCAACCAGTCTCGCCAGAATGAATCATACAGGTCTCCTGCAAGCAAACTGTTCCGTAGGCAAGCTGCCACAATTACACCATTTTTGAGCTTCAAAGTCAGAGCAGGAATCTCAGTTCAAAGAAATTCGTCATGGACAGGCAGTATCAAAGTAACCCCCTGATTGGTTCGACACAAGTGTCAATAATACTAGCGCCAGACAATCCTAATGAACTCCTGGCATATATCACATCCCCAAACACAAAGTAGATATGAATAAGTGGAGCAGTTCTCTATTTAAGGGCAATCTGCACGGAGAATTTGCTCCCAGTGTTAAAATATCCCAGCTGAACACCGAGTGTATTAGTAGTGCCAAATACCACACAAGTTCCTAGACGAGAACGATATTTATTTAGTAGCCGTCCATGAAACTCATGCAGAAAGTGGAGAGTAGGAATAAAATACATGGATTTGATTTGATTGACGCTACATACAACAAGGTGTACGATGTAACAACATGCATCTAAAAAGATGAAAAAAATACCCGCACTGGCTCTCCCAGTACCACGAATAACATCCACCACGAAGTCATTGTCTCATTTTGGTGAAATAACTCTCGTGAATATCTACAAGCCACCAATAATAAAATGGATTGCCCAAACGCTGAAAACTCAACCAACGTATTTCAGGGGACTTCAACAGCCAACACGGTCTCTTGAAATATCATGATGAAAAAGACCGCTCCAGTTGTATGATAAATATGTTTTTATGACCCAGCTAATTTCATGGCTTTAGAGCCACATCTTCAGGAATACATCTGTATGTAAACAAGAGGTAAACGTATAAAGATCCTTTATATGAATGCATGGTGTCTGCTCTTTTGGACATTTGGCGTTCATATATTTAAATCGCCTAGCTGAGCAATGAATCCACCTTCTTCTGTGCGGATGCACAAATACGTTCGATCTCCTGTGGGAATCTCGGACTAGCGAGCTTGGGGATAATGGACGGGGATTGCGGATAGGTGAGGTGGCGCTCGATGGGAATGAGGATCAGCCGTGAGGCGTGCGGAGACAGTCCACACGGTTCTGATAACGGTGTGGCCCGGATGGTGCAGTGGTTAACGTACCTGCCTAATCAGTAGGAGATCGCTGGATTGAATCTCGGTCTGGAACAGATTTTCACTCGTCGCCTCTGGTTCTGCATAGTGTTTCGATGCATCTGACAGCAGTCACACCCTCCTATTCCCTTCATTTCTCCCTCTCTCCACCATCAATGTGTATATGAGATAAAGATCCTGTTTCGGTTAAAATGTAGTTGAACTGTACATAAAACGATACAGGGTGAATAACAAAACTTGCACCGCAGATATTGCGAAAATGGAAAGTGCTACTCATATAGATTCGTAGTCAGGGGCACGTGTTATTAGCCAATCAACAAACTTGTAAAGTGTATTTTTGTTCAGACATACACTTTTTTAAATGTAGAATGCCTATTGACATTAACAGACTAGAAGTAGGTGAATTAGAACGTCAGTGGTGTTTATTGCAGAACTCTAGTGTTAGTCGTTTACGAGGTACAGTATTTTGAAAAGTCCCCACACCGACACATGTGGCAGCACACAGTAAAGAACAACTGAAATGCATACACTAGTTTTGTCGATTCTGATCAGTAATCAGACAACTGACTGTCAAAGTTTATGTTCAAAATGACCACGGGTAGCGGCAATATTCGCTTCCACGTTGATGTGGAACGACTGTTGCATTTCAGCGGAGATGTCCGAAAAGGCTGTAGTAATACGTCACAGCAAGTCGTCGGGTGTAGTCGGTATATTCTTGTGGACAGCGTCCTTCAGGTTTCCTCACAGAAAAAAGTCTACATGCGTCAAATCTGGAGAACGGGTCGGCCGAGGTACAGGTCTTATGCATCAAATCCAACGATTTGGAAACAATTCTTGAAGACATGCTGAAGTACTTCGTGCACTATGAGCTGGGCAGTGATCATGCTGGTATCACATATTACCCCTAGTCTGCAGAGGAACATCTTCTAACATGTACGGAAGATGGTCTGTTAGGAGCCTGCAGCACTTGTGGGTGTTGGGGGTTTCGTCTATGGATAACGGGCCTATGGGCTGATGGTTCACTTCATGGATGCTGACGTTCCACCTAACGAAGCCAACGGGGATTGTCAACAGATCGGTTGTGCATGTTTCGGCGGTTTACTTGGCCATGACTGGTAAATGTAGCTTTATCACTAGACAAGATACATGAAACATCTGGAGTATCCTGTCTTTAATGCCAAAAGTACAGAAGTTAACACGATTATCATAATCTTTTCCATGCAGCTCTTAATGGAAAGATATGATAGAGATGGAAACTATGCCGATGGAGAACGCATAGGACACTTGCCTGACGCATGACACTTCCTGGTGCGATTGCGCGGGAGTTGAGAGTACGTATCAACTGCAGCAGCAGCAAGAGCGTTAAATTTCCCCCTCTTCTGCCGTCATTTGTTTCATTCTGTTACATTGGCTAGGTGTTACACTACCACTTTCATGAAACTGGTTGAAGAAGCTGTTAAATGATCGCCGAGGTCGTTGACGTCTGTTGGAATATCTTGCCGCATACTCTGTACAAGAAAGCACTTCATTATTCCTACATTCTCTACACGCCATGAGCATGTCGACTTTTCCTGCATTTGTAAATCCCGTAGTCCACGCACGACGCACTGCTTGGACTGCCACACACTGACTGACAACTCCCAGTGCGCTCATGAAACAGACAAGCACATTGTAAGAAAACATGAAAACATTGTACGTAGCAACTACGCACACTGAATGGCACAAACAAGTGTCGGAGTAGAAACTTTACGAAGTACGATATCTTGTAAACTATTTGCACTAGAGTCATTTAACAAACAAGACTGACATTCTAATTTATCCTACTTTTAGTTTGTTAATACCAATAAGCATTGTTCCATTCAAAATCACGACTGCACAAAAGATACGCTATCGAGCTATTATTACAATCTGTTTATTCGCTAACGGTACTAGTCCCTGACTACCAATAGATTCTGTGAAAACCACACATCATTAGCACTTTCCATTTCCTCAGTATTTGCGGTGCGAGTTTTAGGTAACTCAGCCTGTATATGAAAATTATGTACTCGCACTTATTTCATCACTAAGGTCAAGTGATAACAGGTAGATGACCGGACATTCTCTTGCAATAAAAAGTTAAACCGTCAAGAGATCGGTAGTCCAAGCTCAGACACGACAGAATAAAGCGAACATCCGGAAATCTAGAATAAAGATAAAGCGGTAAACTTGGTGGGTGTAAAAGTATGAAAAAAAATGTGTAGGTGATGAAACCTTCTTTCACCTGGTAAGAGCTTGTGTGATTGTACGATAGCCAACGAAGGTCAGACCTAAATAATATGCTGTTTACAAAAATAGACCATCCTCTTGATAAAAGGAGGCATGGCCAAAGGGGAAATTAAAACATTATATAGACAAACCAAAGGCGTAAAATCGTCATGAGAATATGATGCACCCTGTGACTTCCAAAACTGGAAATTAATGGAAACTGGAGCTCCAGTCACACCATGCTACTTGTTGTCACGACGATGTGACATGTTGTAACGTATGGTATGGTAATAGTAGATGATTACTGAAAACGAAGTCTCACCGAAAAGGCGGGGGATGACAACAGCGACGTCCGGAGTGATGTGATTGCGGCAGCAGGTGAAGGCGGCGGCGGCGGCTGCACAGACGAAGGCGAAGGCGGAGAGTTGCCAGTGGCCGCTGCGAGAGGGCTACGACGAGAATGCTGACGATCTACAGGGAAGATGAGGAGGATGATGATGATGATGATTATGGTGATGATAATGATGATGATTGTGGTGTCACCGCCAGACACCACACTTGCTAGGTGGTAGCCTTTAAATCGGCCGCGGTCCGTTAGTATACGTCGGACCCGCGTGTCGCCACTATCAGTGATTGCAGACCGAGCGCCGCCACACGGCAGGTCTAGAGAGACTTCCTAGCACTCGCCCCAGTTGTACAGCCGACGATGGTTCACTGACAAAATACGCTCTCATTTGCCGAGACGATAGTTAGCATAGCCTTCAGCTACGTCATTTGCTACGACCTAGCAAGGCGCCATTACCAGTTACTATTGATGCTGTAAAACATGTACCGTCAAGAGCGATGTTCACCATTTATGGATTAAAGTTAAGTATTCCACAGCTACGTCCTTTTTTGCTAGTCTCATCTCCTAGACCTGTTCCAGACCTCACGCCAGCCTGCGTGAGCTAAAACGCGTGCCTTTCGGCTTCCTCTCATAGTGGGTTGGCTGTCTTGCCGATCCACAACAATGATAATGAGCGCAGACGCACAAATAGAAGAAGACTCGAAGATACGATGTAGACAAACGAAACAGGTAGGGATGCGAGGCAGTGGGAAGTACCCTTACCGGTCTGTGCAGGACAGGAAGAGGAATGAGCGCAAGCTATGGATATAGTACAGCGCAGGTATTCCACTCCTATTGGAATCTAACAACATCTAATAAACAGGTTATTAACGTGTGATTACTGTGCTTTCCTCTATTTTAAATGACTTTCCGTAGCAAATATTATAGTTTAGGAATCACTGTCTTTTAACACTGTTTTCATTCTGGTAGCATTACGCCTACTACTTATTTATCAGCTATGATACAAAGTTGTTCTGTTGTCGTTTTCTTCGTCTTTTGCTACATACTGAGGTTAGGAGTGTTAGTCCTAAAAATTGTATGTGTGACCAAATTAAAAGTCGAACTTTGTGCAGTTTCTTGAAATGTAATAAAGAAGTACCCATATTGTATAAAATCCTCTATTAAGTCAGTAGGGTGCAGCCAGTTAGAAAAGAGTAGGTGTGTTTTCATTGGTGACGTACTTATCTCGCGGGAGGACTTTGATTCTAACTAATACATATTGCAGAACATTTGTTTCCACATCAGCACTCACTATGCTATGGAGTCTTGCTTAATCATTACACCAATATTACTAATCGATTCGGAATCAGTGGGTGTCATATTCAATGATTCTGAGAACAGTTATAACAATTTGGGTTTATTTACTTCACATTTTACGCACATGTGATCTTGCGTTCATTTCGTTTGATGCGTATCGAGTTTCCTCCACTTATTTTGAGGGCAATCATTTCTTGTAGAAATAATATTAGGGTGGTTCCTGTTTCGTTTCATATTGTAGTTTTGCTATTGCCCCTGGAGACACGTGTTGATTCCAAAGACAACGATAGTTCATATAACTTCCCCCCTTGATTAATTAGCTATTCGAATATACTGAACGTGATCGCGTGAGCCTGCTCGTAACAAGATATTTCTAAGGCAATTGTTTCCGAAGTTAATAACTGATTAATGGGGTAAAGTGTACAATAACGTATTTTTACGAATAACTTCCTACGTTCTCCCCTTACTTGAATTTTGAATAATATGCGTAAAACAGTGCACACACACCACGGTAGGGACGAAACGAAACAAGGGGTACCACGAAATCCAGAACCACCCACAGCGAAACCAAATGAATTAATGTATAAAATTCAATGGTCGCCAATTCAGTGGGACAATAATGAGAACAGCAATAATTACATATTAATTTAAGCAAACAAGTGCGAAAAGATTCACACACACGTAACCAATATATTAACACCGTACAAAATAACAGTGAGAAAATATTAGCAAAAGTTTTAAGCCGTTAAGAAAATGAAATGTAATTGTTTGAAATAATTAGTAAACGATCGTTACTGAAATAGCAGACTGATGGAGACACTCTATTATAGCGAGAAAGCTGTGTTGCATTGCAGCAAACTTTATTGGAAATTTTCTATCTTAAATAATTTAGAGATTGGTTGGTTCATTTGTAGGAAGGGACCAAACAGGGAGAGTCATCGGTCCCATAGGACTAGGAAAAGATGGGGAGGAAGTCGGTCATGCCCTTTCAAAGGAACCATCGCAGCATTTGCCTGAAGCGACTTGGGGAAATCAGAAAAAACCTATATCAGGATGTCTGGACGCGGGTTTGAACCGTCTGGGAACATCTCACACCAGATGAGTGTAGCCACAAATGTTTGCGTGGTAGAGTAATTATGGTGTATGCATACATGGAGACAGTGTCAGCGCAGCTATCGCCGACATAGTGTACCTGAGGCAGAATAAGGGGAACCAGCCCGCATTCGCTGAGGTAGATGGAAAACCGCCTTAAAAACCATGCACAGGCTGGCTGGCACACTGGACCTCGACACTAATGTGCCGGGCGAATTCGTTCCGGGGACCGGCACGCTTTCCCACTCGGGAAGCAGCGCGTTAGACTATGCAACTAGCAGGGCGGGCTAACATCTGCCATAGTCAGGTTAGTACTGTATTTCCTTTCCCCTGCTTTATTTCTTTGTACCCTGGAACGCTGTTCTGCCCCAGCCTTTACGATTCTGAGGTATAGGTTCCAACTAACTTCCAGGAGCCAGAAGTAAAGCGCTAAAATCTAGCACTTGAAGAACTGTTGCATAGTATGAAGCCTAACTTCTGGACGAGATGCAGTCTTCTCTGACGGCACGTCAACAAGCGCTTAAGTGATGGACTGCAAGCAGGTGGCAAATGACTCGGCCGGCTCTTGCCTACTACAACTGTCTGATGTGGTCCCTTGGCTGGCCTAGTCACTCTGCAGAAATAAACTCAGTCTTCACTGGGTAGAGGCATGAGTTTGTGATGCGGTCTCAGACCTCTTCGTGACGCCTGGAGAGGTTCCTGGTGGTCCGCAGCTCTCAGAGCTCCTAGTGGCGGTCTGGGTTTATACTTTATGTTCCCCTGTGGCTGCTATGTAAGGTACGAGCATCTCCTACATTGACCCGCTCATCATAGATGTCGTCAGGGTTGCGACTGGTGCCTCTGAGCACCATAGTACTTTGGCAAATAGTGAAGAGGCAGTGTGTAGTTGGACGAAGCTGTTGCACAGACCTACGGGAGTTAGTTCATGTAAAGAAAATGTTATTAATGGTGGAATACTACAGATCCATAGTTCGATACTTCTTAGGTTGGTGAACCCTCGCCTACTGCAGAACATGCGTCCTGCTCATGAGCACGGTTACCTGGCGCCCTGTAGCAACACTAAGCCATGCAAGTATGAAAGCTCATACCACCTGTTACAGTGTGCTTGGAGGTCAGTGGCCGGCCGAAGTGGCCGTGCGGTTAAAGGCGCTGCAGTCTGGAACCGCCAGACCGCTACGGTCGCAGGTTCGAATCCTGCCTCGGGCATGGATGTTTGTGATGTCCTTAGGTTAGTTAGGTTTAACTAGTTCTAAGTTCTAGGGGACTAATGACCTCAGCAGTTGAGTCCCATAGTGCTCAGAGCCATTTGAACCATTTTGGAGGTCAGTGAGTGTCAGCTGTTTCGTTCCTGTGGCCAATCCCTTTGTTATATACTCGAAAAACCCCTGGACGACAGGGTCGATTGCTGTGTAGTGTTCCATGAGGCCCAAGTCGATGGAGGGATTGGACATGACATCTATGGCCTCACCTTCCAATTGAAAACTTACTTCCATATTATGATACGTTGTGAGCTTTAGACGGTTGCCATAGATGTAATCATGGAAGCATTTAATTCGAAAGGTGTTGACCAGAGCCTACTTTTCAACCTGGCTGTAATTCCTCTGTGCTTCCAAGTGCGTTTAGGATATAAATGCGACGGGACCCTCCACACCATTCACTATGTGGGAAAAAACTGTGTCGATCCAGTAGTCTGAAATTTAGTGGTTTTGGTGGACTGTACGCTATTCAGCAAATAGGCCAGAGGAGGTTTCAGGTCATGGAACTCCTTATCATCTTCGGAAAACCACTCCCAGGTCACATTCTCATGGAATAAGTGGTGCAGTGGCCAGCTGCCGCAGGTAGCAGTTGAGCTGGCCCAGTAAAAATGTGACCTAGGAAGCGTCCACGGAACCAGTATTTGTTGGATGGTAGACACTTGCTGTGGAACTGGCTACGCTGAAAGCGTCCTAAATACTCGATGTCGTGTATGAAAATGACCATTTGGCAAGATTTCAATGAAGGTTTGCCGTCTTGTATGAGAAGCTAGGTTCAAGGCAATATCAGCGGCATCCTTTCCAGCGACCAGACTGTCCCAGGGATGTCCTTCAGGACTGCTAGAACATTGGTGGTGCCAATCGGAAGCCTGATATATTCATACACTCCAGATTATTGACGACTACACTGTATCAGGTGCCAATAGGAGCTGAAGATAACCATCCAGAAGGTGGATATTGGCGAAACGTTTTCCTCTGGCTGGACGGGTATGAGGTACATGCTGACCATAGACTATGCATTGGTGGTTCCGTGAAGCTCTGCAGATGCGGATGGCCCCCATTGACTTCTCCGTAATCGTGATAGAGGAGGGCCATGAACTATGTATGACTGGTATGAGGACGCCATCTTCATATTGCCGACTGGAACTGTCCACAGGGTTTTCTCAAATAATCACTCTTCAAGAAGAGGCGTGCTGCCCCCAGTTACCCATGACCAGATGGAGATACAGTTTTGTGGTGCTGCCAGCGACCTCTTGCTGATGTCTCATGAGGTACCCAGTAGTCTGTAGCTCTTGTTGGGCTTCCTTGTGGTCTGGGTTTATAATTTATGTTCTTGCTTGGCTGATAGGGAGCATCTGAGCAACACTTACTTTGACCCACCCACCGTAATTCTCGTGATTGTTGCGGTTGGTGCCCCTCCTCAATACTGTTCTTTGACAAATAGTGAAGACGCCCTGCGTAGTTGACGATGCGATTGTTCAGTCGTGATACAGTTAGTTCATGCTAGTAAAGTGTTATACTGTAAAATGTACTGTGCTTTACCGCTGGTATCCTATTTGCACATAGTTTGATATTTCATACGTTGGTGACACCGCGTCTACTGCGGAACGAGCATTCATCCGTTCAGGCCTATCGTGTTGCGACAATGTGCCCGTCCTACTCCAGTTCAATTTCTGCGGCTACAGCTCAAGGACTGCAGTGCACGAGATGCAGTGCTGTCAGTGTGCTAGTCGTGCGATAAAAACTGAGTGCTAAGTTCAGCAGTGCTCCGTTTCTTGTGCTGACACTGCCATTGCAACGCCACAACAATGGAAACCTGCACCGAAACTGTTACTAGAATTTGAAGAAAATACCGTGTCCGGGTCTGGCTTCTTTCAGCAGCAGCCACAAACTGTATACAATGCCGTGTTCGTGTCTCCGCTTCCTCCGGACCACAAATTGCATTCGAGCAATATCTAGTGGTTACGCCACATTCAGTGGTGTGCTATGCTTATTTGGTATCCGTGTTGCATACTGCATCAATTGATATGACTGCTCACCCAACTTTCTTATCGCAGTAGGGAGACACACATTTAAAACTATCGCCAATAGACAGCACCCAGCTAGCATTATGTTTTGGAACCACAGTATGTATTTTTGACTTCCGAAATTTCCAATGATGCCAACAAGTATGTTCACCTGCTATGCCATGTAGCGGCACGTGACAAACTCTTTAGTGACATTATCCTGACCCCACCACTTAAGAAAACTTATGGTGTAGGAAAGGCCGCTCTGTTGCAGAGACTTTCTTGCACGAGATCCGTCACTGCCACTTGATTAATAATTACGAGGATACCACGCCTAGCAGTGCTAGAGGTACGGCTGCGACAGCCCGAACCGCCACGACCACTCTCGAAGAGGGCATCACACATACACGACTGCTGGCAACCCACCACAGCTCAGCAATACAACCCGCACCGCACGACAACAATGCAGTAAATGCCACTCCAAGCCACTGAACAACGGCTAGGCGGTTTCACAGCTGATTCAGCTGCACAGTACGTAAGTGTCCTGAGTCTTGCAATTACCCAAACACCACTATCGGTTCGATGTACGTGCACCGGCACACGCAGAAGAAACTTACAGCTTTCATACACTGCACAGGTGCGTGTCGCTGCGAGGACGCCCATACAGGGATGCCTCTTTGTGCTTGATCTCTCGACGGGTCACTACTACTTGATTGACGTGGGATCTGACATCAGCTCCCTGCCACGACTCAGGACTTCAATGTTTCGATGCAACAACGTCCTTACGTCGCCATCCAGGAAACGACTCAGAAATCACCACCGACTGCACTTTGCATTTTCCACTGATCTTTAGTGCATTTAGATATTCTACAACACGGACATCACTGAGCTAGTCACCAGCATGGACTGCTTCTCGCCAGACGTCATTCACGCCGCTCTCATTCATTATTTCGTCAATGGTAGTATTCAGGGGCTCTTTACCTGACTATGCCTACATGACTCAAACTTGCCCACATCCACTCCAACAGCATTGTGTCGATGACACATACTTCGACATGCTTTGTGTGTTGCCCTAGTGGATGATATGCTGACTGCACACCAACGCTACGTATACTGTCACAATCAATCCCAGTGGCTTTGCATCGGAAAGATGGACCTTAAGCAACGTGACTAAAGATCTGGACGACGGGAGGTGTCCGGCTTCCCCCTCCCCCGACCCCCCCCCCCTCTCCCCACCCCCAACTCGTCTCACTAGGAGCATGCTCCCCACCACGCCAGCTCCTGCTGTCACAGGGCAAGATCTCCCCAAGATCAGTACTGCACCACACGCAGTGTCAGTGAAGTATGTCTTCGACTCTTCCACCTCCCGCACCTGCACGCATGTATATGCAGTTCGGGATAGGACAACGCATCTTATCATGATCATCGGCGGGCCACCACTTCCCCACAAACATCGGCGCATGTGCCGCACAGACTCGTGTAGAAAACAGCGATCACTACGACATTCAGACTGCAAGAAATCTCTAAAATCTCTACATGCCTTACAGTCTCAAAAACGCCGACCATACATGGCAGTGGTTTATCATTCGTCTTCTTTGCCGTTTTCACTTCAGTTTTACTTGGAAGACATCTACATTTTCCCCAAAAACCACGATGAAAATTTGCAGCATCTAGAACTAGTTGTAGCCGCGCTCCAAGGCAGTGATGTGGCTATTAACTAATCCAGATCACAGTTACGTCAACCGAATGTCACGTTCCTAGGTAAAAAGCTCAACGCTTCCAGAATCAAACCGACGGCGGGTACATCTTTCCAATCATCAATCTCCCCTCTCTGAAATGTAATCATGCTCTGTGTCGCTTCCTAGCGATTCTGAATTTCTTCGGCGCCACCTTTCTTGTGCATATGAGCTGCAGATGCCTTTCATCAAAGCTATGGTGGTCATCGACAACAGGACAAGAAAAAATTTAGTGGACTTCAAAGATGGCAGATGAATTCCTACGCGTCATGCAGTGCTTAGCACAAGCTGTCACCTAGCCACAACGCAACCCCGATGCCCTATTTATTCTCACGGCCAACGTGAGCAGTTCTGCTATCGGGGCATTTCTGCAGCAGGAACTCGATGGTGAACCTCAGATGCTCCAATTTTTCTCCAAGAAATTGTCACCCTCACAGACCAAGTTGTCCGCGTGCGAACAGCAGCTTCTAGGAGTCTATCCCACCACAAGGTACTTCTGTGAAGACATCGATGACCTGACAGTTATCACACGTACAGGTCAAAAACCTCTAGTAGTTGCCATAAGAAGCCTGTCATCGGAAGCCACCCCAGGGCGATTCGGGCGTTTGGACCTTATCTCGCAGTATATAACAGACATCAGACGTGTATACGGCACAAACATCATTGCTGCAGATTCTCTTTCACAGGTGAATGATATATCCATACAATACGACTTCTGCACGCACGGTGAAGAAACGGATACGTGACCTAAGCATCAGGGAGCTGCGCAAAACTCCAGACACTGGCCTCGACATCGATCATTGTTCCTGCCCTCATCTAATGAACCATTATTACGTGATATATCACGAGACAAACCGCACCCGTTGGTGCCTCTACAGTTGCGTAAGGAGATATCACACGTGCTGCGTAACTAGTCACCCTAGTATTAAGTCGACAGTATGCGCCGTCACAGACAGATTAATGTGGCTGAATGTGAAACTTAATTGCCGTCACTGGGCTCCGGCTTGCATTCGTTGTCAATGCACCTACGCTCAGCCCCACCATTGACGCTCTCTGATCCAGAAAGCACTCTTTAAGCATGTATATTTTCACATTGTCAGCTCCCTACTAGAATCAGATAGCTATCTGTACCTCCTTCGACAAAACCCGTGGTAGGTCTAAGTGGCACCTATGCACAACGTTATGCCCGAGTCTGCTCCCTGTGCATTCGTCAGCCTGTGGACTGCGTGGTTCAGAATCCCAGAGGTCATTACCACTGATCATGGCGGTCAGTTTGATCCATTCTCTTTAACACCCTGTGCGTCCCTGCTGTACTGCACACGCGCATCGACGCCTATCACCCGCAAAGTAATGGGCCTGTGGAGATGTGTCACACTACATGAAGGCGGCCGTGGTGTTCCACGGCGAGTCGTGCTTCAAAACTCTTCTGTGGGTCCCATTTAGCCTATGTACAGCACACTAGGACGACCTGAAAGTGTCGCTGGCAGTGTTACTATACACTGAATCTCTCGCCCTGTCAGCAGACTGCATAGCTCTCTGTAGATTCCATACGGGTGGACCTCCCATCCCTTGTTAGTCACGTATGTCAACATATTCACACACTTAATGTCCCACCGCCAACGTGGCATTCGGTACCGAACGTCTTTCTACACAAGTATCTGGCACATCGTTATTACATCATGTTGCAGGACGACTTGGTACAGACTACTTTGCGGACCCCCGTACTCTGACCTGCTCAGTGTCATCAGACAAGGACCGCAGACCTTCAGTGTCCCACCACGTGGCACACTGACGTCCATTTCCATCGCCTGCTTGAAACCGGCGCGGACGCTACACGACAACTCTAACATTCTGCGTGGTGTCTGTTGTTCTATGTCGTGTCTCCCTACCACTTTCGCGCAACGACGCTATGAGCGTGTTTTTTAGGGAATTGACTAGATTGAACCTGGGACCTGTTGCGGATAAGGAGACGCCAGACCACACATGACATGTAGAGTTCAGAAGAGTTCAGTGAGACTAGCGATGATATAACCAAACACTTAATGATTTCAGCGTCAGCTCCACTGCACTCCCTGTAAAATAATCTTAATACTGACTAAATTTAGTGGAAGGGGTTCAAGGCTTTCCTATTTTTAGTTAGCTGGTAAAATAACGTCGAATAAACAGTTAAGTTTACCATTGGAAATTTTATTCTACTCACAAAACATTGTTTATAAATTGCACTATTGATAAAAGGAAATATTTTAATACAGGATGATAAAAACCAACTGCGTTCAACAAAAATGTGAACGAATATTCCCTGAGTGGGTTTCCAAGTTCTACAATGGATCGAAGGATGACTTATGGCATATCACATCTATAATCTAGACTTAAGTTTCATAAAAGAGAAAACTATCAACAGTGACCCTCAATTATTTTTAATTACTTATCTAAGTTGTAAATTACAGTGACTGATGTGGGTTCTCAATAATTCTATAACAGAAAAATCATCACGTTTCAGATTTTAACTTACGTAGCAAATGTGAATACCATGAGCTTAAATTGACGGTCGACTCCAGTATTACGCAAAAAGGGGGTGTAACAGATGAGACTTCTGCAGTTCTGAATGAAGCTTTATGCGCTGTTATGCGGCATCGCGTGCGTTCATTACCTTGTCGGTGTTCGTCAAAGGGCGGCGGCTGGCGCAGCTCCATACAGCTCGCCGTCTCGGAAGCAACTCTCTCCTAACTTCTCCTTACTACAGTCTACCGAAGCTGGTTTAAAAAAAAATATCTGGCTGTGTTTTCATCTGACCAATCAGGGTCTCAATGTTAACCTTAAGCTCTGCCTACAAAAATTCTGTCTATCCAATGAGAAACGTTATACTTTGTCGTGATGGGGCAATGTTTTTAACGTTTCCAATGTAACAGAGACGCGAAAAAGTCTCACGCTAAAACTTGCAGCTGGTGTGGCCCTTTTAGTGTTATCGTAAGATCTATACTGTTCTTCTGGAGGGCTCTATCTTTTAACATGGGCTGGGGGGGTGGTCCTGGCGGTTACTTTTCGTGGTGGGGCAATGTTTTTTAACGTTTGCAACCTAACAGAGACGCGAAAAAGTCTCACGCTAAAACTTGCGGCTGGTGTGGCCCTTTTAGTGTTATCGTAAGATTTATACTGTTCTTCTGGAGGGCTCTATCTTTTAACATGGGCTGGGGGGGTGGTCCTGGCGGTTGGCTGGCAACGGGGGTGTCCGTCCCTTATCGTAGGGCCTTCTAGCTTAACACGGTTCTGCTCTCGGCTTCTGTTCTCGTTTCTCCCCTCGGAACTGCGTCTGTCTCACGGTGGGAAGGTATGACATGCATTTAGGTATTCATGTATTAGTCTGTGGTATTCCATTTGCTCACTCGTTACTCTTATTACTTTGGTTAATTTAATGTCACGATTTATTCGGAGCTATGTGACATACTGCTGGATTTGCTTATCATGTCAGGGTTTTCATGGAAGGTGTTGGATTTGCCTGACACCTTACACAACTACATCCCATCCCTGGAACCCGACCAGGCTTTGCTAGATGTCGAGGATGACTGGGAAAAGCCTCCTCCACCCTATTCTGCCACGAATTCCTCGCATGATACCACTTACGACGAAGCATTCTCCATCACACATGCTGCACCTACCGAGCCCTCGAAATCGTGGTACGGCCGTCTTCGCCACACTCCTGCGCACTTGACTCAGTTGTAGGTATCGGCATTCTGGCGGCACCCACATTTTACCGAGAAATGGCCGCGTCGCGTCCAGCATTCACGCCAGACACGGCGCGGCCAGTGAGGTGAGTAATGTGGGCTGCACCTGCACATATCGACATTTACTGCCACCGCCCACATCTCACCCAGAAATGGTCCTATCATGTCACGCATTCGCGCCAGCCACGATGCAGTCGGTCATGTGCACCTGCATTATGTTTACTGCCTGAGCCCCCATCTTATTCTGTTGCTCGCTCCTTTGAACGCGAACGCGTTATGCAGATCTCGGTGTCTCTTGCGTCCATCTAGAAAAGGTAATGATTTTACTATTTTATATTTCTAGTTTCTACTTAGTTTAACTGAGGCGATGTTGGCCTGATATATTCGACGATGCCCTTTGGTACACTGACTAAAGGATTCTTCTAAGAAATACCAAATTAAGGTATTTTATCTGTCAGTATTTGATCTGTTTATAAATGCTTTAAGGTTATCCAAGTCTGCACAACACGATCTCGATTCTTAAATATATGTATTTCTTCTCTGTTTTCTATGTAGGTAACCTAAAGATGCCTAAATAAGGCGAAACGCGTCGTTGAAAAATAAAATAACTGAAATTGCAACCAAGACTGTTTTTAGCCGATACTATAACAAAACTGCTCATTTTATTATTAGATGCGAATTTTTTCTCTCACACAACCAGCAGGTTCTGCTTAAATTTCCCAATTTCTCCATCCTGAATGAGTTGTCAGCGCCGTAGATTTTTCGTGAAAGCTGGATAAAATCATAACAAATGTTTCGTAGAAATTTATAATTTAATAACGAAAATGTTAAATACAGTAGTTTTACATAGTAATGTAATGTTACAGAACAGAGATAAATCACGAGTTCTGACTGTTTATGGCCACTGTATTCCTGATAGTCGTATCACTTTGCGCCGTTTTCTTCTATCTTTTTTCGACGTTGCAGTAGCTCATGCATTCTCTGGCCACTGGACTATTTAGGCTTTTAGGACTCCTTTCTACGCGAGCTTTTCTCTGACTTGCGTTTTCTACCATTCCGAACATATGCATAAGTCATATTAGACTCATTAGTTTGTAATATTTTAATTAAGTGCCGGTTTTCCTTTATATTCCGGCAAATATTTTTGTTGTCTCCCTTTCGGACGCAATACTGCTCCGCAAGCTATTCGCAGCAATACTTAAATCAATGTCCTAGCTATATCGTGTTTCCACGCTATGTCTGCCATGGTGATCAGGGGCACTAGCCGCAACCCTCACGACAGTTAAGACGCGCTGGTCGAAGAAGGCAACGTTCGCGCGCTCCGTAGCATCCTCGCGGGATCATCAAGTGTAAACCCAGACCTCCAGGAGGCGCACTGCCATCTACTGACCACCGGGTACCTAGCCAGGCATCAGCAAGAGGTCGCTGGCCGCAGCACAAAACCACAGCTCCACCCCGTCACGGGTAGCTACGGGGCAGCACGTCTCTCCCTGAAGAGTGACAATTTAAACCCATACAGGGACCACTGTGGACAGTTCCAATCATCGAGAGCTGGTCCAGTCATTTGCCAACTGCTTGCAGTCCTTCACTTAAGCTCTCCTCGACGGGCCATTGGGGAACACTGCGTCGCGCCGAGAGGTTAAGCATCGTAGCAGGCAACAGTTCTTCGAATTAAAAGTTTTTCTCAGTTTAATTCCGACTCCCGGGAGTTATTGGAGTCTTAGCCGCATTGTAACCACAAGTTTTATGCAAGGTAGTAAATCAGCTGATTGTAACGTCTACTGAGACTTTCCTTAATTAGTAACAAACCGTAATATTTATCAGTGGCGATGGGGCATTTTTGAACTATTAGATCACGTGTGCCATGTACCAGGGAGAACAGCAACAAGTGACACACGTACCGCCATCCGGTGCTGCCCTTACTACGAAGGATGCAGCAGGCAAATGAGGTACGAATAGAACAAATTTTCACCTTGACACCGTACACTATAGTTACCGCAAGGATAGGTTCCCAGCCCGTCGCTCACGTACGCCC
The DNA here is from genome assembly GCF_021461395.2 of Schistocerca americana. Lineage (NCBI taxonomy): Eukaryota > Metazoa > Arthropoda > Insecta > Orthoptera > Acrididae > Schistocerca > Schistocerca americana. Next base: position 137,243,491 of record NC_060123.1, read on the forward strand.
ATACACACTCGCGCCACCGTCCACCGTCGTTTCAACCCTTTGACGGGAAAATCGAGCCTTGAGCCTGCTGCAAAGCCCGATTAGGGAAGCTCTTTGTGGTGTACAATGTCTGCGTCGATGAGCAGCAGCAAGCCTTCCTGTTAGACAATATGGGCCCCGCAGTGTACTAGCTTTTACAACGGTACACACCGAGCTAGAACCGCACTTAGTACTGTATGCTTCCTTACTTGGCTGACTGTTTCGACGCTCAATATACGTTGCAGCAGCGCAACACAAACTTTTAGCTGCTAAAATCTACATACCGAAACAATGCGGAACGGATAGCTAGCCTCAGGGTCTCTCCAGGAACAACAGTTTCAGTGTTCCAACGAGCAATGCAATCTCTCTTACGCATCAGCTCTAATCAGAGATCCTGGCTGAATGCCTCACAACAACCGGTCTCTGCGCAGGTTGGACAAAGTCCATTCCAGGATACGTCGTTTAAAACCATTACCAACCTACAAGCAGTGTTTTGTTAGCCGTGCATACCATCAATGCCGTTTGTGCAAGGCAAAGTATACAGCCTGTGGTAAGACTGGACATTAGGCCATAGTCTCTCGCTGTTCCAGTCAAGCGCCCCTGTACTGGTTCCAGGGCAACACCGAGGAGGATCTTCCCTATCCTAGCTTTCCAGATGTAGCGTTTGTACAGATCATCTGTCTCTATAGGTCATATGGAAAACAGACCAGTCATCTTACAGACTGATAACAGGTCTTTGGCTACAATCATCGACTGGACCACATAGCAAGCTTTCAGGACGCCTGTACTGCACCCTTTTGAGACCAAGTGACATAGTTTTAGTAGCGACCCCATTTCCACTGCAGGATGCTTCCCATGGCGCCACAGTAACCCTGGCTTGAATTTTACTGATGGCAGCCACAGAGTCATCCAGTCTGCTTGGCATCGATTCGTTTAACGCCTCGGTGCGCGATGTTCTCGACATTACCGAAGCTGTCCATGCAGTGGACCTATGCCCCTACAACACTGAACTCTTGGTGAAATTCTGATCAGTGTTCCAGAAGCCGTCAGCACGTGTTTCCGGATTCCAGGCATACATCCTGCTCTTACTAACTACAGTCCCGAAGTTTTTCTTTTTAAGTCCCACAGCGTAACGTTTGCACTCCCAGATAAGTTTCACTAGGAATTGCAACACCCGAAGGAAGATAGCGTCCCATCGCAGTCACGCATAGTCATCGTGGTTGTGGAAAAGTTTCAGGCGTCGTCTACATCTGTGGCTTCTTCAAGGTCGCTGTCTCTGCCCAACCCGTGGTCATCGGACATCCCATTAGCAAGATCGAGGACATTGTTTTCTCAGGAAGAGGGAAGGGATGTGGAATCAGGGAAACATTTGCCTAGATGAATGTACAACCACACTAAAACTGAAATTAAAAATATTTTGAATGTCAAATAAAACAACCTTCAGCCGTCTAAATTTCCAGTTGTCATTTTATTCGTGCAACCGGTACGTTAGGCCTTCTTCAGGCAGGTAGGAAAGATGCAAGCTCTGGTCCAGACAAAATATGAGCCAGCATTCAGGGATGGTATTTGTAGATATCTTTTTCGATGAAGGGATCGCTGTGTTAAGAAGAAATATACGGGTACCAGTCCATTAATATTGGCCCCTGTATCGACTTGACCAGAGGCTGCATCCTTCCTAGATGTCGGTCGGAGGGCCTGAAGATGGCGTAACGTAGCGCTGAAACTAGTTGCACAAATAAAATAACAACTGGAAATTTAGACGACTGAAGCTGTTTTGATTCGACTTTTTATTATTAACCACCAAACATCTGGTGCAAACATGGTTAACAACTTACTCTTTCAGCATAATTTTGGAGGATAGTTATAATTTAGAACTTCAGAAACTGTCAGCTGTACCAGATCGCTTGTCCTAAATTGTCGAGCTGCTTTTGGGTCGGGTCTGTCTTTCCGCTTCGCATTGCAGAGCGGGCCCCAATAACGTATACTAACATGTAGGGTTCGAAGCGCACCAGCCAGCCGATGTGGCCGAACGGTTCTAGGCGCTTCAGTCTGTAACCGAGCGACCGCTACGGTCGCAGGTTCGAATCCTGCCTCGGGCATGGATGTGTGTGATGTCCTCAGGTTAGTTAGGTTTAAGTCCCATAGTGCTCAGAACCATTTGAACCTTTTTGAAGCATACTACTTCACTATATACCGCAGAATAACCGTAATTTGAAACTAGTGACGCTTGTATTACTGTAAATCAATAATGGGTGTGGTTTTTCTGACTGTTCATGTGCACATTTAAAGTGACCCACCTCACAGCAGTCATAATGGAAACAATACCGTACAGCGCGAAATATGGTTGACAGAAAATGAAAAGAAGTAAGACAATGTAAGTTGGTTCAAATAGCTCTATGCACATTGGGACTTAACATCTAAGGTCATCAGTCCCCTAGATTTAGAACTACTTAAACCTAACTAACCTAAGGACATCACATACACCCATGCCCGAGGCAGGATTCGAACCTGCGACCGTAGCAGCAGCGCGGTTCCAGACTGAAGCGCCTAGAACCGCTCGGCCACAACGGCCGGCAGGCAATGTAAGAAGACAGGCATAAATCTTTTTCGTAATAGAAACTCATCTGTAGTCTTCCTCTGAAGCACTCTTTCATTAAAATCATAAATGTAACTGGAGTGACTTTTCTTGATGCAGATAATGTTTATATCATGCCCGTAGCTCTTGGAGTCCTACAGTGTCTATTGTTTCTCTAGTTAGCGCTCAGATGTAAGATACGCAAATCGTTGCTGTCTGGCGCTATCAGAAATCTACAAAAGCAGACACGTGTATTGTTGTTCCACAAACAGAAGCTCGTCTGAGACATTGCGAAAGGAACAAAATGAAGGTGACTTTGCTAAGCAGGTAGGGAGGGAGTTGTGTCTTTTTTCGAGCCCCGGCGGAGGCATTACTAAAGGCGGTGTGCTCTGATCGCACCCGCCGATACGCCGCCCGGTGGCAGGCCGTAGACCGCCTTCAATCAGCGCGCGAGCCGGAAGGGCGGGGGACCGCGACTTGTCTGCGGGTAGCGATATCGTAATCAGTAAGCGCCGCACGCGATTTGAAAATCTAAGCGAGTTCTTGCGGGCGCGCGGCCAATGCATTCAGCGGACAGATCCGCGTCAGTAATGAAGGCGCAAGTCCATCACAAGTGCCGCATACCTGTTGCTGGGTAAAGTGGGCGTTGAGCTTTGTCCGCGTGCAGTGGATTAAGCTTCCAGCAGGTTGCATAAGTGAGCTCGTAGTAACGACAGAATTTCATGCTGAGTCGGGAACTTTTTTTTTTCTTTTTTTTTCCCAGATGAGTTGCAGTCTTCAGCCCGATGACTGGTTTGATACACCTCTCCTCGCTAGCGTCTGCATCTCTTCATACCTACTTCAATCAGCATCAATTTGAGCCTTGGTCTCCCTTTACAAGTTTTACCACCCACGATTTGCTCAGTTATCAAGCCGACATTTCCTCGATGCCTCAGGATGTGTCCTCCAACCGTTCCTGTGTTTAAGTTAAATTGTGCCACTAATTTTTTTTCTTCCCAAATCTATCAATTACCTCTTACTTAGGTATACGATCTACCCACCTAATCTTCCGATTTCTTCAATGGTTCAAATGGCTCTGAGCACTATGGGACTCAACTGCTGAGGTCATTAGTCCCCTAGAACTTAGAACTAGTTAAACCTAACTAACCTAAGGACATCACAAACATCCATGCCCGAGGCAGGATTCGAACCTGCGACCGTAGCGGTCTTGCGGTTCCAGGCTGCAGCGCCTTTAACCGCACGGCCACTTCGGCCGGCCCGATTTCTTCTGTGCCACAATATTTTCAAAGTTTTTTTTTTCGACTATAGTTCCATGATAACTTGCGAATACGATTAAAGGACCTGGCACCTAATTCGGAATGGTCTACATCTACTTCTATACCCCACAAGCCACGTTACGGCCTGTGGCGGAGGGTACTTGTGCGGAGGGGTGTATCGATGTCACTTCCCCCTTCACCTGTTACATTCGCGTAAAGCATCCAAGTCAGCCCGAATTTCTCTAATTTCATCTTCAGGGTCCTTTTGAGAGATATAAGTAGGAGGAAGCAATATATCAGTTGACTCTTCTGGGAAAACACACTCTTGGAAATTTAACGTTACACCTTAATGTGACGCAGGACACCTCTCATGCAGCGCCTACATCTGCATTTACATAGATACACCACAAGCCACCGTACGGTGCTTGGCGGAAGGTACCCTGTACCACTACTACTCATTTCCTTTCCTGCTCCACTCACAAATAGAGCGAGGGGAAAATGACTGTTATATGCTCCGTATGAGCCCTAATTTCTCGTCTCTTATCTTCGTGGTATTACACGGGGTGTATGTTGGCGACAGTAGAATCGTTCGGCAGTTAGTTTCAAGCGCCAGTTCTTTAAATTTTCTGAATAGTGTTCCTCGAAGAGAACGTCCCTTTCCTCCAGGGCGTCCGCCCCGATATCTGAGTGGTTAGCGCGGCGGTCTGTCACGCCAAGGGGCCCGGGTTCGATTCCCGGCTGGGTCGGAGATTTTCTCCCCTCAGGGAATGGGTGTTGTGTTGTCCTCATTATCATTTCATCATCATCAGTGGAAGGCAACGGGAAACCACCACTGGAATCACTTCCCTAGACGCTCATGCGGTGGACCTCTCTGACGAGGCTTCCCCCATGACGACACCTGCCGTAAGGCAGAACACAAAGTATTTCCCTCCAGGGATTGCCATTTGAGTTCTCGAAACATCTCCGTAAAACTTATGAGTTCTTCGAATCTACCAGTGACAAATCTGGCAGCCTGCTCCTGAATTGCTTCGATGTCCTGTATTACTCCGAGCTGCTACTGATCCCAAACCCTAGAGCAGTACTCAAGATTTGATCGGACCGGCATTCTATGTAGGGTCTCCTTTACTGATGAACCCACTTTCCTAAAATTCTGACAATAAACCGGGGTCGACCATTCCCGTTTCCTACCACAGTCCACACGTGCTCATCAGATTTCATATCGTTTTGCAGCGTTACTCCCAGATCTTTAAACGACGTGATTGTGTCAAGCAGGATAGCACTACTACTGCTTTATTCGAACACTGTGGGTTTGTTTTTCCTACTCATCCGTATTAACTTAGATTCTCCTAGATTTAGGGCTAACTATCATTCATCTCACTAACTATAAATTTGTGTAGGTGATATTGTACTCTCCTACAGTCACTCAACTCAGACACTTTGTCTTACACCACAGCGTCATCAGCAAACAACCTCAGTTTGCTGCCCAGACTGTCCATCAAATTATTTTTGTATACACCGAACAACAGCTGTCCTACCACACTTCACTGGGGCTCGCCTATCGCCTGGCAATAACCGTTTCTCTGATGAAACTCGCCGTCTGGATCAACATACTTGGTTCCATAACTTCAAAAATCTTTGAACCACTCACATACCTGCGAAATTATCCCAGCCTGCAATGGGGTACCGTGTCAAATGCTTTCCGGAAATCTAGAAATACGGAATCTGCCTGTTGCCCTTCGCTTATAGTTCGCAGTATACCATGTGAGAATAGGGCAAGCTGAGTTTCGCACACGCGATCATTCTAAAACCATGCTGATTCGTGGACATAAGGCCTCAAGAGAATTTTCTATATCCGAACAGAGAATATGTTCAAAGATTCCGCAGCAAACCGAAGTCGGGGGTATTGGTCTGTAATTTTACGGGTCCGTTCTTTTATCCGTCTTAGATACTGGAGTCACTTGCGCTTTTTTCCATTCTCTTGGGACTTTACACTGGGAGAATGGTTCGCGATAAATGCAATCTGGGTAAGAGGCCAGCCAGTGCTGCAGACTACTAAAACCAAATAGGGATTCCACCCTGACCTGGTCACTTATTTGCTTTCATCTGTTTCTCTAAGCCAGTGATACTTGTTACTATGTCGTCCACACGGGAATTTGTTCAATAATGTTTAGATGACGGTATGTTTATAAGGTTCTCCTGCGTGAACGATTTCTTGAACGTGAAATTTAAAACTTCGACTTTGTTTTTTACTATCTACAACAACCATATGAGACTGGTCAACAGCGGACTAGATGGAAGCCTTAGACCCGCTAAGCGGTTTTATGTTGGTAAAGAATTTTCTCGGGTTCTTTACCAGATTTGTTGCTAAGGTATGGCGACGGTGGTTCCCACTGGAGTTGGCTGAGCACCTCCGTGACGCTCTCACACTTGCTAAATGAACCCGTAACGAAACTTTCTGCTCTTCTTTGAATCTTTTCTACCTCCTGTATCAGTCCTATTTGGTCGCATCCCACACTGACGAGCAGTATTCACCTACTGCTCGAACGAGTGTTTTGTAAGCTACTTCCTTTGTTGACGAGCTACATTTACTGAATATTGTTCCAAGCTGTAACTTCCTGCTTGGCCCCTCGCACTCCACCAGTTCTGTCACGCCCTCATTCAAGTAGGATAGCTGTTGCTGTGTGTGGTTTTGTGGTGCTCAACAGCGTGTTTTTTAGCACCGTTCTGTCCCTTCCTTGATTACGCCGACCTCGACGAGAATTTTAAATGCAGCTTTCCACTGTTTACATGTTTTAAGTCAGTGTAATGGTGTAGTTGTTTCTGTACTAGAAAGGTGGATATGAGAGCATTCCAGTGACCGTACGTCTAATGACTAACTACGCAGTCGTCAATTGCTGTGTGTGACACCAGATAGAGGGACCACAGTGAAAACAATCTGTGGAGTAAAATGTAGAAAAGGTGAGCAACCATGATACCCGGAAGCACTTTCTCGCTATTCTGTTTGTAAGTAAACACTCCAACGATATCTCTGTCCAGCATCGCCCGCCACAGAGCATGGAGATTAACACGGATACTGGAATGATATAACATTTGATGTCCACAGCATGGAGAAAGGTGACCTGCCCCGATGACTCGCGACACACACTGGTGCACGCGGATGGCTGGAACGAGAACGTGGAAACTTAGAAGCAGTGATGCCTCACACTTGGCTACAGGGCACTGATCAGGTACAAGGGACTTCAAAAATAAAGTAACACATTGTTTTCACAGGCCAAGTAACTTTTATTGAATGCTGCCCAAGACACCAAACTGACACAGATATACGACACTATTTTTCAGCATAGTTAATACGGGTCGGAACTTTCTGTGGTGTCACCGCCAGACACCACACTTGCTAGGTGGTAGCTTAAATCGGCCGCGGTCCATTTAAGTACATGTCGGACCCGCGTGTCGCCACTGTGTGATCGCAGACCTAGCGCCACCACAAGGCAGGTCTTGAGATACGATAGAGCACTCGCCCCCAGTGGTACGACGACATTGCTAGCGACAATACGGACGAAGCCTTCCTCTCATTTGCAGAGAGTCAGTTAGAATAGCCTTCTGCTAAGTCCATGGCTACGACCTAGCAAGGCGCCAATTGTAACAGTGCATGTATCGTGCGAGTCTCATTTGTATAGTCAAGAGAGATGTATCACAAGGAGTGAATAAAGTTAAGTATATTCCAGCTACGTACTTTTCTTGCTACCATTCAATAGTTATCCTGTTCCAGACTTCACGCCCGTCTGCGTTAGATAGCGTGCCTATCGGCCCCCTCAAAATAACACTGTGTCGGCACTTCTGTCGACACATCACTTTCTACCAATCGTTCGGTTCGTCGTATGACAGAAATCCGCTCTTTCATCACGGAAGCGCTCGAGAATTCTCTTCCTTGGGAAACCTTTTTCCCCCCAGATGTTCTTTCAGCCTGCCGAAATGATGAAAACTGCGTGGTGCTGGTTCTGGACTATATGGAGTATCAGCACCGCCCACAAGAATCATACTATTCCGCGTGTTTCAGCTTGGGAGTGCGTTTCCAGTTGCTGCGCCATTCCACTCCCACACAGTGATACACCTGTTATCTATACCGCTGCAGAGCTGTGTCTGCAGGAAACTCGGAACGCGGACACTCTTCTGATTCCGCGCCACTCTTGACATGCAGTGGGCTTAGCGTGGAGCGACATGTGTGACACAGTTTGTGAAGTAGTTTATAGAGGAGCATTCATGTGGAAAAGGTTTTCATGGCATGTGATGGGATCCCCAGTGCATGCCTCGTCGTCTCTCAGTGGCAAACGTTTCATAAACCTAATGTCATCTCACGTGCATCTGTTTGATCAGCGGCAGTGAACGCTGGCGAACTCTAGCAAGGCGATGCACCACTCCATCACTTCCTGAGGGATCCGAATGGTTTAAGATAAACTTAACCGAGGTGATAGCGCTGCTGTCGCTCCCAGACCACATTATCTCAGTCCTACTAAGGAGAGAAGTAACCCAATTCAGAGAGCTAAAGCAAAATAAAAATTATTTAAAAAGTAGACGAGTCGGCACTGCCACTGAGGGAGGTCATTTCATGTTTGAAGATTAATGGTTCTAAAATACGAGAATGAAGGTGAGAGCCAGAATCCTTAGCAAGATCACTAGTAGCATGCGGGGCTTACGACCACAAACACTGAGAACGACGACACTAGTGACATGTTACAGTATTGCAGAGTATGCTTTCCCACTGTGGTGCAAATATACCCACACAAACATAGTTCATCATCATCAGTTTTCAGCTATATTTGCCGGTATTCTGTATCTCCATTTCCTGCGATCCATTGTTGCTGTATGTACTGCCTTCCATCACATCATCCCGTGTATGAATTATCTTCCTCAGTTGCCTCTTCTTCCGATCCACATACGCTTCTAACACTATTTTCATTAGCTCTTCTTGTTTCTTAACACATGTCTAATTCAGTTTTGTTTCCTTTTTTTCTATTACATTCAGTAACTCTCTTCCCTCTTTGCAAAAACTAACGTGGTTGACAAGGTGCCAACCTAAATGTGAAGGATTGTTGAAACTTGTGTGAAAGCTACGCCACTTGAAAGACTCCAGCAGCCTGCAGACATAGCGCCACCAGATATTAGTAGTGAAGTAGCTGCCAATGCGGAGAGAACAAATCAGGCTTATTAGGAAACCCATCTCTTACATGAGCGCGCACCAGCACTCCCAAGGCTGAGGTCCAGAAGAAGTTTCCTCAAGACCACATCAGTCTTGAAAACAGCAAAAAATTGTGGACTTCTCTATTTAAACATAACTCTAGCCGTCCTCTCTCTTCGAAAATCGAGCCACCTGGTCATAAACGGAACTGGATCTTGTGAAAGTCACTCAGAAGTCTTCGTTCTGGCGTTGGAAGGTCCAAAAGCAGCCTCCAGTGGATACCATCAACTGTGACTGCGGGGAACCACAGACCACGGCGCACCTTCTGGATGTCCAGCATAATGCACAGAAGAATATTTTCTGCTTGCGGCTCCGAGCACAATTGTAGTTACGACATTTTAGTCAACCGCGGTGTAACTTGGTTATTCTCTCTTTCATTTGCTATTGAAAGCAGTAACGTTATATTTTATATTTTCTAATGAGTAAATATAAAATAACGGACCTAAAGCCGACAGAAGCACTGGTCAGTGAGGAAACAAAGGGTGTAACAGACAATTATGACTAGCAGCTTGGCGAAAAGCTAAACATTTGTTGACACAATGTAAGCATTTTCAGTCGAACCCCGGACCGTCTTCCGTGAAAGTTGGACTTTCAACAAACAGTGCACCGTTCAACGGAAAGCTCATTTAACCCAGGGGCCTCCGAGACAGTGGCGAGGAGTACAGCAGCCATTTACCAATGCAGGTGCTTACCTAGACCTGTACTGTCCCCATGAACATAATATGAACGTCGCGTCATTTCACCCATGTGCTCCAGAACGATCACTGGAAAACTCCAAGCCGACTTCATTGCACCCACGGAACATATCTGTTGTCAGATATGTTCCCTGGCTACAAAAAAAGCGCGCTCGCTCTTTCATTCTACTGGGTTTTAATAATTTCACATTTGCATTTACAAGGAACTCCTTGAGTGTGATTTCGCAACTTCAGTCTTTACTAAGGCTGATCTGAAAGTGTTTTGTTAACAACTCAGTCAGGAAAAATGTACACCAGGAGGGCCACAGAAAATGAACGTTCGGTAGATGCAGAGATCAACCTTCTGTGGGATGTATGTGTTACACACCACAAAATGGAAATCGTCAACATTCAGGACATATTAAAAACAATCCATTAACTTTCACCATGAACACTGAAGGAAAAATGACTCGCCACAGTGATCATAAAGGTTCGTGCCATGATTGAAGACGATCTCCTTGGGAGTCACAAACAGTGGAGGACGTTCAGCTAGGTATCCACTCTTAGTGAATGCATGTAAAATCATATTGTTGTAACGGGATGATGAGAACTGATGGAATGTAGTGGCACGCAACTGAATGCGGAACAGTCTGTCGTGGAGCTTATTGTCAAACTGGCTAACCCTTAACGCGTAGCTGCAGATAATGCGATAATATGTTTTATAGGCAAGGAAAGCGGCTAAATTTGTCCAGTCGTTCCAGATGCTATAAATTGCAGTGTCACACGCTTTTCAGGAGGGATAGTCCACTCTAAAGGTGTGTGATTTTTATATGTAGACAGGAATGAAGGAAAAGCAGTTATTTTGACCAGCTACTGGACAAAAGCAGTGCTCATACCATGGTTATATTTCTCTTACGCTCATTTTCCCCACTCTTGCTTGCTGTGACGTGAATATTCCTTACCCCCTTGCAAGATGACGCACATGAGAAAGAATCGTAGGGGCAAAGCACCTCCGACTTCTCAGATCACACCAAATAACTTTCCAGCTGATTTACCATTCACATTAACTCGATATACGAATGTGTTAAGGCACTGATTTTTGTTGCCCTGATGCAACTATTTTGGTAACTCTGATTCCCAGGATTCCTTTCATACGCATTTCCCCTTCAAGTTCTGATTCATCAGAGTTGAAAACAAATTCTATACTGAACGATGGAATATGTTTATCTCGCCGGCCGCTGTGGCCGAGCTGTTCTAGGCACTTCAGTCAGGGACCACGCTGCTGCTACGGTCGCAGGTTCGAATCCTGCCTCGGACATGGATGTGTGTGATGTCCATAGGTTAGTTAGGTTTAAGTACTTCTAAGTCTATGGGGCTGATGACCTCAGATGTTAAGTCCCCTAGTGCTCAGAGCCTTTTGAATCATATGTTTATCTCATCTACAAATTTTCAGGAAGCTTCCGCAGTTTTTTGTGCACCGTCAAGTTGACAAATTGTTTGTAATTTCGTTATCTTATGTCTTCTAATTCTGTAGTACTGTTTGAAGTTATGGAAGCATGTACTGCTTCCCTTGAAATCACTGTTCTCTATGTAGCGCATTGTGATACACATCCTATAAAGTGTATCGAGGAACGTTGAAACGTACAAATACTAGTTTTCGTAACAAGTGCGCCTTGTCCTCCCTTGATTGTCCGTACTTTTCCTTGCGCACTACACGGTCATATTGCTGCGAAATTATTCTATATCTGTTCATAAATGTTTTTTGATTATGCTGTGGATGTCCTTCCATGTAACTAATTATGTTTTGTATCCGCTCTTTCGTCAACCATTGTCGTTTAGAACGTTTCACTGGAAACGGGATTTGTGGCTCCCTGTGTGACAAGAATGATGAACTACGTGGCTCGACGTCTGTTTCAATATCACTTAAGCAGATACCGTCATCATTGTACTCCTCTTGTACATGGTCTGCACAGTCGAGCGTATACGACAACACACCTTCCACTGGCTCATCTTGTAGAAACGCTAAGATTTCATCCGGCACTTCTTTCTAACTTTGTTAAATTTCTTTGTTTCCTTTCTGACGTAATGTCAACTTCGGCAAATGTTGTTGTAAATACAATACAATGACTGATTTTTTTATCGTTGCGTTTGGTCTGATTTGTAACAACACCACTAGCACTGTAGCACTGTTGAGAGCTACTCTTCTACTAAGCGGCTCAGCTATGCTCCGTAAGCTCACATTACGCACATTGTTAGATGCTAGTCCCACCCCTGTTGCTATTAGCAGCCAATACTGTGGCTGCATGGTAGACAATGTGCGATCGTCGAATGCCCCTAACATCATTGGCCTTTTGCGACGTAGCACTCAACGTCTTCCTTGTTATATGACGAATAAGGGAAGAGTTTACATCGCAGCAACTTCTATTCTGTGGTAACGTACATCATTTCAAGCAGATATTTAGCATCTTGTTAAGTAACATTTCGGTTGTGGCTTTCGTGAGTCTACTGGTAAGAACATTTTGTTGTATGATATCGCTTCTTTAGCGACTCGTGGCTCTGTAGTATTTCCATTCGTCAATCTCCAAACGTCGATTGCAAACATATGCAGAGTTTTACAGATAAATGACCTTAATAGATGACACACCTGCATATTTTAAAATCATTTGCAGTCACCTTCAGTCCTTCGTGACAGGCTACTTCCGTTGAACGCCAGATTTGCACCTTTAGATCCAGCTGCAATCCGTCTCCGTATCTTGTGTTCTGCTGTTGCGTGAGCGGTCACGGATCTCGATAAATTCCGCGCGCTCCTGGTGTCCCGTGGCAGCTGTGCGGTGACAGGTCGCCGCCGTCAACACGGAGAACAGGAATGCTACCCACTACTAGGTATCCCTAGTTGAGGTTCTACTGATTGTTACCAGTGTAATATGAAGGTTTTCTTCGGAACAATTTTATAATTTCCATTTTTGATTCTGTTTAATTACATTATCTATCTATCAAAAGTATGCGGACACCTCCGTGTAATGCGTAACTCACCATTAAATGTCTCTAGAGGCGGACCTGCCGGTAAAAAAGGAAGGCGGGGAGTACTGTGTTGTCAGTAGTATGCGTCGGTTAGCAGAGCTCAGTGATTTCAACGTAGACTAGTCGTTCGATGTCAACTGAGTAACGGTTCGGTCAGGGACGTTTCAACCCCTCTAAAGCTGTACAAGTCGACGGCTGGTGATGTGGCAGAAGTGGAAAGGCGAAGGAACAACTGTAGATAAACCAAGACCAGGCAACCTCATGTACTCAAAATGGCTCTGAGCACTATGGGACTCAACTGCTGAGGTCATTAGTCCCCTAGAACTTAGAACTAGTTAAACCTAACTAACCTAAGGACATCACAAACATCCATGCCCGAGGCAGGATTCGAACCTGCGACCGTAGCGGTCTCGCGGGTCCAGACTGCAGCGCCTTTAACCGCACGGCCACTTCGGCCGGCCATCTCATGTACTGACGGGCAGGAATCACAGAGCATTGCGAAGGGTAGCCGTAAAAAAAGTCGCTTGAAATCAGCGAAAGGTGTCCGTCGTGGGTTCCAGTGTGCTACCAGCAGTGCAGCTAGCACAATTAGTGTGGGTAGGAAGTTGAAGAGAATGAGGTACAGTGGTTGAGCACTTCCTCATAAGCCACAGGTTGCTGCAGTCAGTGCTACATGACGCTTGAGGTAGTGCAAAGTGGGGCGCCACTGGACAGTGGATGGCTAGAAACCTGTGGTTCGAACTGATAAACCACGCTATAGCCTGAGGCAATCGGACGGGATGGTGTTTAGCGAATACCTCGAGAACGTTACCAGCTCTCAACTGTAACGGCAACAGCGAGATTCGCAGTAGGTGCTGTTACGGTATGGGGATTTTTCTCATGATTATGGTGTGGTCGCCCTACTGTGATTAATAAAACGCTAAATGCGGATTGATAACACATTTTAAAGCATTGTGTCCTGTGTAGAGGAAAGGAACATATGGGAGGCGATGATTGTATCAGAACGACAATACGTTAATCAGCTCCTGTGTCGCAATGTTTTGTGAACAATAGCGTTCCTCAACGGACGACAGGTATGTCCATAATAGCGACCTGACGCAATGCAACACCTTTGGGATGAGTTAAAACGTTGAATTCGCTCCAGATTTCAGCGTGCAGCATCGCTACCTTCTCTGGTTTCGAGTCTTGAGAAAGAATGGACTGACAGTCAGACAACTCATTGAAAGTGTCTCCAGACGATTTCAGGCCGTCATAAAAGCGAAGCTTGGCCACATCCTATATTAATGTCCAGCAACAGGTGTCCTGGTAGTCATGGTAAGACAACGTGCATTAAGTGTGCCCGCAGAGGCTACTTGTGTTATTTGCGAATGTCTTGTTTATTAAGTAATGGGATCTTTATTATGAACGTTGTGTAGTTTCCCCCGGCGGACTGGCGCCCGTTTCAGGAAATTCACTCGTTTCTCGTCGCGGGTAAGACGTTGAAAACAGGCCGGTCGAGACTGTTGATCACACCCCTGCGTATCACGCCCACGCCACAGGTTTCATTATAAAATCCAAATGTGTTTAGTCGAGTGCAATGGCACAGTCCGATACCACTGTTATTATTCACTGAAGTAACTACGTCAGTATTATGGCGGAAGCCTATTAGTTTCTTCTTTTCTAAATTGTTGCTCACGAATGTTCGAATTGTTATTTGTACTAGAATACTGTCGGCTCTAGACAGGACTCCATTTCTAAATGGTTTGACTTCCGATGGGACGACCCTAGGGTTAAAAAATGGTTCAAATGGCTCTGAGCGTTATGGGACTTAACATCTGAGGTCATCAGTCCCCTACAACTTAGAACTAATTAAACCTAACTAACCTAAGGACATCACACACATCCATACCCGAGGCAGAATTCGAGCCTGCGACCGTAGCGGTCGCGCGGTTCCAGACTGAAGAGCCTAGAATCGCTCGGCCATCCGGCCGGCCGAACCTAGGGAAGGAAAGTATCGATATCAGCCGAAGTAAACCATGTCGACTCGTGGAATAGGACTTAAATGTGAAAAAATTGCTACTGAATCTACAGAAATCTCAAGACAAACTGAGGGAGGTAGTACACCATTTAAAGCTCTGAACACGATTTCGATTGTAGCGGGTTTCGAATACCCGTCTAGAATCGAAATGTAGGTTTTCTGTGGTTTTTCCTGTAACGAATAAGGAAAATCCTGGGGTTGTTTCTTTGAAGAGGACACGGCAATATCCGTACCCCACGAGGGTCCAGTCTGAAAAAAAAAGTAAGATTAGGGTTTCACACCTCTATATCGACGAATTCGTTAGATATGTAGCCCAAGCTCTAGTTGGGCGATGATGGGGGAAAGGAAACCTGTCTTGTCCTTCTGAAAGGAACTCTCCCGTCATTCGTTTTGACCGATTCAGTGAAAACGTGTCAAACGGAAATAGGGATGGTCGCAAAAGTGATACGAACCTTGCTACTCCCCATTGCAAGCCCAGGGCCATAACTGTGCTCTGTTTCCAATGATCTCGACGTCTTCGATTAACAGATAATCTCCGGTTATCCATTTTCCACTTGTCTCAATCTGAGGAAGGAAAAAAAATGCTCGTACTACGAATGTAAAACTTGAGTCCGTATATCCGTAACTCGTTTCATAAAACTTTGAAGAGGACACGGCAATATCCGTACCCCACGAGGGTCCAGTCTGAAAAAAAAAGTAAGATTAGGGTTTCACACCTCAATATCGACGAATTCGTTAGATATGTAGCCCAAGCTCTAGTTGGGCGATGATGGGGGAAAGGAAACCTGTCTTGTTCTTCTGAAAGGAACTCTCCCGTCATTCGTTTTGACCGATTCAGTGAAAACGTGTCAAACGGAAATAGGGATGGTCGCAAAAGTGATACGAACCTTGCTACTCCCCATTGCAAGCCCAGGACCTTAACTGTGCTCTGTTTCCAATGATCTCGACGTCTTCGATTAACAGATAATCTCCGGTTATCCATTTTCCACTTGTCTCAATCTGAGGAAGGAAAAAAAAATGCTCGTACTACGAATGTAAAACTTGAGTCCGCATGTCCGTAACTCGTTTCATAAAACTAGAACGATAATTGGGGCATGATGACATGAGAATCACATAAAAATTCTGAGTAGTACTTGACGATCTAAATCTATATTTGTATTCCGCAAAGCCA
The DNA here is from genome assembly GCF_021461395.2 of Schistocerca americana. NCBI lineage: Eukaryota > Metazoa > Arthropoda > Insecta > Orthoptera > Acrididae > Schistocerca > Schistocerca americana. Next base: position 137,259,459 of record NC_060123.1, read on the forward strand.
CTGTACAGTGCATGGCTGAGGGAAAATCGTATAAATGTTATCGACTTACTTTAGCATCCCACAGAGTGAGGGGAATATGAGTGTCCACACGCCTCAGCACGTGCTCTAATATCCTATCTTATTCTCAAGAGCTGTGTGCAATGTGTACGTTGGTGGCAGCGTGATGGTCACAGTCCTCCTCCCATACACGTTGTTTAAGTTTACAAAACAGTGTTTCAAGCGAACTACACCTTTCTTCGAGGTACGCAGATTGAAGCTGCCCGAGAATTTATGTTATACTTTTGTGTGGGCTACATCGATGTGTTAGGATCGTAGAATTGCGACTCCGAATTCGTTCAATGTTTCTTGTCTACCTTATAAGGACCGCTATTATACAGATTTCGTCGTACTACCATCTTTTACCAGATGAGAAATTGATGTTAATGAGAAGTAATATGAATAGAAACAAAGACGTAAAAAATGAAATCCTAAGAGACAGCAGTTTGTATTTTGTGTTTCAGGAAAGATGTCAGCATTCGAAATTGGTTCTCAAGTATGTGAATCGCTCGGAGACGTTTTCGGTTATAGGACCTATTACGCTGTCCTGAGCGGTGAGTGTTCATCGGAGGGAGACAAATATATAGTCATCAGTGTCCCGTGCAAGTATGATACGAGCGCTGATGTTCTCTACAGATGAATGATCTGACGGTAGAGCGAGTAACAATCTGCAACTGTTTGATGGTATAGCGTAAGAGCAATTGTACTCGTTTACTGACTGTAGGAGGAAAAAAGATGACTTGGACGAATGTTTGTTTGGCGTGATGAATGACAGCTTGCTCTAAATGTGGAAAAATCAAAGTTAGCACAGATGATCAGGAAAAACAATTTTGTAATCTTCGAATGGTGGTTTAGTTGTTTGCTAAGTGACATAGTGACATCCATCAAATAACTGTGTGTCACTGTAGAAAGCGACATAAAATAGAACAAGCACGTAAGGTCGTTTTTAAGGAAGGCGAATGGTCGACTTCGGTTTGTTGAGAGAACTCCAGAAAGGCTTAGTTCATAAGTAAAGAAGGGCACATGCTGGAAATTTGTGCTACTGGTTGAGTGTTTGCGATCCACACTAGGTAGGATAAAAAGAAGACATAGAAGCAATTTAGAGGCGTTCTGCTACATTTGTTACCAGTATGTTTGATCAACACGTGGCTATTACGTAAATGTTGCTGAACTCCAGTGGAAATCCCTGGAGGAAAGTAAACGTTGTTTTCACGAACCAATACTACGAAAATTCAGAGAACTGGCATTTGCGACAGATGGCAGAACAAGTCTACTGCTAGCAAAGTATGTCTCGTGTAAGGGCCATGAAGACAAGAGAAAACAGGGCACGTATGTCCCCAACCCCATTTGAGAGTGTAACTGGAAAGATTGGCAGTGGCACAAGGTACCCTCCACCGTGCACCCTAAGGTGGCTTGCGAAGTATGTATGTAGATGCAGAAGACTAAAGTAGCACCAATCAATCAAATGACATACAAAAAGTCGGTACAAACGTGGAAGACTGCATGCGTACGTGGCGCAACGCGTATTTCTTTTACCTACATATATATACAAGGACTTCGACAGACGGTGACGTAAACCTTTTAAATTTCAAGACCTTGGTTTAACGGAGATATTTTTACCCATTCCGGAAGGCAAACATAGACAATGCGAAAAAGAGCTTCCTCGGAAAGAATCCTGTAAATTACGCGTAGATGTTCATTAAACGGACGTGAAGGACAGGCCTGAAATGAGTTTTCCAGAAAACGGTCGCGTCGTAAAAGGTATCACATCGAGGTTAACGCCATGTAGGACGGCCTTTGGAGTTTGCCAACAACATTACAGCGAGTAACGGTATGTTCACCCATTAAAGATACTATTTCAGAGGTTCATTTTATAGGTGAAATTAACAACATGCAAAATTATTACCTGCCACAACTCGCATTAACGTTAACTTGTTAGTGGCTACTGTACTGTTAGTGACATGTACATATACGGACCTAATGTCGTACCTGTTTGATGAATGTTCCCAAGAAACTCTGATGTCGAAATTGTGAAAGTATCCGCAGATTTGGTGTTCAGGTGCCAAATTGGTTCCGGCAGTTTCTAAGAACCTGACATTGTCTTTCTATGCAAAGCGCAGTAAAACTAGCAGCTGTCTGATATCTCCAACACAAAAATTTGGCAATGAGAAATGAAACAATTAGTAACAGTAAAACGAGCTGAGCATATTTCGGCTTCACATGCAAGAGCTTTATAAAAGGTGAAGCAGCCATTTGCGCGTTGTCACGTGTCGGTTCGAGCAGCCAAAGAGGTGCCTAACGTCTTTTGGACTCGCCCTCAGGCCGTCTGGCTATCACTCTGTGGGATCGTGAGGGAGTTGAGGTTTCCTCCACCAGATCGGCGAAAACTGGCAGCTGTGACTGACGGTCAGATGGCACCTTCTCCTGGCCAAGATACTCAGAAGCGCCCAGATATCACACCATATCACACAGAAAGTAATATGAAAGTAATATGTATGCCCTTTTCTAATTATGCCACATAGTCTCCTGTACTCAGCACTCCACATTCTAAAATAGTCATTACATGAAGCCTGTCCAATACCTTCGGAGTGGCAGTTTCCCATAAAATATTCACTGAAGTAATGTGCTCAGATTTTTGTTTATTTTTTTATTTATTTAATTTTTTTGCTCACAAAAATCACAGGCCTATAACAGTAAAACTGCATCAGCTGGTAACAGTGTGTGAAGACCGTGAAGCCTAATAGGAAAGTTAAAATTTTATTAAACTGAAGATAATAGGAACGATTGGTTTGAATGATACTTAATTGAAAGATTGCGAAAGTGCACTGAATAATTCAAACAATGCTGAAAGTAGAGATAAAGTTTGGCGGAAAAAAATTAAGTAAATATTACCCCACAAAGTTAAATTTTGGATCCACTCTTACTTCCTACGTACCTATTCCATATGAACACATACATCCATCATAACTCAAGACCTGAAGTCTTATGGAAAGTATCACCTGTGTTAATATGATGAAAAAACACATCTGCTTCACTTGCCATTATCAATTTATTTTGATAACCAGTTTTGATTTGGTGCACAGATCATATTCAGATTGAAAATTACTGCTGAAAAACATATTTTCGTTTTAAAGGATAAGGATGCAAAAGAAACATCTACGTCTATACAAGTACTCTGCAACCCTCATTACGGTGTGTGGTGGATGATTCTTCGGGTACTACTGTCACTTATATGCAAAATTTCCAAACGAAGCAGCAGAAGAATGACTGTGGAGTAAATCTCCGCATGATATCTAACTTCTTTGATTTTCTCGTTGTGCTCATTTCGTGACATGTATGTGGGACAAAGTTCTTCGACTCAAACTACAGGAAGATAGAAACCAGTCTTTAATGCAGTTACCAAAAGACCACACTAGTCAACATATCGAAAGAAAATAGTGTAAGTGTGAAATTATACAGGGTGAGTCACTAACTATTGCCACCAAGAATAACTCCGAGAGTATGATAGTAGCTGAAAAGTTGGTGGTACAAAAGTTGTATGCGACGGCGGGGGTCGTAATATGACGCTGGTGTTTTATTGCTAGGCGGGATTGCGTCAGAGATATGAAGGTCAACTTTGTTTCCTTAAATGGGATGCTATAGTTTGGTACTTATTTTCTGATATGGGCTATCGAGACGAATCCAATGATGTGTAACGGTAAGGTCTTTGAAGGTCAACGAAGGTCAAAAAGGTAGCATAAATGTCGATTTACAGAAGGTGTTCGAAGTGATGACCATTGGTATCAATGCAGTGCTGCAATCTTCATATCATAGATTGAGTGGTATTCCTTATCACTTCGGCACTTATCGAAGAACATGCTCTGACAATTCTCTCTCGCATATCTTCAGGTGTAGTTGGCACATCTTTATAAACAATGTATTTTACCGATCCCCACAAGAAAAAATCCAGAGGCGTCAAGTCGGGCGAACGAACGGGCCACGACACATCTCTTCCGCGTCCAATCCAACGATTTGGGAATTGTCTCTGCAACTCGTTTCCAGCCATCAGCGAAAAAAGTGCCTGACACCCATCGTGTTGATACCACATTCTGTTCCTTGTTCCTAAAAGTATTTCTTCCAATAACAGACATAATGTTTCTTGCACGAATGTTGTGTACTTCCTAACATTAAGATTTCCTTCTGTAAGATAGGGGCCTATAATTCTGTCCTCCAGAATCCCACACATACATTCACTGACCACGGTTTTTGGTGTGTAACTTTCCGCAGCCAACATGGATTTTTAGATGCTCAATAATGCATGATATGCAAAGTAACATTTCTATGATTCGTGAATGTAGCCTCTCAGTAAACAAAATAAAATTAATAAAAGTGTCATCCCTCTGAATCTGAAGTTGAGCCCATCGGCATAATTCAGTGTGACGCATACAATCGGTACCAGATTTATGGCGATGAAGAAGACGAACAACACTACTCTGGCTCATGCCAGGTGCCGCCATACAAGTAGTAGGTTTGACGCGAACTAACACAAGGATCGCAAACCACAGTGGCAAGAGTACCATTTTCCTTTTCCTAGTTAGTAACTTTCCTTTGCCGGATGTGTTTCCGATGCGTTGAAGATCCAGTGGTTCTCAGTTTATCGTACACATATTTAAATGAACGACGTGTAGGGTGAGTACGTTGAGGGTAATTTTCAGCGTATAAGTCTGTAGCTCTCACTGAATGTCGTTGGCATTTTCCGTAAATGAGAAGCATATCGACTTGTTCTTCGATGGAATACATCATTCATATTCACTTGATTCGACGATACTAATCTTACCGTTCCCATTATTGTTGTATTGTGAAACCGTCGAATGGTGTTTACATGTCAATGGCACATTAGATGGATACGCCGTATTCGGCGAGTGTTTACTATTTGCACGATATACGAGAGAGAATTGTCAGAGCATGTGCTTCGATAAGTGACGAAGTGATAAGTGGTCGGCAATTTCGTAATACCATCGCAGGTGTTGTCAACGTCTGCGCTGGTGGCGCCACTGCTGCGCCCGTAGCGTAAACATTGCCACGAATCTCTCTGGATCTTCTCTGCATCGAGTGCTCTCGTCCATGCACCGCTAAGATTATATCCACCGTCACAGCTGAAGATATTCTCGCACATTCTTACTACTGGAGACTCTTTAGTTACAAAATCCCATTGTATAGAAGCCTGGGACAAAACTTTTGTTCCGTTAAATGGTATTTTATGTCTTTATGTGAGGCTTTGCTCAGCAACTGCAGATTTCCCCAGTTCTCGATTTTTAATATACCGTTGCTGTTATGCACAGCCGTCGGAGGCGATGCGGATAGACTGACGATGTAATTGCTTCGCCACTCACAAGTGATTTTATAAATCCCAGGGATTCTGACACTGAGACTGTCGTTAACAGGGCGTAGCATTTTCTTTTATCTTCTTAGGAGGTCAGAAAATATATCTTATATCTCGTCTTCCCACGACTATGCCGATTTTGCTGGATGTAGCGTGGCAGAAATGATGGAATAAAGTGGATGCCGAACATTTTCATGTTTCTCTTTCGTGGATAACGCTGATCATATTATGTGAGCCATAGCCGTTCTTTCGGTACTAATACTTGAGATAATTAATTTCGGAATCCAAGTTTTGCGTGTGAGAAACAGTTTTTGCTCTGTGGTTTTAAAAATACTGTCTTTTGCATTGGATGGTGAAAACTCCGGGCGTGGTAGCCTGAGTGGCCGAGACGCCCATTCAACGTTCTTCAAAAATGGCAACCTTCCTTCTTTCTCTATCCCGACAGTGGATTGCATGTTTGGGTGGGTACCGTTCATGTGTTCATGGGAGTTCTCAAGAGCCTCTAAGCCTTGGGGTCGTACCATAAACGTGTCGTCAATATGACAAGTACGTGAAAATTGATGAGGGGTAGAAAAATCCGATGCACGTCCCTCATTATGTCCCATTAAAGTGTTGGCCATTGCTGGAGACAAGAGAAAACCCATAGCCATTCCGCCCGTCTTTTCATAAAATTTGCCGCCATACAAGAAGTAGGTGGTCATTATTACATGTCGGAACAACTTTGTCGTTTCAGGATGAGAATGCCCTGCCAACACTTTTACTGTGACCTCCACATAAATTTTTGTAAGTAGTGAGACCACCTTCAGGCTGAGTAAAATATCGTTTGGACCAACTCTGATCCATTTTATTTTCTCTGTGAAGGTCTGAGAATTATTGATGTGATGTTCACAGCGGTCAGCTATCGGAGTCATCAACTTAGTTAAATATTTGGCCAGCCTTTAGTTAGGAGACCCAACAACACTAACAATTGGCCTCAGTTGAATACCTTCCCTGTGAACTGTAGGTAATCCGTACAGCCTTGGCGTCAAGAGTTCGTGCTCTAAGACTTCTGATGACATCCTGTGGTAGACAGAATTCTTTAGGAGCTCCACCATTTCTCTGCTGTATGACGCAGCTGGGTCCCGATATGGCATTTGTACGTGCTATTCTCCAACAACGATGCTACTTTGCTGTCATGTTCAGTGGTATTAAGAACAACCGTGGCATTTCTCTTGTCAGACGGAAGCACCACATGATCTTCATCTTTCCGCAATGCAAAACTTTGTTCTCAAAAACAAATTGTGGTGGCATACAGAACATATTATTTCTGTTAACGGATCATGACACATCATGGTAACAACAACAAATATAACTGTGGCACTACCGTACGCCACACCGTTGGATGAATGAACGTTTAACTAACTGGGCAAGTGTTTCAGACATTCTGGAAACTGGCACCTAAGTTTATCGCATCGTCCTTCACGCTTATATTGAGGGGTACTTAGTATAACTTCCCAGACAGTCTTCAAAAGGCATTCTATAGTAGGAGTTAAATAGCATCGCTGCACTTTGTCCCCTAAATCAGCAATTGCAAACAAATTTTTTATCTGTAATGGGCGTTCGTTAGATTAATTACGAGGAACAGTCTTTTGAATGCCAGACGTATTTATAATTCGTGTACAATCGAAGTTAGCTCTTGAAATCAGTTGAGGTAACTTATTCATTTCCTAGGCGCGTGTTAGAGATTTATTTGTTGAGCCAAGATGATTGTTCCGTTGTAAGGCAGATAGTACACTGCGCAATCCGATCCGATCGGTGAAGTATTAAAAAGCTGGTTATCTTCTGTCACCCGTTTCCTCAACAACGACACGATCATTTCCTAAAACGCTAAGGCACTGGACTTGCGTCCACGAGGTTGGCGGTCCAAATTCTCGCAATAAAATATTTAATTAGAATGGTAACCGGCTTCGGTCAGAAAGGACCATCTTCAGACCATTTACATCATGATTGTAGGTGGTAGCGGCGAAGGGAGCGGGTGTTGTGACTCCACGAACGTCGACTGCTCATTTGACGTTCATAATTTAGCCAGGTCGCTGTTTTCCTCCATGAGAAATGTTCTCAAAAAATTGTGATACAAACGTACGTTTTTCCATGGTTTCCTAAATCACACAGGGCAAACGTTCCCATGGCACCTCTAATATGGGCACGGATAATTTCTTCCTCCACCCTTCCACCGCCTTTAATGAAGTCGTGTTCAACGGCACGTTCTTTCCTTTCTTGACCGATTCATAAAATATTTTTAAAAGTATTTAGTAAGTGAGGAAGTCCACTACTGTACAACTACACGGCCGGCCGTAGTGGCCGAGCGGTTCTAGGCGCTACAGTCTGGAGCCGCGCGACCGCTACGGTCGCAGGTTCGAATCCTGCCTCGGGCATGGATGTGTGTGATGTCCTTAGGTTAGTTAGGTTTAAGTAGTTCTATGTTCTAGGGGACTGTTGACCTCAGAAGTTAAGTCCCATAGTGCTCAGAGCCATTTGAATCATTTTACAACTACACAATTAATGACAAATTGCTGGAAACGGGATCTACCACAAATATCTAGGAGTAACTATGCAGAGCGACCTTAAGTGACATGACTACATATAAAAAATAGTTGGAAAAGCAGATGCTAGACAGAGAGTCATAGGAATAATCTTAAGGAAATGTAGTTCATCGAGGAAAGAAGTGGCTTACAAGTCCCTTGTTCGACCGGTTCTTGAGTATCGTCCACCAATCTGGGACCTTTACCGGACATAACTGATAGAAGAGATAGAGAAGATCAAACGAAGCTGTTGCGCTTCGTCGCGGAGTCGTTTAGTCGGCACGAGGGGGTTACAGTGATGATCAACAAACTTCAGTGGCAGCAGGCGATACAAGAGAGGCATCACGGAGAGGTTTAGTATTGAAATTTGGCCAGAGTACTTTCCCGGAAGAGTCTTACAACGTATTACTTCCTCCCACACATATCTCGCGAAATGACCACGATGAGAAAATGCGAGAAATTAGAGCAGATACAGAGACTTGTCGACAATCGTTCTTCCCACGTTGCATTCGCGAGTGGAACAGGGAAATGGAACTAGGGGGGGGGGGGGGGGGGGGGGGAGTTCAGTTAATGCTACCAGAAGCATCCTCCACCACACATCGTCAGGTGACTTGCGGTGTGTTGATGCAGACGTAGACCGACGGTTTGCCTGTTTTCTTGGTTTTCTCTGTTCGGACTGGTGTATCATGTCCACCGCAGAACGAACACTGTCCCCCCGGTAGCCAGTCCCTACCAAAAAGCAGACTCTCTCCGAGGAGACCAGCTACGGAACGTCGCCTATAATAATTTCTCGTGTTATAAAGAAGCACCCACCCCCCTCCCTCTCCAAGCCCACCGCACGAGCGAAACATATGGCTGGCAGAAGAATACGGGCGATGCCCGATGTGAAAGCACGCCGACTGGTTCGAAAGTAGCGAAGGGAGTTTTTCTGAAGCGCCTTATGTGCCGCATGATTTAACGACCGGGCGAATCTCGCCGTTGAGAAACCGCGCGACTAACGAGTGGATTGCCGGCTGGCAGACGTCACGACGCCGTCCCCTGGCGGGCCGCCTCCCGCACAGGTGGCAACCCGACCCGACCCGGCCGCCGGCTGCTTCTTGTGCGGGATGAGACGCGGAAGAACCGCGCCTCTCCCACACATCACTTCGCCTACGTTCCCTTTACGCAGAAAGAGCACGTATCTTTTCCTTCAGCAGCTTTCTGTTTCACACATTAGCATGACAAATGTAAGTGGCACAACGTTCATCTGCAGACGTGAGTATTACCTTTTTAATTAATGAATTCATAGGCAGTGAATATTTTACAACATTTACTTGTCTGGTGTGAGAGCTTTTGGGAGATAAGGGCGCCACCAGACAATAACAGACTATCGCTGTCGAAGTCGACAGTAGTGAATGTGTTTGGGAAAGATGTTACGTGTGTAACTCAGAGTGCTACAATACACCTTACGTATGTAGTATATTTCTCAAAACCAGCTATCATCTTTGACAATGAGACCCAATTATAGTAGCCCTGTAGGCTAATATTCTGTAAGTTTTGTGCTTTCATTTATAGTTGTGAAACTGATTCGCTAAACAGTGATGGGAGAAGGAATCAACATTATTTTACTCTTGTTATAAAAGGAAGTCAAATGGAAACCGAACATCCACCACAAGGGGGCCGTGGACTGTTTCGATGCAATAGTAAGTAATCAACACGAGCGTTAAGACAGTTACATCTATACCTACATCTACATGGCTGCTCTGCAAATCAGACTTAAGTGCCAGGCGGGGAATTCATCGAACGAATTTCATAATAATTGTCTATTATTCCACTCTCGAACAACGCGCGGAAAGACGAACACCTATATCTTTCCATTCGAGTTCAGAATTTTCTTAATTTATTACGATGATCGTTTCTTCCTATGTAGGCCAGGGTCAATAAAATGTTTTCTTTAATGATGTCACCGCAAATCCTATATCATGTCCGTGACAATCTTTCACCTGCTCTGGATAATACAGAATGAGCTGCCCTTCTTTAAACTTTGCAGGTGTATTCCGCTAATCCTATCTGGTAAGGGTCCTACACCACTCAGCAGTACTACAAATGAGGACGAACAAGCCTAGTCTAGCCACTCTCTTTAGTGGATCTGTTGCGTCTTCTAAGCGTTCTCCCAATAAAAAACAGTCTTTGGTTCGCCTTCTCCACATGTGCTCGAGTCTCCCCTCGGGCATAGCTTGGGTGTGTGTGTTGTCCTTACTGTAAGTTAGTTCAAATTAGATTAAGTAATGTGTAAGCCTAGGGACCGATGACCTCAGCAGTTTGGTCCCACAGGAACTAACCACAAATTTCCAAAATTTACTATGTGTTCTTTCGAATTTAAGTTATTCGTAATTGTAGTTCCTAGGTACGTAGTTCAATTTAAGGGCTTTAATTTGATTGATTTATCGTGTAACCGAAGTTTAACGGATTCCTTTTGGCACTCATTTGGGTGACCTCACACTTTTCATTATTTGGGGTCAACTGCCAATTTTCGCACAATATAGATGTGTTATCTAAATCACATGGCTTCGATCTTCTGATGACTTTAATAGATGGTAAATGTCGGCATCATTTGCAAACAACATAATACGGCTGGTCAGTTTGCCTCGTGTATATAGCAGTGGACCTGTAACACTACCTTGGAGAACGTCAGAAATAACTTCTGTTTTCTCAATGATTTTTGGTCAGTTAGTACGAACTGTGACTTTTATGACAGGAAATATCGAATCCAGTTGTAAAAAAGATGGTTCAAATAGCTCTGAGCACTACGGGACTTAACTTCTGAGGTCATCAGTCCCCTAGAACTTAGAACTACTTAAATCTAAGTAACATGAGGACATCACACACATCCAAGCCCGAGGCAGGATTCGAACCTGCGACCGTAGCGGTCTCGTGGTTCCAGACTGTAGCGCCTAGAACCGCTCGGCCACTCCGGCCGGCCCAGTAGTAAAACTATGACGATATTCCATAAGCACGCAATTTGATTTTAAGCAGCTTGGCCGGCCGCTGTGGCCGAGCGGTTCTAGACGCTTCAGTCCGGAACCGCACTGCTGCTACGGTCGCAGGTTCGAATCCTACCTCGGGCAAGGATGTGAGTGATGTCTTTAGGTTAGTTAGGTTTGAGTAGTTTCTACGTCTAGGGGACTGTTGACCTCAGATGTTAAGTCCCAGAGCGCTTAGAGCCATTTCAACAATTTAAGCAGCTTGTAGGGGTATGGTGTCGAAAGCCTTCAGGGTCTCTAGAAAAAATGAATCAATCTGAAATCCCTTGTCGACAGCACTCAACACTGTGTGAGTAAAGAGCTAGTTGTGTTTCACAAGAACGACGTTTTCTAAATCCGTGTTGACAGCGTGTCAGTAGACCATTCTCTTCAAGGTAATTCATAATGTTCGAACACAATATATGATCCAAAATCCTGATGCTTATCGATGTTAATGATATGGGCCTGTAATTTAGTGGATAACCCCTATTGCCTTTCTTGTATATTGGTGTGACATGAGCAACTTTCCAGTCTTTCGGTACCGATCCTTTGCCGAGCGAGCGGTTGTGTATCATTGTTAAGAATGGAGCTATTGCATCGGCATACTGGGAAAGGAATCTAATTGGTATAAAATTTGGACCGGAGTACTTGCTTTTATTAAGTGATTTATGTTGCTTCACTATTCCGAGGATATCTGGTTTTAAGTTACTCGTGTTGGCAGCTGTTCCTGGTTCGAATTCTGAGTATTTACTTCGTCTTCTCTGGTGAAAGAATTTCGGAAGAGTGTGTTTAGTAACTGTGCTTAAGCAGCACTGTCATCGATAGTCCTTCATTGCCATGTCGCAGAGAACACATTGACTGTCTCTTGGCGCTAGCATACCATACAGACGACCAGAATCTGTTTGGATTTTCTGCCAGTTTAGAGAAAAGTTTGCCTGTGGAAACTATCATAAGCATCTCACGTTGAAGTCTACACTAAATTTCTGTCGTAGGTAAAACGTTGTTAATCTTGGGAATTTTGCGTTCGTTTGAATTTGGCATGTTTTTTTGTCGATTTTGCAACAGTGTTATGACTTGGTTTGTGTAAGATAGGGAACCAGCTACGTCGTTTGCCATTTATTTTATATTTGTTATAAATATCTCAATTGCAGTCGATTTAATTTCTTACAGTTACAGATAGTCTACACTTACATTGTTAATTTGTAAGTAGTGGAGATTGTCTCTCAGGATGGCTTCAAGCTAATTATTATCCACTTTTTTGAATAGATATATTTTTCGTTTATATTTGGTGGATATGGGCCTTACGGTATTCAGTCTCGCTACGACAACCCTGTGTCCACTAATCCCCGTATTCGTTTTGATGCTCGTTATTAACTCAGGATTGTTTGTTACTAAGCGGTCACGTGTGTTTTCACAACCGTTTACTATTCGAGTGGGATCATGAACACTTATCTCACTGGGAGACGAGGCGAGCAATTCATGTTCCGTAGAACGCGATCGGCCGCTGCCGGATCGACCGCCGCACCCACTCTTGCACTTCCTCTTCTGACTGAAAGCGACGTTCAGGAATGACTTTCTTCACGTCGCCAGAGATTGAAAATCACACAGTGAAAGATCTGGACTGTACGGAGGAAGTGGGAGTGTTTCCAAACCAAATCTCTGAAGGTTAGCCTTCGTCCTATTGGCAGTGTGGGCCTTGTATATGCTGCAAAAGGATGCTTCCTCCGCTCGTCGAATTATTTGGCCGTGGAACCACCACCAGTGCGCAGCGCTTTTGACACTTTGCAGAAACAGCGATGCGGCATAATGTCAAAACGCCCAAGAATGCTGTCGGACGGAATCTTATCGAATTAATTCTCGTAGTTGTAAATCAGGTGAAAATAATAAATTAGACTATATGAAAATAATATAACGTAAAAAATAAATTAGAAATCTTTCCTGCTCTGACTAAGACATAAACCTCTGTGAACTGCACCTTCAGAGGCCACTAATAAACTTCTTGTTCTCCTCGTTAAATTAACATGACTCGCTAAAATCTCTAACAAAGATAGGATATATATAAAAATCGTATTGCCAGTTTCGGACATTTACACACACACACACACACACACACACACACACAGACAAGCGTAGGTGCTGTCTGTGCTTAATGTTTTACCTCTCAAAACAAAAGAGGAAAATACTCCAAAAGAGACGTGTATGAAACCAACATTCAGCGCTCAAGAATAGCAGCGATATTAATAAACAACGTTGCCAATGTTTAGTAATTACTTGTTCGTTACTTTTCACGTAAAAAACACAAGCTAAAAACAGTTTTTAGCGATACAGTACCACCATTAACTGATGCGTCATATATCCCTGTTCCCTCGCTATCGGAAAAAGAAAACAGCCAGGAGAAAAAGGAAAGAAGTTTAAGTTTTGGCGACTTTTCGCTAAAGGCGACAGTTAAGACGAAACACCAGTTAGCGAAAGGCGGAGCGGCTAAGCTGCCATTAGGTGGTTGAAGGAATCATCTAGAGATTCTCCTCCAGAGATTCGAGGAAAGTAGCAAAAATCGAAACCAGGTCTCCCCGACGAGGATTTCCTGTACACAACTCCGAAGTCTTAACGGTACTGGCACTGCTAAGAGCGGCTCAGTGTTTTAATTGGAAACCCATGCTCCGGAATTCGCAGTTAAATACTTAGGAAAAACTATATTATTTCTTTATGATTTGAATTACAAAAAAAAGAGCCTATGATGTTCTCTGAAGTTTGAAACCTGACGGGACTGCAGTGCCCTGAGTTTTCTTAGTGTGATATTTTATCAATATATCGCGGAACTTTCCCAGAGATATAATCTGTGGCTCTAAAGCAGTTAGAACTGAAGTCGTGTAGCTCTCCAGCCATTTGATTGTGGGGAATTGCAAAGCTGTCCTTCGATAATCGATTTTTAGTGTTTCCTGTGATAATGTGTGGTCTCTTGCTTCTCATATTTTATGGTATATCTGTTTGTGCTAATAACTGTTTAGGAGCAGAAAATATTACTACTTCATTAAGTAGCTGTAAGTATATTTATTGAAAAATCACTAACCAGTTGCACAAAAGAAATTTTATTTCCTTGCCTGTTTCACACACATAGTGCACTTCTTCAGACGATGAGAATTATTACATTTATAGCGAGCATCAAAAACAAGCAACTGTATGCAGCGTAGTACTGTAGTCACCAAACAAAAAGTGCAAACATCATGCAAGATGCATGTTGTCTGCACTTGCAATGACTTTACTGTAGGGCGACTAAGTGGATGTTATTATATTTTTAGTTCTGATAAGTAATGGCTTTTTGAGTAGTTTATGTTTCATTTATTTATGTGACAAATTTGGACCGAGGGTCCGAGTTTTCTGGTCACCTGTTTAGTCCAACAGCATCATTGTGTTGTGTTCGAAGACTCATTCCAAATAAAGCAGCAAGAAACCGAGTCCAGATATCACAATTCCAACAAGGAAAGGACTCTCTCAACTAAGCGCTGACGATGGAATCGTAGCGAAGAGAGTCCAAGTGCGACTGGGGCTGTCTGGCTACCGCTGTGGAGGCAGAGGGCGCTCTTGGTACAGAGCGGCTGGGGGCGTGGCCAGGGGGCGCGCACCACTGGCTCCATCAGAGACCGCGCAACCGCTGTCGACGCCTGACGAAAACTTGCAGTTCCGTTGCCAAATAAAAGACGCCAGTAGGGTTGGTATCGATGTGTGATACCACACTTTGCGTTTTGACATGCATAGAATGTGTGTTATGGTCATCAATAAAGTTTGTCGATAACGATAACATTGTGACCTGGCGAAACTTTCAAGTCATTTCTTTAAAAAATTTAAAAATTGTGGCAAAATTATGGTTTTTGTTTTTGCTAAGGCTGTTTCCAACCCTCTAAAACAATTCAGAAAATATTAAGACAAGTTAAAGTCAATATAAAAAATTCGGACCCTAATAGGTTACAGCAGCTGGCACATATCGTAGTTCCTGTGTTTCGACTGAGCTCCTGCGTCAGTGTGAGGTGGGGTGGGGTGAGAGCCGTGCGCTGGTGGACAATGTGTGTCCGCCCTGGAGCGCCGACCGTGGTAACGCATGGCGGGGTTCGCGCCGCTGCCCTTACAAGACAGTGCAGAAGCGGCACCTCACCTGCTCTGGAAACGGAGATTCACGGCGGCAAAGGAAAGCGTGGAGCGGGGTGGTGAATGGATAGCCGCGGCCTCGCCAGCGTTCAGCTCCACGGCCTGTGGGAATGCAACGCTAGCAGGGGCTCTGCTCGCTTCGGGATAAATGGCGGCTCTTGCCATGCATGCTGCGCGAGGTGCTGGGGAGTCATTCGTCTTGGCAAGAAAACAAGACCAGGCTTGCGTTGGGTTCACACCTTCAGCTGCTCTACCCTGCTGAGGAAGCAATGTCCCAATCTAGGTTGAAATTTAGATTTTGTACCTTTTCGAAAGGGTCGCCAAACGATTCTAGTTCGTTAGGAAGTCATTATTTAGCGCGGATGCGCACAGTTATGCTGTATAATACGTAATCGATTCTCTCGACGGGAATAAATTTAATACTAAGAAAATCGCGAAGGCACCTAGCTAACGAAATGACGCTGTGAGAGGACATTTCTCTTACATAAGTAATAAATTAATACCTTTCTTTTATTCAAATCTACCTAAAAGCTGTGATATTTTGCGGGGATTTTCATTATGATATTCATAATTGGATAAGAAGGTATCAAACAGGTAGAAATATTAACCGAGAGAAGATAAACTTTTAATTATTATGTAATAATTTATTACATCAATTAACACTATTAAATTTGCAAATATAAATCATTTCTTTTAAAACTCGTTTGTTGTTTCGACTCGCGTCAACATCCATCGAAATCCAGAATACGGAATATTAGGGCTGAATTCACCCACGATAAGTTTCGAAATTTTTATACTTAATTCCTGATAATTCATTTATTGAAGTAAACTTTTGCTTCCACCAACAAAGTAATATGCAGAGGGACCAGTAGTATAAAAAATTACACAAATTATAGCGACACTGTTTTAATAATAAAAAATAAATCAAATAAATAAAATAAAAATAAATGACTAGGTGTGTGGAATATTTTGTTTTAGAAGGGTGAACTGCCTATAAACCTCCGGGAAAAGTAAAGGAGTGTCTGAACTTGAATACAATACACTACGGTGCAGCCTTAAACTGCATCATGTACTTACATAGCCGTCGACAACACAGAAGTGAGGCAAGGAATGAAGAGGAGAGTTGAAGGTCCTGTCGACAATAAGGTCATTAGAAACAGAGCGTAAGCTCGGATTTCAGAAGCATGGGGAAGGAAATCTACCGTGCCCTTTTCAGTGGAACCATCCCAGCATGTGTATTTAACAGTTTAGGAAATCACGGAAATATAAATCAGAGTGACCGGACGAGGATTTTAACATTAGTCCTCCCTTCTCCCGAATGAGAGTCGTTAAAAGTACTAGTATTACCAAAACGAGTGGATCTTCCAACAGGCAGATCTTGAGCGCACTCATAGTGAGATTAGATGTTGATTATGTGCAAGTCGACGAGCCTTATAAATGCAGAAATTTGGGGAACAACGAACACGAGTGGCTCTTTCTGCCTCTGAACCGTTTATTTTTCGTGATGTCGATGCTTTCTCTTTCGAGCCTGTCTGGAACAAATATGTATCATGAAGCATAAATATGTATAGTTTATGTTCAGTGTGACCACGTGTAACGGACACTGAACGTGACACAAGTCATTACTTCCATGTGCACGTTTAATGTTTTCCGAAACAGAGAACTAATCTGACGAAGGTAATACTGCCTTTCAAACTTCATAGTAGGTTAAAACTTTGCGACAGACGGCCACTCGGAAGAATAATGTGGTACTAACTTTGTTCTTGTGCTCTTCCGCAAAACTAGCGCTGTTATCTTCAGTAAACAGTGGTCGTTGAATTCATAATTTATTGGTGATGGTATACACTACACATATAAAAAGAAGGACGTACCGGTAGTTCTACAGATTTGTCGTATGCACAATACATGTGTGTACCTCTTCACACGAATGTTAGTTTTGTTTGATATCGGTTGTGGTATAACTTACTGACTTACAGTTGACGAATTTGTTAAAACACTGCGGGTTTTTATTCGATTATCAGCATTAAAACGAGTTGTCTCCATAGCCGAGGCCGCTAGCGTACGTCTGTGCTTTGGTGCTCGAATCGAAGGTAGACTTTTCGAATCCTGGTAGTGGCTGAAACTTTCACCACTTGTACTGAGCCAGCAAATGAAGGTGAGATGGTCGGATGTTCCTGATCACCAGACCATGCGCCAATATCCTGGAATAAATTCCAAACGTCTCAGCAGTGTCTCACAGACTTACGTACTTCGTAGATGATTATACAGTCGGTTGACCTAAGGCAAGGATCCCTTAATGCAATTCAATAAGTGTAGGCAACCTTTGTGTCATCCATAACAACACAAATACAACATTGCACTATGCAAACACTAATCACAATTATCCACACGACACATCTTCATACTTGATGCTTCTAAAGAGCTTCTAGTACGGAAACGCTGATCACTTGTACAATGACATTGCCGCGCGGGGCAGCACGCGGTCTTAAGTGCCTTGCCACGGTTCGCGCGGCTTGCCCCGTCGAAGGTTCGAGTCCTCCCTCGTGCATGCGTATGTGCGTTGTCCTTAGCGTTAAGTTAGTTTAAGTTAGATTAAGTTGTGTGTAAGCCCAGGGACCGATGACCTCGGCAGTTTGGTCCCATAGGAACTTAACACAAATTTCAAATTTTCAAACACCTTGCCCAACACAGAAATACGGGATTCAAGCATCCACCTCCAACGGCCGTTTCTGGAATATGGGACTGACTTTGACTTTTGGATGGGGTGTAAGGTAAACAAAAGTCAACGGCCTAGCCGCAACACCGAAGTTAAGAGCTGTCGAGCTTGGCTAGCACTTGGATGGGTGACCGTCCAGATCGACCGAACACTGTTGGCAAGCAAGGCGCACTCAATCCCTGTGAAGCCAATTGAGGAGCTTCTTGATCACGAAGTGGCGGCTCTGGTCACGAAAGCTGACAACGGCTGGCAGAGCGGTGTGCTCACCACATACCTGCCCCTGTCCGTGTGCAGTGATGTCTATCATATTAGGATGAGATGGCGGTCGGTCGGCCCCTTTGCGCCTTCCGAGGCCTGTTCGGACGCAGTTAGTTTATAAGCTAAACAAAAGTTGCACCTGCTGCATTTAATAGAAATTATGGGCTCCAAGATTTGTCACGAACTTGACGTATTTATGATATTTCACGATTGTAATGTTTGCATAGACAACAGGAATTAGAGACGGCTTAAATAAATTTAATGTACGCATAAAAAGGTGTCATCTAAATGGTACAGATGGCTCTGAGCACTACAGGACTCTTCATCTTAGGTCATTAGTCCCCTAGAACTTAGAACTACTTAAACCTAACTAACCTAAGGACATCACACACATCCATGCCCAAGGCAGGATACGAACATGCGACCGTAACGGTCGCGCGGTTCCAGACTGAAGCGCCTAGAACCGCTCGGCCACGGCGGCCGGCACCCAAAATAAATTCAGACTGAATAAATGCATCGAGTAGCGATTTTCGTCAATTTATAGTGGACAATATGGCAAATTTCCTGACTTCCCAAGTAATTTGTGTCATTTATAGTCGTTCGAATAACGATACTAAGAGCACTCCATACTTCTTTGTGTGTCATTTGAAACATGCTTATAAGAAAACTTCAGCGACGCAACGTATAGACTTTATAAAATACAGGGTGATTCAAAAAGAATACCACAACTTTAGGAATTTAAAACTCTGCAACGACAAAAGGCAGAGCTAAGCACTATCTGTCGGCGAATTAAGGGAGCTATAAAGTTTCATTTAGTTGTACATTTGTTCGCTTGAGGCGCTGTTGACTAGGCGTCAGCGTCAGTTGATGCTAAGTAGGCGACCGCTCAACAGAAAGCTTTTTGTGTTATTGAGTACGGCAGAAGTGAATCGACGACAGTTGTTCAGCGTGCATTTCGAAAGAAGTATGGTGTTAAACCTCCTGATAGGTGGTGTATTAAACGTTGGTATAAACAGTTTACAGAGAATGGGTGTTTGTGCAAAGGGAAAAGTTCTGGACGGCCGAGAACGAGTGATGAAAATGTAGCACGCATCCAGCAAGCATTTATTCGCAGCCCAGGAAAATCGACTCGCAGAGCTAGCAGAGAGCTGCAAATTCCACAATCAACTGTATGGAGAGTCCTACGAAAAAGGTTAGTTATGAAACCTTATCGTCAACTACCCGAGGCGATGGATCGGCCGCCAGGCAGCCCGTGACAGAGCACATCATCACTGGCCTCCAAGAAGCCCTGATCTTACCCCCTGCGATTTTTTCTTATGGGGGTATGTTAAGGATATGGTGTTTCGGCCACCTCTCCCAGCCACCATTGATGATTTGTAACGAGAAATAACAGCAGCTATCCAAACTGTTACGCCTGATATGCTACAGAGAGTGTGGAACGAGTTGGAGTATCGGGTTGATATTGCTCGAGTGTCTGGAGGGGGACATATTCAACATCTCTGAACTTGTTTTAGAGTGAAAAAAAACCTTTTTAAATACTCTTTGTAATGATGTATAACAGAAGGTTATATTATGTTTCTTTCATTAAATACACATTTTTAAAGTTGTGGTATTCTTTTTGAATCACCCTGTAGTATCAAGATAACAACAGTGCCACAAACCACTGTCTCGCCACCAGGAGAAGAGGTTCCACAAACGTCTGCCCGCTTACACCAAATGTAAGCAAATGCGTAACTCGGGTACGGTTCGTGCGTTTATTGTCACTGCCGTGATACCAAGTATTCAAAATGTTGTCCTTGAAGCATTGCTACACGCTGTAAAGTGATTCTGGAGGAATAATACTGCACGGTGGATCTAGAGTTAACGGCAGCAGAGACCCGTGGTCTATGGTATTTTAAAGCTTCGAGAAAAAAATGGTTCTAACCACTGTGGGGCTTAACATCTGAGGTCATCAGTCCCCTAGACTTAGAACTACTTAAACCTAACTAACCTAAGGACATCACACACATCCACGCCCGAGGCAGGATTCGAAACTGCGACCGTAGCAGCAGCACGGTTCTGGACTGAAGGGCCTAGAACCGCTCGGCCACAGCGGCCGTCTAAGGCTTCGAGAATCGTCGGTGTTTCCTAATATAACTCTAGTGTAAGTTTCGCCTCAGGTAAATGAATAGAAGATTCAAGTTCGGTGAGTGTGCAGACCATTTTTGCGTTTCCAGAACGAGCGTTCCAGTGCCTTCCAAATGTTAAGAGGCCTGTCATTTTGTATGCGGAATGGGACATCCACCATGTTGGTACCACCAGGACTGCCTTACGTCCAGTGGGAAGTTTCGCAATTACTGCGGCAGCATTATATCTTCGGGAATAGAGATACTTGAGTGTATTTGGATTCCCATCAATAAAACAGGAACCAACGAAGCGGGGCTTGAAAAATGGAACAATCTTTGATAGACAAGGACTGTTGTTTTTACCCATTTCTTTCAGTCAGCGTGGACATTCTACTGACGATTAGCACATGTTGCGAAGATTGATATTTGCTATGTCGTTGAAGTTCTCTTAGAAGCTTCTTTCAAATGTCACAGAAAAAAGTATATAGTTCCATCAGGAAAAAATAAAGCCTGTGTCGTAATTCGGCGAACATAAGTGATAGAAATTACTTAAGATCGTCAGGAAGTTCACCATATTAGCCGGCCGAAGTGGCCGTGCGGTTAAAGGCGCTGCAGTCTGGAACCGCAAGACCGCTACGGTCGCAGGTTCGAATCCTGCCTCGGGCATGGATGTTTGTGATGTCCTTAGGTTAGTTAGGTTTAACTAGTTCTAAGTTATAGGGGACTAATGACCTCAGCAGTTGAGTCCCATAGTGCTCAGAGCCATTTCAACCATTTATTTCCCAAAATCTAACAATGTATACACTGATGAAACAAAAATCGCAACACCAAAAAGTAATTAATGTAGAACAATGAAAGTTCGAGAATAATTTTGTGTAGGTAACATATTTAAGTGTTTAACGTTGCAAGATCACAGGCTAATGTAAGCGCGAGATAAGTCATTGCAAATGTGAAATACTGGTACTTTAATAATCAGTGCCGGCCCCTGTGGCCGAGTGGTTCTAGGCGCTTTAGTCAGGAACCGTGCGACTGCTACGGTCGCAGGTTCGAATCCTGCCTCGGACGTGGATGTGTGTGATGTCCTTAGGTTAGTGAGGTTTAATAGTTCTAAGTTCTAGGGGTCTGATGACCTCACATGTTGAGTCCCATAGCGCTCAGAGCCATTTGAACCATAATAATCGGTGTAACCGCCAGAATGTTGAAAACAAGCACGAAAACGTGCGTGCATGGTGTACAGATGCCAAATATCAGTTTATGGGATGGAGTTCCATGTGTGTTGTTCTTCTTCGGTCAGTACAAGGACTGTTAATGCTGATTGTGATGAAGCTGGAGTTGTCGTCAGATATTGGCCCATATGTGCTCGATTGGAGACAGATCCGGTGATGGAGCGGATCAAGACAACATGTCGACACTCCGTGGAACATGTTGGGTTACAACAGCTAGGGTTATCTTGTTGGGAAACACACCCTGGAATGCTGTTGATGAATGGTAGAACAAGTCGAATCATCAGACTGACGTACAAATTTGCAGTCAGGGTATGTAGGGTAACCTCGAGAGGGTTGCAGCTGTCAGACGAAACCACAGCTCAAACCGTAACTCCAGGTGTAGGACCAGTTGTCTAGCACGCAGACAGGTTGGTTGCAGGCTATTTCTAACGAAGACACGGCCATCACTGTCATCGAGGCAGTAGTATCTTTCATCAGAAGACACAACAGACTTCCACCCAGCCTTCCAATGAGTTCCAGCTTGACACCACTCAATTCGTAAATGGCAGTGGTTTGGAGTCAGTGGAATGAACTCTATAGAGCGCCTGGCTCTGAGTTGTTCTTCAAGTAACCTATTTGCGACAGTTGGTTGTGGCACTGTGGTACCAAGTGCTGCTCAGACTGCTGCTGCAGATGCAGTGCGATGGGCCAGAGACATACGCCGAACACGGTAGTGACACGTGGCCGTCCGGAGAATAGTTTTCTTGAGACCATACAGTCCCGTGGCAACCGCTAGCAGCAGCCTTGTCCAGTGGCTACATTCCTGCCAAGTCTTTCTGCAATATCGCACCAGCAACATCCAGCTTCTCGTAACCCTATACACGATCGCGTTCAAACTCGTGAGGTATTGATAATGGCGTTTTTGCCGCCTAAAAGGCATTCTTGATTAACATAGACTCGCCACGTCCAGTGTAAAAGGTAACTAAGACTCACGACCGTTACAGTGTGTATTTAAAGCAACATCTTATTTCCATCCTCATAGTGGCACTACTAGCGCCACTGGTATGCGACTGACACAAAATTTGATTAGACATCACCTTTCAGATGTAGAAACACGCCTACCAACTCCGTTTAAGTCACACAGATCCTTCCTGGTATTGCGATTTCTTTCTCTTTTTTCTTTTTCGTTAGTGTATAATCTGCCTTTTGCCGTTTGTTCATGGTTCATGGGTTAACGTGTGAGATAAGAAGCTGTCTCGATGATGTAGCCTAAAGCCACTAAAGTGAAATTTTATAGAAACTTGAACGCATTTTGCTGAAGGACACAGAATCCAGTAGGTGTCTTTGGCCTCCATGGAGAGAGACAGCAGCTGCTGAGTCCTAGGTTACGGAAGCGCAGAGCTGACTGCAGCATCCGCGCGCCCACTGGCATCACAGAGCCGGCGCGACTGAGACGCAAGTGGTCCGCGCAGACAGTCTGGGAGCATGGGCGCCGGCCATTAGCCGCACATCAGATGAGGGAAGGGACGCCGTGCTTTACGAGGGCCGCCAATCACGACCGCCTGCAATCTCAAATCATTACCGGTCTCCGAGAATAATAGCCAATAGAACGGCATAATCTGATGACGGTCTGCGCTCGGCCTGTATCTGGAATCTGCAGTGCGGCACGATTTGTGTGTGTGTGGGTGTGTGTGTGTGTGTGCGCGCGCGCGCTTGGGCAGCTACCGGACCCTCCCCACTGCGAGCGCACATTTCAGCTCATTTTCTTACGACCTGGCCGCCGTTACCAGAATGTTGTACCCAAAAGTGAGTCACTCTTCTTTTGTTCATAGATAGGGAAAACGTTCAATCTCGCCATGCTATTCTTCTTTTCTTTTAAGCATCTGCAATATGAGGAGGACGTATCCAACTTGCTCATTCCTCATGTCCCCAGAGAACGTTCACCGTCGTAGATCAGAGACGGAATAGGTTAACAGGATTTTAGTAAACTGGGGGAGCATACAAGGAAAGGTTCCAGAATTAGTATCGCTTACTGAAGGATAGATAGTGTTAGAAACAGAAAGCTGGCGGAAACCGGATGTAAGCAAGAACGAAATCCTAAGTTCAGATTGAGATATTGGTCGTAAGGATAGGTTAGTCGCCAATCGTGGCGGCGTGTTTATTGCAGTAAAGAATTCGATAAAGTCTGGCTAGGTTATCGCGGATTCCGATTGTGGGTTATTCGGGGTAAAGTATTAAAGATAGGTCAAAAGTGATAATCGGGTGATTTTATAGACCGCGTGATTCAGGAGCTGTAGTGTTAGAGTGTTTCAAACAGAACTTTCAGAACATCGTTAGTAATTTTCCTGATCATACCGAGGGGGGTGGCTTCAACTTATCAGGTATAGATTGGGAGTGTCATGCTATCAAATCTGGTGCCTGAGACAGTGATTCAAGTGACATTGTTCTGGATGTCTTCTCCGAAAATTACTTGGGGCAGGTGGTTAGAGAACCAACTCGTGAGGGTAACGTCTTAGACCTCCTAGCAACAAACAGACCTGAACCAATCCAATGAGTTAACGTAGAGGAAGCTATCAGTGATCGTAAGGCTGTAATAGCATCCATGACAACTGGTCTGACAAAGAATGTAAAGAAAGACCGTAAGGTATTTTTGATTAGCAACAGTGACAGGATACAAATTTTAGAGTATCTGAGCAGACAGCATCAAGTATTCGGTTATCAGGACGAAGATGTGGAAAACAAATTGAAACAATTCAAAGAAATCGTGCAATATTCCCTAGACGAGTATGTTCCGAGTAAGATCTTAAGGGATGGGAAAGACCCACCATGGTTTAATAGCCGTGATAGAAGGCTGCTACGCAAACAAAGAGAACTTCATCTCAGAATGGAGAGAGATAAAAACCTAGCTGACAAACAAAAGGTAAACGAAGCGAAATTGAGCATAAGGAGAGCTATGAGAGAAGCGTTCAATGACTTCGAAAGAAAAATTTTGTCACCCCAAATAGTTCAAATGGCTCTGAGCACTATGGGACTTAACTGCTAAGGTCATCAGAACTTAGAACTACTTAAACCTAACTAACCTAAGGACATCACACACACCCATGCCCGAGGCAGGATTCGAACCTCCGACCGTAGCGGTCGCGCGGTTCCAGACTGTAGGGCCTAGAACCGCTCGGCCACCTCGGCCGGCCTTGTCAGCCCATCTGATTAAAAATCCTAAGAGGTTTTGGTCGTATGCACGATCAGTAAGTGGGTCAAAATCATCTATTCATACACTGACCATAGAGGCACCGAAACGGAAGATGACAGAGAGAAGGCCGAAACACTGAATTCGCTCTTCCGATACTGTTTCACCGTGGAAGATCGTAACACGGTCCCTCCTCTCAATCGTCGTACGAACGTCGAAATGGCAGATATTGAGGTAACTATCGCGGAATAGAAAATCAACTACAGTCACTTAATAGTGGAAAGGTGTCAGGACCTGATGAGATACCTATAAGAATCTACAAAAAATTATGCGAAACCACTTTCTCCCTTTCTAGCAGTAGTTTATAGTATATAGCTTGAGCAATAAAGGGTACGTAGCGACTGTAAAAATGCGCAGGTCATTCCCGTTTTTAAGAAGGGTCGTAAGACAGACGCATACAATTACACACATATATCTTTGTCGTCAGTCTGATGTAGAATTATTGGAGAAGGAAAACCTCCTGCGTAACAATCAACATGGATCCTGCGAAACTCACCTACCTCTGTTCCTCCATGAGATCCACAGCGCCATAGACAATGGCGCTCAGGCTGATGCCGTGTTCCTTGACTTCAGGAAGGCATTTGACTCCGTCCCGCACTGCCATTAGCGAAAAACATTGGAGCTTATCGAGTATCGGAACAGATTTGCGACTGGATTTAAGACTTTCTTGCAGACAGAACTCAACATATCGCTCTAAAGGAAACATAATCTACAAATGTAAAGGTAATTTCCGGAGTACCCCAAGTAAGCATGATAGAAACGTTACTGCTTACAGAATATGTAAATGATCTAATAGAAAGCGTCGGATGTTCTTTAAGGCTGTTCGCAGACGATGCGGTTGTCTGCAACAAAGTGGGAACGCCAGAAGATAGTAACGATTTGCAGAATGACCTCCAGAGAATTGATGAATGGCGCGGGCTCTGGCTGTCGACCCTGAACGTAAATAAATTTAACACATTGCACATACATACGAAAGACATCCACTACTGTATAGCTACACTGTTGAAGAAAAACCGCTGGAAACAGTGTCTGCCGTAAAATATCTAGGCGTAACTATCCACAACGACCTTAAGTGAATGACCACACAAAACAAGCAGCGGGAGAAGCAGATGCAAGACTCAGATCTTCTCTTTCATAGGAAGAATATTAACGAAATGTAACTCATCCACGAAGTGGCTTATAAAAGGCTTGTTCGACCGATTCTTGAGTATTGTTCGTCTATCTGGGATCCCTACCAGATTGGAGATAGAGAAGATCTAACGAAGAACGGCACATTTAGTCACGGAAGCGTTTAGTCGGTACGAGAGCCTTACGAAGATGCTCAACAAACTCCATTGTCACGCGTTATAAGAGAGGCGTTGTGCATCTCGAAGAGACTCACAATGATTCAAATTTCGGGAGAGAACCTTCCGAGAACAGTCGAACAACATGTTACTTCCCCCCACATACGTCTCGCTTAATGATCAAGAAAAGAAAATTCGAGAAATTAGAACCAATACAGAAGTTTACGGACAATCATTCTTCCCACGGGATTGGAGGGCCTAGTTAGTGGTAGGAAAAGTACCCTGCGCCACACACCATTACGTGGCTTTCGGACTTTGACGCAGGTGTAGATTTCTGGGACCTTTTATTTTATTTGTCGGTAATTTGTGGTTTAGGAAGTAAATCTGGTTTCTAATAATTTTGCCTTCTCTCCTAGCATTGATACCATCCTACGGGGCCTGCTATTAGTCATGTTTCGGCAGAATAATTTTAACTTCGCGGCTGGATTCCTTTCCTGTCATTACAACTGATACTTAACACCATCTGGCTGTGGATCGTGTAAACTTTGTCCTGCGTGTTGTTGTATTAAAACTGCTTGCGTATCGTATTTTCTAAATTGGAGGTTTGGAACTAACCCAACATTTGCATAAACGGGCGTAGAAAATTGCTTAAAAACCACACTCAGGCTACCTGATCGTTGAACCACTGCGTGGGTACGATCCGGGCCTGGATTGCTTCTCTGCCTCGCATGCATGTAAGAGCAGGTCGTTTCTGCTGCTTGTGCCATGTCATGACGACGTATTGCTCGCACATTGTTAACCTTCCGGCTGCTGAAAGCCAGTTATGACACTCCAAGATAGAAAATCAGACACAATGCAGAGTGCCCAAGGCAAAGTGTTTGCGTTAGGTTACCGAAGATAAACTGTAACGCTAGAGCTCTGCGAATTGCAGAGGTTCTGTGCAGCTGGCCCAGAGAGTCAACTGGTAACTCCATCCACCACCTAGACGGTCTTGTAACGCGTCACAGTAGAAGATGGTCACAAACAGGCGTGTCTTACACAGAAACCTTCACATGCCAGACACTCAGATCTTAACCAAACGTTGCCTGTTGATAAGAGTATCAATCAAAACTACCATCTGGTCTGTACTATGTGCTTTCATCCAGCAGAATGGGCGTAAACGTTAATTAAAAGTAACATCAGAACTACCAGAACACGGCAAAAGCAATTGCTACGTATTACTCCCTTGAGTGTGTTGTTAGAGCGTTAGGTTGTCGTACGAAAGGCCCCGGTTTCATACCCCATGACGCAATTATTTACTGTATTGTGCATGAAATGTTTCATGGGACAACATGTTTACGACATGTAAAAGGGCTGTTTGGAATCTACAGCAATGTCCTCTTGGCAGTCTGCTTCCCCTTTATTTCTTTTAAAGTAGTAAATTTATAGAGTAAATTTACAGTTTCACAGAATAAACATAAACAATGGGACAATAGAATAAAGAAACAATCGAATCACATGCACGGACGTATTATTAGTATTAATAATAATAATAATAACATAATAATAATAACAATAATAACTGACTGCAGATGGCCGGCCGGGTGGCCGAGCAGTTCTAGGCGCTACAGTGTGGAACCGGGCGACCGCTACGGTCGCAGGTTCGAATCCTGCCTCGGGCATGGATGTGTGTGATGTCCTTAGGTTAGTTAGGTTTAAGTAGTTCTAAGTTCTAGGAGACTGATTACCTTAGAATTAAGTCACCTAGTGCTCAGAGCCGTTTGAAGCATTTGGCTGCAGATGGCAGCGCTGCGTGCATTAGAGTTGCGTGTTGTGACTAGTTTCTCGTGTTTATGCACACGTACTGCTGTTGTGCGACATTAATCCGCTGAACGTTATTGACATTCTCATCGAACTGTTGCATAGCGACTATTGTGTACGTACAACAACGGAAATAACTGAAAATGAGAGAATGTCTGCAGCATTCGTACTGGACACAATTGATCAATGGAATACGTCGAACGTCACAGA
Organism: Schistocerca americana; assembly: GCF_021461395.2. Lineage (NCBI taxonomy): Eukaryota > Metazoa > Arthropoda > Insecta > Orthoptera > Acrididae > Schistocerca > Schistocerca americana. The sequence continues at coordinate 137,287,387 of NC_060123.1, forward strand.
AAAGGAAACAGATATCGACGAGCGCGCGCTATGTGAATGGACTAGAGTCGACGTTTTCGATATCTTCGCCCGAAGAGTCCCCAAGCGATGGAAATGATGAAATGGCACAGAAGGACAAAAGGGCAGTGTTTTACTCAAGATACGAGAAAAACGACACGCTCAAATGTTCGCTTAACGTCAAAAATTCAGCCGACGTCAACCCAAAAATTTGCACATCGGACGATGTCTGCTATGAAGAACACATTTCGCACTATGTGTCCTGTGCGGTGTATGTCGTGTGAGTGGAAACGGCAGTGGGAAAGTGGAGAGTGAATGTCTGTGAAGGAGAAGTACAAGCATTTTTCAATGCATGTGAAGTCGGCCTTAGTGGCCGAGCGGTTCTAGGCGCTACAGTCTGGAACCAAGCGACCGCTACGGTCGCAGGTTGGAATACTGCCTCGGGCATGGATGTGTGTGATGTCCGTAGATTTAAGTAGTTCTAATTTCTAGGGGACTGATGACCTCAGAAGTTAAGTCTCATAGTGCTCAGAGCCGTTTGAACCATCTGAATCAATGCAAGTGATGGAGACCCTCAAACACCGCCGCCAGGAAGTTCGATGTGTTCACGATGTAGACATCAAATTGTGGGCGAAAACAAAAGCGGGAAAGCTATGTCCTCGGAGTCTTTAGCGAAGGCATAAATGAGTAAAATGTTCTAGGTTTTCAAGACTCGTCAATTCGAATAAAATTATAGACCTTTCGATGAACATCTCCACCATCGTCGTCAGAAGTTCACTGACGGCCGGGGCTGCTATTTTGTTTTTCTTTATTGTGATTTCATTCCCCTGCCCCATATGGGCAGGGTAGGGCTGTCAGCGGCACAATCCGCCGCTCTACAGCCGAGTGAAATAACTAATACAAGAATAAAATGTCACATACAAGGCGATAAAGAAGGGGGACATAAAACAGAGTAAGGGGAGATAATGGAGGTAAAAATACAGTGACATGGGGACGTTCATGGGGGGACAATTAAAAAAGTAGACATAAAGTTAAAAACACAGTTGGAGATTCGTAGAACACAAAAAAGACACTGAAGTCACACGCACAGGTTAAAAGTGGGCCACAGTATTAAAAACACTCCAGATCAACATACTTTAAACGCACTTGGAGCACACACGATGAAGAATAAAACTGCCAGGTGGGACCTGCCGTGGGAGAGGACGGAGAGGATGGAAAAGGAGGGGAGGCCTGGGCTGCTACGGTTCCTCGCTTACATATGCATGATGACATCATCAGCAGCCAATCAGATCGACCCAATGTGGCGCGCGCTCATTAAGTCGACCCGGGCAGCTAGCTGAGCTATTGCCCGTGGCAGCAGTGGCAGCATCGGTGAAGTCAGGTGGCGCCAGAGGCAAGCGCAACGTTTGAAACTGCCACTTCCGCGTCGCGTATCTGCCTTTACTTTCTTTCGATGTCCAACACCCACCCTCATGCCCTGATGAGTGTGTACTCCTAGTCTCTGTTGAAATTGTTGTTGTTTGAACGAATCTCGGCCTCTTTCTTTATAATGGAGTCCCAATATGTAAAATCATGAGCCAACACTTTTGTATTTCCGAACTTTATTTGGCTGCTGATGATGTCATCATGCCTATATAAGCGAGGAACCGTAGCAGCCTCGGCAGTCAGTGAAATCCTGACGACAATGGCGGAGATGGTCATCGAAAGCTCGAGGATTTTATTCGAATTGACGCGGCTTGAAAATCGAGAACGTTTTATTCAAAAGCGGGAAAGTTAAATTTCCAAAGATCTGACGCCAATGAAAGTTGGTCTTATGCTGGAGGCGTAAAAACAATACTGTAAGCCGTACAGTAAAAATGTACCGCAACGTACCGCCATCCAGACAACGATACAGTACTGACAACAAACAACTTGTCGCTGATGACACCCTACACAGACGCAAATATCTACAACGATATCTGTGGGTTGCACTCTATCAACTAGAAGTTCTAAAGATAGTGCACGGGTTTTACAGTTCCTTCATGCGACAGCCCATACGTACACAGTTATTCCATTGCTTTCACAGAGGCGTAAACTTGCTCCAAAACTGTTTATCCTTCAAGAGCCTCGTTCTTCAAATTTAATCGTCAACTCTCACTCCTCCGGCAAGATGACCAAAGAACTGTTGAGGACATTTCTACAAGAAGCGGTAGTGGAACAAATCAGTGGAGATTGGATTCTTACATGGTCGACAAAGACACAAGTGTTCTTCGTTATCCGCACATACGAAACAATCTACCAGAAGACAACATCAAAATTCACGTAATTCCACCAAGTACAACCTCTATTTGTCAACCCCTTGACCTTCATTTCTTCAGAAAGTACAAGCATATGATTCGTTATATCCGATTCTGCTAGAGATTTTTCAGAAGGGATCAGTCTGCAACAACAGAATAATCTTCTGAAGCTGCAGTCCCTCACGTACAATCAGTTACTATAAATGTCATCGTCAGGGGCGAATTATGGCTAAACTCGTTGATGAACCCACACCCTCTGAAACTTGGAGAAAGTTCTGTTTCAGAAACAAGCTTTCATTCTGCATTATACAGGGTGGTTGCTCAAATTTGGGATTCATCACATGTGCTTAGAGCACGAAAGTAATTTGCTTCACACACTTCTTCGTATGCAACCATTATCGTGAAGCCTTTGCTCCTGAATAAATGACAGCGTGTGTTTGTGAGAGGGTTATTATTACTCCAGCACGTGTGATGCAATTGTTTCTTTATTTTTCTATTCTGGTTTTATATTCTGTGAGATTATAAATGTACTCTATAGGTTTGCTACTTTAAAAGAAATAAAACGAAAGCAGATTGCCTAGAGGACGTTACTGTAAACTCCAAACAGCCCTTTTACATGTCATAAATATGTTAAACAACAATATTAGAGTTCCAAGATAAAGTTATTGTTCAATAACTTGTTGTCCCATCTAACATTCTCAGGCACAATACCATAAATAAAAGAAAAACCACGTGTTTTTGGAATTTGAACCCAGGACCCTGCGGACGACGATCTTACGCTCTACCAACTACCCATAGCAATTGCTCACAGATACGCTTTTCCTGTGCTCCGGTAGTTCTGGTGTTATTATTAGTTAACGTTTACGCCATTCTGCTGGACGGCAGTACATAGCACAAGCCAGGTCGTAGTTTTGGTTGATACTCTACCGACATACAAAGTTTGGTACAAATCTGAGTGAAATCTGGAGGTTATGATGCTAGCAGAGTCAGCAAGTTTGATACTTGGTCCTGAGAACAGCTTAGAGTGAGATGGGAAATGGATAAAACTGCTGAGACAGTGGTCCCAGTTGACGATAGGCATCAAGGCGAGGCCAAGTGACATAGAAAATTGTTGTTGCTAGCCGTTATAGCAAGGGCAGTGACGTTCTGCTTTCATCTGGACGTTGATGCTACCAAACGTGAAGTTCGTCATTGTAAAGACCAGGGGCATCCATACATACCGAGTAGGAGAAGGGAAGGAATCTGAATGGCCGAAGCCTGCAGAGTGCCTGTGGATCGTTGGACCGACTATACTAAGAGAGAAAAAGAGCGCCTTTGTATTCCCTTATTAACACAAGTTCTTTTTGTATTAGACAGAGTTGTCAATCATATGCCTGGAACGCCAATTCCTTGTCGCTCGTCGCCATCCTCGGGTAAGCTCCGAGAAGCCTGCTTGTTATCTCTAACCCCACGGACTCAAATACTGACTACTTTTGTGCAACGCATTGCATCCGTTCCTTTTTTCTGATGTTTAGAATTTGCCTTCAGAGTAATATTTAGACTGGAAGCAAATAAACAGTGTTAGCCAGACCCCTTCATTCCTTGAGGTTCCTGCAGCGAGCATCCTAAATTGTCCTAAAATCTGCCCCTCTCATAGGTGGCCTGTGACAGTCTTGGCTGCTGATCCAAGTAATTAACCTGTCGTCACTGACAGTTGGTCTTCCTGCAGTTGCACGTAACAGTTGGGGAATTGCAGATTTACCTGCAACCTCCTGTCTTCCCTCTATCTTATGTTAGGGCACAACACTTGGTTGTGAGATGCAGAATCTATGTTTCTTGCAGACGGAAGACATTGCGGTGTAGGTTGAGGCTGCGGTAATTAGATCGGTATCAGGCAAGACAAGAGAACTCTGCTGGTTATTGTATTGCGCCTCCCTGTAGATAGCACTAACTAGTAGGAGATATACTCTAGCAACAGGCTGTAACAGCACTGTAACACGTAGGTGAAAAGCGACGTCGGACAATGTAACTCACTCTCGTAATACTACAATGAGTCGTCCTAAGAAGACCTTGCCTACATTGAACGACGTAATCCGTGTGACTTGAAATAATCGACTGTACTAACACAATGACGTTACGTAAGATTTGATATTCAGCTTCTTACGCTATAGATCACACTACAGCTTGCTACGAGATCACTATGTACAAAAGGGTGGACGCAATAACACTTTTCATGGTATAATGGGATCAGTGGTACCTATCAGCACATCTGACTATCAGGGTTCACTAGATTCGAAAGATAAACTACCACCAAAACTAATATCAATCACTAGAAAAATACCAAATGTAGGAGTCTACGGGAGTAGGAATGATATATTTACTTTACCAATGACAGCAAAATATAGCAAAGCTTACTATGTGTACTCTGTCTATATAACTAAACACTTTCTCAAAAACGTACGTACCAGAAACGATAGCTTTCGTATATAGCTGATGAATACCTCATGTAGATCCGTTGCTTCTTGTAGTGGCTTTTTTAATGCTTAAACGAATAATCGTATACACACTCAATTAGTGCGAATGCTATAAATTTTTACGTAGAATGGACAATACGTTAACAAGGCAAAGATATAATTTAATATCGTTTATCTCTCGTTGTCAACCAACGATAACCTCTACAAGTAGCGTCTTGCTACAACAATATCCTTGAGTCTATTGAAATTTTATCATAATAAAGTATTTCGTTAATCTCAACCTTTCCTTTATAATTAATAACTTTTCAATAAAGCATAAACTTGCTTTTCATATCTAAATAAAGATTAATTATCATTCTTTCTGTTGCAAGTTATTACTTCAAAAATATTATTCCTTGTCTTTAATTTCTCTGAATTTTGCATTTACCAAAATTACAGTCTTTCACTTTATTGGGTTTTGAATTCACTTTTTTTCGAATAGATGTATTCAAGATATTAGTCTGTTTTGAAATAAGCCTTTGATTATTTTTTTCTAATAGTTTGATGATAAAGAACAAGTCGAGTAATGACGTTTTCAGTTTACAACTGTTAATTCTTTGTTTCCTGTAATTCATTGTTTACAGGTATAGATCAGCGTTTTACTTTAAGAGTGCTGGTGCTCTATTCCAAAACCCACTAAGTGGAAATGTAATAACAAAAAAAAAAAAAAAAACCTAAATGTCACCGCCAGTTTTCTACTATATGAACTTTAAATAACCAAATATAACTCTAACACTTCAGGTGGTGACTTCCGCTACCCACTATTATTTAAAACTGAAAACCCAGCACTCGATGATCTCTTTTAGAGAGAATTAGGGTGTTCTCTAATCAGTAAACTTCCGTTAGTTTCTCAATAAATAGCTTTTACCTATAACTATGTCTTATGTAGACTATACATTTAGTGCACCCAACGAGATTTCTGCAACTGATTATATTACTACGTTCACACCAAAGTCACACAACAAATCCTAGCTAAATATCGCTGAGTCACTATTCCTCAGTGCTTGCGTACACCAAAACAGCCACACTGACACACTGAAACGCTGCTGTCCTTTTGTGCGCACTTCAATGCTCAAGCACAAAATAACTAAACAACTTAGCTTGAAAACGTCTCTTTACAAAACCATCTGACGGAAAATCTCACAAAAATATTGAAACACGGTTCACCTACCATCGCGTAGCTGTTGTGCAGCACAGAACACCATTAAACACAACTGTTGTTGTTGTGGTCTTCAGTCCTGAGACTGGTTTGATGCAGCTCTCTATGCTACTCTATCCTGTGCAAGCTTCTTCATCTCCCAGTACCTACTGCAACCTACATCCTTCTGAATCTGTGTAGTGTATTCATCTCTTGGTCTCCCTCTACGATTTTTACCCTCCACACTGCCCTCCAATACTAAATTGGTGATCCCTCGATGTCTCAGAACATGTCCTACCAACCGATCCCTTCTTCTAGTCAAGTTGTGCCACAAGCTCCTCTTCTCCCCAATTCTATTCAATACCTCCTCATTAGTTATGTGATCAACCCATCTAATCTTCAGCATTCTTCTGTAGCACCACATTTCGAAAGCTTCCATTCTCTTCTTGTCTAAGCTATTTATCGTCCACGTTTCACTTCCATACATGGCTACACTCCATACAAATACTTTCAGAAACGACTTCCTGACACTTAAATCTATACTCGATGTTAACAAATTTCTCTTGTTAAGAAACGCTTTCCTTGCCATTGCCAGTCAACATTTTATATCCTCTCTACTTCGACCATCATCAGTTATTTTGCTCCCCAAATAGCAAAACTCCTTTACTACTTTAAGTGTCTCATTTCCTAATCTAATTCCCTCAGCATCACCCGACTTAATTTGACTACATTCCATTATCCTTGTTTTGCTTTTGTTGATGTTCATCTTATACCCTCCTTTCAAGACACTGTCCATTTCGTTCAGCTGCTCTTCCAAGTCCTTTGCTGTCTCAAATTGTAAATAGCCTTTCGCTCTCTGTATTTTACCCCTGCCACCTTCAGAATTTGAAAGAGAGTATTCCAATCAACATTGTCAAAAGCTTTCTCTAAGTCTACAAATGCTAGAAACGTAGGTTTGCCTTTCCTTAATCTTTCTTCTAAGATAAGTCGTAGGGTCAGTATTGCCTCACGTGTTCCAACATTTCTACGGAATCCAAACTGATCTTCCCCGAGGTCGGCTTCTATCAGTTTTTCCATTCGTCTGTAAAGAATTCGCGTTAGTATTTTGCAGCTGTGGCTTATTAAACTGATAGTTCGGTAATTTTCACATCTGTCAAAACCTGCTTTCTTTGGGATTGGGATTATTATATTCTTCTTGAAGTCTGAGGGTATTTCGCCTGTCTCATACATCTTGCTCACCAGATGGTGGAGTTTTGTCAGGACTGGCTCTCCCAAGGTTGTCAGTAGTTCTAATGGAATGTTGTCTACTCCGGGGGCCTTGTTTCGACTTAGGTCTTTCAGTGCTCTGTCAAACTCTTCACGCAATATTCCATTTCATCTTCATCTACATCCTCTTACTTTTCCATAATATTGTCCTCAAGTACATCGCCCTTGTATAGGCCCTCTATATACTCCTTCCACCTTTCTGCTTTCCCTTCTTTGGTTAGAACTGGGTTTCCATCAAAGCTCTTGATATTCACACAAGTGGTTCTCCTTTCTCCAAAGGTCTCTTTAATTATCCTGTAGGCAGTATCTATCTTACCCCTAGTGAGATAAGCCTCTGCATCCTTACATTTGTCCTCTAGCCATGCCTGCTTAGCCATTTTGCACTTCCTGTCGATATCATTTTTGTGACGTTTGTATTCATTTTTGCCTGCTTCATTTACTGCATTTTTATATTTTCTCCTTTCATCAATTAAATTCAATATTTCTTCTGTTACCCAAGGTTTTCTACCAGCCCTCGCCTTTTTACCTATTTGATCCTCTGCTGACTTCACTATTTCATCCCTCAAAGCTACCCATTCTTCTTCTACAGTATTTCTTTCCCCCATTCCTGTCAATTGTTCCCTTATGCTCTCCCCAAAACTCTGTACAATCTCTGGTTCTTTCAGTTTATCCAGGTCCCATCTCCTTAAATTCCCACCTTTTTGCAGTTTCAAACACAACTAGGAGAAACTAATCTCTGACTTCAATAAATCGAATCTTTTCCTGTACCTGGCGAGTCTACTCTCTACGAAAATCGGCGACATAATCATTTTCTGCACAAGCCGCTAATCCTCTCAGAATACCTTCCTAAACTACTTAGATCTGCTTTGAGCAGACGAGTTCTATCTCAATTTCAGACTAATTCACGTATCGCACGTGTGAGCCGATCTCATTTCACTCCTGAGACAATCCCTCTTGAGGCTCACTACTCGAACGATACCGGGGTACTACTACTGAAATTCTAGAAGGACAAGCCTACAACGATTCTCTGCGGACAAAGGTACCACGCTAATTCGCTCTTTAACAATCAGTGTTTCTTCTTAGCAATCTCCGACAAACGTTTGTAGTGGCCAACTGCATCGTAGTTTCTATCTTTACCGCACCCTCCGATTCAGCAGTCGGCTGAACGTTGCAAACTCGCTGACTTGACAGGACACAGCTTTTCTCGAGCATGTGGTGTCACATATCTACAACATTTTAACACGAAAATATAAGAAAACTACATAAACAATTTAACAAACTCTTCATTCTCCTAGCACATAAAAATCGATAGTAAGTTGAGGCGATACAAACAAGTGATGCGCTTTTTTCGGGCTGAATACGGTTTGGCTCATTACATTATTCATTCTTCGCGGACCAAATCTAGAGCATTTTCCTTCCCACTGTGTTTAAGGCTATTTACAGCTATTTACAGTATGATACTACGAAGTCATAGATCATATGACACAGAGATTCGCGATTGATGATCTGTCTCTGATCAATATCCAGCTAAAACTGACACAGCTGGAGGAGAAAGAATGGAACCGCTCATCAATAAAATTGACTAGTTTCTGGTTTTGGTAGTTCTTTGTGCAGCAGCTATGCACGCGGACCAGTGTGACGGCAGTGTAACAAGAGCAGCAAGAATATAGTGGAGCCTTGAGTTACAGGAAGTTATCATAGGAGGCTGGAGCGCTGCGAGCCAATACCTGGGCCGGATAACTATTCGTAAGGCACGAAATGCACCTTTCAGTGATTCATCTGTATCCACCATGCAGGCATACATAGCTGCTGTTGTACCGATTTGCACGTAGCGGTGTGATCTGCAGCTCGCGATGTTGGGACGTGACGTATTTAGCATGGCAAAGGGATGTTTACTTGAAAGGGCGACGGGGACACGCAGAACGATGTGGTTTTAGTTAACAAAGGTCTACCTTTTGGGTAGTAGGAACAATGAAACTGACCTACACTTCAGAATACTGAAACTGCTTAAATTCTCCTGCCGGAGGAAAGACGTCCCACAGATGGCAACTCTACACATGTAAACATGAATTCTAACGGTACAGATCGATTCTTATCTGAGACAGCAGCTATACAAAAGAAAAAAATACAAAAATTGTTTAATCAATGGATAGCGAAGTGTCAGTTTCTGCTGTGAGAATTTGATCTGTTATAAATTTATCTTTTACGATACTCTGTTGGCCATTCAAATTGGAATACCGGGCGACGACATGCAACTATTGTCAAATTGGCAACGGATTCAGCACACTCGTATAAATGAAGTATGGGTTTCGCAATCTTCATTTTTTAGAAAAGGAAAGATTATACAGCAGGTCTGTCATTCAGAAAACGCATTAAAATTTTGCTTGTTTGAGAGAAGATCATGTTAATTTTCTGCATGTGCGGAATTTGACAGTGGCAGGATCAGGGTCCATAGAGACTGCGGTTGCAAATAATTCCTAGACTGCTGCTCGCGGTAGTCAGGATCCTCCGGAATGTCATGCGAGTGTGGAATCAGGAGGGCCATTCGAAGTCCAGTGCCATCAGGTCTAGATGACAGCTCCTATTTCGAAATCTTGACAAACTTGACGCTGTAGAATCTCAGCCGACTGCAACACAGACCGCGCCGGTCGAATCCATGACGACGGAGGAAAGATGCCACTGACTGAGCGGTGACCATTTATGTTTCCTCCGCCTGGATGTAATATGACAGGAAGAAGTTTCCCGTCACTTGATTGGCTGTGGAACCGCTACGTTGTGTTACGTCATGTAGCAATACAGTCAACTCCTGGTGGTAGAACTCTTCGTGCTGATGTACGTCGATGGTTGACTTTTATATCCCATGGCTGGTAGCAGAAGCTTGCGTGAAACTTATGATACAACACTGAATCAAGAAATGGGCTTGTATGCACCAAGACAAGTATTCTCACGAACACGGCAACAATGCTTCAAGGACCACAAAGTGTTAGCACAGTGACTACTGTTGGAGTTTCCCTTCATGGCGAGAAACGCGTCGATAACACTAACTGAATACTACTATTTCTTCTTTCCAGACGAGTCCCAGTTTTGTAGGCAGCATGACGATGGAAGTCCGAATGTGTGGAGAATTGTAGGAGAACGAATATTAACCCTCTGCATACCATGTAATTCCGCCGCTGGACTTGATAACCGCCTGGATTCAGCTGGGAAGTGAGTACACGATGTTTCACAAGTGCGTCAAGGTAAAGCCACTCGTTGAGCATTTGATTGGGCAGTTCTATCAAAATTACAGGGATGCTGATGTCGGTGTTTTGCCCACTTTTCTAACTTGTACGACAGATTTTCTATGGTGTTCGCTTCAGGCGATTTTACAGGCCACTGGAGATGTAACAGGATGGAGGACTGTTTAGAAAATCCGTCCCATATTTTCAACAATGATGGACTTTTCTGTTGTCGTCTTTATGTGCCTGCGAGGTTACTGACTCCAAATGTTCTTTGCGTTAACGGTTTGGGTGGACGTTCATTCCCTGTCTGCAGCAATTGCTGTCGTTTATGGTCCCTCTCAGTGAAAATATTTTCGAAGACAGTTCTGACGTCGTGTTTCGTGGCCACGTGTGTCCACCACTACTTCTAGACATTCTGAAGAGTCCGCCGCGAAACACCAACAAATTCAGCAACTTCACACACCACACGGCCATGGGCTAAGACAAACACGACTGCCCCTTTTTAGCGCTCTGCCATGCCCTCACATTTACCCAGTTTACGTACAGTGTCCACTTGATTGCTAGTTACGCTCAAGTAGAGGCAGTGCGCTCGTGGCTAAGGACGTGTCTCGATAGTTTGCTGTTTCATTAGTATGTGAAGAAAATTTGTCTATGTTTATCTTCTAGAATAACCCTGAATCCATAGATGAGTTGTAGATCCAAACCTGTTACTTCTGTTGATGTTTCAGGATCTGGAAAAAACCTTCCATTAGTATTTCCATAGTTGCTATTTCAATGGCCTTGCTTCGGAACATCTACAGTTAATCCCAGCCGATTTCAAACATTTATTGTGTGGCTATTTTCCTCTCGTGAAAAAGTTTTTTTTCCTATTTTGAGCGGATTTGCCACTTCTTGGTGATTATGTTACATAAGAAATGCAATAAAAATTCGAAAAATCTAATTTGGGCATGGAACTGGCCGAACTGAAGAGCTTCTGTCTTTACTACTTTTGTTTTTCGCAATTTATTGAAATCTTTTGAGGTAGCCTTGCAAATCATTGTCGATGCTGCCTCTGTTTCTACACTGCAGACATTTACGTCTACCATAGTCATCAGCAATGTGTGTTTTATAGATAAAGCATCTTCTGTTCTTCCAATTTTTGTTTCTTATAATGTTTCAGTTCGCCTGTTGATTTAACCAATTAATTCATTAGTAACATCAGCTGTTTGATGAATAAATCGAATTCTTATTGGTCTGCAATAGCGGGCAGATGATGGTGTAGGATTTTTCCAAACAATTAAGTCTTTATTCGTGCGAGTAATGTGTTGGGGACGCACAAAAAATGATTGAAATGATTTTTAAATGAATACACCCCTATCTGACTATATTCTTGTTTATTTAATTACGACCCAAGTTTCGGCCTTTTATGCCATTTTCAATAGATTTAGTTAATGTCATTAACATATAATGCAGGACACCTAGCTCGCCACGAAATGCAAAATGTAAAACAACCACCTTGTGAAGAGACCAGTAAATAATAGTGAGATTACGTCATATTTATTTAAAAAATACGACGTGTTCTCACTATTATTTACTGGTCTTTTTAGACTATGGAGATTTTATATATATATATATATATATATATATATATATATATATATATATATATATATATATGACCAATTTTGAGCTAGATGTCCTGAAATGTATGTTAATGACATAAACCCAGCCACTTGAAAATGCTATGAAAGGCCAAAACCTGGGTCGTAAATAAACAACAATACAGTAAAATGGCGGTGTGTTCATTTAAAAATCATTGAATGAATGTTGATCAGCAATATAAAAAACTGTTTACTGACTGAAACAAGTTCGCATCGGAATCATGATTGGTTTCAAATTTTTGTTCAAAAATTCAAATAGCTCTGAGCACTATGGGACTGCTGTGGCCATCAGTCCCCTAGAACTTAGGACTACTTAAACCTAACTAACCTAAGCACATCACACACATCCATGCCCGAGGCAGGATTCGAACCTGCGACCGTAGCGGTCGCGCGGTTCCAGACTGTAGCGCCTAGAACCGCTCGGCCACCCTGGCCGGCCCAAATTTTTGTGTAAACTCAGTTTGCTATAAACCGTGACAATCCTTTTATAGATAAGTTCCAATGCATTTAAAACCATTTCTAAATATAATATTAATCGTTCACACGTGTGTTTAAGTATGGCTTGAAGTTGAATATCCGCACTTATGGCAGTCACCTGATATGATTCAGTCACAGGGTAGCAATGCTATTTAGCCTCTTGAATGATACTGTAACAGGGATAGACCTACTTGTCAGCTGTTCGGATTATTTCGTATTGTTTATTTGTCAGCGAGGCTCACACAAATGTTGACAAGGCTTGTATATGTGAATGACGATTATTTGCATGTAACTCTCTCGAACTCCGATCTAATGCTTATCTGCATCTAGCTGCTCATCTAGGAGATGATGTAGTATCTTTAACCAATTTGAAACCCTCAACATTTCCAGATTCTCGGAGCCTCGTTTGACTGGCATACATTAATTCTGCACTCTAAAATTGTTTTCTCAATCCCAATGTTTACATGGGCTCCCAAAACCGGATTTGGTTAACCGATTTCCCAGTGCTGCTTTCGGTTGGCCATGTAAACACTCCAAAATCGATTCTGGAAATCCGCTTCTTACTAGCTGTTTTACACTTCGAAAATCAATTATCGCTACCATGTATAGGCACAATCGTTTTTGAAACGTGCTTGGACTGTCAGGTTATGACTTGTTTTACAAAAAAAATTGCGGCTAATATAGACGTAGAGATGTTTTCCACAGTGAAGGAGAACTGTTACTCTGAGCATGAAACTGTCTACTTCCAGCACTTAACTGAAGAGAAATAGCAGTTGTGCCAACTATATCAAGAACCAGAACAGCTGCTTTAAAAATACCATATTTGCTACGAACGACTCTGACGGGCTACCAGCTCGAGCTTCGCAACATGAAATTTTAATTGTACTTCACAGCCAGTTATGGTTATTCTTTAAGAAGGTACTTTCAAATTTGTGTCAAGCAAGCCAGCGTTTCTCTAATTTATATTTAAAACCTTTCTTTTCTTCATCAGGAAAGGTAGGATGTGGTAATATATGATTTTCATTAAAGCCCAATCATTTTACAAACTCTTTCTCGGAACATCTCTTCATAAGATCATTGAGGCCTTTGCTTGCCATAATTTTGGCTTTCGATGGACCTAGGATGAATTCAAAATGCTTTCAAATTTCATTTCGGAGATTACATTTTACAGCCAACAACTCGTTGATGAAAAAAAATCGTACAAAATCAAACTGCGGTATTCAGCGGATACTTTTTTTAAATTTCCAGTAGAGGAAAGATTTTTCTATCATCCTGTATTAACAGATATGCTGGGAAACATTGTGAACTACAACAAAAAGAATGACTACTAATAAAAGTAGAAAATAATATGAATGAAAAAAATGGTTCAAATGGCTCTGAGCACTATGGGACTCAACTTCTGAGGTCATCAGTCCCCTAGAACTTAGAACTACTTAAACCTAACTAACCTAAGGACATCACACACATCCATGCTCGAGATAGGATTCGAACCTGCGACCGTAGCGGTCTCGCGGTTCCAGACTGTAGCGCCTAGAACCGCACGGCCACTCCGGCCGGCTATGAATGAAAAAATTATAAGTAATGGTACACATCCGGATCATCGGAATACATTTTGCTTTTCACCACACTTCAAGTAAAAACACACTTGAACAAATTCAGAAACACAGAATGATTTCAATGTAGTAGAGAAGCTTCAGATGCACTGAAAGCAAGACGTATCTACTGACGACTATCTCTATCGCGTTTCAGCGTAATATAAGCAAGCAACTTACTGCCTCAGCAATGCCTGATCTATCAGACTATCACAGGAAGTTTTGTATTCTGGGAATCACTCGAATTTGAAAACTGGACATTTGGCCAGCTTTTATGGCCAAATACCCCTGTGTGTGGCTACGTAGGGTCGAAGCGGAAGCATCAGTGTTCCTTACAATTGCAGACACTCAACATGGGTCTGGAGAAGATGAGCAAGGCTTTACTCGTTAAGCTATTTCATCAATACAACAACTATACTACTGCTCTTCGCGAATATCGACGCATTAAAGGAACACACAGAAGTCCTCATTCCGCACTGCGGTTGAGGAACATAATTCGGAAGTTGGAATTAACCCGAAAGATGTCGACGGTCACTTGTACCAAAAAATGTCGAAGACGTTACTGTCGCCATGGTTGAGAGTGCTGGACGCAGTGTCCGATCTTTAAGCAGTACAAGAGCTGTTAACGATAGCTGAGCATTCCACGGTCCACCGTTCGAAAAGCGGTGCCAACGATTGTGGTATGGTATCTCTGTCGCGCTTCTAGGTTGTCGTGGACGCAGATGGTCGTCACAATGAGCTACGTTTGTAAACTAGGGCCGACCGTGGTGGCCGAGCGCTTCTAGGCGCTACAGTCTGGACCCACGCTACCTCTACGGTCGCAGGTTCGAATCCTGCCTTGGGCGTGGATGTGTGTGATGTCCTTAGGTTAGTTAGGTTTAAGTAGTTCTAAGTTCTAGGGGACTGATGACCTTAGAAGTTAAGTCCCATAGCGCTCAGAGCCATTTGAACTTTTTTTTGTAAACTAGGACGCAAACATGGTAAGCAGATAGCAAATGTTACCCTCCCATGTGGAGACTGAAATGTGCTTATTTCGATGGTTTATTCGTTGTTTGTCTTGGCACGTCCGTACAAAATATGTTTCTACAATCTTTCATCGTCCTACGATCACACATTTTTCATGGGGACTCCTCTCAAGGGGTGAAAGTCTATATACAACCTCACTGTATGTCAGGCTATGTCTTCCTATACAGTTTTCTCCCTTTATGGCTCCCTCTAGTACCATGAAAGTTATTTCCCCATGTCTTAACAGATTTCTTATAATTTTGCTCTTTCTGCTAGTCACTGTTTTCCATATACTCATTTACTTTCCCCTTCTCAGTCCACTTAATTTTCCGCATTTTTTCTGTAACACCACATTTCAGACGCTTACATTCACATATTTCTCGATTTGCCATGCCCGTCATTTACTTCCGTACAGTGCTGTACCTCAAATCAAGCGTATGTTTGATGCAAGAATGATCTCTCTCTGCTTCTTACATCCTCCCTGGTTCGTCAGTCATATATTATTTTACTTCAAAGATGGCAGAATTAGTCTGTAGGATGCTGCTTAATTTAGGTGTTAATTTGAAAGGTAATCGCATTTCTGTTACTCCTAATTACTTTCGTCTCTCTCTGTTATTCTCGAAAACTAGTAATCTGTGCCCGGCACATTGTTCATCCCACTCCAAAGATCCTGTAATTCTTCACAGTAACGACTATTAAAGAATTTCTGAATGATAAATGACTGATTCTCGTCCTTCCCACTGCCTGGTCTTCGCGCCTAGCGCTGCAGACTTCAGAGACGAGAGATGCGCCACCTGCCATAGTGGAGACTGGTGGGTGAGTCACTGGACCGGCGCCCAGACTGCTCCGCGAGGACGCCGCGGAGCGCACGCCAAGGTGCCGAGTCGGCAGGCAGCGGTCCAGGCATAATTTGGCGCCCCGTCCGGCCGCGATATCAATTTGTGGCGGCGCTCAGCCAGCTGAGGCGTCCGCTGCGGCGGCTACAAAGCGGGCGGCCGCTCAACTCGTTAGGTGGCCGGCCGCTCAACGTCTGAGCACCGCCTGGTCGCGGTCAACGACCGCTTGTCTCGTCCTCACTCAGAATATCTCTCACCTCTTCTGAACACCTGTCGTAACCACTGGTGGAGCAAGTGCATAAAAGTGAAAGAGTAAATTATGCGGTTGTTAAAAGACGCGTTCTGAAGGAAATGTCCGAAGGGAACGGAAATCAGTAAAAGTGATTTACATGTACAGCCAAATAAATGATTACAGTTTGAGAAAAGTTGGATGATTTTTCAAGAGAATGAGCTTCACAAATTGAGCAAGTCAAAACGAACTGGTCCAGCTCTGGCCCTTATGCAAGCAATTTGTGGCCTTCTCATTGATTGATAAAGTTTTTGGATACCCTCCTGAGAGGTATCGTGCCAAATTCTGCCCAATTGGCGCCTTAGATCAAGGGTCTCCAAACTTTTTAGTCCGCGGGCCACATTGACTCCTCCATGAAGTCATAAGGGCTAAGATCTACCTAGTCGGATTAAAGCATCCTAGCACTCCACGGTCACCGTAATGTAAGGCTAAAGGAAAGATGAAATCGCAAAAATCTAAGGTTGTGAGAATAGCTAGCACTAAAACGAACAACGATTTTTATTTAATTACATAATTTTGATTGGTGGACGCACCTGACCAAAATTGTGGCGTATTTTATTCTGGCGAATTTCACCGACAAAAAAGTATGTGACTGCACATTCTTCACGAAAGCGTCCTGCAAAGTTAACGAAATCTCAAAATCATTGTTAGCAACACTATTACTGCAAGACGTAAGAGAGGTAGAGTATGTCAACGCAATGTTATTTGAAGCGGCGCAACAATAAGTTATGTAGTCTTGTAGCGAGTAGCAGAGCCAGAGCATATACTTGATAGGTCTGTTGCGTGATTGTGTCTATGTTACGAGTGTCTCACGAGTTTTTTAGTGTTTTATGCGCTGTACTAGTAGGTGAGACGACGAAGTGTGGGACAATTCAAAGTTTGCATTCGAAGAGACAAGGAAAATCTGAAAATGGAAATACGTATAACACGATTTGAGTATTTTTTCACTCATTATCACTAAGATGTTATATTTTTTTTCGTAAATACTCTAACACTGTGAGTTTTCAAGATATAAATTAATTACAGTTATTTTTATACATCAGTTACAACTAAAATATCCAATATCATTATGTACACTAGGTATTGCATTTTATTTAAACTGCCTTTAAATAAAAATATTTTATACGATTTAGTTGCTATGTGTATTTTACAACGTCATCAAAAGAAAGCGAAACCTCGCTTAAGAAGCGTCTTCCATAATGATTGATTACTAAGCCTAGTCGCCGAAGTGGCGTCCATTTGAAAGACTTGCACCAGACTCGTGAGTAGAATAAAATCAAATAATTTTTTTACTTAAAATGTTTTCGCCAAACTAGTCTGTTAATCGTTCTTTTTTTTCACTATCACACGGAGAATAGTCTATCTGTTTACTGTGGATAGCCACAAGTTTAACCATGACCTTCCGCTCTGTAAAGATAGAGCTCCGACAATGTCGCGGTGTATTGGTCGCGATAGGCCTCGAAACTCAATTGTTGGCAGTATAGGTACCACTTCAAACATTTGGCGGGCCGGATACCGGGGATGTCCAGCCAGCTAACGCGGGCCGGTTTGCCGGGCATCGCGGGCCGGTTTCGCCTCGCGGGCCGTAGTTTGGATACCCCTACCTTAGATTTACAAACTCGCGAGCTGGTTGGATGGCCCTGCCCATAATGCTCTAAATTTTCCCAGCTGGGCAGAGATTCAGTGACCCTGCTGGCCTAGGTAGTGTCTGCTAAGCACGACGGCAAGCAGTAGAATTTGTTGCTGTGTTCGAGCGGACATTATCGTGTCGAAATGTAGGCGTATTATACCATAATTGATGGAACAAGTAACTAACTAAATGCAGGCTATTATTATATTCCTCTCGGGTCTTTATCCGGATCATACAACCATCTTTACACAATATTTCAGTGGGCTATCCTTCCGTCATCTTCAGGAGAGAGTGCTTATTGCTGAAACTCACTTCCGGCGAGTTTCAGCGAACAGCGCTCTCACTTGAACATGGCGGCCAAATGGACTGCTGAAATTTGGTATCACGACGGTATTTCGATCCAGCTGAAGAATGTAACTAAGTAATACGCCCCGAACGTTTACGTAGACAAGGATGACCAAACTTCTCGGAAACCGGGATTGTCTCGGTTTTCCGTCATAACGTACTGTGTCCCGAAAAGTTGTCTGGAACGCTCAGAAGTCCCACAATTCAGTATTTAAATATATTTTATGAAATTTTATAAGTTTTTAGAGATTTAGCTCGATTAAACGGAATACTTGACGATACATTAATGCATTTTACCTTATCCTCCAACTTCCGTAGACCCACAGTAATAGCAGTATCAATATTGATACCACTGAAACAATAACTTCGTTTGAGCGGCACTGTGGCTGGAGAGTAGTTGTACTGTTGTAACAGTGCCAACCGTTCCAACTAGAGAAGCGTTATGAAAACTGTCCGATTTTCACGCCACTTACCACTGTCGTTATCAGAATAGTTGAGTCAGACAAGCTACGCCGGTGGATTCTCTTATTACTCGTATTGTTGCTACTGTGTTGCAAAACGCGATTCCGAAACGTGTCTGCTATAAGCAGTGGAATTTTATCAACAATTGTCGATTAGATTACGATGAAAATTGTTTGGTATCTAACTTATATTAATATCAGTCACGGTGAACGTTTTGACATAGTTGAACATATCTAGTCAAAGAAACACATTAATAGTGCACCGAGCTGTTCTAAAACTCTACAAAATCATTTTTAAGGCCACAATAAAGTGATACGAGAAGAGCTTACTCTAGCCTGCCATACGGTAAAACATCAGCGGACCTTTAGGTCTTGTAATTGTACTATTAGGCGTAATAGCTTGATGGTTGACGGTTTTTCCACTTCAAAAAGTTGAGTGCGGCAAGTATTAGCCTTAGTACAAGGAGTTACTGCCCCCCATAGTTTAAAGGAAAGCCTTTAGATCATCAAAAAGCTTTCTTTCAATGGGATATCCACTGAAGTCAGCAATCATAAGGCTCTCGAATATTTCCGTTTGTTGTTCAGTCAGTTTTTCGATATTAATGAATGAAACCTGTCCAAACTTTTGAAGGTGAGTTCCCTACCTACTGAAACATCTGACTAAATTTGAACATTTTGTGTGAGTACTATTGAAATGTTTGATCTCAAGAAAAATAGATCTATGGCATTTTGTGGAGACAATGCGAACACCAGCTTTGATGGTTAAGAAAGACAAGACAAATTTAACGTATTTACCAAATTAAAGACAACGTTGCACGAAAGGACTTATGGAGTAGGTTGCCCTGCACATGTTTTACACAACTGCGTGCAGGCATCTGCTGATAGTTTGACCTGTCATTGTGAACGTATTCTCCCACTTTTCTATACACACAGTATGGAGAGGTTTAAGGAATATTGTTTTTATGTAGGAACAGAGTATATGCATGTAATGTCTCACTCGAAAACCCGCTGGTTTTCACTTTTCCAGCAGCTGAAAGAGTCATCAGCTGTTCGAACCTAAGAGAGTTCTTCCTAAATGAAAAGGAAGCCCCCAAAATATTTTCAGTTTTTCAACAGTCCCGTAAGTGAAGCCCATTTATTGTTCACTCACAGCCAGCATAGCACCTTGCAGCATGGAATAAAAGAGAATTGATGGGAACACGAAAACTGTAATACAGGTAAAGGCCGTAGTGAAAAATACTCTTGCCACTGTTACTGAGAGAAAAGAGCAGCAGTTCATTTTTTATTGTTAAATCTGTTCTTAAAAGAGCAGAAATACCAAAGTCAGCAGATACGGACTTAAAAGAAGAATTTGACAAATTTTATGATACTTATATAAAATTTCTCAGTAAGTGGAGCACCTCGAATTCACCATTATTCACTGTCTTTGACTGGATGTTACTGAAGAGAGTGCCAAAATGGGGACCTGTTGAAAAGAGGGTTTTCTAATTGAAAGTGGAAAAATTTGAAATCTATGCCTCCAGTCTCTTTGATTAGTTTGGGACTTGGCGAATTTCGTTGACGAAAATCTATACAAGAGAAATGATGGAAACAGAGCACCACTGCAGTATCACAAGAAGTGAATTACTTTTTTTAAGGACAAAAGATGAAACCATCTGCAGCAGTACTCAGAGATGGTAATAAAAAGTAACTGCAAGGTAATTGTTTGAAACACCAGCCCATAATGCTAATGTAGAACGGATATTTTCGTTCATGAACATCCAGTGGACTGATGAAAGGAACAGAACGGAGGTGAACTCTCTTGAAGCAACCCTACAGATCCTGTACAATTAAAAAGTCGACTGTGTAGAATGTTATCACTGCACTGAAAAATAAACTTTTCTCCAAAGACAATAAACGCCATCTACAAGTCCTCCATAATATTTAAAGCGCATATTAATCGTATTAAAAGTTCGATGGCTATAATATTTTTGCAAATTATAATATTTTTATTATGTACATTAAATATAATTAATTCAACAGATATTGTAGATTTAAATTAGGGTAAATTTGTTTTTTTCGTTTTCACTAAAAATAATTGGGTTCACAAAATCTACTAATAAAACATTAATATTAAAAATTTTAAAACAATGAGAAACCTCGGAACTATTTTTTTTCTTTTTTTGGGTGGGGGATTCACTGAATAAAGTAGGTTATTTCTCACTGGTACAAGGTCTAAATAACGTATAACGTAGGAATTTTAAATTTGAATTCTGTTTGATGATAGGAACACAAGTTTACGTTCTCGACTTCGTCATATTACAACGATCCTAAACTTCTGAGTGATCTAGCTCATTTCTGCATTCATCTATGGTCTTTTTTTTTTGTTTGGCGGTGGTAATATCCATTGCAGTTGTGAAAAATGTAGCATATCTTCATCACTGCCATTGGATAACAGCTGGGTGTTGTGTGCTGTCCTTAGGTTAGTTAGGTTTAATTAGTTCTAAGTTCTAGGCGACTGATGACCTCAGCAGTTGAGTCGCATAGTGCTCAGAGCCATTTGAACCATTTGAACCATTGGATAACAACTGTAGATATTCCATCAAGAGAAACGTGTGTTTTGTTTGGCTTATTTTACGAAATTATTCATGGTTTTTTTCGAAACTTACAGTTTGTTGGAGTGCAGTTTACTAATTGCGATCATGAGTTTGATATCGAAACCGATTCTTCCGGCTATCATGTTAAGGTTACGAGCTATATGTTTTAGGATATTCGCCGTCAAAATTTGCTAGTTTAATTTCTTCAGAGCCAGTTTCGTTGCAATCCGTGTGTACGTAAACGCTTCTTTTCACTCCAGATTGTCCCTGTTCAACTTCTGCAGATACTTCCTTTTCAGACAGACAGTTCCTCGCAAGCATTTTAGTTCACTTTCTTATCAAAGGGCAAAGGAAGCCTTTTTGCGATCTTCAGCTGGTGTCAGTATCGTCAGCTGACAGGACAGGATTTTCTGACTCCTCTTACTGCGCCGCCCCCCAGTGTTTTAAGGCGTCGTGACGGCTTTTGCCGTTGATCCAGCAGGTTCTGCTGGGAGACGGCGCGTGGACGTGGGACCAGTCACCGCTGGCCAAGGAAGCCGCGCGCCCGCAGCCTGCCAACGTCTGTCAAGGCATTCCACTTTCCTTACCAGACGCTCACCAGTTAGAAGCCGTCCAGATGGGCGGAAATAATTTGCATGATTCTCATTTAAATTAAAATAAATGTCTTTCTTGTGACAGACGCTATCGCACAACAAGAAATAAAGTGGATTTTTTTAATTTGTGGTGCGACATTCTTACAGAAACATACGAAACCCTGAAGTAAGATTGCTGGATGTCACTCAATTGTGTCACATTTGAAACCGAATACAAACAGCTAAATTTTACACGGTTTAGTTCTGTATACATAAATTTTCAGCAGTAATTTTAAACGCTCTACAAACGGCATACCTTACGATAATTTAGTTCATATGATCACTGTCCTCAGAAAGTCACGCGTCAAACATCGTATTTAGTGCATCAATGCTGCGTCCTCCGACGGTAAAAAGTGAATCGTGGAATGAAACAGGAAAGGCTGAAACCTTGTCGTTTGTTGTTTTTATGTCGGTGTCAATAAAGTATAATCGATTCATTAGATTTTTGAACTTGTAATTATATAAAATCCATTGGAAAGAGGACCTTCCCTGTTTTTGAATTTCGAATTTTGGCGCTTTTGAAGTTCTGGGTAAGAGGCTGTAGTCTCTAAAGATATGCGAAGGAAAGTGAACAACCAAAAATGTCATGGAATTTTAAAACAAAATGTGCAGTCAAATTCCTTTTTTGTCTTTGAAACATCTTCTATAACCGAATGTATGCATGTCAATATATTATTGTATGAGCTAGGAAGTTTAGGTTAGTTTGTGGAGTCGAGATGCGAGACATTTCTAGTAGGTGAAGGTCTGAGTATATATGTGGTGTTCATTGCCATATCTGATTTGGATAGCTTAGTCACTTAATATCAGGAATTTTTTTCACGCGATCGGCCACTTCAAGACATTCGTGTCCTGACATACGCACAAGGAGTAAGAAGCGACAAAATCTTATGCATCACTGTTTGCTAATTAGTTATTATGTATGTTGTTAACCCGTATTAATCTGTATACAACAAAATTTTGCCTTTAAAGATACATACTTTATTAATGCCGATACTGTAAATACTACAACTATTTATTTCATCCAGTTAAAACATCATCAGTTGCCTGTACATACATATAGGCCGACGGAAATAATCTCAACACCAAAGAAGAAGACATACTGTGGAGCAACTAGCAGTAAGTTAGGACGTCTGCTGCAGAAACATGGGCTAAGACCAGTGTTCCGGCCCGCCCCCAAGATACGAGATATGTTGCGCCCTGTTAAGGACGACATTGCTCTTCGAGTGTCCGGTGTGTATGGTGTACTCTGTGAATGTGGCTGCATGTACATTGGACAGACAATTCGCACGGTTGCGGAGCGTTGTATTGAGCACAAGCGCCATATAAAACAAAGGGAGCTTGGCAAGTCGGCCATTGCGGAGCATTGCCTAAAAAACGGACGTAAAATACAGTTCGAAAATACAAAAGTGTTGGCTCATGCGTCTACATATTGGGACTCCGTTATAAAGGAAGAGGCCGAGATTCGCTTAAACAACAACAATTTCAACAGAGACCAGGGATACACACTCAGCAGGGCATGGGGGCGGGCGTTGGACATCGAAAGAAAGCAGAGACAGATGCGCGACGCGGTAGCGGCAGTTTCAAACGTGGCGCCTGCCCCTGGCGCCACCTGACGTCATCGGTGCTCCCACGGGCAATAACTCCGCTAGCTTCCCGCGTCGACTTACGCGCGCGCGCCACATTGAATCGATCTGAAAGGCTGCTGATGTCATCATGCCTATATAGGCGAGAGACCGTAACAGCCCCGGCAGTCAGTGAACTCCTCACGACGATGGTGGAGATGGCCATCGAAAGCTCGAGCATTTTACTCGAATTGCCGCGGCTGGAAAACCGAGAACGTTTTATTCATGCATGCCGTCGCGAAAGACTCCGAGGACACCAAAGAAGTAGTTTTCCGGGATCTACGAAAGTTCGCAGGCATGTTTCCACATGTGAAAGATGACGTCTATTGAAAGTTGGCACCAGGTGGTTAAGGGAGGCGCTAGTGATGGCATTGTGAGGATACATCGTGAGGTTGTCATTAAATATGCGCTGTAACCGTCATCAGCTTTTGTTATCTTTGAGAGTGGACGGAGTGCGTTGATGTTACTGGTTCAAATGGCTCTGAGCACAATGGGACTTAACAGCTATGGTCATCAGTCCCCTAGAACTTAGAACTACTTAAACCTAACTAACCTAAGGACAGCACACAACACCCAGCCATCATGAGGCAGAGAAAATCCCTGACCCCGCCGGGAATCGAACCCGGGAACCCGGGCGTGGGAAGCGAGAACGCTACCGCACGACCACGAGATGCGGGCTTGATGTTAGTGAAGAATGTCTTTAGTACTACAACGATACCATTAACAACAGATCACTGAGTTTGTCAGCGGTTCTGTAATAGTGCTATGAAAACCTGGATTTTCCCTCCACGATATTACAGAAAAACTTGTCAGGACCGTAGCTAATGGTGGTCACGGTAAGGTACATTAGCAAGAAGCCCGGGCTCCTGAAGGCCACGTAGCACTGCCGAGAGGGAAGACCGTCGTTTCCGGCATTTGGCTCTGGCGCATCGTAATGTCTCTGCAGCAATAATTCGAGCAGCAGTCGGCACTACAGTGACACAACGAACTGTTAATAATTGGTTACTTCAAGGACAGCTCGGAGCCAGACGCCCTGTAGCGTGCATTCCGCTGACCCCAAAAAATCATAATTTCTGACTTCGGTAGTGGCAAGCGAGAGCTCATTCGAGGGTGGAGTGGAGGCTTTCTGATGAAAACTGGTTCTGCCACGGTGCCAGTGATGGCCGTACGTTGGTTAGGAGGAGGCAAACTGAGGGCCTGTAACAAAACTGTCTGCGTGCTGGACAAACTGGACCTACACCTGGAGTTACGGTC
The DNA here is from genome assembly GCF_021461395.2 of Schistocerca americana. Classification (NCBI taxonomy): domain Eukaryota; kingdom Metazoa; phylum Arthropoda; class Insecta; order Orthoptera; family Acrididae; genus Schistocerca; species Schistocerca americana. Next base: position 137,312,136 of record NC_060123.1, read on the forward strand.
TATGATGCGATCCCATATCACACAGCAGCACTCCCGTGGTTACCCCACACACCACGACTGCAAAACTGAACATCAGTCTGGTGATTCGATCTGTTTTGCTGGTATTCCAGAATGTACGAGGGTCGGTCAAAAAGTAATGCCTCCCATTTTTTTTCTACTTAAAGAAATTAAGTTAAGTGAAAAATTTGAATTTGGCGCCATTCCTCAAACCTTCTTCCTCAATCCACTGCAGTAGTAACTTTCTGTGTCAACAGGTGGCAGCACAGCAGAAGTTTGTAAGATGGCCGACACCGATGTTCGTTTGAGACAGCGTTGTGTGATTGAATTCTTGAATGCAGAAGGTGAAACGCCCATACGCATTCATGAAAGACTGAAGAAGGTGTATGGTGTTGTGACAGTGGATGTCAGCACTGTTAGACGATGGATTCGTCGTTGTAAGGAAGCTGAAGGGCAAACACCGTTGACTGACGAAAAGCGGAGCGGCAGGTCGGTGAGTGCAGTGACTCCACACAACATTCAGCAAGTTGATGACATCATTCGTGGTGACCGTCGGGTGACTGCAGATGAAGTGTGTCGCATTATTTCTCTTAGTAAAGGCAGTGTGATCACGATTATTAAACAATTGGGGTACTCAAAAGTTTGTGCACGGTGGGTTCCAAGAATGTTAACCGATCAGAATAAAGAGGCAAGGAAAACAATAGCCTCCCAACACTTGCAGCGCTTCCGTTTGGAGGGAGATGAGTTTCTGAAAAAAATTGTGACCGGGGACGAAACATGGGTGCATTTTTTTGAACCCGAATCAAAGAGGCAGTCAATGGAGTGGCGTCACACAAGCTCGCCGAGGAAGAACAAATTCAAAACTGTGCGATCGGCAGGGAAAGTTATGGCAACAGTTTTCTGGGATACAGAGGGTGTGATTCTGGTTGATTTTTTGGAGCAGGGATGCACAATAAATTCTGTTCAATACGTCACAACCCTCAACAAACTTAAAGCACGTCTTCAGCGAGTTCGCCCAACAAAATCAATGGCAGATGTTCTTCTTTTGCATGACAATGCAAGACGACAGACCAGTCGTCACACCTCTGACGAGATTGTCAAAATTGGATGGGAAGTTTTGCCTCATCCCCCATACAGCCCTGACCTGGCACCATCAGACTTCCATCTGTTCGGGCCACTAAAAGAAGCTCATCGTGGGATTCATTTTGAAGATGAGGAGGCCGTCAAAACATCCGTGCGTCAATGGCTTAGGAAGCAGAGCTGTGATTTTTACCGTGCTGGGATACATCCCCTTGTTCAAAGATGGACCAAAACTGTAGAGATGGGCGGAGATTACATTGAAAAATGACAAAATGATCCTCAATGTTGTGGCTTTCAACCTATGTAATTGCATTTAAATTTCCTGACAATTAAACGTAGAAAAAAAATAGGAGGCATTACTTTTTGACTGACCCTCGTACTTCCAGGGAGATCACGCTAGCTCACACTTCGCTGTTGCAACCCAATATGCTCTGCTGAGTGTCATCATGTTGTCTTGGCCTGCTGGATCACCAGATCTGTGTAAAAGCGAGCACTTACCGAACATCATCGGATGACAACTCCAGCGTCATCGACAACAACCGTTAACTGTCCCTGATCTGGAAGATCAAGTGCAATGGGCATGGAACTTCATCCCACGAACTGACATCCAGCACCTGTACGAAACAATGCATGCAGTATTCATGTTGGTAGTTACGCCGTTTATTAATGTACCAGCACTTCACATTTGCAATTGCTTATCTCGGGCTTACATTAACACGTGATCTTTCAATGTTAATAAAATTGTTCAAATGGCTCTAAGCACTTTGGGACTTAACATCTGAGGTCATCATTCTCCTAGACTTAGAAATACTTAAACCTAACTAACCTAAGGACATCACACACATCCATGCCCGAGGCAGGATTCGAACCTGCGACCGTAGCAGCCGCGTGGTTCCGGACTGAAGCGCCTAGAACCGCTCGGCCACAGCGGCCAACTCAATGTTAATCACTTAAATATTCTAGACAAATGTAATCCCAAAAATTCGTTACTTTACTTTGCTTGTTTCACGGTGCTGTGATTTTTTCCCATCAGTGCATTACACGATTTGGCTATTGGAATTATCACTGATACATACTTTGCTCTTAGCTGTTACTGCCAGTTCCTTCCCTAGCGCTGTCCCCTCTATAACTCTCTTACACCAGCACAAGCAATGTTACTGCATCTCTTTTTCTGGTAGCACTTTTAAAAATCAGTTCCACTGCCTTTATGACTAACATCTTAAACTACTTCACTTCGTACTTACTTTTTCCTTTAATTTTTACCGTAACTCTGCAGCATCCCATTTAAAAGGCTTTATTTTACATTTGCCATTCCTCAGGTTTCACTTTTATAAAACTAGCAAATTAAGCTATTTATACTTGACTGTCTTACCTGTATGGATGTACTATGTTTATTACAGGATGGATTCAGCTTAAGTAAAAACGATTTGTTCCATACAGGTCACACAGTCCCAATATACAGAGATGAAGTTGGTTTTGAGAGCAGATTTCCTTTTTGTCTCTCTGTAAGCAAAGCTTTTCTTACAGTCTCTGTGATTGAGAATAAACCCTGTTGCTCATGGACTGAGCGGTTGATCCCGGCGGAGGTTCGAGTCCTCCCTCGGGCATGATTGTGTGTGTTTGTCCTTAGGATAATTTAGGTTAAGTAGTGTGTAAGCTTAGGGACTGATGACCTTAGCAGTTAAGCCCCATAAGATTTCACACACATCTGAACATTTTTTGAAACCCTGTTGCGTACTTAATTTATTTTATACTTGCGCTGCTATAAATATGGTGCAAATTCTTCTACATTGTTACATCATTACCCCCCCCCCCCCCAAAAAAGTGGACTGGAAGCAGCAAAGTGTCTGCTCTTCAGTCGTACAGCTATTGAGTACAGTAAAGTTGGGTGCAAAATCATAAAATATTAGTGAAAAGTGTGAAGTTATTCTATAGAATAAAATTATCTTGATGTGGTGAATGTTTGTGATGGTGGCAGAATTGTCGTCGTAATGATGCTGATCGTGTAGGTGTTGGAGTGCTGAAGATTGATTCGAGGTCTTGTTTGGTAGTCCGATGACCAACTATGGGTAAAAAGAACTGATGGAATGAAAGTATGGGACGAGGAACGGGGGTGGAATATGGATGTAGGTGTGAGAAGTGAATTTTCACAGTGTGGATTACGTGGTGCTTACTGTTGAGGGTTATTGGAGGAGGATAGGGATGCTGCGCAGTGTGAGATGGGACCTATCCAGTCGAGAGAAAGGGAAATCGGTGTGGTTCTAGGAATACAACATGACCATGGCATTAAGATGAAATCTGTCTGAGCAGGTAGTGTTAATTTTTTTGGAGTTACGCTGTTGCTCAATGGGATGGCTGTTTTGGAGCACTGTGATTGCGGAAAAGATTAACGATATTGGTGATGGGTGCCAGTCGTAAGGAATTGTTTGTGTGTAATGATGTATCGTTGAATGGGTGGGTGGGGACTGTTAATTCAGGTTTGATGACAGAGGCTTAGCTATGCATTTATTGGAATAGGTTGGGACGGATAGGTTGTAGGTGGTTAGGGATAGTAGACTGCGACATTTCTTGCAAGAGGTTATTTTCTCTGCAGTGGAGACAAGTGTGTGTGGACGGGAGGGGGAGCGGAGGGATTATGAAGTACTACCGTAGACATTTTAATAAAAACTACAATTTTATTATTGAGTGTAGATAATATTAAATACATGACTATAACATGTAGTGTTATGAATTTAGCTGTAGATTGTTGTTATTAACTGTACGTACGTGTGTACATGTGTGATGGGCGAGGCGCGCAGGTGTTCGGGATAGCTGGCAGGAGTCCAGCGCTGCGGGAAGACACGCAGCGCTTCGTTGCCAGCGCGACGGCGGGCACGTTATGGCTGAACAGATGCCCTGTTCTACAGCTGAAAATGGAAAACTGAACGGAAATGCGGGCGCTTTACACCATACTGAATGCTCTAAGTTAGTGATCATCGTAGTTTTGTAACCATAATTATATGTATATCATCTTGTCCCTGTTCTGTGGCATAAAGTTCATTCTGTTACATGCAATATTCTCGCTGTTGCAGTTCTGAAAAACTTGAGCGCATTTCTCGCTACGGCATCAGGAAGGCAATCTTCTTTGCCTTCGCTACAGTTTTTACACTTCACAGTTACCTCTAGTTCTGTGTCTTAATATATGCGCTATAGATTCAGTCTCTTCTTACTTTCGGTAGCCGGCCGATGTGGCCGAACGGTTCAAGGAGCTTCAGTCCGGAACCACGCAGCTGTTGCTGTCGCAGGTTCGAACCCTGCCTCGGGCATGGATGTGTGTCATGTCCATAGATTAGTTAGGTTTAAGTAGTTCTAAGTCTAGGGAACTGATGACCTCAGATGTTAAGTCCCATAGTGCTTAGAGCGATTTGAACCATTTACTGTCGGTGTTGTTCACAAATTCCGATTGTGCGGAGCACCACTCATTTCTTATCTTACGGACTACCTAATTTTCAACAGCATTCTACTGTTGTACATCTTAAACGCTTCATTATGTCCAACAGCGCATGATTCACTTTCATACAATGCTGTGCTCCAAACGCGAATTCATGGAATAGAAATATCTGTGGATGGCACACAACAGAATTTTTGCCACCTGCACAAGCTGCCCGGACAAAAAATTATTCACCCCTACAGAAATCATTATAATAATCGTTTTACATCGTGTAATTCCGACCCCGGACTTGATAACTGCCTAGATTCTATTATGGAGCGAGTCGACAAGGCTGTGCAGGTACGTCGCATCATGGTTAAGCGCTTCGCTGAGGATTTTATCGCGCAAATCCACCAAATTACGGGGATGCTGATGTCGGTGTTTTACCCGCTGTTCCAACATGTCCCACAGATTTTCTGTGCGGTCCAAGTTACGTGATTTTGCAGCGCACTTACTTTCCTGTTTTCGTCTTTATGTGCCAGTACGAGCAACGGCCTCTTGCAAGATGAGCGATTGCAAATGTTCATTGCATGCGGTCCCCGTCGCAGTATCCTCTCGCTAACAGGTTGGGACTGACCATCATTCATTGACTGCAGCAATTCTTGTCGGGTTTGGAAGGGACTTTTATTGACAAGCCTCGTATCGTGTCTCTGGTCCTTCTCAGTGAGGGTCTTTTTGCGACCGCAATTCTCAGACGTGTTTCATGGTCACGTGTGCTACACCACTACTTACAAGGAAACCTCCCCACCGCACCCCCCTCAGATTTAGTTATAAGTTGGCACAGTGGATGGGCCTTGAAAAACTGAACACAGATCAATCGAGAAAACAGGAAGAAGTTATCTGGAACTATGAAAAAATAAGCAAAATATACAAAATGAGTAGTCCATGTTCAAGATAGGCAACATCAAGGACAATGTGAGCGAAGGAGCGCCGTGGTCCCGTGGTTAGCGTGAGCAGCTGCAGAACGAGAGGTCCTTGGTTCAAGTCTTCCCTCGAGTGAAAAGTTTAATTCTTCATTTTCAGTTTATGTGACAATTTCTTATGTTTTCATCACTTTTTGGGAGTGATTATCACATCCACAAGAAAACCTAAATCGGGAAAGGTAGAAGAATCTTTTTACCCATTCGCCAAGTGCACAAGTTAGGTGGGACGACAATATATTCCTGTCATGTGACGCACATGCCGTCACCAGTGTCGTATAGAACGTGCTTTCCTGTGGAGGAATCAAAAGTTTTCGATTCCCATTGGAGAGGCACGTCCTTTCGTCTACTAATCGCACGGTCGCACGCTTTTGCGGAGTGGTCGCAAAGCACAGACACTAAACTTATTACAGTGAACAGAAACGTCAATGAACGAACGGACAGATCATAACTTTGCGAAAATAAATAAAGTAAAATTTTCACTCGAGGGAAGATTTGAACCAAGTACCTCTTCTTCCGCAGCTGCTCACGCTAACCACGGGACCACGGCGCTCCTAACCTCCCATTATCCTTGATGTTGCCTGTCCTGCACATGGACTACTCAGTTTATATACTTTGCTTATTTTTTCATAGTTCCACACAACTTCTTCCTGTTTTCTCGATTGATCTGTGTTCAGTTTTTCAAGGCCTATCCACTGTGCCAACTTATAACTAAATCTGAAGGGGATGCGATGGGGAGGTTCCCTTGTTAGACACACGCTTGAGAGTCCGCCGCGGAACACCAACAAATCCATGAACTCCACACACTATACAGCTATGGCCACGGCCAAACACCGTTGCCCCTTTTTGGCACTCTGTCACGTGCTTATCTTTACCCATGTTTACGTACAATGTCGCTTGAAACATAGTCATCTCACTGATCACTACTGCTAGCACACCGCAGACGCAGTGCATGTTGGTTGATCACGTGACTCGATTGTTAAGCCATCTGTAAAGGCTTAACTATTCACCTGTGCTTACACACTGGTGTGACCAATTTCTTGCCCTGCGTGCTTATATCGACATCAGTTACTTGATTAAAGGTCTGCTCATAAGCGTCCTGAAGTTTTTGAATGTAATTACGTAGCTAGTACCGACAGCTACTACTCGTAAGCATCAGGTATTTTGTACACTCGTTTCATATGCATTTAGATAGTTGATCTCTGGAACAGGTTTGGTTTCAGACTTTTAACACAAAAATCCAAGGGTATTCTGCTTGTTGGTGACAAGTGTCACAGCTCATATGTCAGTTTCTTCGTTATAAGAAAGGAGTATTAGTCACGGCTCTTTTTGGTTTTTGTACTGCGCTCTGTCGCATCACTCTTTCAGTAAAAAATGGAAATTATTGTATGGAAATGTTGGCCGGAAGGCCCCATGCTGGGGAGTTCGGCCGCCGTATCGCAAGTACTTTTTAGCTGACGCCACTTCGGTGACTTGCGGGCCAGAGTTGATGAAACTGATGATGAAGGACACACATCACTCAGTCCCTATCGGGACACGAACCCTGGCCCCTTGCTTGGTAGGTGGAAACACTACCCCTACACTATGGAGGCGTACTTTCTTTTAGTAAATATGGTGCGACGGCATTGCGAAGTACCTGCCTAATAGGTCAAAGTGAAAGTCTCCCGATAAACATTGAATCTAAAGTTGTTACCTGCAATAAACTAGCGATTTACCGCATTTTGAAATTTTATTTGTAGATTCCTCCGTTACTTCTTGGTAGAACAATTTCAAAATTAGATTTGAATAACAAGTTCATTGTTTTTGTTCTGCCGATTTTTGTTTATTTCAATCTGTATGTGACTGTAGACTTTCCCGGCGTAAACTGTTGATGAAGGGTTCTCGGGTCTCCAACCGGGTGGTGGCGTTGATATCTCGTGACGTTTCGGGAAGTGTCATACTACCCATCTTCTGGCGAAGTATCTAGTTTTTGGTTTATTAGGCCGTCTTCAGCGAACAACTGACTAGCCTCTGCAGAGACTCTAGTGTCCGTTCAGAATATATTCAGTTGTTGCTAAAGATGTGCTAATAAGCTCATTAGTTTCAACTAAACAAAAATCAGTAGAACAAAAACAATGCACTTTGAAATATTTCTAGTGCTGAAATTTTTCCATTTTCGCTTTCTACATATGTTAAAGCTTCATTCATCCTTAGGGAAACTAAATGATAAATCGCACATACTCGTTCTCCGCCTATACCTCTTAGGTACTAATACCAAAGGTTCCTGCTGTGACCACTTTGAAGCCAGTCGCTGTGGCCGAGCGGTTCTAGTCATTTCAGTCCTGAAGCGCGCGACCGCTACCGTCGCAGGTTCGAATCCTGCCTCGGGCATGGATGTGCGTCCCATAGTGCTCTGAGCCATTTGAACCATTTTGACCACTTTGAAATGAGCACACTGGGTAGGATTTGCGTATCATCCGGAGATATTAACTCAAACCCTCATAAGTAAATTTTACCTATGGGTGAAAATTGCTCATGATATTTATACATTCACATAGTGACTCGTGGCACACTCCCACAATACACATATTGTCTAGTACTTTTGTCGTAAATGTATGGCCATACAGTCACAAAATTCGCCCTACGATTTTATACCTTCATTACACCGTGTGTAGATTTTAGCACATAAAGTGCTTCTTACTAGAATGATCACTGTAACGACCTTCGCAGTACATACTTATGAAAAGTAATTTTTCCTCCATTGATGACTTAGGAATTGCGTCGCTAGCAATTCAGCAACACTGCTGTTACTAATAAATACAAGTGCAAAAAGAGAGTGAATACGAAGAGCATTGTAGTTTCTGTCTTAGAGTAAAATTTAAACAACAGTTAACCAACTTTGATTTCATAAGAAAGCGTTGTGCACAGCGACCGTTGACTCAAAGGAAGAATAGGAACACAGCAGTCAATCACAAATCCATTTGTGTTTATTATTCTTGCAAGAATATTGTACAAATGAAACCACGGTTTATTGGTGTGGTGTCACCGCCAGACACCACACTTGCTAGGTGGTAGCTTTAAACCGGCCGCGGTCCATTAGTACATGTCGGACCCGCGTGTCGCCACTGTCAGTGATCGCAGACCGAGCGCCACCACACGGCAGGTCTCGAGAGACGGACTAGCACTCGCCCCAGTTGTACGGACGACTTAGCTAGCGATGCAACACTGACGAAGCCTCGTTTATTTGCAGAGAAGATAGTTAGAATAGCCTTCAGCTAAGTCAATGGCTACGACCTAGCAAGGCGCCATAGCAATTGATAGTTATCGTATGAAGCATGTCTCATCAAGAACGATGTATACAAATGATGGATTAAAGTTAAGTATTCCAGCAGCTACGTACTTTTCTTTATAGCATTCATTCCGTATCCTGTTTCAGACCTCACGCCAGCCTGCGTGAGTTTAAGTGCGTGCCTTTCGGTTACCCGTCACTGTGGACTGGCTGTCTAGTCAGTCCACAACAATTGGAGGCTTTATATTAATGTTCTTTATTTAATTTGTGCGAATAGCTGAAATGGGCATTGTCATTTTCAAGCACATGCGTGACATCAGCCTATGTATATCACGTTTTTCATTGTGTACCTATCAGATTCGTCTCACACATATATGAATTCGATATTTGGGGAATGAAAAACTTGATGTGCATAACCTGATGTCACGTAGGTGCTTTAAAATGACACAAATTCGATATTAGCTAATCGCACAAATTAAATAAACAACATAAATACACAGCCTACCGCGTGCTGTGTTTTCATTTGTTAAATATTTAGAGGCAGAGACCCACACAGAAACACTCTCACTACACTGACGTTCTTTCTTTATGCTTACATTCACAGAAGTTTTTTTCGTCAAATTATGAGCTCTCAGTTTGACACTATGAACTTCCTTTAGGTGATCGATGTTCTCTCTCCACGTGTTAGTATTGTATTGTATGTTAACCGGAGTCCTAGAAACGACGGAGAGGCGCCGTCCCCGCCGCAGCCGCCGTGGTCCGCAACTCCACTACGGCTACAGCAGTCCACTTCGCCCCACACCGAACCACTCTTTCAGGGTTATTGTGCAGTTCGGCTCCGGTTGACCCCCTCCCCCCCCAGGGAACGTCTCACACTAGACACGTGTAACCCCTTAGTTTGCGTGGTAGAGTAATGGTCGTGTACGCGTACGTGGAGAACTTGTTTACGCAGCAATCGCCGACATAGTGTAGCTGAGGAGGAATAAGGGAAACCAGCTCGCATTCGTTGAGGCAGATGGAAAACCGCCTAAAACTATCCACAGACTGGCTGACCGGCTCACCGGACCCCGGCACAAGTCCGCCGGGAGGATTCGTGCAGGGGACCAGGCGCTCCTTCCCAATATGGAAAGCCGTGCGTTAGACCGCTCGTCTATCCGGGCCGGCACGTGTTAGTATGATTTTTATACCCTACACTTATATCCTACACTTAGTCTGATTCGTGCTCCCGAAATATTCAGCTTATCAGCAATCCCATTTCTGCTACTCCTTATTAGTTTCATGTTTCTTTGCTTTATTTTCAGCCCACAGTGACTGCTAATTAGATTATTCATTTCATTCAACAGGTCCAGTAATTCCTCTACACATTCAACGAGGGTACCAATCTCATTAGTGAATCTTATCATTTGTATTCTTTTCCCTTTAATCTTAAAACCACTACTGAACGCTCCTTTCATTTGCGTCAACTTTTTCGTGTACGTCTTGAATAGCGCGGGCGAGAAGGTGATCCTTGTCTTATAGCCTTATTTATCCGATTACTTAGTTCTCAGTTTTCTCTTTTTGTTGTTCCTTCTTGGTTTCCATACATTTGTATAATACCAGTCTCTCCTCATAGCTTATACCTATTTTTTTGAGAATTTCAAACAGCTTGCACCATTTGACGTTGTCGAATGCGTATTGTAAGTCGAAAAATCCGATGTAAACGCCTGGACTTTATAAGTCTTACTCTATTATCAAGCGCGACGTCAGAAATGCCTCCGTAGTGTGCCTACCTTTTCTAAAGCAAATTGCTTTCGTCAAGTTCCTTAATATTTTTTTACCTTACTGTCTATTATTTTTGATGGCATGCAGCGGAAATTATATATGTTTGAATACCAGACATCCAGACTAAAATATGAAGTGAATTACATAGATTAATAGATTGAATAACTAATGTGGACCTGCTGAATCGAACTGGTAAGAGCCGGCTGGAGTGGCCGAGCGGTTCTAGGAGCTACAGTCTGGAACCACGCGACCGGATGGGGAAAAATTGCACAAGAAGCCAAAGGATTACAGTAGTAAATAGGATCAGATGGATGTTGGTTGGAGTAGTTTTTGACAGACGAAGAGGCTTGCACAGGGTAGACCAATGAGGCATCGCACCAGTTATAGGCCTGATTACCAGTACTGGAAGTAACCAGAATGAACTTCTGTGAAGTTTGGAAGCTGGGAGACGAGGCACTCATGGCAATAAGGCTGTGAGGGTGGTTCGTGAGTAATGGTTGGATAGCTCAGCTGGTAGAGCACTTGCCCACGAACGGCAAAGGTCCTACTTTGGAGTTCAAGTTCGGCACAAAGTTTTAATCTGCCAAGAAGTTTGGAAGAGGTCAGTAGGACTACTCCTCCGTTCTGTAAGACTTGCGCGCTGCTGACCCGTGGCCCACAGTCAGCCCTGACCAACCCGTGTGTCCCGGCGCCGTGGCGTGAGGCGCTCGCGGCGCGTCCTTGCCGCCGCCCCCGTTGGTTGCCATGTCGCGTGCCGCTGCCGCTGCTACTGCTGTCCCCATCTGTTTTCCGCGCGGCGCTCCGTCATACACGGTCACGGCTGGATTCCCTCGTAAACCAAAACGCGGAATGCCAGCTAAGCGCGTCGCGGCGAATGCAGCGTTCATACCGCGTAGCCGCACTCCTAACGGACGCCATCACCCGCTGCTGCTGCTCGTGCCTTCAGTTTCAAGGCCACACGTCGCCAGACGTACTTTCATAATCGCAGCCGCCTAGTTCAGATAGAAATTACAGGAATAGTTGTGTCACAGAGTCTAACGTATAAACTACCTGACCACTTATATTTCAGATGGCTGAATCATCCTCAACTCTGTTCTCTTCCATCATTTATGCACATGATACCTTCTGCGCTTTTTGTTTATTTATTTATTTATTTATTTTTTTTGCTACATTGACCTTCATGTCGGAATAGGCAAGATACTGCGCTTGTATTCGACAGCGTCTTAGTTCAAATAGCGTTGTGGACGATCTCATTTACGTTGTTCCAGTTTTATCCAAATAACTTCAGAGGAGTACTGTAAATCAGGGGAGAAGTGCTCAGAGCGAAAAAATGAAGAACGAATCACTTGTCATCAGCTACTAAATGCAACATTTGCGAATTTTCTCTGTAAAACACGGCAATACTTAAAAAGCAGTGGACTGGAACGTTAAACCTAAGACATTGTGCAACTGAAGACAAATCCCGAATAAAGTTGAACTACATATATCGCCAGAAATTGGAATCAATTACTACTCTATATTTACAATCCACTGACCTGTAGGAATTCATGGTCAGTGTGGTACACAGAAATATCACGATAAATATCAAAACTCTTTGAAATGAGACTTTAAATTTCATGGGAATCACAACACACAATATAAGAAACATTGACAAGCTGCGACATATCGGCGGTGTGGAAATGGACGAGGGAAAAACAGGTCGTTATAACGAGGACATCGCCTCGCAAAATAGCAGCAGGAGATCTTTTGCTCGTGGACAAAACACAATAAATGGCTCTGAGCACTATGGGACTTAACATCTGAGGTCATCAGTCCCCTAGAACTTAGAACTAATTAAACCTAACCAACCTAAGGACATCACACACATCCATGCCCGAGGCAGGATTCGAACCTGCGACCGTAGTGGTCGCGCGGTTCCAGACTGAAGCGCCTAGAGCCGCTCGGCCAAGACAAAGTAGATATAAATGAAAAAGAATGCTTACTGCTGATTGAAACATGGCAAGCCTCTCTCTCACTTTAACTATTGTATCGGTCAGATTAATATTCATATTTTAGGTCATTATCTCTATGTTCCCAAATACTACATTTCTTATGTGTGGATTATGACTTTTTTTATATGAGAATATTATGAGCACAATATTCTTATAACTGCATGTATAGCTTGTAGAGAACTTGTACCGAGGGGCCGTAGTGATGGAATGGAGCACAGGGAGGAATATGAATAGTGGACCATAAATGTTGTGTTCAGCGACCTGGCTGTGCGAGTGATTCGGGGAAGCAGCGCTCTGTGAATTCTACCTGCGAGGGTAGGGTCGGACGAGAAGGATGCCGGCTTGCAAAACATTTTACCTGGGACAGTCGACAGTTCGTCGCGAAGGCGGCCACTTGGCGGAAAGCAGGTGGAGGAAGCTGTGAGTGAGTGCTGTAATCTGAATTTTTGTGTAAACGGCGGGACGGTCGTAAAACTATAAGCATTCTCATGTTAGAAGCCGGCACGCTCCTATCAGAGTGGCAGGTGCACATGTTTAATGGAGGCAAGACTGTAACTCCCCTGACGCCAGAAAGTCACCAGGTTCTTTAAGCGAGTGTAAAAAATAATGTATTTCAGAGGCACGACTGTCTGGGAAGATTAACAGCCTTCTTTTAGAAATTAGAAATTGTCAGCCTGGAAAGATTAGATCTCTTCGTAAATGAGGGACTGTGGTCCCGTGTACGTAAACGTTTTTTTGCCAAAACATGGCCATATTCGCCAGGAGAACGAAGCCTGCCTAGTCTAAAATATTTATTTTTTCAGACAAGAGAGATTTTGAGTCGCTGATTGGCTCCACTCAGGATATGCAAAGCAGAGGCTTGCTCTCCCAAAGTTCGAACCGCGGTGCTGTGTTTGGATTGGCTGCCAGGTCAGCAGAACAGTGAAGAGAGGACATTTAGTAAGTGTGGAATAGTTCGATTGGTTTATACAACGTGGAGGCGAGTTTTTTCTGCTACTTCAGCACCTGTACGTGGCTTGGTGGAAATTGATTGTGATTCCTTGCCTTATTCGTCTTCTGGTCCTCCACTAGTGGAGAACTTCAAGTCTTTCCCTGGTGGGTGAGACTTGTGGAATGCATTTCGTGGTGGACTGAGGGTCAGTGACAGTTTCCAACTGTACCAACAGCGGAATTGGATATCATCTCGTGTGTCACGAGGATGAACTTATTCGTCTTGAGACGGAGCTTAAGTTAAGTCTTGGTGGTGACTTAGTACCTATGTACCGCATTTTCAACATGTGACTACACCTATTCAGGCTGTTTTAGTTTTATTTCTAGACCATGTCCTCGTAGACATATTATAGAATCAGGTTTATCTTCTGAAGAAGGCTCAATTACTGGGGTTGAAACCTAAGTAAAGGTTGGTTTCATTACCGCAATCGAGGCTGATAGTTTCTTATATATTCAATTGCAAAATGTAGAGAAGGTATTTGTATGGTGCAAAATTTAGAGAAGATATTTATATGGTGCAAACATTGGCAATTGACCCTAAAGAATGAAAAGTGTGAGGTCATCCACGTAAGTGCTAAAAAGAATCCGTAAAACTTCGGTTACACGACAAAACAGTCAACTCTAAAGGCTGTAAAGTCAACTAAATACCTAGGAATTACAATTACAAGCAACTTAAATTGGAAAGAACACGTAGAAAATATTGTGGGGAGGGCGAACCAAAGACTGCCCCTTATTGGTAGAACACTTAGAAGATGCAACAGATTTGCTAAAGAGACTGCCTGCACTAGGCTTGTCCGTCTTCTTTTGGAGTAGTGCTGCAATTGTGGTATCCTTACTATATAGGATTAACGGAGTACATCCAGAAAGTTCAAAGAAGAGCAGCACGTTTCGTATTATCGAGAAACAGGGGAGAAAGTGTCACTAACTTGATACAGAATTTTGGGTGGACATTATTCAAACATAGGCGTTTTTCGTTGTAGGGGGATCGTCCCAAGTAATGTTAATCACTGACTTTCTCCTCCGAATGCGAAGATATTATTTGACGTCGACCTATGTAGGAAAGAACGATCAACATAATAAGATAAAGAAAATCAGAGCCCTCACGAAAAGATAGAGGTGTTCGTTTTCTCCGTGCGCTGTTCAAGAGTGGAATAACGGAGAATTATTGTGAATATGGTTCGATAAACGCTATTCCAGGTAGTTAAGTGTGATTTGCAGAGGATCCATGTAGATTTAGATAATCGTCACATGTACTTGCAGCAATGTCACTCCACCACATTATGTACAGTACTTGGGTACAGGGTGACAATTACTGAACTATACGAAAAAAAAAGTAAATTAGTTACAAAGTCCGGCGTGCGCACACTTCATTCAACATGATAACGTCACTACAGATATTCGGACTTAGGTTATGACATGTTCGATACTCCTGCCGTCATTGCCGATGATGTTGGCGCAGACGAATAGAGAAATTCTGCATGACCCGCTGAAGTGTCGGAACATCGATGCTATCGATGACCTCCTGAATGGTTGGTTTCAGCTCAGCAATGGTTTTGGGGTTATTACTGTACACTTTGTCTTTAACATAACCCCACAAAAAGGAGGCGCATGTGTTCATATCTGGAGAATATTGCGGCCAATCGAGGCCCAGGCCAATGGCCTCTGTGTACCCCAGAACCAGAATGCGGTCCCCAAAGTGCTTCTTCAGGACATCAAACACTCAGCTGCTTCGAAGGGGTCGAGCTATCTTGCATGAACCACATGTGGTGTCACCGCCAGACACCACACTTGCTAGGTGGTAGCTTAAATCGGCCGCGGTCCATTTAGTACATGTCGGACCCGCGTGTCGCCACTGTGTGATCGCAGACCGAGCGCCACCACAAGGCAGGTCTCGAGATACGGAAGAGCACTCGCCCCAGTTGTACGACGACTTTGCTAGCGACTACACTGACGAAGCCTTTCTCTCATTTGCCGAGAGACAGTTAGAATAGCCTTCAGCTAAGTCCATGGCTACGACCTAGCAAGGCGCCATTAGCCTTACATAGTTTGATAGTTATCGTATGAAATGTCTCATCCAGAATGCTGTAAACAACAAGGATAAATAAAAGATAAGTATTCGAGGAGCTGCATACTTTTCTTATTAGAATTCACTACTTATCCTGTTCCAGAATTCACGCCCGTCTGCGTTAGAAAGCGTGCATCGGCCTCCTCTGTCTACAAGGTGTTGGCACATTTACCAACACATCATTGGCGACGAGGATGGGATACGAACCCACGCGTGCAAAGCACGGAAACGCCGATGCGTTGTCCCGTTTACCTGTTGCTGAGGATAAAGCATTCGATTCTTCCGAACTTGCTTGCATGTTCATTGATGCGGAAACCGATGAAGTGGTCGAATCGTTTCCGATTGATTTTCGTCGTGTCGCTACAGCCACAGCTGCTGACCCTGTCCTTGCTACCGTTTTGCGTTTTGTTGCTACGCAATGGCCCTTGTCAAAGTCACGGATCGAGGATCCGTTGGTTCGCCGATTTGTTGCTCACAAGGAGAGACTTTTTGTTCGACGTGGTGTTTTGTTGTTGCGTTCTGATAATGATCAGTCCAGAGTCGTGGTCCCACGTTCGTTACAGTCCTCTGTTTTACAGCTTGTTCACCAAGGACATTGGGGTATAGTGCGAACGAAGCAACTTGCTCGTCAGCACTGTACTTGGTTCGGACTCGATGCTGCAATTACGAATATGTGTTCTTCTTGCAAGGCGTGTGCCGAACAACAATCCGCACCGCCGCGGAAAGTCTTTGCATGGCCAAAAGCCACTTCCCCTTGGCAACGCTTGCACATCGATTTTGCTGGTCCATTCTGGAATGCTCGATGGTTGGTTCTGGTCGATGCCTTCAGTAATTTTCCTTTTGTTGTCCGGATGTCTTCCACGACGTCCTCTGCCACCATCCAAGCGTTGTCTGCTATCTTTTGCATTGAAGGTCTTCCGCAGACAATTGTTTCCGACAATGGCCCACAATTCATGTCCGCAGAATTTCAGTCATTCTGCCAGGCCAATGGTATTCAACATCTGACATCCGCGCCGTTTTCGCCTCAGTCAAACGGTGCCGCTGAACGATTGGTCCGGACTTTCAAGTCCCAGATGCTGAAGTTGAAAGAGTCGCATTCTCGGGAGGACGCGTTGTTGCTCTTTTTGTCATCGTATCGCTCTCAGCCCCGAGATGGTCGCTCGCCGGCTGAGTTGCTCCACGGTCGTCCTCATCGAACCTTGATGTCTTTGCTGCATCCGCCGCATCAGGTTCCTGTGCAGCGGCAGACTCCTGCTTTTGCTCCAGGCGACGTTGTATTCTATCGCAACTATCGCGGTTCACGGCGTTGGCTCGCAGGGCGCATTCTTCGCTGCCTCGGCCGCACGATGTATTTGATTTTGAGGGCCTCTGGTGAGGTGCGTCGGCATTTCAATCAGCTGCGCCTCTGTCGTCGCACGGGTTCTGCCGCTCCCCGTCTGCTTTCAGCGACGGTGCCGTCCGGTCAGCACCCTGGGGACCCATCTACTGGCTCGCCTCATCCCCAGGTATTACCGACGAGGCCTTCCATTTTGCCCCATGGCTACGCGCCGCCGCAGCCGCCGCCGCCGCCGCCGCCGCCTGTCCTCCAGCCGGCGCCGCCCACATTCGACGCTTCGCTGCAGCCGCCAAGCGCCTCCCTGGGCCACGCGCCGCCGATCGCTTCCCGTGACCAGCTGTCCTCCGCCATGGAACTCTTGCCCGCTCCGGACCACATGCTGTCATCGCGCGTCGGGTACCCCGACGCCATGGAGGTCGACCCTTCGGCCCCTCCTGCCTCTTTACGGGCGCATACACCGCGTGTTGACGTGCACCCTGGAGTAGGTTTTCAGGCGTTTCCCCCTCGGACCGAATGGCCGGGTGCGGGTGGCACAGCCTCGCCTGTTGTTAGGCTCCCCACCTCATCGCATACGTCAACATGGGGTCCTCCCCACGGCGGGCGGAAGCCTTATAACACGACCGTTCGCCGATTTGCGGGGGAGGAATGTGGTGTCACCGCCAGACACCACACTTGCTAAGTGGTAGCTTAAATCGGCCGCGGTCCATTTAGTACATGTCGGACCCGCGTGTCGCCACTGTGTGATCGCAGACCGAGCGCCACCACAAGGCAGGTCTCGAGATACGGAAGAGCACTCGCCGCAGTTGTACGACGACTTTGCTAGCGACTACACTGACGAAGCCTTTCTCTCATTTGCCGAGAGACAGTTGGAATAGCCTTCAGCTAAGTCCATGGCTACGACCTAGCAAGGCCCATTAGCCTTACATAGTTTGATAGTTATCGTATGAAATGTCTCATCCAGAATGCTGTAAACAACAAGGATAAATAAAAGATAAGTATTCGAGGAGCTGCATACTTTTCTTATTAGAATTCACTACTTATCCCGTTCCAGAATTCACGCCCGTCTGCGTTAGAAAGCGTGCATCGGCCTCCTCTGTCTACAAGGTGTTGGCACATTTACCAACACATCACCACATATTGTCGAAATCAGGGTCACTTTGGATAGTGGGGATGGAATCATCTTCCAAAACATTCACGTACCGTTCGGTAGTCACCGTGCCGTCAAAGAATATCGCACCGATTATTTCGTGACTGGACATTGCACGCCACACAGTCACCAGTTGAGAATGAAGAGACTTCTGGATCGTGAAATGCGTATTGTCAGTCCTCCAAATACGCCAATTTTGCTTAATGATGAATCTATCCAAATGAAAGTGGGCTCCGTCGCTAAACCAAACCATGCACACGCATATTAATTCTAATCTTATTCCTTGGCCAACCTTCCAGTTTGAACGTCCTAACAGTAACAGTTCAGAAGTTATGACGATTTCATTTGATGTAGTTCAATAATTCGCGTAAGTATGTTTGTACGCTTTTGGAAAAATGTGCAATATCCTTAATGACAACTGAGCCATGGCAGCTCGTATCGACTCTGTTTTCGACTGGAGTCGTGCTCTTTGATTTCCGGCTGCTTAGTGACGCGTGGTGGCTGCGCGGATGGTGTGGCGAATATGGGCGGCTAGTGAGAAAGTGGACGTGAAGTGAAGAGAGACAGGAAGTGCTTCTACGTGTGGCCGGGCTGTTGGATTTGGCATTCGCTTGGCCGTAGTGTGATGTGCGCGGGATCGCAGTGGTCCTGCCTAGCGCCTTTTTGAGAGTCGTCATATTATGGTTGATGATTCGGTTCCGCCTTCACGTTGGTGAATGACGTATTCCTGGCTAGCTGGAAAGTCGTGTGTTTCCTATCGATAAGTTGGCGGTTTCTGTGTGGGTACACTGTCACTCCATGCTTTTACTTGTGGTGCTGTTCACTGTGTGATCTAGAAAGTGCCTTTTAAGCTGTTATAAGAGGTTCGAGCCTTGATGTATTGTATGTTACCTCCAGGCACAAGGGCCAAGCCGAAGTGTCTAGTCAAGTCGCCGGAAGCAGCCAGTGTCCAGACAATGTCAGGATAGGTGCCTGGGTGTCGGCGTCCACACGTTTTCCTGCTAGCCGTACCCTGTGTGGTATGGGGTCAGAGTTTTAGCTAAGGAAGTTGTGTAATGAGCCTTGACTAAAGCCTAGCCCTGTTCAGAATATTGCCATTTTACAAGTCTAGAATCCAGTCAAAGTACAGTTCTAAGGAATGTATTTCTCTGACTGTTCGCTTCCTAGAAGACAGAGGAGGGGGCCTCGGCCATAGATATTGAATTCTGTTGTCTCCTGGAAACGGGCACACCTGTTTTTCGCTTTTCCATAGCGTTTCAGTTGTGTGACGGTTTACATCACGGCGTCAGAGTCTATGAGGGGCCATCTCGCTTCCGGGAGGTCGAACCGAAGTGGATCATGTGACAGTCAAAAGAGCATGTCGAGGGCTCAGCTGACGTCTTACGCTGTTTAAAAAACATCAGTATCAGTATGACAGTGAAAAGCGTAATTTCTTGTAATATGAAAATGGGTCGTTGCCAAACATACACTGCCTTAGGGGTAAAAAAAGGAAGTTCTCGGAAGAGGATCAGAAAATGATACGGAGTTTGTGTTATATCAAAGGTTACAAAATCGAACCAAGTTTACAAAGAACTTTTCAGTACGAGCCCACTTGCCAGTAAAACGATGTACCCTGTCTGGGTTGGATGCAACCACTGACTCGGTTGGGATGGGTGGCATAAACCTATCGTATCCTCTCCTCAGGCAAGCTGGCCAACAAATCTTATAACTGGTCAGTGATATCTCTGATACTGACACTAGAATAGAGTTTATATCCGAGCTGCTCCCACATTACTTATATCAGGGACAGATCTGCGGATCTTGCTGGCCATGGGATTAAATCATCACGTAGACTCTTTCTAGAGACACGTACCATGCGCCAACGAGCATAATGCTTTCGGAAAATAGCATCACGAAACTGTTGCCTGAGAGGTCTACATCTACATGGATACTCTGCAAAGCACATTTAAGTGCCTGGCAGAGGGTTCATCGAACCACCTTCACAATTCTCTATTATTCCAATCTCGTATAGCACGCGGAAAGAATGAACACCTATATCTTTCCGTACGAGCTCTGATTTCCCTTATTTTATCGACGTGATCGTATCTCCCTATGTAGATCGGTGTCAACAAAATATTTTCGCAATCGGAGGAGAAAGTTGGTGATTGGAATTTCGTGAAAAGATTGCGTCGCAACGAAAAACGTCTTTCTTTTAATGATTTCCAGCCTAAATCCCGTTTCATTTCTGTGACACTGTCTCCCATATTTCGCGATAATACAAAACGTGCTGCCTTTCTTTGAACTTTTTCGATGTACTCCGTCAGTCCTACCTGGTAAGGATCCCGCACCGCGCAGCAGTATTCTAAAAGAGGACTGACAAGCGTAGTGTAGCCAGTCTCCTTAATAGGTCTGTTACATTTTTCTAAGTGTCCTGCCAATAAAACGCAGCCTCTGGTTTGCCTTCCCCACAGCATTTTCTATGTGTTGTTTCCAACTTAAGTTGTTCGTAATTGTAATACCTAGGTATTTAGTTGAATTTACGGCTTTTAGATTAGACTGATTTATCGTGTGACCAAAGTTTAACGAGTTCCTTTTCGCACTCAGGTGGATGACCTCACACTTTTCGTTATTAAAAACATAAGGACTCATGATATCCTTGAATTCCTGTTGTGCAGTCAGAGTTCCCTCAATCGTTTCCGGCCGTGCCCTGAAGACATACCTGACGACTTCCCACACAATGTCGGCACGCGTAAAACCACAGTGCCTCTCAAATACATAGGAAGAGTGGGACCTGTCCCAAGTACGCCCCCAAAATCACCAACGATGATCATCCGGAGTATGTGCTCCACGTTATAATACACAAGGAATGCCACTGGTTCATCTGATGCTCTCTCCATAGAGGAGGCTTTAGGCAAAGAATCTATAAAGGAGGACTTTCGTCGAATACAGGCACTTCGTCTGAAGATGCCGACTCGGAAATTTGTTGAGAAAATAATTCTAGATAACACTGTTGCTCGGCTGATAAACTTGAAGAAATTCATTGATTAGGTTTTTTAACACCTTGTAAGTGAGTTCCAGTGTCAGGCTGCTATGCGGAGAACCTAGCTTCGATTCCCGGCACTGCCGGAAATTTTTCCTTGTTTGCTGAGCGCACTGAAATGGGGTGCATTCCGCCTCGGAACTACACGATTGGGACGTAGTGTCTCTCAAGTTCAAGAAAGCTGACAACGACTGGGAGAAAGGTGTGCTGACCCCATTGCCTTCAACAAGGCATCTAAATGATGTTTTTGGCAGAGGATGGCACTGCAGTCAATCGTTCCCGATGAACCCTAACTGGGTCAGGACGTGAATCTAAGCTTTTTGCTTTACTTAGGCTGTACTTCCCAGTGCCACCAATGTTGCTTTGGAACAGAGTGTACTTCACTAATATTCTTCGCTGAAATCCGTGGCCAGAGTTTCGGTAGGTATCTGACAGTAACGTAAGCACCCATACAGAAATATGAGTTGTAGGAGTAAACGATGGACGTCGAATTTGAACGCCATCTCGTATTACAATGATGCCGCCGATGGGTTCTGGAACAAAGGAAAAGTCTTGGTAACGGACCAAGAGAATATGTACGTTCTTTTCATTTTGCTAGGTGTGGTAGCCTAGCAGCACAGCAGAAGAACCTCTATAGAGCTTTTAAGTTGTGGATGGAAGCCAATAATGAGTTTAAACACTGACTCGATCTGTGAGCTGATCAGCAGCGTAGCTCGTAGCGCACTTCGCTAAACGACAAGACATGGCTCTGAGCACTATGGGACTTAACATCTGAGGTCATCAGTCCCCTAGAACTTAGAACAACATAAACGTAACTAAGTTGTGGATGGAAGCCAATAATGAGTTTAAACACTGACTCGATCTGCGAGCTGATCAGCAGCGTAGCTCGTAGCGCACTTCACTAAACGACAAAACATGGCTCTGAGCACTATGGGACTTAACATCTGAGGTCATCAGTCCCCTAGAACTTAGAACTACATAAACGTAACTAACCTAAGGCCTTCACACCCATCCATGCCCGAGGCACGATTCGAACCTGCGGTCGCGCGGTTCCAGACTGAAGCGCCTAGAACCGCTCGGCCACACCGGCCGGCGCGCTAAACGACAGAAGTTCCCTCACGGGACAGAATTTAAACTTGTCACCAATGTTCATCACACCGTAGACTACTCTACAGAGTAGAAATATGCCGCGTCGACCTTTCGGAAGGCCATTCGGTTATCAATAATGTTGCCAGGTGGCATTCTAATCGATGTGACGCCTCTCCAGTATAACTGTATAGTTCTTTTGTTTCATACTTACAGCAATCCGCTTACAACGTAGCTCTCGAAGTTAACCTTCTCGTCTGTGATTAGCTCACAAGATATTCATGGCTCTACGATGAGCAAAATGTATGCCGGAAAGTGGAGTAGCGCAACAGGCGTGTTGTTGCTATCGAAGAGCAAACTGGTAATTAGTCAGTCCTGATCGGTAACACATTCACGGTCAATAGGAGGTGGATATTCTCACAAGAAGAAAAACATATGTATTTTAAACATTATTTCGTAGCAGACAACTGCGTTAGGCTGCAGTCTGGCAGAATGGGTGAGTCACAAGAACTCAAACAGCAAGAAGGTATCAGTGAGGATTGCAGGAGATCACTAGAGAAAAATATCTGTGTAGTGAGTAGTGATAAGGTCTTGTCAAAGAAATGTTAAATCTCTCAGGAATCATCCGTACATTGGAGACCTGAAGGGACATCACATGAATGAAGAAATTCCCCCTATTCTGAATATGGGTTTTCCTCATGAACTGCCAGCCGCGAAGGTATGCGACTTTCGTTTTCTTCTATTTCAGTTTTCTGTCACTAATTCATTCACACAGAACGGTAGTCTGATTTTTCTTCGGCGACTTTTTCTTTCACGTTTTACCGAATCAGAAATTAAAATCAGCGTCGCGTAAGTGCCATTCGAATGGGCCGGACAGGCTGGCAAATCAGGCGGACAAGTGGTCAAGGCCCGGTCCATATAGCGGGACAAGACGGACCACCCTGCAAAGTGGGGATCGAAACGCCCGCCGCGAAAGGCAAGGACCACTCGGCGCCGGCCGGTCGAACGCGTCTGACGCCGCCTGTCGTGTCGGCTCAGCGCGCCGTCGCGCCGGAGGACGACCGCTTGCGACGGCTGTGGAATCACCCAGCGCACGGCCCCTGTGCTAAAGGCGACCATTACTCACAGCGCGATTATAACTAAACTTTCGCTACTTGAGTCAGTGTAGACGGGAAACTGTTTTACTGTATGTGTTCCAAACTTACGAGGACCGTTCGCTGCAGGACTTTCGCTGTTAATAGTGCTAGTATCAAGGCTTGCTGTTTGGTGCTGGTGCTGATACGGGGACGTGAGGTTGAAACACAAACATCAGAGTGCACTACTCTTGCAGACTCAGAACATGGGTGTGAACAAGGCGGGCAGGCGTTTACTCGTAAAACTGTGTTATCAAAACAATGAAAATAAAGCTACTCCTTTCGCGAGCATCGATGCGTTAAAGGAATACGGAGAGGTCCTCTTTCTGCACCGATGTCTTTCTTCATTCGTGTCATAGGTACACTAAAATGAACACATATACAATACATACAAAGAAAACTATACACTATTCACCCAGAGTTGGGCAACTTTGATAGCATTGGGTGCTGCAGTCGTTAAGTCCTTCATTTTACAGCTGGTTGGGCGTGAGTTACATTTGAAGCGATGCCGGGTTATCTGCAATTCAACGCATTCGCACAGTGCTGTGTTGGCATTTGGCAGTTGGAAGTTCCATTAAAGGAGATTGTCCCTCGATCTTGCGACTTCGGTCCGTAGTCTGCTCAAGGACTTCCAGATGACCCACTTCTCCATGTGTCCAGGCGGCAGGGATTCTTGTGGTATCATCCAGTTTGACAGGTGTTGGCATCTTTCTTTCCACTTGGTGAGTCGGGTAGTCGCAGCTGATCCTTCTAAGGGCTGTGAAGTTGTTAGGAAACTCTTCCTGGACTTCAGTCTTGGCTTGGCAGGTTGATGTCCAAAGAGCGGATGTGAGGTCGCTGTATTTGATTTATGCCTCTCGATGTTAGCGGCGATCTCCCTTTTGATGTCACATGGAGCAATCCCAGCGAGACATTGAACTTTGTCCATGGGGGTTGGCCTTAGGCAGCCTGTAATAATCCTACAGCTGTCATTTAAGGTTACATCAACCTGCTTTGCATGTACTGAATTGTGCCACACTGGTCCAGCATACTCTCCTAGAGAATAGCATAAGATAAGAGCTGTTGTTCTTAATGTTTTTGGATGTGTACCTCAGTTCGATCCCGCCAGTTTCCGAACAAGGCAGTTTCTGGAGGATACTTTCTGCTTCAGCTTGAGGCAATGTTCCTTGTAGGTCAGTGTACGGTCGAGAGTGACACCCAAATACCTGAGGCGGGAACAATATTCTAGTGCAACTCCATTCCAGAATATTTCAACTTTCCTGTCAGCTTGTTTATGTTTCAGATGGAATGAATGGTTCAAATGGCTCTGAGCACTATGGGACTTAACATCTATGGTCATCAGTCCCCTAGAACTTAGAACTACTTAAACCTAACTAACCTAAGGACATCACACAACACCCAGCCATCACGAGGCAGAGAAAATCCCTGACCCCGCCGGGAATCGAACCCGGGAACCCGGGCGTGGGAAGCGAGAACGCTACCGCACGACCACGAGATGCGGGCCGATGGAATGAACACACTTGCGTTTTCTTAGGTTCGGATGCGAGTTGATTCTTTTCATAGTAAGTACCAAGCTGCTGTAGACCGTGTGTAAGCATTATATCTACATCTTCAAACCGATTGCCCTGGGCAGGAAGAGCAAGGTCATCAGCATACTTGAAACTGTTGCATCCTTGAGGCTGTGGTTGGTCGTTAGTGTACACATTAAATAAAATAGGTGACAGTACACTTCCTTGAGGGAGACCGTTCTTTTGAGTTCTCCATCGGCTGAGTTTTCCTTGGAAGTCCACGAAAAAACGTCGATTCTGTAGGAGTGTTGCATTTATCCTCGTCAGCACGTAGTCGTTAGCCAGGTTGTAGATTTTGTGCAGTAACACTCTGTCGTTTAGGTGCACCGAGGTTGAAGAACATGATTCGCAAGTTCGAATTAACTGGCGATTTGGGCATTTCTCCCGGGACAGGCTGAGGGCCGGTAGTGCCACAAATTGTTGAAGAAGTTACTTTTGCGGTGGCTGAGAATTATGACCGCAAAGTGTGATCTCGAAGCAGTTCATAAATTGAACTGATAGATGGATAGGGTGGTTTGGACACACTACAGCAAGGATCTTAGCGCCCAGACGAAAATGATAAGAGACGAGCGGCAGCAAAACACACTAAATAGTAGTAATAAACAGTAACGGAAAATAAAACTAACAAAATTGCGGCAAACCATGTGTGTACCCACACTGAAGTACTGAAGCACGAAGAGAAGGTGGTATGTCCAGAATGAAACTTGGACTAAAAAGGGAGAAAGTGGTAGAAGGACTTAAAACAACATAGCAGATGGCCGCGCATGGCCGATCGTAGGCTAAACCTCTACCCTAAGAGCTGAGGCTTGAAACTTTGACCACACTTGCAGAGGACAGATTCCCACTGAAATTCACTTCCACCTTCTCATCATGATAGAGAATACGCTCAGTTAAAATATGGCGCACAGTGATTTGCACGACACTGGCGTCACAGAATGCAGGGTCCTCTCGCCGAAGGAAGAATCCATGTGTAAGGGGACTGTGCCCAATTCGGAGGCTTGTAAGGATCACCCCACCCCGACTGAGCAACCGGCAGGAGGAACACCAAGGCCGGATACTTAACTTCACCAACAGCAGGTTATTCTTGGTCAGTGCCAACCCTTCGTCCTCCCACAGCTGCATGGACCTGTTACGTAACATAAAAACGATAGTCTGCAAGAGGGACAGCGCAGCGTGTCACACCGTGTCCGCTGCAGCCGTGTCGGCTTCTTCATTTCCCCGAATCACCACATCTCTGGCACCCAGCAGAATGACGCCTGTCACGTCAGCTGAACATTCAGTGGTCTGTTTCATGGTCCGGTTGGTCCACCCTTCGAAAATCGCTCGAATAATTGTGAAATGGTATCCGTATAAGCTACACGTTGCTCACCAACCTTCACCACGTGACGCAGATATTCGAGCAAACTTTGCTCTTGCGTTTATTGCAAGACTTGAATTTGACGACACATGGCCTTACAACGACAGTATAGCAATCTCTAGTGTGGCTCGGGGATGCTGATGAACGTCACACTGAGCAACGTTTACAGCCGGAATGTAAATATGGTACGCAAATAACAAATGTTACCCTCTCATGTGGAAATTAACATGTCTTTCTTTGAATGGTTTCATGGGGGCCCTCTCGAATAGCGGAAGTCTAATTATGACCACCCTGTACTTATATTTAATACTCTGTTTTTGTATCTATTTGTATCTGCACGAAACTTTACTCCTCCCGATTAAAAAAGCAACACTGGCATGGACAGGAAACAACTAAATTTGGCTTATTGTGCGTATACAATATACGTAGTAGGACAAACACATTATTAAATTTGTAGGTGATTTCGCACCATACAGGAATGTGAAATATAGTATACAGTGCTAGCGCCTGTGGCGTGGAGTCTGTATTATCTTGGATGCAGATAAGGGAACGTCAGTGTACACTGAAACTTCCTGGCAGGAGTGCTAGTTCTGCAAGGTTCGCAGGAGAGCTTCTGTAAAGTTTGGAAGGTGGTAGATGAAGTTCTGGCTGAAGTAAAGCTGTGAGGACGGGGCGTGAGTCATGCCTGGGTAGCTCAGATGGTAGAGCCCTTGCCCGCGAAAGGCAAATGTCCCGAGTTCGAGTCTCGGTCCGGCACACAGTTTTAATCTGCCAGGAAGTTTCATATCAGCGCACACTCCGCTGCAGAGTGGGAATCTCATTCTGGTCAGTGTACACTGCTTGAGGCCAGATTTCATCAACTGCAGCGGTCGGCGAGAGCTACCGTGGTACTCTCGCGACAACCCAATGGGTCAGAGATCTGGTGAAAATGCTGATCGGGTCAACAGTCGACCGCAGCACGGCAGGACAGCAAGGAGGGTCCTTTCCTTTTCTTTGTGCTAATCTGTGCCCTCACTTATATGATGGATGTATTCCAATCTCTCTTTTCCTCTATAGTTTTTACCCTCTCAGTTCCCTCTAGTGCCGTGGAAGTTATTCTGTGATTTCTTAACAGATGTACTACAATCCTCTCTCTTCTTCTTGTTCTTCTTGTCAGTGTTTTCTATATATTTCTTTCCTCGCCGATTCTCCGGAAAATCTCCTCATCTTCCAACTTATCAGCCCGTGTAACTCAACGTTCTTCTGTAGCACCACATCTCTAATGCTTCGATTTTCTTCTTTTCTGGTTTTCCCTCAGTCCATGTTTCGCTCCCATACGACGCTGTGCGCCAAATGTACATTCTCAGAAATATCTTCCTGAAATTAAGGCCTATGTTTGATGCTAGTAGATTTCCCTTGGCCAGCATCCCTTCTTTTGCCAATGCTAGCCAGATGTTAGTGTCCTCCTTACTCCGTCCGTTATGGGTTGTTTTACTACCTAGGTAGCAGATTTCCTTAACTTCGTCCACCTCGTGATAACCACTTCTGATGTTACGTTTCCCGCTGTTCTTATTTCTGCTACTTTTCATTGCTTTCGTCTTTCTTCGATTAACTCTCAGATGATATTCTGCACGTACTACAATGTTCATTCCATTCAGCAAATCATGTAATTCTTCTTCACTTTCACCGAGGATAGTAATGTCATCAGCGAATCTTATCATTGCTATCCTTTCACCTTGAAATATAATTCCACTCGCGAACCTTTCTTTTATTTCCGTTATTCCTCCTTCGATGTACAGATTAAATAGTGGGGGCGAAAGACTTCATTCCTGTTTTACACCCTTTTTAAGCCGAGTACGTCGTTCCTGGCTTCCACTCTTACTATTCCCTCTTGGCTCTTGCACATATTGTATATTACCCGTCTTTCCCTATAGCTTACCCCAATTTTTCTCAAAATTTCGAACATCGAATGCTTTTTCCTCGTTGACACATGCTCTGAACGTGTCTTGACTTATCTCTAGTCTTGCTTGCATTATCAACCGCAAAGTCAGAACTGCCTCTCTGGTGCCTTCACCTTTACTAAAGCCAAACTGATCTTCGTCTAACACATCGTCAATTTTCTTTTCCATTCTTTTGTATATTATTTCTTGCAGGACCTTGGATGCACGAGCTGTTAAACTGGTTGTGTGATTATTATCGCACTTGGTAGCTGTTACAGTCCTCGGAAATACGTGAATGATGTTTTCCCGAAAGTCTGATGATACATCCTCATACTCATACATTCTACACATCAACGTGAATAGCCGTATTGTTGCCACTTTCCCCAATGATTCTAGAACGTTTAATGGAATGTTATTTATCCTTTCTGCCTTATTCGACCGTACGTCTTCCAAAGCACTTCTAAATTCTGATTCTAAAACTGGATCGGTCGCAGGTTCGAATCCTGCCTCGGGCATGGATGTGTATGATGTCCTTAGGTTAGTTACGTTTAAGTAGTTCTTAGTCTAGGGGACTGATGACCTCAGATGTTAAGTCCCATAGTGCTTCAAGCCATTTGATCTAAAACTGGATCCAGTATGTCTTCTGCATCGACTCTTGTTTCTTCTGCTATCACATCATCATGCAAATCTTCCCTCTCATGGAGGCCTTCAATGTACTCTTTCGCCCTGTCCGCTCTCTCCTCTGCGTTTAACAGTGATATTCCCATTGCATTCTCAGAGTTACTACCCATGCTTTTAATTTCACCAAAGTTGGTTTGACTTTCCTATATGCTGAGTCAGTCCTTTCGACAAGCCGGCCGAAGTGGCCGCGCGGTTCTGGCGCTGCAGTCTGGAACCGCGAGACCGCTACGGTCGCAGGTTCGAATCCTGCCTCGGGCATGGATGTTTGTGATGTCCTTAGGTTAGTTAGGTTTAACTAGTTCTACGTTCTAGGGGACTAATGACCTCAGCAGTTGAGTCCCATAGTGCTCAGAGCCATTTGAACCATTCCTTTCGACAATCATTAGTTTTTTCAGTTTCTTCAGATTTTTCATGCAGCCATTTCGGCTTAGCTTCCTTGCACCTTCTGTTTGTTTCATTCCCAAGGGACTTGTATTTCTGTATTCCTGAATTCCCCGGAACATTTTTGTACTTTCTTCTTTCATCGATAAGGGGAAGCATATATTTTTCGCAGTTATTTGTAACTATCTCTTTCTTTCCAACTTCTGTGATTTCCCTCATTAGGTATATCCATTCCCCTTCAACGACCAGCCTGCTGAGCTATTCCTTATCTCAGTATATATAGCCTTAGAGAACTTAAAGCGTATCTCTTCATTCCTTAGTACTTCCACGTCCCGCTTCTTTGATTCTTCCAGACCAGTCTCTTAAACTTCAGCCTATTCTTCAACACTACTAAATTGTGATCTGAATCTCTATCTGCTCTTGAGTATGCCTGGCAGTGCAGTACCTGATTTCGGAATCAGTGGCTGACCATGATGTAATCTAACTGAAATCTTCCACATCTCCCGGCCTTTTCCAAGTATACCTCCTCCTCTTACGATTATTGAACAGAGAAAAATGTATTACAGAACTCAATTAGCTTTTCTCGTCTCTGGTTCCTACTACCAAGCCCATATTCTGCTGACACACTTTCTTCTACTCCTTCCCCTGCAACCACATTCCATTCCCCAATGACTATTAGATTTTCATCTACCTTTACGTATTTTGGGACTCATTGCTACCACTACCTCATGGTCACTGATGTCAAATCAATATCGACATACTGAAAGATGCCATGTCTATTTGTTGCTGTTAGGTCTGACATAGCGTATTTCCACTATGAGTAGGTTTCCTAAGTGCCTCTGCTAGATACTTCTAAAACTGTTATTATCACACTGTTTGTTGCATAATTAAACTCTCAGCCGATGCTGACGGTATGATTGCGAGACATACGTATTAGCAGACTGTGGTTTTTCCGGAAATTTTTGGTAACATTTGGGAGTTGGTATGGTAGTCGATGGGAGGATGCATTTATATGTTTGTACCGACCCTTGATACTGATTCTGGCAGTAGGCTTCACTCCCTGCTTCGGTTGATTTGAGATTCTTGTCTACTGCGACAAATTAAGCACCTCCTTTTTCCATTAGCCTATCTTTTAGATATACGCATGAATTTTCCCAAGAAATCTCACTAGCATCCTTCCCGGGTTCTTGGCAACTTTCTGAACATAGTATTATGTGAACTCTGCTACATTTAAGAGTGCCTCTAACCATGGCACTTTGTTGCGAATGTTTCACCAGTTGAGCACAAGGACTTCAAAACTCTTTCGTGTGGGAGGCGTTTCTAGGGATCCTACACTGAAGCTAGTATGCCAGTTTAGAGAACTTATTTTTTTGTTAAATTTTGCATTTTCTAGCTACTTACCTGCTAGCCACAAACAAAATGTACGTTGGTAATTTAGGGTTCACTGCCGTATTCCCTGCTACTTGCTAGCAACATTGGTGAAAACTTTGGTACGAAAAAAGGCTCTTTGCTTTTGAGTTAACGTGTTTTCGGTACGCACGTTTCGCTTCCGAACATATACGATTTTATTTTTTGTGCTTAGTAATTGCTACGCACATATTGTACAGCCAGACGCTGTGAAACGTGTTCTCACTAAGGAATAAAAATAGAACTAAATTGTGAATACAGGCATGTGAATACACATACCTGATCGCCTAAAATATTTATCTCTTAGTTGATGCCCGACGAAATGTGTTTGAGAAACTTGTTGGTGGATTTCATAATGGGCTACGCATGCCATGCTATCCGATGAGATTAACTTTCACAATAAATTATATCATTTTCTTTCATAAAACTGGACCTCTACTTTGGTGAAGAAGTCTCACTTCACAGTTTAGCTTCATTAACTATATTGGAATAAAGAAATATTTATTCGAAGGATAATTCCGTGCGGTAAAAGATGCAGGATTCATTACACAAGTAGCGCCCGCTCGAGGACAAGAGAAGAAAAGGAGAGATACTGATTTGAAATGTGTACATGCATGGGTATTAACAATTGTGTAACTTTTTGTATCATGAACCGATGTAGCCGAGGATAAGTGGAGGGAAAAAACTTAAACGAGAGGAGATTTGTAATGCGCTGAATCAATGAGATCGATCTCGCGAAAACAGCAGCACACGCAACTTAACATTTATGTTTTTCTTATAGTAAGTTCCAACTATCGAGTTCCAAGTTAGAACTGCTCACTATTTAGTGTTATAGCTTTTTACCTATTAAACAATTTTTGACCAGAGTGAATACTTTTTCAATTTTTGCACGATTTCAACAATCACGATAGGGGCTGTGACATTGTTTCTCGTTGAATATTGATCTCTAGCGTAATTCTTATTACTGGCATTAGTCTTTACAGTCATAAGTGCAATTAAGCTTTTAAAGAGTGAAGGTCGACATATCTGTAAAAAAAATAACAACCAAACTCGTACGCAGAGATAGTCCTACACCCACATCCCTGTTTCAGCCAGAGATAATCGAAGTTCCATAACTAAATAAATGTAAATATGCTGAACATTACCAAAGAAAATGAAACAAAAACGTCTAATACCCATAACGCATGAGGAATTAGAATTGGCTTGTTTATTTCACAAATAAAGTGTGACCCCTTTAGGACCATTGTAACATATCGTAATATTATAATCTGGTTCCCAGTGTTTGCTATTTTTGAAACCGACTATATGGTATTCCATAGGTAATATTAGGTGCGCAGTTCAACCTGCGATCGTCTTGTAGTTGTACTCGCTAGTTAATTAAGTTTGTAAGATTAACGAGCAACTGTTTTGCAGACCCATTTTGTTCTTGTTTCTTGACAGATACAGACGAAAGAGAAGGTAGTTGTATTACACCATGACAATAAAACTGTTAACTTTTTTAAATTCGTAATACTTCGTTATTAATTGTCAGTGAGCCTTTCACTAAACAGTTATCATTCAGATCTCAAATGTTTCCTGAGAATTCGAAGTCTGAGAAAGACGAATGTTAGTGTTTATAATCTGTAATGTATTCATGTTCCCATCTGGAGTCGCTGTTTGCAGAGACGGCATACACTCTTATTTATTTTGGCGATAAATCGAGCCTGTAACTCCGCGATGTTTTTCAGGTAGTAATTCACGTAATAAATTACAATTAAAATTATTTTATTTACGCCAAGCCGCCAGATAGGACAAGCAGATACAACATCGTTTATTCTTGCTTGAAAATACATGCCACATTATAACGGTGTGTCCGAAGTCATCAGAAAATTTCATACTTCTCGTTTCTTTCACACTTAGACAGTAGTTAGTATCCTTTCAAAGTCTCCGGTACTTAAATGGGGAGGGTCCCAGTACTTATTATTGTCTATTTTTATCTTATTATCTGTTTAGGCAACTTCCAATGCTGGCAAGCTTACTGTAGCAAAACATTATTTGTTGTTGTGTGGTTCGGGCTACTTGTAGAGCTATCTCCCAACATCAGATATCTGAAGTAAATGAAAAGAAAGATTTTCATGTGCACTTGGGTGGTATAGATTACATACAGTTCAAACTAAATTTCCATTGATGACTACTATACATCTGGGACATCAAAGAACTAATTGTTAGGCCAGAGATTAGCACAGCAGATAATACTTCAATTTGCCATTCTTTGTGTGGTATTACTAATGAATACACTGTTATACACTGATCAGTCAGAAAATTATGACCTCCTACCTGCTATCGATGTAAAGCGGTTCAGGCGATAGCAGCGTCACCTGGCGAGGAATGACTGCTAGTCAGACACACTCACGGC
The DNA here is from genome assembly GCF_021461395.2 of Schistocerca americana. NCBI lineage: Eukaryota > Metazoa > Arthropoda > Insecta > Orthoptera > Acrididae > Schistocerca > Schistocerca americana. Next base: position 137,345,106 of record NC_060123.1, read on the forward strand.
TCACGTAGGCGGGAAGGAGCGCGCTTTATAGGGGTCTGACCGAGGGCAGATTGTGATGGCCTGGAGGGTCGGCTCTAGCATTTCGCAAACTGCACAGCTTCCCGGGTGTTCCAGGTGTGCTGTAATGAATGTCTTCAACTCGTGGCAGAACCAAGTGAAACCCCGTCCAGACGTAGTGGGGATGGCCAGCAACCCTCCTATACTGATGTCGGACGTTGTAAACTGGGCAAACTAGTAAAACTGGACGGACAGCTAACTCTGGCGGAGAAAAAGATAAGACTTTAATTTTGGGCGGAATACAAGTGTGTCTGGACACACAGTGCACCTAACACTCCCAGGAATGGGCCTTCGCTGCCGACGACCCATGCATGTGCCAATGTCAACACCACGACATCGGCAACTACGACTGAAATGGGCGCGTGACCATCGGTGTTGGACGTTGGCGCAGTGGCAGAGCCTTGCATGGTCTGATGAATCTCAATAACTTCATCATATCGCTGGGAGGGCGTGAATGCGTTGTCTTACGGGGAACAGCCCCTTGACACCCTTTCTGCCGAACGGAAACAAGCTGGTGGCAGCTCCATTACGCTCTGGGGAACATTCACGTGGACAACCATGGGCCCAGTGGGGCTCGTACAAGGCACTATGGCGGACAAGGAGAATCGTACACTGGTTGCAGACCGCGTATACCTCTTCATGACTATCACTTGTCCCGAAGGCAGTGGCATGTTTCAACAAGACAATGAGCCTTGTCGCAAGGGCAAGAGTGTGATGGAGTGGCTCGAGGAACACAGTGACGAGTCGCCGCTGTTACCTGTGCCAGAGGAGAATACACGGCTATTTGGTAGGTGGTCTTAATGTTCTGGTTGAACGGTGTATTGAAACTGTGATAGATTATTAAGAATATATTTCAGCGTTTACCAAATGCGTTTGGAAAACATTCGTACTGTCATTAGGAGCCTAATCAATTGTCTGTGATCGTATCGGCACCGAGGATAATTGTATTTGCTTTCCTTTCTATTGTAAATTCCTGTTGCTGAAATGAGACATTACTCAAGAATTAATTTTTTCATTTTTCTTAAAATAATATACGTTTCATTGTTCAAATAAATCAGTTCATTAGAGAAATTTGTCACAAGACCAAAGATATATCAAAACAGAAATAAAAAGAGGTGAGGTGGGCGCGAAATCAAACTGACAATGGTCTGTCCGTATCATTCGTTCCTTGTGTTGTCATCTCGTGCACGCTAGAAGTTTTTAACTGCCACTGGTTGTTATTGAAGAGACATCATCTAACTTCTATTGCTATGTGACAACAAAAACCTAGTTAATGCCACAGAATTTATGGTCCTCAGGTTTCTTTAATATGAGAGATGAACAGACGCTGGGAGTTTTGATTTAAATACAAACTGAATTTAAAGTAAAATTCATGCAGCTATCGCGAAGATGTATGGGAAACAGCATCATATTTCAGTGCGATGACAAGTGAAACCAGCGCCTCCGTCTAAAGAGAGTAAATTGCAGGTTATTGTCGGGTGGCTCGTGCCACCGAGTGAATTAAGAACGTATTGTTTGCTCGATAATTGCATTGTGGGACTGCTCTGTTGGCACTAGCACTGTACTATAATGCTAATAACTGGCTGAGTGTCAAAGGAAGCAAAAGACATTCTGGCAAGAAAATAAGAACTGTCTTAACGAAGATGAAGATGACCCAGTGGGAGAGAGCAAAGATAACTGTGGGGATAGAGGGACGGGGTTAGGGTAATAACACAGTAGAGACAGACAAATGTGAGTAACAAATAAAGCTCTCTCATTTTTAAACAAACTATATCTGCGAACTTTCCTGAGACCGCGTTTAGTATTCCTGCCTGATATGGAATTGCGGACAGCTGTTTTTTCTCACTCATTTGCCTGCTACCCCAACAAGGATGTGCTTACATCATGTGACGCTAATCCAGACGCACATTTGTCATAGGCCCTAGCTCTTGGCCACCACGTACCACGAAACAATCCATGAATCAGATTAAACCTTAATGCAGCTCCTCACATGAGTCATCGCCCAGTAATTAGGGTCAGCAGAAGATAACACACTGATATCTTTCATGCTATTAATATATTTGTTACGGCTATAAAACCGCCTCTAAGTCTCGTTGAGTCATATGGTCATATATTAGACCAATGCAGGCGTTGCGATCTACAGAATCAATCTTTTTTTTCTCACAATTAGAACTGCACATCATTCTTCAAAAAGTACTGTGCATTTTAAATTTTTAAGGAAGATAATTTACATTTTATAAGTAATAACAATTAGTTGATCCCGTTAACTTCTGCGCTGTTTGGTAACCAAATCAGTTACTTTTGGTGCAAGTACAGTTCACATGCACAAATATAAAAAACCTATATAATTATTGTTTTTATATGGTACTCCGTTGAACGTACTTCACCACTTTCCTCTTATTATTGACAAATGTGAAAGTTGTTTATAAGTAACAAAATATGTTTTACCTAAGCTCGACGAAGAATTGAAGCGATGTTTCATATATTTTTGTTGTGTTTTTTTTTATTTTACCTTTCTTTAGGGAACTGCATTTTCTAGCGCTATATGAAACTTCTGTTGTTTTCATTTTTACTGCAACATTCCTCTGTTTCACGTTACATATCCAGGATTTTCAAATGAAACCTGAATAAAGAGTTAACAATTTCAGTTTTGCTATAAATACTCTTTATTTTCAACTAACAGACAGGAGGAAAACTACGCAGAACAAAAATGTTCTGCTGGCCGGTGTGACCGAGCGGCTCTAGGCGTTTCAGTCTGGAACCTCGCGACCGCTACGGTCGCACGTTCGAATTCTGCCTCGGGTATAAATGTATGCGATGTCCTTAGGTTAGTTCGGTTTAAGTAGTTCTAAGTTCTAGGGGACTGATGATCTCAGAGCCATTTGAACCAAAAATGTTCTGAAAGTTAAACAGCCCTTTATATATTCTCACTCCGTTTCTAGGAGGGCCACCGCGGTACAGCTACCATCTAACTTACAAGCTCAACGGACAAAAAATTAATCACTCCTAGAGAAATCATTACAAGCATCATTTAATACCGTGTAATTCTGCCCCTGGACTTATTGACGGGGACCGATTACCTCAGCAGTTTGGTACCTTAAGGATTCACACACACACACACACAGACACACTTAATGACCGCCTGGATTCGGTTAGGAAGTGAGTCCTCAAAGTCTTTCAGGTACGTCGTACCCGGGTTAAACCAGTCGCTAAGGGTTTGATAGCGTAGTTCCACCAAATTGCGGCGATACTGACATCGGCGTTGTACCCTCTGTGGGGTCTAGTCAGGTGATTTTGCAGGCTGTTCGAGGTGTAATAGTGTAGAGAACAAAGGTTGAGCAGTCAAACGTTCTTGCAGCCAGGTGAACTTTGCTGTTGAAACTTACCTGGCAGATTAAAACTGTGTGCCGGACAGAGATTCGAAATTTGGACTTTTGCCTTAAGCGAGCAAGTATTCCACCGTCAACTCTACCTCACTTGCCTGCGAAAGGCAAGAGTCCCGAGTTCGAGTCTCGGTCCTGCACACAGTTTTAAACTGTAACGAAGTTTCATATCAGCGCACACTCCGCTGCTCAGTGAAAATTTCATTCTGGAACTTTGCTGTTGTCGTCTTTATGTGTGACCAACGGCCTTTTGCTACGTGACCGGCTCCAAATGTTCATTACATACAGTTCCCGTCGCAATATTCTCTCGCTAACAGGTTGGGTTGGACCTTCGTTCACTGTCTACAGCAGTTCCTGTCCACTTTGGAAGCTATATTGATTCACAAGCCGTGAAGCGCGTCTCCGTTACCTCTGTCATAGATCTTTTTCCTGCCGCAATTGCGATGTCGTGTTTCATGGCCACTCGTGTTTCACCACTGCTTGCAGACACGTTGAACAATCCGCCGCGAAACACCAACAAATCCAGCCACTTCACACTGTACGGTCCTGGACGTGGCCAAACACGATTGCCGTGTTTGCCACTCTGCGACGTTCTTGCTCTTACCCACGTTTACGCACAATGTCCGCTTGAGAATGTCTCACTGATTGCTCACGTAAAGATAGTGCACGCACGGTTGAGCCTGCGATTCGATCGCTGGACCATCTGTAAAGGCTTGTCAGTTCATCCATGCGTGCGCAATGGTGTGAATAATTTTTTCTCCGATGAGCTTAATAAGCTCGCGAGTTACAACAAAACCATGGCTTTGAAATTTTATTTTATTTCAGTGTTCTAAGCAGGGTTGTCGTTTTCAAGAAAATAACCGTTGCAGTGACCGACACTGCATACACTGTGTACCAAACCCTTAAAGTAAAATTTTTTACAGATTGTAAAGGATGTTAAACTCAGTACCATGGAATGAAAGACATATCGTCGGGAAAGAATAATTAGCTTTTTGTTAACATAACACCTGACAGTAAAGGCTTAAGCTCACTGAACTAGCCGGCTGCGGTGGCCGTGCGGTTCTAGGCGCTCCAGTTCGGAGCCGCGCTGTTGCTACGGTCGCAGGTTCGAATCCTGCCTCGGGCATGGGTGTATGTGAAGTCCTTAGGTTAGTTAGGTTTAAGTAGTTCTGAGTTCTAGGGGACTGATGACCACAGCAATAGTGCTCAGAGCCATTTGAACCATCGCTGAACTACAAGAAAGTGACGACCGCCATACTCAGCACAATTATAATCACGGCGCAGAAAACGCTGTCTCCAACAACTGGTCTTCAAAAATTTCAGACCACAAGTTGACAGAAAAACGTTACTGATAATGGCAGAAGAGTGTGGTACATGGATTTTCTTCATTCCATGCATGGCTAATTGCATTATCTGAAGAAAAATGCCCCATAGTTGAAACTGGCGTCGTTCGTGAACAATACAAATCTCAGGCACGTCGTTAATTCAGTACTAGTGTAGATAATCCATTGACAGAAGTGAACTCTGGTATCAAAACAGTTTATTCACCTCCACTGGATGCAGGCCTCTCTTATGACTGGGCAATAACCATTGCTGCTCCATGACTACACCGTATAGTGCAGATTTTGAATAGCGCATTTCAGGGCGACTTGACGGATACTTACTCATTCATCGTGCCCTACACAATCCAACACCATCTTCCCCAATTCTACTGAGCTAATAATTCTTTGTCGTAAGCGTTGGCCAGCCATCTGTGACCTAGATACTACCCACGGTCATGTATACACTGAAGAGCCAAAGAAACTGGTACACCTGCGTAACATCGGGTAGGGCCCCCGCCAACACGCAGGAGTGGCACAACAAGACGTTACATGGACTCAACTAATGTCTGAAGTAGTGCTGGAGGGAACTGACACCATAAATCCTGCAGGGCTGTCCATAAATCCATACGAGTGCGAATGGGTGGAGATCTCTTCTGAATAGCTCGTTGCAAGACATCCCAGATATGCTCAATGATGTTCATGTCTGGGGAGTTTGGTGGCCAGCGGATGCATTTAAACTCAGAAGAGTGTTCCTGTAGCAACTCTGGACGTGTGGGGTGTCCTATTTCCTGCTGTAATCACCCAAGTCCATTGGAATGCACAATGGACATGACTGGACGCAGATGATCAGACAGGATGCCTACGTACGTGTCACCTGTCAGTGACGTATCTAGACGTGTCAGGGGTCCCACGTCACTCCAACGGCACACGCCCCACCCCATTACGGAGCCTCCACCAGCTTGAATAGTCCCCTGCTGACATGTATGGTCCATGGATACATGAGGTTGTTTCCATACCCGTATATGTCCATCCTCTCTATACAATTTGAAACGAGACTCGTCCGCCCAGGCAACATGTTTCCCGTCGTCAACAGTCCAAGTCGGTGTTGATGGGCCCAGGCGCGGCGTAAAGCTTTGTGACGAGCAGTCGTCAAGGGTATACGAGCGGGCCTTCGGCTCCGAAAGCCCATATCGATTATGTTTCGTTGAATGATTCGCACGGTGACACTTGTTGATGGCCCAGCATTGAAATCCGCAGCAATTTGCGTAAGGGTTGCTCCTCTTTCACGTTGAACGATTCTCTTCATTCGTCGTTGCTCCCGTTCCTGCAGGATCTTTTTCCGGCCACAGCGATGTCAGAGATTAGATGTTTCACCGTATTCTTGATATTCAGGTTACACTCGTCAAATGGTCGACCTGGGAGATACTGTGTCCCATCGTTCCTGCGCTGACTGTAATACTACGTTCAAACTCACTTAGAGCTTGATCACCTAGCATTGTTGCAGCAGTAACCGATCTAACAACTGCGCCAGACACTTTGTGTCTTGCATAGGCGTTGCCGACCGCAGCGCTGTATTCTGCCTGTTTACGCACCCGTTTTGTGTTTCTGCCTTTATTTTACTCTGATATGCGGCGACATTTTAATAAAATTGCGAATTTTTCAAACTTTTTCATACATATAGGCTTGCATTGTTTTACAGTCTTTGACATACACACTGGGAGCTCACAAACAATGTTGATACATATATTTCGCTTAAACATAAAACTTGTGTCTTGTATCTGTGGACTAGACTCTGGAATTTGATTGTCTGTAGATATTTTCCGAACAGGTAAAGTTGAAAATACTGTGGATCCACTTTACACGAATGCTCTGTGCGATGTGTGTTGTCCACGGATATTGGGATGGTATTTAAACGTTCTTCAGACTTTCATCTGATTTCTTTCGAACGAGAGCAAGTGGGCGACGCTCGTCTATTTCCTTCCGAGTTATTGAAGATAGAAATGATGTCGACAGAAACTGCAACCCAATTAAGTGTGATTTCCTTCACACATCTAGATCGATTTTAATGACATACTTATGCCAGAAGGAAGCAAATTTGGAAACTTTGGAAATTTGTGGTAAGGTGTTATGGGACCAAACTGTGGAGGTCATCGGTCCCTAAGCTTACACACTACTTAATATAATTTGAACTAACTTACGCTAAGGACGAGACATACACCCATGCATGAGGAAGGACTCGACCCTCCAACGGGGGACCGCGCGGACCGTGACAAGACGCCTGAGACCGCGCGGCTATCCCGCCGGCAGGGAAGCAAAGAAAAGGTTCAAATGGCTTTAAACACTATGGGACTTAACATCTGAGGTCATCAGCCTCCTAGACTTAGAACTACTTAAACCTAGCTAACCTAAGGACATCACACACATCCATGCCCGAGGCAGGATTCGAACCTGCGACCGGAGCAGCAGCGCGGTTCCCAATTGAAGCGCCTCGAACCACTCGGCCACAGCGGCCGGCCGGCAGGGAAGCAATTACGCTGATACACACATGTGATTTCTTTGATATTTAAGCATGCCGGTCTCTATAGCTAGTATCCATTCTTCCACATTTTGATAGTTTTGGTACCAGGTTAATTCTCTTGTCTACGTCAATTCTTGCACAAACTACAAGAGAGTTATTATGAAAAAGTTTTAGTAAATGATGTGTAAAATGTTCAGAGACTTCCATGGATGAACCCATTGGGGCTCGTTTCCATTGAGCATATAAATCGGAAGAAAACTGACAAAAATGATTTTAGGGCTCAGTTTTAGGCACAGCCCCAAGGTATTTCATCAGTGAGCAGGAAATTTAGTATCCCCGCACTTCGGATACAGGCAGGTGAGTCATTGTCAAATACACGGAACTTAAAATAAAAATACCTCGAAAATGTTTTCTTCTTTTGCAAACAAACAGCAAAGGGTTCGACAGTAAACTATCGAAAACGAGATCGTACATCTGAAAGCATTACTCAATAGGAAGAAAGCTTGCAGAAAAGTCCAACTAAATCGTAAAGCTGCTTAACTGTGAAAGCGAAAATTAAAAGATGATCGTGAAAGAACATTATCAAATAGACCCTGCACTTTTATCGTTACAAATGTTCTGTTGTCAGTGAGTTATATTTTCCATATTAAGGTGCTCATGTTCAAGTCTTCGTTACTCTAGACGAGAGCTGGTTGGACTAGTCCACACATATGAACTCATAGAACACGCTTCATCGTGCGTAAAAAATGTTCATCAGTATGTCTTATAGTTATTACAGCACCGATAGTGCATGACGGACTGTCGTCCTAAGGGGCCCAGGTTCGACTTCCGGCTGGGTCGGGGATTTTTTCAACTCAGGGACTGGGTGTTGTGTTGTCTTCATCATCATTTCATCCCCATCCGGCGCGCAGGTCGTCGCCCAATGTAGCGTCGAGTGTAGTAAGACCTGCACCAAGGTGGCCGGACCTGCCCCGTAAGGGTCCTCCCGGCCAATGACGCCAAACGCTCATTTCCATTTCCATAGCTATTAGAAGATTCGTGTCTGGTGAGAAATTTCCGGGCCAGTTTTAGGTTGATTGAGACTGGATGCGGCATCCAGGTCGTTGGGACGGAAATTTTATGTTACGAGTTGAAACTCCTTGTTCGAGATCACGCTATCAAACATATATAGTCTGTCTGAACACTGAAACAGTAGACGATGAATATATTTGGAAAATAGACGGTGTGATTTAGGCTTCACAGTTTGTGTTCGTTACTGTTTGATAGACGGCCAGCTTATTAGAGATGCAGTAAAGGCTCGAAATGGAGGAAGTATCGAAAGAGAAATCGGTCAATTTTCTTTCTAAGGAACCACACTGTAGTGTGCCTTAAGCAGTGTACGCAAATCACTCCGCCACCTCGATTGCTTCACCTGGCCATTGATTTGCTGTGGCGTGGTCTCCACAAGAACCCACTACTGATCAAAACATGTATTCATCCATCCGCCCAAGTGACGGAAATAGGTCACAGAGGGTTCCAGTTTGCTCTTACACCTGCTTTTTTGTCCTTCCATCGTCTCTCGCAGATGAATCATACACGGCTGGTAGGTTACGTAGTTTCTTACTATCAGCAACTTTGACGCACGAGGCAATCTTACAAAAAGAGCAGTCTGTAACGCCTCCCTCATCGCTTCCAGAGATACCGAGATGATGATGGTTAGAACTCTCACGCTCATTCCCAGTGGGGTGTGGTGCATAAAACAATATTTGACGCACAATCACCACTCATTAATAATAATAATAATAATAATAAATGGTTAACAACAACTTTGACGCACGAGGCAATCTTAAAATAGTTATCACTCCGACACCAATTACTTAAACATTCCTATCTGATTTCACAGAGAAAGATTCCAAAATCGGACAGCTACGACTGGAAAGTGGACACGATGCTTAACAGGCAACGCACCATCTGCAACTGATTCAAGCTAAGCGAAATTTCTATTTCCTCAGTTTAATTATCAGGCATTGAAAAATGAGAGGAACAGATGTTCGTGCCAGCGCCATTGATAATCAGATAGAATCGTTTACATTGGAGAAGGCCCAAGGACCCGATGAAATCCTGTTAAGAATCTGAGACTGAACTAGCCTCTCTCCTAATCATTACATACCGTAGGCACCTCGAACACAACGCTGCGTTCATTCGTTTGCAGAAAGCACAAGTCGTATCAGTCTACAAGAAAGACAGCATAAGTGGTCCAAGTAACCATCGTTCAATATTATTGAGGTCTCGCGGAGAGAATGATCTCCAACAACCAAGGATTCCGAAAACGTCGGTCATGCAAAAACACCAACTTGTGCTTTTCTCAAATGACACTTCACGTGACCCACCTGTTCGTTAAATATAATCTGGTAGATGATTCCTCGGTTTCCAAAAAGCATTTGACTCTATAGCATACCAAAGTTTGTTAAGAAAAGGACGATGTTAGGGCGTATCGAATGACATATGTGACAGGACTGCGGATTTCATCACACCGAGAACGGAGCACATTATCTTCGATGGAGAGAAATCAGTGAATGTAGAAGTAACTTGAGGTGCCCCCAGAGAAGTGTGTTGTGACCCTTGCTTTAATGACGTTACAGAACATATTGATGGCAACTTCACACTGTTTGCAAATGGTGCAGTTATCTATAATGAAGTAATATATGAAACAGTTTGCACCAGATTTGACAGTCAGATCATGATACGATATCAAGAAGGTGCTGATATTGCCATCTTGATATGATTGTACAAAAATTTGAGACTGAGCCCTCCACAAAACCAAAGAGCATAGTGTTGTATGACTGCAAATGCGGTCAGTCACAATCGAAATCATCCAGCCTATATGAAAAGCTGATTGTAACGATATGTGTGGATATGACATGAAATGTTCACGTAGACTCAGTCGAACTAAGACATCTGTCAGCTGGTAAGATACTGGCGAAGAGTAGTCAACGTACAAAGAAAATTGCTTACAAAATACTCGTGCATCCCTCCCAGAATGTTGTGTCATGGACCGATGCCAGACAGGACTAACAGGGAGCCTTGGACATGTACAAGGAAGGACAGCACGAACGCTCACATGTTTGACGAAACCATTGTAGAGTGTCACGTAAATACTGAAAAACCCTAACTCAACGATACCTGAAGGCCAACATCAACTACCCTAAGGAAACCTACTTATCGTCTTTCAGAAACCAGTATCAAGTGTGTACTCTAGGGATATATTATTGTGTTTTACGTATCGCACATATAGGGAAAGTGAACACAATATGAGACGAATTACAGCGCACACAGATGCATTTAATTAGTCATTAATCATACGCTCCATATGCGAATGGAATGGCAAGCAATCTTAAAATATTGTACAATAAGAGTTATCCTCTAACAGGCACATCACACTGGTTTGCAGAGTATGAGGGTAGATGTAGATGTAGCTACGTATGTCAAGAGACACACCAAATTCAAAACACTGAACATTCCAGTGAAGTAAAAAGTAAGTAAATAAAAAAATAAAATAAAAATGACTTAATCAATCGTCAAGTCCGTACCCGGACAATTTGGACAAAAGGATTAAGCTGCACACGATTATCACGAAACTCTCCCGAAAGCCATGGAAGACGGACAGGTAAAATTTGTAAGTGTGCTTCGCTCTGGAAGTTGTGACCACTGAGGAACGCTGGCGAGTTCCGAGGACCTGCAACACTTGATGGAGGCGGAGAGGTTTCTCTTATGGAAAAAGTCCTTACCGTCTCAATAACACCGAGAAACACCTGGAAGGATTCTCAGCGACTTTCGACTTTCTGTAGAAAATCCGGTTTGCAGGGCACTAAGAAAGTAACCACATACAGTGCCAGGTGCCGCAATGGGAGATGGCATGAAAGGATCGCCTGCATTCTAGTGTTACATAACAGCTACTATCCAGGGACATTTCCAAGCAAGATCGGAGAGTCTGGCATACTGTAACGAAGACTGGCAGGGGTGATTACCTAGAGTCGATTGTTCGTTGGTTGGTGATACAAACTGAGTTAATCAGTGACAAGGTGATTCAACGGCAGATTCCGGTCACTGAAAGATAGAGTGGAGAGAATGAGAATAAAAACTGCGGAGCAGAAGGGTTGTGGGATGATGCAGTTAATCTTTGGAATTTATTGAAGTTTACTGTGATCATTTTGGTTCTTTCTGAGATCATTGTGGGACTGATTTGATGATGACAGGAAGAGTATTCTGAGACCTTTGGGAGTTCATTCTGAAGTGATTCGAGAGAAGCACTGGAGGTCATTTGACGAGATTCTTGGAAGCCATGCTAAGTGATTCGCATGCTGTTCTGCATAGGGCACTCTAACTGTGCCTTCTGTAGCTTGTCAACTAATTTTGTAGTCAGGTTTAAATGGCTGATTCATTGTAAGGTCTGTTGTCACGTTGTGACATCCTCGTTTCCATTATGAACACTGACACAACTCTGTAGGGTGCTGGGCAATCTGGGGGATGAGTTTATGGTGATGGCAGGCCGTGAGTCAGAGGGAAAACTCTGTTACGTTAGAAAGAAGTTTCACTGATCTCGGTACATTGTGTAGCGAGACAGGCACGAGTCGTTCACTCTGGCCGAGGTTGATAAACCGCTGGCAGCTTCCACTTGGAGACGCCGAGCTGGCGTCTCTTGCTGCTGAGGCCGGCAACCTCTGTAGACCATGGCCCTTGACGTCAGTGGCGCGTCTTGTTTCGCTGTGATGGCGTCCCGCTCGGTATGCAGCCGCGGTGGCGATGTGAGGCATAACCCGCTACCCTCGGACAGATTTCGGCCCGCGACTGTTGCTGTTGCGTCAGGTCCCCCTCGGTGGCGGCTGGCACGGACAGCAGTTTGGCAGGGCGATGACGTTAAGTCTCGTGAAGGACTTTGTGTAGACACTAGGTGCAGCCCAGTCTCAAACCCATGGCTGAAACCTCGTCGTCTCGTTGTCTAGCTTCGTCCTGGCGTTGCTCTGGCGTCGTGGGGGTACTGCGGGCTTCAGGCGATGACCAGTGATCCCTGCTTTAAAATCCAGACTTATTTATATGCCTCCAGTGCCCATTGGTTCCACTGAAACCAGGCGCCTAGTCATATTGCCATAAAAATGACATGTTGGAAGGCATTTTTCTTGGTCTGAAGATTGAGTCTTCCAGCGTGCAACTGTGTCCCCCTCGTCTGCCTCCAAGGTCCAATTATAACATGGTTGGTTGGCTGATTTTGGGCAGGGGACCAAACAGCGAGGTCATCGGTCCCAGCGGATTAGGGATGGATGGAGAAGGAAGTCGGTAGTGACCTTTCAAAGGAACCATCCCGGCATTTGCCTGAAGCGATTTAGGAAAATCACGGAAAACCTAAATCAGGATGGCCGGACGCGTGTTTCAACCGTCGTCTTCCCGAATGCGAGTCCAGTGTGCTAACCACTGTGCCACCTCGCTCGGTGATCATAGCATGGACACTGCCTCTGCAGTCTACTTATTTCAGACAATGGGCACTGTATAAGTGTTGGGAGCCGGCGACTGGCTGCTCCGGCGAGGACAATAGAGCTGCATCGATGCTGGGCGACCGTTTTATGCGCAGATCGATTAGGCAACGAACGCTGTACGAGAAACAGGTTAAGCTGCTGCGAGTGTCGCCTCAAAGCTGTAGTGCATGAAAACTAAAGCAGCCATTTGCCAATCAATGGCCTCACAATACCACGACAGACTCACCCCAAGATTGACACACTGCACAGGCACCACGCAGCCTGCACACACCTGCACGTAACACTCGTTCACATGGCGAGGTAAAGTAGTTAATTCGTCTCTAAATGCCGTGTTAGCACGTTTTGTCTATACCCAGTACTAGTAGTATTCACTACATTTCTGGCGCCCAATGTGCGGCCGCGTCGTTTCCACACTCGTTGCATCACAATATGTTACTGCGCAATACCTGAAAAAAGCTGCACAAATACAGAGCAAGATTCTTTGGATGTGGTTCGTTTTATGAAAGTAAATGAACTGCTGTTTTTATTGTGCCTTTCCCGTCTTTTTATTTGTGAAGCATTTTCAGTGACGATTTGTGGTCTTATTAGAGCGCGCGTGTCATTCTGGAGATGTACTTAGATGGTTTGTGAACCCACTATGTCGAATTTGCTGCGTTTTACATTTCGACTTGGCACCTCAGTTCCACCGTTTACTGTGTCGACTGTGTGGTCATACAAATTACATACAGCAAACAGACCGAACCCACAGATTTAAAATTATCACCTCTCTTCCACTGTTCGCTGTCTTTCGGTCTGGTTTGTTTACTGTACGCAGTCTGTAACACTATACAGTCAACATAGTGAACAGTGGAAGTGAGACGCTAAGTCGAGTTAGCAGTTCACTTCTGCTGTTCGCTGTCTTTCGGTTTGGTTTGTTTAGTGTAAATACTCTGTAACGATACACAGTCAACACAGTGAATAGTGGAAGCGGGGCGCAAAGATACGCAGGATATGGAAACCATCAAGTTACATCTCCAGGACGGCGCTCATGCGCTGATAAGACCACAAATCGCCACTGAAGATGCTTCGCAAATAAAAAGAAGTGAAACACACATGGCAGAATAAAAACAACCTTTCATTTCGTTGCATATCCAAAAAATACAAAAGCAACCAAGGACGACGGAAAACATAAAAAATGACGATGCAGTCACATCTCGATCACATTTCGATGTGGTGCAAAGACTGGCAACTTGTTTTAAATGTTCATAAAGGTAAAATTGTGCACTTCGTAAAATGCAGAGTAGTAGTATGTTGTGACTGAAACATTTACAAATCGCTCTAGACTAAATGAACTCACAAAAATGACTGGATGTAATCTGTGTGGATGTGAAATGAAATGATCACACAGGCTTAGCCGCAGATAATGCAGATGTCAAACTTCCGTTGATTGGCAAGCTGCTGGGAAATCAGTTCACGGAGATTACTCACAAGAAACTCAAGGGCCACATTTAAGATATTGTTCAATTGCGTGAGACCCATACTCAGTTGGACTAACAGGGGACTTAGAAAGTGTACAAAGAAGAGTGGCACGACTGACACAGTTTTCTTTGACTGATTGGAGAGCGTCGTGGTGATGCTGACCTATCTGAACATGCAGGTGCTTGAAGCTAGACAGGAATGCTGCTAATAAATTTTCAAGTAGCAGTATGCATGTGAAATCTGGATTAGACTAACTACACCAAAAGGGTTATTTACCCAGAGTGCGAAGTTGTTACGGGAACGAGCAGCCACTTTGCAGAGAGGCTACAATGTTTTGAGGTTAAGCCAGACAGCCTGTCTCCAGATTCGATGGTTTCCGCAAAGCACCAGAAAGACGTCGCCGTAAAGACGTCACGCCCGCTGACGCGGCGCCCCCGGCTTTCGCCGCTAAAGTCTCGGGACGGCGGTGCGCGGTTGACGTTTACGCACGTGCCAGCCCGGACGCAAGGCAGTCCCCTGAGCTCGGCGGCTGGCAGAGGACTATCTGCATGCAAATTCCGGATTTTTCAAAGCAGGCCCGGATTAATGGCCACCGGCGCGGTATATGGCGGACCGCCTCATAAAGATACTCGTCCCAGAGCCGCCGCCGCCGCCGCCGCCATAGCCGTGCCGTACACCTCCGAAGGCCGTGCGTCTCCTCTTTTAGCTGCCGTCTGCCCACATGTTCACTCGCTTAGGAACCTCCTCTACTGTACCTCAATTTACAGTGTAATAGACACACGCCTGTGACGCTCTCGTTGTAAATCTGATAAAAGACGTGCATTAATTCTCATTCATTATGCCTGCTATTCAAACCTTTCAATTTTTTTTATTAATGAAGGTATTACAGAGTCGACCATTTTAATCCATAACTGGGAATACATCGGTATGAAGATGAGATACAGCAAAATGATTTAGATAAAAGTTGTAAGTGACACAGAATCATGCATTGCTACTGTTGTTGTTATTGTTGTTGTGGTCTTCAGTCCAGAGACTGGTTTGATGCAGCTCTCCATGCTACTCTATCCTGAGCAAGCTTCTTCATCTCCCAGTACCTACTGCAACCTACATCCTCCTCAATCTGTTTAGTGTATTCATCTCTTGGTCTCCCTCTACGATTTTTACCCTCCGCGCTGCCCTCCAATACTAAATTGGTGATCCCTTGATGCCTCAGAACATGTCCCACCAACCGATCCCTTCTTCTAGTCAAGTTGTACCACAAACTCCTCTTCTCCCCAATTATATTCAATACATCCTCAGTAGTTATGTGATATACCCATCTAATCTTCAGCATTCTTCTCTAGCACAATATTTCGAAAGCTTCTATTCTCTTTTTCTCTAAACTATTTATCGTCCACGTTTCACTTCCCATACATGGCTACACTCCATACAAATACTTTCAGAAACGACTTCCTGACACTTAAATCTATACTCGATGTTAACAAATTTCTCTACTTCAGAAACGCTTTCCTTGCCTTTGCCAGTCTACATTTTATATCCTCTCTACTTCGACCATCATCAGTTATTTTGCTCCCCAAATAGCAAAACTCATTTACTACTTTAAGCGTCTCATTTCCTAATCTAATTCCTACAGCATCACCCGACTTAATTCGACTACATTCCATTATCCTCGTTTTGCTTTTGTTGATGTTCGTCTTATAACCTCCTTTCTAGATACGGTCCATTCCGTTCAGCTGCTCTTCCAGGTCCTTTGCTGCTCTGACAGAATTACAATGTCATCGGCGAACCTCAAAGTTTTTATTTCTTCTCCATGGATTTTAATGCCTACTCCGAATTTTTCTTTTGTTTCCTTTCCTGCTTGCTCAATATACAGATTCAATAACATCGGGGAGAGGCTACAACCCTGTCTCACTCTCTTTCCAACCACTGCTTCCCTTTCGTGCCCCTCGACTCTTATAACTGCCATCTGGTTTCTGTACAAATTGTAAATAGCCTTTCGCTCCCTGTATTTTACCCCTGCCATCTTCAGAATTTGAAAGAGAGTGTTCCAGTCAACATTGTCAAAAGCTTTCTCTAAGTCTACAAATGCTAGAAACGTAGGTTTCCCTTTCCTCAATCTATTTTCTAAGATACGTTGTAGGGTCAGTATTGCCTCACGTGTTCCAACATTTCTACGGAATCCAAACTGGTCTTCCCCGAGGTCGGCTTCTATCAGTTTTTCCATTCGTCTGTAAGGAATTCGTGTTTGTATTTTGCAGCCATGGCTTATTAAACTGATAGTTCGGTAATTTTCACATCTGTCAAGACCTGTTTTCTTTGGGATTGTGATTTTCAAGGTGGTTTGGAGGCTAAAGCGATTTTTTAAATGGGAACCCCAATATTTGATTTAAGTTTTAAGAAGAGCGGAAACTTTTACGTGTGAAATGATACAATGTTTAGGGTCATGGCAAGGTTCAGTCAAGGTCAAATAAGCAAATATATTTCTAGCTCCAATAGGTAAACTTGTGATAAGATCTTATGGGACCAAACTGCTTAGGTCATCGGTCCCTAAGCCTACACAGTACTTAATCTAACTTAAATTAACTTACGCTATGGACAACGTACACACCAATGCCAGAGGGAGGACTCGAACCACCGACTGGGGTAGCCGCGCGAACCGTGACAAGACGCCCCTGACCGCGTGGCTACTCCGCCGGGTGCTGTAACAGAGATTAATCCAGAATAGACGGGGGATACAGCAAAATACTATGTTATAATGCGGATTGGAAGGGTCGCAAGAGTCACGTATCATTACCAATAATCATTATTTTAAAGGCAATTATCGAAGGTTATTCGGAGGTTGAGTTTTGTTTCATGGAAACCGCTATTTGTGAAGTTGTATTTGAGAGATTTGAACTTAAAGTTTTAACTAACGTGTTTATTGGCAAAAATAAATACGTCATAGCATACAAATATAATTGTGGCATTTGCAACACGGAACAAACATAAATAAAACGAAGATCATTCATTTAGAAGTCGCTGAATGACTCCACTGGCCTTTCATTTCTCGGCATCCCACTTCCAGTTTGTATCTACCATTGTTTTCTGCTGTATCTCTCCTCTATTCTAAATTAATCCCCACTAGAATTGAAAAAAATTGTTTGTTTTTCCCTCACTGAACTAGCCATGTCCTTGAATAATGTATCATTTTACGAGTAAAATTTGCCGCTCTTTTCAGATCTTGAATCAAATATTAGGGCTTCCATTTAAAAAATCATTTTAATCTCAAAATCACCTTCAGGATCACGTTCAAGGTCACGGCCATTAGTAGCAATACGTGATCCTCTTTGCCACATAGTACATTTCGCTAGATCTCATCTACATCCCGACTTATTCCCCACTGTGGATTAAAATGGTCCACACTGTATATGCTCTTTAATAAAGCTATAATTTGCAGTAACATGCCGGTGTGGCTGGTTAATTTTCTGTGCTAATTTCACACTGATTTGTGAGAGAGAATGGGAACAAGATTTTTTTCCATTCAATTCAGCTGTCTTCCTAGTGCAGCCATGATGGGTTTCTCTTCCCTCCACAATCGTTTTTCTCGATAGCATAGGCCAGAAATTGGAATGCTCTGTAAAGAGCCAATTAGTCTCTTTTCTTATTCTCATAAGCTTTGAAGCTTCACTTCCCACACGCATCTTTGCTGCTGCAAAGAGGTCTCCCTGAGGAGACTCTGACCGGATTCTGGCGAATTAGAAGCCATCCCTTTAAGTTCGGGCAGCCAGCTAGAACGACAAATAGTTACGAGACAAAAACTGCACCCTCTGATTGGCCGCTTCAGGGGTGTGCGAGTTCTCGCCTCCAACGGACCCGGCCGTGATCTGGACACAAGGGAAAGTGGAAAGTTGCAGCTAGCGGGTGGAAGCGAGCTGTTGCAGACTTGGAGTGCTAAGCATGCTTGTTCTCGGTGAACACAAACTTCGTTCAGTTGCGATGCATTTAGAGCGTTAGGGAATTCGTTAATTAGCTAGAATTAGTATTTTCTGCTTCCTTTGCAATTCTGCCCCGTAAACTCAGTGATTTTTAAGTGATTCTAGTCTTTCTGTCAGACCTTTGTCCGTTAAGTAATTCAAGTGAGCAAAGATTAGGATTAATTATTTATTCCATAGACCTTTAAAAGAGGGAATCCTCCTGGGTGTGGAACATGTCAGATAAACGCATTACAAAAACGTAATTAGAAAAACTTGAGTTTCATTAATTTTAATGATCGTCAGTCAAATAACAGTAAAATTATGTACATGAATTACATTTTAAATTTCTAATATTTGCAGCTTTAATACTTACAACTGCTTTCATTAAATCCATCATTCAGACATTTGCTAGCTTCCTGGCTATTACAACCAAGTACAGTCAAAAATTAAAGTAAATTATTCATTTCAGTGATCCTCAGTTAAGAACAGTCTGATTATGTACAAGATTTAAAATTAAACTTCCACTATTTACAGACTTAAGACATACATCTGCTTTCCATACATCCATCATTCACACAGTAGGTAGTTACTTGGCTGTTACAACCAAGTATTGTCAAAAATTAAAGTACAATAAATTGTCATTAAAATTTTCTACTGCCCTTGTTGAGAAACTGATGGATGGAATAGAAGGAGCTGTCCACCAAAAATTCTTTTAAATTATGTTTAAATTGTGCCTTGTCTGAAACTAAACTCTTAATGGTTGCTGGTAACTTATTGAAAATATGCGTTGCTGAATACTAGACTCCTTTCTGGGCAAGAGTGAGTGATTTTAAATCTTTATGTATATTGTTCTTATTCCTAGTATCTATACTGTGTACTAAGCAGTTAGTTGGAAAAAGAAGACAGTAGTTCTTCACGTCACAGAAGAACTATCCGGTCTTAAATTATTGTAACGCCTCCAGCGTCATTTTCTATGCATTTTCATAATACGCTAGTGAAACTAATATCTTACAAAAGACAGTTTTTGTCATGTAGGCCCGTGCTTCCTTGTGGCGAGTTGTTGGCCTGATATTAAATTAATCCCATAGCAACTGCTTGCACTCACAGAGGTGTAATCTGTATTCTCAAACGAAGAGCCGTGTGATGGAGTTTATGGAGGTGTACTTAATTTGCAGACGGGAGGTCACCTAGCCGCATTTCTACTACTATTCTCGTACCGCTCTTTTCGTCTGTTTGTTCTTTATTAATGACGGTTGCATGATGAAAACTTCTTTCTGTTGTTGAGAACTAACGTAATTATTTAGTCTCAACGGTCGGGTTCCATGATTACTTTCCTGTCGCGATTCCTTCACTGTTGTGCAGAGGCTACGCTGCTGAAAAAATTGTTCCTCTCCTCAAACATCATGTCAAATTGTAGTAGAATAGATCTGAGTGCCAACATAATTGTGTGTTTGTATAAAACCAAAGTTCCACTCCAATAAAAAGTTCTGTTGATTTGCATTCCTTCCTTTACTGAAATATACTCCCACTTGAGAACAGATTTGCACAACCGCTGTAGATGTTTCTCGCCCTAATAAAAAAATGGCTCTGAGCACTATGGGACTTAACTTCTGAGGTCATCAGTCCCCTAGAACTTAGAACTACTTAAACCTAACTAACCTAAGGACATCACACACATCCATGCCCGAGGCAGGATTCGAACCTGCGACCGTAGCGGTCGTGCGGTTCCAGACTGTAGCGCCTAGAACCGCTCGGCCACTCCGGCTGGCAAAAATCAATAAAGTCAATAAATTGCGTAGTTGGTTTCAGTATGGTCGTGCTAAACTCGCGTTCTCAGTTGCCTGGGTCGAGCTAGTAGTCTCAGATTCGTTTCGACCATTGCAATTACGAAACAGCTGTCAGTCATATCGCATACTTCTCTTTTGAATAAGGAAAAAGTGGCTTTCTGTTAGTCATGAGTAAAAATTTCACTCGATGTTCCGAAAGTTGGTTACCTTCTTTTTCGGTAGGTTGTAATGAATGTTAGAGCTTTAGAGCTATGAGTTTTTATAGCGGCAGTTTTCTTACGTCAGATGCGTAAAACCATTAGTTATGAAGCTGCATTGCAAAAAATAGACACAGCCTGTCCACTGACTCTGTATGGTAGGAAAGCAATCCCAGATTTCCTTTTACCTCTGAGATTAAATTCCAGGCCGTTTTTTTTGGAAAGTTTGCCATTCCGAACGTCATTGGCTACCTGAACACATGCGTTATGTACTGTTACTTGGCCACCAGAGTTTGTATTAACAGCGGATGACGTCACTGTGATTCTGCTGCTAGAGTCTGTGTGGAGTGGCCGGTGAGTGAGGTGCCCTCGTGGGGGACACGGCGAACAGGGGGCGATTTTACTTTGAGGTGCTCCCAAGTGTAACGGAGTATAGAGGACAGTGTTTGAGATGTTTTGACTCAGTGACTGTACATTCGAAAGAGATAACACGGACATAGTTCTTATATGCTACAAGTGCTAAACGCGAATTACTTCTCATCCTCCTCTTTCAGTTTTACGTAATGCAAAAGAAAAGCAAAGGGATAAATTTCATCTAACTTAAATACTGTTTCTCTGAATCAGTTTTCGTTGTTTGTGATAATGCCGAAGGAAGGACATAGCTTCATGTTGATATTGTAAGTAGGCTGTTTAGGTTCTTATATTGGTAACGCCGCCGACACGTAGCGCTCTGTATGAAAATCACTGGCTGTGCTGTGTGCAGTCTGTGGCTAGTTTGCATTGTTGTCTGCCATTGTAGTGTTGGGCAGCGGCAGCTGGATGTGAACAGCGCGTAGCGTTGTGCAGTTGGAGGTGAGCCGCCAGCAGTGGTGGATGTGGGGAGAGAGATGGCGGAGTTTGGAAATTTGTAAGACTGGATGTCATGATCTGTTATGTATATTATGATTTTTCAACACTATTAAGGTAAATACATTGTTTGTTCTCTACTAAAATCTTTCATTTGCTAACTATGCCTATCAGTAGTTAGTGCCTTGAGTAGTTTGAATCTTTTATTTAGCTGGCAGTAGTGGCGCTCGCTGTATTGCAGTAGTTCGAGTAACCAAGATTTTTGTGAGGTAAGCGATTTGTGAAACGCATAGGTTAATGTTAGTCAGGGCCATTCTTTTGTAGGGATTTCTGAAAGTCAGATTGCGTTGCGTTAAAAATATTGTGTGTCAGTTTAAGCACAGTCACGTATAATTTTTCAAAGGGGACGTTTCAATATAATCCACTTCCACTTCATTAAAGAGGTGTTAATATGTCAGTTCAAAGTCACTTTTCATTCAACTGCCAGTAGTTTGTTAAATTTTCTCCTCACTATTTGAAAACAAATTGTAACAGAAGTGTGCTGCCGTGCTTTGCAGTACTTCGTGCAGAGCTAGATGCAGTTTTCGACAGCAAAGTAATTCCTTTTGTAAAGCAGCTATAAATAAGTAGTAACAATATCTGCCACCAAGGAATTTCTTACAGGAGTATGCAGCTGCGATTTATTATGGAGTAAAGCATAGCACAGCAGAGCAGAGGTGTTCTATGCAAATTTAAGCAACAACTGTAGGGCCGAAACGAACT
The DNA here is from genome assembly GCF_021461395.2 of Schistocerca americana. Taxonomy (NCBI): domain Eukaryota; kingdom Metazoa; phylum Arthropoda; class Insecta; order Orthoptera; family Acrididae; genus Schistocerca; species Schistocerca americana. Next base: position 137,366,899 of record NC_060123.1, read on the forward strand.
TTCATCAGTCTCCCGACCGCTTTGAAGGGGTGCGCCACCAATTCCTCCCCTGTGCCAACGTTTTGTATCAGGGTAGGACTTGTAACTTACGTCTTAGTTACTCGTATACTGGATCTATTCCAGTAGTCTTCCTCTTCAGTTTTCATCCTCTACTGCTCTCTCTAGTACCATCTCCTCATGTGCTACGTTATTAGTCCAACTAATTTTCCAGCTTATTCTGTTACAGTACATCTCAAATGCTTCGATTCTCTTCTTTCCCGTTTTTCCCACAGTTCACGTTTCACTACCGTATAGTACTATAGTCCAAACTCACATTCTCAGAAATTTATTCAAAATGGTTCAAATGGCTCTGAGCACTATGGGACTTAACATGTGAGGTCATCAGTCCCCTAGAACTCAGAACTACTTAAACCTCACTAACCTAAGGACATCACACACATCCATGCCCGAGGCAGGATTCGAACCTGCGAACGTAGCGGGCCCGCGGTTCCAGACTGAAGCGCCTAGAACCGCTCGGCCATTCCGGATGGCTCAGAAATTTCTTCCTCAAATTAAAACCTATGTTTGGTACTAGTATACTTCTCTTCAGCAGGAATGCCCTTTCTTGCCAGTGATAATCTTTTCGTGTCCTCCTTGCCCCGTCCGTCACGGGTTATACTGCTACCTAGATATCAGAATGCCTTAGCTTCATCTACTTCGCGATCAGCAATTCTGATGTTAAGTTCCTCGATATTTTCTTTTCTGGTACGCTCATTACTTTCATCTTTCTTCGATTTACTGTGAGTCCATATTCTGTGCTCATTACGTTGTTCATTTCATTAAACACATAGTGTAATTCTTCTTCAATTTCACTCACGACAGCAATGTCATCAGCGGATCTTAAGATTGATATACTTTCACCTTGAATTTTAATCCCACTATTGAACCTTTCTTCTTTTCCGTCACTGCTTCTTCGTTGTGTAGATTGAACAGTAGGGGGGGGGGGGGGGCGAAATAGAGGGGAAACACTGCATCCCTGTTTGATATCGTTTTCATCCCCAGCCCATCGTTCTTCGTCTCTCGCTCTTATTATTCTCTCTTGGTTCTTGTACGTATTATTTATTCTCCGTTTCCCCGTCCTACCCTATAGTTTACTCTTACTTTATTCACAATTTCGTACGTATTTCACCACTTAACGTTGTACAACGCGTTTTGCAGGTTGACAAATCCTATGAACGTGTCTTGATTTTTCTTTAGTCTTGCTACCACTATCAAACACAACGTCAGAACTGCTTCTCTGGTACCTTTACCTTTTCTAAAGCTAAACTGATATTCATCTAACAGATCCTTAATTTTCTTTTCAGTTCTTTTGTATATTATTCGTGTCAGGCACTTGGATGCTTGAGCTGATAAGCTGATTGTGCGATAGTTCTCGCACTTGTCAGCTCTTACAAATTTCGCAAATGTGTGAATGATGTTTTTACAGAAGTCTGGTGGTGTATCACCATTGTCATATATTCTAAACACCAACGTGAATAGTTGTTTTGTTACCACTCCCCAGTGATTTTGGAATTTCCGACGGAATGTTATCTGTCTCCTCTGTCTTATTCGATGTTAAGTCATCCAAAGCTCTGGTAAATTCTCGCTGTAATACTGGATCCCCCATCTCTTCCCTATCGACTTCTGCTTTTTCTTCTTCTTTTTCTATCACATTACCTTCCCTCTCAAAGAGGCCTTCAGTGTTCTCTTTCCACATATCCGCTTTCTCCTCTCCATTTAACACGGAAGCCCCATTGCTCTCTTAATGTTACCGTCCTCGCTTTTAATTTCACTGAAGCTTGCTTTAACTTTTTTGTATGCTGAGTCAGTCCTTCCGAGAATCATTCCTTTATCGATTTCTGTACATCTTTCAAGCAGCCATTTCGCCTTAGCTTCCTTGTACTTCCTATTTATGTCAGTCCTAAGTGACCTGTATATCTGTATTTTTTAATTTCCCTGAATATTTTTGTACTTCCTTCTTTCGTCGAGTAGCTGAAGTACTTCTTCTGTTACTCATGGTTTCCTCACACTTAGCTTCTTTGTACCTATGTTTTTCTTTCCAACTTCTATGACTGCTCTTTTTCGAGCTACAGTATCAATTCCTCTTCAATCGAACTGCCTAATGACCTATTCATTATCGCCGTATGTACAGCCTCAGAGAACTTCAACCGTGTCTCTTCATTCCTTAGTTTTTCCGTATCCCACTTCTTTGCACATTGATTGTTGCTGACTAGTCTCTTAAACTTTAGTCTCATTTATAGATTGTCACGTTCACGTTAGAGTAATCATATACATCGAATGAAACTTACACAGTTAATGTTCGTATTGTAGTATAGCTGCAGCTATTCTAGATCATGATACGATGGCGACGCTGTAATCAAAATTTGCAGCACCTGCTTATAACACATTGAGATGCGATATTCCTGTAGCATGAAATAGCATAGTTTCTTTTGTGAAAGCTCAGTTTAGAAGTGACGTTGAAATTACTGTTGGAACAGTTTAACTTTCGTTTTGGAATCATTACGAAATTTGTAAATATAATAAAAAATTATATGGAGAGAAACATAAAATAAAAGTTCAGAGTTCTGCTAAAATGTACAAGCGTTACAGCAAAAGTAATAAGAAACTTTCTTAAATAAGAGGTTTTCTCACACTCAGTTTCCAATTAGAAGCATTAACATTTAAAAATCACACTGTTTCCAATTACGAGTTTTGAGTTGATTAGCCCCATATTACGACTACGAGTATGTTACACAGATTAGTTGCACCAGAGACCGTACTAAGGCATCCACACTTCACAACCCACTGCGGAGTGAATGGCAGAGAGTACTCCCAATTGTACCACTTATTAGAGTTTATTCCATTTCCATGTGCGTGTGGAGAGCGGCAGGAATTATTGCGTAGTTGTCTCTGTGTTCGCTGCAATTAGTGTAATCTTACCTTTTTGGCCTTTACAGGAGTCATGCGTAGGGCCTGTTCTGTATTCCTAGATTTATCTTTTAATACTACTCCTTGATACTTTTAAGCAGGTTTCCTGGGATATCTGGCGTCCATCATCAGTCGTCTGCCACTTCAAGTTCTTCAGCATCTCCGGGTCGCTTTCCCATGAGTCACAAACCGGTAACAAGACATGCGGTCCTTCTTCGTATACGTTCAATATTTTACCTTCTCACCCACATTCAAACAGTGTCCTTGGGTGGGGTTAGGGAGTAGCGGGTACTCTCCTTCTGCACACGATCATCTATAAGTAAGTACGATTACATTATTTTGGCTGTATACAGTAGAATGTACTTTGACCACTGCCTCCAGTGTAGCCCGCCTTGTGAACGATAGGAAAGGAATTCGTGGCCGACACCGCCACATTATCTCCCTGAAACTGTCGCAGGACCCTGGCAGCTGTACCCCGCCTATCCGCGCTGATAAGATGCCGGCAGACGTGTCAGCCTTATTATTACTTCAGCACGTGCCTGTTCGAAGTCACGTCTAACTGCTGTCCTGCGGTTACGTCATCAACGAACAAGCTGTAAGGCTCTGGCTGCGAGAGACCCGACATGGAACGACAATTTGCCAAAGACGAAGGTCGATGAAGGTAACGTAGTTAGGAGTCATCTTACTGCCGATAAATATGTAGGTCAGAGGCAAATGGGTTATATCGCGGACTATGTCTGGCAAATTTAGAACAGATCAAACACTAAACAACAGCCGGCCGGGGTGGCCGAGCGGCTCTAGGTCCTACAGTCTGGAATCGCGCGACCGCTACGGTCGCAGGTTCCAATCCTGCCTCGGGCATGAATGTGTGTGATGTCCTTAGGTTAGTCAGGTTTAAGTAGTTCTAAGTTCTAGGGGACTGATGACCTCAGAAGTTAAGTCCCATAGTGCCATAGTGCTCAGAGCCATTTGAACCATTTTTTTTTTTTGTAACTTAGACTTTGTTATGTAAAAAATTACTTTCAATAACCCGAATGTAAAGTAATGCAAAACTTAGAGAAAGGTAAGCAATGTATTTCTGATTATTGAAAGGCTGAATTGAATTTACTTTAAGCAAATAAGCAACTGACTTTACTTTTAATAGAACAACAATAAAATTTCTACCGAGCCAGCAGAAGTCATTCGGTAAGCTAATTGCAAAAGAAATGAAACTGTGCATTCTTAAATTGTGCTGTAACTTTAGTTATTACTTTTGGCAGTAAAATTTTACGTTAGTTCAAGTGAATGAAGTTAGTACTCAAAACTGCAAATTATTTTAGCCTCTTATGCAACACAAGAGTGAACAGTTACTGGACAGAAAATTCAGACTGAAACTGGTCATTAGCGAACAAACAAAACTGCCAATGAATAGTTAATCATATTTTTACGACACTCGGTGGGAAAGAAAAGAGATGATGCTTGGTAATAATGTCTGAGGACTAGAACAACAGAGGTGCCCTACAAGTTTCAACTATTGCACGTTGTTATTCAAGTTAGTCATACTTTGTGAATGAAATGCCTCTGGGTAACGCCTATATACACTACTGGCCATTAAAATTGCTACACCACGAAGATAACGTGCTACAGACGCGAAATTTAACCGACAGGAAGAAGATGCTGTGATATGCAAATGATTAGCCTTGCAGAGCATTCAAACAAGGCTGGCGCCGGTGGCGACACCTACAGCCTGCTGACATGAGGAAAGTTTTCATCCGATTTCTCATACACAAACAGGAGTTGACCGGCGTTACCTGGTGAAACGTTGTTGTGATGCCTCGTGTAAGGAGGAGAAATGCGTACCATCACGTTTCCGACTTTGATAAAAGTCGGATTGTAGCCTACGCGATTGCCGTTTATCTATCGCGACATTGCTGCTCGCGTTGGTCGAGATCCAATGACTGTTAGCAGAATATGGAATCGGTGGGTTCAGGAGGGTAATACGGAACGCCGTGCTGGATCCCAGCGACCTCGTATCACTAGCAGTCGAGATGACAGGCATCTTATCCGCATGGCTGTAACGGATCGTGCAGCCACGTCTCGATCCCCGAGTCAACAAATGGGGACGTTTGCAAGACAACAACCATCTGCACGAACAGTTCGACGACGTTTGGAGCAGCATGGACTATCAGCTCGGAGACCATGGCTGCGGTTAACCTTGTCGCTGCATCATAGACAGGAGCGCCTGCGATGTGTACTCGACGACGAACCTGGGTGCACGAATGGCAAGACGTCATTTTTTCGGATGAATCCGGGTTCTGTTTACAGCATCATGATAGTCGGATCCGTGTTTGGCGACATTGCGGTGAACGCACATTGGAATCGTGTATTCGTCATCGCCATACTGGCGTATCACCGGCGTGATGATATGGGGTGCCATTGGTTACACGTCTCGGTCACCTATTGTTTGCACTGACGGAACTTTGAACAGTGGACGTTACATTTCAGATTGTTACGACCAGTGGCTCTACCCTTTATTCGATTCCTGCGAAACACTAAATTTCATCAGGATAATGCACGACCGCATGTTGCAGGTCCTGTACGGGCCTTTCTGGATACAGAAAATGTGCGACTGCTGCCCTGGGCAGCACATTCTCCAGATCTCTCACCAATTGAAAACGTCAGGTCAATGGTGGCCGAGCAACTGGCTCGTCACAATGCGCCAGTCACCTCTCTTGATGAACTGCGGTATCGTGTTGAAGCTGCATGGGCAGCTGTAGCTGCACACGCCATACAAGTTCTGTTTGACTCAATGCCCAGGCGTTTCAAGGCCGTTATTACGGCTAGAGGTGGTTGTTCTGGGTACTGATTTCTCAGGATCTATGCACCCAAACTGCGTGAAAGTGTAATCACATGTCAGTTCTAGTATAATATATTTGTGCAATGAATACGCATTTATCATCTGCATTTCTTCTTGCTGTACCAATTTTAATGGGCAGTAGTGTAAGTTTATAATTTTTCCTCGACTGCCTTATGATGCTGCAGATGTGCAGATGACGAAGAATGTAGCCGATGACAAAGCTGAGCTGCCCCCAGTCATTTATTTAAGGAGTAACTCCATTTAACTGTACTTTCAAAATTTAATATTTTATAATAAGTAACTGCAAATTCAGTGCTTTCTGATTCATTTATTTTCTCGTGAGCTGTTGTGCTATGGAAAAAACGCGACAACCTTCTGTTGCCACGTCAGTGATTATTTGCTTCAATATCTCTGCCATTACCTTTCATAAGATTGGGGAGATTCATTGCCATAGCGGGCTGGCGATGGTTTAATTATCCCCTTTTTAGCTAATCAGTAGTTTTTGTGTTATCAGTAACTTTTGTATTAAATATTACGTGCTACCCCTTTTTCCGCTATGTGCTTCTTGAGCGATTGCACTATATTCCACCCATTTCAAAACTATCCTCAGTATTTAGATTGGTCTAGAATATATTCTTCCTCCAGAAGAATCTGTTGTACATATTCCTTCGACAACGATAGCCTTACTCACTGTAAAATTTCATCAGGCATACGCGATCACTGTCAGTTATATCGCAATTCAATACTCCGGCTAGACTGAATGTGTAGTTCTCAGCCAGTCCTTGTCAGCCACTACTCTAAATGTAAATGTCGCGTGACTAGAGCCTCCCGTCGGGTAGACAGTTCGCCGGGAACGTCTTTCTATTTGACGCCACTTCGGCGACTTGCGCGTCGCTGGGGATGAAATGATGATGATTAGGACAACACAACACCCAGTCTCTGAGCGGAGAAAATCTCCGACCCAGCCAGGAATCGAACCCGGGCCCTTAGGATTCACATTCTATAGCGCTGACCACTCAGGTACCGGGGGCGGACAGCCACTACGCTGAGGTAGGACTCTGCAGAAAGACCTATATGTTGGATCAAAATATTCTGCAAGAATGACGCTTAACCAGTACCCATGTATGATCAGGATAAATGAAAATGTGTAAACTTTCGGCGAACCATTGGTGCTTCCTGTTGCAAAATTCTAATCACAAAAGTATCTAAATAGGTCTTCTACAGGGGGTTACGAATGTATGTGCTCCATGCGAACTTCCAATCTATTGCCAAATCAGAAACCTGTTGCCTTGTGCTTCAATAATCGTTGTATTGTATTAACGTCAACAGCCAGAATCTACGTATACTTCGCGATATGCCGCGCGCGAGACAAATTACGACAGGTACTGTTTTGTAGATGTAATCAGAGACATTTATCTGCGGACCAGGATTAAGTCTCTGCTATGCTATGCTACGAGATCAATCTAAATAACAATCACCAGCCTCGCTTTGATCCACGAGACCTGGTTAAACTTGTCACTACTCCAATGTCAGTATCAAACCCAGTAGCAGTCCTACTACCTTCAGAAGGAATTCAAGATCCGACCATTCGATTGAAGTATGTACACGACTAACTGTTCATACACCGCCTCCAACTGGTCGTTAACAACTCTCGCCGACATCCACCACAATGCACGAGGCGGCAGCACAACCCAAGACGGCGTCTCCCGACCAAGAATGCCACTTCATTTCACCACAACAAAAGCGGTATATATTTCAAAGTAAGGAGGGAAAGAGCCACGCACAAAAAAACCACTCTCAAATTTCCGTACTTCAAAAATTAAATTTGCTGACATGAACTTCCCCTACCCGTTTATGAGAATTAGGAGGAGACCGTCCTGTCAACTCCAGGCTGAATGAACCGTCTTTCGTCCATAAAACGATCATATGGTAACTGTGGCCACAGCAAGAGCGCATAGATGCCGCTAGGATGTTAACTCATTTCCTCTTATCAGAGAACGTACCATATGGACACTCTCCGTTACTCGCGTTATGCCATTGGGAAATGTAACAATAGTATAGGAATTCTCAAAGAGATCAAGTCCAAGTGGACAAGAAACACTTATATTATACTACTACAAATTCTAAAAAGTCTCTTACACACTTCGATCATGAAGATACGTCAGTGACGATTTTATTAAAATACCGACTCACTCGACTTCAATGGCATCGCCATTTAAATTTTGTCATACCACAATTTAATTCCAAAAGTTATAGCAAAAAATTCGGTATTTGATCCTCGAGAGGTATATCTGACCAACGGCAAAGTTTGTACAGTGACACTTGTGAAAACTGCAGTAGCCAAACAGAATTGCGCCCAAATTAATGGCAATTCGGAGAATGTGTAGGGCAGTACCAGCAGTAAGTGATCAAGATTGCAGAGATAGGACGCAGAAATTGGCCCAACAGATCACGCTCCCGTGTGACGTACTTCGTCAAGTTCGATCTGTGCAGAACCTTGAAATGAAGTGCGAACGCGAACGTAGCAGAATGTCTCGTCAACGTACAAGGGTACTAGATCAGTTTCAAAGAGGCACACTCTGGAAACTGTTCGTGCAGGAAATTACTGTGTGATTAGAGCACGAGGAGAGAGCCATTTTGTCCACATCACCGTGAAGGACAGCACAGTTTCATCCACAGTGTGACTCAAATGCAGACCTGTCTGTGTCAATGGTATGGCACATGATTAACTGGCCGGATTCCTGCTGTTATGTCTAGCTCCTCTTTTCAGACACCACAAGTGCCTAACACTATCAATAGGCATGTGAACGCCGTTTCTGCGTGCTGAGAGGCAATGTGTGAAGTTCCATTTCGGCAATCAAGGGACCGAGAGCTACCGTTATGATTACAGACTGGCAGACTGCATTAATATGTAGCATGGAGGATCAGTCCAAAGTGCACATGTGGCAGTCGACGTCCAACGACAATGACAATCATCCGTATTCATCACGGAAAGTTTCCCAGTCATTACTCTCAACAAAGTTTGTCTGGGTATATGGCCGCATCATATCAGTCAAAACTACCAACGTTTCGGGCACTATTGCAAGCAGCCTTCGGCAGGGTGCCTGCCTGTCGTTTGTGGCTACTGCTTTAAACATATAATTTTAAAGTCGATGTGCGTTTTGGGATACTATGTTTGGATTGAGTGAGATTATCAACTGGAAGGAACATAAGGTGACTATTATTCGGAATGTATGAAGTAAATGTTTATTGGTTGTCATTGGCGATTCAGTGGGAGCTGACGTGGTGCTCCTGAGGTAGTGGCGGTGGCTTTTTTTGCCAGAGATGGTGCCCCTCCACGCCAGCAGCAACGTGGTGACCAGACCAAAAGTTCTACTGTCACCTCCGTCAACATGTTAGTTATCTAGTAAGTGGATCACAGGATGCTGGGCTGTGATGTTATCCGTGCGTCTGGGTAAGACTACGCATTAACACGGTCCATCAGGTGATAGATAGTGGACGAAACGCGAGTGAGGGTAGCGATTTGAAGAGCAGAGGGAAAAAAGTGCCAAGGCTCGTGCCGTGGGAAAAAATACCTCTGCGACGGTGGGATGGGTAGTAAGAGCAGTAGTGGCTTACTAGCTGCGATAGTTCATGCAAGGTTAGATTTTTTAGTATGGGTATCATGCATCATTACCGTGGCAAGCGATGGCGATGCATCCCAGTTGCTGCAGCTGCTACATTCCTGGAACAATTAAGATCGTTACATAGTAGTGGGAGATCGGCCATATCATCTCACTGTGTGGGGGATGTGTGGAGCTTGTCTGCATGCAGTGTACGGTACGGCTTCCCTGCGTGGTGCCAGTTATTCGGCAGTGTATTCCAGGTGGGTATCCAGTAATGGCCTCTGATTAACAGGGGCTCACCTGTACCGTTGTGTTTGCGTGTGCTTGGCCATAGATGTTAGGTCCTTAAAAGTATGTCTTTTGGTCTTTTATGTTTCCATCTACGGTTGTGGTCGTAGTTCCCCAGATTCAGAATAAACGGGTTCTGCGAATGTCTGGAGTCCCAACACCTTCCAGTGTGGTGTTGACACTGTAGCTATACCAGTAGTGTCAGCCTACCGGCTGCAATTACTGGCAGCCAAGACGGCGAGAGTCTGTGCCCCTCCTCGCTGTTCGATAGTCGACTGCTTTTCTATGTATTTCAGTGGTCAGACCATTTTCAAGTTATGTAAATACAGTGTTAGTGACTAATGAAAACCACCTCAGCTATGTTATTTATTGTGTTCTGATCGGTTTTGTTCGTTGAACATCTTCAGTTGTGCTGAAGTCACAGCATAAGTGGTCTGGCTCGCCATACTTCCGCCAGGCGGAGAGCATAATGATTGTGATAATTGTTCTTGGAGTAGGTCTTTGACAGTAGGGCTTACATACGACAACAAGACCATTTATGTCATGACTTCAGCTCAACTGGGCGACCTGATGATGTTCAACGAACTAAACCAATCACAGAACAATAAATGTATGATAATTAAATGAAACAGCAAGTTTCCTGTTACCAGTCATTGTTTATTTATCTCCACGACGCGTTTCAAAGGTTTAAACCTCCATCATCAGGTGGATTTACGTTTATTAATATAACATGTGTATGTGTGTGTGTGTGTGTGTGTGTGTGTGTGTGTGTGTGCTATGTTAGGATTTTTTGGAGGAACTTGTGGCACTGCCTCCAGTGGTCACAGGTTCCTTTCACAGTCGTAACACATCACATGTATACTACTGTGAAAGGAACCTGTGACCACTGGAGGCAGTGCCTTAAGTTCCTCCAAAAAATCCTAACACAGCACACACACACACACACACACACACACACACACACACACACACACACAAATGTTATATTAACAAACGTAAATCTACCTAATTATGGAGGTTTAAACCTTTGAAACGGCATCATGGAGATAAAAAAACAGTGACTTGCAGCAGTAAACTTGTTGTTTCATTTAATGTCAATAACAGTCACGGTAGAGCCTAACCTAAAATGTTCGCATTTAAAGTTAATGTGTGATAATATAACTGAGATGGTTTTCGTTAATCATTAGTGTCAGCTACGGCGTTCAACATGATCAAGATTAATGCGTAAAGAGTGTCTCAAATCTTTAAGACTAAACTGAAACAGGTGACGGCGGGTCCACAACCTATTATACTGAGAAACGGAACCAATGATCGTAAATGTATATTCATTGTGTCATGGACATACACAGCGTACATCACACAACGACGACGTAGCTCATAGTAACTGTTGAAAGTGACTACCGCCAGTCTCAATGCATGCCTGCAAACGACGTATGAAGTTCTGCTGCACTCTCTTCAAAGATGCGCGGTGTCTGTTGTACCAGGGGATAGGTAGCTTGGGTCGCAGCAAGCAGGTCTTCATCCACTTCTAGGGGGTTTCACGCACTGCGTTGACATGATCCCAGAGGAAAAAGTCCAGAGGTTTGAGATCCGACGATCGCGCTGGCCATGGATCAAGAGCTCCACTTCCAGTCCAACGATGAGAGTACGTCTTTTTCAGTTCCTCGCGGACAATTATATCGTATTGGGCTGGTGTACCATCGTGTTAAACCCACATCCTTCTACACATAGTAAGGGGTATAGTCTCCAGGAACTGTGGCAGCACAGCCGGCCGGGGTGGCCGAGCGGTTCTAGGCGCTACAGTTTGGAATCACGCGACCGCTACGGTCGCAGGTTCGAATCCTGTCTTGGGAATGGATGTATGTGATGTCCTTAGGTTAGTTAGGTTTAAGTAGTTCTAAGTTCTAGGGGACTGATGACCTTAGAAGTTAAGTCCCATAGTGCTCAGACCCATTTTTTTGTGGCAGCACATCTCGCAGGAACACCAGGTGAAGTCCACCAGTCAAACGAGGAGGCAGCAAATAAGGTCCTGTCAGGTGATCTTGGACAATGCCCGCCCTTGGGTTTGCAGAGAATCGCTGCTGATGGCCACCGATGTCCTCACTCCAGACATAGATGTTCAATTCACGATCATGAGTTAATGAGGCCTCATCTGTGAACGATACAAACTGTACGAAGTTCGGCACTACAGCACTGCCGTGGATAATCCAATGACAGAAGTAAAGGCGGAGCTCAAAATTCCTTGGTCCCAGCGCTTACACATATTCTTGATTATGGTGGTATAATACCTGTTCCACTAGCGCTCTCCACACTGTATCCTTCGAACCGTGCGTTTCATGGGCAGTTTGATGGGTGCATATTGATAGGTGGTTGGCCAAGGCATCCAACACCATCTCCTCAAGGTCTAATGTTCGGACGTGTCGTCGACGGGAATCTTGGCCGTCTCTCTGTAGCGTCAAAGTTGGTATCCACGGAGATAAACTTCTTCCAGTTGAGATGACACTTGGCCTGAAAGCCTTCTCTGTACATTCGTCCTGCTTTAAGGGGCAGGATACTACATCCTGCCTCACCGTACATTTGATGCCATGTCTGCTAACTCTCGTGACGAGCACTGTTCCATCTTTGACTACGCCTCATGCAGTATATACGGTAAAACATCTGCCTATGGACACATCACAAGCTGTCTGATGCAATGGACACCTGGGATAGCGATGTGCGTAAGGCATAGATTAATGCGTAAGTGCAGTGCGTGCGTTCGTTACATAACACTCGTGCGATAAGTCAAGTTGTGTACACCATGTCTGTTCGGTGGTCATGCACGTACACTGTTTATCACCCACTACTTGTTCCAGTGCACAACAAACATCGGGGATCTCTGCGAGACTGCGGCAGAACTGCATGCGCCGTTGCAGTATTTGCATTGAGATTGGCGATTGTCTCTTTGAACAACTTACTAGCAGCTACGATGTGGGGTGTAAGCTGTGTATGTCCATAACACAAGAAATATGCATTTACGACCATTGCCTCCCTATCTCAATATAATCCGTTATGGACTCACTATCACCTGTTCCCATTTGACCCGAAAGTTTTGAGACAGTCCTTATATACAGCATATGAAGGCAGCCTGAAATAGTAGCCGGGATTCTAGAAAATTTTCTCATACTCAGAAGAATTTTACTTGAATGCACTCCAGCGGCGAAGCCTGCGCTCTTATGACCCCAGTCGAAACTCCACATCAGAAGGTTATTTACATAGCATGTTCCTTTCATGTGAGTTGTATGGCGGACAGTAAAAAGCTTTGTGAAAGAGACTAAGCAAAGTGAAACATCATTTTGCTACCAATCTCGTCACTATCCTGCATCGGAAAATGCTGTAACTTATAAAATAACCATGGACTTACTGTGAGATTGTAACCCAGAAACACACGAGCTGTTATACTGAGCCAAAAGGTTACACAGAGATGACACACGTCATGGGATAGCGAGATCCACATATACAGATGGCGGTAGTATCGCGTACGCAAGGTATAAATGGGCAGTGAATTGGCAGAGCTGTCCTTTGTATTCGGGTGATTCATGTGAAGAGGTTCCCGACCTGATTTTGGCCGCACGACGGGAATTAATAGATTTTGAACACGGAATGGTAGCTGGAGATAGATGCATGGGACATTCCATTACGGAAATCGCTATGGAATGTAATATTCCTAGATATACAGTATCAGGAGTGTGCCGAAATACCATATTTCAGGCATTACCTCTCACCACAGGCAATGCAGTGCTCGACGGCCTTCACTTAACGACCGAGAGCAGCAGCGTTTGCCTAGAGTTGTCAGGGCTAACAGACAAGTAACACTGCGTGAAATAATTGCAGAAATCAACGTGGGGCGACCAACGAACGTATGGGTTAGGACATTGCGGCGAAATTTGGCGTTAATGGACTACGACAGCAGACGACCGACGCGAGTGCCCATGTTAACAGCATGACATCGCCTGATCTGGCGCTCCTGGGATCGTTACCATATCGGTTAGACCCTAAACGAATGTAAAACCTGGTCCAATGAGTCCTGATTTCAGTTGGTAAGAGCTGATGGTAGGATTCGAGAGTGGCACAGAATCCACGAAGCCATGAACCGAAGTTGTCAACAAGGCACTGTGCAAGCTGGTGGTGACTCAATAATGGTGAGTGCTGTGTTTGCATGGGGTAAAATGGGTCCTCTGGTCCACGTCAACCAATCATTGACTGGAAATGGTTATATTTGGGTACTGGGAGACCATTTGTAGCCATTCGTTCCCAAGCAAAGATGGGATTTTTATGTATGACAATGCGCTATGTCACTGGTCCACAAGTGTTCACGACTGGTTTGAAGAACATTCTGGACAGTTCGAGCAAATGATTTGGCCACCCATATCGCCCGACATGAATTCCATCGAACATCTATGGGACATAATCGAGAGGTCTGTTCGTGCAGAAAGTCCTGCTCCGGTAACACTTTCGCTGTTACGGACGGCTAGGGGCAGCATTGCTCAGTATTCTGCAAGCACTTCCAGCGACGTATTGAGTCCAAGCCACGTCGAGTCCCTGCACTACGTCGGAGGTCCGACATGATATTAGGAGGTATCACATGACTTTTGCCGCCTCACTGTATGGACGACGTGTTCCGTGAATTTTTGAACGCAGTAAAGCAGCGATTCTGCTTGGCACAGATTAGAAAAGTCCTTGGCGTGTTTCTGGAAGTATGTGGCGCCGAACGCCTACGCACAGACATTGGGGACAATGATTTGTGTGGACCCATCGGGTACAGATCAGCTGAATCTGGTGCCCAATTCATAAACGTGATTTCATTGTCATACTCCCCAAACCTTCGTAGCACAGTTTTGGCATTGTGACACCAACAGATATCCTGCTGGAAGGTGTCGTCACTGTAGGGAAAGATATCAAACATGAAGGCATGCAAAAACCCCGCAATAATTTTCACGCGGTCCACTGCTGTCCTGGTGCTCTCTATCACTGCCACAGGCCCCTTGGAAGGTCAGGTGAGTGTCGCTACTCTCATACGTAATACTATATAATGCTACCCCCACCCCTCCACCTATATTCGTATCGCGGTGTACGTTTCCAGTAGCTATTCACGTGGCTGACTACCTATCTGGACACGACTGTCTAACAGCTGTAACAGGAGATGTGATTCATCCGTCCAGGCGACACGACTCCACCAATCCACGGTCCAATTTCGATGATCTCGCGCCCGCGGCAGTTATAACTGACGATATCATTTTGTCAACTTGGGAGCACATAGGGGTAATCTGCCGGGGAGCCCTGTGTTCAACAATGTGCGCCGAGTGGTTTGCTCTGAAACGGTGTTGCCCGCACCTGTATGTTCTCTGTATATACATCGTGATATGAAAAGTGCTCTACTGGTTAAGTTCTTACGATCACTGCACGCCTACGTAACTTCCTGGCGGCCGAGCTAACAGAGGGCGCTGATCATTGATCTGTTTCTTCTTCAGTTATTTTGCCATATAGACATCTTGTCTTTCATAGGTTGCTACAGGCAGTGTATTACGTATATTTTATTTTTGACCGTAAATTCACCATAAAAGTGTCAGACATATTTCCTTTAAATAACATTATATAGTTAACTTTATTCATCTTTTATCACAATTGGTTTCTATAATAGTTACCATAATTTAAAAGTCTGCTGCGTATATTTTACCTAATGTATTTTCATCATATTATGGTTCTTATGTAAATGAAGAATACATCTAAGCCCACAGTAGCGACATCTATGAAGCGTGTAGGCAAACATATTTCTGGTAGCTACTGCACTTCAGTATGTTTTGTACAGTAACGCCAGTTGCAAAATGGCTGTGAGGACAATGTGTGGCCTATTTTACACCATTTTTTACTTCTAAGTGACGATGTTTTGCTGATTGTACTTATATGTTTTGACGACTCCATTACTGCTTTATCACATTAGGACATGGTGTAGAACAGGTACGCTTTAACCTATTTTATCTGTACATTTTTCAGTTTGTATGAGAGTGTATCGTGATATGAGATGCTCCATTGTTTTGAAAGACAGACTGCCCAGTAGGTGTATATTTTTTTATATTGTGATCTGAACATAGTAATTACTGACTGAAATAGGTCATCGTCGAAGGTCTTTACATTGAGATCAAAGACTGGAATTAAAAAAAAAATTGTTGTTCTCCCTCTTGCATGGCCGCATACGCAACATACGCAAAACGGCGATTCTTATGAGTAAAGCGTATTGCGCTCTGCAGTTTTCTAGGAATGGATCTGTAATTTCATTTCAAGGTGTGGTTCGTTTAAAGTTTAATTGTGATGGCCCATGTGGAAAAAATCTTCGATGATGGTGCAGTGCCCGCATCTCGTGGTCGTGCGGTAGCGTTCTCGCTTCCCACGCCCGGGTTCCCGGGTTCGATTCCCGGCGGGGTCAGGGATTTTCTCTGCCTCGTGATGGTTGGGTGTTGTGTGCTGTCCTTAGGTTAGTTAGGTTTAAGTAGTTCTAAGTTCTAGGGGACTGATGACCATAGATGTTAAGTCCCATAGTGCTCAGAGCCATTTGAACCATTTTTTGATGGTGCAGTCAATTCGAAACGAATGGATGTTGTGTAAAGGCAAGAGCACAGGACGACATTAAGTTTCTGTATAGAATGTTGACAGTGTCACAATAACTTAAATTCGTAGACCTAAGAAGTCTGTTGGGAAAGCCAGTCTTGAGCTGCAGTTGACAAAGATGACAGTGTGGAAGGTTTTAAGAAAATATTTACAGACGCGTCCATACTACACTCCTGGAAATGGAAAAAAGAACACATTGACACCGGTGTGTCAGACCCACCATACTTGCTCCGGACACTGCGAGAGGGCTGTACAAGCAATGATCACACGCACGGCACAGCGGACACACCAGGAACCGCGGTGTTGGCCGTCGAATGGCGCTAGCTGCGCAGCATTTGTGCACCGCCGCCGTGAGTGTCAGCCAGTTTGCCGTGGCATACGGAGCTCCATCGCAGTCTTTAACACTGGTAGCATGCCGCGACAGCGTGGACGTGAACCGTATGTGCAGTTGACGGACTTTGAGCGAGGGCGTATAGTAGGCATGCGGGAGGCCGGGTGGACGTACCGCCGAATTGCTCAACACGTGGGGCGTGAGGTCTCCACAGTACATCGATGTTGTCGCCAGTGGTCGGCGGAAGGTGCACGTGCCCGTCGACCTGGGACCGGACCGCAGCGACGCACGGATGCACGCCAAGACCGTAGGATCCTACGCAGTGCCATAGGGGACCGCACCGCCACTTCCCAGCAAATTAGGGACACTGTTGCTCCTGGGGCATCGGCGAGGACCATTCGCAACCGTCTCCATGAAGCTGGGCTACGGTCCGGCACACCGTTAGGCCGTCTTCCGCTCACGCCCCAACATCGTGCAGCCCGCCTCCAGTGGTGTCGCGACAGGCGTGAATGGAGGGACGAATGGAAACGTGTCGTCTTCAGCGATGAGAGTCGCTTCTGCCTTGGTGCCAATGATGGTCGTATGCGTGTTTGGCGCCGTGCAGGTGAGCGCCACAATCAGGACTGCATACGACCGAGGCACACAGGGCCAACACCCGGCATCATGGTGTGGGGAGCGATCTCCTACACTGGCCGTACACCACTGGTGATCGTCGAGGGGACACTGAATAGTGCACGGTACATCCAAACCGTCATCGAACCCATCGTTCTACCATTCCTAGACCGGCAAGGGAACTTGCTGTTCCAACAGGACAATGCACGTCCGCATGTATCCTGTGCCACCCAACGTGCTCTAGAAGGTGTAAGTCAACTACCTTGGCCAGCAAGATCTCCGGATCCGTCCCCCATTGAGCATGTTTGGGACTGGATGAAGCGTCGTCTCACGCGGTCTGCACGTCCAGCACGAACGCTGGTCCAACTCAGGCGCCAGGTGGAAATGGCATGGCAAGCCGTTCCACAGGACTACATGCAGCATCTCTACGATCGTCTCCATGGGAGAATAGCAGCCTGCATTGCTGCGAAAGGTGGATATACACTGTACTAGTGCCGACATTGTGCATGCTCTGTTGCCTGTGTCTATGTGCCTGTGGTTCTGTCAGTGTGATCATGTGATGTATCTGACCCCAGGAATGTGTCAATAAAGTTTCTCCTTCCTGGGACAATGAATTCACGGTGTTCTTATTTCAATTTCCAGGAGTGTAGTTACAGTCGGTGCGTGCTTTAACACCAGATGTCTATTATGTACGTTATAACTTTGCAGGTGAAACGTTGCAGGCGAGAAGATGACGTTCTTGATCGTGTTTTGTTCAGTGAGGGAAGTCTTCATATGAATGGGAAGGTAAAATATCCATAATGTTCGTATCTCGGGGTCAAATGGTTCAAATGGCTCTGAGCACTATGGGACTTAACATCTGAGGTCATCAGTCCCCTAGAACTTAGAACTACTTAAACCTAACTAACCGAAGGACATCACACAACACCCAGTCATCACGAGGCAGAGAAAATCCCTGACCCCGCCGGGAATCGAACCCGGGAACCCGAGCGCGGGAAGCGAGAACGCTACCGCACGACCACGAGCTGCGGACATCTCGGGGTCAAAACATCCTTATGAACCTGTACAATATCAAAGAGATCTCCTAAATTAAACCTTTTCCGTACTGTCCTGACGTCAAATGTACAGATCACATTTTTTTAACACTACTGATGCCGTAAGGTGGTTTAGCTAGATATTTTGCACGAATGACTCATTGCCCAATTCGGAGGTGAACCTGAAAACTCTATTTGGCATTAAAGTAGAGCCCCTCCACATTGGCATCTCTTTGTACATAAGTGGTTAAACGTCGAATTCATTGACCGTTGGACTAATCTTAATGGTTACCACGACAAATTTTCCTTCCACTTTCTCCACTTTCAACTGGCCATACGATTTTCTTCCTTTGGGGCCTTATAAAAGATCGTGTCTACACTCCGCCACTACATAATGATTTGCCAGAGTTGAGACGCAGAACCGAAGAGGCTACAGTTTCCATTACTCCGGACTAATTAACTAATGTGCGGGAAGAAGTTTACGTTGGATGTGTGACGTATAACTAAAGGTGGGCATACTGAATATTTGTAAGAAAAACTAGGTTATTTTACCCTCTAGCTGATGTATGATTTGTTGTAAACAGTCTAAATTAAACTATCATAATTTGCTATTGAAACAGACATCCTTTTATCGACGTGCCGCACTTGTTCCTGCAGTTTCATAAATAGACTTGCGCGAGACAGTTTGCGTCTATTTTCAAGAGTCTCTCAACTCAGATTTTTCAGTATTTCCATGACGCTCTCTTGTGAATGAAACAAACATGTGACCATTCGTGCAGCCGTTCTCTGCTTATGTTCAGTTTCCCATGCTAGCCTCTCTGGTGTGAGTTCCACGCATTTGATCAATATCGTAAGATGGATCGACCAAGTTATTTGTAAGCAGCTTCCTTTCTAGACTCATTGCATTTTCCCTGTATCCTCCCAATGAAATGAAGTCTGTACCTGTCTCACCTTCCACTGAAGCTGTGTGACTGGTCCTTTCCGTACATCTACCAAATGTTTCACCTGGTATTTGGAGGAGTTGACTGATTATAATTGTGAATCACTGGTATAGTAATCTTAAAAAAGTACATTTTCTGGTATTGTAAAGGGCTTAATTTTTTATTTGTGTACGTTTATAGCAAGTTGCTAATTTTTGTACCTGTATGAAAACTTGTCAAGATCTGACTGATTCTTTCTGCAGATTTTTTCAGGCAGTACGTCACTATTAATAAAATTTCCGTAGCGGAGATTCGACAGCGAATGATGTCATCGTATTACGGTAAAAGAAAAACCGCCAGAGAATATTTAGAGTCTGTTCCTCAGAATTCTGATGGAAACGCTATAATAGACTTCTCGGAACTCTCAAAGCCAGATTATTGGAGGACGCGCATAAGAAAGAATAAAAGTGTAAGACGGTAGTGAATTTGAATGAGGCGCAGCAGAATACCGGTAGCCCGTAACGGCAGGCGCTGGAGCCGTGCGTTCCTGGAACCGGGCTCTCGCCGTCTGGAGCCCACCTGGCTGAGCAAACACAGCCTCCGGTACCCGGCAGCCACAAGCGTGGCGCGCGGGATTTGGAGAGTGAGGTCACCGCGAAATTCCGTAGCAGTTCCACAAACTGCCGGGTGCGGCCCTCCTCTTAAACGTTTCCCCGAAACACCAGAAAGGTAGCAGCAGGTGCTCAGCAACAAGTGGAAAAGGTCGTCGACTGCCGCTGTCCGTATTTGTGTGTGTGTGTGTATATGTTTTGCCGGGTTTTACTCTTTTTAGGGGTAGCTGAAGTTTTATAATTCTCGGAACTGTATTTTATCGATACCTGTCTAGTACCATATTCGTACAGGCGCTTACGACCTTGCTGTCGTGCTCCCACACTGCCACATCACCATCAGACTTGTGCTGCGCTGTTAATCCGCTCGCAAAAGTCTACCTATATTCTACATCATGGACGTAATCTTCAAGTGCCCGTTTCACTATTACGATCTGTGGTCCCCACGCATAGTAATTCCTTCCTCCCTCCTGCCTACCCTCTACCTTTCCACTCCACCCCTGCATCCTACTTCCATACATATCCTAACACACCAGTTGTTTCCCATGATATTTTTATGCAGTTAAAACGTCACCTGTGATTCTTGTTTTAATTTAACACACGGAGTTTTTGATTCAAGAAAGCCGGCCGAAGTGGCCGAGCGGTTCTAGGAGCTGCAGTCTGGAACTGCGCGACAGCTACGGTCGCAGGTTCGAATCCTGCCTCGGGCATGGATGTGTGTGATGTCCTTAGGTTAGTTCTAAGTCTAGGGGACTGATGACCTCAGATGTTAAGTCCCATAGTGCTCAGAGCCATTTGAACCATTTTGATTGAAGAAAAACACACACACACACACACACACACACACACACACACACACACACACACACACACATATGCGCGTGCAAATGGAATACGAGGGGCGTTCGAGAAATCCGTGTAAAGTCCGAGAGATGGCACCACCGGCGCGTATCGAGTTCATGTTTAGTTACTAGCATCCAAGTTTTAGCCGTATTGGTCTGTTTCTTTGCGTTTGGCATTCGGTGAATCAAGGAAGTCGAGTGATTGTCAAAAAATGGACAATAAAGAATTTCTTATGGTGATTAAACACCCAAAACACACACAT
This sequence comes from Schistocerca americana, assembly GCF_021461395.2. Lineage (NCBI taxonomy): Eukaryota > Metazoa > Arthropoda > Insecta > Orthoptera > Acrididae > Schistocerca > Schistocerca americana. The sequence continues at coordinate 137,387,826 of NC_060123.1, forward strand.
AAGCGAACCGAAATTTAAGGGTTGCATTTTAACGCTAAGTTTTAAGATCGCTCTGAGCACTATGGGACTCAACTGCTGAGGTCATTAGTCCCCTGGAACTTAGAACTAATTAAACCTAACTAACCTAAGGACATCACAAACATCCATGCCTCAGGAGACTAAAGAGAAGCTTGATAAATATTACAGTGACTCTGCACCTTCGACTCGAACAGTTTATAAGCGGTTTAAAAATGTTCGGAGTGTCCATATTGGCACAAGTGATGCTGAACGTTCTGGACGCCCTGTGGAGGTTACGACTCCAGAAATCATTGATAAAATCCATGATATGGTGACGGACGACAGAAGAGTTGGGGTGCGTGAGATTTCTAGTGCTGTGGGCATCTCGAATGAACGGGTACATAATATTTTGCATAAACATTTGGACATGAGAAAGCTATCTGCAAGATGGGTTCCGCGATTGCTCACGGTTGACCAAAAACGGAATCGTGTGAAGTGTTGCAAGGATGGTTTCCAGCTGTTCAGGAAGAATCCGCACTGTGGATGAAACATGCATGCATTACTATACTCCTGAGACCAAAGAACAAGCTAAACAGTGGGTTACCAAGGGAGAATCTGCTCCAAAAAAGGCGAAGACCATTCCTACGGCCGGAAAGGTTATAGCGACTGTCTTTCGAGATTCGCAAGAGATAATCCTCATCGTCTATCTGGAAAAGGGTAAAACTATTACAGGTGCATATTATTCATCGTTATTGGACTGTTTGAAAACCGAGCTGCAAGAAAAACGCCGGCGATTGGGCCACAAAAAAGTCCTTTTCCATCACGACAATGCACCAGCACACAGCTCAGCAGTTGTAGTCGCAAAATTAATTGAAATAGGATTCCAAATCGTTTCACATTTCCTCTGTTCTCCACTATTGTCTCCCTCGGATTACCATTTGTTCCCCAATTTGAAGTAATAGCTGGCGGGACAAAGATTATGTTCAAACGAGGAGGTGCTTGCAGCAACTAATAGCTATTCTGCAGATTTGGACAATTCCTACTACTCGGAAGGGATCAACAAATTAGAACAGCGTTGGACGAAGCGTATAAGTCTAAAAGGAGCCTGTGTCGAAAAGTTAAAAAGGTTTACCCCAAACGCGTAAGTAGTTTTTATTTTTGCACGGACTTTTCAAACGTCCCTCGTCGTATGGCATAGTTTAAGGACACGTACCGACGTCAAGGATACAGTGAAGGCCAAAAGAAGAGGACTGCGTTTCGCCACTTGTTCGTACAGTAAGCGCAAAGTGTCATGGAGATGCTGTCCTACGCCAGTGGCAGACTACACCAGAGGCGATGTGCATCAGGCTGTTCTTCACTGTTAAATATTACAGTGGCGTATGCGCCCAGAAAACTCAGTGCATATACATTGACGAGCGAAGCATTAACACCATTGCCCACATCAAGACTGAATGCTTCCTATTTACGTTGTTGGCAGCTGACGCGGTAAAGAAAGTAGAGACGCGTAGAAGAGAAGAATGGGGAATGGTGGTAGCGAGAATACGGGACGCAAATTGGAAGACAGCGATGTTAGTGACTTTCACAAGGGGTGGATTTCCACGGGACGAGGATGTCAGAGACAGTGAATTTGATCGGCTGTTCACCTGCTACTGGTGTGAGTATCTGTAGAAAGTGGTTGAACGACGATGAAGCTGCGAGCAGGCGACATGGTGTTGGACGTCCATGCCTCATCACATTACGTGGAGGTTTGAGGCATGCTTATTCTGTAAAGCAAAATTGACGATCTGTGTCAGATGTGACGACACAGTACAATGCCGGTACGAATATGTGACGAAAAGCGGTCTTCTTCTTTGCGTCTTCACTGTATCCTTTATGTAGGTATGTTTCCTTAACAACTGTTCCGGAGCACTCCGTTGGGCGCACATTGTCGAACGTGGGGCTCTCTAACAGACGACCACTACGTATTCCCATGTTGAACCAATGAGATCGCCACTTACGATTCCAGCAAGCAAGCGATGACGGAATGTGGACTCTGGGTCAGCTGAAACGTGTCACCCAGTCGGACGAATCATGTTTATCGCTACATTGTGTCGATGCTCGCGTCCGGATATGCCGTCACACCGGTCAACGACTCCTCGAAACCTATGCAGCGCAGCAGACGCAAGCTGATGGCGTCAGTATTCTGCCATTGGGGGCATTCATCCGGGTTCGTATGGGACGTACTGTAGTAATCGAAGGCACTATTACCGCTGTGCTCTACGTAAATATTGTTGTGGACCATATCCTCGCCTCGTTTTTGATGATAACAATGGCATCTTCCAGCTGGATAACTTTCCGTGCTTGCAGGCCAGAATCGTGTTACAGTTGTTTGAAG